>NC_080188.1:135909435-140909435 GCF_030028045.1 Hippopotamus amphibius kiboko | reverse complement strand
ATGTTTCTAGGAGTTTATCCATTTCTTCTAGTTTGTCAAATTTGTTGGCATATAAGTGTTCATAGTAATCTCTTGTGATCCTTTGTGTGGTATCAGTTGTAACATCTCCTCTTTCATTTCTGATTTTGTTTGAGTCCTCTCTTCTCTTGGTGAATCTCTCTAAAGGTTTGTCAGTTTTATCTTTTGAATAAACCAGCTCTTAGTTTCATTGAATTTTTTTTTCTATTGTCTATTTAGTCTCTATTTCACTTACTTCTACTCTGATATTTATTTGCTTCCTTCTGCTAACTTTGAGCTTCCTTTGTTCGTCTTTTTCTAGTTTCTTGAAGTGCAGAATTAGTTGTTTATTTGGGATTTTTCTTGTTTCTTCAGGCAGGCGTTTATCACTGTTAACTTCCCTCTTAGAACTGCTTTGTACTGCATTCCATAGATTTTGGTATGTTTTATTTCCATTTTCATTTGTCTTAAGGTATTTTTTGATTTCTCCTTTGATTTCTTTGAGTCATTGGTTGTTCAGTGGCACTCTGTTTAACCTTCTCATATTTGAATTTTCCAGCTTCTTGTAATCGATTTCTAGTTTAATACTGTTGGGGTCAGAAAAGATGCTTGCTATGATTTCAGCCTTCTTAAATTTATCAGGATTTGTTTTGTCACCTAACATGATCTGTCCTAGAGAGTGTTCTGTGTGCTCTTGAGAAGAATACATGTTCTGTTGCTTTGGGATGAAATGTTCTTTGTAGATCTGTTATAGCCATCCAATCTAACGTATCATTTAAGGCAAATGTTTTCTTACTGGCTTTCTATCTGGATGATCTGTCCGTTGATATAAATGGGATATTAAAGTCCCCTCCTATGACTGTATTGCTCTGTTTCTCCCTTTAGGGTCTGTTAATATATGCTTTATATATTTAGGTGTTCCTATGTTTAGTGCGTAAGTATTTATAAATGTTATAAATGTTGGATTTGACCCCTTTATCATTATGTAATGCCTTCTTTGTCTCTTATTACAATCTTTGTTTTAAAGTCAGTTTTGTCTGGTATAATTTACCTCAGCCTTCTTTTGGTTTTCATTTGCATGGAACATCTTTTTCTGTTCCTTCACTTTCAGTCTGTGTGTCTTTACACCTGAAGCACATCTCTTATGGCATCGTATAGATGAGTCTTGGGTTTTTTTTATCCATTCAGCAGCTCTGTCTTTTTGTTGGAGTATTCAGATTCACCTACAATTTGGTTGGGGAATTGTCTACAGCCTTCCCACCCTGAATGCATCCATCTCATCTGATGCTAAGCAGGGTCAGGCCTGGTTAGTACTTGGGTGGAAGATCACCTGGGAATACTCAGTGCCATAGGCTTAAAAGGGTGAGCTCTTGGGAGGACTCTGTGGCCTTGGTTTGGAAGCAAGAGCCAACAGGCATCATGGACAAATCTAAAACCTTTTATAGCAACTTAACAGAGTAATCTTATTTCTAATACATTTCTAATGTATTTATTTAATTTCATTTTTACTGTATTTTCAAAAAACTATTAGGCTGTGATGGATCGAGAGAGGAAAATATTGGTCTTTGATGGCAGAGAGGTTGAGAGCTAGTGACTTGGAATACACATATCTAAGAAATGAAGTTCACCTGAGCAAACACAATCATTGCAGCCCAACTACTTGTTTACAGGGGGAGAAAGAGACAGACAATATGGTTGTGTACACTTATTACCCAATTCACTCCTAGGTATTACTGGGCCTGCGTGATACCAGCGATTCTATTGTGGCAATTACTCTTCACAGCCTAGCATTGTTGGTCTCTCTACTTGGACCAGAGGTGGTTGTGGGAGGAGAAAGAACCAAGATCTTCAAACGCACTGCCCCAAGTTTTACTAAAACTACAGACCTTTCCCCAGAAGGTAAGAATGATTAAAAGGCCTAGTGTGGTGTTGTTGTCTTAATTTATTAAATTTTAAACATTATACACGTAATGCAGATAGATTGTATGCAAGTGATACAGAGAATTATAAGGAAAAAGTTAATAATTTCCCTCTCCCAACTCCTTCTGGGGCGTCTAAGGTAACCAGTTTTAATGGTTTAGTGGGAATTTTTTCATCCTTTTTTGTAAACCCACAAAGACACACAAATATATGTTTACACACACACGTATAGGATTTTTAAAAAAACAAAATGCTGTGCATAATTATACAACTTGATTTTTTTCGTGTAGCAGCTTATCAGGGACTTGTCTCCAGGTCAGTATATAACTGCCTAATAGTTTTATTTTTGACAGCTGCCTGATATTTCATTGACCATAATTCATTCAGTGATTTCCCTATTGATGGCTAGTGCACTCATTTCTGGATTTCTTACTGAGTCAAAGAATATATTGAAAGTTGTAAGTTTTAAATAGATAGTGTCAGTTTCCAAAAAGGTTGTAGCAGCTCTTAACAGTACCAGATGTTTAAGTTCTTTTGATGTTAAAGGTCTGTTAGGTGACAAGCTGTTGATTTTTAGGTACTTCAAGAAATCAAGAGAAAAAAAAATCCGTATGTTCCCACTGGACATTATATGGGAAGTAGCCATAATTTCTGGGTTTATAGGCTATAAAAATCAAGAATAAGAATTTTGTACCAACAGTGTCATTGCTTCTTTGCTCCTCTGTATAACCCTGAAGGATGATGGCCATGTTATGAAGCTCTGGATCTCTAATTCAGTTCTCAATGATAGTGAGTAGATAGCATGAAAATGGTTATTAATAGAAAAGAACTGTCAATAGACTGTTCTCTAATTTTGATGCCAAGAGAATTTTTAAAGCAACACTGACTTCCTGACGTTTTTAAGAGAGTTCAGTTCTTCCTTGGTGCTAATGAATTGGTGTCAGTGTGGCCCCAAGGAGATTAAAATGGGTGATGTAGAAGCTGTTGCCTCCTCTTCAGCCATGAAATGCCCATACCAAACTGAGTGAGGTCTCTTGTTACGAGTTTTTCTTTTAGCAGAACACACAAAGAGCAGATGAAAGATTTATTTCTATTTCATACCAGGAGGAGAGGGTATGTGTAATTTTGAGAAATTTAGGGGTCAGTCCCTGGGGGCAGCTTTACGTGTTGAATTAGCAGAAGTCCCCACTCCCAACATCTTTTTTATTTATTGGATGGAGTTTTCTGGTTCTAGACATTTTATATGCTGTCCATCTGGATTGCTCTGTAATCTGAATAGGAAACTGAAAAGGTACCAAAGCAGCAATAGCAGATGAGTTTTTATTAAAATAGATTTTCCTGAAAACTTTGTAAGTCTAATCCCACTGACTTGCCACGTTAGGCTCATCATCCAAGACGGCTGGGAGCCCTGGTGGGAGCCTACATTCCAAGTTTATAGTAAAGAGAGGCTCTGCTTCTACAGGACACAGGGGACTGCTGGGGAAGGGGCGTGTGTAAAGGAGGTACTCTCAGACTTTATCTCTTTCCTTCTGTCCTTTTGCAGTTTACCTGCATGGTTAGACCTAAGAATAAGGGCTTATGTGCAGCTTTATGAAACATGCACCTAAGGGAAACGTCTGCATGAACAAGAATTAGGGAAGACAATTCAGAGAAGGGGATCTTGTGTAAGAAAGAGCAGCAGGACTTTAGCAGGGAGGATAGTGGTAGAAATAAGCAAGAGGGTGGAGGGCTGGTGGAGGTCAGACTGGGGTGAGGAGGGGAGATGTGGCCTGTGATGACTTAGCCCAGGCCATCCCCCTCGCTCTTCGTTTCTAAGGTAGAGGAAGTATTTAGCCAAAAATTTTGCTAGAATCCTTTTGACCAATACCAACTTTTGAGTATAAACTGTCTGATAAGTTGTTAAAGACAACATTTTCTTAAAACATTTTTCTTTTCTCAGTTGGGAGTTAAATGTCCACAAAATTTACCATTTTAAACATTTTTAAGTGTACAGTTCTGTGGCATTAAGTACATTCACGTTGGTGTGTTTGTACTCTTTATTCTTAAAGGGAAAATAAGTAGCATCAAGTACAGTTTTGAATCACCACGAAGATGTTTTTAAAGGCTGTTAACTTTTATAACTAGGTATCCTAAAGGTTTTCTCTATCTGCTCCAACTGCTCAGCTAATGCTTGAATCCTTTCTGTTCCATTACCACCATGTGGACACAGCCTATTCTTAAACGCCTCTAGGACAGGCAGTCCTTTCGTAGTAGGTATGTTTCTTCAAATATTTGGAGATGCCCTATCCCTGCAACCTGTCTTTTATTTGTGTTAAACATACCCCTCTCCCTTAACCATTGCTCACCTAACATGTGATAGGAAAAGAAGCAATTTACTACCCCTGTCATTTTTCGGAGTTTTTATTTATCTTCAGATTCTGCCATGCACGTCATCTGCAGCCAGCGCAGTCAGCTCTCGCCAGTCTTGAAGAACCCCTCCTCTAGCATATTCCCTAAATGTTTTTCTGGCAACGTGCCCATCAACAGCAAGAAGCACATACAGCGAGATTACTACAGTGCTCTTTTACAGACAGGTAGATTTCTTAAATTTGCATAGCTGTTCCACTGCTTGGGTGAATGTTTTCCTGAGTAATAAGTTTAAATTCTGAAACCTGAGGGCACTTTGGGAATATTAAGATTTATTTTTCTTATTATTTATAATTATGAACTCAGCTTGGGTCCATCTTTTTTCGCTGGACTATAGGGTATATGCCTGTCTTTTCTTCATAACTGGTGAAGACAATTGCTTGAATTTTTTTTTGCACCAGATACTTTACTTTGTGACTTCTCCCAAATTATATCAAAGAATGATAGTTCTGGAAGATGTTAATAGGTGTGCCATGAAAGAGGAGTTCTGTGGTTAAAATAAGTTTGGGGAATTGAGCACAGAATGAGAGCACCCTGCACAAGACTTCAGTGACTAGACTGCACTTAAGAAAATCTGTTTAAAATGAGGATGTGTTGGGTGAGGCACTTACTTGCGCGTGCGACACTTTTTCAGGGTGTCCATCATCAGCATCTCAAGGGTGACGTTGCCTGGCCCAGAACATTTTTATATTTGTTTATAGACAGTTATGCCAGAAAACAGTATGTTTGAATATTTTGTAAAGAATTAGATGCTCCAGTTCGTTGTTGCTTGGTATGCTTCCATCTAATTACAATTCAAGTATTTAATTTAGATCGCATCTTTGTTGATTTATGTTCTGCTGGGATATCTCATACTTCAGTGTACATGGATATTTCCAAGGAAGTGGATCTATATGTTTTTTAGTGTTAACTTTCTCCTAAGTATATTGCTTGTTCTTAACCAACATTTCATGACAGTAATTCTTGTACGTATCCCCTACAGGCGATCAATTTTCTCAGCCTATTAAATATCCCATCAACGGAATCTCAGATGTGAAAATTACCTCAGGAGACAATGAAAAGTTCCCATCAAGTTCTAAAAAGGCTGAGGAGTGGCCTGACTGGAGCGAGCCTGAGGAGCCTGAGAACAAAACTGTCAGCATAGAGGTCTGCCCTGCAGAGCCCCATGCTGCCACCAAGTCCCTGCTCAGTAACGCGAATGCAGAGGAGACTTGGGATGACTTTGGGCCCAGCAGCTCAGACATGGAAATAGAAGGTAGAATCGTGACTACAAGACCTGTTACCTCAGGGGAGCAAACGGCCATTCCTGCTTTGCTTCCACTCACTGAAGAGGCCAAGACTTTGAAATCAAGCCCACCCCAAAAGACCAGTCTTGCACAAAGCAGGGATGACCCAGACCAAACCAAGCCACCAAAAGTGTTGTCACAAGAAAGGCACCTTAAAGTTCCATCAGAACTTGGTTTAGGAGAGGAATTTACCATTCAGGTAAAAAAGAAGCCAGTAAAAGACCCAGAGTTGGATTGGTTTGCTGATATGATCCCAGAAATTAAGCCTTCAGCTGCCATTCTTATTTTACCTGAACTGAGGACAGAAACAATGGTTCCCAGCAAGGATAATGTCTCATCAGTGATGCACTTTTCCTCAAAATTTGCTGCAGCAGAGATTACTGAGGTGAGGATTATTCAATTGTGCTGTTAGGTTATGTATTCCCCACGGCCCCCCCGACCCCCATAGAAGGCACACTGTCTCATTTATAGCGTGCTGTTTTCCCAGTGAGAGAAAAGACTAATGTTCACAATTGGTTAACGTGATCAAGCATAATAAAATGAATCAAATCAATTCCTATAAATGGCATCTTTCCTTCCCTAGAAAAATGTAGCAGTGCTCAGGCCAATAAGTGGGCCACTTATTACAGTAATAATCTTTTTATTTAGAAGAGGGATCAAACCAAGAATATGGTATCATCAGTCTGATTTTATTGAATTATATGGTCCTTGGAAATTTATTTTTCAGTGCTGTGGTTTTGCAGTACTGTCCCTGTTATAGTAAATTACTTAGTACAAGGAAATGTATTCTGGCATCAAAAGACACGTGTTGGGCCCCTTATAAATTCCTGATCTTTCAAATATGAACATGATTTGTTTCAGCAGGTCGCCCTTGGTTTGCTCTTTCTTGTTGCAGGGAGAGTCTACAGGCTGGGGAGAAGATGGCGATCTGAACTGGGAAGACAGTAACTGGTGACAATGGCTGTGAGTCAATCTTTAGGGAAATGGATTCCTTTTTAAAAAAAAACAGAAAACTAATACCTCAAAAGCAGGCTCTGCAGACAAGAAAACCCCAAAGCATCCTGTTTTTCTCATACCAGGAGCTCTTTTTCCAGTCAGTGCCAACACAAGTGTGAGACCTGGCGTGTTGGTGGGGAGCCCTGGGTGGTGCAGAGGTTCACAGCCCTTCTTAGAGGAAGAGCCTTTGCCTCTGACTGAGGCCAGTTTCTGTGAAGAGCAAGTGGCTGTGGAAAGGCTGAACTTACTGCTTTTTTCCAGGACAATTCTGGAAGTAAAGAAAATAAATACAAAAATTCAAGCTGATTAGCTTAATTTTGTGCCATTTCTTTGTCAGAAGAGTAAGCTCTATCATGAAATACAAGTTACTGAAAAAATTTTAGCTATAAAGTATATAAATGATTTTAAATTGCTAAGGTTTCCTTAGGCAGCTTATTTATTTGTTTACAGATGTACTGTCTGAGTGAGTGGTCCTGTGGTGACCTGGGCAGTTACTGACTGTTCCACCTGTATTACCTTGTACCAAAGTTCTTAATGAGACATATCCCCCCGCAATCCTGTTCTCTAAATGTCCAATAAAGACTATTTTCACTAGATTCAACTTTAGAAAAGTTTTATGTGTTAGAAAATGTACAGACATAATTACATCAATGTTTACATTTATAACATTACATCAATATTTTCATTTATAAAACGTACTGCAGGATGACAAAAAATCATATCCAAGTCTATCTAGTGATAACATGGTCCAGTCCATTGAGTTTTCACCCTAGAATACATGACGTTTTAGCTTATCGATCCTTTCTTGGAGTGTCTCCATTTTCATCAGCAGCCAGTCTGGAGGAGGAGACTTTTGGAGTAAATGCTCGATTGCCTCCAAGGCCGTTGTTGCTGCTTGCAGTGCTGACCTGTACTCTTCTTCCAAGGGGAGCTCATGACGGGCTCTTTTCGCACAAGGCTGGCAATGAGAAAAACATCTAATGCTGTGATACCCATTCCAAAATGATAAAAATAAAGAACTTTCCTTTTGGACTAGAATAAAGCTTAAAAGGACAAACTGAAACCATGAAGTTTTATATGAAAATTTTATTCTAGTCATTGGTTCACAAGGGCAGGAGGGCACCCTGCCCCAGCAAACATCTGGAGAGAGATGTGAAGGCATTTTTGGTTTGTCACAGGGATTCAGGCTACTCCTACCATTAATGCTCAAGGTCCAAGGAAACTAAGAAGTGCTGCCTTGTCCAGTAACTTGCAGTGAGTATTCTTTAGCCAGATAATCTGTCCTTACAAAAAAGCCCCAAATATGAATTTTCTAAATGCCTCCTGTTTTCCTTTTAATGCTGAGTTTATAATGATGCTTTTGGAGCCAGTTCAGTAAATTGTCAGGGTTTCTAACACCCCTGCACCAGGAGGAAGCATTGGGGCCAAGACAGGTTTTATAATCACTGTCCTCCTAATGAAGGTCATAATATATAAATTCTTGAGGGCTTATTTATACTACTTATATATTTTACTTTATAGATTTCTGGCATGTCTTGAAAGCAAATTATTAGTTTTTTTAAAAATAAGAATTGTAACTTAAACTTCCCATTATGGATTACTATCCCAAATATACTCTTACTGCTCAAAACAATTTTCAATATCCTTAGAGGTGTCAGATTTCTGCCGTTCAATAGGCAGATGTGACTTCTAGACAATGCCAGAAGTTCTGAGGCTGATGTGATGAATAAGGCAAAGGATCAAGCATTTCGGAAGGTTAAGTTAATTGGTTTTCTTCTGTGGTTCAGAGACTACTGTAGCGTCACTGGTACAAAGATATAACTTAGGTTACTACAAATAATTGAAAGTTATATTAAAAGAGTATATTTAGTATGATGTTTAAAACTTTTTTTGTAGTCCCACCTCTGTTCCATGTGTTGATAACCTTCCAGGAAGAAGAACTGTGATTTTTAAAAGAGTAGCTACCATAAAACAATTTTACATGTCTAAATCTGTTTATTTTGATATTCAGTATGAGGCCAAGAACCATGCTAGTTTGTTTTACTTTTATCTGTAAATAATAAGGCAGAATTTCTTATAAAAGCTTGATCCACACAGAAAATCAGTCCATACCTGTAAAGATGACCTCTTTGCTGCTTCTACAGTAACTTTAGCAAAGGGCTCCCAGAAAGTACCTTTTTCCTGTTTGACACGTTCCACTCTGGCAGCTGCAGTTTCATCTACAAACCCCGTCTGCCAGAAATCATGAAAAACCAGGCACACATCAACATCAGCATTCTCTACTCAGTATCAAAGTGGTGTGATACTCAGAAGGTGAAAAGGCCTGTGTGTGTAAGTGCTGAGTGTTAAACTATTCTGGCTTAGCCTATGAACTAGGCAAAGTTTGGAAGTAAGCTGAACTCATCTGTAAATGTATCCTCAAGTGTAGTTTGGGTAAAATTATTCTACAATGTTCTCCTCCTTCCCTATAGAAAAAAATGATAGTCTGCTAGCCTTTACTGAATAGGGTGAGAAATCGTTAAAAGCAACATGTACACACATTTACTTACATCTGGCTTATACGTCATCTATGCATATATAAAAATAATAAGAGACATAGCCCAGTTCAATAATGAGATTATATTAAAAAATTAAGCATCATTCACTTTCTCCTCGTGTGCTAACTTCGTGGTTTAACTGTTCTATTAGTGCTTCAGTTAACCTTTCACTCACACCCTACTGCTATCCCCATGTAAGTTTCAAAGCACGCACAAATATGGGAGCCATGTGATTCAGGTTTGGTCATATTTGGAAAAGCCATGACTAGATTATAGTGGTGAACATGATCCTCTCAGGCCTGTCATTCTATGTGTGAATCTAATTACGATGAGTAACAGGTGAGGGATCCTCATCCTTCCTCTCACTGCCTCATCAATGCAACAGCATCCCCAACTACAGGCAGAGTGACTCCCAAGTGATCTACTTCTGATTTGTACTGAGGTCTCAACTGCTTAATAACAATGTGTCACCACTGTGATAAGCACTGTGAAAAACTGGAGCTAACAAAGATGTTCAACTTGATTATAATTTCAAACAGAGGTGACATGATATAGAACAAAATATGCGCCACTGCTGTGTTGATTCTATATAAATAAAATACCTTCTCCAGAAAGGACACAACTTTGTTCTTTGTTTCTTCAGAAGAGAGACATTGTGGAACTATCTCTTCATGATTTGTTCCCTATTAAAAGATTAATAAAACTAATTTCAATATATTTCAACAACCTGCAAAGACAAGTACATGAGTTATAAGAGCTACCTTAATTAAAAATGCATTTTAAAAGAAAACAGTGCCAGAGGATATTCAAAAGATAACAAGCTCATAGTTATTTCAGGGTGCCTTAGGATAATACAGTATCTCGCACAAGAATAGAGCTGTAAGCTGTAATGACTTCTGCCCAGTCATCCCAACGCCTCTGGGCCCCCTTGTGACCACAGGCACAACAGTGGGTAAGAGTAAAAGTAACCCAGGGCAGGGTCGCCCTCTCTACAGAACTGAGCTATCAGGTCTGTGTTCATCAACCTAGCCCCTATGACAGCTGGAGATGAAGTGTATTCTCATGCAACCCTAAACAGCATCTGAGTCAGTACACCTGGTCTGAATGCCTGTTCTGATGGTTACGACTCACAGGACCTCAGGAAAATCACCTCAATTTTTAGGTCCTGTAAAATAGATGACTAGTGAGATCTCCTCCAGCAGAAAATTTTATAACTAAGATACAAAAGCAGCTCAATAAATGTTTTTGGAATGTTTTCAAATATCTGAGATGTTAAAATATTTTAGAGGTCACTGTGATAGACTGGCCTTCTAATTACCTCAGCAAACTGAGTAAACGCCTCCAAGGAATGTTGTTCTAGTAGCCAATTCCTGTCAGCTAGCAGTAAGGCAAAAACAGAAGATAGGTTGGGCAGAATTTTGTCCTAAAAAGAAAACCAAACCGTATTAAATAGAGGAAAACCTCAGCAGAGTACATTCATTATTCTAATGTCAAGTTTCCATAATTCTGTCCCAGTGAAGACATGCTGAAACATGTTAAGTCAGGTCACTCCTTTGCTCAAAGCCCCAGCCCTCTGTGTCAGCTCTCCTCAGGCGAGCTCCCGCCTCGGGGACGTCCACTTACTATTCCCCCTGCCTGGGAGTCGCTTTCCCCAGATGCCCGCTTGGCTTGCTCCCTCAGCGTCAGGTTTAACCACATGTCACCGTGGTGAGGGCTCCAGTGATACACACTCTTTCTTCCCCTCCTCTGCTTTATTTCTCTCCGCACCACTCACCACCCTTTAGTATGTGACATACATCCCCCCTCGCTTAAGACTAAGACTAAGACCCTCTGTTGCCTCTCAACAGGCTGAGGGTCGCTATTTATTAGTTTGGCTCATTACTGAATCCCCAGTGATTAAAACAGCACCTGACACATCGCAAGAACTCTTAATTTTTTTCTTGAATGAATAAATGAATGTCATCACGTGGCTTTAAATGCCTCTCATGTGCTGATGAATCCCCCAAATTTCTTCACCCCTTAACTTCACTGCTGGGAATATGTAAGGTAATGTCTGCTAATAAAACATCTGTTCCACAGGTTCTGGGCCCATTAGGGTTGGTAGCTATGCACTAATGAAGCAGCATTTTGGAATACATTCATTTTATGCTAAAAAGAAGAGAGCTGAAATGCAGGTATCTTTGAATACTTTTGTCCAGAGAGTTGAAAAGAAGATGTCAAGTATACACTTGTCTCATGAAACACCTTATGTGATGAAAACAAATGGTATGGTACTGTTTACCTGTGAACAACAGAGCCCTTTAGAAACTAACCAGTTCAATTTTTGGTTTCAAAGGTTTTAATCAACACATACTGAGATAATGCCCATCCATCATGTTTTTGTTCCAGTTACATAAAAAGTTCTCATCTGAACTCTTTATAGTATAATATCTCCCATGGATGTGGAAAAAAAAGTCAACTGTCTAGAATTGTTGTTTTGACCACAACAATAAGGAAGAAAACACTCAATTTATGAGGAAGACCTTTTGCTGTGAGGTATGTCTTAAAATTCAGTAGAGGTGTATTGTCAGGCCTTTACAGTTTTATAAATAAATATCCATTTGTCAGCTCTATATATACTTGGCAATGTTTTCAAAAATATCATCTTAAAAAACAAACAGGCTCCCTTTCATGGGTATAAAACCAAGAGAATAACTTTTATAAATCACCCAATTTCCTCATTATACACTATTCCCTAGAAGATATAAATGTTTTCCTTCCTCAGGAACTTTGTGTGCTAGAACCCAACTGGAAAAAAATCTCACACCATAGCCAACCCTATAAATTATTTGTACGTCAACATATATTTTTCTAAAAGTAAATCAAGTGAGTTCTATTTTGACAGTCACTAGAGAGTGACTCTTCACAAAATTCATTTTTCCCCCAATTTTCATTGTCAGCAAATCCACAGAATTTCGGAAATTAAAGCCTGAAAATCCCTCAGTAATTCTTAAGAGATTGTGTAACATGAAGAGGGTATTACCTGGATGGCTTGAGGTATGGAAAGTTTTCCCAGGGAAGATAGAAAATCAAGAACTGCCAAACGAACGTGGTCAGGAGGCTCTGATTTAAGAAGTGAGGCCTGCAAGGTTATTACCTAAAAGGTGTGAAGACCAAAGGATAGTTATAAACGAAAACAAATGCTTTGTAGAGACATGGCTAAGATTTTGATGGGTAGGTAGGAGAGGAAACAAAATCAAACCCAGGGCAGTCAAACACTCCACAAAGCCTACACTTCAAAGGTGGAATTTGAATAAAACAATAAAATGATTGAGTCAGTTATTATAACATTGGTCCTACCCACTACTGTAAAAAAATAAAATAAAAAAATAAAAAATCCATGTATTTCTGAAAAATGATATACCAGTGCTCTTCTTTTAAATCTTTAAAAATTATTTTGTATTTTAAATTCTAGAGAGAGAAGTTCATTATTTAAAACATGGATGGGCAAACTTCCTGTAAAGGGCCAGATGGTAAATATTTTAGGCTTTGCAGGCAACATATTCCTTGTTGCAATATACACACATACATACACACACATATTTTTTTTTAACAAACCTTAGTGCTGTGCTGCAAACAGGAGGGCAGCATCTAGCCAGGAGGCCATAGTTTGCCAACCCCTGGTTTAAAGGAACACTGAGACAGTCTTCTATAAAGCAAGCAGTATCTAAATGAACAGTTTACTTATGTTGAAATTTTAAAATGTTATTTGGATTTTTTAAAGGTAGGCACAATTATTTATATCAAAACTCACTATTCAATTTTTCAAAAAAGAATATTAGAATCTTCAGAATCAACATAATTTGAGTTATTTTACTATTTTCTCATTCTCTGTAATTACACAGGTGGTCATTTAAAATAGACCTAATTAGTAAATATTTGTTAATGCTAAGTTCTTCATTAGAATTAAGTACACAACCACTAACCAGAGCTATTAAAAATGGAGTGTTGCTAGTCCCACTCTCTGCAATATGCTACGATAGGGTACTACTTTTACCATCCTCCTAAATAGGAGAGGTTAGCTTTACCTCGGAACAGTTTTTGTTCAAGCGACTGTAAGCTTAAGCCAACTCTTGAATTAGGGGATCAAGTCCATCCAGCATGGACTCATTCCCAAAACCTCAAGTCACTTCAGGGAAGATGAAGGCCTTCCTTTTTCCCCCTCTCCATCACCTAGAACCTTCAAAAGTGAGGCATACCTGAGGTAACACCACAAGGATCCCCCAGTGACCCTGGTTCTGCCTGGTCCAGCCACGCAAGCTGGGAGCCAGAGAGAAACTTCAGTAGCACTCCTCCTCAGTTATTTTACTTCTTCAAAGAAACAATGAGGATTATCCTTAAGTCCATGTTGGTTATATCCCACACTTCCACAGCTGCTGGTATGCCTTTGAAAATGCTATGAATGCAGGGTTCACAAGTGAACTATGACTCCTAACCTCCAGGATTTTTCCTGAGCAGTTAACAGCAACAACAAAACAAGTCTGACTATTCAGTATCAAGGAGACAGAGAAGAACAGATAATGTGCCCACTATTCTCACCTGACTTATCAGCTGAGGATCTAGAGTTTGAATGAAAAATCCTAGCAGCGGAAGTAAAAGGCTGAGTGTCTGTTGAACATAAGGTTGATCTGTTACCTTAAATAAGAAGCACAAAATAATTTTGGTGAAAATTTTCAATTACATGAGAATAGCAACCTTTGCATTTATTGTATATCAGGCAATATGCTAAGCACTTTATTACCTCACTTATTCCTTATAACTATGAAATAGGTATTATTACCCTGACTTTACTAATAAGAAAAGGGGGCAAAAGGTTAAGTAATTTGCTCTAGATCACACAGCTAGGAAACAGCAGAGCCATGTTTCAAACCAAGATTTAACTCAGATGGGGATCTAATTAATTTTATCTATCACTGAAAAAGCTTGCTTATTCGTCTTAAAGTTCCACT
This sequence comes from Hippopotamus amphibius kiboko, assembly GCF_030028045.1. Classification (NCBI taxonomy): domain Eukaryota; kingdom Metazoa; phylum Chordata; class Mammalia; order Artiodactyla; family Hippopotamidae; genus Hippopotamus; species Hippopotamus amphibius. Next base: position 140,895,305 of record NC_080188.1, on the reverse strand, counting down.
TTTCCTCTCCATAACTTTTGTTTCTATCATGATCCTCAATGAATATTTATTGAATGATTTGTGAGGATCAGAGAAAAGCACGTGTTGAAGTCAAAATGCTGCAGTAGTGAAATCTGACTGTATACATAAACTTTAATGATAAAACATCATCTGCAAAACCATTTCTACATCAATATTCCCAAGTGTGAATGTTGCCCTCAGCTTCCACTGTCCGGGACAGCCAGAGGTCACACGTTTATTTTGACTTAAAACAAATGTCATATTTAGATATTTAACTAAATATGATTTTTAAATTACAATGATCTGTGGGACACATATCATTCTCATTCTAGCCTGATCATCACGTGGCTTTCTGGCTTTTCTGGAGAAGGGGAACACAAATTAGCCACATCCATCTACTTGCCCCTTCCACCTTTAAGCCAGATCACTCTCTATTGCCCAAAAGATTTTATAAAAGACCTTAGAATAACGGAAACAAGCTATACCAACCAAAGAGAGAAGAAAACAACAGAAGAGATTTAAAAAAAAAAAAAAAAAAGGTCCAACTGGTCTTAAAAATAGCTAGAATGTCACTGTCACTCTACCAGGTTCTAGTTTTACTAATATCATTCTGTCACACTCTTAAATAGAACTGGCTGAAAGACTATAAGTTCTAATCACGAGTTCTACCAAGAACCTAAAGAAATTACATACATTTTACTCTACAGGGAAATTTCAGTATTATTCTCTTTTTTCAAATATTTTATTTGTTCTTCAGGGAAATGATTAGTTGCTTTCCTTACCAGTTTAATGTTTAAAAGAGACCAAAGCTGACTCCCAACTTCCTTAACTACAGTTTGCTGTCCCATATCCAGAGCTTCACCTGCAGAATTACATACAGCAAGCAAAGCAGAGAGCACTGTGTTCTAAAGGGGAGAGACAGGGAAAGGATCTGAGTTTAGATATCATTCTAAAGGAGCTGGAACCCAATTACCTAGACGCTTTGAGTTACTTACAACCCTTCATAAAAACCCATGCAGAATTATATTGCTAAGACCCAAAGCCATCTCTTCAGCGATTTATTTTAATACATGTATATTTTCCTAAAACTAATTTTCCTTATACATAGAAACATTTGCTTCATTTTTCTAAAGAAACAAACTTTTTTTTTCCTTGTAGGTTGAAAATTTAACAAAATAGAAACAGCATCATATTTTAATAAATAGGTTTGATACAAACGGCCAGTGTCGTCAAGCTAATTTATAATATCCATCAACTATTATTTTTTTTCACATTATGTACTTAGCAATCTTTTAAAACTACTAAATTATTGTTGCTATTGTCATAACTAATCTTTAAAATTTTTCAGCAACACTGCATTCAATAAGCACATATAGTACTTAAGTACACTATCCAGAATCTGAAACTAAAGACAATTTTTCCTGGACTCACTCTTCTCTACATATCAAATCTCTCTCTGGCCAGGAACGGGGTTGGTTGGGATGTGGTAACAATCCGTAACTTTGACTTTCATCCATTATACTTCCAACAACCACACTTAATTTTATGTAATTGCCACACAGCTTTTAATTTATGATTTACTTATTCGCTTTTACAAAAAAAACATGTTAAATGACCCGCTGAACTGAAGTTTTGGTCACAGAGCAAAGATCTGCTGAATTTTCGAAAATAGATGCTTTTATTTTATCTAACACAAAAGACTTTTTATCTTTACTCTAGAAATTTGTGCACAATAAATGCAAAACCTAAACAATTTCACCTACCTAACTAGGTATTTAATAGTTATCCCAAAATAAAGGCACGTAAGATTTTGTTTCCTTTCTACACATATAAATGTTTTAAATTATCTTGATTATGGCCAAGTGCCACTGTCTAAGAATATCAGAACATTTACACTCGGTTAAGTCCTAAGAAAACCCTGAACTCATAATTTAAAATTGCAAATAGGCCCTCATCCCCTTGAATGCCGTCTCCATCCTTGCTTTGATTTTTCTCTACTTATCACAAACTGATATATATATATTATATATATACATACACACATATATGTATTTATTACTTCTTTGTCCACAGCTAAGCTTAGAATGTAAGTCCCTGAGAGCAGGAATTTTTTTGTTTTATTCCCTGATGTATTTATATCTCCAATGCCTAAAACAGAGCTTGGCACATATGAACACTCAAAATATGAATGAGTGAATCAAAGAATGAGCAAATAAACACTCAGCTACACGCACTATATTCAGTCAATTTTTTAAACTATTTTTCTTTACTTATAGATGCATTTCTTTTTTATTCCATTATTTTAAGAGGGAACATTCTAAATAGAAAGGTACATAAAGGTTCAGAAGAGGTTTGCATAAAATGAGGGTTGTACATCATATAGAAGAATCATATCCACCTAATCCAGAGATATGTCAGCAAAAATACTACAAATAAAGTATTTCATAATGTGTTTCATGCTGTTCCAATGTGTTTTGAGCTACAGACTCTCTCCCCCCAGCATTTACATCAAACAAGATAATAGTATGTTTCTCATAGACTCTTTTACAATGTAGAAATCCGAAACTCTTGCTAGATTTTAACCTGAGGGCACAAACTGTCTATCTTTTAAACACATTCCCAGTAACTAAAACAGAGCTTAATAAACAGCTACTGAATGAATCAAGGCCATCAAAATTATCTTACCAGAGACTCAAGTTCTCCCAGTGTGCGACTGCTGCCTAGCCACTTCCTGCACTGTGCAGTGCCTGCTCTGAGGACCTCAAGTGCAGTTTGTTTCCTAAGCTCAGCAGGTAATGCCTGAAAGGAAATGTATTGCCACAGAAGCAGATTTTCTGCTTCTTTTGGGGAAAATTTCTGGATAAACTCCACCTGAAATAAATTATTAAAGAAACAAGAGTAACATAAAAGTCTAGTGAATGGATACACCAAAGCTAAGTATTAGCTTCCATATTTAATATTTTTAAAAAGCTCTTAACTGAAGAGCAGCACCACAAGGTACCAGACCAAGGTAGCTTAAATGAACACACATTTTAGCTGTCACTCTTCTTGTTGCGTTTTTTTCCAAAATGAAAAACACAGGTTAAGCGAAGCACGATACAAATCCATTAAGAAATGTTAAATAATGTATTTCATTATTAGTCACATCAGCTATTTTACATGCTCCTACCCAACTCAGTCTGTTTTTTTCCTAAGAATCTGTGTCACCTTGTACAGCTAAGTCAAAAGTAATATTCCAAAATATGCCAGCAAGATTGATTTAGCCAACCTTTGTGGCTTACTACTCAGCTGACTATCACAGAGAACTTAAACAAGCAAAAGTCATACATTCAGTTTTCCAGCCCTGCTCTACTTTAGACAACATGTGAAACTCGTTCACAAAGTGTTCAGAACAGTATGGTTGGCAAATCCATTCTACCGCTGAAATAATTCAAAGTGCTTGCCAGGTTAACAGGAAAACAGTAATGTTTTAAAATGTGGTGTCAACAGATTAGATAGAAATGGAAAACAAAAGTCCTTAAAAAAAAAAGTTAAAATGTTAGTTAACTATTTTCATTTACGTTACTGCTGCATCATGGATACAAAATCTGGGTTTTTATTTCACTATCTAAAAAGACACCATCTTGGACTTACCTGGTGACACCGTGGTTAAGAATCCGCAGGCCAATGCAGGGGACATGGGTTCAAGCCCTGGTCTGGGAAAAGCCCACATGCTGCAAAGCAGCTAAGCCCAATGCGCCACAACTACTGAGCCCACGTGCCACAACTACTGAAGCCCACGTACCTAGAGCCTGTGCTCCCACAAGAGAAGCCACTGCAATGAGAAGCCCACACACAGCAATGAAGAATAGCCCCCGCTTGCTGCAACTAGAGAAAGCCTGTGCACAGCAACCAAGACCCAACAAGCCAAAAATAAATAAATTTATTTTAAAAAATAAAAAATAAAAAGACACCATCTTATAGGCAAAAGAACTGAATAATTTCCAGCTTCACTGCTTGGCTCTCCTTTTCCTTTAGCATGTGCTCTCTCACCTTTGCTCTCTATTCCCACCGACTCTCTCCAATTTCACCCTTCCTTTAGATGAATCTCAAATGCCACCATCTCCAACAGCTTCCCCATTCCTACCTCTTCCCACACCACACCTCCCCAGTAAACACCCACCAAAACCTGATTTGTGCCTCAGTTTTGCCACTCATCACATAACTACCTTTTATTATGAGTATTTTTATAAATGTATAATTTCTACTAGGTTATATGTTCCTAGAGATGACATGACATAGAGCAGTGGATCCCAAGTTTTTTATTTTAAGCAACAAAACACTATTAAAAATTTGTGAGCAAGCTTTGTATGTCTAAATAAAAGCAGATTTCCTAGGGTAGAGGGAGTAAGGAGGCAAAGTCAACACCCCACAAACAGAGGAGGCCCCTGAAGTAGCTGCATGAAGAACAGAAGAAAAGAACACTGGGGCCGTGGAAAGAACACAGATTTTGGAGCAAGTCTGATCTGATCTGAATCCTGGCTCAGTCATTTATTATGTGTGAGTTCAGGGAAGTTCTTTAATTTCCCTGAGTTACTGTTTCTTCATCTGTAAAATGGACATCATAATATCATCTATCCCACAAGGCTGGTGTAAAGACTAAAAGAATTAAAGTACCTGGTACAAAGCCTGGTCCATATTACAGTCTCAAAAAAATACAGGTTTCCTCCCTGCTTCCTTTAAGAAAAGGGATGTCTTAAGAGAAAAGGAAAAAGAGCTGAGCATGACAGAAGAACTGATACTTGTTAAATGCTCACTTGATGCATATATAAATTCTCTATCTCATCGAGTCTCACAACTGCCATCTAAGTAATAGTATTTCAATTTTAGGAGTAACTAACTCTCCCAAAGATTCTCAGAACAGGGATTCAAATTCAGGTTTGTCCCTTAATTTTAAGTTCTATTACAGTAACTTGACCACAGCATTGGATAACTGAAGGAAAAAGTTTAAAGTAATCCCTCATTTATCCATAACTTACATATCTGATAGCCGCAATTATTTGGAAAAATTTAGAAAACTGGGAAGTATGTAAGAGATCTCTAAACAAAAACAAGAGTTTATCTATAACAAAGCTTCTAGAACTCATTTAGGGCTAATTCATTCTGAGTTATATATTATCCTAAAAGTTAAAATTTCACAACCCTGGGAAAAGGATTTTATTCCTATCTTATGTGAGAAAATTGAGGATCTCTTCCAAATCCCACTTCTTCAGGAAGGGCCTCCCAGTTAAAAGGGCTTCTAAGGAAGAACAATGTGCGGGGAGCCAAGAGTAAGACATTTGATAGGGGAGTGAAAAGTATTAAAATTCTAAGAGATCTGGAGCAGATAACTCTTGAGGAGTTTTGGAGGGAAGAACAGCAACTCTAACATGTTTTCTAGAGGTCTGTGAGGTGGGCCTGGTGTGCTTTCTGCCTTGGAGACACCTGTAAGGAAGAGGGCTAGGAGGTTGGTGTGGTTCCCCTGGTGCCTGGCCAACCTCTCTTGGGCAGGAAAGCAGGCGTGGACTTGGGGTAAACACTATAGTCAGAAAGCACTCCCAGCATTTATTGAGCACCCTCTCAGCGTGGCACTAGGCTGTGTTTTGTACATCTCTAAGTCCTTACAAATTTTTCAAAAGAGTTACACATATCTATCACTTTGTAGACAGGGTAACAGTTTCAGAAAAGATGACTTGCACAAGGTCATAGTAAGCCAAGATTCACACCAAGGCCTAAATAACCCCCTTCGCTAATTTAGTGTTTCCTGAGCTTGTATCCATGTCAGAATCATGTAGGAATTTAATAATAATAACAAAAACAAGTTACTGAGCCTCACCTCACAGCCACCACTCTATACCCACTCCATTCACAGGTTTAGGTCCCAGAACCTGTGTTTTTTAAAAAGCTCCTATAGGAGCTCCAAAGTGACTAGTCCAAGGGACTGCGCCAGGCTACACAGGTTCCTGTAACCGGAGAATCTCCCCTGTCACAGCAGAGCTTGTTTTCCTCACAGCAGCAAACAACTAAGACTCATCATATTTTCAATTTTCCCCAAAAAAGTTCAACTTATTTACTTAAAAAAGAAAAAAAGATACCATTATCATTAAGAGCATAACATTCTAGTTCTTCAAAATAAGTTAAAAGGGGCAGGGGATACAGAACCATTTCATTTCAAGTATCTTAAATGTATGAGAAACAAGGAGAAAGAAGCCAGAATGACTATCTGTAACTTGCAGCAAAGACATTTACAAGGACTCTCTCCTTGATCAAACTTAGGTCAACCTCTTCTTAGCCCTCTTCTCAAGTAGCCTTTGACCCCGGGCTTGTGCCCATCTTTTCTGGGCCTGCATCATTCATTTTAGTAAGAATCGTGCTAAGTCAATTTGGAAAGAATCCCTCACCCTTGGTATCTGATCACCCTGGTCTGTGTTCAGCAAGAATCTTGTCGAGCCAGAATCACCCGCTTACCCCTGATGTTTCATCTTAGTAATTTTTACCCACTGACCCCCACCCTAATCCTTGACTTTAGATCCACAGCAGTCTATGCTATATTCAGAATTCAGCCCAGTTCTATACTGAAGTCTCTTTTCTCCTACTGCAACAGCTCCAAATAAATCTTTTTTTATCACTCTATGTATAGCTCTGGCTTTTCTTTAACATCAAAATCTAAACCCATCTAAAAGCAATAAGCAAAGCAATCAATACATTAAAAATGTATGTTCAGATCATGTCAACATTTAAATGTAGAACAAATGGGAGTGAAAAAGCCTTTAAAAGTATCTGAATCCAATCTTCAGCAGCTGCTCAAGGACAGGGACAAAGATGATATCCTTGCCTGCTGGGGTGGAGCCATGAAGAAGAAGAGGCGCCTCAACAGTATGGATAGGTTGCTGAGCTGATAACATTCTCCGGGGCAGGATTTTATCTGGGAAAAGACAGGAGAGAGAGGCGAGATTGGCTGACTTAAACCCATAGCTTTTACAAGCTTTTATATGCCAAAATATTAACAGCAGCTCTTTCTGGGAAATTACATGGGTAATTTTAATTTTGAATTTAGAGCTTTTCTTTATTTAATTTTTTCTCTTCCATGAACCTAGATTATGTTTATGAGAAAACAATTGTGATATTATGCTTAAAAACAATATTTGGGAATTTCTAATTACCATTTTGATTATAACTTGTATGTTAATTCCCCTACTCAAAGATAATTCATGGAATTTTTCTAGATCTAAGCACAAAAGTGCAGAGGTAAATATAACTCTATAAGATGGGAGCTTCATTAAAAGATTTTATAAATTCCTATCATGTACTAGGACAGCTTTTATTTAAAGGAGATATGACACATAACATAAAAATCACTCTGTTTTGTGCAGATGTGTTGAGGATTCAGTAAAGTGGGTAAGCCCTCCAGACCATTAGCATGGAGACAGAGATGTCAGCTATCTGGTTATCATACACTTCACTGGATTTAGTCTACAAAATCCCTATAAGGTAAACCAAGAAATGTATGACACAATAACTCTACTAAAGAGAAAAGACACATGGACTCACATAAGATCTTTATCAAAGGCCAGGGACAAAAAACAAAACAAACAGGTCATGACTATCTTATATGTAACATAAACATCTTGGAATTTAAAAGCAAAAAAAGGTCAACAATGAAAAGATTAACATGAGTCGTCATTAAATAATTTTCTCCTTGTATCCATTCACAAAGCATTACTTCTTTTCCCAAAAGGCATCGATCACTATCACATTTAGTCCCTCTCAGAAAGATACAACAAAATCAAGAGTCAGACTAAGTCATCAGAGAAGGAGGTAGGGATGGGGGGTGGGGGTCGGGGTGGGGAGGGAGCTAAACATTAAAGTAAACAGTCAACATTAAAGCTAACTCCTATTTTCTACTTTGCCTTCAATGTTAAATTTATCCCCAGTCCACCTAGTCTTTCCTTCCCAGAACAATCAATGAAACTCCATAAAATTTTGAAAATATGAGACAATTTCCCCAGTGTTACACTCTTTCTAGTCTATCTTTCTCAATAGCATCAGCATTAATGCAGAGTAAAGAAAATGTCACAATAATTTAGCTACCATGCTATTTCTCTTTTGATATTCACCTTAAGATATCATATCTCCAAAGGAAGTGCATGGAAAGTGGGTGTTTGAGGCCTTCTAATTCTACTCACCAGATGAGCCACTATGGTGACATGGTGGGCACAAAGTTCAGCAGTCCCATATCTGTGATTTAAAGAGAAAGCAATCTTCATACAATTATTTACACAATTATTCAGAAAAGCAAGGAGAATGAACTTCCATAAAGCACTAAATATCCTAAACCGCAGTTATTCTATGGCCAAGCAATACCATAATATACAAAACTACCTAAGCAACAGGTTCTATTGACTTGAATCCAAGACAGGAAAAGAGGAAATTCGGTCTCTAATTTAGTGCTATGATATGAAATCAAACCATTTTGGGGGGCTGTTAAAGGATTATCAAGACAGAATTTTTCTATATACTTACAAGTATAAAGTCACTTACTGTCAATCACTACTATAAATCAACCCAAAAATCAAAACAAGTAAGTATGTTGTACCGAGCAAGGAAGCACCATGCGTCCATAGCTAGCAAAGAGGTGATCATACTAGCACTAAGCACAGCATTCAACAGAGCAGTGTCCTAATGAAAAACGAAAAGTTACGGTAAATTATCATTAATATTTCTCAAAGTAAAACAAAATACTATCACAGTCCAAAAAACAACACATCCTCAATAGGAAAGCTCTACTTTCTAGTATCTGAGAGAACCTATGCTGCTACCCCCTCAACATTTATTGAGCATCTACTACATGTTAAGCATTGTGCTGGCCTATGGAGATTCAAAAGTGGTTTTCAATGTAGTAACTCAATCACTAGGCTTCATAAAAATTCTCTATGTAGGCTGAAATCTTTAAAACGATATATACAATACACACACCTATACTTTTGTTTCTGCCTGAAGCTATTCAAATATAATATTTAATATGTGCTGAATATTACCCATTGTATAGTATCTTAAATGATACTGGTCCTTATGTAAATGCTAAGAATATTTTTCCTAGATTTTTTTCAACATCTTTTCAAATCCAATTCCACTAAAAAAAGGTCCACATTAAGCCTAGGATCTATCTATAGGAGACTTGGTACTACATACTACTAGTTACTTCCCCTTTTCTTTTTATGCAAATGAATTAGGTGAAATCCTACCCGTTTCTCCTCTTCTCACACGTCTTTCTATACCTTCCCACTTAAAATGTTTTCTCAAATATTTTAGCTAAATATTACATCTGAATACTATAGGACTCTAGGATTACCATTTCCTAGGACCCAACTGAATTAAAGGGTAAAATGTGCATGCTGAGGGAATGACACTCAAAAATAAATACACATTTTCTATCCCTACACTTTCTTCTGTATCTGAATCACAATTCAATAAAGAGAAAGCAAAAGTGTAACCTCAGCTTAGTCCAGCAAGTCACACACTTACCAGTTCAGGGAACACTGAGGGATGAAGGGAAGCAATAAAAGCACACAGATGAACGCAAACATGCTGATACAAGGTGACGGCTACCTCGGCCTGCCCTTTACCCTGTACTCCCTGTAAGCGAACAGGGAGAGAGAGTTCACCAGAACACTGCTCAAAGCTGGAGAAAATGGCTTTGAGTAGAGACACCCTGCAGGGAAATTGAGAACATTGAACCCAAAATTATTAACATTTCACAATTAGCGGGTGTAATAATATGACATACGGAGGGTTATTTTAGCAAAGCCAAATGTCTCAAGATGTATATATCAGCAACACTTTCCAGTATGTGTGAATACGTATTCGTAAAAATAAAATATAGTTAGAGAAATCCCTTTAGGAGAAGAATTTTCCTATATATCTTTTATCACTTACCCAGTGTTTATCATAATTTAGAACTACACAAAGTCTAAGACAAAATTCATCAAGGAACTTGAAACTTCAATAGCTAAACTAGGTATCATATATAAAATAGAAAACAGGTATTATCATTCAGACAGGTAGGGGTCATTTTAAGATTTAAATGGTTTAAGAATTCTTCACAGAAGATTTAAATAAATTAAAAATAGGCAAAATATAATAGGTAAAGAAGACAAAGCTTGAGTACAAGGTAGCTAGGAATCACCAGCCTGACAGAAGCAAGGTATAGGTGTAGAAAAGGAGTGAAAGGATAGGTAGCAAAAGTAGATGATGACAACAGAATGGGTGGGTTTTAAATGCAAAGCTGAGGAGCTGGGACATCATGCTTTAGTTACTGAGCAGGAGAACGGGAAGCTCAGAGCTGGGGCGTAGGGAGACTAACCTGGTAGCGGTACACTGGATGCCACTAAAGGAAAGGATAAAAAAAACTAGAGCACAACAATAACTCAGGGAGTAAGAAATTAGAGCCTGGTGTTGGCACGGAGGATGAATACGAGTAACATTTCCCTGGAGATATCTCACAGTGTCTAAGCTTCTATTTATCAGAGCTCATTTTTAAATGTTACTAACTACATCTACTCTACTATACTCAACGTTTATGACACTATTAGGCAATACCTGTCAAAAGAGTGAACAAAATTAAATTATTTTCAGTGCCTACCATAGATTTATATATTTTATATTTTTATTAAGTACCAATATGCATGAGGTGTACCCAGTAACTAAAGAACTTAATTTCAAGGTCATTGCAAACAACAGGGCATTCTGAACCATTTTAATGTGACTGGATATCAACATCACCACGTTTGCTACCTGGTTGTAGCTTCGGAGACCTCACTCTCTGTGCACCACAGGGTCTGCACATCCTCAGGCCGAGAGGGCAGCTCATCCATGATGACAACCAGCAGTAGACACTGTGGGAACTGTAGTTCACATGGTAGCTCTTAAGGTGGTAAAAACACATTAAATTACAACAAATTGGTGAAAACATACTCTACATATTTTCACCAGAAATCTGATTGTAATATATTAAAAAATTAGAGGAATAATTTTTAAAAATCAGAAATATGTTCTAAGAAAAGAAAGTAAAAGAAATTTTAAATGAAATTTTGAAAACTTAAAAACAGGATTACTAAATAAGGGAAAATTACCCTGTCTCTAACATGTCATAGTTAATAAGAGATGATTTAACATTAAATCTGTTTTGAAGCTTACCTAATTTACTGTCCAAAACCACTTCCACAAAAGGTGGGAATGTGAGAAGCTGACTGATAAGTGGATCCAGTGTAACCAGGAAAGCACCTGCTATTTCTTCCTGTTGTGCTTTAGAAATTCCGGCAGCATACAGGCTTGGAGGAAACTTACTGGGAAGGGAAAGGGAAAACTCATTCATTAACAGCTATCTTCTAATTTTAGGTAGAGGCAAGTACTGATGTTCTTCTAGCAATTAAAATATATTTAAAAATTAAGTAGCATATGTTTCATAAAACAAAATTCAAAGTACTGTATTGATACCATAATTGTATAAAGAACCTCTAAATTAAATAACATGGCTATAATTCTACAAAATTAAAAGTTGATAATTTTAGACAAAATGTTATTGTTTTGATGTGTTTTAATACATTGTTGACAATAATATTCATAAAAGATACTGTAAAATATAAATCAAATAACAAGTAAAAACATGTAAAAAAGATATTTCTGATAAATTCTGGGGTAATTACTTCTATTGAAAGCTGTTTTAAATAGGTAGAATGCTGAATTTACTATGAATTAATGCTCAGTTTCTCAGAAACAAGAGCTTTATAAGAACAAACTGTATACTAACACTGAAGGATGATACAAAGACTTTCATGGAAAATGTCTCAGTAACTGGGGTTTAACTAAACTTCAATCAAAACCTACGTGAAATAAGATATGTATTCAGTATTTTTCGCCATGTCATTTTAACTGTGGCAAACTTGACAGTACATGAGAAAACCCTGTCTAGCAGGGGATGACAGCATTTAAAACACTTGAGGCCTTTGTAGTGTGACAGAAGAAGCACCAGTCTGTCAATTACTAATTACGTGACTTCAGTTCATTCATTTGACCTCCCTGAGCTTCAGTTTCTTCACTTGTAACGCTGATTCAGAGTTCGATCAAATGATAAATTTTTAAATTTATTTGACAAATGTTTATTAAGTGCCTATATATATGCTATGTACCTTTCTAGGAGTGCATGATATAGCAGTAAACAGAATATACAACGTCACTGCTTTTACAGAGCGTACAATCTAATGAAGGGGAGAAGTTAACAAGTAAGTAAATACACAATACAGTAGATGTTAATAAGTGCTACAGAGAAAAAATAAAACAAGGTAAGGTAGACAGGAAATTCCACTGAATTTCTATTTGAAATTCTATTGAATTCTGTTTGAATATGAGTCATTTGAGAGTCTGTGCAGAGAAGACACATGATCTCACTTATGTTTTATCACTCACTTCGGCTACTGTATAGAGAACAAACCAGAGCAAGGCAGTAGATAAGACGGTCTTTTGTAAAAATGCAGGCAAGAAAATAATAGTGGATGGGACTGAATGGTAGCAGTTCAGGTGGTGAGAAGTGGTTGGATTCTGTATATATATGCTGCATATACACATTTATACTAACAGAATTTGCTAATGGACCAGATGAGGGGTATGAGAACAAGAGAAACATCAAAGACGACAGCAAGGTTTTTTGGCCTGATCAATTTGAAGAAGCAAATACAACTGAAATGAGGAAACTACAAGAGAAGCAGATTTTGGGGGTTGGAAGATGGGGTGGGGGGAGGAATAGATGAAATGGGTTGGAATTAAGAGTTTGGTTTGGGTTTATTTAAGTGTAGATGTCCTGCTTGGCAGTTAGACATTAAAGGGGGAGAGACAAATTTAAAGTCTTGAGACTAAATGACCATAGAGAAGAGAGGAGAGGCCTGAAGACCGAGTGCTGGGGCACACCCAACTTAAAGTAGCTGGAGAGATGAGGAGGAACCTTCTGAGGAGGGAGAGGTGTCCTGGAAGCCAACAGAAGAAAGAGTCCAAACGAAAGGTTAAGTGCTGTTGACAGGTTATGTAAGATGAGGCCTAAAACTGCCCACTAGATGTAGCAACATGAAGTCACTGAGGACCTTGACAAGAGTTGTAACAGGTGAAGTAGTGGAATGGAAAGCCTGACTGGAGTAGGTTCAAAAAAGATAGTAGAGACAGTGGTATAGACAGCTCTTTCCAGGAGTTTTGTTGTAAACAGATGCAGAAAAAATGGGAAGACATTTATTTGGAGGAGGATGTAGAGTCAAGAGATTTTGTTTTATATTGTTCTTAAGATGGGAAAAATAACAGCATGTTGGTACATTCATGAGAATGACCCAGAAGGCAGGGAAGATTGATGATGCAAGAGAGAAAAGGAACAACTGCTAGAGTGAGGTCCCTGAGCATGTGAGAGAGGGTGAAATCCAGAGCAGAAATAGAGGCTGGCCTTCGATAGGCACACAGACAGTTCACTCATGGGAACAAGGAAATATATGGGCCTAGATACAGACGGAATAGTTCATGTGTCAGAAAGAGAATATGGAAGCTCTCTTTCACTTGCTTCCATTTTTCTCAGTGACACACAGAGTGAGGACATTAATTGACAATGAGAAATGGGGAGGTGGTGCTGCAGATTTAGGATGTTTGAAGAGGGAGAGGTGTGAAAAGTTGTCTGGGAGACTAAACAGATGAAGGAGATGTAAGAGGGTTGCTGATGAATGAGGTGACAGAGTCTTTTAGTCTCAAATCAAGGGCTCTTCTGAGGTTACTATCAATTTTAGATGTCATTCAGCCCTATCGAAATTATGATACCCTTTCTGTAACTTACTTTTTTTCTGACACGGAGTCAACTACTACTTGACTTAAATCTCACAGAAGTAAAATAAAAATTAAGAAAGATAAACAGTATGCTGATTCAAAATACATACATGTATATATAACCTCTTTTTGCCTTTGGTATTTATCATCATACCAATTACTCACTACTTGGGTATAAAGTACTAGCTACAAATATAAAAATAAGTAAAACTCATATAGAACCTATTCCTTAAAAGCTTCCATCTCCATTAATTTTAAGCAAGCAGATAAAAATTCACTAAAACATTAAGAAAAAATTACCCTGATATTTTATTTTTAAATGATATACACTAAGCGTTTGCATGGCTCCAATGGCTCTATTACATTTCAATGGTCACTTAGCATTCTTCTTACCTGTGTATCTGAAGGTAAAGCTGGTGCAATGTACAGCAAGAATCAGAGAGGAAAGGAAGAAATTCCTAAAAATAAAGCAACTCTATTCACTCTTTGCACACAATGTGCTTTGCTAATACATATCCTCTTATCAAAGGCATGCAAAATAAAATCAAATCCTGGATGTGCTACATACGGGAAAACAAGGGGATGAGGCTAAGCACCTAAAATCCTTCACTGCTAAAACTATCAACACAACTACAATTAGGAGCTATCATTTACTGACCACCTCCAAGTGCTCAGTGGACATACAGTGACTTTATGTACATTATTTTAGTCCTCTCAAAACTTTTATGACATATTATTGTCCCTATTTCATAGACTAGAAAGCTGAAGCAAAGGTATCGAGTAAGCTGAGTCACATAGCTAAAAACCAACAGGGCTGGGATTCAAGTACAGTCATGACTGCTCTATCCAGTATGGTTATGCTATCTCTTAGAATGTCAAAGAAATAGTTTTAATTGTATTATAGGATATAGAAAACAAGCTGATAATTATCTTAAAAATTTAAATTCCCCTGAAAGCAAATAACTGATTTAAAAATGGTATAATTAGGCACAATTTTGCCTCCTACAACACCAGCAAATATCAGATGGGTAACTACCTAACAAGTATCACTGGTGCCAGGACCCTCCCACCATGTACCTCTGCCACTGAAATACACACCCTGAGAGCTGCAGGGAACCCAGTGTTAGAGCAGCCAACTACGGTAAGTGGCGGTGGCCCAGAAGAATGAACTCGAACAGCAACAGGATGGTGATGTGTCTTAGAAGTCAGTGTGCCCGCCAGGGAATTCTGACTAATAAACAGTCATCAGAGACCCTTATCTTTTCCTCAAAAAGGGCGAAGACAAGGTCAAAAACAAATTCAACATGGACAAAAGTTTTTTTTTAATTAGTAATATTTATTATTAATGGTATTTCTTTCATTGGCTGCTATAAGTATTCTCTGCTCTTCTTTCCAAATAATCTGCCTTGACAACTTATCTATTCTATTCACATATTTTCAGCAATCACTATGCTATCCTGATGACTCCCAAATATGCAGGTCTTCTTAAAATTATCACATAGTTTGAACATTTAAACTTTAACAACCTAATTTAGAAATAATTTATAAACAGTATTTAAAGGAAAATTGAATTATCTTCTGAAAACTGATCTGTGCTTATAGAAATAATTTTGTTTATGCATACAGAAATAAGTTTTTCAGAAAACTGAATAAAACTAATAACAATATGATGGTAGCAACTTAAATGCTATAACAGATGCTCAATATTTAACAATTAACAATATTAAACCAAAAACCCTGCAAAATACACTCTTGACAAAATAACTTCAAAAAGATTCTCTTTTTGGCAAGAATAATAAAAACAAGATAACTTACAATGTATTATAGATTACACATTCATGCATTATTAAAAAACATAAGCCTTACCTTGGTATAGTGCAAAAGGGAGTTAGCAAAGAAACGACACAATTTGAGTGTTTTCTGAAATAATCTGTAGTCAGCATTATCCTGTTCCAAAAAAATGAAATAAAGCACAATAAATAGGAAAAGAATATGAAATTAGCTAAGCTTGTTAATGAGACATTTTCTAAAAAAGATCTCTGTGTAAACATTTTCCATAAAAAATTCTTCTCTGAATTGTTAGAAGCAATACACACACCAAATGATGATAAAGGTATTTCAGAAAATTAAACTCTACATTCCCGAAAAGAGATTTTAATCTTTAACAGCAAAAAAGGTGATCATTTTTGATTGATCTGAAAGTGAAAGAAACTTTAATACCTTATTGTTCTTTGCTATACGGGGATCAGTAGATGGGCAAAAGAAAAAGGTCTTACAAACAAATGAAAGAATGAGATAGAAAAGAAAACAGGTCAAAGATAAGAGAACACAGTTCACAGAAAATACAAACTGCCAAAAACTAATACTGAAAAACTCCAAATTACAACCTAATTACATATCTTCTGAAGGGGGAGGGGAGAGGACTATTTGATTAGCAAAGATTTAAAAAACTGATAATATCCCAGAGTTGATGAGGAAGTAGAATAATAAACTATTTTAACATTCATGGGAGCATAAAATAATACACTCTGCATTATTATTAAAAGCTAGAGTGTTAAAACTCCTTAACCCAGTTGCAATCCCACTTTTGCAAATATATCCTCTAGAAACACCAGCACAGTTATGCAATGCAATCTTTCTTACAGAATGAAAATTGAAATGAACCCAGTATCCATCAAGTGGAGAATGGTTAAATAAATTCAAGGTATATTCATAAACTGTAGTAGCATAGAGTTATTAAAAGGAATTAGGTAGATATACCTTCCTGAATATAGAAAGCCCTAAGACATATTAACATTACACATGTTGCAAAACAATATGTATAATATAATCCTCTTACTATTTTTAAATGTATGTTATGTGTTAATATTACCTCCCTAAACAACCCTCCCGCACCAAAATAAATCAGAATCTTACCTGTGGTTCTCTGTAGCAGATGAAAGTAGGATTTCACTGTCCGTGTTAGATATTTGTGTAATGTATGAGGGTTTTCTGAGCACGTATTACATTTGTAAATTAATGAAACACTGGGTAATGCCAAGATATCTATGTGTATGCAGTGGACAGTGGAGTCACCCTGCCTGGATTGAAATCCTGGCCTTACCACAACCTCTGCATGATCCTGGGAAAGTTACCAAGCCTCTCTGTGAGGTTGCAACATGGCTTACACTAAGGTTACTGTGAGGTTTAAATAGTGTCTGATACTTAGGCAACTTAGCTTAATAAATATTGGTTATGTCATCCAAATCTGCAATATACACTACAATCCAAAAAGCTTTAAATTAGTCCCCTAAAATTAAGTCAGATACATTATTATCTTTAATTTGGAGAAAAATTTCAAATGAAATTTTTATATAACGTTAACTATGTTCATATGTGATTTTTATAACTTTGTTAACCGTCTATGTTCAATCTCTTTCCAAAAGTATATAAAAACCTTAATTAAACCAGTCAAAATGGAACTGAATGATCCACTAATTGAGCATGACCCTTCATTTTGACCTTTTATAAAAATATTTGGAAATAGTCAATTTTCCTCAGCAAAAATAAGTTAGATGAAAATTCACCTCTTTGATAATTATGAACAGGAACTCTCTTATACACTGCTATGGAAATGTAAAAGGACAGAGATTAAAAATGAAATCTGTACTGACCTTATAATAAAAAATTTTATTTGGTTTAGATGTCATATCACAAGAAATCGCTCTTGACTTCATGATTGAGTTCCTACCTTTACTCCCATAGGCCAACCCCCAATTCTCCAAAGATCACACTATTCTATACTTATCTGCTTATTTGACTTCCAACCTAGACTATAAGCTGTTGAAGGCAGAAAAATGTGACTAACTTAGCACCCAATACATTTTCTGGCACAGAATAAGGACCCTGGAAATACTTGTTGAATGAATAAACGATGACACACAACTTACCATGTTTGCCTACTTTAAATTTTTCTTTCTCATACAATTTCCATTGTACAAGATTTGGTTGAAGACTCTAGCTTTACTTCATTACTAAGTAGCATACTAATTAAATCTAGAGCTCTGATTTTCACATTTTCAAAAAGCAATCTTCACATTTTCCCACTTTGATTTACTCAACTGTTTAAATCAGAAAGCTTGCATCTGAATACCAACAAAAGGAGAGTGGGGATATAGACAAGAAAGACCATTTTTAATGTTTCAAAATAATGAGTATCCAGTCTTCCTTTCTTTAAATAAAACAAGAAAAATACTGATAAAATCTAAATGTAGTGAGCAATATATCTAAGTGTAGGTAATCGATATAAAAGTATGAGTTTATTTTCTGAATATAATCTTCTATAAGCATTATATGAACAGTAGGAATTACAGTGCAAATTAAATTTATATCTAAAAGCCTTACAAATAAATTTCCCTATCTTTATAGATAAACTATCATTATTGGTGGCTAAAAAGCTTCTTACAAAGTCTAATACAATAGTCTCATTTTGAAACCATGTTCAAGACTTAAGAGAGAATAAATATCAGTTTTAGGGGCTGTCATGGGTTGAACTGCATCCCCTAAAAAGACAGGTTGAAGTGCTAACCCTCAATGCTTCAGGATATGACTTTATTTGGAAGTAGGGATGTTGTAGATGTAATTAAGATGCGGTCCTACTGGAGTAGGATATGCACTTAATCTAACATGACTGGTGTCCTTATTATGAAGATGATATGAAGAGACACGGAAGGAACACCATGTGATGATGGAGGCAGAGACTGAAGTGACACAGCTGCAAGCCAAGGAATGCCAGTGACAGCAGACACTAAGAGAGAGGCATGGAGCAGACTCTCCCACAGAGCCTGCAAAAGAACATGGTCCTGCTGACACATTTCAGACTTCTATCCTCTAGAACTGTGAGGGAATAAATCTGCCACCTGATTTGTGGTAATTTGTGGTAATTTGTTATAGCAGTCCCAGGAACCTAATTCAGGGACTGATACATCTATATGCTTCCATAAGTAGTGTATTATCTATAAAATCTAGCGGTTTTATTTTGATATTTTTAAAAACAAGGTGAAAAACCTGCTTGGAAGAGTTTAATAAAATACATAGTTTGATTCCTGAATAAATATCAGTAGCAAACAGCAGAGGGCGTTGCTAATCAAAATTTAGAGTTAAGAACGGAGAAACTACACAGATCTTCTCAAAGCTCCATTTCAGGCCCTGGAGAGTAAGTAGTGCTAGCTACATTTATCAGTCCCAAATAAGTAAAGAAAAACAGGGGACTTCCCTGGTGGTCCAGTGGTTAAGATTCCGTGCTTCCACTGCAGGAGGCACGAAGTCAATCCCTGGTGGGGGATCCCCCACATGCCGTGCAGCATGGCCAAAAAAAAAAATAAAGAAAAACAAGTAAGGAAAAACATGAAAATTTGCTCGGACAGTTAGGAAAGTGTACAATCTAAATTCTGTGATTTTCATATACAAGCAGTTTATATACACTAAGCTTATGTACTTCATGTACAAATAGCCGACCTGGTCAGGTACCCTTGGGACTTCTCTTTCTTCTTCCACTACAGACTATACTGTGGCTTGGACTTTCCCCATCTCACTCCTGTCCAGGAATCTCTGTCTAATCTTACTCTCTAAAGTACTAACTGGGGGATCTGTGGTGTCAAGATAAGCAAAACGGAAATTTGGAAAACAAGAGGTTGGGGTTGAGGATATAGATGCATAGGATAAAGGTGGGGAAGGGAACATCCTTCCTGCCATTGACACAGGATACCCAACAAACTGCCTTCTCCTTTCAGCAAGGTGAGGGGAATCAGAAATGGTATATGAAAGAAGTGGGGACAGAAAAGAAAAGGAAAAAAGAAAGGATGTAAGGGGAGGATAGATAAAGAGAAAAAGCAGAGAAGCAAGAAGGAAGGGTTTGCCTCTTCCTAAAGCTACTCCTCACTCCCTCTTACCAACTTCGGAACCCTTTTTCAAACTTCCATTCTGCTCTAGGGTTTGTCTTTCCAGATCATCTCTGCCCCATGAGTTGTGACCAGTGTTTAGGAACAAGATGAATCCTTACATGTCCACCCCCACAGCTGCTGGGCAAGGAAAGGCAAAGGTACAAAGGAATTCCCTGTATCAGTTTGCAGTCTATAGCAGGAAGGGATGTTACTGTTATTCTGCGGAGAAATATTTAACTCATTTTCCCATTGAAATAATTATTTTAACTGTTAGGTCCTTAGTACTATTAATCCTATAATTTAGGACTACTATGAGTTAAACAAACTTTAAAGAGCTAGTCTGAGAACAGAAGGCACTATGTATAAACATTGTTTTTGGAAAATAAACTGTAATTCCCAGTAAGCATATTACAAATTTTTAGAATGCAATCTGTTTTTATGAAAGGGATGCCAATTCAACACTATAACTTTTTGAAATCAATATAAGTTTAAGTATACACCAAGTTTAGAAGACTGATAGATACACATACAGTTGCACACTGCATCTTTACAGGTTGTAACGGATTGGTGAAAAAAAGGTTGACTGTGGCTATATTAAGACAACCTTAAAGAGATACAGGACTAAGGAATTAGATTTTCTCCAAGGGTAGAAAAAGATTGAAAAGATTCTGAGAATGCCTTGACCAACCAGTCAGTACATAAAAAGGCAAGGACAGATACTGTAGAGGGAATGAGAGCAGAGAGGAGTCTAATGCAATGTTCTGAGTGAAAAGTAATTATGGGCTATAAATAATCCCACAGATTGAAAACAAAAACAAAACGAATTAAAACCCTTTTCGGTAAGCCGATCCACAGATTCTAATGAGATTTAGTAACTGCCAAAGGAAAAAGAGCTACTGTTCCCAGTGCTGTTGGACCATATTTTTACCTGTGCATCTGACCGTGTCATCTGCTCAGCTAACTGTAAACAAGAATGGAAGGAGAAAAGAATGTCTTCACACAAGCCAGTAATTATATCTTTGTGTTTCAGCTGACTCTTTATAACAGACTGGTGCTTAAGGCTCTGCCTAAATGAACAAAAAGAAAAGAGTATAATCACAAGTGACATATGAAGTAAATTAGGATCATAAAAATATGACTTGAAAGAACATGTGAAAAAACCAAATGCATCATACATACTAGACATGGCATAATTAAGATGTGCTGACTTTACTTCTGAAGCTGTCATGTTAGTTTAAGTTGATAATTTTTTATTTTGCCTTATAAAATATTAATTGAACTCTTACTATATGCCAGGCACTTTGTGAAGCCCTGGAGATAGAGGGGTGAATGAAAAGATACAATCTCTACCCTGTCTGCATGAATTTCTGGTCTAGCACAAAAGAGAACATTAAATAATGTAAGAATAATTAATTGATTATGGCTATCATAAATGCTAAGATGGAAGAGTCCAGGGTGCTATAGAAGAGAGATCTAACCTAACCTACTCTCAAGGTAAGGATGAAAATAATGCTATCACGAAGCCATAACACTTAAAAGTGAGAACTGAAAGATAAGCAGGAGTTAGCAAGGTGTAGAGTTCAGGAGAGAAACATCCTAGGCAGTGGAAAAAGCTGTGAAAAGGCTCTACAGGAGAGTCTGGTATGTTTGATGACCTGAGAGCAGGGAGAGCGCGATGGACACAGCTAGTGAAGAAGGCAGGAGCCGGAAAGGACTGGATTGCTACTCTTAGTAAACTGGGATGGATTTGAAGCACTGGAGTGACATGGTCTGATTTACATTTTCAGACAATCAATCTGAATGCTGGATAGAAAATGAATTGAAAGGGGGCAAGAGTGGAAGATATTCCATGATGACAATGATGGTGGTGTGGTTAATTCATTGAGCACTCACTATGTGCCTTGCAGAGTTGCAAGCATTTCCCACTGATAAACTAAATTCTCACTATAACCCCACAAAGAAGGTGCTATTGTTGTAACTCCCATTTTCAGATGAGCAAACTAAGATTCAGAGAAGTTAACCAAATTGCCTAAGAGTTTCAGAGGAGTGATTTCAGAACAGATTCACGCATATGCGATGTGGCTCTGAGCTGACACTTGTAACCACTGCACTATTACCTGCTGGCAACGTAGGGACCTGGGGGTGCAAGAAAAGCACCTAAGACCTGAAAGTATTACACTGACCTTTAATGTTTTATGCATATTTATAAAGTAGAGGTTCTTAACCATTTTTACATCTCAACTATATCTCCTCCCACCCCCAAGAATCTGATAAATGCTATGGACACTCTCCCTAGTAACCCTTCATAACACTGTAGTTAAAACTATAAACGGAATTAAATTTGAACAACTCAAAAGTATATAATGAAGGGATTATAATTATTAATTTAAGCCTGGAATTAGGATACTTGATAGTCAGCTAAGCAACAGTAACGGCGAGTGGTTAAGACCCCTGGCCCATTATTTCAGATGTACTAGCTAACTGAGTAGAATTTTTTTTTAGTTTTAGAGACAGCAGGATAAAGAAGTACAATTTGGTTTGGGAGCTACATGTACAACATCTGGATTATTAGAGAGCAGCATCAGTAAACATTATACACACCCATACAAAATGTTTTAAATGCAACCTAAGAAAACTTACAAATAATTAAGACTTTGGATATGGAAAATACATTACAAAGAGTAAAAACAAAACAAAACAGAAACTTACTTAATTATAAATTTCCAAGTATTGGCATGAAATGCATGGTCCATACTGGAAATAACAGAGCAGATATCCAACAATGAATGAATAACTACAAAGAAAGATAACAGAACTCTTAGGACATTCACATGTCATATGGGGTGAGTTTCTTCTATATTTAAAAATATCTACTGAACAATATTGACATTTGCTAAAATAGGTAATACAGTTTGAAGAAAATTATGTCAAAATAATTAGTGAAAGTGTCACGCTTTTGATTTAGGGTTTTCATAAATGATGGAAAATAGGTTTGATGTTTACAACTACTCTACAACCTAAATAAAACTAAAAATGTTCAGTGGAATAAAAGTTGTGCCCTATTTTAATTGAAATATTCTACAGATATTCTAATCAAAAATGACAAAATATACTGCTAAGGAAAGAAAACCTAACAAGGAAGAATCAAAACAAATTTGCACAACACTCATTAAGGCTTGTACTCTGCCTGTGGTAGATTATTTGTAAAAATGAACACAATAAACCCTTTTTTATGTCCATGCTTTTGGGCAGTTCCCTTCCGCAGACCCTGGGCTTGGCCACACAACTTTTGGTCAACAGGACAAAAATAAACATAAGGCAAGTAGAGACTAAAAGTGCTTGCATACTGGGGCCTGCCCTCTCTTGCTGCTCTTAGAACCCCTGAGGCCATCAGCAGGTAGCTGAGCCTGGGCTAACCTGCTGGATGATGGGCTACACATGACTGGCTCAGTACATTATTTCTTCCTCTGCTGACAACCAAACGTGAGTGAGGTCAATGACCACAAACACAAGAGTGAGCCGGTTACTCCACGTGAAGCACAGAAAGCTGTCCTGCCTGAGCCCAGCCTAAAACACTAACTAAGAATTGTGAATAAATGAAACAGTAGTTGCTTGATTTCTTTCTTCCTTTCTTCCTCCCTCTCTCTCCCTCTCTGTCTCTCCCTGTCTTTCTTTTTCCCTCCCACTCCTTCCTCCCTCCCTACCTTCCTTCCTTTCTTTTTTGCCATGCCACAGAGTTTGCGGGATCTTAGTTCCCTAACCAGGGACTGGACCCAGGCCCTGGCAGTGAAAGTGCCGAGTCCTAACAACTGGGATGCCCGGGAACTCCCTAATAGTTGCTTCAATGTAATAAATTTTGGGGTAGTTTGTTACAGAGCAAAAGATATAGGATAATACTGCACAAAAACACCTTACTCTCTTTATGCTGAAGCTATGAAAGCAATCTTTGCCCTTATACGTTAGTTAAAGTATTGCTTTTCAAACTCTGGGCCATGATCCATTGATAAGTAATGAAATTAATAAAGTAGCAATTAGCAATTCTTTAAAAATGAAATAGACTGTAATATAGTACATCATTTCATGTACAGTAAACAAATTTAGTATATACACACACATTCACAAACATACACATATGTATGTAATTATATGTGTTCCAGGAAGGAATGCAAACTTCATTGCTTACTATGAAGTTATGGTTAAAAACTCTGAAGCTACTATTTCAGAATTGGGACTATTTCAGAGGGCATAAAATTGCATAATTTTCTTTGTTAATCATTGTGCAGAAACAACCTAGTTTGAACACTGACTAAATACATAAATCTATATTAATGCATCAAATATCAATTTTACAAAATCTAAAATTTAAGAGATTAAAAATTTATTGGGTAGGATTTAAATTTTTTTAACACATAATATCATGAATCATTAGAAACATTGGGTTCAATAATTTAAATGAGTTCAGTTTATAGTCAAAATACATCATATACTAAGTAGTAACTTTTACTCACTCACCTACTACCATATTCAAAATATCATCATTCTCATCTATTAAGGGGTCCATGCAAACCATATCCAGCAGTTCCATCAGCTGCTTTTGAAGAGAATAGGCCTCCTTGAAAAGAGCTTGCAGAAGGTCTGACACTAGATGTAAACGCCCAGAATAGATGGATTCACTATTCTGATCACAAAGAAATAAAAATGAGAGACAAAGCAAATCAAAAAAAGCTCAAGAGCCAAATTTATTTTAACTCATTCTATCAGAGCTCATAAATTTAATGTTATTAGAGGGTGGGTGAGTGGGGAGCATATGCAAAACATGGGGTGCAGAATGGCATCAGAATTAAGTTGGTGCAGCCTCTGTGGAGAACAGTATGGACATTCTTCAGAAAACTAAAAATAGAATTACCATATGATCCAGCAAGCCCACTCCTGTGCATATATCTGGACAAAACTATAATTCAAAAAGATACATGCACCCCTATGTTCATAGTAGCAATATTCACAATAGCCAAGACATGGAAACAATCCAAATGTCCATTGACAGATGAATGGATAAAGAAGATGTGGCACATGTATATAATGGAATACTACTCAGGCATAAAAAAAGAACAAAATAATGCCATTTGCAGCAACATGGATGCAACTAGAGATTATCATATTTAGTGAAGTAACTCAGAAAAAGACAAATAACCATATATCATTTACATGTGATATCTAAAACATGACACAAATGAACCTATCTATGAAACAGAAAAAGAACCACAGAGAACAGACTGGTGGTTGCCAAGGGGGTGGGGGTTGGAGGAGGGATGGAGTGGGAGATAGGGGTTAGCAGATATAACTTTTATACACAGAATGGATAAACAAGGTCCTACTGTATAGCACAGAAAACTATATTCAATATCCTATGATAAATCATAATGGAAAAGAATAATAAAAGAGTAATGTATATATATGTGTAACTGAATCACTGCTGTACAACAGTAATTAACACAACACTGTAAATCAACTATACTTCAATTTAAAAAAGAATTCTCACCAGCAAAAAACAAAAAAACAAAACAAAAATTTAATGTTTGTTACTGAATGACATTCATTCATTAACCAAATGTTTAATGAACCTCCATTATATATAGTGTACTTTGAGAGATACAGGCATGTATAAAATATGATTTCTAACTTCCAAGATCTTACAAATATAGAATTAAAAGGGAGTTAAATAACATTAGGTCTAGTACATGACATTTTAGTACTTATCACCAAAGAGAAGCATTAGTTAACTAGCAATTTTCATTCACCCAACAAACCGCATTATCAAAACTGCCTGTGACCCACAAATCCTAGGCCAGCTTTTGTGCTTTAAAGCTGCCTCAGGACTAAATAAGGGTCAACGTCCCTTTACAGACACCTAATTGGTAAGTAATTCATCTGAGCCACCAATGCCATGACAGAACTATTTCAGGATCCCTGTGACTCAACACACATCCATATCACTTCTTTCCCCATCAAGAGGAAACAGCAGAAGACAACAACAAAACCTCAAGAGCCCCCTTTTTAAGATTTCTCTACAACTACTTATTTTGACACAAATATTAACACACATGCTCTTTGTTCTGTGGGAAAACTAATTGCAATAATACAGGTTAAAATGTAAGCTTATGAACAAACACTATAAACACCACAAACTCAGCCCCTTTGCCCATGGATTCTAGGCCATTTAAAGTGTACCTAGACCCGTTACTCACCTTACAATGTACAAATGTACTTTTGATTACATGTAGGACTGAGGAGGGAAGACTGTGAATATTTTCTAGAATGATGGATTCCTGAGTGGCACAGACATGCTGAACACATCCTGTAAGAGCTCCTAATAGCTGTACCATTGTCTGGAAATAAGGAAAGAAGTTTCATTCAGAATATATTTTCTGCATACCTAAAAGGTGTCAGACGATATGCTGGGTGCTAGGGATACAGCAGTGAACAAAATGGACCCTCTGTTCCTCCTTACACATAACTTCAGTCTATCACAACTACAAATATTAAAACTGGGACATTCCTGGCAGTGCAATGTTTAAGACTTCACCTACCAATGCATGGGGTGTGGATTTGATCCCTGGTCAGGGAGCTAAGATCCCATGTGTCTCATGGCCAAAAAACCAAAACATAAAAAACAGAAGCAATATTGTAACAAATTCAATAAAAACTTAAAAAATGCTCCATATGAAAAAAATCTTAAAAACAAAGAAATAAAACTGGTTAGCCATCTGGTTAAAAGAAAAAAAAAAGCAAAAAAGAAATTGGAATCCTAACTCACACATCAAAGTATACAGCTGGTGTTCTACACATATGCTTTGGAATTACAGGTAGGGCATGCTATTTTGATTACTTGTCTTCTTATACGAGTTTAGATGTTTACTAAGCACAAAATTGTATAAAAAATGAGAATTTATGTTTTTTGCAGTATCTTTATATCTTTAACTCTACAAATTTAATTCTAGCATTGGGCCATTATATAAAGAGTATAAAACTAATCAATATCTCACACTCTTTAAGATGTCCCCCACCCCTCTTTCTAATATATTTGACATACCTGTAAAATATTTCTTAGCGTGCTCTGGATTTCTAAATTTTGGCTTGACAGTCCACTGGCTTGACTGGTTAACTCATACATCATGTCATCAAATAATCTCACAGTCTGTGAAAACAAAGCAGGTCATAAATAGTAGTAATAGAAGTCACTAGAAAAGGAAAAACATATCTTTAAAGAAAAAAATCAGATTTGAATTTGCATTATTAACAGCCACTGGGATATTGTCTAGTGTAACAACTGCACCTAATAAAGTTAACAAAATATATATAGTATAATATTTTTTGTATAGTATTTCTACAATAGAATCGTTTAAAAAAAAATAAAGCCTCCAATAAAAATTGATTTGTCAGACTTCCCTGGTGGTGCGCAGTGGTTAAGAATCCGCCTGCCAAGGCAGGGGACACGGGTTCGATCCCAGGTCGGGGAAGATCCCTCATGTCGCAGAGCAACTAAGCCCGTGCACCACAACTACTGAGCCTGCGCTCTAGAGCCCATGGGCCTAGAGCCTGTGCTCCGCAACAAGAGAAGCCGCCACAATAAGAACTGACCACTGCAACAAAGAGTAGCCCCTGCTCGCCGCAACTAGAGAAAGCCCGCACGCAGCAACAAAGACCCAATGCAGCCAATAAATTAATTAATTTAATTAAAAAATAAAATAAATTGGTTTGTCTCCCATTTCTGTGATTTGAATCTATTTAATAACATCCATAAAAAAAATCACTCAAAGTTCACTTTTTGGTGATGTAACAAAAGTGCTATTCTTTTTTTTTTTTAATTTTATTTATTTATTATTTTTGGGGGGGTACACCAAGTTCAATTCTTACACTTAAATAAAAGATGATGCTCTTAACCAATCAACATCCATGTAAACATTTACAAGGATATTTTCTGGTAGTGGTAATGAACTTGTACTGAATTAGCTATTCACCTGCTTTCTAACCAGCTCCCCTTTTTGACCAACTCAAAATACCATTCCTAGGTGAGAAACATAATATGTGACCTCAGAACTACATGTTTTTATCTGTGAAAAGTTAGCCAACCTAAGATCTCAGTACTTTAAACAAGTTAAATGGCCTAAACACTACACTACAAGAATATCCACAGTCAACAACACATGGTAATTAAAGAGGGTACTGTTTTCCATAGGCCTCGTTTTCACCTTTTTTTGGTGGTCAAGAATAAATTTTAAGTAACTTTTTAGATAGAGAACAATTGAGTGAATATTAGTAAAATGAGTTCTGATAATTATCTGCTTCAAAGCTAAACTTAGAAATCCATTCTAGTAAGAGATAAGTTATCATAAAAAATGTCTCCTTTGTCAGCAAAGTACCTTTAATTCCCATAATTAAAAAAAAATTATGACTGCTTTTCAGAGAAAAGGTATACCACATATATCTAAAAGGTAACAATGAAGTTGGTGAATTTGATGCCTTCTCTTAAGTTACTTGATTTTATCAATATTAGAGCTATCTTTATTCTAAGGCTTCTTTAATAAATTTTGGCTCCATTTTTCCAGACAATGAAATTGAATAAACTCTACAGAGAAGATACAAAAACAAATAATGTAAATTCAATTAGTAAAGGATCCATACTCTCTGAAAATAAGTTTAATCACCTTACAATCACACTAACACCATCATATTCTCACGAGACCTATTTTTAACTACTTTATTTGTATTTCAAATATGTGATACATTAAGAAATTAAGATTTAAAACAGGCTAGATTTTAACGGCCTTTATAACATGGAAGTTGATTAAGATAATAATAGTACTATACCTTTGGCAGCACTTGTGAAAAGAAAGTCTGTTCCAATGTCAGGTGATTCATATGAGGTAAAAACATTTCTACAATAATTTTCAGAATTTCTATAAAGGAAAATAGTAACATATTTTGTAACAATATTAAGTCATGTCCGCCAACAAGCATCACTAACCTTTCCTAAATGCAAGAATATGTAAGTACTACCAATCAAAAGCTTTGTCCAGTTTCAAAATGCCATAGTCTATGTAGAGAAACTTAACAATTAAATAACCTAAAATAATAGCAAAATTAAAAAAAACAAAAAAGTACATGTCCAACAATTGAGGATCAGTTAATGGATGTGGGTACATCTACTGAATAGGATCTGCTATCATTAAAATGACTGTTAGAGATGGTTTAAAACCATGATAAAATGTCCACAATACTTTAAACTAAAAAAGTCCCAAGTAGTATAACCCAAATTTTAATATATATAAGCATGTATATACAAAGAGTAATAGATAGGCTGGCAGGAACATATAAAATCAAGATGAGAATGTCCTATGCCAAAATCTTAAACATTTCAGATTTATGATTGTTTTATTATCTTTTCTGTTTTTCTTCACGTTACAAATTTTCTATACTATGTATAACCTTATACTCAGGATAAAAAATAATTGTTATTTATAAAAATTAGACCCCACAGGCAGCACAGATTCAAGATTATAAACAAATATTCCACAACCAAGTGAAATGTAAATAGAACTCAAAATACATGGGTAAACTATGCAGGACAGTCATAATTCTCTACCTCTTCTCCTAACTAAATAAGTAAATTACATCAAGTAAGAGCAATGAAGACAGATGAAGAAAGTCAACTTTGTAAGTGACAAACCTGTCATGCCTAAACAATCAGCTGTTTGTAAATTAGAAAGTATTTTCTAATTGACACTAAACATATTAAAGAAGCTTAAGGTTATTCAGTAGACTGAAAATTATGTTTTATATAGGTCTAATCAGTTTAACAACTTAACATTTAAAATTTACACTGTGCTTATATACACATTGTCAAACAGAACACTTTTGGTATCTATCCAAAATGGAATTTAAAACTTTAAGTACCGTAATTTGAAGTAATTTGGTCATTTTAAGTAACTGAAGATTACAAAGGTGGTAACACTACAATAGGAAGAATAAATTTAAAGGGAATATGAAATTGTATTGAGATATGTGGGACTTGGGCTTTAATGACATCAAAGTAAAATTATACAACTAAGATAATTTTACTTACGAATATGCTCAATCCAACTGTCAGAACGCTGATACATAGAGTGAAACAATTAAGGAAGATACTAGTATTACAGTAATAAGATATTCACTACCGAGAACAGATTTTAAAAGGAACTTTCTTGAAGTTTAAGCAGCAATCAGTAAGAGACTGAAACTAGACTCAAATTACTGCCTTAATTTTGTTTTTAAAAAAAAGTAATGTTTATTAGGTAAACAAACAATATAATGAGAATACTTTAAGGAAATATTTTCAAAATTGCTTAGGGATAAACTTATGTTTTCAAACTATGTGTAGTTATGACACATTTCTGACAGATGAGAAACAGTCTACAATAATTCACAGGTTTCTGGTTTCTGAAACAGAAATTTCTTCCTCCTCAGCACTTCTATAGTACTTTATCTGTGCCTGTCTTAAGTCACTGGTCACTTCCTAACTTCTTTTCATGTTATTAGCATATATATCTTACCACTCTATCAGACTGAAACTCTTCCCACATAGGAACTTACAAATACATGATAATAAATTATCCAATGTTCATTACAAAAGTTAACAGTAATCACATTGTAAACTATACACTTTCATACCATTAAGAAATGTTAATGTTTTACTGTAAAAATAATACAAGAATTATGCTTTAATAAGAAAAATGAATAAACCATAACCCCATCACAGTAATGCAAGAATTGATTCTTCTTCTAAAATTTTACTTTGCATATACATATTTTACAGCAGCAATCAAAATGAGATATAGTCATTAACTCATTTTAATTCAGCAGGGTAGAATTTCCCTCATGGATAAATTTCAGTAAAGGTTAAAAAAATTTTAGCCTCTTCCAAAATTAAACATGAGTCATGATTACGCCGATATGCAGGTGAAGACTTGAAAATAATACGTAAAATGCAAAAAATGAAAATAATTACGTTTGGGTGATGGGACTGTGGATTTATTGAAAATTTCTTTCATTTGTTGAAAAGTGTTGAAGACCAAAAGTTGAAAAAGAAAATTATCTAATGAGACTTCTGGCCAGTTTTAAAACATGACAACATTTTTTAGCCCTTCACTGACTGCTTACTTTGTGCCAGGCACTATTCTAGGTGCTGGAGCCAATGCAGTGAAAACAAAATTCTTGCCTTTATGAGCTTTACAGCATAGTGAGGAAAAGCAAAAAGGAAACAAAGTAAAAAGAGTAACTACGACTGCTCTTTAAAAAAACCGCAATGTGACAAGTATTACTGACTGGGTTTGGGGGAATCACCTAAGATTGAGGGCTCTGAAAAGGGCCCACTTAAGACGTGACATTTGAGCTGAGACCTGAATAATGAGATGTACCAGAGAGAGAGAGAGAGAGAAAACAAACTACACGGGAAGGATCAGCGAACATGAAGATCCTGAGGTAGGTGAGCTTCATGTATCTGTGGTTAGAATGCAGTGAGCTAAGTAGGAGAGGCCAAGGCTTAGAACATAAGGAGGCTTGTTTTACTCCCAATGTGTTAAGAAGCCACTGGGGGTGCTTTAAAAAGGAAACATGTTTTTCACTCTGAACTTTTTTTGGAGAACAGATTATAAAAGGACATGAGTAGAAGCAAGGGAACTAATAACAACAGCCCAGGTGAGAGGCTATGGGAGTTTGAAACAGAGCAGTAGCAATGGGGATGGAGATAAGCAATTGGATTCAAGATATAGTCTGAGGTCAGAAACAAAAGAACTTGCTGACTGGATGTAAGAGAGGACTGAAGGTTTTAGCTTGTGAAACCATTTATTCAGATGAAGAAGACTGGGGAAAGAACAGGTTTGGGTTCTTTTGAATGTTAAGTTTGAGATGCAAAACCAGGTGGGAATGTTGACTTTTTTTTTTTTTTTGATGTAAATAAACAAATTTGACTTTCAATTATTGAAATCTCCCTATAAGGTTGAGGTGTAAAAAGAGGAACGATGTTTCTTATCTTTGTTCTCCCAAAGCCTAGCACCCTGTCTGGTACATATTATGTACCTAGTAAAAGTTTTTGAGAAGGATGGCTATTTGTTACCGAAATCAAAAATCCTTGAGGACCGCAATTCCATCTCTGCACAATGACTAAGAAGGGCTTTGGTACCTAAGTGGGGTTTTACCAGTGCCCAGGTGAATGATTTCTATGTGACAGTAATATTTGGCTTTAGCTGTGAAAAATTATCTGTGCAGTGTTCAGGAGTCTCTCAAGTGAAGGTCTATTTTTTTTTTTCTTCTGAGTATAGTTTTATGGTGAAGTCTTACGTGCTCAAAGCTGTTTAAAAAAAATACCCCTTAACATGAAGGGCTAGGACTCCAGGTACATTTACAACCAAAAAGGGATTCAACTACTAAATGGTCTGCACCTGGACAATGGAGACATTAAGTACCTCAAACCCAGCAGATGAAAGTCAATCAGCAAAGGAAGCAACTCCTCACCAACAATACTCCAGAGGTTCAAAAGGGGGAGGGGAAGAACATTTGTACTAACTGAACATCTTTTACAGACTTGGCACCATGGCAGAACTACGTCCTTTAATTTGATTCTCAAAACAACGAGGAAGGTATTCATTTTCACCACCCATCTTAGAGATGAGCGCTCAGAGTACCTCGCTCTCTACTTCATCCAGTCAGCTCACCTTACAGCTTAAGTCTGAGTCCCTGGCTCCCCGCTCCCCCCAAGCAAAAGTATTTACACTTAACTGCACGTACAGAGCAACTCAAAGGCCCAGAGGAACCGCAGACAACGCCACACCCACTGGCAGAACACCTCTGCGAGCCCTTCCAATGCCAAAGCCAGGCATGCCTTTGGTCTCGGCACCCACGGCTCGCGCTCGCCCTTGGTTCCCTCGCTTACTCATCTCGCTCATCAACAGAGAAAGGAGAGGGCTGAAAATACAGGAACCCAACACGGCCTGGCAGCGGGTGTGATGCGACAAGAGAGAGGTTGGAGACCCGCCCCACACCCCCGTCTAGATGGAGGTGACCATCAAGGATATAAGGAGCCGAGGCAGGACAGATGGCAGTTCCCGGCGGCAGAGCTCCTCCGGCCAGCTACTTAATTCTTCCAGGGGAACCGCGCTCGCCGGCACAGCGCGTTCCTGAGACATGCTTTCGCCCAGAACCAAAGCTTCAAGACACTCCCGCCAGAGACAAGACCGGAAGCTCCCACAGTCCCGGCAGGCCTTGCGAGCCAAGACCATAGAGAGGAAGCGCGCCGTTTTCCTTGGTGAGCCCGGGCCCCCACGCGACTGGGAAGACGGCCGGGCGTGTCTGGTCCGCGGAGGACTCGACTCACTGGTGCGGGCTTCCGGTCCGGAGGGTCTGGCCCGAGTTCTCCGCGCGGTGAGCTAGGCACCTGCCGGACGGCGAGCAACCCCAGGTGTGGGTCGCTATCAGGGTTGCTTTGAGACGCTTTGGGGGAGGTGAGGGCCGGGAATCCCCAGATTTGCTACCCTCCGTCCCTTGGGGCTTTGAGGTGGCACATCTGGGTTCGGGTTTGAACCTGGGTTCCTACTAGTGTGTTGACCCTACTCTGTACATCATATATAATGGGGATAAAACCCACCTGCCAGAATGGTTGTGCAAATTGAAGCAGATGGTATATATTAAGCGTCTAGCACAGTCGATACAGAGAAGAGGTCTCTTTATTAAGTTGCTTCCGTTCTCTACGGGCCTCTCCACAGGGTTCAATGCCCGGATTTTGTGTCAAGCTAATCTTTACTAATTACTCGTTACTCCCAATACACTTAGGGCTGCTGGTCTCCGCGAAATGTTTGTACTGAGGCCATTTGGATGAATCGACACACATCAGAGCACACCTGTGCATGTTTTTAAAGGGATGCTTATTTACCAAAATATTTGCAATTTTGAAGTCCTGTTACTTGAAACTGGTAACAGACTGAAGAGATTCTGGCAGTTTAGGAGGTAAATATGTGCGGGCAGGGTCGTGACAGATGAAAGACACTAAGTAGTTAGGCTGGTCATTTCCTGCCAGAGAATGTTGGACGTTATGTTATTTCTAGTTGTTCCTGCTGCTGTTGTTTTTTTTGTTTGTTTTTACAGTTTATTCTTTTCTCCAGCTTTTGAACCCTGAAGGGTGTATATGTTTCCAAATCTCTATCTCCCCCCTCCCCTCACAGCTTTCTTTGGGGGGGGGGCATGTTTAATATTACATTTATGTGAAATGTGTCATTTTGCTTTTTAGTAACAATTTTCTTTTCTTGCTCCAAAGCTAAATTGAAAGAAGACCAAAGACCTCCTAAAAGTCATTTGGAAATACCTCTGAATATTTGTAACTGTGTATAACCAGCTCAAGAGGAATAGACCTCCAGAAAAACTAAGAGAATAATTGAAGCAGGTTTACGTGTGTGTCATCAGTTCTATCCAGAAATTGAAGAATCTTTCTTTATCAATTGTGTGTATTTTATGACAGAATGACTTTTCAATTTAATTTCACTATAGAAGACCATCTGGAAGATGAATTAACATCCCTTGGAGATGGAGCTTTGGCCCTAAATTCATCAAAAGTGCCTTCAGTCTCAGAAAGACAAAAAGGTACACTTAGAGACCAAAAATGTTCTGGAGAACAGTTTGACTTGCTTCAGGATCAGTCGTGGGAACATAAGTCAGCGGGAAATGCAGCTCCCTCTCATGACACAGACAGCTCACTCAGTGCAGCTAACAGTTCAAATAGCTTGGAGCCACATGAAAAACAGCCCTGCTTGAGAGTTGCCAAAGAGCATGCTTTGCCTAAAGATCTAAAGAAAGTGTTAGAAAATAAAGTCATAGAAACATTACCAGGTCTCCAGCATGTGAACATATCAGTAGTGAAAACCATCTTGTTGAAAGAGAACTTCCCTGGAGAAAACATCATTTCGAAAAGTTTCTCTTCTCACTCTGATCTGATTACAGGTGTTTATGAAGGAGGCTTAAAAATCTGGGAATGTACCTTTGACCTCCTGGCATATTTTACAAAGGCCAAAGTGAAATTTGCTGGGAAAAAAGTGTTGGATCTTGGTTGTGGGTCAGGGTTGCTGGGTATAATGGCATTCAAGGGAGGCGCCAAAGAAATTCATTTCCAAGATTATAACAGTGTGGTGATTGATGAAGTAACCTTACCTAATGTAGCGGCGAATTCCACTTCAGAAGATGAAGAAAATGGTGTAAACGAACCAGATGTGAAAAGATGCAGGAAATCAGAAGTAGCACAAGAACTATGTAAATGTCGGTTCTTTTCTGGGGAGTGGCCTGAGTTTTGTAAGCTTGTACTAAGCAGTGAAGAACTCTTTGAAAAATATGATCTCATTCTTACCTCAGAAACCATTTACAATCCAGATTATTATGGTCCTTTGCACCAAACATTCCTTAGATTGTTAGATAAAAATGGACGGGTGCTTTTGGCCAGCAAAGCACATTATTTTGGTGTGGGTGGAGGTACTTACCTCTTTCAGAAGTTTGTAGAAGAAAGGAATGTATTTGAGACTAGAACACTCGAAATAATTGATGAAGGACTAAAGAGATTCCTCATTGAGATGACTTTTAAGTACCCCAGTTAATGTCCACTGAGTGTCTTAAGTGAAATAAACAAAATAACCAAAACCTTGTTTTGAATGTTTGATTTCTGCTTTGCTATGATTTTCTTCTGAAATTATGATGTTTGTTTAGTTTTGTTTATCCCAATAAGAGACCAGCTTTATTAGCAATATTGTACTTGCCCGGTGAGACTGAGAAAACAGTGTTCCTCAGCATTCGAAAAGATCTAGGAATTCATTTTGTGGGAAAGTTTTCTGTTCTCCACGTTCATTCTATTTGACCTTTCTGCCACCTTTGGCATATAAATTTGTTCCCAGGAAAATCTGCCACTTCTTACCTCAAGTTTGAATTTCTTCCCAGTCTTTATCAGTTTATGTTCACATGACGTGCCTGGTCTATCACCATGCTGTTAATTCTAAAGACATACATAATGCATCACTAAATAATTCTGAACCTAGATATTAGATTGAAGGCCGCAGGTAGCTAGGAAGAAGTTTTTGTTTTGTTTTATTTTTATATTCATTTATATAATAAGAATTATAGACTGCTGAGCTGTTGAATTCACATTAAGATGGAGGAAATAAAGGGGAATCATGACAGTAAAAAAAATGATACAGAAAACTTCCAGTGCTTGTAGCCCTTTTTAGCCAAGTAAGTGGGAGATCTTGGGGTCTTGGTAGGAGGAAAAAGAATAGGAAACAGAGAATTTCGGATTCTAGGCAGTAAAGACTTTTCATTCATTAAATAGTAGGGCAGAGAATGGAAGAAAAAGTATTTTGATTCCAATGCAAAAATATTCACAGTTAACATATCTAAAATTGGGATCTGCCTTGGTATCTGATAATTATTGTACAACTGGCAGTATTTTTTTCCTTTCTTGGAGGTACCTAAAATAATGGTACAACTTAGATTCAATGAAATGTGATATTTACTGGACATCTGTTAACTAGGCAGTTTGTATATATCGTGCTTAATATTTATAGCTTCATAAGGTATATATCATCCCCATTTTAATAATGATCATAATAGCTAACAGTTTTCAGCATTTGCTATATGCAGGGTAGAACAGATTTACATACACTAACATTTAATATTCATAACAGCCCTGAATTAGGTTACAATTACTATCTCCATTTTAGAAAGAACTTGAGACTCAAGAAAGTAATTTGATCCCAATCACATTCCTCACATTCAGAACCAGCACCTGAACTGAAGTCTTTTTAAAAGCTTTACTCTTAGATTGTAGCCATGATATAAGCTGCCACAATTCTGGGAATTGGAATCAAGAAATGAGAACAAACGAACCCTAGAACTGAAGAGTAACTATACTTAAAACAATCAAGATGACGCTGGTCAGACCACCATATGACCAATTTCAAGATGACTGTCAGAGCTGACTGTGCAGTTTTTACATGTAGCCCCCTCCCTCTGTCTATAAAACCTCTTGGCCACTGAGAGTCAGTGGCGGAGAGTTGGCCTTTGGACAGGAGTCCCTCCCCTCTCACCGTACTCCATCCCCTCCCTGGTTGTGGGCATCCACAATAAAGCAAACTTTCCTTTCCACCAAAAAAATTAAAAAATAAAAAATAAAAGCTTTACTCTTCACCACCCCAGTAGTCTTACAGTGCCTATTTTTCATCACATACATTTCTTAGCACCCTTTAATTATTCTGAAATGAAAATCACAGTTAAAGAAACTTATTTACACACATCATTAAAAGTTATATGTATTATACATAAATCCCTAATGCATAATATCATATATGTATATAACTATAATATGAAGAAAGCCATTTACAATCAAATAATTTGTATTCTATCAGGTAAATGCACAGGTGTTGCTAATGAGAGGACATGTAGCAGTCAGATGCTTGTATCTAGGATACTGTTACTGCAAGTATCACAGCTACAATTCCAGACCCACCTACTAGATAAGGTAGAATAGGCTCTGACAGCAGCTTTGGCTAAAAGAGGAGGTACAAAGCATCAGATAGCGTCTCTTGACAATAGTTAGCATCAATAATATTGAGACAAATAGGTATCTGTCAGTTCATGATGAATCAGACACCCAAAGAGGTCATCAAGGAGGCCTCTCCAGTAGAAAAGACACAGGCCCTGAACAGGGGCTCAGGGCCCAATTTCAGCCTGGGGTGGGCGGGGGGGTGTGGATCCAGTGAAAATAGCAGGAATCAAAGCAGAAGCCCAGTCCTGGAAACTAGATAATCCTGGGCATTAAAGATAATTCTGGAAGTGACAGCTGAACACATCTATGCAAGATAGCTGGCAGCAAAAGAGACCTGAGATAAAATTATGGATATAAATCTAGGAGAAGGCTGCATCGTACACGTTCTCACGTAAATAGTTTAATCATTTAAAGAGGCATGTATGTTAAGACAATGAACTTTGGAGTTCCAATACTTGGGTTAAAATTCAGTTTCCCCAACTGTAAAACAGAGTTTATAGTAGTATCTCCCTAACAGAATTTTTTTTAAAGAACAATAGTTACTTTTGGAAACCTTTCAAGGAGTTTGGAGTTTTAGAGCATAAGCCACCCATTCGTGTATTGGCACCTTACAATAAATGCCGCACTTGCCTTCACACACACACAAAGAAAAAAACAGGAAAAGAAAAAAAAAAGTATTGAGCACTTATGGTTACTTCCACATGATTCCTATGTATAAATGGAAATTATCATGCTCATGAATTCTCATAATATTTAGTCATCCTGTTTTCTCAAATAGGAAGCCTTATTCACCTTTGTTAAAAATGGGGTTTGTGACTTTACAGTGTACAAATCCCAGTTCAGAACTTGGAGAAACAAATAGATGCCAGAACTTTCACCGCCCAAGGCCAACTCCCATTCTCTCCCTCCACAGCCCTCCCCACCCCCACTTCACCTTGCAGTTTCTAAGTTGTCTTTTTTGGATGCTTTGGCATTGCGGAGCGTTAAGGATGAAGAAGAATGTATCGTGTCAAGTTGTTGCTAAAAACTCAGTCACACGTGTGTTCCGCCTTTAAACGTTCCGTTTCTCAGATGTGCCTGTACACTTCGTTCCATTTCCACTGCCCCACAGAGGCTCTCTGCCTGTAGCTCAGAAACTGGGGAGGGTGGGGGTGGGGGGGTGTCTCCATGCGGACCAGGAGCTGACACACTTCCTCTGTCAAATGCAGTCGCCGATGACACGTGCTGTACTGTCCTCAGGGGAGATGAGGTCAGCAGCTCAGCTAGAGGAGAAGACACGCCTTCACTTCTCGGTACCCTCCATAGTGTTTTATTCAGACTTTATTATACCTTCATAAATACCTATTTGAAAAAAAGAAACAGCAAGGACACTATGTGACAACATAAACTGGACTCTTTGCCTGCACTTCAGCCAGAATTTCCTGAATTTCTCACACTGTGTTATAGTGGCATTGAGCTTGCTGATACTGTCTTTTCTTTGGATAAAAGTTCACATTCAAAATCGCCACATTAAGTGGGTGCAGCCCAGCAGAGAAGGTTCTCTGTGCCATGAAAGAATCCTTTGCTGCAGCCCTGGGATGCAGCTTCTAGTCAACCAGGGTGGTTGGGGGAGTCGCAGTGCATTTATCACCATTAGATAGGCTTTCACAATTCCGATTGTTTTCTTAAGGAATTAAAAGTGAACTCAGATAATCCTTAAAAGCAGCTTCATCATCTATGCAGGAAGTTGTCAAAATGCTTTTTCAGAAGAAGGCTAATACTCTATTTGAAAGAAACAGTAAAAAATAGGGTAATAACAAACAGCTTAGTAACCTAAATACTACTAAAGAAAGTATTATAAATGCAGAGTGTTGGCTCCTGGTCCGCAAGGAGACATCCCCCACCCCCAGCAACCCCAGTTTCTGAGCTACAGGCAGAGAGCCTCTGTGGGGCAAGAGAAATGGAACTAAGGGTATAGGCACAGCTGAGAAATGGGAAGTTTAAAGGCAGCACAGCCTGCATGTGACTGAGTTTTTAGCAACAAATTTACAGGATGCATTCTTCTTCAACCTTAATGCTCTGCAATGCCAAAGCATCCAAAAAGGACAACTCTCACCCCTTACAGAACAGGATAAGTGGCCAGGACGGTTATGATCTTTAAAAATGCAATGAAGGGGATGCTGCCGCTCTCTTTTTCCATGGTATATGCTGCCGGGACGGAACAAGTCAATATGAAGGCTTGCCTTTGGCTGTATGTATCATAAGCCTTTGCAGTAGAATCAGATGTACTCAGTGTCACGGACCCCAAGTGCCCTGGCCATGCTGCCACTGGACTGTGGGGCATTTGTGTAAAGAAAAAGATATTCTGCCCTCTAGGCAGACTCAGCCTCAGGTTAGAGAACAGGATGGGGCAAGTGGAACAGGGCTGTTTTTCAGCTCCATTTGCCCCCTCAGCACTTCTTAGTAGCCCCGTGCCTTAGCCTTAAAAACTTCCACAACTTTCTGACTGATAAAATATTGGAAAATGGGCAATAAACTGATGAGCATCAGAGATTCATGTGACAGCCACCCAATACAGGAAATGGGAGCTGTCAGAGACAGTGCTTTTCTTTTTTTCTCAAGGTGATTTACAGCCTCTCTGTCAGTGGCAACCAGCACAGTTCAATGGCATAAGGTCTTAGGAATCTTATTGTGTAGCAGGTAAACTCAAAGGAAATGTTTGAACTGGGGGATGAGCTACTGAGACAAGTATTCCCATGTGACCTCCCCCTGCACACCGGACACTGAAGCAGAGTTATCAACATGAGCACTGAAGGCAGATGGCGACTGAAACCTGTCCCTAGTACCCCATCCAGGAGTCTCAGAGGTCTTTGGCTGTCGTAGCTGCATAGCAGCTGCACAATTCTGAAAGCCTCCTAATGTAACATTTCCAGTTAACCATATAGCAAGAGTGTAGCTCTAGCAATTTCCTCAGGCTATTCTGAAATTCCACAGGTCCCCACCAGTGAGGTTCAACCCCTGGTCCCAATACTGTATCATGAACAATCATTTGACCAGCCCTGTCGTCTTTCAGATCTGAGGCTGCAGAGAAGACAATGCCTCAGGACCTGTCGGCAACAAACCCACGCACTCTGAGAAAATTATTTAGTCAAAGAGATAAAAAGAAAAAGTTACCCGCATTCTGTTCATGGAAACCTGAGGTAGGAAAGGTCAAGACTTGACCACATTCTTTATGTGTATCTAAAATGTCCTAGAACTCAAACTTCTTCTAGATCTTTGCTCTTCTAGGCTAAATTATTTCTGGTGAATTTCTATAAACTTAACTCTGAACTTCTTTTAAATAG
Organism: Hippopotamus amphibius kiboko; assembly: GCF_030028045.1. NCBI lineage: Eukaryota > Metazoa > Chordata > Mammalia > Artiodactyla > Hippopotamidae > Hippopotamus > Hippopotamus amphibius. The sequence continues at coordinate 140,854,584 of NC_080188.1, read as the reverse complement.
TATGAAAAGGTTTGGGGTGGGGCATTTTTTAGGGGGGACTTTGTGTAAAAAAGTAGAATAAAGCCCTAGAAACTCAAAACACACCAGTCGGTCACTGGCACACCACATTCTCATTAACCAACCTCTATGCCAGCTTTTTTATTATCATTGCTTTCCCACCCTCTGTGTTTAAAGAATCTTCAGAGGGAAATACATTTTCAGTGATTTGCTTTTCTTCCCTGAGCTTTCCACAAATTGAACTCTGTTTCCTGTTTGCTTTGCCGTTTTCAAGCTTCTCCAAGATTTTTATAATAAGAACTAAAAAGATTCTCTCTTCTGAGGAAAATACCTCAGAGAAACATTTTCTTGGAAGAGTGGCACATGTATTTCTAATGTGGAGACATTTTATACCTTTACCAGAAAATGTGTTCAGGCCTTTATTTTAACCATTAAATGTTTTAATGTTAATTTATTTTAAACATTTTTCATTTTCTCAGCGTAGGAAAAATATCTTACTCTGTAATTTCCCCCCAAAACACTTCAGAAACTCTTCTGTCCTGTCTCCTATAATCCTATAATTCAGCATAAAGAGAAATAACCTTAGAGTCAAAATCATTAGACATTTTTATGTCTCTGATAATTTTAGTTTTCTAACTTCTATTATTATTATATAGACATTCTACCCAATTCCTTAAAAGTAAAGGACAAGGTCAAATGTCAGAGGCTGAATGTAAATTGCTCTACCCATAACTGGTAAAGAGGCATCTTAGTTAAATTTATTCCCAGGTATCTTATTCTTTTTGATGCAATTGTGAATGGGCTTGTTTTCTTAATTTCTCTTTCTGATAGTTCATTGTTAATCTAAAAAACAAGACAAATAAACAAAACAAAACTCATAGATACAGAGTACAGATTGGCAGAGGGGAATAGGGTTGGGGTGAAGCAGGTGAAGGGGATCAAGAGGTACGAACTTCCAGTTATAAAATAAATAAGTCATGGGGAGGTAATGTACAGCATGGCGACTATAGTCAATAATACTGCATTTCAAATTGGAAAGTTGCTAAGAAAATAAATCTTACAAGTTCTCATCACAAGAAAAAAATGTTGTAACCTTGTCTGGTGACAGATGGTAGCTAGACTCCTGATCATTTCAAAATATATACAAATACTGAGTCATTGTGTTGTACATCTGAAACTAATATAATGTTGTATGTCAATTATACTTCTATTAAAAAAAAGACATCTGATGTGGGCCCAACTGTTTGGTCACCACAAACATGTATGTGAAGTTTTTTCCTCTCAGGAGTATTGTAGTAATAGGAAGAACTGAGCCCCTCCTAGGAACCACTTCCTACATGCCAGTCCATTCATGTTTAAGTTTGTCCAATACTTACAAACCAAACAGAATTCTGTTCTATTCTAAAGCCCAAATGCATTATCATGGCAACAAGAGTTCATCAAGTCCTTAGTATATGTAGAAAAGACAATTTCCATCTTTAATAATTTCTATTAAAGACACGTAATACTTTTAAGAAAAGTTTACTCTTAGGTTCTCTGGTAACCAAACACACTTCCAATTGCCTCCTTCCCCTTCTCCTGGATCTTTATAGAAGTGGTGTGATGAATAAACAATGCCCCAAGTATAGTTGACTTCTGTGTGCCCCCTTTACTGTGACTCGTGCATTTCCTTTGTTAATCAAGAGACTTCGTCAAATTTAATCTCTGAAGGGAGATTAAGTTAGAGGTTAACTAATGGGAAACAGAACAATAGATAACTGATAGGATTCTCAGAAGAAGAGAGATGTATGAGAGCTAGATAACTGATAGGATTCTCAGAAGAAGAGAGATGTATGAGAGCAAAACAAACAAAGCTGGGAAGGTAGGAGGGAAAGGAGAGAAATAAAGAGTGATAGACATATATGGAGTTACATCAATTAAAATTTAGAGCACCAGAAAGAGTTTGGGGAAAGGTAAGATGGTGGAGCCCAAGGAAAAAGACCAATCAGGAAGTCAAGAGATTTCCTAGAATTTGCACAATAGTTGAACCTTTAAACAAGTGACTAGAGGTGGGATTGCTGGTGACTCACAGCAGAGAAAACAATGAAGGCACAGGGTCATGCGACCAAGGTAAGAGGCCAAGGAGAAGCACTGTATGTCTGTGCCCCTAGCATTTCATCCCACTTGGAGATTTGGTTCATGGGGCAACACTGCTGAGCTTTGAACCTGGAATGACTCTACATCCTAATTTACCTGAGACAGTCCCAGGTCCACATCTGTTGTCCCAGTGTCCCATCTGGTTTAATATTCTCACATTCTCAGAACTCTGCTGATTTGGATGATAATTATATGGTCAGCCATTTATATCAATCCTGTAGCACAGTTCTTAACCTTATAATTTTGTGGAATAAGTTGCAAAAATCACTCCATAAATCAGTATTAACTTCCAAGTTCAGTCTTTAAAAAAAAACAAAAACTACACCTGAGAATCAAGGAAAATGCCCCTCTTATTATTATATGTCAGACTGAGCTTGACAATGAGATATAAAGATAAAATGATACATTCTGTGTTTTTAGGGAACTTCCAATCTGGGGTAGAAATAGTAACACAACTAGTGAATTTATGCAAATGTCACACATACAGCATGGGTTCCTTTTTCTTTTTTCTTTTTTGTTTTATTTATTTACCTTTTAAAAATTTTTATTGGAGTATAGTTGATTTACAATGTTGTGTTAGTTTCCGGTGTACAGCAAAGTGAATCAGTTATATGTATACATATATCTACTCTTTCTTTAGATTTTTTCCCCACATAGGCCACTGTGTGGGTTTCTCATAGGGTTGTCTTTGTGAGCTCTAAATTAAGACCATATGCCTGTGATTGGGTATATAAGGGAGAAAGTGGATGAGAAGAGGATAGGTGGATATTTCCTAGTGTCAATCATCTGATGGTGACTTGGTAGGTTTTCAGACAGAAACAGAAGTTGGAAGATTGGTCACAGAGCTAGGAGATCCTGCCTTTCTTTTTTTTACTCTTAATGTGAAAAATTGAGACAGTCCTGCAGGGACAGAGAGCCTCTTCCAAGTGGAGGCAAGATATGGGGGACCATAGGCGAAAGGTGAGAACGTAGATCTCATAAGGGGAATGTGGGGTGAGTACTACCTCCCTTCCTAATTAGAGTCTCCCCATTGCCAATCCCAAAGGCTAGGGGTTTTATTTTATTCGAGGAAGTTACTAGTTTCCTTACACACACATGTAAGCAAACAATTAACATGCAACAGGAGAAGAGCAGTAATGGCAGTCACAGTTGAGCCAGCGCTAACACAGAGGAGGATAGTGAAGGAAGACTTCTCAGAAGAGATACAGCCTCAAATGTAAGTAGATTTTTATCAGATTGCTAGAGAAGTGGGGTTGAAGGGCAGAAAGACTGGTCTCTGAAAAAGCACTGAATGCTGAGAGTACGATAATTCTTTGAGTCATTGAGTATTTACTGAGCACCTACTATCTGGAAAACACATTTCTAGGTGCTGTGGCAGGGATGGAGGAGAGGGTGGGGGAGATTCTGCATTTCTAACAAGCTCAGGAGCTGCTGCTGCTTGACTATGGCTGGCACTGTAGGAAGCAAAGCTCCAAATGAAGATGCCACATGACCTCCACCAGATGTGAAGCTGTCTCAAGGTGACTGGTAAAAACTTCTAAATTCGTGGGGGGGACTCGAGGGGGGGGCCTCAAGGAAGGGAGGGAATATGGGGATATGTGTATAAAAACAGTTGATTGAACCTGGTGTACCCCCCAAAAAAATAAAATAAAATAATAATAAAAAAAAAAAAAAAAAAAAAAACTTCTAAATTCAATGCTTTTCCTGTTAAAATTGGCCATCAATTACATTTCTTCAAAACTTCATTTTACCAATCTAAATTGCATGTTCTATGGGCGCTTTACAAATTGGCATTCTTTTAAAATTAGCTAATACAGTTTAGTCGTTTAGTTTTAAATTGTCGTATTGAGAAAAAAATATTTTAGGGAGTGGGTTCAGTTTTTTAAAAACCTACAACCAAGATTCAAGGAAAATGCCATTCTTCCTATCTGTTAAGCCTGTAAAAGAACTATGAGCATAAACCCTTGGGTTTTATCAATACTTACCACACATTAACGATCAGTCTGTGAAGATGTATTTATTTCGTTGATATTTATTTTGTTGGTATGTCCATAAAATTCTCAGGGAAAGCAATAGGAACCTTTCAGGCCTGAATATTTCTTGGGGGCATCTTCACACCAGAGTGTTGTGACTTTCTGTTGTATCTTTTAAAAAAAAAAAACATTTTATTTTAGCTGCATTGGGTCTTCGTTGCTGTGTGCCGGCTTTCTCTAGTTGCTGAGAGTGGGGGCTACTCTTCGTTGTGGTGCGCAGGCTTCTCATTGTGGTGGCTTCTTTTGTTGCAGAGCATAGGCTCTAGGCGCAGGGGTAGTTGTGGTGCGTGGGCCCTAGGGTGCACAGGCTTCAGTAGTTGTGGTGCACGGGCTTAGTTGCTCCACAGCACATGGGATCTTCCCGGACCAGGGATCAAACCTGTGTCCCCTGCATCAGCAGGCGGATTCTTAACCACTGTGCCACTAGGGGAGTCCCCTTCTGTTGTTTCTTAACACTAAGCACGTCTCAGAACCAGTAGCACAGAGCAAAGATGAGCATCCAAGGAAGCGGCAGGTAGCATGGTGTGGTGGGAAGGCCACTGGAACAGAATTCAGACACCTGAGTCCTGGACCTGACTCTTGCCCTTAGTAACTGAGAGCATGCCCTTCATCAAATGGCCAAGATCCCTCTAATAGCTCCTCTTCAGTACAATGTTGGGTATTGGTTCTGTTTATCCCCACTGAGCTATAAGTTTCAAAATGTAACATTGTACATTAAAGTCTCATGTAAACAGGTGACATTAGTCTTATTTAAAACCACTGTTCTTGGGGCTTCCTAGGTGGTGCAGTGGTTAAGAATCTGCCTGCCAATGCAGGGGACACAGGTTCAATCCCTGCTCCAGGAAGATCCCACATGCCACGGAGCAACTAACCCTGTGTGCAAAAAAAAAAAAAAAAAAAACCACTGTTCTTGATTCATGTTTCCTCTTCGTTCCCATATTTGGATAAAATAAACTTTTCTAGTGCTGCCACTGCCATTATTTGGTTAATTACTTCCTTTTTTCTCTCTAATCAAGGATTTCCCCCATTCACCCAATGCTAATTTGACCAATACTAATCCTTTCAACCCATTCCACCAGATAACAGTTTTCATAGCACACCGATTTCATTTCTCCTCATCTCTTCCCTCATTAAATTCTTTAATAGCTTCCCATTTTCAAAGACTGTGGTCTCCAAAGTGGGTATATAAGACCTCTCATTGTAATGAAAAAGGAGGAAAATATTAGACCATACATTTGCATTAGTTTTTTTTTAATCTAAAACATAAGAAAGAAATTAATTCTTGATTTTTATCCCATGGCATAAGACACACCAGGAGTTCAGCATAATCTCCTAATACTCTTCCAACATAACTGTCTCTGTCTTTACTTACATTACCTCAGAATCACAAGGACCATGTGTATGGGAAAGAGGACTCAGGATGTCTTCATAAAGAAGTGGTAAAATTGGGGTCATCATGAAAGACTTTCCAGGGGAAATTTGGAGAATGACTTACTTTGGTAGCCCTGATTATTCCAAGGGTAGCCTCCCCCTAACAGACATCTGGAGAAAAGCCTGAAGTGCCTGAGAGATGGGTCAGTGTTTTATTGCATCACTCCTTTACTCAAAAACTTTCAGTAACTCTTTATTATCTCAAGGGTATAGTTCAAATCTCTTAGTCTGCATTCAAGACTCTCCTTAATTTAGCCAAAACTACCATTTCCATCTTGTCTCTAGAACACTGCTTTAACTATTCCACCTAAAGCAGTCTTTCATTATCAAAGGTTACTTACCCCATTATGACTACGTGGATTTCCTTCTCTCTCTCTCTCTTTTTAAATTTTATTTCTTCTTTCAGTTTTATTGAGTTTTAATTAACATACAGCACAGTATAAGTTTAAGGTGTACAGCATAATGACAACTTACATACACTGTGAAATGATCACCCCAAGTTTATTGAACATCCATCATTTCATACAACTATGAGTATAAAAAAAAAAAGAAAGAAAAAAGAGAAAAAGATTTTTTTCCTTGTGGTAAGAACTTTTAGGATTTACTTTCTTAGCAACTCTTCAATACCGCATATAGCCATCAAGTTGTACATTACATCCCCAATACTTACATACCTTATCTTCCAGATATAAACTGGAAGTTTGTAACTTTTGACCACCTTCATCCAATTCTCCCCCCACCCCGCCCGCCACCACCACCACCTCTGGTAACCACAAATCTGATCTCTTTTTCTATGAGATTTTTTTTTAAGATTCCATATATAAGTGAGATCATACAATATTTGTCTCTCTCTGCCTGGCTTATTTTACTTAGCATAATGCCTTCATAGTTTGTTTATGTTGTCTCAAATGCCAGGATTTCCTTTCTTTTTCATGGCTGTGTAATATTCAGGTGTGTGTGTGTGTGTGTGTGTGTGTGTGTGATGTACCACATTTTCTTTATTTGTTCATCTGTTGATGGACACTTAGCTTTCTCTCTCCTTGGAATCCTTTGAAAAAACAATTACATTTGAACAATAATACTTTCATGTAAATTATTTTATCAAATCACTTTTTTTTCTGAAAAGGTGAGATTCAGGGACCACAATACTTCTGGAGCCTATGGCAGGAGAAGGCACACACAAAAGAAGGGAAAGAGGGACTCCAAAGATTAATTTTGCTTGCATGACAGTTTCCCCAGTAGTTGCTCTGAGAAAAGAAATCCATTTGCAAATGAAAAACTCTTATTTTTCAGTTCAAGCTATTTTCTATTAGTTGTCACCATGGCATATAAATCTGTCCATTGTAAGTTTGCTGAACGTACAGTGATTCCCAAGAGGCTAGTCAACCCTTGGTAAGTTTATAGATTTGACAATTTCAGGAACAAAGGGTGGAAAAGTAAGATACAGCAAGCCAAAAGGTTGGGGGAAACAGCTAACACTCTTTGTCTTCTTAGTCACTGAGGACCATTGTCTGATTGCTATGGAAATTGTCTTCTTAAAACAAATCTTGTTTGAGAATTATCTTTCCATTGTCGAGACTAGTCAAGTATATCAACGATTTTCTTATTACGGACAGAGTTTTGGAAACAGTTAATCCTAAGGACCCCAGTGAACCTTGGGACTTTCCAAATGGGGCTTCCAGCTTTTTATCCTGAACAGGAAACAACTTTGCAAGATATTAACCACAACCAATGAAACACCAAAACTTTTCCACCAGAAACATATTAATATAAATGATCACTTCTTGAAATTCTAAGCAACTAATTGCATCCATTTTTCTAGGGACCCTTCATGTGCTTACTTTAATGTTTTACTGGTATCAACGTTAGAACAAAAATCTAAAGCCTCCTATCTCCAGTGTTGCTTTATATCTGTTGCCAGTGTTCTCTTCTTGGCAAATCATGTCATCCATCCATCCATCCATCTACCTAGCTGCTCAGCCAGTAAGAATTGAGAATACACTTAAGAGTACAGCTGTATGCTAAGTAGTCTGTATGTATAAAAGGAAGAATCAAATACTGTCCCTGGTCCCAAACTGTTTACATTTCCCATGGAAAGACAAGCCATGCTAAGACTCCATGTCACTGTTCCCTTTTACAGAAAAATCTCTCCAAAATATTGTCCCTACTGGAATGTTACATTGTCTCATTTTCTACTATTTCCTCAACCTATTCTAACTGAACTTCTGTCTCACCACACTACACAAAGTGCTCTTCACTCCATATTTCCAAATCCAGTGGTCACTTTTCTGTCCTTACTTTACTCAATTGCCCAGTGGTTGATGACTACCTTGTTAAAACCCTCCCTTCTCTGGAAGATGCCTTAGAGGACTGGGGCAGGGAGGGTGGGGGGGAATCGAGGGGGGGGGCGTCAAGGAAGGGAGGGAATATGGGGATATGTGTATAAAAACAGTTGATTGAACCTGGTGTACCCCCCAAAAAAATAAAATAAAATAAAAAAAAAAAACAAAAAAAAAAACCCTCCCTTCTCCTGCCTTCTATGATGCTACACCTTCCTGATTTTCCTCCCCACCCCATTGCCTGTTCAGTCTCAATCTCCTTCGCCAGTTCCTATTCCTCTGATAACCACCTAAATGCATCCCAAAGTCCTAGGCCTTCATCACTTGTCTTCATCTACTCAGAGTAAGTATCTCCTCTACTCTCATGGGTTTAAATGCCATGCATATGCCAATGATCCCCAAGTTATTTTCTTTGTCCCTTACCTTTCTACTGAACTCCACTCATAGGAAACCACCTGCTTGAAATCTTCACTTGTATATTTTTTTAACTGAGGTATAACTGCTTTACAATGTTGTGTTAGTTTCTGCTGTACAATAAAGTGAATCAGCTGTATGTATACCTATATTCCCTCCCTCTTAGACCTCTCTTCCACCCCACCTCCTTTCCCACCTATCTAGGTCATCACAGAGCACTGAGCTGAGCTTCCTGTGCTTTATAGCATGTTCCCACTAGCTATCTATTTTACACATGGTAGTGTACATGTCAATCCTAATCTCCCAATTCATCCCACCCTCCTCTTCTCTCACTGTGTTCACATGTTCGTTCTCTACATCTACGTCTCTATTCCTGCCCTGCAAGTAGGTTCATCTGTACCATTTTTCCAGATTTCACATACATGCGTTAATACACAATATTTGTTTTTCTCTTTCTGGCTTACTTCACTCTGTATGACAAAGTCTAGGTCCATCCACATCTCTACAAATGACCTAATTTTGTTCCTTTTTATGGCTGAGTAACAGTCCACTGTATATGTGTACCACATCTTTTTTATCCATTCATCTGTCATTGACATTTAGATTATTTCCATGTCCTGGCTATTGTAAATAGTGCTTCAGTGAACATTGGGGTACATGTGTCCTTTCGAATTATAGTTTTCTCAGGGTATATGCCCAGTTAATAGGCCTCTGAAAATTAATTTGGCAAAACAAAGCTTGTGATTCTTATTCTCCTTCCCAACTTCCTTATCTCAATTCTTAGCTCCCATTCATTCAGTTACTCAGGCACAAACCTAGGAAACATTATTAATTTCTCCCTTTTCCCTACTCCTACTAATGATTTATAAACAAATCGTATTACCTCTACCTCCAAAATAGACCTTAAATATGTGCCACTTTTATTTATTTCCACTGCTACAATCCTAATCCAATCCTAGTTTGGGCTACTGAAATAGCCCCTGATTTATTTCTGACTCTTCATAATTAATTCTCCATAATTATCTTTTTTTTTTTTCCATATATTTACTTTTTATTGAATGTTAATGTTACAGAGTTTTTGCACTGCCAAACCATGCCTGAGAATTTAAAGAAAGAAATGGTACAATGGACAGCCTCATCCACCCATCATACAGCATATTAAAACTTGATTCATGTGCATTTTGATAATTTCACAATCCTGTGAAAAGTCCTAACAAGGTTTGGAATTTTTAAATCTCCTGCAGGTCTTCAGATTTCTATGCCATGAAATAACATTTCCACATATTCATCTCAGTTCATTCCTCAGTAACATAACCCCCAACAAAATTTTGCTGGAAAAAATGCATACTTTTTTTTTCAGGGGAAATATGTAGCTCAAGGTCCACAAGATTATTTGTTAAAAGATTTTTGGTTTCCAAATGAAGTCTTCAGATTAACCAAGAATCCTTTGTTTCTCAATCATCCAACCTCTCCTTGGCTGGCTCAGCTACTTACCCAAGTACATCAGAATGTAGGCATCCTGCCTGCAACCTCAAATAACGCCAACATTATTGCCCAGATATGGTTTGCAGGTCCTCTCAGGTGATTCTGTAACCTTCCTAGGAGTGCAATTACTGCACTGACATTTTTATCAAGACTGAACTCCTAGAGGAAAATGCTCCCACATCACAATAGTTTTACTCACTCATTTGCTTCACTCTTGCCAGTAGCAAGTCTGCATTTGGCAAAGGGATTTTATTATAGAGAAACCCGGACTCTGAATCAAGTGGTCACATGCCACTTTGAAATATATCTATTGAACCGAAGATACAAAACCAAACCTCCTACCCTAGCTTAAAACCTTTAATGGTTTTCAGCCGCCCTTGGAATAAAATCTAATTTCCTTATCATGACCTATAAGGGACTCTTTATAATCCCAGCCTCAGCATATACCACTTTCCCCCCTCCTAGCTCACTGCACTACAGGCATCCTGGTCTTTCCTTTGTCCCTTGAGCAGGCCAAGCTTGCTCCCACCTCAGGGCATTTGCACTTACTAGCCACTCTAAACACCTGTCCCATATCTCTGCACACCGAGCTTCTTGATATCCTTTGGGTCTCAGTTCAAATGTGGTCACCTTCTCAAAGAGACCTATGCTAACCATCCAAAGATAAGTAGATTTCTTTCCTTCACCTTCTCACTGTCCATACCTTGTTTTATATTCTTCACAATAGATACGATTATCTGAAATCACTTTGTTCAATTATACGTTTACTTATTTACTGTCTTCCTCTCCGAAATGTCAGTTTCATGAGATCTGGGACTTTGTCCTACTCACTGCTGTATCCTCAGTGCTTAGGAGGGTGCCTGCACATAAGAGGCTCTCAATCAGTATTTGTTGAACAACTGATTGAAAGATTCTTCAGCTGCTCCCTATTGCATTTAGGATAAGGTCCAGGGCTTACGAGTCCTTATCTAGTTTTATCTTTCACTACCCAGATTCTCTGAACTCTTCTTGACTTGGACCATGTACTGTCAACTATTCACCATTTCTGGACTTTCAAGTATGTTGTTCTCTTTCCTTGGATGCTCTTCTCCCTCTATGTGCATCTTTGCCTGACTCATTTCTACTTACCTTTTAACTCTTAGCTTGGGGTTCATTTCCCTGGTGGTGGTGGTGGTTGATAATCTTGCCAAACTGCTTCCTATTCAGACCAGAAACCTTGCAGTCCTCATTTAGAAAGTTCAGAGGTCTCCTTGTCTTCTTGGAATTGGATGTTTCCATAAATGTCCGTAACAAGAAAAAACACTGATGGTTTTGAACTGCGACAATGGTGTGACAATTCTTAATGAAGGCTTGTTTTAAATAGTCTATTACCATAGCAATCAGAAAATAGTTGTAGTGACTAATGTAGTAATAAAAGTTTTGAAGGTTAGGTTAAGCAAGGTGTTTCCTATGCAAACTGATGGCTTTTCATTCCTTACACCTCTGCCTTTGGGCCCCTTTGCTGTTCACTGCATGTTTTCTAAGGAGTTATTGTTTTTGGGAACTGGTCTTTAATTACCAAGTTTCATAAGCATATTTCTAAGTCAAAGTCAGACATGATTTAAACCGGGAAATATCCTTGAATTTAAGAATGGAATATTTCTTTAGGGCAGGCAACTGAAGGCGAAAAAACAAGCAAATATCATCATATATACCAGTTCACTCTAATTTTACAAGAATCTTTCTTCTGCTGCCAGACTGGATTGTTTCCCCTGCTCTGTGCAATTATCCTTCTCCTATCACAAAACATACTACATTATAATTATTTTTCTACTTGTCAGTTAGCAAATAAGATCTCAAACATGTCTGTAATCTACTTAAAGGCAGTAATCTTATTGTGACTTGGAATTTAATGCATATTTGTTGAATTTGTTGAATGGATGGGTGATTGAATGAAAATTGAAAGTAAACAGGTCTACATGGCATATAAGATCACCTGTGAGTAAATGTGAATTAAAGAGTCAGAAGAGTGTCCAGTTCAGAACAGGTAAAAATCATTGTGGGCTGAAGCAGTCAAGGGAGGCTTTGTAGGAGGTGGGATAAGAAGATGGCTTTGCAGGTTGAATACAGTTGAGTAACCCAGAAGGAGAGAGGCCGGTACTCTAGAAACAGTCAGCGGCAGAGCAAACTTAAGCAAGCGGCACAGGGCCAGTGAGTGCGCAAGTCCTGCAGTGGAATCAGCGCCATGAAATCAGCCTGAGGTCTGCTTGGGGGGAGCTCTGATACCCAGGCTAAGGGGTCAGAGCCTTTTATCCATAGATAGTGGAAACATGTTAAAATTCTTTAACGGTACAAGTAATAGGCTGCAAATTCAATTTAAGGAAAATGTATCTTGTCACAGAATGCAGGATGCATCGGGAGGAGGAGGAACTGGAGGTAAAGAAACGAATTGGGAGTCTCTCATGAAGTGTAAGGGGAAGGCTTAGATTAGGTGAATGGCTTGGAAAAGAGTATTCAGAGGAGAAGAAGAGCCACCAATGGTGGCGATGCAACACCTTAGGGAGGTGATGATTCATAAGTCCTTCCCTTAAAGGAGTGAATGTGCTGGACTTCTGGTGCCTTCGTGGACTCCTCTCCCTATGTTCTTCATAGGCACAAAGTCTCAAGACTCTAAAATCTTTAAGATTATGAAGTTCCTTCCTCCCTCCCTCCCTTCCTTCTTTCCTTCCTTCCAACAGCTTTACTGAAGAACAGATATATGACAAACAGAATATTTTAATTTAAAGCCTGCAGTTTGGTGAGTTTTCACGTACGCGTACAACCACAAAACGTCATCACGAACATCATTATGAGCACATCCATCACCCTCAAAGTTTCCTGTGCTCCCTTTTAAATCCGTCTTTCCTCCTTACAAATTCTGCAGCCCTCACCCCCATCCCCACCTAGACAACAACTGTTTGGCTTTTTGTCATTATAGATTCGTTTTCATTTTCTAGAGTTTCATGTTAATGGAATCATACAGTATGTATTCCTTCTCGTCTAACTTTGTTATTGTTTTCAGACCCACCCTTGCTGTGTGTATCAATAATTTAATTCTTTTCATTGCTGAGTAGCATTTCATTTTATGGATAACCACAATTTGTCTATACATTCACTTATTGACGGACATTTGGGTTGTTTCCAGTTTGTGGCTATTACAAATGAAGCTGCTCTAATTATCATTGTACCAGCAGGTACAAAGAGATTTCTGTTAAGGAACTGGCTCACGTGTTCATGGGGCCTGGCAAGTTTGAAATCTGTAGGGCAGGCCAGTGGACAGGAAACTCGGGCAGGATTGGATGCTACTCTTGAGGCAGAATTTCTTCCTCTCTGGGAAACCACATCTCAAGGATGACTTTAAGATCATCCATGTTCTTGCCTGTAATAAGTTAGACCTTCAACTTATTGGCTGAAGTTCATTCACATTATTGAAGGTAATCTCCATTACTTAAAACCAACTAATTTTGTATAACTATAGTCCAATATCAAAACTGGGATGTTGACATTGCTATAATACATAGAGCTGATTCAGATTTCACCAGTTTTGTATGCTTGTGTGTGTGTGTAGTTGTACGTAATTTTGTCACATGTGTAGATTTATGTAACTACCACCCCAATCCAGATACAGAACTTTTCAACCACAAGGCTCACTTTTGCTACCCCTCTATAGTTACACCCACTTCTCCCACTCCCCATCCTAAATCATAGGTAACCATCAATCTGTTCTCTGTTTCTAGGATTTTGTTACTTTAAATGTTACATAAATGAAATCATACAACATGTACCGTTTTGAGAATGACCTTAAGATCACCCATGTTCTTGCCTGTATTAATCAAATTGTAGTTCATAACTACAATTCATTTCTTTTTTTAAAAGAATTGACGTGTAGTTGATTTACATATTATGTTAGCTTCAGGAATACAATATAGTGATTCAATATTTTTATAGGTTATACTCCATTTAAAGTTATTATAAAATATTGGCCACGTTCCCTGTGCTGCACAAGATATTTTTGTAACTTCTTTATTTTATACATAGTAGTTTGTACCTCTTAATTACTTACCCCTCTCTTCCCCTCCTTCTTCCCTCTCCCCACTGGTAACCACTGGTTTGTTCTCTATACCTGTGAGTCTGTTTCTGTTTTGTTATATCCATGTAAATGTTTTATGTTTTAGATTCCACATGTAAGTAATAACGCAGCATTTGTCTTTCTTTGTCTGGCTTATTTTGCTAAGTGTAATAGCCTCTAAGACCGTCCATGTTGCTGCAAATGGCAAAATTTCATCCCTTTTTTATGGCTGAGTAAATATTCCATGGTATATATTGAATGGATATACCATATATGCTTAACTGTTCAACTGCTAAGGGACATTTGGATTGGTTCTAGTTTTTTATGAATAAAGCTTCTACAAACATTCATTTATAGGTTTTTGGCAAACAGATTTTTTTTTCATTTCTATGGGAATGAAATGACTTCAATTCCTGGGTTGTATGGTAAGTACATGTTTAGTTTAAGAAACTGAAACTTCCCTGGTGGCGCAGTGGTTGAGAATCTGCCTGCCAATCCAGGGGATACGGGTTCGATCCCTGCTCCAGGAAGATCCCACAAGCTGCAGAGCAACCAAGCCCATGCGCCACAATTATTGAGCCTATATGCCACCACTACTGAGGCCTGCACACGTAGAGCCTGTGCTCTGCAACAAGAGAAGCCACCGCAATGAGGAGCCCGTGCACCAAAATATAGAGTAGCCCCCACTTGCCGCAACTAGAGAAAGCCCGTGTGCAGCAGTGAAGACCCGACACAGCCAATAAATAAATAAGTAAATAAATAAATTTAAAAATAAAATAAAATAAATTCTAAAAAAAAAAAAAGAAAGAAACTGACAAACTGTTTTCCAGAGTGCCTATTCCATTTTACAATCCCACCAGCTTTAGGTTATATTTCCCTCTTAAGCTCCTGACCTTTGATTCCAATTGTTTGCTGGGTGAATTGCCCTGGATGCCTCACATCCTGGAACTCAGCGTGTTAAAATGTGAGTTCGTTATCTTCCCCGACACAGCAGTTATCTTCCTATATTTTCTGTCTTCACTAATAACCATTTACTACCCAATCCAGACACTGAGAGCCACCTTAGAGTCCTCTCTCTCGTTTATCCCCACATGAAATCCGTCACTTGGATAGGCCCATTTTATCTCCTCTCTCTCAAACACAGGAGACAGACCATTAACATCCATCGAAAATTATTGCTATCTGAGTATTTGCATAATGATGTCCTAGCTTGGGGTACTTTTTGTCAAGTTAAGAGCAGGTGACTTAGCGTTGGTAGGTACATTAATGCTTAAGGCATGGAGAAGTGAAATAGACTAGCTGGTCACATATAAACAGGTCTAAATTGCCAGGTGAACTCAAATCCCTCTATGTAGTCGGAGATTGGAAAACACAGACTTATTCTGGGCAGGCTCTAGCCT
The DNA here is from genome assembly GCF_030028045.1 of Hippopotamus amphibius kiboko. Classification (NCBI taxonomy): domain Eukaryota; kingdom Metazoa; phylum Chordata; class Mammalia; order Artiodactyla; family Hippopotamidae; genus Hippopotamus; species Hippopotamus amphibius. Next base: position 140,839,262 of record NC_080188.1, on the reverse strand, counting down.
TACATCTGGGTCAAAACCACAAATGAATTCTACTGTATTTATGATAAGTATTTTAGCAGCGTGGAGACCGCCAATCAATCATATGTGGCATAGACTGCTGGCTTGGATCAGGTATAGTAATGTGTACACATTTGTAAAAGTCACCAAGGAGTCTAGCTGATAATAATTGCGCCTTGAGGACTTAGATACTAAGTGTCTACATTTAAAAATTTTGAAGGGAATGTTTAAGTTGTTTGTGAGATGGGCCAGAGAACACTTGTTTCTGGTCAGCACTTTGGCCGTTCAACAGAATTTGAGAGTCATAACTCGATGTGGTTACTCACTACACTTGCCTAGTTAGGTCAACCGCATGACTCCAGACCCCAAACTAGTTCTTCCTTGTCCAAGGAACAAATTTTCCTTCGATCAAATTCTCAGAGACATGACTTCATACTCGTCAAACTGATGTTCTGAAATAAAGGCCCCGGCAGTGCTGAGAAGTAAAATAAGGAAATGCACAATGCAGAGTCAGGTGCCAATGCACTTCGTGGCTTCTTGGAGATCACCCTCTTCCCGTCTTCCTTTCCAGTTGGGCAGCCAATTCCACTTCTGGCGGAAAAGCCATCAACTGTTTTGCATTTAGTATAAAAGTCTATTAAGAAGTCACTAATTTGAAAGGAATCACTAATATCATGTCCCTAGAGACTGCGTAGTGCGGCTGCTTGGCATAATTGTAGGTGAGGAAGCCAACCCAGCTTTGTAACAATAGGGAATATGTTCAGGAAATTCCCCATTTAAGCTCATTTCCAACCAGCTTTGTTCAGCGAGGGCTGTGGGACACTGGAATCTTTGGAAGTCAGAGACATTATTGCTGTTATATCCTTCACAGGATCCAAGTTCCACCAGGTTACTGGACTGTCAACAACAGTCACGAAGGGGAAACACTCACAAGGCTGCAGCCTTACACAGGAGAGAGATGCCACACTCCTACCACTTGTCGTCTTGCTTGGAGCACAACTCATTTCCAATCCCATCTTTTCTTCCCAGCTACTCAGGATCCAGCTTTGACTTTCCTATGAATATACCAGACATACAGTGAGCCTAAGAAAGTGAGACTGGAGGACTAGACACAACAGTCTGCTGTAGAATCAGCTAATCTTCTGAGAAGTTTGTCCAGCGTAGGCCCAGATACCTGCAAAATTTTCTGGGGAGAGCTCATTCTCTCTCACTTAAGTCTTTATGTATTCGCTTTCTATCGGTGCAGTAATAAATTATCACAAATGTATTATCTTCCGCTTCTGTAGGTCAGAAGTCTGACACAGGTCTCACCTGGCTAAAATCAAGGGGTCACAGTGCTGCGTTCCTTTCTGAAGGCTCTAGGGGAAGATCCACTTCCTTGCTCGTTTGAGTTGTTGACAGAGTTTAGTTCATTGTGGTTTTAGGACTCAGGTCCCTAACTTCTTGCTTGCTGTGAGCTGCAGGTTTTTCCCAGTTTCTCAAGGTTACTCAAATTCTTAGGTTTGTGGCCCCCTTCCTCCATCTGCAAAGCCAGCTCATTTTCTCACTTTGAATCTCCTCTCTTTTCTCCTCTGTCTCATCCTTTTACAACCTAGCCAGGAACGGTTTTTGGCCTTGAAGGTCCCATGTGATTAGACTGGGCCCACATGGGTAATGCAGGATAATCTCACAGTCGCAAGGTCTGTACCCTTAATGACATCAGGAAATTCCCTCTCGCTATGTCATGCAACATACTCACAAGTTCTGGGAATTAGAGTTTGGGGGTTTTGGGAGGTCCGTTATTGTGCCTACTGAATTATCTAAAAGTAAAAATTCATTCCTTGAGTTACTCATTTATTCATTTTTTTCAACAAACATTTATTTAGGGCCCACTTTATACCAGACAATTTATAAGGCATTGGATGTTCTGTCCAATTTCACTTGTGAATTGTGAAAGGTGATAAAGAATTTGTGTATTGAGCAAATTTATCTGCTGAATTTCCTCTTGTGCCACACATTATCCACAAGGAGACGAGGTCTGGGAGGGAGCTGACAACACAGGAGACTCTCAAACAACCATAATTGTGGGGCACAGTCATCCGCCTCTAACTCCTAGGCTGATTCAATTCACTTTTCACAGATCAGGGGCTGGTGTGAAATGAGGAATGAATGATGTGGATGTGCTACTGTGGGAGTGATCTTTAATTCAGAGTCAATTCCTGTATCAGTACACAAGGGCTTATGATGTGTGCTATGGTGTCACACTAGCATTCCTAAATACAGGCTTTTCCCTGTAAGACTTACAATTTAATTTTGGAGATATGGCACTTCAAATAGTTTGATAGCAATTCAGACCAATATTTTATTTAATTAAAGCAAAAGTCATGCTTCACTTACAGGGAGCCTAAGAGGGGCACAGCCAGTGCAAGCATGAGATATAGGAAATCTTCCTTTCCTTCTTGTGTATGTCACCAGCAGGGGTGGTGGTGGTGGTGGCAGGAGAGGAGGATCAGAGTTAATAATACCAGCTGTAGCCAGAGCATCTCATTAATTGATGGACTACAAATAAAAGATAGCATTGTCATTATATATCCTTTCGCTGTCATCTATTATCTTCCTTGAAAAAGAAAACCTAGGAAAAGTTACACAAAATATAATACTCAAACACTGAAAACACCAAATGCTGGTGAGGATGTAGAGTAACAGGAACTCTCACTCATTGCCAGTGGAAGTGCAAAACTGTGTAGCCATTTTGAAAGGCACTTTGGCAGTTCCTTTCAAGACTAAATATACCCTTACCGTCTGATCCAGCAATCCTGCTTGCTGGTGTTCACCCAAATGAATTGAAAACTTATGTCCACATAAAACCCTGCACACAGATGTTTATAGCAGCCTCATTCATATTTGTCAAGACTCAGAAACGAACAGCATGTCCTTCAGAAGGTGAATGGATAATCAAACTACAGCACACTCAGAAAATGGAAAAGTGCTGAAAAGAAATGAGCTATCAAGCCGTGAAAATATATGAAGGAGACTTGACTGTATATTACTAAGTGAAAGAAGCCATCTTTCAAGACTACATAAGGTATGATTCCAACTGTATGACATTTCGGAAAAATCAAAACTATGGAGACAGAAAAAGTTCAGTGGTTGCCATGGGTTTGGAGGCACAGAAGCATTTTAGGGCAGTGAAACTATTCTGTATAATCCTACAATGGTGGATATATATCATCAGAAATGTATCCAAACCCATAGAATGTACACCACCAAGAGTGAACCCTAAGGTAAATTATGGACTTTGGGTGATAATGAGGTGTCAGTGTAGGTCCAGCCGTTGTAACAAATGTATCCCAGAGTGGTAGGTTCTATGGATAACGGGGTAGGCTGTGCATGGGGAGGGGTGAGGAGCTATATGGGAGCTCTGTACATTCTGATCAATTTTCCTATGAACCTAAAACTGCTCTAAAAATAAAGCCTAATATTAAAAATGCTATTGCTACTATTTTTTTGAGCACCTATCTTGTGCCAGACACCAGGCCAGGCTATGTTAGCTATCACGTGTCCTCACATCAATCCATAAAATAGGTATTATTAACTTTGTTCTACAAATTAGAAAACTGTTATTTGTCCAGAATAAATGAGTTTCTCAAGGTCATTCAGCTAATAAGTGAGAATCTGAGATGCTAACCTTGATTCCCTGGCTGCAAAGACCAGTACTTTTTTCTATTATACCATACCATTTTCACTAATAAACAACAATATACATTCATTTTTATAAATACAAGGGGGCATTATATTTAACAATATGGCGGGAACTTGATAACAATCACTGAATCTTCAGGCAGAAAAGTAGCTGACTATGAAGGAAGGAAATAAAAAGATTATGGTTGAGGAAAACAGAATCTAAGGAAGTACACAGGGAAGTAGCTAAAATTCCTTTCCAAAGAAGAATGCTGTTCAAAGGCCAGTTATATCTAGAGGATTCCAACTTCCAGTTATGGGGAAGTAGTCCCTATCAAACCAACTCTCCAAAAGAAAACACCCATAAACTCTGGACTCTGGAGAGCAACCCTAAGCAGGTAGACATTGGGGAGGCAGGCTGTCTACACCTGGAAGAAGGGAACAGCACCAAGATGAAAATTTTTCCCATTTTTTCAAATTTTTGCCCCAGACCAGGCTAAAACTTAGATAGAAAATCCAAAATCTTACTGACCTGAAGAATCAGAAGGCAAAGTTCAGGGCAGCCATAGCAGCTGAAGGAAAAAAATCTAGAAAAGGAGAAATCCAGAGAAAGGGAGCCCCAATTCTGTATATAATGTGCCCAAATCTCTAGCTGCTCATGAACTACCACGTGGATGGTAGATGTCAAGCATGTGGCTAAGGCTTAAGAATTGAACAAAGATTTCTGCTGCTGCCCATTATGAAGGAGTGAGAGTTTGGAGTTTGAGTTCAGTTGAGTTACCTGCCTGGTAGAAAAAATATTCCATACTCTTCAGGGAATCCAGCATCTCCACAAAGAACACATCAAAATGTCCAGGTGGCAACAAAAATTATTATACATATGAATAAACAAGAAAATGTGACCCACACTTTTAAAAAAGGCAATGTAATAGAGACTGAACCCAAAATAACTCAGTTGGAAACTGAGACAAAGATTTTAGACCAGCTATTATAATTATGCTCAATAATGTAGAGGAAAATATGGTCATAATTAATGAACAAATAAGAAATCTCAGCAGATAAATGGAAACTACAAAAAAGTGTGGAAATTCTAGAACTAAAAAATATAGTGTCTAAAATTTTTAAATTCACGGTGTAGGCTTAACAGTAGATTGCAGATGACCAAATAGAATTAATGAACTTGAAGTTAGCTATATAAGAATTACTTAAAGTGAAGAACAGAAAGAGTGCTTACAACAGAAAAAAAAAAAGAAGAAAGAAGAAAAAATCCTCAATGACATGTGGAACTGATAATGTGTTTGGGTAAGATAAGACAAAGATGTGTTCTTACTGACCATAAAACCCACATTTCCTACATTCTAAATACATGCTATCTGCATACACTGAATCTGCTTTCAGGATGATGTCAATATTTGGCTATAGTTTTCTTTCTATGAGATCTGATATTCTTACCTTCAGTGGTTTTATTAGTTAACTCACCCAGCTATTATTGAGCCTTTTTTTTTCTTGTATCAGCCACTGTGCTAATTGCTGTAGAAAAGAGATGAAATAGATATTATTCTTGAAAGGGCTTGAAATGAGTGCTACACTAGAGATGCAAGCAAAAGGCTACTGTATTGAAGATGGCCGCGTGGGAAGACGCGGAGACCGCGTCTCCCCACAAATAGAACAGTTACCGGAGGCCAGCGGGGAACCTGAGGCCCAAGCAGACCGCAGGAACCCTGCAGCAACCAGGTAGGACCTGGGGGAAGTCAGGGGGGCAGGGAAGGGGAAGCCTGATGGGACCGGCGCCCCTGGGGGGTGGCTGGGGGAGGGGTAGGTTCCTGCCTGGAGGGACCGCTGGGGGCTGGGGAGATTGGGAACCTGCGACTGGGTTTCTCCCGCCCAGGAGGCCGGGGGGCCTGCTGAGCTCCCTGGCTTGGGGCCCTGCTGGGCTCCCCAGCGGGGTCCTCCACCCTCCACGGCCCCCTCCAGGCTGCCTGGGTCCTGGGGGTGTGGAAGGAGGGAGGATGGGCAAGGAGGTGGAGAGGCAGACAGGAAGGGGTGGGGGCTTTGAGATTGGGGGCTGGGGGAGGCTGGAGGGCATTTCACCTGCTCTCTTGGCCAGGGAGGCCGACTGGGCTCCCGGACCTGGTCCTTCATTCTCTAGGCCCCCTCCAGCTGCCTAGAACCTAGGAGAGTGTGGGGTGGGGCGGGGGAGAGGAAGAGAGGCAGACAGGGACCCTACCAGACTGGGAGATCTGGGGAAGTGCGGTAGGCATTACCCTAGCCCAGCTGGCCCTGGGAAACCTGTTGAGCATCAGAGTCTGGTCTCCTGCCTTTCAGTGCTCCCTGCAGCTGTAAGGGTTCTAGGGGGATAGGAGAGAGGAGGTGGGAAAAAAGAACCCAAGGGGGAGGGACCCTCCGAGACTGGAGGACTAGGGCAGGTGCTTGCATCTCTCTCATCAGCTTGGGCCCAGGGAGCCCGCTGGGTACCTTGACCTGGTCCTTTGCTTCCAGGACCAGAGGCATTTCTGGGCTCTTCCACCTCACTGGACCTAAGCCCCATTCCCCACCACCCCCAGGGCCTCCTCTAAGGGTAGGCTCAGCCCATTGCCTAATTCCACCCCCCTGCACAACCCCCCCCCCCACCCTTGTCTAAGCCACATCCCCACAGCCAAGGCCTTTTCTGTTTTTTTTTTCTTTTTTCTTTTTCTTTCTTTTTCTTCCCACCTCCTCACTTAGGATATTGCAGTTGTTTTACCTTCCAGTTGTTGCTCCATCATTTTTTTTTTGGGGGGGTACACCAAGTTCAATCATCTGTTTTTATACACATATCCCCATGTTCCCTCCCTTCCTTGACTCCCCCCACCTCGAGTCCCCCGCCCCCCCCCCACCCCAGTCCTCTAAGGCATCTTCCATCCTCGAGTTGGACTCCCTTTGTTATACAACAACTTCCCACTGACTATCTATTTTACAGTTGGTAGTATATATATGTCTGTGCTACTCTCTCACTTCGTCTCAGCTTCCCCTTCACCCCCTGCCCCCTCCCAAACCTCAAGTTCTCCAGTCCATTCTCTGTATCTGCGTCCTTGTTCTTGTCACTGAGTTCATCAGTACCATTTTTAGATTCCGTATATGTGAGTTAGCATACAATATTTGTCTTTCTCTTTCTGACTTACTTCATCAATTTTTTAAAATTTTTTCTAACACATCTGTTAGTTTCCTACTATTGTATTTTTTAGCTTGCTATTGTTCTCCTACCTTTTTTTTTTTAATTTTTTTTTTTTTCATTTTCCCTGCTCCTCACAGCTTGTGGGATCTTGATACACAAGCCCAGTGTCAGGCCTGAGCTCCTGAGGTGGGAGCTCTGAGTCCAAAACATTGGACTAACAGGGAAACCCAGTTCCCAGGGCATATCCGTTACCGTGAGGTCTCCCAGAGTTTCTCAACTTAACACCAAGACCCAGCAGGAACACAATCCCGCCCATCCAAAGTGGGGGGAAAATGAGATGACAAAAAAATATGTCACAGATGAAGGAACAAGGTAAAAATACACAAGACCAAATAAATGAAGAGGATATAGGAAAATTGCCTGAAAAAGAATTCAGAGTTATGATAGTAAAGATGATCCAAAATCTCAATAACAAAATAAAGAAAATACAAGAAACAGTTAATAAGGAATCAGAACAAAAGAGCAAACAAACAGTAATAGATAACAAAATAACCAAAATTAAAAATACTCTAGAGGGTATAAACAGCAGCATAACTGAGGCAGAAGAACGAATAACTGAGTTGGAAGATAGAATGGGGGAAATAACTGCCACAGAGCATGAAAAAGAAAAAAGAATAAAAAGATTAGAAGACAGTCTCAGAGACCTTGGTGAGAACATTAAGCGTAACAACGTTCAAATCATAGGCAACCCAGAAGAAGAAGAAAAAAAGAAAGGGTCTGAAAAACTATTTGAAGAGGTTATAGTGGAAAAATTCCCCAAGATGGGAAAGGAAATAATTAATCAAGTCCAAGAAGCACAGAGAGTCCCATACAGAATAAACCCAAGGAGAAATACACCAAGGCACATATTAATCAAACTAACGAAAATTAAACACAAAGAAAAAATATTAAAAGCAGCAAGAGAAAAGCAAAAAATAACATATAAGGGAAAACCCATAAGGATAACAGCTGATCTTTCTGCAGAAACTCTGAAGGCCAGAAGGGAGTGGCAGGATATACTGAAAGTCCGGAGAGAGAAAAACCTACAGCCAAGAATAGTCTACCCAGCAAGAATCTCATTCAGATTCGAAGGAGAAATCAAAAGCTTTACAGACAAACAAAAGTTAAGAGAATTCAGCACTACCAAACTAGCCTTACAACAATTGCTAAAGGAACTTTTCTAAGCAGGAAACACAAGAGAAGGAAAAGACGTATAAAAACAAACCCCAAACAATTAAAAAATGGTAATAGGAACATACATGTCAATAATCACCTTAAATGTAAATGGATTAAATGCTCCAACCAAAAGACACAGACTGGCTGAATGGATACAAAAACAAGACCCTTATATATGCTGTCTACAATAAACCCACCTGAGACCAAGGGACACATATAGACTGAAAGTAAGGGAATGGAAAAAGATACTCTATGCAAATGGAAGCCAAAAGAAAGCTGGAGTAGCAATACTCATATCAGACAAATTAGACTTTAAAGTAAAGACTATTACAAGAAACAAGGAAGGACACTACATAATGATCAAGGGATCAATCCAAGAAGAAGATATAACAATTGTAAATATCTATGTACCCAACATAGGAGCACCTGAATACATAAGCTAATGCTAACAGCCATAAAAGGGAAAATCAACAGTAACACAATAATAGTAGGAGACTTTAACACCCCACTTACATCAATGGACAGATCATCCAACCAAAAAAAAAATGACACACAAGCTTTAAATGACACATTAGACCATCTTGACTTAATTGATATTTACAGGACATTCCATCCAAAAATGACAGAATACACTTTCTTCTCAAGTGCACACGGAACATTCTCCAGGATAGATCACATCTTGGGTCACAAATCAAGCCTTGGTAAACTCAAAAAAATTGAAATGGTATCAAGCATTTTCTCTGACCACAATGCCATGAGACTAGATATCAATTACAGGAAAAAAAAAGTAAAAAATACAACCACATGGAGGCTAAACAATATGCTATTAAACAACCAAGAAATCAGTAAAGAAATCAAAGAGGAAATAAAAAAATACCTAGAAACAAATGACAATGAAAACACAATGACCCAAAACTTATGGGATGCAGCAAAAGCAGTCCTAAGAGGGAAGTTTATAGCAATAGAGTCCTACCTTAAGAAACAAGAAAAATATCAAATAAACAACTTAACCTTACACCTAAAACAAGTAGAGAAAGAGAACAAAGAAACCCCAAAGTGAGCAGAAGGAAAGAAATCATAAAGATCAGAGTAGAAACAAATGAAGAAGAAATGAAGGAAACAATAGCAAAGATCAATGAAACTAAAAGCTGGTTCTTTGAGAAGATTAACAAAATTGATAAATCATTAGCCAAACTTATCAGGAAAAAAAGGGAGAAGATGCAAATCAACAGAATTAGAAATGAAAAAGGAGAGATAACAACGGACACCGCTGAAATACAAAAGATCATGAGAGACTACTACAAACAACTATATGCCAATAAATTGGATAACCTGGAAGAAATGGATAAATTCTTAGAAAAGTACAATCCTCTAAGACTGAACCAGGAAGAAACAGAACATATAAACAGACCAATCACAAGTACAGAAATTGAGACGGTGATTAAAAATCTCCCAGCAAACAAAAGCCCAGGGCCAGATGGCTTCACAGGAGAATTCTATCAAACATTTAGAGAAGAGCTAACACCTATCCTTCTCAAACTCTTCCAAATTATAGCAGAAGGAGGAACACTCCCAAACTCATTCTATGAGGCCGCCATCACCCTGATACCAAAACTAGGCAAAGATGTCACAAAAAAAGAAAATTACAGGTCAATATCACTGATGAATATAGATGCAAATATCCTCAACAAAATACTAGCTAACAGAATCCAACAGCACATTAAAAAGGTCATACACCATGATCAAGTGGGATGCAAGTTTATCCCTGGGATGCAAGAATTCTTCAATATATGCAAATCAATCAATGTGATACATCATATTAACAAATTGAAAGATAAAAACCATACAATAATCTCAATAGATGCAGAAAAAGATTTTGACAAAATTCAACACCCATTTATGATAAAAAAAACTCTCCAGAAGATGGACATAGAAGTAAATTACCTCAACATAATAAAAATCATATATGACAAACCAACAGCCAACATCGTTCTAAATGGTGAAAAACTGAAAGCATTCCCTCTAAGGACAGGAACAAGACAGGGGTGTCCACTCTCACCATTATTATTCAACATAGTTTTGGAAGTGTTAGCCACAGCAGTCAGGGAAGAAAATGAAATAAAAGGAATCCAAATTGGAAAAGAAGTAAAATTGTCACTCTTCACAGATGACATGATATTATACATAGAAAACCCTAAAGATTCTACCAGAAAACTGCTAGCACTAACTGATGAATTTAGTAAAGTAGCAGGATACAAAATTAATGCAAGAAATCTCTTGCATTCCTATACACTAACAATGAAAGAACAGAAAGAGAAATTAAGGAGACTCTTCCATTTACCATTGCAACAAAAAGAATAAAATACCTAGGAATAAATCTGCCTAAGGAGGAAAAAAACCTGTATGCAGAAAACTTTAAGACACTGATGAAAGAAATCAAAGACGACACAAACAGATGGAGGGACATACCATGTTCTTGGACTGGAAGAATCAACATTGTGAAAATGACTATCTTACCCAAAGCAATTTACAGATTCAGTGCAATCCCTATCAAATTACCAAAGGCATTTTTCACAGAACTAGAACAAGAAATCTTACGATTTGTATGGAAATGTAAAAGACCCTGAATAGCCAAAGCAATCTTGAGAAGGAAAGATGGAGCTGGTGGAATTAGGCTTCCTGACTTCAAACTATACTACAAGGCCACAGTGATCAAGACAATATGGCACTGGCACAAAAATAGAAAGGAAGATCAATGGAACAGAATAGAGAACCCAGAGGTAAACCCAAGCACATATGGGCAGCTTATCTTTGACAAAGGAGGTAAGAAAATACAATGGAAAAAAGACAGCCTCTTCAATAAGCGGTGCTGGGACAATTGGACAGCAACATGTAAAAGAATGAAATTAGAACACTTCCTAACACCATACACAAATATAAACTCCAAATGGATTAAAGACCTAAATGTAAGGCTAGACACTATAAAACTGCTGGAGGAAAACATAGGCAGAACACTCTATGACATACATCAAAGCAAGATCCTTTTTGACCCACCTCCTAGAATCATGGAAATAAAATCAAGAATAAACAAATGGGACCTAATGAAACTTAAAACCTTTTGCACAGCGAAAGAAACCATAAACAAGACAAGAGGACAATCCTCAGAATGGGAGAAAATACTTGCCAATGAAGCAATGGACAAAGGATTAATCTCCAAAATATACAAGAAGCTCATGAAGCTTAATACCAAAAAAGCAAATAATCCAATCCACAAATGGGCAGAAGACCTAAATAGACATTTCTCCAAAGAAGACGTACAGATGGCCAACAAACACATGAAAAGATGCTCAACATCACTAATTATTAGAGAAATGCAAGTCAAAGCCACAATGAGGTATCACCTCACACCAGTCAGAATGGCCATCATCCAAAAATCTAGAAACAATTAATGTTGGAGAGGGTGTGGAGAAAAGGGAACTCTCCTGCACTGTTGGTGGGAATGTAAGCTGGTACAGCCACTATGTAAAACAGTTTGGAGGTTCCTTAAAAAACTAAAAATGGAACTACCATATGACCCAGTAATCCCACTACTGGGCACATACCCAGAGAAAACCATAATCCAGAAAAGAAACATGTACCATAATGTTCATTGCAGCACTGTTTACAATAGCCAGGACATGGAAACAACCTAAATGCCCATCAACAGATGAATGGATAAAGAAGATGTGGCACATATATACAATGGAATATTACTCAGCCATAAAAAGGAATGAAATTGAACTATATGTGATGAGGTGGATAGACCTAGAGTCTGTCATACAGAGTGAAGTAAGCCAGGAAAAGAAAAACAAATACTGTATGCTAACACATACATATGGAATCTGAAGAAATGGTACTGATGAACCTAATGACAGGCAAGAGTGGAGATACAGAAGTAGAGAATGGACTCGAGGACACGGGGCTGGGGTGGGGGGCGAAGGGGAAGCTGGGATGAAGTGAGAGAATAGCATAGACATATTTATACTACCAACTGTAAAATAGATAGCTAGTGGGAAGTTGCTGTATAACAAAAGGAGATCAACTTGATGATGGGAGATGCCTTAGAGGGTCAGGACAGGGAGGGTGGGAGGGAGTCGCAGGAGGGAGGGGATATGGAGATATATGTATAAATACAGCTGATTCACTTTGGTGTACCTCAAAAGCTGGTACAAGAGTGTAAAGCAAATATATTCCAATAAAGAGCTTAAAAAAAAAGGCTATTGTGTTATTATGATGAGAGGTTCACTGGAGTAATTCTTTCAGCAACTGTCCACCTCCTTACATTGGATAGATCAGGAGACAGAGTTGACCCCAGAGTGTTTCAGTCCCTCCCTCCCTTCTCTTTTGGATCTGCTTTCCCACAGAGAACCTCTGTCCTACTCTGTGATATGTGGTATAAGGCTTTGCCCCTGCAGGACAAGACTTGTGTTGGCCATTAGAGGTCAGAGACTAATTGGGTAAGTCCAATTCTGGGAGCAATGTTAAGAAGTCAGTTGCTGAAGACCTAAACCAAGTTCACCAAAAGTGTATGTCTGTATTAATATTTTTAGTGGTGGTGTAGTGTTTTGATGACCTATATATACCATAGTTTAGGTTGTTTCTGATTTTTTCTTTTTGCTGTTACAAATACTACTGCAATGAGCAACTTTTTATATGTATACCTACATGGATATTTCTGAAGAAAGAAATGAAATTGCTGGGTCAATGGGTTAAAGGCTGATAACTACTGACAAAATTTCCTCCAGAATACATTGTAACAATTTTTACACCTACCAATTTTTCACAACCTCCTATCTTCTCATTTGGACTAGCCACCTGTCCTCACACAAACTTGCAGAAACTCCAGTTTGACTGCTTCATTCATCCACATCTTAGTACTCTTTGTAGCCACTAATCCTCTGGGATTGTCTACTGTTTGGGAGATTCTGAAAAAGATGAAATATTTGCTGAAAAATGTGTTGTCCTCTCTCTCTTCAATAATATCTCCCCGATTTCTATATAGACAACACAAAGATACCAGTTTTTCAATATATAATTAGAACATGTGGATGTCAAACATTCAACAAGATTTATTTTTAACCACAAAAAAGGTTGCCATTTCCTGAGGGTTTGGTGGTAGAGAATGAGGATGTAAAAGTAGCATGGAAGTCATTTTTGAGGATAAAGGCTTTTAATTCCATATTCTGAAATGGAACATGCCAGTGGAATTAAACCAAACACTTTTGCTGTCATATCTCAAAGTAGTTTACCAACCTAATGATAATAGCAACTTGTCTATGTTTAGGTTAGATACCTTACAAAACACTTGAATGACAAATGGGGTGCGGATTAATATCCCCATTTTAAAAATGAAGAAACTGAGGTTCAGAGAACACAAGTGTCTTGCCCAGGGTCACACTGTAAGTGGCCAAACAGGGGCTTAAACTCAGACCTACATTCCAGCTTGAGCTGACAAGAAAGACTGAAGGCAGAGTAAACAGCATGGTGAATAGCTAAGAGTAAACGTGGCTTCCTTTCTTCTGCCTTCATTCATGTAAAGGTAAGCAAAGTATAGTGGAAAGGGGTAGCTTGCACGGGAAGGAGTTAGTAAACAGTTACTTCTTACAAAGATATCGGCTCCTGAATTCTCGCCTTGCTATCTGCTCTGGAACCAAAATCTTCTCTTCCCAAAATCTTCTCTTGTAGGAATCGATGCTGCCACCTCCACATTGGACCTCCAGGGGGCACTGGTCCCTCCCACCCCTCACCTGACACTAATTAAGTATGAGAAAAAAAAACCCTTGATGACAGTTTATTAACTAGCTTCCATGTGCCAATTACTGGGCTAGCTTCTTTAATATTATCTCATCTAAATTGGAATTAGTATGCCCATTTTGCATGTCAGGAAACTGCCAAGGCTTCAGTAAGAACAGAACAGTCAAACATGTCTCTTTTCATGTTAAAGTGGCAGAGACAAGTGGCAAATTCTTTTCATATTAAAATGAAAATGATAGGTCAAATGTTAAAGAAAACATTTAAAAACAGCAAAATCAAAGATAATTCCACCAATCTAACACAACTATCTTTTGTGTACCATCTTATTCCTATGTGGATACATTTTTCTAGAAGTTGCAGTTGGCATGTATGCAAATTTTATGTTCACTTTTAAAATTTAGCTTCAGAACCATCTTCCAAGTTACCACAATCTTCATAATGAGCATTTTAGTGGTTGCAGAGTAAATGATTTCCCCAGTGGACATTTAGGTTATTTCCAGTATTTGGTTGTCCAAATCAAATTATATTTTGTGCTGTTTTGTTACTACTAAATTATTTCCTTAGAATAAATTCTCAAGAGCCATATTATTGAATTAATGGGTATAAACATTTTATAGCCCTTACCATATGTTACCGCCTTGTCATATGATTGAGTAAAAGGGTATAAACATGTTTTATAGCCCTTCCCACACGGTACCACCTTACTAGGCTAAAGGGCTCTATGAATCTTAGTGACACACATAAGTAAGTATAGAGTTAGATATTTTCAAAAGAAACCATACTGTTTTCCATTCCTGGCAAATTGATGAGTTAGAAACTTTGAAAGACTCTCCATGTTAAAACAACCAAGATCTTGAATAAAATTTAAAAGCCATGTTCTTAAATGAATTACTAAACTGACAAGAAAATAAAGAATCTAAGATCCTCGAAATGGATTAAAACTAACAACCCTGGAAAGTAAGTAATAAAGCTCTCCTTTACCTCGGGTACTGCTCAACCCAGAACAATACCACATTGATGATTTGCATCCTTCCTTAGTATGATACTTGTATCATATTAAGAGACGCATGATTCAGTTTGATACATTATTGGCGACATTAAGTTTGATCACTAGATTAATGTGGTTATCTTTCAGATGTCTCCATTGTAAGGGCACCTTTCCCCATTTGTAATGAATAAGTTATCTTTAGGGTGTTACCTTGAAACTGTACAAATACTTTGTTCTCCAACCTTCTTTGTTCAATAGTAATACATCCATTAATAACACCTGCCTGAAAGAAGGTGATTTTTTTCCCATCAATTACGTACTGTCAAATTCAAACTGCTTGAGCCAATTTGCACTCCTACCAGCAAGGTGTGAGTTGCCAATGTTCCACATCTTCACCAAACCTGCTAAGGTCAGACTTACCAAGTTTTATCTTTTTAATGAGTATGGGATTGTATTTCCTATAAACTGACAGATTTAGACACTTGTTCTAGATTCAGGTTTATTTATTTAGGCAAGGATACTTTGTACACAATGCTGTATACTTCCTATTGTATCATGTCAAGAGGACATAATGTCAGGTGTTCAATCAGTGGGTAAAAATGTGGTCAACTGTATCCATCAATAGATATAATAATAAGATTCCTCAACAAAACAACAACAAAACCCCCCCCCAAAACTCCCAAAACCCTGGTATGTAGTAGAATCTACATTTTATAAAACAAAAAGTTTTATATATGTATTCAAAATGCTTAAAAATATTTGCCTGAACTATTACAATCACTGTTTGCAAAACAATTTTTCTCCAGTTCCATCACTTCCTCTTTATTTATTATTTGATATTCTTCTGTAAACAAGAGCTTCCCTTTCCTTCTTCCTCTATGGGCTCATGGATACTTTTTTCATCAAAGTGTTATTATTCTCAAATTCTTTCTCATGTTCAAATAGCCCCCTATTTGGCCAGTGAGAATTATTTCAAGCTGCCTCAGATGTCCTTTTGATATGTTCCCATAAGCTTTTGAGCACTTGCTTATTTTTGGCACAGTGAGAAATTCCAGGCTCACTTTGTGCTTTTCCTGCTCCAGACCTGGGGTCAGTCATTTCCCCAAGGAGAGCTTATTCCTTTTAGTGGAGAATAGTAAGGAGAAATTAAGTTCTGACAATCGATGTACTTAGTTCTACTAGGATTGCCACTGAATCTAGGCCCTGCCACTGGACAAGCTAGGAGATATATTTTATTAAGTAATGAGCTTATATGGATATCTCACCGTATAAGGATTGTCAAATCCATATTTTAATTTCCCTTTTCCCATACCGATAATCTTATTTCCAATAACATCAATATATGTATTCATTTACTAAGTCCTATAATACATGAAATTGATATACTAATCCTGAAACACAGTTTCAGGATTAGTATATCAATTTCACTATCAATAAAATCCTACAAGCTAAAGTTCAAGATATTTTGCAATTCTTTTTGTCTTTAGAATATAACTGCTGAGCATGTACAGTTAGCTAGGGTACTACGCTCCACCGGTACTTGGATTGGCTCTTTTTTTCTTCTCTGAGTTTATGTTATCAGTACCATTAGGGTCAATTATTTCCTGTTTGCATTCAGTTTTAGGGTTTTTGGGGGGTTTTTTTTGCTACTCATGTTAGTTTATTTTTATTTTTGAATGTGTAAACATGAATATGGCTCAAAAGTCAAAACCATATATAGTTATACAGCCACAGAAGTCTCATTCTCTTCCACCCTATTCCCACTAACACCAGGAGAAAATCACTTTCCTTATTATCCTTCTTGTGCTTATTATTGCAAAATATGCAGATGCATACATATTTACTTAATTTCCCCTTTTTTATACTAAAGGTAGCATACTTGAGTATATAGTATGCTTCCTTTAGTACTGAAAAAAGGGACAAAAGGTAAATATGCATCCATCTGCTTATTTTAAAATAAGCACTTTGATTTTTTTAAAATTAACAATGTAATTGAATAGCACTCCACTGTGTAGATGGTCCACAGTTTATTCAATGTCTCCTATTTTGTCCATTTAGATTGTTCCCAATATTTCATTGCTAAAATTAGAGCACAATGAATAATCTTGTGCATATATATTTTTATGCTGTTGGAGTGTATCTTCACCCCAAATTCCTAGAAATTGGATTGCTTGGTCAAAGAACAAATGCATGTGTAGCTTTGCTAGATATTGTAAATTCCTTTCTGTAAGTGGGGTACTCTTTCACATCCACACCCGCAATGTGTGGAAGTGAATCCTTTCCCTCGGCCTCACCAAAAGAGTATGCTGTCAAGCTTTCCAAGAGATCCTCTTTTATATGGTTTGTCCTCATATGGTCTCTAGTCTCTTTCTTCCTCCCACCTCTCATAATATTTTAAATCTATTTTGCCTTGTCAGGACTTTCTTTGGTTCTGTTAAGTCTCCAGAAACAGGACAGACTAAGAGTATATCACACTTGCTTCATAATTTTTACATTTACATCATTTTCGGAGAGGCTGCTTATTTGCAATGAATCTGTTCTAAGACAGAAAGATTCTGCTTCCTATTCTTAGAACATCTAAACAAATAAAAACTGTCTTAAAAATGGTAAGCTACGAAAAATTCACACTATATCATGCTGAACTTCACAAAAGCAAACCCAAATTTTTGGGGGGAGCAATCACTTAGCAAAACAAATCTCAATGTATGTTATTCCTACCTTGAACTTTTACATGATTACATGAAAAAGGGAAAATGAGTGTCCAAGATAGCACCAAAGCTTGTAAGATAGATGTAAAAGATGATAGGAAAACAGCTTACATTTCTGCTTATATAGGTAGAAGGCTGGGAGAAACTTATTCCTGCACAAAATGTTTTCCTTATTTTTATCAACAGGACTATTTTTATTAGAGGAGGACCAATGCTTATAGAAACACTTGTCTACACAGTGAAGCCTTGGCTTACAAAGACAGTATTTGCAGCTCAGAGTATTGAATGGAAACACTTCATAATTTGCAATTTTTCTGAGACTGAAATTTAAATTGTATACACAGCACACAGAAAGGCAAATATATGTTGGTTAGAATGCCTCCCAGGCAGGGAGCGAGTCATTTTCTCCAGGGTTCTCTAAGTCTTAATTATGTGTTCATGGAGAAAAGGTAAATGCCGTGCATTTAAGTTTAGATTGTTCCCAATATTTTGCTATTAAAAATTATGCCACAAAAATAAAAAAAAATTATGCCATAATGAATAACCTTGTGCATATATTATTTTCACACTGTTAGAGATATATCAGAGAATGGTATTGTAGGGAAAAAAGTACCCATAATCAAGCAGATTGGGTAACAAGTTAGACAGATGAGAAACATATTTCTACTCTGAAGAACTTCTCAGAGCCTTTAGCATGCTAAAATGCATTAAGACACTTCAAGAAGAGAACTACGTGATGCAGTGTTTTCAAACTTATTTATGATATTCTTTTCACATCTCTAGAAAGTAGTGTTCCATGGAACACAGTTTGTCAACCACTGCTGTGGTGGCTTTTATGCAAATGGGAACTCTGAAAAATCTTGGTACCCATTTCATAGGAAGGTCAAGTGTCTGCTCTTCTTCATTTTCCAGAATGTAATCTGCCCTCTCCAGGGCCTCTAGAGGGCCTTGTTGCTTTGCTGTGGGCAGCATTTCCTATTTATTTTCCTTCACTCAATCCAGGATCTATTTCTCAAGGAATGGGCATCGCAGATAGTAGCCTGGAAATTCCCACCTGCTCCGGCTGATAGGCTTTTGTTTAGGACTGAGGCGTTGCTAACAATTATTTATTCCTGTTCTAAAGACCAGGCAGATTCTTAGTTGCCATCTGGCAGAGCCAGCTTCGGTTGATCATCTCTGAATAGCTAAGTCTAAAATTAGCATTTCTAATAGTATTTTACATGGTACTATTTATATATTTATTAAGCTCTTTATTGGAATATAATTGCTTTACACTCTTGTACCAGTTTTTGAGGTACACCAAAGTGAATCAGCTGTATTTATACATATATCCTCATATCCCCTCCCTCCCGCGACTCCCTCACGGCCCCCATCCCAGCCCTCTAAGTTATCACATATCACAGGGTACTATTTATTGAGTGACAATATATGCCAAGTGCTTTATTCATATTATGTAATCTATATTTTTTTTTGCTTAAAAAACAAAATAAAACACAGCTTTACAATATAGAAAGAATTCCCATTTTACAGATACCATACTGCTTTACAGATGATGCACCTGAAGTTCAGAGACATTTATACCTTGCTGAAGTTCACACAGCCAGTTTGTGGCAATAACCAGAATTGTTTGTTTTGCTGATCTGCATAACTACAACAACCAGATTTTTATTTTATTTCATGCTGCTTCCCAGTAATTTAGCAAAGTGGAGACCTTAGCCAATTATCTATTGGCGTTGTGGCCCTGCCCTCGGCAGGCACCGGGGTGGGGTGGACTGAGCTGAGACCAGAGGGTCCTTGGCTAAAGCCAAAGTGGATCAAAGTGGTGAGACTCACACCATTGAGACGAGAAGGCCCTCCGCAGCCCCCTCCCGATCCGGGTGGGTACTCACCCTCGCTCTCCTCTCCCCTGGCCCATGGAGAAGACAGAGCTGATTCAGAAGGCGGAGCTGGCCGAGCGCTATGACGATACGGTCACCTGCACTGAAGGCCGTGATGGAGCCGGGCGCCGCGCTGTCCAAGCCATAGCGCAACTTCCTGTCGGTGGCCTACACGAACGTGGTCAGGGGCCACAGGTCTGCCTGCAGGGTCATCTTGAATATCAAGCAGAAAACCTACCCCTCTGACCAGAAGTTACAAATGACTAAGGACTATTGGGAGACAGTGGAGTCCGAACTGAGGTCCATCTGCACCACAGTCCTGGATTTGTTGGATAAGTATTTAATAGCCAATGCAACTAATCCAGAGAGGATCTTCTATCTGAAAATGACGGGAGATCACTTCCAGTGCCTTGCTGAAGTTGCATGTGGTGATGGTCAGAAAAAAATGATAGATAATTCCCAAGGAGCTTACCAAGAGGCTTAAACAAGAAAGAGATGCAGCCCACACACCCCATCCCCTGGGGCTGGCTCTTAACTTCTCTGTATTTTACTATGAGATCCTTAATAACCCAGGACTTGCCTACACACGGGCTAAAATGGCTTTTGATGAGGCCATTGCAGAACTTGATACACTGAATAAATTGGCCTGTGAAGACAGTGCCTTCATCATGCAGTTGCTTCAAGACAACTTTATGGACATCAGACAGTACAGGCGAAGAAGTAATGTGGCAGAAGGGGCAGAAAACTAAGTGCATGCAGGGTGTCATCCTTCTTCCCCTCAAGAAACCTTTTTACTCACCTCTATTCCTTATTCCATTTGGGTTTCCTGTAGCAAAGAAACCCATTCGTGTGTATGGAATCAATTGTTTGCAGTCTTTTCACGCTGTGGCTTTGGAAAAACTCTTTGATTTGTGTTTGTCTTGGCCTTCCTGGTGTGTAGTTACTGCTGTAGAAAAGTATTAATAGCTTCCTTTTTTTTTTTTTTTTTTTTTTGATGCCTTTGGAGCAGGTGCTTTCTGGGCTGGAATTTTCTGACCCTTCTGAGCTTTTGGAGGAGGTGCCGCCTTCTGGCCTGCAGCTTTCTGGGCAGGAACCTTCTGGGCTGGAGCCTTCTTACCCGCAGTGGTCATCTTTTTCACTGGAACCTTTGCAGCAGCTGCCCTCTTAGCAGCAAGTGCTTTCTTGGGAGAAGCTTTCAGGAGAGCTGCCTTTTGAAGTTTCTTGACTTCAAGCGTGATTAGTCTGTTCCTCATTTTCCTTGCCTTCATAACTTTATAACGATCAAAATCTGTCATCTTGGCTTTCTTTTCTCTGGCTTCAACCTTCTTGGCCCACCTTGTGGCTGCCCACTTTGCACTGATATCTGCCTTCTCCCAGGCTTTTCGGACATACTTCTGGAGGGCACTGTGTGGGAACTTGAGGATGAAGTCAGTGAGCTGCATGCATTTGAAAGGCATAGCCTGTCTCCTTACTTGAGTGCAAGGTCCATCCACCAAAGCCCTGTTCTGATCAATAACATCCACAATTGCAACCAGCTTCCCAGCATGAGGCCCAAAGGAGACGTAGGCCACCCGGCCAACCTCCACGAAGCGCCTGAACACCACGTTGGCGGCATTTGGCAAGAAGAAAGAAGGCCAGGCCCACCATGAGCATGCGTCAATAGCTTCATTTATAAAGATAACTTCCAAACGCTTACGTAGAGGACTAAAAATGTATTTAGGAATCTGAACCAGTTCTGTAAGTGACTGTGTTTTGCGTTACTGTGATGATATGAAAATGTAATTAATTACAATGTAAAGAGTGTTCTCTATAACGTCTTAATTTCTATATTTAGCCCCTACTCTTCTTCAAGGGTTTTCTTTTAGTAAGCAACTTTCCACGCTCTTAATGTATTCCTTTTTGGTAGGCATCCAGAAATACTAGACTGACTGGAAAAGTGTTTGACATTTCTGGGCTGGGGGTCATGAACTGAAATGCCCCCTGTATCACATATGATGGAGGTCTTGTGTATCTGTGACAGCAGAGAGTTTCCTTATTCGCTCTTCATATGCTGCTCTTCAAGTTGACAACTTCCCTTTCCAATAAAAATTCACTTCACTTGCACCAACTGCCTTTGGAGTCCTGGTATTCACTTTACCATGTAATAGAAGTAACATGTTGCTGTCAGAATACAAGCATTGCTTTTGGCAAATTAAAGTGCATGTCATTTCTTAATACACTAGAAAGGGGAAACAAGCCAGAGGACACAAGTCCGAGTCTAAAACTTTAGTACTTTTCTATGTAGATTTGTGCACGTGTGAGAGGGTGTCCAGTGTGTCTAGTGATTATTGTCTCAATAGCTGGACCACTACTGTGTGCTGCTAATCACTGACTGTAGTTCCAAAAAAAGCCTTGTGAAAATGTTATGCCCTATGTAAGAGCAGAGTAACATAAAATAAAATTACACTCTACAAACAAAAAATTATCTGTCAGACAAAGAAAAATGCAAAAAATGTATAGTTGTGCTTCAATTTTCTGACTATTTCAAGAGGGGGAAATGACTCATTTCTGACACTCCAATCGCCTTACTTGTGTTTTATTAGTGGGGATTATGGTTCACTCATATCTGAAAAAGTGTTTCATTTCCCCCGAGTCAGACAAGGCTCTCTTAATTAAGGAAAACAATCCACTTTTTAGAATCATAAAGACACTCCCATGACAGTTACATTTAGCCAGACTGACTGGAGGCATCTTTATATGAGATAAAGCTGAGCTTCTTAAAAATGTATTGTTCATCTCTTCCTCTCTTCCTGTCTATTAGAAGCAGAGACGAAGCCTTGCCGGCTTCGTGAAACTGCACTCTGTATTCCTGTAACATTCCCTAGAAAAATGACCTCTGGGTTTTTGAACTCTGTTTTCTCTCCAAAATCAACATTGTTGAACAACGAAAGGAACCTCTAACCATCAAAGGCCAAGGAAGCCAACACCCAGAGAGCAAGGAAATTCCATTCTGAAAGTCAGCCCCAAATCTTCTTCCACAGTCTCTTTTCTAGGCAACGCATGCAAGCGCCTCATTGTTAGATTTATCACTTCATAACCATGGGTGTTCCGCCCCACATAAACATTAACTTTTCAACCTGTAGCACTGGCGAACAAGACGAAGGGGAAGCGGCTGCCCACCCTGACGCCTGTGTCGGATTTAGATGACGGTTGTGTGTGGACAAGACACACAGAGGCAATGCCGGGGTGGCTGACTCGGATGGGGTTTCCAGATTGGGACACTTTTTCCTAGATGTCAAAAGACTGGTTTCCTCTTTTTGCGCTAGCACTGTCCAGTTTTGATGGGAAAGTTATAACTTCCTAGAATTAGTTGGGAAGGGTCAATATACTCTTGTAAAATTTTACAATATTTTAAAGAAGGTTAACAGATGCTATAAATCGGCGTGATTCTTTATTGAGAAATCTTTATGCCTTTAAACATAAAAAACACTTTAGTGACGCATCTAATATTTGAGCCTCATCATTTTCAGTGTGGAACTGTGCCCCTAGAGGGGTGCCCTGTGCTCTCCTGTGATCTGACCACCCACGGGGCTCTCAGCACGGCGAGGGGTGTGGGTAAGTCTCATTGACCCCTCTCACTTAGCTTATCAAAGTTGGCACTCGGTTTGTTATTAGGAGATACTGAGGCTGGCCGCTTTTCCCAGATGCCTCTCTGTCTTTACATTGTGAAAAATTAAAGTGAAAAGAACAGCACACACTTTTTTTTAGGATGCCAACCTTTCTAAAACCCGTGATCAACAAATGTTTTACATGTTTCAAGGGACTTCATTCATTTATTCACGCAACAAGTATCTGTGATTGTTTACTAAAAGCCAGGCTGAGTCGGGGGCTGGGATGTGATCATTAATAAAATGCTCTATGAGAAGACCATCATCAGGATTTCCAAATTTCTCCCCATTTTTCAGTAAAAATTTGGACACCAGCAATAAATGGACAGTGAGTAAAACTGGATTATAGAAAACATCATATACTGGAAAAATGACTTCATACAGTAAATTGGCCATTCCATCTCTTTCTCTTTCTTTAGAACAACTCAGCGAAATAAAATTCCAACTAATTGTTGGACAACAGTGTTTCACACATACATCACGTGGGCCAAAAAATAAGCAGCAACCTCATAGACCAAAAAAAGGGGGAAGAAAAGAAAGCTTTTACCTTTGGCCTTTTAAATCATCTTATACAAACCAAGCACTTATTGTACAGCTAAATATAAACACAAAAGATGTTACTAGAATGCTTGGAATAAGATTTTTGTTGTTTTTGCTTTTTTTAAGAGTGTTTTGTTTTTTTTTTTCTCCTTTGAGATTATAATGAACGTGGTCACACCGTAAGTAAAATCAGAAGTAGGGCAGAAAACACTCTGAAGGCTGGTTTGGTCATCTGAGATCGTTAGAAATGGCTGACCTCTAACAATATGTTATACAAAATATAAAATATAAATAAAATTCACAAACTCATTTTCCCTTTTGAAGCACCTTTCAAGAAACAAAAAGCAGGCACAAAAATGGAACAATACTGGAAGTCCATAAATAAACCTATGCTAAGATGGCCAATTAATCTTTGACAAGGGAAGCAAGAATATACAACGGGGAAAAGACAGCCTCTTTAATAAATGGTGTCAGGAAAACTGGACAACTACATGCAAAAGAATCAAACTAGACCATTTTCCTACACCATATACAAAAAAACTCAAAATGAATTAAAGACAAATGTAAGACCTGAAACCATAAGACTCCTAGAAGAAAATATAGACAGTAAACTCTTTGACATTGGTCTTAGCAATATTTTTTTTTTGGATCTGTCTTAGGCAAGGGCAACAGAACCAAAAATAAACAAATGGAAATACCTTAAACTGAAAAGTTTTGCACAGTGAAACCATCAACAAAATGAAAAGGCAGTCTACTGAATGGAAGAAAATATTTGCAAATGATATATTCGATAAGGGGTTAACATCCAAATTATATAAAGAATCACACAACTAAATATCTAAAAATTCAATTAAAAATGGGCAGAGGGGGGCTTCCTAGGTGGCGCAGTGGTTGAGAATCTGCCTGCCAATGCAGGGGACATGGGTTTGATCCCTGCTCCAGGAAGATCCCACATGCCTTGGAGCAACTAAGCCCGTGAGCCACAACTATTGAGCCCATGTGCTGCAACTACTGAAGCCCATGCGCCTAGAGCCCATGCTTTGCAACAAGAGAAGCCACGGCAATAAGGAGCCTGTGCACCACAACGAAAAAAGTAGCCCCCATTCACCACAACGAAAGGAAAGCCCACGCACAGCAAAAAAAGACCCAACACAGCCAATTAAATAAATAAATAAATTTATTAAAAAAAAGTGGGCAGAGGATTTTTGTAAGGTACCAATGTTTATTATGGACAAGGTTCATTATTTTGCAACATCTAAGCCTTTTAGATGTCCTGAGGTGACAATGTATGATAAAAAGTAGAGCTAGTGCATTAATCAATTTGTAAATATCTTCATTATAATTGATAAAAAACAGCATCTTGTTAAACCATCTCTGAGAAATGTACGTCAGGACTTGTTCATTATGTTGGCAGCAGAGGGGCAGAAGGAAGTATGGCAGAGGGATGTATGAGGATGTGTTCATATTTATGTTTTGATGATAACCACCGATGTGTGTGCATCTCTTGGCTGTGCTACAGGAATACATTGTTAAGTAATTCAGTGGAAACATACCTCCTTGCTAATACTTTAATAGTTTAGATCGCATAATGAGTCCTCTTAAAAGCATTATACTTTGTGTACTCTGTTGCTTTATGTCTCATTTTTAATTGAACATTTAAGGGAATGTAGTATTTTAATCATAACTCTGCCAATATCTTTATCTAGAGGCCCACTGCCATTTTTGTCTTTTCTGAAATTTCTGTCGCCAAGAAAGGCAGGATTACATTTTTTTCTGTCCAGATTGAGGTGGTGTAGTATACTCCTGGTTATCAGAATACTCATAACTTTGGGACTTTGAAATAGTAAATACTCATAATGTGTGAAAAAGCATGACACATAACTGTGTGATCTTAGTTACATAAAAATGGATGCTTAGGTGTGTAAATACACAAACAAGACCTAGAAGGACACATCAAATGGTAAACTGCTTGAGATGATGGATGACTTTGTTTTTTGCTTCGTGTCTTTGGTCTCCTATTATGCACATGTTAACTTTTAAGAAATAAATGTTATTTTAAAAACCTTAAAAAAATAGGCAGAGGACCTAAATAGACATTTTTCCAAAGAAGACATACAAATGGTCAACAGACACATGAAAAGATGTTCAACATCATTAATCGTCCCAGAAATGCAAATCAAAACGACAATGAAATATCATCTCACACCAGTCAGAATGGCTATTATCAAAAAGACAACAAACAAATGGCAAATGTTGGCCAGGAGGTGGAGAAAAGGAAATGCTCATACACTGTTGGTAGGAATATAAATTGGTGCAACCACTACAGAAAACATTATGGAGGTTTCTCAAAAAATTAAAAATAGAAATACCAAATGATCCAGCAATTCCACTTCTGGGTATTTACCCAAAGAAAACAAAAACAATAATTCAAAAAGATATATGCACCCCTATGTTCACTGTAGCATTATTTATAGCAGCCGAGATACATAAACAACCTAAATGTCCAGGGATAGATGACTGGATAAAGACTATGTGGTATATATATACACACAATGGAATATTACCCATAAAAAAGAATGAAATCTTGCCATCTGTGACAGCATGGATGAACCTAGAGAGTATCATGCTAAGTTAAATAGGTCAGAGAAAGACAAATACCACATGATTTCACTTATATGTGAAATCTTAAAAACAAAACAAATGAACAAAGAAAACCAAACTTGAGAATAGTAAGAAACAGACTTATAGATACATAGAGCAAACCTGCAGCTGCCAGAGGAGAAGGAGGTAGAGGGGATTGAGTGAAATAGGTGAAGAGGATTAAGAGATACAAACTTCAAGTTATAAGATGAATAAGTTACAGGAATGGAATATATAGCATAAGGAATAGAGTTAATACTGTAATGATTTTGTATGGTGGCAGACCATTACTGGACTAGAGGTAATCATTTCATAACGTATTTGATTGTTGGATCGCCATGTTGTACACCTGAAACTGACTTAACAGTTTATAGTCAACTATACTTCAATTAAAGAAGAAGAAGAAGAAGAGGAAGAGGAAGAGGAAGAGGAAGCAGCAGCAGCAGCAGCAGGGCCTTAGAAATGTTGGTTCTTTTTTCCTTTCCTGTTTGAAATTCACGTTGTGGTTGTGGTTTGGTGGTGGACAATAAGTGTCATCAGTGGGCATGCCGCCCAAGGCGGGCTGGCTGGCTGGCTATCCAAAGGTGACCATGTTTAGATTCTGACACAGAATGATGAATAGATCACGGTGGCTTTTTTTTTGTATTGTATTGTATTGTATTGTATTGTATTGTATTGTATTGTATTGTATTGTATTGTATTGTATTGTTTTGTATTGTATTTGTTCATTTTCTTTTATTTCTTTTATTTCTAGGTCAACTTTTCCTTTTTTGCGGTGTAGTCCTCCTCATCAGTCTTCTGCTCTTGGTATCATCATCGTCAACCGCACCATCTTCAACTGCCCATTTGACTGTAGCTGCCTCAGCCTCTTCATCTTCCTCTCCATTCTCTTCCTCACCATCCCTTTCATCTTTCTCTGCCTCATCACTTTCTTCCTCTTCTTCACCTACGTCTTGCTCCCTATTTTTTTTCATCAGCCTTCTCACTAGCAAGTGTGGCTCCTTCATCCTCCCCCTCTCCACAATTTCCTTCTTCTCCTGCAAATCCTTGGTGGTGATCTCATACCTGGTGACTATGGCTGTGCCTGACATAGTGGGGCATGCCAGTGATTCCATGCAGTGGATTAAAAAGAAAGTGATTGTTCAAGTGTTCAGTTAGTTATAGCAGAGGCAATGTGGTAGCCAAGAACATAGACTTTGAAGTCAGACAGGTCCTAGTTCTACCTCTTACAGGCCATGAGATCTCAGGCAAGGTATTCAAACTCTCTAAATTTCAGGGTCCTCATCTATAAAATGGGGATAGTAACACCTAATTCCTAATGATGTTATGATAATCAAATGACATGGTATATTTAAAATTCTCAGTATTGGCTCTGGTGTGAAGTGGCTGATTAATGATAGCTGCCAGGTTAATAATAATAATTTTTACTCAAGGAGTAGAATTGACAAAATGAAGTTCTATGTACAGGCCATCAGTTCACAGAATGAAGGAGCAAGCATGATGTAAAAGCTAACAGAGTTGGGTTATTCAGGAAAGATGACTTCCCAGGGGACACAGGTGGGACAATGTATAGAACGTATACATTCAATCCCCACTTATATTTAATCCCCACTTAAAGGTCTGGAACATCCTTGGACTCGGGGAATCAGTCCCACTTCTAGGTAGAGTAGATAGAATGAGCACCAAGTCAGAAAACACATCACAACAGAATTGGCCTTAGCACGCCAGCACTAATTTAGGCTAGCCATTCATCTAGGTCCTGGATTGCACCTCTGTGACTAAGTCCCTACTTTGGTAGGCAAAATGCTAAATGTGTCCTCCTCAACCCCTGCAACTTCCCATCTCCTCTTTGATTATCCAATCAAACACAAATCTAGGTACTGCTGGGAAGGGATTTTGTAGGTGGAATTCAGTTACTAATGAATTGACCTTAAGATAGGGAGATTATCCTGGATAATCTGAATGAGCCCAGTGTAATCTCATGAGCCCTTAGTAGTAGAAGTGGAGGCAGCCGAGTAAGGCAGAGAGATGTGGCAGAAGTCAGAGGCCAAAGAGTGATGAGGCAGAAGGGGAAGTTGAAGAGATTTAAAGAGAGGGATTCAAATTACCATTTTGGACAGCAAAGAGAGGCATAAACCAGGGAATGCAAATAGCCCGTAGAAGCTGAAAATGACTCCTTGCTGACACCCAGCAAGGAAATAGGGAACCCAGTCTGACAACCACAAGGAACTGGATCTACCAACAATTTGGATGACCTTGGAAGTAGATTTTTCCCAGACTCTCCCAAGAGGAGCCCAGCTGGCTGACATCTTGACTTTGGCAATGTGAAAACCAGAGCAGGGAAACCAGTTGAGCCAACCTGTACTTCTTTCAAAAAAAAATTAATTAACTAACTAATTAATTTATTTATTTATTATTTGGGGCTGTGTTAGGTTTTCGTTGCTGCGTGCAGGTTTTCTCTAGTTGCGGAGAGCAGGGGCTACTCTTCGTCGTGGTTAGGCTTCTCATTGCGGTGGCTTCTCTTGTTGCAGAGCATGGGCTCTAGGTGCGCAGGCTTCAGTAGTTGTGGCTCACAGGTTCAGCAGTTGTGGCTCTCGGGCTCTAGAGCACAGGCTCAGTAGTGGTGGTGCTCGGGCTTAGTTGCTCCGAGGCATGTGGGATCTTCCCGGACCAGGGATCGAACCCATGTCCCCTGAATTGGCAGGTGGATTCTTAACCACTGCACCACCTGGGAAGTCCCAAACTGTACTTCTGACATACAGAAACAATGTAATAATAAATTTGGGTTGTTTTCAACCATCAGATTGGTAGCAATCTGTTACAGTAGTGATAGAAAAATAATATGCCTATTTTGTCCCAATACAGCATACAGATCATCCTTTAAAAACCCAGGTCAAATCATGTCATTTTCAAACATAAGCACCTGCATCTCTTTGTGGAGGGCTTTCTCTCGCCTCAGGAATCCACTTGGAAGAGCAGGAGAATTAACCATGCCCTCCTAGGATCAGCCCCTAGCCAAGGATAGACTGGAATCAGTAGATACATCCCCCAGCTCCCTCCCCTCCCTGGGGATACTCTGAGGTGTCTCCCAGAGTTCTCTAGTGGGGCTGAATCCTGGTTCCCACAGTGGTAACCTGCTGATTAGCACACTCTTTACTAGATTCCTTTCTTTCCCTGTCTCACTTCTTCACTCCCCTACTAGTACTTTCTGGGATCATCTCCCAAGTAAATGACTTGCACCTATTACATCCTTGTTTCTGGGTCTGCTTCAGAAGGAACTCAACCTAAGACACTGAACTTACAGGGCTGGCTGGAGGTACAGGAAGCAAAGGAGGTTGCTATAACATTTTTTTAATGCAAAAACTAATGTATATCTCCCTTCTGAGGCTTCAATCTGATCAAGCATAGAATCAAAAGGAAGGACATGGGCTTTAGAACAACACAGACATGTATTTGAATCCCTGCTTGACCACATATTAATTGAAAACGCATAGGCGAGTTACTGAACCTTCTGAGGGCTGTGTTTCAACCTCTGTAAAATGGAGTTAATAATATCTACCTTTCATTTTGTGAAATTTGCATGAAGTAATGCATGTAAAGTGCTTGGCACACAGTAGGCATGCATGTATACCAATAATATATATGGTATCATTATTAATTATGGGCTAAAAACATCATAGCAAGGAAAAATAATGAATACTTGGATTTAAATTAGAATCTCTTCCTGTATTTATATGCGATGTCATAGTATGTTACAGCTGGCAGGGACTGTAGTCAAACACCTTTAGTTCTAGATGGGAGATCTCCGACTTAAAGAGTCTAAGAAGCTTGTTCCAAGTCACAGTGTTGGTGTAAAACTGCAGATTTTTTTTGATAGTACATCCACAAGTTCAAAAATTAAAACAATACACAAGGGAAACGCCAGATCTTTTTATTCAAAAGGTGATGAGGACAGATTTTTCTCCTGTTACAAGGCACTGAGAGCAAAGTTAATAATAGTTCTTTGGGAAACTTCTGATTACAAAACAGGCAGCATGATGGCCAAGGAAAACAAGCAAAGCTTTTCTAAAACCCAGGAATATTTTCCCCTCTCTGTTAACAACTGACGGCAAACAGTCTGGCTACATTCAGGAAGGGCTCTCTCAACTCACCAGCCCATCTGCAATTACTTCTGCTTCGGGAATTCACCGCCAGAGTTGGCTCGTGTTGAAGACATTCCCACTAGTTAGTTCTTAGATTCCAAAACAGAAAACGGAAGCTTCAAGATAGGGTGCTGCCAAGCAGGAAGCAAGGAGACACATTAGAACCCAAGTCTCAGGATTGTGTAGGAAGTTTAAAAAGGGAAATTAGTGGAATTAGAGTCCTCTTGAATCAGAGGAGAAAGGAGACTGACTTAATAGATACATACTTACGATACTTCTTTACAGCTATTCTCTTTCTTTGGTTAGAAACCATTTACTCTCCAGGTATGAGAAATCAAACATTGACTCATCTTAAATATTTTCTGTGTTTGCCTAGCATGGTTACAAATGGTGCCTCAAGTCTTCCAGTAGAGAGGGCGTCAGTAACTGTAGCGACATATTGATCAAAACTCTACTTAGAGCTGAGCACCGGCCCCGGGGTCTTCTTGATAGTCTTTCCCAAATTAGGTGACCCTGGGCCAATATATCTCCAAGCGTGGTAGGATTTGGGCATCTGTATCAGAATTACCTGAATATTCATTTAAAGTACGGATTCCTGGTCCCAGCCCTGGACCTACTGAGTCAGAGTCTCTGAGCATTGGACCTGAAGATACACATTTTAAATGAGCTGCTCAGGTGAGTCTTCTTCACATGAGAGAAGTCTGAGAACCTCACTTCTCCCTGGGTGTGAGAGTGCAGACTGAGAGCCCAGGGCTCCTACTCGGCCCAGTGTTCTGAGATGGCTACACACCCCAAAGATGTGAACATGCCTTTCTGGAGAACAAATTTAGAGGGAACCAAACTCGTTTTCTATCAGATGTGCTCATGTTTCAATCAAGAAAGAAATGCCATTCTACACCTTGATAGTCACTGTTATTAATTTTATTTCACAATTTGGGGTGTTCAAGAACTACCTTGTTTGTGTTCTGCAAACAAGATTGAATCTTTATTGGGATTTCTTTTCCCTACCTCAGACTCTACAGAAGTACTTTAGGTGTTAGCAGAGTTGAATTTGGGGGGAAGTTACCAAAGTTTTCAAAAATAAGCACCTAGCAACACTGCCCAGAGGTAAGGGAACCAAGAACCTCAGGAAGGCCACTGCCCATGCTTTGTAGCTCTCTTCAGCACTAAGGAATCGAAGCTAAATTCACAATTTAACAGATGGTCTTGCCACATGTGCTTATGACCAGTGCTACATCCCATTAAACCCAATAATCTCCTGTCCATAGCTTTCATTTCCCCTTAGCTATGGAAGATGAACAGGATGGCCTTGAGTAACACTGTAACATTTGCCCTGGGAACTCTAACATCCTCTTTCTGGCTCTCCCTCACTCCCTCAGGGATGTCCCTTCACCATAAAAGTGAGAATGAGTTGGCCTGGACACAGAAGCAAAAGTGGTTAAAGTCCTTGGTGCCCCATTACGGGATGTAGAGGAGAGGTCAGGGCACTTCCAGGAAAAGGGGTGATGAAGCCAGGAAGGGTGGCACCTCAGAGACAAAGTAGCCCTAGTAGTGGAGCCTGGGGTGTGCCCGTGTTTGCATTATCTCCTTTCCTTTTCTCTTTGCCTCTCCAAGTTGGAGATTGTAACGGGCGTCCACATGAGGCCAAGGTTGAAAGTGGAGCAGTCCATGGAGAGCCGGCTACATCTTCTGAGCCTGGGAGACTCAATGGGGCCTCGAGGCCCCTCTAATCAGCTTGCTACTTAGGGACATTAGGTTCACTTGGGAAAGGGGAGGTAATATTCAACACCCCCAGCTACCCAATGCTCACCTAATTCCCTTTTCAACTCAATTCTTCCATCCCCCAAAAGAGGGTGCCCCTCATCAGATCCTGATAGGAGAAAGCAGGTAAAGAAGCTACCATCCAGCTGTCAGCCCCTCACAGTGCTGGCATCTCTTTATGAGAGACAAACTAGGTCTGTCTATGGCCTCTTCAGCAACCCTGGAGCCTGAAGCAAGCCCCTCAGCTCCTAGCAGCCAGATACCTGATTTGCGGTCCCAACCTCAGGTGGCAGGGATGTGGAAAATATTCTGGGAGAATGCAGGGTAACTGTAAGGGTGAGTGAGTTTGGAATATTATATCTCTGGCAGTAACAACAACAATAATAATAAGTTACCTTTACTCACAATCTCTTCTACTCCTTATTTCTCTTATCCCCGTTTTTGCTATTGGGCTCTGTCCCTGAAGTTCTCTCAGCGTAAATTTAAAATAATTATTTTACCCTTCAGCCATAGGGAGAATCTGCTTTTGAATCGGGATCTCCTGGAAAGTGTGGCATAGGGATCAAAATTTCCCCAGGTGGAGCTCAGCCTGCCTGGCTTGTTTCTTCGTCCACTTTTCCCCATAGCTGAGAGCCTAGGGTCCATTTTCACTGCATCCCCTGTCTACTGCTTACAGCCCCCTGGTTCCCTTCCTGCCTTCATGTCTCAGAACCCAGGACAGAGCCCTCTTGGCAGAGAGCTGCCATGATCACATTGCTCTTGGGAAGAGGAGAGAAACTGGGGAGACTTGGGAAGAAGAGGGCAAGGGGAGGACTGGAGACTTGGGAAGAACAGGGAGGCTCGCCGTGGAGCAAAATAACAAGAGGATCCACTGTTTGGGATAGCAGTTAAGGAAGCTGGCTCTGGAGACTGACTGCCCAGGTTTCAACTCCTTAGCTCTGTGCTTTTGGATGAGACAGTCAAAATCCTTGGTTCCTCAATTCCTCAGCTGTATCATGGGGATGATAAGAGTGCCTATTTCACAGGCTGTTGTAAGAATTAAATAATCGTACAGATGAATACGCAAAAAACAGAACAGGACCTGGCACATAGTGAGTGCTCAACAGATGTTACAGATGATAACTGGGGGGTCCAGGACATATATCTGTAAATGAAATATGGACTGTACGACCAGTGGGGCTATTTTTAGATATTTGTGAACTAATAATGAAGGAAAGAGACAAACTATAAACTTAATTTAGTTATGAAAGATCATAAGAGTAAATGTAGTTATCTAGGGCTGTTTATGACTAATTTCCATTTTCAAAATAATTATTAGGTACTTTATTATTGTGTCCAATAAATTTTAAGATCTGTCTACAGTACACATTTTTTAATGGCAACTCATGTGTTTACAACTTATTAAAAAATAAAATATATACAGGTTATGTATTAACCCAGCTTCACATCTTTCTGTAAAGTCTAAATAAACACTTGCAACTGATTACTCTTCCACATTTACTGAGCAACAACAACCACATTTATAGAAATAAAGTTCGATAAAAAAAAAATAATGTCGGCATTTAGAAAATATGAGAGAACAAGAGGGTCGATGATAAAGATTCTCTGTTAAGAGTTGAGCATTTTGAGGAGTTACATTAAATTAGCTAACTGTATTATTTACTTATTTTTAAAAATCAGTTGTATTCATCGGACTTTTTCTTCTCTCTTCCTGTTTGGCTTAGGTCTTTGTGTACCTAGGAAGAGCCAAGCCTAAGAAGTGTCATGAGAAAAATTAACCTGTTATTCCCCCCTCATTCCCCTGCCACTGCTACTTCACGTCTGCTGAGAGTACACGGTGAGATGTCCTGTTTTAAAAAGCTGTAATTACAGACTATTAGCTTCACTTGATCTCTACAGAATATGGAAATTAAAAGACTCCCATTTCTGTCTCTACCATTTGAATTAGATGAGATGGGGGAGGTGATTGTATATAATCACCCGAAAGGAAGGTCACTACAAAGAGCAGGAATCAATGATAAGCAGTTACATCGACACAGAATTCTTTAAACTATGTTCCTTTTACTATAAAAGTAAGAGAGGGTCATTGCAAAAACTGGAAAATGCTGAAAATCATCATGAAAGTTATAAAAATAACCCCTGAATTCTGCCATCTAGAAATCCACTGTTAACATCTTAATACATTTTTTATTTTTTGCAATTCACATGAAAAGAATTTTAAACAAAATTTGGGTCAAATACAAATTTATACACTTTTCATCATTATTTTCTCAGTGAACAAATCATGAACGTTTTCCAGACAGGAATACTTAAGTCTGTTTCCCATTTTTCTTATATTTAAGAGACAAGGCGGGGCTTCCCTGGTGGTGCAGTGGTTAAGAATCCTCCTGCCAATGCAGGGGACACGGGTTCGAGCCCAGGTCCGGGAAGATCCCACATGCTGTGGAGCTACTAAGCCCGTGTGCCACAACTATTGAGCCTGTGCTCTAGAGCCCAAGAGTCACAACTATTGAGCCCACATGCCACAACTACTGAAGCCCGGGTGCCTAGAGCCCAAGCTCTGCAACAAGAGAAGCCACCACAATGAGAAGCCAGAGCACCGAAATAAGAGTAGCCTGCTCTCCGAAACTAAAGTCTGTGTGCAGCAACGAAGTCCCAATGCAGCCAAGAAATAAAAAAAATAAATTAATTAAAAAAAATAAAATCAATCTACCAATAACAAGAGAAAAGAAAAAGAAAAGAAAAAAGCAGAAACAAGGCATTATTTCAGACATTTAAGTGGGAGATGTTATTTCTAGTAATTTAGCCGTAACTATGCACAGAATCTGAGGATTAATATTTACCTCATGATTCATTCCTCTGTGAGACAGCATACCTTAAAATGGATTGAGTTGGTAGGTGAGAAAGAGAAAAAACAGTAAGTGATGACATTATTGACTGATATGGGGTAAGAAAATTGAGGGTAAGAATTCATAGATGACAAAACTATTCTTAGTTCACTTAGGTTGATGAAATTCTGCTTACTCCCACAATTTCAGGAGAGGGATTCTTAATAAGCAAAGTTTTAAAACTTTTCAAAGACTTAGATTTTATGTTATCAGAATTGAGACTATTCATTTATGTCATATTAACAGAATTCACATAAAATTAAAAGGTATGTAAAAAAGGAGAATTAATTTTGACATCATTGTAATTTTTAGCATTGTGGATATCCCTGGGAAAGTTTTGGGATGCTGCCGGGAAATTCCTCTTTACTGGGTTTGGACATATCCTCCCATTACTCACAGGAAGCGCTGTCCTATAAAGGAGAGCCAGCAGGAGCCGTGCTCCACTGTTCTTGGCTGACCACACATCAGAACTGCAAGAGTGGCACGAGTCAGAAGCAGCAGCAACGCAGGAAGAATCTGACACCACAACAACTGCTTCATCAAACGGTAAGTGCAAGAAGTCTTCACAAGAGAAGCCTTGGTCAAGAAACACAGATTATGAATACGAAAAAATATGTAAAAAGCCTTTGATAAAAGATCTGTGCAATCTCTTATTGTACTCAGACTAATTAAAACCTGGCTTTTCTCTTTGACCTAAATGATGAAAATCTTAACTTTTGTATTTATTCATTTGGGTAAACTTCTTTAGAATAACAATTGTGGCAAAAGATTCTAATCCTTTATCTAAAAATCCTATGATGCCGCTATACACATCATTGTAGAATGATTTGAGGAACTGATAGCCTGGGATTTCATTCTATAATTAAGTTTGTACTTTTCCCCCCAGAAAAGCATTTCAAGTCTAATCTTTGGATCCAAAGAATTCCTGAAGTCATGACTGCTTCACAGTTTCTCTCTGCTCTCACTTTTGGTAAGTGAATGTCAGTAGTTAGACATGGGCTTCATATCCTTGGCACACTGACATTTTGGACCAGATAAGTCTTCCATGTGGGGGGCTGCCTTGTGCATTGTAGGTTGTTTAGCAGCATCCTGGCCTCTCCTCACAATGTACTGTGCCCCGGGCTAGGAGCAATTTACCCCATTGTGTCTCAGTTTCCTTACGTATGAGTTGATCATAAATAACCTATTTCCCAGAGACATTTTGAGGATTCAACGTCATGGTTCATGTAACATGCCTCAGACAGTGCTTGGTGGTGCATATTTAGTGCTCAAAAAAGCTTAGTTATTCTGATTATTACTCTACTACTAGGTAGGTATCTTGATAGGTTATGGTGGGTGAAGCACCAAGTGGAAGGTCAATCACAAAAGAGATACACAGTAAATGGTACTTTCTCCATCTGGACCCATTCTCACTTTGGAGAAAGGTGAAAAAATTTGAGTCATCCCAAAGGCCACTAGATGCCAAAAATAAGACAACCAAAGGTCCAGTTAACAGAGTCAAACCAAAGCAGGACTAAACTTTCCCATTCCTTTCACGTTTTCCCCCTTAGTGCTTCTCCTGTTTCAAGAAAGTGGAGCCTGGTCTTACAACGCCTCCACGGAAGCCATGACTTTTGACGAGGCCAGTGCTTACTGCCAACAAAAGTACACACATCTGGTTGCAATTCAAAACCAGGAGGAGATTAAACACCTGAACTCCACATTCAGCTTTGCACCAAGTTACTACTGGATCGGAATCAGAAAGGTCAACGAGACATGGACCTGGATAGGGACCCAGAAGCCTTTGACCGAAGAGGCCACAAACTGGGCTCCCGGGGAACCAAACAACAAGCAAAGCGACGAGGACTGTGTAGAGATCTACATCAGGAGAGAAAAGGACTCGGGCAAGTGGAATGATGAGAGATGCAGCAAAAAGAAGCTCGCCTTGTGCTACACAGGTAGGGAGTTTGTGCAGCAGTGGGAGGGAGATTCAGTGTGTGAGCATCTTGACAGATTGTTGACTGTGTGCAAAAATTGGTCTCTATTGTGGGAATTTTATGTACTAAAAGATACGGTTTTAAAACATTCTGTTTGATAAAGTGTCTCTTTTTGCTTCTTTATGTGAACATAGACAAGAATGTATATATTTATGTATACATATATGCACGTATACAGGTCTATACTTATATACAGTGTGTGTACACACACGTGATACATTTTTAGTTACTTGTTGCTTATTTGCAGTAGAACTCTCTTTAGAGTCTGTGATAAAGTGAATTTTCTCTTTTGGGTGCCAGTTACAGTTACATCCTTGACATTAACATCAAGGTTTAAAGTGATTGAGCCTAAAACTCAGCTTTGGCATTTCGTCAAGCACTTCCCTTAAAAGCTCTGGCACTCGGGATCATTGGTGACATCCCTGTTACACACGGCGGATCCAAAATTCAAAGAAACTCATGTTAAGCATAACAACAATTCTCATCATGGATTGCCTTTTCCACAGCTGCCTGTACGCCCACATCCTGCAGCAACCACGGGGAATGTATAGAGACCATCAACAGCTACACCTGCCAGTGCCACCCCGGCTTCAAGGGACTCAGGTGTGAGCAAGGTAAGGCTTAGTTTCACCTTTTCCTTCGCTAGAGGTGGAAGGAGCATTTTGTGTCCCAGCTGGCTTCGGAGTCAGGTCTGCATGCCTTCCGTTCCCTGGGGCATATAGTTTCAGAAAGTGGTTAAGAGCTGAGGCTATGAAGTCAGACCCTCCTGGGTTTGAATCCCAGATTCACCACTTATTAATTATGGCACCTTGCCAACACAGTTAAACTCTCTGAGTCCTAGCTTTCTCATTGTACAATGAGAACAATATAGTACCAACTTCATAGGCTTACGGTTTGGATGATGTGAACAAATGCAGACACGACATTTCCATAGTGCCTGGCATTTGATACACAGTAGTTACAGTTTCCAGGGTTCCTCTCAGCTGATACAAGGTGAGAGAGGAGCAGAATTGATTTGGTGTCCCTTTTCAGTTGTGACTTGTGAGGCACAGGAAGCCCCTGAGCACGGAAGCCTGGTTTGCAGCGACCCATTGGGGAACTTCAGCTACAGTTCTTCCTGCTCTGTCCGCTGTGCAGAGGGCTATCTCCCAAGCAGCACGGAGGCCACACGGTGCACTTCCTCCGGAGAATGGAGTGCTCCTCTTCCAGCCTGCCACGGTAAATCTCTCTCAGAAGGCACAGAACATTCTCGAACTCATCCCTCATTGCCTTAGTTTTTAATCCAACTTATACCATTTTCAGAACTTCAGGGAACATTCTTTTCAGCTTGTTCTCATTAAACAAGTTCTAATCAAACTCGTTCTCTTGGCCAACATATATGGCCAATATGGTACCAGATGGCTTTGAGAGAGGTTTTTATCTATGTTTGATATGAGCATTTCTGAGGCTCCGGAGAGTCGTAAGAAAACGTATAAAACAGTGGAACCACACTCTCAACGTCTTAATGACTTTCTCTCTCCTTTCTCTGTTTAACTTCATCCATGCAATTGGACCAATTTAAGATCAAGATAATCAAGCAGCCTCAACATATCCTTTTCTCTCTGTCTTCTCTTTCTAGGCTAAAGACAAAAAAATTCTTTCCTCTGGATCATGCTGGGCTAAAATGAATGTTCTGTGTATGTTGGGATTGTTTTTATCACAGCTAGTCATAAATCCCGATCTAGAATCTGTTATTTTTCTTTGGTTATGCCTTATGTAAAACAGATCAGAGACCTGGTGAGAGATCTGATAAAAGAGATCAGAAACCACTTAGCATAGTCAAAGGCAATCAGAGAAGATGAAAATATCAAGAAAAAAAGCATAAAAACTTTATTGTGGGTGTGCATGTCCCCAAGAATTAACATAGGGCATTGGGATCTACCCTCTGAAGGTAGTCTCCTTACTGTGTTATAAACTGCAGTTCAATAAGAAGTGAAGATATCGCTTTTCTGTAAAATTCATGGTGTTCTTTCAAATCCCCAGTGGTGGAGTGTGATGCTTTGACTGATCCTGTCAACGGAGTCGTGAAATGTTTGCAAAGCCATGGAAGCTTCCCGTGGAACAGCACCTGTGAATTTGAGTGCAATGAAGGATATAAACTCACTGGACCCCAGCACCTGCAGTGTACCTCCTCTGGGATTTGGGACAATGAGAAGCCAACATGTAAAGGTAGAAGTGGTTCCACATCAAGGTTTACTGGAAACATTCTTTTTTCTCAACCTATATGCAAATGGGCAAGCCAGACCTGCTAATGTAAATGGGGTCCTGTGTTACAGCTGTGACGTGTGATGCCGTCAACAGTCCTCAGAACGGCACTGTGAGCTGTAGCCACTCCCCTGCTGGAGAGTTCACCTACAAGTCATCCTGTGGCTTCACCTGTGCGGAAGGCTTCGTGTTGCAGGGGCCAACCCAGGTTGAATGCACTGCCCTGGGACAATGGACACAGCAGATCCCACTTTGTGAATGTAAGCCTAAGGATCTCCTTTACTCTCTCCCTTCCTCAAAGAGCAGCAGTCTTCAAATGTGGGCACTCAAAATGAAACCAGGTGCCTACTTTAACTGTAGTAATCAGATCTGACGGGCAACATTCATCTCACATTTTTGAGATGTATATAAAAGAACTGTCCAGGGAAAGGACTGTATGTAATAAGAGTGGAGTCTTTGCTGGTTTCTTAAATGTACTGGGCTAATATAACTTTATAGACATAGGCATGGAGTAAGCAGAAATCTTAACCTAAAGGGAAATCACAGTAGAAAATGTACAAAGTAGGATCATAAGAACATGACTTGTTTTTAAAACTCTTGTCACACCTTTCTTCTGAAATTGCCCATAACTAGCAGTGATGGAAATGTTT
Organism: Hippopotamus amphibius kiboko; assembly: GCF_030028045.1. Lineage (NCBI taxonomy): Eukaryota > Metazoa > Chordata > Mammalia > Artiodactyla > Hippopotamidae > Hippopotamus > Hippopotamus amphibius. The sequence continues at coordinate 140,799,382 of NC_080188.1, read as the reverse complement.
TCAGTGTGGTGTCAGATATAGAGACACCCTTAATGTATACATAAGCCCTAAAACTTAGTTTAATTTAGTAACGAGGACATTGAAAGCAAGCAGGTTTCACTATCAGCTACTGGCATTTTTGTAGTCAAATATAGCACAGAATAATTTACAGTGATAAAAAACCACAAGATAGAAACCAAACTGCAAAGCAGACAAATTTTATGTGGCTGCCTACTTAGCTTTCTTTCTTTCTGGCCTCATCTGTAAACATCCAGGACCCATAAGTTGCTCCCTGACTACAGAAAATCTTTTCTCCTGACCCTAATTTCTTTCACATGTCAGAACACAGCTCAGGAACCATTAGCCCTGTTAAAGGCTGTCCTTTAATTACATGGTACCACTGTCAATGAAGGGACTGGAATTCAAAGAAAACACAACCATCTTCCCTTGTCCAGGGACTAATGAAGACTCTTGAATTCTCTGAGTGTTCCTTTGTCCAAAGCTATCCGGGTTCACTCATCAAATGCCAAGTACTATTCGGTTCTACTACATTATTTTCTGACCATCATTTTGGCAGCTCAGCTTTCCAGTGCAAAGATTTGTCCAGCCCAGAGAGAGGCTGCATGAGTTGTCTTCCTAGTGCTTCTGAAAATTTCCAAAGCGGGTCTAGCTGGGAGTTTTCCTGTGCACACTATTGAAGAGCTAGGGACTTGGTTACCTTGGGAAACCTGTTGCTGGCCAATACAAACAAACTCCTAATGTACTCACTCGTGTCTTCCAGCTGTGAAATGTGATGCTGTCCTCCAGCCCAGGAGTGGCTCAGTGAACTGTACCCACTCCCCCACTGGAGAGTTCACCTACAAGTCCTCCTGTGCCTTCAGCTGTGAGGAAGGCTTTGAATTACGCGGATCAGCTCAACTTGAGTGCACCTCTCAGGGACAGTGGACACAGGGAGTCCCCTCCTGCCAAGGTAGGACTGAATTCAGACTTTAAGGAGTATAGGCCAAGTACCTGAAATGTTTCTGAACCTAGATTGTCCCAAAGGGCTTGATCCTAATTTCCTACATGCTGAAAACTAAGTAATGCTTATAAGTTACACTTAATGGTGACTTTTGTCAGTTTTAGAAGTTTTCCAGTAGATTTTTCCTAACCTCTACCCATGTCCTATCATTTGCAGTCGTACAGTGTTCAAGTTTGGAGGCTCCTGGAAAGGTCGACATGAACTGCAATGGGGAGCCCGTGTTTGGCACTGAGTGTACATTTGCATGTCCTGAAGGGTGGACGCTCAATGGCTCTGCAGCTCTGACATGTGGTGCCACAGGACACTGGTCTGGGATGCTGCCTACCTGTGAAGGTAAGCATTGATTAATGGTGACTGTCTGGGGGACCAGAGAGAAGAAAGGGAGCTAAGAAAGGAAGCTCTCTGGCCAGAACTACACAGTATATCCAAACCAGAAAGGTCAGAAAGGTTACCCAGGTTAACAGTTAATGGATAGACATTTCATTTTATGGGGATAGAGAGAAAACAGAAGTGGAGACATGTCAATGGAGTTCTGAATAATTGGAAAAAGGAGAGCTAGTGGAAAAAGTTGGCAGGGGGTGGGGAAGAAGGAAAATGAGAGATAGAGAGAGAGGTTAACCAAGGTGTGCTGCGAAAGCTTGGCAAGTTAGAGCTCTGCCTGGCCATGCTGGGAGATAAGCTCGCAAAGGTGGTTTGGGGCTGATCTCAAAGGCCCATAGTACCATGTCTCTGCCTCATGTATCGAACCAGATGACTCTTCTGCTCTGTACACTGTTATCAATGTACAAAGAAAAGGGCAAATGGACAGAACAGAAAGACTTTAAATTTAATTCCGTCTCATGACAGTTCACCCGACTCTGTTTCCTTAGCTCCCTCTGAGTCCCAGATTCCCTTGGCAATTGGACTTTCTGCTGCTGGAGCCTCCCTCATGACATTAGCATCATTTCTCCTCTGGCTTGTGAAACGCCTTCGGAAGAAAGGTGAGGGCTTTTATGAATGTATTCCAAAAAAGTTTTAAACCTTTTTTCTCATCGATGAGTTATAGCTCTCACAGATTTAAAAAGCAGTTAGAATCTAGTCACTAGTCATTAGATAAACACTAATAAACCGCAGGATAATTAAGCAGAAGTCTTAGGGAAAGAGTTTTAGGAGATACAAATGTTAGTTGTGCTAACATTGTACCACTCCAGGGGATGCCATTCACACTGAATTCTATGGTCCTCCCTGGGAGCTGTTGCAATGAGGCTGCCGTAATTAGTGCTCTGGGGAAATGAATAAAATGTTCCCCCAAATATTATTTGGAATACAGGCTCACAGTTGGGTGTATCTCAGGAAATATGCAAACATCTAGCCACACTCCTGGCTTCTTTGGCCTACAGAGCCTTTACAATGTTTTGAATTAAGTTCTGACATTTACAAAATAGGAAATTTCACATCAAATCCCGATTTGAGATTTCTCACGACAAACTGGAAGACAGACAAACCTGGCAAGTGGAGCCTGTTGCTATCCGCTTGCATCAGGAAGCCGCTGTGCCCTCTGCATGGGTGTGCCCCTTGCATTCCACCCCCAACCCCCACCCCGGCCCCACCGTTGCCACCAAGCCGTGTTTGTGCGCTGATAATTACAGGGGCCATGAAGGCATTGAGTATGCAACCCCTGATGAATAGAGTCATATTGTTTCAGGATTTATTCAATATGTCCTTAAAAGTCATTTAGTCTAAATTAATGGTTTTCTTTCTCTTGCAGCAAAAAAATTTGTTCCTGCCAGGTAAGCTGCACTCTTGTGTAAAGCATGCCATTGAACATTTAATACATTTTTCTCTCTTCATGTTGGAAACCAGTGCTTTACTTAGTGTTCTCATGTATTCCACAGCAGCTACGAAAGCCTTCAATCAGATGGATCCTACCAAGTGCCTTCCCAGTTACTTTAAGTCTAAAGGAATCAGGTAAGACTTGAAAATCACATATGGTTTTGAAAGAAGATATCTTCTCTACATGTTCTGTTGCTCCTTGAACCTTCCAAACCTGCAGTTTCTAGGGAGGAAATCATCACCTTCATGTTATTTCACGGAAAGTTGTTTCATAAGGAACAAGGATCTGGCCTTTATTGAGTCATTTCATTGATGAACATTAATCTAATAATAGCTAACCCTTATATGGCACTAACTGTGCTCTAGGAAGTGTTCTAAGCTAGGAATTCTATGAGATAAAGGCTATTGCATTTATTATTATATAGATGAAGAAAATGAGGCACAGAGAAATTAACACCTAAAATGTCAAAACTAGTAGGTGGTATAGCCAGGATTCACACCCAGGCAGTGTGACTCTATAACCTCTGTTCTTAACCACTCTGCTCAGCTTCATGAGCGTTTGGAAGGGTCAAGTCCCCTCCAAACAGATTTTTTTAAATTAGTAGATACTTTGCGTGTGTGTGTAGTTTTAGGTTTACAGAAAAATTCAGCAGAAGGTACAGAGTTCCAACATACCCCCTCACACCCTCCAATTTCCTCTACCATTAACATCTTACATTAGTCTGGTATTTTGTTACCATTGATGGGCCAATATAGATACATTATTATTAACTAAATCCCACCGTTTACATTAGGGTTCACTCCTGGTTTTGTATATTCTCTGGGTTTTGACCAATGTATAATGGCATGTACCCACCATCATAGTATCATACAGAATAGTTTCGCTACCCCGGCTGTGTAGGATTTTGCTGTTTGTGTTTAGACCAGCCTTGTGAGAGGGTACACAGCTGTCTGTGATAGATGGGGAATTTCATTGTTGCTGTTGGTCTGCAAAATATTAAGTGTCCTGACGGCATGCACTCTTATCACTGCAGGAACACGGGTAAAGTAGGGAGCTAGAGCGAGACCCTGAAGATAGCAGAGACAGAGAGGTCTGCTTGCATCTCTGGCCCTTCTCACCTGCTGCGCCAGCTGGCTGTCTTTACAGCTGGGACCATGGTACCCACGAGGACTTCAACGGACCAAAATCCAGTGGGCAAGTCCAGCCTGCCACCAGAAAGACTCAGTTTTCTCCTTTCCAGTGCTGGCTACTGGAAGGAAAGCATATTCTCTTCCACGCAAAGGTGGAGAGACCAAAGCTCTGGAATCTCAGAATTCCTTTTCTAACTCACCCTTCGCTCACTGTGAAATCTTGTGGTGCAAGACAATATTTTGTGGTGTTGTTTCTTTCTTTTGTCCCTCACAGTGTTTCAACGGATATTTATGTAGTTGTTCTCATGGGGATGAATAATAACTGTCAAGAGTTTAGAGGAAACAGATTGGTCCAAGATAGTCTACGAACAGACTTGGGAAAAAAATGACAACTCTTTAATGCCAAGGGATGACGACATGGGAGAGGTTGTTAGTGGTGGAAACTCCATTTAGCACTCGGTGTGAGGAGCAGCAAACAGAGTCTCAGTCACTTTTATCCCTGTGGGATTCAGTGCTTTTTCAAGTATTTTTAGAGGTTGTGTTCTTTTTACTTGCATTGAATATAGTGTAAATTCCATAAGTCTTAATTCAGTACAAGTGTTGTAGGGACCTTAAAATATGCAAATATTAGGACTATAATAGGGTAAAGCTTGCTCATCCAAGATCTTTATTAACAAATTCTAATGTTACATCCGTGGTAAACTTATTTCAAAAAGGGCAAATACTGTGCCCTAGCAATGTGTAAACCAGTATAAACTTCTGAATGTTTGACTACAGTTTCTTTAAAAAAACATAAGTAATATCAGGAGAGCAAAACCCGAATGACACACACTTGTACCCTCTCAGGTATTTTTTCAGAGCTATGTGGTGTCCATGATGAAAAACTTCCACAAGGTTAAATGTTCTGATTTGATAAAAGCATAAATGCAAACAAATGAAGGTACAGTTTTATGAATGTCTTTCTTGGAAAAACCATATAGATGTATACATGTGCTTAGCATGTCAGATGTGATGTGTCAACGTGTAATTCTTGTGTATGATGGAAGATTTTAAATACATTCTAGAAACGTACATGTAGAAGATCTGTCCAGTGGATTTTTAAAAAGTAAAGATATCTAATACGTATTTCCTAATTGTCTTATTCTGTTTGTTAAGGGGTTGTTAATGAGAGGAAAACCCGAATGAGCAAGTATTTGTATTTATTTATAAGAGAGTTTAAAATTCCTAAGGAATCTCTAGTTACTGGTTGATCACTGGCCATTTGAGATACTGGGCCAGTGGTTGCCAAAGCTGTTCCAACTTTGCAGGATAGTATAAGAATCAAAACTCTCCCACCCTTTCATTAACTTAGGATGTGTTGAAAAAGCAAAGTTTCAGAGAAGTGCTGCCTGCACACTGGCAAAGACAAAACCAGACAGAAACCAGGGAGATATGATAAGGATCAGAACAGCAGAGGTTTTTAAGGGGCAAAAGAACTCTGGTAAATAAGGAGAGAGAGAGAAAAAAAGTATTATGAGCAGGCTACATAGGGAATGAATTATTATTTTCTATGAAATTGTTCAAATGTAAATATTTGTATATACTGCATTGGAAATAGCTGTGTGAAATATAAATGTGCTCTGTGTTTAGGTTTTATAAAGTATTTTAAATTATGATTTAAAATGTTTTATGTATTTATTTAAGCTTATGTCATACCTATTGTATTTGACATGGCATTATGAAGTTTTACAATAAACATGTTTATATTTAGCTCTGTGTGCAGGCTCTTTCTTAAAAATTCTGTTTTACTTAGATAAAACTCACATACCATAAAATTCACCCTTTTTAAGTCTACATTCCAATAGTTTTTAGTATAGTCACAAGATCCTGTGACCCTCACTGCTATCTAACTCTGGAATATTTATATTACCCCAAAAAGAAACCCAGGACCCATTAGTAGTCACTCTCCATCTTCCCCAGCCCTTGGTAACTACTAATCTACTTTCTGCCTCCAGAAATTTACCTACTGTGGATATTTTGTAGAAACAGAATCATATAATATGTGGCCTGCTGTGTTTAGCACCTTTCATTTAGCATAATGTTCTCAAGGTTCAGCCATTTTGTACCATGTATCCATACTCCATTCCTTTTTATGACTGAATAACACTCTATTGTATGAATATGCCACATTTTCTTTTTCCATTCATCAACTCATGGATATTTGGATTGTTTCTGCTTTTTGGCTATTGTGAATAATGCCACCATGAACAATTCACGCACAAGTTTTTGAGCAGACTTATGTTTTCAGTTCTCTTGGACATATATCCAGAAATAGAATTGTTGGGTCATATGGTAACTTCATGTTTCACTTTTTGAGGAACTGCCAAATTGTTTCCCAACAGGGCAGCGCCATTTTACACCCCTACCAGCAATGTAGGAAGGTTCCTATTTCTCCACATTCTGTTCAATCCTTGTTATTGTCTGTTATTTTGATTATCACCACCTAGTAGGTATGAAGTAGTATACATATGGGCTCTTGCATCTATACTCTACAGTTATCTGAAAAAATATTAGTAATCTGAAAACAATCATTAAACTCAATGAAACAGACTCCTGGAATCTTTGCATCACACCAGTCTCAATTCCTGGCTGCTCAAGTCACCCAATTCACCTTGATTTATTCTGCAGCCTCAGTTATTCTCCAGGATTAGAGCCAGAGTAATTTTTTCCCACCCAAAATATGTGTCTTCCCTTTTTTAGAATAGTGTCAATGCACAAAGCCTGGTGTGTACCAAGCTAAAAACCACCTTGAGAATCTCATTGTTATCAAAGAATTCGAATATGTGAAATTCCTAGGAAAAACATGGTTTAACTTTTGCTTGGTTATCCAGACTAAAAAAAATGTGGCTATAACACTGTTATAGGCTACAGTTGTTTCCACTTTGATTTTATACTTCTTAGCTCAAAGCATTACTGAAGAGAAAATAAAAGAAAAAATGAAAAACAAGGGTAGATTCTACTAATTAGGGCTGTTTTCACGTAGGACTGAAATGGATACACACTTGAGACATCAGCTCGAAATGCAGAGAAAGCAGGAATGTTAGCTTTTGCAGGTTAAAAAAAAAGTAAATTGAATGAATTAAATGTATTCAGAAGGAACACAGCTGCCCAAGTCAAGTGGACGCACAGAAGAGGCAAGCCCAGAAGTGCAAAGTGGAACAATTCTTAGCGTCAGTAGATTAAAAGATTAGAAAAGAACTTTTTAATGAAAGAAGCAAAAGTCTACCTAAATGAGAAGAGCTTCTGGTCCTCTTTCAGTTAGAAATAATAATTATGGTTTCTATCTCAAAATTTTAGCTTCCCTCTCTCAAAAGATTCTAAGCCAAGAGAAATTAAAACATTTCTCTCTTCATTTATGTATACATATAGTCATGCTGCTGGTTTATAAAATCATTTTACCACAAAGGGTCATGTAGGAATAAGACAAGCCTCCTTTCTTTGCCCATCAATCAGTCAATCAATCAATTAATAAAACCACAGCAGACTTTTGGCCAAAATTAAGGAGATTTATTTTCTTCCCCTTGTTCTCCCAATGGTGCCAAATCCTATCAGTAGTCCTTTTAGTAACTTTCATCAACTGATTCCCACTGAGAGCCCTCAGAACGGGTCCTTATCGCCACCCCTGGATTACATGATAAAATCTCCACAAACTCATCAGTCTGCAGGTTCTCATCTGGCTGTTGGGATGCTCTGCGGTTCCAAGTCATTGACACAACCCATGAACCATACAAATCTAGCCCTTGCTCGCCTCCCAACCACATTTCACACCATGCCCCTTCAGGCATTGCACTCCATACCTGATGGAGAGCTTTTTCTGCCCACTTTGGACTCACTGGCTTCTTCTGCCTGCAGTTACTTCCCCTCCCCATCTAGGAAAACCCCACTCTTTGCCTGCTTGACTCCTACTCACCTTTCAGGTTTTCTGCTTAAATTTCCCATTATGACAATTGACTCCTTAGACCAGGTCACCTACTTAATTCTCTCACAGCCCATATTCTTCTTCCTTCAATTGTTATTAAATAATTATTTGTGTAGTTATTTCTTTAATATCTGTCTTCCCCACTAGATTCTAAGTTTCTTAGGAGTAGGAATAAATTACTTTATTCATTGCTGTATATCTAGAACCTGGCATATTCCTGACACATAGTAGATACTCAACAAATAAGTACTGAATGAATGAATAAATAAGAGCATGAACGAAAGCAGATTTGGACTCATCCTAAGGAGCAGGACTGCTTTTCACAAATGGAATGAGTTGTCTCAGAAGGCAAACATTCTAAATCTAATTAGAGAGCAAAATATGTTTGGCAACAGTGCAGCATGGAATGGAAATAAAAAAAGAGAAAGCTGATGGCTAGAAATAAAGGAACCAGTTAATGGCCTAGAGATTCAGTGAGGGAGAATTAAGAGGCAATGCAATGAGATACTTGAGTAATAAATCTACAAGAATAGGAGAGTGGGATGCTTGATAATGTGATTTTTGAGTTGATACAGTTTGGGATGATGTCAAGGTTGTGGCTATACCTGGGAGAGAAGGTATAGCTCAAGCTGAGTGGAGGAGAATGCTATTGGAGAACTGGGAATCCAAGCTGTGGGACGGGTTGTACACCTGGATAGTGAAGGCATATGGGATTACAGGAGTTGCTTAAAGAGAAAGGACGTCCAGGAGCTAGGTGCCAAAGTCACCAGTGCATGAGGGGCTGGTAGGTCATTGCGATGAAAACAGTGAGAAGATCGTATATCTCAATGTCACGAACTTCAAAGAAGCAGGGTTATTTTATTTCTTCCTTTCATTTTTTTTTTTTACAAGAGGCTGGAAGGACAAAGATTGGTAAGAGGCATTCATCATAAAGGAGGATAAACAACTCTGCTTTCCAACCCTGAGGTGTGTGGAGTGTGAGAGAACATTATCACCTTCAGAGATGTGCAGGGGAAGCAACGTTCTCAGGAGGCCAGGTTCCAGTTAAAGCAGAAGGTAGATGAAAGTTTTGGAGAGGAACTGGGGGATATATGGGAGTTTGTTGACTGTGAAACAGGAATTTCAGAGGATGGCAAGGAAGAATTTGGGAAGAAAAGAAAGGTCAGGTCAGGAGACAGCAACTTGGGTGTCTAGGAGATGGAAGGTGATCAGAGGGGCTTACACTCCATGTGTAAGGAAAACAAGTAGCCATAGTGGGTTTGGTCTTGAAAGGCTTGTGGAGGAGGATGGACATTTAGGTCTAACCTTGGCCTTGAGTGAGGTCTACTGGTAGTTGTGTGGGGCTGGGCATTCCTTCTATCCATGATAAACTAATGTTGGCAGCTGCAGTGAGTGCAGCCTTAGCTGGCAGGAGTGAACAAGTCAACCTTGTGGTCATCTTCAAAGGGAGTGTAGGCTAGGGAAGGGCTGGGCATTGGTCATTTTTATGGATGTAGACTGCTGCTTTCAATGGCATTCAATGACCCTCCCTCAACTATCTCATGGTGGGCAAACAGTCCTCCCGTATTCCAATCTCTCTGATTTTGTGATGGTTTTATAATGCTCACCTACTCAATCTAGCTCTACTCTTTGGGGACCATGGAACAAGCTAATAATTACTCTTCCCCTGACCATCCTTTCAGTCACTGCTACCATGTCCCTGTCACCGTCTTACTCCAAATCTTCTCTTTAGGTTGAATGTGCACTATTTTTTTTTAATTTAGGTAAAATTTGTACAACATAAAGCGACAATTCAGAATGGTATTTGGTACCATTATTATGCAACTATCACCTCTATCTAGTTGAAAACATTTTCATCAAGAGAAAATCCTGTACCCATTAAGCAGTCAGTCCCCGCTCTCCCCTCTCCCCAGCACCTGGCAAACATCACTTTGCTTTCTGTCTCTATGAATTAATTTTTTCCAGATATTTCATATAAATGGGATCACACAATATCTGTCCTTTTGTGACTGGCTTCTTTCACTTAGCATAATGTTTTCAAGATTCATCATTGTCATAGCATATATCAGGACTTCATTCCTTTTTAAGGCTGAGTCATATTCCATAGTATAGGTAAATGTGCACTAAATTTAAAGCAAATTTCTCACTGTATTCCCAAGAAATATGTTTTTAACAGACCCAAGAGCCATCCATATGATTCAGAAGCATCCTATGAGAAAAAGCTTTGACAAAAGACGATAAAATAGCATTGGTGAACTCAGTGAGAGGAATTTAGTGAGAGGCTAAGTTGATGTGGTCCAAGTCTTCTAGAAATCTACCTTGATATAAGGGCAGAATTTAAAATGTATGAAAAAGTGAATGGATTGCATATATATTTCACAATGTTCACTAAATAGCTCCCACACATCCCCCAAAAACAAACAAATAAATAAAGCAAACTTTGGATGGGACCTAAGGTTGCTCCCTCTCTCTGACAAGGGCCTCGAGTGGTAGAATACCATGTAGACATCGTGCAACTTTGGGACCTGATATAGTTCTGGCTGGGTGCCAGAAGACCTAAACTAGCTTTCTGAAGAAAGCCCTGGATTTTTCTACAATTTTTAAAGAAGAACAGAAATGTTCAGAAAACTAACAAGATAACAAAGATATCCAGAAAAAATAAGGACTACAAAGAAAAGGTAAAGTCTTCCCTTTCAAAAGAATGACATTTATAGTGTATGACCACAAAGGGGTTTGTTTATCCATTTAGCCATCCATTTGTTTCACTGCCATTGACTGAATGCTGGAACATCTGCTTCTGGAATTATGCAGAATTAATATTCTGAAAACCCCTCCCAGTATAACATTAACAATTGCTAGGTGGATTACAACAGCTTGCTTTCAATGAATAGCTGAGCTTCCAAACCTCAAGAATGGAAATCTCAGAGGACAAAAACTACTAGGGAGCAGGGGCCTGATTGTCCAAGACTTTGTAAGCCAACATAAACACTTTAGATCCTACTCTAAGTGGAGTGAGAAGCCATTGGAGAGTTCTGAACAGGGGCAGTGGTGCGGTCTGACTTGTGTTCTTTTGTGCTTGTCATCTTCTCTCCCTGTCCAATTTTCACCTAGCGTCCACTCCCACCCTTCCCTGCTCAATGTCCTGGGGAGGTGGGGGGCGCGAACCTCTGCAGACTGAATCACCCAGTCAGTGATGGGCTGGGTTCCAACTGGTTTCACTAATAAGGGGCTCCTAAAGGAGACCAGAGAGTGAGAAGAGAGAGTGGTCAGGGCATTTCTTACCCACTCTTTTCCCGCTTTTGTACTCTTCCTGGAAGCAGCTGCATCCTTCTTCCACTATAGCTTCTGATGGGTGACTTCTTCTCTAGGGTCCCAGTCCTCACTGGGTCATGATACACTATCTCCTCCCCTTGAATTTTCAGTCCCAGGGATGCAAGAGCTTCCTATGATGCCAGTCTCTGGATAATTCATTTTCTCTTGTTGTTCTCTTAACCTTGCTGTTAATCTGTTTAAGTGGCGCCTCCGTTATGGGCTTTTCCGTGGGTGAAGAATTCACCCATCTGGGGTCAATTTTGTTTCTAGCTGAGCCCCTGAATGATACACATTTTAACTGAATCACTTAAGTTATTTTGTTGAAAACAGGCCATAAGAGGAAAAGAGTAGAAACATGGAGTCCAGATGGGAGGTTTTTGCAACAATAATGTAGGTGAGAGACGATGGTGGTTTGGACGCATAATAAATAGAAGTGATTGAATGCTGAAAATATTTTGATGGTAAAGCCAAAAAATTGCTGACATATTGAATATGAGTTGTAAGAAGAAGAGAGGCGTCTCAGTTAACTCCAAAGCTTTGGCTTAAGTAACTGGAAGAATGGGGTTATAATTTACTGAGATAGGAAAGGCTGTGTGACAAGCCAGTCAGGTTTGGAGGAAATTCAGAAGTTCACATCGGTACATGTACAACCTGAGAGGCTAATTAAGGAACTAAATTGGAGATATCAGGTAGGCATTTGTCTGGGAATGGGGAACGTGCTCAGGACAGGGGGATGGTCTGGCGGGAAACATAAATTTGAAAGTCATCAGCATGTAGCTGGTAATCAAAGTGAAGAGGCTGGACTGGATCATCAAGTCCGTGAGGATAAATAAGAAGAGAAAAGCAGTGAGAACTGGAGCAATCCAGAGGCTTGGCAGTTGCAGAGATGAGGGAGAACCAACAAATGAAACAGGGGACTAGTCAGGGAACTAGGAGGAGATCCAGGAGCTGATCGTTCAAATGAGATGAGGACAGACAACTGGCCTTTGGCTTGTTATCCTCCGAGGAAGTGGAGGACCTCGGGAAGTGCAATATCAGGGGATGGGTGCGGCTGGAAGCCCGACTGGACGAGGGTCAAGAGAATTGAAGGAAAGGACGTAGAAACACAGGTCTAGACGTGTCTTTGAGGTGTAGCAGGAGCACTGGCACTTCCAGGTCTTTTGGGCTCCAGGTTGGTCCCCACTTCAACATGTCTTCCGAGCTCCTTCCAGCAGTGCAGCTTAACCATCAAGAGCACAGTTTCCAGAACTGACTGGCTCCGGTTCAAAACCCCAGCTGTGTCTCTTACTAGGTCTGTGACTAAGGCAACTTTCTTAACCTCTCTGAGACTTTTTAAAATGAGGATAATAATGGTATCCACGGGGAGCAGTAGTATTTAAGCTTTATAAAGGTTAAATAAGGTAATAAATACGGGGTGTTGAGCTCTACAGCTATTGTTGTTATTGTCTTTTTTTAAAATGCTAATCTGATTACATCAGTGACTCTTCCTTTCCATTGCCCACCATCATACGGGTCCTAATTTTATATGCAGTCTATCCCCTTTATATCTTAGGCTCCAGAAATATAAAGGCACCTGTAGGCCCTGAAACCTGCTAAGGCAAAAAGCTAGAGCCACTTTGCTCTCTCCAGGGCTTACCTTTAAGAGGGGCCATTAACAAGAATGTCCACTAGGGGGTGAGCAAGGAAAGAGGGAGGAGAAGAGGCTGAAATTAATCCAGTCTGTTGGGTTAGCTCTACTGAAGTTTAAGACATTATAAACTTGTCTGAAATAATGTTTTGATTGTGTGGTGGTTGCAGTTATCAGGGGCCCTCTACCACTGGGTAGCCAGGAGTTAGTCTAATGTTTATAAAAGGAAAGGAGAGAGAGACACACACAGACAGACAGAGAAAGGATGAAGAAGGAGAAGGAGAAGAAGGAGAAGGAGGAGAAGGAGAAGAAGGAGAAGAAGGGGAGGAGGAGAAGGAGGGAAGGAGGGGAAGGAGAAGAAGGGGAGGAGGAGAAGGAGGGAAGGAGGGGAAGGAGGGGAGGAGGAGAAGGAGGGGAGGAGGGGAAGGAGGGGAGGAGGAGGAAGAGGGGGAGGAGGAGGAGGAGGTTGGAAGGGTGGAAGGTAGGAATGAAGGGAGGGAGGAAGGAAGCCGGGGAAGGAAATAGGGAAGGAGGAAAGAAGAGAAGAAGGGAGAATCTAGCAATAATGCCCTTGGTCAGCAGCTCTTTTTTTCTTGGGTAGCTGTTAGAGGCCGGACTAGGAAAGGGGTGGGGAAAGAGGAGCAGAAGTGGGGGAAGGGGAGGGAGCAGGGGAGAGGGAGGATGTGAGCCTTGGTTAGAGAATAAAAGAAAGCAAGCCTTCCTGGGGACAGTGATTGCAGTCTCCCTGCACACCCAGCCTTGGGCAAGGACCCAGAGACCTCCCATGCTGAGCTGAGAGGCTGAAGTGCTGCGGAAGAACGAGAGGAGGACAGAGCAAAGCCATGGTAAGCTTTTCAGCCTCAAAGATTTCCACATGCTCAGGTACAACCTCTTCTTGGGATGCAGAGGCAGGTGGCAAAGGACAAGAAGCAGCATATTTCATTTCTGGTTTTAAAAAAGCCAAAACTAAAAATGCTGAGTCTAAATTAAAAAGTGCTCCTAGCATCAATCTCTCTTCTCAGATGTGCTGATTTCTCCTCCTTGACTTGTCTCTGGTGAGGGGCTTGAAGAAGTACTACTATCTTGTTGAAATTAGCACTCTTGTGACTAAACACTACCTGAGAACTGATACACTTGAGAAAAGATAGTGTTAAGCTGTGAAGAAAATCTGTGGTTTGGTCATTTGAGTTGCTCAAAATGTGTTTCTTTTTAGTTGAAAAAACGTGAACTCCTTTTTTATAGTAATGTCTGTTTGGTTACCTAATTCTTTTAGGTATTTGAAGCATTGACCCATCACAGTCAAGCGTGAGATTTTAACATTAAATCTAGATATCAATAGTTCATTCAGGAGCAAAGAACACTTTAAAATCTAATATAGTTTCATCTGACAGCTCAGCAGATAAGCAGATCCAAAAAATTACTGAAATGTAGAAAAAATCAGAACAGTAACAATCAGCAACTTGAAGCTACAATATGAAAAAACAATAACATCAACTATGCATCAGTTTTGAGGCAAATTTAATTCTACTTTTTCACCCATGTCTGAGAAATCCCTTACCTCACACAGGGTTAGTAGACATAAGTGTTATACTTTGAACTTTGAGACAGTTGTAGGCACTTCCTCAAGGTGCTGTAAAATTGTGGTTTAGAGTATAAGTCTGAGTACAGTTTTGTATCTTATTTGCAGATATTTCCATGGAAATGTCAGAGCGCTCAGAGGGGCTTATGGAATGTCTTTAAGCTGTGGGTCTGGACTGTGCTCTGTTGCGGTACGTGATGATCCTTATATATTGCTAAGCTTTTTAAAAAACTTATGCTCATTTTTTGCGTATACATCCACCGGGTGTACACAATCACAGGTAAAATTATTAGGTAGATAGCTACCCCTCCACAGACATCTCTTTTCTTCCTCTCACCTTTAATACTTCCCCAGAAAACTCCTAACCTTGCCCCACTCGTTGCTGCAGGGCTTAGTTTATGACATTCTTTACTCATTAATCATAACTGTTTCCCAGTTCTCTGCATATTTTTGATATGTTTAATTTGATCAAGATTAATTGTGTTTTCTTTGCACCTGTTATTCCTTGCTCAGAATTCTTAGGAAACTATAAAAATTGGGTCTGTATTGTCTTTGGTATTTCTCCATAGTATTTGCCCTACACAGTGAAAACTCAGCAAATGGTGATGGCTGTGAAGACTTCTACCTGATGGTATAGTAGTGTCTGGCATAGATCACACCACGTTTAGAATGGCATATCTTATCATGGCGTCATTGTGTAATTATGTGTTTGTTTTGGTTTCTTCAAAGCCTTTATATTTGAAGCACCAATATGATTATTAAACACCATCAGTTGAGTACCTTTGTGTGCATAACATAATCTAAATCAATTTCGTAATCTTACATGATTTGGTTTTGTAACTTGTTCTTTTTTTATTATATAGTTAGATATATAAGACTTGGGCTGTGTGCTTTCCCAGAAGAAGCTCTTCCTATGGTAAAACATTATCTTTTTGATATAAAAGAGATTACTTACAAGTATGCCATTATTCCTGTTCTTATTTTACTTCTCCCTTAGAAACACAAATATTGGCCTTTAGGAAATTATCCCAGAATAAAAAAGTGGACAATAAATTTTAGAGTTATATGATGTTATACTTAAATTAACTTTAAATGATTGAAAGCTGCTAAGAAAAAGAAATATGAATATCTAAAATATGTTGGTTAAATTTTACTTAAAAGAATTTTGAGAAAAAATATTTCATGAAAATAAATCTAGAAATCCACCAAATTCATCTAAAATAGAGCTATGAGCAAAAGTGTTCTATATTATGGTGAAAAGTGATTAGGACTAGAAGTTCTAGGTTCTACATCAAATTTGCAAATGACTAATTTCATAACCTCAAGAGGGTAATTTACACTCTTGAGGTGTCAGCTTCCTCGTCTCTGGCAGGCTCAGCCTGGATTAGTACTGGGCTCTTTTCAGCTATAAATGTGAGGCTACATAGTTCACGCTGATGTCTTTCAGATTTCTTCGCTCATCATGGAACCAACTGCTGGACTTACCATTATTCTAAAAAAGCCATGACCTGGGAAAAGGCTAGACTGTTCTGCAGAAATAATTACACAGATTTAGTTGCCATACAAAACAAGGGGGAGATTGAGTACCTGAACAAGACGCTTCCCTACAATCCTAAATACTATTGGATAGGAATCCGGAAGGTAGAAGGGGTATGGACTTGGGTGGGAACCAACAAATCTCTCACTAAAGAAGCAGAGAACTGGGGCGATGGGGAGCCCAACAATAAGAAGAGCAAGGAGGACTGTGTGGAGATCTACATCAAGAGGCAGAAAGACGCAGGAAAATGGAATGACGACGCCTGCCACAAAGTGAAGATAGCCCTCTGCTACACAGGTAGGGAGTGACTAGCCTGCTGCTCCGCTCAGGGAGGGCACAGTGAAGACAACGATTGCTCTAACGCCATGGAAATCTGGGGGAACACAGCAGTTGCTAGAACATTCTGAAATAAGTCCAATCCTCTAAATAAACTTGCATCATGTCATTTCCGAGCATTTTTTGGTGAGTGAGGCTAGTCCCTATACCCAAAACCTATACCCCTGAATCAATTTACATTAAGATGATAAATATATGTGGAAAGTAAGGAGAAAGAGCTAGACAACCAGTGTCCCTGAAAATAAGGCAGGAAAGTGAAGCAGAGAGATGGGCCCAGCCAAGATCTTAGGCTTAATGTCACCTATTTTCTCCTTGTAAAGTAGGCGGCCTGGTGCTATATGTTTCCTTCTTGGCCTAATCTTTTATAATTCTATATAATGAAACTCTGCAGTGTTTCATTATCTGTGGTGTATGAAAATTTCTGTAGAGACAATGATGACAGTTCCAAAGCAATCAGCATTTTTCCAAGTCATTTTTAACAGTGAAACATAGTTCATTTGGTCTCCTATAAATTGAACTCTCTAGTAATTTAGCAAGTTCAGATTTTCTAATCTTTATTTAGTACTTTCTATAAGGAAAGGAATTGCCAAGCTTGCTGCAGAAACAGTTGGGGTCAGGCCATAATTTGATTCATTTACATTAAAAACAAAGAAATGTCAAGAGTTTCAATGTATGTCACTAAGTTTCCCCCAAATGTTACAGAGTATTAGCATTAGTAAATTCATACTAAAAAAAATGTCTGTGGCTGTATGACAAGTGTATTACCCAAACAAAAATTTTAGCATATGAGTTTTTTGCAAAACATGCTATGAATGTACAAATAAAGTTTTCCTGTTAAAATAGTCACAGCCCCAAAGTTATCTATGCCTAAAGAAATGATGAGGAGTACTGAAACAGTATTCACCTTAATATAATTTCTGACCCCCCTTAAAGCTTCTTGTCAGCCCTGGTCATGCAGCGGCCATGGACAATGTGTGGAAATCATCAATAATTCCACCTGCGACTGTGATTTGGGGTACTACGGGTCCCAGTGTCAGTTCGGTAAGTCACTTTTGTTTCGTTATTTCTTCCTATGTAAAGTATTGTAGTTTATGGAAGTTGGTTGGGGGAAAATGATACTAGCCATTCTGAGAAATGAGAAGTTTTGATCAGTAGGCCTATGCTTACACAATATTGTTACCTTTCCGTAAAGATTTCATAAGTCAGCATGAAGTTTCAAGTCACTTCTCAAAAAATCTTTTTGACTGCTACAAAGAATACTGCATTGGGATAAAAGCTGTAGAGATAACAATGATGAAGCAGGCCGGGTAGATTCCTGCTGTTAAGAAATTTATCATCTAGCGAGCTTGTTGGGTTCATTAGAACTCTGAATCTGAAAGAAACAATACCATTTATCGTTAGGAGGGTGAGTTACCCAGAAGGTAATCTTGCTTTTTTATGCCATCCTCAAGACCATGACAGGGCAAGGCCAAAAAGAAAAGTTCACATAATGATATACCGTATCTGTCAGAAAATATAATAATAAATCCAACACATTTACTTGGGCTGGCATTTCATGGGATACAAGGACAAATCTACTGTAGATTCTGACCTTAAGAGATTTACAATTAACTAGTGGAAATTATACATGTATATAATTTAATTTGATGGAAAGCCAGACATGCTGGAGTCAGCCTGTAGAGACTGAAAACTGCCTGACGAAGGAATCTGGCCTTTATTTGACAATGAGAGGGCACTTAGTACCTAAACACCTGCATATAGGGCAACTATCCTAGAAGCAGTGCCTAAGATAGATTGGAGAACAAAAAGAGAAGATGGAGAGCAGCATTAGGAATCCATTAAAATCATTTAGCGTCATGGTGGTAGAAACAGAAAGAATACGTAGATTCAAAGACATGGAGTCTTTGACCTAGTCAACTCACTACTGAAAGAAACTTCAAGTCTTCTGATTGATATTGGTTGAGTTTCAAAACTATGTTTGAAGTATCTGGTGCATAAAACAAAATTATAATAAGAAAAAAAAGCAATGTTTGCAATGAATAGATAAAGAACTAAAGCCAAAATAAATTTAAATGATCAACCAACTAGAACAGAGCTGACTCATTTCATTCAATTCCTGAGCCATGACTCCTACCCAATATTTTACCCTCACTCCATTTCTAAATTTAAAAAAATTCTTATATCATTGGCATGCCCATGTCACTCCTTTTTAAACATTTTACTCTTTTTTGTGTGTTGGTTTCCATCACATCACTCTTTCCTGGTTTTCTTTCTACCTATGATCATTTCTCCTTGGTTTTCTTCATGGGTACTTATTCAAGCCCATACACTTACTGTTATTTCTCATCTTACATCTTTTGTCCATTGCCCTTTTAACTTTACGTGCCCCCTTTGGTCAAACCTGGCAACTTCTGTGGACTCACAAATCTATGTGAGCTTTGGATTGACAAATCTGTTTCCAGCCCTGAACTCCAAATATGCTAAGCGTAATCTTTGGGATGCCCAAAAGACTGAAAAATCAATCGTCTCCAGCCAGCTTTCCTTTTCGTATTCCTTCTCTCAATGTGGGTACCACCATTTATGTGGGTACTCTGGTATAAAACTCTCTCACCTCCCCCTACATTTATGCAAAGTAACACACTACTCATTTTTATCACTTACTGTTTCTCCAATTTGTCTTCTACTTGTTAACTCTACACCCATTGCCTTCATTATCTTCCTACTAGATTATTGCAGTCATTTCTGAGCTGAGTTCCATATGTTTAGCTCCCCTCAAATATATTATTCATACTATAAGCAATCAGATCAATTTAAAAAACTAAGTAAACATCACATATACGTGACCATCCACCCTTTAATTTCTACCTATCATTCATCCTTCAGGATGAAATCTAAACTCCTCAAGGCATAGAGTAATGCTTGGTATATAGCAGAGACTCATTAAATCAATGAAAAAGGGCATCTTGTCTTAGCTCCTAATCTTTCTTCCCAGTCTCATCTCACATCATCCCCTGCCTCCTCTTTCCTTCTAGTAACATCAAAACGCTTGTAGTTCTCCACACTTACCATGTTGCTTTGTATCTCATTGACTTGCTCAGGGCTTTCTCGTTCTGCACATGGCTAACCCTGTCCATTTGGAAAATAATAGTTCAGGGACCATTTCTTTTAGGAAGCTTTCTCTGGATGCGAAGACAGACTAAGCATTCCCATTCTGTGTTCCAATAGCTCCATATATTTCTTTCTCATCTATCCTACATTTGTTGAAGTCGTCAATTTACTTGTCTGTATTCCCCGGTAGACTGACAGCAACTTGAGATCAGTCAGTATCTTATTTATCACTGCATCTGTAAGACTGAGACTAGGAACTTGCTTGTGACTATGAACTGAATTGGACAACATAAGTTACTTTCATTTGGACTTGTACTGTATATAGAAAATATTAAAATTCTTCTAATTTCTTGAATTCATTCTTCATTGAACTCTCAAGAACAAGGTTAAAATGATGGCTCAAATTTGATAAGGAATAAGACACAAGAGTTGCAAAATTTGCCTAAATGATACGGCAGGGCCTAAAATGTGAAGAAGACTGAATTTCAAGTCTTAATTTGATCTATTACCCCACCAATCAGACCAAGGAAGTAGACACACTTTCTGGGGAGGACAGTCAAAATCAGAAGAACTAAAGTTCTGGAAACTGAGATACAGGGGTGAAGACAGAATCCAGGCTAAGATGCTCCCTAAAGCTTTTATCTTCTCCCCTTGTAAAGATGACCAGTCATGGACACCCAGTCTTTCTCCGAACTTTCGGCTTTCAACCCTCTAGTATACTCAGGGGCTCTGATATGACAGTTATTTCCAAACTGAGGTGGTCATTCCCACTTACCTATCTATGTTTAAAAGGTCTCGCCCCAGGTAATGCCAAAGATAATAAGATTAGCTAATGTTTAATTAAAGCTTCCTATGGGCCAGGCTCTAAGTCCTGGACTTAGCATTAAATTATATAATTCCCACGCCAACTTTAGGAAGTCAATACAATTATCATTCTCCCTCTTTTATCGATAAAGAAGCTAAGCTGGAGGGGTTACGTCACCTTGCTTAAAGGCACTTGGTTATCAAGTATCAGAGCTAAGATTCAAACCCAAACATCAGGGCCCTGTTAACACTGCCCAATGTATTTTTTTTTTTTTTTTTTGTCTTATTGAAGTGACTCAGTGTGAGCCTTTGGAGGCCCCAGAGCTGGGTACCATGGCCTGTACTCACCCTTTGGGAAACTTCAGCTTCACATCACAGTGTGCCTTCGAATGCCTTCAGGGGACAGACATAATTGGGATTGAAGAAATTACTTGTGGACCACGTGGAAGCTGGTCATTTCCAAAACCAAGCTGTCAGGGTGAGTAACTGTTCAAACTAGAGGCTTTGTCATGGCAATCCTGGGTTTATAAACTAAGAAAATGCAGTAGAGTCTTGCTAAGAAGTCTGTATCCTCTTTTGAAGCATAATTTAACCTAACTTAGATTATACTGTGATGCTTTCCAAAGAGGGTATTGTTACTAATTAAAAGAAAACCACAAACCAAAATAACAACCAAATATCCCTGAGACTATGTCACAGAATTTTATATATGTGTATATGTATATATATATATAAAATTATCAGCAATATAAAATTATCAGCAATTCAGTGTGGTTTTACTGCATTTTTATTTTATTTTTATTTTTCTCATTGCTATGGCATAAATAAACAGTCTTGCTGAACCGCAGTTGAATTTTTGTTGTTCTCTCCTTTCAATAACACCTATTTTATGTGGTGTCCTATTTAACACCAAACAATTTCCTTCTTGAGGGTAGGGGGTGGTTAGAGGTCTTTTTTTTGATTGTTTTATTTGGTTTATTCTTAAAATCACTTTTTACCTTTTCTCCTCCAAGAACTCTCAGGAGAATAGAAAATTCTGTGAAAAACAAAAACACAATCTCTTGATCTTTTTTTCATTTGAAATATGGTGGTTTTTCTTTCTTTCTTTCTTTCTTTCTTTTTCTTTTTTTCTTTTTTACTTTCAGGAAGATTATCCCTTTAGGGGAAAAAACTGGTGGTGTCTAAACTTGTGAAGTTTTGGTTACATTTTCTACATTTATGCTTTTGACTCACTAGTTTAAGTGGTTTAATTCTCAAAAGAACTAACCAAATCTTTTTTTGAAATCATAGAACTAATTGACCAACTTGCTGAATTTTACAAAAGTTGAGGGACTTGCTTCAGAGAATGGGGACGTTTTTCAAAACTGCTTGGGTAGACTTTAGAGGAGGTGAAAGGGTGGAAATTCTCTACATTCATTGATAAAGCACCATAAGAGCTCTTGAGGCCAAGGCCACGTAGCGTGGCACTTCCAGCAGAGCCGGAGAGTTACCAGGGCTGGGCCAGCAACCTGGAAAGCCAGCCCTCCCTTCCTCTCCTCAATGCCCCCCTGCCCACCCAGGGCTTTCTCTGTTCTCTTGGCTTCACCTCTGACTCACCACTCTCCATCATTCTCAAGAAAATAAAGTCTGGAAGCATCATCAGAAGTAATTTCTAGAAATTAGCAATGTCTAGATTTATGTCAATGGTTCCACAGTTGAGTTAGGCAGTTTGGCTAAAAACTTTTCATCATGGGAGGGTCTCTGCTCAGAAATATTGATTTTTTTTTTTTCTTTTTCATTGAAGTGATTCAGTGTGAGCCTCTAACAGCACCCGATTTGGGAACCATGGACTGTACTCACCCCCTGGCCAACTTTGGCTTTACCTCTATGTGCACCTTCAACTGCTCAGAAGGAGCTGAGTTAATTGGCGAAGAGAAAACTGTTTGTGGATCATCTGGAAATTGGTCCAGCCCTAGTCCAATATGTCAAAGTGAGTAAGTTTGTCCCAACATATTAAAGACTTAAAGAGGTAGCTAATGAATAAGCAGATGGTGGGGAGAGATACCATAAACTTTTAAGTGTATTTTGCTAAATGTGTGTGGCTTAAAAAATTGGTACACATTAATTTACCATAAAATCTTTGGCTGCTCTTGCTTCTTCCTTCAGTGACAGTGATTTCCTTTTTTTTTTTTTTTCAGCCAGTTCTTAACTCCTCCTATCTTTAACATCTAAACTCTCTGTCTCTACCGACTTATTTCTTAACCAGTTTTCTAATTCCACTACAATCTTACTTCTTTGTTAGTCCACTAAAATGTCTCTATAAAAGTCACCAATGACCCAAAGTAATGAATACTTCTCAATTATCACTAAGCTGATGCTTCCCAAATCTGTCTGTGTATAAGATGTGTCTTTCTCATCTCTCTATACTCTCCACCTGACACAGCACCTTGCAACAGATGCTAAATTAATCCACGTTAAATTAGCATGTGAAAGAACAGCTACCCGTGTCTGCCCCAGAGACTATCTATAGCAATGACAGAAGTCTTTAAATGGTAGGCTCTGTAGAAGCTATCAGAGAGATCTGTGGCCTGGGGCCAGGAAGTGGGCTAGAGAAGTGGGGACGTTGCATGGGATCTTTAGGGGAGGATTGTACATCAGGCTTATGGGGCATTTCCTTTTAAGCCTGTGCTAGTGTCCGTTTCTTCAACCTCATGCAGCCCATAGATGCCCTCTGTTTGGATCCTCTGGGAATTTGCCCCTCCATTCCATTATACATTTGGGTGTGGGGATAGAAGCACCTTGAAAGGGTTCATCAGAGTAATGTGAAGAACAAGGGACAGTCAGACCCTGTGCCAATATGCAAAAGTAAGTTTCTTCAGTTGGTGGTATCAGAAGATAGGTTTTTTTTCATATAAGTATTTTTTCAGTAAAAGTCCCCACACGAACTTAGTTCACATTTATAAGAGGATATATAGATGTATCCTTTTACTTTGTGAGGGAAATTGTAGGACAACATCATTTGAAAGACAGATCCGTGCACGTCCTTGGCATGTAACAGCATATGTATATGTCTGCACAGCTGCTTCAAAGCATTAATAGTTTCCTTTGATTGATAAGTTATCTGGTTCAGATCACTGGTTTTTATTTTTCCTGAAGTTGTGTTAGACTTTTTAGCTCTTCTGTGTGTTTGAGTCCCAACCATTGAACAAGACCATGGAGCTAAATACAATGATAACCACTTTTTGCCAAAATATTTAGGTACATCTACCAGGAATTCCGTGAATCCCAAATCTGAAGATTGAGATTCTATAGGTGCTGAGCTAAAAAAGCTGGTCTAGTCTTTGCCTCTGCTATAGACTTACCATGGGCTTTCCCATGTGGATTTCCTCATCTGTCAAACAGCATCAAATGGACAATTATTAGGAGATGTAAGGAGGAAGAAAGTTTAATGTCATAAGGCACTAAGGAAATAATGCTTGTGGCCTCATGGTACATGCCTTACTGATTTCTCTTGCAGAAGTGGACAGGACTTTCTCAGTAATCAAGGAGAGTGACTACAACCCTCTCTTCATTCCGGTGGCTGTCATGGTTACCGCATTCTTTGGGTTGATATTTATCATTTGGCTGGCAAGGAGATTAAAAAAAGGTATGTGAATTTACCTTCATATTAAATAATACAACTTTAAAGTGGAAAAAAACACAGAAACCCACAGGAAATTAAGTATGAGAGCTTCAACTAAAGCAGGATACCAAGCTCTGGGTTCTATAGACATCAGTCCATCAGTCCCTGGAGATGTGTGAAGCAGCCCAGAACACACTTTCATTAAAACAAGTTGGCTGATTTTTGCATTTCATCTGACAAATCTTTAAAAAATGCCTACTATCTTCAAGGCACTTTGCTAGGGTGTTAACAGACAATTGAGAAATTTTAATTGTTCTTTGCTATTATTTAATTCTAAAAAAAAAAAAAGGATATGTAATCTTGTCCTATAAGAGCCCACATGCTTTTGATTTCAGTGCAATTCCACTAGGAAGTGAATCTAATGTCCCATAACGTTTTCAAAGCACAGCTCCCAAATATCTAACCTTGTCAAGAGTCTGGCTTCTGACATGTGGGAGTTGCATTGTCCCACATTTTTCCCCCAGTGTCTATTCATCAAGGTCACAGCTTTAATCAAATGCACCCCATACTCATGCCTCCCCTCTACGATAGACTGGAAAAGAAAAGGGAATAAGAAGGGCTGCCTCAAGAAACTAGTATGTGCTGCTTGGAATAGTAGATGAAACACTATCAGAGAAGAACAACAGCATCACTCTCCTCACCTCCCTCCTGAGTGTGTCCAAACCCTCAAGTGGGACCAATATGCCAGTTACAGGCCCAGAGTCAGGCAGGCCTTGGGTATGTGCTGCCACATTTGGCCAAAGTTGTCAGGCAGAAACATTCAAGATTATGACATGTATGGACATTAGGCAGCTTTAAAGAAAACTCTGCTTCAAGTTCAGGGGCCACTGATGACCTCAAAACAACTGCTAACCAACTGCTCTGTGTTGCCTCTATGGGGTCAGTTGATTGCCACTTTAATTTCACTTCTATCAAATTAATTAGTATGTGTTCTATTCCATGAATATGGTATGTAAAGGCTGCCCCACCACCCATTCTCACTGGCAATTGCAGGAATATTATCTACCAATCCTTAATGGTCTTATGCTATGACCTGATCTTTCATTCCAAATTTAAGACTAGAGTAAAAGATTAGTTTTATAACCAACCCAGAAACACAACGGTGGTGGTGGCGGGGGGAGGTGCTGTTGACGTGAAAAAACTTCATTAATTGTAAGGTGAGAGCTCTGAGCAGTTAAAATGTCTCTGCTTCTGCTCTTGGAACTTCTGCTAAGATTGGATCCCACTGTCTTATAGTACCATGTTATGTACTTAAATATTGCACTAAGGCAAAAGAAGGATGAGATTTTTCTCCCAGTGTTGATATCCTTTCCACTGAGACTTAAAGCCTGCCCCCAATCATCTTTTCTTTCCTCCTGCCTTGGGCAACATGGGCAGAAGTGAGGGGGTAGAGAATAGAGTGGATAATTATGCTCCACCCTCTGGGATAAGAGGGCTGTTATCTAAATAACCATTACGGATTTGGGGGCTGGGAGTCACCTTAGTAAGGAGCCATTCCTAAATTCCAAAATCTTTTAATAAATGTTAGTAGAATAAAAAGGATAGAGTTGAAGTCATGTGCATTTAGTGGTGGGGTATGGGAGGCGGGGTGCTGCCTAAGGCTGTTATAAGCAGTGGTGAGAAAAGCAGTGGGGTTGTTTTCAAATTTTTTACCTTGGAGTCATTTCTGTACAAGATCTCAAACTGATAGCTTGAAAAGTGCATGCCCCTACTGTGGGAATCAGTGTGGGGCAAACAGGAAACAGATAACGGGCAGTTAGGCTAGTTACAGTTATGCCAACAAAGAGCGCAAGAGAACAGAAGCCCCACAAGGTCACTGACTTTATAGGAAAGTCAGGGTATCTTTAATCTCACACTAAACAGTCTTCATTTGTGAAATATTTTCTGATAGCTCCAACTTTCAAGTGACTTTGTCTTCTAAAAATTTTAGTTGTGAGTTAGTTCTTTGAAACATGAAGGATAATTATATAACAATTATTAGAAATGATGGATAGGTTCCCAGGCTAAACCCCTAGAGCTTTTCTAATACAATATAGCTGATGAATTTACAGGAACAGAAATCAAAACCAATATATCTACATGTATACACTATTCATCAATCTGAGAATTTTATAGGCTTTTGGGGTCCTGAAAGCTGGAAAAGGGGACAAGTGACTATTTAGAGCACAGTAGCCAGTGAAATGACCAGAATCTTGACCCCTGTCCTGTCCACAGATGGATCTTCTGAACCTGCACTTGGGCCCCTGACCTAGTTGTCTTAATACCCAGACTTCAGCTCCTTTTTTCTAAGAAAGGAATAAGGGTGGGCTCCAGAAACATGCCTCCCTGTGCATGGGATTGTCTCGAAATATTTTTTTTTCCCCTGGCATCATCATTCTCTGATTAGTCATTGTTACTGGCCCTGTTCAGTAACTGAGGAAACTGGGGCGATGATGTTTCAGGCCAGATCTCTAAAATTCCATATCAGCAGAGGCCGGAGTCAGAGATCAGACTACCATCCAGATATGCCCCCTAAAACCACTAGTCTTCAGATTAATAAGCCTCTATTTCTTCCCCCAGAAGAATTTTCCACCTGAACCTACACACAGGGTAAGAACAAGGCACAAAACTGAACACATACTCCTTGGTTCTCTTTTTCTTGAAAAAGAAACTCTCTCAATAGGAACTGATTCTTGCTCATGTATATGTTTTATTGTTCCTAAAAGAAAAATATATTCATATGAAAATGAATGGAATCTGAAAATCATTCAGTTTAATTCTCCCTGCTCAAGTGCTTTTGGCACATCACCAGCAGGCTAAATTTTGGAAGAAATAATTAAAATAGTAATTTCTAACATTTTACAGGTTTAAAACAAGAATCGAGCACTGTCTATGCTCTAGGCCCTGGCCTAAATACTTTGAATACATTTTATCAACTCAGTGAGGAAAATATAATTATCATGCCCTTTTCACAGATGAAGATATGGTAACTTAAAGAGAGGATAAGTAGGGGCTTCCTAGGTGGCGCAGTGGTTAAGAATCTGCCTGCCAATGCAGAGGACATGGGTTCGATCCCTGCTCCAGGAAGATCCCACATGCCACGAAACCAGCTCCAGGAAGATCCCACATGCCACGGAGCAACTAAGCCCGTGTGCCAAAAAAAAAAAAAAAAAGAGGATGATAAGTAGCTATTCAAAGACACACTACAGTTGGCCAAAAAGGACCTGGACCCAGATTGCATGATCTAGAGCTCTAGTTTACAGCCACAGAAATATATTGCCTTCCAGTGATTTTTTTTCTCCTCAAAAAGCTTTTTTTTTTTTTTTTTGCTTTTATTTCCTCTAGAGCCTAACCCTGCAGTTCATTAATCTGCTTATTTATACTCTGCTTTTTTCAAAAAGAATGTAAGATAGCTTACCAAATACATTCAACACAGCAAATTAAGATTAGTTTCAAAGTAAGACAAAGAAGGCCAAACTTTAGAATACCAAAAATAAGTAAGAGCCAGGGGTAAAGTTAGGATAGGAGAGGGTTTCGGATCCGGCTGAGTTTCCTTGCAGCCAGTCACAGAATGAAACGTAACCAGTAATGATATTCACTGTGTTTGTGAGATGATAACACAATCGTTACTGAGATGACGCATGTAGTTCCCACTACTGAGACCTGAGTGTAATTTCTCTTGTGGATTCTCACAGAGAAGATGGTGTGAGCCGTAACAATGCATTCTTACAGTCTTAGCAGCTGAGTCTCTTAGGGAAGAACCTTCAGGTAGGATGAGATGGCAGATCAGGATAAACACAAGAATGGGTACATGGGGCTTGATCATCAGAGAGTTCAGGCTAGACGTGTGTCTTTATGAGCAGCACAGAGGATGAAATGGTGCTCTGAGAAGCACCTGCATTCATGGATTTGTTCTGAATGAGTATCTACCTAACACTGTTCAAATTAGAACATTAAGCCAGTACCTCAAATCCCCTTAGACACCATGAGGTCCCGCTAACAAATACATAATACACTTCAAGAAACAGTTTGGAGAGAGGGAATCTCCCTTCTCTCTAAGTATAAAAAATTGAAATGGTTTTTCTGATGCCATTTTTCTCTTCTATTTTTAGGCAAAAAGTCTCGGAGAAGGTAAGTGTTATCAGCAAGAAGTTTCTACATCTGTTGATCTCTTCTCTACTGTCTGTAAGATACTTCCTGCTATAGCTAGACACATTAACTCCTTAGTAGGTGTTACGAGTACACGGCGTCTCATCCAAATGAAGTTTCCAGATAAAATAACAAATCTACTAATCTTCCTTAAAAGCTGCCAGGTTTTTTAGTGCTAGAGGAGCTGAATGAATGAATGAACAAGTAATGCCCTATTAAGAAAAGGTGGCTTATGTAAAGATAGCTTTTTCTGATTGCTTCTGAATTTTCTTTGAGGAATGGAAGCATTATGGTTTATTTCTTCGTATCCTGGCTGAACACGAGAGCAATGCTAAATACAGTATTCAGGAAACATTCAAGTCAACAAGTATTTATTGAAAAACTAATGAATCCCAGGCTCTAAGAAGAAGGTATAATTTCAGACACCAGGCCCTCAGCACCTAGCACAAGATGGTAATGACCTCTGATAAGCATAGACCTTCAGAAATGTGGGAAAGGTGGGGAACCTGAATTCTACCTACACCTTCCCCCAAAGAGGGGGAAGTTTTTTGGCTTGGTCTTGAACCTCAGATTTCTTCAATTGCAGAAACACATACATGTGAAAATACAAGGCAAGGCCCACCTGGCAGAAATGAGGATGGCAAAACATTTCTCAGTTTCAGGGTTTAGTGACTTGCTTTGAGGTTTTAGGAAGGAAAGTATAAGTCAAACGAACACTGGAGATGAGACTTTGGTGACAGACTAAGTACTCACCTAGACAACTGGGCACCTTTTCAAATGCTGGAGGAAATGAAGCAAGATGGTCCCTGAGGAGGTTGGTTTCTTGTTCCGGCAACCATCCTACCAACCACAGATTGTTATTGACGAGTTCTTAGTAGTTTAGTGAGCTTAGAATACAAAAGAAAAACTGGGGAGACAGAAGGCAATAGAGGACAATTATAAAGTAATTTATAAGCCATACCAAGGACTATGGACTCAATCTTGAGGTCTTTGGGTTATTACTAACCAGGGTTGAAGTAGGTGAATGTCATGTTGAAATTTGCACCTTGGGAGGATCACTCGGCATAAAAGCATGCAGACCTGGGAGTTGAATGAGTCTGTTTTGGAGGTATTTGAAGTTATTAGGTTAAAGCCAATGGTGCCTGTTAGGGCAATAGCAATGAGGATGAGTTCTGGAGGAGAATCAAATAAGTCACTATGGTTCTGATCTGGGAACTAGTGGATGGTTACCATAGCTACTATATTATTTACTGAGAAGGGAACACAAAAGAATGAGTAGTTTTGGAGGTGATGATCATGGGTTGTTTTGTACCTGTTAAGCTTTAGGTGTCTGTGGTTCAACCATAGTCTGTTGGTTCTATCTCGAGCAAAAGGGCTACCTTGGGGCAGAAGAAATGAATTTGGAGGTTCTCATATTGTAGGAGGTAACTGTATCTCAGGAGCAGATATGATTGCCCAGGGAGTATGTGTAATGTGAGAATGGAAGAGGACGTGGGCGAGAGGGTGGGAGCCAGAGGAAGGTCAATATCAAGTCAGCTAAGGTGAAGGAGAATGGGAAGAGGTTGCCAGAGATGTAGAAGGAAAATGAGGAGAGTATGGGGTTGTGATCCTAAGGAAAAAGGGAAATGGAAACTATTTCAAATACTGCCTGGAGAACTAGTAAGTTTCCACTGGATGTAATAAGGGTATCAGTAGGGGAATTGTTTTCAATGTTGAGGTCATGGCAGAAGTCCTGTAGCCAGGGTTTGAGGAATCAGTGGGGATGAGAACATAGAGGCAGAACATATACATTATCTCTTTTATGAAACTCACCTGGAAGGAGATGCGTCAGGAGGGGTAACTGCATGGGGACATAGGGTCAGTGAAGTTTTTTTTATTCTCTTTTCTTTTATTGCCCTATTTTCCATTAGATAGTGTAGATGGGGTCCTGACCCTTCTCTAGGCTGACCTCCCTATTTCTGTGGGCAGGAAATCCACAAGATATAAAGATTTCTTTCATGTTCACACCCACTGAGTGAAAGTCTTTTCTGGCACAATCTACCCAGAGCTGTTTTCTGGCCGCAGGAACCACCTGAGTTTTAATTGCCACTAGATGGAAGCAGATTAATTTTTCAGATGTCCTTGTGGGGCAGGAAGAGACGCTGGCAGGAAGAACATTAGCATTAAGTTAAGTATCATATTAAGCTAATTGCCACATTAAGTTTTAATGGTTCACTGATTTTTACAATGAACCATTGTAAAAATAATAGCTGTTTATTAAACACATTTGTGTTGGGAAAATGTTAAGCTTGACTGAGACACTAAGAGGAGTAAATCCTTGTGCCAGACCTCAAGGAGATTATTATCTAGTTGAGAAATTAAGACAGAAAAATAGAAAAAAAATTGAGAAAAATAACAGCAGAATATGGTAATGGCCAATGAATTCTGTATTGAAGACAAGACTTCTTCAATACAGAAGATGTTTGGTGATCACAGAAAACTTAATAAAGAATATGGAACCTAGGTTGGTTTTTGAAGGATGGATAGGATTTAGGTATATGGACAGAAGCAGGGAAGGCAGTCTGGAAGAGGGAAATGATGTAAATGGTATAGTACTGGGACTCTGAAAACATTCAGGAGCCAGTGAGTAGAACCACCTAGAGCCCATGGTGTATTGAGGAACTGTGAACAGAAGTTGGAAGGGAAGTCTTGCCTCACCAACATGGGTCTTGAATGCTTCACCAGACAATTCTAGAAGGACCTAGCAAAGAACTATTTGCCCAGCTGCCTTGGGATGCTTCACATTTATTGGCCAAAGTGACTACAGAATCACAGAATTTTAGTTTTGGAGAGGACCTTGGTGTTCAAACTCTCTTGATAATTGAGCTAATTAAATCACTTTCCTATAGTGCCTGAGCTAGTGACAGAGTTAGTTACAATACTAACAGACATTTATCAAACATTAATTGCATGCTGTGCACTGTTCTGAGTGTCTTACATGTCTTAAATTATTAAAGATTGCCTACAAGCCTGTGGGTGTAGGTACTATTAATATTTCCATTTTGAGGTGAGGGAACGATAAACTTCATTAACTACCTGAGGTCGCTGAATAAATGGCAATGCTGAGATTTTCACCCATCTAGATCCAAAGATCATGCCCTTAATGTTTATGCATCTAGAACTCAGGTCTCTTGATGCCCAGGTTGGAGTTGTAAGTCCCAGCCACCTTCCTCCTCCAGTAGTGTAATTTCTTTTTTTTTTTTTGCACTGAAACCATTGTGTGATGGCACTGAGGAAGGGTGGAGTGGAAGAAGTAGGGTGTGTTTCTAAAACAAGCCAAAGGTAAAATGAACACTATCACACTCAACACCGTGTATCAGGGTTTTTTGTGTTTTTTTTTTTTTTTTAAGTCCTCGAGCTAACACGCATAGTCCTTCCTACTGATTCCTATTAGCGTTTGCTTGGTGAATGATTGACTCCTAGGGCATTTGTGGTTTCAATTCTTGCTGGGTTATTTTGACTCTTCTGCAAACTGGTTCTGCTTATCACCTCTTTTGGTTTCTAGAGTCTAAATTCTGCCTGGGTAAAAGCTACACCCAAGATACACAGGAAGATACAATGCCAACCTCAGGGGGCAGGGAGGGGGGCGGTATATGTGAAATTTTGTTTTCAGAAACATTTTTATCTCTGTAATTGGCAAGCACGCTTGCACCTGCTGAGCTGTGGTTTACCCTGGCAGTTCATCATGAGAGCAGAGTCTCAGAATCTGGTTCTCCCTCTAAAAGGTGTTAACAAGACATACCCTACTTCGTTCTCCCCCGTTCTTTCCAAGAATGAGACAATTGTTCTACACACACACATGTCATTTTTTTTTCCCACAAAACTAAATCTGTCATCTTCTCCTTAAATCACATCCCACCAGAATCAGGCACTTAGAGCTACTACTGTACCTTTCACGAGTTCTGATTTTCTCTGATTTCTCTTCCGTTTAAATATGTCTTATTCTACTTTTCTGACTCTCCACTGTTCAAAATCTATCAAAATGCCCTTCATACTCATTAGATCTGAAGATAAAGCTGCCAAAATTTCTCTCAGTGTGTTCTGCGGACCAGCTGCTTAAGCATTACCAGGGAGCTTGCTTTCTCAGGCACACCCAGACCTGAATCGTGGTTTTAACACCACGTCTGGGTGGTAAGCACCTGAAAGGGTGAGAAGCGTTGCTTTTGGGTTTTCTTCTCATTCCTGTGCTTTAGTGAATGTCCTGCATCTTGTAACTCATCTGAAAGATAGAGTTCCTTTACTCCTCTTCTGACCTGTAGTGACAATTTACCTTTACTACCAACACTTTTAATTTTTGCAATTTTTAAGCTCCTGAGTTTAATTTATTTTCTCTTTTCATTCAGCACGGATGATCCATATTAAACGACCTGCTATGAAAGGAAATTCTTGAGATACTGAAGTGTCACTGGATCCTTCAAATCCCTCCTTGAAAAGTTTTGCTTGGTGGCGTCTTCTACATTGAAGATGCAGTGTATCTCTTTCAGTGCATCTGAAAAGTTTTCAACCCGATCAGCTGCTCCTTCTGTTTCCATTTTGCCCCATCACCTCCCACCCCCAACTTTCAGTGTACAGTTGTGGGTTTTATAGCTCAGTCTTTTTCTCATGGACAAACAAGACCATGGGAAAAGGATTACTGTGGAATATAAATACACCGATTTCTCTCTCTCTCTCTGGACTCTGGCTTCCTGCTTCAGTTCAATGCTGTACCTGATAACATATACTTTTAAATACAGCGAAAATTTGATACATATGTAACTATAGGCTCAGTTTTGTTACAGATCACATTGTATCTCCCCAGCCCTCCAGTATACTGGGGGGGCATAATTCCTATAGAAAGTTCATAAAATTGATGTTACTCTTGCTTTTCAGCTCCAGTGTAGTAATGGGGATCTGCTCCTACTAGCAAAAGTCCTACTTGCTCTATAGCCCCACCTTCTATGAACAGAGGTCATCCTATTTAACTGCCTCCAGCCTCCCACCTCCTTCAGCCATCTCCCCCGTCTCTGTTGGCTGACTTGCATACATAGCAGCTCAAACAAAAGAAGAGAAGAGGAAGATAGCCTGCACTGTTGGGGTTGGTTTTTTTTTTTTGGTTTGGGTTTTTTTTTTTTTTTGGGGATTTGGGTTTTGATGTCTCTTTTTTATTAGCACCATCCAGATTTCTTGAATTCAGTGATTCTTTTATGACCACTCATCACCAGAATACCAGCTGCAGGCATCTGTCTGATGTTATACAAAAGAGTTAAACCAAGTAGAAAGAGATGCCTGGACTCCTGTTCAAATGCTCCTCCTTCCTCACCCCCAATCCTCTTACATATCCACCTAGGTTCTATCTGCTCTTTATGATTCATCTCAGGCACTCCGCACCCTTACCACTGTTTTCATTACTAGTCCTTAACTAATCCAACCTGTGGCAACCTCCCCTTCCTGGCCTCCTACTGCAAGGTCGGTCAGTAACATGCAATTTTGTACTTAAATACAGTTTTTTAAAAAATGTTACCTAGTTTGTTATTTTTAAAATTATCATATGTGTGTCTTCTCCCCAGTGAATTTCTACTCCCCTTTAAAGACAGAGATTGTGTCACACCCCTGGAATGTCTAATTCATTACTTGACAGTAAATGTGCATTCAAATAAATGAGAAAGAGAATACAGTGTACTGTTGATATCAGTTGCAGCAAACTCTCTCTCCATGGCATGTGATTACCCATACAGATATTTATCTAATGTCAAGGGCTGAATTCTTATAAGAGGATAAGGCCCTGTGTAAAAACTAGTTGGAAATACCTCCTTGTCCCATGGCCAATACAGCTTTCATACAAACTTCTACATGTTATGAGAATGATTTTTTGGTAATGATTACGTGTTCCTTTCCCAAAGCCAGCTCAGATTTTGCATGACACCAAGGCCTGTTGTAACAGATCCTCCAAGCCGTGCACCGTAAATTGAGGATGTGCCATTCACATTCATGTAACTTAGAATACATCCCTCAGAACTGTACAGTGCACAACCTGAACAGACTTACATGGCAGCCCTGACTGCA
Organism: Hippopotamus amphibius kiboko; assembly: GCF_030028045.1. Classification (NCBI taxonomy): domain Eukaryota; kingdom Metazoa; phylum Chordata; class Mammalia; order Artiodactyla; family Hippopotamidae; genus Hippopotamus; species Hippopotamus amphibius. Next base: position 140,765,308 of record NC_080188.1, on the reverse strand, counting down.
AGAGCTTATTCTGCTAAGACTCAGGATCAAAGAACACAAATGGAGGCAACTTCTTGGGGGTAAGATATAGACTTAAAAACACAATGCTATGTTTAAGCCCTAAAGCTATTATATAATCTTAGGAATTATGTCATGCCACATTCCTTAAATAAAGATTCATAAGATTCATAAATAAATAAATAAATAAAGTTTCATAAAATCATTACTCAAAGACCTTGGTTTTAACCTTCCTGAGACTTAGTCATAAGAATGAAATATGCCTTGTTTACCTCACAGGGTTATTGCAGTGACTGAGTTGGGTATGTAATTGCCTTGTGAACAGAACCCTAAACGTAGATTTTTTTCCCCACCCAGATCTTGTCTTTCACACATTCTTGGTGTAGGATTCTGGGTCTTATGCAAGGGCTTGGGCAGAAGCAGGTCTGAGCCTTCTCCTGAGATTAGAAACCAGAGGGGGTCCTTCACTGTGTTCAAATTGCAATCCAGTGCTCAGATTTTCACCACAGAAGGTCAGCTCTGCTACCTGTGCCCTTGCTGGGGTGAGACGGAAGGGAATGGATTGGGGGATCAGACCCATTCAGTTGGGATCCTGCCTCTGCCTCTAAGGGGTGACCCTGTAAGTCATTTACCTCTCTGAATTTCAGATTTATTTATGAAATGGGGATACCATTATCTTCCTCACACGGTTGTGCTCCAGATTAAATGAAATAATGCCCTTCTCCCATAACCCAGAATACCAGCCTCCGTGAAATCGACAGAATCCAAGGAACACAAAATGACCCTTTCCTCTGGATTTGTTTGCCAGAGCTTGGTAGACCTGGGCTACATGATTTTAGTTTCCTCAAGAAATGTTTTCTTAAATTAAGATTTAATCTTATGACTTTAGCTCTGATAAGAAAAATCTGTCCCCGGAATGTTACCTGCTTCCCATGCATAGCCCTCGTTTTCGCCCTTGACCGTGCTCTGCTCTTGAACACATGTCTGAAGCAGACCTAATGATAATTTAATGCAAAAGAGATGAAACAAAAAAGAGGCCTTATGTCCAAATCACACTGTGGAAAATTAATAAACTTATCCTTTGGACACCTAAGTTTTTCCCCTTCAAAGTTCCTGTTCTCTGCCAGCTGACTTCTCTCTTTATCTCCCCTTTCGTCCAAAAATCTTCTAAAATTTCCCTTCTCTTGACTCTAGCAATTTGATTCTTCCTTCTGTTCACGTGTCCCATTCAGGAAAGAGAAGCTGCCACCACCACAACAACCCATAACCCATGACAAGGAACAGGAAAATTTTTAGGATAAATAATGAAATTTTCACTTCCCTTTGGCCTTGACAGTGTTGTCTGATCTAGTGAGCTCTTGGCATTTCATGAGACACAGCCTTCCCTGAGTGACTCTGAAAGGTTTCAGTGGAACTAAGGTGTATTCAACATATTCATATGAAGCTTGGTCCGAGTAACAGATAAATTTGTAGTGTTTCCAATACTAACACTACAACAATAGCCACTATGCAACAATAGCCACGATGATGATAAGAGTAGGGTAACAGTTTGTTTTTTTGTTTATTATTTTAAAATTATTTTAGATGGCATCCAATGACCTTATTTGGCATCCAAATCCAAATCGGGAGAAAACTTTCTTTTCTTAATAATCCTCTACGGCTGAAGGGGAGACCCTCCAGACTCAGTGTGAGCAGAAACTTAAGCAGTAGTCATATGGAATGAGGCTGCTCTGCATTAAAAAAAAAAAGCAGGGAAGTTAGTTTTCTTTACTCCTGTGAGGCTGTGAGAAGGAAAAAGAGGGAAGGTAATGCAAATAGAGACGAGCTGAAAAAGTTGCAGGAAGCAGGAACTCTGTAAGGGCAGCCCAGCCTGTTAGAACTAATATGAATATTACATGGGATGATTCCCCCAGTATTGCACAAACCTGTAAATATTTTACTATAAACCCAGTATTCAGGTTGCTTTGAAGGAGCAGTTTAAGGTAAAGAGACTGCTTCCTTAGTTTGGGAAAACAGCAGATATGAAAGAATAGCCACAAAAAGCAAAATTGGAACAAAATATTTTGGCAGAAACAAAATATCTAGAAGAAAATCAGTACCAAAGTGACCATGAAAATTAAGTTCTCTGGGAATTTTGAGAGCTCTCAGAGATGGTTTTGGGCTTTCATGATGATCAGTATTGTAATACACTGTATAACCTATTCAAAATAATCCATAAATTTCATTAATAATCTGGATTTTAAGGAGCAGAGAGACCCTACCTGACATCGGGGTTACATTCCTCATAGAATTTCATCCTTGGCCACAGATATTATTATCCCCACTTCAAATTTTAGGAAACTGAGGCTCAAAGACATTAAATAACTTAAGTCCACATGGTTAGTAAGTGTCTGTTTAACAGAAAAGGAAAGGAAATATTAAAAAGAGCTGTGTGTGACAAGGGCTTAATTTCCAAAATATACAAACAGCTCATACAACCCAATACCAAAAAACAAACAATCCAATCAAAAAATGGGCAGAAGATATAAACAAACATTTCTCCCGAGAAGACATACAGATGGCCAACAGGCACATGCAAAGACCTCAACATCTCTAATTATCAGAGAAATGCAAATCAAAACCACAATGAGGTATCATCTCACACCGGATAGAATGGCCATCATTAAAAGTCCACAAACAATAAATGGTGGAGAGAATGTGGAGAAAAGGGAACCCTCCTATCCTGTTGGTGGGAATGTAAATTGGTACAGCCACTATGGAGAATAGTATAGAGGTTCCTTAAAAAACTAAAAATAGGGCTACCATACGATTCTGAGCATATATCCAGAGAAAACTAATTTGAAAAAATACATGCACCCCAATGTTTATAGCAGCACTATTTACAATAGCCAAGACATGGAAGCAACCAAAATGTCCATCAGTGATGAATGGATAAAGAAGATGTGATATATATACACAATGGAATATTACTCAGCCATAAAAAAGAATGAAATGATGCTTTTTGCAGCAATATGGATGGACCTAGAGAGTATCATATTAAGTGAAGTAAGACAGAGAAAGACAAATATCATATGATATCACTTACATGTGAAATCTAAAATATGGCACAAATGGACATACAAACAGAAATAGACTCGCAGACAGAGAAAACAAGGGGAAGGGATAAATTAGGTGTTTACCATTAGCAGATACAAACTACTACATATAAAATAGATAAACAACAAGGTCCTACTGTATAGCACAGATATTCACTATCTTATAATGAAAAACTATGAAAAAGAATATATATATATATAACTGAATCACTTTGCTATACAGCAGCAACTAACACATTTAAAATAAATTAATAAGTAAAATCAAAAATAAATAAAATTGAAAATGAGTAAAATAAACACATTAAACTAACATTAAAAATAAAAAACAAATACAATAAATTTTAAAAATAATTTAAATAAATTTAAAAAAATAAAAGGAGCTGTGTGTCTAATGCTGAAGGGAAAAGGGAATAAAAAATCAAAGTAGATTTGGTTTTAAACACTGATGTTGGGCTCCTTGGGCAGGCTAAAAGAATGTGGCCATTCCCCAGTTCACACCAAAATCATCCAAAAAAGTGACCTCAAGAGGACAGGCTCTCAACCCTCCCACATCGTTTAAGGCACCCTCCCAAGGACACACTAAAGAATCACTGGGCCAGTTCTGATTGGAAGAGCCAACCCCAGCAAGAAATGCCATCATTTCTGCTCCTTTTCAGGTTGCATCAAAATCTCAACACAATTTTGGTGATTGTTCCTGGACCTTCTCAAAGTTGGACTTGATAGCTGGATTGCACAGAAGTGAGAGTTAGGAGAATACCATTGAGCAGGGGAGTAAATGGAGTGGGAAGAGGACAGGACCAAAATAAATTTCATTTTCTACCCCATTTTGCTGGAGTACCATCCCGCAAAAAGTGCCCAGCTGGAAAGGAAGCTGGAGATGATCTCAGCCAATTCCTTATTTTACAGAAGAGGCAACTGAAAACCAAAGAAGTAAATGGCTTTCTAAACAAGGTCACAGAGATTGTAGAAGAGCTAAGATATAATTTATTTATGATTCTAGGAGTAATGTTTTAAATCATGAATGAATAGAAAACCAATTTTGTAACATTCAGCAAGATGGACTTGACTTCAAGGTCATATTTAGAAAAAGTCTGTTACCAAACTTGCTTTGTCTCTACACAAAAGATTTTGCTTACAATTGCAGAGACTTCATGAAGGTCATAGATGGATCCCAGATAAAGCCTACAGACAATATGGTCCCACGAAATGCCTCTCATAAATTATTTCAGATCCACAAGCAATAATTATACCATTGCAACAATTCCATTTCAGCTTGCTCACATGTCCAAAAGTTTGAACACAAACATTAGTCAATACATAGCGTCGCTTTCAGTCTAAACCTCATTGGGCAAATCCTTAACTTCTGGGCCTTTGTGAATTACATTTATTTGCCATGCTTAATTTACAGTATACCATCTTTCCTTTTCTTTATCATAGCACCTTAGAGAAATCAAATGACATGCAGACTGATGAACCAGAGTAGAATATGCAGCACTCAAGACTAAAGATTGCATTCCTTAGCTGAAGTTAAGGAAGCACTTAAAAAAGATAGAATACGTGTTGCTTTAGCAATTTCATTTTCCTTCAGAACCTCTTAAGAACTTTATTGGGTTCCATGTCTGCTCCTTCTCCAGTTGAACAATCAGGTTGTAAAGATCCTAATCACGTTGTTTCCTTTTTAAAATTCTGACTGAACAGAATTTAGCATGTTAGGCAGGAACCAAAGAAAATAAAAGCTTTCTCTTTTCAAAAAAAAAAAAAGAAAGAAAGAAAAACGAAAACAGGCTCTGTGCCCCTTGATCTCAGCATCCTTAGAACACACCCCTATATATGGAGGTCAATAGATGCTTAAAATGGTTACTGAGTGTTAAATTACATGGGCATATTTAGTATGAAGAGGGGCCTATAGCATGGGGTTATGGTTTTCCACTAACCAATTAAACATCTACTGAAAACTCACTATTGTAAGAAATGTTACCAGAGGCTGGGACCCAGCATCTGGAAGTAGAGGGAGGAAAACATCTCTAACTGCAAGTGGGGGCAGTGTGAACCATGGCATGCAGAGTGTGCAAGCTCAGAGATGAGATATCGTGGTCCAGAGGAGGGAGGGGCCACTTGTCAAAGGGCAGCAGAATTTATAGATAAAATAGATCCTGAGTGAGGTCCAATTAGGAACCAGAAGGTGAGTTAAGACAAAGGTATTGAAGTCAGAGGTGTCAGACAGGTTTACGGGCTTAGCAGAGAATCAACAGAGAAAAAGGCATAGGATAGCTTTAAACCCCAGACTAACACTTGTGAAGTTTACTCAGTAGTTTCTGGGAAAACTTGAGCAGAGAGGGACAGGATTACAATGATATTCTGGGAAGATCAACGCGTCCAAGGGTCTAGGAGCGGAAAGAAACGGAAACAGGGAGACTGGGCAGTACATGTAATCATTCAAGCATGATGACTAGGGTGGAGCCAGGAAGATTGCAAAGTAATGCAAGATCAAGGCTTTAGTCTCTGAGTAGCTGGGGTCCAGAGACAGGGAGGGGGACTGCAAAGCATTCAGAAAGGAAAGGCACAAAACAAAGACTCTGGTTAAAAATGGTTTATGCAAATGTTCTTTTTTTTTTTTCAAAGATCTTGTAGGAAAGTCCCTCCTTTGTTATATTTCCTCTGCATGAACATATCTGTTTTATTCTTAATATAGGATTGAGTTAAGGATATGTCAAAATGGCTTTGGATTCGTGAAGACAAGTGGTGGAGACTGAGGATGGAAAAAGTCCCCAAACTAAGGGCTCTGAAAGATGTGTGGTTTTTCTGTTTGTTTGTTTTTTACACATATATACATTCTTTATTTATATTCTTTTCCATTATGGTTTTTTTTTTTAAGCTCTTTGTTGGAATATAATTGCTTTACACTGCTATGCCAATTTTTTAGGTACACCAAAGTGAATCAGCTGTATTTATACACATATTCCCACCCTCCCACGACTCCCTCCCACCCTTCCTATCCTGGCCCTCTAAGTCATAACCCATCATCGAGTTTATCTCCTTATGTTATGCAGGAACTTGCCATGAGCTATCTATTTTACATGTGGTGGTGTATATATGTCAATGCTACTCTCTCACTTTGTCCCAGCTTCCCCTTTGCCCACTGCCCCCCCCCCCACCCTGTGTCCTCAAGTCCATTCTCTACATCTGCATCCTTATTCTTGCCCTGTCACTGGGTTCATCAGTACCATTTTTTTTTTTTTTAGATTCCATATATATGAGTTAGCATACAATATTTGTTTTTCTCTTTCTGGCTTACTTTACTTGTATGACAGACTCTAGGTCTATCCACCTCATTACAAATAACTCAATTTCATTCCTTTTTATGGCTGAGTAATATTCCATTGTATATATGTGCCACATCTTCTTTATCCATTCATCTATTGAAGGGCATTTAGGTTGCTTCCATGTCCTGGTTATTGTAAATAGTGCTGCAGTGAACATTATGGTACATGTTTCTTTTTGGATGATGGCTTTCTCTGGGTATATGCCCAGTAGTGGGATTACTGGATCATATGGTAGTTCCATTTTTAGTTTTTTAAGGAACCTCCAAACTGTTTTCCATCGTGGCTGTACCAGCTTACATTCCCACCAACAATGCAGGAAGGTTCCCTTTTCTCCACACCCTCTCCAGCATTTATTGTTTCTAGTTTTTTTGATGATGGCCATTCTGACTGGTGTGAGATGATACCTCATTGTGGCTTTGACTTGAAAGATGTGGGTTTGAATCAATTCTGACCCCTTAAATGGAAGCAATCTGAGTTTAGTTTCCGAAATGCAGTTTTGACAGAAACCCTCATACAGACTGGCCTCCCCTGTCCCAGTGTGCTGGGACTTGTCCATTGGGCTCACTTTTGGTTATGTGGTCAGTTTCAGGTGGATTTAGAGTCAACGGGCAGGAGGCACATTTGGCGATAACGTTAACATGCAGTTGTGCTAGTCACTTCTGAAGCGCTGTGTGAATGTGCTAGAGAAATCAGTATTTCTTTAGAAAGCATACACCCACAAGAGTAGTTTCCAAACTTTTCTATTATGAGGAACACTCAATAAAGTTTAAAAATTGCAGGAGAGTAGCTCTTTTTACTACCCACTAATTGAGAAAATACAGATGTATATATGGATGATTAAAAATAAAAGACTCCTTACCCAGAGGGAAGTTAAGGCCCAGAGATTAGAAACTGCTGTCTGTTCCTACACTGAAATATGTTTTAAAAAGCCCAACTTTATAGATATCAGGCCTCTCATCTTCATCAGAGAGTATTTTCAACTGCAATCCTTAAGCAAAAACGTCTATGTTTGATTTCATGGACAATAAATCAATTCTATTACACATGGAGCATGTACAGAAATAGATCATATAATGGACTATAAAGCAGGTGTCAATAAGTTTTAATGAACCAGAATCATACAGATCAAAGCCTCCTCTAATTGTTATAAGTTAATTAAAAAAATAAACTTTTAAAAATCCCAGTATGCTTAATAATTTTAAAATATTTAAATAACTCCTAAGTCAAAAAAACACACAAAAAATTTGATTATAATTGAATAATATTTAAGATACTACATTTGGTAATTGTGGAGTACAGCAAAAGAAATATCAAGGAAATTTTATCATTTTAATGCTTATATTAAAAAAGCAAAAAGGCAAAAAACTAAATATCTCAATAAGTTAGAGGAAAAATGATAGAATAAACCAAGAGAAAGTAAAAAGAGGAAATAAATTTAAGAGCAGACACTAATACATAAGAAAAAAGAACAGTAGAGAATCAAAGAGGATCAAAAAGTAGACAAGCTGAACAAGGAAACAAGAAAAATAGTACAAACATACAAAATGAGGAGTATAAAAAAGATATATCTAATGATATCACAGATAACTTTAATTAAAATATTAAGAACAAAATAAAAATATATTTGGTAATAGTCAAAATACACAAATTTGCTGAAAAAAATGTACTTGCCAAATTTACTGTTTACTCCTGAAGAAACAAAAACCTGAATGGTCTCCTATAATCAATAAAGAATTTGAAACTGGAGTTAAGACTTTTCCCATAAAGTAAACATGAGGCTCAGATAATTTTACCAGTGAGTTCTACCAATTAAAAAAAAAAAACAACGCTCAGATTTTTTTCAAATATATTCAACATTTTCTAGAGATGTGAAAAGAAGAACTATCCCCCAATTATTCTGTGAAGGCCAAAATATCCTTGATTTAAAAACTAGATAAAGACTTTGCAAGAAAAAGAAATTACAGTCCAATCTAACTTATGAAAAATCTTAAACACAGTATTTGCAAGCCAAATATAGCAGAAAATAAAAAATATAACCTCATACTAAATTTATTTCTGAACTATAAGGGTAGAATTTACATTAGAAAATTTCTAACCATAAATCACCTTTTTCATAGCTTAGAGGAGAAAAAACACATAATCATCTCAATCAATATTGCCAAAAAAAGAATTCATGATTTTTAAAAAAGGAAAAGAAAAAGTTTTAGCAAGCTAGAAGAGGGAATTTCCTTAGCCAAAAAAAGGATTCCTAGTAAACACTGTGACAAACATCATCTTTAACGGTGAATTGTTAGAAGCTGTGCCTCTTTAATTGGGGGTCAACCAACGACGCTGACCAACTGCTGTAGCCATGAAATTCACCACTCAGATCTCCAGTGTAGGAAGCCACCTTGACTGACATTCCTGGCTGCTGCCCCTCTGGATCCACCACCACTTTCATGCTGAGGCTACGCATCACTCAGGCTGCTCTCAGTCAAAGACTGACAACATTGGTGACATAGCGCAAGCCCGTCATATGGGTGTGGACTCCTCTAATGGGCAGCCTTGCCTCAAGGATTCCCCTTTGGCCTGGCTGAAGCTGTCTCAGGGCTGTTCAACAGTCTGAAATGCTTCCTACCCACTCCTCCTTCCTTCCTCCTCTTCTTTTTATAGATGCCATGCTTGCACCCCATCCTGAAGGCCCTTCCTATCTGTCTTGTACTTCTGCTCTGGGCCTTTTATCCTTCACACGTGTTTCTTTTAAAGAAAAATACTAAGAACAACTTAATGTTCAACACAGCTCTTGAATGTCTACCCATCTAAGTGCCTATTTCTTGGAGAACCTGAGCTGACACTCTAACCACACACTAACCACCACTACTGCTATTCACCACTGCACTGTGCACTGGAGGTCTGGCAGCGCGGTCTCTGAACCTTAACTTAGGTTCTAGATACGCTAGAGTAGTTGTTTCTCCTTGAATTCACTCTGTGCTTTTCCGTTTCCAAATCTTTACTTGGTCTGTTACCTCCAATTTCCCCATTCTCCATTTATTTAAGTCTAAACCCATCCTACAAGACCCAGCTCATGAAAGGAGAGTTTTCCTAAATTTCTAAATTGGAGTAATCTTTTCCTCTACTAAAATTCAACAGCACTCTGTGAATTCACATCCTGTCACACATATCTGATTTATGTGTATGATTCTTCTACTAGATGATTAACTCCGAAACATTGTTCATGGCTAGATAATTAATGCCTGAAAATTGTTTGCATCTGTGCTCATAAATGTTACAATTAGATCAAGATCAAAACCTAATCCATCTATAAAGATATATATATATATAATAAAGAATGAAATAATGCCATTTGCAGCAACATGGATGGACCTAGAGATTATCATACTAAGTGAAGTAAGTCAGAGAGAGAAAGACAAACATCATATATCACTCATATGTGAAATCTAAAAAATGATACAGAGAAACTTATTTACAGAACTGAAATAGATTCACAGACATTGAAAACAAAGGTATGGTTACTAAAGGAGAAAGGGGTATGGGAGGGAGAAATGAGTTAGGGATTAAAAGATACACACTACTATATATAAACTAGATAAACAACAAGGACCTACTGTATAGCACAGGGAACTAGATTCAATATCTTAGAATAACCTATAGTGGAAAAGAATCTGAAAACTGAATCACTTTGCTATACACCTGAAACGAATACAACATCGTAAATCAACTACACTTCAATTGAAAAAAATCTAATCCATCTATTTATGCCTTGCAAATAAAAATAAAAACATACTAATACGAAGCATTTTCACTTATTCCACCATGCTTCATGACAGGGATAAGAGAATAAATGTCAGCATAGATCCAAACCCTGCAGAGGTCTGGTTAACTACAAGATCATTTTAGCTTTCCTTCTTCAGGAAGGACTCTGAACAGTTCTTCCCTGAAAAAAAAAAAGTTCCAACATGTAATTAAACTCATATTCAGGAAGTTCTTCTTTACATCTAGCTTAAATTCCTCTTGCTACAACTTCAGTACATTTTTTGTTCTTTGGGGGAGCTGGTGTCGACAGATATGATTGACCAACTCTTCCCCAAAGAGAAAACCAATATTCTAGTTACAGTTAACCCAAGATCATTTATTTTTGCCAACACCTGAGTGCTTTTAAAAATTGTAACAGAATCTCCTGATTAGAGTCTGCAGTTCTACCATAGGTGGTGCTCTTCTAGGCTAGGCCACTTCCTAAAAGTAGGAGAGAGATTTGGGTAGGTCATCTGGAAACATTCCCTGAGGTTACAGGCCACCACTTCCCCTTCCTGCTCTGTTGAAATGTAATGCCCAGGACTCTGCCAAGGACTCCCTGGCCAAGCCCTAGACAGCCCCCAGGTTGGCCCTTTTATGTGTCAACCTATGACTACTCATCGAACATTTTGAGACCATGCTCATAAGAAAGCCATGGGAAAACCTGGGGGCTGGGATCCTGATTCATGCACCCCAGCAACAATAGCAGAGGCAAACAAACAAGATGTTTGGGCACAGGGTGTTCTGCTACAAGCGAAGATAAATTTAACTTTCAGCTTTGTAATGATGACAAGGAACATACCAAGAAACCCACTTTTCCTCCGAAGCAACTTGTTATTGCCAAATATCCTCTTCATCTGATTGGAGAGAAGGTTCTCTTTGTGTTCTGAGACTCTGTCCTGACTGGGGATTCTAGTTGAGCAGAATCCACCCCAGGATGCAAGACAGAGATGGGGTGCAGAGTGGAGCTGATGTTTCTCAGCTCTGGAACATCTGGTAGATGTTGAACAATAAATGAGCAATTAGCACAAACACTGACACTAGTTTATTCAGTGTTTGCTTTACCCTTCTTACTGTATTTATTGGGCTTTAGAGAATAGAGAACTTGGAATTTAAAAGGCTTGAGTTTAACCCCAGGTCCTGAGTGTATAGCTATGTCTTATTTTCCATGGCTTGAAAATGAAAATATCACCTGCAGAAGGTTTCTGCAGCTAATGTTAATCTTAAATTGCTCTCATGGACCCCAAAATATCCAACCCTACAGGGCTACTCTGTCATTTTTATAAATGTAATGCAGATACCCTCAAAGCTCCTGCAGTGACTATTCCAGGGGACACCATTTATGTTGTATTCCACATGAATCATGCCCCTTTGGGTTACGCAAAGCATAATACTCTGGATACTACAATGTGATATTTGTGTGAGACATGGTCATTCTTTATTGATCAACTACCACAATTGCCTCAAATCCATGTAACAACATTGCAAGAAGGAACTGTAATCTCCATTTTACAAATGGGAAATCAGGGTCAGAAAGGTTCAATATGTTGACCTCTCTTTCCCTCTAAGAAAGTCAATGGTTAAGGATGAGATAATAAGGTTTTGAAATCTGTTTGTCTGATTCTCAAATGTGGGCTTCTCCCACTATTCTGTCAATATCAAATACCTTTGCAGGAAATGGGCATTCCTTCACCCATTCAACAGATGCATATTGAATGCTATTAATAGTAACAGTCAACAACTACTGACCACACACCACGTGCCAGGCTGAGGATGCAATAGGGAACAAGACCAACCTTGTCCCTGCATGCATGGAGCTTACTGGAAAGAGAAACAGTAGGCAAATGAGACAATAGCTAATACATTTGGGTTTCATATGTGACATACATTGTTCTATGTGTTTTACATACATTTATTTAATCCTCACACCAACCCTGTGAGGTAGATATTATTTTTCTGTTTTGCAGGTGAAGAAGGTGAAGAAGAAGGGTAACTTGCCCAGGATTACATAGCTGGTCAATGACAGATCTCAGATTAAAGACCAAGGAGTCTAGCTCCAAAGGGCACTTAACTCCTAGCAATAATAATGATGACAAAAAATATTATTTCCTGACTCCTGTAATAAAGACCATAAAGTAAAGGCATGGTGTGGAAGCATGTAATACTGTATTTATTTATTTTTATTCAAAGAGCATTAGTCTCTCAATATTTATTAAAATCGATACATGCATTTATAAAGAGAAAGAAGTTTAGGAATATGTGTGTATGTATTTTATATCCAATTCTTAACCACTATTTTCTAGGAGTTCAAGCAGTTTTATTATTTATAACTTTTTATAATATCTAATTTTTAAAGACAAGAATAATCTGTTAATTGTATCATTACAAAAATGATAGAGCCCTTTTAATCTTGGGAAAATGCTATAAAAACTGGGTTTTGATTAAGAAATTATCTTTTAATGGGGCTGAGGTGGGAAAAAAAGTGGATGTCCAAAGGGAAAAAATTCACAATGAATCTTTCCATGATTCACCTTTGTGGTGAAAATACATAAAAACACTAAATTTTTCAACTAAATATTGAATAAGAGTCCTTTGGCTTCAGAAGATCTCACACTATACGCAAAATTTTTAATTCAAAAACTTTGACTTAAATCAAATAAGATAAACACCGGTAAGGGCTCCTCTTCATGGGAGGTATGTTATAAGGAAAGGCCAAAGACTTCTAAATCATTCAGAGCTGGGTCCAAATTCTGCCTCTTCCACTTCTGAGTTAAATGAATTTGCCCCACTTATTTAATCCCTCAGAGGCTCAATTTCCACATTTGTGTATGAAACGGAGGCTACGTCAGTGCTACAGGGTTGTTATGAGATTTGGGGCCATTGTGAGATTAAATATCATCTATACAAGGTAACTGGCTTTTGCTCAATAAATGATAATTTCTCTAATAAAGTAAACATTTTAATAAGAATGCTCAGGTTTATACCATAAAGCATTTCAACCCCTGCCTTTTTTAGTGAAACGTGTTATAAGCCACACTCAGTGGTAGGAAGAAAAAGAGGTCTAGAATGATATACGTATGTACACATGTGTATATGCTTGTGCTTATTTATGTGTCTAACTCTACTACTATTATCTCTGGGTGGTAGGATTTCAAGTGAGTTTTAGAAATGTCTTCGTATTAAGGTGACTTCCATTTGCGCTTCTCTGGTGAGCCCTTCCCGGCCCTAGGCTGCTCTTCCAGGGCTGGCTCTGGGGGCAAGGGATGAAGCAGCAGCAGCAGATGGGGCAGTTTCCAGGGACGTAGGGAACAGATCTTGAGCACAAAGAAAGAGAAGTCTAAAACGTCCATCTGTAGCATACATTTATTTGTTTTCAGACTATTTTCCCCTGGAAAGTTTCAAATACTTTCTGCATCTGATAGGACATAGAACAAAATTTCTCCTACCGATACCTTTCCTTGTTTACCAAGTGTGGTGAAATGTATGTTTCAGGTGTTGGAGGCAGATGTTGCCTTTTTAGAAGAAAAAAACAAAATGCTCTGACTCCTTAAGGGCTGGAATCAAGGAATAAACCCATGTTGCTGTAATTTGTAGAAAATAAACCTATAAACCTAATAAACCTGATGACTCAATAAATGACCTAATAGACCTGAATTTTTTAACTTCAGGTTTCCCCCTAAATTTGCCCAATCTTAAAATCATTGATGACTTTTTTTCTAGAAAGATGAAACCATGATCAAGCCAGAAGGCTGAGGCTAACTTAGCTAGTCTTGATTCCTAACTACTGTTTGAACTTTTTCAAAGTATAAAATACACACGAAAAAGGGTACATGTCAAGAATGTACAGCTTGAAGAACTTTCACCAACTGAATACATTCGTGTAATCAGTTCCCCGATCAAGAAACCCATCGTTCCCATACCGGAGCATCTTCCCTCCCTAACCTGTTTCAGTCAAGGGTAAGCCCTTCAAGGTAACCCCTTGCCTGATTTCCAACAGCACAGGTTGGTCCAATCTGTTTTTGAACTTTATCTATAGAATCTTTCAGCATGTTCTCTTTTTTGGTCTGGTTTTTTTCACTCAGCATTTCATCTATGAGATTCATCCATATTGTTGTGTATAGATTGTTCACCATCATTGCTTTATAGCAACCTGTTGTATGTATAACATTTTTTGATCAGATATTTATTTTCAACACATAGAGTTTAAAATAATTATGCACTGGTGTTAAGGCTCTCTTTCTCCAGTTTCGTAACTCCCCAACATGGAGTTTCCTAAAGGAGTTAGTCAAGGAAATTTTTCACTACAGAGAGGAAAATATTGGATTCCAGTTAATTCTGGTTTGTTTAGATTTTTCCACAATGGGAAGTGTTCACAGGGGAAGTATAACACTGACCGGGAAAGATAGCCACTGTTTGTCATCCAAGTTTGCCAGGCCAGTGTAATTGACTTCCTGTGTAATTCCCTAGGTACCTGAAGGCAGGAAAAGATGCTGCCGTCTCGCTGCTCCTGTAGTGGTGCCCAAACCAAAGCTGGAGCTAGGGCCAGGTGTGATGTGGCTTAAATTGGTCTCTGGTGCTGCTGCATTCTCCTTGTCACCATCTGCAGTCTCCTGTTGCTCACTAAGAACCCGGTGCTCATGGCCCTCTTCTTCATCAGTAGAAACACACCACCTAGAAATGGCTTAACTCAGTAGTTTTCCACTATTTCTCCATTTCTTACCAACCCAGTTGGGATCTTAGAGATAGTATAAATAAGGCAATTTCCCTAGACCATGCTATGGCCTTTTGTATGTAATTGTGTCTTTATGTCAGAGACATTTGGAGATAAGTATCTCCCAAGGAGAGGAATGTGAGTTGACAAACCTAGTGAGATATAGGAAACCCCAGTGTGCATATGAGTCTTCTACAGGCAATGGGAAGCAATTTGTAATTCTGCAGTAAAGCGGGGGGTCTGCTAATACCATCAGCATTCTTCCAGAACGGAGAGGTCCGTCATGCGCATGGAAATGGGAAGAGCCAGGAACCTGGTGCTCCGCTCTGTGTCTCCCTTCTCCTGAGGTTGTCATGATCACATTGGGGAAACACACCTCACCTCACCCTTCAAAATGCTGGTTGTCTCTTCCCCCTTTTTAGTTAGGTAGTTGTTTAATAAACCTGCCTTGTAAAAAGCAGACGCTCAACTATAATAACAATGTCTACCTTTCCCAGGGATGTTGGCATTTTAGCAGAGGATCCTGAGTGCCTAAATCCAAAGAATCAATGTCAAGTTTACTGGTTAGAATAAAAATAATAAGAGGTGTTAGTTTTTAGAGCCTTTGCTATGTGTTAGGTATGGTGTGAAGCACTATAAATGCATTATCTTGTTTAATCCTCCTATTATCCTCATTTTATGACTGAAGCGTGGAGCTCTAGTAAATTTCTGAAGGTCATACAGCTGATAACTGGCAGAACTGTAATTCAACTACAGCCAGATCTGTCTGATGGAAGAGCCAAGTTCTCAATCATTACAACGTAGACATTGTCTTCTGGATCGTGCATTTGCTTCTCTGCAGTAACAGCTCTGCTTTGTGCTGCTTACTGCCGTTATTTTCTCTGCTCTTTCACATATCACATTTCTCACACCTGTCCCTGAGGCCATATTCTCTTTTGTCTCACTGGACATAGCAAGTAGCCTGTTGTAGGAAATAATCTCCTGATCTTTCAGGTTCATGAAGTAAAACACTTTCTAGAAAAAGGCTTTTCTCAGCTCCTGGCTTGCTTCCTGTTTATTACAAAGCATTTCTTCTCCTTCCTATTTAGCCTCCATGATTTCTTTTATCTTTTTATTTTTTTTGGCTGTGCCACACAGCATGTGGGATGTTAGTTTCCTGACCAGGGATTGAAATCGTGCCCCCTGCATTGGAAGCAAGGAGTCTTTTTTTTTTTTTTTTTTTTGCTTTCAAGCTCTTTACTGGAATATAATTGCTTTACACTGTTGTGCCAGTTTTTGCTGTACATCAAAGTGAATCAGCTGTATTTATACATATATCCCCATATCCCCTCCCTCCCATGACTCCCTACCCCCTCCCTATCCCAGCCTTCTAAGTCAGCACCCATCATCGAGTTGATCTCCCTAAGTCATGCAGCAACTTCCCACTAGCTATCTATTTTACATTTGGTAGTGTATATATGTCAATGCTACTCTCTCACTTCGTCCCAGTTTCCCCTTAGACCCCTCCGCCACCCCGTGTCCTCAAGTCCATTCTCTACATCTGGAAGCAAGGAGTCTTAACCACTGGACCGCCAGGGAAGTCCCTGGTCTCCATGATTTTGACTTATTGATGTTCATTATCATTCACAAATCTGAAAAGATAGTTTTAAGCACTTGTCTTAAATTACTTACTGAAGCTTCCTACGGCAAGGCCAAGGTAGCAGGCTAGATGGAGTGGCAGCCCAAGACTCCTGCCAGGTGAGCTGCAGGGCTTCATTAGCTAGGACTGGGGGTACAGGTCTCAGATCCCATTTCTGAGGCATGGCTGTGCATAGATGTTCCCTCCACAATGCATCTGGGTACTGAGGTTAGGCAATTTACAGGAGCAAGCCAGACTGTGGCAAAATCTTAATTGTGATATAGGGTCGTGCCTTTGTGTCATTATTACTATAATTACTGAAAAAAAAAAAGAACAGCCCACTAAAATAATGGCATCGGAGACAAGGAGGCTGCTGACATTTTCTCTTATTGCACAATCTTCCTGGAAGTCCTGCAGCCTGACTCTTCAATTATGGAATTTTTCAGAAACCAAGAGTCCAGGAAGGAGAGGATTTAGAAAAGCATCCCTGAAATCACACCACAGCAGCTGCCAACTTTGCCTAAACACAGAGCACAGTGGTGCCGGCCTAAGTGAACACTCTACCTGTACTTTATTGCTGCTGCAGCTCTTAACTTAAGTAGCTTTGTGTCCAGGTCATAGATACTGTGTGGATGTTTCAGAAGCATCTGTGGCTCCATAGAGGTATACAGAGGAATGTGCAGTTGCTGAACTTTTAGCCAAATGGGGTCTTAGAAACCTGCATGGTGACATGGGAAGAACAGGGGCTTTGAAGCCAGACTTCATGACCTTGGATTTAAGAAGTGGTTCTAATATTAGCTCTGCAGTCCTGGACAAGGCAACTAACTTGCTTAAGCTTCAGTTTTATCATCTGCAAAATGTCACTCACACAGCCTATAATCAACATTGCATACTAGCATTGACTGATTTTAAGTCAGTTTCTCTGTCTAGATTAAGGTCCATAAGGAGAAGGATATGTCTTGCTCACTACTATATCCTACCATGCCTAGTACAGTGTCTGGCAAGGACTAGGTGACTGATAAACATTTATTAAGTTAAAAAGAAGCTCTATAACAAAAAAAATCTACTGGGATTTTTACTAGAATTGGAATTATATAGAATAAGATTAATCTTAGGAGTATTCAATAAAGTTTTATAATTTTTTCCTATAAAGGCACACACATGTTTTGTTAGATTTATCCCTAGGTATCTGAAATTTGTATAATACTGT
This sequence comes from Hippopotamus amphibius kiboko, assembly GCF_030028045.1. Taxonomy (NCBI): domain Eukaryota; kingdom Metazoa; phylum Chordata; class Mammalia; order Artiodactyla; family Hippopotamidae; genus Hippopotamus; species Hippopotamus amphibius. Next base: position 140,747,562 of record NC_080188.1, on the reverse strand, counting down.
AAAAGCCTTCCTATAAAAACACCACATTTTCCAGTTCTTTGTGTTGATGCCTAGAATTGCAACTTGACTTTGTATATTATTTCTTTATTGAGTCACATTTTAGAGTTTTGTTATTCGTTCTAATAATTTATCTGTAGATTCATTGAGGTTTTCTACTCAATTACATCATTTGCAAATAAAGATGATTTTATTGCTTACTCTCCAGTCCTTACACCTATTTTTCCCTTTTAGTCCTCATCTTTTATTTTTAAAACTCTTTATTGGAATATAATCGCTTTACACTATTGTGCCAGTTTTTGCTGTACACCAAAGTGAATCAGCTGTATTTATACATATATCCCCATATCCCCTCCCTCCTGAGACTTCCTCCCACCCCTCTAAGTTATCACCCATCATCGAGTCCTCATCTTTAAGTTGAAATATAGTTAATGTACAATATTATATGTTTCCAGAGAACAATATAGTGATTCACAATTTTTAAAGATTATACTCCATTTATGGTTACTATAAAATATTGCCTATATTCCTTGATACATAATAGTCTGTACTCCTTTTTCCCCTCCCCCTATATGGCCCCTCCCCCCTTTCCTCTCCCCACTGTAACCACTAGCTTGTTCTCTATATCTGTGAGTTGGTTTCTTTTTTGTTATATTCACTAGTTTTTGTACTTTTTAGATTCCACACATAAGTGATATTGTACAGTATTTGTCTTCCTCTGCCTGACTTATTTCACTTAGCATAATGCCTTTCAAGTCCATCCATGTTGTTGCAAATGGCAGACATTAACAAATTGAGGAACAAAAACCATATAATCACCTCAACAGATGCGGAAAATGCTTTTGATAAAATTAAACATCCATTTTTGATAAAAACTCTCCAGAAGGTGGACACAGAGGGAACATACCTCAACATAATAAAGGCCATATATGACAAACCCACAGCTAATATCATACTCAATGGTGAAAAGCTGAAAGCATTTCCTCTAAGATCAAGAACAAGTCAAGGATGTCCACTCTCACAACTTTTATTCAACATAGTTTTGGAAGTCCTAGCCACAGCATCAGAGAAGGAAAAGAAATAAAAGGAATCCAAATTGGAAAAGAAGAAATAAAACTGTCACTGTTTGCAGATAACATGATACTACGAGGGTGAGTCAAAAAGTGTCCGCACTCCAGTTATACTAAAATTTCTATAAATTCTACAGCCAGAGTGCAGATAATTTTTGACTCACCCGTGTATACATAGAAAATCCTAAAGATGCCACCAGGAAACTGTTAGAACTCATCAATGAATTCAGTAAAGCTGTAGGACACAAAATTAATATACTGAAATCTGTTGCATTTCTATACAATAACAATAACAACAAAATATCAGAAAGGGAAATGTAAAAACCAATACTATTTAGCATCTAATCAAAAGAATAAAATATCTAGGAACAAACCTCCTGAGGAGGTAAAAGACCTGTACTAGGAAAACTATAAGGCACTGATGAAAGAAATTGAAGACAACGTAGATGGAAAGATATACCACGTTCTTGAACTGGAAGAATTAATATCATTAAAATGGCCATACTACCCAAGACAATCTACAGATTCAGTGCAATTCCTATCAAAAGACCAATGGCATTTTTCACAGAACTAGAACAAATAATTTCAAAATTTGTATGGAAACACAATAGACCTTGAATAGCCAAAACAATCTTGAGAAAGAAGAACAGAGCTGGAGGAATCACACTCCCTGACTTCAGACTATACTGCAAAACTATAGTAAGCAAAACAGTATGGTACTAACACAAAAACAGATACATAAAACAATGGAACCGAATAGACAGCCCAGAAATAAGCCCATGTACTTATGGTCAATTAATCTGGAACAAATGAGGCAAGAATATACAATGGAGAAAAGACATTCTCCTCAATAAGTGGTGCTGAGAAAAGTGGACAGCTACATGTGAAGGAATGAAATTAGAACATTCTCTATTCTTTGTTTTTTATTTCTTATCTAAGACATCTAGAACAATATTGAATAGAAGTGGAAGTAGTGGGATCCTGTTTTGTTGCTGATCTTAAAGGGAATAATGCTTAATATAGATTTCCTTTCTAGATATCATTTATCATATTACAGAAGTTTCCTAACATTCTAATTTTTAAAAAAATAGATGAATGTTGAGTTTCACTGAACATTTTTTGTGTATAGAGAAGGTTACATCTTTTTCTTCTTTAATCTGTTAATATGAAGAATTACGTAATTGTAATTAAAACAATTTTTCCTTCCTGGGGTAAATCCCAATTTGTCATGGTGCATTATGCAGCCTCTTCATTGTTTACATAGGTCACAAAGGGAAAATTGAACTAAGGGAAGTTAAGCCACTTTCCCAAGGCCACACAGCTCAAGTATTTATAAAATGCAGACTACTGAAACCTTGAAGTTCTGAGCAAGGTAGAGTGGAAAAAATGGATTCAACCTAAAAGGTGTTTAGCAATTACCAGCAGACTACTTCATTCAAAAAAGAACCACTCTGCCCCTTGGATAATAACATCTAGAACTAAACTTAGTGGGACCCCAACATTCCATTTAGGGTCATTCAGGATCCCCATCATCTCATAAGTAAATCCTCAGGGAGGCTATTAAACCTCTGAGAAAAACAATTCCATCTTATCAAGGGCCAGGATCATAGAATTATTTGAGGATCAAAAACTCAGACTTGATTTGATTACTTCCAGTTAAGTGACTTTATACAGTTGCTGTTTTTCCACTTTTTTATTATATTACGATCTATTGTTTAATATCACAGCTGGAGTATATATGTATTTCATTCAATGACCCATTTTGATAATCAAGATATTTGGGTGCCAAGTGTTGTTTTCCAAAGAACATATGGAGTTTTTTTATTATTCAGGTTCTCGTTTACCAGAATTCTCCTCTTTGAGTTTAACCATTTTCTAGCAATGTAGTCCCCAGAACTGAGTACTAAAATAACCTAATTTTGTAAAAATGAGCCAACTGACCAATCCTATAAAAGGCAGGCAAGCAGAAGCTGAACAACTACAAAAACAGCAGCCACAAAACCCAGGGGACGGTCCCTGTTTGTGTCTTGGACATCTATCTTTTCATTTGTTTTTCACCACTGTTGAGCCTGCCACCATTCATGCCTCACTGCCAGTGACTGCACCAAAGTCCCCAAGCTTGCAAAGTGGCAGGAGACGACATGCAAAGCATCTTTATGCAGTATCCCAGTGTTTTGTGTTATATTCTCAAAACATTACAGACAGGGTAAGCTCCATTATAATCTCTCATAAAAATTAGAAAAAAGAGATTTTTATTGTAGCTGTTTAACAACTTGGCCAAGTGTCTTAAAATTGACAAACCCGAGTACTAGAGTGAAAGTGAAGAAATGGACACTTTCATACACTAGTGGTGAGAATTCAAAGTTATACTTCTATCTGGAGGATAATAAAATTATATCTGCCAGCATTCTAAGTGCACATGTGCTTTGGCCTAGTAAATCCACGTCTAGTAATTTGCCTAGAGAAATTATAGAACAAATGTAGGCAAAGATAAATCTCCTAAGACGTTTGCAGTGTTGTTTATGCTAGTAAGATTTTCATCAGTCTGGGATATTTTAAATAAGTTACAGTGCATTATATAATGGAATATTATGCAGCCCTTCTAAAGGCTGATGTAGGTATATATTTATTAACATGAAAAGATGTCCTTAATATATGGTTTAGTTTTAAGAACCAAAATATAAAAAGAAAACTTAAATCTATTTTTGTTGAAAAATTTTGTGTGAATATATGAATTAAAAATTCTGAAAGCCTACCAAGTTAACAGTGATTATCTTTGGGCGGGGTGATTTCATGGATGATTTTCACTTTTTTTGGTCTTTCTGTATGGTGTGGATCTTTTATGAGAATATATTACTTTTATATTTTCATTTTAGCAAAAGACTATTTTCTTGTGGAAATTTAGTTTTATTAATGACATTGACAGGTCAGCTTAAAAATTAGAGTTTTATTGTAATAACAAAGAGTAAAACAACAAGTCTAAATATAGAAAGAGAAGAACACTTATGAAGCTCAGTTTAAGTACAAACGAATCACCCAAATTAAAAGTTCAAATGACGCTTTTCCCTGTCTCTTCATTGTTAAAGGAAAGCAAATCCCTAGGAGGCTACTATACTTCTTGGTAAGACAATTCCCTTTTATCAGGAGCCAGGAGCATAGAATTATTTGCAGATTAAAAAACTGGGCTTGATTTGATTACTTCCAGCTAAGGGACTTTATACAGCTGCCATTTTTCTGTTTATTATAGTCTATTGTTTGATGTCACAGCCAGAGTTTATATGTATTTCAACAAATTATCCATTTTGATAACAAAGATATTCACAAGGGAGCAATTTTTAAGTGTATATGTCAATAATTTTGAAACATATTTCAAAATTACCTTGTAGGACACACTCAGGGACCCTCAGGCCAGTTACGAGCGTGAGTCAAAAATTATCCGCACTCCAGTTGTATTAAAATGTCTCTTGGCTGCCCTGTCTTATCGGTGCTTTCCGTTCAAGGCTACTGTCTCCCCAGTCACTGCTGTGCGGGTGTGAACACGTTACATCAGTTCATTTGTAACTGCGGTGCGAGCAAAAATGGATGCCCCACTTGTGATTTGCATGAAAGAAGAGCAGTGTGCAGTGATTCGTGTTTTGTGGTCTGAGGCTCTACCTGGTGCCGTTATTTATCGAAGACTTTATGCACAGTATGGAGAAAGTGTTTTTTCATGAAGAAGTGTGTCTGAATAGATAGAGAAGTACAAGGAAGGTTGCATAAGTGTTAGCCATCAAGAAGGAGCCAGATGTCCGTCCACATGAAGACGTGAAGACAGCAGTGCATTCATGGCTTGCAGCTCAGCCTAAAACATTTTTTAATGAGGGAATACGAAAGCTTGTTGACAGATGGACAAAGTATATTGAAAAGCAAGGAGATTATGTCGGAAAATGATGTATTTGGCTTTTCTAAAAGTTAATTAAAATAAATTCTACAGCCAGAGTGCGGATAATTTTTGACTCACCCTCGTACACTCAAAGTTGCCTTTGTTTAATCATGCTCGGGGATTCTACGTCCTCTGTGTGAGAATCTGCTTGGTCAGATTGCACAAGCAAACTTTGCTGAGTCCCAATTTCAGAGGAGCGACGCTGTTCAAGACGCCATTTCCAAAAATACAACTTCCAAATCTATCTGTAAAAAATCTAGTATTTCTTCAATTCTACATATTTTTGTTCAACTGAAAGGTTATGTAATTGCTAAGTGTGTGGTGGGAGAGGACATGGGTACATGGCTCTGAATGCAGCGACATTCTATGAGCTATGGGCTAGCACAGGATGTGGAGAGGGTGCCAGTGCTACCAGGGCTATGGAGAAGCAGGGATTGTTACAGGTAAAGAAAATATCACTGCTCTCAATAGATGGCTGGCCAAGAGAGAGAAAATCTCAGATGCAGGGAAGCTGATGTGACTTGAATTGGTTTTTAGTGAGTATACTAAGAGCCAGAGGTTATAAAAACAACTAAGACATGGTGCCTGCATTGGAGAAACTTGCAGTCCTCTGAGGAAGACTGGGGTTCAGGCCCAACCAGCAGAGGTGGTATTTGTGGTTGCACAGGGTACTTGGCACCAAGATGAAAGGCCACAGCCTTGCTCTCCTTCCAGAGCCTGCAGCTGCCTGTACAGCCTTTAGCCATGTGCCTATTCCATGCATGCCACTTCAGATCCCACAGAAAATATAGTTCCTCCTCTTCACAACGGCCCTTTAAATACTTGAAGAGATACTGCTGATGCCAAACCAGTGTCATTTCCCTTCCCCAAACCCTCTGCTAAGCTTTCCTTTTAGAGTGAAGCAGATGGTGTTTACCTTTTCTGACATTCATCTTGACCTTCCTGGACTTAAGCCAGGCTGACCAAGGAAGATGATGGGCTCCTCTGTTGCATTCTAGTCTGTCCATCCACTGTCCCTTGGCCTCCTCTCCCTTTCAAAGCCCCTCCTCTCCTACCCTTTAGTCTTGAAGCTGTTTGCTGCCTTGGAGTTTTGACTCCTGATCTCCTTCAGGATTTGGCCCCAGACCTTCCTGTCTGAATCTTTCCCTTCCAGGGTCTCCCTCATTCAGTTCCCATAGACCCAGCCCTAAGCTGAAACTGGCCTGGTTCTGGCCCCTTAATAGGGTTCAGAGCCTTCGTGCCACTACAAGTCTAGGGTCTCAAAGAAGGACATACATTTTGAGTCTGAATTTAGGAACCTATAATAGGGGCAAATAAGAATGAAAAAGGAAAAAAATTCTGTATTCACCAGACTCATGCATTCATTATAGTTAACAACAGTACTCTTCAATTTAAAAAAAAAGTGTGTGTACTCTGTGTGTGTGTGTGTGTGTGTGTGTGTATGTGTGTGTTAGCACTCGCACGCTGGAAATGTAGAATGCATTCCTCCCCTGCAATTCCTCTCTTCTTAATCTGAAATTGTTCAATTTCTAAAATCAAATAAATATTTTAAGAAATACAGCTGACCCTCCAGTAACACGGGTTGGAACTGCCTGGATCCACTAATACGTAGGTGTTTTTCAGTAGTAAATACTACAGTACTACATGGTCTGTATCCCCAGATGTGGAGGGACTGCAGATACCAAGGGCCAATGGTAAATTATGCATAAATTAACCCCTGCAGTTGTTCAAGGTCAATGGTAATAGAACTGGCTGTGTGGGAACATTCACAGCTATATGGGGAGCCATGGAGGCTGACCTCACGCAGACTTGTGGGGCTGGGGCAGAAAGCACAGGCTGAGCCTTCTGTTTTGTATCCTCCATGCTCCACTAGCTTGCTCTCTCCTGAACTCTGGTTGCCCTCATTATTTGTGTAGGCATGCACTGCCTCGTATAGGTATTTCTCCTTTCTTTGCATCTGGCTTATATCTCCAACTATCAATAGATTGAAGCTCCAAGATGCAGATTTCCATGCAGACTTAGCAAACTGAGCCTCATAGCTCTGTGCAGTCCCAAGTCCTAGAACAATGTCCTGCACGTAACAGATATTCAATACATTCTTGTTGACGATGACGCTGTTACTTAACTAGATGCTGGTCTGAAAGGTCTGACTGCGTAAACTGCTTAATCCTCAATTAAATGAAAGGCTTGGGACTTCCTTGGTGGCACAGTGGTTAAGAATTCTTCTGCCAATGCAGGGGACACGGGTTTGAGCCCTGGCTGGGAAGAACCCACATGCTGCAGAGCCACTAAGCCCGTGCACCACAACTACTGAGTCCTCGCGCCGCCACTACTGAAGCCCATGCTCCACAACAAGAGAGGGCACCGCAATGAGAAGCCAGTGCACAGCAATGAAGAGTAGCCCCCACTCGCCACCACTAGAGAAAGCCCGAGAGCAGCAACGAAGACTCAATGCAGCCAATAAATAAATAAATTTATTTTTTTAAAAAGTGTAATGAACTGGAGGAGCACTTTTCTGAACTAGAGGAGGTGCTTCTGAATGCTAAATTTGTATTTTTATTCTGTATTTTGTTCTCCTGCCTCTGGCATATTGTAGGGGAAACAGACCTAGAGAATGTGTCAAGCCGTTATTAGTCTCAATAATAATACAAGAAGTAGCTTGATTTAGTTTTGCTCTTGATTCATCTTTAATTACCAGAGTTCACGCATGGAATACCCACCAGAAAACCAAGAGAAGGGGGTCAGAAGGACTTCTTCTTCCTTTTCCAGAAAGTGCTTTTTTAATGAGTTTAATGAAACCCCCACATTTTAGTGTGGTATCATTTCAGCTGGACTTGAATTTGAATCCCATCTTTTTCATTTATCAGCTCTGTCTGTTAAAATGTCTGTTGAGCAAAACATTTAACCCTCCAAGCTGCAATTTACTTTTTAATAAAATGTGTATCATAATAATCTCTGAGTAGATGAGCCAGCTGAGCAGATGGAACTAACCCATAAGGCTGTTGCAAGGATTCAGTGAGATACAGCTTTTAAAATGCTTAGCTGCCAAATGTAAAATAGATAGCTAGTGGGAAGCAACTGCCTAACACAGGGAGATCAACTCGATGATTGCTGATAACCTAGAGAAGTGGGATAGGGATGGAGGTAGGGAGGCTCAGGGGCAGGGGAATCTGGGGATACATGTATAAATACAGCTGATTCGCTTTGTTGTACAGTGGAAACTGGCACAACAGTGTAGTTATTATACTCAAATAAAGATCGAAAAAATAAAATAAAATAAAACGCTTAGCTTAGGATCTGGCCCAAGAATAGGGGCTCCGTAATGGCAGCTCAAAAATGTAACACTATCTCTGTTTCACTTCCTCGGGGACTTTGAAAAAGTCTATCCCTGGTGCTCATGTACAAACAGGTCACCCATTTAATTGTGTTTCTAGTGTTCAAGTGTGGCTGATAACCCTTCTGTGGTTATCACAACCTTCGGGTGATCAAAGGGCTCAGACACAATATGCTCTGGGAAGGATAAAAATACTCTTAATACAAAAACCACTTCCTAATTCATCAGCTGAGTTTAGAGTATTTTCTGTGTAGGCATGTCCAACCACTGAGCTTGCACAAAAGAATCTGACTTATTCTACTCAGCTCAAGGGTCACCTCCTCTAAGCATCCTTTCCAACCACCTCTCCACTGCCATCATCAGACTGAGGCAGATATCTTCTCGCGGCGCCCGCACAAGAAAATGTGTGTGTACATCACCTCCTCCATATTTTTACAATTATGTTTCTATACCCGTCTCTTCACTGGTCTTTGAGCTCCATCAAGACCAGGACTGTATCTTATTCATCTGTGTGTCTCCAGAGAGTAGCTTAGAAGATAGCACAGAATGGGCCATTACAAGAATGCGTAGGACAAATAAACGAAACTCTGGATGGGGCTAAGTGTGCATAAATAGGGTAATACGGAGTGTGTCCTGAGAATCTGGTTTCTATTTAAGTTTATGTGCATAGATAGTTTTGTGAAAGTTCATGTTTACTGTTTGAGACCTTCACCCAGATGACTGATTCCCTCGCCTTTCCTTCCCTTTCAAAAACTGGAAAGCAAAGATAAAGAAACAAAATGCTCGACCCTAATACCACAGACCAATTTAAATATAATTTCAGCAGGAAGAGTTAGCAGTTCATGAAACTTGTGTAAGATATCTCCCAAAAGCTATGCAGGGAGAGCTGACATCTTTGTCCATGACTCTGTCAGCCATCAGGGGAGTGACAGACACTTAGGGTTTGTTGTTTTTGTTTTGTTTCGTTTTTTTAGTTGTAACGGGCAGAAACAGATTGCATCAGAAAGGTTTATGATATATTACCAAATGACAAGAGCATTGTGCTGAATATACAATGTGATTCCAATTCCATTGGTGACAGTACTTTGGATGATATTTTTCCCTTCTCTATGCTTTTCTTTTCTTTACAATAAACATGTATTATATTAACAATGAGAGAGGAAAGCTATATGTTCTTTTTTTGAAGTTCTAACTTGTGCTCCTACAGACAATTCTGCAGAAAGTTCCCTAGTCTTCTCTGAGTAGAGAAGCAGCTGTGCAGATGGAACTTCCCTGAGGAATTAACTGCCTTCTGTTTGACCCGATGACACGTGCTGCACATGAAGATACAACCTTAACATGGCCTGTGAGACCTGGCAATGTCTGGGTGCTCCCTAACTCCCCGGCCTCCTTCACCATCCTCCAGCCACTGTGGCTGTCTGATAGCTGCTAGGGTGCCCTAAGCCTCAACTGGCCTGGAATGTTGTCCCTACATCATATTTTTGTTCTTCCTCTATTTAACTGTGCGCTTTTAATCTAATATCCAGTGCCCCCACCCTTCCAAATAAAACAGCTGTGAGCTCTGTGCAGATGTTGCTCATCGTTGAATACTTAGTGTTAGCGTAATGCCTGAAGCCGCAAAGGAGCTTAAATACTTCTTTTGTATATGAATGCACCGCTGAAATAAGATACATGGAATTCAGAGAGGAAGATGGGAGGCAGCACTTTTATTGCGTCTACCCAGAGCTGTCAATCTAATCAATGAATCAACAAGTATTTGTTGGGTGTCTATTTGCCCTCTGCTAGATACTACAGGAGAAGCAAGACTAATATAAAAAAGGGGCCCTGCTCTTTGGGAATTTCTAGTACAATACAAAGAGATGAGAAAACATATGAAACAGAGAAGTAACACTACTAATTAAATTATATTAGAATCATGTTTTTAGTGGCCACGTAATTAGAAGCAATATAAATTTTCTGCATCGACTAAATCCATTCCAGCAAATGGTATTCAGCCTGAACAGCTTTTAAACAAAGTCAGTGCTATTTTCCTTCCACTCCTTTTCCTTGGAATCCTTTTCTACTTCCCTCACACTCCCTAAAATTTAACTTTATCCCACTTAAAACACATTGTCGGTAGAACCCAGAGTCTACATAGCACCTTCCCACATGTTCACCTGAGAAATTTTTTTTTTAAATGAGGCAATGCCAAGAAGAGGATCTGGACAGTGAAAATAAGAACAGGAGGAAGTGGAGGCAATTCTTAGAACATTCACAGCTAACACATCCACTGCACTTACAACGCGCCAGGTATCGCTCTGAGCACGTCACATGCACATCCATTTAACTGCTGAAACATTTCCACGTGGTGCTGATGGGTGACTCTTATCCTTATCTGTTAACATAGCTGAGGGAACCGAGTCATGAGAGGGTAGTAACTTGCCAGGTCACACAGCTTGTAGGCGGGGGAGCCAGGCAGTCTGGCATCATGCTGCCCAAAGTCCCCCTGCTTTCCTCTCCCTCAGCATCTCTCATTCCCCTGCTACCATTCCTCCATCACCACCTCCTTCACCAGGCTTTCTGTTTCTACTATGTACTCATCCTTTCCTCTTTGTCCCAAATTCCTAAGTGCAAAGGCAGCCCCAAGCTCCTCAAATCATCTTCATTTTGTACTTCCAGATTTTTTCAATTTTATTCCATTTTTAATCGATCCCTGAGATGCCTACTTACAAGCTATGATAATCGCGGAGTGAATGAAGAATAATACCCACCACTATACAACTAGAATTCTAAGGGGATAAACTGGAGTTACTGTTTTCTGACTTGACACTAAATGCTTGATATTTGATTTCGCTGTGTGACGGCAACTCTGAAGAGTAATAACAACAGCCTACATTTCTTGAGTGCCAACTGTGGGCCAGATATTGTTTCAAGCACTCTCCACATATCAACTCATTTAATCACATTAACAGCCCCGTAAGATAAGTTCTGCTGTTATCATTCTATTTCACAGTTTAAAAAAAGAAGAAGAAGAAGACGGTGTAGAGAGTTTAAGTAATTTGCCTCGAAGAGAGCCACGCATGGAGCCAAGAAGGGTCTTGCACAGTTGAATCACAGAGCCCAAGTTTTAACCACTGTACCACACAGCCTTTTACTTCACCACACTAACCATTTTTACATCTTTTTTCTGATTTAAGAAGCACAATTCCTTTCTAATAATGACCCATGTCTGTTCTATATTTTCACTCCAAAACTCTTTCCAACAATCCTTCCAATTGCCAGAAAATCCTCAGCGGCTTTCCCTCTCCCACCTAATTATTTTTTGCTGCTATTTTTGCTCCTTATTCCTCAGAAGCCTGTTGGAATAGAAAACATTCACTGAGATTTCACGATAACTGGAAAATTTACACTGAGACATTACAATTAAGACAAAGTGTAAAAAAAAAAAAAAAGACAGTGTATTTTCCAACATATGACCTTAAATTGGAGCTCATATCATAGTCAAAGGAAACCTGACCACTTGGCATGTGGGTACAATTCCTGCACTACTGAGCTGGGAATGCGCAGGAGTGATTCACACTGGCCCCTGTGTGCAGGCCACCTTCCATGGAAGTCGGTGACTGCCCCACCCGCCTCCTCGGTGACTGTTATTTCTAAGCTGCCAACATTGCTCCCGTATTATCAGCATTCTAACTTCATGGGAAGGGCTGTGGTGACTTGCAGGAAAGTGAATAGGAAGTTGCTTTTCTAAACAGCCTCACAGCTGAGGGGAGGCAGAAAGACTGTAAGAAGTGTGGGTCGAACAGACGGCAGAAAGCCAGCCGTGTCGCAGAGGAGATGGTAAGATCATTTCTCTTTGCTATGGGAAGTGGTTGGGTTGAAGTGGTTTGGGGCTGAGTCAGGAAGGTAAAGCTTCCGAAAATGAGGAATAGCAGTAATCATGGAGCTTTATGTCGAGCAGCCCTTGAGAGTTTGTAAGCATTTCAAAACCTGCCGTCCGTCCACTTTGACTCACCCAGCATCCTTGTGAGTTGCTATGTCCATGTTACAAATGCAGCCGCTGTGCCTCACAGAGAGGATAGGTGTTTTACCTAAAGTGCACTGTTAGGCTTGATGTTGTCTGGATCTGAACTCCTGTCCTCTGGCTCCACAGCTGCTGTTTTTCCCAGCAGGGCTTACGGGGACTCTCTTGGAGCAAATCTTTGTTAACCCTCAACCCCCTTCTCCCAGATTGCTCTTCTGTCTGGGGTGAATGCAACGCTGGGCAAGTGCCCTGGGATAAGACTACAGTTAAATGGTTTCCCACCCCCAGCTCTCCTAGTTCTTTCTCTGAGCCCTAGGAGTCTGCTGGGACTGATGTGGAGTATCCACATGGTTCCCATTGCTGCCCCAACTCTCAGTCCTGTTACTGACTCAGTTTCCTCATCTGTAAAATGGACAGAATAACAGTACTCTACTTGTAGCATCATTGTGAGGATTAAACAAGTTTACACTGAAAAGCATTTAGGTCTGAGTCTGGCACATGGCTTTGGATTAGTAAATGTTATGAGCAAGAGAAAATTCTTGGGGTGTAGTGGAATTTGTGATCCAGGTAAGATCCAAGGGAAAAGGCATTCTTGAACTCAATATTATCCTAGATAAGACACACACACACAGTTTTACCCTTGACTTACGAGGTGTATCTCATACAGTCCTAAGGTCTAAATTCCTGTAGTCTGTGGCTAGAGAGGAACCAGACTGTCCCTGTTTTTGAGCCCCTTCCTATGGGATACCAGAAGAAAGCAGCACTTATACCTGACTTACCCCATCTCTTTGCTTTACTACAGTACCATTTTCACATACTTGTAATAAGGATTTTCCAGGTTGGGGAGAAAAGGGATAAAAGGACTAGGAAAAGAAGAGGAAGGAGTTTGAGTCTGTCCTGAGTTTGAACTCCAATGATGTAAGAATGTGGATTACTTTTGCCTTATCTCCTGCATACTTTTCCTGAATTGGTCAGCTTAAATGCATGAGCAGTTCTTTCTTCCTTCTATTCTCTTTGGGATCCTCCTCTATTTTAGAGAAATGTTAACAGATTGAATCATGAAGTTCTTTGAGATTCTGACAAAAAGTACAACTGCTTTTCCCAGATGAAAGTGCAGACACCCACATAAACTCTGAGCTTTATGGATAACTGCAGGGAGTCCCAGCCCTCCGTGTGGGTCCCCAGTTAAGTATGCCACCCTATTACCTCCTGCACTTTAAGCTCAAAAGTTCCCCCACTGGCATCCTGAAACTAGGCTGAAACTCTGCAATGAAGTGCTAAGAACTCCAGCCCTGGAATTGTTTTAAATATTCCAAAGAGAAGACCTCTTCTTTTGCGCTTGAGCACATTTGTCTCTTGGGATTCAGGAACCTCAAACTCTGTGTGTAGTTCAACATCAAGTTCAGAGTGGCTTCAATTAACCCTAGGACCTGAGGAAGACGTTAAGGTTTATCTGGTGGGGTGTCATCAATCAGATGGATCTCAGCAGGGGAGAGCTCTAGATGGGGAACTTACAGTTAAATTATGTCAGTATTAGTCAGGGTGTGAGGGGCTAAGGAGCAGGCCCGGATTCACTTCCATTTATACCTTTTAACCATCTTAGGTCTGCTGATTCTAGTTCTTACCCTTCCTTCCATTACCTATTTTTCAAAATGTAATTAAATGGTTCATGCTCTCCTGGGCTGGTTGCTAGCTCTTAGAAGGTACAGCTTCAGAATTTTGTCAGTGGAGGTTTATTAATCAAACCTTCAAACATCAAGGTGACTTACTATATAACAGGCAGTCCTGGGAAAAAACTCTGGACCTGACCCTAGAGCATAGGCATATGGTGTTCCATAAATTGCATTTATTACATTGTCTTCTAAGTGGCTTGTTTTTTCTGATTGAAAAGCAAAACAGAAATTTTATAAATTCAAATACATAAAATGAATACTTGATATTTGTAGAGATATAGCTCAGCCATGGTCCAAATGGCTTAAAAAATCTTTTAAGTATGCTATTTTATTTCTAATGCTAATATTTCACCCTAAATAACAGTGATCAGGAGTCTAATTTATATATATATATATATATATATACACACACACTTGATTCTTAATGTCCTGGGCTTGATGTCCTGGGCTCCTTCCTGACTTTATTTCTATTTGTTATTTGGCTTATAGACCTCTTTGTTTCACTGTTTCATTTTCTGCCTTTAGGCTGAGGCCACTGTTTGATTTTCTGCCTTTAGGCTGAGGTGGTGCTATATTACCACCACCACCCAGAAACTTAAGGGAAATAATATGATATCAGTTGTACTGCCTTGAAAATCTAGACTCTGCCACCAATAAGTTGTATAATTCTGGTCTCTTCAATGACTCTCACATCTACCTCCTCCCTTTACACTGCCATTTATCCTCTTTAATTCCCTTTCTTCCCCATAGGAAATTTCTAAGACAAAACAAACGGATTTTGTAGATATTATAATATCCAACATTTGCAAATATTTATTCAGTGCCCCACCATGTACCTAGCAGTGTGCTACAAGTATATGTAAATAAATGTTGAAGAGAAATCATTTGTTTAAAACCACCTGTAGACTTGCTGATTTTTAATTTGAAAGACTACAGATTATAATATTATCTCGAATTAAAAAAAAAAGAAAAACACCATCATTAGATGTATCTACTCAGGACACTTCTCTGTTCAAAACCCTGGCAATTGGATCCCTTCTGCAACTGCTTTTCAGACTCACAAGATCTGACCCCAAACCAGCTCCTTTTCAACTAACCTCTAGGACTTCCCGATTTTCAGTAGCAATCAGACCACATCACTACCTCTCTTAAAATCTGCTCGCTGCCCCACTTGTCTTGGGTTGAGAACAAAAACCTCACTTCCTTGTTTTGGTTCCCAAAGCCCAAAGTAATCTGTCCCCAGCTTCATCTCATACACTTCTTCCCCTTGCTCATTCCATTCCAGACACACTGATGTCTTCATCTTATTTCAACACTCCACATTTTCCTTCCACCTTACAGCCTTCATATTAGCATTTCCTTCCATCTTTAACGCTTTCCCTCCTGCTTCTCACTGGTTTCTTCTGGTCAATCTGCTCTCAGCTTAAATGTCGCCTTTTTAGAGAGGTCTTTTCTGACCTCCTTCCCTATCTAATATAACCACCCCATCACTCTATCACATAACCTGGCTTTAATTCTCTACCTAGCACGATCTTCTGTTTTTTATGTTTACTTGTTCAGTACTGTTGTATATGTATTGGTGTTTGTTTCATTGTTTGTCTCCCACAGAACATACATTTCACAAGGACAGGAATTTTGTCTTCTTTTATCATTTTAATTGCCAGTGCCTAGAACAGTGCCTGACACATTGTAGGCACTTAATAAATCAATAGTTATTGAAATAAGTAATGAGGCAATAGTAAGGGCATGCCTATCTTGGTGTGGGGAGGAAGGGATTGATAACAGGGAAGGCTCCTTTGAGGAGGAGATTCTTGGACTTTCAGAGCTAGGCACTCACAGAAGGAGAGGGTGCTATGGACATTAAAAGAACATAGGGAACATACAGTGCACCCTGGAAAGTACAAGATGTCTCAAAAAAAAAACAGAGAAAGTGCAAGATGTCTTGTTATAAATGCACCGTAGAATTCTGGCAGGGGCAGGGGGGTAACTGAGGAGTAATGGCAGGAGATGAGACTAGACAAATAGGAAAAAGCCTCATCTTAAAGAGCATCACAGTGTCATCTTAAGGAGTTGGTATGTATTGATCAGGGAGTAGGAACAACTGATGGATTTTAAGTAGTGAAGCAATATGATCAGATTTTGTGTTAGGAATATCATTCTGACAGCATTAGAGATAAAGAACTGGAGATGGGTAATCTTGAGACGAAGAGACCAATAAGAAGATGATTTCTCTGATTCAGGAAAAAAACGATAATGTCTGAATTAGTGCTGTAGCAGTAAAGTGGAAATCTGGAGAATGGCCAGGTATCTCATCATAAGGTAAAGTCAATAGGATTTGATGGCAGATTGATATGAAGGGATCCTTGGTCTTTCCTCCCCGGTCCCACTTGATGGAGGACTTCAGGGTCTCTGTGGGCAGGTAGGTTATAGGGCTTGAGTCAGTGATACTGTCTATTAATAAGAACATACATCCCTTATATGAGCCCTCTTTGGTGCTGGGGACTTTCAAAAGGGAGACACCCACTCCAGAGAATTACATGGAATTTGCCTTCTCTTCTCCAGCTTCTAATCCAGGCCTTCCTGAGACACACCAGCTATGGTAGGTCCTGACTCCTCCACTTCTCCTCCACTTCTCCCTGTCTGCCACCTGCATGCAGTTAAGTCAGCGAGTCCTACTCCTTTTTTCTCTCACATGGGATGCAAGCCATCATGCCCCTTGTTTCTCCCGCACTTAAAGAGAATGAGACACAGTGCCCAGAACATATTCTTTGCACAGCCTTCTTCTACCTAATCATAATACACTTTTAAATTTGATATGATTGCTGCTGTAATCATATTGTACTTAGTTCTAATTATCACATATTTCCCAACATTTTCCCAGTTAGTACGCGTCTAACAGTCATTCCCTTGCCATTTTTCATCCATTCATTCATTCAGCTATAACACATTTATTAGGTAGTAAGCACCTGCTCTCTACTATGGCTGGGATTCAGACGTGAGTAAGTCGTAGTCCTTGCCCTGAGAAGCCTCAGCCAGCAGCTCCCTCCAGCTGTATGCTCATGTTTATTTTGCATTTGGATGGCAGACTTCATGCTCATGAGGAAAGTCAGGGATGGAGATGCTGATGGAGAGCCATTGGCAAACAGATGACCATAAGGAGGCCCTAGGAGAGCAGAAGAGTGATAAGAGAATAGGGTCACGGATGCAGGAACCCAGGGGAATCTCTGTCTCAGCAAGTGAAGGCAGAGGGTTTACATAGATTCAGAAGAAGACTCAGAACAATTGCTCAAGATGTCAGAAAAGAATCAAGACAGGAACCAAGGGAAGCATTTTGAGCAAAAGGAAGTAGTCAGAAATATTTATTGCTGCAGAAAAGTCAAAGAAGGTAATGAAAGACTTCATCGGGTTTGGGAATTAGGAAGTCAGTGGTGAAGGCAGCGGTAAAATCAGCAGGAGCAGTTTTGTAGGCTGGTGGGACAAGGAAAAGGGAGACAAGGAAATTGAGAAATCTGAACTGTAGAGGAAGGAGAGAAATCAGACAGGACCTAGGCAGGAGGCGGAGCTTCTAGGGAGGGACATTGTATGTTCTGCCTCTAACAATGCAAGGCTGGGGTCTACAACATAGACAGGAGAACAGAATCACTACTGTGGTACCATTCCTGCCAACTTTTACAAGCCACCTGGAATGCTGGAAGCCATGGGATTCCTACTGGCATCTACTACCCCTTTCTATGGAACAGTCGAGGGAAAAACACTTCTTGCTCCTTCTACTTTGTCTCTGCTTCTCTCTTCACCCCGCAATCACTTTCAGTTCTTTGGAAAGTAAAATTAAAGATTACCATGGTGCAAAGCAGCCTGCATAAAGGTTTACACAGGCACAGGATGTTATTTTAATGACCCCGTCTCAGACTCTTTCTCAGTGACTTCCAGTTTGGATCAGGCTGCCAAAGAACATGAAGTAAAAATTAGCAGAGCACACTGCTGCTTCTCCTAGAGCAGCATTTCCTGGTGTTTCAACACAAAGTGTTTAGTAAAAAACACCAGGACAGAGTCCTTAATTCTTTACCATCCTAGATCCCGCGTGGTCCTGTCCTAAAGATGACGCTGAAAGCAGGGGCAGATGTAAGAAGGCATACCTACCCCAAGGAAGTTTCAGAGGAAAAGTATTACTCAAAGGAAGATTTTTAACCATTATTCATCCCCCACACCCACACTCAAAACCCTTCTCAGTTGCCGATGAGTCAAGGTGCTGCCGTACAGTTAATGCAGAGATTTGAACTTGGGGTCCATGAACCTTCTGAAATTGTCTAAAAAAAATTGCAAGTGTGAAATTTTTAAAAAAGAATCCTGCTTATGGCTTTTATCAGACTTTCAAAGGAGTTCATGAGTTCTGTGAGAATAAGAATCACTGTTTAAACCAACATATATACATTCTGGTGAGCAAGCTTCGGCAAATCATCTAAACTCACTGACTCTCAGTGATAGGCAGTGATGATGGTCCTATCTTGAGCATCCATGGTCCAAAAGACCTGCTGAAGAATGCTGGAGAAATGCTTAATTGATTTGGTAGTAATCTTTTCGCTCTCCTAAAGCTCTCAAACATTCTATGAGAGGTGATTCTTGGTATTTGGTGATTAAAAAACAAAACAAGAGAAACATACCGTCAGATTAAAGCAGGGGACACACAATGACTTGCATTTTCCTTTCTTAGATGCTGTGTCTTGATCAGAAGCACTTACTAGTCCTCTAAAACCTTAAAATGTTTAAAATCAGCTCCCTCTCTCTCTCTCGCTCGCTCGCTCTCTCTCTCAATTTTGTTTAAACCAAACCATATTGAAAAGTTTAAACAAACAAGTTAAAATAGAAAACAGCTCTGATGTGGTGGAGTTGGGAATGGAGATAGGGGATAGGAACCTCACTTGGTCACTGTCCCAACACACTTCCTTGAGCTGGTCCCAAAGCCAGATAAACCCCTAGAAATACTCTCTACAGGAAGAAAACCACTTTCTAAGGGCACAGGAAGAGCACCACTAGATTAAAAATACTACGATCCTCCTCCAATCTACTTGAGAAGAAACCTAGCAGAGTTTCAAAGGCAAATATTGAGGTCCCCTTCATTAGGCTATACTATTCACCAGCAATATTTTTGTTTCTGTATCTCCAAAAAAATTCTGGAAAAGTATATAATTTCTCGAACTTTTCTAAGTGGAGAGCTAAAATTTTGCATCATAAATTTTTAAATAAAAGATGGAATTTCCAGTACATTGTAAAGATTGGCCTTTTATGATAAATAAATGTTACATCATTTCCTAGAGTTTATCCAATGGAATAAAACACCATAGTGATCTGATTACACTTATCACTTAAAAAAAAATATAAACTAGTTCCTAATAATAGGGAATTTTGTATTACTCACTTTCTCTTCTTTAATACCTATTTCTATTTCACTTCCTCTACAGAATTTTAATCTAATTCATTTTCTTTCTTTTTTTTTTTTTGATGTCTTGGCTTTGCTTTTTTTTTTTTTTGGCGGGGGGTACTTTTTATTGAGATACAGTTAACATACAATAAACTGCATATCTTTAGGATGTACAATTTGGTATTTTTTTTCTTATTAGTAATGTATATATGGCAATCCCAATCTCCCAATTCATTCCCCACCAACTCTCCCCACTTTCCCCCACTTGGTGTCCATATGCTTGTTCTCTACATCTGTGTCTCTATTTCTGCCTTGCAAACCAGTTGATTTGTACCATTTTTCTACATTCCACATATATGTGTTAATATACGATATTTGTTTTTCTCTTTCTGACTCATTTCAGTCTGTATGACAGTCTCTAGGTCCATCCATGTCTCTACAAATGTCCCAATTTCATTCCTTTTTACAGCTGAGTAATATTCCATTGTATATTGTAAACCACATCTTTTTTATCCATTAATCTAATTCATTTTTAAGCTTAAATTATTTTATTGATCACTATATCATACTTCTGACACAAATAAAAACATAATTAATTTGAAATGTAAAAGATTCAATTCTTTGAAACCATAAATCTGTGTGTTAAATTTTTTTCCTTTTTGATTGTGAGGATGACAATTACTTTTAGTACACAATTAAATAAAATAGCATAAACATACTACAAATTTTGATAAAGTAACTTAAACTTCCATATTTAAGATGCTATTGAAGGTTCATCTCCACATAAGAAGAGGGGCTTTTTCCCTATTCATGTAACCTTGTATGCATGTTATTTATTGACATAATCAAAGCAGTTCAGCATCAATTCTATTCCTATATTTCATTTTTTGAGATTTTTAAACATTAAGGACTTTTATTCATATGAATAAGTAAATGGAAATGGAAGTTTATTATAGCAATGTCTCTCAATTCTTTGAACTCCTTCCAAGTTTCATGTCCCAAATTACATAGTGATATATCATCAACATTTAGTCAATGGTCTAGCATCTGACAATTTAAGTGGGTCTCGATCACAGCTGATGAAAAGAGAGAAATGGAAACACTGGACTTGAAAAGGATTTGTTACACTATCATTTGAAGCATTCAAGTGATTGATCTAAGCCAATATTTTGGATGGTCTCTGGCACACCGATGTTTTTTACATACACAGGCAAGGCCTAATGACAAATAAGAGTCAGGTTATAAAAGGTGTGATTTCTTTTGTAAAACGGGAGAAGGATACCTTGGTAGGCGGATTGGTTTTAGGAAAGTGTACATGTTGGAGTTGAGAATCTAAACACAGATTTACTTAAATCCTCCTTGCTTGTGTACCGCTTGGGAAGCCAGGCTCATTCTGGTTTAAAGATTTCTGCTGTAGCACCTGGCATGGTACTCTGTGAGTACTTAACAGAGATGTGGTGCTAAGAAGAGCTGCTGATGCAACCCAATCCACAGAGAACTCCATGGGATTAAGTTTCCACTAAGGGGTTATCAGCACATTTCCTGTGCAAATAAATCATAACATTATGACACTCTTAATGTTTGATAATAGGTCCTGCAGAGGCCAGTTGATAAGTGTCCTAGTTCATAAGAACACAAAATATGCCTGCTTATTGAAGCCAATATTCAGAAACTCCTAGATGGAAACATGTCAGGCTTCTTATCTGGGAGACTTGCACTGATTTGTGTTATATGCACCTCACTATCCGGTCTGGCTACAGTCAACAGTGCATATGCACTGTGCACATGCACGTGTACACACACACACACACACACACACGCACTACCACCACAATTACCACCCCCACACACTCTACATCATCCATCTCTGGAGCCCAGCTGTGGCAATTGAGAATTTCTATACAGGAAGGGTTTGGGGTAGCAATCTGGCTGGATGAGCAATAAAACTTCAGCTGCAAAGCAAATTGCACAATTTTTATGCTAGTGGTTATACTGGGGTGGCTCTGGATGGGTACATATGCAGCAGCTAGGCTTGGACATGTCACATATTCTATCATCTACAACAACAACGCAGTATGGATTTGAAAGCCTGGAGATTTATAAAAGTAAAGAGGAAAAAGCTCTTATTTCAAAGTCAGGCTCTGCTTCTGTCATGTTCAGTATGTCACTTTAAACTCTCCAACCTTCAGTGTTTTCACGTATAACATGAGGGCATTGAATGAGCATTTCCAGAACTTATTTGTCTAAGACCACTTTAAAAATGTTAATAGGTTCGATGAAATCCCAACAGCATGGAGCTCCTGAGAAATCATACTTGCCATAGATCCAAGGGGAATAAGTTTATTATTCATATATTAATAAAAATTAAATCTATATATACACACACATACACTAAGCATTGAATAATATTATAGATATATGCTGAAATAGTAAAACAGAAAAGAAAACATAGACCAATAATACAGAATAGATGGTATAGCCAAGCACAATCAGTTGATGCCCTGTGCATCAAAGTACAGGTCAGACAACTGTGTGGATCAGGGACTTTTTGTGTGACTTCCTATTATTCTTGGGTATGGCATACCAGTTCTTAAAGGGAGATTATTGCATAATAATAATGAAAGTGGTTTTTAACCACTTTTAAATATTACAAAATATGTCATAAAAGAAAATACCAGTGGCACAAAGTAGTTACTCAATAAGTATTTGTTGAATGAATGAAGAAATGAGTTCGGTCCTGCGCCTTGGTGCAGTGTCCAACTAGAGTAGGACTCAAGCGGAGCACTGAGAAATAAACATAGAGCAGAGGGCTTGAGCCACCCCCTAATGGAAACAGGCAGGATTATAACCCAGTACCGTGAATATGAACTAGAATTTTGTGGCCACACTGATTGCACATGGGTACTAAAAGGAAGCTTTCTTTTCTTGTTTCAGGCCAGCTGCCTAAAAGCCATCTGGAACTGGAGATCTCAGAGAGTG
The DNA here is from genome assembly GCF_030028045.1 of Hippopotamus amphibius kiboko. Lineage (NCBI taxonomy): Eukaryota > Metazoa > Chordata > Mammalia > Artiodactyla > Hippopotamidae > Hippopotamus > Hippopotamus amphibius. The sequence continues at coordinate 140,725,165 of NC_080188.1, read as the reverse complement.
GTCTTGGGAACTGCCCGACTCCTTTGCTTCAGTGCCCTGATCTCCGGTAAACGTGATGCTACCCCTTCACCTGGCCCTCAGTGATGAGGGTCACTTCTCCAAGTGGGAGAAGTTAAGGATGGTAGCCGGTTGCTATGAGGAATGGAGAAACTGTTCAAGCCCAGATTCCTGGAGGGAAAATGCGCCCAACACCATCACATAGATAGAAAAGGCTTCAGGAAGAATGTAAATAGATAGACCCAGGGCCAGCTTATCCATTAGACTCAGTAGACACAGACCCATGTTACTTTTAGGGACCCACAAAAGTGCTTTAATTTCTTTAAAAATCATTTTCTTCTAGGCCAAAGAAAATGTTTTAGTGTATAATACTAGTATGTTCATGTTTATACCCATGCAGTTATAAAATACAGTTTTTAATAGTTTATTATTGAGGAAGGGGACTCTGAACGCAAAACTGCCTAGAGTCCATGCAAGCCAAAATGCAGCCCTGGTGATATCAGAGTAAAGTCTTACGGCAAAAAAAATGCCATAGAGGTGCCTGTGAGGGAGGGACAAACAGAACCAACCCTAGTGTGGGCAGCAGAGGAGAGGGTTGAATAGGAGCTAGACTTTATAAACAGGAAAAAGAGCCATTTCCAGGCCTGACTGCTTACATTGTAAACCTCTTCACCTGGGAACTGGCCTCTTCTGGCTGGGTGAACTCTCACCGGCTAGGATAACAACACCTTGCATCACAGTGCCCTTCATACTTTTGAGAGGCACATTGTTTATTTCATTTGATTTCACAAACATTTCTTTAAGTCCTATTTTAAGCCCTATTTTAACAAGTAAGTAAGCAGAGATGGAGGAAGTAGAATAATTTATCAAAGGGAAACAGCCCAGAGCAGTGGGATAAGTGCAAGGTTGCAAAGCGGGAGATATAATGAGCCCCTAACACAGACCTGTTGTGTTTCACTCAACAAGTATGGAGCGAATGCCTGTTAAGTGCCAAGCTCTATGCTTGGTGTTAAGAATCCAGAGGTAAAAACAGACCACCATCAGGATTCACAATCTAACACGTGTGGGCCATGTCATATAAACAGATGTTACAATGCCTGGCAGTGAGGGGTGGGGGGTGATGCGGTGGAGGAAGACACGGGGTGCAGTGGGAGCCTGGAAGAAGCAATACCCAACCTACCTGGAGAAGTCATGGAAAGTAGGGGGAGGAAAAGTTTACCAAGCCTAAGCAGGGAGGGCAGCCAAAAGAGCAGGAAGAGCAAATGCAAAAGGCATGGAAGTGGGACTGCTGTTTTGCTAAAAAAGTAAATATGGCAACTTCCCACTGGCTATCTACTTTACAGTTGGTAGTATATATACGTCTATGCTACTCTCTCGAGTTCTCCAGTCCATTCTCTGCATCTGCGTCCTTGTTCTTGTCTTGTTGCTGAGTTCATCAGTACCATTTTTAGATTCCGTATATGTGAGTTAGCATACAATATTTGTCTTTCTCTTTCTGACTTACTTCACTCTGTATGACAGACTCTAGGTCTATCCACCTCATGACATATAGCTCCATCTCCTCCCTTTTTATAGCTGAGTAATATTCCATTGTATATATATGCCACATCTTCTTTATCCATTCGTTTGTTGATGGGCATTTAGTGGGAAGTTGCTGTATAACAAAGGGAGTTCAACTCGAGGATGGATGATGCCTTAGAGGACTGGGACGGGGAGGGTGGAGGGGAGTTGAGGGAGGGAGGGAATACGGGGATATGTGTATAAAAACAGATGATTGAACTTGGTGTACCCCCCAAAAAATAATAAATAAATAAATAAAATTAAAAAAAAAAAAAAAAAGTAAATATGGTGGGTGATGAGGCTGGACCAGCACATCATAAAGCATCTTATTTTCCATGTGAAGAGGCAGCACCTGTAGATAGGAGGCAACCATCAAGACATTTTACATGCCATTTAATTTGAGCTGGGGAAAATTATTTAACATCTCCTTCATTTATAAAAGGAGAAGATTAGGTGACCTCTGAGGTCCCTTCCAACTCTGGTATCTTATGAGTCCAGACCTTTAATACCAAGGATCCTCAGAAGAGGACATTTTCTTATTCTGACTTAAGGGACACTTCTAAGTAAAAGATGGAAACCACTCTTTTTCCTTAAAACAACTAGATTAGACATAAAACGGTCATGTTTTTGGTATTTGTCTTCTAGTCAAACTCACTGACTACACAGAAGTATATACTTAGGCTCACAACCTCCTTCTCGTTAGGGATGCTAACCTGACCCTCACTCTCCTTCACTTAGAGCTAATTAACCGGAAAGAAGTGACAGCGTGGACCTATCACTACAGCAGCAAATCATATTCATGGGATAATGCCCGGGCATTCTGCCAGAGATACCACACAGATTTAGTGGCCATCCAGAATAAAAATGAGATTGCTTACCTCAATAAGACCATACCTTACTACAGCTCTTACTACTGGATTGGGATCCGAAAGATCAACAATAAATGGACCTGGGTGGGAACCAACAAGACGCTCACGGAGGAGGCTGAGAACTGGGCTGACAATGAGCCCAACAACAAGAACGACAACCAGGACTGTGTGGAGATCTACATCAAGAGGTCGTCAGCCGCCGGCAAGTGGAATGATGAGCCCTGCAGGAAAAAAAAGCGGGCACTGTGCTATACAGGTAGGGGCTGCTCTCCTCCGAAATCTGCCTGTTTTAAAAAATGCCTTCCCTAAAGTTAGCTACATTAATGTGAAAGAAGATAAGGAGGGGCCTAGGGTGAGAGGTCCGCTTTATAGTGGGAGTCAGGAGAGGCCCCTCTTGTGATCATACGAGTTGAGATCGAGGGCGGAGAAACAAGCACTCTTGTGAAGATTTGGGAAAGAATGGTTCATGCAGATACAACAGGTAATACAAACACCCCCTCTCCAAGGAATGCAAGTTGAGTGAATGTAACTGGAGTGGAGTGAGTGAGTGTGTACGGGGTAATGAGGAATCTGAGCATGGAGACCTTTGTATACCTCCTTGGGGAGAATGGACCTCATGGAAGCAGTCACATCACGGAAATGACTGTAGGGTGACAAAAGTGAAAAGCGGGAGGAACAATTAGAAAGCTATTATGTTTTCCCTAATGAGATTATAAACTGCTCTTTTAGAAATGTAAAAAAAAAAAAAAAAGATGCCTTCCCTGGTTTGTTAATATACCCCCGAGTCAATAATATGGAGTCTCAAAGTCAGGGACACGAAAACAAAGAGTACATTGTCCATCAAGCAGCATGATTGAGCACCTTGAAGAATATAAGATCAGGATTAGAGAAAACAGGGCTTTTGAAGTTAGAAGGAAGTTTTAATACCATCCAGTCCACCCTTCTAATTTATAATTGATGAGATAGATGCTCAGGAAGTTTTAGTCCCCTAAAAATTTATGTTCAGAGCTTTTTTGTACCACTGTGCCCTAGAATAAGAGGCAGCATAAGTTGAGAGGGAACTTGGCCTTGCCTCTAGTAGATACAGCTGTAACTAATACCTGTCGAACATCAGAGTGTTCCAGGCATTATTATTAGTTCATGTGTCATCTGTCCGTTTAGTATTAGCTGCATTTAGTCCTCATGAGAACCTCATCAATCAGCTCCTTCTGCTCCTCTCATTTTGCTGCTGAGGGAAAGGCTCAGAGCTGTTCAGGAATCTGCCCAGGGTTCTAAGTTCCTTGATGACGGAACCAGTTTCAAACTCATGTTGAATCCAAAGGTGGTGTTTTTAGCCACATATGCGACTGCACTCTGCTCGACATTCTCAGGAGACAATTTGAGAACGTGGCCAAGGATGACAACGCTTTACAGATTCCCTTCGACAGCAACATAGCTCCGTGTCCACTGGACTTGGGGTTGGTTGGGGGGTGAGGAAAAGGAGGAGGTACCTGAAGGTAAAATCCTGTGAGTATATTTGATCCTCCACTCTCCAGATTCCAGAGTAAGCAGACACGCGTGAAAACTTGGTCTTCCTGTGGTCGTGCAGCTCGTGCCGGACTGATGCCATCTTTCTGACGTGGCTTCCCAACCCGAGGAGCCCCCGCCCCGCCCTGGGTAGCATGTGAACACTGTAGCTAGGGAAAGTATGGACTGCCCTAGGCAATAGAGGCCTGATACTCTGACGCTTCTCCTTCAATAAATCATCTTACAGATGCCACACTCTGCTATATATGTTCTAAATACTTCAGATTATAAACACCTCCCCTCAGAAGCCCTCAACAATAATGGAAAAGAATACAGAGTATAGAGTATTCCCTGTACTTTCTCCCTCTCCTCACACAGTCTTCTAGCCGCAGGGAAACGTATCTATACACGCATGGTCACGTAGTCAGATCTCACTTTATAAAGAACTTATTTATTAACGTATTAATAAATAAAATAATGACTTGTTCTTTATAGGCCAGGATGGACACTACCAGAATGTTAGCTCATCTTACTGCTCTCCCATCAGCTCCCTGCACTTCCTGGGCTATCCCTCCCCTACAACGGCTCTGATCAGACTGTCTTGGCTGCCACTAGATGTTCCAATATGCCACTGCTTCCCCTCCCCACTCAAACTTCAGCCTCCATATCTGCAAGACAGTCTTCCTCAGTAAAGTTTGCAAGGAAGAAAAGAGATGGAAAAGTACTGGCACGCATGATAATGAACAGTGCCACTCCTCTGGCCTGCAACAATGGCAGACGTCTCTAATTGCTACGATTTCACCTGAACACAGTTGGCTTCCAGCTCACGAATACAATACTCTAGGCAGCCACTATCATTGATTGGCATTTGGCCATCCAAGATGTAAAGGATGTAGGGAACCATCAGCTCTCTCTGGGAGATTGATGAGAAACAGGTACACTACACTGAAACAGAAAACTCAGTTGGAAATATTTCCCTAAATGTCAGGATCTGTTAGACCTCAAAACAGGGTGTCAAAAAAAAAAAAAAGATTTATTCAATGAATCATCATTATGTTCTTTCCTGGAGATTCAAGAAATAGATAAGTTACTAACCTGCCTGGAAACCCTGAAAGGGAATAGAATACAGAACACTGGCTGTTTTTCTATTCCTGGAGTTCTGAGATTCTGAGGAAGCTACAGTCAGAACAAAACTTTTATGCTCCAAGAGCATAGGGCAGGCAGGTATTACTGTAAGGCACTGGTGGGTCAAGGCGAATGGGATGGAAGACGTGGACCAAACTTCTATCTAGGACCTGCTGTTGCTTCCTGCATCTTCTCTTTCCTTGAAACCCTTCCCAGTGGTTCAGTGCAGCTTCACCAAGCTCACTGGCTGCCGTGAGAACTTCCTGCTGTAGGACCTTGCACAGCTTATAGAGCTATAGCCTCTCAGAGCGGAGAGGGAACACAGAGATCAAATAACACAACCCGCTATGTGACATATGGATTTGCTCTTGTGATAGACCCCAACGTGGACCATTGTGTGGCCGGGCTTAGGAAACACCACCAGAAAACAGCCTAGCCACAGACTTTGTTCCCAGCTATGACCTCATCAATAAAAACACTCTCAGCGCTTTCACAGCATCAGTTCTAGTACTAATCCACCACCAAGTGCATAGTGCATATACCCTCCATGAGTCTCTTGCAGGAAAGAAACTCGGTCCCCCCCCCCCCCCCCATTCTGTCATCCAAGTGGCATAGACGTAGTGAGCAGGGCCTGGCAGGCCAGTCACCTCTGCACCATCTAAGTCTGCCATGCTTAGACTTGTGACACAGCTCCCCATAAAGCTGTTTGTCCTTAACCACAAGCAGGTCTTAAACATCTCATTCAGCTCCCCTGCTCCCCGGCATAGACTTAAATCAGACAAAAGGTGGAAAGGCTTTGGCCCTAACATTGAGTAGGTGGGGCTCAAAGAAGTAACTTGCCTGAGGTCACATAATCGTAGGGAGCGGAGCACAGATTCTGATTATATACGTGTGACTCCTGCTACCCCATGTCCAGTTCCTAACTTCCATGCTGTGACATATGTCATAGCAGTTCACATAATAACACAACTCTATGGATGCTCTAGGTTAAAAGCCACCTAGAGGAGCGTCTCTGTCTACACAGGTATCGCTGGCTCCATTTGTCCCTCTGTGTCTACCACGGCAATCCCTCTTTATGCAATACTAAATGCAGCCTAAAATAGAAGCCAGGCAATGCTCCAGCAGGCTCCTACAGTGCCCTTCACAGGCAACAGGCTGGCTCTCCAGGGGATGCTGTGGCTTTTCTGTTGTCTGGCTAGCTCAAGCCTACCCAAGTGGGACTAAGTCTGGGACTTGCAATAAGAACCCAGCTTTTCTTCGCACCTCCTGGAAATGCCCATGATCCTGACCCCTCTGTATCCATGCAGCCTCCTGCCAGGACATGTCCTGCAGCAAGCAAGGAGAGTGCATTGAGACCATCGGGAACTACACCTGCTCCTGTTACCCTGGCTTCTACGGACCAGAATGTGAATATGGTGAGGCCACTATTTTGTCGATAGCATTGTGGTCATTGGTCATGTGCTAGAGGTGATGCCAGGAAGTAAATCATGCTGGAGATTGTCCAGTGAGTAAAGGCTAGTCCTAGGGTTTCTCTCTACCATCTGTCAGTCTGCCTCACTCAAAGTGTCTGAGACACACACTCTGGGTTGAAACACTTTATTCCTAGAGCATTTCCTCCTAAAATCTCAAAAGGTAAAAGGGAAATGTAAAGGCAGTAAAACAAAGAGAACTCTTTCAGGCTAATTTTGCTTGTTGGAAATAAAAATCAGTGAAAGAATGATTATTTCCCAAGATGGAACCAATACAAAGGAACCAAGTAAAGATGAACAGGTTGGGTTAGAAGACCAGGGAGGTTGGTTTAGGTGGGTTATACAAACAGTTCCAGCTTTTAGCAAACCCGACACTGTCTTTCAACATGCAAAGAAAGAAATCCATATTTTTGTCCCCATAGTCACAGAGTGTGGTGAATTTGACCTCCCTCAACACATGCTCATGAACTGCAGTCACCCTCTGGGAAACTTCTCTTTCAAGTCACAGTGCAGCTTCCACTGTGCTGAAGGGTACACATTGAATGGGCCCAGCGAGCTGGAATGTTTGGCTTCTGGAATCTGGACGAACACGCCCCCACAGTGCGTAGGTATGTAGACCCAATTCTTTCCATCCTCACCCACAACCAGAATTTCAGAGGGGAGAATAAGCTTCCTCCACTTAAAAAAACTAGAGAAATAATAAGGATCTACATCAGATGGGAAATTCTGCTTATTACTATTACCCATCAACCAGAGTAACACTAATTTTTATTTTCATGGTATTTTGTATCTGTGGAGTGAGGTAGTTAGTTTAAATCTTGATTCTCAGGCAAAAGTACTAAAAAAAAGGGTCTTTCTCCCTTGGTTAATTGCAAAGCGAACAGAGTACAATGATGATTTAGGAGGTGGGTATTATTAATTTGATAATTTTATCTTGCTTCTTTAAAAAGGAAACAAAAAAAAGAATGTTTGGATCTTTCCAAACAGCTATGGAAAGTGCCATTTAACCAACCAAGTTTATCACCTTGCCTGACATTTTGGAAAGGTGTAGACAGCTGTTGTAGCATGCTAAGGCTTCCAAGATGCCAGGCAAAAACTAAGGTCTCATGCCATTGCTCTGTGGTTGTTTTTAGCTGTCCAGTGCCCACCCCTGGAGTCTCCTGAGCAGGGAAGCATGACCTGTTTCCACTCGGCAAAAGCATTCCAGCACCAGTCCAGCTGCAGCTTCAGTTGCGAAGAGGGATTTGCATTAGTTGGGCCAGAGGTCGTGCAGTGCACAGCCTCAGGGGTGTGGACAGCCCCAGCTCCAGTGTGTAAAGGTGAGTTTCAGGCAGTTGGGGATTTACAATATCCACTGCACCTGGTTCTTGCTGGGAGCACAGATGAAACTGGCCAGATTAGAGAGAAACTGGCCTGAATCAGCACAACTCAACTCTCCTTTTACTTACCACTCAGCTAGATTAGGTTCATCTGGGATAGGAAAAGAAGGTCGGGCTCTAGAAAAACAAGAGGCTGATTTTACTATTGATTTTACACCAAATTTAAAAGTGCTCCTTTCCCCAAAACTCAGTACCTTCAAAACAATTTCAGAACGACCTCATTCATAAATTTCACTTAAGAGGGAAAGGGTAGCATCTACATCTGTAAGTAGACACTAGAAGACCTACCAGGACAGGTTTATAGCAGTAAAGGGAATAGAGGACATTAGAAAACACGTAAAGGAGTCTTTTATTTTAAAGAGATTTAGGTCCCCCTGAAGCCTGGTACTACAAGTCTGGACAAACATCACTAGGGTCTCCTGACATGTACAGATTCCTAGCTCCACCTGGACTTCCAGAGTTGGTTTCACCATGGCTCTCCAGCTGTGGGCATGGTTTTTCTCCTTCCTCAGTACCTTTCTCTCTGTCCTTGGTTGATCTCTGCAGCTGTGCAGTGTCAGCTCCTGGAAGCCCCTAGCAAAGGAACCCTACACTGTGTCCGTCCCCTTGCTGCCTTTGCAATGGCTCCAGCTGCAAATCTGAATGCGAAGCTGGCCAACGAGTGAGGGGCTGGGACACACTCTACTGCATTGGCCCTGGCTGGGGGACTGCATCCTTGCCAGCCTTCAAGGGTAGGATTTTTCATTAGCAGCTCCCAGTCCACCAGGAAGGAGTCACAGCGCACAGGAAAGATCAAGGGCTCTTAATGTCAGGATGACCTCCTCCAGGCTCTGACACTGAAATAGGTTGTTCAGCCTCCAGGAAGCATAGTTCTCTCCTCCATGAAATGAGCTACGAATTGCAAGGAGCTTTGATGAGGATGAAGTATATAAAATGTATACAGTTAAATCGCTTGTATAAAGTATCTTGCAAAGATCCTTTGTTTCTGCCTCTTTCTTCCCTCCCTGCCTCACTAGTGTATAGAAGCTGTGGGTTACTGTCCTCCCTATACTTCAGATGGAGTCAGAACAGTGGCTGTTAGGACAGAGAGAGAGACTGCTCACCATAGCCCTTGGTGGTAGCCTTTGATAAAGGATCAAAGGAACACTGCATTGAAAAAGAGGTTGTGATACAATGCTAGGCAGTTACCAAATTCTGTGTAATTGCCTGACACCTTCATTTTATAAGCAAAAATGGGGAATTGGATGGGGGAAATTAAATGTTGGATTAGTGAATTCCCAGGAGACCTGGGATAAGCCCAGCTCTACTACTGTCTACAAAAAAGACCTTAGGGATGTCACTTAAAATTTCTGAACCTCACTTTTCTCATCTGCAAAGTAAGACAGGAACACTAGAGGGGTTTTGTTCTTAAATGCTCTGATTTTGTAAAAAACGAGGTCTAAGCTAACAGGTAGTCTTTATACTCTGAAAAACTCCAGGAGTATCCTGGAGATGAAGTGCTTTACCAAGGAAGAGCAGGAGGAAACCAGTCTTTATCAGAACTGAGGTCACCCGGGGCTTAATTGTGCTCAGGAACTGAACTTGGGCTGCATTCACTTGGCAACTGAAGTCTGATTAGGATGACATCCTGTGTTCAAGGCTCGTTCAGAATCGTTTTATAGGGCTGGGTATCAGAGCGTCAACAATAAGCTATGTTGTTCCAGCTTTTTCCTTAAAAGTCCAGTCTGTTCCATATCTGCTCCTTCCAGGTCCAATTTCACCAATATTGCCAATAAATATTTAAAGAGCACTTTCAATGTCCTAAACTCTGCCAGGCTCTGGGAATACAACTCTGGATGACTGACATCACCCTCAAGGAGATTAAGGGCAGAATTACAATAGTGCATGAACAGCTCAAGAACAGGGGCTGTGGGAGCACACCAGAAGAGCTTTTAGCCCGAGCCAGGGTAGGCAGCGAAGGCTTCTCAAGGCAAGTGAAGTCTAAGCTGACACTTGAAGGGCAGGTGAGTGATCTAGGCAAAGGGGCATGGCACGGTGTTCTAGGCAGATCTCCCTTTTGGAAAAGGGAGGATTTAGGGTTCTGAATATACTGACAACGTGGGTCGAACAGACGGAGCATCTTTCAAGGGGCTCTTCTAAGAAAGAATGGAGCCCCTCCATTGCCCAGTTTCAGACCGTCACTTTTTCTATTTAGCTGTTGCCTGTGAACCACTGGAGAGTCCTGTCCACGGAAGCATGGATTGCTCCCTGTCTTCGAGAGCATTTCAGTACAACACCAGCTGTAGCTTTCTCTGTGCTGAGGGTTTCACGCTGAGAGGAGCCGACACAGTCCGATGTGCTGATTTGGGACAATGGACGGCGCCAGCCCCAGTCTGTCAAGGTACTGTGACATCATAACGTTGCTTCCCTGCCTCTCAGCTTATGAAAGGCATCAGCAGCTGCATGTGGTTCTGTCATTCATTTATTATTGAAACATTCACTAAGAACTATTATGCGCCAGGCCCTCTGCTCTGGGCACTAGGGATGAAGTGGTGAGTGAGGGCAGTCTTAGGCACGTGTTCATTACAGCATTCTGAAACGCAAGGCGAGCACTGCATTGATTGACACGGATGTGGTGAGTCGGCATGAAGGAGAGGGGGCTTAGGAGGAAAGAATAATGCATGAGGAACAGCATGAAATAGTGGAAGAGTAATAACAAGACATTTAGTCCAGTTCTGTCATTTCCAGCAACAAGCTTTTGGTCTCTCTGAAACTCAGTGTCACCTGCAAAATGAGTCCTATTATCTGCCCTACCCACCCCACTAGTGGTTGTGGATTAATGTGTGTAAATGCAAGCTTAAAAGTGCTATGAGCTTTACAAATCTAGGTAAAATAATGATAATAACACCACCTTGTAAGTCATAGGTCTCTGATCTGATTTTACAGAATGATCACCTTTAAATCGTTCACGTTCTCGATATTCTGCTCTTGAAGAACTAAGGCATAGGGAAGTCACTAAGATTGTTTTTTTCCACAAGCGGTACCCCACACGGAATTTATGACCCAGAAGTAAAATACTGGCATTTCATGTGAGATCCCAAGCAATTTATGTGAATCCCCTGGGACTAAGTATACCCTGATTTTAAAATGAGGCAGTGGTTTGAAAGCAGGGTCTAGAAGAGAGATGTATACACCCATGTTCACAGCAGCACTATTCATAATAGTTAAAATGTGGAAGCAGCCCAAGTGTCCATCACAGATGACTGGATATGAAAAATGTGGTGTATACATTCAATGGAATATTATTCAGCCTTAAGACGGAAGGAAACTCTGACATATGCTGCAACACTGATGAACCTCAAGGACATCATACTGAGTGCAGTAAGCCAGTCACAAAAAAGACAAGTACTGAATGATTCCACATACAGGAGGCACTTAGAGTAGTCAAAATCATTGAGGCAAGAAGTAGAATGGTTGCTGCTGGCGACTAGAGGAGGAAGAGGTAGTTACTGTTTAAATGTTCTGGAGGTGGATGGTGGTGATGGTTGCATAAAAATATGCATGTACTTAATACCACTGGACTGTACACTTAGAAATGGTTACATGGTAAAAGATAAGCTTTATGCTATGTGTATTTTACTACAGTTAAAAAACTGGCACAACAGAGTAAAGCAATTATACTCCAATAAAGAGCTTAAAAAAAAAAAAAAAGAAAGAAAAAGTAAGGGGAGAGATTTTTTCCTCCTTCCCTTTTGTTAGAGCATTTACTTTAGAAAATTTGTAATTATACGTATTTTCTTCGCCTTTGAAATGTGTATAAATTGTTTTAGAAGCTAAATAAACCTCTTACCAGCAAAGGAAAAAAATTGAAAAAGAAGTGAGGCAGGAGAGAAAGAGATCACCATGCACCCCAATAGTGAGGCTTAAGTGAGGGGAATGGGATGTATTGGGAATGGAATATATTGTCTGAGAGACAAGACACAGAGAGCCCTTTGACACGCTTAAAAGGGAAGGGTCTTAAGGGGTCACTGGAGCCATTCTTATCTCCAGGTAGGTAAACGTCTCAGCATCCAGAAGAGACAACTGGCTATTCTCTTAAGCATCCAGATATGTGGTTTCAATAGCTCCCCTGATAGGCCTCCCAAGCGTTTTCCGCTCTGACAGTGAGTCAGCATCTGATGCGTAGCTATAATGATTTTAGGGTTATTACTACTGCTGCTGCTGCTGCTGATACTATTAGTACTAATAATAACGGATATTTATGGAGCATTTTACTCTAACTCCATGAGGTAGTTAAAATTATTGCTCCCATTTTAAAGATGAGAAAAGACAACATATATAGAGTACATGTGTTCTCTCCATTTATGGCCATCTACACTATATGACTGAGTTCACGGTGTATGTATAATTTTTATTCTGCTTTTTCACTTAACATCATACATTGAGACACCTCCCATATCTTTTCAAGGTGACACATATCACACTCCTTCCATGGATCCACCATCCTTAATTTTCAGCCTCTAATTAGTGGCATTTATGGTTGTTTTCAATATTTTGCTCTCATGAATAATATCATGATAAAAATTCCCTGAATTGATTTTTTAAATAAATTTATTTATTTATTTATTTATTTTATTGGCTGTGTTGGGTCTTCGTTGCTGCACACAGGCTTTCTCTAGTTGCAGCGAGCGGGGCTACTCTTTGTTGTGATGCTCTGGCTCCTCATTGTGGTGGCCTCTCTTGTCATGGAGCACGGGCTCTAGATGCATGGGCTTCATAGTTGCAGCACATGGGCTCAATAGTTGTGGCTCACCGGCTCTAGAGCGCAGGCTCAATAGTTGTGGCACACGGGCTTAGTTGCTCTGTGGCATGTGGGATCTTCCTGGGGCAGGGCTCAAACCCGTGTCCCCTGCATTGGCAGGAGGATTCATAACCACTGTGCCACCTAGGAGGTCCCCTGAATTGATTTTTGATATACATCTTGTTACATACTTGGCATAGATTCTTGGGTGCAAAAGTACGATATTTTTAAAATTATGGATACCTATTGCCAAATGCTTAACAATGGCTCTGCATTTCCCCATAGAGTCCTTCATCTGGCATTGAGATTACATGACACTTTTCTCATCCTCCAGGTTAAACATGCCCAATTCAGAAATCCCTCTTTTTGGCACTAGAAAGAGGTACTTGTATATCACTCTTTCCTCACTCCCTTACTTTCTCACTTCCTACTCCTTAGCATTGCAGTGCCAGGATCTCCCAGCCTCAGACAAGGCCCAGGTGAACTGCTCCCATCCCTTCGGTGCCTTTAGGTACCAGACGACCTGCAGCTTCACCTGTGATGAAGGCTTATCCCTGGTGGGCGCAAGTGTGCTGCAATGCTTGGATACAGGAAACTGGAGCGCTCCCTTCCCAGAATGCCAAGGTAAGATTAATTCTTTCCAGTGTCTTGGAAATAAACTGTAGGCCTATTTTTAAAGGCTGTATTTTAAAGGTGGTAACTGTCTAGGGGACAGAAACTTGAAATGGACTGGAAAATGAATAAACACTATCATCAGGTAACCCAGGAATCCCAAATGCAGATGCCTTCAGGGGCAAGGCAGATACCACAAGCGACAGGATGTCTGGTAACAGAACGGGGGGAGTGGCCTGTGGCCAATTCTGTCCTTGGGCCTCTACCAGGACCCGAAGGCTCCTATCATGAACCAGGCGAACTGTTCTCATTTGGCTAAAGATAGCATCTGGAAAGAAGGCCAGAGAGGAAAAATAGCCTCAGGATGGTTGTTCCAAGACTGACCTGGCACTTTACCCCTAGGAACCATGGAGTATCATGGTGGAATCGGGGGCAACTCAAGGGTTTAACAGTGGAATGGGAGGGGCAGAATTTACAGGTGCCTGGCTGTAAACATCCTCCAAGATCTGTGTAAGAGAGGAGAAACCCACATAGGATGTAGTGAAGACTGATGAAAAGAGGAAGAAACTAATCTGTACATGCAAAGTCACAGGATTCTCAGAAGAAGAATATTCAGCATAAGCACATTTATCTGCATTACACTTGATATAAAGTAACGCCATTTATTGCATGAAATAGAACTGGTTCTAATCATCTGTTTGGGAATTGAAGGACAGATGTACACTTTTTATACTCCCCATTCCTTGTTCTACCCAATGTATCCAATTATTTACTTATATATACGGTAAATACTGCTTTCAAAAAATACAATTTTTATTTATAAATCTATAGAAAAATAAGAAAATAGAGAAACAAGAAAATCCTCTTAAATAACTCCCTCTAAAATACCCTACTCTATAACAGACACGGGTTATGTTTCTCCATTCTGGTATGAATTCTTCCAATATTTTCCTCCACATGTTTAGTATTTTTAAGATGCATACATATGCAATTTTAGATAGGCAAAATACTAGACAATTCTGCATTGTTTGGCTTTGCTTTTCACTTTGTACCCACTTCCAACATGAGTGAAAGCAGGCAGATACATGTTTTTAATACAAAGGAAACCACTTGCTATTCAGGTCGCATACAAGCACACATGCACATACACTGCTGTTAAGTTAGGTCAACAGTGAGTGAATGAATGAAGAAACGAACAAAGAGGCTGCCCAGCTCAACAGAACTGCGTGTCCTTTATCCCCAGGCATGAGATAGCATGGCAGGCCATGAGGGCTAGGGCCGGGCACACCTTCTGAGCTGGGTCTGCAGAGACCAGGGTGAGGCTTGTGACCTTGGCTGCTCAGCCCTTGCCCTGGCTACACTGAAGGCTGGATATACTAGAGTCCACCCAGCTTTGGGGCAGAGCTTGGAGCCCTGAGGAGGGTGTTACAATGCTCAGCACCCTTCCGGACAACCCTGGGCTATGGAGGGCACAGATTACAGTTCATTGCCCCACACGGGCCTGCCTGTGGGTGTTTCACAGCAAGGAGGTTGACATTCACCACGGCTTCCTGTGACCTTGCCGTTGCCTTCCGCTTTTAGTTCTTTGTTTACACTGACTTTCTCCTCTTGCTGCTGGGTGAGCGTCAAGTGAAATACCCAAATGTGGTCTGGGCAGGAAGGTACCACGAGGCTTGCAACCTACTAGCTGCTGTAACGCTCCTGAGAGGGTGTTACCCGGCAATTTCCCTTTCCAGGTTCCCCCTTGCACCCGTATCCCCCCCCCCCAGGGCTATCGGAAGGCAAAGCCACAAAAGAGCTGGAAACGGACTCGTGGCAGCAACACCCTCCCACTTTGTCCTTACATTTTATAGGCTTCCTGACTTGTCTCCTCTCCCCTCCCCACCCATGCCCACACTGAATACAGAAAGACTTTTCAAGTGGCAGAAAATAACTAGGTCTTGGGACAAACAGATGAGATTGGGGGTAATGTAGCTGGAGAGGAGAAGGGAGGAGGGGAAGAGAAAAGTATAGAAAATGCTCTCAAAGCCTCAAGGAGTTCAAATCAGTGGCTGAAAATGGCCCTAGGTTCATCCATACCACCACTGTCTCTGGTCTAAAGCCAAACACTACCCAATCAGGCCAAACAGTGAAGAAGAAACACCCTAAACCATGTGTCCCCTTAGCCTTCGTTTTTAATGCCAATATATTTAATCTGAGTTTTACTTCATTAATTGGCTGAAGGATATCTTGACAGCCATTAACATTTACATAGTTTTCACTTTTGAACCTTGTAAAAATCCTGGGAGCTGGTAATGCTATTCTCCACATTTTAAAGGTGACCATAGTGAGGTTCAGAGAGGTTAAGTGACTTGCTGAAAGTCACAGAGCATGATCGCCAACCAAACCAAATTTTCCAGCACCACAAACTCCACCTGAATAAACTGTGGCAAAGAACCATGAGATCTTATTCATTTTTTTGTAAGTAAACAAGTAGGGTCATCTGGGGCTGGTCATTGTCGGCCGAGACTGGTGGGAAGAGCATTTGCAGGTGGCCAGTTACATTATGTGCATACTTTGTGTCATGATTTTTAAAATATTTTTTACTTTAATTTTTGCCTATGATTTAGTTTTATATAACTGAGGATCCCCACAAGGCAAGGATTGCTATTTCTCCCATTTCATAGCTGAAGCAACTGAGATTCAGAAAGCTTACTGTCCAGAGATACATTGCTAGTAAGTAACAGAGGCAGGTTTTGGACCCAGATTCTTTCCATCACTTGGTTGAGGAAAGGAACTTTTGGAGGGGGAAACAGTATTTTACTCCATTTCCCTATTTCCAATCACCTGTCATTATTTTCTGGCAAGGTGACTGGGTCTCTCTCTGAAGAAGGTATCAAGGCAGCAGCCACTCCTTCTCCTGTCCAGGTGCAACTCACATCAGCTGCATCACTGTCTCTCCCAACAAAGCACCAGCTCCCTTCTAAATCACCTCTAAAGCTCTTTGGGAGTGAGCGTTCCAGGATACCAGTCCACTGTCAGCTGCTGCTGCTTCACACGTCCACGACCTCTCTCTGGTGACAAAGCACCATGAAATTCAAACAGTCATTTCTAACCCATGCTGCCCTGGCAGGTTAAGGACACACACACACACACACACACACACACACACACACACACACACACACTGATTTAAGTTGCCGTGTTCTAAAACAACCTCCTCTCTCCTCCCTGGCCATGCCCACGGTAGCCATTACCTGTGCTCCTCTGCCAAACCCTCAGAATGGAACAAAGACCTGTGTCCAGCCTCTGGGAGATTCCAGTTATAACACCACATGCCAGTTCACCTGTGATGAGGGATTCTCTTTATCTGGACCAGAAACATTGGACTGTACTCCATCTGGACACTGGACAGATTCCCCACCAACGTGTGAAGGTAGGACCATGGGTCTATCCTTTCTTATGGCTTCTCAGGTAACAGTACAGACGGAGGACCATCAGGAATTCATGTCAACCTGTTCTTAAACTAAAGAAAGCTTTTTCCAAAGCATAACAATCTAGACCAAAAGCCTCTCTCTCTCTCTCTCTGAATATTCTTCTAATAATAATGTTAAACATTTCACAGTTTTACAATGTGTTTTAGTGTCATTGTGACATTTGATGTTTGTTACAGCTCTAAAATAATGAGGACAGGCAGTATTGTCTCTATTTTATAGATGAGAAAATAGAGGTCCAGAGACTAAGTAACTTGTTGAAATTCACACTTAGTAAGTGATGACGTTCAGCTATGTCACTGGGGCTTTTACTTCATTATCAAGACTTTTCTACTGCACTCCTACTCGTTCATTTCCACGCTCACCTTCACTGAGCACTACTAAGCCCCAGACACTGAGCTTCCTCAGGGTTGGATGTGATTTCATCCCAGCCCCTCAAGATCTCACAGTCTAACTGCTTGTGTATGTCTCCCCTTGCTCCACTTCTACATGGATTAGGAGCTCCTTGAGGGCAGGCACTATGCCATGTTCACCTTTGTATTTCCTTCAGCGACTAGACAGGGAAAAAGCAGGTGTGTGACGAGCATCTTTTGAACTGAAGCTTATCATTCACTGGTTAATGTATTCAAGCTTAAGCCCTACTGACAATGAATTATGGGATCCTTAAAGGCAGGGGACAGGTCTTACCTGTTTTGTTTCCCCCAAAACATCTGGCTGACACACACCTAGTCTATAGTGTGCTCTAAAATAGAAGTTTACGAATTGATTAACTTATAGCTCGTTTACTTTCAAAAGTCACCATTGTCCTATTGTTCTGTGTACTGTACCAGCAATAGCTAATTTTTATGGCTTGTGTAAATAAGTACCAGCTATTTCATATGCATCTCTGCAGTCAGTCCACACAACAATCCTTCACATGGTTATCATTGTCCCTGTTTTAAAGACGAGGAAACGGAAAATAAATAGCTGGCAGAGATCAAACAGATAGGATGTAAGGAGCTAGGATTCAAACCCAGGTCTAGCCTGATTACAGGGCCAGAGCTTCCGCCACTATGCTGCACTGCTACCCAGTGGCCGGTTTCTAAATCCCGGGTCAGTCACTTGTAACCTTCCTCTTTTGCACTGCTCCTGTCCAGTTGCTGAAATGAGTGATCAAATGAGAGAACAAGAGTGAGCTAATGAGAACACGTGTTGATAGAAATCTATTCGTGAAAAGAGCTAAATACTTACTCCTTCTTGTGGAATGAGCACTAGATTAACATCCAAAGACCCGTGTTGCTCTTCCCTGAAGTCACGGACCACGTAAATCATGACACACCCTTGATTTTCTCGATTCCAAAAGGAGAAGAGTGGACAAGATCACCTCTGAAGTCTCCTCCCTGGACACGAATACCGTAGGTTAAAGGACATAAAATGCTATCACCTGCTTCAAAAAGATACACTACAAGCCACCCAAGCAATTTAGAACATTGATGGCTGATATCATTAGGGTCTGTGCTTCATCACGTCTCTCTCAGTCCCTCATTTGTTTATTC
This sequence comes from Hippopotamus amphibius kiboko, assembly GCF_030028045.1. Taxonomy (NCBI): domain Eukaryota; kingdom Metazoa; phylum Chordata; class Mammalia; order Artiodactyla; family Hippopotamidae; genus Hippopotamus; species Hippopotamus amphibius. The sequence continues at coordinate 140,706,860 of NC_080188.1, read as the reverse complement.
CATGGGCATTTATCATAAGCTCCGGTTTTCTACATTCTGTTTTAAATCTAAGGAATCAAAATCCCTAAGAAATATCTCACTAAATTTTAAATCATACATGCAATCAACCTGGTTGTTAAATCTGTAAGCTCTGAGGCCCCCATTTCCCCTCATCCTTTTTCCACCTCCATTTGCCCCCCACCCTTCAGGCCTAGCCCTGCCCAGTGTCTAGAACCAAACGACCATGGGCGGCCGCTTCAGTCAACTACGGGCTTTGGGGGTGTCCACCTTGTCTGAGCCTAATCATTAGCTCTGGTTTTTGTACCTGTGTTTCCACCTCATTCTCCAAATGTATTCTCTAGATTTAGGCACATGGTTCCTCTTCTTTTGCCCTATGCCCGAGTCCATGAATTTTTAACCCTACGGCACTGAACCCTGATTTTCACGTGGTGTTTTGCAGAGTCCTAGGCTATATCAGAAGGGCTTGAGGGCTAGCGAGTAAGTAGGGTGGGGTGGCAGGTGCAATGCTGAGTCTCTGCTTCACAGCGCCATGTGAGTTTCCATTTTTTGAGTGAGTCCACAGATATTTCCCTTTAAGTTAGAATGCCAGTTTCCTGGGCTCTCTAGGGCTTGAGCTCTGCCGGTATTTTCCAGTCCCCTCCCTGCCTTTGCCCCCAGGACCTGAATTCCTATCCCTGAACCTAAGCAGTGCTGCATTGCTTACACCTGGGTTCTGTGACCCCATGTCCCCGCCTCTCGGGCCACTATCCTGACACAGATGCCTGTTCTCCCAGTCACTTTGTAATTGACCCTCTGGAGACCATGTTTTTCTGCTGGACCTGACTCCTAATGACCAACCTCACCTTGATTGGGAGGGAAAGGTCCTGGCTCCAAGTCCCAATCCTAGCTCTGCCCTTCTGCCATGTCCCTGGTGCCCTCTAAACTCTGGCCTGGCTCACGTCTCTTTTATTTCTCCACTCTTCCAACATGTCTCTCCATGAAGATTCCAAAGTCTTTATTTTTAAAGTTTGAGTTCAGAATAGCCAACTCAATTAAATTTATTATTTATACTATATCTTCTTTCCAAAAAAATGTTGACAAAACTATATTCAACCCAAGTAAAAAGAGATAATACAAAGAAGCAGAGAATTAACTAAATATGTTGTAAGTGGATAATAGAGTGCCAGTTATCCCAATAATTTATGAATTCACATGCAATCATGTACAGCTACTTCGTGGATTACAGAAAAGCAGCAACGAAGACCTTTCCAGTAGACAGCACTGCCTTGAAGTCCATGAAAACAGAGCATTCAGTATGGTGATCAAAGCAACCCTTATCCACTTTCTGTTCTTCTTGTAATGACTCAGGTTTTGGTAACGTTTTAGAGTAGACTCAAGGATATGACTACTTTTTAAAGTTACCCACAGAGGTCATTCCTTGGTAAAAATCTTTTCCTCTACATCTGCTCTAGGTCCCTTCACTCCAGCAGCTTGCTTGGCAACTCCACAAATTTAATTAGGCCCATGTTTGCTGAACGTCCACCACTTGCCAGCTCTGGGCTAGGCTTCCATGTACCTCATCAAGAATGCCCCTCAGACAGGAAAACATGCTTCCTTAACGCAAGTTAGTCAAATCCTTATTAGGGGCCTTTGATTCGACAAGGTTCATGTTTACAGAAGAAGGTTCAGAGACTTTCCTAGATACAAAAGACTGTATCTATAACTTTGGCAGAACAAGCCTGACAAGATCGAAAGCAAAGCAATATCCCCCAAGTAGACTTCATGCTGTAGTAATTCTCTTTGTATACTAGGGCTCACTTAAATCAATTTTTTAAAATAGTAACACCTCTTGTTTCTTTTTACACCATGTAAAAACACTTGTTAGAATGCATCCAAATTAAATTGTCCTCACTAACTAATTCATTCATTCAACAAATATTTTTAGACCCCCTACTTTGTGCCAGGTACTGTTGCCTGGGATACAGAGTTAAAAAGAGCTGACAAGGCCCCTGCTCTCCAAAGTGGGTCAGAGAGAGAAAAACAAATACCGTATGCTAACTCACACGTGTGGAATCGAAAAAAATGGTACTGATGAACCCAGTGACAGGGCAAGAGTAAAGATGCAGATGTAGAGAATGGACTTGAGGACACGGGATGGGAGGCAAAGGGGAAGCTGGGACGAAGTGAGAGAGTAGCATTGACATATATGTACTACCAAAAGTAAAATAGATAGCTTGTGGGAAGCTGCTGCATCACACAGGGAGATCAACTCAATGATGGGTGATGACTTAGAGGGCGGAGATTGGGAGGGTGGGAAGGAGTTGCGGGAGGGAAGGGATATAGGGATATATGTATAAATACAGCTGATTCACTTTGGTGTACAGCAAAAACTGTCACAACGGTGTAAAGCAATTATATTCTAATAAAGAGCTTAAAAAAAAGGCCCCTGCTCTCATGCAGTTGACGTTATGCATTTTCTTGGGTTTAAATATGAAATTCTGGGAGATTCTGAAAAAGTTATTTTAGCGAAAATGTTCATAAATGATTTACTGCCTATGACTTACTCCAGTAGACATGTTTAATAAACGGTTGATAAATGGAATTGATCTGCCAAGCATGGATTTATCAATTACTCAAAAATTTAAGAGTTGCAAACTGAAACTCAGGATGTTACTTTGGCTATCTGAATGGATTCACATGATAAGGATCCACAATCCTTCGGAGAACAGCCTGCCACCAAAAAACACGTGGGCCAGGATGTAAAAGATGATATATCACTTTTCCATGAGGCATTACAAGGGATTTCAAGAGGTCCTTCTAAAAAGCAAAACTGCTAAGCAAAATGAGCCTTATCTGATCAAGGCATTGCTTTCAGATAGCCTTGGATTTAAAGAAAGAATAGTCACTCAGTTTGTCAAGAACCCAATATTTGTTGATAAATAATAGTTTTATGTCATAAACCAATTGTGGGGAGAAAGACATGATCCCAAGAGAAATATGTAACTGTAATAGTTTATAAAAGCAGTTTTTGAGGGAAATAGTAAGTTAAAAATTAATTTACTCATCCACTTGGCATACGGTTGTTGAGCTCCACCTCTTGAGATGCTGCAGTGTGAATTGTGGGAGACACGAAGATTTATGGTTCTTGGGTTTTAGGAGCTTTTCATCCAGGAGAAGAGGGAAGAGATGACATGGGATATGACAGCATATGCATTCAAACAAAAAACTGATGCGTTCAGAGGAGAAGAATTCAGTCTGTGGTGATTAGCAGAGGCTTTGGAGAGGCTGTGTTCGGTTGGATCCTAGAGGATGGGTGCGATTTTATTCAGCGAAAAGTGAAAGAAATATAGGGCCGTGCGAGCCAAGAACCAGAGGAAAGAACACATGAGGTCAGTTCAGAAAATTCCCAGGGACTAATCTAGCTTCACCAGGAGGTTCTGAGTTTTCCTTTGCTATGAAACTGTGGTTAAAAGGGGAAAAAAAAAAAAAAAGAAAGAGGGGAACTGGAGGTTCAAATGGAAGAAACAGTAGTTTAGGACCAAAGATGATGATTGCGGGTTTAGATGTGTTGAATTTGTGGACACAGCAGGATATCCAACCAGAAGTAGTCTCAGGCAGGAAGGACAGAAATGAAACCCTGGACTGCATTTATACAGACAGGACAGTGAGAGTCGGGGGAGGCTACGAGGTCTCTGAAACAGAAGGTGCAGAGAGAAGAGGATGAAACTGTGAATTCTTGAGTCTGACTGCTTAAATCTTTGACTTCATTTTTGTGACTTCGTCCTACACTCCTCTCTGCAAGCCCACCATCCCTCCCCTTGCCCTCTATACTTCATGACTTGTTGTTTTTGTTGTGAAATGCCTGCCACTTAGCAAAACACCTGACACAGTGGGAGCTCAATGAGTATTAATACTTGTTGAAAACGTGAATGAATAAATTTGGTGCAAAACAGAGCTTGAAAATCAACTTGGAGATTGTGACATTCTTGATTTGATTCTCCAGCCATCAAGTGCCCAGAACTATCTGCCCCAGAGCAGGGAAGCCTGGATTGTCCTGACACTCATGGAGAATTCATTGTTGGCTCTACCTGCCATTTCTCCTGCAACAAGGGCTTTAAGCTGGAGGGGTCCAACCAGGCTGAATGCACACCTTCTGGAAGATGGACAGCATCCCCACCGACCTGCGAAGGTAAAACAGTATACACTTGCTAAGACAGCTCTTCTTCTGGAAATTTCCTCAACAGAAATAACAAACATTTATATACACTTTTACTATGTGACAGGTACATATGATATTATTATTGTGAAAGCTCCACTTCTTGTCATGAAGTGGGTTATCTATTGGGGTCTAGGAAACACAGCCTAGGGATTAAAACATGTACAAGGAGGGACAGGACTTTTTCATATTTGTGAATAAAAGATATACACCTATTCTTAAGCACAAATTTTCTTTCATAATTTTGGCCTCTTTTTCTCAAAGAGCTTTGTTGAGTCAATTGAATGGTTTCCATTGCTCCATTGCCAGGAGAGGGCACTAGGGGTGGAGTCACTTGTCCAATGTTTCAAATCAAGGAACTGAAGTGGAGAGAGGTCAACTGTCATCTCTCTGCCACATGGGAATTAGTGACAGAGCCAGTGGCATCATCCACCCCTCACATTTCATGTTGACCTTTGGCCAGAGGAAAATACCACCTCCCAATAAAGCAGCAACGGGCAAGCAGTTGGCCTGTTCATACTTCTCTTTCTACTGAATTCTTATATTTCTGCCCCAATAATTCTGGGTTTGTTTTGTTTTTAATATCAATAACATTGACCAACCCCCGTCCCCCCAGTTTCTTCTTCTGGCCAGGAGAATCATCTCTCCAAGGACAATTTTTGGTAATTTTTCTCATCTAGTTTTCCATACCTGATTTTAATAGTTTTCCTTAATTTCCTTAAGGAGCTATTGCTAGAACTTCCCTGATTATGAAAGGAGTGGAAGGCAGTTATTCCATGTCAGTCTTAACTCTGTTGTGCTCCTTTTAATTGGGAGCTCTCTACATTGAAACATTTTCTCACAGCAGACATAGCATCAGCTCCTACTCCAGAGGTGCGATGCCCATCCCTCATCACTCCGAAGCAGGGAACAATGTTCTGTCGGCATCATCTGGGAAACTTTGGTTTGAATACCACTTGCCACTTCGGATGCAAAGCTGGATTCACACTCGTGGGAGATGGTGCTCTCCAATGCAGACCTTCTGGCCAATGGACAGCGGTAGCTCCAGCATGCAGAGGTAATGTGAAAAGGAGCAGGCAGTTCTGATGCTATCTTCCAGCAAGCTAGTCATTGTACATGCCTTCAAAATCCCATCCATCCCCAATGACCACTTCAAGGGTCAGCTCCTCCATGAAATCCACACCAATCCCAATTAGAAGTAACGTGCAACAGGCATATCACTTTTCCCCTGCCTTAGGTCACAAGCTAATGCCCTGGTACTCAAAGACCCAAAGGAGGAAACATGTAAATGTCCAAAATGTGTTAGAACAACAAGCATGCTACACAGGAAACCAGCTATATGAACTGTGAAATACAAGTTGCGATTCTATGAATGATGTGGCCGTGTAGCGGTTCCGTATTTTCATCATTGGAACCTAAATAAAAAGATAAATCATGACTGGTGCCTCTTGAAGACCTATAGCTGTGTGCACAAAGCACTGTCTCTTTCATCACTGCATTCCCTGTGAAGCACAGCACATTGCTTTGCAAATGTCACCATTGCTCAATAACATTTGTCTGAGTTAAATTCAGTTTCCTGAGTTGAGTTAAATCTGAGTTAAATTTAGTTTTCTATCCACAAATTTGGGAGCATAGCCTGAAATTCCCTGGGGAGAAAAAAAAAACAGTTTAAAGAGTATGGCAGTCTCTAGCTCTTTCAAACTTCCAGAGGCCAGCTATGCTGAACCCCTGGCATTTTAAGAAGTAGGAGCTGACATGCCAGCCAAATGCCAATGGTAGTAACAATAACATTTAGAACAATAGTATTTTTGAGAAGCAAAATTTTGTAAATAGTACTTTTGTAGTGAAGATGGATCAATCCACTGGCAGGTATTTACTGAATCGCCATGATGTGCCCATCCTAGTTCTTTGGCTATCACTCTTTGAGTGGATATCTGAGCACGTGTGAGGTTGGAAGAGCTAGTGGGAATGTCAACAGTAGCTCATTTCCTTTCTGATTTTCTGTATTCTACTTCATCTACTGGCAATGCTAGCCAGGTTTCAAATGAAATCATAATTTCTTTGATGTTCATTCTATATGTTTGTGTTTCCCTGCATTCTTTTTTTCTGCAGCTGTCAAATGCTCCGAGCTACACGTGACTGAGCCAGTAGTGATGAACTGTTCCAACCCTTGGGGAAATTTCAGCTACCGATCAACCTGCAGCTTCCATTGCCCAGAAGATCAATTACTTAGTGGCTCAGAGAGAACAGCGTGCCAAGAGAATGGCCAGTGGTCAGCTGCCCTGCCAACCTGCCAAGGTATATGTCTCATGTGAGTTAGGAAGTCGCTTTGATACGGAAAATAATGAAATCAGTGCTTCTCTGTGAATTTCTGACAGTGGTCTCGCTTTCCATCACTGGGTTTCCCTGCATTTAATAATTGTTTCACAATGAATCAAACAGATTCATTCCGTACCTTATGCAGAGCAGTGGGAATCAAATTCAGTGACTCTGTGTAAATGATCATGACTCCTTTTTCAAAGCTCCAGTTTGTGAAATGAATCCTCTCATTTCTTTATAATCTGCGTGTAGTACATCTTGAAGTTTCAAAATGTGTTTAACGGAAGGTTATTTAATGCAGAACCCTAATGTATTATCTCAGATGATCTTTGCTTACCATATACCTCCCAAAATACCATATATCTTCTTTAATTAAGCTCCGGTTGTAAGGCTTATTTTATCCCCCTCCCCCCCTTTTTTTTTTTTTCATTTTTTTCTCTAGCAGCTTGTTGAAACTACTTTTTGTCACACAAAATCTTCAATTGCCCCCTCACAATTACCCTCTGTTTATTTTGTTCATCCAAACTTCCATTTACTGTGTTTACCATTTAATCATCTAATTCCTTTTATTAATTCCTTACTCTGACTCCTTTGGAAATTATGTTTGATATTTAAGCATTAGGAAGAAAATCAGGCCCTGCATGCATCCCATTCTGTTGCAGTGGTTTATGACTTCTAGATCTTTTCATGCCACTTGTTAGCACCGCCAGGACCTTTGATAACTTACTTGATCTCACATCTTCGCGTTCTTGGGGCCCTTCTGGGGGAATGATGGTCTTCTGTACAATACACTTCTTATGTCTTGCATGTGTGTGTGTGTTTGTTTTGCAGTGGGGCCATTGACTATCCAGCAAGCCCTGACTTATTTTGGTGGAGCTGTGGCTTCTGCAATCGGTTTAACGATGTGTGGGATACTCCTGGCTCTGCTAAGAAAGCGTTGCAGACAAAAAGGTAAATAGGAAGGAGTGTTCTCCTTATTTCCTTCTTTCATGTGATTTGGGGCAGGGCAGTGAAACCACAACTTCAGTAGTTCATGTCTGAAAACATTTGCATTAAAAGAAAACAAGGCCAAGTTAAATGATCTTGAGAACCAACGCCCCATCAGAGTCACCTTCAGGAAAATAGAAAATACAGGTCCTCATATGTGGAGATCTGGAGATGGGCCTGGAAATCTGAATTTTCAAAGGTTCCCCCTACCACCCCCCTGCCAAGATCTGATGAGGCCAGTTTATACATCACCAAAAATAACTGGAAAAGAGTTATACTTCCTTCATTCACTCATTCTTTCACGCAATAGCCATTTATTGACCAACCATGCCAGGTAGTGGGACCCAGAATGATGGTCCCTGATACTAAGGAATGTATAATCCAATCGGAGACACAGACATGTTAAATCAGTGCTAATACTGAAGGGTTGCAAAACCAATGTAAAGGTGGTGTTAGGACAAAAATACAACCTAATTATTACTGAAACACAAAATAGAGGGGTCCCACCCAGACTGATAAGGCAGAAAAGCCTCTTTTAAGCGTAACTTCGAAGAATAAGAGGAATGGAAAAAATCAAAGTAGAGCTCCAGCAGACATAATGGCATGTGAAGATATCTGAAAGGGTGAAATAACTGGAAAAGTGCTATGATCAGTAGTTTATTGCATCTGAATCAGAAAAAAAAAAAAAAACTGGTGGAGGAAGTGAAAAATGAAGCTAGAGGTGTAAAGAGCTGCTGCTTTAGTAATGACTGGGTATGATAAGCTGAGAGATGTGTATGTGCTATGAAAACTTGTGGAGCTAATTCAGGATTAAGGAAGAAAGTGATCCAAATGACTGAAGAGCCTCTATAAGGAAAACTGTGTTTCTCAGACTGTTCATCAAAAGATAGCTGTGGCCTAGGAACAGAGAAAGAGAACCATTGCTTAAGGGTTCAAACATCCTTTCATTGTCTGCCCCAGACGCTCAGCCTGTCCATAAATTGAGAAACCTCTTTTTTTTTTAAATTGGAGTATAGTTGACTTACAATGTTGTGCCAATCTCTGCTGTACAGCAAAGTGACTCAGTTTTACACATACATACATTCTTTTTTAATATTCTTTTCCATTATGGTTTATCCATTATAGTTCCCTGTGTTATATAGTAGGACCTTGTTGTTTATCCATTCTAAATGTAATGGTTTGCATCTACCAACTCCAAACTCCCAGTCCATCCCTCTCCCTCCACCTTTCCCCCTTGGCAACTACAAGTCTGATCTCTACATCTGTGAGCCTGTTTCTGTTTCACAGATGGAAACATCTGTGCCATATTTTAGATTCCACATACAAGTGATATTATATGGTATTTGTCTTTCTCTTTCTGACTTAGAGAAGCCTCTTCTAATAAGCTAATGGGGCTCTTCATCTTTCCTCGTGGAAAATAACTGGGGGTATCAGAGGGGTCAGGGATGCTCAAATCCAGGAACAGAAAGTGGCTATGTTAAAAGTACCTGCAAGCATTCTCATGGAATTGAGATTTCCACACCTATTTTTAACTGCTGAAAGGAAGAACCCCTTGTTCTCTATTCTCATGCTGTCTCCTTTCACAAAGCCAGCATTGTATTAGGCTGGTTTTCTTATGTTCCTTCATATACTTTCCCTTGAGTGAGTGACTAGGACAACAGACAAACAACAACGCTGCTTAAAGACCAAAAAGCTACAACCAGTCCCTCCATGCGATGTTTGTGCCTACTTCACCAAATCCAGAAGGCAGAGGTGAGAGCTCCCAAGACATGAATCCTAATCTCCATTACATTGCAGGAATCATCCTATTCCTGCACCTTCCCCAAGTTCTTTCTTTAGTTTTGAGACATTTCCAGGGAACTCTCTGAACCATGGAGAGGGACCAGCAGCCACCCATCCTCCAATATCTTCATAAAAAATAAATTCACTTGTGGGGATGGGGAATTTTCCTTGACCTGTCCCAATTTGATTTTAAACTTTCTAGAATTCTATGGTCAAATACTAGGAAAATGCTGCATACTATGTCCCTCCCCTGCAAATTCAAAGTGTACATTCATTATCACATTGAAGGCTCACCCATGCCCTGTAATAAATATACTTGTTCATCTTCATTTTATCTAATATTTTCTAAACATATTTAGGCATGAGATGCTTTTCCATTTTTATATGCCCATGGGATGACTGACAGGCCTGCTGCCATGTTTATAGTTTCCACTATCAGAGTCCATTGTTTGGATTAAGATAGGAGGCCCCCAATCACATATGTGAGCAGGGAAGGAAAACATCCACCTTTACATTGGTTTTGATTTGTTTAAGTGATTAACTTGCCCAAATAATGACTGAGGAAGTGTGACACAGGATGCAAAGACAGAAGCCCTCCAGTGCCAAAGAAATGAGTTTCGAGAACCAATGGTCTCAACAACAACCAAGAGTAGCCAAGAGGATGAAGGCAGGGACCAGAGGCAGGAGGAGAGGTTGTTACTGGAAGGGCAGAGGAGAAAGATGAGCAGCCTCTGGAGTTACATACTGTCGAATGTTTACTTTAGCTTCAAACAGGTCCTACCTCTCAGGAAGAGATTGTCCCCAAAACGTCCCTTAGAATCAGCCTATCTGAAAATCAGTCTGCTGACTCTCCCCAATAATCCCTATCACTGATGACCTTTCTCCCTCATCTCATTTTTTTCTTTTAAACCAATCTCTCTTCTTGCTTATTTCAGATGACGGAAAAAGCCCCTTGAACCCTCAAAGGTAAGATGGAAATGTTTTATGATTAAGTTTTTCTAGTTTGACTTTTTAATTCACTGTAGTGTGTCAAAATGATTATACAGACACCTGTTTTATGAAACAAATATTTGGCAATGCCCCCTTGACTAAATCTGAAGTGAAATGTACAGATAATACATCCTAGCAGTATGTAATGTTTTAAAAAATCAATAAGTGCCCTAATGATAATATAAAGGCGCAATATAAGGGAAAGTGACTTAGAAATAAAATACTAGAGCTGGGGCATCACACTAGCAGATGCTATGAGGTCATCAGATGCTTGTACCTTCATTCAAGCAGAGTCACTATGAAGGCAACAGCCAGAAAGCTCAACTGACAGGAATATTCTATTAGTGACTCAAACAGCATCAGAACCGTTGCCAACACCAACCTGATTTTTTCAAATGATGAACAACGCTGGTAAAGAGCTGGAAAACCTGTTATTATCTTCCCTTAATTCACACAGCAACTGCGTTTAGTAGATGCGCAAAAAACTTAATATTTATATGTAAAGCAGTTAATTTCCAGGCGCAGAGATTTTTCATCTCCATGAATGTTGGGTAGCTATTCTGAAGTTACATGGAGTGTGTATGACAACTCTTTTGCACCCCAGGCATATTAGGACATCCAGCACCCTTGGCCCCTGCCTAAATGTCAAGAGTAAGTCCTGATCATTACGAAAATCAAAAAACGCCTGTAGGGAGCAGTACTACCATTCATTGAAAACTATTGCCATGTGATCAAGTATCAAGGCTGTAATTTTATAAAGATTTCCTCTCACCAAGAACAGGCTACAGCAGGGGGCGTAGCAGGTACTCAGTACCTCAAGCATCAACAATAACCTGGGTATAAAGTGCAGTGCAAATTACCCAGAGCTGTTAAGTGGGGTCTCGAAAAGCTCTTTGGTTTTCATTCTTCTTTCCCTCTAAAAGCAGAGATCTCCAGGGGTGGGGCGGTAATCCGTGGTCTCTGGAGGAACTATGCGCAGGACTGGGGGCAAGGACGAAGCACCATATGGCACGTCATCTTTGTGTTTCTGTTCTTTAGCCACCTAGGAACATACGGAGTTTTTACGAATGCTGCCTTTGACCCAACCCCTTAAGGTAAGTTACCTATGAAAGTATGTTTGAAGGAGACAGAACAGTAGGGGGAGAAGGAAGAATATAAAGCTTGACTTTTCTTCACATGATCATAAATTGTGTTGGCAGTAGGGGACAGGTATAGCAGTAGAGTGACAATAGAAAGGGAGTTCATAGGAGGATTTTCATTTCCTGCAGGATAAGTTGTCTAGTTAGACAACTTATTTCAGGATGTGTCGCATTCCCATTCCTGCCTGCTAGATGGTATTGATACGGTGGCTTGCTTGATTACTGGAAGTCACGACTGCCAGAAAAATTTTACAAACTTTAGGCAGCCAATCGCCTATGCGACCTGCTGGGAAGACAAAAGTAATAGGATACTTTCTCTCGCCCCAAAAGCTCAGTGAGTAGTTGAGTTTCCTAAGAGAAGTAGCCTAGATGGCAGAATATCTGGAATCTAGAAAAAGATGTTACTAAGCCTTAGGGGGCACATAAGATGAGAGCTTTCTTCTATATTTTTCAGGAAAATATAATTCTTTTAATTTTTTGTCTCATTTTCAAAGACCTGTCCTTTTCTTGGTCACCTCACTCAACCTCCCCAGGATCCTGTTTTTGAACATCAGCCTTCCCGATAGACTTGACTATAACAGTTGCATATTTGCTGCAGTTCTATGCAAATACTTGTGAATAAAGGACATGGAGTTTCCTTTAGATTCGCGCTGGACCAGAGCAGAAGGACTGTACCACAAGCCCCAATTCTCCACCCACCACCCTTTCCTGATCCATTTCCTCTTCCTCCAACACAAGCCTCAAAAGCTGGGACTGAATGTTTCTGCAGTGGTCTGTGGGCTTTGCCCCAGCGGTGACTTGAGATGCTAATTAACTAGAGCCTGGAGCGTGTGACTCACCAGAAGACCAGACTGTGGAAAAATAAAAATGCCTCTTTATTTTTGGATTGGAGGAAGCCGTCCTCTTATTTGCTGGAAGGCAGGAGGTATCTCTGACTTGAGGGAACTTCTATGGGATTTCTGGGGTCTTCAGTGCTTGCTGTTTGTGAAGCCATTTAGACCTCTGCTGCAAGGCTTCAAAAGAAGCCTCTAGATGGCACCAGAGGCTGCAGAAGACTAAGAATCAAGCCAGGAAGGTACTGGACTTCCCTCCACCTGTCACTCTCCCCCAGAGGACCCAAAGACCAATGTTTGAATGTCTAATTAAAAGGATTCCCTCAGTAGAACAAATGCCATGTTCTATTGTTTGACGTTTTGCTGAATAAGGTCTGTGTCCATCACTTTGTTTACATCAATGTAATGCACAATCACGGTTGTTCCAATTACAAACTCAACCCTTCGGTCAGCAAATACATATCTTACCACCACCCTAAACACACAAGAAGAAAATCAGAGGAGAGAAAATATCTTCATCACCTGAGTGTGTTTTACACGTTCTTTAATTCTCATGCTTAATAAATAGCTTCTTGAAAGTTACACAGCAGTTGTCTGAAACTGATACAAAAAATATAAAGCTAAACAATATAGTTGTCCTCTTTGTGTAATGTGAGGCAATGAACATGTCACACAGACTAGGTAAACATGCAAATAAAACACGCAAATAAAAATGGTGAAACAGTCTAACTAAAGCTTACTAGATTTTGCAAGAATTTTGGTAATAACCTCGGGATTTAGGGACACGTGGCTCTTAAAAAGTTTCACTGACACACTGTCCATAGCATCTCTGCATGTTTACTTTATGCCAATCACTAGGCGTAGTATTATAGGATGATTATTATTGTCCTGTCTCCTGAGTCAGGATCGACATTTTGTAAAACCTTCCCAGGGAATTCTGATGGTTTACCAGCTTTGTGAACCACTGATATTACAGATACAGGAGAATAAGGCACTGTTCCTGCTCTTGAATAGCTTATAATCTAGTTGGGGATACAATAGATACTAATACAAAGTGATAGAGAGTGATCAACATGAGCATGTTATTTGAAGAGTGTGGTAGGAATTCATAAAATGGAAAAGTCAATTTGGCCCAGAATCAAAGAGATAGTTAGAACTCTGATTGGACTTTAGAGAGTGGACAGGAAAGAGGAGAGAATGGCACTCTAAGTTGATCAAATAATATCAGCCAAGAAGCAAAGACAGAGACTGTGTGTTGAGGAGCCTGAAGACATCACGGAGACCTCAGGTGAGGTGCTAGATTACAATTTACTGAATCTGTTGAGACAAATCATAGATAAAAGCTTGGAAGCATGTAGATTCAGGGAACCCAGGATAAGTCATAATGTTGCTTCAGACAAGATAATTCTCAGATTCTCTATAAACAGCAAAATCATATCTTAAGGCCATGTGAAACAGCCAGATCTTCCAAGATACATAAGGGGCCCTGGAGGCAGGAAAAATATAATCACAGTAATCAACATGTGCTGTGTGCTTTCCGACTGCTAGGAATTATATACTTCACAGTATTCTTTTTTCCTCTCAGCCACCCTATCGGGGAAAACTATTATTATCACCCCTATTTTGCAGATGTCAAAACTGAGATCCAGAGAGGTCGTGTAACTTATCCAAGAGAACACAGCTAGTAAGTGGGATTGAAATCTGGTCTGATTCACTCAGTGAAGCTCTTTAAGCTCTCTCCTCTGTCACTGCCTTAGGTGGCCACAGGCCCTTATCAAGAACAAACTGTGCGACAGAGAAAGACAAATATATGATATCGCTTATATATGGAATCTTAAAAAAAATGATACAGATGAACTTATTTACAAGACAGAAATAGACTCACAGACATAGAAAACAAACTTATGGTTACCACAGGGGAAGAGGGGAGGGATAAATTAGGAGTTTGGGGTTAACGGATACATGCTACTGCATGTAAACTAGGTAAACAACAAGGACCTACTGTATAGCACAGGGACTGTAACTATTATAACCTATAATGGAAAAGAATCTAAGAAAGGATATACACGTATATACATGAATCACTTTGCTGTACACCTGAAACTAATACAACATTGAATCAACTATATTTCAATCATTTTTTTTTTTAAAAGACAGATCTGTGCCTGGGTAGCAGTCAGGAAAGTGGGCCAGGCCAGCAGGCCCCATTCATGTGATAATCCCCTTGCTTCCTGGCCACTTGAAAAGACAATATTTCTGTGCCCAGTAACAGGGCATAATGCCCTCTTCCTTCGATCAGGAGAGTAAAGTGGTTAAAGGATTTGGGTCCCACTGCGCCGGGAACTGCAGAGGGCCTGGCAAGTGTGAATTCCGCCCTAGGCAGCGTTATGGTGGCTGGGGCTGGCGAGGGGCTACTGCGCCGTGGGGTCAGCAGATGGAAGCCTGGAGGTCAGTGTTGCCCCATCTCATGAATCCCTGAGCACTGCCCTGCCTGCTGGAGCCTCTGATCGCTGCCCTTACTTCACCGGTAGTAAAACAGCCGCTAACCTGGTTGCTCTCCCTAATACCTCCTGTCATCTGGAGCAGTGACCTAGTCAACCCCCAGCCTGGAAGGGGCCCAGGAGGTGGGGACAGCCCGGGCTGCAGCTGCCGAGGCGCCTGGGGGAGCCGAAGGGGAGGAGGACACCGCCCCCCGCAGCCGCCTGGCGCTCACGGCAGCCCCGACAGCGACAGCGGGCAGCCCGGCTAAACGGGGCGCGATCGGCGGAGGCAGCCCTACCCACCCCTGAGGCGGTGGCGGCAGGCAGGAGCGGGAAAGGAAACATGTTCCCAGCTGGCCCTTGCCTCTGGGTCCTCGTGGTCCTGGGCGCCGGCTGGGGGAGCCTGGGGGCTGAAGCAGCGCGGCTGAGGCAGTTCTACGTGGCCGCGCAGAGCATCAGCTGGAACTACCACCCTGAGTCCACAAACCTCAGGTAAGGCAGGCGCGGCGTCTGCGTGGGCTTCTCTGGGGAGGATAATCTAGTCCCTTTGCAATTCCATTGCTTTTTTTTTTTTTTAACTCCAGGTAGGGAAATACAATTAATAGGAGAGTATGATGAATGAAGTAAGCTTGGTGGATGCTGATTTTGCCTCCAATAATACAAGTTTATCGTTCTGAGGATATAGAAAATATTGTTTGATTAGCTAGATGCTGTTTCAAGAGTTTGTTGTTAATAGTTTTGTTAGTATTGATTGTTGATTTAATATATTGATTGATTCAAAAGCACCCGGTATCTACCTCCTCACTCCTGTTCCAGATTTTTAGCAGTCTGGTATTTTTATTAAACTTCTAGCTACATATTATTTATTCCATGTCCACATAGCTTCATCTTCTGAAACTAGAGGTATACCATGTACTTTATTCTAAGCAGATTATTCAATAACAACTGCCATAATTTTGTTGCTTTCTTATAAATGACTTTCAAAATATCATCAGTTCATAAAAGTGCAACATTGTTGTTCTTTTACCTTTTTTCTGCTATGTGTGACTTCATTTTTTTCTCATTCTTAATCGCTCTCTGGGATGTGGTCTACTTGGCTATTTTAATAGAGTCACTATTAAAGGGCATATGTAACTAAGAGGGGAGTTAAATCATAAAACTGTATTTGCATTGCAAACTATTTACCTAATTGAAAGATGAAAAATAAGAGTTCCCAGAAATTAAACAAATCATAGGTTCTACTCAATACTTCCATAGGTTCTACTCAATATTTCCAGTTAGTTATATTTTTATTTCTTTTAATGGTAAACCTCTTAGGGTGACTAAGTTTTTTTAAACTTAACATCACAGTTTAAATGATTGTGAAAGATGTGTTCCTCTTTGACAATTTCGAAACCAAAGCACTCTGCCAAGAAAATACTGTAATGTTTTAAACCTTTTAGTATATAACATTAACCCTTTTAAAATCTTTCCTTTGTAACTGGGTTATTTTGGAGGGCAATGCATCTTGGTCTTAATAATAAGTCCCTCTTTAAAAAAAATCATTTAAAATATTGTATTTCAAGGTGATAGTCTAGATCACACCCACATCCTTACAGAACCACTAGTAACTAAAACCCCAAAGGAAACAGCAGTCTTTCCAACACTGATTTTCCTGCTCATGGGTAGAACACTAACGTGGTTGCTGCTTTCCAGTGTCACGCTGTGCTTATGCTTGGGAGTTTGTTCTTGCCTCTGTAACTAACAGCGAGAATAACAAGAAGAATATTGGAGGCAGGATCACACAGGGCAAAACCCTGATTCATGTGAATTCACATGGGAAGCCATGGTTGGTCACCCTATCCTCTCACTCTGTGGCTGAGTTTCCAGAGTTCTGGCCAGAGTTGTTCCTCTAGTGTCAATGACTGAGTCAAAATCATACACTGATAATGCATACCAACTGATTTTTTGAACCTTAAATCATGTCATTTCTTGTTAGTACTTTTATGTGAAAAATCTAACCTGTATATCTGGCTGCTTAAACTAAGAACTTGTTCTAAATTGTCCTACACCTAGAGCTAATGATACTCACTATAAAGAAATCAACGTAGATCACGCCATCTTTTGCTAAAGTGTATTTTAGCAAAAGCAAAGATCTTTCCTTATTTCATGTAATATTGGCAGGACAGTGCCTTTTAGAGGTGAAATATATCTTTTATTCTTGCTCTGGGGCCCAAGTGAATGTCTCTGAAACTTTCCTAAGGAAACGTGTTCAATCACTTACACGTATATAGTAACAGATATTGAAAAAAATACATGTATACTTTTCCTTCAAGGGTTCTAGCTTTATATGATTTTCTTATGAATAAATCATCTTTAAATAGTCCTCATAAATGGAAAATTCATCATACATATGGTCTGAATTTGTGTCATCTTTAACTTTCTGTCCAGACAGATTATTTTCCAATAGCAATTCAATTGTTCAAATTAAAATAAATATACCTCAGTAGGCACACACAATATACACAGGGAAACATATTAGGAAACATACCTCTATTAAAATTACTCCACATAAAAGACTGATTTTTCAACTCAGGGAAGGACATGGAGGCTGCAGTCTTGCCTACAAGAAGCAGGGGACAAAAAAAGGCCTCCATGCCTGGGAGCCCCACAGGGATCCACTCGGTTTCATCTCTAATAACCATGTTTCTCCCGCCCTGCAGAAGGGGGAAAGTCCATACCAAATGCTGTTTCTGGCCAGGGTGGGGCCAGGCATGGGCAGTGGGGCGCTTGCTATGGGCACATGATGTAAGGGGCATCACAAAACGCAGTAAAGAGATAATATTTTAATGCTGTATATAAAAATCAAGTTAACGTTAAAAAAAAAAAGACTGATTTTTCTTAGTAAAGATTTTATCCTGTCACCTATATTCCTATATTTAAAGATCTAGGGTTAGGGACAGGAGCTACGTTTCAATTGTACAAAAAAACCAAACCAAACCAAACCAAACAAAAAAAACAGAAATAAATAAAAACGGACCCCCATGTTAGGGACACAAACTAACATATAGAATACTATGGTTCTAAGGCTCTCAAAACTATGAGGTCATTTAATTCATTTTCAAATTTCATGTTTTAACTTCCTACTTTTTCCCACACCCAAAGCACCAATACCTCTAGCAAATAGTTGTCTACTTTCTACTTAAATGCTTCCAGTGACTGAGAACCCACCAGCTTTGACAGTTAGCCCTTACAGAAATACTTACTCATACCTCCTTTTTTTTTTTTTTTTTGGGCACACGGGCTTAGTTGCTCCGCGGCATGTGGGATTTTCCTGGAGCTGGGATCGAACCCGTGACCTCTGCATTGGCAGGCGGATTCTTAACCACTGTGCCACCTAGGAAGCCCCTCATACCTCCTTTAATTCTGCCTCCAAATGTTAACATAGTTCTTGCATCCCACATTTTAAAATTATGAGAATTACTACACTTACAAATGTTTCTGCTTGCTGGGAAAACCTGAAAGCTGAAAACCAACCTTCATTACACTTTTAAAATGTTATTAGCTAACATGTATTGAATATTTACGATATGCCAGCTCTAAACCCTTTGTAGGTATCAACTTATTTAAACTTGTAACAGTTCTGTGAGGGAGATTTTACTATTGGTCCCAGCTCACGATTACAGAAACAGAGGCATGAATGGATTAAATAAACTTTTCAAGGCTATATAGTTAACAAGGGGAAGATACAGGATTCAGACCCAGATACTCTGAATCTACAATCAGTTCTCTTAGCTTCTGTGCTGCACAGATGTCACGGTAAATGTGATTAGTGTCCCTCTCTGTTATGCCCTAATTGAAGTGAGACCACTCGCTGGATGAGGAAGCATAACAAAGCCAATATGGGCAACTGGTTTAGACATTTATAAGAAATTTCCCACAATTATTTTTCCTTTTACCTTCGTCTTTGAGTTTAAGACAAGGATAGGAATGATGTGCCTATCTTTAGAGACACAGAAGAAAAAGATGGGAAAGTATCCCAGTATTCTCCCTGCCTCCCTCTCTCTGAATTCTTAACCACGAAAACAGTCAGCCCTGCATGTCTGTGGATGTGGAACCTGCAGATACAGAGGGATAACCATACTAGTCCGCTTTATATAAGGGACTTGAACATCTGCAGATTTTTGGTGCCAAGGGGCATCCTGGAACCAACCCCTTACAGATACCAAGGGATGACTGTACAATGGTTTTTGAATCTTGGCTTTGCCATTATCAACTGTTTCTCCTCAGGCAAGTTACTTAAACCTTCCGAGACAGTTTTTTCATTCGTTTGGTATCTATACAAATCCCAGGGCTTTGACTCCAAAAACGATCTTCAACTTCTCAGCGAGAAATAGAGTCCACCAAATCAATCCTTTTTTACAATGTTCCCCAGTAGCTTAAAACTGTATTTGATTGATGGGTTGAGAAACAGCTCACATATTTATGCATAAGGGATTTGGTCATCTCTTTAATTATTTAAAATCTAAGCCTACAGTTTGGGTTCACTCTGTAATCTTGGGTTCTTTTTTTAGAAAATTGATTCTGAGTTACAGGATTAGTTAGGGCAGACTAAATGTGTGCAAGCATGGTTATCACAACAGAATATTCTTGAAGACAATAATTATTTTATTAACTTCACTTTTTAGTCACATTTATAAGACCTTGGGTTTCTGAAATGCAGTTAAAAATACTGTTACTTCTAGTCAAAGTCTGAGGACATGAGAGGTCTATTTTGTTGTAATGTGAGAAGTATATGTCATATAAACCTTTCAAATTTATTTTATTTCCAGTTCAACTCCTTTTGCAACCTCCTTTAAGAAAACTGTCTACAGAGAGTATGAAGCACACTTTCGGAAAGAAAAACCGCAATCCAGAACTTCAGGTAAGCCTGAAATATATTTTTAAATGTTAAAGGTAAAGCTCTATGGATAATTTGATATTCATATATATCTAAAAATATCCATTTAGTGACATTTTATAGAAATGTGTGTTTTTGTTGTTTTTAACCAGTATGGCTACATAATGTGTAGGACTCTCATTCATAGTATTGAGAATTTCAAAACAGTGACAGCAAAGCATTAAGCCAAGCTGGGGGCCCTTCTGAGCCTGGGGGCTTATGCAGTTGCATGGGTCACATGCCCATGAAGCCGGCTGTTTTTAACCTTGATAAAAAAAGCTAAACAAAACTTTTAGGTGTTTGAATTTTTATTCATTCATCTAACAAACTATTATTGAGCACATGCTATGGGCCGGGCATTGAACTAGGTGCTATGGATGCCACAGTGGACAAGGCAGACGCATCTCCTGCCTTCCTGGAGCTTATGGTCTAGTTTAATGAGCACAGATGAGCCTTGCAAAGGATCATTTGCTTCCAATCTGGGTCCCTAGACTCATTTAAAGGAACTGTATATGCCTGATTCTTTTGCATCTATCTTTCCCATCTCGTCTGCTTTATTTAGTGGGATGTACATCATAGCTATAATTTTTAAAGAAAAATCTCTTCTTTTTTCCTCATTTCTTTTTTAATTAAGGAAAGTAGGCTGAATGGGTTTCGGGGATCTTAAATATGGTAAATATGGTAACATAGTTCACAGGACTGATAAAGGCTGTTAAGAGAGAACTTCCTCCAGTTGGGTGCCCTAGTCGATAATTCGATAATTCACTCATCCCCCGCCCCCCGCTAACCATGTGAAGACCTGTCATCTTCCCCGGACTCATCCTTCTACTTCTTTTATTCATTCCATCTTGTTCTGCCTCCTCCCAGATCTCCCTTCATCTTCAATCTCTCCTTAACTGGAGCCTTCCCTTCTGTCAAAAATCCTCAACAATAAAACAGAACATAACTTATGCTCAGATTAACATCCCATCTCGAAAAAAAATCTCTCCTTGACTCTGCCTGCCTTTTCTCCCCTTTCCTGCACTAACAATTTCCTGTGTTGATTGGTGCATTTCATTCTCTATCATGTCAAAGTATTCTCAAAAAAGGGCCCCCATGACCTCTCAGATGCCAGACCAATGGTTGCTTTCCAGTTATTTTCCCACTTGACATTACTAGGACGTGTAACGTCCCCCTTCTTGAAACTCTCTCTTTACCTGGTTTCCCTCGTGCCCCTTCCCCTGGTAATGGAAATGGAATGGAAGTGAATGGAAGATAAGGAACTTACATAGATAACTCTCTCCTGAAACTTGGCTCCACATGGGAGGAGAAATAGGGTAGTTCTGGGAGGGAATGAGGGGTTTAAGGATACTTTAAAAGGTTTATTTAAAAAAGAATGACAGTGACTTAAAATACCTAAGTACTCAAGGCAAGAATTCAATAGAAAAGAAGAGGATAAAAACATCTGAGAGGACTTCCTAGGTGGCGCAGTGGTAAAAGAATCCTCCTGCCAATGCAGGGGACACGGGTTCAAGCCCTGCCCTGGGAAGATTCCACATGCCACAGAGCAACTAAGCCCATGCGCCACAACTATTGAGCCTGTGCTCTAGAGCCCGTGAGCCACAACTACTGAGACCATGTGCCACAACTACTGAAGCCCACGCGCCTAGGGCCTGTGCTCCACAACAAGAGAAGCCACTACAATGAGGAGCCTGTGCACCACAATGAAGAGTAGCCCCCGCTCTCAGCAACTAGAGAAAGCCTGTGTGCAGCAACGAAGACCCAACGCAGCCAATAAATAAATAAAATAAATAAATAAATTTTTAAAAAAAACAACAAAAAAACCATCTGAGAGAGGACTTCCCTGATGGTGCAGTGGTTAAGAATCTGCCTGCCAATGCAGGGGACACGGGTTCAATCCCTGGGCTGGGAAGATCCCACATGCCTCGGAGCAACTAAGCCCATGCGCCACAACTACTGAGCCCACGTGCTGCAGCTACTGAAGCCCACACACCTACAGCCCGTGCTCGGCAACAAGAGAAGCCCACACACCACAATGAAGAGTAGCTCCCGCTCGCCACAACTAGAGAAAGCCTGTGTGTAGCAACAAAGACCCAATGTAGCCAACAAATAAATAAAATTAAAAAAAAAAAAACACACCTACATGTTAAAATAAAAAATCTGAGGGAGAATAATTGATGGGGCCAGACTCAGAAGAAACAGGAAGTGATGGGATTCAAAGCTGAGCTGGATCAGCCTGAGGTAGAAGAGATAGTACCTTCATGGGGGGCTGGGGGCGGGGTGGGGGGGGGCCTTGCAAGGGACCAGGTGAGTAACCTTTTATTAGTAAGGTTACTAACAAAGTGAAGTTTGCTGTTTTGGGCAGGAAATTAAAGGATCTCCTGTCTTTACAGACTCTGTAGTCTATTCATTTTTTTATAGCTCCAGCTTCAAGCTTAGTATGTACAATAGATACTTAAGATCGACTTGATTAAATTAAATTGTAAGTGGGTAAAGGGAAAACGAGCTGGAAAACATATTCATTAGGCCTGGGAAAAGAGGAATTGGGCAGATATTTTTGTGACTTTTGCCAAGTTGACTGAATTTGAATGTCTGTGCTGTGGCAGCCATTGTGCTGAGTGCAGTAAGGGATAGAGGGACCAGTGCCAAGCTGGCTACTGTCTTCTAGGTGATACAGGGGCATTGATCATATTTGAAGAGGAAAGGACTGTGATCAAAGTCCTTTGAGATGATTAATTTTGTAGTGATTTCCTGATTTAACCTCATTAGTTAGAAGTAGACTTTGATAGCTGATTTATGTTTCCGCCTGGTACACTTAAAACATTACCATTCTGTCAGCCCCTGTATATCTCATAACATATTTGTTTTATGTGAACTCATAACATCCATTTTTATGCAGCCTCTTCCTGAACTCCCAAAGTTGCTTAAATATGAACCCCTGGACCACAAGGGTGGTATCTTATTCATCTCTGTATTCCTATAATAGTTGATACAAGGAGGCAAATCTGGTGTAAAGGAAAAGCCTCAGATTTTTAATGAGATGCGGTGTGAACACTGCCATTGATTATGTGGCCTTCCCCATTCCATTGCCTAGTTCTGTGTTCTTTGTACCTTTCTCTCATTTCCTGCTGCACCCATCTAGTGGGTATGATTCTAGCCACGTGCCCCATTTCTGCAGCCTGAGCCCAGAAGTTATTGCAATTGCAGGTGAGGCTAGGACTGGAAGTCTGAAGAGACACCTGTCCAGTGAGGTTTGTGGACATGTGGACAGGTAGAGGTGCCAGGCTCATTTTCAGGAATCCTGCCTTGGGCTTTAAAATGGCTAGTTTTGAGTCTCTGTGTATTTTCAAGAAGGATTATGACATGTTTGTCCCCAAAGGGGTTTTATAATAGCAGCAACAATGGGCTGCCCTGTGTTCCATAACACATTATTCACCTGAGAGCAGGGGATTGGATTAGCTGACCTCCTGCAGTCCTTTCCAACTCCAAAACTGCAAGAAATTGGGTACACGCTGTGCTACCTTCCTGGGATCTTAAGATAGGCCACAGCTTCTCCCAGTTTGGCTTTGGGCACTGAGGAGAGGATGGAAAAGGTCTTAGGTCACCTGGCTGTTGGAGGAACTAAACAGCAGCTCAAACAACATTCAGCTGTGTGTTTGCCTACATGCATGGAGGTATTTGGGTTGCATTTATAAAAATATCCCTTTGTTTTGCTTTAATTCTGAAAAAGCAGATAGGGAGGCTAAATAAATATTCCAAACCACTCATTGCAGTAAGAGGTTAAATAACTTAAAAGACTTATTCTGGGCATCTGGCATTTGCAGCCACGTGATGCCAACAAACAATGATCAAGACAACCATGGCAACAAAATGCAGTGGACAGTGTGACAGCAGTCAGCACCCAGTTGGGCTCAGGGGTATTCTGGGCCAGTGGGAGTAGCCAGTGGGGGCTTCCATTGGGAGCGAGGACTGAGATAGCAGCCAGAAGAGAGAGGTCCGCCAGCAGAGTCAGATGTGGCCAGGAGTCAAAAATGATGTAGACATTGGGACTGTTCCAGGAAAGTGGGGGATCTGACCTGCCCTGCAGAAGGTGGTAAAGAAAGAAAGCTCTGGTTCAAGAGTCCAGTCCTAGCAATGAGTTCTAGTCCCAGCAATGCCACCCAGTCACCAACCGACCTTAGGCAAACCACTCTCCCCACCTACTTCCTAGGTTTTGTAATCATCTCTAAAATGAGGATTGAACTATGTGGCCTCCACGGTCCTGTGCAGAACTAACATAAAAACACACAAAAAGCTTCAGGCACAAGGTCAGTATAAACTCTAGGACTGGAGTTCAGTGAAAGGAATAAGTGGGCGGAAAGATAGGAGACAGGGAAAGATAGGACCTCTTTCTCAGAGATCACATCTTATCATTGCTAATAAGAAATTAGTTTCCTATTGTTGCTGAAACACATTACCACAAACGTAGTGGCATAAAACAGCACAAATTTATTATCTTAGAGTTCTTGAGGCCAGAAGTCCAAAATGAGTTAAAATCAAGATGTTTGTAGAGCTCTGTTCTTTCTGAAGGCTCTAGGAGAGAGCCTTTTCCAGTTACTAGAAGCCACCTGCACTTATAAGCTCATGGCCCCTTCCTCCATCTTCAAAGCCAGCAGGTAGTATCTTCCAATCGCTCACTCAGATACTCCTGCACCCCTTTTATGAAGGCCTTTATGATTACATTGGGCCCACCAGGATAATCCAGGAAACTCTCCCCACCACAACATCTTTAGCTTAATCACACCCATTTTGCCATATAAGGTAGCATATTCATAGGTCCCAGGGATTAGGACATGGACATCTCTGGGAGGCCATTATCCTGCCCACCACACCCATCAAACAAAACCCTCCCACAGCGTCCTCCATTTCAGAGAACTGGCACCCTCATCCCCCCAGTCTTCCAAGCCAGAACCTCACCAGCCATCCACAGCAACTCGATCTCCCTCACCCTCCACTCCATATCCAACCCGCTTCCTGACAATTTGATCTCCTAAATAGCTCTCTAATATGTTCTCTCTCCTTATTATTTCCATTGCCCTAATCTTAAACTAAGTCACCATCCTCTCTCTCCTGGAGCCTTCCATCTGTTCTCTCAACCTTCACTCTGTGGTTTCTCCCCAGATCATACTCCACAAATGCAGCCAGAGATTCAGAAATCAATAACTGCTTCATGTCACAACCCTGCTTCCAGGTAGTCTTTGGTTAAAAGGCAAAACTCTAAGAGGCCTACAAGGCCCTGTGTGACTGGACCTCTGATCATGCCTTTGGCTCCACTTTCTGCCTTTCTCTTTTACATACTAAACTCTGCCTACCTCCTGGCTGTCAGTTCTTTGAATAGGCCAAGTTTTCTGGCACCTCACAGCCTTTGCACATGCTAATCCCACTCCCTGGAATGCCCTTGTCCATCTCTTTGCCTTTTGCCTTTGGACGTCAGTTAATGCATCACTTCCTCAGGGAAGTAGTTCCCAACCCTGCTCCCCTCCCTGCCTCTAAGATTAGACTAGGTGCCTCTGTCAAATCTCTTCAGAGAACCGTGTACTTTTCTTTCATAATGCAAACCACGGTTTGCAATTAAATATTTGTGCGATCACTTGTTAAAATCTGTCTTTCCTTCTATTTTCTAAGTTCTGTGAAGGCAGGGGGTGCATCTATTTTACTCACCATGGCAATTCTGAAACTTAGGATAATGTGTGCGCTCAATTAATATTTGTTGAATGAATGAATGACTACAGCGTGGGCTGTTGCAATGCAAAGAGGTGGTTAAAAGCTCAGAATCTAGAGTCAGACAGATTTAAGTTTAAATCATGGCTCTGCCTCTAATTAGCTGTATAACATTGGGCAAGATATTGACATTATCTGCAGCTCAGTTTCCTCATCTATAAAATAAGGATCTTAACATCTACCTCAAAGATGTATTGGGAGGTTTAATGTAAGGACTCACAGGGCTCAAATACATCAAGAGGGACAATTATAATTATCACCGCTGAAACAAATGTCAGTTGAATTCCATGACTACTGTAACTTCCTTCCCCTGCTCCTGTGATGCGTGATGGGCAGAAGCCAACCCCATAAGAGCTTATGGAGGGCTTGGCTGTGAGAACACTCGATTGTCTGATTTGGTGGCAGGTTCTCGAGCTTTAGAGGACATCAGAATCCCTCAGGAGCACATCTCTAAAATGCAGACTCCCAAACCCCACCTCCAGAGACTCAGGTTCATTGGGGCGGAGACGGAATTTACTTGGGAGTCTGCCTTTTAGTTAGACCCTCACTGATTCTCATGAAGAAAAGCCAAGGACTACACTCTGGGAAATTCTAACATATGATTCTTCAAAAATCTGACTCAAGGGACTTCCCTGGTAGCGCAGTGGTTAAGACTCCGCACTCCCAAAGCAGGGGTCCTGGGTTCAGTCCTGGTAAGGGAACTAGATCCCACATGCAGGCCACAACTAAGAGTTCGCATGCCACACACAAGGAGCCCACCTGCTGCAACTAAGGAGCTGGTGAGCCGCAAAGCCGGCCACAACTAAGACCTAGCACAATGAAATAAATAAATAAATATTTTTTTTTAAAGTTAATGGAAATAATGATCCATGTGATAAGCTTTAAAAAAAATCTGACTCAAATATCAACTCTTCCCATAACTCCACAGACAGAATTGGTCCTTCATCCACTCTGCTCCAGTAGCATTTGGCTCATATCTCAGCAGTAGCTCCTACGATATGTCTATCTCTAAACGAGCTTGTGAGCTCCTTAAGGACAGGGACTTATCCATGTGGCCCCAGAACCTAGTACAGCACCTGGCATGTAGTAAGTGAAACCTCACTCTTGATTTCTGCACCCCAACCTGCTCTCCCTGCTGTGTTCCCCATCAAAGTAACTGATAACATTATTTATCCAGTTGCTCAGATCAAAAACCTTGGGGTCATCCTTGACTTCTCCTCTCAAGTGCCATATCCAGCCCCTCAGCAAATTTTGCTGGCTCTGCTGGCAAAATGTCTAGAATCCAACCTCTTCTCTCCACTTCACTGCTACACACGCTGGCCCAGTACACCATTGTTTCCTGTCTATACCACATGGTCTGCTTCCACTCTTGTCACTACACAGAATATTTTCTACACAGCAGCTAGGATGAACTTTTTGTCTTTTTTTTTCTAGGATAAACTTTTAAAACATATCAGACCATGTCTCTCTGCTGCACAAAGCTCCAGTGATTTCCCATTTCACTTAGAAGAAAATCCAAAGTCCCCCACCCCCAACTTTTCTCACTCTGGCCACACTGTTTGTCCAGCTGTTCTTTGGACACATCAAGCTCATTCCTGCCTCAGGGATTTTGAATTTGCCTCAGGACGGGAGAAGAGTCTGATTTGCTCCCTGACTTCATTTAGATCTCTGAGGTCTCCCACCTGAGAGGGATCTAAAGTAGCCAGTCACCCTTCCCACATCACCCTGTATAAGTGAAAATGTACATCTTTCTTGACCTAAGACCGCAGTCTCCCCAGGAATAACAATGGACCAGAACGGGGTGGACATGGTCAGAACTGTTTTTTCTACTCTCTTAAGTAGCTTTGGGCCCAAGCCAAGCGTTTCTACCATCCCATTCTTATCTGCCTGCCTGTAATACAGAGTTAATGAGCTAGCAAAGCCTTCTAGACTGATGATAAGCAGATCAGCCTCAGGACCGAGAGGAATGACGGCGATCACCCGTGGTGTTTTCTGCATGTTTTTCTTGCTTAGCAGCTCTGTCTTGGTAATCCTGAACAGACATATTTTAAATCCTTGTTTTCATAGGACTTCTTGGGCCTACTTTATATGCTGAAGTTGGAGACATCATGAAAGTTCACTTTAAGAATAAGGCAGACAAGCCCTTAAGCATCCATCCTCAAGGAATTAAGTACAGTAAACTCTCAGAAGGTAAGGGGAATTTAACATCCCTCTGGCAAGGGAAAATGTACAACGCTTACCACCTGTGTCAAACACTTTGAACCATACTGTTAACCAAGTTAAAGAAATCGCCTTTCCTGCAACTGGTAATTATAAAAATTGTTGCCTTTGTGATTTCAGAGAGGAAAATGAAAAAGTTCTGGAGTCATCTAGACCTCAGTGTTTTTTTGCTAGGTTCTTGTTTCTTAATAGTTGGATGGGCCAGTTACCTAATCTTTATGAACTCTTAATATGTTCCTCTGCAAAATGAGGATAATGATACGTATATTGCAAGATGGGTTAAGGCAGGGGTCCGCAAACTTTTCTATGAAGAGCCAGTAAATATTTTGGGCTTTGTGAGCCATGGAATCTCTGTTGCAACTACTCAACTCTACCCTTCAGTACAAAAGCAGCCACAGATGATATGTAAATAAATGCGCATGGCTATGTCCCAATAAAACTTTATTTACAAAAACAGGCAGCTGACTGGATTTGGCCCATGAGACATAGTTTGAAATAGCAACATAGGACTAGCCTGACAGAGGGCTGCCCTGGCACATAGATGGCACTTAATAAGTGATATTTGGTGGTAACAGTGGTAGTAGAAGTAGTATTAAAATTTTGGACATAGTTAAGTGCTTAGGAACATAAGTTTTGAAGGCAGACTTCAGATTCCAGCTTTACAATTTTCTGGTTCTATGACCTTAGCATCTCTGAGCCTCAGTTTTCTCAGCTATAAAATGGGAATGATTATACCCATTTCATAAGATTACTTTGAGGATCAAATGAGCTCACTTAGGTAACATATTAAACATGGTGCCTGGAACCTGGCAAGCTCTCCATAAATGGTGACGATGATGATGGCAATGACAGTGAAGATTATGAAGATGGTGGTGATAAAAGTGACCACATCAGCCACAGCATGGTAAGTACCTATGTTGATATTGTTCTGATTACTTCCATTATGTTGATGTTCAGACCACAATAAGCAGAGTAGAGTTCAATTAGGAACTGATGTAAGAAAATTATCCATATTGTCATAGATGTTGGTATAATAATATTTAAAAATAAAATTTAACCCTTCATGATTCACAAATCTTTTTCCCAGATGTTCCAGCCATTATACCTTTGAAGAGAAGAACTGAGTAGGAGAGTGGTTTACAATGTGGGTTCTGGAACTAGACGCCTGGTACAAATCCTGGCTCAGATGCTTCTTAGCTGTGTGACTTTTGAAAAGTTACTTAACCTCTCTGTGTCTCATCTTTCTCATCTGTAAAATGGGGATAGTAATCATACTTACCTCATATAGGTTTGTTGTCATGAAATATTAAAACAATGTCTAGCACATAATAAGCACCTGATAAATATTAGCTGTGATGGTAAAGGTAATTCTTCAATCAAAATGTGTTCAAATTATAATGCTATATGTCAATTATATCTCAATTAAGAAATTTAAAATATGTTCAAATAATATTTATCTGACAATATAGGGATTAGAAAGTGACTTTTATATTTATTATTTCCTATGTAAATTGTTATCAAACCTATTCTGACAACATATAAATGACTGATAATAAGTCAATGAACTAACCTCCCCAGGACTATCAGTATTATCACTTAATCTTTGGCTTGAGGAAAGACAATGAAGCATTAACTGTAATTTCAGGCATCTTAAAAACGCACTTTGGCATGACTCTGAGTGAGGTAGCATGCAATAACATAGTGACACAGTGAAGAACAATGTCACTTACTTATAAGGATTCCAGATGACTGCAGGAATTCAGCAGTACAATGCATAAGTAGAACCCTCAAAAGGTCCCATGCAGGTTCTGTTTCAGATGTGGGAGGAGGCAAACTCTGTGGACTTTGTGCTCTAGCTAAGCTGTTTGCTCAGGGAATGAACCTTGCAACATTACCCCCCTTCCTTTACTGATTATTTGTCCCTACACTCCCCTGCAGCCAGAATCATTTATGAGCAATTGTTTAAAATGCTCCCACCACTTCCACTGGTCACTTGGTTACTGCCCCTGGTTTCATGAGTCTGGGAAAGGTAAACACAGATTGATGGGGAAAGGCAAATTTTATCTTAGAGATGAGATGCAAACCTAGGAAACAGATAAAAAGTGTCCTCTGTGGTAAAAATAAAAATAAGACAAGCCTTCTGTTCATTTTATTGTGCCCTCTGTTAGACTAAAACATCTCCTGCTTCATGTCTGGCACTCACCCTCACCCATAGCTTCCTTCTATGGTTTGAACTATTTCTTTAGATGAGTCAACTCCAAGAGAATCCAGATTCCTTTATCTCAGAGGTAGATATTTGAGAGATGAATGGTAGGAGGTTGAAACAATATAAATGGCTTGAGAGAGGACTCAATCCTTGCCTGTGTGGCTGCTTGATCTAACCAGTGAATGATCCAACCTAGACAGCAGTCTTCCTTATCTGGGAATTAATCCTTGAGCCCCACCAAAGATTTGGAGACCTACTGTCATCAGCTGGAAGAAAAAGAGAGCCATGGAAAGAATGCTGGCTTTAGAGCCAGAATGACCTGGGTTTGAACCCTAAGTTTACCTAGGCGATTTCCTTTACCTCTAACCCTCAGTTTTATATCTTTAAAGTGGGGATAGTAATTCCTCCCATCTAAAGTTATTGCAAGGATTAGTCATAATATATGTAAGGGTTTTGGCACATAGTTGCATGCAATAATGATGTGGTTCTTTGATGGCTGTTTATAGTACAGGCATTAAATTCTGTGGTTCTTTCATGGTTGTTTATAGTACAGGCATTAAATTCTGTTTCCAGAAGCTTAGACTGAATGAAGGCCTTGGCTTTATGTAGTGCTCCTCATTTTATTTTCACTCAAATGAAAGAAAACTCCACGATAGAATTTAAATTGACAAAATGAACTAAAATTGCACAGAAAACTTCAGTTATCCAGAGTACATAAGGAATGAGTGAGTTGTTCTGAATAGTAACATTTTCTGGATAGTTTGAGGTTTACTTCTTTAAGTGTAAGATACTTGTTTTTAATCACTTTGGATATAAATCTTTCTAAATGTCATAATTTCCCAGACTTTTTTAAAACAGAAGAGGAGAATTAAAATACTAATCGCTTTCTAAACCATTACTTCCACTCTACTATGAGATTTTATAAATACCCACAAATGTTAGAATTGTGTGCAGTCTAAGAGTAAACAAACTTTAAATGAAGGCCTACATTACTGCCTATGGTATTGTCTACAGGTAAAGACCCTCAGCTTTCATTCATAGATTTTGTAACATTTCTTTTGCTTGTCCAGGAACCATCTTGCTTTTTAAATTCTTGGTTATGCTTTAGTTAGGAGATGATTGGAAATCTGAGTCCTGGCTAGGAAAGATGTTACTGTATTTACTGTGGAGGTCTCATGATGGCCTTTAATCCATAAACTGGCAGCATCTGACATAAAGGCCAACTTGCAGTGTGGTGTTTCCAAATGATTTCCAGTTGTACCCCCTCCCCACGTGTACAGTTACATAGGGTGAGGGTGGGTAACCTTTTTGACTGGATGGACAAATTGTGATTTGTAAAAGTGCTTACAAGAACATTTCTTTTAGAAATGTTATTTACTAGGAACATGTTTTAAACCAGTAAATAAAATATCTGCAACTGTACCTAATCATTTTAAAACTTTTTATCATTAAAAGAATTTCAGGTTATCTGGAGACCATGCAGCCTTGGCTGGGCGGGTACATTGGTCTATGGATGGCGGTGGGTGGGATGCTGGAGCCATGGTGCCAAAGAGTTAAAAATGATAAAACAAACAAGTAAATAAATAAATATACAAAAAAATAAAAGAATTTCAATTTGAGGTTAACATTTCAGAAACTCTGTAGCTAGTACGTGCTGAACTGTTTGATTATAATGCTACACCTCTGAGCAAAGTTTGTTGTCCAGTGAGATTTCTGAAGCTGTTTGGTCAGTTACCGTTAATAGTTTGTTTCAGAGGGAATCTTAATATTATCCTTTGATTTATATTCTCACAATTTAAATTGTGTGAGTTGCATTATAATTACTATATGACAAAATTAGTCCTAAAATATCCAGCTGTCTGCTGGTAAGCCAACTCTCCAAATAATAAATAAATAAGTAAATAAATAACTTTTCCACGAGAGAGTGTTCTTTGCCTATAAGTATTGCCAAATTCTCTATGTGAAAACTCAGTCTTCTAGGTTTCTTCAAAACATTCCAATGCTTGACATAATGTAGTCAATTACATTTTTCACTTTGCATCTGTATATTTTGGCCTTATATAGACACTTCTTTGAGTACATGATAAATACCTGAAACAAATTGTAAGGGATAATATAATAGTTCTTGTAAATCTAAAAAATACGAACTCTCCTTTGAAAGAGACTTGCACGTCCTGTGCAATGAAATCAGGCTCTTGACAAAACATCAGCACTCTAATCTGCCCACTGCCTAAATTACAGCTTCTAAAAGAATGTTCTGAATCTTTAAATGCACACTGAACTGTTCACTAAGTTTATTAAATGGAGAGGAAAAGAGCTGTCCAAAAAAATAAATCATAAGGGAGGATTTCATGAACAAGCACCCTAATGGGTGACCAAATTGGCTCTTTATGTAACTTCACTTTTTCAAAGCTTGTATGCACCATTTTACATTTGAAAAAAAATACTCAGAGCCTCTTGGCGAAGAATTAGTTCATCATGACAAGGGTAAAGAAATCACAAAGCTGACTATGGACTAAGCAGGAAGGGAACAGAATTGAGAAAATATAAAATAAAGGGCTTCCCTTGTGTAAAGAATTTATTCTAGCAAGAAGCTGAACAAGGACTTTTTATGCTCTAGCATAATAGTATTTCCTGTCTATGTCTCATCTTTTTGGTTAAGAGTTTTAAGCTTTTTGTTTTGATTACAAAACAAAAATCAGATTTGCCAAAAATGTATTTCATAAATGCTTCCTCTAAATAGCTATTTATATTTCATACCTCATGTTATATAGGTTGCAAACTCAAAGATACAACATGCCTGTTTTATTCTAGATGAAAGGTGAAATAAAATACTCTGACGTGAAAAGAATTAAAATATTGAAAAATTATCCCCAAACTGTCTCATTAGTAATCCTCACTCAGTATAATTACAGAATCTATCCCCATATGCAAATTTGTTTCAATATGCCCATAAGTCACCTTGTAGTAGAAATAGTAACAATTAAAATATTCATTCAATTATTTGAAATTTATCTTATGTTTAACTAACATGTGAATGTGAAATTCTCAGTAACTTACTCATCAGTGATATAGACATTAAAAATCACTATGTGTTCAAATAAACCTGGATATGTAACAATGACCATTTAAAATTGTTTGGTATCGTTGGATAATTGGTTACACTGCTATATCTAGTATGTGTTAGAGCCTCTTACATGATTCTTAGATAATTATGTTGGTTGGTCTCATTACAGATGAACAGTGTGTTCTGATTATGGCTTCTCCATTGAAGTGGCCCTAGAAGAAATCTAGAAGTGAAATCCATCGCAACCAGGGCACCAGCATGTAGTCTACTATTAACTGGGGTGTGAGCCCCTTAGGGTCTCAGGCTGTCTTCTTCACATTTGTGTCCTGGCGCCTAGCCCAGAGCCTGGAACACAGATGATGATGATGACAGTCATTACTGAACTAAACTGAGGGACTGGGGACCCGACTGGGAAGGAGAAACCATGTGTTATTTCTCACCTGCTCTGAAACTTACTAATTTTGTTGTGAGCAGTGACCTGATCTTACTGCCAGTTCTTACCTGCTTTAGAATAGATACATCACCAGCTTCAGTCTTTCTCATGCATATTAAGAGAAAGTAAGAACACAAGGTATATCGTATCAGAAGTATGAAGTTCATTTCTTCATAAATGAAAAAGGCTATGTTAATTTAAGAAACGGCCGGGAAAGGAAATAGCCAAGATACTACAGTGTATTAGCACAGGTTGCCATAGCACTGGTTAGGTGCCAGACATTTTACATATATTTCTCAGCCCTCAGAACCCATCGAAAATGATAATATTATTGCTAGAAAATGATTACATTATCTTAAGTTATGAATGAGAAAACTGAAGCTGAAAGGGAGGGTAAGAAACTTTCCCAAATTCATACAGGTAGCAAGTGGTACAATCAAGAAATTTCAATTCTGGGCCCCAAACTCATGTACTTTCTCCCACAATCTAGCAGGAGAAAGTATCATTAATCACATAATTTCACAAATATTTTAATTATAGTATCATCACAATTTTTAATTTAATATTTGTGAAATTATATCAGAGACAGGGAATGAGTAAACTGACATACAGGCTGATATCTGAAGTGTGAGCATATGCTTATCCAGAGAAAGAGAGGAAGAACTTCAAAAGTTCTCTCTCACCCTACATTTTGTCCTTTTGAGAGCTTATGACTGCCACTTTCTACTATAGGAATTCCCTATAGTAGAATCACAGTTGGAACAGTGGAAGCATTATGTCCAGAAATATCATTTTTTAACTTCATGAGGTCACAAAGCATGAAGCGTTGAATAAGGGTCATCCTGCTTGATTCAACATAGCTTTAGTCAACAACTTGCCATGTGAATTCCCGTCAATAGACAAGGTTTACCCTGAGAGGGCAAATCTCCTTATCAGTCCTGTTTGTGCTTTGCTACCAAAGCTATTTTGCAACTTTCCAGAGAAACTTTTCATTGTGTTTATTAGCAGAGACTCTTCCTCATAAACTCTTTTTTCTTTTTGATTTAGACTGGAATAATATTATTCACAGGAAGTTATTTCAGTTTTTAACATTTATCAGCTTCTGATAATTTTAACACGCAAATCCTTTTTACCAACAGAATGAAAGTTCAGCCTATTAAATATTGGTTATCTGTGTCTAAAGGATATCTTTTTGGGGGGAAAAAGAAAGATACAACAGCGTCCCACATTAAGCGTTTCACTAGCACAAGGGTCACAAACTTAGACGCCTACAGCAGCCAGGAGGGTAATTCAATGAAAACCTGAGTCCAGTAGGGACTGGTGATCAGATAGCCAGTGTCCTATCTGAAGGGGGCAGCCAGGACTCAGCTCCAGCCAAACTCCAGCAGGAATTTGATCCAGTGTCACCAGATCTCCAGCTTTTATTTGTTGTTGTTGTTATTCTTTAAGAGAAACCAGCAATCCAGATTCTTATATAGTATCTCCATATTGTTAATGTTGGCATTTAATATGTTTTAATACCATGAAATTCTAGCAAACATACACATGAACTTAGACTTGATGACCTTGCTTCTAGCCCACAGGACCTTACATCTTGAGGGTTCAATAAACATTCATTGAGCACCTTCTCCATGGTAGGTACGGAGAAAGGCACCAGAGATAATAAGACAAATACCATCCAGCACCTGTCTTGGAGTTGCTCATATTCTAGTGACAGAAATAGGCATGGTACAAATAATTATTATCTAGTAGGAAGAAATAAAATTAATCATATAATCTCACACATAATTATAAATTGTGATGAGAGCTGTAAAAGAAAAAAAAAAAACACGCAGCACAATCAGAGATCAGGCAAGAAGTAAGCTTACACTTGAGCTGACATCTGAAGGATAAGCACACATTTATCCAAAGGAAGAAAGGGAGGAGGAACACTCTAGGCAGAGGGAACAGTATCTACAAAGCCCCTGAGCTAGGATGGAACCTGGCATTTCTGGGAAACTAAAGGAGGCCCATGTGTGACTGCTACATAGTAAAGAAGGGGACAAGTCACACATGTTGAGAATGGAGAGAGAAGCAGGGGTAGATCATACATGGACCTGCGGTTGATGTTAAGGATTTTGAGAAATAAGAGGCCATTGTCAGGATTTTAAGCAGGAACATGGCAAAGTAAGATCTGGGGTTTTAAGGGATCATACTGGCTACAGGCTGGGAAATAGATTGTGAGGGTCCTCTTATGCCAGAAAGCAAATCAGCGGTTGCCTGTGTCCAGAGAGTAGGGGCAAGTATTGATTACAAATGGCCACAGAAACCTTTTGGAGTGATGGAACTCTTCTGTACCTCGATAGCGATGGTTGCTATAGAACTGTACATATTCATCAAAATTCAGCAAATATTGTACTTAAGATTGGTGAATTGCATTGTTTGTAATTTATACCTCAATAAACATGATGAAAGGAAGGGGAGAAGAGAAAGAGAGAAGTGGGGAGGAATAAAGAGGAGAAGAAAAGGAACAGAGAGGGGGAAGGGAAGAAAAGAAATTAATCATTTGTTTTCAAAAAGTACAGTCACTTCAGTAAGAGTAGTTTCCGCTGGCCCTTTACTCCAGCATGTAAAACATTTTAGCCCTTTTTTCTGATCTATATTTTCTACCCACATCTACACTCTGATGGTCTTACCTTCCACCTCAAGGAATTTATCCACTGTTGTACTGAACAAAGATAACTATATCCCAAAGAGAATTCTGGCACCAGTCTGTGATGTGAAACTTTCACCCAATTAAATGAGGAATGCCTCAGAAGAAACTGCCCTCCCCACTTGCTGTCTATGGCAACGATCCCTGCCCTTCCTGACCTCACTTGCTCCATCTCTAGCCACATCTTCCTTTTGCTGTTGAAAGCCCCACCCAACCCTCCACACTGCTTTTACTCTTCAGCATCACAGTTCCCTTTCTTCAATAAGGAAGAGCATGTCTATATCCTCCCCCCTCTCCCACCAGCAGAGAAAGCTGAATACACATGAGAGTGTTACTGGTGGGCCTTTGGGTGCACAGAGGACTGAAGTAAGGCATGTAAACTTCAGAGGGCAGATACATTTTATACTCACAAGGACAGCTGGACTCCACATAGGAGCTAGACTCTAAGACTCTGGGGAAAGAGTTGGGATAATCAGATGGTGGAGATGGGATAAACTGATAAAACAGGGCCAAGGTTGGCATCAGTTGGAAAGAATATATGAAATACAGAGCAAAACAATATATAAACAGATCCGAGTGTACTTATAACCCATGCTAACAGATGATTAAATATAAGATACCTTAATTATGGACTGTGAGAAAATATTTGCAAACCATGCGACCAACAAGCACTTAATCTCCAAAATGTACAAACAGCTTATATAACTCAATAACAACAACAATAAAAAAACCCCAAACAACCCAATTGAAAAATGGGCAGAAGACCTAAATCAACATTTCTCCAAAGAAGACAGATAGCCAACAGGCACTTGAAAAGATGCTCCACGTCGCTAATTACTAGAGAAATACAAATCAAAACTACAGGTCAGAATGGCCATTATTTAAAAGTCTACAAATAATAAATGCTGGAGAGGGTGTGGAGAAAAAGGAACCCTCCTACGCTGTTGGTGGGAATGTAAACTGGTGCAGCCACTATGGAAAACGGAATGGAGGTTCCTCAAAAAACTAAAAATAGAGTTGCCATATGATCCAGCAATCCCACTCCTGGGCATATGTCCATAGAAAACTTTACTTTGAAAAGATACATGCACCCCAATGTTCATTGCAGGACGATTTACAATAGCCAAGACATGGAAGCAACCTAAATGTCCATCAACAGATGAACGGATAAAGAAGATGTGATATGTATATATACATACACACACGCACACGCACACACACACACACACACACATATATATACACTCAATGGAATACTACTCAGCCATAAAAAAGAATGAAATAATGCCATTTGCAGCAACATGAATGGACCTAAAGATTATTATACTAAGTGAAGTCAGAGAAAGACAAATACATGATATCACTTATATGTAGACTCTAAAAGATGATACAAATGAACTTATTTATAAAACAGAAGCAGACTCATACATAGAAAACAAACTTATGGTTACCAAAAGGAGAAGGGAGTGAGAGAGAGATAAATTAGGAGTTTTGGATTAGCAGATGCAAACTATTATACATAAAATAGATAAACAACAAGGTCCTACTGTACAGCACAGGGAACTATATTCAATATCCTGTAATAAACCATAATGGAAAAGAATAAAAAAGAAGATATAGACATAGACATATAACTGAGTCACCCTGCTGCACACCAGAAACTAACACAACATTGTAAATCAACTATACTTCAATAAAAAAGTAAAAATTTTAAAAATATAGGATGTCTTGTCAAGCATCATAGAGAAGTTATAACCCATCCTTGGATTCTGAGATGATTTCCTGATTCACTTCTCTGATTATATTTAAATAATAATTATTTAGATACTCTGGAAAATTTACTTGCTAACCTTTAAATAATGTACTAGTCACATTTCTTGTTCACTTCAGATCATGATGGGTCAAAGCCTTTATAATTACATAGACATAGAAGTGGATATATGTGGTCTTTCCAAACAATGAAGGTTTACTACAGGAAGGCATATATATCTTCAGAGAGAACTTATGTTCCACCAGATTTGAGAGAGATGAAAAAGTAGTCCTTAGAAACTATCCAGATGTTTTCATCGCTTTTCTGTCTCCAGGTGCTTCTTACCCTGACCACACACTCCCCGTGGAGAGGATGGACGATGCTGTAGCCCCGGGCCAAGAATATACCTATGAGTGGAGTATCAGTGAGGACAGTGGGCCCACCCACGATGACCCTCCATGCCTCACACACATCTATTACTCCTATGAGAACCTGGTACAGGACTTCAACTCTGGGCTGATTGGACCTCTGCTTATTTGTAAGAAAGGTAAAAAAAAAAATTTTTAACAACAACAAAAATGTTGGATTGGTAAGGAGTACTATATTGGAACGAGGCTTGGGAGTGTCTTGGTATCTTTTCATAAATCAAGCAGAAAGAGAAGGGTGCAGACACCAGATCACTGTTTGACATTGATATTTGAGGGTTTGGAAAATTCTTCTGTTTCTCCAACCCATCCTTCATCCTGGTCCTGGGAGCCTCTCCCAAGTAAATCTCTGTCTGGGAGCTGTTCTGCTGTCAGGCCTATATGATCTGCAAAGGTTAAGTCTTTCTGAAAGCATAGAGCAGCCCATACTCTGCTGAGAGTGCTTGGAAAGAACTTTGACCAACATATCTGAGGTTCGGGTTGGTAATTTGGTCTATAAACACACAAAAGTCCAGGTTCCTTTCTTGTAAACAAGCTGAACACTTTGGGTGGTAGGTTTCAAACACGCTCGAATGACTTTATAAGAAATTTCATTGGGTGGGCTTCTTAGGAACAAGCTTGGACTTTTATTTTACCCCCAAAGAATTCATCTCATCTTTCATTAAAACAAACAACCACGACAAACTGCACTGTGGAAAATGATGTGATGGATTCACCATCTGTCTATACATACACACATACCATACCTACATACATTGCTGATTCATTTATTCACTACACAAATACATATTTTCATTGCCTGGTATAGAGAAGATACTGTGATGACACTGAAAAAATTTTAACTTATAAAAGTCTCTTCTTTCATTTTACTATCAGCTGCATTCTTTCCTCATGAGAGTGGATTAATCTTGACCCTCTCAACCAATCCTCTAGTGTTCCATTACATGTACTAGCAAGATGGCTACATTAAACTTGGAGTGTGATGCTTTTACCAAACAAGCTATGGTACCTATGCATTGACTTATTGACACTGGAAGAAATGGATACTTTTACTGAAGGCTTGACAGTCATCAAATGTTTACACATTTCATCAAATGTGTACCAGATCAAATTTACTTTTAAAGCCCCATTCCTCAAAGCTATCAGGTGCCAGAAAAAAAACAGGTGGCACTGGGATTTTAAAAAGCCTTCAATCGTTATTACTTCATAGATGCTATATCTTTATAAGAACATTTTACAGTTGACATCATTACGATTGGCTGCTTATCTTAAACTCTGCTATCTAGGAAGGGCTAATGAGCGCCTTCTGGCTGGGATGCTGTTAAAAGTATGTCTTTTTTCACAGGCACCCTAACTGAGGATGGGATTCAGAAGATGTTTGATAAGCAACATGTACTGATGTTTGCTGTGTTTGATGAAAGTAAAAGCTGGAACCAAACATCATCCCTAATGTACACAGTCAATGGCTATGTGAATGGGACGATACCAGGTAACACGTGGGCTGTACACTATCCAAAAACAGCTGAAGCATTTGTCCCACTGTTTTCCTTACAGCACTAGGGAAGTTGACCATACTCACTATTTTTTAACTCCTAATCTGAAAGGCAATGTAATCTAGTCCAGTGGTTCTCAAGATTTTATCTTTTTTTTTTTTTTTTAACTAGCAAGTACAACAGACAACTTAAAAGCAACCTAAGAAAAGAAGTATGCAGTCTTATTAGATGTAGTGCTCTGAGCAGGTTTCACCTTGGCCTATATCTCCAGGAAGACATCCAGGATATCAGCTTAGTCTCCTTCAGTGAGTTGTGTGGTCCCCGCTGCATGGTGACCATGCTTTCTTCCAGGGAGGAAGCCCTACAAGACAGAGTTCCAGGCCAATCCCTAGCAGGAAGGGTCATCAGGAAGAATGCAGTGAAGACACAGTGAAGACGAACAGATTAGGAGAAATACCCAACATGCAAAAACACTACTAGCATTTCAAAAGATGATGGATGAGTAACATTCAATGGCATGTGGGATGTTTCTTCTCTTTTCACCTGCATGTAGGCTCTTGTGAAAAAGCAAAAATCATAAAAATTGTTGAGAGGGAAAAATTGATAGAGATGACCTAGAACCAAAGATCCTGTGGGGGGAAAATGGGGAAAATGAAAATATTCTTTATTAAATAAACTATGCTTCAAAACACGAAGCTTCTCAGAGGCCATTCTCTATATCTGGAAATCACAAATGGCTTCTCTTACCGGACATTGCTTTTAAATTATATTCCATTTCATTTGATTCTATCTTCCCACCCAGGTCATGACAAATAGTGTCAGGTGACCCAGGGTTTTGACTCAAAGTTTAAAAACTTAGTTAACTGAGTTAGCACATCTGCTCTGACACCTTGCTCACTTCTCTACCTTAGTATAGTTTTTGGCAATTAGCTGTCTCAACTTACAAACATGGGTCAATCATCAGGACTTCCCTGGTGGCACAGTGGTTGAGAATCCACCTGCCAATGCAGGGCACACGGGTTTGAGCCCTGGTGTGGGAAGATCCCACATGCAGTGGAGCAACTAAGCCCATGAGCCACAACAACTGAGCCCGTGTGCCAGAACTATTGAAGCCTGCGCGCCTAGAGCCCGTGCTCCACAACAAGAGAAGCCACTGCAATGAGAAGCCCGTGCACCACAATGAAGAGTAACTCCTGCTTGCTGCAACTAGAGAAAGCCCGCAGGGGAGTAGTCAAAAGAGAAATTGTATCTGTGTCCTGGCAGAGTGAATCATCTGTGTAAATGTAGAGAAGGAGAAGCCAAAATAACCCATATGAAAAAATGAAAATTAATAATTATTGGGGCATAGAGTTTATGAATCTATAGTTGAAAAAGAATAGCTGGGGTTAGGAAGAGCAGTGTAGGGAAACGTCATTAGTAGAAACTGAAAAAAGTTAATGCTTGTAAAACTGCCTTACGGAGCAGTATAAATTGAATAAATATGAGAAATGCTCACACAGATACATGAAATACCCAACCCACTATAAGCATTGATTGGAGGCAGATACATTCTTCCACTAAAGCCTCCTACCTTCCGGCTTCTTGGTCTCACCTGTGATAGCAGGAACTGGTCTTGTTACAATGGTCTAAAATAGACAAGCCCTTAGCCCCTCTTTGGGTAAAGGGCTGATTCATGGCCCCACAATCTAGTATTGAGTGATTATAGA
The DNA here is from genome assembly GCF_030028045.1 of Hippopotamus amphibius kiboko. NCBI lineage: Eukaryota > Metazoa > Chordata > Mammalia > Artiodactyla > Hippopotamidae > Hippopotamus > Hippopotamus amphibius. The sequence goes on along the minus strand of NC_080188.1, from coordinate 140,665,465 downwards.
TCTGAAATTTAAAACCTAAGCCAAGGATAGAAGCCAGATTCGGAATCTCCCACAGAGCAAATTTGCATTTTCCCAGTCACTGTGGGAGCAAAGAAGGAGACAAACAGCTTTTATACTCAGTTCTCATTACTCCATCCATGAAATGCTCCCAGTAACCCAGTATAATGAGGAGTTATCCACTGCATTTTAAGATCCTATAACCCGCAGAGTAGCTCATTGCCTCGTCATTAAAACAATCAACCAGTGGGTAAAGAAACAGTATAAAATCCTTAAAGCATCTTCACATCTTCTTCCTCTTAGGATCAGGCCTTTTAAGGATTAGAGGATTAGGCCCTTAAACTTAGCCCTGTTGGAGGCTCTGGCAACTCCCTCCAGCTGAGTTCAGATTGATTCTAGAGTAACCAACTCAGGCTTGCCCAGGACTTTCTCAATTCTAAATTGACAGTCCTGCGTCCTGGGAAATCCCTCAGTCCTCGGTAAACCAGGATGGTTGGTCACCTACTTGTTTCTCTCCTTGGCCTTAGCAATCCCTGTGTTTCTGAACAGACATCTCCCATCTCCGTGCTCTACAGTACCACTTACTGCACTGAATTGTGACTGTTTGTTTGCCCACCACTCAGATGTCTGCTTTTCTAGGGCAGGAACCACAATGAGAGTGTCTATACCTCCAGAACCTTACAAAATGCTTGATGCAAAGCAGGTACTCAATACCTATCTGGTGAGTGAATTTTTTATCACAGACTGCTGACTGCCTGTTTTGCCCTGTCTCTCTCTCTCCCTCAGATATAACAGTTTGTGCCCATGACCACATCAGTTGGCATCTGATTGGAATGAGCTCTGGGCCAGAACTGTTCTCCATTCATTTCAACGGCCAGGTCCTAGAGCAGAACCATCATAAGATCTCAGCTATCACTCTTGTCAGTGCCACGTCCACAACTGCAAACATGACCGTGAGCCCAGAGGGAAAGTGGGTCATATCTTCACTCATCCCAAAACATTTTCAAGGCAAGAAAATCTTCCAACAGTCTTACTTATGAATGTAGGGTCCTTTGTTCCTAGGCACTAACTCCCTCGTTTTCCTTTGCTCTTGCAAGCCTCCCATACTGCAGACATACATTCCTTGGTTCTTGAGAACCAAATTTAGATACTTTGCTCTTAGACTTATAACTCATTAGTGGGGGGTGGAGGAAGTAGAGAAATTGACAAAGATTGTTTAAAATGATGCAAAAGCCAAAGAGGTTTCTACTTCCTTGAAAGAAGAAAGGAGGAAGGAAATGAAAGCACACGTAGAGATATTCTTTCTTGGAGTATTTAATATGCAGCTAAAGGAAAAGAACTAGGTGTTGGAACCCGTCAAACTTCTGTAATTTTTTTTTACAGAAGTTAAAAGTTTTCAAAGTGTAAACTTTTACACTTTCTGCACCAAGTTACAGGAAGTGTAAAAGTTTTAACATGAAAAGATTGTCATAACAAGATGAGCACAAAGCTTGGCCCAAAGAGGAACTCTGTGGATGTCTGTTGAATGGAAAAAAACATAGTATCTAACCAGCTGAAGAGTGGGCTTTAAAGAACATCAGTGAATTCTGGTGAGGAAAAAAATCAGTCTAGGTTGTTATATGGTATCAAGTAAACAAAATAACTAATGTTCTATTATACAGTGTTGCTTTAAAACTGTTGAGAGGATGGTTCCAAGTAAATATCACTATACAAAGTCATTGTGTTACCAAAATAATGTGTATAAAAGCAAGACATATAAAAAAGAGACACTTCATGGGATAATCTCATTTTTGGTTCACACTAAGCAGTCAAAATTATATTTGAAGTAATGAAATTGTCACAATATCCCTGAAAGATAGAGCCCCAAATAATAATGAAACAACAGCAAAACTAACATTATTGAGGTTAAGTGCTTTTTGTATTATCTTATTTAATTTTTAACAACAATTTCATACAGTACATGCTATTATTATCTTCATTTTACAAATAAAAGGAACAGGTTATAGGAAATATGAGAAACTGACATGACCTAAGTCATAAAGTTGTAAGGATTTGGAAATTATAAGAAGTTTTCTTCCCCTGGAAGAAACAAAGGATGCCTTTCCAAGTCTTCCCCCAACCCATCCTCTCTTTCCCTTGCTTTTTTATTCTTGCTTCTTCTCCACTGTACTAAAAGAGCTTCAAATCAAGATGTACAAAAGTTGCCTGACTTACTTTCACTGTGATTATTGAAAACTTCCACAAATTTATTTAAAAGATGTGCAAATTAAGCCTTAATTTCTTCTCTCAAATACTTTCATTGTCTTTATGTCCTAACTCAGCTGGGATGCAGGCTTACATAGACATTAAAAACTGTGCAAAGAAAACCAGGAATCCTAAGAAACTAACTCGAGACCAGAGGCGGCACATTAAGAGATGGGAATACTACATCACTGCAGAGGAAGTCATTTGGGACTATGCACCTGTAATACCGGCAAACATGGACAAGTGAGTTTGAGGAATTCTTACTACTGTACAAAGGTTCAAGACATTTTCCATAAGGTGTTAGATGCATGGGGTGAAATGAGTTGACAGCTTTCAAGGGAATACATGTATTCAATTTCATTCAGGTCTTCTTTTTCAGATCAATCTGAAATTATTCCAACTCACCAATTGAATTCAGCAAAATAATAATAGTAGTAGTAACAACATCAATAACAGCAGCTACCACTTCTTGAATGCTTCCTATTGCCAAGCACTGTGTTAAATCTTTCTAAGAGCTTTGCTTTAACTCCACAAGTTAGAAACAGCTCTTATTTATTTTGTAAATTAGGAAATGGGAGAGTAGAATTAAGAAAATTAGAAATTCAAATAGCTCTTAAACTTCAAAAAGACTCAAGCTCACTCACAGTAAGAGAAATATGCAAATTAAACTCTCAAATACTATTTTTCACCTATCAGACTCACATGTTCAGATGACAATCTATTGACAAGGCTGTGGGACACAAATTCTATCGTGCATGGCTGGTGGAAGAGTGAATTAGAAAAGCCATTCCAGAAGACAACTTGGCAATTTGTATTCAAATTATAAATACACATGTCTTTTGACCCAGCAATCTCACTGTGGGAATTTACTATATAGATATACTTGTTTACAGGTGAAATGATATATGTACAGGATGTTCACTGCTGCACTGTTAGTTGTAGCAAAAGATTGGAAACAACTCATAACATCCATCAATAGGAAAATAATAAGTTATGGTACATCCATACAATGGAATATTATGCATCTGCTTTAAAGAGGATGCAAACACTCTCTCTATATTAATATAAAAAGTTCTCCAAGAGATATTTTTAAATTAAAAAGTCAAGGAAGCAAGATGATAGAATAGCAGATTCCCCCACTTGTATTCCCCCATAGCAACGATAATTTGGCAGCCATCCACAAACAAAAGTGCTGTTGTGAGAGCTTTGGGATCAAAGTAGGAACTTGCAAAATCCCAGTGGAAGCCAAGACCAAGGAGGACTGTTTTGAGATGGTCGGTTCACTAACTGTGATAGAGTTACAAACCTGGAAATAGCCTCCTCCCCTTATGGACTCAGCTACAGCCCCACTTAACCTTGGTCCTGCCACCAGCACCATTTGACAAGGGACCCAGGAGGAGTCACGCCTGTCCATGACCCTGGAGACTGACCTGCAGACCTCAGTTTGACTGTGGACCTTGAAGCATAGCTAATTCCATCCCTGTCCCAGTCATGATCCAGGAGTAGTCCTGCCTGCTCAGGGACCTGCTGGGAGTCACATCCACTCCTGCCTCTGGAGGCTGGCCTGCAGACCTTGGTCCCACTATGGATCTTGAAATGGCCCTGTTACCTAATTCCAGACCTCCAAACTGCAGTTCAGGAGCAGTTCTGCCCACTCAGGGACCCACCCAGTGACCCACTGGGAGCCCTCCAAAGGGCCAGATGAGAGCCACAACCATCTACACGCTTGGTAACAGGCCTACCATTTGCAAACCCAGTTGTGGACCTTGAAATAAACTGTTATCCTAGTGCCAGCTCTATTGGCCAATGTCCTTAAGGCAGTTCCATTTTCCCAGGGACCAGACAGGGTCTATGAGCTCCTGGTAAAAGGTGTTCCAACCACAGATGCTGCTGCAGGCCCAGCAGCTACACAACTCATGAAGGATCAGGCAATACGACACCACCAAAGGAAACTAATAAAGCTCCAGTAACCAGTGTGAAAGAGAGATCTACAAATTGCCTGACAAAGAATTAAAAATAATCATCTTAAACTCAGTGAGGTGTAAGATAACACAAAGAGGTAACCAAATGAAACCAGGAAAACAATAAATGAACAAAATAAGAAATTTAATAAATAGAAACCATACTTAATAACAATTTATTGTATACTTGAAATTTGTTAAGACAGTAGATCTTGTGTTCTCAAAATTTTAAAAAAATTAATAACTAGGTGAGGTGATGGAAGTGGTAATTAGCTTGATTGTGGTAGTCTCATATATTCATATACAAGTCATCATGTTGTACACCTCAAATACATACATTTGTCAATTTTACCTCAATAAAGCTGGAAAAATGCAAAAAAAAATAAAAAGGAATTAAGGTATAGTACAGAATATATAAATACCTGCCTCTTGTTAAAGGAGTGAAAGGATAAGAATATTTATATTTGTAAGTCATATTTGCATAAAGATGCTCTGGAATTATACACATAAAATTAATACAAGTGAAAATCTAGAAAATGCAGGAGTTAGGGAAGTGGGGTTGAGAAAAGAATCCAGAACTCTCTAGCAGCAGTCATTGCTTTTTATTGTGTAAAATAAATGCATAAAATGCATAAACTCTATCATGGAACTCTGCTTTTGCAAACTAAGGCTATAAAAAGGACCCAGGGGGAAAATGGTTCATGTTGCTTCCCCCAAAACATTTATTGCAGTAGCTACAGAAGATGGGTGAAGACAATTGGTTTTCAGATGGCACCAGGATTGGGTGGATGGTAGAAGAGATAGCCCAGCAGCACAGAACTATGTTTAATAAAGACAGCAGAAGCTTCCTAGAGTGAAAATGTGCTTTTAGAGATCGAGAAATACCTAGAAAGCCAATAAGGGCACCATAAATTAAGTGATAAGAAAGACTTAAGAAAAATTCATAGTATATCTTATCCTTTCATCCAGGTAGACCTTTCAAAGATAGCTAAGGTCTATTCTAGAAACGAGAGCGACAGGAAGATCTAAGTGGCTGCTTCCAACCATGATTAAGACTTTATCAACGGTGGAGGAGACAGATCAGAGGTTTCCAGTTTTCCAACTAGAAAAAAGATATCAGGACTTTGCATCCCACATTAAATTTTGTTTGTTTTTTCCTTAAGAAAACTAGCATTTTAGCTAATTCAAGAGCATAATTTCTAAGCATAAGGGTTTCCCCATCCTACTGGTGTCTCTACTTGAGAAAATGATTTAATCTTTTAAATTTTACTTCATTTTAAGAAAATACAGATCTCTGCATTTGGACAATTTCTCAAACCAAATTGGAAAACATTATAAGAAGGTTGTCTACAAACAGTACCAAGATGCATCTTTCACCAAACGCCTGGAGAATCCCAATATCAAAGAAGATGGGATCTTGGGCCCTATTATCAGAGCCCAGGTCAGAGACACACTTAAAGTAAGTAGCAGAAATATAGACCCATGGAAGAAATTAAATAGTGAAAAACAGATTATAAGTGCTGGTTTATTTTTTTAATGTGTCCATATAATTTTTAATTCAAATGCAGCTTTAATTTTTACTTAGTATTTGCACTTATTGCAGCCTATCTCATAATACAAATAATCTGAAACAGTTTATCAAATTATAAAGGAACAAAACAAGGAGCCAATGTAATTAGAGTGAAGGATAATATGGGGACAAAGAAAATAAAGCCAATGATAAGATAAGTATAATGAAACACATACCATATGCTCCTATAATGTTGTCTGCAAATTTTGTCCTAAGCTTTCTAGCAGCCAAAGTAAAAAGGGAAATAGGTCAGGGAAAGATTCACAGTAGTCATAAAAGAAGCACAGTGTCCCCTGCTACTGAGACTAAAGAGAAATTTCTCCCATGGATCCTTAAAAAGAGGATGCTGTATGATGTCACAGATGGAATCCTTGATAAATTCCTATAACTGGTACAATAAATTTAAAAGTTATATAGCTTTTTAAAATAATGTTTCTCATTATAGCTGAGAACATAACCCAACTGAATGAAAATAGTTCATTAAGGTGGTCTAGGTATGTAATTCTCTGATGATTGGTCTCTGATGAAGGTAAATTTTGTTATGCATCAAGAACCCTGAGAGTTCTTCAGACAGTTTTCCTTAAATGTTGTGTCACATCATCATTTCATCTTTTGATAAGAACTAGACAGCAGAGAACTGAAAGTTGCAATCTTCGGCAAGATTCTAGAATGCGGATAATCTGCAGATTAAGGATAATCCAAATGCTTTGGCAAGCAAGTAGCAGATAGGATTAAAGTTCTCTTCTGAAGATTAAGGAGGCTAACTGGGACTCCTGTATGAATAAACCTCCTCCCTTCACCTCTTCATGGGAATGAACCAAGAGGATATCTGTAGATACGGCCAATTCTGTTCATTTAAAAAATAACTAAAGGACAGAAAGCAGCCTGTCTCTGTCCTCTTTTTCTTCCCTCACTTCTGATCCCTTTTCGGTGCTCTTAGAAAGTATAAACATGCCTCACTGGAAATCCAGGATCTGGCTATTTGCTGCACCCCATCAAGAAGAGGGCTTCACGGACAGGGGTTCTAGGAGATCTGGCAGGTGGAGAAGGGGATCATGGTCTAGAGAAGAGAGGGAGCAGGTTCGAAGGTCCAAGCTGAAAGGAGAGGGGATGGGGGATGGGGACCAACTTGGAAAGGGTGATACACTGTGAGGAAAACGTCACTTCTAAGGTCAGACATCTCTTTCCATGTTTCACCTTACTATGTGAGTAGGACTCTCTCAAATGCATCTGTCAGGTGATGGGGAGAGGTTGCTGCTCAGATAAATAGCAGTAGTTTGCATTCATGTACACACACACACACACACACACACACCCCATCCCACAAGTAAATATGCAAAGCTAGCAACCTCTATTTTCATGATTGACCTTAAATCCTGAAATAATGAATTTGAGTTAATTTTGTAGATCGTGTTCAAAAATATGGCCAGCCGCAGCTACAGCATTTACCCTCATGGTGTGACCTTCTCTCCTTATGAAGATGAAGTCAACTCTTCCTTCACCTCAGGTCTGAACCTTTCACTTCTACTGAATGAAACTATTGACCTCTGAGAGGCTGTCGTACTTTTCTACTGTCCTGCTTGCCCAGTAGTGTAACTTGTATAGTCAGGTAGTATACGTATAGGGGTATGCTCAAAGTCACAACCAAACACTGCTCACGTCAGGGATTTTGTTTACCCTAATAATTACAAAATACCTTGTCTTTTGTTACGGCCATAAGCTCCCTCTAGTGGACCAATATCTAATAGCTACATGCTATCCAGAGTTCTACCAAGTAGAGCTTAACACAAAAAGAATATTCCTTTACCAACGTTGATTCTAACAAGAGCTCAATTATTCTAAATTATTCATTCATTATTTACTTATTTGTTTATTTAATTTATTCCCATGAAATAATTTTGAAAATGAAAACAATTTTGACAATATTTTGTTTTAGGCAGTGACACCATGATCAGAGCTGTTCAACCAGGGGAAACCTACACTTACAAGTGGAACATCCTCGAGTCTGATGAACCCACAGAAAATGATGCTCAGTGCTTAACAAGACCATATTACAGTAACGTGGACATCACAAGGGACATTGCCTCCGGGCTGATAGGGCTACTTCTAATTTGTAAGAGCAGATCCTTGGATAAACGAGGCATACAGGTATTTTTGTCCTGAAGTAACCTTTCAGAAATTCCAGGAATTTCTTATGACTGGAACAGATTAGTTCTCCTTGTTAAAAATGGGGGTTTTGCTTCTAGAGAACCAGAAAATATTAAGTAGTCTTCTTTAGTGTGAATGTAACAATGCCTATTCCTTTAGTCAATTTTTTGTCTTGTGTATTTCCATACGGACTCTTACTGGAGAAGGCAAGCCGACAGTGTGATACTGTATATTTTGTTTGTTTCAAATTCCAGCTCTGTCCATACTGGCTATGTGCTGAGCAAATCACTCAGTTTCTCTTAATTTCTTCCTTTCATCAAAAGGGTATTACCCCCTCCTAAAAATTTTACAGGGTTGTTTCAGGGCTCAACAAGTGTCAAGCTCCATACCAGTCCTTGTTATTTTTAGAGACCTGCAATAGAGAGAGAAAGGCGAGATACAGACAGACATAGCTTGCAGACATAGCTTCTCATGAAGTTGAACCCAGACAATGGTCTATCTCCAGTAAGACCAAGTTATACAGAAGAATGTGAACAAAGATATGGATCTTCTGACTTTATCTTCATTGAAGAATAGAAGTCTTATATCATTAACTTAAAGTTCCCAATTAGGCTAAGCTATAATCAAAGAAGTCTCATCCCAAGGCATATAAAATAAATATATGCCTAGAAAAAAGCAAAAATAGACATTTGGAAGACCCTACTTTATTGATCTGGGAAAGGAAAACAGGTAGAGAGAGATATAAAGCTTTCCTATTGCAACCTTCTTTTTTATCCTTTGCAACTATTTGGAACACATCCAATAAGTCATTCCGGTTGAAAGGTGATAACAGAGATAAACAGAATTCCAGCTGCTATGTTGAAATGGGATTTTTCTAGTAGGATATTTTAATCTCTGAATTTTCTGGTCTGCTCTGTTTGCCTTGACATGTTACCTTTGGCTATAACAAGGGCTTTGTACACAGTAGGCTCTCACAGATGTGTGAATTCATGGCTTCACTGGCCCCAAGGCCTGTGCCCCTTTGGTTTCTGAGAACTCAGTGTTGTAGGTAATCAATCTGCTAGGAGATTAATCACTGAACACAGCACTTTTACCCCCCAGAGGACAGCAGACATTGAGCAGCAGGCTGTGTTTGCCGTGTTTGATGAGAACAAGAGCTGGTACATTGAGGACAACATCTACAAGTTTTGTGAAAGTCCTGAGAAGGTGAAACGTGATGACCCCAAGTTTTATGAGTCAAATATCATGAGCAGTAAGTTGGAGCACTCTTTTTGTCCATCAGTTTTTCACTCCTGTGGCTGAAGTATGACTTGCCTAGAGGCAGAGACATGGATTAGAAGCCACTTACCTCCAGTCCAGGGATTTGGTGATGAAATTACCAGGTGATATAGAAATCTTTTTACAGCAAGAGGTCAAAAGCTTGTTATCCTTAGAAGTCTTCTTGGTCTCCTACTCCAAATGTGTGTGTGTGTGTATTTGTGTGTGTGCGTGCACATGTGTGCACGTGCACACGCTCTAAGCAGAGAACAGGGTGAGGGGTGGGGGTGGTGAGGGAAGAGGCCTTGGTCAGAGGTATCTGGGGGTTTTAGGTACAAGGTGAATACTCTTCATGGCCAGGGCAGAAACAAAGTAAATAATCCAAAGCTGGATTTTCAAATCAAACTAAGGCAAAAAATGCATATGGGGAGCCAAGAGTCTTGGAAAGGCAATCCATAAAGAAGTTTTAAGTGCGCAGTAAGAAGTTCAGAACAGAAAGAATTCCCTGAGCCAAGGTTCAGACTCTTGCTAACTTTTAAAGTCAGCGCCCAGAGCCACTGCTGTGGGAAGTCTGGGAGAGAGTTCACGGAGCCAGCTGGAAGCAAACTTCTCCACAATGGTCAGGGCCCCCTTCCTCAGAGCTGAGAGTCACTGTGATCACTTTCTCTGGGAAGTAATCACAGATATGAGGATGATTTCCCCCTGGTCTGTTCACATAACTCCAGACGACTAACAACGGGGGATTATCAGAACTGGCAGGTGCCAGGAAAATAACTCCAAACAGGGAGTTAGCCTCAGCTTTCTTTACTTAATTTCATTTTGGCAATGAATCCGTCATAGTTCTAGGCCAGTGCTGTCTGTTAGAAATTATGAGCCGCAAATATAATTTTACGTTTTCTAATAGGCATATTAAAAATTAAAGATAAATATATGAAATTTAATAATGTTTAATTTATCGTAAATATTATCATTTCAACATATATCAACGTTAAAATTAATGAGATTTACTTTCTTACGAAGTCTTTGAAATCCAGTGTATTTTGCACTCACAGCATGTCTCAATCTACATTACCCATATTTCGAGCACCCACAGCCACTGGTAGCTAGTGGCTACCACAGTCGCGCAGCTATAGACCATTTAGAAAAGTTTCCTGAATGAGGTACAAACTAAAAAGACATTATGTCAGGTACTCAATAAATATTTACGTTCTCACTAGTGCCAGGCATTGTACTAGGATTAGGGCTATAGTGGTAACCTAGGCAGACATGGACCCTACCCTCATAGAAGCCATATCTGTGATTTTATTATCATGCTTAACATGTAAGTAAATAATGATACTGCCTAAAACTGTATCCCTCAGAAAGAGAATGAAAATGTCTGAGCTTGACAGTTGAGTGCAAACTAGAGGTTATATAAATGCTAAGGGGGGCACTTAAAATTGAAAAATGTGCTAAATATGCTTCATTTTTAGAGACATTACTTCGTATCCAATAAGTAATGTGTCAAGAATTTGTATTTCTTATATTATGCTTTTTCTCCAGGTAACATTACTCTAGCTAATATTCTAAGCTGACCTTCAGAATATCTTTAAAAGCAGAACCTAGAGGACAAAATATTTAATATACACTTAACAAATGAATAAATAAATCAATGTGAATGAAAGGCTTTGTCTTTATCCTGGCACTTCTCCCTTGGCTAACTTAGGAGAATAAGCTCTCATTTGAAAAGTGTGAGTTGGATCTTTCAGTTACATGTTAGATTTGGTAAAGCTTACTTAGATAATCACTGCTTGGATGCAACCAAATTACCGCTGGGATATTTACCTTAAGTATAATTAGACACATTTCCTTTTGTTGGCACAGGCCTGATGTTTTAACAAATTTCACTCTTTCAGCTATCAATGGCTATGTGCCTGAGAGCATATCCACACTAGGATTCTGCTTTGATGACACCGTCCAGTGGCACTTCTGCAGTGTGGGAACTCAGAATGACATTTTGACTGTTCACTTCACTGGGCACTCATTCATCTATGGAAAGAGGCACGAGGACACCTTGACCCTCTTTCCCATGCGTGGGGAATCTGTGACCGTCACAATGGATAATGTTGGTGAGAGCTTGGACACTTAGAGGGGACTCTCTGGACTACCCAGTCTGCTGCAGCTCTCCAGACTACGGCGGTTCCTGGGCCTCTCTCTCTGATGCCTGGCAGGCTTTCCCTTCAAGGCTACTCATGATTTCTATTTGGGGAATTAATTACTTACATGGGTCCAGTCCTTTAACGTGCATTCCATTCATCCCCCTCTGGGCTACGTGAGAAGTAAAGATACAACAGTAAAAAGATAAGGCATGACTTTGAGGAGAAAGCATGAGCATTCAGCCACAAAAGAGCATTTCTTTTATCAAAATGCCTTTTTCAGCTTTTTAAGACAGCTGTCCCACCCTAGGGTTAGTGATCATCTGATACATTGCCTTAGAAACTGGCTTCGGAGACAGCAGTGTCATGGAAAGCACATGGGCTTTGGGGTTCATCAAACCTGGGTTTAAGTCTTGCTCTGCCACTTGATATCTGTGTAACCTTGGACAAATTACTTTACCTCACTGAGCCTCAGTTTATTCATCTGAAAAACAGAATAATAACACCTTACAGAGCTGCTTTGACCATTAACTGTAATATGTGCCAAGTGCCTAGGACTCAGTAGATAATCAACATGAGGTAACTATCGAAGACTCTCCAAGGAAATCTTCAGTGTGCCAGCAAATCATACCATTTCCGAGAGACTCAAAATTGCTCCGGGCCCATCTGAGTTATTTATTACTTAGACATATCTAAATGTCTCTTATTTGTGGGGGTAAACATCATCATCTTCCCCCTAACTCCAGCTCTCTAACAAAATGTGCAACTCACAAGACGTCTGTGATATTCAAAGTCCATTTCATTCTTGATTCATCCCTTTTAAAATATATTCTAAAATAGTGACTTTCAAACTATCTGTGCTGAAAGTCTTTTCTCCCTAATTTTCAACGACCAATACCTTGGGTCTACATTCTATTAAATGAGATGAGTGTGCTGATCACATGCTTGCATGTCGTAGAAGTGTCAAATTGCCAAAAGGTTGCCTATACACTTTACTCTCAATTTCTTTCCTTATGTCCCTGTGGAACAGTAACCAACAGTTCACAGATCAGTTGTGGTCCACAGACCACAGTATCCCTGATGAAAGTTCACTGGAAATTACCTGCCACAATGGACAGTAGGGTTTTATTTATTTATTTATTTGGTTGCGGGTCTTAGTTGCAGCAGGTGGGCTCCTTAGTTGCGGCTTGCCGGCTCCTTAGTTGTGGCATGTGAACTCTCAGCTGAGCCATGCAGGTGGGATCTGGTTCCCTGACCAGGGATGGAACCCGCGCCCCCTGCATTGGGAGCTCGGCATCTTAACTGCTGCGCCACCAGAAAAGTCCCTTGGTTTTTATATCTTTTTCTATACTCAGAGCTCTCTGTTCTCTCTGTCTCTCTTTCATAGGAACTTGGATGTTAACTACCATGAATTCCAATCCAAGAAGCAAAAAACTACGGCTGAGATTCAGGGATGTTAAGTGTATCCGGGAGGATGATGAAGACTCATATGAGATTATATACGAACCTTCAGAACCTACAGGCATGGCTACAAGGAAAATGCATGATTCTTCAGAAATCAAAGATGAAGATAATGATGCTGACTACGATTACCAGCAAACACTGGCTTTATCATTAGGAATCAGGTCATTCAGAAATTCATCATGGAATCAGGAGGAAGATGAGTTCAATCTTACTGCCCTGGCTCTGGAGCACAACTCTAAATTCATTCCTCCAAGTACTGACAGAGCTGTTGCTTCAAATTCTTCTTCCCCAGGTAACATTAGCAGGCTCGTTGCCAGTGACTTGGGAGAACCTCGGGAAACTCTTCCTCACCCAGAAGCCACCACAGCTGGTACCCCCCTGGGACACACTGGCTTAGATAAGAACTCAGTTCTCAACCCTCCCACAGCAGAGCTTTCTAGCCCTTATTCTGAAGACCCTATAGAAGATCCTCCACACTCTGATGTCACAGGGATAAGCCTACTTCCATTTGGTAGAGAAGCATTCAGAAATCAAGAACATACTAAACATAAAAGATTCAAGGCAGGAAGAGGCCGAGCAGCAAAGCATAGGTTCTCCCAGATGAAATTCCCAGGACATAAAACTGGGAGACATTTAAGCCAAGGCAACACTTCTTCTTCCAGAACAGGACCCTGGGAGGACCTTCCCAGTGACCTGTTACTCTTACAACGAAAGGATCCATCTCAGATTTTGAATGGGGAATGGCATTTGGTTTCTGAGAAAGGCAGTTATAAAGTAATCCAAGATGCTGATGAAGACAAGGCTGTTACTGAGCTGCCAAACAGCCCCCAGAATGTCTCAAGGACTTGGAGAGAAAATATCCCTTTTAAAAATCTGCATGGAAAGCAGAGTGGCCACCCAATGTTTTTTGTAACTGGACATAAGCCTCTACAAGAAAGGCAAGATGGAGAAAATAGTAGATTGAAGAAAGGCCTTTTTTTAATTAGGACACGAAAAAAGAAAAAGGAAAATAAGCCTGCACACCATGTTCCTCTATCTCCAAGGAGTTTTCGCCCTCTGGCAGAAGAGGCCAACAACTCATTTTCAGACAGGACACATAATCATTCCTTGTTACTCTCTACGTCCAATGAATCATCTCTTCCTGCAGACCTCAGTCAGACATTCCCCTCTATGAATCTTAGCCTCATAGCCTCACTTCCTGACCGTGATCAGAACCCCCCACATGACACCAGTCAGACAAGCTCCCCTCCAGATCTTTATCAGACAGGGAGCCCAGAGGAACACTATCAAACATTCCCTATCCAAGACTCTGACCCAACGAACTCCACTACATTCCCCAGTCACACATCTCCTCTTCCAGAGCCCAGCCAGATACCTGACAATGACCTAAGAAGCAAGGCCTTCCCTACTGATGTTAGTCAAATGCCACCTTCCTTGGAACTGGAAGTCTGGCAGACAACCACCTCTCTCAACCTCAGTCAACCATCCCTCTCTCCAGATCTCAGCGGAGAGACTCTCTCTCCAGACCTCAGCCAGATGGCACTTTCTCCAGACCTCAGTGGGGAGATTCTCTCTCCAGACCTCAGTCAGATGGCACTTTCTCCAGACCTCAGTGGGGAGACTCTCTCTCCAGACCTCAGTCAGATGGCACTTTCTCCAGACCTCAGTGGGGAGACTCTCTCTCCAGACCTCAGTCAGATGGCACTTTCTCCAGACCTCAGTGGGGAGACTCTCTCTCCAGACCTCAGTCAGATGGCACTTTCTCCAGACCTCAGCCAGGCAACTCTCTCTCCAGACCTCAGTCAGACAACACTTCCTCTTGATCTCACACAGACATTACCTCCTCTAGATCCTGATCAGACGTCCTATACTTCTGAATCAGGTCAGTCACTGCCTCTTCCAGAATTTGGTCAGACTTCCCCTTACGCGGATCTTAGTCAGATGCCATCTCCTTCACCACACTCTATACTAAATGACACTCTTATACCAAGAGATTTTAATCCACTGGTTGTAGTAGGCCTCAGTAAAGATGATGGAGATTACGTTGAAATTATTCCAAGGCAGAAGGAAGAGAGCAGTGAAGAAAACTATGGTGAATTTGACTTCGTGGCCTATGATGACCCTTACCAAACTGATCTTAGGATAGACATCAACTCCTCCAGAAATCCTGACAACATTGCAGCATGGTACCTTCGCAGCAACAATGGAAACAGAAAAAAGTATTACATTGCTGCTGAAGAACTATCCTGGGATTATTCAAAATTTGCGCAAAGGTTTGGCCAGTTCTCTCCTTTTATATTCTCATTTTTCCACTACTGCTAAAAAAAGTAATTACAACAGTCTAAGGAGATTATTCTGGGCAAATTATACTAAGTATAATTTAAACTAAGTATCACTTAGTTCCCCTATTGCGACTTGGCCCATACTGTTTCCTTTGCCAATTCCAAAATTAGCTTCTCTACTTTAGGTGACATCTGGACAATATGGGAGCAATCACTTTAAGAAGTCTATGATTTTTTTTTTAATTTATTTTTGTTGTGCCAGGTCTTAGTTGCAGAAGGCGGGCTCCTTAGTTGCAGCTCACCGGCTCCTTACTTGTGGCATGCAAGCTCTTAGTTGCAGCATGCATGTGGGATCTAGTTCCCTGACCAGGGATCGAACCCAGGCCCCCTGCATTAGGAGTGCAGAGTCTTAACCAGTGTACCACCAGGGAAATCCCAAGTCTATGATATTTTGTAGTTAAATCAGCCCCCACCTCTCTCTTCTTTTCTTATCACATGTGTTCCTACCCCCTCTTTTTGCTCCAATGCAGAGCCCAGCTATCCAGTTATAGGCTAATCAATATGATTTCGTTGAAGTTGGCTTCAAATCCAAATTTGTGATGTAGAAATCACCTTTTGCAATTACTTATTGAACAAAAACATTTTTTAACTTGTTTACTGATCAATATAAAGTATATGACATCTTGGTGAAGATTAATTCAAATTCCATGAGATTCCAGTAGCAGAGGCCAAGGGTATAAAGTAGCTTAGAAACAAAAAGCAAGTTTATACCCTCAACTGAGCCATTCATTAGGTAATGATTTATCTTGATTTAAACTTTTGTTTTAACTTGGTTTATAGACTCACTCAGTTAGTAACTCTTTAATGAGTGCTTATTCTCTCCTAGGCATTGTGCTCAGTGCTGAGACTATAAAAGAGAATATAAACACACA
The DNA here is from genome assembly GCF_030028045.1 of Hippopotamus amphibius kiboko. Lineage (NCBI taxonomy): Eukaryota > Metazoa > Chordata > Mammalia > Artiodactyla > Hippopotamidae > Hippopotamus > Hippopotamus amphibius. Next base: position 140,649,475 of record NC_080188.1, on the reverse strand, counting down.
TGACTCCTGTCCTGATGGAACTTATTTCTAGTTGGGCAGGTAGATATGAACCAAGTGCTCACACAAATCAGTGTGAAAAATAACCTTGAAAAAGACCAATAAGGAAAGGTGATACTTGGAGATGTGAAGATTGGGGAATCTGACTCTGGAGAAGTGGCATTTGAGCTGAGATCTGAAGATGAACAGGAAGTGGAAAGGGGAGAGCATTCCAGACAGAGAGAATAGCATGACGAAGGCCCTGGGGAAGGAGGAAGCCCTTAAGTTGAAGACCTGTGTAGCTGGAGCTCAAGAAGAGGGCGGGTGCTAAGAAGGTGTTTGGCTAGCTCTGCAGAGATCACATGCCACTAGGCTTTGTGGACCCTGGGAAGAACTTAGATGTTTTTCAAAGAGCATTGAGAAACCCTTCAGAAGCTTTAAGCCATTCCTGGTTCATTGGAATATGTCAGTTCCTTTCCTGAACCTTGTTAATTGCAGTCTTTTTAACAGAGGAGTTACACCAAGTGGCCCCCAAGGTCCACTTCAGCGCTAACATTTTAGGGTTCCAGCCACTTTTCAAGTTGAAGGAGTTGATGCAGTTTTATAAGTGGCCTGACTTACAAAGTCAAGGACCCTTATACATTGTTAAAAGATAATTCTCAATGTAATTTTGCTTAAGTGTGGAAAGCCATATTGGGCTGGGTTCTGTATTCCAGGATGATAATATAGAGAAAGGAGAGAAAAGGGGACGAGAAGCAGCTACAGATTCCAAAGGATTACAGATGTGCAAACTGTCCAAATATAGCCCATAGCTTTTACAAAAGCCAACTGTTGCACTAATAAATTAAAAAACAAAGTGCAACTAGAGTAAGCAAACATAGCAGATGGCATGACTTACAGGAATTATGTCATTAATCTGATGCTTGACATTTCCATATTAGAACTTTGTTAGTCCAAGAGACTTTCTCCCATGACTTCCTATTTAAATGTAGTTATATGAGAATAACTAGTTTATCTGGAGATTTCTAAGCAAGTTCCTGAGGGAGTAAGGTTTTCCAGAGCGTAAAGGGATGGAACCAATTCCTTCAAAAATCCAATGTCCCATTCCAGATATGCAACCCATTTTTATGGCAGAGTTGTTTTGCTCCTCCCCATGTGTTCTGTGAAACTATATGTTATGCTTAGGGTCTGGAAGAATGGGGTTAGTAGGGTAGAAAGACTAGAAGGAAGGCAGAATGGGATTCTCTTTGGATGGCTTGTGTTGTATAACACGTACTATGAGATTGATGGGTGAGCTTCTGGCCTGTTTCCCAGACTCTTGGGAAATTTAAGAGTCAGTAGGAAAATCTGATGTGCTTTAGCTCCAGACTGAGCTGGTGAACTACGTGAGAAATAATGTGATTCAGTGAAAGCAAATGTGGGAAAAGTGGCTACTTTCAGAGTATAGAACACCCATCCATCCAGGGGCCTTTACAGGGGTGGCCCTCGAAATCAACTGGCCATCATTATCTGCCTGTCCTGGCACTGTCCCATTGCTTGGCTTTGTCTGCTTTTGATATTAAAATCTGCTATGTTAATAATGATCATTAAATTTGTCATTCATTAATACATTAAATAAATATCTGCTTACTATGTTCCAGATAATTTGCTAGGCACTAGAAATAAAAATTATAAGCACAATCCCTGACCTCATGGGGCTTTCACTCTAGTGGTAGAGTCAGATATTAATTGATAATCTCATGAATAAATTATATATTATGAATATATATACTATAGAAATATTATAAGACTACTACAGGGATTTACTATATCTACTATAGTAATACTACAGAAATGTAAAGAATGCTAGAGAGAGATTTGACCCAATCTAAAGGATCATAGGAGGACATACCTAGAAATATATGAGCTGAGAGTTGAAGGATATTTACTGGCTTGTGATTTTAGTCATTTATATTTTAATTCATTTGTTCATCAAATATTTATCAAATATCTTCTCTATGCTAGATACTATATTCAGAAACAGAGATAATATCCTAAATTCTTTGAATGGTCTTTAATTTGTTCTTTTAAACAAATGCTGTTATTATCATTTCAGTGAAGACATTGATGATGTTCCAGAGGACACCATATACAAGAAAGTAGTTTTTCGAAAGTACCTTGATAGCACTTTCACCAAACTTGATCCTCGGGGGGAGTATGAAGAGCACCTTGGCATACTTGGTCCTGTCATTAGAGCTGAAGTGGATGATGTTATCCAAGTAAGTCATCTTTTAAGTATTGCTAAGATCATCAGAGGAATTTCCACAAGCACCAGAGGGTTGTAGAGATGAAAGTGGCAAGAGAGCTACAGGTGACTTATTTATTTTTCAAAATTAACAAATAACTACATTTCTTTTCAAAGATGGCTTGCCAAGTAACTTGGGGAAAAAATGATTTCATGATTTTATTTCTCCCTCTGCTAAGTTTCTGTTCATTCTATATAGGCCAATTCCATTTCTCCTAAAAAACTTTCTTTAATTCCCCCAATCTCTCCTAAACATTCAACTGAATTGCTCCTACCAGGCATTCCCACCTAATCCCATTCATACTTTGTTTACAGCACCTTTTGTCTCCAGATTTTTAACTTGAATTCTCTCTACAACAGTAGGTTGAAACCCTACTGTGAGTAGAAACCAAGCTTCATTCATTTTCAAATCTGTAGCACCTGTCTTTATCATTTCATCTGTAGATAATGTCAATAGTTTTGCTTTGAGCCTAAAAACAAACCTGTTTTGGTGTTTCTAAGTAAACTACTTAGGCCTTTTCTCATAGGACGGTTGTAAAATTAGATGAAATAATGTAGAAAAGTTATTTTGCAATTCTAAGCATTCAGCATATCTTAGGTTCAATTTAACAGCCATCCACTTTGGCCCATAAGGCTGACATTTTGGGGCTTGGGCTTTATTAAGCTTAAATACATTTGTGAATCATTCTTTTTTATTTTTTAGGTGCGTTTTAAAAATTTAGCATCCAGACCATATTCTCTTCATGCCCACGGGCTTTCCTATGAAAAATCTTCAGAGGGAAAGACTTATGAGGATGACTCCCCTGAATGGTTTAAGGAAGACAATGCCGTTCAGCCCAACAGCACTTATACGTATGTATGGCACGCTACTGAGCGATCCGGGCCCGAAAACCCTGGCTCTGCCTGTCGGGCTTGGGCCTACTACTCAGCAGTGAACCCGGTAAGCAGCGCTATCGAAAGTTTTTGTCATTTCCCTAACCTTATAACCTGAGTCCACCAAATGGAAGTGTCACGATGATTTCCTAGTAAACGTCTGTCTTGCTCTCCATGAGGAATGTGTAAGCATCATGGTGAACAGTCGCCAGCTACCATAACCAGGGACTCTCCACACGGATCTCTGGATGGCAGTGAGAAGCATTTGTCCAGTGGAAAGGAGTGAGGATTACTTAAGTGGCTGGCCCTAGTTAGAGCGACTACCTTTACAGAAGATGTTTAGCTGTGATTTCTTTGAACATGTATTAGCTTTCTTCTGCTTTTTTTTTTTTTTTTAGTAAAAGAGCTGCAAAGTCAAGACCCCCTCATTTTGAGCGTGGTAGAGAGAGCACAGACTTAGATTTCAACTCCTATCCTGTCACTTACTGTGTAGCCCTAGGAAAGTTACTTGATCTCTCCCAGCCTCAGTTTCCAAAGTTAAAAATGAGATAACAGTATATAGCATATATAGCAGGCACTTGGTAATATTTGTTCAATAAATGAATTTATTTTTTACCACATAGGATTGTTGTCAGAATTAAATAAGATACTATAGGCAAAATATTTGACACAGCAGATGCTCAATAAATAGTACTTATAATAGTATCACTATTAGCAGCAGCATCGTCATTATTACCACCACGCTGTGAGCTTCACAGAATTCGATGATCAATAGCCAGGCTTATTAAGCTATTCATGTATAATCTTCAAATTCAGAGCCTCTGAGAAGGTCTCCTTTTCACTATGCTCAGTGATTGTCAGAGAAACAAAGACAATCCTGAGAAAGAAAGAGTATGTGCAATCTGCTCTTACTGTCTTCCAGGAAAAAGATATCCATTCAGGCTTGATAGGGCCCCTCCTGATCTGCCGAAAAGGAACACTTCATAAGGAGTCCAACATGCCTGTGGACATGAGAGAATTTGTCCTACTTTTTATGGTCTTTGATGAAAAGAAGAGCTGGTACTATGAAAAGAAGCCCACGAGGTCTTGGAGACGTGCATCCTCAGAAGTAAAAAACTCCCATGAGTTTCATGGTATTTTCCTCTGACTTTGATCTAATCTCTTAACTAAATCACTGGGTGATAGTGATTCCTGCCTATACGTCTTCCCATAATTAGACATGAGATGCTTCTGTGGATTCAGGAGCTCTAAGTAACACCAAGTCCTTAAATATCTACGAGGGCTGATGTAACCTGGCAGCTGACATTGCAGGTGAAAGAGTACACAAAATCTGAAATCTGAAAGATAGCACACAAGGCTGCTGCAAAACAAACCCAAACAAACCAACAAAAAAGCCAGTGTGCTTCAGTCGGTAACATAAATTGGAAAGGAATTAGCATTATTCTGCAATTTAAACAGGTAATAAAATTGTTTCTTGATCTCTAAAGGATCAATTATTTATGTAGAAGAGATCACCCATACATACTTTCAAAATAAGAATGACTGTAATATTTGCAGCTCTCAGCAGTTCCCAGGTGGCACCCAAAGCATGTGAGAAGAAAATGATATAGGAAACTGGGCAGCCAGGTAACGGAAGAAGGGTGCCAAGACAGCATTTGGGTGGGAAAAGAGGGAAAAGTATATCTACTCTGAAATCCATTCAGCAATTTTGTCTGTAAATTGGCAATGGAATTACAGTTTTAGAGAAAGGCAGAATTTAGGATTTGGTGAACAACAAAGAAAATGACTTAAGGATTAGAAAACAAATGAAGATGCTATTTTCAGAGTTTGATGGATAGAGCTGATTGCTATGAGATTTCTGATCAGGAAGGTCCTGTGCTTTGGGAGATGGGTCAGTCATTCAGTGTAATAAGAAAGAAGAAAGCTGCTATTGCTTCAGCAATTAAAAAAAAAAAAGACATTATAAACAATATCCAATTCACTGCCACCTCCCCTCCCCAGCCAATCATCAAGCCTAAGTGGGTCTATGCTCCCTCTCCCACCCCATTTATACAAAGGCTACCTTTTTTAGTGTATTTTCCTCATTAAACTTCTGTAAGTGTGGAATATGATCTGATCTCACCTGTAAAAACATTTTGGTGTAGAACAAGGCAAACAATATGGTTTACAATCTGCTCCAAAATCCCATCCTCTGGAATTTGCTTATCACATGAGGTTAAAAAATTCTGTTAAGCAGTCTAGAATAGAGTCGATTGAGAGCTGACCAACAGACTCTAAGCAGAGCTTTCTTGTCTCTTCTCCTACCATCTCTAGGCCTTTCAGCCCAGGGTGCTTGGCCTCAGGGGTAGGAAGCACATCCTCCGAAAAGCTCTCAACCTAGTGGGAAACTACACACTGCAGAATCAGACAGGCCTGTCTCTTGGCTATGCCCTTTACTTGCTGAGTACCCTCGAGGCCCTGCTTCCTGATTCTTCAATGAAAGAGCAAAATGCATCCAATATAGTTTTAATTTTAAATGTATCATCATCTCAATCTCTGTAATTTGGTAATCTTCCACTATAGAACTTATCAGGGTATTTGATAAGCAGACCACCTGTTCCTGGCCTCTGCAGTATGCACTAAGTAAATATGTGTTGGATTAGTAAATGAATGAATTCTATCACTCAGTTCAATTTATCAAATGTTTACTGAGCACCCCTACGTTGAGAGTCTTCACTTCTGTGTCCTGATGTAATGGTTTAGCAATGCTGACCTAAAACCACTGGAGATACCTTTTACTCTTAGGAGATCTATTTCTTACACAGAAACTAAGATGAGGAGGTGAGGCTGGTGTTATGAGTATGTAGAGAGGTGCTTTCGTACCTGATATAATTTTAGGGCATCAAAATGATCTCAGTTCTTCTCCCCCCCAAAAATCACTTGCTTGGTTCCTGAAATTCCACAGTCGTTCCTTTAACTTTGGAAGAATAAACAACAACAGCCACCACCAATGACCAAAACTTCCCTCACTTCAATCCCAATTAACTGCAGGGTGGCACTAAGTTTCACCATTAAAATGTTGTATGTATTCTTTTTTTAAGGGGATCAAGTTTATCACATGCTTAAAAAAACACATTTCAGTAAGGGAAGAGTTGATACAGCCTGAGAACCCTAGACATCCAAGCTAGGAAGGGGGCAGAGGAACAATCAGACAATGAGAGAGTAAACATGAACCTCTAAGGTTGGCGGGTATAACAGAGATAAAGTCCGACTTCCTAATTTTGCCCCCGGAACTAGTTCTGAATTTAGGAGGCCTTAGAGTGATACACTGCATATCCCCTTACTTACCCTCTTTCCTCTAAAGACCAGAGTTCACTTATCTGCCCACCTTAGTCTTTACCCTTTTAGGAGCCTAGGAAAATTCATACTATATATGTAAAGAATAAATGGATAAAGCACAGAACAGGAAAAGTGTAAATCTGGGGAAAAGAGTGATAAACTGCTTGGAAAGGGTGCCCACCCACACTTCGGCCATAGGCTGGTGTGAGACAGAGAAGGTGGTTCTGCTTCAGCCTCTCACTGATACTATGATATATGGGGGCCCCTTACTATGCCCGGGTGGGCCCCGGCATGCAGAGTAATCAGGAAGATGGGTGGTGAGTGGGAGGCCTCACATTTCCTTACCAGCCTCTCTCCTGGCGTACACAGATTTTTAATCGATTACAACTCTCTGTCCTTTCAGCCATTAATGGGATGATCTACAACTTGCCTGGCCTGAGAATGTACGAGCAAGAGTGGGTGAGGTTGCACCTGCTGAACGTAGGCGGCTCCCAAGACATTCACGTGGTTCACTTTCATGGCCAGACCTTGCTGGAAAATGGCACTCGACAGCACCAGTTAGGGGTCTGGCCCCTTCTGCCTGGTAAAAATCTCGGCAACGAAAAGAGCTCCCTGTTACAAAATGGCGAAGGCGGACTATCTTAGCATCTGTAACTCTCCCTCATTCCCTCCTTGTGCCTCTCCTTCCAAAGGGGTTAAAGCATGGGCTCTCATATGGATCCTGGGCAAAGCCAAATTCCAAAACTGCATGCAGGATACAGAAGAGTCAGCCAATGTCTGCACTGTTTGTAGCGCCACACAGACTGAATGTGCAACCCACCTGCTTCTACAGAGATGCTCTGTCTAGTGCAGGTTCTTCCAAGCCATTATGTGTCATGCAGGCCACATCTTAAGCAGATTACAAAATGAATCTCAGAAGGCTCAGGCAGCTAAAGCTTTCTGTTGGGCGGAGATCAGAAACTTACCAGGATTTCAGGGTTCTTGAATTCTACTCCTCAATCACCCTGAAATCATTGGGCAAGTGACTGTAGGAATCTGAATCTTAAATAAACTGAATCATGAGGGGAAAATTATATTTTTAAATGATTATGAAAGCTAAAAAGTAATAAAGGTATTTAAAGCTTTTCCTATGCAAAATAATAAGGTTTAAACAAACTACAATCATCAAAAAGGATTTTTATGTGCCAGTGAATTGTTTGTAGGTGTGTATTGTAGGTGTGTGAGCAGGGGTGTGAGTGCTAGATGCCATTGATTCTCAAACCGTACTGGGCATAATAAAAACTTACAAAGCTGGTTAAAATGCAGATGCTAAGGAGAGGTTTTGGTCTTAAAGACTTTGCTCTGATAGAAATTGGGCAGGGGCCCAGGAGTCTGCATTTTTAACAACCAGCCTATCTTCCATAAATGCTATCTGAGAAGCTAGTCAGGGCAGTCCCTTGACAGGACCTTGGGTGGGGAAGTTGCTGTGTGAATCAGCCTAAGATGTAGGCACAGAAGTCCAAACAGGCCTGATTTGGTTAAGGATGGGGAAAAGAGGGTCCTTGTTTGTATGAAAGATGATAGTTTCTCCTTAACAAAGCTATAAAGACCCACTCTTAAAATCAGGGACAGAAAGAATTAGGTCAGACTCACTCCTAACTTTTCACCAAGTATTACCAGATCAGTCATCCTTTCCATGAGCCTGTAAGAAGCTGGGATTGGCTGGCCTGCCTGAATCTTCATACTTAATATCTGCATTAAAGAGTAGAAGGCTGGAGATCTTTTTTAGTGTATTTGAGGAGGATGACCATCAGCTATTATTTTTTACTCACAATCTAGGAAATAGTCCCAAATTATAGTCAGCAGAATTTAAGTATTAACTGGTGGTAGGTAACATTAAATACCAGAATGGATAATCAGTTGTTTCAGAAATCACATTCTTTCAGTGATTTTCTGAAACAATTTTCGTACATCTCCATCTAAAATGTAAACTTCATAGAAAAAATTGAAACATGGGGGAAGGATGTTTTATTTTAATTTTCTCATATAAAAAAGAAAAACTAGAGAAATGGAGAGAAAAGAAACATGTGCAATATTTTTGAGGCCCAATGACATCATTCAAGGTTGCTTTGATAAGCTGTATTATATATGGGTTAACTTGTAACATTATATTTAGATAAATGAAAGTTTCTTTCTAGTAAGGGGTGTTGAGGATTTTTTAAAGTCCCAGGGCAATTTATTTTTAGTGTGTGCGTGTGTTGCTGTTGTTGTTGTTGTTGTTTTGTTATACCTGTAGTCCTGCCTAAAGAGAAATGGGTAACTTAAATTACATTCTAAACCACTTGCAATGTAGGAATTTTAGGATTCTTTGGTAGCAGTCAACCAATGTTAACCTGCTAATCTTTGCATATGCAATGTTGTCCTTTACTCTCTATTTTAGGTTCATTTAAAACTCTTGAAATGAAGGCATCAAAATCTGGCTGGTGGCTCCTAGACACAGAAGTTGGAGAAAACCAGAGAGCAGGGATGCAAACGCCATTTCTCATCATAGACAGAGGTATCATCCAAGAGCTACGTTATTTTTTTTAGCAGTAGAGTTCCTGTTCCTAGAATATCACCAAGTTTTAGATTAGAGATATTGAACTCTGAGAACTCTGACATAACAGAGCCATGATCTGTAGCAGTAACTTTTTATTCTGACCTATAGTATGACTATACTGCAAACATCAGTCAGCTAGGAATCTTAAACCAAATGGTTCAAGCTAAAGGCATTCCTCTCATTTGGGGAACCAATATAAAGCATCCTCCTTCATGATTTGTGACCCGTGGGAAAGTGCATGTAAGAAATTCTCCAGACTCCTAGGGTGGAGGAGGGGAAGGTACCAGGAATTCAACTACGACCAAGATAGTCACTGAACTTGGCATTTTTATATTTGAGAAACACAGTTTCCATCTGTGCATCTGTCTGTCCATCCAACCATCCAGCCAGTAAGCCAGCATTTATTAAGCACCTGTTGAGTACCAAGCACTGTGTCAACATCCAGATAGCTCAGTGGCTAGTATTCCCTTCTTTGATCAGGATATAAATAACATTGTAACTTTCAGGTCAACTTTTGAGAACACACTCTTATGAGGGATAGTACTTAATATTGTAAAAACGGCTTATTTTAAGATACAAACAGATGGAAATCAATTTTAAAACTATTTGCACTTCAGGATGAGTTTTTTCCACTAGGGTGTCACAAATTTTAATTTCTATTAAGGTACCAGTCTTGCCAGTGCATTTACGATTTTATGCTCAGACTATTTAAGTCAGTGCCACACAGGTAGGTGAAAACATCTAATTACTGACCCACCAGAGGTATAATCTATAGCCATAGAGAGTTTACTTTGTTATGTGTACTTTCTAAGCAAAAATTATTCATTGTTCTATTTTTTGTAGACTGTAAGGTGCCAATGGGACTCAGCACTGGTCTCATAGCTGATTCACAGATCAAGGCTTCTGAGTATTGGGGTAAGTAGTAGCGTCATAGCCTGTGAAAGGCACGTCCAACAATTGTGCTGTATACAGCCTGCAAAACCATACATGACAACCCTGCCTATTGAATCTCTGGGTCATTGCGCCTCTCTAGGCTTTTCTCCACCACAACATAGTAAAAGAGAAGTAAAATATCTAATTTCTGACCCACCAGAGATATAATCTCTAACCATGGAATTTTTACTTTGTTATATGTATTTTCTAAGCAGAAATTACTCATTACTCTGTTTTTTGTAGAATGTAAGATGTCAATGGGACTAAACCATGTAACATTCTAGCCAGATTCACAGAGTCTTATAGGCCAGGTATTACAGTCCCCAGTAACAGAGCCCTTTGCTGTGTCAACCATTCATCTATTCAAGAAATTTTTGGTTCACCCATTGTGCATCAGGAACTCCTCCTAAATTTCTTCTCTCTGCCTCAAACTCTTCCTAACATCAAAAGGTCAAATGTAAGGGATCATGAGACTCCCATAAACTCCTCCAGTATCTTTCTGTTAGGCAGGCACACTCAGCAGAAACCACATCGACCATGTAACTGAGAAAAAACAAATATGAGCTGAATGCAAGAAAGTGGGTGCATGGTGGTTGACAGCTGTCCAAGCACAGGCCTGAAACCAAGATTTCATCATCAGGGACTGACTTAGTAGCTGAGGCCCGTGTCAACTGCCTGATCTCCTAACTGCAGCAGAAGTTCCTTTAGGAATCTGGTTTTCCACTGGAACTAAACTCACTTGAGAAATTGCTAGTTGTATGGTTGTTTTTTGTTTTGTTTTGTTTTTAATTCAGAATAAATTTTTTTCTTCCTTTGGATTTAGGTTATTGGGAACCCAAATTAGCAAGACTAAACAATGGTGGATCATATAATGCTTGGATCGCAGAAAAACTTTCAACAGAATTTAACCCTAAACCTTGGATCCAGGTATGTCTTATTAACCTGATAATATTTACTGCTATTACAATAATAAAAATGTGGTTTGCATTTTTTTTTTTTAATTTTTTTGGCCATGCTGCACGGCTTGTGAGATATTAGTTCCCCAACCAGGGATCAAACCCAGGCCCTCGGCAGTACAAGTGCCGTCTTAACCACTGGACCACAATTTTTCATAATAAATATGACAGTGATTTAATAATTTCTTCTTGTTCTTGCAATGTTGTTAGGGGACACGACAATTACTAGGTGCTAGGCACCATTCTAAGTACTTTACATACTCAAAATGAACCCTATAAGGTTAGTTCTAGTAATATTCCGTTTTACAAATGAAAAAAATACTGAGGCACAGAGAGATTAACTAACTTCCCAATGTCACATACAACTAGCTAGTGGTTGAGTTTGGATTCAAGTTCAGGTACACTGTGCTCAAATATGGATTGCACCTAGCCATTTTATTAGCTTGTTAGGTGTTGGTTCTTTTGTTCTAAGGAAAGTTAGTTGTACAGTGAATTAAGGCAATGTGTGACTTGTAGACAAGGATGGTTCTGCTTAATGTCTTCGCTCTATTGCAGGTAGACATGCAAAGGGAAGTCCTGTTCACAGGGATCCAGACCCAAGGTGCCAAACACTACCTGAAGTCCTACTACACCACCCAGTTCTTTGTGGCTTACAGCTCCGACCAGAAAAACTGGCGGATCTTCAAAGGGAACAGCACAAGGAACGTGATGGTCTGTGTGCTTTGTTGTTTCTTTCTGAGCCTAGGGTTACTGTATCTTTTTAAAAAATACCTTTCTGAGTGCTACAAATACAAATGGCTTTCTGAGTGTCTTACAGAGGAAAGTGGCAAAATGATGTGTCTGTATATTACAAATTAAAGGGATAAGTTTGACTTCTGAAATTTTAAAGCTTCATAAAACTTGAAGGAAAAAAATCTCTTTATAATCAAACTAAATACCCAGCCTTCTCAGATTCGCAGATGATATACAGTAGAGTAGAATATCTGGTCTTGTGCCTTAAAGAGCTCATGCTAAAAACTGGCCACCAAGAGTTTTGATGTTACTAACTCTTACATTTTATTTTGTTCTTTATTTCAGTGTAACTGAAGGAAATAGTAGTATTAGTACCAGTAACGCGCTGAGGCAGTGTGATTCTCAGGTTTTTTTTTTTTTTGCTGCCGCGCCTAAGGACTGACGTTCCCCTGCTAGATCGTCCAGGGGCTCAGTCAGGGTTATCCCCAATGACCTAATTATACCAGCCCTAATTCTTCCCCTTTTGCCTCACCCCCCTCTCCAAAGAAAGCTATCTGAATGCAAGGGGTCAGTCCAACATTATTACACTGATAACCTTGAATCAGTTTCACTTTTTCTGTAAATCATTTACTATGTTACTATCTTCTATATTATCATTTAACTATTTCTAATAATAAATTATTTGCACTATACCTTAGACTAGATCACGAAAATCTTAAATTATGGTTCTTACCAATCAGTATTGGAGAGAGTACACAAATTACGTTAAAGTCCATAGCTTAAAGATTTTTTCTTCTATGTTCATGAGGGATATTTGTATGTAGTTTTATGTGTTTATATTGTCTTTTTGGTTTTAATATCAGAGTAATACTAGCTTCATAAAATAAATTAGGGAGTGTGCTCCTCTATTCTGTTTTCTGGAACAGATAATCTAGTATTAGTGTTAATTCTTTAAACATTTGGTATAATTCACCAGCAAAACCAGGTGGACGTGGAGATTTATTTTCTGGAAATCTTAAAATTACAAATTCAATTTCTTTAATAGTTACAGGCTATTCCAATTATCTATTTCAGATTGGGTGACTTGGGATAGTTTGTGTTTTTTCAGTCAATTGGTCTATTTCCTCTAAGTTGTTAAATTTATGTGTATAGGGTTGTTTGTAATATTCCCTTATTATCCTTTTGATGTCTGCAGGGTCTGTAGTGATATTGTCTATTTCATTTATGATACTGGTAATTTGTATCTCTTCTCTTTTTGCTTTGCCAGCCTTGCTAGAGATTTGCCAATTTTTTTTAATCTTTTCAAAGAACTGGCTCTTTGTTTCACTGCTATTAAATATTGCTTTTCTGTTTTCAATCTTACTGATATCTGCTCTTATCTTTTGTTTTACTTGGCTCTTTCTGACACCATTCTGGCAGGGAAAGGGGATTGGGCACAGCCTTTTTACTGCCAGGTAGAGGTCAAAGTCTATTCCCCCACTTGGCCTCCCCTGTTGACATCTGAGCTGGGACCCCTCCTCTTTGCTGCTGGGTGGGGATGGGAGGGTCTCCACTGACACTGCAGGAGTGGGAGCATTATTAGAAGCTGGAAGAGATGAAAGTGCTGGGTCTCTATTTGGCTTTCTCTGACACGAGGGTGTTGGGGTACCCTGTTACAGTCTCATGAGCATGGAAGTCTAGGCTCCCCATTTGGCCTTTGCTGCTGTGGGTAGGGAAGGGGCCAAAGTGTTTTCCATTCTATAGTGTTTGACTTGAAGTAGAACAACTGTTGTCTAAAAGTTTTCTGTCTTGCTAGACTACCCTTTCCTGATCCTGAGGCTAGAGCAAAGAAGGCTTTTGCTGTTGCTGTTTGTTTGTTTTGTTTTTCTCTGCATCTATTGGTGTTTCCTGGTTCCTGGCTTCTTTACTTATAAGTCTGTATATGAGGTTAAAAAACAAAAACAAAAACAAAAAACACCCAGGAGACTCACCACCGTGTTGTTCCTTGGGTCCTGAGAACCCTAGTCAGTCTGCTTTCTCTCCACTTTTCAAAGTCTTTTTATGTTTTCAGTTGTACTTAGCAAGAGGAATAGGGCAAAGTACATCCATACCATCTTCCTGAAGTGGAAGTATTCCCAATTATCTTTTAAGACCAAATTAATTTGATTCAAGCTACATGAAAACTTAATATTACAATATGCAATTGGATGAAAATTTTATTATAAAATCACATGATAGAGAATCGTTATATAACTAAATTTTCCTCTTTTCCTCTAGTATTTTGATGGCAATTGGGATGCCTCTACAATAAAAGAGAATCAATTTGACCCACCTATTGTGGCTAGATATATTAGGATCTCTCCAACAAAATCCTATAACAAACCTGCCCTTCGATTGGAGCTGCAAGGTTGTAAGGTTAATGGTAAGGAACACAGATGCATGGTTTTCTCGCTGCCACTCAGAAAATCAAGATTTGGGGGTATGGGAGAATGGGTAGAATTTTTAGTTCTCTTCAATCACTTAGGCTCCTAGAAAAACCTCTGTGAAACAGAGTTCCACTCAGCTAAACTCTCCCTGTGATCTAGACTGATACTGCTTCTACCAGCCAGAGGGCAGGCATCATCTCTCTGGACAAGGCTTGGATCATACAGACACTGCCCTGACCCTCCGAGGAAGGGCCCTAGTGAAGAATGACTTCCATCGGCCCATTTTCAATAAGAACTGAGAGTCACACTAGGTCTGACTCTTCCAAAGTCTTCCAGCCAGATCACACAGACTTTAATGTAATGAAAGTATCTAGCAACATTACTGGCATATATGAGGTGTTCAATGAATGTTTTTGAAATATAAATCTGCCTCCCAACTTCCTGAAACCTCGTTTGAACTCTGTATTCTGTTTCACACTCTTTGTAGGTACCCAAGCCTTTTCTATGTAAGCGTCTATTTTTCAGGGGATGGATTGTGACCTGTGGCATAAATAAATCTAGGTAACCGTAAATGGCCATAATAAAATTCTACCGTATATAACAAGATGTTTAAGGGTCTTATCAACTATTCTCCCTCTCTGACTCTTAAAGTGGTGCTTTCCAACATTTCTTACTTCAAAGCACATATAGAATATAATATCCGTCTCATAGTCTGGGATAAAAGAATGAAGCAATCCACCCCCGGCTTGGCTGATCTAGGCACCACCTAGCTGTTCAAGGCTGAGGAGGGAGGGAGATCAATACACAGGCACACTTGTCCAGCAAAAATATTCTTCACAAAAGAAGGCACAATAAAGACATATTTAGACAAAAAAAAATATATCTATATACAGGCACACCCAAAACTTGCTGTGGCACATCTATTGGGGGGCTACACTGCCTTTTTCAGGGTAGAGGGAAAAAACCCTGGCTCACAGTGGAGAAAGTAGCTCAACCTTGGAATCAATTTCTTATCAGCAAATAAGAAACTTACAGGCGAATAATAGTACAATAAACTCTTGATATTCATGAGGGATATGGAAATGGACATTTTGCCAATGCCCAGATAGCAATGCTATATAACATCTTCCACGTAGGATGCAAGTATGGGGGATTTCCCTGGCAGTCCAGTGGTTATGACTTTGCTTTCCAATGCAGGGAGTGCGGGTTCGATCCCTGCTCAGGGAGCTAAGATCACACATGCCTCCTGGCCAAAAAAACAAAACATAAAACAGAAGCAATATTGTAACAAATTCAATAAAGACTTTAAAAACGGTGCACATAAAAAAGATGCAAATTTTGTACAGGGAGGAAAACTTGAAACAGCTCCATAAGCCATTATTTCTTTTCCTTCCATATGGTATATGATGTAACCGGTAGTTTGTTCAGGTCACAGAGCCAAGCTACCCTAAAATGTGACATTCAACAATGTTAATCTACTTAAAACCTCTATTTTCTATACAAGAAGTATAACTTTTTAAAATCTCTTCACTTTCTTGATGTTTATATAATTAGTATTAGCAGTAGGCTTTCTTCAAGTCTTTTTTTTTCATGGAGAAAGTATCACTTCAAGAAAATGTCTTCATGATTTATTAGCAAGAACGAAGTGTCACAGAGATGATGATGGACAGTCAGCTGGGCGCACTCACTAGATATGTTTCTTACACTCACAGATCAGCTTTGTTGCCTCTGACATTCATATTTATGCCTTGGCAAAATTCTAAAGGTTGTATAACATGGATCACCCTCAAAGGGTTGAAAATAAAATATTAAATGTGACTCCCAAGGTCCCCTACAACTTCTCTGTAGCTTTTGTTAGAAGAAGAAATAGAGTATGGTTTTATATACACAGATAGTTTAGGAGTATTGTCTACCTCAAAGCAAAGACCAAAGTTTCAATGACTCTCTGAAGGAGGGAAATGAGTTTAGATGTTTAGAACATGGTTTTTGATGTCAGGCTGCCTGGGCTCAAAGCTAAGTTTCTGATTCTTCTAGCAGCGTTACTTTAGTCAAGTTACTTTTTCTTGCTGTGCTTTTGTTTTCTCGTTTGTAAAATAGAGATATTAAAGAGCATTAAGTAACACATGTAAAGCCTGAAAACAGGGTTTAGCACTTGGACAATAAATGTTCATTGCTGTGATGGTTGTTTTGGTTGTTACTGAGCAGTAATATTATTTCTTGTCTCCTCTGAGGTACAAAATGCCATGCAAGGAATATCCACGGGATGTAATTAATCACATTACTTTTTTCTTGACAGGATGCTCCACACCGCTGGGTATGGAAAGTGGAAAGATAGAAAACAAGCAAATCACAGCTTCCTCATTTAAAAAATCTTGGTGGGGAGATTACTGGGAACCCTTTCTTGCCCGTCTTAATGCCCAGGGCCGTGTGAATGCCTGGCAAGCCAAGGTAAAATGTCCCCCGAGAATGAAGTTTTCTCAGCCTTTCAGAAGAAAGCATGGGCCCTCACTACAGGGAACCTGGGGCACCTGGGAAGCCAGAGTATCATCTTCTGTTTCCAGATTATGATCCTGGTCTGAGAACTAGGATGTGTGCTGTCTTCATAGCTTTAGCTCGAACTTGGGCTCAGAGGGAAGTTATCATCTCTGTGGTCCTGATTTAGACTAGGGGTGGGCAAAATTTTTCTGCTAAGGGCCAGGTAATATTTTAGGCTTTGTAAGCTATACACTCTCTGTCATAACTACTCAACTCTGCCATTGTTGCAGGGAAACAGCCATCAGCAATAAGTAAATGAATGAGCGTGGCTGTGTTCTAATTACACTTTATTTACAAAAACAGGCAGTAGGCCAGATTTGGCCTTGGGCTGTAGTTTGCCAACTCCTGATTGAGACAACTTACATTAGGGATAGATGATTTAGATTTGCAATATCTTCTATTCTTTTTATTCCCTCCAGAACTTAGCAATATTTTTCATTTTCTTGTGTCATTTAAATTTTTGTTCCCATTTTTTTCAGAACTTATATAACATTCATTTAGATAATTAGTGGCATGATAAAATGCTGCAAAACCGGTTTATAAATCTGTGATCTAAGTTTTATAAACATCTCACAGAGAGTTATATTGCCCTTGATATTGGCCCATTGAGTAATTAAGGTAACTTAGTTCTAGGGTAACTATTAATAATTGACTCATATTTATTTCATTCTTCAACTGAACTGAAAAATCAGAATAGCATCAGAAATCAGAACAGTCCAGTCAATCAACTTAATCCAAGTTCCCTATTTTCTATCCTCCTAAGCCCCTCCCTTAAGAAAGCTACACTCCAATTCCCTGGACTTTCTATAGAATTCCATGTCCTAGTCTTAAATTAGGCCACCAGAAATGAAAAGGGAATTGTGTAGTGCAAGTGGAATAAACAGAAGAGTTTGGACCCCATACAGATGGTCTTGGGAACTGATGTCTGTGCCTTGAAACTCATTTCTGGATTATCACAGAATCACAGAGTGTTAGAAAGACAAGGGGTTTTACAAAGCATCTGGTCCAGATTTTCCTTTTAAGTCCAAACACAAAGGAGGTTAAATAATTTTAGCTTAGCCTGGTGGCAGAATCAGGAATTCCACTCTCCCAATAAACAGATCTGTGCTCCTTGCACCATTTGAAGCAACCCAAGCACCTCATTTTGCAATTTTGCAAACAGGGGAACTGAGACCCACAGAAGCTAAAGTAATAACAATAATAATGTATAACATTATGTTTATTTAATTTCTATAATATAAATAAAATAATAAAAAAAAAAATAAAAGGAATTCCCTGGCTGTCCAGTGGTTAGGTCTCTGCGCTTCCACTGCCAGGGACCTGGGTTCCATCCCTCATGGGGGAGCTAAGACTCCACAAGCCACACAGTGCAGCCAAAAAAAAAAAAAAAAAAAAAGATAGAGGGTATCAACCAGTTCTTTCCCAGATGGCCCTTTAGACCTGTTTATGGTGTAACCTTGTCATCCCACCCTCCATTTTACAGCCTTAAAAAATATATAATTTGCTCTTAGTCTCTGTGATATAATAAAGGCTCCAAAGATAAAAGGCTAATTTTAATTTTTAAAGCTGCCATTTTAAATCTGGAATTTTAGGTTAGAACTATTTATTTCACTTACCCTTCAACAGTATGAAATGTCTTTTATAGGGTTTCTTTAGAGGGGCTGAAAATCTAAGCCAGACATATGCAGGTATGCACACTGACTGAAGTGTCTTTATTTTATGCCTCCAAAAAAATTTATGCCTCCAAAAATCCTCTAGCTATCTATATGCATTCTGTATTACATGTACCTTAACTTGAAGACACACTAAAACACCACCAGATGTCACCAGAGGGTGTTACAATATTAACCAAAATTATATAATAGTCATTTTAATTCAATTAATTGGCTTTAAAAATACAATAACGCGATTATACATATATATACATATGTGTGTACACAGAGACATGCACATATGTGTGATGTTGAGAAAACAGATCAATATTCATTATTTCATGTAGATTTGAATGAGACTATGGGGCATGATAAATCTCCCAAAGATAAATGTTAATCTCAGAGTACTCCAAAACTCAGTCAGTCTTTCTGATCCTCATCCTGCAAGTGCCTATCATCAAACATATGATTAGGGACTGTGTTAGGCCAGAGACAGGACAACTACTCCGCCACATCCCGCCCAGGGTGTAGCTTTATTAGGTCTCTCAAATATTACATTTATTTGAAATATCAGAAAAGAAGAAATTGGACTACTTCTCCTATTTGACATGAGCAATAGAAAGAAAAGTGGGGATTTTCTAAAATAAGTTAGAGAGAGGATACTATCTCATTCTTTCCCAGATAACTCTTCAGTAATATCATCATTGTATTTTCAACAGACTTGCTTAAGAGAAAAATATTTACAGAAAATTTAGCAATTTAATACTTTTTCTCAAATCAGATGTATTTGTTGAGGACCATCTGTGTGCCATGCATTGCAGTGAGTACCTGGAAACAAAACTAAGTCCCTGCCCTCAAAGGGTAAGGGACACAAGTAAACAAATAACTATTGTACAATGTGTGAAATATTCCAAAAGGTTATATATCTGCTGGCAATAAACAGGGAGGACTAGGGAAGGATTCTAGGAGAAGGGAATCCTCAGGGATGAGACAGAAAAATCCCTTGAGCTCAGTGTATTTCTGAGTATCTTGGTCTAAAAAAGCAAAGGTTTTCACATCTGTCAAATGCATTGTTCTGATCATTTTCATAGGCAAACAACAACAATCAGTGGTTACAAATTGATCTGCTCAAAATCAAGAAGATAACTGCGATTGTAACGCAGGGTTGCAAGTCTCTGTCCTCTGAAATGTATGTGAAGAGCTACACCATCCAGTACAGTGACCAGGGAGTGGAATGGAAACCTTACAGGGAGAAGTCCTCTTTGGTGGACAAGGTACAGGGGTATCTTGGTTTAAAAAAAAAAAAAAAAAAAAAAAACAATTTGAAAACTGCTATGATGAGAACAGTATCTCAGATCTACAAATAGCTCTTTGTATTTGATAAGCAGGCACTGACATGCATCACTGTTTAAGTCTTCTAAGCCCTAGCTCTGTAGGTACCTGGTCTTGGGACAGGGACCACGCACACTATCTTTCTGCTTTGACTGAGCCACCTATGAAAGAACGAGGACAAAACAACAGGGGATGGTATGACATCTAGTTAGCTCTGATTGAGAAACATGGTGAAAGGGCTGTCTCAGCCCGCTGGGGCCGTGTAACAAATTACCATATACTGGGTAACAAACCAAAAACACTTACCTCTCACGGTTCTGGAGGCTAGAAACCTAGATCAGGGTGCCAGCATGGTTGGGTGTTTGCTGAGGGCAGTCTTCCTGGTTGTGCCTTCATATGGCCTTCCTTGGTGCGTGCACACACAGAGAGAGGTGCCATGAGGGCCCTACCCCCATCCTAGTCCAAATCATCTCCCAAAGGCCCCACCTCCTAATATCATCCCACTGGGAATTAGGATTTGAACATATGAACTTTGGAAGGATACAAACATACAGTCTATACCAACGGTCTAGAAAACCTTCTACCATATTAGCATTAGCTTGGATATACTTGTTATTCATGACTGATCAAATACCCATGGCCATATACTTCTTTGTGTTATACTGCTATTAAGAGAAAACAATTGTTATCCTTCCTGAGGAGAAGAATGATTTCCTGCAAGATGAACTATTCCATTACACTCCTAAATTCCTAGCTATGTGGTTTTAAAATACTACCAGAGGCAAAGCTAAGGAGATGAACTTAATATTCCAGGAATGCGAATTGGGCTGAAACCAGTAGGAGGGGCAACACAGGAGAAGGGGATGGACATTTATTGAATGCTCATCATGGGCTCAGCACTTCGTTAATGGATTTGAATCTCTCTCTCTCTAAACCCCTGGGTTGTTTATTTTTTTGGCTTGATTTGGTTTATTTCTCACTGTATCAAGATGTCCTCATAGTAGGGTAAACATTTTTATAAACAAAGAATGACAGCTTCTGATGTGTATAAATCTTGGGAACTTGCTGGGGATGACAAAAACACACCTAAAACACAGTTTAGTTGAGGTTATAGGGCATAGGGTAAAAAGGATAAATAAAAATGCATGATTGCATTTCATTTTAAATGTTAGTAATAGCTAACCATTTTATTGGTGTCCATTATGTGGCACTTAATAAACACTTGTGATATGTTTACATGCTCTTTAAAATCTTTACAACTTCTGTGAGATAGAATTTATTATCTCCATTTTGCCAATGAGGAAGTGGAGAATCAGAGACTAAGTAATTTACTCAAAGTCACATGGCTACAAAGAAACTAAAAGCAGAGATGCTTTTGTGGTTGCTCACAGCACCATATCAGATTTCCTTATTTTTCCCTATTTCAACTCAGATCACTGGTGAGGTGACATCCCTAAAGAGGTATGTCTGGAGTGTGATTTCATAATTGACTGAGGACCATGTTTGCGATAATGTTGTAAGTGTTCATTGATGCCCACAGTTTGAATTAAAAGGATAAAAAAATTATCTGTAAGTTTTTTTAATTGAAATACAGTTGATATACAGTATTATGTTAGTTTCAGGTATAAGATTTTTATACCCATTATGCCATCATTAAAGATTTTCTCAAATTTTGCTTTCAGATTTTTGAAGGAAATAATAATATCAAAGGACACGTGAAGAACTTTTTCAACCCACCAATCTTTTCCAGGTTTATACGCATCATTCCTAAAACATGGAATCAAAGTATTGCACTTCGCCTGGAACTCTTTGGCTGTAATATTTACTAGAAATGAATATTCAAAAAGATAGGAGGGACTCAAAGATATCAAACCATTTAGAGTGGGAGATGTATTTTATAGCTATTTTAAATATTAAACATTTTCCATTATTTCTCTTTTTTCTATTAGAGAATAAAACCTTATATGTGAAACCTTTATAACTCCTTCTAACCACTAAGTGAGATGATGACTGTTATTTCTGTATTAATTTGAACATAAATGGGAAAATATCAAGAACCAAGAAAAGGTTTATCTTTTACTGATTAAAAATGCTACATAAAGTGATATTCATGTAGTTAACATTCCTCATTATAGTTCTCTTAAGCCCCATATACATTAATAAAACAGATATTACTTTTTTAAACCATTTCTAAACCCAGACAACTTTCATTCCTACATTTTTCTTTAAAAGAACTATGATTTAAGAGTATAGGAAACAAACAGTATTTCTAAATGGTTTGTTTTTCTTGAAAGTGGAGAGAAAAACAATGTTACTCTATAAAATGACAAGTGCTTAAAATATCCTATCTTACTGACATGACAGTGATTTTTCTCACCCTCCATTGAGTAAAGATACAAGTAAGCATGTTTTCAGTAGTCCCGCTGGACTTGTGAATCTGGCCTGGTCTCCCTTGGGATGATTGCATATTTGATGTTCAGGATTAGGGATCACTAATAGAACAGACCTAAAATAACCATGGGATGGCTGAGCATGTAACCTTGGCTTTATTCTAGCTCGTACTACATGGGCACACTGTTTGAAAACATAGGCTCACCTAAAGGAAAGTGAATACCTGTACTACAGAGCATTGGAACCCTTGGCCCAAATGCAGCTATTCCTGCTAGAACTGGCCCCTGGCCAAACTGGCAAACAGTTGAAATTCTCTCTCAGTGCCCTTCTCTTTATGGCCCCAGCCTCCACCTCTCCCTTCCACTTTCAAGCACTCCCTTCCCTGGGAACTTGGCATCTAATGATTTTACAGATATTGTGAGACTGGGGAGCCTTCTGGTATCCTCTAAGTCAGCAGTCCCCAACCTTTTTGGCACCAGGAACCAGTTTTGTGGAAGATAATTTTCCCTGGACTGGGCGGGGCGGGGCGGGGGGGGGGGAGGTTCAGGCGGTAATGCGAGTGATGGAGAGTGATGGGGAGTGACAGGGAGCCGCAGATGAAGATTCACTGGCTCACCTCCTGCTGTGCAGCCTGGTTCCTACCAGGCTCCGGACTGGTATCAGTTCTCGCCCCAGGGTTTGGGGACCCCCGCTCTAAATCACATGGGATAGACTCACTGGTGAGGCTATTTTAGTGGAACAAATCACCCCAAAACTTATTCTTAACCACAAATGTATTCTCTTTCATGATTCTGCAGGTTGACTGGGCCCAGCTGGGTGGTTTTACTGCTGGCTTCCTTTGGGGTCTCTAGTGAGTTTACAGTCAGGCAGTGACTGTAGCCAGAGTCATCAGGAGGTGCAGCTGGCTGTTGGGAAAGCTGGTCCTCTGTTCCTCTCCAAGTAGTTTCAGGTTCTCTGCTCACTGCAGGGCTTCTCCATGCGGTCTGTTCACTCGGTGTCTCCAACAGGTAAGCTAGGCTTCTTAAAGGGTGATAGAGGCTTCCAAAAGCAAGTGTTCAAGAGGTAGGAAGCAGAAGCTGCCAGTCCTTTTAAAGCCAGGCCCAGAACTAGCACAGCCTCACTTCTGCTGCATTCCATTGGTTCACACAAGTCACAGGCCAGTCTGGATGCAATGTAGGAGGTAATGACACAAAGGCAGTTCAAAGAGACTTAAGCCATTGGGAGCATCTTTAGATACTAACTACCGGAGTTACCTACTGCACCTATGAGTGAGGTGAGCATTGTAAATGTATACAGGAGCTTCAAACATCCACAACACATTGGCTTTCTTTCTTTTTTTTTTAATACATCTTTATTGGAATATAATTGCTTTACAATGTTGTGTTAGTTTCTGCTGTACAACAAAATGAATCAGCTATATTTATACATATGTCCTTCTTGAGCCTCCCTCCCACCCTCCCTATCCCATCCCTCTAGGTCATCACCAAGCATCGAGTTGATCTCCCTGTGCTGTGCAGCAGCTCCCCACTAGCCATCCATTTTACATTTGGCAGTGCATATATGTCAATGCTTCTCTTTCACTACGTCCCAGCCTCCCTGTCCCCCCATGTCCTCAAGTCCGTTCTCTATGTCTGTGTCTTTATTCCTGCCCTGTCACTAGGTTCATCAGTACCATTCTTCTAGATTCCATATATATATATACACACATTAGCATACGGTATTTGTTTTTCTCTTTCAGACTTACTTCACTCTGTATGACAGATTCTAGGTCCATCCTCCTCACTACAGGCTTTCTTTTTTTATGCTTAAAATTTTTCTGTTTTGAGGCATAATTGAAAAATAAAAGAGAAATATATTTAAAGTGTATATGTTGGTTTGATATATGTGTGCATTGTAAAAGGATTCCCACCATCAAGTTCATTAACACCTCCATCACCTCACAGTTACTTTTTTAAAAAGTGCTGAAGATCTAATCTTAACAAACTTCAGACAACACAATATTACTGACCATACTCACCACGCTATGATGATTCTCAGAATTTGTTCATCTTATCACAGTAAGTTTGCAGTTTTACCAACCTCTTCCTGTCTCCCCTACCAACCAGCCCCTGGCAACCACCATTCTACTCTTTGTTTCTATAAGTTTGACTTTTTTTTTTTGGATTCCACGTATAAGTAACACCATGCAGTACTTGTCTTTCTCTCTCTAGCTTATTTCACTTAGCATGATACCCTTCAGATTCATCCATGTTGTTACAAATGACAAGATTTTATTCTTTCTCATGGCTGAATAATACTCCATTGTATATACAGGCCACATTTTCTTTATCCACTCATCCATCTACAGATACTTAGATTATTTCTATATCTTGGCTTTTGTGAAAATGGGAGTGCAGATCTGTCTTCAAGCTAGTGGTTTTCTTTTTTTTTCCCCCACTATAATAAATAAATTTTATTTTTTAGAGCAGTTTTAGGTTCACAGCAAAACTGAACAGAAAGTACAAAGATGTCCCATATGCTTCCTGCCCACACAGACACACATCTCCCTGCTGTTAACATCCTCCAACAGAGGGGTGCATTTGTTACAATCAGTGAACCAACCATGGCACGTCATCATCACTCAAAGTCCATGGTTTACATTACGTAGTTCACTCTTGACTGAAACATTCCATGAGTTTTGACACATGTATAATAACATGGTTCCATCATTACAGTATCACACAGAATACTTTCACTGCCCTAAAAATCCTCTGCATGATTTCAGTTCCACCTACTCATCCCTCCTTCCTGACCCTTCACCACCCCACTAAGCCCACCACTGAGCTTCTTATTGTCTATGTAGTTTTGCCTTTTCCAGAGTGTCGTAGAGTTGGAATCATATAGTATGTAGCCTTTTCAGATTGGCATCTTTCACTTAGTAATGTGAATTTGTTTCCTCCATTCTTTTTATGGCTTGATAGCTCATTTCTTTTTTTTTTTAAATTAATTTATTTATTGGCTGTGTTGGGTGTTCATTGCCGTGTGTGGGCTTTCTCTAGTTGTGGAGTGTGGGGCTACTCTTTGGTGCAGTGTGCGGGCTTCTCAGTGCGGTGGCTTTGCTTGTTGAGGAGCATGGGCTCTAGGCACATGGGTTTCAGTAGTTGTGGCGCACGGGCTTAGTTGCTCCACGGCATGTGGGACCATCCCGGACCAGGGCTTGAACCCGTGTCCCCTGCATTGGCAGGCGGATTCTTAACCACTGTGCCACCAGGGAAGTCCCAGCTCATTTCTTTTTAGCGCTGAATAATATTCCATTGTTTGGATGTACCACAGCTTATTTATCCATTCAACCTACCAAAGGGCATTTTAATTGTTCCCAAGTTTTAGCAATTAAGAACAAAGCTGCTTTTTTTTATTAATTTTTATTTGAGGATAGTTGCTTTACAATGTTGTGTTAGTTTCTGCTGTACAGCAAAGTGAATGAGCTGTGTGTGTCTGTGTGTGTGTGTGTATCACTATATATCCCCTTTTTTGGATTTCCTTCCCATTTAGGTCACCAGAGAGCAATGAGTAGAGTTCCCTGTGCTATACAGTGGGTTCTCATTAGTTATCTAAGCTAGTGGTTTTCTTTCCTTTGGATATATACTCAGAAGTGGGATTGCTGGATCATATGGTAGTTCTATTTCTAATTTTTTTGAGGAATCTCCATACTGTTTTCCATAGTGGCTGTACCAGTTTACATTCCCACCAACAACACAAGTTTTAACTTTTCTCCACATCCTCCCTAATGTTTGTTATTTCTTGATAATAGCCATTCTGACAGGTGTGAGGTGATATCTCATTATAATGTTGATTTTGCATTTCCATGGTGAATAGTGACATTGAATATCTTTTCATATACCTGTTGGCCATCTATATGTCATCTTTGGAAAAATGTCTATTCAGGTCTTTGCCCATTTTTACGAGGGTGAGTCAAAAATTATCTGCATTCCAGTTATATTAAAACTTCTATAAATTCTATAGCCAGAGTGCAGATAATTTTTGACTCACCCTCGTAAATTGAGTTTTTTGGAGTTTTTGCTCTTGAGTTATATGAGTTTCTTAAATCTTTAGGATATTAATCTCTTGTTGATTATGTGGTTTGCAAATATTTTCTCCCATTTCATAGGTTGCCTTTGCACCTTGTTGATGGTTTCCTTCACTGTACAGAACTTTTAGTTTGGTAAGTTCCATTTGTTTACTTTTGCTTCTGTTGGCTGTGCTTTGGGTGTCATATCCAAAAAAATCACTGCCAAGACAAATGTCAAGGAGTTATCCCATATATTTTACCTTGGAAGTTTTATGATTTCAGGTCTTACATTCAAGTCTTTAATACGTTTCAAGTTGATTTTTGTGTATACTGTAAGATAGAAGTTCACTTTCATTCTTTTGCATGGGGATGTCAATTCTCACCATTTATTGAAGAGACTGTCCTCTCCCCATTGTGTATTTTTGGTGCCTTTGTCAAAAATTAATTGACCTTATATTCATGGGTTTATTTCTGGGCTTTGATTCTATTCCATTGGTCTATGTGTCTGTTTTTATGCCAGTACCATACTGTTTTGATTACTATAGCTTTATAATAGAGTTGAAATCAGGAAGTGTGATACCTCCACCTTTGCTCTTTGTGCTCAAGATTGCTATAGCTATTCAAGGTCTTTTGTGGATCCACAGGAATTTTAGGATTCCTTTTTCTATTTCTGTGAAAAAATCCACTGGAATTTTTAGAGGGATTGCTTTGAATCTGTAGATTGCTTTGAATAGTATAGACATTTTAACAATACACATTCTTAGCATCCATGATAGAAAATATCTTTCCATTTAATTGTGCCTTTGATTTCTTTTCTCAATGTTTTATACTTTTCAATGTACAGATCTTTCACTTATGTGAGTGAATTTATTCCTAAGTATTTTATTATTTTTGATTCTTTTATAGATGGGATTGTTTTCTTAATTTTTCTTTTCAATAGTTCATTGTTAGTGTATAGAAATGCAACTAGTTTCTGTATAATGATTTTGTATACTGCAGTTTTACTGAATTCACTTACTAATTCCACTGGTTTTTTGGTTGAGACTTTAGGATTTTCTACAAATAACATCATATCAGGAACTTCCTAGGTGGTGCAGTGGTTAAGAATCTGCCTGCCAATGCAGGGGACAGGATCCCTGCTCCAGGAAGTTCCCACATGCCTCGGAGCAACTAAGCCCTTGTGCCACAACTATTGAGCCTGCGCTCTAGAGCCCGCAAGCCACCACTATTGAGCTCACGAGCCACAACTACTGAAGCCCATGCACCTAGAGCCCATGGTCCGCAACAAGAGAAGCCACTGCAATGGCTCCTCACCCACGCACCACAACAGAGTAGTCCCCACTTGCTGCAACTAGAGAGAGCCCGTGTGCAGCAATGAAGACCCAACATAGCCAATAAATAAATAAATAAAAAGAGCTGCAAGATTTGCTTATTAAAAAAAAGATCATATCACAATTTGCAGACATAATATTTGGTGTGCTACCTGGGTGGGTACGTTTCTTCCAGGCAGAAGCTGGAGACTTGGTTTATTGCTGTAGCAAGCTAAGGGAGACAGCAGGGGACATGCCCACCAGCTCTTTCAGGCTCCAGGGAGGATCCCAGTCAGATTCCACAGGCAGGCTGATTAGAAGCCAGAACCTCAACGAGCAGCTGGGAAAGTATATAGTCAAATTCCTTCTAGGGAGAAACTGGGAGATGAATGTTTTTGCCTGTTCCCTGTATGCTGAGCCATGGGAGGGAATAGCTACAAGAAGTGCTTGCATGCCTATTGGAAAACTGCTTTTTTAATTTTAATATGGTCTAGTGGGACTGCCAAGCCCTGTCAGATATCAGAGCTACGTAATTTGAGCCCGCATTCCTCAGGTGTCAGTTTCAAAAGTTGGGGCACAAATTTCAAGGGAGAAGCTGCTAACTTGGTTTTTGTTGTTGTTGTTGTGAGCCAGAAGAATGTAGGGGAAGTGCCCATCAGCTCTCTTAGCCTCTTAGGATCCCAGTTAGCATCCAGATATAGGCTGATTAGAAGCGAGAACTTCAGGCAGCAGCTGGGAAAGTCTACATCCAAATCCCCTCTAACAGAAACTGGGAGATGGGAGTGTTTGGCTCCCTTTGCACTGAGCCCGGGGGTATAACTGCAGGGAGTGCTCCTGTGCCCCTTTAACCATTCCTTATCTGTTTGCTATGGTCCTGTGGGACTTGTGAATGCTGAACTCCACTGGCTTTCTCAGCTAGGTGATTTGGGCATTCCCATTCCTCAGGTGGCAGTTGTAAAAGTTGGGGCTCTAGATGTGTGATCCAAACCTTTGCTCACAGGCAGAAGCTGAGAATTTGGGGGTTCTCTTCTGACTGAAAGGCACTATGCTTGGGGTGGAGTTTACGGTGAATGTGTATCTCAGCCCCTCCTACCCACTTCGTCGATATGGGTATTTTTTTTCAGTCACCCAATGTGTAGGAGTCACTCAATTTGTTTCTAGATTTCTCTCAAAGGAAACTGACCCATGTGTAGCTGTATATTCAGTGAATCTGTGGGAGGAAGGAAAGTCTGGAGCCCCCTCTCTTGCCATCTTGGTCAGTCTAAAACACTGACTTTCTAATACTGTATTTCCATTATTGCTTCCCTTTAATGATTCATGTTACTGTTTCAACAAAATTTCTCTTATTTTCATTCTGTTAAGAGCAAAAGAGTGTGTCTAAATGGGAAGGAAAAATTCCTTCGGTCTCTCCAGGGCCAGCCTCAGGGGTGTGTGATCTATTCAGTAACAAAGCGCCTCCATGCCCAGAGGGGCCATGGGTTTAGTATATAACACTCTTGTGGTCACCCTCTTGAATTTCTTAATTTTTTAACAAGGAGTCTGAAAGTTTCATTTTGCAATGGACCACACAAATTATATAGCTAGTCCTGGGTCCCTCTACCAAACGAATGGGCAGGATCTCTTCCCTTCTAGAATCTACCGAAGTATAACAGGGGCAAGAAAATAATAGGAGTGATAGGGGAAGAGATGAGAATGGAGAATGAGGTCCAGCTTCGTTATTCTATATATGAAAAAAATAAGGCCACAAAGTTTCGACAACCTGCCTGATGCCCTGGTTTATGTCAGAGCTGAAACCAGAAACCAGATGATCAGACACCCACTCTCTCTTTCAGTCTGGTTTCTCTTCCATAAAATGGAAATGATAATGTTTATGATTCATCCTCCCAGAATACTGATAGACATGACATGAATATTGATTAATAAGGCCTACTGATTGATTTGAAATATACTTGTTTGGGGATCAGTGAGATGTTTGGGTTATATCTAATGCTGTGTAGAAATATTAAAACCCCTCTTATTTTGAAATAAAAAGCATTTCCATATTTTTATTCTTCTCTTTGAAGTCATTCAGATAAAATTACAATCTTGATATGTAGTACATACTCCACTAACATAACATAGTCTACTGCTTGCTATATCATAACTGGGTTGCTATGGAAAGGAGTTAAATGACTTGCAGTAGAATCATGACTTGGAAGAGGAAATCAACAGAGAATATCCTAAACATTATCAATTGTTCTAACTGAGAATTGGAAAAGGGGCTGTGAGGAGGGGCTGTGAGTGTATCACAAATAAGAAAGGGTCAGAGGAAACGTGGAATTAGTTTTCCATGATTTTTTCAGATTAACAGAAATTACAAACTACATGTCTCTTTTTAGAATAACTTTGAATAACCTATTTTGAGCGTAGGACAATTTTTGCAAGCTAGGGGAAAAAGCATTCACCAAGTAGCTTGGATCCTCCAAAGAGCCATGAACATTTCATCATTTATTTCTCTGGATGGAGAAGGAAGAGCAAGTCATGGGGCAGTGGATTTTGGTTCTGTAATTGGCATGTGCCCTAAGGTAGTAAGCTAAACACACACTTAAAAATATCTGAGGGTTCCATGTGTGGGTCTTTTTTTTTTTTTCTAATAGTTGTTTTATGGAAAATTCTGAATGCTTAATTCTCCCAAGTTCTTATGGTCTTATAGGCTAGAGATAGGAAAAGCTGTAGGACACAGGCAGACAAAATGACTTTGTCTGGTTCAACTCTACCTAGACAGAGTTCTGAAGACTTTCACACAGAGGTCAAGCCTTAATTATTCAGGTTAAACAAAAATTGAATAGCTTGAGTTGACTTTCATCAGTGGACTTAATTGACCTAATTATGTTTTGTCTCAGGGATAGAGACTACTTAACAGTAGTGGACATCCTGAGTCCATAGGCCTAGTAAGGGATTCAGAAATTATTGTAAATTATGCACAAATTGAGATAATTTAAAACAGAACTAAGTAAAAATTTACAAGAAAAAATGAATTGGTTGCCAATGAAGAAGGCTTGAAAAGAGGAGTTATAAATAAGTTGGCCAGGGCTTCCTAGGTGGTGCAGTGATTAAGAATCCGCCTGACAATGCAGAGGTCACGGGTTCAATCCCAGCTCCAGGAAGATCCCACATGCCGCGGAGCAACTAAGCCCGTATGCCAAAAAAAAAAAAAAATAAGTTGGCCAGAGGCTAAAGTAGGAAGAATGGTCAGCTTGCTAGATTGTAGCATGTATTGTGAAGACTGTACTTTTCTGGAACGAACCAAATAGGTCTTTAAAAATTCATCAGCTGGTGATGATAGTGTAATCTGATATCTTCTAGATATTATAAAGAATCTTCTTTCCAATTCTATCAGCTAATATTTTAAATCAAAGATTCTCATACTTCTTCAGAAGGCAACATAATTGGAAAGCACCATGCTCTTAGCAAAAAGTAAAGCTCAAATGACTAAATACAATATAATTTTATGTATGTATGAATGAATATATTTATGTATCTCTCAGCTTATTCTTCCAAAAGATTTAAGGTTGCTTAAAAGAAAACATAAACTACTACTAGATAACATATGTTAGAAGTAGGAGAGAGCAAAAACAGAGGTAGGATCATAAACAGGAAGTCTATAAATGCATACCATAAAGCCCTTCACCTTGCTATGGGTGGGGCTTGGTTTCACCAGGAAGTTTGTAAATAGCCAGTGTAAAAAGAAAAGCCTGATCAGCTAGCTATACAATTGAGTGTCCCTGAAAAATGCCCCAAAGAGCACTTTTTTTGATACTAAAATTAAATTTCTCCTGAAGATCCATAGAAAGAGGCCACTATATAATGTGCAGAGCATTCTTGTCTTTAACAAGAGCAGATTTTATAAGGTTGTTTCCTGTGTATCCTTCAGGAGAGGCTGAAGGATTCCCACCAAAGCACACTTCAGTAAAAGCAAGTCTACAAAGGCCAGTGCTATGTGATCCAACTGCGCTGCTCTCTGCTAGTCTGGTAGATTCTACAGTTCCTCAAGGAAAATGGTTTTCCTTCAGTCAACAGCTTATATCATATATATTGTTTTTCCTAAGTCATGATTTTGATAGCAATTTGATGGCAATGACCTCAAGATTAAACACTGAACCAAATTTTTTGCAAAGTTGTTATGTTGTTGCACCAGATTCTATTATAAGCAAATTATAGTAGATGCCAAATATTTTAGGAAATTAATGGGAGAAAAAAATGTAAATTTAGAAAATTATTTCCATTCATCTAATTTTCTCCTATAATTTTGGACTAGAGCACCATTCTATTTTGGTAGTAGAACACCTTAATCCAGCTCACAGAATAATACCTATGGTAAACATATCAGCATTCAAACATAAGTATAGACATAATTGTCTACTTAGTACAGATTAATCATTTCTAATAATCACCTTTCCTGAAAATGAATGTAATAGGTTTGTAGTCTTTCAATTCAGTTAAACAAAGACTTATTTGTTAATCATTTATAAAACTCAAAGAACTAACAGACTTATTTACAAATTTCTAGTTATTAAGGCCTGGTTTGAGTAATTACACATTGATCTTAATAGCTAACAATATTTTACGGTGTGTTGTTATATTAACAATCAGTACAATGGACTCTAAACAGTTTCTCCCAGAATTTGAAATTGTTTGGACTATAGCCTAGATTTTGAAACATAAATATGTTATGAGCTCTTGGACAAGGTATTTGCTTTAAGAAGGTGCCATTTATCAAGATGAAAGCTTTGCAAATAGACCCAGGTTTATATTTAACTACCTTCCCTCATTCTCCTCTCCAACACACACCCGTTTCCCTAACTCCTTATTCACTCTATTTTTTCCAATTCTCACAAGGTATAAGTATTTTTCTCTTTCTCATATTAAGAGAACCTCTTTCAAAATAATCATTTTTATCCTCTATTTTACCAAAACACATCTTGTCATCCTACGTTTAGCCCCCTTTAACGTGTTGGCCTACTTAAACCTAATGCCACATTTTAAAAAATGCCCTTTCTAATGATGTTTTGCAGTTTCTTACAATCTAAATTTGTATGAATGTGGAGGGATGTTAAATTCAATTGCAGGCTTTTCCTAGAATATGTACTTGGAGTGCAAGGGATCCAGTTGATTTCTTAAGTCCTTATCCTATTCCTTTATTTTCTGTCTCTGACCTTTGATCTGTCTGACTTTGGACTACTAAGGATTTGCTAGCATACAGTAGCTTTTTAGTTTTTATTTTCTTCTTCTTCTTCTTCTTTTTTTTTTTTTTTTCATTTTCTCTCTTCCTTTTTTCCAGAGAAAATGACCTTTTTATCATGTTTCTTTCTCCTTTGTCTATCTAAGCTTGCCTTCAATGAAAATTGAATCTCTCAGGAGCAAATCTGTCCTTAGTCAATTCATTGATTATATATTAAGTGCCAGGCACTGTTCTAGGTACCAAAGAGAACAAAAGAGACAAAATCACTACTCTAATGGTGTCTACTCTCATGTTGAAAGAGAAAGGCAATAAACAACAAGAAAAACACATAGGATGGCAGGCAATAAGTCCTAAGGGAAAAATAAATCAGAGGAGGGAACAAGGTGTTCGTAGAAGGGATAAGGTCAATAATAAATGGGATGGCCAGGGAAGGCCCTAGAGAAAGAGGTGACCTTTAGGCAAAGACCAGAAGGAGGTGAAGAAGTAAACAACACAGATAAATGGGAGAAAATATTAGCAGGCAGAAAGAACAGTGAGTGCAAACATCCTCCAATAAAAGCATGCAGGAGGTGATCCTGGAATAGTAAGGAAACCAATGAGGCTGAAGCCAGCTGAGCAAGGGGAAAGTAGAAGATGAGATTGGAGAGTAAAGTGAATGAGAAGAACTGGAGGGTAGGAGGGGAGTGGCAGTGAAGGTCTAAAAAGCCCTTGGACATCTTTGCTGAATAAAATGGGAAGTTACTTGGGAATTTTGAACAGAAAAGTGGTATGATGTGAGTTATGCTTTAAAAGACTTTCTGGCTGCTGTACTGAGAAGAGAGCAAGGATATTCACAGAAAGACTAATTTAGATGCAATTGCAGATATCCATATAAATGGGTGGTAGCAATAAGGGTGGTAAAAGTCTTTGGGAGTATAGCTGTTACTAAACAATATACAACGTAATGTACTCCCGAAGACTCTTGGTAAAAATCCTCCCCAGCTGAACACTGGCAGTGCTTTTATAAAAGCACTTGGTGCTGAGTGATCTTTTTTTCCTGTGTTTTCTGCCAATTGATACCAGATCACCTTGATTCTACTCTACTTCCGCAGCTAATTCCTGTGGGCATGACCTGAACCTTGTCATCGTCTCAGAACAGATCCTCCTCTGGCATGTTAAACCCAACCAGACAGAAACCCCTTGTAGATCTTGCAAACGTTCACCCCACCCACTCTTGGATTTCACCAAGGCCTCCAGTTTTCTCAACCCCTCCACTATCTCCTTATCTCAGACCCCTCGTGACTTCACTTCCTCCTCTAAGCAGTGTGCACCACGGTTCATCAGCCTTACCTACAATTCTCAGAATACTCTTGTCTGTCCTTCTGCCCCTTATCTCCATGCCCTGAGAAATGCCCAACCTTGGATTCATCCAGCCCCTGCATTCTGCATGTCCACAGCAGGCTGCATGCTCAGCTGGGCCATCTCTACACACGTCCCTTGTGAGTTCTTTGCCACGTAAGCTATCTTAAACTTTCATGCTCTGTGGTGGAACCTGTCCCATTCCTGTTCACCTTTGTCTCAGTACATACCTAGCCTCCTTCCACACAGGAGAAATAGATAACATTAGGCGATGCTTTCAATGTCACTCCCATTTGTGTCCACTGCCTATTTATCTCCATTTCCATCCGCCCTACCTCCTTCTCTGAGGGGAAAAAAAACTCCCTCTTTTTCAGTCAATGCAAACCTTGCATTTCAGTTTTAGACCCGGCAGCTCCTCCACCTCAGAGGCCTGTTTCAAAAACCTCTGAATCTCATGGTGGTAATTATAGGATTGTAGATAGTTGTCAAAACTTACTGAACTATATACTTAAAATGGATGATTTTTATTGGATGAAAATTATACCTCAATAAAGTTAAGATGTTTTAAAACTCTGAAGCTCTTCTATTCTTTTTTTCCTCTGCTCACAAAATACACTCCAGTCCTGATAAAATAAACAAAAGCTAAATTTGAAAATGTAATCTGCACCTGTTGCTTGCACAAGCAAAGAGTTCCTACCATGTGCCCAGGTCTCTCCTACGTATTTGGAAGCTGACCCACAATGGTAGTTGAAAACTAATAGTTCTCAAATTTTAGATCAATTTGGTGCCAAGAACTGTGCAAAGCATTTATCATATCTAACGTTATTTAACCCTCCCAGCCACCCTAAGAAATAGGTATAACCATCTACATTTTTCTTGAGAAAACTCAGCCTTTGAGAAGGGGATGGGCGGCGGTTCCATGGTTTAGCGGCGGTTCCATGGTGTAATGGTGAGCACTCCGGACTCTGAATCCAGAGAAGGGGATGGTACCTTGGGCAAGGTTGCCAAAAGGTGCAGTGAGGGCTGGAGCCTGCACCCAGGTCTGTCTGCTTCACCTCACCACTACGCTCTTCATATAGCAAGCCAGGTGAGGAGGTTTCGGGTAGGGTGGGAGTGAAGAGGTAGGGATCAGAACCACCAGCTGCTCCCAAGTTTCATGCATGGCTCTATCCCGTGTGAAGCCCCTGTCCTCACTGCTCAGGGTACATCAAGTACTGCCAACCAAACCATCCCCTGCCAGAATGAAGAATTAAGGCACAGAGTTCTTGGTGGACCACCAGACACAGTATCCTGAATCTGCAGGTCCTGTCTTTCAAAGTAGGGAGAGCTTCTGTTCTGGATTGCAGGTGGAGAACTAGAGAGGCGAGGTTAGAAATGTACATTGATATAGGTGAGAGCATGAATGAATGGCTCTCCTCAAGGACTTTCAAACCCTAATACAGAAACAGGTCGTTTTCACCTTGTGGTTCTTAAAAGACTCTAAAGATGGTTTTGTCTGAAATCAAAATAGATGTTTACATCGCAACAGAAGATGTGGGCTATGAGCTTAAACTGCTTCAGCTATATGTGATAATACTTGTAAATAAGCAGTAAAAAGTATTAATGAAGATTGGAAGTGTAACTTGTGTGGTCTGGTCCACCAACAAACATTTACTGTACAACTCCTGTGCTCAAAACACCAGAGTAAACACATAGAATACAAAGAGAAAGACCACATTCAGTTTCTGATCACAAAAAGGCCACAGTTAGTGGGACAGAAGTCACACATATATAACTACCAGAACTCATTTACCAGGCAGCATGTGACCAGGGCCTAGCACAAAGTACCTGTGGCTGGAGTGGTCATGTCCCCTACACCTGGATACCTAACCAAGAAATGAAAACATCCTTTCTGTTAGTAAGGATTCCAGCCAAGAACCCTCAGCCGCAGAACAGGAAGGAAATATATATCCTACCGAAGTGAGCATAGACTAGGGAAGAAATAAAAGGTAAACATCTTAATGGGAGTTCAGGGTTATGAGAAGCTCGACAGGAGATTCTGAACTAATATTCAGATTAAGAGTTGGGAAGAGCATTTCCTTACTAGTCTCTTCTCTCTGGGTAGACTTTACACAAAATGTTTTGAGCCCTTAATTTGCCATTGGAGAATATTTTAAAATACCTCACCAAACTGCATGGAGAATATATAACTAAATGAGAGGAAAGTGTGTGTGTGTGTTTGCATGTGTTTATACATTGTTGAGAGGCTGAGAGGAGAGTGACATATCAGAAACATTTTAATAGATATGCACTGACTGTGGCCGTGAGAATCTCACAAAGCATTTCATCTATTCCTTGGTCAATTACGTTGCCACAAATGAATATTAGATGAGCGAAATCAACACACCCTTATTTCAGCTCATTCAGGATTTCCTAACTTATGACTCACGTGTGATTGTGAACGCTGTTTTTAGAGGCTGCCATAAAAAGCTAAATGTTTTTATAAAACAGGACTTACAACATTTTTCTTAAAAGTTCTATGCATTGTTTTAAAGAGATAAAGTATATCAGAAGGTAAATTATTTCACCACGTGGCTTGGCTAAATAGGCTAGGCAGCTCTGGCCTCAGGTGAAATCCATTCTGTGTGGTGTGGCTCTTTGGCTGAGTCACAGGCTGGACTTCCAGGGCTGCCGCCTCACTAGGAATTGTCTGCTCCGTGTGCCTCTGGCAATCTCCGGAACCGCCTGGGAACTTCCAAAGGGCACACCCTGAGTGCTGGGCCACACTGATTTTAATTCTCAAGGAAAAACCCAACACCAGAGCTAAGACAACCACCACAATGCTGCCAAGTTTGCAGTCTCCTAAATAGGCCCTTCTCAGCTACACATATTGCTTAAACCCTGCTAGAGGGGCATCCCACCCCTCCCCTCATCTCCTCCTCTTCCATCTTGGTGGGAGCCCAGGAGAGCAAATGAGATTTGAGGTCTGTTTCCATATTCTGCCAGATGTCAGACTCTGTCGTTACACCTCCCCATGCAAAGTCATTGGTGTTGAGTGTTAATACATTCCTTTCCCAGACAGTTTATTCCACTGAGTACAGCCACTTGGGTACAGCCTCCTGGCTGAATCAATCAATAGACCTTTACAGCTGGAAAAGCTTTTGGAGCTCATCTAGTCCCAATCCCTGTGTTAGAGGTGCGAGGTGCAGCCACTTATCCAAAATCATGGATCCTGTTTGTAGAAAAACCTGAGCTACAACTTAGGGTTTCCAACTCCTTAAACAGTGCTGTTTTCTTCCACAGTAAGCTTTATCCTTAGATTGGCTCCTACAGTGTGTATGTGTATGAGGTCCACAGACTCATGCCAGTCAGCTGGGTGGTAGATTACCATTTTGTTTCTAAGACAATTTTATTTTCTGACTGAATTCCACAGGTGATTGGTATTTGTAACAGGACCTTCATGTCAGAACTGTTACACATTACCTTGTCTTTAAGGCTTCAGGTATGTAATCACCATCCAAGCCATTTTTGGAGTCCCAACAAAAGCCAAAAGTCCCTACGAAGAGAAATCTGGGAAATAATGGTAGACTGGAAGGAGATTGTTTTTTCGTGTTTGCCTTGGGCATCTATATTAAAATAAATGCCTGCA
This sequence comes from Hippopotamus amphibius kiboko, assembly GCF_030028045.1. Classification (NCBI taxonomy): domain Eukaryota; kingdom Metazoa; phylum Chordata; class Mammalia; order Artiodactyla; family Hippopotamidae; genus Hippopotamus; species Hippopotamus amphibius. The sequence continues at coordinate 140,611,965 of NC_080188.1, read as the reverse complement.
TTTAGTCCCAATGTAGCCTCCAGAAGATGGGAATAATAAAGAGCTCATACATTTGCACCCTAGAATCTCCAATGTAGCTGTATCATTGTGCTCCTCCCACTTTCACTCATTCTACACATTTTCAACAAATTAGTGCTGGGTGCCAGGAAGTATATGTAGATAAGTGAGACATCTGTCTTTGAGGATTTAATAGACTTGTGGGCACAATAAAAATGTGACAGCTGTAATTGAGGTATATACATAGCTCCAATGGAACGGAAAATAAAACAAGTAATCTGGAGGTGTTAGGGAAGTGTGCAGAGGGAAACTGACATTTTATTTATTCATTCACTCATTCATTCATTCAGCAAATATTTATTGAGATCCTATGGTTGCCAGGCACTGTTCTAGAGCAGCAGAGAAAAACAAAGTCACTTCTTTTATGGAAATCTCGTTCTAGTGCTCTAGGAAATACATAAGCAAACAAATAATTACATAATACTGCAAGTGGGGATGAAGACTTAAGAGGAGTAAATCAGAGTAGAGGGACAGGGTGGTGCCAGGATGAGGATGTGTGCTATTTTAAGTAGGATAAAGTGATAATTAGGCAGAAACCTGAAAGTAGTGAGAGAGGGCATCATGCATGTATCTAGGAAGAGGCTGCTCCAGGCAGAGGGAACAGCAAGTGCGAGGGTCCTGAGGTGGGAATGTGCTTGGAGCATACAGGGAACAATGAGGAAGCCAGTGTGGCTGGCCCAGAGCGGGAAGGTGGAGAGTCACTGGAGATGAGAACAGAGACATACTGAGGTGGAGTGGGCAGATCAGGCAGGGCTTTACAGATCATGGTAAAAGCTTGGGACTTAATTCCAAGTGGAATGAGAAGCTACCAGAGGGTTTTGTGCAGAAAAATGGCATGATTTGATTTAGGCTTTAGGAAGATCACTCTGGCTGCTGTGCAAACAGACTATAATCTGGGGAAGACTAGGGTCAGAAAAACAAGCTAGGAGTCTAGCGTAGTATATCAGAGAAGAAACGGTGATAGTTTGGACTAGGGTTGTAGTGATGGAGGAGAAAAGATACCTGAGCAGCATCTTGAGAGATTGGTGAGCCACCTGTAGCTGAACATAGGAAATGCATGAGCCAGTAGTGTAGAATGAAACTGGAGAGGTTAGAAGTCAGAAATAAGAAATTTTGGCTTTATTCAGTAAACACCCCGAATTCTTAAACAGTCAGAGTTAAGGACAAGGGTAATATTTGATTCCAGGAAGATTATTCTGACTGTGGTATGGAGGCTGGCCTGGGCTAGGGAGAGACTAGAGGCAAGATAACTACAATGAGATAAATGCAAGTCAGAGGATAAAGGTAGTGGTTTAATAATATCTGAGTTGCGGTTAACGACAGGTAGTTGTTCTCCTAAGGTGCACTAACTTTTCACACAGGACGGAATTTTTTAAGGTTAGGGAATGATGGGGACTTCCCTGGCAGTCCAGTGGTTAACGTCATGCTTCCATTGCAGGGGGCGCGGGTTTGATCCCTGGTCTGGGAACTAAGATCCCGCATGCCATGCAGCATGGCCAAAAAATAGAAGAAGAAGGAAAAAAAAAAAAAAGATTAGGGAGTGATGGCGCATTCCAATTTAGATGTGAAGGATGGCAGAAGACAGGCAGAGGCAGGAGGCAGGCATGTTTCCACAAAGCATCTACTGGGCAACCCCCAGAGCACTTTCCCAAAGGGCCTTGCTAGTGTGACAATGCCTCCCCTACCTGGTACCACATTCCGGGCCCACACAGGCTGAGCAGGCTGATGAGTAGGCAGGCCTTTGGATGGCTGCTCCATGACATGGCTTAGCTCTAGGGCGATGTCTTGATGACTGCACACAAAATTCTGGGTCAAGTATTTAAGAAACAGGCAGGAGAGTCACTTGTGAGCTGAGCTGGCCTTTTACTGGATAGCACAGCATAGTCGTTCAGTCTATGATTGTTGTCAGGACTCAACATATGTCTTTTGGTGATACAGGTCATCAACTTAGGGGCATTTCAGGGGCACAGCCTAGAGCAGGACTTGGATGATGAGTCACTGCTGATTCATCATATGAGCGCTTCAAGGCTGCGACTGTCTTACCATTGTTTTCTATGGCACCAAGGACAATGCTTGGACAATAGGCTCTTAATAAACTCATGTTGAGGGAATAAACGTGACTTGGAAGGACTGAGATTCCCTGTCACTCAGTGTTCCCATTTATAAACTGAGGAATGTCTATTAGTACATATCATACATATAAGAATGAAGTAAGAATATAAGTTGGAGTAAATACATTTTAAAGGCATTTCAATACTGATTCAAGGAGAACTGATTTGTGGTACATTTTACTGAAAAGTAAAGAAATATTAAATAAAAGAGAACATAAAAGAGGCATGCATGGAGGATTAATATTGGACGGTTAGTCTGCACAACCAAAGGCCATTTTGAGTTTGCCTCTAATCCTCTTAGTGATCTTGGTAGATTGATTTACATTTCTTGGTCTCAGCTTTGATATTATTTCCAAAATTAACAGTCTATGATCATAATTATGTTTTTTCTGAATTACACCATTATTTCTACTGTAGAACAAAGTTCAAAATTGGCCCAACAGGCATGTTTCCAATTTCATCACATCACATCTCTTAACTTCTCTAACTTGGAGTCTTCCTCTGGAAGGTAATGCAACAGGAAAATTGATCTTAATTCTTGCTTTTGCTCTAACGTTCTGTATGCCATACCGTGAGTAAGAATCCATGCTCCTTTCCTGCCTGGGCTACCACATCATAGATTCTAAATGTTTGACTCACTCATGCTTTGTAGATCACTGCTTGCTTGGAAGCTGTCCTTGAGGTTTTTGAAATGGGTCACTAAGGGATTAGAATCAATGATCTATAGAGGGCTGTTCATTCACCAAGATCCATTAAGCTCCTTCAACTAGTCAGATACTGTGCCCGAGAAACAAAACATTAAGACAAAAAGGTTTCTGTTTTCAGTCCAGCAATCTCCTCAATAAGGTCCACTTAATAAATATGATCATTTTATCATTTGCTTTATATTTTTTATATTTTATTTTAAATTAGTGCGTTTATATTCTCAGTTAAAGGGTTTCCTTGTCTCCTAGAGTATACGTGTAGTCCTGTAGATTTAGGGGGAGGATTATTGTTATTACTTAAATTTAAATCATTTCTATGCCTGGAATTTATTTTTACATTTGGTATAAAGTTGCTTCAAATTTAATTTCCTTCATACAGATCAACGGTTTTGCCAGCAACATTTATTTTAAAAAATCCTTTTTTCATTTAATTGGACAAAATAGTTGTCAATTATTAAATTTTCACATATGGTAAGCCCTATTTCTGGGTTTCCTACTCTGTTTCACTTTTACATTTCTCTATTCCAATTATATTACCAAACTGATTTGCTTCTAGAGCCTTTAAAGTATGTTCTCATATCTGGTTAGGCAAGTACCTAACCAGACTACTAGTCTTTCTTTGCAAAATTTTATTAGCTCTTTTTTTTTTTTTTTTTTTTAGCTCTTCTTGAACATTTATTATTTTACATGAACTTTAAAATAGTTTTGGATTCTTAACTGAATATTGTTTGGATTCCAATCAGAATTGCATTAAAGTTATAAACTAACTTTGGGGAAAGGGACATTTTCATGATGTACTTTTCCTACCCAAGGTCAAAATATGTCTGACCGTTGGTTCAGACCTTGTCTTATGTCAAGTCAATAAAAAAAATATACGAAAATTAATATTTTCAATGAAGAGGACAAATGAAGCATTTATAAAACAAAGAGCTCTCATAAATTGATGAGAGGAATAAACAACTGAAAGAAAAGTGAGCAAAGGACATGAATAAGTAATTTACAGAAGAGTAAATCCAAATACCTGACAAACACGTGGAAAGATGCTCAAATTCATCCATAAGGATTTTCAAATTGAAGACAAAATGAGGTATCACTTTATACCAGGGTTTCTCAACCTCAACACTATTGGTATTCTAGGCTGGACAACTCTTTGTTGTGGGAGCTGTCTTGAGTATTTTAGGATATTTAGCAGAATCCCTGGCTCTGCCCACTAGAAGCTAGTAGCACCTACCCCCAACCATGACTGACAGTTATGACAATCAAAAATATCTCCAGACTCTGCCAAGTGTCCTGGGGGTGGGGGTGGAGATGGGGGTAGGGCAAAATCATTACAGGTTGAGACTCACTGATTTTCACCTATCAGACTAGCAAAAATTTTAAAGCCTGATTACACCTGTTGTTGGCAAAGTATGCAGTGCAAAAAGAATACTCTCATATGTGGCTAGTAAAAATGTAAGCTATTATAGCTTTTATGGAAAGTGACTGAACAACGCCTATTAAAAAATACATAACTCTGACGAAGTTATCCCACTCCTAGGAATAAATCCCACAAAATGAAAACAATACACAGACATATATGGCACAAGGATGTTAACTGCAGCATTGCTGGCAGTGACCAAAAAACTAAAAACAGAGTGAATGACCATAAAAGGGATCAGTTGAATAAATTTTAGCACACCCACACAATGGAACATTAGAAAGAATTAGAGCTTTACCTTATTACATGGAATATTTTCCATGAATTATTCCTGAGTAAGAAAAAGCAAGATTCAAAAGAGTATATAATATAATTCTACTTTTTGCAAAACACACATTCCCTCATGCTTTCATATACAGATCTTCCTTGACTTACACTGGGGCTATGTCTCGATAAACCCATTGTAAGTTGAAAATATCTTAAGTCGAAAATGCATTTATGACACCTACCAAACATCATAGCTTAGTGTAGCCAACCTTGAAGATGTTTAGAACAGTTACATTAGCCCACAATTGGACAAAATCATCTAACACAAGGCCTATTTTATAATAAAAGTGTTGACTATCTCATATAATTTATCAAATGCTGTACAGAAAACGAAAAACATGATGGTTGTCTGCATACATAACGGTTATAAGTGTATCAGTTGGTTACCCTCGTGATCACCAGGCTGACTTGGAGCTGTGGCTACAGTAGCTGCCCAGCATCGCAAGAGAGAATCACACCACACTAGCCCCAGAAAAGCTCAAAATTTCAAATTCCAAGTACAGTTTCCACTGAATGCTTATTGCTTTCATGCCATCATAAAGTCAAAAAAACGTTAAGTTGAACCATTGTTAAGTTGGAGATGGTCTGCATAGAGAAAAACGTCTCTCAATATTCTATTTACCCCTACAGAATGAGCAAAAGATTTGCATTTTATATCTGACAAAACTCTACTCTCCAGAATATATGAAGAATTCTTACAACTCAACAAGAGAAAGATAAACAACCCAATTATAAACTGGGCAAAAGACTTGAACTGACATTTCTCCAAAGAAGATACACAAATAGCTAACAAATACATGAAGAGTTGCTCAACGTCATTAGTCATTAGGGAAATACAAATCAAAACCACAAGATACCATTTTACACCCCTAGGATGGATATTTTAAAAAAGGAAAAAAGAAAAACAAGCATTGTCAAAGATGTGGCGTAACTGGAATCCTCATACATTGCTGGTGGGAATGTTAAAAGGTGTGGGTTCTATGGAAAACAGTTTGGCCATTCCTTAAAGAGTTAATCACAGAATTATTAGGTGATCTGGCAATTCCACTCCTATATATCCAAAAGAGTTGAAACCAGGTATTCAAACATCTACACATAAATGTTCATAGCAGCACTATTCACATAGCCAAAAGAAAAGGGGGGAAACAACCCAAATGTCCATCCATCGATGAATGGATAAACAAAATGTGTAATATTTTTCAACTATAAGAAGAATGGAGTACTGATACATGCTACAATGTCAACGAACCTTGCAAATGCTATGCTAAATGAAGACAGGCAGAAACAAAAACTCACGTATTGTATGATTCCCTTTGGATGAAACATGCAGAATAGGTAAATTCATAGAGACAGAAAGCAATTAGTGTTTGCCAGGGGCTGGGGGGAGGGGAGAACAGGGAGTGATTGCTTAACCCCTACAAGTTTCCTCTGAGGTGGTGAAATGTCTTAGAGGTGATGGTTGCACAACACTGTGAATGTACTAACACCACGGAGTTGTACACTTAAATACGGCTAATGGGTAATCTTGTATTCTGTGAATATTACTTCAATTTTAAAAATATATTCTATTTACCTCTAAATTAGTTTCCTATCGCTGTATAACAAATTACCACAAATTCAGCTGCTTAAAAAATTACAACTTAACTCACAGTTCTGTAGATCAGAAGTTCAGGTGGTCTTGGGTGGTTTCTCCACTTAAAGCTAGACAGGCAGAAATTAATGTGTTGGCTGTGCTGCGCTCTTATTTGAAGGCTGTGGGGAAGAATCCACTTCCAAGCTTGTTTAGGTTTGTAGCAGAATTCAGTTCCTTGTGATTGTAGGACCGAAATCTCCAGTTCCTTGCTGGCTGTCAGCCAAAAGTCAGTCTCAACTGCCACAGGGTACCCACATTCTTGGTACACAGCCCCCTCCTGCAACAGTATGGCATATCTTTCTCCTTCAAATATCTCTGATGGCCTCTTCTGCTACCAGCAGAAGACAATTCTCTGCTTTTAAAGAGCCCCTGTGATTAGACTGGGTGCACCTGGATAATCTCATGTTGGCCATACAATGTAACAGTTATATTATCTCATTAAATTCAGGGGTTCCACCCCACACTCAAAGGACTGGGGATTATACAAGGGCAGGATCACTGGGGGTCGTTCATAGAATTCCGCCATGACCTCTTAGAGAAAAATAATAAAGTTTCTACCTAATTCAAGGACAATTGTTATTTGTTAATGCTCAACATTGCCTAAGTGATTTATACCAAGGAAAAATTTCAGAACCAATGATTTATAGATGAACACAATTCAGGTCTCCAAGACTCATGCAAGGGATGGAAAGCTGTTCTTAATAAGTGGGCCTCTCTTTCTGAGGCCTCTCTTTATCTTTTCTCTTCTACTAAAGCACTAAATATAAATGCAAAGCAATTGTCAAGAAGACCACTGATGTTCTCTCTGTAGTCATGAGAGGTAGATACTACGGTTGGAGTAGATAATTGTATTTTGTAGAAATTCTTACTTTTTTGGCCTCAAGATGCCTGTTATTAAGGACCCTAAAGACTATTTTTGTAGGTTGTACCTACTGACAGTTGCCATATTAGAAATTAAATCTGAAAAGTTTTTAAACACAAAAATATATAAACCCACGTTCTCTTGGCCTTTAGAGTGACAATGTCATCACATAACATGTAGTCTCTAGAGTGCAAAAGGAAATAATGTCTTAGTATTATTACGAAAGTAGCTTGACCATGTGGAATTCTGAAAAGATCCCAAGTTTCCCTAGGGCTTCCTGGACCACACTTTGAGACCCAATGATAGATGTAAGTACCAACAATTGCACTTTTTCAGCGATCAATCAACTCATATTTTGGTACATTCACTTGTGCAGTTTTAGAAACAAACCCATTTTCCCTTTACTAGTACGTCGTTCCATCTGTAGAGTTACTTTTGTGGCTGATTGCAAAAAAGTGTCATTTGCTGACTTAGGAAGAAAACTGAGGTAGATACGTCTTAACATAATTAAAGCAAAATAGAGTTCAAAAATGTCTTCTGTGAACTTCTGGCTGGATCTGTTACTCTACAAATACTGCACGGGGAAATTACTTTAAATGGTGCAGCTGGTCTGCAGTGGAAGCTCTGGGATACAGTCAGGCTGAGTCAGGCAGAAAAAGGCTTATAGAGAAAAATGAAAGAAAGCAACGCGGATTCTTGTCACGCTTTGCCCTTGAAAACTATGCCAAGACTTCTGTGCTGTTTTTATCTAAAAAAAAAAACGATAACATTTCGTCATTGCTTTAATGACTCGGATTTCCCCTTTACCTTTTAAACACAGGCTATATCTACAGTTGGCTTTCTTTGCATCCCGCTTACAACAAGTAACGAAATAAAGCTAAAACCCTTTCATTACGACTCCATTACGATCCTCTGTTAAGTGACTAGCTCGTTCATTCTTTTCACAGCATTTTATCTACTTTTCCCCGCTCAGGCTCTTGGTAAACGCGCCGGAGACCTTAGATTCCGAGCTTCCAATGCCTTTTGTACTGCAGATAAATACAACTGAAAACCTGAAAGCCGCTGGAAGAAAGGCAGAGCATTCCCCCGTCCCAAGGTTAAATCTTTGCCTGGCGCTGGCCACTTGGGAAGGAGAATCTGAACGGACGTCCTGAGAGGAACCGTGGTTAAGAACGAGAGAACGTGTGGAACAGCGCGTTCTTCGCGGTGGGGAGGAGGCCCACGTAGAGCACTCCCGACAGGTGAGCTGCAGCGCGCAAGGTGACCGAGCCGACCTCCGCCGTGGGCAGACAGCTCTCGGCCTGCGCAGCGTGCGCCCCGGCGCCGCAGCGCTGCGCCCTGAGCCCTACACGTCCTCCGCGCCCGAGCCAGAGGACGTCAGGAACCCGGCGTGCCCGCCGCGGCGGGTTCGTGGCGTGTGAGTCACCGACCAATCGGAGAGAAGCCAGTGCCCGGCGTGCGCTGTGATTGGCTCTCAGCAGGGAGGCGGTGGCGGAGGGTGGAGCTTAGGGCGTGTCTGGTTTTCGGCCGCTCGGCGGGCGGGCGGCGACACTTGAGGCTCCAGCAACCAGGAAAGGCTGGGAGTCGCTGCGGCCGGCGGCGGCTGTGCCAGAACTGCCTGGCCCTGCCGGGCGGAGGCGCCGCTCACCATTGCGGGCGCTCGCGCTGGGGCAGCGCTTCAGCCTGACTCCAGTTGGCGGAGGAGGAAAAGGAGAAGGAAGGGGCCGGGCCGGGTCCCTGCGCCTCGCGCCGCCGATGGATATGCCCGGCCCGGTGTCCCGGCGGGCGGCGGCGGCGGCGGCCACCATGCTCCTGCGCACCGCTCGCGTCCCGCGCGAGTGCTGGTTCTTGCCCACCGCGCTGCTCTGCGCCTACGGCTTCTTCGCCAGCCTCAGGCCGTCCGAGCCCTTCCTGACCCCCTACCTGCTGGGGCCCGACAAGAACCTGACCGAGAGGCAGGTAGGCGCGGGGGGGCCGAGGTGTGCGGGAAGGGGTGAGACCCGGGGAGGGGATGCGGTTGAGGAAATGAGGAGTGGAAAGGGCGCTGGAGCCGCGGGAGCCATTCTGGGCAGAGATTGCTGACTTCTCCCGGTTGGAAAGCGACTGCTTCTCTGTCCTCCGTTGGATTGATGGGGCATCTCTTAGGTGAAGGGCTCGAAACGCGGTTCGGGAGCCCCAGTGCACGCGTGCTTCAGGCGATGTGCTGATGATGCTGTCATGGAGGGACTTAGCCCCACTCTCTTCCGACTGATCCAGCAGTTCCTGCGCGGGGGCAGAGGCAGCGGCGGTGGGGGGGGGGGGGGGGGTCGGGGGAAGAGACTATTTGGAGAAAAAAGCGAAAACAGCAAGTTGTACTTTGGACATGGTAAAGGTTTAGATAAATATTTGCTGCCTGAAAGTAAGGAACCAGATGCTGCGTAACCCCAGCTTTCTGAAAGGGTCTTCCCTCTACCTACTGCACCCCCTTCCTTCCCCTACCTTTCATTGTTTACTCTTGACAGATGGATGTGCTGAAATAAGGACTGTAGAAGACAACAAGAGCCCATCATCTTTTCTTGTCTTGATTTTTAATTGGGCGAGACTGTGTCCAAAGATACGCTTCCCACACCCGCCCCCCAACCCCATCACACACACCCCCAACCCCACCCCCTGGGAAAAAAGCAGATATTTAGATGGTATCACACAGTTGGCATTTGATTATGGTTTTGCTTGCGTTGTGAATTGTTGCTTCACGGATGTTAGTTTTGCTCCTTTCTGTTCTGCTGTTACGTTGAGAGTAATTGAGAGTACATAGTCCATGATCAAGAACTTCTTGCTGATTGATTTCCCCTAGGAGGATTTGTAAGTAAAGTACTTTAGAAGTGGATTGTGTACTTGAAAAATGCGTTCAACTCTTTAATGTTTATGATCAACCTCAACACTTGTTTTTTGAAGAAGAAAGACATTATATTAACTGAAAAAGAACTTAAACTCAAGGTGCACAAAACCCAAGTAAAGCAGATTCAGCATCCTCTTCCTTGAACACTACAAAGCATGAAAGCTGAGGTCTGGTATTCCTTTCTGCAATGCTGCGAAGGGTGAAAGCTGAGTGGGCAGTTAGCTGTTCCTTTCTTCCTATGTCTACTTCTCCCCCCGCCCTGCGTCCCTGCCCCAGTTGCTGTGAAGTACTCCTCCCATTTAAACCTTTCTCTCTCCCCTGGGGTTAGTAGTCACCTCTTTTGAGTATCCCAGCATAACAGGTTAGAGCAGGCTGTAATTACTTAGATTCCAGTTTGTTGCATTGTTCCTGCATCTTCAAGGGCACTTAACAGGGAATTGAAAGTCAGCATTGAATCCTTGGTTGAGAATTTCATTTGAATTTCTCATATTGTCTCACTGCTAGCAAGCAGCACTGACTTCTACCCAACTTCAGATCTATTTCTCAGACTTTCGGACCACTCCACAAGGAACTGTAAGAGTTATTCATTACCTATTTGAATTATAATATTATTTAAAAACAATATAAAGTGGAAAGGGCCAACTCTTGTGAACAGAGTGATTCTCCAAGAAGACAGACTACTTCGGTAAATACGAGAGAGAATGATTCTGGAGACCCATAGCAACCACTGAATCTGAAGTGTTGCCGAAGCAGAAATGATACTGCTTGTGAGCTGCTAACAATTAAAGTTTCAGGTGAACTGCCATGTGATCTGCACAGTCTGTGCACCTTGCCTGAAAGAGAAGCACACAGGGGAGAAACACGCTCCCAGTGCTGATATTTGAAAGCCGATCTGTTCTGTACAAGTGCCCTGGGCAGAACTGCTGTGAGCTGTGCCATCACATGCCCCATCTTATCAGAACGCTTCCTCGGTGAGTGACGTATGTTTAGGGGGTATAGCAATAAAGCAGAGGTGCCAGGCCCGGGAAGCATTTGCTGAATGTGTAACAAAAACATAGCACACTTCTGTTACTGCAGATCAGGTGAGGAAGAGGGCTTCTAGAGAAATCTAGAAGTCTGGAAAGGGATGTCATTTGTCTCTGAGGACCTCAGGATCATGGAGGATTCTGTTGGTCATACACAGTATGGCTCTGTCCACCCTCTCTGGAACCCTGGATTTTTTGAATCTCTAATAACTAGAACAAATAGGACACCTTGTTCTCCTTCCTGACTGAGTGCTTGTTTTCACCAATGGACAGTTATTTATTTAATATTACATGATTTTGAGGCAAAGTGAATGTCAACTCACGGTCAGTGATATTTGTGTTGAATTTTGTACTTCCCCCAGGAGACTTTAGAAGGGCCAAGTGCAGTCATTTTAGATAGAGCTATTTATTGTTAACCAAATCCAAAGACAAAAGGAGGAAAAAAGTTCAGAATTTCCACTTTGCCCCCTCAAAGGATTTTTCCTTAGATTTCAGGAAAACCATTAACCTGTATCACTTTATTGATTTTAAACAGGTAAAAATTTGATGCTATTTCAGTAGTTGAAAGCCAAACTTTTAATAAAATAGAGCTCTTTATCACCAAAAACTTTTTTATCCTTTCATCTTTTTCAGCATGGGGTTCACTACCTTTCTTTGATATTTTTAAGCCATTAAATTTAAAACATTAAAACTATTCTGCCTGGGACTTCCCTGGTGGCACAGTGGTTAAGAATCCACCTGCCAATGCCAGGGACACGGGTTCGAGCCCTGGTTTGGGAAGATCCCACATGCTGTGGAACAACTAGGCCCATGTGCCACAGCTACTGAGCCTGCACGCTGCAACTACTGAAGCCCGTGGGCCTAGAGCCCATGCTCTGCAATAACAGAAGCCACCACAATGGGAAGCGCGTGCACTGCAATGAAGAGTAGCCCCCACTCTCCACAACTACAGAAAGCGTGTGCACAGCTACAAAGACCCAATGCAGCCATAAATAAATAAATAAATCTTAAAAAAAAAAAAAAACTATTCCGCCTAATATTCAGAGCCTTACAGAATTTGACTCTTACCTCCTTAACACCCTTACCCCCCACTGCATCCTTCTTCCCCTTGCCTTCTACATGCCCAAGCTCCATCCACGTTAATCTTATAATCGGAAATTCAGCATATCCAGTCTCTCATCTACTGGCTTATACTCGAAGATGTGATCTGCCCTTGGAATAATCTTCCCATACATATCTCTTGATATCTTTCTGTTAGCCTCTAACTTTCTCATCCTTCACAGTCCATCTCAAAGAAGCAACCCCGCATATTTCCTATTCCCTTGTCAATAATTTATGTGTATGTGTTCTTCACTAGGTTCAGAGCTCCTAGAGAACCGAGGCTTTGTTTTATTCTTTTTTGTTTTTGTAATCTCTGTACAGTTCGAAAACAGTGTTGTGCAAATAAGTGCTTATTAACTAGTTGTCTAATTGAAACGTGATCCTAAAATAAAGTCTAAATCTGAATTAGAGCTTAAAACTGAACATCTGTTTTCCCTTGACTTTTTGTGTCTCAGAAAAAAGCACAAACAAGCTCTGATCCAAAGAACTGTGAGAGGCACCTTAGAATAAAATTAGTTCCCTTTGCTCACATGGCAGATTTTACCTGAGAGAAGAAGGTATTGTCCAGGTGTGGACAATAAGAGTCTAGTTCTCCTTGGAGTCATTGAGGGAGAAGGGATCTTCTTTTGGTTACTTTTGGAGAGCCAGTGATTAAGCTCTGCAGATCGTCTGGTCTTCTGTCTTCATGAAAGCCCCATAAAAGCAACCCTATGCCAGTTGAAAAAGTTGCTGTCAGCATTAGAAGTAAGCCTGGAACATAGTATATGATCAACAACATTTTTCTGATTGAAGACCTGGGGCATTTTCGTGTGGTGGATTCAGAATATCTAGGTGCAGATCCTCCGTCTGCCAGTGACTAGTTGGGATAACTTTGGGCAATTCACTTAAGGCCTAGCTTCCTTGGTTGTAAGATAGAGATGATAAAAGCGTTTACCTCTTAGTGTTGTTTGGATTAAATGAGGTCCTATAGGTGAGGTAATTATCCTAGTGTGTGGTGAGTCAGTAGAGATGAGCTATTATAATGCTCATAATACTATGGCAGGGACAGTCATCTTGGGTTGATCTCTCCTAGGAGTAAATTCACATTTCTTAGTTAGAATAAGTTAAAGAGAACACGTCTGGTCTTTTTCCCCTGCTTGCCTTTATTTTTGTTTCTACTTGGCATTGCTTTTCCTCACCTTCATTATGTAAATTGTAGTTTTGTATTAGGAGTAGAATTAGACTCATAAGTATAAACACTTTAAATTTATCATTGAAAAGATGAGGTTTAGATAATGAAAAGTTGACAGTTAATCATTTGGGGACAACTAGTACTGAAAGGTATATAGCATGTCTAAGTGCAGACAGTATTACTGGAGTAAAGAGTCAATGAAAGTCCCAAGGGGTGTGGTGGAGAACAAAGAAGATGGGGTACAGAAGGAAGGTATTTTTAAGGGGGTGTGGTGATTAACAGCTTTGTGGTACTGTGTTGGGGAAAATGTGAAGCTGAAGAAACATGCAAAGTCAAACAGGGGACACAGTTTCACACTTAAGAAAACTGTGGAATATCTAAAATTATAGGCAAAAAAGAAGTTGCTCATGGAACGCACCTGTGAAAAGTCTGTAGCGAAGCCTTCACTCTTCACGGCTTTCATCTCAAGGTTGCCCTTAACCCCTTTGATTTTCTACTGAGAAGTGTCTGACCCAACCCTGTGTTATGTCAGCCGAGCACCTTTGTTCCTCGTCTGCTAAAATTTCCACACTTGTGAATAAGAATCAGTTCTGTGGTTCTCGATTATTCTTTCATGCACACATTCAGGCACAAGAAAGTTTCCTGGTAAATGGAGGTTGCTAAATGATTTACGGACGCAAATTAGACCAGAATTCACGAAGGTGAGGCTATTAGACAAATCACTTTTGATATACAGACAGTCAGAAATCAAGTCTGGAGTGTATTTCAGATTGTTTTCCTTTTTAGTTGTTCACTACATTGGCAAATATTTTATAAAATTTTTTTACTTCATTGTTTCTCTAAAACCTTAAAACAACAGTCCGTGTTACACTTGGGTGAACTGAGGTATACATGAGCTTTAAAAAGAAAGTCAAAGCCGAGGATTAGATTCCTCCATCACAAAGTATTTAGCCTGTTAGCAAGACTACCTTTCAGAAAGCACTTAAAAACTGGGGCCACTGATCCAAACTTTGACATGATCACTTAAAAAACTGACTTAAACCCCCAGGAACTTGCTAGCCTCTCGGGTAGGTGTAAAAAGAGGGAAGAAGTCTCCTACAGTGACTGTTATTCAAAGAATGGGGACGACAGTTTAATTAATTTAATTGTACTGCCCAAGTGGTCTGTGTTTGGGGTTCAGTCCTTAAGTCTTTAAACATATGAAAAAATTAAGTGGAGTAAGTGATTAACGTGTATTCTCTCATTTAGTCCTTGCAACAAACAACCCTGTGACATAATGTAGATTAAGGCTGAAAGGAAGAACAACAACAAAAATTGCTTAAAATCATATAGCAAACGATGGAATTCAAATTCCAGCTGGGGTCTTTGTGGCTTAAAAATTATTTCTCCTATCTTCCAGCGAAAAATTAATGAAAATGAAAACAAATCTTCCATTTTTTTCATATTATAAACATGCAAAAAGAAAGACATCAGAGTTGCTTACAGTGCTACTCCACAGTTAGTAAACTCTGGTAAGACTGTAGGACAGATTTACCTTCTTTATCTATTCCTGTTACTCCAAAGAAATGAAACTCTTAAAATCAGAGAAACCTAATCAAACAATAGGATCACAGCTCCCCATTCTGTGGCTAGAAGTAAGAACTGACAATGATTCCAAAACGTCTATTTCCAAAGCATTTATTGAGCCAAGTATTTTCCAAACAGTATGTGGTCTGTTAGGTTGTACAAATGAAAGTCAAGTCCACCCTGAAAGAACCTATAAAGCAATGGTTCTAAACTCTGGCTCATTGTAGAATCTCTAAGAAGGCTTTTGAAAAATGCCTGTGTCTAGGCATCCAAATTTTTTAAAGCTCCTTGGGAGGTATGTAGCCATGGTTAAGAAGCAATGCTCTGAGGTAATTGAGGAGACTGACTCATACAAAGCAGTATCAAGAGAGCTTTGGATGTTGGGATACAAATACTGTCAGCTGCAGCAGAGTCTTCCAGGATGAGAAAGGCATTGAACTAGGCCTTGATGAATAGAGAAGATTTTATTAGGAGAAAGATGATGGGGTGGAAACGAGGAAGTATATTCCAAACAGTTATCAGAATTGTTGTCAAGATTTCTTTGGTTGATAAGAATGAGATCTTTGAGGTATTGGTAGATTGTTTTATAAGAATAAAATATGAATATTCCAGGTCCTTTGAGATGACTAACGGGATTTTATCCTTTTTCTACTAGGTCTTTAATGAAATATATCCAGTGTGGACTTACTCTTACCTGGTGCTGCTGTTTCCTGTGTTCCTTGCCACAGACTACCTCCGTTATAAGCCTGTTGTTCTGCTGCAGGGACTCAGTCTTATCGTTACGTGGTTCATGCTGCTCTATGCCCAGGGCCTGCTGGCCATTCAGTTCTTGGAATTCTTCTACGGCATCGCCACCGCCACTGAAATTGCCTATTATTCTTATATCTACAGTGTGGTAGACCTGAATATGTACCAGAAAGTCACGAGTTACTGTCGAAGTGCCACCTTGGTGGGCTTCACAGTGGGCTCTGTCCTGGGGCAGATCCTCGTCTCAGTGGCAGGCTGGTCCCTGTTCAGCCTGAATGTCATCTCTCTCACCTGTGTTTCTGTGGCTTTCGCTGTGGCCTGGTTTCTGCCTATGCCACAGAAGAGCCTTTTCTTTCACCACGTTCCTCCATCCTCCCTGGGAACAAATGGTGTCAAGGTGCACAATGGTGGCATTGCTATTGACTCCTCAGCTTCTAACCACCCTCCACAGTGGGAAGATGTTGAATCAAAAATCCCTCTAAATACAGAGGAGCCTCCCGTGGAGGAACAGGTAAGCGCAGCCTTAAATGCCTGGTGGTTGCTACTCTGGGGCTAGACCAGTGGTGAAAAAACAGACAGGAAACCCCCTCAGTTCACTTGGATTCTGGTTTTATCTTGAGCTGCTTCATTGGTTCATTCATTCATTCATTCATTCAAGATAATATTGATTTATATTAGGGGTGACAAAGGTATTTTCCTCTGGAGTGAGTGACTCCCAAGACTGGTACAACATTATATTGCTTGTGCTGGAGATGTCTTAGAAGCCACAGCAATGCCTGTGTCTTCTTCATCTTTCTATCTTCAGAACTTGGTATGTAAAGGAAGTTCTCAGCAAATTTTTTCTAAATGAATAGGTGAAATGATTCCAATAAATGGTGAATACTTCCAGTTTCTGAATGGAAGTCCAAAGTATGAAAGTCAAAGATAGAAAGTTATCTTCCTCATTTGTGCTGAAAATTATGTGTGATACAGGCATACCGCAAAGATATTGCAGGTTTAGTTCCAGACCACCGAAATAAAGCAAGTATCGTAATAAAGCAAGTCACACAATTTTTTTGATTTCACAGTGCATATAAAAGTTATGTTTGCACTATACTGTAGTCTGATAAGTGTACAGTAGCATTATGTATAAAATAATATATATGCCTAAATTTAAAAATACAT
This sequence comes from Hippopotamus amphibius kiboko, assembly GCF_030028045.1. Lineage (NCBI taxonomy): Eukaryota > Metazoa > Chordata > Mammalia > Artiodactyla > Hippopotamidae > Hippopotamus > Hippopotamus amphibius. The sequence goes on along the minus strand of NC_080188.1, from coordinate 140,595,202 downwards.
TATTGCTAAAAATTGCTAACCATCATCTGGGCCTTCAGCGAGTCGTAATCTTTTTGCTGGTGGAAGGTGTTGCCTCAATATTGTTGATGCTGACTGATCAAGGTGGTGGTTGCCGAAGGTTGGGGTGGCTGTGACAATTTCTTTTCTTTTTTTTTTTTAATTTGTTGTTTATTTATTTTATTTTTGGTGGCATTGGGTCTTCATGGCTTTCTCTAGCTATGGGGAACGAGGACTACTCTTCGTTGTGGTGCACCAGTTTCTCATTGCAGTGGCTTCTCTTGTTGCGGAGCATGGGCTCCAGGCTTGCAGGCTTCAGTAGTTGCAGCACGTGGGCTCAGTAGTTGTGGCTCATGGACTTAGTTGCTCCGTGGCATGTGGAATCCTCCTGGCTCAGGGATCAAATCCGTGTCGCCTGCATTGGTAGGCAGATTCTCAACCACAGCGTGTGGCAATTTCTTAAAACAAGACCACAAAGAAGTTTGCCACATCAATTGACTGATACTTCAGGAACGATTTCTCTGCAGCATCAATGCTGTTTGATAGTATTTTACCCATAGTAGAACTTCTTTGAAAATTGGAGTCAATCTCTTAAACCCTTCATGAATTACGTTTATGTAATATGTTAAATCCTTTCTTGTGTTTCAGTAGTCTTCATAGCATCTTTACTAGGAGTAGATTGCATCTCAAGAAACCACTTTCTTTGCTCACCCATTGGAAGCAGCTCCTTATCCATTTAAGTTTTATCATGAAATTGCAGCAATTCAGTCACAACTTCAGGTTTCATTTCTAATTCTAGTTTTCTTGTTATTTCCACCACATCTGCAGTTATTTCCTTCACTGAAGTCTTGAACCCCTCAAAATTATCCATAAAACAAAAGTTTTATAACACAATGGTTTATTCTGACACATTCCATTTGTTTTTTATAATGTGATCACTGCCCACTGAATTGATTTTATTACCTACTGAGTTGAAATCTACAGTTTAAAAAACTCTGTCCTAGACCACCTTGATATTTGTTATTTATAGATATGCAAAATGTCAGTACTTGACATGCTGAAAATCCTAAAATTTTTGAGTTATAAGTGATTCTAACCACAAATCATAGAACAATCAGAGCATGTTAAAGAGACTTTAGATCACATCACCCTTTCATTTTAGAGATAAGAATTGGGGTCCAACATTAGTGAGTTGTGCAGATTTACACAGATGTACTTGTAAGCATAATTTTAGAGCATATATGAGGTCCACTGCAGTCTATCCCTTGCTCCATGAAGTGTTTTACTGGGATAACAACATGGTCAAAACCATTATGTTGGCCATGGTGTGGTAAAAATTAGGACTCAAGCCAGTTTCATAATCTCCTTGGCTCTGCTACTGACACCATGACAAGCAAGCAGTGCAGCTTGGCAGCTGTACAACCCTAAAATACTGCTATTTTCCTTTGATGAGCTTGAAGGAAAGTTAGAATGTGGATTTTGGAGATCACAGTGCCATTTTAAGTTGACAAAGCCCATCATTGAACCATAAATGATAACTGTGGTAGTTACAGTAAAGAAGAGTGTTAAGTCATTGTGTTTTTATCTTGACTTGAAAAGAGGGGAGAAAGAGGTAGAAGTCAAAGTGATAGCCCAGTCCACAAGTTACCTTAGAGTATTTTTAAGTTGATTTTCAGAATGAGTCTACTGCTTTGGCGCAAAGGGTGCTGACATTGCAGGCAGAGGAGCTGCCAAAGCCAGTGACTGTCTTTCCCAAACAGGCAACTGGACTCATTTTGTGCCTGGCATATAGCTGGTTGTGATTTTTTTTTAAGTTGCTTATCCATTAGAAATGATGTAAATTAAACCAACTCTCTTTAGCACAGGGCTTGACATGTGATTAATACTTAATAAATGATATCTGTTAATACAGCTATACTTTTATTTGTAGATTGACACCTTTTACTATTTTTTTTTTATAAATTTATTTACTTATTTGTTGGCTACATTGGGTCTTCATTGTTGTACATGGGCTTTCTCTAGTTGCGGCGAGTAGGGGCTACTCTTCATTGTGGTGCACGGGCTCCTCATTGCTGTGGCTTCTCTTGTTGCGGAGCACGGGCTCTAGGCGAGTGGGCTTTCAGTAGTTACATCACACGGGCTTAGTTGCTCCGAGCCTGTGGGATCTTCCCAGCCCAGGGATCGAACCCATGTCCCCTGCATTGGCAGGCAGATTCTTAACCACTGCACCACCTAGGAAGTCAAATACCTTTTACTATTAAGAAGCATTCTGTGTGTGTGTGTGTGTGTGTGTGTGTGTGTGTGTGTTTGAGTTCTATAAAACACTGAGAGCAGCAAAGTAAATGTTTTCACTTTGTACTCAATATCATTTATAGCAGCACATATATCTTTGAAGAAGGAAGACAATCCCCAGTATTAGTACTTACCATCAGGGTAATCTTGGGCAAGTTTCTTAATTCTTTGTGACTTTGAGTTCCCTCATTCATACACCTATCTCATAGGGCTATTTCAAGTATTAAATAAAGCCACGTAGAGCTTTCAAGTCAGTAAACATAAGTAGGTAATCAATACATGGTAATTTCTATTATTATCTTTATCATTAGATAGGAATAATCAAGAACAGCTTTGTACCTTCACTGTATATATTTATTTGTGGGGCTGTAAATAATTTCTCATTTTCCCTTTGAATTGCCCCTGTTATTCTAGGCCTTGTGAAAAGAGTTATGAGAGTCTGGTACTAATTCTATCACAAATTCCTGAGTTAGGCTATCCCTAAATGCAGAGAGTGTTAAAACAGATGACTGCTAAGCTTTCCTTGACTCTAGAATCCTGAGTTTTGTGAGCTGATTGATGTGAAGGCACTCTGTCTTTTTTCTCCTGTTTCCCAGGCATACCATGAACAACTTCTCCTTTCCTGTCCAGGCCCCCATATATGTAGGCCCACATAATTAATACCATAGCAGTAATTTAACTGCAGTCATTAGCCCTTAACTTAAATCTTCATAATCTAGGCATTAAACCCTAATTATCCTTCCCCCCTACATTTTGCTATTGTATGTAGAAGAAAATCCAAAATGCTCATCATGGGCTGTAAGACCTCATACAATTTGGCTCCTTGCCAACCTCTCTCACTTTATCTCTTAATTGAGCTGAAACACATCAAGCTTGTTCCTGCCTCAGAACTTCAATCAGGAGGTTCTCTCAGTCAGGACTGCCCTTCATTCTGATTTTCATGGCTGGGTCCTTTATGTCACTCAGGTCTCAACACAGGTATCAGCTTTTCAGAAAGCCATTAACACTCTTAGCAATCATTACTTGTCTATACCAAAGTCACTTGCTAGCCATCACCCTGCTTACTTTCTTCATAGTATTATTCCTACTGTAAGCTCTCTTGTACAGGTGTGTTTATCATCTGTCTCTCTTACTCCGATGTAAATTTCATAAGGGCGGGGACTTTCCTGCTGTATCACTAGTGTCTGGAACATTTCCAGGCACATCCTCTGGGCATTCAGGAATTGTTTGTTGATTGCGTTAATGAGTCATGATAAATAGAATGTAAGGGAAACCAACAGTCATTGAGCACTTGCTACATAGTGAATAATACTTATCCAGTTCTTGTAATAACCTGTTAAAGTAAGCATTAATTTCATTTTACAGTAAAAAGCCTAAGATTTAGAAATTTTTCTCATCTGAATGTATGTAAGTATGTAGCTGAGTCATGATCTCCGCTCCCATTTATTTTGACCTGGGTACCAGACACTGTGCCAAAAACCTTAGATTCGTTATCTCATTCTTAGTAAAACTACTATTATTAAAACTCAGAATCCAAAGAACTGAAACCATAATGATGAAAATGTCTGATGGGAGATTTGCGTTGGGCAGTATTCTGCCTTTCCCACTAGGTTGGCCCTGAGCACTAAAAGCCAGAATCAGAGAGAGACTTGTGTGAAGGACAAAGTCTGTCTTTTGACCCTCTTTTTTTTCTCATTTGTGGTCACAACTTTTCCCTCTGGATATCTCCAGTTGCATCCCTGCCGATGGATATGTCTGAGTTGGAATGGAGGGGAGAGGGTGTGTAGCCATATATGGTTGTACCCCCTCCTTTTTGCAGCTTAATGCCCTTGAAGCTCAGATAGGTGTCATCTCCCCTGAAAAAGAGCAGATCTCTGTGCCAGCTCTTAGGAGGTTTCCAACGCCCCCCTTTCAGGCTTATGAACTAGGGCTCTGTGAGATACCAGGCCAAGGCAAGAATGAGTATTCTTGGAACAAGATTAAGTACACAGCAGGCCAGAGCGGGGAAGAGTGTCCCAGAAGCCTTTTCTATTGGAAGAGAACTTTATCATTGCTGATTCTTAAGTACACCTCAAAAGCACCTTCTTCTGTGCTTTTGTTCTTGTTTCCTTTGCTTTGAATGTTGTCCTTTATTATCTCTCTATTCTAATCTTATCTGTCTCCCAAAGCCTGTCTCAAACACCAGCTTTTCCATGATACATATTTCAGTTCCTTTTCCTTGAAACCAGGTGTACTTTATTTATCCCCGTTGGGTAAGGCTCATTCTATGTGTTTTTGCTGTGTTTTGGGTAATGAAATATCAATAACTGAGGAAATAATGATTGTCCTATCACCATGAAAAAAATGTTCATTGTTTATAGCAAGAATTAGTATGAGGATTGTGTTCTTTAACAGCACTTAATAAAAGAAGCAAACCTATTCTCGAAATTTTCCATCCTGGCTATTGGCCTGACCATGGACAAATTTCCCTCTGCGTATAACTGAGCTAAGAAAAGAGTAGCATTTATTTTGATATTATAAACACCTAACTATACCTATTAAAAGATTCTATTTAAAGGAGAAGGGGCTGCACAGAAATTAATGTAAAATGGATTAAATACTTGAATATAAGACCTGAAACCATAAAACACCTAGAAGAAAACATAGGTGGTAAGCTCCTTGACCGCTGCCTTGGTAGTGTTTTGGTTTTTTTTAAATATGACAGCAAAAGCAAAAGCAACAAAATGAAAATAATTAAATGAGACAACATCAAACTAAAAAGCTTCTGCACAACAAAGAAAAACAACAAAATGAAAAGGCAACCTACTGAGTGGGAAAAAATATTTGCAAATCATATGTCTAATAAGAGGTTAATATCCAAATTATATAAGGAACTCATACAACTCAATAGCAAAAAAATAAAAAGAATCCAAGTTAAAAATGGGCAGAAGATCTGAATAGACATTTTTTCCAAAGAAGACATTCAGACGGCCCACAAGTACATGTAAAGATGCTCAATATCACTAATCATCAGGGGAATGCAGATCAAAACCACAATGAGATCTCATGTCACACCTGTTAGGATAACTAAAAGAGAAATAAGTTATCAAAAAGATAAGAAATAAGTGTTGGCAAGCGCGTGGTGAAAAGGGAAAGCTCGTGCACTGTTGCTGGGCAGGTAAATTGATACAGTCATTATGGAAAACCATGTGGAGGTTCCTCAAAAAGTTAAAAATCTAACTACCATGTGATCCAAGAATTCTACTTCTGGGTATATATCCAAAGAAAATGGAAACACTAACCCAGAAAAGATACAGGTACCCACCAGTTCATTGCAGCATTGTTTACAATAGCCAAGATATAGAAACAACCTAAGTTTCTATCAGTGGATGAGTGGGTAAAGAAAATGTGGTATACACACACATATGTATACACACTGGAACATTATTCAGGCATAAAAAAAACAGAAGTCTTGCCATTTGCAACAACATGGATGGACCTGGAGGGCATTATGCTAAGTGAAGTAAGTCAGACAGAGAAAGAAAGCTGTCATATGATCTCATTTATATTTGGAACCTAAAAACAAAACAAATAAAACCCCCAAGCTCATAGATACAGAGAACAGATTGGTGGTTGCCAGAGGCAAGGGTTAGGGGGTAAACGAAATGGGTAAAGGGGAGTCAAATGCTACAAATTCCCAATTGTAAATAAGTCATGGGGATGTAATGCACAGTATGGTGACTATAGTTAGTAATACTATATTGCATATTTGAAAGTTGCTAAGAGAGTGGATCTTAAAAGGTCTCTTCATAAGAAAAACAATTATAACTGTCTGGTGACAGATGTCGACTAGGGTTATTGTGGTGACCATTTCACAATGTATACAAATACAGAATCGTTATGTTATACACCTGAAACTAATATAATGTTAAAAGTCAATTATATCTCAGTTTTTAAAAATAAAGCAGAAAGGGCTGACAGCAGGTGGGAGTAATCGTTTTACGTCTGGAGGTTCTCATGTGCCGGACATGGCCTCCTGCCAGCGAGCTGGTTGAATCATGCTGCTGCTGTCGGTGTTAATCTGTAACGTGGCCCCTGTCACATATCCTGGCTCCTATATGCCACTTCATACTTAGCTTCCCCTTGGTCCCTTTGGATTCTCTTATTTTGCCCTGCCATGTTAGCTGCAGAAGTAAAAGTAAAACTTCCTATGTTCTGAGTGAGGCTCGGTAATTATGGCAACCTTTGATAGATTGACCTTTGATACAGTTGGAGTCAGAGATATTTCACAGGGTGTCGGGAGTCTCATACTGACTTCTTCGCATCATCCAGGGATGATGGTAAATAGCTCAGTAATGTTTTGACTCACTCAATTACATGCATAGGGACTTCCTAGGTGGCACAGTGGTTAAGAATCTGCCTGCCAGCGCAGGGGACATGGGTTCGATCCCTGAGCCAGGAAGATCCCACACGCCTCGGAGCAACAAAGCCCGTGTGCCACAACTATTGAGCCTGTGTGCCACAGCTACTGAAGCCCACACAGCTAGAGCCCATGCTCCACAAGAGAAGCCACCACAGTGAGGAGCCCTCACACCACAATGAAGAGTAGCCCCCACTTGTGTGCAGCAGCGAAGACCCAACGCAGCCAATAAATAAATAAATTTATTTTTAAAAATTTACATGCATAGTAGCTGTACTACTTCATTGTGATAGTAACATTTCCCATAAATATTGGGTGATATAAAAAGCATAAGGAAGAAAATTAAAATCACTGATTACCCCATCACCCAGAGAGAACTGTTGCTAATATTTTGGTTTATTTCTTTCTAAGATTTCTTTCTTAACCACTGTCTTTCTGTGAATCTGATAGGTTCTCACTGATGGACTCTACCTGAGCAGTGATTTACTAGGGTCACTAATTATTGCTTATTCTTAATGTTGCTTGCCACTCTGTGGAGAGGTGTGGAATGTCACCTCCCTTTGGCTAAAGTAGGCAATCTCTGACCATCTTTCTACCTTCATTTTGTAAACAATGTATCATTTACTGGTTGTACTAATGTTTATAGAACATTCAAAGCAAAAATTCTATGAATATGTTTTTTCCTCAGAGGGGATAAACGCTAAGAAGTTATGCACATACTATACACACGCACACACACACACGCACACACACACACACACACACACACACACACACGAAATAAGCAGTTGGTTTTCACAAGGAAAAAGAAAAAAGTCTGTTGAATAGAAAATTGAGTATATATAATTGCTTTCTGTACAGTTGTCTTCTTCCCTTTTTCTGTGTAGGAATCCAAGCCAGACCGTCTCCTTGTGCTGAAGGTCCTGTGGAATGATTTCCTGGTATGCTACTCCTCTCGCCCTCTGCTCTGCTGGTCCGTATGGTGGGCCCTGTCCACCTGTGGCTATTTTCAAGTCGTGAACTACGCACAGGGCCTGTGGGAGCAGGTGATGCCTTCTCGCCACGCTGCTATCTATAACGGCGGTGTGGAGGCTGCTTCAACCTTACTGGGTAAGCAGTGCAGGGTGGTAGGGCAGGTTGGGCGGGGGAGTTTCCTCTGGTAGTGAAGTCAATTGTAATCAGATTTTCTCTCCCCTCCCAAATTTGAAGTAACCCCCAAGAAGGATTTACTTATTTTGAACTCTGTAATTTAGGAGGACAGTTTAGAAGTGCACATGCAGTGGAGGACTATGACTAACAAACTTGAATTTTTTTAACCTTTGGGAAACCTAATATAACGGTCCTCTAAATTTTCTTATCCAAGTTTCCATTATCTGATTTACTGGGTGCTTTTGCCACTCATTGAAAAACATCAAGTCAGCTGTACAACACTTTATAATAACAGGAGTGAATATATGTTGTGTTACTATGTGCCAAGTGCTGTTCTGAAGACTTCTTGTATATTAACTCAGTCCTCACAGAATTCCTAAGATAGGCATAATTATTATCCCCACTTTACAGTTAAGGAAGCTGCGGACAGATAGGTGAATCACTTGCCCAAGGTCATTTAGACGGTAAGTGGTCAAGTTGAGATGTGAACTCAGAGCCTGTCTTTGGCCATTATAGTCTATTGTCCCTTTCTGATTTGTTGACCCACCTCATGAGATTTTGAAAGACTTTATAAGATTCCTGTAAACACTTGTAACTGTGACTGCACTTAGAAAGCATTTCATACATGTAAACCATTGTCACCACCATCATCATTTTACCGCGTAATAAACTGCCCCTCAGTTGGGAGGAGAGAGGAGCCACCCTGCCACGTTGCCACGCTACAGGCAGTGGTTCTTTTTGACTCCTGCCTCTGCGTCCGCCTTAGTAGCTTTTCCTTAGAAGTTCTGTGTCCTCCTTTTCCATCTCATTATCAGCCGCCCTGATTCAGTCTCTCATCATCTCTCCGTGGCTCCACACTGTTTATTCTGTCAAGTCCAAAATTCTCTGCCTGACTTTCAAGACCCTCCGTAATCTTGAGCTACCCTGTTTAAAAGTTAAAAGATCTTAAAATGTAATAATCTAAGATGAATTTTTAATTTATTGAAATACTGTTTGTTTAGCAAAATGACAAATTACTTTTCTCTCTTTGTTTTATAGGTGCTGTTGCTGTGTTTGCAGTTGGTTACATAAAAATATCCTGGTCCACTTGGGGAGAATTGACATTATCTCTGTTTTCTCTCCTGATTGCTGCCGCAGTGTATATCATGGACACTGTGGGTAACATTTGGATATGCTACGCATCCTATGTTGTCTTCAGAATCATCTACATGTTACTCATCACTATAGCAACGTATGTATTTTGATTCAAAGAAGCATTAGGAAAAGGTGTTACAGGATTAACTTTTTGGTTTCTTTACAAATTAGATTTTCTGGTTAAAAGAGGCAAATGAGAGGAAGCATTATATTATATGTGCATTATCATTTTTTTTCCTGAAGAAGCATTTAGGCATTTATTTCCTTGTTCACATGTTCCTGCTGTTTTCAGATGTTTGCAAGAGGTTTACATCATTTAGCAACAAAATACTCTTCATTGGTTGGGATGGGAATTGACAGTAGAAAACATGGGCTACTCGTCACATTTAAAGTAAAATATGAAACTATCCTGGAAGTAATTCTTGTCTGCATTCTTTTTATTTATTTTTTAAGGTTTCAGATTGCTGCAAACCTCAGCATGGAGCGCTATGCCCTAGTGTTCGGTGTAAATACCTTCATTGCTCTGGCACTGCAGACTCTGCTCACTCTAATTGTGGTAGATGCCAGTGGCCTTGGCTTGGAAATTACCACTCAGGTGAGATCTCTGTTTCGGTACTGAAGATGTTATGAGTTGATCAGGGTAACAAAATTTGCTTCATGGAAACAAACTCAAACAATATAGACAGATATAAAATAAAAAGTAGAAGTGTTCCCTCCTTCCTTCAGTCATCCCCCCTCCTTAGTTCTTTTCTACCAGGAGGATGTTGAGACCATCATCTTTTTGATGAGGTCCTAGAACATTTCTGAATGTAATTAACCAGCTTGGTGGAGCTGAGAGGTAATATTTGTTCCTTTCAGGCTAAGCTCTTCTGCTTCCTCATCCATTATTTCCCTCCATTTTTAATTCTGTGCCTGGAATACTGTATCCCCTGTTTGAGATGCCCTGCTTCACCTCAAAGCTCTCTAAGTCTCCTCCCTTCTTTATTTAAAACACCCCTCACCCACATACCAAGATAATGACTTGCTGTTGATGAATAGTGTTATGATTCTTAACATGACCTATTGAGAAAACACCCGCACAAACACTCAGAGACAGTGTGAAGACTTCTGTTCACTCAGGAATTGTATATTTGTATATGCCTTCATGCATTGTGAGTTGTAGGTAGGGCTTGTTCTGTACTTTAGGAAAATAGGCAATTGAATGAAAAAGTGCTCACCCTACCCCATCTCAGCCCAAATGATTCCATCTCTATTATTCCTTCCTTACTTACATATTACTTTTCTTAAAATACAGAGATCTAACATGTTAGCAGTAATTAACTTTGTTTTTTACTGAGGCGATCCGAAAGAGAAATAATAATAATAGGTAATGTGCATTGACTGCTTTTATGTGCCAGGCACTTTATATAGAATTTTGCAGAGTTGTTATCAGGATTAGACCTCAAGAGAATGAGTCTGAGAGATGTTGTATTGTTTAAGGTCACAGTCAGTAATGGTGTGGCAGAACCAGGATTCAAACCAGCATCTGACTCCAAAGCGTAGGCCTCTCCCTCTGAATCACGCTGCCTCAGAAAATGATGGGGGAGGGGGTGGATAGAGCAGAGGAATGGGAACTTATTACTTTCTTTTAAGTAAGAGTTACTTAAGAATTACTTAAGTAAGAATTACTTCCCAATTACTACCTGCAAAAAAAAACCTTGAGAAGACCTCTCAATGGTTAGGTGCTTTCATTTGGGATGGAGGGTAGGACAGTAAGTGCTTGCTATAGAAATGGTGGGGTTTAAACCTATGGGATAATAGAGTTTTGTGGGCTGTGCTGAAACTTGTAACTGCATGATTAATTAACGAGGTTCCTATAGGAGAATGTATCCAAATTTTAAAGGACATGGCTCAGAGGGTTAGAGCGGCATGCTTGTTGCACCCATGAACTAGCTTATCCGTACTTATCTGTATTTAGTAAGTTATTTTAAGAAGAAAATGATGATGATGTTGATAAATTTCATAGTCACATTAAAAAATTGGCTTAGAGAAGATTCTTATAAAAAGTAATCTTATAATGGAATATATCAATAGTTGACCTTCTACTGCCCTCTTCTGGGTAAGAGTATGGGGCTTCCTAGGTGGCGCAGTGGTTAAGAATCTGCCCGCCAATGCAGGGGACACGGGTTCGATCCCTGGGCTGGGAAGATCCCACATGCCGCGGAGCAACTAAGCCCACGCACCACAACTATTGAACCTGCGCTTTAGAGCCCGTGAGCCACAACTATTAAGCCCATGTGCTGCAACTACTGAAGCCCATGCACCTAGAGCCTGTGCTCCACAAGAAGAGAAGCCACGGTAATGAGGAACCCGCACACCACAACGAAGATTAGCCCCTACTCACCACAAGTAAAGGAAGCCCGAGCACAGCAAAAAAAAAAAAAAAAAAAAAAAAATCCAACACAGCCAATAAAATAAATAAATAAATAAATAAATAAAATACTTAAAAAAAAAAAAGAAGTTCTTGATATTCAGAATTTGAACCTGTTAGTCATATCAGCTTGAGGGTAGAGACCAGGATTGAGTTACAACAGCAACAAAATAAAAACAATAGTATTAATAATAGCATTAGCATTGTGCTAATAAACACTTACGGACATAATCTCATCCCTTTCCAACAACTCTGTAATTAGGAAATATGAAATACAAAATGGTCTGTAAGTGAAATTGAGGCTCAGAGACAGAGTCTGTCAATCCAGGTCACACAGCTAGTAAGGAGTAGTCAGAATTCGCACCCAGGCAGTCAGGCTTCAGCATCACCGCGCTGCGCTGCCTCTTGGTGCCTGGCACATTGTATAAGCACACAGTGTTTTTTGAAACATTTATAGGGAAACTGAATATACCTTTAATTATAGAGTCTGTTCACATACATGTGATAAAAGAGCTTGCCTTCTAATTGATAAATCTATAAATTATTCTCCCCCCTCTAGTTCTTCATCTACGCTGGTTATTTTGCACTCATCGCTGTGGTTTTCCTGGCTAATGGTGCGGTCAGTGTTATGAAGAAATGCAGAAAGCGGGAAGATCCAGAATCAAATTCTCAAGGACCACTTCATAACACAATGCTAACGAGCTTCTTATCGCAAGAACGCTGCACAGCAGCCGTGCCTGGATGTATTTAATTTTTTAAAGTGTAGACACATATTTATGAGTGTGCATCTCATGGCTTCAGAGCAGCCGATTAACTATACGCTGTCTTCCTAGTAACAGAATACTGTTCAGACGTGAAGTGTGCTTCATGGATTATTTACGAGAGCCAATGTAAGGATGACTTTTTTCTGATTGGAAAGTGAATTTACTTTTGAAAACCAAGTAATCAAGAGCAGTCAAGCAGCACATGGTGATGTATACTTGCTAGCAAGTGAGTTTGGTGTTTCATAGGTCAAGTACTTCTGTATCTGATTAGCCACATGCTTGGCCTAGTGGAACCAGGGCTTCACAGGGGCCATAGATGTTACAGGAGAGAAGGGAAATATGTTCTAACAACACCTGCCTCTGTTCAACTTAATTCTTATTTCTGTGTTACTTATGTGCGCTTGTATTTCTACAGATGAAACTTGTTCCTTTCATTGACAATATTTGCCCTGGTTTGGTGTTGTATAAGGAATAAGTGTCATTTCTAATTTAAATTATTTTTAAAAATTCATTGTGTAAATGTTCTTAATTCCCATCTTGACAGTTATGTATTTGTGTTGATTTTTCTTAGAAGTACATTTTTACATTATTCATATGCTTCCCAGAGAAGCTAATTTAGTTAAAAAGTAAGGCAAGTTTTGAGGCCTGCTAATAACCCAAGTGACCTAATCAGAAAAGTTAAGGTAGGTTTGCTTGTCTTTATTCTTCAGTATGAAGGACTGTTAATTCTATGATGAAAAGTCACTAAATGGGCTAAAGTTTCAACTAACGCGTTTTCTATTTGCATTCCCTTTACCTCCAAAATAAAATGGAAATTTTCCTTTAAATGAGTTCATCTCCATGTATAGCTTTTATATTATTTGTCCTTCTTATTCAAGGTAAAGATGTCATTGAGAGTTGGAGTATTCCAAGGTCTTTTTCACAAACTGAGCCTCTTGTTAATTATTTGGTGAGACAGGAACTAGGTTATACTTGGTTCCTGCATTTTGTACATTAAATCTGCCTTTGTTTCTGAAGGTGGATCATCTTGACTATCTGCTTAAAATAAGAATTGCTATTGACTCCATTTCCAGGTTACTTGAAAAAATGTTATTCTGTGTACATTTAATTGGGAAGTTAGTCTACCAAGTGGCTGCTGGGGTATGTGAGACGTAACTATTTTAAAACCAATTTTGTTGCCTTATCTTAATTAAAACGAACAAACAAAAAAACTAGATTAACTTTTTTAGAATGCCATAGGTGAACGCAGAATAATAGTGTCAAGATTCCAAAACTGACATATTCATTTATGTAAGCAGGAATTCTAGAAGCAAATGAATAAGGATAAGTCATTTTCCACTCACCTTCCTTTCTGAATAAGGGAAAGGAAAACAACACTAGCTAAAGAAGGGAAGAGGAAGTGATATCATAAATAGCAGCCTCTAATTTTACATTTTGTCCTTGTTTTGTTTTATTTTGCTACCTAGGGAATTGTTTACTCAGAAACAAGTAGAAAAGTGGTGTTTGAGGAATTTTATTTAATTTTTTAAATAAAATAGACTATGGTACCATCGAATTGTTCATGTTACTAAAGCAATATTTCCCTGGAATTTAATTCATAGTTTGTGGTACACAGAGCCTTTACTTATTTAAGACAATAATAAGTTCACATCTTGATGTGTGGCCCTATTTGTAGAGTGCTGAGCCCAATTTGCAAGTTGTACTGTATGCACTTTTGTAAAGAAGTGAAAATAATTTGTTGTATTTTTTATTCAATTTTGTATAGATTATAAAATTATTAAATAAATATTTTACAGTATATTTTTCCTTTTTAATCAAAACTGTTTTCATCTTTTGCTGTAGTAGGAGCTTTGGATTACTTCTTTAAATCTTTCAGTAGTTTCTCCTAGGACAATTTCAGAGTAAGCCTTCCCCTCACCTGACCTTCCGAGCCAACCATGAGTCATCCTGTTAATTCTTCCATTACTTTCTGATCTTTACCTTTGACTCTTCCCTCTCATTTCTGTTGTTTTCCCAATTTTTTTTATAACACCACATTGTACTGTTTATCTTTCTTGGTCTTCATTTTGGTATCTCTTACTTTTTTTAAAGCATCCTCCCATTTAGAAACCAAAAAAAAAACCCTACATTCCCTTCAATGTTAACTGAATTTTTTAAATAAATGAAGTTGAATCAAAGGCATAAGGTACCATCTTGTTTTGAAAAATCATAGCCTTTTTGTTCCAACCCCAAATATTCTGATACCTAGGGAAGCACCTTGCCATCTGTTGAGAATCACTTGTTCATTATGTCCCAGAAACGAAATCAGTCTTTTCTCACAGTAGCCGAATAGGTACCTTTTCTTCAGTCCCATTCCGAGACCTGTTTCATTAAGGCATTTCATTGATTATCACCAAAGACTTGGAAATTTTTCATGCAAAAACATTTTTTAAAGTTAAAGTTTCCTATCCCTCTAGTTACATTCCCTGTATCTTAAGGCCTTTCAGACTGTAAGCCTGCTGAGCTGGTACCATGCCTTATTTTTGTCTTTTGTTACAAAACACATCCTGTGATGTGTTTGTGCACTATGAATATTGAATTATACAAATGATACGTAATGGAGAAAGAGGCATAAAGGTATGAAGGCCAGAAAGTGTGGGTGTACAATCAGCAAAGAATGTAGAGGAGAGGAGAGTAAGACAGTTTGGGGTCATTTTCCAATTGTATTAATTGCAGATGGAGATGGGGTGTAATGATTAAGCTTATCTTTAGAAGTTTAATCTTGATAGCAGTGGATAGGGTGGGTTTTATGGAAGACACTACCTAAAATCGCTGGTTGAATTGCCATTTCAGTTGGCTAGGTGTCAGTGAGGGAGGCCTTTATGACTTACAGCAGTGGAAGAAACAGGACTGACTTGAGGTTATTAAATTAACATTCTAGAATGTGTGCCCATATTTCAAAAGGTAGCTTAAAAAGTGCAGATAACCCACCCAAGGTCACACATTTTTGAAGTGGAGAAGCTGGGATAGAATTTTGATTCCCACCACACACTGCAAATGAATGGTTACTTCCACCTCAGTACCCCTATCAGGTCTCTAGGGATAAGACCCCAGTGGGAAATGGGGGTGGGAGGATGCAGACCTGGCTCAAAAAACAGAGTTCCAGAGTGGAAGGATGCCAGGCAGGGCACCAGCAGCTGTAGGATGGATGTGCTGAGGGGCTATCTTGGAATGGCTGGGTAATTGGCTGTGGAGTTGGAGACTCCGGGTACACTCCCCCTCCTCCACCCCCACCCTCAGGGCACACTCCCCCCATTGCCCATCCCCCTGATGCCCACCCCCCACAGCTCTAGACTAGAAGCCGGCCTGAAGTGGGCAGCGTGTGCCCGCCTCCCTTGCTCCCTTCCCTCACTGAGCCCCCCAGTGCTTGCCTGTTACAGCCTGGGGCTGTGATCCACCCTAGGTTTTCACACTCTTTCTTAGGGAAGCAGCTCTCCAACCCTGCTACCATTGGAGATAGAAGTTGGGCTTTGTAAAGCCCAGGCTGTGTACTGCATTGGACCATTTTCTGAAAATCCTCCAAAAACCACACCCCAAACCCCAGCCTGAGGGAAACCTGTAGTGAAGGTCATGTGCTGCTAAAGGCGTCGGCTGCTGTCCAGACATTTAAAAAGCTGCAAATCAACCTCTGAAATTGTTTCCTATTACCAAATTATTTTCTTTTGAAATAAGTGAATCAAAGGGGGCAACAGCTCTTTCTAGAGGAAAATCTTACCCTCTAGAAATGCAAGAGGAATCACAGCTAGGAAAATTTAACCTCCTGCCCCAAATGCTGAAATGCTAACAAAAAACTATTTAATACTTAAATATTGAAAATCCCTAAATTTATTCATCTGTTTGATATAGTTCCATCTTCTCCTGCCCACACTGCCACCACACCCTTTTTTTCTAATTTTTCAAACTTCATGACTTGACCATCATTCCTTGCAGGATGCCAAAAATCCTGGAGCACCCACCTTCCATGTTCTGGGAGTGTTGATAAAAGTTGACCTTGAACTCTAGATCAGTACTTGGAGATTGAACGCTTGGACAGAAACGACTACCTGGAAATTCCTGCCTGTGTCTTGTGTTTGACTGATTAAAAGCCAGTAGGCCAGAAAATGTGTCCTTAGTGAGTATCCAAGTGAGAGAGTATCCAAGTTGGCTTAAAAATCTGTCTTTATCTCCAACTCTTGTAATTAAATCCCAGTTATAGTTTTTGATTCTCTTCTCCCTATCCTGATTTTTTTCTTGTATTTTTTGTCTCCTTTCCTTAGGCATAAACTATTTTATACTTACCCAAAGCCATGCCTCCATGTCCATTTTAATTAAAAAAGACCCGCTATGCCTAGCAGAAAGGACTCCAGCATGAAGCCAGGGATCTAGGTGGGGGCTAAAGTGGTCCCAAATGGGTAGAAACCCCTGGCTGATTTAAAAAATCATCTCTAGAGAAAAGCATTCCATTTTAAGCCCCTGCACTGATAGAGTTATGCAATAGAAAGTCACAGAGAAGATAAATAGCCTCCTAAGAAGTGACCTAAAATCCTACTTCATAATGTATGACAAAATTTTACTAATTGAGTTTACTTGTGGTTGGCAAATATTCTGTTTCCATGATTATTTTAACATTATTACTCTGTTTTAAGAGTGTTATGTATTTATGGTAGGAAATTTGGGAAATGTAAAAAAGCATCAGAAATAGTTGTTACTCTTAATATTTGTCAGCTCTACCCCCATATGCATGATTTTTATCCTCTCACACCCCCCAGGAAACCACAATAGAGCATAAATAGTTAATAAGATACTACATGGCAGATCACGCTCAGATCAAATAAATATATAAAATTTTTACTATTAGAAATTTAGTTATTAAAATTTTAATACATTATTTTAAAAATCACCAGAGACATAAACAAGCAACCACAAATAAGAGTCAGCAGAAACAACAGAATAAGCGTCCTACTGATTTAGGGTTTGGAATGGTCATATACAGAGTATAAAATGAATATCTATAAAATTTTAAATATAACAGATGAAATCACAAAAGTGAGCAAGTAAAAAGAGACTAACAAAAATGAAAAGAGTGACTTTAAGAAGAACCTAAAGATATATTTTAGAAATTAGAAATGCTGAAAGTAAAATTCAATGGATAATGTCTCATATATTGCTGGTGGCATGTAAGTTGGTACAAGCCCTTTGAATAGCATTCTGGCATAGTCCTTTAAAATCAAAGATATGCATACTCTCTGACCCAGCAATTCCAGTCCTATAGAAATGTGACTATACAGGAATGAAAATGAATAAACCAGAGCTACAAGAAAAAATTTCAATGATTTTTTTTTTTTAATTTTTATTTATTTATTTATTTATTTTTGGCTGCACCACATGGCATGTGGGATCTTGGTTCCACAACCAGGGATCAAACCCACACCCCTTGAACTGGAAGCGTGCAGTCTTAAGCACTGGACTGCCAGGGAAGGCCTCTATGAATTTTATACACATAATTTTGAGTAAAAGAAGTAAGACACAAAAGAATATAGCAATATAATTCCATTTTTCAAAAGCAAACTATGCTGATTAAATCTATATACATAAGTGACTTAAAAAAAGTATAAAACAAAGAAATGATTGCTACAAAAGTCTAATAAGTATTACTGCTGAGGAGTGCAGAAGGGGCACAGCCATTTCTTGGCTTGAAAGATGATATATATGTGCTTGCAATATAATTCTTCATTTTATTATACATTTATATTTTATGTTCTTTTCTGTAAATTTTACACTAAAAACTCTTTAAAAATTCAATAACTAGGTCAAATAGCAGACACAGCTGGAGAGGGAATTAGTGAAGTGGAAAATAAAACTGAAGAAGTTATCTGGTATGCAGTAAAGAGACAGTCCTTTAAAGATGTAAAAAGAAGTTAAGATATGAGGGGGGAGGGGATGAGAAGATCTAACATCACAGCCTCAGAAAGGATGAGTAGATAGAATGGAGGCAAGGCAATATGCTAAGATATGACTGAGAATTTTGCAGGACTAGACACATAGTAATAAAATCACAATTAACTTGGGCCAAAGAGAAGATTATAAAAGCAGCCAGCAAGAAAAGACAGATCATCTATAAAAGAACACAGCTGACACCCAGTTTCTCAAGAGGAAAAATGGAAGCCAGGAGACAATGTAATGAACTCTTCAATAACTGAGAGAAAATAACTGTCTACCTAGAATTATGTACCCAGAATACTTATCTTTTAAGAACAGGAGTAAAATAAAAATATGTATAGACAAACAAAAATGGAAAAAAGATTGCATCAATGATGGGTTATCTCAGGAGAAAGGAATAAAACTCTAATAGGAAGATCTGATATACAAGAAGCTAGGATGAAGCTAGGAGAAGCTAGGGGTAAGCATTTTGATAAATCTAAATAAATATTAAATTCATTAATTAATAATAACATATTTTGTGATTTATATTTTAAAATAAAATACTAGACATGAAAATTAAACTGGGCTTATAAGCAATATTTAGAAATGAAATGTTCTAAATTCCTTATGTTATTCATGAGGAATATTAAGATACAGATTAGATTGTGTTTAAACCTCACTGTGAGGTTTAAAGAATAGCAGAGAATAAAATTATAGAGTGTATAATTTACCAGTTGAGAGAATAAAATACAAGTGAACAAAACAGGGATGATTTTAGCAGCAACAACCATGCAACCTGGCTTTGTAAAGTTTCCCACAGTGCTTTGGCCATAGGCACCCAAGCACCTGCCCTCCCCAGCACAAACCACTGCCAAAATAGCTCAAGGTGAAGCTCAATTTAGCTGAAGGGAGAGTAAAAGAAGAGCGCAAGAGGAGATTGGCAAGATTGTCAGCTAAACTAATTCTTGCAGACATTGAAACCAAACCCAAAAGGGCAGTGAGAAAGAATAAATCTTCTGCCAGAATATTACAAGTGAAAAAAGAGAGCAAAAGGGAAACAGGTTGAAATGTCTATCCAAGAAACTAAAGACAAATTACCTAAAGAAGTTGAAGAAAGTAAAAATGAGGAGAGCTAGCAGGAGAGAGAGACATCAGTCTGATTAATATCACTTACCAAGTCTTGGTGGTTTCTTTATCCTTTTCACAAGCCAGAAAAATATTTTTATCACCTACTTTGTAAATGCAAGCTTTAAAAAATAGCTCTAAAATCATATACTTAGAAGGAATGTATACCACTATATCCAATTCTGTGTGTGTGTGTGTGTGTGTGTGTGTGTGTGTGTGTGTGTTTGTGTACATACATTTTTTAAGAGAAGAATTCATGTGCTGGCTATTCTACTTTTTTTTTTTTTTTTTTTTTGTACAACCAAAACATATAGGGATATTTATTTGAGAGGCTTTGACTGTCTTGATAGGGAGGGCAGTTTTCACATCCTATGCCTTGAGTATAACTAAATGGCAATTTGGAGTCACCATTATTCATTTAATATGCCTGAAATATTTCAAACTATTTACTGTCTATCTCCAAGTCATTTTATAGATATAGTGAGGGAGAGAGAGAATTGCTCCTAAAGAAAGAAATCTTGGCTCTCCCTATCAGAATTGTTAATGTTCTGTTAGAGATTGGAAATTTTGGAGTATGTAGTGTGCATGATACTAGACTGTGAATTAGTGAGGCTTTAAACCTAACAGTTTATCAATATTTGAATAATTAGTGCCTAACTTAAAGGACAACTTGCCTCCAAATTTTAAGCTGGAAAGTTACTGGAATAAATAATTTTTAAAAAGAATTACAACTACATGACTTTTTAGATTTTTGATACTTAAGTTTAGACTTGTTTACAAATTATTCATAATATCTGAACATGATTGAATAAAATCACAATTATGAAAGAAAAAGACCTAAATATAAGGCCAGACACTATAAAACTCCTAAAGGAAAACATAGGCAGAACACTCTATGACATATATCAAAGCAAGATCCTTTTTGACCCACCTCCTAGAAGCGTGGAAATAAAATCAAGAATAAACAAATGGGACCTCATGAAACAAAAGATTTTGCACAGTGAAAGAAACCATAAACAAGACAAGAAGGCAACCCTCAGAATGGGAAAAAATAGTTGCCAACGAAAAAACGGACAAAAGATTAACCTCCAAAATATACAAGCAGCTCATGCAGCTTAATACCAAAAAAGCAAATAACCCAATCCACAAATGGCGGATGACCTAAATAGACATTTCTCCAAAGAAGATATACAGATGGCCAACAAACACATGAAAAGATGCTCAGCATCACTAATTATCAGAGAAATGGAAGTCAAAGCCACAATGAGGTATCACCTCACACCGATCAGAATGGCCAACCTCACAAAATCTGGAAACAACAAATGTTGGAGAGGGTGTGGAGAAAAGGGAACTCTCCCGCACTGTTGGTGGGAATGTAAGTTGGTACAGCCACTATGGAAAACAGTATGGAGGTTCCTTAAAAAACTAAAAATAGAACTACCACAGGATCCAGTAATACCACTCCTGGGCATATACCCAGAGAAAACCATAATCCCAAAAGAAACATGTACCATAATGTTTATTGTAGCACTATTTACAATAGGCAGGACCTGGAAACAACTAAATGCCCATCAACGAATGGATAAAGAAGATGTTTAT
Source organism: Hippopotamus amphibius kiboko (assembly GCF_030028045.1). Lineage (NCBI taxonomy): Eukaryota > Metazoa > Chordata > Mammalia > Artiodactyla > Hippopotamidae > Hippopotamus > Hippopotamus amphibius. Next base: position 140,574,393 of record NC_080188.1, on the reverse strand, counting down.
ATATTTACATATGGAATATTACTCAGCTATAAAAAGGAATGAGATGGAGCTATATGTCATGAGGTGAATAGACCTACAGTCTGTCATGCAGAGTGAAGTAAGCCAGAAAGAGAAAGACAAATATTGTATGCTAACTCATATATATGGAATCTAAAAATGGTACTCATGAACTCAGTGACAAGACAAGAATAAGGACGCAGATGCAGAGAATGGACTGGAGAACTCAAGGTTTGGGGGGTCGGGGGGTGAAGGGGAAGCTGAGACGAAATGAGAGAGTAGCATAGACATACATATACTACCAACCGTAAAATAGACAGCCAGTGGGAAGTTGCTTTATAACAAAGGGAGATCAACTCCATGGTGGATGATGCCTTAGAGGACTGGGACGGGGAGGGTGGGGGGAGTCGAGGCAGGGAAGGAATACAAGGATATGTGTATAAATACAGATGATTAACCTTGGTGTACCTCAAAAACTGGTACAAGAGTGTAAAGCAATTATATTCCAATAAAAAAGATTGTTAAATAACAATGTAATTAATTAATTAATTTATAGCTGCATTGGGTCTTTGTTGCTGCACAAGGGCTTTCTCTAGTTGTGGCAAATGGGGGCTGCTCTTCGTTGTGGTACATGGGCTTCTCACTGAGGTGGTTTCTCTTGTTGCGGAGCACAGGCTCTAGGTGCATAGGCTTCAGTAGTTGTGGCACACGGGCTCAGTAGTTGTGGTCCATGGGCCCTAGAGTGCAGGCTCAGTAGTTGTGGTGCACAGGCCTACTTGTTCCGTGGCATGTTGGATCTTCCCAGACCAGGGCTCAAACCCATGTCCCCTGCATTGGCAGGCAGATTCTTAACCACTGTGCCACCAGAGAAGTCCCATTAAATAAGAATTTAACACAAAACATAAAAAGCAAAAACATAAAATAACCCAAATGCCATTAACAGAATGAATAGAAAAATTTTGATATATTGTAATAATGGAATGTTATACAATGGAAAAAATAAATATAATTACGTGCAAAACATTTATAAATTTTAGAAAGTAATTATATTGTTAAGTGAGAAAAAAACAAATATCTGGCATGTCTATGCTGCATTATACCATTTAAAATCTGAAGCTCAAAAGCAAGTAAATGAAACAATGTTTTGGTTAAGAATAACATACTAAGTGGTAAAACATTTTTTTAAAAGAATGTAACAGTACAATAAAATTCACAATAGTGATTACCTTTTTGTAAGATAGGGAGATGGTGTAGGTAGATTATGAATATTGATAATGTTCTTATTTTGGTAGGTGAGTTTTATTATACTTTATAATTTACATGCATATCGTATATATAGTCTTTTGTGTGTATCAAGTATTATAATATCTTTTAAAACAGTGAATCAAAAAAAATAAAAATAAATAAAAGAGTGAATCATTACCAACTTCCTATGAATTTTGATCAGTATTTCTATTGTCCTGCTGCATTACTTGCCCAGAATTCAAACCAATCATAGTTGAGACCCTGAAGAAAATGTTTTCTCCTGAGTAGGAGAAATCTAATAGTTGCCTTCTTTTACTGTAAGCTTTTAATTTCTCCCTAATGTCCAGTTAACCCCCAAATATAAACTACAATTAATGGAGCAAGTCTACAAAGTATTTGAACAAACACAAAAATATGAAAATATTTTATCTATTTGTAATATCTTTTTAGAGTAGGCTGATAATTTTGTGTGGAATTACCTACAGTCATAGAAACTCACATTACTTAAAGTGGATAAATGAGTGAGGGTGTTTTCATTCTATGGGGTAAGGAGACAAAATATCCTTACCTCCTGGTTGTCTATTTTGGACTCCAATAGTATTGAAATATAGATTTCATTTTTTCCTGATGAAAAACGTTATGAAGTGAAAAAATACATCTAAAAGAAGTAAGTTATGCTTTTGTCTGACTACTGCAATTTAAAAAGGCCGTTTTAAAATGAAAACAATAAAAAAATTCTTAAAATGGAAAACATCAGCTGTGGGTTTGCAACTGTTTCAAGAATGCACCCTTTGGGTCCTAAAGAAGAAAGAGACACCAAAAGCAACAACTTGAGTAAGGCTATCAAGAATCCCATGTGTCATACAGATGGAGGAGTCTGGTGCACTTTAAGAAGTCCACCACTGCAAGGTGGAGGTAATTTCAAAATTAATTCACCTAGCTGTGCAGATGTCTTATTCTTTTGCTCCTTTTGTGGTGATCATGACGTCAGGAATGCAATTCCTCACAGATGCCCACTTGCAGGAAGGGACATTCCCTTTACACTCTTTTAAATATCTATGTCAGTGTTCACTCCCCCCCCCCGCCCCCGCCCCCGCCAAATGCCTGTACAAAACAAAAGATGAGAACTGGGAGGAAAGGAGGAAGAAGAACAACAGTGAAAAGGAGAGTGAGTTTGGGAGCAGCTTCTCTAAGGTTACAAACTCTTCTCCATGTTTGTAGTCTTGGAGCTCCTTGCTATAATGTGAAGCAGAATAAGTAAGCAACAGAAATATGAGCCCCCTGTGAAAGTAGCAGATTCTGTGTCCCTCATGTTCTTCTAGGAGAGGCTGAGTGACCAGGCATCTGTATATTACCCTAGGAAAGGGTTGTATACAAATCCAGCAGTTTATAAAAATTCATTTCAAGATTTCTGGAAATAAACAGAAGTTCCACATTTGTTACTACTTAATGTGCATCAAGTTGAGACAGGAGGAAAGGGGGCAGGGCACAACTTTTAAAAAGTATGACAATGCTGTTGAGGATATGACACAAACTGGTGAGACCCAATTAGACCCAAGATGGTGGGAGATTCGACTTCCAGTAGACCTTGAAGCTCAATGTAATACAGTAGCATGCTAAATAAGACACCCTCAGGTACCAAGACAGTTAGGGAGGCCATAAAAGGCCAAAAAGTGGGTGGTGGCCCAAGTCCTGGACATCCTCACCTCTTCTTCAAAATTGTTAAAATATGCCTCCCACTCATTAGTGTATGGAATTACTCAGCCCGTGAAAACTAACCACCCCCACAGCCCAGGGCTGCTCTTGCCTTCTGAGACAGAACAGACCACATTCTGCCTGTGGAATGCGTATTTCTCTAAATAAACTTGCTTGCACTTCACTGTGGCTCGCTCTTGGTCCTACATGAGGCCAAGTACCCTCACTTGGTGGTCTCCCCATGAACTCACTCACTGAGACCTGGGACATGACCATCCTCTTGAGTCCCCCATCTTCCTGCAACTAAGTTGTCATCAAATTGTAGTGTTCATACAATACTATATTTCACAGAGACACTGGTTTGCCAGTGAGTTGTTGAAATTAACATTAACAAAATTGTGGCTGTCTAGTTATTTCAGAAAGCCTTAAACATTCTAATGGAAACATAACTTCTTTGCTAGTTCTATTTTACTGTATTTAACAAAGAGGTTTGGTTCTTAGAGTAGGCATTTACTGTAAAAGGATGCATATTTTGCTGAGTCACCTTCCTTACTGTAACTGACATGGGTTCCTGGACCCTAATCAATAGAAATTGATAAGGGGCCAGACAAGAATTCAGGCAAGACTTTATAAGGACTGCAAGTAACAGTTTCCCTTGCTCAATTTCTGAGGGACATAAGCTGGTTCCTTAAACAGGGTGAGGGTAGGGGCTGATCTGTGGGTTGGTCAGGAAGTGTGGTTTAGGTACTCTGCCCACCCCCTTGGCGGTGCTGTGTGCAGGGATCATGGCAAGGATCATACCCTGCTTTTGCTTCCCACACCTCGGAAGTGGCAGTTGGGTTTTGGCCTTTTGAATCCTATTGTTCATAATTGCCCCAGCTGTGCATGTGTGCAGATATTTTTAGTCCTTTACAGTTTCTTTGTATTCTGTTGCTCAAGGAGACGTTTGTCCAGGTGCAAGAACTGCAGTAAAGGGTCTCAGGTTCCAGGTCCCAGGCTGTCTCATTATTATCTCATTGCATTTCTTGTTTTAAATCCTTACACTCTTTCTCAAATTTATTTTGTTTCACATAATTACACATTCCTTCGAAAAATGAAAATTAACGTATCTAGACTAGAGCCAAGAATAACTACATTGGTTTATAACTTTGTGACCAGAAATTTGCAATTCTTGATATTTCTATTTTCACAGTACATTAAGCTTGGATAGGTAATTTTATTTTTTCTCACTCAAGTTCTTCAAGATTTAAGTGGTAGGGAAGAAGGAATATAATTTTCAATTCAATGCAATCATTGTTTTCTTTATACCTGAAAATATTTTTGTTGTTCAAAGTTAAAACAAAACATAAACTCAGGGCTTCCTAGGTGGTGCAGTGGTTGGGAATCCACTTGCCAGTGCAGGGGACACGGGTGCGATCCCTGCTCCAGGAAGATCCCACATGCCTCGGAGCAACTAAGCCCACGTGCCACAACTATTGAGCCTGAGCTCTAGAGCCCGTGAGCCACAACTTTTGAGCCCATGTGCTGCAACTACTGAAACCCACACGCCTAGAGCCTGTGCTCTGCAGCAAGAGAAGCCACGGCAATGAGGAGCCTGAGCACCACAACGAAGAGTAGCCCCACTCACCGCAGCTAAAGAAAGCCCGCGCACAGCAAACAAAGACCCAACACAGCCAATAAAAATAAATAAATAAAAACATAAACCCAAATTACCTGTATTCCTAACTTAACTCCCCTTTATTCACATGCCAGCAGTGTCTGCACCCAGCCAAAACTAGAGAACATTTGATGGAGGGAAGCTAGAATGGAAGGAGACATTGGTTCATTGTCATTAAAATATTTTATTTTGGGAAATTTTACAAGACATAGTTTCACAGAAACACAGTGTTAGGGCCCCTCCTAGGGCCACAGAAGAAGCCACTGTGGATGAGAAGCCATGAAATGTAAGCTTTATGAGCTTCATGATAAATCCTCCTCTGCTTGAACTTCTATGTCCTTTTAGCTCCCGTCCCATTTCTTCTTATCCCTTTATAGCAATACCCCTTGAAGTGAACTGGCAGTACTGCCGTCTCTACTCGCTCTCCTCTGTTTTGTTTAGGATCCCATCATTCCCTTAAAATCACCACTCTGCTCGCTGCACGACAGACGGGCCAATAAGTTGGGAGATGAATTGTTGCGACTTTAATCAGAAAACTCGCAGACCAAGAAGATGGCAAACTAGTGTCCTCCCCCAAAAACTCTTCCCTCAGTCCCAATTTCGGCTCCTTTTACACAGAGGAAGGGGAGGGGGAGGGGCCCACTGCGATGCCAGCCAATGGCTGACTGGACTGCTAACGGTCACGTGCTGATGGTTGCTCCCTGACAGTCACTCACTAAGGGTGGGGCTCGCTTGGGGGAGGGGCCCACTGCGACCCAGGGCCGACCAGTGGCTGAGCGGGACCGCTGCCAGTGGCTGCTAGCCATCGAGCACCTGCCCCGCCTCTACTGTACCCCAGTCATGGATTAGTCATTCTTTCCAGTGGCCTTAATAGGTGTCCATCCCCATCTAACAACTGGGTCCAGAGCATAAGTACAATACTAACTTGCTCGAGGTCACAGAACAAAAAACAAACAAACAAACAAACAAACAAACTACTGTCAAAACAGTGGTTCCTGGTCCTCCTTGTATTTGACCTGTCAGCGGCTTTGGACACAGTGAACATCCTTTCTTTAAATAAGACCTTCCCTTGGTTTCTGGAACACAACTCTCTCTTGATTCTCTCTGATTCACTGGTTGCACCAGGGTCTTGTTTACTCTCTCTTCTTCTTCCTGACAGCTGGATGTTGGAACACCCTGAGGCATACTTCTCTGAACTTTCATTTCCCTCCTCATCTACATCCCCTCCCTGTGTGTCGTATATTTATATGTATGTCATACATACATATATGTCCCTTTCCTCTTCTCTGAATTCCAGAGTGTGTATCCAACTGCTCAGTTCCATCTCTACTTGATTACCTAACTAATTACAACAAAACAGAAAAAACAAACTGTTGATTTGCACCCTGCTTGTCCTAGATCTCAGTAAAGGGCCATTTCATTCTTTCATTTGCACAAGCTAAACAAAAGCATTGTCATCCTTGACTCCTATTTTTCTTTCACTCTCCCCTGAGTCTATGTATACCAAATCCTACTGACAATATTTCTTCCCATCTTTTCATACCATCTTTCTCTTATTGAATCAACTCAGGTATTATGTGATTCTTTGCGAAGTCATTCATTTATACCTGTTACCTGAGAGTTGTTTAGTCTAGAATCAGGGAATGGGGTAGAGCCTAGGACAGAAATGATTTGTTTTGCTCTATATTTTTCTTGCTCCCTTAAAAGGAAGAGAAGAAAAAAAGAGAGTGGGCAACCATCAAACCTCCTCTCTCCTCATCAAAATTATTTCAGTTCACTGCCACATTAGGCCAAATAAAGATGGGTGTAAGAGTAGTTATGAATTTCAAGTGCTCAGCCTATAGGACTTCTACTTCTGTGCTACCTCTTATCAATCTTGGTTACTAATAATTCTACTGTAGTTTATCTTTGTGCTTTACAATTATCATAACAGCAAAATTTATACTAATTTCTGTTCTTAAAATTAAACTTTTTATTACATGAGATAATTGTCAGTATTCTTGAATCTGATTATGGAATAGGCATGTAGAAAACAACAAATCCTTATGTCTGAGTAATGGAATTAGAGATTGGTTATTTGAAAATTAGTTGCTTTTTAACATCTCAAGTAGATAATTTTTTTTTGCCCTTTGGCCTCCTCTCTCCTCCCCTACTGTGCATTGCGTATCTGCATTAGGCATCAACCAAACCTCCCCCACTGGTAGAAATACTTGCTCAAACATAAAGAGCAATCTTCTCCTAGCATCAACAAGACAACTCCTTAAAAGATAACATTCTTTCATGATCTTGTAAGGGGCCATGAGGATGCTTAGATCTGGATTGTATAAACTGTCAATAACGCGTCATCTAACATATAGCTCTCTGTCGCAAAAAACTTATATAACAATGTCTGGATTTCTAATGGGTGGAACAGTTCTTGGAGCTTTCTGAGATGCTGTTCCTGGGCTATAATCATTAAATATGGCTCAAATAAAATTTTCCATTTCTTTCTTTTTTCTTTTTTGCTTTGTTTTATTTTGTTTTCTCAATTTATTTGATTGAAGTATAGTTGATTTACAATGTTGTGTTAGTTTCTGCTGTACAGCAGTGATTCAGTTATACATATGAATATATACTTCTTCATATTCTTTTCCATTATGGTTTGTTACAAGATACTGAACATAGTTCTCTGTGCTATACAGTAGGAACTTGGTGTTTATCCATTTCTTTGTTGATCAATTAATTTTTTGTCAACAGCAAGATGTCCTTGAATTTCAGGACTTAGAAATTTTTATTACTTTTTATTGAAAAAGTGCACTAAATAGTAACCAACCACCTTTACCATAAACAAATACAATAACAGTAACTCACACTAACACAAAACATATTCCTAACAAGCCATTATTTTTCTGTCTGGGGTAGTTTTAAAGTCACCTCCCACCCCCTCCCCCCCCCCCGAAAAAAAAAACCAGAAATGTACTTATACAAAAGCCATCTTTTTAAACAAAGCTAATGATTCACAAAAAAAGCTATAAATATAATATGTAACTAGTTGATATACATCTAATAGATTTTGTTAAAATCAGTCTCATAATAACACACCTGAAGTGTTCTTGAACAAAATATGTGAAGAGAAGACTTTATCAATGTCTAAAAAAGAGGGCCTTCTTTATAGACAATTCTGAGAAATTATCACGAAATATTAACATTTTCCATTATTTTGATCTTGAAGAATCATCTTTCAAAAGTACACATTTACAAATTTACTATTAGGCACACTATGTTGTATATTTAATGCCTTTTAAACTAATTATAAATGACAAATATGGTACCTGTGAATTCATAATGTCTACATAAAAATTAGAATTTGATTGCAATTGAGAGGAAGATTTGTTTTTTGATAGAAAAACTGTGGGATAATACAAATACAAAAATTTGAGAACCATTCCCTCAGATTAGCTAGCAATGTTGGGAACATTAGGTGGTCAATAAACCTCTAAAGAATGGCATTTAAGACTCTTTACAGCCTTTCCCTACCTGATTTTCCAGTTTTGTTTCATGACAGCATCCTACACTATCCCAGAATAGTGCTATTGACATTACCCAGGAGCCTCAGATTCTGTGCATTTGCAAATATTAGTCCCTGTGTCTAGAATGCTCTTACCCCCATTTCTGCCTTTGATATTCAACTCATTTGTCAAGATTAGCTCAAATGCCACTTTTTAAAAAAATAAATTTATTTATTGGCTGTGTTGGGTCTTTGTTGCTGCACACAGGCTTTATCTAGTTGCAGTGAGTAGGGGCTACTCTTTGTTGTGGTGCACAGGCTCCTCATTGCAGTGGCTTCTCTTGTTTCGGAGTGCAGGCTTTAGGCACGTGGGCTTCAGTAGTTGCGGCACATGGGCTCAATAGTTGTGGTGCACAGGCTTAGTTGCTCCGCGGCATGTGGGATCTTCCTGGAGCAGGGAACCCATGTTCCCTGTATTGGCAGGCGGATTCTTAACCACTGTGCTGTCTAGGAAGTCCAAATGCCACTTTTTATAGGCAGCCTTCTCCAATGTTTCTACACTACCACATATACACATAGCTATATATTGCAGTTATCTGTATGTATATGTATATCCACTTTAAGCTCTCTGAGGGAAGAAACTTGTTCATTATTTGTCTCAGTACCTAGTACAACACCTTATAAATATTCATTGAATTGATTGATTAAAGTGGAGATTTCTAAGTTTTTCTGAGGTCCATATCTTTTGCTAAACATGATATGAATTCATGGAAGAAATATCTTCAGGAAATATAGTTTAGATCTTGTGCAGTTAAAGCTAGCGATGAAGAAAATTCTGGCTTTATTACTGACAGATCTTTGATCTACTTTCAGGGAGAGATAGAATATATACTAGTGAAGCTCTTAATATATGTCAATCCACCATGGCTGGTTTGATTTCATACTCTGCTAAACTGTCTGCTATATACAAATATCAACAGTTTAGAAAAGAACCCTGCCTCAGGTTGTGACGGGTGCCACTGTGTTGTAAGAAGCACTATAGCTCAGCTGAGACTGGCTCCAGAGGTAGGCGTTTCTGGAGTTCAATTCTCCCTTGGAAAATTTCCCATTGGATCAGAGGTAATGCTGATTTATAAATCATCTGAAGATTGAGCTGGTGGGTGGATTAATGAGGGAAAACAAAGGAAAACCTAGAACCAAAAGCAAGATTAGGTAAGTCACACACTGGGGAAAATATTTATAAATCATATATCTGATAAAGGACTTGTACTCAGAATATATAAAGAATCCTTACAACTCAATAATAAAACAAATAACTCAATTTAAAAATGGACAAAAGACTTGAATAGATACATCGCCAAAAAGACATACTAATGGCTAATGAGTATATGAAACGTGTTTCAAATTATTAGCATTTAAGGAAATGAAAATTAAGACCAAATTAAAACAAGAAGGAAGGGGGCAGGGCAACAACCTTTAAAAGAATGACACAGCCATTGTGGATATGACATAAACTGGTTAGAACCAGCTAGGTCCAAGATGGCAGAAGATTCGATTTCTGTAGACCTTGAGCCTCACTATATGCTCATTGTAATACATTAGCATGCTAATGTGCTATGACCAGGTCTGAGGCCAATCATAAAAGGCAAAAAAGTGGGTGGTAGCCCAAATCCTTGAAATCCCTGCCCCTTCTCCAAAACAGTTGGAATAATCCTCCCATTCAGCCTATGGAATTAACCAGCCCATAAAAACTAACCACTCCGTATTTTGAGCTGCTCTCAAGCCTTTTGAGACAGACCACATTCTGTCTATGGGATGTGTATCTCTCTCAATAAATCTACTTCTTACCTGTCACTTTGCCTGTTGCTGAATTCCTTCTGTGCTGAGACAAAAAGAACCTGAGCTTCATTAAGTCCTGAGACCAGGTGTGCAATTTCAATTAAAAGAGAGTGGGTTTGAGTCCTAGCTGGTGCGTTCAAGTCCCAGTCTGAGTTTTGGCTGGGTTCAAATCCCATCTGTGTTGTGCAGTTTCAAAACGAGACACCATTACACACCCTCTAGGAAGTTATAATTTAAAAAGCAGAAAATACCAAGTGTTTGTAAGAATATAGAGAAACTGGAATTCCCATACATTACTGGTGGAAATGTAACATAGCCCAGCCACTTTTGAAACAGATTGGTAGTTTCTTAACAATTACATACAGCCAAATAATTCCACTCATAGAAATCTAACCAAGAGAAATGAAAATACAAGCCTACATAGAGACTTGTGCACACATTTTTATAGCAACATTTATTATAATAAGTAGAAGTAGAAACAACCCAAATGTTCATCAACCAGGGAGTGGATAAACAAAATGTGGTATAGCCACACAGTGAATACTGTTCTGTGTTAAAAAAGAACAAAATACTGTTGCATACTGCACAATAGATGAATTTTAAAAACTTTATGTTAGTGATAGAGGCAAAATGCAAAAGACTATATAGGGTCTGAAAGTAGAGTGGTGGTTGCCAGGGGATGGGGAGAGGGGAAAAAGGGGGGTTAATGTTTAATGGGTACAAAGTTTCATTTGGGGAAGATGAAAAAGTTCTGTAGATAAAGGCAGAAAGTAACTGTGGTGAAATAAACCTAGACATTCTTCATAGCAAAGGCCTAATCTCCAGGGAAAAAGACTTCTCCAGAGCCTTATTTTATGGACAGAAGGGCATTTCCTCAAACTCCAGCTCCCTCTAGCCCTTCTGTCCCACCTAAATAGATAGAGGGGGAAGCTAACAAACACCTGTGAAAGTCACAGCCCAGGGACCAAGGCCTACTGAAAGACTGAGATTTCATTATAAGATTACAGAATGATTCTCTTCTTCCAAACTTTACCACCACACCAATAGGGCTCCAGTCTAATAACAGTGAATTACAGCTGAAGGAGATGCAAGACACAGAGTCTTTTTGAGGAGGAGTTCTTACGGAAGCCCTAAAACTAGAGAGAGAGAAAGAAGGGCACTAGAGAAATTTGAACTCTGTGGCATCTGCAGCTACAGAAAACATTAAACACAGCCCAACTTCTAGCCATATTAACATAAAATCTCACACTAAAAGCCTATTTACCTCAGTCCCTATTATCTGATATATCATCTCCAGCTTTCAACAAAAAAATTTACATGTCATGCAAAAGACAAAAAAAACACAATCTGGAAAGACAAAGAAAACTACAGGTCCAGGCCCAGCTTGACAGATAATGGAGTTATCAGACTGGGAATTTAACTGTGGTCATTATGTTAAGAGCTCTAATGGAAAGTATAAGACAACATGTGTGAACAGATGGGTAATATAAACAGAGATAAGGAAACTCTAAGAAAGAATCAAAAGGAAATGCTATAAATCAAAAGTACTGTACCAGAAGTGATGAATGTCTTTGATGGAGTCATCAGTGTACTTGACACAGCAGAAGAACCAGTAAGCTTGAAGACTGGTCAATGGAAACTTCCCAAAATTTAATGCAAAGAGAAAAAAAAGAATGAAAAAAAGAAGAGAATGTCCAAGAACTGCAGGACAATTATAGAAGATGTACCATACATGTAATTGGAATACCGGAAAGAGGAGGAACAAATAGAGCACAAGAAATATTCAAAGTAATAATAGCCCAAGAACCTTCTAAAATTAATGAAAGACAGCAAACAGCAAACCACATATTCAGAAAGCTCAGAGAATATCAGGCAGGAGAAACAAACAAACAAACAAAACCTACGTTAAGCCATGTCATATTCAAATTGCAGAAAACAAAAGACAAAATCTTTTAAAAATCTTGAAAAAGTCAGAAACAGAAAAAACTTACCTATAGAAGAACAAGGAATTATAGCATATTCTTGTCAGAAACCATCCAAGCAAGAAGAAAGTTGAGGGAAATATTTAAAGAATTGGAGGAAACAAATCATCAACCTAGAATTCTATATTCAACAAAATTATCATTTTATGCAGGATAAAGACTTTCTCAGAAAATTAAAAACAGAGAATTCAGTGAAAGCAAAAAGTATTAAAATGTCCTGTCCTGCAAGAAATGTTAGAAGAAGTTCTTCAGGGAGAAGGAAAATGATATATAGGTCAGAAACTTGGATCTACATAAAGAAAGGAAGAATGTCAGAAAAGCAATAAATAAAGGTAAAATAAATTTTTATTTAATCTTAATTTATTAAAAACTAAACTTGAAAATGTTTAAAGTAGTAATAGAAGCAATGTATTGAGTGATTATAGCATATGGATAAGTAAAATGAATGACAGTGATGTCACAAGGATCAGAGGAAGGAACTGGGAATACATTTATAAGATATCTGCACTATATATGAAGCAGTAGTGTTATTTGAAATTAATTTTAAATTAGTTAAAAATGTACTGTAAACTCTAGGGCAGCCAGCAAAAATTTTTTTTGAAGAAGTATAATTGCTATCCTAAGAGAAGAGATAAAATAGGTAATATAAAATGCTCAACTAAAACCAGAGAAGGCAAAAAAAGGGAGGGGGGAACATAACAAAGAATAAATGCAATGAATAGAAAACAATTATAAACATGGTGGATATTACTCCAACTATATCAACAATTGCTTTAAATGTAAATGGTATAAATACAATAATTAAAGGAAAGAGATTGTCACAGTCGCTAAAAAATAAGACCTAGCTTATTTATAAGAAACCCACTTTAAACATAAAGACACATGTATAAATAGATTAGAAGCAAAAGGCTGGGGAAAGATATACCATGCTAACAATCATTAAAAGCAAATTGAAGTAGCTATATTGATTTCAGATAAAACTGAATTCAGAGCAAGGACAATTAGCAGATATAACGAGGGTCATTACATAATGATAAAGGGGCCAATTTTCCAAGAAGACATAACAATTCTTAATGTGAAAGCATGTAACAACAGAACATCAAAATATATGAATGAAAACCTGACCACTAAAAGGAAAAATAGAAAAATACACTGTTATAGTTAAATTCTTCAACACTGTCTTTTAGTAATTGATAGATCAAGTAGGCAGAAAATGAGTAAGGATATGACTGGCCTGGAAAGCACTATCAACTTGATCTAGTTGATGTTTATATAATATTCCATTTAGCGACAGCAGAATGCACATTTTTTCCAAATTTGAATAAACAATAACCAAAATGGGCCACATTCTGAGCTGTAAAACATTTGAAATTTGAAAGTACAGAAATCATACAAATTATATTCTTACACCACAATGGAATTAAACTAGAAATAAATTACAGAAAGATAACTGTAAAATCTCCAAATATTTGGAGATTAAAAGACACATTTCTAAATAACATGTATCAAAAAAGAAGTCTCAAGAGAAATTTAAAAATGTTTTGAACTAAATGAAAATACTATTTATCAAAGGTCGTGGGAAGCAGCAAAAGAAATGTTTAGAGAGAAGTTTATAACATTAAAGACATATATTAGAAAAGAGGAAAGATCCAAAATCAATAACCTAAACTTCCACTTTAAGAAACTAAAGAAAAAGGGCAACTGAAACCTAAGGCAAACAGTGGAAAAGAAAGAATCTTTAAAAGGGTAGAAAAAAAATGAAATAGAAAACAAGAAATCAATATAGAAAATTAATGAAACAAAGTTGTTAAGATATCAATAAGAGTTCAGTAAAATCAATAACCTCTTGCCAGTCTGAGAAGATGCTAATTACCAATGTCAGAAATGAAAGAGGAATTATTATATGGACACTTGAGAATAATAGAGAAAAAATAAAAACAGCTCTATGCCCATAAATTTGATAACTCAGATGAAATGAACTAACTCCTTGAAAACACAATCAGAATAGGCCTACAACTATTAAAGAAATTGAATCACTAATATCTTTCCGAAATTCTATCAAATATTTAAAGAAGAAATAATACCAATTCTCCACAATCTCTTCCAGGAAATAGAAGCCAAGGGAACACTTCTTAACTCATACTATGAAGCCAGCATTACCCTAACACCAAAAACAAATAGACATTACAACAAAGAAAAACTATAGACTAAGATCTCTCATGAACACAGAAGCAAACATCCTCAACAAAATATTAGCAAATTGAATCCAACAGCGAAAAGAAGTACACATCACAAACAAATGGGATTTACTCCAGGTGTGCAAGGTGGCTCAACATTAAAAAAGCAATCAATGTAGTCCACTACATCCACAGGCTAAAGAGGAAGATAATGTGGTCATATCAGTTGATGTAGAAAAAGCATTTGACAAAATCCAACAGCCATTCATGATAAAAAAAAAAATCAGTAAACTAAGAATAGAGGGGAACATCCTCAACTTGAGAAAGAACATTCACAAAAACCCGACACCTAACATCATACCTAGTGGTGAGAAATTGAGCACTGTCCCCCTAAAATCAAAAACAAGGCAAGGATGTCTACTCTTACCTGAATGCTGAGAAAGAGTTAGGAATGCAAATATCTGGGGAAGAGCATTCTGGGCAGAGGAAATGGCAAAGATGGAAAAGAGCTCAATGTGCTTGAGGAACAGAGAGGAGGGCAGGGTTCTTGGTGTATCGTGAATGAGCAGCAAAGCAGTAGAAGGTGAAATTAGTTGAGTAAAAAAGGGCCCGATTAAGCAGAACCTTGAAAGTAAGGTGAGTAATTTGAATTTTATTCTAATAGCATTGGAAAGTCAGAGAGGGGTATGATCTGATTTACGTTTTTAGAAGAGTGTTGCTTGCTGACATGAACCTCTTGGTTGTGCCCATGTACATTCTTGGGAGGCATTTACTCTTTGCATCTGGATTCAGAAGACAAGTTAATGCCAAAGGTACCCTTGCATATCCAAGTTCTGTAATAAGCTTTAATAATATTGCCAAGCCCAGAGAAGAGAGATAGCCACCATTGCTATTGGATTGTTACTTTAAGGCAGGAAACATTCACTGGGCATAGGTGAAGAGAAAAAGTTGTAAGAATTCAAAGTCAATTTTTTAAAGTTTATGGTTTTGAAGTATAGTTTTTTTAAAATTATTACTCTCAAGAAAATCGGAATAGCCATAAGGAACCTGTCTATACCTTATAAAAATGCAATTGAAGGCCTTGTCCCTTTCATCATTGACTGTTCCCACTAAAAACCCCACCAAAGAAGTTATCTTAAAAATAAATGCCAGGACAACAGGTTTTTCTTGAGGAACACGTGTGATTTCTTCTAAGAGCTAGAAAATGTACTTTATTTCCATTTTTACACTAGCTGCTTAAAATTTTAAAATTGAGTTACAGAAACTGAACTGACTCAGTGTTGGCATATTAACATTCTCTTCATCTATATCTACCATTCATTGTATCCAGGATACTATTGCAAGCAGCTTCAAATCCCTTTGGGAACACATTGAGTATAAATTTAAGCACAGGCAAATTGTGCAGGCAATTTATGCCTAATTGTATATTACCTTCAAGAAACCAAAATGAACTTTGTCTTCCCATGGGGTGACACTAACAGTAAAGAATATAAGAGGTACATGAAGGACTATAGAGATTACTAATTTAAAAGTATTTTCATGACAACAGAGTGACCGGAAGTGCATTTCCTCATGTTGATGAGTCAATTATTTGATCTTGCACAGAGGATAAGCAGAAGATGGGGTCATTCTTATGGCTAGTTATCAACACTATTAGTATACCTTAAATAGAGCCTTTGTAGCTTAGCTTCCTTATTTAAGTATTTTTTGCTTTTCACGTTGAATACATATGTTTAGGTGTCAAGAAAGTGCAACTTCTGCTACAAAACTGCAAAGAGCTAGACCTATAGGACAGCTTAGCAAACGGCACTTAATGTGTAACCATATGGATAGATAGTTTCAAAGAGTAGTTATTCAATCAGGCAATAAAACACCACTTATAAACAGAGGGTTTGCCTGTCAATAATTTAAAAAGTAAATTATGTTTGTTGTTTTTCCTCAAAAGCTAACCTCTGATTCATTTGGTTTCTTTCCCTTTATAGTTTATTTCTATCAAATCCTTTTCCCATTAAGGGTCGATTTCAGAATTTCTAACCACATACTGAGTAAGCTAGAGCCTCACAGCAGAAGATCCCTTGAAACTTCTGCCTTATGGGGCCTGGCAGACACTCAAAAGTGCTGAACACATGAAACAAGTGCTGAACAAATCTGCTGAACAAATGAAAATAATTACAGTGTAAATAATTTTTTTGTACTTATTGCTGGCATACAAGCTGAAAATGGGATTGTCCCGCTGTTAAAGGTCATAAGCAAACGCAAGACCTTCCAGCCTTTAGTGTGACATCCTCATAATAATATATTTCAGAAAGATGGTCTTGATTTTTTTGGCAGTTGTTATATTTTTATTATAACTATATCCAGATATGATATATCTGATATGTAATATATATGTAATTGATAGATATTATTATACATCATATCTGTGTATAACTATATTAGAAGTATCAGATGTCACTCAATAAGGCTTAACTTGACTACATTATTTGAAATATCAACCCCATTACCACAACCTACCCCACATTTCTGATCCTCTGTTTTTTGCTTTGTGTTTTATATATCATTTCTCACCTTTTAACACACAATATGATTTACTTATTTAGTATGTTTTTTTTTATTTTCAAATATCCTTTAATATATTCCAGAAAATTTTCTACAATAAATTCTTTTTTTTTCCCCCACAGGAACTTCCTGGTGATATGTTTTTTTAAGAACTTTTATTTAGTTATAATTGACATACAATAAACTGCATATATTTAAAGTGTACAATTTGATACTTTTTTTTAATTAATAATGTATATATGGCAATCCCAATCTAGTATGTTTATTATTTATTGTCTTTTCTCCCTACTAGAAGGTGGTCTCCATGAAGGTGGTGAATTTTTGACTTCCTAAGGAAAATATTCTCTGCATTATAAAATAGTTGTTTTTTAATTTACATAAGATCTAGATGTTAATATATCAATCTCAAATACATGTATGTTAAACATTATAATTATAAAGCCCTTGCGTTCTGTAAATAAATGAGCCTTAAAGGTGGAATGTATATGTATAAAATTCAGAAAAATACACGCTTAACTATTTCACCTCTTCTTTTCCCCCTCCTTTCAAATGATAACATTCTAATATCTGGGCTGGGAACTCAGAGATCTGAACTTATTAGAATAAAGTAAGGCAAAGGACTCAGACTTTTGCACTTTTTTTTTTTTTTTTTTTGGCAATTGGGTTCTAGGTGTTTGAGGTAGTTGGAACTCTGACTTCCAGGGAGTATAACAATTCATTGATATATTACAAGTATCTAGAACAGTGTCTGCCATATAGGTGCTGAATAATTGTTGAATGATTTAGAATATCATGACCCTGCAGAATCTGAATACTGTCTGTAAAGTGTATTACTTTGGACAGTTTTATAGGAGACATGTATAGTCCTGTCTTCTTGATGCTTGGCATTTATTCAATCTCTTCCTGGTTACTTAAGTTAAATAAATATTGGCCTTTCTAAGCCCAAGCATTCCTTCAAAGGGTTTTTTAATTGAAGGAGAGTTACTCAACATTATACTGCTCTCTTCCTCATTTTGTGTACTTACTTATTTCTATACCATGTATAATGAACAATGACAGAAAACTGAGGGAGTTTTATCTTTTCTTGGATCTTTTTTCAGAACGGCCATTCAAAATTTATAGTTATAGCTAGTATTAAGTTAACCAGTGGAGAGGGAAAACGCATAGCACTATTCATACATACTCTATTCCCTATTTGTAATAGAAATTTGTAATAGAAATACACTATTCTCTATTTGTAAAATCCCATAGTCTTTGATGAGTCGTAAATTCCAAACACATTTCTACTGCCTGTAACTAAAATGCAGTCATTTATTGACGTTTAACATTTTCTGATTTTGAAGAGCATTAAAGTCCATCTAAGTGAAAGGCCCTGCATAGGAGTAAACTTCTTTTCTTTTTGTACCTGCCTTTACCTAAATCATCCTGTTCTTGTAAGTCCTTAAATCTCCTTCCTTGTGCAGTCACTGATAATCCAAAGGGCTCACACCAGAGAGAAGAGGAAAAAGGACTTTATTTTTCCAGCTTCACTGAGGTATAATTGACAAATAAAAATTGTATATAGTTAGGCTTATATGATTTTTAAGGTGTATAATGTGACGATTTTATATGTAAATATTTTATACATATTCTATATTATTAAATATTCTATTATATACAATATTTATAAATATAAATGATTACAACAATCAAGTTAACACATCCATTATCTCCCATAGTTACTTTTCCTTTTTTGATGATAACACTTAAGATCTTTTCTCTCAGCACAGGTCCGGCTGACCAATTCAACAACATTTTCAAGGTTCAACCATGTTGTAGTATTAAGTATTTATCAGTATTTCATTCCTTTTTACAGGTGAAATATTCCATTGTATGGATATACTATATTTTATTTATCCATTCTTCATTTGTTGGCCATTTGGGTTGTTTCTGCTTTTTGGCTATTGTGAACAATGGTGCTATATCCCATTAATGTCATGGTCTGAGTGTGGGTCAGAAAAGAATTTCCAGACACAAAGCAGAATGTAAGGAAAACAGAGTTTATTAGAGAGAAGGGTCGCTGCAAGAACAGCGGGCTGACTTCCTGGTAGCCAGGGAAAGTCGACCATGAGCATGGGTTGCCTGCCTGTTTTTACAGCTGGGAACCTGTGGATATCTGCTGACTGGGCAGAGTATGTATACTTTTACTGTGCTGAGCAGGAGAAATATGGGACAAATAGCTTCCCTTATATGGGATGGGCAAGGGACATGGCATGCTGCTTGGAAAGGTTTTGGGACATTGCAACTGTTGCATTGTACAGAGTGATAGGAGTCCTGTAACTCTTTGTTCTGGCAACATTGGCCCTTAGAGTTTATCTTGTTCTTTGTCCTTGGAGCACACCAAAATTAATATTTGTAAAAATATTTAAAATACTTAGGAGGGTCAGTAGGAAAAATATTCAACTAGGAGTTCAGAAACCTACGGTCTACTTTAGTTTTGGTGGTAATTCCATGTTCACTAAAGGAGATTTGACAAAAAATTCCTTTGACCTTCAAAAATTGGTAATTTTATATTTTTTGTCTTTTTCAAGTGTTTGGCCTAAGACCAAAGTTCTGCAGCAGAAGAAGCATTAGGTCATTACAACCATACATTCTACACCCTAGCTAGGAAGTGCAGTCAGTATTGTAATTCATCTTAAAGTTAAATCTCTTCTATTTTTTAATATTTAGTCTACTGTACAGTTTGGCGAATACTTAAAAATTCAGTTTTATATTGCTCCTCTTTGGAGAAAAGGTGCTCTCCATTATTTCAAATGATAGAAATCTTAATAATAAACAAAAATAATCTGAATGGATTGCACTGAGGAAATACTTTCATTTCTCCCTGTTTTATTTCTGGCAGGGAATGGATAGTTCCTAAAATCTTTTCATTTGTCACCACAATCTAAAAATCATCTTGCTCCCCCTTCATATATAAAGATGACCTTTAAAGAGGATTTGAGAAAATTCTAGATGACCATTTTGACGTGCTTGTAAGCTGGAGCAAATATCCTATTTCCTTTGACCATTCTCTTGGACAATAAAGGGTTGGTTTTTATTTTTTTATTGAAATATAGTGAACTTACAATGTTGTGCCAATCTCTGCTGTACAGCAACGTGACTCAGTTATACACATATAGACATTCTTTCTTTATTCTTTTTCATTATGGTTTATCACAGGATATTGAATACAGTTCCCTGTGCCATACAGTAGGACCTTATTATTTATCCATCCTATATAGAACAGTGTATATCTGCTAATCCCAAACCCTCAGTCCTTTCCTCCTCTCTCCCCACTTGGCAACCACAAGTCTGTTCTCTATGCCTGTGAGTCTGTTTCACAGACACATTCATGTGTGCCATGTTTCAGATTCCACATATAAGTGATATATGGTATTTGTCTTTCTCTTTCTGACTTACTTCACTTAGTATGATAATCTCTAGTTGCAAAGGTTCGGTTTTGATGGGGGATGGGGGATGGGGGTGGGATGGGGAATCTTAAGGTCAAAAATCTGGTAACTAATCATTGTGCTTACCTACTAATGAAAGCTGAAACTACTTTTGGACATTAACGGTAAATAAAATAACACACGGTAATATACTTCTAGAATTCGTTGTAATAAAGTCCATACAGGACAAGAGACAGCTACACGTGGGAAAACTCAACCAAGAGAGTAACCTTTCCCCAATTCTTACTAACGCCCCTGAAACTTGCGGTCGATGCGTGGATTCCTAGGTCATTTCCCCGGAAACCGCAGCCAGAGTCGGTTTCCACGCCCCAGAAGGAGCGCCTGGAGACGCAGGTGTTCTTAAGCTACCAACTGCGCCTGCGCGGGTCTCCCGCGCCCTTGTCATGAGAGAGGCCCGGATGGAAGACGCAGCGACGCGCCGTTGCCATAGCAGCCGGGTCGGGGCCGCAGCGGCGCTGGTGCTGGGGTCTCCCTTGCTTCATTGTCAGAGCTTAGAAAGAGGAGGAGAGGAGAACTCCCCCGGCCATCTTTGTGACCCCAGCCGCTGCGTCTTACACAGGCAGGAGGGGATATAGAGGGAGCGAAGGGAAGGATGATGCGGGGTTATTTACGGTGGGAGAGCGGGTGAAAGGGTAAATGTCTGGGACAGCTGGGAGGAGAGGTGGGTAGAGAAGCGAGTGAGGAGACTACACGTTGGCGCCGCATCCTTCTGAGTCTGGGGTCCGCGGAGCTTGGCGCTGGCGGGGAAGCCTGGCAATCGCACCTTACTTCGCTGTGTTTGAGGGAAACCCCTCTGAGCGTAGCTTCGTTTCTAATTTTTGTCGTATTCTTTCGCCTTTAAAAAGTTCTCATCCCTGGGAGAAAAAAGTCACTCCTGAAATGTTAGCTTCTGTGAAGGGGCTAAGGTGGTACCTTGGGACCCTGAAATGAAAATTACCACTGATGCTTGTAAAATATTATTTATCGTCATACTGTGTGACAGATGAGGACTTAAAAAATTTGCTCATGGGGTCACAGCCTGGGCAGGATGCAGCAGTAAGAATGGCCCAGATGGGCTCAAGATGTTATTATGGGTTAGCTTTTGCTTAGGTACTTATTTTATATTAAAAGTCGTTATGTTTGACGTTCTTCTCATTCTTTTAGATTTTAAACAAGGTTAAAATAGTATGACTGGAGTCAGTGATTCAGATTAAACTATTTTTAAGTGTTTTGAATCTTGAAAGAAAGTTACCAAAATTGTGTGTGTATACGGACTTAGACTCACGCTAAGAGGTGGAGTGAACACTGAAAGATCTGCGGTCATGTAACCGCATGGGATTTAGCAGACACACAAGAGGAAGGAATTAATTTGTCCCTTGCTACGGTTCCCTATTAAGAGAGTGGTTCTGGCCGAAGCGACATAGGTAGATTTTTCTTGATGATACACGTTGAATGTGTGAAACTCACAAGGAATGCGTGTTAGGTGATTCATTTTGTGTAAGATGTATTTTTGTTCCAGCATGTTGACTGTGTACCATATGGCCAGTACCCTGGGGATGAAGATTAACAAAACAGGGGATTGAATAGCCTGTGACGCATTTGAAAAAGGCTTGGTAACGAGAGTTTATGATTTATGTTTCTTGTTTACTTGGGAACCAGCCATGAATTTTTTGAAGTTATAGGAAAAGAATGGCACTTCTTATTTGGTGAACTTCATTTCCTTTCCTGAGTCATTTCAACTATAGCTTTAAAAAAAAATTATGACATAATAGTTTGATTTAATAATACCTAATATGTTTAGTTTGTAATTATTTTATTTTTATTTATTTTGCTGATTGTTTTAGTTTTAAATTTGAGTTTTCATGTGGGTGAGATACTTTGTAAATAGTAAAGCGTATCTACTGAAGTCTTCGGGCAACCATTTATTTACAGGTCAGAACTATGTTTTTATAAAATTGAGGGAAAGCACTGATGAGTTCTGTAGAAGTCTTAGTCTAATAATTAGTTGTGCAGCTTAAACATCTTAAAATAATAAATTTCAAGTTTCCTGATCTGAAAATAAAGCTGATTATCCTAAGGCGTTTGTGAGTATAAAAAAATAGTATTACTTATGTAATTGTTTTGGATCACAATGAGTTTAGTCTATTCTTCATCATTCATGGCACCCTTACTTTTAATTGGTAGGTAAGTACATACAACAGCTTACATGATTTAGCCTGTTTTGCAGCTTAGGCATTGATAAATAAACTCACTCTGAAATAGAGATTTGTTTTCTTCAGGTCGCTTCAAAATATTATTCTTCTTAACCTCTGATTTACAAATTATTGAGGCAATACTTTTGAGTCCTTTAAGAGAGACCATTTCCTATTTGTAGCTTAAAACAAACAAGTATCTAGAAGGAATTACAGTCCAACTAATACATTATAATTAGTTATAATTATCCAGTTGAATAATTGGGTTGAATAATTAACATTCAGTGTACCTAAAACTAACTTTGTCTTGAGAGGGAAGGGGAAGTAATATTAAGGACTCTACTGTCATACAGAGTGAAGTAAGCCAGAAAGAGAAAAACAGATACCTTATGCTAACTCATATATATGGAATCTGAAGAAATGGTACTGATGAACTCTGTGACAGGGCAAGAGTGGAGATGCAGATGTCGAGAATGGACTTGAGGACATGGGGCTGGGGTGGAGGGTGGGGGCGAAGGGGAAGCTGGGATGAAGTGAGAGAGTAGCATAGACATAGATACACTACCAAATGTAAAATAGCTAGCTAGTGGGAAGTTGCTGTATAACAAAGGGAGATCAACTCCATGATGGGTGATGCTTTAGAAGGCCAGGACAGGGAGGTTGGGAGGGAGTCACGGGAGGGAGGGGATATGGAGATATAGGTATAAATACAGCTGATTCACTTTGGTGTACCTCAAAAGCTGCTACAAGAGTGTAAAGCAATTATATTCCAATAAAGAGCTTAAAAAAAAAAAAAGAACCCTGCAGAAGAAAGGTGACATTTAAATGAAATAGACTTTAGGATTTAAGTATTTTTTTAATAAGTAGGGGATAGTTTATTTATGTGTTCAAGTTGTAGGTATAATACATCAATAAAGATCCTTGCAAAGAACAGCATTTTTTCACTTGGTACAAAATATAGAAATTATTCTCAGGTTCTTCTGAGTCATTACTCTTGAATCCTACACATAGAATTTAAGTATTGAATTCAATTATTCAGACCCTGATAATTTATTTTAGATTAAATATTATCACGGTACTGTGCATTTGTTTTTACATTCTCTTCCATTTCATAAGTTGGCAGTTATTTGCTAATTTGCATTTTTTAGTAAAGGTTAAAATAAACCATAAGGATCATCTAGCTCAAGCGTTTTTCTGAAGTTTGTCTCCTGTAAAACAGTCATGCCGTGATTATCTTAAGAACTATGCATAAACATTTGATAGACAGGGAATGCAGCTCACTTCACTTTAGGACAAGGTTGAAAATGTAAATTCTGTCTTACATTGTGTCAAAATTTGCCTCTGAGTTTCTAGTCCTTGGTACTAGTCTTACTGTTTGGTATAATGCAAATCCAACCCTCCTTCACCTGGTGACCATTTAAATATTGTAAAGCAGTTGTCATGACTCTCCTTTAGGAGATTTCTTTTCTTTAGGCTAACATTCCCAGGGTTTTCAAGTGTTCCTAAGAATCTGGCTTTAAAGCATTTTATTCTCATAAGCCATCTTCTTCTCTTCTCCTTGTCTTTTATTTCCCTTTCTCCTGGTTTACCAAGCTCTGAATGTTTTCCAGCTTGTCTTTTGTTCTCTAAACTGAGGCAGACTGGATACAGAGCTTTGTATGTTATCTGTACCTCAGCCAAGTTTCAGCCTTGGAGCCCATGTACATTTTTGTCCTCATTCTTTTTTTTCTTTTTTGATTGAAGTATGCTTGATTTAACAGTGTTGTGTTAGTTTCTAACGTAGAGCAAAGTGATTCATATATGTTTGTGGTCTGAGTGTGGGTTGGGAAAGAATTTCTAGACACAAGGCAGAATGTAAGGAAGGTAGAATTTACTAAAGAGAAAGGACGCTGCCAGAGCAGTGGGCCGACTTCCTGGTAGCCAGGGAGAGTCGACCATGAGCATGGGTTGCTTGTCTGTTTTTATAGCCAGGGAACCTGTGAGTCTTCTCACTGAGTAGCGTATGTATACTTTCAGTGTGCTGAGTGGGAGAAGAGCAGAGCAAGTATATTTCCTTATATGGGGTGGGCAAGGGACAGGGCATGCTGCTTGGGAGGGCTCTGGGACGTTGCAGTGGTTTCACTGTGACAGAGTAATAGGAGTCCTGTAGCTCTTTATTCTGGCAATATTGGCCCTTTGAGTCTATCTCGTTCTTTGTCCTTGGAGCGCACCACATTTCCCCCTCTCTTTATTTAAAGGGCCAGTTTTTTGGCCTTATTGGATACCCTGCTCATGTCTGTCTATCTGCCTAGCTCCCTCAGGTGTTCGGGAACCCCTTTTTGTAAGGAAAAGGGCCAATGATCTCTCTTCCTGCTGGGCAGGGGCGTTTTATGGCCCTGGGTTTCTGTTGCCTGCTCTCTGTCAGGGTATACCTAGGGAGGGGTGGGGCCTCCATGGAACGTGATGGTGGCTTGTTCAAGTGTTGTCTGGGTGTTGGCTGGCTGATATTCTTATTGCGTTACCATTTGAAGGTTTACTTGTTGGATCCTACAAGAGACAAACTTAACAAGGAGGTTAAAAATACATGGCCCGAAGATTAGAGGAAGTAGGAAGGCTGCTATAGGACCTAGGAAAGGGGCGAGCCAGGACCAGATATTTGTCTTGAAATCCCACCAGTCGAATCCCCCTGAGGCTCCTTTTGTATAAAACCCATTAGCTCTTTTAATAATGTCCTGAAGATTAGTTTGAATTTTGCCTGATTGGTTAACAAAAAAACCAGCAATCCTCCTTTAACATAGCGGCTTGGTTAGCTGTTAGTAAGTCTAAAGCTTTCCTGTTCTGTAAAACCACTTCTGCTAGAGAATTTATTTGTTCTTGTAGAGTGTTAATTTGAGCTGCTAGGTTGGCAGTCTGTTGTATGAGTTCCAGAGAGAGCTGCTGGGCAGTGAAAATAGAGTTTAAGAGTCCTGCTGAGCCTGTTCCCATCCCAATGGTAATCCCTAGGATTGGTATTACAGTGAGGCTGCCTGCTTCCATTTGTGTGATTGAGAGTATAAGGGAGGTGAGATACTGTCATTCATAAGGGTAAGGTTAGGAATAATGTATATAAGGGTACAAGTCCCCGTCCAGTTGGCTGGAAGACATAAATAGGCATTAGATCTGAAGAGGAAATAGGTGCAATTTGTAGGGTCTAAGCAGACATCTAAAGTGATGTTGAAGTAGAGTTTCCCTAAACGGGTATGGGAATGTTCTTTGCCCTCATAGATGGTAGCTAAAGTTATCCCAGCTAAGGGGGAGAGGCAAGCAGTCTTTGAGGGATGGGAGGAAAAGTTATAAGCCCAGTTAAAAGAAGGAATAGTAGGGTTCCACCCTATGTCACAGTCCTCGGGTGTCTTGAGTTTTTTGCAGTCTTCTTGTTTAATATTAGAGGGTTGGAACCAAAAATTGTGGTTCTGATAGGGACATTTTGGGGATAGGGTGGGGCACATGGAGATCCTAAAATAGCTAATTTGTGTCCATTTAGTGTTGACATTAGGAGATTTGGAGAAGTAAATGTTGTAGAAAGGGGAATCAAAATAGTAAGTGTGGGGATAGTTTGTTTTGTTGCCAGTTACAAGGGAAACCCATGTTCGGTGTGTCTCTATTGCTAACTTGGTCAGATATTTCTTGAGGGCTTGATTGGCCCTTTCCACCTTGCCTGATGCCTGAGGACACCATGCCAAATGAAGATAACTGATTTGAAAGGCCTCCCTGACCCCTTGGGTTAGACTTGAAATAAAGGTGGGGCCATTGTCTGATTATAAAGAGTGCAGTAGCCCAAACCGGGGTATGATATGTTCCATGAAAGTAGTGATAACCTCGGATGCTTTCTCAGTTTTAGTAGGGAAGGCCTCTGTCCATCCTGTGAAGGTGTCCACCATGAGCAGGAGATATTTGAAGGCTTTGCAGAGGGGCAAGTGGGTGAAATATATCTGCCACTCTTCTCCTGGTTGGTTCCCCCGCCTCTGGGTCGGAGGGAATAGTGGGGGTGGTGGGGTGCGGGTGGTTTATAGCCCCCTCTGGGTTGGCCTCGCGACAGACCGGACGGGCCTGGGATACAGATTGGAGGGTGGAGAGGATTCCTTTTCCTATGGATATTGTCCCCACCAGTCTGTAGCAGGATTTGGGTCCTAAATGGGTAGCCTACTGAAGGTGGCTTAGAATCTTCCATTGGGAGGCTTCTGGTAAAAGAAGCTTGGTGTCTGGGCTTTGTAGCCATCCTTCAGGGGTTAGGGGAGGCTTCTGGTAAAAGAAGCTTGGTGTCTGGGCTTTGTAGCCATCCTTCAGGGGTTAGGGGAAGCTTCTGGTAAAAGAAGCTTGGTGTCTGGGCTTTGTAGCCATCCTTCAGGGGTTAGGGGAGGCTTCTGGTGAAAGGAGCTTGGTGTTTGGGCTTTGTAGCCACCCTTCAGGGGTTAGAGCGAACCCATGGTTTTGTCCCTTTAAGTTCTGATGGTGAGTACTGTGGGGGCGAAGAGTCTAAACTTGGGATCAAGGGAGCCTGTATGACATTTGGGGCAGCCCTTTTGGCCTCTCTATCTGCCATATGATTTCCTTTAGTTATGTCTGATGGGTCCTCTTCATGTGTCCTGCAGTGGATGATAGCTATTTCCTTAGGGGATTTTATGGCCTCTAATAGGCGCAGGATTTCTGGCCCAAGCTTGATCGGGGTGGTATGTGTGGTTCGTAGGCCCCTTTCCTTCCAAATGGCTGCATGAGCATGGACTACGTGGAAGGCGTATGCTGAGTCTGTGTAAATGTTAATTCATAGTCCTTTCCCAGTTGAAGTGCTCTGGTTAGTGGTATAAGCTCTGCTTTCTTGGCAGAGGTAGTTGCCCCATGGAGTGGGCCTGACTCTGTTACCCCTGTTAAACTGACTATTGCATATCCCCAAACCCTTCAACCTTCTTGAATAAAACTGCTGCCATCTGTAAACCATTCTGCGTCTGGATTGGGTAAAGGGACATCTTATAGATCTGGTCTTGCACTGTAGGGATGATCAATAATTTCTAGACAGGAATGTAGTAGGGGTGTGTGTGTCAGGATTTGGGTAGGACAAGAAAGTGGCGGTGTTTAGAGTGGTGGTGTCCCATACTTCCTGGAGAACTTGGTGGAGGATGTGGGGTGGGACTTAAGTTAGAGGAGGCTTCATGGTGGTTGTCAAGGCCGTATTTATTGGAGTAAATGTAAAGTAGCTTTAAGTTTTGTTAAAAGGTCTTGGCCTAAGAGAGGTGTAGGACAGACTGGGAGGACTAGGAAAGAATATGTGATAGAGTATTTTCAAGAGAACAAGGTAAGGGAGCTGTAAAACGGCTGTAAGAGGGTTGTCCATCTCTTCCTGTTAGGAGGATCGAGGAATGTGAGTGGGACCAGAGAAGGAAGTCAGGGTTGAGTAGGTAGCCCCAGTGTCAATCAGAAAGGTTACAGTGGCCCCTAACACATCCAGGGTTACCCAGGGCTCCTCCATTCTTATGGGGAACATAGGGGCCTGCAGATAGAGCCCCAGGCACCATCAGTCATCCACATCCAGGAGCCCCAGATCTGTGGAGATCTCACCCACACGGACAAATCTGAATGTGAGTGGCATGGCAGAATTAAGAAAATTCACATAAGAGT
The DNA here is from genome assembly GCF_030028045.1 of Hippopotamus amphibius kiboko. Classification (NCBI taxonomy): domain Eukaryota; kingdom Metazoa; phylum Chordata; class Mammalia; order Artiodactyla; family Hippopotamidae; genus Hippopotamus; species Hippopotamus amphibius. Next base: position 140,546,465 of record NC_080188.1, on the reverse strand, counting down.
ATAGGAAAGCATGGGGTCAGGGGACTCAAGACCAAGCCAGTCAAGAGTCCCGAGCTCTGATTCCCATAGCGTATTTATTGAGAAAAAGCATTCTAGCATTCTGGATTATGAATCACAATAATGGACATAACTAGGTATATGCTTCAAATAGAGAAAAAAGCAGAACACCTTGTTTTTTATGACTCCTAGGGGAGATTGTTTATCTTTAACTGGGAGCTGGAGCCTGGAGCCATCGGGCTGTATGACTTCTTTATCTCAATCAGTTTTCCTTGCGACTAGTTCTGCTTTCCGAACTGCCTGCAGCCGTGCAGCCGGTCATGTGCTCTCAGGATTGTTACTCCAAGTCAGTGTCCTCTCTGTCCTCTGTGGTTCTCTACATCTCCCCCTTTTTGTTTATGGGTCACACACCTGAGCTTCACAGCATACGCAGCTAGTTGTTGTTGTTTTCGACTTTGTCGGAGGAGACGTCGCCAGACTAGGCAAAGACAGACAATTATCAAGATTAATATTCCTGTCATCGCCGAAGCAGAGCCCCCAAATATGAGCAAACGGGGCATAGGATTTAATTTACCCAATTCATTATCAATATTGTCCAAATAATTTGATCCTGCTAGTAATTCCAACTTTTTGTCAAAAGTGTCAAGAATTTCCTTATGTAATAACGTTAATTCATAAGTCATGTTTCCTTGATTTAACAAGTGTTGGCGTACTTTGTTCCAATTAAATTTTTAAGAATTATAAGGATAAGGAGTAACACAGAATTGAGTAATATTCCAATCACGATGAAGTCGTAGTTGTTTCTGAAGACTGAAAATTTCACCTCCTGTCATTACCATAGCTTGTTGTAGGTCGGCTACCTCAGAAGCTATTTTATAATCAGTTTGATTCTGAGTGGACCAGAGCAGCTCGGAATCAGTATGCCATTGCTGCACAAACTCCGTAGTTTGGAGAGTCTGATGTAGAGCTATACCTGCGGTTGCTGCGGTGGCAGTTACTGCAATTAAACCTATTATAACAGCAACTAAGTTTCCAATGAAACATTTGATTCTATATAGCATCTTTTAAATTATTTCCTGCAAGAAGTAAAGATAAGGAGACTCTTGCCAGGATCATTTCATTTGAATCAGCAGCCCAATTCCTTGGCGAGCTTTAAGTATATAAATTGATTTGGCATTATGAGTAAATAGTATGCTGGAATTTAAGAAAGTTTAAAAGGTACAGTTAGTTCAACAATAATTCATTAGTATCAAAGTATGTCCTTTCATTAGTAGGTAAGGGAATTTTACACAAGCTTGTATGTAATGTGTTTCAGTAACAGTAAAGGAGAGCACAGTATCATTATTGACCAAGTTTCTAGTATAGTTTCCTTTCCAAGTATGTATTTCATGAAGAGATGCCATTAACTTCCAAATTTGATTATGAATTGGACCATGAGAAAAGTAAGGACTTGGAGGAGTCATTCCTGGTTCAGGCCAGTATATAATATCTCTAGATACCTCAGTTAAGATAAGAGTTCCATGCTTAATTTTTCCACCTTAAATCATATGGGGAACCATAGCGTCGAGCCGAACCACTAGGGCTCTAATCAATGACATTTCCTTGGGAAATATTAAGAAGCACTCGACCTTTATTTCTTTTCTTTCTTTTTTTTTATAAATTTATTTATTTATTTTATTGGCCTTGTTGGGTCTTTTTTTTCTTTTTTTTGCTGTGCATGGGCTTTCTTTAGTTGCGGTGAGTGGGGGCTACTCTTCATTGTGGTGTGCGGGCTCCTCATTGCTGTGGCTTCTCTTGTGGAGCACGGGCTCTAGGCACGTGGGCTTCAGTAGTTGTAGCACATGGGCTCAATAGTTGTGGCTCATGGGCTCTAAAGCGCAGGCTCAATAGTTGTGGCACACGGGCTTAGTTGCTCCACAGCATGTGGGATCTTCCTGGAGCAGTGATGGAACCCGTGTGCCCTGCATTGGCAGGCAGATTCTTAACCACTGAGCCACATAGGAACCCCTTAACCTTTATTTCTCCAGCATTTATCCCAACTGATCCAACTGGAAATAGATAATACCCTTTTTTTGCTGGCAAATGGGCATGTCTGGAGGTATGGTGTTACTAAAGATCCCGGTGTCTTTAAAACTAAAACTTGACAATGAGAATAATTGAGTAGGATTAGTATTATTAGTCTTAATGGTAGATAGCCAGCCTTGATATGCCACTTTAAGACAGTGATTCTCATGTCCAAGACAAATAGGGGTGTTATCTGCTCCTACAGTATAATTAGAAATGATATGGCCTTCCTCATTTGGCATCATAGGTCCCCTAGGATCATATGGCCCAGGAAGCCAATTTGAGTCATTAATATAAGCAAGAGGCTCTCCGTCAAACCAAGTAATTAGTTTGTTTAGTGGAGGATGTGGAACATAAGCCTAGTATGAGAAATCTGTTTCACCATATGCTATTCCCACCGTAGTGTTAATGAATGCATGCATAGCTAGAAACATGTTGGCCAACATTTTTGGTATGCGCAATCCCTCCAGTATCTTATCAGCTTCATGGGAGGTCTTCTTTATCGTTCCCCATGTCATGGGAGGGGTTTTCTGAGTTGTGTTGGTGACGGTTATTGAAGGTCGTATATTCGGCTTCGCCATTCTTTCCTCTAGTGGTGGATCTATGTCGAATCTCGTCCGTTTCTGGTTCATTTCTGGGTTTCAGTCATTTTGCAGGGAGTCACAATATTTCTCCGCTTTCTGTGGAGACACAAGCAAAACCTCTACCCCATGATTTAACCCAACCTCTTCCATCTGTCTGTACTTATATTACGCCACCAAATTGGCTGCATGAGAGGAGATTCAGGTATCTCGCTTTCCCAATGTTTTTCTATTGCTGATTTATTCTTTTCTGTCCAAAAATTTAAATGATTAAATGTAAACAAAGCTTTATTCAAATGATCTTTAGGTGTTACAGGAAACCCATCTCCCCCTTTTTGTTTATCTAGCATTTGTTTTAATGTTAAGTGAGCTCTTTCAACAATTGCCTGGCCTGTTGGATTATATGGAATGCCAGTAAAATGTGATATGTGCCATTCATCACAGAATTTTTTGAATAAATTAGAGGTATAAGCAGGACCATTATCTGTTTTTATTTGTTGTGGAGGGCCCATGACCATGAAACAGCTAGTAAATGAGAACAAACAGATGTTTTTTCAGCAGATAAAGCAGAGGCCATAATAAAATGAGAATAGGTATCAATAGTAACATGCATATATCCCAGATGACCAAAGGAAAGAATATGAGTAACATCCATTTGCCATAATTGGTTCGGAGCTTGCCCTCTGGGGTTAGTATCACTAGGCCAAGAGGGAACATTGACAACCTGACAGGACGGACAATGTCTTATAATCATCTGACTCTGGCGATGGGAAATTCCAAAATGTTCTTTAAGGCCTTTGGCATTAATATGAGTTAATCGATGAAATTCTGTTGCTTCCTTAAGTTGAACATTAGCAATAAGTAACTGATCAATATTATGATTACCCTGAGATAGTGGTCCAGGCAATTTTGAATGAGCTCGCATATGAGTAATAAACAATGGAAAAGTTTGTTGACGAAGAGTTTTCTGTAACTGAGTTAATAGTTGAAAAATAGAAGAAGAAGAATTAAGTTCAGCGGTTTTAATGCTTTGCACTGTGTAAACAACATATTGCGAATCGGAAAGTATATTAAGGGAGGCAGAAAAGTCTGTTAATAATGATATCACCGCCATTAATTCAGCCATTTGTGCAGGTATTTGAAAAGTGTCCCATACTTTAGTGAGAGGTCCTGTATAACCTGCTTTGCCATTACTGTTCCCATCGGTAAAAAAGGTAGGGGCTTTTATAATAGGAATTTTGGCAACAATGTGAGGTAAAATCCAATTAGTGGTTTTTAAGAACTGAAATAATTTGCTATGGGGAAAATGATTATCAAGAATATTTACATAATCCGAGAGCCCAGTTTGCCATTCAATATTAGTTTGCAAAGTTTTGTTAATTTGAGCATTTGTTAAAGGAACTACAATAACCTGTGGGTCTTGGCCAGCTAACTGCTGGAGGCAAATTCTTCCTTTTGAATCAGTTGTCCCATTTTATCTAGATAAAGCTGTAGCTGTTTATTAACCTTGTTAGGGAGAAAGATCCACTCAGTGATGGCCTCTTCCTGAATTAATATACCAGTTGGAGAGTATAAGGAAGGAAAAATCAAAAGTTGAATAGGTTTGTTTAAATCAACGCGTTCAAGCAGAGCTTGGTGAATGCGTTGTTGTATCCATTCCAATTCCCTTTGCGCAGCGGGAGTGAGTTTTCTGAGACTATGTAGTGCAGAGTCACTCTCAGAATATCAAAAAGATTAGAAAGAGCATAGGTTGGTATTCCCAATACAGGGCGTAGCCAATGAATATCTCCTAATAATTTCTGAAAATCATTTAAGGTATTGAGAGAATCGGCACGAATTTGAACCTTTTGCGGAGTTATGATGTTACGATTTATAATAGCTCCCAAGTAGTGGAATGGAGATTCAGTCTGAATTTTGTCTTTGGCTATCTCCAAACCATATTTTAATAGCTCTTGTTGAGCTGCCACAAAAAGAGAGTTCAATTCTCCTTTGGTGGGAGTTGCAAATAACAAATCATCCATATAATGAATTATATAAGCATTAGGAAACTACTGCCTTAGCGACTGCAGTGGTTGATTAACAAAATGTTGGCAAAGAGTAGGCCTGTTGAACATTCCTTGGGGCAGTACTTTCCACTGATATCGTTCTGCAGGTTTGTGATTGTCAGCTGAAGGAACGGTGAAGGCAAATTTAATACAGTCTTGTGGCTGTAAAGGGATAGTAAAAAAGCAATCCTTCAAATCAGTAATAATCAGAGACCAGTCTTTTGGAATCATAGCAGGAGAAGGAAGTCCTGGTTGTAACGATCCCATTGGTTGAATTACAGCATTAATTTTTCTTAAATCCATTAGCATTTTCCATTTCCCTGATTTTTGCTTTATTACAAAGACTGGAGAATTCCAAGGACCAGTAGAAGGTTCGATATGACCTGCTTGAAGTTGTTCTTGAACTAATTGTTTAAGAGCGTCCAGTTTTTCTACAGTGAGCGGCCACTGCTCCACCCAAACAGGTTTGCTTGTTAACCATGTTAAGGGAAGTGCAGCTGGACTTTCAGCAGTGACTGCTAGAATAAATTTGGATTTCTAAAATCGTGTCTTTCTCTTTCATTTACCGCTGTATTCATAGAAGGTGGGCTTACACATGTTTTCCATTGTTGCAGCAGGTCCCATCCCCATATATTAACAGCTATATCGGCTATGTAAGGTTGTAAAGTAGCTATTTGATTATCAGGGCCCAAAACAGTATAGATCTGCGTACTTTGATCAATGTGAGTCATAGTGCCGATGCCAGTAAGGACTAAAGGGATATCCTTAATAGGCCATGAACAAGGCCAGTAACGTCGGGCAATAATAGTAACATCGGCCCCAGTATCAACAAGACCCTTAAATTTTTTATTATTGATAGACAGTTCCAACTCAGGCCTTTGATCGTTTATATGTGTTTGCCAGAAAATTTGTTTTCCTATGCTACCAAAACCCCCTTCTCTCCTGACCGAAGAGCGGTTGATAGCATAAGAAGGTAGCAATAACAACTGTGCAATCCGGTCTCCTGCTATAATTTGATATTGCCGACCAGTACTCATCATGACTAAAATTTCCCCTGTAAAATCAGAATCTATTACACCAGTATGCACAAATACTCCTTGCATTGTAAGACTGCTTCTGCGCATTAATAAACCCACATATCCTTTTGGAATAGGACCATATATTCCCAGTATGATCTTTAACAACACCATTGGCTGGCACAAGTAGCAGATTTTGAACGGCAGGAAGATCTAGGACTGCACTACCTGAGGTGGCTGGGTAGAGGTCTGAGATTCGTTGGACGTTGGAACCCAGGCTGGGAATTGAAGGCCCGTGTTGTTTTGATAGGGGCCCCGGGCTGGGCCCCGGTTCCCGTTTCCCATTTCCCGGCTGGTTTAGGGCTTGACCATTAAGATGAAACTTAGAATGACATTGATTCACCCAGTGCTTTCCTTTGTGGCATCTAGGGCATATACTGGAAGCTCCAGGTATATTTTGACCTACAGAAACTTTATTCTGAGGTTTAGCATGACACTCCTTTTTCACATGTCCTGATTTCCCACAATTGAAACAGGGTTGTTCCTTTAGGAGGTTTTTTCTGTGTGTTAGCTCCGCGGAAGGCCTCAGCCAACATTTGCATCTTATAACTATCTGATCCCACATCTTGACAAGCTGGTAAATATTCTTCAAGAGCTCATCCTTTCACATGGCCTAAAGCCTTTTGACATTCTGAATTAGTGTTGTCATAAGCCAGCATTTGCGTTAGTAAGTCACGTAGCCCAGGCTGAGAAACAGTCTTATGGAGTACGTCTTTTAAGTGAGCTATAAATTCAACATAAAGTTCATTGTGTCTCTGTTTAACACTTACCACAGAGGGAACCACCTGACCTGGGGGTGCAGTTTTTTCCCAGGCTCTCATACAACACAATCGAACTTGTATTATAGCCTGATCAGAGTATTGTAATTGGGCTGGTACACCTTGCCAATTTCCTGTCCCCATCAATTGCTCGGTTGAAATTGGGATTGGTGGATTTTGAGCATTATTCCTAGCTCCTTGCTGAGACGCTTCATCTAGCCACCAAGTTTTGAATTGTAAAAATTCTGCCGATGTTAAACAAGTACGGGCTAGTTGGTCCCAGTCCCATGGTATGAGTCTTTCTGCTTGAGACAGACCTCGCATTAACCCCATGGTGTAGGGGGAACTGGTTCCATAAGCCATACATGCTTGTTTTAATTCTTTTAACGTCTTAAAAGGGATAGGGGCATGATCATATTGATAAGCCCCTTGAGGGAATTGCTGATCAGGAGCTACTGGAGTAACAGTCACTGGAAAAGCACAAGGGTATAAGTAAGCCTCCAAATCCCCTTCTAGTTGGGCTTGGCGAATTCCTTTCTGTATTCCTGAACCCTCAATTGGCGAGACGAGAACCTTTAGGAGGATTATTCAAATCCGGAAATAGACCATTGTCCCCAAAAGGGGCTGTAGCACCCTCTAAATCTTTTTTTCTCTATTGGTCCCATTCTTGCTAGTTTGTGTTCCATAATCTAAGGCAGGCATTGCCAATAAAGGACTCTTTTCCCTTTTTTCCTTTTCATTTTCACAGACATATCATTCCTCATCCTCTGTAATAGGGCTGGGGGAGAGAAGAATAGCTTCTGTGGCCCCGTCTTCTTCTTCTCCCTCTGAATCTGTGACAGATGGAGATTGTAATGCTTGTAAAGCTAAGGAAATAAGGTTACAGAGAGACCAAATGGAGAGAGGAATATGTTCTTCGCTCCTGTAAGCTCTCTTAAGTTCTTGTATTACTTGTTTCCATTGTTTCACTTGTAAAGTACCATCCGCTGGAAACCAATAGCAGTGCTGTCTGACTAGAGAAAACAGCTCTTCAAAGCTCCTCCTTTTCACTTTTACTCTGGAGCTTTGTAAAAGAGTTTGTAGCAATTCTACAAATTTATCATGAACATGAGCAGAAGATTGCTGATCCATAATGTAATCCTGACGAGAATCCCCCAAAAGGAACTTACTGCTCTTTCTTCTGGAAAGTCCCTCTATCTTTTTTGGGTTCCACTGGTCTTTTGTCTCTAACCAGTTGCTCAGGCAACTCCTTTCACTTCAGGTCCCTGTTCAGGCGCCAGTTGTGGAGATCTTACCCACATGAACAAACCTGAATGTGAGTGGCACGGCGGAATTAAGAAAATTCACACGAGTATAGCAAAGCATCGAGTCAGGGGACCCAAGACCAAGCCAGTCAAGAGTCCTGAGCTCTGATTCCCATAGCGTATTTATTGAGAAAAAGCATTCTAGCATTCTGGATTATGAATCACGATAATGGACATAACTAGGCATATGCTTCAAATAGAGAAAAAAGCAGAACACCTTGTTTTTTATGACTCCTAGGGGAGATTGTTTATCTTTAACTGGGAGCTGGAGCCTGGAGCCATCGGGCTGTATGACTTCTTTATCTCAATCAGATTTCCTTGCCTAGTTCTGCTTTCCGAACTGCCTGCAGCCATGCAGCCGGTCATGTGCTCTCAGGATTGTTACTCCAAGTCAGTGTCCTCTGTGGTTCTCTACACAGATCTAAAGCACAATTTGGTTCCTACTCCTGATAGTCAGTTACCACTGACAGGGGCAAGTGGCCTTGATATCAGCCCAGGGGGCCAGGTCCCGAAGTACCCCAGGTGTCGGGTGATTCTGGCCTTGGCCTACCTGCTCGATGGTGGGAGGGACAGCTCCTTTTCCAGTGGCCCTTTTGGCGACAGTAAGGGCATGGGGTATCGGGTGGCAGGGTGTGGCATTTCCTGACAGTGTGCCCCTGCTGACTGCACTGGTAGCACAGGTCAGTGGTGGTTTCTGAGAAGAGGAGGGGTTTCTGTGGGTCCCTGTCATGGGAGGGACTGAGTAATGGCAAGGGCCATCTGTTGAGCATGTTGCTTTAGGTTTTCTTCTTCTCTTAGTTCTTGCCTATTCGGGGGAACCTCCTCTCTGTTGTTAAAGACCTTAGAGGCCATGTCAGGGAGGACAGAGTATGGGTTCTGTGGGTCCTGTTCTAATTTCTGTAATTTTTGTCTTATGTCAGGGGATGCCTGGCTTATAAAGTGAACTGCAGGTATAGTCTGACCTTCAGGGTCTCAGGGTCTAGGTTGGTGTATTTCCTCATAAACTCTGCTAATCGCGCCTGAAAAAGGGCTGGATTCTCAGAGGGTTCTTGTGTAACTTCTTTGAGTTTATTATAATTGACAGATTTGATGATTGCCTTTTTCATTCCTTCTAGCAGACAGGTAATCATGTAACTTCTTCTAGTGAGCCCTCCTGTTGGCTTATTTTCATTTGCTTGGTATTTCCATCCTGGGTCTGCCCGTGGGACTGCTTCTGCCCCTGGTTGATTCTCATTAGAATTTCGGGCGTGTGCCTCGTCTGCCCAGGCCTGAGCCAAGGCCCAGATCCTGGTCCTTTCTTCATGTGTACAGCAGGTAGTTAGGACTACCTGAATATCTTGCCAGGTTAGGTCAAAGCCTATGGTAAGGGCCTGAAATTCCCTGATAAAAGTGGAAGGGTCCTGGCTAAAGGATCCTAGCTTACCCTGGATATGAGAGAGATCAGATTTGGGAAAGGGAACATGAACTCCGATAGTACCTAGGTCTCCATTAGTGACCTCTCATAGGGGAAGCATATTGGAGCTTGGTTCAGAGTGTTGGGCTGCCCATGACCAAGTGTGGGGAGGCGAAGGAAGACTTGCGCCTGGGTAAGGAGGTAGGGGTTGGGGGGACAGAAGATTGAGGATGAGGTGGGTGCAACCCGGGGCAAGAAGTGTCACCTAAAATATCCAGTGGAGTGGGGGATGTGGAGGGGTGAGGTGGTGAAGCCGATGGAGGGGGAGAAGGGGGAGGACGAGGAGACAGGGCGGCAATGGGGAGACACATGTGACAGGAGTCCCTCAGGCTCGGATTCGGACTGAGGGCCACGATAGCCTGAATGTATGGAACCTCACAGTCCTTTCCTAGTTTCCGACAATAGAGATCAAGTTGGAGGACTGTGTTATAATTTAGTGTCCCATTAAGAGGCCATTGTTCTTGGGCCTCCAGTTTGTATTGGGGCCAAGCCATGTTACAGAAGAAAACGAGCCTCTTCTTTTTGAAATTGTCTGGGTCAAGTTTCTTCCAATTCCTGAGAATACAACCAAGAAGTGAGTCTAAAAGGATAGATGTACGTGAACCCATTCTTAGCCTTGAATGCTGTAGAATGGGGGGGGGGGGGCCGTACTGAAAATCATGGATGGGTGAAAAGACATCCCCCTTTGTCTCAGTGACGTCTCTGTGTGACTAAGGCACCAGTGAGAACTGTGTGAATGAGGCAGAAAAATGCCAACTGTCTTGGCAGTTGCATCCGACTGAGAGAGGTGGCCAGTGAGAAACTGGGCGACTAAGGCACCTGTGAGAAATTGTGCAACTAAGGCATCAGTGAACAGAGAGGGGAGTTCCTGGTGGTCAGGTGGGAATTGACTCACACTTAGAGATCCTTAGGGACAGGAAGACGTTCTCAGGGTGATCTAGAGGTGGCGAGGTCCTTTGGAGTCAGTCTGGGCCAGAGGAGAGGAAGGGGAAGTAACAGGAAAAGAGGACTAATGATTCCACCTTCTAACCCTGCTGAGGAGGTGGTGGCCAAGGGACTGTGGGCTTTGTGTTTTGCTTCAACCACTATGTGCCTCATGTTGCACAGAAGTTGTCTTCATGGGGGCATATGCTCTAATAGCCTGGTCTGTTCCATGAGCCCCTTATCCTTTCATGGGAGTCTTCAAGTGGTTGGCACCCTAATGGCTCTTAAATGCTTGACCCGTGCCTGCATGATACCAGTTGGCCTAATCTTCAGTCAAAAGGAAGACAGAGGGACCCTCACCTGTTCTGGGCGGCACTTACTGGGGTGAAGTGAGCTGTGGAGCCTTTAGAACACACCAGGGTGTGGCCCTGGCCAGAGTTGCTCCGTTGCTTCTACAGCCACCTGCCTGTTCACAGAGAGTCCCAAGGAATGAGGAGAGGAGGTGGGGGAGGAGATCCCCTCAAGAGAAGCCACCAAAATGTCATGGTCTGAGCGTGGGTTGGAAAAGAATTTCCAGACACAAGGCAGAACATAAGGAAGGTAGAATTTATTAAAGAGAAGGGATGCTTCCAGAGCAGTGGGCTGACTTCCTGGTAGCCAGGGAGAGTTGACCTTGAGCATGGGTTGCTTGTCTGTTTTTATTGCCAGGGAAACTGCAAGTCTTCTGCTGACCAGGCAGAGTATGTATACTTTCAGTGTGCTGGGTAGGAGAAGAACAGAGCAAGTATCTTTCTTATATGGGGTAGGCAAGGGACAGGGCATGCTGCTTGGGGGAGCTCTGGGACATTGCAGTTGTTGCATTGTGACAGCGTGATAGGAGTCCTGTAGCTCTTTGTTCTGGCAATATTGGCCCTTTGAGTGTATCTAGTTCTTTGTCCTTGGAGCACACCACATTGGGTACACACACACAAACACACACACACACTATATATATATATATATATATATATATATATATATATACACACACACACACACACACACACACACACACCCCATATGTATGTATATACACACACACACAGAAATATATTCTTTTTTATATTCTTTTCCATTATGGTTTATCATAGGATATTGAATATAGTTCCCTGTGCTATACAGTAGGACCTTATTGTTTATCTACTTTAATAGTTCGTATCTGCTAATCCCTCCCCCCTTTCCACTTTGGTAACTGTAAGTTTGTTTTCTGAGTCTGTTTCTGTCTCATAAATAAGTTCATTTGTGTCATATTTTAGGTTCCACATATAAGTGATATCATATGGCACTAGTCTTTCCTTCTCTGATTTACTTCACTTAGTATGATAATCTCTAGGTCCATCCATGTTGCTGCAAATGGCATTATTTCATTATTTTTTATGGCTGAGTAATATTCCATTTTGTGTGTGTGTGTGTGTGTGTGTGTGTGTGTGTGTGTGTATGTGTGTGTATACCACATCTTCTTTATCAATTCATCTGTCTATGGACATTTAGGTTGCTTCCATGTTTCGGCTATTGTAAATAGTGCTGCAGTGAACATTGGGGTGCATGTGTCTTTTTGAATTATCTCATCCTTTTAACTCATTTGAACCTACTGTGCACTAAAGCCTATCAAAAGGTTTTTCACACATAGCGTTATCTCTTCTCTTAGCTAGTGCTTATACAGCTAATGGAAAGATGGTCTCTCACATGCTTTCATTATCATTTGATGGTGAACAGTAGAAGGAAAAAAATGTAAATCTTGCTTTAGTAAAATTGGCACCAGATTAGGTAGTCTGGTTAAACATTTGGGAAGAATAAAATGAAGCTAATGGCCACAACGAAGTTTGTGGATATATATCAAGTCAAACATAATATCTCTCATTTTATATCTTAAAAAATGTACCTAGATTTCATGTGTTCTTAACATCTGTACTTTCTACTTCCAGAAAAGGTTTTAGGCAACTTATTCTTGGTGTAGGAGCAAGAGAAGGCAGGTATAGAAGCAGGGTCCTAGGTGTTTGGGGCCCTGAAGATCATATTTCTACCGTTCTTTTGAAATTGGACCTAAAATTTAAAGTATATTTGTAGAGCATTGCTCTTTTTGTTTTTGTTTAAGTCAGTAGTGGAACATATACAGATTATTGTTGTATATTTCCACCTTTGCCTATTTCATGAGAAATAGACATGCATAAACAATTTTCCTACAACCATTTTCTTTTTGAAAAGATAATATGATATCAAACTGATGTCTTCTCACTCCTTTTAGACCCTTCTCCAGGAGCAGATTTATGCTCAGGCCACACTGCAAAATTCCATGCACTTCTGTGCTCTTTCTCATGCTGCTTTCTTATCTGGGATAGACAATGAACTCTTGAACCCAATATTCAAAACCCATCTCATTTTTCCTTGATATTTCCAATTTTAAACTGAGTTAGTTGCTTTTTTATTCTTCCTTCCACAGTCCTTTATAGTATATCTTTATTCCACTTATCTACATTTTCGATTTATGTTTTTTATCTACATTTTAAATTTATGTATTTTGTTTTTATTTGTCTTCTGTATCAAGGCTCAAGAGCATATTTTATAATCTTTATAGGAATATTGTAGGTGTTCAACAAATGTTTGTCAAAATTGCAGTGTATATATATAGTATGCTCACACACATAAAGACATGTTATAGGTAAAGATTGAAATGCTTCTTTCGTTTGAAAAATTATGGACCAAAAAATTAGGACTTGGAACTGACCGTAATTTGCAGATAACTTCATTTTTTTTCATAAAAATGACTGAACTTATACACCATTGTCACAACTGTCATCTAACATTCTTATTTATTGTCACTGCCTTCCAGATAGTACTAGGCATCACAGTTTGTTTTTTTATGAAAGAATATATTTTATTTTAAATTGAAAACAATTTGACTTCTGTGGAAATTAGCATTTACTGCAACTAAGAGTCAGTTGTTACATAGTTTAAAAAAAGATCACAAATTATAATTATGCTATATAAATTACCAGAAGGACTGAGAAACTGAGGATGAGAGTTAATATAATCGTTTTTATTTGAATATAAGAAAATGTGAATGAGTGAGACTAAAAAGCTGATTCATCAGCTCGTACCTGGACAAGGAGTTTTAATGATTGGCTGGGGATGTGGAAAATCCTTCCCTAAGCCTTAGATAGTCTTCTTATCTACTTTTTTTAGTCTCCTTGTAAGTTTGGGTATCAGGAATTGAGGGGAGGTGGAATGGTTCTTAGGAGTGGTACACCTGGAAAATGTCTGGCCTTTGTAAGTCTCTCTTTTAGGGTATACTGATATGTTTCTTCTGAACATTCCATAATTTGTGTTTCTATGTGTTAATTAGTTTACATTTAACATTAATCTCCATACTCCATACTACCCTTAAAGTAGACATGATGTATACCTTATCTCTTTTAATCTTATAGCATCATTCTTTAACAAACAAAATGGATGAAAATAAAGAAACCAATTTAAAAGATGGTGGAGAGTATGAAGATGACTTTGAAAAGGACCTGGAGTGGTTGATTAATGAGAAAGAAAAAAGTGGCACCAGCATAATAGAGGTACATATAAATTGCCAACAGCATTCATAGTAATTACATTAACAAAGTATTTTGTAGTTCTCAAGGAGTTTCACATATATTATCTAAATCTCACAAAATCTCCTTTGGTATACATAGAACAAGTTATTATCTTAAGAGATGAGATAATTAAGACATAGAGAGTTTAAATATCCAAAGGCATAGGGCTAATTAGTGAGAGAACAGCAATTAAGTTAGCACTTCATAAAGCTGAAATTATAATTAAAAATTAAAATTTACATAATATAAAATAATTTATTGCATTAAAAGTAAAAAACAGATACAGTTAACTTTATATGAACTTGGGTAAAACCATGGAGTTATTCTTTTAATATACATGAATAATAAGGCAAATCCTTAAAAACATGATCTTTCAGATAATATTTGAAACCTTAAGAGTGAATTTTAGGGGAATGAATATATGGAAAAAGGTAAAGGATCAAAGACTGTGCCATAGGAATATTTGTAGGAAAAAGTGGGTCCATTAAACGTGATTCTATACTGTTTATCAGATGTGTAGAAGGGAAATCCAGGAAAAGGAACCAGTTCCTGGTTCAGAGAGGGTTCCTTCTCTTCCTCTTTATATATATACAGTGTGTATGTGTATCCATATATAATATATGTGTGTGTGTATATATCACATGTATTGACACTAATATATATGTGTATTATAATATATATGTAATTATTATACATAATGTAATTAGTGTCAATAAATAGGGAAGTAATGAAGAAAAGGACCAAGACTGGGGTAGGAAAAGGTGACTTTAGAGGGACGTTGATCAGAGTAGTTACAGCAGAAGCCAGATTTCAGAGAGCTAAGGAAGAGGATACCAGGAAGTGAAGGCAGCTGGTTTTACATCACAACTGTCTCTTAGTTCCATCTTGCTTTCTTATGCAATGGAGAAGACACATGGGATAGATGATATTTGGAAAAGGCAATAGAGTCAAAAGTGAAGACTTGTCTAAGATGACTTTTACATGGGAGTTTTATGTATCTTTAACAGAAAAATAATCAGAATTAGTAGAGGTAGAGATACCCAGAGCAATAATGCTGAACCAGGGTCTCATGACAGGAAGAGTGTGAGAGCCACAGCACAGGGGGATAGAATTAGAGCAGTGGTAATGATGATTCATTGTTTTGTTTCTTCATTCATTCATTCAGCAAAAAGTGATGATCACCTGCCGTGTGTCAGAGGCTGTTCTAGGTGCTGGGGATACAGCAGTGGTCAAAACAAAGTGCTCCAACGAATCTTGCTCATTCCGGGGAATTATTACAATCACTGTTTCCTTTGAGACTGGTAGGAAAAGTGGATGACAGAGCTTGAAATGGGTGAGGGTCGGGGGAAGATTTTATTACAGTGGGTTTTAAAAAGAAGTGAAAGCTAAAGGAGAATTTGAAAACAGATACTATAGAAATGAGCCAGAGAATCAAGTAAGGCTAAAAAGAACAATTACAATGCAGGGAGTTTAATCATAGTTATTTGGTAGTCATTTTAGGGGACCAGGTTTATTTGCTTATTGGACATCCAGCAGTATTGTGCAGGTTAGGAAGAGGAGGCTGTTAGAAATGGTGACTGATCTAGTAACAGAGGAAGGGAGTTTTAAGGGGTTGAAGAGAGCAGGAAGTAGTAGCTCCCATGGAACTCTTTCAAGAGGAGAGAATTATTTGAGAAAGAGAAAAAATTACATATTTTAGAGGCAAAGTGTTTGGTACATTAAGATATATGTTTGTAGGAGAAATGCTAGGTAAGGAGCCATTAGTTAGAAACAGATGTGAAGCAGGGTTTGTGATGTGATAATGCTGGTTTACAGTTCATGTGAATTAAATTGTTTAAAAAGGTAAGACCAAGTTATATAATGATGTTTAACATATATTATTGGAGCCTCTGAAGATAGTTGAGGAAAGAAAACCTGATCGAGAGGTAAAACTTGACTTGAAATTTGGGTATAGGTCTTGCAGAATATAGCAGCAATAATAATCTGAAAAGATTATAGGAACCTCAAAATGATTAGGACTTGACCAAATGTAGAGACCTTGTAATGGTCCTGCGAAGAAAGATATCTTCTTGAAAAACACAAATATTACAAGGAGAAAACATTTTAAAATATATTCTTCTGAAAATGTAAAGAGAGGAAGATTTTATAGAGGAAGGAATATTAAAATAATATTGTGTGTAGGTCCATTTTTATACATTGGCATAAAATCTTCAAAAAAATAATCAGTCTAGTACTTAGCAACATCAGATTCAAATTTAGAGTTACATTTTTCCTGAAATGCTTTTCCCTTGGGGTGCTCATAAATATGAATTAGAAAATTATGAGGTATCAGCAGTAAGCATGTAGATTTTCCCATTCATAAAATAAATTACATGTGTATGAAAATCCACTTTTGGATTGTCTACATATAAATGGATGAAAGCGTCTCAATTTTTACTGAAAATGAATCTCGTCTCTGTTTTTTTTTTTTAGATGGCTTGTGGGGATGAAGAGGATATTAACCAAGACTTAAAAGAGAATGAAACAGAAATAGAACATACCAAACAGCTTTCTGATCCTGACAAATCTTTGAAGGATGAGGTTTCACCAAGAAGAAATGACTTCATTTCTGTACCAAGTATTCAAACTTTGGATCCCATGTCAGATTCAGACAGTGAAAACTCTTTACAGGAATCCAAACTAGAAAGCCAGCAAGACCTGGAGGAGGAAGAGGATGAGGAAGTAAGGAGATATATTATGGAGAAAATTATACAAGCCAACAAGCTTCTACAAAATCAAGAACCGGTGAATGATAAAAGGGAACGAAAACTTAAATTCAAGGACAAATTAGTTGATTTGGAAGTTCCTCCTCTGGAAGACACTGATACTTACAAAAGTTATTTTGAAAATGAAAGTGATGTGTCTGGAAAACTGTCTCAGTTATGTATTTCCAAGGAATTTGGACAAGAAAAGGTGCTCTTGTCACTTAATGATGGAAATTGTGAAGAAAACAAGGATAGGAAGATACTAGTAGAGAGAGATGGAAAATTTGAACTTCTGAATTTACAAGACATTGAGAGTCAGGAGTTTTTGCCCCCCATTAATAATGATAATAGTACAGAAAGTGAACCTCAGCAGTTGTCACCCAGATCTCCCAGTTCATCTGTCAGCGGCATCAAGAAAGAAGAGCCAGTAGCAACAATTCATGCTCTTGCTCCCTCATCCACAGAAGAGCCACTGGCTTACAACCCTCAGCCACCACCCAACCCCAAGACTCATCCAGGTTCTGCTGCCAACTCAGATCCAAGTAAGGGGAATGGAAAATCTAATCAAAGGACACAGTCTGCCAATGTATCTCCAGTGACCTCAACATACTGTCTCTCTCCTCGACAGAAAGAACTGCAAAAACGACTAGAACAAAAGAGAGAAAAGCTAAAGAGAGAGGTGAGAGCACAAGTGGGCATTATATTAAAAGTAGAGGATGTTTTTATGTTTTATAAATGCAGTAGGAATTGAAATGGTTCTTCAAATTATTGGATATATGTACTTGCTTGTTTTGTTTTTTTGTTGTTAGATTAAGTGGTTAAGTGTTATATGAATATGTGTTTATGGAACAAGCACCATGATAACCTTGGTCCTTTATTGTAAGGATCACAAAAGCATAGTAATGAATGACCTGTGTTAGAGCTAGAGGAGACCTCAGTGATGACTTCATCTGATCCTTTCATTTTAAAGGTGAGGCTCAGGGAAGTTAAGTGACTGCTGAAAGTAATCTTAATATGAGATATGTGAAAATCAGATGTCAGATGAAAAAATGAAGGCACAAATTTGTTGGGGTTAGGAAACAACAGGTGGGATTGGATTATAATTCTCTGATGTGTGTGTGTGTGTGTATTGCATATACCTTCCAGGCCTACTGATGGAAGACATGTTCACATATTGAGATACGGGGAAGTCATTCTGGCTTATACATGATTTGTCTTGAACTTCATGATAACTAGAACAGCCTGTCTCATGGCCTGTCAAACATACATTGTACATCTGCTTTCACCATTAAAGAAAAAAAAGGATGTGCTTACCAGATTTTTCAGAATGTCCACTTTGAAGATAGGATAAATGACCCCCCACTTGCCATGACATCAGTGCTAATACTCCTTTGAAGATGAGGTTCCCTTCCCAGACACCAAGGTCATACTGACTTACTGTATACATGTTAATGTGTCTCTTTTGAAAGCTTGAAGGGATGTACACCTCTCATGTTTCATGTTTGTTCTTTGTTCTGACAAGGTGTAAAACTATGGTCCAAGCATCCAAAATGGCACTGGGTGGCCATTGTGGATGTGGTTTCAGATGTGTTCCTGTATCACTGAGAACTTGAATTTTCTGAACTGTATCAAACTCAAGTATATCAGCAGATCTTTTCAAAATAATATCTGCCAGCTGCAACCTTCTGGTCTCAAGGTCTCCCCTTGTAACTAGGCAACCATTTCAGATATCAACCAATCCTTGCTTAACAACTACCCTTACTTCTTTCCAGCTTCAGTCCTATTTCTTGACAAACAACTTATATAACTTTGCAGTTTTTGCCTATATATATGCCTCCCCATTTTGTAGTCCAGTGGAATACAATTCAAGTGCTTCTTGAATTTGTGTCTTCTGGGCTATAGTTCTTAGTTTGGCCTTGAATAAAACTCTTTTCTATTCCTAT
The DNA here is from genome assembly GCF_030028045.1 of Hippopotamus amphibius kiboko. NCBI lineage: Eukaryota > Metazoa > Chordata > Mammalia > Artiodactyla > Hippopotamidae > Hippopotamus > Hippopotamus amphibius. Next base: position 140,527,956 of record NC_080188.1, on the reverse strand, counting down.
TATAGATTATTTCCATCAACACTACAATTCTTTGATTTCAGGGGTTTTAGTTTTAGATTAAGAATAGAACCTAATAACCTAAATGAAATGTCTCCAAAATGCTGTAGGGAATCCAAATGTTATTACTATGGTTTTTTTTTTTCACTCTTAAATAAAATTACTTTATAATTGAAAATTCTAGGTACTAAAACTGGGGGATTTTTCTCTAAACTACTTAAATCAGCTCCCTGACTCTCTCTTTTACTGGATACCCGATAGCATTAAGCTGAACCATATAAAATGTCTAACTGTAAAAACCAAAATGCAACAGAATCACAGTTAATAGAACCTTACAATTAGAAGAAACCATAAAGATTATTTTACAAGTGAGAAAACTATAGTCTAGAGAGTTTAGATAACTTTACCAAAGTCCCTCAACTTGTCTCTAGCAAAGTCAAAATCCCAGTTTTCTTGTCATTTGTTGAGAAATGGTATATTTTCCACTTATGTAGGAAATTATCATGGACGTTTCTGGCATTTAAATCAGGAACTCACATTAGCAGAAAAAGATAAAAAAAAAAAATGAAGTTAGTAAGAACGTGTAACCCATAGCACAATCAGGTAGGAATCTGAAAGGGTGCACACTTAATACAATTTTACTTACTTGGGTACTGAAATCTGAACTCTAACAGTCAGACTCAGCTTGTTTGGTTCAGGTATATAATCGGTACTTAAAAGGATCTGTTAACTCAGAACTTTATGATAATACAAAAGAATTTGTTGAGAATAACTGAACTATATATTTGCTGTACTCACACATACATCTATCTATATGTGTAGTTGTTTAGATATTTATGTAAAAGTTATATAGGAGGTTTTATATAATTTCAGTGTCTTTTCACTAATAAATTAATGGTAACTTTTAACTGGTATGACTGGTGGATAATTCTGTTTTTCTTTTGATCCTCTTTTTTGGGTGCCACTCTGTTTTGGGTTATACTTTTCTCATGTCAGGATCCTCATAACTGATTTTCCCTTTGCTTATGTACTTGCTCAAGACATGGTCTTTAAGGGCTAAGACTTTAAAATATTTTTAGCTGGTTTCAGGGGAAGGCTTTCCTTTTTAATGTCCAGCAAAATATTTGCTGGGTTGGGCAGCTATACTCCATCTCTCTACACTAAGTGCATCATTTCACTGTTCACTTTGGCAACTGCAGTCTCTGTGCTTTGGCCAATATCTTCACCTGGTGTAACATCTGGTGTAATCCAGATGTTCCATATGGAAAAATAATTGTCTTACAATACTGTCTGTATTCATGTGAGGCATCCAAAATCCTTTTGATAGAAAGGAACTTAAAATAAATATAAAATTTAATATTTAATAAATTCACATATTATATAATGTAAGCTCCTTTAGGGCTTAGAAAATAGTATACAGGTATTTTAAAAGACATTTTATGCTTTTAACTAGATAGAATTTTTCCTTTCTTTCCTATATTTTGTTCAATCAAAAAGAATTAAAAGGGCTTACTATATTGTCAAAATGTAAGGAAAGAACTCTGAATTCCATTATTTGAGAACAGTTTAAGCATGGATTCTATAATTCAGTTTATTTCCATGCTGAAATTTTAGCATTGGAAGAGACTTCAGAGCTTGTTAATGCAACTTTATTTTGTAGATGACAATACTGATTTAAGGGGTTTGCCCAAATTGACATAGTCTGATGGCAGTATGATGGTTACTCAGGTCTCCTGACTTCTAGCTTGGTGCTGCTTCCACTATGATGTGCTGCTTGGTTCCCAGGAACTGTTTTATGGCTTTTCAGGTTTAAGTACCTCCCTTTAGGTTTAAGTACCTCTCTTTTATAACATTAGTTGAATAATGCAGTTTTAAAAATTTGCTTTGTTCTTTTAGTAAACTAATTGTTTAAATATTTTTCTGATAGCAAAAATGTTACTTTATGAATATACACTAGGTTGAAAATATTTTTAAACATTTTAATAGAAAATCTCAAACACATGTGAAGGTACAATTAACCCCTATGTCTCCGTTACCCAGACTCCGAAGTCATTGAGATTTTGGCATATTTACTTCATCTCTTCCTTTTTTGGCTGAGGTATTTTTAAAGCAAGTCCTAGACAGCCCATCCTTGCTCACTTGTACACTTCAGAAATGATTGTACACTTCAGAAAAAAAATTATTATAGCATTTTGTTTTGTAACTACAATGCCATGTATCACAATTAACAAATTTAACAGTTATGTAAAAATTTTTAAGACATAGCGCTTCTATAGACACCATATAGTGCTTCTAGAGTGTGGTTTTTTTTTTTTCTCTTTTGCATAGCTGCAATTTGAGGAGTTTAATACCAAGAGTAAACTAGGAAGTGGAGGAGAGAGATCCAAGGAATTCTTGAACAGCATGTTGTGTAATGTGGATCTATGTAATTGTAGACTTTATGTTGACAATTTAATTTATCTGAAAAGTCTTCATTTTTTTTTTCCTAAGCAAATTAGAGGCCCTGTTTTTTTAGGGAAGCCCAATTTACAGATGGGGATTTTTAGGGGCAGGGAATCCTAATTTCAGACCTCAAAATGTATCTCTCTACTTTGATAACACATATATAATTTTATTAATTTTTCATTAATGTGTTTGGATGTTCCTTCCACTAGGAAGAACAAAGGAAAATAGAAGAAGAGAAAGAAAAGAAAAAAGAGAATGACATGGTGTTTAAAGCATGGTTGCAAAAGAAAAGAGAGCAGGTCCTAGAAATGAGGAGAATTCAGCGAGCAAAGCAAATTGAAGACATGAACAGTAGAGTAAGTAAAACTTATTTGTGAGAAACAAGTTTATACAGGTATGAAAGCTGGATATATTTACAGGAGGGAGGTTTGACTATCAGACTAAAAACCTATGGAAGAAGTAGAAAAAGTGGTCCAAGAACTATCCTTACAAAAGATGCAATATGCAAATGACTTTATAATTAAATTCTAAGAAGCCTTGTAAAAATCAAATGATTCCTATTTTACTCAAACAGTTATAGCACAAAAAAGGAAAGCTACCAGTCATTTTTTTCAAGATAGTATAACTTTGGTATTTAAGCAGGACAATGCACACAAAAACCCTACAGACTGGTCTCACTGGAGAGTAGATGTATAGAAGTCCTACATGAAAATTATCAAAAAGACATCAAATTATATAAATTTTTAAAACTGGAAATATACAAAAAACCCAAGAGAAATTTAAAAAACCATCTATATCCGTACTATTTAGATCTCTCTTTTCAAATAGCTACATGATATTCTACTCTTGAGAGGTAACTTAATTTATTAAGCCATTCCTCATTTGTAGATATTTAGATTGGTTCTAATACTACTCCATTAATGAACAGTGCTGCTGTGAACATGTGCATTCTGTAGGAGAACATCAGTATTCTGTAGGAGAGTTTCTTGGAAATTTATGATTTATTGGATGTCCAGAATGAAAATTGTGGTTAAATGTGCAAAATTAACCTTCTAAAAGGTTGTATCAATTTATAGTCCCTCCAGAGTGTGCAAGAGTGTGTTTAACACATCCTGTCTAAAATTTTATGTAGTTTATTTTCTTAACTTTTCTTCAAATTAATAACATACATGAGTGTATATGAGTGTATTCTGTGAATTTCCTATTTATAGTCTTTTCTCTTTTATTTTTCTTATTGCATTGTATATTAGAGATTTTAATCCTTTGACTATTATGTCTGTAAATATGTTTTCCTAGACTGAGAAAATAATATATTTTTACATTGTTTATTATGCCATTTGTAGAAATTTTTAGCTTTTAAAATCTTGGGATCGACAGTACCTCTTCAGGTAGTAGACCTGAAACCACAAACTAAAAGAGAAAATATTGAGAAATTTGATTGCAACTATAAATAATAGTATGCCATAACCAAGTAGGGTTTATTTTAGGAAGGAAATTATGGACCAATAATAACAAATCTGTTAATATATTCAGTACATATTAAGTAGATAAGAATTTATGGTTATATTGAAAGATATAGAAAAGGTATTTACTTGTATTTATTATAATTTATTTTTAAGTATTTCTAATAAAATGTGGATTACAGTATAAATACCATCTTAGGAAATACTATAGATATACCCATTAAAGTCAGAGATAGGTAATAATAAATTACTCCTCTATAATAAATAATTTATTCTGGGAGTTCTAGTCAATTTATTAAGAGAAAAGGAAATGAGGCATACGTATTAGTAAAGTGGTCTTTCATATTATAAATGTACAAAAATTTATAGTCTTTCTATATTCCAGCAAAAACCACATAGAAAAATATAAAAGGGAAAGGAATATAGGAATATACAAAAAATGAGCTAAACAGGAATGTGTAAGACCTCTATGGAGGGTCTTTGCAAGGGACTGAAAAGATGACTTTGGTAAATGAAAACAAATATAATATTCCTGGATGGGTGGGCAAAATATTGTAAATATGTGAGTGCTTTGCTAAAAAAATGAAAACAAATATGATACTCCTATAATATTCCTGGAAGAATGGACTAAGTGTTATAAAGATTTGGGTTTCTCTAAATTTATCTTTATATTTAATGTAATATCCACTAAAGCTGATTAGGATTTTTTAAATTATTATAATTGTTAGTGTTAATGTTTATATTATTAAAGCAAAACTTTTAAATTTTTCAGTTGAAAAAATGAGCAAAGGATATGAATAGTAAGTTCAAATATGGACAAATGTAGATGCCTATAATATATGAGAACAAGATACAAATTTGGTGGAATCGAAGACATGCCAATTTAAAATCTTTCATGTTTCAATAGATATTTTTTAACTGCTTATTGCATGGAATATGATCCTTAAAAAAATAGGTTTAGTCTATGTTTTATAAAGCTCATCTAGTAGGGATTGAAAAAAGTTTTAAAATTCTAAATATAAAATAAATTTGTAATTATAAATAGTGATGAATGCTATGAAAAAAGGGAGCTATGAGAGATCATAATGAGGGAAATAAGTGTATATTGGTAGTTCAAGAAAGATTTTTCTGATTAGTAAAAGTAGGAGTAGAAATTAGGCCAAGAACTGGAGGAATTGTTTGAAGCCAGGAAAACATGTGAGAATACCTGAGACAGGAAATAACCTGGTGAGTGTGAGAGGATCCAGAAAGTGAGCAGGAACCAGATCATGTGGCATGTTGGGGTCTATAACTTTGTATTTAATCCTGCTGTGGGAAGCCATTGAGATTATTTGAGCAGAGGAGTGATACATTAGATTTGCAGTTCCACAAGATCACTCTGACTGCCATGCTGTGAATGGATTGGAGGGGGTGGGAGCAGATATGGGGAGAGCAGCTGGAAGGCATATATAGTTGTCTGAGTGAGAAATGATGGTGACTTGGGCTAGAATTATAACAGGAGAGGAAGAGAGAGAGATATGAAATATGATATTTGTTTTAGAGTATTAATTGAAGGAACTTCACAATTAACTAGATTATGTGTGAGGGAGAATGAAATGTAAAGAGAATACGCCAGGTTTCTCTTCTGAGCAACTTGGTGGGTGATGGTGTTACTCACTGGAGCAGTAGAAAAGATGCTGATTGAGGGAAATTATCATTTCAGTTGTTGAGTTCGAAGTACCTACAAAATGTTCAGGTAAAGATGTTGAAGATTGAAGAAATGTGTCTGTCTAGTATTTAGGAGAGAGGCTGGGACTGGAAATATGAATGAGAAGATTAGTGATTTCAAAGATGGGGATGTGGATGTGACTGTTGGAGTAGATGGCAAGTGCAGTGAAGAAAGGCCTAGAAAATGAAAAAATGAAACCTGTGAGGCTGGATGTTGAATGGCTAATTCATTTAGTTATATGTGTTACTTGGGATTAGGATGGAGGGGAACACAGATTAATATAGCCAAATGACATAAATATCAAAGCAGTGTGGCTTTACTTAACAGTAGAGAAATACAGTTCTGAAGAAGTATAAAGGAATAAAGAGTACATGAACTTCTTCACCTGACCTCTGAAGTGCTTGAAGTATGGCAAAAAATGCAGCTTCTGTTTGAGAGAGGAAAGCCATATCTTGCGGGAGAATCAGGATTTGGGTAAGAAAGAGGGTTTAAGGCCAGGGTCCTAGCAATGGCTTGGGAGCGTGAGGGATGTTTGGAAGTCTTTATATTATTGAATGGAAATTACAGAGAATAAACTAGAAAAATTTTGGAGGGGGGGAAGGAATTGAGATTGCGTAGGTTAGAAGGATAGCACATTACCGTAGTATTTGAGTATAGAAGTCGAGAGGAGCTTACATTTTAATTATTGACCAAGAAAAACGCCTGTGACTGCACTGCTAATAATTTCCCAGGGGATGATGGATCTTCAGGCCTCATGGCAGTCAGCCTAATGTTATATTTTTATTAGGTATTTGTAAAAATAAATGTACTATAGTTTTCTATTGTGTTCTACTTAGAGATAATAAAACTTTGAATTGTATTCTCTAAAAACATGAGTCATGTTGAACATAATTTACTAAATTTTTTGTTAGAAGATATCATGGTTATGTATTTCCCTTTGGAATTTTAGTTTTCTGCTCTATTTTAACTCCATCTCAAAAATTAACTTTAGTGAGAAATTATATATAAATGAATAATATTCTGAAGAACTTCTGTGAAATTAATCTCTACTGAAGTCTTCCTGATGGAATGACTTTTTCTCATGAGTCACCCATCTTGAAGTCTACTTTGTCTGATGTTAATGAAGTCACAGTAACCTTCTTATGCTTAACATTTGCATGTTATATCTTTCATATTTTACTGTCAATTTATCGGTCTTAATATTTGAAGAGTTACGTGTGCAAACAGCACATATTTGGATCTTCTAATCCAGAAATTTATCACTTTTAATTGGAGTTCATTTATATTTAATTATAATTATTGATAAGGGTAGGTTTTAAGTTTACCATCTTGATATTTGTTTTCTGTTTGTTCCATTTGTTTTTAACTCCATTATTCATCTTTTTCTGCCTTCTTACAGATTAATCAAGTATTTAAGATATATTCTGTTTTATTTTCTTATTGGCTTTTAGCTATAATACCTCTTTGAACTATTTTTTAAATCATTGCTTTAGGGATTATGATATATATATCCTAAATCATGTTGGAAATAGATTGTTTTTGAAGTTTTTTAAAAATCTGATATGGAATTTTGGGCTGACAGGTTTTTTTTTTTTCCTTTCAGCATTTTACAGATGGTATTCAGTGGTTTTCTTGCATCCGTTGTTTCTAATTAGAAGTCAGTTATAATTCAGATCATTGTTCCTTTGTATGAAATGTTCTCTTTTCTATGGCTGCTTTAAACTTTTTCTGATATGGATTTCAACAGTTTATTAAATGTGTGGCTTTCTTTGAATTTGCCTAACTTGGGCTTTACTGAGCTTCTTGTGACCACTATTTATAAAAATATTTTTTCTGCCCTGTTATCTTTCTCTTATTATTCTGGAAATCCAGTTTTACATATGATAGAATACTTGCTGTTATCTCAGATGTTACTAAGGTTCTTTTTGTTAAAACATTTTTTCTTTTTTCAGCTTGCATAATTTCTGTTGATCTGTCTTCAGGCATTGACACACATGTGCAATGTCCAATCTACTGTTAAGCTCGTTCGGGGAATTTAGGTTGTTTCTTGTCTTTTAAGTTTCTGTTTTTCTTGTGTGTGTGTGTGTGTGTGTGTGTGTGTGTGATATGTCTTTTTTAAGCTGTATTGAGATATAATTAACAAATAAAATTGTAAGAGAAAGTGTACAAACATGATTTGATACACATATACATTACTAAAGGATTCTCCCGTTAAGTTGATTTACATATACATCACCACCCCTCTTTTTGGAGAAAAGATTTAAGTTCTACTCTCTTGGCAGATTTCAGTTATATAATACAGTGTTATCAGCTATACTCACCATATTATTATAATTAGATTCTCAGATTTTTTTCACCTTATAACTGAGAGTTTGTACCCTTTTACCAACTTCTCCCTATTTCTCCCAACCTCTCAGTTCCTCATAACCACCACTGTACTCTCCATTTCTATGAACTAGACTTTTTTTTTTTAAGATTCCACACGTACATGGTGCTATGCAGTATTTATCTCTGTGTGGCATATTTCACTTATAATAATGCCCTACAGGTTCAGGTTCGTCCATGTTATTGCGAGTGATAGAATTTCCTTCTTTTTAAAGGCTGCATAATATTCGTGTGTGTGTGTGTGTTTGTGTGTGTGTAAGTGACATTTCTTGACCCATTCATTCATTGACAGACACTTAGGTTGTTTTCATACTTTGGCTATTGTGAATAATGATGCAGTGAATGGGGGAATGCAGATATCTCTTCAAGATGTTGTTTTCTTTTTTTTTCCTTTGGATATATACCCAGAAATGGGATTGCTGGATCATACAATAATGCTATTTTTAATTTATTGAGGAACCTCCATACTGTTTACTATAATGGCTATACCAGATTACATCCCCACCAACCGTGTACAAAGGTTCCTTTTTCTCCATGTCCTTGCCAGCATTTGTTATCTTTTGTCTTTTTTGATCATAGCCATCCTAACAGGTATGAGATGATATCTCATAGTGGTTTTGATTTGCATTTTCCTGACGGTGAGTAATGTGGAGCACCTTTTCATGTACATGTTGGCCATTTGTATATCTTATTTGGAGAAATGTCTATTTAGATCCTTTGCCCATTTTATAATTGGGCTGTTTTTTTGCTATTGAATTGTATGAATTCCTTGTATATTTTGGATATAACCCTTTATTGGACATGTAGTTTGAAAATATTTTATCTCAGTCAATAGGTTGCCTTTTCATTTTGTTGAAAGTTTCCTTTGCTGATCACAAGCTTTTTAGTTTGATATAGTCCCATTTAAAAATTGTTACTTATGCTGTCTTTGTTTTGCTGTCAAATCCAAAAAATCATTTCTAAGAACAATGCCAGGAGTTTATCCTCGATGTTTCTTTCTAGGAGTTGTACCATTTCAGGTTTTACACATAGTCTTCAATCCATTTTGAGTTGATTTTTGTGTATGATGTAAGATAGGGGTTCAGTTTCATTTTTTGTATGTAGCAATTCAGTTTTCCCAGTTTCATTTGTTGAAGAGACTGTCCTTTCCTCATTGTTATTTTTGGTTCCTTTGTTGAAAATTAATTACCATATATGCATAGGTTGATTTTGGGCTCTTTGTTCTTTTCCATTGATCTATGTATCTATTCTTATGCCAATACTATACTGTTTGATTATTTCAGCTTTATAATATAGTTTAAAATGAGGATGTGAAATGCTTCCAGCTTTGTTCTTTTTTCTCAAGATTACATTGGATATTTGGATCTTGTATGAATTTTAGGATTTTTTTTCTATTTTTGTGAAAAATTTCATTGGAATTTTTGTGGGGATTGTAATGAATTTTTAGATTGTGTGGACAATTTTTAGATAGTATGGATGTTTTAACAATATTAGTTTTTCCAGTCCATGAGCATAGAATATCTTTCCATTCATTTGTGTCTTCTTCAGTTTCTTTCATCAGTGTTTTTGTTTTCAGCTTATACATCTTTCACCTCCTTGGTTAAATTTATTCCTAAGCACATATTTCATTCTTTTTGATGCTATTTTAAACGGGCTTATTTAATTCTTTCAGGTAGTTTGTTGTTAGTGTATAGAAACAGAATTGATTTTTGCATATTGATTTTGTATCCTGAAACTTTAATGAATTGGTTTATTTGTTCTAACATTTTTGGGGGGGGGTGAAGTCTGTAAGGTTTCTATATATATAATAATGTCATGTAATCTGCAAATAGAGCAGTTTTACTTCTTCCTTTCTAATTTGAAAGACTTTTATTTCTTTTTCTTGTCTGATTGCTTCAGCTAGGACTTCCAGTATTGTGTTGAATAAATATGGTGAGAATGGGCATCCTTGTCTTGCTCCTGATATTAGAGGAAAAGCTTTCAGTTTTCATTGTTGAGTATGATGTGGACTTGTGATATATAGCCTTTATTATGTTGAGGCATATTCTCTCTATACCCAATTTCTTGAGAGTTTTTATCATGAAAAGATATTATATTTTGTTAAATGCTTTTTTGCATCTATTGAGATAATCATATGATTTTTATCTTTCATTTTGTTAATATGTATAACATTGATTGATTTGTAGATTTGAACCATCCTTACATTTCTGGAAAATCCCATTTGATCATGGTGTATGATCTTTTCTAATATGCTGCTGAATGAGCTTTTCTAATATTTCACTGAGTATTTTTACATCTATGTTCATCAAGAATATTGGCCTCTACTTTTGTTTTCTTGTAGTATCCTTGTCTGGCTTTAGTATCACAGTAGTGCTGCCCTCATGAAATGGATTGTTCTCTCCTCTTCTGTTTATTGATAGGGTTTGAGAAGGATTGGTATTAATTCTTCTTTAGATTTTCTGGAAGCCATCTGGTCTTAGGCTTTTGTTTTTTGGAAGATTTTTGATTACTGATTCAATTTCATTAGTAGTAATCAGTTTATTCACATCTTCTATTTCTTCCTAATTCAGTCTTGGTGGGTTGTATGTTCCTAGGAATTTATTCATTTCTCCTGGGTTGTACAATTTGTTGGTTTATAGTTGTTTGTAATAGTCTCTTATGATCCTTTGTGTTTCTATAATATTAGTTGTAATGTCTCCTTTTTCATTTATAATTTTATTAATTTGAGTCCTCTCTTTTTTTGGTAAGTCTAGCTAAATCTTTGTCTATCTTTTCAAGAAATCAGCTGTTAGCTTCTTTGATCTTTTCTATTGTCTTTTTAGTTTCTGTTGTATTTATTTACACGCTGACCTTTGTTATTTTCTTCCTTCTGCTAACATTTGGCTTAGTTTATTTCTCTTTTTCTAATTACACCTCAGGTGTAAAGTTAGGTTGGCTTCTTGATTCCACTGTTTTCCGTTTATCACTACCCACTGCCCTCTTAGAACTGCCTTTGTTGTACCCCATAATTGTTGGTATGTTGTATTTCCCTTTTCATCTGTGTCAAGATATTTTCTGATTTCCCATCTGACTTTTGACCCATCGGTTGCTCAGGAACATGTTAATCTCCACATATTTGTGAATTTTCCAGTTTTCTTCTTGCAGTGGATTTTTGTTATTTACTGGACATGCCAAATATAATCCTTTCTCAGATCCTTTGCTCTGTTACCATTGCTTGAAATACTCTTTTTCCAGATATCCCATAACTTGTTTCCTCATTTTCTATCTAAATACCATCCTTTCTCCTCACCTCTCCCGTTATTACTCCCTCTGACATATCAATCAGTCAATCAATCATATATTTTCATCTCCTTATCTTGAACAGCACTGCCCTATACCATTTTCTGTGATGATGGTAATATTCTATATCTGCACTGTCCAATAAAGTAGCCACTAGCCATAATGTGGCTATTAAGTACTTGAAATGTAGCTAACATGACTGAGGTACTGAATTTCTAATTTTATTTAATTTAAGTAGCTACGTCTGACTAGTGGCTACTTTATTATACAGTGCAAGTACAGAACGTATGAGAAAGGGAGCCCTTTTATGCTTTTTTCCTTTGATGCATCCCCGTAGCTATGTGCATGTAGTTACTCTATATAGTAGATAGTCTGTAAATAGCTGTTGAATGAATAGATGAACAGTCATACCCATCAATCCTGTTTATCCCTGAATTCTTAACTCTTTTAATCTATAATTACAGGTTGAATACTTTTTAGTCATCTACAGGTATTCCCAAACGTTTAGGTGTTTATCAGTGGTCCTGTATGTCCATGGGACCACTTCACAAAGTTCTGCATTGTACATCAAAGATCCTAAGTTATATAAATTATATAAATTAGACTGGAGCATACTTGGCAATATGGGTTACAGATAAAGGAAAGTGCAAGGTGAAGGAGGTGGTCTTCTCTATCACAGAGTTCATATTTGGCGAAAGTATTAAACGAGTGCATCTTTTCCTTTTGTGTTCTAGCCAGGCATCCATATGATGAGTCATGCTTTTCCCAAGGCTAAAGAACCCCAAATCTTTCTCTTTGCTCTCCTTAGTCTCCCAGATAAGAACTCTTTCAGCTTTTGAAAATTCTCTGGAGATAGTATCCATCATGAAGTTTGAAGAACCATACAATAAGCTATTCCCACTAACCTGTTCTTGTGATGAAATCCTCATGGCTGTTATCCTTATAAAAAGTCCTTATGGTTGAAAATCCTCATTGTCACCCTCCATAATAATAATTACAGTTTTGGAGATGGGCTTGGCAGTTAGATGCTCTTAAAACTTAAAAATGAAAGTAAGAATTTAAAAGAGATGTTGAGTAACACAAGTGGGTCATTGGTTTTCAATTCCAGTGGAGCTTCCATGGAGCTTCCTTCAGGAATTGATACCAAGACCTCAAGTTACCCATACTGCCTATCCCCAACATATCTCCAACCCTGTTTTTTATGTTTGTGCCATTGTGCAAAATTGTTTTATTTGTCAAAGGGCTCAACTTTGAAAAGTTTGCAAATCACTGCATCTAGACTTTCTTCATTTATTGATTACTTGGTAAGACTTTTGAAAGAAGCCAGAAGGCAGTGAGTTCAATGTTGAATTTCCGACAGAAGGGCAATCATTGTTGCTAATTCAAAGGTCATATATTTGGTTTGGATGCTAGGAGTGCAAGTAATGAGATTGGCATTATTATGAAAAATTGGTGAGTAGGACATGTATTCTTATTGGATCTTATAGGCAGAGCCTCAGGAAGTAGTTTTGGTTTCTTTAAACTAAGCAAAGCTTGTTTTTGTAAACAGCAGGAAAACAGAGATCCACAGCAAGCTTTTCGATTATGGCTTAAAAAAAAGCATGAAGAACAGTTGAAAGAAAGAAAGACAGAAGAACTGCGAAAGCAAGAGGAATGCTTATTCTTCCTTAAAGGAACAGAAGGCCGTGAGCGGGCCTTTAAACAGTAAGTCAGAGGCAGGGCATTTTCCCTGCTTCCTCATGGTCATTTTAGAAAGTTATATAGTCAATAAAACTTAAAAAAATTGATCTCTTACATTACATACCTATTCAATTTTAAAGCCAGTTTTAACAATATGTGAGAAAATTCTTTAACTCCATACTTTGCGTAATATCTATACCATTCTTTCAAGGTATTTTTCAATACTAAAGTTATTTCTTATGGCACCTTTGATAGCCTACCATTGATTGATTGATTGATTTGTTCATTTCTTAGAGAAATGGGACAAAGATTGGTTAAAGCTTCTCCTACACAGTCCTCAGAAAAACTGAATAGAGTTACATTTACCAGAACATATGCCCAGGAGTGGGATTGCTGGGTCATATGGTAGTTCTATTTTTAGCTTTTTAAGGAACCTCTGTACTGTTCTCCATAGTGGCTGCAACAATTTACATTTCCACCAGTAGTGCAGGAGGGTTCCCTTTTCTCTGCACCCTCTCAAGCATTTATTGTTTCTAAAATTTTTGATGATGACCATTCTGACCAGTGTGAGGTGATACCTCATTGTGGCTTTGATTTGCATTTCTCTAATGATTAGTGATGTTGAGCATCTTTTCATGTGTTTGTTGGCCCTCTGTATGTCTTCCTTGGAGAAACGTCTGTTTAGGTCTTCTGCCCATTTTTGGATTGGGTTGATTGTTTTTTGATATTGTGTATTTTTACTGGACGTATACCCTGAGAAAAACCATAATTCAAAAAGATACATGTGCCACAATGTTCACTGCAGCACTGTTTACAATAGCCAGGACATGGAAGCAACCTAAATGACCATCAACAGATGAATGGATAAAGAAGATGTGGCACATATATACAGTGGAATATTACTCAGCCATAAAAAGGAACAGAATTATTTGTAGTGAGGTGGGTGGACCTAGATTCTGTCATACAGAGTGAAGTAAGGCAGAAAGAGAAAAACAAATACCATATGCTAATGTATTTGTATGGACTCTCTCACAAAACGAGAGAGTAGCAATGACATACACACTACCAAATGTAAGATAGCTAGTGAGAAGCTGCTGCATAGCACAGGGAGATCAACTTGATGCTTGGTGATGACCTAGAGGGGTGGGATAGGGAGGGTGGGAGGGAGGCTCAAAAGGGTGGGGATATGGGGATATATATATAAATACAGAGATTCACTTTGTTGTACAGAGGAAACTGGTACAACATTGTAAAGCAATTATACTCCAATAAAGATCTGAAGGAAAAAAAAAAGAGTTGTATTTATCAATAAATATTTTTCTGTAAAGAAAAGCAGTCAGGCTGAAGAGGAGGATCTGTATAGAATGAAAAGGAGATTTGGACACATATTTTGGTAATTTAAGGTAAACCTGGTCTCCTTTCAGCTGCCTGGGTAAGAGTCTGTATTATCTGGCTTATTCTGAGGAAACAGACCTGGCTTCATAATTTTGCCAGCAAGCCTTGGGAGCGGCAGTGAATATTCAGTCCAGTTGTTTGATGTTCATTTCTTTCTTTTCTATCTTTTTTGCTGTTTTTCTGTTTCTTAGTTTCTTTGCCCCTTCCTTCCTTTCTCCCTCCCTCCGTCCCTCTCTCTCTCTCTCTTCTTCCCCTCCTCTCCCTTCCCCTCCCCTCCCTTCTCCTTCAAAAAAAATATATATATCCCTTTATTATAACAGACACAGTGAATGTGCATTGTGGAAAAGGAGGGGAATAAACTCACATTTTCATCACCAAGGAATCACTATTGATAGCACTGTACTGCATAACTTCTAGATATTTCTCTCTACATATATTTACAATTTTAAAATATAAATTGAGATCATACTGTATATACTGTTCTGTAATCTGCTTATTTTCATTAATGATTTCTTCTAATATCCAGCCTATAACCATATTTTTCCCAAATTGACCCCTAAATGACTACAGTTAATTTGCTCAAGCTAATATCCAATTCAAGACCACACAACATTAGATTAGAGGTTTCTTAAGGCTCTTTTATACTAATGAAGTTGTTTATTTGTCTGGATTTTTTTCTGAAAAAATTATATATGTACATATACCACATGCACTTTCATACGAGAGATATGAGTATACATTTATTTTTAATGTTATTTTACCAAGCAAGCTTTATAGACTTAAATTTGTTAGAATGTGGACTCTTCCTTCACCTTTTTTGATGTTTTTTAAGCTTAGGCTTATTTTTCCATTTTAAAGAAGAACTATTTTATGCACTGAAAAGCCAGAGATCTATAATTTCTCTGCCAAGAAGAGCAAGGCAACATTTCTGCATGCTGCTTAAGTAATGTTTTAGAATACAGCTAGCTGCAAAAAATAAGTTATTTGGTATCTTCTCAAATAGTTATTTGCTTAGAAAATCATATTTTAAAAAAAGATAGGACCTATGTCCTATGTAAAATAGTGTTTATTACTTAAGAAAGTTTTTTTAGTTGACAGTTTCATTTTGAGACAAACTAATTTCAAATATTTGATTCTAAATGTGACTATGCTTGCTTGTATGAGCCTTTGGTATGAGCCTGAAAATTTGCAGTTAATACTGTTTTGTGTTATGACCAGAATTTTTCAATATAAAGAAATCCAATTTCCTTTGTCTGTAGTAATAACTTCATAACATGAAGAGTATATTCAGGTTGATACTCACCAAATCTGATCATGTCTCTTTCTACAGATGGCTAAGAAGGAAACGGATAGAAAAACTAGCAGAGCAACAAGCTGTCAAAGAAAGGACTAGACAGCTCCGACTAGAAGCAAAGCGTTCTAAACAGTTACAGTACCAGCTATGTAATATGTCAGAAGCCAAATCTTTTCGTTTTACTGATCATTACAACTGAAGGCATCTATTAAATACTTCATTCGGAAGCTGCTGTCCTCAAAATTGTGGATATCATTTCTTATGGCCTGTGTGCTTTGGTCATACTCTAAATTATGGAAATGCTATTTATCTTTTGGTAATGTTGATGGTGAATTTATCTTATTTCTTTTAACACTAGAGCAAAATAAATTTCTTCTCTCACAGCATAGTAATATGTTATACTAACTCTTAGTCCCTGCAAAAAATTGAACAACAAATGAATGCTACATTCCTTTACTTCTAAATAATTTTAACATTTCTAGCTGGAACAAACACAAAAAAGGGACAGATCTATTCTTAGTTCCTGTTATCATTTAAAAAAACTTCAATAGAACATTTCATAAGGCAGGAAGAGTCACCTCTTAAACAAGCCTGGTTTAAGGCTTGATACAAAGTCCTAATTATGTCAAACTTGAATTTGAATAGCTGTGGCAAGCTCAGCAATAGGTTAGGCCTACTTTCACGTGTTCTTAAAAAAAAAAAGATAGTAACTATTATGTATACTATTTTGGGTGTTATACAAAATTATCCAGCTCTTATTGAGAGTTATAATGTGCCTGGTAATTGTAAATGCTTTGCATAAATAATTTGATCTAATCCTTATAACAACCCTATTGGTCTTGTTTTGTAGATGAGGAAACCAAAGTATAGAGGTGAGCAGTTTGCTCCCAGATTCTGAGATCTGTATGATTGCAAAGTCCTTTCTCTTCGTTGTATTATAAAGCTTACATGCCTCGGTAGACATTTGTGGATCTATAAGACTGTACAGGAATCCAGTGTGTAGGGGAATGATATCCTTAATACGTGGAACAGCATTTAAGGAGTGGAGGACAAATGCAGACATGCAAGTGTGATGGGGAGTGGAGAATTGCCGTAGGAGTTCTGTTATAGCTTCAAAGACAAGGTTCTTATTAATTGGGTATCTGTACCTTAATCACTTGACCTAAATTAGAAAACACAGAGAACTATTCAATCCTGTCTCAACTTCTTACAGCACTTTGAGCATACACCAGGCAATTTAACATTCCATTATAACTAGTCTTGTGTTGTTTAAAGTTTATCCTTAATGATAAAAATCGATTTGACATTTAAATATTCCACAACATTTTTACAAAAAAGGCTGTGGGAATTTTCATAAGGATTGCAGTGAATCTGTAGATTGCTTTAGGTGGTATTACCATCTTAATGATATTGTCTTCTAATCTATAAAGACAGGATGTCTTTTCATTTAGTGCAGCAATGTTTTGTAGTTTTGAGAGTACAGATCTTTCACCTAGTTGGTTAAATTTATTCAGATATTCTTTTGGATTCTATTGCAAATGGAATTATTTTCTTAATTTTCTTTATGGGTTGTATACTCAAAACACAAACATAAATGATTTTTGTGCATTGATGTTGCACCCTGCAACTTTGCTGAATTTGTTCATTAGCACTAAATTTTTCTGGTGAATTTTTTTTGAATTTTCTCTATATAGGATAATATCATTTGCAGATAGAAGTAGTTTTACTTCTTGCTTTCCAATGGGATGCCTTTTATTTATTTGTTTTTCTTGACTGATTACTCTGGCTAAAATGCCTAGTATAATGTAGAGTAATAGTGGTGAAAGTGGGCATCCTCGTCTTTTTTTTTTTTTTTTTAACCAAGGTTTAATTGCTCTATGCATTTATTAGCTAATGTTAATGCAGCGGAGGGGATAAAAACTCACAAATACCCCATGTATTTCACAAGATGCATTGTAGGAAACACAGTGACTAAGAAGGATCAATAGTATCCTAAGGTCTTGGTGGACGCATTCCTGGGGGAGGCGGACCTCTTATTTCTGGTGGGAGTGGGTCTCATTCCTGGAGGGGGCATGCCTATTGGCATCCCTTATGTAGGGGGAAGCTCAATTGGTGGGCCCATGGTTGGTATCATACCAGGTTGGAGGAGCCATAATTCCTGGAGGTGGGGTTGCTCAACCAACAGGTGTGGGGGCAGTCCCCCATCCTGGTGGATGTTGAGTTGGGGCTCCAGCAATGCTCACAGTAGCAGCAACTGTAGCAGCTGCTCCAGTGCCTCTTCCCTGGGGGATCATTACCTCTTGGTATGGCGCCCCAACCCCTCCAAAGGGTCTGCTAACCCAGCAGGAGTCTGGGGAATTTGAACACCAGTTGGAACATCTCTGCCAGCTGCCCTGCCAACCCCAGGGCCTCTTGCAGCTCCAGCAAGTGGTACCCAAGCAATGCCAGTATCTTTGGGGGGTGGTCCCTCCACAGTCATGGAAACCAAGTTCTCCCCATGCAGCAATAGCAGACCCAAAACCTGTTTTCTTCATGCTCTGCCCACTTCACATTCTTTGGCTTGATCTTCCTGAACTTATCATAGTCACGGAGGATCAAGTTCACGTGCTTGTCAAAAAAGCCTTGAAGGTGCCAGTGAAGATCTGGCCATCTTGCAGGATGTATCTCATCCTATAGTCAATGTGCTGCAGTATCTTGCTGCTCTTTCCCACAGTCGTGATTACTGTTCCACCAAATCCAGTGCCTACAGGAAAGTTATGGGATTCTTAAGACCTAAGGGAAGGCTGTTTTGTTTTGTTTTGTTTTGTTTTGTTTCTCTTGGAATCAGCTACCCAGGTGTTCTAATCCTGCTTTGACCACCTCTTGGTGTCTCAGCTAAGAATGCCTCAGTTCTGCCTGGAAATCCACCACAGGTACTTGCTGCTGCTGAGATCACCTGTACAGGTTACACTCCTGGTTGCTCAGTGAGGCTGTCCTTCTTTGTTTGACTTGGACTTCCACCTCTGGTACATGCTGTTCCATAGTCCGTTTCAGGTGTAAGTGGTCCCTGGCCCTGCGCCATTGCACCGCTGGCAGCTCCTCAGAACAGAACATCTCCAGTGGCCATTCCACTCTGCCTGGTCACCCTTGTCTTGTTCTTGATCTTAGGATGAAAGCTGTTAGTCTTTTAGCATTGAGTATGATGTTAGCTGTGGGTTTTCCATGAATGCCCTTTGTGAAGTTGAGGAAGTTCTATTCTTATTCCTCCCCTTTACTTATTCTTCTATTCCTATTTTTCTGGGTGCTTTTAACATGAAAACGTGTTAGATTTTTATCAAATGCTTTTTGCGTCAAGTGAAATGATAATGTTTTTCTTCTTTATTTTATTAATGTGATATATTACATTGGTTGATATTCTTATATTGCATTCCTTGCATTCCACCCTTGCATTCCTGAGACAGATACCACTTGGTGGTATATAATCCCTTTACTATGATATTGTATTTGGTTTGCTATTTTGTGAGGATTTTTTCATCTGTTTTGTAAGAGATGTTTTTCTGTAGTATTCTTTTCTTGTGGTATCTTTGTCTGGCTTTGGTATCAAGGTAATGCTGGCCTCAGAATGAATTAGGATGCGTTCCCTGTTGCCTCTGCTTTTATTTTCTTGGAACGGACTGAGGTGGATTGGTATTAATTCTTTAAAAAGTTGGCAGAATTCACTAGTTCTGTCTTGGACTTCTCTTTGTTGGGAGGTTTTTTGTTTTTTAATATATTATTTTTTAGAGCAATTTTCAGTTCACAGCATAGTTGAGCAGAAAGTACAGGGAGTTCCCACATTTCCCCTGCTCCCTTCCTCCCTAAAACCTCCCCTGCTATCAACATCCCTCACCAAAGTGGTACATTTGTTGCAGTCAGTGAAGCTACATTGACACATCATTATCATGCAGCATCCATAGCTAACATTAGGATTCACTCTTGGTGTTGGGAGGTTTCTGATTACTAATTTAATCTCTTGTTATAGGCCTGTG
Organism: Hippopotamus amphibius kiboko; assembly: GCF_030028045.1. NCBI lineage: Eukaryota > Metazoa > Chordata > Mammalia > Artiodactyla > Hippopotamidae > Hippopotamus > Hippopotamus amphibius. Next base: position 140,508,303 of record NC_080188.1, on the reverse strand, counting down.
CATATTTCTTTTTCTTGAGTCAGTTTTGGTAAATTGTGTTTCAAGGAATTTGTCCATTTCATCCAGGTTACTTAATTTATTGGTATATAATTTTTCCTTTATTTAAATGAGGTTGGTAATAATGTCCTACTCTCATTTTTTAGTCTGGCCACAGGTTTGTCAATTTTGTGGATCTTTTCAAAGCATCAGCTTTTGATTTGATTCTCTATTTTTCTATTTTCTCTCCACCCTAATTTCAGTTGTCTTCCTTCTGCTAGCTTTGGGTTTTCCTTTGCTTTTTCTAGTTCCTTAAGGTGTAATGTTACGTTGTTGATATATGAAGTCTTTCTCTTTTGTTTGGCTCAGTTAACTGTTATCTTTATTGACACTCTTAAACCAACAGTTGCAGAAGTGTGCCACTAGTTTGTAGTTACAAGAGTGTATGTATATAATTTTTATTTAGTTTTTCTTAAATTGTGGTAAAATATATATAATCTAAGATTTATCATTTTGACCATTTTTTAAAATGTAAAAATCAGTGTCATTAAATAAGTACATTCATATGTTGTACAACCATCACCACTATCCACCTCCATAATTTTTCATCATCCCAAACTGAAACTCTGTACCTAATAAACAAAACTCTCCATTCTGCTTTCCCTTAACCCTGGGTAACCACTATTCTACTTTCTGTCTCTATGAATTTGATTATTTCAGGTACCTCATATAAGTGGAATCATATACTGTTTGTCCTTTTGTGTCTGATTTATCTCAGTGTAGTGTTCTAAAGGTTCATCTGTGCTGTAGCATATCAGCGTTTACTCCTTCTTAAGTCTGAATAATATTCCATTGCATGTATGTACCACATTTTATCTATTCATCCATCAAAGGACATGTGGGTTACTACTTTTTGGCTATTGTGAATTATGCTGCTATGAACACTGGTATACAAATATCCTTTTGAGTCTCTGCTTTCAATTCTTTTGGGTATCTACCTAGAGGTGTAATTGCTGGATCATATGGTAATTGTCTGTTTAATTGCTTGAGGAACTTCCATGCTGTTCTCAACAATGGCTGCACCATTTTACATTCCCACCAGCAATGCACAAGGGTTCCAGTTTCTCCACATCTTTGCCACCACTTGTTATTTTGCTTTATTGGTAATAGCCATCCTAATGGATGTGAAGTGGTATCAATTTGTATTTCCCTAATGATTAGTGATGTTGAGCATCTTTTGATGTGCTTATTGGCCACTTGTATATCTTTTTTGGAGAAATGTCTATTCCTTTGCCCATTTTTTAACTGGCTTGTTTTTTGGGTTGTTGAGTTGTATCCCTTTATTTGTTCTGGACACTAGACCCTTAATACATGATTTGCAAATATTTTCCTCCATTTTGTAGGATGCCTTTTCATTTTGTTGATTGTTTCTTTTGCTGTGCAGAAGGTTTTAATTTTGATGAGGTTTAATTTATCTATTTTTTTCTTTTGTTGCCTGTACTTCCGGTGTCATAGCCAAGAAATCATTGCCAAATCCACTGTCATGAAGATTTTCCTCTATGTTTTCTTCTTTGTTTTATACTAAGTAAACCTAAAGGAAAGGCTGAAGAATCAGTTGTAAATAGTATAAGCTAGATAAAGACTTGAGTTGAAGCACATCATTCTGGGGGAAAAAGAGTCAATATTCAAACTAAAGAAGGTAGAGAAATTTATTGCCACTTGAAACTATAACTCAGTTAAATCAGACCAAAACAAAACAAAACCAAACCATTAAGTTGACATTAAAATATACTGTTATTAGACCTGATTTGTCTTTTGAGGGTTTCTTTACTGATAGGCACTTCTGAAACCAATTAGGGTAGTTTGGCATAAACATTTTGTGGACATTTTTAAAGGCATATAAAAGGGTGTTTTATGATGGCCTATCATAAGTAAATAATAGCATATATTACACAATAAAAATTAAATGATGAGTTGCATTTTTGAGTTTGAACAATGTTCTAGAAAGATCCTACTTTCCCCACCATATTTTGTAAGTATTAAATTGGATATTCCTGTTGTGTTGCAATTGCCAAAATGAACTCAACAGTTAGAATGTTTCTTCTATGTAGTAAGTTCCATCCATTCAAAATATGGAATCTCCTGCACAAAACCAAAATGAGAACGTTTTGCTCAAGCATTTGTTAATATGGCCGTAAAATATTTAAAATTTTGCTAACACATAGCATGTATTTTTAAAGTAGTCCCTTCACCCACAGTATTTCCATAACACTCTTTTGTAGCCCTCAAAAATCACCAAAAAGGGAAAGGACTCCTATCTCACTCTCTCCCCAAATCCTGCCAGCAACTTTTCTTTAGAGTAGGGGGTCAGAAAACTTTTTCTGTAAAGGACCAGATAGTAAATATTTTAGGCTTTGCTAGTCATACAAACCCAGTTGTATCTACTCAATTCTGTTGTTGTAGCACATACAACCAACCAGAGACAACAGTAAATGACTGGCTATGGTTGCACATGACCCAAGGCTGTGGTCTGCCGATCCTGGCTTCAGAGTACAGAAATTATGCTCATGTACAACATACAGCAAGATAAGTAATAAATTAGGGCCTAAAAGAAAGGTACAGAATCTTTTTCTTTTAGTCCTTCAGGAAAACCACTCTGTAATGCCTGGAAAGTACTGTCCACTTTAAACATACCTAACACAGTTTTATTCCTTTCTTACCCTGAGATATTTACTTAGGGTAATCTGGAGTCCAGTACATGAAACATCTTTGGGGATATACGTTACTTAAATAGAAAGTGATAATACTTGTAGCATTAGAATAACCCTAGCTCCCAAATAATAATGACTCTTGGGTAATAAGTAAGTGCCTATAATGTGCTTCCAGCATATTGACTGTTAAAGGGCAATGAGTTCTCCCTGGCAATGACTGCAGCAATTGAAAGTTATATTTTCATATCTTGTATAGGGATGAAATCGTCCGATATTTTTCTTTGTAGCAAGTAAGGTGGTCGGTGATGACTCAGAAAATGGATTATCAGGTGAGCTTTCTGTGCAGGTAACTGGATCCAAAATGCGCAGAACCTAAGGAAAATAGGAGGTCATGTCAGATGTATGCAGTAGGGACTGTAAAAGCCCTTGGTTTTATTGATATAAACTACCAATAAATTCTATTTCATTAATACATAACTGACATAAAAAATAACACCCGAATGATGAATTTGATTAGAGAACTTACGCATTTTCTCAAAAAGCTCTAAATTTAACAATGATGTTATTATATTACCTAGGTTACTTACTTTTAAAAATAATGACATTAATGTCCTCTTATGCATAGCAATGGAAATATATGAAAACATAAAAGAAAATCAGGTTATATCAATTTTACTGTAAGTGATGTTGATTTTTATCTTTAACCGAAAAGTACGTACTATCTTTCTCCCTCAGTCCTTCATTGAGCTGCTTGGAATTGGAATGTTGCCTTCATTCTTCTATTGACAGGTTATTTCAGAGTTTCTGATCATTTACTTGTAAAGTCAATGGCTTTTCATTTCTCTTTTTCTAATTTATGTGCCATATTTTATGCTAACGATCATGTTTTTGTTTCTTGGATTCATGGACACCATACTCTCTCAATTCTAATCCTGCTCTGATTTTTCCTATTCTGTTCCTTTACTGAGACCCACAACAGGAGGAACTCTTGGGTTGAAAAAAAATTCTCCAAATAAGGGCAACGATAAAATGTCTGGCTCATAGCTCCTGTTTCTCATTTTCACATTCTCCCAACCATCATATGATGAGCATAGGTTATTGTGCAAAGGAGGCAGATACTGGAATTGGAAAGGAACTGAGAAAAGCAGCGGGGGAAAGAGCTTTCTCTCCTACGTAAGGCTTATTCAAAACAGCTTTCAGAAATGGCTCGAGATGTCTCTTTCCCTGGCTCTCATATTGTCCAGCAGGTTTTTTTCCTTCTAAGTTATCAATGTACCCAAAGAGCCATAGCTAATTTTAAAATGTCCTAGCATTAAGAGCTAGCATTCTATTTCAGTACCTCTGTTTTTCTACTGGATTCTGCTTTTTCAATTTAGTTACTGATATCCTTCTATTTTTACGGAACTTGGTTAGATGCTACTGGACAAAGATAAAGGGTTTATCTTAAAGCTGCTTATAAATTTAGAAAGGAAAATAATAAAAGTACCCCAATTCTCTATATGTTATTACATTATGTGCCTTTAGAGAGAGAGAGAGAAAATGCCAAAGGAATACAGTTAAAGGAGACTGAGATACCAGTATAGATAGGTTTCTAGATTTTAGCCTGAAAGTGATAGGGAAGGATTTTAAGCCGGGTGCCTTTCAGAGAGATCACTCTATACACAGCTGGTGGATGAGTGGGAAGGGGTGGGCACTAACGCAGGCATGGGAAGAACAGAGAAAGGGAGTTCACTGTAATAATCTAGATAAAAAATGACCACCTTGAAGCAATGTGGCTGAAAGGTCCAAGAGACACTAAAGAAGTAGGACTGTCAGTTTTGTTGTGAGACAATATGGTCGATAAAGGACTCGGAGAAGGGGATGTAAGCCAAGCCTTGAGGCTGCCCAGCATTGTACAGTGAAATATGAGGGTGTAGGGTTACATAAGCCAAGGGAAGAGGGAGTTTCAAGATATTAGGGGTAGTTAATTATACCAAATGCTACTGGCAGCAGCCGAACAGACAGCAACACAAGTTCCCAACAAAACGAATAGAAAAAGAGAAACGATTTTGGATAAAGCTGATCAGTTTAGTTTCAGGGGCTGATTCATTCAGTAAATAGCTGAACACCTACTGTTATACAAAGGATTATGCCAGACCTTGAAGAAATGTAAGACAAACGCCCCTTAAGGAACTTACACTTTGGGGGAGAGGTGGAGAATCAAACAACTGCAATTTAACATGATAAAGAGCTATACTAGATATATATAGATATATATACTCACACACACATACGTAAAATGCAATGGAAGCCTGAAGGAAGGAACATCTAGGTTTGCCTCTGGGATTCAGGGAAGGCTGATTCTTAAAGGCAGTGTAGTGATTGGGCAGGAAGGGAGATGCTGGGAGGGCAGTCTAGGTAGAGGGAAAGTATGTACAGATGCATGAGATATAGTGGCCTCTCTGTGGAATGGAAGTGGTTAACACTGCTGGGATGTGAAGTGCAGAGGGTACACACACCTGGGAAACGATCCTAGAGAAGGGGAACTGATGGATGAAAGGCCTTCTATACAACATGAAATAATTCAGATTCAATAAGGAGGGAGACTGGGAGCCCTCTGAATAGGAGTACCAAGATGATGGGATTGGCATTTTTGAAATAACTCTCTGGGCAGCAGAGGATGGCCTGGAGGCAGGTAAAAAGCAAGGCAAGGGTATTGGTGAGGAGGCTTTTGCTAAAGTCTAGCCTGGAGATCAGGTGTTTGAACTTAGGAGAGGGGATAAATTAGTAGGAACTGATAGGAGACGGTAAAGGCTCGTAAAGGCAACAGGATTAGGGGGATGAAGGATTTAATAATAAAAATGACAGCTACTATTTACTGAGAAAGTACTATACCTATATTGGAAACTGCTACTGGCTTTATATGTATTATTTTATTGAATCCTCAAAACGTCCCTATATAGTAGATACAGTTTGCTAAGCTAAGGAACATACAGGAGAAGAAACAGATTATTTTACTTTTTATTTTTTCCAGAATGGGAATACAAATGCAAAAGCAAGGAGAAAGAGGTGATGTGTGATAAGCATATGGAGATGTCCAGCTGGAGATGTCTCTTAACTCGGGGAAAAAAGTCTCCGTTGAAGAAGTTGAAGAAGCCACAAGCATAAAGCTATGGGATTAGGATAGTCCCTAGAGAAGGCAGAAAGTCTGCTATGTAAGGAAAGGCTCAAGAATGGGCACGGAAGAGAATTCCACCCCCTCCCCCCCATCAAATACTGAGAAAGAATAGTCACAAAAGTAGCAAAGAGCTGGGAGAGTATGGCCTTTCAGAAACTGAGGGAGTTTGAAAAGCATGGAGAACAGGTTCCTGTGGAACATCAACATTTAAAGGAGGAGAAAAGCCTATGAAGAGTTGCTCAGAGAGGCAGCCTGCAGTTCAAGAAAGAATAATGTCACATAAGTTAAAGGAGTATCAAGGAGGCATGCTAGGTTAAGTAAAACATGACAAAGTATTTAAATATTCATGACCTTTATAAGAGTACTCTTAGAGAACAGTGGAGCTGCAAGTCTGTTGAGATAAGCAATGGCAGGAGTTGAGGAATGTATGGTATGTAAGTAGAAGTAAGTACAGACAAGTTGTTCAAGATTCTTGGTTGTGAAGGGAAGGTGATAAGACCATATACAGATGACTTAGTATAGAGGAAACATTTTTCTTTTTAGATGGAAGACACTTGGGCATGTTCTTAGGCCAAAAAGAGAGAGCCAATAGAAGAAGTAACTGTTGGTGGGAGGCCTGATGAGCCTGGGGGAACATGCTGTGCTTTGGAGAGGCGGAGGGACGCTTTTCCAGCAGCAAAAATGTATGCAAGGATGGTTGCCATATAGCTAGGCTTCTAGATATCAAGTGGGACTTTGAGGGAGTTTTCTGCCTCTGCCCTCTTTTTCTTCTGTGAAATGAGGAACCAAAGTCATCTGTTGAATCTGAGGTAATCGTTGGATGGGTATAGAAACCAAGAAGGCAAGCAGTTGAACTGACACAGGAATGGGGTTTTCAGGGTACCTGTGAGAAGGATAAGAAAGAAAGGCACTTAATGAAGGTAGTCTAGGCAAGCTATGGCAGGAAAAGAAGCCAGGAGAGTGAGTTGATGAGATGAAGAAAAAAAATGTAGGGACCAAAGGAATAAAAACTATGATGTGATCAAGGAACAGGGGTATTCAGAATGATAGAATCAGAGCTGGAAAGAAGAGTTGAAATCACAGTTCATGGAGAGAGATGTTGAAGATTTTAAAAGTGGAAAAGTTCTGGTTAATGACAAGCCTACGATGGGGACACGGGAGTGAGATACTGAAGTGTAATGAGGGTGAACTTGGATGGTTGTAGAACTGTGAGATCACAGTATTTGACAGGTCATCTGCATGAGCCCTCAGTTCACCCAGGACTGAAGGTGCCAGGTTTACACTAACTGATTCTGTAGTGTTTGGCACATTCCCATCTATATGTGTGGAAAAAAAAATAGCGTCTTAAATCAGAAGTAATCAATTATCTGCTCTTGATTACTAAATTAAAAATTCTACACAGTGGTTTTCATATCTAAATGAGCTCAAGAAAAAAAGATTATCAATGATTCAGTAGCTAAAAAACAGGCCATCGTTAAAACAACTACATTTCTTTCTCAAGAATAGAGTAACGGTGTTTGAGAAAATTAAGAATAGAGTAACAGTGTTTGAGAAAATTAAAGCGCAGAGGAAGAAATGATTTTCTCCAAGATCCCTACTCATTAAGATGAGAATCAGGTTTTGATCCCATATTTCCTAACTCCCAATGCCACGCACTTTCCATTATAACGCGTCACCTTGCAGTAAGAGGACACTCTTAGAGCTTCCACAGATCACGAAAAGGAAATATTTTACCGTTTCAGCCATCTTTTCTGCTGGGGTACTGCAGAATTCAACTGCTGATGGAACCTTTTTTTGACCATTAGTGCCAACATTTCCCAGAAGATGAGAATTTACTGCTTTTGCCAGCTTGTGATTTGTTGACGCTAGTTCTGCTGTGCTGTGAGGTTGTGCGCTAGGGTAGTAAGTTTGCTCTCTTCCCCACTGCAAGGAGACCAAGAGCTCCTCCAACAACCTGCAAAGAACAAACATGAGCACTGAACATTAATAAGAGGATAAAATATAAAAATCAAGAATGCTGAAGAAATGAGAAACATTTCTGAAATCACATAGTATCTTTCTCCTCTTTCAGAGTTCAATAAATTCAGAAAGTCTGGTACAATAAGTCAGATTACAGAAACCACTTATTGATTTTATGGTTATCTGCAAATCATTCAACAAACAGTACTTTTTTTAGTTCTCATATTTTAGTACAGGTAAAATACAAGGGTGAGTCAAAAATTATCCACACTCCGGTTATATTAAAACTTCTGCTGGCCGCACTGTCTTATCAGCGCTTTCCGTTCAAAGCTACTGTCTCCCCAGTCACTACTGTGCAGGTATGAACGTGTTACATCAGTTCATTTGTAACTGCAGTGTAAGCAAAAATGGATGCCCCACTTGTGATTTGCACAAAAGAAGAGCAGTGTGCAGCGATTCGTTTTTTTGTGGTCTGAGGACATGCACATCCACACACTTCTGCCCACACTCCGCAAAAACATCATTAAAAGTTTTTGTGTTAAAGCATCCTCCCTATAGTGCTGATCTTGCTCCATCAGACTTTCACCTATCTGGTCCCCTGAAAGCAGCCCTACAAGGACAAAGATTCACTTCTGATGGAGAAGTGAAGACAGTAATGCATTCATGGCTTGCAGCTCAGCCTAAAACATTTTTTAATGAGGGAATATGAAAGCTTGTTGACAGATGGACAAAATGTATTGAAAAGCAAGGAGACTGTGTCAAAAAATGATGTGTCTTTCCTAAAAGCTAACTAAAATAATTACTACAGCCAGAGTACCTATAATTTTTGTCTCACCCTCGTATAATAGTATATTCACATAGTATTATAGAGCTACTGATTTGATTTGTGCACTTATTGAGATATTCACATGGTGTATACATGTGATAATTTTTTGTGTGAGTTACACAAATTCTTGGGATAAAACCTACTTGGCCATGATCTATAAATGTTTTTATATATTGTTGGATTTGAATCACTAAAATTCTGTTAAGGATTTTTGCATCTATATTCATTAGAGATATTGGCCTGTAGTTTTCTTGTAATGCCTGTCTGGTTTTGGTGTCAAGATGATGCTAGCCTCATAAAATCAGTTGGAAATTGTTCCCTTCTCTATTTTCTAGAAAAGTTTGTGTAAATTTGGTTTTATTTTTGGCTTAGATGTTTGTTAGTATTCACCAGTGGATCCATGTAGGCCTGGAGTTTCCTTTCCTAGGTTTTTGACTACTAAGTAAATTGCCTTAATAGGTTAGGGCTATTCAGGTCATCTGTTCTTGGGTATTCTGGTGGTTTGTGGCTTTTAAGGAGGTTGTCCATTTAAGTTGTTGAATTGATTGGCATAGTGTTTGTAACATCCCCTTATTACCTTTCCTATGTCTATAGAATCTGTAGTGTACCCCTTTCCTCATCCCTGATACTAGTCACGTGTATTTTTTTTTTCCTGATTATACTGCCTAGAGTTTTGTAAACTTTTTTATCTTTTCAAAGAACCAGTGTTTGCTTTCTATTTCATTTAGTTTTGCTCTTATCCTTTTAGTCCTTCTGCTTAATTTGCTCTTTGTGTTTCTTAAGGAAGCTTAGATTATTGACAAGACCTTTTTTCTTTTCTATAATAAGCATTTAAAATTATAAATTTCCCTCTAAACACTGCTTTAGTTGCCTCCCACAAAATCTGATACTTTTGATACATTGTGGTTTCATTCTTCTAATTTCCCCTATGATTTTCTCTTGACCTTTACTTATTTGATTTATAAGAAATCAATCACATGAAAGTATAAAGTGCATTTAAGGAAGACTATCAATTTTGACAGTTCTGGTTCATATGGACATGAAAGTAAGCTCTAATACTGCAGAACAGTCCCCAGAAAGATCCCCTTCCAAAGGAAAAACTGGTATGCTTTTTGGCTACTACCAAAAACCATACAAAACTGCTATAACTATAACCAAAAACTACTTTTAAGTCCAGAGAGTTCTTCTAGTATAGATATAACTAATTCTCTCCCCAATTAAGAATAAAAGAAGCATGTCTTCTGTTTTCGTCAGTCTTCCTCCCTCCCCTAGGCATCTATTTGAAAATGCTACTCAAAATATATGCTCAATAAATTATTAAATGTAGGAATACTAAAGAACTATCTCAATAACAAAAATTGCAGGAGAAAGGAGAAGAGTTCAGAATGTAAACAAGTGCCATACTTCTGCGAAGCTATCATTTCTTGACGAAAGTGTTCCCGTTCACTCAGGAGATCTTGTATAGCACTCTGTGCATCACGGTTTTGACGCTGTAAAACTGCTCGGGAGTTGGTTAACTCATCTGCCATAACCCTGGAAAAGATTAAAATCTTATATATAAATTCTCTGACAGTGTTAAGAAGTTAATATACTACCTTTGTGACTGTCATTTTTAAAAACTTACAAAAAAGATTTAACCATGTCAGATTACTTCTCAGTTTTTAAATCTTCACTAAAAAACACTTAAAATGTTTATAAGCTTAAAACTTATTAAAGGGACTCAAAATATCTGTTTACAAAATGACAAAGGAAAGTTTTTTAACTTTCTTATATAGTGATTTTGGAATGTACTTCAGTCTTAGTCTAGATTAATCAAGCTTTGGAAAAAAATAACATTAATTAAATGTCTTTAAATACAGAAAATTTTAGAGAAAAACAATTTTTTTTCTGCCACTCAATTACTTCTTTGTCCTTAGAAAAATATTATATATACAGAGATTTATATAAAAGGAAAACTGTCTTTCTTGCTGTCCAGCATCCTCATCTTTCTTTTATAATCATTAATCAATAAAGTAATCAATATATTTTTTCTAGAAAAAAATAATTTGTGTATATCAACATAAAAGTATGTGTAAAAATAAATGTATTCATTTTATTTACAAAAAAATGAATTCTTTAATACAAACTTTTCTATAGTTTGCTTTTTTCACCTAATAATTTATCTTGGTGATTTTTTTCACATTAGCACACATAGAGCTAAATCATTCCCTTTTAAAATAAAAAAAATAGCTTCATGTTTTCTTCTGATTGGATGTGCCAAAATGTATTTAACCAATTCTCTACTGATGAACTGAAGCAAAATTTTAAAGTATTTTTATTCAGCTGAAAATCTTAAAACTAAAAGTCTCAGACCACAGTAACCACTGAATTCCTTAAAATGAAAACAATTCTGACATTAAAAGATTAAATCAACTAAAATATCAATAAAGTTTGGTTTAATTATTACTGCCCTTAGAGTGTTACCATCAACATTGATCAGAATGTTAAAAAAAGTTACATATTATAATAATCTGTAAAATATATGCATGATTTGCTTCTTAAGCTGTTCAATAAGAATTAACTTAATATTCATTCTAAGTCAATAAACGGTAAATTCATTTCTCCAAATAAATCCTATATTGGTACAATTAGAAAACAAAGTAAGGATTTTAACAGAGCATTCAGTTACTGGAAAGTATTACAGATATTAAGACCTGATGAAATACTCCCCTAAAAATTTATTCATTACAACCAGTGGTTCTTAAGGTACAGCCTGGAAACCTTTGGTATTTGTGAGAAATCTCCACATGATTAAATTTAAATCAATAGTTATTAAACATATGTGTGAAGCACTGGGCTAAGCACTGGAAATACACAGACGGATAACACTCAGATTCTGTTCTCCACTAACTCAAAGTTGGAAGGAGGGGATAAATAGGAAATCATAATATATAAGAGAGCTTCGCAACTACCAGTTATGTCCATAGGCTTGGGGGTTCTAAAGGCCTGGGGTTCTCACCTTTACTGGAGAGTAGCCTCATCCAGTATGCCATGCAGATGTTGTCATTTTCTATTTGTGTGTAGAGAGAAAAAGGTTGGGAAACTCTATTATGTAGTAAAATAAGCTATGAGAACAGAGCATGAGGTCAAAATATGTTTATGGAGTGGCAGTGATATTTGAGTTCTCCAGACAGAAGGTGAGGAAAAATAGTCTTTTAAAAAAATTTACATATTTATTACTTGCCTGAGTTTACAGCTTTCTTTTGGTCTTAAACATTGTAGTAGGAGTGATTTCTACTATGGAAGAGAAACTTGAGGATTTCCCTGGTGGCACAGTGGTTACGAATCCACCTGCCAATGCAGGGTACATGGGTTCGAGCCCTGGTCTGGGAAGATGCCACATGCCGCAGAGCAACTAAGCCTGTGCGCCACAACTACTGAGCCTGTGCTCTAGAGCCTGCGTGCCACAACTACTGAAGCCCGTGCACCTCGAACCTGTGTTCCTCAACAAGAGAAGCCACGGCAGTGAGAAGCCCATGCACTGCACCAAAGAGTAGCCCCACTCACCGCAACTAGAGAAAGCCCGTGCACAGCAACTGAGACCCAACGCAGCCATAAATAAAATTAAAAAAATAAAATTTAAAAAAGAGTAACTCAGAATTCCAGAATGAGAGAAGAGCTTTTTGATACTGCTTTTCCATTTAGGGAGACTATATGACCATCCAGAGGAGGGAGAGTCCACATCTTAAATGACATATGAGGTACTCTGACAATCTGAGTCAGAAATATTCACACTACAGTCTATTTTCTTGCATTAGGTGTCAAAAATCTGCTAGAGCAAAAGCTAGGAAATGAAATACTATTTAAGACAGAAAATACCTGCTTGCAAGGAATTTACTTCGCCACACATCACACTGTATTGACATCCGTTCTAACTGTTCAGAGAGCTGAGCTATGTTTCGGCCTAGGGCTTCATTTTCTAAAATGAGCTGATTTTTCTCACGGGCTAGACGTTCAAAGTGATACTGAAGATCATCCCCAACAGAAGCCACCAGCAGCTTTTTTAACTCACGATTGACCTGGAAGAAATCATGACCAATACAACAAACTCAAAGTAATGCCAGTGACTTTAATGTAGCAAAATGAACAAAAGAGAAACTGTGTTTCATGTAATTTGGACCTCCACTATTAAAAGTACACACCAAAAAGTGATATTAAATATTTAAGTTTCATAATGTATACAAACCATGTCTATATCTCTATTACTCTATAGTCCATGTGGTTATAATCTGAGCCTCTTATAAGAGCACAAATCATTATCATAAAAATTACAAACTGCCTCCAGTCAACACTTAAAGGCAAAAAATTGGAAAACTGAACCAATAAATTTTGCAAAAAGATATGACAGTGTTTTCTAAATCTTTTCCAACATTTAAAAATTGATTTCTTTGTGCCTTAGGAGTTTTATTTTTAAGAATTTAAGCAAATAAAGCAATTCAAGATGTCTATAAGCATGTTCTTCACATTGTTATCAAAAATACAAAAAATTAAAACAAATGTCCAATAAAAGATATTGGTATATGGTGTAGTCATTGAAGAACACTGTTGCTATTAATATTTTAATAGACTGTCCTGTATTAACAACTAAAACACACCTAAAACAACTAAAAAAAGTGAGTTACAAGGCAAAAATGTACTCAATATGTATAATTATGCATTTATCGCTGGAAGGTATACTTACAGGTGGTACTATTTTCATTATTTTTTCTGTATTTCCTAAAATGTTTACAAAGAAATATGTACTAGCTTTGTGATTTGAAATTAGTTACTTAAAATATATTAAAATATCTTAAGTATATTAGAAACATATTTGGATACAACCACTAACCAGGGTATCACTTATAAAGACTAACCTCTAGTAAAAAATGTGTAATCTAACAGAGAACAACGTGGGGGCGGTAAGGCGATATTTACTAAGATGTAAAGATTAAAGAAAGTGAATCAAGCACTATAGATAATTTTCCATTTACAATGAAGATACTGATACTTATATCACCATTCTCTTTATTCTAAGTATTATCTATACATAGACTAAAATACTTGGAATTTATGGATTCTTAAAGCAGAGATTACTAATTAGTCTTACTTAGTTAATCTCTAGTGTGCAAGTTCATAACTGTAACCTCCTTTACAACTTATAGGTGGTCTTGTCCAAAGTACCCCACATTGTCCAAAGTACCTCACACTTCATCTTCAACCACATTTAGATTATAAGTTCCCAACATATACTAGTGTTATTAGAGGCACTAAGAGAATGAGAAATTTAAGAGGAAGCTTTTTAGAGAAATGACAAGTTATAATGGACACTGCAAGAGGAAATGTTGTTTTCTAACATGCAGGCTTAGAAGGCCCAGATGTAAAGAGCAGTAGTCATTAAAGCTATTAAGGCTCTTCTTACCTCTGACTGTACTCTGAGCTGGTTTGAAAGACCTTCTTTGTCCTGTAGTAACCTCCTTTCAGAGTTTTTGAGCTTTTCCAATGTATTCTTTACCTCGGATAATTCCTTTCTAGGATCTACAACTCCTTCTGGCTGGCCAAGGAATTCTCCTTTATGATGTCCCAGAGACTTAACCTTTGCGTTTTTGTTTGGGATATCATGGGTTATAGCTGCTTTGGGAATTAATATTCTTACAGCTTCAACTTCCACTGCTTTTTCAGCAAGAATCTTCCCTAGCTGAATAACTCCTGGGCTCTCTGATGGAACTGCTTTCTTTCGTGGACTCGGAAGGATGTGATGCTTTATAGGTTGGATTCCAGCAGTAACTTCAATAGATTTAGGTGGCTCCTCAGTTTCCATTCCATCTCCCGCTCCTCGAATTGGGGATGAAGTAAGGATGACTACAGAAGGGAAAACAAAACATAAACTAACTGAAAAGAAATGCTAGAAAAATGCCAAGACATGCTTTACCCTACATTCAGAATTCCTCGCACTGAAAAAAAAGGGAAAAAATTTAGAGTAAAAATTAATTTTCAAAACAATCATGTGTCAACAAAAGATGAACAAAGTCTTACAGGTTCAAACTTTCCTTAAGTAAATGGTTTCTCTTCTTGGTAAAACTGCAAGAGATTTGGAATCAAGGTATTTGGCTCCAACTTCTACTTCCTAGTATAATCCTAGGTAAACAATGTAACCCTCCATGAATCTCTAGTTCCTAATCTGCAAAATGGACATAGTAACAACTATGCTACAGGGTTGTGGTACAAAAGAATGTAGAAAGGTCAAATGCCTGGCACATTGTTGACACTCCATATTAATTAAATATAAAAATAAATATAAGCTATATATATACATATTTGAAAGTGTCTACCCCAAATTAGATTCACCCTTTTTTTGTGAACTATTAGCAAAGAATACTTCACAAGCTATCCAACCAGACTCAATACTCTCTCTCCTAGGCCTTTAATCAGGCCTTTGTTTCTGCTATTTCTTATTCTCATAAATGCCTTCTTTCAGCACTTCCTGGGATTCTAACTTATCCCTTTAAGAAGTCACTTAAACTCTATTCTGCATTAAATTTTCCCAACTGTTCTAGGTTACTCTCTGAATGCCTGTGTTACTTACTATCTCAAATATTCAGTGTGAATCTTAATCATGAACCATAATTATCATTTCTGGGTTTTGTTATATGCTAAATCTCACTTTCCCAGTGAATCTGATAAGCACACTATGGCCAGGCATCATGCCCTAAACCAAGTAGAAGGAGCAGGGTATTATAGAAATGACATGAACTCTGGGATCAGCCAGATCTGGTTTTGAGTCCCACATCCACCACTTCTACCTGTACAATCCTGGAGAAAATCGTGCAGTTATCTGAGCTTCAGTTTTAGCCTCCATGAAATGAATTTAACAATACACCTAAGGTTACCTTGTGTCTTAAATGAGAAAATGGTAAGTAACAAATAAACAACACTTATAGTATAAGACTGATCATGTGCCAAACACTATTCTAAATACTTTACATATAACTCATTTATCCTTACAATAACCCTTTGAGGTAGGTTACAATTAAGTCTATTTTACAGATGATGAAAATAAGGCACAAAGACGTCCAGGAACTTGCCCACAGTCACACCACACAGTAAGTAGAAGATGCAGAATTTGATTCTAGGCAGCCTGGTCCCAAAGAGTGGGCCTTAACCACGGCACATACTGCCCCTTCAAGTGTAGAAAGTGTCTTGCACAGAAGTAAAAAGCAGACATTCAATAAATGGTAGCTCCCATCCCTTTCCTCTGTAACACTTCATACATTGCTGCACATGTTTACTAATTTGCTCAATTAAAATAAATTATCTCCCTTCATATAAAACAAACCTGGCTAGCCATCCTTAGTTCAGATAACCTTTGGAAGGCCGCTATGCTCACCACTATACTACCATTGCTCCAGTCAAATAACAAAAATTTTGTTTCTTTTCTCCTATTTTACCTTACTTCAAATTAAGCAGTGTAATTTCATTGAGTCACCTTTCTCCAAGAAAGGGCTAGTTTCACTAATTGATTCAAGAAAATAAGTGGTTTAGAGCTTGGAAAGAATGGAGGATGTGCTAGACTGGGAAATGTTGCAACCTTGAGGAGATGGCTGAGATGATACCTAACCTACACAGAGTTCCTGAATTAGTACATTTAGTAACATCCCTCTGAGGTGCAAGTTAGGTTCCTTGCCATTTTCCAAGCCCAGCATACATTTGAGCAAATGGAGGCCAAAACCTAGGAATGGTAATGATAATTAGCTTTTATTCAATTTACTATGTGCTAAGGACTCAGTTCTAAGTCCTTCAGATTCATCAATATCATTTAATTTTTACAAGTGTCATGAGGTAAGCATAATAGTACCCAATTTGTAGATAGAAACAGAGGCTGTGAAAGGTTAAATAGCTTGTCCAAATCATCAGTGTCAAACTGGGATGTGAGTCCAAATATGACTTCAGAGCTAAGCTGTTAATTGGTCTGGGAGGCCTTCCACAAACCAGAACTATTGCCTCATCAACCTGGAACTTACTGCCTCTGCTAACAGCCCTATTTTTCAGGTCGCAAAAGTCCACAGAATTTATGTAACAGTTATAGTGAGCTTAAAAAAAGTGCAGATCTGATCTGCATCAAACCCTTGAATGGTTTCCCATCACTCTCAGAATAAAGACCATGATCCTTACCATGGCCTATATACAGCCCCTAGTGATCTGGTCCCCTGCCTGTCTCCTGGGTCTCAACTTATGCCATTCACTCCCTCAGATCCTAAGTTCCAGCCTTACTTGTTTTCTTTTAGTCTTTCAATAGGAGCAAACGCCTTCCTCTTCCTCTGCAGACATTTCTTCTTGGAATATTCTTGGAATCTTCTTCTTAACTTCTTCTCCCCTACTCATCCTTCAAATCTCAGTTCAACCTTTCTGAAGGGAAGCCTTTCTCTAATGTTCTATGATTAGGCTAGGTTCTTTGTTTACATGCCCCTACAGCAAAGACCCTGCCTTTCTCATTACAGTATGTAACACAAACAGTTATATACTGTTTGTGCCTTCCATTAGGATATAACTTCCATGAGGGAATAGGTATCGATTGTTTATCACTCTATTCCTAGTAAAGTGCCTTGTACCCACAAGGCACTTGTACTCTCTATCTGATGAACAACAAATGCATGGCAACAAGGGGAGGGGAAAAGGACGAGCACATATATAACAATGGTGATGATAAATTTTTGAGTTTCACAGACAACAAACATGCTGCTTGGTGCTTAATATTGGCCAGGCATTGTATGAGGTAGCTGGGAAACTCTATGCTTAAGAAACTTACTATCTAAACTTGAGGAGACAAGACATACATGTAAAAAGCTAACATGTATTACTGGGTAATATATAATAAGTGTGCAATAAGTGGTACAAAAATATATCTATAGAAATTTGTTTTCTAAAAAAATTTTAATTGAATAATCATGGACTATTGATCAGTCTTTGGTGAATTTATTACTATCTAGCCAAATCATACATTCATAGATACACACACACACACACACACACACACACACGATTACATTATTATATGTTATATTTACATCTTCTAAGGTAGAGACAGGAAACAGATCCCTAGTTTTAAAAAAAATGCCAAAGTAGGTTGTTGGCCTTAATTACTGTTAGATATCAGTACCATGTCGTGGTCAACTAAATATTTATTATTAAATAATTAATACTAATTACAGATTAACCATGTTTCACTGTAACCCATGTGGTAGGAGAACAATCAGTTTGGTAAGGGCAATAATAAAGTCTTCTTAAACCTAAACCTTTCTTAAGAACTTCTGAAGTACAAAGCCATATTAAAAGTTTACATAGTATACAAATATGCCAAATTCAAACAAAGACTGGTGTTACTTTGGTTTCTAGATCCTGGCCCTAGAAATGAAATTCTCCAGCAAAGAACATTAGGGAATGGTAAGCTTGCTCAGGATAATCTTAAGAAAATAACTATGAAAAAATTACCTGTCAATATGTTTTACAGCAAGGAAAAAATCTAACAAGAATACTTTCCTTAGGTTTAGTCATAGTGAGTGAAGTAAGTCAGACACAGAAAGACAAATATCATATGATATCACATATGTGGAATCTAAAAAAAAAAGCTACAAATGAACTTATTTACAAAACAGAAGTAGAGTCATGGATGTAGAAAACAAACTTATGGTTACTAGGGGATAAGGGGGAGGAAGGGATAAATTGGGAGATTGGGATTAACATATACTATACATAAAGTACATAACTAATAAGAACCTGCTGTATAGCATAACTGAGTCATGCTGCTGTATACCTGAAACTAATACAACCTGTAAATCAACTATACTCCAATTAAAATTTAAAGGAAAAAAAAGAATACTCTCCTTAGGTTTATTTATTAGGTTTCTACTTAAAAAAATTTTTTTTCATTGAAGTATAATTGATTTACAATG
This sequence comes from Hippopotamus amphibius kiboko, assembly GCF_030028045.1. Taxonomy (NCBI): domain Eukaryota; kingdom Metazoa; phylum Chordata; class Mammalia; order Artiodactyla; family Hippopotamidae; genus Hippopotamus; species Hippopotamus amphibius. The sequence goes on along the minus strand of NC_080188.1, from coordinate 140,489,709 downwards.
TTGTGTTAATTTCTTGTGTACAGCAAAGTGATTCAGTTACACATATGTATACGGCCTTTTTCATATTCTTTTCTATTATGGTTTATTACAGCATAATGAATATGGTTCCCTATGCTATACGATAGGTCCTTGTTGTTTACCCATTTGATATATAATAGTCTGCATCTGCTAATCCCAAACTTGAAATCTATCCCTCCCAGATTTCTACTTTTTAATACGTTTATTTTTCTTCTTCCAAACTTAGTTTTATAGATACAGAAACCACAGAGTAGAGCAGATTATCATCATATACAGTCATATATCTTCTGGTTTCTATTACTATTTTTTAAAACATTACATTATTAAGAGGTATTAAGAAGAAAAAATTACCTATATTCTCATCAATCTAAAATAACTTTTCATTACTTCAAATTTCTTCAATATTTTTAAATACTTATAATTAACTTTACAAGCTTAATATTTCTATTTTGCTAGTCTTCATATTTTTCATTTTATGACTGTTATTCCTTCAAGTTCATATAGCACTGTTTAATTATTATTTTACTGTTGGATGTTTAGACTCTTTCCAATTTTTTACTATAAAAATGCGTTAGTGAATATTTTTATGCCTACAGGTTTTTTTCTTCAAATTCTGAATTATTTCTTTTGAACAATTTCCCAAGAATAGAATTAATATGCCAAGTGAAGATCTGCACTGTCAAACTGCCTCACAAAATAACCCTACTGGTGTATCAGTAGATCTATTACTTATGTCTTTATTTAGTTTTATTTTTTGCATGCTCCATAGCCATGAGCTAATGCAATGCTTAAAAGAATACATTCCTAAAGTGTTTAGAATGGCACAGCGCACTCATTAAACGTTAGCTCCCACTGCTCTTATTATCATTCTCTAAAAAATCTAATAGCTTTGCATCTTGATTAAGGGGAGAAAAAGCTTAACTAATATAAAATGTAATTCTGCCTCTTATTCTCTTATGCTAAATATATCACTAGGCTTTAGGACTATTTTTTCATTTAACAGATTTTTAGGGAGTTTCTTCTCAGTATGTAGTAATGTACTAGGAATCGTGACATATATTAGGAGGCAGAAAGACGTCTGAGGTATAATTAAGGTGTTCTATTTAACAAAACATTTTATATTAAAATAAAATATTTTGTCATTTCTGTATTAAATGTTAATTAAGGCATACCTTGGGCTTTAGGACTGACTCTACTTTCAAAAAGATGAACAAAGGAATGTTTCCAAAAGTGAAATAAAGAGTTTGGTACTTAGTTCATGCTGTAGCACATTAGCACAGAGAAGGAGAATTCCCACTGAATTGTTTTAAAAATAAAGGCCTATTCCCATGCTCTTAAAATATGGTTTTAAGTTTGTCTAACTCTATCTCATGCAAATTTAATTTTATCAGTAAGAAATTCTGGCATTTAAGAAGTAATGTGGAGTCATGAATTAACTACACATCCACAATAAAAAAACACAACAAAAAGACACACTAGAGCTATACCATTCAGGTTCACTGAAGCTGAAGAAATAAGAAGCAGGTGTGACATCCTGTGATTAAATGTGATTTCTAGGCAAGTCATAACATTTGTGAGTTGGAATTTTAGGTAATGGAGATTCAAGAGCAAATCACAAAACAGTTAATGCTAAATTTAAAAGGCAAAGAAACCATGGGTATTCAACAGAAATTAACTTCTCAAACAAAATTGTCATAAAATTCCAATCAAGAAATTCAGTTAACTTGGTTCAAACCCAATTTACTCCTAACTTTATTTAAACTGCTCTACTTACTCAAGCACTTGTGAGTACTCAAGCATATGTTGCCCCATATATCACATGGCAACTCCCTCTTTGTAACAACTGCACTTCTAGCTAATGTGCACAGGCAAGGAGGCAAGTGGGAGTCAGCGCTTTACATTTTCTCACCCGGTAACTTACTTTCATAATTCTATTTTTTTTTGTGACACACACAGAAACCTTTATTACATATGCACTTGCCCCAATCCAGGGCACATTCATGAGCAATTACCTTCAGTCAAGTGGGATGACAGTGACCTACAGTTCCAGCTCTGTAATTATGAGCAATGTTTAAGTAAAGCAAAACATCAATCCCTTCTCATTCTTTGAAGGGAAAAGACAAAACAATTCTTCAATTATTCATCAACATTAATTTCCACCTGTAATCACTTATCAAAGAATTAAAAGATGGCTAAGGTTTATGGCTCATTCTTACTGCCTTTCCCCCAGACTTGGTGAAATGTAGGGGGAGAACAAATAATATTCCACAATAGGGGTTGGCAAACTTCCCATAAAGGGCCAGATGATAAATATTTTAGGCTTTGTGGGCCATGAGGCAAAATTAAGCATACTATTGATATATAGGCATTTATATACGAAGAGGAAAAACAAAATTTTAAAGATGAAATTCAAATTATAATAATTTAGTAAAGGTGTTTTTTTTTTTTGGCAATATAGGTCTAATAATGAAAAGAAGAGAGTTCTTTTTAAATTGGGATAACACTTGGCTTAAGTGGGATTCAAAATTAGTGTTCCCTATTTGCTGACTCCAAATATTCTCAGGAGGCCCAAGAGGCATAATTTGCCAACCCTTGCTCTAGTTTACTGAGGCAAAAAGAACATTATTTTATAGTCTGTTATTAAACACACATTTCTCCTTTTTTCATAAAACTGTAAATCTCTGAAGACAGATACTCAGAGTCAGCAGGATGATATAATAGAACTAAACTAGATTCTGAGTCAAAACTTAAGTCTGCGGTCACACATTGTGTGACCTTGGACAAACCACTTAACCTTACACCAGGATTCCCCCACCGCCTAATCCTACAGTGCTTTCAGAATAATGCAAATACAAGAGTATTTTAAAATAATTTGTTTCTCTTGTAGACTAAACTTGAAATCTCCTCAGGGCAGGGACTGCCTCTGCCTCATAATCTTTGTATCATCAGCTTAGTGAAATGGTGCTTGCTGCAGAAAAGGTGAGTGCTAATGGAAGTTCATAAATGTTAACGTTAACACACCACTTAGAAGATTTCAACATCCAATAATTAACTCCTTTAAAAACTGCTCAATTTTTTTTCCCTCTACCAAAATCATTAATAACTCATAATCTGACAAACTTTTCAGATCGTATGCAGATTCAGCTATAAAACAGTTAAATTAGGGATCATTTGGTAATTTTAAATTAATATTCTTTTAAATGTCACCAATATCACCTAATAAAGTTTAGTTACCATTAAACTAGAAAAATATGCTATGGGCAGTGGACTTAAGAGTTAGGCCCACATTTATTGATGTGGAATCCAAACATTTCTTTTGTCACAGGCCCCACAAATAAAGAGTTTCCTGGTCAAATAAGTGTTCCCTACATATATCTCTTTGGAGTTGCACAGTGTACATTAGTATATTAAAGCCTGTGAGGGGTCCTGTAGTGTAATCTCTCCTTTAATCCAGCATTTCCCAAATTCATCAGTCCATGGAATCCTTTTTCACCTAATAACTATTATTCCACAGACCTAAGGTTAAAAGTTAGACTATTTTATGGAATTATAAATATCTGAACATCTCAGGCCTTCCTATTTGGTCTATTTTCACTAGATTAAACTGACTTTAATCCCTTTACTTTTAATTTCAACCTTGCTCCCCCAAAAAGTTTTGGATTCAAATTCTAATTTTCTAATTGTTTCTATTTATTGCATGTTTCCCCATTCAAAAACAGCCCTAGCAGCAAGGACACATCCCTTTCATGATGACAGTATTGCTCAAATAGCTGCTGAGAAGTTCTCTCCCTATAAGCCAATCCTGCTGAGGCAGTTACAGGAAATGCAGGCAACTGACAAATGTCCACCATATAAGTGCACTTTTTCTCAGGCCACGTGATACACGACACTCTTCTTCACTAACAACAGTTAACATGATACTATGCAGGATTACGACTAACAGCTGAATTATCTACCTCACTGTAAAATTAAGACCAAATGAAATAATGTACGGGAAAGTGCTTTATAACTCTAATCCTCATTAAAAACAAGTAACAACAAATAATGAAGCCTTGCAATAACTAACTTTTAATTACTAACGATAATGTCATATTTAGTTTTTGCTTTTTGTCAAGCACCACTAATTGCTTTCATATTAGCTATGATTTAATTGCTCTTATTTCCCATTAATCCCCAGTTTATTACTTTCCTTCAGTTTCTGATTTGCTGATTCTAATACTATAAAAAGCCTCTGGTAATGCTGAAATGCTGTTGTTACACTCAGCTGAATTAAATTCAATTAAATATTTATTGGCATGATCTTCACTTCCTAAACACATTTAAACCCCTTTTAAAGAGTTTGCTGTTGGAGATCTGCTTCCTGCAAAACTGGTTTCTAGAAAATAGTTTCCCATCTCTCACTGACAGTCCCATCCTCCATAACTCACTCCACCCAAGAAAAACCTGAATCAAGAGAGCTCACTTTGGGACATGCTAAGATTGTTATCTATGTCTAAGTGAAGATAGTAGACAGTAGGCTATAAGGGTCTGAATCACAAGGAAAAAGATCTGAACTATAGATAGATTTGGAAGTCATCCTTATAGATAATTACTAAAGCCGTGAGAGCAGGAGAGAAAGATGGCTGAAAAACATTAGTATTTAAAAGATAAACCAGAAAAGAATTAAAAAGAAACCATAACTAGAGCAGTGGGGTCCAAAAGAACTTTCCACAATTATGGAAATGTTCTATATCTGCACTTTCTAATAGTATAGCCACCAGACACCTGTGGCTATTGTGCACTTCAGTGTGGCTAATGTGAGAAACTGAATTTTTAATTTTTAAAAATATTAATTTAAACTCAGCCACATGTGGCTACTGCATTGGACAGTGAAGGGCCACAGAGTAGATGGAAATGAAGGAAAGTATTTCAAAAAGTGGGAATGATCAATAGTATGAAATGCTATACAAAGGACAAACACTAAAAAGTAACTATCATACTTAGTAAATGTTCTGAGTTGAATTGTGTCCCACCCCAAATATTCATAATGTTGAAGTCCTAACCCTCCATACCTCAGAATGTGACGTTATTTGGAAAGAGTCATTGCAGATGTAATCAGTTAAGATGAGATCATACTGGAGTAGTGTGCACCCTAATCCAATATGACTGATGTCCTTATAAAATGGAGAAATTTGGACAGAGACATACACACACAGGGAGAATGCCCTGTGAACAAAAAGGCAGAGATCATGGCGATGTGTTTACAGGCCAAGGAATACTAAAAATTGCTAGGAAACCACCAGAAACTAGGAGAGAGGCTTTGAACAGATCCTTCCATAGTGCCTGCATAAGATACATGTCTCTGCCAACATCTTGATCTTGGACTACTAGACTCCAAAACTGTGAGATAATAAATTTCTCTTGTTTAAGCCACCAGTCTGTGATACTTGCTACAGCAGCCCTAACAAACCAATGAAATAAGAAAAAGGTCTTTTATACCTGCTAGTTGTTTGTCCATCTACCTAAATCCTTTACAATGTATATTCTTATTTATTTAAATCTTAATCTTCTAGTAGACAGAGAACATAGCTGTAAAAACTAGCTTTTATGTTAACTGTTTAACAGCAGTAGTCATCTAATAAATACTACCAAATGATATTAATATTCATCTGTATATCTGTAGTACTGAAATGCAAACACTGCATTAAAAACCAAAGGTGAAGAGATATGAAACACAAATGATTCCCAAGGGCTCTATGGGGTCTAGTTACCTGGCTCAAGCATTCCTTCGTCCTATTGTCATAAATTTTATGTTTAAAAACAATTATCACCAAAAGAAGAACACTTACCTTTGGTTTCTAAATTTTCAAGAGTAGTCATTTTTTTTTTTCACCAGTGAAAATGCACCCCAAGACTTCTACTGAAAAAACCTAAAAATGTATAAAATGAAAATTAAAACAATACCATTTAAACACATTCACACATTAGGAGGTGCCTCTTATAGCCCTTTTTCACAAGGTGATACTGTTATGGCTACCAAATGTCTCAAAAAACAAACAAAGCCCCCAAAAACCAGGAGTGGTTTATTTTCAAATTTCTATTTCACTGTATACTCTAAATTACCACCAGTATACTCTAAATGATCAGATCTGTGGTCCTTAAATTTAGCTCTGTTACCTACGGGCTAGTTCCCTTACGGGCTTTTGTATCACTATGATACCTGAAATTTAAAAGTAATTAAGGTAATTAAGTTTTCAGGAGACATTATCGACAGTACTTTGTTCATTATATCCATCAGAGAGGAGCTTCTGTTCAGATGTTTAACAAGAGACAAAAAATTCATGATAACTTAATTTGCACTTCTTGGTAATAAAATTAAAATGGCATGACATATGCACTAAGATTCAGTGAAGAACGTGAGAAGGAAGGTGATACTCATGCAGTGATTATGAATATGATGAACTGGGCACTAGATGACAACTGGTTTCATCACAAAAATGATCACTCGAGTACTCGATATAACTCGACAAGGCGTCTCCCATGACTACCTTCCTCAAAAGTCACAAACTCCCCTCCTATTGTTCTGAAGACAGGTCTCCAAAGACCCTTCGAAAAAGCAGTGAGCCCTCGGAAGATGCTCAGCGAAACCTACTGGCATAGCCAGTGTGGGCCGGTAAACACCAAGTGAAGGGGCTGAGGGATGGGTCTGGAGTGGGTAACAGGTGTGAAGGCGGTAGGATGGAAGAGAAAGCCCGTCAACTTCTGCGGTCCCCAGAAGTCGAATCCTAAGTTCCGTGCCCGTCTGAACAAGCCTTCCTGGAACAACAGGCAACCTTTCCTTAAATCGAAAGCGACTGAACACCAAACTTCAACTCAGACCGCCTTCCCGTTCCAAAATCCCCTCTTAGTTACACAAGTCCGTTTTTGGACTTACCTCTCAGATTCTTACTCTTCCTATTGCAGGGGGCCGCACTTTACAGGTTCTTCGTCTAGCACTCACTGGGTTAACTTCTCCACACACGCCTCTTGCATTCTGAAGCCGATCCGCCCAGGCCTTGGTGACATCAAGCTTCCGGTTCACAAATAATCACTTCCGGTTACTCGGGCTTTCGTTTCCGGAATACTTTTCCAAAAGAAAGAGGTAGACACACTTTGTGGTGCGTTTAAACTCAACTAACACAAAACACCTGCTGTAAGACTTCAGTAAGTGAAAGTGGATGAACCCTTACTAAAAAACAAAACGTAGACTATTTGGACGCTAGCCGTGCATCAGTTTGAATTTCCGGGTTACCTGTCAACCAAACTGAAGCGATGATGCTGGCAAGAGGTAGGTGGTGTTCCGTCGCCCCAGGCGACGGAGTGAAAGGGCGGGTCTATCGGCTGCGTGGGCGGTGCTGAGTTTACTCTAAGCCACTAGGGACGAAGGGGCGGGGCAGTGGCGGCCCGCGCGGCGTACGGCAGTAGGTGGAGCTCTGTTGCCAGAGTAACCCGGCGCTGGTGCTGGTGTTGATTGCTTCCTGCCGCAGGGAGGCCTTGTGCTGAGATCCTGAGGTGATGGTGAGTGCCGGGCGAGGCCAGAACGGCTCCGGGGTCTTGTTTACTCCGCGTCCCAGGTCCTTGGTTGTCTGGGCACCTAGAGGCGTCCGCGTCCCCTCTCCTTTCACCCGCTCATCTCTTATTCCCTTTCCAGGAGCTGTGCCTGCAATTTCCTCTCTTTCTCTATTTCTTGTAGCACCCTGAATTCCACTTTGGTACTGCTAAGCCTCGAGAGTAATGTGACAGAAAGTATAGGGCACTCAGTCTTGTCGTCTGAGGTGAGACATTATTTCGAACAAACATTTAAAATGTTTTCGTTCTTCATATTGCGTTTTTTCCCAAGCTCCCAGCTTCACCTTAATGCGCTTCATTTAGTAGCGTGTTGCGGTGTGTATATAACTTTCTCATTACTGATCCATACCTCCTTATTTCCTGAAGTCTTTGCTTTGTTGAGTGGCCGAGCCTGTCCCACACCCTAAGGGCCGTATAGTAATAGCTGTATTTTGCATTAGCTGTCTTCTAGCCAGTTGATTACCTTCTAGGTCCGTGCTTTTTGACGGGAATGCTCCTCTAGATTACTAGGAGATCACCTCTGGAAAATTCACTTGCTAGAGCTTCACCCCCAGAAATTCTGAATAAATAAGAATCGGGCTCCGTATTTGCATTTTAAAGAAGCCTGTGGATGATTTTAATTCAATCACGTGTTTGAAAACTCCAGGGTTCTAGTTAATTCACTTAATTACCAAATATTTTAAACACTAACAAATAAGGAACTGGGAAGATAGAAAGATGACGATTGTCAGATGAGTTTGGCTATGAACTTAACAACAGTTTCACCCACCGTCATCCCTTCTTTCTCCAGTACTACTCAGCAATCCATTTTATTACACCTGTCTGCCCCTGCCCTTTTCCTTCCCAGCCCTCTCCAAACCTTCACTTTACAAACCCTGTCCCTTCCTCTCAATTCTAAGCAGATGACAGAGAAATGACAGAGTCAGTTTCTTGAAGCTCATGCCCCCAACCTATATATTGATCTATATTTTTACCCATCATTCAGTATTGTGTTTCTAATTTATAGAAACAGGTGTTGAAGGATAATGCTTTCATCTTTGCCCTAAATCTTATTTCCTCCCATTCCTTACTGGACTTTTTGCTTCAGGTTAATCGTTCTTCTTTCTTGTGCTTTCAGCCTCTTCCTCTGCATTTCCTTATCCTAAGTGTTCAAGTCATACATTTTAAGAAAGTGAAATAAAACAAAAGCCTATCCCCATCCTGTGTTTATCCAGTCCTCCCATCTATCTGTCAGTATACTGCTGGAAAGCATAGTGCTTCCATTTGTATCAAATTCTGCTTGTTCACTTGCATCTTCAACACTCTGTTGTCTGAATTCTTCTCTAATGGCTTCATGAAGCTGTTATTATTGCTTAAATTTCAAATGGCCTTTTAAGTCTCAAATCCAGTAATTTCTTTTCAAAATTTATTTTATTTAGCCTCTCTTTGACAGCTGAAGCTCATGGTTATTCATTCCTTCTTTTTTCCACTGGCTTTGCCTGCTTTTTAAATGCCATTTTCTGGGACTCACTCCTTAATTACTTTCACTTCTTAGTTCCATACATTTTGCTTTGCTGATTTCATCTACACACAAGAGTTCTTTTAATACCTAAGTGTTCATTCTTTTTTTTATATATATAAATTTATTTATTTTATTGGCTGTGTTGGGTCTTTCTTTGCTGTGCATGGGCTTTCTTTAGTTGCAGTGAGTGGTGGCTATTCTTCATTGTGGTGCGTGGGCTCCTCATTGCCGTGGCTTCTCTTGTTGTGGAGCACGGGCTCTAGGCACGTGGCTTCAGTAGTTGCAGCACATGGGCTCAATAGTTGTGGCTCCCGAGCGCAGGCTCAGTAGTTGTGGCTCACGGGCTTAGTTGCTCTGCGGCATGTGAGATCTTCCTGGCCCAGGGATGGAACCCGTGTCCCCTGCATTGGCAGGCGGATTCTTAACCACTGCGCCACCTAGGAAGCCCCTTAAGTGTTCATTCTTAAATTTCAGTTTCGTCTCAGACCTGTTAAGGCCTACTTGCTTACTGGACATCTCCAGCTAGTTACCACAAAGGCCCCTCAAACTTGAAATGACCAAAACTGAACTTGCTGTCTTTTCTCCTGGTTTTTCTTGTTTCACCAAGTTAATGCTACCACTATATTATAACCAAACAGAAACCAGAGTTATCTTACATTCCTTTCTCTCCTTTGTCTTCTGTGTTCATTTGGTCACTTGATTCTGTTTTAGTTTAAGATCACCTCAGTTCTTGCTTGCACCATTGTAATGTTGTCTTTAACAGTCTGGTCCAGTAATTCTTCTATCCATTATTTTCTTGGCCACAAGAAGGAATTTACTAAAACCCACATCAGCTGGTTTCACTCACCTCTTTAAATCTCTAGACGTCCCCATTCCCTACAGTATAAAATTCAGAGTATCTCGAATGGCATACAAGGCCCTCCATGATCCATGACTTACCTGTCCCACTTCTTTCATGACACTTTCCCAGACATTCCTTTTAGCCTCTTGCCTTTTAGTTACTTGCCATTCATTGACCATTTCAAGCAACTTCAAACTGGTAGTAAACCTCTTTCCTCTACTTTGCACATGCTCTTCCTTTTACATGGAATATCTTTGCCCCCTTGTTTGCTTGCCAAACTCCTATTGATCCTTCCAGTCCCAGGTTAGGTGTCTCTTCTTCTCTGATGCCTTACTTCTCTACTCAAAAAGAAGTGATGCTTCATTCTTTATTGTCACAACCTTACACAGTACACATCTCTCTTATTGTACTTACCATATTCAGTCGAAATTGTTTATAGATTTGTCACCTTTACTAAACTGAACTGTTAGGGGAATGAATCTTTCTTTTGTTCACTGCTATTGCTTAGATTATGTTAGGCACTCAGATATTTGCTGAATGAATTAAAAAAAAAAAAGAATGTGATAAGTGCTCTGAGAGGGTACAAAGTACTTGGGGGATATTGGAGGATGGGTTTTTCATTTTCCAGAATCAGAAAAGCCATCATGAAGCAAATGGAATTGAATTTCAATAGCTAGAATTCAATGGCCTGTACCCTGGCATAGGGAGATGGAAGGTGACATTTGTGAAATACTGTTTTTTTGGTGCCTGTCATTCAGACTCCCTAACAGCCCTAAGAGCAGTGAGCTCCTTCCTCTACCCTCTGTCCTGGCTGGAGTTGGTGTGTGCTGACTCTTTCAAATTGGGTGGTCAGTGAAGGTTCCTCTGAGGAAGTGACCTTTGTCTTTGAAGTTTGAATAATAAAGTACAATGATCTGAGGGGAGGGTTCTAGGCAGCACTAACAACAAGATCAAAAGAGCTTCGAGTATTGCAGGAACTGACCTTATGGTTTAATGTGAAAAAAATAGAAATTAGATTATGAGGTGGTATAGGGATGGCAGCAGTTGGGGGAGTGTGGTGGAGAACGGCATGAGATGTGGGTAGAGAGGTAGGTAAAGGGCAGACCATGTGTATGTACTACAGCAGTGTTTTTCAGACTATAGCTGTAACCCATTACCTGGTCATGAAATTAATTTGTGGTATGTAGCCAGCATTAAAGAAGAAGACACATGAAATAGACATTTACCATATTCATTGCATATAGTAAGGGTTGCTTTTTTAGGCACTCAGATATTTGCTGAATGAATTAAAAAAAAAAAAGAAGAAAGAATGTGATAAATGCTCTAAGAGGATACAAAGTACTGGGGGAATATTGGAGGATGGGTTTTTCACTTTCCAGAATCAGAAACTGGAAACTTTTGTTTTAAATGTATGTGTGTTGTATGTACTGAGTCATGGTGTAGAATATATTTCTTACTGTGAGTCATGATCCACAGAGTTCAAGATATAATGTACTTTGAGCAATACACATTTTAAATGGCAAAATAGGTGAAATCTCAAGGTATGCAGATTTCTTCCTCCTTTGATGTAGTGACAATCATATTGTTTGGCAGGAAAAACTTTGAATTTAATGAAAGTCGAAAATTGACTAGAGTAGAATTTTCAAGTTTCTGTCTACATCCACATCTTTCTCTTATGTCAGTTGCTGTCAGTCCTTTATGACAAAGAGTAGGCCTTTAGCAAAAGAGAGAAACGGATGTCCTTTATCTGTGTTCAGTCTGGCCATGGGCATCTGTACTCTATCAAACCTGATGGTCTCTATAAGCAGCTCAGGATGGAGCTTGTTTGCTCTGCTGGTGTGACTTTCTGGTCATTGCAATTAAATTACCTGCATTTGGTTTGCTACAGTTGCAGCTTCTAGCACAACCACTTGTATCTTGTAAAGCAGAGAGGGGCAGCTGTAGTTAAAGATGTCTCACATCCATGCTGTTTAAGGTAAAGAATATGAGTCTTTACTTTTGTGCATACAGAGAATAGAGAAGATAATTCTGAGACTTTTGATTAATAAAGAGGTATGAATGTTATATATCTTCTAAAATAGAGCATTGATTTGAATAGTGTTATCCAAGATGAACTGCTGGTATAAGGCCTGAAACGATAATGAACTATGTTCCACAAGAATTAGACAAAAGCAAATGTCTCAAAGTTGGTGTTTTAAAACAGCCTTCAAAGAGAGTTTCATGAGTGCTAAATGAAGAACAGGATTTTATTCCATGAATTGTTTTTCAGTTTTTAACTTTATAAAGTTTCTTCTAAATAGGTTTACTGTTTTTGTTTTGCCACGTGCTTCTTCTCCATCCAGTATTCCTTTTGTTACCTGAGCTGCTTACTTGGAGGAAATGCAGTTTGAAAGCTAGGTAGAATTTTATTTACTACAACTGAATCAGAAAGTATAGAGCCTAAGAGAAAAACCTGAAACTTAAAACATTTTCCCGTATATATTTTATTACGAATGCAGTGTAGAGCTTGTTATATTCTTTAGCAGGAATCAGTTGTATTTGCAAAACTGCATAGCAGCTGGTTAATATAATGCCCTAATTTTCCTCATGTGTAGCTCTTTATCTTTTTTCCTGCCTTTTTATCCCCATCCTCTCATTTTATTCCCTAGCTTTATTGAGGTATAATTGACATATAACATTGTGTAAGTTTAAGATGTACAGTGTATTAATTTGACACACTTATCCGTTACAAATGACTACCTCTATCTCTTAGATAATTACCATTTCTTTTTTGTGATGAGAACATTTAAGATCTATTCTCTTAGAACAGATGGTGTTTGCCAGAGGCAGGGTGGTGGAGGGGTAGGTGAAAAGGGTGAAGGTGGCCAAAAGATATAAACTTCTGGTTATTCAATAAATAAATATGGGGATCTAATGGTCAGCATGGTGACTATAGTTAATAATGCTCTATTGCGTATTTGAAAGGCGCTACATGAGTAGATTTTAATTCTCATAAGGTAAAATTTTGTAACTGTGTATGGTGATGGATGTTATGTAGACTTACTGTGGTGATCATTTCACGATATATACTAATACTGAATCATTATGTTGTACACCTGAAACTAATATAATGTTATATATGTCAATTGTATATTTTAAAGAAGCCAAAACACAAACAGACAAAAAAAGATCATCTTAGTGGAATCTAGGATTTTGGAAAAAAGTTACTATAGATTTGTTATAAAGCACTCCTAAGGAGGCTTTTACTATTTCGTGCACTTAATACAGTGTAAATGATAAATCTTCTTGTTTGTAAGGGGTGGGAACATAGGACTAGGCAGACCAGGTTGGAGAAGACTTCAGCCTTTGACAGGGCTGTTTGTAATGGGAGAAAATGGGAGACTACCTAAATGTCTATCAGTAGGGAGATGGGTAAGTAAACCATGATGTGTCCATGCTGGGAATATTATGTGGCATTTAAGGAGATTGTTGTAGGTCTATATATGTACCAACTTAGACAGAAGAGACTTTTTTTGTGTGTGAATTTAGTTGCAGAATTAGTTGTGGAAAATTTGTAGTTTACAATTTATGTTAAAAAGACAAACAGCAAAACCCAAACCCATGTGATAGTACTGTGTATTTTCTGTGGATGTATTAGGCAGATATATAGACAAGCTGGTAACAGTGGTCATTAGGTGAAAGGTTTGGATTTGAGGGGGGCTGATCAAAGGGAATTTGAGTCTTAACTGCAGTGGTTTCATTTTTTTTTTATCAAGGGAAGTGAATTCACGTATTACTTGTATAACAAAAAATTGATTTAAAAAATGCTGCCACTATTGTATCCTTCTGTTTATATTGTATACAGGGGCGGCCATGAATAATGAAATGTAATAAGAGAATGCTATTAAACATGCAGTTATCCTTTTGGGGGAAAAAATCTCTTTTAGCAACTCTCAAGTGTGTAATACAGCATTGTTAACTATAATCACCATGCTATATACATTAGATCCCCAGAACTTATTTTTCTTTTAACTGGATGTTTGTATTCTTTGACCAACACCCTCCCATTTCCCCCTTCCTCCAGCTCTTGGTACTCACCATTCTACTCTCTGTATCTATAAGTCTGGCATTTTAGATTCCACATATTAGTGATATCATACAATATTTGTCTTTCTCTGTCTGATTTATTTAACTTAGCATAATGCCCTCAAGGTCCATCCATGTTGTCACAAAAGGCAGGAAGGGAAGGATTTCGGATTTCATTCTAAATGCAGTAGGACAATATATCCTCATACATTTTTCCTGTTCTATCAAAATGTTTTATTTTCCTTGGGTCTGACTTATTTAAATGTTAGCCAGGTTAGTTTGGTCTTTCCGTGCCTATTTTCATCTCTAGCATTTATGATCTTGTAAACTGAGGAAAAGTGTTTTTATTTTTTTTCTTTTGTCCTGCTCTTATATTTGAAGATCAGAGACAATTTTCCCTGTATAATTGCCTTTTCATAATTTAATCGCTCTTTACTAGACCTTTTGTTTCTATAACATCTTCTCTAAGATGCATCAGGCAGAGCCCCCCATTCCAGGTGGGTGTGCATCATAGCTTCTACATGTGTGTTATATGCTCTGTGATTTCACCTGATACCTTTCTTGATGGGTCTACAGCATTGAAGTCCCTTGTTCTCCAGAAATGTCTCCAACACTTCCTGTGAACCTTATGTTCATTTTCCTGCAAACACTGTCTAAATTATTTCATTTCCAAAAGTTGATATTTTAAGACTGTCTATTAAGTAGTTGTGAGAAACTGTTGCTATTAAAATGTACTGCTCAATTCAAGTTTATTTTCTGATACTAGGCACATCGTCTAAGTTGCTATTGTTATCTCTCCTGACTCATCCTGTGTGCTGTGCATTCTTCATGTTGCTTTGTTCTTTAAAGTGTATTTCCATAGACATGCATAACTGCTCCAGGGTTTTCTGATATGTGTAAATTTAAATTTCATTCTTTGTTTTCCATAATTCTGCTACAAGTTAAATATATATATGCTATATGCATGTTATATATTTATATAATATGTAATATATATAACACGTCATACATGATATATCAAAGCATATAAAATATACATTTAATTTATATATATAATATTAACTTATGCTGTCATAGAAATGTAGTCATTTTTGGAGACTTGAAAATAGAGAGGTGAAAAAATATAATTGAATTCATCTGTAATATCACTGACTATATACAATCAGTATTAATATTTTAATATATAATCTCAGTCACATACACGTGACTGACAATCATTTTTGAAATGTGATCCTATTGTATACATTGTTTACAGATTTTTTTTCACTTAATAGGTCTTATACATTTTTCCAGATCAGTTTTAAGAACTACATTATATTCTTTCATTTACTCTGATTTAACCAGTCTATTTATTAATTTGGTCTTTTAACACCATAATAAACATATTTTTGCAGACACATTTTTACTGATATCATAATTATTTTCTTAGAATAAATTAGAAATAGAATAACTGGATGAGAGGCCATGAGCATTTTTAAGTCTTTTTGATATGCACTACCAGATTACCTCCAGAAAAGTTTTACCCGTTTGTACTGTACTAGCAGCGTGTCATGGTGCCTGTTTCTGCTAATCTCTCACCGGATATTTCTGTACATTTCATACATACATGTAACAACGGATTCAAACTTTTAATAAAAAATTCACCTTCTTTACCCGGTATTTTGAGAGAGAAAGATTATAAATCACTGATTTTCTATAGATGAAAAACACTGTTAATACTTATCTAAATTATTTCTGTAATTATTATTTCACGTCTTTCATAAATTGTTACAATTCGAAATTTATTGACTGCATATACTGATGAAGATAGGGGTAACCTTTCCTAAGCTATTATTCAAAGACAGATAATCCAGTCCTCTCTTGTCTGTCTTGAAGCAGCAGCTGGTTGTAGTACAAAGGAACTGGTGTAGAGCTAGAAAATCGAAAATTTTCAATCCTTATTGCAGTATTGGCTTTGGCATTTATTTACTGTGTGACATGTAATCTTTCTGGGCAATTGTTTTCTCATCCATAAAATCAGAATGATAATTTCTGTTCATATTTTGTGAGGATCAAATGAGATAATGTATGTGACAGTAAATTGTAAACTGTAATATACTATACATATAAAATTTATTATTTTCACATTAACCAAAGTACTACCTAATGAGAAGATGGTTGGGGAAAATGGAAGGAGATTCAAATCTAAAACAAGTTTCAGAAGTAAATATTCGAAGTTAATGGTGTTATTGTCCAATTTTGTAGATATTTAAACATTTATTTTTATACAGTTCCATCTTCCTCAATTTCTATTTTAGATTCATTTTCCTAAGGAAACAGTAAAAGGTCAGGAAAAAAGGAGGGGATGGCAGATAGCAGGAGTCGTTCTTGAGACCAGTTTCAATAACACTCATGTACTTTTGGGGAGGAGACAACTAAACATGTGTGATATGTGTTTAGCAAGTTTTAGATCTTGAGATCCATGAATTTCTGCCAAGCTTAAATGGATTAGCTGGGAGCATTTATTTTACTACTGGTAGTCTTGAAATTTTATTATTCAATAATTTGATTGTGAAAGTATAAGAAGCCCTTTTTAGGCCTCATCTGTTTCTTGCTGCAGAGGCTCAGAAATAGAGCTTTGGAAAAATAGAAAAATCCCTCCATCTAGTGGCAAGTACAGGTCTATCATTTATGTTAAATCATCTTGCTCTTTAAGTAGTTCATTGAATTTTACTACACGTGCCCAAATCTCTGAAAAGCAAATATTTGTATATCTTAGGTATTTGAGTATTTTTCATAATTAAATAATTTAAAATTTTATCTCCAAAGGAAGAATGGATCCTATAATAATATGCTTGCCTTTCCCCAGAATTTTCATTTAGAATCTAGTAATGTCCTTGCGAATTTATCTTGTCTCTTAGTACACACATAGGTCAAGGCATGCATCACTAGAACATTTTTAGAACCAAAATTGAAATACTAAGAAGTTCTGTAAAAGTGGGGCAAAGCCTCTTGTACTCATCCTTCTGCCCTACTGTTGGGTTCCTGCTACATGCCATAAATATGAGATGCAAAGATGAATAAGACTAGATCTCTCTCTTAAGGAGCTCACAATCTTGCAGAAGGAAGGAAGGCAGGGTAGATCTTGCAGAAGGAAGGAAGGCAGGGTAGAAACCTGATATACCGTAACATTGTAACACTAACTTAGAGATACTCCTCATTTGTAAAATGAACATGACAATAATGCTAGCTCCCTCACAGGGATATTGTTATGATTAAAAGAGATAAAGTGCTTAGCTTAATGCTTTACATACTGTAAGCACCCAATAAATATTAGCTGTTGTTACTGTTGTTGTTATTGACAGGTGTTAAGATAGAGACCTACTGTATGTAGGAACAGAGAGACTAATCACTATGTAGGAGTGTTAATTATAAACAAGATTAGTTAACTTTATAGTCTCTTATATGTTATTTTTCATTCACTGAGTTTCAAGTTTTCTTTAACTTTGAATATATGTAAATCCCATATTAAATTTAAGCATGCTAATGTCAACATCATTCCTTAAATTTACTAGAAGGCATTTGGAAACAGAGTAGGAAGGTGTCAGTATGGTTCATTGTTCAAGGTTCAGCCTGCTTAACAAATGCTTTTTCTTTTTCTGTTGCACATTTTTGCCTATTGACCCAGATATCCCTTTGGGTGAGTTGTAAGTGGGCACAGGACATACATATCTGGTGACTATTGGGAAGCACTTGAGGTGTGCTCATTAATATCGTTTTAAAGCAAATTCTTTTTGGGTTAACCTTTTGAGATATACATCTTTAAAAGTTTACATCTTTTTTTCCCCCAGTCTTACATGGACTTCAGCCACACTTAGTATTCCATTTGCCTGAAATGCTTCTTCATTTCTTCCGATGCTCACGTGACATCTCATGGGAGAGGCCGTCCTAGTCCACTCCACCTCATGTAGCACTTGCAGTTATTCTGGTTCCCTTCCCCGTCTTCACCTTTTTTCATTTTAGCACCTGACAAAAGCATTGAACAGCTGCAATTTTAATAATGATAGTGCCTGATATTTACATAATATTTTCCGTTTTTAAGGCATTCAAGATTCTTAGCTAATTCATAGTGTCCTTTAGAGGCAGGAACTGCAAGTGAAGAAGACCAAAATCAGTAGAAAGCAGAGAAGCACAGACATTCAAGGAAGAATAATAATGCTTTGCAAAGGTAGTTGAAAAGAAGAGAAGTTAACTTTCCACTGAATTTCCCTGCTAGTCCCTTTGGTAAAGACCAGGAGTGGAGAACTGTTTTTTAATTTAATTTAATTTTTTTTTTGGGGGGGAGGAGAACTGTTTTTAATCAAGGGCTATTCACCACCAGAGAAAATCTAGAGTTCTAAGTCACAAACAGCAGGCTGCTTTATTCTGACAGAGAACTCTGGATTCATTCATTCATTCAACAATTATTTTTAAGTTCCTATTATGTGCCAGGCACTGTTCTAGGTACCCAGGATATAGCAATGACTGACAAAGTCCTGCCCTTATGGAGCTGAAATTTCTGGGGATGGGGAATCACACAATAAACACATAAACATGTAAAGTAGTGTTAATTATTGAGAAGTGCTATGGAAATTGTGTTATGGGAGAAGAGACTGAAGAAAGTAGAAGGGGGTGGTATGTAGTTGGATGGGGGATTGCTGACATTTAAGCAGAGAGCTGAATGAAGTGATGCTGTAGAGAGCCTTAGTAACCCTAGCAGTGGAGTCGTCCAGGCAGAGGAAGTAGCAAGGGCAAAGATTCTGAGGTGGGAGCCTGCTTAGTCTGTCCTGGGACCAGCAAGAAGGGCAGGAAGATGGAGCAGAGAGGGTGAGGGAGAGTGGCAGAAATGTGGTTGGGAGGTAGCCTGAGGCCAGATCATATAAGCCCTACTTGGTATGAAATCATAAAGATTCCTTAGAGCTGAAAGAGACTTTGGATTTTTATAAGACCAGTATTTCTGAAACTGAGATTGGGACCCACTGGTGGATTATGAATTCTAAATTGTGAATAGTAACTAGCCTTCAAAAAAACAGTGTACAATATTAGTACATTGCACATTCTGAGGATAAGAATTGTTTCATGGAACTTTTTTTCAGTTGTGGGGGCTGTGTGTGTGTGTACTGGTTCTAGTGGAAATTGTAGTTCTTACTATAGGTTCTGGTGAAAAAATAAGGAAAATGTTTGTGAGCCACAGATTTAGTCTTATCCTAAAATTTTATAGATGACGAAGCTAGGTTGGGAAGTACTCAGAGGCCCCCATGTCTTCTCCCTCTGTGAGATGTTCTTGCTGCCAGTGCGCTCCTATCTAGATGCAGTTTTCATGGCTGTATGTAGATGTGACTGACTCCATACTGCATTAGCTCTAATTTCATTTTTTTAAGCTCTTTATTGGAATATAATTGCTTTATACTGTTGTGTCAGTTTTTGCTGTACAACTAAGTGAATCAGCTGTATTTATACATATATCCCTGTATCCCCTCCCTCCCGTGACTCCTTCCCATAATTTCTTAAATAAGGGAAGGATTAAAAACTATTTAGTCAATACCGTATCAATAAGTACCAACTTCAGTTCTGTGATCCTTTTTTTTACACTGTTTGCCTTATTTTCCTTTGCATTCTCTGTTTTCTTAAATATCCTTTTATTTCCCTAAGGAAGAAAACTATCCAAAATGAAGAGGTAGAGAGGGAAAGAAAGAAATCCAGGACTAAGAGAGGAGAGGGACAGACATCTAAAATCCAGGAGGGAAAAGAGAGAAACCTCCAAGGCCAGGCAAGAGAGAGAAGTAGTGACATCTCTGACTTGCCTGCCTGTTCTCTTTGTCGTCTTCACGATCCCCTCTGCCCCTTCCCGAAGGCCCTAGTTCCCCGGGGAATGCAGTGCTGGTGAAGGGGCTCCATCTGCTTTCAAAGACATGCATTGGGAATTTATCACTGTAATCTACCTCCTGGCTCTTGAGGACTCAGTAATGTGCCTAGGAGAGTGAGCTCCTGGAGAACAGGATTTATTTATTGGGTTGGTCAAAAAAGTTCGTTTGGGTTTTTTGTAAGATGTTACAGAAAAACCCAAACGAACTTTTTTGGCCAACCCAGTATTATGCTCCTTTGCATTCCCAGGCCTGGCCCATAGAGGCCCTCGGTAACAGTGTGCTTCAAACACCTTCCTAATTGATACACTGAACTGTCATGAGACTGTTCCTGTATATTACAGCTAAATTGTCACTTATACAAACAGTAAATCTGTAATATTTAAGGTAAGATTAGTTTCAAAGGAGACTTAATTTTTGAGAATTGAAAAGGTAAATTAATAAAATTTGATGATATTAATCCAAGGGTTAAAAAAAAAGATTCTTCTACAAACACACTCGCACACCAGATTACTCCCCTTCTTTTTTTTTTTTTTAATGTCATGAGGAAGATATTCTTGAAATAGTTTAACAAGATTTAAAAACTTATTGTTTTAAATTGTTTAAAATCCTGCTATGTAATGTATTAGATGTTAGAAAGCCAGTGAAGAGAATTCAGTGGATATTTTTCTTCTTTCATCAGAGTTGCTGTTTGATACTGATAATTTCTTCAGTGGCTGAAAAAAATGCTTTAAATTTACTTAGGACTGATTGGGGGAAGGATCAAAAAAGAACTGAGATTAGATCCTTTTTTTATGCAAGGGATTAGAGAGAAATGAAATTGTTGACCTGGCATGTGCTGTTTTTTCAATAAAAGATTTCTTAAAGCCCTGATGACTGGAAGGGGATCTATTAAAAACTAAGGTGTTAACTTATAAATTATAATGGGAAACCTTTTATTAATAAATAATATCATTTATTTTATGCCTATTGTAAATTAAGTCCTTTTCATATAAGGAAATAGTCTCAGGCTTGAAAGACACCCAAGGTTATACTGCTGTTGAGTGGCAGGGCCCTGATTTGAAACTGTTTAGCCTGGAAGCCTGGGCTATTTCTAGTCTACTGCAGTTGGGGCCAAGGTGTTTAAATTTTTAAAGTATTTTAGGAATAAATTTCTTGTCTCTCTCTCTCTTTTTTTTTTTGGAAGCTACAGAGAGAAGTGAAGACTTTACTTCCTTTTGAAAACTCAATTTCTAGAGCATATGAGTGATACAAATTTTCTTCAAAAAGTTGTAATTCATATTTTGATACTCAGGGCCTGTGCAAAATTATTATGATTTAATATATAATTTCAGGGTTCCCACTGAGGGTGTTTTTCAAATGGCTGTGTGGCCTGGATGTGTTGAAATCCACATTGAACATTAGGTGGCACTCCTTCATCACTGGACACATTCTTTCGGGAGCGATATCCTTTAGGGATATTATTAGTTGCTCATTAATTTTAATTATATTGACATGGCATATGAATACCGTTCATCTAGAAAGAACACAGTATCACAGATTATTTCTCATGAAGATGAAGACACACACTTTTCCTTTTCATAAATTAGGAAACAGAAGCCTAGATGATGAAAAGAATGACCTCCTTTGGGATTAAACTTTGAAAATGGTTTTTAAGAATCTGTTACTCCACCAAAATATCCTCTATCTTAAAGAAACCCCAAACAGTAAACTGTTAAATTAAATATAACCCAGGAGTCACATGAAATAATGTAGGCCAAAACTTTTCCTAAAGGTAGGGAAGATTATCCTAATATGTAGCTCTTCTGATAGACTGTCTGATAATCAGAACTTCTAACACTTGCTGATATAGTCAAGGCTTTCGCCACTTTTACAGAAGTACGCTCTTGCTCACAGCGCCTTGTATCTGCATCGCTTGAGCGTGCACGTAGTAATTTCTCTGATGACTGATGCTAAAAAATGCTCAGATGCATTCCTTTTCACATGAGGAGAAAGCTAACAGAATCAGTAGCCAGCTGTAGTTAATGCTGAATAGTAATAATTGTAGTGTAGGCAAAACTACATGTATATTTAGCATCTGAAGCATTCAGTATTTGAAATAGAGGAAACATGGAACCAGTTTGGTTTAAAGAGCTACCCTCCTCTGTCTCTGCAACCAGAGTCACTACATGCTGCTGTGCATGTTGCATTGCACAGCTATGAGTGGATTGCAGATGTGCTTATTTATTACATATTTTTCTAATAAGTGACAGAAAATGTTCCAAGGAAAGCACAGCTTTTTCTGATTTGCACAGAAGTACCGGGTCTGCTAAGGAACAGCCTTCTCAAATTTCGACTGAAAGACACTGGCACTCAGTGCCATTGGCATTTTCCCTAAAGGGAAAGAAGAGTAGGAGAGGGAGCACAGAAGAGAGAAGGTGATATAAAAATAACATTCTAGGATGTGTCTAAAGTGCTAAAAATGTCAGGGTGGGTTTAGGGCCTCCACAATGGAGGCAGGTTGCCTGCCTATCTTATCTGCCCCTCTCCCACCACCTTCAGGTCATATCGGCTTTTGTTTTTTTTTCCTTGAATTCACCAAGCTCCATCTCCCCTTTGAAACTTTATACTTTTTTGTCTTTTTGAAATATTTCCCCCCCAGAATTCTGCATGAATGGCTTCTGCTTATCCTGATTTTACTTCACATGACACCTCCTCATAGAGGGCTTCACTGTCTGTTCTAGTTAAAGGAAGACTCTTTAGCTCTCTGTCTCTAATCATTAACACATTTACTTATGCATTGTATTGTCTTTATAACACTTATTATTACAGGAATTATACCTTTTTTTTACATGCTATGAGGAGAGTCAGGTGGTAAGCAAGCTCTGTGTCCACAGGGCCTTGCCTCTTTCGACTGTCTTTGTTGTCTGCCACAGTGCCTGGCAAAGAGAAGGAACTCAATGTTTGTTGAATGAATGGAGGAATAAATAAATTCAGCTTTTCAGGCATGAATAACTTTATTTGATAATGGCCAGTGGATAAGTTCTACTTTTTAAGTCCTATTCATTCAACAAATATTTAATAACACCTATTTTGTGCCATGCATATACCTAGTCCCCTGGGATACATCCATGAACAAAACAGACAACGATCCCTGCCCTAAGAGTTCTTAAATTCTATTGAGGGAGATATGTAATAAATAATCAACATATTAAGTATAATATACATAATATTTGAAGGTGTTAAGTGCTATAGGGAAAAAATGGTGAGGGTGATGAACATTGGGAGTGCTAGTAATGGTGGTGAGTGTTATCTAAAGGGACATGGCCAGGGTCAGAGAAGATGATAGTTGAGCAAAGACTTGAGAGTGAGAAAGGATGAGCCATGCAGATGTTGGAGAAAACGTAGTCCACGAAGTAGGGTAGCCAGTGGAGGGGCTCCTAGGTAGAGAATGCCCTGTGTTCAAGTAACAGTGTGGCTCTAGCACAGTAAGCAAGAGTGACAGTTGTGGGAGTTGAGATCGGATGGGTCATTGGAGGCCAGATCTTGCAGGCCATTGAAAGTGGGTTGACTTCATTCCAATAGAAATAGGAGGTTTGAGTCTGCAGGTTTTAAGAGGAGGGGTGAGGTGGTTCAACTTACATTTTTACAGGATTTCTTTGGCTGCTTTTTTGAGAATAGATGTGGCAGGGGGCAGTGATCAAGGATGGAAGTAGGGAGACCAGTTATAAGGGTGTAATTTAGGTGAGAGTACGGTGGCTTGGAGTAGTGTGATTGCAATGGGAGGTAGTGGACTGATTCGGTGTATATACTTTGTAGGTAGAGCTAACAGGATTTCCTGATGGATTGTGTCCAAGGTGTAAGAAAATGAGTGAGTCAGGGGTAGAGTTAAAAGGTGATCTGTGGATTATGGCCCAAGCAATGGTAAGGGTGGAGTTGCTATTAACAGAGATGTGGAAGGCTGATGAGAAGCAAGTTTGGTGAGAGGCTGGAGCAGGAGTTCAGTTTGGAGCCTGTTGAATTAGAGGTGTTTAATATCTAAGGTAAGAGCCAGGTGGATATATGACTCTGCAATTTGGAAGAGGTCTAGCCTGAGAGTTGTCAGTATGTGGAATATATTTAAAGCCATGAGACCAGACAAGATCATTAAGAGAGTGAGTGTAGATAGAAACAAGAGGTCCAAAGACCAAGACCTAGGGTACTTGAACATTAAGAAATTAAGGAGAAATGCATATACTGGAAAAGAGGTTACAAATCAGTAACTTAAGCTTCTATCTTAAGAAACTTTAAAGGGAAAGATAAGAACAAACTAAACTTAAAACAAGAAGGAGGATGGAGATGAAGATTAGAGTGGAAATCAATAAAACAGGAAACTGAGAAACAGTAGAGAAAATCAATGAAAACAAAAGTTGTTTCTTTGAAATGATTAATATAGATATAACTTTAGAGTGACTAATAAAAGAAGACCAAAGGTATAAGTTACCAAAATTA
This sequence comes from Hippopotamus amphibius kiboko, assembly GCF_030028045.1. Lineage (NCBI taxonomy): Eukaryota > Metazoa > Chordata > Mammalia > Artiodactyla > Hippopotamidae > Hippopotamus > Hippopotamus amphibius. The sequence goes on along the minus strand of NC_080188.1, from coordinate 140,465,345 downwards.
GGAATGAAAGAGGAGCCATCTCTACTGACCCTACATAAATTAAAGGAATTGTAATGAAATACTGCGAACAACTTTACGCCATCAAATTAGACAACTTGGATGAAATGGGTGAAGTCCTTGAAGGATATAGTTACTAAAACAGACTCAAGAAGATGGAGAAAATCTGAATAGACTTGTACCAGGCAAAGCAATTGAATTAGTTTTAAAAAATATTTCTGCAAGGAAAAGCTCAGGCCCAGATGATTTTTCTGGTGAATTATATCAAACATTTAAAGAATAAATAATACCAACCTTTCAGGAAAACAGAAGAAGAGGAATACTTCCCAACTCATCCAGCGAAGGCAGTATTAACCTTATGCCAAAGCCAGAGGAAGACATTACAAGAAAAGAAAACTACTGGTATTCCTTATGAATATAGATGTACAACTCCTCCACAAAATTTTAGTAAACTGAACCCAGCAATATATGGAAGGGATTATACAACATGACCCAGTGACATTTATACCAGGAATTCAAAGTTGATTTAATATCTGAAAATCAGATTAATTAATATAATTCATCTTATTAAGAAAGGACAAAATCCACATGATCAGCAGCAGACACACAAAAACACTTTTACAAAATCCAATACCATTCATAATAAAAATTCTCAGCAAATTAAGAATAGAAGGAAACTCCTTCAACCTGACTAAGGAGATTCACAGAAAACCTATAGCTAACTACATACTTGATGGTGAAAATGTTAATGCTTTCTTCCTAGGATGGGTAATAAAGGGTAATGATGTCTGCTTTCACCAGTTTTATACAATGTTATAATAGAAGTTTTAGCCATTGCAGTCAGGCAAGAAAAAAAGGGATAAGAGGCATCCTGATTGGATAGGAAGAAGTAAAGCTGTCTTTATTCACAGATGGTATGATTGTATATGTAGAAAATCCTAAGGAGTCTACCATCCCCTGCCCCCAAACCAAATAAACTTTTATGACTAATGTGTTCAGTAAGGTTGCAGACTATAAGATCAATATACAAAATTATATACAAAAAGTCAGCAGTATTTCTATGTACTGTCAATACAATGAACAATTAAGAAATTAAGAAATAAATTCCATTTACAATAGCATCAAAAGAATAAATACTTCAGAATATTTTTTAGCAGAATCGCAAGACATGCTGAAAACTACAAAATATTGCTGAGTAAAATTGTAAGATCTAAATAAATGGAGACATTCAATGTTCGTAGATAGGAAAAATCAATATTATTATGGTGGCAGTTCTCTGTAGTGGTAAATGGGTTCAGTGCAATCTTCATCAAAATCCCAGCAGACATTTTTGCAAAAATTAACAAGCTGATCCTAAAATTGATATGGAAATGTGAAGGACTCAGAATAGTCAACACAATTTTGAATAAAAAGCCCCAAACTGGAGAACTTAGACTTCCTGGGTTTCAAACCTTAAAATAATCAAGACAGTGTAGTACTGGTATAAGGCTAGACACAGAGATCAGTGGAACAGGATTGAGAGTCCAGAAATAAACCTTTTATGGTACGTTGATTTTCAACAAAAATGCCGATGCAATTCAATGAAGAAAGAGTAGTCTTTTCCACAAATAGTGCTGGGACAATTGGATATCCATATTCACAAATGTAAATCTAGACTCTAAAATGAAAAGTAACTCAAAGTGGATTATAGACCTAAATATAAGAGCTAAAACTATAAAGCTCTTAGAAGAAAATATAAGAATACATATATATGACCTTGGGTTAGGCAAAGCCTTCTTAGATATGACAACAAAAGCACAAGTAACCGAAGGTGCCCCCACCCCCCACCATTCCCAATGAAAATGATCTGGAACTGGCAATGTGAGGCAGAAAGTACCTCTATTCCAAAGTATCATTCTGGGTCCTAGCAGGACATAGATACAGTATACTCAATTGGGATAATTGAAAAGTTTACTAAAGAGACTAATTACAGAGGTGTGGGCAGAATTAAGAGAAACTAGCTAGAGAGGGTTCAGTGCAAGGGGAGGGGCTCACAACAGCAGGGAGCCAGCACTACCTATAGGCCTGTCCCCAGGGCAAAAGGAGAGAGCTACCAGAGAGTAGCTGTAATGACAGATGGACTGACAGGAGCTATGGCCTTTCGTAGAGCAGAGCAACTGACCAATGCCAGCTGGCAGGGAGAAAGTTGGGAGGATAAATATCTTGACTTCACTTTTCTTCCGTTATCTTTAGCCACAGCTTCCCACCGGCCAGACCCATGTGAAAGTCCAAGGACAAGGGAGTCCTTTGATGAAGCTCATGCCGGTTGGCTGGCCAGACTCAGAGCAGGTTAAAGAAGAACGGAGTGAAGGTCTAGAGGGAAATGGCTGGTACATTCACTTCCAGGCCCGGGGCACAGTTGGCTATGGGATACAGGCATAACAAGATGAGGCTTGGTACACTCGTGACCTTAGTAACAGCCCTTTGGATTAAAAGACTTACAGATGCCACTTATATCCTAATTTTCTGTGTTGTCAGATGATTTCTAGCCCAATCATGGAGTCAGTTTTCTAACAATATTAGGTGAATAGTGTGTAATTTGCTTTAATAGTCTCTTGCCATTATAGTTAGACCCAGTATTTCTTTTTTTGGTTCAGATCCATTTCTCTTTTCGAGTGTTGTGGTTCAGATAATTGTTGACAAGTGGTCCCTGATGGATAACTCTTGTCCTGGAGTCACTCTTTCATCAAGTATATTTTTTAAGGTGCTAGTCAGAGAAGCCATACTTATTAGAAAAAGTAAGAAAAAATGTCTTCCTTCAGAATTTTTCTGGAAATAGAAATAAACATACGAACAAATGGGTGTTAGGTGTTTTTTTTCTCCTTATCTTGAAGAGTGGATTTTTTGCCATCTTATCAAGATCTTGTGCTGAACACGTTTATTTACTCCTTTTGATCTTTATTTTGGTAGTATATATTTGACTTTTTTTTTTAAGGGTCCTGTTGCAGGAAGGAAGAGCTCTTCCAGGGCCCGGGAGGGGGCTCTTGTCTAACACTCAGAAGTGAATTGTCCGAAGAGACACGTGCTGACAAAGCAAGAGACTTTATTGGGAAGGGGCGCCCTGGCGGAGAGCAGGAGGGTGAGGGAACCCAGGAGGACTGCTCTGCCACGTGGCTCACAGTCTCGGGTTTTATGGTGATGGGGTGGGTTTCCGGGTTGTCTCTGGCCAATCACTCTGACTTAGGGTGCTTTCTGGTGGCGCGTGCATCTCTCAGCTGAGATGGACTCCGGCGAGGAGAATTCTGGGAGGTGGGTAGGACATGTGGACTGGCATTTCCTTTTGACCTTTCCCGTATTCTTTTGGTTGGTGGTGGCTTGTTAGTTCCCTGTCATAAAATAACTCATGCAAATTGTTATTGTCTGCCTGGCGAGGGTGGACGATTACAATCTGTGTTTCCCCTAACAGTCCTAGAACCAGGAAAATCACTGTGGAGTTATAAATAAATAAAGTATATAAGTAAATAAATAAGTAGTTTATATCCTGCAGAAGCTCAGAATCTGTTGATAGAGAGGATTTGTGTTGCACAAACCTGCGAGATGACAACCCAGCATTCTACTGTGGAAACGTCAATCTACCCATCAGGAAAAAAGGGTCTTTGTTAAACTCTGCTGCTTAACAAGTTACAAAACTCTTGCCGAATCACTTAATTTGTTTGAATTTCTATTTTCTCATCATTAATGTTCCTTTGATCTCTGAATTTCGGTGAAAATCAGATTCCAAGTATACAGAAATATCAGTTGGCTAGGGTTGGTCTGGAAAGACTTCACAGTAATTGTGTTTTCTTTCAGCCTTGCTTTTCAGAGAGGTTTCCCCTAGTAGGCAGTATGTGGCATTGTTTTTCTACGTGGCAGCATGTGGGGTTAAGTTGTTATGGTAGTGATCTGCAGAATTCTGAGAGGCATGATTTTCAAGGGTGTATAGGGCCCACGCTGAAAAAGTTTGAAAAAGTCCATTCTACCCTGAAACTGGATGTATGCCTTTTAAGGTGATGTTTGATCAGTGTTCTGATTTGCACTTAGACTATGGAAATAGTTCTTTTCTGGCATTTTTTACTCTTTAATAAAAGGAAGCAGGAATTAAGTGGAAGGTGCATTCCTAAGCATCGTAGTTGGGGAAACACATGAGTTTTTGTTCTGTTACTGCAGCATTGACTTTTTTTCTGTTAAAGACAAACAATAATGCATTCTGCTTCTGAGATATTGTCTCAAATTACTTTTTTTTTTTTAAAGAAAATAAAATCTTGGAAATATGTAGAATCCTCATGTTGAACACTATCTTTTTTACAAGGGGAGAAGATATTTGGCCTTACGGTGACTTTTTTTTTTTAGGATAAAAATGATTACAACATTTTTATATAATTCTTAAAGAATTAAATGGAATAGAAAAATTAACTAAATTTAATAATTCACCTAACTTTTCCTCCTAATGTAGTTTGTTTGTCTGACTTTATTAATAAGAAATACTAAGTTAGAGTTACCAAATCACATTCTCTACGTGAAGACCCTTTTCACTTGAGCTGGCCTTCTGTTTGCCTGTCAGGGTGGATTTATGAGGAAGCAGTAGCCCTCTGAGAATAATCTGGACAGCTTTGAAAATGGTTTTGACCACACTAAAGTTAAGGTTAATATTTGACACAATTCAGTTTAAGAGAATACTTGATCCTTGAAAGAAGCCCTGGAGGAAGACTGGTAAAGATTTAGTACAAAAGAAGTTGTTGGCTAAAGTCTAGTCTGTGGTAATGGGAAAAGATAAACCTTTTGCTAGTTGTCTTTTCATTTCTCTTGTCCTTGTCACTGTGGTATCTAAGTAAAGATATAGGAATTACTATGTTTATTCGCCTACTAGTCAGGTATTAAATATTTAATGATCCACTGTGTTCTCAGAACGTTTGAGACAACATGAAGTTTGTTCTTTGGAGCTGCTTTTCACGAACCCTCACTGGAAGCAGCTGCTTGACGTGGCAGGTTCTCATATACTGTCATTCTCATATACAGTGTCATTCAGGGTAGATGGAAGTACATGGGGACCTAGATTAAACTTTAGAAGCCTATTGAGTGGTAAATTTTACCATGTATCTAGTTTACTCCAGAATGCCTTTGAAGTCACACAGAAGCAGATATTTGGCTTAAAATCAATGGTGACCAGTTATTGACTCTTAAGTACGCAGTTTCTGAAAATCAGATTTCTGGTTTGTTTAAGACTGTTCTCCATGTCATATTCTATAAATCCATTTCAGTGTGATTTAAGCAAGGGAGCACTTTTGTATGAACAAAAGTGTTTCACTGCTTACTGTGAAGTAATTTTTTCTGAATACACATTTTTCAGTGCATTGTTAGAATTACAAGTCTGACAAGTATGGCCTGATTTTTATTGCTGTGGTGTTTCTTTTTAAGATGTGACTTGTTTCAAGAAGCAATTAAAATGAAGCAGTTTAGTTTTGGGTTCTGGAGACCTAGCAAACAGAGCAGCATGTACAGGCGGCGTGGTCCTATTTCCCTTAGATCCTCTTTCCACCACTCTGAGGACGCTGGTTAGGCCAACTGCCTGGGTACACCTGTTCCTAAGCCGGGTAATCTTGACTGCGTTTTTAAACCCACCTGAGTCAGTTTTATCATCTGTGAAGTACAGATAATAATCCACCTCTCTCATGATGTTGTTAGGGTAAAATACCTAAGTGTTTAGAACTAGGTACCTAGCACATAGCAAGTACCTAATAGAAAGTGCTAGCTCTTGACTATCACTGTTGTTGTTCTTGTAGTATTAACTTATAGTGATTTGTTTATGTATTTGGGTTTTACTTTACTGACTTCCTTACTGACCTCCTTAAACTCAGGGATTGTTTCTTAGAAACCACTGAATGTACCAGCAGAGTTTGGCACGAGAAGCAGTTAATACGAGGGTGAGTCAAAAATTATCCACACCCTGGCTGTAGAATTTTGACTCACCCTCGTAAATATTTTTGGAAAGAGTGAGTGCATAAATGGAGTATCTAATCATCTGTAGTCTGTTTTTTTCCCTCAATTTTTCATTGTGATAAATACACATAAAATTTACCATCTTAACCATTTTTAAGTATAAATTCAGTGGTATTGAATACATTCATATGTTGTGCAACCATCTCCCCCATCCATCTCCATAATCCTTGTCACCTTGTAACATGGAAACTCTCTGACCAATGAACAATGTCTCCCCATTTCCCTCTCCCCCAGCCCCTGACAACCATCATTCTGCTTTCTGTCTCTATGCTTTTGACTACTCTAAGTACCTCATGTAAATGGAATCATGCAATATTTATCTCTTTGTGACTGGCTTATTTTACTTAGTATAATGTCTTCAACTTTCATCCATGTTGTGGCATATGTCAGAACTTCCTTTTTAAAGGTGAATAATATTCCATTGTGTGTGTATACCACATTTTGTTTATCCATTCATCCATTAATGAACACTGGATTGCTTCCACATTTTAGCTGCTGTGAATAATGCTGCTATGAACATGGGTATATCTCTTCGGAACCCTGCTTTTAATTCTTTTGGGTATGTAAGTGGTCTTTTTTTAAAGAAAAAAGATAAAACTGTTGGCATTGAATTCTTGTAGGAAACAAAGGTAGGAAAAAGAATATATATATGTCTATATATATGTCTATATATTTATCTAAGCTGTTTTGATCTCACAATTTTACTGGAAAAAAATAGAACATTTCTCCCTCCCTCATAAATGAGTGCTTAGTTATAATTTATGCACTACTATATTAATACATTACATACATTGTAAATAATTCACAATAATAGAAACCTTAATAGGGTAAGATTTTAACAAATAGAAATAGAAATGTTGAGCTTTTTTTCCCTGCAGTAGGGTCTCAGAGAATATTTGGTATAGAAACTTAGACACTATTGGTATAGAAAAAGGTATTTTTATCAGACTTGGATTTCCGTCCTGGTTCTGACACTTAAATGTGGTTTCTTAACCACTCTGTGCCCCAGTTTCCTATTCTGGAAAATGGATATAATCATAACAACCTCCTACGGTTGTTGTAGGGATTAAAGTGCAATAATATATGCAAATACCTATGGTGCATGGTACATAGTAAGGACTCAGTACATGTTAGCAGCTGTAATAGTAACACTGGTAATAAAGTCGTGTTATTGCTGTGTTGATGATGATGTTGATGATTTTTTGGAAGATATTTTTCCTGTGGAATTTTTCATGAAATTGCTAGCTTTTATCTATTTTAATACATTTTTTGAGGGAGATTCTTAAATCAGTTCTTTTCTCTTGCTCAAATTCTAGTCTCATAGTTCCAAATGATTACTATAATAATTAGAAGCTCTGCCTTCAGTTCAAAAATCTATTGGCCTAAATGTAATCTTATCATTTTTACCCTTGAAAAGATTCCTGCATTCTCCCATTCACGTTGGCTTGAAACTTTGAAATATCTTTGATCAGTCTCTCTATTTCTTATTCCCATATTGCTTCCCTTTCTGTCACTGCCTTATTACTACTTGAATCTGTCTCTTGTAGCCATTGCTTCCTCTTCATTCTTCCTGTTACCACTTTTAGGCCTTGAATTAAGACATCTGGTTGGTCTCCTAATTGGTCGCTCGGATTTAGACTCTTTGTGCTCTCATCCATCCATACGTACATCCAGCCATTATATTGGAAAGCATTTATTGAGCACCTACTTTTGCCAGATACTTTTCTAGATACCTGCAAAAAGGCTCCTCCCTCAAGAGTCCATATCCCTATTAAGATGAATATTATTTAAATATTAGCCTTATGATCATATTTCTCTGTTCAGAATATTCACTAGCTCAGTGAGTCACTATTTTCATTTTGTTTTTAAAATGTAAACCTATCACATATTGAGCCTTCCGTGTCCTCGTACAAGCTGCATCCTCCCAGGTTGCCAGTAACACCCATGCTTATTCCCAGCTCTGTGCTCTTGCGACTTTTGTCAGGATTATCATATAGACTGCTCTTCTTCAAATGCCTGTAGTTTTGTGCCACACAATCTATCTCTGAATTATTTTCGTATTGTTTTCTTGCTGTTTTTACTTTTTTCTTTTAAGATTTTTTTTTTTTGATGTGGACCGTTTTTAAAGTTTTTATTGAATTTGTTACAGTATTGCTTCTGTTTTATGTTTTAGTTTTTGGGCCTCGAGGCATGTGGGATCTTAGCTCCTTGACCAAAGATCAAACCTGAACTCCCTGCATTAAAAGGCGAAGTCTTAACCACTGGACCGCCAGGGAAGTCCCTCTTGCTGTTTTTTCATGTGTAGTGGTTTTTATTTGTCAATTTAGAATGACTGCAAAGCAGCTGACAATGAGGATGGTTATTCTGACCTCTGTATATCCCCCTTTCTCCCACCCAGGACCTAGGGCCAAGTCTAGAAGGGTACTTATTCTACCTCGCTATCAATTAACTTTGTACAGAGCCTGCTGAAGATCATTCTATGTGAGAGGAACCTACACTGTCAACATAGTTTATAGGCCTCTTGTTATAGTATTAAAAATAGAAAATCCGATGTTGAACTTTTTAGTAGTAATCAGCCAGGAGGAGTAAGGTACAGTGTCTGGTGGTATATCTCTTCTTCCCCTCCCCCATCACTTCTCCTCCCCCTATTTGTAGAGGTTGAGTGTGGATACCTCAGTGGCCACTGAAAGGGAAGAGGCCTTATAGGTGTTTAGAAAGTACTATTTTGTTTGTACAGTGATTAATGAAACTCATGCTTGTGTGAGTGCAAATATACATATGTGTGTGTGTCTGTGTATATATACATGATTTGGCTGATGTACATTTAAAGTTTTGTAACTATATTAGTGACAGTGAGTAATCACCTAAATTAGTATATGCGCAAGGTAACGTTTATAAGAAGTTGAAGTAAGGTAATAAGATATAGAAATACACAAACCATTAATTTTTTGTAATCTTACAGCAACAGATAAAATGGTCATGTAAAAAACCTGCTCAAACATGTTGAATTAGGTGTTGTGTAAACAGTTTTCGGTAGGAACTAGTTCTTTTTTTTCTTTTTTCTTTTTTTGCCCCACTGTGTGGCGTGTGGGATCTTTGTTCCCTGACCAGGTATCAAACCCATACCCCCTGCATTGGAAGGTTGGAGTCTTAACCACTGGACCAGCAGGGAAATCCCAGGAACTGGTTCTTATATGAGCCTAGGATTGAAGTATTGAGCAGTTATTGACTGAATACCAACTCGCAGAAGGCCTGGGATGTGCACTTTGGGGGATATAAGGATGAACAATACCCTCATTTTGTCCTCAGGCACTTACAGTAGAAAAATAAGTTGTGTATATAAACAACTGTGAATATGCTTCCAGAGGCTCAGATAAAATGCTAGGGCATTGCAGAGTATTGAAAAATGTCTTTCATTTGGGAGGCTTATGGAAATTTTTGTCAAGCAGGTGGAATTTGAATTGTATCTTGACAAGAAGATATGTGAAGATTTTGAAAGAACCGAGAGAGAGTGTTTCAAAAGTGTAGAAGTACCATGAATAAGAAGATCTGTGGTGCATCTCATTCATCTAGGTCTGCAGAGTTATTTAAGGGTGTATTTCAGCAGCATTCAGAACTGAAGTGTGATCCTTTTCCGGTTGGTCTGGGAAAAACTGAATAGCCCAGTTATTTACTTACTATTTTAGAGTCTACCTATACTTACCTTTATTCATCATTCAGAAAGAGCCAGCCAGTTCTTTCTAGGGTGTGGTGATGGGTAAGAACTGGTTCCCTCATTTTCCCCTCCTCAAATAACAGTTTGTGCTTAGCTGTTGACCCATCCTTGCATAGGTGCTTCCTTCAAAGGAAGAGGAAATTACAACTCTGTAGTTGAGTGGTAAGGAGTGTAGCTAGTCAGAAGGCCCACCATTTTCCTGAGTGGGTGGGCTTTTATTTTGGCAAATCTGTGTGAGACAGACTTTCCTCTCTTTTTTTATAGCTTTCACTCAATAAACAGAGGATTCAGTTAAAGACAGTTTAGTTTGTGTCAAAATTAAATACTTTAAAATTTGGAAGAGTAGGAAAGAGGATGAAGGTAGAAGGATTTAGAGTAAGATGAAAGGTGTAAACAGTTTTGCATTGCTTAGAGCTTAAACATTTGCTTGTATTAAGTAATAAACCAAAATGCAACGGAGGGTGCTTACTGCTGTCCAGCCATGAGGAGAACTAGTATTTTAAAACTTCAGCCAAAATTTCCTAGTTCCTTACAGTTGACTAAAGCATTTTTAAAAAACAGTAATGAGAATATTTTGTTAAACTTATATCAGTTTATAGAAGACAGCTAGCTAAATTGTGAGATCCCATAGAAGATGAGGGAAGCTGTAAAGATTCACTGTCAATTCTTGGGCAAGTGGGAAAATGTAAAGAGAAATACACGAACAAAGCTTGCAGCAAATTTGATACATTTAAAAAAATTTGCCAAGTACTTCATTGCTTACTGGAAGAGATGAAACTTCTAAGTGGCATTGGGTTATGATCTCATAGGTTCAAATAAATTATACAAATAAATATTTAAATAATACACATTTTTAACTTGGTATTTAGCTATTAAACTAGTTCTGTAGAAGTGATTGTTCTTGCTGGCTACAATATAATTGCTTAATCCCAGTGAAAGGTTGTATTGGCTCTTTCACTGGACTCTGTTTCAGATAATTGACTTCAGAAACACTGCTTCTTTTATTGCTTTATCTTTCTATGAGGATTTTAAGCAGTTTGACTATTTGTGCCATGCAGTCCTGACCCAATAGCATGATAGGCTGTTTCCTTACAACCTCATTGAACTACAGTACAGAGTTGTAATTTCCTCTTCCTTACGAGCTACTACTCTGTCTATGCATGAATGGGTCAATAGCCAACGTGAATTAAAATACCCCTCAGAAATGATTTCTTCCATCTCTTTGTTTCTTTAATTTTTATTTATTTATTTATTTATTTAATTGGCTGTGTTGGGTCTTTTTTTGCTGTGTGCAGGCTTTCTTTAGTTGCAGTGATTGGGGGCTACTCTTCGTTGTGGTGTGCATGCTCCTCATTGCTGTGGCTTCTCTTGTTGCAGAGCTCGGGCTCTAGGTGCGTTGGCTTCAGTAGTTGCAGCACATGGGCTCAATAGTTGTGGCTCACGGGCTATCAAAGCGCAGGCTCAATAGTTGTGGCACACGGTCTTAGTTGCTCCATGGCATGTGGGATCTTCCTGGAGCAGGGATCGAACCCGTGTGCCCTGCATTGGCAGGCGGATTCCTACCCACTGCGCCACCTAGGAAGCCCTCTTCCATCTCTTTGAATGTATAATTGTTTCTCTTTTGTAGTCTGTTTTCAATTCAGCACATTTATTTTAGTGACTGATATATTGCTTGGTTCCAGTAGGGAAAACCATTTTTTTCCCCCTTTTTGAGGGTGGTGAGCCTGAAAGCAAAGGAGAGGATGTGGGAGGAGCAGTGGGTGGTAATACAGTGTTTTTCAAAGGTTTTTGGCTTTACTTGTAGGTCATAAAATCAGTTTAGTGGGTCTCTATCAATGTGTTAAAAAAAGAGACTGGAATACAAAATATCTTCATAATCCAAAAAAGAATGGATATATGTGTATGTATAACTGAATCACTTTACCGTATACTTGAAACTAACACAACATTATTAATCAACTATACTCCAATATAAAATAAAATAAAATTTTAAAAAAGAAAAAATATCTTAGTACATAGCACATAGTAAGGATAAATATTGCTGCATGAAACTTATTAGTAACATATTTACATGTATGTGTACATTGGGTCATGATGTGAAGTTATTACTGTAATAGTCAAAAGTTTGAAAGCTGTTATTATAATGGGTTTTTAAACATATGGAAAAATGATATAATAATAAGTAATTGTTCCTAAATTGCATATGCTTTCTGTGATTTTAAAAAATAACTCTAATAACTATGCATCTTTTCTCATTTAGATTCTAAGCTCCAACAGTCTTATTCATTCAACTTTGTAAACATTTTCCACTCCTATCTTCTGTGCCCAATATACTATTTTGTACTTCGATGACTCTTAATTAGTATTTCTCTCTTAACAGTGACCCTTTGCAGTTCTATAATTGTAAGATATGCCAGCAACAGCCATTTAAAAATTTCATCTTTCACAATTTCAGAAACTAGATGTATAGTACTGTGTTTCAAACATATAATAGGTGGTTGGTACGTAATGTCATTAAGTTTTAAAAGATGCATTTCTTTGAAAAACTGAAGTTACTTGGGATAGTCTCCTCAGTTACTGTTTCGGGGCAGAACTATCCAAAGTATTGTTCTTCAAGATGCATTTTTGAATAACTGTTAGTTCTACAACATAGAATTGTATAACTAGCAAAGATACCCTTCAAAATAATGGAGGTGAAATAAAGACATTTCCAGACAGACATCTGCAGTGTTTCTGAATCCACATCCCCACATCATACTGTTGTTGCCACTGCAGTTTTTTCTTTTCTATTCCATGAACTGATTTTCATTCTCTAGGAGTCTTGTGTTGACCTTGAGTAACTCCTTTTCCTTGATCTCTTACAACACATCTTAAATGCAACTGCTAGAAACATGTAAGAAGGGCCTCAGTAACCTTGACAGAGTCCTCTAGTTCTAGAATGGTTCCTGTTCTTTCTTGGATTGAGGCCAAACTGAGTTTTCATTGTTAGTGATCTCCTCTGATTTTTTATTGCAATCCGCTTTTGTGCTCAGTTGTGCCTTGTAGACAAGCTACCTTTCTCACTGTCTCCCATCTCTGCTGTTCTTTTGGCTGATCCGAAACTCTTGATTTTGATATTCTTCCTGATTCAGTGCTTTTGATACCTGGAAATGAGCATTGATTTTTGGCATCAGACAAACCTTTGCTTGAATTCCAGCACTGTCCCTGACTAGCAGTTTGATCTGTGTAACCTCTGGACAATTAACCTTAATGTCTCTGAACCTCTGTTTCTCATGGGTGAAAATTGGGGGAGTACCTCCATGATAAGCTTGTGGTGAGGATCAACCTAGACAGTGTATTACCTATGCCTAACATACTGTGGTTAATCTCCCTTTCCCTTCCTGTCTGCTTGATTCAGTATTTGATTCTAACAGTTGTAAGAGGTAAATATGATTTGTAAAGGTTAATTAAAATAGTAGCAGTTTAGAGAACACTCAAAGAGTCATCAGTACAAGCAATCAGATGTAAGCAGTGGATCCCACTGATTAATGCAAGATAATGATGGTTGGTACCCTAAAAAAACAAAACAAAACAATACTGGCTCTGCTTTCCTTCCTTCCTTTTCTTCTTTTAAAGGTGGTAACATTTATGTCAGTATGTACTGGGCTGATAGCTTATCTTTCCAATGTCCTCCTGAGGCCTTGGTAGAATAAAAGGTCCCTGGAAGAATGAAGGACTTGTTAAGGCGCTCTGTTACAATGGAGCAATGTATAATCAGAACTCCTCTTCAGAAACCTTGTAGTTTATTTGTAAAAAGCAATAAAGGTAATTTTATACTATTATCATGTATTATTCAGAAATATTCATCTTCACTTAACTAATGCACACAAATGTCCACAAACTCATCGTTACCCCAAGTACCTTATGAATCCGGGGAGTACATTTCCATCCATTTTAATATTTTATTTATTTTCTTCTGCATTTATAATTAATGTGGGATTAGATAATGAGTATGATTTTCACTTTTTCCTGCCTTTCTCCCGGGCTTATTGATATCGGGAATAAAAAATTACTTGAAAAGTTGCCTTAAGTAGACATTTTATTTCACTGTTGAGCCATTAAGTGAAGATTTAGATAATTTATTTGAAAATTATTTCCTGTGCTTTATTTTAGATACCGGAGAAGCCTTGGACTGACATGCTTTCTTATAAGTACATATTTCTCCCTTTTAAACAAAATATAGAACATTTCTGCTTTGCTTTGTGTAATTGGAGGCAAATTCTTCAGATTTTACTCCTATTTCATAAACATTCACATAGCTTCTCAGATTTCTTCTTGGTCCTAGAAACTAGTCACATAATTAATTTTGCATCTTAGAGTGGTTAAATGGTAAGATATGATACCTACTCTTTTGAACATATAGGTTGCTAATAAGTATAATGTCCAATATGACTTTAAATATTTTATTAGCTATAGAATGTGAATGCTTTGTTATAACGTCTCTGTTTCCATGCCAAGCCAAGGCACATGGTTTAAGTTTTCATATGTACAATTTGCAGCAGTAATTTCATGTTGATTAATGTAATTTATAATTTTTTCTAGTGATGCTTTTCCTTTGGGAAGTTTGAATTATAATACTAGTGATTCATGTGTAACAGATGATGTCATAAAATTTAAAAAGAAAAATTGTTACTCACTTTGTATTGGTGAAAACAGACCTGTAACTTTGAGCTCCCTAAAAGGCAAGAATTTGCAGTGACTCTTTTTTACTACATGTCCTTTATAAAAAATTACTTATTTCAGAAATAACTATATATGTTCAGTAGATGTTCTTTTCATAATAAATATAATTTTCATCACATTTGTAGTTTTCTGTTTGTCACAAATTCTTTTTTCCTTCCTACTGATTTTTTCTGCAAAGACCTTTAAAAAACTACTTACTAGGATTTGCTGCAATGCAGGCTGCAGCCTCATGAATCAAAAGAGGCTCTTCTTGTATGTCAGAAAAAGGCCAGTAAAGGAGATGAGTGTGTGCAGTGCAGCTTGAAAGACACCTGTGGCCCTACAAGCCACCGTCACTGCTATAAGACTCAGGCAACAGAAATGCTAGTGCTTTATACACACTAAGTCATGTAATCCCCACAGCTACCCTTTGAGGAAAGTACTCTTACTATTCCCATTTTACAGGTGGGGAAACTGAGGTTCAGAGAGGTTAAGTATCTTGACCATGTCATCAACCCCAGGTCTATCTGACTCTAGAGCCCATATTCTTAGCTATCCTGAAGTATTCCCATTTGACCCCAAAAGAAAGTTCTTTACAGGTTTTTGGATTTTCTTTTTGAGCAGCACAGTTCAGAGCCATGTCATTTGCTGTAGCCACCAGCAAATGAGAGCAGCAATAGTAGCAGCAGCAGACTCAGTTTGGCACATGCATTGCACTCAGCAATACTGGTGGTGCCAGGTTCAGTTGGCATTTGTTGATTGACTGCTATAGTGTCATCAGAAATGGAAAGGTTCTTTTTTTTTAAATTGAAGTGTAGTTGATTTACAATAACAATACTGTGTTAGTTTCAGGTGTACAGCAAAGAAAAAAAATATATATCTATTTCAGATTATTTTCCATTATAAGGTATTACAAGATATTGAATATTGTTCCCTGTGTTACACAGTAAATCCTTGTTGCTTATCTATTTTATATATATAGTAGGATGTATCTGTTAATCCCGTACTTCTAATTTGTACCCCGCCCCAAGTCTTTCCCATTTGGTAACCCTAAGTTGGTTTTCTTTGTCTGTTTCTATTTTGTAAATAGGTTCATGTGTATTATTTTTTAGATTCCACATATAAGTGATATCAGAAATTTGTCTTTGTCTGACTTACTTCACTTGGTATGATAATCCGTATTGCTGCCAATGGAGATATTTCTGGAATGGCTTTTTCTGACCAGTAATATTGAAGTGTATGAGGCCAAGGTACAATTATACTTGGCACAAGCTTGATAAACTTACTCTTGAACTAAGAGATTTTTTTTTAAAGCATATATGCATGGGAAGGATTGTTAGTTTCACATGGTCCATGTAGGGCTGGGCTTTCCTTTATGCATGTATATGACCCAAAATGAATGACTAGACACAGAACTTATACACTTCATAAAAGTTAATTCAAAATGGATTACAGACCTAAATGTAAAATGCAAAACTATAAACTCCACTGCAAGCACAGAGAAAGCACAATGGTTAACTTCACTTAGGATTGGGTCTGCCAAATGGTACAATGAAAAGAATCATTGAGTGTGATTGAAGTGACAAAGCAAAGAATCTGTGATGGATAGGGAGGGAAGTGAAGGAGAGAGAGGCTGGTGGGTTGGGAATGTGAAAGGGCTGCTGCACTGGAAAGCCTGATGATGTGAAAGAGGGAGAAGATGCACAAACTAACTGTAAGGGCAGGAGGAAATGGGCGGTAAAGAGAATGCTTGAATCCCTCAATTTGGTGGTGGAACACCTTCAGGTGATAGCAAGGGCCAGTGTGTGGCTAACTCATCTGTATTAATCCTGTCCTTTCTTCAGGCATCATCTGCAAGTTCATTCATTATCATGCTTTAATCAAGATACATATAAGTTTAAAATTTTACCTGTTTTATAAAAGAACATTATTATTTCTGTTGGTTATCACCTAGTTTTGAAAAAGGAATTGAAAGAAGGAAAAATGTTTTCAAAATGACAAAATGAATGGAAGAAATTTACCTAAGTAATCAGCATGTACATGGTATAATCCTACTATTTAAAAAAAGATGACTGCACTGGGAGATGATTCATACCAGAATGTTATTTGAATAGACAGCAGTTTTCTAATGCTACATTTAAAATGACATTTTCCTTTCTTAGAAGGTGTTAGAAAATAAGTTTGGAAAAACAATCTAAGGTTTTTCAACATTTGAAAATGCATACCATCAAAGGGAAATTAAAAATAAAAGTTGTAAAGTGCTTTACAGCACATTCTGATGACTAGTTATATAAACAGTGTAAAATGGGTTTTGAGTAAGATGAGAGAAGAATTGAATGACCTACTTTACTGAGTCAATTGTGCTCTTAGAAATAAATAAGAATAACAGTAGTTTGCTTTTTTTTTTTGGTCAAAAAAGAGTATTTGTGTGATTGTTTGGCTATTCTCCATGCTAAATTATAACGTCTTAGGAAGGCAAGGGCGATGTTTGATTCAAATCATCATTGTCATGTCTTTTTTTTTTTAAGTGTACAATTTGATACTTTTTCTTATTAGTAATGTATATATGGCAATCCCAGTCGCCCAGTTCATCCCACCCCAACTGCCCCTGCTTTGTCATGTCTTGAGATATCTGAAATCATGGTTTTAGATTTGTTCTTAGTGGATTTACCTCTTTCTGAATAATGCAAAAGGATATTCTCCTTTCTGCTTTTGTGTTGGGTACTTGCCCTCTGTTACTTTCTCTGCATTCCACTGCTACTTAAGAATGCATTTTGCTTCAAAGCATTCCTCCCCCAACTCCAATCTACCTTACTATGTTTCATATAAAATAAAAAAAACACTATATCTAATTGCTCACCAAAGTTTCTACCATGTAAAATGTTTTAAAATGAAGATTTTTATAAGGAAATTTTTTATTGTACTTTATGTTATATAAAGTTTAGAAAATATAGAGAAGTAGAAGAAAAATAAATCTTAAACTTTTAGGGTTAATTTTCCCATTCTTTTTGTATCATATATCTGATATGTAATTGTTTACATTGATTTTTAAAGAGCTTTTTTATGATTTTTATGATTTTAGAAACAAATTTACATTGGGAGAACACAGACAATAACAATATAAAGGTGGGGGAAGAAACTACAGAATGCTGCCAGCCAAATTTAACAGTTGATATCTTGGTGTATTTCCTTAACATTCATGTTATACTCTTTGTTTTTTTGTTTATTTTGTTTGTTTTTTGTATTCGCATTCTGATCTTATAGTAGGTTGGTAGAAGCGAACTCCAGAGGTTCTAGATGATATATGATGTGAGGGAGGATCTACTGACAAGTAATATCTTTGCTGGATGTTTAATTAGTCCTTACCCAATTAAAGAGGGAAAAAAACTGGCTTCAGTTTTTCAATATTAAATTTTCAAATTAAACTATAAAGAAAACTATAAATTAGAAAACAATTTAACGCCTCTTGACATCAAACAATACAAGTAATACAAGCTCCGAACAGTCAGGGCCAACCAGGGCAGAAAGGTGTAAATTGAAAAGGACCCTCTCCAATCCTCCCACCCCTTCATGCATGAGTGTGTGCAGCGCAGCCCTAAAGTCACCATCACTGGCTTGTCACATTCCTGATTGTCCTTCCAGAAAGTGTTCCCTACCAACATTAAGTTGAATAATAAGGATTTGGGCCATCATCCCTCAAGTCCCCAGGCCATGAAAAATGCATGCTCATTCGGTTTCTCTGTGCTGATCTTTAGGAATAGGAACAGAACCACTTTTGTTTAGGATTGCTAATACTCTGATTATAGTTTCCCCACTCTGCGTCGGGTTTCATTATTGTTTACATAACCATTGGCATGTTGTTGCTTATTCTTTGCTGTCTTGCAGAACCACTGCGCTTTTTGCTGCTTAACCACTCTCTTCCCTCACAGCCCCCAAACTGCAGCTCATGAAAGCTTCTCTTCCATTTTGTTGGCTCTCTTCTTAGCTTCTTTGACTATAGTGTGAATAGAGGAGGAAAAAGTTTTCCTCAGTCCTCTTAGGGTCCCTGGCTGGGTCTGAAGTTTAAACTAACAAAGACCGATTAACAGGAGAAAAGCATACACATTTCTTTAATATAAGTTTTACGTGACATGGGAGACTTCATAAGGAAATGAGGACCTGAGGAAACAGACCTGAGTATTTTTACGCCGGCTTTGATGAAGACTGGACAGTCTTGGGGGAATATGATAGGTTAAGGAGTAGGAGGGAAGGGTGGTTCACTAGGGGAAACTCAGGAAGGCCTGTTTGTTGGGATTTTCCTCAGTGTCCCTTTGTCTTTGAAGACTAAGTATAACATTAAAAAAGTGAGATGACACATTGGTGATTATTTACAAAATTGGAACAAAGTGTGCTTGAGTGTTTTATTATGTATAAATGATAAAACTTTTATTATGTATAAATTATATTCAAAATGTTGAGAAGGAAAATGATTTGGCTTTTTTAAGAAAAAGTCTCTTTTTGCTCGAGTATAATCTTTAAATGTTCTGCATAATAGTGTTTCTGACAGAAACGAAAATCTTTATTGTCCCTCTGATCATCCAGGCAGTGACATTCTCATCCGAAGATCTGGCAGAAAACCGGAGGTGTCCCTATGTGTGACTAAAATGTTAGTTTCTCCCTCTTGAGTTGGCTCCGGAAGCCCAGTATTATGGGAAGATCTGAGTCATAGCAACTAGCTCTGTGATTTTATGCGAGGCATTTATATTTGCTTGCCTCAGTTTCTTTATACATAAAATGGAGGGTTTGAACAAAATGAAATTCAGCTTTGACATCATTGGGGGAAAAAGGAATTGAGTTCTTTGCTAGATTTGGCTCAACTTAAGAGGAAAATAAAATTCTTGAAATTTCAAAGGTAACTTTGGTTTAGGTGTGTGAATGTGGGTATGTCCTTGTGTGTGTGTGTGTGTGTGTGTGTGTGTGTGTGTGTCTGTAGTGAGGCAGTAGTTGAAAGGCCAGCCTGAATGGGATGTTCAGATGTACCATTGTTCTCTGTCAAGTCCAAATGTACCATCATTGTGTCTCTAGACATCTTTTGACTCTAGGAAATAACCAGTTTCTACTGCAAAGGTAAATCAGAAAGTTAAGGTTAAATCAAGTTTGAATATGATTTTTACTTGGCATGATAAATGTGTTTCCATAGAGGAAACAGTACTTGCTGGAGAGTTACTTTCTTCTTCTATAAATAGAAATTCCATTATTATTCATGTATAGTCTTTTTAACAGTCTCATTGAGGTAAATCACAGTTATAGATGAAGGAAAGGGCTATTTTTTTAGAGATTATGAAATATCTTTTCTTTGTATATAAGTGCTGTTGTGAAACTTTATGCTAAAACTTTTAAGAGTTCAGACCCAAGAGTTTAGGCACTTTTGAAATCCTATGGACATAGTTATTGTCTCTTTTTCTGTGTGATGGTTATTTATCAGAGATTTATAGAACTGATCTGTAGTATTGCAAACTTTCCTTTCGACATTGCATTCGGTTGTTTGGTTTCTGATGGAATTTTAAAAGTTAACAGAACTCTATTCCTTCCTCTCAAAAGTGTGACCTCTGGTATCTATTTACTTTTTTCCTTCTTTTATAATAAAAAAGTAATTGTCTTTATTATTATTTTTTCTTAGAGGTCATGACTACATTAGAATATAGTACTCACAGTGAAAATGGTTTCAAAGCAGCAACCTATGGTCAACACAATATATTCATATACTTTCTGTAATTTCCTAAATAGCATCTGCTTTATAAAATTTTGTTTGGTATCTTGAATTGATGGTATTTTATTTATTTTAAAAGAGCTTTACTGAAATATAACTCATGTGCCATAATATTCACCAATTTAAAGTGTACAATTTGGTGGCTTTTAGCATATCCGTCATCACAATCAATTTTAGAAGATTTTCATTACCCCAAAAGGGTAATGCCACATCCATTAGTAGTCACTCTCATCCCTCCATCCCTGAAAACCCTGGCAACCACTAACCTACTTTTGGTCTCTATTTGTCTGTTCTGAACATTTCATACAAGTGAAATCATATGAATGGAATATGTGATCTTTTGTAACTGGTTTCTTTTATTTAGCATAATGTTTTCAAGATTCATCAATATTGTAGCATGAGTCAGTACTCCATTGCTTCTTATTGACAAATAATATTCTGTTGTATGGACATACCACAATTTATCCATTTGTCAGTTGATGGACATTTGGGTCACTTCCACATTTTTTGACTATAATGAATAATGCTGTTATAAACATTCATGTACAAGTTTTTGTATGGATATATACTATATTTTCATTTCTCTCGGGTATATATCTAGGAGTGGAATTGCTAGGTCATATGTAACTCTATGTTTAGCATTTTGAGGAACTGCCAAACTGTTTTCCAAAGTAGCTGCATCATTTTACATTTCTACAAGCAACATGTGAGAGTTCCATTTTCTCCACATCCTCACCAACATCTGTTATTATCTATCTTTTTTGTTATAGCCATTCTAGTGTGTGTGAAGTACTATGTCATTGTGGTTTTGATTTCCATTTCCCTAATAGCTAGTGGTATTGAGCATCTTTTCATAGGTTTATTGGCTATTTGTATATATCTTCTTATATCTTCTTTGGAAAAATATCTACTCAGATCCTTTGCCCAGTTTGTAACTGGGTTGTCTTTTATTATTGAGTTGTTAGAGTTCTTAATACATTCTGGATACTAGACCCTCCCTTATCAGATATATGATTTCTAAATATTTTCTCCAGCTCTGTGGGTTGTCATTTTGCCCCCTTGATGGTATCATTTGGAGTGCAAATTATTTGTTTTTGCTGTTATTGTTTTTGTTTTGTTTTTTGGTTACCTGTGCTTTTGGTGTCTTATCTAAGAAGCCATTGCTTAACCCAAGGTCACAAATGTTTTCTTCAAACAGTTTTTCTAGCTTATCTTTCAGTGTTTAAGTCTATGATCCATTTTGAGTTAATTTTTGTTTATAGTGTGAGGTAGGGATCCAATTTCATTTTTTTTTTTGGCCTATGGATATCCAGTTGTCGCAGCGTTATTTATTGAAAGACTGTTCTTTCCCCATTGAATGATCTTGGTGCCCTTGATGAAAATCAGTCAGTTAGATATGTATGAGCTCATTTCTGGGCTCTCTTCTATTAGATTAATCTATATTTATTCTGTGTCAGTGCTACACTCTCTTGATTACTGTAGCTTTGCAGTAAGTTTTGAAAAGTAGAAAATGTGAGTCCTCTAACTTTGTTCTTCTTTTTCAGGAGTGTTTTAGCTATTCTGGGTCTCTTGCATTTCCATGAATGTTATAGGAGTTTTAAAATATAGTTTTATATTTAAGGTTTTTTTTTTTTGTATTTTATAAGGACATACCTCACTGACTCTTGATTTCTTAAGATTCTGGAATTGAGACATAACTGAAAAGAGATATTTTATTGAGTATGTTTGATGTCACAGGGAGCAACCTGATTGCCTCATCCTATTTTATAATAATCCATTCCCTTTCTCCTACATGATTGTTAAAGGTTACAAAATTGACCCTGTATGGAATTATTTAACTTTACATAGAGGAGTAGTTAAATAACTCAGTTCATCATTATTTTAGGCCCACTGAATGAATACTTTCTTTAACACTGACTTTTGTATCATTGTATGTATTTAGGCAGTGCTGTTTAATGGGACAAAACATGGGCTTTGAAAAGTCTGAAGGACCAAAATTTAAGTGCTGACTTACTCATTTTTGCTGTGTAACCTTGGACCAGTGTTCAAATTTTCTGAGCTTCAATATCAAAAAAACAAACAACCCAATCCAAAAATGGGCAGAAGACCTAGACGTTTCTCCAAAGAAGACATACAGATGGCCAAGAGGTACATGAAAAGCTGCTCAACATCACTGATCATTAGAGAAATGCAAGTCAAAGCCACAATGAGGTATCAACCTCACACCGGTCAGAATGGCCATCATCAAAAAATCTAGAAACAATAAATGCTGGAGAGGATGTAGAGAAAAGGGAACTCTCCTGCACTGTTGGTGGGAATGTAAATTGATACAGCCACTATGGAGAACAGTATGGAGGTTCCTTAAAAAACTAAAAATAGAGCTAACTTATGACCCAGCAATCGCACTACTGGGCATATACCCTGAGAAAACCATAATTCAAAAAGATACATGTACCACAATGTTCATTTCTGCACTATTTACAATAGCCAGGACATGGAAGCAACCTAAATGCCCATCAACAAATGAATGGATAAAGAAGATGTGGCACATATATACAATGGGATATTACTCAGCCATAAAAAGGAATGAAATTGAGTTATTTGTAGTGAGGTGGATGGACCTAGAGTCTGTCATACAGAGTGAAGTAAGCCAGAAAGAGAAAAACAAATGTCATATGCTAATGCATATATATGGAATCTTAAAAACAAAAATACAACAAAACAAAAACACAAACAACAACAACAACAAAACGGTACTGATGAACCTGGGGCAGGACGAGAATAAAGACGCAGATGTAAAGAATGATCTTGAGGACACAGGGAAGGGAGACAGTGTGGAGGGGGGAGAGGAAACTGGGACGAAGTGAGAGGATAGTATAGCCATATATACACTACCAAAGCAGCTGCATAACGTAGGGAGGTCAACTCAATGCTTGGTGATGACCTAGAGGGGTGGGATAGGGAGGAGGGGAGGGAGGCTCAAGAGGGAGGGGACATGGTGATATATGTGTAAATACAGTTGATTCACTTTGTTGTACAACGGAAACTGCACAACATTGTAAAACAATTATAGTTCAATAAACATCAGAGGAAAAAGAAATGGTCCACATTAAAAAAAAAAATCTTAAAAAAATATGTATATATAACTGAATCACTTTACTGTATACCTGAAATTAACACATTGTAAATCAACTATGCATCAATAAAAAAATAAAAAAAAATTTAAAAATTAAAAATAAATAAAAATAAAAATAAAATAATAAAAAAAGAAGAAATTTTCTGAGCTTTACTATCCTTGTTCATGAAATAGTATCCCTATTTCTGTCAACCTACATTGTCTGTTACGAGAATGAAGTAAAGAAACTGCTACTTAGTAGATACTCTAAAAATTATTATTGTTGTTATTGTCATGATTAATGGTTATCATTAATTTCTTAAGGTTTGAATAAACATTTTGAGAATTGTTTTCCTGTTGTCTGAGCACTAGGAGATGAAGAAAAGTCATTCTAACAGAACAGAGGGTGAAAAATTGAACAGAATGTCTTTGGTTTGTGTGCCTATTATCTTAAGAGAATTCTCTTCACTGATGTTCATTGGAATTTGAGAAAAGGTTGAGCAACTGATGTAGGAGATACTTTTTTTGCTTCACATAATTAGAAAAATATTGCCTTCCTCTCACACCCTTTATATTCTTATTGATCTGCATTCAAATTCTACTTATTTTATGTCCCATAAGACATTGTTATTTTGTATATGCATTGTTTATTTAGATTTACCCACATATTTACATTTCCATTGTTTTTCAGTCCTCTGTTCCTTGAGTCATCTTGAATCATTTTCTTTTTTCCTTTAGAACTTTCTTTAGAATTTCTTTTAATGCAGGTACACTGGCAATAAATTTCTGTTTTTGCTCATCTCAAAATATATTTCACCTCCACCTTTTGAAGGGTAATTTTGCTAGTTATAGAATGCTATGTTGGCAGTTAGTTTTCATTCTTGAATTTCTGATTGATTAAAAAAATAGATTTTGACTCCCTGGTGAAATTATTAATCTTGACATATATTTTTCATAGCTATCATTGTTATTTTGAAGCCTTTGCCAGATAATATGTAGGGTATTCATGGATTCCTTTTTATTGTCTGTTTTTGTTTTTTCAAAGCTATCTTTGAAAGCTTGACACTGTGCTTGAAAAGCCGTATTTCCATTTCTGAAGATGCTGGGGGCTAGAATGGAGGAACCTATCACTTCAGCATGATTAAGGACTAATCATTGAGTGAACACAAAACTTATTTCAAATTTTGTAAGCATCAGCTTACCTTGCTCCAGGAGTCACAACAGGAAGGCTAGACAGTTTATCAGGGGTCTCCTCTTTGGTGGGTTTGAACTCTCATTTTTCTTCCCCACAGCACTGTGATGGTCCTGAAAGCTCCATTAAACAAACACAGGTTTGAGCTCACTTCTCTATGGTTTCCTTTTCTCCAGGATCTTTGCCCCTCAAGTGTTGGTTTCTTTGGTAGGCCCAAATTCCAGTGTTTGTCTGCTTATGCCCATGCAAGAATATACAGTGGAAAAAAGACAGCCTCTTCAGTTAGTGGTGCTGGGAAAATTGGACAGCAACATGTAAAAGAATGAAATGAGAACACTTCCTAACACCATACACAAAAATAAACTCCAAATGGATTAAAGACCTACATGTAAGGCCAGACACTATAAAACTCCTAGAGGAAAACATAGGCAGAACACTCTATGACATTCATCCAAGCAAGATCGTTTTTGACCCACCTCCTAGAATAAAGGAAATAAAATCAAGAATAAACAAATGGGACCTCATGAAACGTAAAAGCTTTTGCACAATGAAAGTGCCAAATTTCATTGGTTTTTCATTTGCCTCACTTTCTTTGCCCTTCTGCCTTCAGTTTGATGTCTCATCATTTTTCCATTTCATAATTTTATTTTTTTATTTTATTGAAGGTAATATTTAAATGATGTTTTTGAGAAAATGAATATTTTAATATAGATAGTAAAAATTTTAAAGAACTACGAATATTTAAATTTTGTATTAAAAGGAGAGTATAATACTAGAATGCAGTGAAACCTAAATTTTAAAAAGCTGTATTAAAAAAATAAAAATAAAAAAGCTATATTTATAAGGTTCAATATGAAAAATAATGAAGAAAGGCTTGTCTTATTTTACCTTTGTTTTCTCTTGACTAATAAGCATTATTAAGTGTGTATTTGGATGATTGTGGGAAAAATAAAATAGTATCTTAAAAACTATCTACATTATAGCTTATGAGTATAATCATAAATATAACTAGACATACTACTATTAGAATTTATAGGTGAATTATTAACATAAAAGGAACCCGTGTATTATATACGCTAACCAGAGAATCAGAGGCAAATCCAGAATTAGCAACAAAACCCTTAGATTCTTTTCTTCCTTACATCCTCATTTGCTTATTGTGATGAAAGACCTTTGGGGGCTAAGATATTAATAACCTATGATGGGAAATCCTGCCTAATAGTCAAGGAAAGAGGGCTAATTTTGACGTTTTTATTGTATGCATCTCACAGATCTTCAGCTAGAGGGAGCTTAAATGACCAAAGGGCCTCAGCTCCTCTGCTTTGGAATCCACTGCTGCCTTTGTGTTTAGTACATGCTTCCCAAGGGCTGCTCCCAGCCTGTGACTGAAAGGAGCAGGGAAACTAAAGCAGGCCCATCGCTGGAATTCAGGGACGTCTCTGAGGGCTAACTGGCTCAGGCACTCCCCGGTGGTCTTGCTGAACCTTCCTTAGTCTATAGAACAATCCAGGAGGATTCCACCCAACCTTCCTTCTCTCTCTCCTTCACTCAGTGTCAAATTTGTATTGTGGTCTGTCGGCTTTCCCTGGATTGCTCCCTGTTTTCTCTTGTAGGAATTTCCCATATAGAATTTCTCTTACAGGAATAAAATTCTTGCATGTTTAATCATGTCTTGGCATCTTGTCTGCTACTCGAGGGACCTAGACTAACACATTCTCCTACTATTTCTATAAAAAGATACTATCATGTGAAATTACTAAGGAGAGAAGATGCTTACTATAATTTGAATGACAACAGTATTCTAGTACTGCTGGAGTCTTAGATTTAGAACAGTTAGAACTTCATGTAATTGAGAGCTAGCCTCTCAGAAATTTTTTCTCATACTAGTTTATTGAGTATCTGCTTATACGCAAACTTGCTTTCAGAAGGATTGAAAGATCACAGTAGTCAAATCAGGAGCTCATATTCTAAAAAAGTGTCAGTTTACCCGGGATGATTGGATGGCTGTGAAGTATTAAGCAGTTCATAAGTCATCTTTGAGATACCTAAAGATGTTTAATGAGAAATTAGAAGGAAATATTTCTGAGGGTGTTGATAGCTGTCATATTGTTGAAAAGCAGAATTATTCAATATAATAAGTAATAACAAATTTGTTCATTGCAAATATTTGGTAATTCTTTCAATTTGTATGATTTTTACAAGTGTGCTTATGTTTTATATGTTAGTGTTAAAATTCTTCTTTCTTTGCAGAATCATAGTGAAAGATTCGTTTTCATTGCGGAGTGGTATGATCCAAATGCTTCACTATTTCGACGTTATGAGCTTTTATTTTACCCAGGGGATGGATCTGTTGAAATGGTAAATGAGCTTTTCTTTGCTTAAAAGTTGGCAAATGGAGCAAAGGTGGGATTGGGAGAGGAATAGGATTGCCTTTTTTATAGTTGCTTTTAAAAATACATTTTTTATTTTGGGAATTAAAAAAATTTTGGTATTATAATTCC
Organism: Hippopotamus amphibius kiboko; assembly: GCF_030028045.1. NCBI lineage: Eukaryota > Metazoa > Chordata > Mammalia > Artiodactyla > Hippopotamidae > Hippopotamus > Hippopotamus amphibius. The sequence goes on along the minus strand of NC_080188.1, from coordinate 140,438,360 downwards.
AATACCAGATACCTTGTGCCATTATTTTTTAATAGAAATTATTTTTTTGGTTAGAAAACTGAAGTGGGATTATTCATGTTTTGGATTAAGTAATAGTTAATATGTGGCTATAGTTAAAGATTATCATGCTTATAAATGTCACCATTGTTGAATGTTGTTATCACTACAGAAAGTCAAATTGAAGAAGACTGAGCTAAAAAAGCCCTGCTTATTTCTTTGTGTCCCTTTGTTGACAGCCCCTTTTGCAGGTAGATTTGGAATTGGAATTGTGTGTAGGCAAGAAAGCAGAAATTTGGAATTTCTCTGGGATTTCGTAGGCACTAATTTGCTGTGATGATTTGGAAATAAATGTTTCTATTCAGGATTTTTAATAGTATTGAATTTGTAATTTTTATGTTATTACTAGATTAGACTAGGAAATACATGAGTTTAGGAAAGAAATTATGGTTTGTACTTTCAGCAAAAATGACACATTATATAGCATGTTTAATAGAACAAAATTAATAAATATTCCTAATTTTAAAATGAAGTTTACCTACTGATAATTATTTGTTTTATTGTATTGTTTTTGGTTATAGCATGATGTAAAGAATCATCGCACCTTTTTGAAGCGGACCAAATATGAAGACCTTCACTTGGAAGATTTATTTATAGGCAACAAAGTGAATATCTTTTCTCGACAACTGGTACTGCTTGACTATGGGGATCAATATACAGCTCGGCAGTTGGGCAGTAGGAAAGAAAAGTAAGAAAACAATTATATAATCTTTTTAAAATTCTTAGAACATTATATATGTCTTGGTACCAAATTTTAATTTCTTGTTTCTATCTTGTATATTTACAGTGTAGATGTTTTTCAGTGATCCATTTCAATGTTTATGACATTTTTAGAATTTTGTGGAGCAGATTCTGTGATTTGCTCTTCACTTAGGTAACAAAGTGATGCCCATAGTCTTAGGCAGTGATTATTTTCTGGAGGAAAAAATGCAAACCTTTTATACACCCTCATCATTCTTCTAATTGGGAACCGAGAATATCAGTCTTGGTGTACAGTATAAAGATGGTTTATAGGGGAAGAGTGGTGACTGCCATAAGCTCAGTGGAAACTCAGAAGAAAGTAAAGCTGTTTCTTGTAGAAGACTAGGGTAGGCTTTGTGAAGGTATTTGACAGGATTGTGCGAGATGGATTGAATTTTTACCCAGTTGGATCAAGTCGGAGGAATGCTGGTCAGAGGAATGAGTAGAAGCAGAAGTACAACAGAATGTTATGTACGGGGCAGAGCTCATTGTGCTTCATGACTGGCTTGGCCATGAAGCCAGGAAAAACTTTTTTAAATTGAAGTACTAAAATAGCCTAATTAGGATGGTAGCCGTAGGTGTGAAGAGCAAGAAAGGAAAGTGTGAGATTAATTGAAGTAGAGTAATAGTAGTAAGGATAAGCATTAATATCTGTTAGCTATTTTTATATCAGGTATTGTGTTAAAATGATTTGTAGACATCATTTATTTAAGCCCCGCAACAACCTAATACACAAGCTAAGAATATTATTATTAGCTCCACTCTGCAGATGGACAGGCTTAGTGATTTTAGGTAACTTGCTGAAGGTCGCACAGTAGAGGCAGGATTAAAGCCCAGTGTCTGTCTGAATCAAGAATGGCAGGAGGTAATCACAGGAGAATGGATGGGACCTGCAAAATGGTTGTCTTCTTTCTGTCTCAATTCATTTTTACGTCTCCTGTGGCTCCTCACACGTTACAAGCACCTTATCTGTGTTAGATGAATAAATCATTGAATACCAATTTAAAATTTATCATCTACTGTTTCCTTTACTTCTTTTCCTCCCAGTTTTCAAGTGATGACCTTTGATCTAGTTGACAAAGATGTTTTTGTCTAGATGATTTGTAATATATATTATCTATTTTTGAGTTTTATTCACAGACGTAATAGATATCTGATAAATGTTGACTGATCAATTGCAGACAGAATATATGAGTATTTTAAAAAGAAAAAATACACAAAAACATTGTGATGCAAAGAAACTTAATCTGTCTTGGGATCACAGCTGCATCCCTAAAGGCTGTTGTAGCGATGCCTCAGTGAATTATTCACATGGGATGCCCCACAAAAGTTTGTTGAATGAATGAGCTTACGTCGTTGAAAAGAGTTGTGTCTGGAGGAAGAGCTTCTGGCTGGCTTCCTCCCTGCCTTCTTCCCTCCCTCCCATTGCATATGGCTTTTCCTGTGAAGTGGAGAAACTGCAGCATGGTGCCTTCTTGTGTCTCTCTGGTCTTTTCTCTTCGTTGTTTGTCATAGCTACTTTTGTCATTCTGACTTTTGCTCAGTTTTGATTTAGAAGAGAGACAGAACAAGCTGGAGTTGTAGCTGAAATCAGGCTAGCCAGAAAACATAATACTAAAATGACATTGTAGTTTTCAATCTCTACATGTATGAGATTCCAGCTTTCTGAGTCTAGCACCAACTATGTATGAAATGGAATGTTAAGTCTTTGGTCATCTTTCTTGGCTCTGGTTTCCGTGGCTTATATTATATTGTATTGTGCTGACTTGGGGGATTCTTTGCATTTGTGGAGTGATTGTTGCAGTAAGGAAAGATAGGGCTCACTGGTGAAAGTTAAGGCTGTATGTATAAAAAGCTCCCCAAACTATTTAATTGATAGGAAAAAATCTGTCAAACTATTTTTTGAGGCTTTCCACCCAAATAATAGCTGATTACCTAACATCTGAGTCCCTCCGTAGTAATATCCTTTCTCTGACGTCTTTACAAGTGCTTTATAATTCTGGAGGTGCTTTGATGCACAGGTGGTGATGGATCACTGAGGTGGTGAATGACTCATAAAAAAGGAAAACCAAAGATTCTCAGGACAACTCTGAAATAGGAAAAAAAAATAGAACGTTAGATAAACAAGAATCTCATTGTTATGAAATCTACTGATAGAAGTCTATGGGATTAAGGAAACACCAACCACAGTTCCTTTATTTACGAGTAATAAATATTTATAGCTTTAATTTTTTGAGCACGTGCTATATGCCAATTACTGTGGTAGGCATCTCAGTTCAAGACTACTTCAAGTTTTCATTGAAACTAGCAAAAATAAGTGAATTAGGAAGATAGGGTTAATAGTATGACCCAATCAAAATAAAATAATAATACCTATAACAATTATAACTTATATATATTAACTCTGATTTGTCTACAGTAAATGTTGTTGATTCCACTTTACAGAACAGTTCAGTAACTTGGCCATAATCACACAGCTACAAAGTAAAGCGAAACGAGTAAATCTTGTTGTGTTTGACTTTAAAATTCATTCTCTTTTTATTAAAACCTCTAATATGTTGGTAAATACTATTGAATGAACTGATTTAAAAATAGGAGGAACAGAAAACTGTGAAGACAGATTTTAAATATTTGGACTTTATAAATATAATTAAGTAAAATATGTGCAGTATTATATTTTTACTGACTTCAGTTGTTTCACCATGTTCTCTTCTGATTCTCTCCTAGCTGCAAGTGGGTTAAATCCAGCAACCATTTGGGTGATTTAAATAAACTTCTTCAGAATTCAAGAGTTTTAAAAATATATTGTTTCATTTAAATGAGCAAAGAAGTAGGCATATATAGAAATACATGCATGTCTATCATGGTCCCGTGGAAATAGCTTCTGTGTAATAATTATAACTTAGCCTAGTTTTATAGAGTGTCAAGGAGAATTTATGAACTAATTACATCCCTGTTATAGTTATCATACTCAGCTACTTTCTGGAATAAAGCTTGTAGTGAGAGGGAGGAGTAAAGCTGATCTTCATGGTGCCCATCTGCTAATTTTAAGGCACTTATTGAGATAATTCTGTATAATTCAATTTAGCTCACAAACTAGCCTCAGCTTTCTAATTCCCATTATCTGTAGAAATCTGACATTTGATTCACATTTCTATTGTCTTTTTCAAAATCTCTGTTTGGGATAAAATGGACAAACAAAAAGCTGTAAATATTTAAAAGATACAACTTAATGAGTTTGGAGATAAGTATATACCCATGAAACCATTACCACAATCAACGATATAAATTTATCTATTACCTTCAACATTTTCTTCCCACCCCATTATTTTTTATATTTATTTTTCTTTTGTGGTAAGAGAACTTAACAAAAGCTTTACTCTGTTAGCTAATTTTTAATCTGTTCTCTTTATAAAGTTCCTCAAATCAAATGGATAAATGTTATCAGTTGTCAATGAGTCATGGTATTTGATTTTTTAAATTTTAAATGTTTTTTTTTCTATTTTTTCTTTAAATTTTTTTTCTTTCTTTTTTTTTTTAGAGTATTTGATTTTAATTTTAGATGGTAATGAATTGATGCTTTATGGTTTTACTGTTCAGATGTAAAGACATCATATAGGCTTCTTGTCATCTCCTGGGTTCAGTTAATCTCCATTCTCCCCTAATTATTAACTGATGGAGTACTCACGTACGCACCAGAGGCATATCAAAGTAAAGTACTGGTTTAGGCTGTCTGGTATAAACCAACTCTGAGAACAGTTGAGGTTTTCTTCCTATTCTTACTTCTCCATCACACCCTCTGCCCTCCTTCCCAATCCGGACCTTGGGGCCTGTCTGAGGGAGAGAGATACCTGTAGAGCAAACGCTGAGAGCACACTTGCCCATCCAGCATGGGAGACAGAGCACCAGAGAGGCAGGCTTCTATGCAGGTGCTTGACCTCTGCTTCAGCTGTGCTAACCAGGTGGAAGCAGGAGAAGAACTATAGACTGCCCTGCTTGAGGGCCTGCAGGTCTAAGAGAGAAGAGGCAGGGCCACTTACAACCAGAAACCCTTAAATGTGGCCAGATGTGGAGGAGCAAATGAAGGGGGTGGGGCAAGGAGGCGCTCCTCTGGGAATGGAGTAGAAGTCATTTTACCCACGAGGAGCAAGGGTACACGTGTTCTCATTGTTCCTGGAGTTTTATTTCTTTAAGCAAATTGGCCTAACAATTTTAAGTAGACCAAGGCTACTTCTCAGGGGAGGAGACCAGACAATTACCTGTATCAGTTCAGTTCTGTTTTCACCTTTGGGAAACTACTCCCTCAATACCAATTACTGTTACTTTACATATCCTTCTAGGTGGTGGTGAGCAGTGGTGAGCAGTTGAGTTTTGGCTGCAAAAAGGCACTGAAATGCATTCAAGTAAGACTTTAGTTCAATTACCAAGGTCTTGCTAAAAATTCACCCCCACCCCGATCTTTTTCTCATACTTACCTATGGTCTCATTGTCCAAGATGGCTTACTGTTGATGATATGATAGTCCTGACAACAGTATAACTGCAGCCCAAATAATGCCATGAAAAATGCCTTCCTATTATCAAGTTCCCAGGGAAAAATTAAGATTCCTTCCTCTGTTTACTACCAAGAAATGTATAGGTGAATCCAAGCAAATAGCACTTGTACCAAAAAAAAAAAAAAAGTCTAAAATGCAGGCAAAAAACTGTCCAAAACAATAGTGAAAGTATCTAAGTTGGAAGACAGAACATTGGAGCTAAAGTGTTCTAAAGTCTTTCTAAAGGTTCGTGATTTTATACAGTTTTAAGAATTTTAAGTTAAATAAGTATGAAAAAGTTTCACAGCTAACAACTAGAGCAAAAGTATATAAACTCCAAACCAATAGAGAGTACAGTAGGCAGAATCATAGCTGCCCAAAGATGTCTACGTCCAAATCTCTGGAACCTGTGAATATGTTACTGTATGGCCAGGCCATTCAAGATGGCTGTTCTGTATAGCTACCTCCCCCCCACCCCCCGCCATTAACCAGTCCCTGCTTCACTCACATGACTATCCAGTCCTCTTAATTATAAGGGTTATTAATTAGCCCCTGGTAACTGATGAGCCCACTTGACATCAACTCCCCCTATAAATGGTAGCCTCCCTCTGCCGTGAGTAGCCAAGACTGCTGCTACATCCTGCCCACCATCTGCTTCACACTGTGGGGTGCTGCTCCAGGACCTGGCTTCAGACATGTAAGCTCCCCCATCTGTTAAACCAGTGAGGTCTCTGTTGCTGTCTCCGGGCTCTTTCTTCTATCTCAAGGCTGGGCATCTACAAGGCTTGCAGGCCTGCAGGTGCAGCCCAACAGTTACCTTACATAGCAAAGGGACTTTGCAGATTTGATTAAGATCACAGACCTTGAGATGGGGAAATTATTCTGGATCATTCCCATGGGTGCAGTCTAATCACAGGTGTCCATAAAACCAGAGAAACTTTCCTGGCTGCAGAGAACCAGAGAGATGCCAGTGTGAGAAGGCCTCAGTCTCCATTGCTAGATTTGAAGGTGGAAGGAGATCACAGCCAAGGAATGGGTGGCCTTAGCCATCTTTCTCAAGAGTGGATTTGATTGATATTGTGTTTTTGATTGATACCTTTTTGTCATTGCTTTACTTCCAGCCTTAAGTTATATTTTAGATATATGTCTTGTAAACAGCATGTAGCGCTTTAAAAAAATTTTCAACCTGAAAATCTCTACATTTTCACTGGTAACATGTAACATGTACATTTATATATGTTGTATTAGTATTTTTGTACATATTTCTACTATTTTACAGCTTTCCTGCTTTTCTCTTTTTTTCTTTTTGCCATTTTTTTTGTTGTTGCTGTTGAGGTGTTTTCCCTCTCTTCAGTTTTTTTTTTTTCCTCTGTTGTCTTTTATTGAAGACATCACAAATTGCCACAGAATCAGTTGCTTAAACAATACAAATTTATTATCTTAGCTTTGTAGATCAGAAGTCCAACACAGACCTCATCAGGCTAAGATCAAGGTGTTAGTAGGTAAGGCTGCATTTCTTTGTGGAGGCTTTAGGGGAGAATCCATCTTGCCTGTTCCAGCTCTTGAGGCCTCAAGGAGAGAGAAGCCTTGCTGTCCCAGCTGACCCACCAGCCAAATGCAGCTGTGTGACCCATGTCGGATGAAACCATGCCCTGGCCAACCTACAGGATCTTGAGAAATTGTAGTTTTAAGCCGCTACATTTTGGGGTGGTTTGTTATGCAGCAACAGATAATGGCGGCACTCTTAATATATTTTTATGGCCCTTTACTTTCTTTGTGTGCTATCTTCACTTTTAAATAATACATACAGTTCCTAAAGCCTATCTTATTTTCCCTCCAAAATACATTTTAACTGTTATCTACTGAATGATTAAACAGTGAAGACGTGACACAGGAACTCGCTTAGAGTTATTAATCACAGTAATCAAGGCTTTGTCTCCTGTAGGCATTTAAAGAGAAAATGAAACTGCATTTTAAACTAAACTGCAAAATTTTTCACATTGCTTCTTGTTCACAGTAGATGTGTTTTGAATTTTCTTTAAGAGCTTTGGTTCCTGAAGATGTTTCCAGAGTTTAGCATAAACAATCATGGATTTGTTTGGCTTTATAATATTTAAACAATGTGAACTAAAAAAAGTGACAAATTTTAACTCTCTCTGTTGAAGCCATATAAAATGCTATAAGTGACTTACTTGCTTCAAAATAAAAAGATAGTCCATGTATTACAAGCTCTCTCAGACTACAATCAACAACTTTTGTTATTTCAAGGTTTTAAAAGCCAGTCATAAGTTATATCCAGTTGTAAGTAAGGATGTTTGTATCATTATATCCTTAGCTAAGTTTGTCTCATTGGTGAAAAAAGTCCACTTTGGAAAAGGCCAACCATTCTCCTTTTTTGGATTCCTTGAATTAATGCCAATGTGTGAGAACAATGGAAAATAAAGGGAAAGTGGCAGCAATTTTTGGTCTTACTTTGTGTGCCATATAAACTGCATTACTCCTTGCATTTGCAGATTTTAGCCTTGAGGATTTGTGACTATGCTCCCTGTTACTAATTGTAATAGCAGCATTATTTGTGGTGTGGAAGGAGCACAGACCCAAGAGTCGTGTGAGCTGGGTGTTCTGTCCTGGAGATGCCACAGATCAGCTGTGTGACCTTTGGAGCGTTACCTCTCCGGGCCTTGTTTCCTTGTTAGTAAAATGAGGAAATTCAAGTGATCTCCATCTCCAAAAATCCATGAATTCTGTGGCTTCAGGGGGAGAATACATAGCTCTGATGTATCCTCTTAGAGGAAAGTGTGATTTTAAAAGTTAGCAGGGCGTTCGCTAGCCATATACATCATCAGGTAAGAAGACATTTGGTTCTTTGTATATCATTCATGCTATGAATGAGTGTTAATAGAAGAATTTATAATTATTTCCAAGTCAATGCTGAACTGACTGCATGGCATACACATGTTAACATCTAAGAGACCAAAAATCAAGTTCTTAATGTGTTTAATGGAACTTTTTAGAGAATTATTGTCTTTTATAAAAGATACGCTTTCAAGGTTCACCCATGATTTGGAATGTGTCAGCACTTCATTCCTTTTTATGGACGAATAATATTCCATTGTATGTATATATCGCATTCTCTTTATCCATTCACCTGTTAATGGGCACCTAGGTTGTTTCTACTTTTTGGCTCTTGTGAATAATGCTGCTATAAACATTGGCATACAAGTATTTTAGTCCCTGTTTTCAATTGAGTGTGTAGCTAGGAATGGGATTGCTGAATCATATGGTAATTCTCTGTTTAACTTTTTGAGGAACTGCCATACTGCTTTCCATAGTAGCCGCACAACTTTCTGCTAATGTTTTTTGTTTAAAATCTATCTTATATTAATATAACTCCCTCAATTTTCCATGAATTAGGATTTGCCTAGTGATCATTTTCACAGTCAGCTTTTCTATGTCCCTGTTTTAAATGTCTCCTACATTTATTGTGTTTATTACCAATGTGTTTGGATATATCTCCTAAATTCTCTTTTTTTCTATCACTTTGAAAACTATATCTTATATCATAAAAATGTTAACATGCATATTTAACTTAACAAAATCCAAAGTTATTATCTTTACCCTCCTCTCACATAATAAAAAAGGACATGTTTTAACTATGCTCCCCCACTACCAAGTCATATTATTGTCTAGCATTTTAATTTATCGTGGATTGTTCTATAGCTTCTCAAATTAAAAAAATTATATTATTAAAAAAATAAAAGATATGCTAAGAAGTAGACATCTTAAACATCTGGGCTTTATAATGTTGGCATATTTAAAATGACAGTCTTTACTTTTTTTTCCTCTAAGCTTTTATTGTTTTTCTAGATTGGGTACCTAATTTTTATTTCCTTGGAAAAAAATAGTAAACTTCCATTGTGTAAGTTTTTAAGAGACCATTAATACACTTCTGTTTATAATTCACTTTGATGTTTGGTCTAGGATTTTTAAGGAAACTGCCACTGCTTGGGAATTAAAAGTAAAAACTGCCAAACTATTTTTGGTTTTAAACTTATTCTTTATTTCTCTACAGAACATTAGCCCTGATTAAACCAGATGCAGTATCAAAGGTGGGAGAAATAATTGAAATAATAAACAAAGCTGGATTTACTCTAACCAAACTCAAAATGATGACGCTTTCAAGGTAAATGTTTTGATCATTTTCAGTTATGTAATGTCTGGTTCCTTTTTTTTTTTTTAACCATCTATCTTTCATGTCATTGTTTAAAAACTTCCACAGAATGACAAAGAATAGAAATCTTATTAGAATGAGAAAGTGGAAGACAACAGGTAACCAGATGTATAAATAATGATTGAATTCTAAGCAAGTAGGAGTTGTCAGATTATACTATTAACTACTTATTAGACATTAACTGTTTATTGTCTTTCATAACCCCATCTGCTTTTATAACACCAGTGTTTCATAATTGTAATTTCTTCTTTTATACAGTGTGACACATTGTATAAAAATTATAGAAGAAATGAATATTAGATTACTTCAATTTGACAAGGGAATGTTACTGTTGAGATTTTTAAAAGTGATGTGTTTGGAAATGTTTTAATTCTTCCTAACATATATATAATTTGTAGATATAGCAATTTACTGCTCTGAAAAGCAAGCCATTCTATCTGATCAGATATTTTCTAAGTTATTTAGTGAAAATAAGACTTACTCCCCGTTAGGTAGGGACATTAACGTAGCTATTAGGCAGGGCTGGACCCAGCAGTTTTCTTATGTTACTCCGCTGATTTGTGTGTGTGTGTTTGGTTAGGGGTCTTCTCACTGCTATTCCTGGCTCTCTCTCCCATGGACAATTGCTTTTTTGTCTCTGTGGGAACAGGGACGATAGATAGCAGTAGATAGTCAATGCAGCTTTCATAAGTCTGATCCCTAAAAACCTTAACAAAACATCCTCAGTTTTACCCCACTGATGACATAATTTGAATTTTTCCCCTATGTGAGAGCTCCCAGTTTACATATATTCTAGAAGGGCAGGCATCTTCTATTTCAGAGCACAGAATCTTGAGCCAGATTGCTTGTAACTGCACCACTTACTAGGTTGTGACTCTGAACAACTTACCTCTGTACTTCAGTTTCTTCATCTGCAAAATGGGGGTTGAAATATCACCTGTATCGTAAAGCCGTTATGAGGGTTGAGTTTAATAAAAGTAAAGTGCTTTGAAAAACCATGGCACATAGTAAGTGTATATTAGTGGTGGTAGTATAGTACTAATGGTAACATTATTATTTAGTAGAAACCGAGGTTATGATCCTTTATGAGCATAGTTACACTTGTCCCATTTCTGTCTGTTGTTGAGAATGCTTGCCTTTATAGCTGGCAATGGGGCTGAATTCTGGAGAGATGACTTTGAATAGTTTTGGTGAGATTAAAACTTTTTTATGTCTCCACACTTCCAGTGTTTGGTAATTTGGCATCAAACTTTCAACAGTAAAGATGCCAAAGAGAACTTAACAGCTTTTTAAAATGTTTTATGGCACCTCATGTCTCTATTAATATTACTGTCAAGTCTTGGATTTTACCCAACTTAAAAGCTAGTATCTTAGTCTGTTACTCTCTCAGGGATGCTAGCAGAAGACATGGGACGTCTGAGTCAGAGACAGGGCTTGAGTGTGGTTCAACAAGCGTAATGAACATCATGTTTCTGTTGGTTCCCTTTGCTTTCGTGTCCCGTGGGAATAATGTAATATGGGCCGGGGGGGATGGTGTATACACAGTTGATTGCATCACAGCTGAGGAGCGTTGAACTTAGGTTACCCACTGTTTCATTAACAAGCAGTAAACAAGCCTGCTCTTTGTACTGAAGAGACATGACCTCATCCCTCAAAGTTGCTCACTATAAACATAACTCCAAGAAATGGCTAGGATAAAGAGTAGTTGGGGCCTTGCATTCTTGGCATACTCAATAAGACATGTTAGGAGTGCCAGAGACCCGTGGAGGAGTATCTCCCAATGCTTAAATCTTTTCTAAACTTATTTGCTCAAATGTCAATTCCTCCCTCATGACAGTATCTGAAAGGCAGCAGCTGAGTTCCATCTAACTTGGTACTTCCAGTTCTTGGATCAGTGCCTGCTTCAAAGCAGGCACTAAGTAAATATTTTGTAAAAGAATTAATAGATCTGTGTGACAATGGTTTCTTTATAAAAACACAACAAAACATAACAAAACAACAGCAAAAAGACTTCTCTCAGTGGTAATACACTTGTTAATATTTCTCTCCATCTAAACTTTTTAAGGGAGGAATTAAATAAGAATGATGAGAAAAAAATTCATGAACTCTTATCTTGGTTTCATCTTGGTTTCTATTATAGATTTTGAATGGAAATAACTATGGGGTCAGTGACATGTTAGAAGAAAACACTAAGATACTTTCAGTCATTAATATTTTTCTTTTCATTGATGTTAAAAAATCATGATTTTTCTTAGTAGTTCAGTTGTGTTAAAGTTTAGAGTTGGTCATATTAGTAGTCTCGCTGCTAACTCTTTTAAAATACTCCCCACTTGAATTTTTTTAGACACTCAGTTTTACCTCATTTTAAGCTGCAGTACAGAATATTCATATCATTTCTGTAAATTCTTCTCCTTACCCTGTAGAATTTTTTTTTTCTGAAGTTGGTAGTAGAAAGGTCATAAGCAGTCCGAGATTTGGATTCAAATCTGCCTGTCTTCTTCCTTTACTAGCACTTTGGCCTGGACAAGTTATTGTAATCATGCTGAACTTCATCATTTGCGAATGTAGAATGAAGATGATCATACCTATTTTGATGTATTGCTGTGGGAATAGTAAAATTTAATGTTGGGGCATATAATAGGCTCTAGAAAAATGAGTTTTCTTCCACTTCCATTTTTTGGGATGAATTTTATTTTCTGTATTTGCATAGTATACTTTCATAATCTTTTCATGGCCAAAGAGAATATTTTAGTACACTTGGTTTGAATAAAAGTATATCTTGATATAGCTTATTATGTGAATTCATTTTGTAACGGGCCTATAAGGTCTTAAAGCATTGCATACTAAATTATCAAGCCTGAAATGTTAGAGGATACTTTAATTTGCTATTTTAAAAAGTTGATGTTGACATGTATTTGTCACATACTATGAATTCAGTTTAAAGCCTTTGAGAAAACTGCATGCGTTTGAAACACTGGTTTGATTAACTGAAAAGTCTAAATAACTTTTTTAATCAGTGTGAAAGTCTGTTATCCTTGCATTGTCTATATAGTTGTGAGAATATAAATTTAAATCCTGAATGCCTTTAGTAAATTCAGATTTCTGAATATCTCCATATTACCCCTTTTTTGGGGAGATGTAAGTTCAAGGATTAGTTTTTTTTAATTAATTAACTTATTGATTGCTTGGCTGCATTGGGTCTTCATTGCTGCACACAGGCTTTCTCTAGTTGAGGCGAGTGGGAGCTATTCTATGTTGTGGTATGCAGGCTTCTTATTGAGGTGGCTTCTCTTGTTGTGGAGCACGGGCTCTAGGCACGTGGGCTTCAGTAGTGCACGTGGGCTCAGTAGTTGCGGCTCACGGGCTCTAGAGCCCAGGCTCAGCAGTTGTGGCACACCACTTAGTTGCTTAGTTGCTCCACAGCCATGTGGGATCTTCCCGGTCGAGGGCTCGAACCCACGTCCCCTGCATTGACAGGCAGATTCTTAACCACTGGCCACCAGGGAAGCCCAAGGATTAGTGTTTTTTTTTTTTTTTTTAAGGATTAGTTTTTAATACATTAGAAACCAATAAGAATATATTGATATGTATAATTTGTCAGACAGTTTTTAAAAACACAAGTATATAGTCTTTCTTTTGGAGCGATCTATCTAAGGAAGAAAATTGTAACTATTAAATTAAAATTCTAGCCTAGCCTCTCAAATTTAAAGCCTGTAGAAGGAGATAACAAATTTTGAATTTGAAGATGGCTTTATATTTTTTGATATAACTTATTTGAACTTTAAAGAACAAATAATTTTTATTGCTCATATGTTAAACTTTGTTTTTAGAATGTTAAAGATACTAGTGAAAAGGATCATAGTGGATTTGAACATGAGTAGTAAACTAAATATTGCCTCTTTTGTTCATTTAAATTTTACATCTTAGCGTAGATATCCATACTAGCAAAAATTTGAAAAGGGGGGGGGGATTTGAGTAGGATATTTGGTGAAAAGTCCTTAATTCACATTCGGATCAAATAGAGAATTTCATTATTATATTAATGCAAGTTAAAATAATTTCCTTACATAATTCTTAACTATTGTCATTTTGATTATTTTATAGGAAAGAAGCAACAGATTTTCATATAGACCATCAGTCAAAGCCCTTTTTAAAGTAGGTACTGAATTTGGGGCTCGTGGTATGTAATGGAGGATATCATGGAAAACTAAAGAGTTATAATTTTACTACTCAAAAATTTGTTACATGAGAATAATTTGTCAAAAAGTCCTTAGCAACATCTTGTAACTGCAGAGAGCTTTTTTTCTAAAAATTGTCTTTTTTTTCTCCTTTTATTAGATGAAAATTCTCCTGTCATTAAATGAATATATTAAACTTTAATCAGAAGCAAATAGAATGATTTGTTTAAACTATAAGGAACATAGCTTTCTTTTTAGATTTCAGTAGTTTAAAAATAGAGTGATAATTACATTTTATGTTGAATATTTTTGTTGTGTTTTAAACTCTTTGACATTCTCAACATATATAAAACATTGTTCATAGAACCTTTATATGTTAACTAAGTTGTTTGATATACATTTTGTTCTTTGAAATACAGCAACAAGTATGTTAGAAACTGAATCTATGTTCTAAATATGTGGGTTGTATTTAAAGTTAAGTGCATATTGTGCACTTCGTGTAACTATTGACAAAGGGGGAATACTGACTTTTCTGATAAAGAAGGATTAGCCAAGTTACTGCAATAGAAATGGTATTTGGTGTCCTGTACAGTATAGTGTTCTATTAAAGAAAACTTTTACATAAGAAAATCATTATGTTATAGATTATTTTAAACCAAGCGTTATAAAAATATTCCCAAACTTTGTGTAGAATAGGCACCTACAATTCTCTTGGAAATTATTCTTTGTTATAGTCTTTGTATGTGTTTGTAGTATTACAGCTTCTAGTTTAATGTCTTATATGTCACTAGACCAGCTCAGTGCTTATTGACTGCAAACTCATTGTCATTCTTTGAATTCTAATAGATCTACACAAAAATAATTAAATTCTTACTACAAATTTATTACATCACTCATCACTTTCTCTGTTGAGATTTTATTTGACTACAGTGGTAAACCATGTGAAAATAAAACGATTCCTCTGTACCTTTCAGAGCAATGCAAAAAGCATAGATCAAAAATATGCATTTTTAAGTCAATGAGATAATTCACTGAAACACTGCTTTTTCTGCTAACAGTAATTGACAACATTAGTGATTTGTAGAGACTTGGGCCACTGTAAGACACTCAATTTATGAAAATTTTATCTTTCCCATGTAAAATTCACTATGTCCAATAGTTTTGAGATTGTATTCATGAGTATGTGTTGAAATACTCAAAGTGTAATATATCCTTGTTATTAAGAGAGATTCCTAGGCTGATAGAAAAATGAAGCAAGTCATTCTTTTACCTGTTTTACAGTGAGCTGATCCAGTTTATTACCAGTGGTCCTATAATTGCCATGGAGATTTTAAGAGATGATGCCATATGTGAATGGAAAAGGCTTCTTGGACCTGCAAACTCTGGACTGGCACGTACAGATGCTCCTGGAAGCATTAGAGCCCTCTTTGGAACAGATGGCATAAGAAATGCAGCTCATGGCCCTGATTCTTTTGCTTGTGCTGCCAGAGTAAGGTGTTTTTAAACTATTGTAATTCTGTTTTGGTTTTGCTAAATGTTTGATGCTAGAGTAAAGCATTTTGTCACTGCTGACTTAGGGCGGATTTATACAACTGGTTTAGCAGTAGAGAAAACCTTTGATCTTTTGCCTAGGATTAACAGTGTTTCAGTAATATGTCTCCTTTGAGAACTGGTAACCTGGTCATGGTCAGAATAAGTTTTCTCCAATTAAAATGTTTGTCCCATTTTGTTTCAAAGATTTAAATTGCTGAAGCTTTTAACAATTTATGAATTCTAAACAGTGAATCTAGACAACTCTTTGGGGGAAGTTTGTGCTGCAAAGGTGAGCAGAGAAATGAGGTGGTAGCTATGAGGAAAAGCAGGGTCAAAATTTTTTTTTGAAATGATTAGAATTACAGTTCTGAAAAACTGATGATTGGGGAAAAGAGGGAAACATTGTAGCAATGTCATTGACTGGGTAAGAGGGAATGGAAATTAGGGCCCAGATTGGCTGCACAGTGGTGCATGGGTAGTTGTCTTTAGCAGCAAATGGGAATGCAGAGTATGTGGGTACAGATGCTGATTCTTGTTGCCTCAGTTTTCTCAATAGGAAAGTAGGAAGCAAGGTCAAAAACAGCTAAACCGCTAAAAGTGAGGATGCGGGAGAAGGTATTCGTTGGTTATAAGAGAGGATGTGAAATAATCATGTGAAAGACTAGGCAAAGTAAGAGGTTAGAGAAATATGATATGATTGCTATAGTGAATGAATGGCTCGCCTGAAGTTCATGGTCATGAGTTATGAGTATGGATGTTCTCCAGCCATGTTGAGTTTCATGGGTGTAGGTGTAGAGTGGGTGAAGGGGTGCTTTAGCCATGGCTGTGGTTTTGTGAAGCAAGTATGATAGGAGGGTTGTGGATGTGCAAGAGCGATTATAGTCTCTGACCTCTGATCTTATTAGTAGACATTTACTATAAATGTAGTATTATTTTCAGTTGTTAAAAAATACCAGTCACATATTGTAAGATATTACAAAAATGATGGCATAAATAATTAAGGAAATAATTGGGGGCTGAACTGAAAGTCATTTATATGTTCTTCCTATTTCTCCCATGAGCATCTTGCTCCATCCCTTTCTCTGTTCCTTATTTTCACCAGTTCATTTAATATATTTGAGCACACATGTACCTGTCAGATTTTAGATAACTTAGGCTCTATATGTATTTATACATTAGATGATTCCACCAGGGAGTTCCATCAGGGCAGGCATTTTTTTCTGTTTTGTTTTATTAGAATTTTCCTGCTATATAATAAATACTCAGTAAATACTTATCAGGAGAATTCATTCATCCGAAAAATTGGTCATTAAGCTCCCTAGCTACTTCCCATTAGTAAAAAATATTTTTTCAGTCTTTTTTTTTTTTTAAGAAAAAACTTTGATATAATACAGATAAAATGGGAAAAGTGTCAGCATATCATTTCAGTATTTTTCTCGAGATGCTTTACCTTGCAGATATTCTTTGCCTCTTACCATACCAAGAATCTTGACTCTAAGTCCAGTTATACCATATCTTTATCAGATAGTGATATAGGTTGTACATTTATTTCAGTAATACTGTTGATGCTGAAAATAAGTGGATTTAGAAATGCAAGGGAAGTTTTGTACATTTACATGGTAAAGCTAGACTCATCTTATGTATATATACTTGTGTGTTTCGATGCATACACATACTTAATGCATGTGCTAAGCTTGGTAGAAAAATTCCTACCTGCAGATACAGTTTGCAGAATGACTCCACCCTCCCTTTTTTTTTTGTAGTGGAGAACCTTCTATAACTTTAGCTACCATAATCCTTCCTTCAAAGAAGTGTCTTAAACATATTTGCTTCTATTTTGTACACTTAAATTTTCTGAGCTCTTTCTGACTTTCATCTGAGAAATATCTTGTTATTCGTATGAACACTTTTTTAGGATATTATTTTAGCTGACCAGCTATCAAGGAGAAATACTGCAGCTGGAACATGTAGCATACATGAGAAAGCAAGGACCGCAGATATTGGCAAAAGATTGAAAAACACTATACAAGCAGTCCCAAATAACCTCTTTTTGACCTTGAGTTCCTACTCGTTACTGTATAATCTTTTTTTTTCCTTCTTACCCAGTTTCACCAAAGCCTAGACTATACTCACTCTGTTCAGTTGCCTTTGACTACATTGAGAGCGCTCACTACAATTTGGCTTCGTTTCATTCCACTGAAATCATTTTGGCTAAGATAACCAGTGTCCTCTTAATTATAAAATCCAAAGAAAATTTTTCACTTCTTATTTTACTGCAACATTTAACACATTTGAACATTCTCCTTTTTGAAATGTTCCACACTATTTTAATTCTGTGATATCTCACTATCCTTTTTTGCTTTATATTTAGCAAATCATGATCTATGTCTTATTAACTGGCTTTTTTTCCCTTCACCTATCGTTCGGTAGTATTGGTGTTGTACAGGCTTTGTTCCCTGGTGTACTACTTTTACTGCTCTCAGTCTCCTGGTCTGTAAAATGAGGTAATAGTTGTAAGTACATCATAGTGTTCTTCTAAGGATTAAGTGAAATTATTTAAGTGCTTAGCATAGTGCCTGGAATATGGTATTTAATAGATGTTATCTATTGATATTATCATTGTTTCATTTTCATGGTGCTTCCCAAATCTATGTAAGTTATACTGCATATGTATCAATATATAAAAATCATTAGTATTCTTGATATACTTGAAATAACCAATTAGAAAATACAATTTTAAAAGATTCCCATTATTTTTTTTAAACTTTTATTGGAGTATATTTGCTTTACAATGTTGTATTAGTTTCTACTGTACAGCAAAGTGAATCAGCTATACGTATACATATATCCCCTCTGTTTTGGATTTCCTTCCCATTTAGGTCACCACAGAGCACTGAGTAGAGTTCCCTGTGCTATACAGTAAAATCTCATTAGTTAGCAATTTTATACATAGTTAAAAGATTTCCATTTCAATGGTGAAAAACTATATGACACCTGAGATAAACCTAACAAAAGATGTGGGAGATCTTTTTTGGAGAAGGCTATACATTTTAGTTTAGGCAATAAGAAAGAAATAAATGAACATATATACATGTGCATGGATGGGAAGATTCAGTATCATAAAGAGGTCAATTTTTTCCAAGTTGATTTATAAGTTCAGTGCAATTCCAGTCAAAATCCTAGCAAAGTTTTTCATTGAAACTTAAAAAAGAAAAACTCCCGTGTGAAAGAACCAAAACAGCCAAGACAATTTGAAAGAGGAAGAAGATGTAGGAGTGACAAGGTGGGGACTTATTTATGCAATAGCAAGACTCTTAAAATAAAACTTTAGTAGGAAAAGCAGTATAACATTGGCATGGGAGTAGGCAGGACTGTCAGTGTAACAGCTCAGAATGTGCAAGAAATGACCCACATAATGAGAACTTGGTATAAGTCATTCAATATATTGTGCAAGATAATTTTATATGAAAAAAATCAACTTAATTCTATATCTAGAACTCTTCTTGGAGTTTCAGACTCATACTCAAACAATGTATTCCAAACTGAACTGATTATAACTTGTCAAACTAGTCCTTTTGAATTCTGTGTATCACTAGCAAAGAAACTTGAGAGCCAGTACTTATTCTTCTGCCTCCTTTATCCCCTCACATCCAGGGAATAAAACATTTTGTAGATTTTATCTTATAAACATTTTGAGTCCTCCTCTTTCTCTTCATTCCTACTGTTATTGTTCTAGTTCTGAGCTGGGTTGCTGCAACAGCTCTAGCTCATACTTTTCCCCTTCAAATACATCTTCTACACAGGCTTCAGAGTGAGCTACCTAAGAATTCTAATCTGTCCATGTCATGACTCTACTAAAAATATTCTGAAGTACTTCATTAACCCCCAGAATAAAGTCCAAACTTCTTAACACATTTTACAAAAACCATCTGAATCCTAGCCTCTTCTCCATCTTACATCCTGCCTCTCCCTCTGTATACTGTGGTGTTCTTGATCTATTGCCTTTACTAACCCTGCCCATCCGCCTTGGAATACTCTCTCTCCCTTTGCTCAAGTAGTTTTTATTTGTCCTTTAAAACTCTGCTCAGCGTTCTTTCCATATTATAGATACAGGTTCTTTATCCAGATATATGATTTGCAAATATTTTCTCAGTGTGTAGTTTGCATTTTCATTCTCTTTAACAGTGTCTTTGGATGAGCAGGAGTTTTAAAAATTTTGATGAAGTTCAATTTATCAACTTGTTCTTTTGTGTATTGTGCTTTTGGTGTCACATCAAATGAATTGTTACTTCCCCCAGGGTTACAAAGACATTCTCCTTTGTTTCCGTTTCGAGATTTTATAGTTTTAAGTTTTATATTTAGCTCTATGATCCACTGTGAGTTCATCTTTGTATATGATGTGAGGTGTGATCAAAATTAGATATCTAATTGTTCCACATCATTTGTTGAAAACATTATCCTTTCTGCACTTAATTGCCTTTGCACCTTTGTTAAATACAGCTGTATTTCTGAGTTCTTATGTTCTTTTGATCTATTTCTTTTATGCCAGCTTCACTCTTATTAAGAAAACAAGCATCCAATTAAAAAGTGGACAGAAGCTTTGAACATATATTTAAAGTGGTACAAACCCTTTGGAAAACAGTTTAGTAGTTTCCTAAAATGTCAAACATGTACCTACTCTACGTACCAGCATTCTACTCCTGAGTATTTTCCCAAGAGAAATGAAAGCAAATGCCAGTACAAAGACTTGCACACAGTTTTGTTTAAAACAGCTTTATTTGTGATATCCAAAAACTGGAAAAAACCTAAGTGTCCAACAGGTGAATGATTAAGCAAATCATAATATCAACACATGGAGTACTATTTGTAATAAAAAGGAATGAGTATTGATGTACAGTAGATGAATCTCAATACTTTTAATAAGTGAAAGAAGTTAGACAAAAGAGCACATACTATGATACTATGATTCTATATATGTAAAACTGGTGAAAATTAAATTAATTTGTAAGGATGGAAAGCAGATAAATGGTTACAGGAGCAACTGGTTAATGGTAAGGGAGGTAATGTTAATGGTTGATGGTAACAGAGGCAGGGAGAGGCAGAAGAAAGGTATTACCAAAAGAAGGGAGGGGTGGCAATATTTTCACAGGAGCAAACATATCAAAACTTACCAGTTATATCCTTTATATATGTGGAGTTTGAGGTATTTAATTATATCTCAAGAAAAACTTTAAAAAACAATAACAACTGCTTAACTGTTACCAATTTCTGTGTGAGGTGCCCTTGCTAGATGCTTGCCTCATGCCTACCACATACCTCTATTACTTACCATGTTTTAAAAAGTATTTGTTTTTATATTTATCCAAGTAGTAGACTGTGAGTTCCCTGAGGATGTCTAATGTATCTTTATACCGCCAGAATCTAGATCACAGGTGTTAAAAAAAAAAAAAAAAGTTTTGGAATTGAAAAAATGACAACAAACAACGTTTACTGACTGCTCACTGTGTCCCAGGCATAGTTCCTACCATGTTAGTATCTCATTTAGTTCTTACGGTATGCTGTGCATTTGCCTATATCATCCCAATTTACTGTTGTAGAAGCTGAGACTCAGAATTTAAGTAGTTTGACCACAGGAAGATTCCAGCTCAGAAACTTCTGGCTCCAAAGCCCCTGTGCTTAATCACTACTCTCTACTGCATATGCTAAAAGTAGTGGCTTATCTTGTTTTCAACATTATAGTCTTTTAGAATATGCAAGTAATGGAAATAGTTTTCAGAGAATTTGGAAACTAGAGAAAAGAAAATTTGTCATCAGAAATCCTGCCAGAAGTGTTTATAGTTACCTATTACATTATATTCCTTCCAAGTCATTTCCATTGATCATTTATATAATTTACATAGTAAACATCATTTTTACATCGTTTTAATTTTAATTTGTTTCTTTATTACTTAATATATCATAACATTTTACATGTTACCAGATTACTCTCTTAAGAGTAAATTTTAATGGCTGTGGAATATTCTCTTGCATGGATAAAACATTCAATTCAGCATTTCCTCACCTTTGGACATTTTGTTAGGTTCTAATTCTTTTCATATTTGTAAATAAGGTGCATTGATCATGTGAGTTCACATTTCATTAATGTTTTGGATTATTTTCTGAGAACAGATTTCATATTTGATATTAGGAGAATATATATAGTTCAGCATTTTTTAAAATGTCTTAATCTGGGTCCTTTACAAAAGTGATATTTAAAATTACTGTGTGAAATTTTTAGAGAAACTTTTAACTGGCAACCATTTAGTAATACCTTTATTACGATAATTAAAGATATGAATGTAAATTAGTCAAATGTTTTAGTGAGATTCTCATGGAGTCTTAGGGTAAAATTTATGAAACAGTGTAACTATGTACTTAAAAATTTGTTGTATAAAATACAGTACAAAAAACTATGTACTTAAAGCTTATGAAATTGAGTGTGAGTTTTATTTTGGGGAAAGTTACATATCTTTATCCTTCCTTGCTAGGTTATTTTGGGACAGGCTAAGAGTAATAGCAGGGAACCTTGGAAAGAGAAAAGCTTAATGCAAAATATTTAAAGCAGCTGAAATCACAAAGGAATATGATATTTTTTGTGTGACTTTACATTTGTTGTTTGAAGTTTCTAAATTAGTTGCCATATAACAATGACCTAGTAACAGTGCTCTTGCAAATATTAGCTTGGATTAATAGGTAGGACAGATGTGACAGCCTGCACAGGGAGAAAAAGAAAGCAAAGGCACAGAATTACTCACTTTCACTAAGGTACATTTAAGTGACAATCTTTATATTTTTTGCCTTAAATACATATTTATTCAGCATATATAAATGAGTACTTGAAAAACTTGCATTTTCATTTTTTAAAATTGAGCAAAAAAGAAAGTTAGAGATGTTGAGACAAAAATAGTTGGCCACATAATTGGTTAAATAGCATTGCTTTTTACATCTGAAAGAAGGTGATAGAAAAAGCTCAGGACTTTGGAATCAGTATGACCTAGATTTCAATCATGACTTTGCTACTTGCTAACTTGCGAGGGCTTGTTACTTAAGCTTTCTGAGTGTTCTCATTTATGCAACGTAGATAGATATAAAGTTTTATGTGTTAAATGTTTCTGAATTTCAATCATTCCAAAATATTTATTGAGAAGCTACTGTGAACAAAGCAAAGTCCTGACTCATATGGAGCTTACAGCTCTACTGGTGGGGGGATGTCAGATAATAAATAAATAGACCTATAACTCTGATGTCTATTGGTAAGTGCTCTGAAGAAAATAAAGCAGGGGAAGGGCATAGAAAATGACCAGAGTCCAGGAAGCATCGTGTGTGGAATAGAGGTGTTGAATGCTATTAAATATAGGATATTCGGAAAGTCCTTCCAATCTCTGGTTTGAGCAGAGATCAGAAGGAAGTGAGGGAGAAAACCATGCACATGTCTGGAGGAGGGAGTGTCCCAGCAAGAAAGGGAACAATACATGCAAAGATTCGAGGTGGGAACATATTTGCTATGCTCAAGGAACGGTGAGGAAGTGAGGCCAGTGAAGCTGGGGCAGAAATGTGTTTCATGGAAATAGCTGAAGATAAGGTCAGGTGTAGCCAGGGGCCAGGTCACATGAGGCCTTGTAGGACATCTAGGACTTAGAAATTCATCCTGAATGAGATAGGAGGTCATGGAAGGTTCTGTGCAGAGGACTGACATGATCTGTTTTTATAAGTTTCATTCAGACTGCTGTGTTAACAACAGACCAGGCAGGGTGGGGGGATGTGTATTGTGGGAAGAGTTGAAATGGGAGATCAGTTAGGAGGTTAGTGCAGTCATTAAAGGGAGAGTTGGTGGTGTCATGTGGTAAGGAAAGGGTGACAGATATGGAGGTAGGTGTTGAATTCTGGATATATTTTAAAGGATTTCCTAATAGATTGGACAGGTGGAAAGAAATCAAGAATCACTGTGTTCTTTGTTTTTGTTTTTTGTTATTTATTTTTGGTTTGTGCAATTGAACGATAAGGAAAAGGGTGGGCTTGAACAGATATATGGGAGACAGTGGAAATTCGAAGTCTGTTTTGGATGTTTTAAATATGAAATGTCTTTAAGTGGTAGATAGATATGGATGTGGAGTTTAGAGAGGAGGTTGGGCTGGAGGTTAAAATGCAGGAGCCATCAGAGTACACATAGCATTTAAAGCCATGGGACTTGAGGGCCTCAACAAGAGAGTGACAGTAGATAGCATAGTGACAATAGAAGGACTGGACCCCTCTCCAGTACTTAGGGGTCTGCCAAATGGGAGAAGATCATCAAAGGAGACTAGAAGGAGCAACCAGTGAGGTGTGAAGAAAACCAAGTGATGAAAGCATTCCAGGATGTAGGGATCAATTGTGTCAGATGCTGTTGGGTCAGATAAGGTGAGGTCTGAGAATTAACCAGGGTACTTGGCCACGTGGAGGTAGTTAGGGATTTTCATGCGCAGCCTTTGTGGAATGAAAGGGTAATTAGTTGTAAGTTTAAGAGGAAATGAAAGAGAAGTAGTAAAGACAGAGAATAAAGACATCTCTTTTGAGGAGTTTTGTTGCAAAGGAAGCAGAGAAAGGGGAACTGTAGAAGGGCCATGCCCTTTCCAGTTTGCAGCCCTCTACCATGCCTTCTTGTCACACCAGATTTACTTCATTCACTCATTGTTTACCTGCCTGGACCCTGTAGATATTTGAGTTTTGACCTGTACAGTACACGTTCTCTGAGAACATGTAATCAAAGCATCTGGTACAGGACTACAGGCGGTACTTGCTCTTGCTGATCAAGAAGAGTAATAAGCAATGGCAGCAAGATACTTGTCTAGGGAATGGAACATTTTAATTCTAAAGCATCATTCATACCAGAATCACTCAAGTATATACGCTACTATTTGAACAATTCCTCATCTTGCTGATGATTTTTTTTAATCTACACCAGTGTGGTACATTAATACATCTTATGATCTTTCAGTTTTTAGATTCAGTGAAAAGTGTGTTTTTACTTTGAGTTATTTATTTGTTTTAGATGCTAAAGGACCTATACGGTTATGCAAGTTAGTTCTTTTCTTCAAATTTATAATTCATGGAGGGCAATTACAAAAATAACCACAACTTTGGAGGAGTACAGAGTACTGATTGGGGGCATCAGAAAAGGCCTCCTGGAGGAGGTAATATTTAAAGCAACCCTTTACACATTGGTATAGTTCTTTGGGACAGAGGGCTTTATAGGGAATAGTAGAAATAATAGCAGTAAAAGTTTAGAGGCAGGAGAGCATATGTCTAAGTAATTTACTGATTAGTATGGCCATCTTTGTGGCTAGTTCAGATTGCTGGGTTGTTGTTTTAATGTGCAAAGCAAATAGCACAGCCTGACTCTGGTTATAAAATAAGGTTCATGTGACTTGACTTTAAACTCACACTGTATGTAGTTAATTAGTTTTAACTAACTGTAGCTCTGATTCTTGAATACTAACCTTTTTCTATAAAGATTTCTTAATTTTTAATTGAATTTTACATATTTTAATGACAAGTTTAAAATTGGACCTATGTCTCATAAACTGAAGCTTTGGGTAAAATAAGAACTTTATCTTGATTACTTCCAATATTCAAAATATATTAAGACATTCTCAGTTTTAATCCTGGGACAGAATGATACATTGTCATTGCTTTAATACTTCTTTATATGTTCTTTTAAGACCTAAAACAAGGTTCACTTAGTCAGTCTTTGTAAAAAGCATTTTTAGAAAATTTGAAGGAAAAAATTTATACTGTAAAACTTTAAAAGTAATTGCACAGTTCTTCCCCTCTCACATAAATATCTTAGGAGTTCGAGAACAGATTGTAATGGAGCAGGACCCTATGGGGACTTCCCAAGGCAGACTCTTCCCCCATATCCTCTGCTTAGTTCCTCTCTGAAGTAACTAGATAATAGTATCTGATGCACATTTCCTGAGTTGTTTTACAGATGTGTAACAAGATTACATGCGCCAAAGTCATTTCTCTCTGTCTTTAGGAAATGGAGTTATTTTTTCCTTCGAGCGGAGTTTGTGGGCCAGCCAACACTGCTAGATTTACCAACTGCACTACTTGTTGCATTGTTAAGCCCCATGCTGTCAGTGAAGGTAAGTGCTGTGTTGAATGCAGTACAGCCAATACATTTTGCTAATAGGAGTTTATATTTTTTTAATGTTTGTTTTCTTGATATATTTTATATGTAGAAATTAAAGTATAATTTTAATATTTCCATTCATTTTTTGAAGGCACATGAATAAAGGTGACATCAGATGAGGGCAGAATTTGTCTGAATCTGTTTATCTTTCCCTTTCTACCTGGGCATTTCTAAAAGTTGTTCCTTGGGTTGCTGCTTATGGCCATGCTCATCCTGTTACTGCTCTTGATTCCTTGACTTTTAATCTGCCTCCTCTCCTCCCAGCCATATAACTGTGAGTCACTTAAGTCATTTAAACAGCACTCCTAATTGAAAACAATGTCTTTAACCATATGTGCAGTATGCCCTTTCTGAGAAAGCTGAAGAAACTTCTTTTGGTTTTCAGTATCTGAAACAAAGTTCTTTGGGGGGGGGGTGTGTGTGTGTGTGTGTGTGTGCGTGTGCGCGCGCGCGCATGAAAGAGAGAGCACTTGCAAGTTTTTTCTTTATTTTTCTTCCTCTGTTTGTTTTAGTCTGCTCAATGTATTTTTGTCAGCCATCCCAGATCCTTTTGGAAATGAGATGGGGTACAATTTAAAAGATCATCCTTAAAAAACTAGAATATACTAAATAATAGATGAATGAACGAATTTTTAAAAATTTTATCTTCTAAGTATTATATGGGTTTAAATCATTTTTAGTCTTTAAAGATTAAAACTATATTTCATATGCTCGTATTTGATATATAACAGTAGAGGCATATTAAAGTAAAAGAAATTTTTGTTAAATCTAATCAGATGGCAGAATACTTTATTTAAACTTTGACATTTCAAGGCATTTTTTCCTTTTTTCTTTTTAAACCTCAATTTTTGGAATACTTTAAACCATTCTGAGATGTGTAATTAACCCAATTCAGCTTAAACTGTGACTACAATGAAATAGAGTTTGAAATCTCGTGTTGAATTTATTATTAGATTTACTTGACCGCCTTTCAATTGTTGGTTTATGTTTCTTTTTCTATAAATGATCCAATTTCCTGGTATATTTAATTTCACCTGTGATCTAGGAGAAGTGATTTTTTTAGAAAGGAGTTGTTAAGAGAGCAGCTGAAATGGAATAGGGTATGTTATCTTCTGTTGACTGTCCACTCCCCCAAAGAAGGCCTGGATGGCTTGTTGATTAAGCAAAGCCGAGTTTACTGCTTACTACAGTAAATAGATCATATCTGGATGAAGTCTTAGTGGACTTCACAGTGGAGAGATCGTGGGCAGATCTTGTAGAATTTCAGGTGTGATCTTGAGAGATTTAAGGTGGGTCTATCAATGCAGTGATATGATTGAAATGGGACAAAATTTATGAAATAATAGTTTAGAATTAATAGAAGCAATGAGGCAAGGATTTTAACCAAGTCTTAAAAGCATACAACTGTTTGATGAGTGTATTATTTGCCCAGTTGAGGGAATATTGTGAAAAGGGAACTGTTTGAATAGTCTATTGTTGAGATAAATGGACTTTTGGGAGATTCCTAAACAATGAAGTTATTTACTGATTTACAGCTTTATCTTTGTGGGTAATAATTTCTTGGCAGAAATGATGAAGTCATGTGGGTGTAGGCGGCCTTAGTTCTCAGTCCTTTAGTTAATCTATATGGATGTGGTGATTCACTTCTCACTTTAAGAGAGCTAGAAAAAAAGAGCTTCGTTTGTGGAGTAGATGGTGGAAAAAAATAATAGGATATACTTGGGGTATCGGCAGTCTTTTTACATACGTAAATTGAAATATATTTTGTCATTTGGAGACTCAGGTTTTAAAAGGGAAGAAAAATAAAGTGAATTTTCTTGTTCTTTTTTCTATTTTAAAAATTATGCAATGTGTTTGTTTTGATGTCCTTAGTATTATTTATATGTTCATAGTTTAATTCCATTGATGGAATGAATTCTTACTCTGAAATCAGGCTGTGTAGGTTTGTTTTCTGGCTCCGCTACTCACTAGCTGTGGGGGTACTGGATAATTACTTAACCTCTTTGTACCTTGATTCCTCATCTGTAAGATGAGAATAATAATATATCTTCTTCACAAGGTAATTGTGAGGTTTAAATGCACTTAATAGAATGGTTAGATGACTAAATGGTTAATTAAGTGATTAAATGTAGGGATTAATGTCCTAAGCAGTGCCCAGCAGTTAAAGTGCTATATAAGTGTTAGACTAATATTACTATTATGATTACTGTTCTGTTACTACTGCCACTACTACTAATATCACCATCTTTTAATTTTTAAATAAAGGTGAATGACTCCTTAGAAACAAAGCAACAGTTTAAAATACTAACAAAATCTGATATCCATCATCCACAGAAAGAAAGAAAATCCCTATTATTGTTTTTTTTAAATATTTTTTTGATGTGGACCATTTTTAGTCTTTATTGGATTTGTTACAATATTGCTTCTGTTGTTTATGTTTTATGTTTGTGTTTTGGTTTTTTGGCTGCAAGGCATGTGGAATCTTAGCTCCCCCACCAGGGATCAAATCTGTACCCCCTACATTGGAAGGTGAAGTCTTAACCACTGGACTGCCAAGGAAGTCCTGAGAAAATCCCTGTTATTGTTTGAGGAACAAAGTACTTTAATTATTTTTCTTAAAGTCTGGGTCTAACTTAAGCCCGTGAAGTATGATTATTGCTTCTATCTATCAGCAGCTATCAGCAGTTACCTACTGTGATCGTCCATTATGGTCGGCACTGGGCAGGAGGTGGTAGCCAAATCTGGAAGAGCTGCGTTTGCACTTGCAATGGCCAAAAAATTAGCCTTTTGAAGTATTAGAACCTGAAGTATTAGAACCCTGAAGTTTTGTTGGAGATTTTCCTTTTTTATAATAGAGGTATGCATTAAATGATTTTACTGCATTGTTCATAAATTGATTTTAATTTCCTCCTCAGTAATATGAGTGAGGATGGTTTAAAAAGTTTCCTCTCAGCCTATAAACTCAGCTACTCTATTATTCTGTGAAACTGTATAGAAAATTCTTATGAAAGAAAATTATATTCTGTATCTCAGTATTGCGTTTTGGCTGTAAAAATTCTATTTTCATGGAGGCTGTTTCCAAGCAATTTTAGATTTTTAAAAGATATATAGAGACAGTTTGGGGGGTTGTTTGTTTGCATTTAACTAATGAGGAAGCAAATTATTTATTAGAATATTGGCCGGTGTGTAAATGTAATGCCAGAATGGTCTCTGATACACTAACTGAAACAGGACTAGATCTTCAGCAAGATCATATTTACCAAGTTCCTCAGTTTTAAAAATTGAGCTGGTCTTACTTAGAGCCTCTTTCAGAGTTTTAATTTCCACTCTGAATGGTAGTTTTGTTGCTAGGTAGGCCAAGAGCCCTAGAAGACACATTCCACCTTGTGGAACCCCCCAGAATTTTGGCTGATTGAATTTGGTTAAGTTCCCAGCTTTTTTGTATTGGATTTCTTTCAAGTAATTCAGCTTCTGGGATACTGTGAAAGAGGCGTGAAATTTTTTGGTGTAGAGAGATTGGATTTACATATGATTTCACTTATATGTGGAATCTAAAAAACAAAACAAATGAACAAACAAAACAGAAACAGATTCATAGATTCAAAGAATAGACTAGTGGTTGCCAGAGGGGAAGGGAGTGTGTGTGTGTGGGGGGGGAATGGACAAAATAGTTGATGGGGATTAAAAGGTACCAACTTATAGCTATGAAATAAATGTTAGGAGGATGTAATGTACACATAGGGAATATAGTCAGTAATAGTGTAACAACTTTGTATGGTGACAGATGATAACTGGTCTTATTGTGATCATTTCATAGTGTTAAATCACTGTATACCTGAAACCATCTATAATATGGTATCGTATGTTAATTATAAATAAAGAGATTGGATTTAACATTGTAAATCTAACTCAATCTCAATAAAAATTCTTGGAGTGGGCCCGGTTTTGCTTAGATTGTCACAGTTTTGGAGTTTGGTGATTGTTTTTTTCTATCTGAAGGAGTAAAGGGTTAAAGGGAATTTATAACAGATGTACCAAGTGCATTGAACTACATATAAGACCCTGACTTTTTATGGAGCTTACCATCCACTTTTGAAACACAAAATTATAGGCAGTGAAAATATCTAATGAATTTGTAAGTTATGGAACTTTAAATGAAATCACTAATTTATTGACTTACAAAGAATCTCAAGAGTTCTGTTAGTTCTACAAAAGAATCCCAATCTTCAGGAAGGATTACATTCAAAAAGCACAGACAGCAAAACACTCTCATTTTCCATCGCATTCCAGATCTCGGAGTTACCACCATAAAAACAGTTGGTGAACGGCAACAGAAGAGTGCTACCTAGTATTTCATGTGTTATTAAACCTCTCATTATGTTAAATAAAAATTCTTCAAGGCTTACAGAAAATGTGAGCTGATATTGCTTTGGGCATGTGCAAGAAATAAAATCTCTCTAGCTTGGGTTAATGAAGATTTGGTTTCTGTTGAAGGGCCCGCACCACAAATGATGATGTGAGTAATATTCCATATGGACCATTTTTTGTTTACATTGTGGCAGAAGGGTACTTTTCAAAGGAAATAGGTAAAATGGAGCTAATTTAGAAATTTGACTTGGATGTTGTGTTTATAATAATAATAACTTTTACAAAGGTATTTATTTTCTTTAAAACACTTTACTTTCATGTAAAAAGTAATCATGAGTATGTAATTGCATAGGGCAAACTTAAGACTATTTGACACCTTACGTCTCCTTTGTGTTTTCTCTTAAAACCTGGGCCAATTCCTGATGGATATTAGTTCATATTACAAAATAATGACATTTCTAAAAGTAGAGTTTATTTAGAGATAAAGCATTCAAAAGATACATTCTTTCCTGAGCTCAAAAAAGGTTTTACTTTTACTGGGTGGAAAGATATAGATAAGTTAACATTAAATTGCATTCTGTACCATGTTCATTCACTTCAGAAATACCAAAACATTTTAAAAATAATGAATTTTGAATGGTTTGAGGCTACTCTAAAAATTAGGCGCAACACTCATAGTTCAAAAATTTCATATCAAACCGTATACATTTGAAGAGTGGTACATTTTGTATAAAAATCATATTTTATAACATTAATTCTACATACCTACTCTTCATCTACTGCTTAATTTTTCTTTTTAGAACTCTAGCTCAGGACTTTAAATTGTATAGAATAAGTCATTTATTTTTGAAAATGTTTAGTACCTTGTATTAAGAAACTCAAGACTGCATCCTCAAAAACAACTTTGCAGCATTGGGATTTATATTACACTGCCCTTCATTTTTCTTTTAAGCCAAATAGCTTTATTGATATTCATTGCTTTTGTAGTTGTTAAAACTGAGAATTTCTTTAAAAATGTGTTTATAACACATGAAAAGATGCTCAACATCACTAATCATTAGAGAAATGCAAATTAAAGCCACAGTGAAGTATCACCTCATACCGGTCAGAATGGCCATCATCAAAAAATCTAGAAACAGTAAATGCTGGAGAGTGTGTGGAGAAAAGGCAAGCCTCCTGCACTGTTGGTGGGAATGTGAATTGGTACAGCCACTATAGAGAACAGTATGGAAGTTCCTTAAAAAACTAAAAATAGAACTATTGTATGACCCAGCAATCCCACTCCTGGGCATATACCCTGAGAAAACCATAATTCAAAAAGATACATGTGCCACAATATTCATTGCAACACTATTTACAATGGCCAGGACATGGAAGCAACCTAGATGCCCATCAACCGATGAGTGGATAAAGAAGATGTGGCACATGTATACAATGGAATATTACTCAGCCATAAAATGGAATGAAATTGAGTTATTTGTAGTGTGGTGGATGGACCTAGAGTCTGTCATACAGAGTGAAGTAAGCCAGAAAGAGAAAAACAAATACCGTATGCTAACGCATATATATGGAATCTAAAAAAAAAAATGGTACTGATGAACATAGTGGTAGGGCAAGAATAAAGAAGCAGATGTAGAGAATGGACTTGAGGACACGGTGGGGGGAGGGGTTTGTGGGGAAGGGGAAGGTAGGACAAAGTGAGAGAGTAGCATTAACATATGTACACTACCAAATGTAAAATAGATGGCTAGTGGGAAGCTCCTGCATAACACAGAGGGATCAACTCCATGATTGGTGATGACCTAGAGGGGTGGGATAGGGAGGGTGGGAGGGAGACTCAAGAGGAAGGGGGTATGGGGATATATGTATAAATGCAGCTGATTCATTTTGTTGTACAGCAGAAACTGCCACAACAGTGTAAAGCAATTATACTCCAATAAATTGGAAAGAAATGTGTTTGTAGTTTATGTTTTTCAGAGGGTTTTGGTAGTATTTGTGATAAAATGGTTTTGCATGTGGTTATTATATGAGATATATTTGTAGAGCTCTACTTGTATATCTTGTTGAATTCTATTGAAATTAAAAGTTCTCAGCCCATAGTTAATATTTGTATCTAGAGTGCTTAAGAAAAAAATCTGTCTTATATTTTTAGCATATAGGAGCCAATGTTGCTTCTATTTGTTTTGAATACAAATTCCTTTTTGTTTTAATTTACATCCTGTGTGTAAGAAACAACTTTACAAAATAATTTATATGCTGGTAATATTTGGACAAGTACTGTAAATTCATGTATACTGTACTTTCTGAATAGATTTTCCCTAATCAGAGCAAAATTTATTTCAAAACTATAGCTCTTTGAAGTGTTCAAATGTAATAAAATTTAGTTGTAAAATTATGTGGCACTATTGAAAATTGTAAGGATAGTCTGAAGAAAGAGCAAAACAAATAGTAATTTTTTGTATTTTCTAAATAAGTGTTTGGGTTTACATACGCATATATGTAGTTATTCCAAATACTAACTAGGAATTGATTATAGTGTCTTTGTGTTTAATCTTTATATCTTAATAAAAAGTTAATAAGGCAGTGTTTCTGAATATGCTTAATCCTTCCATTTACCTCTGATTTGGTTTTCCATTGTAATCCCTAGGCTACTTAGGGTACTGTTTGTTTTAATGGAAAAACTGGAATGATAATAGTTTAAACTTTTTGATCAAAAAAAAAAAAGAAAAAGATGGGACTTGGAGAAATGACTACTGTTCTGGCCAAAGTAATGGCAGTTAAGAGATGAATAACAAATTTTTGAGAATTATAAATTTAGAATACTTCCTTAAAACTTTTACAATTAAATGGGAATAAGGCTTTTTAATATTTCTAAAGGTGTTTAATTTGACTAAAACAGTTCTTGTTTGTTTTATCCTATTTATATATTTCAAGAATCTCCTTTTCCTAGGTGTAATTTATTTCCAGTTGTTTCAGGTTACTCTGTCCCTTGCTCCTGCACGCCAGCACTTCTGTCTTCCTTTCAGATCCCCCCTTATTCTTTCTCTCCTCAGGGCCTTTTTACATGCTCTTCCTCTTGCCTGGGATGTGCATCTCCTCCTCCTTTCCCCACCCTCCAAAATGTCATTTTTCTCCGGGAAACCCCAAGTGACATGTTCTTTTGGCACGTTCTGTTTTTCCTTTATAGCATTTAGCACTTTGCTATTGTATATTGTATAATTAGTATGCATGCGTGTATGTATATACATAGCTACAATATATTATATATGTTAATTTTTGAGTGATTATTGTCTTTTTCCTCTACTAGATTACAAACTCTGATTACAGTAACACTGTCATACTTTAAAAAATATTTTGTACTCCTCATTGTAATTTTTCTTTTAGCCCATGTGTTATTTAGGAGTCTTTAGTGTCTGAACATTATCAGAGAATGTGGTCTGTATGATGGTTATTTCTTTGAAATTTGTTATCCTTTGTGATGTAACTCATGGCTCATTAAAAAAAAATTCAATGTGGGCTTGAAAAGAAGGTTATTTGTTGCATTGTTCTCTCTCTCTCTCTCTCTCTATATATATATATATATATAGCTATTGATTCAAACCTGTTTTCCAAATCTGTACTTTTTTTGGCTGCTTGGATAATCAGCCTCTGAGAAAAACTTTGTTAAATTCTTCCACATTAAAATGATCTATTATTATGAATTTGTCATTTCTGCCTTTAATTCAGACTGCTTTTGCTTTGTATATCCTGAGGCTTTGTTGTGTGTGATTATCTTTTTGCTCTTTACTTTTTTGTGTCTTACTTTAGTTCCAGTAATTGTTTTTTGTTGTTTAAAGGGAGGCATGTCTTTTTTCAAATGTTTTTAGCCTTTTGCTTATAATATGTATTTTATAATCGCTATGATTAAGTGTTTCATTCCTATTTAAAAAATTTTTGCTTTTTAAATCCAATCTAGTAGTCTTAGAATAGTTGAATTTAATCCATTGCCATTTATTGTGATAACTGATTTGGATTTCTTTATCTTGCTTAAAGTTTTTTTTTTTTTTCATTCTTTTCCCCTGCTCTTAACCCGCCACCCCTTTTCACCTTCTATTGGATCGATAAATTTTTCTTTATTGCTCCTTTCTTTTTTTTTTAATCTGCTGGTTTGAAAACCGTAGATTAGGGGGTCAGCAGACTATAGCCATTGGGCTAAATCAGGCCAGCTGCCTGGTTTTATAAATAAAGTTTTATTGAAACACAGCCAGGCTCATTTGTTTATGTCTATGGCTGCTTTTATGCCATAATAGTAATGTGGAGTAGTTGTGACAGATACAGTAAGACCTGAAAAGCCTAAAATATTGATATTACCTATGTGACCCTTTACAGAAAAAGTTTACTGATCTCTGTTATAAAGTGTATATTTTTTAATTGGTTCTACCTAAATTTTAGCATATGTACTTAACTCTAAATTTTAAATTTAAGCTTGTTCACTCTCTTCAAACTTTTCCAAAGACAAAGACTTTAGAATGCTTTAAGCAGCCACTGAAATCTTCTCCCATCTTCCAAGTTATTGGTGTGATAATGTTCTCCTTTTTTCATTTTTCATTTTTAAATAACTTTATTGATGTATAATTTACATAACATAAAATGCACACATTCTTATTGTACATTTCTGGCACTATATTATAGTGTCTAAAACTCTTATTAGAGTCAAGAAGTCCTTCTTAATGGGTAAACTTGGTCCTGGCTGATGTCTCCTTTGAGACATTTAGAGGATGAGTAGTTTTGATTGTTTGAATGTCACTGTGTGAAAGCAGGGTGTTTGAATAGATTTATTCCAGGCTTAATTGTGTGCCTTTATGATTATAGGTTTGTTTGGTTTTTTTTAACCAATGACAAAGCAATGACAATTTGCTGTGTTTTATTGTTGGAAGTTAGGGCTTGCTCTTCACACCTGACTGGAATAAAGAAACATCTGTTGCTAGGCAGCCAAAGCACTAGCACCTAGCAACTGTGAGGTGTTCATCAGGAATCTTAGGCTCTCTTCAGAGCTTAGTGATGTGTAGTACAAGCAAAAGATCTATCTATATTCAAATGTCTGAATTAGAAGAAACAAGAATATAGATAAAAGAATGGCAAAGAGCTCAGTGAAAATCTTGCTGTAGCTGGCAAAGATGATCGTAGTATATAATGTTTGGAATGACTGTTATAATTCTGTGACTTGACACTAATTATGTGACCCTGAAGACATTTCTTTTTTTTTTTTTTTAATTATTTTTTTGGGGGTACACCAGGTTCAATCATCTGTTTTTATACACATATCCCCGTATTCCCTCCCTTCCTTGACTCCCCCTCTCGAGTCCCCCCCACCCTCCCCGCTCCAGTCCTCTAAGGCATCTTCCATCCTCTAGTTGGACTCCCTTTGTTATACAACAACTTCCCACTGACTATTTTACAGTTGGTAGTATATATATGTCTGTGCTACTCTCTTGCTTCGTCTCAGTTTCCCCTTCACCCCCTGCCCCCTCCCATACCTCGAGTTCTCCAGTCCATTCTCTGTATCTGCATCCTTGTTCTTGTCACTGAGTTCATCAGTACCATTTTTAGATTCCGTATATGTGAGTTAGCATACAATATTTGTCCTTCTCTTTCTGACTTACTTCACTCTGTATGACAGATTGTAGTTCTATCCACCTCATTACATATAGCTCCATCTCATCCCTTTTTATAGCTGAGTAATATTCCATTGTATATATATGCCACATCTTCTGTATCCATTCATTTGTTGATGGGCATTTAGGTTGCTTCCATGTCCTGGCTATTGTAAATAGTGCTGCAATAAACATTATGGTACAAGTTTCTTTTGGGATTATGGTTTTCTTTGGGTTTATGCCCAGGAGTGGGATTACTGGATCATATGGTAATTCTATTTGTAGTTTTTGAAGGAACCTCCAAATTGTTTTCCATAGTGGCTGTACCAACTTACATTCCCACCAACAGTGCAGGAGAGTTCCCTTTTCTCCACACCCTCTCCAACATTTGTGGTTTCCAGATTTTGTGATGATGGCCATTCTGCCCATTGTGAGGTGATACCTCACTGTGGCTTTGACTTGCATTTCTCTGATGATTAGTGATGTTGAGCATCTTTTCATGTGTGTGTTGGCCATCTGTAAGTGCTGAAGACATTTCTTGACCTCTCTACATCTTCATTTTTTTGATCTGCAAAATGGAGGTGACAGAACCTATTTCATAAATAAGTTAATACATGTGATGGACTTAGAATAGTTTGCATAGTAAGTTTATAATAAAGTGTTAGCTATTAACAGTAGTAGTTTTAGAGATTATATCACATGACACATTTTTTAAAAACCTGAATCATTTGTGTTTTAGTTATCTATTGCTTTATAATGACTATCCGCAAACTTAGTTCCTTTAAAAATGGTTTATTATTTCTCACAATCCTGTGTATTACCTCAATTGGAGAGTTTTCTGTGATATACTCTGGGTCACTTGGGTGGCTTCTTTCAGATGGGAGCTGTGCTAGAGCTGGAATGTACATGATTATTTTTCATCCTTCAGAGACTCTTTCCATGTGGCACCTCACCATTCAGTAGTCTAGCCTAAGCCTTCTTTATGGCATGGTTGCTGGCTTCCAAAAAGAGCATTTCAAGACAATCCTCAGTGTGCAAGTGCTCATCAAGCTTCTGCTTGCATCATGCCTTAATGTCCCAATGGCTAACTCTAGTCTTCTGGCCAAGTCAGCATGAGAGGGAATTACACAAAGGTGTGAATACCAGGAATCATGGCTCACTGGGGACCGCCCACGTAGCAGTCTCCCCAAGTGGTGTAAAGCATCCTAAGACCTTAATATGGTAGGAATATTGTACTCGAACCTGAACTAGTGGTGGTGTGCCATTGGTATGCTAGACAGTGCTTCTGAAACTTTCGTGTGCACCAGAACCACTGGGGGGACTTTTAAAATGCATAGTTCTGGGCCCTAACTTCAGAGCTTTTTTTAGTAAGTCTGGACTACAGCCCAGAAATAAGCATTTAAAAAATCTGCCCCAGTTGAGGTCAGGGAACACCCTGCATTTCCTCTGATAATCTGCATTTATCAGATGCTGGCCTTATGAAATTTTATACCAAGGGGAAGATTCCTAGCTTGTTCTCTGTGGCAGGTTAATAGCAGCCATGGGAAAGGTTAGGAGTCACCTTTTGTTTTTCAGTTGTTCATATGACTCTACAGAGGTAGTCCCCTGTGCTAGAGTTTAGGTTGATGAAAATTTCTTGGAGTGATGGAAAATTTGTGTATCCAGGGCACTCAGCTTTACCAAAGTAGCTTCTCTAATGCTCGTTTACTTCTGTATAGCAGTTGTTTCATATAAATAACAGGAAAGCTTGATCTGTGGCTAAGCAGTCCTTAGCTTGACAGTTCTCTCTAGTGAGAGTGGAGTGAAACCCAGTTTCATTGAAAGAGCAGCAGAAGTGTAATGTTAAGGAAAGTGTCTTCTAAGATTTCTCGAAAGTCTTAGTGTAGTTTTAAGCGTTCATAACTTTAGAACTATAAATGCTACAAACTTAATACATATAATTTGCAAAGTTAATTATTTAAATTTCTTTTCTATTTAGTCCATTTTTTTGTGTTTTGAGTAATAAAGTTTGTTTTGGTAAATACTTTTAAAAATTTGTTATGTAATGAAACTTTCAAATCCTATTTTATTACACATTTGTAGCATTTATACTTCTAAGTTACTAAAGCCTAGACTAAGGCTTGTGGGATATCCTGTATGTATATTACTTAAGGGATGATGTTTATTGGCAGGAGGATTATTTTATTTGAAAATAAGTTGGAAATTTCATTTTCCCCTTCCTTTTTTCCACTTTTTTATTCATTAGAATTCAGGAATTAGCATTCAGGGAATGGTGTTATTGAAGCAGCTTGATACATTTGCCTTTGAGATATTGATCTGTTGACCTATTATACTTCAGGTATGCACAGAGATTTCAAGGAGGAACAGGATCGATGCAAGACTTTTTGCAGAACTTTGACTAAATACCACTACCCTTGCCTATTTTTTTGTGCACATGTCTGTTAGAGGACCATGTAATATTATGTCTCATGATAACTAAAGCTGAGCATAGAAATGACCTAAATTTGAGGAAAACATATCTCAAAGAGTTTGCAGAGACAGTGTGTCCCCATTCCTCTGCCTTGGAGGAACCTCTGGTACTGGTTTATTATATCTCTTCTTAATTCCTCCTCTGCAGAAATGCCCATGTAATTGCACAACGACAGAAGGAAGACAAGAGTTTCTTCTACCTAGGCTGTGGTTCTTCTCTTCTGGCTACTTCCTTCTTCCAACCCAGGAGCTGGACTCATCTCTTTTGAGCTGGGGACCAGGGATTCATATTACTTTATCAGGAAATGTTTTCAAAATGAAAAGCCAAGGTAGCATGATCTCATGTTGTACAACTTTAAAAAAATGCTTCATGTTACATGACGGATTAGAAATGCTGAAATTCTGACGCTGTAATTACAATTGATTCTTATGAGGAAGAAAAAGGGCACACATGTGAAGGAAAGATGGTGCTTGTAAAGGTCTGGAAAGCTTGGGTTTCCAAATAGCATGTTGGAATATGGGAGGAGTTGATACTTACGCAAAATGCTGAAGGGACA
The DNA here is from genome assembly GCF_030028045.1 of Hippopotamus amphibius kiboko. Taxonomy (NCBI): domain Eukaryota; kingdom Metazoa; phylum Chordata; class Mammalia; order Artiodactyla; family Hippopotamidae; genus Hippopotamus; species Hippopotamus amphibius. Next base: position 140,399,850 of record NC_080188.1, on the reverse strand, counting down.
TGATCGCTGTAATTGCTTTTTGAGTTGTTTAATAAATGGTACCCTGCTTTTCTACATATTCACACATTTTTCCTACTCTAGAAAGCCTATGGTTCAAAGCTCTCACTTGTTTTGGTAGTTAGTTCATTTGTAACCTGTTGCCACTCTACGTGAACTACATTATGTTGTCGTATGGTGGCTTGTGTGTGAGCCAAATGGGGAGTGGGTTACTCATCCCAGTTATTTCTCCACAGCCATTTTCATGGTGGTTATTACGAAATAGTTTAGTTATCAAAGGAATGGTTTGCAGTGTCACTTCAGGACTATCTTAAGGATTTAATTTAAGCAGATTGGAGAGAGCTCAGATGTCTGTCTCTGTTGTGCTTGAAATGAATCTTGAAATTTTTGGTATAGATTTATGCCCAGATTCTCTACTCTTTATTTTTATTCTTTAGAGTATCCTGGAGTTGAGGGCAGGCAAACTTTAAGCCAAATCTTACATAAGCGTTAGGCTGAGTCATAAGATGAAATTTTTAATATGAGTTTTATGATGTTTGGCTTTGTGTGATGATACTTTTCTTTTAACCCAGTCACTGTAGGTTGATATAATTCAAAACACATGCCTCAAATTCTTGACAAGTATAGTGTGAGGATAAATTGGGTAATATATATAAAACCAATTTGAGATCTTTAGGAAAAGTCATCACTCTAAGAAAAAGGTCTTACATTGATACATACTTAAAGTTGAATGTTTTCTTTAGGAACTCAATTCTTTAGGCATTGAAAACACTAGAATGTTCCTTTTAAGAAATCGACACCAAAAAGATGCTGAGTTTTAGCCAGGAATTTGTCTTAATAGCTTTTATTGGAATTTCTCTTGTATTAACAGAAGTAGTACACATTGTAGAAAACATGGGAATACAGAAAAATGTTTGTTTTAAAAATCACATACTCCTACCATTCAGAGATTCTGTTTTCAATGTGACATGTTCTCCCTTCTCTGTCAAACAGAGCTGAACACAACAACATGGATGAATTTCACAATCATGAAGTTGAACAAATTAAGACATAAAAGGCTAGAAGCCATATGATTCTATTCATAAGTTCAAATATAGGCAAAAATCAACTATCTTTTTCAAGAATGCATATGTTAAAACAAACGAACAAACAAAACAAAATAGAAACAGAGTCATAGAAACAGAGGACAAACTGGTGGTTACCAGAGGGGAGAGGGGGAAAGACTGATGAAGTAGGTGAAAGGCATTAAGAGGTACAAGCTTCCAGCTATAAAATAAATAAGTCATGGGGATATAATGTACACACGGGGAGTAAAATCAATAATAGTGTAACAACTTTGTACCGTGATGGATGGTAACTGGTCTTACTGCAGTGATCATTTCATAATGTATGAAAATATTGAATTGCTGTGTTGTATACCTGAAACTAAATTAATTTTGTATGTTAATTACAACTCAATTGAAAAAAAACCCAGCTGGAAAAAAAAGAAAAAGAATGCATATGTTAGTAGTAAAGAAAAAAGAAGTACATGAGAAAGGTTATTCCAAAGTCAGGTAGTCTCTGAGAGGAGAGAGGGTGATGGTTGAAGAGGCACATACAGAGGGCTTCTAGGGTCCTGGCAATGTTCTGATTTTTTTTTTTTTTTGACCTGAGTGGAGCTTACCATAGATGTTTACTTTAAAATTATAAAACTGAGCACATATCTGTTATATATTTTACCATAAAATATATACTTTTTATATTTTTCAGGAAATATGTAGAAATTGGGCTAGGCATGGAAGAGATGGTATAGTATGTTCTTATTTCCTTAAAAAGGCTATATCTAGATGTGCATCATGGGAACTCGTGTCTCCAGGATGCCCAGAGCGGAGGATCTTCAGTCTACCGAACCCTAAGAATGGAAGTGTTGCCACCAGAGCCCTTTAGGAATCGAGAATTCCTTCAATAAGGAAAATCTGGCTTCCAGCAGCACAAGTAGCTTATATGGACTGATTTGAGACTAGCCAGTCAGCTTCCAACTTTGAAATTCCCCAAACCTCTTAAATTTCACCCTGAAGCCTGGAGCAGGAAGACAGATTTGAGCCCCGTTTCCTTGCTGGTGGACTTCAAAATAAGCTCTTTATTTTCTCAAAAGCCAGTGCCAAAGTATTTGCTTCTATGTGTGAGAGGCAGCAAGTCCTTGCTGGGTAATGGTGTCCTCTAGACTTAGAGTTGTTGATATGATGTATCACATTGATTGATTTGCATATATTGAAGAATCCTTGCATCCTGTAAGGCCAGACACTATAAAACTCCTAGAGGAAAACATAGGCAGAACACTCTATGACATCCATCAAAGCAAGATCCTTTTTGACCCACCTCCTAGAATCATGGAAATAAAATCAAGAATAAACAAATGGGACCTCATGAAACTTAAAAGCTTTTGCACAGCGAAAGAAACCATAAACAAGACCAGAAGGCGACCCTCAGAATGGGAAAAAATAATTGCCTATGAAACAACGGACAAAGGATTAACCTCCAAAATATACAAGCACCTCATGAAGCTTAATACCAAAAAAGCAAATAACCCAATCCATAAATGGGCAGACGACCTAAATAGACATTTCTCCAAAGAAGACATACAGATGGCCAACAAACACATGAAAAGATGCTCAACATCACTAATCATCAGAGAAATGCAAGTCAAAGCCACAATGAGGTATCACCTCACACCAATCAGAATGGCCATCATCACAAAATCTGGAAACAACAAATGTTGGAGAGGGTGTGGAGAAAAGGGAACTCTCCTGCGCTGTTGGTGGGACTGTAAGTTGGTACAGCCACTATGGAAAACAGTTTGGAGGTTCCTTAAAAAACTAAAAATAGAACTTCCATATGATCCAGTAATCCCACTACTGGGCATATACCCAAAGAAAACCATAATCCCAAAAGAAACATGTACCATAATGTTTATTGCAGCACTATTTACAATAGCCAGGACATGGAAGCAACCTAAATGCCCATCAACAAATGAATGGATAAAGAAGATGTGGCATATATACACAATGGAATATTACTCAGCTATAAAAAGGGATGAGATGGAGCTATATGCAATGAGGTGGATAGACCTACAGTCTGTCATACAGAGTGAAGTAAGTCAGAAAGAGGAAGACAAATATTGTATGCTAACTCACATATACGGAATCTAAAAATGGTACTGATGAACTCAGTGACAAGAACAAGGACGCAGATACAGAGAATGGACTGGAGAACTCGAGGTATGGGAGGGGGTGGGGGGGTGAAGGGGAAACTGAGACCAAGCGAGAGAGTAGCACAGACATATATATACTACCAACTGTAAAATAGATAGTCAGTGGGAAGTTGTTGTATAACAAAGGGAGTCCAACTCGAGGATGGAAAATGCCTTAGAGGACTGGGGTGGGGAGGGTGGGGGGGACTCGAGGTGGGGGAGTCAAGGAAGGGAGGGAATATGGGGATATGTGTATAAAAACAGATGACTAAACTTGGTGTACCCCCAAAAAAATAATTAAAAAAAAAAAAAGAAAAAAGAAAAAAAAAAAAAAAGGCTATATCTATATAATTTGAACATACATTGAATATTTGTAGAAGAATATATAAAAAATTACTAATATTTTGGTAATATATTATTTTTTTCCCCTAAGAAGAAGGACTGAGATTCTGAGATGGGAGGGAGGTTTACTTTCACTGTATACTGTTTTACTTCCATTTTACATGTTTTCCAATGAGGAATGCTCTTAAAAATTATGTGAAAGAGGGTAGGGGAAATCAAGACCAAAAATTCAAAACTTGAGGATTTAACACCTTTATGACTTCCTTTTTAAGATGATGTACATTTGGAGTAGCGGGATTAAGGAAGAATTGGACTGAAAATTAAAATTATAAGCTTTTCAGATAACATTCCCCTTTTTTATGGCCAGGAGAGTGGTTACTGTGATGCTCTGTTGTCCTCAGAGATCTTGCTCCCAGTCACGGTTCTCAGACTTTAGTAAGCATCTGAATCGTTGAACTCCTGGCTATACCTTCAAAGTGTCTGACTCGGTACGTCTGCATTTCTGATGTTTCCAAGTCAGACTCGTGTGCTTATGCAGGGACCACATTTTGAAAACTGCTAGACAGCAAAGCTGCCCCTTAAGAACATGCTGGAAAATAGAACAGAAATGGAGGCCCATACCCAGTGTGTGTAGTATAGTATGTGCTTCCAATAGACGAGGAGCAAGAGTTATATAATTTGTGGCCTGTGTTGTGGCATTACGTCTATTTTTAAGCCTATCTGTGAATGGCAGTGTAGATCATGGCAGCTGGGGAAATCAAACAGAGCCATTTTAAATCAACAGAAAAAACAATGTTCTTGTAATAAGATGTCTAAGTTTGTGATCTCCTTAGCTGTGACTGGATAGCTGGAATAAAGAAAATTTTTCGTATTTTTAAAAATTGTGCAAAAGACAAGCTTTGAGAATCCTTTTCTTTGTATGTCTTAAAAAAAAAAAAAAGAATACAAAACAACAGAGGTAATTTTAAGAAAGGGAAAAGATTTACTTACTTTGTTTTGTTCATGTTAGAATTAATGGATCCATGGTTTTGAATTACTTTTTCAGTCTTTTTTATTGTGCTTGTCTATAAAACTAACATATTTCCATTGGTGAGTTATAACATGTATAGCATTTGTATAATTATATTCATAAAAATCTCCTGGAAACATGAAATCTACTTCCAGTGGGACTTGTGCTTACTCCACCCTCCAGCAGAGGGACTGACTGGCTTCTTTTAAGATTAGGAAGGATCTCCCCCTACCTAGAAGCTGGCAGTATCCTGTGCTGTAAAAATGTAGCATTGCTTTGTGACTGTGTGATTGACTTATTTTCTGTGGTAACCTGGCATTAACTTTGGACTTCTGATGACCTATTTCCCTAATACTACAAAATTTTCAGTTTCTGCCCTATCAACCTGGTACCCTGCTTTATTTTCTTGGACTGTCCTTGTTTTAAGTTTTTTTGGCATCCTTTGCTATGCTAAGCCCATCCTTGTCTTCCCAGTAAGGAGGGGTTCTTGATGGCCTTTTCTGGAGATTTTAGATCCTGTGGATCTTCTCTGTTGCTCCTATGTTGGTGTGGAGCCTTTACTATTTTCTGCTCAATTACGTTATGATGAATTTTAATATATCGAGTTACCATATTGTGGGTACATCTGTAAAGCTATATTGGTTACTCTTTTTATTGCCTTGTAAGGAATTACAGATTATGGTTGTTAGGACATTGGTAAGGAAAATGTGTATTTTAGATCTGGGTGTGTGGTGTAAGTGGAGAATCAGAAATGCTATTAGATGAATTAGGTCTATATTTTATAAGCCTGCTTGCTACTGGAATAAATTTTATGATCAGCTAATGAATTAATTTGAGATCCTTTAAGACTTAAGTACCTTACTAACTCTCATTTTAACAATTCTGCTGAATCCAAACTCTCATCTGCAATTGATTTAATGTGATTCTACAATATTTTTGCTTACTAGCCAGCAAAGAAATCGTTACAGACATTTGAAGCCAAACTGATCTGTGGGTTTATCGTTTCATCTGATTAAAGATTACTGGAAGATTATCAGTGAAGTGATATTGCCCAGTAACATATCGCTGTCTAGGAAACAGAAAGCTTTTCCACCTGGCTTTTATGCCTAAGTTGATTTGTTTTGCATGTTTGCTAGGATTAGTACTAAATTCCTTCTGTTGAATTCAGTAATGCTTGTGATTTCTTTTGCATTTTGGCATTGAAAATTAAACTCTTAAACTCTTATAATCTCTAGCTTTAACTTGGCTTTACCCTAATTACATTTTAAGGACACACCAGCCCTATTTTTTAGTTAAAAAGTCTTTTATTTCATTAAATTTAAATTTTAAAAGAAATCACGTTTCTCCAATTTGATTTAAGTTGGTTATTAATATTAAACACAACATCTATTTATGTATGAATTTTGTTAGTTCATGCCTTCTTGGCTTTATCAAGTTTGAAACTTTTCTTTCATAGATCTCACCCACTAAAATGCAAGAGTTCTTTTTTGACACTTTTATCCTCCATTTTTATTTCTCACCACCCCTATTTAGTATCAGTATTGTGGAGCATATCATCCAGGTTATGATGAATTGTACAGCAGACTAGCTGCTCTTTTTTTTTTAATTGGAGTATAGTTGATTTACAATGTTGTGTTAGTTTCAGGTGTACAGCAAAGTGAATCAGCTATACATATACGTATATCCACTCTCTTCTAGACTCCATTCCCATATGGGTCACTATAGAGCACTGAATAGAGTTCCCTGTGCTATAAAGCAGGTTCTCATTAGTTACATTTTATATACAGTAGTGTGTATATGTCAATCCCAATCTCCCAATTAATGTCCCCCCCCCCACCCTTGGTAACCTTAAGTTTGTTTTCTACATCCGTGACTCAGTTTCTGCTTTGTAAATAAGTTCATTTGTACCACTTTTTAAGATTCCACATGTAAGTGATATCACATGGTATTTGTCTTTCTCTGACTTACTTCACTCAGTATGACAGTCTATAGGTCCATCCATGTTGCTGCAAATGGCATTATTTTATTCTTTTTTATGGCTGAGTAATATTCCATTGTGTGTATATGTATATATATATATATATATATACCACATCTTCTTTATCCGTTCCTCTGTTGATAGACATTTAGGTTGCTTCCATGACCTGGCTATTGTAAATAGTGCTGCAATGAACATTGGGTGCATGTGTCTTTTTCAACTTGTGGTTTCTCCAGATACATGCCCAGGAATGGGATTGCTGGATCATGTGGTAGCTCTATTTTTAGTTTTTTAAGGAACCTCCATATTGTTCTCCTTAGTAGCTGTACTAATTTACATTCCCATCAAAATCACCTCACCCCAGCCAGAATGGCCACCATCAAAAATTCTGCAAACAATAAATGCTGGAGAGGGTGTGGAGAAAAGGGAACCCTCCTACATTCTCTGCTTCTTTAACATTGAGTTTTGTAAGTTGTTTTGCTCACCAAAATGTTCTTTTCATGAGTACTCATTTCTACGAATAAGGTCTTGTTTTCATCTATTTATACCTTATTATTGCAAGGAGTAAGTTTAACATTCATAGTAAAGTGTTTTTCAAGTTTTTCCACAGTACAAGGGTGGGTTCCTTGGCTGAAAGTTTGCTTTCAAGTGTAGAGTTTACTGTAGAGTGTAGGTATTATAATATCAAGGGAAAAATCACAACTCCAGGAAAGACCTTAACATCAGAATAAGTTATTTCTACAGAAAATTTTTTTGGCGGCAAAATTGAAACTACTAGATTATTAAATGGGAAAACCAATTTTGTCATAATTTTGAAGAATATTGTCCATCTACCAAATTAACTTTGCTCTTAACTATTTTCTCTCTATAAAACGGTTTTCTTGAACTACTAACAAATAATAAAATGATTATTGTTTCTTTTTTCCTTCAAATTTGATAAGCTTCAAAACTGTAAGAAGGAACGAAATCTTAAACTGAACAGTCAATAAGTTGGGTGATGATCTTCTGAATAATCCATAATTTACTAGATATAAATTCTATATTCTTCTGTTATTGATGTTATAGTATATATTCAGAAGATCAAAAAAGATAAGTTGTACATATATAAATAAATACATATTTTTGTATGTTGTAGGAGAGGCAAACTTCTACCTTTACCCTCTTAGAGTTTTTTTTTTTAACCTTTTTATTTTATTTTGGAGTATAGTTGATTAACAATGTGATAATTTTAGGTGTACAGCAAAGTGATTCAGTTATACATATACATGTATCTATTCTTTTTCAAATTCTTTTCCCATTTAGGTTGTTATGTAGTGTTGAGTAGCATTCCCTGTGCTATACAGTCCTTGTTGGTTATCCATTTTAAATATAGCAGTGTGTACCTCATAGAGTTTTTTTGGCTGGGCCTGAGAACTAAACTAACATGAGGCAGATAGGTCCACAGGAGAAAAGCATACAAATTTATGTAATACAAGTTTTACATGACACAGGAGCCTTCAAGGAAATGAAGACTCAAAGAAATAGAGAAAACCTACTCTCTTTTATATTAGGTCGAACAAAGAGAGCCATTGTGCCAGTTGTGGAAAAGTGACTAAACTATGTGGGGAGGTTAAAGGAAGATAAGAATTATTTTAACAAGGTCTGTTTGTATAGAATTCGCTTGATCTTGACTTCTTATCCTTAGTGATGAGAATGTTGCTTTCCTTCTGGCATAGGGAAGACAATGTTCCTGTGGAAATTTCCTCTCTTATGTTTAAGAAAAAGAAGGAAGGTCGGTGTTTTTTTTGTATTTTCTGTCTTTCAAGTGCCTTAAAATAGTATACCAGAGCAACATATTCTGAGGTGGTATGTTCTGAACTTTTTAATATACATGAATTATTTAATTGAATGATATATACAAACCAATTATACATTTTGCCCATTTTATTGTAATATAACAATCTCAGATTCTGTGGGTAAGCAGAACTGTGTTTAAAATTCAGTTCTGTTACTTGCTAGCTATTAGGGCATGTTGTTTAACCTTTGAGTAGAGATCGTAAGCATCTATAAAATGAGCATTATAATAGTACTTTCCTCATAGGGCTGTTCTGAAGATTACAGGAATAATATGACTAGCACATACAGTACACATGAGAGAGAAGACTAGCTGTTCCACCCAAATTTGTTTTATTCTGCTGCAGTGTAGACTTGTTTCTGATCAGTGACTGCCTTATCAGAGATTATATTTCCTAACTTACCTTGTTGGCCATTTCCTGACTTTCCAATAAACTGAGCTCTCTTTCATTGAATTGCTCTTGCACCTTTGTCAGAAATCAGCAGAGTGTATTTGTGTAGATTCAGTTTTGGTTTTCTGTTCTGTTCCATTGATCTATATATGTCTGCCACTCTGCCAGTACCACAGTCTCGATTACTTTAGCTACATAGTAAGTCAGGAAATTGGGTAGATTGATTCCTCCTACTTTTTTTGCAAATTGTTTTATTTATTCTAGTTCCTTTATTTTTCCATGCAATATTAAGATAATCTTGTCTGCATTTACAAAAAATATCTTTCTGGGATTTTGATAGGAATTGTGATACATCCATTTATCAGTTTGAGGACAACTGACATCTATACTATGTTAATTTCCAAATCATGGACACTATATGACTCTCCATTTGTTTAGGGCCTCTATCCAGCATTTTGTAGTTTTCATATGCAGGTCCTGTGCACATTTTGTTAGATTTACACCTGGTGTTTTTTTTTCTCATTCTTGAGCTAATATAAATGGTATTTTTAATTTGTGTCCACTTACTTATTGCTAATATATAGATACACTATGGATTTAATTTATTTATTTCATCTATTTATTTTATTATTTATTGGAAAGGCATTTTATTTTAAATATAGCAGTGTGTACACGTCAATCCCAAACTCCCAGTCTATCCCTCCCCCCCACCCTTCCCCCCGGTAACCATAAGTTTGTTTAGAGTGTGAGTCTGTTTCTGTTCAATTTATTTATTTATTATTTATTTATATATTTTTTAACTTTTTATTTTTTTATTTTTTACAATAAACTGCATATATTTAGAGTGTAAAATTTGGTATCCCAGTCTCCCAATTCGTTCCCCCCCCCCCCAACGCTCCCCACTTTCCCCACTTGGTGTCCATATGTTTGTTCTCTACATCTGTGTCTCTATTTCTGCCTTGCAAACTGGTTGATTTGTACCATTTTTCTGTAGTCCACATATATATGTTAATATACAATATTTGTTTTTCTCTTTCTGACTCACTTCACTCTATATGACAGTCTCTAGGTCCATCCATGTCTCTAAAAATGTCCCAGTTTCATTGCTTTTTACAGCTGAGTAATATTCCATTGTATGTATGTACCACATCTTCTTTATCCATTCATCTGTTGATGGACATTTAGGTTGCTTCCATGTCCTGGCTATTGTAAATAGTGCTGCAATGAACATTGGGGTGCATGTGTCTTTTTGAATTATGGTGTTCTCTGGGTATATGCCCAGGAGTGGGATTGCTGGGTCATATGGTAGATCTATTTTTAGTTTTGCAAGGAACTGCCATACTGTTCTCCATAGTGGCTGTATCAATTTACATTCCCACCAGCAATGCAAGAGCGTTCCCTTTTCTCCACACCTTCTCCAGCATTTACTGTTTGTAGATCTTCTGATGATGCCCATTCTAACCAGTGTGAGGTGATACCTCATAGTTTTGATTTGCATTTCTCTAATAATTAGTGATGTTGAGCAGCTTTTCATGTGCCTCTTGGCCATCCGTATGTCTTCTTTGGAGAAATGCCTATTTAGGTCTTCTGCCCATTTTCTGATTGGGTTATTTAATTTTTTGATATTGAGCTGGATGAACTGTTTATATATTTTGGAGATTAATCCTTTGTCTGTTGATTCGTTTGCAGATATTTTTTCCCATTCTGAGGGTTGTCTTTTCGTCTTGCTTATAGTTTCCTTTGCTGTGCAGAAGCTTTGAAGTTTCATTAGGTCCCACTTATTTTTTTTTTTGTTTTGTTTTTATTTCCATTATTCTAGGGGGTGGATCAAAAAAGATCTTGCTGTTATTTACGTCGAAGAGTGTTTTTCCTATGTTTTCCTCTAGGAGTTTTATAGTGTCTGGCCGTACATTTAGGTCTTTCATCCATTTGGAGTTTATTTTTGTGTATGGTGTTAGGAAGTGTTCTAATTTCATTCTTTTACATGTAGCTGTCCAGTTTTCCCAGCACCACTTATTGAAGAGGCTGCCTTTTCTCCATTGTATATCCTTGCCTCCTTTGTCATAGATGAGTTGACTGTAGTTTATCTCTGGGCTTTCTGTCCTGTTCCATTGATCTATATTTCTGTGTTTGTGCCAGTCCCATACTGTCTTGATCACTGTAGCCTTGTAGTATAGCCTGAAGTCAGGAAGCCTGATTCCACCAACTCCGTCTTTCCTTCTCAAGATTGCTTTGGCTATTCGGGGTCTTTTGCGTTTCCATACAAATCGTAAAATTTCTTGTTCTAGTTCTGTGAAAAATGCCATTGGTAATTTAATCGGGATTGCATTGAATCTGCAAATTGCTTATGGTAATATAGTCATTTTCACAATGTTGATTCTTCCAATCCAAGAACATGATATGTCCCTCCATCTGTTTGTGTCTTCTTTGATTTCTTTCATTAGTGTCTTATAGTTTTCTGAGTACAGGTCTTTGACCTCCTTGGTTAGATTTATTCCTAGGTATTTTATTCTTTTTGTTGCAATGGTGAATGGGATTGTTTCCTTAATTTCTCTTTCTGATCTTTCATTGTTGGTGTATAGAAATGCAAGAGATTTCTGTGTGTTAATTTTGTACCCTGCAACTTTACCAAATTCATTGATTAGCTCAAGTAGTTTTCTGGTGACATCTTTAGGATATTCTATGTAAAGTATCATGTCATCTGCAAACAGTGACAGTTTTACTTCTTCTTTTCCAATTTGGATTCCTTTGATTTCTTTTTCTTCTCTGATTGCTGTGGCAAGGACTTCCAAAACTATGTTGAATAGTAGTGGCGAGCGTGGACATCCTTGTCTTGTTCCTGATCTTAGAGGGAATGCTTGCAGTTTTTCACCATTGAGAATGATGTTTGCTGTGGGTTTGTCATATATGGCCTTTATTATGTTGAGGTAGGTTCCCTCTACACCCACCTTCTGGAGAGTTTTTATCATAAATGGGTGTTGAATTTTGTCAAAAGCTTTTTCTGCATCTATTGAGATGATCATGTGGTTTTTATCCTTCAGTTTGTTAATATGGTATATCACATTGATTGATTTGCGAATATTAAAGAATCCTTGCATTGCAGGGATAAACCCCACTTGATCATGGTGTATGATCTTTTGAATGTGCTGTTGGATTCTGTTGGCTAGTATTTTGTTGAAGATTTTTGGATCTAAATTCATCAGTGATATTGGTGTGTAGTTTTCTTTTTTTGTAGTATCTTTGTCTGGTTTTGGTATCAGGGTGATGGTGGCTTCATAAAGTGAGTTTGGGATTGTTCCTTCCTCTGCAATGTTTTGGAAGAGTTTGAGAAGCATGGGTGTTAGCTCTTCTCTAAACGTTTGATAAAATTCACCTGTGAATCCACCTGGACTTTTGTTTGTTGGGAGATTTTTAATCACAGTTTCAATTTCATTACTTGCGATTGGTCTCTTCATATTTTCTATGTCTTCCTGATTCAGTCTTGGAAGGTTATACCTGTCTAAGAATCTGTCCATTTCATCCAGGTTGTCCATTTTATTGGCATATAGTTGCTTGTAGTAATCTCTTATGGTGCTTTTTATTTCTGCGATGTCCATTGTAACTTCTGTTTCATTTCTAATGTTATTGATTTGAGTCCTCTCCCTCTTTTTCTTGATGAGTCTTGCTAGAGGTTTATCAATTTTATTTATCTTCTCAAAGAACCAGCTTTTAGTTTTATTGATTTTTGCTATTGTTTTCTTTGTCTCTATTTCATTTATTTCTGCTCTGATCTTTATGATTTCTCTCCATCTACTCACTTTGGGTGTTTTTTGCTCTTCTTCCTCTAGTTTCTTTAGGTGTAAGGTTAGATTGTTTATTTGGGATTTTTCTTGTTTCTTGAGGTAGGATTGTATCACTATAAACTTCCTTCTTAGAACTGCCTTTGCTGCATCCCATAGGTTTTGGATCATTGTGTTTTCACTGTCATTTGTCTCTAGGTATTTTTTGATTTCCTCTTTGATTTCTTCAGTGATCTGTTGGTTATTTAGTAGCGTATTGTTTAGCCTCCATATGTTTGTGTTTTTTACAGTTATTTTCCTGTAATTGATTTCAAATCTCATAGCATTGTGGTCAGAGAAGATGCTTGATACAATTTCACTTCTCTTGAATTTACCAGGGCTTGATTTATGACCCAAAATGTGATCTGTCCTGGAGAATGTTCCATGTGCACTTGAGAAGAATGTGTAATCTGCTGTTTTGGGATGTAATGTCCTATAGATATCTATTAAATCAAGCTGATTTATTGTGTCATTTAAAGCTTGTGTTTCCTTATTAATTTTCTGTCTGGATGATCTGTCCATTGGTGTAAGTGGGGTGTTAAAGTCCCCCACTATGATTGTGTTACTGTCGATTTCCTCTTTCATAGTTGTTAGCCTTTGCCTTATGTATGGAGGTGCTCCTATATTGGGTGCATATATATTTATAATTGTTATCTCTTCTTCGTGGATTGATCCCTCGATCTTTATGTAGTGTCCTTTCTTGTCTCTTGTAACATTTTTTATTTTAAAGTCTAGTTTCTCTGATATGAGGATTGCTACTCCAGCTTTCTTTTGATTTCCATTTGCATGGAATATCTTTTTCCATCCCCTCACTTTCCATCTGTATGTGTCCCTAGGTCTGAAGTGGGTCTCTTGTAGACAGCGTATATATGGGTCTTGTTTTTGTATCCATTACGCCAGTGTGTATCTTTTGGTTGGGGCATTTAGTCTGTTTACATTCAAGGTGATTATCGATATGTATGTTCCTATTACCATTTTCTTAATTGTTTTGTTTTTGTTTCTGTAGGTCCTTTTCTTCTCTTATGTTTCCTGCTTAGAGAAGTTCCTTTAGCATTTGTTGTAGGGCTGGTTTGGTGGTGCTGAATTCTCTTAGCTGTTGCTTGTCTGTAAAGCTTATGATTTCTCTGTCGAATCTGAAAGAGATCCTTTCTGGGTAGAGTATTCTTGGTTGTAGGTTCTTCCCTTCCATCACTTGAAATATATTGTGCCACTCCCTTCTGGCTTGTAGAGTTTCTGCTGAGAAATCAGCTGTTACCCTGGTGGGAGTTCCCTTGTATGTTATTTGTTGTTTTTCCCTTGTTGCTTTTAATAACTTTTCTCTGTCTTTAATTTTTGTCAGTTTGACTACTATATCTCTTGGCATGTTTCTCCTTGGGTTTATCCTGCCTGGGACTCTCTGCGCTTCCTGTACTTGAGTAGCTATTTCCTTTCCCATGTTAGGGAAATTTTCAACTATAATCTCTTCCAGTATTTTCTCAGGTCCTTTCTCTCTCTCTTCTCCTTCTGGGACCCCTATAATGCGAATGTTGGTGCATTTAACGTTGTCCCAGAGGTCTCTTAGGCTGTCTTCAGTTCTTTTCATTCTTTTTTCTTTATTCTTTTCTGCATCAGTGATTATCACCATTCTGTCTTCCAGCTCACTTATTTGCCCTTCTGCCTCAGTTAATCTGCTATTGGTTCCTTCTAGTGTATTTTTCATTTCAGTTATTGTGTCGCATATCTCTGTTTGTTTGTTCTTTAATTCTTCTAGGTCTTTGGTAAACTTTTCTTGCAACTTTTCTATCTTTGCATCCAGTCTTTTTTCAAAGTCCTGGATCATCTTCACCATCATTATTCTGAATTCTTTTTCTGGAAGAGTGCCTATCTCCTCTTCATTTAGTTGTTTTTCTGGGGTTTTATCTTGTCCCTTCATCTGGTACAAAGTCTTTTGCCTTTTCATTTTCTCTGTCTTTCTGTGGCTGTGATTTTCAGTTCCACAAGATGAAATACTGGTGATACTGCTTGATACTGCTGTCTGCCCTCTTGTGGAGAAGGCTGTCTAGGAAGCTCGTGGGTGCTTCCTGTTGGGAGGGACTAATGGTGGGTTGGGCTGGGTGGGTGGAGCTCAGTAAAACTTTAATCCAATTTGGTGGGTGGAGCTCAGTGACACTTTAATCTGCTTGTCTGCCAATGGGTGGGGCTATGTTCCCACCCTGGTGGTCGTTTGGCGTGAGGCAACCCAGCACTGGAGCTTTCAGGCTCTTTGGTGGAGCTAATGGTAGACTCTGGAAGGGCTCATGCCAATGAGCACTTCTTAGAACCTCCTCTGCCAGTGCCCCTGTCTCCTTGGTGAGCCACAGCTGCCCCCCACCTCTGCAGGCAACCCTCCAACACCAGCAGATAGGTCTGGTTCAGTCTCCTATGGGGTCACTGCTCCTTCCCCCTGGGTCCTGGTGAGCACACTTTTTTGTGTACCCTCCAAGAGTGGATTCTTCATTTCCCCCAGTCCTGTGGAGGTCCTGTAATCAAATCCCGCTGGCTTTCAAAGTCTGCTTCTCTGGGCATTCCTCCTCCTGTTGCTGGACTGCCAGCTTGGGAAGCCTCACATGGGGCTCAGAACCCTCAGGACTTCTGTGGTATAACTGTTCTCCAGCTTGTGAGTCACCCACCCACCATTTATGGGATTTGATTTTAATGTGATTGCACCCCTCCTACCATCTCATTGTGGCTTCTCCTTTGTCTCTGGATGTGGGGTGGGTTTTTTTTGGTGAGTTCCAGTGTCTTTCTGTCGATGGTTGTTCAGCAGTTAGTTGTAATTCCAGTGCTCTTGCAAGAGAGAGTGAGCGCGCGTCCTCCTACTCCGCCATCTTGATTCTTCTCCTGTTCAGTTGATTTTTATATGTTTATCTTGTGTCCTGCAACCTTGCTGAAATCTAGAATATTTTTAGTAGTTTTCAAAATTCTCTATATAGATAATTATGTCACATGCAAATGAAGGTATTTATATTTCTTCCCTTCTGATCTGTATGCCCCTTCTCTTCGCTTCCCCTTCCTTTCCCCTTCCCTCTCCTCCCCTTCCCTCCCTTCCCTTACTCTCACTTTCTCTTCTTCTTGCCTTATTGCAGGAGCTTCAACTTCCAGCACCATATTAAATAAAAGCAATGAGAATGGACATTCTTATCTATCATTGTTAGGCATAATGTTAGATATAGTTTTTTGTGTTTTTTGTTTTTTTTCTTGGGTACTTTGTTTTTTTGCTAGGTGCTCTTTATGAAATTCAGGAAGTTCCTATCTATTCATGTTTTCTTCTGAGAGTTTTGATCATGAATGGGTGTAGAATTTTTTTAAATGTTTTTCCTGTATCAATTGATATGATTATGTGATTTTTCTTCCTTAGCCTTTTAATATAGCAGGTTACGTCAATTTTTTTTTTGAGGGGTACAATGAACCAAGCTTGCATATTTTATTAGGGATTTTGCATCTATATTCATGAGGATTATTAATATGTAGCTTTATGTTTGTACTCTGATATTAAGGTGATACTAGTTTTATGAAATGAATTGGAAGTATCCTATTTATATAAATTTATATTACACTTTGAAAACTTGTATTTTGAATTTTTCTGCACAATTAGATAATCTTTGAAAACATAATTTTAAAGTCTGAATAATAATTGTAAAAATGTACTCTAACTTTTTCTTGTTTTATTATTTATAATTTAAAAAATTTTATTAATAATAATCATGTGATTAGCATTTTCCTGTATAAATCGTTGTGAACATCTTATTTATCCCTAGAATAATTTCAAGAAATTCTTATGTCAAATGATAAGAACATTTTAAAGTTTCTGATAAATCCCAGTTATCCTCCAGAAAGGGAGCAGCAATTAAATAATTCCACAGCTGTGTGTCTATCAGAATACCTGCTTCATTATATTCTAACTTCTAAATATTATTGTTTGATTTGGAGTGGCTTATTCTGATATTCTTATTATATGGTTTTTATTCTTGTGTCTGTCAACACTGTCCCAATCATTCTTTAGGAGAGTATTTGTAAATCTCGAAGATTTCGAATTTTGCTGTCATTAACCTTTATGGAAATTTTCTCACTTTACTATATGTTGGTCAAATAACATGGCCCATATAATTTCTACTTATTATAGTTATGTTTGTGGTATGTTTAGAATGTGCTTAATTTTTTACAGAAATCTGCAGTATGCTTATTAATATTTTTATTGAGTCTGTAAGAACTTGAGATGGTATTTTAAAATTTTTTTCCTTCTAATATTGTTTTGCTTTATTTATATGTTATGTGGTGCAGTCTGTATATATAGAGTTGTGATATTCTAGTTTTAACTTTTTTATCCTAAGGACTTTTTCTCCTGATTTTCATTTTGTCCATTGTCAGTATTACTACCCCTTTGGTGTTTTGATTTTGCTTGCGATATCATTATCTGACCTTTAAATTTTCACCTTTAATTTACTTACTATGTCATATAAATAGAACATAACTGGGCTTTAGCATTTCACCCAAACTGAGACTGTCTTTAAATGAGGGTTTATAAACTGATTGATCCTACATTTGCCATCTTGTTTTATGATTTTGATTTTTTTCTTTCAGAAATTTAATGTAACAAGAAAAGTGTTAGCTTGTCATTTTTCCCCTTGCAGGGGTTTTGATAAGCAAATTTTCTGTTTAAAATGCTGCTTAAGGTTTTACATGTTCCTTATGAATCTACAGAAATTATTTCACTGATCCACATGCCCATCTACTAAGACAGGGCTCGAGCTCTCTACAAAGCTCACCCCAAATATTTCTAGGAGTTCGTAGTGGGAGAGAGGGGCCTTGCTTTGTCACGTGCTGTATAAGGACCCCCTTTTCCCCTCTTTTCTTGCTCTGACTTTGCCTAGTTTGTATCTCGGTGTTTGCCAGGCACTGCTGGCTTAGGTGACAGTGGCTTTCCTTCTTCTGAGCACCGGTGGGTTTGCCAGGCCTTGTTGTGCCTGTAGCTGGGTATTGCCCTGACCCTGTTAATCTGCTTCTCGTCAGTCACTGCAGCCATCTCATTCGGTGTGACATGGTCACTAGCATTAGCCTCCGTGATGTGTATCAGTGACACAATATTCTTTTGAGAGACGGGACATTATAAAATGCTTGCATTTTAATAGTACTGCTAAAAATTAAATTTGCACTAATTCTATAAGCAAAGCTATGTATCCTAAATCACTTAGATTAATCTTGGCTCTAGTACTGCTCCACTGCTGCTATCATGACCTAAGAGTGCTGTTGTGTGCCACTGGCTGTTCAAAGATTTTACATATATAGACACATTTAATCCTCATAATAGCCCTATGAGGTAGGTATTAACTTCTTTTATAAATGAGGAAAGAAACTGAGACCATAGAGAGGTTAGGTTGAGATAGGCAAAGGAGAAGCCTCTTCAAACTAGATTATCTACCAGCCCTTACATCTGTGGCCTGGAGAGTAAATTGACATACTTGGTCCCTGGCCAGCTATCGCACTGTGTAGTCATTGTAGATAATCTTTCTCTCTCTGTGCCACACTGTGGGAGGTTTTATTCCTCTTTGGCAGCTGTAAGGAAAGAGCGAACAACTTGTTTTCAACTCTAGGTTATTATGAGCAATATAATCCTGTTTCAGCTCATAAGGTCTGCCTTTCAGTCTAAGTGCCCTTCTTTGCAGGGATGACAATAGGTAACAGATTCAAATCAAGGCAGATCTCTTAACATTGATTTATTTACCCTGACCAGATACAGGTCGGAGGGAGAAACAATGTATTCTCAGAAACATATACTGTACTTCAATTTAGGTATTTATTTAAAACTGGAAAAAATCCCATCTTTATTTCTATTTTAAATTCAAGCCAGATTTTCACAGTAACTCCTGGGAGAAGCTTGTCCCAATCCCCAAGACTCTCATAATGTTGCTGCTTTCATACCCCAAAGTCTTAGACATTATATTAGCACCTCATTATACTTGCTTTGGTAACCTAGGGTACCTTATGTGGCAACTCTGCATCCATCCTGGACCATATAAGCCTGATGCCCGTTTGTTTTCTTCCAATTGGTGCAAACCATGTTATGTGATTTAAATTGCGTGAAAACCTTTGCTGTCCTTTTTATCTTATTGATACCAATTGGTGTTAAAGTGCCTGTTTTATTCAGTTGCCTTGCAATTTTGTTTCTCTTATTTGGTGCAAGTCTGTTTTTATTAAATGGTTAAGTCTACTATTTCTAAAAATACTGTTTGAACTTTGATGTATCTGAATATTTTATCGTCAGTTACTTTTCTTACACTCTCCAAATATGATCATTTTATGAACTTTATAGACAGAAGGAGGGATCTTCTAATCCAAGTTTTTGATCATTTGCCTATGCATAGGATTTTTTTCTGGGATATTTGCTGATTGTAATTCTTTTATCAGAATCAGCACACATCAGAATACTGTGGCTTTCAAAGTGTACTGTTTCTTCTTTCTCCTCTTTCTACTATAGCCTTTCTTTCTCAGGCTGCGGTGTATCACTTCCTATATAAAAAGGGGGCTTAATGAGGACACTTAGAACAACTGATAGAAACCCAGCTTGGATTCCCTATTTGTCTCATTTAAGTATCCCGCTGGAAGAAGAATAGGGGTCCAGCTAGGCTTAGGGGGACTTGCGCCACATCCTTGTTCTCTCTGGCTTTTATATGTGCTTCTCTGGACTGTCAATTTCATGCTCACAGATTAGCTTTTAACAGCACCTGGGGGAGCGGTTGGGTTTCCAGCAATGCAGGACTCATATACTTAGAAACACACTGGAAAGAACATTTTTTACCCCCTGCTTCTAGCTAAAAAATATTCCAGGGAAGGACTCTGATTGGCTTGTGCCAGATCCAGTCCCATTCCTGGGTGAATTATTTTGCCTAGGGAGCAGAGTGCTGTGATTGACCTTATTTAGGTTGGTATCCACCCTTGACCACTGGCTGAGGCCCATGATTATAGGGTCATGTAAGAAGATGGCAACTCCCTTTCCAGTCATATGGTTTAGTTTCCCTAAAAGAAGGTTAGGGGGCTTCTAATCCTGGGAGAAGCAGCAATTTTTAGAAAGAGAAAGTAATAGATGTCTGATATTGTTGATAATTGGATTCAGGGTGGCCACTTAGTAAAAAGGCTTTAGAACAATTCAGATGAAAGGTAGCAGGATATGAACTGAGTATGTGAAAGAGGAGAGATGGAGAGATGATTTGACATTCAAAACATTTAGGTAGCATTCATGGAGTTATAAGCAAACTATTAAAAAACAAATTAACTATGCAAACACCAGCCAATAAAATAAACCATCTGCTTTGTTTGACCCTTTTGAACATGTTTGCTGTGAGGCATGCAATTTTACTTTTTGTTTTTTTTGCTACTTCATTTACATAGTTATTGTCATTTGTTCAGTCACCTGAACATTTTCTGTCTAGAACAGAGTGAAGGACATATGGTTATTGACTGTTTGTCATTTCAAGCTGTTAAACACAGAACAGGTTTCTTAAATGCCTCTCTCTCCTGCCTCTGCACATAACCAACTGAATGTAAGAAAAGCAGTATCCTTGACTCATGTTTGACTGTTCTTGGCATAATGTCAGTGCTGCTTGGACTATAACTTTTATTGGTTTATTTGTGAATAGAATTATTCTGTTCAAATGGCATATCCCACAAGGCATAGTTTAATGTGATTATAGATTTATAATGGATATAGGTTGCAGACTTCTCTTTGTACTGGTTAATGCATAGGGCTAAATACTACTTTCATATTTGGATTAGCATTCTTATGTAATCATGTAAAATATTTTATTATAATAAATAAGACCTTTTTAGGTATCCTTGAGATCAAATCTCATAAGTACTAAAAATTTATTTGCCTTTTAAAATGTGTTGACATTTGGGCTGATGGTGCAGAGGCAATGGTGTGTAAAACTGCTGGTGCCTTAGCACAAATCAGGATAGTGGCAGCAGAGTATACTAGTAATTGGTGTATTTTTAACCATCTTCCATTTGCAGAAAAAAGGTACTTTCACGTGTGTCCTTGATGAAACAGTAAAATTATTAATTTTATTAATTTTTTACTCCCAATTCAAAATGTTTTTAATATTCTGTGTGAAGAAATGGGAAAAATACATAAAGCACTTTGGATCCATACTGAAATAAAATGCTGTCTTTAGGAAAAGTACATGTACAGCTTTTGAGCTGTGAGCTCAACTAAATGCCTTTTTCATAGAAAAGCATTTTTACTTGAAAGAATGACTCACAAACTGTGGTCATTCAGATATGGATATTTGGCTGGCATTTTCTTTAAAATAAGCCTATCATTTAACTGGCAGTAGTTGTTGCCCAAAATAAAAATCCCAAAGAAGATAAAATTACAAAGAAAAATTAGAGTTAGGAACTTGGAAAACCGTATGTACCACCTTGAACTCAACAGCTTCCCAATACTTAAATTATTCTGATGAAATTGATGGTTTTTAACAAATGGGATTTTTTTTTTTTTTGGGACGTGGTGTAATAGAGAGTCCACACTTGGTAGCTCTGCATAACTCAGTGAACTAATATTTCTTAAATGATCTATGTGTATAATGTTACAAAATCAGGCATGGGTAAAAGATTTATAGAAAGTACAAGATAGACTAGTGGATTTTAATGTAACAGGGTTAAAAAGCAAGTTCATTGGTAGAAGTTTGAAGTTGTATGTTGTAGTGAGCTTTTAAGAAACTACCACTTGTCAAATAAAGAAGAATATATACAATTACATTAAAGGCTATTAAAATACTACACCATTTTCCAACTAAATATACTTTAAGCAAATAACACGTAACAGCAGATTGAAAGTTGAAGCAGATGTAAGAATGCAGCTGTTTTCCATTAAATTAGACATCAGAGGTTTTTAAAAATGCAAAACAGTACCTCTATTCTCATTAATTTTTTAATTGTTTTGGAAAATAGTCATTTTTCTCATAAAAATTGTATTTATGTTAAAATGTAAAGACTTTTTGTTGTATTTAAATGAATAAATATTTAAAATTTTGCTGTTTTAATTTATAATACAACAAATATTTGTTTATATAACGTATTTAAATAAAAGTATTTTAGAATCTTTAATAATTTCTAAGTGCTAAGGGAGGGGGGGTCCATGAGACCAAAAAGTTTTGGGAACTTCTGGCCTTTAGGATAAAATTCAAACCTCCGTGTATGGTTCAGAAATCTTTCTTTCAGTAGCTTCTGCCACCTCGCCCATGATCTCTCCTGTCTCATTTCCCCTCCACCAAAAGAACCATGCTGTTTTACCTCTCTGTGTGTTTGTTCAGTGCTCTTTTTGCCATGAATATCCATTTTCTTTCAGCTCTCTGTCTAAAGTACTGTCTCCCAATGCCTCTTGGGACATTTATCTGTGTAATACTTTTGGTCATCAAGTCTCCTTTATTTGAAATTAATAAAATCACTCCAACTTTCTTATATTTATTGTTTGCATGGTATATCTTTTTCCATCCATTTACTTTCAGCCTACCTGTGCCTTCATATTTAAACTTGCTTTCTTATAGATATCATATAATTGGATCTTGCATTATTAATTCATCTAAAATCTCAGCCTTTACTAATCACACTTACGATGGCTCCAGCCTCGTGACTTAAGTACCTCCCAAAGGCCTCACCTCCTACTACCATCACATTGGGCATTAGTATTTCAACATAAGAAGTTGGATGGCACACAAAAATTTAAATCATAGCAAGGGGGAAAAGGAGGCAAGCCTTTAACCTGTTATGATTGAAGGTAAATAAAAATGAGGATTAAATTCTAAGTAGGAAGAGCTTGTGATGAGGTAACTGAGACTGAGGGCATAAAAGCAACTGTAAAAAATACTTCAGAGTTTCAGAAGACACTGAGGAAAGAGTTAAAAGGTGGACTGATGGTGAGAGGAAAAATGGACCAAGATGCAAAGGAATAAATATATGGAAAAAAATATAAGGAAAAATATATGAAAAAAAGATTGCAGATTGGAGGAGGATAATTCTATCCAGAGCTGGAATTGAAGCGTACAGCAAGGAACCAGCTTTTTTCTTTCCTTTTTAAAAGGCTATGTATATCATGAGAATAATCATCTATATGTTTTTCTAGTCAATTGCCCCCTTTTTTTTACATTTACCTTGAATTAATTAAGATAAATGTTTGTATGCAGCATGATACCAGTATGAACTTTTTTTCTCAAATTGTTAAACCAAAAAATTTTAAATTTTTTCTTCTCTAATTTTAATTACTTTTTTACAGTTTTCTGGTATTTTCTTAATTGTGCTGTGAAAAGCCTTAGAGTTCCTCAGACTTGCATCAGGCAGAGAGCTATGATTATTTTTTCCTTTGGTTATTTCTTTTATTAACTTTGTAATTCAGTGAATGGTATTTAACTACCTATTACATGCGAGACACTGTGCTAGTGTCACTGGAGTTACAGTGAGTCCTAAAATGAGCATGGCCCTTGCCTCAGGGAGCTATATTGTCTAACAAGTTTTATAAACCAGGCTGTCATATACACGTTCCTTTTTTTTCCATTGAAACTTGTAGAAAGACAGTGAGATTTGGAGACCCACTAATTTTGTGACGTTAAGCAAGTTATTTACCTTCTCCAAATCTTCATATATTCTCACTTTATGGTAGGATGTAGCCCTTGTTTTAGTGTATTACTTTAAGGATTGAATGGAATAACTTCAAGAGGAAGGGCTCAGCCCCCAATAATTAATTTACTTTCTTCTTTCCTACCTTTTGTCTACATTTTTCCTGTTGATAAAAGACCTGGATTTTTGGTTAACAATCCTACGTCCGGTGTCATCTGAGTGTTTGGTACAGATTACTAATAGGTTATCTAACTTCTCTTTCCTAACACTCTATTGATATTACTTTCTTTAATATCATCATGCCATCTTGCTTAAGCCAAAGAATTTGTTAGGTCCAAGGTGTTTAATCTCCCTTAATTCTTAACTATCCCTGTATTCTAAGAATTTCTTTCTCTTTTTCATACTACTATAATATTTTTCTTCTTTATTGTTTTGCAAATATCCTTTTACATGTCTTTATTCATTTTCATTCTTCAGTCCCCCGATTTTTTTTTGAGATATTTTCTCAAAACTCTTTCCTCCCAGCTCTTTTTTTTTTTTTTTTTTGCTTTTGCCCTTCTTTTTGTCAAACAAGTAGTCATCTGTTCTCATCACTTAAGCTCTGTCCTCTCTGTACCCTCGTTATATCTACCTGTCTATTGGAATCCAACCCCACATTACTAAGTTAGTATAGGGAGTCCATTCATTCCTTGATGGTTTTTCCTGCTGTTGGATATACTGTCTCTTCACATGCTGATCAGTGTTCTGCTCTAAAATTCTGTTCCTATGTCCACAGTAATTCACCTTTTT
This sequence comes from Hippopotamus amphibius kiboko, assembly GCF_030028045.1. Classification (NCBI taxonomy): domain Eukaryota; kingdom Metazoa; phylum Chordata; class Mammalia; order Artiodactyla; family Hippopotamidae; genus Hippopotamus; species Hippopotamus amphibius. The sequence goes on along the minus strand of NC_080188.1, from coordinate 140,375,837 downwards.
CTTAATTTGGTTTCATAGCTTGTTGTCCTCTTAAAAGTGCTATCATTCTTCTAGTCACTTAGACTCAAAACCTTGATTCCTTCATCTTCACACTCTGTGTTCAGTTTAGTCTTGTTACTTCTTGTTTGGAAATATCTTATACTCATTAGTTCTTTATTTCTCTGCTACTATCATGCAAGTCCCATCAGCATAGTAGATGATTTCAGCAGCCTTTGCTGTTCTTTCCGTTGCTTATTCTTTTCTTCAGACCAGCTTTCCCATGATTATTATGTTAGTAATATTCCTAAAATACTAAATTTATCCTGTATTCTGTTTAACATTTTCAGTGATTCATTTATTCTGGCAGTGTTTCTTTTGAAGGAAAAATTTTCTCATGGATTCCCAGTGTTGACACAATTTATTTTAATTATAATGTAACTTAAGTCAGTCCAAATATACAATTAAATATAAACTTTTGCACATCAAACTGTATGGCTAAAACAACTTACAAATTCATTACAAACAAAACTAAAAAATGGATAAAATTTAAGTTAACATTAATGTGATAAAAGATGTTTGCGGAAACTTAATCAGTTAAGTTCAACATGAATATGGTACTGAGTGCTCTGAGTCTGGCACAGGCCTATTCTACTTTTGAAACTTCTCAGAAACCTTTGTTTCTGCAGTGTGCTATGCTTGCTATCATTTGGCTTTTACTTCGATCTGTCCTTGCCTTTTTTTCCCCCCATCCCTCTGCTGACTATAATTAAAATAGCCTATTTGGCAGCAGTAAGGTAGTAAGTAAAAATGCACATTCAGGCACTGATAATACTTGGATTTAGGATTATTAGGTAGTTATCAAGATGATCCAGAGTATGGAGTGTGTGTGTGTCTGTGTGTGTGTGAAAGAGAAAGAGAGAGAGAGATTTAGTTCACTTGAAAAAAAGAAACTTAGAAGATTTTTGTAGAAGGCTAATGGAATCTCAAAAATCAGTTCCAGACCTCCAGAGTCTACAAACACCATTATAAAAACTGCTGTTTGTGGAATATAGACCAAATTCCTCATGTTGACATCTAAGGCCTTTATCAGTTTGCATTAAATCTCTTTTCCTTTTTAGCTTTTTCTTGTTTGACTTCTTACTATTATGTACACACGTTCACATTTTCCCCAGATTTGTGCCTTGTCTGTTTTTATTTATTTATTTACTTATTTTTTATTGGCTGCATTGGGTCTTCTTTGCTGCACGCAGGCTTTCTCTAGTTGCAGAGAGTGGGGGCTACTCTTCATTGCACAGCGCAGGCTTCTTATTGCAGTGGCTTCTCTTGTTGTAGAGCACGGGCTCTAGGCACGCGCGCTCAGTAGTTGTGGCTTGCAGGCTCTAGAGCGCAGGCTCAGTTGTTGTGGTGCATGGGCTTAGTTGCTCTGTGGCATGTGAAATCTTCCCAGAGCAGGGATTGAACCCTGTGTCCTCTGCATTTGCAGGCGGACTCTCAACCACTATGCCACTAGAGAAGTCCATGCCTTGTCTGTTTTTTATACCTCATTCTTAATGTAATCCCTTCTATCTATAGCCTTTAAGGGCCAGTTCATGCCCTTGTTTTTCTCCTTAAAGCTTCTGTTCCCCTTTTCAGTTATAATTTGATATTTCTCCTTCTTTGAACTCCTCCTTTAAACTCTTTCTGTATCTGGTACTTTAACATGTCATTTTAAAAAGTAATATTAGTTTAATTGCTTGGTTTTCATATTCTTTACATCACTAGACTTCAGGGTCCTTAAAGGCAAAGTAGTAACTTAAAAGTGTTTTGCCTGATCTTCAAGATCATTGTTGATATCGCTGAAGCACTTTACTAAGTGAATCAAATGGGATTACAGTATTAGGGGTTTAGTTTCCCTTGCAGAAATATATGATTCCTTCCTATAGAGGGTAAGCAAAGTACTTAGATATAGAAAATTTGCATTCCTCTAAAACTAGAATGCCTTAGTAATTTTGTATTTTTGCACTCATTTGTTCTGTATTTTCAGGACTGCTGGGAAAGATCCTGATGGCTGTCCGAGATGCAGGTTTTGAGATCTCAGCTATGCAGATGGTAGGTAGTTTTCAATGAGTCATAAGTTACTGAGGAACTTTGTTGGTTTTTTTTTTTTAACGTATGCTTTCCAGTGTTTTACCTTGAATGTTCTCTGTGCACTTGTGAACTCAATGCATTAAAGATAAAAAGATATATTTATTGAACTTGATAACCTTATAGTAAAAAAATATTTTTGAAGTGATTTTACCCATATAATCTCTCATTAAGAGAACTAATATTCCAATGGTTCATCTAATTTAAGCTTATAAAGTAGGTTTATATAGTTTCTGGAACTTCAGTTGCAAAATAAATGCACACTGAAACAATGCATTTAGTTCCTCCAAACAAAAAATGGAATTAAGCTAAGTAGTTATAAAGAATTTTCTGTTGTCTGGTTTTGTGACTAAGCATCAATTCAGGTTTTCCCCCGACCAGGACTTTTGCTGGTTTCTAGAGTTTGCCTCGGGATCTTCTTTGAAGTTAGCACATTTCAGCCCCTCTGTTGGCAGTCACATCACTGAACCTCCAGAGCCCACAGTCATTCAAAATTGCCCTGCTGACACGTTTCTAGGAAACTCTTCACTAAAGAAACAATATTAACTTCTGTAGAGCCTTTCTGTATCTTTGTGCTACATGTATAAGTGCATTTGACAATAAATTGGGCACAAATTATTAGAGGAATCAGGTAAATAATTTGCATTTTATAATTTTTGAAGACCAGCAAGTTTGTGTTATTATGATAGTGAAAGGCCAGTTTTGGAAAGAATTTTCTTACCAGTATAATTTATTAGCTCTTTTTCTGAAAAGGAACTACTTTTGATTTCTGTGAAGTCTTAGGATCACCCAAAATCGGAGATGAGGGCACTAATTGGGGTTCTGCCTATTTTGTATCCTGGCTGGTGGGAATGCTAAGAAGCTAAGAAAAGGTCAGAAACATCAGCTAGGTTACAAAGCTATCAGGCACAACTTGGAGACTGATGAGGAAGTTAATATTTGAAGAATCTCACCCAGGACTACAATGAAATGGTTAGCCAAAACGTTCTCAAAGTTAGCTTGGTGATGTAGTCACAGAGTTATAGGACCTAAGCCTCCTTAAGTAGCAATCATTCTGGAAATTTTAGAATTAATCATTGATCTAACTCTAGGCCTACAACCTAGAATAGTGATTGTCCATAGTAGATGCTTAGTGAAAAAATGATTTAAAAAAAAGGATCAATTGAACTTATGGGGGAGGCATGGTAGTTTAGTGGCAATCGAGTCGTGATTTTTGGCTCTATTTGTGAATCATGGGTCTTCTGCTTTCTGGGTATGTGAACTTGGCCAGATTTTAAGCATTCTTATCTTCAGTTTTCTCAGCGAGGCAATGAGAAGAGTAGTATTTGCCACAATGGATTGTTTTGTGGTTTACATGAAATAACCCTACACAATACTTTGTAGAATTTCCAGTGCAAGTTACTAAGTATTTAATAAATTATATTTTCTGCTATTATTTGATAGTGTTAATAATATAAAAATAATATAAAAATATAATAATATAAAAATCAAATAATATACTGAAACCCGACAAAATTCCTTCCCTGTAATAGTTATGTTGCCTATGAAAATAAATCTTCCTAGTTTGAACTATCGTCTGGATAGACAGAAACTTCTTCATGATCTTCAGTGCTGTCAACAATAAAGAAGCAAAGTAGGGAGGAAAACAAAATTGGAGAGCCTGAGGCTATTTTTTTTTTAATTTAAGGTTCTGGTTCTTGAGACTCTAGAACTTAATGAAATTTTATTTCTAAGTTTGAATCCAGCCTGGATAGGATTGCCTCTTTGTAGGTTTACCTTATTAGCATACTCTGACAATTCTTTTTGAAGAGCAGTAGGATTTCCAGATGAATGATGCTTTACTATGAACCAGACTAGGGATTTTTCTGAATGCTTGGGAGGAAAAGGGTATTATTTCAGCCCCTTCTACAAAATTTGAAGAACTCTTCTTTAGTAATATTTCTTTCTTGTGCCACTAATCTATCAATGAACAATATTTATCAATATGTAAGTCTTTTTTGTACCAAGAAAGAGGTTTTATTCAACGAGGTGGGGTGTAGTGGTTGAGAGCACAATCAATGGGATCAGACTGCTTGAGATGGAATGCCAGGTGGTGGAGGTTACATAACCCCTCGGAGTCTTCACCTCATCTGTAAATTGGGGCTGTTAACATTACTTATGTTGTGGGCAGCTTTTTACAATTAAATGAGATGATGCACGTACAGGACCTAGAACAATGCTTGATACATTTAAGTACTCAATATATGTTATAAATAATTTTTTATTTTTGATAAATTATTTTCTATTATTGATGGGCTGAACTTTAACACTTTTTCTTCAAAGACGGTTTAATGTATTCAAGGTTTACATTTTAAAGAAAATATATCCAAGAGATCATAAATGTTGAGTGCTAAGTGTGGTTCATTCTATTTTGTTGGTTGGCTTATGGTTTTTTTTTTTTTGTTTTTTGTTTTTTCTTTTTAAATGTAGTACAACATGGATCGGGTTAATGTTGAAGAGTTTTATGAAGTTTATAAAGGAGTCGTGTCTGAGTATAACGTAAGTATCAAAATAAATGTAAAGCATTGGTACTGAAAACAACTTGTGTATCTCAGATCTTGTAGATCTCAGTATAATTTATGATCATGAAAGTATTCCTTGAAGTAGTCATGATTCTGCCAGTTGCCAACTGATGATACCGGTGACTGAGGCATTTTTATCCCTCAGAGTCACTGGGTCAGTTTTAAAAATATGATGCTGTTTCATTTTTGAAACAAAAATATACAGGAATCCAAAAATCATTTTGCTGAGCTATTGACACATTTTGATATTATCTGTGAAGACTGTAAGATTCTCAGAGTGGAAGTCTGTCCAAAATGCTTTAAAAAGTTGGGAGCAAATAGTTCTTAATGTAACTTCCAGTGGTACTTATTGTCTACTTAATGATACAAATGCAGGTAGAATCATCTGAAAATGCCATGGAGACTGAAGAAATAGTAAGACTTAAAGGGAGTTGTTTAGAGGGCAGTGAAATTCGTTCTTGAAAACAAGACTATATTCAAAAAAACCAAATGTTGTTCCTTAAAATAACACGTGATAAATATTTAATCAAAGTTAGTTTCCTTCGTCTTGTTTAGCCCTACACAGTAAAGACTGATAATGAAATATTATATTTTGCATTCAGCATACTGGTAGTGTTCCACCCTTCTTTAGAGGAACCAGAGTGCTTTTCCTTTTATTATAGCTTATTGAACTTTAATCTTGTCAGCTTCTTCATTTTTAGAATTATACTCTTTCTTTTCTTAAATGGAAGAAATTTTAAAATGTGTTCTTTTTTTTAAAACCAAAACATTGAAAAAAAATATTTATTTATTTATTGGCTGCATTGGATCTTTGTTATTGCACACAGGCTTTTTCTAGTTGCAGCAAGTGGGAGCTACTCTTTATTGTGGTGCGTGGGCTCCTCATTGTGGTGGCTTCTTCTGTAGCGGAGCACGGGCTCTAGGCGTGTAGGCTTCAGTAGTTGTGGCACACAGGCTTAGTTGCTCCGCGGCATGTGGGATCTTCCTGGAACAGGGATTGAACCCATGTCCCCTGCATTGTCAGGCAGATCCTTAACCACTGTGCCATCTAGGAAGTCCCCTTAAAATGTGTTCCTATCTAAACATCATTTATTCAACCAATGATAGCTGTTTTCCATTTCTTAAATCTTCCTTTTTTACATTTTCCTTCTTTTATGTGTTCAAATGACTTTTAAAAAATATGGTTAAAAGCAATTATCTTTGTTAATGTGCATTATATTATAGTTTTATTGTATATAAAATAAAGAGACTCATGGAGACATATCTCACAGTAGCCTTGATCACCCTGAGTTACATTCTCATACAACATCAGATAGTATTGAATTCGGTAACAAGTAGTAGTTGAGGGCACTAACGTTTTATGTACATATCTGAGGTAGGTCATACTTCCCTTTGGTGAACAGCTTTTTAAGAAAAACCTCATCTTCAAGGAAGGGAGGGAATACGGGGATATGTGTATAAAAACAGATGATTGAACCTGGTGTACCCCCCCAAAAAAAAATAAATAAATAAAAATAAAAATTAAAAAAAAAAAAAAAAAAAAGAATCTGCCTGCCAATGCAGGGGACATGAGTTCAGTTTCTGGTCAGGGAAGATTCCACATGTCGAGGAGCAACTAAGCCCGTGCACCACAACTACTGACCCTGTGCTCTAGAGCCCATGAGCCACAACTACTGAGCCTGCATGCTGCAACTACTGAAGCCCATGCGCCTAGAGCCTGTGCTCCGCAACAAGAGAAGCCACTATAATGAGAAGCCTGTGCACCTGAGCACTGCCATGAAGAGTAGCCCCCACTCGCCACAACTAGAGAAAGCCCAAGTAGAGCAGTGAAGACCCAACGCAGCCAAAAATCAATCATCTTTAAAAAAAGAAAAAAGCCCCTCATCTTTTTTTCATTTATTTTTTATTGAGGTAACATTGGTTTATAACATTATATAAGTTTCATGTATACAACATTGTATTTCTGCGCTATATTGTGCTTTAAAAATACCATGCATGCAATCTTTTTTATATAATACATTTGCTTTCAGATTTTTTTGATTTTGGGATTCTGGAGATAAAGATAAAAACATCACTGGGTGGCTATGTCATTTCCCCTGAGAAATCAGGAATTTGAATGACAGTAGCAATATTATACTTTAATGTCAGGACAGCCCAGAATGATTGGTATTGATGTACTTTCTTCTGTTTAATCTTCTCAGTAAGATATTTTCTATAATTGCTATTTAAATCTTATTAATAAAAGAACCTTTAAACAAATATTTCAAGTTATTGGTTTGTAGCAGTCTGTTAATGGAGTGCACTATATATATGAACCTGAATATATCAATATCCAGGTATCTTTGAGATGTTACTGTATTTATATGATGTAAAATCTTATTTAAGCTAAGGAAAGTCGCTTCTTTCAAAATATTCCTGAAAAGGAAGTAAGAGTGTTTTTATCCCAGTAATATTTTATTGAAGTAAATAATATTCTTATGAATGGCATATGATCTCTCATTCTTTTAGAGTTCTTTTCCCAATTCATGATTCTGACTATTTCATTCAAAGGAAGTTGTGTGATGGTCTGTATTCATATACCAGAAATGCATATGATTGCGATAGCTTACATTGGGTACTTTGGGATAGTAAGAATCAGAGAGCAAATCCTGAGGCTCACTTGCTATTGTGATTGATGTATTTCCACTTGGGTCTTTAATTTCTCATGACAGTTAATATTTAGGACTTGAGTTTTAAGTTCAAGGAAGAGAGAAATTTTTAAATGCTGCATACTAGATCTCTTAATTTTAGGAGATTTCTTTAATTCTATAAAGTAGGCCCTGTAAAAATAATCTTGAGGCAACATAGGTCTAAAGAAACAAAAACAGGTGATCTGATTCTTACTCTGACTTTCAGTACAGCACTTTACCCTCTGTCTTCAGATTCTTACTTATAAAAGAAATAAGATATATAGTAATATTAGTGATTCCATCCATTTTATTATTTTAAACTTAAAGATATCTTAGTATAGACATGTGAAATGTAGAATATGTAGTGTGAAATAGTACAGCATAACTGACACTGTTGTAAAAGATTTTTTTTTATAATTCTATTCTAGTTCTAGGTTTTCCTGTGTTACTTGCTTCAAATTGTAAAATTTTCCTATCTCCCCAGATTAACTGCAACCGCTTACAGCTTCCAGACCTTGGTTTCCTTTTTTATTTTTTGGTTGTGGAGTCAGATGCTAAGTTCAGATCTCAAGCCCACCAGTTGTGTGACCATAGAAATTATTTACCTCAAGGATTTATTTACCTTCTTTAAGCCTTAGTCTACCCTTATATAAAACAGAAACAGTGCTATTACTTTATGAAATTATGGTGGTGATTGAATGAAATAAATCATGTAAAGCAGTCTCACATACTGAGACAACTGCTTTAGTAAATATTAGCTATTTTTATTATTACTATTATTGTTATTACTATAGCTGACAGTTTGTAGTAGATTCTGTGTGGATCATTTACAGTTAAATTTGCTGCTTCAGCATTTGCAATCATAAAAGGTAATAATTCCTATCTCATAGAGTTATCATGATCCAGTTATTTGCCACACATATATTGAGTATCTTCTGTGGGCCAGACAATGTGTTGGATCCCAGGGAGACAGAAATGAACACAAAAAGCACTCTACCTGCATTCAGTGGAGCTGATGTCCTGGTGAGGAGAGGGATTAAATCAGGCATCCCATGGCAACTACTTAAGGAAACTACTTAAGGATGATAGTCAAAGGGCTGTTAAGGAGGGAAACAAGTGCTTTTTTGTTTGACAGTTTTTTACTTAAGTAAAAACCTAATTCTGTTAATTCTCTTAATTCTCTTAATCTGTTAACGGAATTCTCAAATCCATTTTTTAAGGAACACTTTATGCTATTGATGGAATCCTTTTTTCAACTTTTTTCTTTGCATTTTGTGCAGCCCTCTATGTTTATCATTTTAATAGTATTTGTTATTCACACTGAAAGAGAGACAAATGAAAGAAAGGTGGACAAAATTTGCACTTCTCTTTTTGGATAATGTGCTCATGGCTTCTTCTACCCTTACTGACAACTTGACTCTTGACATTTGTGTGTAGGCAGTACTTCAGTAGCATGAGACAGAAAATCCTACTCAACATAATTATCCATAAAAATCAATTTCACATGACCTTTGTGAAATAGCGAAGTGACTTCAGGGGCGTGCATCTAGAGATTCTAATGAGTAGCGTTCTGTGTACCATACTAATTATGAAGTCCTCTCCCTCCTTTTTTAACTTCTGGCATTTCTAGAAGGCATGATGATTGAGTTCAGATTAATATTTAAATATTGCTCTGTAATAAATTGCCTTTATTTTACTGTGACCTTGTGTATTATAAACCTTCCAAAGGCATTAAAATGGTTTGCATGGCCCTCCATGATCTGGCCTCGCCTCTTAACTGCTTTCCTGTGGTCTCACTCAGCTCCTGATATCATGTCTGCTTTACTGATCTTCATATACCCCAAATGTATTTCTTCCTCCAGGTCTTTATATGTATTTTCCCTTCTGCCTGAAGTCTTCCATTCATTATATGTTTCAGACACCATGAGAGGCACTTTTCTTTGACCATATTTTTCATTAAACCACTTCACATATAGAGTTAAGAGCCTTAAAACAGTATAGTTCCATTTCTTCCCTCTTATTCTGCATGCTGTTATCATACATTTTACATCTATATATGTTATAAGCCCTACAATACATTTGTAATATTTTTGTTTGAATAATTACAGTTTTTCTTTTTTAGTTGCTGTGAAATAGGTTTTATATTTACCCACATTTACTGTTGTTTTGTGTAGATCCATATTTTTGTCTGGCATCATTTTTCTTCTGTCTGAAGAATTTCCTTTAACACTTCCTATGGTATAGGACTGGTGGTGAATTCTTTCAGATTTTGTTCATCTGAAAAAGTTTTTTTTTAATTGAAAGATCATTGATTTACAATATTATGTTAGTTTCAGGTTACAACACAGTGATTCAATATTTTTACAGATTGTATTCCATTTAAATTTATTAAAAAATAATGGCTATATTTCCCTGACAGTATATCCTTGTTGCTTATTTTATACATGGCAGTTTGTATCTCTTAACCCCCTACCCTTGTCTTGCCCCTACTCCCTTCCCTCTCCCTCCTGGTAACCATTAGTTTGTTCTCTATATCTGTGAGTCTGTTTCTGTTTTGTTATATATATGCATTTGTTTTATTTTTAAGATTCCACATATAAATGATAATGTGTAGAGTATTTGTCTTTCTCTGACCTATTTCACTAAGCATAATACCCCTAGGTCCATGCACATTGTTGCCAGTGGCAGAATTTCATTCTTTTTTATGACTGAATAGTGTTCCACATCTTCTTTATCTATGCATCTGTTGTTGGATACTTAGATTACTTCCATATCTTGGCTCTTGTAAATAATGCTGCTATTGGAATGCATGTATCTTTTTGAATTAGTTTTCATTTTCTTCAGATATATACCCATATATATATATATATATGAATCATATGCTGGATGATATGGTAGTTCTATTTTTAGTTTTTTGAGGAACTTCCACACTGTTTTCCATAGTGGCTGTACCAATTTACATTCCCACCAACAGTGTACTTGGGTTCCCTTTTCTCCACATTGTTGCCAGAATTTGTTATTTGTTAGACTTTTTGATGATAGCTATTTTAGCAGGTGTGAGGTGATATCTCATTGAAGTTTTTGCGGTTTTGATTTTCATTTCTCTGATAATTAGCAGTCTAACCATCTTTTCATGTGTCTGTTGGCCATCTGTATGTCTTCTTTGGAAAAACGTCTATTTAATTCTTTGAATTTTTTGTTTTTTTGATGTTGAGTTGTATGAGCTCTTTATTTTTTGATATTAACCCCTTGTTGGTCATAGCATTTGCAAATATTTTCTCCCATCCAGTAGGTTTTCTTTTCATTCTGTTGATAGTTTCCTTTGCTGTATAAAAGCTTTTAAGTTTAATAGGTCTCATTTGTTTATTTTTGCTTTTATTTCTTTTGCCTTAGGCTACAGATCCAAAAAAAATATTGCTACAATTTATGTTAAAGTGTTCTGCCTATGTTTTCTTCTAGACATTTTTTGGTTTCAAGTCTTACATTTAGATCTTTCATCCATTTTGAGTATATTTTTGTATGTGGTGTGAGGAAATGTTCTAATTTCACTCTTTTACATGTAGCTGTCCAGTTTTCCCAGCACTGGTTAAAGAGACTGTCTTTTCTCCATTGCATGTTCTTGCCTCTTTTGTAATAGAGTGACGTTTGTTGTAAAGTGAGTGGGTTTATGTTGGGCTCTCTGTTCTGTTCCCTTGATCTGTGTCTCTGTTTTTGTGTCAGTACCATGTTGTTTTGACTACTGTAGCTTTGTTGTATAGTCTGAAGTCAGGGATCGTGATACCTCCAGCTTTGTTCTTTTTTTTCCTGAAGATTGCTTTGGCAATTCAGGGTCCTTGGTGGTTCCATATAAATTTTAGAATTATTTGTTTGAATACTGTGCAAAATTCCATGGATATTTTGATGGGGATTGCATTAAATTGGTAGATTGCTTTGGGTAATATAGCCATTTTAACAATATTAATTTCTCCAATGCAAGAACACAGGATATCTTTCCATTTCTCTGTATCATCATTAATTTCCTTCATCAGTGTTTTATAGTTTTCATAGTATAGGTCTTTCACTTTTACTATAGTTTTCATAGTATGGTCGTAGTATAAGGAGAGGATGCTCACTCTCCCTACTTTTATTTAACATAGTATTAGGAGTCCTAGTCACAGTAATTAGAGAAAATAAAGAAATAAAAAGCATCCAAATTGGAAGGGAAAAGTAAGACTGTCATGATTTGCAGATGATATGGTACTATATAGAGAAAATTCTAAAGTCTCCACCAATTAAGTATTAGAACTAACAAGTGAATTCAGTAATGTTGCATAATGTAAGATTATAGAAATCTGTTGCTTGTCTATACACTAGTAGTGAACTATCAGAAAGGTAAAGCAAGAAAACAATCCCCATTTAAAGTTGCATCAAAAATAATTAAATACCTAGGAATAAACTTAACCAAGGAGGTTAAAGACTTATACTCTTTAAGTCTTTTTTTTCCATTCAATTTGGAAAATATTTTCCAAATATCTTCTCAACTGGCTATAGATTTCTAGATAGGTTGTTGTTGTTTTTATCCTTGTCTTTGATCTATTGTTATGTTTCTTTCTTTTGTTTGTTTCTAAGGTTTTTGTTGTTGTTTTTACTGTTTATCACCGGGTTGTTTTCTTGTTGTTGTTTTGTAGCCGATTTGATTATGATATGCCCTAGTTTATTTTTCTTTCCATTTATTCTCCTTGATTTTGTTGGATCTGTGGGTTTGTGGGTTTCATGAAATTTGAAAACTTTTTAGCAATTAATTCTCAAAATATATTTCTGTTCATTACCCTTTCTTCTTTTGGGGCTCCAATTACACAGCTTGACATTGTCCCATAAATCTTCTTTTCAATTTTAAAATTTTTCTTTATTTTTCTTTCTCTCCATGCTTGCTTTTTAATAGTTTCTGTTGTATATCTTCAAATTCATTTATTTTCTACAGAGTCTTATCCTGTTTATCCAATAAAGTGTATTTTTAAGTTCAGATGTAGTTTTCATCTTTAGAAGTTCTATTTGGATCTTTTTAGTATCTTTTATTTTCTGTGCATTATGTCCATGTTTCCTTTATAATTTGAGCATATAGAACCTATTTATAGTGACTGTTTTAAAATTCTTGTGTAATTACATTCACCTTTTCTGTCATTGCTGATCCTGTGTCTATTTATTTTCTTTTGGTGATGGTTTATATTTTCCTACTTCCTTGCATGCTGGGTAATTTTTATTATATGCTGATGTTGTGAAACTCATAGTATTACATGGTATTGTTGTATTACTTTGAAGAATGTTTGACTTTGTTCTGGCACTCAGTCAAGTTATTTGGGATCAATTTGACCCTTTTGAGACTTGCTTTTAAGCTTTTATAGGATAGGTACAGAGCATTCCATATCTAAGGCAAGTTTAGGCCAATTACTATGGTGCAGTACCATTCCGAGGACTCTACCTGATGCCCTGTGTATCATATGATGGCTTTCTACTCCGGCTGATAGAAGCACAAAGTCTTCTCAGCTTTGTGCTATCTTTGTGAATTGTTTCATTTATTGCTTTCTGGTAGTTCTTTTTTCAGCCTTGGGTAGTATCCTCTACACATACATGACTCTTAGCCAAAGACTCAAGTGAACTTCTATGCAGATCCCTGTATCTTACTCTCCTGTAGCTCTCCCACCTCCTCTAGTACTCTGTCCTTCAAATTCTAGCCTCACTGGCCTCCCTAAACTCCAGTCTCTGTCACTTCTACTCAGTGAGAATGTTGGACTCTTTGGAATTTGTATCTTTAGAAGTGTTCATTTGACAGTACTGTGTTCAAGGGGAGAGAGCCTTTTATTTTTATTTATTTTTATTTATACATTTATTTATTTATTTATTTTTGGCTGTGTTGGGTCTTCATTGCTGTGCACGGGCTTTCTCTAGTTGTGGCAAGTGGGGGCTACTGTTCATTGCGGTGCACAGGCTTCTCATTGCGGTGGCTTCTCTTGTTGTGGAGCATAGGCTCTAGGTGCGTGGGCTTCAGTAGTTGTGGCTCACGGGCTCTAGAGCACAGGCTCCATAGCTGTGGTGCACGGGCTCAGTTGCTCCATGGCATGTGGGATCTTCCCAGACCAGGGCTCAAACCCATGTCTCCTGCATTGACAGGTGGATTCTCAACCCCTGTGCCACAAGGGAAGCCTGAGAGAGCCTTTTAAAAGGAAGATGTACTAGAAGATAATTTCAGATAGTGAACACGTCAAATGGTAAAGCATTAAACTAAAACTGGTAGTGGTAGGAATGGAGACAAGGGAACATATCTAAAATATATTTTTGCAGGAAAAAATGGACAAAATATGGGAACTGCTTGGCATAGAGGGTACAGGTACTAATTTGTTAATATTTTATATTACATATTATAGGAAATGGTGACAGAAATGTATTCTGGCCCTTGTGTAGCAATGGAGATTCAACAGACTAATCCTACAATGACATTTCGAGAATTCTGTGGACCTGCTGATCCTGTAAGTTATTGTTGAAAATATTAAGCAAGTTTGTTTTATCCATTAACTAAATATCTTAACAGGCTTTTGACAGTTTTAGTTCTTTAAAAGAAATAATACAAATGAATGTAATAGACACAAATTTTTATTCAAAATTGCATTTTACATTATTTATTTTTAATATAGTATTTCCGCAAGAGTGAATTTTTTATTAGCCTAGTGACAGTATAGAATGGGCAGAAACACTTACTGTGGCATTTTCTTTTACTGTTTCTTGTTGCTAAATTGTGTAGGTAAGTAAATTTGTTAAGCTCTGTGATAGAAATTGTCTAAAGTATTAATTATCCTTTGACATAGGGAGGCCATAAATAAAGCTCGCAATGTGAAGAATATTGATATGGTGACTTCATACCAGATATGTAAATAAATATAAGCAGTGGGACTTACGTGAAAAGTGATATTCTCTAATATGCTTTTCAGTTTGCTTCAGGCTTTCTTCACATGGACACTTGGTGGTAAGGGGAATAGAGAGGGGGATAGGGTTGAAAAACAGAAGTAACATTTGAATACATATGCAAAAGCTCCATGCAAATATTATAAGCTGGGTAGGATTATAGGAGGTATTACCGATTTTAAACACTAAGTATAATTTAAATTTACTCTCTGTTTCACTATTACTTGTAAAGTTTATTGACAAAGAACAGCCAATTCAATTTAATTTATTTTAATTCAGACAGCATTTATTGAGTTCCCTTAAATGTAAGATAATAAATTAGCAACGCCTATTAAGAAGCCAACTTGTATGAGTGTGCTGCTAGATTAAGCCCTGTAGGGGAAAACAGTACACCTGTTCTCAACAATCAAAAAGCGCACACGTAAAGATCTTTCCAAACACTTACAGTGCAACATACTAGTAAGGACTAAAATATTATTAGTTTAGATAAAATACAAATGTTGAAGGATTGTTTATAAAAGGAGCAATTAATATGACCTGAAGGTAATTAAGGAATCTTTGTAAGAGGAAGAGAGATGTAAACCCAGATTTTAAAGATGAATCAAGGCGCGAAGAGAATAGGGAAAGCTATGTACAAAGGTAACATAAGTACAAAGGTAACTCTATGTACAAAGGTAACAGCAAAGGAATTTGCAGATTTACTATGGTATACAGCAAGAATATTTGCTTGGCTTCAATGGGAAATGCATACCTGGAAACACAAGGAAATATATTTTCTTAGAGGAAACAAGGTGGGGAATACTGGTGGAGATGAGTATGGATGCAAAGCCTTAAAAGCCAGGCTAAAAATTGTGGATTCTGTTTAATTAGAATACTGTGTAGTAGAAAATAGGAATTCCTTGTACGTAGTGTAATTTTGGGTACAAGAAGTTATTCCTTTGATGCAACTAGAGCAAACTAAATTGGAAGAGATTAAAGGCAGGGACTCTACAAACAGAAAGGAGCAGACCTGATGGCATTAGTAGAGAAAGAGTTGGCAGGACCTACTTTATATCTTTTCAGGGAGAAAGAAGAATAGAAGTAAGTAATATGTATGATTGTGAAAGAGTGATTATTAAAATGTGCTTCTGCTTTAGAGGACTTAGGAGAAAGTGGTGGCAATGTTTAGTGTTTATTGAATATTGTGAGATATTAAGAAGGAATACTTTTTGGCTAGATGAGTAGCAGAACTCAGTGTTTAATATATAAGTGGTTAGTTTCCATGTTTTGTGGCAACTGCGTTATTGAATGTTTGTATTGGGTCCTATGGGAGCCCAGAATTATAGCATTTAGCTTAGTCTGGGGATGGATGATGGGGTCAGGGGAGAATTCTTGAAGAGCATGACATCTGAACTAAATTGTGAGGAATGAGTAGAACTTAGCTAAGTGAAGAAGATGGGAAATGACAGGATTAAAGTTATGAATGCATAAAACAGCATCACTTTGGGGCTGCAGCAAACTGCTATTACTGTAGCTAAAGTACAGGGCAGTGAATGGTAGAAATGAGGTCACTGGAGGAAGAGTTTTGAAGTGAGCAGGTGAGTAATCATAGAAGGAAGAGTCCTGACAGTAAAAAGTTGCTGATTCCCTTTCTTTCTAGATATTTATTCAGTAAACATTTATGGCGTGAATAGTATAACATGTAGAAGGCTCACTGCTTGGTCCCATGGCTGGGCCATAATAAAGGTGACTAGAACAAGGTATCTTTCCTTAAGGAACTCATAACCTCTTTCAGGGTCTTAGGTCTTGCATCATTAAGCATAATTGGAATTACTCCACTGTATTTTTTTCATTCTAGTTATTTATGAGCCCCTTATTGCATTATATCAATACCAAGTTGTACCAGAGGGATTGTAACATTTTGTACTAACTTAACATATAAAATGTTAACAGCGCTGTCTTTAGGTGGTAGGATTATAATAATGTTCAATTCTACTTTCCTATATTTTACAAATTTTCTTTAAGGTATTTATATTATTTTTATAATAAGAAAAATACATTTTATTTTATCATAAAAGCTGAAAGTGAATGAACTTTTAAATGAAGAGTTGGGGCTGATTTGGGACTGATTTCTCCTCTTGAGTCTCAGGGTCCTGAATTATGTAGGTACAGGATTTCAAGTGGGACCATGTGCTTTTTTAAAATTTAATTTAATTTGGAGGGGGTGTGTTTTTATTTTTTTTTAATTTTATTGAAATATAGTTGATTTACAATGTTGTGTTAGTTTCAGGTATAAAGCAAAGTGATTCAGTTATACACATATATCTATTCCTTTTCAGATCCTTTTCCCTTATAGGTTATTACAAAATATTGAGTTTAGTTCCCTGTACACGACCATATGCTTTTGGTAGGTATTGATGAGTATTTTCAAGTCAGAAGAAATACCGTTAGTAGTTACAGTCAAGCTTTAGGGACAACAAAATGGCTCTTTCAGTTTGGTCTCAGACTTTAGTTCATTTTATCCTTCTTCCCCTCTCTTTCTCCCTTTTCTCTCACCTTTGCAGTAAATAGACATTGAATTTTTACTACATGCCAGTCACTATGCTAGGTGCTACCAGGTTTATATTAATAAATGCAGTCCTTATCTTGAAGGAACTTAGTGGTCTAGCTCTAGGAGGTAGAATTGGTAACAGCAACCTCACTTTAAAATGCCAGCTGTGCCAATCTATTCATATGTTATATTGAAATAATTTAGAAATTTATTTCTTCACTGCTTAGTAATTCCTCTATATAAAGTGAGAGCCTCAGTTATAATACATGTCAGTATAATTAGTACTTGTAAGAATACCAGATACATAATGTCATGCAATTAATATTTGATGAATTAATGAATATTCTGGTTATATTTTTATGCCTACTTAACAACTGGTACTAATTCATTGTTTAAATATATTTTATCTACAAAGTGGGTCCTTTTTTTCTTTATTCTTTTCTAAGATATAGAACTACTTTTTAAGCTGATTCCAAAGAAGACTTGGCGTAACAGTAGCCATTAGATCACTTTGTAACCATACAGTTGACCCTTAAACAATGGATGGAGAGGCGTCAACCCTCCGAGCAGTTGAAAATCCATGTATAACTTATAGTCAGCCCTCCGTATCCGTGCTTCCTCCATATCCACGTTCTGAATCCACAGATTCAACCAACCGCAAGGTGTGTAGTAGTGTAGCATTTTCTACTGAAAAAAATCTGTGTATTAGTGGACCCAAGCAGTTCAAACCCTTGTTGTCCAAGGGTCAACTACGTATGTTGGATATTGACATCACTTTCATTGATATCTGCTGTTGGCAGAGGTTCTGCCTCTTTATGGTCTCATAGATGGAAGGAAACAGTCATATGTATGAATGGAATTTCTTCCAGTCTGTCCAGATGCGGTCTCCAAAGAAGGGGTGGTGCACAAGACAATTCACTGTGGGGGTTATTAGACTTAACATTTATATTTATTTACCATATAAAAAATAAGAAAAATTAAAGTTTGATAAATTTAATGTGTGGACTAGTAAGAGTATATTTAAATAATCTATTAAAATATATACATATTTTGATGTATTTACATTACTGATAAGGGTGCTTGAAAAATGTTGGACGCTACTACATAGCATAGTAAAATTATCACAACAGATTCCTTTACAATTAGAGAAGTATTCATTCACCACACAATCACCTGCAGAAAATACATTCACTTAGAAAATCTGTTCCAGATTTGCCTCTGGAAGAGGTTTTAATTACACCTGCTGAAGAATTTCACTGTTGAGTAGCTTGGCAGTTTTCCTGCTGAGCCATTAGAAACCTGAAAGAGTCACCAAAGAAGTGGTAAATTGTCTGGAAAAATCATGCAGAATATATTTGTTCTTGGACTGGTGAGTATGACAAGCCAAAGTAACCTAACATAAGTATGCCGTATTTTATGAAAAATGTGTTTGTAAAATATTTTATGTAAAGGATCTTATTTAAGGGAATCTGAATTTTTTTGTCAAGTGAGTATCTACCCTCATCTGCTTTCATACTTTGAAACCTTCATCCCATCGCCAGGTTGAATTGGGTCATTTTCATACACAAAAAGTAAAAGTGGCTCTTCAAATTTTAATGAAGTTTTGCATTCATTTGATTTTTCAGAGGGATATGTTACCTGTGATCTAGTGGCCTTTATTGATTTCAGGATCAAATTAGAAGTATCATGATATTTTGAAAGGCAGCTCTTTTTTCATAAATGTTCAGGAAGTTGTTGAAACTTGGAAGAGAAATGCTTGGAAGTTGTTGCTTCTGTCACCTATTGACTTTCTGGTTACATTCTTTATTCACTGAGGATTTAGAAACCCTGATCTTCTTTTCATCCCAATTCTTCAACCACGTGGAAGATTCACCCAACACCTGGCCTCAGAGCTCAACTCCTGTCAATTATTTTCTCAGTTTTCTTCCACAGCCATACTCAATGCTTTTAAAAAATATTGAAATATAGTTGACTTACACATTGTTAGTTTCATAGTGGTGATTTGACATTTGTATACATTGTGAAATTATCACCATGATAAATCTAGTAACTATCTGTCCCCTTACAAAATAATTATATTTTTGACCATATTCCTTATACTTGTATATATATTCCTTATACATCATCATGATTTATTTATTATATAAATGGAGGTTTGTACCTCTTAATCCTCTTCACCTATTTCACCCAACCCCCACCCCTCCTGGCAACCACCAGTTTGCTCTGTGTATCTATTAATCTGTTTCTATTTTGTTTTGCTTGTTCTATTTGTTTGTTAGATTCCACATATGAGATCGTGTGTTATTTCTCTTTCTCTGCCTGACTTATTTCACTAGCATAATACTCCCTAGATTTATCCATGTTTTTGAAAATGGCAAGTTTTTTTTTTTGGTTGGTTAACATTCCATTAGGTAGATGTTGAGCATCTTTTCATGTATCTGTTGTCCATCTGTATGTCCTCTATGGGAAAGGGTGTATTCAGGTCCTCTTCCCACTTTTTATTTTGGTTATTTGTTTTTCAGGTGTTGAGTTGTGTAAGTTCTTTATATATTTTGGATATTGACCCATTAATGGATGTATCGTTTGCAAACATCACCTGCTCAGTAGGCTGCATTTTCATTTTGTTGATGGTTTCCTTTGCTGTGCAAAAGCTTTTACTTTTGTTTTTTGGTTTTTTTTGGTCACATGACATGCACAGCACATGGAATCTTAGCTCCCTGACCAGGGATTGAACCTGTGTCCCCTGAAGTGGAAGCACATAGTCCTAACCGCTGGACCGCTGGGATGTCCCTGCTGTCTAAAATCTTTTTAGTTTGATGTAGTTCCACTTGTTTATCTTTGTTTTTGTTGCCTTTGCTTTTGCTGTCAGATCCAAAAAAATCTTTGCCAAGACTGATACCAAGGAGCTTATCGCCTGTGTTTTCTTCTAGGAGTTTTATGGGTTGTCTTTAGTTCATTTTGCATTAATGTTTGTGTGTGGTGTAGGATAGTGTCCAGTTTCATTCTTTTGCATGTGCCTGTCCAGTTTTCCCAAAAATATTTATTGCAGAAATCCTCTCTTTTTCCTGTTGTGTATTCTGGGCTCCTTTGTCACAAATTAACTCACTGTATATGCATGGGTTTATTTCTGAGCCCTCTCTTCTGTTCCATTGATCTGTATATCTGTTTTTATGCCAATACCATACTATTTTGATTACTGTAGCTTTGTACTATCATTTGAAATCAGGAAGTGTGATGCCACCAGTTTTGTTGTTCTTAAGATTGCTTTGGCTATCTGGGGTCTTCTATGGTTCTGTACAAATTTTAGGATTGTTTGTTCTATTTCTGTGAAAAATACTGTCGGAATTTTGATAGGGATTACATTGAATCTGTAGATTGCTTTTGGTAGTATGGACATTTAAACAATATTCTTCAATCCATGAGCTTGGTATATCTTTCCTTTTTTTTTTTTTTTTGTCTTTTTCAGTTTTTTTCATCAGTGTGTTATCGTTTCCTGAATATGTCTTTTACCTCCTTGGTTAGGTTTATTCCTAGGTATTGTATTACTTTTGATGTTATTGTAAATGGGATTGTTAATTTCTCTTTCTGATAGTTCACTGTTGGTGTGTCAGAATGCAACAAATTTCTATATATTGATTTTTTTACCCTGGAACTTTGCTAAATTCATTTATTCATTTTACTAGTTTTTTGGTGGTGTTCAGGATTTTCTATATAAGTATCATGTCATCTGCAAACAGTGACAGTTTTAATTCTTCCTTTCTAACTTGGATTCCTTTTATTTCTTTTTCTTGTCTGATTGCTGTGGCTAGGATTTCCAGTACTCTGTTGAGTAAAAATGATGAGAGATCCATGTCTTGTTCCTAATCGTAGAGGAAATGTTTTCAGCTTTTCACCACTGAGTATGATATTGGCTGTAGGTTCATCATATATGACATTTATTATGTATATATGCTCTATACCCACTTTGTTGAGAGTTTTTATTATAAATTGATGTTGAATTTTGTCAGAAACCCTTTCTGCATCTATTTCGATGTTTATATGATTTTTATTCCTCAGTTTGTTTATGTGGTATATCACATTGATTTACAGATATTGAACCATACTTGCATCCCTGGGATAAATCCCACTTGATCATGGTGTATGATCCTTTTAATATATTGTTGAATTTGTTTTGCTAATTTTGTTGAGGATTTTTGCATCTGTGTTAATCAGTGATACTGGCCTGTAATTTTATTGTGGTGTCTCTGTCTGGTTTTGGTATCAGGGTGGTGCTGGCCTCATAGAATGAGTTTGGAAGCATTCCTTCCTACTCTTCTTCAAAGTTTTGGAAGAATTTGAGATGGAGTGATGTTAATTCTTCTTTAAGTATTTGGTAGACTTCACCAGAGAAACCATCTGGTCCTAGGATTTTCTTAATTGGGAGAGTTTTGGTTACTGATTCAATCTCCTCATTATTGGTCTATTCATATTTTCTGTTTCTTCATAATTCCTTCTTGATAGCTTTCATATTTTTAGGAACTTATCCAGTACTTCTAGGTTGTCCAGTTTGTTGGTGTATGATTTTACAAAATCTCTTATGATCCTTTGTTTCTGTGGTATCAGTTGTAAGTCTCCTCTTTCATTTCTGGTTTTGAGTCTTCTCACTTTTTTTTTTTTTTTTTTTTTTTTTTGATAGTCTAGCTAAAGGTTTGTCAGTTTTGTTTATCATTTCAAAAAAACTAGCTTTTGGTTTCATTGGTCTTTTCTATTGTTTTTGTGGTCTCTATTACATTTATTTTGGCTCTGACCTTTGTTATTTTCTTCCTTCTGCTTACTTTGGATTTAGTTGGTTTCTAGTTCCTTGAGCTGCAAAGTTAGGTTGTTCATTATGAAATATTTCTTGTTTCTTAATGTAGGCACTTGTTACTATGAGTTTCTCTCTTATATCTGTTTTTGCTGCATCCCATAAGCTTTTTTTTTTCAGTTAATTCAACAAGCATTTATTGAACTTGTAAGTTATACCAGATGCTAAGCTGGAGAGCCAGTACAAAGAGGGAGATAAGAAAACTGTGTCTAAAGGGAGAGATAGTCACTTACACAAGTAGGATGCAGAGTGCCGAGTGTAGAGACCAGGGGGTAGAGGATAATAAAGGACATGCACCTACCCATGACTGAAGGTGAAAGGAGGGGATCAGGGAAATAGATGTCACCTAATGTGAGTCCCAAACACTTTCCGTACTTCCTCCATAAGTTTTAATATATGTGTTTCCATATTCATTTGTTTGAGGATATTTTTTGATTTTCCTTTTGATTTCTCCTTTGACCCATGGGTTTTTCAGGAGTGTTTAGTTTCTAAGTATTTATGAATTTTCCAGTTTTCTTCCTGTTATTGATTTCTAGTTTCATACCATTGTGGTCAGAAAACACACTTGGTATGATTTCAACTTTCTTAAATTTCCTAAGGCCTATTTTGTGACCTTTTATTTGATCTATTCTGGAGAAGTTCCCCTGTATATTGAAAAGAATGTGTATTCTGCTTCTGTTGGAGGGAATGTTTTGTATGTGTCTCTTAGGTCCATTTGGTCTAAACTATAGTTTAACTCCAGTGTTTTATTATTGATTTACTCTCTGAATGATCTGTCCATTGTTGAAAGAGGAGTACTGATGCCCCCTACTATTATTATCTTGTTGTCTGTTTCTCCCTTCAGATCTGTTGGTATTTACTTAATGTATTTAGGTGTTTTGATGTTAGAGGTATATATATTTATGATTATTATGTCCCCTGGATAAGTTAACCCCTTTATCATTATATAATGATCTTTGTTCTTTGTTACAGTTTTTGGCTTAAAATCTATTTTTTTTTCTGAATAAATATTTCTAGCTCTGCTCTGCAATTTCTAATTGCATGAAATATTATTTTCCATCCCTTTAGTCTGAGCCTATGTATGTCCTTAAAGCTAAAGTGAGTCTCTTATAGGCAGAATATAGTTTTATCTTGTTTATTAATCTCTCCAGCCTCTTTATGCCTTTTGATTTGAGAATTCAATTCATTTACATATAGTAATGGCATCTTATTGTTTTCTGACTGTTTTGTAGTTCCTATGTTCCTTTTTCCCTCTTTTGCTGCCTTTAAGTGTGTGTTGATGATTTTCTGTAGTGGTATACTTTGATTCCCTTCTCATTTTTTGTGAGTGGACTGTAGGTTTTTCGTTTTTTGGTTACCATAAGTATTACATAAACATTTACAGATATTTTTACTAGTAACAACTTAACTTTGATTGCATACAAAAACTCTATCCTTTGATTCTCCCCTTTTTTGTTTTTCATGTCATAGGTGACCTCTTTTTATATTGTGTATTTATTAACCAATTATTGTAGCTTTAGTTTTTAATATTCTTGTTCATTAAGCTTTGTGCTAGAGTTAAGTGGTTGATACACCACCATATTATAATATTAGAGCATTCAAAATTTGGCTATATACTTACTTTTACCCCATGTGTTGTATATTTTGATACTACTACTTAGCATCCTTTCATTTCAGCCTGAAGAACTCCTTTCAGCATTTATTGTAAGGCAGGTCTAGGGGTGATGAACTCCCTCAGCTGTTGTCTGTCTGGAAAAGTTTTTATCTCTTCTTTATTTCTGAAGGGCAACTTTGCCAGATATTGTATTTTTGGTTGGCAGGTTGGTTTTTTTTTTTTCTTTCAGCACTTTGAGTCACTTTGAATAACCTCACCCTCTCCTAGACTGTAAGTTTTCTGCTGAAAAATTCATTAATAGCTTTATGGGAGTCTTCTTGTAAGGTACAACCTTTTTTTTACTCATTGCTCTTAAGCTTCTCTTTTTGTCTTTGATTTTTGAGTTCTATGATAATATCTCTTGGGCAGGATCTGTTTAGGTTTTGTTTGTTTGGTGAGCTATGAGCTTCATGAACTTGGATATGCAAGCCTCTCTGTATTTGGGAAATTCCCAGCCATTCTTTCTCTACTTAAACTTTCTATCATCATGTTCCTCTCTTTTTCTGAGATTCCGATAATTTGCAGATTATTTGTTTTGATAGTATAGATCATGTAGACTTTTTTCACTCTTCTCATTCTTTTTTGTCCTCCTCTGACTGGATGATTTCCTAGTTCCTCTCTCCTACTCAAAGATTCTTCTGCTGAATTCATTGTGAAAGAGATGCTTTCTAGTGCATTTTTCTTTTCATTGGTTGTGTTCTTCAGCTTCAGAATTTCTGTTTGGTTCTCTCTCTCTGTTTTATTAAATGATTTCTATCTCTTTGTTAAACTTCTTTTGTATGTGTATTGTTTTTCTGATTTTGTTGACTTGCCTTTCTGTGTTTTATTGTAGCTTATTGAGCTACCTTAGAACAGGTATTCTGAAGTTGTTGTTATTAGGTAAATAGAAGATCTTCATGTCTTTGGGATCACTTACGAGAAGATTAGTGTGATCCTTTGGTGGTGTCATGTTTCATTGATTTTTTTTTTTCATATATCCTGAAGTTTTGGGTTGCTGTCTTCACATTTGAGGTAGAATTCACGTTTTCTTCTTTACTAACTATCTTTTGGAGAGATATATCTTCCATCAGCCCGGCTAGGGATTCTAGGATTTCTTAGAACTTGTATGGATACACCTGCTTCATACTTCTTGCTCCCTCTTTTGGCAGAATTGTTACATTTCTGTGTCTTCTCTTGACCCTGAAACGCACCAGGCTGGAGACCAACAGCTTGACTTCTGGTTTTTCAAAGATGGCACTAAAGCTCAAGTTTGTGGTCTCTCCCTGGCTCACAGATTCTTATTGGCTTTCTACATAGGCTCTCTAGTCATTTGCCAAAACTTTCTCTCATTGCTGCTGTTGAGAATGCACACAGGGAGTACATGGTGTGGGACATATGTGGGTGATGCATGTGCGAGTATTGGTGGTACCTCTGGGCTAGTTGGTGGTGTCCTCAGGTGAGGCATCCCCAACAGCTCATGGGCAGGCTTCTTGATGGACTCTGTGACAAAGTTTTTAGAATCCATGTCCTTCTAGTGCTCTTATCTGCCACTTTCCCAGCTGTTCCCACTCTCTAGTCATGCAGCTCACAATGCAGTACTTTGAACAGGGTGAGAGAGAAATGGGCTTCTTTGGCATCATCTTGCACTGCTGGGGAAGCCAGGTGTTCACTCACAGGCTTTCACTTTTTCCTCTTTGGAGAAATCACAGGCTGAGACTTGGTCCCCTTTGCTAGACTCCTTAACTATCTATTTTTTTAAGTGAGGTTGTTCTAAAAGACCTCATTCTTTTCTCTCTTCAAAGTCTGTAAGCTCTCCCTGGGTGATACCGTTAATATTTGTATATAATAGTACATTTTCTATGAATTAATATGCTGATGACTCCAAATCCGTAACTGCAGCCCAGACCTTTCTCCTGCATTCCATGTGCTTCTGAAACTCTGTGTATCCTACACATTTCTCCCTCCTCTGGCACATTCTCCTATCCTTATGGATGCCACAAATATCATCTTACCCGGAAACTGGAGAATCAGCTGACACTCTCTTTGTTCCTGTATCCCAACGTATTTATTTGTGTCCCAATCCTGTAACTGATACCATTTCATATCTAAAAGTCTGCCTCTTTATCTCCATCCTCACTGCTACTAAGTTTTTTATTGCTTATACTCAGTATTTCTATCTTAAGTTTTCTCCATTGTGCAGTGTCTTATCCTTCATACACACCTTCGACATTCCTGATGCAACACCCTTTCTAAAATATAAGTAATTAATACTTCTCGGCTTCAAGCGCTGCAGTGGCTCCTTATTGCTTACAGTTAAAGTTCACTTTTCATAGGGGGTTGCAAAGTCCTCCATGATACAGTCCTTACTACTTGGAGCCTCATTTCTTGCTGCAATTTTTCCTCTCTTCTGTCCTCCACATTTGCACTCTGAAAAGTATGAAAGAAGTAGGTTGTATTCTTTGCCTCCTTCCTCTGTTCTCCATAATCCCGGGATTTGGGGCTTAGGCTTCCTCATTTTCTTAACACAACAAAATCTCTAATCAGATCTGGCAAATTCCGTCACACTGAGATGCAAGTTAATACTGAGAATGAATATATTTCTTTTCCTTTTTAAACAGAATGTGTTATTTTTGTCTTAAAAGAAAAACAATTCCAATTTTGGAGTCTCAGGCCCCAGGAAGGTGACTGAGGAAAGAGAAGCTGACTGAAGGAACTTCTTACTTTTCACTTTCATTCATTCATCCATGAATGATTGAATGCCTACTGTGTGCCAGGCACTATTCTAGGTACTGGAGATACACCAGTGAATAAAACAAGCCTGGTGTGTGTGTGCACGCGTGCATGTGTGCGTGTGTGAAACAGAGCACGCACACAAATCTCCTCACAGAGCACGAGCTTACATTCTAGTTAAAGACAGATATTAAACAAGGACAAAATAGAATGCATAGTATTTCACATGGATAAAAATGAAACAAGGAAAGGGGACTGGAGTTAAGGACATATAAATAGGATTCTGCTTTAAATCGGAATCATAAGAGAAGGCTGAAAGAAGAATGGGAAAAGAGCCAGCCATGCCCATTTCTGAGTGAGGTTCATTATAGGCAGAGGGAAGAGGCAGTGTGAAGGCTCTGGGAGAGGAGCTTGCTTGAGGTAATCCTAGAACTTGGGGGAATAAGCAAGGTGGGAGGTAAAGTCACTGAGATGAAGACTGGGGAAGATCTTGTAGACCCTTGTAATGACTTCAGCTTTTACTCTGAGACCGTAAGTGTTAGAAGTGTTTGAACAGAGTAGTGACATGATTTGACTTTTAAAAGGATCATTCTGACAATTGTGTTGAGAAGAGTCTGAAGGGAAACAAGGGTGGAAGTTGCAATCCAGGCCCAAGGTGATGTTGTCTGTGCTCAGGTGTTGTTTACCACGTTGCTTAGCTTTTGCTTCTCATTTTCTCTAGTGAATGAGTGGATGAAGGTTAAAATTGATGAAAACCTAGACAAGGGATATGGAGGAATCCTTAGTTCTAAGTGATGGAAATAGAACAGAATTCTCTTCACTCTGTTCTGGTTTCATCTCAGTCTACTGACGAGACAAGTGGAAGCTGAATCCATATTTCTTCTCTGTCAGCTTAGTGCATAACAACAATTAAAGGAGGCGTTTATGCCTGAATAGGGAGAGCAGGTGTATCCACAGATTAAAACAGGCCAAGAATTTGTGTTGCTAGTTTTTGGTTAAAATATAAGCAACACTTTCTTAGGATAATCAACTTAATTATTATTAAGCATTTTACTGATTTTAGAAAATATAAAAATGATTTAAAAATGCATTTTCGGAAAAGTATTAAGTGGCTTAAATGCATTTAAATAAAAAGAGCATTGAAAGTATTCCAAGTACAATAAGAACATAGAGTAGTATGCAAAAATACTGTGTGAAAGTAATTTACTTAATTTGAAGTAATTTGTGTGAAATAATTTACAATACCTGTTAAGTGATTCAGTATTTAAAAATAATCCTATTGTGAATTATCATGTTTTTAAAGAAGAATTATTTCAACAGAAAAAGTTAAACAAAACCAAAACCACTTGAGTGACCAACATTATCCTGTTTTGCCCAGGACTCTCCCAGGTTTCGCACTCGAAGAGCAGAGTCCTGAGAAATCTCTGAATCCCAGGAAAACTGAGATGGTAGATCACTCCAAAATATTTACTACATTATTGCATGGTATCTCTTAAAAACAAACTGTAACTAAGGTTTAACTCTTCATATTCATGTGGAGAAAAGGGAACTCTCCTGCACTGTTGGTGGGAATGTAAATTGATATAGCCACTGTGGAAAACATTATGGAGGTTCCTTAAAAAACTAAAAATAGAGCTACCACATGACCCAGCAATCCCACTACTGGGCATATACCCAGAGAAAACCATAATTCAAAAAGATACATGTACCACAATGTTCATTGCAGCGTTATTTATAATAGCCAGGATGTGGAAGCAACCTAAATGCCCATCAACAGATGAATGGATAAAGAAGATGTGGCACATATATGCAATGGAATATTACTCAGCCATAAAAAAGGAATGAAATTGAGCTATTTGTAGTGAGGTGGGTGGACCTAGAGTCTGTCATACAGAGTGAAGTAAATGAGAAGGAGAAAAACAAATACCATATGCTCACGCATATTTATGGAATCTAGAAAAATGGTACCGATGAACCTAGTGGCAGGGCAGGAATAGAGATGCAGAGGTAGAAAATGGACTTGAGGACACTGGGGAAAGAGGGGGGAGGGGAAGCTGGGACGTAGTGAGAGAGTAGCATTGACGTATACACACTACCAAATATAAAACAGATAGCTAGTGGGAAGCTGCTACAGAGCACAGGGAGATCAGCTTGATGCTTTGTGAAACCTAAAGGGGTGGGATAGGGAGTTTGGGAGGGAAGCTCAAGAGGGAGGGGATATGGGGATATATGTATACATATAGCTGATTCACTTTGTTGTATAGCAGAAACTAACACAATACTGTAAAGCAATTATACTCCGATAAAGATTTTTTTTTAAAAAGAATTTTTAAATGGATGTTGTATTAAGTTGTAAAAGTTCAGAAGAAATACGGTTAAACTGTTTCCACCTCCAAAGATGGTCAGTTAGCTTCAATTTTTGAAGCTAAAAATTGGTCAAGTGTTGAAATCAGCTTTATTTGCTTTATAAGTTACTCTTTTACTAGAATTTGTTTACACATAGGGATATTAAGTAGAGACCTATTTCCTAAAACAAGTGGGATTGAAAGCTAAATGTAGAGTTTGGAACTGAAATGTTAAGTAAGTACTTACAGTTATGACTTACAAAAATCTTTCATGAAGGATGAGAACCAAAATGATAGGAAAATAAAGAAAAACTTTCCCAGAAGATCTTCCCGACCTTCCTTACATCAAGTTTCTGTAGCTTCTTCATCATTGAAGGTGGATATTGGAACATGTTTTAGAATGGGCGATTTAGAGTAAATATTATCTTGTTTGTTCCACCTGTCATTCTTTATTCATAAACCCAAGATTTACTGAAGACTTGTCATGAACCCAGTATCATGCTTATCTCTTGGGGATTCAAAGACGTGTTCTACACAGTTGGAACCCGCAAGGAGCTCTCAGCTAATGGGAGAATCAGACAAATTTCAATCAAACATGATGAAGCCTATCTTAGGGGAAAGTACAGGATGCTAAGGAAATACATAGAAAGAATACACAACTCAGCCAGTGTTGGGTAGAGAGGAGGTGGGATAGGAGCCCAGGGAAGAGGCTATTCAGGAGAGACTTCCCTGAGGACATGATGCGTGGAGGTATAATTTAGATAGTAAAATTTGCCTAGGTAAAGAATGAATCTTGTTTATCACAGTAGGGTGAGAGAGCATGGTTTGAGCTGGCTTCTAATGGGAGATCAAAGCTCCTCCCATGTACCTTCACTGTTACTTCCCTCAGAGAAGTCTGGATCTTGGGCAAGCTACTACATCTCTTCTCTTTTACTGTCTTCGAAATCTTGCATTTATTTTACACTTAGAGCACATCTCAATTTGAACTAGCCACATATCAAGAACTTAATAGTCACATGTGGCTAGTGGCTACCGTATTGGGCAGTGCAAATCTAGGCCCTTCCAGCAGACCTTACTTATGAAAAAAGAACCTTCTCCCATAGTCTAGCTGAGATTATTGGAGTGCTGCACCAGGTAAACAATGCAAACAATAATGTATTATAATGTGTAGTTTTAATTACTTTGCACATATTTCTCTCAGATACTTTATAGAAAATAGCCAAAGTCTTAGGTAGGAGTCAGAGCTTTTGGCCAGAATATCATTAATCTCTCTTACCCTAAGTTCTCACTGCATGTTTCATTGGACCATGCAGTAGGGGGTAGGCAAGGGCCAGATTAGAAAAGGCGTTATAAGCTATGCTAAAGGGTTGGGATGTAATACCAAAGGCTGAGGGGTGGGAAAGGGGGAGGAGTTAGTGAATTTCCAGCAGGGCAATTATGTGATCAATTTTGCATTTTAGGGAAGTTCATGTTATGGTAGTGTGGAGGACGCATTATAGGGTAGCTTGCTTAGGGGCAAAGAGAAGGCCTTCATTGACCTGAAACAAATAGACTGCCAGATATTTCTCTAGCAAAGGTGGGTTTATTCAGGATCAGCAAACAATTGCAGTTTGGGGTCTGCAGCCATGGTAAGCCATGTGCAGACCCCCACACGGCAAGGGAAAGAAAACACTTTTACAGAGAGGAAAAGGAAAGTGGGAGGGCTGTAGTAGACAAGGAGTCCATTGCTTTTCATAAATTGAATCCTTGCCAGGAAAGAGGAAGTCTTTCTGCCTTTTGAGCCCTGCTGTCTTCGCAAGGCGTGAGAGCTCCCTCTTCTGGTGTCCCAGCTCTATTTAAGTGACGTTTCCATTTATTTTTATATATTTTTTTACATCCTATAAAAATGTAGATAAAAAGTGATGAAAGGCTAAACTAAGGTAGTGGCAGTACAGGCAGAAAAGAGAGGGCAGGTTAAAAGATGTTAAGGAAGGCTAAAGAATCCACAGTGCTTGGTATCAGTTGAGTGTGGTATAAGAAAAAGTATCAAGGATGACTCCTAGCTTTAAAAAAACACTTTTATCTTAGGCAACTTGGATTATAAGTAGTACATAGTACCATTAATTAAACTAGAAAGTGTAGGAAGAGAAGCCAATTTGAGAAGAACTGTTGAATTTCATTTTGGTTCATACTGACTTTGAAGTGGAGAGAGTGGAGCTTGAAAAGTATCCAATTTAGCATATTGGGAAGCCTGATGAAGTGATAAAAGTAATTATGGTGGAACAGCAAGGACGAAAGCCAGTCTATAAATGTATTGAGGAATGAATGAAAGATTTTGAGAAAACATAGTATATTCAATTTATTCTTATAACAAATATTAATTATTAAGATGCATTGGGATATACATTGGGGATGCAGTCATGAATAATGTAGTATCTGATCTCAAGCAGTTTTCTGTGGGAGAAGCAACAAATAAAGCAGACATTTAAAAAGTATGAATGGCTGAGATAGTTACTGTATCGCACTGTGAGAGAAGCAACGGACAAAGGATTAATCTCCAAAATATACAAGCAGCTCATACAGCTTAATACCAAAAAAGCAAATAACCCAATCCACAAATGGGCAGAAGACCTAAATAGACATTTCTCCAAAGAAGACATACAGATGGCCAACAAACATATGAAAAGATGCTCAACATCACTAATTATTAGAGAAATGCAGTTCAAAGCCACAATGAGGTATCACCTCACACCGGTCAGAATGGCCATCATCAGAAAATCTAGAGACAATAAATGTTGGAGAGGGTGTGGAAAAAAGGGAACTCTCCTGTACTGTTGGTGGGATTGTAAGTTGGTACAGCCACTATGGAAAACAGTTTGGAGGTTCCTTAAAAACTACAAATAGAACTACCATATGACCCAGTAATCCCACTACTGGGCATATACCCAGAGAAAACCATGATCCAAAAATAAACATGTAGCATAATGTTCATTGCATCAGTATTTACAATAGCCAGGACATGGAAACAACCGAAATGCCCATCAACAAATGAAGGGATAAAGAACATGTGGCACATATATAAAATGGAATATTACTCAGCCATAAAAAGGGATGAAATTGAACTATGTAATGAGGTGGATAGACCTAGAATCTGTCATACAGAGTGAAGTAAGCCAGAAAGAGAAAAACAAATACTGTATGCTAACACATATATGTGGAATCTGAAGAAATTGTCCTGATGAACCCAGTGACAGGCAAGAGTGGAGATACAGAAGTAGAGAATGGACTTGAGGACACGGGGCTGGGGTGAGGGGCGAAGGGGAAGTTGGGACGAGGTGAGAGAGTAGCATAGACATATTTACACTACCAGCTGTAAAATAGATAGCTGGTGGGAAGTTGCTTATAACAAAAGGAGATCAACTTGATGGGAGATGCCTTGGAGGGCCAGGATGGGGAGGGTTGTGGGGGAGTTGCGGGAGGGAGGGGATATGGGGATATATGTGTAGATGCAGCTGATTCACTTTGGTGTACCTCAAAGACGGGTACAAGAGGGTAAATATATTCCAACAAAGAGTTAAAAAAAAAAAGTATGAATGGCTGAGATAGTCACTGTATCGTGCTGTGAGAGCGGCACAGAAAGGCCATTGACCTCTAAGGGGTTAGAACTACTCTTTCAGTGAACTTGTGGTAAAGGGGCAAGGAGAGTGATGGCAGTGCTAGACCTAAGATCGCCTCATTTTAACACAGTTTTGTTCTGCTAAAAGGTTATTTAGGGCCCATGTTGTATCATGTAGAACACATGTGGAAAACCTTTCCCTCTTCTAGCCGAGTCAGAGACTGAAGAAGAGAAATCATTTCCACCCCATGTGTGTGGTGCTATCAGGTTTCTTCTTGCTTGCAAGTTAGAGATATGTGAAGACTCCCAAGAGGCGACAGTTAAGAAAGGGCTGCAAAAGAGAAAGGGGCCTCCTCTGAGCCCTGAACACAGTCTGTGGGAGCTACTTCTGTCTACAGATGTGTTGTCCAGTACAGTGGCCACCAGCTAGCCACATGTGGCTATTTACATTTAAATTAATTACAATTAAATAAAATTAAAAGTTTAATGCCTCTGTCACACTACCACATCTCAAGTGCTTAATAACCACAGGTGGTTAAAGGCCACCATATTAGATAGAGCAGGCTATAGAACATTTCTTTTGTTATGGAAAGTTCTGTTAGACTGCACTGGTGTAGAGAACTTGCTTTGTTTCTGTACGTCTAAGGAAATTTTAAAATCCAAGGAATTTATGCTGTTACCTACTTTATCTTTTTAGCCCTCTAGGTTTTTATGCTAGATCCTATGGTTTTATAAACTATGTAATTATTTTTAGCTGTATATTGTTTGTATATTGTTTTCAGCTTAATTTGGCTTGCTATTTTTTTTTGCAACTTCTTTATTTACAGCTTCTAACCCCTTTTTGTATCTTTTGTATCATTTTCATTCGCATCTCCTGTACTTGACCCTTTAGCAGCCTGAAGGTCTTATGTTACTTCTGATTGATCCTCCATTTCTTCTTTTGCTGATTCACCGAAGTAAATGAAAAGACTCACAGAATAATTCTTCTTGGGAATGGGACTATTACATGTACTATCAGTTGCCCTCAGTTACTGGAAGTATTGTTTTCTTTATACCAGTCTCATTCCTTTGTTAGAAGATCTGAAATGATCAGTTTTGCTGTTTTTAAAATCTTTAAGTGAGCCAGCCATTTAAACAGATGTGACTTTCTAAAAGGAACAGGTTTGATAGATACTATCCATTGTCTATTAAGCATTTGTATTTGCCAAATACCATTTAATCATTGAATTCTCCCAGCAATCCTGTGAGATCATTATGACTTATTCCAATGTACAGATGAGGAAACTGAGGTCCTGAGAGAATGTCAATGTGTGACCTAATGTCACACGGGTAAGTGACAGACTTGAACTCACAGATT
Organism: Hippopotamus amphibius kiboko; assembly: GCF_030028045.1. Classification (NCBI taxonomy): domain Eukaryota; kingdom Metazoa; phylum Chordata; class Mammalia; order Artiodactyla; family Hippopotamidae; genus Hippopotamus; species Hippopotamus amphibius. Next base: position 140,342,535 of record NC_080188.1, on the reverse strand, counting down.
TGTACTCTAATTCCAAAGCCTACGATATTAAGTAGGAGATTCCTCTTAGGGAAGGACACACAGATGTAATATCTCTGGTTCAGTGATGGCAAGAAACTTTATCGTATTGAATCTTCTCATATGTTTTTATTAATATAGTTGCATTAGAGGATCCATGGCCAGGTTTTTGAAATTTTGGAAATAAGGTTGGCCTCTCATCTGCCGATAATCCTGACCAGTATCAAATCACACTACATTTTGAGTCTCTGTTATTTTTAGTTATTTTATACTGATCTTTAAGCAAACAGAATTATCTGTGGCAAGTGGCTGAGTGTTCCTCCTGTGATACGATACACGTGATATAGGAGACGTCTCTAGGCCAAGCATACGACCCCTGGATTGGGATGCTCCTATGCCCAGGCCTTTGTCCTGGTTGTTCTTTCTGCCTAGGATGCTGTTCCCCCAGACAGCCACACATCTAATTCCCTCACCTTCTTTAAGTGTCCACTCAAATGTAACCTTCTCAATGAAACTTACCTGACCGTTCTATTCAACTGTAATATGCTTCTCCCACTTAAATTCCTCATTCCCCATTGTACTTCTAATAATTGATTAGCAATGTGATTAGTACTATTATGGGCAATAAGCACTAAGTTTCCTTTTTTTTTTTAATTTTATTTATTTATTTATTATTTTTTGGGGGGTACACCAAGTTCAATCAACTGTTTTTATACACATATCCCCGTATTCCCTCTCTTCCTTGACTCCCCCCCCTCGAGTCCCCCCCACCCTCCCCGCCCCAGTCCTCTAAGGCATCTTCCATCCTCGAGTTGGACTCCCTTTGTTATACAATCTATAAATTTATTTATTTATTGTCTGTGTTGGGTCTTCGTTGCTGCTCAGGTTTTCTCTAGTTGCAGAGAACGGGGGCTACTCTTCATTGTGGTGCACGTGCTTCTCAGTGCGGTGGCTTCTCTTGTTGCAGAGCACAGGCTCTAGGCGTGTGGGCTTCAGTAGTTGTGGCACGTAGGCTCAAAAGTTGTGGCTCGTGGGCTCTAGAGCACAGGCTCAGTAGTTGTGGTGCATGGGCTTAGTTGCTCTGTGGCATGTCGGATCTTCCCAGACCAGGGATCGAACCAATGTCCCCTGCATTGGCAGGCAGGTTCTTAACCACTGCACCACCAGGGAAACCCAGCACTAAGGTTCTTTATGTAGATATCCCAGGGCTCTGATCAATATTGTCATCTCTTTGGGCTACTGCCTCAGCCTACCTTTAGCACTAACTGCTTTGCTTCCCAGTTGTGCTCCTACTTTCTAAAGCTCAAAGTAAGGTGCTAAGCTAGTATTCCTCAACCTTGAAAAAAAAAGTCATCTCTTTCTTTGTTCTAGTTTGACATTAATCCTGTCTTCTTTATACAACAAAATAAATACCACCTCTGTATGTTAACATGGTCCTGGAGAAAGTTAGGAAGATTTCATTCTCTTCAAATAGAATAATCCTAAAAAGAAAGCCTTATCTAATGCCCAAGGGTCTTCTTTCCTACTCAGAGGCTCTTTTATGTTCTTAAGGTAATTTAACTTGGACCTCTTTTCATTTTTTGAAATGGCAAAAAATATCACATAAAAGCTTTGGGTTTTTCCAAATGAATAGAGGAGCCAAGGGACTTGGAGGAGCCACTGCAGGTTCTGTAATCATGTTTTCAAACCAGGCTGTCCGCTTCTTCACCAGGCTCAGGCTCAGAGAACACTTTGGAAAAGGAGCTGCCAACCTTTTTAAAAGGAATAATGATGGAGCACAACATTGAGGCTTTTTTCTAGGGTGTCTGCCTAATTTATTTCTAATCTCACATAAAAGCTCTTCTTCAAACCACTTGCTTCTATTTCCTAAGTTTCATCTTGGAGAGCCCTTTTTCACCCAAATCCTCTATACTTGGCTTGTCTTCAAAACCTAATGAGGACTAAAGTTCTCTTATCTCCTAATTCACTTTTGAAATTCTCAGATGATAAGTAGGACTGCTGTTACAGATCTTCAAGGGATATACTACCAGAAAGTAGCTTACAGCTATGGATGTCTGTGTGCTTATACCATCAGTCAATGTGTATTATAAAGGCAATGAGTGTATAGCATTGGGTAATCTGGACAGTCTGTTAACTGGAGATTAGTTAGCAGAGTTTCCACTGTGTGTGTAGATAGATATTTTTTTTTCAAGAAGATTTTGCCATTTTTATGAGACAATTCTCTCTACAAAAGCTGCAATCATTTAAACTTGGACCTCTGTCTGAACAGGCTGGGTCTCTCTTGGGCAGGTCTAAACAGTCATCTAGATCTCTTTGGACAGTCAACCAGGGAAATTTCTTCAGTACTCATTCTCTTCTGTTCTTTAATGTTAGATATATTGAATGATTAGTTGGTTATAATTCCATACTTGAGGAAGACAGAACAATGGGGGACAATTCACAGAAAAGATGCCTATTTTGCATAATATTTGCTTAGCCTGATTAATCAGGGAAATGCATATTAAAACAGAATAATGGAATTCTCTTAAGCTAGTGAGTTTGACAAAACAGAAAATGATACATAAGATCGATCACTGGCAACCATGTGGTGGAGAAGGCAATCTAGGTTGTAGTACTATGACTGAGATTTTTTTCATTCTTCTGCAGTTGATTCGTGTTATTCACAGTAGTTATGGTCCGTAAAGACACCATGAACACTGAGTTAGTGAATATTGAAATACTGCTCAGAGAGAAAATACAGGGTTAGGTTTCTATAAGCTTCTAGACACATTTTTGTGAAGCAGTCAACACATAACTTTGTTTTTGGTTTTTCTGTTTAATGACACCTTATTTAATATGTATTGTTGATTAGTAACATTGAACTCACACCCAACAGCACCATAACTCATTCTCAGATGATGCTTGTAGTACACATGTGTTTTCTCGATCAGGCACATCGCAGTCTTCTTGCACTTAGGAACACTAGACAGCACTTACGTCTTATGCTTGGGGGCCATTTTAAACAGTGAAATCAACAAAAAGCACAAAAATGCAAAAACTGTGGCACTAAATAGACTGCAGAAAGGATACTTGCTTATAGTAGGAGAGCTAAAACAAGAAGGCATAGTGTTCTGTGCCTTAGCTGTTCAACCTTAGCTGAGAACTTTCATAACAGATGATTCAAGTTTTTGCCACTCTGTATGTGTCCATGAATGACAGTGAAAGTGCTCCAAGTATTAATTTGGGGTTACATACTTACTAAAATATTTTAGTAAGTGAATTTGCAAATGTGGAATCCATGAATAATGAGGATTGACTGTATTTTCTACATTTTTAAAATAATAAGCTCGAACGACTTTCATAAAAGAAAAATAGAGAAAATAATTAGCAGTGCCTGCTTACTAACATATCCTGGCTAAAGAAAACAGTTTTTCCTTAAGACTAGACGGCTATAAAGTGTTTAATATAATTAACTCAAAGTACAAAATACATACTAGAAAGTTCTTACATTTCAGAATAACTGTTGTTTTGGATTTCTTTTGCTTTGGTGTCAAATAACACTCAGCTCAAAAACTTGTCAAAGGACTTCCTAGGTGGCACAGTGGTTAAGAATCCGCCTGCCAACGCAGGGGACACAGGTTCGATCCCTGCTCCAGGAAGATCCCACATGCCACGGAGCAACTAAGCCTGTGTGCCAAAAACAAACAAACAAAAATAAATAAATAAAAAACTTGTCAAAGATAATAACTCTGTGATTATAAAAAGATAGAAACATTGTGACCTAATAAAAGAGAAATAGAAAAGCAGTGGAAAATCGGTTGAGCAGGGTAAAATAATTCTGATTAGAGATTATGAGACCCTGGGCTTGTAACCATCATTGAATGGTGACAGTGGGAGGTTTTGAAATATACTGTTGGAAAGGAGAGCTTGTAGAACTTGGTGATTTGGGTATGGCTATGAAGAGTTAGGTAGTTTGTCTACTATAGATAAACAAATTTGTGATAGAAGGGACTCTTATTTTATTTTATTTTATTTTATTTATTTTAATATTTATTTTATATTGGAGTATAGTTGATTAACAATTTTATGTTAGTTTCAGGTGTACAGCAAAGTGATTCAGTTATACATATACATTTTAGGAGAGATTAAAAAAAAAACCAGTGATTAAAACACCAAAGCCTATTTAACTGTATTCATTATTTAAATGTTCTTCCTGAGCTATCAATTTAAATTTTAGGTACACATAAATAGCTTCTACTCTCAAAAGCAGGAGACTGAATTAGGAAAAAAGCATTCAATCTTGATTTTAAACTATATTACTTAGGCATCTATCAGCTTTTAGTAAATTTGGAATCCCTTGGTAAAGTTCTTGAATCTGTCTGTTTTGTTCTTAAAGAAAGTAGTCTGGCAATAATGGGCCCTTATTCAGTTCCTTCAATGCTAATTTTAATTTTGAAGATTTTTTTTTGAACTCGGGTTTTGTAAAAGCGAAAGTGCTACATATCATCCTGTTATAACCAGCAGATGTTGCTTTCTTGTTAGTTCTGCTATGGGAATTCAGAAGTGGGTGGAATTAGTTGATTAGGATCCAAAAACAGACTATGAAAAAATATTCTTTAAAACCTTACAGAGTTGAAATCCAACTGCTAATAATACTTTTTTTCCCCCAAACCTGTAACTCTATGGATATCTATTTACTAATAATAATTTATTGTCTCCTATAAACATGATCCAAGCCGTTAAAGGTTACATTTATAAACTATTTGGGATTGGCCCAAGTTTTGGCCTTTAAGCCTTCCTATTAATTACTGTAATTTACTGTTAGGAAATGTGACACTTACTGAGATGTCACATTTAATCTTGCATGAAATGCAAATGAGATGCTCATTAAATCATTAATGGCGTAGTCTTTCTAATTTCAAAGTTGGGGAAATGATTAGAATACAAATGTGCCTTCCTTTTCTTCACTAAGATTTCACTATTATTTTAATTTAAATATAACTGCATGTAGACTTTCACTGAAAAATTTACTGATAACAGCCATTTATCATTTGTTATCCTTTCCTACTGTTAACCTTGCTTTGTCAGGCTTCTGAGGGTTCCTTACAAGTTGTAGAGGTAATATAGACAGTGAACTTGGCTCAGAACATTTCTTTTTGTCTTTCTGATTTGGTCATTCAGTCAACCCACCAGCCACGAAACAACATTTACAAACCATCTAGGTGTCTAGAATTCTTAGGCATTGACGATGAGAAGATGAACAACACATTTTCCCTGATCCAAAGGAACTTGTGTCTGAGGGGAACAAAATCCCTGCATAATTAATAATTTCAGTAAAGTCTTATAATTGCCATGATAGATATATGTATCAAATGGAAAAAAAGTTTGTGATCAAATAAGATTGAGAAATAATGAAACACTAATTTGAAAAGATATATCACCCCATGTTCATAGAGGCATTATTTACAATAGCCAAGATGTGGAAGCAACCTTAAGTGCCCATCAGTAGATGAATGGATGTGGGCTGTATATACAATGGAATATTAGCCGTATAAAAGAATGAAATCTTGGCATTTGCGACAACATGGATGGATGTAGAGGGTGTTATGCTAAGTGAAATCAGACAGAAAAAGACAAATACTGAATGATTTCACTCATATGTGGAATCTAAAAAAAACAAATGAACAAACACAACAAAACAGAAACAGAGTCATAGATACAGAGAACAAACAGGTGGTTTCCAGAGGAGCGAGCGGGGTTGGGGGAGGACAGAAATAGGTGAGGGAGATTAAGAGGTACAAACTTCTAGTTACAAAATAAATGAGTCATGGGTATGAAATGTACACTGTGGGGAATATAGTCAATAATTACGTAATACCTTTGGTGACAAATGATAACTAGACTTATTATGTATGGTGGTCATTTTGAAATATATAGATATATCGAGTCACTGTGTTGTATACCAGGAACTAACATAGTGTTGTAGGTGAATTATACTTCAAAAACAAACTCACAGAAAAAGAGATCAGACTTGTGGCTATGAGAGGCAGGAGGTAGGGGATGGGGAATGCTATGAAGGTAGTCAAAAGGTACAAACTTCCAGTTATGAGGTGAATAAGTACTGGGAGTGTAATGTACAACATGATAAATATAACTGACAGTGCTGTAAGTTATACATCGAAGTTAAGAGCGTGAATCCTAAGAGTTCTCCTCACAAGGGAAGAAAATTTTTTCCTATTTCTTTAATTTTGTATGTATATGAGATGACAGATGTTCACTAAACTTATTGTGGTATTCATTTCCTGATATATGTAAGTCAAATCATTATGCTGTAAACCTTAAACTTGTACAGTTCTGTGTGTTAATTGTATCCCAATAAAACTGGAAGAAAAAAATTATAAATTTCCAGCAACTGAAAAAAACAAGCAAAAAGATTGAAGGAATACTGGGTTAAATGTCGTTAAGCAAATTTGTGTATTACAGGACCCTAGAACATTTCAAACGTTAACATGAATTGTGAATCTCCAAAAAGGGCATGTAGTATGAGGTATTTTCCAACTTTGTTGCCAAAAGTTAGAGAAGATAATCAGGATAGGAAGAAATTCCAAATCATAAATCTTGCTAAGATGCCTGCAGGGACCATGAAGAGAACATAAAGAATTTTGAAACATAGCTTTTACTTTTTAGGGAAGAGAGAAAGATAAACAGGGCTACATAAATCTAAATTTCAAAATTTATCTCCTTTCTTTCCTGCTTACTCATCCCAACACTCCCTGCCATGGACCTTTGCACTGATTTTGAGTCTTCTGTACTTCTGTGCTTTTGAATTTCTCGTCAGTGTTAGAAAGTAACCATTTGTCCTGTTATTGATACTCATTCATCCTGATATTCTAACATTCACAAATACTTGCATTTTTAGTTCTTTTCTCTAAGTATTGAATGAAAAGAATTATGTACAGTTAAAGGAATTTGGAAAATTTTGTTTTGCGTTTGCTTTTGTTTGTCCCCCCCTCCACACACACACTTTCTGGTGCTGAGGGAAAAGAAGGGTACTTAGTTTTTATTTTATTTTAAAGTTTATTTTATTGAAGTATAGTTGATTTACAGTGTTGTGTTAATTTCTGCTGTACAGCAAAGTGACTCAGCTATACATGTGTATATATTCTTTTTCATATTCTTTTCCATTATGGTTTATCACAGGATATTGAATATAGTTCCCTGTGCTCTACAGTAGGACCTTATTGTTTATCCATTCTGTGTATAATAGTTTGCATCTCCTAATCCCAAACTCCCAATCCCCCACTCCCTTTCCCCCATGGCAACCACAAATCTGTTCTCTATGTCTGTGAGTCTGTTTCTGTTTCATAGATAAGTTCATTGGTGTCATATTTTAGATTCCACATATAAGTGATATTCCACATATAAGTGATATCATATGGTATTTGTCTTTCTCTTTCTGACTTTCTTCACTTAGTGTGATAATCTCTAGGTCCATTCATGTTGCTGCAAATAGCATTATTTCATTGTTTTTTTTTTAATTTAGATAGAATGGTTTATTTATTTTTTAAAATTTATTTATTTATTGGCTGCATTGGGTCTTTGTTGCTGCGCACAGGCTTTCTCTAGTTGCAGTGAGTGGAGGCTACTCTTCATTGTGGTTCTGGGGCTTCTCATTGCAGTGACGTCTTTTGCTGCAGAGTGTGGGCTCTAGGCATGCGAGCTTCAGTAGTTGTGGCGTGTGGGCTCAGTAGTTGTGCCTTTTGGGCTCTAGAGCACAGGCTCAGTAGTTGTGGTGCATGGGCTTAGTTGCTGTGTGGCATGTGGGATCTTCCCAGCCCAGGGTCAAACCCGTGTCCCCTGCATTGGCAGGTGGATTCTTAACCACTGCGCCACCAGGGAAGCCCTATTTCATTCTTTTTTATGACTGAGAAGTATTCCATTGTATGTATAGACAGGTACTTAGTTTTGGTTCTCTCCTTCCCCTTTGAATATAGCCTGAGACTGATGCTAGAGCAGGGATTCTTATCCTGTTATCTACAGACCCCTAAAGTCTTGGTGAATAGAATTCAGGAGTCTGTGAACTTGGATCTGAAAAAAAAATACTTATTTTCACTCATCTCTGAATGAAAGTTAGGATTCCAGTGATTACAAGCAGTAAACCACTGTAGTAGCTATACCCTGACTTTGCAATCATTAGAAATTACATTTCCGTATCACATTACAATTACAGAGATCATAAAATATCATTTACAGACATTGCTACTTTAAAAGTATGGGAGTTATTAGATCAGCTGCTAGATCTTAATAAAGATACACATTATGTTTTTATAATTTAAAAATATTTTGATTATTGTATTTCAAAATAATTGGTTTCCTTTGTAATCCTCTGTGTTTTATGTGTTTAAAAACATTGCTCTGAGAAAGGTTTTTATTTTTATTTATTTTTTAAAAATTATTTATTTATTGATTTATTTGGCTGCATTGGGTCTTTGTTGCTGCAAGCAGGGCCACTTTGTTGTGGTGCACAGGCTTCTCACTGCAGTGGCTTCTCTTGTTGTGGAGCACAGGCTCTAGGTGCATGGGCTTCAGTAGTTGCGGCACATGGGCTCAGTAGTTGTAGCACACGGGTTTAGTTGCTCTGCAGCATGTGGAATCTTCCCTGGCCAGGGCTTGATCCCATGTCCCCTGCATTGGCAGGCGGGTTCTTAACCGTGCACTACTAGGGAAGTCCCTGAGAAAGGTTTTTAAACTTCATCAGGCTGCCAAGACCCAAGCACAAGACAAAAATGAAGAACCATTGTTCTAGAGGAAGATACATGGGGTCAAATAAGGATAAATGAGGAGCCCTTGAGTTAGAAGACAGAGAGTACCCAATGCAGCTTCCATTTTATTCCTTTTCTCGGCATGAATCTTTCCCATCCTTGCCGCTCCAGGCTTCTGAGAACTTGTAAGACTTGTAGCCCATTCTTATTGTTCATTCTCTTAACACCTGCTCCAACTTCTATACAGATATTTGGATGAATTCGCTGATTCATTCGACAAATATAATGTAAATCTCATCATGTCATGCCCCTTCTCAAAACCATTCTTTTGCTTCCAGTGTTTACTGAGTGGTTAAAATCTCCTCACCAAGGCAGACAAGACCATACTTTATCTTTCCCCTTTCTAGCTATATAGTTGCACTTAACTGTCTCTGTTTTAAAATGTAGGTTTTATTATTATTCAGGTATGGTGAAGTCCGCAGATTATAAGATGATTGCTATTGAAAAGGTATTTACAGTTCTCAAGAGGAAGGGGTGTGCTATCCTGCCCAGAGCCACAGGGAAAAGTACCAGGGTTAGTCAGGAAGCAGAAGGAGTAGGGTGGCAGTGGGATGCGTGGATAAGAGCCTTTGTTGTGGAAGGACAGGCAGGACAGGAAGAACAGGCAGGACAGCATAAGCAAGCTTTGGATTGGCTGGTTTTAATAAATTAGGGAGCTCTGGGGTGTAGTGGGCTGTTCTAAGTTGTCTGGTACCTGGCCCTGGGGTGATGGGGCAGAGGAGTACTGGCCTGGAGTATAAGTGCAATGGCGGAGGTGAGGGCATGTGTGGGCTCTGGATTGGTCTTTCCAGAATCATTAAAGCCCCAGATGTCAGAACATCAGAAAAAAGAGACTTGCTTAATATAATCTCCCACTGTCACTGGCTGTGCTCCAGTCAGTTCTACAAGGGTGAGTCAAAAATTATCCGCACTCTGGCTGTAGAATTTATTTTAATTAACTTTTAGAAAAGACAAATACATCATTTTTCAACACAGTCTCCTTGCTTTTCAGTACACTTTGTCCATCTGTCAACAAGCGGTCATATTCCCTCATTAAAAAACGTTTTAGGCTGAGCTGCAAGCCACGAATGCACCGCTGTCTTCCCTTCTTCATCAGAAGTGGATCTTTGGGAATTCCTAGGCGGTGCAGTGGGTAAGAATCTGCCTGCCAATGCAGGGGACACGGGTTCGATCCCTGCCCCAGGAATATCCCACGTGCCGCGGAGCAATTAAGCCCGTGTGCCACAACTATTGAGCCCATGTGCTGCAACTACTGAAGCCCACATGCCTAGAGCCCTTGCTCTGCAACAAGAGAGGCCACCGCAATGAGAAGCCCACGCACCACAATGAAGAGTAGCCCCCGCTCCCCGCAACTAGAGAAAGCCTGTGTGCAGCAACGAAGACCCAAGACAGCCAATAAAGTAAATTAATTAATTAATTAATTAATTAATTAATTTAAAAAAAGAAGTGAATCTTAGTCCTCGTAGGACTGCTTTCAGGGGACCAAACAGGGGTCCAGTGGAGCAAGATCAGGACTATAGGGAAGATGCTTTAACACCTCAAAATGAAGTTTTTGCAGAGTATCCACAGTGTGGGCAGAAGAGTGGGATGTGCACACCCTCAGACCACAAAAAACCAATCACTGCACGCTGCTCTTCTTTCGTGCAAGTCACAAGTGGGGCATCCAGTTTTACTCGCACTGCAGTTACAAAGGAACTGATGTAACACGTTCACACCTGCACAGCAGTGACTGGGGAGACAGTAGCCTTGAACGGAAAGCGCTGATAAGACAGTGTGGCCAACAGAAGTGTTAATATAACTGGAGTGTGGATAATTTTTGACTCACCCTCATAAATGACTTGCAATTTCTGACCATTCCATGCTAAGTTTCCTTACCCTGTTCCTGGAAAAAACAATTTATCTCTCAATGATTTTCTTGGTGAAGACTTCCCTGACCTTTCCAACAGACTCATAACTCCCTGCCATGTTTATTCAGTGTTCTTATCACACTATATGGTAATTATTAGTTTACATGTATTGCTTAAGACCACCTCCCCTCCCAGTCAGACTGTGAGCCCCTTGAGAACTAGAACTGTCATATTCCTCTTTGATTTTCTGGAGTCTGTAACCTATCACATAGTTGACATTTAATATATATTTGTTGACTGAAATGAAAAATGACTAAATGAATAAGTGAATGAATGTGTAACTTCTGAATCAGTCTTAGCTGCAGGAAAGGCATCATTATTGAGATTTCTTTATTTTGCAAGAGTTAGGCAAAAGTCCCCAAATCCTCAGGTTTTATCACTTCCTTGAAGTTGTCATCAAACCAAATGATTTATGCTGTTCCTTCCAACTGTAAAATTTCGATTTTTTTGCTGAACTTTTGGTCAATTATACCTTTCCCTTTACACGGCTTGGAAGTATAATTTACAGTTTTAAAAGCTGCAACTCTAGGAAATGTAGTACATGATTTTTATTTGTATATACAATATGATCAGAGAAGTATATCAAGGTGGTCAAGAACTTGGGTTCTGTTATCTGAGATCAAACCCCACCTACACCAATTGCTCTTGGTCCAAGTAGGAAACCTCTCACAATTTTAATTTCTTCATCTGTAAAATTGGGATAATAATGATACCTGCATCTTGAGATTATTATTGTAAAGAACAAATGAGATTATTCATGTAAGCTCCCTAGCACAGTGAACACTTTAGCCTTATAACTGTCATTGGTGTAATGGAGATTATTGTAATAATCACCACTCACTCATATTCTGCACCCTTATGGTATGATACTTGCCAAGGTTTAAAGGGTGCAGTGGCATTATTTTTGAGAAATAAGGAAGAAAAGTTATATACATTTGCTTTTTTAATAGCACGATTGAGATATAATTCACATGCCAATACAATTTACCCATTTTAAAATGTACAATCCAATAGTTTTTAGTATATTTACATATATGTGCAGCCATTACCACAGTCTGTTTTAGAACATTTAGAATATTTAGAATATCACCTCAAAAGTAAACCCCATACCTTATGCTGTTTCCTTCCTACCCCTTAGCCCTATGCAGCCACTGATCTGCTCCCTGCCTGTATAGATTTCCCTGCTCTGGACATTTCATATGAACGGAATCATGTAATATGTGGTCTTTTGTGACTGGCTTCTTTCCTGTAGCACAGCATTTTCAAGGTTCATCGATGTTGTACCATGTATTCAGTACTTTCTTTTTGTGGCTGAATAATATTCATTTTATAGATATACCACATTTTGTTTATCCATTTGTCAGTTGATGGACGTTTGGGTTGTTCTCTTTCCTTGGTCATTATGAATAATGCTACTGTAAATGCTGTGTACAAGTTTGTGGGGATATATATTTTCAGTTCTCTTGGGTGTATACCTGGGATGAGTATCACTGGATCATATAGTAACTCTCTGTTTAATTGTTTGAAGATCTGCCAGACTATTTTTCCAAAGTGACTGCACCATTTGACATTACCACTAGCAGTATATGAAAGTCTTGGTTTCTCTACATCCTCACCAATGTTTGCTACCTGATTTTTTGATGTTAACCATCCCAGTGGTTTTGATTTGCATTTCCCTGTTGACTAATGTACTTATTGTCCATTTATGTATTTTCCTTGGAGAAATCATCTATTTAGTTCTTTTGCCTATTTTTTAATTGGGTCATTTATCTCTTTATTATTGAGTTGTAAGTGTTCTTTATATATTCTAGATACAAGTCCCTTATCAGAGATATAATTTGCAAATATTGATATTGTTTTTCCCATTCTGTGGGTTGTCTTTTTACTTTCTTAATGGTGTCCCTTGAAGCACAAAAGTTTTTAATTTTAACAGAGTCTAATTTATATATTTATTTTGTTGCTTGTGCTTTTCATGTTGTATTTAAAAATCTTTTTCTACATCCAGTGTCATGAAGGTTTTACCCCTATGTTGTCTTCTAAAAGTTTAATAGTTTTAGTTTTTACTTTTAGGTCTTTATTTTTAGTTAATATTTATATTTGATGTGAGATAAGGATTGAACTTCATTCTTTTGCATGTGGTTGTTCAGTTGTCCTAGCATCATTTGTTGAAAAGAGTGTTGTTTCCCCATTGGATGGTTTTGGCACCCTTGTTGAAAATCAGTTGACAGTAGATGTATGGGTTTATTTCTGAACTCTCTCATTGATCTATATGTCTGTCCTTGTGCCTGACATACATTTGATTTGATTTTGAGACATTTGGTTTTTTTTTGTCTTGCCTTTCCTTTAAAGAATGTTGATATCCAAAAAGATATATAAGATTTGTTTGTCTATTTTTTACAATTTTTGAATAATGTACAATTTTATAGTCATGATGATGGAGTTAACCAGACATGAGAAATAATGACTCATTCAGAATTACATACTTAAATGTAAATAAGAATACAAATTTCAAGTATTGCATAAACCTGGAGTTTTCTAAATATTAATCATAGTTTTTATTTTGAGAAGTAATATATTTTTTCCAGAGTTCTTTTTCAGTTTTTAAAGCAATTAAATATACATTACTTCACTCAGTCTTAAAAATAAATTGGTGAGATATAGGTACTGTTGTTTACTGATATTACTGCCTTTCTCTTTTTACCTATGAGGAAACTGCATGAAAATATGCAGTGACCTGTCCAAGGTCACTCACTCAGTTTAAGCCATTTCTGCACTCTGACCACTTAACAGGCTGCTTCTGCACTGTTAGATTAGGGGCCAGAATTTTGTTATATTAAAAGCTCTTTATAAAGTAAGAGGGCTACATTCTGAGATCCTGACTCTCCAGTTCTTGCACCAGTCTAGCAAATACCTTGCTCCATACAGACGTGCTCAGTCACTAGCAGAAAATGACAAAGCCATCTTTTATGTCAGAGGCTGAGCAGCTCCCTTGATAAGTGATTTGCTCCCATTCACAAGCCTCTGCAATGTTTTATTGCATATCACACACCTTCAATATTTTAAGTACTTGAAACCACAAATGTTTAATCTCTGAATTCCAAACCTTTTATTAATTATGGAAACATCCTAATGATTTCCCAAATGGTGGTTCCTTTCTAAAAACAATTCTTAATGACTTGCTTTCATTCATTCAGCCATGCACCAAGTACTTTTTGTGTCAGGCAATACGAGGCCAGCAGATACTGCAGTAAAAAAAAAGAAAAAAGAAAAATCCCTGTCTTCACAGAATTTTTGTTCTAAAGGGAAGGCAAACAACAGAAATTAAGTAAAATAAGACAACAGGAAGATGGGGAGTGCTTTAAGGACAGCCTCTGAAGACTGATAGTGACCATGGCCTTAATGAGTACAGCTGCTACAAGGTCAAAAGAAACGGCTGTGCTTTACTTATTTTTAAAATTAATTATTTTAATGGAAGTATAGTTGATTTACGATATTAGTTTCAGCTATAGAACATACTGATTCAACATTTTTATAGTTTGTACTCTAAGGTTATTATAAAATATTGGCTATGTTCCCTGTGCTGTGCAATATATCTTTGTAGCCTATTTATGTATACATAGTAGTTTGTATCTCTTAGTCCCCAACCCCCATCTTGCCCCTCCTTGCTTCCCTCTCCCCACTGGTCACCACCAGTTTGTTCTCTGTATCTGTGAATCTTTCTGTTTTGCTGTATTCATTCATTTATTTTTTATATTCCACACATAAGTAAAAACATACACTATTTGTCTTTCTCTGTCTGACTTACCTCACTAAGCATAATGCCCTCCAGATCCATCCATATTGTTGCAAATAGCAAAATTTCATTCTTTTTTATGGCTAATATTCCATTAGAATATTAACCGCATCTGTATCCATTCATCTGTTGATGGACACTTAGGTTGCTTCCATATTTTGGCTGTTGTAACTAATGCTGCTGTGAACATTGCGGTGCATGTATGTTTCCGAGTTAGTGTTTTCATTTTCTTCAGATTGACAAAGGAGAAATTAAGAATAACATGAAAAGTGGAATATAGCTGTTAGAGTATTTCAAGGTAAAAAGCTTACAGCAAATATAGATTATTTAAGCCTTGGGTGACAACAATAACAAAATGCCATCCATGTGTCAGACACAGTTTGCTTACAGAAATCCAGATTGGTACTTCGTTACATCAGTTATTTGTGCTTAGGAGCACCTGTACTTGAATGTCTCAGGTAAAAGTGGTCTAACCTGCGCCAACCCCCCCCGCCCTTCACAGTTGCAGCACCCTGACATTCTCAATTGCTTATGCTACCCTATTTTGTTTTACTTTTTTCTGTAACAAGTGTTAGCTTCTAAACATACTGTATCATTTACCTATTGAACACATTTATTTTTCATTTTCTCCCACTAGCATGTAAACTCCAGGAAGGAAAGGATTTTTTATTTTCTCACCAACATATCAGGAAGAGGGTCTGGCATATAGTCGGTACTCATTGTATATTTTTTTTAAAAAAGGTGAATGTTAGTGGAGGGGAAAATGTTAATTACATTTCCACCTTTTATTGCTTAAATACATACTTTATGTTCTATTTATTGTGGCTGCTATATCCAGTCATTGATATATGACATTCACTTTATGACATTCCTGTTCACTTCAATAACCCATCATGAAACTGTCACCCATAAAATTTTAACTTTTTTGAAGACACTTGCCTATGTATCCTTTCGGGTTTGGCACTTTTTCTGACTCTCCTAGTACTCTGAATTTTGATTTCCCTGCAAGGTTTTTGGCTTTGCTTGCTCCTCTGGCCCTAGCATTCTTCTGTCATGGTGAAATACTGTGTCCTCCTCTCTACTTCCACCCCCAGCTTCTTGTCCCTTGTCTTTTATTCCATAAGTGCCACCTTGGTCCCCACAGGGATTGGGACATTTTGGTAACTTTTTTCTTCCATAATGGAACCTTTTCTCCTCCTTTGTTAATTTCCTTCATGTAATTTTGGCATTTAACTGGTTTTCATTTCCCCTACTGCATATCAAGCACTTTTCCAGTATGTTTTTCTGAATGATTCTCACAAGAAATTTTCCCTTTCAGTCTCATTTCTCTCTCATTTATTTTCCTTTTTATTTCAAAAAATATTCCTCCCTAGTGATTCTTCTATTTCCCTTCAGCTACATTAACTATTTTCTACCAGATAATGCTGTTTCCATGAAGAAATTTTAGCTTAACATTTTACCTTTTTTTCTTTCCATTTTCTTTTTATTTGTAGAGGAGATCACTTGTTTTGAATGCCTTCAAAAATAACCGTGTTGCAATCAGACATGTCCCCATCACAGTTAGAAGGAGGGGCTAGAGTTTCCCCAAAGCAGTGCACACTGGGGAATGGGGCACAGCCACCAGCTGGAGCTGCTAGCATTCTAAAATCCCAGGAGGCTACAGCAACATGTGCCAGGCCTTATCTCCCTAATGCACATGTGCTACTTGTCAGTTTCAAATGTCAGCTGCTAGTGGTATTACTTAAAGACAGTAGTCTTTGTGTTGAGATGGAAGGAAAATATTTTTAAACCTTCTTGAGTCCCTGGGAAATTACCATTTTTGGACATGTAAGAGCCTGCCACCTTACCAGTTTCTCAATAGGTAAAAGCCACTGATACCAGAGCCAAGTTTGAGCCCAGGATCAGTTGCAGTTGGCATGAATAGTGTGAACCATGGTGTTCTCAGGATGTTGTTAGTAAAGCATTTTATTTATATCTCAGTGAGACAGTCCTACCACTTGCAAGGCCAAAGAGAGGGACTTTAGGGGCCCTTAAAAAATCCATGCAAATAAGTGCCACCCTTTCACCTTTGTGTATTGATTTTTGATTGGTGACACTAGATAGCAAAACAGTAATCATTGCTCCTCTGTAGTTAGTACAGGCATGATCTTTTTGAAAGCACTTAATTAAAATAAATGAAAATATTAACTCACAGTACATATAATTTAGGAATTGACTATGTATATCATAAAAGGATTCTGTACTTTGCAATAGAATCCTTTCAGTAGCGCTTCAAAAGAAGTTTCCCTGCATTTGAAGTAAAACTCAAATTTAAGACATTTAATGTAAGAAGTAAAATATATATGAATTAAAAAATACTTCTTCTCACTCACAGAAGGTTGTGCATTTCAGAATAAACCAGTGTGATCTCTCAAGATTCCTCACTCCATTATCTTCTGAAGCTTTGCTCTCTGATTGGTATGCTATTTTCAAGTTGCTATAAGTTGTTCAGACTTAATAGTTTCTCTCCTTGCAGGACATTTGGTCCTGACTAAAACATCCATTAGACATTTGGTCCATACAGAAAGGTCCTTGATATTTGCAGAATCATATGGTCCTGTCTAAAACATCCATAAGACGTTTGATCCATGCCAAAAGGTCCTTGGTATTTGTTCTGTCCAAAACCATTTGGCGTGAACCAAATATGCTCATGGACATTCTGGATAGAACCAAATTTCAAGGACCTTTTGGTGTGGACCAAATGTCTTATGAAGTAAATGTCTTATGGACATTTCAGACAAGATCAAGTGCCTGCTGTTTCTCTCCTGACCCTACTCAGTCCTCAGAGCTCTAGTTATATCATAGTTACAAAACTGCTAGAGAGTAAATTTATCCAAAGTTGGGTTAAGTATACCATATTCACTTTTTCCTTCTTTTCCAAGTATTCTTTTCCCTTTAAGACACCACAAACTACCCCAGCCGTGAGTGACTTTTGCCTTCCTTTGAACCCTATATCACTCATTGTCTACACTTCTTATCTGGCAGTTGGCATGTGTTCCTTGTATAATTTGCTCTCATGAGTGTTCCTCACCTCCTGGTCTAGAGACTAATTAGAGGAAAAGGTGTCTCCAGTACCCCCCAAAATGCTCTAACACAGTACTTCTCCAACTTTCATGAACATAGGAAACCCCTCAGGATCTTGTTGAATTGTAGATTGTAATTCAATCAGTGTATGGTGGGACCTGAAATTCTACATTTATGACATTCTCAAGTGATGTGATACCGTTGGTCTACAGACAACACTTCAAGTGCCAGGTCTCTGACAGACTTTCAACAAATGTCTGTCAGTGATGCTATTTGTTTCATAAAAGGACAAAAGATTTAAATTTTGTTGAATGCTTTATTTGTCTGCAGTGTGAAAACAGCACTAAGATGTGAACATAGATGTAAGTCAGTTTCTGTGACTAATTGGAAGGTGTGGGATGTCTTTTTTGTTTTGTTTTCCTGATTTCTCTATCTGCTCAATAGGAATGGACTTTAGCTTACTCATCTTAGCAGATACCAGACTGGTTGGCATTATATGTGAATACCTTCTACTTCTGGCTTCACTTGATTTAAGCTTAAAAGCAAAGGCCCTTATAACACATTTTTAACACAATTTCAATTCAAAAATATCCTGTCTTTAAAAAAAAAAATCCTGTCTTTTTCTAACTTTTGCTTTTACTTGGGACATCTAGCTTTGAGGAGCAGATGCAGTTTTCCTGGTAGACTCCAATCCTGTGGATATCACATTTCAGGGTCAAGAATTATGCATATACTTACTCTAAACTTTATAAAATTTCTCCTTCCCTTTTTTGATGGAATTCAAAAGTGAACCATTAAGAATTATCAACAAGCAATGACTGAGTCCCCAGTCTGTAATGGCAACCAAGAAACTCATGTTCATTACCACAGAGTCCATTGTTGATTTCCCATGTTTCCCCAAATAGAGAACACACTAATCTAGGAGATTATGTGCACTTCATACTTTGATTGCCAATATTAAAGTATCCAAATAGGACTCATTTTTCTGATTATTTTGGTAGAATTAGTTCACTTCCTTCCTTCCTGTGAAATGTAAGTGCCAGGTGTTATTTGGTGTGAATCTTCCTGGCCTATACTTATATTGCCTCTCTCCCTAGGCCCCAGATCTACTTCAGTATAATTCCTCACAAGTGAAATCAGGCACACTAAAATTGAAGACATCTTTGTTCTGCAACTAGTGAAGTGAGTCATTTTTTAATGTAATTTTTATCTTTTTGTTCCCGAATTACTAAAGTAGTTCATGTTTATTACCCCCACCCCCCAAAAAAGACAAGAATAAGGAAAATTATGTAAAAGAACGAAGAGCCAACTATACAAAAATTTAAAAACTGTTGTTTCTCTACTTTCCAGAAATGAACACATTTTCCAGAAAGAAACACACTTTCCAGAAATAAAGTGTATCTTAATAACCTGGTTATTAAGAATTGCATGATATTCCAGCATATAGATTAGTTAACCGTTCCCCTACTGTTGATTTGTTTTTATGTCAAGGGCATTGCAGAGATCAGATTTATAAATGTTTGCACAGGTTTTTATTGTTATTTAGAATAAATTCCTGCAGGTGAAATTACTGGGTCAGAAGATAAAAGGTATTTATTCATTTACAATTTGTTTTGTCTTGTCCTTTCTAAAACCACAATGGTAGCTGAATAGACTTTGACTTAAATGATTACATGGTTTCCTTTGTAAAGTCTTTTCTTTGAACAGCAGGACTTATGGTGGTTCCTGAAGTGCATCACTATACACGAGAGTTATGTAATATTTAGAAGACTAACTCGAGGGGATAGTAAACAGTAGGCAGTACAGTGAGCAGCATTCTTCACTTTGACTTACTAGCAGGCACTGCCAGTTCTGTTATGGTCTTGTCCCTTTGAGACATTGGGTTGTACAGACAACACATAAAGCAACTAACACATGAATTTTAACTAAGAATAAATGGCTGTTGCCAAAGCAATAATTTATCTTTGAAGATTCCCACCCCCCCCACCCCCCCTTATGCAGAGAATTCTTTTTGGTAAACACAATATATATACTATGTGTTGCTTTTCAAAACCAGCTTTTCTCATGTTTTAAAAAAGCAGAATCAAATATATAAATGATTATATTTTGAAAACGGCTGAATTACGTAAGCAGATGTACCACAGCGTTGATTTAAATATAGGACTCCTTTTGAAACAGCTTGTTGAATAAATAAAGCAAATGGTCATACAAGTACTTTATGAGTTTAGTTTTTTAAAAGTAAATAAATCTTTCAGAAAGATATTTAGCACATGAATGGAAGTTTTGTGATTTTTAAATATTCATTGTCTGAGTGTCTGCAACAAGCATGCCTGCAGTTACATATCAATATAATAACTGCAATTATATATAAACAGATATTTTATCATACGTTAACACTGTCTTTTAAAAAGCGTACAACATTGCCGTTAATACATTTGTTTACTTAAAATTTTCTTTTTTCCAGTTGTGATTTAAGGTAGTTTAGAAGCATTTATGCAAGATGATAAGATATATTAAAATGAGCGAGGAAATGAGACTACTACATATGATAAAATGCATGCCATGAAATCCTGTACTTTTGTTACAGGGAGGCCACAGTGTGGCTCTTAGTTTTTAGACATCCACACAATCAAATGATATGACTGGCAGTGTCCATGAGACAAACTAGTTTCTTATAAAAAAAAAAATCCAAACTTTTCCTGATACCTAAGAGGAAATTCCTTCATGGATCCCAGAAGGAGGCACTATGTGATCTAGCCCTCACTGACCTCAATGGCAGCAAGTTTCATAGGCTGGTCCTTATACGAAGCTGATGATATCACCCAGTGGACAACAATTGTATGAAAAATCAGCATGATTTCTGTTCCTATACTGCACCAATTAGATGTGGTGCAGTACAGGCATAGGCTTCTAAAAGGAAGGGTATGTTTGTGTTTCCTTGAAGCAATCTCTGTACATTTTCTTGTCAGTTATTTCGGTAATATAGAGTGGCATTAAGTTCAAGGTTGAACTCCCTGGAAAAATAACTGGAATGTGGCTATTCTGTGTCCTTGGGCAAGTACAGAGGGGTGTGCTTCACCTCTTAGCCAAGCCAGGTGCACTTCTGTGGAGATTAAGGAGAATAACCTGGACATTCACTTGAATGGAGGGAAACCCATGATGAGACAAGCCCAGGAAGTACTCACAGGCAGGGCCTGGATTCATTTCCAGTCATTTGTTGCATAGAAATTACTAGAAGAATCAAGTTACCAAAGCTCTGTAGCATGAAGCATGACTGTATACTTTTAGTCTGAAATGTTTTTTTAAAAAACATGTGTGATCAAATATTTATCCTTGCCTGAGGATAAAACACACACATTCAAACAAAACAAAACAAAACTCTGAGTAAAGTACCCACAGAACATTTGTCCTTGAATCTTTTATTCTATGTTTTATTCTAGTGTGCTCTTCAAGATGAACTTGTTACAAAATGTACCTTTAGGTCTTTGAATGAATTCACTCACCACATAAGGTGTGGAATCAACAAAACCTCTGAAATAAGTAAGAAATATATTGCACATATCCAAACCCACAGAGCAGTAAAGTATTCAGATCCCCATTCTGTGGGTTCTCATGAAGCTTCTCCAAAAAAGAGCTACAAAATGATGTCCAGAGCTTGGGGGCCTGTCTGTGGTGCCATTTTGTTATTTGTAGAAGTCCCAGGTTTTACTTTGCACCCGGTTAAGTGTCTTCTAAAAGCAATAGCTGGAGTCGTGGTCACAACTCTTCCCTCGTGCAGTAGAAATATTCTGATTTTACTGAGATTCTCCAGTGTAAATTCTAGTGGGCCTCCTATCTATACTGCCCAGACTTCCATCTTTACACCTTTAGAAATTCAGTTTATTGGTGCATTTTTATTTTTTGCATATTTTTGGAAATACATTTATTTCATAAATCACGGAATGTGGTTTTTGATTACTTTAAAAAATGAAATTCCTAGAGAAGATTCAAACCAACTTTTTCCTGTTATGGCAAATGTGTATTTTTTTTTTTTTTATATCCTAGGTCCATGCACAAATATTTGTTTCTCTTTCATTAGCCTTTTTCACTTCTAAATATGTTCTAAAGCACACATTATATAGATGTATATGAAGTGATGAAACTAAAAGAGTACCTCAGGGCAAAGTTGAAACACCTTGAATTACCATGCCTTATAACTTTGAACTTATTTTGTATGGAGAGGGGAGCTATCAGAGGTTTTTGAGTCAGGGAAAAATTCTGTCATGCTGTGAGGGTTTTTATAGTGGTGTGTTGGAGTCACTGGTACCAGCTTGCAAAGATCGTTTTAGCATCACTTCCTAACTCCATGTTCTGTCCTGGTGGGAATAATTACACCATGGAAATGGGCAAACAATATAAATCAGTTTGTTGTCATGTGAGACAACACAAGAGCTGGTTGTTAAACAATTCTTGGCACATCACTTAGTTGTTTCTTTTCTTGTCTGACTTCCTTTAAGACTGTGATCGCATAGAATAAAAATGTCTTATTAATTTTTATTTCCTTACTTTAGCACCAGTACTTCACATATTATAGGTATAACTAAATAATCTGTTATAGGTATAAATAATCGTTGAACGATTCAGTTAATCGTTGAATAAATGGAGGGACAGATTAACAAATGAGATTAACAAATTAGGTAGTGACCAATTGGCTGTGGATAATGAATGAAATTGTTAGAAATAGCTCTAAATTATCTAGCTCGAACATCTGGGAAGGTAGTGCTGCCACTAGGAACAAAAAAGAGAAATTGCATTGGCATTGGCCGGGGTGGGGGTTTGGGGAAGTAGTGGAAGATAATTGTTCTGGGACATGTGTTTGAGTGCTAGCAGAAGACCAAGGTTGACGATGACCTGCATTTGTTCCAGTTACTATCCAATGACAGTTTTGAAATTATTTTTTCTGTGGTTTTCTAAAGTACTCAACTATACAAACTAAAGTTCAAAGTTATTTGTTTAAAAAAAAAGATTGCTTCATTCCTGCAGTATAAGAGAAAATTAAATTTCTGTAATGCGTCTGAACATTGCTTTGGCAGAGAAAAGAGAATGCGGAAATGGTATTTTTTTTTTTTAACAATGTAAATTTTGTATTTCAAGATGATAGTTTACAATAATCATGGGAAGAGAAAATGAATTCTGGGGAAGAATATAACTCCTAAAGAGAAAATTTGCTTTTTAAAAAAGCTTTTATAGTTAAAGACTAAAGATGAGAAAAAAATGTCTTTTTTTTATAATAAAAACTTGGGGAAGGAAAACAAGATACTTCTGAGGGCAACAACTTGAATCTGAGTTAGTGTGAAATATTCTCATTAGTAGAATAATTCAGTGTATTCTGTACACAAATGAGTGGTTTTAAAAAATATAACCAAGAAGATATTGATGTTGCAACTATGGTAAACAGAGTTTATTGTTTCATTTTTAAATGAGGATTTTGCCTCAAGATCATATTTAGGAATGTGAGTTACTGCATTATAGAGCAATGGAAGAGTATATGTTTTAAAAATAGATAATAGAGAATTTAAACAAATAAGATGAAGGATCATTTACTGTAATGTGAACTCTAATGCTTAAAGTGACTTGGTCTTTTCTACGCTAGGTATATTCCCCATAAAATTCAATAATTCTTCAGGGAATTAGGCATGTCTTTATATCCCCACTGGAAAAGTCACGTATGAGCTTGCACTTATAAATCTAATGCCACTCTGGGGCATTGCTCCCATCTCATTTTATATTCACCACATGGTGTTCCATATCTGTGATAAAACAGTAATATTCTCAATCAAGGTCACAGAACAAGTCACTGTCTGAGCTTTGGGATTAGTACTTAGGGTTCTTGATTCCATTCTCAAACAGGTGTGCCCTAGTTTGAGAAAATCTGATATACAAAACTATCATTTCACAAAATAGATAAATTAAGTGATGACTACTTGCTTTTCAAAAGGATTTGCTTCAGGGTTCCTTAAAATAGGCACTTCTGAAGAGTGTAATTTAGCCAGAGGGGGCTGGACTATTGGTAACCAAGAGGCCTAGTTTCACTACCTGTCATTAACCAGGTTAATGAAATGTATAAATTTGGGGATGTTAGTCATTTCATTCATTTGCCCTCTCTTGCAGTAAATCACTACTACTGTTACTCAGCGATTTTTTTTTTTTTAATTTTTATTTATTTGGCTGCGCCAGGTCTTAGTTGTGGCACACAGGCTCTTCTTTGTGGCATGTGGGGTCTTTAGTTATGGCATGCGGGATCTAGTTCCCTGACCAGGGATCAAACCCGGAGCCCCTGCATTGGGAGCACGGAGTCTTAACCACTAGACCACCAGAGAAGTCCCTACTCAGTGATTCTCTTATGAGCATTCTCTGTGTGTTGGATATAGAAAGGTCGTAGTCCTTGTCCTTAAGGAGTTTACAGGTTACCATAGTAAAACAGATGTGTGAACAAATAAAGGGAATTTTCAGTGGTAGAGTCAAGCTGGCTTGTTAGGAGACCACTGTGGTCTAAACAAGATGAGAGGGTCAACTGTGACAGTTGGGGGTAGACTAGGAAAGTTAAGGAAAGAATGCTTCGTTAAAGAGCTCAATCCATGTGATTGACATGGATTGGATAGGGGGCCCAGGCGGGAGAGAAAGGAGTCTTAGGATGACTCCAAGCTTTTGACCTAGATAACTTGCTTGAGTGGTGGTGCTATTCATGAAGAGAGGGAATTTAGGAGGAGGAGGATTTGTGGGGGGAGGAAGATAATGAGATTAGTTTTGAACAGATTGAGTATAAGAGTCCTGTGGGATAACCAGGTGATGTTGGTTAGGCAGTTGTATATTTCAGTTTGGAATTTAGGAAAGAGGACTGGACTGAGTTTAGGGATTAAAGAGTCCTCTGAAAAGACATGATTAGTAGTGAACAAGATTGTTCAGGGAGAGCCAAAAGGTAAGAGGAGAGAAGAGGGAACTCTGGGCAGAGGAATGTGTAAATGAAGGAGGCTGAGGAGGAACAGTCAGGAGGAGTACCTGGGCTGTGGGGTCATGTGGGCTGATTCAGGGGAGCTTCAGGAATGAGGGAATGGTCCACAGTGCTACAAGCTGGAGAGAAATCACAAGGGGAGAGGTTCTGTGACCAATTAGATCTCTGGCATCTTTTGCCAAAGCAGTTTAGGTAGAGTTGTAGGGCACAAGTTTAAAGAGTAAATGGGAGTAGAGATTATTAAGGCTTCTAAAAAGGGAAGGGAAGAGCCCCATGGGGGAGTAATTAAGGGTGTGTGTGTGTGTGTGTGTATGAGAGAGAGAGAGAGATGGGAGAGACTTGAGCATTTGTATAGGTTGCAGGGTTGGAAAGAGAAATGTTGAAAATACAAGAGACAGAATTAAAATGGAGCAAATTTCCTGATGTAGAGTGGCCAAGGAGGGTTGATTACTAAAAGGAAAAGAAATACTTCTTCCTTTGACACTGAATAGGAGAGAAGGAGAAGATACAAATATGTATATATATATATGTATATATATAAAACTGCGGGTATAGAAATTTGAAGGAGCTGATTCTTAATAGCCTCAATTTTTCTCTGTGAAGTGGGAAACAGAGTTGTCTGCTGAGAGAAAAGATGTCACTAAGGATAGGGGCTTGAGGATAATGGTGTACATTTACAATGTCAGCTGTGGAGGAAAAGTGGGCAACAGACATGATTAGTAGGTAGGTAGATAGGTAGGTAGATAGATAGATATTAGATTACAGCCTAGAATGGCAGTGTGAAAAGCATGGCTAGATTGCCCTAAAGGTTATGGTCCTGTGTAGACCAAGGTCGCCTTTAGTTCAGAAAGGTTAATACTGTAGATATTAGCAGTCTTGGCTCAGCTTTTACATAGAATGTCGCTGAGAAGTTACCTTGGGTCAAAGAAGAGAGTGACCAGTCTCTAGGTCTCCATCATCCAACATGGTGGCCACTAGGCACTTGTAGTTCTCAAGCACTTGAAACATGACTAGTTCAAATTGAGATGTGTTGTACATGTGATATACACCCAGGACTTTGAAGATTTAGTATGAAATAATAATGTACAACAGCTCATTAATTTTTATATTAATTATTCATTGGAATTATAATATTTTGGATATATAGGGTTAAAGAAATTATATTATGAAATTAATTTCACTTGTTTTTACTTTTTAATGTGGTTCCTGTTATATTTGTTTTGGACTGCACTGCTCTTGGTAATTATGAGAGGCAATTTGATGGCTTCTGAATTGCTAACCTCAGTATGGAATCTCAGCTGCTCATAGCGACTTTAAAGGGAATTATAGCGGACCTGGGGCAGTTTAGGAAATTAACCTCTTGAAAAGAGTTTGCCCAAAGTGGTTGAATCTCTGAATACACTCTTTCTGTACTGTTGGATAGGAGGTCTAAGACTGTCCATAGAACCAGGTTATCCATACCTACAAAAGGTGAAAACCATCTGCACTGTCAGCACAATAGGGGGTTGTGAGATTCACAGGAAATACTACCCGCTTTTTAAGATGAAAAGACTGTGTGAGTGCCCCATGGTTAGCTATAAGTTTAGGAGTTTATTCTTAACAACATGAAGATACGTTTATCTATTGCTGTGTGCGTCCAATTTGGCTAGACACTATTGCACATTTTATAGGCCTTGTCTCATTTAATTCAGCCTAGTATGCTGAACCTAAGCCTTTAAGACACCAAGATATTTCCACTAACTGTTGAGATTTATGTTGTTTCCAGGATCAGTAATCTTAAATTTTATAAATTCTCTGACCTATTTTATAAATTGAAGTATACCTGTCCTAAGATGGTACTTCTGATGGCACTTTTATAACTTTGCTGCTTTATAAGAGATTTCAGCAGAAGGACAGATTATTATAGGTGACTTTTGAGAGAGTAATTTCGAGAGAGTGATGGTGAAAATTAGATGGCAAGAAGGTACTTACTAAGTATCAGCAGGGATTTTCCTTTTGTGTAGAGATGAGAAAGAGATGGAAACTCAGAGTATCACTGAAACTTCAGAGCGAGAAACACAACAGCCTAGAGATTTTTTTTTTTTATTTTTTTGGGGGTACACCAGGTTCAATCATCTGTAGAGATTTTTTTAGAAAGGTATTTAATACAGGGAAGAAGTAGATATTTACAAACTCATTTGAAGGGCTCCAAGACCTGAGTCGGGAGCTGCCATGGGAACTGTTAATTTTAAGGGCATTCCTTCATCTAGAAGCCAGAAGTTGCTGCTGCTACTGCCTCTCCTGCTGCCACCACCACTGACTCTCATTCCAAGGAATCTGGGGACTCAGGAACTGAATCTGGGTACCACAGCTGCCTGCAAGCACACGTCTCCTACCTTGTCTGCCAGCGGCACCATCAGCAAGAAGATGACTGCTGCTCCGTTTTGCCTTCCAAATCTCACTGGTGGGACAGAATGTGCATCTAGAACTCTAGCCAAAAGGGTGTCTGGAGAATGTAGTTTTTAGATTTCTAACTTCCAACTAGAAGGGGGAATAGAATGAAGGGTTGAAAGAGCCACTCTGTAGAATCTACCAGAGCTGATGTACATTGCTTATTCTGAACCATTTATGAAGAACGTAAACGTCTTGAGAAGAGGCACAAGACTTTCTGAGCCAGAATATTCAAAGGGAATACTATGTGTTTTCCTGCTTGAAACAGGAAGGAGCTTGGTGGCTTTGAAAAATTGGAAGCGGTTGTTGTGACTAGACCATTTCAGGTGAGAGTGGAGAGATAAGCAGAGATCAGATCATGCGGGACTGGATAGCTTATGTTAAAGATTTTGGATTTTCTCTTAAGAAGGAAAGCATCAGAGGGTGTGAGGTAGGAAAATGGTGTAATTCAACTTCTGTATTATAAGGCCCACCCTGACTGTTTTGTGGACAATATATTTATCAAGAGCAGTGGAATCTAGGAGACTAGGTAAACCGGGAGGAAACCAGTAGTCAAGGTATGAGAATATGGTGGCAGAGTGGAGCTAGACGGTAGACTGATATGCACCATATTTCAGCATATGTAATGACAGGATGTGGCAGTGAATTGGGTGTTAGGCCAGGAATGGGTCCCAGCTGTTTCATTATTTTATACCTTTAGCGGGGGTTTCTGAGTATTGAGCTATCAGTTTCTTTAGGAGAGCAGAGGAAGATTGAAGAGCAATTATTTTATCAGGGTGTAGCAGGCTGTGCTTTTTTTGTGGGGGAGAGATTGAGAATGCCTCTCGAGTTTCTCAGTAGTGACGTGTCTATACAGGCATACCTTGTTTTATTGTGCTTCACTTTGTTGCACTTCGCTAATATTGTGGGGGTTTTGTTTGTCTGTGTTAACAAACTGAAGGTTTGTGGCAACCCTGCCACAAGCAAGTCTATCAGCACCATTTTTCCAGCAGCATTGACTCACTTCATGTCTCTCTGACACATTTTCACATTTCTCACAATATTTCTTATTTTTCATTATTGTTGTATTTGTTATAGTGATCTGTGCCCAGTGATCTTTGATGTTACTATTACAGCTTGCTGAAGGCTCAGACGGTGGCTAGCATTTTTTTAGCAATGAATTAGTTTTTAATTAAGGTATGTTCATTTTTTTAGACATAAAGCTATTGCACACTTAATAAACTATGGTATATCGCAGTGGGAAACCAAAAAATTCATGTGACTCACTTTATTCCAATACTCATTTTATTGCAGTGGTCTGGAATCAGACCCACAGTATCTCCCAGGTAATGCCTGTACTTCAAAGGTTGAGTCTCCTATAACGTAGTGTTTGGGAAAAACAGAAAAGAAATAGCAAAATGTTTACCAAAAAGGAATTTCATTTTCCCCTATACTAATGTTTATATTCTCAGACTTCACTGCCATAAACAAGTCCTTGTGGTTTTTGCTAAAATACAAAGTAATTCACATAAAAGCGAGCAAAAGATTTGCCCAACAGTTTAAAAAGAGGAGAATCAGGGGATCATCATTTTACATTTGAAAATAATATCTGTGTCAAATGAGACAATTTCAGCCATTGCCTGTTGTTGACTGCAGTAGCATGCAGCTCAGTAAGAGGCAGTGATTAGTATGATGTGGTCTATTGAAGCCTAGTGGAAAAGATAGGATTGAATTGTCTAAATGTTTCACCTGAAACTACATTTAATTATGACCCTCTTCAGGTTCTATAAATTTGCATTACAGCTAATTTCTACTTAATTAAAAGTGAGATGTGAAGCTTGTCAGAGTTCACAAGCCAGATTTTAATGATTCCTCTTATATAAATAATTCATGTGGTCTCCGGAGCTAGTATGATAAGAGTATTCATTGTGAATTCTCCAATGGCTCAGTCAATGAGACTGATACATAAGTAGTTGAGTTTAATTTTGTGGTTCTACTTTCTGAATCTTATGCATAGGTTCTAGGAGCATCCTTAGACTTACAGAAAGTAGCCTTTGGATCTCTTCTCTGGTTTCCTTTCCTACTTCCAATTCCTTCCAGTGTTTCATTATCTTGTTTTAGTGGTGAATTAGTCTAATATTGCTCCCAGGAGTATAAAACTATAACTGTATTAGTTAATACAAAATTGCATGTAACTGGGAAAAACTGTTGGAGGATAAGCTTTGGTAAGGTATTTTTGGAGTACCAGAGGAGTTAGGAAGAGGGCTTAGCATGTACTTTTTAATATTACAGGACTCTGCCGAAGAGTACCAGTAATGGCTAGAAGCATAGATGTTTGCTGTTTTAATTACAGTGGTTGCTTCCCTAGCCTTTGATATTAAATTCTGTTACCCTTGTTACCTATAGAATGAAGGCAATGACTGTAACATGATTTTTTGTTTTGTTTTCACAGTTCTTTTAGGATTGCTAAGATTGGAGCCATTCTGGTTCCTCTGTTAAGATTTATCAACTCATCTGTATCACTGCTAGCATGGTTATCATACAGATTAGGCAAGACTTTTTTTCCTTTTACTTAGAATTTTCCCCAAATTAGGCTAATGACCAGGTGTGATTATGCACCACGTGTCACTCATTATATGAATATATCCTCAGATTGATCACAAAGTTGTCTTTCTTAAAAATTTCCATAACCAGTAAATTTTACAAATCTCTTCCAAATTTAATTCATTCCTTAAGTGGAAAGTCATTTTCATTCTTGCATATCTCTCCTGTATCATGAAGAACTGAAACAGTGTAGCTTTCTAGGGAAACAGTTTGTTTTCTTTGTCCAGACATATTTTATCAGCCTGATAGACTTATTATTCAATAAACAATAATATTCTTTATAATGCACACAGTAATAGAATAATTATATAAACTTTCTCTTCTTTGTTTTCAGTATTTTGCCAATTACCGTTCTACTTGGTGCATTTTTTTCCGTGTCTTATATTTAGAGCTCATTCTCTAAGCCAGATTTCTTCCTCCCGCTGCAGGGTTACCTGAGCAGAGTTTTTAGTACTTAAAATGAGCCGCTCGGTAACTGAGCATTTGACTTGATGGAGCTGAGAAGGCAAGGCTGTAGTGGGGGATGGGTATGCCAGGAATCTGGTAGAGTTTGAAAGGCTTCTGACATTCTAAGTACAAATAAACATTGCTCTTTAAAGAGTCTTATTTTTTCAGCATAACCCCTCACTTACTAATGTGGTGGTAACAAAAATTATCATATTTTAAATTTAAATTGCATGTTGGTGCTTTTGTTGCTTTTATTTACCCGGCACTCCTTTCTGCTTCATTATGGGAGTGGGACTGTGCATGGTAGGCTGGTTTTCACTGTACAATACAAGGAGCAAAAGGAGCACGGCTCTGTCAGGAATAATTAGGGGAAATCTGCCAGGAAACGAAGGGGGGAGATGATTCATGGAGGATTTTTCTAGGCTTTTACTTTAAACATTTCAGTATTTTTTACTTTTGTAGACATATTTGATATTTTACAATGGTCAAAACTAAAATAAATGTATTACCTTTTTAAAGAAAATGATCCAAAACTAAAGCCTAAATTTTAACAACAGATATGAAGAAAACACTTGTTCTATTCTTTATCATTATTTACCTAAACAAAATATATTATACATGTAAAAATACTTCATATTTTCTGACATTTGTTTATAGATTATTATTACCTAATCTGAATGTCTTATTACTTGATTATTTATTTTTATTTTTTTAAGAACTTTTATTGAGATACAGTTAACAGGCAATAAACAGCATATATTTAGAGTGTACAATTTGGTATCCCAATCTCCCGATTCATTCCCCCCCAACCCTCCCCGCTTTCCCCACTTGGTGTCCATATGTTTGTTCTCTACATCTGTGTCTCTATTTATGCCTTGCATTTCCTCTTTCATAGTTGTTAGCATTTGCCTTATGTATGGAGGTGCTCCTATATTGGGTGCATATATATTTATAATTGTTATCTCCTCTTCTTGGATGGATCCCTTAATCTTTATGTAGTGTCCTTTCTTGTGTCTTGTAACATTTTTAATTTTAAAGTCTATTTTATCTGATATGAGTATTGCTACTCCAGCTTTCTTTTGATTTTCATTTGCATGGAATATCTTCCTCCATCCCCTCACTTTCTATCTGTATGTGTCCCTAGGTCTGAAGTGGGTCTCTTGTAGACAGCATATATATGGGTCTTGTTTTTGTATCCATTCAGCCAGTCTGTGTCTTTTGGTTGGTGCATTTAGTCCATTTACATTCAAGGTAATTGTCGATATGTATGGTCCTATTACCATTTTCTTAATTGTTTTGTGTTTGTTTTCGTGGGTCCTTTTCTTCTCTTCTGTTTCCCGCTTAGAGAAGTTTCTTTAGCATTTGTTGTAGGGCTGGTTTGGTGGTGCTGAATTCTCTTAGCTGTTGCTTGTCTGTAAAGCTTTTGATTTCTCTGTCGAATCTGAATGAGATCCTTGCTGGGTAGAGTATTCTTGGTTGTAGGTTCTTCCCTTCCATCACTTGAAATATATCATGCCACTCCCTTCTGGCTTGCAAAGTTTCTGCTGAGAAATCAGCTGTTAACCTGATGGGAGTTCCCTTGTATGTTATTTGTCGTTTTTCCCTTGTTGCTTTTAATAACTTTTCTCTGTCTTTAATTTTTGTCAACTTGACTACTATGTGTCTTGGCGTATTTCTCCTTGGGTTTATCCTGCCTGGGACTCTCTGCGCTTCCTGGACTTGGGTAGCTGTTTCCTTTCCCATGTTAGGGAATTTTTCAACTCTAATCTCTTCCAATATTGTCTCAGGTCCTTTCTCTCTCTCTTCTCCTTCTGGGACCCCTATAATGCAAATGTTGGTGCGTTTAACATTGTCCCAGAGGTCTCTTAGGCTGTCTTCCATTCTTTTCATTCTTTATTCTTTTCTGCATCAGTGATTATCACCATTCTGTCTTCCAGCTCACTTATTTGCCCTTCTGCCTCAGTTAATCTGCTATTGGTTCCTTCTAGTGTATTGTTCATTTCCATTATTGTGTTGCTTATCTCTGTTTGTTTGTTCTTTAATTCTTCTAGGTCTTTGGTAAACTTTTTGATCTTTGCATCTAGTCTTTTTTCAAAGTCCTGGATCATCTTCGCCATCATTATTCTGAATTCTTTTTCTGGAAGAGTGCCTATCTCCTCTTCATTTAGTTGTTTTTCTGGGGTTTTATCCTGTCCCTTCATGGTACAAAGTCCTCTGCTTTTTCATTTTCTCTATCTTTCTGTGGCTGTGGTTTTCAGTTCCACAAGACGAAATACTGCTGATACTGCTTGATTCTGCTGTCTGCCCTCTTGTGGAGGAAGCTATCTAGGAGGCTCTTGTGTGCTTCCTGATGGGAGGGACTGATGGTGGGTAGGGCTGTGGGCTGAGCTCAGTAAGACTTTAATCCGATTTGGTGGGCAAAGATCAGTAAAACTTTAATCTGCTTGTCTGCTAATGGGTGGGGCTGTGTTCCCACCTTGTTGATTGTTTGGCCTGAGGCCACCTAGCGCTGGAGCCTACAGGCTCTTTGGTGGGGCTAATGGCTAATGGCGGACTCTGGGAGGGCTCACGCCGATGGGCACTTCCCAGAACCCCTGCCGCCAGTGCCCCTGTCTCCTTGGTGAGCCACAGCCACCCCCCACCTCTGCAGGCAACCCTCCAACACCAGCAGGTAGGTCTGGTTCAGTCTCCTATGGGGTCACTGCTCCTTCCCCCGGGTCCTGGTGAGCACCCTTTTTTGTGTGCCCTCCAAGAGCGGAGTCTCTGTTTCCCCCAGTCCTGTGGAGGTGCTGCAATCAAATTCCACTGACCTTCAAAATCTGCTTCTCTGGGGATTCCTCCTCCCATTGCTGGACTCCCAGGTTGGGAAGCCTGACATGGGGCTCAGAACCCTCACTTTAGTGGGTGGACTTCTGCATTATAACTGTTCTCCAGTTTGTGAGTCACCTACCCAGCATTTATGGGATTTGATTTTAACGCGATTGCGCCCCTCCTACCGTCTCATTGCGGCTTCTCCTTTGTCTCTGGATGTGAGGCGTCTTTTTTGGTGAGTTCCAGTGTCTTTCTGTTGATGATTGTTCAGCATTTAGTTGTAATTCTGGTGCTCTTGCAAGAGGGAGTGAGCACATGTCCTCCTACTCCGCCATCTTGATCATATCTCAATATTTGATTATTTAAATGTTCACCTTTATTCTAAAACTATCATTAAAATTCTTGAGAAATGTTACATATTTATTAAAAGATACTTGACTATTTGGTTGGATCATCTTTGACATATATCAAAATATACCCTTCTTTATCTCTTTAAGACCTCTCATCTTAATTTCCTTTTAATTCTAAGGCTATGTTGATAAAACTAATTGCCATTATCTATTGATTGTTTACTGTATGACAGACACTGCTCTAAATACTTTAATTCTCACAACAACTTCATAGTTAAGTCCTATTTTTATCCCTGTTTTACAAATGAGACCCTTACAACCGGCAGAAGGGTTAAGCAACATGGCATGGCCACACAACTAGTAAGTGACAGAGGCAAAATTCAAATCCAGAGAGCCTTCCTCCACAGCCCTTATTCTTCATTCAACTCCATCCTGGCTCCCTAAATAGAAGTGTTGTCATTTTATGCCAGACAAAAAATATTTAGCAAATATTTATTGTGTGTTCCTAAATAAGACAGAATAGTAAGGAAGTTTTGTATTGTGTTAAAGGGTTGAGAGTCTAATGGAAACTTGCTGAAATAGGCACACAGAAAAACTATATGAACTGCAAGTCAGGGGTCTGCAGTGGGAGCATAAATTCCTGTAGGAGTAGTGGGAAAGGAGGGATTACTCTGGGAGGAATTCAAGTTAGTTTTATAGAGGAAATGATGTTTTTGAGATTTAAGGTTTCAGGGCAGGTGTGAGTGAGGCCTAAAAGGTAGATTTAGCAGAACGTGGAGGAACTTGAATGCCACACTAACAAGCTTAGATGTTAGGCCATAGCAAATGAGTAGCATGATAATATCTGTGTTTTAGGAAAAAGGATAGCAGCTAATATGAATTAAAGGTAACTTATTGGGTTTGGGGAAATGGAAATGTCAGTAAGATCAGTTTTCATCGGCATGGCAGAGAAGCATATGTGCCCATCATTCCCGGCCTTTCCAAGCCTCAGAAATTATGGGGGATATCTTGTATTTTATCTTGTTTTATTTTAAAGAGTACATCTCCAGCCACGCTGGAAAACAGAAAACAGTGCCTACCATTAGCAGACCATTAACTTTAAAAGGCAAAAAGCAGGTAGGATTGGACAGTTAAGGAGAAGCATACTCTAAACCTGCAGGAGAGGACTGCTCAGAAGGGGCAGGGGGTCTGGCTGCACATCAGCCGCTGTGGGTGCAATGCCGAAGAGGGACCTGGAGCTGTCAGCGGGGTGAGGAGTGAGGGGGCTGCGTGAAGAGCAGCGGAGTACATCAGCCCTTTCCCCCTTGCTTGCTCGTGCTGAACAGAGGACAGCTGATGCTTTTAGCTGCAGCCCAAGGCCATGAATGTGAGGCTTTAGCTAGAGGCAGTGGGGTATGTAGGTACCCAGGAAAAATGGGAAACCCCACTAACTTAAGGAAAACAACCAGCATGCCCTACCTGTCTGTGTGTCCCTGGCCTCTATGACAAGTAAACAGAGAATTCCAAACAAAGATAAAGAGCCAGGAATTACCAACCATTTGAAGTTTAACCCATACCATAAAGAAGACACCAGACACACCAAACAGAACCAATACCTGAGGAAAGCAAATTAGCAGAGCTAACAGAAGTCTTTAAGATGATATAGTCAGTATCCCCAGAAAGAGAATGTTGGATCCATAAAAATAATTCTAGATATGAAAAACTTAAAATATAATTTTTGAAATGTTAAAAACACTCAGCAAATGCGTAGAACTGTGTAGTGGACCTAGTTTAAAAACAAATTAGTGAGGTGACAGATCAAATGGAGGAATTCTCCCAGAATATAACACAAAAAGACCATTGGATGGAAACTATAAAAGAAAAGAGAGAGGGAAGATAGAACCAGAAGTTTCAATGTCTATTACATAGAAACAGCTAAAGGAAAGAAGAAATAATGGAGGAGAGAAAACAGTAAAAGAAATAACCTGAAGATGTGTATCTTCAAATAGGATTGGACTATTGAGTATGGAACAGAATGACCAGTAAATGCCCAATGCCTAGATAAAGAGATAATACAAAACCTTCCAGAAAAAAATCAGTTACCTAAAAAGAATGGTAATCAGATTGCAATAGTCTGCAGTGCCATATTTGTCTCATATGCTATATATACTGCACGTATTATATATGCATGTGCACATGCGTGTCTCTGTGTGTGTGTATGTATGTAATTAGTAGATGCTGTGGAGGGCCACTCAGATTCCCCTCTGCCCTTCAGGACTGAAAGGCCCATTTCCCGCTGCTGGAAGTGTTGGCAGCTGACAGTAATTCAGTAAGTCCCTCTCTAGAAATTGCTCTCTGCCGAAGTCATCTGCCCAAGGACATGCCCCCTTCCCTGGAATGGCCTATGTCCAGTGACTTGTCAATTTGAAGAGATAAAGGTCTGACCCCCTTTGCTTCAATTGAGGACAACTCTGAAGCTCCAGAGCTTCTCTCAGGATGACCTGGGGCACCTGTTGTTACTGCATTGAACTTCAACTTCTCCCTCTGCCCAATCTTGTTTTCCTCACTTGCCCATAAGTGTAGATCCTGAGGCCACTCCCCAATAAACTTCCTTCAAGCAAATCTCCATCTCAGAGTTGGTTTCCCAGAGAATGCCACCTGTGACAGTGTTCTTTTCCACTACCCATGAGACAGTCACTAAAATTGACTATGTATTAGAATGCAAAGAAAATCTCAAGTTCCTTCAAAAGAAGACCAAAGAGACTGCATTCTCTGACCACAGTACAACACCCCCCTACACACACACATACATGAAAATCTCTTCAGAGTTCAAGTGCTGTGCATGTAGCAGACACCTACATGAAAGTAATATTTTAATGAATATGGTGAATACCAAATAAAAGTGGATAGGGAATAAGTTCTTATGAAACAGTTTAATCAAAATGAGTCACTTTAAAGTTTCCCCCGCTAATCTGAAACAATAAGGAAAGGAAAATAACTACTTACCTTTCATTCACCTTTCATAATCTTACAAAGTACATCTTATTTCACAGAATGGCAGCTTACCACCATGTAAGTAGAGTAGGTGTTTAATATTGGGTACTTCATTCCCAGGAAAATTATGGAGAACAGAATGAAAGTAATGAATATGAAATAAAATATAGTCATCCTTATTCTCTGATTTTATCAAAATGTTTTTCTTAAACTTGATACATTTTTAAGTGACATTTGATAGAAACCTTGAAAGTAAAACTTAAGTAATGAAATAAGTACATGCCTTTAAAATTGCGTAAGTGATGGAATCACAGATACGAATGCTGCTCAGCATCCTTGCACCGTACGCTACAGCTGTCATAATTCTTGGTGGTTTCCTTATTCATACTGGTAATCCATTCCATACCTTACCTTTCCATCTGTTGTCCGCCTTTCTTCCAATCTTCTTTCGCTCCAACTGACCTCAGCCATGGTTATATCTTAAAACTGGTCATTATAAATATCTGTAACCCCCTCTCTGCCCACCTCCAGTAATTCCAGTTTCAAGTATCCTGTCTCTTAACTTTCCAGCTCATTTCTTCTAACACACTGATTTCCATAATCATCCCATCTCACTAGGAGCTCTAGTCCATTGACCTGCCTTTTCCTTGTCTCTCACCCCGCCACCCCCCAGGGCCTCACTTACTTTCCTCCTCAATTAAAATTTTTTTTGCCCCTCATCATCGTTGTTTCCTTACACACAATCTCAACTCCCTTACCCCTCTCTCATTTTCTTGTTTTCTCTTGGTAAAACCCCAACCCTCATTAAATTCCGCTTTCTACCTGACCTTTGCCTGCACCCACGGCTGGAGAAGAACACTCAGCTGTCCTGAATGAGCTCCCTTTACATTCCTGGTCACTTACCTCGAGAGGGTCCTAAGTGCTGCTGAGCAGTCACATTCATTTTTCTAGTCCATTCGCTCTTCTGCTCTCCTAAAATATCTCATACCTCCTCAGATTCTAAAAACCTCCTCCCCATCCTTCCTCTCAGCTGCTGACAATCTTGCTGACATTTTCCACTGGGAAATAGAATGAGTTCTATTTTGTTCTTGTCAGGGATGTCAGTGACTCCATGTAGAAAGGTCTAGTGGTCAGTTCTCAGTCTTTAACCCAATTTGACTTAACAGCAACATTTGACACTGTTGATAACTCTCTGTCCTTGACATTTTTCTTCAGTGTCTTCTAGGAAAGGAAGCTCCTGTGTTTGTTCTCATCAAGCTGGCCATTCCTCCTCAGTCCTCTTTGTTCATCTCTCCTCATCTCCTTGACTTTTTAATGAAATGGTGCCCCAGGGCATCCTCTCCTTTGTTTATATTCACTGCCTTCATGATTTCATCTAAGCTATAACTTTACATACCGTATATAGGCTATCAACCCCCAAATTATTATTTGCAGTGTGGAACACTCTTCAGAACTCTAGACTCTGCCAATCATGTATTTGACATCTTCACTTGGATATCTAAGAGGCAACTCAAATTTAATGCATTCGAAACCAAAATCTGGGGGACTTGCCTTACCAGATGAAGACTTACTATAAAGTTATAATTAAGAGAGTTTAGGATAGATGGAAAAATAGACAAAAAGTGCAATGGAATCAAATAGCAAACCAAGAAACAGACCCATACATACCCAGAAACCTATTATGTAACAGTTATCATTGAAGACTGCTGGGGAAAGAGAGAAATAATAAATGGTACTAGGACAATTAAATATCCACATGGGAAAAATGAAAATGGACACCTACCTTACATGATAGCCAAAGTCAGTTCTAGGTGGATCAGGAACTTAATGTGGGACTTCCTAGGTGGCGCAGTGGGTAAGAATCTGCCTGCCAATGCAGGGGACACGGGTTCGATCCCTGCCCCAGGAAGATACCACATGCTGCGGAGCAACTAAACCCGTGTACCACAACTATTGAGCTTGTGCTCTAAAGCCTGTAAGCCACAACTACTGAGCCCATGTGCTGCAACTACTGAAGCCCATGCGCCTGGAGCCCATGCTCTGCAACAAGAGAGGCCACCGCAATGAGAAGCCCGCGCACCACAATGAAGAGTAGCTCCCCGCTCTCTGCAACTAGAGAAAGCCTGTGTGCAGCAACGAAGACCCAATACAGCCAATAAAATAAATAAATAAATTTATTAAAAAAAAAACAAAACTTAATGTGGAAGGCAAAACTTTAAGGATTCTAGAAGACAATAGAGATGAGCATCATTATGATCTTGGAGTAAGGAATAATTTCTTAAGAAACAAAAAGCACAAATCATAAAAGATTGATAAATTTAGTTTCATTAAAATTTAGTATTTCTGGTCATCAAAAAACATAAAGGAAACTCAGAGACAAGCTACACACTGGGAAAAGATATTTGCATTGTATATAACTGACAAATATTAGCATTCAGAATGTATTAAGAATAACAATCAAAAAGAAAAGGAATAACCTGATAGAAAAATGGAGAAAAGTCAAGAATAGGCATTTTACATAAAAAGATATAAGAAAAGACACTCAGTTTATTTGGTAATCAAGGATATGCATACTAACACAATGAGGTACCATTTCACACTTGCCAGGGTGGCAAAATTAAAAAGTGAGCCAATATGGAGTGTTGGCTTTGATGTAGATAGTGGGAATTCTTATGCACTGATGTTTGAGGGCAAATTGTTACAACCGTTTAAGAAAATAGTTTGACCGTACTTAGTAAAACTGAATATGTGTGTGCCCTAAGATTCCAGAAAAACTCTTGCACATGTGCACCATGAACAAGAATGCTTGTAGCAGAATTGTTTGTGACTCTGTGTGTGTGTGTGTGTGTGTGTGTGTGTGTGTGTGCGCACGCTAAAGAGAGAGAGAGGTGGGAGGACAGAGAGTTGGGGAGAGAGAGAAGAAATTAACTGTCAGTCATCAGGAAAAATGGATAAGGTATGCTATATCATACACTGGAATATATACAGTAATAACAAATGAATCACAGCTATACATATTTACATAGACAAGTATGAAAAACAATGCCTTGAAAACTAAATAAAACAAGGGAATCTTTAAGTAAACTTGATATTAATGGTAACTTCTAGATGGAGATAGGGATGTGATGGAATGAGGATGGGGCATACCGGGTTCTTGGAAGTTATTGTAATATTATTTTAATTCAGCTTAATGGTGGGTACACAGATATTTGTTTATTATTTTTAAATAGTCATGTATAGTAAATGCCTTTTTTGTATGTATATTTCAAAATTAAAATAGGATTTTAGAAAATTTTTAAGTTAGAAAAACAGACTGTTTAGATCATTGATACTCCTATATCTTCAATTTTTTTAACCTTTCTTTTACCCACAATTTTATGTTATTTGTAACCATTTTTTCCGTAAATGTGAGCTAGCACTAAACTGATACACATGTAACATTTAAAAAAAAATCTTTTGAAATCAATACCATCAAACTAGTTCATTTTAAATTAAGTTGTTAGGATCTCTAATGCCTTCATAAAATACAAATCTTTCACAATAATGAACTGGGTTCATATTTTATGTGATTCCCATAATCTATTGATAAAAAGAGGTATAATTATTATTGTCCTCAACATAGATTGCAGTGGACTTTACATTGGGCCAGAGAAAAAACTTTATGAGTGGACTGAGAATTTTCATTGCTTAGTTTTCATGCATTCATGCTGTTTCCAGGAAAAATCATTACCAACAATGTATACATGTATTTCATTAATGAATAACTCAAGTATTCCATACAGCTGGTGATTTTTTTTCTTATTAACGCTACATAGCTGACTTTAATCTATATGTGAATGTGTATTTATTTAATAGGAAATTGCCCGGCATTTACGCCCTGGAACCCTCCGAGCAATCTTTGGTAAAACTAAGATCCAGAATGCTGTCCACTGTACTGATCTGCCAGAGGATGGCATATTAGAGGTAAGATAAAGAAGGGTAAACATCCTATTTATATTTCAAGCTCATAAATAATCTCAGCAGGTCTAGTGTGTAAGGAACCTTTTAATACTCTTGGATTACAGTGTTCTTTGGCCATCTGATAACTTCAGACTGCAGCATTGAAAGACCAAATTGTAGGATGCTGTATATAGTTGGGTAGTCTTCAAAGAATTAAGGTATTTTTCTGATTGGCATATATTATGGTTTAAAAACTGAAAAGGTAAAAAGCTACAGCATTGATTAAATAATGTAAAATTTGTTTAAAAATCAGGTAAAAACACCATTACCTTAAGTTTCTAGTCATGAGGGTTTCTCAAAGAAATTAAGAAGCATTAAAAGTAATAGCTACCACTTATTGACTCTTTTTCTATACCAGGTTCTGTAATAAATATGATAAATGCTTTATATAAATTATTTCTTTTAATCTCCATAGCAACTCTAATATGTTGGCATTATCATGTCTGTTTTACCAGAAAAATGAAATTGAGACTCAGAGAGGTTAAGTAACACCCTCAAATCAAACAGGTAATAGAGGACAAAGTCATATCTTGACTTCTCATCTATTTAGTTAATATAACATAAGAAACAATGAAAAAATTACAAGAAAAGAAATTACAAGAAAATATAAGTGAAAAATTGGTCTAGTTTGCAATTAAGAAAGTCATTGAACAGCCAAAGGAAAGACATGTTAAAGAAAAGATTGGTATTTATAACTTCTTATAGTTTAAAAAATTTTGTGTCAGGACGAGCTAAATGAAAAATTTAAGTGATTATAGCCTGAATATTTTAGTGAGTAATGTGTTTTATATCAAATTATCAGTCTTTCTTTTTGTATCTTTAAAGTCATATGTAGAAAAGCCTTTCCCAGTATTTTGTCTTCATCTTCTTACACTGAAATATTCAGCTCACCTGGTATTTATTTGCTGAATGGTGTGAGGTATGGATCTAGTCAGCTGTCACAACATTGCTTATTAAATCCTTCTATTCTTTCATTGTTATTCCTCGTTTACTGAATATTTATATACAGCTGTGCCTGTTTCTGAACTTTCAATTTTATTCTGTTAGTCTGTGCCAGCGAAATACTATTTTAATAAAAACTACAATAATGATTGTAGTTTATACTTTTAAAAAGTTTTCTTGGTTATTCTCTTAAATTTATTCCTACCAATGAACTTTACATGAGTTTACCAAGTTCTTTAACCCACCCTCACAAAATGTTAATGGGACCTTGACTGACATTACAATATGTTTATAAATAAATGTGGGGGTGACATAACTATAATAGTAGTTCTCCAGCTGCGTATATGGTATGCCTCTTCTTTTTTTTTTTTTTTTAAGCTCTTTATTGGAATATAATTGCTTTACACTCTTGTATCAGCTTTTGAGGTACACCAAAGTCAATCAGCTGTATTTATACATATACCCCCATATCCCCTCCCTCCTGCGACTCCCTCCCACTGTCCCTGTCCTGGCCCTCTAAGGCATCACCCATCATCGAGTTGATCTCCCTGTGTTATACAGCAACTTCCCACTAGCTATCTATTTTACAGTTGGTAGTGGAAATATGTCTATGCTACTCTCTCACTTCGTCCCAGCTTGCCCTTCGCCCCCCTGCCCCCCCCAACCCTGTGTCC
Source organism: Hippopotamus amphibius kiboko (assembly GCF_030028045.1). Classification (NCBI taxonomy): domain Eukaryota; kingdom Metazoa; phylum Chordata; class Mammalia; order Artiodactyla; family Hippopotamidae; genus Hippopotamus; species Hippopotamus amphibius. The sequence goes on along the minus strand of NC_080188.1, from coordinate 140,300,774 downwards.
TCCAGTCCATTCTCTGCATCCTTATTCTTGCCCTGTCACTGGGTTCATCAATACCGTTTTTGGTTTTTTTTTTTAGATTCTGTATATATGAGTTAGTATACAATATTTGTTTCTCTCTTTCTGGCTTACTTCACTCTGTATGACAAACTCTAGGTCTGTCTACCTCATTACATATAGCTCCATTTCATTCCTTTTTATGGCTGAGTAATATTCCATTATATATATGTGCCATATATTCTTTATCCATTCACCTGTTGGTGGGCATGTAGATTGCTTCCATGTCCTGGCTATTGTAAATAGTGCTGCAATAAACATTATGGTACATTTCTTTTTGGATTATGGTTTTCTCTATTACTGGGTCATATGGTAGTTCTATTTTTAGTTTTTTAAGGAACCTCCAAACTGTTTTCCATAGTGGCTATGCCAACTTACATTCCTACCAACAGTGCAGGAGAGTTCCCTTTTCTCCACACCCTCTCCAACATTAATTGTTTCTAGATTTTTTGATGATGGCCATTTTGACCAGTGTGAGGTGTTACCTCATTGTGGATTTGACTTGCATTTCTCTAATAATTAGTGATGTTGAGCATCTTTTCATGTGTTTGTTGGCCATCTGTATGTCTTCTTTGGAGAAATGTCTATTTAGGTCTTCCGCCCATTTGTGGATTGGGTTATTTGCTTTGTTGGTATTAAGCTGCATGAGTTGCTTGTATATTTTGGAGATTAATCCTTTGTCCATTGCTTTGTTGGCAAGTATTTTCTCCCACTCTGAGGGTTGTCCTCTTGTCTTGTTTATGGTTTCTTTCGCTGTGCAAAAGCTTTTAAGTTTCATGAGGTCCCATTTGTTTATTCTTGATTTTATTTCCTTTATTCTAGGAGGTGGGTCCAAAAGGATCTTGCTTGGATGTATGTCATAGAGTGTTCTGCCTATGTTTTCCTCTAGGAGTTTTATAGTGTCTGGCCTTACATTTAGGTCTTTAATCCATTTTGAGTTTATTTTTGTGTATGGTGTTAGGAAGTGTTCTAATTTCATTCTTATACATGTAGCTGTCCAATTTTCCCAGCACCACTTATTGAAGAGGCTGTCTTTTTTCCACTGTATATTCTTGTCCTCTTTGTCAAAGATAAGGTGCCCATATGTGTGTGGGTTTACCTCTGGATTCTCTATTCTGTTCCATTGATCTTCCTTTCTATTTTTATGCCAGTACTGCCTCTTCTTTTATGCCTCTATTTTTATATGGGTCTTAGGCATATAGCCTATTTTATTTACTTCTATGAGTTTTTTTTTAGTTGCTATAAAGAATGACTTTGCTTAGCTCCATTAAGATTTTCTGTTATAGACCAAGATGTTAATCTACTAAAATCTTATCCAAACTGCACCGTAGTATGAAATGTAGACATACATACTTCTGAAATGTAAAAATGTAACAAATTTTATTTTTATTACCCAAAGGATTAAATGTTTACTTTATACTTTCACCTATTTTATAAATATTCCCTTTACCGTCTGATAACTTAGGACCTATAGATTAGGCTTGAATTCAGACTGTTGTTCAGTGAAATTGAAATATTATTAACCATGAATTTTATGCCCATTAAAAAATATTATCAAAGGTATGCCTGTGATTTTGCACATATAGTTTGAAATAGATTATTACTGCCTGCAGTTTACAGAGCCATTTACTAAATCATTAAAATCTTTCCAACCAAACTGCACAGGAGATTTAATTGCAAATTAATGGTTGTGTGGTTCAGAGAATTCATGAAAAAATGGAAGTTGGAGCTCCAGCAGCTTCCTTTCACCTTGCTGGTGATTCATGCTTGATGGGCCCTGAAATAAGTCACTGTTTCTTTCCATGCCTCCCTTCTGTTATCAATAAAATGAAATTAAGAGTGCTGATACCATCAAGGGATGTTCTCTTACAGATTGTTACTTAGCTTTAAATGGTAAAATATTATTAAAAAAAAAAATCACTATAAGGCCCTAAGAGTTATCTGCTCATAGGCTTTTAAAGTGAAATTCAAAGTGACACAAAGACAAACTCTGATCAGGGAAGCACTTTGTACTTAGATCTACTGTTCATTAAAGGAACATCCTTTAGATGTAGAGTGACCATAAAATGTATTGCCCAATCTAGAATTAATCAGACAGGATGTTAGGACAAAAGGTATAAACAAGCACTGTCATTGGCACACTGACATCATGGATGCCCTAATTATAAGGCAAGGAGGGAAGGAGGGGAACAACCTACTTCTTCTTTTTCTCATGTGATGTTTACTGAGCTAGGTTTATTTGTGTCATATGTGTGGAGCTCAGAAAGTATGCTTTCAATTTATATTTTGTTACCATCCATTATTTTATTTACTTATTCATACAGCAAACAGTTAACGAGTGTGTTTTACTTGCTGACATTGTGGTAGGATTTCAAAATCAAGCAAGATGTTTCCTCTGTCCTCATTGAACTCTCAGAGTTTTAGAGGTCTGGGATCTTAGCATGAATATTGAAATCTGATTTCATTAGATGCTGCTATGGCGACACAGCCACTTTTGTGGTTATAGGGAAAAAATGACAGTGTCTGTATAGTATCAGACATTCTAAGATATTATTTTGCTATTAACATATGCTGAGACTCTATTGGTAGTAATTATGAAGATCTTAAATTTGTGCTTTAAAGAAAGCATTAATGGAAAAATGTTTAGCTTAACTTGTAATAAAGAAATATTCCTTTTCTACTAATGGAAAATGAATTTTTAAAAATATGTGGAAATTCTTTTTTAAAAATTAATTTATTGGCTGCATTGGATCTTCATTACTGCATGGGCTTTCTCTAGTTGTGGCAAGAGGGGGCTACTCTTCCTTGTGGTGCATGTGCTTTTCATTGCAGTGCCTTCTCTTGTTGTGGAGCACAGTCTCTAGGCGTGCAAGCTTCAGTAGTTGTGGCACGTGGGCTCAATAGTTGTGGCTCGCCAGCTCTAGAGCGCAGGCTCAGTAGTTGTGGCACACGGGCTTAGTTGCTCTGTGGCATGTGCGATCTTCCAGGACCAGGCATTGAACCCGTGTCCCCTGCATTGGCAGGTGTATTCTTAACCACTGCGCCACCAGGAAAGTCCCAAGAATTTTGAAAGTATCAGTGCCCACTTCTGGTGAGGCTACAGTAGAGTAGATACCCTCGTATTGCTGGTGACAACTATATGGCAACAGATATTGAAAGTCATGGGGGCTTTCTATATACCTTGTCCCAGAATTCTACTTCTTAGAATCTTACCACAGGAGGAGGGGTAGCAGCAGGACTACTAAATGGAAAGTTTTCTGCACAGATGTTCATTTAAGAAGTATTTATGGTAATTAAAATTGGAAATAGGGTGCATGTCTGAAGATATATCTGATGTTCTTTCCTCTGATTAAGCTTCCGTGACACCCATAGTATGCATCAGAGGTCCATCCGTGTGTTTTCATAGCACTTTGTTTTCCTCTAATACAGTAGTGTGGTCAAGAGTCAACACACATCTGTACTCCAGGGCGAGTTACTCATTTCGTTGTGCCTAGGATTCATCATTCTGTAAAAGGAAGATAATAGCAGTGCCTGACCTTTCAGATGGTTTAGTGTCTAGCACATAGTAATTGCTGAACAAATGATAACAATTATTATTATTACCCCACATTTTGTTCGCTTATAGATATTTCCCCATGAGACTTAGTACTCACAGGGAAGAGTTTCTGTCTTGCCTGGCATATAAAAACTCAAAGTCATTTTTTGAAGGAAAAGGCAGCAGAGTTTGGTTAAATAAATTGTAGTTCATGTACTCAGTACAAAAGTATGTAACCTTTTTTCTTTCATTTTGGTAATGAAGACTCTGTAGCAGTGATTGCTTGCCTTGGTTGCATGTTAGAATCACCTGGGCAGTTTTTAAAACACTGATGTCCAGACCCACCTTTAAAGATTCTAATTTTTTAAAAAAGTAATTTTAAGCTTATTATACAAAGCTCTTTAAAAATAAATGTCTGGGATTAAGTTGCCAACATAATGTCCCATTTTTCTGAGTACTTTAGTGTGTGTTTTTAACATAAAGGTACATTTTCCTACATAACCACATCACAAGCATCTAAATTAGGAAATTAATGTTTATACATTACTACTATCGAATATCCAAACTCCAAGTTTTGCCAGTCAATAACCAGTGGATCTTTAATAGCAAAAGGGTCCAGGTCAGAATCATGCATTGCATTTAGTTTTCTTTTTAGTTTCTTACAGTCTCGAACAGTTCCTCAGATTTTGCTTGACTTTTGTGACCTTAACACCTTTGGAGATAATTAGCAGAGATTCTAATTTAATCGATCCATTCATTACTTCCCTCATCAGAAACTTTTCTTGGTGGCTTCTACCTGCAGTTCTAACAAGATACTGATGTATTTATTTTATTGTATAGCATGTATTCCTTATGCAAAGCCATTTGTTGGCTTTCCGTTGTCCATGAAAATGTGCAATGCCTTTTTGATGTTGTGACCCCACATTGTGTATGGCTCCCTGCTGTCCCCTTCAGCATTAGTCCTCCTCTCACCCATGTCACCCGTGATACTTCCAAGGGTCAGTTTTACTTTCTCCTTGCTTTCTTTATCTCTCCCAAAGCTTTATGGAAAATATATATATATTCCTCTGCCTTTCATTTTACTTCTGTAGTCTGTTCCCAGAACTGTCTTTCTCTGATTATCTTCAACACTTTACATGTACTGTAACTGAAATTCTCAAAGTTGCCTAATAGGTGTTTGGTAGAGATTCAAGTATGTTTGAATTTTGAATTCTGTACACCAAAATGATAACATCAGTCATTCATCCAGATATTTATTTATTTATTTTTTAAATTAAAAACAGCATTGGGTTCACAGCAATAAACAGGGTACATGTAGTTCTTGCCCTCGCAGAGCTTACCTTCTAGGAGATAATAATCATAGTAATTGTTTTTTAGAATGATGCAAATATGGATCTTTCCTCTGTTTTTCTTTTCCAAATGTTCTATAACTTGGTTATATCACTTCTGTGGTTATAAAATAAAAATTTAAGAAATATATAAAATATTTCATTGTATGTGTGAATAGTCAGAACAAGTCTGAATTTGGATATGTAATTATTTCTGCATTGATTCTTGTTCTGGCACACTCTAGAAAAAAAAAAGAATTAAGCATTTACCAGAAATAAACATAGGTGTAGGGTGAATAAAATGATTGGACAGGCCTGGATTTCTTGGCTGTGGTTAGTGTAGGCCTCTGAACACACTAACACGCATAATTTATCTTTAGTTTTAGTTTCTATGTTGAAGGAAGAGTTATGATTTTTACTAGTACATTGTCCAAGAGGGAACAACTTGTATGAAGACAAGAGCAAATAGCTTTCTCTAAGAGATCTAAAAATAGTTTAGGCAGGGGCTTTGACCTTGACGTGGAAAATGACAAGAGATAAGGGTTGAAAAATCAGCAAGGGCCTTGTAAAGTCATAGTAAGACGGTCTGAACTTTATCCTGGGGGCAGTAGAAATCCAAATGTGTGTTTTACACAGGATTAGCACAGTGTTATAGGGGTCACTGGCTGCAGTATGGAGAGCATATCAAAGTGGGGTTAGGAGCATCTGTCTGGAGGGAGACAGACCAGGGAGAAGGCTATTAGGATAATTCAGGGAAAGATTCTGGTAGTCTGAATGGCTATGACAGTATGGATAGCCAGAAGCAGTGAGCTTCAAAAGACGTTCAGGAGGATAGAAGTGACAGCCTCAGAGACTGATTGGATGTGAAAGATAGCCTATGGGAATGAGACTAGATTAACTCCTATCTCCAAGTCAAGATGATGGTACAGAGACTTGCATCCTTGTGATCCTAAAATTTCTGAAAACCAAAGCTTTTTCATCAGTTTGATGGCAAAACCTAACCTGATCTTATATATGACTGTGTACCATCCTCCGTTGGTATCTGCAGGGGATTGTTTCCAGGACCCCTGCGGATACCAAAGTATTAAATTGTGGGAGAACCTCCCAGACTCCTTGTATAATATATCCCAGGACGGTTTTGGGAACTACAGTTATCACTTCTGTGTTCCAGTCTTGAAAAAGAGGAAGAGCAGGGGACAAAAGGTGGAAAATGCCAGCTCAGCCAGCACCCTCCTCCCCACCCACTTTAAAAAGCTTTTCCAGAAGCCCCACCCAACAACTTCTGCTTATGATTTATTTGCTGGAATTTAGTCCCACAACCACCAGCTTCTTCAAGGGGAGCTGGTAAATGTAGTTCTAGTAGTTGAGAACATTACTACCTCCAGCAAAATCAAGTTTCTGTTAGATTACAGAAAGGGAGAATGAGCACTGGGGAGGGGAAGACCAGTGTCTGCCATAGGAGGTCAACAGGGTAACTGGTATTTTGCCTGGGACCGGGTTTGCAGTGGAGCTGGCCCCTGCCTTCCCTGGTGCGGCGGGTCTCGAGCCCCTCCCCCCCCCCCCACCGATCAGCAGCATGTGCATCACCTGAGAACTTGGTGGGAATGAAATTCTCCAGAGCTACTGACTCAGAAATTCTGGGATTCGAGGCCAGACATCTGTACTTTACCAAGCCCTCCTGGTGATTCCCATGCCCCTAGTATTTGAGAACCACTGCCCAAGTACAATGGTTCCCAGCTAAAGGCATACATCAAAACCACCTGTGGAATTTTTAAAACTGGATGAGCCTGGAGTTCCATCATAGAAAGTCCTGGGTAGGTAGGTCTTGGATAAGCTTCCTGTATCTGTATTTTTGTTTTTAATGTTTCAGGTGATTTTGATATAGCTAACAATTAAACTAGCATTTGGAAACCGCTACCCTTCAGACTTTTTTGGAAAAAGTTGGTCATGATCCTGCTTTTTTGAGGGAAACCTAGACCCTGTGGGCAGGCCAGCAAAGGGATTATTTTGCTTTGATGACTCAGTGAGAATTGGAAACAGGAACAACCTGTAAAATCTGAGGGGCTCTATAGCTTCTGTCAATGGATTCAGCTACTGCCAAGGGTTATTACACTCCCAAGGGAGCCCCTGTCTGATTCGGGGAGTCTTTGGCTTCTCAGGAAGAAGGCAGCCATGACTTGGTTTAGGACCTGGATTTCTTGGGGTAAGGCTCAATGTCAAGGCTGCCATAATGCCCTTATGGGGAGTAACTAGAGGCTTGAGGTGTGTGTGTGTGTGTACATGTGAGCATTGATTTGTTGCTAAGGCTAACAAGTAACAAGGACAGAGGCCCTGGGTCTCTTACAGCTGAAAACGGCTCTCAGATCCTTCAAGTCTCTGCTCACAAATTAGCTTGGGCATGTGGCTCACAGGTGTGCCAGGAACTAAGTCATGTCTTGTCTGTCCACCCTGCTGGTTGTGTAAGTGCCTTGAGGGCCTGGACCTCTCATAAGCTTATGTCTCTCTAGCTCCTGTCTAGCATACTGAAGGCTTTTAGTCAATGTATGTTAAGCCAGTGCAGGGGGGAAGTGGCGGAAGTTATCATGAATGGGATCAGCGCACCTTCATCCCCCTTTGTCTCTTCATGTGGCTGAAAAGTCACAGCCTGATGAGGGTGATCCCCACCTTCAGGGGCCACATCCTACCATTCCCTCCACTTACCAGTAGTCAGAAAAGTGTACTGCTGCCAGCATCTTTTATTGCTGACTGCGTATGCAGGTCAAACCTGAAATATGTGCGTATGGAAAGCTGATGCTTTGCATAGAATTTTCTTCCTTCTCAAACATAATATTTCAAAAGCCTCCATGTTAACATTAAAAACATCCTGAAAATATGAGAAGCATTAGGCTATCAAATTGTAATTCTTTGCGGTCCAGTTAGTATTTCATCAGAATTGATTATTTTCTCAGATAAAAGAATTTATAAGGCACAATTTCACGTTCCCTCCTGTACCCTGCCATACATGGAGCTCATGTTCCTTGCTAGATTACTTTGGTTACTTTCACCCCAGACAGTCCTCACACTGTCTCAGTAACAAATGGATCTCTAATATTTCCCTCATTTAGCATAGGTAGGAGTTTAATTTTTTATTCAAGACAGTAGTGGATCTCTATTGATAAAATGCTAGGATAATTTATCCTAAACCTGTTTACTTCATGGAAATTTCTATAGACATTAATACTATAATAACCATGCAGTCATTATAACTACTGAAATGACGTTGCACAAAGGGAGTTCACAGGTCCACAGGTCTTTCAGTTCCTCAAATACAGCCTCAGCTCCAGCTTTCTTCAGATTGACTGACTTCTCATTCTGAAAACTAAGCCTAATCACTTAAGGTCTGTATTTATATTTTTTATCCCACTTTGAATAGGCACTTATAAAATCATTCACTGTAGACTCTAGGAAATAAATCTAGATTAATTCCTTTTGGAAAGATTCATTAATTAATAACTATGGCAAATCCATACAAAATAAATTAGATGAAAAATCACTGGGTTGAAATGACCTTACATGGGCATTTAAAAATCTCCAGGCATTTGTCTCAGCACTTTTTCATTTTCCCTACCTAGCTGGAAAGTTGAGTGGTTCTCAAAATTTAGCAGCAGTAGAATCCACTAGAGGGCTTTTTAAACACGCAGATTGCTGGGCCCCACTCCAGAGTTTCTGATTCAGTAGATCTAATTTGCATTTCTAACAAGTTCCCAGTTAACGCTGATGCCATTGGTCCAAAGCCCCAAGCTTTGAGAACAATTGCCCTAGGCCAAAAGTCACTGCACATTCTTACTCTGTTAGATCAAGTTGTTGTCTTGGTTAATTGTTCTCAGACATGGGATTTCAAAGACTAGGACATTTCCAAAAATAAACCAAGCAATGAGCAACAGTAACAAAGACCACATTGGGGATAGGCATAACAATCAACTTTAAAAATTTTACCAAATGAGAATATTTTAAAAAATTGTTTCTGGGAATTCCCTGGCAGTCCAGTGGTTAGGACTCCACACTTCCATTGCAGGAGGCATGGGTTCTATCCCTGGTCAGGGAACTAAGATCCCGCAACCGTGTGGCGCAGACCAAAAAAAAAAAAAAAAAAAAGGTTGTTTCCCATCATCACCATCATTATTTTTTTTAATTAATTAATTAATTTTATTGGCTGTGTTGGGTCTTCGTTGCTGCGCGCAGACTTTCTGTAGTTGTGGCAAGCGGGGGCTACTCTTCATTGCAGTGTGCAGGCTTCTCATTGTGGTGGCTTCTCTTGTGGATCACGGGCTCTAGGTGCACAGGCTTCAATAGTTGTGGCACATGGGCTCAATAGTTGTGGCTCGCAGGCTCTAGAGAGCAAGCTCAGTAGTTGTGGCACACAGGCTTAGTTGCTCCACAGCATGTGGGATCTTCCTGGACCAGGGCTCAACTCCATGTCCCCTGCATTGGCAGGCAGATTATTAACCACTGTGCCACCAAGGAAGTCCACAATCATTATATTTTGAAAGGACATTTAATTGTAAACATCATTTAATCACAGAATAATGGCCTATCTCTTCAATTGGATAAATTTAGCTTTACTCAAAGCTCACTTTATTGCTATGACACGCCAAGGGCATGATGGTGGAAGCAGTCTGCTACAGGTACAGGCATAATATGGTTTCATTTTCTGTAGATATTTTAAAACAATAGTAGAATCCACTAAAAGTTTGTCTGCCTTTTATTTACCCTGTACAGGCAGTTCCAATGCCAGTAAGAAAATACTGCCCCCTCCTCGGAGTGGACTACTCCTGCCAGGCCTTGGTTCATCACTGCTTTATTGCCCTGATTTTTCCCATTTTGCTAGAGAGCAGTGAAATGTCATGCCGGCCGCATCCCACAGCACCTGCAGAGTGGTGACAGGAGCAACTGGGCTAAGTTACATGTGATTACGGAATCTTTGAATTCCTCATACCAGATATGAAAAACATGTATCATGTTTCTTAGGTCAAAGAGGAATAGAAATTATTTGATATTTCCTTAGTCCTGAGAGTGATGATTTTATGCATATTAAAGAAAACTGCACAAATTTTAAAGACACATACAAAAACAGAGAACAAAATGCCTCTCTAATTTGTTTGGAGAGGTAGAGTCTTCTTCTAACGCTTATGCTACTTAGACTCAAATATGATGATATAGGTGTGAATGTAAAAAAAAAAAAGTCTTTAACTATGACCAAGTGACAAAGGAAGAATATTCTAATTGAAAGTAGAAAGCCAGAGATTTTTCTTATAACATTGAGTCCTTCAACATCATATGAAGAATTAAAAATTAATTTTCTCTTCTGAATCCATGAGTAATTTTTAAGTTAACTGAAACACATGTGTATACATTTTATTTCATTCATTCATTGATGATAATGGGTGATCATTTGATTAGATGTTATTTTGAGAACGCAAGTGCTTTATAATCCCAGCCTTTAAGGAGTTGAAGTGTTAGCATAGCTGCCCTCCAAGGAATTGAAAATTTAGCTAGGAAAACAAGAAAAATACACATATACGTTAAATTGTAATATAAAATTAAATACCAGCATAAAAGAATGTGGGCAGACGGTGAGTGTATGATGAAATTTCAGCAACGGTAAGTATGCTGAGAGTATAATGGAAAGCGGTGTGAATGTGGCTGAAGAGATCAGGAAAATTTCATTAATGAAACTGCACTTGAGAAGGGTCTTGAAGAATAAGGCAGATTTTTATTTGCAGAGAGGAAGAGGGAATGGCAGGCTAGTTTGGGGAGAACAATGGATTACCCAGATCAAGTTAAAGTGGAGGGTTCCTTTAGTAGGTTATGGGAGATAAATTTGGAAATGTAAATTAGAGCTAGATTATGGAGGTTTCTGAAGGCTTTTTTTTTTTTTTTCCTGATGGCAATAATGAACATTAGGATTATGGTGATAAAAATAGCAACTGCAGTTTACTGAGCAACATATAACCAGGCACTATGCTAAATGGTTTACTTTCATTACCTAAAAACCTTACTGGGTAGTTCTCATTATCTCGTCTTTACATGTAAGGAGAGTGATGCTCCCATAGGTGAAATGACTTGGCCAGCATCACACCACAAATAAGCAGCAGAGAGCTGAAATTTAAACCTGTTTGTCTGAGTCCAAAACCAATACTTCTACCCAGCAAACTAGGTCAACAATGGCAAAAAGGTTTCAATTCAAGTGCCAACTCTTGATTTATTATAAGCTTGCAAGACCACAACTAAACAGAAAAAGATATGCCATTGTGGAATACTAACGGCTGCCATAAATGGGAGATGGAAGTTTGTTGATATGTATGACACACAGTGGCACCTTAGGCTTTAGAAAACTGGAAGCAATCAGAGGTTTTTGAATAGGGCAGTGACCTGACAAAGTGGAGTTTCCAAAACTTTAACCAGGCAGCAGAGTGTAAGTGAACAGAAAATAGGAGTAATAGAAGTATATGCTCTAATCATCCAGTATAGCGAAATAAAATATTTTTTATTATTTTTTTAAATTGGAGTCTAGTTGATTTACAATGTTGTGTTAGTTTCGGGTGTACAGCACAGTGATTCAGTCATATGTGTGTGTTCATGTATATGTGTATTATTTTCCAGATTCCTTTCCCTTATAGGTTATTACAAAATATTGAGTAGAGTTCCCTGTGCTGTACAGTAGGTCTGTTGTTTGTGTATTTTATATATAGTAGTGTGTATGTGTTAATCCCAAACTCCCAGTTTATCCCTCCCCTGCCCTTTCCCCTTTGGTAACCATAAGTTTGTTTTCTATGTCTGTGGGTCTATTTCTGTTTTGTAAGTAAGTTCATTTGTTTTTGTTTTTTAGATTCCACATATAAGCAATATCATTTGATATTTGTCTTTCTCTGTCTGACTTCACTTAGTATGAAACTTTCTAGGTCCATCCATGTTGTCGCAAATGGCATTATTTCATTCTTTTTTATGGCTGAGTAATGTTATGTTGTGTATATATACCACATCTTCTTCAGCCATTCATCTGTCGATAGACATTTAGTTTGCTTCCATGTCTTGGCTATTGTAAATAGTGCTGCAGTGAACACTGAGATGCCTGCATCTTTTTCAAATTATAATTTTCTCCAGATATATGCCCAGGAGTAGGATTGCAGGATCATACAGTAGCTTTATTTTTAGTTTTTAAAGGAACCCCCATTCTGTTCTCCATAGTGGCTGTGCCAATTTACGTTCCTACCAACAGTATAAGAGGGTTTCTTTTTCCCTACACCCTCTCCAGCATTTATTTTTTGTAGATTTTTTTTCTTGATGGCCATTCTTACTGGTGTGAGGTGATACCTCATTGTCGTTTTGATTTGCATTACTCTGTGAGCAGTGTTGAGCATTTTTTCACATGCCTGTTGGCCATCTGTGTGTCTTTGGAGAAATGTCTGTTTAGATCTTCTGCCCATTTTTTGATTGGGTTGTTTGGGGTTTTTTTTTTTTTTTTTTGATATTGATCTGTATGAGCTGTTTGCATAATTTGGAAATTAGTCCCTTGTCAGTTAGTGGTCTAAAATATTTGGAAATATTCTTCTACTTCAAGTAATCATTTCTGCTGTAAAAGGTAAAATTCTTTGAATAATATCTATCTCCTCCACTAAATGCTGTACTTAAAGAGAACAGTAACCTTGTGTTTTTTTGTCATTGCTTAATTCCCCAGGGCCTGCACACTCACTGCATTTTTCTTAACTCTGGTAATATTGAAAGTAATGGTAGTATGTTAAGCATTTGCGTTCTGCCAGGTACCATGCTAAGTGTTCACAGTACAGTGAGTACCTCTGGCACCAGCCTACCTGCCTTTAAATCCCGCTCTGCCACTTACTAGCTGTTTAAGGAAGTTGCTTAAAATCTTGTGCCTCAATTCCCTCATCTTTAAGGTGACCATAACAATACTTATCTCCAAGGGTGGTTACGAGAAATAAGTTAGTTGATATATGTAAATCAATAAGAATAGGAAGGATTTAATAAATATTATTTGGTGTTATATTTATTATTATTATGAGACTCTTCACCGTTACATTTGGCTATTGGAAAATAAATATATCAGAGTCAATGAGAAGGCTGTAAGTTTTATATTGTGCCCATTAAGTGTAAGGCCTGTTAGGCTCGTTCACAAACAACATCCCAGTTAAGGTAAAACTGAGGGGGCATTCCCTGGCTGTCCAGTGGTTAGGACTCGGCGTTTTCACTGCCAGAGCCCGAATTCAATCCCTGGCTGGGGAACTAAGATCCTGCAAGCCACATGGTGCGGCAAAAAAAAAAAGTTAAAACTCTTAAGTATAATTTCAATGTCAGAAACCACTTAATTCTATTTTTTTTTTTTTTTTTTTGTGGCACACGGGCTTAGTTGCTCCGCGGCATGTGGGATCTTCCTGGAGCAGGGATCGAACCCGTGACCTCTGCATTGGCAGGCGGATTCTTAACCACTGCGCCACCTAGGAAGCCCCGAAACCACTTAATTCTATTTTTACTGAACACAAAGCACATACAGACTTGCTTTCAAATAATATGTTTTTAAGTATAAATAAAAGAAGCCTTTCTTTTTTAGTGTAGCCCTTTATGCCTGAGTATCAGATTGTACTCCTCCGCAAGCAATCCAAAGGTCGGTTACCCAGGTGCTGGCGAGCCTCAGTGCCATAGCAGCTAAACATGGTCCTCTTGTTTTTTTGTTTTCCAACCTCTTGTCTCATTGTATAAACTCTATCGTCTATCACCTGGCAGTAAAATGAAACTCATGGATGATTCCTTTTTTAGCTGAGGTTTGAGAGGCCAAAGCTAGATAAGCCAATAGCAATGGAGTGAGAATACATACTTTATCTGGACAAGCAAAACTTCCCTTTGCCAACTCTACTAAAAACAAATAAAATAGAAACTTCCTTCCATTCCCACTGAGTGGTGCTTGTCTCTGGTTTGTAGCCTTCATCATCATGACCTTCAGTTATGTTGACATGTGAATTTGAATGAGTATGGTCAATTCTTGGTCATTTACCAGAATGGAGAAGTGAAGAGGTTAGCAAGGGCACTTGAAATCCAGTGAGAGACCAGCAACCTTGTTTGTCTCTTAAGTGCAGCCTGTTCACCATGTAACATTTTACTTTTTTGGTAATAAAAATCTAAGTGGAATGATTTGCTCTCTTGCTCTTAAGTTTGTTATTTTTAGCCATCTTCTCATAGAGCACAAAAATGATTGCGGTGGGCTTAAAATAAATATTTTACGATCAAATGAAGGTGATTAAGAATTATGAAGGGACCCAAAGTCACAAACTAGAAGTTAAAAGACTGACTCATTGCAGAATTATATAATCTAGATTTGATAAGGTTATATTATCATCAAGTATAATCCTCTAGTGATAGAAATGTGTAACTAAAATAGTAACTTCTCTGAATTAAATATCATTTAAAACTAATAAATAAATATACTCACTGGTGCTCTTATTTCCAGTAATCCTAGAGTCAAAAGAACTTCCCAAATAGCATTGGCATGGTGTCTGCTATGTGTACGGGCATCCTATAAAAGCAAAAAGGTACCACGCCCAGCGCTCATGGGGGTTCGTGGCTCTGATCCTGATCTCACGTTAGGGAGACAAAGTGCCCTTTTTAACTGGAGATATTTGTGTCTCTTCACTAGCATATCTTATATCGTGTTCACATTAGTACCTCCAAAGGCTGCCTGGTCGCCTCATTTCCCTGACTCTGAAAGAATGAGGAGGAAAGTATAACCATCCACTCATTGTCCTTTGCTCTCTGCAGTTTGACCCTGAACTCTTGTCTTTGGTCTGCACGATCCTTCATTTTTTAGCCAGTGACTAAGCATGATCTAAGTTAATAAGCAACTCTCAGGTGACTGATTGAAGGTCCTTAGAGAGGGCCTAAAACATTGTTGACTTAATCAAATTCATCCTCTTTTTCATTCATAGAATATTACTACTACTCCCCACTTTGGTGTCAGGGGAAAAGTTGCTAAACTCACTACTGTTCTTTGCCAGTTAGACGGTTATGGACATTTCTGTTTTAACAAGAGAGAAAACAGAGGAATAATCTAACGGAAGGAAAATACTCGGCCTGATGTTTTCATGAACAAATGTATTGAGGTTTTGCAGGTTATAGAAAGCTTCTAAAGAAACTTATAGAAAGCTTCTAAAGAAACTTGAAAGGACTTTAACCTTCAAATGTCAAATACCTCCACTATCACTTAAATACTAGTGTTGTGTAAGCAATTTCCTGTGATACTTCTGTAATTTTCTGTGAAAGAATGATAGTGGTAGCTATTTCCTGTTCTCCTTTAGCCTAAACATTCCTTTACCCACAAAGGTAGCAACTAGACAGCATCTTGAAAGTATCTTGTCCACAGCAAAGTCACACATTCTTTTCTTGATGCATGTATAGATGAAATCCAAACTACTACTGTGACTTTTTTAAAACATCTTTTATTGGACAGATCTTTATGTCACATAGTTAAGAACTCGGTACAATCATGTTTGTAGCTCATTTTAAAAGATACCTGTGTTATGAAATTCATTTGTATTAACTCCTTTGTGTCATTTGCTTATTAATTTTGTATTTTTATGTATTTATATGGTGTCAATATTAACTAGTTTCAGGGGGTACTATGTGCCAAGCATTGTTCTAAGTGTGCTGCTAACTTAACGTTATCTCTCAGTGACCTATGTATTATTACCTCATTTGCAGATAAGTAACTGAAGCACAGAAGGGTTAAGCAACTTTCCCAAAGCCATACAGCCAGAACAAAGCAGAATAGAGATTGAATGCAGGCAGTCTGGGTCCAGAGTTTACACTTTCTAACTTCACCACCTTTATATTATAATCTTAAATGTAACAAGTATTACTTCTATAGAGTTCACGATGGAATGGTGGGTGAGAGCCGAAAATTAAGCTTAGGGAAGGAATGTTTGGCCTCCATCAATCACTAGGATGATTGGATATTTATTTATGTTTTATCTTCATTAACTTATATTTTTATTCATGAACTTGTCCCCCCTCAGTTTTAGATGAAAAATATAAAATTACCTATTCCTCAAAAAACACAACCAGCAGTCTACTTCCACTGTCAGTAGGCTTTGGCAGAACTCTTGATGGATTCATGTGTGATTATTGATAAGTACATTCGTTTTTGCTTAATTTATACAGAATGCCTGTGTAGGTGCCCCCAGATTATTGCAGCATACAAAGTTCTACCTTATAATGTAGGTATAGGCTAGGAAGTCTGTCTTAGAAAATGTGGCTGATTCTTTGAAAAACCACACAATTTGTTTGTTATCTGAGACAAATGTGCAGCATTGGGTGTTTTTTTATCCCAATAGTATTAAATACTGTCTCTCTCTGCTTCCTTCTTCCCTCTTCTCCCTGTCTCGACCACCCGCTCATATTTTACCACGTTTTAGTTCATATCACTTATATTTTGCACTGTGTGCCCACAACTGTGCTGGACACCATTTTTATTTCTAAGGGTTTTAAAAATTCTTTTTTCCTACATAATTCAATTTTTTGTTTGTTTTTAAAATTCAGCAAAAATGACGGCTTCCGTCTTTGTGGTAAGCACAGTCTTGTTTGGTGGTTTTCAATCTTTACTTTACTGCTCCCGGCATTTTGTATACAAAACATAGTCTACTCCATCAGTGATGTATCTCTCATTCTCACAGTGGTTTGAGTGGAGTGGGGCTGGAATGAGGCTAGGAGCGGATAGCAGCATACCGACTCTCAGCAGGGATGCGGGGGTGTTTGAAGATTGTCCTTCCATACAGTCTTCTGCCGGAGAATGCTTCCATCCCTTGCCTCCACCCCCCACAGTGCTGCAGTGACTGACTTATGACAGCCAATGAATCTGGCATAAGAGAGGAGTTTTCAGAGTCAGTGAAACAGAAATGTGTGAATTGGCTATCTCATTGGATCCTTCCCAATCACATTCTGCGTTATGCTTATAGTCTGTTGTGCCATGAATGGTCATCCTTCCAGTGATAACTACTGGTCCCCCTTGGTATCACCTGTAGAATTACAAATACCTTAATCTGTTGGGTAAATGAATAACAACTGCAGGTTTAAAGGAGCAAAAAAAATTTCTTTGCTTGGAGTATCAGTGTACATAACTTTCCGTGCAAAGTTCTCCTTTTTGCTTGTTACACATTAACTTTTTGGTTACTGTACAGTCACCATCTGAGAGCTGAAATCTGCTGCTTACTATTCATGGGGCAATGAGAACTGTAAAACATTGTACAGCAGTAGCACTAGCATTGAAACTTTCCATGAGGATGTCGTAATGATACATTTTCTGAGTATTACCTTCAAACTATTTTAATAAAGAATCCATTGTTCTATTGGTTGTATGATGATTTTCTGTAATAGACACCTATACTGACACTGATATCTTAGACTAGATGTTTCTTTAATGGTAAAATAACTTTGTTACGTGTCTTTTGTGTTAGTAGTCTTTGTTGATGATTATACATTGTAGATATTCAATTTATTTATTAGTATTCCAGTTTGTCCTCTCAATTGAGGGATAATATCTATGGGTTCTCTTAGCTCTTCTGCTGTTGTTAATATTGGTTCTTCAACAGTTCAGATTAACATACATTTATTGAAGACCTGTTTGTGTCATTCACTGTTCCAAACACTGGGGCACATGGGGGTTGGTAGGTTTAAGACATGGTCCTTAAACTCAAAGAATTTAATTCTGCAGGAAAGACTATAATTTTGACATCAAGAGGTAAATGCTAGGAGGCTGATCTTTACCAGGTGTCACGGGAGCCCCTGTGAGGTACCCATTTTCTGGCATGGGAGTCAGATGAGGCTCCTAGAAGATACAAGCTCTGTTCCAAGTATTGGAGAATATGTTTTTAAAAAGAAAAAGTGAGAATGGAATTCCAGGAAGGGAAATGGTGTGTATGCTGGGAAACCACATGGACTGTGATATATTAGAGTTTAAAATAGTATCAGAGAATGACATATGAACTTGGAAAGATATCTAAGGATCAAGTCAAATAATTGGTTTATGCCATATGTAGGCACTTGCAGTTTATTCATAGGGTTAGTCCATAGACTGACTGCCTGAGATTGTCTGCAGAATGTTGTAAATGTATTCATTTTCTTAAAAAAAGTGTTCAAAGCTTTTATTAAATCTCAAAGTATTCCAGGATCCAAAAATTACGAATATTTGCACTGAAAGCTTTTAAGTGAATGACCATACTGTTTATTAATTAGAATAAAGCATCACCATATCTGTATTTCACAGCATAAGAAATTTGATGTACAGAACTATGTCAGTTCAAAGATTAGTGTTGCCTGGAATACTCCTACGTATAGCCCAAACAAAACCATAAATTTATATATTAAACATATATTTAATTGAAACGTTCTTAAATCACTTGTCCTGGCATCATGGAAAAATTTCCAGCCTTCTCCAATGAGTGTCAGATCTTGGTAACAATTGTTCATAAATGGCCTATGACACTGCGGTAGGCACTGAGGAGACGGTAATGACCAAAAGAGACCCTGTCCCTTTTCAGAGCTTAGAGTCTAATGAGGAAAGCAGACATTAATCAGATAATC
Source organism: Hippopotamus amphibius kiboko (assembly GCF_030028045.1). NCBI lineage: Eukaryota > Metazoa > Chordata > Mammalia > Artiodactyla > Hippopotamidae > Hippopotamus > Hippopotamus amphibius. The sequence continues at coordinate 140,282,234 of NC_080188.1, read as the reverse complement.
ACCAAGTTCAGAATGTCATCAGTGCTGTGTAGTGAAAGAAAGGATGAGATGTCGGGGAACCTGATGTAGAAGGGAATCTATGGAAGGTTTTCCTGAGGAAATGACATTTGAACTGGTATCTATAGAAATGAGTTGTGTCAGCTGGGGAAGAAAGTAAAAGGGGCCCCAGAGTCTAAAGCTCTGATGCAGGAAAGTGCTTGGGCTATTTTAGGAAAGGAAAAAAGGAATATAAAGTGCAGTGGGGAGAAGACTGTGAGATGACCGTGGAGAAATAGAGGTTGGGACATGCAGGGCCTAGTGGGCTATTTTATTATGATAAAGAACATGGGTCTTTATCTTAAGAACAACGAGAGAGAAAGTGGGCACTGACATGATCAGGTCTGTATTTTTAAGAGAGCTCCCTGGTTGCTGTGTAGAAAATGAATTGAAGGGGGGACAAGTTGGGGAAAAGTTATTAAATAATATATGAATGTAACAACTGATAATATACATCGGTACCATATACTTTAACGTACAGGTTGTTGTAAATTCGCTTTAGTTTCTCCATGTGAAAACTGATGAGGCTGAACTGGTGGTTCTCTAAGCTCAGAATTCTCCACAAGTGAGCTGAGAAACTGATCCTCGGAGGCCTAAGAGCAGTTCCTTCAATCCTGAACAGCTTCCTGCTGTGGCTTCAGCATGTCACACAAGAATTAGCATTTTCCGTGTGTGCCGGTGAGATGACAAAGATTGAGAGTCCTGCTCTAACCCCCCCCCCTTTTTAAATTTTTATTTATTTAATTAATTTTATTTTTGGCTGCACTGGGTCTTCGTTGCTGTGCACGGGCTTCCTCTAGTTGTGGTGAGTGGGGGCTATTCTTCTTTGCCGTGCATGAGCTTCTCATTGCGGTGGCTTCTCTTATTGCAGAGCACAGGCTCTAGGCATGCAGGCTTCAGTAGTTGTGGCTTACAGGCTCTAGAGTGCAGGCTCAGTAGTCGTGGCGCATGGGCTGAGTTGCTCAGTGGCATGCGGGATCTTCCCGGACCAGGGCTTGAACCCATGTCCCCTCCATTGGCAGGTGGATTCTTAACCACTGCACCACCAGGGAAGCCCTCTAAACCCCTTTTGTGAGCTAACATTGCTTGATTCTAGGTTTCTAGGAAATCAGATTCCAATCTAACCCCCTGTTTTTACCAATGAGAAGAGTGTGGCCTAAAGAAGGAAGTGGCTTGCCTGAGATCGCATAGCTTGGTGTGTAGAGCATTAGTCTCCTAACCAGGAATGCTGGGTTTTTCTAATGTCTGTACTGGCTTCATATTCTTTGTGATCGGGTAACTGGTTATTATTGCAATTATCAAGATTGCAGGTGTTTTTTTCTTTCCTTAGTTATGTACAGAAATATATTTCATATTTTTTCAATGACTGGTAAAAATTTATTGCTCTAAGATATCAAGCATCATTTTACTAAAACTTGAAGCTTGAAAACTTCTGAGAAGTGACTTCCCAGGAGAACACACTTTTTATTTTATTCTGACTAAGCTGAAAATATTGCACGACCAGCATTTCTATTTCAAAGTCAGTCCAAAGTCTGTAAGCATACAGAAGTGATGAGTAGAAAGAGAAATCAGCTGAGCTTTCAATAGCTTTTCACTCGATTTGAACTTGTGTGCAAAGGTAAATCAAAAGTTTAAAGTTGAATTTGAATCTAAAGTATGAGGCAGGCTGAGGCGTACAGTGCTTCTGAGCACAGGCTCTGTAGTTGAGTATTCTGAATTCAAACCCCCAACCTCTCCACCTACCCGCTTTGTGACTTAGGAAAAATTACCTTTCTCAGACTCATTTTCCCCATTTACAGGATAGAAATAATGACATTTCATAGTAAGCATAGTAAGAATGAGACAATATATAAAAAGGACAGAGTTCAGTATAGAAAACAGAAACTACTCTAGGTGTTTCAAGAAGAAAGGGGTTTAATGCAGGGGAAAATCAATGGAAGGAAGGCAATGCTACAAGGCCTCTGATTTCACACCACACTACTCTAATTGTGATCCAGAGGTCAGGCAGCTGCTCTTGACGCCTCGTCGGCCACAACTGTTGGCATAACTGCAGTCTCACAGCCGCGAACCTGATGACAAGACACTGGAAGGCTGAGTCCAGCCACTGCAAATACTTATCTCTCTGACTCGCTTGCCAGCATTCAGAGCAGTGAGAAGATGGTCTTTGTCTTGCCTCTGTCTTCCAAATTTCACATGAATGCATCTGATTTTTGGAGCCTAATTTGTAACAAGAGCCTTAGCTGCAAGGGAGTTTGGGAAATGCAATTTGTAGCTTCTTAGCTACCAGATAGGAGGAGAATGAAATAGAAATTGAGAGACCAATCTAAGTATCTGCCACAAGGGTGAAGCCCTACTTGTGGCATACAGCAAGTGATCAATAAATGATAGTTATTGCTGGTTTTGCTGCTGTTGGTATATTAGTAGCAACAGTACAGGTATCACTTAATCTCAATACATAACTTACTTGTAAACTTTTATTAACCTCAAGAGGTTGGTTTGCTTCTATTCTTAGGGAATGTACCAAGGATGCAATTAAATATAAATCTTCATCTATGTTGTGAACCTCTTATTTATTAAGATTCCTTTTTCTCCCTGTCAAGATGGCAGTACATAATAAAGCAAATTTCTATGTATTGTCTGATTCAGTTAACATAATTACTGAATTAAAACAGTAGGACTCAGTTCAGTTAATTGTTTTGTGATGGAATATGCCTTGCAGCATTCACGTGTAAACAGCTGATTGATCTTATTGGGTGCCTAGACACAAACTAAGCCTTCATTCCTATAATAAACTGTCAACAGTTCAATCATTTTGAAATTACTATTTTCTAATGCTAATGAAAGGGTATAATTGTATCAGTAGTGCCACACTCTCACCACCATTATTTTCATTTTTCTCCTCTCTTATTTATTTTCCCTACTTATTTCCTTCTATTCTGGTAAACTTTTGGCACCCAGAAACCCTAATAACAAAACATCTGTGTCCTTTCCATCGTCATTTTAGAATGAGAACAAACTCACAAAATGCTAGGTCAGTTACAGAGTTCCCTGGTTTTTCTGATGCAAGGACACCAGTTTTCCAAGTGCCCCTTTTCACCTAGAGAAGCTTAGATTGTACTCTGTTTTTGCTTAAGGAATGGAAGGTTTAATCAGAAGTGACATACAGGAATGGCACTTACAGCACTTCTGCAACTACCTGAATATACCTAGAAGAGTCGTTAGTTCAGGCATCTGACCTGTCTTTTTGAAAGTCAAGCAAAAGGGTAATGTAACATGCTTTTTCCTCCTCTAGTTTGTGGTATAAACTTTTCTTAAACTATTTTTATTTCATTCTCTATTTTATGTTTTCCAACCAATCACGTTTAGAAAGAAGGTTGCTTATCTTCAGAATCAGTATAAGAAACTGAAATTTAAATGTTGAGTCAATAAAATTGAAAACACCTTTTATTCTTTATTTGAGAAATATTTCTTGGATACCTGCTTAACTACATTTAAAATCCAGAAAACTTTCTACATTGCATTATTTCTTTGTGTCATATTTTATTTAAGGACTTTAAATGTAATTCCTTTGCTAAAATATATATATTTACCTTTAGACATATCACTAGGGAATGACTATATAAGATACAGTTGCTGACCTCATGGAGCTAACATTCTAAGAAGATGAAACAATTACACATAGCATGGCAATTGTCAAAACAGTATTGTATATAACTTAATGGATCAAATGCTGCTAAATAATGAGTTAATGATCTAGCATTATGAACATTATGCTTTTTGTTTTTGTTGTTTCGTTAATAGACTATTTTTTTAGAGCAGTTTTAGATTCACAGCATAATCAAGGAGAAGGTATGGGGATTTCTGAAATATCACCTCCTCTGACACATGCATTGCCTCCCCATTATCGATATCCCTGACCCAGAATGGTACATTTATTACAACTGATGAACCCACACTGACACATTATTATCACCCAAAGTCTGTAGTTTACATTAGAGTTCAGCAGAGTTTACACCTTTGGTGCTGTACATTCTGTGGGTTTGGACAAATGTATGATGATACTTAGCCACCATTATGATATCCTGCAGAGTAGTTTCACTGCCTTAAAGATCCTCTGTGCTATTTCTGTTCATCTTTCCTTCTCCCCAGTCCCTGGCAATCACTGATCTTTTTATTGTCTCCATAGTTTTTCTTTTCCAAAATGTGATATATTTGTAAGCATACGGTATGTAGCCTTTTCATATTGGCTTCTTTTACTTAATAATAAGCATTTAAGGTTCCTCCATGTCTTTTCATGGCTTGATAGATCATTTCCTTTTAGTATTGAGTAATATTCCATTGTCTGGATGTACCATAGTTTATTTATCCATTCACCTAGTGAAGAACATCTTGGTTTCTTCCAAGTTTTGACAGTTATAAATAAAACCGCTACAAACATCTGCGTGCAGGCTTTTGTGTGGATATAAGTTTTCAACTCCCCTTGGGTAAATACCGAAGAGTGCGATTGCTGGATCATTTGGTGAGAATATGTTTTATCAAACTCTCTTCTAAAGTGGCTGTATCATTTTGCATTCCCACTAGCAACGAATGAGCTTTCTGTTGCTCTGTAATCTCACCTGCATTCAGTGTTGTCAGTGTTCTTCTATATTGACCCTTTTAATAGGGTATAGTGGTATCTCGTTGTAATTTGCATTTCCCTGATGACATATGACATGGAGCATCTTTTCATATGCTTATTTGCCATCTATATATCTTCTTTGTTGAGATGTCTATTAAGGTCTCTGGCCCATTTTTTAATTTGGTTGTTTGTTTTCTTATGGTTGAGTTTTAAAAGTTCTTTGTATATTTTGTATAACAGTCCTTTGTCACGTGTTCTTGCAATTACTTTTTCCGTCTGTGGCTTGTCTTTTCATTCTTTTGACAATGTCACCTCAGAGCAGAAGGTTTCGATTTTAGTGAAGTCCAGCTTATCAATTATTCCTTTCATGGATTGTGCCTTTGGTGTTTTATCTAAAAAGTCACCTTCATTGTGTTGTATGAAAGGAGAGAAGGTTAGCACTCCCCTTGACAAGGGGCCTGACAACACGCATACAGTTAAAAGTCACCTTCATGACCAAGGCGATCTAGATTTTCTCTTATGCGATCTTCTTGGAGTTTTAGAGTTTTGTGCTTTACAGGTAGGTCTGTGATCCATTTTGAGTTACTTTTTTTGTAAAGGATGTAAAATCTGTATCTAGATACATTTTTTTGCATGCAGACATCCAGTAGTTCGGCACCATTTGTTGAAAAGGTGTCTTTGGAAATTCCCTGGCGGTCCAGTGGTTAGGACTCCAGGCTTTCACTGCCGTGGCCTGGATTCAATCCCTGGTCGGGGAATTAAGATCCCACAAGCTGCGCAGTGTGGCCAGGGGAAAAAAGAGGCTCTCTTTTCTCCATTGTATTGCCTTTGCTCCTTTGTCAAAGAACAGTTGACTGTATTTATATGGCTAGGCTCATGTTTTGTTCCATTGATCTTTTTGTCTATTTTTTTTCATAAATACCACACTGTCTTGATTACTATAACTTTATGTTAGGTCTTAACGTCAGGTAGTGTCAGTCCTCCAACTTTGTTCTTCTTCTTCAATGTTGTGTTGGCTATTCTGAGTCTTTCGCTTCTACATATAAATTTAAAATCAGTTCGTTGATATCCACAAAATATATGAAACACCTTTTTATATGCTTATATGCTATATTTGTATCTTCAGTGATATACACCATCTGTTGAAAAGAATAACTGTTCCATTGTATTTCCTTCATTCCTTTGTCAGTGTTCAGTTGACTGTATATACGTGGGTGTATTTCTGAGCTCTCTATTCTGTTTCGTTGATCTGTTTCTTTCATCAGTACCATACTGTCTGGATTATTGTAGCTTTATAGTTAGTATACGTCATCTGTATATCCTTCTTTCAAGGAATTGGTTCTTTGACTTCTTTTGTCAGAGTTTTGTAGATTTTCTCATATAGATCTTTAATATATTTTGTTGGATTTACACCTAAGTATTATTTTTTGGATAAAGTATGAGTGGTATTGTATTTTCAAATTCAAATTCAACTTATTCATTGCTGCCATTGGAAAGTCACTTTTATAGATTAACCTTATAACCTGCAAACTTGCTATAATCACCTGTTGGCTCCAGAAGTTTTTTGCTCTTATTTCAGTTTTTCTACAGAGAGGGTCATGTCATCTGCAAACAAAGGCAGTTTTATTTTTCTTTCCCAATCTGTCTACCTTTTATTTCCTTTTTTTTTTTCTTATTGCATTACCTAGGAATTCCAGTACAATTTTGAAAGGCAGTGATGAGAGGAAATCCTTGCCTTTTATTTTTTATCTTAGTGGGAAAGCCTTGAGTTTCTTACCATTAAGTATGATGTTAGCTGTAGGGGTTTTTTTTTCTTTCTTTTTTTTGGTAAATATTTTTTATAAAGTTGAGGAAGTTCCCCTCTGTTTCTTATTTGCTGAGAGTTCTTATCATGAATGTGTATGTGTGTGGGATTTTATCAGCTGTTTTTCCTGAGAATCACATGAATGAGCATGTGATTTTTCTTTTTTAGCCAGTTGATGTAATGGATTTCACTAATTGATTTTCAAATGTTGACACACCCCTATATACCAGGATAAATCCCACTTGATTTTAATGTATAATTATTTTTATATATTGTTGGACTCTACTTGCTAATACTTTTTGAGGATATTTGCATCTATGTTTATGAGAGATATTGTTATGTAGTTTTCTTGTAGTCTTTGTCGGGTTTTGTTATTACAGTAATGCTGGTCCCATAGAATGACTTGGGTAGTGCTCCTTCTGCTTCTATCTTCTATAAGAGATTATAGAGAATTAGTATAATTTCTTAAGTGTTTGGTAAAATTCACCAATCTGGGCCTAGTGCTTTCTGTTTTGGAAGGTTATTAATTATTGATTCAATTTTGTTAATAGATATAGGCCTACTCAGATTGTCTGTTTCTTTTGTGTCTTTCAAGGAATTAGTCAATTTCATCTAGGTTATCAGATTTGCTGGCATAGAATGTTTCATAATATTCCTTTATTATCCTTTTAATTTCCAAGGGATCTGTAGTGATACCCCCTCTTTAATTTCTGATATTAATAATTTTTCTTTTCTCTCTTTTTTTCTTAGCCTGGCAAGATGCTTATGGATTTTATTGGTCTTTTCCAGGGCCCAGTTTATGGTTTTGTTGATTTTAATCTGTTGATTTCCTCTTTTAAATTTTATTGATTTCTGCTCTAGTTTTTATTTCTTCTGCTTAATTTGGATTTAATTTGCTCTCCCCCCCCCCCTCCAATTTTCCAAGGTAGAGGTTTAGATTAATATTATGCTCTATTTAAGCCTCCTTGGCAAATACAAGCCTGAATATTCACATTCTGAAATTCCTTCTCTTGTTAAGTGCATGTTGAGCTCCCTGTATTTGAAGGATCCAAAGATATAACAGACAAGTCCATATACATAAAACAGTATTTTATACCGGTTATATCATGTTCTTAATTCTTAAAATATATTCCCATAATATATATTCCCATAATATATATTCCCATATAAATATAAACAAAGATCAGAAGAGCAAGGTAGTTGAGGGGGCCACAACCAACATTTAGGGAAAGTCTTATATGGAGGTGAGACTTGACTAGACATTAAAAGAAGGTAAGAAAGGAGGAGTTTTTTAAATAACGATGTGGAAGAAAAGTTATACAAGTTCAAAGAAACATGAGTAAACATTTTGGCTGGAGTGAAAGTTTCCATGTATTATGGTTCAGGTATGGAAGGTTTATTAAAGAAAGTAAGTGCCAGAAGATAGATAATATTTAATTTGGGGGTTTAGAGTTTAGAATTGCACAGAATAGTTTATTTCATATAGAATACCTCAAGGCAGGTTTACGAAATATGCCTCAAAGCCTTTTTAGGTGGATGGTTTTCTCTGTTTAGTAGCATGGTAAGTACAAAACTCTCTTAGATAGCAGAAGATTAAGAAAAATTTGGAACCTTTGTGGAAGGAACATTTCTCATCCAATTATCAAAAAAAAAAAAGTGCTGTCTGGTTGCTGACAACTATAGGAAGTATAGTAGAAATCATGAATATGCTTTTAACAGGAAAAGTGAAGGTTTTCATGGCATGGATTTGTATGGCATTTTCCTGATAGTAAGTCAAGCCCTCTGTGACTGTCCACCTTCAGCAGAACTGCCTTTATTCCAATAACTCCATCTTTGTTGTGATTTAATCTTAGAAGCACCACCAGAAATTCTGTGAGTTGATTGCTGGACTAATGAAGCATGATCTACAGATTAAAAATTAAATGAAAACAAAGTTTTCTTTATAAGTCAAACTTCTCTACATACCACATCTGAGTGTTAAATTCCTATAACGTCTCAAAACTAAAACCTTGGTAATATTTAATTGCACAATAATGAGAACCAGGTAATAGATATAGAAGCTGGCTTTCATGACCACAAAATATCACTGAGGGTTGATAACAACATTATCATTTCGGGTCAACAATATTTTAAATAAAACCTACTTAAGAAAATTTTATTTGTAGTCTGTGCCTTTCCAGTGCCATCCAAATGAGGATACGATTTTTAAAAGAAAGATTTAAATAATAGATTTATAAGCTAAAGGAAGTGAAGAATTTTGTTTCTATTCAAAGTAGTGTATATAGGGATTTTCACTAGCCCTCTGGAAACAATAGACAATCAAGTGATAAGCATTTTACAGCTAGAGAGATTTTATGACTAATTTCATTCCACTGAGATGAATACACATTAGTTTTTCTCATTCAAGTACATGATATTTTAGCCATGCAGTAACTGTCACACTGGCCTATGGGGCATTGTTTTTCCTAACATATTCGGAGGTTAGATTCAGATTTCCCCAACTTATAAATGTTGTTTCACATTTAAATTAATAAATCTAGGCAAAAACAAAAAGGAATAACCTAAGCAAGTAGAGCTCAATATTTTTGATTTATTATTTTGTATATTAGTTTCCAAATTAGAAGCAAGGTAGAGTTCCACAGTGTCACTAAAGAACTCAGAAAGTTCCCTCACTGATAATTAAGCCGACAAGTAAGAGAATCATTAAATTAGTTAAAATTATAAAAAGACATGGATTAGTAACTCTTCTCTGAATATTTTATGACTCTAACAGCCATCAGGACTCATTTGAAAGAGTACATGTTTAATGTTAGCTTCATAATCCTTACACCTTTGGTTCATATTTAGCAGTAAGTTTTAAACTGGAAATTAAGTTTCTGTATGATCTGAAGAACTTCAATTTTAAAAGAAGTAAAAGAGGTTATAGTAAAATCTTAGATTTTTATGGCTTGGTTTTGTTAATTAAATGCTCTATTCTCATAATCTCCCATAATTTCAAGTTTCAATATAATGTCCCTTGTTCACTAAAATAAGTTATTTTAGAATTTCCAGGGTCAAAGATTTAGTAAGGCCCTGCCTTATGCCCAGGATCATTTGTTCATGGAAATAAGCTCTATTTTTAAATATCACGGTGGCTGCCTATTTAATTAATCTTTTTTTGTTGTTGATTTTTAAGACATGGGGGTGCCCAGTCACTGTCCATCAATCCTGTCTATTCAGTTTCTTGTTTGTGTCAACAGCAAAAGGAGCACTGAGAAAATCTCACCAGCATAGATAATTCAGTAAATGTGGTTTTGACCCAACAATATAAATAAGCGAAACATTTATTCAAAGTATTTTAGTCACTGTGACTCACTGGGGAATCAGGCCACTTATGAATTACTGTTACCAAATCTGACACTCTTGAAGAAGGCTGGAAAATTTTCCATGATGCCAAGACAAATGATTCAAGAAGGTGGCATTTAATTTTACATATAATTGACATTTTTATCCCTAACCTACTCCAATGCAATATTTGCACTCTATGCTAAATGTAACTCTGATATCTTCTTTACTCAGTGGAATTGGCATTCTCACAAGAATTAAAAGTGCCAAATTCTGAATAGCTCTCGTTGAATGTTGACATCACATATGTCATTTACGAGAATAGCAGAGCATTTTCCCTTTTTCCTTGTACTGTAGGATGTTTTAAAACTTTTCAAAAGAAAGAGGGTCCCAAGTGACAAAATTTTCTCTCCTTCTGCATTTGGTGTAGAAGTATTATTTTCTTTTTGATGTTCTGTGTCCTTAGGTGAACCTTTTACCTACCAGGCTTAGGCGTGGACTTAGGCAGATCCCAAATGACCATCACTACCCAAACTCCCCAGGTGGCCTCCATCCTATCTTTGTTCCCTCCCCCACCACCTCTACTACATTCCTTTCTACTCCCTTTGTAACCTGTGATTTATTAGCTTGCCTCATGTACCTTAATCATTTTCAGAGTGGCTAGATTAGTCTACTGTGTCTGCAGTAACAAAGTGCTACAGACTGGGTGGCTTAAACAACATTAATTTATTTCCTCATATTTCTGGAGGTTCTTCTGAGGCCTTCACTCCTTGGTTGGTAGATGGCTGTCTTCTCCCTGCTTTCACGTAGTCTTTCTTCTGTGTGTGTGTTTATGTCCTAATCTCCTCTTCTTATAAGGAGACCAGTCATATTTAATTAGGATCCACCCTAACAACCCAACGCCAGCTTAATTTAATCACCAGTTTAAAGATCCTTTTCCTAATACATTCACATTCTGAGATAATTGGGGGACATACGAATGTGGGGGGAACACAGTTCAGCCCATAACAGTAGCCCAAGATGGATATTGTCATACTCGTTAGTCAGAGGCAGGAATCAGTTCTTCACATCCTGTTGACCTCCTTGGAAGGTGATCAGAGGAACCTGGTTGGAGGAAGGTAGTCCAACATCAGAGGCACGCCCCAAGACTTAGGCCTTCAATCCAGCCAAGTTCTCGTCATGAAACCTCTGTAGGGGCAACAAAATAAGATTTGCTGAGTACCTGTTTATTATGTACCAACACTGTGCTAGGCATTTTACATACGTTTATCTAATTGAATCCTTAAAATAGTCCTTCAAGGTAGGAACTACCAGAATGCTCATTTGGGAGCTGAGGAAACCAGAGTTTGATGATACTAAATGATTTGCTCAAGATCCCACAGCAAGTAAACAAAAATGCTGGGATTCAAACCCAGATCTATTGATATATCTGACTCCAATGGTGGTGATTTTTCCGTAGCACCTGTTTGCTTCTCTTTGTAGAAAACAAATGTGTTGATTGATCACTTGTTATAGGTAATCCCCAAATTACCCTGTTCTGAAGATCTAGTTTTTCACTTTGTGTTCCTCTTGGCCAAGTCAAGACCAGGTCAATAAGCTTTTTTCAGGAAAAAAAGGGGAAAAAAAAGTTTGTTTTTTTTTTTACTAACTCCAGGTAGAACTCTGTATGGTTGGAATATTCACTGCAATATTCCCAGAAAAGAAACACTATTAATATATTCTTTTTAATCATTTCAAAGTGTTTTGATTATCTATTGCTGTGTTGTAAACTACCCCAAAACTTAGTGGCTTAAAAAAAAAATCATTTTCTTTCTTACAATTCTGGGTTTACTGGGTTCTCTTGGGTGGTTTATTAGTTTCCTGTGATGCTGACTGGGGCTGCAGTCACCTAGGGGTTCAACTGGGTTAGAATGGTCAAGATAGCTCCTTCACACCTCTGATGTTTTGGTAGAGAACCACAAGAGAGCTTAGCTCGGGCAGCTGAGCATCCCTTTCTCTCCGTGTCAGCTCAGAGCTGCTTCTTCTCCACGTGGTCGTCTCTCCAACAGAGAGACTTCTTACGTGGCAGCTTAGGACTGCCAAAAGCAGAAGCTGCTAGGCCTTCTTAAGTCTGAGGTCAAGATCTGGCACAACATCCCTTCCATCACATTCTCTTGGTTAAAGTGAATCCCAGGCCAACCCATATTCAGTGGGGGGGGCGGGGGGGGGATACCCAAGGCCACAAATACTGGACAGTGTGACTCATAAAGGCTGTCCTTAGAGACTAGCTGCCACCCAAAGCTTGCTAAAGAAGAGAAATGGGGGAAAGAAGGCATTAGCTGCATATTAAATATTGAGTGATTCATCAATACAGAACTAGATGGAGAAATAGTTTTGAAACATTTAGCCCTTTTTCCAAAAACAACGAGTGTTTTTTGATTATAATATATCAGTGAAAAGAACTTATACCAATGCAGCATATTTAATCTTTGTAGAAAACAAATAAGAGCTTTTCTCTAGATCACTGCTGTGATGAGAACCTGCAAAACCTTGAGTATCAATTAAGAAACATAACATCAGTTTCACTAGTACCAGACTTTCTGTCCTTGCTGTCTCTAAGCTTCAGTTGATATGGCTTTGTGCAGTGACCAAAGTTGGACTGGGTTTTTGGCTCCTTCTCTGAGTCAGTAATTTTTCTTCAATGAAGAAAGGAAGGAAGGAAAGAAAGGAGGGAGGGAGGAAGTCACGTGAAAAAACAAAACGAAACAAAAATCTTGCACAATTCACCAATAACAAGGTGAATTTGTATTCTGTGTGGGTTCAATTAATATAATCTTCAGCATTTGTTAAGTACCAAGAAGTGTTAAATGATATAAATGTACATTATATCATTTACTCAAGTGTAGTCAGTAATCCTTACCCTAAAAAATTAGCTTTCATGAGGTTTAAAATTATGTATTTTTTTATAAAGTATTTTTATTTTAATGTTATTCATTTATTTATTTATTTTGGCTGTGTTGGGTCAACGTTGTTTTTCATTGCTGCGTGTGCGGGCTTTCTCTAGTTTTGTCAAGTGGGGGCTGCTCTTCATTGTGGTGCGCGGGCTCCTCATCGTAGTGACTTGTTGCACAGCATGGGCTCTAGGCTCGTGGGCTTCAGTAGTTGCGGCACACGGGCTCAATAGTTGTGGCTCATGGGCTCTAGAGCACAGGCTCAACAGTTGTGGCACGCGGGCTTAATTGCTCCGTGGCATGTGGAATCTTCCCAGAGCAGGGCTTGAACCCGTGTCCCCTGCATTGGCAGGTGGATTCTTAACCACTGCACTACCTAGGAAGTCCCTGCCTGGTTTCTTAAATAAAGCTTTATTAGAACATAGCCACATCTTGTTTCTTTACATATGTCTATGACTGCTCTCTAGCTACATCAGCAGAACTGAGTAGTTATGACAGATTGTATGGCCCACAGTGCCTGAAACATTTACTACTCTGTCCCTTAACAGAAGAAGTTTGGTGACCCCTGATTTAGATGATTAGTTTGGCCTTTATCAGTTTTTTTTTTAAGTTCCACAGGAATTTTTCCCTCTTTGTTTTCTATTTGTTGGTTGATGGCTTAAAGTAGAGATTCTAAGGTCACAAAGTGGAAAAGTGGAATGGGAGGAAGAGGATCTAGGAAGAGCATTTGGGCAGAAGAAATTGCATGTCTAGAGACCCAGATATATAACAGAAGATGGAGTATCCAGGTAATTATTTGAAATGAGAGTGACTAGAGTTTAAAATTGAAGGGAAAAGTGGCTATGGTAGAAATTGATAGAAGTGGTTATGGTAGAATTTGGAATAGTAGACTAGGTCCAGGTTATGATGGGTTGTGTTTTGTTTTTTAAATAGGGAGCAATGGAAGAAAACTCTAGTGGCAGTATAGAGAATGGGTTGGAGGAAAATCAAAAGTAGAATAGTTAGAAAACTGATACCTCCTACCTCTAATTGAATTCTGTCATAACCATCTCTTGTTTTACATGTTCAGAATGGATCTCTGTGAACTAGAAATATTAAACAGCATTTTCCGCTATTATCCATCTTTAGGAGATGGAAAGTACATAAGAGGGAGAAAGCAATATAATTGAGAGGATTGTACAAAATTCTCCTGGGACTCTTTCAGTGCTTAATTTCTGTGAGTCTGATTTTCCAAACAATTCAGTTGCTTTTTAGTTGGCCTAACCATAATAACCAATATCCCAAAAGTTCCCTCAGATTTATTGTTATGATTGATTCAAAGAGCAATTGTGATCAGAAACTGCTTGGAAAGGGCCTCTGAAAAATCTTCTTAGGAAATATCATAGGAAATTTTGGAGTGGTTTGCTTTTGGTCTTCGTTTTGATTTTTCCTAGATCAACCCAAGTGTATTCCGCTGAAGGTAGGTCATTTCCACTTGGGTTAGGGGAGTCATAGGTCCCAGGCAGTAGGCATGGTGCCTGCACCAAAGGAAACACCACTGAAGTTGGCACTGAATTGCTCCATGGGAGTATGATTTCATCTAAAAGGGTAGGGATTTAGTAAATCAATGAAGATCTCATCTCAGACTCTTACAAGGTGAGGATGAGGTCTGGCTGAGATGCTCAGGCTGATGAAGTGTAAGGGAGTTGACAGACACAGAGCAGGTGTTCTGAATCCTCACATAGGGAAGATTTTCTTCTGGAAAATGTGTGATCTGACTTTATTCTTTTTAAGCATGAATTCTGTGTGTTTTAGGAATCTTTATTGGAGATGCCTAGATTAGAGATGTGTGTATTTGGCATAAAAGAGAAGAGCAGTGGAGAACAGCATCCATGACCCCAGAACTTCAGTTGAGCTACTTGCTATTTTACTTCACTTAGTAGGGTAATAGTGTAGCATAACAACTGCAAACAGTTAAAATTAGATTGCCTGGACCCAAGTGCTAACTCTGCTTGCTTAGCTAGCTATGGGGCCCAAACCTCAGTTTCCTGAAGTGTCATACAGAGATAATAATCATAGATCAGTAAGTGTTAAATGAGATAAAGAATGCAAAGCATTTAGAACAGTGCTCTTGTTATCACCACTATTCTTGTGTTTATTACTGTTATTTATATCCATTAAAAATTTGGCTGCTACGAACAGAGTTGCCAAAAATAGAACAAATTAGAGGTTTGCTTATTGTGAAATAAGAAGTGAGGAGGAGGCCGTGATAGGCTTCAGTTTAGCAGCTCAAGAATTCAGGCCCAAGATCTCTGCAGTAATCTTGGCCTTTCCCTGGTGATCGCCGCTTAGTTCCAAGGTGGCTACTCGGTCTCCAGCATCATGTGCTCATTCCAGGCAGAAAGAACTGAAGGGCAAAGGGCAACAGGATACCACCAGCTAAGTGTGCCTGCTTTTAAGGAACTTTCCTGCAAGCCCTACCGAACACTTTTGCTTATAAGACATTAGTCAGAAATGAGTCACCATCCTCCCCTCCCCCCACCTGTAAAGGAGGCTGTGCACTTTGTTATGCGCCAACAAAATCAAAATCCTGTTTATAAAGGAGAAAGGGAGAATGACTGTTAGGTTGGCACTGGCAGTCTCTACCACATTGTTTTCAGTGTGTTGCTGTTGCTGTCGTTACTGCTTTATCTTGAAACACTTTCTCATCTTTCTCTGCTATAAAGTTCCCAAAGACAGAATCCCTAGAAAATCTCTTTGTTTCAAAACACTTCTTCAGTCTGTCAACATTATTCTTGAAAAAGCACAAGAGGAATATGCATCAATAGTAAGTCACCTATATTTTAATTGATTGGGTTCTGTTTCAGCCTTTGACATCACTGTTCTGTTCTAAGTCGTTTAAGAGAAAATGAAACGTTAAATAAAATTTATTAGCTAGATTTTTGATGGGACCAAGGCAGGTTTATGCCATTCAAAATAAGACTTAGAAACTAAGAACCAAGCTACTCTAAATGAAATCTTTAAACTGATAAGGCTTTAAATAATTCATTGTTTTATACTATTCCAGAAACTTACAGAACTTTTAGAGTATTTATGGGCCACTGATATTCTCGTTTGAAAATAAATTAAGATTAATTTTTGATAGAAAAAGTATTTGCCAGAAGCATGTCTCTGTCACAATTGCCTCTTTCTGGAAGCCTATTTACTCTCCTTTTTTGATAAAAATATAGTCACTCATAGTTCTTCACTGCCCTAAATTGTTTATTGCAAACCAGCCATGGTCTTTGCTGGCCTAGAGACGGAGTCCTTTACATTCTGTTTATGAAATGTCAGTATTTGTTGGTATATCAGCATGATTGGCAGAAGCCAGTGATGGAGATTGTGCAAGAAGCTTCTTTTTTTTTTAATGTATTTTATTGAAGTATAGTTGATTTACAATGTTGTGTTAATTTCTGCTGTATAGCAGAGTGATTCAGTTATACATATATATACATTCTTTTTCATATTCTTTTCCATTAAGGTTTATCACAGGATACTGAATATAGGTCCCTGTGTTACACAGTAGGACCTTGTTGTTTATGCATTCTATACATAATAGTTTGCATCTGCTAATCCCAAACTCCCACACCCCTCTCTCCCCCTTGGCAACCACAAATCTGTTCTCTGTGTCTGTGAGTCTGTTTCTGTTTTGTAGATAAGTTCGCTTATGTCATATTTTAGATTCCATATATCAGTGATATGATATGGCACTTGTCTTTCTCTTTCTGACTTACTTCACTTAGCATGACCACTTCTAGGTCCATTCATGTTGCTGTAAATAGCATTAATTTGTTATTTTTGTTGGTTGATGCTATTCCATTGTATATATGTACCACATCTTGTTTATCCATTCATCTGTCGATGGACATTTAGATTGTTTCCATGTCTCGGCTACTGTGAATAGTGCTGCTGTGAACGTAGGGGTGCATGTATCTTTTTGAATTATACTTTTGTCCAGATATATGCCCAGGAGTGGGATAGCTGGATCATATGGTAACTCTAATTTTTAGTATTTTGAGGAACCTCCATACTATTCTCCATAGTGGCTGCACCAATTTACATTCCTATCAACAGTGTAGAAGGGTTTAGTTTTCTCCACATCCTCTCCAGCATTTGCTATTTGTAGACTTTTTAATAATGGCCCTTCTGACTAGTGTGAGGTGGTACCTCATTGTGTTGAATAGTTTTGATTTGCATTTCTGTAATAATTAGCAATGTTGAGCATCTTTTCATGTGGCTGTTGGCCATCTGTATGTCTTTGGAGAAATGTCTGTTTAGGTAAGAAGCTTATTTTTCAATCTATAGCCAACTTTGAGAAAGAGTGGGTGATAAGGGTGTAAAAAAGAAGAGAAATAAAGAACATAATACAGATATTTATTATCAAATCTTTACAGACTGCTGTCTATGAAGAACTCTGGTGTATAGAAAAGAAGTAAAAGGGGCATCCCTAGCCCTTAAGGGTAAAATCTCTTGTCCTGAAAGAATAAAAGAAAGGACATTTCAGGTGGTAAAGTCCTCTCTCTGCCTCTGGGCATCAGGAAGGCAAGAGAGACTGGAGCCAAAAGCATGCTGGTTTTAGGGGACTGTAATGTTGGGCTTTATGAAAGCCAAGCCAAGAAGTTTTGATGTAATACGGTGGGAAACAGGGAGCCACCGGGGGTTTTGAGCTGAGGAAGTATGTGAGGGTCAGAGGCTGCTTTGGGCAGTGACAGTGGTAGTGACTGGAGCGCAGGTGGAGATGGGAACCTCCCTGTCTTCTTAGCGTAGGCTGGCAACTTATCTCTTTCTCCTGGTGAGACTGTCTCCCAGACCGCTCTCTGCCCACCAGGAGCACTGGCCACCTCAGCTCAGGGCCATTGTCTCAATTCATCTTTCCCAGGGGCTATGCAACAAGTTCTTTAAATCCATAATAAGAAGCTTGAAATTTCACTCAAATATATTTAGCCCACAATAACTTTTTTGGTAACAACAGCGAGGAATGTTTTATAGAAAAATATGGCAAATACCTTTTATAACTTTGTTATCAAGCATTAAAAATACTCCTTTAACATCTCCAGCTTGCCCTTCAAAAGCTATTATCAACATACGATTCTAGCCATTTCAACCCTTTAAACCTTTGGGTGTAAGGAGGTCTTTTTTTTCTTAAATCTTAAATTATCTCAACATTTGACCTCTCAAATTTTTTCTGGATTTGGTGGAAAAGTCCATCCCAGCTAGTCCCCTCATTATCTGATTATATATTCTATCTGCTTTGATCTAAGAGCTTTTTAAACTTTTCTAATATGTATTTATGAAAGGGAACTGATGTCCTATCTTCTGAATAACTTTAGTTGCTATTTCCTAATTTGATCATTTTCCTCTTGGAGCTTTTCAAACTGAAATGTGTGTGAAGTACAGCAACAAGAACTTCTCAAGAAACAAATGCCTGTGGGTTTTTTTATTTTTGATCTTTTCAAGGGTAACTATAATTCCTTGGGTTTTAATTTCCAGCATCCTTTACGAGGTCAGTCTGCAAAGATGGCCTCCCAGACAGCGTTGTCCCTTGGGCCCAAGTCTTTAGGGGACCATCAGGACACTCCAGGATCCTTTTCCTGAGTCACCGTTTACTGTTATAGAACTGACGCTGTAAGGCTGCTTTGATTTCTTGTGAATACCCAAGATGACCCTAACGAAGTTCACTGTCTCCTTTTTTTGCCCACATTACGCATTTCATCATGTGAGTCCTTACCCATCTCTTGGGCACATTATTAATGTTGAGGGCCTTCACTGTACTAGCAAAAAGCCAAGTTAACTGGGAGATTTCATTCTTTCCTTTAGATCATTTATGGCAATATCAGATGGGCTTATTAGTTCCAGCCCTGATTTTTAGGGCACTTAACTTTTTTTTTTTTTTAAAAGCTCTTTATTGGAATATAATTGCTTTACACTGTTGTGCCAATTTTTGAGGTACACCAAAGTTAATCAGCTGTATTTATACATATATCCCCATATTGCCACCCTCCCACGACTCCCTCCCACCCTCCCTATCCTGGCCCTCTAAGTCATCATTGAGTTTATCTCCTTATGTTATGCAGGAACTTCCCACGAGCTGTCTGTTTTACATTTGGTAGTGTATATATGTCAATGCTACTCTCTCACTTCATCCCAGCTTCCCCTTTGCACCCCCCACCCCCAACCACCCTGTGTCCTCAAGTCCGTTCTCTACATCTACATCTTTATTCTTGCCCTGTCACTGGGTTCATCAGTACCCTTTTTTTTTCAGATTCCATATATATGAGTTAGCATACGGTATTTGTTTTTCTCTTTCTGGCTTACTTCACTCTGTATGACAGACTCTAGGTCTATCCACCTCACTACACCTACTTTTACTAACTATCTAGGGCAGTGGTTTGCAACCCCAGTGAACATCATAAGTATCTGTGGAGCTGTTTGAAGTGTGTGTATCCAGGACCTTCCCAAGACTAATGAATCAAACTCTCTGCAAATGGGCTCCAAGCATCCCTTTGTTGTTTTCTAAAGATCTAAAGGGTGATTCTGACCTATAGCCAGATGGAAAATCACTCCTCTCAACAATTGATCATCATATTTACGTTTCCTTTTCTTACTTGAAGTCCTTTTTTAAGTTTTAAGGACAGACTATGTTCCCTATCAAAACCTTTTATTCTGTAGGCGGTCAGCAAAAATGAATTTCTAACATGAAATGGCAAGTTCACCTGAGTTTTCTCCCCTTCTTGCCTGATATTCCGAGGTGAGCCCCTTAGCGTCACTGTAACTGACTTGTAGCAGAGCCCATTCTGAGCTGCTTAGGAAAATTTATGATTTGTACAGTGTGCTGCAACTTTATAAATCTACCCGTAAACTTATATACACATTCATCCCAATGAGGTAGATGTTATTGTTCTCAATTTTTAGATTTAAGAATGAAACAGGAGGGAAGGGGGCAGTGCACAACTTTTAGAAGAATGACATAGCCCAAGGACACAACATAAACACAACATTAGAACCAAATAGGTCCAAGATGGCAGACGAGTCACTGGACCTTAAGTCTCAGTATATGCTCATTGTAACACGTCAGCAAGCTAAATGACACACCCACAGGTGCCATGATAGTTTCAAGGCCAACCATAAAGGTCAAAAAATGGGCCATGGCCCATTTTCTGGAAATCCCACCCCTTCCCGAAATAGCTGGAATATTGCTCGCATTCGTTAGCCTATGAAGTTATCCACTCCTACAAAAACTGACAACCCCATACATACCCTGGTGTCTTTCTCACCTTATGAGATGGCCCACACTCTGTGGAGTGTGTTTCTCTCTAAATAAATCCACTTCTTACCTATCACTTTTTCTCTCACTGAATTCTTTCTGTGATGAGACATCAAGAACCTGAGCTTCATTAAGTCCTGAGACCAGGTGTGTGATCTCAGTTAAAAGACCGTGGGTTCAAGTCCCAGTCTGGGTTTTGGCTGGGTTCGAGTCCCAGCCCGCTGGTTCAAGCCCCAATCTGAGGTCCATGGTTTCAGGAACAGCCTGAAGAGTTCACCTGACTTACTAAGAGCACGAGGAAATAGTGACTAGGATCAAACTCAATTCTTCCAAGTCCAAATTCAGTACTGTTTCACTATACTAGGCTGTTTTTTCCTACTGTTTGATATTTTTATCATTTTTATTTTGAAATAATTTTAGACTTATTTTAAAAAATTGCAAAAAAATAATAATACAGGGAACTTCTCTAAACCCTTTACCCACATTCCCCAAATGTTGACGTTTTACCATGTTAATCATTCTCTCTTCTCTCTCCTTGTGTACGTGTGTATTATTTATTACATGTATGTGGATATATATTTGACAGTAAATTACAGTTATGATTCCCTTTTATCTCTCAATACTTCAGTGTATATTTCCTAAAACACAGATATTCTCTTCCTTCACCACAGAACAATAATTAGAAATTAGGAAATTAATACAGCACTATACAATGTACAGACATTTAAATCTTACCAGTTTCACCCACAAATGTCTTTTGTAGCAAAAGAAAAAAAAATGTCTCTGATCTAGGATCCATTCAAGAATTACATGCTATGTTTGGTTTTATGTCTCTTAAGTGTCTTTGTCTGCAAAGGTCCTCAGTCTGCCTTTGTCACTCATGACCTTGTTAGTTATATAGGCTGTCCTCTAATAAGGCAGAATTGTCCTGGCGGTTTTGGCTCTCAGAGCATGATGAATTGCTCAGAAACCCATGGCTTCACTGACATACAGCAGGACAGACCACAGCATTATGAGAATATTGGAGAACCAATAATGATATTTATTATGTAATATTTGCTATGTGCTGGGCACTGTTTTAAATGCTTTCTATATATTTACTCATTTAATCTTTACAACAACCTTATGTAATAAGTATTAGTATATTATAGATGTGAAATATAAGAAACAGAAAAGTTAAGTGACTTACTCAAGCTCATCCTGCCAGGAAATGGCAAGGCCGAAGGTCAGACCCCCACAGCCAGGCTGCATCTTTACCATGAGCCCTTAATCAGTATAAGCAGAGCCTGAGGCACTAAACTTAGTCCTGTGTCCTCAGGCAAATTGTTAGCTCTAAAAACCTCAGTCTCATCAACTGAAAAATGGGGCTAATACCTCTACTTCAGTTGTAAGGATTACACAGGATAATCTACGAAAGCATCTGATATGTAACAAGGACTCCATTTTTTAAGAGTAAGTAAAATTTTAAACATAAATATTGAAAAATTATCCGTGACTCACACTGAGAAATGGTGACTCTCAGCGAGTACTTTTGTAATCATTGGGGATGGGGAGAAGAGAACAGAAGTTCCCTATTCATATTTTTAGATTTTTTTGAGGGACTGGGGAGAGACTAGCTGCAACCAAAACCACCTCAGGTCAGAAGAGGCCAGATAAGAATGAGTCACAAAACACAATTTTAGAATGAATTTCTAGAAAGGACTCCTGTGTCTTTAGATATATTAGAAAAAAGGTATGTATTTCCTGTAAAGAGAAAGGTCAGTGCCACTCTATTCTGGTCTGAGGTGTAATTTCCTTCTAGCTTAAAAAAGATAGTTGTTCTCATTAGTAGGTGGCAGCATAAGAATCAAGAATCAAGGTCTTTATAAGAGAACTCTGAGAATATTGGTTTTACAGAATTACTGAAATGTCTAGTCATTTCATTGTGAAATTTTCCTTTTGTCTTAAAAGACTTCAGGTGTATAGCAAAGTGAATCAGTTATACATATACATATATCCATTCTGGTTTTTAGATGTTTTTCCCATATAGGTTATTATAGAATATTGAGTTCCCTGTGCTATATAGGTCCTTATTAGTTATCTATTTTATATATACCTGAAACTAACACAACATTGTAAATCAACTATACTCCAATTAAGAAAAAAAAAAAAGACGTCAAATATGACCTCTGAACCAATGGAGAAGTTAAGTATATATGAAGGAGATAACCCTTTATGACTACAGTTGATTCAACTTTATTGTTAATATTTTGTAGCCTATAAATAGATTTGAGGGGGTACCTCTGCATTCCAAGGACTTCTGAGCTCTGTAGCTTACAGTTTTTTCATCTCTTTTTTTTTTTATCAAGATGAGAATGTTTCCTCTGAGCCCTTCTGTGTAGAGAACCCTAGATGTCCTTTACCCACCACCTTTTTCCTCACAGCTGTTTACTTCTGAACTCCATATCTGGGGAGCTGAAAACAAGTGGTGACTTGTAGAGGGAAGACAAAGGAGGGAGAGAGGGAGTGTGGGAAAAGTTCAGAAAGGATTCAGGCTCACATATTAAGGCCTGCTGGTAGCCTCCTCCAGCCATCCCCATAGCACAGGCCCTCTCCTCCTCACCCCTGCCCCAAGGCTTTGGCCTGCCATCCTGGGCCTCTGTTCCTCTTCTGGCAAATCTGCCAGCTCTCGTCTTCCATAGCCAGACTCACCCTGCACCTTCCCCAGCCTGCCAACTCTCACCATGGATCTGTTCATTGCTTATTTACAAGCAGCCTTTTCAACCACATTTTCCACTCAATAGATAGGAAAACCAGGCGAAAGTAGCCCTAGCATAGCGGCCCATGGCTGTAAGCAGAACTGTTGCAGAATGCAAATGTGGGGCCCCAGGTTCAAAAAATTATTAAGAATTTCAAGAGAGAGACAGTGGAACATAAAGCAGGCATCAGCCCTTCTAAGCGTGTGGCCCTGTGTGTCAGCACAGGTTACACATCCATGAAGCCAGCCCTGGCTGTAAGGGCCCCAAGTGAGTTGAAAGTTGTTTCCTTTCTCAATAGGCTGATGTATTTAAAAGTCAGTATATCATTGGAACACTAACAAAACTGTACCTCAGTCAAATTCAGAGTGACTAGATTTTATCTGAAAGTCTATCAAGTATAATGACACAGGCATATTTTAATTTGGTGCTGACCTCCATGACAGTAGGATAGATAAATTCTGTAACTGAGCACATCTATACTCTGATTTAAAAGGAGAAAAAGGGGGGGCGGAGGCAAAATGGTGGCATGGGAAGACGCGGCGATTGTGTCTCCCCACAAATAGATAGGTTGCCAGAGGCCGGCGGAGGACCTAAGGCCCAAGGAGACCGCAGAAACCCTGGAGAAACTGGGTAGGATCTGGGGGAAGTCAAGGGGGCAGGGAAGGGGAAGCCTAATGGGACTGGCGCCCCTGGGGGGTGGCTGGGTGAGGGGGGAGGTTCCCGCCTGGAGAGACCATTGGGGGCTGGGGAGATCCAAAACCACAACTGGGTTTCTCCCACCCAGGAGGCCTGCTGAGCTCCCGGGCTTGGGAGCCTGCTGGGCTCCCCAGCGGGGTCCTCTACCCTCCAAGGCCTCCTCTGGACTGCCTGCATCCTGGGGGTGTGGGAGGGAGGGAGGAGGGACAAGGAGGTGGAGAGGCAGACAGGTGGGGGTGGGGGCTTTGAGATCGGGGGACAGGGAGGCGAGAGAGCGTTTTGCCTGCCCTCTTGGCCAGGGAGGCCAACTGGACTCCCGACCTGCTCCTTCACTCTCCAGGCCCCCCTCTGGCACGAGGGTCCTGGGGGCATGGTGGGGAGGGGGATGGGGGGGAGGGAGAGAGGCAGACAGTGGGAGTGGGAAGGGATCTCTCCAGGTCAGAAGAAGAGGGGAGGCACTGCAGGGTATTTCTTCCAGACGGGTCCTCCACCTTCCAAGGCTCCTCTGGGCTGTTGGTCCTAGAAGTACAGGAGGGAAGCAGTGCGGGGAAAAGAAGAGAGGTGGAAGGTGGGAGGGACCCTCTGGGATCAGAGGATCAGGGGAGGAGCGGAAGGCACTTCCGCTGCCCACTGGCCCAGGAAGCCTGCTGGGCTGCTGAGCCTGGTCCCCAACTCTCCAGGGTCCCCTCCCACATGCGTTGGTCCTGGGGACGTTGGAGCGTGGCAGGGGAAGAGGAAGAGAGGCAGACTGGTGGTGGGACGTTCCAGGAGCAGAGGACCAGGGCAGATGCGGAGGACCTTTCCCCTGCCCACTTGGGCCTGGTGGGCCTGCTGGGCTCCCGAGTCTGGTCCCTTGGTCTCTCCAGCTGAGTGGGTCGTATAGGCATGGGAGGGAGGGAGGAGAGGAGAAGAGGAAGAGAGGCAGACAGCAGTGGGGGAGGACCTTGCAGGACCGGAGGATCAGGAGAGATGCTGCGGGAAATCTCTCTACCCACTTGGCACCGGGAGGCCTGTTGTGCCCCCAAGCCTGGTCTTCAGTCCTCCAGGGGCCCCTCTAGGTCTCACTGGTCCTAGGGGTGTAGAAGGAAAGCAGAGGAGAAGAGGAGAGGCGGACAGGGGAGGGGGCCTTCTGGGATTGGAGGATCAAGGGAGGCAGAGAAGGTATTTCCCCTGCCCACTGGCCCTGGGAAGCCTGTTAGGCTCACAGACCTGGTCTTTCACTCTCCAGGGCCCCCTCCAGCTGCTTGGGACCTAGGAGAGTGGGGGGCGGGGGAGAGGAAGAGAGGCAGACAGGGACGCTACGAGACTGGAAGATCTGGGGAAGTTGGCCCTGGGAAGCCTGTTGGGCATCAGAGTCTGGAGTCCTGCCTTCAAGTGCCCTCTGCAGCTGTGAGGGTCCTAGGGGAATAGGAGGGAGGGGGTGAGGAAGAAGAGAACCCAAGGGGGAGGGACCCTCCAAGATTGGAGGACTAGGGGAGGTGCCTAGCATTTCTCCCACCAACTCGGGCCCAGGGAGCCTGCTGGGTACCTCTACCTGGTCCTTCGCCCCCAGGATGAGAGGCATTCCTGGGCCCCTCTGCCTCATTGGGCCTAAGCCCCATTCCTCACCACCTCCAGGGCCTTTTCTAAGTGTAGGCCCTGCTCATTGCCTAACCTCCCCCTAACCTTGTCTAAGCCCTGCCCCCACAGCCAAGACCTTTTCCGGCTTTTTTAAAATTTTGTTTTCTTTTTCTTTTTTTTTCTTCCCACCTCCTCACTTTAGGCTATTGCAGTTGTTTTACCTTCCAGTTGTTGCTCCATCTTTTTTTTAAAAATTTTTTCTAACACATCTGTTAGTTTCCTATTATCATATTTTTTATCTTGCTATTGTTCTGCTGTTCTTCTACTTTTTTTTTTTTTTTAATTTTTTTGGTTTTCCTGCTCCACACAGCTTGTGGGATCTTGATTCACAAGCCCAGGGTCAGGCCTGAGCTCCTGAGGTGGGAGCTCTGAATTCAAAACATTGGACTAACAGGGAAACCCAGTTCCCAGGGAATATTCATCAGAGTGAGGTCTCCCAGAGGTTCTCACCTCAACACAAAGACACAGCTATACTCAACAGCCTACAAACTCCAGTGCTTGAAACCTCAGGCCAAACACCCAGTGGGACAGGAACACAATCCCACCCATCCAAAGTGGGGGGAAAATGAGATGACAAAAAAAAAAATGTCACAGATGAAGGAACAAGGTAAAAATACACAAGACCAAATAAATGAAGGAGAAATAGGAAAACTGCCTGAAAAAGAATTCAGAGTAATGATAGTAAAGATGATCCAAAATCTCGATAACAAAATAGAGAAAATACAAGGAACATTTAATAAGGACTCAGAAGAACTAAAGAGCAAACAAACAGTAATAGATAACAAAATAACCGAAATTAAAAATACTCTAGATGGTATAAACAGCAGAATAACTGAGGCAGAAGAACAATTAAGTGAGTTGGAAGATAGAATGGGGGAAATAACTGCCACAGGGAAAAAGAAAAGAGAATAAAAAGAATGGAAGACAGTCTCAGAGACCTTGGTGACAACGTTAAGCACACCAACATTTGAATCATAGGCATCCCAGAAGAAGAAGAAAACAAGAAAGGGTCTGAGAAAATATTTGAAGAGGTTATAGTGGAAAACTTCCCCAACATGGAAAAGGAAATAATTAAGTCCAAGAAGTGCAGAGAGTCCCATACAAAATAAACCCAAGGGGAAATACACTGAGGCACATATTAATCAAACTAATGAAAATTAAACACAAAAAATATGAAAAGCAACAAGAGAAAAGCAACAAATAACATATAAGGGAAAACCCACAAGGATAACAGCTGATCTTTCTGCAGAAACTCTGCAGGCCAGAAGGGAATGGCAGGATATACTGAAAGTCCTGAGAGAGAAAAACCTACAGCCAAGAACACTCTACCCAGCAAGAATCTCATTCAGATTCAACGGAGAAATCAAAAGCTTTACAGACAAGCAAAAGCTAAGAGAGTTCAGCACCACAAAACCAGCCTTACGACAATTGCTAAAGGAACTTTTCTAAGCAGGAAACACAAGAGAAGGAAAAGACCTATAAAAACAAACCCAAAACAATTAAGAAAATGGTAATAGGAACGTACATGTCAATAATCACCTTAAATGTAAATGGATTAAGTGCTCCAACCAAAAGACACAGACTGGCTGAATGGATACAAAAACAAGACCCTTACATATGCTGTCTACAAGAAACACACTTGAGACCAAGGGACACATATAGACTGAAAGTAAGGGGATGGAAAAAGATATTCCATGCAAATGGAAGTCCAAAGAAAGTTGGAGTAGCAGTACCCATATCAGACACATTAGACTTTACAGTAAAGACTATTACAAGAGACAAGGAAGGACACTACATAATGATCAAGGGATCAATCCGAGAAGAACATGTAACAATTGTAAATATCTATGCACCCAACCTAGGAGCCCCTGAATATATAAGGCAAATGCTAACAGCCATAAAAGGGGACTTTGGCAGTAACACAATAATAGTAGGAGACTTCAACACCTCACTTACATCAATGGACAGATCATCCAAACAGAAAATAAATAGGGAAACACAAGCTTTAAATGACACATTAGACCATCTCGACTTAATAGATATTTATAGGACATTCCATCCAAAAATGACAGAATACACTTTCTTCTCAAGTGCACACGGAACATTTTCCAGGATAGATCACATCTGGGGTCACAAATCAAGCCTTAGTAAATTCAAAAAAATTGAAATTGTATCAAGCATTTTCTCTGACCACAATGCCATGAGACTAGATATCAATTACCTGAAAAAAACTGGAAAAAATACAACCACATGGAGGCTAAACAATACACTATTAAACAACCAAGAAATCACTGAAGAAATCAAAGAGGAAATCAAAAAATATCTAGAAACAAATGACAATGAAAACACAACAACCTAAAACCTATGGGATGCAGCAAAAGCAGTTCAAGGGGGTAGTTTATAGCAACACAGTCCTACCTTAAGAAACAAGAAAAATATTGAATAAACAACCTAACCTTACACCTAAAACAATTAGAGAAAGAAGAACAAAAAAACCCCAAAGTGAGCAGAAGGAAAGAAATAATAAAGATCAGAGCAGAAATAAATGAAAAAGAAATGAAGGAAACAGTAGCAAAGATCAGTGAAACTAAAAGCTGGTTCTTTGAGAAGATAAACAAAATTGATAAACATTAGTCAAACTTATCAGGAAACAAAGGAAGATGCAAATCAACAGAATTAGAAATGAAAAAGAAATAACTGACACCACAGAAATACAAAAGATTTTGAGAGACTACTACAGACAACTATATGCCAATAAATTGGATAACCTGAAAGAAATGGATAAATTCTTAGAAAAGTACAATCCTCCAAGACTGAACCAGGAAGAAAAAGAAAATATGAACAGACCAATCACAAGTACGGAAATTGAGACTGTGATTAAAAATCTCCCAACAAACAAAAGCCCAGGGCCAGATGGCTTCAAAGAAGAATTCTATCAAACATTTAGAGAAGAGCTAACACCCATCCTTCTCAAACTCTTCCAAAATATAGCCGAAGGAGGAACACTCCCAAACTCATTCTGTGAGGCCACCCTCACCCTGATACCAAAACCAGGCAAAGATGTCACAAAAAGAGATAATTACAGGCCAACATCACTGATGAATATAGATGCAGAAATCCTCAACAAAATGCTAGCTAACAGAATCCAACAGCACCCTAAAAAAATCATACACCATGATCAAGTGGGGTTTATCCCTGGAATGCAAGGATTCTTCAAGATACGCAAATCAATCAATGTGATACATCATATTAACAAACTGAAGGATAAAAACCATATGATCATCTCAATAGATGCAGAAAAAGCTTTTGACAAAATTCAACATCCATTTATGGTAAAAACTCTCCAAAAAATAGGCATAGAAGGAAATTATCTCAACATAATAAAAACCATATATGACAAGCCAACAGCTAACATCATTCTCAATGGTGAAAAACTGAAAGCATTCCCTCTAAGATCAGGAACAAAACAAGGTGCCCACTCTCACCATTGTTATTCAACATAGTTTTGGAAGTTTTAGCCACAGCAATCAGGGAAGAAATGAAACAAAGGGAATCCAAATTGGAAAAGAAGAAGTAAAATTGTCACTCTTTGCAGATGACATGATATTATACATAGAAAACCCTAAAGATTCTACCAGGAAACTGCTAGCACTAATCGATGAATTTAGTAAAGTAGCAGGATGTAAAATTAATGCAAAGAAATCTCTTGCATTCCTGTACACTAACAACGGAAGAGCAGAAAAAGAAATTAAGGAAACTCTACCATTTACCGTTGCAACAAAAAGAATAAAATACCTAGGAATAAACCTTCCTAAGGAGGCAAAAGACCTGTATGCAGAAAACTATAAAACACTGGTGAAAGAAATCAAAGATGATACAAACAGATGGAGAGACATCCCATGTTCTTGGATTGGAAGAATCAATATTGTGAAAATGACTATCTTACCCAAAGCAATTTACAGATTCAACACAATCCTATCAAATTACCAATGGCATTTTTCACAGAACTAGAGCAAGAAATCTTACGATTTGTATGGAAAAGCAAAAGACCCCAAGTATCCAAAGCAATCCTGAGAAGGAAAGACAGAGTTGGTGGAATTAGGCTTCCTGACTTCAAACTATACTACAAGGCTACAGTGATCAAGACAGTATGGTACTGGCACAAAAATAGAAAGGAAGATCAATGGAACAGAATAGAGAACCCAGAGGTAAACCCACACACATATGGGCACCTTATCTTTGACAAAGCAGGCAAGAATATACAATGGAAAAAAGCCTCTTCAATAAGTGGTGCTGGGAAAATTGGACAGCAACATGTAAGAGAATGAAATTAGAACACTTCCTAACACCATACACAAAAATAACCTCAAAATGGATTAAAGACCTAAATGTAAGGCCAGCCACTATAAAACTCCTAGAGGAAAACATAGGCAGAACACTCTATGACATACATCCAAGCAAGATCCTTTTGGACCCACCTCCTAGAATAAAGGAAATAAAATCAAGAATAAACGAATGGGACCTCATGAAACTTAAAAGCTTCTGTACAGCGAAGGAAACCATAAACAAGACAAGAAGGCAACCCTCAGAATGGGAGAAAATATTTGCCAACGAAGCAATGGACAAAGGATTAATCTCCAAAATATACAAGCAGCTCCTGCAGCTTAATACCAAAAAGGCAAATAACCGAATCCACAAATGAGTGGGTGACCTAAATAGACATTTCTCCAAAGAAGACATGCAGGTGGCTAACAAACACATGGAAGGACGGTCAACATCACTAATCATTAGAGAAATGCACGTCAAAGCTGCAATGAGGTATCACCTCACACCGATCAGAATGGCCATCATCAAAAAAATCTAGAAACAATAAATGTTGGAGAGGGTGTGGAAAAAAGGGAACTCTCCTGTACTTTTGGTGGGAATGTAAGTTGGTACAGCCACTATGGAAAACACTTTGGAGATTCCTTAAAAAACTAAAAATAGAACTACCATATGACCCAGTAATAGAGAAAACCATAATCCAAAAAGAAACGTACCATAATGTTCATTGCAGCATTATTTACAATAGCCAGGACATGGAAGCAACCTAAATGCCCATCAACAGATGAATGGATAAAGATGATGTGGCATATATATACAATGGAATATTACTCAGCCATAAAAAGGAATGAAATTGAACTATATGTAATGAGGTGAATAGACCTGGAGACTGTCATAGATAGTGAAGTAAGCCAGAAAGAGAAAAACAAATACCGTATGCTAATTCATATATATGGAATCTAAAGAAATGGTACTGATGAATCCAGTGACAGGGCAAGAGTAGAGATGCAGATATAGAGAATGAACTTGACAACACGGTGCTGGGGTAGGGGGTGGGGGGCGAAGGGGAAGCTGGGATGAAGTGAGAGAGTAGCATAGACATAGGTACACTACCAACTGTAAAACAGATGGCTAGTGGGAAGTTGCTGTATAACAAAGAGAGATCAACTCGATGATGGGTGATGCTTTAGAGGGCCAGGACAGGGAGGGTGAGAGGGAGTCGCGGGAGGGAGGGGATACAGGGATATACGCATAAATACAGCTGATTCACTTTGGTGTACCTCAAAAACTGGTACAAGAGTGTAAAGCAATTATATTCTAATAAAGAGCTTAAAAAAATAAAAATAAAAGGAGAAAAAAACCCCAAAAAACAAATATCCACAGGCATTTTTGTTGCTCAGCCAACATTAAGAACCGTTGTGAAATAGGCACCTGCACACCACCTCCAAGGTGTCTGATTCAGCCCTCTGTGGTGGAGCCCAGGCATCGGGAGCAGTAAATAAGCTACACTAGAGACTCTGAGACAAAGGCAGAGTTCATAAAACATGCAAGGAGGTTTCATGCTTGCTCTGTAAACTAGCAGTTCCTCTGGGGGACTGGTAGACATGGGATCACTAGCATTGAGACCCATTTTTGCATTCCACTGTACTCAGGGCAAAGGTGAGGCATTCTCTGGAAGCTTTTCTTGAATCTACACTTGAAGCAGTTACAGAAATTTTACATTTATTTGAATGCATTCTTGCAGAATTGGCCGTAATTTATATGCAGTCATCAGTAAATGCAGGGACTACTCCATGGGAGGTCACAGCGCCACTGTGGCTAAGAGTTGGAAGATAGAGATTAAAGTTCCAGCCCTGCCAACTGAGCAAGTTCCTCAACTTTTACTAAGCAGGGAAGTCACCGGACTTCTGAGTCTCAGGATCCTGTTCTGTATGGCGATAAGGCGACCAGCTTCACAGAGCTGGTATGAAGGAGATGGTTTATAAATGAAATTAGACTGTACACTGAAGTAGTTAATAAATGTAAGCTATTGTTCTTATTTAAATCTGACAGTGATAAGGACAGAACAAATCCTCAAGTTAATCTTTTCAGTAAAGTATCATTACCCATTGGCATAGCAACTGTATATTCAGCTAAAATTTGCTCCTCCTTCATCTATGTCACTTCCAACTCATCCCGAGGACTCAAATGTTAACCACTTTATGAAATATTTTGTGTTCCCATTGGCAGTTAATTATTCCCACGTATACCTTAGTACACTATAGTGATTTTATTTGGTTACATGGGATTTCCTCTTTCCAGGCTGCAAGCTTTCTGAGGACCAGGTCTCACCCATCACTGAATTATCATGAATGGGATGTGCTCAATATGTGGAATGAATGATTGACAGAGGAGGGAGAGAATGAATTAAGTATAGGAGAGAATAGTGTAGGCTACTTAAGACATTTAGAAGTGTGACGGCAAAAATTTCATAAGAACAGGGATCTTGTCTGCCTGAACCCTTCCTTCCCCCACTTCATAGTCAGTGCTGGGCATATAGTAGGAGAAATTTACAAATGAAAGAAAAGAAGAAAGGCCAGCTCTAGACAAAGGTTTCCATCGGCATGGACTTCTCATGCCATATTTCACTTTTGGTAGTACAACCGCAAAGTGTCTGTTAGCCTTATTCTGTTCCCTTGCCCCCCAGAGGTTCCAGTGCTGAACCATCAGCACCGCCCCAAGGCCTGATCCTCTCATTTTAGAACCCCTGTTCCTTATGTAAAGGAGTAGATCCTGTATCCCATTGCTGTAGCACTGTTCCATGCTCCTGCAATACTTGTTAATTTAGTGACCTGTAAACCCCTGTAACAAGTTATAAGCACTAACAGGCCACCTTACTGAAGAATGAAATATTTGATCCCTGAAGCACTTAAATCAAAGGATCAATCTAATAATGAGTATATCAGGCATTGTGGATAACTAAATAGGTGGGTTTTGTTTTTTATTTTTATTTATTTATTTATTTTTAGTCAAGAAGTGGATTTTGTTTAGAGGAAAATCACACTCCACAGGCAGAGTGTAGGCCATCTCAGAAGGTGTGAAAGGCCAATAGGTGGGTTTTAAATCACTCAGTGCCTCCTCCTACCTGGCCTGTGTAGGGCCGACACTAGAGGAAGAAGATGAGCATTTCCTTGGAAAAGGTAGCCCTTTATGACTGCTTATAAGGGTGTTGATTTTATGAAATCCCAGTTTTTTAAAGATTTTGTGGGAAAGCAAGCTGCTGATAGTAAGTCACAGTCTTATTACAACGTGGGCCTTTTCTTAGGGTATGGGAGTCATTTATGGGTAAATGAAATAGCTGGGTTCTGTAGTCATTAAGAATCAGTACCTTTATGAGATACTTAATCTCTCAGAACAGACCAATGCTGACAGTCTCTGGGAGAAAAATACAGAATTAAAATATGAACCAAGATACAGGCCTTGGTCCAATCCTCTTTCACACTGGATAGGCTATGGGAGCTGCCTGCAGGCTTCAGTTGGGAGAATAACAGGTTTCTCTCTGTTTCCTGGTCACTTTTTCTCTTGCAGAGCCTAGAAGATGGCAGATAACATGTCTGGTTAATGCTAGTTCCCTCTTAAAGAAGAAAAGAGAGAGTCACACTTTCTCTGAATTTGAAACCAAGACCACTTTATTCACTGGATTACTACTGTTCTTAAATGCTCCTTGGATGGTTTCCCTCTGTATCGTTTCCCTCTGTCCTTACTCATGAATTTTCAAAGTAACCTCACTTAGTTCTCCTCCGTGGACCAAATGAAGTGCTACTAATCCTTTAAAAAGCCAGGAGTTTGAGCTCTCATTGGACTTTGAAAGATTTTAATAACTGGATTTTCGTCTCTGATCACTGATAATGTTTTTAATTTGGAATTGGAGCAGTTCCCTGTGGTTATAAGTGCAGCTTGAGCAGACAGGGCATGCTATTGTTCTAAAGCAGAGTTCAAATTAGATTCTGCCTAAACAGGTACAGAACCAAAAACCTTG
The DNA here is from genome assembly GCF_030028045.1 of Hippopotamus amphibius kiboko. NCBI lineage: Eukaryota > Metazoa > Chordata > Mammalia > Artiodactyla > Hippopotamidae > Hippopotamus > Hippopotamus amphibius. Next base: position 140,248,845 of record NC_080188.1, on the reverse strand, counting down.
GCTTCAGTTAATGCTGTATTTTTGGGCAAAGGTTCCTAAACTCTAGTTGGCCTTTATTACCTTCATGAGTTTTACCATATCTGAGTACCACCTGAAGTTGTATTTACTGTTTTTCTTTAAAATCCATTCACTGTGATAGTTAAGTCCATTCACTGTGATAGTTGAATAAATTTCTTTTCCATCATGGAAATATTTATTTGCCATAAGTGGGAAACTAGTATTATTTGTCCTTAATTGAGGGTAACAAATACAATGAAAGCAAGAAGTTATTAAGTTCTAGCTAGATAATGTTGCTTGCCCAAGGTTCTGAGCCCAGGCCTATCTCCCCTTATTTGAAAGGGGATTAACCTGGGTTGAAGCCATGCTAACATCACACTGAAACTTTCCTTTAGGGAATATGATGGATTGAAAAAAAAAAAAAAAGAAAAAAGAATCCTTTTTCTTCTGTTCCGTAACTATTCCAGTGCTTTTGATTCCAAGTAGTACTCAGACCACATTTGAGAAACACTGCCTTTGACAAACTCATTCCTTTTATATTCTATGTGAGGAATTCAATATTTGATTGGCTGGACTTGTATGAAAACTCCTTTCCAAAAACCCAAAAGTAGATGGCACTGTTCCACACCCAAGAAATGTGTCATCTTATAATGCGAGGAGAGAAAGTCATGATAAATGTTTAGAAGCAAGAGTTCCAGAAATATGCAGGTGCTTAAAATTAGAGTGTGAGCAGCAGAGGGTCCCTTGTGGGTCTTTCCATAGCAGTTAGAAGAGTACTTGGCAGAGAAGGCAGCCAGTGAATACCTATTGAGCCAAAGAACACTAACCACTTCCCCAGTCTCCTAGTGGAGATATAACCACTCTCATGGGTGAGGAATACATTGGCACCACCTGGAAAGGCTACAGGGAAGCAAGTTTTGGAGAGAATCTTGAAGGAAGGAGTAGGCAGAGAGTACACAGGTGCGCGCGCACACACACACACATATTCACATACACACAATGTCTTAGAACAGAAGGTACAAGGTTCATATGAAGGCAGGGGCTTAAGTGTGTCTGACCAAAGTTGTGACCTGAGAACAGTCTCAAAAATACAACCTACCTTCCAGTTTGAATAAATACTCCCCTCTCCTTAGATGTAAAGCCATCCCCCCTTCTTGTTCATAAACATCACATAGTCAAGACTCACGTACTCTGCAAAATGTGCCGATGTTTCAGCAAAACAAACCATCTTCTGTTAAAGGAATAATACCGTCTATTTCAGTGTATGTGGGGGTTGCTTTTTGAGAAACGCAGTTTTTTGTAGATGTGTTGTCCATTTATGGATTTTGCTGTATTTCCTGAGTTGTTAAGGAGGGCTTCTAAAATCTTTGCAGCTAAGCAGTTGTGCCATTTCTCACAGTTCCCTTTGCTCTTTTTTGTTAAATGGAGTCATTGTTCCTCTGGTATTAATTTGCCATCACATGATTTGCTGCTCTAGAGATAGCAAAGTCTCAGGTAGTATTTTTAAAGAATAAACGAGAGAAGTGGATCGGCAGGATAATAAATGTGGGGCAATAAGGTGGGAATTTAAGCTGTTAACTGCTATTTTTGAACAAGCTGTGCTGTCACATAAACGACCTTGGGCCTCTGGGTCCATCTTTATAGGAGGAGAGCCGAATTGAAGAGGCATTTTAGCTTCGTACTAAAGGATTTCTTGGGACCAGCCTGAAGTCAGGAAGGATTGATGTAAGCTGTGGCTGCACAGGCTTTGTGAAAGGTTTCCATTTTCTGAAATACAATGCCAAGATTTTAGTTTGGGTATTTCCCACGTGGGTGAAGTGATACTAAATCTTCAGCTCAGTTATACCTGGAGAATGTTTTTCAGAAAGCTCATTTTCATCTTCTTTCACCCTAAGGCTGATTTTTAAATAGATGGCTAAATATGGACTTAGGCCAAAAGGTGAACCAAAAAGCAAGGTATAAACCTTCTTAATTTACTGAACCTCAAACCTAACCTTTTTTTTTTTGCACATGCTCATTTTATTTTCTTCAGTTATATTTATATAGATATATATATACATACACACATATATATACACACATTATTTTTCCTATTCTTTTCCATTATGGTTTATCACAGAATATTGAATATAGTTCCCTGTGCTATATGGTAGGACCTTGTTCATCCATTCTATATATCATAGTTTGCATCTGTTAATCCCAAACTCTCAATCCATCCCTCCCCCACCCCACCATCCCTTTGCAGCCACAAGTTTGTTCTCTCTGTCTGAGTCTATTTCTGTTTTGTAGATAAGTTCACTTATGTCCTATTTTAGATTCCACATATAAGTGATATATTTGTCTTTGACTTACTTCACTTAGTATGATAATCTCTAGGTCCATCCATGTTGCTGCAAATAGCATTATTTCGTTCTTTTTTATGGCTAAGTAATATTCTATTTATATATATACACCACATCTTCTTTATCCATTCATCTGTCAGTGGACATTTAGGTTGTTTCCATGTCTTGGCTATTGTGAATAGTGCTGCTGTGTACATAGGGGTGCATGTATCTTTTTGAATTATAGTCTTGTCCAGATATATGCCCAGGATTGGGATTGCTGGATCATATGGTAGCTCCATTTTTAGTTTTTTAAGGAACCTCCATACTATTCTCCATAGTGGCTGCACCAATTTACATTCCCACCAACAGTGCAAGAGAGTTCTTTTCTCCACACCCTCTCCAGCATTTATTATTTGTAGATTTTTTTCTCGGTGGCCATTCTGACTGGTATGAAGTGATTTCATTGTATTGATTTGCATTTCTCTAATAATTAGTGATGTTGAGCATCTTTTCATGTGCCTCTTGGCCATCTGTATGTTTTCTTTGGAGAAATGCCTATTTAGGTCTTCTGCCAAATTTTTTGATTGCTAACCTCACTTTGTTTTTTGAGATTACTAACAACTTTGACCTTTTTTTTTTTTTAACAGCCATAACTCGTGAAGCACTAGCAGGAACCAAAATTTCATGTTTTCTAAACTGAGTATCACTGCAAAACATTTCTAAACTTGAACTTTAAAACTTCATTGATTGAGTTTCTGCCTCTGATTAACCTGGTTGTCTCACTGGAAGGGATGTGCCCCTTGGTGTCCAGAGTCCTGACCTAGCTCTTGGCCCTCTGTTGGGTGGAAAAGGCAGAACTTCCATATGAACTAATGAAATCACACGTTTGTCTTTCAGGTTCAGTATTTCTTCAAGATCTTGGATAACTAGCAGTGTAGAAAGTGAAGAATCACAGGTTGGGGCATTTAGGCAAGAGTGAATCACACACATGAGGAATGTGTTCATTCTTTTATTGTCCATTGTTTCAACCTGACTTAATACAAGATCAACAAGAGCACTGTACTCCTGGCAATTATGACATATGTTAGAACATGGATTTTGCACTGTAGACAACATTTAACACCAGTCTATGGGGTACTGCATTGCTTTTTATAAAGTCCAAAATAAAGATTTATTTTCAAACAAGTGACTTTGGTTTATTTCATACATTACACTTTTTCTTGCAGAAAAAAATAAAATTGTACAACTGCATAAATATAAAATTCTTCCACCATGAAAATGGTTAAAACATTCATAAAGACACAGCACCAGCATGTGATGCCTCCAGAGACAGGAAAAAAGGAAAGTGAAAGAAAATGTACAAAGCAAATTAATCAGCCCTATCACTAGCCAAAGTGAGGGGCGTTCCAGATCTCATACACAGCTTCAGAACAGACTGGAGGACAGGGGAAAGAGGAGTCAAGACAGCATTCAGTACAAAGCACAACACAACCCATCACCTTTTTGTGTGTTTCTGTAGTGTCACTTAAAATTTAAAGGGCAGTTCCCCCATGACAGCCCACTCCACCCCCCACCCAGACCCAGGAAAAAAAAAAAAATAAAGACCTAACACCACAGGAAAAGACTATGGAGTGTGTTGAAAATGCTCACTGATGGGCCATTATCTTTGAAAGAGCCAAACCCCAAAAAGGAAAAAAGTACCATGCCAGTTTTATTCCCATTGAATATTTACACCTTGGACAGCAAACCTTGCTCACATAAAGTAGAAAACAGATACGATAAAACATGGCTTGAAAAATGACCAGAGTGTGCACCTAGAGGACTGTACACTAAATAAAATACACAAGGCAGCAATACTTAGGGGCCAGAAACACTGCTTACTACAAGTCAGTCATGGAATCATAATTTACAGTAAAAATGGGCACGTCCCAAGGCTCAATTTTTATTTTTCTTTTGTCATTTACAGTAGAATAAATATCTTGTTGCTATTGCTACACTTTAAATTTACATTCTAACCTATTAAATGCAGAAAGCTAGTGTAAAGCATAGAGATTAAGTGTAGGTCCCATACGTATGACAGTTTGTTCAAGACTAGTAGGTTTTTGTTTTTGTATCTTTTTTAACTTTTTTAAATGGCTAGTGGGAAAGATTTGTGCTTGTGATCAGCTCTTAACTTCAATTTTTACATCAAAGCGTCCCTGAAAACGGTCTTTCTCACTGTACCCAATGTTCTCACCATACGCCTTACACTCTATGCGGATTTCAGTGTCCGTGGTGAGGTTGGTGAACTGTACGGCCAGCAGGGGCTGCAGGTACTTGGGCTGCAGGAGCTTGCCGTAGTAGGGATAATACTGTAGAGGGAAACCAGGGTAGCCGCCCAGGCCAAAATACTCCACGGTTCCAATTTTCTCCTTATCTTCGTCTCGCTAAAAACCAGAGAGGAAGTGAGAGTTTAATGGCTTACATCCGGGATGATTATTTGTACTCACATACAAATGAGACTCTCAGTCCCACAGAGCAGTTTGCAAGCTACTGCTGGAAGAAATCAGTCATCCTCTGACATGCTGGCTCAAATCCCTCCCAGGAGGAGGTGAACATTAACCACTGGAGGATACGGGTACCGTATCTCACACGAGAAGCAATGACATGAACTCAGCCTGATCCACAGTAGCCTTGAGAAATGGTCATAAGAGGAGGCTGTGCTCCTCGTACGAATGGGAACCTGTAGCAAAAGCCAGGTAAGCATTTCTTCAAGCCAACACGACCTCCCAGAAATAGGGCCAACACTGAAAGAAACTCTTCAGTGTTGGCTCAGTGGATATTTTCAATGACATCTCCGAAACTTTAACTATTTGCCTTTCATTTTTCTCGTCCATTTCCTTTCTTGGTGCCAACATAAAATTGGACTGTTTGGAGATTCCCTGTCTTTATTCCGTTTCTCTCTCTAAACAGTCCGTCAGGTACCTGTTTTCAGATTTAAAGGGAGTACGCATTGATGGTTACCTTAAGAATTTCAATACTTTTTAAAGAAAAGGCAGAAACAACTTTTCAATGTAAAATTGTCAATTAAAAGAAAAACGTTGGCCTCAAGTTTTTAACACGCCATGTGAGCCAGAGAAGCACTTGTGTGGGCTAGTGCACCTCTCAGTTCTGTGAATCAATATTCCAACTGATTAAATTCAGATATTTTAGTTTCTTGTTATCATGGAGAAATTCACAGATGGTTTTATTCTTGTTACATCTTTCTGTTCTTTTAAGAAGTTGTACCCAGGATAGCTACAACTCAATAGGCTAAGGCTAATTCCTGGAAGCCGTGCGTCTTATTTCCCATATTAAAGTTTTACCTCTAATTTAAAACAATCTCATTCATTCTCCTCTCTCCCCTGCCCCCCCTCCCCCCCCCCCCCCCTCACTAACTCTAAAGGTTTCCTTACCTTGCCAGTGCACTGAACAGGCAGGACATATGGATTATACTTCATCACTGTGTAAGTCTCCAAGGACTCATTCTTCAGAGGCTAAAAATAAAACCCACATAGGTCAATAAGTTTGTAAAGAATTTTTTTTTAATTTCTGAAAAGTAAAACTAACTTGTAGCCCAAACTAGTACGCTTTGGTCAACTGAAATAACAGCCAAACACTTGAGGGCAGCAGAATGAATGATTCCCCTAACCAATCTAGGAAAGGTCATGCTGTGATTTTCTTGAAAATGCCCAAGTTTTGTGACCACTACAGTTAAGCTGTGATGCAGCCCAGTACTAAATGGAACTTCTAATGGCAACCCATTATAAGCTTTATTCAAGGACACTGAAAAGTAAGAGCCAACTCAGAAATAATGTTCTTTTCTCATTTGCTAAGGTTATAATTAGATGGAAAGGTTGGTTGACAATTCTGTTTTTATAAAACTTGGGCTTTCCTCCCAAGCCATGAATAAATGATGCCATCCTTCTTCCTTCTCCCTCAAGTACGCCTTCTTCAAGTAAAGCTTTCTTTCTTTTCTTTTTAAATCTCCAGTAGAGCACTGTCATTTAAGTCCCAGTTTTGTTAGGAAAGTCCAGTATGTAAAACAGATAAAGGTGGCATTGCCCTAAATGAAAGGGTGAATCCGTGGAAGGGACGCATAGTACACTTTGAAGATTACTGCTGTAGTGAACTATCCAAGGCCTGCCTTCCTACATCCCTGGCTCAGATCCACCTCAGAAGAAGTGTGATGAACATCCACCGCCCCCAAAGAAGTCCCTTGCTTACTCACATCAGCAGAGCACGTGAGCCTTGACATGAGATGTAATACATACATAGCCTAATCAAAGTCAGAGAAGATGGACAATTCTCTATGTCAGTAAGGGACTAATATTTTTGGTACTGCTCTTTGTTTTGGAATACAAGAAAATGATCATCTAGATTCTCAGAACTTCCTGCCAGCAACAGATTTATCTTTAAAAATATGAAGAGAAAATGCTTATTGATAAAGATGTTTACTGATAAAGAAGTTACCAGAATCTATTCCTCAGGGAGTGAGGAAAAGGGCACATCAAGTGAGATGTGAAGTACTGTAATCTCTGTAATTCCAACAACAAAAGAGTTGGGGATTTGGGATGAGGTGCTGAATCAGAAAGTGGTGATGGATAACCAAGGGAAATCCAAAGTGGGGGGTGGGGCGGGGGGGGCTGAAAAGAAAGAGTAGCTGAAGTCATCACTTTAACAGAATATCTTTATAAATATGGGATGAGACGTCAATCACAACAGACGAGAAGTACTGCCTCTGTGGGGCACAAATATCATTCAGTGTCCTTGAAGAGGAATTGCCAAAAGTGAGGGAGTCAGAGAGCCAAGATCACAACCAGTCCTTGGGACACACTGCACCAATCCCTTTCACTGCTAAATAGCTGGTTTATAATATATATAATAGCTTGGTGAAGAGTTAAGCAATATGAATATCAGCTCTCAGTGTGACATAATGGCTCTCACCATTTTTCTTCCATTCTATCCCAGTCTAAAAGGAAAGAAGATTAAAATTCTGTTGAGAGGTGTGTTGATTTCTGTAGGAGCTCCAGCCAGCCAGCCAGGAAAACGTCCATCCACCCACTCATCCATTTTTGCCTCTGGTGGCAGGATAGGAGTTTTGATATATCCTTCAGTTATGTTAATAAAACTTTTCATCTCTATATTGATTTTCTTGTAAAAATATTATTCATGGGTAACAAGCATTGTGGAAATAAATAGCATGTAATACAAAGTGAATGAGCACAAGAACCAGATTCCAGGAATAAAGTAAGTTTGTTCATATAACTCTGTATACTGCAGTCAATTCCTATCAGAACCAAAAACTACCCTCTTAATGGCAATGCTCACATGAGCAAATGGGAGAAAACTTCTGGAAGAACCCATGTGTAAAAGAAAAGGACAGCATTTTTTAATTCATGAGTTGGGGAGAGAATGAAATAAGCAGCTTTATAAAAACAGAGATAACACTATTACAATTTTTTCTTCTAATTTTAACGAATTATTATCATCCCACCAAACAGTGAGTGAATGCAATTTGCAATTTTTCGATGATCTCTAGTAATATTTACCCATTTATAAGTCACAAAAACAGCAAAAGCCAATGGCATGGTTATAAAAGTTCAACCTAGACAGTATTCAACTTCTAATTTTGCAACGAAATCTTCAGAAAAAAACGAAAACCCATTTTTTCTGATTGCCAGATAATTTCTTCAGATTGCCAGATAATTTTTTTTTAAATACTGTGGCTCCTAGAGTACCAAAGCCTGCATATGGCTATATATGCTGGGGGTTTAAATTTGAAGATATCTTTTTCTCTTTTGTTTTTAAAGAGTTTATATTATAGAATTACATCACAGAAATCTAGAACAGGGCCACAGGACTTACTTCACAATTTGGCTTTGCCACACAGAATTTCTCCAACTTTAAGAAATGAGATTAATGACCTAAGAATTTTTCAAGGTAGCTACAGAGGTTTTCAGTGTTACTCTACTTACTGGGCTTCAAAACTGTCACTGAGTGTCCTTTAAAAGTCTGTTAGAATCTCTTCTCATACCAATTAAGGACTACATCCAAGTGTGAATCTCTCATCTAAATTCTATGATTTAAAATATTACTTGCCTTAGGTTTGAAGCCCAGAACTCGGTTGAGCTTTATAATGACACATGGTTTGCCCTCTTTGTAGCCGTAAGTTTCATCATTTATTCCAGAGCAATTTCCCAACCATTCAAGCTTGAACCTGCAGACTTTTCGCTCTCCTCTTTCGTTGTTAAATTCTCCTCGCTCTTTGAGTTCGCTGGGCACATCTGAAAACCACAAACGCCATTTTCACATTGTACCGACAATTCCCTGAGCACCATGAAGAAAGGACAGGGCTCTCTTCCTTGTCACTATGACTTATTCTAAGACAGGGCTCTCCTGCACTTAACGTATTAAATGTATTATATTATTATAACCTGAATGAAGAAAGGATTTCCAGCAAGCCATCTCTCATCTCTTCACTGACCTTAAAAATGTATTTCACCAAAAGCAATAGCCAGTAAGTGACACCACACCAAAGCTTCACAGTGCTTGATGCGCAGCACATGATGTTTGGTCTCTGCCAATATTCCTCTTTCTTTAAATAATGGATGACTCTGCTATCTAGAAGACTGAAAGGAAATTGGATCTCTCTTCATGAGTAGCTTGGTTTGCACAGGTTGACATCAGCTTAGCTCAATAACAGGGACGTTATAATTAGAACACAAAAGGATTGCCAATAATTTTCAGAACTGGCAGTTTCATGATTGGATTTCTTGGAGCTATGCGGCTAATTAACATGTTAAACAGTAAAAAGAGAGTAGGAAAGAGTTGTTTTTCCTTTTCAACCACTATTCAGGGTTTAAAAAAATTTTTTTTTGAGTTTTTGTCTTCTAACACTGTGAGTTTTTACAAGGTGTTCAACTGAGAACTTTTATTGTTGCATTTTTTTATTTCAAAGCCAGAGAACATATAAATGAAAATAGAATTCAAAGTTAAAACAAAGCATTGTTCAGGAAATTGATGCAAATACTATGCAAATACCATAAGTTATATATATATATATATATATATTTTTTTTTTAAGTCCACAAATTAACTATTTTCCCTTAAATAATAAAGTGCCTCAATTCAGTCCATCTCCCGGGAAGTGATTCACTCTAATTATCTATCTTCTGGGCCTTTTAGTTACTACAGAGTTAGATGAAGACCTCATTTAAATTCTAAAGAGAAAAATTTAGTGAAAGTGTTTCTTTTAAATTACTAGATCTTTTCAAAATGACTTAAAAAGGCAATTCACCCCATATTATACAACGGTCTGCCATGTAAAGACCTGGAGTTGATAAATGCTTGAATTGAATCAGAAACTCTGGTATCACCTGATAACTCAGAGCAGCATCTTATTTTGGTAGGTATGACAACAGGGCTGGGAAATACACACTCCAGGCAGCAAGGGGGGTGGGGTGGGGATATGCGTTCCTGTCAATGGCTTAATGAAACTAAGAGCCATTCCTTTACATTCATCAGTCTTTCCCTCATCCAGATGCTCAGCTGCCTAAGACAAATTTCATTATCCATCCTGGCCAGGGTCTAAAATATGCCCTGACCATAAACCCTCCTCCATCAGTATCCGTGTGGTTACAGCTGTTCACACCAAAGGGTCATTTTGGTGAGAGAAGGTCCTGTGAACTCTTCTGTAGGGGTCAGGCGTTTGGGGGTGGGGGTGGGGGGGGAGGGACACAGAAATCTGGAAACATAAGCAATTGTATTTCTCAAAATCAATGGATGTAAGAGAATCAGATCTGTTAACCGTGGTCTTTGAGTCTGAGTAGTAAAAACAGAGATGTCTGGGAGTGTTCAGAAGTAAGGCACCTTTCAAATACAGGTCAAAGTAATACTTGAGGCTACACTGTTTGTTTCACTGTATCCAAGCTTAACCCATAAAGTCTTTCTGCTTAAAAAAAAAAAAGAAAAAGTATCTTCTCAATGTAGCCAGAGTTCAATCTTTTAATTATTTCAGGAGTATCTTTCACTCATTAAATAACAAATGGACACAGGAAATCAGAATTGACAACCACAAACATCCAAAATATGTCTACTTACTGCCACAATCTTCAAAAATCATATCATCCTTCTGGGCCAAATCTTTGTACTTCTCCAGGAACCTAACTATGTTCAGCACGTATGCCTCATAGCTCTTGGGATCATTAGGACGGAAGGCAATTTCAGTCTTTTGGATCTGAGGAATCTGTGTTAATCCTAGAGCAGGCAGAAAGTTAGAAAAACACAGAGAAAATCATGACTAGGAAGGCAGTCAACCAAGATCCTTCAAAAGCAGACTCTCCACATATAAAACATCCTTTGTTTTTAGCCTATTCTGGCTAAAAAGAATAGGTTAAATTCGTCTCTCTCATGTGAAATCCCTTCTCTGGCATTTAGGTTAAGTACCTAAGTACCAATGACTATGTCTTGATATCAAGTATCATTTAAGTTCCCCAGAAATATTTCATGATAGGCATATCTCTGTTTTATGAATGAAAATACTTTTTGCATAGAAAGGTTAAGTACCTGGCCCAAGGTCACAGAGGAGGTGGTGGAACCGGAATTCCAACCCAAGCACGTGGTATTCTAAAGCCTGTTATCTTTCCAGTCCTTCCTTGTGCATTACTAGCCAGCATCTCGTGCAGGTGGCTTTCCCTTCCCTAACTGCACATAAGACTGAGCACAGAGGTCTTCCTTCATACTCCTTTTAATCAATTAACTTATGACCACTGAAAACGCTACAGACTCAAGACTACTCAGTAGAGACATTTCTTTGGATCTTTTAACCTAAACTGGAGGGATACGGAATTTATGTCCAGTTACTATTCCTGCTTTCCATTCCAAACATACGTGGTTATTCTGAGCCAGTCAAGGGCTGGCCAGGGTAAAAATCAAAGTATGTGTACCTTGGATTTCCACTCTTTAATGGACTTTTTAGATTCTTTAACTTCTAAAAGCCTTTGTCATTCACAAGACTTCCTAGATAGATAGTTAAACAACACGACACAGCACTATCGAAGATGGGTGGAGAGTCAGTCACAATGGCATTCTATTCTAGGATGGCCAGATAAAATGTAAAATGCATGGTTAAATTTGAATTTCAGATAAACCATGAATAATTTTTTATGTAAGTATGTCATGTGTACAATTGGGAACATACATAAAAAAATTATTCATGGTTTATCTGAAGTTCAAATTTAATTGGGCGTCCTGTATGTTTATTTGCTAATCTGGCAACCCTATTTGAACCCCCACTCCCAGACCCGCCCTCTTTGTGTTGGGCACAGAAGCTGCCTCATCATCACAGCCCTCAGGGTACCTCTCGCTTACCTAGAGGCTTGTTAAACTACACGCAGCCTTGCAGGCTCCCTTGAGGACCTGCCAAATCCCCATCTCTAAGGGTGGGACTTGGGAATCTCTGCTTAACAAGCTTGAGATCCTTACGTACTCTGGGTTTGAGAACCATTGCTTTACAGCGTTAGAATCTGAGTGTAGCAGTCGTGACTCGGGTATGAAAATAATGACCTAATTCAAGTGGAACTGATGACCAGAGTGGAGTAACCATTTAGCAGCACCATTTGTGAGGCCTGGGACCAGGCTCAGTAGGGGCTGGGCTAAATGACTGTTATCTTTTCTAGTCATAAAGGATGGCTTTGAGCTTCAAAAGTAGTTAAATAATGAGTGGGGGGCCAGCCCAGAGAGCTGAATGGGCAAGTTCTCCTGTGCTTGCAGTTCCCGAGAGGAATGGAAACGATGGAGATGACAACAAGGAAGGTGAGGGTCTGGAGCCAGGCACAGAGGGTGCCCAGACAAACTACAAGTGACATTAAGAATCATCTCGGAAAAGATGACGGAGAACCTGAAGAATTTCGGGGAAAAAAAACACTGTCAGCAGTGATGGAAATGAGTCAAAGGGGAAGTAGCAGAAAACAATCTTCAGTTAAAAATAAAGGTAACTACAATTAAAACTTTTTTTTTATGATGCTCACAAACCAGAGAAAATTGTATGACTTAAGCCATTTAAATATATCCTGAAAAATGTTATTCTACATTATTAAGTTAGAAAATTGGCGCTGTGATTACTTATGGTACAAAGAGGCCACATGATAAAGATGAGAAATACGTGCAAACATGAAGTAAAATAAACAGAGGTGAGTAGAAGCTTCCACTGGGATCTCCTGCCTGAGCTGGTGTGGTAAGTAAGGCTCCCCCCACTGAAATGCAGAATGTGTGGGAGGCAGGGTCATTGCTGGTTTGAGTTGCAAACAAAACATTTAAGTCAAGGTGACTTGCCTGGACCGGGGGAAGTGCAGAGGCAGGCAGAACCAGAGGTTTAACACAACTCAGGGGGATGGGACGTTCCCCCAGAATAATGCTGGAGTGAGGAGAGAGTGGAGCCTTGAGGGAGATTCACACACAAGAGGCCACAGAGAAAGGCAGCACCGGGGCGGCCAGAGAACTCAGAGGCAAATGCCTTTGAATCTGTCAGGCAGGAGGTTTGCCTGGAACCTGGTGGTGGTGGGGTGGGTAGAAATGGACTAAGTGATGATCTATGTGCACAGAGTTAAACAGTGTTTCCAGCCTTGGGAAACAGAACGCAGGCGAGCAGTGGACAGATGAAGGGTGAAGAAGAAGAGACCCACTGTCAGAAGCCAAGAGGCGGTCTTGCCTGGTCCTCAGGAAGGAAGAAGGTGGGGAAGAACTGGCCTGCTGATGGCAGGGACGTCAGGGTGAAAAGTTACAGCCATGCCAGCCGTGGTCCATCTGCACAGCAGGTGATGCAGCAGAAAACAAAATGCTAACAAAACGTCAGGGAGCCCGGTGTGAGATTTGGAGCATCTCACCCAGCAGGTTAAAAAGAGGGAGGTGACCCTAGAAGGACCCATTGAGAGGAAACGCAGTAGGACCCGAACGGCAAGGGGAAGGTCACGAAGGTCAGTGTTCCCTCTGGCCCGGCTCCAGCCTTCCTTCCCGCAGTCCGCCTCTCACTTCCTGGCTGCTTCTGCCTCTGCACCTCTCGTCCAGCGGCTCTTCTGTCTCCTGGATGTGTGTGTGAGGACGAGGGATGTCATTCTCAGATTCCCCCAGAGAGAAAAAGGAGAGCAAAAAGCGGGGCGTGGGATTCTGCAGAGGGCTTTGCATTCCCTCCCAATGCCAAGTGCAGGGTCTCCACTATTAAAGAGACCAGGTGACACGTGTGAGACCCTCAAGCATTAGTTCCTTTCACTCAGTGCTCTGGGCTCCTTACTACCAAAGGGGTACTCCTAGTGACTGAATTCTTCAGCAGCCTAAGAGGTCTGGTCAAAACTAAATTCATGCCTACCCAGGGACTTGTACCAGCGGTTCTTATTAGCTGTGTTGTTAGTCATCTAAGATCTGACTGCCGGAAATACAGGTATTATCACACACACAATGATACCACTGGCCCGGAAAACAGTTATACACAATTGGTCTTGGGTCCACCAATTTCCAAGAGCCCAAATCCCTCAGAGAGTTTGGCTTATGATCTAAGCCCTGTCAAGCCTGTCTGTTACCATATGAGAGAAATGGATGTCAAACACATTTGGAGAATCTCTACTGCGTTCTGTACAGAGAAGCATCAGAAACTGGTGAAACTGAGAATGCGAGAGGTGAAATGGACAGTTAAGCACTGGGTCTTACAATCCTGTGACTTGCCCAGCTGGATTAGACCTTGGGCCAAGGTCTCTGCCCCGTCCATTTTCAGTGAAAAGCCCTTGGCAGAGTGAGCCCAGGAATGACACATCAACCCCAGGGAGCTCAGCCATGTCTCGCTCTCTTCTGTAGTTTCCCTCTGGAGTTGCGGAAGGATCGTAGAAGGTGTAACTAATATAAGCCTTAGTGACTATCCTTTTAAGATACTCAACTTCTAACCCAAATGTTGCTTCCAGAAAAGCATGAACCATTTGGCTTAAGGTCATGCAATCAGCTTCTCTCTCTAAACTCTCACCTATGGAGCACATACATACCTAATACCAAATAGCCAGGAGGCCACCCCACAGTCAAGTGTGGCTGTCGCCTCCTTGGTATGCCCTTCAGCTCCCCTTCCTCACATTTCTGGAAGGTCCCTCACTCTATCACCCACCACCTCTGCCTCCTGTTTTCTCTTTGTCCAGAGCCTGCTGACCTGAGAATTTCTCTTCCTGGAAGCTATCACAGATCAATCCCCCAGACTGTTGTGTCCTGGATGATCTTAATTAAGAGAGTTCTCTGATGATATTTTCTCTAAACCATTAGGAAAATTCCTAGTAATTTCTCTAAAGCAATTAGATACTTATAAGAGGCAGATGAAGGACCCTTGACCTGATACCTAAGTCCTTTAAGCCATTTACATTATCAGACTAATGGAAAAAAGGGATAGGGAGGAAGGGGATTGGATTTGGCAACTTCTTTATTATCTTGAGTCCACAGGCAAATTCCTAGTAATTTCTCTAAAGCAATTAGATACTTATAAGAGGCAGATGAAGGACCCTTGACCTGATACCTAAGTCCTTTAAACCATTTACATTATCAGACTAATGGAAAAAAGGGATAGGGAGGAATGGGATTGGATTTGGCAACTTCTTTATTATCTTGAGTCCACAGGCAAATTCCTTAAGCATGACCCTCTCCAGGGACTACACAAATCCCATCTTATTGATGGTTCTCATTAGTTGTTTTCACACTACATCAGATACTTTCAGCTGTCCTCTCCACACTGTCCACTCCTTATGGTTCTTAGTTATAGCTCTGGATAAGGACCAGTATTGTTTGCAGAGGCCAAAGACAGCAGAACACCCAATCACTAGCTTGTAGTTTCAAATCATATTCCAGGTAACCTTTTGCTTCTTTAGCCTTCTGAACTTGAACTGACATCAACCACTCTGAGCTCTGTATAGCTCAGCCCTGATCTGATCATTTGCCTCAAATTACAGATTGACCATTATCGAATAAGGCCACCTGAAAGGAATGAAATAAGAAGCTGGATATGTGAAATTTTAATATTTGGTTTTTAATGAGTATGTCAACTTCATATAAGATTTGAAGTTAAAATAATAATTTAAAAAAAACCCTTTGGCTTTGCACTTGCTTTTGAATTACACTGGCCTCTCCTAGGTTCCCCATCTCTTGAGAAAAAAATAAGGAAAACAGTCAATCTTGGGCTTTAGTAGGTGTTCAGAGCAGGAGGGGTCCTGAGCAAGTAAAAGAGGAAGGGAAAGGAAAGAGAAAAGAAAGGCTTTTCATCAAGAAAAAAGTATTTTGTTTCCAGTTAGGTTTGTAAGGTAGCAAGCTTATAATTTCTCTATCTACTTGTGAGTTTGGAGTATTTAAACTAAAATGTATTCATTTTAACCATGTAACAGTTACTCAAAGGGAATCCCAAAGCACAGCTGTTTGTACCTGTCATTTACTACATCCAATAAATCACTAGGCCAAATACTCTAAACAGGAATCCTTTTCCACAGAAACCTCCAGGAGGCAAGGAAATAAAGGTTGCCATGCACACAATACATATAAATCATGTGTCTCCTGTACATTCCAAGTAAAAAAGTAATTTTCAATTTAAAAAAAAGCTGGGGGTGTGTGATTTTACACACATGCTCATACATATCTAGGTACATATATATATCCATATATATCCATATATCCATACATACATACACATACGTACAAACACACACAAATTCTCCCCCTTCAAGTGCCACTAAGATACTCATGGGTTTTGATTGTTGTTTTTAATTTTTATTTTACCTCTGCAGGATTAATATCAATTTACCTAACAAAATACAGGCAGGGCACAGAGGAAAAGGCACCACTGTGCTTTCTGGAAACCGGTAGCCCAAGCCTCACCTTCTGCTTTGGGTTCAGCTTTTGACTGTGGCCTGTGATCGGCTGACGTCAATCGCCCTGCCTCCAGGCAGATCACATCTATGCCGTCCCCAACCCTCGAGAAGTTGCTCCCTTTGCAAAGTCTTAGCAAGATGGGTTGCTGGACTAGACTAGCCGATTTGGATGTGAACAGCCCCCAGTGTATGGAAATCTTTTCTCCTAGGCTAAATGCCACTCACACTGGCTGAAGGCCCTTCTCTGTTTATGGAATTACCCTTCATCGACATATTTTTTTTTCCTGTAGTTGTATAATCATCTTCAGGTGAGCAGAGAGAGAGTTATTTGGTTCAGAGGGGTCCATCTTAGATGCGCACAGAATTTCACAGGGACGCATCTTCGATATTTTGTATAGCTCATTATTGAACTTGTTCCCCGTAAAATAAATGACAACCGCTTTTAAAATGGGAAAATACAAATAGTCAAATCCTACTATTTTACATTAATTACGTTTTTTTCCTCCAAGGCCAAACTGATGAACATGCTCACATAGTATTTTGATTTTAGATACAAAATTTAAGTGACCAGTATGCTAAAAGCAAGACACCATATTATCCAGGATATTTGATGATGTCTACTCATGCGCGTGTGTGGGGAAAGATACTTTTCTGGTTGGAAGCCACTAGGTGATACCTCCCCGCTCCCCTTCATCTCCCCAACTTCTCTCTCATCTTTCTGTGTCAAATGGGCCCTGGGGTCCTGAGTTTCCTAGAATGAGAGCACAGAACAACACAGACATCAAGTCCAAGCCATGGTATTTTATCGCAGACATGGAGGTAGAAATGGAGGCCGTGAGGCGGGCGCTCTTGCCACTACCATCTTCCCCAAGTCCCTCCCTCAAGTGAGCACAGTGGAAGAGCCTTCCATGAAGCTTCATGGATTCATCTCCCCCCGCCCCCACCCCATCTGTGCATGAAATTCGTTACTTGGTCCTATTCATCAGAGATCTCTGCTCTGCTCACTCATCTGAAATGAGCATCTGAAGACACATTTTTCTGTGGCTCCAAGAACATTTTTAAGTTAATCAGTAAGCTTCCTGTGCGCTTGTCTTTAGACATGAAGAAAAAGCACCCACGGTGGGTGAGTTACGGAGGCCAAACAGCGAGGCTCATTGAGCAAAGGAACTTGGAGTTTGCTGCCCTCAACTGTACACCAAGCTATGAGTCTGCGCAGGAGCTTCTGGAAATCCCAGCGCCACCAATGCCAGCTCATCCACAGCTTCAAACTCTGGGAGTAGGTTGCCAGCACCCATGTGAGGGAGGGAAAAGAGGAGAAGAAGGAAATGAGCACCAGTCAGGCCTGGAGGGCATCACATATTTAGCTTGTCTGCCCATAGATCAATGGAATCTAACGAAATAGCAGAAAGACACCTTGTTAGCACGCTGAAGTAACAATTCCTCCAAAGTATAAGGAAGCCAAATGTGTCCAATTCCCCCCTTTGAAATGTAAGTGAAAGAGAGTAATATGGTATGATGTAGTGGGGGGGGAGCAGAAGCAACTCTGAGATTGATATGATGACTTCTCAAAAAATCACTGGAATGACCATGAGATTGGAATTACGATGCCTTGTATAACTTTAATGGATTTGAAGACAAGATGTTTCCCTCTCGCCATCGAGATGAAATGGAGTCTGCTGGTGGTGGCAGTGTGGGCTGCTGGTCTTCGCCCACACTATTTGTTCTCCTGCCTCAATGCTGGTCACCATCTCACTGAAATTATGACCCTTTTAAAATGAATTCTTAAATGGTACTGATGAACTCAGTAACAAGACAAGAACAAAGATGCAGAGGCAGAGAATGGACTGAACAACTCGAGGTTTGGGGAGGCAGGGAGTGAAGGGGAAGCTGAGACGAAGCGAGAGAGTAGCATAGACATATATAGACTACCAACTGTAAAAGAGATAGCCAGTGGGAAGTTGCTGTACAATAAAGGGACTTCAGCTCGAGGATGGATGATGCCTTAGAGGACTGGGATGGGGAAGGTGGGGGGGAGTCGAGGGAGGGAGGGAATATGGGGATATGTGTATAAAAACAGATGATTGAACTTGGTGTACCACCCAAAAAATAATAAATAATAAATTAAAAAAAAATAAAATAAAATAAAATAAAACCATCAAAAAATAAAATAAAATAAAATGAATTCTTCCTGCACTGAGCCATCTTTACTTCAAAGCAAAACAAAAAATCTGCCCACGACTTAGGAGGAAGAGAAAAGTATACATTCATACCTGCTTACCAGGAAGCAAGGTAGCTGGGAATCTCCCTGGACCCCCTGACTGGCACAAAGTGACCTTCATTTCATCCCACTGTGGTTCTGTGAGCATGGGGTGGAGCAGCAGGGATGGAAGAGGAGACTTTTCCATTACACCACTGGCCAGGCAGCGAGAAGTGCAGGGTCAAACCAGGGACGGGGCCTGGTGAGTGTGAGTGTGTGTGGGAGGGCACGCACGTGTGCCTCCTGCCCTCTCCAGCGTGCTGACAACCGCGTCTCTCTCCAGATCCAACACCGTTAACACGGTGAGAAGAGATGCCACTGACCACTGCTGAGGACTTATCTTAAGAGGGTCCGCCAGGAGGGAAAGCGTGGCAGGGGCTAACCCAACAATGGTGGGTATTTTAGAGGGAGAGATTACAGAATCAACACACTGTCACTTAAATGTACCTGAACATTTTTCTTCAACGTGTTTCCTAACTCAACTTCTCCCAAACGCTTTTCACGGAATGCTAAGATTCTATTACCTTCATGAAAATCTAAGTGTACAAAGCAGCTCTGTTATATCATCCAAAGCCAGAAATACTGAATTCACTATCCAAAAAGAAGAAGCTGCTTCCAGTGAAATGATAGGGCTATAAAAATAGAGGTGGCTATTAATAGCCACCCCTTTACCTAATGCCACTAGCTTAGCAACTATAAAGTACTATTCACTTTACATATATTTATCATCTCTTTTAAACCCTACAGGTATTATTCCCATTTCATAGATGAGAAAACCGAGGCTTAGTGAAGGCTAAGTACTATGTGGACTGATGGATCTGTGTCCCACTCAACAGGACGGACTGTTAGGGTCCCTCGGAGCACTCAGGGAGAGCCCACAGGCTGCACTTCTTGGCAGCAAGTGCTCTGCAGACCTGGCCTCCTGGCTTGGCTCAAAGGCCACTATCATTTTCAAATTAATGCCATGTTCCTTGGAAAGGTGAGGGTAAAAGGGAGCTTGGCCTAGACTCTCCTGGCAAGGTGACAGGTGAGGGGATGATGAAAAGGAGAGACAGAGTAATGACAAAGAACCCAGAAGACAGGACGGGGAGGATGGAGGACTGAGGAAGCACTTTTCCTGTGACTCAGACCAAAGGACAGGAATGCATATTTCTAAGATGAGCCACCAGCATTCCTTTGGAGAAGTGACGGTTTGTCAGGTCAGTCCAACTGCTGTGTGGACACTAAATATAGGTCCTGAGAATGTGTCTTTTAGGAAGGGGCTGGGAAGAAGGGGAGGGAGAGAAATGGAGAGAGGGCACCTCGGCCAGAGGATTTTCCAGGCAAGGTCATTTACAAGCCCTTACTTAAAAGGTCCAGCTCTTTGGCTATTCCTTTTTGAAAGTGAAACGTCCCTTTCTGTGAAGAACATGAAGAACATTTTTAATGATATTAAAGACAGACTCCCCAAAGTTTTAAATTCGAGGACCAGTATCTAAATCTAGGAAATTAAAGAAAATGCTTGACTTTGCAGTCACCTTTGACTTCGAGTATAAGAATTATTAGAAAATGGCATCATGATTGAAAATTAGCTTTGAAATGGAAAAAAAAGAGAAAAAAAATGAAAGGTCTACACAAATTTAAATTATGACTACTAATACTACTGTAAAAACTCTAGCAGAAGTAACCATGAAAAGACATACTATGCTTTACTGTCACAAAAGCCAGTGTCCAACATGTTTCCTTAAGATCCTACATTTCACTGTACAAACCAGCATTCTTGCTTCAACATTTCCATAAATCCACCTCTTTTAGGAAATAGTTGCTGGAACCTGTGAATTATTAAGCAGGTTTAAGTCATTTTATATACTTACATGTTCTCTTTTTTTCACTTCCAAAATACCCTAGATCTAAATTTATCTGGAAATATTTAGGGTTTTTCTTACAGTAGAGGACTACTTGACTTGGGGCTAAAAACCAGTATCTTCCATCTCCATATTCTGAAGATTTTCTTCCAAGAGTCTTTCTCATGTCCAAGAAGTGGACACGATAAGCCTGTGACTGGCAGCCACACTTGATCAAAGCCGCTCAGTCCCATGAAGACAGCCTCAAGATTGTCACCTCAATACAGCTGTTACTAAACCATTGCCCAGAGAAAGTGGAGAGGGGACGCGTCATTGCCGCCACCCCACCCCCCCACCCCCGGGCGGCAGCCTCAAGGTCATTGACAATGTGAGAACCAGGAAGTTATGCAACATTTCCTCTCTCCAGGTCCTCCTGACAATGACTTTTAGAAGAGCCAGGCAGTACAATCACAAACAGAACCATCGGTTGTGGTTGCACCACTGTCTCGTCCTTCTGTCAGCGTCAGGCATGAGGGCCGTGGGTCTCCCCAGGGTGTAGTGACCAGCGTGGACACGCATGTGTACAGGGCAGATCACTCAACAGTGACAGCACCCACATCACCGCAGGGACACTTGTATGGCAGTTTGCATTGCTCTATGATAACCTCTTTGTTGGCCCAAGTTTTCAGAGGTGAAGGAGACAGTTAGTTAACCTGCAAAGAGGGCCCAGAAAGTGAGTAAATAACACTCCTGTGAAATAGGCATAAATATTGAGAAGTGAAAAGAGAGAGTGCCTTTGTTCAGGATCAAGTTGCCCGTCAATAACAGGTGGAAGAATGGACCCCTGAAGTCAGGGCTCCTCTCCCTGGGAGTAGGTGGCCATTTCAGAGCTTCCCATCATGCCGAAAAACAAGTTAACTTTTAAAAATGGGAGCTAAAGTGGTTTTTTAAAGGGTTTATCTGACTCACTGTCCCCTCAAGCAAGTGCAAACTGTGTGTGAGAGCTGGAAAGGACCTGTCATGACGCCAGTAACCAAGCCCTTGGGTGGGAGGGATGAGGAGAGCGAGGCCCTGGTCGGCAGTCACAGAGCCGGTGAGCAGCAGGCTGGGTGGAGGACCAGGGCTCTTCTCCCTCCCAGCAGAGCTGGGAAAATAAGATGTCTGCAACCCCAGGAGCTTTGCCTGCAATGCGGGTAGGAGAGCTGGCTGCAACAGACACAAGTCCCGATTTTTCCTTTCCAGGCTGGGTTTAAGACCACATGGCAGACAATTTTCAGAAGAATGCTTTCTCATTTGAAAAAGTGACACTCCTTTTATCTCCAGAAGGACTGAACCTATTTCCGTTCGTTTTACCTGGTGGGGCCACTCGGTCCTGATATGTGGGCTTAAATTCACTGATGGTGAGCAGCATGACCTGGATGGTCCCGATGAAGATGCCGGCCAGGCAGCCATAAAATATCACGTAGAACAGAAGGATCTTAACTGCAAGGAGAACAGACAGAAACAGAAAGGCTATGATGCGGTCACATGCTCAGAATGCAAGGCGAACCTTCCCAGAGATGAATGGATTTCCTCCCTGGCTTTCCCTCCAACCTGTGGCTTCAGTGCTTCCTTTTCCAACACTGATCAAGACAGTGCACCTCACCCCCTTGATCAGTGTTGGTGGGGTAAAAACAGGGGGATGGGCAGCCCTCCATTTTATAGTGCATGTGTGCTGCAGGATGGTTAAGCGTAGGCTGAATATTCAGCTAGAACTAAGGTTCTTTATAGGAAGTAATTTTATTCCCTAAATTTAAAAAAACTGTCATGAAGATCATCAGTAATATCTAGGGCTACATCTGTGTGCTTATGCAATGCGTTTCAAATATGCCAATGTCCTCCCTTAGAGACCAGCGTGTCCTTTGGTCACTTATCCCTTGACATTTCAATATTACAATCCAGGCTCTGCGGCTGCTTCTCTGAACATTCAAACGCCTGTGAGTTTTTCTGCCGAGAAAGAGCAATAAATGCCAAGAAACCCAGTGAAGCTCTCCTGACCAAGTACATTGTCTTTCCTTCCAGGGGCACCAAACAAAAACAAAAACAAAAAAGGAAGGAACTGCTATAGTGAAAATGGCAAGCAAATTTTTATTTCATCTTCTGCCTGGACTCAGACTAAGGGCTGACTTGATAAGCTGCGTTTTCTTTTCCCCATAGTTCACAGGATAACAGAATGGAGCCAAGAAACCAAAAAATAACAAGCCTGGAAGCCCATGCTCCGGAATGAGGCTATCAGTTACTGGTTTACAAGGATTACCTCCCTGATTAGCCACA
The DNA here is from genome assembly GCF_030028045.1 of Hippopotamus amphibius kiboko. NCBI lineage: Eukaryota > Metazoa > Chordata > Mammalia > Artiodactyla > Hippopotamidae > Hippopotamus > Hippopotamus amphibius. The sequence goes on along the minus strand of NC_080188.1, from coordinate 140,226,231 downwards.
TAGTATCAGGCTGTACTAGGCATCGCCGGGCAGCCCTGTGCCAGCCAAACACTCAATGTGAAGGCAGCAGTGGGAACAGTGAACCGTAGGGTTATCAAGTCTGAAACATGACTGCACAAAGGAGCCTTAGGTTACTTCTCAAAACGTTCAGATCTCCTGCATTAAATGCTGGGGTTCTTGGGGGAAAGCAACAAAACAAAAGTATTATTGAAAAGAAGTCTCTCTGTGTGTGTGAGCTCTCTGGGGGGTGCGGGTTGGGGGGGGCGGGGCGGGAGGGACAGAAGGAGGGAGTGGGTTCACTGTGGCTGAAATCGGTCAGGTTTGCTTTCTCTGTACATTTAAAAGCTCAACTTTCCTATCAGCAAATAAATAGTTCGAGGGAAATTATACTCTAGAGTTGTTAAAACAAGCAAAACACACATAAAACCACACCAGAACACTTAATCATAATCCTTTTTCTCCCCTATTTAAAGAAAAGGGGGGGGGGGCAAAGACACAAGCAAAGATAAGGAAAAATAAAAAGACTAGGATCCAGAACTACAGCTGCCCAACTCAATCAGTGCCTCCCCGCAGGACAAGGGTTAAGTGCTGCATTCTGTATCCAGGCAGCAGTAGGCAAATGGCAAGGCTGTGACGTCAAGAGAGCTGGAAAAATTTTCCAGTGAATGCTCCTAAGAGGTGCAAGAGTTGGTATAACATGGTCAGAAAGAGAACTGCTGTATCCTCTTTTTTTGCTACCCCCACCTCGTCTTGGCGCTCTCAGCCTAACCATGGAAGCATTTTTATACTCATTCTTTGGACTCCAGACACCTAATCCTAACAACAGGAGGAGGTACATAATTGAGCCTACGATTTAAAATACAAATATAATTATGGAAAAACGACTCATTTTGCAAGCACCCTGATTAAATGTAAGGAGATACAGCCTTTCCTATCTGCCCAACACTATACCCTAAGGGAAGTGAGGGATTTTTCTCTTTTGCTCCAAGATGTTACTTAGCGTTTCCCCTGTTGGTGCTGTGAGGTCACTTGGTTACAGTGGACGATGCAGGTGTGGCGGGGCCTATACAGTGGGCTCACTGACACACAGGCTCAAAATACACCGCTGAGCATACTGTACCAACCAGCCAGGGTGACACAGAGGGTAAGCTTTAGAGACTTTTTTCCTTTGAAGCAATATTTCTTTCTTTTAAAAAATACAAGTAAGATAGAGGTTTTCTAGTTAGGAAGAAAAAAAAAAAAAAACAAAAACAAGTACCCTTCAAAAGGTCACAGGCAGAAGGGAAAATGGCATCTGGGCCCAGCGGTAAACATAAAAACATACGAATGCCGGTATTAACTTAATAAAAAGGTAGAAATCACCAGGTGATTTGTGTGCTGCGCTTTCTCCAGCAGGTGACAGGCGAGCCTCCTGCATCCAACTTGGTGAAAATCTACCTACAAGCAGAACTGAACCAAGGGCAACCTGCCCTGGTCCCAAGGGCATCCATGTTGGGCCCAGTGCTGGAAAGGTGGCATTTTCTCCATAGGATACACAGCTGCTGCCACTTTCTCTGCCTATGAGAGGCTCTGTCATTTCTTACATTGCCTGAAAGGGGTAGACATATCAGTACAAAATAAAAACTGGATTTTTTAGCCCAGCACCCTACCTGCACCTTGGAAAATGGAAGGAAAGATGAGATAAGAGCACCAGTCCTAATGTCTGCATTCATTAATCAGTGTATTGACACTTTGCTGTATGTGGTATCAAGACACAAATATCAACACACACACACTCTCTCTCTCTCTCTCTCTCTCATGTGGAGGTGCTGCTTTATAAAATGTCAGCTTACAGAACAAGTCATTCCATACTGCCTTACCCTCTAAAACAAATATTATTCTGGACTTGGAAGGAGGAAAGAAAGATATTGTGTGAGAGGGAAAATCACTAGAGGGCAAATTTTACAATATGCCTGGAGTCAATGCAGCCCCTGGCCCATGACGAGGCTGGGGTCAGAGCATCATGGTAGGAAGCTCCAGTGAATCTGGGAGAAGGGGGCCCATTCTGCAGTGCACCCCTCAGGCCTCACTCGATTGCCAGGAGTTGCTAGGAGATGGCCCAGGCCAGGAGCTGTTCACCCTACAAAACACCCAGAGTTCTTCAGGCTTTCCCTTCCACATTAAGAAAACACAGAGAGCTATTTTTCTGTATGAGAAACTATGGCAGTAATCCCATTGAAGAAGAGAGTCTTCCCAAAACAAAATACGAAATACAAGTTAGAAGCCATCCCTTTAAAGACCCACATTTAACATGGCTCAGGGATACCTATGCTCCTCAACACAGGTATGGGATGAGGTTTCACCTTGACTAACCTTGAAGTGTGATGCATTATTAACCCTTTACTTTTCAATCAAGAGAGACCCACTACAGGCTGCATTCTTTTTTCTCTACAAAAATCGTATATTCCACCTTCTTCCATTTCAAAATGTCAGCCAAGCACTATTTCCCTGACTCATTCTCCTGCCAACGCTCACATATCCTTCCAATCAGGAGCACCACATCAGCACCTACCCAGGGCTCCCTTAGTGGCTGCAGTGGTGGTGCTGGTGGTGTCGATGATGGTGATGGTGATGCTGGTATTAGAGGAGAAGGAGGGGGCAGTGATGCGGGAGGGGGGAGTTCCCTCCCTCCCTCTCTCTTCCGCAGTCACCACTCTTAGAGATTTGCCTACAACTCTGCCCTTCAAAATGACCTTAAAAAGAAAAGTCATCCTTCCCGTGTAGAGAGGTGGAAGACAAATAAGGTACCTAATTTTCAATGGGGAAAAAAAAAAGTCTATCCAGCCAAGCAACAGGCTGCCCAAAATCTTGTAAGATAACCTGCTTCTGCCTTTGTGCTATTTATTTCCTACACTAACCCTTCACCGTAATCAACTCAAGCTCCTGATTCTGCATCTCTCTCTGTGTAGACACTGAAAACAACCAGACCTTGCCATGTTTTGGGGCCAAGGCTCAGAAACGGAGTCCTCACATGGAGCTTCCTGGGCCATTTCTGGGCTGTGACTCCAGGGTAGGTCATCGGGGGAAACTCTGGGCAGCGCTACGAAATACCGCAGTGGATGGATTCTGCCACCACTGCCGCCGCCCTCCCTCTCCCCCGCCCCCCCCCGCCTTTTGAGGTACATATTTAGAATAGAAGAAAGGTGCTATAATACACAACCTCGCCTGCATTCGATCCGATTACTCTCATGCGGTTCTCGCTGAGCCTCAAATCTCATTTTTCAGGACTTGGGACATGACTATAGGGAGAGACATACCCAGTCTCCCACTGCCTGACCATTCCCAGGACGGAAACGCTCAAGCGATGCTCGGATATTCTGCACATTACCAAGACCACTAAAATATACACAACCTTCTGCCTGGCGCGCTCCCATCCCCACCCCGCGCCTAACCCGGGGACTCCGAATTCCGCACAGGATGACAAGCCCAGGCCGGCGCAATCCGCGCAGCGCTCACCATCCGACCCCGCTCCGCCCTCGCCCGCGCGGAGCGCGCGGAGCGGTCCGCAGGCCCGGCGCCGGGGATGCGCCTCCCGGGAAAGGCAAGGCGCTCGGGGCGACAGATGTGGACCCCGTACTTACACCAACTGCCACCGGTCCTGCCCAAAAACTCCTTCTTCTCGGAGTTCCAGATGAATTTCTTCCAGCTGCCCTCCTCCTTGGCTTTCCCGCGGGCCATGGTGGCGGGTCAGCAGCTGCCGCGGGGACTGAGGGTGGGTAACTGCGGCGTGCGCCCTCGCGTCCTCCCCGGCGGCCGGTCGGCGTCCCCGGCCTGGCTCTGCGCAGGCTGCACCCGCCGCTGCCGCTGCGGCTCTCAGAGTGCCAGACGCGCGGTGCAGGAGCAGAGTCAGGAGCGGGAGGAGGGGGAGGCGGCGGCGGCGGCGGCGGGGGCGGAGGGAGGAGGGAGGGACCGCGCACGCTGGGCGGCTCCGAGCCCCGCACCTATTGGCGAGCGCACGGCCGCCCGCGGGCTCTCTTTGGTCTACCACGCGCTCCTCTTGCCCTTGGGGGTTCGGGGGCTTCCCGACCCCGCAGCTGCCGCTGCCGCTGCCACCGGGGACGCGCGCCCGGCCCCCACCTCCTGTGACCTCCGCAGAGACAGGCAGGGGACAGGAGAAAGTCAGAGGGAAGGACAGACACACGGGCTGCGGGCCCAGGACACAAGCGCCCGCCACCAGCCGAGAAATTGGCTGAGAGCGCACGCCCTACCTTTACTATATACCGCGCCGCGGCGGCCGGGCGCCCCGCCCACTAGCGGCCCGGCGGGCCAATCGCCGCACGGGGGGCGGGGCCGAGGCCCCGAGGGGGCGGGCACGGGGCCGGCACAAAGGAAGCGCGGCGGCGGCGCGAGGGGCGGGCTGGAGAGCGGGGGCGCGGCGAAGGGCGGGGGGAGCGGCGAGCCGGGCGCGGGCCGCAGCGCAGCCCCCTCCTCGCTCGGGGCCGGGCACAGACCCGCCCTCGCCGCGGTGCGGTGCCCTGCACCTGCGTCGCCCCGCGCGCGGCAGCCGCTCGGGGACCCCGGCCCGGCTGTCCCGATCCAGTCCCTCCCGTGAGCTCCCGGCCTCCCTCCGCCGCAGGTCCGCTCCTCCTCGGCCCTGGCGGGGTGGGGGAAGGTCACTCCGGGACGCCCGAGAGTCAGGGACTCTGCCCAGCCCCGCCCCGCCCCTGCGCCTGCACCTGCCGCCCCCTCCGCGCTCCCCGCCGCTGCGGTTGTAGTTCCGGCCCGTCCCTCTCCTTCCAGGCCAGCCCAGCCCGCAGCCCCGGCTCCTCGCGGCCGGGCCGCGCTCCTTGTGGGCGGCCCGAACCACCTCAAGCAGGACGATTGCCAAACCCACCCAGGGCGGCAGCCCGGATCCGGGATTCGGAAGGGGTGGGAGGTGCAGGAGACCGACCAGCCAGCCCCCGGGGAGTCGTTCGTTTGGAAACCAGTCCCACTGCCTGGCGGTTCACACCAGTCTAGACCCGGGCGACAATGTCTGCACGTGACCCAGCCATGTACCTGGGGCCGAAAAGGATCAGGGAAACCCAGCTCAAATAATGAGAAGGTGCAGGGCGAACCTTGGCACGCTTTATCCCTTCCCCTCCTTTATCCCTTCCCCTCCTTTTTATCCCCTGTGCCTGAAAAGCCAAACTCCTTGGTTTCCATCTCCCTCCGCTAAACCCCTGAGCAGCTTCACGCGTCCCTCCTCAAGGCAGTGACACAGCAGAAATCAGCAGGGGCACCTCTGCAGTCACTGCAGAGAAGCCCCATGCGCGGGGAGCAAAGTAGCCCATCCTGGAAATGGAGATTTTCCCTCCCCATATCCCGAAGGCCAATGCAGGGGATGTTTGTCGGGGGTCACCTTTCTGTCGCCAAGGTCAACCTGGCAGGTGTAAGGACAATCTTGAATTGTAGCACGAGCTCTTTGCCGCTAATCCTTCTCAAGGCCCACCTACCAGACCTGGGCAAACCTGAAAATTCCTGAAAGGCAGAAGCAGCCACCCATCCACCCAGCCCCAGAGGGGCTGCTACATTGTAGGCTCTGTCAAGGGCAACCTTGAGAACTGTGTGTTGAGAAAGGAAGCCACCCCCTGCTTTGCCCTGCAGTGTTTATGTTGGAAAAGCCCCAAGTTGGTGGTAGAACTGCAGGAAGAGGCTGCACCTGCAGATATGATGCCCCTTGTCCCCTCCCAGCAGAAGTGACCTCAGGGAGGAGTGTCCAGCAGGACAGGTCACTGGGAAGGGCATGTGTTTATTGCGTGCCGGCTATGTGTAAGACAGAGAAAAACCTGTGGACAGAATCAGCAGAGAAGATTGAGTGGAGGGAAAGGTGGAATGGGAAGGAATGAGGGGTTTGAGGGAGTATGTGGAGCGCTCCTTCGTGCATACTCCTCTTTCCCACCTTTCCCATCCCCCTAATAGTCCCCTCCCTCTCCCCCTCTCCCCCTCTCTCTTTCTTTCTCTCTCCTCTCCTTCTCTCTTTCCCAGTAGAAGTATGTAGTACAACAAAGTATGCAGAGAAAGGCTCACATTGCCAGGTTTTTTTTTTTTTTAAACATTTTTTTCTTAAAAAAGAGGTGTCCTACCTTAGCTCTTTAGAGCTGTGGCAAGTGCCAATGAGACTGATCCTGTGTCTGGCAAGGATGAGCTTTTCCTGTTGTCCTTGACCTACTATCTTCATCTGGGGGATACCCCCCTCAAATTTTACCTCCCCAGCTTTGTTCATTTTCCCTCACCTGCATGTAAACTCTTCCTGGGTTCTGACAAGCTTCGAGGGTCATGCCTTCACAGCAGCATTTCATTCTAAACCAACCTCCCCTGGCTTATAGGAACCTCCGTGTTTCCACCCAAACCTGGTATCGCCACTGGAGAGCATGATCTCAGCTCTATGGGAACTAGATTCAAACTCCACCTTCCACTGTAGACCACCTAGAATTGTTTTACTCATCTAGCCATGTCACCATAAAAAGCAAACTGGTGAAGGGCAAGACAGACCTGCACTCCCCTTCCTAGCTTCAGTACTTGCTAGCTGTGTGACCTAGAGCAAGTCACCTGTTCTCTCCAAGGCTGTTCCCTTGGTTGTAAAATTGGAGTGATACATTGTTGCAGGGATTAAATGGGAGATGTGGGAAAGTGCTAAGCACAGTGCCTGATGCATAACAAGAGCTATTAAGTAGGTATCTTAATAATAATTAGCTGTTTCCATTTGACTTTGTCTAACCTTGGGGCTGTTGCTAGGACCTTCCAACTCTGATACCCCCTCCTGCCAGGGCTCTGAGTTCCCTTAGAAGGTCACCCTGACTAATTCCCCACCTTCTATGCTACCTTTCACCTTGCTTTCCAGTGTGCTTCCTGCTTTGTGACCTCCTCTAAGTTGAGTAATGAATAACTTGAGCACACAATGTCCCTCTGGGCTGTGCTGGGCTGAGCTTGTGTTCTGAGGCCCCTTCAGCAAAGGGTGCTGTAGCAGCAGGTTGAAAGCGGAGAGTGTGTGGTTCTGCGGAAGGAGGAGTGCTTCTGGCAGGTGAAGCGTGTGGCTGGGGGTGGGGGTGGAGGAGGTGTGGACCACGGGGAACTCAGGAAGCTGTTCAGTTCATGCCTAGGGAGGTCCGGTGTTTCTCTGCAGAAAGGAGGAAGGAATTCTTCAACCCAGTTTAAAGGCTCAGGGTGAAATGAGCAATGTTTTAATTTCTTTTTCTATGCAGGCTCAGGAAGTGGAAAGGTACTGGAGTCCTGTGGTTGGTTCTGCCCAAGATTGGTGCTGGGGCGGGGCGGGGGGGGCGGGAGGAGGTGGATAGAAGGGAAGCAGAGAGCAGGGATGGCAGTGAAGAGTGGAGGGAGGTTAGGGACCTCTGTCCAAGCGAGAAGGATGACGTGTCTAACTCAGGAAACAGCCAGATGCAGACTGAAGCATAATCTACCTTGGGGCAGAGATAGGGGACCAGAGGTAAAAGCAGGACAGGGCAGTCTTGTTTGTAGCAAGAGGACCAATCAGAAGCCAGGCTAGGAGAAGAGGCAGAGCAGATCAACCCCAGGCTGTCAGCTACTTCTGCTCAAGATCAGAGAGGCTAACATGGAGGTTTACCTGCCTGCAAAAGAGAGGGTGCAGCATGGCAGCCTGCATGAGGGGGATCTGAAAAATAGAACCGCCCCTGCAGCTTTCGGCTCTCTGAACCCCTTGGGCAAACATAACGCATTCTGCTCTGCAGAGGGCTCAGGAGGGCTGAGCTGCTGATGCCACGTTCCCGCACGTGCTCACGGACAGCCGGGTTCTGTTCAGCCAGCCCTAGAGTATTTTAAGTCCAGAGTCGAGGGGGTGAGGGTATGAGTTGCATGGTGACTCATCTTGGCAGCAGAAGCTGTGTGCAGTGTTGAGGAAAATGTCTCAATGGCAGCCTCTGTTTGCAGTGGAAAGCATGGAGAATGCACAGCTCTGCAGTGGAGGCCAAGGGCTGGGAGAGAGGAGCACTGGGCAATGCCCCTGGATTGGCCACAGTGGCGGGGATGTGGGCGGATGCCTGCCTAACACCTCACACAGCCCACCTGGCCCCAGGCTGAGTGCCCTAACCATCCATCACATCAGCCTGAGTGCTCCACAGGACATCTTCTGTACCTCACCATGGACCCTGAATATTTAACAGAAACACATTCTCTGGAATAGCTCTGGTTTCTGCAAGAAACCAGAGACTCCGAATGGGGACATGTAGAAATATCCCTCCATTACTTTCATTTAAAGTCATTCTGGCATGTTCCTGTTTCACTGGGTCTGGAATTAAGTTCTTGTCCTGGGTGAGGACATAGTAATAATGAAAAAGGACTTTTTTTTCTTCTTCTTCTTCTTTTTTTTTAGCGAGGCCCATTTGGGAAAGTGGCTATTCCTGACATCAGTGGAAGTGACAAGTTACCTATGTGTCACCTTGGTCACCAGACCCTGGCAGGCAGACTTCCAAAAGTTGCTTTCTGTTACACTGCTTCCCAACTTGTAAGTCAGGGAAATTAAGTCCGGAAAGCATGCATGGTGTAATGAGTCTTGCCTGTTTTCTATCCACCACCCCGTCCTCTGCTGAGTTGCTGTTAGGTATGTGGATGGTGGAGGTGACCATAGTAGAGAGAAGAGGACACAGAGAACGTGATTTTTTGTTTGTTTGTTCTGGCAGGACCACAAAGGTGCATGGTCTCTGCAAATATTCCTGATGCGGTGGCCAGTAAGGAATGAAGGTATGGAGGGGTGTACTGCTAAACTATCCTTAGAGCTTTCAGAGTTTACCTGTTCCTTCCCCAATGAGGCGTAGGGGGGTAAGAGGTTGAATTTGGAAAATTTTCCAAAAGTTGAATTTTGGAAAAGTGTCTGGTGCCAGCCAGTGCATCCTAGGCTTTAGAAAATAAAATTCCTTTCCTGTATTTTCCATCTACTTGAAAGGTGGCAAATGAACACCTTTCTGAGAGGCTAAGCTCAGTGGGGGAGGCCCTACTGCATCCTCCTCCTATCAGAGAGGTATGGTCTTATTGGCCTCAGGGACAGGCATAGATGAGATGAGAATCTGGGGCATGTTATGATCCTTTTCTTGCTGGACCACTTACTTGAAGTCTTCCAGGGATGAGAGGGAATGTCTATTTTATGGTCTGCTTAATTTTCAACTTCTTTCTCTCCTTAACTGAGGGCCTGGAGGTAATGGGAAGTCATCATGGATGACTGTGTATAGTGCTTCTGACAATCATGTCAGAAGTCCTTGAGTCTAAAATCCCATCTCCTGGAGACAAGGTCAACTAGCCTCTAGTTGAACATCTCCAGGGGCTGTGTCCTCCCTCCTTTGCAGTGGTACATTCCACTGTCGGGAAACTGAACTAAAACCTAGCTCTGCCCAGTCCTGGTTTTCTCCCTAAAGGAACAGGATGCAAGTCGGGTGCATCTTCAGTGTGTCAGCTCTACATATATTGATATCTTTCAAAGTAAAAAATCCCGTTTCTTCAGTTCCTGTAAGAGCTGGTTACTGATCCCCTCATCACACTAACTCCTCTCTCCAGCACAATTTCCCATTTGTTGACATCTTTTTTTTTTTTTTTTTTTTTTTAAGCAAGTACCCTGGTTCCAAGGAGCGCAGAATCCAGTAGAGACCATTTTGGATTGTGATCAGGATACTATTATTATTTTTTTTTAATCAATTACTATCCTATTGACACTATGCCTTTGTAGTTTTCTTGAGCTAAGGCCTCTTTAACGCTGTAGTCAGATAAATGTTTTAGACAAATCTCTTGCAAAAAACAGAGACACCCCCTCCCCTTGAAGTCTAGCTCAAGGAAAATAGCTACACATGTAGCAGACAGGGCAGGGGGACACCTGTCCCTGAGCTCCAGGACTAAGTGCTGCAAAGGCTGGGCTTGAAGGGACTGTTCTGGGCAGGTGCTGGCTGGGGTCTGAAGGTCTTTATTCTAGTGTCCCCACTGAAGTGACTCAGTGGCATTCTGTAGGCTTTCTCACCACCTGCTACTTCCTCAGCGGGGCCCCGTGCCCAGCTTTGGTCTGCAGGCAGGTCAGCTGGCTAAGGCTTTTATGGTCCTACATTTCTTGTGGTCCTGCAGCTGTGGTTCCCATTGCTAACTGGCAAAGGCTTACTTTGCTTTCAGTCTTAATCCAGGTGGGAGAGTCAGTTTGGCACAGATCCCATCTTCACAGGTCAGAGGTTGCTGAGAAACCTCAGCATTGACCTTCCTGACCTAGGTTCCTCCCCGTCCCCACCCCCCTCTGCAGTGTGGCTCCTGCTGGTTGAAAGGGCTGCATAGCTGTTGGCTGGCATGAGACAGACACAGACGCCCAGATAGGCAGGCAGACAGGTAGGCAAACAAATGCATAGAACAAAGAACCATATACACCCTATAAAATTTGCCAAATTTTCTTCTTTCTGAGGTACTGTAACTTTCCACCCCATTCTAGAAAGACTGCATTTTAATGTGGCTACTTTGTAGGAATCAAACCAAAGGGGAGAAATGAAAAAAGACTGTTTTGCATTTATTTTACTTTGAGGAAGAGCTGGAAGGCAGGAAAAATGAAAAAAAATACATAAATTGGATTACAACTTAATTTATACTCATTTCTGCACCAAGTAATGAGAAGGATTTTACGCTCTGAAGGAGCAAATCCTTTAGGCAAATGGGCTCTTTTCAGTATCTGAATCATAGCTCCCCAACAGCTTGTTTTTTTTGCATTAATAAATGATAACATTCAGTCTTTCATACCTACCATCTACATGGTATTGCACCCACTGATCTCACTGGAGGGTAGACCCCCTTTGCTGAAGTTTTCGAAATGCATCCTGAGTACCAGATGGCCTTCTGTCCAGTCACATCACATGACACTACCTGCCAGGGTGCTTGACTTCCTGGTTCCAAAAGTTATTGCTGTGCATTTCCTCACGGTAACACATAAATGAGTGGAATGGGGACCAGGATCACTGAACCCTGGCTTTCCCAAGAGCTCTTGTTCTGTTTAAACCTCCTGTCATCATATTAGAAGCTATACTGGCTAATAATAACTGCACTTGTCAAACACGATAAGTCAGACACTATGCCAAGTATTCAATATGGATTACCTTTTCTCTTTTCTCCTTTATATTACCTGTTTAACAACTTCATGAGGTAGGTCCTGTGGTGGTTAATTTTATGAGTCAACTTGACTGGACTAAGGGATGCCCAGATGGCCGGTAAAACATTATTCTGGATGTGTCCATGAGGGTATCTCTGGAAGAGATTAGCATTTGGATCAGTAGACTATGTAAAGAGCATCATCCTCCCCAAAGCAGGTGGGCATCACCCAGCACACTGAGGGCCTGAGTAGAACAAAGAAGCAGAGGAAGGGCAAACTCATCCTCTGTGCTCAAGTGGGTCATCCATCTTCTCCAGCCCTCAGACACTGGTGCTCCAGGTTCTAGGGTTTTCAGACTCAGACCCAGACTTAAACCATCGGCCCCCTGATTCTCAGGCCTTTTGATTCAGACTGAATTTCCCGTGGCTTTCCTGGTTCTCTGCTTGCAGATGGCAAATCATGGGACTTTTCAGCCTCCATAAGAGTGTGAGACAATTCCTATAATAAATCTCCTCTTATAGATGTATCTATATATATCCTATTGGTTCTGTTTCTCTGAAGAGCCCTGACTAATACACTCCTATTATTATTATCTTCATTTTACAAACAAAGCAACTAAGTGTCTTATATAGATTCGATCCCCAAGGCTGGCAAGAAGGAAGGCCACATTGAGACCCAGGCAGCCTGGCTCCAGAGCCTGTGCTGTGAACCACTAGGCCTAAATGTTTCTTCGGAAGGGAGATGTGTACATGTGAAAAATGCAAGCATACCTCATGGCAGCACGTGGATGAAATCATGTAAGGCTTCTTCTTTCTTTTTTTTTAATGTCAAAAGCTCTCTAAGATAATGTAAGTCTTCATTGGGTCACAGTTTAAAGAAGTACATGAATCTTGGATTCATGTACTTATCCATCAATCAGTCACCTATTGCCTACTGTGTATGTAGTATTGCCTTGGAGACCGAGGGAATCACAAAAGACAGAGAAGAGGTCTGGACCGTTTAGCAGCAATCGAGTTAGTGAGGCCAGATACACAGGAATGAGCAGACAACAATGCCGGGTAGTAAATGATTATGTTCCACGATGGGTACTGCAAATAAGAGGGACAATAGGAATTTAGAGAAGATAGATACCCCTCTTGGAAGAGGTGGGCCCTGAACAGGATTCTGACAACGCTGAGAGAAGGAGCAGAGAGGAAGAACACTCCTTCACCCATTCATTGAATATCGATGACCTTACCGTGTGCTGGGTCACTTTGCTGGTCACCAGAGAGTTGAGATGGTCAAGCAGCTTATTCTCTCATGTGGGGACACCCTGATATTTGCCAAAGGTGCTAGGAGAGAACCCAGGAGAGGGACCTCCTGAGGGCTGGGAAGGCTTCCTGCAGACGGTAGTGTCTGGACAAGGAAGAGTTAGCGTCTGAGGGGAAGTGAGGGGAAGGGTATGGCAGGCGGAGGGGAAGCTTGTGTAAAGGCACAGAAATGTGGGCTGTGTTTAGTCAGGGTAGATGGAGGGAATGCCTTGGGCTTGGGCAAAGATTTTTTATTTTTTTTTTAAATTTTATTTTTAGAAAAGATAAGACATATAACTTTGACTATTATGAAAAAAATAAAATGAAATGGAATCTAACAGTTGGTAAATAAGGACTAAAGCCAACATTATACAGATTATTATATCAATCACACAACAAACAAGATTCGAACAGTTAAATGGGCAAAGAACATTAAAGGTTATTCAAAAGAAGAGGAAAACCAATTTTAAGTAAATATTTAAGAAAATATAAGCACATATGTTGGCCAAAATAAAGTTAAAATATGATGTTTATTTCCTAAAAAAAAAAAAGAAAAGGTAAGACTTAGAGGCACTGACCTTTCCAAAGGAAGAACGAGAGTGCAGCAGATCAGAGTCCATCACAGAGCTGTGACTTCATTCCCAACACTCCGACATTCATCAGGGTAGGAAGGAAAAGATACTCCGTTCCTCCAGTGCATGAAATCAGGTCTGCTCCCCACTGCTTCTCCATCACTGAACTCCCTTTTGAATGGAGGGATTCCCAGGCTCTGTGCCACTGCTGCCAACAGGAAGTCAGACTTCACTATAAAGCACCATGACCTTAAAAGAGAGTGCCTTTCCTCCCTTTTCTCCTCCCAGGGCTTCTGCATAATGTTTGCTTAAGGGAATATGGACATGCTCAGAAAATGGCCTTTCTTCTACCTACAGGACAAGGTTTTCAAATGAAATCAGAATTAGACTGAAGAAAACCAGGCAGCAGTCTCATAGGTGTCGTATTTGATACCCACTGAGACTCCCATTTTCTTAGCTTTCATAGGAATCAGGAAAGGGAAGCACTGTTACTTGGAGGTAATTATCCTCCCCACCAGAACACAGGGCTGAGGGAGGGTGTGTCCCCTTCTCTGCCAAGAGTGGAGGAAAAGATGTTTCCGTCCCTCCCCCAATTTGAAATTGAGCACGATTTTCCGCCACACCAATCTTCTACATGTTGTTTTGGTTTCGTGACTCTCCCAGCACTATAATTTAACTGAAAGTGGATTAAATATCTTTTTGGAGTTTGCTTGCGACCCTAACTTCCATGTATATTATGGCCCTGTGGGAAACTGTGTTGCAAGTTCCAAGTAATACATAAACTTTAAAAACACAACCTGTTGTTGGTTAGATGAAAACTCTTCCTCCTAATAACCATGTCCCTCGACAGGCAGAGTGGGCACAAGACATGGAGGAAGCCTAACATGACTGGCCTTAGAAACTATCCCATTTGTAAGAAAACGTAGAGGCTATTTTTCAGATGAGGAAGCAGAAGCCCAGTGAGGGAAAATAGTTGGAGAGCTTGTGGCTGGACTGGCTTCAGACCAAGGCCTCGTACCCCTAGTCCATATCCATTTTCCATCTTATGATTCAGCTTGGGTTGACCTGAAGACACAGTCACACATGAAAGTGAAGAATATTGTTGCCTACATTTGAGGGACCACCAAGAAGAAACTTCACTGTGATCCTCCATTAAAAAAGAAAAAAAGGAAAGAAAGAAAAATCTCCACGATGGTTTCATCGGTTCAAGTTAGGTCTGGCTATGAGTAACGGAAACCCAAAATAACGAATGCCTCAACCACAGAGGATTTATTTCTCTCTCACTTCTAAGTCCAGAGGAAAGTGGTCCAGGAATGGGGAGATGACTGCATTCTCTTACATCCTTAGGGAGTTGGGCCCCTTCCAGCTTACCTTTTTACTATCCCTCCTATGTGGCCCTTGCTCTCATGGCCCAAGGTGGTGCCTAGAACAGCAGTCATCACACCCAGGCTGGAAATAGAGGACAAAGAAGAAGAGGAAAGATGTAAATGCCAACTGGCCTTTATGGAAACAACCATCCAGAAACTGTAACATGACATGTCTGTTCCCATTTCATTGGTCAGAACTTGGCCTCGGGGCAACTCTTGGCTATAAGGATAAATGAGAAATATAGTCTTTATTTTGGGAACCATGGGCCCAGCTAAAAATGATAGGGTCTATCCCTGTCTCTGCCACAATGATGCAGAGAAATTTGACACATATTGATTTGTTCTTTTGAGTTAGTATTTTCCAGACCTTTTTCAAAATACAGATCCTGAGAGGGGTGCCATTATCTATGTTGTCCAATGAGAAGTTCAAACCTCTTTCTTTTGTGGTGAGAAAGATGAGCCGTTGTAAGAGCAAACCATTAGAAAAGTCCAGGCCACTGGGATCAGAGGAAGTAGCTCTGCAAGAAGCAGGGGAGCAGAGCTGGAAAAGATCTCAAAAAGAGTGTGCAGAAAACAGATGCATATATATATAGTGCCACGGGCATGACTGTGACTCTGCCCTATTGGCGAGGCCTGGTTTGTTGATATTCTGCCCACCATCTTTCTCTACGCCCTGTGGCAATTTGGGATTCAGTCTCCTCCAGCCTCTCTGGGGGCTTGTGGGATTAGACAGCTGTTGCCTGATCTTATTGTGCTGGCACAGGGCGTGTGATTTATCCAGACTCAGCATGCCAGCCGCTCTGCCAGTTTTAGCCTGTTAACTGACAGTGGGTCTTAGGGCAGCTCACATTTAGTTGCAAATTAAGAGCCACTTCCAGCAAATCAATAATTCTTCAGTGTCATCATTCTTCCAAAAGGATGGAGTGTTAGTGCTGTGAAGTCTTGATTGGGGTTGGCCAACACTAGACTACACTGGCAGCTCCTCAGACTCTCCAAGCTTTCTCTGACCTCAAGGCTTTTACATGTGCTAGTCCCTCTGTGTCTGGAACACTCACCTCTCCCCTTTTGGCTAATTAACACCTACTGAGCTTTCAGGGGAAGACTTCCCTGACGTCTGGACCTAGGGAAAATATCTTAACCGCAGGTTTTCATGGCACTACGTAACTCTTCTTTGTCCCATTTGTCACAGAAGTGGTTCTACATTCATTTATGTGATTATTTGCTTACTTGGTCCACCATGGTATCCCTCTACCTAGCACAGATGGATGCATAGTATACACTCTATAAATTTAGCTGAGTGAGTAACAGGGCCTCCTTGCACATCTGTCTCAAACCCTAATATGATTGCACAGAGTTTCTCAATATATTGACCGTGAATCCTCTGCATCAGATTTATCTGGTTGACTCCTTTAAAGGGCACGTTCCTGGGCTTATCCCCATCGTCCTCCGGAATCATTACCTGGATAGGGCCCAGGAATCTGCATGTGAACAAGCTTCCCAGGTAACTGTTGAGCACCAAGATGATTGAGAAGCCCTACCTTAGGTTATATGAGAAGTTTGGGAAGATGGCACAGCTGTGTATAATTAAGACCCCTGTGCTAGGCACAGGAATGTGTCCTAGGACCAGACTGTTGAAGTCAGGAACTATCTCAGTATGCTTAAACTTGATGAAGAAACCTATAAGACAACTTAGCTCTTTGAGACGTGAAAACACCCTAGAAAATTTGGAGACAGTTGCTCACTGTGCTTAGGTCAAGGGTATGTGGAAATAAAACAATGCGTGTTCACTTGTAGCACCTTTGCACAGAGGGCTTTTTAAGAAGTAAAAACAAAGACCTGATTGTCACCAGCAACTTGCTGTCTTCTCCCTCTTACCCCCAAGCCCCCATCCCCAGGTGAAGTGGTGACACAGTGTTCTAGCTGGGCCTTTTGAATGAAGAACTTAGTCCTCTGTGGAACCGTGGGTCAGATTTCAAGCCTCCAAACTTAATAAGACATACAGTGTATTCACCTACTAAAGACATCCAAGCCTGTGAGCTGATAAACTTCAATCCTTGTTTTCTTTAAAAAAAAAAAAAATTAAGGTATACCTTGCCCTGGAGTTAAACACGCAATTCAACTGGGGGTGGGTGGTGGAGAGGGGTTTAAAGGAAGAGTTTGCCCACCCAGTTGCTCTTTTCACTTCAGTACAAAGATTTCTTCTTCCTTTTTCAAGACTCTCTTCTCCTCTCTCTCTACTTGAGGGTAAGTGCCTATCTTTTTTAAGGATCATAGATTCTTTAACTTCCAAGGATTTTTTGTTTTCTCCCATTGCCTCAGGACCCACCTCCTCTTTTTCATATTTCCCCAAGATCTTGGATAATCACTGTCATTTCTGTTTAAAACGATAATTCATTATATTGTCTCACCAAATACCCAACTCCTATATATAAATAGCTCCACTAAAAAAAGAAAGAAAGAAAGAAAGAAAGAAAGAAAGAAAGAAAGAAAGAAAGAAAGAAAGAAAAACCAAACAGCTCAAACTGATGTTTGAATTGGGACTATGAATAAAGATAAAAAGTTCAAATCATAAAACATAAGACAAAAATTACTGTCCCAAAGAGAACCCCAAATGTAGTAGCTGGAGGAGCACTAGGAAGAAGTTGCTATACTTATGTTGTAACCTCCTTTAGAACAGAGACAAAGTCTTACCTTGAATTCTCCAGAGTTGCTAGCATAGTGCCTGATGCACAGAGGTTTCAGGAATATTTATTGAATCAATAATTGAAGGAAGGAAGGCTCTCCAATTTTAACTAGGGATCTGCTAGTTTTAATGTACAGTTGCTGTTCAAAGTAAACTTCTGAAGCCCAGGAAACCTTATTGTGGCCCTGCAGTTAACTTACCTGGCCAGATGATCCAGACAGTAAGTCCTAGTCAAGAGTTATGAAAACTATCTCTTCCTTGCAGTCCATAATATTCCCATCCAGCCCTTGTGGCCGTACACTTGAAGATCCTCAATACTTCAGAGATCTTCCCAGGTCATAGTAGTGAAAAAAAAGTCCTTTGCTGACAAAATATAGGGTATTTCTGGTAGAAGTCCCTTTGTAGTGTTAGCCAAATATATTTCATTGCGGTGTTATGGACACACAGCCATCTGATGCTGTGAGTTACTTAATTATATAAGGGTCAAATTTCTCATCTTGAAAATGGGAATAATGACACCTATATTTTGTGGTCTTTGTGGCAGTTAGAGATAATTAATGAAAAGGGCTTGAGACATAACAGAAATTTGACAAATGATAGCTCTTCCCATTCAAATTTAAGCTCTATAGGGGCTGGCATTTTGTCTGCTTTGTCACTGCTGACTCCTAGTGCCTGACCCAGAATAAAAGCGCTTGTTAATATTTGTTAAATAAATGATATACTTGCTTACTTACCAAGTCACAGACCAGAAATACATCCTTGCATTTTGAATATGCTAAAATATCATGGTGTTTAGTGTTTCTATTAACATCTGGCTTTAAGACTCTGTGTAGTATACCAGCAACAGCTGCGTGTTTTCTTTTGTAAAAAAATTTTTTACATTTTGTTTTTGTTTTTGCTTTTTATTATGTGTGTTTTCTATACAACATGTAGGACAGTGGTGGGTGATGTGTATCAGTGGATCTCAAAGTGAGATGTCCAGACCAGCAGCAGCAGCATCACCTGGGATCTTGCTAGAAATGTAAATTCTCGGGCCCCTCTCTAGACCTACTGAGTCAGAAATTCTGGGAGTAGGGGCTGGTAAATCTGTTCAAACAAGTTGTCAGCTGATTTGTGATGCATGCTGAGGTTTGAGAACCAGAATCGCTGGCATGTATAAATGTGATTAGAAATGTGGCATGTGATTAGAAATGTGGCATGTGATTAGAAATGTGGCATGTGATTAGAAATGATCTGAGACTAGAGGACTTGCACCTAGAAAATACAATCCAGTGGAGATTTTAGAATATGATGCTTACAGAGTCAATATCTTCCAGGTATTGAACTTTCAGGAACCTAAACTGAATGAGAGATCGTGAGTTCAAATGCTTATTCAGCTGACTCTCCTCACTACAGGATCTGTGGACGAGTGCTACAAGGGATCCCCAAACTGCTCTGTTTTTACTGTGGGGCCTATTGTAGGCTGAATGTTTGGGTCTCCCCCAAATTCATACGTTGAAGCCTAACGCCCATATGATGGTATTAGGAGATGGATGCTCTGGGAGGTAATTTGGTTTAGATGAGGTCATGAGGGTAGAGGTCTAAGATGGAATTGGTGCCCTCATTAGACGGAGACACCAGGGATCTCTCCCTTTTAGCTATGCAAAGATACAGTAATACAGCCTGCAAGCCAGGAATAAGGCCCTCACCAATTACCCAACCTTGCTGGCACCCTGACCTTAGACCTCCAGCTTCTAGAACTGCAAGAAAATGTCTGCTGTTTAAGACACCTAGTCTATTGTGTTTTGTTACAGCAGCCCGAGCTGATTATAAGACAGTGTCCCTTCCACCCAGCTTTGGCAGAGTGGACCAGGGTGGCCTTGACTCAAGGGAAGCTCCATCTATGGGCTAGCTCTTAACTTTTGTTTTAGTTAAGATGTGAACCAAACCACTATAACAGAGCCCCCAAAAGAAAGTGGCTCAAAGAAAAGAAGAGTTATTTCTTTCTTCCCTAACAGCCTGGAGGTGAATAATCCAGGCTGGCAAGATAGTTCTATTGCATGAAGTTATTGAGGGACCTTTGTTCTTCCATCTTGTTACTCTGGCATCCTCAACGGTGTTGTCCTTTGCACGATGAAGGCTGAGTCAATACCAAATCTGCAGTCCATCTTACTGCAAGGAGAAAAACTTGGACAGTTGTCTTTGCCTTTAAGAAGATGACACCAGATTCATACATTTCACTTCTGTTTATACCTCATTACTCACAAAATTACACCCAGCTGCAAGGCAGGCTGGGGACTATAGTGCGTGACTGGCAGCCATGCACCCATGTAAAGCACAGAGGATTCTATATTAAGGAGAAGGAGGGGGAGGGGGAGGAGGAAGAGGAAGAGGAGGAAGGGAAGGAGGAGGAGAAGGAGGAGGAGAAGGAGGAGGAGAAGGAGGAGGAAATGAACCCTGGGAGATTGTTAGCAACGTCTGCCAGAGTTCTGAATAGCTTCTCAGTTTCTCTTCTCATGGGTCCAGCTGTTTCATGCAGACTCTCCTTGGATTCCTATGAAGTTTCTGTATCTTTTGATTAACGCTCCACTTTTCTTGAGTTAGTTTGAGATTATTCTTTGTTACCAAATTCTCCAGATTAGAACAGTGTAATTAAATCCCTCAAATCTTAATGAAGGTTAAATTAAACATAATGTGGGAACTTCCCTGGTGGCCCAGTGGTTAAGAATCTGCCTGTCTATGCAGGAGACATAGATTTGACCCCCTAGTCTAGGAAGATCCCACATGCTGTGGAGTAACTAAGCCTGTGCACCACAACTACTGAGCCTCAACTCTAGAGCCTGCAAGCCACAACTACTGAGCCCACGTGCTGCAACTACTGAAGCCTGAGCGCCTAGAGCCTGTGTTCTGCTATAAGAGAAGCCACCACACTGAGAAGCCTGTGCACCACAACAAAGACCCAATGCAGCCAAAAAATAAAATAATAAAAAATAAAAATAATAAATAAACAAAGATAATGTGATGAGTGGAGGGCTCAGAGCAAGCACTAAACACAAGCAACAAGTGAAAGTGTTGGGCGATTCTGACGACCAGGATGGCTGTACGGTGAAATAGGCTGAGGACATCCCCCGCGCTATAGTTCCAAGCTGTCCTGAGCACTCTGTGGCCTCCATCGAGAGCTCTGAGCCCAGGCAAAACCACACGAACTTGTCTGTGGCAGCTTTCCTTCTCTTTCTGCATTTTTTGCCAGTGGGATCTCTACCATCAGAATTCCCACATTCCCTCAAATTTCTGTGTTCTGCTGTGTGCATATGCACTAGGGACTCCTTGGGGCTCAGTGCCTTATTGTTAAATGTGAATCTCTAGTAATGGGGAATTTTAGGCCCATTTGGGGTATTAGTTTTGGTATATTAGGGGTTCCTGTTGCCCTGCAAATAACACCCAAGCCCGGTCCTTCTGGCATGTTGCAGCAATATCTCTCTGTCCTCATTTCAGGATAATAGTCTGGTGAGAGAAATAGCATCTTTTTTCTTCCTTTAGTTTTAATCTATCATTTAAATGGCTAATGAGTCTACTAACTAATAACTCAGCAGCACTTGGATCCATTTGGGGATTCCATTTCCTGGAAGAAATAGGTAGAATTCTTGGGTCTCTTCTCTCGCAACCTTCTTTTCTTCTCCTTTTAAAGTTGACTGTTTAATGTGCAAATGCTTGGAGCAAATAAAGTACAAGGATTGCACAGTTGTGTATCTAGTGAGGGGTTAAAATAATAAACCGAGGAGAAGATGAAGAAACATTCAATGGGATTTTGCACATTCAAGGTTGAAAATGAAGTCAATGCTTAGACTTAATCAACTCAACACCTGTCTTCAGCCTCATCTATCCCGGGCTTCTTGGCTCTATCCCTGGGTAGTTTGTCCTTTCATGGGCCATGTGTCTCAGTGAAAGAATGGGACAATTACAGTCCCATGACATTCTGTTCATGGAAGGCTTCATAGGAGGAATGGAAGATGGAGTGATAGGGTGTGGGCTCAACGTGAGATGAACAGCCATTATGTGCCAGGCACTGATGCATGCTTTTAATTCTCAAATAAACTTGAGAGTAATTAATATTTCAACTTATGGGAAAATTGAGACTTCAGAAATTTAAGTAATTTTCCCAAATCACTAATAACTGATAAGTGGTGAAGTCAGAATCTGAAAAAGGTTTTTCTGGTTTCTAAAGCCTGCACTCAAAATTGGCTTCAACAGATTTACCCAAAGAGTCTCCCATGACTAGATATACCTTGGCAACAAGGAAAGGAGGATGGGCTATTTTAATTGCATTCTTTATTAGCAGACAGAGGGTGGAGGGGGAATGGTGACCACTGAGAGTGAATTCATAACTTCTTAAGAGGGAGCTAGGTTCTGCTGCAATCTTATTATTTGACTCCAGGAAAATCCATTTTCCTCCCTGTGACTTAGCTTTACAACCAGAGTTAAAAAAAAAAAAAAAAAAAAAAAAAGCAATGCTCCCAGTGTTTGAAGGATCAGTAAAAATTGAGGTGAAAGACCATATAAAAATCCTAGCAGGTAGGAGGTACATATATATGAATATAAATGATAGATTTTTAACACTCCATTTAGAAGCATTCTATACAGAGCAACTTCTATTTAGTTTCTCTATTGTACGAAATTTGTTTCTTAAAGGTAGGCTCCATAACTTCATCAAGGAATCCTAAAAGGTTAGACCTGAAAGTGACTTTGGACATCAGCAAGCCTCGCATTCTCATTTTTTTTTTTTTTTTTTTGGTGAAGATAATCTCTTTTTCTGTTTCCCTTACATGGCCTAGTGCCTTGACTTGTATACAGCAGGGGCTTACTAAATAGCAATTGGATAAACAGTGAATGTCTTCGATATGCTTTGTCATTTGACCTCGCCCTTGCACCTCTGTGAACAAGGATACAGGAGCAATCTGAACCTTGGAACACATTTTATACAATCATTAATCACTCCTTTACGAGTTTAGTTGTATTTATGAGCTTTTCGCTTCTGAAACGACCTTTACTGCAGCATAGGTTTAGCTTAGAATATGAATTCAGTGTATTCAAGCATTTTGTAGAAAACATTCCAGAGCCCTCTCTGATGGTATTAGACCTACAGAGACAACAAAATCAGCGTTTGGGTAACACTGTGACACTGTTGCTCTACTTATTTCATCAGTATGATGATCTGTAGCAAGGCTGTAATAGCAAGTTCCCTGGCATCTCTGGCTCTATGGCTGGTTTTGTGGCTGTGTATCACATGCAGGTGTGTGTATTACCCGTGCAGGTGTGTACAACCCATGCAGCTGAACAAGGTTTAATGCTCTGCTGTCACCCTCTTGAAATTCTTAATAATTTTTAACAAGTGGCCCTGCATTTTCATTTTGCACTGAACACTGCAAATTATGTTGCCAGTTCTAATTGGCTCCCTGTGTGTGCTTGAGCTGTGTGTGCTCTTCCTATAAGTTCTCCATGCCCTTTCTCAAAGGCAGAGCTATCACTTGCTCCCATCTTGCTGGGATCTGAAACATCAGCCAGGCCTTCGGCATAAACTAGTAAGTACATTATTCAAAACAAACTGTGTTAGACGGCCAACAGGCACGTGAAAGGATGCTCGATATCACTCATTATTAGAGAAATGCAAATCAAAACTACAAGGAGGTATCACCTCATACCGGTCAGAATGGTCATCATCAAAAGTGTACAAATAATAAATGCTGGAGAGGGTGTAGAAAAAATGGAATCCTCTTACACTGCTGGTGGGAATGTAAATTGGTGCAGTAACTATAGAAAACAGTTTGGAGGTTCCTTAAAAGACTAAAAATAGAGTTACCATATGATCCAGCAATCCCACTCCTGGGCATATATCTAGACAAAACTCTAACTCAAAAAGATATATGCACCCCAATGTTCACAGTAGCACTATTTACAATAGCCAGGACATGGAAGCAACCTAAATGTCTGTCAACAGATGAATGGATGAAGAAGATGTGGTACATGTATACAATGGAATATTACTCAGCCATAAAAAAGAGTGAAATAATGCCATTTGCAGCAACATGGATGAACCTAGAGATTATCACACTAAGTGAAGTAAGCCAGAAAAATACAAATATCGTAAGATATCACTCAAATATGGAATCTAAAAAAATGATACAAATGAACTTATTTACAAAACAAAAATAGACTCACAGATGTAGAAAACAAACTTATGGTTACCAAAGGGGATAGCGGGGGATGGGAGGAGAGATAAATTAGGAATTTGGGATTAATGTATATGCACTACTATATATAAAATAGGTAAATAACAACCTACTGTATAGCACAGGGAACCATACTCAATATCTTATACTAATCTATAATGGAAAAGAATCTGAAAAAAAAAAGTATGTATATGTATAACTGAATCACTTAGCTGTACACTTGAAACTAGCACAACATTGTAAATCAACTATACTTCAATTAAAAAAATTAAATAAAATGACTGAGAAAAAAAACCCTAACTGTGTTCTTCATGCATTTTTTCAAATTAATGGGATGGAATGAACATGTGTTAATCATTGACTTATTTTATTTCACCATCACCTCAAACCTGTGAGATAAGAGCTATTATTTGGATTTTACAGATGTAAGTATTGAGGTTCAGGGAAGTTGTTAAGTGGCGGGGCTCATGCATTGAATTCTTATTTGTCTGACTACAAAGCCCATCCCATTTCTCTACCTTTGCTCACCTGAGGGCTGGCAAACTTCCCCTTGAGATCACAGCACTGCCTGAAAGGACCAATGACTTTTTCCATTGTTTTTACACCCTTACATTTTGCACAAGACCTTTCATAGTTGTTTGGTTAGCGACTACGATATATTATTCTACACTTGTCCATATCAGGCTTTCAGTTATAGAGTAACATTCCCAGGACCACCTATGAAACTAGAATTACAGTGGCATCATTGCTGTCACTGATAAGAGTGGGGAGTAGGGAAAGAAGACAAACAGCTTCAAGAACTGATGTGCTCTGGGATCTTGAGTTGAAGCCAAGAGGCATATGCCTTACTCAGCAACACTTTCAGCTGTGTCATAGGAAATGGCACTTATTCGTTTCTTTTACAAACTTCTGTCCAGCATCTGCTATGTGCCAGGCACTGCACTGGGCCCTGCAGAGCCTATAATGAAAAGTACATAGCCTCTGTTTTCCTGAAGGTCACAGCCTGGCAGAAAGGTGTAGACTCAAGTCTCTTTACCCCAACATTTTGCCAGCCATGATTCTGAAGTTGAGAAGTCAGGAGTCAGAGAAAATTCAGGAAATGGGTAGAATATTATTTCTGAAGCTCACTGGAATTCTCCCTTGCCTGAACCTTGTTATAGATTAGGGTCATTGATTGGGTGGCGTACCTAGAACCTGTCATAACTTGCATCCTTTGGTTAATAGCTGACTCTGGCCAATCTTGTACCATCCTCTACTTTAGTCAACTGAAACACGATTTCTGAAAATTGACATGAAGATGAGTTGAACAAGTTCTGCGCTGGGTTCCTGCCCTCTACTTGGCTACAGTGCTTTGTAAAAACATTGATTGTTTAATAGCCTCAAGAAGCCAGCAGGGCTAGAAGGCCAGAATTATGTTCAGCAAATGCAGGCATGGAGTATGGTGCTTTGTGAATGTTTCCATGGTAACAGTGATAACAGCTTATATTTATAGACCCTCTATCTCCAAGGAGCTCAAAGCGTTTTACAGACACTATCTTCATCTATGGGGCAGGGGGAGTGGGGGAGAGAGAGAGAGACAGAGAGAGAAGGGGAGGGGACAGAGGCGGGGGAAGAGGAGGAGGAGGAAGAAAGGGTGGCAGAGAGGGAGGGTGAACATGAGCAGGACAGGAGGGAGGAGGGACAGAAGGACATAATGTGCTATTATGCACATTTCACAGATGGCACAGAGTGGGGAAGTCAGTGACCCAAGGTGGCATGGTAAGCCAGTGACAGATGGCAGATTGGATGACCCTAGTGGCTCATATGACTCTTGGAACCCTTGCTGCTGGCACTGGGCAGATGTCAGGGCCGAGCTGCCATCTCCCAGTCATCTAGTTCTTCTCAGTATCACTTGGGTGAGCAGATAACTCCAGGATGTCAAAGGCAGTTTGGTTCAACTATTGTTGACATGAAGCACAAGGACAACTTTTCCATGGAGAATTGGGGATAATGTCCAAAGTCCTTACAGCCAGATAGCCATCAGTCAAACCCAGACAGCCTTCCCAGGAGTGAGAGCCTTCCGTGTCCTGATAACCTCAGACAAAAAGGACTACACACACAGAGTAGGTCTGCACACGCTGATGGAAATGGTTCTTTAAATGGAGCCCGTTTCAGTGTCCCTAGGACCTCTGGAGGGAATGCTTCTCGATAATTCCCCCTGAGGCACGCAGCTACTCTATTAGACGTGTGATGTGGCTCAGTATTATTTGAAGGCTGTAGCCTTTGAAACTGAAAATGAATTTTGTGAATCCCAGATCTACCATTTTTTGTATAAGATACTTTGTATGAGTGAAGCCAGCATCCTCCGGGGGAGGCCTACACTCTGGGGTGGGTGGGAATGGCTCTCAAAATCAACCTGGAGTCATTTCCGCCTCCGTGCTCCTTGAGTCAGAGTTTGCCAGTCCTGGTCCCCGTTTCTTATCCTCATAGACCTTCTGTTTCCCACTTCTTACCATTACCTCACTACTTATTTGGCCTTTGGAAAACAGGATCTATTTTCTTTTTCAAAAGAGCCATTGTCAGCAGAGTTATCTGCTAACCCAGCCAGCCGTCCCCGTGGCACCCCTGAGGGACAAAGGCCGTCCTCCTCTGGGTCGTCAGGGGTCTTTATGAACAAATCGTGCCAGTTCCTGCAGCTCAGGACCTCAGGCTTAAGCAAAAGGTGACCTTCTTACCTGCCTTCAGTCTGTTTAGGCTGCAGGGGCCCTTGGGTTAAGGGGTTGGTAGTTTGGAAGTTCAGGGGGTGAGCCCCAGGAAAGTTTAAATGTTTGATTTACAAATAGGCTCTGACTCCCAAAGCAAAAAGAACTGAAATAAGGGACACTTTGAAGAAGAAAGGAACGGTTTGCTGGGCCATCCGGTTCCCAGCACCATATTAGGTACTTGACGTGTTTCCATCAGTGCCCTGAGGCTGACCGTCCAGAAGACTGTGTGGGATCCTCCTCTAACCCCCCAGGACGTGCTTCCTCACACTGAATTTCTTTATTTTCCTCCCAAGACCCTGAGCTCCCTCTTAGCTCTTGGTCTTGGGCTCCATGAGGAAGGAATCCTGCTTCCTTTGCTGCTGTCTCCCCAGCCCCTAGTTTGGTGCCTGTTACAGACGCAGTGTTTGTAAATGAATAAACTTCCTGTGGCTCGGCCTCCTCCCCTCCACCCTCACGCTTTTTCTTGGTTTAGCTGTTCCTCTTTTAATAGCCCTCTTCCAAACTCTCAAATATGGCCCCTCTGCTTGTTCTTATAGCGTTATGTTATCTTTCCCCATCCACAACACTTTCCGTACACTAGGACATTTGCTTATGTTCATAGGCGTTTCTAGATGCCATTGAAAGGGGCTTTTGAGTGCAGAAAACATTACTCAAAGGTTTACTTTTTGCGACAGATGCATGGATAAAGAAGATGTGGTACATATATACAATGGAATACCACTCAGCCATAGAAAAGAATGAAATTATGCCATTTGCAGCAACATGGATGCAACTAGAGGTTATCATACTAAGTGACGTAAGTCAGAAAGAAAAAGACAAATGCCATATGATATCATTATATGTGAAATCTAAAATACCTATCTACGAAACATAAACAGACTCACGGACATAGGGAAGAGACTTGTGGTTGTCAAAGGGGGTGGGGTGGGGAGGGATGGACTGGGAGTTTGAGATTAGTAGATGGAAACTATTACATATAGAATGGATAAACAGCAAGGTCCTATTGTATAGCACAGGGAACTATATTCAATGTCCTGGGATAGACCATAATGGAAAAGAATATAAAAAGGAGTGTATATATGCGTATAACTGAGTCACTTTGCTGTATAGCAGAAATTAACGGAACATAGTATGTCAACTGTACTCCAATAAAAACATAAATTAAAAAAAGTAGCAAATAAACAAAAAAACCCACAAAGTTTTCTTTTTGGATTAAGTGTTAATATTACACTTATTAAAGTTAAAATTAGAAAAATGTAGTTTTTTTAGCTCAGCTTACACATGTAATTATTTTACTTTTTGGTCTAGCAGAGTTTAGCAACCACTTCTAAAGGGTCTATGAATATAGCTGATTATCTTCAAACACTTTAAGCTGTTATTATAAATACACACACACACACACACACATATATGTGTGTATAATACACACATATTCAGAGTTTGCAAACTGCCAACCCTGGTCCCCATTTCTTATCCTCATAGACCTATATATATATATATATATATATATATATATATATACACATATATATATATAGAATATATATATTTCAATTAACAAAACTTTCTGGAGTACTTCAATATTTATATACATTTAACCCCTTAAATTTATAAATATAGGGTACTAAATTTCTCTTACATGCTTCAGTAAACTTAGTAAGAATTTAACTTTCAATTGAAAACATAAAACTCCACTCCGCTTCACTACTCCACTTCAATTACTCATCAACTATTTTAAATTGGCTTTATAAGGCTATGCCTCTAATGGGCCAAATTCTTTTTTCTTTTAAATACATATTTATTGGAGTATAATTGCTTTACAATGTTATGTTAGTTTCTGCTGTATAACAAAGTGAATCAGCTGTATTTATACATCTATCTCCACATCCCCTCCCTCTTAAGCCTCCCTCCCACCCTCCCCCCTCCCATCCCTCTAGGTCCTCACAAAGCATCAAGCTGATTTCCCTGTGCTATGCAGCAGCTTCCCACTAGCCATCTATTTTACAACTGGTAGTGTGTATATGTCAATGCTACTCTCTCACTATATCCCAGCCCGCAATTCTCTTAAAAATTACAAATACACAAATATACACAATTTCCTTCTTAATACAAAATTATCAATACTATGGTTTTGTTCTCTCATACCTTATCATACTTACTTCTCACTCTTCCTGGTGTTAAGAAACACACACCCTCCATCAAGGAAGCCGGTTGCCATCCCAGTCACTTAGGATCAGAGTTTTGGCCAGGACATGGGCTTGTGCATGGCCATGATGGGCTTTATTTAATTATTATAAAGTTGTAGGCTTTCATACTAAAAAGGTCTCTTAGGCCCCTGGCCACTTCATCTAATTCTTTGTTCACTCGAGAAGTCAGCAGCTCCCATTCTTGCTGGTCACTTGACTGGACTTTGTACTTTTTGGTACCTTAAGATTTGTAAATACATTTATAAGTATAGTAACTCTAACTTGAACTTCATGAACTTCGAAGATCTGCAACCATTATCTTCTTGCTAATAATAAATAAATTTGACCTTGAGGGAGTTTTCTATTCTTTTATATTCTCAGTATCATACCACCCTTAGGGCTATTTTATTTGATATTCCGTTGAATTTTGTTTGACTCCTCACGACTCTGGAGGTTGTAGTCTCTGCCTGCTGCATACCTGTCTCCTCCATCAGACTGTGAGCTTCCTGAAGATGGGACAAGATGCTTTGTTCAGAGTTGTAGGCCCAGAATTCAGCACCCTGCTTGGCACAGAACAGACACTATTGTCACTCGGCTCCTACAGCAGGAACTCATCTATAGTTGAACAAGTTGAGTTTACTTCTCCTTGCAAAGATGGAGCCCCTCACCATGGGCAACCATAGGGCATGTCAGTAAGAAGGTGTTAGAAAGGACTTAGGATACAGCAACATGGATGGTCCTAGAGATTCTTATACTAAGTGAAGTAAGCCAGATAGAGAAAGACAAATATATAATACCACTTATATGCGGAATCTGAAAAATGATACAAATGAACTTATTTACAAAACAGAAACAGACTCATAGGCATAGAAAACAAGCTTATGGTTACCAAAGGGGAAGGGGCAGGGTAAATTAGGAGTTTGGGGTTAGCTGATACACAGCACTATATATAAAATAAACAACAAGGACCTACTGTATAGCACAGGGAACTGTATTCAACGTCTTGTAATTACCTATAATGGAAAAGAATCTTGGGAAAAGAATCTGAAATGTTATATATATATAAATATATTCAGATATATATATCCAGGTATATATATCTGAATCTCTTTGCTGTACACCTGAAACTAATACAGCATTGTAAACCAACTACACTTCAATTAAAAAAATCGAATTTCAATATAAGTATAAAAAAAAGAAAAGAAAAGAAAAAGAAAGGACCCAGGAAAGGATTTGGGCTTGCTTATGTTAGGTGATTTGGGGTAGGGTTTAAAGAGGCAGGGCTTTGCTCTGAATTGAATGCTGCCGGGAAACAGAGGTAATTCTGTGACTGAGGAGGCTGCCTAGAGCAACGTTAAAGATGTAATCGGTAAAGAAATAGCAGTCATGCATATTTGTCAGGATAGGGGATATTGGGTCATTTTGAAGGTTTGGGCAGTGTTCACGTTTTTGTCTATTCAGACATGATCACGGCGTGTTCTTATTTCGGTCTTACTGTATCATAGTCATAGAGTAGCCTGCTCTGCTCATGTGTGAAACTGGTTCTGTTCCACAGGAGAACACCAAGACCTGGTTATGAGTGCTGAGACCGCTCGTAGCAACACCCAGGTTTAGCAGGAGTATCAGGCTGGCTCCAGTGTGGACTTTAGGACAGCTCTAGTTGGTCTAGGGTCCTGCTCCTACTACACCTCCTTCAGATTCTTTGGGCCTCAGAGAGTGGCTTACACAAGGCCTCAGCATCCAATACTTCTTTCTTCCTCTCCCCCAGCCACTTCTGTCCTTAACACGCATTTTTCACTGCAGCAACACTCTATACCCTAGTGTCTAGGGAGCAGACGGGGGAGACCAATGGCTAAAACCAGCTGCCTAGCAACCATTTGTCCTTCCTTGTGTGGGATCAGTCTAACCAGCTCTTGCTTCTCCTCCTCCAGCCCAGATTTTCCACCCCTGGTTGCTGGAGTCAGCAAAGCTGGCACAGACAAGGCTCTCAGCCCCCCGCTGTTGACTTGCCAAAAATATTTCTGCAACTGGAATTCAATTTGGAAAATGTTTTACAAATAGAACATCTTGGGAGAACATTTTAATTTTCCCCGACAAAAGTATGGTGTGCTATTCTTCTAGATAATAGCTCCCAATGCTTTGGAAATGGAGACCTTAACTGGTTAATCTTAGTCCTTGATTTTTATTCCAGCCCTTTAATTTGGACATCTTTAAAACTAGTAACTATCTCAAATATAAGAACACTTGGAGTGCACATAAATATTTAAGATCCTGACTCAGGGAACTTGTTAACTCCCCAAGGCCTTTGACTAGGAGGAAAAAAAGTTCATAGCTGAATGGTTTATGTCACTTATTCTCCGACAAATCTGTCCCCCGTTCCACTCTCACCAGTCATTCTGAGTCACTTTGAAAAATATATGTTTTGAAGAACTACTGAAATATTTAGAAGGCAGGAAGACACATATATACATGTGTGTGTACTATATATATACACACACACACATACACACACACACATCTTATATATCTTCTTTCTCACATAACTGATGTTGTGATTACGTGAGCAATAACAGCAACAATGAGCTTCCTTTGGAGATGCTTATTAAAGTCACAGAATAAAGAAGGCTTTGATTATGTCTTGGTCTTTACATGAAATTGCAGGGTGTCTTTAACCAACTAAACTAACCAACCTGTAAGCAAACCACTTACCTTATAAAGACCGCTGAAAGGAACAAGTAAATTGCTGGGAGAAGTGGAAAAGTCTACTGACAGGTTGACTTATGGTTGGTGGACATTGGCCTCTTTCTACACTTAAGTTTTAACTTCTATATGAATATCTCAAGGGCAAAGTACAGATGCCAAGTGTGCAATAGGATTCTGGTATAATGGAGCATTAACTGTTCTAAGAGTCAAGAGACCTGAATTCTAGTATCACCTTAGTTGTTGAATGTTGACCTTAAGCAAAACATGCAAACGAAAGTATCTAGATCTCAGTTTTTGTAAAATGAGAGGAATTGTACTAGCTGATTTAGTAGGTTTCTTGCAGCTTAAGTATTCCAGCTTTCGAAAGCATGAATGCGTTGTCAGTCATTTAACACAGGCAGCTCACAAAAAATAATAAGCCCATAATATAATTAGTGCATGCTGTCATGAAGTGAAGGTGATGTACCACAGGTCATGTACACTAAATGGTAGCTTGTGCCATAAATGTGTTGTATCTGAAACATACGTTACCCTCCCTCTTTCACCTCCTTTAAAACAAATATTTGTTTAAACATTAAGCTTAGCCATTATCACATCCTTGCTGGCCTGAGTCACGATCTGCTCGTGATCTGATTTCATGTATTGTCCATAATTTATATTTTGTTTGTTGCTGTGTAGCTTAGCCTGGCAGCTCGGGCTGGGCTCCTGGTGATAAGAAAGAGTGCATATCTGTGCCACGAAAATCATGAAATAAAACCTTCTCCAAACCAGAAAACAGTCATATCCCTATTTCTCCTAAGGATGGAGGTGCTTTGCAGGATGATGCTAGATAGTAACAGCTTAATTAGGTGTTTGCTAGAAAGGTAAACATTACAGCAAGATTTTTTGATAAGAAAATTTTAGATAGTTAATTAGTGATAAATTTTACTTTAAAAACCTGCCTAGGAAGTGAACTATTTTAACCATATCCTACCTGAAACTACCTGTCTATTTTTATTGTTGTGTACTGTATACTGTAAAAAATAAAAATGTAAATTCACAAGGTTTTTTCAACAGTATAGAAGGGTTTCAGGAGAGAAGACCCTTACCATGAGTTTGGTTTGAGGACCCTAAACTTAAATCCTATGACCTTCAATAGCAAGATTATAACCACAACATGTGGCAGCTGTAGACCAAGAAGGACATTAGGAAACATTCACCAGACAGAATGTCTAGAATTAAACCTCCATTAGTACCAAAGCCTGCCTTAGGCACACAGACCTACTGTATTGACTTTGGCAATGTATCTACCTTGTAATGCCAACAAAGTTAACTGAAGTTGAAAATTGATTGAAAACACAACCTAGTTCTCTCAATCTCTCTTTTCACTTGGGTTGTGATTTGGTTTAGCTGAATGTGGCAGAACCCTCCACCCCTGTGCCCATACTTTTCTTCCTCTTTGGGTCAAGACTTGGGTAGCCCCATCCCCTGGGAGAGGCAGGCTACCTGAGCAAATTACTCTTCCGGGCTTCACACATCTTCAAGCACTTGATTTCTGTTTAAAGAAAATTAAACTTTTATTTACTCTGCAAAGTGTATTTAATGGAGATTTCTCTACAGACATATGTGTGCCTTGTTAATCCAGCTAGGGAAAAAAAAAATTAACATGACTCTAGCTAAATGGTAGCAGCAAGAAGGGAAATGTTTCAGCACCTGCTCGGGCAGCCCAGGGAACACCCTTCTAACCTTGTATGGCTTGGAGATCACAGGACAGGTGTGCCAAAGAGAACCATGGACCGAGGGAGGATAGAGAGGATTAAACCTGAAGAGATAGGGAAGGGGAGGGTGTGAGCTAATTGGAAACTATACGATGTTTGATCTGGAGGAGCCCTTATGTATTTTCTAGTAGAATCTCCTCATATTGTAGATGAAGAGGCACAGTCCCCGAAAGGGTAGGTACCTGCCTAAGGACACGTGGCTAATTAAGTGACAAAGCTCAGGTTTCCTGACTTGTCAGGTAATCTTTTCATCGCACCACACTGTGTACTTTACCTGTCAGAGCCTCTGGCACTTTGGGAGAGAGAGGATTCTAATTATAGCCTCACCACTGACTGACTCCTGGCCTAGCTGGGAAGTCACCCTATCTGAACTTCAGCTTCATTCTTTCCTGAGATGGGGCCAGGGCCAGGCAGAGCTGACCCATGTTTAGAGCTCAGGTTCTCTGGAGAACAGTGCACTCTACATGGTTTTATTTCTTGTCTCTATGAAGGAACATTCTGAGTGGTCGATTTTACCCAAATGTGCCTGCTCTCTTTGTTTTCCTCTTGGGCAGGGAGATTGCTTTGTTTCCTGATCAGGGTCTGTTAGAGGCAGATGAAATCTGCCTGCTTATGTAGACAAGGTTCAGTTATTCCAGAAATGAACCAAATTCTCTGAGCACATTTGAGTTCTTCCCTTTTGGGCTGTCCCCAGAATGGCTGAGAAAGTGACAGCACCCTGTCAATGGGGAGAGTAAAACACAACACTGACCTAGGGCTTTCTTAAAATGATTGCGATAAATAATTTGACCAGGATGTTACAAAAGAATAATAACTTGGGTATTTTCTGTTTTAAGCATACTAAAACTTAAAATGATGTGAACTTCTAAGACAGAAACATGAGGCAATTGTTATTCACATGATCAAATGATTCTTTACCTTTCTTGCAGCCTTTTCTTCCGTTAGCACAATGGAAAGTGCAACCCAGTTTATACACATCTATTGCATAAAGTAACATGCACCAAACTTTCAGAACTCATAAAAACCCTAATTTATCATATGTACCATAGATGTACTACAGATGTACCACAGTCTTGACTATCTCTGTCTTCTCCCATTATTAACTCATTTTAAAGATTTTGAAAAAATATATATATATACACACACATATGCACACACACACACATCTTTTGTAAAAGGCACATGTAGTTATTATGAAAGAGTAGAAAGTTACCCCATAATCCTACCACCCAGAGATACGTATCCTTATCACCTTTTTGTAGATCCTTGCAGAACTCTCTATATAATACTACTACTACATACTACTAAAAGTACTGCATAATAATACTAATTATGCTCTTTTCTGCATATTTTCTCCAACCTGCTTTTTCTATTAATATGCTGTGAACAGCTTTCCATGTTGATAAATATTAATTTACAACATTATTATAATAGCTATTGTTTGTACACACATACACATTTATTTCAGTCATGTGCTATGGTAGACATTAAATTGCTTCCAGTTTTTAACTATTACTCGTACAAATGACAATTCAGTTCAGTAAACATCTTTAAATCTTTGTGTATGCCCTCAATTATTTTCTCAGGGTAAATTTCTAAAACGGAATTGCTTGGCCAGAGGGCATCCTTACTTTAAGACTTTTGATGTACATCACTAAACTGCTCTGAAGAAAAGTTGTACCCAGAAATCTGTATGTGATTATTTTTCTCTGTACCTCAGTAGCCATGTGCATGATCTTTTTAAAATCCATTATTTTTTAGAGCAGTTTTAGGTTCACAGCAAAATTAAGAAAGTACAGATATATACCCCCTTGCCCCCACACGTTAGCCGCCATCATCAACATCCTCTACCAGAGGGACACATTTGTTGCAAGTGATGAACTTCCATTGACACATCATAGTCATCCAAGATCCACAGTTTACATTAGGGTTCACCGTTGGTTTTTCACATTCTATAGGTTGGGACAAATGTATAACGACATGCCTTCATCATTACAGTATTGTACAGAATATTTTGATTGCCCTAAAAATCCTCTGTGCTATGCCTATTCATCCCTCCTCTGCCGCCACCCCCTCAACAAAAATCCTGGCAACCACTGATCCTTTTATCGTCGCCACAGTTTTGCCTTTTCTACAATGTCATATAATTGGAAGCACAAAGTATTGGTGCTTTCAGATTGGCTTCTTTCACTTAATAATATGCTTTTAAATTTCCTCATATCTTTTCATGGCTTAATAGCTCCTTTCTTTTTACTGCTGAAAAATAGTGTGTTATCTAGTTGTACCATAGTTTATTTATCCAGTCACCTACTGAAGGGCATCATAGCTGCTTCCAAGTTTTGGCAATTATGAATAAAGCTGCTATAAAATATGTGTGCCTGTTTTTTGTGTGGACATATGTTTTTAAATTCTTTGGGTACATACCAAGGAGCTCAATTGCTAGATCATATGGTAAGAGTATGTTTAGATTTGTAAGAAACTGTCAAACTGTCTACTAAGGTCTACTAACTGTCTGTTAAGATCTTTGGCCATTTTTTTGATTGGGCTGTTTTCTTACTGTTGAATTTTAAGAGCTCTTTATATATTTTGGATAATAGTCCTTTGTTGGATGTGTCTTATGCAAATATTTTCTCCCAGTCTGTGGCTTGTCATCTCATTTTCTTAACGCTGTCTTTTGCAGAGCAGAAGTTTTTTAAGGGAGTCCAATTATCAATTATTTCTTCCATGGATTGTTCCTTTGGTATTGTGATGACTAAAAAGTCATCACCACAATCAATGTCATCTAGGTCTTCTCCTATGTCATTTTCTAGGAGTTTTATATTTAAGTCTATGATCATTCTGAGTTAATCTATGTCTAGATTAATTTTTTTTTTTTTTGCATGTGGATGTCCAGTTGTTCTAGCACCATTTGTTGAAAAGACTATCTTTGTGCCATTGTATTGCCTTTGTTCCTTTGTCAAAGAAAAGTTGACTGTATTTATGTGGGCCCATTTCTGGGCTCTCTATTTTGTTCAATTGATCTCCCTAATCTTTCATCAATAACACACTGTCTTGATTACTGTAGCTTTATTGTAGGTCTTGAAATCAAATAGCTTCAGTCCTTGAACTTCGTTTTTCCATTTTTTGCTGACTATTCTGGGTCTGTTGTCCCTTCTTACACACTTTAGACTTATTTTATAGATTATACAAAATAACTTGCTGCAATTTTGATTCATATTATATTGAATCTATAGATGAATTTGGGAGGAACTGACATGTTGACAATATTAAGTCTTCCTATCAATGAACATGGAATATCTAATTACCATGTTCTTCTTTGATTTCTTTCATCAGAATTTTGTAGTTTTCCTCATATAGATCTTGCACATATTTTGTTAAATTTATACATCAGTATTTTATTTTTGGGGATGTGAATGTAAATGGTATTGTGTTTTTAATTTCAAATTCCACTTTTTCATTGCTGGTATATAGGAAAGTGACTGACTTTTGTATATTAATTTTGAATCCTGCCATCTTGCTATAATCACTTAGTTTTAGGAGGGTTTTGTTTTTTAAATTGTTTTGGATTTTCTACATGGATGACCATGTCATCTGCAAATAAAGACTGTTTTGTTTCTTCTTCCTCCCTCTATATACTTGTTATTTCTTTTTCTTGTTTTATTGCCTTAGCTAGTACTTCCAGTACAATATTGAATGCGTTATCTTTTTATTCAACAGTTTATTGAGGTATAACTGACATATTATAAAATGTATTCATTGTAAATGAACAGTTTGTGATTATTAATAAATGCATATAGTTTCAACCACCACCACAAACCAGTTGTACAGCATTTCCATCTCCCAAAATTTCCCTCAGTGTTATCTTTTAAAGTTTGTTTGATTTATTGAGATATAATTGAATACAGTGAAATGGTCAGATTTTAAGTGTAACTACTGTCAATCAATTTTGATGAATGTATATCAAGGCACAGGTTATTGTAGTCATACCAGAGCATTTCCTTGTACCTCTTCCCAGTCAACTCTACCCCTTAAGAAGCAAATATCTATCTGATTTCTATCACTGTATGGTCTAGAATTTCATATATATGGACTCATGCACTATACACTTTCATTCAGTATAGTATTTTTGAAACTTATCCATGTTGTTTCATATTTCAGTAGTTTGTTGCTTTTTTATTGGTGACTATATCAAAGCTTGTTTATTCATTCTTCTGTTGACAAACATCTGGAGTTTTTCCAACTTTGGCTATTATGAGTAAAGCTGCTATGAGCATCCTTTTTTAAAAACAATAAATTTATTTCTTTATTTATTGGCTGTGTTGGGTCTTTGTTGCCCCCTTGAGGTGACTTCTCTTGTGCAGCATGAGCTCTAGGTGCATGGGCTTCAGTAGTTGTGGTACGTGGGCTCAGTAGTTGCAGCTTGCGGGCTATAGAGCACAGGCTCAGTAGTTGTGGTTCAAGGGCTTAGTTGCTCCATGGGCATGTGGGATCTTCCTGGACCAGGGATGGAACCCATGTCCCCTGCATCGGCAGGCAGATTCTTAATCACCACTCTGAACATTCTTATACAAGGCTTTTTATAGACAATTCTTTTTATTTTTCTCAGACAAATAGCTAGGAGTGAAATTCCTATGTCATAGGGTAGATGTCCGTTTTAACTTCTTATGAAACTGCTAAACTGTTTTCCAAAATGTTTGTACCAATTTACACACCTATCAGAGTGCTGCTTATTCTAAATCCTTTCCAATAGTTGGTGGTTAAAATCTTTCAAATTTTAGATGTTCTAGTGGATAGGTACTGGAATTTCAGTGTGGTTTCACATTATCTTTAAAAATTGTATCATTTTCAATAATTTGATACCAGTCAGATTGACTAATTTTTATATATTCATTGATAAATTCATTGATTTTATATATTCAATGATGGGTCATTAGATTTACCCAATTCTATTCATAATTGCAAATTTACCTGAAAACCCAGCATACATGAAACATAAAGGAAATTCAGAAAAAACTGGGCATCTTTTAGTATCAATGTTTAATTTGCAAATTAGCTTTAGATTTCAAACTCATGGGCCAGTCCTGGCTTTCTTATGTATGAATTATCTATGTAAAAATGCTTTCTTTCAAATTTATTTTATATTCAATAGGAAGGGACACAAGTTTAAGCTTCCTTTTTGTTTAAAAAAAACCCAATCTGTATTGATATTATCTAACAAATAAGGCTAAATAGATGAAGAGGGTCACTCAAGTTATGGGACTAGTTTTATAACCAGTACATGGTATGCAAAAGTGTTAAAATTTTTTTATTGAATGATGGAATACATGAATGAATGGAGGATTAAAGATCTTGGATTCTTTCTTTACATCTTCTCTTCTTTTTACTTATATCTGGTTTTCTTCCTGCTCTTTCCTTGCTAGAGTTTCAGTAAAAGGTATTAATGAGGTATTAGGCCATACAGTACCTGGGGTTGAGAGACCTTGGAGGAAGTCAGAGTCTACAATCCCTATTTATCTTCACTGGCTTCCTCTTCTACCTCATACTATTTGTATTTTGTAATTGTGTGTGTGCGTGTATGCTCTTGTAAGCTGTCCTAAAGCTTTTCTGGAAAGAGTCACAGAACAAACAAAACACAATGCACAAGAAAGAAAAGGCCTGGGACTTCCCTGGTTGCGCAGTGGTTAAGAATCTGCCTGCCAATGCAGGGGACATGGGTTCGATCCCTGGTCCAGGAGTATCCCACATGCCCATGGAGCAACTAAGCCTGCATGCCACAACTACTGAGCATGTGTACCACAACTACTGAAGCCCGCACACCTAGAGCCCGTGATCTCCAGCAAGAGAAGCCACCATGCTGAGAAGCCTGTGCAGTGCAAGCAAGAGTAGCCCCTGCTAGCTGCAACTAGAGAAAGCCTGAGTGCAGCTATGGAGAACCAATGCAGCCAATACAAAATAAATAAACAAACAAACAAATTTATTTTTAGAAAAAGAAAGAAAGAAAAAGAAAGAAAGAAAAAGAAAGCAAGAAAAGACCTACAGCAAAACAGTCTGAATGGGGAGAAAAATCCACCCACAGGAAAGCTAAGAGCTCTGGCAGGTAGTAATCACAGAACCAGTTATCAAAGCCAGCCAGGACTTTTGGGGAAGGAAGTGTGGAAGCTAGGCCCTAGGATCACCTAGGATTTAAATAACAAATATTGCAGAAAACTAAGAAAATATAGATGGGCAAAGAGAAGAAAATAAACAGGGGTAGATAGAATTCAAATAGATGAACAAGTAAAGGACAAACAAAGAGGTGAGAGTGTAACATGAGCAAATGTTTGGAGTAGGAGATAAGCATGCACTGTCCAGGAGACAATGAAGCAGGGACGGAGTAGAAGGTGCAAATTATGGAGAAAGGCAGGGACTGGGCCATAAAAGGGAGGTAAGACCATATTTTAAAGTAAGGTAATGACATTTCAGGCTATGGAGCTTGGAGCTTTTCATGAAGTTAAAGACTCCTGAGAATTCTAGAGCACGGGATCAATAAGAGGAAACTCAGTATGTTAGTGGTAATTTGGTCATATTTTTTCAGGCTGTCTTGGAAATAGGAGAGATTAGGTCAAAGAGATTAATTCTGCGACAACCTCTCAGAAATCCTTTCTGTTCTTCAACTATCAGTCTGCCTTCCTGTGAAATGGGGAGAATGTTATCACCTTCCTAAGATATTAATCAAGTGTTTCAAATATTCTTCCTCACATTAAATGCTTGTACCTTATTAGTACAGTTTTCTCCAAAGTTCTGCCTTCTTTTAAGATAATATGGTGCACAAAATTCAAACTTATAGAACAAATTAAATGGTTGTCATTTTCTAATTGAAAATATACTTCACTTTATAAAATGTCTCAAGTAAGGAGCGCAGCTGAGAGTTGCACTGGGGCCATTATAACGTAGCATTTCTATGGGGAAGGGGGAGGTTTGTACTTTTCTAAAGCACTTACACATCCATTACCCCAGGTGATTCCAGAACTTAATTTTATAGGTAAGAAAATTGATATTTAAAGAAGTAAACACTGTTGCCCGAGGTCACAAAGATAGAAAGAGATAAAGCCAGTACATTAAAGAAAAGATTAAATTTATCAAAATTGAACAGAAAACCTTTCTGGAATTATAATCTAATAAGAAAACATGTTTTAACTTTAAAATGTTCAAATGCAGAGACTTTCTGATAAATACAACTTGTGTGGCAGCAAAGCTTCCCCTGGGACACTCTTTGAGGGTTTGTCATTTGTCCCCCTCTGTCTTTTTTGCTGATAATAGCTAAAATACCACCACCATTACTACCACTACTTTTTGCCTGGCATATTACAAATCCTATCACTTTTAGTAATATGAATGGCTATTATTTTTTTCTGGCTTGTCACAATTTCACCACTAATATAATAATACTAACATTAATTGAGTGCTTACTGTATACAAGCACATTTCCTGTAACACCTCATACATTTCCTTCGAAGACCCTGTAGGGAAGGCATTACTGATTATTAGGTCATTTTTAAAAATGGGAAAACTGAGGCTTAGCAAGAGAGGTTAAGAACCTTGGCCAAGCTGACATAGCTAGGAAGTGGCGGGGCCAGAAATTAAGTCCAGTTTTGTCTTACTGGAGAGTCTTAACCATTGAGAAATAAGCCTAAGGCATTTCTCCGATTTCATATCCTGGGAAGCTCCTGGACACCCTGTCAAGAGCCAGGGAGTGTCCTGTTGTTCTTGAGTCACTTCATCTCTGGTGAGTGACAAGTGTTGAGGAGCTCAGCCAGCAACGGATCCTCAGGGGAGAGGTGGTATTTCACTCAGCCTGTTTTGTGTGTTTTCTGTCCTCTTCTCTTTGCCAACGTAAGTTAGTGCCAGTAAAAGATCATTGGATTGTGAAAGAGATGCCAATAAAGCTGCTGTAGGAGAATGTCCTTGATAATAACACTCTGTGCTTGGTGAGCGGTATCTGAAAATCTCCCAGCACAGGGCAGCCTGCAGGTACTGAGTCACGTGCTCATCCCAGCAGATTTCATGTGTCAGGGGAGGAGGGTGAAACAGAGCTGGGATTCTCAAAGTCTTTCCAAGGCTGTAAACCGAGGTTGATCAGGGATATATCGTTGTCAGCCTCATCTTTGTAACTGGCAAGATCACTCAGAAGGCATGGGCTAGTCCCCGGGGAGAGCTTGGAAAGAAAACCTCTGCCAAACTCTGCCAAGCCTGAAACAGAGAGGTGGTGGAAAAGCTAGTTAAAAGCTCAGATTCTAGAGTCAGATTAATTGGCTAAACCTAAAATAACCAAATAACTCTATGCTTCAAATTCCTCATTTGCAAGATGGGCTTAATACAAGTAAGTGTCTGTTTTACAGGATTATTGTCAGGATGGTGAGATTGTGCTAGAAAGATGCTGAGCAAAGTGCCACATAAGGGACTTCCCTGGTGGCTCAGTGGTTAAGAACATGCCTGCCAATGCAGGGGACACGGGTTCAAATCCTGATCTGGGAAGATCCCACATGCCCATGGAACAACTAAGCCTGTGCACCACAACTACTGAGCCTGTGCTCTAGAGCCTGTGAGCCACAACTATTGAGCCCGTGTGCCATAGCTGCTGAAGCTTCTGTGCCTAGAGCCTGTGCTCCGCAACAAAAGAAGCCACCACAATGAGAAGCCCACGCAGCACAACAAAGGGTAGCCCCCGGTCACCACAACTAGAGAAATCCTGCGTGTAGCAATGAAGACCCAACACAGCCAATAAATGAATAAATAAATAAATTTTTTAAAAAGTGGCACATAATTTCCCAGTTATTGGCAAATATAAGTATAAAGCTCCAGTGGGAACCAGCCTCTTTTAACAGAAGCTGTTGGTTACCGGAGGAATCACAAAGCAATAAGCAAAAGAGAGGCATCCTGTTGATATGGGGAAATGTCTGAAGGAGCCCCTGACTTTTAAGGGTTTCCACTATATGGTATCATGTCTCAGGCATACAGTTTTCAGACATGAGATAGAAGAGTGAAGATGTTTCCATGAGCTAACATCTTAGCATGACTGAGCACTGCTTCTACTCTGCTTTGCTCTTGTCAGGAATTTGAGTTCACAAAAGTGGAAAATTCAAATGCCCTACAGGGGCCAGGCAAGGGATGCTTACTGGGCATAAGAAAATGAGCAAGGCAAGCTGGGTAATGAACAGCAGAGAATCCTCAGCCTAGGTGATAGGGAGACGATAGGGAGTGGTGATGCCTGCGGTGAACGGGCAAGTGCATGCCCAAGCTTGAGCTGCAACTGCTGCTCCACAGCAGCCCATTTTAGCCACATGTGGAAGTGGGTCAGAGCTTGTGATTTTCCCAAAAATTTTGATTTAGATTTTTATGTGAAATTATATGAAAACGTTTTTAAAAAAATTAAACATTTTACTTTGAAATCATTATAGATTCATGTGCATTTGTAGGAAATAATACAGAGAGATCCTTAGTATTCTTTTACCCATTTTCTTTCCCCTAGTGGTTAACATCTTGCAATATTACAATCTGGATTGATGCTGATAGAGTCAAGACGCAGGATGCCTCCATCACCACAAGGATCCCTCATACTGCCCTTTTACAGCCACAGATACGTCCTTCCCACCCCCACCACCTCCTTAACCCTGGGCCACCAAGAATCTGTTCTCCATGTCTATAATTTTGACTTTTCTAGAATGCTGTATAAATCAAATCATACAGTATTTTGAGACTGGCTCTTTTCGTTCAGCATGATTATCTGCAGATTCATCCAGATGGTTGCACGTAGACATAGTTTGCTCCTTTTTATTGCTGAGTAGTATTCACTGTAATATGGTTTAAAAATTCATCCATTGAAGGACATTTGGTTGTCTCTAGTTTGGTGCTTTTATGAATAAAACTACTTTAAACACTTTTGTACAGCCTTTTGTGTGAACATAAGTTTTCATTTCTTTGCAATAAATGCCCAAGAATCCAGCCACTGGGTCATATGATAGTCACACGTTTAGTTTTTTAAGGAACTGCCAAACTGTTTTCCAGAATGCCTTTAGCATTTTACTTTCCTATCAGCATCGCACATGCGACCCAATTTTTCCACATCCTCACAAACAGATGGTGTTGTCATTATTTTTTACTTTAGTTTGTAAAAGTAAATCATAGGTTTGTAGTTATATCTCTTTGTGGTTTTATATTGCACTTCCCTAATGGCTAAAGATGTTGAACATCTTTCCACATGCTTAGTTATCAATTTATCATCTGTACATCCTGTTTGGTGAAAAATCTGTTCATGACATGCAGATGGCCAGCAGGCACATGAAAAGATGCTCAACATTGCTAATTATAAGAAAAATGCAAATCAAAACTACAATGAGTTTCTGATGGCCAGTCAGAATGGCCATCATCAAAAAGTCTAGAAATAATAAATGCTGGAGAATGTGTGGGGAAAAGGGAACCCTTATATACTGTTGAGAATATAAATTGTTGCAGCCACTATGGAAAACAGTATGGAGGTTCCTTAAAAAACTAAAAATAGAGTGACCATATGATCCAGCAATCCCACTACTGGACATAGATCTGGAAAAGATGAAAACTCTAATTCAAAAAGATACATGCACCCCAATATTCATAGCAGCACTATTTACAATAGCCAAGACATGGAAGCAGCCTAAATGTCCATCGACAGATGAATGGATACAGAAGATGTGGTATAAAAATACCATGGAATATTACTCAGCTATGAAAAAGAATAAAATAATGCCTTTTGCAGCAACATGGATGGACCTAGAGATTATCATACTAAATGAAGTCAGAGAAAGAAAAATATATATCACTCATATGTGGAATCTAAAAAAATT
Source organism: Hippopotamus amphibius kiboko (assembly GCF_030028045.1). Lineage (NCBI taxonomy): Eukaryota > Metazoa > Chordata > Mammalia > Artiodactyla > Hippopotamidae > Hippopotamus > Hippopotamus amphibius. The sequence goes on along the minus strand of NC_080188.1, from coordinate 140,182,767 downwards.
GATACAAATGAACTTATTTACAAAATAGAAATAGACTCACAGGAATAGAAAACAAATTTAGGGTTACTGAAGTGGTGGAGGTGGGGAGAGGGATAAATTAGGAGTTTGGGATTAACATATACACACTATTATATGAAATAGATAACCAACAAGGACCTACTGTATAGCACAGGGAATTATACTCAATATTTTGTGATAACCTATAAGGGAAAAGAATCTGAAAAAGAGTATATATATGAGAATCACTTAGCTGTAAATCTGAAACTAACATGACATCGCAAATCAGCTACATTTCAGTAAAGGAAAAAAAAAAAAGAAAGAAAAGGGGCTGAAAACGGATGCATATAAAACTGTTCTAGCAATATGTTAAGAAAAATCATGTTTTAAAATAGATTTCATGAAATAGTAAAAAAATCTGTTCATGTTTTTTTGTCCATTTTCTAATTGGATTTTTTAAAACCTAGTATTGAGAGGTTTTTTTTTTTTATTCTAAATACTAGTTCTTAGATGTGTGTGATTTGCAAATATTTTCTCCCTCTCTATAGCTTGTCTTTTCATCCTCTTAACAGCGTCCATAGCAAAGCAATTTAAATTTTTTGATGAAGTCAATTTGTCAAGTTTTCCTTTTATGAATCATGCTTTTGTTATCAAATTTAAGAACTCTTTGCCAAGTGTTAGATCCTAAATATTTTCTATGATTTTTAATAGTTTTATAGTTTTACATTTACATTTAAATCTGTGATGCATTTTGAGCTAATTTTACTCCAGTTACTCCAGCACCATTTGTTGAAAAGGCTGTCATTCCTCCATTGAGTTGCTTTTGCATCCTTATCAAAAATATGATTCTGTGGGTCTAGTTCTGGATTCTTTATTCTGTTCCTCTAATCTATGTGTTTATACCTTTGCCAATTCCATTTATGTACGTCTTCTTTGATATCTTCCATCAGCATTGCATAGTTTTCAGCATACAAGGCCTGTACATGTTTTGTTTTTGAGCAATTTTAAATGATACTATATTTTTAATTTCAGTGTCCATATGTCCATTGCTAGTGTATGAAATATAATTGATTTTCATATGTTTATCTTGAATCCTGAGGTCTTGCTGAACTCATTGATGAATTCTAGCAGCTTTTTGTTTTGGTAGACTCCTTGGAATTTTCTATGGCAATCATGTCATTTGCTAAGAGATAATTTTAGTTCTTCCTTTTTGATCTTTCCTCCCTCCCTTCCTTCCTTCCTTCCTACCTTCCTTCCTTCCTTCCCTCCTTCCTTCCCTCCTTCCTTCTTCTTTCCTCCCTCCCTCCCTTCCTTTCTCTTTCTTTCTTCTTTTCTTCTTTTTTTTTTTCTCCTGTTTTCCTTATTGCCCTGGCTAGAATGTTCAATACACTGATGAATAAATGTGAGAATGAGCATCCTGCCTTGATCCCAATCTTAGGGGGAAAGCATTCAGTCTTTCACTATCAAGTATAATGTCAGTAGTAGTTTTTTTTTTACAGAGATTCTTTTATCAAGTGGAGGAAGTTCCTCTCTATTGCCATTTTTTCTGAGAGTTTTTGTCATAAATGAGTGTTGAACTTTGCCAAATACTTCTTGTGCATCAATTAATATGAACTTATGATTTTTCTTTTTAGCCTGTTAATACAGTGGATTTCACTGATTTTTAAACAATGAACCAGGTTTGCATCCCTGGAATGAACCCCACTTGGTCATAGTTTATAGTTCTTTTTATGTATTGCTGAATTCTATTTGCTAATATTTTGTTAAGAATTTTTACAGTTATATCTATGAGACATATTTGATATTTGTCTGTAGTTTTTTTTTTTTGTACTATCGTTCTGTAGTTTTGGTGTTAGGGTAACACCAGATTCAGAAAATGAATTGGGAAATGTTCCCCCCTCCTCTATTTCGGGAAGAGAGTGTGTAAAATAGATGTTATTTCCTCTTTAAATGTTTGCTACAATTCTCCAGTGATACCGGCTGGGCTTAAAAATTTTTTTTATTATGTACTAATTCAATTTGTTTAAATTATAGAGCCGTTGGGCTCCCCAAATTCTACAGATATAAAACGGGCTGATAAAACTATTCAGCTGCAAACAAGTGCTACCTTTCAGGAGAAAGGTTAACCCCAAGGTGAAGCTTTGAGCTTAGAAAATGGAGCCTAGAGCCACAGAAGGCTTGAAACCTAATAAAATTTGCCCAGCTGGATTTCAAAATTGCTTGGGAGTGATTACTTCTTTTCCCCTTCCATTTTCCCTTCTGAATGGGAACATCCATAACTGCTATTCTATTCCTGTCTAATCACTATATTTTAGGAGCTGATAACTTGTTTTCTAGTTTTACAGGTTCACAAATGGAGAGGAATTTTGCCCCAGGTTGGATCATGACCACAGACTTCCTCATATCTATTTAAATGACTTAGATGATGGGATTTGGGAATTGTAAGCTGATGAGAATTTGGATTTTGAGTAGCTGCAGTAATCTTTTGAAACTTTTGACAGCTTTAGGGTGTGGTGAATGAATTTTGTATGTGGGACAGGCATGAATCTTTGGGAGCAGGTTATGGTAGCAGAATAATGGATCCCTCAAAGATTTCCACATCCTAATCCCCAGAACTTGTGACTATATAACCTTAATTGGCAAAAAAATAAACAAAACCCAGAAAACAAAAAACAAAAAACAAAAAATTTACAGGTGTGGTTAAAGATCTTATGATGGGGAGATTATCCTGGATTCTCCCAATGGACCCAATGTAACCACAAGGGTTTTCGTAAGTGAAAGAGAAAGGCAGGCTACTCAGTGTCAGAGTAACGTGATATGAGAAAGACTTGACTGGACATTGTTGGCTTTGAAGATGAAAAGGATCCACAAGTCAAGGAATAAGGGCAGCCTTGAGAAACCGGAAAAGGCAAGGAAACAGATTCCCCACTGGAGCTTCCATAAAGTAATACAGGCTTGACACACCTTGGTTTTAGCCCAATGAGACCCACTTTGGAATTCTGACCTCCAGAACTGTAAGATAATAGGTTTGTATTGTTTTAAGCCACTAAGTTTGTCATAATTTATCATAGCAGCAATAGGGAACTAATACAAGTCCATACACTAAGATTTTATTTTGATTACTGTATTTTTCCATTCTAAAATTTCCACTTGATTCTTTTATATATCTTCTACTTCTTTTCTGAGGCTTCCTATTTTTTAAAAAAATTTGTTTCAACCATATTCACAATTGCTTGTTGAAGCCTTTTTATCATTGGCTGCTTTAAAAATCTTTGTCAGAGAAATCTAACATCTCTGTCATCTTGGTGTTGGCATCTGTTGAATATCTTTTTTCATTCAGTTCAAGACCCTCATGATTTTTGGGGGTGATGAGTTATTTTTGATTGGATCCTGGACTTTTTTGGTATTGTGTTCTGAGGCACTGGGTCTTATTTAAACCTACTCTTAGATGGCCTTCGCTGATACCATTCTGGCAGGGGAAGTAGGGCTGCCACTTTGTTATATTCAGGCAGGGTAGGAATCCAGGTTCATCACTTGGTCTCCATTAACACTCAAGTGGTGGTGGTTAGGGAAGCTCCTTGTTATTGCTGTTGGGAATGGGAGTTCTAGCGGTGGGAGTGTCCTCATTAGCACTGGGTGGTGGTGAAAGTTTCGATTCTCCATTAGGTCTCCTCTGATACCTCCCCTCTGGGGAGTGGGAGGTATGCCTTATTATTGCTGGAGAGATTCCCTTTGTGGGGGGAGGTTAGGGCTGCCTACCAGTAGTAGTGGATAAAAGTCCTGGCTTTCTACTTGGCCATCTCTGACACCACCCCCGTGGCGTGGTTGGGGCATCTCATTACAACCTCACAATGGTGGAAGTTGAGGTTTCCTACTCAGCTTTGCTGCTTTGGGCAGGGGTGGGGCCATAGTTTTTCCTATGGTATTGGCTGGAGCAGAGCAGTTATTGTCTGTTTTCTGTCTTGTTGGCTGCCCTTTCTCTGTCCTTTGGCTCTAGATGGCAGACTTTTCTTGGGGCTTGTTTTTGTTTATACCTGCTGGCATTTCTGGATTATGGGCTTTCTTAGTTCCAAATCTAGGATATATGAGTCAAAAAGAAAACCCATGGGACTCACTACAGACAGTCCCCAACTTATGATGGTTCAACTTACAATTTTTTGACTTTATTGTGTGTGACAGTGATATGCATTTCAGTAGAAACCACACTTTGAATTTTGAACTTTCCTGGGCTGGCAATATGTGGTATGATGCTGTCTCCTGATTCTGGGACATGTCGGCCATGTGATCATGAGGGTAAACAAATGATACACGTACAACTATTCTGCACCCAGACAGCCGTTCTGTTTTTCACTTTCAGTACAGTATTCAATAAGTTAATGAGATACTCAACATTTTATTATAAAATAGGCTTTGTGTTAGTTGATTTTGCCCAATTGTAGGCTAAGCGTTCTTAGCATGTTTAAGGTAGGCTAGGCTCAGCCATGATGTTTGGTAGGTTAGGTGTAATGAATGCATTTCGACTAAAAGTATTTTCAACTTATGACAGGTTTATTGCAATGTAACCTCTTCATAAGTCAAGGAAGATCTGTGCCATGTTGTTCCTCAGGTCCCAAGATCCCTATCTAATCTGGCTCTTCTTTTCACTTTTTAATTGTATTTCTTTTATATATAAAATGTCCAGGGTTTTTAGCTGTACTTAGTGGGAGGAATCGGGAAACATGTCTATTTCACCTTCTTGGAAGTGAAAATCTCTCCTCATTCTTTAATGTTGGTAACTAGTTAAAAATAAAATTAACACATTTTGGGAAGGGATGCCAAAGAAAAGAAATCTATAGATCTTATTTGGCCTAGGGCTGTCAGTTTATGATTTCTGTGTTAAACAGAAGGGAACTGAAGGAATGGAAATGTTTAAGTGCGTGTGTATGTGTGCACGCCTGTGGTAGGAAGGGGTGGTGGGAAAGAGGGAGGGATGATAGAGAGATAAATTTGGAACCTGGGAATTCATGGGACATAGCCTAGAATCAGGAACCTTCAAAACACAGACCACAGCAGGTCTCTGGAGGGAGAGCCCCTGGCTTCTGAGAAGGCTCTTCGTACTTGAAAGTTCCTGTAATCAAGTTTGCTAGAGGTAACTGCTTTGGAATTTTTTCTTTAATTACCTACTTAAAAGAAGAACATTTTCCTGATTATAAAATTAATGTAGCTTTGTGTTGGAAAATTAGAAAAATTCAGACAGGGAGAAAGAGAAACTAGTACCTCCCTAAACTCTTTATCCAGAGACCACTGTTAATATTTTTGTGTGTTTCCAATCAGTCTTTTTATCTGTCTTTTCATCCATCTATGTAAATAAAATTGTAGCTGTTCTTTTTTGTATGCTTTTAACCACCTCTTCCCCTTCACTTTATTCAATTATAAATGTAGTCCCATCATTGAACATTTTGGAAAGTATGCTTTTTGATAACTCCATTGTATTCAATTATTTGAAATTTAGCAGTAATTCTCCTATTGTTGAATGTTTTAGTGTTTATGATTTCTCACTAGTATAAATAGTGCTGTGATGAGAATGCTTGTCCACATGTCTTTTTAATTCCTAGAAGTAGAAATACTTGAGCAAAGGGCATTTGAGAATTTTGATTTGTATCATCAACTTGTTCTCCAGATAGTCTACCAATTTACATTCCCACCACCAGTATTGAAAAATTCTTGGTTCACTCTAGTCTTGCAGGCACTGACTATTACCATCTAAAAAAATCTTTGTGAATCTGAAGGCAGAAAAATGTTTCTTACTGTCATTTAATTTGCATTTATCTTATTACTAATAGTATTAAACACCTCTTCTCTTTTTTGCCTTTTTTATTTCTTTTGATAACTGCTTTTTGTTATTTGCACATTTTTTTCTATTTTAATTTTCTTCTTAATGGTTTGTTAGCTGTGTTACAAGGCTATTTTTCCAGTTTGTCATTGCCTTTTAATTTTGTATATGATGGTAATTGACACAGAACAGTTTACAATTTCAAATCTGTTCTTTTTCACTCTCTCTCTTTTTTTTTTTTTTTGATTCCTACCAAGCTTTTGTGCTTAGAAGGTCCTTCTCTATACATTCCATTTATTTACTGCTGCATAACTAATGACACCAAAACTTAATGACTTAAAACAATAATCGTTTCATTATATGTTACAGTTTTATAGATCAGGAAATTGGACAGGCTCCGCTGGTGATTTTTCTGCTCCACCTGATTTTGACAGAAATCATTCAGTGGACATCAGCTGGCAGATTAAGAGGCTCTAAAATGTGTCACCCATGTCTGGAGCCTTGTGGGGATGGCTGGAAGGCTGGGTTTAGCTGGGACTCTCCTCTGAGTACTTCCACGTGGACCATCTGATGTGGTGGCATTGGGGTAGTTAGAATTCTTACCATGGCAGCTCAGGACTCTAAAAGGGGGCCTTCGAGCAAACAACTGTAAGATTGTTTATGAAATTGCCCTGGACTATGTCAACTAGTCTATTAGTCAAAACAGTCTCAAGCCTGCCCAGGTTCAGGTGGTCTTCATGGGAGATGTATCATAGAATTTGTGGTCATATTTGAATATTGCCACTCTACCCCAAGATAAGTTAAATGCACACTTACATTTTCTTCTCTCGTTTACACTGCTTTTGCCACTGCAGCTGCTGCTTATTTTCTTTCTTTTTATAAACATAAACCCTTAATCCAGCAAGAAAATGTTTTTATACAGGCTTATAACAGGTTCAAATTTGAATATTTCCACCTAATAAATGATTTCACTATAACCTTTTCTTGAATAACCATCTTTTTGCTGATGGCTAACTACTATAGACATCAGGGCCTGTGTAAGTATTTTGTTAATAGAAGAAAAATACCCTTCACCTTTCTCTTGATTTTTCTGGCACTCTCCTCCCCAAGATAAAAGTGGAACCTCCTGGTTAAGTCTAGCTTTCAGTCTGGGGCTGCTAACCACGCCACTGACGCCAGGCTGGCCAGCAAGCATCTTTCCGGAAGGTCTGTCTCAGCTGGAAGGGCTCTGTGACTCTGGACCTGGTTGTTGACCTAACTCAGAGGGGCTCCTACTTTTCAATCTACTTTTTACAATAGCAGGCTCTCCCATCGCAGCAGAGCTGTGTGTCTTGGGCTGCTGCCCTGGGTGTGTCTGAGGTGCTTTTGTTGTTGTGATTCCAAGCGTAATAGTTCCTGGGAAAGATTGCTTCTGGGATGAAGTAACTTGACTGCTTCTAGTGGGAGAAGCATTAGCTCACTTTTATGAAGGTACTTAGCTCCTCTACACAAGGAGGGAGTTGTTTTCCCACCACTTCCCCCTCAATTGCTAGTTCTTGTCTCATGCTGGCTCCACCCTACATTCCTCCACCCCAGAGGGACCTCTGATCTGGCCTCCAGCTTCCTCCCCGACATCTCTGCTTCCTTCTCTCTACCACACAGAAACGCAGAGCTAAGCCCTGTGTCATAGGTCTCACAATGCTGTATTCTTCTGCGTGGCCATCCATTTATTAATACCCACGCACGCTCTTGCTCCAGTTGCTCCTGTTACCCACACCCCTTGTGTAGCCAATATTCTGGTAGCTTTACTACCTCATTTCATTCCACCTAACACTTTGGTGGCATGGCTACTATTATTCCCATTTTAGAGATAAGTGGATGTTTGACTGGAGAGAGGAATGCACTCGGCCATGTAGTTAGTAAGTGGCGGAGCAGGAATTTTCACCTCGGGGGTTTGCTTAATTTTTAAACACTGTGTGATACCTCCCCTCTTCTTTCATCCTAGTCCCCAGCTCCTCACTGTGGATGGGCGTGTTCACTTCTCCCTGAAAAAGAGGACACACAGCTGACACCGTGGGCCACAGGAGAAAGACACCTGCTTGAGGACACATAAGCCTGTCTGGCGGGAACATCTGACACTCAGTCCTCCTGAAAGTTTGCTCAGCTCACCCTTCTGCTTCTAGCCAACGCTTCCCGACAGGTAGCAAGCTCATCCTCTCAGGCAAGGCACAGCCGAGAGGACCGCGCTTCGGCGAACTGGCCCGCCCTCTGAAAACTCCAGGCCGTCTCCTCAGGGGAGTTTTCCCTGTAACTTCACTCTGTAGCTCCATGACTCATGTCTTCTTTTCAAGGCTCTTCCAGAGGAAATTTGCTTCCGCGATCCCTTCTGTGATCCGAGCCCAGAACACACTCTAGCCCTCTCTGGAGAGAAGCAGAATCGGAGAAGGAAGAGATTTCATAATGCAGGCAGTGTTGCTTGTTCACTGCTGAGGAATCTGAGTGTCGGTTTGTGTTTAACCTGGGTTGAGGGCCCAGCAGTGGGGGAAGGCCTGCGATAGGGAGAGGAAGGACTTGATGGGGAGGACTTCCGGGGAGGTAGGAGGTAGAAGAGTCAGAGGAGGCTCCCAGAGGCTGTGCCCTTTGCTCTCCTTTGGCACTTCTGAGAATACCAAAATTGACTCCTGAGCTTTCAGCACCTGTGGTCCTGCCAGATTTCAGAGAGTATGACTAGGAGAGAGACCGGCCTACCTGAAGTCAAGTGAGTGAATAATGAGTGATCAGTAGAACAGCAACTTCATCATCAAATTTAAGCTTAATGTAAATCTCTGAGAGGAAAACTCGCAGTCACATCTTCAGGATCAAAATTTTTTGACCTACTTCTCTTTGTAAAACTACTTTTTTTTTTTTTTCCTAAGGACTAGAAGATGTCAGCTTTTTCCAAAAGAACCTTTATAAACCCCCCAGAAGAGTCTCCAGGAAAGTTGTGAGTTGTAATTTTTTGATCATGAAAAAAAGCTTTGTATTCTTCAGAGGGAGTGATTGGTCAATTTTGTAATGGAGACTGAAACTGAGGCCAAATATCACTGTTCCAGTGTTGACATTTATCTGGAATTGGGATGTGCGTACCATTAAACCATGTGACACAGCATGCACTACAAGAAGGTTTTGGTTTCTTTGCTCTGGTGAGCCGACTTTAGTATTTTGCACGCTAGACGATTTCAGTGGGGCCTTGTTACTGTTTCATCCCACACAGATAATAATGATAGAGCCATTCTGAGTTAATGCTTTTGGAAGTCTTTATCTCTTCAACCAGATTGCTGCTCTGAGTAAGAAGATCCTTGACTTAACAATAGTTTGATTTCCTCAAGCTTAAAATTAGGAAAATTTTATTCATTTCCTCCCTAGAAAGGTCAAGGGACCAAACTTCTCTGTTGCAGACACTGTTGGTTGCCTGCCAGGGAGCTGTTTCCTTCTTTCCACCTTGCTATTAAGCCCTGATTTTGGTTGCCTTTCTTTGAGGGGTTGTGTCCTTTTTAGGAACTTAAACTATACCTAATCACAGAGGGTGAGACTTCATTGGTCTAGGTCAGTTGTGATGGCCTCACCTTGCCTAGTGAGTGTTTAAGCATGGGTGGATTGGGCTGATTCTTGCCAATGAGACATGGGGGATGTCTGATATAGGGACTAGGATGGGAACATTCCCTCTTTCTGTGTCTGAAGATTTTTGACAGCATGTGAAGCCTGACCTATAGCAGATCTTGCAACTGTAGGGGAAGGCTGCAGAAGAGCTAAGCTGGATCTATGATGTTTCTACGTCAATGAATTGAGCCACTCTGAAACTATCCTACCTCATGGGTAGCCTTCACGTGATACAAAATAATCAACATCCTTATTGTTCTTAGCCGCTTGTAGTTAGATCTTCTACCCTTTGCTGTCCAAAGCATCTTACACAGCCTTTGTTTAAAAAGTGGAAGCTGATGTTGGTTGGGGAAGTCAAGGCAAAAAGCTCCTTTCTCAGCAAGTATAATGAGAAAGGAGCGAGCCATGTTTGACCAGCAGTTCTGGCCTCTCTGTCTACTAAGGCAGCTTCTCTGCTAATACCCTTCAAAGACCTGCATGGTGGGAAAACTAATTCCTAAGCTTGAGTTGATTCAAAAGAGAATACGTCCAAGAAGTAGCAAAGAAACTGACATCTGACAGGAGGCAGAACCCATTGTTGATAGCTTTCTGCACACCAAGAAGAGATTCCAGCCAAGTGCGCATAACTGCTTGTGGCTAATTTTGCACAAAAATGGTTTCAAAATGTGACCCTCTTCTTGCCGAGTTGAGACTCAGGTGAGGATCTAGTGAGGGATGGAGAGTATGTGGTAGTGAGGGATGGAGAGTATGTGGTAGTGAGGGATGGAGAGTATGTGGTAGTGGGGTGGAGCGGGGCAGCAGCTCTGTAGCTCAGCGCAGGGCCAGGCTGATAAGCAGACATCAGAGTTGAGGGAGCAATGCGAGCTATGTTGGGGTTTCAAGCCTGAATACATTTATCAATTTAACTGACATTCACTGAGTACGTGGTGCATGTCACGCACTCTGTGAGGTACCTGAGAAAAAAGAAAACATGTTCCTTGTGGGCAATGGGAACATACAGCCTAATATACAGTCCAGCCATTAGGGAGCCACTCCAGCCCCCTGGTGGTTTGAACATCTCCTCCCACTCATAACTTACGGCAGCCCGGAGTGTAAATGCGTAAATACACAAATACCAGCCGCTCTTACAAATATCCCACGTGATTTCCTCGTTATCAAGATTAAGAAATGTAGCATTTTAAGTCTCTGAAGCGTTATCAGTTCTCCAGAGAAGACATACAGGTGGCCACAAGGCACGTGTAAAGATGCCCAACATCGCTAATTATTACAGAATTGCAAATCAAAAGGACGATGAGTTCGACCACACTGGTCAGAATGGCCATTATCAGAAAGTCTACAAATAATAAGTGCTGGAGAGGGTGTGGAAAAAAGGAAACCCTCCTACACTGTTGGTGGGAATGTACAAGGGTGAGTCAAAAATTATCCACACTCCAGTTATATTAAAACTTCAATAAATTCTACAGCCAGGGTGCAGATATTTTTTACTCACCCTCATAAATTGGTGCAGTCGCTATGGAGAACAGCCTGGAGGTTCCTTAAAAAACTAAAAATAGAGCTACGATATGATCCTACAATCCCACTCCTGACATATACCTGGAGAAAAACATAATTCAGAAAGATACATGCACCCCAGTGCTCATTGCAGCGCTATTTACAATAGCCAGGACATGACAGCAACCTAAATGTCCATCAACAGATGAATGATAGAGAAGATGTGGTACCTATATAAAATGGAATATTACTCAGCCATAAAAAGAATGAGATAATGTCATTTGCAGCCCCATGGATGCAACTAGAGATTATCATACTAAGTGAAGTAAGCCAGAAAGAGACAGATACACAAATTCGCTTATATGTGGAATATAAAAAAAGGGTACAAGTAAACTTATTTACAAAACAGAAACAGTCACAGATGTAGAAAACAAACATGGTTACCAAAGGGGAGGGAAAGGGAGGGGGCAAATTAGGAGGTTGGGATTAAAATATACACACTTCTATATGTAAAATAACCAAGAAAGACCTACTGTATAGCATAGGGAACTATATTCAGTATCTGGTAATAACCTATAATGAAAAAGAATCTGAAAAACTATATATAATTGAATCACTTTGCTGTACATCTGAAACATTGTAAATCAACTATACTTCAATTAAAAAAAATAAATAGAGTGAACAAGCACCCTTCCTGTGAGCCAGATGGTGTGGGGCATACAAAGGTAAATGAGAAATCCTGAACTTCCAGGAAACCACAGCTCAGGTAGGGGTATATAATTTGCACACTGAAAGTCGGAGCAAACAACTAGGTGAAAAGGAAGCATTTGAATGGTGCAGATAATAAGTGCTAGGGAAGCTGAATTCAATTCCACACATATTTGTGGAGTACTTCAGTGTGTCAAGTACTGAGTCAGGTCCCTGGGACACAAGAGTGAAAAAGTTCAATTCCTACTCTTCCTGGAGCTAACTGTGCAATAGTAATGATACAGTAGTATTAGTCATACTGAAACTTTGCACCTCAGATTGGGACTTGAACCCACAAGGCCAGGACTCGAACCTGGCCAGAAGCCAAGGTCTTCCAACTGAGATCACACACCTGGTCTCAGGACTTAATGAAGCTCAGGTCTTTGATGTCTCATCACAGAAAGAATTCAGTGAGAAACAAAGTGATAGGTAAGAAGTGGATTTATTTAGAGAGAAACACATGCCACAGAGTGTGGGCCATTTCAGAAGGTGAGACAGGCACCAGGGTATGGGGTTGTCAGTTTTTATAGGGGTAGGTAATTTCATAGGCTAATGAGTGGGAGGAATAGTCCAGCTATTTCAGGAAGGAGTGGGGATTTATAGGAATTGGGCCACCGCCCACTTTTTGATCCTTATGGTCAGCCTTGAAACTGTCATGGCGCCTGTGGGTGTGTCATTGAGCTTGCTGATGTGCTACAGTGAGGCTCAAGGTCTAGTGGAAGTTGACTTGTCCGCCATCTTGGACCCACTTGGTTCTAACCAGTTTATGTCACCTCCACAGGCTATGTCATTCTTTCAAAGGTTGTGCACTGTCCCCTTCCCTCCTGTTTCAATATCAGCTAACACTTATGAAGCCCTAATTATTATCATACATTTCTATGTGCTTTTCATATAACATCTCATTTATTGGTTAGCTCTATGAGGTAGGCATTAATATTATCCCCATTTTAGAGACAAGGAAACTGAGGCAGGAAAAGTAACTTTCCCAAGATCACAGAGTTAGTACGGTAGGTAAGAGATCAGTGAAGAATCTAACAATGTATCGATTTTACCTGTAATAGATTTAGATATGGGAAAGCTATGTTCTTTAGGCACAAGAGACATGGTAACAAATGGACAGCTAGCCCCTTATGGGACAAGTAGGTTAAAGTGCCTACACATTCTCCCGGCACTGCTGGAACCACAGAGCCTCAGTGGTGTCACTGGCACACAGTTGTGCCTGCTGCTATGGAAAACAGAGCCCTCAGGAAAGAAAATGGTAGCAGAGCAGCAGCTTTCTTCTGTCCACATGCACTGAGCTGAACTGAGGTTTACTGAGGACATTTGGTTCTGGGACACCTGGAGTTAGAATCCCAGGGAAAATTACAGTTGAACCAGGGGGTAAATCTCCCTAAGTATGTAATCTAATTAAAGCCATCAACACCAGCCAATGAATGACAGCAGGGCTGCTTGGCATCCTACATCGGGCTCTGCTTCCCATGGACCTGAAGGTAAACTGAGAAGTGTGGGGAAGGCAGTTTCTTATCTGCATTATCTTCTCTTCTTGAGGGACCCAATACATCCCTTCCGATCCTAGGTCATCTTTTAAAAATGATACTACCCATTATCAGTCTTACCTTGAGGTGGCTGTGATATTGTAATTTGTAACAATAAATATATTTTCAGTCTTTATTCCCTTTCCTGGCACAGAGTTCCTAAAACCCTTGGAATTTCCCAAGCGATAAGAGTCATAAAGGTGAAAAGAGTGCTTTGTTATTCACAACAAGGTTCTTTCAACCACACCTGAATTTGTTAATGAGTTGAATTTTGGGAAAGCACCTTGATAACCACTCAATAGGGGCTGGTGGCCAGGAGAACCAATGACCTGATTAGAAGTTTGGCACTTTTAGCCCTTTTTCCACCTCTGCAGAGAGGAGGGGGTCTTGGCTTTGAATCAATCACCAGTGGCCAATGTATCTATGTAATGAAGCCTCCATAAAAGTCCCTAAGCATGATATTCAGAGAGCTTCCAGGCTGGTGACCAAGAATGCATGCAGGGAGAGTGGCACAGCCCAAACTCCCAGGGGACAGAAGCCCCTGTGCTAGGAATTTTTCTAGACCTCGCCTTATATCTCTTTTCATATCAGAAGTCAGTAATAATAAACTTTTCCTGAATCCTGTCAGCTACTCTAGTAAATTATCAAACCTGGGGTTGAGGGTTGCGTAGGTCAGTCAGAGCCCAGGTGAAAACCTGGACTTCTGAGTGGTATCTGAAGTGGGGGCAGTCCTGTGGGACTGAGCCCTTAATCAGTGAGATTTGATGCTGTCTCTAGGTTGATAGTCTCAGAACTGAGTTAAATTGTCGGACACCCAGCTAGTGTTGGAGAATCACGTGGTGTGGGGAGGAAACCCTACACACTAGGAGTACAAACGTCTTCTGTGAATAGAGAAGGAAACAGCAGCATTTGACCTACATTCGCTAGAGGTTAGTCTGTCACCTACTACACCATGGACATCTCTAAAATGAGTAGTTTCTTTAGACTGTAAGGACATATTTCTGCCCCAGGAACTGAACTCTTGAATTCAGCATGATGCCCAATCTGCATGCTGTACATTTCTCTTCATTCCTGGTACATTTCACACCTCATTCTGCTGGAAGAAACCAATTAACCCCGACCTCACTCCACACACACACACACCCCCACACCCCCACACCAAAACTAACAATATATCCCTAGATGTTTCTAGAGTCCCCTGATTAGAAGAAAATGTTCTTCAGCCTCCAGGAAGGACCTGTGATGGACAAATAGGAAGGAGATTCAGAAAGCAAGGGATACATTTCTCTTGAAGCATCTATTCTATTCTATTCTATTCTATTCTATTCTATTCTATTCTATTCTATTCTATTCTACAGTGTTTAGTGAGGTCCTACTTGGTCTCAAGCTCTGTGCCAGGAACTAGAGACACAGAGAGGAATAAGATTAACATGGTCTGTGCTCTCAGGGGTTTTCAGTCCACTGAAGGCAACAGAATATTCAATTATACATTCAAATAAGTACAGCAAAGGATAAAATATAGATATATGACAGAGGCAACGTGTGTGGAGAAAACCTAACTATACTTTTGTGGTCAAGGAAAGAGGTCACATTTAAAGCAGGACCTGAGGCTCGAGGAGTCAGTCCTGGAGAATCTTTCCAGGTAGGGCAAACACTTTCCTTTGAGACAGTGTGGTAAAGAGAAACTTGAGTGTTCAAGAAATGAATGAAGATGGGTCCTGCAGCTGGGACATTGAGGGGAAGGAGAGAATGAAGAAGTGGGATTGAAGAAGCAGGCAGAAGCCCCGGGAAGGATTTTGCATTTTATTTCAAGTGCAGTGAGAAGTTACAGGAAGGCAATGTGTAATGACAATTCCTCCTTCTCAGAAGCTGTGTAACATTGCTCCTAGAGCGAAGGGGAGAAGACTTGAGGGGAGAGTGATGAGGGAGAAGCATCCAGTTTCCTCTGAAACCTCTGGGCTTTTGAAAACACTGTGCCTGGCTATACATGATGCTGTCACGTGTGGAGTTTACAGTTCCAGTATTAGCAGTGTTAATGTAATGAGACGGCCTTCAAAGGAGAACTTGAAGAATGAATGTTTTAAAAGGAAGTTCTGAATGGAGTAACTGTGACATCTTCAGGTAAGACTCATTTCCCACTGAACTTCCTCTAGTGGAACAGCCAGAGTGAGGCAGTGTCAAAATAAATACATATTTATTGAGCAATCACTCCATGCTTCGTCCTGTGGTAGATGCTGTGGTGGCTGCAAAAACACATCGATGGTCCCTGTCCTTAAGGACTTGAAAAGATATTATAGAGGGGATGGCAGAAGGGTCCGTCAGAAGAATCCCATAACAATCAGCCAAAGTGTGTATAACCTCCATTTGGGGTTTCTATTTGACATCTCGCAACATAGAATTCAAAGCGGTCAAGGGATAAGGATTGGGAGGAGTAGCTTACAAATCGTTAGTGAGGCTGAGCCAAGCAAACAGGTAAGCAAGAATGCTAAGATTCTCCTCACATGCTGTTATTCCTTCCCGCAGGATCATTCCAGACACCTGGAATAGAGCAGCTAAAACTGGGATGTCCTTTCCTTGCACACCCTATGCTTTTATCATTAGCCGTAAACTTGTGCAAACATTGGAAATCCTGGTTATCATGGTTATTTCCCAGACTTTGGAAGTCCAAAGAAACAATCACTTTAGTTTTTTCATAGGAATGGGCCCCTGTCCCCGGAGTCATACTGCCCCTTTAGGGTACCCACCAGGGATTAGGAAGAAGAGCAGGGTTGCACAGAGCTTGTGCAGAGAAAACTTGGGTGCTCAGGCTTAACTGCCACTGAGGTTGTAGGCTGGTGTGGTAGAAGTCAGAGTCTGGGCCTGTCACCTCAAGAAAGACATTTGATCTTATTCTGATTCAAATGACAAAGTTGCACCTGATAAACTCCAACAAATGATGTCTCACTCCAACTAGTTCCAGATTCCAGGAGAAGTGGGGTCATCTAGTTTTTCCCTCTCCTGGTCATGAAGTAGAAAACTCAGGAGACGGCTGTTAACAAGGAGTTGAAGCTGTGACCCAAAGCACACAGTGGAGTGTTAAGACCTCTCTTTGAATCTGGGTTCCTTCCTGTACTAGTTGTGTGGTGCTGAATGAGTTAACCCCTTTGAACCAAAGTTTCCTGATCAATAGAGTTAATTTAGTGTCTGCAGACTAAGCTATTGAAGAGGAAAAATGATATAAAATACATGAAAGGGCTGAGTAAGGCACAGAGTATTACACAGATGCAAATGGGTCACATCACACATCGTGCTAAGGCAGGTGACAAGGGTAACAGCTGCCTTCCCCAACTCAGCTGCCACAAACCCTCTGTGGGGAGATCCAGAGTCTAAAGATCCATGGTTTCTCATTTCATTTTACCCACCTGATGCTGTAGGCATAGGGCCTAGTGCTTAGAATTTTTCAAAGGTCTATTAAAATATTTGAGACGTGAGACAGGTAAAAAATATACCTTCAAAACATGAAAACTGCAATATTGAAAAAAGGAAGTGTATGGTTCAGTAAATGTCTACAGAAATGTTTCTTTCACTTAGTCCACTGCAACACAACCTACCTCAAACCGAGTTGTGTATCAGTTGTTTAACATGTGATAAGGGTGCATCTTAATTACAATGCAAGGTAGGATCTCTAAAAGGAAGTTCTTAGAGCCTGCGTGGTATTCGGCAGCCCTGTCTATGTCAATGGAGAATGTTAACCAGGAACAAAGGCCTTTTCTCTTTCTCTAGCTTAAACCCACATTCATCTGTTACAATCTGGCATCACATCTATTTTTAACTGCATCGTAAATGCTCTTTTCATTTCTTTTCTTCCCCTAGTGTCCTGCAACTTATCCACAGAAGCTACAGAAGATGAACCAGCTCCAGTTTTACTCAATCCAAGATTAGATATCCCCACTTTCTGTACATTTTGAGGAAGGTTTATACTTCAGGAAGGTCACCTCCCATTTCCTTCTCCCTATCACCCCTTCTTGTCCTTCTGTTCTCATGCTGTGTGGCATCCACGGGACTCTGGTTATTTGCAGGTATGCACTGAACTGTGAGAAGGCTCATTGATCAGGTGGGCCTGAGTGGGAGCTAATAGGCTTTGTGAAAACAGTTGGACAACACATCAGTCTGTCTTCTTGCCTCTGACACCTCTGACACTTCACTGTCTGACCCTGGGCAAGCCCCTTCCCTGTCTGCTCTTCCATTGGCTTATCTGTGCACTGAGATGTGTAACATCTAGGAAGGTGGATAACCAATAAACCCAGCTTTTATGTACTGTGCTCCTGATTGCAGTTCCGAATGGCTGTCACTCAAGTGAGTGCCTTAGACCCTCAGTAGGTAGGCACTTCCACAACCTGCTCCAAGGAAGAGGTCAGGCTTCAGCTAACTTCTTATTCCTTTCTTCCAAGTTGACAAAACTTTTCAAGTTTGGAAAGCAGTCTGATGGACTTGCCTGATTACGTGTTGTTTACATTGTATGATTAAACCCCAAATGTAACAACACTCTTTCATCTCAGGAACAGAAAGCCACTTGACATTTGTTTTTCCCCAATTAATCACCCACTTTTCCTGCAGGGCTAACTGTGTCGGGAGATGAGGGAAGGTGGGCGTCTGAGTTACCCACGCTGCTGGCTGCCTCGCCGCTGGCACCCACTAGCTGTGCTCTGCCTTGCTGATGGGCCCCGGGTTTGGTTCAGGTGTTGGTGTCCACACTCTTCGGGGGAAGACAGGTCCCTACCTAGCCCAGGAGGTGGGAGAATAGGGATTGATAATTTGGTCACAGTAATTCCATTCCTTTTGTCTGTAATTTTGTGCTGTCATTCTATCCATTACAATGTGAAAGGAAATCTGCTAGCCTGGAGGAAACTATAGGGAAAGTTTTTCTTGTTCTTTGAAAGGGATGCAAGGTAGGAATGCGCCCTCTTTTCCTGCCTCCCTGTGTCACTGTGCGCGTCTACAGGGCTTGGAACTGTACCAGTGATCTGGATACAGGAGCACAAATACCTACAAGCTGAGGATGGTAGAGGGAAAATGGAAAGAACCTCCTTGGTGACATCTTGGAGCCACTCATCTTTGGGACTTCTCTGCTTTGGAAGCTCTTATGGTGAGAGAGAATGATTTGTCCTATTGCCCAGGGCCACATCTGGTTGGGGTCACTGTTATAAAAGCCTGCTAACAGCTGAATGAAGCTGCCTCTTTGGTGCTCATGTTTCCCTTTCTGCTTGGAGAGGATTTGGGAGAAGGTACCCCAAAGGCAGAGGTACCTCAGAGGGCAGCCTCATACCAGAGCTTTTTAAACCAGTCTACAGTGTAGCGCTAAGTGTGTAGGGTTGGGGGGAGTGGAAATCCCCTATAGGATTGGGAAGTAAAGCCTAAACCTGCAACCAAGAAGCTGAAATTTATTTGACCTTTTATATCTTTCACTTTGATTTCATGTGAAATTTTCATTGTTTCCTAATACCTTTTTTCCATGTAAAATTAATATTTTACCTACTTAGCAGTTAAATTATTTAATTTCTCCTACCCTGCAAATTTTCAATGTGAATTAATGCTGGACTGACCCCTGGCAATGTGTCTCACATGATACTAATGGGCAGGGCATCTGCTTCCAGAAGGTGTGTGTGGACAGAACCTGCAAAGGCCCATAGGATTATTGTTGCAAACGTGGAAGAGGTCAGGGCAAGAGGAAGTATGTGGGGAAGCTGTAGCAACTTTCCCTCCCTCTGAATCCTCACCCTAGAAACTCTAGGCAGGTGATGGTGACACAAGCCACGCACCAACCACATTCCTGCTTTGATAAGGTTTGTGTAGGTGAATTCCTGGGCTGCACAGGTGACTCCTGAAAGGGTTGAGTCATTAAGTGCAAGAACCCAAGTGACTTGCCCCAGGCTGTTGCTCAATGTCAGGGATGGGGTCTCCCTTCCACTGTGCTTCACCCACCCTGACAGGCTGTCACTTCAATCAGATGTGAAAGGGTAAACCACTGACATCATTTTGGTAAGATCTTCCTGTGTCCCTTCCACCCAAGTCTAAACTCTTCTTTTGTGAAAGCCCCCAAGAATATCAGCTCAGGGAAGCCAGGGACTTTGCTTCTTCTGTTTCCTGCTGGATCCTCAGTGCCTCTTACAGTGTCTGGCACATAGTATACGCTTCATAAATGTTTTTTGAATGACTGACTTTGAAGACATCAGGTTAGGAATACTTTGAAGGCCATTCTATAGCAGGAGAGAGGAAAGTCCTTTGAGACTTGGGATGATAGGAACAGAGAGGAACGAATGAAGATGGGGCCTTGGAAACCCAGGCGCAGATCTCAGAAGGCATCTGAGGAAGGAGCTGCTGGAGGAGGCAGGGGTGTGTATCTGAGGACGGCCCACTGGAAGAGATGCCGCGCAAGCTCTCATGAGCCTCGTGGGAGGACACAGTTTACCTTTACCTGTGTGAGGACCTCCGTGGCCTGGGTGGAGGGTGTAGGCCAGGTAATGCTCTTGTGACCTAGGACAGGACTGTGGTCCATCCCCTTAGCACCCCACCCATGGCCGGGCCAGGAAGGCTGGATCTGAGGACGAGATTTTCCTTGGTTCCTGTGCAGTTATCTTTTCCTTTTCAATTGCCCCCCAAATTCCGAGAACACCGGTCAACTCAAAGTGGGTGGTTTTCACACCCTGGAGGAAAGGTTGTGAGGAAGCCCCTGAATGATTGCTAGAGATGGTTTGCAGGCCGTCTGTGCCAGCCCCCTGCTGCCCGGCTGTCTGTGTGGGGCCTTTACGTCCTCAGCCCTCTATCAGCAACCACCTGGCCTTTCTCTTTCTGGGTTCGAGAACGTCTTGAATTCTTTGGTTCTGTGCCATCTGCTCCCTCAGATACCTTACCTCTCAAATTATATCAACCAAAGAAGAGGAAAATTAAGTCAAAGGTTCTCAGCTGACTATTGCAGCTGAGATTACCCAGGTAGCGACCACAGTGGCTGGACACACAGGCCCTGGGGCCAGCCCAACTGGCTTCCACTCCTGCCATCTAACCCTGGACAATTCGCTTAACATTTGTAGATTTTAGAACTCTTCTCCGTAAAAGAGGCTAATGAGAGAACCTCATGGGGTTGTTCCAAGGATTAAAAGAGAAAATGTATGTAAGGCATTTAATGACAGGCCTGGCATGTAGCAAGTGGTCAATAAATGTCAACTATTTTTGTTTTTGCTTCTCCTTTTCGTTCTTCCTTTTTTGTCTCTTGCCTAAATTGATAAGGACTCAGTGAAGATAAAAATGGTTGGGGGCCAGGTATGTTTCTGTTTTATTTTTTAAGTTATCAGATACATTAAAAAAATAATAAGAGTGGGGGAAGATCAAGATGGTGGAGGAGGAGGATGTGGAACTCACCTCCCCCAACAAACACATCAAAAATACATCTACATGTGGAACTGTTCTCATGGAAAACTAACTGAAAATTGGCAGAACAATTCCTATACAACCAAAGCTGCAAGAAAGATCTCCATGTAACTGGGTAAGCTGGAAAAAGGGCACTGAGGACCTGTCCCCCTGGGAGAGGCCTGGAAGCAAGAGGTAAGCATGGATGGACCCTTGCCCTGGGGAGCAAGCAGGCTGAGCCACAGTCTGGGCATCCCTGTCTGGGGTCCTGTGTGGAGGAGGCAAGCCCCCTTGGCTGCTAGGAGAACCCCTGGGACAGACAGAAGGGCTGAAGAGCCTGGACTCTACTATGAGGAGTGCTTGTGATAATCAGGATGGAGAGAGTCTTGCACGGCAGCACCCCCTCCCAGTTCCTGAAGCCGCAACGCCCCGATCTCCAGCCCCAGGCTACTCCACACCATAGCCCTGCTCTAGATGTGGGGCTAACACAACAGGGGAAGAGACGCAACTGTGGCCTGCCTCTGAGCAGAACCATGGGTGCCTGTACAGGTGGTGTACGGGTCCTCTGTGAGCGCACAGGCCTCATTTTCTTCAGCAATTACCTCCTTTGGGGGCACACACTCAAGGGCAGCAGAGCTTGATTAAGCTTGACCTTCAGGGCTTCTACGTGAACAGCTGGGGAGCAGGCCTGCCCCTGACAGGACAGCAAAGCTCCAGAGCAGAGAAGTCCTGCCTTACACACTGCGCAGGCTTTACATCCTCAACACCACCAATACCCCCCATCAAAGGCATCATGGCCAGCACACCCTGGGGAGAGACGTGGTTTGTGTCCATATTGAAATCAGCCCTTGCACCAAAGACATCGGAAACACACAGGGACACTCCCACATAAAAACACCCCTTCAAGACCACAGTGGATAACTTTCTCTGTGTGAATTTAGGAGAAACAGTTAAGTAAAATGAAAAGCAAAGGAAACCATCAGTAAAACAATAAGACAACCTGTGGAATGGGAGTAAATATTTACACACAATGTGACAAATAAGGGGCTAATCTCCAAAATATACAAACAGTTCATGCATCTCAGTATCCAAAAAGCAAACAACTCAATCAAAATACGGGCAGAAGACCTAAATAGACATTTTTGCAAAGAAGACATACAGATGGCCAAGAGGCATGTGAAAAGATGCTCAACATCACTAATTATCAGAGAAATGCAAATCAGAACTACAATGAGGTACCACCTCACACTGGTCAGAATGGCCATCATTAAAAAGTCTACAAATAACAAATGCTGGAAAGGGTGTGGAGAAAAGGGAAACCTCCTACACTGTTGGTGAGAATGGAAGTTGATGTGGCCCCCATGGGAAATAGTATGGAGGTCCCATAAAAAACTAAAAATAGAGAAACCATATGTCCCACTCCTAGGTACATATCCGGGAAAAGTGAAAGCTCTAATTGAAAACACAGTTGCACCTCAATATTCATAGCAGCACTGTTTACAAGAGCCAAGAAACAACCCAAGTGCCCATCAATAGATGATTGGCTTAAGATGAGGTGTATACACACACACACACACACACACAAAATGGAATATTACTCAGCCATAGGAAAGAATAAACTATTGCCATTTGCAGCAACATGGATGGACCTAGAGATTATTACACTTTGTGAAATAAGTCAGAGAAGACAAATATTGTATGATATCACTTATATGTGGAATCTAAAAAATAATACAAATGAATCTATATGCAAAACAGAAACAGATATAGAAGAAAATTTATGATTATCAAAAGGGGGGAGGGACAAATTAGGAATATGGGATTAACAAATACAAGCTATTATACATAAAATAGGGACTTCCCTGGTGGCACAGTGGTTAAGAATCCACCTACCAACGCAGAGGACATGGGTTCGAACCCTGCTCTGGGAAGATCCCACATGCCATGGAGCAACTAAGCCAGTGCACCACAACTATTGACCCTGCGCTCTAGAGCCTGTGAGCCACAACTGTTGAGTCTGTGTGCTGCAACTACTGAAGCCCACGTGCCTAGAGCCCATGCTCTGCAACAAGAGAAGCCACCGCAATAAGGAGCCCGCACACCACAACGAAGAGTAGCCCCCGCTCTCCACATTAGAGAAAGCCCGTGTGCAGCAACAAAGACCCAATGCAGCCAATAAACAAAATAACTAAATAAATAAATGTATTAAAAAATAGATAAGCAAGAAGGATTTACTGTATAGCACAGGGAATTATATGCAATGTCTCGTAATAATCTATAGTGGAATGTATTCTACAAAAAAACCCTGAATCACTATGCTGTATACCTGAAACTAATGAAATATTGTAAATCAATTACACTTCAGTAAAAACAAAATAATAATAAGTGCCACCACTTACTGAAGACCAGGCATTTTACATGCTGCAATGCTTTTGAAGCACATCCACAAATTCTTGAGCCTCCTTCTAAAGGAGGAGGGGTCTAATTCCTCTCCTGCTGTTTACCGGGTTGGCAGTAGTCACTCACTTCTAGTGAATAGAAGGCAGTGGAAGTGATGCTGTGTGACTTTTGAGGCCAGGCTAGTAAAGGCGATACAGTTGCACCTGTTTCTGTCTCAGGACCTGTGCCTTTAGAGCCCTGATCTGCCATGTAAGAAACCTAGTGACCCTGCAGGGGCTGTGCAGGAAAGCCAGGTGCGCAGGCCCCCTGGGGGGAGGGGGAGATGCTGGGGGAGCCCCAGCTGCTCCAGCCCCTGCCGTTTGTCTTCCCAGCCCAGCACCAGACACGTGAATGAGGAAGCCTTCGAAATGATCCCAGCTCTAGCCACCAACTGACTGCAGCCTCGGGAGAGACCCCAAGTGAGAACAGCCCGGCTTAGCCGCTTTCAAATGCCTGACCCGCAAAAAGCACTGGCGCTCATAAACAGATATTGCTGTTTTAAGCCACCAGATTTTGAGCTGATTTGTCATGCATGGATATATCACACACATGGTATCCACTCTTAACACTGAGTGATAGGTATTGGAATCTCAGTTTTACAAATGGAGAAACTAAGGTCTAGAGAACTTAAGAAACACACGTAAGACACCACTTGGAATATGCAGAGCCGAGGTACAAACGTGTGTCCACGTGACTCTAGAGGCCATGCTTGAGCCACTGCACTGGGGCTGCCTCATTTGATTGATCCTGGAGGAGGCTGGAAAAGAATGGGTAAAGATGCTTTTTCCTGTATCTGCCCTACAAGCTTCTCAATATTCTCGGATGAAGCACACGATCACATTGTGTTTGGAACATCACCACCTGCTCCACACTCTCTTGGCTCACTGAAGGTAACTGGCAAAGCGAGTTTCCTGGAAGTAAACTCTCTCACTGTCACGTGCCTCCTTAGGAATGGCGTTGATCTTAAACTTCAGGGCAGGGCTGCTGGCAGGAGCAGGTAGTCTGCCGACCCAGAGGGCCCAGGTTGCCCTGGGGAGGCTTGTGGACAACCGGCAAGCCAGAGCTCAGGGCAGGCGAGGAAGATCCAGATGGTGTGTTGTGGAAAGTGGTGGAGGAAGACAGAACACACAACGCGAGGAGTGGGAGAACAGCTGAGAAGGAAATGAGAAGTGGCACGCCGTGACAGAAGTTCCAAAGAGAAATGAGAAAAATGTTCACGGAGAGGACCGATAAGTGTTCCCTAGAGACAAACAAGGGCTCCGGCAGCTGTTGAGGGGACGTGGTTGGCTTGATATGAGCCCCACGGGGCTGTGCATGGCACAGTCTGCTTTAGAATCAATACCCTGACCCTTGCACCTCTAAGATGCTGCACCTCTAAGCAACAGATGTTTCTGAGACGACAGGGTCTCTTCATTCAGGACCTTTTGCATGTCAGGGACCAGTTGACGATGGGACGTATATAATGTAAAGGAAACACATTTTCTGCCCTGGAGGAGCTTGAGGTCTGGAGGGAAATAATACTTTTTCGAGACCTATTGTGTGCATGTCCCTATATTGGGTGATTTACTTGTTATCTCATGTAATCTTGACACCAATCCTATAAAGTAGGCATTATTACCTTTATAAGAAACTGAGTGTAGAAAAAGTAAATAACATGCTTAAAGTTACATAGAACAAGCAAGTGCTTGGTTTTTGAATCCAGGTTAGTAGAATTCTAAAGCCCGTGGTCACTGCACCATAGGCCCTGCGTGCCTCTCAGACCTGTGGGTTCATATTATGCTTCTGGGTAATATGAACTTTCAGACTGCAGAGGAGGAACAAGTTAACTCTGCCTCAGAAGAGACCCGGCGAGGGGGTGCAGGGGTTTCACAGAAGTGATGAGATCTGGGCTGTGAAGGATGAGGAGGAGTTAGGTATTTAGACAAGGGCACGACAGGCAGAGGGAACAGTGTGCCTGGAAGGAATGGAGGGAGACAGACCTGCCGAGACTGGCCAGGGCTGGACTGTGAGGGACTCTGTTTCTTGTTCAGGGAGCATGGACTTACTCTGCAGGCAACGGGAGGCGCAGAGGTTTTGAAGCAGGAGAGTTCCTTGATCAGATTTGCCTTTTAGAAAGGTCAGCCCCGTAGCTCTGTGGGGTATGGTTAGGAACACAGAGAGCCGGAACATTTTTACTTGGACGTCGCACTGATCCCTGAACTTCAGAATTCTCACAACAAGGTGCACGGTTCTCTTTCTCTTGCTTGCAAA
The DNA here is from genome assembly GCF_030028045.1 of Hippopotamus amphibius kiboko. Classification (NCBI taxonomy): domain Eukaryota; kingdom Metazoa; phylum Chordata; class Mammalia; order Artiodactyla; family Hippopotamidae; genus Hippopotamus; species Hippopotamus amphibius. The sequence goes on along the minus strand of NC_080188.1, from coordinate 140,157,495 downwards.
TCCTCACCTCCTCCTGCGGCCCCAACTTCGTGAACTTAGTGAAGAGATCACGCTGTTCCTCTGCTCAAAACCCTGCCTTGGCCATCTGCAAAACGTCTGCAAACAGTAAATGCGGGAGAGGGTGTGGAGAGAAGGGAACCCTCTTGCACTGTTGGTGGCAATGTAAATTGGTGCAACCACTATGGAAAGCAGTCTGGAGGCTCTTTAAAAAAGTAAAAATAGAGTTACCATATGATCCAGCAATCCCACTCCTGGGCATATATCTGGAGGAAACTATAATTCGAAAAGATACATGCACCCCAATGTTCATAGCAGCACTATTTACAATAGTCAAGACATGGAAGCAACCTAAATGTCCATGAGTGGATAAAGAAGATGTGGTATATTTATACAATGGAGTATTACTCAGCCATAAAAAAGAATGAACTAATGCCATTTGCAGCAACGTGGATGGACCTAGAGATTATCATACTAAGTGAAGTAAACCCGATAAAGACAAATATCATATGGTATCAGTTACATGTGGAATCTAAAAAAAATGATACAAATGAACTTATATACAAAGCAGAAATAGACCCACAGACATAGAACACAAACTTTTGGTTACAAAAGGTGAAAGGAGGAGTGGAGGGACAAATTAGGAGTTTGGGATTAATATATGCACACTACTATATATAAAATAGATAATCAACAAGGACCTACTGTATAGTACAGGGAACTGTACTCAATATTTTGTAACGACATACAATGGAAAAGAATCTAAAAAATTATATCTCTATATCTCTGTATCTATGTATAGATATAGATATAGATATCTGAATCACTGTGCTGTACACCTGAAACTAACACAACATTGAAAATCAACTATATTTCAATTAAAAAAAAACACCTTGCCACAGTTTTCACTGAAAGCAAAAGCCAAAGTCCTTAGGATGGCCAGTGTGACAGGGCCATGCACAAGCTGACCCATTTTTCCCCTGAGGTTTTACCCATCACTCTTCTTTTAGCTCATGCTGCTTCAACGGCACTGGGCTCTATGCCATCCTCCATCGCAGGTGCACTCCATCCACCACTGCGGGATCCTTGCTCTACACTTCCCCTCTGTCCACAGTGCCCCTCTCACAATGCTCACCTCTGGCACGTCTGCTCAAGTCTTCTCTTGTCAATGAGGCCCAGCCTCATCACCATTTATTTTTTTTTAAGCTCTTTATTGGAATATAATTGCTTTACACTCCTGTACCAGCTCATGAGGTACACCAAAGTGAATCAGCTGTATCCACACACATATCCCCATATCCCCTCCCTCCCACGACTTCCCCCCACCCTCCCCGTCCCGGTCATCACCATTTTTAATACTGCAGCCCGCCCTTTCCTTTCCCCTGCAGTCCTGGTCCTCTTTGCCCAGCTCTGCTTTTTCTCTATTGCATCTATCTCCTCTGACTTGCAATATAATTTGCTTCTTATTATGTTTCTTATTCATAAGCCATCTCTCCTGTCACTAGAATGTAAGCTCGTGAGGACAGGGATCTATTTGTTGTGTCTGTACACTGTTGCAGGCATTATCCTTGATTCTTCTCATTTTCTCTCTCCCTCTATCCAATCCATCGGTGTGTCTATGGATTTTGTTCTCAAGAGCCTGGAACAGAGACTGATTTGTGACCATCTTGCTTGCAGTTTTGTTAGCAATTTTTATCTGACTCAGTCACCAAAGGGCACCCATTTATTAAGCAGATAGCTGCCCTCGGGGCCAGTGGTTAAATGAGAAGGAGAAACTGGTCCAGTGATGTTCCACTCTCAACCCTGGCCTGAGAGGCACAGGAGTTCATGGTCACACACATAGCAATTCAACAGGAGTTCCCTTCTTCCCACCTTCATCTGTACGCATCCTCCGCCTTTCCTTCTCATGGTGTATGCAACCCCTCCTCATAGCTCTGGCTCCTCAGGCAATGACCCTACAACCACTCATTTTCTGTCTTCTTTGTGGAGTGTCTCCCTTTCACAGGGTTGCGGCCATCAGAATGCAAACTCTATTTTCCATCTTAAATGCATATGTTGTATACTACCCATACACTTTTGGGTAAGATACCAGAAAAAAACAAACAAACAAACAACCGACTTTAATTCCTGTGTCCATTTCCTCACCTCCTTGTCTCCTTAGTTAACTCCAGTAACGTTTTGCCCCCTGCACTGTGCTGGAACTGCCCTTGTCAAGGTCATCGGCACCCTCCATCTTGCCAAATGCAATGATCACTATTCTATCCTTATTTTACCTTTGGGCAGCTTCCTACATGCTTGTCCCTCCTTCTGGATAAGCTCTCTTCCTTTGCTTTCTGTAAATTTATTGACTGAGTTTTCCCCGGAAACACTGGCCATTCCTTTTCATTGCATTTTTGGGATCCACTCCCCCCTCCTTCCGTTAGCTCTCTAAATACTAACCTCCCCTCCCCTCTCTCTCCTTTGCTCTCTCACCTTCAACCTTTGGTCCCCCTCTTCCCACCCTCCCCACCTCTTCTCTATCAACACCTTCTCCTTAGTAATCTTATCTAGTTTGGGTCTTCAAATACCACCTATGTGCCAACCTGGCCATGCCAATGATCTCCAGAGCAGTTTATCCAACTGCCTTTTTGACCTATCTACTAGGTTGTTTAATAAGTATTCCAGACCTTTTCTTAGGCACCTTAACTTTTCCACTTAACCTGTTCCCGCCCCCCCCACCCCCCCATGTTTCCTCCATATTGGGGAATTGACTCTACCATGCACTACGATGAATAAGTCGCAAGCCTTGAGAATCAAGACATTATTTTTGATTCCACTCATTTTTTCTCTCCCTATATTCAATCCATCAGCAAGCTGAGTTGACTCTACCTCCAAGATGTAACCTGAATCTGTCTGCTTCTCCCCATCTTCACTGCTGCCACCCTGACCCAACTTTCACCATCTCTGCTAGATCACTGCAGTAAAGGTTGGAATCCCAATAAGGGTTGATCCCTAGTTTCTCTTTTGCCCCATTGGGAATCTAGTCTCCACTAAGCTGCTAAAGTAATCATCTACAAATTTAAATCAGATCCCACCACTCACTGCTTAACAGTACAGGAGTGGCTTCCAATAGCACTATGAATAAAATATAGACCCATTGGTAGGGCCTACAAAGCCACACGAACTGTCCCTGCCTCTCCCTGAGCTCACATCACTCACATGACCTTCAGCTTTGTGCTCCAATAATCTGGCCTTCTTTCTTTTCCTTAAACAGAAACAGGTTTATTTCAGCTGTAAGGCCTTGAGCTCCTTGTTCCCTCTTCCTGAAATTGCCAACTTCTTTTCAGTGTTCAGACTTCAGCCTATCTTTACCTCCTTTGGGAAATTTCCCCCAACACTCTAACGAAAGTAGCACAACACCAGCTCCTCAACCCCTGGAACTCTGTTTTTTATCCTATTCAAAGTAAAATAAAATCTTATTTTTTCATGTTTTAAATGTTATTTTTAATTTATAAATAATTTACAAACACATTTTTATAAACAGTAATTGCATTATCTCAATTCTTAGGAATCAAATTGAGCTCTTTTTGCTGGCTCTTGCGCATGGTGGCTTAGTCACTCACGCTCTTCATAGTTTTCACTTTTGAGCTCATGTTCAACTTGGCTTTATCTGTGGGAGTCCTGTGGAAGCTGTGTTGAGTATCTGTCCCTCCAGATATGACTTATTTTGGCATTTGCTAAAAGCTGGATTTTATTAATAACCTAGGATCATTTTATGTTCCTTTCTTTTCTTGGGGTTTCTGAGACTGTACAGATAGTGTAAACATGAACTGCTAATCCACATGAGGGTAGGTTGGGGTTATGAACTCTCAGAGGAGACTTTTTCCCAAAGAGCCTTGGATGATATGTCAAGTATTGTTTTATGCCCCCTTTGTCGGTGTGCAGATATTTTTCTTGTTCCCCTTCATTGAGGATATTTCAATCTTCCTGGCTTTATGCAGGGGTCTTGGATTCATCCCTCCACCTTGTGCTTTTCAAGGAATTGTACCCCGTTCTCGTATTTTTCCTTGGGTAAAGAGAATGAAAGTTATCCTCAGGACCCTCTTATCTTGAGCACTCTCTGGGGAATTCCCTTCTTTCCATGCAAGGTCAGCTATACATTTGAGAGCATTGCCATATGTGATCCAGCAATTGGAAGTGCTTTTTGTTGGGAAGATTTGTGTCTTATTGAGTCCACCATATTTTCAGAGATAGAAGTCATGTAGTTTTATGTACCCTGTGTACTAGTTAATGCTTCATGGCTTTGTATATTGTCTTCCAATTATTGATAATAATCTTATCTTTTTAGTTAAAGTTCAAATCTTTTTCATACTTACTCTCCCATAGGAATCACTGCTTTCTTTTTCTAAATAAGAAAACTGGACTCAGAGTTAAGTGACTTGTCTGATAATAACTACCATTCTTTTGACACCTACTCTGTGCCAGGCACTATAAGTATTTTATGGAAAATGCTTATAGCAGACCCGTGAAGTTGGGTATTGTTTTCTGTGTCTTGCGGTTGAGAAAGCTAAGTGTCGAGTGTGTATGTAACGGGACTGAGGTCCCATGGCTCGTCATACTCAGGCCTGCCTGAGTCCAGAGCCTGGTCTCTTTCCTCTGCTGTGCCTGTTCATCCCATTCCCCCAGGCTGCCCTCCTAGATGCCGGCTTAATGAGGGCATTTAGTGAGAATCGTTACTTAGAAACTTCTTTACTAATAAATGTGTTTATTAGTAACAATGGTTCATTGGTTAGTTGCAAATGTGCACTGTGTACTTTTTCAATCTCAGTTACATCTGGGGGAAAAGCCTTTTCAGAGTCCTAAATGACTCAAATGACCCCAGACACCACCATTTATTGTTGTTACCTGCTGATGGTGTAGATATCTTGCCTAAAGGTTATTAGCTGGTATCTCAAGCTGTGGTTTTTAATCCTTTACTTTTTGAGCCATGGATTTATTTTTCAAATGATGTTTTACACGAATCCTAATATAAATCAGAGAATTAGTGGCCCTTTTTGAAGAGTACATATAGGTCTACCATCACAGTTCACTTCTTGAAAAGTTAGTCATCTTGTCAAAAACATGCATAAAGGGTACAAAGAAATAAAAATCATCAGCTTTGACAAAGAAGTTCAGCTATCTGCTAATATAGTTCTTTTTTTTTTTTTTTTTTTTTTTTTTCATCTCCAAAAGTTTTCTTTTTTTTTTTTTTTTTTTTTTTTTTTTTCATTTTATTTTATTTTATTTTTTTTTTGGGGGTACACCAGGTTCAATCAATTGTTTTTTTTTACACATATCCCCATATTCCCTCCCTTCCTTGACGCCCCCCCCTCGATTCCCCCCCACCCTCCCTGCCCCAGTCCTCTAAGGCATCTTCCATCCTCGAGTTGGACTCCCTTTGTGCTAATATAGTTCTTGATTCTTAGTTTTTACTTTCCATTGTTTTTATCCACATAATTATGGGAGCCTGTGTCATTGAAAAACCACATCTCTGAGAAAGAAAAAGAAATTTTGTTTGTACAGTAAACCTGATATGCTGTACCAACTCACTTCGATTCAGTCCAACATTCCTAATTTGTCAGTTTCAATGAAACAACGTAGTGTCCATCAGCCAAAGCCGGGGTAGGGAACTTGAGACTTCAAAAGAAATCTCTCCTCCCAGTAGCCACCTTGCATTCTCCTGGGCAATGCATCTTTTCTCTGCCAATCTGGGTACGTCCATGTAAAAGATCTGGGAGGCCCTGCCCCTCTAAAACCAGGGGCCTTTCCACTACACAGCAGCCTTCCCTGGTCCTTCCTCTTTTCCCCAGCCAGGCCAAAATAATTCCATTTTTTTACCTGAGACACAAATCAAGTCTTTATGAAGCAACCCTTGGTTGTCTCTGTTCATAAAGATTTTTCTGTCCTTTGAACTTAGAGCTGACATAGGATTACAATTCCACTCAAAATATGTATATCTTGGATATCTTTTCTATCTATCTACCCCATTCCTTTAAAGGCTATATAGTTTCTCATTATTTGTACAGTATGCTTTGTTTAGTTCCATATTAAAAGACTTGTTATCATATTTTGGTATTACAAATAATGTGGAATGATTTCATGGTACTTTCATCTTGGCCTATTTGTTCCAACAGATAGGTAAGATAAATTCCTACTATCAAAGCTGGGGGGTTAAAGGGTATAGACATCACATGTTTCTGATAGTTATCAGCAATTGTATGAAAATGACTGTTTCTGCACACCCTCCCCAACACTGGGTTTCATAAAGAATGAGATGGAATATATTTGGTTTACATAGGTTAGGTACATACATAGCTAGCGAGGCACTTAAATATACATGCATTCTTCTCTCTTTTTCTCTAGAGGAAGAATTTTTTAGTGTTGTGACATTGAACAAATTTCATCTGTCTCATTTTTCTTATCTGAACAAAGGGGTTAACAAAAGCTTAAGACTACATATAGAATTGTTGTCAGGATTAAATCATACAGTGTAAATAAAGGACTTGACCCATTATTTGACAATGCTCAGTACATGGCAGGGAATTTTTCTTTGTGTTCTCTGCAGTACTGAGTACATATGACAGTCAATGAAAACAAGCGGAGGAGAATTAGTCCATCATCATCGCACCCAACATCTGCTGAATACTGACCGCACCTGCTACCATTGTACTTTACTTGTTGGCTTCTTTGATGGTCACCACCACACTATCATTATGCTATTTTATACCAACTTAAAGGTACAAGTTAGGTGTGGATCAGACATTTAAACCTAGGCAGTCTGAATGGAGAAAGTGTTCCACCTTCTGCAAATCACATGCTGTATACAACAGGCTGCTCACCTCTCGTTTCTCTTAGGCCAACGTGCTGCCCCAGGGCTGCCATCATCCTAAACCCGTCAGCTTCCTCGGCTGGCCTTGCCCTTCCTCCTCTGGGCGTGATAGCACATTTATAAGGGCCACCTGTGGTGGATCAACAAAAACACTGTAATTAAAGAAGACAGCTGGAGAAAAACAATAAGCATGTTTATTTCAACAAAGTAAAAAAAAAGAAAAAATCACTAAATACCCAAAGACTGGTTTGATTTATACTGAAAACTGTATAAAGCCCTACACCTAAACATGAAGCCCAGGTAGATCTCCAACAGCTAAAATTTTACACGAGGGCTCTATCAGTGTGTCTTTAATAAGTCATGGGCTTATGTGTTTTCAGGTGAGTATTTAAAATGGTATTTTGAAATAAGTTTTTATTGTTTGGCTTCACTTTTTATCATTTCTGTTTCAAAATCAGCAGGGAAGGACTGTAGTAAGAATTGTGCACCTTAACTTTGAGAGAGAAGACATCCCCTAAAGCCCAAAGGACATAGGTAATTTTGTTTTAAATAAAGGTGGGGTGATAGACATAGTGATCTTTGCATTTTACAAATGAACATTGAGGCTAGGAGTGTCGGAAAGCAGGGTTGAAGTTCTGCTGTGCTATTAGGACAAACAGGGGCAGGTCTGTGGGGTGCAGCCTTGGGCTTTCTAAAGGGGTCCTGCTCTGTGCATCAAAAAAGTGTATACAATCACACAGAGAAAAAACATCTAGAAGGTTATACAGGACGATATTAATTCCATGTGGCAAGATTAGAGAACATTTTTAACTTTTAAAAATATCTTTCTAAATAGCCCAAAATTTTTAAAAATGAGAATGTATTTCCTTTATAATCAGGAAAATGAAGAAGCCATGAATTAATAAAGAAAAAATCCAATGGAAAGCTAAGAAAGTTCTGCCTTTCCGGTCCCTCTACAATGAATCTTGGGAGTCTAGGCTGGGCTCTGTTGTCAGTCCTCCCAGATCTCATCTTGGATTAGCGAGCATACTTGGGCTCCGCCTCTCACTCTGTCCATTATATGTTCTTTTTTTTTTTTTTGGGCACACGGGCTTAGTTGCTCCGCGGCATGTGGGATCTTCCTGGAGCTGGGATCGAACCCGTGACCTCTGCATTGGCAGGCGGATTCTTAACCACTGCACCACCTAGGAAGCCCCCGCCTCTCACTCTGGCTCAGATGTGGTATCCTGTGCTTCTGCTTCGTTCTGTGAACTGAGGGGGGTCCTGGAGTTATCACTCAAATTGGAGTTCTGGTCAGGTGTCCTCTGCTATCTGACCTCAGCCTATCTCTCCAGTTCTCAGCACGACACCTCAGATGAATACCTCTTCACCCTGCTGCATGGACTTGTGGAGGAGAAAGCTTTTAGAATCGCATAGCTGGGTGATCAGGTTATTTAACCAGCCTGAGTTTCAGTTTCCTTATCTATAGAGTGCAGATAATAATGCTACCCTCTTTTTGTTTGCTTTAAGTACTAGAGATGATATGCAAAGAGTGCTCACCAAAGTACCTGTCATTCACTCATTCAGCAACAGCTATTTATTGTGTATCTATTTATGCCATATACTCCTCTGGACACTGGTGATACACAGAGTCTATATATCTTTTTTAGATGAATATGTACTTTTCATCTCTTTATTTTAGTATAGAACATCCTCTACATATGACCTTTCAACTTATTAATTTTATAGATATAAAGCTGTGCATATAAACTCTGTTCCCACCAACAGGTGTTATTAGCAGTCGCCTGTAGCCATTATTCTTGGCATCAGTCTTGGCTTAAGGTGTTTGCTGGGTTTTGCTTTTTTTGAAAGGCAAAGCAAAACAAAAAGAATGAGCTAAAAAGCTGTAGTATCTAGTACCACATTGATATTATAGCCATAAAGTTTTATGAAGAAGATACTTTCATTGTTCAGATATCAGGATCCTAACGTAGAGAGATTTATGAAAATGTCCATAGTTGTTGAAGAACTAGTCTCATAAATTTTATATGCAGTGAACATAAGGATAAAATAAGAACATCTTTCTAAGAGATCTGAAATAAAGAAGAGTTGGAACTGAAGCCATCAATATCTATAGTTCTCTGAAGAAATTTAAGTTTGTGTAGCTAACTGATAGTGTTGACAATTATTGAACGATTTTGATGTGTCAGGTACTGTTCTAAGTGTATGAATGAATTTAATTCTCACATCAAGGAGCTGTTATTGTTATTCCCTCCTGCCATCTTAAAGATGAGGAAACTGAGGCACAGAGAGTTTATGTAGCCAGGCTGCAGGTAATAAATGGCAGAGTTGGTATTTGAACCCAGGAAGTTGGGCTCTATTGTATATGTCCATTGGTTACCATGTAGCTTCACCATAGACTTATGTACAAACGGACTTATTAACAACTTTTTAAAATCAAATCTGCTCAGTAGAAGAGAAACTCCTGACTAGACACTAACTACTAACTACAGTTATGGGGATGCCAGCGATGGAACTTGCTGGGCCAGAATCTTTCATGGAACACCCAATATTCTATTTTTTAAAGACCTTCTGATACTCAGAAAATCTGAGGAAGAAAAGAGAAGAATCCGCTCTCAGTGAGGAGTCTACTTTGTAGCTCCATTTAAAATTTTTTTTGTCAAACATTGGCTGTTGGTCACATTGAACTAAAATGTTAAACTGAAAAGAGCAAAGACCCTTTAGCATGCCTGGAAAGGACTAGCAGTTACTGAACTAACTGGCTGTCTGGGACTGAGGGAGAAGTCAAAGGAGTGGGAAATGAAACATAAACTGAGTTACCAGGAGTAGTAACGTTCTCATTGGTGAGATAATCAAGGGCAGGTGCTGCCTATCTGACTCCAGGTTCTTTGCTTTTCCTCCACCACTTGAACCATGAGGAGGGAAGTTTTCTAATAGTGATAGTTTATTCACTACTGAGTCTGTTGGTACCTTAATTCTGATGATAGGAAACCGCTAAAGAGCCAACATAATTGTGACCAGCTGGTCAAAGGCTTTGTGACCCTCAAGCAAAACCAACTCTAGTTTTGATGTCCCATCAGATTTGCAGGACTTCTGCAGAACGGGGTTTAGGCTCAAGGTGCAGCTCAGGCTTAGAAGACCCAGTTTACTGAATTGCGGTTAAACTAGTAAATCTAGTGACAGAAGGCATTTGACCTAGGTGTTTGTATTTCTTTAGTTCCTGCTCCAGGTTTTATCTCTATGTTTATATTTTGGGAATAAATTAAATAATTCATTGCCTTCGGTAAAAATTGAGGAAATCTGAATAAAGCACAGACTTTAGTTAATAATATATCAATATTGGTTAATAAGTTGTAACAAATGTATTACACTAACGTAAAATACTAAATTACAGAAAACAGTATAGACTATCTGGGGGTCTCTGCATTATTTTTTTCAAATTTTCTGTGAATTACAAATTATAAAATAAAAGTTTACTTTTTAAAACAAACAAACAAAAATAACTCATTGCCTTATCCTGTATGTAAACAATGAGTTACATTTTTAATAAACAGTGGAAGTTTTATTAAAACTTTTAACTTCAGAGGTAATAATCACCAAGCTTAAGAAGATACCTAGCATGACTGACTTAAATAACTCCTAGCTATAACTAAGTACATGACCCCCTCGCCCCCTGAAATCCTTAACCTAATGGTTCTAAATTATTTCTCTTTCTTCCTTAATGTAAGTCATCCATTTGGAAGCTTCCAAGACTACAATAGTGTCAAATCCATCATGGCTCAAAGTGGTTCTATTACAAACTTTGGTGACCTTGCTGTATATCTCACTGCATAATTACCCTCTGCTTTTCTCCTCCTGTCTCTGTGGAAGAGATGTTTCTTCTCTAGTTCCTGAGTACAGACCCTCTTTCTTCCCATACATGCTGGGATGCTCCTTCATGCCTATACTCCTCTGGACTGTCCTCCTCTCCTCTTTTATTGATTTACCACCCCGGTTTCATGCAGGCGTCTCCATTCTACTCTAACTTGAGAGAAGGGACGTGTATCACTTATTTCTGTATCTCCCAGGCCACCCAGCACTCTGTAGGAGATCAAAATAAAATTATTTTTAAAATTAAGATGTAATGTTAAATAACCTTTGTTATATTTTTCCTCTTACTCTGACTTGATGAAGAAACAACATTGAACCTTAAGCAGAGCCTGGCTCACACGATTCACTGAATGTTCAAGTCCCTTTGCGATGGCAGTTATGACGTAGCTTTAGCTCCTTTGCTACCAGAGGAATGAATGTGCAGGGGTGGAGGTCATGAGAGGCGAGTAGACCAACCAGATCATTCCTTTCTGTCAACCTTGTGCCTAACTTTTTCCCTGAGGTGGAAGCAGAAAGAGAAGTACCATCTCCACATTGTCAATCCCTATGTTGGCCATACAAAATCCCATGCTCTCTTACCAGTAAGATTTCTCTGTCAACTCGCCTTTTCAGTTTCTCTATTAGTGCTTACTGTACCACTGTGCTCCCTGAAACATAGTTTTCCTTGGCGAGGAGTCTTGTGAATATACCAGGCAAGCCAGGCAATCTGGGACTGAGCAAGAAGTCAAAGGAGTCAGAAATAAAATGTAAATTGAGTTACCATGAGTAATCTCTCTCTCATTGATGAGATAATCAAGGGCAGGTGCAGCCTATCTACTCCAGGTTCTTTACTTTTCTTCTGCAGCTTGAACTGTGAGGAAGGAATTTCTCCAATGCTGATAGTTCTGGAATCTATTGGTATCTTTATTTTGATGTTGGTAAACTTCTGTCAAGACCTTGGAGGTAAAGAGTCTCAGTATCTTCAGCTTCTGTTTCCTAGGACAGTTGGTATCTCTTCCACGACAAGCCATTTTAGGCTAACTGGAAAACAGATTTTCTAAAACTGCTGTTTAATGTATCACATATAAAGTCACACACATGTCATGAGTTGTTAAAGCAGAACTTGACTACCTCCGACTAAAAGAAGCAAGAAGAGAAAAGCTCAAAGCTGAGCCCTGAGTCTGGGAAGACAAAATGGGGATTGTGTTTGGTTCACTTGAGAGAGAGAGGGAGAAGGAAATCTTATTTATCTCTAACAGTTCTGTTCCTCAAGGCCAGGCATGTACAGAGATTTTTTTTTTTTTAATTCAAGAGAATTACACAACACCCTTTTGGCTCCACAGTGTCCTGACTGAGGCCACCTCCCTAATCTCCTCTCTCCCAGGCTTTGAAGTCACAGTGAGACTTATCACAGGCATGGGATCAGGTCCAAAGGACCTGAGCTGACCAGTGACCCACAGGTGCCAGATTGCTGGGATTTGCATGAGATGGTACATGCAGGTGATTAAACAAAGGAAAGGAAAATGTGTCCCGAGAGACACTGAAATCTGAGAAGTGTTCTGCTCTAGTGACTCCCTAAATTGGTGGTTGATGGCAGTTACTCCTAGAAGCGATAACCTCTTATCTTGTGTTCCCTGGGCCAAACATCAAAAGAATGAAAGAGAAATGCCAAACAATGTCAACTTGAATTTCATTATCTTAGCACACCTAATTTCATTTAATTAATGTATTTTTATATCAATATATTCTCTTCCAGAACTCATCTTTTAACCTAGAGAACACATTAGTTAATAATATAGAAAGGAACAGAATCCTTTATTTGAATTTTTCTATTTAATCAAGGATGCAGGAGATATTTTCATGTGGGTAGGAAAATTTGGGGGTGTCTGAATCTTTGGCTTTCTGGTTTCTGCTTATTTGGTACTTTAACACTTTTCTTTGTGACCTTAGGGAAGTTACCTCATCTTGCTGAGCCTTGCCAAAAATGGGTAGTAAAAAGCTTTGCCTCAGCCTGCAGAAAGTCTCTCCCAACGTATCTCGGAGAGTGTTGATATGAATAATTAACATGGTACATGCTACTCACTCTTTATAGTTGTGCATATTTTCTCCAACTCTTTTTAAAGAAAATTCAAACCTATAGAAAATTCTCAAGAATGATATAACGAATGCCCATTTACCCTTCCTCTAGATTTACCAACTAACACTTTGCCACATTTGCTTTGTCTCTCTTTCCACTGTACGCACATTCACACAATTTTTTTTTTTTGGTAGGCCATTTGAGAATTTTTTTCACAGAGAATTCAGTTATTATTAGTCTAAATATCTTAACACGTCTTCTTAAAAAAAGGACATTCTCATACATAACAACAGTAAAAGTATCACATCCAGGAACTCTAACATTTAAAACCTAATATATAGACCAAATTCAATTATTCAATTGTCCTCAATTGTCTCCATATTTAGGAAAGGTATGTTCATTGTACCATTATGTTCATTGTGCCAGTATTTACAATAGCCAAGATATGGAAGCAACCGAAGCACCCATCAATAGATGATGAATGGGCAAAGAAGACCCCCCCCCCCCCCACACACACACACACACGATGGTGTATTACTAAGCCATAAAAAAGAATTAAATCCTGTCATTTTGGATAACGTGGATGGACATAGGGGCTATTATGCTAAGTGAAATAAGTAAGACAAAGACAGATAATGTATTATTTTACTTATATGTGAAATCTAAAAAAAGGAAGCAAATGAACAAACATAACAAAACAGAAACAGAGTTCCAGATACAGAGAACAAACAGGTGGTTGCCAGGGGTGGGGGTGGGGGGCGGGATGTGGTGGGTAGAGGGAAGAAAAAGATGAGGGAGATTAAGAAGTACAAACTTTCAGGTGCAAAATAAATGAGTCATGGGTGTGAAATGTACAGTATGAGGAATAGAGTTAATAACTATGTAATATCTTTGTATGATGACATGTCATAGCTAGACTTATTGTGCTGAGCATTTTGAAATGTAGAGAAATACCAAATCACCATGTTGTGTAACAGGAACTAATACAGTATTGTAGGTCAGTTATACTTCAAAAACAAACAAACAAACAAACAAACTCTTAGCAGAAGAGATCATATTTGTGGTTATCCGAGGCGAGGGGTGGAGGGAGGGGAAATTGAATGAAGGTAGTCAAAAGGTACAAATTTCCAGTTATAAGATAGATAAGTACTAGGGATGAAATGTACAACATGATAAGATAATTAGCCCTACTGTAAGTTATACATGAAAGTTGTTAAGAGTACAAATCCCGAGTTCTCAACACAAGAAAGAAAATTTTTCTTTCTTTAATTTTGTACCTGTATGAGATGATAGATGTTCACTCTGCTTACTGTGATAACCATCTCTTGATGTATGTAAGTCAGTCATGATCCTGCATACCTTAACATTTTACAGTGCTGTATGTCAATTATATCTCAATAAAACTGGAAGAAACATGTTTTTATTATTTTTTCAATCAAGGATAGAATCAAGAATCATTCATTCCATTATTTGTCCTGTTTTTTTTAATCTAGATCAGTTTCTGAACCTTTCCAAAAATTCTCTTATTGCCTTGATAATTTTGAAGAGTTCAAGCCAGTTGTTTTGTAAAATGTCCCTCAATTTGGATTTACCTAATTGCTTCCTCATGCTTAGATTCAGATTAAATTTGGGGGTGGGGCAGGAGTACTGCATGTGTAACATTGTATCCTTCTCAGTACATCATATCAGGGGATGTAAGATGGCAGACAGTCCCATTATCGATGCTATAAACTTTTCATTTAGTTAAGTTGGTATCCATCCCATTTCTTTATTTAGAGGGGTTTTTTTTTCTGTTTTTAATAAATAAGCAACTTGTGGAGTGATGTATTAAAACTGTTTACTGGGCTTCCTAGGTGGCGCAGTGGTTAAGAATCCGCCTGCCAATGCAGAGGTCACGGGTTCGATCCCAGCTCCAGGAAGATCCCACATGCCGCAGAGCAACTAAGCCCGTGTGCCAAAAAATAAATAAATAAATAAATGTTGAGAAGTAGATCCCCCTCTAAAAAAAAAAATAAAATAAAATAAAACTGTTCACTGCCAGTGGATTCTTGTATGCTCATCTTCGTTACTGGAGCCAACGTTTCATGAAATAGTTTATTCATAATAATACCGTTTTCTTCATCTGACAATTCTAATTGCAATTCTATATCCTCACTAGTGGCATGACTTCTTGCGTGCTTGGTCATCTTCATACATCTACTACTTGAGCTTATTGATGAGTCCTATAGTCTCACTTGGTGAAACTTTCCACCAAAGAGGGTTTGACTCTGCCTTCTGTCGGTAGAAGTGCCACGTCCAGTCCTCCTTGTGGCTTTCGACTTTGAATGGAAACGTGGGCTCCGCTGCCCCACCTCACTTCTCCTCCAAGATTCACTACCCTCACTGCAGAGAAGCTCTTCGAATCTTGCCTCTTTCCCTGTTTAATAATATGGCTTAAAAAGGTCTTAAGGGTGTTGCCCCACGGCAGCCTCACAGGGAGCTGAAGGTCAAGGGAGGCTTATCTCCGAGAGATCTGTGGCTGTGGCTTTTGTTCTAATGGAGTAAACTACAGATTGATACCCCAAAGTTCACAGAGTTTTAAAAAGAATTGTATCAGCTTGGATTGAAAGTGACAGAAACAGTGTGAAATGAAAGGAGAACTTTGGACGCCTCAACCACTGTAGACAAGGAGATGGTTGAGAAAACTACTCAGCTGCCAACTCAGGCCATTCTTATTGTAATGGAATGAGGACTCAAAGGGCAGAACCAAGCACACTGAGGAAAGAGCTAAGAGCCAGATAACAAAGCAGCAAAGCTGAACCCTCATCAGAGACTGGCCCCATGTGCCCAGCTGGATTTCAGGACTGCTTTCAGACCTATGATAGCTGTGTGCCTCATTTTCCCACTTTTTGAACAATAGTGTCCACAGTGGTTAGATCCTGCCATTGTGTATTGGGTGTGTAGGGGCTAACGTTAATTCTCTGGAGAAGTGCAGCCTAAATTGCTGCACCTGAAGAGGTCACACACACTTGGACCTGACTGGAATGACTTGAGCTGGTGTCATGATGGGCTGGGACTTGGTGGTCTTGGGGGAGGGGCTCAGGAGATTTTGCAGATGGGAAGGATGTGAAGTATTGTGGCCTGAGGATAAGCTGTGGTGACTGTATTTTCCAAAGATGTCCACAACAGTATTTCCTGTCTTTCTACAATGTGATCTTGACATTTCTCCCATTGAGGGGGCAGGATCTCTGTTCCTTTTTCTTGAATTTGGGCAGATTTATGACCACAGTGGAAGTGAGGCTAGATCATACATGATGATATAATGTCCCACCTGGTTCTCTTGAGATCTCATTCTTAAAGGCCAGGCACTTTGCACTGAAGCCCATGGAGAGCCCACGTATAGGTGTTCCAGCCAACTGCCCCCGCTGAGGTCCCAGCCAACAGCCAGCATTGACTATAGAGAGGTGAGCAAGTGAGCCTTCAGAAGATTCTGATTGTCCAAGTCTTCCCAACTGAGAGTCCAGACATTGTTGTGCAGAGATAAGTTCTCCCTTTCTGAATTACTGACCCACAGAATGTGTAGGCATAATCAAATGTTTGTGTTTTGTCTTGCTTTTGCTGTAAGTTCGGGGGTGTTTGTACCATAGCGAGAGTAACCAGAACATCGAATTGAGTTTGCATCTCAGTGGGGAATATTCACCGTTGTTTCTGCAGTTACTCTTGCTCTCCTCTGTGTCCCCAAATAGAAGCCATTTTTGAAGGTAGCAAGGGAGCTCTTTCATTTTTAGTAAGCTAGAAGCAAGGAACAAGGCATTCAGGAGATGAGGCAGGATGCCAGATGTTGCCTGAAGAAAAAAAGTTGCTGGGAGGAGCAATCTTATTCCAAAGCTAGACTCAACAAGTTTATCTCAAACATTGTGCTGAACACCACCAGGACATGGCACAAGTGGAAAAGATGAGTCTGGGGATATTTTTGTTCAACTGCCTGCTTTTTAAATATTTTCCACTCCAAGTTCTCAAGAAGGAATGTATTTTTTTCTGTGGAATTATCATCATTCTTCACTGGGCAGGGTTTTCATATCAAGCCACTTGATGGCCTGCTGGCTAACCTATGCATTGTCTGCCTTTGGGTCAGGCATCTCTCCCCACTTTAAGCTTTTGTGATTGAGGTGATTGGAACATCCCAAGTGATTTTTATTCACATTCAAATTTGAGACCCGCTAGCCCAGGACAAGTACAGATGTCTGCGATTGCCTCTTCCTGGCAATCATCTTGCTCCACCCCATCTTTTCCTTTTGGTCCCCAGCCCCGTCGTCTTTGGCTCAATGCCCTGCTGGGCCTCCCCAGCTCACACTCCCCCTGCAGCATCCTTTGCTCTCCCCCTGCTCCTCTTCATCTTTCCACTGCCCAGGCATTTCCCCCTTCCTCTTCTCTTTCCTTCTCCTTGCTGCTCTCTGTGTTCTTATTTTTGTCTCCTCTTTCTTCTTCCCTGTGCTTTATTTCCTCTCTCCCTTGCTTCTACCCACTCTACTCCCAGCCCCACCCAGCCCCTTCCAAATTGGTGCTGGAGCGCTGATGGGAGCTAGAGGCAGGGAGCTCCGGGTCACAGAGAGCAGGGTTCTCATCAGAGATGACAGCCCAGGAAGCGCCTGGGGAAGCCAGAGACAAACTCTGAGGCTGGGCTGGGAGGACACCTATAGCTGCAGGGGATGCGGGAGGGAGGGAGTAGATTTACAGCACAGGAAACTCCAGGAGGAAGTAGATCAAGGATCGCATGGCACCAGGCAGGGCAGGGCAGAGAGGACTTGCGCACACCTGCTCACTCTCTTCCTGGTGACCTGTGTGTGTGGGTGAGCTGATGCGCAACTGAGAATCAGGTGTGCGCTGCCTCAGCGCCCCTTCACCAGACACGCTTCTAAGTGCTCACTCTGCCTGCCAGGAGGGGGTTGTGTTCTCATTTTTCAAATTCAAAATTTTAAAGAAAGCCATGAACACATCTTAAAGATACAGGACCTTAAGCACATGGCAATTGGAGGCTTTCTCCAGGCATCCCTCACACATAGAGGCCCGGAAGGCAGATTCCACCTTAGTGTCCAACACACTGTGCCTTGGGTGAGATTGGGAAAAAAAGCTGGTCTTGTTTGTTCCATATAATCCAACAAGCTGGTATAGAAGCACTTACACTTACGCGTATATGAATAAATATTACTTACCCTCTGGCACAGAGGAAGCACTGGCTGCATGTTGGCTATTACTTACTATTTGGAAATAGTCTCATACCTGCCATATGCCAGCATTTACTTCCCACTCAGGGTGGAGCTAGGCCTGGTGTTTCTGGACGCTCTCACGAGGAGGTCCAGAACACCTGGAAGGACAACCAGAGGCCATTTCTCCCTCCACTGGAGAGACCAGATGCCATCCCCACTGAGTGTGGGCTGGGTTCTTCAGAGGCCCCCGAAGTGCCGTCATTGACCAAAGGGCTCCATTTGGTTGTCCTCTGCACCTGTTGCCAGCAGGTGTGGCATGTTCCATAAACCCCACGGGGCAGGACAGCGCCTCGGGAGCGGGAGCAGAAGGGTCCTCACCCAGGAGCCCTCCTCTCCAGGATGTAGCTCCCCCACCAACGCTGGCTGTGTAGGTGAGCAGCACCTGAGGCAGGAACTCAGGAATGCGCTCCTCTCTTGTTGGCCTGGATGAGCCGGAAAGCACCTTCATTTCCTCGTTTCCTTTCTTTGGACTCCCAGGTATCTCCCCTCAGAGGGTTGTATTCCTTAAGGCTAGAAGACCCTTGGTGACAGGGGCTGCCCTGCCGTCCTGATCCTGCTATCACCTTCCAGGGCGGGGAATCTCATTGGGCATTCCTTCTGGGGGCTGTATGTGAATTTGAAGGTGAGTTTCACCACCCTTTGTGAGCTGCCTCCTAGAATTACAGGGTAAGCCCTACACATTCCGGGAGGTTGGCCTCAGCCTCCTTTCCTCTTCCTCCACCACCACACTGCACCACTGGTCACTGCTGGACACCCCAAGCCCTAAACTTACGCTTGCTGGCCTTTTTTCTTATCTTTTTTTCTCTGCTTGACACATTCCTGCTCTTCCCCTCTTCTGTTAATCTTCCCATCAAGATCAGAACAGCTCCTGGAAGTTCTTCCTGCCTGCCCTGCTGTTCACCTTCCCCACCCCTGTAGAAGTAACCTGCCTCTCCTCCACTTCATCTTCCCCAGCACGCTCCCCTGTGATTGCAAATCTCCGAGGGAGTCATCACTAAATGTTTACACCTGTGCCTCCCGGGCTCCAATGTGAGCTCTGCAGTTCTTTTAATGGTGTCCCCAAGGCCAGCCTCGGGGCTTCAATACTGGTCTCTCAGGAACGGCTGCATTTTATTCTGACAGGATTATCCACGATCTTCTCACTAACCTCAGAGATAAGCAAGGGACCTTTGGGTGAATTAATTTGCACTGTCACCTACATACAGTGCCAGGCTTCAGCCTCTACTGCTGGCTGGATTCTGAGGTGACAGAGACCTCCAAAGATGGAGGGGCCTTCAGTGACTAGGCTGCCTCTTGATCTCAGCTTGCGTTTGTAATCTCACCACCCATTCATTCGTTCCTTCTCCTGTGCCTCCCTTGATCACTCTTCTTAAAGCAGAATCCCTCCGTGTGTGCTGATGGGAGCACCTTGTTTATGTTCTTCATGACCTTAATGTTGATCTACAATTATTTGTCTACGTGTTTATTGTCTGCCTCTCTCGTTAGGATACAGATTCCTTGAGGACAGAGATCTTATCTGTCTTTGCTCTAGTGCCTTTAGCACCATGTACAGTGCCTGCTCTGATATTTAGGGAATGAATCGATGAGTGAGCAAATATACATTTCATTGTTTCTGTGTGTCTGACTCTGGGTGAAGGACAGGAGGTACGAATGAATTAAGATGGAGCTTTTGTTTTCAACAGGCTCGCTCACAGGGGGGGAGGCTGATTATACCGTGACGCAAAGTGATAAATGCTGATATAGCGGGACACAGGGGATCATGGGAAGGTGGGAGACTAACCCAGACTGAGGAGGAGCTGGGGGTACGGGAAGTGCCACATTTGTGTGGAGTCCTGAAAACAAGCAAAAGTCGGCCGGGCCAAGGTGGCTTGGGAAGGGTGTTCCAGGAAGGTGAAGCACACGTGCAAAAGTCCAGCGGGAGAGAATGGGAGACGGAGGAAGTGCAGTAGTAGCGGTGTACAAGGGAGGCCATGGAGGAACTGGCCTCTTGGCAGGGTGGTTGGCTGTTCTGAGTGGTGGTGGCTTTACTTCCTCCATTTCTGGGCCAACGCGCAGACATCAAGACCTGAAGAAAGTCAAGTGCAGCCTGCCCGGATGACCGCAGTCTCTCCCCACTCAGCCCTTTCCCTCCGCGTGATTCCGGGAGGCAGAGGAGAGCAAGGCGGTTCTAGGGCGATCCTGCCTCGTGGCCGTGGCCGTGGCCAGCAGCAGGGGCAGCACAGGGCCGCCCTGACGGGCACACGGCTCTGAGGGAGTCAGGCCAGGGAGGGCAGTGTTTTGAGAACTGTGCCAAGTCAGCAGGAGTAAGAGAAACACAGAGGAAGAACATGGGCTTTGGTTCCTGAAAGAAGGCAGAAGACAAGCTCCAGCAAGCTTCTTTGCAAGACTCTGTGGGATGTACGCACTGCTATAGATAAAACACAACCAACAAGAACACAGGGAACTAGACTCAGTATTTTGTCACAACCTATAAGGGAAAAGAATCTGAAAAAAAATAGGGATATATGTATGTATAACTGAGTCACTTTGCTGTATACCTGAAACTAACACAATGTTGTACATCAACTATATTTTGATTTTTTTTAAAAGATGAAAAGAAAAAAAATAAAAGAAAGGAAAAAAAAGATTCTGTGGGTACTCTTGAACTAGAACCTTTGGAGGTACCATTTGACATGCAAGGGAAGAAGGTGACAGCTGGCCTGTTTAGTCCCCTCCTTCCTTCCTTTCCACTAATACTGTGTCTATGAATTGTAGGGAATGTTCTAGTCATTGGAAATAGGACATTGAGCAAAGCAGGTAAAGTCCATGCTCTCACAGAGCTTACACTCTAGGTGTGTGTGGCAGACACATATAAGAAAAAAACCACATGTGTCATGCATGTCAGAGGATAAAGGGCAATGGAGAAAAATAAAGAGGATGAGATAAAGAGGGTGATGAGGGTGGGCGTGTGCTGTCTGAGAGAAGGGCCAGGGATGACCTCACTGGAGAGGTGACATTCGGACAGAAACCTGAATGAAGTGAGGGAGAGAGCTGTGCATGTTTCTGGGTAAAGTGCGTAACTGTTAAATGAGTCTTGTTCTCTATAGAGGTGTCTGGTCTAGCAGGGTAAACAGGGCTGGAAATACTCTCCCATTCATGAATAACAGAAAAATATAATACATAATATATATATATATATAAAATAGTGTGATATGTTATTATAATAAATAATTATATTAATTATATGTGATATATTATCATATGTTATAATGATATAATACAATATGGTAGTGGTAAGATTAAGAATAAAATACTTGAGCATTTTTCTCCCTTTGCA
Organism: Hippopotamus amphibius kiboko; assembly: GCF_030028045.1. Taxonomy (NCBI): domain Eukaryota; kingdom Metazoa; phylum Chordata; class Mammalia; order Artiodactyla; family Hippopotamidae; genus Hippopotamus; species Hippopotamus amphibius. The sequence continues at coordinate 140,136,163 of NC_080188.1, read as the reverse complement.
ACTCCTGGATTTATCCTCTATCCATTCAGTAGTGCGATGATATTGGGCAGGGATTTCCCAAAAACACAGAGAGCAGAGAATCAAATTCTTGGCTTTTGTGTTCCAAAATGGGCTTACTTCATTCTGATAATAATTTCCCTGTAAGAATAGATTTAATTATGTCCATGTTTTGAGGCAAGAAATCAGAGGCTTAGGAATTCTTAAAACTTAAAGCAGAAACAGTGGTCTTAAACGCCAAGGTTTTGATTTGTAAGAGTCAAGTCACTTAATAATCTGCTCAAAACAACAGATTGTTAAGGGAAGCATTGAGTCATCAGGGGTCCTGGCCCTGGCCTGGAGACTAGTTGAGAGGGGAGTGAGATGGGGAGCAGGAGACCTGAGAGGCAAGCTCAGTGTCCCTGGAAAAGGGCTTCATGTTGGCCTTCACTGTCTGGGCTGAGATGGTGCCAGGGGCTGGGAGTCTGAGTCAAGGCCACCTTTTGCTGCAGGAGGCGGCCACCAAACCTCTGCAGGGGGAGTAGAGGGAGAGAGAGAGGGCTTGCACTGCATCACAGCTGCTGCCTGATGCTGCATTTCAGTCTCCCCCTGCCTAGACGGGCCATCAGGGGGAAGGGCACTGATATCCTTTGGGGCAGTGAGGAGGGGCTCAATTGTGCTGAGTGATGGCATGTGTACCTTGAAACTTGGATGAGGGGAAACAGAAAGACCCCTTGTGGACCAAGGCTGGAAACCAGGTGGAGTCTGAGACTTTCCAGCCAGTGCCAGTGAGAACAGGTACCCATGATGGAATGACGGTAGCGTAGACAGCTGCCACTTAGGGGTGAGGAAAATGGGGGAGCGGAACGTGGAAATGACTCTTTAAACTTGAAGTGACTACTGTTTTTTCCCTCAAGGCACTGGACTGAGGTTTTCTGCCAACAGGCAGAATTTTTTTTTCCCCCACATTTGAATTCTGTAGCTTGCAAACTAAGCATTTTTACTCTCTCCACTAATGTTGACAAGGTAGCGGACAGATATGCAAAGAGTTCTCTGGGAGATTTTCCAGCTGAAAATCCATTATCAGTCTTTGAGTCCTCTGAACCCAGAAAATGTGATAAATTCTCCTCTGCTGAAAAACGTGTGAGAGTTTCCTCAGGCTTAAAAAGCCTTGTGGTTCAAAGAGGGAAGTTGGTCTCCTTCTTGCTTTTCTACAAATATTGTGGTGTTATTTATACCTCATCTCACTCCAGCAGCCCTACTCAGGCTTATGCCTTTGAAATCTCAGGCATGGGTTTTTATGTGATGCTCTCTGTTCATATTTTCATTTTCATGGGAATTTTCAAGCCTGGTGGTTTGGAACAGGACATGAAGGAAGTTTCAGGGTTAGAATCAAGTGTGGACTGAGGGCCCAGGTGGGAAGAGAAAAGAGAAGCCAGGATCAGAATTTGGCTCTGCCACTTGTTGTGACCTCTGTAAAGTTATTGATACTTTACCTTGTTAAGGCTCTGATTCATCACCTTGAAAATGGATATTATACCCACTTTTACAGAAATATTATACAAAGAAAATGAGGTAGTGTATTAGTTTGCCAGGGCTGCCATGACAAATTACCACAGACTGGTGGCTTAAACAACAGACACTTATTTTCCTCAGAGTTCTGGAGGCTAGAAATCTGAGTTCAAGATGGCAGCAGGGCTGGTTTCTTCAGGCCGCCTCAGATTGCAGATGGTTACCCATCAGTCTCTGTCCTAACCTCTTTTTTTCAGTTAAAAAAAAATTGAAGTATAGTTGATTTACAATGTTGTGTTAGTTTCAGGTGTACAGCAAAGTGATTCAGTTATACATATATATCTCTTTCTTTCTTCAGATTTTGTTCCCTTGTAGGTTACTGCAAAATATTGACTATAGTTCCCTGTGCTATACGGTAGGTCCTTGTTGGTTATCTATTTTATATATAGTAGTGTGTTTATGTTAATCCCAAGCTCCTAATTTCTCTCTCCCCACTCCCTTTCCCCTTTGGTAACCATAAGTTTGTTTTCTATGTCTGTGGGTCTATTCCTGTTTTGAATATAAGTTCATTTGTATTATGTTTTTCTGTTGTTTTTGTTTTAGATTCCAAATATAAGTGATATCATATAGTGTTTGTCTTTGTCTTACTTCACTTACTATAATTATCTCTACGTCCATCCATGTTGTTGCAAATGGCATTATTACCATCACATCAAAAAGAATAAAGTACCAACAAATAAACCTACCTAAGGAAGCAAAAGACCTAACCTCGTCTTATAAGGACACTAGTTGTGTCGTATTAGAGTCCACCCATAAGACTTCATTTTACCTTAATTACCTCTGTAAAAGCCCTATCTCCAAATACAGTCCATTCTGAGGTATACTTGAAGTTAGGTTGTTAACATATGAATTTAACAGGGACACAATTCAGTCTATGGGTATATAAGTAGTGTACACTATACAGGTAGTGTATACTATACAGGTAGTGTATGAAAGGGCTCAGTGCACACAAGATGCTCAATTAACGTGAATTCCTCTCACCGCCTCTTTAGGTTGCAGTATGAGACTCAGACTATTGACAGCTGCTCTAACGAGATGTCCCCCCTGAGGTTGCCCATGGGCAAATAGCTTGGAGGCAACATAATGAACACAGGAGATTTCATAGATTTAACAGAAAATTTCATTCTGCTGATACTCTTGAGATGTTTGATTTGGATAAAACTCATGATTTCTTCAATTCACTTCCTGACAACAGTAACTAGCTAACAGGGTGGATAGCAAAATTATAACAAAGCAACAGCTCCAAAAGTGCCTAGTACACTGCTTGATTTCTGTTAGGTGTGTCATAAACATTTCTTCAATCGGACATGGAGGCTTTCGGTAAAGTCCTCAGTGTTAAACAAACGCGAGATGCTATATTCTCCTGCTGCCCTGAACTTCTGGTTCCACGTAGGGAAGTGGAAATACCCACAGGTTATAAAAAAAACCAGAGCTGCTTAACCTCCTTCATGCTGTTTCTCAGGCGACTGTCTCCCTAGGATGGGGGGGGGGGGGCTGGGTTTGCTTCCCCATAGGCGGCACCTAAAGGGGATGCTCCAGGTAGCTGCTGTCCTCCAAGGTTCTGAGGGAGAAACTGGGGTGCTTATTCCTTCTGTTTTCATGCCTATTGTGTGGAAATCAGTGGAAGAGCCCTGCAGGCCTCCTGTACCTTCTTCTAAAACGCCACACACCATGCTCCATGACCCTACGGAACCAAATGTGCTTCAAGCTCCCACACTGGTTGGCTTTCTTGAAGGCAGAGCCAGGTGTGAGCCTCCTACCACAGGTGCCTGTCATCCTGTCTGACAAATGGTTTGTGCCCAGTGTTAGCTATGGGGATGCCAGCTTTCCCTGTTCTTAGCTGAACTGCCTTCACAAGTAGTAGGAATCTCTCTCGGACATTCATAGTTCCCAGAACCTCTCCATCTCCATAGAGATATAGTCTTGGCGGGGGCTTCCCTCAGCTGTCTGAACCCCATGGAAGAGAGGGATTCCAATCTGTGTGCCTGAGCAAGAAACTGTGGGGACAAGAATCAGCCTGTAGCTGTTTGGTGATCTTCTTTCTTTCAGGGCCAGCTTTCTTTGCTTTCTATTTTTGTTTTCTTTGTCCTTTGAGGCCTTACAATTCAAAATGCTCTTGTTATGAAGCCCAGAATGTGAGTCAAATGGCTGTTTTCGGTCCCTAGAGGATTGCCTGCCCTTTGTTGATGACAGACTGGTGTGGAGAAGAAATCACACATTCACTTCTCCTGCTTGGAAAGGCTGGCACGGACATGCAGGGGGCAAATGCGTTTGAAGGATAGGCTTGAGCAGCCCCATTTGTTGAGGTTTTCCTTTACGGTCAGCAGAGATGCTTTTAGGCGCCCAGAACTGCCCGGAATGCCCAGTGACGTCAAAAGGAGAATGATTTCATTGGGTTTTTCCCTCCAAAGGAAAATTTGGTTTCTGTGTGGTATTATTGATAAATAACACTGTTTTTATTTTAGAAAACCTCATTTGGTTACAGTGATTCCCCTGTAGTGGTCAATATTGACTTTCCTGAATAGACAGGTGATTATTTTAATTTGTTGGCACAGGGGAAGCCATTTTTTCCAAAAAGTTGGTTTCATTGAGGTGATGTTTACATGCTGATACTGTGTTCCTGGGAAAATAAACGGGGCCCAATGAGGTTTCCTGACATGTGGTGTATATAGACTATTGCTGTGACTGGGTGGCCCTGCTTCTGCTCTAGAAATAGGTGTCCTTATCCTGAAAAGGAAAGGGATTTATTCCTATTGTGATGATAGCTAGATAGGAGGGCATATTATGGCTTCTTGCAGATAACAAAGGATAGTAATAGCTACTTTGCTTTTGATATATTTATTCCCTGCAATTACACAGTGAGGTGAGTCCTATTGACTTTCCAATCATAGGTATACCTCAAATATCACAGGTTTGGTTCCAGACAACCTCAGTAAAGGGAATATTGCAATAAAATGAGTCACATAAATTTTTTGGTTTCCCTGTGCCTATAGAAGTTATGTTTATACCATACTGAAATCTATTCAGTGTGCAATAGAATTATGTCTAAAAAAATCAATGTATATACCTTAATTAAAAATACTTTATTGCTAAAAAATGATGACCATCATCTGCGCCTTCAGGGAGTCATAGCTGTTTTGCTGACGGAGCGTGTTGCCTCATTGTTGTTGGATGCTGACTGATCAGGGTGGTGGTTGCTGAAGGTTGGGGTGGGTGTGGTGATTTCTTAAAATAAGACAATGATGTTTTCGACATTGATTGACTCTTCCCAGATGACTTCTCTGTAGCATCAAAGATGTTTGATAGCATTTTACCCACAGAAGTTCTTTTAAAATTGGAGTTACTACTCTCAAGACCTACTGTTCCTTTATCAACTATTTACGTAATAGTCTAAATCCTCTGTTGCCATTTCAGTAGTCTTCACAGCATCTTCACCAGAGTAGCTTCCACATCAAGAAACCACATTCTTTTCTTCTCTGAAGCAATTCATCATCTGGTAAAGTTTTATCATGAGATTGCAACAATTCAGTTACAGATTCAAGCTCCACTTCTTGTTCCACTTCTCTTTCTGTTTCCACCAAGTCTGCAGTTACTTCCTCTACTGAAGTCTTGAACCCCTCAAAGTCACCCATGTGGGTTGGAGTCAACTTCTTCCAAGCTCCTGTTAATGTTGATATCTTGACCTTTTCCCATGAACCATGAATTTTCTTAATGGCACCTAGAATGGTGAATCCTTTCCAGGTTTTCAACGGGCTTTGCTCAGATCCATCAGAGGAATCCTTATTTATGGCAGCTATCACCTTACAAAACATATTTCTTAAATTCTAAGACTTGAAATTTGAAATGAGTCCTTGATCTATGGGATGAAGAATGGATATTGTGTTAGCAGGCATGAAAACAGCATTAATTTCATTGTATATCTCCATCAGAGCTCTTGGGTGACCAGGTTCATTGTCAATGAGCAGTAATACTTTGAAAGGAATCTTTTTTTTCTGAGCAGTAGGTCTCAATAGAGATGCTTAAAATAGTCAGTAAACCATGCTGTAAGCAGATGTGCTGTCATCCAGGTTTTGTGGTTCCATTTATAGAGCACAGGCAGAGTAGATTTAGCATAATTCTTAAGGGCCCTAGGATTTTCAGAATGGGAAATGAGCATTGGCTTCAACTTAAAGGCATCAGCTTCATTAGCCCCTAACAATAGAATCAGCCTGTCCTTTGAAGCTTTGATGCCAAACACTGACTTCTCTCTAGCTATGAAAGTCCTAGATGGCATCTTCTTCCAATAGAAAGCTAACTCATCTACATTGAAAATCTGTTGTTTAGTGTAGCCTCCTTCAAATTATGTTAGCTACATCCTCTGGATAACTTTTGCAGCTTCTACATCAGCACTTGCTGCTTCACCTAACACTTTTATGTACTGAAGACGGTTTCTTTCCTTAATCATCATGAAGCAATCTCTGCTAGCTTCAGACTTTTCTTCTGTTGCTTCCTTGCCTCTGTCATCCTTCACAGAATGGAAGAGAGTTGGGACCTTGCCCTGGATTAGACTTTGGCTTAGGGGAGTGTTGTGGCTGGTTTAACCTTCTATCCAGAACACAAATTTTCTCCATATCAGCGACAGGGCTGTTTCGCTTTCTTATCATTATTTGTGTGTTCACTGGAGTAGCACTTTTAATTTCCTTCAAGAACTTTTCCTTTGCATTTTACAACTTGGCTAATTGGCACAAGAGACCTAGCTCTTGGTCTATCTCAGCTTTCGAGATGTCTTCCTCACTAAGTTTAAGCACTTCTAGCTTTTGATTTAAAGAGAGAGGTGTTCGACTCTTGCTTTCACTTGAACACTTAGAAGCCATTGTAGGGTTATTCATTGGCCTAATTTCAGTACTGTTGTGTCTCAGGGAATAGGCAGGCCCAAGAAGGTGGAGAGAGACAGGGGAAGGCTGGTGGGTGGAGTAGTCAGAACACACACAACCTTTATCCATTAAGTTGGCTGTGGAATAGGGGCACAATTTGTGGTGCTCCAAAGCAGTTGCAATAGTAATATCAAAGATTAATAATCACAGATCACCATAACAAATATAATAAGACATACAGATGGCCGAAAAGCACATCAACATCACTAATTATTAGAGAAATGCAAATCAAAAGTAGAATGAGGAATCACCTCATACCAGTCAGGATGGCCATCATCACAACATCTGTAAGCAAGTGTTGGAGAGGGTGAGAGAAAAGGGAACCCTCCTACACTGTTGGTGGGAGTGTAAATTGGTACAGCCACTATTGGAACAGCATGGAGGTTCCTTAAAAACTAAAATAGAACTATCATATGATTCAGCAGTCCCACTCCTGGGCAAGTACCCAGAGAAAACCATAATTTGAAAAGATACATGCACCCCAGTGTTCATTGCAGCACTATTTACAACAGCCAGGACATGGAAGCAACCTAAATGCCCATCAACAGAGGAGTGGATAAAGATGTGGTACATATATACAATGGTATATTACTCAGCCATAAAAAAGAATGAAATAATGCCATTTGCAGCAACCTGAATGGACCTAGAGATTGTTATACTGAGTGAAGTAAGACACGGAAAGACAAATATCATATGATATTGCTTATATGCGGAATCTAAAAAAAAAAGGGTACAAATGAACTTATTTACAAAACAGTAAAAGTAGAATCATGGATGTAGAAAGCAAACTTATGGTTACCAGGGGATAATGGGAGGAGGGATAAATTGGAAGACTGGGGCTGACATATACACACTACTATATATAAAATAGATGACTAATAAGAACCTGCTGTATAGCACAGGGAACTCTCCTCAGTACTCTGTAATGGCGTATATGGGAAAAGAATGTAAAAAAAAGAAAAGAGTGGATATATGTGTGTGTGTGTGTGTGTGTATATATATATATATATATATATATATAAAATTCACTCTGCTGTATACCTGAAGCTAACACAACGTTGTAAATCAACTATACTCCAATAAAAATTAAAAAAAAAAGGTCTGAAATATTGTGAGAATTACTAGAATGAGACATGGAGACATGAAGTGAGCAAATGCTGTTGGAAAAATAGTGCCAATAGACTTGCTTCACACAAGGTGGCTACAAACCTTCAGTTTGTAAAACATGGAATATACACGAGGTGCAGTACAGTGAAGCACAATGAAGTGAGTCGTGCCTGTGTGCCAATGAGAAAGCAGGGTTAGGAGCCTGCTTAAATACCCACAGCTAGAATACAGATGGACTGAAATGTACACGTAGGCCTAATCTGATTATAAAGCTTGTGCGCTTAACCGCTACACTCTTCTGCATCTCAATTTAGGGGTTACCTAATCAGAATATCCCTATAGTAGTTCTCAAAGTATGGTCCTGAGGCCAGCATCATTAGCACTACCTGAACACTTGTTAGAAATGCAAATTCTCAAGCAACCTCAAATGATTAAATCAGAAACTCTGGGGGCTCAAGCTTGAGTATCACTGCCCCAAAGCATTCCAAATAGGTAGTTATATAACCTCTCTGTGTGGCTCTTACATCCCACAGGGTAGTCATTCTTTCTGGTCTGCTTGTTTAACTGCACCGACCATTAGAAAGTTCTTCCTTCTACTGGAGTACAATTTGCTTCTCTTCACTGTTCACTCATTGGTTCTGGTCCTGCTGTTTGTCCCCTCAACAGGATTGCTGACTGCAGCTATTGAAACTCACATGATCAACAGCAGGAAATTGCTAAGGTATTAAAAGGAGCTTGTCTGATGGAACATGTGCAGTTTGAATGCCAACTTCCTTTTTTTGTACATTCACCATAGATGCTTTAGTTTTTGTCTCACAAATAAGAGAGAGGGGGATCATTTTTGAAAAGGGGAAAAAGACTAAGGAGTCAGGGTTCAAGCCTCCACTATGTTTTTAAGATGTAGTCCTTCTAGGAGCTCCAGACCTGGAAGATGTTCAGGCTGATGTTTCGAGCTGTTTCCTTGAAAGTCATAGGTCAGATATAAAATCTCCTGAGGAGCAAAGTGGACCACTGACACTTGAGTGAGTTTTCAGAGCAGGGTGAGACTAGGTTAGTTAGAGTTGCTGTAGGTCAGAGTGACAGGAGAGTTCAGAAGACCAGAAATCATATGTGATGAGCAGATTATCGAATCTTTGCCCTTGGGATTAAAGGTGAGGTTCATGTACTTCTTTCTCAACTTGGCTACCCCAGAAAACAAAGCATCTGTGTTACCACTGCATTACATGCCATCTTGGGGCAAAAGGAGTGAGGGAAAAGGGATGTGAGCCAGGAATACAGAGAAAGCCAACACAACAGTGCATCACTGAGTTGGCTTCTGCTAAGTGTGGCTACCTGCTTGATTCTGCTGGACTGGCTCTGCAAAGCTAGATACTTGCAACTTAGGATAGTTATTCTTGGTGGAGAAAGAAAATTTATTCACTGGTTTCACTGGTTTGACAGATCTACCATCTGTCAACGTTTCACCCACAGAGTCTTAACTTTACCAAACTCTGGGTCATGCATGTGTGGGCTCCATGTTGGGTCCTACACCATCCCATGTCTCATAGTCAACAGGACGGGAGGCATGAGGCACTTGGCATAGACATGAGACAAGGCACTGTCAGGTTTTACCTGTATGAAATTGCTCAGAACCCAGGCAGAGCTGGTGGCCACAGTGGAGGCTAGAGCAAGAGTCGAGTGAGGCTGAGGGGATCTGAAGTTGCACAGGAGAGGTTTCTAATATAACACCCTGAAAGTAATTTTGGAAAAAAAAAAAAAAAAAGAACTTCATTTTATGTTATGAGGTTGATGTCTAAAGTTTTTTCATCATTAATTTAAATAATGGCAAAGGATATCATTCCTAGCTTATCATAAATGCTGATCAACATTTTAAAACAAAATTGGGTTCTGGTTTCAGGTGTGATGACTAACACCCTACTAGATGACCACTCAGCTTCCATCCACATAGAAAATAGCTGCAAAATCTGGACATAACAGCAAAAAAAAAAAAAACCAAAACAACCACTCCACCATCTGAGGTGCTGGAGAGCAAGCAGAAGTATACCGACTCTGGTGGGAAGTTCATAGTTGTTTGGAGAGGGAAGACTAGATTATGTAAATAAATTTCTGTCTCTGTGGCGTTTAGCTTGGGGCTAAGTAAAGTCTGTATGTGGCAACAGCACATGTGACAAAATTTGCAATCTTTCAGGCCTGGAGAATATGAAAATTGAAGTTAGGAAACTATAAATACTGAAGAGAGTGGGTAAATTCTGGAAGGGAAAGAGCCAGAGAGAGGACCCCCAGATGTTATCTACCCAAATCTCTGACTGACTCCTGAACTACACGTGCACAGAACAGACTCAAAGCAGCCAGCTAAAGACAAAAAAGATCTGCAAAGAGATCAGAGGTGATGTATAAGAAACAGAGTTTGCAATTCAAGCCCTTCAAGCCCAGCCAAGGAAAATACCTGCTAAAGCAAATTTTCTTTTTGGAGAATCCAGATTTTCCACAATATGGCATTCATAATATTCAGCACAGAATTCCAAGTTACATTTCACATGAAGGACCAGGGAAATAAAGCATATCCTCAAAATAAAAGAACATGAAGCAGAGCAGACCCTGAGATTAAACAGATGTTGGAACTAATAGACAATGATTTTAAAGTATCTATCTTAATTATTCTCATTGAAGTAATAAAACAAAACATGTTTTTAATAAAGGAAAATCTCAGGAAATACAAAATTATTATAACATCCTTTTCACCATATCCATTTGAATTTTAATATTATAGTGATTAAATATTAAAAAATTGCATGAACATTCCTTTTTTTTTTTGGCACGCGGGCTTAGTTGCTCCGCGGTATGTGGGATCTTCCTGGAGCAGGGATCAAACCCGTGTCCTCTGCATTGGCAGGCAGATTCTTAACCACTGCGCCACCTAGGAAGCCCTGAACATTACTTTTTTAATGATCAGAAATTTTACAGTTTTTTCTCCTTAAAATAAAAATTTAAAGTAAAATTTAAAATAAAATAAATATAAAATGTGGTTCAAATATTTTGATTATGACAATAATTCTCTCTCTTAAAATATATTTGAAATTTTTGTTTTATGTACTAGCATAAGGTTCTACATGTTAAAAGTCTCTTTCAAATTGAATTATTATTCTCTATAATATTACTACAAAATTAGTCAAAGCAATGCAAATATCGACATACTACACATTTTGATAAATATTCAATAGAGTAAAATTTTATGGCGAATACATATCTTGATAAAACACATGAGGTTATTATATTTTTTCAATTTGTTTCTCTATTCTTGGATGGATATTGCTTCCTGCTAGTGTAAGCTAATGTTTTTATTTTTTGTAGGTGTAAATATTGTGAAACTGCATTCATATGAAAAAGTGGGTGGAATAAAAGGGGGATTATACCAGCAGCAGTCCATAGTTATCGCTCACTAAAAATGATTCTTAATGACCCATCAGCTAACATCTTCAATTTTGTAGAAAGCAAAGAATTGGAAATCACCTGATTTGTGAATATTCTTTTCTCTAGTTCATTAGAGACACTCTCTTATCACAAACACAACATTTAATTGGTGCACTTTCAGTGCCTTGGAAGTTTTTTTTGGTTTTGTTTTGTTTTGTTTTTTGACACTCTGGGCAATGCATTGAAGTAAATTTAAAATGGATGAGAGGTGATTTTTTTCTTTTGTTAGCATGGACAGGGATAATTAGTGGTCCAGGAAAACTCAGCATGAGCACCTATATTCTTACCCATATCAACGAGGAACAAGTTTAAATAGAAATTGAAAATCTAGAAATTGATCCTGTTGAAACTGTTCACTAATAGGTACTTCCTGGAAACTCTTTATGTTTGCAGATGCATGCTCCAGTTTGCAGATCACTGATTTAGTAATCAGGGCACTGGAAACCACCTGTTGGGTAAGAGACCTCAAAGAAAGTTTAGGTTTAAGAATCAGCTTTTTTTTTTTTTTTTTTTAACCTGAAAAGGGGAGAAAGAATCTCAGACTAACACTAACCAATAGATTAGTGTAAAACAGTGAAACCTTGGGCTGGTATAGACTAACACAGTATTATTCAAAGTGCAGTTAACAACAGTGAAATCTTGGATTTCTTGAGGAGATGGAGAAAAAAAGCTTCTCATTTGAGCAGTGTAATGCAATGCATAACTGCACACAAGTGCAGAGAAACAAAGATGGAGAAGAACATCGGAATGATAAAAGGAGCAGTACTAGCAACACCTATAGTTAAGGGTAGAAAGTCATTTTTATTAAATGCTGGATTTGAGCGAGTGCTGTGCAAGTAGCCTACTTCTAGAGGTATTAATAACACCAGAAGAAAACCATCTGTTTCAGGCACGTTCAGTTGAGGACTTTTAAATAGAAGGTGAAATAAGAAGCTATTTAGAACTGAAATAGTGATGGCACGTGACTGAGTTCACTGAGTGACCAGTTGTGCAGTTACTTTTGACAGCACTGGTGCAGAAAGTAGGGTTCACATCCTTTCTACATCTGCCTCCTGCTGTGTCATGTGACCAAAGAGTTGAATGGAGATTAGACCAGATAGTTGCTAAACTTCCTTCTAGTTCTAACATCCTATGAAAGGACACTCTGCAAACGTTCATAGCAGCATTATTCATGATAGCAAAAAAGTGGAAATAATGAATGGGATAAAAATAAAAGTGGAATAATGAATGGACGAGTACATGTGGTATATCCACTCAATGGAGTATTCTCTGGCAATAAAAAGGAATAAAGTACTGATATATGCTACAACACAGAAGAACCTTGAATACATTATACTAAGTGAAAAGAGCCTGACCAAAAAAGACCACATGTTGTATGATTCCATTCCTATAAAATGTTCATAACAGGCTAATCTATGTAGACAGAAAATTGATTAGTGGTTGCTTCAGCTTAGGGGTTGGGGAGAAATGGGGAGGACTGCTAATGGGTACGGGGTTTGTTTCTGAGATGATAAAAAGTGATTGTGATCATTACACAACTCGGTGACTACAGTAAAAACTACTGAAATATACAGTCATTTAAACTGTGGGGTAAATTGTGTGGTATTGAATTATATCTCAATAAAGTTTTAATTTTTTTTTTTGAAGAACATTATGAAAGAATTTTTAAGAAAAGAGCTTGGATGCTGGCACAGACATAGGACTGTTCTGTTTTGACAGAGGTTCTGAAGGGAGAAAAAGGCCAGGAGTAAGAGGTATTACCTAGGTATGAGGGGTTAATTGGGGGGGTTAGAGCAGACAGCCAGCAGCCTGAGGACAGTGGGCATTTGGTGGTAGGTGAGGATGCTGGCGGGATGTCCTGAAATGGAAAAGGAGGGTATCTTAAGGCAGACTCTCTGCCTCAAGCCTCGTCTTTTGCCAGATTTGCACCTGGGCGTGTCTTTCTAAATGGACCTCCTTGGCTCTTTACCCCCATATTCATATCCAGGCAGCTAAAGACACAATTTTTCTCTCAGTTCTTTTAAACTGTTAAAATATCTTCATCTTTCCTAGCTTCTGCCTCTTTTGACATAATGTCCTTCTCCTCTTTTCACTGGGTGCTTACCAGGTACTTTCTCTCTCCTAGGCATAGGCTGTTTCTTTTTATTTTTTATTGTTATTAAAATGTCAGGTTTTGACTTTTATATTTTGTTTTTTCTTCCCTTGGGTCTTTTGTGACCTTATCATGAAGGTTTATTACATATAAATGTGAAGATTCGCTAATATGCTTAAAATGAGGGGAACCAACATAGCAAGTGCTGGTAAGATGAAAAACTGTGTACCATAAAAGTAAGAACAAAGCAATCTGATGTTTATTTTCAACAATGTACACAATAAAGAAATTGAGAGCTGCCTTAAAAAAATTTTTTTTTCTGTATTCTCATTTATTCTTTTTCCAGTAGGGACACAGGTTTATGTCTTATCCAGGGTTTATCCAAAGTATCATCTAAATTTTTACACAACTAAAACTGATGCTAGATTTCACATTCATTCATTAATCTAATCATTCATTCCACTCATTCAACAAATGTTTATTGACCATCTACTATGGACGGGGCATCTTGCTAGATGCTGGAAATATAATGATGGAAACAGGGACAGAGTGCTGCTGGCTCTTGCCACATACAATCCAGCATGAGAGACAGATGTTAAGCAAATAATCGCACTGCTTTCATAAATAATTGTGTAATTTAAATTACGATGTTTTATAGAGAATAAATATAAGGTGCCGTTATCACATATAATAGGGCTCCTTCTTTCTGCCTTTTCTCCTGCACTTCTTTGGTAAAGAAGCCCATGAAAAATATTGGAAGGGATTCTCAAGTTACTGAATATTTTATTTTATTTATTTATTTTTGAAGAAAACAAAAAACATTTATAGAAGAGAACAGCCAGAGAAGCAAATTTTTCAAGATATTTCATAGGTATAAGAACAATTTTTACTATCCACACGGAATTAGCAGGCCCGTGACATAAATTACATCAAGTTACTGAATTATTTTAAAATACATTAAAATTTAAATCATTCAAGTAGTGCTTTAATTAACTCGAGTGCTTTACACTAGCTTGTAAAGCAACATTACAGAATGTAATGTTTTAAATTAAATATAACCTATGTAGGGAAAAGGGTGGAGATCATATGTATACAACTCAGTGATGTTTTTACAGACTGAACACACCTGTGTAACCAGAACCTAAGTCTAGAAACAGAGCATTATTAGAACCTCAGAAGTTCCATGCGTGCCTACTTTTAGTCACCAAATTCAGTTTGCAAGAGGACTTGTATTTTTGAGCACTGGCTATGTACTAGGCTCAATGCAAAGTCTTTTATAGATCCCATGTCATGTAAAGAGCAGTTTTTTTTCTTATGTTTTAAATTATTCCCTGGGAGTCTAATTGACACCCATCATTTAATTAGCAAAATCATCCTTTTCAGATAGCCAGAACTGTATCCTTCAGCCCAGCACAGATAGGACTTTGCAGTTCTGCTTTCCTGGAGATTTTCCACATGTGCAGGACATTTCCATGATGGCAGAGGCCTTGGAGCCCATGAACAGAAGCAGGGAATTGGTGGTTTCTCTGGATGGCAGTGTGCCAGGCCCTTAAGCAATCAGGTGCCAGGATTTCTTAATTTGCTGTTCTGTACCTCCTCCCCCAAGGAGAAGAGTCAGCCTGTGTTCTTCTCTCCACGTCCCCCACCACAAAGTCCTCCTTAAGAATAACCAAGATTGATTTGCTAATTTCTCTGAATAGTGAAGGCCACTGTAGGGTGAGCATCTCTTAGCCAATTGTAATCACTCAAAGCTCTGAAGAAATTTCTATCTCGTATTTGGGGCACCATCTCTTTGAATTCTAGGGGCTTGTGTCGGGATTGCAGTGGGGTTTTAAAGAGTCTGGCTGGGGAAAAAAGAATCCAAAGGACTCTGCAAGAAATAGAGACAGAAAAAGTCACCTACTGTCTAAAGGTTTGGCCTGCAAAGAACAATACTAAGAAAGTTTACTGGCAGCTATTTTCGCTTTAGAGACCAATCTAGAGGAGAAAGCAAGAACAGGAACCAAGGACTTAATATTGTTATCAATTATCCTAGAAGCTACAGGGGACAAAATGCATTGGTGAGGTTACACCCACCAGGAACCGTGTTGGTGAGACTTGGCCTCTTTAGATGGTAAAGTGACTGGCTACTTATGATTATGGTAGATGCTAGTTGTGCAATCTTTGGAGATCAATAAAGTACCATGGGCAGGACCTGCCTTGGGCACTGGTAAAAGGGAAAGCCATCTTTACAGTTTCACCCAAGAGATAAGAAATATCTCATTATAAAAACAAATAGGTGAATGAACAATAAGAAAACTACTTCTAACTGGTCCTGACAAGTTCCAAAATCCCCGAATAATTCACCTCTTTGTGCCAGGCACTGAAATCCCCAGAAGCAATGTGGGTGTCTTATATTTGGTGAGAGCTCAGAATTTCTGACTAAGCCTTCTATGAAACCATGCAGTCTAGCTTCTCTGAGGCCTTTGGTGTTTTTTGAGTATGTGCTGATTTTCCACCATTGTTTTCTCTCGTGTCATGAATGGCTGTGTCAAATCTCTCCCATCTCCACCCCAACCCAACCTCCTGTTTTTTCCATTGTGGGGAGACAACTTTGCTTTTCCTTTGATGAGAATCTTGAGGTTGCTGTACAAGATCTTCTTACTTTCTCTCACTTCCCTCCTCTGCTCCTCAGCACAGTCTTTTCACATGTCCTCTGTTGATTTTTCTCCTGTTTCGAAGGACAAAACCCCTTCCTACGTCCCAAAGCCATTCACTGTGCTTCTTCTCTGGGACTGTGTTCTTCAGTAATTTAATCTCTCATACTTTTGTTTTAAACATTTATTATAACATTGTCTAAGCACATACAAAAGTAGAGAGACTAGAATAACAATTCCCTCATATACCCTTCACCCAAATTCAAAAAATTATCAACATCTTGCCTGCTTACTTTATCACTTTTTTTTTCCTTCTCTCTGCATTGTATTTTGAAGCAAATTCCATCATCTCAAAATGTCTTTTTACAATTGGTTTGTTTAGGATTCAAATAGGACTTATATATATTTGATTGCTGTCACTTCATTTTTATCTAAAATTGAATTTTATCTAAAAGTGACATTTTATCTAAATGTCACTTCATTTTTATCTATTTCCCCAGTCCCCTTCTTTCTATTTTCTGCCACGTTATTGACTAGTTGAGGAAAGCAGGTCAGTTCTACAAAATGTCCCACAATCTGAATTTTTCTGATTGCTTCTTCTTGGTGTCATTTAACTAGGTGCTCAATCGCCTGTATTTTCTATAGCCCGGAAACTAGATCTAAAGGCTGATTAGTTTCAGGGTCTCCCCTACCCTCTTACTTCTTTTGTTTTATGACCTCTGTCATGCACAAATAGGTCATGACTATTCATCATAAATGGTTTGCTTTTCTCTGTGCTCAGTTGGCCTCTGTCCGTCATTGCTCCACATGTAGAGCAAATAGTCTGCATCAATGTTCTCTCCTATTTGCATACATTCCCCACCTCCCCCTCCCCCCCACCAACTCTTTTATATGGCCTCTGCCCCATCAGGTACAGAAATAATTCTTTTGGAGATCACTGAACATTCTTTAACACAAAACCCAATGACTTCTTGTTAGTATTATAATTAAC
The DNA here is from genome assembly GCF_030028045.1 of Hippopotamus amphibius kiboko. NCBI lineage: Eukaryota > Metazoa > Chordata > Mammalia > Artiodactyla > Hippopotamidae > Hippopotamus > Hippopotamus amphibius. Next base: position 140,119,405 of record NC_080188.1, on the reverse strand, counting down.
CATTATCATCACCACCAGTTGCTAACTCTCCATTTGTAGCCTTTTAACAACCTGTAAGATGCTCTTTTTTGTTTTTTTCCAGTCCTCCACCTTTATGACCTCATTCTTCCTTTCTTGATTTTTTATTTGCATTGTTTATTACTATTTATTTTTTAACATAATGCTACAGGCATTTTTTTTTTCTGTTTTCCTTTACTTATTGCATTTTATCCTCCCACCAACAAACATCCGTGATTGTTTTACAAAGTATGTCTTTTCCCATTACTGGTTTCAGGAAACTCAGGGTTTCATTTCTCACCTTCATGTGATGGCTCTTGCATCTCCACAGCTCTGACCAGCTCCAATGAGCTCCAAGCCCATGTCTCCTTTTCCTAATGAGCAATTGTATCTGTAAATGATTCATCAACACCTGGAACTCAATTGGTTTCAGTCATGTTATTTCCCCCTCAAATGAACTACTTCTCCTAATTTCTCATCTTTCATAGTAATAGCCCTGTAAGTACTTCTGCTTGGAAGTCATTTTTCACTTCTTTCTATTTTTTGCTGCCCTTTCTTTCTTTTAGATTTTATTTTTTAATGTTTATTTACTTATTTTTGACTGTGTTGGGTCTTTGCTGCGTGTGGGCTTTCTCTAGTTGTGGTGAGTTGGGGCTACTCTGTTTCAGTGCATGGGCTTCTCAGTGTGGTGGCTTCTCTTGTTGCAGAGCATGGGCTTTAGGTGCAGGTGGGCTTCAGTAGTTGTGGCACATTGGCTCAGTAGTTGTGGCACACAGACTAAGTTGCTCCGTGGCATGTGGGATCTTCCCGGACCAGGGATCAAACCCGTGTCCCCTGCATTGGCGGGTGGATTCTTAAACACTGCACCACCAGGGAAGCCGGCTGCCATTTCTAATCTATTGACAGCCTGGCAGCCTGATCTGCAATATCTGTCCCAATCATTTCTTATTTCCCATCTTTTCAGTGCCCATTTTTTCCATTTACTCTTCTCTCTCTAGTTTGGACATTATTAATCTCATGTCCTGCCCATTCTATTTAAAATTGAGCCACCACTACATTTCCTATCTCTTTCCATGCTTAATTTTTCTCCATAGTGTGTAACAAATCTGCTGTGCTATGTATTATTTATTTATTTACTTGCTGAGTTAGGTCTTCATTGCTGTGCACGGGGCTTTCTCCTGTTGTGGAGAGTGGGGGCTACTCTTCGTTGCAGTGTGCAGGCTTCTCATTGTGGTTGCTTCTCTTACTGCAGAGCACAGGCTCTAGGCACAAGGGCTTCAGTAGTTGTGGCACATGGGCTCATTAGTTGTGGTTCACGGGCTTAGTTGCTCTGCGGCATGTGAGATCTTCCTGGACCAGGGCTTGAACCCGTGTCCCCTGTATTGGCAGGCAGATTCTTAACCACTGCGCCACGAGGGAAGTCCCTATACTATGTATTTTGTATATCTATTTTTTTTATTGTCTCTTCCCCTTGACTGGAATTTGGCAAGGTAGGATTTTTGTTTCTGACAGAAGGTATTCTGCAAATATTTATCAGACAATGTAGAGCCTGAATCATATAATTAATCAGATTTAGTTTACACAATCTTTATTATGTAAACTTATGATAATACTAATCTAATGTTCTGAATTGTAACTTCCTTGTAGAATCCATATCTCATATATTTTGGTATTCCATCCTGCCCTCTCCTCCCTAATCTCCCCTCAAATACACCTATATCTCTATGCTTTTTGGTGGTTGACTTGGCAGATGTGACAAAGATGGTCTCCCCAGGTCTACAGAACGTGAGAGGGAATCTGGAGTGAAAGCAGGAGCCACAGAAGGGAAAAAGAGAATAATGGAAGTCTTAGCAGGAATGAACTGGAGAAGGGCCTTGAAGACTAGTATGTGTGTTGGGAGATGGTGAAATACAGCATCTACAGAATAACAATTGTATTTGGAAAGTGGACTTTGCATTTGAACAGGCCCACACATCTTGACTGTTTTCTAGCTTATTAGTCTCATATAATTAACATTACTCAAATTGCAGACCCAGCCTTTGGGCTGTGCCAGTAAACTTGTTTGCAAATTAATCTAAAAAGAAAAGAGTGATTAGAAACCCCTGTTGATTTCTATCTTATGTCACTTTCATTCTGACTAAAAGACTTCTTATATCATGAGTTTGCTGATTATAAATTCTTTAAGCTTTTCTTTCTTTTCTTTTTACATCCAAAAGCCTTTGTTTCATCACGGTTTTTGAGAGATATTTTTGCTGGGTATAGGATTCTAAGTTGACAGTTTTTGAGTACTTTAAAGATATTACTCTTGTTGCTTTCCTTGTTTCCATTAGGAAATCTTCTGTCATCCCTATCTTCTTTTTCTCTACATGTAGTATGTCTCTTTTCTCTGACTCCTTTTAACATTGACTGGTATTTTGGTTGTTACAGGATGGTAGGCTAAATCCCGTTACTTTATCTTAATCAGAAGCAAAAGTTCCCTAAAATGTACTTTGAAGAATACTGGTATCCTATTAGATAGTCATGGCTTTTCAGCAAAGATAAATTTTGATGATTAACCAAGTGTGAGGTTATTAGGCTAAATAAAGTTAAAGATGTTTCTTCACTGTAGGACTTCCCAAATGTTAAAAATGTTAACATATATTTAGAATTGCTAAAAGGAAGACTATAGTATGTGATATTTCTCAAACTTATTTGATCAAAGTTCTGCCCAATCCCCCCTCCACTCTTTTTGGAAGATGTATTAACAATGCCATAGACCACATTTACGGAGATACTGTCCCAAAGAAAATTTTTGCAAGTTTTTATATTCGGAGATTATGTTTTAGAAATGAAGATTTTTGCACTAAAGATCAAGAGTAATGCCATTTATATAGATTTATTTTGATTTGGTGATCTGACTTTTAGTTAACAGTACATATTTAATAAAGGAATTTAATTCAATAGGCATTTCTAACTTTTTATAGTGCATTGTGATATGTGTAATACAAAGAAAAATAAATCCTTATCTCTGTCCTTGAGGATATCTTGGAGTCAATATATGTACAGAAATAACAACAATACAAGGAAAAAAGCATTAAATATCACAAAGGTATGACATATACTTTTGCGGGAAACATGATTGAATCTCTTTGTAATAGGAAGACTTTGCTTCTAATGGGGAGAATGTAAAAGACTGTGGCTTTGAGGTTTTCTTATATGATAGGTTATTTGGAAGTGAAGTGGTTTGTGGGTATATGAGGATGGTGATTCTAGGATCAATAGAAAACATTGATCAAATGCCACACAGCAGGAAATACATCGCATGTTTTAAAAGGCACACAGAACAGGTCAGTTTGGACTAGAACCTAGGCTATATATATGAAAGTAAATCAGGCTTCCTTGCAAGGAAGGTTAGTATCAAGTCATGGAGGATTTTGAATGCCTAGTTAAAAGCATTTTCCCTTTTATTTATTAAGTATGGGGCAACTAGAAAGCTTATGGGCAAGAGAGTGAAAACAGAGAAATGCTTTGGAATTCATGAAAGTAGCGAGAGTGGATGGGAAGGAGCAAATATGGAAACTAGTTAGGAGGTAATTGTTTAAAAGTTCATGAACTTCAACTAATGTAGTGACCATGGGAAAGAAGTGGGGATTGAACTTATTTTCAAGTGATGTTTCTTGGCTAGTATCCACAGTGTATGGAAAAAGAATAAAAGGATGAAAGAATTTGAATTTTCATATCCTCAGAATAATAGCTAATATTTGTTGCTCACCATGCAATAGTTTGAGTGCTGTACATATCAGTCTGCATTCTCTGTATCTCCACTTGGATATCTAATAGTCACCTCAAAGTTAACATGTATACATTTTTATTCAAAATGTTGGTATTTTGTTTATCATGCATTTTTATTCATTTTGACTAAAATTATGGTAGTACCAAAAAAAAAAGTTAACATGTATATAACTCAGCTCTTGTTATTTTTTCCCACATCTGCCCCTCTGTGCCTTTTCCATTTCAGATAATGGGGAATTCTTTCATCTAGTTCTCAGACCAAGATTCATCCTTGACTCCTCTTTTTTTGCTCATACCTCACTTCTAATTTGTCAGCAAATCTTGTTGATTCCATTTTCAAAATATATCGAAAATTCCGCCACTTCTCACCACAGCCACTGTCATCACGTCTCACTAGGGTTGTTTTAGGAGCCCCCTAACTGGTCTCCTTGCATCTGTCTTTGCTTCCCTTAGGTCTATTCCCAATGCAGCAGTCAGAGTGATTTAATTAAAGCATAAGCTATGTTAACCCTGTGCTCAAAAACTGCCCGATAAGTGCTAGAGTCCATAGAGTGTCCTGTGATGCTCTCCATGATCTGCTCCCTGCCCACTGCATTACTGCACAGATATCATGTTCTCCTCCTCTGTCTTTCTCACTCCATTCTAGCCACCCAGCGGTCCTTGTTTCTCTAGTTTGCCATCTCAGGGCTTTTGTACTTGTGGTTTCTTCTGCCTGGAATAGCTTTCCTCCAATATTTGTAAGGTTCACATTCTTATCTTTTGGAGCCTTTGCTGGAGTCACATGCTGAGTAAGGCCGCCATACTTAAAACTGCAAGCTACCCCTCATGCCTTCACATTCCCTTTTCCCCATTAGATTGCTCTGCTTCTCCACCCTCACACCCTTCAGTTAACTTATTACACTGGGCTCCCGGTGGGAACATGCCCTACAAAGGGGGAGGAGGCGGGCCTGGAGAAAAATGTGGAGAGACTCTACATATTTCCCTCTGTATTTATGGGGCCACCAATACAGAAGTCCCCCACAGCTGTGCCTCATTTTTAGCCTGCCTGCTTCCTTATGTTACCATATTGGAGTGAATAAGATGGGAGCACAACACAGAAGGACATTTGGAGGAGGAATTTGAATCACAGGCCCTTCTAAGCTGTGACCTTCAAAAGCTCTTTGAACTCGGGATACCTATCACATTCCACTTAGAAACCATTTTTACATTCACACCTCTGGGAAGGCATATGTACTCTGTGCCTTTGCAGCTTTTGCTCAGCTCTTTGAAAAGCAACAGGAAAAATCTCATAAGTGTCAGATCAAAGTCAGTTGGTCCTGACCTTCCAGCCTGCAGCAGCAGTGTTGCTGAAAGCAATCAGATGGCGTGGCAGGCTGCCTGCAAAGAAACACACGCAGGCTCAGTCTCCTGGTCACTGCTGTGCTGCTGGCAGCTGAGGCTCAGGGGAAATTAAAGACCGTCCATCTCAGTGCCAGGCCCAGAGGAGGCTGATGAATTCACCTTGACCATGACCGCCTTGAGGACTGTGCACGGATGTCTCTGGTCCGGGGACTACAAAACATGCCCACACAGAAGAATCTCTTTGGGGAGTTCCCTGGTGGTCCAGTGGTTAGGACTTGGTGCTTTCACTGCTGTGGGCCCGGGTTCAATATCTGGTGAGGGAACCAAGATCTGGCAAGGCATGTGGTGCGGTCAGAAAAAAAAAAAGCATCTCTTTGGAGTCTCATTAAGCATACGGATTTCCAAATGTTCTGAATCTGAATGTTTGGAGGTGGTGGGTCCAGAAATCCGTATTTGTTCCAAGCTCCCCAGGTGGTTTTCTACAGCCCACGGGTGGCTGCTCCATGGACCGATGAATGGGATTCACTGCTCTTCTCACTCTTCGTTAACAGTTATTTATATGTACTTTTGACAGCTGGTTGGATGTGAACTAAATCCTAACCACAAATAATCTTGTCCTGTATGAGCTGGAGGTGGTGCTTTCTTGTGTGGAAGCTCCATCCCTCGGGCATACACTGTGTACCTACCCAGAGCGTGCCCACAGTCATCACTGTCTCCCTGACATGACCCCTAGACATGGGCACTTCCATTTCCTCTCTGTAACAGCGGGATGAGGGGCACGTGGTACCTGGGGAGTGACAGCTCTGGGAGGCATTCAACTGAGAGGGAACTTTAAACATGGCTGGGTGTGGAACAAGACCACGACTTGTGTTAAGTGTTAATGAGGGAGAGCGCAAAATGTAGTTTGAAAGATTACTTTGGTAAGTGGCCTGGGAAGAGGGTGACACTCTTTAGAATCTGGCTCCAGTAAAAACAGATAATCATCAGTTGGGGCAAGTTTGGATAGCTTCAGGGTTTGGGGGGAAAATTGCTGTGTGGAATCATCAGGTCTGAAGCTTGGGTCCCATTCATTAGGGAATGAGTGTGTCCTTTCTCTGCCTCCCTTTCCCCACGTGGCATTCATCATCTTTTCTGAATAGAGGTTGAACAAATACAGTCTGCCAGGTGAGATATCCCAGTGGGGAGTCAGACATATTTTTAGGTCTAATCTCACTGCCAGCTCTCTGTGGTGTTATCCTCTTTAACCTTTCCAAAAAGAATTAATCACCTCCCTTTGCATCTCATACTGTTGTTGTATGGTCTTCTACAGCTTGGCTCTTATTGTAGGGGGTTGAATACGTGTCTGCTTCTCCTACAGATTGTGATTTCTTGAGGACAGGAGTCATGTTTCAGGTACCAATTTGTTAATTAATTCTATGTGTTATTTATTTGGTGTCTGGCCTTTGGATTTGAAATAGTAAAACCATAGAACAGGGGAAGGGCCAAGGTAGCAACAACAACAGTTAACATTAGCTAACACTTATTAAACTTATTTCCCCTTTAAAGCATTTTAATTCAAGTTTAAAGCAAGTTTGATTCACTTGATCATCACTATAATCCGATGAGGTAGTTACCATTATTAGGTTATTTTACAGATGAGCAACTGACAAGCAGAGACATTCAGAGAGCAGTCCGGTGTCCCAGAAAGAGACAGGAAGCTGCCAGGCAAGTCATTTCTGCCTGGCCATTAAGTGCAGGCTGGCTTTCAGTAGAGTTGAGGGAAGAGAAGTATTTTTAGAAATCAATTGATGAGGACACTTAAACTAGGAAATTATAGCAATTATGGAAGCAGAGACCAAGAATTTAATTTTCTATAAATTCTAGTATGATACTAAGAAGTTCAACCATCTTCAATGACTATTTCTATAAACTCCTTAGTTAAAATACGCTTCAGATAGAGTTATAAATAACTTTCTGAATCTGTTGAGCTCTAACTGAGAACTATAGTCAAAGTTTTATCCAGAGTGGGCAGATCAAGAAGCAGACCCGCTTAGAGAATTCAGTTTTAAAGGATGTGTTTTGTATTGTACTCGGTGTTGGGGGCTGAGAAAGGTGATGGGCGAAGCACAGAAGAGAAATTTCTGTGAAGGATGGGAATTTTGTCTTGTTTTGTTCACTGTTATATCATTTGTTCTTTTTTTTTAAATTAATTAATTTATTTACGTATTGGCTGCTTTGGGTCTTCATTGCTGTACCTGGGCTTCCTCTAGTCGCCACTAGCGGGGGCTACTTTTCTTTGCAGTGCTCGGGCTTCTCATTTCAGTGGCATCTCTTGATGTGGAGCACAGGCTCTAGGCACGCGAGCTTCAGTAATTGTGGTGCGTGGGCTCAGTAGCTGTGGCACACGGGCTTAGTTGCTCCGTGGCATGTGGGATCTTCCCAGACCAGGGCTTGAACCCGTGTCCCCTGCATTGGCAGGTGGATTCTTAACCACTGTGCTGCCAAGGAAGTCCCATATCATTTGTTCCTAAACAGCGCTTGGCACATGGTATGTGGTTTAACCAAGATTTGTTGAATGAATGATTGAATAGTAGGGGAGAGATATAGATAGAGTGTGGTGGAAATATGCATAATAGGAGCTCAATAATTATATGTGAGGTTGAATGGAAAAGAGAGTTTACTTAGAGGCCTCACTAAGGCAGGAAATAAAGTAAAAACAACAACAACCACAGCAACAACAAAAACCCTGAACAAATTAACAGAGAGGTAGTGTAAGCCAGACATGCTTGAGTTCATGGGTACTAGCCTGTAATATCCTGTGAAATCTCCTAAGTTCTGCTTCTAGCATAGAATCTCTTTTCAGATGTCCCCTCCTCATGCCCCTCACATCATGGATTATGTGGTGATTCAAATGGAAAAAGCCAAAGGTTTTTATTCTCATCAAGTCTCATCAAGGGAAGCTGGGTGATAAAGAGAAGAAAGACGACTCAGTCCTTAGAGAACTTGGAACAGGCCGCTGAAGGAGAGAAGAGGGGGAAGCCTTCCTGGAACTCCTGGGCTCTCTTTGGCAGGCCCTCATTTGAGAAATCCTTTGGTTATTTACAGGCTCGTGTCTCTTTATGCCACCACTACACATTGTTGCTGTTTGGGTCCAGTTTTGCTATTTGACCTAACTTGCCTGTGATGGGTATATATTTGTCATGCTGACATTTTCTGTACGTGTGGGAAGGCATGTCTGCACATAGAACAAGACCTTTCCTGTCTCTCTTGGTACCTGGCATGGGGAACTCCATCTCTCTAGAATGGGTTCCTTGGGGGTGATTTATCCCTCTAAAAAGCTCTACCATGGGGTGTCATCTCAACTTTGAAGTTCTTGCTAACCTAATCTGGTAGAATTAACGACATCGACACCTTTGCTGTTTCTTGTATAGAATTCCATTTATGGTTACATGAATGGATGAATGAATGAATGGATCCAGAAACCTCATCTTACTCTTGGAAGTTCCACAACTCTGCCCGGCACCTGACCCAACAACCACAATATCCCAGCATATCGCGGAGCATCAACAAATGTGCAACTATACTGAACTTCACCTTCTGTTTTTTCCCTTTTCTCCTTGATATGATGCTCAGAAGAAACTAGAATTAGTGGGAACTTCAGAGACCTCTGCTGCTTTTTTTATACTACTCAATGTAGAAATCCTCTCTAGAGTGGGTTTTATTGCCTAATTTGAACATCTCCAGTGGCGGGACACTCACTCACCCACAATACAGTGTGGTCCGTTGCGAACCACTCAAATTGTCAGCAAAGTGTCCTTTTATAATTGAGCTGAAAATTGCTTCCCTATAACTGTTACCTATTGGTCCTATTTCTCTGCTCCCCCACATGCTGGGAACTATCTAAAATAAGACTGAACTCCCTCCATGTGGCCGTTCTCAAGTATTTGAAAACAGCTGTCATGCTCCATTTAATAGTCTCTGTTCCCAGATTGGGCCATTATATGCTAAATCAGACCTCAGCAGTCTCTCACATCGTATGGTCCCTAGGCCATTTCTCTTCCTAGTCTTTCTCATTTGACATCCAGTTAGTCAATGTGGTTTCAACAACCTAGTACTCAGGAGAGGTACAATGGTACCAAAAAGTTCAAAGTTATAGGTATGATCCCTGCTAACCTTTCTGAGCCTTCTGAATGCTAGTGTTGAAGGAATCGGCAGAGGTAGGCAGGACACTGAGGCTGGCAATACAGGAAGCAATGTTTATTGTACCGGTACAGGCCCAGTGGACTCACATCCAAAGACTGAGCCCCGAAACAAAGAAAAGTTTCCCCTTTTATAAACCAGTTCCCACGCTTTTTTGGGAGCCTATAGCTATGTTTATCTAGGCAGGGGCAAGGTACAGAGACCAGAGTGCAGAAGTTAGGTTTTCCCTTATCTCCTTGACTCAGATGTCTGGGCTGTTTATGGCAGGATCTTTGTAAAAGAGTTACTTATTCTCTGAGGCTTGCATTCTCTTCTGTTTGCCTCTTCCTTCCCTGCTTTGCTATTAACCTGCCTCATTCCCCACTTTGATGCTTGGATCTGACTTAAGGTCCAATAGCATCATTTTCATCTTGACTTCCTGGTTGACATTTCCATAGCATCATTGCATGGGTGGCTGTTTCATTAGTAATGATTTTAACTACCGCCTGGAGTCGAATAATTCTGTTAAGCATGTAAATTGGGGTTTGGAGCCCCAGGACCCATCTTTTGCCCAAGCCGATGTCACCAAGTAGGGATTTAGTGCTTTTCTAGATATGAGGAGATGCAAGGGTTGGGCTCATAAAATCAGCTCCTGAAAATATCTAACTATCTAAAGACCTGTTCCACCCATCCTCCAGAGCACAGAGTGCCTCATTTCTGGTCTCCACCCTGAATTCCCTTCAGGGGATGTGGAAGGTCAGTAGCTGCCGCAGCACAAGGTGATTTAGTCCTTGTACAGGCAGATGGCAAGTTCCAGTTTGTAGTTGACAGGGGCCCCTCATGGCCATAAATTCCACCATGCTTTGGGAGGCATTTCATGACCATTTTGTCCCACGGTGCTAGGAAGGCTCATTCCTAGGTCTGATGAAGAGCTCGCCGATAGACCACTCAGTGTGCCAGTACTGGGCTAGGTCTTTGTAACAAAAGCCAAAGTTCTCTGGACCACCTGTATTCCTAATCTGTTATGGTCCAGGAAAAACTCCCTCTTGTTGCATCTTCCCATATCCAGAGTTGCATTATTACAATCATTGATCACATACAGAACTATATATTTGATCAACTGCTTCAAGTAGCCTAGTCATCATTATTTTTGTTGGCGGTCAGTCACACATTTGGTAATACAAGAAGCAATAATATTGAAAAGCAGGCAAAATACAAATAATATAGCTAGTAGCTTCAATAGAGTTACAAGTAAATACTTAAGCAATGAGCTTCCCACACCAAATCAGTTTTGAAGAGGTCAAGACTTCACAGTGGGTAGCAGAAATCTGAACAGGTATTATTAATTGGCCAGGTGAGGGGACCCCCGAACAGGACTGTAGTTTTTTGTTTTGTTTTGTTTTGTTTTTAAAGCAAATTTCCTAAGGGCCATCTAATTAGAGCCTTGGAGGGGAGAAACCCACCAAGGCAGCCCAAAAGTACTAGTCATGGATAATTGATCGCAAACCCAACAATTGGATTGATTTTCAAAATTAGCATAGGATTGTGCCCATGATAGAAAAACATGTGATTTATGTGTAAAGGTCCAAGAAATCAAGAAAATATTATAAATGCTTATACGAGTCAGGTCCAACATCTTGGGCTAGCTGTCTACTTCTGATATCAGCTTCTTCTCATCCTAGTGTGAGTGTAGTTTCTCCTTTGATAAGTGTCCTTCCGTCTAGGTTGCAGGTTGTCTTTTAAATTACGTCCTTTTAGTATCCATAATCATCCAAAGAGAGGTTACTGAGATAAGCTTCAGAAAAAAACTTAGAGTGTCCTTTTAAAAACTTAGTTGGATTTTACACTACTACAGCGCAACAGCAAGGAACTTTCCAGGGAGTGAATCTTAGTAAATACAGAGCCACATCAGCAAAACTGGCATTTAATATTTATTGAAATATAATCTTCTTCTCTCTAAAATTACCCTCATTTTTACCTAACATTACCAGATTAAGGCTAATTTGTTTGCAAAATAAGTCTGGTCTCAAAAGAAACTTGGCCTGATAATTTATGTAACTATAATTGATCATATAGGCTTTTGGCTTTGTTGAAACTTTTATAAGGAGCCTCAGGCTGGACTTTTAAAAGACCTTTCAGGGCTAGGAAAGCCATGCCAGGGGCTTGGGCTTATCACAGATTTTTGTCTAACAAATGTAGCTGAAATCCTCCCTTTTCAAGGTTCCCCAAACACCTTGAGTTTTCTATACATGTTAGTGAGGTAGCCTTTCTAATTTATCTGATAAAGCTGCTGGGAACCTAAGAGTTTCCAATGTCTGGAGGGAACAGAGAGAGAAAAGATAAATGTTTCAATCCTGCTTACAAATGTACAATCTAACAAATTATTGTAAATCATAATTAGTTTTAAGCGAAGGTTTTCCTTGCACCTGGATAACAGATTTAAACCAGTATTTTTTAGATAGAAGCCATAAAATTTATAACCATATTCACCAGTTTACTCAGTCCTATGTAACATCCTTTTGTTAACAGCTTATGCAGCCATCACGTTCCTCATTAGGATTCTTTAATTTTTTTTTTTTTTTTTTTTTACCCCGTTCAGCATTATGGTCTGAAAGTCAGAAACTTGTATTTATCCAAAAGTCCTTTTTATAAATCTTCCTGAAGAGGAAGCATTTTGCAAAGGGATCAGAATAAAACCAGAAGCGTCTTAAGACATAAGGCTTAAGAAGGTGTGTTTAAAATCTGATTGCAAGGTCAATCAATTTGGTTATTGTTGTGTCATACAACATTTTAAGATAATAACTAGAATTATGACTGATAACATTTTACCAGGACATATCAGAATTTTAGGAACTCCATATAATTTTTAGAATATCTATATTAATAACAATTGCCATGCACTAAAATCTAACATTTATTCATTTGACAATACTTCCTATATAACTTAATGTACCAAATGAACCTAGTTTATATCTCTCTTTGGGATGTTTCAGGGGCCCTTTGAAGCATCTTAAAGTTAGCTAGAGGTCAAAAGGATTTTATCAGAATTTGTTTTAGGAAGTTTTGTCCAAAATACCCAAAAAAGGGTTTAGAACACTGTCAGATAGGCTCACAGGTAACTGTGAAACAATAGTTAGTCACTTAGCCAAAGTAACAAGAACAGATCACTTAAAAGGTAAGGAAACTTAAAATCTTTTATCAAAAGGCAGTTCAGCATTTTAAGAAAACTTGTCCTCTTAACAGACAGAAAAGCCAAATTTGAGTTTTGCACCAGCTTACTTTCCAAATTAATTTACTCAACTAAATCTATCTAAACTTAGTCCTGATCATGCACAAAACCCTTTTCTCGGAGTCCACTTTCCACAAACCACCTTATCACTTTCTGTATCACTATTTTATTTCCCATTCAGTCACCCGTAAATCAGACCTACTTTCTTTTCCCTCAATAAAGTGTAATTCCATTCCTCAGGCCTTCTTTGCTGAAAACACACATCCTACTTTCCTTAAGCAACCATGAACTGTCCCTTGTGACAGCATTCTGTAGATTGGTGAACATAAATACCAGTGATATTTTCTAAAAAACATTTGCTTTCTTTACAGAACGTGGCACCAAGCATATTTATCAATAGTCCTAAATATCTTTTTGTCTCTCTGTAAAAGGAAGCCAATGTTTAGTAATTTATGTTTTAGTATCTTATTTTATTTGGGAATGATCCAGCTGGTCAATAAGCTTTCATCACTTATTTAGGGCAACTCCAGAATTTCAAGTTACCAGAATCTGGAGAGACTATTTTAGGTAGATATTCCTAAAGCATAATTCTTCTTGACAGAGTTTATCTAAAAGCTCTTATCTCGTTTACATTTTCTTTCCTCGGAAGTTTCTTTACATCAGGTTACTTTCCATGCTGACAAATTTGTAACAGACACAACAAGACCTTATTTAGCTTATATTACATCTAGGCACAAAAAAATTTATATAAAAATTATACTTAATGTTGATGAGCCTAAAACATGTCTATATTAATCAAACCAATTAGCTTAAGCCATCTTCAATACCAGATATCAGTTTAATACTAAATTTTTCAGATATCATGAACCTGAAATTCATTCTGGCCAGACTATTTTCTATTTCTGAGTATTTATAAGCGCTTAATAATTTTTTTAAAGGCAATTAGAGCTCTTTTATGAATTCTTTTGACAATACCATACACCTACAACGAACATATAGATACATACGAACACGCAAACAAACACAGAGGCCTCATAATTCTCATTCTAAAATTTCAGTACTGAGTCAGGTACAACATAAAAGCCATCAGTCACAAGGGGTTGGATTTAAATTGGCTTCTAGCAGATGGAACAAATCGAGGTCACCTATCTAGATGGCTAAACCCTTTTACTATTTGCAGAAAAGACACTTAGGATTTCTATTTATCTTTGACAAGTCAAGTTTTAAATTATTTTAATTAAAATTTTTTAATCTGCATTTAAAAAGATAGCAGAGATAAGTGTTCCTTAGATGACCAGATAAGACATTTACCTCTCAAAGGTACAAGCAAATTCCTCCTAAGATGACTTTGTCTCCCTTTGTTAACAAGTGTAATCTATTTCTTTGACCAGGAAGGAGAGGGGTGTGCGAGGAAAGGGCCCCGTCCTAGGGCCTAATAACCCAGGTAGCGCCGATGTCGCCATTCCCAGAAAGCCCAGTATTCCCAGACAGCACCACTATGTGCCTCTCTGAAGATGGCCCTGATCATCAAATGTCTCAGGGAGATGGGACTGAAAGGAGGCGGCCCCTTGCAATGGGGTTCGCGGAGGAATAACTTCAGGTGGGGCTCTGGAGGGTGTCTGGGGTGATTGACCCTCTCGAGGGCACTGAGCAGGCAGAGGAGCAGTATGTGTACTCCTCGCCTAAGTGAAGAGCCTGAAATCCTTGGGGAATCAGGGGATTATGAAGGAAAGGTGACAGAGGAAGGCAGCCTCGTAATGAGAATCCAAAAGTATGCAAGAACACGACAGAGTGTGCCGCTCCACATGGACCGGCCTCAGGAACCTAGAGAGAGGTGCAGATCTGTCTGGCAAGAGGGGCAAGTCTTTTTGGGGAAAACCTAATTTCTCAATAAGTCAGCTCAAAAAGTCAGCTGATGGAAGGGGAGAGTGAGCCTTAAAATTTTAAGAAAACTTTGGCGAAGGGCCTTAGGGCAAAAGGGCCATTTGGACATGCACAATTGCTAAATCAAATCAGTAACCAATTCCCCCCTGTGTCAATGACGCAAAGACAAACAAGGATGGGTGTCCCCTCTGAAGAGGAGGCCATTCAGGTGCCCACCTGGCTGTGTCCCCGTGGGGAACTTAAGTGCCTCTTAGCGTTGGCGAGTGGTATAGAGTCCCACTTGAATCTGACTCGTAGAGAGGGACTGGGTCCCCCAGAGACAGATACCGCCCTGAGCCATATGAGGTCACCACGGAACCACAGGTTAGGGCCCACTCGGACTCTGTAGCCACAAAGGCCGTGGAGCCACACAGTCGCCCTGGAACGAGGACATACCAGGGCGCTCCCTCACACACACATTCACACCAGAGTTTATCACAGTGCCTCCCCCCTCTGGGAAGGCCTCTAACTGGTGTGTCCCCTCCCCCGTGGGAAGGCCCCTGCCTGATGGGCACCTTCCCCCTCCGGGAAGGCCCCGTCCTCATATGAATGGTTCCTTTCCCCCCCCTTTTGTCGCTTCATATAGGGGTTTTGCCATTATAGAGAAGCTGGGTATCCAAATTCTACAAAAGCCTGCTGCCCCGAGGAATTCTCGGACCTGGCGTCGGGTTGTAGGGACTGGGATTGAGCAAACGGCTTGTTTTCTTTCTGGGCCTAACCGTCGCTGTCCCTGTGAAAGGTGGAACCTGAGATATTTTACACTTTCCTGGCCAATCCGAGCTTTTCTTTTAGACACTTTATAGCCTGCTTCCCATAAGAGGGTAAGGAGGTACCAGGTTCCCTCCATGCATCATTTTTTTTTTTTTTTTTCTTTTTCCAGCTAATAAAAGGTCATCCATATACTGGAGCAAGATGCAGTCCAGCTAGATAAGCCCTTAAATCATTTGCTAGGGCCGTCCCAAAGATAGTCAGGGAGTTTTTAAACCCCTGTGGCAATCTGGTCCAAGTCAACTGGCCCTTATCTCCATTTATAGGGTTTCCCCATTGGAATGCAAAAATGCCCTGACGTGGTGGAGCTAGACAGATGCACTGAAGCCAAGGTGGCTTTATCAGGACTGCATCCTGCCAAGAGTCTATACAGGGGAATTGGTCTGGGTATCCTGGGTCTCCTGTCACTACTTTATTTATTTTATTGATTAGCTCCCTATCCAAGGAGCCCTCCAAGGGCCATCCTGCTCTGAATGATAGCCACTCTATTTCACACAAGGTACAGAGTTTTCTAGGGGTCAATTTAACTCCGTAGTCTCCTGAATATCCCTTTTTAAATTTTTTAATCATGCATTCTAAGGGGTGGGTTTCCTTTGCTTGCCACCCATCTCCTCCCGTCCTAGCATCAGACGACACGCACACACACAAGGGAGGGTAGGAGTAGGAAAATCGGGTTTTGGGAAATGCGCTTCGTCCATCTCCGGCCGCTTCCCTCGTGGTAATTTCAGGCACCTGTTAGCATGTGGTGAGACGGAATAAGCCCCACGTCAGGATTTCTCCGAAGAGAATCACCTTAAACCATATGAGGATTGCCACAGAACCAGATCAGGACTCAACACTCGCTTCGATCTTAATTGATCGTCTCATTCACTCGCATTCATTCAACAAGCTCCAGCTCTCCTCCCAATCCTTTAACCTTAAGAGTCACGGTTTCGCCTCCTCCTCTCCCCCTGAGAGGGTCTTGGAGGTTCCTCGGGTGACTCTTGGGAGGTGATCAGGCTCCCCTTCCGTCACTTAAGGACGGGCCTATTAAACCAAAATGAACCCGGGTTCTTACCAGTCTATCGGGCGGTGCTCCCTGCACTGGTTCCTGCGCCTCTCCGGGTTCCGTTGTGCTCTCGGAAGTCTCACCCCGACACGCCGGGAGGCCTAGTCTCCTACGGATCAATCGGTCCGCTGGCGCCAGGCGATGTCACCACCCCCGGCATCCCAGGGCTAACACTCCGGAGACAAGGGAGGTGAAAGCACCGTCTCTGTATACCGTCTTCCGATCCCGGACAAGCCCCCAGAAATGTTGAAGGAATCGGCAGAGGTAGGCAGGACACTGAGGCTGGCAATACAGGAAGCAATGTTTATTGTACCGGTACAGGCCCAGTGGACTCACATCCAAAGACTGAGCCCCGAAACAAAGAAAAGTTTCCCCTTTTATAAACCAGTTCCCACGCTTTTTTGGGAGCCTATAGCTATGTTTATCTAGGCAGGGGCAAGGTACAGAGGCCAGAGTGCAGAAGTTAGGTTTTCCCTTATCTCCTTGACTCAGATGTCTGGGCTGTTTATGGCAGGATCTTTGTAAAAGAGGCCATAAGTTACTTATTCCCTGAGGCTTGCATTCTCTTCTGTTTGCCTCTTCCTTCCCTGCTTTGCTATTAACCTGCCTCACTAGGGGCTGAGCATTCAGAGGTGGCAGGGTCTGTCCTCAAGAAACACCTGGAGAAAAGACAGGCTTCACATCAAAACTCCGCTCCAGCACCGCGCTTGTCTAGTACGTGCTGCTATGGCAGGAGCAAGATGCTCACCTCTTGTTAGCCTTTCTTAACTGAGGTGAGCTGGAATGAATGAGACGGCCCACAGTGGATGAGGGGAGGAGGGGCCTTAACAACCGCTGGCAGGGATGAGGCAGCTCTGTGTGAGGGGATGTGGTGGGTATTAAAGCCAGAGGATCCCTGGGTGATGGGAGAGATCGGCACAGCATTGGGTTGGTTTCTGAGACTTACTGAGAGTGCTGAAGTTGGGGGATCTCCATTTTGGGAAAAACAACTCCAGTTGTATGGGCCATTGGTTTCAGTCTGTGGTGCTTCTTGTGAGTGTCCTCTTACAAAGTGCCAGGTGTTAAGCATTGAGAGGTGAGTGGGAGAAGAGTGGGGCTTCACTGTCCTTCCCCTCCCCACAGTGTCAACAGTAGATGCACAAACACGCCAAGTGTTCATGCCCAACTAGGACCCACCCCATCAAGAAATGCTTTCAGAAAGTTCTTTGCTCCTTCTCAAACTCCAAAGGTCTTTCCTTTTACCTGCCAAACATCTGGGGAAACATCCTATTACAAGATACCAGATTGTTGCTCTTCATTTATTTTCAGGAATGTTCTGTAGCTGGCAATAAATTTCTCAGACTCAGAAGTCATTCTCAGCTGAAAGACATGCACACTGAGAACTCAAAAAATTAAATGGGGTGACAGAAGCAAGATACAAACATAAAAAAAAAAGTAGATGAAAGGAAGCAGACAGTGCTGAATGGAAGTCATCTGATTAATACAGAACACAAAGGAGTCATGAGTTTCGATGATTGGGTCTGGCCCTGTGCCCAGAGAAGAGCAGGCCAGGGGTTGGAGGATGCAAAGAGAGAAAGACAGTGGGAAAAGGCTGAACTGGGACTCTGACAGATGTTTTGTCATTCTCAGTATGTGTCACACTTGAGGGCAGAGGCCCATGAGACAGGGCTCGTGTGGGACTCTGAGCCAGTTTGTGTCTGCAGGGAGAGGTACGGTGTTGGGCACTGCGGAGCTGTGATTCTGGGGAAGCAGCAGGAGACAGGAGGCTCTGGCTCTGGTTTCCTCTTGGGCACCTAAGAGATGGTGCATGGACAAGCTAGCTGTTACACAAAGCTCTCCACGAGTAGGTCCCATGTGGCGTGAAGGGACACGGCAACATATCAGTGACTACCTCCACTGTTCATCTGCCAGTGTGAGTCCTGTGGGAGCAGCCGGATGAGAGATCAAAGTTGGCAGCAGACTCTGTTGGTAAAGGACATACTCAGAGCAGTGCAGGATCCTTCCTAAAGATCGTAGCCCCAGTTTATACCTCTTCTCTGTCTCTGACTGAGTGGATCATTCTTTGTCTTTCTTACCCATGACACCATGAACAAACATCATTTGTCTGTGAACTGTGTCCCCTACTTAAGTCCTATAGCTCTCACAGAACCTATAATGCTGTCACCTCAGTACAATCACTCTGATCCTACTTCAAGTGGATTCCAATGTGGATTCCAACTCCCCCAGTCTTAGTTTTCTTTCTTTTCCTGCCGATGATTTTTCTTGGACCCTAAACTAGTGCCAGTTGACCATTCCTCTTTCTTACTTAGTGCATCCCTGCCCAGGAAATTTACACACAGCCCTGCTTACTGCAGTTGAGAAGCATAGAAAATAACTAAACTGTCTTTCGTCAAAACCATTTGATCTCAATCTCCTTGGGTTGGTGGACCATTTTGCCAAGGTAATGCCCCCTCCCCCTCCATGAGACCTTTAATTACATAAGAGCTTAATAGATGAAAAGGGAGGTACTGCAAATCAGAGGAGCAGGGACTGGTTCTTGTTTTTCATTGAATTCCCAATGCAAAGCTGTGTACTTACTAGGCATGGGCCTTGTACATAGTAGGGATGCAACAAATGTAGTGCAATCAGGGAGGAATGAAGGACTGCTCAACAAATAATCATCTGATAATTCTTTATTGTCATATAGTTGACTTACAATCTTGTGTTAGTTTCAGGTATACAGCAAAATAATTCAGAGAGATATATATGTATATATATGTATATATTTTTTTAGCTATTTGAAATTTGAATAGAAAGTCCATTTAGAGAGCCATCATCTCATAGTATACAATAACACGCATTCTAGGTTAATTAATATTGTAAAGTAAAAAAATTAAATCGTAAAAAAAAAACTGAAAGAAAAAAACATTGTTTATTTGATATAAAGAAGGATTTTCTAACTTAAAGCAGTGGATGGAATTCCAAAGAAGAGGTTAATTGATTTGACTAATTAAAAACTAAAACAGTCTGCATTAAAAAAGTGAAAGGTAAATTTGGAATAGTATTTGGAAAAATATTGTTGAGGTTCAGGGGACTCATAATTAATATTCCTTTCTTTCCCTTTCAAGTTTGGAACCAGTTTAGTTGTACACACAGAAACTAGACTGATAGAGATCAAAATATCACTTTATTGGTGATTAAAAAAAATAGTCTATAGATTCGAGGCTGTAGCAGTTATCCTAATACTTTACCCCAGAAATAAAGTTGCTTGCCCTGTCACAGGCCGAATAGTATGGCTGCAGACCTCCCCAGGGGCGAAGTTTGCTTGGTCAGTTTATTTCATGGCAGAGAGTATGTAGGTCAGAGAGAGAGAGGGAGAGAGGGAGAGGGAGAGAGAGATGAGCTGAAATGTTCTGTTCCTTCTCTAACTCCTTATGTGTCAGATGAGTCAAGAAATGGAAAGAAGCCATGGGCGTTACTCCAAGGCAGGAATTTTTAAGTTTTTGGTGCCGTGGGCCACATTCACAGTCTGGTGAAGGCTATGGACTCACTTTTCAGGACAATGTTTTGAATTCATTTACTAAAATACATAGAACTACGAAGGAAGCCAATTTGTACAGAAATGAAATTATAGAAATATTAAACAATTTTTGTGGTTAAGTAAAATACATCCTTCTTAAGTACTCCATTAAACATCATGATCTAGCAGCAGATATTATCACACTACTATGATTTTGGTGTGGTAAATCATATTTTGACATATGCAATGTGATATGAAAATATCTATGATTTCTATTAGTGGTAAAGTCACAGGTACTGCTAATATTATTTCAAGGGATCCTAATTTCAAGTAAGGTTAATAAAAAGAAAGATGTATTTTTTCCCTTTCAAGTTCAAAAACACTGCTCCCCCACCCTCTACTACGTTTATCCCCAAACCTGATAGACTTCAGGTGAAGAATGCTTTCTCTAAGGGAAGTGTTTATCATAACATGAGGTCAGAAACTTGAAAGTTCTCCCAAATATTAAAAATTATAAAAGCCTCATAAAAATTAACAGGAAAAGCCCCAAGAGATGGACAGGCCAAGGGCATGATGAGTAGATAGACAATGACAAAAAAAAATTGAAGAAATATCCAGAGAAGCAGAAATTAAATTTTTTGGCCTATTAAATTATTCAGGATAAAACATGTACCCACACAAACACTTAAATTCTGCCAGATAGCACTGATATGACTATTTTCACTGCTGTTTGAATTGAAAATTGGTACAGTTATTTTGTAAAACAGATCTTAATTTATTCACATTTTTGAATCAATAACTTATTGAATCCGTGTGAATTATCTTTTAATGGCTAAACTCTTAAGATTTTTCTCACAATACTAAGATTACCCAAATCTTAAAGGACCACTGGGTCATACATATTAACAGCTCCCACCATCACTAACAAAACAAATATTTCCCAGCCTCACAACCATAAACGTAATAAACCCCACCACATTCCTTTACATGCACTTAAACCTCATAGGCGCTTATTATGTGTGCTGAACTTTCCTTTGAACCTGCTGAACTCTCAGAATATTGCTGGAGGGATGGCAAACTGCCTAGAAGAGCACGTATCTGGGTGTGATGGTTAATTTTATGTGTCAACTTGCCTGGGCTGAGGGATGCCCAGATTGTGGGTAAAAAAATCATTATTTCTGGGTGTGTCTGTAAGGGTGTCTCTGGAAGAGATTAGCATTTGAATTAGTAGTCAGTAGCCTGAGTCAAGAAGATTATTCTCATCAATGCAGGTGGGCATTGTCCAGCACACTGAGGGCCTGGAGAGAACAAAAAGGCAGAGGAAGGGAGAGTTCGCTCTCTCTGCTTGAGCTGAGACATCCATCTTCTTCTGCCCTCAGACATTGATGCTTCTGATTCTCAGGCTTTCAGACTCAGCTTGGGACTTACTCCATTCTCAGGCCTTTGGACTCAGATGGAATTATACCACTTCTCTTGGTTCTACAGCTTGCAGACAGCAGATCATAGGACTTCTCAGCCTCCATAACCACGTGAGCCAATTTCTTTAATAACTCTCTCTCTATATACATATATATATATATGGTAAATATTATATATATCATATATAGTATATAGATATTTATTAAAGGAATTATATATTAAATATATTAAATTAATAAACTATATTAATTAAATATTCATTGAGTAATACTACTTATTAATATTATATTCTATTAACTAAATTATATATTAAATGTATTATATCTATATATATACACACTTCTCCTGTTGGCTATGTTTTTCTGGAGAACACTGACTTATTGATCATGGATATTTGGGCACAATATTTAGTAGCTTATAATCAATTTTTGCTCAGATGGTTTTCTTTGTTCATATTTTTACTATTATCTCAGTTTTCCCTTTGGTCTTTCTACCATTAAGTCTTTTGCTTTGATCTTGGCATCACTGTACCATTAATTTAGTATTTCTTTACAGCTTATTATGTGCCAGGAATTGTGCTAGGTATTAGTAATTCAGTGGTGAATAAAATAGATGTATTGCTGTCCTCATAGAGCTTAAAATTGATTGCTGGATCAGAAAACTACACTGCACAGGCCAAATTCAGCCTGTTATCTTTTTTTGTACCTGTAAATTAAGAATGGTTTTTATATTTTAAAATGTAATAAAGATCCAGAGGAGAATAATCTTCCATGACATGCAAATTATACAAAACTCAAATTCTAGTGACCATCAATAGTTTTTTTTTTAATTGGAATATAATTGCTTTACACTCTTGTACCAGTTTTTGAGGTACACCAAGGTCAATCATCTGTATTTATACACATATACCCACATTCCCTCCCTACCTCGACTCCCCCCCACCCTCCCTGTCCCAGTCCTCCAAGGCATCATCTATCATCGAGTTGAACTACTTTTGTTATACAGCAACTTCCCACTGGCTATCTATTTTACAGTTGGTAGTATATATATGTCTATGCTACTCTCTTACTTTGTCTCAGCTTCCCCTTCACCCCCCACACCCCCAAATCTCAAGTTCTCCAGTCCATTCTCTGCATCTGTGTCCTTATTCTTGTCTTGTCACTGAGTTCATCAGTACCATTTTTAGATTCTGTATATATGAGTTAGCATACAATATTTGTCCTTCTCTTTCTCACTTACTTCACTTTGTATGACAGACTCTAGGTCTATCCACCTCATTACATATATCTCCATCTCATTCCTTTTTGTAGCTGAGTAATATTCCATTGTATATATATGCCACATCTTCTTTATCCATTCATTTGTTGATGGGCATTTAGGTTGCTTCTATGTCCTGGCTATTGTAAATAGTGCTGCAATAAACATTATTGTACATATTTCTTTTGGGATTATGGTTTTCTCTGGGTATATGCCCAGTAGTGGGCTTACTGGGTCATTTGTTAGTTCTATTTTTAGTTTTTTAAGGAACCTCCAAACTGTTTTCCATAGTGGCTGTACCAACTTATATTCCCACCAACAGTGCAGGAGAGTTCCCTTTTCTCCACACTCTCTCCAACATTTGTTGTTTCCAGATTTTGTGATGATGGCCATTCTGATCGGTGTGAGGTGATACCTCATTGTGGCTTTGACTTGCATTTCTCTGATAATTAGTGATGTTGAACATCTTTTCATGTGTTTGTTGGCCATCTGTATGTCTTCTTTGGAGAAATGTCTATTTAGGTCTTGCGCCCATTTGTGGATTGGGTTATTTGCTTTTTTGGTATTAAGCTTCATGAGCTGCTTGTATATTTTGGAGGTTAATCCTTTGTCTGTTGTTTTGTTGGCAACTATTTTTTCCCATTCTGAGGGTTGCCTTCTTGTCTTGTTTATGTTTTCTTTCACTGTGCAAAAGCTTTTCAGTTTCATGAGGTCCCATTTGTTTATTCTTGATTTTATTTCCATGATTCTAGGAGATGGGTCAAAAAGGATCTTGCTTTGATGGATGTCATAGAGTGTTCTGCCTATGTTTTCCTCTAGGAGTTTTATAGTGTCTGGCCTTACATTTAGGTCTTTAATCCATTTTGAGTTTATTTTTGTGTATGGTGTTAGGAAGTGTTCTAATTTCATTCTTTTACATGTTGCTGTCCAATTTTCCCAGCACCACTTATTGAAGAAGCTGTCTTTTTTCCATTGTGTATTCTTGCCACCTTTGTCAAAGATAAGGTGCCCATATGTGTTTGGGCTTACCTCTGAGTTCTCTATTCTATTCCATTGATCTTCCTTTCTATTTTTGTGCCAGTACCATACTGTCTTGATCACTATGGCCTTGTAGTATAGTTTGAAGTCAGGAAGCCTGATTCCACCAACTCCATTTTTCCTTCTCAAGATTGCTTTGGCTATTTGGGGTATTTTGCTTTTCCATAAGATTTCTTGCTCTAGTTCTGTGAAAAATGCCATTGGTAATTTGATAGGGATTGTGTGGAATCTGTAAATTGCTTTGGGTAAGATAGTCATTTTCACAATATTGATTCTTCCAATCCAAGAACATGGTATGTCCCTCCATTTCTTTGTATCATCTTTGATTTCTTTCAACGGTGTCTTATACTTTTCTGCATACAGGTCTTTTGCCTCCTTAGGCAGGTTTATTCCTAGGTATTTTATTCTTTTTGTTGCAATGGTGAATGGGAGAGTTTCCTTAATTTCTCTTTCTGCTCTTCTGTTGTTAGTGTATAGGAATGCAAGAGATTTCTGTGCATTAATTTTGTATCCTGATACTTTATTAAATTCATTGATTAGTGCTAGCAGTTTTCTGGTAGAGTCTTTAGGGTTTTCTATGTATAATATCATGTCATCTGCAAAGAGTGACAATTTTACTTCTTCTTTTCCAATTTGGATTCCTTTTATTTCTTTTTCTTCTCTGATTGCTGTGGCTAAAACTTCCAAAACTATGTTGAATAATAATTGTGAGAGTGGACACCCTTGTCTTGTTCCTGTTCTAAGAGGGAATTCTTTCAGTTTTTCCCCATTGAGAACGATGTTGGCTTTTGGTTTCTCATATATGGCTTTTATTATATTGAGGTAATTTCCTTCTATGCCCATTTTCTGGGGAGCTGTTATCATAAATGGATGTTGAATTTTGTCAAAAGCATTTTCTGCATCTATTGAGATGATCATATGGTTTTTATCCTTCAATTTGTTGATATGATGTATCATGTTGATTGATTTGCATATATTGAAGAATCCTTGCAACCCAGGAATAAACCCCACTTGATCATGGTGTATGATCTTTTTAATGTGCTGTTGGATTCTGTTAGCTAGCATTTTGTTGAGGATTTTTGCATCTATATTCATCAGTGATATTAGTCCATAATTTTCTTTTTTTGTGACACCTTTGCCTGGTTTTGGTATCAGGGTGATGGTGGCCTCATAGAATGAGTTTGGGAGTGTTCCTCCTCCTGCTATATTTTGAAAGTTTGAGAAGGATAGGTGTTAGCTCTTCTCTAAATGTTTGATAGACATTGCCTGTGAATCCATCTGGGCCTGGGTTTTTGGTTGTTGGGAGAATTTTAATCACTGCCTCAATTTCTGTACTTGTGATTGGTCTGTTCATAGTTTCTATCTCTTCCTGGTTCAGTCTTGGAAGATTGTATTTTTCTCAGAATTTATCCATTTCTTCCAGGTTATCCAATTTATTGGCATATAGTTACTTGTAGTAGTCTCTCATGATCTTTTGTATTTCTGTGGTGTCTGTTGTTACTTCTCCTTTTTCATTTCTAATTCTGTTGATTTGCATCTTCTCCTTTTTTTTCTTGATGAGTCTGGCTAATGGTTTATGAACTTTGTTTATCTTCTCAAAGAACCAGCTTTTAGTTTTATTAATTTTTGCTTCCTTTCTTTTTCATTTATTTCTGCTCTGATCTTTATGATTTCTTTCCTTTTGCTCACTTTGGGGTTTCTTTGTTCTTCTTTTTCTAATTGTTTTAGGTGTAAGGTTAGGTTGTTTATTTGATTTTTTTTTGTTTCTTAAGGTAGGACTGTATTGCTATAAACTTCCCTCTTAGAACTGCTTTTGCTGCATCCCATAGGTTTTGGGTTGTTGTGTTTTCATTGTCATTTTTTTCTAGATATTTTTTGATTTCCTCTTTGATTTCTTTAATGATTTCTTGGTTGTTTAATAGTGAATTGCTTAGCCTCCATGTGTTTGTATTTTTTACAATTTTTTTTTTCCTGTAATTGATATCTAGTGTCATGGCATTGTGGTCTGAGAAGATGCTTGATATGATTTCAATTTTCTTGAATTTACCAAGGTTTGATTTGTGACCCAAGATGTGATCTATCCTGGAAAATGTTCCCTGTGCACTTGAGAAGAAAGTATATTCTGTCATTTTTGGATGGAATGTCCTATAAATATCGATTAAGTCAAGATGGTCTAATGTGTCATTTAAAGCTTGTGTGTCCTTATTTATTTTCTGTTTGGATGATCTGTCCATTGATGTAAGTGGGGTGTTCAAGTCTCCCACTATTATTGTGTTACTGTGGATTTCCCCTTTTATTGTTGCTAGCATTTGCCTTATGTATTGAGGTGCTCCTATTTTGGGGGCATAGATATTTACTGTTGTGATATGTTCTTCTTGGTTGGATCCCTTGATCATTATATAGTGTCCTTCCTTGTCTCTTGTAATCATCTTTACTTTCAAGTCTAATTTGTCTGATATGAGTAGTGCTACTCCAGCTTTCTTTTGACTTCCATTTGCATGGAATATCTTTTTCCATCCCTTTCCTTTCAGTATATATGTATCCCTTGGTCTGAAGTGGGTTTCTTGTAGGCAGCATATAGAAGGGTCCTGTTTTTGTATCCATTCAGCCAGTGTGTGTCTTTTGGTTGGAGCATTTAATCCATTTATATTTAAGGTGATTATTGACATGTGTGTTCTGATTACCATTTTCTTAATTGTTTTGGGTTTGTATTTGTAGGTGTTTTCCTTTTCTTGTGTTTCCTACTTAGAGAAGTTCCTTTAGCACTTGTTGTAAGGCTGGTTTGGTGGTGCTGAATTCTCTTAACTTTTGCTTGTCTGGAAAGCTTTTGATTTGTCTGTCAAATCTGAATGAGATCCTTGCTGGGTAGAGTATTCTTGGCTGTAGGTTTCTCTCTTTCAGGACTTTCAGTATATCCTGCCATTCCCTTCTGGCCTGCAGAGTTTCTGTAGGAAGGTCAGCTGTTATCCTTATGGGTTTTCCCTTATATGCTATTTGTTGCTTTTCTCTTGCTGCTTTTTAATATTTTTTCTTTGTGTTTAATTGTTGTTAATTTGATTAATATGTGCCTTGGTGTATTTCTCCTTGGGTTTATTCTGCATGAGACTCTCTGTGCTTCTTGGACTTGGTTAGTTATTTCCTTTCCCATGTTGGGGAAGTTTTCCAGCATAACCTCTTCAAATATTTTCTCAGACCCTTTCTTTTTTTCTTCTTCTTCTGGGATGCCTATGATGTGAATGTTGGTACACTTAATGTTATCACTGAGGTCTCTGGGACTGTCTTCTAATCTTTTTACTCTTTTTTCTTTTTCCTGCTCTGTGGCAGTTATTTTCCCCATTCTATCTTCCAACTCACTTAATCATTCTTCTGCCTCAGTTATTCTACTGGTTATACTATCTAGAGTATTTTTAATTTCAGTTATTTTGTTATCCATTGCTGTTTGTTTGTTCCTTAGTTCTTCTGAGTTCTTATGAACTGTTTCTTGTACTTTCTCTATTTTGCTATTGAGATTTTGTATCTTTTTACTATCATTACTCTAAATTCTTTTTCAGGCATTTTTCCTATTTCCTCTTCATTTATTTGGTCTTGTGGGT
Organism: Hippopotamus amphibius kiboko; assembly: GCF_030028045.1. Classification (NCBI taxonomy): domain Eukaryota; kingdom Metazoa; phylum Chordata; class Mammalia; order Artiodactyla; family Hippopotamidae; genus Hippopotamus; species Hippopotamus amphibius. The sequence goes on along the minus strand of NC_080188.1, from coordinate 140,092,364 downwards.
TTTTTTCCTGCTCCTTTGCCTGCATGGTGTTTCTTTGTTTCTTCATTGTTGTCCAAACTTCTGGGGTTGCTTGTCCCAACAATAGAGGGGTTTATAGAAGACTGTCCAAGCCCCAGACTAATGGCCGAGTGTTGGGTCAAACAAATACTAAGTCTAGGAAACACATACATGTATAAGACACACAATTACTGAATCCAATAGAACTTAAGGCTCTGGAAAGACCTGACAGAAGAACCCCAGTATGCCATCAGGTATTCAAAGAGAAATCCAACAGAAATTGAAAACCAAAACAGAACAAAACAGAAACTAAAGCAAAAACAAACAAACAAACAAACAAATAACCCTGTACACATACAAACACAGATCCAGGGAGATATTGAAAGCTAGGATCAAATATAAAAAAGAGCTAGAGTACCACCAGACAGAATGGAGATTCTCAGAATGAAATTAGAAAATTGTACTAAGACCTAAGATAAAGACAAAAACCTAATATTAAATACCAAGGCGGTGTGTCATCTGGAGAATAGAGCAAGGAGTCTGAGCAGATCGATAGTGTTGCTTATAAGTATGTTAAGATAAAATAAACTAAAAATGGATGGAAGACAGGGGAGCAGAAGAGCATAGTGTGACTGGAAATATGCAAATAAAAAGAAAGCAATAGAAATGTATAAAAGATAGAGATGAAAAGAAGGTAGGAGAGATATATAGCCCATACTACAGAAACCTTAGCTAGAAATAGAAGTATATAAAAAGGCTAAAAATAAAAATAGAATAAGAAATATGTTATAGAACTTGTAGATCCCTTAGGACTAAGATCGTAATTAATAAAGAAAAAAAGAAGAAAAAAAAAAAAAAAAAAACTAGAACTGATCCCAGAATGGACCAGTTCAATAGAATTGATATTAATATTTCTGTTTCCTTAGAGTCTCAGCTGTAAGTGTCCTTCTACTTGCCTTGGGTTTTTTGTATTATTCTGTGACCAGCAGAGGTTACTTTATTGTTCATTAGTAAGCTTTGGTGTGTGGGGAGGGGTAGGGTGAAGGTACAATAGTGGCTCCTTCCCCTGAGAGTGAGTGAGCAGTGGCACCCTGCCTGGGTCACGGTGGCTCAGGCGGCTTGGGTGGTGCTTGTTGCAGAGGGACACTGGTGGCTCAGGCCAAGAGAGTGACTCCAACTGCAGCTCCTTCCCCCAGCCATGCCTCCGCTGGGGTGCCCTGCCTGGGTCACAGTGGCTCAGTTGGCCATGGCATTGCCTGCTGCAGAGGGATGCCAGTGGCTCAGGTGTAAACAGAATGTCTCAGAGTTGGGCCTCTCTCTGGGCTTCTTTGTTTTCGGCAGCTTCCCTGCTGCAGGTGTTACAAGGGGCTTTAAGCTAGCCACGCCCAAGGGCCTGAGGGTCCCTATTATCCTTGAGTGCCTTAGGTGGCCCACAGGGGTCCCTCCACTGCCCGCTGCAGGCGCCGAAAGAGAGAGAGAGAGAGGCTATGCCCACGGATCCTTCCCCCCGCCCGTAAGCCTGCAGCATCCAGCCGCCATCATGGCCGGGCAGCTCTCAGGGGTGGGCACTCCTCGCTGCGGACCTCTTCCCTCCTGTCCTCTCGGTCTGTTACCCCACTGGCAACAATGTTTCTCACCCTGAACCAGCTCTCCGGTTCCCACGCTCCTGCTCCCGGACCCTCTGTTCAGCTGTGAACTGACGTCTCAGTCCGGAGATGCTGAGCTGTGGTGAGGACCCTCCATGTGTTTCTCACTCCCTCCCATCTGCCACAGCTCAGCTGCTTTACCCTCTTTGAGCCATCGTAGATGCCTCCCTACCAGTTATGTCGGCATCCTTGCAGTCCTTTCTGGTGTCCGAGGCCGTCTGCTGGTGTTCAGTTGGTTGTCTGTGGGAATTATTGCGTCTTTTGGTGCATTCCCAATGCATCTGTGGAGAGGGATGCATTCCACATCCCTCTACTTCACCGCATCTTTTCTCCTTATCAATACAGTTTTATTGGAACACACCACACTAATTTGTGTATTATCTATGGCTGATTTTACATCACAGCAGCAGTGTTGAGTAGTTGCAACAGATGCCGTACAGCACAACCTGAAATATTTACTATCTATACCCTTACCAAAGAAGTCTGCAGATTCCTAAATAGTGGGATAGATAGAAAAGAAACATATAATCAAACAATAAATAATCACAGGTTGTGGCAAGTGATATGAAGGGGAAAATGAGGCCAAGATTGAGAAGGTCAGGAGCATTTGTGTGGCTGGGGTGGTCAGAGTGCCTTCAGGTGGAAGTGACAATGAAGCTGAGATGGGAAAGGTGAGAAGGGTCCAGCTATGCTAAGAGCAGGGGCAGTTCTGTTCCAGGCCGTGGAGAGAGGGTGGGTGATGGCAGAGGGACTGATGTGGGAAAGATGTCAGCCTGTTTGAAGAAATGAGACACCTTCATGGCTGGAGAGTAGTAAGAGGGGAGACTGAACATAAGTACATGGGAAACCAGTGAAGAATTTTAACCAAGGGAATGACGTGGTTTGATTTGTGTGTATCAAAGATCACTTCAGCTGCTCTGTGGAGAATGGATTGCAAGAGATAAAGAAAAGAGAAAGGGAGTGTATTCAGAAAGGTATTGCTCTAGCCTTTTCTATGAGGTCACCTTCCACACCTTTCTCCCATGAACATGTACGATGGTCAACTCCATAAGCCAATCAAGGTGAGGTACTTCAGGATTCTGCAATGTTTTGCAATTATTTTTTAGAAAGTCAGTTATTGAGGTTTAGATGTGTAGAATAGCAACTGATAAAAATTTCTGATGAAGCTCATGTTGGCTATCAGATTTTACTCTAATAAGAATTTATTGAGAAATATTTTCTTGTGAAAAATACAGAGATTTCAAATATGATGCAATAGAATATAAACAGTGTTATTAGAAACCATAACAGGTGGTAGTCACTTTAGTCTCCTGGCAAGCTATATGACACTCCTCTGGAGTAGATACCCATACCGGGAAGGAAGATGAAGCCAGCACTGATAGCTAGACATCTATGCACAAGAAGAGAGCAGTAATCTGTGCTTGATGCAATTGGGAAGATGGAAAGAGTTAGGAGAGGGTAAGATGGAGGCTGAGAAACAGGGCTGCAGAGACCGGGGGGAGTGTCTGGAGGAGGATTAGCTGGAGAACTTTTAAGTACTCTGGTATCTAATTTTTATTGTGTTACTTTTTGCAATGCTGCCATTTTAAAACCTTCTTTTCTTTTTTTTTTAAGACTTCAGTGAAAGTCTTATATAAGCACACAGACTTGGGCTGTGGTTTTCTGGAAGTAATTAGGGTGCTACCTCACAAAGTATGAGATAGCATAGAAAGGCAATTGTGTGTATGGGGTGGTCGGATGATCTATAAAATGCAGTAGTTTGGTGAAAGCAGAAATTCAGAGTCAGATTGACTAGAAGAAAATTTCTTTAAGAAATATAAGAATTCTAAGAAAGACCAGGTGAGAAAACAAGTTTCTCACCACAAGTAATAGGGATTTTTGAGGCAACTTTGACAGTTTAAGGACAGTGTGGCTCCAGCTTACATGCGGGTTACAAATCATGTCCTCTCATTAGTTCTATAATTTACGTAAGGTCAGTAGTGTGTTCATTTCAGAGACTAGGAAGAGCAGCCAGAGAGTCTAAATGACATCCAAAGGCACTGACATTCCCAGGGATAGAACCCCCGTTGTTCCACTGGCTACTGGGGCCCTTGATAAAGCCTGTGCTTCTGGCTACTTGGTGGATAAAAGCCAAGGTCAAAGAAAGTTAGAAAAGAACAAAAGTAAATGTTTATGGAAAAACACAATCCAGCATTTATAGGAAGCGTTTACTTCCTCATGTCTCTTGTCCTTTCTGAATTTTGCGTTTCCCTAAAGGAAACAGTTCTATTTTTAGAAAACACACACACACACACACACACACGCACGCACGCACGCACGCACGCACACGGGCCAGATTTTGCTGAGCCTTTTTCAGGAAGCACTTTCCCACCAATCTGTTTCTTGGCCTCACCCACCAACTCAGAAAGTGTGAAGGATCATATTGCCATCGTCTCCTCCAGTCAATGTGGCATCCAGTAAAAAGGTACAATTAAAAGGAGAGCTTTGCAATTTGAGAAAGGTGAGGCAAGTTAGCATTGAGGATCCAAGTAGGAAGCTGCCTAAACCTGCACGGCACGAGGAGTAATGGGGACTCTGGTCAATTTGGTCTCACGAGGATCTGCATTGAGAAGTCTTTTACTTTCCTAACCTTAGGACTGCCTCACAGTCTCCTGGAGACTAGAGCGCACCTCTTGTTACCCAAGGACCTGAGTGAACGACCTTAGGTATGAGGAATCGGGTGCAATGGTGTGGAGGAAACTTCAGGATGTGAGACTCCGGGGCCTTGCCTGGAATGGCCAACAGGAGTTGAACCACCTCCCTTCCTCTCTACTATAAGTTCTACCAAAAAATTCTGGAAGAATCCCTCTCTCTTTCCCACAAGTCTTGGATGAAATCCTGACCGAGACTCCTAGTAGAGATGGGAGCAGGCCAGATAAGAGGGCACAAAACCCTCCTTCCACAGACGCATAGAAATGGCAGTCAATGCATGGATGAGAAATTGGCTTCGCTTTCCTGACCCCGCTTCTCTCCATTTTTTCAAACTCAAAAGAATGTTCTTCTTCTTTCTCTTGCAGAATGCAAGAATGAATAAGTAATTGTCTACAAAGCCTCTTCAGTTTATTGAAGAAAAGCACTGTCTGAATATAAAAGTAAATGTGCTAGACAGCTATCAAAGCTCAAAGCAAAGAAAGTCACAGACTGGGAAGAAACTTGCAAAATATAACTTAACACCTCAAAGTCAAAATCTTGTACCCATGACTAAGTGGCATTTTTTTTTGAGGTCAAGAGAACCTGCAGAGCCTACAGTTTCTACTAAACAGTAATAACAACCACCAGTCCCTGTTTAGTGATAAATAGTTTGCAAAGCACTTTCACATACATGGCCTCATTTCTCATAAAACACAGGCACATGAGACAGACGCATTGTGAAATAATATCTGTTCTTACCACCATTTAAAATGAAGAGAACCTAAGACTCAGGAACAATGTTTTATTTATTAAATAAAACAATAAATAAAACAACTGTTTTTTTAAACAAATAAAACAATTAAAACAATTAAATAAAACAATTGTTAAATAAAACAATTGTTTTTAGACAATTAACAGTTTTAAACAGTTTTAAAATTAACTGTTTTTAAACAGTTAACAGTTTCCTCAGCTGTTAAATGGTAGAATCAGTACCTGAGTCCAGATCTTGTGGTGCCCAAATCCGTGCCATTTCTACTATATGGGACCACGTCTCCAGAAAGCTAAATATCCCTCTCCCCCCCAACTTCCTGTCTTGTGATGAACAGTCCATTAAAAAAAAAAAGTTATTCCTGACCTCTTCAGTGAGGAATCTGTACTTTGGATCACAGAACCAGCCTAGAGTGGCCCACTGGATTTAAATCACTTAAATCACTTCTAAGGTGATTGAAGTCTGGTCCTCCAGATCCAAGATGTTCCTTCCTCCTCAAACTGAAGAGTAAAGTAAGTTTAAATTCAAAGTCACCAAGTGAAATAAGTTTAAGTAAGTTCTCAATTACCAAGAAAAACTCTAGAAAGTCTTTCTCTTCGGCAACTACCCCTCAGATATAGTGTTTAGCTATGATTCATTGCCACTTCCTGTGCTAGATGTTAGCATTTTACATGATTCCCTTAGTCACTCCTTCAGCATTTGTGTTTATGAGGGTTTCAGGCATATTTCTAAATGCTGCACATAAGGTAGTGAACAAAATGGTCAACCCTAACCCTCTATGGGGGGAGTTGGTGGGACAAACAATATACAAAATAAACAAGTAAGTAATATGTCAGGGGGTGATAAGCACTGTGGATATATAGTAAGTACTCAAGAGGGATAGAAGTGTCAGGGTTGGGTGGTACAGGGGTGGCAATGGGATATTGCTGTTGGATGTGGCTGGGACGGTCTCTAATTCAAGCAGCTTGCCCAACAACATGGGGGAGCAAATCACGTGGTTATCTGGAGACAGAACTTTCCAAGGGGAGGGAAGAGAGTGCTAATGTCCTTGGGAAAGACTGCTCAGTGTATTTGAAGAACATGTAGTAGAACCGTGTGCCTGGAGCAGGAGGAGCTTGGAGAGAAAGGTAGAAGATAAGATAGGAAAGACGTGGGGTGAGAGATCCAGATGGCTTGAAGGTCATTGTCTGAAAAGAGATTTCCAATGAATCTATACAATAAACACATCTAATTACCCTAATTTTTTTAAACTATGTTTTAAAATTGAAGTATAGTTGATTTGCAGTGTTTCAGGTGTACAGCAAAGAGATTCAGTTATACATATACATATAGCTATTCTTTTTCAGATACTTTTCCATTATAGGTTATTACGAGATATTGAATATAGTTCCTTGTGTTATACAGTAGGTCCTTGTTGTTTATCTATTTTATCTATAGTAGTGTGTATCTGTTAATTCCAAGTTCCCAATTTATCCTTCCCATCCCCTTTCCCCAATCTTAAAGTTAAAGAGACACTCAAAGAGAAATTTCATAGTTACTCAAGGTTACTGCAGGGTGGTCAGGTGTTTAACACCAGAATTTGCGATTCCAAAGTTTGCTTTCTGTTCTCCTCTCTCGCTATCTTGAGGGTCCTTTTGCTCCATGGTCCCAAATAGACACTTTAGACAAACAGCTGTGTCCACAACACATACATTTTGATGCACATTTGTCAAGCATAAACATTAAAAAAAATTTATACAGGACTTTTTAATGAGAGGCAAATTACATTCTAAGTTATTGCATCTATTGAGTTGTGATTTATAATCTAGACAATCTAATGCTTTGTCTGTAACAAGGGAAAGAAAGGCAGGAGAGAGGAAGCTGTGGCTGCAAGTCTCGGAAATGCTGAACACAAGGGCACATTGAACAATCAGAGATCAAAGAGGCCGGTGGAAATGCAGCCAGAATGAAATGCCAGGCCAGGCCTCTGAGGACGAGACAGAGAGGCTCTGCACCTGTTACCTAGGAAATCTTCTGAGATGCACACAGGGAAAATGCTGTCCCATGATTAGATATGAGTCCCTTTGACAAAGGCTACAGAAATTGGAAGGGGTCAAACCTCTCTTTCCCATGTTATTTCAAAATTCTGGTAAACATGATTGGTTATTCACATTGTGCCACCCAAAAAGCACTGTTCCTGTGATTGTGTTTTTCGGTGAGCCCCAGGGCCCCTACAGAGACTCTCCGGAGCACATCTCATTTGGTGTCCACTCATTCATGTCTTGATTTCCAAGCTGTGTGGGACCATCCAGACTAGGTGGATCCTTCATGTCAGATACACGCACCCCTAGGGACGACCCCCTGTAGGTCCAAGCCAAATCATCTGGTTTCACGTGGAAACAAAGGGACAGTAAAACTTATTGACCTACACAGGCAGGTTGGGTGTTTAGAAGACTGGGGCTCACTCCCTTCAAAGAAGCAACATGATAAAATCCTACTGCAGCATCGACTTTCAGCAATTATGATGTTCTGAGGAAATCTAAGGTAGCTCAGGAGATCCATCAGAGCAGATGATTTACTGGAGGTTCTGAATGTCCTCATCCAGCTGTTCCCAACAGCCATCATTTGCATGTGGAAACCAAGTAGTTCTGAGACCACATCCCTGGAGGGATCCCCTCACCAGCACAGTGGAAGAAGGCAACCTAAGGCTGATGAAAATAGTTAAATGAGAGTTGGAGGAGGTCTGGGAAAGAGAAAGGTGTGATTCTGGTAGGGAGGGACATGTGCTGCTGAGGAACCCAGCCCGGCAGATCCTGGCAGGCATGGAGTCTCATCTGTAAAAAAGGCTGACTGGACTTGTGGCTTCCTCTGTGATATAATTTCAGAAGTGGCGGGGAAAAAACATCATGTTTTCAAAACATCTTCTCCCTCCTGATTGTTACAGCCTACAATTCCCTTCACTTATAAGCAGGTGAGTGAGTGTAATTTGAGGTCAAAACAAAACCCAAAAAACCTAGAAACAGCAACAACACAGTATAAATTCACTTTAGGGTGCAACTAACTGATCTTTGAGAGGAGATTGTCATGGGAGTAGTGGAATGAGGTGATATTCGTTTTCTAATGCTGACACACAAATTAGATCAAACTTAGTGGCTTAAGGCAACATGCATCTACTACCTCACAATTCTGTAGATCAAAAGTCTAGGCAGCTTGACTTGGCTGGGCTCAGCTCAGGGCTTCACAAGGCCAAGATCAAGGTGTTGGCAGAGCTGCAATCTTTACTGGAGGCTCTGGGGGAGGACCTACTTCCAGGACCTCTCAGGTTGTTGGCAGAATCTATTTTTTTTCGGTTGTAGGAATGGGGTCCCCATTTCCTTGTTGACTATTGGTCAGTGGTTGTTCTCAGCTTCTAGATGCCACCTGCATTCCCCGGTTAGTGGCTCCCTCTTCATCTTCCAAGTCACCAAAGCTGGTTGAGTCCTCATGCTCAACCTGTCTCACCTCTCCTCTGCCTCATCTCTCCTGCGTCTTCTTCCACTGCATCTCTCTGATTCCAGTTGGAGAAATTCCTCTGCTTTTAAGACTCAAGTGATTAGATTGGGCCCATCAGAAATTCAGGATAATCTCCCTGTCTTAAAGCCTATCACTGTAACCATATTTGCACAGTCTCTTTTGCCCTATAATTTAACATATTTATAGGAACCAGGGATTCGAGTGTAGACATCTTTGGGAAGAGGGCCATTATTTGTTCTACCACAGAGGTGAAGAGGAACAGGTCAGGCTTTTTACACACATTATTTCTTTTAATCCTTAAAATGCCAATGAAGTACCAGAAGCTCAGAGATATTAAGAAACTTAACCTAGGTAATACAGCTAAAACTTGGCAGTGTTAAAATCTGAATACAACTATGTCAACTTATAGACAAATGGACTGTTAGGTCTAGAAGGAGCCTTAGAAATGATCTAGACCAGAAATTTTTACCCTGGGTCTGTAGATTTGAAGTCCATGGGTCCATCAGAGAGTGAAAGAGCCAAGAGAAATTGAAAACAAGAAGGGCGATATGTAAAAACATGTTTTTTTTTTTTTTTTTTGAAAGAAAGAGAGGGTTCATGGTTTTCATAAGGATCTCAGAGGACTACACAAAAAAGTATTAAGAAGTACCGGGGACTTCCTAGGTGGCGCAGTGGGTAAGAATCCGCCTGCCAATGCAGGGGACACGGGTTCGATCCCTGCCCCAGGAGGATAGCACATGCCACAGAGCAACTAAGCCCGTGCACCACAACTATTGAGCCTGCGCTCTAGAGCCCGTGAGCCACAACTATTGAGCCCATGTGCCATAACTACTGAAGCCCACGCACCTGGAGCCCGTGCTCTGCAACAAAAGAGGCCACCTCAATGAGAAGCCTGCGCACCACAAGGAAGAGCAGCCCCTGCTCACCGCAACTAGACAAAGCCCGTGCGCAGCAACGAAGATCCAACACAGCCAAATAAATAAATGAATAAATTTATGGAAAAAAAAAAAAGCGCCAATCCTCATGGTTCACTAATTGAGTTTATTTGAACATCACCAACAACCCATTTTGTTGTAGCTGCAAAGAACAGTCACCTAGACTCTTAGGAGATTTCCTCTGCAGATCTTCTTACATCCATCAGCAGCTTTCCATTTCTATCCTAAGATTTATTGACAGCAATGCAATTCTACAGGGAAGGGGTTATTTAAAACTTGGCGTCAGAATTCCTTCCTGGCGCAGAGGTTAAGAATCCATCTGCCAATGCAGGGGATGTGGGTTTAATCCCTGGTGCGGGAAGATCCCACAAGCCACGGAGCAACTAAGCCCATGTGCCACAGCTACTGAGTCTGCTCTCTAGAGCCCACATGCCACAACTACTGAAGCCCATGCACCTAGAGCTGGTGCTCCCCAATAAGAGAAGCCACCGCAATGAGAAGCCCAAGCACCGCAACAAAGAGTAGCTCCTGCTCTCCACGACTAGAGAAAGCCCGCACACAGCAACAAAGACCCAATGAAATGCAATCAATCAATAACTTTATTTAAAAAAAAGTAGATAATACACTTTAAAAAAAAAGAGGTTGGTGTAAAGCTGATTAGATATTAGCATCTCACCTAGGGCATCTCCAGCATTGTTATTCGTGAATATTCATAAGCCCTGGAACACTGGAGATGTTTGATAGAGGAGGGAGGCATAAGAAAAGGGAAAGCTATGTGGTTGTGAAATTAAAGTATAGAATTTCTCTTTCAAAAGTCAGTAATTTTAACCCTCATCTTAACCAAGCCTTTTTAGCTAATTTTCTTTGCTGTTCCTTTGGTTTTCTGTGTCAGCCTTCTGCACTTCACTCATTGCTTACCTTTTCCTACTCTGGATTTTGACACCCTCAAGGTCATGCCTACACTGTACCAGGAACTGCACTTAAATCCATGAAACCAAGAGACATGTTTTCTGCCCCCATAGAGCTTACAAACTAATGTTTCAAGAAACATTTTTCTCTTAAACTGAATGTTAAACTGCCAATATACAAATATTTGTTGTATTATTACTATTGATAATAAAGAGATTGATTTTAATTGCCGACTAGCGACCGACTAGCGATTTCAGCCATACTATTGATTCAAAGTAATGTTTAAATTAATTCAGCCAAACAGCCAAAAGAATTAATTATTAAAATAACTTATTGACCAATGAAATAGAAACAGAGGGCCATTTTCTATAATTGTTCAATTATGGAAGCAGAGGGGAAAATATTAAAATGCTATGATTCTTATAAATGAATTTCAAGATAATATTATAAACTAAGAGAATAACAAAATAGATTTTCTTTGATTTTCCTTTTAATTGAGGCAGAATAAAATGGAAAATAAACAATAGAAGAAAATACCCTCTGGGACACATATGAATGCAAGAAAAGTGACAGCAAATGAAAAGATCCATTTAAATAAAATTATCAGCCACTAGCTTTGCAGAGTGGAGACAAATAGAGCTGGATGAGTTTAGAAAAGCAACTTAAAAACACTGAGCTTCTGCTTTCTCATCTATAGCATCATGACAATAACATCTGTCTTTATTTTTAAAGAGCAAATTTTAAAAGTTAAGTTATATTATGTGTATTTATAACTAATCACTATTTAAATAAGAATGTGTGTGCCATAGTAAAAAACCTTGAAAACAGTAGCTTTTTAAAAGTATTATTGTTATTTTATTGTGTTGTCTCTTTGTTTAAAACATCAGTGAAAAGAACAACTATGAAAGACCGAAGATGTATTATTGTTCTTAGAAAAAAAAAAAAACTAAACTAAAACGCTCAAGGCACCTGCAGTCAATTGTAACACAGGAGGACACAGACCATTTATCAGTTTTATTGTGACTTCCTAGTGGAGTCTTTGGCTTTGGGGATGTCGGCTAATCATTTGACTCATACTTGTGTCTACCACAGTCATAAGGGTCCAGATGTAAACACAGAAAACAGGTAATTAACTTAAGGGGGTTGCGGGGGAGCATGGCTGTAGTTTTGCCTCATTTGATGTGCCTATGCTTTTGTGTGAAGTTTAAAGAAATATTAGAGCATGAAGGCTGACAGAACTCAAAGGATAGACCTGCAACACTGCTTGCAGAGACCCTTACCTTGCTATTGTCACAGAGCCTGACAAAGGTGTGAGCTCCTACTTCACAGGTACTTATGGAAAGCAGTGACTGTGGTCCTCATCACCACTGCCTTAAGGAATAGCCTCTCCGTGGCATAACTTTGCAAAAGCCTGTCTTGTTCCTAACAATATTTCGGAGTCCTACTGCAGAGTTTAGCATAGGGTAGGTCTCAGTAAATATTTGTTGAATGTATGAATACATGACTGAGCTTTTGTGCAATTATTTGGTTCAAGTATATTGAAATAACACCAAAACATCTCTCTAAACTGCAAAATGCTTTACTTGTCAATATGGTGACATAGCAGAGCAGCTTTGTTGGCTGCATAGAATGAAACATCTACCCTCATGGACTTCTAGCAACATAGCTTGTTCCTCAATTAAACCCTTTTCTGTGTCCTAAGTAAAGAGCCTTTCGATGGGAGGAAGGGAAGGAAAGAGAGATGAAAAGAGAGACAGGCTGGCACAACTAGATAGGTCATCACTACCACCATATAAATGATTTATATGCCATGTACAAAAAGGAAGAGTTCAGGCCTTTTTCTTTTTTTTTACAATTTATTTATTTATTTTCCTGTCATATCTTAACCTTAGGAAGGTTAGACAGATCTAGGTTCTGCAACTTGCCATTTTGTGCACTAGGGCAAGTGACTCTGGGCTTCACTTTCTTTGTATGTAAGACAAGAATACTCAAGGGTGATGGGGAAGTAGCAGAGAGCAAGGGGAGGTGAGTTTCCAAGTGAAGCTCCTGTCTGGTCCTGCAGTAGAGCTCCAGAATGCAAGTAATGTTATAGCCAATTAGTCATTGCCAGGAAGAGGTGGGGGAGAACATAAATTACCAGGCTCCAGCAGCCTGATGTCAGTCCTCTGAAAAAGAGTTGTAAGTGCCCGATTTAGAAGCTTGCGCACATAGAAGCTGGGGAGGAAAACATAACACTAGTAAGAGGGGCCTAAGGAGACCTGAACAGAATCCTCCAGTGTTGGCTTCAGCCTGCTTTAAAGGTTAGATGATGCACGCCTATAAAGCCCTTAGGATAGAATCTGGCACAGAGTAAACACGTACCCAGATATCTGCTACTATAATTAATACTTTTATTATCTTCTCTACGGTATTAGAGTAAATGTTCCCCACAGCTTCCTTCCAAGCAGAGGTTATAAACCCCAAAGTTTGGGGGTTATGTAAATTAGAGAAACTGCCAGGAAAAAGACTAAGAAGAGGTGGGGCAGGGTCCCCCGGGGCACACCTGCGCCATGCCATCCAAAATAAAGCATTAGAAATAAAATGTTTGCAAAACACTATGAAAACGTCAAAATCAAACCAAACCAAAACAAAAGTTATATCGGGCTGGTGGACTGCCAGTTTGCCAGGCTTGCTCTAAACTTTTCTTGCAATCCCCACCCTGCAAGGCACTGTAGTCCCGGCAGGAAAGGATGGGGTTTGGCTGCATGCTCGCTGAGGAGTGCTGCCTGCCAGCTGCCAGGTTTCCTAGGAAGCCAGGAGACGCTGGAATGAGCTTTACCTGGGTGGTCTGTCCTCTCCACCCTGGCCACCCACAGCAACCTCTGGTAAACTCCTTTCCCCTGGTGTGGGCTCTGAATTTTAGGACTGTGTGGGCACTTTGGTCTTGCCCTACTTGCTGTGTTATCTGGTCTAAACTAGGGTCTGTGATGACACAATAGAGTAGGATTTGGTTTTCTTTTTTGTACATTCATGGAGCATTTATTGAGCACTACCGATTCTACGCTGGGTGTGAAGTGTCCTAATGAGAAACAGGCTCTGTGTATATGTTTCTGTGTGTGAAAGAGAGAATTTCTTTCAAATTAAAATGTTTGGAAGATCCCCTTGCTTCCCCTCACTTCCCTCACAGGGAATACAAAATTAGGAATGGAAACAATTGTTTATCCCTGTATCTGTCCTCATCTTGGGGCATTGACTCACCTCTTTCTTAGCACCTCTTAATATACTCTTCTTCCTCACATTGACTGGCCCTGATAGACTGGACCATTCAATATTATACTGGCTGTGTGTATAGCTCTGTGCTGTGCTGAATGGTTGAAGGTGGGGGTTTATGTGCAAGAGGAAAATAAGACACAATCCTGGGGAAACAGGGTTTGCATTTAAAGAAACATCAGAGACCTGGGACAATGTGTAATAAAATGTTAATTTGTAAATTTGAGGTACAAGTGCTGGCAGTGGAAAGATGAAAGATGTGAGATGAAGAATGCTATGGTTTTAACCTGGCACTACTGTCACCCAATTTGTACATTATATTCCTTTTATTATATCTAGTTTAGTCTACATTAATATACATTTCTTGATTAAAATTTAGTATGTGTTTGTCATAGAAAATTTGAAAGAAAAGAGAAAATAAAGAAGGAATTAAAAGTTAATCATAATTGTATTACCAAGATGCAGCCACAGTTAACATTTTGGTATTTTTCCTTCTAGGTACATGCATTTTTACTTTACTGGGATGATCTATTTTGAAACTTGATTTTTTTCCCATTTAATACTTTATCTTTGAAGTTTTCCCCATATAATTAAGTACTCTCATACAACATGCTTCTTAATGGCTGTGTATAATATTCTGTCACATCGACATACTATAATTTATTTAAGCAGACTCATTTCCTCTCCCAAATCAGTCTCCTTGTCACATATTCCAACTAAAGCCAGTTTTAAAGCTACACTTCAGGCCTCAGAAACCAACAACAGATGATTTGCTCTATTCCTTCCCAAAAACTTCAAAGAACTACAAGAGAGATCAGCTGCCACGTTCTATTTCCGCACTCACCAGAGTGACAACTTAGCTTGAGGTTGCTACAGAGAAGGGCCAAAACTGGAGGTGGGGCAGCTGGGAGACAGGGCTTGGAATTAAAAGATTTCCAATGACCAGATAGTGAGCAGCATCAAACCCTTCTCTTACAGGCTTCTTTCAGAAAGCAAAAGATACCAGCTGAATTCTCAGGAGTGTTTTGAAAGGCAAGGCAAATGGCACATTTGAGAACTGAATTTGGCTCCATTTGTTCAAGGGAAGGTGGGTGGCTTCAGCTGCCTAGGAAACAGGCTTTGAATATGTGCTTCCTGGAATTCTTTATGCTGCTCTCCTGAAAGAGTTCCTAGTGTTCCTGATAAAGGGTTCTTATTATTTGGCATCTGCAGGCAGCCTAGCTTTGGCAACATTCTGTTCAATTCTTTATGTTGGTGAGCTCTTCTAAAGCTGTGTATCTCTTCAGAGCTAGGCCAGAATTCTCCCTTCTCCCTGCCTCTTTCCCCTTCCCCCTCTTTGCCCCACTCCCACCTGCCAACCTTGTGCCTACTTTTATTTTATTTCCAATCTCAAAGCTGAAACTCTGGCACAGTTAGGTGAAGCTACACACAGAGCATCTGCTTCAGGGTTTCAGGATACTGCTTAGGAGAGTAAATAGCATATGCAAGGTGTGGGTGCTGTACTGGAAGTGAAACAAGCATCACCATGAATGGTTGAATGTTGACCATGACACAAAACACATGGTCAAAACCTCTAAGACCTAGCACTCAAAGAAGCATAAATAAAAACCTTTGACCTGTCCTTTCATGTTATCCAATCTCTTGTGTAGAAAACAAAGGGAATGAGAGAAGAAGGTCTAGAAAGGACAGCGTCATTCGTAATTCATTCACTTGTATATTCAGTAAATCCTAATTAAGCAAGTATTAGTTTCGGTATTGTTCACTTTTTGAGAATCTGAGTAATGGTGGGATCCACTTCAGTTAAATGAGATAACATGTCGAAGCACCCAGTAAAGCACTGGGCATATAGTAGTCATTCTATACATATTAATAATAGCTAACATATTCTGGACTTTCAACTTGCCAGGCACTATTCTAAGCACTTTATATGTAATAACATATTTAGTCATTAAAACAATATTTTGGAATGTTACCCCAGTGTTACAGATAAAGTTAAATAACGTGTCCAGTATCATTTACTTAACTTCTTTGTCTTACCTATATGTGGTGTATATCTCAGCAGCCCTGCCCTTCTCATCAAAGATTAGCAGAGCACTTGACCAGAGCAGGGAAGAAGAACTTCTGCAGAAAGGTTGGGACTATGTATCTTGTGGGGAAAGATGAGAAAGAGGAGACAGCTGTAGTCCTAAAAGAATATTCCATCCCAAGCGTCTCACCATAATCCTATTGGTTCAGCATGTGGTAGAGGAAGGTGAGCCACAGTAAGTAGCAACAGGGGCAAAGACTAGGGATCCTACCGCTATTTCGTTACACATATGCAAACACATGCACACAGGCATGCATGTGCACACACTGAGTTTCTGCATTCAAGAATCTTGAAATCTTTTGTGGATACAAATCACATATACTTGAAAAGACTTACAGGATAATACAAAACAATGACTAGATTTACCATGCTAAATACTGTAGGGATACAAAAGTAAGTGTTCTTTCCTCAAGAATTTTGTGATCTTGCTGGTTGTATCTCTACATCGTGTGTAAGTTTTGGAATTTAGACCAGTTGATGTCTGGTCATGTGAGCTATTCATTGCAACCTCTGAGTGCTCTGCTCAATGACATTCCAGGCAAGGCTCAGGCACAGCCATATTTGCCACATGGTCTTGTCAAAGAAACACAGCTAGTGGTTCAATAACAAGCTAATAGGCAACATATTGCACTGGGATCATATGTTATGATTGATACTTTCATTACATATTTTATGTTGGGCCTGTTTGACTTTTATATTTGTGATAAGAAATTCCTGCTGTTAGGTATTGGTAGCAAGACGCTATTACTCCCCTTTAAAGCTTTTGGATCCATGTAATTGAAGCATGCCTAAGAATGCAAGGGATGCTGTTAAAAAACAAGATTATACTGAGGCTGATATAAAAATACAAATGTCATTCATGACCCCTGAATTAAAACTTTTGTGTCCATTATTAGAGCTCCATTGTTCTCTTTAGTTGACAGTTTGCATTCAGCTTTATACAAAGAAATGCATACAGGGAGTGTTCAAAATAAAGGTATATTCTTTTGAAAACTTTTGTGCAACAAATAACCATCTTCTGATCTATCTTTTGTACAAATCTTATATATAGTGAATTTCATTTGAAACAATTTCATACCATAAAACAACTGAAAACCCCGGATGTAAAGTATTAACTCTGTAGGAAAAGTGGGAGAGAAGACTTGAAAGGCAGACTGAAGTCTTATAAATCATAGAATGATATTAGCAGCTATGACTGTAGAGCCAGACATAGGTAGGAAATAGATGCAGAATACAATCAGATACTTAACTATCTATGCAAAATATGGTCCTTCCAGAGAGGAGGAATATGAAAAGAATTCTATGGAGTCAAGTGGCCATGGTATTAATTGAACCAGTTGGATAGTAAATCAGCCTGCACTGGCATATGGAACTTTTTTCCACATCAATCGGGCAATAAAGCTAAAATAGATTATTAAAGAATTAAATTAAAACATCATTAGAAATTTGAAAGCGGATTGTGGAAACAACCCCACTTGAGGTAAAAAGATGGGCTCGCCAACTGGTAAAGCATATTATGAATAGATCTCAGCTTTCAAAGAAGTATGACTCTTTGGATATGGGCAGTTCTAGAATTCACACCCCAGCCAAAATCATTGGTTGGTAATCAACATCTTTTAGTTGAGAATTTTAATAGTCTCCTTGTGAATTCTAGTTTACTTAGATGGTATTCCTATTTCTTTTGTGAGTTTTCTTTTCACTCTGAGAAAAATTATACAATACGTAGAGATGAGATGCTATTTTCTATCCATGAAGAGTGGCAAGAGTTCATAAGCTTGACAAATTATATGACTGAGGTTGTGGAAACAGATGTTTTCATAGGTTGTTGATGAAAACATAAAATGTTACAAACTCCATGGGCATGACATTGTAAATATTAGTGTTTACTCTTTGACCCTAGGGTCTACCTTGAGGATATATATATACAAAAGGTTATTTATTGCAGTATCATTATCCTGCAAAATTTTGGGACTATCTAAATGTCCAAGTATAGGAGTAAACTATGGTAAACTACAGTACAGTCACATGATAGAATGCTATATAGCTGTAAAAAAATTATAAAATAAGAAAAGTTGCTGTGAAAGTATTGAGTAATGATTACCAAGAGATAGTGTAAAGTGGAAAAAAGTACAAAAGAGCATATAAATACATCATGTTACCCTTTATGCAAAAAAGATGGGGAAATTTTTAAAAAACATATGCATATAGTTGTTTATTTTTACAAAAAGAAACATGGGAAAAATAAATCAGAAAACAATAGAGTTGGTTACCTACAAGGGATGTTGGAAGGGGACTGGGGTGGAAGGGATGTGGAAGGGAGTTGAATACAAATTATTCTTAGAAAATAAAAATATCTTTCTGTTTAATTTGTCTTTTGGAAGTGTATTTATGTATTACATATTTAAAATATATACAGTTGTCCCTTGGTATCCACAGCAGATTTGTTCCAGGACCACCCCAAAGTTATCAAAATTCATGGATGCTCAAGCTCTTCATATAAAACAGCATAGTATTTGCACATAACCTATGTACATCCTCCTGTATAAGTGATCTCTAGATTACTTAATAATACCTAATACAATGTAAATGCTATATCAATAGTTGTAAATACAGCGTAAATGCTATGTTAATAGTTGCCAGCATGTGGCAAATTCAAGTTTTGCTTTTCGGAACTTTCTGGAGTTGTTTTGAATTTTCAATCTGTGGTTGTTTGAACCCACGAATGTGGAAACTGCAGATACAGAGGGCCGACTGTGTATAAAATATACATTAGTTAAGTCAGCAGGGGTGGGAAGGCAGAAGAAACCTAACACTGAAAGCAAACTGAAACATATGAACCTTAAAGTATTTCAAAGGAATTCTGAAGCTGCTTCAGGTGTATTTTAGAATTAAGCAAATGAGTAAATGTATAAATATATATTTTGTTGGGGTCCAGATATCTCATTATGGAGACAGTACATGTGAGGAATGGGAGTAGGCAAGAAAAAACCCTGTGGGGATAAATTGCACTTAATATTGTCTGTGTGAGCTCCTTATTTCTAAACTATGTTTATGTATGCATAAACATATTGTATACACATTTATGTACACGTTTGTATATGTATGTATATAATCATTCATATATTTCCTAGCTTTGTCTGCAGCAAGATCTAAAGGCAAAATCACCCCAACAGCACACATAGCAATGAGCTCATCTTGGTTTCTAAACACAATTTCCCAACAAAAGGAATCAGGGCTCCTCAGAGAAATGGCAAATCCCAGGGCTGGGATATGGTAGGTAAAAAATGAGATCTTTTGTTACGTTAGAAAGTAAGAAAGTTAAAACACACAAAAAAAGACGCAGATTCAACTTGAAGGGGCTCTCGCTGACCAAATCTGGGACAATTTAAACACCAAAACAATTAAGGGCAATAAAAAGGTCATATTGATAATCAATAGATAAGTAAACAGATAAATAAATGGGTGAGAAGGGAGGGTTTTTGCCTACAGTAAGGCTGAGCACTGACTGGAGGAAATGCTGGAGTTAGAAATCCATTATTTTGCCTGCATCCTAGTCAAGATTAGTTCAGGCAAGAACCAATAATGGATACTAAACCTAGAGGGGCACTCGGATAGGCCAGGCCTGGAAGTGGGGCCTTTGGCACTTCCGTGTGTATTCTATCGGGCCAAACTCATTGATGTGGCCACACCTAATTCCAAAGGAGGCTGGAAATGTCGGTCTTGTGGCATGCCCAAGCCCAAGGAAGGCAAGGAGAACACAGATATTGGTGAGCGCTAGTTGTCCTCATCAGGGTTTAGGAGGTTTGGGCATCCTGGAACATCCAGATGTGATAGCTCATCTCTAAGGAGGGTCCCCCAGTGAACCATACCTCCTGACACTTGATGCTCTTGTGTGGTGTCCTCCCACATGGAATCTGGGCTGGACTCCTGTTACCCAATAGAAGGAGGTGGTCCAGAGCTAGGCCTAACTGTTAAGAGGACTTGTAGCTTCTGCTTTTTCTCTGCTGGAAGCCTCACTTTTGGAAGCCACGTGCCATCGCGTAAGAAGCCTGGCTTCCCTGATGGAGGGGCCACGTGAAAAGCACATGTGGAGAGGTCACATGGAGAAGGGATATGGGACTGAGCAGGCAGAGGAGAGGTGTGCGGGAGAGAGACCCAGCTGTTTCACCTCTCAGCAATCAGTGACATCTCCAGAAGACACCAGACAGAGCTCCGGGCCAAACCTGCTGTCATGCTTCTGGGCCAAATTCTAAGTTAGGGATAAGATTTTTCCATGATGGCTTTTTTTTTTTTTTTTGGGAAGTGGAGATAAGGCATGAAAACTCTCAAAATAAACATTTTACAAAGTCTTACTCTGGGGCAATTGAGGAGAAATGATCCATCTTTATACATGATATGCAAGCTTGTCACTATGCAGACTCCATCTCTGAACTGGTAGAAAGATTCCAGAGAGCAAGCTCACAGATAAAGCAGGCCGGGAAGCCGGTTGCAGCTCCAAATCCTCTGATTGGGTCATTCAGACCAAGAGACGGTGTGAAGGGGCCCCTGAGGCACAGATGACCAAGTCCTTACAGGCCAATCAGGTTAATTAAGAGAAAGGCTCAGCAGAGATTGTTATGAAAGCAGGGTGCTGTAGGCATCTTTGCGTTCTGCCTGTTTAGTCCAGAAGAGAGGGAGGAGCTCGGGATGTAGTTAAATCCTGCTAAAAAAGCCCACTGATTGTTGAAAGGGATGGGGATGGAGGGTGGGAGGTGGAGATGTGCAGAGAATGAGAAATAAAGGAGGAAGGAGAAGAAACAGGAAAAGAAAGGAGGAGGAAGGAAGTTTTATGTTAAGCTCTGTCAATATCTAAATTTGGTGTCTATGTTTAGACAGCCAATAATTTATTTCCAGATCACTTATTCTGCCCTGCTGTCTATGTGAAATCTCACACACACTTCACAGAAGTGGATTAGATTACTGCGGGTGGAGGGGTTGGGGAGAGAGGAGTTTTAACCCACACTCCTTGGCAGTGGAGCATAAGTATTTCTGTGTAGGAAGTACTCCGGATAGTAATGTAGTTGGAAAAGGGCTGACTAGGAGACGTGCATTGAAATTGTGTTCAAATGTGAGAACACATTTTTTTTTTTTTTTTAGCTTATATTGCCTATGTGTGATGGACTGGAAAGGGGTCTAAAGGGTCCCCGAGTCTCCCAACTCTCCACCCCACCCGTATCTGTGGCACCTCTCGGAAGGGACCGTGGCAATTGCCAAGTTGTGAGAGTGCCTCTCTGTATCCTTGGCTGAGCTGGCTGACAGGACTGGTGGATAAGCTGACTGCAGACTGGCAGCCATTCCCCCTGGCACTCCCAGGATCTTTGTAGGCTTGAGAATCTCCCTTTCATCTAGTCACCTAGAGCCTTTATTCAAGCCACCCACGTAATTTCTGTTTTCCTACTGGTTCTTTAGTGATTTTTCTACTGCAAGAATGTGGCTAACCTTAGCTTGTTACACGTTTCATTCATGTGACTTTAAAAGGCCCCACATCTATGTTATATTTTAGACAATGGACTGTTTTCTTCATCAACTTGTCTCCATCATTCTGGCATATATTCTAAAGTGATGCTACTGGAAGTGTAGTTGCTGCACCAGATGCATCAGCATCACGTGGGAGCTTGTTAGAAATGCAGAATCTCAGGCTTCACCCCAAATATACTAAATCAGAATCTCTGAGTCTAGGGTCCAGGAATCTGTTTCAACAAGTTCTCCAGGTGACTTTGTTGCCGTCCTAGAGTTTGAGAAACACTATTCCATTTGTCATTTTGTATTTTTTTTTTGTGGCCTTTTTTTTTAAATTATTTTTTGGGGGTTACACCAGTGTATTTTTTCTCTTTCTTTACTGATACTGTTTATTACTGACTAAAACTTTATTTTTGAATATGGGGCTAAAAAATAAATACCTGCTCAAGCAGGATGATTTGAGAGGTGCCATAAAATTTTCCATGCCCAAGAGACATCACTAAAACTTGATGTTGCCACGGCACTGTCTCTGTTTTTGTTAGTTTCCAGATTGAGAATGAATGAATGAAAGAGAATCCCTAATGTGCTTTGGACATCAAGATCCAGGAGGAAAGGGCGTTGTGTTAATTAGGATTTTGTTTCAGCTCTGTAATAGAGAGATACAAAGTAATAATGGAAATGGATTAATCATAGTAAAAGTTTATTTCTCTCATGTAGAAGTCTAGGTGGGCAGCATTGTAGTTCCACAATTATAAGGAATCCAGGCTCCTTTCTGTCTTTTTCTTTGCCATCCTCAGGCTGCATCATTCCTTTTGTAGCCCAAGGTGGCTGCTCCAGCTACTACCATTACATCTGCATCCCAGGCCATAGAAAGAGACAAAAGGGAAGGGAATAATATTGTATTATAAATAATACTATGAGACAATATGGCCTGAGCCACAGAAGATGCAGATCCAAATTGCACTGGGTGCTGTGTTGGTCTTGGTCCTCTTTGACCTTAGATCCATTCCTCCTCTTTTTCCTGCTGTTCTCTGTTTTGTCAAAGGGCTCACCTTTGGAGGCTGTATCTCCCAGGCTCCGCTGCCAGCTGACTTTCACTGGATTCAGTCAATGGAAAACGCTGGTGGGATATTAGTAAGTAGGAGGAAGGGAGAAACTGAGGTATTTTCCCCCCTCTGCTTCTGTCTTCATGCAGTGATTCCAAGCATGGCGGTGTCTGTCTGAGGTTCCAGCTCCCACTGGCCCCTGAGCTCTAGAAACACTGCCTTCTTTCTTCATCCTTCCAGTCACCAGGTGGTAGAGGCTTCTTGCTATTGTTAATCTCTGGATTGCTTTATTATCCTGTTTGGTTTTTAAGCTATTCCATCTCCTGGCATCAATTGCTTGTATCAAAATCCCCCAGTTGTGAGTAAAGTGGCCAAACACTGTCCAGTATAGAAAGGGGTACTGTATCTAGGGGGGAGTTCATAGAGGAAGTGACATTTGTTCTGGATCTTCAAGGTTTGCTGACTGATTTCTATTAATTCCAAGTTGGTCTTTCTGGACCCTGGGTCTAGGGAAGGCACAAACGGAGAAGCGGTTTGGGGCTAAGATCATTCAGCACTAGATGGGTGGAACTCAGAGCTATGGGTTACAACTGTTTCAATACAGGGTGTCTTGACCTCCACACGATTGGCATTTTTGGGCCAGATACTTCTTAGTTGGGATGCTGTCTTGTGAATTGCAGGATGTTTAGCTGTGTCCTCGGCCTTTACCCGTTAGATGCCATAAACCCCCATGCCGGTCAAGTTATGACGACCAAAAATGCATCCAGATATTGTGAAATGCCCCTTGGTAGGGTGGGGGTGAGGGGTTGTGGGTGAAATTGCTCCAGCTTACAAACACTATTCTGTGCTAACTCAGCTGCCAAGCACTGTACTGGAGAACCTTTTAATTCTAAAGGTCAGAAAGTCACTACCTTCCAGAAAGGGCAGCTGCACCCTGCCCCTCTCCTTCATCTCTACTTCCCTCAGCTGGTGAGTGCCTTCAATTGGGATAAACATTGTCCACTAGAGAACAATGGTCTCTTAGTCTCTAAGGGAGTGTCAGGGCCAAACCATTGTCTTCTTGCCAAGAAGTGGTGACACAGGAAACGGGGAGTCATCACCATTACAATATTATAATTCTTCTCTGAATTTTGAGATGAAAGTTGCAGAGCTCTGAAGGATGTTTAGTTTTATCCTTATGATAACCTTTCTTTCATAAGACAAAATTTTCTGCTTCTCCCACCCCAAAATGCACATCAATCCTAGTCTATTGAACAATAAAGGAACAAGGAAAAACACTAATCCTCTCTGAGAAATAACAACACCCTTACTGCTTATCATCATTCCATCAAGAGCTGCCCACCACAAGTCAGACATCTTACAGGCATGTCCATATATTTGAGTAATCTTTATAACAACCCTGTAATGTCAATGTAGGTTTTTCCTATATTACAGCTAAAGAACCAATTTGCCTAAAGAAAAACAGTTAATGTTGGTGAAGGCATTAATAGCTGTCTTATGAGTTAAAAATAACAGCAATATTTTATATTTGCATTGTGCTTTCCAAATTTTTTATTGGGTTGCCCAAAAAGTTTGTTTGAGTTTTCTGTAAGATGTTATGGAAAAACCCAAATGAACTTTTTTGGCCAACCTAATAATTATTATTTTTACATATGTTATCTAAGTTGTACTTATAGCTTAAGTACTATGAGAGTTCAGAAAAAGTTATAAAATGTTTGGTGTGGTTGGAGGAAGTTTCATGAAGAATTAGGAAGTGAGTTGGTCTCTGAAGGTGACATGGGTCTGAGAATTGTTGCTGGTGTTATTGGTGGAGGTGGTAGTAGAAGTTTCATTTAGACAGAAAATGTGAGCAAAGACACAGATTTAAGAATAAGGGGGTGTTCAGGGAAAACGAAGGGGACAGTCTACCCAACAGGAGCAGATTATTTGTAATGGCAGGGAGACAGATGGAGTGGGTATGTCTGGTGGGATCAGACTATGCAGGACCAAAGTCCAGACGGGGAGTCAGAATATTATGAAACAGCCACTGGGAGATGTTGGAAGCTTATAAGCAGAGATGAACATTCTATATCCCAGCCAGTATCACCTCCTCTCTGATGCTGTGCTTTGGGTGTCAGTTTTTTGGTATCCTGGGGCTTCCCTTGATCATAGCCCTATAAGACTGTGAGCTCTTTGGGGACAGAGTTCTGACTTACCCATAGAAGCCCTCAGTGAATGGACTGAGTAATGAGTAAATGCACAGAGAACCATGTGCTCCTCAGTGCCCTTGGAAGAAGGATTCCAAGGAGAGGAAGGCCACTAGACATATGAAATCATAGATTTTGAAAGCAGGAAGCTACACAGATGGACTCGCAAAGAAGTTCACTTCAGGAAGGCACAGCTAGAGAGGAGAGGAACTGATGCAACTCCAGGCTGTGGGGGACAAGGAATTGTGGATGAGAATCACCAAGGTCATCAACATGTATTTGAGAAGCATGACCATCTTCTCCCATCCTGAAACATGGTACATTTCAGACATTAGGAGATAACTAGACATGACCACTGTTGCAACGAATGTCCACTGCTCCTCCGTACGAAATGAAATAGTCATACTCTTGATCTAAAAAACTGAGAAATATCCTTCCAAATGCTTCCCTCTCCCTGCATCCTCCACCCCCACCCATTCACATGGGTCTGTTGGACATGTTCCCACCAAATGAGTCAGGCAGATTAGAACATTAGTCTATTTGAGCAGATGTCACTTTAAAAAAACAACATTGCACCATTACACAAAGCTTACCAATAATGCCTGTCATGTAGCTATGGTGCTGATATAAAGAAAAGGAGTAATTTTGGTGAATTCAAAGGAGATAAGATTACTGTAATTATGGGGCACTGCTTCTAAATAATCTCAGAAAAAAGAAAGGCTGTTTTGTGTTATGTTGAGATACAGGAAGGAGGAGAGAAATCCTGGTAAGGAGGTAGGCAGTCAGAGGGGAGGAGGTGGGAGACAGCAGTATTTACTGCTGGTGTTCTTGTGGCTCACTTAGCCTGCCTTGCGCTGAACACTTCCCTAAGAGAAAAAGAGATCTTTAAAGGTCACTGGAGGAAGGATCCAAGGCTTTGCTCAGAATAAGCAATTCTCTCTGCTCAGGTTGCCTAAATCAGCCTCTTCTTTTTCAAAATCCTTTCCCTTCTGTGAAACAATCCTGTTTCACTTCAGTCTGCAGAACCCTTTATCTCCTGAATGGCAGGCAGTACCAGTCATAGGGCAATTAATTGGGGTGAGTTTTATGACTTCAGTGGTGATGAACCAATATCTTCTATTATTATTTAATCTTTCTTGTATTCACAGACAGTGTCCCTATCCATATTGGCATCTTCTGAAGAAGGCATGGTGATGTATCCCACCCTAAGGTCCCTCAGAGTGCCGTAAATAAAGTAGATCCTCAGTGCATCCTGGGTGGTTGATTGATTAAATATTAATGCAAGTGGCTGTCAGCTAAGGTGGTCTATCTATGTGATGTGGGGGTGATGAACTAAACAGAGAAAGGAAACTAACATCCATTGAATACTTATGAGCCAAACCCTTTTTCTAGGATTAGGTTATCTCAATTTAACTATTTGAAAACACTGAGAAGTAGATATCCTCAAATTAAAGATGAGGAAATAGAGACTTGGGGAAATTAAACTGGGTTGCCCAAGGTCACAGAACTATAGGTAGCAGAAGCTGGGCTTTAATCTTAGACTTGTCTGACTCCAAAGTTTATGTCCCTTTCAGATGAAGCTTTAATCTCCCCTCCCACCTCCCTCCCCAAATATCCTCTCTTTTCCTTTGACCAAGATCAGAAATTCTGGCAGTTTCATCCTGATAGCTTAAAACTTTGATACCATCAAATTGAAAACACTCCTAGGGAGAGGTATGGTAGTCAGACTGATGTTCTCCCACCCCCACCTCTAAATGCCTACATCCTAATCCGCGTAACCTGTGAATATGTTTAGATTACATGGTTTAAGGCAATTAAGGTTACAGGTTAAATTAAAGTTGCTAAATAGCTGACCTTAAAATAAGAGGATTATCCTGAGGTAATCCTGGATTACCTGGGTGTGCCCGATGTAATCACAAGGATTGTTAGATGATGGAAGAGGAAGGCAGAAGAGACAGTGAGTGATTCGACGTGAGAAGGACTTGGTGTGCCATTACTGGCTTTGAAGATGGAAGGGGTCACAAGCCGAGGGATGTGAGCAGCCTCCAGAAGCTGGAAAAGGCAAGGACGGGGATTCCCCCCTAGAGCCTCCAGAGAGGAACAGAGCTCTACCAACACCCTGATTTTAACCTGCATCAGCGAGACCTGCATCAGACTCCTGACATCCAGAACTGTAAGATAATACATTGGTATTGTTTTAAGCCACTAAGTTTGTGGTAATTTTTTACAGCAGCAATAAGAAACTAATACATGAAGCAACAATAAATTGGTGTTTGTTCCTGTTAAAAACTTATGAAGGATTTAAGAACAGGTTTGAAGGGCTTGAAGAAGAGAACAGGAATCCACTGAACTTAGACAAAGAGGTGGAGAGAAGGAAAACAAAAGCCAAGACAAAATAAAAGAGTATAGTCAAGGATGTGGATGGGAACTCCTGGAAGGAGGGAATCATGTTCATCAGTCTCGGCATCCCCAGTGCCATGCACAGGGCCTGGGTGATAGCAGGTGTTCCCTTCAAAAATCATTGATTCAACAGGATGAAGGAATGGGTGGAGGCAATGATGAAGAAAGGAAATGGAGAATGACCGGAGGAAAGAAGAAAGAGAGAAAAAAAGTAAGTAAATGTGTATGGGGATGAGTGGCACCATAAGAGGGAAATAAGGAGGGGAAACAGCTGGACTGAGGGTTCTGGAACACATTTATGCTGAGGCCAGCCCTTCAGTGAAGTGTGCAACCTATTCTGGAAACCCCAAAACAGCAAAATCCTTGCAAGCTTCTCACCAGTGTTATCACTGGCTCTAAGTTCCTCAACCCATTATTTCTCAGATATTATTTCAAAGAAAAAAATTAACTAAATAGAAACACAATCCTTCAGTATGACAGTCAAAGGGGAGTGGAGCAGCATTGCTTAAGAACAATGGTTTTGCAGGCAATGGATTTGAAAAATAAATGGTTTTTTTTCCCCAACATCTCAACTTTTCGCTCCAGTGAAACTTCATTCAAAACACATACATGAAGGATCAAGTGATAATCTCCTTTTCACTTTGACTTGTCTTCATTAACCTTATTCTTCTATTGGAAAGCTTTAAACATGATGATAAAGGCAGATTCCCCATTGCTAATTCTTAAGTCCTCTCAGTTCCCATAAAACTGGAGACAAGGTCTCCAAGTCTGACAATATCCGAATACAGGTGTTAAGTTACTGCTGCTCAGCAGTCTTGCCAACAGTTTTTTAAAAAGATGCATAATATTTATCGTTTTGAATTGTGATATGAAAATCGATGTCCACAGACCCATTTTCTCTGAGCATTAGAAATATTGATTATATAAGAACCAGAGTCTCATGTTCAGGATATGAAAGATGTTAAGTACTTGTACCTTGTTACTGTCTCTCTCTCTTTAATCCTTTTATATTCTCATTCTTCTTTGCTCTTTCTTTTTCATAGGTCCATGGGCATGCACACACACACAGAGCCCTAACACCTACATTTTAATCTACATGCATTAAATAATCCATAGACTAAATCACAGCCAGGGGTCATCTAATCCAGTCTCCTTCAGTAAATAATGAGATGAGATCCATGGCCAACAGAGATAACCAGTTAGTGTACAAGAAACCCAAATCCAGGTCTTCTGATTTCCCTCAGACCTACGTGTTTTTCACTATAACGAACCACTCTTAAGTGCAATAAATATGTCTATGAAAATGCCCAGAGCACCTATATCATGTCTCTTCCTTCTCCTCCTTTCCTCCCTTCCTCCTCCCTCTGCATAGATTGCATTCTTTGTTAATTAATCGGATCCATCATCATTTATCAAACCAGGTAGGTGGGGAATCATATGTTTTACCGTCTGTCTTGGAGTGGCCCTGCCAAACTAGTGCAAAAAGATGACTAGAAAAATGCTAATGTTGGTAGAATTAAAGAAAAACTTTAAAATAAAAATATTCATTAGTTGGGAAAATTGTTATGTATATTGTGATATCAATGCTATGAAAATTAGTGCCTCAGTATACTGACATAGAAAAGGTGTCCCTGGTATGTTTAATGAGAAAAATTATATTGCATAATGCACTGTATAGAGTTATATTTTTGTTAAAGTATATGGAAAAATATGTGGAAGGGTACACACCAAATTGATTTTATTGGCTATATGTGTGGAGCGGGATTATGGAAAAGGTGAACTTTCACTTTTTTACTTTAAGAACTTCTGTTTGAAGTTTTTGCAAGGAGCATGTCTTCCTTTTGTAATTTAAACAGCATTACCAGAGAAGTGAGTTAGCCTGGGGTGTGGATCTTAACTGGACGGAAGGTAAGCGCAGACCCAGCTGTGGAGCTGCATCCTCGGTGACCTCCAAAATCAGGCTCAGCCTGTGTCACATTCCCCGCTTTGGCGTCTGAGCCAATCCTCACAGAGTTGAGTCCAGATCTTTATTAAACCCTTCGCTCCCTTTCCCTTTGCTTCCTGTCTCCTCAGCCACTGGTAAATAAACTCTTGCTTTAAAACTCAAACACAAGTGGTCCTGCCAAGATTTCTGGGAACCTCTGTTGTCTCCACAAGTCTGCTTCCCTGACACCCAGCCCCGGCTCTGTGTGGTTGGTCAGAGCAGGTGTGTGGGCCCTTACACAGCCACTGCATATGGCCTCTGCACTAGCCTCACCCAAAAGCCTGGGCTCTGTGGATGGTCCCCTCCTATCCTTGAACACCAGCTTGCTCACTAGGGCCCTACATCTAGCATTGCTCATACGAGTCGCTTCTTTGGGGTTGGAGGTCTGCCCATAGGCCCAGCTTGAGGCTGGCCTCTGTGCATGGGCAGATCTGCAGAGAAGGTGGCCACTGTCTGACCTGACCTCTTGCTATGGTTCTACCTTGCCTGCAACCTGGAGTACTTGGATGTGGTTAGTTTCTGGAATTCAACAAATGATGTTATTGTGCCCTCTTTGTGCCCCACACCTGGACCTTCTATTGTTTTTCCCATAATCACTTTTTATAAAGCCAGCTTCCACTCTGTCCCAGATTTTTCCTATTCCGTCACCACACCATATGATAATCCTCCTTGACAACCCTGGACTGGGGCGGGACCCATAAAGCCAAGTTAGCCCATCAGACCAAGCTTAAATAACATGGTTTGGCTCAGTTTCACTCTGATGAATTCTTGAATAGTCTCTGCCTTCCAGCTGGAGAGGGCCTCAATCTGCAGGCTGCTATTGTAATTTACTAAGACTCCTGAAGAGCTTACACTGTGTCATTTGATTCTCTCCCCTAGATGAGACTGAGTGCCCAGATATTGAGTTAGAGGACCACTGTGTCCCTGAAACATCAGAGCACCCCATCTCCCAATCCAGGGTGTAGTGGGATAGCATGTCCCCCTCCATCAAGGCTTCACTGGATAATGGAAAAGCCTCTAGCTTTGGAGCTCGGGAAACCTGGCCTTTAATCTTAGAAGTTTAACATGGTGGGCTTATGCAGTCACTTGGCCAATCTGAGCCTGATTTTTTTAGATTAAGATTGAGAATATCCCCTTGGCAAGGCTCTTGGGAGGGCTAGAGAGAATGTTTGTATAAACTGACTAAAAGTAGAGCTGCTGAGGTTGAGCAGAGGTTGCAATCCTGGAATTCTGCCAGCTTGGCCCTTATCTGCTCTTCCTTTTCATACCAGCCTCCTCATCTCAGGTCTGCCTGGAGATTTGTTACTATACTACTTCTCTGGACACAGTGCAAAGGCCACTGCTCTAGATAACATGGAGTTCCTGACATTAAGCTCAGAAGTAGAAACTATTAATGTGCTTTAATACTGGGTCTATAAAGATGCCTGTGACCTCAAAGATAGGTGAAGGTACTATGACCAACTATCCTGATGTTCCTAGGACCATCCCAGTTTTGGCACTGAAAGTCCTGCATCCTAGGAAACTCCTCAGAGCCAGGCAAACCAAGACAATTTTTTATCCCAAGAGAAGGCAGATCCAAGGTAGGGGTCAATAGATAATGCCCAGCTACTACAGAGAAGATTTGTATACAAGGATATTGATCAGAGCATTTATTTAAAGAAGAAAGGAACTAGAGGGGGAAAAAAACAAACTCTAATTCAACCAAAGAGGATTGGTTAAAAGTACAGTACATTTATTCACATGGGCTATCAGGTATATCAGGTAGTCGCTAAAAACATCTTTTGATGCACATTTAGAAATAAGAGAAACTTGAAATAAATGAAATTTGTTTGAAATTTGAAATAAATGAATAGCGCAAAACTATTTATGTAGTATAATGGGGGTATTATTGATGATTTTTCTTCTTTATAAATTTTCAACAATCAGTTTGTATTACTTTTATAATCAGACAAAAAGGTCAATGATCATTTTAAAATACTATAGGTAATGAAAGGACTAAGCTTAGGTAGTCCCAGTTTTTAGAGCATCAGGAGCTCCAAGGATGCCACCTGGTGTGACCAATCATTTGTTTTACCTGGAACGAGGGGGTTCTTGGGACACAAAGATTTCGGTGTGAAAAGTGGGAAAGTCCTGCTTACAACCAGTGAGTTGGTCATTTGAACTTCACTGTCTGACTCTATCTAAGTATATCTTACAGCTTCTCTACAATTTGTTGTTAGCAGTGTGAGAAGTAGTTGAGACTATTGGTGGGTCTAGTGGGGAGACTCAGAGCCTGTGGGGGAAAAAATAGCTGGATTTCTCAACTCAAGCATCTGCTCAAGATTGCAAAGATCTACTTAACTGATAGAACCAACTAAGGAATAGATATCACAGACCTTGGATCCCTAGGACTCCACCCAATATCTCAGCCAGGATTTATGTAATAGGTGAGTATGGCTAGCTGAAATCACAATGCTAAAAGCCACAGAGCAAGGATCCCAGAAAAGCCTAATTAGCCCCATGGGAAGAGACAGTTCCCCAGAATAGGAGCCAGAATATCTACATGAAAAGGAGCTGTTCTGATGATTAGTGCTGACTATTTTACATAAAATTTTCAGTTGGGCAATTGAAAAGGAGCCTCGTGAAAGAGCTATAAAGGGGTATTGGATCTTCTGTACCCCTAGCCAATAAGTCCTCAAAGGACATTTCCATTGATTCTCCAGGTGCTATGATATTAGCTAAGCTCCACGGTAGCCCCATCCAATATCTTCAGGTTCCTAATATTTATGAACAAATAACATTAGTAGAAGTGGAACTCAGATGACTTGTACTGAGGAAACACACTGCCGGCACCATCACTGAGTGATTTTTGTCAAGCTCTTTTCCTAAAACTAAAGCATACACGTGTGTGTGTGTGTGTGTGTGTGTGTGTGTGTGTGTGTGTGTGTACTTTGAGATAAAACCTATATATATAATAAAATGCCCTTCTCAGGTATATAGGCTCAATAAATTTTGACAAATGGTCACACTCATGTAACCAAGATCAAGATACAGAATATTTCTACTGCCCTAGAAAGTTCCTTTATGCTTCTTTTCCAGTCAAAACTCCACTACTCCTCAGAGGCAACCACTATATTTTCACAGACTGAATCAAAATTAGATACACTCTAATTTTCATAGACTAAATCAAAATTAGATACACTCAGAAACGTGGCTACAGAACTTAGGAAAGGACTTGAAATAAAATTTAAAAATCATTTGGAAATGAAAACTAAACTAAAAGGAATGCAAGAGTGACTAAAACCAATATATAATTCCATCATAGAAACAGAAGGTAAAAAGGTAGAAAAATTTAGAAATAAAAAAGATAAGTAGGATTTGGGAGAAAGTGACAAATATCTAAAAGAGGCAAAGAAGACTTAACACATGGATTCTAGGAGCCACCATACAATGACTAGCTATTTACTTATATAATTACATCCCATCTCCCTAGCTCCTCTCTGGTGGGTTCCCTGTCTTCTTTGAGTTCATTCATCACCCATCACACCATAAATACTTAAAAAACAATTTAAAATTGAGGAAAGGAGGAAATAAGAAAGTAAAGAGAATGTAAATGAAGGAAGAAAATAAGGAAAACATGTAAAATCTCTTCCAAATCTGAAGCTGGGTATATTTGGCGGGGAGAAGAAGGCTGGCTCTCAATGTTTCTATAACTCTACAGGTGATAGCCCCTAGAAAATAATTTTCATTTTTTAAAATAACAGTTTCTGAGTCCTATAATCCTTTAGCACACTGGATGCACAGTGACATTTGAACTGGGATAGTGTAAGATTTCACTGTTGTAAATAACACCTCTCAGTTATAAGAAAAGTTTTAAGAGCCTTGGTTGTGCCCCCATCACTGACACAGCGGATCCAGGGCATTGGTAGATACTCACATCCCTTCTCTCAAACCATCAATTGCCCATCTTGCTCCTGGCTCTTAAAGAAGACCCACCTAAGTAAAACATGGGT
The DNA here is from genome assembly GCF_030028045.1 of Hippopotamus amphibius kiboko. Classification (NCBI taxonomy): domain Eukaryota; kingdom Metazoa; phylum Chordata; class Mammalia; order Artiodactyla; family Hippopotamidae; genus Hippopotamus; species Hippopotamus amphibius. Next base: position 140,059,504 of record NC_080188.1, on the reverse strand, counting down.
GATGGTGTTGGCATTCTGCCCAAGCTCAAGGTGAGGACTGACAAGAGGACCTTGGCTCAGCCTCTGTTTTGCTGCTTCACTTGAGCAGGCCACTTGACCTTTCTCCTCCACGGCTGGCAGATGCTTCTTGCTCAAACTGCTGAACCACTTGGACCGTCTTTTCAGTTTCCATAGAGTCCTGTTCCTCTTTTGTTTCATTTTCTAATGGTCGACACACTCTTACTCAGTGACTATCCTGTGATTTATTGGTGGTCTTTGGGAACAGGCCGTGTGGTATAGAGAAAAAAGAGATTAACCAGATCTGCATTCAAGTTCTGGGCTTTACCATTTTTAAGGTGTATGATTTCAGTTCCCTCATCTATTAAAGGCAAAGGGAATAACAAGATCTACCTCTCAAGCTCGTCATGGGCATTAACACAAGATAATGCCTCTGAAAGAGTTTAACACTTAGTTGGTGCTCAGCAAATGTCGGTTCTTTTCTTCTGCCAGATGGACTGTGGGCCGGTTGATCTCTGGATGAATTGATGTTTGTAGGATGACAGTATTTGTGCCATCTGTAGTAATTTAGCACTGATTAGGAATGCAAATAAAACGAGAGACACACATGTATGGCACAGATTTGGTCTGAGGGTTTGGATATCCCAGTTTTGTTTTGTTTCAGATTTAGAAAATGGATAGGTTTTATTCAAATTTACACTACTTTTTAAATAAACAACCCCAGGTAGCTTTAATTTAGGTAGTGGTACAGGACAAGAAAAAAATGCCTTCTTCTTAGAATTAATAATATTTATTTCACTTGATTTTGGTTCATATGAATCTTTTTTTAAAATCCCCTCCTCCTTTATCACATGCACACACACACCAATATTGCCAAAGGTAAATATAGCTGGATTTCTTGTTGAACAGGTGCCTCTACATAATAATCTTTAAACCAAAAGGAATGAGTGTCTTTGATGACAGAAAGCCTATATGGTTTTTTCCTACCATAGTTTTTAAGAGATGAATTAGTCAGATAATTGAGCCTCACTGCTTGGGGCCTCAGTAAAAGAAATGGTCAGATGGCAGGTGTCAGGGTTGGTCAGTTGTCATCAGCAATTATTACCTGAAAATGGGCAATTTTCCTATGACAGGGAAGTCAGGATGATACCATTGAAAGAGTGGTTCCAGTTCTGCTGCTGTTCCTATGACCTTGGACAAATCATATCACCTCTAAGAAGCTTTAGTTCTCTATCTATAAAATGAGGCATTTCTTGTAAATGATTTCTAGGACCTCTTCCAGCTCTGTAATTCCATGGTTCCTTGAATACAAAAGTGGTAATGTAACAAAAATCAGCTGCCAGGAACAACAAAGGAGGCCAGATGAGCTCGCCTGAGAATACTAATGCAATGAACTTAAAATGGACCTGAAAAGCAAAGGAAAATATTCTATGGCTTGAGAATGGGTAAGTTAAAAGATGGGGGAAATACTGATTCAAACAGAACAACGTGTAATTGGTAAGGGGGATATTTCACCATAATCTCTCTTCTAGCTTTTGATCTTTGTACTCTACTCTCCTAATATTAGAACCCAACAAATCTCATGGGTTGCCTCTGAAGGTGAGCCACTGACATGCTGCTAAAGGGGAAGTATTATAGAGTGATAAACATGGGAACAATGACATGTCCAAATAAGGTAATTAGAAAGAAAGCATGATTGGGTCCAAGTGGGGGTAATTACTGTGAAGGTAATGAGACATCTACGAAGCAGTGAAAAGTCAGGAAAGATAATTTTCAGAACATGGAGCCAATATTGCAGGTCTTTTCCTATAGAGAAAGATGGGAGGCACTAGGGAAAATCATAGAATATGTAAGTTACATGATATCTTCATAGTACTCATGGCAATGGCAATTTGGCCCAGAAGTCTTGTGTGTGCATGTGTTTACTGAATGAGATGACATCTCTGTTAACAAGAATCTTCCTACCACCCCACACAACTCATTCCATTTTCATTTGAATCTGGTTTTTAGTTGTTTCTTCTATGGATTAAAATATAGATCACTATAACATTGAATCATTGTTCCTTGTTTTATTTCCAGGGCTATAGAGGCTAGAACACTGAGTCTCTTTAACTTTGAAGACAGCCGATGCGCACTTCTGGAATCTCTTTTCTTCAGTTGTAACTTCTGTTTCCCCTTAATGGTCTAATATCCCTACCCTCTGCCCTCTTTTCATCAGAAGTTTTATTACCTAAACCTGGCTTTCTGTAGCAGTCCTAGATCGCCTTACTTCTGTCTCCATGTCTGCCCCATGTTCTCTGCCGAGGTTGAATTTTCTTGTTTGGTTCTTTTATCACGTAAGAAATTTATACATCCTGACATATGCGGGCTTCAGCCTGTGAATCACGTAGGTAAGGCCCACATCTCAATCTGCAGGGTAAGCACGATAGTGTAGTTGATGAGATCTAAGTGCTATCGCCATCATTTCCAGATTGAAAATATGGGTTGCCCACAGCTTTCTTCTTGAAAAGTTCACGGACTTGCAGATCTGGTACCACCAGGCAATTGCTGACAGTCCCATTAAACACTTGTTGTTTAACACTTCCACAGGTTAATTTGTTTGTATAACCTCATTACAGCAACCACATCACATATCTGGTGCAGCATTAGACTCTGGGAAGAAAACTCAGAATGCCTTATTAAATGCAAATTTGTCAATATATTATTCAATACATTAAACAGTTTAATATAGTAGGACGACCATGGATTTGGAATCATGAATAACTGAGTTCAAGTTGTATCTGCCACTTACTCTTTAGTGACCTTTGGCTTTGGGAGGATTGAACTACATCATAATGTTAATATGTGTGGTACAGTCTATGATACTTGGTAGTTGCACAATAATTATTACTACCTTTATTCCTTCTCCTGGGAACCAATCCTTCGTTGCATTTCCTGAGACTCCTTAGAAATCCCAGAGCAATACATTTTCATATCTTCATTTGAAATAGGATTTCCTAGCTAAGAAATATATCCTCTTATCCAAGACATCTGCCTCTTTGTGCATTTCCGTAAAGTGTAATTACTGACTGTGGACCCCTTGGAGTGATTTTTCTTCTTTGGGCATGCACTCAGTCTGGCTGCCCCACTGCACACATCACCAGCTCTTGCACTTAATCATCTGTGTCACTCTCATGACTTTGAATTAACTGCAGTGGAATAAACAGAAGATTGACATGTGGCTGAGTGAGCATTTCTAATGGTGGCTGAGCTGGGGCTGCTGAACTTTCAAAGTTCTTGCAAATTTAAGAAAGAAAGTAAATGCCACTTTTTGATAATGTTAAAAATCTGGAGGAAGACCAAAAAAAAAAAAAAAAAAAGCAAAGGAGATTATAGTTATTTAGTATTTTTAATATGATCAAAAAGGATTTATTGTTTCATACACCTAGTGTCATGTCTTGTGTTGTGGTACCTTACAAGCGCTTTAATAGGGATAAATGTTCAGCCTTGCTAACACAGAGATTAACAAAGCATCAACAAAAATTAAACTAATATCCAGCATGTTCTGAGACTTGTAGAATGTAGCAAAAGAGCACTTAATTCACCTCTCGTATGTTATTGGACTCTATTCTAGCTCCTCTCTGCCTGATGAAATAATATGGTGGTTGAGACAGAGACTCTAGAACCGGGTTTATTTTGTTCAAATCCTGGCTTGACCACTTAGCTGTTGTTGCCACTTTGGGCAAATTATGTAATCTCTGTGTCTCAATTGCCTCATCTATAAAATGGAATTAACAATATAACCTACTGCCTAGGGTGGTTGTGAGAATTAAATGTAATGATATGTGTAAGGTAAAACTGAATAAGCACTGCGCACTATTCAAGTTATGTATAAGATTGCCATTACGGTCAACCCTCTGATAATATACCTAAACTCGGAAGAGATCATTAGCTCCCATTCCATAACTGAATTATAGTAATTGCTGAGCAGTTCTTTTCATTTTTATTAATGTAACCAATATCATTGACTATTTAGAAAGTTCCAAGCACTGTTCCAGGTGAATGGAGGCAAATAATTCTAGCAAAGTCCATGCTCTCAGCACTCAGAATTTGTCTCCTTGTAAATTCCACATGTTGGTCTTAGCTTTGCACGTGGAATCATATGGAATAAATTTGCTTCCTTTTCTGCATGGTTGCATCCCTTTAATGTGAGGATGGTTCTAATTCTTTAGTTTTGTCTTTTCTGATTACACAGGTGCAGTTCTTTAAACTACTCCTGATATGGTAGATGCTTTCTAGCTGTGTTCCTGGAACTCTTTAAGGAGTCATGAGAAGAAAGTGTGAGCTACGTGGACTTTAACTTAGGCAACACTGCGGGCTCCCATCTTGTTTTTGGCAGTCCTCCAAGTTCTACCTACTTTCACTCTTGACCTTGCTCCTGCTCTAGAATTAACTTTCTCACTTTGTACCTTTAACAGGACTTGAGCTCAAGTCTGTTCACTGGTTCTTTCTGCATCTGCTTGCTTTTGTACCATCCTGGGACCCTACTCAGACAGGACCTCGACTGTCCTAATTCGGTCCAACCCAGTTCACAACCTAATGGGTTTTAGATCACTGTAAATTTTCATTTTTTTTTAAATGCTTTGTTTTAGTTATCCTAAACTCCTTGACCTCTGAGCTAGAATTTCTCATAACAAGCAAGGGAACAAAATAAGTGGCTCTTATGTTAGTGAATCCAAGATGCACCTGATTGTAAGATACACCAATATTTTATGTAACACACACACACACATGTGTGGTCAAGTAAATCATGACACAGTGCTTTCCTTTCACTTAGAATTTTTATTTATGCTCACTGAAGGAACTCTTTTAGACTTATTTAGCAGTAGACATTTTAGTCTCCTGTCACTCTTGTGCATAAATAACAACCAAGTCCCATCATGTTTCAAAAGTTTATTTTTAAACTGTTCACTTCTATAAATCCATAAAATGTTTCAAGGGTCAGCCTACTAGGTTGGTTAGATAGAGCTGCTGGACTTGCACATTTATTTTGGCCTTCATCAGCTCAGAGATCATCCTCTGCGTGCGTGGTAACATTTCTGAGACATATCTTATTTTGAGGCAGAAATGGATTTATCAGCAGCTAATGAATCTTAGAATTCAGGGCTCCTCAGTAGTGGAAGCCCCTTCCTATTTCTGTATAGACTGTCATCACAAAATTTTGTCATATGAAAAGGTGATCAAAAATTACATAGCCACAAAATCTAGCGAAATGTATGAAGTCATGCCAAGCATCTAATTAATAAAAAATTACATTTTTTGGATTATTGTATTTGTCAGCTTTTAAAAATTTGTAACTTGTGATTTATTTTTTCTCTTGCTTAATATTCACTGTCGTACCTAATTTTTATTAATAATTTTGTATTCTTTTTTTCCTAGAGAAGTGGGCTGTAAATTGCATAAATCTAGGCACCAGTAATACCTGGATTAGCCCCATTCTTAGGTACTATTTTTTGGTTTAAATTTAAATCTGGTGGCAGCTCTAGGCTATTGGTAATACACACACCATCACAATACTATGCTGCTTTTTATGACCCATTCTTCAATTTTTATGTGTGTAGTACCTTTAACATCGATGGAATTACTTTGAGGCATGCTGAAGTACACTATGATTTCATTAGCATTTTCTGTTTGACTAAGCTCAGTATTTTTTTCCTTAATTGAATTACATGCTGTTGGAGGTTAAGAAGCTTCTGTTCAAAGTTAGCTGGAAATTTTTGAGGAATCGATGTGCTGCCCAGTGTATGGATTGGTTACACCAGCCTCTCATTGTTTTAAAATCCTTTAATGTATTCCCAGAGATTTGGGCATTTTCCTCCTGCCTTTAGTTGATATATGATAGTCAATCATTTTTTAAGCTTTTATTTTTAATAATTTCAAACTTATAGAAGAAAATGGTGTGAAGAATTCTTGTAAACTTTTCCCTGGATGCCCCAAATATTAACATATTACCACATTGATTTATCATTTTCTACTTTTATACATATTGCTTTTCCTCAACCCTTCAAGAGTAAATTAGAGATAGAGTGTCCCATTATACCCTAATGCTTCAGTATGTATTTTCTAATAACAGGAACACTCTCCTAAATAACCAGAGTATAGCCATGGAAACCAGGAAATTCACATTGGTACAATGTAACATGTAATCCTTTGACCCTGTTAGAACTTTGCCAATTATCCCAATAATATCCTTTTTAAGGTCTAGGATCCAATCGAGAATGATGCCTTGTATTTACTTGTCATATCTCTTTAGTCTCTTTTGATCTGGACCATTTCCTTAGGTTTTTCTTCTTTTATGGCTTTCATATGTTTGATGAGTCCAAATCAGTTACTCTGTAAGATATCCTTCAATTTGGGTTTGTCTCATGTTTTCTCGTGATTAGATTCACGTTTTGCATGTCTGGCAGGAATATCACAGAAATTTCTGTATTCTCATTCCATTATTTCTGGTGACACATGATTTCTGGTATTGTTAATCTTACCAGTTGGCTAATAACCTGTCTTCCAGGCTTCTCGACTATGAAGTCAATAACTACATATTAAGCATGTATGTGTATTTTGTGGGAGTATACTTTCAAATTATGTAAATATCTTGTTCATTATCAAACTTTCAGCTACTAGTTTTAGCTTCCATTAAATGATTGTGGACTGTTTTCATAAAGTTTTACTGAAACAACCATGCCTGGTTTTTAAGTAATTTCTGTGGCTGCTTCCTTACTACAACAGAAGAATTAAGTATTTGCAACAGAGACCAAATATCCCCCAAAGCTTAAATTATTTACTATATGACTTTTTACAGAAAAGCTTGCTGACCTTGCTCTTAAGAGCCGGGTAATCTAGATTTTAACAGGTGTGTAGATACTTAAAAACATTGCTGCAGTGTGTTTTTTCTTTGTACTTAGACTACACTTTATAACTTACATATTTATCCTTTTACATCCTATTTTGTAATAAGGCTATGAGATTTATAAAAACAGATAAGATTAATGTATCTTTGAAATGCCAGCTGTACAAACTGTATAGAAAGTAGCATGCTAACGTGGGCTTTTAATAGATATACTTTCAAATTATGATTTGTTGAAAAACTTCACAATTTTGAGTAGGAAGGATCCTAATAGTATTCGTAATTTTGAGCTTGATTCTGACTCCTAGTCTTCCAATATCTTCAAATAATGCTATCAGATTAGCCTTCCTAAAGGACAGCTTTGGGTTTCTCATCCCTGATTGAAAAACATAAAACATTTCAGACTCTCCCCATACCCTAATTAACAGGAGCCACATTTCTTAGGCTGGCATGTAAGAGCCATCATGAACTGGACCTAGCCTAGGCTGAAGTTTGGAAGATGGAAAGACAGAAGTGGTCTTAGAAAGAGTAAAATCAGAGGTCTTTTCCAACAAGATCTTCCACTCCTAGCCATCCCTTTCTCAATGTTTTGGATAGCTCAAACTATCAACCCTTTACTATAAGTAACTCATATTTAGATTTCTTTTTAGCTCTCTCTCACATACACACCCATCACATTCCTAGCTTGTAGCCTCTGTTGGTACAATCCCTTGATCTGTCCTTTAAAACTGTCTCCATGGATCCAAATCTTATCTGCTTCAGTTTAAATTCTATCTCTTTAAGAATGCTCCTCTTCCTGCCATGGGTTGGAAGTAATCTTTCCCACCTTTGGACACACTTTGTATTTTCTCTGTACTTCTCCTATGGAACTTATTTTCTATCTCAAATTACAATTCACTGTGCACATAATTTATCCTCTGAGTATTTTATAAAATGGGAGATGATAAGCTTTATATCTGATCTCCCTTTGTAGTACAGTGTTTCTCCCTTAATAGATCCACAATAGTCAGTGACTGAGTGACTCATAAGTCTGTCAGTGTGTCCACCCTCACCAGGACACCTGATTGTGAGTAGTGTAGTTGCTGTGCGCAGCTGAGTACCTAGGATTTCTTGGGATCTTTGAGTTCCATTTGCTGTAAGAAAAGAGGCTAATCTGAGATGTTCTGGGCCACTTTGCAATCCCATTCCTGTTAATTCATCTCTAAAAGCACATATTGAGAGCATTGTGAGGAGTGGGAGTTGATGTCTCCATCACAGGTCACTTGCTATGTTACCAAGTCCAAGCTTGTACTGCTTATCACATGACAGGCCAGTAAATGGAGAGACAAGTTGCTAGGGCAAGGAATAGTGACTTTATTTGGAAAGCCAGCAGACTGAGAAGATGGTAGACTCATGCACCAAAAAACCATTTTGCTTAAGTTAGAACTTAGGCTTCTTTTATACTAAAAGGGGAGGGAGTAAAGTCAAACATTTCCTTGTTCTGGTCAGCCTCCAAAGGGATGTGTTCATTTCTTCCTGCAGTCATTCACAGATGGGTCTGGTTAGGATTTTTAATGTGTGCTAAACAAGGGTATTTTAGCTTAATGCTCATTACCTGAGAGGCAAGTTTCCCAGAGATGGGTCATTATGTATAATTTAAGATTATAGGCTATATCTCTTTAGTGATTAACTTGTAATAGAAGACAAAGTTTCTTCCCTATTACAAATCCCCACTTTCAATGTCCATGCCACAGTTTTGTGGAGAAAGGAGCAAAGACCACTCTGGCTACTTTCTGCTGAAAAGGGGGATGGGCAATGAATAGGCCTTAGAATCTTTAGCCAGCAGTAAAACCCATTTTTTAATCTACAACTATTTGAACCTGATGAAACCACTTAGTGTTTTGTTGACTAATTTTTTTCTTAAGATTTTTTTGATGTGGACCATTTTTAAAGTCTTTATTGAATTTGTTACAACATTGCTTCTGCTCAATGTTTTGGTTTCCTGGCCATGAGGCACGTGGGATCCCAGCTCCCCAACCAGGGATTGAACCCACACCTCCTGCAGTGGAAGGCAGAGTCTGGACCATCAGGGAAGTCCCTATTGTCTAATTTGTAATTGAACTTGAGGTTTTGTGCCAATTCCCAATACATATACTAAATGCCCATGCTATTTGGACAAAATTAAATGAATAGGTTGACCCTTCTCCAGCTACAAAGAAATTATCATCTACTCCAGTTGAATAGGCATATCTGATGGAGGCAAACTCAAGAACAGATGTTGGTATAGTGCCTAAAGTTTTAACGTAATTGGCAACCTCTAAGTCTTTTAGAATATTTATAGATTCTCCCACTTGGGCAGACAATATTTTAAAGGGGCTTAATGTAAGCATGCTTCTGGGAGCCTCTGATCCATGGCAGGGCAACTGGAAAGGCCTTGTCCAAAGTTAAATTAGTCTCCTGACATGTTTTAGAGATGTTCCTTTTTAATGTATGATCGATTCATTTTCTTGTTTTTTTCCCGTTGATTTTGGTCTCTAGGATGAATGTAGTTTCAATGCTTTAATCCAAATCAGGAAATAATTTCCTTAAGGATGGCTTTAACCCCCTCAGAGATTTTCTGTCCAAGTGGGATATGCTTCCACCCAACCTGAAAAAGTATCAACACTAGTGTCTACAAACACTAGCAGGTTACCTAAAATTGCCTGCAGCTCAAGGCACTTAATTCTTTTTTCCAGTCTTCGGTGGGGAAGGTTCCTCTGTATGGCGTCTCCATCTAGGGAAGTCTGACAGCAGTCTGAATTATTTTTAGCACAAGTCATGCAATTCTGAGTGACTTGTTGGATGGTCTTTTGTAGGTTAGACCCCATTATAGATATTTTTGAATCCAGTACAAAGTGGCACCTCTCCCATAATGGGTACTATTATGAATGTGCTGCAGCATGGTGTCCAGGAGTGCCTCAGGAATCAAAACAATTGTGTGCTACATTTTCAGCAAGGTGTGATCCAAGGGAAACCCCACTCTTTTTGGCCCTCTTTGTCCTTTTCTGAATATACTCACTGGTATTTTGACCCGTCAATCTGTGGGAGAAGTGATACTCTTGCCTCAGAGGATATTATTTTAGATTAGGTATCCCAGTGTCCCTTTTTAATCAGATTTGTATTGGCCATGTATTTTTGGCCTTCCTTTGGGTGCTGTTGCACACACTTCTGGTCTTACCTTTTTGGAAACCCAAGGGGGTGGGGAAAGGGGGAAGAGCTCTCCTTTTCTGCAGTTTTTACAACTGCCATCTATAGGCTTAAAGTGTGTTCTGGGCGGAGGATTTTAAGTCAAGCTGTTCTGGTGAAAAACTTCAGGGTGAGGTCTATCAGAAAGTTAATCAGCTCATTCCCCATTGTCAATTTTACCTGGGGCTTGTGTGGGGAAATTGGAATTAGGCACCTCAAGTCCAAGGGAGCTCCTGGGCCTCTTCAGAGTGTTCTTTTTCTACAATATGAGAAGCTCTCATCTTTTTAGTGTTTTTCTTATGTTTTAGCCTAGGGTAATCTGTTTTCCAATGTTCTTCCTTCTTACAGTAAGCACATTGTTCTTTCCCCAATAGCAGCTTACCTATTTTTGGTTATTCCCCTTTCAAGAATCCAATGCCACTGCCAGAAAAGTGGCATTTTGTTTTGTATGTTCTTTCTTCTGTCATTGTTCTCTGTTGAACACTTTAAAAGCAGCATCTACCAACTGAGAAGGGTTCATTCCAAATGCACCATCTAATTTTTCAACTTTCTCCTGATATCTGAGGCACTTTGGCCCCCTCACCCCACCCAAATATTTACCATTTTAATATTTTCAGGGGCCTCAGGCTCTGCATTAAGATGACATCTGTAGGCCTGATAAATCCTTTCCAAAAATTCAAAGAGGGCTGAATATTTTTTTTTTTTTTTTTTTGCTGAGTTTCTTGAATTTTGTTCAAGTCCCTTTGCTTTGGTTCCCCTTTTCAAAGCCTTGCCAAGATGCACTAGTAAGTACTGCTCTAACAAGGTCATTCCTCCCTCACTGGGGTCCCAGTTTGGTTCAGCTGTGGGTACTGCCAAGTGGGCTCCAGGTGTCAAGGATCCTCCTATAGGGAGGGTTGTGATCTTTCCAATTAAATAAGTCTGAGAAGCCCAGATGGCTGGTTATTTGCATTTATCCCCATATGAGATAACAGCAATGGAAGTTGGCCTGCCCTGGGAGTGGCTCCTGGCCCAAATTGGGTGCCCTGCCGGGCTTTAGATGGTGATACCAGACCAAGTCCCTGTACCCCAGAATCTAACATAGAATTTTCTAATTGGTCCCTATAAGGAGGGGAAGTCCTGAGTCTCAGTGTCAGGAATTAGGGCTGGATAGGAATAGAAGGTGGTGGAAGTGGTGGATATATTGGCATGACGTCCAGAGCAGCTGAGACAGCCAGCTCAGCTGGAGAAGTTTGAAGCAAGATATCCCCACTCTCATTCCCCTCCTTTTATTATTTTCCCAGATGTAATAGCACAAATGCTTGCTTGCACATAAAGGATTTCATCATTCTTTCCTGCTTCATCACAAAATAGCTATAGAATCATTCAAAACCCACTGTAAAACCATGAATATCAATTGATCATCTCTAATCACTAAAAGGGTGCTTTTTTGCTTTGGCATCAACCAGTTGGGATTACAATGCAACTGAAAAGAAAATTGGTTACAGCTGTGGCATACAAGATAATTATGACTGATATCATTTACCAGGATATATCATAATTTTAGGAGTTCCATATAATTTCTAGAGTTTTAATAATGTTTACCCATATGATACAAGTTTTTATCACCATTTATTTGACAGTGCTTCCCACATAATTAAACACGCCAAATAAGCCTAATTAGTTTAATATTCCTCTCTGAGATGGAGAAGAAACAAATAATTTGAGGTGTTCCAAGGACCCTTTGGAAAACCTGGGTTAGCTAGAGGTCAAATGAACTTCATTTAGAATTTGATCTTCTGAAATTTTGTCAAAAATATCAAAAAGTTTTAACCAGTGATAATAAAAGACCTCAGTGGCAAATACAGATCACTGAAAGAAACAAAATCTATTACCAAAGGCAGTTCAATATTTTAAGAAAACTTTGTTCTCTTGGACAACCAAATTCAGATTTTATACCATTTTACCTTTAAAAATCATGTTCTTAATTAATGTCAATCTTAGCCAATCCTGACCATGCACAAAGCTTTCAGTATTCCTTCTTCACAAACTTTCCATAATTTTCTGTATCCATATTAATCTGCCCCTCACTTTCTTTTCCATTAAGAAACAACTAGTTCTAGGACAAAACCACTCTTCACCCTTTAACAAAATGCATTTTCATTCCTCATATTTTCTTTGCTGAAAATAGCCTACATCTTTGCATGGTGAAATGTTTCCCTTATAATTCTTAACCTTAAAACCTTAATCTCTAGTGAAAACCAAGAAGCAAGTAATTGTAAACTGTTTGTCATACCAGCATTTCCTGATTGACAAACTTAAGCTTTAGTCTTCCTCTTCTTAGGAGAGGAAGATAGGTAAACATAGACCTGTCCAGAATTTAGCATTCTAGTATTTTATCCTATTTGAGATGACCCAGGTAGTCAATGAATTCTCTTCAACTAACTTAGTTTCAAGTTATGAAAATCTGGAGAGACTATTTTAGGTAGACATTCCCAAAACATAACTATTCCTATAGAGTTTAGCTAAAACTCTAACCTCATTTATCTCTATTTTATTTACTTAAAACCTTTGCCATATTGTTATTTTTCTTGATGACAAACTTTGTGACAGGAATAATAAGGTCTTATCTGATTTCTAGTAAACCTAGATACAATAAAAGTATTACACTTAATGTTCACGATTCTAAAGACGTCTGTATTAATTAGATCGATAAGCTTAAGCTAACTTTAATACCAGATATTAATCAGTTACTGAATATTTCCTAGACCATGTGAACCCAAAATTTATTCTGGCCAGTTTTATATTTGAGTATTTATATAAGTGCTTAATTTCCTTTAAGCTAATTAAATAAAGCTCTTTTACAAATTAATTTTGACAATGCCACACATCTATAACACATATACAAACACAAAAAACAAGGATCTCATAGTTCTCATTCCAAAATTTCAGCCATGAATCAGGTACAACAACATAAAACCCATCAGTTATAAAAGAGGTTGGATTCAAATTGTGTTTTTGGCAGATGGGACAAATCAAATTCACTGTCTAAATGGATAAACCCTTTATATTAATGTTTATGGAAAAGATAGTTCTGTTTCTATTTGCAGCTTTTGGTGATTTTAGGAACCCAGTGGAACCTTTCTCTTCTGCCTGGGACTATTCTACTCTTTGACAAGAACAGGTAAAGTTTTTCTCTTTGTTTGTTAGTTTTTCCTGTTCCTTTCCTCCATTTGACATCAGTAGAAGTTTTAAATATCACAGAGCTGACTGGACTATAAATAGAGAGACAGTACCGAACAAAATGAAATGAAAAACCCAAAGGACAAACAGAAAATCCTAAATAAACCCTCAAGTTTAGTCTTGGGGTTTTACATATATCAACCACACAGTGGATCATAAACAATATCATTAACACAGCAAGGATAGCAGTACATGGTGCACAGGGTCCCAAGATAACCCTGCTAAACCCCTTGTGGAGATCCTAACAGGTACTGTGGCCACACATTGTTACAGTAAAATATCATCTTCCTTTCACTCATGTGTTCATAACTGTACTCAGATCACTTCTCCAAAATGCATCTCAGAGGACTTCCTTCAGGGCTAGTTGAAACATCCCCTCTCCCCCTCCCCCCCCTTTTTTTCACTGTTCATCTTTTTGTTGAATATTCTGGTAACTATTTCACATTAATACAGGCTACATTAAGTAGAGCCACTATATGACAAGAAATTTACTCAACCTTTTAATGTATGTGAACAATCGTACATGTAAAGGTTGAAACATGAAATCATCTAATTCTCTTCTGCATACAAGTAGCATTCAGTATGTTTAGGCCAAAGCACTAATTTCAAAATGGCTAAACTAACCAGAGAATATAATCAGGTCAATGGGAAATCACTTTGTTCTTATATGATGGACAAAAACATTCTCCATTTTTAAAGACAGAAACTCAAGAAAACAAAACACAGACTACACACACAATCTCTAGTATCTAAAGAAACAAACCAATTTGTAAATCAGGTAAAAGTCCAACAACTCTTTCCTCTCTCCAAAGGGTACCCCACTCAAATACAAAACAAATTGGCTAATTCCAGAGAAAAATCCCGAAATGGAGAGGAAATGTAACTATTTCTTTTCTCCAACAAGTTACCCCAAACAAATTGGCTTATTCTGGACAAAAAGCCCCAAATGCAGTGGAATAAAGTTTCTGGCTATACACACTGGAGTGACTTGCCCTACTGTGCGGAGCTCGTCACCTCTCAAATATTGATTCCTTGCTCCGACTGCCAAGTGCTGGGGCAAGCTGGTGCCACTTTGGGGAATTTTATTTATTTATTTATTTATTTATTTATTTATTTATTTATTTAATTGGCTGTGTTGGGTCTTCGTTGTTGCGCATGGGCTTTCTTTGTCTAGTTGTGGTGAGCGGGGGCTACTCTTCGTTGTGGTGCGTAGGCTTCTCATTGCGGTGGCCTTTCTTGTTGCAGAGCACGGGCTCTAGGCGTGTGGGCTTCAGTAGTTGTGGCACATGGGCTCAATAGTTGTGGCTCATGGGCTGTAGAGCACAGGCTCAATGGCTGTGGCACATGGGCTTAGTTGCTCCGCGGCATGTGGTATCTTCCTGGGGCAGGGCTCAAACCCATGTCCCCTGCATTTGCAGGCGGATTCTTACCCACTGCGCCACCTAGGAAGTCCCCACTTTGGGGAATTTTGAAGAGAAGATCCCCAGGACAAGTGGTCCTAGCAGCTGCTAGGGCTTGCCATGGGCAGCCAGCCATGAGTAGCAAGGCTTCTGGTGGGCTGTGCCTAAATTTGTTACCTCCTCCAAGCTCAAACTGCTTGCTGCATGACAGGCCAATAAATCAAGAGAGGAGTTGTTGGGGCAAGGAATAGTGACTTTATTTGGAAAGCCAGCAGATGGAGAAGATGGTAGACTCATGCCCCAGAAAACCATCTTGCCTGAGTTAGGATTCAGGCCTCTTCTTTATTAAAAGTGGAGGGAGTAAAGGCAAACATTTCCCGGTTCCGGTTAGCCTCTGGAGGGGGTGCGTTGATTTCTTCTTGCCTGTAGTCGTTCACAGATGGGCCTGATCCAGATGTTTCCTGTGAGCTAAACAAAGGTATTTTAACTTAATGCACATAAACTGGGAGGCAGAGTTCCCAGAGATGGGCCAGTATGTATAATTTAAGCTTATAGGCAATATCCCTTTAGTGATTAACTTGTAATAGAATACAAAGGTTCTTTCCTATTCAGTCACCTCGGGTTCCTGAAGGAGAAGGCAGGTTGAGGTCAGTCTGAGTATTACTGATTCCTTCTGTTCTGAGTACTTGAACAAGTTCTTTGCCTTGATAAGTGGTTCTTCCCACTGCTATCAACAGTGCCTCAATTTGATTTTTTTCCAGATGTGAAGAGATGGAAACAGGGGAAAAAATGCATTGTAGGTCACGGGAATGATGATCAATGCAAAGCAGGAAAAAGAGAAGAGACAAACTTCAGTGTGGGGAGACCTAGGTCCCAGTCCCAAATCTGCCAGTCGCTGTGGGATGTTAAGCAGCTTATACAACTCTGCCTGAGATCCAGTTTCCTAACTGTAGAATGGTTACCTTGCGTGGTAGGTGTTAATTAATGAGCAACACCTGCTACAGGTGTTAAAAAACTTGTTAAATGGTGCTTTTGAGAAACTGGACAAAATAAAGGACTTTTGAAGGGGCCATGCTCCTTGTGAATACACTAATAAAAGATGCTGCATCTGTAATTGAATAAATTACTTTAAAATTACTAAATAAAAAAATTTTAACGTGAAAAATACATTTAAATGGAAGCTGGAAGGTATGAGATTCAGAGCACTGGTGAAGGATTACTCAGACAACTAGAGAAAGATAACATCTGCATTGAAGAGGCAGTGAGGTAACAAGATCGGGTATTGATTGGTACAGGAAAGATCATAGGTGGGATGGCAAAAATCCACGGTCATTTCCACTTTATGACTTTTGTGTTCTCCTTTAAGAAAAAGGCAAGGTCATCTGGCAATCATGAGGGATAGGGTTTAGGAGGATGCTTTGATATAGGCTACAGAGAGTTAAATAAAATTTGATATGGGTTAATTCAATATTAGGCTGTTACCATATGAGAAAATTGAAAAGATTGTGAGGCAAGTTAGCAAAAGTTTTGGCAAGATAGTGATTCAAGTGTTGGGATATGGAGTCTGGATTGAATAAGGAACGATGTGAAGATCGGAGTGGTCTTTGCAAGGGAGAAGAGGATTAGAAGGCTTGTGAGGAATAAAAGCAGGTAAAGTGGGAGTAACTGAATGGGAGAACCAGAGGGAGAGGAGATTGTGTGTGGACAAGAGTGTGTCTGAACTGAAGATTTCAAGAATGGAGTGACAAGCAGAACGTGGCTGTGGGAGTGGGTAGCTGGAGCGGGGTGGAGGAGAAGGGCATGGAGATGGTGAGACAAAGAAACTGATTTGGAAGCCTTGGCTATGTGGCACAAAAGTCATCTTGAACAATGGAAGTACTTTAGCATGATAAAGAGAGAGTTAACTAAGTACCAATTCTTAAGGAAATACTGAATATTGGGTGTGTTGGCCACAGGAGATATTTGTAGATGAAACGATAGAACTACTTACACAGGCCAAGAGTCAACTGGAGTTTTAGAGACCAAAACCTGGATATTTTCAATGACACTCTTCCCCACCCCACCCTACCCCCTGCAAACAGTTGTACTTACATTGTCTGATTGACTTTAGAATCTTGGTTAGAGCCAGCCATCACATCAGTCTGTGAGTGGCCTCTGTTAGGAGAATAGATGCTTCCCCTCAGCCCAGGTTCTAGCTGGTAAATTACTAAATTTTCCTCCATGGCTCTTGTGCCTGAAGCAATGGCTGGGTGGTTTCTGATTTCTTCCTACCCCTTGTATCCAATACTGTATTTAATTCTATTGTCCACTGGCAGCTCAGGTTTAACTAGAAATCTCAGTGACCTGTATTTGTTTGAGTCTAGTAACCAAAAAGCCCCAGAACAAGAACAAATCTATGGTGGAACACAAGACTCCAATAAATCTTCCTCTTGCAATGGAGAGGAAGAGTGTGTCAGTATTTACTGGAGGCAGAAAACATGCCCCAGCAGGTACATAATTACCTTATGAATGATGCCTGGGACTCACTCATTCCTGCCCAGACTACTTGGGACTGCCTCTCCTCATTAGCTTGTGATATTACATGCATGAAAGTTATTTTGAATGTAATGGCCAGAAAAACCAAATGGAAAAATTACTGAAAAAGCCCCCATTCGTGTAGTTGTTGACAATAAAATTTCAACTTAGATATCAAATAGTATTTCAATGTTTTGTTTTTTAAAATGATATGTTTGTCTTGTGGGAATCTGTATGTATGTTTTCTTAAGGTGACTCTGTCCCATCCTGAATATCTCTTTTCATCAGTGACTATCCTTAAAAATAGAAATACATGCTTCTATTCTGAGAGCACTCAGGGGACTCACGCCCACTGAGCAGTACACAATGGACTAATGATTTGAATGCAGTCTGTTCTCTAAGTGCCCTGCTTATGATAACTCGTAAAGAACCAACTTCACCTAAACTGTAGCATCCCATGCACTGATGTAAAGCACTGGTTCTCATCCTTCCCATCGCCAGAAGGCACACAAGTGTCTTTGGGGCAGTGCCTATAGTTTGAGAAAGTATGATCACTATTAAAAATGTCATTTTGATTAAAAACTCCATCATTCGGTTATTTTTATAACAAAAACTTCTGAGAGAAAACATCAACAGGGTCCTTTTGGCTGGCAAGGCCACGTCACCATAAAACTATTTTATTTATGTGTCAGTGATTTTCATGAGGTGCTGTAATATAGCTTTTATTACAACATTGGACAGACAGGTAGAAAAATATTTACTAAAATCATCACATATGTATACACAACCATTACTTCAATCTTCATGGCTGGTGAATGACCCAAGTCTAATGAAGTACGTTATTCCAACAGGGAATAATAGTCTACAGGCCAAAGAACGACATGCTGATGGCATCTGTGCACCTGCCTGAGCTCTGGGGCGTGTCTTTTTGCTCTTCTACCTTCTCTGAATTGGACATGCTCAATCAACTTTCTATGTCCTAATGCTGACCTATTAAATTGTGCAAACTTCAGAAGTATTTTTTTCAACAAAGGATGGAAGATGGAACAAGAAGTATGGTGCAACACAAATTTAGCTAAATTTCTTACCAAAGTCTTCAGGCAACATTTGAGACCCCTGGAGTGAGTACATGTTGCATTACAATGTTTTCCTGGTAAGGATGGCAAATAGATCTTTTGTGTTCCAGCATACTGTGGTTATTAAATACCTGGTTGGTAATAGCCAATTAGAGTACACAGAAATTTGAAATTAAAAAAAATTTTTTTAAATGAAAACTGTTGATCTCTTTAGAGCTTATAAACTCAGATGACAAGGAGGGCCATGTGGTAAATGAATAAGAAAACTGGGCAAGGATTGTGGTGGACTGGAGAGCGTGCACTCTAAAGGAGGCAGCTGCTCCTCACCTCCAGACTCATCTTAGCAGAGAAAATGTGGGGCTGATGCTTACATTTCCACCATTTTTTTTTCCTCAAGGAAAGATGGGCAGAAGTTGGACATCTGAATTTTTAATATGAGAAAATAAATTTAACTCTTTGCAGACTAAATAGGATATTGTTGAAGTCTAACCTCAGCCTGGGATCCCCAGTTTGCAACTTCTGATTTAGGGGTAAGTAAAATGGCTGAGCAGGAAAGTGTAAATTAGAAGATGCTTGTCCAAAAATAGGTGACTGTTGAAAGAGGAGCTATTTACTCTTTTCAATCAACACATTTCATAACTGATGGAGAATTTATTAGGAACTGTGACTGAGTAATCTGAAGACCTAAAGGTAAATTGTATTGTCACTCTATCTAGACTTTATCATACATCATTGCCCTTCTAGCTCTTTTCCTAAGAAAGGGAAATCTTTGCTATAGGAGTTTATATATTTCTCATAGTCCACTTTCATAAATATCTAAAATGCTTCTTTATGATACTACATTATACTTACCTTTCATATTTTGAAGTTAGGTAATTTATCTGATAGAACATAATTTTCGTAAATGTACCCCTGTGAGCCTTGAAAATATTCTATTACTTTCTGTCCCTTAAAACTACTAAAGTACATTTGGTTATCAACTTATTCAATCCTTTTATTTTTTCCAAACTCCACTTATTCCATGCAATTTTTGTGTAGGCAGTATGCTAGGTGCTGAGATTGCCACGATGAAGAAAACCTGGTCTCTGTTTCTCAGATGCTTATGATCTAAAGAGGGAGTTAGACTTACTCAAGTCTGACTTTTAGGTGAAAAAGTATGATTTTTGGGGAGTGGCAAAACAGACAATAGTGACATAATTTTCTCTCAGTGACGCATATCAATGATTCTTTACCAGATAAGTATATACTTTGAAAAATCCAAAGATCACACTAAAAAAAAAGAAAAAGTTATTCTTTCCTTTTCTCCCAGAACAAAGCTCTACTGAAAGAGTATGTGCAGAGATCATTAATACATTTATTTTTAAGACAGCCAATTAAGTATATTACCGTGAATATAAGGACTCGTCTCATCTTCTCAGTTTCAGTCTTTAGAATTTTCTCCTCTCTCTTCCCTCACTGCCTTGGGCATTCATCTAACTCGTTATTTTAAATGCCTGACATTTATCTACATTTATGATCATGTTGAATTGATCCCATCTAAGACAGCTACAAACAACAGCTTCATGTATGGTTGATCAGTTTATTTTCTTTTTCAAGAAGAGCTATTTTGAGACGAAAAGCCTTAGACTGAACTGAGAGGTCTGAATTTCTGAGGAGGTATTTTCGTTGCCCCTCTAATCCCACCACACAGATAGAAATTCCCTGATCACATCTAGATTAATCATGCGGCAGCCACCTCATTCACTGTCCCAGGAGTTAGGTACAGAGCCTCAGAGGGCAACTTTGAGGATTTATTTAGTGGCAAATTGTCGTTGTCTTGTGAATGAGTTTCAGCAAAGACTCAGTTTACCATTTTCTTGGGAGCATCATAAAATTATTTATCTCCCATAAAATTCCACAAAGACTTCTGAAATCTTGAGGTACCAGCAGCTGGTCTGATCTTTTACGGTTCTTAGTCAATTATTGGCGCATGTCACATTTTACTTATAAGGTGAAATTTTATTTTTATAGTCAAGCCCCATGATATGAGTGATCCTTGTGTTTTAGGATTTGTGGTTTACCTTTCCACATCATCATCATGCAGGTAGCCTTTATCATTAAAAGGAAAGACAACTTGGGGAGGAAATGGACTTAACTCCTTACCAATTTTGTATTCGACAATCATTTAAATGAGATTTTGTTCTGGTATGAATGTCAAATAGGAAAGCTCACCACACATTTACTCACATCTGTGTTGAAAAGAAAGTATTTTAAGAATTCAAAGCAGTGGCTTTTTCATTTACTTTGGGAAACAAAGACAACAGGATAAATTTCTCTTTCTATATATTTGGGAGAGTGAGGACTATTGTAACTACTGTCTACTACCCCTACTATAACAGTGGTCCTATGATATAAGTAGACAGTTCAACCATCAAAAAGTTTGCCATTCTTTTGAGAAAAGTCTATACCTAAGTGCCACAGAGTAAAAATTAAATGTTATTTTTAGTATAACAAGTGGATATTGAGCACTTGTAACCTACTTGGCACTGTAGATGGATAAGCTCTATGTTTAATAATACTCAGGGGCAGACACGCGTTTTTGGAGCCTGAAATATAATTTGAGGAAATGACAAATTATATTTGTACCAAATATACTACTTTTGTAAATTCTATAATAATATGTGACCATATCACCAGGGCCTTTCTCAAGGGTTTGGAAGGGCCCGTGCAAATGTGGGACCTGACACTTGAGTTTCCTGCTGCTGCCAGTAACACTTGAAGAAAAGAAGTGACAGTATTAATTATATCTTCATGATAGAAAGAGGAAAGCTTTAGGGATCCTAAACTCTGAAGGTCTCCATCAGGAGCCTGTAGTTTTCCTATGTTCACATGTGGGTTGTACAGAGCGTTAATCAATGGAAAATTGCAAAAGTATGACTCCTTCTAGAGAGAGAGGTTGGGATCCTTTCATCCCTATCTGATAAGATACATTTAAGGTGGAATAAGTAGCCTCACTCAGCCCTATTCCTGGACCCAACGCCTAATCTTGACCCTGGGTATTTCACCATTTTGTTGGGGAGGAGCAAGATGGAAAGAAAAACACAGAAGTGAGAGAGTTTCTTCCTAAAGCCAAGGGGATAACTGCTTTAACATCTTCTTTTAGATCTTCCCGAGGTAAAGGATTCTCTTCTGAGGGAGAGGTAACCCCACATCTGTCCTACACTAAGTATAAAAAGAGAAAACAATTCAAAGAAGTTACTCTATGAACAGGAGCACAGAGAACAGGCTTAAAAGAGCAGGCCCTGAGGATGCCATCATCCCCTATATCTCTATTCTGCTATGCAGTTTGTCTTCACAGCTCATTTCGTGCTCTGCAATTCTTTTTGTTTAGTTCATGTTTTTCTGTCTTGCTCACTAAAATGCAGTTTCCATGAGAGTCTGAACCTTGTCTGTTTTGTCTACCTTTGTGGTCTAAAATAGTGTCTGATACATAATGCACCTTCCTTAAACATTTATTTGAAAGTTATATGATATGTATTCTAATGCTTTTCTGGGCCTGGACTGGTGGGGCTGGGAAGGGTGAGACTTCATGTAATACCTAGAGATGTTTCCTCATGTTCTGTCTCACTGTGACTATTTCAGTTGACTTCAGCATCTCTGGCAGGATAACAGAAAACAGACTCTGATTCAGAGATTAGTA
Organism: Hippopotamus amphibius kiboko; assembly: GCF_030028045.1. Taxonomy (NCBI): domain Eukaryota; kingdom Metazoa; phylum Chordata; class Mammalia; order Artiodactyla; family Hippopotamidae; genus Hippopotamus; species Hippopotamus amphibius. The sequence continues at coordinate 140,037,529 of NC_080188.1, read as the reverse complement.
AGAGATTTGGTCAACCTCATATTTACTACTTCCATTATATAAAGTCCAATTCTAAAATAAATGTCCTTGAAGCTTATTTTGTGTGTTTTACCACTTTATATCTTCTTTAGTTTTCTCTTAACTGTGTTCCTTCCATGACTATAAAAATTTGCATCCCATAATGAGCAGTGGTTTCCACTTTGTGTACCCTGGAGCCCCAGGGCTGCTTTGGAGGTGCCTTCAGGGCTATTAGGGAGGATGAGGGTAGAAGTACCTGCATCTCCAAGCCATCTATCCTTTCTTTTGATCACAATAGCTCTGCTTTGAGTTGTTTTCATGTTTTGTCCTTCTCTGTATGATTTGACTTGATGCCACATGATTCCAAGGTTTAAACAAAATATTTGAACACCATTCCTCTTTGACATCATCTTCTGGCTATGAAAAATCCCAGATGCTTCTACGTAATTCTAAACATCTGAGTTCCCTGAAAGTTACTTCAAATCTGAATTTCCTCCCACAATGTTTGGCTCTTTTGGATTAGAATCCTATTAATTATGCAATTCTATTTCAAAAATAAAGAAATGATAGCATACTTTTGTTTATTTGTACCATAATCACAAAGTGGATATGACTAGTATCAAGAAAAAAGTAAGAATGCCTCTACACTCTTTCCTAGAAATTGAAAAAATAAGTACAGGATGTGAGATAATATATTATCTAGCATGAAAGTTTTAACTAGGGAAACAAAAATAGGCAACAGATTTAGAGACTATCTGGCTTTATTTTTATTCATCACAGTGGCTTTTAGTTAGGATACAAAAGGAGACATCTTGAGCCATTCAAGCTGGGAGCCCAGCTGAGGTCACTGTATTTCTGATGAAACATTCCCCTTTGAAACTCTCCTCAACAGATGCCAGGCACTCTATGAAGACTCCTTTCCTACAGATACCTAATACTTAAGGTTGATTTGCTTTCTTAATTTATCAGTTCAGTTATTTGAATAATATGGCTTCATCAATAGCTCCTGTTTGTTTACATCAGAAAAAATGCCATTATTTCAAATGTTAACAACTGATTTGTTTCTAATAATTCTGAAAATTTAAGTACTTAACTAAAAAAGTACGATGATTGAAAAAAGCGCTTTAGCATGTTTTTCGTGTGTATGTGTGTGTGGGTGTGTTTTATTTGAAATTCAGTGCTTTAGAACTGTTGCCATTCCTGAAATACACAAAAAATAAAGAACTGTCAATTTATCAATTGCCGATGAGATTTTTATGACGTCCTTGCAGTTATACCTTACGTTCTGCATCATTCAGTCTGGATCAAGCAGGTCTGGTCTGTATGGAATCAGTGACGGGTCATTCTTAGCTGAGCAAATTCTATTTTCCCTAGGCACTGTGCTTTAGTAAATCATATTTTATTCATTATATTGGCATAACTTTGGAAGTGGGTAATCACAAAAATGATCCATATTTAGAATCATTTTGTTGTTGAGTATTTCTGGTGCTTTCACTCCCAGATAAACACTATTCTATAGTATTATTGTATTCAATATGGGACTTTTTGTAGCCAGTATTTTTTATATCATCAATATGTCTATATCATCTGCCAATTATATGTAAGGCCCTTGATGGCAGGAGCCTAGGTCTTAATATCTGGATAGCCTACACAGTGTATAGTTAAAGGTTCACATGTAGTCAGGCTTGTGGCAGGGTAGAGTTAGCCTTGTGGTGTGCAAACATCAGCAACAAGAGATTTTCCTGGTCTTCCTGGTTCAAGGAAATAGGAAAAAGGAATGAACTGATCAGGAGACAGAACTAGAGCCACAAAATATGGAGGCCAAGAACTACATGGGACAGTCTTGTATTTAGGAAACCTTTTGAGGAGGGGTAGAGGGGGAAGTTATTGAAAGCCAACATGAGCCAGATTGAGAGGAGATTGCAGAGGAAATCCTGGGGTCAGATGGAGCCGGAGAGCACAGGAGAATCACTACTTACTAGACTGAGGTTGAGCAAAAGTGTAGAAGCCAAGGACCAAAGCACATCAAGCTGATCGTGGAAGAAGGCAGGGTTAGGGCAGGCCCAAAGGCTGGGATCATAAAGAAGGAGGATTAAATATTCCTTCTAATAAGTCTGGAGGAACAGAGTGGAGAGTAAAAGAAAAATGAGAATGAGTGCGAAGAGGGGCCCAGAGGAAAGCAGATGTCTGAGCTCCATCCCAGCTGTATTTTTCCTGGTCATCACATGTCCCTGAGGCTTAGCGGCACCAGGCAGAGCCTCTGACAAGTGCACGTAATCAAATACGGTTTCTGCCTCTGGACTTTGCTTGCCCTCATTTGCTCTGTCATTCTCTTCCCCTCTAGCTCCCTCATTTTCTTGCTCACTCGTTCTACGGGACCATAAAAATACAGTTAATATGCAATTCATGACTGTCATAGATAGTTAAAGCCAAGCAAATGATAACTTTCGGTTCAGCAGGCTATGTGAAAAAAAGCAGTGTGAATATAAAATACATGGTGTGGTCCAGCATGGTAACAGAGAGAGAAGGAAAAATGGAGAAATGAGGAGGGCAATTCAGAGAGGTTTGAAGGATTGAACTTCCTATGAGCCAGACACTAGTCTGGCATCTCTCCGAATATTAATTCTAACCCTGAAATGGTGCTAGAAGGCAGATATTATTATCTCCATTTCTAAAATAAGGAAACTTAGATGCCAAAAAAAGGAGTAACTTGTCCAAGCTCACATAGCTCAGTGGCCAAACCAGTGTTCAAGTCTGAGTTCCTCTGTTTCATAACCTTCCTCTGCTTCTTCTACTTTGGAAAGTTCCAGTAGCTTCTGAATCCATCTGAGCAGTCCTCTTTTTATGCCCCTTTTCCTGATATTGGTGAAGACACATTTATTAGTATAGTCTTATAAATTTGCTCTTGGGTATTCTGGGGTATCTTCTAGAGCCTTTCTTTCTTGGCACTTTGGTCACCTTACTTTAATATTACAAACAGAACAGCACAAATGAATACAACAGCTTTTGATTAAATATAATGTGACTCAGATAGCTTATGTAATGGGTCTTGAATACATGGTCTGCTGCTTCCCCACTTCAGCTGAATGTAATCCTTAATCCTCCTGCAGTTGCCGAAGAAGATCTTGTGTAGTCACTATTCTCTGCCTCTGGCTACTTGTCTTCAACAGGCGTAACATTTATAGAATCTTCAAGGAGATAAGAAACTGTATCCTCTCTTCCCATGTTGGCAGGGACAGCCATTGTAAGCTGCTAGGAAATTGCCAAGTACTGTTCTGATGATTTCTGATCCAAGAGGCTGTTTACTCACGAGGCCAAAATCTTTCCGGTCCCAGGAAATACAAGTGATCCTTGGCTGAAGTCAGTATACCAAAAGACACTAAGAAGTTATTCAGAATCTCATTTTGAAAGCCTCTCATGGTGATACAAGAAAAGCCAAGCCCTCATTTCTCCAAAGAGGACATACAAATGGCTAAAAGGCACATGAAAAGCTGCTCAACCTCACTAATTATTACAGAAATCAAAATCAAAACAACAATGAGGTATCACCTCACACTGATTAGAATGGGCACCATCACAAAATCTACAAACAGTAAATGCTGGAGAGGGTGTGGAGAAAAGGGAACCCTCTTGCACTGTTGGTGGGAATGTAAAATGATACAGCCACTGTGGAGAACAGTATGGAGTTTCCTTGAAAAACTAAAAATAAAGTTACTGTGTGACCCAGCAATCCCATTACTGGGCATATACGCTGAGAAAACCATAATTGAAAAAGACACATGCACCCCAATGTTCATTGCAGCAGTATTTACAATAGCCAGGACATGGAAGCAACCTAAATGTTCATCAACAGATGAATGGATAAAAAAAGATGTGGTACATATATACAATGGAATATTACTCAGCCATAAAAAGGTATGAAATTGGGACATTTGTAGAGACATGGATGGACCTATAGACTGTCATACAGAGTGAAGTAAGTCAGAAAGAGAAAAACAAATATCATATATTAACGCATATATGCAGAATCTAGAAAAATGGTACAGATCAACAGGTTTTCAAGGCAGAAATAGAGACCCAGATGTAGAGAACAAACATATGGACACCAAGTGGGGAAAGCAGGGGTGGGGAGGGTTGGGGTGGGATGAATTGGGAGAATGGGATTGCCACATACGCATTACTAAGAAGAAAAACATATCAAATTGTACACTTTAAATATATGCAGTTTATGGTATGTCAATTATATTTCAATAAAATTTCTTAAAAAAAGAAAAAAAAAAAAAGGAAAAGCCAAGCCCTGACATTGTATGTGGAAGATGAGGCTGCAACAAAAACTCATCATGGATCCAGATTTTGTCTGGTTCACCTTCTGAGCTGTGCTATCTGGGAGTGTATATTTCCATGGGAAGGACCTTCAGGCAGAAATTGACTTGTGATCCTGTGGGTTCCTGCCAGTCTTGCAGGCTTGCTGTCTTTATTCCCCCATGGAGTTGATTTGTTTACCTTCTGATAATATCTGTTTAGGAAACATTCATTCATTCATTGCACAAGATAAGATGAATACCTACTATGTGCTGGGCTCTATGTAGGAACTGGGAATATAATGCTAAGCAGAAACAAAGGTAGTCCTTACACTCAAGGAGCTTACAGGTTAGTAAAGGAAAAACAGAAAAAAAGAATCATAGAGCTGTGTAATTTCTAACTGTGAGTGATTTGGAGAAAATGACAGCCAGGCTTCTAGAGCGTATAACATGGATTGAATCTAGTCTGCAGAGTTGGGGCAGATGTCCCTGGGAAAAGATGTTTGAGTGGAGATTTGAGAAACATGTGTGGCTTCACAGATGCTTGGGATTGGTAATGAATTAAGATGAGGATTTGACAAGCCACTGGAAGTGTGCACATACTCACATCTGAGCAATCAACAGAGAGCTTGCTTGTTTTTTCCTCTTAAGATGACAGCATTTTGGTAAATCGAGGAGGAGCTCATACCGGTGCAGACCCAGCCTCATCTATGCAAGATTTATATCCCTTCTCCAGATCACCTCTTGACACCTGGTTTGGTTTGACTCAGCCAAGCAACCAATTTCCTCCGTTTGTCTTCCAATGTCAGTCAACTGGTCAACTCCCTGTTGAAAGTCTCGTGCTTCCTCCCTAACTACTGAGTTGGTTTCACAATTTGCCTTCTTCATCTCCACTTTCCCAACTCTCTACTCACCATTCTGACCTCCTCCCTTACCACATTCATCCCAACATTCCCTTTCTCTTCTGTTGTTGACTTCTATACATACCCTTTTAGACTTCTAGGTCACAACTGTGACCACGGGAATAGAGTCAAGATAATTTCTGGGTCATACGCTCCTATGGTTACAGAGGGAAATGCAGACAGTGCATCACCCTGTGTGGTTTTCCCCACCATATACTAAACTCTGGGTGTAGCTGAATCACTCTTATGATGAGATGTGTTTAGATCTATCCTTCTGTGGATGATCTTTACCTGGGAAATACATGATCTGAGACATTTTAATATAAGAACTGTAGTTTTCTTCCTTTAATGTGTTTCACTCAGGCTGGGAGAGGTATGACGTATAAGCTGAAAGTAACTTTAATAGGAAACTTAGGTTTTGTTTCCCTAGCAACACTAATTTAGTCTTTTTACAAATGGGAATGACACTGGAGGCCTTTGTTTCTGCATCCCCAGCTCTACGGGCGATGTGACATGCTGAGTACCCTGGAAGCAGTGCTGTCTCATAGAATTCTGTGACATTCACTTTAGAACCTTCCCTCACTAAATTTCAAACACTCTCATGGGTATTATGCTGCAGTTGATATTCATATGTTTGCTGAAAAAAATGGGGACAGAAGAATATTTAGCATTGTGACTTATTACAGGATGGCGTGCTTGTCAGCAGGGCAGGGTGCATTATGCAAGGCCAGGATGAGGAGTTTGGTGGATCAGGAAAAAGAGAGGCTGGAAGGTCAAGGTTAAAGTGGACAATAGTCCAGTAGTTCAGATATTTAGGGCTGGAGCATAGGAACAGTAACCATATCACTTATGTGGGCACTTGTTCTTACCTCTCACGTCTATTTTGAACATTTTATAAATACCAGGGTGAGTTTCAATAAGAATCCGGGAAGACATAGTAAACCACTTTTATCCATTTGAATAATAAGCATTCAAGAGGCTTTGATAAAATTTGGTTTATTTTCTACACTTAGGAGATTTCATGGATGCATTTCTGCTGGGAGGTTTTATGATACAGGGGTAAGTTTTTGGGTTCTAGTGACAGACTGCCAAGATTTAAACCTTGGCTCTACCGCTTACCAGCTGTGAGACCTGAGGAAGGCTCTTACTTTTCTGTGCCTCAGTCTTCTCATCCATAAAATGGTCACAATCCTAGTTTAGGGTTGTAGAGATGGTTAAATGATGACATCTACATAAAGCACAGAGAAGAGGGCTTAGAGCCTGATAGTAGGTACTTACTATGTGTTAGGCACCATCCTGCCACACACTCCCACCTACTTGCCATGGGAAGAGAGAGTACTTGTCAAATCTTTCTGAGTCCTTGAGAAAATTTCATAAGAACTGATAATATGTAAATTTTTCCGAAACTAATTCCATGAGGATTTGGCTATTTCTGTTTTGTAGCTGCTCCTTTAACCATGGGATAGAACAGGGGCTTGAGATCGTTGAGGAGAAGTTGGGGCAGATGAAGGAGGAAGAGGAGAGGAGGCAATGAGAAATCTCATGACCTTGGAGCTACTTTACAGATTGGCACCCACACTCCTCCTTGACCTTGGAGCTGCTTTACAGATTGGCACCCACACTCCTCCTCCTTTGCCTCTCTCTCAACAAGGTTTGCTCATTCCCAGTAACTGGAGATCCTGCTTGGAACTCTGAGTTGCTTTTATTATCCTAATCTCCAAGAGCCAAGTCTGAAACACAACTCCTCAGTGTAAAGTTACTCACAGGTTATTATATAGCTCTGCCTCCTGCAATGAGAACAAAGATTAACACAGCCCTGGTAATAGTAGGAACCTAGGGTTCTGTGTGGGTGTGGAGATGTGAAGGAAGATTTCTTTATCACTCTTAAGGTTAAACTCAGAAAAAACAAAAAGAACAAAACCCCCTGTTTTTATCTGTCTTTCTTAAACACTTACCTTGCAATTTTAGAAAATTAGAGGTCACAGTGTTCATTTAAGGCAGTGTTAAGACTTAAGACCCAAATCAACTGATATCAGGCAGAAAAGAACAAATGCCACAAATTCTCTTTCTGTTTGTAACCAAGGATAAATGTTACTTTACTGAAATCATAATTGTTGGGTGTTCCTCCTTCTCTTGCTGGTCCACATTCTTATGTTCCTGAATGATAGGAGAGCACAAGGGACATTCTGGCCAAATGTGCACTGACCGTTCTTGGAGAGAAATTCTATCCCAAATGCAGACACTTGAAAAGGCATACTTGGCTCTCATAAGTTGTCCCCTGCCCTCTGCAGACATCTCTCAGCACTTCTCCTCATCTCCCACTTTATTCTCCAGCAATACTAAGCATCGCAGGGCTCTCTCATGTCTCTGGCCCTTAGCTTGTGCTGATACGTCCATCCTGAGTATGTTCTCCTTCTTCTTACAGTCTCACCCTCAACTTGTCGTCTTGCTCTCTCTAAAGAGCAAAATACAAGGGTTAGATGTGCTAGGCTGTAATGTAAGCACCTCCCTCTTGGTCTTCGAGGTGGCCAGGATGAGAATGATGACAAGAGCCAGCATTTCTTGACATTTATGTTCTCAGTGCATTATAGGCATTCTCTCACCTAAGTTATGAACTACTAGGTCTGAAATATTATCCCTGTTTTACAGATGAAGAGGCTGAGACATATTGGCTAAGTGACTTGTCCAAGCTTATGTAGCTAGCCCGTCAGAAGTGTCAGAACCAGGACTCAAATGTAGGTCTGTCTGAGTCTGACAGTGCAACTCTTCCTATGGCTACTGTCTGGGATCCTGGCTCATGCTGATGTCTTTTTCCACTCCTGGGATTCCTGAGTAACCAGGAATTGGCATCAGTAGTCAGGAACAGATGAGATACTAGAAAGCCTATATTTTTACACAAAAGATAAAATAGGGATGATCATTTGCACAAAAAGATTTAACATAGTATTACTTTAGGGAGAAAGTTCCCCAAGAAGACAGAAAATATCAATTGTTGTTCAGAGATTCACATCACATGTTTTTTTTTTTTTTTTTCAAGCCCATAAAGCAAAGCATGACTGGATTTTAGTATCGGCCTAAGGCATAGTATTTGTATCCTGAAGCCGTCTTGAAGTTGTTGCTACATTTATATGAGTTGTTTTGGTTTTCTGTGATAGTTCAGTAAAATCATTCTGCCATTCTTATAGATTTTCCTTGTATATTCTACAGTTTGGGTTTTTCAGAACATTCATCTGTCTTATAAAACAAATTTACCTTTTTATCTTCTTATTTATTATCTTTAAACAAATAAATGCCTTCTGATGCTTATGATCGTAGGACAATAGTAGTAGTAAGTTTTATATAATTAGGAGTTGCTATTTTTTTTTTTTTTTTGCATGTGGCATTAAAGCTCTGTGACTCAGATGCCTGCATTTCATCTCTGTAAATGGGCTGCCTAAATTATTCACATTCAGGTACGGAAGATGGTTTTGGAGCCCTACTATGTACTTCTTATGTTACCTGATTTCATCCTCACAAAAACCATTTTACAAATGGGATTTGACAGATGGGAGCCCTGAGGCTCAGAGCTCAGTAGTGACCTGGCACAGGGTGATATCAGCAGCTGGGATTCCAACTCAGAATTCAAACCTGGCACCAAGAACAGTGCACTTTATCACATCAGAGCTCCAGTCCCTGTTTTCCAATGCATGCATCTCATCTTATTTCTCAATGGCTTATGGCACCTTTAAAAAAACAATTACGTGAATACAGTTCAGATCCTACCTTATTATGCTGTTGATGTTTTCAGCATTTATCTCCAACATGACATTGGGCCTGTCCTGCTCATTATGTGAGTTTGGTGATTATAGGCAAATTGCTTAGGTTCTAGCAGAGAACGAATTTGGAGGTGGAAGGCTGCAGGACGGCTCAGGTCCTCAGTCCCTCCAATCCCCATAATTATCCCTCTGAGTAATTGCTTTGTACACTTTGGTGGAGGCAAACAGTAGCCACATTGAAATAAGCTCTTTGTGTAAATGATGGAGGGATTTTTTTAAAAGGGTTATTTTTAACTTTTAGTTTTTGACAAGAGCACAGTTAAGATTGTCTAAAACTGGGGCCTATGTTCAACTGAACTGAAAATCTAACCAATTGGATCATTTCTTTAAAAATCATGTCAAAACTCTTGCCCTTTCTTTCTTGCTTTCAGAGTGCTCAGGATTCAAAGTGCCCGTGGGCAGTGGCCCCTGGAGTGGATGCTGAAGGAGGGGCCAAGATCTAGGGTGTCAAGGCAGCTCCTTTCAAGGCTCCCTCCTGTGCTGCCAGCATTCAGTGGGGACCTCCTTTGAATACTGGGGCAATTTGATATGTTATTTGGCAAACAATACAATAGAATGTGCAAATGAACAGCACCTTCCCCTCCATTATAAGAGTTGCTGGGTAACTGCTTTCTCTTTTGCACTTAAAATTGATGTCAATGCAGTTTTGGGGAGTTTTCTTCACTGATTAGTGGTGCATCTTAACAAAGCCAGACTTGTGCATATAATCCCTATCTAGACCACTTAGCTCTCTTTTTTCTGTGCTGACTGATTGCTCTCCTGAATCTCACAAATCTAGTGCCTTGGTCACCAGGCTGGCCAGTCAAGAGACTCTTGGAGGGTACTTGCTATTCCATCTCTCTCACTGATTAAGTAGCAGGATTTATCTGTCTACCCAATAGTGAGTCTTTCTTTGAATATGAATAGTGCATAGCTTCAGAAGCAATGTCATTGCTACTCTAAATCTCTGCAAAGTGTACTGAAATTGTCATCCTAAGTGAAATGCAAAGTGCACAGTGTTCTGTGCCCACACCGAGTCAGTAATGGCACACATAACCTTGAGATTGCATTGCTTGCAAAGGCTGCCTTTATTTTTCATGGAACCCTGCCACTAGGGGAGGAGACTTTGGACTTTAAGAGCACAGGCATTATTTGCTCCCCTGGAGTGCCTTGGTTTGATTTCTGGCTGAATCTCTTTGTTAGCTATGAAACCTTGGGCAAGTCTTCACTTTTTCAAAGCTTCATATTCATTATCTAGAAAATGGAATACGTAGTCAGAACCTGCCTCATAAGGCTGCGTTAAGCACGAAACAAGGTAATTCATGTAAAAGCACTTGGCACAGTGTCTTGTAAATAACAAACACCCAAATAAATGCTAATGATGATTAACATGTTAATTTCCATCTTTTGGAAGGAAAATGAGGATGTGCTAGATGAAGCAATTTATTAAATGATCTTTTGGTGCTAGGTCTGGATTCATGAAATATTGAAATAGATTCTGTTAACTTTCTGCTGTTGAGAGGCAGTGAGATCATTGGTTAAATAACAAGTTTAATGTATGAGGAACACATGCAAAAGAAGAGCCAGAATTATTACATTTTCATTTTTGTTTTAAAATTTTGGGCAAGAACCACCACACCAATCAGTCCTCATCGTTTTCTTTAGCAACAGAACACAGCTAAAGACTCCTTGGTTCATCATGGCTCATTGATCAACTTGAGGCTTATGGTGAGTCACTTACTTGCAGTTTTCGCATTGCAAAAAAGGGATAAGAAGTCTTAGTTCACCGGGTTCTCATGATGAGTAAGATAATGCACGTGAAAGCACTTCCTAATCCACAAAATGCTTTAAACAGTAAAGTATTATTATTATTATTATTTGTGGCTGAAAAGTTTAATAACAAAGTTACATAATTCCCTGAAAACAATTTAAGGAGTGAATGCTAAAGTCCAGTGTAGGCTCAGCTCTTCTTTTTCTGGATCCATATTCTTAATCCCCTGCTAGACAGATGGCATTGGATGAAGTGGGCTTGCTCCAAAATCTTCCTTGTGGAATGTCCACTATTCTACTCCCTGCCCTCACTGACCACCTATGACAGAACTACTCACAGATTAGAAAAGAACGAAGTCCTCCCTTTGGGTATCTTGGTCTCTTTCAGGAAAGACGTCTCTCTCCTTAAGGAACTGATATCCATTTCTTGATATGGAAGTTATATATCTCATTGGAAAAAAATTATTTGAGAAGAAAGTATTACTAAAAAAAAAACCCACAAGCAAACAATCCCCCCCCCGCCCCCCACTGAATCAGTTGGTATTATTCCTGCAGAGTCATAAATGAAAAGTAGCTGTCCCTCTATTAGGTAGTGTGGATGAGGATCCTCAGGGCAGTTGTGTGTGATAATGGGTGAAACTGTGTTACTCAATTTTAGCTGGAAAGGATCGTCCATCTACTGAGGCCTGGAGCATGTTAAACTTCCCACTTTCATATCCAGTTTCATCTCTTGCCATATGTCAGCTTTTATTTTATGTTTCAGCCATACAACATTATTTTCCTTTTAGTCAGTGTCGTGCTTTTTGCATGCTCATACCTTGGGGACTTTGCACATGCTATTTCTGTGTCTTGAATAAATCTCTCTCTCCCTGCTACCATTTCATGTGACTATAGCCTACTCTATAGTGATTTATGGCACTTGTAAATTTATCCATCTGTCGTCTGTCTCCTTCACAGTTTGAACGTCTAAAGAGAAGGACCATTTCACCACTGCATAATCCCCATTGTATTCCTTTTGCTCTGCCAAGTGCCTGGTTCATTTTAGATATTCAGTAAGTATTTGCAGAATTAAAAAGTAAATGAAGATGTGCCACTACTTTTATTTTTAACATTTTAATCTCTTTTGGATATTTTTATAATCTGTAAGGTGTAAATTCCTTATATAGTATGAAAGGGCCTAGGATCCTTAAGCCCTCAATCAATGATAAGATAAACAATGAGGATTCCTTATTTAAAGCTGAGCAAAGACCCAGTCATGGGCAAAGTTACATTTCTTGTTCAGCAAAGTAACACCTCAAAGATGTAATGAAAAATGGAAGAAATTATGGAAAATGTTGGATTTCTATGAGGAAAAATGGCTCTGGCTAAATGAAGGGAATTGAAGTCCTAGCACTGGGATAGCTAATTGGTGGGAATTATTTTCCATGTGTGGAATGATTGTCAGTTGAGGAAGACCAGCTGAAGTAGAAAACACCCTACCCTGAGGGATTCAGGGCAAGGACTGGGCACTGATTCAGGCACCTAAAGAGTCTTCTTTTTACTTGAGGGCACAACCCTGGGTAGAGGCGGTCAACTGTAATTTTTTTTTTAATATTTACTTATTTATTTATTTGGCTGTGTTGGATCTTAGTTGCAGCACACAGGATCTTCATTGTGGCATGCGGGATCTTTCTTTGCAGTACATGGGCTCTTCCTTATGGCGCGCAGGCTTTTCTAGTTGTGGTGTACAGGCTTCTTTCTAGTTGTAGTGCATGGGTTCTCTAGTTGTGGTGCGTGAGCTCTAGAGCATGCATGCATGCTTATTAGTTGCAGTGCATGGGCTTAGTTGCCCCGTGGCATGTGGGATCTTAGTTCCCCCACCAGGGATCAAACCTGTGTCCCCTGCATTGGAAGGCGGATTCTTAACCACTGGACCACCAGGAAAGTCCCTGTAATTGTTTTTAATACTCCTGTTCTCTGTTTTGAATTGGAGTGCTCCCAAGGGCAGGGACTTGTCTCAATATCTCTGAATCCTACAGAACTTGCACAGAGCCTCGCACAGAGCAGGGTCTTAGTGAAGAATATTTTTGAATGAATAACAACAAGTTGGAATTAGACACAACTAAATATTTTAGATGTTTTGGTGTATGCATGTCCATAAGGACATTCTGATGACTCAATAATGTGGAAAAATGGCTGGCTGCTTGTAACTGGCAGTCCAGACAGTGAGTCCTTCTTCTAGCATCCAAAAGGGTGGGCAATTGGTGGAATCTAGTAAGGCTGGAGCTCCAGTGCCACTTCTGTTGCTTATTAACTGCATGACCTAAGTCAAGTCATCTTGACTCTCAGTATCTTCATCTTTCAAAAGAGCCTAACAGTACTACTTATATCTTAGGCTGGTTGTAAAGAAAAACAATGCTTAACATCATACTGGTTCATAGCATGCCCTCAACCAATATTGCAATAATAAGAATATCTAACATTTTTTGAGTACTATTATATATGTATGTATATATATGTGTGTATGTATATATATATGTATGTGTGTTTATATATGTATTATGTATTTTTGTGTAATGTGTGTATATATGTATATCTATGTGTATATATATATTAAATCATATCATCAAAACAGGACTGAGAGAAAGGTACTATGAACTAATATTCATATTTATAGATGAAAGAAGTAACAAAGAGATATTAAGCAACTTGACAGAGCCAGGATTTGAACCTCTGAATAAGTGACAGAGCCAGGATTTGAACCTCTGAGTCTGCCATTGTAAACTCATGCTTTCTATTTCCTCTTTGCCATCAGTATTACTGGTTTTAAAAGGGTATGAGATAGGGGAGAGTGGTGAGTCTTTGGTAGATGCACTGATTTCATCAGGTTTTGAATAAGGCAGTGTAGTTACCTAGCCATATTAATCAGCAACACTTTTCCCCACTCAAGTGTGACCTTTAGCATCTATCTTCATATAATCTACTCGGCCTGGAAATTCTCTGTTTAATTATTGCAGTTATTCCAGGAAGCTGCTGAACTGAAAGTGAATGAAGCCAGAGAAGGGAGGAGGTATAAAACTATCTTAGACTTAGATTTACCTCATTGGTTATGATCTCAGGGGTGGCCCTATGAAGTGATGTTATGCTGCTATGTTTACGATACTCATTTTAGGTAAATTTTATCATAATGTACTTTCCTTAGTGAAAACCATACCATAGGCAAGAATATCTTTTGAGTTGGGAAAAGTTTGTGCTAATGAAATATTGGCAAATAGGAAGGGGGAGAAAAAGATTAAGCAAGGTGTATTTCACCTGTGGGATGGCAAATATTTGTTTTTCATAGATTAAATATTAGCATCTTGATTAGAGCTGTGGATCAATCTACTTCTGTTTCTTTTGAAAGTGGCCTACTCTTGGCCTCCTCAATCAGTCACTTTAGCTTCTAGACCCTCCAATTCTCACTTAGTTAAATGGAAGCAAGAATTATCAGCAGAGAACATTTACCATACAAGTGGAGTGGATAAATAGCTGGTCATTCTCCAGCTGGGTTTTTTTTGTTACTCTTCGATGCCGAAACCATTGGAAGAGGGCCATGTTGGCACCTCTCTGCTACTTCACTTCTCCCCCAGCTGCTTCCCAGAAGAAGTTACTGGGATTTGTGGGTATGTGATGGGGGAGAAAGAATGGGGGAGGGGAAGATAGGAAAGCTAGGGAAGTCTGAAATGTGACAATGAGAGTGCCTTACAGGGCAGCTCCTTATAACTCATGCATCCACATCAACCAGCATGAATTCAAGAACTAACATTGGGAGGAAAGTGTGGGCTTGGTGGAAAATGCTTAGGGGGAGGGGGAAGTTAACACTGATCACAGGTTCTTCAGGTTGAACCTAAAAAAACTGTATTCAGCTAGCTAGGCACCAACACATCTGCCTAATGCAGACTCATGGGCTCTTCAATTCAGGTCCTTAAACATTAAAGCTCCCAGCAGAGATGTAGATGGGTACCTACTCTAAGACAACTACAAGGAAACCATGGCAACAGAAGGAGGCAATGGCAAAGAAAGTACTAAATGGTGTAGGCAGCCAGCAAAGAAGCTCTGGAGTCCGTGAATTGCCCACTGAGAGCTAGAATGTGGCACTTCTGCCCAGAGCCCTTCAGCTCACGTGGGTCATAGTCCTGAGAATAGATGTGACTGGGCCAAAAGAGAAAAAAAAAAAAAAAAAAAGCTAAATGTAGAAGGACATCATCAACCAGTTTGATGAGTAATATTTGCCTGGTGCTTTGACGCTTTTGAAAGAAACATGAAATCAAAGGGTAAATGATTAGGACAGTACACAAAGCAGGTAGCATGGCTTTAAAATAATCCTGAATCTATGCTCCTATGGAAAAAGAACAAGCAGCCTATTGAAGAGAGTTTCATAATTTATTTAGAAAGGATCTCATGTTCTGAGGGAAGGACTGCTTTTTCTTTGTTAGAGGTGAGCAAACACTCAAGTTCGAGGCCATGAGATCAGATTTAATTAATAGGACGTTAACTCAGTATTCCTGACATCAAATCCTCCAGGTGCTGAGTGTGAGGAAGGAAGTAAAAAGTCACTCAGGTGAGAGACTGGCTTATTCGCGCAAGGAGAAAATCATTTCTGTTCTCTACTTTACATTTATATAGCAATAAATAGTTCATGACACAATTTTTATTGAAATTGACAGATTTGAGTACCAGAAAGTTAAAAAGAATGGATATTAATATCCCCATGTGTAGATAAAAGAACTGGGACTCAGGCTCAAATGCTCAGAATGAGTACTTCACCTCCTCTACTTCCTTCAAATCTAGCCTCATCCTCTCATGTTATAATTGCTTCAAACTCTGGATAAAATGGAACTAAGCAGACTGACTACCAACAAGGTCTGCCCAAGTTACATCCAGGTTGTGTCCTGACAGGCTCCCTGCTTATTTGGGGGTTACCCTGAAGAAGGGACACACAGGTAGTCAAATTATGGGTTTTATGACATGTACAGTCTTGGTGATTATATAATAACTGACAAGAGTTGAGCCGTTACTGGCACGGTAAGAACACTGTGCTAAGAACTTTTCATGTATTATCCTCTCAATAACCTCTGAAATCAGTATTATTACAACTCATTTTACAGATGAGGACACAGACACAAATATGAGGAAACTTTCCCAAGGCCACACAGTATGTGTAAACCCATCTAGATCTGTAGTCGTAGGCTTAATAATTAATACTTTGTCATTAACTTTGTTGTCAAAGCTCTTCCTAAGTTTGAATAAATTTAGAAGAACAATTGCAGTAGAAAAAGAACACAAACTCAGCATCAGGTGATCTGAGTTCTAGTCCCAACTCTGCGACTGATTAGCTGTGTATCGAATTCTTACTTTCCCCATCTGCCAAAGGAAGGTTTGACTCTACACAATCTTCATAGTTACTCACAAATCTAATAGGGTGTATTCAACTAAAGACTCTGCCATATTAGGTCCTCAAGGGTCTTCATTTCCTAAACTACAGTCTGAGGATACTCTCTGGGCTTATGAAACTCTGAAAAGCTACACTAATCACCTTAGAAAAACCAAATGTATAAGAGCTATTTTATTTAGTGTAGAGCTCCTAAGAATGTTGACAACTCATCTTCTCATGCTGCTGCATGGATTTGCATTGACTTTGACATCCAGGGTCCAATGACTCCTCATGTCAATTCTGAGAGGTGGGTAGGAGATGAGGGCTCACTGCAGTGAGGAAGAGTATCACCACCATTCAGACACCCCTCCTTTGATGGCTTTTGGCAGCTTGAAAATCACTTCCACAGATCACAACACCCTGTGAGGTAGGCGCTAACATTCTCATTTTATAGATGAGGAAATTAAACCCCAGAAAGTGGTATGTCTTGACTAAACTCTAAATACTTATAAGTAAAGACCTGGGTCCTAAACTCCATCTTCTGACTATAAATCTAAATGCATTTTCATTGCCTCTTGTAAGGAAGGCAGGGCTCTACAGTGGCAGGTAAGCCTCAACGACTCCACTCTTTACCATCCATGTAATCTTGGGGGAGTCAACCAAACTTTATGCATCTCATCTTGTACTTGAAAGTGGGGTCCGGCTGCTTGCTGCTCAAAAGCCAATGAAGAGGCAAGATTGGTGGGAAGGAAAGTTCACTTTATTTTGGATGCTGGCAACTGATGGGGAGGGCAGATCCTGCCCAAAGACCGACTCCCCCACCACTGGCAATCAATGGGCAAGAACTTTTATAGATGGAGGGAGGGGGCTACATACAGAAACAGCACAGTCAGCTCTGACAGTCATCTTGAAATTGGTAATGCAATGGTTTGATCAGTGTCATCTTGATTGTTTTAAGTACATTTAATCTTCGGTTTCAGGGTCGGTTTGTTCCCATTTCTTGAGGCCAGTTCTCAGAGTGGCAGCTTATGTCATGACTATAGTCCGGTCATTATGCAGTTAACTTCTTTCACTTGGTGGGGGTTTCAGTATCTACAAGAGATCTCATTGTATATGGCTCAGAATATTATCTATATCCCTTGAGAAGGAACTAAAAGTCCTTGACTATGCTTAATGACTAAACTATTATTACTCGGTCCCTTTTGACTGTTTTCCTTTGTTTCTGCGTTTTCTCACTTCTCTGATTAACTTATTCTTTGGCTAAAGTTTTTTCACAGGCAAAAGGCAGGCAGAGAACATGGGGGAAAGGACCATAGGGTCCTGTTCCATTTCAATCTGTGAAATGGGTTAATACTACTTACCATGCAATGGTAATGGCTCAAAACTGACACATTCAAAATTACCTAGTAGAGTAGCTGGCACAAAGTAGATACTCAAAATCACTCATTTCCATTTCTCCATGTTTGAAAACCTACTGTTTTATTATGCTTCCAGGAAGTCTACAGTTTTGTCCTTACAGTCTAACTATTGGATTGGCCAAAAAATTTGTTCAGGTTTTTATCTTAAATGAAGAACCAATATTTTAAAGTTTTCCTATAGAAATAATTTTCTTGTCAGTGAAGAATAAATAAGAGGATATATTAGAAATTTGAAAAATTGTTTATTTAATATCTTAGGGTAATCTGGGGCTACAGGGTAACAGATTTCTTGCTCTTTAATTCTTGTTATTCTCTTAGCTTCTAAATCTCACTTTCCATCTTTTAAACTCATCTTTAAAAAGTGAACTCACAAATGATATAATGTATTAGTCAAGCTGCTCTGTCAGGCATTAAGTCCAGAAATGTAAACTCTAATGGAAACTCAAGCATTGGAAAATCTATACTCAGCGTATACAGCTGTGTCCATGGTGAAATATTTACCCATTCTCAATTTACAGAGTAACAAGCGAAAGACTAGTACTCAAACAGAATAAACAAGTCTCCAAACTAGATTTTTCAGTTTTTTTATATTATTTATGCACATTTATTTAAAAACAGAACATTTTATTTTAACCACCATTATTATTTTTCAGTTCCAAAAGGTTGGTGTCCTGCTGGTTTTCTCACCTAATTATCACAATTGGTTTCTGGTGTTGGGGAAAGGAAGGCAAACTATCATTTATTGACCTTTGTGTGTGTAAAGCTCTTTGCATTATCACATTTAATCCACTTGACCCTGAAGAGGAGTGTGCTGCACAGTGTTGTCTGATGCCAGAGTCTGTGTTCTCCACTTCATCATATTACCTCCAAGATTCCTTTGTGATCTTTGTCAGGGCCTCTGGTAGAGCAAAGAAAGAAGGAATGATTTCTTAGGAAATAATATGAGCAATTTCAAGATCTTTTCAACTGAGACAATCCTCTTTTAAAGTGGAAGAATGGAAATCCATTTGTCAGAGGAATTCTCTAGTTGAGAAGAGGCAGAAAGGTATAAGGCGAGTATGGTAGACTAGAAGTAGGACCCCGGCATCTGAATCTTGGTTCCACCACCATATCCCTTTGGGATTTGGGGTTAATTCTAAACTCTTTCTGAGCCCTGATTTACTCTTGTATTAGAACAAAGATTTGGAACCATAAATCTCTAACTTCCCTTCCAGCTCTAGGATCTCATGGTCTAAAATGAATCTTCTTATATGACTCTAGTTAATGGTAAAACAATTCAAGCTTAAGAACAGTTCTATTAAGTACACTAGCCTTTTAAGAGCTCAATTTTGGTTATGTATAATAATGGGTTTAACAAAAACTAGAAATGACGAAAGATGGGTCGCTGAAACCCCCATTTACCTTCTCCCCAGGCAAGGGTTTGGCAGTTTGCCAGACAGTTTATTTTCTAGCAACGTGCCAGAAAAACAGAGTGGGTTTGGTAGCACAGAAGGCGCAGCCACTTTGGGATTTTTGCTTCCATACTGTAATCAGATTCTCACAGTGCCAGTGGGCCTGGCCTTAGAGTTGAGCTGGAAATCATAAAGCAGTGGTCATCTCCTAAGTTTAAGCTGAGATCCATATTCTACAAGGTACCTCCTGCCCAGTGACTAACGGGTTGCATGAGTGGTTGTGGTTACTAGGAGGCAGAGGAGGGAATAATCACTCAATGGTAAAGATGCTGGAGAAGGTTAGAGGTCATTCTGTAGTGGTAACTGGAAGACTGAAGCTTATTTGAAGGTTGAATAGGACCCAGATAAATAGAGACGAGTTGGGGGCTAAGAGGTAAAAACATAGAACAGCTAGAGAAAAATGAATGATCTAATTTAGCACAGGCAACTCAGATACAGAGGTCTTCTGAATTAAACCCAGAGTTTCTAGGCTCTAAAGAAATGTGGAGTTATGTAGATGAGTCACAATAGACAGATTAAAAAATCTTCAATTCCATTTCTTTATGTGAGTGACTTTTATTCATTGACAATGAAGGTAATAACCAAATTGGTTATAAACTTGCTTTTTTTAAACTGATTTTACAGAGACCTCTCTGAAGAGAGTAACTTTGATACTTTCTCAGGATGCGCTTGCCTTTGACCAGTTCACTGGCATTACGCTCTCCACAGAAAATAATTCTATTGAAAGTTTCATGGTTTCATGTGGCAATTGGGTCTTGGATTCTTTTGGCATCAGCTGCCTCCATCAGTTCATCACAAGAAAGCCATGCTCTCCTTGTTAAACTCTTTGAGCTTAAAGTGAAAGCTGTCCAATTGAATGAGACGTGTGGGACCATTTTCAAGTCTAGAAGCACTTTGCAATGCTCCTGAGTATGTGGCATCTCACTGGGGTCATGTCATTCATCAACTGAAGATAATGAAAAAATAGAGCTCTAATAGCTTCACTGTGGATAGGTCCAAGTATAACATCAACATCTCCCTTTGCCTGTTCACACACACCAGTCATAAAATAATTTGCATGTAAAATAGTATTTTCCAATATCACAAGAATGATCTCTCTATGGAAACGGCAGTAAATAAGTAGTATGTAGACTCTGTGGGCTTTAGTTTGGAGTCTTTGTTAATGTTAACATTCTTATTTTTGCCATAGCTGATTTCTTCTAACTCTAAGCCAGTTAATATTCATGCATGAACTATGCCTTTTGAATTTAACTAGCTAAGGAGAACTGGATTTTTTTTGCCTATTTAAAAATCAAGATTTGCCATCAGTAACTTAGAGAAACTTTTCTCACAGATGTTTCCATCATATAAGTTGCTAAAGTAGTGTTTTAGAGCTTGAGAACTGGTCTTTGGAGCCGAAAGTCTTTAGTTATTCAAAGAATCATGAAGTTCTCCCCTCCTTCCCTTCTTCTTTCGACCACAATAAAATTTAGCATGGCATGCGTATACATTTTAGCAAGCAAGGCATGGGGAATTCAAGACAAATGATCTCCAAATCTCTGCCTTTAAGGAATGCAGAGTCTAAGAGAATTAGACCTAAATAAGTAATTGTGTAGGCCACATGTCAGCTGAGTTACCCTGGTCATTAAGATTCAACGAGTTTGCTTCCAGTCATAAGCTATAAGCAATGATAGCCTTCAGTACCTCCCAGTCCTTCCAAAAGAATTGTTCGGGGAGGTAGGAAAAGAGAGTAGGGGGTTAGGATGATACTTACACTCCCCTCTCATCACTTCTGGCTGCATCTTGCTGTTCCATGTATAATGTTCCTGCATCATACTGCCCAAGCTGTGGGACATGACCTCTTTAGTCCCTGAAGTCTTCATGCACACAAAGTTTGAGATGATGGAGGGGTTTTACGCTGTCCATTACATGTGCCCCTCTCTCTGTAGATACCTTGTTTCTCCATCTTTTAGGTCTCCACCCTATTAACATAGCAGAGAGAAGCTTAACAGAATTGTAGAAAGTAAGGGATGAAATGAAGCACGAAAGATGAATAAACACCTTCCAGACTCTGGGACACATCACAGCAGTGAGGGAGCCGTTTCTTCCTTAATTAGGTGGAGCCCTCCATCTTCTTCATCTCTGCTCCCTGCTCTCCTATCCATGGACTCAGCCGGAGCCAGCTACTCCTGCCTCATACTTCAGTGGTACCCCAAACTGTAGAGACTGAAATTTTCTATTTTGCTTCTTGTGTCTCCTTTAGTCCCCATAAAATAAAGGGAGCACTATAAAGATTCATTGATATTGAATTGTGTCACATCTTTTAGAAAGCAATCATGGCTGTTTTAAATATTATATTTTTCCCTTTTAAAATTGCAACACAGTCTAAACTAATCCAATGCTAGATCAAGGTGTTAACATGCTCTCACAAGGGATAATGGATTCTGTACTTCCCATCCTAAACCATGACTCTAAAAAAGTATAAACAATAGTCAAGTTCCATACCAGTCAAGCAGACTTCAATGACTACTAGAAAGTTTGTTTTTAAATTAAAAATAAGTACTATTGAATACAGAGTTCTATCATTGTTAAAACACAGTTATTTTGTTGCATCATAGTCAATAGATGCTCATTCACCTCTTAACAATAGTGAAGGTAACTTTAAGTTAAAGAGAAAAAAAGAGTCTTGTTCTCTAGGAATTAACATTCTAAAAGAAACTTGTTTTCTGAAGTAAATCTTATAGATCAAAATGCCAGAATTGTAAAGTCAAAAGAATTAAAGAGTTGAGAATTGAATAGCTTGCAATATCACTTCTCAAACATTTATGCTGTAAGGGCCACTTAAGAAGAAATGATAATGGAAACACACAAATCACTTCCTAATCTTATTTTAGCCTTTAGGTTCATATTTTTCATAGAACTAATGAAGTGCTAGGTCTTTCATTGATAGTTGTCTTTTCACATAATCCTGTTTACCCTGCAAGTGGAAATACTTCTCAAGAGTGAAATGACCAAATTGAAGAAAAATATAGGTCTTAGATAAGAACACATTTTAATGTATTATTTAAAGTTGTTTGTCATTCCAAATCATGTGAAGTCATTTCTAAAGATGACCATCATCAGTTCCTTCCTTCTCTGTACCTCTGTGCCATTTCCACATCAGGAGCTAGTCAAATCTGCTCTTCCTTGAATTTGGGCTTGGCCTTAAGTTCTTACTTGACCAACAGAAAAAGTTAGAAATAAAATCACAGCATTTCCAAGGTCATAAAAAGTCTTAAACCTTGCACCTGGGCCTCATGAAGTACACCCTTTGGAACCCATCTGCCATACTGTGATCAGTCCAAGCCACATTGAAAGACCACAAACGGAAGCTTCAGAAGACAATGTTTTAGCTGAACTTCCTACCAGTAGCTGGCCATGTGATTCAGCCATCTTGGCTGTTGAGCCCATTTGAGCCTTCAGATGACTCCAGCCTCAGCTACAGTAGAGCCTGCATGGGAGGCCCTGAGCAAGAATTACCCAGTTAAGCCAGTCAACCTACAGATCCGCGAGATATAATAATAAGTTGTTTTAAACCACTAAATTTTATGTTACTTTAAAATTTTTATTGGAGTATAGTTCAATGTTGTGTTAGTTTCAGGTATACAGCAAAGTGAATCAGTTATAAATATACATATATCTACTCTTTTTTATTTTTTCAGATTCTTTTCGCATATATGCCATTACAGAGTATTGAGTAGAGTTCCCTGTACTATACAGCAGGTTCTTATTAGTTATCTATTTTATATATAGTAGTGTGTATATGTCAGTCCCAATCTCCCAATTTATCCCTTCCCACCCTCTTATCCCCTGGTGACCATAAGTTTGTTTTCTACATTGGTGACTAAATTTTAGGATGCTTTGTAACAGAGCAAAAATATTAAGAACAGAAATAAAAATATTTTGAATAGTTCATTTATTCTTTCTTTTTTTCCACTTTTTGTATAATCTTTTTGAACCGGGTACAAATCTAGGTATTAGGGATTAAAAGATCAGTGAGATATAAGCTGGAAGGCCTAAGCTATTTGCTTAAGGAACTTAGCACATAGTTAGGGATACAGACAAATGAACAGCAAAATATTACACAGTATGATGACTGCTATCATAAAAATGTGGGTGGATCCTGTGTTATCACTTAGCCTTGAGAAAACTAATCAGTTTTTTGTAAGGTGATGAACAAATTGAGACTTGAAAAATGAGCAGGAGATAGCAAGGCATTTAGGTAGAGGGAAACACTGGAGCATTACCATGGAGAGAAGATGGCATGTGGAGCCCTCCTGGAATTGCAAATAGTTCATCAATGCTGGAGCATCTGTGGGGGGCTAAATGGCTAGAGATGTGATTGGAAAGATTGGCTGAGAATTCAAAAAGGTCCTGTGTTCTCTCGAAGGAGTTTGGATTTTATTCTTCAATGTTAAATTCTAGCTGTAGTTACCCTTTTTTTTTTACCCTTTTGTTTTTATTTTATCCTATTGTTCTTCAATAATTAAAAAGTAATAGAACTCCTCTAGTTGTTGTATGGAAGGATTTTGAAGAAAGGCAGAGAGTCACTTTATCCAATTTATAATTCAGGATGATGGTATCAGAAATAGATTGGTGGTGTGGTAGAGAAGGCAGGATTATATGCAGAGAGACTATTTAAGAGTCTGTTCTAGTAACTTAGGTATGACAGTAGGAGTGAGATTGGAGAGAAGGAGAGGGATACAGGATATGCTAAGCAGGTAGAACTTGGATGTTGAATTTAATAAGACAAGAGAGAGGGAGGAATCCAAAATGAGTTCCAGATTTCTTACTTGGGCAAATGAGTAGATGATGATGTCATTCACTGAGGTGTAGTGAGGGGATAATGGTGAACAGTTTTGTATGTATTGGATTTAAAGCATGTATTGGGCATTCATGTGGAGATGTACAGTAGAAAGTTGGATGTATAGCTCTATAGAGTAGAAGAGGAATCCAAGTTGAAGGTCTAGATTTAGAAGGTCATCAGTATACAGAAAGGGCTTGAAGCTGTGGATGTGAATGAGCACTGAAGAGAAATGTGCACTATGTTAGCAGAGTTTAAGCATAGAACTTTGGGGGAATGGCAGTATTTAAGGGATAGTTAGAAGAAACCTGTAATGGGGATTGAGAAGAAGAAGGCAGAGAGGTATGAGGAAATCATGTATAAAAAGCCAAGGAAGAGAGAGTTACAAAAGGAAAGAGATGACAATGCCATAAAATTCCACAAAGAGGAAATATGTGATGAGAAGTCTATTGATGATCTTGGGTTGATCGGTTTCAGTAAATTTATGAGGGCAAGAGAGAAGATCTGGTAGAATCAGAAGTAAACAAGGAGTCACAAGTTTGAAAAGGCTTGAGGGGTGGGGCAGGAAGCAGTCAGGAAGTCTCTGTGAAGTAGATGAGAGATCTGTCATCCAAGAATGGTGGAAGAGGTGGTGGATAGATGGTTTCTAAAAGCATAGGAAGAATCTGAAAAAGCTATTGTAGGGTCATAGCATAAGCAGATTCAGGCCTCAGGAAAGGACTGCTAAGTGGCCCTCAGGACAGAGTTAAGATTTAAAAGAATGAATTTTTATTATCACTAACCTGCGCAGGTGTGTGACCTTTTTTCCCTAGCACTCAGTGACTCAGGTATGTCAGCAAGAAGATGAGTGATTGGATTGATCCAGTGTTAGGATTTTCAGGGCAGGTGCAATGGATTCATAAATTGGCATGGGAGTTGAGACTACTGATAAAAAAGTGGCAAGGGTTTTAGGTCACAGAATCTAATCAAGGATCAGAGGGCTCATTGAGGTGGAAGAATGTGTATTAAAATGAGAGAGGTGGAAGGACTGTGGTCAGAAAGAGATGCTTTTCAGATTAGGGATGAGCTAGATTTTCCTTATGGGCCTGAAATAGACACAGGATGATGTAGGACTTCTGAAGAAGAGAGTTTAAGATATCAATGACTGTCATGACATTCTTGTATCAGGAGGTGAGAAGTCTCCATGGAGGAAACGGGTGGAGAATGACTTAGCTGCACTGCATGAGCCTCAAAGGAAGAGATAAAGAAATGATATAAAGAAGGCATTGATTAACTCTGAGGCATGGATCAGGTAATAGCTGAGCGAGTGGATCTTTTCAGGGTCAAGAGGAGTGCTCCAGGCAGATGAGGAAGATGAGGGAGGGCATTTCAAGTAAAATCAATAACACCTGTCAAGGTTTAAATTCTTTTTCAGGGGAGTTAAGATGGTGGCAGAGTAGAAGGACATGGGGTTTGTCTCTCTCCATGGATGCATCAGGAATACATCTACAGGTGCAATAATTCTCACAGAAAACTGGCTGAACACTAACAGAAGACCTTGGACACCAGAAAAGACTATAAAGGTCCCTGCATAACTGGCGACCTGCAGGGTCTTGATTCCTTGATCAGAAGTTGGGCCTAAGGCTCTGGTGTGGGAGCACTGAGTCCAGGACTCAGGACCACTAGAGAATCCCCAGCCACAGGGAAGATTAATTGCTGAGAGCTCTCATGGAGGCCTCTATCAGAGTCCAAGACCTGGCTCTGCCTGACTGCCTGCAGCTCCCAATGCTGAATGCCTCACTCAAAACAACAAATAAGATAGGAACACAAACCCACCCACCAGCACACAGACTACCTAAAGTCATACTAAGCTCACAGACACCCTAAAACACACCACTTGACACAGCCCTCCTCATTAAAGGGAAAAGACTCAGCTCCACCCACCAGAATGCAGGCACCAGTCCCTCCCATTAGGAAGCCTACTCAAGACCCTGAACCAACCCCACCACAAGGGGCAGAGAACAGAAGCAAGAGGAATTACAACCAGGCAGCCTAGGGAAAGGAGACCTCAAATACTGTAAATTAGACAAAATGAGAAAACAGAAACATCTTGCAGGCAAAGGAGCAAGATAAAAACCCACAAGACCAAATAAAAGAAGAAGAAATATGCACATTGCCTGAAAAAGAATTCAGAGTAATGATAGTGAAGATGATCCAAAAATCTCAGAAATAGAATAGAGAAAATACAAGAAACATTTAAGAAGGATGTAGAAGAACTAAAGAGCAAACAAACAGTGATGAACAAAACAGTAACTGAAATTAAAAATACAATGGAATCAATAGCAGAATAACTGAGGCAGAAGAATGAGTTAGTGAGCTGGAAGGTAGAATGGTGGATATAACTGCTGCAGAGCAGAATAAAGAAAAAAGAATAAAAAGAATGGAAGACAGTCTCAGAGAATTTGGGGACAATATTAAGCACACCAACATTGGAATTATAGGCATCCCAGAAGAAGAAGAAATAAAGGGTCTGAGAAAATATTTGAGGAGATTATAGTTAAGAACTTCCTCAACATGGGAAAGGAAATAATCAGTCAAGAAGCACAGCATCCCATATAGAATAAACCTAAGGAGAAACAAATGGAGACACACATTAATCAAACTAACAAAAATTGAACACAAAGAAAAAATATTAAGCGCAACAAGAGAAAAGCAACAAATAACATACAAGGAAATCCACATAAGGTTAACAACTGATCTTTCTGCAGAAACTCTGCAGGCCAGAAGGGAGTGGCAGGATATATTTAAAGTGATGAAAGGGAAAAACCTACAGCCAATATTACTCTACCCAGCAAGGATCTCATTGAGATTTCATGGAGAAATCAAAAGTTTACAGATATGCAAAAGCTAACAGAATTCAGCACCACCAAACCAGCTTTACAACAATTGCTAAAGGAACTTCTCTAGGAAGGAAACACAAGAGAAGGAAAAGACCTACAAAAACAAACCCCAAACAGTTAAGAAAGTGGTAATACATATCAATAATTACCTTAAATGTAAATGGATTAATTGCTCCAACCAAAAGACATAGATTGGCTGAATGGATACAAAAACAAGACCCGTATATATGCTGTCTACAAGAGAACAATTTCAGGCCTAAGGACACATACAGACTGAAAGTAAGGGGCTGGAAAGAAATATTCCATGCAAATGGAAGTCAAAAGAAAGCTGGAGTAGCAGTACTTATCAGCCAAATTAGACTTTAAAATAGAGACTATTAAAGAGATAAGGAAGGACACTATATAATGATTGAGGGATCAATCCAAGAAAAGTATCTATCAGTTATGAAAATTTATGCACTCAACATAGGAGCACCCAATACATAAGGCAAATGCTAATAACCATAAAAGGGGAAACAGACAGTAACACAATAATAGTAGGGGATTTTAACCCCCACTTACACCAATGGACAGATCATCAAAACAGAAAATCAATAAGGAAACACAAGCTTTAAATGACACATTGGACCACATGGACTTAGTCGATATTTATAGGACATTGCACTCCAAAACTACAGAATACATTTTCTTCTCAAGTGCACATGGAACATTCTCCAGGATAGATCACAACTTGGGTCACAAATCAAGCCTTGGTAAATGTAAGAAAACTGAAATTATAT
Organism: Hippopotamus amphibius kiboko; assembly: GCF_030028045.1. NCBI lineage: Eukaryota > Metazoa > Chordata > Mammalia > Artiodactyla > Hippopotamidae > Hippopotamus > Hippopotamus amphibius. Next base: position 140,010,024 of record NC_080188.1, on the reverse strand, counting down.
CAAGCATCTTTTCCAACCACAACACTATGAGACTAAATATCAATTACAGGGAAAAAAATGTAAAAAATACAAACACATGAAGGCTAAACAATAAGCTGCTAAACAACCAAGAGATCAGTGAAGAAATCAAAGAGGAAATAAAAAAAATACTTAGAAACAAATGACAATGAAAATACTGTGATGCCAAACCTACAGGATGCAGCATAAGCAGTTCTAAGTGGGAAGTTTATAGCAATACAATCCTACATCAAGAAACAAGAAAAATCTCAAATAAACAACTTAACCTTGTACCTAAAACAATTAGAGAAAGAACAAAAAAAACCCCAAAGTTAGCAGAAGGAAAGAAATCATAAAGATCAGATCAGAAACAAATGAAAAAGAAATGAAGGCAACAATAGCAAAGATCAATAAAATTAAAAGCTGGTTCTTTGAGAGGATAAACAAAGTTGATAAACCATTAGCCAGACTCATCGGGAACAAAAGGGAGAATATGCAAATCAACAGAATTAGAAATGAAAAAGGAGAAGTAACAACTGACACCACAGAAATACAAAAGATCATGAAAGACTACTACAAGCAACTATATACCAATAAAATAGACAACCTGGAAGAAATGGACAAATTCTTAGAAAAGTACTACCTTCCAAGACTGTATCAGGAAGAAACAGAAAATATGAACAGACCAATTACAAGTAATGAAATTGAGACTGTGATTAACAGTCTCCAAACAAAAGCCCAGGGCCAGATGGCTTCACAGGTGAATTCTATCAAACATTTAGAGAAGAGCTAACACCTATCCTCCTCAAACTCTTCCAAAAATTTGCAGAGGGAGGAACACTCCCAAACGCATTCTATGAGGCCACCAGCACCCTCATAACAAAACCAGAAAAAGACATTACAAAAAGAAAAGTACAGGCCAATATCAGTGATGAACATAGACACAAAAATCCTCAACAAAATACTATCAAACAGAATCCAACAGCACATCAAAAGGATCATACACCATGATCAGGTGGGATTTATCATAAGAATGCAAGGATTCTTCATTATATTCAAATCAATCAATGTGATACACCATATTAACAAATTGAAGGATAAAAACTACATGATAATCTCAATAGATGCAGAAAAAGCTTTTAACAAAATTCAATACCCATTTATGATTAAAACAAACTCCCCAGAAAGTGGACATAGAAGGGAACTACCTCAACATAATAAAAGCCATATATGACAAACCAACAGCCAAATCATTCTCAATGGTGAAAAACTCAAAGCATTTCCTCTAAGAACAGGAACAAGACAAGAGTGCCCATTCTCACCACTATTATTCAACATAGTTTTGAAAGTCCCAGCCACATGAACCAGAGAAGAAAAAGAAATGAAAGGAATCCAAATTGAAAAGAAGTAAAATTGTCACTCTTTGCAGATGAAATGATACTATACATAGAATATCCTAAAGATGCTACCAGAAAACTACTAGAGCTAACTGAAGAATTTAGTAAAGTAGCAGGATACAAAATTAATGCAGAGAAATCTCTTGCATTCCTATACACTAACAACGAAAAATCAGAAAAAGAAATTAAGGAAACACTCCCATTTACCATTGCAAAAAATTATAAAATACCGAGGCATAAAGCTACCTAAGGTGGCAAAAGACCCATACTCAGAAAACTATAAGACATTGATAAAAGAAATCAAAGATGATACAAGCAGAGAGATATAACACGCTCATGGAAGAATCAACATTCTGAAAATGACTATACTACCCAAAGCAATTCACAGATTCAATGAAATCCCTATCAAATTACCAAAGGCATTTTTCATACAACTAGGACAAAAAAATTATGCAATTTGTATGGAAATCCCAAACAGCCAAAGCAATCTTGAGAAAGAAAAACAGATGGAGGAATCAGGCTCCTTGACTTCAGATTACAATACAAGGCTACAATGATCAAGACAGTATGGTACTCATTGAGATAGAGATGGGAATAAAGAGAAGTTGCTGTCCAAAAGAAAAAAAAGACAGTATGGTGCTGGCACAAAAACAGAAATACAGATCAATGGAACAGGTTATAGAGCCCAGAGATAAACCCACGCACATATGGCCATCTAATCTGTGACAAAGGAGGCAAGAATATACAATGGAGAAAAGATGGTCTCTTCAATATGTGGTGCTGAAAAAACTAGACAGCTACATGTAAAAGAATGAAATCAGAGTACTTCCTAAAACCATATACAAAAATAAACGCAAAGTGGGTTAAAGACCAAAATTTAAAGCCAGATGCTGTAAAACTCTTAGAGGAAAATATAGGAAATACACTCTTGGACACAAATCATAGCAAAGTCTTTTTTGACCCACCTCCTAGAATAATGGAAATAAAAACAAAAATAAACAAATGGGACCTAATTAAGCTTAAAAGCTTTTGCACAGCAAAGGAAACCATAAACAAGATGAAAAGATAACCCTCAGATTGGGAGAAAATATTTGCCAACAAAGCAACGGACAAAGGATCTCCAAAATCTCCAAAATATACAAGCAGCTCATGCAGCTCAATGTCAAAAAAACAAAAATCCCAATCCAAAAATGGGCAGAAGACCTAGATAGACATTTCTGCAAGGAAGATATACAGATGGCCGAGAGGCACATGAGAAGCTGCTCAACATCACTAATTATTAGAGAAATGCAAATCAAAACTACAATGAGGTATCACCTCACACTGGCCAGAATGGACATTATTAAAAAAATCTAGAAACAATAAATGCTGGAGAGGGTGTGGAGAAAAGGGAGCACTTCTGCAGTGTTGGTGGAATGTAAATTGATACAGCCACTATGGAGAACAGTATGGAGTTTCCTTAAAAAACTAAAAATGGAATTACCATATGACCCAGCAATCCCACTCCTGGGCATATACCTTGAGAAAACCACAATTCAAAAAGACACACGTACCCCAATGTTCACTGCAGCAGTATTTACAATAGCCAGGACATGGAAGCAACCTAAGTGTCCATTGACAGATAAATAAAGAAGAAGTGGTACATGTATACAATGGAATATTACTCAGCCATAAAAATGAATGAAATTGGGTCATTTGTAGAGATGTGGATGGACCTAGAGTCTGTCATACAGATGAATTGTGCCAGAAAGAGAAAAAAAAATACTCTATGCTAATGCATATATATGGAATCTAAAAAAAAAAAAAAAAAAGAAGAAGAAGCACTGATGAACCTAGTGCCAGGACAAAGAGTAAAGATGCAGACATAGAGAATGGTCTTGAGGACACAGTGGGAGGGGAAGGGAAGTTGGGATGAAGTAAGCGAGTAGCATTGACATATATATACTATACAGTGTAGAATAGATGGCTAGTGGGTAGCTGCTGTATAAATAGGGAGACAAACTTGATGCTTGGTGGTGACTTAGAGGGGTGGGAATGGGAGGAGGGGAGAGGGGCTCAAGTGGGATGGGACATGGGGATATATGTGTAAATACAGCCCATTCACCTTGTTGTACAGTGGAAACTGCACAACATTGTAAAGCAATTGTTCTCCAATAAAGATCTGAGGGAAAATAAATAAATAAAGTAAATAAATAAACAAGTAAATTCTTTTTTAGCACAATATGTCCCAGGAGCTACAGCCCATAAGTACACATCCTACTTCCTATTTTTCCTCTTTTTTTCCAGACTATGACCATTATGGAAAAGAAATCTTATGAAATTAAGATAATCCTATATCCTGGATACCTAATCAGGTTTTACTTAAAATGTGCCTGAGCTTGCCATTTGTACTCTCTGCATAACCCTGTTTTCATTATTTTTCAAGGACAAATGGTAAGAGTGAAAGATAATTCTGTGGGCTCTTAAATATCTTTGAAGAAGTGCCACTTTTATGACTTTGCAGGAATTGATATCTTAGAATCCATTATTTAACCATGACCCTTATTCCCTTTCTATTCGTCTTTGGGAGCAAGTGTAATTTTAGGAAGATCATGGCCTTAAAGGCCAGACAGAGCTGGTATTGAATCTTGCTAACAACATATACAAGCTGTGTGACATTTAGCACTTACTTAAGCTTTCTGGGTTGCCATGTCTTCCTCTGTGAAATATGAAAAACATGCCTATCTCCCAGAGTTAGGAGGATGAAATGAGATCATGTGAATAAGAGATATGATATAAATAGATGCTCAATAATTTCCCCTTTCTGGCTCTCTCTCAACCACCTTTGCTTCTCTCAACTGTGTTTTCCTGTGCCAATTTCTTTCAAGCACTTGGATGCTGACCTTTTATTTCTCTTAATCCATTGAATCCTCTATACTTGTCTATCTCCTACCTGCCATAGCCTCATTGAAATGCACCACAACTCCTGAAAGCACTTGACTTTCCCAGAATCTTGACTTCCAGCAGTCAACTCAGAAAGATAGAAGAGAAAAAGAAGTGGGAGAGGGGAAACTCCTTTGTACTGAATGGTTTTAAGGATGGAATCTTGGAGACAAGGGCAGAAAGTGATCATGGAATGGAAAATAAAAAGAACAAATATAAGAATGTGGAATAAATAATCACCTTAACTCAGAGCAGCAAAGGATCCTGTTAAGTTGAGTGATATCCAGTTACAGTTTCTTGGTGCTCTAACCACCTTTCCGAAACTAGTGTTCTTTGAATAGGAGGAGCAAAAATTTTTAATAACTAAATGGTGTTTTTTTACACAGTTTTTATTTTTTCATCAAAATGTAATCCATATTTTAAATTTCTCCTCCTTGCTGGACCCCCTTATTTTTAATAGGAGCATAACTGCTTTACAACGTTTGTGTTAGTTTCTGCTGTACAGCAAAGTGAATCAGCTATATGTATACAAATATCCCCTCCCGCTTGGACCTCCCTCCCTCCTCCCCGCCCTCCCCCCCCATGTAGGTCATCAAAGAGCAATGAGCTGAGCTCCCTGTGCTATATAGCAGGATCCCACTAGCTATTTTTACACATGGTAGTGTATATATGTCACTTCTAATTTTCCAATTCATCCCATGCTCCCCTTCCTCTTCTGTGTCCACATGTTCATTCTCTACATCTGTGTCTCTGTTTCTGCTTTGAAAATATGTTCACCTGTACCATTTTTCTAGATCCCACATATATGCATTAATATACAACATTTTTTTTTCTCTTTCTGGCACAATTCATCTGTATGACAGACTCTAGGTCCATCCACATCTCTACAAATGACCCAATTTCATTCATTTTTATGGCTGAGTAATATTCCATTGTATACATGTTGTCCCAGAGGTCTCTGAGACTGTCCTCAATTCTTTTTTTAAAAAAAATTTAAATTAATTAATTAATTTATTCATTTATATTTTTGGCTCAGTCTTGTCTTCATTGCTGTGTGTAGGGCTTTCTCTACTTACGGTGATTGGGAGCTTTCTCTTCATTGTGGTGTGTGGGCTTCTCACTGCGGTGGCTTCTCTTGTTATGGAGCATGGGCTCTAAGCACATGAACTCAGTAGTTGTAGCGCATGGGCTTAGTTGCTCCATGGCATGTGGGATCTTCCTGGCCCAGGGATCAAACCTGTGTCCCCTGCATTGGCAGGCAGATTCTTAACCACTGTGTCACCAGGGAAATTCCTGTCCTCAATTCTTTTCATTCTTTTTTCTTTATTCTGCATCTTGGCAGTTATTTTCACCATTCTAACTTCCAGCTCACTTATTCATTCTTCTGCCTCTGTTTTCTGTTATTTACTCCTTCTAGTGTATTTTTCATTTCAGTTACCATGTTGTTCATCACTGTTTGTTTGTTCTTTAGTTATTCTAGGTCCTTGTCAAACATGTTTTGTATTTTCTTGATCTGTGCCTCCATTCTATTTGTGAGATTTTAGGTCATCTTTACTATCATTACTCTGAGTTCTTTTACAGGTAGGTTGCCTATTTTCTCTTTATTTATTTAGTCTTGTAGGTTTTTACCTTGCTCCTTCAACTGTAATGTATTTTTTTGTGGTCTAATTTTTTTTTTCTTTGATGAGTGGGGCTGTGTTCCTGTCTTGCTGGTTGTTTGACTTGAGGCATCCAGCACTGCAGTTGTCAGACAGTTGGTTGGAACTGGGTCTTAGTGCTGAGATGAGGACCTCTGGGAGACCTCATATCAATTAATATTCCCTGGGGTCTGAGGTTCTCTGTTAGTCCAGCAGTTTGGACTTGGTACTCCCACCACAGGAGCTCAGGCCCCACCCCTGGCACAGTCATGTGGGGAGCCCTCTAGTCCTCTTAGGTGTCTGAGTTCTCCCACCAGTGCCTGGTATGTGCCCTATTTGTGAGGAGATGTGAAATCCTAATCCTCCCACTCTGCCATCTTGATGCCAACCCCAGCAGCCTTGTTTTATATTTTATCGCCTGCAGAGGTTTGCAGCCAAGAAAAAGAGGGACTCTTCAACTAGTTCACTATTTATACTTTCCAAATAGAGTAGTGCATTGTTTTTAGGTGAATGATGCTCTCTGGGTTGTGTAACACAGTTGCCTAGAGAATCAAGGAGGCTGGGCTGGGTCTTGAGATGCAGGACACTGAAATCTTCAGAGGTGCCAAACTTCAGTGGTTCCTTTACTTTTTCCCATTAATGGTTAAACAAGTGTTCTGTGTACATTTCTATTCAACTCTGTAGCAACAGCAGAAAAATAAGTTTGTAATATAGATGGCAAACCCCTCAAAACAGGTAATTCATAAAAGAAGAAATATAAATAGCCAATGAACCTATGAAAGGATATTCTGTCTCTCTGGTAATGAGAGCAATGCCACCTAAAACAGCAAGAATGAGCCATTTAAACTGATAGCATAGAATAGTAACCATCGTTGATATGGATGTGAGGGAAGCCTGGAAGAGAATAGACCCCCAATGGTAATGCTGGTTATTACTGAACAACATGACCATAGCTGATTTCTCTTTGTTTTTTTATACATCTCTGAATGCCTTCCTATCTGCCCACCCCTCCCAATAGACACACGCACATAATAATCATATGTCTAACTGGGAAAATAAACAGGGGAATGATCTAATATATTGTGTGTTTAAAACTCTTAAAAGAAAAATGTTAAATATGCACCAAAGTAAAGAGAACAATTTGAATATCCCTCCTGAGAACCCATCTGAAGATTTGATAGTGAATCAATATTTTTTCCTATCTTCCCCCACACTCCTTCCATTCTTCCTTTCCTTTCTCTCTTTCCTTCCTTTTTCTTTCCTTCTTCTCTTCTTTATTCTTTCTTTCCCTTCTTTTTTTTTCCCTTTGGTGCTTTATTTTGAAGCAAATCCATATCATGTTATCTTAACCTCAAATATTTCCATATATATATCTTTTAAAAGGGATATTTTCTTACGAAACCACAATTTTGTTATCAGGCCTGACAAAATTAACAAAAAATTCATTAGTAACATCTAATTCCAAATGTACTTTAACATTTCCCCAATTATCTCAAAAAAGAGTTTTACATGGATTTATTTGGATCAGTACCCAAATGAGGGTCAATCATTGCAGCATTTGATTATAATGCCTTTTAAGTCCCTTAATTTGCAGCAGACCCCACTCCTCCCTCCTTTTTTTTTTTCCTGGTCTTTGACTTGTTGAATAAACTAGGTTAGCTATCCTGTAAATTGTACCAAATTCTGAATTTGTCTATTTGTTCTCCTACTGCCCTGAAAACTAAAGGTTAAACCTAAATCTTGATTAAATTCAGGGTTTAACATTTTTTGGCAAGAATATTTCATAAGTGGTACTGTGTATTCCTTATTGCATTACATCATGCTGTATACAACGTCTGGTTGTCTCACTTTAAGACCTACTAAAATTGATCTGTGAATTCACATGGGGTAGCCTGATCATTCCACCCTGAATGCCCCTAACATCCTCCCCTAATGGCTTTAGTATCTGTTGATGTTTATTGCCTGAATCAGTTACTTCACGAGTGGTTGTAAATGGTGATGTTTCAATTTTATTAATCCTTATACATTTAATAACTATAATTCTTCTCTAAAGGAAAAAAATGTCTCATTAATTATGGATTTTTGGTTTTTCTGAAATTTAGTCATACAGGTTATGGAAGGTAAGCACATACAAGTATTTCCTAATTTTGTCCACTTCAAAATTTTAGAAGAAATGACAAACCAGTGGCAAGAAATATCCATATTGTCCAGGTTGTGGCCTATAAGTAACATTATATCCTGAAAGGAACCAGGACTTTGTGGAGAAAGGGCTGATTCCAAGTCTGAGACTGGAAATAAGCAGGATCATGATAAGCCTTGTGGTGCCAATAAGCAAAAAATCTATCCAAAAAGGGGGTGGGGCTGTGTCATAAAGATCTCGTATGATCTAGAAGCTAGTGTGAGAGAGCGTCCACTGGTGTAAGATGGGGCCATTTGAGAATCAAAAACAATAGCAACTGCAATTGATTGACTCACATTGAAATATATTTTAAAAGCCCGTGAGCTCATAATGATCAAATGAAAAATAAAAACATGTAGAGAATCATAAACTACCAGCCAAAACAAAAACCAATACACTGGTAGCCTCTACAGGAAAATAGGACACTGACCACTTAACTCTGAAAATTAATAAATTAAAGAGAAAGAACGATTATGTTTTAAAAGATCAGCATGACTGCTTTGTGAAGAGAAGGCTGTTGGAAGATGAGTGAAAATAGGAGACTTGCAATGAAATCCAGGAACTGTGCAAATTACCAAGAATATATAGATGAAAGAGCTAGGCCCTGACCTCCTGGAGCTCCCATTTCTGGTGGGGTGGATTGCCTCTTAATCAGGCAATTGTAATCAAGTGGGATATGTATAATAATAGGGGAAAGCAGAGGTGCCACTGGAACACACAGGAAGGGAGGGTATCAAGTTACCCTGGGAGCTCTAATCCAGAGGAGATGATACACAAACTGAGTCTCACAGTTTGAGCCAGAAATAAAAAGTTGTCCTGCCTCAAAGCAACTCCAAAGCCTGTTGAAGCCTGATGGAACTGACAGCAATGGTCAGTACTAACTCAGAACCTGCACAGGATTAACCTGGCAGGAGGAGGAAGGGAACACAGTCCAGCAGGGAACGGACTGGAGAAGATGGGCTACAATTTGACCCAGCCTAGCCACAGAAAGGTTAAGGCTCAGCTCTCTCTCTCTTTTTTTTTTTTTTTTTATTATTTTTTTGGGGGTACACCAGGTTCAATCATCTGTTTTTATACACATATCCCCGTATTCCCTCCCTTCCTTGACTCCCCCCCCCCCGAGTCCCACCCACCCTCCCCGCCCCAGTCCTCTAAGGCATCTTCCATCCTCGAGTTGGACTCCCTTTCTTATACAATAACTTCCCACTGACTGTTTTACAGTTGGTAGTATATATATGTCTGTGCTACTCTCTCGCTTCGTCTCAGTTTCCCCTTCACCCCCCGCCCCCTCCCATACCTCAAGTTCTCCAGTCCATTCTCTGTATCTGCATCCTTGTTCTTGTCACTGAGTTCATCAGTACCATTTTTAGATTCCGTATATGTGAGTTAGCATACAATATTTGTCCTTCTCTTTCTGACTTACTTCGCTCTGTATGACAGATTGTAGTTCTATCCACCTCATTACATATAGCTCCATCTCATCCCTTTTTATAGCTGAGTAATATTCCATTGTATATATATGCCACATCTTCTGTATCCATTCATTTGTTGATGGGCATTTAGGTTGCTTCCATGTCCTGGCTATTGTAAAGAGTGCTGCAATAAACATTATGGTACAAGTTTCTTTTCTTTCTTTTCTTTTTTATTATTTTTTATTTTTTGGGGGGTACACCAGGTTCAATCATCTGTTTTTATACACATATCCCCGATGGTACAAGTTTCTTTTGGGATTATGGTTTTCTTTGGGTATATGCCCAGGAGTGGGATTACTGGATCATATGGTAGTTCTATTTGTAGTTTTTTAAGGAACCTCCAAATTGTTTTCCATAGTGACTGTACCAACTTACAGTCCCACCAACAGTGCAGGAGAGTTCCCTTTTCTCCACACCCTCTCCAACATTTGTGGTTTCCAGATTTTGTGATGTTGGCCATTCTGATCGGTGTGAGGTGATACCTCATTGTGGCTTTGACTTGCATTTCTCTGATGATTAGTGATGTTGAGCATCTTTTCATGTGTGTGTTGGCCATCTGTATGTCTTCTTTGGAGAAATGTCTATTTAGGTCTTCTGCCCATTTGTGGATTGGGTTATTTGCTTTTTTGGTATGAAGCTGCATGAGCTGCTTGTATATTTTGGAGGTTAATCCTTTGTCCGTTGTTTCATAGGCAATTATTTTTTCCCATTCTGAGGGTTGCCTTTTAGTCTTGTTTATGGTTTCTTTCACTGTGCAAAAGCTTTTAAGTTTCATGAGGTCCCATTTGTTTCAGCTCTCTTTTGTATTATCTTCATCTCTCTATTATATGATCATTGCTTGTAATTGGGAAAGAGGTGCCAGTTGGGAGACATGAGAGGAGAACTAAGGGGAAAGATAAGGATGGGGTGGTAAATAGGAATGAAGAACAAATCACAGCTGTGCTACATGGAAGATGAATTATACTATGTTGCTGAGCTACGTCACAGGAAAAGAGACGCTGTGTGTAATAGCTAAGACATGCTATGTTGTGCTATATTAAAGTCTTAAGCATTAGAGTTGATATAAACATTCAGGACTCAAAAACACATTAAGAGATAACTAGTTAGATAGAGGCAAGAAATGGAGACAGTCAGACTCAGACTCTGGAATATCAGGAAGATGACATCAGAGTAGACCCTCACAGTACCCAGAGGGTCTGCAAATGTCTCAAATCCTGGGGAATGGACGGAATCAACCCTACCCACAGTGAGGTGAATAATATGGACTGGTTCTATATGAACAAAAGTACAGGGAAGAGTTACAAACCAGTGTCAAGATGAAGTGGAAGATTTAATACATATTTCAAAAAATAATTCATGATAACATTCAGTTCTGGCAGGAGTGCAGTACAACTCGTCCTTTCATATACTGCTAGTGAGAATTAAATCAGTACAGTCTTCCTGGAAAACAATTTAACAATATGTTTAAGATCCTTAAAATGTTCTTATACTTTGACCCAGAAATTGCATCTTTGAAAAAATCTATTATTAGGGAAAAAAATCCAAAAATATGTAAGAATATACACACAAAATATATCAGAATAACAGTACAGACAAAAATTAAAAGCAATCTAAATTTCCACCAATAAGGGAATGATTAAGGGTGGCATATTTACAAATGGGATATCATGCAGGAACTAAATATTTCCAGAGTTTTTAGCAACATGGGGAATGTTTATTATTTGAGAGTAAGTTAGAAAGTAGAAAATAAAGCTTACATATCTTTTAGTTTTTAAAAGCATATAGAAAAGTATATTTATAAGGAGGAAAATTCAACAAAATTATCTGTAATCAGTATATGTTACTTTTAGAAGCTTTATTGAGGTATAGTTTACATACAGTAAAATTCACCACCTTAAATGTATAATTCAGTGAGATTTAACAAATGTTTATCTCCATGTAACCACTGCCGCAATCAAGATATAGAATATTTCGGTCGCCCTAAAACACTTCCTTGTGCCCCTTTGCATTCCCTTCTTCTAACTCCCTGCCCCCATCTGCTTTCTGTCACTATTTGGTTTTGCCTTTTCTGATATTTCATGTAAACAGAATCCTATACTGCATAATACTTCTGCAATTCTTCTATGTTTTTAGATGTATTGTTACTTTGTTTCTTTGTATTACTGAGTGGTAGTCCATTGTACAGATGAAATACACTTTGTTTTTTTTATTCACCAGTTATTGGATATTTGAGTTATTTCAAGTTTCTTACCATCATGAATGAACATTTTTATACAAGGCTTTGTGTGGACATATTTTTCATTTCTCTTCGGTAAATAAGTAGGAATGGAATTAGTAGATTATTTGGTAAGTGTTAATTTTGTAAGGAACTGCCAAAATCTTTTTCAAAGTGGCTGTTCCTTTTGCAATGCATGAGAGTTCCAGTTGTTCCAAATCCTCACCAACACTTGGAATTGTCAATTGTTTTAATTTTAGGCATTCTAGTGAGTTCAAAGTGGTAACAATGTGGTTTTAATACATTTTCCTGATGACTAATGATGTTGAGCATCTTTTTGTGCATTTCAATGCAATCTGTATATCTTTTTGGGGGAAGTTATTCAAATCTCATCCCCCCATTGTTTATTGGGTTGTTTTCTTCTTATTGTTGTTAGTGTTCTTTATATATTGTGGATATATAATAGGTTATTTATTGGATATATGTTTTGCAAATATTTTTCCCAGTTTGTGACTTTTCATTTTTTGAAGTGTCTTTTGAAGAGAAAAACTTTTACATTTTGATGAAGTCCAACTTATCTATTTTTTTCTCTTATAGTTTATGCTTTTTGTGTCCTATTTTGGAAATCTTTGCCTAAGTCTAAATTACCAAGATTTTTTTCTTTTTATTCTTCTAGAACTTTTATAGTTTTAGCTCTTATGTTTACATTTAGATCTATGACCCATTTCAAGTTAATTTTTATACATGGAGTGAAATAAGGGTTTTTGTAGATGCCTTTTTATCACATTGAGGAAGTTCCCTTCTATTTGTTTTCTGAGAGTTTTTATCATGTGTGGGTACTGAATTTTATCAAATGTTTTTTCTGCAGCTGTTGAGATGATTATTTATTTGACTTTTTATCTATGAACATGGTAAATTACATTGATTACTTTTTGACTATCAAAGTGACCACTAAATTCCATTTTCCATGATGCATTATTTTTATATACTTTGAAATTTGATTTTCTAAAAGGTTGCTGAGAATTTTTCCATCTTTGTTATGAAGTCTATCAATCTGTAGGTTTTTTTTTTTTCTTATAGTTTATTTTTCTGGTTTTGATTTTGGGGAAGTATTAGCTTGTTAAAAGGAGTTGAGATGTGTTCCTCTTTTTATTTTCTGTAACAGTTTGTGTAAAATTATATTATTTCTTCGGAAAATGTTTTGTAGAATTAATCCATGAAATCATCTGGGCCTGGAGTTTTCTTTGGGGAAGGATTTTTAAGTATAAATTCAATTTCCTTCATAGATAAAAAGCTATTTGTGTTATCTCTTCTTGTTCTTGAGGGAGCTGGGGTTATTTGCTTTTTTAAAGAATTTTTTCCATTTTACTTAGGTTATCGAATTTGTTGGCATAAAGCTGTTTATATTTCCTTACTATTCTTTTAATGTCTATAGGAACTATAGCAATGTTTCCTCTCTTGTTGATATCATCAAATTGTATTTCTTTTTGCTTCCTGATCAGTTTGGCTAGAGGTTTATCAGTTTTAATGACTATTGTTTTTACCTATTTTTATATTTTCTATTTTTTATTGTTCTCTGTTCTTTATTGTTTCATTCCTTCTACTTACTTTGGGTTTAATTTGCTTTATTTTAATCAGAAAAATCAATAAACAAAAAACAAATATGACAACAAAGAGACACTAAAATTATCTTTTTTTAGGGGTATTAAAGTAAAAAGTTTCAGTGTGAATGGAAGGCTAGAGACTCTCCCAATCTTTAAGGACTACCAGAAGTTCAGTTAAATGAAATGTCACTATTTGCTTTCCTATAGAAAAAAAAATTGCTATAGAATTATTGCTATTGGTATAGTGGACCAAGAAAAATAATTTATTTTACTTTCTCATGTTAATTATATACTGCATATTCTTAATATATCACATAAAAATATTTTGCTTTTCTCAATTTAGCAAACAAGAATGTCAGGGAATACTTTTTATCACTTACTTCTTGAGACTATCTTGACAAAAACTGGTGAACAATTGTGACCTGCCCTGTGAATACAGCTGTGAAATGTAATTGCCAATATGCTAATTAAGAATGCACCAAGAGTGTCAACATGTTGCCATCGAGAGTCTCCAGTTTACCTAAGAATGATTCTGTTTCATAATTGAGATGCTGTTGTCATTGTCCTCCACAGCAATAAATGTTGCTAGAATGTCTGCCTATGCAGGGCACTGGGCTGGCAAAGAGGTCCCTGCTCTCAAAGAATTCATATTTTCAATGGAGATCTAAGGAATACAGAAAAAGATAAGTGGTCTAGGTTATCAAAAGCTAAGTGCCAAATGAGTGGTGCAGACTTTAGAAATTCAGTGTCACAGAATATAAGGGCTATGATTGTAGATCAATGCATTAAAGGAGAGTTTCCAGGGGAGATGAAATTTATTTTGAACTGAAATAGGAAGAAAAGGAAAGAAACATAAATCCATTCAGAGAAATAAGAGTAAGCAAATATGCAGAGAAAAGAATGCTGATAATGTACTTTTAAAATAAGTGGAGCAGTTATATTTGAGAAATGGAGTAGAGGAAAACAGTTGGAGAGAAATCATCAACCCCCAAAATGTGTTTTATGTGAAATGGTTTGCATGTGCTTTGCACATAATTATTGGATTCACAATATCTTTGTTAGGGCACAGGGATTACTACACTAATTTTACAACAGAGAAAGCTGAGGCTCAGAGAAGCAATGACTTGCCCAGATTCAGAGTCAAGATAGCAACTCCAGTCTTTCAACTCAGCTCGAAGCAAGGACCTGGGGAAAGAACCTGAAAGAATTTGGGTGTTGGGACTTCCTTGGTGACACAGTGGTTAAGAATCCGCCTGCCAATGTAGGGGACATGGGTTCGATCCCTGGTCCGGGAAGATACCACATGCCGAGGAGCAACTACACCTGTGTGCCACAACTACTGAGCCAGCGTGCTGCAACTACTGAAGCCCACACACTTAGAGCCTGTGTTCCACAACAAGAGAAGCCATTGCAATGGGACGCCCACACACAACAACAAAGAGCAGCCCCTGCTTGCCGCAACTAGAGAAAGCCCACATGCAGCAGCGAAGACCCAATGCAGCCAAAAACAAAATTGGGTTTTACTGTGTTAGGAATGCAGACACACTGGAGGTTTGAATGAATGAGGGAATATGCACAATGAAGAGTTCCAGGAGGACAGGCCTGGCGGCAGAATTTTGTAAAATGAATGGAGAAGGGAAATGGAGGCAAAGAGAAGAGCTATACAATACCCCCCGTATAGAGAACTATGGTTAGAGTGGAAGCAGTTAGAATGGAAAGGAAAAGGTGTAAAACAATTTTCCAATAACTTGTAAAGGTATGGTTTCAACCAATTTTTACAAAATTAAAATATTATTCATCTTAAAGAAAAGGAAAAGTCAGCAGGATTTTGCATGTATAGATGAGAAGCATGATAGAGATGGAAGAATAAAAGATGATTCAAATATTTTAAGACTGAGTAACTTAGAAAATGACACCATGGAAACAGGGAAATCTGGCAGGGATGGGCTGATTGGGGAAGAAAAGTAATATATTTGGGGTAAGTTGGGGTAAGTTGAGTTTGAAGAGCAGGTGAGGCATGCAGGCAGAGATATCTAGCACAAGAATCAAAATAGTGCTGAAACTTACAAGGAAATGTGAATGAAAGGTACAAGTGGAGATCAAGGTTAAGGGTCTTTTTTGAATTCTCCTATTATAGCTAATCCTTTTTAGAGAATTGGTTTTGTCTTTCATTGCTCCATAGTTAAAGAGAAGTCAAGTGGAATGCTTTGGAAAGGTGATGAAAAGTTTTGGAAAATCAGACAGCGAAGGAAGGTTTTGCAACACTAACTGCAGCAGCAGCCAACATTGATTTAATACTTTACTAGAAAGAATTTCCATTTGTTGAGTACTTTCAATGTACTGGATGCTTTTTCTGTTCAGCCTCATGTAACAATATTAACAAACTGGGTAGATAAAATGAGGGAGGAAGCTTGTGACAGAATCACAGAGCTGGAAAGAACCTTGGAGATTAGACCAAACATTCGTTTTAGAGACAAGGAAACATGGTCCCAGGATGGTTAAATGATTTATTTTCTGAAGAGTTTGAAAAAGTATATCTTGTTATTTGGAATTAATCACAATCTTGTGTAAAGCCATAAATAAGGACTGTACACCCTTACAAAATCCCTTCTGGATGTGTGACAATATTTTGGAATTGCTTTTAGTAAGGATGAAAGGATGATCTGTTAGTTGTGTTTCAATCTTTGGCCCTGCATCTACTCTTTGCAGTGATTAGGATATCACCAAGCATATGGCTTCTTCTGGTACCTTGCATGTAATTACAGTGATCAAACATTTCTGCTGTTCTAAACAATGAGCCATTTTCTCCAGAGCCCCCATAGTTCAGAACCATGCAGCCTATTTTGAGCTATTGTATTTACACTAAAGTTTCTTTTTCCTTCCAGATTAACATTTCCCAGACTGATTTCAACCCAGAAGAAAGTCTTTATTTTTGGAAAGTTCTAAAGAAAATCTGTTCAGCTATTTTTGAGTTTTTTGAGTGAGAAAAGTCAATGTTTTATGGCTCTTGAAAAAAGAAGTTTAAGTACTCTGATGCTTTGGATACCCACTTATAATTAAAAACTGTCTTCTCATGGAAATTTCTAACTCAGCATGATTGTAGTTCTCTGCAAAAATCAGACACTGTGCAGTATTTGACAATATTGGTCCTGTTTTAGTTTTCTATTGCTGTGTAACAAATTCCCACAAACTTTGCAGCTGAAGCAACATGCATTTACTATCTCAGTTTCCGTGGGTGAGGTGTTCGGGCACAGCTTAGCCAGATCCTCTGCTCAGGCTTCATAGGCTGTAATCAAGGTGTCAGCTGAGGCTGCGGTTCTCATCTGGGAGGTCCTCTTCCAAGTTCATTCAGGTTACTGGCAGAATTCAGTTCCATGTGATTATATGACTGAGGCAATGGTTTCTTGCTCTCCAAGGACCACTCTCAGCTCCTAGAGACCCCTGCCTTTCTCTGTAAGCAGCTCACAATATGGCTGTTTTCTTTCTTCTTTCAAAGGCAGTCAAGGAAGACTCTCTATTTTTAAAGGCTTATCTGACTTGGTCAGCCTCTCCCCGGATACGATCAACTCATTTGCAACTTCAGCAACAACTACAAGATCCCTTTGCCATATAATGTAATAGAATCAGGAGAGTGATATCTCATCATATTCTCAGGTTCCCATCACTCTCAAGGGTGGGGAGGGAATTACACAAGGGTGAGGGTCATTGGGTACCACCTTAGAAATGTGCCTACCACAGGTCCTAAAATAGAGTTGCTTCAAATGAGTAAAAGCTGTCATATATTATTCTATCTAGTTCTGTATGAAGTATCAGAGTCAGATTTGATTACACAGCTGAAGTAAACCACAAACTTTGTCAGACCTCACATTTCTCTTCTTTGTGCTGCTATGTAAAAAATAAAGCTATGACATATTTTGAGAGCACCTTCTCCCCTTTCAGACTTTGTTATCCCTCTCTCACTTTGGGTGCCGTCTTAACTCCTGTTGGCTCAGTATTTTCTGCAGTGAGAGAAGCAACTAAGAAAAGAGTTGTAAGGGGTTAAATGACACATATTATTTTTCCATGAGTATTTGCTTTTTTAAAGAGGAGCATATAGCCACTCAAAGTAAGTAATTCTTGGACTTCCTAGGTGGTGCAGTGGTAAAGAATCCGCCTGCCAATGCAGGGTACACGGGTTCGAGCCCTGCTCTGGGAAGATTCCACATGCCATGGAGCAACTAAGCCCGTGCGCCACAACTACTGAGCCTGTGCTCTAGAGCCCGTGGGCCACAACTATTGAGCCCATGTGCTGCAACTATTGAAGCCCATGGGCCTAGGGCCCGTGCTCCACAACAAGAGAAGCCACTACAATGAGGAGCCCACGCACCACAATGAAGAGTAGCCCCCACTCACAGCAACTAGAGAAAGCCCATGTGCAGCAATGAAGACCCAATGCAGCCAATAAATAAATAAATAAATAAATAAATAAAAATAAGTAATTCTCAATGATAGAATTTCACCCTCACCACACCAGGTAAAAAAAGGGCAAGGGGAAAGAAGCTTTCCTACTAATAATGCTGTGTGACCCCTGGGTAAGTAGAGGTATTCAGCTAGGATGACTGTGGGTGTCCTTCTAAATGGGAGGCACAGCTAAAGCCCACTGCCTCATACCACCTTCTGTGGAGGGTCAAGGGCATGGGGTGGCGAAAGAGACAATTAAACCACATTCCCAGATAGTGGGGCTTTCTGATAATTTTACAAATTGGCCTTTTTCTGGAGTAAATTTGTCTTTGTTCACTTAAAAACCCATTAAAACAGTTTTCCTTGGGTTCGACTTTCCATGCCTCTACTAGCCCTAAAACACGATAAGATCCAGGGCCAGATTTAGAATGTGGGCATGGCTTGCTCTAGCATGTTCTTAGGTTAAGAGCCAAAGAATCCTCTCGGCTCTGTACCATCCAACTCGGCTCACCTGTGCTGTGTGTAGGGGTTTTAGCACATAAATCCTTGTAGAAGTAGACAGTGTTGGGATATGCCCAGAGTGAATTTTCTGCAAATCTTCCTGCCAAGTCTGCATCAGAGTTATCTGATTGAGGTCTCAAAATTTGGGGGACTGGATATCTTCCTGTTTCTTTTTTCACCAGGGTCATAAGTTTAGCCCATTTTCTAAACCTCACTTCAGGGAACATCTGGTTCATGTCTTGACTGGGAGGTAGTATCTGAAGCTTGAATTGCCTTGAAAAATATCAGGAAGTGTGGCTGTATGACTAAGTGTTATACATTTCCTTAGTGGGGCTGGGGTTTGACTTTCAGAACCATCCCACTCAGAGGAACTTGTTTCAGAAGAATTGGTGGGCAAGCTTTCTGACCATTTTTCTGTGTCTGTGTACAGCATGTTGAGGTGTTATTCTACTAGGAATCAACCTTTCTGTCCCTGTAACAAATTATGAGTAGAAAGTTTCTGCCTACCACTTTCTAGTTTGGTTGACTCCCTACCTTTAAGTTGGGAGTTGCATTTTTTGGTGGGGTGCAAGGGAAAGCTTGCATGCCTGCTGCCATTGGTAGATCTGATGTTTGGCAAGAGTCCTTGAAGCACAACATATTCTACTTGCTTCAGAGATAAACTTAGATTTGAACATCCACCATAAGTTAGGTGTTGAGGGAGATACAGAGATAAATTAGATACACATTTCTGCCCTCCAGCAGTTCCCCAATAGATTTTTTCCTCCTATGGCTCTGAGCAACTGTTGTAGTTTTCTGAGGAAGAGAATACAGTCTGCTCCTCAGGCCCCATATCTTTTAACTCTGTTTGAATCAGAGCTGCTGCTCAAGACAGCTTAGAGATCTGATCTGGGGATAAGACCCTGAGGCATGAGAGTTCAGCAGCACTTTGTTCATAAGTCAGCAATGACACAACCTTGAGTTAATACTCTTTTGTCTGTCTATCCCAGTAAGCTATAAGCTTTTGTAGTTTAAAATTTAAAATATTACTCATTTCCATGTTGCCATCAACTGGGATGCAAGCTAGCACATAAAGGGTATTTAATGTTAGCTGTTATCATCATTGCTGTTGTTGTTATTGGTTCTAAACACCACTTCCAAACTCATTGTGTGTGTGAGTGACTAGAGATGCTGCATAGTTTGGATGGTTCTATTAGGAGAAGCACCGGATAATCTTTTGGTAACATGATAAATAAAAGGGAGATCTCATTTATGCCAGAGGATCTTTTCAATCCCTCAGCCCAGTTTCAACCACCATGTACATGGTATAGCACCTTAGCTCTGCTGTGGATAAATTCTGTACTAGACTGTGGCAGAACCTGGGAGGATGCTGGCTTGGATCCATTTCCCCTTTGTCTAATGTCTCCCCTTCTTCTTACCTCTCCCTCTATCGAATGCAGGTCCATGGAAAGCCCAGGGGTGTTTGATTCAGCTCTTGTCATTTCCTTCAAGGCCAAATTGCAAAACTTTCTATTATACCCCTACTTTGCTTCCCCTTTTTCCTCCCAACCCCTAATTTAAAATAACATCAACCTTTAGAATATTCACAGCATTTCAGTATTCTTTTTTTTGTGATACTTTCCCAGAGACAAATGAAAGAGATAGTATATCCATCCTAATGTTTTCTTAACAAAATAGGTTAATTTCTAATTCTAAGGGGCTGCCTCATTTCACCTCTTCCCTGAACTTGTACAATCCCTGAAGGATTCTGGAGGATTCGCCCCCGGGTTTCCAAGCACATTCAATTCAATTCAACAAACATTCATTAAGTGCCCACTAAAGACCAGACCTGGGGTGAGATCTGGAAATGCAAAAATGAATCAGATGTTGTCTCTACCTTTGAGATGCTCATAGTGTAGCTGCGAAGAACAGCATATGTAATCAGTTATGAAAGAACATTTCAAAGCAGAGTTATGAAAGAATCACATGTTTGGGCAGTGTGACTGGAGTGTAGAGGACTTGGGAGAAGTGATGGAAAGCAAGGGTAGGGGAGAGGACAAGTTGTTTAGTTGTTTAGGACAAGTTGTAAAGAGCCTTGAATGCCAAAATAAGTACTTGGGATTTTTGTCCTGCCTTTTATGGGGAGACCTCTGAAGGAAAAGATTAGACTTGTACTATACTTTGAGTCTGAGGTGCTTTTTAAAAATTGAGGGATTCCACATAATGTAAAATTTATATATTTTAAAGAGCGCAGTTCAGGGGCTTTCGTGTATTCACAGTGTTGTACAACCATCATTTCCCTCTAGTTCCAAAACTTTTTCATCACCCCAGAAGTATACCCTGTATCCATTATGGAATCACTCCCCATGTCCCCTCCACTAATCTGCCTTCAGTGTCCATGGATTTGCCTATTCTGGGTATTTATTTCATGTAAGAGAAATCATTATAATATGTGAACTTTGTATCTGGCTTCTTTCACTTAGTGTGATGTGTTCAACCAATTTGTAGCATGTTTCAATACTTCATTTCTTTTTATGGCTGAATAATATTCTATTGCATGTATATGCCACAATTTGTTTATCCAGTCGTCTCTTGATAGGCATTTAGGTTTTTCCACCATTTGGCTGTTATGAATAGTACTGCTATAAACATTTGTATGCAAGTTTCTGTTTGAACATATATTTTCATTTTTCTTGAGTACATACCTATGAGTGGGTAGTTGTAGGTATGTACATAGTCACAAGGTTGTTCCATGTTTAACCTTCTGAGGAACTTCCAAACTATTTTCCCCAATGGCTACATCATTTTGCATTCTTACTAGCAATGTACAAGTTCTCTGATTTGTCCACATTGTTGCCAACACTTATGATTTTCTTTTTTAAAATTATTATTATAGTTCTCCTAGTGGATGTGAAGTAGTATCTCATTGTGGTTTTGATTTGCGTTTCCTTAATGGCCAATGTTGTTAAGCATTTTCTCATGTGCTTGTTGGCCATTTGTATATCTTCTTTGAAAAAATGTCTATGCAAGTCTCTTGCCAATGATGTGCTTCTATAAACAGTTTTATTGAGACATAAGTTACATACCATGCAATTCACTCATTTACATTGTATAATTCAATGGTTCTAATATATTGACAGTTGTACAACCACCACCACAATCCAATTTTATAATATTTTCATTCCCTAAAAGAAACTCAGCACTTTTTAGCAGTTTTTCCTCATTCCTTCCTCCTCCCAGCCCTGGGAAACACCAACCTCCTTTTTGTCTGTATAGATTTGCCTATTATGGACATTTCATATAAATGGAATCGTACAATACGTGGGCTTTTGTGACTGGCTTCTTTCACTTAGCACAATGTTTTCAAAGTTCATCCATGTTGTAACATGATTAGTACTCATCCTCTTTTATTGTCAAATACTTATTCTCTGTATGGATAAACCCCTTTTATCTGGGGTTTATCAGTTGATGGACATGCAGGTTGTTTCCATCTTTTGGCTGTTGTGAATACTGCTGCTGTGAACATGCGTGTACATGTATTTGTTCGAGTATCTGCTTTAAATTATTCGGGGTATATGTCTATAAGTGGACTTGCTAGATTGTATGATAACTCTAACTTTTTAAGATCCATCAAACTGTTTTCCAACCTGGCTGCAACATTATACATTCACACTATGCACAAGGGTTTCAATTTCTACATATTCTCATCAATACTTGTTGTTGGCCATAGCCATTCTAGAGAACGTGAAGTGGTATCTTATGATTTTGGTTAACATTTCCTTAATGGCTAATTATGTTGAGCATCTTTTCATGAGCTTATTGGTCATATGTAAATCTTCTCTGGAGAAACATCTGTTTGGATCCATTGGGCATGTTTTAACTGGGTTATTTATCTTTTACCAATGAGTGGTAAGAGTTTTTTATATATTCTGAATAGAAGTCACAATAAATGACTTTTATGTACACATAATTTTCAAATATTTTCCCCATTCTATGGCTGTCATTAATTTCTTTTTTTTAAATAAATTTTTTGTTAGTTATCTATTTTATACATATTAATGTATGTATGTCAACTTCAGTCTCCCAATTCATCCCACCCCACCCCCTCTGTCATTCATTTTCTTGATGGTATCTTTTGTAGCAAAACATTTTAATTTTTGATAAAATCAAATCTACCTATATTGTCTTCTGCCACTTTTGCTTTTGGTATCATATCTAAGAAGGTTTTGCCCAATCCAAGGTCACAAAGATTTACACTTGTGTTTTCTTCTAAGAGTTTTTTAGTTTTAGCATTTAGATCCATGTTCAATTTGGGTTTAATTTTTTGTCTATGGTGTCAGGACAGGCTTCAATTTTATTTTTTTTAAGTGGATCTGATGGGTCTTAATTCTATACTCTAAGGCAAAACTAACAATAGCTTCAGTATAGGCTAGGCCGAGATTCAGAGATGAACATGAGGACTTGAAGGAGGCAGCCAGGGTGTTAGGACTAAGCTTTGTGCTGCCAGGGCAGTGATTGAGGAGTGCACATATGAGTCAAGCCAAGCTAATGAGATGAAATTTCGACACATGTTGGAACCATTGGGATAAAAACTCTCTCTTTTTTTTTTTCTTTTGTTAGCATTGTTAGCTGTATGGATGACTTAAGGCTGAAGTTGCCAGTGTCCTTAAATAGACAGCCTACTGGAAAATGAGCCAATAACATGGAAAAAAGACCTAAGAGATGGAAAGACAGACACTGAGTCTGATGACACTGACTTTTTAAATCTCTCCATTCTTGAAAATCTATACTTGGATTTTTTACTAATATGAATTAATAAATTCTCATCTTTCCTTAAATGGCTTTATGTTAGTTTTTTGTCACAGTTGAGTAAGTGGAGAATGGCACATACCTATACCTTTCTCCAAATAGTCACCAAAAACATACACTGGAAAAAGAATAAATTTGTTATGTTTTCCTGATCACATCAGAAGTTTTGACATGCACTATTTTTTCTACAAGGAATACCTTTCTCCTTATTTACTTGATTAATATTACCTATCCTTTGAAAACTTGTGAAAGCCTCAAATCGTTCTCTAAATTCCTTGGCTAATATAGCTAAATATGATTGGAGCTCCCCTATGAGCACCAGTGACACCCATCTTATTTTATCTTAGTTTTTCTGGCTCCCTGACTTCTTAGAAATGAATAAATAAATATATTTATTTATCTATGTATTCCTAATGCCTAGACCAGGGCCTGTTACCTAATAGGCAATTTGTAGTGTTTGTTAAATGAATGGATAAATACAACAGATAAGCTGTACTCATTAAATTTTTATTAAGATCTCACAGTGCCCTAAATATATAATTATTTTCTCTGTGTCTAACTTTCTCCCACTCTCCTTGTTCTGAATTTTAAAACTTTCCTAAAGGAAGAAACTTAAGATTAGGGGGAACACAAATTACTGTGATGGTTTTGACCAGTGTGGAATGCAGTTGTCTTCCTGCTTTCTGAACAAAGTGCTGTTGACCCAGTGTAACACCCACTATATTCTCAACTTATCACTTGGTTTTAGAATACAATTTCTCTTTCAAGTTTGGTATTTTAGAGTGAGAAGGCCAATGACAAATGATCCCCTTAGGTTTAAGACATATTTAGCATTCTTGGTCTTACTTTCCCATCCAGAAACATCCCCATGTTTCTGGAGTTGCCCTGCAGTGTAATTCATAGTGGTGGCAGCGGATGTTATTTTATCTCCTTGTTTAACCCTCTCAGTTCCAACCAATGTTCATTAGCATCTTTTCTCTTAATATTTTCAAAATTAATTTTAGCCTGCTTATCATAGACACAATAAATGGCTGTCCTGGAAAATTTTTGGTGCAAAGGAAAGAGCACTGGAGTCAGACAAGTAGCCTCAGTCTTCCACTAGTTTGTTGGATGACTTGAACATATCGGGTCCTCAGTGTCTTCAGCCGAATCATGATGGACCTGGATGGAAAAGCCTCTAAGAATCATTCCAGGGACTTTCTAGGTGGTATAATGGTTAAGAATCCTTCTGACAATGCAGGGGACACAGGTTTGAACCCTGCCTTGGGAAGATTCCACGTGCCATGGAGCAACTAAGCCTGTGCACCACAACTATTGAGACTGCACTCTAGATCCTGTGAGCCACAACTATTGAGCCTGTGTGCCACAACTATTAAAGCCCTATGCCTATGGCCTGTGCTCCACAGCAAGGAAGCCACTACAATGAGGAGCCCGCGCACCTCAATGAAGAGTAGCCCCTGCTCACAGAAACTAGGGAAAGCCCGTGTGCAGCAACAAAGACCCAACACAGCCAATAAATAAATTAATTAAATAAATAAATTTATTAAAAGAAAAGAACCATTCCAACTCTCAGATCCATAGGACACTCAATATTCTTAGAATTCTCATTGAAGTTATTTGAGTTAGTGGATAGTGGCAGAGGCAATATGGATGTCCAGTCCTTAGTTCCATGCTCCCAGATGTATGCACTGTTAATTGCAGAGAAAACACTGGCATTAAAATGAAATATTTACTTTTTATTTAAGAAAGCTTGTCTTGGGTCACAAATCAAGCCTTGGTAAATGTAAGAAAATTGAAATAGTATCAAGCATCTTTTCTGACCACAATGCTATGAGATTAGAAATCAATTACAGGAAAAAAACTAAAAAAACACAAACACATGGAGGCTAGACAATACACTACTAAATAACCAAGAGATTATTGAAGAAATAAAAAAGGAAATCAAAAAATATCTAGAGACAAATGACAACGAAAACACAATGATCCAAAACCTATGGGATGCAGCAAAAGCAGTTCTAAGAGGGAAGTTTATAGCAATACAATCCTACCTCAAGAAACAAGAAAAATCCAAAATAAACAATCTAATATTACACGTAAAGAAACTAGAGAAAGAAGAGCAAACAAAAAAAAAAGTTTTAGTAGAAGGAGAGAAATCATAAAGATCAGAGCAGAAATAAATGATATAGAAACAAAGAAAACAATAGCAAAAATCAATAAAACTAAAAGCTGGTTCTTTGAGGCAATAAACAAAATTGATAAACTTTTAGCAAAACTCATCAAGAAAAAGAGGGAGATGACTCAAATCAATAAAATTAGAAATGAAACAGGAGAAGTTACAACGAACACCTCAGAAATAAAAAGCATCATAAGAGACTACTACAAGCAACTATATGCCAATAAAATGGACAACCTGGAAGAAATGGACAAATTCTTAGAAAAGTACTACCTTCCAAGACTGAAGCAGGAAGAAACAGAAAATATGAACAGACCAATCACAAGTAATGAAATTGAAACTGTGATTAAAAATCTTCCAACAAACAGAAGTCCAGGACCAGATGGCTTCACAGGTGAATTCTATCAAACATTTAGAGAAGAGCTAACACCCATCCTTCTCAAACTCTTCCAAAAAGTTTCAGAGGAAGGAACACTCCCCAACTCATTCTTTAAGGCTACCATCACCCTGATACCAAAACCAAAGATACTACAAAAAAAGAAAACTACAGACCAATGTCACTGATGAATTTAGATGCAAAAATCCTCAGCAAAATACTAGCAAACAGAATCCAACAGCACATTAAAAGGCTCATACACCATGATCAAGTGGGGTTTATCCCAGTAATGCAAGGATTCGTCAATATACACAAATCAATCAGTGTGATACACCATATTAACAAGTTGAAGGATAAAAACCACATGATCATCTTAACAGATACAGAAAAGCTTTTGACAAAATTCAACACCCATTTATGACAAAAACTCTCCAGAAGGTCGGCATAGAGGGAACCTACCTCAATATAATAAAAGGCCATATGTGATAAACCACAGCCAACATCTGAAAGCATTTCCTCTAAGATCAAGAATAAAAGAACTCTCATTACTACCATTCAACATAGATTTGGAAGTCCTTGCCATAGCAGTCAAAGAAGAGAAAGAAATAAAAGTAATCCAAACTGGAAAAGAAGTAAAACTGTCACTGTTTGCAGATGACATGATACTATACATAGAAAATTCTAAAGATGCCACCAGAAAACAATTAGAGCTGATCAATGAATTTGGTAAAGTTGCAGGATACAAAATTAACACACAGAAGCCTCATGCATTTCTATACACAAACAATGAAAGATCAGAAAGAAAAATTAAGGAAACAATCCCATTCAACATTGTAACAAAAAGAATAAAATACCTAGAAATAAAGCTACCTAAGGACACAAAAGACCTGTACTCTGAAAACTATAAAACATTGATGAAAGAAATGAAAGATGACACAAACAGATGGAGAGATATACCACGTTCTTGGATTGGAAGACTCAACATTGTGAAAATGACTATACTACCCAAAGCAATCTACAGATTCAATGCAATCCCTATAAAATTACCAATGGCATTTTTCACAGGACTAGAACAAAAAATCCTAAAATTTGTATGGAGACAAAAAAGACCCCGAATAGCCAAAGCGATCTTGAGAAAGAAAAATGGAGCTGAAGGAATCAGACTCCCTGACTTCAGACTATACTACAAATCTACAGTAATCAAGACAATATGGTACTGGCACTAAAACAGAAATATAGATCAATGGAAGAGGATAGAAATCCCAGAGATAAACTGTGGTCAACTAATCTATGACAAAGGAGGCAAGAATATATGATGGAGAAAAGACAGCCTCTTCAATAAGTGGTGCTGGGAAAACTGGTAAATGGATTAAAGACCTAAATGTAAGGCCAGAGACTATAAAACTCTTAGAGGAAAACTTATAGGAAGAACACTCTTTGACATAAATCACAGCAAGATCTTTTTTGACCCACCTCCTAGAGTAATGGAAATAAGAACAAAAATAAATATGTGGGACCTAATGAAACTTAAAAGCTTCTGCATAGCAAAGGAAACTGTAAACAAGATGAAAAGACAACCCTCAGAATGGGAGAAAATATTTGCAAACGAATCAACAGACAAAGAATTAATCTCCAAAATATATAAACACTTCATGTAGCTCAATATCAACAAAACAAAGAGTCCAATCCAAAAATGGGTAGAAGACCTAAACAGGCATTTTTCCCAAAGAAGACATACGGATGGCCAAGAGACACATGAAAATCTACTCAATATCACTAATTATTAGAGAAATGCAAATCAAAATACGAGGTATCACCTTATACCAGTTAGAATGGGCATCACTAGAAAATCTACAAACAGTAAATGCTGTAGAGGGTGTGGAGAAAAGGGAACCCTCTTGCACTGTTGGTAGGAATGTAAATTGATACAGCTACTATGAAGAACAGTATGGAGGGTCCTTGAAAAACTAAAAATGGAACTGCCATATGACCCAGCAATCCCACTACTGGGCATATACCCAGAGAAAACCATAATTCAAAAAGACACATGCACCCCAATGTTCAGTGCAGCACTATTTACAATAGCCAGGACATGGAAGCAACCTAAATGTCCATCAACAGATGAATAGATAAAGAAGATGTGGCACATATATACAATGGAATATTACTCAGCCATAAAAAGGAATAAAATTGGAACATTTGTAGAGACCATCATACAGAGTGAAGTAAGTCAGAAAGAGAAAAAAAATATCATATATTAATGCATATATAAAGAATCTAGAAAAATGGTACAGATCAACTGGTTTGTAAGGCAGAAATAGAGACACAGATGTAGAGAACAAACATATGGACACCAAGTGGGGAAAGGGGCGGTGGCAGGGGGGAGTTGGGTTGGAATGAACTGGTAGATTGGGATTGCCATATATACATTACTAATAAGAAAAACATATCAAATTGTACACTTTAAATATATGCAGCTTATTGTATGTCAATTAAATGTCAATAAAAGTTCTTAAAAAATTTAAAATAACAAAAGAAAGCTTGTCTTTACTTTTCTCCTTTTTGTTTTTATCTCTTCAAATAATAGGTTGTGACCATTTGAGAGAACCCAAATAATCTAACTGGGCCCTGTAATCTGCCTTATTTCTTTTCTTTTCTTTCTTTTTTTTTTTGCCCGTGCATGGAATCTTATTTCCCTGACCAGGGATCGAACCCACATCCCCCACGTTGGAAGTGTGGAGTCTTAACCACTGGGCAGCCAGGGAATTCCCTGCCTTATTTTTTAAAGGAAGCTAAGATGTGCTTGGTGTCTAAAGAGAGTTTTTATAGCTGGGTTGTGCAGTTAGAGTGGGTTAAATGATATACTAAATTACCCCCTATCTTCAGTGGTTTAACAACACAAAAATTTATTTCTTGCTTATGTTGTAATTCAGTGAGAGGTGACAGAGCTGGGTGATGAATAGAGGGTAGAGAGCTGAGACTGCTTCCATCATATGGCTCCACCACATTCTAGGACCTCAGAGTCCACCCCTGGATCTTTCAGCTCCACCAACAAATGAGGAAAGAGACAGGGAAGGTGGAGAATTGTTTTTATGGCCCCTCCTAGAGGTGTTATATCAATTTGTCCCACATTACAGCGATTAGAACTCAGTCACATGGCTCCACCTCCGCAGGGTAGCCAAGAAACATCGTTCAACTGTATACTAGAGATGAAGAGGAAATGATTTAGGTAATCTCTGCTAGGTCATCCAGGTGTGGCAGAAATATGCACAGGGAGATGTTTATACAATATGGTAGCCAAACAGAGAGATTTGCATTGTTATATAGAGAGAGGGTAAAAAGACTAATGTGATTGATGGTCACAAAGAGGAGCCAAGTGGTGATTCTGACCTCAGAGAAGGGACTTAATGCAATTTCTCTTGTTTTGTAAGCAAGGAAATGATGACGGTGGTAATCAAAGCGGACTGCTCAGAGTCCCGGCAAATCAACAGTTTAGCTGAAATTAGGACTCCTAGGTTAGTGTACTTCCTGACATTTGTGCAGTAGGATCACAAATGCCAGCATTCTTTGGAGAAAGCCTACTTGGATCTGGTTTGAGACCAAGTTAAGTTAATCAACTTTAATTTTATTCATTTGTTTAGTGGTATACCTTTGAAGGAGAACTCTTAAAATTCTCTGAATGTCTAAGAGCACAGAGTGGAGTAGGAATTTAATATGATAGAGGAAGACGGAGAGAGACAGAGACAGAGACAGAGAGACAGGCAGAGGGACAGAGTGAAACAGAAAGACTGACAGAGAAGAACCACTATGAAAGAGCCAAAGATGTACTAAAGAAATGCTCTTTTGATAGTTCACCTGACAGTTTTGATGGCTCTAGGGGTCTATAACATGAATTTTACTTCCTGTTTTCTAGTTCTAGGAAGATCTAGCCCCTGGCCAAACACTGAAGAAGATAAATGTTTTGGTGGCCCTCTGCCCCTCCTGTGGTGTAACTCTTCTACCATTTAAAGCTCCATTGTGTCTTCCAAACCACTCAACAGATCGCAATGCCCGCATTTCATTCCCTGGTCAATTTGATCATTCCATTCTCCTTCCCCCGAAGATCACTATGGCTGTGTATAAAGCGTAGATTATACACATTCACTGTCTCCTAGACCTCACGTATACTATATGGGCTAAGTTTTATTATACCAATCTTATAGGTGAGGATATTGAGACCAATAGACAGAACTACCGATTATTGGTTTCAAATGCTCTCTGTGTACTATCACACTTCATACACTGACTTTGCAAAATACTGTTACATTACTTACCTTTAAAACAAGAAGTGTCAATATCAGAGAGGTGAAATATTTTTTCTAAGATAGCCAAGCTGGCAAGATGAAAAGCTGGATTTTAAACTTAGATCTATTTTATTTCAAAATCTATGATTTTCCTGATGCTTAATAATACTGATGATGATAATTTTATTATTTTTAATCCTTTTTGTTATTAATTTTTTATTTCATAGTCTCCTCAGAGAAATAATTCTATGATGGGATTCAATGATGGAATTCATAGAGATGCGATGATTTAAACCTTATGAGGGGTAGTTTAATTTATCAGTTAGGATGCTTTCAGCTTCAAGTTTAAAAAAAAAAAAGACAAATGGCTTAAACAAGTAAACAACAAGGTATCTATTCTCTCTCTTAAAGCAAAATCCAGAAATAGAAGAGTTTCAAAGCTGGTTAATTCAGCAGTTCAGTCTTGTCATTGAGGAACCAGTACCCATCCATCTTTCTACCCTGTCATCTACTGAAATTTGGTTTGATCTCTTAGGCTGGATCCCCTGGTGGTACCAGATGGCTCTTTCATTGTAGGCGACAGCATCCAGAGGCAGAAAATGAAACTGCTAAACTTGTGTTCCTTTTTAGGAGTGAGACAAACCTTCCCAGATCCTCAGCAACAGATTTCCCTTGACATCTCTTTAGCCCAAATCGTGTCACGTGCCTGTGCCTTAACTAATCACTTTCCAAGGGCAATGGAGTTACCATATTTGACTTAAACCACTGGGTAGACTTAGCCTCTTACGGCTTTGGTGACCCCTGAACAAAAGAAGAGTTCTGTTAGGAAGAAGGATCAAGGCCATGGCTCATGGGTAGGAAGCAGTAGTGACAATCACATTCGGGCACGAGAACTTAGTGGGTGAGGGAGAGAGGTAGACGCTTTCAAGTTCAGAACAGAGGTCTCTTGCTTTCCAAGGAGCCCAGCTCTGCTGTGAAACTTGTTATAGAAATAAATACTATTTTTAAGTGTTTGGGAAATAATTTTCACATTGTTTTGGGTGTTATTTTGAAATCACAAAAATTCCAAGTTGGTTGACGGAAAATCACAGGGGAAAATAATCGAAATTCTGGAGGGCCACTGGTGTTATTCTATTGTGGACTTGTGGATTTCAAATAATTTTAGAGTCATTTAGTTTAATCTCCCAACCCCCCTGTTATAATTTTTGACTTCCTTCCACTGTGTCTTTGGTTATCTAGCCTCTGCCTCAACACATTCTGTGGCAGTGGGCTCACTCTTTACAGTACATTCCTTTTTTTGTTAAAAAGTTATTTCTCATTTTAAACTGAAATTGCTATAATTAATTAAGTATATCTTTTGCAGAGACACAAATGTACTGTGTAGGAAAAAATAGGTTTTGGCATCAGCAGATTCTGACCTAAGATTGGCATCTCGGGCTTGCAATGACTGGTTATGGGGTTAGGAGCCAGACTATATCTAGATTTCAATTCCGGATATCTTATCTACCAGCTGTGTAACCTCAGGAAAGCACTTACCTCATCCCGCACCGCCATGCCTCAGCTTTCTTTTCTGCAAAATGGGTCCTATAGTGGATCTGCTTAAAGGGGTTAAGTGAGTCTATATAAGTAACACCTTAGTGCTGCTGGAGACAATAAATTGTTGCTTAATATATTAAAATGATCTGTAAGGGCTTATGAAAAAAATTGAACTCTCTAAGACTCAGTAAAATTGATATAACCATGCCTACCTCTGAGGTTTGTTATAATGATTAAATGAAACAGTGAATACAGAGAACTCAAGAAAGGTTAGTCCTTCTTCCCACTTCACTTGCCCAGTTCCTGCCTGGAACTTAGTATATGCCCTGTAATATATTGCCTGTTCCACTAGTTCCCTTTCCCCCATGAAGATATAGGGGTGAAGTTCACAGGGTGAATCTCAGCCTTCCCTGTGGATTCCATATTCCTGCAGAAAGCGAGTCTGCTGTCCTCAAGGTTCAGGCCTCACTACCACTTGTATCTCCCGGAGTCACCAGACCATAAGCTTCTCAACGGCAGCGCCAAATCTTACTCAACCTTTTACCTGCACAATTCCTGGAACAAAATCAGTGCTCAACAGGTATTTATAACTGAATTAACTGTTCTCTGTGATTTTCTGTAAGTACTGTAGTCACAGTAAATGTTTAACCAACTAGCTATAATAAAATTAGCCACAGATATTATTATTGTATAACAAACTCAATAGTTAATGGGATGGAGGCCAGTGGGGAATGCAGTTATTCCTGATGTCTGCAGTACCTATTTCCTTTTCTCCCTAAGCCAGAACTTTTGATGTTTACTTTTCTTCTCCCAAGATGCAAATCATACCCACGAAGACCAGCCATCAAAGTGGGAAGGGAGAACTGAATGTCTCCAGGACCTGTTTTCTGTTTTTCTTCACCCTGACTGGGGCCACACTTTCTGTTCATGGTGCAGCTTGGGTTTATGCAAATTGTATTTTAAACGAATTAACTAAAGTCAGTGTCTGATGACTGCTGTCCCTAAACATGCTTGGCCCAAATCATTAATTTTTGCCCTTCAAATGGTAACCTGAATTCCGTATGAAATATGGTATATGACACATTAAATCAAAACATCAGTCCATTCAACCCAATCTTCTGTCCCTGCTGCTCTCTCCAGGTAAGGATTGGGGCAGAGCCTATGAGTTTCATGGCATAAGTTTAAAATACAAAACCAATTCTTCAAAACCTTTTACAGATTTACTCTCATGGATTAATCCTAATGTTTCCTGAGTTTCTGTGAGCGAACATCAAGATCTAGTTCTTGGGATCAAGTTTGTGTTCTCACTATGGTCTTGTAGATGCTGATCTACTTTGAGTATCCATCTCAGCAGACCTAAGAGGCCTGTCTACACAATGGTCCGCGCAATGGCTGGCCTTGGCTTTGTGTGACTCCTGCTTTCCATCTTGGGTACACTTGAATATTAAATAACTTTTTCAGGCCCTGCCTCCCTGGGAAAGAGGCTCAAACCTTTTCCACTCAAGACATACCTTCTTGATGTAGGAGAAATCTTTTTATCTAAGAAGCCAGAAATTCAGAAGCTTCACTAAATTCTTCTTTGGGAACCAAGTGAAAAAAATCTGATGAGTTGACTCCTACTTTTATTTTCGCTGGGCTGGGATGTCTGTATAAACAGCCTTTCTTATGACAATTTGGCAGCATGAGTTCTGGTCAGGAAGAGGAGAATCGGACAAATGTTTTTATTTCTCAGTCACCATCCTCACTTGCCCTCCTCTTTGCTGTCCTTTCTCTGAACTGAGACTGGAGTTTGATTGGGGCTTTGTTTTGTGTCCTGGGCAAAAGTTTTGGGTCAGCTGAGGTCAGTTCTCATTTTATCTAAATCAGTTTGCCCTCCCTCAGTCTCAATGGAAAAACTGCGACAAAAATACATTGACACATAAGACTCAGTTTTCATTGAGTTCTGTGTAGGCAAAGGAGACCAGATCCTTATCCTTGAGGCACTTAAGCTCTTAAACAATGTTTTATTAATTTTTTTCAAAGAACTTCTACTTCTTCATAAATAAATTGGCTCCCTCGCTTCTAATACTGACTCCAGGAGCTTGTAGACTTTTGATGTTTCCTGTAATTTTAATGCAGACATTGTCTCAAATATGTCATAAGGAGGCAGTGTCATGGTCTGGAGAACATTCTGTGGTAGACTGGTGGCCAGGAAGCCTGACTTCTAGTGATGACTGTGCCATTAGGTGTGAACCTGAGCAAATTCCTATACCCCAAGCTCTTCATATCAATAAATAGAGACTGGATAATATTTAAGTGTTCTTAGTCTATCAAGGTTTAATGATTCAGTTGATAGAAGCTGAGTGGAAATCCAAGACACACAAATAAATCAAAAAATGGATGGATTTATTTTAGAACTCACAATTTTTATGAGGTTAATTGTCTTGAGTTATCAAGACTAATAGTGACATTTAAGGAGCAATAGAGAACTTTTAGCACGTCAGAGTTGGGAGGGACCAAAGAGGTTTTCGTATCAAATCCATTCCTTTTATAGAGGAGAACATTGAGGCTTGAAGAGGAGCAGTGACTTGTCTAATGTTGCTTGAGAAAAGCTACGCAGGATTTTCTCTTCGTTGCTTTCATTTATACTACCTTGACTCTTTATACTACTCACAGGTATTCTTTACCATAAATGTCGTTAATGTTGTGTTTTAAATAATTTCAGCTTTTAAAAACTCTGTTTAAAGCAAACCCACTAGGCCATTCTTTCTCTTCCCCATTAGGATAATAACTATAAACCAAGGGACATTGTGGCAGTTGATCTATGGTACATATGTCTTAGGGATTCGAGCATAACAGAGGAATCTGAAATACCACTTTATTGGACACACGAATTCACATCTTTCACCCTTTTTGTTGGTTCCACATATACCAATTATCTAGTGTATGCAAGCCTGAAAAATAATTTCTTGCCACAATTTTTCAAAGACTACATTTACCCAAGGTAGCTGGATAGCTGATGTTCAAATTTGTTTTGGGAAAATGAATAATCAGGATTGTTGGATTGGGAAGTTTATATACTACATTAAAAAAACACAAGAGTATAGGCTTTGTTTTGTATACGTTGTTTCCCTAAACTTTATCTGCCTGTAATAGTCCTTGGACAATAAAACAATTCATCAAATTTTAGTTTCAGGGTTTGCCAGCAAGTAAATATCTATTCTTCCTGATAACTTCTTGTCTTCCCCACATTTTGAGGAGTGAAAAGCATCATATACATGAATTTTTCAGGCAATTAGTATCTTTATAATAGCACAATCCTAGTTTCACATAGATAATATTTGATGGAATATTTGATAAAATACACATTTTATCAAACACCTAATACTAGAATAGTTATAAATGTTGTTAAATTTAAAATTTCTAAATGATTGTTTCATTATGAACATCAATTATGATACCTTCCCTGATAACACAGTGATCACCTCAGGAGCTATTGATGTGCATGGAGCCATTTGCCCAAGTGCTGACATGCAGGCAAGTGCACATTTGTATTTTTGTGGTCCTTATACTGCTAATCTGTCACCTACATGGTCCTCCACTCAACTGAAAACATATTGCTTTGGATTTTGAAACCAGATGACCAAATTTGTTATACCCATGGGAAGAATGAGTGAAAGTAGAATCTGAGAGAGGTTTACAGGACTTTATTGCATGCAATTTTACTGCTCAAAGGTCTCTTGTATTTACGTTAGCAATAACTAGATTTTGGGAGGCATTTTCCCCAGGGCTTACAACCATATAGTCATTTCCTAATTAGAACTTTGGATCAGTTTGTTTACATTCTGCTAAATAACAAAAACTTACGTCATTCTTGGATCTAGACAAGTTATGAATTATGAATGGGTGGGTAAATAATTAAGTAAACAGAATTCAGCCCTACACAGCACATTCTTCTACATTGCTGGGAGAGAGCAGAGCATGAATGTTAAAGAGAATAAACTTCAGAACCAGAGCAGGTTAGGTTTGAGTCCAAGTTCACCATTTCTAGCTCAATGGCTTGAACAATTCACTTAAGCTCTATTTTCTTCCTTGCTACAATGCACATGATAATAGTAACTACCTCTAATTTTTGTATAAATAAAATGTGATAATGAAAGTAAAACGTTAGTACAGTGCCTGGCATATAGCAAATATCAAACCTTATTTCAGGGCACACCTTTTTCTAAATTTCTCTCAATCCCTTTATCAGTCAGGATTGACTAATGGCTATGATGAATGACACCTAAGTTGCAGGGGATCAGCACAACAGTTTATTTCTCACCTGTGTAAAGTCCAGTCAGCAGTGGGTAGAGAAGCTCTACTCCACACAGTCATTCAGAGACCCAGGCTTCTCCCATGTTGAATCTCCATGGTAACCTCCACAGGGAGCAGCAAATGATAGCCTGTGGGCCAGATCACCCTGCTACCTGTTTTTGTGCAGCCCATGAGCTAAAAATGATTTTTTTTTCCTGTTTTACATTTAAATAGTTTTTAAAATGTACACATAATATCCTTGATTTCCATTCTTCACCTTCAAAGCCTAAAATATTTACTATTTCGCCCTTTAATAAAATTTGTCAACCCCTTTCCTAGGGCCCTAGAGCAGAATCCTCGGCTTTGGGCCATCAAATGAAGGAGGGGAGGAAGTGGAAGATCATGTGGGAGATTTTTAGAAACTGTGTGCACTATTCCCATTACATTCGTTTGGCTGGGACGCAGTCAAATATCCATACTTAACTGCAAGGAAGGCTGGGCAATGTGGTCTAGTGTATGCCCGGGAGGAAGAGTAGTGGGTTTTAGCGACCACAAGACAGTACTGCCATACCATTCTAGAATTAAATGTCTCTCCACGCAACCCCCCTGCCTCTCCAATCCCTTACTTTCACTCCTGACCCAGTCCTCCTCATCTCTAAATATCACCAGACTCACACCTCCCCTCCCCGTGGGTCCCGTTGTCATTCACATCATACACATTCTCTGTACTGTCTCATTCAGACAACTTGCCATTTTTGAATCCTTCTAATCTTGTACATCTTACAACTCCTCTGTATGTCTTTCCATGGCAACTTTAGCATGATCGGTCTCCTCTTTGGTTCTCTGTTAGTGTTCTTACCACACAAAGGGTGGTCACACCATGGCTGTACATAGGGATTAATCGTTCTGCCTCACCTCCAAGACTTCAAACTCTGAAATCCTCCTTTTCGACAATAATTCCTTATCAAGTTATCTAACCCCTTCTTTACAAACACTCACTGGTCTTTGTCTTCATCAAAATCTTCAGGCCTCGGGTAACTCTCTCTGACCCTGTCTCTCTCTGTCTCTCTGCCTCCCTGTTTTTCTCTGCCTCTCTTAATCTCTTTCTTTCTCTCTTGTTCTCTCTTCACTTGCCATCCTACTAAGCCTGGACTTAATACTTATTTATGTCAACTGTCTTTTCCTGACTTTAAAAACCCACACCCAAAGTCTTTCTACCTGCTTTCTACCTTAAATATCTCCACATCTGGTTAAACAGCATCTCTATATATGTGCTCCATTTCTGCTCCTAAGCTGGTGAGCATTTCAAAATAAAGTAAAATAGTGTACAGGCTGTTTTCTCTAAATATTCCTACCCTCCATCTTCAGCTAGGCCCCCAGATAGTGAGCAATTCTTTCCTTTATATCCAGTTCACACCCTGCTGCATACCTAAAATTTGTACTTTTCCTGTATTTATACTTCTTCACCTACCACTGTCTCCTTATTCACTGTAGATGACTTTCGACTTCTTCACATGTAAGCAATTTAAATGTTTCATTCATTCAATACACAAAAAGGAGGATTTCAGAGTTTGAAGTCTTGGAGGTGAGGTAGAAACTATTGTGTACCCTATTATGCTTCTAACTGCTTTTCTTCCATCTAATATGAGGGTCTCAGCTTGCTCTTGATTTCAAAATGTCTCTTTTTCGTACCTCTCTCTGCTCCTTTCTGCTATCTCAGAAGATGAAGAATTCCCCTTCTTTCTTAAGCTGGTATATTGAATCTCATTTCCTTTTATCTCTGTCAAACCAAGTCTTATCAATTTTTCATTTTCTATTCTGCTTGTTCATTTCTGAGTGACTCTACCTAAAATTATAATTTAGTATATCCTCTGTTCTAGAAAATCAAATCCTTATCCTAGTTTTACTGTTCCTTAGCAAAATATGCTATCTTCCTCTTTTCTTTTCTCACCATTTTTTTCCCAAAAAAACTACTTTGTAAATTTTACCACAAGTTAATATGTTAATCTCCCCTCTCCTGAAAATGGTTCTCTTGAAGATGTGTTGATATACTAATTGCTAAAGTCCGTTATCTTTTCTTATTCCTCCTTCCTTCTGATCTCTACTTTAAAACTTTAAAAACTAATATCATACAATAAACTGTGCAAATTATAAATATCTTTGTAATACACCTCAGTTTTTGGTAGCTAAGTGTTCTAACTTTGTTCCTCTTCAAGATTATTCAGATTCTCTATTTCTTGTGTGAGTTTGCCAGATTGTGTCAAGGAACTGGTTCATTTCATCTAGGTTATTAAATTTGTTGGCATAGAATTGTTCATAGCATTCCTTCATTACCCTTTGAATTTAGCATTTTATATGATTCCATTTTCTCTCATTTCTTAGCATATAGTTCTTTTTATATTGTTTTTAGTGGTTGTCCTAGAGTTTGCAATATACATTTATAACAAATCCAAGTCACTTTCAACTGACACTATACCATTTCATGGATTTCCAAGTATCTTATAATAACAATGTATTTCTGATTCCTCCTTTGCATCCCTGCATCACTACTGTCCTTCCTTTAATTTACATATAAGTATACATAATAGAATACATTTTTGTTATTAGTTTGGACATACTTTTATCTATTAGATCAATTAAGAATAAGAAAGATAAAAGAGTTTGTAAATGTAACCTTCACTTATCCGTTCTCCAATGTTCTTTCTTTACGTAGATTTAAGTTTCTGACATTTCATTTTCTTTCTCTCTTAAGAACTTCTTTAACATTTCTTGAAAGGCAAGTCTACTGGCAAAAAATACCCTCAATTATTGTTTGTTTGAGAAAGTCTTTATTTCTCCTTTAGTCTTGAAGGATAATTTCACAGAGTATCAAATTCTAGGTCGATGCTTTTCTTCTTTCATTGCTTTATTTCATTACACTCTGTTTTGTTTGCATAGTTTCTGAGGAGAAATCAGATGTATTATTTTTCTTTGCCCATCTGTATGTAAGGTGTTCTTTTCTTCTGGGTTATTTCAGGAGTTTTTTCTTTATCTCTGATTTTCCAAAATTCAAATATGATATGGTGACAAGGTGGATTTTTTTTTTTTTTTTGATATTTACCTTGCTTGATGTTCTCTAAACTTTCTGTATTTGTGACTTGGTGTTCAACATTAATTTGGGGGACATTCTCTGTCATTATTGTTTCAAATATTCCTTCTATTTTTTCTTTCTTTGTTCTCTGTTGGGTGTTCCCACTACATATATGTTATAACTTTTATAGTTGTTCCACAGTCTTAAATATCTTGTTCTATTTTTCAGTTTTTTATTTTTCTTTGCCTTCCAGTTTTGGGAAATTTCTATCATCATATTACCAAGCTCAGTGATTTTTCCCTCAGTCATGGCCAGTCTGTTAATGAGCCCATCAAAGGTATTCTTCATTTCTGTTACACTCTTTTTCATCTGTAGCATTTCTTTTTTTATTGTTTCTTGGAATGTACATCTCTTGGCTTACATTATCCATCTGTTTTTGCATGCTCTCTACTTTCTTCATTAAAGCTCTTAGCTTGTTAATCATTGTTTTAAAAAACTTCTGGTCTGCTAATTCTAGCATTTCTGCCATATCTGACACTGGTTCTGATGTTTATTCAGTTTCTTCGAACTGTGTTTTTGCTTTTAGTATGACTTATATTCTTTGGTTGAAAATTGGGCATGGTGTATTAGTTAAAAAGAACTGATGTAAACAGGGCTTTAGTAATGTAGTGTAATGTTGTGGCAGGAGAGAATTCTATAGTCCTATGATCAGGTCTTAGTTTTTTGGTGAGCTTGTGAAATGGGAGAAAGGGGTGAAAAGGTAAAAAATTCCAGTTATAAAATAAATAAGTCACAGGGATGACTGTGTACATCATGGTGATTATAGTTAATAACACTGTTTGTACATTTGAACGTTGCTAAGACAGAAAATCTTAAAATTTCTCATTACAAGAAAAAAATTTGTAAACTACATATGGTGACTGATGTTAGACTTATTATGATGATTATTGTTATATATACAAATATCAAGTCACTTTCATTGTACATCTGAAACTAATATAATGTATTTGAATTATATCTCATTTAAAAAGGTCTATGTACATTTGGTAATGTAAAGTAAAATCTTTCATCTTAATATGCATTTTCTATGTTTATTTCTTCTGTGCTTTCTTTCTTTCTTTTCTTTCTTTTGGATTAATCAAGCATTTTTATTACTTCCAATTTTTCCCTCCTAATGTTGCTGGTTACAATTTTTTTTTACTTTTGTTTTGGTGATTACCACAGAGATTGCAATATACAGCTATGACTAATATAAATTTGTAGTTTTACTACTTCTCTGAGAATTCAAAGACTTTATAATACTTTAACAATTTTTAACCTTTACCCCTTTGTTATTGATGTTATGGTTTTATATGTATTTTTAAAACTCTACAAGACATGATATATATTGTTTGATGTAGTCAATATTTATTATATTCACCCACATAATTCCCTTTTGTATACCCCTTCATTCCTTTATGCATTTTCACACTTATACCTGGGACCATATTTCTTTATCCCAAAGAATTTATTTAGTATATATTTTCATGCATATGTCCTGGACGTAAATAACCTGAGACCTGGAGGTAAGGCAGGAAATGAATCCTACTGTTTCCATATCATCTTCATTTTGTAGGAGGTATTCACTGGGCATAGGAGTCTAGATTAGCATTTATTTTCTTTCAATGCTTTGAACGTAGCCCACATTAATTTTGTTGAGCAGTCAACTGTTAGTTTTGTTGCTTCTTAAAAAGTATTGTTGTTAATCCAATAAATAAATAAGTAAATTTATTAAAAACAAACAAACAAAAAAAAAGGTATTGTTGTTAGTCTCTGGCTGCTTTGAAAACTTTCTGTTAATCTCCATTTTTCAATAGTTTTAATATGATATGTCTCCTCTCTCTGTCTCTCTGTTTCTGTGTGTGTGTGTGTGTGTGTGTGTGCATGCGTGCATGTATGTGTGTTTATCCTGCTTGATTTATGAAGTGGTTCTTGAAAGAGTGTTTTCAGCATTGTCACTGAAGTGGCTTTCAAGTCTTGTCCCTTTGAGTAGGTTCTCCAGTTTATACCCAGATAATCTACCTAAAATGCAAATTTAATCATGTTCTTACCTTTCAAATCTTTCAAGTACATATTAAGATAAAGCCCAGCCTCCCTATCCCAGTCTAGAAGGCCTCCCTGACAAAAATCCACCTACATTTACATCCTCATTTGCTTCTCCCTCCTGAATCTATCCTTCCCCTGGACCATAATGAGGTAAATATTTTAATCTCCCTCCACAAACTTTTATAACTCTATGTCTTTGCTTTTGCTGTTCTCTTTGTCTGGAATAACCTCCCCTTATCTCTATCCCGACATACATCTTTATTCAGATAACCCCTCACCATTCTTCAAAATTTATCTTATCAACTTTTCCAGGAAACTTCTCTGTGGCTTCAGCTTGGACCGTACCTGTAATAACCTACACGGACCTCCACTGTAGCTCTTCCTGCTCAATATTGCCATTGCCTTTTCAGGTAATAGCCTCCTTACTGACCACACTAGATATCAAGCTAGTTAGAAGTTGGAACTGGAGATTACTTATCTTTTAATGCCAATTCCTTAACCCAGTACCTACCACACTATAAACAAATATTTGTGGAATAAGTTAAAGAAAATAAAAATAACTAGGCTCCAATGATGTATGTTCTTTCTTAACATTTATTGAGTCCTTCCCGTGCAGCAGGCACTGAGCTAAGTGCTTTATACATATTATGTTCTTTAACCTTCCACACAAGCCTATGAGGTAGTACAATTATCCCCATTTTGCAGATGAGGACATTCAGAGAAGTTATACAATTTGCTCAAAATTAGATAGTAAATGACAAAGCTAAGTTTCAAATCCAAGCTTGTGTACCTCCAGGATACAAAGTCTTCCCCACAAAAATAGGGACTAACTGACCCTCTCAATTGCTAATTTCTGACATTATGGCCTATTTCCTAGCCCTACCAACAATTTTCTAGATT
The DNA here is from genome assembly GCF_030028045.1 of Hippopotamus amphibius kiboko. NCBI lineage: Eukaryota > Metazoa > Chordata > Mammalia > Artiodactyla > Hippopotamidae > Hippopotamus > Hippopotamus amphibius. Next base: position 139,968,174 of record NC_080188.1, on the reverse strand, counting down.
TGAACATTAATTACTGTGTTGTCACTAATATAAGGCTGGTTCTGGATCATGATGGCCCTCAATAGATAGTTATCAAATCATGTTTAAAAAAGGAGAAAATAAAATTATTACCATCCCTGAATTTAGCAGGCTTGTTTCAGAGTCATCCAATATCCCTAGGGCGTTACGAGAATTAACATAAAGAAATGTTAATTCAAATTCTCCTCAAGATCTAGGTGGGAATTAGATTCTTGGAGACAAAACCTGGACTATTTTAGGCCATTCGTGTAGGATGTTTTAAGTGAATTCTTCATACTGCTGATTGAACATAATTATGCATGTTCTATAGGTAGAAAAAGAGCAAGTGTGCTAAACACAGTGGTCTCCCTTTTCTCCAGGGGTAAGATGGACAAAAGCCTCTACACATAAGTCCACTGTGGTCTGAAGGAGGTAAAGAATCTTCTAGATGAAACTGATTTGCAGCCAGAGTGCCAAGTAACCCCAAGAGGCTGCCGAACTCCAGGGCAGTGTGTCCTTCCTGCAGGCATTGTGTTTTGCATTATGGGCCATAGAGTGTGCATTGGATGATGTCTCAGAGGCCTTGTCAGTGTTGGGTGGGAGGTCTTATCACTGGAAGCACATACGTGATACGTATAACATGCATCCGTGGCTCAGTGGGATGACGACACTCTGCTCTGGGGCAGCCTTTTGAATGTGGTCTCATCCTGCGTCTGGAAACACATTCCTTGGTTTCAGCTGCAATGGCAGGAACGGGGGGTGAAGAGGGGAGGGGCTACTGCATGATATCTCTCACATTTGTCCTTGTCTTCACAGGTTATTCCTTCCATATTCTACTGCTTTCAGGTCTAGCTCCAGCCTCCCTGGAGTACTACTCTCCTCAACCAGAAAGGCAGGAGATGAAAGGTGTTTATCAGTGAGTGGTGCAGCTTTTCTTCACCGGGTGTGGATGTAAGGGTGCTTTTTATATGGAGAGATGCTATGCATGTATGAAACATTACTATATTATAAATTAGTATTTGAAAGGTAAATGTTGAATTGCAAATAGATGACCCACGGCTGCCTAGAATGATACCTGTGACAAATTAGCCCAGTTAATTTAACAGGAGTTAAAAGAATTTGTAAAGTGAATCTGAACCTAAAGGAAGTAGGAATATAAAGAAATTTGGGAGATTAGGAAGAATGCATTTTGGTTTTTACTTGTTGGAGGGTATTAACTCATAGTGATACCTATGATGTGCACAACAGGCTGTATTTTTTAAATTAATTAATTAATTTTTTATTTGTTTATTGGCTGTGTTGGGTCTTTGTTGCTACGCATGGGCTTTCTCTGTTGCTGTGAGCGGAGGCTACTTTTCATTGCTGTGCACGGGCTTCTGATGTGGTGGCTTCTCTTACTGCAGAACACTGACTCTAGGTGCTTGAGCTTCAGTAGTTGTGGCTCACGGGCTCTAGAGCGCAGGCTTAGTAGTTGTGGTACACGGGCTTAGTTGCTCTGCGGCGTGTGGGGTCTTCCTGGACCAGGGCTCGGACCCATGTCCCCTGCATTGGCAGGCAGATTCTTAACCACTGCACCACCAGGGAAGTCCAGGCTATATTTTTTAAAGCACTATAACATATTCCTCATCTCATTTGACCCTCACAGTAACCATAGGAAGAGGATAACAATATAACACTTTTGTCCAAATGAGGAAGGAGATACCCAGGTGTTTTACCATTGTCCATGGGGAGTCAGGGTGAGGGTGGCACTTCAAACTTACTCTTCTTTTCTCAAACCTTTAGTCTTTCTACCACACTATAGAATCATGATCTAAAATCCCCCAGTGTACTTAGAATATGATTTTATTATTAAACCAGTTTACTGTCCACTATGCTACACCTTAGACAAAAGCAGGAGTGGGGTATAGTCAGTGAAGTTGCGCAGGCTTGAGGGGTTTTGTTATTGGCTTGGCATTCCCATGCAGAGTCACATAGAGTCAGCCTGGGGATTATATTTAATTTCAAGTCATGCTTGAGATTGTGATTATAGGTACATCCCAATGCCCTGAACTGCAGATTTGCAGAGGTAAATACTGCCCCATAATTCAGCCTTACCCTTCCTCTCCCACAGTGGTGGAGCAGATTTTGTCAACAAGTGTGCTTTGGGTACCATGCTGGGCACCATCGGGAATAGACTAAAAGTTTGCTACAAGATCCTGTTCCCCGGAGCCTGAAATCGAGACAAAATAAACACACACACACAAAAGTGTGTGGTGCCAGCTCTTCTTGAAACAGCATTTCAGAGAAAGAAGAGACCAGTGAGAGCAAGTGTAGCTGCAGGAAGCTGCAGGAAGGAGGCGTCATTTAAAACAAACCAGATATAGAAGAGGAATTAAATAGATTGAAGGGAGAGGCACATATTTCAAGTGGAGGGACAACGTGAACAAAAGCTTAAAGGCAGGAACGGCTCGGAGTCTATGTGAGACAGTGAAGAAGCCATCTTGACCGGGCAAGAGGGCAAACCAGTCACTCAGTCTCCACTGAGAAGGAGAAACAGTGAAGACCAGACCAAACCAGGGGCAGAAGCCATGAGAAGAGGGTTAGTTTTGGTGATGGCCTAGCAGGAACTCCACCCCCTCCCAGCTTTATCTGTGATGTTAACCAGGATGGTCCTCAGAGTGCTGGGCTGCCCACAGTCAGTGTGGATGCGATTTTTATCAGAGGAGGGGGGTTGTAAGGAGGTAGGAGAGAGGATACGGAATGCTTTGGGATGGGGTTGGGGGGATGTAGGTTTCTACCGAGCACATTGCCCCACAGGAAAAGGTTTGCCACAAGACCAACCTCCTTCCTTGTCTTTACAGGTTGATCTGCTAACGATCTTCCTTTGGGAGATTTCCCATTTTTCTCTCCTCTTTCCCCCTTGGTACGTACTTTTTCTTATGACGGATTTTGTATTTTTAGCCTAGGTAGTTGCTGTGGCAACCACTAGAGCTGAACATTTTGTTTCCCAAGAACAAATGCATGTTTAAATATTCAAGCAATTTTCGTTGTTCAAAGCAACTGAGATTTCAAGCATATTATTCAGATCATATGAGAGAAACTGAAATTTCTGTCCTTTATTTTAAGGATTCCCACAGTGTTCACACATTTCCAGGGTTGGGATGGAGGTCAGGATTAATGTTTACATCAAATGTGGTAAGCCCTTTCAGAAAGGGGAATAAGGAATATGTTATGATATTTTATTCCCCTCCACAACTTTTTTTGGGAAGATCTTAACCATGATTACTCTAGACAACAAAGATGGGGGCTGATTTCCTCCCTTCTCGGGAAGGGAAGATACATAAAGAGGTACTCTTCTCCAGTCTTCAAAAAAGTGGTGCCATCTTTCCCACGTCTAAATTATCCCAGACAATGTTGGCATCAAAAAATGGCTTTGTTCAATCTTTTAACGTTTTCTCACATTAGAGAAATTGTATAAATTGTATTTGTATATCCAAGTGTTCTTTTTTTTTAATTTAATCTATTGGCTTTTTTAAATTGATAATATGTTTAGCCTCATCCATATCATTAAATTTGTTTTGTTTTTACTTTTTATTGGAGTATAGTTGATTTACAACGTTGTGTTAGTTTCTGCTGTACAGCAAAGTGGATCAGTTACACATATATCCACTCTTTTTTAGATTTTTTCCCATATAGCTCATTTACAGAGTATTGAGTAGAGTTCCCTGTGCTATACAGTAGATCTTTATTAGTTATCTATTTTATATGTAGCTGGGTGTATATATCAATCCCAATCTTCCAATTTATCCCCCCACCCCTTTTGCCCAGTAACCATGAGTTTGTTTTCTACATCTGTGACTCTATTTCTGTTTTGTAAGTTCATTTGTATCGGTTTTTTAGATTCCTGTCTGAGTATTCTTTTTCTTCCTTAAAAATATTGCATATACATATTATAGACTATGGATTATGAACACATCTCTATTTTAGTATCGAAGGTTTGGAAGCATAGCCCAGCCTCCAGACTCCTCTTAAGTACATTGGAGTGTGAGAATGGCTCTCCCACGCATCTAGACAAGGATTCTTAACCTTGGGTCCATGAACTTGAATGGAAAAAAAATTACACCATTATTTTTGCTAACTTCTAACTGAGATTTATAATTTTGTTCCATTATGATTACAGGTAACAAACTGTAAGTCACCGCCGTACAGCCCACCACATTACAACTGTTGAAGAATTATATCAAAATTTTGCACATACTCATCACTGCCTTGAAATTATGGTAGTTATTTGATACACTGTATAGCCCAATCTCGTTGCCTCTTGAGTTAATAAAGAATATATACATATATTCACTCATACCACAGATTTAGATTCTTAGTATTTTGAGAACTGTAATTAAATTGCTTTTCTTTGTAACAAATTATGTTTTATTTTATTCATTTAAAAACGTTATTCTGAGAAGAGGGTCTGTAGGTTTTCCAGACTGCCAAAGGGGTCCACAGCACATGAAAGTTTAACAACTTGCGATCTACATGTTTGTACTCTAGAGTTACGATCTTTGTATCTATGACTATCTATGTCTCAAGGAAGCAATTTGATCCATACACTTCGTTTTATTTATTAAGATCAGCTAAACCTTAAGCCATGTTTCTCAGTAGCATGATCTGGACCTTGTCAAGGAATGTCTGGTCCCTCTTGAAAGCAGGTGGTCTTTTTGAAAGAGCTATTGGTGTTGGTTCACCATCATCACATGGGACATTTTCCGCACTCTGGTCATTGCCTTGAAAGCCATACATGTAATTGATTATTTAGAAACAATCCTACAGAATGAAGTGTCTCAATCAGGGTAGAATCAGGAATCAGAAACCATTTCAGGTATTTCAAATAGGAAAGGATTTAAAACAGGGAATTAGAGGCTGGGGTTGGTGGACCAAAAGTCAAGGAAAACTACCACTGGTTTTCCAGAAATCAGGAAGCTTAAGCAACTGCAGGAAACCATCACTGATACTCTTAGCTGCTGCAACACCAAAAGGGCACAATTCCAAGAGGACACCTGGAAGTGGCTGGACAGTCACATCTACTTTCTTCTGAAATTTATGGAACTCATACAACTGCTTATTGCTGCTGCCAGAAGCTTAACGGCTCTGCTTCTCCTCTGCTTTCCAGATTTTGTACTTGCCCTTCATTGCTGGAACCTAATCCAGAACCTCACTGGTTGGGATTCTGAGAAATGTAGATTTCAGACTCTTAGCATCTGAAATGGATAACTCACATCTGTCCTCTCTGAGACTTAGCTTTTACATTTACAAAGGCTTACTTTTTAAACTGGACTACATTATGATTAAAGTCTCTTTCAGTCTTGAATCCCAATGGTTCTGGGAGTGTGGCTTCTCAGAATTCAATCGCTTAAAATGAAGATTGACTTCATTTCTGAGCACTGATGAAAGAGGGGATCTGTGACAAGAACCTATCAGGCAATGGACTGAGGAATTCTTGAAGAATTCTTAAGGTTTGCATGTGCTCTATAGAGAGGATGCCTGTCCTTCCCAATGCTGCCTTGTGTGCCTGGAAAACCCACCTGAGATTATGGGCTGACATTTTTCTCTACACAGAAGCTTATGTAGCCTATCAGCTGGAAGGCAGTGAAATGAATTCCACAAGCCGCACCTGAGGGTTTGATTGCTTTATCTGAGAGTCTCATCACTTTTGTGCATTCAGATGAGAGTATTTTTGGGATTAACTCAGAGGTATCTCTGTGTGATACAAGCAGTTTTTGAAGCATATTCTGCTAGTCTTGTTCAGATACACCTTCACCATGTCCCCTCCTCATTCCACATCCCCATAGTCTTACCAAGTGAGGGATAAAACAGACCTAAAATGCAAATGTCTCAAATATCCCAAAAAGGTCAAAGCAGTAGGGATTGGACAGGAGCACTTTGTTGCTGCTCCCCAGCGGCCTCTGGCTAAAGCCATCTAGGGAAGTCTTCTTCTCTCCTACCAGCAAGTGTACCCCAGAGACCATGAGCTCAGAAGTTAAGCTCATTATCCAGAGAGACCTGGGCTGCCACTGCTGTCCCAATCAAGTGAAGGCTAGAGGAAGAAGGTTTTGAATGGTCAACATTAATTCTCTGAGCTTATTCTCAAACAGTATGGAGGTTCCTTAAAACATTAAAAATAGAACTACTGCATCACCCAACAATCCCACTACTGGACATATACCCTAAGAAAACCATCATTCAGAAAGATACATGTACAACAACGTTTATTGCAGCATTATTTACAATAGCCAGGACATGGAAGCAACCTAAATGCCCATCAACAGATGAATGGATAAAGAAGATATGGCACACGGGGATATGTGTATAAAAACAGATGATTGAACTTGGTGTACCCCCCCCCCAAAAAAAAAGAAGATATGGCACAAATATACAATGGAATATTGCTCAGCCATAAAAAAGAATGAAACTGAGTTATTTGTAATGAGGTGGATGGACCTAGAGTCTGTCATACAGAGTGAAGTAAGCCAGAAAGAGAAAATCAAGTACCGTATACTAACTCATATATATGGAATCTAAAAAAATGGTACTGATGAACCCAGTGACAGGGCAAGAATAAAGATGCAGATGTAGAGAATGAACTTGAGGATGCAGGGGCGGGGGGGGGGGGTGTGTGGAAGGGGAAGCTGGCAAGAAGTGAGAGAGTAGCATTAACATATATACACTACCAAATGTAAAATAGACAGCTAGTGGGAATGGGAAGCTGCTACATAAAACAGGGAGATCAACTTGATGATTGGTGATGACCTAGAAGGATGGGTGGGAGGGATGCTCAAGAGGGAGGGGATATGGGGATATATGTATAAATACAGCTGATTCACTTTGATCTACAGCAGAAACTGGCACAACTGTGTAAAGCAATTATACTTCAATAAAGATCTGAGGAAAAAAAAAAGAAAAAAGTGAAAGGATTAAGTGCAGCTGAGAGAACTGGCTTAGCAGGAATTTTCAGTAAAGGAGGGACTTGCTATTTGATTTCATGCTTTACAAAGGGCAGGCCTTGGTTTCCGCAGCATGTCAACCATTCAGTTCCTGTCCTGAGAGTTGGGAGGCCTCTGGGCACAGGTGGGGCCAAGTCAGAGGCCCAGGCTCCCTGGCATCCTTGGCTCTAAGAGGCGATCAGCTGGACAGGCAACTGAAAGGGCATGAGGTTTGGGGGATCTCTGCTTTATACTGCCTCCTTTCAGCCTGAAGTGACTAAGATAAAATCAATAGAATTCACTTTTAAAAAGCAACTATTGATCATGTGCAAAGCTCAGTGCTGGAGCTATTGGGGATTCAGGGGTGAAAAGTACATGGTTTCTGACTTCAAGGTTTCATAAGCTGATTAAAATGAATAACACATCTAAATAACTTTGATACAATTCTGTAATGAGTGCTAAAATATGGTTACAAACATGCTTATGGGAGAGAGAAGAATTATTTCTTTCTCTGTGAATCTGAGAAGGCTTCTTGCGAGATTTAAGATGCGAGTGGACCTTGAAGGAAATGCAGGAGTTTAATAAATAAATAAGTGATGGAGAAGATTATCAAGGGAGGAGGAAACATTTCATATAGAAGCCAAAACCTGAACTGTGGCCCAAAGCAGAAGGAAGAAGTGCATCATCTGAGAAAGAGAGTAATCACAGGTGAATTTACTAGATGGAGTGGAGGAGATGGAATTACACAATTAGAGGCTAGCCTATAGAAGCCTGGGCTGAATGGTTTAGAATGTATCCTATAAATAGTAGGGAGTCACTGAACGTTTGTGATCAAGGGAATGATATGATCAAAGCTGAGAATAAGGAAGATAGTTCTGGTGGAAGTTTGTGGACTATAACTGGAAAGAGAGCAAGACTGGAGCTTGAAATGGGGATGGATGTTATAAATGGAAAGAGGGATATAAGTCTGAGAAACGTCATAGAGATAGAGCTGACGGGACTAGAGGACTGGCTTCCAGCAGTTAGCCTGTCTAATCTTTAGTTTCTGATATCCAATAAACCATATAGTCATAGACTCATTTTGTGACATATTAGAGCTGACATAATATTAGAGATAATCTGCACTTTGCCTTCTTTTACAGATAGGGAAATTGAGACTTAGAAAGGTCAAGTTCTAAATCGTAATGTGTTTTAGCAGACGAGCTTAACTCTTCATATTAATTTTTCAAGCAACCTGGAAAGGTATTTGATAATTCAAAATGTATCCTTATTCTATAAAAAGGCCAACTGAAGCATAAACAGATGAGGAAAGGACTTTCAAATAGATCCAATGTATCTAAAAGGGCTCTCCTCCTAGTGTATCATCTCTTAGCATAAGGAGAATTCAGTTTGCTCTTCAGACATTAAAAACAATTCTCTCTCCTATTTCCTTTACCATCTTGGTGTCTATTGTTTAGTGTTTTGTTTCTGTTTATGCTGGAAAATATTATAGTGCAAATATTGGACTTACCCAGTTGTGGCTCATTTAATTCCAGATATCAGTCTCAGTGGAATCCAGCCAAGAATACCTGGTTGAAAAATATATATAGGGCCTTATGATCAGTATGATCTGTCTGGCATACTGAGAAAATTAAGCTAGATTATGTCTAAGGATTCCTCAAGAGGCAAAATTCTGTGCTGCTGTGATGCTTGGTTAAACCATCACTTTATTCACTTCCATGTTCTTAGCCCTGGGCCTAGTTTTCATGTCCTCACACAGCCCAGGAAAACAAGGATTGCCTAGAGTAGGAGCATGCTAGATCATTCAGGTTTGAGGTATCTTAGGAGGAGGACTTTGCTATGCAGTTTTAGTTCTGAATCTTCTGCTTCTAGGCCCAACTCAGATGTCTGTAGGGAAAGAATGAAAAGATGCAACTTGAGAAGCTTCTGTTTATGGTAGACCATGGGGACTGGAACATTTTGACTCCAGGCAGAGAAAGAAATAAAGAAATCTTGGAAAAATATTTCTTATCTGCATTTCCAGCCTAAGAAAAATGCAAAATTTAGAAAAAATAAAATCTTTTTGAGACTTCAATCTTTGTGGCAAGGCCTTAAAGACTTGGTAGAGCTTAAAGCAGCACAAGTAGCCCAGAAATGCCCTTTCAACTTGCAAGATATGTCAGTAAAGATTGCTATTGTTTATATTTCTTGAGCACTCTTTATGTACTGGTCAATATGCTGGGTGGTTTTTTTTTTTCATTATTTTATATTTTATTTTTTCTAGCTTTCTTGAGGTATAATTGACACATAAAATTGTAAGGTATGTATAGTACACAATATGATGATTTGATATATGTATACATTATACAAAGATTCCCCTCATTGAGTTAATTAATATATGCATCACTTCTCTTAGCAAATTTCAATTACACAATACATTGTTTTCAACGATAGTCACCGTGTTATACATCATATCCTCTAAGGGTTTCTTAACTAATCTTCACAGCAACTCTTTTAGGTAAGTTCTACTAATACCCCCATTTTTCAGATAAGAAAACTAAGGCTCAGAGTAGTCAAGTAAATGGCCTGAAGTTGTAAATGGCAGAGATGAGATTTGAAACCAGACAGGCTGACTACAGAGCCTATGCTCTAAAGCACTACATTGAACTACATTGCATCATGCAGATGTACTACATCATCCAGTATGAATAAGTTATCGAACAATGAAATGTTTTGTTCCTCTAACAAAGTCTCTGCCTTAGGCTTAGCATGACAATGAAGCATGACTAAAATTTTGCTGAGTATAGTTGATCTTTATTGTTGATGAATTCTGTATGTTCAGATTCACCTATTCACTAGAATTTATTTCACCACGTGTGGTGCTTTTGTGGTCATTCATGGACACATCAGAGCAAAAAGAAACAAAAACAAAAACAAAACTGAGTCATTCATGCAAATTCAAATAAGGCAACACTCCACCTTCTTTTTTCAGCTCTCATACTATAAGTAAGTGTAATTTTTGCAGCCTATTTAGTGCCAGGTTTTTTGCATTTTTGTACTTCTTGTTGATGGTTTCACTGCTTAAAATGACCCCAGACATAGTGCTGAAGTGCTATTTAATATTCCTAAGTGCAAGATCATGATGTGCTTTACAGAGAACATATATGTGTTGGATCAGTGCTGTTGGCCATAAGTTCAATTTTAATTAATCAACAATATTATTAAAGAAAACATCTTTAAACAGAAACACATATAAAACAATGTTACGTATTGATCAGTTGACAAAAATGTTGTGACCAGAGGCTTGCAGGAACCTAACCCTGTATTTCCACTAGGAGCAATAGTTCAGTATTCAGTAATTTATTGCTTGCAGAGATTTTATAGAACACAAATATGGCAATAATAAGGCAACTGTGTTTGTCATCCCTAGACAATAACACTTAAAATAGCTACATTTAATTAATATGTACTATGTGTCAGGCATTGTGCTAGGATACAGTGATGAAAGAGATGCACACAAACACAGTCTTTTCTCTCAAGGAGTGTATAGTTCACAGGGAATGTGGGTACTAATCTACTCATTACAAGAGTGATGGCTGTGACAAAAGGGGAAATATAATATGCTGTGAAAACATATAACAGAAGAACCTAATTGACAGGGGCGTGCTGTTATTTTCCCATGAACAGGGGACTAAGAGGCACAGAATGGCTAAGTAATCTGTTCCAAGTTCCTTTTTCCCACTTTGGACAACTTCCTCGAGGGGTAGAAAAATGTCAGGAGAATGGAAGACAAAAATGATGAGTAGTCTCACCATTAAAAGAATTTTGATTTTATTGAGATTCACTTTAAATACCATGGTAGAGAAATGTGAAAGTGTCAGAAGCCACTGTAAATGAAGACAGAAATGAAGAACCTGTAGTGCTCCAATTTTTTCTGAAGAATATTTAATAGCATAGGTAGATGTTTATGAGAAAATATTAATGTTAAAAACACATGGTACAAATTATATATAGTAGTGATTCCAATTTTGTAATATCCACATATATCAAACTTTGTAATAGATGCATATTATTCTTTATATATATATATTTTTAAGAACTTTTATTGAGATACAGTTAACATACAATAAACTGCATATATTTAGAGTGTACAATTTGGTATCCCAATCTCCCAATTCATTCCCCCCCCAACCATCCCTGCTTTCCCCACTTGGTGTCCATATGTTTGTTCTCTACATCTGGGTCTCTATTTCTGCCTTGCAAACCGGTTGATCTGTACCATTTTCCTATAGTCCACATATATATGTTAAAAATACGATATTTGTTTTTCTCTTTCTGACTCACTTCACTCTGTATGACAGTCTCTAAGTTCATCCATGTCTCTACAAATGTCCCAGTTTCATTGTTTTTTACAGCTGAGTAATATTCCATTGTATATACGCACCATATCTTTTTTATCCATTCATCTGTTGATGGACATTTAGGTTGCTTCCATGTCCTGGCTATTGTAAATAGTGCTTCAATGAACATTGGGGTGCATGTGTCTTTTTGAATTATGGTTTTCTCTGGGTATGTGCCCAGCAGTGGGATTGCTGGGTCATATGGTAACTCTATTTTCAGTTTTGCAAGGAACCTCCATACTGTTCTCCATAGTGGCTGTATCAATTTACATTCCCACCAACAGTGCAAGAGGCTTCCTTTTTCTCGACAGCCTCTCCAGCATTTACTGTTTGTCGATTTTCTGATGATGACCATTCTAACCGGTGTGGGGTGATACCTCATTGTAGTTTTGATTTGCATTTCTCTAATAATTAGTGATGTTGAGCAGCTTTTCATGTGCCTTTTGGCCATCCGTATGTCTTCTTTGGAGAAATGCCTATTTAGGTCTTCTGCCCATTTTTGGATTGGGTTGTTTGTTTTTTTGATATTGAGCTGGATGAACTGTTTATATATTTCAGAGATTAATCCTTTAATCTGTTGATTCTTTTGCAAATATTTTCTCCCATTCTGAGGGTTGTTTTTTCGTCTTGCTTATAGTTTCCTTTGCTGTGCAGAAGCTTTGAAGTTTCATTAGGTCCCACTTATTTATTTTTGTAAGCAAGTAGCAAATGGTTTTCTCTCTTTTCATGCTCGCTTTCTAGAGATTTAATTTGTTTCTGGTAAAGGGTAACAACTCTACAGGGATCTTGGTGACGCATATGCTACAAATGGAAAAATCTATAGGGAAATACTTGTTTTCCTTGTTTGTGTGGACACAACAGCACTCCGCTGGCCTTGGGCTTAAAGGAAGTGGTGCTTCCTAGTGACAAGGTACAGGTACCAGAAAGGAAGGAATTGAAAAGTTCCCCTTAGGGAGGATAGAGCCTGGCATGGAGGATAGGAGAGGGGCACCAGTTGGGTGGAGAGCTTAATGAACAGTCTGACAAAGGAGCCCCATTTCTAGACCAAGAAGGACGGCCTCAGGGTTCTTTGAGAGGGCACAAATTCAATTCACCTCTTCTGGCACATGTCCCAGTTCTGCTTTGTGTGTTTTGGAAATCTTTGTTGTTTTAATTGTGGTCCTGGAGAACCATCTATTGTATGTATAACGCTGTCCTACTTCACAGTACAGCAGTCCCTGAAGTGGGTGGGAATGATTACCCATAGAGGTTCTGATGGGAAACAGACCCTTGGAAGAGAAAATTATTTTTCCAGAGCTCTCCAGCCAGTGAGTCACATAACTGTGACTTAAAGCCTTTAACCATGAGAGGCCACAGAGCAGTCAGAAAACACAGAAAAGAAAATGTTCTTCTCTAAGAACTCACTTCTTAACTTACCATGTGCTAAGCCTCAGTCATCTTTCTTTTAAAATCAGCTAACTTATAGCATGTCTGAAAAATCCCATATTCTACTGATGTCACTGCAAACATGACTGATTAAATCCAAAGCAAGGACAGATGAAACAAAAATAATGTCTGGAATTTAATTGTAGGAATGAACCATTTGATTTAAAATCTTTTATGCCTTGAACAGAGATTCTACATGAAAATATAACTGAGCTTAGCTTTCTCATCTAAAATAGGACACTGGCAAAACTGGAACACATGTGTGAGAGATCTTTCACAAATGACCATTATTGCTCAAATTAGAAGAGATGGATCCAGGGTTGCCAGATAAAATGCAGGATGCCCAATTAAATTTGAATTTCAGATTAACAACAAGTAATTTTTTAGCATAAGAGTGTGCCAAATATTACATAGGCTAAATAGTGCATAGGCCATACTTATACTAAAAAAGTATTCATTGTTTATCAGAAATTCAAATTTAATTTAAATTTAATTTAGTGTACTGTATTTTCATTTGCTAAGTCTAACAACTCAAATTCAGTGACAAAATCAACAGGTGGTCCAGAATATAAGAAGTTTGGAGCATCATAAATATAATGCCTTCTCAAAGTATACACTCAATAAATAATTATACAAGTTGAATCAAGGGGAACATCTTCCTATATGATAAATATATCTATTTCACAACAACTCTACAAAGTAGATATTTTTTCCTTATTTACCATTTGAAGAAACTAAGGTTCAGAGGACTTACCTGAATTTTTCAGGGTCACACAGTAGGTGGCATTGATGACATAATTATCAAAGGTCTTTCTGTGATAAAACCCATGGTCTTTCAATACAAAAATTCAGAAACTTTGAGAATCTCATGATCTTAAGGAAAAAAGGTTTTAAGACATCAAATCAATTCTGCAATAGGGACTGGCAACAAAGTCCACTGGGCGTCCACACTGAAAACGCAGTTAAACCATTGATTTGAGTAGCTGGGGCACACTTTCAAGAGTACCGCAGCTATTTCTTTGCATATACTTAAAACCTATAGGCAACACACCAAGGTAGAGTGCTGCCCAAAGTCTACTTTGAAGACAATGGAAATTCAATTGAAAGAATGTCTTCATTCTCCAGACATAGAAAATTTGGATAAAATATGCCAACAAAAGTTAAATATATTGCAAAGCTCAAAAGAAGGGGAAATTCACAGGTAGAAGAAATAAAGAGAATCTCAAAGTCAAGAGGAGGAATAAATGGCCTGAAGCCACAGTGGCTCAAGGGAGAGCTGGTCCTAGATACACATTTTAGAAGATGGGTATTGGGTTTTTCATGTCCACAGAGGATAGGCTATGAGATCTGAAGCCATTTGAGATGAGCAACTGTAAAGGAGTCTCCTGTTTATTACCAAGATATTTGAACGCGTATACAGTTCATGGAAAAGGGATTGATTAGAAAAATTACATATACTCACATGAGGTCCTGACAAGGAACCAGTTACCCACTGGAGCCCTGGATGGGAGAAGTGTCAACCATAAAAATCAGAATCTTCCTATTATAAAAGAATGGGTATAGAGTCTAAATTTACTCTACCTTTGTCATGCAGGAACCCTAGATTTAGAAATTAGCAAATTCTGGTGCAGCCCTAGTGAAAACTTGAGGCCCTGGTGGAAGGAAATGTGAAAATGCTTTGTAGGTGTACTTCCACAAATCAGCACAACAGAATCCCCACCAAAACCCACCTCCAATAAAAATAAATTTAAGAGTAAAATTACCATTAATGCAAGCAAGTCCTGAGAGAGACTTAGCAATAACATGAATAGGAAACAATCAGTTGGAAAAAAGAGAATGAGAAAATAAATGTATTTAAAATATTCATTTTAGAACATTAAAAAATGGATAGAGGTCAGAAGATAAAAAGAAATAATAAAAGAAAAGGAAAAGCAGAAAAAATATACTTTCTTGAATTGAAAACTTTAGTTATTAGACTAAAATCTGAAAATATCAGTTAAACAGTAAATTATAGCTGCTGAAGACAGAATTAATTAATGGAAGATAGATTGGAATAGACCATCCAGAACCCAGAAAGAGTGCTAGAGGTGGGGTGCACTATAAAGAGATTAAACAAAGAGGACATTAGAATGAGAATATTGAATATACATCTGTTAGAAAAAAATGGAGATTAGACAATATTCAAAAAGATACTATCTTCAATTTTTTCTTTACTTTATTTTTTATTTTATTTTTTTTCAGATCTTTATTGGAGTATAATTGTTTTACTGAACTGAAGAAAGATATGAGTCCTCTATATTAGAATTACACAAGAAATCCCAAGGAAGGTGAATTTCATAGTGAAACTGCAGATTAACAAAGACAAGGACAAATACATTTTATAAGGTGCAAGAGAGAAAAGACATATTATCCACAAGGAAAACTAATGAGTCATAGTCTACATCAGTAACAATAGAAGCCAGAGTAAAAGGGAAAAATATCTTCAAAATATTAAACAAAGTTGTCATTGAAAGTTATGATAAAATTATTTTCATACAAAAGAAGACTGAGTTTACTAATCACATTCACTGAAAAAATTACTAAAAGTTGGACTTCACAAAAAGAAAAATTATTCCAGAAGGAAGGTTTGATAAATAGAAGACAATAGAAAGCAGAGAAATTAGTAAGCAAGCTGGTAAGTCAAAATAATTACTGATTGTATAAACAACAAAAAAGAGATTATTTGGGGAAGTTTAAAAACAAGGTGAGACTAATGTAGAACAACATGAAAATAGGAGGGAATTGGAGTTGAAGCATTCTAAATTTCTATTTGCCAGTAAGAGATATTGATTTAAATTAGACTTTATTAGATATCTATGTTAAAGAATGGAAATAAAATACACACACATTCAAAAGATTAATAAGAGGGGAAATTTTTTGATAATATATAGTAAAAGAGAAAATTAAAAAGCTGATAAACAGAATGGAAAATGGAAAGCACGAGCAAAAAGATAGAAATAAATCTAGATATACAATAAATATAAATTGATTAAACTCACTGATAAAAGGCAGGGAATTTCAAGTTAAATTATAAGGATCCATTATTGACATGATAGGTAAGAACAGAGATAATTTTTAAATAAATGATATATCAAGAAAAAAGAAAGCTAGTGTTGCATTATTAATATCAGACAAATTTTGATTTTAAGACATAACCATTGAGAAAAGATGGCGGCAAAGTAGAGGGACGTGGAATGCATTCTCTCCACAGATGCATTGGGAATGCACCAAAAGACACAATAATTCCCACAGGGAACCAACTGAACACCAGCAGATGACCTCAGACACCAAAAAGGACTGCAAGGATCCCGACATAACTGGTAGGAAGGCATCTAGGATGGCTCAAAGAGGGTGAAGCGGCTGAGCTGTGGCAGACAGGAGGGAGTGCAAAACACATGGAGGGTCTGCACCACAGCTCAGTGTTCCTGGATGGAGACGTCGATTCACAGCTGAACAGAGGGTCTGGGAGCAGGAGCATGGGTACCGGAGAGCTGCTTCAGGGTGAGAAAAATTGTTGCCAGTAAGGAGATGGACCGAGAGGACAGGAGGGAAGAGGTCTGCAGAGAGGAGTGACTGCCCCTGAGAGCTGCCCTACCATGATGGCAGCTGGATGCTGCTGGCTCATGGGCGGTGGGAGGAGCCACGGGCATAGACCCTCCCTCTCTTTTGGCACCTGCAACAGGCAGTGGAGGGACACCTGTGGGCCACTTAAGGCTCTCAGGGATAACAAGGACCCTCAGGCCCTTGGGCAGGAATAGCTTAAAGCCCCAGCAGGCAGCCAAGAGCAGGCTTGGAGTGCCAGCAGAAGGGAGGCTGCCAAGAACAAAAAAACTCAGAGAGAGGCCCAACTCTGAGACATTGTGTTTACACCTGAGCCACCAGTGTCCCTCTGCAACAGGCACCTCCAAGCCTGACTGAAACGACAGTGCACCACTGCTCACTCATTCCCAGGGGAAGGAGCCACTATTCTACCCTCTCCCTCCCCATACACCACCGCTTACAGATGAACAATAAAGGAAGCTCTGCTTGTCACAGAATAATACAAAAAACCCAAGGTGAGTAGAAGGACACTTACAGCTGAGACGCTAAGGAAACAGAAATATTAGTATCAATTCTATTGAACTGGTCCATTCTGGGATCAGTTCTAGTTTTTTTTTTCTTTATTAATTATTATCTTAGTCCTAAGGGATCTACAAGTTTTATAACATATTTTTATTCTATTTTTATTTTTAGCCTTTTTATATACTTCTATTTCTAGCTAAGTTTTTTGTAGTATGGACTATATATCTCTCCTACCTTCTTTTCATCTCTATCTCTTATACATTTCTATTCCTTTCCTTTTATTTGCATATTTCCAGTCACACTATGCTCTTCTGTTGCCCTGTCTTCCATCCATTTTTAGCTTATCTTAACATAGTTATAAGCAACACTATCGATCTGCTCAGACTCCTTGCTCTATTCTCCAGATGACGCACTGACTTGATATTTAATATTAGTTTTTTGTCTCTATCTTAGTTCTTAGTACAATTGTCTAATTTCATTCTGAGAATCTCCATTCTGTCTGGTGGTACTCTAGCTCTTTTTTATATTTGATCCTAGCTTTCAATATATCCCTGGATTTGGGTTTGTGTGTGTGTGGCGTTATTTGTTTGTTTGTTTTTGCTTTTGTTTCTGTTCTGTTCTGTTTTGATTTTGAATCTCTGTTGGTTTCTTCTTGGAATGTCTGATAGCATACTGGGGTTCTTCTGTCAGGTCTTTCTAGTGCCTTATGTCCTATTGGATTCAGTAATTGCATGTCTTTTACATGTATGTGTTTCCTAGACTTAGTATTTGTTTGACCCAACACTCGGCCATTAGTCTGGGGCTTGGACAGCCTTCTATAAACCCCTCTATCACTGGGACAAGCAACCCAGAAGTTTGGACTGCCATGAGGAAACAAAGAAACACCATGCAGGCAAAGGAGCAGGAAAAAAACCTACAAGAACAAATAAATGAAGAGGAAATAGGAAAAATGCCTGAAAAATAATTCAGAGTAATGATAGTAAAAATGATACAAAATCTCAATAACACAAAAGAGAAAGTATAAGAAACAGTTCATAAGAACTCAGAAGAACTAAGGAACAAACAAACAGCAATGGATAACAAAATAACTGAAATTAAAAATACTATAGATGGTATAACCAGCAGAATAACTGAGGCAGAAGAACAAATAAGTGAGTTGGCAGATAGAATGGGGGAAAAAACTGCCACAGAGCAGGAAAAAGAAAAAAAGAATAAAAAGAATAGAAGACAGTCTCAGAGACCTCAGTGATAATATTAAGCACACCAGCATTCAAATCATAGGCATCCCAGAAGAAGAAGAAAAAAAGAAAAGGTCTGAGAAAATATTTCAAGAGGTTATACTGGAAAACTTCCCCAACATGGGAAAGGAAATAATTCACCAAGTCCAAGAAGCAGAGAGTCCCATACAGAATAAACCCAAGGAGAAATACACTGAGGCACATATTAATCAAACTAATGAAAATTAAACACAAAGAAAAAATATGAAAAGCAGCAAGAGAAAAGCAACAAAGAACATATAAGGGAAAACCCATAAGGATAACAGCTGACCTTTCTACAGAAACTCTGCAGGCCAGAAGGAAATGGCAGGATATACTGAAAATCCTGAAAGAGAAAAACCTACAGCCAAGAATACTCTACCCAGCAAGAATCTCATTCAGAGTTGATGGAGAAATCAAAAGCTTTACAGACTAGCAAAAGTTAAGAGAATTTGGCACCACCAAACCAGCTTTAAAACAATTGCTAAAGGAACTTCTCTAAGTAGGGAACACAAGAAAAGGAAAACACCTACAAATACAAACCCAAAACAATTAAGAAAATGGTAATCAGAACACACATGTCAATAATCACCTTAAATGTAAATGGATTAAATGCTCCAACCAGAAGACACAGACTGGCTGAATGGATACAAAAATAAGACCCTTCTATATGCTGCCTACAAGAAACCCATTTCAGACCAAGGGATACATATAGACCGAAAGTCAAGGGATGGAAAAAGATATTCCATGCAAATGGAAGTCCAAAGAAAGCTGGAGTAGCAATACTCATATCAGACAAATTAGACTTTAAAGTAAAGACTATTACAAGAGACAAGGAAGGACACTACATAATGATAAAGGGATTCATCCAAGAAGAACATATCACAATGGTAAATATCTATGCACTCAACATAGAAGCACCTCAATACATAAGGCAAATACTAACAGCCATAAAAGGGGAAATCCACAGTAACACAATAACAGTGGGAGACTTGAACACCCCACTTACATCAATGGACAGATCATCCAAACAGAAAATAAAGACATACAAGCTTTAAATGACACATTAGACCATCTCGACTTGATATTTATAGGACATTCCATCCAAAAATCACAGAATACACTTTCTTCTCAAGTGCACATGCAACATTTTCCAGGATAAATCACATCTTGGGTCACAAATCAAACCTTGGTAAATTCAAGAAAATTGAAATCATATCAAGCATCTGCTCTGACCACAATGCCATGAGACTAGATATCAATTACAGGAAAAAAAAAAGTGCAAAAAATACAAACACATGGAGGCTAAACAATTCACTATTAAACAACCAAGACATCATTAAAGAAATCGAAAAGGAAATCAAAAAATATCTAGAAACAAATGACGATGAAAACACAACAATCCAAAACCTATGGGATGCAGCAAAAGCAGTTCTAAGAGGGAAGTTTATAGCAATACAGTCCTACCTTAAGAAACAAGAAAAATATTGAATAAACAACCTAACCGTACACCTAAAACAATTAGAAAAAGAAGAGCAAAGAAAGCCCAAAGTGAGCAGAAGGAAAGCAATCATAAAGATCACAGAAGAAATAAATGAAAAAGAAAGGAAGGACACCATAGCAAAAATTAATGAAACTAAAAGCTGATTCTTTGAGAAGATAAACAAGGTTGATAAACCATTAGCCAGACTCATCAAGAAAAAAAGGGAGAGGATGCAAATCAACAGAATTAGGAATGAAAAAGGAGAAGTAACAACAGACACCACAGAAATGCAAAAGATCATGAGAGACTACTACAAGCAATTATATGCCAATAAATTGGATAACCTGGAAGAAATGGATAAATTCTCAGAAAAATACAATCTTCTAAGACTGAACCAGGAAGAAATAGAAACTATGAACAGACCAATCACAAGTATGGAAATTGAGGCAGTGATTAAAAATCTTCCAACAAATAAAAGCCCAGGGCCAGATGGATTCACAGGTGAATTCTATCAAACATTTAGAGAAGAGCTAACACCCATCCTGCTCAAACTCTTCCAAAATATCGCAGAAGGAGGAACACTCCCAAACTCATTCTATGAGGCCACCATCATCCTGATACCAAAACCAGGCAACGATGTCACAAAAAAAGAAAATTACAGGCCAATATCATGGATGCATATAGATGCAAAAACCCTCAACAAAATACTCACTAATAGAATCCAACAGCACATTAAAAAAAATCATACACCATGATCAAGTGGGGTTTATCCCTGGGATGCAAGAATTCTTCAATATATGCAAATCAATCAATGTGATACATCATATCAACAAATTGAAGGATAAAAAACATATGATCATCTCAATAGATGCAGAAAAAGTTTTGACAAATTCAACATCCATTTATGATAAAAGCTCTCCAGAAAATGGGCATAGAAGGAAATTACCTCAACATAATAAAAGCCATATATGAGAAACCAAAAGCCAACATCCTTCTAAATGGGAAAAACTGAAAGAATTCCCTCTTAGAACAGGAACAAGACAAGGGTGTCCACTCTCACCACTATTATTCAACATAGTTTTGCAAGTTTTAGCCACAGCAATCAGAGAAGAAAAAGAAAAAAAAGGAATCCAAATTGGAAAAGAAGAAGTAAAATTGTCACTCTTTGCAGATGACATGATATTATACATAGAAAAACCCTAAAGACTCTACCAGAAAACTGCTAGCACTAATTGATGAATTTAGTAAAGTAGCAGGATACAAAATTAATGTACAGAAATCTCTTGCATTCCTATACACTAACAATGGAAGAGCAGAAAGAGAAATTAAGGAAACTCTCCCATTTACCATTGCAACAAAAAGAATAAAATACCTAGGAATAAGCCTACCTAAGGTGGCAAAAGATCCGTGTGCAGAAAACTGTAAGACACTGATGAAAGAAATCAAAGATGACACAAACAGATGGAGGGGCATACCATGTTCCTGGATTGGAAGAATAACATAGTGAAAATGAGTGCACTACTGAAAGCAATTTACGGATTCAATGCAATCCCTATCAAATTACCAATGGCATTTTTCACAGAACTAGAGCAAGAAATCTTAAGATTTGTATGGAAACGCAAAAGACTCCAAATAGCCAAAGGAATCTTGAGAAGGAAAAATGGAGTTGGTGGAATTAGGCTTCCTGACTTCAAACTATACTACAAGGCCACAGTGTTCAGGACAGTATGGTAATGGCACAAAAATAGAAAGGAAGATCAATGGAACAGAATAGAGAACTCAGAGATAAACCCAAGCACATATGGGCAGCTTATCTTTGACAAAGGAGGCAAGAACATACAATGGAAAAAAGACAGCTTCTTCAATAAGTGGTGCTGGGAAAATTGGACAGCTACATGTGAAAGAATGAAATTAGAACACTTCCTAACACCATACACAAAAATAAACTCCAAATGGATTAAAGACCTACATGTAAGGCCAGACACTATAAAACTCCTAGAGGAAAACATAGGCAGAACACTCTATGACATACATCAAAGCAAGATCCTTTTTGACCCACCCCCTAGAATCATGGAAATAAAATCAAGAATAAACAAATGGGACCTCATGAAACTTAAAAGCTTTTGCACAGTGAAAGAAACCATAAACACGACAAGAAGGCAACCCTCAGAATGGGAAAAAGTAGTTGCCAATGAAACAACAGACAAAGGATTAACCTCCAAAATATACAAGCAGCTCATACAGCTTAATACCAAAAAAGCAAATAATCCAATCCACAAATGGGCAGAAGACCTAAATAGACATTTCTCCAAAGAAGACATACAGAAGGCCAAGAAACACATGAAAAGATGCTCAACATCACTAATTATTAGAGAAATGCAGGTCAAAGCCACAATGAGGTATCACCTCACACCAGTCAGAATGGCCATCATCACAAAATCTGGAAACAACAAATGCTGGAGAGGGTGTGGAGAAATGGGAACTCTCCTGCACTGTTGGTGGGATTGTAAGTTGGTACAGTCACTATGGAAAACAGTTTGGAGGTTCCTTAAAAAACTAAAAATAGAACTAACAAATGACCCAGTAAGCCCACTACTGGGCATATACTCAGAGGAAACCATGTTCAAAAAAGAAACAAAAGTAGCATAATGTTCATTGCAGCACTATTTACAATAGGCAGGACATGGAAACAACCTAAATGCCCATCAACATATGAATGGGTAAAGAAGATGTGGCACATATATACAATGGAATATTACTCAGGTATAAAAAGGAATGAGATGGAGCTATATGTAATGAGGTGGATAGATCTAGAGTCTGTCATACAGAGTGAAGTAAGTCAGAAAGAGAAAGACAAATATTGTATGCTAACTCACATATACGGAATCTAAAAATGGTACTGATGACCTCAGTGACAAGACAAGAATAAGGTCGCAGATGCAGAGAATGGATTGGAGAAATCAAGGTTTGGGGGGGCGGGGGGTGAAGGGGAAGCTGAGACGAAGCGAGAGAGTAGCATAGACATATATACTACCAACTGTAAAATAGATAGCCAGTGGGAAGTTGCTGTATAACAAATGGAGTTCAACTCAATGATGGTTGATGCCTTAGAGGATTGGGACAGGGAGGGTGGGGGGGGAGTCAAGGGAGGGAGGGAATATGGGGATATGTGTATAAATACAGATGATTGACCTTGGTGTACCTCAAAAACTGGTACAAGAGTGTAAAGTAATTATATTCCAATAAAAAAACAAAACAAAACAAAACAAAAAGACATAACCATTAATAGTTATGAAAAGGGTTAGTTCTTTTTTTTATTCCGATTTATTTATTTATTTTTTAAACTCTTTATTGGAATATATTTGCTTGACACTCTTGTACCCATCTCTGAGGTACACCAAAGTGAATCAGCTGCATCTGCATACATATCCCCTCCCTCCCACGACTCCCCCCACCTCCCGTCCTGGCCCTCCAAGGCATCTCCCATGAAGTTGATCTCCTTTTGTTATACAGCAACTTGCCACTAGCTATCTATTTTACAGCTGGTAGTGAAAATATGTCTATGCTACTCTCTCACCTTGTCCCAAATTCCCCTTTGCCCCTCACCCCAGCCCCGTGTCCTCAAATCCATTCTCTACTTCTGTATCTCCACTCTTGCCTGTCACTGGTTTCATCAATACCATTTCTTCAGATTCCGTGTATATGTGTTAGCATACAGTATTTGTTTTTCTCTTTCTGGCTTACTTCACTCTGTATGACAGACTCTAGGTCCATCCACCTCATGACATATAGCTGAATTTCATTCCTTTTTATGGCTGAGTAATATTCCATTGTATATATGTGCCACATCTTCTTTATCCATTCATATGTTGATGGGCATTTAGGTTGTTTCCATGTCCTGCCTATTGTAAATAGTGCTGCAATGAACATTATGCTACTTTTGTTTCTTTTTTGAACATGGTTTCCTCTGAGTATATGCCCAGTAGTGGGCTTACTGGGTCATTTGTTAGTTCTATTTTTAGTTTTTTAAGGAACCTCCAAACTGTTTTCCATAGTGACTGTACCAACTTACAATCCCACCAACAGTGCAGGAGAGTTCCCATTTCTCCACACCCTCTCCAGCATTTGTTGTTTCCAGATTTTGTGATGATGGCCATTCTGACTGGTGTGAGGTGATACCTCATTGTGGCTTTGACCTGCATTTCTCTAATAATTAGTGATGTTGAGCATCTTTTCATGTGTTTCTTGGCCTTCTGTATGTCTTCTTTGGAGAAATGTCTATTTAGGTCTTCTGCCCATTTGTGGATTGGATTATTTGCTTTTTTGGTATTAAGCTGTATGAGCTGCTTGTATATTTTGGAGGTTAATCCTTTGTCTGTTGTTTCATTGGCAACTACTTTTTCCCATTCTGAGGGTTGCCTTCTTGTCGTGTTTATGGTTTCTTTCACTGTGCAAAAGCTTTTAAGTTTCATGAGGTCCCATTTGTTTATTCTTGATTTTATTTCCATGATTCTAGGGGGTGGGTCAAAAAGGATCTTGCTTTGATGTATGTCATAGAGTGTTCTGCCTATGTTTTCCTCTAGGAGTTTTATAGTGTCTGGCCTTACATGTAGGTCTTTAATCCATTTGGAGTTTATTTTTGTGTATGGTGTTAGGAAGTGTTCTAATTTCATTCTTTCACATGTAGCTGTCCAATTTTCCCAGCACCACTTATTGAAGAAGCTGTCTTTTTTCCATTGTATGTTCTTGCCTCCTTTGTCAAAGATAAGCTGCCCATATGTGCTTGGGTTTATCTCTGAGTTCTCTATTCTGTTCCATTGATCTTCCTTTCTATTTTTGTGCCATTACCATACTGTCCTGAACACTGTGGCCTTGTAGTATAGTTTGAAGTCAGGAAGCCTAATTCCACCAACTCCATTTTTCCTTCTCAAGATTCCTTTGGCTATTTGGAGTCTTTTGCGTTTCCATACAAATCTTAAGATTTCTTGCTCTAGTTCTGTGAAAAATGCCATTGGTAATTTGATAGGGATTGCATTGAATCTGTAAATTGCTTTGGGTAAGATATTTTCACAATATTGATTCTTGAATCCAAGAACATGGTATGCCCCTCCATCTGTTTGTATCGTCTTTGATTTCTTTCATCAGTGTCTTATAATTCTTGATGATTAAAAGAATAATTCATCAGGCAAATGAAATAGTCATTATATATTAAAGAAAAACTGATACAAATACAAAATCAAGCAAAAAAAATTGGTAAAAATAAAAATATTTTAATATTAGTATTAACAAGATTGATTTAATAAATACCTCTAGAGGACTTTACCCATCAAATAGAGAATTTAACCCATACTCTTCATCCTATATGCACTTTTCCAGAGAAAAGGAAGTAAGGGAAATTTTCCCATGTCGCTTCATGCAGCTATCCTAACTTGCAAGGCAAGAAATCCCAGTAAGGATCACTGAGGACAAGCTCTTATTTATAAACATAAATGGAAATTTCATAAAACATAAGGAAATTGAAACTAATCATTTATTATTTTTTAAACCTATCATGATGAAGATGTGTTTATTCTAGACATTCAGGGATATAGTATTATTAAGAAGTGTGCAATGTAATTCACCACCTTAACAGATTCAAGGAAAAAATCAGATGAGCAACTTGATAGATGAAGAGAAGTCATTTGAAAAAAATTAACCACTCTCTGGGGTTATATACAATACTTAACAAACTGTAAGAGAAAGAGAAATTCCTTAACTTGATTAAGAGAATCTAAGAAATGTTCACAGTGAAGACCATAGTTACAACCTTGGAATCTTTTCCTTTAAAGTCAGAAGTATGTCTGAGACACCCACTGTTGTTTCTATCCATTATTGTACTGGAGGTCTCACACAATGCAAAGAGGTAAAAAAATAAGATAGGGAGAATTAGGATTAGACTTGGAGGAACAAAATTTTCTATCTGCAGACAAGTTATAAGTACAATTATTTGAGATACTTTGTAAGTTAGAAGATCAATATTAGGAAATCTATTTAAGGGTTGGGAGAAGGGAGCAGTTTTCAAGATGTGGCTTTCATTGTATAGGAATGTAATGGTCTGAATACATCCCCATTCAGCCATCCCTTCTCCTGATCTGGGTTTAGTTTGGTTACTCTATACTGCATGCAGTCTGTCATTTTCTCTTTTTAAAAATTTTTAAAATTTTTATTTATTGGCTGCATTGGGTCTTTGTTGCTGTGCATGGGCTTTCTGTAGTTGTGGAGAGTGGGGGCTTCTCTTCATTGCAGTGTGCAGACTTCTTATTGCGATGGCTTCTCTTGTTGTGGAGCACTGGCTCTAGGTGCACGGGCTTCAGTAGTTGCCGCTCATAGGCTCAGAAGTTGTGACTCGCGGGCTCTAGAGCACAGGCTCCGTAGTTGTGGTGCACAGGGCTTAGTTGCTCCGCGGCATGTAGGATCTTCCCAGACCAGGGATCGAACCTGTGTCCCCTGCATTGGCAGGCGGATTCTTACCACTGCACCACCAGGGAAGCCCCAGTCTGTCATTTTCTGTGATAGATTCTTTAGTCAGATTCCCTACATTGACCACTGACTTGTATCTGTCCAAGACACATTTCTCTCTGTTCTTTTACTTAACAGATGTAGAGCACAATTGCAGCATAGGCTATTAGAGCTATTTTGAGGGACCATCTTATATACAGCAGAATTTCATGTTTCAGCTAATCCATACTTTCAGTCAACACACTGAAGGATTTCAGGTCTCTAATTCTTCAGCAAAAAGAATTTTACCAAAATTAATAGGAAGCTCAATATTTTTATGATTCCCTTTCAACGATTAAGGACAGAGGCATTTACAACACATTTTATGCTACTGTGAAGCTTCAGGCAAAGGACCCAGAGAGTGAAGTTTATTTGCTCTGATAGCTGCACTGACTGAATGACTGTCACAGCTGGGGCCATATGCAGGGGAAAGACAGCCCTGACCCAGGAGGGAAAAGTAAACAGATATTTAAGAACACTGGGATCTAATTACTATAAACTGAGATGGCTCATAGAATGGGAATATTTCCTTCCTCCTTTTGGGAATGATTTTGTTCCTTTCCTGTTAGATTTTCTTATTTTTTTTGTGGCCTTGGGAATATGTGTCTCTGTCAAGTAGCCTTCAGAATCTCATGAGCAAGTAACATGCTGGACATTTACCAAGTGCCTTACAGTTTACAAAGCAATTTCACATACATTACCCCATTAGACGTTCACAAGATCCCTGAGAGTGAGGTGTGGTGTCATTTCTTCTTGGTAAGGATATGGACTTCCAGAAAGTTTAAGTGACTTTGCTCAGTCACACGGCTCATTTAATGGCAGGGTCCGGATTCAAGCCGGTAGGCTGTCTGATTCCAAATTCAGTGTTCTCTCAGCCATGCATTGGAACTCAGTGAATGATACAATGAGTAGCAGTGAATAGGGTATCGGAAGCCATATGTCTGCAGGTAATAGCTTTTCTGAGAGCCCAGGTCTCTGCCAAGGACAGAGGGTACGGAATATTGCATTTGGGGGCTGATCCATGGATTTCACCTACTGCAAAGGGCTTGAATTGGGCCTCTTGAATTCTAGTCTTGACTTGTCCACTGTGTTTGGGATCTTGGGCAATTTATTAAATCTCTCTGGTCGCAGTTTTTCCACTCATTAAATGTAGTTAATAGTAATTACCCTTATGACATCCGCATTGCTGTGAGAATAAAGTAAATAATCAACATTTCAGAAAGCTTAAAGTGCAATATAAAAGTGAGAAAAACATTATTCTGTTCAATAACAATGTAATAAACAGCAAGGCAAGCTTTGGTTTCAGTTAACCTTTGACCTATGTTCATGAGCCCCCAGGTAAATACTGAAGGAGCTGACTGATAATTGCTTCCACTTATTGTTCAAATTTGAAAAAACACTGACAGTATAAAAATCACCTACATTTCTAATATTAGAAATTGATGTAACATAAAAATTTAAATCTCCTCTCCTCCCTCTACTCCACTTTCCCTACTGTCTCTTGCTTGGGCCCCAGAGTTAATCTATTTCCTTTCCTTTGGTCTCTTGATTTTCATGAATTGTGCTACTCTGAGAAATGTTATTGCCCTACAAATAATGACCACACCCAAGAATCACACAGAGCTTTATGGTTTATGAAGCACCTGCTTGTGTACTGTCCTCTGTGCTTCCTAGGAGCCCTTAAGAAGTGTTTACTATGGCTCCGTTTTGTAGTTCAGACAGGTAAGTATGATGATCATTTACTGAATATGATGATGGGCTAGACAGTGGGCAAGCCATGGGCAATCAAAGCCAGGAGTCCTGAAGGAGTCATAGTTTAGGGAGGGGGATAAACATGATGTAGGTAGCTACAGCTCCATGATACAAAACTGTACAAAGTCCAGGAAGACCACAGTAGAAAAGAGCCTGGTAGAAAAGAGAGCTAGGGAATATTTCATATAGGTGATTCCAATAAAGCACAATTTTGAATGACATTAAAATCTGGAGAAGCAGTGCTTACTCAAGTTCAGACCACTAGAAATGACTCAAACTCACACATGACGGCTCCAAGTCTAAGGTTCTCCTTTCCCCCATACTCTGCTGTACAGTTTATGGCTCACCTGTTCAAAGCAGGCATGTATTACATAATGTTTAACCAGAGTTAAAGGAATTTCCTAGCTTAAAGACATTGAGTATAGCTGATGGAGAAATGTGATAGTTCATAGGATGACGGTTACTGTGAGAATAACCTTGATGTACCAAGGTGTGTATGGTGCAAAACAGGGAAATAGATAGTTTGCTTTTGTAACATTTTCCTTCAAACCATTCAGGATTCCTGCATCCTCTTGCTGTCTCTGGCTTCTCAGAGGCTCCACTGTGATAACACACTCTGGGCTGCCTGGATCAGACCTACATTATCCATTAACAGGAACCAGCCAGTGTCTCATAATGATACTTATCAGGTTGCAATGGAATCTGGTGTATGTTACCTGATGTGATCAGTAACTAATAGTTGTTTGAGGTGATTTTGTGTAGCTAATGTTTAGTCTGTTTTCACGTGGGATTTAGAGAAACTGCAGTTCTTAACTGGAAGAGATGACTTTCTAAAGGTGCAGTTTGAGATGCTATGCTGCCTGAGGGAAGAAATATTTGTGGCTGGCAGTGGAGGGCTAGAAACCACCAACTCTGCGTGTACATGATGCTGGATCTCTCAACAGCAGAGGTAACTGTGTGCTCAGCTTGCTTGTTCGTTTTCCATGCTGGGGTAACTGGCTATTTTGGTGGGAAGGAGGCGTGATGGCCTTGTTTTTCTAAGACAAGGATGACACATGATTTGCTCAGCCCATGGGGCTGATCCCCTTGGCCTTGCATCTTACCACCCCTGTGGCAGGAAGGAAGAAGCCTGCTGGGATGAGGGCTTTGGCAGGGCCACCTCCGGTTTCCTGTTCTTTGGGCTGCCATGGTGGCAGGGGGCAGGTAGCAGGGGGGACCGCTGGCTGCCAGAGGAAGGGCAGCTTAGAAGTCAATAATGGTCCAGAAATCAGGAGAAAAAAAGCCAGCCCTAAACATGTTCTGTGTGTTTCAACCAACAAACACTATTATTTGGACTACAAGAGCTCAAAGGCCCTCCTAATGCGAGCACTCAGTGACTCCATGACAGTGAAGGGAAGGAGGCAGAGTGAGTGGTCGTGGGTAGTTGTTGCTAAGAAAACTAAAAATTCAGTCAGTCTTTGCCTCTCCCCGTGACACCCCTTTTATTTCCAGGCCTTCACATCTCCACGGTAACCTGCATGGACCAGCACTGTGCTTGTTGCATTTACTGTCTATTATAGCACTTAGCACAATGCCTGACACTAAATAGGAAATCAATAAATATTGTTGGATGACCTTTGGGACTATCTACTTGAAGTAAAACCTCATTAAACCATTTCTTTCTTTACAGTCTAATAATTATTCAGACTTACACTTAGGTTAACAAGTAAACAAGTAAAACTTGTGTATAGGAAAAAAGCCTGGAAGGAAATAAGATAATAATAAATAACTATCTGGGACATGTAAATATACTTATTTCTCTGTCTGCTTTTTCCAAGTTTATATACTAAAAAGTATGTTAACTTTTACAATGAAAAAACCCTTAGCAAGCTTTAAAAATCCTCGTATTGGAATCCATCTATTTTCTGAAGCAATACTAATTATCTACTGACTTCTTACAATATTTGGGTGGGGTAGAGCTGTGGGCAGGTTTATATATACATGTGTGCATGTGTACCTATGTGTGTATGTATGGGCATTGCTCTAACAGAGATGTTGACTCACTCTTTAAAGGTTTACTGTAACCAAATAAGAAAGACAGGGAATCTACTTGGTAGGTTCTTCCAGATATATAGTACTATGTAATTCCTCTATGAACATTTGCAGAAACGTTCCCCCACCTGATTAATTCTGCAGCCTCCTCTCTTGCTGGGCCCATCCCCCCATCATCTTCCCCTGCATCCTCCACTCCTGTCACACTGAATCTCTTGACACTTCCTGACAAGGCTGTCTCGCCCATCTCTGTGCCTCTGCAAGTGTCCACCTAGTAAACAACCCTCATTCAAGAGACAGCTCACAAAAGTGTCACATACCACGCAAAAGCCTTTCTGACCCCCTTCCCAACTCTAACCCCCACCTTTATGGACAACTGATCTCCCCTCCTCTGGGCCATCCTTGCACCCCACGAGTGTCCTCATCACTGGCCTGCAACACTGGACTCTGTCGATCTGTACACAATTGTCTCTCTATTTGGTTTTGGCTCCATGGGGATGCACACAGGTCTGAGTGCCAGCACTCAATCCAACCCTTGGCACCCGGAGGGCTCTCAAGAGGTGTTTGATGAATGAAGGACTATATCTGACCACAACTTGCCCGTCCCAGTGACAGGCTAAGGGCAATGATGACACCAGTGAGAGGAGAGGGGGGTGTGGGAATGTGAGTTTAAAATTATAATGGGAATCAGAGGAAAAACGAGAATTCATTTCAGCCAAGTTTTGGAGATGTAAACTGACTTGCCACTTGTTTTGGATCTCCCAATGCTTAACTTTTTTGTTTTTGTTTAGAAATGTCATCTGAGATTATGCTGTTTATATCTTGTCTATCATAAATTCTATGGTTTGGTGGTAAGAACAGTTTCCTTACTGCCATGGCAATCACTGCTTGTAAAAAAACCAAACCAAAACAACTTTTCTCCTTGAGCCCCTAAAAGAAAACCCAGTGTTGAGATGCTGCCTAATTTAGATGTAAAAGCTCATGACAAATACTCCAAACTAACTATGGTAATTATAATAATATATTCGTTAATTTCACAAACATTTGTAAAGGACCTACTATGTACCAGACACTGTATATAAATGCTGGCCTGACTCTTACCATGGGACAATGGCCCTTTTGTACTGTGTTGTGGTGGGGTGGAATTGCTTCATTCCTTCCACCGTCATCCCGTGGGCACCATGCTCTGAGCCCAGCCTGAGAAAGGAAGGACAATTTACCCTTACCTGAACAGGTGCCTCTTCCCACTGTCTCTCTAACTGGTGAGAGATGCACCAACTATAGGGTTTCAGAAAAAAAGGTAAAACAGGGATTGGAAAATCACGGGGAGCCCCAAAGGTAAGGAGAAGGAGAAAAGAGCCTGCCATGCACTGAACATGGGGCAAAGGGGCAATAAGACAAGAGATTTGAGAAATGTGAACTACGAAATGGGGAGATCAAGACAAAGGTAATGAAATAGAAGAAGATGGGAAGAGATAAATGTATATATGGAAACCAGGGAAGAGACAGGGGGTGCGTGAGCTAGAACTAGAGAGAATGTGTAAACGTGGAGAGAGAATTGGAGAAGCAGTTACTGTGCTCTGTCTAAGTTGTATGCGCCTCTTGAGGAACATGGGGCCTCCTGCTGTTTAGACCCTTAAGCCCAGTTCAAGATCCTAAGCCAGGTTTCTGCGCATGCCTTCCCTCTTCCAACCCCGGGTACTTGGTCCATTTCCTCTTACCTTTGCTGCTGCCACTCTTTGTCTTTCCTCTTGAGGTTCTGACCCTTCCAAGACTGGCCGTGGTTTGGGATGAAATTTTCTCAACCACTCTCCATTCTATAGGCTTTTTATGATCATTCAATTCAGGAAAATGAGGGAGTCATTCATTTGTTTATTCTTTTGCCAAATTGCAGCCTTTCAAACTTAAAATCTAAAGAAAATTCTTCCCTTGGCATATTAGGGTATGATTTGGTCCCTGACTCACTCTCCAACCTCATCTCCTACTACTCATCATTTTGCTCTCTCCATGCTGGGTTTCTTGCTGTTTCTCAAGTACAATGAGCATTCTCCTCTAGCATTGGCCTTAACACTGGTTGTTCTTTCATTCTAGAATACTCGTGGGGCAGATATTTACATGGCTCGGTCCTTCAATTTGTTTTTGTCTCTGCTCAGATGTTACCTTCTCCTAAAAGCCTTTCCTAACAAAGCTCCTGATAATAGCTTCCTTCTCCATCTTCACAGCCACACTCTGATTTTTTCTTCCATATTAGCAATTACTACTTCTCATTCATTCATTCATCTATTTATCTTTGTTGCTATAATATAAGATCCATATGTTGGAAGACATTTCTCTCATGAGACATGAGTCTCTCATGTTTGCACCTTTTCCAGTACATTTGTAAACATCCTGGGAGATAGAGATAGTGTCTTCCATTGAGACAAAGATCAGAAAAGCTTACTGCACACCAGACAAGATTCAGGTTCCCTAAGTTCAGGGCTCCTCTCCTGTAATGCAGCCCATTGAAACTGTAATTGTCACCTGATGCCCCAAGTCTCGATTCCCACAGGGTGACTCCATGTAAGAAAATAGTGATACACTTGCATCTGTGAAAATGTGGCAGGCAGGCTAATTTTAGTTTGCAAGTAAGGTAAAGTGTTTTCCTTAGCGAAATACTTTCAAAGAGTTCACACTCAGTTATTTGTTTATACCTTGGTAAAGAGACCCCCAGCCTTTCCCACACCTCTACCTGTGCTTGGATCCCCTGTTTCTCTGTTAGACACTGTCACTGTCTAGAGCACAATGAATAGGAATCTGTCCTTAGTGAAGAAGCATCCCAAGACCTAACCCCAGACTCACTTGTGTGTCATAGCTTAGGGAAATTCCCAATCAGTGGGTCCGGTCTCAAATCCCCCACCTCTCCAGTTTTACACACAGGAAACCAGTTTAGGTAATCCCCTGATTTTCACCCAAGACTTGCAGAATTTTGATTTTATTTCAAGGGTTATTTCTAGAGGGTTTTATTATTCACAGGCAAGGTTGAGAATTTACAAGGTTGTTTTTTGTGTTTCTCTGATCCTCAGCTGTCTTGAGAATATTTGATTCATAGGGCAGTGCTGTGGCTGATGCCGGAGGATTAGCTTGTAAACCTGGACTGCTATGTTGCTTGAATTAACCTAAGTATGTTTTTAAAGAGATATAAGTATTTATTTATATTAGTAATAGAGATGCATGCAACAAACATTATCCCCAAAGATCTTATGTAACTGAATTTTGATAGACCAGGTTTTACGTTCTCACTCAATCACATTATAATTTTAGAGATGATACAACTTATTCTCATTGCTTAATGGTCTACAATTGAGAGAAATTACTGCCTCTATTACCATTCTTTAAATGTTTATTGAGCATCTATTATGTTCAAAGGATTGTGCCAGGTAAACAAAGTATACCTTAATCAAGTTAGAATGTAATATATGCCTTAGGTATAAAGAAAATATTAAGTATTGGTGTAAAGAAAATGCTCTGAAGGTTTCAGAACATGGGATGATTAGGAATGTGTTCATTTCTTACAGTATTGACCTTGGGACCTGATTTAGAGTAAGCCCTCCATAAATGCTTTTAAACTGAAATAGGAAAGAGAGTATATCTTGTTGGGAAGATCAATGGTTTTATGGAAGAAACGTTATTTCATATAGATCTTGAGAAACAGGTAGGCTAATTCAAAATTTTTGGGAAAGAGCCCAGTATTTTAGTAAATGCATATGAAAGTGAGGAGATGAAGTTCTCTGCCTTTGGTCCCTTTATAGTAACTTTTTAAGACTTTGTTCTCACCTTCTCTGCTTTATTACTAAATAGTACTAGTAATTGTGCTAGTGACTTTAATTACTAATAATTATTTCTTAGTATTAAGGTTTCTTTATCATAACATGCTATTCATAATTGTCTTCTCTATTCCAGAGAAATACTTTTCATCATGAGTAATGTCTCTTTTACATCTTCAAAGTAAGTTGAGAACCAAGGTCACTCTAGGCAAAACTAAAGCAAGGAGTTTGTGGTTAGCTTTCCTTTCCCAAGCACACTTAGGTTCTGGAGCACAATACATTAATATAGACCATCATTGGGTCTCAGTTCTTGAAGGGCCCCCTGTCTGCTTATCTATGGCTAATTTGCTTGGTAAACTTAAAGGTAAAAAATGATACTGTAGTGAGTTGCTTTTCTCTGGTGTTACGTATTTAAAGATGGCAGCGCAGGGCCACTCTAAGACTCATTGTCATAAGCAGTGGTTCAAATGTTGGGAATTTTGTTGACCATAACAAGCTGGTAGTCCGTTATACTATACAACATGCTGCACACAATCTCTTTTGGAATCACAGAAGTTTAAAGCTGAAAGGGACTTTGGAAATCACATAGTCTGTTATTTTAAAGTAAGGAAACTGAAGCCTAAAGAGGTAAAAAAACAAACAAGTAAGCAAACAAACGCAACTTATCCAAAGTCAATAAATCAAGCTAGCAGCAAGCTAGCAGCACCAAGTTACGTGAGACTAAAATTCAGGTCTTTTGATGTGTAAGCCATAGTTTTTAGCAATTTTAAGAATTATCACTTGCCTATTGTTCTGAAATAATTTAATCTCTAATTAAGGACTGATGTCGAACATAGTTAACGGGTCACATTATGTGAAGGAAAAAATCCTGAATATTAATTATGAAGCAATTACATATTACACTTTCAAGTTACATCAAAGAGAAAGCAATTTCCATTCTACAAGATATAAAAACTGCTGGTTTCTAGGTAAAGTGACTGATCTAAAGTCATATGAAGTATCAGTGGTTTAGTTGGGATCAGGACTCAGATTATTGGCCTCCTCCTTGAAGTCTTCATCTTAAATTCCAGAACTTCTTCAGTGGGCTTATTTCATACTATATTTCCACTTGTGTGTAAGTTTTAAACTAGTTAGTTAATCCATACTCAAATATTTATGTGTCTTAAGGTAACTGCCATCTGAAATTCACAGAAGCGGGGTCTCTACCACTGAGGAGTTTCCATTTGGCTACAAAGAGTCTCGAGGGTACGTCCCGTCCAGGTTAGGTGAAACGTCTAAGGCTATTAGGTGACTATATGATTTGTAAGATTTCACAGGTGGTTTAGGCTTATGATCTTGACCTGTAAACCTTGGAGTAAATAATAAGAACAGTACAATAAACAAACAAGGGCCAAAATGTTGATTCAAGGCTCCAGATGCTCACAGACTTTCTGTCCGGCATTTTCACTCTTTTCAAAGCTCATATTAATGATGCTGACCTTTTTAGTAACTGGATTCTGACAATGGCACAGCAGCAGTAGAGCTCAAAGGCTGACAGCCTAATGTGGGCAAGCCAAGGAAGTAATTACTGCTTTAAATCACTGTTTATGCCTCTAGAGTAGGCACATTCTATATTAAATAGGAACTCCTCCATCCTCCATACCATACGGCACCCACCATCTTCCTGTGGGTTTACTTCCCAGGTCTCAGAAAAATGGGCTACCCGTTTGGGCATCCAGGTATAAAAGGCATGTCAGTGGCCATTTCATTTTGTCATTGAGTCTTAGGTTTGGAAAAGGCTTTACCAATCATCTCCTCTAGCTTCCCCCCCCAAAATAGTATTAACTTTGAAAAAGGCACTCCCAGCCTTCTTGGGTTCTTTCAGTGATGGGGAACTCAGACCCTGGAATACAGATGCAAGGACCCCATGCGTATATACTCTCAAGGAAACCTTGGGTGAGTACATCTAAGAATCATTGCCTCAGCCTCCTTCTCTTTAGTTCTTCCTGCTTTCCTCCTCATTCTCTTTATATTCTTCCTCTAAGTTACAATGATTTCCAAGTATCCGCTAAACATACAAGATGTTGATTCACAACTAAATGAGGGATCATATGAAAATGAGCTTTGGCCACATATCCAGCAAGCCATACTTTTGGCCAAGAGAGGAAAGGACACATTAAAGATAATTTTTATCTTAGAATGTGTAAGCAAACTCAGTGTTCAAAAGGCTAATTGAATTCTCTGTCTAGCCATTTCCTATTCCCCCATGGCATTGTACTTTTCCTGGAAGAATTACATCAGGCTGGAAAATTTAGCTTTTGGTTTGTAACCAGATTCATTTCCTGTCCTTCATGTATTTTATCAGAGAGTTAGCTTTTAAACTAGGAGGGGGACCTCATTTTCTCACACAGAGCCAAGATTTTAAACCAGTTTTCAAAAATCAGTCTTGTCTTATGATCAAATTAACTTCTTCAACATTGCACTGGACTATTCTGAACTATCCAATTTCTTGTATCCATGGGTGATACACCCAAAAGGCAGAGACTTAACACAGGCTTACTGTCCATAGTTATTGAACTTCTTCATTCATAGAGAATAACTGATGGTTAATTCCTATAGGGCCGGCACTAACCTGTATATCACCTTTGTGCATTGGCAAAATATCTCATCTTTGAGATGATGCAACCCAATGTTGTACAGCTTGGCTAGCAGAAAGAGACTTTGTGAGAAGCAAAAAAGTACTCCTTCCTCTGAAAAGGTGTTGCCCTTCTTTGCATAATAAGCCCAGAAGTGGCAATTAAGCTAATACTAGCTATTGTAACCAACAAGCTAAAAATTACCAGTGGCTTATTACCGTAAAAATTTGCCTCTAGTTCACATTAAAGTTACTTATTAGCCTCCAACAGGCAGTGGGGGAAGACAGAGGATGGAGAAGGTCAACCTGCTTCTTTAACTCTTTGGCCTGGAGATAACACACCTCACTTCTCATATTCCATTGATATGAACTAGTCATTCGGAGCCCCCTATGTGAAAGGGGGGAGGAGTTGGGAAATATGGTTTATATTTGGGCAGCCACTTCTAAGATTCAATGAGATGTCTATGCCTGATAAGTTAATAGCATGCATTTTGAACACGTCATCTCTGTGCAGCCTCCATGCATATAAGGATGCCACAGATCAGCTATTGGTCAACTCGGGAAGGCTCAGCTCCAGCTGCTTTTCAGACACCAACTGCTTCAGGCCGTGAGTTCATGTGAATATGGACTTGAAGGTCAATCAGGGCTGGATTTTAAAATCTCCCAAATTGCTTAGTCACTCATTGTTTCAGTTTTCTAATCTATAAAATACTTAAAAATACATAAAATAAATCCAGTTAGGCACAATGAATTGAATGACTTGTTTGTCCCTGTTCCTTTCTTAAATCCCAGTAAAGCTGGGTATGAAATGTAAAAATGTTATCATTTGTAAACCTGTGAGGAACGTGACAGCAGATTATGAACATCTATGCAATTTCAGTTGATAGATAGTGGACTCATGGATGATAATGAACTTGATGCAATAAAGCAAATAAAACTTTCTAAAATTAAGTGGGGGGTGAGGAAAGCGAACAACACGCAAACTGACATACCATAAAACCCTATAAAGGCTCAGGATTGGGAGTACCAGTTGCCTTGGAAATGAAGAGTATCGGGTGGGACTGAAAACAGCAGCGACTGTCAATATCCCGGGAGCCAAGGAGGGATGCAATGCTGTTCAAAACATGGAGCTTAGAGCAAAGTTTGCAAACTAAATGGTAAGACCGCCTGCTTGGTTCCCAGACTTCAAGAAATCAGGATTACTTTCTCTCCTGTCTGGAGAAACTTCTGGGCAAAGGAAAACGTGTATATATACTGCTGTTAGTGCTATACTGCTCTTAGGAGTGAATTAGTTTCTTACTGCTCCTATAACAAAATACCACAAACTTATCAGTTTAAAAATAATAAAAATTATTATTTTACAATTCTGGAGGCTAGAAATTCAAAATGGGTCTCACTGGGCTAAACTCAAGGTGTTGGCATTTTTGGGGGACCAAAAATGTTTCCTTGCCCCTTCCTGCTTCTAGAAGCTTGCCACTTTGCTTACCTTGTGTCCCTTTTCTTCCATCTTCAAAGCCAGCAACATCAGACCAAGTCATTTTCATGCTGCCCTCTGTCTGGTTCTCTCTCCCAATTCTTCCTTCCACTTTTAAGGGCCCTTCTGATTACATTAGGCCCACCCAGGTGACCTAGGATAATCTCCTTATCTTAAGGTAAAGCGATTCCTTAATTCCAACTACAACCTTAATTCCTCTTTGCTTGTAACCTAATATATTCACAGGTTCAGGATTAAGATGTAGATATCTTTGGGAGTTATTAGATGTCACAGAGAAACATCTGTGTGCCAACCTGACCACCTTGGGAGTGAGGCTCACTGGCTCAAAAGCTCCACATGTGCAAAGAGAGCTCCCAGTTGGCTTTTTAGAGGCTCACCCTTCTGTATGAACTCACAGACAAGGATCACCAGGAGACTATTCAAAAGTTACAGAGACACATCCATGTATACAAACAGACACACACACACATAGACACAGATCCACGTACCACAACATACCCACCCACATCTACACTCCCATCCTCCTCACCCCCCTGTATGGCCCTACTATGTGTACAGCAGAGATGTTCACCAGGCACATTGCGCCATTCTAGAAGGAGCAGACCTTGTGATATATTCTCCCTCTTTCCCCTAGAGTGAGACTAGAAGATAGGCTAGATCCACTTACTTATCAAAGAACAGGTGAAGCTGAGGGCATGTTGGCCTGGGCATCTGGGTCCTGTGGTCCCCGGCCAAGTAGAATAAAGGTCCTTGGAGATCTGTAAAAGGAATTTTCAGGCACTAGGTCAAGAGCTCTGGGTCTGGGGTGGAATTAGAGTACCCTGGTCTAGTTGGGTACAGAAAAAGGGAACAAGTCAGGAAAAATGGTTGGGTTGTTAGGTATCACGAGAAAGGCTGGGGACATGACCACATATTCTGTACAGGTTTCATCCTGTCCCTCTCCCACTCTTCCCCTCATTTCTTTCTCTTTTGCTCCCCTAATCCTGTTATTTCTCTCTTCCCTCTGTATAACCCTTTCCCTCACCCTTTTTTCCTTCAATCTCCCCTGCATGCTTTTCTTTCTCTGTATTTGTGACTTAAAGTCCCCATATGACAATAGCCACTTGCTTTATACATAAATGTGCACTAGAGTCAATATACCATGCTTCTAGTTTTCCTGAAAATTAATTTGATAGACTACTACCATTGCTGGCATACTATTTTTTGCAACTTCCCAAGATTCCTAAGGAATATATGAAACAGGAAAGACTTGTAGCAAATATAAGAAATTGTGTTCTTTTCATAACAGCTTTGCATGAGATGTACTCTGAGAAAGTGTACTAATGGGAGAGGTGGAAGTTTTGTTGTCTTCAGTCAATAAACCTAATTAAAGCGTTCCAAATGCTTCTCAGTTTTGCCCTGGGTTAACATAATCTCTTGGTTATAGTCATTTCGGTAGTAACGATGGCATCAATGAATGCTAAACGCTAGTGGAGAGGTTGGGGTTAGCTCAGAACATTCTGCTCCTATGTTGATGATTCACATCCTAATGCCTGCCAAGAGGAAAGCTTTGATGTTCTGGTTGCCTAAGCTAAGCATTTACTAGAACCATCAACAGCATCCCAACAGGCAAAGAGAGAAGGATCATGACGTATGGTTTCTCTTAAAAATGAAAGGAAGAAAATTAAATGTTTCTCAAATATATAATTAGATTTAGATTTCTACATGATCATGACCGAATTGATATAAAAAAACTTGCATCAAAACTTCTTATAACTCTCTACCATTAAATTCTTATGCATTTAATTTGCTTCACAAATTTAATTAATTTTAAACTCATGTCAAAATAATGCATGTACACAGTCTAAAAATTCAAACAAGGATACAAGGTTTATAATGAAAAACAGCATCTCTCCCCTCCACCTTGTCCCACTCCTGATTTCTACTCCAAATATAGAAACATTTAATTCTTTTAGCTCATTTTTTCTGTTATTTACCTCCATTTTGCTAGATAAATATATGCATTGCTATTTCTTGAGTTTTCAGTTTATACTTAGTTGATGCCCTACAATAGAAAATGAGGGCTTAACTTTCTTACTCTTGGTCCCCTTTGCACACTTACACTTCACCTCTCCCTTTATTCCAAATATATTTATGTCACAGATTTGGTTATATCAATATTCAGGACTTATAGTGTTATGGTTATATTAATAGACTTCACAGCTGGGCTACATGGAGTCATTACATTATAGTTCTCATCCAAATTTTCTATGTTAGTGGAATTAATCATCACTTTTGTACTTTTTTTCTTTAGTTTTCAGTGTCCTGTCACTAATTCACTTTCAAACTCTATCAGATCTGTAAGATTCTGCTCATTATAGTCAAGTATATCACGAAGTCTATGTATATATTTTCCTTTTTTTTTTTGGTGAAGACATCACCTCTAGAGCCTTCCAACCTCTTGCTCCTACCTGCACTGGATGTTTACTAGTGTGATAAATAGCTGTTTTCTTGGGCCTCCTCTCCACTCATTCTAAAAACGTCTGTTGCTTTTTTTCCTATGTTGGAGCTTACCTCTTGGATTTCAAGTCCTCGCCCTTCCTTATTTTTTGTTTATTCTACATTTTGATGGAAAACAGTTTTTAACAATTTTCTAAGAAAGAGTTTGCTATTGACTGAATGTTTGTGTCCCCTCCAAATTCATACTTTGAAATGTAATACCCAATCTGATGGTATTTGGAGATGGGCTTTTGGGAGCTGATTAGGTCATTTGGATGGGATTGGTACCCTGATAAAGAGACCTCAGAGAGCTCCCTCACCCTCACCCTCACCAGATGAGGACACAGCAAGTAGATGGCTGTCTGTGAACTGGGGAGCAAGCCCTCACCAGGCACTGAATCTGTGGGCAACTTGACCTTGGAATCTCCAGCCTCTAGAACTGTGTGAAATAAATTTCTGTTATTTAAGCCACCCCATACCATAGACTTATGGTAAATTTGTTATAGCAGCCCAAATGGATTAAGATACAGTCCAAGGGGGATAGATGTTTAGAGATTTTGCATATAAACAAACGTCTCCTTATTCTAGTCTTTAGTGATAATTTATCTGGATATTCAGTATAGACTGGAATTTAAAATTTCCGCAGTATTTTACAAGCATATCTCCATTATCTTCTAAATTCTAGATTTTGTTGATAAATTCACTGTCATCCTATTTCAAGTTGTTTGCATGTGGCCTTTTTAATTTTTTTTTATTTGTTGTTCCTATCTCGAGAAGTATTGAGGATGTCTTTATAGTTAGTGTTCTGAAATTCCCTAATAATGTATGTGATATGAGGTTTTTCTTTTCATTCATCATAAAGGGCCCTTAGAAAAGTACTGAACATGTTTAAGGCATTAACAATTATCATGTAAAGGCAATAATAAAAGAAAAAAAACTTAAGCTTAATTGATTATATACTAAGCACCGTTCTAAGCATAACACACATGATTTCATTCTTTTTTTTTTTTAAGACTTATTTATTTATTTAGGGCTGTGTTGGGTCTTCATTGCTGCTCATGGGCTTTCTCTAGTTGTAGTGAGCAGTGGTTACACTTCATTGTGGTGAGCAGGCATCTCATTGTGGTGGCTTCTCTTGTTGCGGAGCATGGGCTATAGGTGTTTGGGCTTCAATAGTTGCAGCACATGGGCTCAGTAGTTGTGGCTCATGGGTTCTAGAGCACAGGCTCAGTAGTTGTGGCACTTGGGCTTAGTTGCTCTGCGGCATGTGGTATCTTCCCAGACCAGGGCTCGAACCTGTGTCCCCTGCATTGGCAGGTGAATTCTTAACCACTGTGCCACCAGGGAAGTCCGTCATTTCTTTCTTTTTGTGTTTTTTTCTTTTTTATTGAGCAATGATTGACATATAACATTATATTAGTTTTGGGTGTACAACATAACAATTCGCTATTTGTATATATTGTGAAATGATCACAATAAGTATAATTATCCATCACCACAGATAATTACAAAGTTTTTTCTTGTTATAAGGGCTTTTAAGATTTATTATCTTAGCAACTTTCAAATTTACAATACAGTATTATTAGCTATAGTCACCATGTTGTACGTTATAACCCATGATGATTTATTTATTTGATAACTAGAAGTCATCTTTTAATATTGCATCATGGAAGTTCCTAGTTAAACCCAACACTTCAATGGACAACAAAGCTTACCTCCTAAGCTCATTGCAATACTTACACGAATGCCATTGTTCTTCTTTTCTTACAAAAATAGCAGAACAATATATCACATCTTATATCCCCCCACTGACCTTCATGGTTTTCTATTTACTCTTTTAATCTTTATAAATTGACTGATTAACAAGCACAATAAACTAATTTGTTCTAAGGAATTGATGGTTAGTAACGGTTTACAATATTAACTCTTCCCAAATAATATGTTTGCATATTAGCTGGGGTCTTTAATCCTCAACTCAAAGGAATCCTTAAAGTAGGAATATCAACCACTTGGCAGGTCAGTGGATAAGGTATCTGTGGCTGGACTTTCCATCACTTGTTCCTCCAATCTTACCACATAGACAGTCTCATACTGTTTATTGTCAGAGCCAGAGTGGCTGAGTTTTCTCTGTCAAGATGTTTGTGGGAAGCTTGAGTCAGCAATCTGCTATGGAGACGATACCAACCCTCTGAAGAGGGCTGAATTCAACCCAAATCTTGGCTCCATTAAATTGACTATATTCACAAAGAATTTCCACAACCAAGGATTGCAATGCGAGCATATCTGCCACTGGGATACTCAAGATATAAGATTACATTTATTCCTAGGCTCATACCCTGGTCTCCTGATGTGAACCTTCATCACTCATGGTGACAGTGAAATGACCTCAGAGGAGGTGTGTTCTGCCTTACTGGAAAAGGACCGGAAGTTCAAGTAGGAAGATGATGTATGTCTTAGTGCCTTCTGGCTGCTGTCACCAAATACCACAGACTGGGTAGCTTTTAAACAATGGAATTTTCTCTCTCAAGCTGGAAGTCTGAGATCAGAGTGCCAGTACGGTTGGGTGAGGGCCCTCTTCTGGGTTGCATACTTCTCATTGTGTTCTCACATGATGGAAGGAGCAGGATCTCTCTTGAGCCTCCTTTAAAGAACACTAATCCCATTTATGAGGGTTCTTCCCTCATGACCTGATCCTCTCCCAAAGGCCCCACTTCCTAATACCATCACCTAAAGGGTTAGAATTTCAATATAAGGAACTAGACAGGGGGCATAAACATTCAGATCACAGCAGTGTAGTAAGTAAACCTAAAGAGGAGGAGAAGTGAAAGGTATTCAGGCCTCTTATGATTAGAGAGAGGGTTTTGGAAAGTACCAGTATATCCTAGTTTACTGGTCCACATGCTGACACTACCTTACAGGATAATTTTCATCAATCTGCTAAACATTTCCGTCTGAAGCTTCCTAATTTATAAAATTTAAAAGTTGCTTGGCTACGTGGATATGTGTATAAAAACAGATGATTGAACTTGGTGTACCCCCCAAAAAATAATAAATAAGTAAATAAAATTAAAAAATAAATAAATAAAATTTGCTTGGCAACCAAAGTGAATATATCATAACTCAATTGATGAATATGATTTTAGCTTCACTTCAGTTATAAAAGTGATTAAAAATATGTTTAAATAATAAATTTACATTACACATTCTCTCTAAATATTCATATATGTATTAGGCATATATATATTCAAATCACTAAGAATCACATAGACATATTCTATACATACATATGCAATTTTTAATGGTTTAAGTAGGTATTTTCTTAGCCCACAGTAGAGTTAAATTGGTACAAGTAATCCAGAAAAGTGATTCTCAGTCTTGGCTGCACTTTGGAATCTTCTGGATACTCTTATTTAATAGACTTTGGGTGGATCCTAGGCATTTGAATTTTTAGAAACCTGCCAGTGACTCTCGTGTCTAGACAAAGTTGAAAACCACTGACCTAGATCACCATCCCACATCCATAATAACACTATCAGTGATTCCATAGCCACAACCCTTATTAGTGACTGTATATTACACATCCACTTGTGAATCATTGCTCTTTTAAATTGTGAAATTCATAATCCTTACTGCAAACATGAAAAGCATGTATTTTCATGTCCATTTAACAGATAAAGGAAACAAGGCTCTGAAAAGTTAAGTAACTTGCCCAAGGTCACATGACTAGTAAGTGGCAGAACTTGGATTCTGGGTAGGTTAGGTAGCTTAATTGAAACTGGGGTTGTCTTATTCCATGGCCAGTGCTCTTACCAGCTTGTCACATCATGATGTCTTCTCTCCTAAAAAGCCCCCAAGGTGACAAATTAAAATTTTAAAGTCTATGAGAGATGATTCCAAAAATAACAAAAATAACACTTTATTATTATTATTACTATAATTAATACCCTTCCCATACCCTTCCTTGTGGCTGTTTTGACCAAATGGTCTTGGGCTCTCCACCTGTCCTGTACATCTATGGCCATCTTGAATCCTGGAGATTTTTCTGGAAAGAAAATGTATCAGTATTTCTGTTCCCGGCCTTACCTCATCATCCTCTGTCACCAACTCTTTCAGTAAAAATTAATCCATCAGACTTTCCTCTGGCTTCATGAAGCCTTGCATTCTTGTATTTTGGGTAAGAATAGAAGGGATGGTAGCACATTACCAGGTAAAAGTAGTGGAGGAAAATATAAAGAAAATATCTCAAAATTTAGCTCAGCATGTGGTCTGGGTTAAATTGTACCCCCCCCATGCCCTCCCCCTAATACTTCGAGAGTCCTAATTCCCAGTACCTCAGGATGTGACCTTATTTGACGACAGGGTTTTTGCAAAGATAATCAAGTGAAAATAAGTCATTAGGGTGGACCATAATCTAATATGACTTATTAGCCTAGTATGACATTATATCCTTATAAAAAAGGGAAATTTGAATACAGAGACAGACACACACAATTAAAAGACAATGTAAGGA
Source organism: Hippopotamus amphibius kiboko (assembly GCF_030028045.1). Lineage (NCBI taxonomy): Eukaryota > Metazoa > Chordata > Mammalia > Artiodactyla > Hippopotamidae > Hippopotamus > Hippopotamus amphibius. Next base: position 139,923,357 of record NC_080188.1, on the reverse strand, counting down.
AACTGGGGGAAGAGGACTATCTACAAACCAAGGAGAGAAACCTGGAATAGATCCTTCTCTCCCGGCCCTCAGAAAGAAGCAACCTTGCCAACACCTTTATTTCAGACTTCCAGCCTCCAAAACCATGAAACTTTAAATTTCTGTTGTTTAAGCAACCCAGTTTGTAGTACTGTAATTTGTTATGGCAGCCCTAGGAAACTAATACAGCAGGCGAGTGCAAGAAAATTTGGCTCCAAGAGAGCAGCCAGATGCAGCTGATGTGTTCTGCTTAGGAAAAATAAAGGCAGGGTTTGAGAGTCTCCAGGGAGCCCCTAGCAGAGCACTGTGTGCTGTGGGATTCTCCCTCCTGGGTCACTGAAGGAAAAGCTGTCTTGTCTGAGCTGCCAGCATCTGGCACTGCACCCAGCCTGAGGCCACTTATACTCTCTGTTGCCGTGCCAACCATGGAGGTCAGAAAAATTCAGGTGCTCTCTTCTGCCAAACAGCTGGCATTATGTTTTTTATCCATCACCTATTACAACTAGGCTTGCCTTCTTAGAATTTCACTTCTAAGGTGGAGAAGCCATAATTTTCTCCTTTTCCCTGATTTCAGGGTTATAGTCTATTTCTAGCAGGAACACCTCTGCATACCTTGAAAAATTCGCCAGAGTATTAGGGCAAGTTCACCAGCTAAAGTGTTTTGGTTCTTTGTTCTCCAGAGAAAGGTGATACTCCTTCAGCTCTGAGCCAGTAAATGCACTTCTTTCATTAGCTGACATCATCTCTGTGATTCTCTCTCGCCCATTCTACCCTGCCGATCACCTGGCCACGCCATCGCAGGTATTCCTGTGGGAGCTCAGGTGTCAGACTTCAGAATGCTTATTTTATTATGATGATGATGACAGGGCCATCACTTATTCATGTCTAGCTGCCTAAACAAAGGGAATAGACAACACGTACTCTGTCCTCGTGTCCATGAAGCACAGAAACAAGCAAGGGTATAGAGCTTCATGGGGATCATCGAAACTTTCCAGGGGGCCCTGAGCAGCCAGGTGCCTAGCTTCAAGAATATAAAGTTATGTTTACGATCTGATGAGATTCACGTACACAGTGACTATGAACACAGGTCATGTTCATGCAGTTCTTGAAGAAGACTGCATTTAAAATATTTATTGACTAAAAAAAGAACAGTGGGAGGCACAGAGGTAGGTGAAGTTCTGCAAAAGTGTCACCACAGCAGCCAGAACATTGAAGATGGTGTTGATGACTTATGCTCTCCTTCCTTCCTGCCGTCATGAATGCTGACAGAAATTAGGACCACTGTAGAGTGGAGAGCAGAAGCGGGGAGCACACCGTGACAAGATAGTAAAATATTTATGCTAAATAAAAGAGACGTAATTCCTTTCCATTCTTCTTTCTACTCAGTTTTTGTTGGCGGGAGGTATAAAATCACAGGAACACTCTTAAGAAGTCAGCATGGTGTAGGCAAAGTTTAAAAATAGTGTAAGGCTGGAATGTGAATCTTGGCTGTGCCAGTTTATTCGATTCTGTGAAATTGGGCAACTTTCTTAACTAGTATTTTGGGGAAGGAATCAAAAGAAATTTGTGCTATAGGTTGATAAGTTGTAAAAATGGATCCCCCTTTCCCCTTCTGTTCCCAAGTCTTTCCCCATCTCTGAACACACCGGCACGATGGAAATCTAAACATCCCTGTGAAAAGGACAATTGTCTGTAAAAACAGAAAATTACCAACTTTTTCTTCAGAAGACAATTTAGGAGTTTTCTGAAGTTTCACAGGCTGACTTAGATGCAGTGCCCATCGACTCTCCTATTCCCTTTCCATACTTTATTTTCCTCCATAGAACTTCTTACCTTCTACTATACTATAGTTATATATATATATAACTCGTGTTTATTTTTATTATATAGTAATGAAATAATATAAAATAACATAAAGTAAATAATAATATAATAATGAATAAGATGTATAATGTCTTTATCTCAACAAGATTAAATCTCCATGAAGGCATATTTTAAAATTTTTATTGTTGTTGGTTTTTTGGAGGGATTTTTTTTTTCCTGGACCCTCCTTTGCAAGGCCTAAGATTCTTATAACTCATCACTTCCTTCTAAATGCTTCATGCAGACCCATAATTTCCTCTTTTTTGGTAACTTTCTATCTCCCTCTCTCTCTGAAAAAAACAAAATCAAAATAACATAAAAATGAATGCATGCCGTGCTCCAAATATCTTATGACATTACCTCTGAGTCTTGCTAAATAGTTGGTTTATTAATTTAATTAAGATTCATATAATTTGTATAGTAGTAATAAAATTAAAGTAGAAATTATATAAATAATATAATTAAATTGTCTTATTCATTTAACTCATTATTTGTGTTTGTGATCCTGGGTTCATTGGTGTCATTGAACTTCTTGTACTGACACGTTTCTACTTTTAGTAACTATTGTTATTTATCCCCCATCAACTTTGGGAAACTTCAAGCCCTAAGGCAGGCAGATATTTTCTGAGCAGCGGAAGTGAATGAATGTCAACTTATGAATGGAAGTGAATGGATTCCACATTCAACGTGATACAGGGGGGAGAAATGGTATCCCATTAACTAAGGCTTATGACAAGAAAGTACCTGTCCGATCCAGGCAGCTCCTGAGGCTTCTAACTAGTAAATGATCTGTATTAACTTTGCTCTACCAACAGACTGGCTGGGAGCCCTGCCTGAAGGGCTTTAAGGCATCAAAACCCACCTGGGTTCGTGGTTTACAAGTGAGAATATGACAGGATACCCCAGAACTTTAGACTTGGAGTCACTTCTCTGGGTTGGAGTCCTGATTCAGCCACATATGATCAGGTGGGCATCTATGTCTTCACGGGTATAATGGGACTAACCCCATCCCTCAGGATTTTTGTGAGGATTAAACTCTGGTGACAATGTGAAAATGCCTAACATTGGAACCAGCGTTATGGTAGCTGATCAATAAACATTCATCTTCTCTGCATTTCATATTTTTAATTGCATTAGTTTTCAAAGCTGTGAAGGCACATGGTAATGGCATTGGTTGACAGTTGAGTCCACAAGGCTACCTCGTGCATTATTTAAGTGTGAGGGACAAAGAGGGGTCAAGGATGATTACAAGGTTTTTGTCCACTCAGCTGAAGGAGAATTGTCAAAACTGAAATGAGGAAGGTTGTGGGCACAGCAGGCTTGGGATTAGGGAGCAGGGAAGATTGGAAGTTCCCCTTTGGGCATATGGTGTTGGAGATGTCTACTGACATACAAGATGTTGAGTCAATAACCTCAAGAGAGCTTTCAGAGCCTCCTTGGTGTATTCCTGTGTCTGGCATACATTGAATCAACTCCGCCTGTAGGCTGGGGCTCAGCACAGTTACTCCAGAGGAAAGCTGGTAACTTTCCCCACTTCTAAAATCAGCTAGTTTCTGGTTTCATTTCCAGAGGAAATCTCAATAAATAGAAGAACAAGAGACTTGGATATTCTCCAGAAGGCCTAAGCATCACTTATAAGGACTTTAGATATAGGTTTACATAGAATATTGCAATGACCTGGTTACTGTAAGGAATGTCTTCCCATTACTGGAGTTAAATTCACATGTAGGTGTATACTGACCACAGTTAGTATCTCAAAGATCTCAATTTTACTTGCTTCTTATATTTGGCTAGACTAGTATGATAGTACATTCAAAAAAATATTAAGGGAAAAATAATGTGTAACTTGTCACTTTATTACAATATCTTTTTTATTTGTTTTGTTTGCATATTATTTCCCATTCTGTTCCAATTTTATATAAAGACATTGATTAGGGTATTTTCCAATCATAGGGCTCTTCTCACTGTGCTGGTAGCTCGGGTCTTTGGGGAAAAGTGTAGCAGGATCCAGCACTCAGTGATAGAGGTATTTGGAGCTAACAGTGCAGATAAATAGAACTGAATTCCAGTGAAACATTATTCTGTTTTAATAATTTTAAGAGATAGATGAACGATCTACTGTCATGAGTATTACTTCTGCCAATAATAGCACCTATTAATGAGGGTTTTATGTTTGTGTGCTTTGGGTGTTTATTTTATTTTATTTTTTCACTCTTTACTGTTTACTTTTTTTATTCTGAGGACCACCGAAACACTTTACACATATACAGTCTCATTTTATTCTCAATTTTATATTCACAGCACATACAGATAAAAGAAAGCCCCTTATAATAGCCCAGTACGTACGGCAACTTGAAATATATAATCATTCATCACTTCCTCTACAAATTTCTAATATCACTCCAATCGGTTAAGAGCCTCAGATAAACTGTACCTTCCTCTATATTTTTAAAAATTAAATACTTGAAGAGCTATCTCCTAGAAACACAGTAGCAGACTATACAATACCTATAGATATAGGTGATATTTTTGCAAAGAGACAATGAATAGCAATGAGAAAGGGTTGCCCAGAACGGGAACTCTGGAATTTAAGGCACCATTTCAGAGGCAAAGCAACACCTTCTTCAAGGAATGTGTGCATTAACCAGAGAAACAACCCCAGTGATCTGCAAAGTTATTTGACTATGCATCGCTACTAATAAAAATGTTTTAAGTTGTTCTCCCATTAAATGTATGTGTTAATAATAGATACACACTTATACTAATATATTATGTATCATAAAGTACACACAGAACAAATTAAATGTAAATTTATGTAAATATTACACAGCCTAATAATTTCATCCTGGGTCCTAATGGATCATCTTTACCCCTGGGGTACAGGCACCCCACTTGAAAGACCACTGAACATAGAAATGCAGTGCTCTAGGAACTTTTCAGCTAAAGGCAGCATCTCTGTCTCCGTCTCCATCGTGTTTCAGCTGTGGATTGCTGCCTTGCTCCATCAAATACAAAACCACTGCAGGCTGCTCCTGTCGCAGTGGCCTGAAAGCGACCACCCCAAGGCGTCAGTCTAAGATTGGAGACAGGGAGGCGTCATGTCAGTTTAAAAGATTGGAAGGGGATAAATGCCACATTTCTAATCGGCTCCCGCCAAACGCAGAATATGCCAAGCTTTTTGTAGGGCCTTTGAATGATTTGAATGAGTATTCATCCCTGCCAACAGCAATATAAAAATTACCCCTCTCAGAAGCAATGCTTTGATGTTTGCACCAAGGCATTCTCTTTTCCAGGCAGGCATTTCCCCTTAACTTTCTGCCAGCCACTGGCAATCTTATGACCGCCTATACACACTTCTGGATCCATGTTACTTGGTTGTTTCCCACCGTGGGTTCTTCACGTAGAATTTTCTCTCTTTTCTCATCGACAGAATGTTTGTGTGTTTCTGTTCATATGTGCCTGCATACAATCATGCTGTTCAAGGAAAACTGCTTTAAAGTTTGGGTTGACACCCAGAAAAGGAAATAATTATGTCTTTATTTTAAACAGATGGACAGCCTAGATAATTGGTGATGAAATAATTGAATTCTCTATTATAAGATGAACACATATACCAAGTTATTGACAAGGCATCACATTCCTGATCATGGGACAGTGCCATGGTTAGTCATTTATTTTGTATTTTAATGGTTTGGGTGGTAGATAGAAGATCTAATCAGATGAGCTGAAGTCAATTAAGGACCATATAAATAAACTGTTGTAGACGGTGTTTTTCACAGGTAAAATAAGTATAGTTCCCCTAGGAATACCCTTAAAGAGAAAGAACAATCCAGATTGTAAATCAGGGTCTGGTTTACATTTGAATCTGCAAGATAATCACTTGCTGGCTTATCCAGCATTATTAATGTTTTTCAGCAAAGCAAAGTGCATTCTACCTCTTACTACCTGCTACGAAATTTTTAGCGAAAAAAATATGTTCCAGAAACACATTGTCCTTTTATAGCAAGGACCACTAGTTCTCTACACATAATGGAATATTCAAGAGATTATCACTAATAACAATTTAAATGTTAATATAATTTTAGTTAAAAATATTTCAATTTTTTTCTTGATTAAAGACTTCAGCCAGTTTTTACTTTCTTCCAAATTACACATTCTATCAGAGCATCTTTCAAGGATAAGTAAAGAAGGAATTCAAAAAATTTTAGTTAAAAAAATTAGACTTGACTCACTATGTTGGCACATAAGGGTATTCTGGATAGTTAGTTTAGTATCCTGACATATACAGAGATGTATTATGTACTATTTAATATGAGTACCGTATGTGTGTTTAAATCTACAATGTCCATGTTGCAGATCTGTGAGGTTTAATTATCATACATATTCACACTACTTGTCTCACAAACACTGAAAGATAAGCTATATAAAGGTAATAGATCTGTCTCCAATTCCCTTTGAAGACTAAGAAAATGCTAAAAAGATTAAAATTGCTTCGTAGAACTTTCGAGTTTAAACAGAACTTAAGCACCAATTCATTTATTTTGTGGTTGAGGAACTTGAGTCTTGTTTTAGGGCCAATGGCCAAGACAAGAGTAGGAGAGAGAAGGTCTGACTCTTTCCAATTCTCTTTAGTCTTCAACCAGAATTGGGCCTAACCATGGCTCCCTTCAAGTAAATAACAAAGGGGAACATTTTAAAATTTAATAAAGGTTAAAAATAGTTAACATTTCCTTGATATAGTTGATTCACTATTAGTACGCATTCAAATGCGTTATAGAAATCTGTAAAGCAGTTTATTATACTGATAATACAGTCACCTATTGGGCTTATATTTATTCTAATAGTACAGATGTCCTAACGGATTGTACCTTTCCAGTCATGCACCCTATATCAACCAAACTATCTAAATTATGTGAACTATATAAAATATAAATCTGAACTCTTATTCCCTTAATTAAAATCTTCAGTGGACTTCCATTTTCTACAAAGGTCAAGTACTAAGCTCCTTCACTTAGCCCTGTCCACATCTTCAGCCTCATCTCTTGCACTGTCTGTCTGTCTTTATCTTCCAGCAACACTGAGCTGGTTGTGGCTTCCATACATCTCATATTGCTTATTGCTTCTGTTCATTTGTTCCTGCTCTCCTCTCTGCATGTAACATCTCCTCACTACTAACTCAGCTCCGCTCCACTCCACTGGCTCATTCTCCCCACCAACTGGCTCACACAGGAGGCTCAGCACTCACGTGATACCTTCCTTAGGAGGCTCTCTTTGACACCTCCTGCATTCCTATCTCCAAGATTAAGTATCATTTCTCCACTACTCTGTACTTCTCTCTGCATATTTAATCACTGCTCTTAGATAATTATAACACACGTGTTATGTGTCTCCTTCACCTAGTTTACTGTGAGTTCCTTGAGGAAAAGACTATTTTACAGCAAGCATAGGGTCCGATATAGTATAAGAGCTCAGTATAAGCTCAACAAATGTTATTAGGATGATTAAATAATTAATCACTAAATGAACTAATATGTATAAAGTACACAGACTAGTGCTTGGCATGCAGAACATGAAGCATGCCAAGAAAAAATGACTGACTACATTTTAAGATCTGCCCCAATCCTATGTGCTTCTGACTGGAATACCATGCTCCAGTAGGAGTTAGATGGTGGATGGCAATTGGAATTTGCCAAAGGAATTGAGGAACCCTTTGATTTGGGCAACTTATATAAAGAATTTTCAAGAATGGGCATTTTTTTTATTAGCCTTGCAGGGTACTAAGAGAGAATTGCAGAAAAATTAGTCTCACCAAATAGTTTCATGAGGGCTCTTGCTGTGTGCAAAGAAAATGATATACTGATATTAATTCAAGGTGGATCTTCTTCCTAACTCCTTGTCATTCATAAAGTCTTCCTTTAGTTTATAACTTTAGATTTTATGCCTAATATATCCACTAGGTGTCAAACTTTTATATACAGTATGTCTCATTGCAATAGTATTGTTGGCTCAGAGAAAAAAAATTCACTTCTTTCTCGGCTTGAGTGAACATTGCTGTCTTCTGTGTATGGGTTGCAGAGTCAACCAACTTCCTGTCATAATTTGGGGACTAGGAATAAATCATACTTTTTAAAAGGAGTGGTTTTTCTCTTGTCCTATGTCCTTCCTCCACTCTCACTACAAATGGGTTACCGCAACATTGGCAATTCAAAGACTATACCCATTTGTGGAATGGTTTACATAGGTTGCCATCTAAAAGCAAATAGACTCAATCCATTCCTGTCCTGATTTTAATTTTTTTCTATTTTATTTTTGTTATACGCTGTTGCTTGCTATAAAGTCAGTGCATTCATGAATCTTCACCTGAAACTATTATACATTAATTTAAGAAAAATTAGAATTAATATTTGTGTAGTCTTTTGTAGTTGGCAGAACATTTTCATAAGCATTGTGCTATCTGAGCCTTGTAATATTCCAGTCAATTGGATAAGGGACACTAATTTTTGATTACATTGATTTTATAGTTGAAGAAATTAAGATTTGATGGTTAAATGACTTGCTCAAGTTCACACAAATAGAACCTTAGCAGGGCTAAAATGAAAGTCCTATCTTTAGAATAAGATATCTGTGATTTTATTCTCTTGAAATTCACTTGCAATATCAGTTTATATCAACTTTCAAGGTCCTTTAAGTCACCATAAGAAATATTTTTCATGTCTATTTGTCTTCATAAATTGATAGATTCTCAGAGATAAAAGTTCAGGGGATAATCTGGTGTAATTCACAACTTCTGGGGAGGTAACTACTAAGCTCTTAATTAACGTATTTTTATCACATGGATTACTACAAATTATTCTCTATGCAAAATTAAAATTCACCCTGATGTGTGACTATACTTTCATATTTGCCCTTTGGGTATAACAGAGAACTGACATTAATCTTTTCTATGTTTTGGAGAAGAAAAAAAACTCTTCCCCATTTTCCTCTTTCTATTTTCCTTCTCCTTATGCCAAGTCTCATTCCAAATCCTCTCTGGCAGCAGTTCTCATCTCATTTCTGTGTGACAGCTGTGGATTTCCTTGTGGCACATGTGGACTGCATCACACACAGTCTCTTCTTAGGTCTCGCTGATGGCACAGTTACTCCCTGTGCATTGTAATCAAATGGCTTCAAATCAGCAACATAGAGGAACATATAGAAACTCCCTGGAGGTGGGGGTGGGATGGGGCATATCATATGCAGAGAAACAAAGATAAGAAGGACAGCAGACTTCTATTTGGAAACAATGCAAAGACAGTAGAGTACAAAAGTACAAAAATCTTTATTGTACAAAATAAAAATAGAACAGAGGATGGGAAGAAAGAAGTAGCAATATAATTTCACTCTTGACTCTACATGAAATGGTAAAACTTGAAAATTTACTTTGACAATTTAAATACATAAATTGTATATATATTTACAATATATGAACCCTAAAGCAAGCAGCTAAAAACAGAGCTATTAATTATATCTAACAAGCCAACAAATGAGAAAAAATAAAACCATAAAAAAATCAATCCAAAGGAAGGTAGGAAAAGAGAGAAAAGAGGAAAAAACAAATGAGACAAAAAACAAAATAAAATAAAATAACATTCTGTTAGAATTAAAATCAACAATGTCAATAATCACATTAAATGTAAATAATCTAGACAATTGATTAAAAAGCAAATTGTTAGATTGTATTACAAAGCAAGATTTACATATATGCTTCCTCTAAGAAATCCACTTTAGATATAAGGACATAAGTTAAAAGAAAAAGATGCACAAAGAGATACCTTACAAAATGCTCAAAAAAACCCCCAAAATTGGGGTGGCTATATTAACATGAGACAAATTAGATGTCAGAGCAAAAGGTTTCAACATCTCTCTCTCAGTACAAGTATACCTTATTGCAATAAAGAAATATTGCAATAAAGCAAATCACACAAATTTTTTAGTTTCCTAATGCATATAAAAGTTATGTTTACACTATGCTGTAGCCTATTAAGTGTGAAATAGCATTAATTAAAAAATACTTTATTGCTAAAATGTGCTGACATCTGAGCCTTCAGTGTGTCATAAACTTTTTGCTGGTGGAGGGTCTTGCCTCAGTGTTGATGGCTGCTGACTGATGAGAGTTGTGGCTGCTGAAGGTTTGGTTGGCTGTGGCAATTTCTTAAAATAAGACAATGATGAAGTTCTCTGCATCTGTTAACTCTTCCTTTCATGAACTCTTTTGCTGTAGGATGCAGTGCTACTTGATAGTATTTTACCTACAGTAGAACTTCTTTCAAAATTGGAGTCAGTCCTCTAAAACTCTACCACTGCTTTATCCATTAACATTATGTAATATTCTAAATACTTAGTTGTCATTTCAACAATCTTGGCAGCATCATTACTAGGAGTAGATTCCATCTCAGGAAACTACTATCTTCGCGAGAGGAAGAAACTTCTCATTTGTTCAAGTTTTATCATGAGATAAACTTAGCCACATCTTCAGAATCCACATCTAATTTTAGTTTTCTTGATATTTCTGCAACTTCTGCAATTACTTTCTCTAATGAAGTCTTGAGGGATTGGAATCAACCTTTTCCAAACTATTGTTCATGTTGATATTTTTTACCTCTTCCCATGAATCATGAGTGTTCTTAAGGGCATCTACAATGGTGTATCCTTTCCAGAAGGTTTTCAATTTACTCTGTCCAGACCCACCAGAGGAATCCCTATCTATGGCAGCTATAGCCTGACAAAATGTATTTGTTAAATACTAACACTTAAAAGTTGAAGTTACTCCTTGATCCACGGGCTGCAGAATGGATATTGTGTTAGCAAGCATGAAGACAACATTAACCTCATTGTACATCGCCATCAGAGCTCTTGAATGACCAGATGCATTGTTAAGAAGCAGTAATATTTTGAAAGAAATATTTTACAAGGGGCTTAAAGTATTCAGTAAACCATGTTGCAAACAGATGTGCTTTCATTCAGGCTTTGGTTCCATATTAAATGAAAGTAGTTTCTTGAGATGGAATCTACTCCTAGTGATGTTGCTCAGATTGTTGAAATGACAACTAAGTATTTTGAATATCACACATGGAATATTAAATGTGGTTCCACTTATAGAGCACAGGCAGAGCACAGCTAATTCTTAAGGAACTTAGGACTTTCAGAATGGTAAATGAACATTGGCTTCAACTTAAAGTTAGCTGCATGAGTGACTAACAAGAGGATCAGCTTGTTCTTTGAAGCTTTGAAGCTGGGCATTGACTTCTCTCTAGTTATGAAAGTCCTAAATGTCATCTTCTTCTAATAGAAGGCTGTTTCATCTACAGAAAATATGTTGTTTGGTGTAGTCATCTCCATTAATTATCTTAGCTAGATCTTCTGGATAACTTGCTGCAGCATCTACATCAGCACTTGATGCTTCACCTCATACTTTCATGTTTTAAAGATGGCTTCTTTCCTTAAACCTCGTGGAGCCAATTTTTGCTAGCTTCAAACTTTTCTTCTGCAGAGTCCTCAATCTTAGCCTTCTTAGAATTGAAAAGAGTTAGGGTCTTGCACTGGATTAGGCTTTGGCTTATGGGAATTTTACGGCTTGGTTCGATCTCCTGTCCAGACCACCTAAACTTTCATCAGCAAAAAGTCTGTTTTGCTTTCTTATCGTTGGTGTGTTCACTGGAGTAGCACTTTTAATTTCCTTCAAGAACTTTTCCTTTGCATTCACAACTTGGCTGACTGTTTGGTGCAAGAGGCTTAGCTTTTGTTCTCTTTTAGATTTTCAACATGCCTTCCTCACTAGGTTTAATTATTTCTAGCTTTTGATTTAAAGTGAGAGATGTGTGACTCTTTCTTTCACTTGAACATTCAGAGGCCACTAAAGGGTTATTCATTGGTCTAATTTTAATATTGTTGTGTCTTAGGGAATAGAGAAGCCCAAGGAGAGAGAGAGAGAGGAGGGGAATGGCCATTCAGTGGGGCATTCAGGACACATACAACATTTTCAATGAAGTTCACTCTTTTATATGGGCAGAGTTCATGGTGCCCCAAACAATTACAATAGTAACATTGAAGACCACTGATCACAGATCACTGTGACAAATATAATAATGAAAACGTTTGAAATTTTGTGAGGATTGCAAAAATGTGATGCAGAGACACAAAGTGAGCAAATGATGTTGGAAAAATGGTGCTGATAGACCTGCTCAAGGCAGGGTTGCTACAAACCTGTAAGTCTATAATTGGTAGAACAATTACTTTGAATATCAGTAAGGGTATGGAAGACTTCAACAGCACTATTGACCAACTTGATTTGATTGACATTCATAGACTCCACCTAACAGCAGAAGACCACACATATTTTTTCAGGTGCACATGGACTATTTACCAAAATATACCATATTCTGCACCATAAAACAAATCTCAACCAATTTACAAGGATTGAAATCATACAAAGTATGTACTCTGACTACAAATGAATTAAATCAAAACCAGTACCAGAAAGATATGTGGAAAATCCCAAATATTTGGAAACTGAAGAACACAGAACAGAATATCCAAGGACTGGGACTTCCCTGGTGGCACAGTGGTTAAGACTCTGTGCTCCCAATGCAGGGGGCCCAGGTTCATTCCCTGGTCAGGGAACTAGATCCCATATGCATGCTGCTACTAAGAGTTCACATGCCACAACTAAGGAGCCTGCCAGCTACAACTAAGACCTGGCACAAGCAAATAAATAAAAAAAAAAAGAGAGAGAATATCCAAGGACTGTGTGACAACCACAAAAGGAATAACATAGATATAATGGTAATATCAGAAAGAGAAGAAACAGAAGAAATATTCAAAATAGTAAAAACTGATAATTTTTCCCAAATTAATGTTGGACACCAAACCACAGACCTAGGAATCTCAGAGAACTACAAAATGGATAAACGTCAAAACAACAGTTAGGCATATTATCATACATAAGGAAAAAATCCTGAATCCAAATAAGTATAAAAATAATTCTATAACACAACCAAGTGTGATTTAGCTCAGGTTCAATATTCAAAAATCAATTAACGTAGCCCATTGCATCAAAAGACTAAAAAAGAAAATCACAGGATCACATTAGCAGATGCTGAGAAACCATTTGATAAAATTCAATACCTAATCATGATAAAAATTCTCAGTGAACTAGGAATACAGGAAACGTTCTCAACTTGATCACTATCTACAGAAACCCTACAGCTAAACATCATCCTTAATGGTGACAAACTTGAAGCTTTCCCACTAAAATCAGGTACAAAGCTAGGAAGTTTCCTCTCACCACTCCTTTTCAACATAGTAATGGATGTCCTTGCTAGTGCAAAAAGGCAATCAAAGGAACTTAAAAGTATACAGATTAAGAAGGAAAACATAAAACCATCTTTGCTGGAAGGAGAATTTACGAAGGGAACCAAAACAGTTCAGGTGGTGCTGGTTATGTTCAATGTCTTGCTTGGGGTGGTGGCTTCAGAGATGTATGGATATGCCAAAATTAATCAAATTATGCACTTTAAATATGTATAATTTAAAATTATGTATAATTAAAAAAATAACAATTTTTGTATGTTACGTATATCTTAGTAAAGCTGTGAAAACAAAGAAAAAGGTTAGTTGATGGCAAACAGACAGAAAAGACAACAATAGACACTGGAATTGCCTTAATGAAGCACCTGCATCTCCCTTGTTGTCACCTTATTCTCTCCTCTGTGATGGAAGAAATGTCTCCCCTTCCCTCCGCCTGTGCTCTGGGTCCACCCCGTGGACCTTCATCAGAACTTGGCTCCTTAGCTTTCCTACAGTCTCCTATCATCAGTCTTTTACTGTCCTTTGGTTTTTCCCTCCAGAACACAATTGTGTTCTCATTATCTTTCATTTTAAAAACAGAATAAAAGCCTTCTTTAACTAAATCTATCCTTCTAGTTACTGCCCCATGTACACACATTCACATACACAGATACACAACGTATACATTGCACATACAGTCACCCAAATCTGATCACAACATTCTCTATAATCCCCCCAAAGTTTGTGAATTTGGTCATGATATCTCTACCATATTATTTATTAAATGAATGAACTGTGATGAAATTTAATAGAAAATGGCTACTCTGTTAATGTAGAGTTGATGTGGACTTACATATCCAACAGACATCGTTTTTAATTCTGGCTCTACTGCAGCCTAATAATGTGGTTTTGAGTAGGTTATTTAACTCCCTGGGAGTGTTTACTACCTGCAAAATGCATATATGATCCCTGTTTTGATCTATTTCGGAACATGATACAAGGATCGAATGAAATCATGTTTCTATGCATGCCAGTGCCCTGTCAGGAACACATTAGACTCAGTCAATATCCAAGTGCTACACTCTGCCTGCCTGGGCTCCAGAGACACAATCTTCCTCCAGTTTCTCTCTTCCCTTTTCTTCCCTTTGTTTCAAGGTGGGTGAGTCAGCACAGCTCAGCACCTCGCAGGGAAAGCTCCCCTTATTTTCCTTAAACCGCCAATCTCTCTTCAAGCCCAATAAGCATTGCTAGGCAGCACCGCTCGCCCCCACATCCACCCCGAGAACACTCGCTGTGCGCTGAGCATGGCAGCCATGCTTACTCAGAGCTTTTAACTGTTTTCTCATTCTCCAGGCCCAACTTAATGTCTAATGTCTTCCCCAAAACATTGATTTCTTTAGCGCAATTTAATCTCCACATACTTTTAAAAAACTGCCCTTCCTGCAATCAATATATCAATAAACTAAAATATAAATAAATAAAAGTAAAAGCCCTGCTCCTATAATACTTACTATGTGTATTTCACAGTAGGACTACTATGTAGGTGTTCTTTGGTATTAATCTCATTTGTTTTGTGTTTATATTTTCCCTCAAGCTACATAATCCTTCAGGGTAAGAACCTCTTTCTTGTGAATTATGTCAAATACTTAATATAGTGCTCAATTTATATTTATTCAGTTAATTTTGATGGAAGGTCATAGATACCCAGACTATTCCCTGTTTCCCCACCTCCACAGATCTCCTTACGTAAAAGTTTCATCTCTCTGGAATTCCTTTCCCTTTCAACTTCCATTCCAGAAGGTAGAGACTCAACTTAGGTGACACCTCCTCCATAAGACTCTCTTACCGCTTTGGCTTAAGTTGTTCTCTCCCTCCTCTGTGCTTCCATTATGCTCAACTGGATTTAAAAGATCCATATGTCAATTACTAGCTCTGGGAACGTGGGCAAGACATTTAATCTCTCTGAGCCTTGGTTATCTATGACTATGACTCTGAAATGAGGATAATAACACCTATCTCCTAGAGCCCTTGTGAAGATCAAATGATGTAACGCATGTGAATTTCTTTTGGGAAACTGAACCAGGATAAACAAATGAAAGGGATAATTACCTCTATTATGGCTCTTATCTTGGTCTGCCTTGATTGTAGTTAACTTGTCAGCAGATCTGTCTCCTGTATTGGTTTAAGAAATCCTGGAAGAGTAAAGACTGTTTTACCCATTTTCATAACTCCCACTGTGCTGTGCACACAGAGGTGCACATCAGAATGTGCTGAATGCATATGGGAGCCAGGCCCTTCTTCCTACAGAGAAGCAGATATCAGTCATAGCATGTGTAATTCTATAAATAGTAAACAAACAAACACATTTGCCTTTTTTAATGCACCAAAAGATGATTTTTAAAGGGGAAAGAGGGAGTCATTTCCCCCGATAAATTTTCTCATGTTCAAAGTCTGCAGAGCAAGTAACTAATGCAATTCATCAAATGAAATTATAGGAATTCAGGAAACAGCGAGTCCTAATTAAACCAAAACAACAATCCACACCAGATGCATGCTCTATTTCCATGCTATGATCTTGTATTTTATTATCACACAGGGTTTCAGAGTCAGGACTTGCAGCAGAGTAACTGAGCTGGGAGCCAAGACAGGATGATGGTCCAGCTCTTGTGGAGGAGTCTAAATTGGAATGTCAGATGTTTATATTCAAAGTCAGGGACATCTGCCAACCAAGGAGGAGATGGTGCTGTTAATTGACTAAGTAACTTCCTGGATCCAAAGATGGAGGAGTAGTGTTGAGAATTCTGTTATAAATATTCCCCTTCTGTATCACTTCTTTAGGAGGTCTTATCTGACCTACCTGGTATGGCTGGGAAGATTTCTCTCTGTGTCCTCATCATTCTGTGCCCATCTCTGCCTAGTGTATAACACACTGGGAACAGGAATGGTCTCCTGATCCGTGTTGGGCCAATCAGACTCTCAATGAAGTTCTGAACATAGCGTTGGAGTTAGTCAGATGGTGTTCAGCTTGACATCCCCATAATCCAAGAGGAAATGTTGACCAGACTCCTGGATGTGACTTTGTAGCCCTGAAAAGAGCTGGGGGCCGAAAATATACACTCGTGAATCATCATCATATAGATGGCTGGCCATGTGGGTAACAGATTATAGAGAGAAGAGAAAAGAAGAAAAGGGAAGGGAAGGGAAGTAAGGAGGAGACAGAAAGGGAGAGGAGGTTGGAAGGGAGGGGAAGAGAAGGGAGGGCTCAAGACTCAAATTGACTCTTCATTTACTTGATGAGGACTTCAGGCAAGGCCTTTGCTTATCCTGAGTGACACTTTCACTTTCTATAGAAAAGTCCATTCATTCACTTCTTCTTTCATTTAACTGAGAGATAATTTTTAAATGCGTATTTTATAAGCCAGACACTGTGAAAACTTTTGGGTATACAGTAGTAAACATAATGAAGACTTTGTCTTAAAATATGGATATAATCCAGAGTGAGATAGAGATGAATGAATGCTATGAGAGGATGTAGCCAGGATGAATTTGGTGCCCTTTCAGGAGGCAACCACTCCAGTTCTGGGGGATCAGGAGAGGTTTCTGGAAGAATGACATCTAAGAGGAGACCTGAAGGATAAATTAGCAGTTATCCAGGTAAAGGTTAGGAATTGGGAGGAAGTGAACTGGACAGAGGAGACAACAAGTGCAAAAGCCCACAGAAAAGAGAGGGCATTGAGAAATTTGAGAGGTTGTAAGCATTTCAATAAAGTTTAGAGAACGAGTGTGCAGTGAGGAAAGATGAGAGAGTCAGGTTGGGTCCAAGTTATAAAGCATCTTGTGGGTTGGCTTTAGGAGGCTGGCTTTCATCTCAAAGAAAGTGAAAGACTGTGGAGGGGTTTTAACCATGGGAATTCTTTTAATAGAATTATGTTTTAGCAATAGAATTCTTGTTGCAGTGTGGAAACTGGATTGGAAACAGGAAGGTCAGTTAGGTAAGGGATGAAGATGCCCTGAATCAAGACAGCTGTTGTAAAGATGAAAGAAAGAAAAAATATTTGGATTCTAGTGGCAGTGAGAAGGTGGGACATGGCAGCAGCTAGCATTCCTGGGATGGGCAGAAGTCAAGAGAACCTGGGTTTCAGTAGTGAGATGGTATTTTGCTCAGCTTAGCGATGAAGATCCAGCCACCACAATGACCTCTGATCTCTCTGAAGTTTTAGATATGAGTGTCTGCATATGTGTGTGCGTTTGCCTTATGGAACCATCAACCAGAACACCCTCAATTCTTAACCATGAAGCCTACAAATTTACCTACATGAGCACCTTGCTTTCCTTCTGTGGAAAGAGAAGCTGTCCGTGCTAACACTGACCCCTTTCTCTGTGCTTTGGACCCTTCCATGTTATCTTCCCATGAACAATTTCCTCTTCTGTCTCTTGCACATTCAGACCCTCCCTCTCAATCAGATCCTTCCCATTAGCATTTGAACATGCTCAAGTCTTTCCCAAGAGAGGGAACATGACTCAACCCTCATCCTTCTTCTACACTGTCTCTCTCCTCCTTTATCTGCCAAATATCTTGAAAGAATGACCCAAATTCACTGTCCCCCCTTTCTCCCCGCTACCTCAATCCTCGGCTCACTTTAGACTGATGTCCTATTAGCATTCCTCTTATTTATATTTACAAACTGTTTTTTTATATGCTGATTTTTAAAAAATTTTTAAATCTCCATTGGAGTATAATTGCTTCACAGTATTGTGTCAGTTTCTGCTGTACAACAAAGTGAATCAGCCACATGTATACATATATCCCCCATCCCCTCCCTCTTGAGCCTCCTGTTTTTTAATTGAAAAGTACAAAAAATAACCAAGAATAATATAACAAGTACCTATGTAATCAATAACTAAAGTTTTCTAAATGCTAACAACTTTCACATTTACTTCAGAACTATTTTTTAAGAAATAAAACTGCGGTTAACACCACAGTCCCATTTCCTTCCTTCTCTCTACAGGGCAGGCATTATCAGGAATTTAATTTTTGTCTAAAAATGGTTTGTGTCTTGCTCACCATTGTATCTTCAAGACCTAGTACAGTACCTAGCACAAAACAGGCATTCAACAAATATTCCTGAATAAATGAATTAATAATTTTTAAAAGGAATAAATAGTTTATATTTAGGTACTTTGAAGAAATGGGGAAGGTTATTATTTTTCTGAGAATAAGATGGGGGAATATAAGTTACTCAGGGGAAATGCCTCTTTGTGAAAAAGAGCAGGACCGTGGACTAGTCTTTGGGAAGTAGAGTGCCAGTATGCAGGTGCTTTGCTGGCATAGTAATAAAATCTGAGCATTTAATTAGAAAATCCAAGCTTTTTGGTATGCACTTCAGTGACAGGTAGTATATTGCTTTATAAAGTAACTCGTTTCATTTCCATATTCCTTGCTTGGAGAAAAGCTTATTTTTCACTTTGCTATCTCTTTTCAGGTATTTTCTTTGAGTATTTCCATAGCAACCACTATGCATGACACACGCTTAGCTGAAACAGACAGGATTTTCTCCTTCCAAATAACGGTGACATGTCTCAAGACAGGAGGGAGGAAGAAAAGCAAGCAAGAAGAAGGGAGGGAGGGAGAGAATATGAGTGAGAGATACAAAGAGTCTTCTCAATGAAAAAGGAAAAAGGAAAAAGAAAAAGGAGAAGGTAAGTAAAGTTGGATTAATCACAGAGCTGCCCAAATCATATTCTTCTATACATACTACTTATACATACACACAATACACACACGTACACACACAGATGTATACAAGTAAGGAAAACATGCAATTAGGGAAGAATCAGATTTGGGACTCTACCTGCTCCTAAACCCTGTGTTTCAGCAAAGTATTCTTTATGGGGCTGGTTGCTATGGCAACTCTGAGGAATTGCCACATGCTTTGTGTCTAACCCCAAAAGGGAGACTTTCATAATGCAAATAACATGTAAGCTCAAGAAGAGACTTAGCACGGTAGCCCAGAATGATTTCATTCCATAGTCTCAAACTGTTCTCAATACTACATATCCAGAGTCCAAGTTGCCACAGAAAGGAATAAATTTTTCACTAGTTTTGTAAGTGAAAGTCAGCCTGGCATCCTAATTTAGCTAGCGAATAGCATCAATGTATATAATTTTGTGGACAGAGAAGTTTATGAGAAAAGAACAGACCAGGAGATAGGAAATTCGTCCTCTAGTATCAAACCATCAGCTATGTACCTGTTTGACCTTGGGTAAGTCAGTTTCCCTCTATGAGCCTCATTTTCTCATTTGTAAAATGAGAAGACAGCACCAGATAATTCCATGGACTGCATCACTTAGGAGGCTTTAGGTTGTAAATGACCCCCCCAAATTCAAATTGGCTTAAAACTAGAGGAAATATATTGGATAGTGAAATGGAAAATTCCAGAAATGGGGTTGGCTTCAGATAAGGTCTAATTTGATGTCTCAACAGTGTCACCAAGGATCTGGTTTTGATATCGACTTCATCCTGAGGCTTGTTCCAAGATGGTAGCCAAAAGTCTCAGGACTACATGGTATCTCATGTAACAGAAAAGAGAGAATTTGTTTGCAATGGATTCCCAACAGCCATTCTGAAAGTTACTGTGATTGGACCAGCTCCTCATGATTCCACTGTGGCCTGGGGGATGAAATGTATTTATTGACTTAACATAGGTCATCCATGCTCCAAATCTGGCACAGAGACAGGATTCGGTTTCCCTGGAAATTCATGGATCTTTAAATGGAAATCAGAGATTGCTGGGAAAGGGATGAGGGGAATTCGGAGGAGACAACCAACAAATGTCTACTTCAGGGTCTCCTCAGTTCTGACATATTCTATTTGCAGTTTCTGCCCCAGTGGAGAAGCAAGTTGACTTTGAGCATGGAAGGAGATATCATTCGAAGGTTTTCACGCTTGGAAGTTCCTACTGCCTTTGAATTTTGCCCCAGTCATAATCCTGATAGGAAACCACCCAAAAACTTCTTAGTTCAAGATTATTTGGTCTCTGATAGTTAATGAAAATGAAACATACAGAGGAGGGAAAACACACACACACACACACTCCACACTGAGGTTATTTCCATTCTGCTGCATAGTATTTGTCCTTTTTCTGTTTTTAACTTCTGATACTGACAATTAATCTGAAGTTTTTTTCTATACTTTAAAATTTTGCTCTGAAAGTACTGACTTTCTGAGGATTCTGGTAGGAAGCTTGCTTCTTGATAAATAAAGACACATTTCTCCTTCCCTCATCATTCCACGCACATGTACACACACATAGACACAATATTATTTTAGGGGAAAGAAACCATCATCCGCAAACATGGACATAAAGAGTTTTGTTGGTTAGGATATTTCAGGCAGAAGTAACAAAAGGCCAAATATAAAATGGTTTAAATACAAAGAAATATACTATCTCACATAAAGAGAAATTCAGCATTAGGACAGTTCTCTGTCAGTAAATTCAGCAGCTTAACGATGTCATCAGGAACCTAGGTTCTTTCCACCTCTCCACCTTGCCTTCTTCAGCAAGCTGGCCTGTCTCCTTAGGATGACTAACCTAATGGTCCCGAGATGGCTGTCACAACTCTAAGCATCCCATGCTGATGGCAAATCTAAACACAGAAGAGAGTAGCTTTTCCTTACGCTTCCTTTTCTATAAAACAAAACAAAATCTTTCCGTGGACCATCACCTCCCTCCAAACAGATTTCCCTTCTTGTCTCTTTGGGCAGAATAGTGACTGTCATATGCCCATTCTTAACTATCCTTGGAAAGGTGGATTACCCCAATTGGTTTACCGATAAGGTTGGCTTGAAGTACACGATTGTCTGATACCTGAAGCTGATGGAGTCTGCTACAAGGGATTTCCAGAAGGGAATGCTATAGAGAAGAATGTGTACCATGAAGCCCTTCTCTCAGGCACCATCTCTACCCTGCAGTAGACTTCCCCTAATGTTTTATTGGGCAGAAGGAAGTTATGTATCTGTTCTGAAATACCAGTCCACTGCAATTCCAAAAATAGATACTGCAGTCACTCCTGGATTCAAATTCATGCTTCTTTTCTTATTGACCATGGGAATGGGGGTAAATATCTTATCATCACTGTGCCTCAGTTTATCCCTCTAAAAAATAGAAATAACATTACAGCATCTACTTAAGCATATTCTTTTGAAGGTTAAATGAATATAGAATAGTGGCATATAGATATGCAACTATTCCATATGTATTACTTCTTTTTTTTTTGTTTTCCCATTCTTTCTAACTTTCTCTCATCCCCTACCCTCCATCTATGGACCTAGAAAGAGGAAGATCATACAGCATGAAATACATTAAATTTCCATGTAGCTGATTTTAAATTTATTTTTAAATTTTGAGATATATTTGTTATACAAAACAAATAAATGTTAGCATATTTATTTTCTCCATGTTCCAACCTTTGTAATCCTGGTCTGCCTGGTTCCAGAGCTCATGAATTTGGTGCCCTACTTCTGTCTCCTGAGTCATCTCTTACTGGGATTGTAGGAAAGCAGCCAATCTGTTGGTAAGTAAGTCAGGATGAGAATGGTTGTATAATATAACCTATTCAGAGATCATGAGACTCTCACTACTGTTGTTTTTCTCCTTATAATTCTCCACTAGAATTTTAATTTTAGATGGTTCTTTGAACCGATGTTTAGATTGTAATTCTAAGTAGATATGTTCAGCTAGAGTACAAGGGCTTTGCTGAAGTGTCATCAAAGCAAAAGTTGAGGCAGAGAAGGCTTGATGGAAGAGTTGACTTCTGAACCAGATTTTGAAAGATGACCAGGAATTTGTTAGTAGGAGAAAGGGAAGGAGGACATGTTGGGCAGAGGAAGCTGTGTGTGTAAAACCTTGGAGGGAAAAAAGAAAATGGCAAGTTTATCAAAAGACAATTAATATTGGAGAAGCCTGGCAGGAGATATAGCTGGTAAAACAGAGCTCAAATGCTGAAGATACTTTTATGCCATGCTAAGACATTGCATTTTATTCTGTCAACTCTGAAAATCTACTAAAGGTTTTGCTCAGGGAAGAGGTATGATCAGACATGTTTTAGTAAGATAATTCTCATGGGAGATAAGATGAGGATTTGGGCTGATTTTTTTCTGTGTTGGTGGTGGTCACTTTCCCTACCCTCCTCCACTAATGCCACTCATTTTGTTAATTTTTGAATTTAGGACTATTAAAATGTTTTTTGAGGGAAACTTTCATTAGAATATGTCCTCCGGTTATTCTTTTTCTGTGTTTCAATTTACCATCCAAAAGAAGTTTAAGTACATTAGTTAGCCCAGACTTCTTCCAGTTAGCCCTGGCAGAAAACAGGCTACCTTTCTCTCTCTCAAAAGGTTATACTTCCTTAAATCTCCAGTCTTCCTCATTTATCAGATATCTATATCCTTCCTCAATATGAAAGTGCAGGGACTTCCTAGGTGGCGCAGTGGTTAAGAATCTGTCTGCCAAGGCAGGGGACACAGATTCGATCCCTGCCCCGGGAAGATACCACATGCCGTGGAGCAACAAAGCCCTTGCACCACAACTATTGAGCCTGAGCTCTAGAACCCATGAGCCATAACTGTTGAGCCCATGCACTGCAACTACTGGAGCCCATGCACCTGGAGCCTGTGCTCTGCAATAAGAGAAGTCACCACAATGAGAAGAAACCTGTGCACCACAATGAAGAGCAGCCCCCGCTTCCCGCAACTAGAGAAAGCCCACATGCAGCAACGAAGACCCAACACAGCCAATGATAAATAAATACATACATACATACATACATACATACATACATATTAAAAAAATATGACAGTGAAACGACTCCGCAGTCCCTTGTTGGAAAACGTCCTAATAGATTGGAGCCAACCTTCTGCTGTGGGGCTGCTGGTGATGATGGTGACAGCCTTCTGCTGTAAAATGGCTGCAGCTTTGCAAGGTCACCCATGAATTCCTTCAAATTCTTGGGTGAATTCCATCTAGATTTAGTGACTTACATTTAGTTTGACAATTTGACCTAGAAAAATTCTGTTTATTCCAAGTCTTTTCTAATTAAGAACCAAATGGTACAGAGATGATCTTTTCTTTTCTGCTTACAATTAACATCGTTTGGTGGATGGAAGGTAGCAGCCGGGATCCCACCAAGCTGTGCTCCATAGAACACAGAAGCACGATACAGTATTTAAACCTTGACTCTGCTGCAATAAGTCCTTGGATTAACTGCTGGCTGACGCATGGCACAGAAATGGAAAGGATCATCAAATGGCCATCAGGTGAGGTGACCAAAACCATCTGACTGGAAAGTGGGTAGCTCATCTGCTTTGAACAATTTAAATGACTAAATTGAATCTAATGCTGCATGGTCACTTCTCAGTTAAAAGCTTAAAGGATACCTAAAGCTTGCTTACTTGAGGATTTAATTTATCATAACTGATGTGTAGCTAATTAGTGCTAACTTTTAGATTAAGTTTGTAAAAGGACATGTGGGGTATATGTATGCAAATTCCATTCATTCATTCATTCATTCATTCTTTACTTATTTTATTTACTCAGTCATAAATTTTAATCTTTTATGTGACACATACCATATTTGGCATGGAGAATATAACCTGAAACGTGATCTTGTCTCAATAAATTTAAATATATAGCATTAAGTGTCATGTTAAACTTGATAAAGATATGAATATGGAGAAAGAATACTGCTAAGGAAGAACATCAAAATCATACTAAGGGATTAGGAAAGGAATTGATAGAGAAAAGAACTATATTTATATTTAAAGGATGATTGATTAAGAAGGTGGTGGGGCAGGGTGAGAGACGAAATTACAGCAAAGGGAAAATCATAAACAAAGGACGTGAGGCGAATAAGCAGAAGCACAGAAATCTCCATAAAAGCTGGGTGAAGGGTGAATTGGATGGGCTAGGATGGGTGGGCTAGGATGCACTGATGCAAGATAAAGCTATAAAAGGAGGTAGGGATCAGAATATAAAGAGTTTTCTGTTCCAAGCTAAAGCACTTAAGTTTTATCCAAAAAGTTGCTTTTTTGGGAAATTCTTGGCTTCTGTGATTAGGTCATACTCTCTTATAAGTGCTTATAGCTCCACGGATCTCTCTTATGTGGAGTTTATTACAGATGATAATTTTGGCTTACCTATATGATCAGTTGTTTGATCCGTGTCTTTCCCCCTTTACCAGATTGTAAGCCCTCTGTACTTCTGCTTATTTACCTCACATGCCTTTGTTTATAATGTTTCCTTGATATAAGCTCCATGAGGGCAGGGACTCTGCTCATTTTGTGCAACTTCGTATCCCCAGAACTTATTACAGTGCCAGGCGCATGGTAGACTTTCAATAAAATCTGGCTGACTGACTGAATGAATGAATCTAGCCCTAGGAGCCATTGAAAGTGCTTATGAAGTAGATGATTTTCTCGATAACATTTACATTCTAGAGAGATTCTGCTGGGAGCAGTCTTGAATGATGAATTGGAAAAGCGTCAGACCAGAGGCAAGAGGACTAGCTAGGAGGCTACAGAAGTAGTACTATGGAGAATTACATGAGAGTCTGAAGTAAAGGGTCAGAGGGAGTGCTGAGGGAAACAGAGTTAAGAGAAGAAAACAGATTTATTGAGGAAAAAACATGTAAATCTTGGTATTCATTGGGTTGGCCAAAAGAGTTCGTTCAGTTCTTTCCATAAGATGGCTCTAGTAGCACTTAGTTGTCTTTAGCTTCATTCAAAACAAATTTGTTACATTGTATATGACAGCTGTTGTATCAGCCTGCATTTAAAAAAAGACATCAAAATTGGTGAATTGTTGTGTAGCCATTTAATACTGAAGATGGAAGAAAAAAAGCAACATTTTTGGCATATTATGCTTTATTATTTCAAGAAAGGTAAAAATGCAACTGAAACGCAAAGAAAAAAAAGATTTGTGCAGTATATGGAGGAGGTACTGTGACTGACTGAATGTGTCAAAAGTGATTTGTGAACTTTTGTGCTGGAGATTTCTCACTGGATGATGCTCCATGGTCGGGTGATGAGAGGGAAGTTCTACCATTAAGAAAAGGTCAGATGTGCTTTAAAAGAATAAGGTTGAAGAAAGTGTATGAAGAAAATAGTGAGGATTGTCTTCTACTACTAGCCATGAGAAGCAAGAAAATGTGAACTGTGTCCAGGAGAAACATCAGATAGTAGAAAGAGATTCAAAGAAAATGCAATTAGTGAGCAAGGACATTGGAACATGTTCTATAAATATGTTCCACATGTTCAAGGATATAAAGAAAATCCAAACATAGTGAGGAGATAAAAGGGCATTTTAAAAAAGAACAAAATGGACCCTCTAGAGATGAAAGTGCAGTATTCAAAATAAATATTTAATTGGGTGGGATCAACAGTGAATTAAACCCTAAGGATAATGCTAGACTTGAAGACAGAGGAACTATTCAAAATCAATCACAAAGAGAGAAAAAAAAAACTGGAAAAAAAAGGTGAGGGTGGAAGAGTTTCAGAGGAACAGAGGAAGCATCTACTGGGAGGCCTTCAGGGAGCATGAATCTTGAACAGACTTCAGCTTGACAGGACAGAGATGGGAGCCGAGGAGAAGACACAGGCTGAAGATACTGTCCTTAGGGTATGTGGTGAAGTATGGTCATTCATTTATTTATTTTCAAAATATTTATGAATGCATGCTATCATTTATTGGGAGCTTTTTAAAAATTTTTTATTGGAGTATAGTTGCTTTACAATGTTGTGTTAATTTCTACTGTACAACAAAGTGAATCAGCCATGCATATACACATATCCCCTGTTTTTTGGATTTCCTTCCCATTTAGGTCACCACAGAGCATTGAGTAGAGTTCCCTGGGCTATACAGTAGGTTCTCATTAGTTATCTATTTTATACATAGTATCATTAGTGTATATATTTAATTCCAATCTCCCAATTCATTCCACCCTCCTCTTTCCCCTTGCATATGTTTGTTCTCTATGTCTGTGTTTCTATTTCTGCTTTGTAAATAAGATCGTCTATACCAATTTTTTCAGATTCCACATATATGCATTAATATATGATATTCATTTTTCTCTTTCTGATTTACTTCACTCTGTGTGACGTCTCTAGGTCCATCCATGTTGGGTCATTTACTCAGAGCTTTCTATGTACGTGCTTTGTACCAGCCCCAGGGGATACAACGATGTTCAAGACACAGTTTGTAGTCTATAAGTAAGCAGACAACTGCAGAATAGCATGCTAAGTACTATGATGGAGGTGTGGACATTTAAAGAGGTCATTCCTTCTCAGGGCCACACAAGTGCAGAGTTGGCACTTGATAGCCTGTAAGAGCTAATGGTTCCTTAAATTTTGCACCCTAAATGCCTCTCTTGTCTCACTCTAATCGGGCCCTGGGTAGGATGGGTTAATGACAGTGGAAAGAAGTACTGTATTTAAGACTAAGCTACATGAGTTTTATACTGCTATTCAAATATTTTTGCCTGCAAAGTGGAATCCAGTGTTTGAGGGAAGACTAAGCCTTTGGCTTCTGGAGAAGAATTGCTCATCTTTGAAGCCTCAGTTCTAGAGGGCTTTGACAGCCACCACCACCACTAAAAGATAAAACAAGGATAAATAAAAAGTCAAATTTAGTTCACAGCTTCTTCCTTTGCATCCAGCATGCCCTTTACATACGTCTGTCTTCTCACCAAGGACTCTTTATTGCATGTGTTGGTCTTTCCTGCTATGCTCTGTGCAATGGGAGGACTAGGACTCTTATTCAATTTGAGGGGGGTTGGGAGAGGAGCATTTTTATTATTGCGGTAAGATTCACCTAGCATAAACTTTTCCATTTTAACCATTTTTAAATATACAATCCAGTGGCATTAACTACATTCACGTCATGCAGCCATCACCAGTCTCTGTTTCCAAAATGTCTTATTCAATTTTTAGATCCTTATCAAAGTGCACGGCACAAGTGTGATCTTGATCAATGTTTATCAAATGAATTGTTAAACTGAAGCATGAACAATTCCAACTAATCCCAGGATCTAGAGATTGACTATGAACACACAGCAATTAAGATTTCCTTTCCTGCTACGCAGGAATGGCAAGGAACAAAGGCTAAAAATTTAAACTTGTAGACAGTAGACATGGCTACATCAGAGGAAATATCTTTAGAAAGAGAACTTGTGCTAATGAGGAATCATGACATGCTTTTGAACAAGAAGCTACATCACAGAACTCAATGACCCCCACAAGCAAGTGACAAATTCCCTTGCTAAGAAACAACTTTCAGAGGAGGTGGGCCTGATGGCCTTTTGCAGGTTGTTTGACTCCCAAAGGTGTTTAGGAAGTAATCAAAAGATTTTTTATGTTTAATACATATTTTAAATCTTCTCTCTAGGAGGAGGACATGCTGGTGTTGTTAGCATCTTTAGAAAAACTAGATAGACAATAATAACTCTTCTCTGTGTTTTATCTGTGAGCTTCGGGGCACCAGGCATAGAATGGAGATAAATATTGACTTGATTTCACAGTGATGGGGCAGTTCTATCTATAGACTGAGACAGAGAGGGGAGGGCAGAATATCAATCAGAAATCTTAGGTCAGATGGAAAAATCAACAAAGGTTTGTTTTATTTTAGTTAAAAAAATTTCCAAGTGTGCTAAGTATGCTGTTTAATTGGCTAATGTCCCCTTGCTTCACATTTATACTTTGAGGAACTAGTTACCTGACTGTGCTGTCAACCAGGAGGACCTGGCACAGACCAGCTAAGCGGCTGAGGAGCAGCAATGACCCACAAAACATTCCTGACCATGGGGCACAGAGGAAAGGGTCAGAAGCACAGATGTAAACCTCTCCCCAGCCTCCCGCTGGTTCGATGACTCTCTTTTGTGTTTGCATATCATACATATTTATGTAATCATTATGTTGATTAGTATAAAGCAAGTGCCATGAATTATGATCTGACTAACTTTTTCTACCCCTTGAAATAACTGTTCGGTCCACTCCCGATCTCCAAACAACCTTAAAGAGCTTAAAACACCTCCCTCCACTGACAGGAGTGTGGAGGTTTGGTATAGGAAATCCATAGTTAATGTTATCTCATATGAAAGCTCTTCGCCCATTGCAAGAAAAAAAGCAAGTTTTCATCCAATGTGTTCTCAGTTGTTAGGTTCACTTCTTCACGGCAAAAACCCTGGTGGTTAGGGTAGTTGCCGGCAAGAGAATAATGGTAATTAGGAGAAAAGAAACATGCTTAGGAGACTGTGTCTAGCCATCCATCTGTACTGAATAAGAGCAGATGACACAACGGATTCCCTCAAACTGGTGTCCGGAAGACTTTTTTAGTAAAACTCAACCATCCAGTGGTTCTTCCCTTTGTATATTTCCTCACTCCTGTTCTCAAATAACTCATATAACTTTCCTTCTGAGAATCTGGATCAGGGATTCAGGCCAAAAACCAAAAGCAAAATGTCGCTTTAAAGTTACTAAAAAGATAGCTTTAATGTTATTTATAAATCTAGAATTCAACTTCTGTAGCCATTAACAAATGTCATAAATGTACACAAAGACAATTTATAGTTTCTGTAGCCCTAAATCATTGTGGTCCCTAAAAACATCCTAAGAGGAAGACAGAGAGATGCTTATGAGCAAGACCAGCTCAGAATGGGGGTGGGGAGCAGAATTTCAGGGAGCTTTCTTTGAAATTCTACCTTTTCTTTGGTTCCTTTTCAAATGAAAATATTTTACCTGAGAAAGTCGACTAACTGATTCATTATTACTCACTAAAGCCTCAGCACAGATTCCTTTCTCAGGAAAAGAGAGGCAGGACCTGAGAAAGAGAAAGAAAGAAAGAAAAAAAGAGGGTGGGCAAAGGTCATCTCAGAACTTTTCTGATGGGAAAAGATTAGAGGGGTCTGGACGAAGGTGGGCAGGCCAGGCTAGCCCCGGGAAGGAATGGCTGGCTTGAGGGCACAGTACAGTTTAAGAAAGATGAGGGCCCCCAAAATAAACTTCACTTGAGCGTTTGGCCCTGAACCAGCTCTGACTCTCATCACCTTTTCTCTCCAGCACATTCTCACTTTCCAGCTCCCTCCTCCCACCTCCCTCACTCTAGCTCCTCTCTTGAGCTTTATCTGCTTAATGATGGGCCCTCAGTGATGAATTCTTTGATCTAGTTCAGTCAGTGGTTCTCCCAGACACTTCCTGTCTCTCTTCAGAGAAGGTGTGAGTAGAAGAAAGCAAAGTAGAGCCATGACCTCCCCACCCGCTGGCCGGCTGAGCTTCTTCACATTGCATTTGTCATTCTGGACATTTGTAGATCTGGAAGATGCCTGCTTGGGGGTGGGGGGAGCTGTGCCTCAAATTGCAGCCTTTTTGGGCTCATGAGGAAGTGCTCTCAGCACCTAAGGAAGGTAGGTAAAGAAAGGGAGGGGAGGAAGCAGTTAAGAGTTCTTGGGTATTGTGATCTGGGAGACATGTAAGAGACCTCTGTCCCCACAGTCATACAAAAAAATAGCTTCTCCTCCAGGCACTATGGTGGGGAAATGCAACTACTAGAAATATACTTATTTCAGTAACCCGTGCCCTCTCCCCTTCGTCCTCTTAATGTTAATGTAAATATCCTTGATCATACCTGAGTCACTGATACTTTAATCAGAAAATATACTTATAAAATAATCAGAAAACTTTCTTCAGTCATAGGAGAATTGGTGTGAGTACTCCAACTGCTGGGTTGGGGATGCTTTGGGGAAGACAGTGACAAAGCAGATTAAAAAGTCAGGCACAGAAAGGGGAGAAAGGGATGGCAAAACATCCTCACTGACTTAAACAGACTTTCTAGCCCCACAGCTGGCCACTCTCTTCAGATGTCTTCCTCTCTTGTCCTCAGTGTCACGTTTTCTGGGGCCATTGTCAACCACAGTGCATGTGTGTGTGTGTGTGTGTGTGTCTGTGTGTCTGTGTCTGTGTCTGTGTCTGTGTCTGTGTAGTATGCAGCCTACATTTTCGTATTCTAGGAGGTAGTAAATGGTATACAGTGTATAGGAAGTATGTACACAGTATACAGGAAGTGTTCTAGAATTCTATCGTGTTACAAATACAAATTTACTTGTGATCACTAAGAAAAAGAGTTCAGAAAGTGACTTTTGCCTCACTGAAGAAACTGCTAAAAATTACTAATTTTCTTCTCTAGCTACTAAACTGATAAACTTCATTTCTCTCATAAAAGGTCGAAGTTGTATCCACGGAGGTGACCTCAAAACAGAGTTAATTGTTTTGGAAGCAGGCTGACACATTTTCCAAGATTCTAGGACAAAGGGACAGTCAGGTATGAAGTTTCTGAATTGCCTATTCCAGGATTTAAAATGTAAAACCATTCTGGAACAAGTCACTTACCTGCAACCCAAGGCAGAAAACCATCTTTCCAGGAATGAGGAAGGGGGAAGGTGGAAAGGACTTGGATGATGCAGCAGAAGAAACAGAAAACCTGTGAGCCTGGACAGCTGCTCTAGAAGTAGAATTTGCAATTGCAGTTTCCTCTGTTTACTGCTTATTAGTTTCTCCTGAGGCTCACTCTTGCTCTGACTCCTTCAGAAAATTCACAGATTTTAACGTAATGCTGCTATAAAAAAAACATTGTATGTCCCTAGGAGGAGAGAGCTTCCTACAGGATAGCCTTGCAAAAAAAAAAAGCTTTCAGGGGAAACTTGACTGGCCAACGTGGCCCAAGCTATCACTTGAGTTCTATTCATTCACTTTTACTCCAAACTCAGGTCTTATAGCTCTGGTACAATCATGAATATTTTGCTTAGAAATAAAACCTGCACTCTAAAATTTCTCAACTCTGTAAATACTGTCATGATTGCTTCCCAAACCCTCTTGGGTCTATCATCAATCAGTTACACTTCTTTGCAGACTTAAACCTAAGTAATTTGAAGCAGTTTTGGGTCTTTCCTTGATATCTGTTGTTTAAATGGAAATCCCATGAATGAGAATAGATTCTAATTCATATCTCCTCAATCAATAATTTAGATTAGCAGACAGTACTTTTTCTATAAAGGGCCACGTAGCAAATATTTTAGGGTTTTAAGCCCAATGGTGTCTGTGGCAAGTACTCGACTTCACCCTTATAACTGGAAAGCAGTCGTGTGCAGGGCATAAATAAATGGGTATGGCTGGGTTCCAGTAAAGTTTTACTTACAAAACCAGGCAGCAGCCTGAATTTGGTCCAGGCCATGGTCACCGGCCCCTGATCCAGATGGCTGTATAAAACACCCACTGTCTTTTATCTTTATATACTCCCTATTACATTATCCAAGAATATGAAAGTCCTCAAATTAACATAAACTATCTATACATATAATTGTAAAAAAATTGCAACACAAAAATGTTGTATTGTTAAAATATTTGGGTCATAACCTTACAGATGAAAAACATACAATAAATTCCATCCTGCTAAATTCCAATTCTTTTTCTGAACTCATGATCAAATTTTTATGCAGTTGTAATTTGTGTAGGTACACCATCTTTTGATTTTGTGATTTACACTCAATACTCTCTTGTAGAGCCTTTTTTGTACTATATTGATATACTGTGCTTCATTATTTCTAAAGATTATGCAATAAATATTCCATTATACTTATAAAGGTGGCTTGCCAAAAACTCTCTTTTTGTGAAATATTTGGATTTTTTCCCATTTTTTCCATGAGCTAAATAGCACTCCTATAAAAATCTTTGTGCAAGTGACATAAAAGAAAGTTAAAATCTAAATCTAAAAGTCATATTACTTCTGCTAGCTCTACTAATTATTATGCTTGAAACATGGTAACATTATGCACTCGAAAACACAGCCAGATAACATTTTTAAAGCAATCAGACTGTAAATTAATTGAATTGCCTATCATTTTGAATAATCTGTCAGAAGACTATCCTACATAACTTTTTCTAAGAAATGTGAGTTGATTTTGAAATTTTTTTCTTATTCTATAATTCTCTACAGATATTATATATTCCTTCACAGATCCAATGATGCATTTCAATATTATTATACAAGCTCACCTGTGCTGATGGCTTAAATACTCCAATCTATGTTCAAATACTGTATTTAGTATTTTAAATAAGACAGCTTCATTGTCAGCAACTACATAATTAACCCCCAGATACTATCATGCTCAAACTTATGATTTTCTTTTTCCAAATGAGGGAGATTTGAATCTAAAGGTTTTTTTTTTCTTCAGATCTATATTGGAGTATAATTGCTTTACAATGTTGTGCCAGTTTCCACTGCACAACAAAGTGAATCAGCTGTATTTATACATATATCCTCATATCCCCTCTCTCTTGAGCCTCCCTCCCACCCTCCCTATCCCCCCACTCTAGGTCATCACCAATTATCAAGTTGATCTTCCTGTGTTGTACAGCTGCTTCCCACTAGCTATTTTACATTTAATAGTGTATAAATGTTAATGATACTCTTTCACTCTGTCCCACCTTCTCCTTTCCTCCCCATGTCCTCAAGTCTGTTTTGTACACTGTCTTTATTCCTCTGTCACTGAGTTCATCAGTACCATTTTTCTAGATTCCATATATATGTGTTAGCATATGGTATTTGTTTTCCTCTTTCTGACTTACTTCACTCTGTTTGACAGACTCTAAGTCCACCTACCTCACTACAAATAACTCAATTTTGTTCCTTTTTATGACTGAGTAATATTCCATTGTATATATGTGCCACATCTTTATTTGTTCATCTGTTGATGGACATTTAGGTTGCTAATCTAATACTTTGCCCCAGCTCAGAGCTCAGGCATTGCTTGGTATTTCCAGGGCCAGCAGTAGATTCTTGCCTTGTAGATCCAATGGACACTGACATCTGAAGTAGCAGAGAGGGCTGGGTGGAAATAGTATAAGGATTTCTCTGTAGGAAAGGGCTTTCTCAGGATGCCTCTCATTCATCTGGAGCATCTCAGAAATACAAATCACCCATTTAAAATGATTGAGACAACTAGGCACATAAATATAGACTGACATAACTTTTGTTACATCCTATTTGCATCTTCAGGCACTTAAGCCAGCAAGAGATACCTTTATAGAGAAAGCACACTACTCTATCTCAGAGCTTCTCAAACAATCAGTGGTAAAGAACCAAGGATTTTTTTCCCCCAAAATGTCTTCAACTGATATTTTTATAAAACACAATAAAATAATTATCAGAAAAATCAAGTAAAAAACAAAGACATGCCAAAGATAAGCCCCCCACCCCCGCATTTTGCATTTACTCTTAGAGACAATTTTTTATTATTACAGTTAATATAAATATATTTATTACAATTATGTTAGATATTATATCAAATTAGGGTTAAATAAATATAATCAGAACAAACATAGCATAGATAAAATTCTAAAAACTATACACATGTTTTCATTGAAAGTGTGTGTATAGGTGAATAATATAGACTTTACCTTGCTAATTGTGAATAGGTCTGAGGCCCAAATTTAGAACAGCACCACTATGGAGGACCTCGGCTTCAGAGTCAAAGGCACCTGTCTTTGTCTCAGTCTCTTACTGGCTGTGTGACCTGAGATGACTTACTGTCTTAGCTTCCATTTCTTCATTTGTAGTATACAGACAAAAATAAAATCAAGTAGGGTTTTTGTAAGGATCAAGTAAGACAATTCATGTAAAGTGCTTAGGTTATTATCTGGCATAGTAAGTGCTAAAAATTGATAGCCAGAATTTCTGTTACAGGGTCAGCCATCATGCAAAAGGCTTAAGGAGATTTAGTGATAAAAAATGTAAAGAGCAAGGATGCATCTGGCTTGAGGGTACCATCTAATCAAAGGAGTCAGATATGTGTTAAAAACCCACAACATAATAAGAGTTCAGCAAAGATGCCAGATACAAATTCAATTTCCACTATCAATAACCAACAAGAAACTGTAATAGATATTGAAATGGCATTCATAATATTAAGAATCTCTAAACTTTCCAAGAATAGAAATAATAAGCAATGCACAAAATTTAATGGATGTATCTTGCAAATTCTATGAAAAGACACAGAAGACATAAATAATGAATGAATAAGTGGAATTAGTTGATATTATAAATTTGTCAGTTCTCCCCTAAATTAATGTGTATGTTTAATACGTTCCAATATAAACTTCAGCTGAAATTTTTGAGAAAACTGACAAACTGATTCTAAATTCTATATTGAATTAGGTTTCACGAAGAGTTGTCAGTTTTGTGTGTGCATGTGTACGTGTGCGCACACACACACACTCATACTCACATATGAAGAGTGAAGAGAGAATAGTATATACCAGCTCAGCAGCAGACAAATAAAATATGGAACGGACAAGAATGCCCAGGAATAAAGCACATGTGTAAAAAAATGGACTATAATAGATGTGGGGAATAGATAAATTGTTTAGTAGATGGTATTAACAAAGCTGGTTCACTTATGAGAAATAAATATTTACATTCTTATTTCAAGCCATATATACAGTGAACTCCAGACGGCTTAAAGCCCAAAATGTAGAAGGTGAAACTTTAAAGCTAACGGGAGAAAATATGACCTCAGGGTGGAAAATTATTTTTTTTAAACAAGACTCTATAAACACAAACTATCAGGTAGACAATTGTTGGATCTGACTACACAAACATTAAAATTTTCTATTCAATGTAGGCCTAATAGAAAGGGTTAACAGATTGTAGAGAAGAATTTGCAAAGTTTTAAATCAATGGGATTAACAGATTATAAAAATAATTCCTATTAATCACTGAAAAAACAGCAAATGAGCAAAAGATATGAATACAATGCACAAAAGGAGAAAACTGAATGACTAAAGTTAGAGTCTCACCCTCACCTGTAATGAGACATAAAAATTAAAACAACAATATTCTGTCACAATGCCAACTCAACTGAAAAAAATTTAAAAATTAGAGGACTCCAAGTTTTCAACAAGTTGGGAGAAATAGGAATCCACATGCCTAGCTGGTGGGAGTTGAAACTAGCACGGTCTTCCTCGAAAATAATCTGGCAGCTCTGAGGGGAATTAGAAAGTCTATGAATCCTACAATACAGCACTCCCTCTCCTGAGAACATGCCTGAGAAAGTCTCACACAAGCCCATGAGGCACCACGTAGGCAAATGTACACAGCAGCATTATCTGTAGCAGCAAATAGCTCTCCATCATCAGATGGAACATTGTGCAGCTGTCAGAAGCAATTAACTAGCGAGTATACATTAGAATACAGTATTGAGTAAAAAGGTAAGAAATACAGTGAGACCCTGTTATGGAAGCTGAAAGCACATACACACACAAAACACCACCACATATTCTGCAGATACATACACATCAAGAAGGTATAGGAAACATCATAAAGGAGGGGACTTCTCAACAGTAAGGAATAGTAATGGGAAATAGGAGATGTAGGGAAAACTAAAATAAAATAAGAAAGGGACCTTGTGGGATCAAACATAATAGTGTGCCATGAATTGCGAAAGGTGTTGGATTAAATCAAATCTCTGAGCCTAAAACCCAAAAAGTTAGAAAGAAAGAAAAAGAAAGGTATACACAATGTGGAGCAGAGCGTTACTAAAGGCACACTTGGTTCTCCTTACATGCTTTACCTAAACACGTGGAAATACATGAGCCCTGCAGGAGACAAAATGAGGACTGAGACTCTCTTTGGTCATGAACTACGGTTCTCCCAGATGGGTCTTCGATCCCTTGGCGTTCCTTTCCATTCTGCTATGTTAGTGATGATTAGCCTGGTGGGAAGCAGCGGGCTTGGTTTCTCTATCCTGAGAAGCTGGTGACAAAGCTTTCCCCTGGTTGAGGTATCCTAGAAACACTCCACTGTGTTCTTGCCTGCGTGGTAGTTTCCATGTTTCTCCTGTACATGCTGGCAGTAGCAAATGTCTTTACCATGGCTGCCGTCCAGAGAATTCGAAGCCAGAGCTTTGCTCTGGGCGAGCATCCAGAAGAGTAATTTGGATTTCATGGCTGAAGAGTCCCAAACTTTAAGGAGGACCCAGAAGCTACACTGACTGCCTCCTGAAGCCTTTGTAAGCAAGAGGGGAAAAGGCTGGAAGCGCTCAGTCACTCTCCAGTCTGTGCGCTGGCCTTCCTTTGGTTTTTGTTCTTGTTCCAGGAGGCCCAAATTTCAAGAGCAAGAGGTGAAGCATTACTAGGATAGACATATCTTTGTGTTTTAGATCTTGCCTCACCTCCACACTGGATCTGAAGATCTGCTGGGTAAAATTTTCCTTATGAGTGCTGTGTTCATGAAAAGACTAAAAGGTGTTTACATTTCCATTGTGGGAGAAACACATTCAATGACAAAAAGTAAGCATGTCTCATGCAGGGTGATAAGAGGCATCTGAAAGTTCTTCCAATCTCACATCAAATGTCCTCCAATAAGCTGAAAGTCCCATTATGTTTATTCATGGTAACTATCGTTTAAAATATCTACTGTTGTCAGACATATATAAACAAAGTCTCATTTCATAATTTTAACAAAGCTGCTAATACTCTTATCATTCCTAGTTTACACGTAAAAATGGTTTCAGAGAGGTTCCTGCCTCGCCCGAGGTGAGACAGCTAGGA
Source organism: Hippopotamus amphibius kiboko (assembly GCF_030028045.1). NCBI lineage: Eukaryota > Metazoa > Chordata > Mammalia > Artiodactyla > Hippopotamidae > Hippopotamus > Hippopotamus amphibius. Next base: position 139,886,501 of record NC_080188.1, on the reverse strand, counting down.
TACAGCAGATCCAACCCAGGTCTACATGGGTCCACGTGTAGAGACTTACAACGTCTCAGCATTGGTATTAAAAGCTTCTGTTGAGATATAGATATATGTTAAGCAGCAGATTGGAAGCTAAGTCATCCTCAACACTCAGTATTATTGGTTGGTTAAAATTAGGCAGATGTGGCCTCAAAAATGGGACTTTGAAAGAATGAAGCACAGAAAATGTAAAAAGCTCCCAAGCTTGGGACCACTCATCACCTAAGGAGAGCAAATACAGCCGATTCACTTTGTTGTACAGAAAAAGCTGGCACAACAGTGTAAAGCAACTATATTCCAATAAAAAGCTTAAAAAAATAGTGCAGCAATAGAAGAGGCCCGATCAATACTAATTCCCTTCCTTTCTTGTCTCACATGAGGTACACAGAGTATTAGAGAGAAGACTGCACAAGAGTCCCTGGATTCTAGGCGGGGGGGCGACAAAAAATCGAGAGTGCTCTGAAAGGGTGATAAGAGACTCTCCAAGGCAAACAGAACCCATTTTTCCAAACACACCAAGCATCAGGGCTCTCTAATCACCCAAGGGCTGTTCCCTGTGCCATTTTCTGCCTGAGGCTGATGGTCCCAAAGCACGGGACAGGTTTTGATTCTTTCCCATCACCTCTAATTCTACCTGAGGACTCTGCTGATAAGCAGCCTATAGTCTATCATTGTTATATGTCAGGCATTTGACTTTCATTTAATAGCCAAAATGCCCAGTGATAACAGGTAATAATAAATTGCAGCTGCAGTGATAGCAAACTCTAGTTAAGCGCTTCGTATGTGTTAGATGCAGTGGCAAATGCTATGTAAATATATATAGAAAATATATATGTACACATATGTATTATACATATATTATATAGAATATGTATGTATATAGTCTCATTTGATTCTCTAACAGTCCTTGAAAGTTAATATCATGACTTCTCCTTTACATAATTAAAACAGAATGGAAAGGTCAACTTGCCCATGACCACCCAGCTAGCGCATAGTGGTGTAATTTATTTCAGACTCCAAATGCCATACTCTCGACCCTTACATATATTCTTTGCTGCTATTACCCTGATCACCTGTGATCTGGCGAAACTGAAGCACAGAGTGTAAATTCATTAGGGTAATAGTTTGTGATATATTTGTGACCTAAAAACATACATTTTATTTCTTAATTGTCCATTCACTTATTTTACTAATATTTATAGTGAGAAATAATTAATTAATATAATGACCATCCGCAGTAAAGTATAATTGAACATAGTAAATATATTACTAGTAAATGAAAAAAAGTAAACATTAAATGCAATCGTGTTATTTCCTCCACAATTCATTGCCTTCCACTCAAAAGCCTTCTTTAATTTCCTCTAAACCAGGGATTCTTAATCTTGGGTCCCAAAGGATTCATGGATAGAAATCTGGGGTGGAAAATTGACAATGTACAAAGATTTAGATAGGAAAAAAGTGATATTTTTGTTTCACTAGTCTCTAAATGAAATGTAATACCTTTTTCAATGACAAATACTTCCAACAAACTACTCTAGTGTTTATGAATATGTATTAATTTGTCACTAATAGAAATTGCATATTTTAAATATTATTTTACAGATGTGACAAATATCTTGAAATATCATTTGTGCATATGTCTACTTAGAAATTGAAGTAATTAGGCCCACTACTAAATCTTTTATCTAATATTCCATAAAGAGACAGATATATATTACTATATAAAGATATTATAATATTTTGATGAATATTTCAATAATTTGTCTCTTTTGTAGTCCAATGCAATTTACCTGTTTAATAACATTATTTAGAAGAGATCATGGGCTTTACCATTGAAAAAGTTTGAGAACCCCTGCTTGAAGCTACACATCAGAGGTAAATTTTCTTGAAAGTGGGACAGAGATGGTAACAGATCCTGACCTCTGCAGAGCATTTGGGCCCTGAACATAAGACCGCCCTCTAAAAAATTCCTTGCATCCACTTTGCTCAGACCAATGAATATGCAGGTAGATATCTCTCTTTGGTTAGCTCATTTCTTCACTTTCCCAGAAAGCACCATGTCCTCATAGACATAAAGCTCAGCAATTGGTGTCTCTCTAAATATTGACTAAGATTTCAGTGCTCAGGGTCTGCAGTGCTGGCGGGCCTTTCAGGAGTTTGGTGCCAACACCCACGTTTTGTTGGGTCTTCCAATGTGATTCTGGACAAGGTCTGCAAGACTCTGAGCCTCAAATTTGTATCGTCTAAAGTCAGGATAATAAGGCTCGATATTCGTAAAGCATTTTACAACTTTCAATCTCCCTTTATATTATGCTTTCAGCCATCACAACAGCTCTGAGGGACTGGATAAGCATTGTCACCCTTGTGCCACGTGTGAGAGGAAAGGGCAGAGCTGGAACCAGCACCCTTAGAGAACTACCCCTTCCTCAACGCGGATGCTCCCACACTGCTTCCCCGCAGAAGGAGCCTCTGGGCACCTGTCACCTGCTGTTTTCATCCTTAAAGACACTCTTGCTCCAATGACTCATTTCTTCCCATGATGATCCCTCTCCACACTGCTCTATGGAGCACCTGACAGCCTGCCTCTCCTGAATCCGTCTTAAGTTGTAATATTCTTGTGTGCTCAGGTCTGAATCTCATACCAAATCTCAGGTCTGCCACGAATTTATGGACTGGACAAGTCATCTAAGCTGCCTGAACCTTATTTTCTTATCTATAAATGGGGTATTACTGATTTCAGAGGTTTGTCATGAAAATAAATGATGTATGAAGATGTTTTGTAGAATCGTACAATACTTTATAAAGTGTCACTTGATGCTTTCAACAACCAAAGTGAAGACAGACTGGGAGGTAGTGAAGTACAGAATAAGGGTCTGAGGACACACAGACCCCTCAGGTTCTGGCCATGACTTTTTGCTTGTATTGATAATAAGCCTGGAAATATTTTTCTCCCTTCCTGAGTCTTCGTCCTCATCTTTGATAGAAATAGCTCTATTTTCCTATTAAAGTTTTTGTGAAGATAAAAGGAGTCAATATATCAAGATCTTAATACAATGCTTGGCACTTAATAACTTACCCTGTTGTATTTGTGGTGGTGGTGGTGTGGTACTATTTTTATCTTTTTCTTTTGTAGAACAGAATCTTTTTTCATACATTTTATGCCCCACAATAGTAAGCATACTGTTTTGTAAATGATAGGTACCCAAATATAATTTTTGAAGAAATGATTGATTGGTTTTTTAAATTAATGAATTAATTTATTGGCTGTGTTGGGTCTTTGTTGCTGCGCACGGGCTTTCTCTAGTTGTGGTGATTGGGCGCTACTTTTTGTTGGGGTGCACGGGCTTCCTATTGCAGTGGCTTCTTTTGTTGCAAAGCATGGGTTCTAGGCACGCGGGCTTCAGTAGTTGTAGCACATGGTCTCAGTAGTTGTGGCTCGAGGGTTCTAGAGTGCAGGCTCAGTAGTTGTGGTGCATGGGCTTAGTTGCTCCGAGGCATGTGAGATCTTCCGGCCCAGGGATGAAACCCGTGTCCCCTGCATTGGCAGGAGAATTCTTAATCCCTGTGCCATCAGGAAAGTCCCTGATTATTTTTAAATACTATGAGATAGTCAAGAGATAGGAAGCACTGTAAAAATTTTAAAGTTCTATCTAAATATCATATGTTTCTATTTTCTCATGTTATAGAGCAGAGTGGACAGGCCTCAGTTCTTGGGGTTCACCCTGGTTCTTTTCTCCACTTCTGAAGACTGTAGAATATATTATTTATGTAACGCTTCCTGGCTCCACTGCACATGTGACTTTGCAGGCTCCACACCCTCATTAGATCATGAGTTCCATGGGAACTGAGTCCACATTTACAGTTCTTCCATCCTCAAGCATCAGCATAACACAGGGCTAGGATAAGACCCTCACAAACATTTGTTGCTGACCACCACCATCCTACCTATCCCATGACCCAGGGGCCGGGCAGAGGCAGCTGCGAAGGCTTTGACCATAGGACCCATTCTCCTTTCTCCTTTTTTGAATTCTTTTGAGGAAAGCAGTCCTTAGGTTCAACATAAATAGAGAACTAAAACACCCATTGAGGATGCTGTGATTTTTACTACAGGAGTTAATTATGAGCTGAATGAAGTGAAAAAAGAGAAATGTTTATAGGCATTTCATGTTAAATTAATTAAATGCACAGCTGGACACTTCAGTGTCATCCCAGCAGATATAATAAAGTTAATAATACACCTCTAGCTTGTTAGTTCTAGGAGCTCGTAATGCATGATACTAAACAAGATTGAAAAGGCCTCTAAGTATCTAAAATATGATGATCCTGGTGATGGATATCTAGCTTTTACGTCGCATTTAATACTGTACGAATAGCTTTTATCTGCATCACGTAATTCAAGTCTCACGACCGCCTTGTGGAGTGGGTGACATTATCCCCATTTTTACACGTGAATAAATGCGAATGTGACAAAGGAAACCACTGCTGAAGGATATACCGCCAGTATATTTATTATTTATTGCTTTGTAACAAACTACCCAGAAACTTAGCAACTTAAAAGAGCAAACATTTATTATCTCACAGTTTCTGTAGGTCAAGAATCAGGGCACAGGTGAGCTGGCTGCCTCCAGCTCCGAGTCTATCCTGAGGCTACAGTAAAGTTGCTGCTGAAGGCTCCCCTGGGGGAGGGTTGGCTTCCAAGCTCCCTCTGGGGCAGGATTCAGTTCCCTGCAGGCTGGTAGCCTAAGGGTCTCAGCGCCTCACCAGCTCTTAGCCAGAGGCCTCCCTTAGTTCCCTGTCGTATGGGCCTCTCCACAGGACAGCTCACAACAGGACAGCTGGCTTCCCTCCCAGTGAGCCACCAAGAAAGCAACGGAGAGCACCCAACACAGAGCCACAGTCATTTTACAACCTAACCTTGAAAGTGACATTTCTTCTGTGTTCTGTGAGAGTCAATAAACCTACCACACTCAAGGGGAGGGGATCACAGTGGGGTATGAATTCCAGGAGACAGGGTTCACTGGGGAATCATCTCAGAGGCTGTCTCCACAGCTATTAGTGGTGGAGAAAGGACTCAGATACAGATCAGTGTTTTGTCTGATACCCTGTGATGCTCCAGCCAGGATCCAGGGATTCTTTCAAATGTCTATTGCTGGGACTATTCTTGACACAAAAGACTTAAAAATATGTGTCCTCAAGAGACTCACAATATATGGGTGAAGACTGCCTGGATAATTACAACACACTGAGATGAAGACCTTGCTAGAGGAAAGCAGCAGGACAGCAGGGAACACCCAGGAAGGCCCGCAGCCCAGTCCTGGAGGGAGGGTCCGATCTCTGAGCCAGGTGTCGACAGACTTGGTGGACCAGCAGGCCGAGGTGAAGAGAAGAAGGGGAGAAAGCCATGGCCAGAGCCTGTGAAAGGTGTTGTGGTCCGAGTGCAGATTGGAAAAGAATTTCCAGACCCAAAGCATTTTAGAAGAGAGTGAGTTTATTAAGAACAAAGAGCAGCGTTTAGGGAGGGGTGCTGTAAAGACAGAGGGACCACTTCCTGGCAGACCAGGGAGAGCTGACCCTTTCGTGGGCTTGAGCCAATTTTTATAGCCTCAAAACAATAAGATTTCCTGCTGGAAGGGTGGCGTTAGGTGATTGGTCAGGTTGCTATGTGTTGACTATTTTACCTAGTAAGGAGTTGGGGGCTGCTCGGCCAAGGTCAGGTGAGCCCATGGCAACAGCTGCTATTGGACTCAGTCCAGGGATTTCTTTTGAATAGGGCTTGACATAGGGCCCCACAAAAGGCAGAAATTTGAGAGAATATCACCCATTCAACAAAGTGTGGATTGTTTACTGCAACTACTAAGAAGGCAAATAACTCATGAGGCTGGAGAATTAACTGTGTGCAGTAGTTCTCAACCCTGATTACACTAGAACCACCTGGAGAGCTTTTAAAATGGCATATACTTTAAGTTAAATTGGTGAAATCCAAATCTCTGGGGGTGGGGGGGGTGGACATTGGTTTTAGTGGAGTTTTTAGCATTTGTTTTGTGGCAGTCCTTTTAATCTTCATATCTACCCTATGAGATAGATACTGTTATTGCCCTCATTTTACAAAAGATTTGCTTCTGCATTCTTCATTTTGTCTCTAAAGTTACATAGCAGCAGACGTGATTTAAATATGTTTGCATTCCCCCAAATACATTAATTATGATTAATACATTTCTCTTCCTGCCACAGTGGCTTGCAAATAATGTTTTTTAAAATAACTGTTGCATACAAGATAGCCATCTTTGGGTTGCTAAAAAGCAGTTGATAATAAACTACCAAATATTTTAACAGGTTAGTTCTATAGGCTTCCCTGTAAACAAAATTCTGATCACTAGGAGTGACTGGTTGATGCAAGGGAACAGAGACCCAGTTCTGTGTCTTCAGTTCAGGGTAACTCTGAAGGGCAGATTCAGCCCAGAGCTCCTGTGGGATCGGCTGGGGCCTTTGTCAAGACTGCATTGTCATAGTTCAGCTTCTCTCTTTACCCAACCCTGCCTCCTTCACTCTCTCACAGGTCTTGAGCTCAAGGACTCTCCGCAGTAGACTTCCAGCATAGAAATTTCCGTGTCTCTAGAGTCTGCTTTCTGAAGAACCCAACCTCAGACCAAGGGACTATGGTTGGACCACACATATTAACTTTATTTTACCTTCATAGAGACATTGTTTTAGGATGAAAATTGTACATGCTTCATAATCAGAGAGATTGGAGCTTATGAGGTATCATCTCTGGGAAGTTACTTAATCCTTCTGAGAGCCTGTTTTCTGATTTATGAAGAGAATCTTACCAGGATTAAATACAACTCACAGAAAGCACCTATTGTGGCGTTTGACAAAATACAGGCACACAGAATATGGAGACCTATAAATTGGTAAAGCTGAAGCACTAGAAAACTAAATATTTAGGGTACATCTTCTTAGTCCCTTCACATTTGTGTTTTAAATCACTCTAGGTGACTCCAAGATGTTGTCAGGGTGAGAACTACTGGGTTCCAACATGAAAGGGTCTTGTCAGCTAGGCTAAGAAGTTTACATTTTATTTTTAAAACATCAAGGGAGATTTAAAGTAGGGCATTAGCTTGATTATGTCAGTATTTTAGAAATATTCTACTTATACAGTCTAGAATATGAAAAACAGGAGAAGAAACTGGAAAGCAAGTGTGGGGTGCAGAGGCTACTGCAATAATCCAGCTTAGACATGAAGGCTGGAAATGGTGAAACAAAACAGCAGCAGTGAAGATGTAGGGAAAAGGACAGTTGTGAGGCAATAAATTTGCTGCATGCAGGATGTAAGGGGGAGGGATAAGCTAGGGGGACTCTAGGTTCCTGGCTTGAAACCATGGGGAGGCAGTAGTGTGAACACCCAAGAAAGGGAATGCAAGATGAGCAGCAGGAATGAGTGAGGAGAGGGTAGAAACGTGAGTTTGGATGGGACAGGACATCCAAGTGGAGATGTCCAAAAGGCCCTGGCTTTACAGTCAGGAGCTGACAAGGAAGATGCGAGCTGGAGAGGATTATCTATGGATCACAGAGCCAAGGAAGGAAGTTAAGGAAGGACCCCTGACGGAGAATGATGTTTAAGATGTAGGCAGATGTAGGCAGAGAGGGACTTCCCTGGTGCTGCAGTGGTTGAGAATCAGCCTGCCAGTGCAGGGGACACAGGTTCTATCTCTGGTCCAGGAAGATCCCACATACTGAGCCTGTGCTCTAGAGCATGCCAACCACAACAGTTGAAGACCGTGTGCCACAACTACTGAAGTCTGTGCACCCTAGAGCCCGTGCTCTGCAACATAATTAAAATTTATGAATAGCCCCTTTTTTGAGTAGCAGTTTTGTATCAGGCACTTCCAAACTCTTTCAATGAAGAGTATTTGCCAATACATGTGAGAAGAGCCCTGGTTTAAATAATTACATTTATTATTTCACATATCAAGATGTCTACAGAGAGAATTCTCCAGGAATAGCATGCCAGGGCTGATGAGGATTTATCCCTGAGCTGGAATAGGATCATCACCCAGGAGGATATCCAACCATCTATAAAAATGGTAAGTTTCTGCTAACAGGTTGGAAGGAGGAAAAATGAATGTTGGGTAGCCAACCAGTTGTATCTGCTACATAGGATTTTCTCTAGGCTCCCTTCACAACAATTGTGCAAGGTAAGGATTATTGTCTCCTTTGTGGTTTTTTTGTTTTGTTTTTTTTTAGAAACAGATAAGGAAACCGTGGGAGGCAGAAGTAAGAACATTTCCAAGAATGCACATCTCAGAAGCGGAAGATCCACACTTCAATTCCAGTCTGCCTCATTACCAAGCCTGCAGTTTTGACATCGCTTATAAAGAAAGTTTCTTCTACAGCTCCCCGTAAAGGGGCACACAGTTTTTTCTTAGCATATATTTTTCCTTAGGCACTTATTTGCGCGTTCATGTGTTTGCGAAGGTGTCCTCTCTAAACAAGCTACTGTGACCTTACATGTCTGCAGCTTCATCTCTTTAGAGCTACTTCCCCAACTTGTCGAGATTATTCAGAATTCTAATTTTACTCTGCAAGGTGTTAATTATTCCTTATAACTCAGGATTAACTAAAGAGAGAAGCACAATGTCAGCCACATCTCTCAAGCTGTGATGGCAGTCACCTGTGTGCGCTGGGTGACCAGGACTACTCTTGGAGCACAATTAGTGGTGCGTCCACCTCACAGTGAAATGCCCTCCAGAGACCAGGTTTGCCTAGCTTGTTAGCTCTGTGCTGCGGCACAGAGTCGTATGTCTTATTGATGATAAGATAGCCTGTATCTATTGCTTGTTTTATCTATAGAGTAACTCATCAATCTGCCACAGAAGAATATTAAATCAGTTCACATGAAATGGGTTGCAAAGCTGGTTTGTTATTATAAAGAGCTGTGATCGTCAGCGTGTTAGCAGATTCATCATCTGACTTCCTCTAGGGTGTTTCTGGGAAACCAGGTCACAGTGGTTGATCAACCATGTCCATGGACTCTTTCTTTACATTCCCTTGCTTCCTTACATCTTCTTTCTTCCTTTGGCACTTGCACCTCACCTTATATTCATTTCCATGAATTTCTCTTCCGTAAGAGATTTAGCCAGTTTAACCCCGGAGCCATGCTCAGTGATGAAATAGGCACAAATTTGAATACTGGATTTTTTTCTTTTTTTTTCTTTTTTGGCAGCCCTGCACAGCCTGCAGGATCTTAGTTCCTGGACCAGGGATCGAACCTGGGCCCCAAGCCCTAACCACTGGACCAACAGGAAATTCCCAATACTGGATTTTAGATGGATTATTAACCCTCCAGCTTCTACAACCAATGCCATCCTTGGATATGTCTGCCCCGCATTCTGAAAGGGGGAAAAAGAGCAAATGAAATGGGTGGGGAGCAAATCTAGTAAAGTTTTAAGATAGTATAATTGGCTTTAGGTCCCAGTTCCCCCATTGGCCAGTGACTTGATCCTTCTTAGTCATTAATTATTAGTCTTCTGCCCCATGAAGGACAGCTATGGGGTATGAGCAAGACTGACATAAAGTGGGAAGATGTTGATGTAAGGAGAGTTGATGATGATATTAATAGCCACATTAATTGAGTGATTACTATGTGCCAGGCACTGTGCTCAGCACTTTCCATACCATAATTCTTTTGATCTTCATAACAACCCTGTGAGGTAACTACTGTAAATAGCCCTATTGTTCAGCAGAGGAAACTGAGGCTTAGAGAGGTTAAGTAATTTGCCCACAGTCACCAAGCTAGGTAGCGACAACCTAAAATTTCAATACAAGATTTTCTGTCTTCAGAGACAGCAATTCTTAACCATCCTGCTGCTCTATCTTAAATAAGCCATAGCAATCTTCTCTTGATTCATTCATTTAACTCATATGTATTGAAATTTTGCCACTGTACCCAGGACCTGGGTTTACAAAAGGAATAATACTTCACTGGTTCTATTGGGTGTATTCTTTCTTCAACCCTCCAAATTTTCCTCCATAGAGAGGGTAAAACCCATCTTGGTCTATAGCAAAGGTAAGAAGTCTAAGGAAGTCTTTTCCAGGGAGAGACTGGCTCAATTCTCACTAATCCTTGAACTGATCTGAGCAGAGAGGGGGACTCCCAGGAAAGATGGGGCATGAGCACTGAGTCACCTGTGGCCAAGCCCAGAAGGAATATGGGGCTACCTAATTTGTGTGTAAGAAGTCAGCTAATGTTTTAAACAAATAATTAGAGGCCAAGTGTAGGCTACTATGAAATATGGAACTGCTGGGAGCCAGTGACACTAGGGCCATTTACATCCACTTGGAGAGTCTTCCCTCTGGACATCTACTGGATGCTCATGGAAGGTCTGGAGTCTGGACTGGGGACCAAAGGGAGCATCCCTGGATGGTGCAGGACAGTTGTAAGTAAAGCATGAAACATCATCCAAACCCTCTCCTCTTTGTTAAGGAACAAAAGCCTTAAGTTGCTTGTGGGAAGGCAGCTAACTCTGTCACCTCTAGGTCAAAATTGAAGACCCACTGGGACAGGGAGAAAGTAAAAGCAAAGAAAAGAAAAAAAGAAGAGAAGAAAAGAAAACTCTAGCCCCAAAGTGAGAAGATGGAAATCCCCCTGGGCCAGATTTTTATATGCATCCCACTGCTGAGAGTGGGGCAGGACCAAAGAGAAAGGCCCACCTCAACAACCTGAGACCCAGGGCATGCCTAAGAGCAGAACAGCAAGCCCCTGGCAACATTCAGTAAAAGTCCAGTGCTGGGGATCAGGAGGAGGAAAGGAGTGAGAGCCTCTCAATCACAAGCACACAGGAAAGCAGGAGGTTTGGATAGTGCAGGAGCACTAAGGAAGACTTTCAGGCTGCCAGCTATCTCCAAGATGATGCTATAAGAATCTGGAGTTGGTGGTGTGCCAAAGGTAACCACAGCAACGACAAAAGCTAAAGTCTGATGGGGTGCATTTGGGCTTTCTGAAACTGAAGGTTCATATCAATCATCAATTCTTTAAAGTAGCATTGCCTTTTCTCCACTTTCATTCCGGAACTCTGATTAGACCTAAGTTAGTCTCCATGGTCCATACGTTTGATGTTTTCCACCTCATTGTTTCCCTGTGCTACATTCTGGCTCATTTCCGCAAATTGATGCTTTCAGTTCACTTATCCTTTTAGCTGTGTCTAATCCGCTGCTCAGCCTACCCAATGAGTTTGTAAGTTTGAAGTGTACTTTCTTTTATAGGAGTTATATTTGATCTTATTTGACTCTCCTTTGTCACTTTTGTGGTCTCTTATTCCTTGCTCATACTTTTGGCACTTTAAAAAATGTATTTAAACTGGGAATTCCCTGGTGGTCCAGTGGTTAGGACTCTGTGATTTCACTGCTGAGGGCTGAGGTTTAACTCCTGGTTGGGGAACTCAGATCCTGAAAGCCGCAAAGTGCAGCCAAAAAAAAAATGTATTTAAACATTTTAAATATACACACTTTATACACCACAACTAATAAATCCAATATCTGAAATCCTCATGCATCTGATTCTGCAAACTGTTTGCTTCTGCTGGCTCTCATCCACGATACGCTGTTTTTTCCATGCTTTTTGATTATATTCTTGTTTAATTTAACTTTATGTGGAAAAGGGTCCTGGTGAAACTATATTCTTCCATAAAGAAATTGTGTTTTGTTTAGGCAGATGATAGGGGGCTATGGCGGATGGAATACCATCCAAAAATAAAATTTTAAGTTGCACTTTTTAAAATTAAATAGGTAATATGAATTTGGCATGAAATCCCCAAGAGGGCCAATGTTCAATTAAAAATTCTCAGGGAATAATACTTTTTTCCCACCCCATCTGTGGCCAGATTTAAAACAGACAGTTTTCCTTGTGGGCCCTCTGTGTGTGTGTGTGTGTGTGTGTGTGTGTGTGTGTTAATCTAGTCTATTTTTTTGTGAAGGACAGATGGACTTTAGGGTTCTGGCTTTCTTTACCCTCTCTGATTTGCGTGGACTCTTACAACATGGGTGGTCACCCAGATCACCAAGAATTAGCTGATATCTCCAAGACAGCCAGTGGTTTAAATCTTACTCACCTTTTGGATTCCTGCTTTTTCTTTGTTTTTCTCAAGTTAAAAATCACTTATAAAAAATAAAGGAGCAGAATGCCCTAGTGATGCTTGGGTTTGAACCCCAGGTCTGCTATCTTAATCATTATGCAATCTTAGGTAATCTATTTGCTTTTCTGGATTTGTTTTGTCATTTATGAAACATAACTAAGAATATTTATCTACATATCTGACTCTCACGAAGACTCAAGAAATGACCGCAAGTGCGTAGAACCAAGAGACCTTGCCTGGCAATTAAACAGTGGCAGCTATTACAAGTTTTGTTAGTAGACTCTCTCAAGATGAATGTCCTGAAATCTTTAAAAACTCCAAATTGGCCATTTCCAGGCAGGTCTGCGGCTCACTTAGTCCAGAGTGATAGTAACAAAGGAGAGACCTGGTCTGGAGTCCATGCACTATTACACCGTGGGTGAGGGTGGTTGTAAAGGAAATTTATCTTTTTCTCCATCTGTGTCTCAATAAGAAATGATCTGGCAGCATAAATGGCACATCTCGGGACTTCCCTGGTGGCGCAGTAGTTAAGAATCCATCTGCCAATGCAGGGGACACGGGTTTGAGCCCTGGTCCAGGAAGATCCCACATGCCATGGAGCTTCTAAGCCCCTGAGCCACGACTACTGAGCCTACGCTCTAGAGCCCGAGAGAACCGTAACTATTGAGCCCTCACCCCACAACTACTGAAGCCCACGTGCCTAGAGCCCTTGCTCTGCAACAAGAGAAGCCACTGCAATGAGAAGCCCGCGCAGCACACCAAAGAGTAGCCCCGACTCGCTGCAACTAGAGAAAGCCCGCACATAACAACGAAGACCCAACACAGCCAATAAATAAGTAAATAAATTTATTTAAAAAATGGCACATCTCATGTACGAATGGTTGCCTCTGAAAGAAAATAAGAGGCTAGGAATCTCAATCAAGAGACCAAGTTCTCTCATTATATAGTCTCTTGAAGAGTAACAAGGAGTCTGGCTTCAGTGGTATTTGGGCTGTGAAGCAAACATTTTCCATCTGCCAGGTTGATGGTCTTAATGATTACATACACAACATCCAAAGGATAATTTAATTCACAAGTTCTTGATCCACTTACACAAATATAATTTGAACTTGGCCTGATAGACACCGATAGACATGAAAATAAGATTGCCCTCTCTCCTCTTGGTTAATTTGGCCAGATGAAAATTAATGGTAACTTAATGTCCATTTGAAAATTCTTAGGTCTATTGGATTTTACACATGGCAAAACATCAGTACTTTTAAAGGTTTTTTTTTTTTTTTAAAGTTTTTTGATGAATGGTTATGTGTCTATGGTCACTTTGGACGTTTTTGTTTACTGTGCCCTGCAGCAATCATTCAAAAGTCTGTCTTTCAAAGAAATAATAAATTACGACAGCATCATTAATTGGAGTCTGTGCTATATCTTAGGAAATGTTTGACTATAAAACTATGGAAAGTCACCCTCCCAGTCACCTACTGTCAAAACTTCAACTTTTCCTGGATTCTCCCTCTGTCCATTGCTTGCCTCCCCTGTGCAAACAATCTTCAGATTTCATTTGTTTCTTCCCCCCCCAACAAAGTCTCTTGCAAACATCTTTCTTTCTATTCCTGTGCCACGTAACATCCTTATGACTTTAGTCTAGACAGCTACAACCTCCTGTTTCACCTCTAGTTTCTCCCTGCTACCTCCTGAAAAAAACTACAAAGTTAACCTTAATTGAAATATATATGTATATATATTTGTTTTGTTTTGAGCCAATCACTCCACTTAAAACTGTTACTGCCTGAAAAAAGAAAATGTGGAAAGTGGCCATGGTCTCCATTCTTTCTCATGCCTTGAGGGATGTTTATATTAAATGGAATTGATTTTGCTGGCAGCTTTGCTCCCTTCCAGTGTTCATTCAGGCTTCTGCAAATATTATTTGAACCCTACAATGAGTATCTTTTGGGGTTGGGTTCCCCAGGAAACAGACTATTCTGGCAGGTCTACTGACAAATGCTTTTGGCTACGACACCTACTAGTGAATGAGGAAAGCAGGATAGTGAGTGAGGAAAGCAGGACTGGGAAAAAGGAGAAGTTGAATTTTGACACAATGTTAACTAAAGCCTCAGCTGGTCATACAGAGAGCTGTCCTGAATTGAGGCAAGGGGCCCAGGCCTTTGTACCACTGCACTGGCCAGCCATTGGGCTACAACCATAGAGGGGATAAAACCTTGGGTAAGGAACTTTCTTCTATTGGGAGCAATGCCTGAGAAGGCACTCAGCTGTGAGCCAGCAGCAGCCATCACTCCCAGCAGTGAGGGGAAGTGTATGCTCCATCCTGAAAGCAGGACCTGGGCAATGCGTTGCAGCATCCCCTAACCCGGGGATACACAGGTGAGCAAAACCAAACACGGGTCCCTGCTCATGAGTATTCAGTGTTTCTCTATGTCCTTTACCTTGACCTCTGGAGGTCATATTCAGCCTGTACTTGGTGACCCTGCCCCACTCTGCCTTCATCCACTTGTTCCAGCTTCCTTTCACCCAAGGACGGTGGAGACAATATGACCATCGTCAGTAATGTTTGAGTCAGCATTGGGCACCTACCTGCTTGAGGAAAGAGTTCTATTAGCCCCACGGTATGTTCCCAGTGGTTTGGTTTTATTCAAGATCTGAAATCACAGCTACAACATAAAAACGTATTTAGGATTGATCCAGGGAATGTGCATTCTCCAGCGTCTTTCCTCCAGGGTCTTCTAGATACGGCTCTACACTAGTTGGTCTCAAAATATTGTGAGCCTCAGAAGCTCTGGAGGCTATTTCTTAATGATGCAGATATATCCAGCCCCAGAAGTTCTGATTTGGCTAGTCTTATAGAAAGATTCTGAATTTGTTCCTATGCATTTCAGATTTGAGAATCACTGCTCTACTCCATCTGCTTTGTGATTCTGGGAGTCTCCTCCCCTCACTCAAACTTACATTCCTCTTGACTATTTTTCTCCTCTGACAAATTCTGCTCCACTCTGAAGACTGGGCTCAAGTGTCACCACTGCATTTAAGGGCAAAATCACCATGACTGGTATGGTGTCTGCAATCAGCAGGTGAAATTAAATCTCAGCTTATTTTATTGACAACATACAGGACTGAGTTTTCTTACCTAATCTTCCTGAGCTTCAGTTTCATCATCTGCTATGTGAGAATAATAAGGCTATTAGGGTTGTGATGAGGACTAAATGATACAATACGTGTAAAGTGTTGAGTATACAACCAGGCACACACTAGGTACGCAATCATCACTTCCCTGTGGGGAGGCCGCATGGTATAGCGCTGCCACGTGTGGGTTCTTCGTCCGTATGTGGTCAGAAGTGGGACCTTGGACAGTGTATTTAATGTCTCTGAGCCTCAGGTTCTTCTTTTTAAAATTGGAGTAATACTAACCTCCATCTCAAAAGGGTGTTGTGAAGATTTGAGACAATAATACATGTAAAGTACTGTGTACTTTCCTGGCACTTAGGAAGGATCTCAGCAAATATCTGGTATCATTATTCTACGAAGATGTTCCAACCTTTCGATTCATGAGGCAGAATTTACTTTTACTCTTTGGCATTTCCACAAAACTGTTCATACCTTTATGAAAGTACTTATATTACTTAACAATTATCCCCATGTTTCTCCAATAGGCCTTGTTTATATTATATTATATTATATTATATTATATTATATTATATTATAATCACATACAAAACAACCACCACCTCATAGGTACTCAATGAATATTAATGAGTCCCTGAATCAACCCAAAATAATTACGTAAGTTATTTATTAGATCAACAAGAGATTATTTGAATTGGCTCTTAAAATGGCCAGAGAAGCTGGCTTATACGTGACCTGATTCATTTTTGGATAACTAACAACATCCCAGACTCATCATGTGTTAAATGAGAGGCAGGAAGTGCATCACTCTCCTGGAACAGCTTAATAAAGTTCTCAGTGTACGATGATGAAAGGAAAGATGAGAAAATGAATAAATTAAGGCCTGCCAAGAGCAATAAGCTCTGGAGAAAAAAAAGTTGTATAATAATACAATGGCTGTGGGTCATTGCTTGCATGGACAGAATTTTTCTCCTTTAGTCATTGAGAGAATTCAGTCTTTTACAGTAATCAAGTACACTATCTCATAAAGCTTTTGTGAACATGAATTAGACAGGCAGAGGACTCATTATCTCCATTCTACAGAAGGGGAAACTGAGGCATGGTATGGGCATAGACTCTCCCTATGCCACATACCAATGAAGTGGTGGAAATAATAAAAATAGCTACTGGTTGTCAAGAATCTACTGTTCCCTCACTGTTAGGCCTATTATAAACATTATGGCTAATTTTCACATCTACCCTGAGAGGTAAATATTAGCAAACTGAGGTTCAGAAGGATTAAGTGGCTTGCCTAAGGTCAGACGGTGATGAAGCGACAGAATTTGGGACCATCCTGTCTGATTTCAGAGTCCATGCTCTTTGCACTACAGCAAGCCCAGGCATTCTGATCTCTGGCCTAAAAGACTGCACTGTGGGATAAGGAAACAGCACTTGCTTTTGAAAGACCTGTGATTAAGTTTCAAGATTTCAGAGGACAGTGCACAGGACATGGTTAAAGGTAAATTTAGCCTCCGGTGAACATTGCTGCAAAACCTGGCTTAATGGATGTGATTAAGTTGCAGTGGGAAGTGGGCTGGAGAGGAAGAGGTTTGCGGCCCTGGTCTGGCTCAGTGGAATACAAGGTGCAGGGATCCAGCCCTCGGCTAGAAAGCTGGGCCTCTTGCAGGGAATGGACTGCTCTCTCTAGCTTGAGCAGCCTGCAGAGAGGAACAGAAGAGTGGGGCTGTAAGCTAGTGTGGTCTCAGGGAAAGGGCAGACTTCACAGCCAGACAAGCTAGGTTTACATCTTGCTTCTGACATTCCCTAGGGGTGCGCCTCGGGTATGTTCCTTCACCGAGCTGAGCCACAGCTTCTCAGCTGGAAAATCAGAGACATTCTGATCATTTTCACAGCAATGGGATGATGATTATGAGAGGTTATGTTAAGATGCCAATCACAGAGCAGGTAGTTTGACCTTCCACTTCTGGGATGGCTGGGAATCAGAGAGCGTGCAGAAAGCCAAGCTGCTTCCCTGGGGCATGAAGTGACCCAGGGCAGCCCAGGCTGGTTGGTGGTTACCAGTATA
This sequence comes from Hippopotamus amphibius kiboko, assembly GCF_030028045.1. Lineage (NCBI taxonomy): Eukaryota > Metazoa > Chordata > Mammalia > Artiodactyla > Hippopotamidae > Hippopotamus > Hippopotamus amphibius. Next base: position 139,869,149 of record NC_080188.1, on the reverse strand, counting down.
AGCCAGACCTTGCCTTTATTGCTCTACAGGAAGGAATAGGGTCATAGTTCTGGTTCACTAGCTGGTACAAGGCGGTTTCCACAAGGCTAGCGTAGAAGAATGAGGCAGTGAGTACGGGAACCGTTCAAGGCAAGATTCCCTCCCAGGGAAACAGCACTGAGCAGCCCTGCTCTGCCCAAAAAGCAGAAACCTGAAGGCTGGGTTTACAGAGTCCCACAGGTATGGAAAGGGGTAGGAGAGAAACTGTGTACTTCTCAAGGCCATTTGCAGGCCTCCGATTTTTCCCTACATCACCCACACCTTTGATCAGAGTGTGAAAACAGCATCTAGCCCTGCCAGATCCCCTCCTTGTATCTTCCCTGACAGCAAGCTCTCAGGGGCACAGTTTTAGAAGAGTGAGAGCTTTCCAAGTTCAGACGAAGTGGAGCCGACCTGGCACCAGGGCCTCGGCATTTATTATTCCTGGGGAGCCTTGAGCTCTCCTGTAATTTTCAGTTGATATGGTGACCTGTTTCTCACTTGTTAGCAACCTTGACTGAGTGCCTGCTAGCTGCAGAGCACAGCTGCACAGACCAGAGCTTAGAGTCCCGACTTTGAATGAAGCACGCAGTAGAATGGAAGCCGGCGCCATGGCTTCCTAACTAAAGGGCTTCGAACTCCTTGAACTTCAATTGCTCCATCTGTAAAATGGGAATAGTGTTAACATAACCTGATGCAAATGGACAAATGCATTGTCAGACACTTCCTCTAATGCCTGGCACTTGTTAGATACTTCATAAATACCACTGATACAGTGAATAGTAATAGAATAGTTGTATTCTCAATGTGGTCACACTGTAAAGCAGGGAAATGATAATAGAATGAAATGCACAGATTCCATGACTAGAAAGAAACGTGGGCTGCAAAATTATAGAGAATGATCTTAAAGACTTATTTTATTTTATTTTATATTTTATTTTATTTGCCACACTGTGCTGCATTCAGGATCTTGGTTCCATGACTGAAGATTGAACCTGTGCCCCCTGCAGTAGGAGTGCAGAGTCTTAACCAGGGAAGTTAAGGGAAGTTCCAAGGCATTTATTTTAGACAGATGGCCACACTGTCACTGATGAGAGTCAGTCAGCTCCCGGGGGGCCTCAGCTTCAGAAGTGCATTTCAGTGAGAAGGATTTTTAACTTAGTTGTCATATGGCTCAGGGGTGTTGGTGATAATTTCATTCATTCCACAAATATTTTTACTGCCTACCATGTGCAAAGTTTTCAAAATAAAACAACCGCTACATCCAGACTAGAGTGGTACACATAATTTCTCGTGAACCGATTGGAATTATTTGGGTTGAAACTAAAAAGAAGGCCGTTTGCCCCGTGTGTTTTTCCACTGGTTCTTTCAGCATTCCCCTTGCTCTGGGTGTCCTCTCCCCCAACACATCCCATCTCAGCACAGCGTTTTAGTCATCTCTTAGGGTCTCCCTCTCTTCCTGATGTGAATCAGAGCTTATCTGTCCTTGCTCATTGTCTTTGGTTTTTCCGTGCCCAGCCTCAGCTAACTATGAGAAATTGAACTGGGAGACCACATTTCACACCATATTAATAACTACAATCTCATTAAAGTCTTAACCATTCCAGAAATCTTTACAGCATAAAGAGAGACAGGTTGGGGACTTAACACATTGGCCCAAGGAACTGAATCTAATATATTGGATTTCAGATGCTGCAACAGGAAGATGAGTTATGTACAGGTATTTTGCTTTCTACTTTGATGATTTTTTGCTGAAAGATGGGAAAAAGGAAGAAAAGAATTTGCAGAAAGAGCAATGGGCCAGATGCTGACTTGGGCTTTGGAAATATATAAATGAATAAGACAGTCTGAACAAGTCTTAAGCAGGAAAAAAAGGATGTGATTTGGAAGGTGCTAAGATATCTCATACTTTTTCTTCCTAATAGAGCTTTTAACCATGTTATGACTGTGACATTTTCTTGACATTTTCCCCCTCTGTTGAAATCTCCTATGCCTGTCACCTCTCACCATCCACCTGACTCATTTCCCGTTTGACTTGCTGGATCAATTCTTAAAGTGCTCCAGTTCACAAAGTGGACATTTAAAAGGGAATTTGTGATTGTACTGACACATGGCTTCTGCTAAGCAGTCAACCCTTGTTTGTTTTCCTGGCATTTTAATACGATGGTCAAATCAGGGTGGTTCCTTTAATCAGGCCTATAAGGCTTCAAAGGTGAATATTAGTTCTTATTAAAATGTGATGGGCTTCCCTGGTGGCACAGTGGTTAAGAATCCACCTGCCAAATCAGGAGACACAGGTTCGATTCCTGGGCCAGGAAGATCCGACATGCTGCAGAGAAACTAAGCCCGTGTGCCACAACTACTGAGCCTGTGCTCTAGAGCCCATGGGCCACAACTATTGAGCCCATGGGCCACAACTACTGAAGCCCAACCTAGAGCCTGTGCTCTGCAACAAGAGAAGCCACTGCAATGAGAAGCCAGCGCACCACAACAAAGAATAGCCCCCGCTCACTGCAACTAGAGAAAGCCCGTGTGCAGCAACGAAGACCCAACACAGCCAATAAATAAATAAATTTATTTTTAAAAATGTGATTATTCGTTTATATTTACAGCCTAGGGTCAAAAATTTTTTTTCCTGGGGAAATACCTTTGAAATCATAATTCAAGTAAAAAGTTTGGTCCTTTAGGAAAATTTAATTTTATTTACAAATATACAGAAAGGAACCTAAGGCTTATCATTTGAAGTTGTTTGATTAAAATTTTATAACACTATATAGGTTAAAAGTCAGGAAATATCAGACTTTTAAATTTTTACCTGATGCTCTCTAGAATATTAAATTTAAAATTAGTGTCTTTGAAGATAGAAGCAGCAACCTTGTGGTTTATCCCCTCTTGGTAGGACTTTGTAGTCATAAAATATTAGGAAAGAATCCTTTAGAGCAGGGATCCATGGTCTGTAGTTGGGTTCAAGGTGTTCATAAAGTCCCTGAAAATGTATGTTAAAAGTCTAATCTATGCACTTTCTTCTGGAAGGAAGGTTTAGTGTTTTCATCAGATTTCAAAGTTGTCTATGATCTTCCGAATGCTAAGAATCACAGTCTAGGAGACAAGCTATACCAACCACCTCACGTTACCAGTTGGGAAACTGCCCACCCCCTCCCAAACTTGTAAGGTTAAGCAATTTCCCTGCTCTTCTGCTTGAGTGCAAGGCAGATCTCACGCATGGACGGAAATCTCTGGACTTCCAGGAGCATCAAGAATTAGAACCATTGCCACAAACACCAGTATCATCTGGACCTTTCAGGCAAATGATAGGTACTAAATTTAGTTTTTAAAAATATCATTTTCACCGTATTGTAAATGGCTCATTAACATTGATGAGGAGCTGGAACTGTATGAGTGAAACCCTGCATCACTTAGGTTTACTGGCACCCAGTCTGGCTCTGATTTAGGACAGGGGCTGCCTATATGTGGAATAAACACCCCTCCCTCTTTTTGTTCCACACTGCATCCTGCTCACGTGTTTGTTGCCGGCGGTGAGTATTTGGTCTCCTCTGATGAAGCCCTGGAGTTGAGGGATGCTGTCTGCTTTTGTTTCATGGAAAATTACTGCCATATCTCACCCTGATATCTGAAACCTCATACCATGGTTCTCATCCAACAGGTCTGTCAGGTGTGAGGCATTTGCACAACAGTTTCTTGGACAATAACAGAGAAGATAAAATTTCCCAGATAAGGAGGAAGTGCTATGAGTGGAAACCTGAAGAGCTTTAATTTCCATCTCTCCTTTCTCATCTCATCCCCATCCCTCTCAGAGTCTGTCAGTGCAATGCTGTCTGCACACGTACTACAAGCCATACAGGGTCCACAAATAGTAGTTGTAAGCAATCAATCATTTAATATTTATTGTATTTACACAGTGTGTAAACTGCTTTGTCTTTAGCTGAGTGAGAATAAATAAAGTTGAATTGAAAGATTAAACTGTCAGGAGTTGAGTGACCTTGATTCACTTTCCTGGAAAACCTGGGAAAAATCGCCCAATTCATCCACCTTGATGCTCTCCAAATAACTTGTTTAATATCATTAACTCTAGAAGTTGATAAGTCCTTTCATTCCAACACATAAATATTTTTCTCAATTATTTTTCTTGCAAAATGGAATTTTTACTTGTGTGTTTCAATCACTTCTCACCCTCAAGCAATTTCCCGACCACCCATGTCAGGGTGACTGTTAAATTTGATTTGTTTCTTGCTGTTTTAGTTGTTGTTGGGGAGACACTGCACCTCTCTTCCCAGTTATCATGTTTGGCAAAAGGAGTTTTCTGTTTTAATTCATCATTTCAGTTCAGTTCAATAATGGCTTTGGAGTCTTTACCATGTGCCCACACTGATTCTGAGGAACTCATGGCTGAAACAAGCAGCCTTGTCTTCAATAAGCACACAACTTTGTGTGGGAGTCTCGTGTAAGGTGCTAATTTTAACACGAGGCAGCATAACAGTTTCATGCTGAAAAGAAATATGGGCAATGTGTTATGGCAGCTCAGAGCAATGACGTCTTAGTTGTGTGATCAGAAAACTCTTCAGAGAGGACGGTGCATGTGAGTTGAGCTTTTTTTGCTTAAAATAGTCAACAGGTGTCTTTTGTTGAGTGCTGACTACGAAGCATTGTGCATTTTCTCATTTCATACTCACAAAACCCTATGAAGTGGATACTGTTATCCCTATGTTACAACTGGGCAATCACAAGCGTAGAGTTCAAATAACCAACTTCCAAAGGCAGTTCTTACTGACTCCAGAACCCCTCCCCTCACCACTCCACGACACATCTGTTTATTTGAGTAAGTTCTCTAACTAACAGAAGATGAAAGCATCTCAGGCTGCACCTCCACATCTACTGGATGAGCAGTGGAAGTGGAGGCTCAGAGAGTAGGCCTGTGCAGCCTAGAAAAGAATATAGGAATTGTCCTCAGCTTCTTCATTGTTACTCTCAGTCAGGCATTGTCTGAGCACCTCACAGACACAGTTATCATCTCACCTTCGTAATACTCTTGAGAACTGGATGTTATCATCCCAGTTTTTACCATTGAGGAGACTCAGAGAGTTAAGTTTACTTACTTGAGACACAAGGAATATTGAAGGGCAGGGATTTGATCTCAAGTCCTAATGATTTCTTTCCAACCTCTCTAATCCATTAGGGAAAAAGGAGTCTCCACAAATCTGATCAAAGACTCCTGGGCTTTTAACCATAGGTATACCTTCACCTCCTTCCTTTTTCCAACCCAGGACCAGAAAGCAAATGAAAAAAACAAATATCCTAGATTCCTGTCATCAAATTGCCTTCCTATTGTCAGTTGGATTATAAATTGGCAATTGTGAAGAAAAGGGAGTAGATTAATTCTCATTATAATCTCCCATGATAAGTACTGCTTACCTATTTTACAAATGAAAGAAGTTGTACTCAGAGAGTGAAGAAACTTGGTCATGTCGACAAAAATTCAATTGACTATAAACAAGAAAAAGAAAGAATTTTATTTGCGCCAAACTGAGGATTATAACCCTGAAGCAAATTCTCAGAAAGCTCTGAGAACTGTTCCGCTAGTTAGAAGTCAAAGGCATAGTCATGTACATTTTCAACACAAAGGATCATGCATCAAAATGACATATTGATATTTTACATAAGGTCCAGGTAAGCACATACAAAGTGAGCAGCAAGTCACCATGACCCCCTACAGAGCTGGGAAAGAACACTGTTCTTTTAAGAAGTCACATTGCTAGCGTCAGAAGAAAGAAAAAAATTTGATCTTTATGGTTGAGCAGGCATTCCCATCTTTGAGGAGCTCTGGTTAATGTGTAATGCAGATGCACGCTGCACATTAGGGAGGCAGGAGGCGCAAATTAACACACAGAGAGAATTTTGTGTTTAATTTTTTCTTGTCCTGCCTTCAAATGTAAATTTTATTGCATCAGTCAAAGTCAGATAGCAATTATTAGAGGCAGAGGGGATGATTGCATAATTGGTTGGTGTTTATGGAAATTATTAAGATGTGAAACTCTTTGTCTTCAGATATTTATCCCTGGCCTTCTCTGGACTATTCTTCTAGAGGACGCAAAAGATGTAGCTGGACCTCCTTCCTCAAAGTTTGGATTTGGGGTCTTCTAGTCCTTGTGGGGTTTGAAGAGGTTTGCATTGGATTTACCGTAAATGTCAACAAATTCTCCTCTGCCTTTCTTTTGGAGCAGACCCCATTTGAGGCCATTTTCACAGATCTGGATCACCTCTACAAAGGAGGCAAGAGAAACTCCCAAGATTCCAGCACCCTAGGGAGACTCTGCGAAATGTGCTTCCTTCTCCAACCCAGAAAGGTGAAAATAGTGTGTTTCTCCGCTAGTATCGGGTAAGTGCCCAAATGCCTTTGGGTGGCCTACCATGGTGGTGATTTATGGACACTCTCCATGACAATGGGTACTTAGAAGAGCTGACTGACAATGACAAATGTGAAAATGTTACTCAGAGGTACTAAATTGTTACTAAACTAGCAGATCTTAGACGTCTCAGAGTTTACAATTCTATCCTAGCAACAGTAAATATTTATTGAGCATCTATTATGGGCCAGATACTCCTTTAGAAATAGGACGTAAGAGTGAATAACATAAAATTCCTACCTTCAGAGATCTTACAATCTAGAGGAAGTTTCTAAAAAATAAACAGACAAGCACAGAAGTTTGGGAGGTGGTATAAGAGGAGCACTTAAACAGGAATGCTTAGGTGGGCACTCTCCAGATGGGAGGGTCAGGGAAGTCTTCCCAGGAGAGGTACCACCCTGCGGAAGTCTGCAGGGTGGGTGGAGGTGAGCCCAGTGAAAGGGGAAGAAGGCATGGAAAGCGTGCTGTGCTGTTGGAAGATCGTGCAAAGGCCAGGAAGTAAGAAAAGTCATGATATTGCTAGACACCTAAAAGTAATTTATGTAGCTGACTCATATGGCTCTGGTGAAGAAGCAGGGGGTAAATTATGAGGACACAGCTCCTAATCTTTCTCAATGATCAGTTCTTTTCCAGAACCAATAATTTAATAGTGACTTTGAGGTTTCAGAGACAGATGCTTTGACAACACTAAAAAGAGTATTTTTTTTCAAGAATGTATTTTCAATATAGAATTACTAAATACTAGAGGTGGAAAGAGCCCCTCATCTAATGCAATCCCCTTGTTTAACAAACGAGGAAACTGAGGCTCAGAAAGGTTTGATGACTTATCTGAGGTCCCAGCAAGCTTTAATAAATGCTTTTGCTTTAATAAATGCACAAGTATGTTACATTCCTGGAAGGGAAGAAAGTACTGTCAAAGTGAATATTTTTTCCAAATTCAGGTGTGGCATTCACACAACTCCAGTTAAAGTGGCAAAAGGATTATTTCAAACAACCCGACAAAATCATTCTAGAAATCAGTGACACTTAAATGTTCAAGTCTTTCAGGGTAATTGTCTGTTCCCTAGTACAGTCTACACAGGAAAGTAGAATGGGAGAAATAGGAACCCTTTCCTCCTAACACACAAGGTGATTTCATACGTTATATCTGACTTTTAATGAATCCGAGTACATTTTAAGAACACACTTTCCAGGGGAAACGTTCTGTCCTTAACTACTGTCCTGCAACCCGACAACCAGCCAGCAAGCTGATGTGCAGGTAAGCCTTGTGATGATACCTTCGGTAAAGGGGGCAACAAAGGTATCGGAAGTCATCCGTGACTCAAAGCCTTCCATTCCAGCCTTTAAAAATATTTACTGTATTAGTTTTTCTTCTTTTCAACTGCAATAATAGTTAATGTTTATATAATGTCTCTTATCCCAGGAGCTCTAAGGGGTTGACTAACACTAGAGTGCTTAGTTCCTTGCTGATAAGCCAGGAGAAAGTGTCAGTTTTCGATGCTCAGGAAAATTATTGCTCTTCCTTGTACCCCCCATACAGCCTAATTCATCATTCTTAGGCCAGGAGAGCAGAGTCCCTGCACCGGAAGAGCAGCCTGAGAGTGGAACAAGGGAGGCACTTGCGTCAGCGACTGGGATGCTGTTGCTGAAGGGTTTTGTACACAGGGCTCTGACTCCCCGACGTGAGCAGCGCTGTGGGAGTTCTATTGTTTAGGGAGCCTCACCCCCCACACTGCCGTCCTTGGTTCACTGCAATGTGCTTTAGTCCTGTGGTTTGAAACCGTGAGCTTCCTGTAGGCCAACTTTTTGTCTCATGGGTCTGTTTCAGATGCTAAGAACTCTGTGTGTGTGTGTGTGTGTGTGTGTGTGTGTGTGTGTGTGTGTGTGTGTAGTTCCTAATTAACAGGGCAAGGGTTTCAGAGTATGGACCACATCCTTTCAGAACTACACAATCTCACTAGTAAGGTATCCAAGTAGTTGGAGAAAACAGATTACTCCTATGAGGAAACTAGTACTTTATACTCTACTTCTTCACTACTTTTCCATCATTTGTAATAAGGGTCTGGTTTTGAGGCTAAACTCAGGCTGCCTCATGCTACAGGGAAAGATGAGATAGTGAACTTTGAAGTCAGAATTCTTGGGTTCAAATCCCAGGTGCTCTGCTACTCAGCTATGTGACCTGGGGCAATCACTTACCTTCTTTCCGTGAAACAGCTTTCTTGTGTCTAAAATGTGGATAATTGCATCTCAAATGCTGTTGTGAGGATTAAATATGATGATGAGCATGCAGGGCTTAGGCGGATGCCCAGCACACAGCCATGAGGATGGCAGCTTTTGTTACATCTGTGAAGTGGTTGCTGCTGATAAAATTGCTCATAGACTTAAGCCAAGTACCTTCTGCCTTTGTAAAAAAAAAGAGCAGGACATTTTTTTCTCCGTTATGGTAACCAGGAATTTTTTTTAGAAAGATTTATGAACTGAGACCTGGAAAAAACAATATTTACTCTCAGGTCCTTTTCTACGGATTACTCTTCCCCCACATGCTGGTATTTTTTTTTTCCCCCACTTTCTTTCTTTTTTCTTTAAAGTAAGATATTTATGTGATTATCAGATTGTTCCTAAAGGATTAGAGATTAATGGAGAATTCTTATTAGCATGTGGTATTAAAACCAAAATCTCCTTATACTCTATAACAGTTAACATTATTTACCACTTATTATGTACCTGATAACTTTCAAATGTTTTGTGTATGTTGACTTTAATTTTCACAATACTTGTATGAGGCGGAAACTGTCAATTTTACCATTTTACAGAAGAAGAAACTGAGGCACAGAGATGTTAATTAATTCACTCAAGTTATACCACCCTGTCTTCCCATGGTCCTCTAAAAGTCAGAGCCCGGGACAAAGACTAAAATGTTAAGTCTCCATTTGCAAGATGCAGATCTGGGTGAACGTGCAAGGAGGAAAGAGGTAAAGCATGAGCAGGCATGTTCCCTGGATACTGTGGATTTCTCTGGAATGTCTGCAAGGAGCAATCAATGGAAGGGACCTTTACCCACCCATTTCCCACCACATTCTCATCCCCTTTGATGAAGGTGCCCTTCTCCTCCTCCCTGAAAGCTCCCTGCCCCTCACCTCCAGGGTTAGTTATGCAGTCCCTTAGCTCACCAGCTCCTCGAGACGCCAACGCTGTGATGTAGAGTGGCCACACAGAGCAGACGGGGTGCGCTCAAAGTGAGAAAAAAGATGCTTGAATGAAACTGAGAAGGCTGGCAAGGATTCTGTCTCCTTCACGCGTAACCAGAAGGATGACTCTATCACTCCAGTGATGGGTAGAACCCCCTAGCACCCAGATGTGTTCATTTCCTAGGACTGCCCCCAAGAAATAACCTCAAACCTGGTGGCTTAAAACAACAGAAACTTATTCTTTCACCATTCTGGAGGCTAGACATCTGAAATCAAGACATCAGGAAAATCATGCTCCCTCTGAAGCATCTAGGTGAGACTCCTTCCTTGCCTCTTCCCAGCTTCTACAGCTTCTGTCAACCCTTGAAATTCCTTGGCTGGTAGATGCATCACTCCATCTTCAAATCATCCCCTTATCTGTGTCTCTTTGTGTTCCCTCCTCCTCTTATAAGGACACCAGTCATTGGCCCATAGGCCCACCCTAAATCCAAGATGATTTCGTTTTGAGATTCTTAATTAATTACATCCGTGAAGAGTTTTATTCCAAATAAAGTCACATTTTGAGGTTCTGGGTGGACATAAATTTGGGGGGGGGGCAATTTAAGCCACTACAACAGACCTTAGGAAACCATCACTGTTTGTTGTAGTGAAATAAACAGAGTAAGTATGCCCCTGCCTGAGAGAGAACAGGGACCACTGAGTGCTCTGTAAGGCATGGAGTTGAATAATTAAAATCAAAATACCTCAGAATGTACTGATAATTTGGTTTACTGAGCTTACCAGTCACTTGGTAGCTCCTATGGATTTTGAACTAAAGTGCATTTTCTTTGGGATGCCCAACGGAAGTGGGCTGATGCAGCAACACTGTCACACAGAAATGGGTACTTTGATGTAGAAGCCATCTAAGTAGGTTATAGACACATCTGTACACAGAGAGAGAGAGAGAGAGAGAAGGAGAGAGAGTAGGTTTTACATGACACTACCTGTGGTATTATTATATACATATACTTGAAAATGCCAGAAGTTCTTTGCGTTTTTGTACGATTGGAGCCTTTTCGTTTAGTCGATGCCATTGGTTACTTTGGTTTACAAAGCATGGTACTCCTTGCAGATTTGCCTCTTTTTCCCTAAAGCCGTCTCATTTTGGATATTGCCACATGGTGTGCTGTGGATTGTTGATCATTTTCTCTGTAATGTCACTAGCCAGAAGGCCACATTAGTTTGTCCTGCTTCAGTGACTCCTGGAAGCATTTTTGAGGAAGAGAAGCACGAATTGAGACAGGAGGAGCGGAGAGTGCCTTACTTCACTGATGTTGGTCTATTTCAGCTCCTCTGTGCAAGAAAACGTTGATTCAGCATCTACAATCCATGTAGATGTCCCTGGGCTGAGCTCCAAGGGTGCAGCATGAATACACAGGCATCTCCCTGCTTTCAGATGGCTAACTGTCCAGCTCACCAGACAGCAGCGGCTTGGATATGCTGGGGTCATGTCAAGCAATGAAAAATCAGAAAAAAACACACTTTCTCGACTACACATTTTTTTTTTTTTTTTTGGCTGCACTGGGTCTTCGTTGCTGCTGGTGGGCTTTCTTTAGTTGTGGCAAGTGGGGGTTACTCTTTGTTGCCGTGCACAGTCTTCTTCATTGCAGTGACTTCTCTTGTTGCAGAGGACGGGCTCTAGGCGTGCGGGCTTCAGTATTTGTGGTGCACAGCCTTAGTTGCTCCACAGCATGTGGGATCTTCCTGGACCAGGGATCAAACCTGTGTCCTCTGCATTGGCAGAAGGATTGTTAACTATTGAGCCACCAGGAAAGTCCCTCTCAGCTACTTCTTGCTCTAAATTTAATATCTTAAGAGGAAGCAGACAAATAGGTATTTATAGAGTCAAAAGGCTGAAAGGGACCCTGTGGATCTGTTGGCCCAGTATCCTGATTTCAGTCAACAAACATCTGGTAAACATTTATTTATTTATTTATTTATTTATTTATTTATTTATTTATTTTTAAGGAAATAGGTAAATGTTTACTTATGATCTCACCATCCAAATACCTTCATTATTAAAATTTCCTTCCAGATGTTTTATATATAACCTGTATGTGCACATCATTGCTGGCTTGGGAAGCCATGTGCAGTGCCACCCCAATGTTCAACAACCTGAACCCCCCATTCCCCATTGACAGGAGTCTGGCATTCCCACTACCATCCTCATGGTGCCTTTACTCCATCAAATTTCTGGGAGTTTCCAAGAGGTGTTTGTATATCTCACATGTCCATCCTGGGGGTCACCTTTCCCGGTGGCCGGTCACATTCACACTGGACCACGGCCACTGCAGGCTCTCCAGTCACTGCCTGCACCTTCTCATTCAGCTTTTCTAGTCTGCGGTTGCTTATAGTAGTTGTCTGTTTCTGTGTAACAAAATTTCCCCAAAACTTAGTGGCTAAAAAATTTGATAAGCATTTATTGAATGTCAAGTTTGTATCAGGCAGAGTACTATGCCCTGAAAAAACAGCAGTGACTGAACTCAGGCACAGAAGTTGCCCTGACAGATAGATACCTTAGTGGTAGAAGTCAGATGTTATCAAATAATTACACAAATAAGTATAAAATTGTGATTGTGATAAAGGCTATGAAGAAGGTTTAGGCTGCACCATGAGACTGTGAGATTGGGAATTTGTCTGAGTTAAGGAGGTCAAGAAGGTTTCCCCTGGAATTGGACGTAAGCTGAGATTTAAAAGAGACGTTTTGTAGGGGCAGGGAGGAGGGACCCAGCACGTTCATCATGGACTCTCATTCCATGTCCTTCTCCAGACATGCAGCAGACTCTGAATGGGGGCCAGGAATCACCAATATTTTTTTTGCAAAATTTCCAGATGACTCTGATGCAATCCTGAGATATCCCTCATTTTGAGAGTAAAGCTTGTGCGCCAATAGAATTTAAAACAGATTATCCGCACCAGCTGGGTGAGCTTGGGCAAGTTTCTCTCTCAGCATCAGTCATCTCCTTTGAAAAACTGGGAAAAGCTGTCCTTCAAAGCATACAAAGATGATGTTCAATATCATTAGTGTAAATGTGTGTGCCACAGTTAGACATACTGATGTAAGTGTGCAGGTCTCTGAGATGCCAGTTTTCTTTGCTCAGGAAGATCTCCAGGGACAGAGACTGCATGGCTTAGTGGAGAAGCCTGACTCACACACATCAGGGCAAGTCAAAGGGATTTCCAGTCTGTTTTCTGGAAAAGATTTACCTTTGACTTCCCTAATGGAACAAGCTGCAAAGATGGGCATTTGGATGGAGTGGTATGAGAACTGAGGGTAGAAGATTGGTGGGTAGAAGTAAGGCTGGCTTCACATTGAAGAAGGAAACACGTTGATGCTTTCCAACATCACACAGCTGAAGAGAACATTCTTCTCCCACTGGGGAGCTAAGAGCCACAAGCAGCTGGAGACAGATATCCAGTGCTGGGGACAGTCACCGTGTTTCCGAATCGTCCTTGTATTGAATCCAGCCAGTTATCACTTATATCAGTGAGGCCCCGGCAAGAAACAGATACCTACTCAAGAGGGATGACTGGAGAGAATAAATGAAAGAACCATGTCCAAAGGTGTGAGCAGGATTAAGGGTGAACGCCCAGGCCAGCTGCACTAGAAACAGCTGAAACACTTCCCCCAGGCCTGAAGTGGCAGAGAAAGGGTGATGTTACTGGAACCTAGTCTTGGAAGAGGGGACAGCCAACAGAAGCTGAGGCTTTGTGGAGAGAACCCCAGTCACTGCCTATCAGGGCTTGGCAGGGAAATTAATATTTGACCCTTCCTTCTCAACCTTTAATATTCCCCTGGTGCCTCCCATTGGCCAAGTCTAACCAGGACCTGAGGGCAGAAAGGCTCTTTCATGCAGCACATTAAGCATCCCAGGGCCCAGTGCAGGAAGGAGAAGTGATCCGGAAAGTGAAATGGATAATATCCAGCACATCACCCTGCAAAACCATAACTTATGTTTTTTTCGGTACCAACCTCTCTTCAAGCACTTTCTACATTCTGTCTTTTTAAATTTCATGCAGATTAAAAATAAAGTATGTGCATGTATGTATGAGCGTATGAATGTACACACACGTGTAGGTGTACACAGACACACACACACAAACACAGACACACACACAGACACACACAAAAACACACACACTCATCCCACCACCCTGCATGGCTTTGGCAACACAGCAGAAATGCTGCAGCCTCTATCGGTGCTTCTGCTTAGGTGAAGCAACCCCACTGCCAAAGATGGTTGAATTATTTTGGTAGACGTTAATATTGCAGCATTTTAAAAAGCCAGGATAGAGAATAGCAGTCATTAGGCTACAGCGTGCTTGCCTCCGGGCTGTTGACAGGGAGGGGAGGAAGGCCAGGCTGCAGGCTTTGCTGCAGTGCTCAGTTCTGCTCTGTCACTGTCTGCATGGGCGGTGTGTGAGCAGGAGGCCGGCGTGGGCTCCATGAAAACAGGATTATAGTGCAAAGCCCTCCCCACAGCCCACGTGCCCTGGAACCAGGGACACACCTGGACCTGGACCAGCAGCCGGGGAGTTGGCAGAGGCTCCTTGCCTGGTTCTGCCTCCCTCACTCAGGGAACAATATGAAATCAGACACATTCTCAGGGAATGAATATGCACCTTAGCCTGTGGTTCTAGACTTTGTTATGCATGAAAGTCATGGTGGGAGTGGGGAGGGGGGGAGCTCATTAAAAACTCAAATCCCAGGGCCCCATCTCCAGGGGTTGCACTTCAGTAGGGTTGATGGGGCCCAAGGAGTCTGCCTTTAGCACATTTTTCTGTGATTGTGATGCAGGTGGTCTGTGCACCTCATTTTGAGAAATGCTGATTTGGAGTGGGCATGTGTTTTTAGGGTTGGGAGAAACAATAGTCTTCCTAGGTGACCAAGTCTAGCACATGAAGCCCAGAGAGGCTGAGTGATTGTACAGCCCTAAAGGAAGTGCAAATGCACCCGTATAGGAATGGGAGCAAGAGCGTGAAGCTTAGTTGAGGTGCCAGGCATGATCAGAGGAAGCAGCAGACAGGCAGTGCAGGGGGAGCACCTGGCAGAGACAATGGCAATACTGTCTCCCTGGACATGAAATCACTTTCAGGGAGGCTCCTTCTCCTGCTAAAACCTGCCCCCTTCAGAATGGTCAGAGGAAAAGGTCAGTAATGTGCGCGAACTGGATCCTCCAAGGCACCCCAGGGTCACCTTGTCTCCCTACGGGACACGTTCGTCGAGTCTCACGATGCCAGGTTCTCCTGAGAAACCCGGCAGGGCCCCTGGCACTGACTGTCAGAGCAATGTGGAGTGCTTCAGGATCTTCAATTTGGAACTGGGGGGCATGGGTCAATATCTAGACCCTGTCACCCAATATGTCTGTAACTCTGGACATTACCTCTCAAAGCCTCCATTTCCTAATTGGTAAAATGGAAATAACAAAGTCAGCGTTCCCACCTCCATTGGTGCAAGGATGAACTGAATCACGTTAAAGCCCTGCAAATAGAAGAGACTAAGTATTTACTGAGTGCCTGCTGCCTGCTACACCATGTGGATTATACACATAGCTTTAAGCACTTGAAAGGCCGATTTCAAATTAGGAAATTTGACTTGAAATAACATCACTTATGTATTTTCTGATTAAATTGTTTTCTTTTTTCCTCATCTGTATCCATATTTTCCCAACGGGACATTCCTTCAGTACTGCTCTCTAGCAGATCATAAGCTCTTGATTACATGTTTTCTGATTTCAACATGTTGTTTCACTTACAAGCACATAATATATTTACTAAAGCGATATTTCCAGCAGCCTCCACGTCTCTGGGCTTCATGCATCTTCACAGATCCCCAAACACTAATTAGACACTTAGACCTGCCAGCTTCCTTCCATGAGCATCTCAGAACGAACCTGGCTTGGCTCCCCCTTCACAATCTTGTTTCTAGTGCACACGAGGGCCTCCTTCTCCACCATGAAGGCTCCTCCTTCTGCTTGCTGCTTCCAAACCTCCTGAATTCTCCTCCCTCACTCTCCGCCTTCATTGCCCAGCCCTGTCCTACTGTCATCTCTTCCTGCAAGTGCTCTCTCAGTGACCTCTGCCACCCACACTCATCACGTGGACTAATGGAGCCCCTGAGGGTGGTGAAAAAGCACCCCCCCAGTTTTGCTCATTCCCAAGCTAATTCCGCCAATGGTATATCTGCAGGAGCATCCTCAGCCCCCTGCAGAGCCCTGGGCTGCTCGTCACACTGATTTGCATAATGATCCCCTCCGCTCCAGCCTCTAGTGTTTCTCTGAGGTGATAATGACAGCCTACATTTGTGTCAAGCGTTACAATTTACAAAGGCTTTGCCAGACCACGCTTTGACAGGCTTCTCACAACAGTCTCACGGGTGGTTATTATCTCCTGGTTCACAGATAATGAAACAGGCTTGTGTAACTCAGTGGTTCTCAACCAGAGATGCTTTTATCCCCCAGGGATCACGTGGCAATGTCTGGAGGCATTTTTGGTTGTCACATTTGGGGGAGGGGAGATCCACTGGCATCTAGTAGATAGAGGCCAGGCATGCTGCTCAACATCCTAAAATGCACCACCACAGTCTCCACCACAAGGAATTATCTGGCTCAAAGTATCAATAGTGCTGAGGTCAAGAAACTCTGGTCTAATGTCGGTTCCTTTACGTGTAGAACCAGGATTCTAACCCAGGTACTGGCAGTCCAGGAGCCCCTGCTCTTTTTAAGATCATGTGCCATTGCTTTCAAGTTCCGCAGCTACCTTGATTAATATCATCTCCTCATTAGGAGAAAAAGACTGATGAATTCAATGAAGTCCGCTTTGTGCCTTGTGCTAGCTATAAATATTAAGGTGAGTTACTAATTCTCTCTGAACCTCATTTTCCTCAACCATAAAATTGTTATCCTAGACCTGTTGGAAGATTAACAGGTCTGTCACATTGTAAAGCACATGGTTTTGTATCCAGCACACCGTAGGTGCACTTTATTCTACCCCTCCCAATCTTCTCTCCTCTCTCCCCTTAACTTCAGCTCTTCCTTAACTTCCTTAACTTTCTCTGCTGCCTCCAATATAAGCATTTTTAACATGTTAACTCAGGGCTAACTTCAAATGGCAAAAAAGTGGGTTCCATCATAGGAAAGCAAAGAATCACACACAGAGAAGCAAGCTTGAGGAAGAGGAGAACAGTCTGGGTATGCCAGGGCTATCCAAGACCTTCCTCAGCTAAACTGTGAAGCTGGCAAATATTCTTTCTGGAGGGAAAATCTGAATGGTTCAGCAGACACTTGCCATCTTTCCTGAGAGTATGGATATAAAGACCCTGTACCTTGGCCACAAAGAGCTTCTGCCAAATCCTGACTATACACGGAAGTTAAAAGGGAAAAAAGAAAGTGTGCAAAAATAGAATTCTCCAATAATTTCCATTCAATATTTTGGTTAAGTATCTGTTCATCTGGGGCTGCCACCTTCCTCCAGGCACTAGAATGAGCCATGCCTTCTTCCCTTCCAATAGCTTGTCCATGCCGCCAACAGGTCATACCCAGACTGCCCTAGTAGATTTAGATCTGCCCTAGAGTGACACCGTGAGTGTATGTTGTTTTAACTAGCAACGTACAACAGGATCTGCCCCAATCCTAAAAGTAACTCACTCAGAGGGATGTGTGGATTCAAGGCCATTGTGGGGCTCCCCACTGAGATCAGGCCAACCAGACAGGAATTCCTCAAGAAGGGATTGTGTCTCTGAGAAAGCTGCCAGGTAGGAGTGGATCCAGGCTCTTAAAAAGTCTCACCAGAGTGGCTGTGGCTTTCCATAGCTTTCAGAAGAACTCAGGCTGAATAACAAATATTGGTGAGGATGTAGGGAAATTGAAACACTCATACCCAGCTGGTAGCAATGTAAAATGATGCAGCTGCTTTGGAAAGCAGCCTGGCAGTTCCTCAAAAAGTTAAAAATAGAGTTACCATATAACCCCCAAACTCCACTTTTTTTTTTAAAGATTTATTTTATTCTTTATTTATTTTTTTATTTTTGGCTGCATTGGGTTTTCATTGTTGTGCATGGGCTTTCTCTAGTTGTGGCGAGCGGGGGCTGCTCTTCTTTGCATTGCACAGGTTTCTCACTGCAGTGGCTTCTCATTGTGGAGCATGGGCTCTAGGCATGCAGGCTTCAGTAGTTGCAGTGCATGGGCTCAGTAGTTGTGTCTCGTGGGCTCTAGAGCGCAGGCTCAGTAGCTGTGATGCGCGAACTTAGTTGCTCCGTTGCAAGTGGGATCTTCCCGACCCAGGGATAAAACCCACGTCCCCTGCAATGGCAGGCAGATTCTTAACCACTGCGCCACCAGGGAAGCCCCCCAACTCCTCTTTTAGACACACATCCAAGGGAAATGAAAACACATGGCCAGACAAAAACTTGTATGTAAATATTCATAGCAACATTGTTCAGAGCCAAAAGGTAGAAATAACCCAAATGGCCATCAACTTATGATGGATAAATATCACGTGGTATGGCCATACAGTGGAGTATTGTTTGGCAATAAAAATAAATGAAGCACTGACACATGCTATAACATGAAAGAACCTTGAAAAAATGCTAAGTAAAAGAATGATCACAAAAGACCACATATTGAATGATTCCATTTACATGCAGTATCCAGATAAGACAAATCCATAGAGACAGAAAGTAAACTGGTGTTTACCTACAACAAAAAGGTTGAGGAAAAATGGAGAGTGATTGCTAATGGGGTCAGAATTTCTTGTTGGATGATAAAAATGTTCTAAAATTGATTGTGGTGATGGGGGTAGAACTCTGAATATACTAAAAGTAATTGAATTATATACCTTAAATAGTGAATTGTATGCAGTATGAAGTATATCTCAATAAAGCTATTAAAAGAGGGAGGAAAAGGAAAAGAAAGAAAAGGAGACAAAAAGGAAAAGGAAGAAGAATCATCCAGGCATTGGAATGCTCATTGGCAGAGCCTCTCCAAAACATCTCAAGTCCATCACTACTAGGAAGTGAGAGAGTCCAGTGATTACACTGTGGGCTCTGGAGTAAAGATGAGTGAGTTGGGGTCAGATGAGCATCCCTATATTACTCCTTACCAAGTGACTCCCAAAATGTAGGTAGAGTTTTCTGAGATAACTTGTGTGTAGTGGTTCTACAGCATGCATCAGATCACCTGGAGGGCTTATAAAAATGAACATTGCTGGACCCCACCCCAGAGTGCCTGATTCAGTAGGTCTGGAGTATGGCCAGAGAATTCGAGTTTCTAACAAGATCCCAGGCAGTGTTGATGCTGTGGGTCCTAGAATCACACTTTGAAAACTACTGATCTAATACTTAGCTCTTGAAGTTCCCTAGGGCCTACTGAGCATACTTTGGCAACAATGGCAGAAATTCATAGTGCAAATTAGTGTGTTTTAATATTAATAACTTTATAAATATTTTATTTGGCAGTTATTTCTAAATGTTGATATATAATTAGTAGACTGCAGTTCTGATGAACTGATGAAAGGAATCAGAGTCTAGGAATCAGAAGACCTGGGGGCCATGTCCTTCCAGCTCTAGGAATTTGAACCAAAAAACTTCCTGACCACAGTTTCCTCATCTGTGAAAAACAAATCCCAATAATGTCTCACTAATATATAACGCTGTGAGAAAGATAATATGATAATCTAGCTGAAAATGCATGGTAAACTCTACAAGGGTTAAATTTACATTCTTTTTTTTGTAAGTTTATTAAAAATTTCATTGATATGAAGCCTGTGTAGCACACAATTTATAAATAGTAATATTTGATACTTTTTATTGTAAATTCTCTATAGCCATTGATTCTCACAGAATACCTTCACTGATTTTTGTCATTTTTTTTAATACATCTTGATTGGAGTATAATTGCTTTACAATGTTGTATTAGTTTCTACTGTACAACAGTGAATCAGCTATATGTATACATATATCCCCATATCCCCTCCCTCTTGAGCCTCCCTCCCACCCTTCCTATCGCACCTCTCTAGGTCATCACAAAGCACCAAGTTGATCTCCCTGTGTTATGCAGCAGCTTCCCACTAGCTGTCTATTTTATATTTGGTAGTGTATATATGTCAGTGCTACTCTCTCGATACATCCCAGCCTCCCCTTCCCTGCCTGTGTCCTCAAGTCCATTCTCTACATCTGCATCTTTATTCCTGCCCTGCCACTAGGTTCATCAGTAACATTTTTCTAGATTCCATATATATGCGTTAGCTTGCGGTATTTGTTTTTCTCTTTCTGACTTACTTCACTCTGTATGGCAGACTCTGGGGCCATCTACCTCACTACAAATAACCCAATTTCATTCCTTTTTATGGCTAAACTTACATTCTTAATGTCTGCTCAGGACAACCAGTCTCTGTGAAACCTCCAGCAACGGGCTGCAAGTCCTCAGCAATTTCTGGAATCCCATGAGACACTGCCTGAGTTAGGTTGCTTTCAACTCTAAGTAACAAGAATCTATACCCAAACTAGCCTAAACTCTAAAGATGTTTACTTCTGCGCATTACAGGGAGTATAGCCATGGTAGCTGTAAGCTGTAAGATAAGAGGTCTGCAGAGAATGGGGAACTGGCAGGGCCTGGAAATTGCTGGGAAATGAATGTATGATAAAGATTCATGCTTACAATGATTTGCATTGTCTCTTGGAGCTCTTTAAGTCTTAAGATTACCCAGAATGCATACCCAGAATGCAGGATATAACTCATGAGCATCAGGGTGATAATTTTTAAAACCTCTACAGCCGTGGTCCTCAACCTTGGCTGTACATGCAAATCATACAGGAAGGTTTTAAAGAATACTATTGTCTGGGCCTGGCTCAAAATCTTCTGATCTGAAGGGTCTGGGGTGAGGCTCAGACACTGGTGTTTTTCAAAAGTTCCCCAGGTAATTCTTAAGTGCTGACAGTGTTGAGAATAATTGCTCCTGCATATCATAAACCAAAGTGGTCACCCTAAGCTTGGAGGAGTCCAGTTGCCAGCACTGGGAAGTTACTTAGGGAGAGAAGTGATAGGAGAAGGTGGTGCTAAAACAAAACTGGGACTCATGCCTATTCAGCCCAGAGCCTCTTTCCCGCCCTTTGATAACTACGTCATCAGAGCAAATTATATGCTCAACACATGCACAAATACACACATTTGCTTTCCTCCCATGTGTGGCTTTCTCCTTCAAGATTACCTTAATCTAGCCTGAAGCCATCTGGTAAATATGCTGTAGGTCAGCAAGGGGTGGGATTCATAGTGTGATTTTTTTTCCCCCTGCTCCACATTCCTTTAGGAAAGTGGTTCTTAAACTTTGGTGTGAATAAGAAGCACTTGGAAGACTTCTTTAATGTACATACCTGGGCACCACCTGTGAGGTTATGATTTAGTAGGTCTGGAATGGACCCCAGGAATCTACATTTTAATAATCTTCACAGGGGCTTAAGAGATCATTGGTCTACAATCACAATTTTAAGAAACTTCCTTAAGGACAGCCCTGATGAAAAATGGGAAATAGTACCCACTTAGGAGATGCCTAAGGACTCAAGAGATTTGAGCAGCTAAATCACCAAAGAAAACAGATAGATGACCAATAAATACACGAAAAGATGCTTGAAATCATTAGTCAATAAGGAAATGCAAATCAAAACCTCATTGAAATACCACTGAAAACCTATTAACCTATTAAAATGGCTAAAATAAAAGAAATGGCAATTTTCTGGGAGGGATGCAAAATGGTTCTGCGCCTTAGAAATCAGGTAGTTTCTTACAAAAGTTAAATATACACTTAATCCAGTACACTCACTCCTAGATATTTGTCCAAATGAAATAAAAATTTGTTCACACGAAGACCTGTCCATGGATGTTTATAGTAGTTTTATTCATAATTACTAAAAACTGGGGGAAAAAAAAACAAATGTCTTTCAACTAGTAAATGTGTAGGCAGTCTGTAGTACAGCCATACCATAAAGTACCACTCAACAGTGTAAAGGAACGAACTGCTGACACACAACAATATGGATGGATCTCGAAAGCATTATTCCTAGTGAAAGGAGTCAGACAAAAGACAACATATTGTTTGATTCCATCTATTTGATATCCTGGAAAAGGCAAAACTACAGTTACAGAAGAAGATTGGTGGTTACCAGGGGCTGGGTATTGGGGAAGGATTTGACTACCAAGGGGCATAAGGGGACTTGGAGGTTGAGGGAACTGTTCCATGTCTGGATTATGGTACTGGCTGAATGACTGTATGCTGAACATTAGAAGAGATGAATTTTATTATATGTAAATTATGCCTCATTAAAAAGAAAACTCAACACAGGGAAAAACCACCAAAGGATAAAAAGTGGCTTTATTCAGATTAAATTCATCATGTATTCGACAGCCAAGCACAGTTTCTAGGTGAGCTGGGTCCAATTTCAGCAGCTCAGAAGGATGCTTAAGTGTAGAGATAATGTCCAACTTACCTCTCCAGGGGCCCATAGTACTTCCATATGTGACTTGAAAATTCTCAGAGTAGCCTGCAAACTGGCATTCCATGCTTACACTCAGAGTTAAAAGATGTTGGGCTGAGAACTTAAAGCAGGCATTTAGCCTTGGCAGAAATCTAAATGATTCTGTCCCTTCAACCTATTATTTTGGCATTTCAAAATCACTTTCTGCATGTTTGTGTGGTCCTGGAAGGCTGGTTTGGAGAACAAATATAGGGCTTTGCTAGTGGTGGGTGGGGTGGGGCAGAGAGAGGTGAGGCGCTAAGAGAAGAGAGACAAACATGCCCCTTTTCTCAAGTTAATGTGTCTAAGGCGTGTGAAGCCGTTTGCTTTTATAATCTGTCTGCTAAGTTGTTCCTACTCTAGGGAGTTTCTTCCATTTGCATGTTCCTTATGTTTTCTTAGAATTCCCCCTTAAAACAAACTGAATGTACTTATGGCCAACATCTCCGTGCCTAAAAGCTTTGCTTAAACGATGACACACTGCAGTTGGAGCCTGCTCACCCACATCTGGAAGCCACATGTCAGCAGCAGCTGTATAAAACCAGGAGTCCAGCAGACATAGGGTAACATTTTTTGCCAGAAGCCCAGACAGCATGGACCTCACTCTTCTGTGGGTGCTTCTGCCACTGGTCACCGTGGCCTGGGGACAGTACGGTGACTACGGGTACCCATATCAGCAGTACCATGACTATAGTGATGATGGATGGGTGAATCTGAACCGGCAGGGCTTCAGCTACCAGTGTCCCCATGGGCAGGTGGTGGTGGCCGTGAGGAGCATCTTCAACAAGAAGGAAGGTTCTGACAGACAGTGGAACTACGACTGCATGCCCACACCCCAGAACCTCGGGGAGCCTACAGAGTGCTGGTGGGAGGAGATCAACAGGGCTGGAATGGAATGGTAAGAGCCAGCGGGCTGCACGTGGCTGGGAATATAGCAGCATATCCCTCTCTCTGGGGGATGCTTGACCCTCAGGGCATAGCACTTACTAAAGACGAGGCGAGTCCTACCAGGAGCTTTTCCATTGCGTGCTCTGGGTGGGGTGGGGCAGGGCCAATGCTGAGCAGACTGCATGACAGGACAAAACCCAGGATGGGGGGTGTCCATGGCAGATGGACTTCTCTTCCTTCCAGAAATAGCCCTACTCTCAGTTTGGTTCAGGGACTAGCATGGGTCTGCAAAACGTTTACCAGTTCGCCAAAAGATAAATACAGAAACTGAAAGTACTTACAGAGCTTTATAGCAATGTAACATTGCTGTGATGTCCAAATGGCATTTTAGTTTGGTAGTAATTTATTTTGACCGTTTTACAAAAGTATTGGTACCCAATAGTTTGCGGAAAATAAACAACAGGACCTTCACTACAGAGAGATTGACAAATGTTGATTTAGAGCAAATGAATGGGGGAGAGGGTTCAAAGAAGCGCGGGCAAAGAGAAGTGAAATTAAATAGCTCTCTGCTGCCCTGATTAAATGTGCTCTCTGGGTTTTGAATACCAAGGTCCTTCTCTCTGTCTGAGTTTAAAATCTGTTTCCTTGCAGGGAAATAGTTTGCTAAAGTGTTTTGGGGAGAAGTGCTGTTCTCGTCTGAGTTGGCTCTACCACAGTTAATGACATGGAAATGGCCTGAGCCTGTGTCTTTGCTGTGAGGTGTGACTGTCTCCCCCTAGTCCTTGGTCAGAACCCATCCCAGGAGCTGTGGACTGTGAGGCCAGTTAGTCACAGCAGCCTGGATGGAAGCAGGACCACTGGGTAGGTTGGGAGAGAGGGTGGAGGCAGACCCTGGGGAAGGATGGCCTGGGGAGGAGGAAGGCCAGCTGGAAGGCTGCTGCTATGGCAACTGTAGAGAGATTCTATGAGGAGTCCCAGTGGGCGTGTGGTGTAGTGGGGGTTAGGGGTGGTCAAGCACAAAATTCTGAGGATCACTCCACCAGCCCACAGAACAATGATGGGAGATCAACAATGGTGGGGAGAAGCCAGGCAAAAGAGGGGACCTCTGAGTAACAAAAATAGCAGCTGTTGATTGAGTACTTACCTGGAGCAAGTACCACGCTGACTGCTTTACATGAATTATCTCATTTAATGTGCAAAACAAATCTATAAGCCATTTTATAGGGAGACAGACTGCAGTCTCGAGAGCAGGGGTTTCCTCAGCTGGAAAGTGATAGAGCCAGGATCTGGATCTGGCGAGTCTCAGCTCCAAAGTGTGTGTGCTTAGCCACGGTGACGCGTGAGGACGTGAGAGAGTCAGCTGCCTCTGCCCAGTGTGGGCTCGGTCAGCACAGCCAGGGCCACGCGACTGGACTCAGGGCAGTTCTTCATCCTGGGGAGGGAGAGCTCTGGCTTCACAGCAGAAGCCAGTCCTGGAGGGATGGGGCCAGGCGGATGAGTGCCGTGACTGAGGAGGGGCTCAGCCAGCCTACGGAAGGATGTGGAGAGGGTCATACAGGCAGCTGCAGGTGGGGGCCCTGCTATTGGGCCTTCCTCATCCCCTCCCTCTGCCTCGAGTGAGCAGATTTAATTATCCAAACCCCTCCTGACAGATGGCTGACTCAGAGTCCAGCCTCCCCTCAGTGACTGCCAATCTCCAGTGGCTCCCCATAGCCAGGCTAGTTGCCTGGCACAGAGCATGGGGATGACCTAATTACAACTGTCTGTCTAGTCCTCCAACTTAGGGGGCCATTATGTGGGCGGGACCCCTTTCTAATGCCCCCCCTTTTAGAGCCACAGCAAAACAGCACTCAGATGGTTTCTTAAACCCCAAAGGAAGAGCCCTGGGCTCTGAATCAGGAGGCCCGGATTTAGACTGTGGTTTTAAAGACAGCTCGCCGGGTGACCTTGGACCACGGGTTCAGCTCTCTAGGCTCCCACCGCACTGGGAAAAAGCGCGGTCAGTCTGCATGATCTCGCAAGGCTCCACGGCTCCAATACGCTTTCCTCCGCTCGGCTCTGAAAATGCAGTTGGATTTTTCTTTCATTCTGTTGATGCTTGTGTTTGCCCCTGCTAGGGAGAGAAGGCAAATTATGTTCAGTTTCAGACTTGCCAGCGTGTGACTGGTTTGTCATTAACTCCCAAACCGTTTGAAGAAAAGCGTGAGCGGGAGTGGAAATTATATGATTTTGTTTGACCAATGGGAGTCAAATGAGAGGCTGACAGGCACAGTCTCTCTTCCACATTCTCTTCCTCCACATTTTTGAGTATGCAGAATGGAATGATTTTTTTTTTCTTCCCCCCCTTCCACTTTTTGCTGTCTCTTCTCCCCTCCATCAATCACAGAGTAAAAAATGTACAAACATGAAGAACAGGAGGTCTCAGCTGCCCCAGGACTGATCCCAGTTACCCCAGAAGCATTTTTGTTAGATGATTATTGTTTTTAGTTTAGACTCTAGTCGCAGTGAAAAATCTGGAAGGAAAGAAATTGCTTATAAACTGGGGAGCAATTATATCTTCCCGTTGGCTGCAGGGTCTTAATCTGTTCCGGGGGAAGAGTTGATAGTTTTGTGCAATTTGGCTGCCTTGTATAACTACATTAGCTTGCAGGCTTATTTTAAAAGGGTAGTGGGGGGACAGTCTCAAACACAGATTTGACAACTGTACATAGGATCTGCTAAAGACACTTGCTAATTGGAGCACAGTCTTTAAAAAGTGCTTCCATCATGGCCAAAGTGACTTGTAACAGTGCTGTTTGCTCTGTTGAAAATTGCTTATTCAGGTGCCAGATTCTGAAGTGTGCATGATGGCCTCTCACTGACAACTGCTTGAAGGCTTTACTTGGGTCCCATGAGTGGCATTTTGCCGTCTCAGAGCATGCCTCAGTTGTTCTCGGGGAATCTTCTCAAACTTGGGTTGACCCAGGCTGCAGGACACGTGGGTCCTGGGTGGAATGAGATGAAGCTGGCATGTGTTCATGAGCCTGAACTGGACTGTGGCAGAAGGAGCTTTGGTCTTAGAATCAGGAAAGTTGACTCACAAATCCTGTTTCTAAGATCTCTGAGATCTGTGGTCTGGGGCATTCAATTTCTCATTTTGGAAAAAAAGAAAAAAGTATGACACCCAACTCACAAGCTATTTGGGGGTTTTAGTATGACACTTACAGAAGAAAACGTAGGAGAACTCTAAAACAAATCTAAATCTAAAAGTCCTGGTATGTCATAGGCAATGAATAAAGGTTTTGTGAATGTGGAATTTGAGGTTGCTTTGGGGCAAGCCAGCTTAACATGGAGTCTGAATTCAGAAGAAGAGCCTTCAGTCTATTGGCATCTGCTTTTTTTTTTTTGTTTTTTTGTGTTTCCTTGGGTCTTCGTTGCCGTGCAAGGGCTTTCTCTAGTTGTGGTGAGTGGAGCTACTCTTCATTGTGGTGCACGGGCTTCTCACTGAGGTGGCTTCTCTTGTTGTGGAGCATGGGCTCTAGGTGTGCAGGCTTCAGTAGTTGCAGCATGCAGGCTCCTTAGTTGCAGCACAAAGGCCCTAGAGCAAAGGCTTCAGTAGCTGTGGTACTTGGGCTCAGTAGTTGTGGCTCACTGGTTCTAGAGCGTAGGCTCAGTAGTTGTGGTGCACGGGCTTAATTTCTCTGTAGCGTGTGCTATCTTCCTGGACCAGAGATTGAACCTGTATCCCCAGCATTGGCAGGTGGATTCTTAACCACTGCACCACCATGGAAGTCCCAGCATCTGCTTTTTCCTCAGGGCTTCAAAGAATTCCCAAGAAGATATTTCAAAATGGCATCTTGTCTTATTTTTTTTCTTTTTTTTAATTATTTTTTTATTGAACTATAGTTGAGTTACAATGTTGTGCCAATCTCTGCTGTACAGCAAAGTGACTCAGTTATACACACATATGATTCTTTTCTTAAATACTCTTTTCCATTATGGTTTATCCCAGGATATTGAATGTAGTTCCCTGTGCTATACAGTAGGACCTTATTGTTTATTCACCCTATATCTAATAGTTTACATCTGCTAATACCAAACTCCCAGTCCTTCGCTCCCCCACCCCCCCTCATTTTTTTAAAAATTTTTATTGTAGTATAGTTGCTTTACATGTTGTGTTGTGTTTGTTTCTGCTGTGCAGCAAAGTGAATTAACTGTACATACGCATATGTATAGCTCCTTTTTGGATTTCTTTCCCATTTAGGTCACCACAGAGCATTGAGTAGAGTTCCTTGTGCTGTACAGTAGGTTCTAATTAGCTATCTATTTTATATTAAGACAGCTTGTTTTAGAGCTGACTATTTGAATTTATGAACTCACCAAAGATAAGTCACGTAATAGAGAAGAGGAAAACATGTTGTTTCCACAACATTCCAAAATCGTGAGCTACTCCAAAAACAATATTTACTATTAGTATACATTTTGGCAGTTTTATCCTTGGCTAAGGTACAAGCCCACATAAAAGCATATAATTCAGCCTGTTAGGCTGAAGTTGCCATAGATAAAGTTACAGCCTCAACAATATCAAAAGAAGTTGCAATAGCATACCCAGCACAATATTTGCCATTGTCACCTTTTAAATAAGAACTATTAGTGAACCATGAATAGTCAGCATTACCCAAAGAACTTTCTACAGATCATTACAAGGAGTCAGAGGTGATCCATCAGTATTAACCAGTCAAGAGGAACTTCATCAGTGACAGAGGGGAGAAGAGTAGCAGAATTAAGACTATTACTACAAAAAAGAGTGATGTGAGGCCCAGCTAACAAAAGGGCTTCTTATGAAGTGAGGCAGCTGACTGAGAAATGTTGAGTGTGATGAGAATTCAGGAGAAGATTCAGCTGAAGTGGTTAAAAGGTTCTGGACACACCTTGACTCTCAGCCCTTAGGTTTTGTCACCAGTAAAACAGGAGCATTACAGGGACTAGTATAAGGGACGATGAGGTGTTGAGCCTTGTAATCTTCTAATATGGTTTTTATGCCTTGAAGAGCTTCTTTCCTTATAGGATATTGTTTAATTCTGGGAAGAGGTTTTAAGGGATCTGTTTGAATCTTAAATGGGGAGTGGGCTGTGAATTTTGCCAGCATCAGCTGGAAATTTTGCCCACAGGAGGGTGGTAGTTGATTCAATAGGGGCAGATGATCAGTGTTCCAGAATAAGCTCTAGTACCATCAAAAACAAAGCAAATAAAAGATGTCAAAGAGTCTAATTCACCTGGTTGGCTGCTTTGATGACTACTGTCAAATTCTAGAACTGCTTTCTCCTTTTGGGAGAAAGTCCTGTATGCTTCTCTAATAAGTCCTGACCTAATAAATGGATGGGCAGAGAAACTAAGGAGAAGGGAGTATGTGTTTCTAAAAGGACCTAAACAAAAGGGAATACATTCAGGAATAGAAATCTCTTGAGGTTTCTTAGAAATTCCTACTATTTGAATTGTTTTAATACTACAAGGCAAGAGCTGATTTATAGTAGTGGGGTTGAGTACCAGGAGTGTGACTCCAGTGTCAGTTAGGACTGGAAGAGACTCATACCCAATATGGAGAAATTTTCTTCAAATCAAATAAGAGGGAGGATGGGGAAGAGCTCCTATAGTTCCTGGGAGCCTAGTCACTGAGAACTGGAAGGATCTTGGAAAGGCTGATTAGAAGTCTGAAGGAACCTAAAGCTCTTAAATTTGTAGCAAATTCTTTTCCAATGTCCTGGCTTTTTGCAATAATAGCAGAAACTTGGGGTGAGTGGTCATTTAGGGGTCTTCATTTGCTGGAGTTGAAGATTAGGAATTTTGTCAGTCTTCCTTTTAGGTGACTCATCTAAAGCATGAGAGAGCGGGTTCATCAGATTAACTAAATCTGGGGTGGACGTATTTTCCTGTTCCATCCTGCTCCTTTTTACTAGAAGGGAGAAGTCCTGGGTCAGCCTATTACTAAACATAGAGCTACAAGCTACCCGGGTGGAATCAACATCAGAAGAAAGACCAGAATTTGCTTTAAAAATAATCTGAAGTTGATTGTATCAGTCATAAACAGGTTTATCAGATTTTGGTGTGCAAGCCAGAATTTTGTTCTAATCAACAGGAATTACTCAATGAAGTCACTTATTGATTGCCTGAGCCTGATCATGTAATAAGTTAGTGAGCTGGTCTCATGATTATAATTCTAAAGATCTTTCAGGATTTTCTCTATTAAGGGTTTTCATTCAATGCTGGGCCTGGCCTTCACCTACAAGCATATGAACTAACTGATGTAAGTCCTAGAAACCAGGTTGATGAATTTGAATGACTATTAATTCAGCAAACCTGTGAGGATCTCCAGTTACTTTGGGAGAAACTTTGTGACTTGCAGTTCATCTTTAGTGTAGGAAATACAAGAAATTAAGAGTTTAGTCTCTGAATCCCCAAAAGACTTGATTTTTAAAAAAATTTTATTGGAGCATAGTTGCTTTACAATATTGTGTTAGTTTCTACTGTACCGCAAAGTGAATCAGCTATGTGTATACTTATATCCCCTCTTTTTTTGGATTTCCTTCCCATTTAGGTCACCACAGAGCATTGAGTAGAGTTCCCTGAGCTATACAGCAGGTTCTCATTAGTCATCTATTTTATATGTAGTATCAATAGAAGGAAATTTTAAAGGCACAGGTTCTGATAAGCTCAGAGGAAAAGGGAGTATGGAGAGTTTCAGAGAAAAGGGGAAGTCTGACAAAAGAATTATTATTGGGGCACTGGGGGCATAGAGGAAATGTAGGCAGCAAAGAAGGGAAGGAGGAACCTGGTGCTGGAGGTGGGTCTTGATTTAGTCTGCTGATAATGTTTGGAAGCTTCAAAATACCAATCAAAATAGGCATTCCATTTAGTTTTGGAAATTTTAGAGCTATGGTTGTCCAAATCAGCTTTAAGAAAAGTACGTTTAGGAATTTCACATTTCCCCAGGATGGTCGATGTTATTCTAAATGGCCTTTGGTTAGGTCAATACAACTTAGACATGCACATGAAGAAGGACCTTGGTTTTCAAACATAAAATGGGCCAGGATCCCTGTAGGAAAGGAGTACCCTCAAAATATTTAGATAATTGGATCCCATTTCTCAGAGCATTTTGTCTAGAGTAAAAGAATTATTTTCAAACAACTTAAACAGTTCAAATCACTCAAACAGCATGCAGACCTAATTCCAGCCAGTTCTAAGGGAACAGTCTCGTCCTGGAAGAGCCAAGCAGGAAGCTGCTTGGCACAGCTCCAATAGAACAGCCCCTATTCCAAAAGGAATGGGCTGATGGCTAGCTAGTTCCAGTGGATCAGTCTGATTTCAAAAATCTGGCCAAAGTGTCAAATGTGTACTCACCCACAGAACAAGGTCTTAACCAAAAAAGATGAAACCTTAAAACAGATCCCAGATAAAATCTAGAGAGATTCAAAATACAAAGAGGGTGAGGCTCAGATCCAGGAGAAAGGCTTGCCCTCAAATCCCAGGGTCAGTTAGAAAAGCAGCGAGCAATGAAGAGCTCAATGTGAGGACCACATCTGTTTGCTTAAAAGCCTCAGAGTAATCAGGGGTCTTTACTGGATCCCCATACAGAATATCAAAATGTTGACCTAAAAAAGAGTTATTTCTCCAGAAAAAAAAATGGGATTATTTGGGATAAGCAAAGAATTGCAATTTGGGGTCTACAGTCATGGTGAGGCATGCACAAGTCCCCCCCAAAATGGAGAGGAGAACCTTTTTTTAGGGGGGAAAAGGAAGTTGGGGTGGGGGTGTAGTAAACAGAGTCCATGGTTTTTCATTGGCTGCATTGTGACAATCTCTCATTGGCTGAGCTTATGCCAGGCGAGAAGAGGAAATCTTTCTCTTCCTGTTGGGCTCTGCTATCATCGCAGGGTATGAGAGCTCCCCCTTCTGATCTTCTGACTCTATTTAATCGAGGTTTCTGCTTATTAATTTTTTACAGTAGGAGCTCAGTTTTCCATAATCTGATTCTGATTGAGACCAAGGTTCTGTCTAGTACAGAGCAGTCCATCCTGATTCCTTATTCTGATCATTCAGAACACACGGTGCTCACCTCCTCAGTGAATTTTTCCCAGACCACTTCCTCTAAAGTAATGCCTCTCACCCTCCACTCCCCAAATTGCTTTATGTTTCCTGTGGTGCACTTGTCATTACCTGTTTTGTATTTGTAGTTTGTCCCCTTCAGAATATAAGCTGCATGAATGTAGGGACTTTGCCTCATTCACCACTGTATAGACTATTTCCCAGCACTGGAATAATGCTGGCATAGAGTGGGCCCAACTAAATATGTGGTGAAAGGCCAAATAAGATTAGTTAGCATATCAAGCAGCCCATATCCCAGCCAGGGTCCCCAGCGCCCTCAACAAAGAAGCCTGCTGATCTTCCTGCAAGGCAAACCACTTTGCTTACTTTTTTTTAATTTAATTTTTTATTTTATATTGGAGTATAGTTGATTTACTATGCTGTGTTAGTTTCAGGTGTACAGCAAAGAGATTCAATTATACATATACATATATCTATTCTTTTTCAGATTCTTTTCTCATATAAGTTATTACAGAATATTGAGTAGAGTTCCCTGTGCTATACAGTGGGTTCTTGTCAATTATCTATTTTATATATAGTATTGGCATATGTTAATCCCAAACTCCTAATGTATCCCTCCCCCTGACTACGTATATACATGGAATACTACTCAGCCATAAAAAAGAATGAAATAATGCCATTTGCAGCCACATGGACAGACCTAGAGATTATCATACTAAGTGAAGTAAGTCAGACAAAGAAACACAAATATATGATACCACTGTTATTTGGAATCTTAAAAAAATGATGTAAATGAGCTTATTTACAAAACAGAAACAGACTCACAGCCTTTGAAAACAAAATTATGCTTACACATTCTGTTCTCAATATTCCAGTATCTATAATATGGAGCTCAGCTTTATTGTACACATCTCATTTTGGCTTGTTGCATTCTCCACCCTGCAGGATGGTCTTTTTCAATTTCCTGAAGTTCTCTAAACCATGCGCAGAGGATGGCTGACACGCTTATTACCGCAGGATAAATTCTTTATTAGGTTTCCATCATCCCTCAAATCTTAATGTCCCATTATGCTTTTAAAAATATAATAGTAAAACTGTTTATTGCAAAAGCCATACAAGCTAAATGCTACATGGTATCCTGGTTTGGATCCTGTAACAGAAAAAAGGCATTAATGGAAAAACCGGGAACACCTAAATAAAGTCTGCAGTTTAGTGTTGTATAATGTTAATTTCTTAGTATCTGTAAAGGCACCAGAGTGATGAAAGATAATGTAGGGGAATCTAGGTGAAGGGCATACATGAATCCTATGTATTATCTTTACAAATCTTCTCCATCTCAAAAAATATTTCAAAATTAAAAGATTAAAAAGTAAGGCTGGTAGAGTACATACTGGGAGTGTAAAAGGCAAACAGAGCGTAAGAGAATCAAAAAATCTCAGCACTGGGAGGGATCGCATGTATAATCTAGAACAACCTCCCTACATCATAGATTAGGGATTAGAACTGAGAGTGGAGCAATTAGAAAAGCAACGACATAGGTACATTAAGTATAAGTGCTATTATCTTAATCCTAATTGATACAGTGTTTTATAGTTTATAACTCATTCCTCATTCATACATTCATTTGCTTATTTTTTCACTACCAAATGTTTATTATCACAAACTTTGCCAGACTCCAAGAGTATGAAGACAAACAACATGCAGCCTATGCCCTTGTGTTACTCATGGTCTAATCTTATTTGATCTTCACTATAACACTGCGAGGCAGCATTACTATTTCCCCCACTTTATGCACAAGGGACCGTGGCTCAGAAGCATTAGGAGACTTGCCTGCTCATCGCTAGTGCAGAGGCGGAGCCCAAGCCGCAGTGCTGATGCCACAGTGCTGCGGTGAATATTACGTGTCGGTGGTATTTTCAGTCTTGAATAAAGCCATGGTGAGTTCTGGGCTAAAGAAGAAAGATGTCATGTCTATGTAGGAATGACTTCTGAGGGAAAGAAGATTGAGTGTGGGAGAACAAAGTTATGGCAGATCTAGGATTCTTGCCAACTTTCCGTCTTGGTCACTGTCCTAAGATCTAGGAATTAATTGTCTGAAGGAACTTGGGCTTTGCAAAATTGGCTATTGGTTGTGCTCATGAGGATGGCAAAGTTCACTCCTCCCAGTGGAGACTTGTCAGATATAGTCTTCCCAATGAATCAGAGATTTCCACAGAGTTAGGATACCTTCCCCTCCCCGTGTGTGTGTGTGTGTGTGTGTGTGTGTGTGTGTGTGTGTGTGTGTCTGTGTCTTTGAAGTATTTTGAAGTAATGGAAAGAGTATGGACTTTGGAATCAAAGAAAACAGTTTTCGAAATGCAGCCCCACTACTACCTTTAGGCAAGTCATGTCAGCTTTCTAAGCCTCAGCTTCTACTTCTACAAAGACAATGCCCCAGAATTGTGAGAATTAACCGAGATCATATATATGCATTATTGGCTGTGTGTCCCTTGGGGAATTACTTAACCTCTCTAAACCTGAGTTTCCTTGTCCATCAAATGGTGATGGTGGGGGGGAACTGACTATCCAAGCCCATTTCACAGGCTGGTTTTGGTGATTAAAATAATTAGTGCAGGTATAGTGCTTAACACAATGTCTGGCACACGGTAAGTCCTTGATAAGGGTTATTTGCCCTTACTATTGTGGCTGCTCGCTGGAAACTGAAACTCAAAGAGAGAAACATCACATGGTTGGTAAATTATAAAGCTGAAGCTGAAATACAAATCGCTAGGTTACAAAGACCCCTGATAGGTGCCATTTTGTTTTGGGAGCATATAATTCAGTATATATATTAAGTGTACATCATGAGTGTCAAACATTTTTCACATTTCAGATAGAGTCTGAGGTAGCATTAGATCTCTTGGTTAATAAGTATTATAAATAATTGACTTCATGAGCTCCTGTGGTTAAGCCTGAAGTCCCTGCATGAACTGGAGTTGCTCTCAGGCCAAAACTGATCTCAGGACATAAATACATCTTATAAGATACCCTGGGTCTTCTCAGAGGCCTTTGGGGTAGCCTCTACTGCTTGTATTTTTCTAAAACAGGGCTGGAGTTTGTGTTTTGGGAAGAATTTCTCTTTCTCCCTCTGTCCTGTTCTATGGCTTTCTATCCTGAGAAGCTGTTCAGCAGGTCATTTCTGATTCACCATCTTGAAACCTGCTAGATATGAGCAGACTTAAAACCTGACGTGGAAAAGATAGCAGAACTCTTACCCAGATGTGGGCAGGAAGAGAGCAGACTGCATACAGCTCGGCATTATTTAAAGAGAGTGTTCATGCCCCCATCATTGTGGCAGGGGAACCAGTAATCCGTGGTATAGTGTTTACCTTCAAAACCCCAGCACTACCACACTGTGAGATGGTTCAGAGGTAGTCCATGTTAGTTGAGATGCCTGATGGTGATATCAATGTGTCATGAGGACAAAAAAGCAGTAGGAGTTGAAATTGTCAAGAGAGGAAGACTTCTTGGAACAGCTGATGCTTGAAATTATGTTTTACTATTTTCTGGAGCTCCTCTCACTGCCCCACTGGAAGAGTTCAACCTTGACACTTCCTACATTAGGGAGTGGTTTGTGGAGACTAGGATGTAGCTTCTCTTTCCATTTAATTGCAAATATTTATGATAACAGTAATAATAACAACTACTACCTTTCCTGCCTTTTAATAGCACACTTTGTGCCAGGTTCTGGGGTAGACACAACATATGGCATCTCTTTAATCTTCATGTATTACTATCCAGCTAGAAATTGTCATACCCATTTTGCTAAAATAGGCATAAATATTGGCAGAAAGAACAAGATGGGGCATGGAGCCATTCTATTGGGGCTTAGGAGAGAAATCCAGAAGTTTTAAAGTTCCTTTGAGTGGGTAAACTTGCCCTCAAACTGGTTTGTCTCTGGCCCTTGCCAGTTCCCTGTCCCCCCATCCCCACGCAGTCTCTTGTTTCTCATGTCTGTCTTTAGTACCAACTACTTCTTCTCTCCAGTATCTGTATTGTCATGGTGTATCTCACTAGTACAGTTGTCTGGAAAGGATTCCAGACCAAGCACAGCCCCAGACATAGAGTAGGTTCTAATGAATATTTGTTGAAAGACTTATTCTGAAAAATCTGTGGACTATGTTATAAACTTCTGATAGCAACTCAAAGGATTATTCTGGGGAAAATAGAATTAACAGGAGTCAAAGATTTTCTCTAAAAGGATGAGTCTCTCTTGGTGGAATTTAAACCCTCATCAAGCTGGGATGGGAGAGAAACGTTGGGGAGTAAGAGGCTTTGTCACATGGTCTCCAGTCACAGGGAGTGGCCACCGGCCTGCACGACGGGCAAGGCTGCTCTTACTGCATCTTTGCCGTGGAGCTGAAGACTGGCTAGCAGCCCTGGAAACACATCTGTGTGTTTATAGAGATGCAAGAAAAGAGATCAGCACAACTGGCCCATCCACTTGATGGAAGTGTGAAGGCTCTTAACCAAGATGGTGCTGCTTTCCTTTATCCTGTTCTCCACTCAACCCAATGCCACCTTCAACTTGCTGAGAGTTTGGACTTTCTGTGAGTTTGGACTGAGACCAACAGAGACTGGAAGGAGAGACTAAAACTTCACAGAGGAATTCACCAGCAAAACCAGACATGTGCACACCTTCCAGTCCTGGCCTCCATCTTTGGGCCTGATCGACAGCTCTTGACCCAATAAAGAACACAAAAAGCAGGGAGAAAATCTGGCTGGAGAATGAACCAGAAGCAGAAGGACAATCTTGGGGCAGCAGTCTGTGCTCCCTGAAAGCTCATGAACGGAGCTTTGGCTTCAGAAAAATCTGAATTTGGACCCTGGCTCTTCCTGTTTCTATCTTGGCCAAGATTTTTGCAGGCATTATTTCATCTCATCCTCATAGTGACTTAGGTGAGGCTCCACACAGCCTGTGAAGGTCAGGGCTGGGACCAGAACTCATGTCAGCTGATTCCTCAACAAGGGCTCTTTCCCCTGCATCCTGTTGCTTCCATGTTTTGCTATGGTGGATACAGGAGAAGGTTTTCTGTCTTTTCTTTCAGAGAGATGGCCCTGAGAGAAACCACTTTTAGAAAGACCACTTTCTCAGAAAAAGGTCCATGGTCATTTTTCTCAGAGGAGGAAAAACTAACTGCCTGGTGATTTTCCTTCTAGAAAGTTTCTGGGGTCAGATGGATAGGGCTAGCAGTGCTCCAGTTTGTGAAACTGAGCCTCCAGGCTTCAAAGAGATGATGAGAAAGAATGTCTTTTCAAATGGAGAGGAGAGAGTCTTGAAGGGGGGCACCCCAGGGCCCTCAGACTCTGAGGGAATGTTTTCAGGGAGTCTGTGCCTAGGGCTCAGCTGGGATCCTGTCACCATTTGCCAGGAAAGCTGCAGTCTTGGGCTTATACTCTTTTCTGGGGACCACTCAAGGGCATCAACCAGGTGCTGGGAAGTGAAGCAGAGCCTCAGGAATGTCTTTTCACCATCAACTGAATTTGAGTCATGTTGCAATTCAAGCTTTCTCCAACTCCCCCATCCCCTCCCATTGACAGGCTGCCCTCACTCTCTTTCTCACCTGCCTAGCAGCTGTGTTTGCATCTTGTAGTTTGTGGCCAAATGTTACGTGAGTCTTATTAAATAAGGTACTTTTTAAAAAGGTGATTGAAAGGGAGAGGAGTGGAGGACAGGAATTCCTAAAGCTATATTCATTTTGCACCCTCATCCTGGAGCAGGCTTCGTTCCTGAAGGAGAAGGTGTAAGGGGGAAGATGGATCAC
Source organism: Hippopotamus amphibius kiboko (assembly GCF_030028045.1). NCBI lineage: Eukaryota > Metazoa > Chordata > Mammalia > Artiodactyla > Hippopotamidae > Hippopotamus > Hippopotamus amphibius. Next base: position 139,832,203 of record NC_080188.1, on the reverse strand, counting down.
TTATCTGAGTTCCCGAGAACTACTTGGAGAGAGTTTCAGGGCCCTGCCTGGATTTGAATGACGGGCTCTTAAAAGTCCATTCTGCCTCCAAGATGCCCTGATCAGTCATTTGTTCATTCAGTCATCCATTAAACATTTGCTGGACCCCAGTATCAGGCACTGTGAGGAATTAAAATTGAAAAGTAAGCGACCTTTCTCCTTCAAGAACTTTACCATCTACTAGGGACAATAAGTCATGCTCAAATATCTATGTTGCAAAGTGGGTGTGTCAGCAACTAAGGCAGTGGGCCTCTGTGAGCTTTGTTTTAGGGAAACAGCAGCTCAAAGAACACCTATGGGTCCACCGGCTTTCCACTGATGAAGACTGGGAAGCTGAGGGCAGATTTCACAGAGTATACTCACGAGTGCCATGTGGACCAAATGAAAATATGATGACAATAATAAATAATTTATTAAGCATTAAAAGACACTGTCCCCAGAGTTGTATATATGCTGCCTTATTTGGTCTTCACAATAACTTTAATAAGTACATACTGTTATTATGCCCATTTTACAAATAAGGAAACTGAGATCAGTAGAGGGTCTGAAGCCCGTCAAAAGTGACCCAGTCAGGAGTTGTTGGCAGCAAAGCCTGTGCTCTTAACCACCCAGCTATACTGCTCCCACATGACTGTGAAAAAGTACCCTTACAAAAATCCAGTTCTAGAAGGAATAATTTCAACACGTTGGCCACATGCACTGCCAAACTCCAGTACAGGCTCACTCTACCAAAATGTGAAGGCAATGGGACAAAAGCTGGCAGAGGTGAGCTCTGTTTGGTTATCTTTCATATGTTCTTAGGCCTTGGGTTTGTAGTATCCAAATAATCTTCACAGGGCAGTGTTATCTGAGGCGGTATGTGAGAGAGTGACACACACACTTCCCATACAGGACTATGGGGTCAGCTGCCTGGCTGGCAGCCGGCGGAGAATTCATGGAACTTGGATGGCCTTCAGAATGGGTACTCCATGAAACCGTTCAGCTTATCTTGCCTCATTTATTTTTGCTTTCGGGAACTTACCACCACGGGAATGCTATCCCTCTGATAGTCTGAGTGCACAGGGCCAACCAAGATGATGGAAGAGCAGCTCCAGGGAAACCATAGCCCGGCTCAGTGCTGAAAGTACTGTTTTAGAGGAAGGCAGGATTTTAGGGATGGTAAGGAAGAAGATCACAGAGGGCACCAGTTTGCCGCACCGTCTCTCTTTGTACACATCTACGCTTTGTTTACAACTCTTAGAGCTTTCTATTGAAGTTGTCTCTCCCTCACTGCTAGAATTAGGATAGATAGACCCTGCTGGAAGCTCAGCCCCCAAGGCTACCGTTCAGACCCCAGTTGTCCATTCCAAAGGTGTGGCTTCCTGAAATGTGCCGGATGTTTTCCAAAGTGGCAATACTCCTGATGAGATGTGAGCAATGGTAGAGCAAGGAAGGATAGATCATCAAAGGGCAAATGTCTCAATTTACATCTTAAATGGCATTATTGATCTCCGAGAGCTGAGCTTTCTAAGGTCTGTAGGAACGTCTTACAAGTCCTGGGAATAGGGAATTCAAGCCAATTTGCATGGTGACCAAGTATCAAGCCCATCTCTCAATTCTTCTTTCAATATAGAAGCACAGTGATAGATACAGAGTATTGAGGGAGTACAAGTTTATTGTATGAATGAATAAATAAACACATATTTGAATATATATAAGCATGAATGAATAAATTAATAACAAATGAATGAAAAGTACACATGCTTTCTGACCAGACATAAAATATATTTACTATCTAGTTTTGTCAGATCCGGAAGGTCATTTCTGATAACTAAAAATAATAAAATGAAATACAGTCACTGATGGTTTTATAGTTTGTGTGTCAGCAAGTTCCCTCTCACCTATCAGCACTGGGTGCTTATTCTTACTTTATCTATTATATTTTCTGGAAACTTATCTTTACTTGAAAAGCAGGGTTCTATTCCAGCAGCTGTCAGGTCATGACACAGAGACAACTGCCTGCCCTACTTACTCATGAGAGGGAACACGATCAATGGCCAAGTGGGTAAAAATGCAAAGAAGCAGAGGTGGCGAAAGACCTACTTTGGAAGGTCTTGTAAACACTCTCACTCTGCATAAGGTGGAGCCCACTGTGGCAGGTGGAAAACAGCAACCTCATCTTCACAGCAAAAAGTAGCAAGCCTTAAGGCACTGATGGGATGTGGGGAAGGAGTGGGAGAAAGTGGGACAGGAGATGGAATAAAGGGAGAAATGATTATACTGTTCATTTTTTGTTGTTTTTAAAGGGTGGATTTTATGGTATGTGAATTATATCTTTTTTTTTTTTTGGCTGTGTTGTGTCCTCATTGCTGTGCACAGGCTTTCTCTAGTTGTGGCAAGCAGGGCCTACTCTTCATTGTGGTGCGTGGGCTTCTCACTGTGGTGGCTTTTCTTGTTGCAGAGCATGGGCTCTAAGCACATGGGTTTCAGTAGTTGTGGCATGTGGGTTCAGTAGTTGGGGCTCACAGGCTCTAGAGCACAGGCTCAGTAGTTGTGGTGCACGGGCTTAGTTGCTCCATGGCATATAGGATCTTCCTGGCCCAGGGATTGAACCCATGTCCCCTGCCTTGGCAGGTGGATTCTTAACCACTGCACCACCAGGGAAGCCCAATTATACTGTTCGAAGCCAACACTTAGCTAGGAAGGTGCTGTGAAGATGAAACGGGCTGATTCCTAGACCAGCAGCAACCCAGATCGAATGAAAGAGTGAAAACTCATGTGACTACAGGGAGGGTCTATGGACTAGAAGAATTAGAACTGAGTGGCTTGGACAGGAAAGGGATGCTTGGAGAGTGTTTGACGAGTTCAGGTGGCCAGTCACCACTCTGTAAGGAGTGTCTCCATATGCCAGGACCTACAGTGGGCACTGGGGATAGAATTTTGACCAAAATACTCCCTGACCACATAGAGCCTGCAGTCTAGTGGGCAGTAGAAAGATTCCTGGATAAATTGTGAAAATCGGGGTTTGTGGTCCCATCTCCCCCACTGGGTACCCTGTACAAATCACTGTGTCCTTCTGGGCTTTGCCTGCCATTTCGGGGTAGAATGAACAAGTCCCTTGTGCTCAGTCTCCAGGGCTCCGCTTTTAAACAGAAGAAACGTATAGTTGAAGTTCACCAATCTACTGTGTTTCTGTTAGTATTCTTTTTATTTTAATTCAAGTAAAGTGAATTATATTATCTTTTATTTTACATGGCATAGATAATACAATCTTACATTTGTAAAAATTCCAGATGCCTCTATATCCATCCATTTATGCATTCTTCCATCTAACAATATATTCATAGAGGTCTAACAAGAGCAGAGTTTCCCAATTTTCCTTCAGTCGAAAGATTCCGAATCATTTGAATTCTAATGGTGAGTATATGTCATTCCTTCCCAGTAAAACAAAGCATTATTTGCATACAAATGGAATAAATTGTAAGGAATCTAGGTCATTGAAAGAGTGGCCTGACTCAGTAACTGTGGGAGCTGCGATCGTGGGGAGAGGGTCTGTTTGTGCGTCATTGTGGGTAGTTTACTTGGAGTTGTTCTGCTCTCTTCAGGTACCAGACGTGCTCCAACAATGGACTGGTGGCAGGGTTCCAGAGCCGCTACTTCGAGTCAGTGCTGGATCGAGAGTGGCAGTTTTACTGCTGTCGCTACAGCAAGAGATGTCCATATTCCTGCTGGTGAGCTTGGTAGCCAAACGCAGCCCCTCACTGCTCCTGGGCTGAGGGGAGCTTGAGGGGGGAGGGGGTGCTCTGGTCCAAGTTTCTGGCTTCAAATAAGCCTGGGCTATCACAAAGTTTAAAAATAGCAGCTAGCCTATAGAAGGGGATGGATGAATGGATGGATGGATGGATGGATGGATGGATGGATGGTTGGATGGATGGATGGAAGAAAAGGCCAGAATAATATTCACACTAGGAGAGACCTTACAGGTCATCAACCCAATGCGCCTAGGCACCTCTTTTGGCAGAAAAGGAAACAAACCGAACAGTAGAGCAAGGGCGTGACTTGCCCCAAATCACCCAGCTATTTCATGGGGCTTTACTTCTAAACTGAAGTGTACTGACTTCTGTTTCAGCGCTGTTTTCCCTCTATCACAGTAACTTCTCATCACATCCAAGGCTGCTGGACTCATTTGGGAACTTATGTTTTCCTGCAGGACTTCTTTGGAAGAAGTCAGCCCTATTCCCGGTCAGAGTGGCAAACAGTATATAATTATAGACTGAAAAAGGAGGCTAGTACTTTTTAGATCACTTTGTAATTCCAGTCTGTGAAATTTTATTCCTTTTCACTCCCTGGGCTGATGCCAAATATCACTTGATCTAGCCTTTGAGTTGACTAAAAGAATGTGTATATATTTATTTACCCTGATGATTTACACTGGACGTGGACAACGTAACTTGTCCCAAATTCTTCAGTCTGCAGTCAAGTAAGACATTTCTGCTTTGGATAAAGGAATCCCAAAGTGTCAACATCTGAAGCTTGGCTCGTTCAAGTGATGTCTCTCTCCACAGTGTAATGCTTGGAAGTACAGCCTTGTGGGTTATGCTTATTCTCTGCAACCAGAGAGCATGGATCCACGGATGCCCAAGTGGGGCTCAATGTCTCTAGGGATAGGCATCTCCAAAAGCTTAACATTTTTCTATTTGAAGTAACGATAAACGGTAAATTCAGAGCTCAGGGCCAGCTGATATCAGTAGCTATCTGATGGGGCAGAGACCTTTTCCAGCTCTCCAAAACGCCTCCATAAAGCTGTTCTTACTCTACCACAGCAGGTGAACAGGCATGGCTGGGGTGTAGGATATAACTGTAAAAGTTTCTGAATCTAAGACCTAAAGGGTCTCACATTCTGGGGTAGAGTAGAAGGAGCCCACCAATTGCTAAGATGCTAAGAATTTTATGAACTTGGAGCTATGTATGTAGGAACAGTCTTGAGGTCAAAGGCCGACAAATAGAGATGAGCAACTTTTCTTAAGTTGCCTGAGACATTCAAATCTCTGGTAGCAAAATTTATCCTTGACCTTGGTCTGCAATGGTCTGCCCGTCCTCCCTCACCACCTCCCCCTCCCCCTTCCTCACACCACTCTATCACCCAGACACATCACTGATGGTTGGTAGAACCAAAGGATGTGGGGAGAGAGGAGAGAATTACTCAGAAAGACACAGCAAGTCAACTGAGAAGCGGTCCCTCTAAGGAAGGATTTGCTTGGTTGCACCTCTTTCTGATTGCGTGGTGTTAGAGCTGAGAGCTACCGTGGTTGTCAAGGAAATGGTACTTTTTCAAAGGGACACTGGAGCAGCATCAGAATGAGATTGCCGTATGCGCCAGGGTGTACAGTGCATGACTCACAATCCCACCGGTGTGTCTAGACGTTTTAGTGGCATCTTTAAATTTCCTGAGTCATGACGTTACATGTTTTTCCAAATTGAATGAAACCTCTAGGGCATGAATTAGGTCTTATTTCTTCAAAATAGCATATTGTCTGGCCCAAAGTAGGCCCTTAATCAATTTCTCGAATGAATAACTGATCACAAGACCATAGGAACAGTAACAGTGGTGAAACCTGACATTGGTATGAGGATGTTTTATAGTGGAAAAAGACTTCATTCACATGCATCATTTTATTTGATCCTTTTAACAGCCCTCCGAAGTGAGAATTGTTTTCCCACACCTTCCCACAGAGAAAAGTCCTGATAACCCTCTTATTTGAAACCTTCCCTTACATAACTTTAACTAGCTTGAATCACCTCTCAGGGAACTGGACATGTGTGGGTGGGGAAATTTTTCTCTTCCCACTTTGAAGGCCATTCTGCAGCACTGAGCCTGACACTGTGAAATGAGCATCTATCCTCTCTGTGCTTGCAAGCTTTTAGGGATTCAGGAATAGCACTACTCTGCACAGGAGAAAAAAAGAGCAAATCATCCAACAAACTCCCACGTAAGTGCAGGATTTATTTGTTCGATGGGAACCAAGGTGCTGCTCCCATTTCAGTCTCTGCAGTCTCTCATAAGATAGTATAACATCACTAAACTCTGGCAAGAGATCGAATTCTTGATAGATGCAGACAAGGCGTCCCTCTCTGGTCCCCACTGGGATTGAATACGTATGAAAATGTTACACATATTTATTTATACGTGAGAATTCAAATTCTCAGTCCATTCATCTGCAAACCACAAACACATGTCACTGAGGAAGCCACAACCTTTCAGAGACTGCTTGAAATAATTCCCCAGTCTCCAAACAGCCCCAGTGGCTGCATGCCTAATACCAGGCTGCCCCCCATCAGCACGCTGAGGCTGTCCAGGCATAGACTATGTCCCAGGAACCAACAGTTTTGAATTGAGCAAGTGTTTCCTTTCCTAAATGGTTCTTCTCCAGATTCATGACCTTTCATCAGGTTCACTGGATGTTTTGACATAAAAAAAAAAAAAGTCCTTCCTCAGAATCAACATAGATGACCCATTAGTTTTCCTTCAGCCTTGAGTTTCTATGACTGTCAGATGTTGCCTTCTATTCTCCACTGCCTGGTCCCCACCGCCCCCGCCCCGCCGCCTTCTTCTCAAGTCATAAGCCAGAGAATGTTTTTTCTTAATTCCTAGACCACTCTAGCTAACAACAATGAAATCAGTTCATCAGATTATTCTTCTCCTCTCTCTACCCCCAAAGCACTCCATCAAAGCTAATCTTTAACTCCTACTCTCATTGTTCAGATTTCAATACAAGATGGATAGTGTTTGCATGACTCTTCTCCATGAAATCGTGGTGGGGATGAGAATGACCTCATAGGTATCTCCACTGTGGCACCTGCCGCCCGCACCCTGGCTCAGACGGCTGCTGCAACATTGCTCCCACAGGCCTGGTGGGAAGGGCAGCTTCCTCTGAACAGGTTAGAAGCTGTTATTATAGAGATAGAGACACCCACACTCTGAGAAAACAGGACTGGATGTTACATCTTCAAGCAGCTTGTATTGAGTTTAGATGCTCCTGTGCCCTAGACCAACCTTTGCCTGGCATGGCATGATGTACAAAGCACTCATTTTGGGGGACAACGGCCCCTCTGAGCTTGAGCAAAATCAAGCATACCCTTCATCAGCTGGGGTGGCTATGGTAATTATTGTGCCGTATTTATAATATAGAAGTGTATTTTCTGCCTGCACATCAGGGCTGCCTCCCTCCCTATGCTCAAACTTCAAGAGCAGAAATTTCAGAGATGTGGCTGGTTGTCTAGGAAGTATTGGGTAACCCAAGTCCAGGCCCTACTTGCTACTTAGAGCAAAGTAAACCAGACCAAATATTGTTGCCTCGTTCTCTCTAGTCTGCTCCCCTTTACTGTATTCTACTGGGTGGGCCAAAATGTTCATTCAGGTTTTTCCATAACAGCTTACAGAAAAACCCGAACGAGCTTTTTAGCCACCTCAATAGGAATAATCACTCATTCCTCTATTCATTAATTCATTTAACCAGAGTGAATAGAAATGGATATAAAATCAGTACAATTCTTAGACTCTGACTCAGTTCCTGATGAGGAGGAGGAGGAGGATTTTTGTGTATTGAGCACCTACCACGTTAGCACATTTACTTCTTTTTTTATTTTTTTTATTTTTTATTTTTTTCAGTTTTAATTTTATTTATTTATTTATTATTTTTGGGGGGTGCACATTTACTTCTTATGCACAGGAATCATGATATTATGACACAGATGAGAAAACTGAGGTGCAGAAGCTGTGACTTGTTCAAAGTTCTGAACCCAGTTCCGACAGGTCTGTCTGTCTCCAAATCCCATGTTCTTTGCACAGAACTGAGCTCTCTGAATCTTAATGAGGAAATAAAGCCTGGACAGATGAAGTATTTGGTAACAATGCAGCAGGCATCTAGTAGTGAAACCAGAGGATGAAGTGGTTATTTTAGCTGGAGGGAAGACGTTGCAGATGGAGTTGCCCCCACGGATCACAGGACCAGGGCAACCATGATGTAATGAGGCCAATGAAAGCCAACATGAGTTGAAACAAATGTGTTTGCTAACCAGCCCTGGGCCTGGACAGTGAGCTGGAAACTCAGATACAAGAGAGCAATTTGGAAAATACTTCGGGACTTTCCTCTTCTAATTTAAGCCACAGATATCTCTGGAACTGTGTTCTCCATGTTGTGGTACATACTTGAAGTGTTTGACATAGAGATCACTAAAATGCTGTAAGAGGACAGACCTGAACACTGCATTCTTCCTCATACCCCCAGAGTTCAGGGTCTCTCTGCAGAGAAGGGCACTTTGGTGACTACAGACTCATTTAGTCTCATTTGACCACTTTCCTCAGCCCTTTACAAGAGAAGCCAGAGTGACTGTTCCTTTGAGTTTGCTTTCCTTTATCCATGAGTGCAATTGGGTTTTACTTTTTGCATTTTTGCAAAAATAATTCAAACAGGTTCTGATACAGCACCTATTGGGGATGCCAGGCCACGGACAAATTAGTCTACTAAAATTTCCTCATTTCTTGTAGCTTACCTAGAAAAGCAGTTATTATGCAAGAGCAGATTGATCACAAACAGATTCTGTTTATTTAAGACACTTCTCAATGATTTGCCTGTAAGAAAGGGGCTTCTTCTTTTTGGCTGGATGTAGAATATAGGCAAACTTCAACACATCAAGTCTATAAATGTTGAATTTCTCCTCCATGCCCACTGCTGAACTAGATCATAAAGGTGTATATGCCTGCAGTGTACCAATAACCCCTCAAGGAGTTCACTGTATTGGACGTCATCGTGAAACAAGAAGCTATACTGTATTCTGTTTTTTAATCACATATGTGGTGCTGAAAATAGAACATTAGAATATGATATTTTAAATAAGGTGCTAATTGGGAAGTGGAGAAGATAGGAGCAAAACAGAATTAGAGACTGAATTGACCAGAATAAGCTTCTCTGAAATGTTTGAGCACAGGCTGAGCTCTCAAGAGTGGGATGGAAAACATAGTTTACCCTTAACTTGAAAAAAGCTGAGGTATGGCTTCCTCAGGTACCTCCTTCCGCTTTAACTTGTAAATGCTGAGTTTCCTTCCAGTTTTTACAGTAGAAAGTCTGTTGTGTGTGCCTCTCTGGCATCCCACAAAGTGGGATAAGGTTGAGGATGTGACACTAGCTGATTTGGGCCATGAGACACAGCGCCATTTGTCACATGCACAGCAGTGGGGTGCATGGTCTGAAAGTGGAGCCTCTAGGATGACCCCAAATGATCCAGCTGTCCTACCTGCCGGCAGGTCAGGCATGTAACAGATAGATGCTGGTGCTATGAAGTCTGACTTAATGTTCAAGTCTCAGTAATCAAGAATAGAGGTGAAGTTTGTTAAAATCTTATACTGAGTCACTTTCTATTGAAGAGTAGAGTCAAAACCTTTCCTTTAACTATCAAAAATTGCATAATTTCTTAAGCAAACTTCCAACAAAAGGTAAAATTGTCCTCTTGATCTAAATTCTATCTCTACTCCCCTTTTTAAAATGAATGTGATAACATATATCTGAGTAAGCTCTGTGATATGTCCCATTCTCTAGCAAAGGAGAATGCCATCTATCAGCTGCAGCTCGGTTTGTGGTAATGTATTGGAGAGCAATCATTTATTGATTTTAGTTGGATCCATTGATAATTTCAGAACTTTAATAATCTTAAATGAGAAAATCCTATACCAATCTTAAAAATTCCTTCCATTTGCATGGGCTTTCTTCAGTTTATAACTAAGTCATTTAATTTCTTTCCATCTCCTTCAACCTTATCTAATACAAGAAGTTGTACAAGTTGTTCTATGTTATCAAGTTCTCACTTAGCTTTGGAAAAACTGTCCATCTCTCTTGTCCTGCCTGCAGATGGCAGAAAAAGTAATATAAAATGAGAACTTGTACCCCAATAGTCACTCATCCAAAAGAGATGGGAGGAACACATACACACCACACACACATACACACATCAGTCTTTGTAAGAGAGCATATAAAGCTCCTGATAGAAGCTTCAGTAATAGACTCATTGCAGTAAATTGAATAAAGGCACCTTTCTGAACAAACTTTCCCTTCACCTTGCCAAGCTGGAGGCTTGTGTAATTGTTGTAATTGGTCTAGGAATGTATGGCAATGCTCAGTATGAAATGTGCTTTGTCAAAAAGCTGCCTAAAGTGATCTGGTAATTCACAAGGAATCTGGAACCAGACTGAACTCTTCCCCTCCTGCTCTCAGGAAGCTCATTGCCATAGTTTATGAAACCCTGATCTTCTGTTTCCTTGTAATTTCCTGACAAGTCACTCTGCCCTTGTCCCAGTGTCTAGTTCTAAAAGTTTAAATTCTTTGTTTCCCTCAGAGGAGCTATTACTAGGGCTTTTATATATTAGACTATTTTGTGTGTGCATAATGTCATCAAGAACTCAACGCAGACACATCCATCTGGTTCTAAAATTCAGAATCCTGGACCTTATTGAAACAACAATTCCCTCTATGAGTGGCGTTTGGGGGGTTCACTGATTGGGGCCTTTCTCCCTCTGTATTTTCAGTTTCATAAAGTAGGGATAATTTCTATCCAAACTCCTTCCCTACCCCCTTTAATCTAGGATTCTGTAAAGTCTAAACTTGATCTCATGATTTTACAACAAAAACAAAACAAAGCAACAACAAACCCCAGAAATCAACTAAAAACAAAAACTTGGCCGGTAGGAAGATGGAAATACACAAGTAAGCGTATATAATATCTTCTCCAGGGCATTCTAGAAATTCACTGAACAGCAGTCCCCCACAGAGAAATTTCCCAGACAAACTATTCAATTGAACAGCAGGCCTTTGGTTTGGTCACTACCAAAAATGAAGCAATAGGAAATGCTAGTTGAAGAAAGCATTGGATGACTTTTGTCCCCCCTTTGAAGCTTAAAACATCATGATTTTTTTAAAAAACAAGCCTCTCTTTCCCACTTTATTCCAAATGTATTCAACAATCCAAATAATCTGAAGGTAGATCAGTAAAAACTTAAAAAATAGAAGTCTAGCCTAAATATTTCCAGTAGTTTTGGCAATTGGATTTAGCCTAATGCAGTAATGCCTTATGTAGATTCTGCCTCAGCACATGTTAAAATGTTTGGCAATACATTGTATCTAAAGAGTGCTCTGAAAGGTCTAGAAAATATTTTGTGTTCGCTGATGTAAGAAGAAATGCCTCCTGCTCCATGTCTTTTAATCCTGATTTGCATTATCCACATTTTCAACAAATCCCTCTTTCTTTGGGTAAACTTGAGAATCCTCAGGGATCACAAACCAATGGAATCCAAATGAGAACCTAGTAGGTCCATTTATGAGTCATTTAACACTTTCATTAGAAAGAGAAAGTCCTTGTTCTGGGTCTCTTTAGAAGCACAAATTAGACTTCTGCATTAGCCTTATTTCCTTTCATGAACATTAAGCAGAAATACATGTAACCCACTCTGAGTTGGGTTTGGCATCCTGATAGAGCATAATTATATCTTAAGAAGAGAAAAATCAGAGAACAAGGACAACTGCATAATGTGGGAAAAGGAATGGTTATGAACAAAGAGAGTGAAGTTTTAGGGCTCTGGCTAACCCAGGATATCTTGAGCTAACCATTGATCTTGTTGCATCTAAGCATTGAGATCCTCCTAGGAGAACTTCCAGTTTATAAATCAATCTTTTTAAGATTTCATGACAATCCTTGCAGTATTAAATCTACATGGGGGAGATATTTCTATCATCAACATACAATGACCTGTGATCCCAAATCAGGTTAGGTTACTGACATTATTTTTTCTCAAGCAGCCTTGGGGGTGCAAATAAAGACTTTGGGGAACCCATCATACTGAAAGGACTATTTTGGTCCTGAAGAGCCCCAATGGTGAAGTCTTATAAGAATCAGGAAATTCTAGATTTATGCCAGGGTGGACTACAGTGAACCTACTCAGAGAGAGGCCCAGGATTGACTTAATCTTGGAGGAGAAAGAAGGAAAGAAGAAGGATAAAGAAGAAACAAAATTTCTCCTAATGGTTCAACTCCTACCAAGTGTCACATGTATTTGTTTTAGTCCCAATGACAAACCTATAAGGTAGCTTTCATTCTTCTATAGACCAGGAAACTGAGATTAAATGACTCACCCAAGGCTATTTGTTTATTCAGCAAATACTTACCACCTACCAGGAACTGCTTTAGATGCCAAAGGAACAATGGCAGACTAGGTAAAGACTACCCTTACACAGGTTACATTTTACTTTAATATTTTTCAAACACTTTTTTGATTATGACTCACAGTAAAAAAAAATGCACATTAAACTATCAGACAATACAAACATCACATAAATACAGGCATATACATTTGAAACAAAGTTTTTACACATATACACAAGAACTTATCTTTAGTGTGGACAATGCAGTCTCTGACATTTTCTATTCTATTTCTTCTTTTTTAAAGTTCATCTGGTACTCACCAATTAAACTGATTTCATGATCTACTAGTAAGTCACAATCCACAGTTTGAAAGCATGGTTCTAGTTGAATGGAATGGACTAATATTGACATTAATCAATGTTTCCTCAAGCCTGAGGAGTTATCTTTTTTTGTGTATAGTTTAGTGGCAAGAAGGAACATGAGAAGTGAGAGGAGGCTGCCTATCTTTTTGCAGACTGGAATGGTTTGCTGGAGGCCATCCAGCTCTGGTCTTGGTCTCCCATAATGTTCAAACTCCATCTCTCCTTTATGGCATGTCTCCTGTTTGCCCTCAGCAATAATAGTTTTATCTTTTTCTTCTAAACATTTGTTCTTCCCACATAGGCTGACAACAGAATATCCAGGCCACTATGGTGAAGAAATGGACATGATTTCCTACAATTATGATCACTATATGAGAGGAGCAACAACCACTTTCTCTGCAGTGGAAAGGTAAGCCTTCCCCACGGGCTAAGGTTAGAGAGGTCAGGGACCAGCTCCATGCAAGTGTCATGTCTGCAGGAACTTTGATCTGGGGTTTTCCCTATTTTAGTTTCCCACTTGGTCTAGGATTAACTGAGAGATTGACAGAACAATGGAAAGCAGTGGGAACTGAACCCATTTCATGGAGCAACTCACTCTTGGAGATGAGGTTGGGTTCTAGCTTGCTCAGAGCAGGAAATCCCCAACTTGGTATTCCGTCATGTTCTAAGCTCTTCCCTTTACTCAATTTCAGAGCTTTTATTTTTTTTTTTTCTTTCTTTCTTACCAAATCATAGGTAGAAAGGACAAAAATGATTGAAAGAGTAGCCATTGTCAAGATGAACCCTCTCCAGTGCCATTTCTCTATGTGGTCCCCACTTTGGGTTGTGGGAAAGGAGAGAGAAGAGGAGAGGGGGCTGGAGGGGAGAAACAACAACACTTACCAACCATATTTAGAGATAAAAAAGGAGAATTTAAATAACAGAAAGGAAAAACAGCACTAATTTTTTAATCCCTTTGCTCTCACAATCAGCTCCCAATCTTATCACAAATATTGAATACATCAAAACAAAACAATAAGAAGAAAATAAAAATTCTTCTCCCTACTAATAAATAAAGAGATTTGAATAAATTCAGGTGTTAAAATGTTGATTTGTCCTACTTTTTGTCAGGTGATCCTCACTTTACACAGCAAATGAATCCCTGAAAAATTACCAAAAAATGTTTTGCAAATAGAACAAAGCCTAACTCATTAATTCGTTAAATAATAGACTGATGAGTTTGAGTGTGACATCTTTTGTGTATGTTTGTGTTTTTGAGTGCAAAGATATCATACCTAACTGAAGTTAACTTATTTAATACGACTCTCAATTCAAACAACAACAACAACAACAAAAAAAAAAACATGAAGCAGCTCTGAAAAGACACAATATGTGTTTCAGGCTACATGGACAAATCCCTCACATTTACTCATAGGCGAACCCCTCAGTTCTCACACACTAACTACTTGCATTTTAGATACCATTTTAACTTAACTTAGTTACTATTTTCTAGAAGGGGCAAGTTAAAAAATAAAGAGGAAAGTACTACTTAGAATAAGACTCACTTTACCAGTGGGAAGAAATAGCTGAATGATGTGACAAACACAAAAATATACTTAAGAAAAAGAAAGAAAGAAAAGGAAAGACCTAAGAACACAGAGATTATGGAAGCCCGGTGACACTTCGCAAGGGTATGTAGCCCCAAAGGGCAGCACTGGATATAGTATAGCAGGATGCTCAATATTCCCCATAATATCTCCAAGTCAACAAGAAAATTAGTTCTGCATTTCCTGTTTACAACCCTCAGAATGGGAGAAAATGCTTGCCAATGAAGCAACGGACAAAGGGTTAATCTCCAAAATATACAAGCAGCTCATGCAGCTTAATACCAAAAAAGCAAATAACCCAATCCACAAATGGGCAGAAGACCTAGATAGACATTTCTCCAAAGAAGACATACAGAAGGCCAAGAAACACATGAAAAGATGCTCAACATCACTAATCATCAGAGAAATGCAGGTCAAAGCCACAATGAGGTATCACCTCACACCGGTCAGAATGGCCATCACCCAAAAATCTAGAGGCAATAAATGTTGGAGAGGGTGTGGAGAAAAGGGAACTCTCCTGTACTGTTGGTGGGACTGTAAGCTGGTACAAGCACTATGGAAAACAGTTTGCAGGTTCCTTAAAAAACTAAAAATAGAACTACCATATGATCCAGTAATCCCACTACTGGGCACATACCCAGAGAAAACCATGATCTGAAAAGAAAAAGGAGCATAATGTTCATTGCAGCACTATTTACAATAGCCAGGACATGGAAACAACCTAAATGCCCATCAACAAATGAATGGATAAAGAAGATGTGGCACATATATACAATGGAATATTACTCAGCCATAAAAAGGGATGAAATTGAACTATATGTGATGAGGTGGATAGACCTAGAGTCTGTCATAGAGAGTGAAGTTAGCCAGAAAGAGAAAAACAAATACTGTATGCTAACACATATATATGGAATCTGAAGAAATGGTACTGATGAAACCAGTGACAGGCAAGAGTGGAGATACAGAAGGAGAGAATGGACTTGAGGACACGGGGCTGGGGTGAGGGCAAAGGGGAAGTTGGGATGAGGTGAGAGAGTAGCATAGACATATTTTCACTACCAACTGTAAAATAGATAGCTAGTGGGAAGTTGCTGTATAACAAAAGGAGATCAACTTCATGGGAGATGCTTTGGAGGGCCAGGACGGGGAGGGTGGGGCGGAGTTATGGGAGGGAGGGGATATGGGGATATGTGTGTAGATGTAGCTGATTCACTTTGGTGTACCTCAGAGATGTGTACAAGAATGTAAAGCAAATATATTCCAATAAAGAGTTAAAAAAAAAAAAGGCAGGAAGGAATACCACCCAAAATTTCCACCAAATACATACCATCCAAAATGTCCACCAAATAAGGGCATTTTGGCATGCCATCCAAAATTTCCACCAAATAAATACATTTTGGCAGTTAAAATGTCCAACTGCTATTGGCTTGGAAATTTTCAGTTATGTGGTTTAAGTCAAAATCTTGGAAAACTGAGATATTATGTCATGCATTTGTTTAAAATGAACATACCCATTGCAAGTTTGCTGCTGTCACTAACAATCAGTGGCTTAAAGGTCCACAACTTGGATTTCTTCCACTCTGCTGAAAGATGCTGAGGCCACCACCTTAGAGAAATATTGTCAGTGCAGGACTCACTGAGCAGGAGCTTTTCCTCTACATGCAAATCATATTGGTTTCCTCCTGGAATGGAGTTGCTCACCTGGGGCACTATTGACATCTGGGGCCAGATACTTCTTTGTTGCAGGAGACTTTCCTATGCATTCTAGATGTTCATCAGCATCCTGGTCCCTACACACTAGCTGGCAGTAGCAACCTCCTCTACCCCCATAGCTCTGACAGTGGCAACAACAAAAAACCCCGGGGAGCAAAATTGCTCTTGCTTGAGAACCACTGTCCAGGAGGGAAATCAGCGATGAAGTCTGATTTGAGTACCTTGATTCTTTTACAACCAAGTAGCCTAAATTTTGCTTAGCATCAGTTGAAAGCCTCTTAAAAGAGTAGTGTGGATGCCTGACTTAAGATCTTATTTACCTGTGTCTGTTGGCACAGAGAGAAATAAGACTAGTCTACAGTAATGAAATTCATCTGATAAACACGCATACCACCCATTTTCTAACCTCCATCTAAAACAAGCCATGTCCTCTGTTGACCACTGCAGGGATCTATACTAATAAATAGTTGGTTATCCAGGCTCTTAAAGATTTGCACTGGGGGACCCTATGTCCAATTATTCTAAACAAACAACCTGGAGCCACAGACTCAAATCACAGAGCCTGCCTTAGGCTGTTGGAGCAGCATATCCCATAGCCGCTGGCAAGAGTTATCTCCCAGAACTGAGAGTAGTCAGTCCCACCTTCTAGATCAGAGGCTAGATGAAGATCACTGTTGATGTTTAAGAGAAACTGATCTGGGAAGAGGCCTCTCACAATGAAAAGGAAGAAGGATATTTTAAGGTTGAACGATCCCACTGTGCTTTGGAAGAATCTGCGTGATCGTACATGGGATGACTCTTGCTTTTGGCCCTTTGTCAAGACTTTGAAAAGGATGTGACAGCCATGTCCTTGATGGAATTATGAGTATCAAGTTATGGAGGCATTCTGGTATAAGATAAAGAGCAAGATTTGAGTTCAACAAACTTAGAACCTGAAATTGTCACCTAATTATGTTAATAAAGTTCACATTTCTCTGAGTCTGCTTCTCCGCCTAAACAATGACTTGTCAGGAGGATTAAATGAGAAAATATGTGGTGCATCTAGTGCAATGCTAGATATGTTGGAGGACTCAGCAAATAGTAGTTGCAATTGTCATAACCACCACGGTTATCAGTGTTAAACAACAGCAGACCAGAAGAGTGCTGTGCAGAGTAGGTGCTCAATAAATTTTTGTTAAGTGGGTGAACAAAGAACTTAGGCTAGCCCTTAGCAAAGAACGTTCCTTGAAATGTATCCACACCATGATTTTTCAAAAATGAGCGATTCTATGTCTTCTCATACCCATACCTGATCATTTAAACAAATACGCAATTCAATTTCTGTTATGCAAGAATGGCAGGCATTTTCTTTTTCACTTTATGGATTTTAGAGTTGTTTCCCCTCCCTTCATTTCCCTGCAATAGTATTTCCACTGGAAGGGGAACACACGAGGTACAGCAGGGAGCCTAGCACATGGTACATATTCAGGAAAAGAAAGAACAAGCAGATGGATGGCCTGTGTAAGAGATGATTCTTTACAATGAAGTGGAGAAAATGTTAAATAAATGCTTTTATTCCAAGCTGTTAACCTATATGTCCAAGAGGTGCCTTTGAGACAGAGCAGTGGTGAGCTGATCACTGGTGATAAACAGGACCCTAACACGCCAGTAACCTAGTTAGTCCCCTCCTGGGTGCAACTTGAACTGGGTGAGGAGGTGTCCAGGACTCCTGACCCCATAGATGATTATCTATAGGTTTTCTAGAGACTTCATACAGACATCTTCCGAGAGGAAAGTGAGATTAGGTGTCCCTTAAATTCATGAATTCTCCAGAGGTTGTTCATTGCTTTTCCCTCAGCAGTGATTCTTCCTAAGGTGCCTTTTCTTACTGACATGAGCTCTCTGACTCTCCCCCTACAGGGATCGCCAGTGGAAGTTCATAATGTGCCGGATGACTGACTACGACTGTGAATTTGCAAATGTTTAGATTTGCAACCTATCAATCCGGGTAAAGGGAAGGGAGCCAGGAGACCTGAGGATGTCCACTTACGTTCACATCAGTTGGGACTCCTAAGCAGTTCCTACTGCTCTCTTCTCTTCTCCCCGAGCTGATTGGTAGCTGTCATGCCAGCTTTCTGGGCCTTTCTGACTAGTATTACACATAATAAAATGCTCAGTTTCTCACTTTCAACGTGTTCCGCAGCAACCATTTTATATACGTGACAATGGCTGTGCAGCACACGACGTACACCGTGTGCGTGCTCACAGCCTGAATAAAAGCCTGGTTGCTGGAGCACCTGTCACAGCCTTGCTGCTGCTTTTACTACCAAATGAGCTGCCTGGTGCTGAGCAGTATCGGTGAAGAGGTTCAGTAGTGGAGTGAAAGGACAGAAACCGAGGAAGGTGGTGATGAAGGTTCTCTGCAGCTATGTCTGTTTGAAGGAAACCTAGGGTCCTCACGGAGAACAGACCTTCTGCCTTCAGGGGACATGCTTCCACTCTCCCCCTTCGCATGAGCCCTGCTTGCCTAGAAGTTTAAGTGCAGAGCTCTGTGCTCCAGGAGGGAGGAGACTGGGAGGTGAAATGGGGAGATGGGAAAGTTTGGAGGCCGAAAGACTGAGGATTAGAAGAATTTCTTACATTGGAAAAAGATGGCTACCATACCCAGTAATGAAAATGAGCACAGGAACCAGAGGAACCTGTGAGAATCAGTCAGTAAGACAAAACAAGACAGAAGAGAGAGGTCAGAGAATGGGACTCAAATGAAGAACTTGGAGGGAAGGGGAGAGTGGCCAGGTTGCTTTGGAAAACAGAAAAAGGGGTTTGACTCACTGGCACCTGGAAAGGCTGGCATATGCCCTATAGCCATGAGAGCTACTGGAAAACTCACTTGGATTGGTCTCAATTCTCTGGATGGGAAAAGCTGCCCTGTGGAGTAGTTTAGGGGTGTCTTTTGCAGAGATGGCATTATCTTTCCTCCTCCTGTGATGTCTCTGTCCCCAGCCCTTTGTAGTCTCTTCAGCATAAAAGAAATAAAAATATTAGCATTCACTGTGCTGCAAATGTTAAGGTCACTTTTCCCTCCCCTCCCCTTTCTGATTATTCACCCATCTGTTGAGAAAATATAGCTTAGCATTGTGATTTCTGCCAGGCACCATGCATGGCACCAGGAATACAATAATGATAAAGACAGAGTATGGTTGAGAAACCCAATAAATAAAACACAAAGTGCTAAGTGCTTTCATTAAGAATCGGATGGAATCACATTTCTTTGCCTTTGAATCTAGCCTGATTTGTCCTCAACATCCTACAAACCTCCTCATACCAATGTGTCACATGATTTTTAACCGCAGGGAGCCCCTATTTCCTTTATTCACACAGTTTGCCTTTTCTTTCCGGATCTATGCTGCCCTTCTCTTCTCTTCTCTCTCAGGGGACCCAGGAGAGCAGGCAGCCAGGCAAAACCACAGGGCTCCTCCACCTTGTTATGCAACCCACCTAGATGGCCAAGATAGTGCATCTCAGCCAGTGATGGCTGCATTTCCCACAGTGAGATCTCGGTATTAGGAAGAGAAAGGCAAAGCTGAGGATGTCCTCCTTCGTCTTAATGCTGAGGCCCTTTTTCACAGTATGGCTTTGCTTTATTTCCTCCATTTCATTGTTTCCACCTCTCTGGCAATTTTACTTTACACCAAGCTTCACAGTGTTACGTTTCACAAAGGGCACCATTAATATTTCAGCAATTGCAGCTCTGGGTCAGGATGGCAGCCAGGAAATGGACTTAGGTGGGTGTGGGGGGCACAGCCGGAAGGGAGACAAGCAACACAGATTGGCTGACTTAGCAGCCATGATGAGAACCAAAGGTTGGGGAGGGGGTGGGGGGCACCAGGGAGCTGGTGGCTGGTGTTGGAGAGATGCAGCTGAGAGAAGCAGTCCAGGAGACTGCCAGATGGCGCAAGTCAGGGGAAAAAATAATAAAGCAATCCAGAAGTGTCTGTGCCAAGTAGAATAAATGGAGAGAAAAACTAAGAGAAAAGCTATGTTTGCATATTAGGGCAAGGACAGTAACAGTAAAGACATTATCAACTTGGTGCAAATCTGAGTAATTTATACTTTCTATCATATGTCAATCAGAAGGAACTAAGTGCCAGACTGGGGCTAAATCTCAGATCTTTTGACTGCAAGTTCTCTCTCTGAGCTCTCATCGCTGCAATCTTTCTACCAACTTGCCCACAACCTTGGATAAGCTATCTCCCCACTCTATGAGGACATTTATTTAGGTAATCATTGAGGTTTCTTGCAGTCCTAGGATCCTATGAACGCTATCATCTGCCCCAAATTGTTTACAAAAGGCTTTGCGAAGGCATTTCCTTCCAGAGAAAACACTTGGGATGAGAGTTGAAAACCTAGGTCCTACCCCTAGCTCTCACAGAAAGTGGCTGTGTAATGCTAGACAAATCCCCAAGCCCACCCTTTCCTCATCTGCCTGGTATGAACAGAAATCCCTTTTCCAATAACTTCACAAGATGGTGGTCACATAAAATGGGAAGAAAAGAGACAGGATTCCTGCCTCACAGGACCTACAGTCTGGCAGGGAGAGATGAGAAAAATAGACAATGAAGATGCACGTGCAGGAAAGTTTCTTGAGGAAGCCAAGCCTATGGTTGGCCCTGAACAATCAGCGGAACTTGTGAGGTGAATGCAGAAGAGTGTGGGCTCTGGATTTCAACTGTCTGGGCACAAGTCCTGGTTCCATCACTTATCAGCTGCGTGACCTTGCCTCAGTCACCTACCTTCCCTGAGGCTCTATTTCCCTACCAGTAAAGACAATAACAGTACTCACATCATGGGATTGTTGCAAGGATTAAATGAGACCTCATAGTGTCTCGTATATAATAAGTACCCAATAAATGTAATAAGAGGAATGGAGTATTATTAGTATACATTAGAAATAATGACCCTCAGGTAGGCTGGATGTCAGTAGAGATGAAGAATAGGAAAATTCATAGAAGAGGTGGGACTTAAATATTGCTTTTGTTCATTTACTTACTCATTTGCTCATATTCAGTCACTGAATCAATAAATTATTAAGTGCTTATTATATATCAAGCACTATACTAGGCACAGTTCCTGCATTCCATAGGATGATAAACTAAGGGAGTCAGACAAGCAAACAAATCATTACAGTTCAGGTTGGTAAGTCAAGAGTAGGTAGCATTTCAGTAGAGTGTGGTGAGAGGCTAGGGTGAGAAAAGGGAAAGTGGCATCAGGCAATAGAACAACGTAATGGAAGATACAAAAGGATGTATAGGCTTAGCATAGGTTCCCCAGGAAACATTAACGTCACTACGGTGTCTGGGAGGCACAACATGCAGTCATAATACCCTAAGGATGTACTGGTAGTTCACATCAGCACCATAAGGCATTCCATTATTTGTACACACTAACTGCAATTTTTGCGTCTCTCTGGGACTCAGATTGCAGCTGGAGACTCCTAGAAATCTAGAGAGAGGGAATTTATCAACTCCTCTCTCCACTCCCCCATCCCCCTATATGCACAAAACCATGGCCTGGAAAGTGTTCTCCCATCTTGGGTGTTCATCCACATGTATTATCTTTACGATCAACCGCTTTGATCCAGACAAGAAACTCAACTATTTTTTAGTTCCTTCAGAGGATTGTGTTCTCATAAAAGCATTAATGAATGTACAAACTAACTTAAAAAAAATTAAAAATTTACACATCCTTCTTCTGTGTTTTCTTTTTTTTTATTGTTCATCATGTAGTCAAGCATTTTCCTTCTAGTTAATCCTCCATCTAGCTTTCAACCTACTTGGTCCACTTCCTACCCTTCCAGATTCTCCTGCCTCTATTAAAGAAGGAAAATGTTGCTCAGTACAGCTTGCATCCAAACAGGTATGCACATCAAGGTGGCCAACACAAGCAAAGGCCATATAGTCAACAGCATCCACTCTTACAAAGAAAATCAAAGAAAAGAAAAAAAGCAAAAAAGAAAATCTTACAAAGCTTTAATCAATTTTAATTACAACCACTTATGTTTTGTTCTCTGAAATTAAACCCTGGTGTTAAGAAGTAGTACCAGAGCCTGGTTACTTTCTGGGAGCCAGAGTCATTAAGGTAAGTGAAATCCTTTGCAAAATGGTGTCTGGATCTAACTGGGCGTGTTACCCTGCTACCCATTAACTTGCTGAATTTATTTTATCAACTTATTCCTTTGTAAAGCAAGGGTAAGAAAACACACCTACCTCAAAAGTCACTTTAAATAATAATATATTCACACATAGCTCAGATTTTCATGGGATTTACACCTTTTCACAGAATGAAATAATCAGTATCTCCCCAAAACTAAAAACCAACCAAAACTACTTATGTATTTTAAAACCTATTTATTAGATGTCACTGTGCCTTGCTAAGTGCTGGAAATGTACCATTTGTGACCTCCTTCTTCTCCTCTTCCCGATGCATCCAGAAGGAGCCCAGTCATCTGTGTGAACTAATGAGCATCCATATCTGTGAAGAATGCTGAAGAGAAATATCTTTGAAAAAATGCAAATTATTATATTCTCTGAATTCTCTGAATGGCAACATTCCTGTTTATTTCTTTGTTCTTTTTTTTATACTTTTCTGCCTTTCCCAACTTTGAAAAAGAATCACCATTGATTATGCTTATAATAAGAAAAAAAAAAGTAATTTTAACCTTATGGAACAAAAACGGCCACCAGCTGCCAAGCAGTTCAGCCCTAGGACCGTGTTCCAGTTGAAAGGTGAGCATATGGTGACTTCATGGAAAGAAAGAGATTATAAAACCAGACTCTTTCATCTAACCGGCCGCCTAGTGGGTTAAAATTTAATATGCAGAATTACGTGCTCTTTCCAACATCTCTCACCATCCCCGGAGACAATGGAACAGATGTTCATTCTGTCATATGGCCAATGAGAAACTGATATTTAAAACTCCTCCTCTCACCGAAGTCTTACTTGCCCTTCAAGGCCAAGCATGGACTCAGCTTCCCCAGAAAACTTCTAGTGCTTTCTAAGACTGGTTCGGGGTCTCTCCCTGGCTCCTTCAGTACTCTGTGTCTTTGTTTTCACTCCCCTGAGGGCAGGGGTCCTGTCTCTCTCGTTCATTCATAGGTTTCTAGCACTTGGCAAGGTGTTTTACACATAGTGGGTAGCCAAGACATATATTCTAAAATTACTCTGGTTTCTAGTTGGTTTTCAGTTTTTATTGGGAAGACCTTTCAAAGCTCTAAGCAATCAATAATTGAAAACATGTGTAAAGGCACCCTGAAAATTGCATAGTTCTCTTAAGAGGCATGGCATTAAGATGATGCTGTGGTTTTGAGGGGGGTTAATGCCATCTCCTGCTCTCTTCTCCCAGCCTCATTAGGCAGTCATTAATTTCATCCTAGCTACTCACTAACGATGAGTGAGTTGGAAAACACACCAATCAGTCACAATTGTCATTTACATGTTCAGAAAGTGTGTCATCATACTAAGAACCGGAATGTGAATTTTGGTGTTTTTATGACCTTTTCGACTATATTGAAATCAATACCTAAGCAGCAAGTACAGGGCGAGACATTTGTTGGACATGAGATAGAGCCTAGTTAACTAACCCCTGAAGAGGCTGGGGGGCTGAGGGGCAAAGGGGCTTAGGTTGGTAAATTGGTACAGCTCTATGAATCTGGATGCTTTTTGAGTCTCATAACAGCATATGAGTTTCAAGGGGTGGGAGGGCGGTGATTTTTGTTCGATGTATCCCCTATACAACAAATATTTGATGAATAAATAAAAGTAGAGCCCTAAGACAAACACTAACACAGATTAAAATTTCATGAATGTAGACTTTATGACCCTTGTATTTCCTTGTTATTCCCACTAAGAGTTTACTTATGAGATTAGCTGGTGTTTAGCTGGACTGAAGCAGTGAAGCCAGTTTCTCAGAGTCAGGATTTCCTGTTTATAAGGTTGCCTGGCAAGCAGTCATAGAGCATACTCTTGTGCCACATCTTCCCTCTCTGTGGCTGGTGGATTTCAGCTGACCCGGTGTCTCCTTGGGCCTCTTTTGTTGGCAGACTCAAAAGTGAGCTCATTAGCTGTTACCCCTTGGAAAGACATTTTTGGAAATCAAACAGCTTCTGAGTCATACCTGCCTGTCCCCTACTGAGACAGTACAATGTCATGCAGATTAGTTCTGCCCATTGCTTCCAGGAGACAGGTGTGGAAAACCTCTCACAGTGTAAGACAGCACAGCTCAAGTCAGAGAAGGACTTCACAGAAATTCAGAGGGAAGGCGGGCTTAGTTCTCTGTATGCGTACATAAGCATTCATCAAAGTCCTTGCAGAGGGATAGAAAAAAAATGGAAAGATGTGGATGAGTGGATCATTGGGGCTGGGCCTCAGACCCAGCCCTTCCCAGAATGGCACCATTGCTTGTCCTAAATGCATAATCTCATACATTTGTGCTTTTGTGCATTTAATGTTGACTGTTACTTCAACAGGGTATCATTAATCACCTACTTTGTTCCTGGAACAGACTGAAGGAAACCACAAAGCATAAAACATACTCCTTTCCTCAGGAAGAGTTTTGTTCTAGATAGGGAGCCAAGACCTAAAATCTAGAAAGGTTAAAAATTAAAAGAAGGCTGCTTACAATCAAGTGCCCAGTGAGTGAGAATCAAGGGGACAGTGAGTGATACACATGAGAAATCTTATGCTATTGCAGAGGTAGAAAGATCACTATGGGTTGATGAAACAGAAGGCATTAGGACAAGTAAAAGAAGAGTCATGCCAGTAGTGGGGGCTGCCTGGGCAAACCTATGGAAGTGAGGTGGTTCTCAAAGAGCTGAGGGAAACCTTGGGGCCCATGAGTCCAATTTTTACATCTTATCCATGGAAGGCTGGAGCCCACTGAGGCTTGCTCAAGGACACTTGCTCAAGGACACCCCATGAGTAAGTGGCAAAGTCAGATCTAGAACTCAGGGCTCTGGGATCTTAGCTTGATGATGTACACTTCCAGATTCCTGCCCAGTGGTTTAATGTGGTTAAGTGAAAGGGAGATTCAGGCCCTTGAACTTTATGCTCTAATAGGCTTTCCCATTTAATATTTGCAGCTACTCTAGGTAGGCTTGCTTACTGCCATTTTACAGATGGATTCAAAGGTTTCTGAAATAGAAGGTAACTTGCCTAAGGTCACACAGCTAGTGAGAGTGGACTTGGAACCCAAGGCTGGCTGTTTGCAAACCCCAGTTTCTCTCTACTATGTCAACTGGGAGTCAAGGGTTTCCACTGAGAGTAAGGGGAGAGAAAGTTTTTAATCTCTGATTTTTATTGTTCCATAGCTAAATGTACAATATAAAGAAAAGAATTACAGATTTATTCTAATGTTTTACATATTACCCTTGGAGAGAAAGATACATCGTAAGGTAAGTGGGAGAACATTGTTGGAGGTCTAAAAAACCAGACGAGTGGTCTGAAAATCATAGCATTACTACTCCACTTTTTCATATTACTGTAGACTTTACCCATCATAAAATCAGGAACAGATTCAACATCTATGTAATTACAATAACTCTTTGTTGTCTGCCTTCTAAAATGACTCCTACATTACAAACCCTCAATTCCATAAACTCAATCTAACCCAAGTAAGCAGAATTACTCTGACAACTGAGACAATAATTATCTTTGCTTGGTCCCACAGCCTCCACAACTGTTTCAGCTCTACACAGAGTCACAGCCTCATTTCTCTTTGCAGCGTGTGCCTTGGGGAGATTTCTGCCTAGAGAATCATCAGGCGTAAGCACCACCGTTCTCTTCAGTTGATTAAGCCCCAGGATACCCAGTCTGTCAGCAAAAATGTGTTGGGCTGATATAAAAGCTCTAGCCCACCTCATCTCATGAGGCTCTTTTCCAACGTTATCTTGAAGGATGAAGGTTACCTGCATCATAAACCAAAATTATCACTGGAATTTGGTAGTCACAACCACTTCAATAGACATATAAATTATTTTTTATTAGCTTTAAGTCCCAGTAAAGGAATTTGGACACCTAATCTAAGGGAGTAGAATAATGTGTCCCAGCTCCATCAGACATTGTGAAGACCTCACTTGCTAAAAGAAAAGTAGAAAACAAGCAGATTAACAGTGATGGCAATTTTGAGGTCCTTCCACATGAAGTCAGTCATCATTAAGGAAGCTGCCTTTGACCTTATGTGCTGCTTCAGCCCACACAAACCTCAGTGAATTCAGAGCCAATCCCCTGTCCCGAGGTAACCAGGTCTTTGATTTACCTGTGGCTCTAAATATAGATACCAAATCATGAATGATGATTATTTTTGTACATACTCTGAGCTGGGTACCTTTAATGTACCTCATTTGAATACTCATAGCAGACTTACAAGGTGGCTATCATTATTCTCATTTTATTAACAAGAAAAACAATGGAGAAATTAAGTTACTTTTTCAAGGCCACATACCCTACACATCAGAGCTGACTCAGACCTGGCTGAATCCAGTGCATGAGTATTGCAATATAGACTGTGCTATGCTGCCTTCTGTAGGCGATGCTGTGGACTGCTAATCTCATCCTTTCTCTCCCCACCTGAGGCCTCAGCCAGCAAGAGCACAAAATCAACTCAACATCCAAACCCATGAAGCCAGTCAGTCTTCCCCTGGTATACATGGCCCTTTACTGTATTCCTAACACCTAGAGAAGTACCTAATACATTGCAGCAGATCAAAACCTAACATATTTGTTGAGTGAATGAATGGCTTACCCAACTGATTATTCTTGGCTAATGCTCTAAGTGGCAGCCCCTTTGTTTATCTCTTCTATCCCACACTCTTTATTCACATGTTTCCAATCATATTCTCTCACTATTGCTTTCATTCTCATATCCCCAAAAGTGTATACTGCCTAGGCTCTTAGGACTTCTATCCCATGACTCAAAAAAAGAAAAAAAGAAAAAGAATATAAATAACCATACATTTTCCATCATTTTCATAGACTCATACCTCACTTCCTCCTTGCTCTAAGTAAATCCTGGTTTTCCCTGCATTCTTCTTGAGTGGGGGTCATACATTCACATATGCTCCCAGTACCATGGAACAATCACTTATAATTTTCATCTTCTGAGCAATTCTTGGATTTGACCTAATCTCCAACTACTACTTTTATTTAAACCCTTATTGCTTCTCAGTCTCCTTAGCTACAATCTTTTCCTTGGAAATCCATCCATCTGATGGAAGAAGATTTTTCCAAACATAAGTCTAAATGTTGTGTGCTTGCTTAAAATCTTCACATGATTCCTAAACACATTCCTTCCAACAACATATATTCCTTCATGCTCTGCCCCTCAGGTGTAATTCTGCTCCAATCATGCAGAATTATTCACATTTCCCTGAAGAGACCATGCCATGTCCCTCTATGCCTTTGTGCCTTTTATATACTATTTTGCATTCCCATATTTCCCAGATGCCTCTGTACCTGCACCTTCTTTCCCTGGCTGACTCACAGTGCTGTACCCCTAGTTCCCCAGGGTGAGTTAGAAGTCCCTCACTGGTGCTGCCAGAATACCTGATTATACCTACTTCACAGCACTTATACTTCTGCATTTCCCTGTTTTGACAAAGACTAAATGTTCTCTTTGTTCCTTTGTACACACTGCCCCACATACAGGAGGTATTTACTATTAACTATATAAATATTTAAACAATGAAAGAAGTGCCTTCCAACACCAGAGAGCCTACAGTTCCATGAAAAATAAAACTATGAGTAGAACTCATCATCTCTTTTCCAAACTGCTGCAACATTTTTCTATCTGGTCTCCTTATCTCCGTTCTTACTTGCCTCCTTCAAATCCCACTTACACATGGCTGGGAGAGTGATCTAACACAGTGACCTTTAACACTTGCTTTCTATGCTCCCTATAGTGCATGGGTTTAAGTTCTACTTCCTGATAAAGCGTCACTATCTTCCATGGGATTGTCCTCTGCTTGTTTTCTCCCCATTCCTTGCCTTCCTTTCTCTCTCTCAGGCTGGTTAGGAGGTCTTCAAGAGGGATCCTACAATACTGTGTGCAGAACCATCACTGCCTTTGCCACAATGCTTTATGGTAACTATTTAAAATGATATTACCATCCCCAGACAGTAAATTGCTTGAGGACAGGGTCTGTGTTGTATTTATCTCTGAATCCCTACTAGAAACTACAGTTTCTGACCGATAGCAGGTGCTCATCAATGGGTGTTGAATTAACAGTATCTGGCAATAGACACAGTAATTAGATGGCAGGGAAAGTGTTGCAAAAGAAAAAAACTTTTGGACAAAGATTAGGCCTTCCGGGAGTCTTAAAACTTCATATATCTCATGGACTTCCCTGGTAGCACGGTGGTTAAGAATCCACCTGCCAATGCAGGGGACACGGTCTGGGAAAATCCCACATGCCATGGAGCAACTAAGCCCGTGCACCACATATACTAAGCCTGTGCTCTAGAGCCTGAGAGCCACAACTGCTGAGCCCATTCACTGCAACTACTGAAGTCCACATGCCTAGAACCCATGCTCCACATCAAGGGAAGCCATCTCAATGAGAAGCCTGTGCACCACAATGAAGAGTAGACCCCTCTGGTCGCAACTAGAGAAAGCTCGAGTGCAGCAACAAGTACCCAATGCAGCCAAAAAAAATTAATTAAAAAAAAAATTTCATGTATCCCAGAATAGTAGGGGACTTGTATTTCTCACCAAAGGTTTTCAACTGAAGACAATACTCTTTGGTACAAATTGAAATTTGATTATACCAAAAAAGTGTAAAATAAAAGTGCATATAATCTTTATAAAATGCAATCAATTTTATAAAGCAAGAAGTTTTTAATATGCGTTTTCAAAACTAACAATACATAACATTAACATCATTGCATTTAGCGGTTTGTACACAGCTGCTGACTGCATTCCATTACATGCTCTGTGTCACTGTTTGCCACCACATGATGCCCCCCATCATCAGGCAAGGTTCCAGTCAATTGGGCAACAAGTATTTATTTAAAATATCTTGTGGGGACAGCACCACATTGGTTGCCGTGGGGGAATAGTGAAATAATAGCACTCAAGCAGCTCATAATTTATTTGGATAGAAAAGAGACACCCAAGAGCAATAAAAGATAATATGTAGATACAAAACTCAGAAACTAACCATTGCAGATCTGATGAGAGGAGGCAATCACTGAAAGCTTAATGGAGGAAGTAGAAAGGATTTGGATAGTTGGAAATAGGAAAAAAAGCTCTTATAGGATTTGAGAGTCAAAATATGCTTCATTTGTTTGTCTCTTTATTCATTTATCAAGTATGCATTGAAACTGAGTCCAATGCAAATTCATCTCCAGCTCCAAGGGCTAGTTTGGTCCCAGTCATGTGTGTTCTATTCATGATTATTACCAATGAACACAAACGTAACAAATAACCTGGACAGCTACATGTAAATCAATGAAAGTAGAACACTCTCTCACACCATATACAAAAATAAACTCAAAATGACTTAAAAACCCAAGACATAACATCATAAAACCCCTAGAAGAGAACACAGGCAAAATATTCTCTGACATAAACTGTAGCAATATTTACTTAGATCAGTCTCCCAAGGCAAAAGGAATAAAGGCAAAAGTAAACAAATGGGATCTAATTAAACTTAAAAGCTTTTGCACAGCAAAGGAAACCATCAACAAAATGAAAAGACAACCTGTGGAATGGCAGAAAATATTTGCAAATGATGCAACCAACAAGGGGTTAATCTCCAAAATATATAAACAGGTCATATAACTCAATATTGAAAAAACAATGAACCCAATCAAAAAATGGGCAGAAGACCTAAATAGACACTTTTCCAAGGAAGACATACAGATGGCCAACATACATATGAAAAGATGCTCAACATCACTAATTATTAGAGAAATGCAAATCAAAACCACAATGAAGTATTACCTCACACCTGTCAGGATGGCTATCATCAAAAAGTCTACAAATAATAAATGCTGGGGAGGGTGTGGAGAAAAGGGAAACTTCCTACACTGTTGGTGGGAATGTAAGTTGGTGCAACCACTATGGAAAACAGTATGAAATTTCCTCAAACAACTAAAAATAGAGCTACCATATTATCCAGCAATTCCACTCCTGGGTATATATCCAGACAAAATGAAAGTCCTAATTCAAAAAAGTAATGTACCCCAATGTTTGTAGCAGCATGGTTTATAATAGCCAAGACATGGAAATAACCCAAGCATCCATCAACAGATGATTGGTTTAGGATGTGGTATGTGTGTGTATATATATATACATGTATATATTATATACATATATATATATAAAATACAAAATGGAATATTACTTAGCCATAAAAATGATGTCATTTTCAGCAAACTGAATGGACCTAGAGAATATTATACTTAGTGAAATAAGTCAGACAAAGATAAATACTAAATTATATCACTTATACATGGAATCTAAAAGATAATACAAATTTAAAAAATATGACAAATAACCATATAGCTCTTCTACAGACCTCTGTGGTAGGTATTATTGCCCCTATTATACAAATGAGGAAGTAGACACTCAGAGGTTGTGACTTGACCAAGTTTACATAGTTACAGGAGATAAGACAAATACTTGAACTCAAGTCTTCTGATTCCAAAGCCCAAGCTTTTCCCAGCATTGTGCAAGAGGAGAATGTCAAATTTTGCCAAAAGATATGATTCATCCTTCCAAGTTCCTTCCAGCATGACACTTTATACACAAGATCTGTAAAAGCAAATTTGGTTACAAATACTGGACAAGGAAATCTATAGTGTGTTTTCTAATCCAAAAAGTACATAATCTTCTCTAGGCTGTATTTATGGGCACCAATTCTGCCATAATTCAGCAGTTATAACTGAATTGTTCCATCAAGCAATCAGTCAGGGCAATGAAGAAACAAACAGTATATCTGACTTATTTAACTGGGTGTTTTAAGCACAATGGTTCAACCATTTAAGAGTGAAACGAAACCATAGTCTTGGTCAAGCTTAGAATTACCTAATTCCTTCAGTGTTATGACTTACAATATGCTGGATTCCTATTTGTAAACAGCACCATGCCCTCATTAAAACTAAATTTTGGCTATTAGAGGGTCTAAAAAAATTCACTTTGGCTACTCAGAAATGTTCACATTAGTCTCTTCTGGTTTCTTTCATATCTCTATACTCTTACACAGTACCCTATTATTTACTTGTTTAATTTTTAATACATTGATGAATGTATTATTATTGCTATGCCTTGAGCATTATGTAATTACTAAATAGTCATAGAATTCTCCACTTTTCTATGACATTCTAAGTATGTCAAACTATTAATCTGAATTGCTATGAAGAGAATATTTTGGGGCTTCTAATTTCACATGTTTTTTTCCTTGATGGGAAGACAGTGACAAATGTTTGAGGCAAATATTCAGCTTTTACCTAACTCCTGTACGTATGGGCATTCTTCTTCCCCACGGTGTATCCCTGCTTCCTCAAAGAATTGACATTAAGGAGAATGGTTTTGAAAGAGGACAACAACAGAGACCTTCTAAGTACACCTCTCAAGTTATCAGCCTCTTTGCCTTCAACAACTTCGTGCTGGACTACAGCTACTAAGATGCCCCCTGGGGACCTGTCAGCTGCATTCTACTTTGCCCTGACTTCCAAGCTTGGATACTTGGTGTAGTTGCTAAATTCCAAGACAAACATTTTCTCTGAAGGACAACATTTTAACTTCAAATGAAAATTATCCACCTCTAACCAGGGCCACAAGTCTTATAAAAATTTAGTTAAAAAAGGAAGAGCTCTTCTTTGCAGTGAGAGCTCTTGCTTCTAGGGCAAAGTATGATTCCTCATGCCTTAGATCAGATGTACAGATACAGAGGAGGTTTTGTAGGGAAATATTTCATCAACAGGTTAGGGAAGGTAGCAACACAGCACCATTGGGAGAGTATGGGATATGGAATCAGTTTACCTGGTTCTCATTCTGCTTCTACAACGTTCAATCTGCACAACTTTGGGAACGTAACTCAATCCTTATGAGTCAGTCTTTCCCTGTGAGATGAAAATAACTATAATAATTCCTCCCTGCCTCACTGAGTTGTTGTGAGGGTCAACTTAGATATGATAAAACACACTATAAATATCGTATGCTGATTTTATTACTAGTATTAATTTTACATTCTGATCTGCCACTCGAGATTGCCTGAGGAAACCCTTCTTTTCAGATCCGCTAAATGCTCTCAGCTTTGAACAGGAAGGAGTTTGTAAGCAAGTATTCGCCTAATACCAAGTGTGAGTCCCTTGAGCTAGCAGCTACAAGGATTCACAATAAATAAATAAGTATATTGTAGTCCTAACCTTAAGCATCTCATAATCTAGCCATGGAGAAGATATGGATACAAAAGAAACAAATACTGAAAAAATCTGGATAATGTAGATTTAAGGCCAATTAGGTGAGACCTAGCAGATGGAGTCATACATAGCAGAGGTTGGGGGTAGACAGCGCTGAGTCAAGGTTGTGAAAGAGGAACATGAGCTGGCTGCAAATGTGGGCATCTGGAGAGGTTAAACTAAGGCAAAGCTCACCCTTTAATTGAGCCACCCCTGAGCTGAGACCAGTGTTAAAATATAAACTGAGGCATATTTAAAATGTTTGTGTTTATTGAGCAAACATTGACTCCAATTGGGTAGTATCCAGTCTAGCAGATAGAAAGGAGCTCTGCGGAGTGTGGAGCCCTATACCAAAATCACAATTCGGAGTTAATTATTGCCTAGCAACTCAGTTCCAATTCTGGGGTTAGCTCCACCCTCATAGCAACTCAATTCCGGAGTTAGCTCGATCCCCTAGCAACCATTGTTTCCTAACTGAGGCTAGGTTTCCTGACCTAGGCTAGTTGATAACAAGACCCCATATGAGGGAAGGTATTCAACATATAACATCCTGGCTTATCACCTAATGACACTCTTCACCTTATGGCTTACTGACCAATGGATTAATGCCATTTTCCTAGCAGGAATTTTCTTTGTCTTGGGGTTATAAAAGTTGGCTGAGAGCCCACGAAAGTGTCGGCTCTCCCTGGTCTGCCAGGAAGTCGTCCTGCTGTCTTTGAACTGTCCCTTCTCTCTAATAAACTATATCTTCCTTACATTCTGCCTTGTGTCTGGAAATTCTTTTCCAGCCTGCGCTCAAGCCACGGACAAGGAGCTGTACAGAATGAAAGACTTTTATAGGCAGAAGGCAACAAGGAAGTTATATTAGGCAAAAAAGTGGTTTTCTTATTGCAAAGTTACTTTCCTTTAGGGCACGGCAGGGGTCTATCCAGCCGGTTACCCAGCTAGTGTTGATCAGATTTCTGATGGGCTGGTTTCAGATTTCATTCCTGGAAGAGCCAAAACTATAATTAAGTCTCAGTTTGGTGCCATGGGACTGAACATGAACAACTCCACTCTGGGACTGTTTTTTTTTGTTGTTGTTTATTTCATTTTATTTTGTTTTATTTATTTATTGGCTGTATTGGGTCTTCATTGCTGCGTATGGGCTTTCTCTGGTTGCAGTGAGTGGGAGTACTCTTCGTTGTGGTACTCGGGCTTCTCATTGTGGTGGTTTCTCTTGTTGCAGAGCATGGGCTCTAGGCGAGTGCCCTTCAGTAGTTGTGGCACGTGGGCTCAGTAGTTGTGGCACACAGGCTCAGTTGCTCCTCGGCATGTGGGATCTTTCCTGACCGGGGCTCAAACCTGTGTCCCCTGCATTGGCAGGCAGATTCTTAACCACCACGCCACCAGGAAAGTCCCTGTTGTTTTGTTTTTAACACCAGAAAGGAATGACAAAGGAACTGAAGAGAAACAAAGAGATGGAATCCAAAATTTAGATCTTAGCACAGGATTTCTATCTTCCTAGGAAAAGGTGGAAATATTGGCAAATGTATAAGAAAACATGTTCAGTGAAGTTGACTGCAAGGCTGAATAGAAAATTCAGTGGAACCAAACACAATGAAATGCTCACCCAAGTACTAATTCTATCACACAAACTAGGAAAAAATATTTTACTAGAGAATTACATTTCATATTTTCAAGTATCTGTATCTTTTTTAAAAATGAACATTTTTTAGTAACATGGAATATGTCCAAGATAACTGTACTAAGGTTTTTACAGATATTATCTAACATACATTATAATTTAATATAACTACCCAGGGAGCTAAGTTTTATATCCCCATTTTACTGATGGTAAAACCAATCAAAGCTTTAGAGCAGTGGGTTAACTTGCCCATATTAGCAGCAGAGTGAGCATTCCAAGAGATATGTTTTCAATCATCTTAACAAATATTTCTTTTTCTTTTCATGAGCTACTTGTCCATTCAGATATTGAAAGGTCACAAAACATTTATGAGAAAAACAGCTAAAATTGGATAGCTATTCTGTAATTTTGTTTTCCCTGTGAATTGGGATGTAACCTCCATTACTCTATTTTAGTGACAGAACACTTTGGCACTAAACATTTCAGACACAGAACATGGAATGTTCCCTGTAGGAGCTTGCTTTGAAAACCACTGCTAAGCAAATTAAAAACTCTTAGAAAGGCAGAAGCAAGGATACTTGCCTGGAACCAAGAACACTCCTGGCAGCAAGTTAATTGGCCTTCTTCAGCATTTTTGCAATGCCAAGGCCTGGGATCCCAGACAGCACCAAGAAAAGCACTGCTGGGCTTTGTGAGATCTAGTGTCCATTAATGACATCTGGGTTTAATATGGTTTTTTGTTTTCTTTTTTAAAGCTCTTTATTGGAGTATAATTGCTTTACACTGTTGTGCCAGTTTTTGCTGTACAACAAAGTGAATCATCTGTATTTATACACATATCCCCATATCCCCTCCCTCCCATGACTCCCTCCCACTCTCCCTATTCCATCCCTCCAAATCATCACCCATAATTAAGTTGATCTCCCTGTTTTATGCAGCAGTTTCCCACTAGCTATCTGTTTCACATTTGGTAGTGTATAGATGTCAATGCTACTCTCTCACTTTGTCTCAACTTCCCCTTCACCCCCCACCCCATGTCCTCAAGTCTGTTCTCTACAACTGCATCTTTATTCCTGCCCTGTCACTGGGTTCATCAGTACCATTTTTTTTAGATTCCATATATATGAGTTAGCATACGGTATTTGTTTTTCTCTTTCTGGCTTATTTCACTCTGTATGACAGACTCTAGGTCCATCCACCTCACTAAAAATAACTCAGTTTCATTCTTTTTTATGGCTGCATAATATTCCATTGTATATATGTGCCACATCTTCTTTATCCATTCATCTGTTGATGGGCAATAAGTGGTGCTTGGAAAATTGGACAGCTACATGTAAAAGAATGAAATTAGAACACCATACACAAAAATTAACTCAAAAAAGATTAATATGGTTTTAACAACCCCAACATTTTTTTCAACATTGCCCTGAGTTCTAGATGGCAGCTCTGGGTATTTCCACCTCTGTCCCCACTACTAAAATGAAAATCTCCCAGTATGAAAGGAAAGCCACTCCACATAGCACATCAGCTCTTCCTCTCTGTGAAAGTTGCATGTAGGCTGCATTAGCCTGACTAGCCTCATACCATGGGAATGCAGGAGGTCACAACCTTTGAGCCTTGATAGACAACATCTTCTCTTTGCATTTGACCCAGACTCCATTTGTCATCCCTGGAGGTATTTTGTGTTCCAGAAAAATGCTCATAAGTCACAGTGTAATTTAGTGTGGCTGAAATATTATTCAAGAAATAGGTTGCTTTGTTGTTGTTGCTTTAGATTGCTTTGTTTTGTTTTCATGGAAGTATTCAAAGTTTTGCAGAAACTTTTTGATTTCGCAAAGAAGCACCTTTATAAAGGGACAACATAGAAACACAGGGGAAATTCAGACAGCAGGTCATTAAGGGAAAGTTGTCTTTCCTCAGGACAAGATCAGTGAAGATACTAAATTTTTTAAATCCGGGGAAAAAATAGCATTCTTAGAAGTCCTGATTTAAGCTTTTTGTTTGTTTGTTTTTCTGAAATGTAAGCAATGCCTCTCGGTCACATGCAGCCCTAGGAAGATGGGCCTAGTGGGCAAAATTAAGCCTCTCATTCAACTGAATTGAAAGATTCTAGGGTTCCAAATGCCTCCTTAGATTGTGCACCTGCAGTAAGAGTAGGGACTGAGTGGTGAAGAAGGGTGAATAATCTCTGTGAGTAAAAATAAGTAGAAATCGAGGAGGGAAAAGATGAACAGAGACAATAAAATGCATATCACAGTCATGCAGGCAAACCATGCCTCAAATTCAAACAGTGTCACATAACACACTCCATCCTGACTCCAGCCCCTGGGTGGAGGGAAAGGATTGGGACCTCATCAGTAATGAAATAAGGGGAAGTTCACTTCTGGAGACGAGTGGTGAGAACCACTTGTAGGCAAACCCTTGAGAAATAAAGAATTCCATAGAAGGTACAGGGAAGTGAAGAACAAAGATGATTCTTAGAGATCTAGCCAGAGCTTCTTACATTTAATGACACTTCTGAGGGATAGAGTCTGTTTTCCTTGTTGGCCTCAATTGGAGCATTTCACAGACAGCTCTAGCTCAGGACAATCTCCTTCTCTGCATGCATCCCAAATATATGGAAGAGAGCAATTATCAGATTATTCAGAAGTGACCCATACTCACCTCTGCCCAGTTTCAAATTACCAACAGTAACAAGCCTCTTTGTCTAGAATGTGCAGACAATGACCTCAATTTCTCCTTTCTGTTGTGAAGCTCACTATCATATCTTTACTTTGCCTCTAAGTGAATGGCCAGCTTACAATGCTGTGAGGGGAGGGAGGAACAGAGTGGAGAGTGAAAGGTATCCTTTGGGAAACCAATTGAAAAGTCTTGGTGAGCAGAGATGGTTATGCCAAATTAGAAGAGGGGTCTCACAGTGTGTATTTATCTACCAGGTAATGATTTTGATTTCTTTTTTTTCCCCAAGTAAGATGACCAACAATCCCAGTTTGCCCAGGATTATCCAGTTTCAACCTTGAAAGTCTCTTGTCTGGGGAAACTTCCCTGGTATGCAGAAAGTCCCAATGGCCATGGGTATGGGAAGTTAGGGGAAAATTACAAAACCCATACATTGGCCAAAAAAATTTGATGTCAATTAACTCCAACACAGATTACCTACCTTCTGTAGTGACCGTTGCTGCTTTTTGCCATGACCTCTCTCTTCATCTGTTCTGTTCTAGCAAAATGCCATAGACTGGGTAACTTATAAACAACAGAGATTAATCTCTCACAGTTCTGGAGGTAGAAGTCCAAGTTCAAGGCATGGGCAGATTCAGGGTCTGGTGAGATCTGACTTCCTGCTTCACAGAGGGTGACTTTTGACTGTGTCCTCACATAGCAGAAAGTGCAAAGGAACTCTCTTGGATGTCTTTTATAAGGGCACTAATCCCATTCATGAGGCAACACCCTCATGTCCTAATCACCTCCTGATGGCCCCATCCTGCCATCGCCTTAGGGGTTCACTTTCAACACATGAATTTGGGAGGGATACAATCTTTCAAATCATAGCAACTGCTGATCTTGGCAACTAGTACATATTTGCAGTTCACGATAACAGGTTGGGTCATCCTCTGTTGCATTACTCCAGGTGGTAACACTTCAGTGTGCATCTTAAGAGCATGGTAATCATAAGCATTAACAGTCCATTTTTGACTTTGCCTCTGGATCAACAATTGTGCTTTGTATCAGTATGGAGCTAGTTAAATTTTTTCACATTGTGACCATGTTTCCTACGAGTTCAGATAATGAAAATGAGAATCAGTACAACACCTACAGCAGCATGACCCAGACATTGCCAAAAGAGAAGGCTAACTAACTGTGCTGTTTTAGTGATAGACGGAAGGATGGAGTACAACTGGACTGGGGTGGAAGGGGGTGCATAAGTAACCAAAATAGATCACAGGGCACAATCTGAGAAAATAATTTGGAGTTGGCATGGCAAAGGGGCATTTATGGTGAAAGCACTGACTTGGAGACTGAATCTCACAAGTCCAAAATGAGACAGAAAAGTATTCCTTTCAATTAAAGGGTTTTTTAATTTTTGTTTTGCTTTGCCTTCTAAAAAGACACAATGCTCAGTTGAAAATTAGCATAGGCACACCACACCAATGGACATGCACGATCATATCTCTGCTTTGATTTCTCTATGAAACTGAGTAGAGCTATATTTTCTGACTCACAGATTACAAATGAAATGGCTATTGTTGTATAATGTAGAAAATTTTGATAATAGATGATAGTGTAAAATTGATCCTGTCAAATTTTACTGAAAACCATGCTTTCTACCATTTATTAGGTGGTAAGTTGAATCAAGGTAACAACAACAACAACAAAAATTCCCTCTACATCTTCAGTACTTCGATTTGAAAAATGGATTTTCCAGTCATTTTCTTGAATTCTATGATTTTTTTTAAACCACAGAAAACATTTTTCAAAAAGAATTTTATCTTACCCAAACACAAACTAGACTTTGCTCATATACTTGTATGTTTGGCAGATAGTGAAAATGTAAATTTTACTAAGTTCCATTCAGTCTATATGTTTCTTACCAAAGAAAATGGAAAGGTCTTCCTACTAAATGCCTAAATCTTGCACATAACACTCCTAAAAGCAGATATGTGTGAAACTGTGGCTTTCATAATGAAAGTTTTGGGTCAATTTTATCTTTCCTCAAAATATGCAGAAACACTTAAGGAGATATTTTACTTTATAGAAATGAAAGAAGATAGCACTCTTAGACATGGCTTTAAAAGATGGCTATTATTGTTGTGGGCCATAGAAAGATATTTTAAGGCAGCCCAATATTTTTTTTAAGATTTATTTTATTATTTTTTACTTATTTATTTTATTTTTTGCTGCACTGGATCCTCGTTGCTGTGCACAGGCTTTCTCTAATTGTGGCGAGTGGTGGGGGAGGTGGGGGACTACTCTTCATTGTGGTGGGCAGGCTTCTCATTGAGGTGGCTTCTCTTGTGGTGGTTCACGGGCTCTGGGCGAGTGCCCTCCAGTAGTTGTGGCACACGGGCTCAGTAGTTGTAGCTCTCGGGCTCTAGAGCGCAGGCTCAGTAGTTGTGGCGCAAAGGCGTAGTTGCTCCATGGCATGTGGGATCTTCCCGGACCAGGGTTGGAACCCGTGTCCTCTGCATTGGCAGGTGGATTCTGAACCACTGCACCTCCAGGGAAGCCCCAGCCCAATATTTTAACATCTTTGTATGGTCTCCTTTCAGTAGATTATGTTAATGTGGTAGTTTAAACAATAAGTGCAAAAAAATTGCTGATACCCTTCCTTTTAAGAAGTGGAGGTTGAATACCTTCCTCTTGAATGTGGACTGGATTCACTTCTAATGAGCAAAATATTGCAGTACTGGTAGTGTGTTAATTCTGAGAATTATGTTATGAAAAGATTGTGGCTTTCTGCTTGGGTATTTTGTCTTGCTTTCTCCCTCTTGAATCACTCATTTAGAAGGAAGCCATAAGCCACGTCAGAAGCATCTGAAGGTGAATGTAGAAAGGACAAAGTAATGAGACACTGAGGCCAGCCAGCAACCCTGTGAGTCAACTTGCATGTGAATCCTCCATGAGTTGAGCCTTTTTAAATTCATCATATGAATATAATTCATTTAATTATTCCCCTGTTTGTACCTATTTGTATATGAATGGTTTTTTTCCCAGCTTTACTGAGAATGAGTTGACATATAACTTTGTGTAAATTTAAGGTATACAATGCGTTAATTGAATATATTTATATTGAGTAAAATGATTACAAAGTAGCAATGGGTAAGACCTCAATCATATCACATAATTACTTTTTTTGTAGTGAGAACATTTAAGATCTACCTCTTAGAGACTTTTAGGTGTGTAATACAGTGTTATTAACTCCAGTCATCAGGCTGTACTCTAGGTCCCCAGAATGTATCCATCTTATAACTGAAAGTTTAAACCCTTCGACCAACAGCTTCCCATTTCTTCCACCCAGGCAACCATAAAACATCTTATTGATATAACAGTTTAGTTTATCCTGATAAAAACTAAATTTGATTATATACAAGTACTCTACTCTTTTACTTCCCTGCCCTTTTATGTTTTAATGTCACAATTTACCTCTTTTATATTTCGTGTCCATTAAGACATTATCGTAGAATAATAGTTATAGTTATTTTTAGTAGTCTTGTTCTTTAACCTTTATACTGGAGTTATGTGGTTAGCAGTCCATCATATTACAGTATTAGAGTATTCTGAATTTGACTATATATTTACCTTTACCAGTGTGTTAGATATTTTCATATGATTCATGTCACTAAGTAGTGTCTTTTCATTTCAGCCTGAAGAACGTCTTTCAACAGTTCTTGTTAGAAGGTCTAGTGATGAAAATCCCTCAACTTTTGCTTGTCTGGAAAAGTCCTTAACTCTCCTTCATTTCTGAAGGACAGCTTTGCAAGTTAAAGTATTTTTAATGGCAATTTTTTTTCTTTCAACACGTTGAAATATATCATCCCACTCTCTGACAGCTTGTAAGATTTCTGCTGAGAAATCCACTGATAACCGTATGGGAGTTCCCTTGTAAGTTACAAGCTTTTTTTTTTTCGCCTTTGATTTTGGAAATTTATTATAATATGTCATGGAGATGATTTTTTTAATTTCATTTTGTTTGTGACCTATGTGCTTCATGAATGTGGATATTCAAATCTCTCCCCAGAGTTTGGAAGTTCTCAGCCATTATTTCTTTAAATAATATTTCTACACTTTTCTCTTTGTCTTCTCCTCTGGAAGTGTGATAATTTGCAAATGGTTCTTTGATAGTATCCTACTGATTATGTAGGCTTTCTTCCCCCTTTTTCATTCTTTTTTCCTTTTTGCTTCTCTAATTGGGTAATTTAAATAGATTTGTCTTTGAGCTAACTTATTCTTTCTTCTGCCTTGTCTAGCCTGCTCTCGAAACGCTCTATAAAATTCTTCAGTCATGTATCCCTCAGCTCCAAAGTTTTTGTTTGATTCTTTTTTATATTTTCTATCCCTTTTGTTTAACTTCTCATTTTGTTCTTGTATTCTTTTCCTGATATAATTAAATTGTTTATTTGTGTTTTCTTGTAGCTTTTTGAGCATATTTAGAACAATTATATTGAGTTCCTTGTCAGGCAATTCCTGGCTCCCCATTTCTTTGGCAAAACTATTGGAGAGCTACTGTATTATTTTGGTGGAGTTATATTTCCCTGATTTTTCATGACTCCTGTAGTCTGTGTAGGTGTCTGCACATTTGAAGAAGCAATAACCTCTTCTAGACTTTATGGACTGACTTCATTATGGGAAAATTTTCACATACAGATAGGGCACACTGGGGTATGCTGTGACCCTGGGTCTAGTGGTGCAGTGTACTAGGTGTGGGAAGCACATGGTGGCACCAGATTCAGAGAGATGTGATATTTCTTCAGCTCAGTTTCCTTGGATCCACAGCATTAACAACTACGTGGTCCTTGGCAAGCATAGCAGAAGGTCTGCAGTGGTAGCAAGGGCTGTTGGGGTCCTTAGTGGCACCTCCAGCCCCAGTGGCAAGGGACCATGACAGGCAATGATGGTGGCTAGAGCTGGTGGCATGCACATACTCAGCTGTGGGGGCCAGCTGCAGGTACCTGTGCATTGGCAGAGGCCGATTTCAGACACACTTAGTGGTGGGGGTCAAGGTGGGAAGAATG
This sequence comes from Hippopotamus amphibius kiboko, assembly GCF_030028045.1. Lineage (NCBI taxonomy): Eukaryota > Metazoa > Chordata > Mammalia > Artiodactyla > Hippopotamidae > Hippopotamus > Hippopotamus amphibius. The sequence goes on along the minus strand of NC_080188.1, from coordinate 139,790,541 downwards.
GTCCAAATCCATTTGCAGGCACACTGGTAGCTTCAGGGGTCCTGGATGTCAACACCACGGCTGCTGGGTCTTGTCATGGGTACATGGTAGTGGAGTCCATTGACAAGAGTCAGGCTGGGGGCCTGCAGGTGCATAGCTAGAGAGGCTAGCTACAGATAAGTGCAGTAGTGCAGGCTAGTGACCAAAGACAAGGCTTGATCCAGGCCCACAAGCAGCTGCAGGGGCCTTGGCTTTTGACAGGCTTTTCATGGGTACACAGTCTCCACCCAGGCAGGCACACTTCAGTGGAGGCCGGTGAAGGGCATCAGACTAGGAACAGGCACGTACGCAGCTGGAGAGACTCTCCCCAAGTGTGTGCACAGTGGCGTGGATCAGCCATAGGTTTCTTGGCTCGTGTCTTGCTGCAGAGCCTGAGTTTGTAGCCAGTGCTCTTTCCATGTTATGTTGGGGGCAGGAAGGAAAGAGCAGGAAAGTGCACAGGCAGCTGGTGTCAATGAACACAAAAACCCTGCGGGGCAAAACTGGTGAAAGCTGCAAGGTTCTCCAGAGGCTCTGCTGGCCGTTGGTTTCTTCAGTGGTGAAATCTGCTGGGTTTGCCTACAGAGCAGTCACTGGGAACCACAGCAGCTCCTGCAGCATGGCTGCTTTTGGTAGTGCTTGCTTCTCCCCTTGTTCCTAGCCTTGAGATGACTGCAGCCCTGACTGACAGCTTGTTGACAGTGCTCTGAGAGATCCTGAGCCACAGGCACTCAGTTCAGCTAAGCTGAGCTGGATTCCTGACCCACAGAAACTGTGAAACCACAAATATTCCTTGTTATAAGTTGCTAAATTTGGAGTAAGTTGTTGTATAGCAATAAACAACTAGTACCGGGCAGGACTTTCTCTACGTCTTCCTGCCACTTGACCTACTTTGTAGCTCATCCCCTCCCTCTTCACTCTTGGTGCCACAGAAGAGAGGCTCCACTTGTCTAATTCAAATCATCCCATCCATGCTCTGAACTCCTCTCTGTCTGCTTCCTTGGGAATCTCACCCTACCAGTCGGTTATTGCCTCTTTCCCGAATCTTTAGCACCTCCCTCTCTGCTTCTCTTGTCACCACACTTTACAGTGTTCAAAACTTTCTCACAATAAACCCATCCACAGCTGACATCTCCCCATCGGGTCATTTGCTATCTGTCTCTTCCTTCAGTGTTGACCTTCTTGAAACAATGGTCTTCACTTCTTGAAGTTCCATTTACAAACATCACACCCCCTCTATTTGAGAGATTTCAGTTCAGATCTCATTTCTGAATTCCATGAACTTGACTCCAGTGGCTTATACATTTTCCAGTGGCTGTCCTACGTTTGCCTCAAACTCAGTATATTCAAAACTGAAATCATCTTCCTTTACAAACTTGGGATTCCCTTGTTTCTATCTCAGGTGTAGCCTTAAGTTTCAAGGTCTCAGTATAGTCTTCTGCGGCTCAAGGCTTCACCCTTTGGACCCACAGCTACGTCATCCCCTGGCCCCTTGGCAGCAACCCCTTGTCTGCTGTATGCTCAGCCGTTGCTCCATCATCCTCATTCTCTGGGCTCACAGCTCCACCCACTGAGGCAGTCTTCCTTTTTCTTGAAGGGTAACACATGCTTGCAGCCTAGTAGCTCTATCGGCTCAGTTCCTGTCTATCGAATTTGGGGAATCTGACAACCATTTTTAATTTTGTCCACTCACTGTCCTTTTTAGTCCAAACTGGAAGTGTTTCTGCTAGTATCCCCCAAACCTCATGGGTCTCTAAAGTAGGTTAAGGGGATCCATGTATTAGTCAAGAGAGGTCTCCACAGATTCTTCCTGGGTAAACGCATCTCTATTCCTAGCTTCTTCTGGGATGGTTAAGTGAAGCCATGAGTCTCATACCTAATCTGTTTAACAAAAGGTTGTCCAGCCATACCCTTGGCCTTCTCTCTACAGTACGCTTTATCAACAGTAAATTTCCTAATTTTAGCATCCTTTGCAATCTGGATAGCTTGAGAACCTCCCAAATTGTAAAATCCTGGGGCAGGAAGGGATGGCTTAATATGTCTGACTTCAATTTATCTCTTTCCTCTCTAGTTTTACTATAAGCAGCAAAAAGAAAACAGGCTACACTTTCCATATTTTGCTTGGAAATCACCTCGGCTAAATATAAAATTTCGTCATCTACACGTTTTGCTTCTCACCCAGCACTAGGATAAAATTCAGCTGAATTTTCTGCCACTTTATAAAAAAGATTATCTTTCCTCCAATCTTAAATAACATGTTCTTCATATCCTTGAGACCACACCAGAAACACATTTAACTTTCATATTTCTACCTATAGTCTTTTTAAGACAATCTAAGCATTTTCTATCATACCTCTCAAAATTCTTCCCCTTTCTATTCATTACCCAATTCCAAAGCCACTTCCACACTTGTATGTATTTGTTATAGCAACACCCCACCTCTCAGTATCCAAAAAAATCCGTACCAGTAAGAGTTTTAGCAGAAAAACAGAACCAGAGCAGAGAGAGAAAGAGAGACTTATTTCAAGAAATGGTTTCTCTGATTGTAGAGTCAGGCAAGTCCAGTCTGTAGGTCAGGCCAGCCAAATGGAAATTGTAAGGCAGGAACAGACACTGCAGTCTACAGGCAGAATTTCTTCCACTTCAGGGAAATCTCAGTTTTGCACTTGAGGGCTTTCAACTGATTAGATGAGGCCCACCAGATTATCAAGGATAATCTTTAAAATCAACTGATTGTAGATGTTAACTATATCTATAAAATACCTCTACAACAACACCTAGATTAGTATTTAATTAAATAACTTGTTACCATATGCTATGCAAGTTGAACCATAAAACAGTTTATATAATTAGTGAGATATGAATGTGAATGAAGGAATTAGTTCTCCCTGGCTTTTACACCCCCTTATATGGTAAAAATATTGACTTTCAAAATGAATATATTCGACTGCCAAATTTGATAGAAAACATGTCTGCATAAAGCCATGTATAGAAATGCACATTTTATGATTCTGTTTGTAAAAGAACATAGTGAACACCAAGAAAGTATCACAACATTATTTTTGCCACTTTGCACTGCTTCCCCTGACTGGTAAATTAAAAGAACTTGGGGCAAGTAGTAAGCTCGTGGTTTCTCCCTTGGTTCCTTGAAACAGCACCCAAGTTGAAATGTTACAGCCTTTGTATTACTTCTCAAAACACTATAGCTAAAACACTCCTTTACATTCTAATGTACCACGTAAAGGGAGTATTTCCATATTTCTCAAATTATGGTTGAAGCTACTAAAAAATTAATAATTGTAGTTCCTAAATCATTGTCTTCAAACATTTCCTGTGCTGCTTTGGGAAGAAGGCTTAAAGAATTGGGCTGGCATTTGTATGTACTTTTATTAAGGTGATTTTTTGCCTAAGAGCTTTCCTATAAATTCTTTGATTTTAATTTGGTTATCAAGTTGATTTAAAATATATGGGCTACAATCTGAAAAAGAATGGATATATGTATATATATAACTGAACCACTTTGCTGTATACCTGAAACTAACACAATATTGTAAATCTACTATACCCCAAAATAAAATAAAATAAAATAAAAAGTAAAAATAAAATATATGGACTACATATGTGTTCTGTTATATTTAAATAAGCATTGTCAAAGACTACATAGAAAGAGATTTTGGCAAAGTTAGGGGAGACCACATGTTACACAAGGTAAGACAGCACTCTCCTCACAAATAATGAAAAAAATACTTCCTTTGATGAGTTCGCTATAGTTCAGTGTATAACCTTCAGTTACACAGGCTCAATGATTCCCATCTCTTTAGTGCCCTGGAGTTGATTTAACTTGGGAAGCTGACTCAAGCTAAGTTCACAAGAAAAAAATTTATAAAACTGTAATATTGATGTGTTAATTTAAAATAAAATTATAGTAAGTTAACTAGATGCTTGCATCCACCTGACCATCTCTTTCTTTCTTTGTAGAAAAGCCTCATAGAAAGCCTCGTTCTTACTGGCTTACTTCACTCTGTATAACATATTAATGCACATATGTGGAACCTCGAAAAATGGTACAGATGAACCTATTTGCAGGGTAGAAATAGAGACATAGACATCGAGAAGACATGTGGACACAATGTGGGAAGGGGAGGGTGGGACGAATTGGGAGGTTGGGATTGACATATATACACTACCATGCATAAAATAGATAGCTAGTGGGAATATGCTATAAAGCAAAGGAAGCTCAGCTTGGTGCTCTGTGATGACCTAGATGGGGGTTGGGGGTGGGGGGTGGAAAGGAGGTTCAAGAGGAAGGGGATATAGGTATACATATAGCTGATTCACTTTGTTATACAGCAGAAACTAACACAACATTGTAAAGCAACTATACTCCAAGAAAAAAAGAAAAAAAGAAAGAAAACCTCATTCTTAAGAGATTGCTTGGTGATCATAAAATGAAATCAAGGAAAGCTGAAATAAGCAAATATTGTGTGAACATCAGGTTTTGCTAACTGATACTTCCATTTCTACAGTAGAGATTTACCTATCAGAATAACTAAATGCATGTTTCTGTCTAACCGTCTTCTTTAGAAAGGGCTTGAATGGCACATTGCCAATATCTAAATCCATGACTCTATGTCTATGTTACTAAGGCAAGTGACCTTCATGTACAATCTAATTGACACCTTGTTCAGATATGTTATCTTTTTCAATCTGGTTACAGTCAATAGTCATGTTGCCCTGTGAGCCAATCACTTTCTTTAAGATACAGTCATTACAAAGAGCCCTTCTGAGCACCTGCACTTCATAGCCTCCTTGAGTGTGGTGGGACCACATGACTAATACGTTTGATCAGTACTCTTCAAGTAGAAGAATATAAGTCACTTCTAGACTGGAGCATTTAAATACCAGTGCAAAACTCGCCTGAGTTCTCTATCTGCCAAGATACTGAACAACAGCCAATGCTCCAGATAGGATCTGGGTCCCAAAGGCAAGAAAATATGAAACATAAGCCTCCAGATATCTTGTGAAGGACACATGTTATGAACAAGAAATGAACCTTGATGTTTTAACAATGGAGATCTTGGGGTTGTTTTTCACTATAAAAAAAAAAATCTTGCCCATCCCAAGTAGTAAGAAATGGCATTACATATTTTATCTTTGATATTAGGTGATTTCTAATGGCACTTTTATTTCTCTCTTTTCAAAATATTTGGCAAACACCTCACTTATGTCCACATATCACCTATGACGTCGCAAATAAATACATTCTGTGCACATAGTGCTTATGAAGCTAAAGGATACTGACCTGTCAAATCCTAGCTCTTTATGTGTACCCCGAACTGCCACAAGAGACCCAATATTTCAAACATTTTCAAATTTTGCTAAATAATTTGAAATTTTTCAATAGAGCTTCATTTATCATGTTCTTCTATCAAAAGAACTAAGAAGGGACTGGGACTATGACCAAATAGTATTTTATTTTTGTCTGTTTTTTGGTTAGAGGGATCTATAAGGATGTTAGGTTGGTTCTTCCTATCTTTTAAATGACATAGTCTACCTTCTCCTCCAACCACTAGACTTGACCATCAACCATGATGTTTGTCCCAAATGCTAGGAAAGGTGTCCCAAATGCTGATCATATCAAAACTAATACTCACATGAAGGAGAACTCTGTGTACATGCAGATAACTAAGAAAGGATACTTGAATCTCTTTGTCTTTCCCCTTCCCCTGAGGGCAGCTTGAGCATCACCATGCTTTTCCCTTCTGTCTGTTTGTAGAAGTAAAGGCAGTGGGGAAGACTTCTTGAAAGAAACATCCTAAATCAAGGGCTTTATCTTGCTACAACTGAATCAGGATTTTCTTTGACTTTTTTTTTTTTTTTAAAGAAAACTTCAGTTCTGTGAAGATACAGAAGGAGGATATGCAGGCCTTTTGGATAAAGGACTTAAGACCTATGAGTACTATATAAATGTTGTTTCTTATTTTTAGGGACTGACAATTCATAAGTCAGAAATGTAATCGATGTATACATTATCTTCCTTGTGTAATTTTCAATGCGCTTATATTTAAAGTCATAATTATATAAGGGAAATTAACTTCTCCTTGTAGCTTCTTACTTTTCTTTGATAAGTTCCTTTGAGGTGACTTGCTTCAATGCTCCAGAAATTGAGGCTATAAATAACAATCACAGCAGAAAGGAGCAATGCTGGGCTTAAAGCCTTGGGACTGTTGCTTCCAAGCCACCAAGTCCTTCACCTCAGTGTCTCTGATTGGCATCCAGCAGACATTGGCAGTGTGCAGAAAACTCATCCCTTATCCATTACCATGTCGTGGCTATTAAGAGATGAGTCAGAGACCTTGAAAAAGATGGTGGAGGAGTAGGACATGGAGATCACCTTCCTCCCCACAAATACATCAAAAATACATCTACTTGTGCAGTGGCTCCTGCAGAACACCTTCTGAATGCTGGCAGGAGACCTCAAACCTCCAAAAAGGCAAGAGAATTTCCATGTAATTGGGTAGTGCAAAGGAAAGAAGGGGAAAAAAGGAACAAAGGAATCCTGAGGAGACCGGTTCCTCTGGGAGGGAGCTGTGAGGGGGGAAGGCTCCCACACAGGGGAGCCCCCAGAGCAGAGAGCAATGGCAGGTGTGCTGAGGGCAGAGTGGAGAGATCCCCACACAGAGGATTCAGGCAGCACTACCCAGCCAGAGAAGCTAACCTACTCACCTGTGGCGGCAGTGGGGGCTGGGCACCGAGGCTTGGGCTTAGGAGAACAGACACCAGGGAGAGAGCTGGGGCTGGTACATGAAAACAGCCTGGGGGGCAGGTGCACCAGGAAGCTAAGAGGGAGTTTGGGGAAAATCCTGGGCCAGATGGAGAGGCAGGGGACCTTTGTTTTGGAGTGTTTGGAAGAGCTTTACTCTCCACAAACTCACAGGCTGCAAAGTGGTGTGACCTGTGACTGCTGGATCAAAAAGCCTGCCAGCTGCCCTGCACTGCCACCCTGCCACACACCGCCAGGCCCACCGCCCACCCACCTGCTGCTGCCAAGTGTCCTGCGTGTAAGGCAAATCATTGGCCACACCCTCCCAGCAGCAGGTGAAGCCCACCAACACCAAGGGTCCCGCGTTCAGTACCAGTTTCCCTGGGAGAACACACAACACACCTCAGGCTCACACGGCACACCTCAGGCTCACACTGACCTCTGCTGCTGCAAGCACTCCCACAGATTTCAGTTAGACTGCCATATCCCTCCCTCCCCCTGACCTGAAGTTGCGAGTGAGCCCTAATTATCCTCCTTCACCACCTCTTGCCTGGGCAGGGAACCAAATCCTGAGAGCAATCCACATGCAAAGAAGAGACCAAAACCAAAACTGGTCCACGAGGACTGCAGGACCAAAGAAGAGAAAGGGAAACAGCCACAGGAGAAGATTTAATACCCACAATAGGCTTGATAGACCCTGCATCTGTGGATCACCTGAATAGACAAGTGTTTCTACAATAGAGACTGTAGACATAGGGGGCAACTAGGAACTGTGGGGACAAATACACAGAGGACTAATACCAGATCACAGTCTGAGCTCTCCACAGTCTTCTCCACAGCAGATGTAGAGCCCTACCTAGAAGTATTGGAGGACTTCTTGGTATGTTTGTCTTGTTTTTGGTTTTAGGTATTTGTTGGTTTAATCTTTACTGTATGTATTTGTATGTGGATTTGCTTGTAATTGGTATGAGGACACCCTTCTTTCTTTTCTTTTCTCTCTTTCTCTCTTCTCTTTGGTTTCTCTTCCTTTTCTCTTTTTGCAAGTGCAAGTGTGCACATCTCCTTTTGTAATTTTGACTGATTAGAGTTCCTTTCACCACCAGTCTTGGGGATCTGTCTGTCCTTTCCCCTTCTTCTCTTTTTTCTTCCTTTTTTTCCTTGCTCTCCTTCTACCTCCTTTTTCTCCATGCTGTGTAGCTTCCAGGGTCTTGGTGCCCCAGCTGGGGGTCAAACCAGGATCTCTGAGACAGCAGAGCAGAGTCCAGGACATTGGACCACCAGAGAACTCCTGACCCCATGGAATATTAATCAGCACCAAGATCCAAATCCAACCAAAGGCCAGCAAGCTCCAGTGCTTGATATCTGAAGCCAAACAGAACAGAGACAAGAGGAATTACTAAGTGGCAGCATAGGGAAAAGAGACAGCAAATACTATAAATTAGACAACATGAGAAAACAAAGAAACACCTTGAAGGCAAAGGAACAAGATTAAAAACCCACAAAACCAAATAAATGAGGAAGAAATTGGCAAATTGCCTGAAAAAGAATTCAGAGTAATGATAGTAAAGATGATCCAAAATCTCAACAACAAAATAGAGAAAATACAAGAAACAGTTAAGAAGGACCTAGAAGAACTAAAGAGCAAACAAACAGTAATGAACAACACGATAACTGAAATTAAAAATACTCTAAATGATATAAAGAGCAGAATAACTGAGGCAGAAGAATGAGTGAGTTGGAAGGCAGAATGGGGGGAAATAACTTCCAGAGACCAGGAAAAAGAAAAAAGAATAAAAAGAATGGAAGACAGTCTCAGAGACCTCGGGGATAACATTAAGCGTACCAACATTCAACTCATAGGCGTCCCAGAAGAAGAAGAAAAAAAGAAAGGGTTTGAGAAAATATTGGAGGAAATTAAGGTGGAAAACTTCCCCCACATGGGAAAGGAAATAGTAAACCAAGTCCAAGAAGTGCAGAGTCCCATACAAAATAAATCCAAGGAGAAAAACACTGAGGCACATATTAATCAAACTAATGAAAATAAAACACAAAGAAAAAATATAAAAGCAGCAAGAGAAAAGCAACAAATAACACATAAGGGAAAACTCATAAGGATAACAGCTGATCTCTCTGCAGAAACTCTGCAGGCCAGAAGGGAGGGGCGGGAGATAATTAAAGTCTTGAAAGAGAAAAACCTACAGCCAGGAATACTCTATCCAGCAAGAATCTCATTCAGATTTGGCGGAGAAATCAAAAGCTTTACAGACAAGCAAAATTTAAGAGAATTCAGCACCGCCAAACCAGTCTTACAACAATTGCTAAAGAAACTCCTCTAGGCAATAAACACAAGAGAAGGGAAAGACCTACAAAAACACAGCCAAAACAATTAGGAAAATGGTAATAGGAACATACATGTTAATAATTACCTTAAATGCAAATGGATTAAACACTCCAACCAAAAGACACAGACTGGCTGAATGGATACAAAAACAAGACCCTCATATATACTGTCTACAAGAAACCAACTTCAGACCTAGGGACACATACAGACTGAAAGTAAAGGGTTGGAAAAAAGATATTCGATGCAAATGGAAGTCAAAAGAAAGCTGGAGTAGCAATACTCATATCAGACAAATTAGACTTTAAAGTAAAGACCATTACAAAAGACAAGGAAGGAAACTACATAATGATCAAGGGATCCATCCAAGAAGATATAACACTTGTAAATATCTATGCCCCCAACATAGGAGCACCTCAATACATAAGGCAAATGCTAACAGCCATAAAAGGGGATGTTGACAGTAACACAATAATAGTAGGAGACTTTAACACCCCACTACACCAATGGACAGGTCATCCAAACAGAAAATCAATAAGGAAACACAAGCTTTAAATGACACATTAGACCATATTGACTTAATTGATATTTATAGGACATTCCATCCAAAAATGACAGAATACACTTTCTTCTCAAGTGCACATGGAACATTCTCCAGGATAGACCACATCTTGGGTCACAAATCAAGCCTCAGTAAATTCAAGAAAATTGAAATTGTATCAAACATCTTCTCCAACCACAACGCCATGAGACTAGATATCAGTTACAGGGGAAAAAATGTAAAAATACAAACACATGGAGGCTGAACAATATGCTATTAAACAACCAAGAAGTCACTGCAGAAATCAAAGAGGAAATCAAAAAATACCTAGAAACAAAAGACAATGAAAACACGATGACCCAAAACATATAGGACACAGCAAAAGCAGTTCTAAGAGGGAAGTTTATAGCAATACAATCCTACCTCAAGGAACAAGAAAAATACCAAATAAACAACCTAACCTTACACCTAAAACAATTAGAGAAAGAACAAAATACCCCAAAGTGAGCAGAAGGAAAGAAATCATAAAGATCACATCAGAAATAAATGAAAAAGAAAGGAAAGAAACAATAGCAAAGATCAATAAAACTAAAAGCTGTTCTTTGAGAAGATAAATAAAATTGATAAACCATTAGCCAGACTCATAAGGGAAAAAAGGGAGAAGATGCAAATCAACAGAATTAGAAATGAAAAAGGAGAAGTAACTATGGACACCGCAGAAATACAAAACATCATGAGAGACTACTACAAGCAACTATATGTCAATAAATTGGATAACCTGGAAGAAATGGATAAATTCTTAGAAAAGTACAATCTTCCAAGACTGAACCAGGAAGAAATAGAAAATATGAACAGACCAATCTCAAGCACTGAAATCGAGAATGTGATTAAAAATCTTCCAACAAACAAAAGCCCAGGGCCAGATGGCTTCACAGGCAAATTCTATCAAACATTTAGAGAAGAGCTAACACCTATCCTTCTCAAACTCTTCCAAAATATACCAGAAGGAGGAACATTCCCAAACTCATTCTACGAGGTCATCATTACCCTGATACCAAAACCCGACACAGATGTCACAAAAAAAGAAAATTACAGGCCAATATCACTGATGAATTTAGATGCAAAAATCCTCAGCAAAATACTAGCTAACAATCCAACAGCACATTAAAAAGATCATACACCATGATCAAGTGTGGTTTATCCCTGGAATGCAAGGATACTTCAATATACGCAAATCAATCAATGTGATACATCATATTAACAAAATGAAGGATAAAAACCACATGATCATCTCAATAGATGCAGAAAAAGCTTTTGACAATATTCAACATCCATTTATGATAAAAGCTTTCCAGAAAGTGGGCTTTGAAGGACGTTATCTCAACATAATAAAAGCCATATATGAGAAACCAAAAGCCAACATCATTCTAAATGGTGAAAAACTGAAAGCATTCCCTCTAAGGACAGGAACAAAACAAGGGTGCCCACTCTCACCATCAGTCAACATCGTTTTACAAGTTTTAGCCACGACAATCAGAGAAGAAAAATAAATAAAAGGAATCCAAATTGGAAAAGAAGAAGTAAAACTGTCACTCTTTGCAGATGACATGATATTATATATAGAAAACCCTAAAGAAGCTTTCAGAAAACTGCTAGCACTAATCAGTGAATTTAGTAAAGTAGCAGGATACAAAATCAATGCACAGAAATCTCTAGCTTTCCTATACACTAACAACAAAAAAGCAAAAAGAGAAATTAAGGAAACTCTCCCATTTACCATGGCAACAAAAAGAATAAATACCTAGGAATAAACCTGCCTAAGGAGGCAAAAGACTTGTATGCAGAAAACTATAAGACACTGATGAAAGAAATCAAAGACGATACAAAAAGATGGAGGGACATACCATGTTCTTGGATTGGAAGAATCAACATTGTGAAAATAACTATCCTACCCAAAGCAATTTACAGATTCAACACAATCCCTATCAAATTACCAATGGCATTTTTCACAGAACTGAAACAAGAAATTTTACAATTTGTATGGAAACCCAAAAGACCCTGAATAGCCAAAGTAATCTTGAGAAGGAAAGATGGAGCTGGAGAAATCAGGCTCCCTGACTTCAAACTATACTACAAGGCCACAGTGATCAAGACAGTATGGTACTGGCACAAAAACAGAAAGGAAGATCAATGAAACACAATAGAGAGCCCATAGATAAACCCACACACATATGGACACCTTATCTTTGACAAAGGAGGCAAGAATATACAATGGAAAAAAAACAGCCTCTTCAATAAGTGGTACTGGTAAAATTGGACAGCTGCATGTAAAAGAACGAAATTAGAACACTTCCTAACACCATGCACAAAAATAAACTCAAAATGGATTAGAGACCTAAATGTAAGGCCAGACACTATAAAATCCTTAGAGGAAAATATAGGCAGAACCCTCTATGACATACATCAAAGCAAGATCCTTTTTGACCCACCTCCTAGAATAATGGAAATAAAATAAAAAATAAACAAATGGGACCTAATGAAACAAAAGCTTTTGCACAGAGAAAGAAACCATAAATAAGGCAAGGAGACAACCCTCAGAATGGGAGAAAATAGTTGCCAATGAAGCAACGGACAAAGGATTAATCTCCAAAATATACAAGCAGCTCATGCAGCTTAATACCAAAAAAACAAATAACCCAATCCACAAATGGGTGGAAGACCTAAATAGACATTTCTCCAAAGAAGACATGCAGATGGCTTAACAAACACATGAAAAGATGCTCCACATCACTAATGATTAGAGAAATGCAAGTCAAAGCCACAGTGAGGTATCACCTCACACCAGTCAGAATGGCCATTATCAAAAAATCTAGAAGCAAGAAATGTTGGAGAGGGTGTAGAGAAAAGGGAACCCTCCTGCACTGTTGGTGTGAATGCAAATTGGTACAATCACTATGGAAATCAGTATGGGGGTTCCCTAAAAAACTAAAATAGAACTACCATATGACCCAACAATCCCACTACTGGGCATATACCCTGAGAAAACCATAATCCAAAAGGAAACATGTACCACAATGTTCACTGCAGCACTATTTACAATAGCCAGGACATGGAAGCAACCTAAATGCCCATCAACAGATGAATGGATAAAGAAGATGTGGTACATATATACAATGGAATATTACACAGCCATAAAAAGGAATGAAATTGAGTTAGTTGTAGTGAGGTGGATGGACCTAGAGTCTGTCATACAGAGTGAAGTAAGCCAGAAAGAGAAAGACTAATACCATATGCTAACTTATATATATGGAATCTAAAAATATGGCACTGACAAACCCAGTGACAGGGCAGGAATAAAGATGCAGATGTAGAGAACGGACTTGAGGACATGGGTTGAGGGGCAAAGGGGAAGCTGGGACGAAGGGAGAGAATAGTATTGACATATATACACTACCAAATGTGAAACAGATAGCTAGTGGGAAACTGCTGCATAAAACAGGGAGATCAACTTGATGATGGGTGATGATTTGGAGGGTTGGAATAGGGAGGGAGGGAGGGAGTCATGGGAGGGAGGGGTTATGGGGATATATGTATAAATACATATGATTCACTTTGTTGTATAGCAAAAACTGTCACAGCAGTGTAAAGCAATTATATTCCAATAAAGAGCTTTAAAATGTGAAAGAAAAAAAAAAAAAAAGAGAGATGAGTCAATAATTATTTTAACCAATTCCCAGGTATTTATATACTAAACACTACTCTTTCATGACTATAATACACATTTAGTTTTAGAATAGGCCAAGGATCCAGGAAAATCTTTGATAACAAATGACTTAAAAATCATTTGGACCCCTCTATTAGCCAGTGAGAAATCTGTTCCACAGTATCCCTAATAAGTAATGTGTTAAAGGAATTGAGTCTTATATGCAATAATTAATAGCTAAGATGACTATCATTTATTGAGTTATTATAAACTAGGGAATGGGTCTTTACCAAAACCCTGTGAGACAAGTAATTTTAGTGCCTTCACTTACAAATGAAGACCTTGAGATTTACAAGAATGCCAAATAATTTACCTGAGATCTCAGATTACATGAAGCCAACTCTGGCAGTTTCTAAATTTCATGCTTATAAGCTAATTTACATTGCTTCTATCAAGTAATCATCAAAGACTTTGAAGTTGAGAGTGACATAACAAGGCTTTTTTTAAAAAGAAGATGACTTTAATATCTAGAAACAGGAGAGTTTATAAACAGCTAGAGAAAGTCCTAATGTTAAGAAGGGAGAGGAAACAAAAGTAATGCATTATATTGATGTCTAGATGAGAAAATAAAATTTGCACAAAATCTTGAGATTCTAAGAATGGGAGTTTTATCTTAAGATCTTTACAAAAAGAGTTTAACAATGGGTAAAATGAGATCTAAATGAAGGATACATAATTGACTTTTGTAATTCATATGCTTGTGTATTTCCCATTGACCTCATTTCTTTGCCTGGTATCATTCTTGTTCATCACTGTAAACAAAGTGCCTGGCACATACCCAAGTGAGATAGATGGTAAAAAGCTGTTAGCTGACAAATGATTCAGAGTGGCATTTAGTTCTCTATTGTTCTTTGGTTGTTTGATTTTAATTTAGCCATCATTTCACTTGCTTCAACCAACCCTATATTGAAGTCTTACTTCGAGTAAATATTACTCTCACATTTTTAAATGACTTTATTATATTTTAATCTCACAAATGCCAAAATTGCTATGTTCAAGATAGACATTTTTAAAAATTCGGATTTAAGGGCTTATTATCCATAACAGTGAATAAGTTAGGAACATTCATAGAGAAAAGGAGACAAGGAAACTTTCATCCATGCCCTTGACCAATCTTAGAGCCCAGAGTCCTCCAAGGACCTTACTCCGTTCCACTAAAGCAATTGTTATCCCTCAAACTTTAAATAGCTGAACAAGTCAGACTCTAAAAGGTTGTTGTACATGTCTCTAAAAAATATATATCAAAAGAAAATAAGCAATAGTAAATAGCTCTGGTCAGAGAAACTGTTCAGAAACAAATAATGAAATTCAAGGCATATGTCATTTTGGCGAGGGGTAGTTATACTGTCATCTCAGTTTTAAGAAAGGAAATACGGTAGGCATAATTCTTCCCTGTGATGCTTGCATGCCCTGTGAAGAGCGAGCCAGCATGGGTACCCTCATTAACGAGGTATGGCAATCCTTTCTCATGGTGTTACATCTACTTTTTGGAAAGAATGATTGGATAAATGCAAAATCTCAAGAGAGAAGTTAGCCAATGCTTCTGGAATCACTATTAAGTGTGAGTCATTCAATTCATCTCTGAGTAATAGTCTTGATGTTGCAGACTGCCACAACACCAGAAAGAAGAGTGGAAAATTATTCCTTGGCTGGGACATAATATATTAAAAACACCAAAATTCAATATGGTAACTGATGCCTTTTGAGACCCTTAGTGCCCTAGGAAATTAAAAACTACCTCTCCAACTTTCTTTCCACTGATAGGTGAATTGGATAAAGGACCTTCTAAAACTATGTTAGCTCAGCTAGAAAACATTTGACCTTGTCCTCATGAATTGCTTGTTCTGTTATCTTCATGTTTTAAAGGAAATGTTTGCTCTTCCTAAATGAATCCAAAAATAAATGGTTGATTTGACCTACTCAACTAACTAGCAAACTTAGTGAGGAAACAAAACAAACAAACAAACAAAACACATTTAAACAAGTAGTGAAGACACCTATGCAGGAATTGCCCCTCCAAAGCTCTTGCCTCATTCACAGGATATGGAGGAAGTCACCACCTAAGTACAAAGAAATCACATGCCCACGCAAGCACAAGGTCCCTACCCTCCTCATGTGAACACAAGGTCATCACACTCCCTATATGTGTACAGTGTAACCACATTGCAACCACAGCCAACTGGTTCAAGGGTAGATAACCAGCCCACATTAATGAGTCAATTTCTTTAGATTTCCTTCTGTACTTGAGACAAAGTTAACCCAGTCCTTTTCAGGTGACCAAAACTGTAACATATAAAATTTAAAAACTGACCACAGCCATATTTTCTCATCTGTGGAAGAGGAGAAAAAAGCTGACACTTGGAAAAAAGCAGAATTGAAAGAAAGATCCATGAGCACATTTTAGTCTTCAACGTAGTTGCCCCTAAGAGTCTGATGCAACCAAGCCCTTTAATGGCTTTGGTTGTTCAACTTTCCCTTAATCTATTAGATAAACTCAACACGCTTTCGATAAAATCTCCTTTAAATTGAGATACTTGCAACTTGGTTCTTCTAGCCTCTAATAACAGTTTCAATGTCTATCAGTTAATAAGTATAAATTTTACTGAAGTAACAAATACAAAGTTTAGTTTTTTGTTCTCACCTCTTTACTGTAGAACCCAAGTTGATTAAGCAGGCACCATCTCAAATATCACTGCTTACTGTGGCAAAGAAAAACAAAATTTTGAAAGTCTCCCTTTGCTTAGAACTTATGGATCAGAAATAGCCACAAACCTACCCGACCACAAAGAGGCCCAGAGATCCACCAAGTAACTAGAACATGAAGAGCTAGAAATATTGGGGAAATATATCTAATCACCACCACACCCACATTTCAATGTTAACAGAATTGAAACTGATATTGTATTGATCAAATGCAATATGTATGGAAGCCAGAAGAAATCACTGTTCTACTCATTTCATTGTGGGCCTCAAATATTCAGCTCTTAGCAGTCAGGTCAGCTTTGCTAATATATTGGCACCATTACACTCAGGACTAGAGTTTGCTAATTTAAATAATGGGATAGTTTCAGCTATGAGCTTTTTTCTATTTGTTTGGGTGAAAATAATGATAAAGTTAAAAGTGAAAATAAAGTTTTAATTAATTTTTTAGTTTTGAGGCCAAAGTACTTAACATACAGACAACATGATTAATACTAAGGTTGAAAATTGTATAAGATATACAATAACCATTATCTATTGCATTAATATTGGGGGAGGGAAGTGGTTGCAGAAGATGAGAAGCAAAACTCCCCCACCCCAGCCAATCTACATTAGATATATAGTGTAATCAAAAAATAAAACTTTATATTTAAAAGCCGTTTGGAGTTTCTTTGTACTTCAACAAAATCTATACTATCTAACTAAACTGTTGTTGGAGGTTGGAACAATGTTGACAGGGACAAAACATCTGATAAAACTCCTGTCTATGGTAACGTAGAAGGCAAATGAGGTCCCTAATGAACTTTCGCATATCAGAGAAGATGCTATAGCAAGAATATTAGTACCATGTTTGTTAAGATGGCTGAATTTGGCAAGGCACAAAAAGAAAAAAGAACAGAGAAAATTCAGGAATCAGGGTATGTGTAGGGTTAGAAAAGGCAACATTTTATCATGCTAAGCAGTAAAAGACAAAACTGAGAGGAACTTTGAGCCAATTAAAATTCAGCCTGAGTTAAGGATTAAATCAGGGGCACAGCCATGGCCATGGCACCCATTTGTTAGAACCTCTAAATGAAATAAGATGCTTCAGAGCAGAGATCCAGGTAAGTTCATGGTATCTAGCAGATACCTTCAATTGAACACAATAATTCAGAGGAAAGAGATTAGATTTGTGGTTCTCCCATGGAAGTCCAATAGACTGAGAAACTCACAAATCATTTGAAATAAAGGCATGAGGTAAAGTAAGCATAAAAATATAGCAAATATAAGAAATATGTCTGGGAAAGAATAAGCGTGGCTATTGGCACAATGAGATAACTAGGACCAAATAGATAAGAATCCTAGTGAGCTTTTAAAGAAATGTTGTCAAAGAAACTGTGAGCCTGAGCTAAAAAACATTTGTGGCTGTTCAAAACTCAAAATGACACTTTAATCTCCAGCAGTCTACAGGGAGGAAGCTGGCTGAGAAAGCTGCTCAGATTTCAAGAAGGGCATATTCTGAAATAACATGTTTTAGATGTCTAAGTTGGATTATGGAAAAGAAAGAATCTCCCAGGGGAACGGACACGGGGGAGGTCCATGGAGAACTTCAGGCAAAAGAACTACTCCAAGAGTGTAAGTTCATCGAGAAGCATTGAAAAAGCAGAGGGCCGGCATAACATCTGTAAAGTCAGAGTTCAGAATTGGACAGATCAGTGGCTGAGGATTCTCACACTCTTCTCATTTCCAGATCAAAGTGTTTATTTCAGATCTCCTGTCTCCGTTCCAGTATTACATATTAGGCATGGGGATGGGAGTATGAAGTGGATTGAATGGTGGTCCCACAAAACATACGTCCACATTCCAGTCACCCGAAGCTGTGAACATGACCTTATTTGGAAAAAGAAACAATCTTTGAAGATGTAATTAAGGGTCACTGACAGCTTACACTGAAAGGAACAGAGACAGGAGAAAATGAAAGAAGGCAGTTGAACTTTGAAAATTCTACAGTCAGGAAATTGACTGATAGAGCTACTCAGCTGCAAACATGTGCTACCCATCAAGAAAAGGAAGGATGACTCCAAGGGCAAGCAGTAGCAGGTGGCACAGACGCCAGTGGAGCCATCATGGGCCCAGAGGGTGGAGCCTGGAGCCACATTAGGACTTTAAAACCTAATGAAATTTCCCCTGTTGGATTTAGAACTTGCTTGGGACCACACTGAAATTTGGAATTGATGTCAATCACAGCATCTTAAATCTCACAGTCAGAAGGGAACTCTGAGAAGCATAGTTCGAGTGGTCAGAGTGCTAATATTATTATTCCATGCATGAGGCATTTGAAGACTGTCCTAGGCTGAAAAATGTGTCCCCCAAAGATCCTGCATCCTAATTCCTGGAACTCATGAATGTTGCCTTATATGATGGCAAGAAGAGTTAAGGATTTTGAAATAGGGAGATTAGCGTGGATTATCTAGGAGGGCCCAAAATGCAGTCAAACGTATCCTTACAAGAGAGGCAGAGAGAGATTTTACACACGGACACATGGTGAAGAAGATGATGTGAAGATAGAGAAGACAGATTTGAAGATACTGGTTGTGAATATTTTAATGACACAGTCAGACACCAAGGAATGCCAGCAGCCACCAGAAGCTGGAAGAACCCAGGCAGGAGCCTCCCTAGTATCTCTGAAGGGACCAAGACCCTGTCGACATCTTTTATTTCAGCAAAGCAATACTGATTTCAGACTTCTGGCCTCAAGAACTGTGAGATAACAAATTTCTGTGGTTTTAAGCTACTAAATTTGTAGTAATTTGTTACAGCAGCCCCAGGAAACTAATACAAATCCCAAGACGGTTAAGCCACTTGGCTAAGGACTCACAACTAAAGAAGAGTTGACAGAAAATTAAAATTCCTATGTCTTTGCAGTGCTCTTTCCACTACAACATTTAGACTGAAGGGACTTCCATTAGAAATTCTAGGGCTAGAAGAAGAAATGGGGGTGAGAGGGAATAAGAGATGAGCAAATTAGAAATTATTATTCCAGCCTTCCCCAGCTCTCTGGCATAAACATTTCAGGATTCCAATTTCACAGGAGAGCAGGGTTTCTAGGGCACTGAACTGGCATCCACTTCTCCAGCCGAGAAACATGAGTCAGCCCATGGCAGTGAGCATCCCTGGCCAAGTCTGTGTGATGAGCCAGCTGTTTGGTCTCCTCTTTTGCTCTGCTCCAAGCTTGCAGGTGGATCAGCATATTTTTCAACAGAAGAAAGATTCTGGAGTTTGGCAAGCAAAATCTTTAGAGATTAATGGCCCTTTTAGGCTGGGACCTAATTAATTGACTCAAATGATAAATGTGGCAGAGAACTGCAGTTTGCTGCTCTAGGGCTCACTACTCACACCCACATCAAGGTAATCTTCACCAAGTCACTGACTCTTCAGCGAGTGGAACGCATGTTGCCTTTGCTCTTTGCAATTCACAAGGATACATTCCATTAAAAGTTCAGAATCTAAGAAGAGCCACTGATTGGAATTCTGAGCTTCACACTCCCAGGGGAGTCTGAAGAAATGGGAAATCATCAACCTGACTCGGGAGTCGCCTGGTGCATATCAATAAGCAAACTGCTAGAATCTCTGAGCTCCCAAATCACCATGTGTCCTTATACATAAGATTCAGTTACGTCAAGTGACTCTCTGACTGTGAAAAGCACTGCACTAGGAGTCAGGGGACTTGCTTAAGTCCCAGCTCTCCTAAAATTGGCTTGGCAATTCTCGTGACATATTTGAACCTCAACTTTCTTACCTATAAAATGGGAATATGAAGGCCTTTATAAAGCTCTGCCTTAGGAAGACTTGTGCACTGTTGGTGAGAAGGTAAATTGTCTCAGCCTCTATAAAAAACAGTACAAATTCTCCTAAAAAAATTAAAAATAGAACTACTGATTGAACTTGGTGTACCCTCCCCCCAAAAAAAAAAAAAAAACTACTATGTGATCCAGCAATCCTACTTCTGGGTATATACCCAAGAGAAATAAAAGCAGGATATTGTACTCCTGTTCATATTTATTGCAGCATTATTCACAATAGCCAAGATATGGAAACAACCTAAGTGTCTGTCAATAGATGAATGGATAAAGAAGATGTGATATATGTGTGTGTGTGTGTGCCTGTGTGTGTATACACAGACACACACACAATGAGATACTTACTAATTAACCATGAGAAAGAAGAAACTCCTACCTTTGGAACAGTATGCAGGAAACTTGAGGGCATTATGCTAAGTGTAATAAGTCAGAGAAAGACAAATACCACAGGGTATCACTTATATGTGGAATCTTTAAAAAAAAAAAATCTCATAGAACAGGAAGGTAGAAAAGTGGTTTCCAGGGGCTGGGTGGGGGGCAGGGCAGGGAAAATAGGAGGAGGTAGATAAAGAGTATGGAATTAGCTATAAGTGGAATAAGATCTGAGGATCTAAAGCAAAATATGGTGACTATAGTTAATAACACTGTATTGTATAATTGAAATGTGTTAAGAGAGTAGAACTTAGAGAGTGAGGAAGGAAAAAAGATGCATATATAAGGTGATGAATGCACTAATTAACTACATGAGGTGAATCTTTTTATAATATATACAAATATCAAATCACCATGATGTACACTTTAAATATCTTACAATTTTATTTGTCAATTATACCTCAATAAAGCTGAAATTTTTTTAAAAGAAAGAAATACAAAAAAAAAATTTCTTCCTGGCTCTACATTCAGGTAGTTAACATAATCAGGAGCAAGACGTCTAGACAGATGCATACACCTGTGTCCCTTACTACATCCTTCAGGTCCGACGGTCATGAGGTAGACAGGGACTAGAGACTCTCAGTATGTGACTGGAGTATATTGACACAGTGTTCTCTGCTTTGCAGATATTTGTAAGCTGCATTCTGAATCTCACAAATGCATATTTATCTCTTACTTCCCAGCAGAGTTTGGCTGCAGTGTGAGTCATCAATCTATTGATTTTAGAAGTATCTATCTGCTCTGTTGGAAGAGAGAAGAGACATCAGTATTAAGTGAAAGCTTGAAGAGCTATACAGATATAAAGAATTACCATCAAGAAAGTCTTGCTTTCCTAAAAAGATAAAATTCTAAATTCTATGCTCCCCTCCCTAGGAAATTCTCAGGAAAATGCAGCTTGATATAGTAAAAACAAATAAACAAGAAAATATGCAATCCAATGCAACTAACATGCAAATGAAAACTCGCTATCAAATTCCAAATTTTCACTTTGCTAAGTCAACAAATGAACCTTACTTTGTGGAAGGAAGGCATTATACCTATTAAAGGGAAATGGAGGACATTCTTGATTTGACCCCCATTCTTCCAAGTACTATGTGTGACAATTGGCAAATTAATTTTCTCAGACAATGTATTTCTTTATAATATGGGAGTAATAGTGATTCTCTCAAGTTTTATCAGGCTTCAAAGGAGATAATCAATGTAATAACCTTTCTGTAGAGCCAGGAATATCTAAGGTAGTAATCAGTAACTGATGTTGCCAAAGATTGAGAACAGCATGGGTAATGAATATAAACAAAAAGGCACTTAAATGACTATTTTAAGTAGTTTGGCTAAAAAGGGAAGCCAAAAGGAGAGATAAGGGGAATAAAAGGATATTTGGAGATAGATAGTATGGCTGATACTTTTTTTTTTTTGATCTGTTTGTTTGAGGATTACTATCTTTTTTTTTTTTCTGATGATAACTGACAGAGTAAGTTCCCAAGGGTCAGAAGAGATGGAATCCAAAAAGTTTCGTGGGAAAAGGGACACCTCTTTCACTGGCATGGATGGACGGGAGGGAAGCAGCAGCAGAAGGTGATGGAGAGAAGTGAGGCTTGCTGGAAGGGGGGAAGAGTCCTTGTCTGAGGCCACAGTGCACTGAAGGAGGTGAGGATGGAGGCTCTCTGTGGGAAGTGATGGCTGGATGCTTGAGGAGAGTCATAAATGTTCACAATTTGTTAGGAGAACAACTCAAACAACAGTGACAAAATGGGTTTGTTCATTTACCCCAAAGGAGTTCTCCTGGGACACATAAGAGACTTGCCATGTAAGACTGAGGGCTCAGGAGAGATTGAAACCTGAATTTGTAGGACACAAATCTTCCTCCAGCAGAGAGAGAAAGAAAGTCTGAGACCAAATTTAGGAACACGGAACATGGGTCATCTGGGTTCTTCAGGAATGGAGTTTTGTTGAGTAACTGGAGTAAAATGACAATAGTACTACTAATAATATGGTAATGTGCTTGTACTATGCCAGGATAGTTCGGTGTGCACAGGGTTCAGGACATGCAAATCTAGGCATTTATAACATGAGAAGCATAGTGTCAATGATAGGACTGCTTTTGTCCATCCTTATTACTGACCTAATGTACAGAAGTGATTAAAGCTTTCCGTGTGGGGTTTGTCTTAGAGAGCTCTTCACACAGACTGAAAAACAGAATTTTTGATTTTCCTATCTCGAAACTTCCCTTCCCTCAGTCTTTCCCATCTCTGTGAATTGTGTCACCATTTACCTATTTGCTCAGGCCAAACTCACCCAGGATTCTTCTCCTTTACTCTCCCCTCCCACCTCCATGTCCAATCCTGCCCATAGTCCTGTTACCTCCACATCTGAAACATATTTTCTGAATCCAACCTGACCACTTCGTTCAATCTCCTAGTCCAAGGGTTGCAAACTGTTTCTCTAAGGGCCAGATTTGGTCCCTGGGCCATAGTTTGATGACCCCATCCTAGTCCAAGCCTTTATCATTTTTTATTCTCCTTATCTGTGCACCCTCTTAAAGCAATCTCCCTGATTCTAATTTTACTCCCCTTTGGCCCATTTTTATAGTAGCTAGAGTGACATTTTTCAAACAAAAATCAAATTGTCTTGCTGAAAGTTCCACAATGACTTCCCATTATAATTAAAAATAAGCAAGCCTATGGCCTCCAAAGTACTCCATGATCCGGCCCCTGCCTTCCACTCCTTCTCCCTTTGCTAAGCACGCTCTGCTTACACTACTCATTTTTTCTGTTCTTTGAATTCCCCCGGCATTTTCTTGACTCAAACCCTAGTCCTTCCAGCTCCCTCTGCTTGAAATGGCTTTCTCTGGGCTGATTTCCTCTTTCTCATTTACACCAACCATCCCCTCCTCAAAACAGTCTTTTCTTTCAATAAAATGATTATTTTTTTAAAAAAGTCTTTTCTGATTCATGAGACAGAAATACTCCTTTGCACCTCACCCTTCCTGATTCCTCTATGCTCCATTCTCCTGGTTAGTTTCTTCCTTGCACAACAATCTGAAATCATTTCATTTACCTGTTTATTTACATATTGAAGTTTTCTCCATGCCTGTAAACTTTATGCAGGAAAGGATTGTATCTCCTTTCTTGGTGTATCTGTAATCTCTGTAATAGACCTGTCAGACAGCAGGCGCTCAAAAAATATTCATTGAATGAGCAGAAGAATGAACAAATGCTTGAATGATCTAGGAGTAAATGACTTGGAGACGAACTTCGATGCCAGAGGCCTCTCTCTGTCCTCTCATTATCCCTCCATTCTCTCATTTTCAACAAATATCTGATAAACTTTTTAAAGGTTTGTGGAGCTACTTTGGACACTATGAAATTTTAATCAGAAAAATAATCCATGCTAATAACTTAGCTGTCTGGTTAATGCTTTTCTTCCCAGTTTCATCATTATCACACCTTAACTCAGGGAGTGATGCTTACTTGGACAAGGTCAAACACTGGGGACAATACAATAAAAGCTCTGAGGTTTTATTGTTCCTGTGGACCTTTGAAGGTTATTCAAAATCAACAGAGACTATGGTGCCAGGACAGCAGTATCTAGAGCCAGAAGACCTGAGGTTAAGCCTTGCTCTGCCATTCAATGGATATGGGGCCATTGAGAAAGGAGTGAATCTCTCTCACACTCTGTTTTATTATTTATAAACGAGGGTAAAGGTGAGACGACTCCACAGATGTAGTGTAAGGATTAATTCAGTTCTATAATTATGGCTCTGTAAGCTCAGAAAACTGTCAGATCTTAGTTGTTAAAAATATATTGCCTTTGGGACTTCCCTGGTGGCACAGTGGTTAAGAATCCACCTGCCAATACAGGGGACACAGGTTCAATCCCTGGTCCTGGAAGATCCCACATGCCGTGGAGCAACTAAGCCCATCGCCACAACTACTGAGCCTGCGCTCTAAAGCCTGTGTGCAGCAACTACTGAGCCCTTGTGCTATAATTACTGAAGCTTGTGTGCCTCAGGCCCAAGCTCCGCAACAGGAGAAGCCACTGCAATGAGAGGCCTGCACATTGCAACAAAGAGTAGCCCCTGCTCGCCACAACTAGAGGGAACCTGCACGCAGCAACAAAGACCCAACACAGCCAAAAATAAATAAATAATTAATTAAAAAAAAAAAAATGTTGGCTTTGCCTGAATGGTCTGTGCTGTGCAGATCCCATATAAGATATGACTTATTTTGTCTTCTGAACAGAACAAGACCTTTATGGATTTTAATATTTAATATTTACTGATTGGAGACATTTGAAATTTAACAGGAGGCTTCAATTAGCAGGAAGCCAAACCAAAAAATTAATGCAAATATGAAAATTTTAGGTGCCATGAAAAGAGGGCAGGAGAGGGAGATTCTATAGGGAGCACAGGCTCTGGAGTTACGCCTGGTTTTAAATCCTGCTTCTGCCTTTTATTAGCTGAATGACCTTGGAGAAGTTCCTTAATTCTGAGTTTTGGGCAATTAACCTGTACATGGAAGATAATAATTCTTATTTTAGGGATTTGTTAAAAAGATAAAAAGAGAAAATATCTGTAAAAATGCCTGGCCCAATGCCCAGCTCATAGGAGGAACTGAGAAATTGTATTCTCTTTGCCATAATGTATAGCAGGCAGCATAGCAACTGACTCTTCTATTCCAGAGGAAAGGGAGCCCGAGAGAGAGTGCCTTCGAGAAGATTTGAGTTCAAATGGGACAAGGGAGGATTTGGAGGGAAAGATCAGGGCCATGGATTGATGCCTGGGCTGGGAACATCCAGTTTCCAATCAGGGGCATCCCTAGTAAGGATCTGGAGTCTAAAGATTAGAGAGAAAATGGCCCTAACTGTCTGTTTCTCAGGTCTCCTCAAGGTCGTGATTTTTACAAGTGACTTTTCCACCTTAACTAGAGCAATTTAGGAGAGCTCCAACCCAACCTCCAAATTAAACATTTACTAATTTCCACCTATCTTTGGAGCCAGAGCGAGGGCTTTCAAAATCCAGGCCCCGTTTAGGCATGAATTCTACCTAAATATGTGGGACAGGAAAAGTGCCAAGTGAGGCATATACATTGCCCAGAAGTTAGAGGTTCCATGGGAAGTTAGAGGTTGTACCAGATCTGGTGTTCCAAATTTGTTCAAAGAATTACTTTAGTTCAGCTGGAAGCTGCTGACGAGTGGTGGAATTCATTTCTATCCAAAAGAAATCTTTCTTTTTGTTTCTGTGTGTTCTTTCTTCCAAAATGAGCCTAATTGTTCCTTCTGATTTATTTCTAACTACATATACTTAGTAGAATTAAAAACAGGCAGGTGTGCCATATAAAGAGATATCGACTGAGCTACATCCTAAAATAACATTCTGTTTTTTTTCAAAGATAGAGTACAGTTGCCTAAGCAAACCTCACCTAAGTCCATAATAGGGTAAAGAAAGCAATAAAATCTAGACTGGCCACAAAGTTCCATAAAGCATTGTCATTCCTGGTGATGGGTCAACAGGGTCCCTCTCATGGCTCTGAGGGTAGAATTCTTGCTTAGCCTTACTTGCCAGGAAACCTGGAACAGCTTCTTATTAAAAACCAAGCATCAGGCTTCCTTGGTAGTACAGTGGTTAAGAATCCACCTGCCAATGCAGGGGACACGTGTTCGATCCCTGGCCCAGGAAGATCCCACATGCCACAGAGCAACTAAGCCCATGCGCCACAACTATTGAGCCTGCTCTCTAGAGCCCATGAGCCACAACTACTGAGCCCATGTGCTGCAACTACTGAAGCCTGTGTGCCTAGAGCCGTACTCCCCAACAAGAGAAGCCACTGCAATGAGAAGCCTGCGCACTGCAGCAAAGAGTAGCCCTGGCTCTCCGCAACTAGAGAAAGCCTGTGCACAGCAACAAAGACTCAGCTGAGCCAATAAACAAAAATGAATTAATTAATTACTTAAAAAAAGAAAAAAAGAAAAAACAAGGTCCAAGGATTGCTGGTCCTGGGTGAGAGATGAGGAATGTTTGGTCTGAGCTAAATGAGCAATGTACTCAAGGGTTTTGCACCTTGAGTTCTCCATGTCAGAGATGCATCACAGATCATTCCACACCATGAGCAAAATTGCTTCTGGAAGGACATTTGGGTGTCCTGAGGTGAGGTTCATGTGACAGATATCTCTCCCAGATACCTCCAACAGGTAAGCTCCTCTGGTTCTGTTTCAATAGGACTAAGAAAAGTGTTGAATGAACCATCCCAGTGGCTGCCTCAGGTCTACTTGGGAAGGGGGACCTGAATGATGGTTTTTGAAGTGCCTGCTTTTTTAACTGCCTTGGTGAGAAACTGAGACAAGAACTACCTAGGACGAATGGTCTTTCCTTCATCATATACAACCCTTATTTTCAAGCTGAAATAAGACACTAAAGTTGGAGGGTATGAACCTGCTTTTTGGTCGATGTCTATGAAACAGGTAAAACTCATGTCCTGTACAGACCTCTGGGCTCTAGGTTGGCAGTCTCAGTGTCCTGACCTGGTCCTTTCCTTTGTTAGCATCAGAGTTGGCTGAGGTGTTCTGCTATTTATCTTCAAGGCATTGACTTAGCCACGTATACAGATGTCTAAATCTTATTTTCTCTTAAATCTTTAAAATGCTGCTTCAGATGTGGTTCTGAGGTGGAAGTACACAGGCAAGTAGGAACAATGAACTTATTTATTCTATTCATGTGGTAATGATTCATACTCATGATAACAGAATTCAAACAATGCAAAAATCAGTCTCCCTCATGCCCCAGGCCCCCAGTTGTCCATTTTTTTCCCTCTGAGAGAATCAATATTACCAGTTTCTTTTTTGTGCACATTCTTCAAGAGAGTTTATGCATATAAAAACATCCTTTAAAAGTGCAAATGATAGTATATAAGATATACACTTCTGCATTTTGCTTTTCTTCACTTACTAATCTAGCTTGGAGATCATTTTATATCAAATGGAAATCTACTTTATTATTTTCAATGGATTTTTTTGTACAGTCTCCTGCCTCACACACCTGTACAACAAGTGTTTTGGGAGGTACAATAACGTATTTAACTAGTTCAGTACTGATGAACATTTAAATTGTTTATAGTATTATGCCACTTGTATACTGTAATTTTGGGCAAAGATGAATCTGGTCAGGGTCTCAGCCCTCAAATCACTTGTCAGTTGCCTGTCTTCACAGTGTGTGCCAAAGAGGGCATGAGAAACACAAAAAATTAAGTGTTCTTACCCCCTACACACACACACACACACACACACACACATAAATAATGACAATAATAAAGGGGTGAGAAGAAACTTTGGGAGGTAATGAACATGTCTATGGCCTTGATAGTGGTGATGGTTTCATGGGTGTATACTTATCTCCAAATTCATCTTTCAATATGTGTAGTTTTTTACATTGTCAATCATACGTCAACAAAATGTTTGTTTTTTTTTTTTTAAAGAAAAAGAGGTACCAAAGATTCTCTGACTAAATGCATGTGTTCTATCACTGGCATAATAAATTGCTTGTAAAGTGGCTGCAATAAATCTACCTATCCCTGTTATGCCAAAAGCTCAACTTCTCTGTATACCAGTGCCAAACCGAATCTCAGAGACAGTTTTGGGTGAAGTAGAAAAGGAAGCTTTATTACTTTGCCAGGCAAAGGGGGACACAGCAGGCTTCCACCTGAAAAAGCTGTGTCCCCACTTGGAGAGGACAGTAAGAAGTTCTATAGTAATGATTCAAAGAGGGCGTGATCAGCTTGTGGACATCCTTCTGATGGGCGGGTGGTGAGGTTAAGTGGGAGTCAGCATCATCAGCCTTCAGGTTGCAGCCAGTCTGGGGTCTGCGTGCTTGTGGGCAGCACACCATTATTAATCGTTAACTTCTCCCACCTGGATGGGGTTTCAGTATCTGCAAAACAGCTCAAAGATACTGTTGTGTGTATCCATTGATGGGAAACCAGGACCCTGCCCCAAGGCTGCACTATTGTTTCTCTTGATTGTTTCTCCTGGTCTCACATCCCCTCCCTTCCCTAATTAGCAACTGCTTGAATATGCCTGTTAGAATTTAGGGAAGGTAACAGAGGCTGAATGAAGGCTATTTCCTGTAATCAAAGAAATGCGGGACACAGAAAGGCTTTGTGTCCAGGAGCCCAAAAGGGCCCTGCTCGGTATCACCTACATGTACTCTCCTTTGCAAAGGACTTCACCATTCATCCCATCCTGAGGGACAGTCCATTTCTCTATGTCTTCTATCTGACCTCTTATGATTGTTTTCTACAATAGAATGTAGCAAAAGGCCTCCGTGTACTGGTAGTGAATGCCTGAAGCCGCACTTGGCCGTATTTACTCCTAGTGAGCCCCACAGACATTCCCTCACCACCACTGGGGCCAGTGCTGTGGCTGAATTGGCCCTGGTGATTCTTATTATGACCACAGGATACGCCTCAACAAAATCATCCAGGGACTTTGAAGAACAAGATTTATTGCTCACGGGTCCTGGAGGGTACACAGCATGCAGAGACCACACAGCAAGTTCTTGGTAGAAATAGAGGGAAGAGTGTGGACCTGGGGCTCTGTCTTTATTAGGGTTCAAGGGTGGGGTGGAGTTTCATGGGTTCATTCTTTATTGGAGAATTTAAAACATAAGAATGGGAATCAGGGTGTGGGAAAGGAGAAAACTTCGGTCCCCAACCTTTTGGCACCAGGGACCAGTTTCATGGGAGACAATTTTCCCAGGGGTGTGGAGGGGGGATGGTTCAGGCTGTAATGCCAGTGATGGGGGAGTGGCAGATGAAGCTTTGCTCACTAGCCCACCCCTCACCTCCTGCTGTGCAGCCTGGTTCCTAATAGGCCATGGACCAGTACCAGGGGCTGGGGACCCCTGATCTAGCTTACTCAGGGCTTCTAAAAGGGAAACTTCACTGGCTGGGGGGTGGGGTGGGGTGCAGCCTAGCTCCTTATCTAGTTGTTTTGCTAGTATCTGAGTCCTACAGCTGGCAATTTCTTTTCTTTAAGATGGATGTCTTTGAGGTGGATGCCTCAGCAACCAAAAAGCTTACTGTCAAGCAGTTACACTACTGAAGGCTTGCAGCTTCTCCTCCTGTCCTCTTAAAAGACTGCCTGACATCACACAAAGAAACCCAGTGGAGCCTGAAGGTGAGAGGCCATATGAAGACCAGCTGATGGCAGAACCCAGATGTGAGGACACCTTAGACCATCAAGGGCAGTCAGGCAGCCAGATGACTGCAGCTGTACCAGCGATTCTAGCCCAGACCACTGACCCACGGAATCATAACAAGACAGAGGTTGCTGTTTAAGCCAGTGAGTTTGGGAGTGTTTGTTAAGTAGCAGTAGACAATTGATTCAAGTGCTAAGGATTTGGCCAAACCTCTCTTGCAGGATTTTCCAATGCTGAAAATTCTAGGAATGGATCTAGGAATTCACATTTCAGCAGGTTCCCAAATGGTTCTTTTTTAATGTAATACTTGAGGCATAACTCACATTCTACATTTATGTATTATGTAAGGTTGTGAAGCAGAATAATAAAATAAACAACCATAAATCCACTAACATCTTAAGAACTAGAAATTATCAGCACCATGGTATCTATCTATACTCTCCTTCCCTGACCCATCCACTGTCTCAAGAGAGAGGTAACAACATCTTGAGCTGAGAATTCATCCTTCCTTTGCATATATATAGAAGGAGGTGGACACCCATCCACATGAAGATAGCAGTACATTCGTGGCTCACAGCTCAGCCTAAAACATTTTTTTAATGAGGGAATATGAAAACTTGTTGATATTTGGACAGTGTATTGAAAAGCAAGGAGATTATGTTGAAAAATGATATATTTGTCTTTTCTAAAAGTTAAAATAAATTCTACAGCCACAGTGCGGATAAGTTTTGACTCACCCTCGTATATCACTCCAGTAGAGAACTATACCACAGTTTATTTGGCCATTCTCTAATTAATGGATATTGTCATTGTCCCCAATTCTTTGCTTTTACAACAATGTTATTATGAATATTCTTCTACATATCTCCTAGGGGATATATGCAGAATTTTCTTTGGGGTGTATGTCTTGGAGTAGAGTTGCTGGGTCGCAGACAATGACAATGCTCAGCTTTTCAAGGTGAGGCCAAGTGATTTCCACAGTGGCGGTACCAGGAGACAGTTCTGTGTTCTTTTTTCGCATCTTCCCCAGGATTTGATTTTTTCAGATTTCAGAATTCTAATGCATTTATTTTTGAGCCTTAGAGAAAAATTCTAGCTCAAGGTTTAAGTGAAAGGAAGATATGCCTTTGGAAAAAAAAAAGTTTAATAATCTTGACTTTGTTGACGTCACACTTGGAGAAACCTAAAGGCATTTCCTTAATCCTTCTTAGACTCCACGCAGCTCCTAGCTCTCCCACCACCCCTTCCCCATTGCAATTCTCCTTTGTCTGCCCCCGCAAGTCCTGCACCGTTTCTACTCTCCCCTCCCTGACCACTTTCTCCTTTTACCTCCCTCTGTGTTGAGCATGCTTGTTCTCTGCTCAGGTTGCCTGAGTTTTGAATCCTGACACTTCCACTCAACTGCAACTCTGGACAAATTTCTTAATCTTATTGTGCCTCAGTTTCCTCAGCTCTAAAATGGGCATAATAACAGTGTCTAGTACATTAATGTAAAATACCCAGAAAAGGGTCTAACACATACTAAGTGCTCACTAAAAGTTACTGACCATTATTTCCTTCCCTTCCATCTCAAGTCAAGTTTCCTGGAAAGGACTCTGACATTTGCTTTCAAGAGGTTTACTGGGGAGTGTTCTCAACACTTTTGGGGGATTGCAGGAGGCAGAGATGGAGAGAACCATGATGCAGCAACAACAAAGGTCTCAGCCAATCCTGCAAGAGTTCAAGAGCTGGATGGCCTTTCAGAGGCTAGAGGTCAAGTCTTTATTCCCCCCATACCTCCACCAGGCCCTGGGTGCTGGCTGACCTGAGGAAGGGACTGTTTGCTGAAGACAAATCCCAAAGACAGACCCAACTGAGGTTGGTTGGCTACTGATACTCCCAGTAGCTGGGGAAACAAGGGCTTCAGTCCTAAAGGGCAGGGAGGGGTTAGCCTGGGTGTTGTACTGCAACATCCACTACACTTCCTTCTGTATTTTATCCCATGGAAACCACTCAGGTTATTTCTTATTCTTAAATTATATTCAACATTTTCCTCCTTTGTCACAGGTTGCCATATGATGTCAAAAAAAACCTGGTCAATACAAGTAATTTTACAGACCCAAAAAGCACAATATTCTTGACATTTTATGAACCAAACTGTGCTGCAGGTTGACTTTTCTACCTTTCCATCACAGTGGTATTGTGTGGAATTAGCCAGTCTCCTTGTGCTATGTATGTATGTTATGTTAGTTAATGATAAATATTGTAGAAACATACAGGCCTTCAGTAAAGTTGCCATTCACTGAAGCCGAGCTACACCAATCTATGTCGTATCTTCCCTATCAGATTCCACAGATATCATAGTGCAAAGGAAAGTTACTTAATATTGCTGATATTTGATTTTATTTGTATGTAAAATGGCTAAATTTTACCTATCTTAAAGTACTCAATGGAGAAAAAAAGTCCAAAAACAGGTCCAGTAAAGAAATGCTCCTATCAGTGTAAGGTGTTAGTCATTATGGCCTGTGGCCATAGCGTCTTAAAATGGAATTTAAAAATCTTAGTAACTTAAAACTACAGTGACCACTGGCATATATGGTGACAGCAGAGGCCACTCAATGTTGAGACCTTTCCACAACAGATTCATTTACTCACCTTCATTCAGGAAGGGAAAATTTATCTGAACCATATCTCCCTGAAAAAAAGAATTCTTCAGATAAATGTCAGGCTGCTAGTAATAACCGAAGGCTGATTAAATATTGAGTGCCTATAATCCAGTTTAGAGGGTTTGCTCATCTTTTATGCTTTCTAAAAGCTGATCAATAAAAATAGGCTTTGGGTTGTGATGTGTGATCACAGCTGATGTCAAGACATTCTCTGATCGTAGGTGTGCCAGACACACTCTTGCATTTATTGATTTACCTTATACCAAACACCCAGCATGAAAATAGCACTAGGCAAAGACTAAGATCTCCTTATGAAAAAAATAGCAAGGATAGTCTATAACCATCTAAACCATCTAAGATTAGGGAAGAGGGAGGTTAGCCGAAGATGGAGCTATAGGTCTTTCTAAGGCTTTCTTTCTGCAAACCCACTTAGGAATGGCTACAAACAACCATGGAACATTTTTCCTGCTTGTGTTGGTAAAGGGAATAACTACTAATCAGTTGATTTTTCCATCCTTAAGCCAAAAATATATGTAGCTCACCTTGATGTCAGAGATTAATTAAGGAGGCTAATTAAAAAAAAAACAGGTATTCTTAATTATTCGTTGACTGTTACTTGCTTTGAATGGGGTGGATTAAGTAGCTTATCTTCAAAGCCAGGCTTAGTCAGATTTTTCACAATAATAATTATAACAAATATAATTAATTTTATTGAGCATTTATGCTGAGCCAGCTACTGTTTGAGATATTTTACACACTGTATCCACTTAACGTTTTTTAAAAAATCCTATGAGATTGGTTGTACTATATTTTAGATAGGTTAAAAATTAAGACTCTGTAAAGGTCAGTATCTTGCCCAAGATCACAGGACGGACAGACAGTGAAGAGAGAATCAAAACCCAGTACACCTGACCCCAAAGCCTTTGCTCTTTATGTGCTCTTCATTTGACATTTCTTTACAAATATATCTGTGAGCACCTGTAGAGTGTTGCACATTTGGGTAGGCTTCAGTGACACCGTGCCGAACAAGATAAGCAGAATCCTGGCCCTCATGGGCTCTTCAATCAGGTAGGGATACCAGTATGACAAATATTCCTATATGCTAAGTGATATGAACAGGGCACATGGAATGTTATGGAAACTTACAACAGGGCTATCTAACCGAGTTTAGATAGTCGGTGAAAACTGCACTGTGAAAGCAGCATTTCATTTGAAGCTTGAAGAATGAATAGGAGACAGCCAGATGAAGGAGAATAAAGGAGTATTGGGGGCAGAAGCAATAGCACATTTGAAGGCCTAGAAGCAAGATGCTGTGGCTCATTGGAGGAACCATGTGGTCCAACAAAACTCAAGCACAGAATTGTTCTATTACAGGCAGCTTTGAGGAAGGGGAGAGTTGCTTATCAGAAGGCCAAAGATGATGAATGAGAGCTAGAAAAGGGCCAAATCATGATGTGTATGTAAACCACCTTAAAGGTATTGGACTTCATTTTAAGAACAGGGGAGACATCTAAAGGGTTAGGGAAGATCAAATTTATGCTTGGAGGAGGGCAAAAGTGGATGCAGGGAGCCAAGATCTGCCTTAGATGTTTTACAAAGTCACAAGTAGAAAAGAAGACATTTTTCTTCTCAACGGACTTGAACTGTGAAGAGCAGATATAACTATAGACGACACTGACTGAGACCCATATGCCGTTGGTTCACTTGTAGATATTCACTGTACCTGGCACTGTTCTAGCTGCTGAGGAGGCAACAGTGAACAAAAATGCACAAAAATGTCTGCAGTCACGGAGCTTACATTTGAGATTTGATTGCCAGACACTAAGTACTTTACAGATATTAAATAGTGAAGCCTTCCCCCAGCCCTATGATGTGGGCTGTCAGATGATCTCACCTCACAAGGGAACTGAGGTTCAGGGTGGTCAAGGACTCCCCAAGATTTGCCTGCAGATCTGTCTGGCTCCGGAGCCAATGCCTCCCTGTGGGATAAGCATGAGAGGAATGAAGGAGAGCTCAAGGGAGGAAAGCCTAAAAGCACAGCACTTACAGGGACTCCTGCAGTGGGAACATCGCAGGGTCCTACAAATGCTGAACCCACAAGCCTTTATTTCAGTCTTGTAAATGGTGCTTTTAAAGCTTTCTGAACTTTTTTGTTTTACAATCAAATCACCATTGCCCTTAATCAAAATATTTCTGTTGGGCAAATTCCATTCTCTGCTTGGCACAGAAATCAGCTATGTGCTCCAGAGACAGCATGCTCAACAGCCCGACTCCACAGGGCATGACTCTGATGGATCAGTTTGGGGTTTCTGACAGGGAGGCAATGGCTGTAGCTCCCCTATTGATTTCCCTCTCATCCTGTTCTCCCTTCTCCTCACTGAGTCTTTAATGTAGAAAATTTGGCTTTGCTTTAATCAGGAACTAGATCCCTTGTTTGCTCTCCTTATAAAGTTATGCCTTCTTATCACCTTAGTTTTCAACTCTTCCCAGGAACCAGGACCAAGAAGTCATCTTAGCATTAGTTTCTGGAAGAATGTGCTTTGGGACACATGCCTCAAACTCCTGGGAAAATACTGTCAATGAATGTTGGAGTCAGATACTTGTTTCGCCCATTAACAGGCATGACCTGGCCACGGACTATGTTTCTTTTCTGTTCTTCCTGTCCCCTTTGCCCACCCCCCCCCCCAATCTATGCCTCACTTAGGTTAATTGTGTGCTTTCTCCGTTATTTTTCAGGGCCTTTAACCATGTCGTGGGATCCCCGTGAGAAGCATTCAGTAAGGAGATGAGTCAAAACCACTTTCCAATTTGTATTTGAGGAAATGGGGAGGGGGAAATGAAAGGACAGGTCATTTCCCCAGAGTCAAACCAAGCAAGAGTTAATTAGCTTATGGTTTATTCCTGAGCTACATGGTAAGCTCCTCAAAGATGCCATGTTCCCTCCCATTGAAGGATATTTGTACATGGGATTCCCTGTGTCAGAAACAAATTTCATCCAAGCTTCTCTTTACCAATTATCTCCTATCCATTAACAGCTCTCGGCCCAAGATTTCCCTGAGCCCAGGCCAGGTATCACTTTTTTGACGTTTGCTCTCACGGAGTCAAGCTCCTTTCCTCCATAACAGTTGACTTGCTTGTGTTTATACACTTGTTTGTGAGCTTATTTTATTAGATCAGTGTTCCTCCCACTAGGCCATGACAGCAGGAGTGCTTTGCTCACTAGTGATTAACTGGAACACTGCATAGGAAGCACTCAAAAATAATTGTGGAATAAATAAATGAAACCATATTATCCACATGGGAATTTAATTCCTCAAAAGACCTTGTTTGGTAATAGGAAATGGACTGCACTCTGTGATGAGGGACAGATGGAGGTCTGCAGTGAAGCTCTGAGGACAGAGAGGTTAAGGGCTGATCTTGAATGTAACCAAACTTCTGCACATTTCTGTGGTGTCCCTTGTGTATATTTTTATGGTACCCACTAATTTCCTAACAGGGGTAAGGCTCTCTGCTCTTCCACAGAAACTTGCAGAGTTAAAATTTATCCTACCACCCTCTGGGAAAAACTAAATTGATTAATTATTTCATGGTTCAATGGGTATTTAGCCTTGATTAGGTGTTCAACAGCTATCTAAATTCTTTAAGGGATTATAGAGAAAGTATTAGTATAAACATGGCACTTGTTCTCAAAGAGCCCACATTACAATCTATGGGCTTTAAATCCAAGTCTGGTTTTTTCTTACTGGTTGGTTGCAGTGCCA
This sequence comes from Hippopotamus amphibius kiboko, assembly GCF_030028045.1. NCBI lineage: Eukaryota > Metazoa > Chordata > Mammalia > Artiodactyla > Hippopotamidae > Hippopotamus > Hippopotamus amphibius. The sequence continues at coordinate 139,754,551 of NC_080188.1, read as the reverse complement.
ACTTGTTGGGGTTATAAACATGAAACTTTCGTTGAACTCTCTTGTCTAACTGAGTAGCGGGTCCCTTAACAGCATCATGGCATAATTCCTTAACTTCCCAAATTCGGTGCCTATCAGAACAATTTCATTTTAGCATTTAAGCTTTAGCCCTTTTTATTTATGTATCTTTTATGTCAAATTCAATTCAGCCCTCATCTCTCCCCTCACACACCTCATTGCTGGCTGGAGCTATCTTTGGCTCCACTGGTTTTGCCTAACATTTTCCTCCCACTTACGGGTTAGCTGCCCTTGCTCCTGGTTGCCAGGCTGCAGCATGACACATGAGAGTTACGATGGGCCCCACAGATCTTGCTTCTGTGCAGATCTCCTAAGCATCAGGGATCCCTTATGAGATGTGGCCCCCTTATCAGTCTGACTTCCAGCTCTATTCCACAACCCTCTGATGGCTGCCCACCTTTGCCTCAACTCCAACCCCAAAGCCTATCGGCATGTTTAGCTGCCTCAGTCTCATCCATCTGTCACAGTCATTTCTCATGAGCAGGTACAGGATCCATCTCCATACTTCCTGGGCACTGGGCATTGAAACGGGGCATCTTGGCATCCTTCTCAGAAAGACTGTCCCACATACTATTTTTCTCAATTCTGTTTTCCATATTCAGGTGATACAGGGCAGATCAGAGAGTCAGCTGGCTAAGCAAAAAACAGCTGAGAAATCAAATACCCTTCATGTTGAAACCACAAATCTTTACAATGCTTGAACGATCTTCTTTGTTTACCTCTACTGCAGGGCGGGAAGCACCTCCCCTGAGCTGGAAGGACAGAGCCTCTCTCTATGCAGTGTGCATCCCAAGCAACCCTCCTCCACTTTCAGTCCTCTGGCCCTCTTATATTGGCAAAGGGAAAACAGAGGTAGTAGGAGAGCAGGGATATGAACTGATGCCTAGGAAAGCATCTGGCAGATCCTTGAATTTAGAATATTGGGCCTTTAGGGCCATTTTTTTCATCTTTGGGCTTTAGCCCCACGTCAGAACTATGGAAAAGCTCACTTAATGTCCAGTCACATACACTATAAAGGAAGAACAGACAGGGCATGTGACCTTAAATGGGCCAGGTAATCAGTGCTTATGTTTATTTCCATGTTTCTCTGTTCCTATGTCCATCCTTTCTTCATTCCCACCTAAACCATAGATAAAGGAGGGCCCATTTTCCAAGGCTAATCCCTCCTGCTAACCTAACTTCAGTTAGGAGGTGAATCTCCTTTCTCAAGATCCTTTACCTCACCTTATAGATATGCCTGAGTGTTTCCTATGTCAGTAAACCTTGATCTAAAACTTCCTGCTAAGTTGGTTAAGTGACCTTCCTATATCTCTCCTTCTTTTCATTCCAAATTCTTGTTTATCATTAACTTCCTTCATTTTCAAATCTACTCAACATCCAATCCTTTTCCATTTCACTTCGGATTCTGCCACTATCCTGTAACTCTTCCCTTGGAGGGCCAATGGCCCAACTACAAATTTATTTTTTCTCTCAGGCTGTAGGAAAAAAAAAATTGATATAAATATAAAGGCTGGATGGGTCAAAGATGGGACTGAGGTTGAGGAAATGTATATATATATATAAAAACTCTTAGCTGAGTGGAGGTGCGACAATGAGAGCAAATACTTATTTTGAGCAATTACTATAGACAAGACAGCATGCTAGTTATTCTAAGGATACAGGATGCATCAGACATGGATTACTAACTCTATCAAGGGTCTATAAACTAGAAGAACGGAAAAGGTTTGCACAGATTGACTATATTTCAAAGCAGAAATCTAAATATGCCATAACTAATGTGCTCATAAAAAGGTTTTGGAAGACCGAGTTGGAGACACTTTATTGTATTTTAAGTTTTACTTTACATTTCTGACTCCCTTTGAGGGAAGGGTAGGTTTTATCTGTCTATATATCTACAAGAACAGAGATGTGATAGGCATGCCAGGAATGTTTATTGAAGGAGTGAACGGAATGAATGAAACTAAAGATTCTGACAGCTTTACTTTTTAAAGTCATGCTACCACAGAATCAGCCTTCATCTGAATATTTCATATGAAATAAATCAGCATTTTCTTGAGACAAAGGGTCATATCTCATTTTATACTCTTCTCAGAACCTGGTTGGCACAGTTAATGCACAATAAATATTTTCTGAATAAAGTGAATTAATCAGTAAGGATACTTTAACAATGCATAACAAATAAACAATTCTAATGCATTTGTCAAAAATCATAGAACTCTATGCAAAAAATGTTTTTATGTCTGTAAATTTATCTCAATAGACAAAAAAATTATAAGATGATTAAACAATAAGAAAGTTCACATGCAACAAAGCAAGAATTCTAGAGATAGGGTAACTGCAAGGTCAGTTGACTTCATAGCTCAACAAGAACACTGATGATCTAAGCTCTCTCTCTCTCTCTCTCTCTCTTCTGCCATTTTGTTGGTTCATTTTGTCCTCAGGCTAGTTCTCATGGTTACAAGATTCTACAGTAGTTCCACATGTGACATCATCCAGACATAAAAACAGAGGAAGAAGGAACCATCTCCTCTCTATATCTTTTTAAAAACAAGTTAACTTTCCCCAGTAGGTCCTAGCAGACTTTTCTTCATGTTTCAGTGGCCAGAAGTGTCATTTGTCTATGTCTGAACCAAAGACTTCTAAGAGGATAGAACTACATTGATTGGCTTAGAAAATCAGTACGAACCCCCGAACTAGCCCTGGGACCAGCCTTTCTCAAACACGTGGCTCTCCAGAAGAGGGTGTATGTACTAACAAAATACAGTCTATTAGAAAGTAAGAGTTGGAGGATAGAGAAAGAATGTGAAATTGGCAACTACCAGCAATGCTACATGGAATGGACTTTCTAAGAATTGAAAAATTAAATGATGATGAAACTAGAATCTCAGGTAACAAGCCAAAGTCTCAAAAGAAATTGAATTTTTGACATTCTTCCCCCTCACCTCCCCACACATCTCTCTCCTCCCCCAGACAGTCTGCCCTTAAGCTAACTCCCTGCTGCCCAGGACCCTCAAAGTACCTCATTCAGACATCCACTCCCAGAGCCTGGCTTTACCTACACCCTAGAGCCACTACTTCTTCAAGCAAAAGTTACCTAGACCCTCACCTATTTTTTAGGGTTCTGTCCTCAGCCATCTAATCTAACAGCTTATTTTTTTTCTCACTTCCTTTTAAATTGTTTTCAGGAATTTTGGACATACTATCTGGCCAAAGACAAGTGCATTTTTGCAAGTTCCTATGGAGTAAAAATGCCCTCAATTCAGAAATAAATCTCATATGGACACCAAGGGAGGAAAGCAGGGAGGGTTGGGGTGGGATGAATTGGGAGATTGGGATTGCCATATACACATTACTAATAAGAAAAAAAATCAAATTGTACATGTTAAACATATGCAGTTTATTGTATGTCAATTATATCGCAATAAAAGTTCCTTAAAAAAAACATAACAATAAATCTTATCTTGGAGAATGGTATAAGTGACCCTCAGGTAGGCTGAAAAGGAAAAACTGGGGAAAGGGAAAATTTCCCAGAGGCCCTCTAGCATGTGTACATCATCCATTCCACCATTGTCTTTCCCTTCCCTATGCTCTGTATAGTCTGTTCTTCTCGTATCCAGTGTAGGTGAGGTATTTATGACATTTATGAGAGCTGGAAAGCTGTGGAGAGAGGGATAAAGAAAAAGGGGTTGCAGGAAGCAAAAAGTCTCATTGTCTCAAATGCTACAGCTAAGGCTGTTGAATGGCTCGGCTCCCCCTGCAGGATGCCATGTGGCATAGCAGCACACACTTGGTGCCATTTTGTTCATCTCCTAGTCCTTCAGTTTCACCGCATCATTCACTGTCATATAAGAACACACAGTCCTGGGCACCAACTCCAGCCTTCCTACCCCAGAAACTTTTTCCTGGTCTTCCTTGACCTTTGCAAATAAACTCAAAAATCTGGGAGTAAAATTTTTGTTTTTCAAAATTAAAAAATGAACTCCAAACATTCCCAAGTGGGAGGCTGAACTGAAAAAACTTCCAATGTCTCCTTCTAACTCTGAAATACAACTGTCTTTCCTGCCAAATTATAAGCCATTCATGTAGCAGGCTCTGACCTTATCTCACCTATGGCCTATAAAAACTTTAGCACTCTGTCATTAGACGGAAAAACAACTGCTGAGGCTGGGAGATAGGTTAGCAGATGTGTATGTCGCTCTGAAAAGCTTCAGACAAGCCCAGGACTAGTGATTCCCAACTGTTTATTCTAGGAAAAATTTCAACAGGGTTTTGTGTGTGGGTGTGTGGGTGTTTGTGTTTGCACACGTGCACGCACACGTGGCTGTATCAGAAAGAAAGCGAGAGCAAGAATGAGAAAGAAAGCGAGAGAGAAAAGAATGCTCTCCATTTTATCTTGTATTATATTGATTGCACTTACAGAAAACACAAGCAACACTGAGCTGAACCTCATATTCCAGAACCCTCTAACAGTCAGACAAACTGTGAGTAATTGGGGAGCGGACAATTGCACGATAGCGCCATCTAGCTCTCACTACCAGAGCCTGACGTCCTGCTCCCAGCCTGTTGGAGAGATTCAGGGTTAGTCACTGCCCGATGTAACTCAGCTGGTTGCCATTATGTGAGGATGAAAACAAGCAAATCCCAAAGCAGGTTTATGTTTAATAATAGCTCATATTCAAGTTTTGTTGTCTATGTTCCAAACCCGTTTTCAGTTAAAAATATGCAAGCTTAGATCTTCCTTGTGGAGCATAGGTTACATGCTGTCCTGGGTTAGTTTTGTTAACCAAATTTCCACAGAGTTTGTATTGATTACCTCCTGTCTTCTTTGGAAAGGCTGTCGGCAGACAGTGTTACAGACATAAATCTAAAGTCAATAGATGACTGATTTTGCAGATTCCCAGGACATTTACAAAAATCTCTAATGAGGACACTTGGTAAAATTTTATTTTAGTTCACTTACATTGAATAGCAAAGTTATTCACCTAGTATATATGGGAGGAAGGTTGAGGAAGAGGTCACATGAATGGATGCCATGCCTGCAGAAGATCAAAGATCCTTGCTGTGGGCATGATCTAGAAAAAAGTCTAAGGGGCTTCCTAGGTGGCGCAGTGGTTGAGAATCCGCCTGCCGATGCAGGGGACACGTGTTCGATCCCTGCTCCAGGAAGATCCCACATGCTGCGGAGCAACTAAGCCCCTGTGCCACAACTATTGAGCCTGCACTTTAGAGCCCGTGAGCCACAACCACTGAGCCCATGTGCTGCAACTACTGAAGCCCATGCGCCTAGAGCCCATGCTCCACAACAAGAGAAGCCATGGCAATGAGGAGCCCGCGCTCCGCAACGAAGAGTAGCCCCCACTCACCGCAACTAAAAAGAAAGCCCCCGCACAGCCAAAAAAGACCCAACACGGCCAATAAAATAAGTAAATAAATTTATAAAAAAAAAAATCTAAGGACAAAATTTTATGATGTGTTCGCATAATAAATAACTAAAGCAACCAATCGTGGGGGGTTGTGCCTGCTTTCCATCACTATTGCTGGCTATTGCTGGGGAGGGGAGAGAAGACACTAAATGTCAAAGGACAAGAACACCAGAATTGGATTTCTTCCCTTCAGTAAACAGTGTCACGGTGGGAAGATCACGGCTTTTGGCTTTACAGACTTGGATTCAAATATTCAAACAGGTACTTTCTAGATGGTTGGGGGGATTAATCTCCCTGAGCTTTTCAGTGTTATTGCAAAAAAAAAAAAAAATAATGGAGATAAAGTCTGCAAAATACCTAAACCTATTTTTCGGGAACAGTCTTTACAATTCTATGTAAATAATATTGAAACATCAAAGAGGACTATAACCATGTCCTGGTATCTTTATGGGTGACATTAGACAGTACCTATTTGGATTTCTTGTAATCTGGTCATGATTTGAGTCAGTGATTTAAAAGGGGCAAAAGGTTCCCGATCACATTACCTTTCTTCTGCGTCATCCGGCTTCCAAAAATAGGGACAGTGCATCCTTTAACAGGAATAGATGTCTGCAAAAGCTGTTAATCTGTGTGAGTGTCAAAGTCGTAAGTATGAGGTAAATTAACTGGAAATAGAGCTGCGGCGAAGAACAGTCAAGACGTGTGACTGTATTCAGCAAGGGAGATGGTGCTTGTGTGTAGGATTCCTTCTGGCTGCAGGGGGACAGCTTGGTAGGGATATAAGCAATAGACCAACTGCATCTAGAAGCCCGAGTTTCCCACACAGCCTTTCCATTTACAAGCTGTGTGGATAGAAACAAATCTACACTCTCAGAGGCTTAATTAACTTATTTGTAAAATACATTTTTACTACCTCTCAAGGATTGTTGCAAAAACAAAAGAGATAATATATCTGAAAGTCTTTTACATATCGTAAAGTTACAGGCAAATACTGAGAAGGGGATTCTCAGTGATCAATTCAGCCCCATGCAGCAATGACTGAAGCCAAAACCCAGCAGCTTCTCTGAGTCCTCTTTCTCCCCCTCTCCCACTACCTCCATTCACCAGCAAGTCCACTCACCTCTACGCCCTAAACATATCCTGCATCTTCTTTTCATCTCTACCCCCATGTGAGGCACCAATATCTCTTATCCTGGCTACTACAAGAGCCTCCTTTCTGAACTCCCTGTTTACACATTGATCTAACAAAACATTCTCCAGCAAGAGTCAGAGTGAACTTTTAAAACATAAACCAAGAGGCAATGAAACATTGCATACCTCTTCATGGAAATATTTGATGACATGAAATATTCTTGACAAATAAATTAAATCTAAACATGTTCAGCCCTGCCCCCTTCTCCATTTGCATCCAGTTCCTCACTACCCCTCACCTGCTGGGCACCAGCCTCTTTGGCCTAACCCAAGATCACTAACTTTTCTCCTAGCTTTTCACCAAAAGGTTCTACAGGTTTAGCTTTTACATTTAGGCCTATGATGATCCATACCAAGCTTATATTTATATCTAGTATGGGGTAAGATTTGAGAATTTTTTTTAGCATATAGGTATCAATTGTTTTCACACCATTTGTTATAAAGATTAGCCTTTCCCCATTGAATTGCTTTGCCTCCTTTATCAAAAGTAGATTGATCATACATATGTAAGTTCTATTCCTGGACTGTATTCTGTTCTCGTTGAGCTATACCATCATATATATGTGTGTGTGTGTGTGTATATACACACACATATATACGCTGAAACAACATTGTCTTGACTGCTGCTACTTTATAGTAAGTCTTGAAATCTGGTAATGTTAAGCCCTTAAAGTTTATTCTTTTTCAAAATGACTTTGACTATTATAGGTCCTTTGTATTTCCATGTAAATCAACTTATCAATTTCTCCAAAAAAAAAATCTTACCATCTCCTAGTGCCTTTGTACCCCCATTGACTCATTTTAATTCCTGTATAAGACTTAACAATTTTTACATTGTTTGTCATTCTATCTCTTCCCAGTAGAATGTAAGCTTTATGAGGGAAGGGAATTATCTGTTGTTTCTCTTTATCTGCACTGTATTTCCAGCTCCGTGAATAATGCTTTTCACATAATAGGTTTTCAATAAATATTTGTTGAATAAATGAATTCATTAGTCTCAGAAGTCATTTTTCTTATGAAAACCCATATTGTTTTGAAATCTCTCCTTTGCCATTGAAGAATCCAGGGGTAGAGCCCCTTTCCATAGTATCTCTTGAGTTAGAAAATTTTTCAAGGCTACCACCATCTCCTCTTACCTAGAAAGACTGAGAACAGCCAAAACGTAATAGAAGGAGCATTGGCCGAGAATTTAGAAGGTCAAAAGTTCTAATTCTGCTCTGCAACTAACTAGGAGTGTGACCTCGGGAATGTCACTTAGCCTCTTCAGACCTCTTTTTTTTTCAATCCGTAATTTGGGGATAGTAATTGATCTACCCACATGAGCACTGTGAGAATTCAATCAGATAATGATGTGAAGTATTTGGTCCACTGCCTGTCATATAGCAAGCAAGTGATCAATAAATATTATTGCTGTCATTGTATAAATGATTAAAAACTGCTGGAAACTTCTTTGGGGTTATTTCAGGACAGATTGAAATCTAGGGAAAAAAACAAAAAGAAAAAAACACAAAAAATAAGTAACAGAAGCTTTTCCAGAGGTAGGAGTTAGAGAATTATTAGTAGCTCTGGGCCTGGCTGCCCTGGATGTGAGTTTGTACCACTTCCTGGTCTGAAATGAAAGTTCTCAGCTCTCCCACCTCTTGTTAGAAGAGTCATTCCTCACCAACAAGCCTCCTTTCCAGAAAGTAGGATGCAGATCTTCACCAACAAATATTTTCATTCCCAAATGTCTTTTGCATTTTACCCAGACTGCTCTTCATGCCATCACTCCAGGACCGAACTCCCTAAATGTCAATCTTAGCAAACCAACTGTTTATTCAGGCAGGTGAGCCTTGGTTCTTTAAAATCAGGCTATCTGAAGTTGGTGGTCTTTCTTGTTAATGTCCTCATTTGTTCGAAACAAGAGAAGATTGGGGAAGCGGGAAAGAAAGGCTGGGAGATGCTGAGTGAGGGTATAGCCTGCTTTATGTGCAAGTGCGTTTGTTCAGGTGTGTGTGTGAGAAAGTGATAGAGAGTGAGAGGGCGAGAGGGGAGGGAGGAGAGAGAGAGAGAGAGAGAGAGAGAGAGAGAGAGAGAGAGAGATAACAAGAGAAAGCACTTGCATTGGCAGTGGTTGTAACTGGAGAGGACACCTGAACCACCTCTCTCTTAAGGGCCGCACCAGGGACTCAAATCTTCCTATGTCTGCTAGAATAGGGTTGGAACCCAAAGCAGCAAGCTGGAGGGAAACAGCAGCTCTACACTGTGGTCACGATAGGGTGGACATGATGACTGGCTACATCTCTCAATTCCCCGGCTGAAGCATTGGCCTCGGTTAGGTGTATACACAGCACAGGCTGGGCTGGCCACCTGAGAGGCATTCAAGCACTGTGGGAACAGAGACTATCTCTTCCAGGTTGAACAACCTATTTTGACCCTCATTATTTGAAGGGACCAAATAGGAGATAGGACTCTCCCCCCTTCCCAGGGCTGGAGGGAGGAGAGAGAAGCTTCAGAACTGTTCAAAGGACCCACGACTCTCCCTGCTAAACACTGATAAACAGCAGGGACAGGAGACTGGACTAACCTAAACCCAGAGGAGAACAAGCAGTATAGGAGAGAGGTGGGTCCAGTCGCTGGCATGCAGGTAGCTGCCCAAACTGCCCAGGCACAGGCTTCCAGGAAGAACACTGAGCACCACAGGGCGAGGGCACAGTTCACTGTTCACTCCCTCTCGAGCACACTGGGGATGCAGGACGCTGCTAAGAATAATCTCAGCTTGCTCCACAGTGGATCACACATTAAAATCCAGACAGACTAGAAAAACCTTTTTGAGCTGACAAGGAGGGGCTGGCCCTGTTTCCTTTGCCTCCCATTTGCCAAACACGTGTCCAACACGATCTCCCGCTCAACTTCTCTGAGAAAACAGTGTGCTGGGCACCCAGGAAAGAGGAGGCATGAGGAGCTAGCAAAACCTTGCCACCACAGGCCACCTTCAGGATGACTGGAAAGTACCATGTCCTTGGAGGAGAGTACACAATGCTCCAGAAATAATACTTTTCAAAACTGAAGATACTAAGGCCCAGAAGAGCATCCCCTCATTGTAGACTCTGACCTTGCAAAGCTCAAACCACCAGAGCTCAAAGCATGTAGGATGCTTTACCTGGCTCCACTCTAGTTCCCACAAGGTAGAAGACAGCAACTATCCCCAACATACCCAACGGAAAAGGTGAGGATAACAAAACGAAGGGACGATGCTTAGAAGCCTTGAGGTCCTCCTCTGCCAGGACAGTCCACCAACCACCCTGCTGGTGCTCATCCCATCTCTGTCTAAACTCACCTGGTGACAAGAGTTTGCCAGTTCCTCAGGAAGCCCACTGGAATATTGGCAGCAATCTTAATAGAATGATTTCTCATACTATGCCAACGTCTGTCCCCTGCAACTGCCACAAATGTGGCAAATGTCCCTCTGCTCTGCTTTAGAGCAATAAATTACAACTCTAGTGTCGCTCTTCTATACAACGACCCTTCAAGTATGCGGATATGACTATTAGCCAGCCTGAATGCATCTTCAGCCAGTTTGTGTATCCTCTCCTTCAATCAATTCACACGTGATGGGCCTTTTAACCCTCAGCATCTTAACTGTTTTGTTTTTCCCCAGGTCAGCTCAATCCCTGGACATCAGCCTGAGGCAGGAAGGGACCACTGTCCTCTTTGCATCTGACAAGCAACAGATCTGTATTTCCTTCTGAACGCTGGGAGAAAGGAAAGCCCTCTGTCGTGCGAAGTAATTTCTGAGCCTGGTATAGAACTGTCTCTATTGACTGTGGTATTGTATGGAGAGAATCCAGGCAGAAACTGCCTTAGGTTATTGTGGACAGACATTGGCATAAAGTGTAATATTCACCTTTCAAATTAGAAGCAGATTTTTCCTGTTCCTCTTATTTTTGGCAATGGGGGCAGGGGAGTACTCCACCTACCACCCCCTGCACACAAACACACACACACAGACACACACACACACACACACACACGTGCTATACTAATACTCTGAAAATGAGTCAATATGCTTACTGTGTATCTGAGGCCACCCAGGAGCTGGTCCAGGAAGCACTCTGAAAAAGAGCCTGTTTCTCTAGAAGACACCTGACACCCAGAGGGCAGAGTTGATCTGAGAATTTCTCATTACTTCACAGCAAAAGTAAGTGGGATCTCCCCAAGAGAGAACAGGTTTCTACCTTGACTCAGTTCTCTGAGTACAGCTAAGAAGAGTGTACAGTTAATTCAGCTAAGAAGCTAAATAATCTTAAATGACTTTTGGGTAGCTTTCTGGAGTTCTAAAACTCCATCAAGTAGCTGATTCTGTACCATCAGACACACGCTGATGGCTCCCCCCAACTTTATCATCATCATTTATCATCTGTGTCTCCAACACCCACTTTGGCCATCTCTGCTCTTTCTCTAGGTTTAGAGAGGATCTACATAAGAGTCTATTTTCTGCAAATGCCTACTTGACGGTCTACTGCCCTCCTTCCCATGCATTTCTCCCTCCTCACTGGATCTGTTCAGGTTTTTTTTTTTTTGGGGGGGGGCATTTGAGCATTAAGGCTTGTGCTTTTAGTCCTGGTGTCTTTCATCTGATATGATGAAACCAGATGTCTGTCTTTCAATGATTTTACATTGATCCATGACTCTATGTGAATTAGGGATAAAGGCCTGAATCAAAGAAATGGTAATGTAGTTAAATCAAAATAAAACACCAAGAACAGGAGCAACAGTGGAGAGACTGCTAATTAGGGGAAAATTATATAGCAAAGGTTTCCTAGTTGGTGGCTTAGAATTCTAAGTACATTTTCTCATGGTAACCATGTTATACACAGCATGCTATGTAGCTGAAATAGTATAATTATTGTCCTACTTTGAGTAAAAGAGGTCTTGGGAACTAGCCTGAGTACCTTATCATCATTTATAATAATATCACATGGGAAGATACCCTCCTGTTCTTAATCACCATGACCCTTTCCTGCAACGGCAGGCATGATTGCATCTTACTTGTTCTTGTAGGACAAGGGATTACATGAATAAATGCTTTCACTAATTCCTCAAATATTCATTAAGTACTCACCATAGTCAGGTGCTTCACTAGGTGCATATAGAGATAGTCCTCAACATTAAGGAGCCCACGGTTGAGAGAGACAGCTAAATAATTGGAGTGTCAGAGTATTGTGTGATGGTGTAGAATGGTGGTTAAAGACAGGAAGAGTGAGAGGAATGTGATTAAATAGGAAGAAAAGACCCACCCCGTGGAATACCACTAAAGGTGTTGATAGAGGAAGAGGAGTCTGCCAGGAAAACTGGGGTGATCAGAGAGAGGTTGGAAGATAGAATGGCATCACAGAAGCCAAATAAGAAAGAACACTTCAAGGAGTGAGTGGTAATCATGCCTCATCTATTTAGTCACCCACTTCCTCTCTTTGGAATGTATCGCCAGCCCAGACCTCTCTCCTGAACTCAGAGCATCCACCTGTCCACTCCACATCTCCACATGGATATCTAATAGGCATCCCATCAAAAAGCCAGCAATTAGGAAAAAAAAAAAAACATTTGTATAAGAGAATAGATTTTAACACCTTATTTATAAGCAAAAACTCCTGAGGCATGAAGGATGTCAAAAAAAGCTTCATGGAGAAGGTGAGCTATAACATTTGCCTTAGGGAAATTGGAAAAGATGAGAAGAGGGGAGGTCCCAATTTTGGAAAGAAGAGTTTAGATTCTTAAACAGTTTGTCCATTAACCAAAACTTGACCAGTCAGACGATACATAAATTATTTAGGGCAAGATCCTAAGTAGACAAATATTTGTTCTGCCCTCCTGAGTACTAATTATCCAGTCTAAGAGGAAATCTTCTCTTACTAGATAGAATGATGCTCAGCTGATAGACAATTTCATCAAGCATGGATAGGTCGGCCATCGGGACAAGAAGCTTAGGACAATAGGCATCATTTGACTCCTCTTCGACCCACTTATTTTTATTTGAAAGGTTAAAATCTAAAGAAACCTTAAGAACCCACCATTTCCCATGCATTGTTTCATAGGATACCATGGAAACCAACAAAAATATCACTGAACCAGACGGTTCTTCCTGCAGTGGGTCAGAGCCTATACTTTTTAACTGAGAAAACTGAGGTGCAGCAGGTGCTGCCGACATTTAATGCAGCAAGCATCCTGCTTCTTTGCAAATGTGCTTAATAAGTAGGGAATTAAAAGAGACGTGCATCTCAACAAAACTTCCTGTCAGCAGATGTTCAGCAAACCCTTTCCAATGTGAGGGACTCCAATGTTAACTTTTTGATTTGGTTTAATTGCTTCTCAGGGGTTCCCATTAATAACATTTTATGTGACGCCAAATGATGGAATGCTATCATAGGTAAAATTTTATTTTGAGCCAATGGTTTCTTAATTTAGTCTATTTTTTTCTGAAGGAAAAGTCTATACAATTTGCCCTCCTGCATCCCTGCTCCAGGCTCTGTGATCTCATACACCTTGGAGGTTGCCTTAGAAACTTGGCTAAAATTGCTCATTTCCTCTGGAAATCTGTGAAGATGCTGTCTGAAGTATTCAATCTCTCCTTCCTGGGTATAATTCTGGAGGCAATGACTCCTGGTTTGTGTGTCAAAGAGTTCGTTTTTCTAAGGTGTTTCGATAAGTCTTGACCATTGACACTAGACTGACTTTTTGCCAAAGGTCAGATTATCTACCTGTTACTCTCTATCACTATCCACTGTCTCCCGTGGGATAGGAGGCATGTGAGTGTACTTTTCTGCCGGTCATTTTCTCTGCTTGAGGCACACTGAGAACTTAGCGAATGCTCTCACCGGGTCGTGACTATGTACAACCTTTCACCCCATGAGTACACAAGACACTGAGGCCTGGTATAAAACATAATGAATGAGAATTCATTAGATAGGATGCTTGCTAAATTAGACCTCTTGCTGAGAACACTGACACGTTGACGAATGAAGCTGGGGTGAGTGTGGATCATCCACTATTATTATTACAATCTGTGAGGGCCTACTCAAAGTAAGGCATATAGAAGAGTAAAAAAAATTAAGACAAGTTGCTTCTGGAGAAAAAACATTAAAGGGTCACATAAAAATATAACAGCAAAGGCAGAATTTGATGTTCTGAAAACTAACATCACTGCCTTACCACCTGCCAAGGACAGCATGCCAAAAGGTCCCCATGCTGTATACCCCAATCTCTTCAGTCGCCCCAGGGACTCAGAACCAAGTTTAGTTCTTCAGTGTCCTGGCTCAGTCTAACAAAAAGTTACTGAGGGTTGTGGGTAACTGAATTTAACGTACTCTAGGCTAGATACTAAGAATTATGGCAAGATATAGACACAAGGTGTCTACACTCAAGAAATTTACAGTCTAATGAAGTAAATCCCATTATTCAATTTAGTTAAAATAAACCAGCCAAATTAAAGTTCCTCTTGTGTAACCCAAACAGCGTTTGCATCAAATGTATCCTGAGATGGTTGATGAAAAAAATGCGTATCTTCTGCAATTCAGCTTAATTCAGAATATCTGACAAATGAGACCTGGGGATCCATAAATCCACCAGCTCCCTGAGTGACTCTTATGCCTGTCAGACTTTGAGAACCACTCCAACAGTTCACAAGAGTAAGCAGCAGAGAGAAGTCCCATGCCGTCCTCCTTTTGATGAAACGAGTGGGAGTCAACGTAGAAGGCTCTACTCTCAGTGTCTGAGTCAGACAGATGCATTATGCTGATGAATCCACAGAAGGAAAAAAAAAGAAGAGTGTGAGAAATGAAACGTGCAGCATTCGAATCCTTCAAATGACCCTGAGAAAGTCAGCAGATCTCAAGCACTAGGAGCCAGAGCAGGAGTGACTCTCAGCTTGTACAGGCACATTCCCAAGGGGCACTGGGACAGGGAAGCTTTGCAGCACAGGGACCCGCTCTAGGTTCTTCTGGGCACGATGTTGCTGTGGCCTTTACCGACTTCCTTTGACGTCACTGATCTCTAGGATCAAGTACCCACAGGTGAAAGAGTACATGTCCTGGCGCCTGTGGACTGTACTTGGCGAACTTGTTGTACCTTCTCCTCCCCCCACCACATTACCCTCTCCCCCCATCCCCCATCATCCTTGCTATTGCCCAGGAAGGCTTTCTGCAAATGCTGTTTTAAGCTGTTCATCTTTCAGGGTCTCTTGCTTCTCTTTATGGCTGTTGCAGTTTCTCTAAGAGGAAAGGTAATTTGATAAATTATTTCACATAAGGTATTAGGGATTTGATGTGCTGACTTCTCTCAAGGACATTACATTTCGAAGAAATTGACTTGAATAGCTATTAATGCATTTTGGCCCCTGAAATGTACAGGTTGGAAAGGAAATTTGGGGCTTCCAGGAGGTCTTCCTCCCCACTCCCCTCTTCAAGTTATAATTATATAGGGTGGAGGTTCAGGAAAATGGGTGAGAACAGACAGAGACTGGAACCTGGCCATCACTTGGCACTTCATGGAAATAGTCCAGGTCTAGTATTGGTATATAAGCTTGAAGTCTAATCAGATCATTAGCTTTCAGTCTTTGCCATTACTTCCCCCACCCCAACTAATGTTTTCATCCTTTGAAATAGTTATTTCATTCCCACATCAGTTCTTATCATGTTCCTCTTGCCTTATCCCAGTGTCTTTTCTCTAGACTGGTATCTGGAAAGACTTTGGAGTCAGAAGACCTGGAATTAAGTGTGCTCTACCACTTGCAAGCTGAATGACCTGGAGTATTCCCCTTAAATTATTTGACTCTCCATTTCCTTGTGTGTAAAATGGCCAAGCTAGTAATAATACTCATAAGATTATCGTGGCAGTCAAACTATGTGATGGATGTGAGAGTGTAGCTTTGTAAACCTTATGAAGCCCAATCGATATTGCACCAGAAAAGAAACTGTTCTGCTCTGAAGGATGCTGACTACATGATGGGGACATCTGGGCACAGAGACTGACCTGGGTGGACATGTATCTCAGAAGCCACTGTAACATGGCCATGAAAGGATCTCTCAGGGGTGATGGTGACTATGAATCCACTAGTGACTCTCCTAGGTGGTTTGGGGCACATTCAAAAAAGTCAGCATTTAAAAATGCGAGGAAGAAAACAAACAAACCAAAACACATGGACAGAGGAAACAGTAAGGCAAAAGCCTGAGCAGCAGAGTCTATTAAGGAGAAGGAAGGGAGCAACAGGAAGAATGGCAAAGAGTAGCCCTAGGAACAGAGAAACACTTGGGCAGAAACCAACAGATGCCTGCTGCCGAGTGGCGGGGACAAGAAAGCCAGATAGCTCAAGCTACCCCAAACCCTAAGTTTCTAAACAAACCCAGTTTCTAAACAACAGTGTCTGTATGGTCTGGCATTTTAATGCTTCCTTTCCTTCATGAGGTCCATGCAGGGCAACTCCTATTTTCCTTAATTCAATGCGTATGCTTGAAACAAACCCTGTTACCTGAAGAAACCTCAACGGACCTCTTTCTTACAGCCTGAAAAAGCCTAACATCCAAATGGTAAATTTTATTATTTGAGGCCATTTTTCTTTTTGTTTGGCCCAAAACCCTTGGATTATTTACTAATGATCTTTTAGAAAATCTAGCAAAACCTCCTAAAATTTAAAAAAATCAGTATATGGAATAAACAAATAAATATGATCAGAGCTAGATTTGAAAAAGTAACATTCGTGCAGTTGAAAAGACTCTAAAAAAGATCTTCATAAACTCTTTATTTGACTTTTAGACTTGCCAGGGGAAGCTCCAGACCTATCACTATCTCAAAATAATGTACGTGAATATATAAGGCAGAAAGTCCTAGGAAGAGAATCCTTGGATTAACCTTAGAGAATCTATGAACTCCACAAAACTGAACACAACGTTTGAAATTTATATGCTTTATTTTTGTCCATGGATATCATCAGATTCTCAAAACCACTAAGATGTTCCTAAATGCCTTTAACCTAGGACCCTTTAACCTCTGGATGTATTTTACAAATTTAATCTTCTTTAATTAGTCATCTCCATAGCTTGATCCTTTCAATCCTAGGTAAATAATAAAACTCCTTTTCTACCTTCTCCTCAGGCCACCTTTTTCTTTCTCTTTTCTGCTTCTCTTCTCTATTGATCTCTTCCCTTTGCCTTTTCTTACCCCCGCTCCAAATTCCCTCTTTCCTACCTTTCATGTGACTTCCATGTTTCTCATCTCTCAAAGCTAAAGAGGGTGTTACCTCCCCATTTAAAATATTTCATCTAAGTCTCAGTCCCTCTCCTTCTGCCTCCTTATTTATGTAGATCTATCCCCACCCTTCCCCTCCAGCAAGTGCCTGAAGAGTCACACAGTATGAGTCACTGTGATATTAATAATGTCCTTTGTGTAGGAAGATGACATCACTAACCCACCATCAGTGGAACATGTGCCCTTGAGCAATTTTCTCTGTAGCAGGAACAGTGGGCATTGATGTCTTCCCACACCCCAGCTCAGTGCCCCTAAGAATAATTTCAAGAATTCTCTAAACTGAGATTTGGGGTATAGAAGTGGACTCAGAATAGAAAAAGCCCAATTTACTGTCTTCTGAGGTTTTGATCCAGGGCAAGAAGAGTCTTAGGAGGCCCATGACCAAAACTAGAAGCAGTCAGAGCATTTTAACTGATTTTTTTTGTTTATGGTTAGTTTTGATTATTACTCTTTAATTTGAAAAAGCTCAGGTGCTTCTCAATGACAGCATCCTCAATGATGACATTGCCAGGTAGTGAGCATGCATGTGTTACATCGTCTCTAAACCTCCCAACCATCCTCAAGAAACTGAAAATCACTGAGATTCAGTAATTTACAAAGGCCACTAAGCCAGTAAGTAATAAATCCAGGGCTGAATCTCCTTTTCTTTCTATTCCACCACTCTACCACATGTGTTACAGCTTCAGCTCCTCTCTTCTTGGATGTTAATAAAATGAACCTCCATTATGGCAGAGAAGAGCCTATGAGTCGCTTAAGTGACTGACAGGTCCTCCCCTGGCTGACCTTCCCTTTCACAGTCACTTTCCTACAACAAATCTGAGACTCTTTTAGCCACTGGACATCTGATGGCTAACACCTGTCCTCAGAGTTTTAAGTGTACATTTTTTTTTTAACATGCTACTTTATCCCTGGGACGGAAGTAGGATCTGGTTTTTATACCTGCCTTTACTGGTCACTTATCTGCTCTAGCTGCTTTGATCAACTAGTGCAGGAAGCAGCGTAAACCACCTAGGAACAGTTTGTTTCCTTTCTGTCATGCCTGGAGAGTGATCTCTTCTTGACTGCAGCCAGCTGTGCTGTCCTTGTGCTTCAAGATCAAGTGAGGGTGGGCTAGTAAACATTGATCTTGTACTGTGCTCTGGTGACATTTCATGTATGTCCTCCTTCTCTCCTTAGATTATAAGCAGCATGAGTATTGTCTCTGTGTTAATGATGATGATACCTATAATAATAATAATGAAGATAACAGATAACATAATATTAGCTGCTTATGATGTACCGGGCAATACACCATGTTATTGCTGAAATGGGATTCCATAAGAGGCCTACTGACTCCAGACACCATACATTTACTCACCACTCTATGCTGTTCCCAAAATTCTGATAGGGGAAATTTGGGAAAAGAGAGAAAGGAGCCCCTTCTAAATGTAGGTTAGTTTCTCAGCTTTGAAGATTAGAGAGAACTCTCAATGAATTCTACAAACATTTGTTACATGTTTACTACATCCCAGCCTTTCTCTAAATGGTGAGGCGATTCAGAGGTATATAAAAAATTTTAAATCTAGCTTAAGAGACACATGTGCAAGGAAAAAGTCTTCCAAGATGAATTGGGGCAAGGGAGGGGAAATGATGCAAAATATAGTAAGATCCCAGAGGGAAAGAGTATTAAATCTGACCAGGAGAATCTGGACTAGGATATTTGTGGAGGCTGGCATCAAGTTGATCCTGAAAAGGTAAGAAAGATTTCTGTACATGGAGAAGAGGAAGGATTTTCCCACTTAAGGAATCCACTAAAATTACTAACAATCACAGGTAACATTGTTTGATACATACTATATACCCAACACTATTCACAATACAATTATATTTATTGATTTATTAAACTCTGACAACAAACTCAAGGGTGGGTTCTTATTGTCTCCATTTCACACATCAGAAAAGTAAGGTTCTCGGAAGTTAGGTACCTTGGCTAAGTGCAGGCTAGCTAAGGCATTACTGTCTCAAAACCCCATGTCTTCCCACTACTCAACATTACCTTCACATCACAACTGTGTTGTGTTTCAGAGATGGGGATATCATCCTTGTATAAGAACCACATTAATCAATCAATTTTCTTTTTTTTGCTTATTTAAATAAGATTTTCTTCATGGTCTGGAAAAACACACAGAAACAAGAAGCAGCTCAGCCCTGGTCAAGGCACACTAAAAAAAAACACTAATAGTATTATAACACTATTATTATTATTATGGTTTCTAATGAGCTTTCGTATCTGCCAGATACTGTTCTCAGTCCTTTATGGACATTCATGAAGTAATCACTCCCAGCCTACAGAGGTGAGGGTGTCAATACACATCTACAAATCTGGGTTACAGGCTAATCTCCTATCTCATTTACTTTGTGCAGCTTTTGTGGGGGAAGAGGTCAGGGGAAGAACATTTTCTTTGAAGCCTATTTTATTTAAATCACATCTAAACTTTACTCCTTCCCAGCTGCCTCCTTCCCTGATGCCCCTCTTCCCTTGAATGAAAATTCCAAATCTGCCCACCTCTGAATCCAGTCTATTAGGGTGTCTGAACAAATGGATTCCATTGCAATTCAGACCAGGCTCTGCTGACTGAGGATTCCAGAAGTCCCTAAGTCCCCTCTGGTGTAAAGGGCAGTGACGTGGATTGTATAGAATGGCTGCCAGGCTGGCTTAGAACACATTTGGATGCTTAAAATACCAGTGCAGTCAAAGGCTGGCCAGCCAGATGAATGCTGACTGGCAGGAAGAACAGACATTCCAGAGAAAGCTCTGTCTCTCTTTAACCCCCAGCTCTCATCCGGAATTCACCTAGGAGTTTGGAACAAACAGCCAAGAGCTTCAAGAGTTTTTTGTGCTGGGGAAGAAATGAGAAAAGGAAGGGAGCTGAGGGTGCACCCTTTCCTCCCTGAACCTTCAGCCTGACTGGAGAAAAACACACAACCATGCTAACTGGCATCACTTTCCATGGGTGGTCACTAACCTACCTGAGGCTCTTTGTGACCCACCCCATCCTCTTATCCCTAGTTCATTCAGTCTCCCTCTCTCCTAGACAAGAATTTCACACCTTCTCCTCCCACCTTAAAACTTTAACAGTTCCTCTCATTCTCCACTGATGACATTGCTTCTAATTTCCTATAGGAATTAGAAACAATCAGAAAAGAACTTCCACATGCTCCTGCTTAGCAGTCTACCAGTAGATCTACCTATGAGCTGTCTTATCTCCAGTTTCAATGAATGAACTATCCATGATTCTGGCTGAAGTTGACCCCTATATTGTGTTCTAGGGACCATCCCCTGGCACCGTCTCAAGGATTTTGCTCCCTCCAATGTCTCATCTCTTTCCCACATAATAAATTTTCCTATTTGCATATAAACACACTGTTGTTTAGCTCACTTCACGCCCATCTCTCAACCTCACTTCTGCCTTCAGCTGCTGCCCTAGTTCTCTTCATCTCTTTACAGCAACAGTCATCATCACCAGGAGTTGCCTACATGTGGGATCTTCCCTTCCACTGTTCCCATTCTCTCTTGAACTCACTCCGATCAGACTTTCCTTCTCAGCATGCCTTCAAAACTGCTCTTGTCAATATGTTCAATCCCTTGCACGCACGTGCGTGCGTGCGCGCGCACACGCACACACACACACACACACACACACACACACAACACCCTCAGAGCTAAATCCAGGGGTGAATTTTCACTGTTCATCCTTGACCTAATAGCTGCATTTGACCCTAAGGATCACAGTTTCCTTCCTGAAATATTTTTTTTTCTTGAACATCATTCTTGGTTTTTTATCTATTTTATTGACTGCTCCTTCTCCATCTCTTCTGTTGATTCCTTTCTATCCCTGGCATTCAAATGTACACAGGACCAGGGCTTAGCCTTCAGATATCTTCAGCATCTATACTCACTTCCTTGGTGACCTCCTCCAGTCTCATAAAATTAAATACCATATCTATGCTGATGATTCCTTATTTTATAACTCTGACCTGATCTCTCCTCTGAGCCTTATCTCTCCCCTCCAGCCTTATGAATACAACTACCAGTTAATATCTCCACTTAGCTTTTTAATAGGCTTTTCAAATTTATCATGCCAGAAAATAAACTCTCAATTTTTCATCCCATCCTTGAGCCTACTTGTCCTATAGTCTTTCCCATTTCAGTAAATGGTGGTAAATCCATTATTCCAATTGCTCAGCCCAAAATCTAAGAGTAATCCTTGACTCCTCTTTTTGTCCCTCATATCAACAAATCATCAATTCTTCTCTCAGTTAATAGCCTGAATCTGACTACATCTCACCACTTCCACTGTTACCATCTTGGTTCCTTCCACCATTGTCTCTTTCCTGAATTATTGCAAAACTGTCTCACTGATCTCCGTTTTTCCATCTTTGTTCCCTTATAATCTATTCTCTAATCGGCAGAGTGATCTAAAATGAAAGTAAGGTCATGTCATTCCTCTGCTCAAAAAACTCCATGCTTCTCATGTCACTCAGAGTAAAATCCAAAGTCCTTCCCATTTTCAGTGGGACAGCAGGATAGTCTGAGTTTTTTCTGCGTGATGCACAACTCAAAAGAATAGAATTGACTGGTATTCTCCCATTTGTTCAAGTCAAAATCTTGGAATCACTCTTGACTCCTATCTTTTTCTCACTCTCAATTTCCACCCCATCTGCAAATCCTACCAACTCTATCTTAAAAACATCACCAGAATCTATTTTTCACCATTTATGAGTGTGAGTCAAAAATTATCCGCACTCAGGCTGCAGAATTTACAGACATTTTAAGATAACCAGAGTGCGGATAATTTTTGACTCATCCTCGTACATTTCTACCATATTAGTATTCGAGTCTCTATTATAGCTCACAAATACTATTTTAATAGCATTCTAATTGGTGTCCCTGCCTTCACATTTGCACTTTTCAGAGTGACCTTGATAAAATATGTTACATTATGTCATTTTTTCTGTTCATAACTCTCCAATGGCTTCCAACCTCAGAGAAAAAAACTAACCTCTTTACTATAGTTCAAGTGGCCTGTAGACTTAGTGATACAGAGATAAACATAACAAGAGCAGTTTCATGGAAGTAGTGGGAATAGAAACCTTATGAATTGAAGAGTTAATTAGAGGTGATGAAATGGAAGCAGCCAGAATAAACTAGTTCAAGAAACGTGGCTGTGAACAGAAGGAAAATAAAAGAGTAGATGCAGGTGGCTTAGGCTTGAGTGGGAATTCTTCCCCAAGATAGAATAGATGTGAGCATACTTTCATGTTAAGGGTAGTTACTAGAAAGGAAGAGGTTGAAGATATAGTAGAAAGGCATAGTGTATGGCCCCAGAGGAAGCAGAAAGGGATGAGAATCCAGAGGTTCAGTTGGAAGAGGCAGCTTCTGTCAGGAGGTAGAACATACTCTGTAATGAGGCAGAAAACAAGGAAAGGATTGGTTCAACGCAGATAAGCTTGTTGGTGGCAGGGGTAGAAATCAAAGGTGATAAAGTGATCCATGTGATCTGAAAGTTTCACTCATACTGGTCAGACTCATTGAGGAAGCAAGTGTATTTTAAAATCAATATCAAATTCTTAGCAAACAAACACTATTACGTTTGCAAAACCCAAACTTTCAAAAATGAATTCCAGTGAGTTCATTTTATTTAAAACAATATCATGCTTCCATCACTATTTTTAAAACATCAATCAATAAAATAAAGTTTTGCATCACACAAGGGAAGCTTAAGAATGCCCAAGTGCCACTGAAAGACATTATATGGTAGTCAGCAGAATTCAGATGAGAATACTGATGACTCAGTAAGTCAGCTCATCACTTAGCTAAACAAGGCAGCTACTGTGGAGGTTTTTGCTAGTATACAGATTCACATCGGTTCATTCTTAATCATATATTATTTGATTTATACACATAATTAATGTGTACCCATAATTAACCATCATGAAGGCAGCTTAAATCATGCTACTGCTGAAATATAGCAGGTTACTAGAGATAAAAAAAGGAATTAGAAGAAGCTTGAAAATTTGCCCCAAGATGCTCTTCACCAAATACATGTTAAATGTATTTGTTCAAAATCCTCTTGCATTCCCTGTCTTGGCAAATGGTACACTACCCATTCAGTCTTTAGACACAGAAACCTTTGAATCTTTTTATACTTTTCTCTCTCTCTCTCTCTCTATCCCCATATCCAATCAATCAATTACATCACCAAGACTGCAGATGCTTCCTCCTTACCATCTCTTGAATAGAATCTCCAACCCTCCTGCCAGCCTCAGGGCAGGCCCTTATCATTTCACAGCATAACTAGCATCCTTCCCCAATATCCTGCTTCCTGTGTAATCTTCCTCCAACCTATAGCCATACTGCTTCTACTGCTCTGATTTCAATCGTTTGAGAGCTTCCTACAGATTTCAGGGCAAAGCTCAAACTCCCAAGTAAGATTAAACCACAATGGTGTGACTACTGCCTGATTCTGATCTGGTTCCTTCTTATTTTATCCCATCTCTCATCTTATGTCAAGCCTATATATGTTTAAATTAAGACAATAATGAATCCGTTATAGTACAACGGCATGACCTAATGCTATTCCCTTTACTGGAATTCCTCCCACCTCCTCTGTTTAGCTAATTCCTATCTTTTCTTCAAAGTAGAGTTCTGAAATTGACATATACTTTGAGGGGGTTTTTTTCTGTAGCAAGAATAGGTTTGTCCTAATACAATCCTACTCGCTTCTCTGATCACCCTTGATTCAACAGTTCGTAGTTTTAAAAACTGGGGAATAATCAAATCCTTCTTTTGAGAGAGAACTATAATCCAAAGAATTGGTTAGAGTAAAAAGATGATAAGACTAATGGTACACCCAACTTCAAAAGGGAAATGCACTGGAAGCGTTGAATACCCTACTCTGATATGACATACCATTGATTTCTCTTCATGCCTACACTGAGCTGTATTGTTGGCTATGTTTGAATAATGCAGGATATCAATTTTCTTCTTAAAAAAGTAGGTAGATGTGGGGACTTCCCTGGTGGTCCAGTGGTAAAGAATCCGTCCTGCAATGCAGGGGATGCTGGTTTGATCCCTGGTCGGGGAACTAAGATCCCACATGCCACGGGGCAACTAAGCCCACGCACCACAACTACTGAGCCTTCACCTCAACTAAAGAGCCTGCGTGCTGCAGACTACAGAGCCCATGCGCCCTGGAGCCCATGCACCATAACGAAGGATCCCACATGCTGCAATGAAGATTTCGTGTGCTGCAGCGAAGATCTGGTGTGCCGCAACTATGACCCAACACAGCCAAAAATAAAATAAATAAATAAATAAACTTAAAAAAAAGTAGGTAGATGTCACTGAACATACTTTTAAAAGATGATCATAAAAACATAAAATATACAAGATTTAAACAATAAGAAACATAAAGTAATATTGTTTTAATAATTCAGAAGGCACTAGAAATCATATAATCACTAGACTACAGATACTCAAAAAAAAAAAATCTGTTGAACAGAATTCTCTGGATAATGGCATACCAGTACTATATTTATATGTCACAAATTTCCTGGGACAATTCTATCTTATTCTAAAATGAAAACAAAAATTCTTGTTCAGACCATATGCCCTTACTTAAAACAATGCTTAATCTATTTCTATTTCAACTTTGGGTACTTAGTTTACGAGTTTAAGGAGTGCAAGTCTTAACCCTCTATTTTCTGGTACTGACTTGTGGAGAAATATAAGATACTTCTTTTGCCAACTTTTAATGTCTATTTCAAATTCTGCCTCCTCCACAGGGCCTTCTGGGCAATGGGAGGCTCACAAATGTGTAACCACCAGCTCTCGGGATGAGAGGACAGAGGAAGAACACTGATTTATAGTGTTTGCCAATTTTCATGTTGTAAATACTCCTACCACGGCCGATTTCAAACTACTGATTGTTTAAGAGTCAGTTTGCAATATTGATGTATATTTAAATTAGCTCTTGAGAACAGTTTCAAGCCAGCTCCACAATATCACTGCTTCTAGGCAACACTGGTCCACAGAGACCTCCTGCCTGTCTGAGCTTGATGTACTCATGGCTGCCCCTATCCTACAGCAAGCCCCACTCCACACTTTACCGTCACCACCTTATACTCTGATATGGTTGAAACTTACCTGAGTCCTGCGCTCCTATAAAACTCTAAGGTTAATAAATTCCTCGATCCTTTCTTTCCTCCAAACTTTTGGGTTCTAAAATCACTAACCACACAGTCCTCCAATATTCTGAATATTCTGAAATAAGACCCTTCCTCGAGACTCTCATTTTCCTGCCCCTGTAATGCCTTGTCTCCTTCCTTTTTTTCTTTGATACATTATTTATTAATGAATGTTTTTCTTATTGCAAAAGCCTGAATTAAATTATCTCCTTAATTGCCTGGTGTATTTTGTCTTTCACCACTCTTTGTTGTTAGTTTACTAGTATCCTGGAACCTCTCCCCACCTCCTGGTTGGATTACACTCTGAGAGCAGTTAACCATCTATCTCTTGGGCTGCCCTTCAGGAGCAAGAAAACCCAGGCCCCTCCACACCAGCCCCAGTTGTGTTTTGATGCCCCCATTGAGGTACCCCTGCAGCATTGTTTGTTCTGATGAAAGAGAGGTCTCCAGGCACGAGAGAAGGAGTAGCTCAGAGCCTGAACTGAAACCCACAGACACAGGCCTTCTTTTTCATGTACTAGCATCTTTCCCACACTTTGGTGCAATGCCACTGGCCGGCAACCTTGGTGGTAATGGTGGTTCGGTGGGGGTGGATAAATGAAAACCTGCCACTTTCCTCCCTTCCCAACACCCCTCCCATAATGCCTTCAACCATGAACTTACAAGCTCAGCCCCTGAAGCGATATCTAGATTTTCTGCCTGCTGCTCAGCCTGGTATCATCTTTGCCCCAGAGCAGCCTTCTGCTGCCCTATAACAGTCTTGCCTTGCAAGCTCATTAAAAATGCAAGATCTCAGGACCCAGACATGCCAAGTGGGGACCTGCATTTTAACAACATCGCAGGTGAGTTATTTGTACATCATAATTTGAGGGGTAGCCACGGTAGAGGGCGACAGAGGAAATGCAGTGTGCAGAGGAGGGGCTCCTAACCCACTTTGAAGGGTCTCAGGGCAAATTCCCACCAAGAAGTGACATCTAAGGTAGGGTCTGAACATCCACACTCAGTTGCTTGCAATTTCAACGGGGCCAGAATGAGTGTAGCAGGGTCTGCTGGCCCTTCTCTCCTTCCTTCCCTCCTCTTCTCCCTGCTCTCTGGCTCTCTGGAGCCACACTCCACACACTGGCTCCATGCCTAGTACTCTCAGGAGCTCCCTGCACCATCTGGGTGAGGAGAAAAGCCCTTTGGCTCAGTGAACTCCCCATTCTAAGAACGGCTTCCACCCCTGGTAGAGAGCAAGCGCTCCTTTGGGAAGGAGTTTTCTCTATGTGTCGCTTGGATGGAGGGATGACTGATGGCTTGATGAATTGAACTGCTGAACTCTGACTTTCAGGCACTAAATATAGACTGTGCACATGCTGGGAAAGCTAAATTTAGCAGAGCTGGCATGGAAGAGGGGAGGAGGGGCTCTGGGGGCTTTCCCGGGACTGGATGGAAACAGCTCTGAGTGGTGCCGCAGCAGCTGCTGCAGCCTAGGATTAATTTATTATTCCTGTCAGGGAAGGAGGTACACTGGAAATTTCATCCTAGGTTCATTTGTTTGTTAAAGGAGTTTGCTAAGAGTCATTTTTCAGTTTTTTAGGAAAACAACAAGTGCAGGCGAGGAGGCTTCTATCCGCCTCCATTTGACTTGTTTTCTTCCATTTAGGTTACAGCCAGGTGCTGTCCTCCTCAGGCCGAGTTCTCATCTCCTAGCGGGTTATTTCTAATTGTGTCTTAGGCTGCCCCAGATCTTCTTTGTTTAGTTAGATGAAAAGGCACTAATTATTTAGATTGAAGGTCAGAATCAGAGTGGCTTTCTAATGCTGGCAAATTGCAATGCCCTGAAGCGCCTGTTCTGGTTAAAAATCCCAGTGGCCTGGCGTACTTCAGGGAAAGCCACTTAGCAGCTCATCTTTGTTCAGGTTGGGGCAAAGGAAGGAAGAAATAATATTCCTTGGGCCTCACCTCTCTTCCAGTAGTGTAAGAAGAGAACATCAGTGCAGCACTTAGCCTCCCCTGGCAGGAAGCAGGCAGTCGATACAGGGTGACATCAGTTCAGGACACAAAATGCGTCTCCTGGCCCTCCATCCCATTGTCCCCTCCACCCCAGTTGGCCACCTGTGGCTGGAGAAGCCACAATAAATATCGATTTGCCGTTTCCCCTTCACTAACAAGAATCCATGTTCCTCTCCTGTGGTAAGGTAGATATAACTCTCATCTGCATGCTGATTGCTGTCTTTGGGTAGTGACTAAAAATTACTTTCGGAACAACGCCTACAATCAGTTTCCATGAATTAGACTTAATTATGTGGCCTAAGTAAAGAAAAGTGGAAAAGAGACCATCTCCTTGTCTCCTGACGCATAAATCAGATTTGGCTGATTGCACTGTTTTCTTTCACTTCTCCCTGGTTCCCCAACTGCAGGAGTTAGAGGACCACTGGGGTCGATGTACCATGTCACCAAGTAGCACAAACCAAGAGCCACTTACTCTGCGCCATTTCTCTCGTACCTTCCTTTCTCCCAGTGGTATCTCTGAGCAACTGTCTGGTCTCACCTCCAAAAAGAGAAGACGAGAAAGAGTCTGGGCCACCGGTTGTTTAAATGACTTCATGCCCAGCCGTTTGGGGGCAACACCCAAAGTGATTGTAACTTAGGGGCTCCCAGACCATGCTTTGAGAGACACAGCTGATTCCCTGCTAAGGAGGAAGGGCACACTCAGCATCGAGTTCCCGAGGAAAACGTTCCAAGGAGTCTTAATCATGCAATCCTCAGCATTTCTATTAGCCCATGATTATATCCAAAGTAGTTGGAGAAAAGTCTCCTGCTTCATGGAGGCTGAATGTGTTTGTACAAATATGGTTCATGGACTTCAGACAGGCAATGCCAGAAGAGACAAGAAGTCAGAGAAAAGAGCTATTCTGTGTCCCAGTGGCTTAGCATTGATCAAACCACAAGAGGCCTGAGCCTCACTTTTCCCCTTCCAAACCCCAACTTCAGGTTTCCCATCCCACTCTCATGGAGACCTGTGTCTTGACTTCTCTCTCAAGGCTGCACTGCCCCTGGAAGAAGAGTCATCAGGCCATAGGATATCTCTGAGAAGGCTGTCGGCAAAGAGCAGCTTCTGCTATCAGTGATCCTGGTATCAGCTATCACCTCTCAGCTCTCACATCTGAAGGAGGATGGTTTTGATCCTAAGAACCCAAGGTGTTTGATAAGGTAACATCACAAACATAGATTCACCTCAATGTATACAATCAACAGACCAGTGTAAATACTTCTCACAAATGCATTTCCTCTTTCCAATTTAAGAGATATTTTATCTTTTGATTTATCTGTGATTACTAGGGACTTTACTGGGTGCTTTTTCAGTGAAGATCTGGGCATCAGCTGGCAGACTTTGGGGATTCATTGCTTCTATAGGGTGTGCATCGTCAACTGTTTTCATAAACTAGGCAATTTTACAGAGCTGCATAAATAGGAGTTAACTTGTAGAAAACTGATAGTAAAGCAAATTATTCTGTCTATAGAAATGCAAATGAATTTTGTCTGGTAGAGATTTGATTGATTTCCATCCTGTAAAAAAGTTAACTCCAAGTATTATACTTTATGGCATTAGGCTATTAACCAGTGTTGTATCTATTAGCGAATTCATTTCAGCATTCCTGCTGCTGTATGTGTGTGTGTGTTCTTCAAATTCTCCTTTGAACAGATTTTAGCATTTGACTCATTCCCTAATTAATTGATGGGTTAAGGAAAATGTTTGAAATTTATTCATTATACACTCGTATGAGTCATGATTTTTACCTTTTGAAAATTGTACTTTAGCCTATTTAATGTTAAGACCTGTTATGTCATATTAATAATCACTCCCTATATTAACTTTAGTTTTCATTTTCTTAAAAGGAAAGCAGCAGTAACAAAAGAAGAAAAAATTATCTACTCACATAAGACTCAGTTATGTGGTTCAGGGTGTTCTTAGTATGTGGAACAAGGCTCTTCTGTTGTTTTCTAACTCATCATAAGCAAAGGAAGGAGACAATTACATGTACTCAGATTTATTTTCCAGGTACTTTTATGTATGTTGTCTAGTTTATACCTCACAGCAACCTTGTGATGAAATTATTGTTGTTATAGTCATTACTATAAAATACTTATTCTTTATTAACCACTATTTTAAACTCTATTAATATATTAACATATTTAATCATTACAGCATCCGTATAAGATAGGTACTATTGTTGTCCCCATTTTCCAGATGAAGAAACTGAGGTGCCAGGAGGTTCAGCAACTTACCTAAGATCACAGTTAATAAGTAGTGGATTCTGTATTCAAACCCAAGCAGTTTAACTTCAGAGCTTGTGCTCTTAACCACTTTTTATTTAACCCCACTTAAGAGATGACAAAACTGACAGTGAAGTTACTTGCACAATACACAAAGCAAGTAAATGATAGTGCCACGATCTCTACCCAGGTCTGTCTGATCTTAAAGGCCAGCTTTCTCTATCAGAGCAAAAAGAGAATGAATATTATTGAAGTTGAATAGAAGCTGAAATGTACCTACAGCTTTTGTCCTATTGACAATCTGATCAGATTTGCAGTGACTATACAAAATAACCCACATCTTGTTCCTCCAAAGCAGAAAATTCAGCTGGAAGGAAAGGTGTTAGGTATTTGAACCTATAGAAAAAACATATGTCATGTTGCATCTTCCTCAAGGGTTTCAGGTACCATGTGCAACTGTATGCTTTATGTATCTGAGCCCTTGCCTGTTTCTTACCATTATCCTGCAAGACCCAGAAGGCAGGAATATGCCCTGAAGGCCTTGCCTGATACCTTGTGCAGAATAAACTCAAATAAATATTGTGGTGTAACCTGGAGGTGCCTACTCAGCTGAAATGCTACCGTGTATCCCCAAACCTGGCGACTAGAGCAGAACTTCTGCTAATTACTGGTTGCTGAGGTGGGCAGTTGTGGGCTATGGTTTAGGAGAGTCAAAGATGGGAAGGAGTCTGGCTGAGATCATAAGGAAGAATCTTGCTGCTTTAATTCCTCCCCCTACAAGGTAGCTCCAAGGCCCCTGGCCTTTTCCTCTCCCCTCTGCCTTCTCGGCTCCCTCGCTCACTGCACACTCCCACCTATTGTCATAAACAAGCCCCAATAAGGCAGCTTTCCCACCATCTTCAGCCCTACCCTCTGAGCATTGCCAAATTAGGGCTTTGTGTCCCAGCATCTCTGCTAGAAGCTCATAAACCCTCCTCCGCGCCTGCTGCTGTCTCTGCATTGCAGCAGTACGGTCCTGCTGCACCTCCACGCGCAGCCTTCCAAGCTGGGATCTGCACTGCGGGGCTGCCAGATCTCCCTCACCAGATCTCCCTGCCCCCGCCTGCCTTCCCAAGCCCCACTCTGCGCTGCCGCCTGCAGCTTACATAAGCCCCGCGCACACATGCAGTGAATTCATCTTCTCCTTGATGGAATCTCCCAGCATGACAGTGAAGCTGAAATGCTACTAGATATTCTCCCCTCCTGGAGCTGTCAAATAGTCACGCCCTAAAACAACAAATCCAGCAGCAGCCAATCCCCTGTGACAGGACAGAAAGTCAGCAGGATCTAAGCCTGAACGGAGAACTCCGTCCTAAGGAAATAGGAACACTTGGGAAGGGGGCATCTGAGCAAGTGCTTTAACCTCTCTGCGAGCCCAGCGCTTCCTCTCCTCTGCTGGGACAAACAGCCAGCTGCACTGGGCCGGGTAAAGCCAGCCAAAGTCATCAGACCTACTTTGCCAAGAGAAATGAAGGACAAACTGGTTTGTGCTGAATCTTCTCAATTACTACATAGACTGATTGACGTCATAGGTAATTGCTCCCTGCTTGGCTTTACTAGAATGTTCTATTCTGAAAACGTTAAGAATTTTCCCTGGGGCAACAGGATAGTCCTAATTTCCTGCTGGCAGGAGAGAGTGGCACCAACATCTCTCCTCACCTCCAACCAGCCACAGCCACTCTCCTCCACTCCCAGGAGCCACTCAAGTCTCACACCAGGAAGCCCAGGACCCAGAAAAACCTGTCCTTTACCTTCATGGGGACTCTTCCTTGTCCCACAGAGCAAAAGGCCATCAAGCTCAGTTCACCCATCCATCTGCCTTGGATAGATGTGCTTAAGCCACAGGATGTCTTTCTAGTGAGGACAGAGCATTTTGCAGGATCCGATTCAACATGCTCAGAGAAGGAAGAGGGAATCCTTCCCATCAACGCCATCATGCCCAAGCTGTGAGACCCATGGAAAGCCCTGCTCTCCCTCTGTCCCAGGCTATCTCATGGGACTTCTATTTGCTATTAACAACCCCTGCCCTAGAAGGATCAACTTTTCAAAAATTTGTCCTAAATGTAGAACAGAAAGAGGTGTGGATTCAGGAGGGAGCTGATGCAGAAAATTAGGGCCATGGCAGGATGACCAACTACCCCAGTTTGTCCTGGGCTAAAAGGAGTACACAGGACTTTCATCTGGGAAAGTCCCAGGCAGACTGGGACAAATTGGTCACCCAAGGCAGGGGTAGGGATAAAGCAGTTTATTCTTGGCAACTGGACTGAAAGGAATTTTTTTTCCTTCCCAAAGCATAGGAGAGAGTATTAGCTCCCTGACAAATGGCCAGGAAGAGGACATCTCATGAACATTTGAGAAACTTCATAAACAAAAACTTGATTGAGAATGTAAACAGGATGGAATTCTGGGAGAAGGTGTCAAAAAATCTAATGGGCTAATAATGTTCAGGACATTTAATCTTCAGCTATGCCTTGTTTATGCCAATTGGAGTGACATAAGCCATAAAAAAGACTCCATATTCATGATGGCAGGATGGCATCCCCACACTCCATCCCTGGCTGTACTCACTGCTTCCCGCCCCCCCCAAACTTAGAATAGTAACAGCGGTCTTCTGCATGGCATCTTCTGGGCATTGGATGTGGGTCTCTTGGAAGCAGCCAGCTGCAGCTTAATGGAAAGAGCCTTGACCTAGAAGTCAGGACACCTGAGTCTATTTTCCTCTTAGTCCCTTTTGACTGTATGACCTTGAGCAAGTGCTTAATCTTCTCTCAACTATAAAAAGGAGAAAATATTCCTACTCCCATTTCTCCTTCCATTCTTGTAAGAATCAAATGAAGTGACATGGGCTCTCAGTGACCCTAAAAGGTTTAGACCCTGATCTACAATTCCCAGACTGTCTTATGTTTTCCAGACTAACCCAACTTTTGCCCCAGTTTTGGGAAACATCAGATCCACTCCACTTGACTTTTTGTGCATCTTCTTCTTGTGCATCTTCTGAAGGTATAAATTAAATGTCTTCCCAGGCAATTTCCAGGTAAATTTTGACTGAATTTATACTCCTTTAACAATCATTCAGTCAGATCTTCAGAGTTAAGGTGGGCTGGAGGCCAGTCATAACCAGAGGTTAAAATCCTATGGCCACAACTCAGGTTGGAAGCATCTGAACATCAACTAACAGTGGAAGAATTCCCAGCGTTTGAGTCCCTAGGAGATCATCACTTGAGGAGACTTGGGTATGAGAGCTGCCTCTGCAACTTACTAGACGAATGCTCTAAACTTCAAGTTTATCATCATTAAAGCAGGGGTGGGACAGGGGACACAGGAAATGGCAAATATTCTGCCCTCTTCCTGGGACTGTGAGCATTAAATATCATGACAATCTTTTGTAAACTATAAAATGTAGTACCATTTAAATGTGAGAGATCAAAGCAACAGATATATTAAACTGTGGTAAAATATGTATTAAAAATTTGCAATTTTAACCATTTTAGGAGTTCAATTCAGTGGCATTAATTACACTCACAACATCATGGAATCATTACCACTATCTTTTTCCATAACTTTTCATCACTTCAACTAGAAATTTTGTACCCATTAAAGCAATAACTCCACATTCCTGTATCCCCTCAGCCCCTGTTAACCTCTGATTTACTTTTTGGCTCTATGAATTTTCCTGTTCAAGATATTTCATATCGTGAAATCATATTTGTCCTATTGTGTCTGGCTTATTTCACTTAATGTTTTCAAGGTTTATCATGTTGTAGCATGTATCAGAGTATTATTCCTTTCTAAGGCTGAATAATATTCCACTGTATTATATATAACATTTTGTATATCCATCCAACTGTTACCAAGCCCTCGAGCTGTTTTACTTTTTCACCTATTATAAATCATACTGCAGTGAACATTGGTATACAAGTATCTGTTTGGGCCCTTGTTTTCAGTTTTTTTCCAGAGCACAATTGGTGGGCGATATGGTAATTCTATGTTTAGCTCTTCGAAGAGCCAATAGACTGTTTTCCACAAGGGTTGCTCCATTACATGTTCTCACCAGCAGTATATGAGGGTTCCAATTTCTACACATTCTCACCAACACTTGTTACTTCCTGTTTTGTTTTGTTTTGGTTTTGTAGCCATCCTAGTAGATGTGAAGTGGTATATAGATTTTTTTTTTCAAGACACATAACATCCTAGGACAAAAGCCATCAATCAACATATGTATATGAGTTATCAACTATAAACAAATTGCTTCATTTAGAAAGATTTCTTGAGTAGAGTACACTGCATGCATGTGTGGCTCAGGAAATGGATAAGAAAGCAGAAATAAAGATGGACTCAAAATGAGAGACATTTGACACAACCAATCGGGCAACAGAAAGAATATTTGCCAAGTGGTTATGGTCGATGAGAAAGGACTCAAGGCTTCTGGGATCCATTGTTCAAGCTAATCCTGTTCTTTATTTAAAGTCACTAATCCATAAAATCTGTATCATAGTCTTTATTTGATCAGTAATTTATAAAACTATCTTTTTTGGCTGCTGTGCACTTGATGGGATCCCCAAGATATATACAGTACCAAGATGAAATTCCGTCTTTGCAAATTGCTCTGAGTCTACTGATGTATTTCTTTTCATTAAAGCTCCTTGGCCTGTTCAAATTGGATTTTTTAATTTGGATAATGGAAGCTATATTCATTGTAACTTGAAATGCATCTCACAGAAACTTGCTGTTTCTCTTCTCTCTTAGCTTTTTTCTTTGCTTCCAGATGTTTTAGTACATTTTTATTTTCTTTTTTCAAGGAAAGGATATGAAACAAACTTCCAGGCTCACAACTCAGCTGCCGCATTTGAGTGTTTATTCTGAGATCAGTTAATGGCCAGACAGGGAGGCTGGGCAAGGAAGGAGAGCAAAGCGTGAGAAGTTACAGCCTTTGAAGTCCAAAACGAATTTGAAGTATATCTCTAAAACTATAATCTATGTCAAAGGAAAAGCAGACTATAATTAAAGGAAAGAAAAACAATAGACTATTATCCACAGCACTGTTTTCTATGTAAAGGAGGAACATAGACGTTCCAGGAAATAAGTAAATTGTGAGTCATTTAATAACAAACATCATATATTATACTCAATATGCCTCTGGGATGGGAATGTATATTTGTTCCTTGGTATCTGTTCTTTACTTAACTCTTCTGATGTTTAGCTGGAAAATGATCGCATGGAAAAAAGAACGTATTTCCCACTCTCCCTTGGAGCTGAACTTGGCTGAGCTGTAAGAAGACACAATATGCACAACTTTTGCAAAGTGTCTTCAGGAAAGAAGAAACATGACTTCTCTTTTCTCCTTCCTGCTGGATGGAATGTGGGTGCAAACTTGGGAATGCAAAATGGACAGAACCTTGTTCAATGAATCTCTTACCATTCATGGCCTGCCTGACTCCTGACTTTGTCAGTATGAGAAAGAGGAAAAAAAATCTATCTGGTATAAATCACTGTATTTTGGATTTTGGTCACTCACAGCTTAACCTACTCCTTAGCACTATACCACTTCAACCTCTGGAAGAATACCTTGCATTCAATCAACAGTTACAATTGTCACAATTACCAATGACTAAACAAATATCTTGGGGGTGTTACTTTCCTTGCATTTTTGGAAGGTTTGGCATTTGAGAATCTCAATGATATATATGAGAGAGAAGGTTGAGTCATAATTCACTTGATATGGTGAGCAAAGCAGCCTCAGGAAAATTATATAAATATAGGCATAGATATATAGATATGCATATATTATATACCTCACATATATAAAATATGGGCAAATATTTACATAGGTAACATGATAGATAGATAGATAGATAGATAGATAGATAGATAGATAGATAGATATAGATAGATAATAGATAGATGATAGATAGATAGAGATAGAGATAGGTAGATAGACGGATAAAATACCATTCAGTGGAAGGCGCAGTGAGCCAGGGTTCAAGTAGAGGCCCTGTTACTGGCCAGTAGAACTATAAATTAGTAAAATTTTTTGGAAGCAATTTGCCAACAATTTGTGTCACAACCTTAAAAAGGTTTCTTCTCTTTTATACATTGTGAAAAATTTATGAACAGAGACCTCAATTAAATGGAATTGGGAGACCAGAAGGGGGAGCTCTCATGTCCTGCAACCATAGCAGAGTCCAACAGGAAGAAGACTCCTCTTCCTTTCCTGCAAGGACTCAGCCGATGAAAAGTTACAGGCCACTGTAGCACTCCAACTTCTTTTTCCTCTCTATGAAAGTATTCTCCTTGCCTTGCCTCACTGGGGACTTGCATATGGCTGCTTATGATTGCAGATCCTAAATTGCAATTCTCTGCTGATCCCAAATAAACCCATCTTTGCTGCAGAAATATCTGGCAGTCTATTTGTTTCAAGTTCGCAACTGTGATTCCATTTTTAAGAATCTACTCTAAGGAAAGACGCTGAAAAAAGAGCCACGTCCAAAATTTTCATCGTAGCACTAGGTATGGAGAAAGTTTCTGAACCTAACAGTTCAGACAATAAATACATGTCTGGTGAAATGTCCAAGTTGGCAGTTAACTGATGTCTTCTGCACAGGTTGATTTTCACTGAGGAAAGAGCTTCTAGAAAGAAGTTTGACTTGTACACTGAGGGGAAGAGATTAGGGTGAGTGATGGAGAAGGCAGTGAGGTGTCTACCTCCAACTCAGGCCCATGGGTCAGTTCACCCAGAAGAGAGAAAGGATTACTCAACACAAACTGAATAAGCTGTTTCCATAAATGAGACATAGAGGCCTGAAAACACTGTCTAGTACTCAGGAAAGAAGTGGAGGACTCAGTGCAGAGCCATCGTCACTTGGGGGGAAAACCTTGGTTGGGTTCAAGACAGTGGGACTGGAGGCGTGCTTTGGTAACCTGAGGGTCTGCAGCTGTGGGAGGATGAGGAGACCTAGCCTGGGGGCAGGCACCAGCTACAATGGTGGTGGGGACGTGCTGCCCTCCAGTGGCTGTGCAGGCTGTAAGCACAGCAAGGGGCCAGGAGTGAAGAGCACAGAGGACCATTTGTGAGCTCACTGGAGCTCCCAGAAAGAACTGAAATGGGGTGCGTGGTTAAGACACAAGCCAGTGAAATTTGAGTTACCACTGTCTCATTGCTCGTCATAGGCCAGGGCATTAACATAAACATACCATGATGGGGAAAACTAAGTAAAGTCTGGTCTGTCTCATAACCTGTGGACTTGATATCACCTATGCATCTCCATCTCTTCCCTGTCATTCTAAGCTTTCCCCAGCACCACAGGCACTGAAAGCCTGGAGACTGTGTTTCACAGATTTCCTTGGCAGCAGGTGTCTGTTTGGATATCACCAGCAGTGGCACTTTCCAAGGTTTGCAAGGCAGGAGAAAAGGATAGGCCATTGTTTCTGGCAGAAGCTCTAGGCATGTGTGGGCATCAGCAAATGACTGATGTGGGCTTTTGCAGCTGAGTTTAGCAATAGCGGCATCACTGCCCTATTTGTATTTCTAGATCTACGGTCTTCCTGACTGTTGCTCTTTCCCAATGGGAGGCATATACAGGGTTGTAGGAGCCTTACATTCTCTGTATTAAATCCCTTCATACTGAAGAAAACTTTTGTTTTCCTGTTTCATAACCAACACCTGATGGACACAGCCTACTGGTTAGCAGCTGAGCTCTGGGATCACTCAGACTTGGTTCAACCCCGATTCTGCACTTGATTCTGGTGAAACCTTGAACAAGTTCCCTAACCCACATTTACCCAATTTCTTCACCTTCAAATTGGGTTAATAAAACCACTTACTTCATAGGACTGTGACATGGGTAAAATTATATGGTATATAGTAGCATCCATAAACATTTAGTGGTATCATTATTGAATATTGCATGACCATTAAGTTAAAGTGGTCGAATAGTAGGTGGAAAAGAGAAGAAAATATAACCTATACAGAATAATCTCAACTATCTGAAATACACAGATAGAAATATACCAAAATGTTTTCTCTCTAGGTGCTGGGTGATTACAGGTGATTCAATTTTCTTCCTTATATCTTTCTTGTAGTTTTAAAATGATCTATAATAAGTATATGTGTACTACTTTATAACAGGAATAACAAATGTTTTTAAAATAGCTTATAGGGAAACATCAA
The DNA here is from genome assembly GCF_030028045.1 of Hippopotamus amphibius kiboko. Lineage (NCBI taxonomy): Eukaryota > Metazoa > Chordata > Mammalia > Artiodactyla > Hippopotamidae > Hippopotamus > Hippopotamus amphibius. The sequence goes on along the minus strand of NC_080188.1, from coordinate 139,716,907 downwards.
GTATATATTTAATACTCAGCATTGCTCACAAATTCAATGTCGTGTGCAAACACACTGAAAAAATATGATCTTCTTGACATTTAATATTCACCATCTTTGTTTAGTTCTTTTCCCACAAGCCCAAAGACAAGTAAACATTGTGATAACTCCAGATCTGAGAACAGTAAAGCCCCAGTTCAGGAAATTTGCAAAAGGTGAACCCTGGAGGTGGCAGAAAAAGTATGTGGGGTTATTCTGGGGAGACTGTTTCACTCTTACTGCAGATAGGCGGAGAATCTATTTCTGAGTCAGCTGTGGCTTGATATTCTATTCAAAAGAGGTTTCCGGGGTCTGTGGTGTCTGTTTATGTTTTAGTTTGCTCTTAAATTCTTTTCATTCACTTTTACTGTCAGCCTGCAAGACTAAGATAGCCATATTCCAGGTTTATGCCTCCTGTTGTCACAAAGTAATCAATAATAGTAGTGCTGCCTTTTGCTTTCAAAAATGTCTCAGTTTAGATAATAGTTATATGTACTCTATGCAAGACCTATCCAAATAGCAGCAACTCTTGGATTGAATAAAGGTCTGTATACAAAAATCTGCACAGAATCTGTCCTTACTCAACTGCACAAGAAGAATGGCATCTGTTTTGTTTCTGTTTTCTGAAGGCTTTTTTGTTCTTTTTTAATTGAGTGTAATTGACATATAACATTATATTAGCACACCTGAAGCTAATATAATGTTGTATGTTTTCTTTTTTGATGGGCTTCCTGCCTTGAGTGGTTGCAGCTCACTTTCAGTCTACCTGACACCATCATACTCTATATCTTTCCTTTCTCCAGCTAGGAGTAAGTTGGAGTCCTAGGGTACCACCTTGAAAAATGAGTATTGTATTTAAGAAAATAACAGTATTTTTGTATATCTGTGTTTCTATCTATATCCGTATACCAAGCCCACCTGCTAGGAAATTCCAAACAGTCATATCAAATGTAACCCTATAATCACACCTTATTTTTCTCTGTGTCACCAGAGCTTAATACAGCAGCAATTTGTAGAAATGAAACAAACCCTGATTGAACTGAACTGAATTTGCTATGAGTTACTAATAAATAGGTGATAGAGGAATTCATTATTTGAGTTAATCTATTAGTCATTTTGACACCAAACCAAACTTGAGTCTGCTTGCCCTCTCACATTGAAGCCAAACTGCTGACACCGAGTTGTGGTGAAGAAAAGTACAGCATTCATTGCAAGGTGCCTAACATGGGTCAAGCAAGGAGAATGGGCAGCTAATGCCCAAATTACCTGAGCTCCCCAATGGCTTTCAGGGAAGGGTTTTTAAAGATAGTATGAGGGAGAGGGTTGTAGGGCATATGATCGGCTCATGAACATTCTTCTGATTGGTTGTTAGGGAGGTAACCAGGTGGCATTTCGGGACTCAGTCATCAATCTCTGGTTCCAACCTCTCTGGGGTCTATGTGCTTATGGTCAACATACAGTTAACTTCTTCCACCTGATGGAGGTTTTAGAATCTACCCAACAACTCAAAGGTATGACTCAGAATATTATCTATAGCCTTTGAGGAGGAGCTAAAGTTTCCTGACTTTGTTTCATGGCTAAACTATTATTATTTTGTCTTGCTTGATAGTTTATTTTTGTCTCTGCATTTTTCTCACTTCTCTGATTAAATTTGTTCTTTGGAACTCAGGAAAGACCTAGGAGGCTAAAGCTTTTCTACAAACAGGAGGCAGGGATCACAGGGGCGGGGGGAGGGGGATGTCTGTCACCAGGAAGGCCCCACAGGGTCCTGCTTGGTTTCAGTTTCTGTGTGTGTTTTTTTCCAATCAACATCTTGAGAAGAAATATTGTTTTGGTGGGAATTTTAATTTACTTTTTAGTCCCTTTTTATTTCTTCATTGTACTTGGAATAGGATCAGCATATAGCAGATATATCTATCAATTGGGCTGTATGCTGTTAGAGATAAAAAATCATTAATACAAAGATGTTGCCTTCGAGTTATAGTACACTGCAAACGAAAATATATACACAGCATGCTTTTTACCCGTTGGTGCATAACCTTAATAACCTACCACATACATCTACCTTTTCTCTCCATTACCTGTGCCTCCCCTCTTCACCCTTCTACACGAGCTTGTAGACTTCTTTGCTGCAAGATGGAGTAATAAATTATTTCAGGAAAACATATTAATGCAGACCTGAAGGTAAGGATGATGGAGCCCATCCCGAAAAAGTTCTACAAATGCTTGTGAAAAGCTAAACAAGACAATCCCCAAATGACAAGTGCTAGATGAGTGCTACAGATACTTTAAAGGGAAAAGAGGTGAAATGAGCTTTGGGGTTACAAGGAGAGATCACTTATAGGAAGTGAGCATGAACTAGGCCTTGATTATTGAGATGAGCATGAGGATGGCTCTTCTGGGAAGGACCACACTGTGGAGAGAGAGCTTGGGTCCCTAGCAGAAATTCAGGAACTCCCAGTGGGGCACAAAACCTGCTGTATAATCCTGTAGCTCAGAAGTAGAGGAGAGAGTCACACGGATGCAACAGAAGGATGTCCCAATGGCGACGGCACGGAACAGTGGATGCTTGTATGAGCCAATATCTGGATGGGTCCTTGCCCCACTGCATTATCTTTATTCACATTTCCTGAAATTAGACTTAACCCCAGAATGATAATGGCAGTGGGAAGAGGAGACTCCAAATTGATGGAGAATGCATTGCCCAATGCTAGTGAAATGGGGCTTGAAATTAACACTGAGTAGAAATTTGGAAAACAACTTGGAAAATAAAGAAGTCTAGGTTCCTTGAGCACTTACATTCGTAGACTGAGATGTATACTTGCTATTTGTGTCTCTGTGACAATCTTGAAAATGACAGACTCACCAACTGTGCATGCTGCTGGCTTGGGAAGGGAGCAGGGGAGGCACTTGTCTCCAGGGACCATCATTAGTCCTGCTGTGCATTTGACTTATCAGAGGTCGACTTGCAAGGTGGGGTTGTGGCATGGAAGACCTCAAGTCACAGAACAACGTGGGTCTAGATGCTTCCCTATGGCCAAAGTAAACTCAATGCAAACTTTACCCAATCCAATATGAACTGTAAAATTGGACTATAAATCTCAGAAGAGCAGCCAGAATTACCTATCAGGTGGTTAGCTTACCATTTGCCTCAGCCTCTCATGAACCAGATGAACAATTTTCCCTGTGGTGCTTAATTTGATAGTTCTGTTCCCATCGTAAGCATAAGGAAGAGGTGTTAGAGCAGAAAAAATGAAAAAGGGTGGTGGGAAAACGTGCATTCCAGAAATCAGCATGCAGGTTGTCTTTATTAGTAGAACTGGTTGGCTTTAGGTATATAATCATACACTTTTCAAAAATAAATATATGTTCTTTGTTTTTAAGAAAAGTTCACATTACTGTATTCTTTACTGCATCAGATTTATGTGTCTGTCTTCCTTGCCAAAATCAAGTTGGTTAGCTAATTTCCTGCATGAAGTGATTCTGCTTTGTGGAGGCAAGACCCTGCCAGTGGCATGAAATAGCAACAGGACAGCTTGCTCTCAGAAACACACTGTGAACATCGGCCTGGAAAATAGGCAGACAGTGTCATTATAAATCCCCCGTTTTCAATTCTTTTGAAATAGAAGTTGGCCAACCCCGTTCAAATCACCTATGGATCATTTTCAGACACCTCCTGGGTGGAGATAAAAATCTGCTAAAATTGGAATTATCGAGCAGCATTTGTGATTTGTCCCCTTTCCCAACATCTTGAGGTCATAATGGAATCTACCAATCATAGCAACTGGCCACTACTCACTTGAAGTTAACGCCAAGGGCTCCCATTACATTGAGGCAGGACAGCAATTGAAAATGTCAGCTTGCATTTTCTGTTTTATTGTTTGTCTTTATCTTGTGGCTGGAGATGAGGATGTAGACTAGGAAGGGGTCAGTCCCTGAAAGAAGCTTCCAGAATTATTAAAAAAAAATCAGTAGTTGTGGATACTTTGTATTAGCTGTACTGTAATTTCACTTTATTTTATCTTGTTTATTTCTTTCCATCAAATTAATCAACAATAAGATGTTTAAGAAATCTTTGGTTCTAGCATTTATATTCTTAGAGCAAGGCACAAAATTATATATAATCACAATTTTTTAAAAATCATAAAGGCAAAGAGGAAAGCAATATAGAAATAGTAACAACTCTATGATAACTTTGGATGGTAAGATTGTAGATGATTTTTGTTGTGTCCTTTTTACTTTTGTGTGTTCTCTAGGTTTATTATTATTATCATACGTTTTAGCTTTTATGTTTGGGGGGAATGAAATTTGTAAGTGCCTGAGAGAAAACGTACTTTAAAACCATCTAATAACTGTGAGCATTGGGATATACAGAACTGACTGGGAGCATGATAAATGAGGCAAACATTGGGGAAAAAAAAGTGTAGTTTATATCAGACTGAATAAATTGGCTATAGCCTGGTTGAATCAACAGTAATAGAAAACATAATGTTCCTAGGTTCAACCCATTCTCTGCAAAGGTCCCTATATTAGTATTATAATTTTTTTTATCTGATCATGGGTTTGTGCTTAGATCAAGTTCTGTCAAAGGCACAATGGGATGTCTGCAAGTGTACCTCATTTTTGGAGGTGACAGCGCCCCTCCAAGCATGTACTTGCATCCAGAGATGCATGAAAATGCCAAGAAACCTGGAAAAGTGGTGAAGACGGGAAAACTGAGAGAAAAAAGAACAAACTTACAGCGGCTGTACCACTGGAACTGAGGTATACCCAGAAATTGTTTTTAAAAAACTCCTTTGTTTGGGGGTTGTGGGGAGAAGGTTATCACTGAAGTCAGGTTGCAGTGAGATTGCAGGAACCCAGGACAGAGTCTAAAAGTGAAAAAATAAAGGGGGAGGAGAGCTCTTTGTGATGACTAGACTCTCTGAATGGGAGGGGAGTCACAGTTTCCACATTCTTTGTGAGAACTGGTGCTTGGAACCTGTCAACTCAGCCAGTCTGATAGGCATGTATGAGATCTAGGGGAAAAGGGGTTGCATGAAACTGCTGCAAGTTTACCCTCTTTTTAACACTTCAAGGACCAAGCAATCCTTTTGTGGGATCCTCCCTACTCCCAATTACCCATAACTAGAAGGAGTGCACATTCTCATTTTTACAGCCAAAGAGCATCATGGGCCCAGATACGTCACCTGCACCACCAGGTGACAAAGAGAAGCAAGAGACAGGACTCAGCTCAGAACATACCCCTCAACACCCGAGATGAGCAGCTGTACTGGCTAGAATTGCAGCTGAGCTCCTGCAGCAACAGAGGCCACAGCAAGATAGGAGCAGGACTTTTACGGTAGTTGTAAGAGACTTCTTGGAGAGTCTCAGAAGTACTTGGAGGAAAAGGGACTTTGCAAGGGGCTTGGGCGCTGCATTAACAGGGCAGGTCAAGGGCCAGCATTCATGCTACTAGGACTACATTAGAACTAAAAAGCTGATGATGCCTGAGTACTAGCAGATACAGAAAAAGCAGCCTTATTCATGGGTTTTTATCCCTCTAACAATTATATAATTTCACACAGAGAAAATACAAGTTCATAACCACAGAAGGGGAGCTAACTTTAGCCACCATTTTACCTTGAAAATGTGTAACTCAGGGGTCGTGACATTTTCACTTGCATTTTGAGCATTCTTGAGCGGGTGTGTGTGTGTGTGTGTGTGTGTGTCTTTCACTGTGTCCCAAGAAACATTTGGAGCATTTAAGACAAACCAAAACATTAATATGCCTTAAAAGTGAATTTAGATTAGTGCAAATACCAAGCCACTGCCGACTTTAACTAAGCCAACTAGCAATTAATTTAAAAAGTAAGACATGCAGGTTTTGAAACCTTCTGCTGCTGACTATGAAAAAGTAACTAACATTCTTGGGGTACCTATTCTGTACCAGGCACACAGTGGCCGTTTTGTCTGCTGCACTTCAAATGCAGCTGGTCTGGAGACAGGTGAAGCATCTTTCTTTTATTGCTGTTTCCAAACCGCTATTTTTCACTCACTTCTAGTTTTCCCTGCACAGAGACTTTGAAGATAAGATCACAAGACAATACTACCAGAGTCCCCTCTTTGTTGCAGTCTTCTCAAGAATTAAAGAATCCCAACCTTCAGTACTTGAAAGTGTTCACACCCAGTGCTTCTCTCTCTGTCATTACTTGTGCTATAGTTTTTGCTGATTTCAATATCCATGTGGACTATTTTCTCAAATACTACCCTGCTCTCTTCCATATTTTACACCGTGGGAGACTCTTACTCCCATGACAGTACTCTAGATACTGTCAACACCTAAGTATGACATCTCATCCACTATGCTGCTTTCCTGGCCATCATGCCCTATCTTTGTATCTCATTCATTCTAGTATCCTGATTCCAACATTTCTTTCACCCCACTCTATAAGGACCCCAAATACACTGATTTAACTACCTCTTCACTGGCTATCACTTCCTAAGGTACTCACTTACCTCTTTTCCCAGCTTAGATTCTATAGTCCATCATTACTATCACTCCCTTACATACACCAAAACTCCTTTACTCCTTTTTCACTCCTTCAATCTCATCACATTTCTTTAGTCCAGTAACTCTTCTACTCTCCTAAATATTAACTTTCTGCTTTGTTTTCTCTCTCACCCAACTAACAACATCTTTCTCCTTCTTTCTCATCTCAGCTGGTGACCATTAAAAAAATAAGACCAATCAGAAGCAAGCTTCCCCATACTCCCATCACAAAATCTACCAACCCACATACAACAGTCCCTATAAACTCTGCCTTTCTTCATTTACAATGGATCAACCATCCACGTTCCTTTTTACAGACACTTGTTCACTGGAACTCAGCTCTCACATTCTCAGGAATTTCACTTCTGCAATTATCTCCTCTCTCTCCTGAATTAATTTTTCCCCCTTATGTTGTAATATCTCCCATCTTTAAGAAAGAGAGAGAGAGAAAGGGAGGAAGAGAGGAAAGGAGGAAAAGAGAAGAGGAGAGGAGAAGAGTAAGAGAGGGAGAGAGGAAGGAAGGAGGGAGGGAGGGAAGGAGAAACCTCCCTTGGTGCCACATTTCCCTCCAGCTACCATCCCATTTTTGTGCTATTCATTAGGGCTAATCTCCTCCTTATGGCTAAGCATTGTTCCTTCCATCTCCCTTTCATTATTCTAATCAGATTTGCATCCTCATTACTCCATTAATATTGTTCTTGTCAATAGCGCCAACCGCCTCCCTGTTGCCAAACCCATTAACCAGTTCTCAGTTTTATTACCCTTACCTATCTGCACACTTTGACTAGTCATTCACTTCTTGAAACAGTTTCTTCACATGTCCCCCAGAACACCACTCTCCTGGTTCATCTGACATACTTGATGCCCCTTCTCAATCTCCACTCTGGTTCCTTCCCTTCTCCCTAACTGCTATTAAGTCCTCCAAAAATCAGTCCTTGGAAGTCTTTTCCTCTCTACGCACATTCACTCCTTAAGTAACATCACACGGGCCATGGTTTTAAATACCATATTGCTGAGGATGACTCTTGATATCCTCAAACATCCTGTTATATCTCAAACAGCTGAACTCTAAGCTTCTAAATCTAATTGTCTCCTTTACATCCTCACTTGGATGTCTAATAAAAATCTTAAATCTTACTTGGTTAAAACAACTGGTGATTTGCACTCCCTAACTTTCTTTTCCAGTCTTTATTCACTCAATAAATGGAAACTTTTTCTGATTGCCCAGAACAAAAGGTTCAGTCATCTTTGAGTCTTGTTTTATACCCAACACTTAATCTATCATCAAATTCTATTAGATTTACCTTTAAAAAGAACAAAAGTTCTTAGATATGAAATCAAAAGCACAATCCATAAAAAGTAATAAGTTGGGCCTTATCAAATTTTAAAACTTTTATGCTTCAAAAGCTACATTAAGAAAATTAAAAGACAAGCCACCGATTGGGAGAAAATATTCGTAAAGCATAAATATGTCAAAGGACATGTGTCCCAAATATATGAAGCACCCTTATAACCCAAAAACAAAGAAAAAAGTAAACCACTTAAAAACTCAGTAGACGATTTGAATAGACAATTCATTAGAGAAGATATACAAATGGCCAATAATTGCATGAAAATATGTTCAATATCATTAGCCATTAGGGGCATGCAAATTAAAATGACAAGATACTGCAGCATATCTACTAGATTAGCTATAATAAAAAAGATAATAAGTTTTGGTGAGGATATGGAGAAACCTGAATCTCCCATCATTGGTAATATATAATGACATCATTTAATGGTAATATATAATGACACAATCACTTGGAAAATAGTCTTTTACTTCCTTAACATGTTGAATATAAACTTACAATAAGATCCAGCAATTCCACTCCTAGGTATCTGTTCAGGAAAGATGGAAGTACATGTCCACACAAAGACTTGTGTATAAATATTCAAAGGAGTATCATTCATATTAGTCATTAAATAAATGACTAATGTCTATCAATTGGTGAATAAGCAAAATGTGATATATTCATTCAGTAGAAAACTATTCAGCAATGCAAAGGTATAGACTACTGTTCCATGCTACAACATAGATGAACCTCAGAACCATGAAGTTAAGTGAAACAAGGCAGGTGCAAAAGACTACATATTGTATGATTTAATTTGTATGAAATGTCCAGGAAAGGCAAATCCATAGAGACAGAAAGCATATTAGTGGTTGCCTGGAACTGGGAGTGGGAGCAGGAATTAAATGCAAATGGCGATGAGGGATATTTTGGGAGGGAAGGAAGTGCTCTAAAACTAGATTGTGGTGATACTTGCACAAATCTATACATTTTCTAGGAAAATTATACACTTTAAATGGATGAAATTTATAGTATGTAAATGATACTTCAACAAAGATGTTAAAAACATGGAAAAAAGTCCCAAATATGACCATTTTTTTTACTACCTTTCCTACTGATCATTCAACCACTATCTCTTGCCTAGATTATTTTAGAAGCTTAACTTAAACCTCTATTTCCACCCTTCAGGATCTATTCTTTACACAACTGACAGAAGAATCCTTTCAAAATAAAAAACAAATTGCGTCCTGGCTCTGCTAAAAAAAAATCTCTAATGGCTCCTCGTTTTACTCAGAATAAACTCCAAAGTTCTATGGCCATCGAGGTGCTGCACACTCTGCTCTGCGACTTCCCTGACTCCCATTCTATCATCTCCTCTCATCCACCAGTCCCAGCCACACAGGCCTTCTCACTGCGCTTCATCATATTCCTGCCTAGAGGCCTTAGCATTAACCCTTCCCATTGCCTGTAATATTTTTACTTGCGATTTCTTGATGGCCACTCTCACTTCACTCAGGTCTCTTGAATCTTATCAAAGAAGACATCCCTGACTTCATCATATTTAAAGTAGAGCACCATTACTTATTCCCCATCCCCTCACATCATCACTACCCTCTTATCTGCTTTATTTTTTTTATAGCACTCATCATCTTTTGACACATTTTGATTGGGGGGTGTGTATGTGCGGGCTCGCGTGTGTGTGGTCTGCACACTTACCACCCTGCCTAGGAAGGAAGCTCCATGAAAACAAGCATCTTGTCTCTTGTCCATTTTGTTCATCACTGAATCTCGTTTGATTCCCTCAAGCACCATGTGACCTGGGTCACTTCAGAGGAAGACGATGAAGCTATGAGGTTTAGCCGTTTATTAAAGGTCACACAGACAGTGACCGTGCAAGCTGGAATTTGAGGCTGGGGCTGTCTGACTCCATCCAAGACAGGCTCCCAAGATAACGAGTTAAATCACATCCCACTGAACAAAGTTTTATTTATTCTGTTGCTCTTAAATCAGAGTTAATAGTCTTAATCACCACGTTGAATTCCTTGAGTCTTTGTACATCAGTAAGATCTGTGTAATACAAAAGTAAGAGATGTTGCTGCAATATCTTGGCTTCCCCACATTTGCTCCAGCTTTAAAGAATTCAACCCCCTTGTTCCATAAGCTGAAATAAACACATTTCAGAAAATTAAAAATTCCAATGCTGACATAAATTCAATTTAACGTCAAGATTAGAAGGATAGGAATATGTATGATAGATGACACCAATTCATCACAATCTCTCTCTTCCTCCGGAGCAAATATACTTACTACACATCTTCATAGCAATCTGCTTGATATATTAGTGTAATCACAGGATAGCTGTACCTTTTAAAATTGTGGTTTTGCTCAAAAGTTGTACACATAAAATGTAATCAAGGAAAGAATAAACTACTTATTTACATCTAAGCTCATCTCAATGTCAAGAAACTCTGTTTTTACAGTTTTCTTCCTTCTATCTCTTCCTTTATATCTTAGAAATCTTCTCAATATACAGATGTATTTATGGACATGGTGATGACTCCAAGATGCTCTGAGCCAGAAAAAGAAAGGAACAAACAGGAAAAGTAATGCCTGGGGCAATGATAGCATGATAGGAAGGGTTCTTGAGGCTGAAGATTTAATTTTATCTTGTAGTCATTTTGAAGAGTTGCCTACAGCTTCAGTGGATAATGCTAGTAAAAATGTTCTTAAAAGGACATAAGTAAACAGAAAAATTTGGCATTGTTTTTTATTTTCCAGGCATCAAGATAATGTGCCAGGGGTGTATATACTGGGATCTTTTCATTTTTATGAAATTTTCCTCTGCTTGTTGAACTTGCCTTTGACAAGATAGATGGAGAAACACTTCATTGGTTAGGAGGAAAAGGATTTCCAAACTCTTATTAATCTTTCATCCTTAGCCATGAAGCTGTTCACTATTGGAGCCACACAGGTGATTATGATTAACATTATATCAACTCTATGAAATTAATTTTTCAAGGTGAATGTGATGAGAAATAATCTATCTTCTTACATTACTAACCATCCTAAATCTTCCAACTCTCAAATAATGTTACCTCTAAATTTTGTCAAATTTAACTCTCCTGGGTTTTTAGTGGATTCCAGCCTTAAACATGATGAAAAAGAGAGCAAACTATGCAATGACATCTTTCAAATTTTTATTGAAGTGTAATACACATATCAAAAAATACATATACGTTAATAGCTAGGAGAATTTTCATGATCTGAACACACAAGTGTATTCACTAACCAGATCAAGAAATAACCTCAACTGCACTCATTTTTTAAATCAACATTCATCTCCAATGTCTTCTTTACTAAACATTATGAATCTATTATACAGAATGCAAACCTTTTAGTATATTCACATTCAATCCTATAAATATAATCTTTAATCCAAACATACAAAACACAGTTTCTTTGACAAATATCAAAGGATTGTTGACTTCAATGAATGCAGCCAATCTAACCATTAGCTTCCTTTGCTGTTGTCAAACAAAATATTTAAATAACCTTGATTCCTTGAGACCCAGGACAATTTCCTCCAAACATGCCACAAAAGCTGAATACTGTAATGAGGTAATAAGTTAGGGAGGGAGATAATAATCAAGGGAGAAAAATAATCACAAAAATGATTAAAACAATCCTGACACTACACTACTCATCTGTTTGCCTATCCTGTTTACAATGAAGAATAAACATGAGGGCCTCTATTTAGCCCAGATGGAAAGTTAATGGCTTAGATGTAAATAACCACTTTTTCTCTCAACTTATTTTAATGTGGACATGCCTCAAAGGCCAAAAGCACAGCTCTTTCATGAAGTTATCCTAAGGAATGAAATTAATCTCCTTCCCAAATTGAGCTGCTACAAGTGGTGCCAGGAGGGCAGGAAAGGATTCACACTACAGGTTTCTCTGCTCATGACTGTGTATTCTGAGAATGCAATCCACTCACAAATGGTCTGCTGGTCTGTGGAGGGAGACAGTGGCCTGTCCATGGAACGTGTGAGGCCCGCAGGAAACTCAACCTCAGCTGAACAGCCCCAGAGATTTGCCTGAATGTCCACAATTCACTGGGACTTACATTTCCTACTGGTGTGGGTACAGGTATGTGATGCTCTAATGGGGCCAATCATGGAAAATGGTTCTAAATAAATTATATTAATTTGGCTGTGGGATATATTACCCAAATACCTCTGACATCTCAGTGGAACTCTAGTTTTCCCTTAAATAATTCCAACTCTTCAAAATGACTACAAGATAAAGTTAATTCTTTAGCTTCAAGAATACTTCCTAAGTCACCTTTTCGTTCACCTCTCACTTATTCTCCTTTCTTCTTTCCTATCCATCTCCTGGCTCTAGTCCCTACGCACCTAGCACATATTTGCAGAGTCTTTGCATTTGCTCTCTGCCAGACACTGATATACAGTCCTGAGTAGAGCAAAAATGGGCCTTGGCTTCATAGAGCTTACAGTCTAATGGGAAAGGCAAATCAACCAAATAACCCAGACAGATATCTCGGTCTCTTATGCCTCCACTCCTTTTTGCTTACATCATTGCTCCCTTTTGGCTTTTAAATGCCACTCATCCTCCACAGCCAGGTTGAAATCTTTTTACTCATAGCACAAGCTTTCCTTGAATTGCTCCCATCAGCCCACAGTAACCTGCACCTTCTCTGAAGCCCGTATACCACTGACCTTACCAGCATCATCAAATCTTCTAAATGCACGTTACCAGTAGTGAGTTTATAACACAAGGCAGACATCAGTAACTGATCACTGAACTCTTTCTACTGAGCCAGGAACTAGCCTCAAGATTGCCCCCAACACAGAAAGTCAGGCAGCCACTGCCAGTCAAGTGGAGTTTATTCTGTGAAAAAACATACTGTCATCCTCCATCCATTCCATTAACTAGGCACTTATCATTCACTTCTATCTTTTGTTCTCATTACATCCTCACGTGTAGGTATTATCTCTACAACTACAATCTAAATGACTTAAGTGACAGGGACTATGCCTTATGTTGCTTTTAATAGTTCTAATTCAGCAACTATATGTTGAGATCAGATGATGGGAAAGCCCTGTAATTGGTGCTACAGAGAATACATGGATGAATAAGACACAGTCCCTGCTGCCAATACTTCCAATTTTTTGAAAGGTAAGTTCATAAATATCAACAACTCAGAGCAGAGTAAAATGAATGTCATAAGGAAGTCCTGAGCATTCAGAGAAGCCACAGGTCAGATCCAGTTGGAAGGAGAGAGGATGGTTTCTTAGAGAAAGTGGCACCTGAGATGAACACTAATGATTAAAGAAAGAGAAGGAGCAGGAAGAAGGTCACTCTCCAGGCACAATGAAGAGCATATGCAAAGCCACCAAAGGAGGAAAGTTTAGAACTCTTCACATATCCACTTTGGCCCCAAAGCATTGATACTTAGCATGAGGTCTCATTCATAGCAGACATTCAGTGAGTGCTGGTAGGTAGATACTTTAGGCAGTACCTGGTTAATTAACAATGTAAAGGATCCAAAGAGTCTGTGAGCACCTAATATAACACACACACGTGCACACACACACACACACACACACACACACATGCACTCCAGAACAACAGGCAATTCCAAAACGGGACTCCAGCCTCCATCAGGTTACAGAGACACAAGTGAGGGAGTCTGGAGCAGATTCCTATTTCTGATTGTGTTGATGCTGTCCTGTAGTTTTCTTCTTTCAGGATTATAGATCTGAGAGGTTTTTGGTCTCCAGTATTTTGAAGAATTTATGTTCAATAGATGTTTTTGGAATGTTTATCAATGGTGTATGGAAAGAAGCTTTGTACTCAGGTTGATTTGAGGAAACACTTGTCAACTGGAGAAAAAAAGAAAAAAACGCACAACATGAGAACTGTGAGTTAGGTTTTATTTGGGGCAAAACTATAGCCTGGGAGACAACCTCTCAAATAGCTCCTAGGAACTGCCCCGAAGAGGTGGGTTGGGGGGTGGGGGTCCGTATATACGTAAATTTGGTGAAGCGGATGCATGCAGTCAAGTGCACATTTGGGCAGAGGCTTGCTGCTAGTCATGAGAAGCAGACGTCCCGTTAATGAATTTAGTGCTTTTCTAGATAATGAGAAGATGCAAGAATTTGGGCTCATGAAATCTTCTGAAAATATCTATCTGAAGGCCTATCCTGCCAGTTTTTCTCAGAATAAAGAGTGCCTCATTCCTGATCTCCACCCTGAACTCCTTTCAGGGCATGTTAAAGGTCAGCGACTGCAGTGGCTAGTGAGGTCATCCTTGTAGAGGCAGATTGCAAGTACCGATAGTTAAAGGGCACACTGAGCTGAGTGAGGTTTAATGGCTATCACACTCTTAGCACTTTTCAGAGACTTCGACAAGCTACGTCACCATGCTTCTCCAAGAGGAGAAGCATGGTATGATCATTTCCTAAATACATTCGACTATAGTATCTTTTTTTTTTTAATGGAGGCTTTCATGGTACAAATGTTCCATAGAACACTCTTGACTGGAGTTAAATGCAATTATTTAGAAAATATAGAAAATTAAACCCAGTTTTGCCTAAATAATGAAGACAGGGCTCTCAACCAGTAAATGTGAGCATCCAGGAAATCTTATAGATGCTTGATCTATTCTCTTTTACATCTACCCTCCATTTTACCACCTCCTATCCCATCCTACCCACTAGGAATAATAAAAGCTATCACTTATTGAGTCTTCACTATGCGCCAGGCTCTGTTTTAAGTGCTTTAACCCTCACAATTATCTTACAAAGTCAGCACTATTATTATTCTAATTTTATAAATGAAGCAACCTAAGGCACGGAGAAATTGAAGAATTTCCCCATGGTCACTTATAAAATGGTAAAGCCAGTATACAAATGTATACCAGGCAGAGCTACACTTCTAACTACCACACCAGTGTCTACCCCAGAGAGCAAGAAGGGGAGGGGGGAGAAAGAGAGAGAGAGAGCACACCTGACTATTCTTCCCTCCTTTTTCACCTGCTGCTTATGACAGGTTAATTTGCCAATTCTCCTCTCACCCATCTATCTCTTCACCCACCCATCTCCCCTATCCAGTCTTCAGAGAAATGGGAATCCACTCTTCCCTCATATAACATCTGGTGCTTCTGATTAAGATTATCTCTGTCTAACCATGTGGTCTTTTTTCCCTTGCTCTACAATGTGAAACTTCTTACTAAATATCTCATTCAGCAGTCCCACCTTGATGAGAGAAATCACACGCTTCAGGAGAAAGCAAATCATACAGCCTCATCAATTACTCTAGGCAACACAGTGTGAAAGGAAATCAGCATATATCCCTGGTATTTGATTGAAATTTCTTTTGGAAGGATTGAGGAGGGAGGCAGGGAGAGACAACTTTCTCTCAGCTGAGATTCCTCTAAATTTCCTCCCTAGCTTCCAAAATAATGATTCCAGGTCACTCCTCTGGCCTTCCAGCCTCAGCAGTCTGTCTCAGTGTTTACTACTTCCTCCCAAAGAAAGAAAAAAATCCCCTTGACCTTCTCCCTCCCCCTCTCTCATCAAACTCCACGTTGCTGTCCTGCTGGGGCGCTTCTGATCCCCACTCAAAACCTTTTCTTTCACCTCATTTCTCTTTTTCTCTCATTACAGATTCATCTCTCTGCTCCTCTCTGCCTCCCACTGCCATGTGACAAATCCCTCTTAAAATAACGCTGGTGACTCACCCAGTGGAAACTGTATTCCATTTATATGTACCTTTTTTCCCCAAGGGGCATAACGAGCTTCACAGATACTCAGTCTTATTTTTACCTCATCCTTGTAAAAAGATAGTCTGTTAAACAGGGATGGAAATGTAGTTTGGGCTTTTAATCTGAATTACTTGAGTATTAAGGCTGATAATCAGTTCTTTACTCTTTCAGACCTCTTCCTTCTCTGCAGCTCTTCCTTGGTACTGTTTATGTCCTTCAGAGTCTATTAGTAACCATGCCAGAAATTAGACTAAAATCTTACCAATCAGTTGTGCTGTTTCTTAACCAGCCATCCAAGCTGGAAACTTCAGTGCAGTGTCAACTCCTCCAACTAACTTATTCCCCACATCCAGTTGATAACCAAGCCATTCTAATTCTGTCTCAGGCTCCCTCATTCCCACTCCCACTGCCACAACCTAACTCAGGCCACTATCTCCTCCAGCCTGGACCCATCTTTTCCAAGCGGACTCAGTGTTCACCTCACTATCCCCCCCCACCCTCAACCATTTTCTGCACCCCTCCAAGTCAAATCTGATTACGCTGCTCCCTGGGGCCCTCTGTTTAAAATCACACCTTTGGCATGGCACTCTGGGTGGTCTCAATCTAGCCTTGGCTTCCTCTCCTCTGTGATCTCTGATTTCTATACACCAGCCACCGCAGAAATGAGTAATTTCCCTGAACAGGCCTTGATTTCCCTGCCTCTGTGCTTTCTCATTCACAGGGTTCCCTAGGGCAGGAGTGCCTTGCCCCTAGTGTTTCTTCCTGGTACTTTTCTTCTCAGGTTTCAAAGTACATTATTTTTTTTATGTTCTTTATTGGAATATAATTGCTTTACACTGTTGTGCCAGTTTTTGCTGTACAACAAAGTGAATCAGCTCTATTTATACATATATCTCCATATCCCCTCCCTCCCGCGACTCCTTCCCACCCTCCCTGTCCCAGCCCTCTATACCACCTCTTCTGCAGAGCTTTTCCTAACTTTCCCAGGGCAGATTTAAATATTCTCTCTTCTGCATTCCTATAGCTCTTTATGATAACTGCTAGAGTATAGATATGTATAATGTAGTGTATATTCCACAAAAATTTATTGGAAGCCTATGATGTCCCAGGCACTATGCCAAGTACTAGGTACGTAGAGATGAAATCCATAGTTCCTACCTTGACTACTAAGTAAGATAGATAGTAAAGAAAAATAAATTGGTATTTCAGGGTGATAAGAATGGTAGTAGAGGTAAGTCCAGGGGCCGAGTGGGCCCATGAGAGGGGTGTCACCTAGGTTGGGGACATCAGAAAGTTCTCTGAAAGGAGGTGAGCCCAGCTAAGCTGTTTGGAACATCCAAGTGGGAATGGTTTTGGTGACTGTGCTTTCTCCCCATAAGATCATGGGCTTCATGACTGCAGACTAGATCCCATGCTCCTTGTACTTGGCAGGTGCTTCACAAATATTCAGGAAATTAAATAAATCCCCAGACGGTTGGTCTGTGGACATCTAAAACCCCACTGATATCACGTTTACTGCTTCTCAACCCCGCCTTCTCCTTCCTCTTGGTGGTCGGCTTCAATCTTAGTCCCATAGATGCAATCTTAGCTCAACCAATAAAAAAATGTGAATAATAAGGCAAGTCCCATAAATATGATAATTTCCCATCCCAAGCCTGGCTGCCCACATCCAAAGAAGCAGTGACTGGATTCACTGGCCTGAGGTATTTGGCATGCACAGCAGGGCCATACTGCCAGAGTTAGGCAATTGTGCGTCTCTAATATGCTCCCTGGCTAAGCAGGAAAAGTCCATGAGGAAAAGGAAAAATGTGTCACAGCATGCCAAGCCAAGTTCAAAAGTCACCAGGCCCAGAGCCACTTCCCAATTGGCTTCCCAGCTCCCGTCTTCCTCTCTGCACTCCGTTTGCCGCTTGGCAGCCAGTGTCATTTCCCGCAACCTTTAGGATGGAGTATGCACTCCTTGATCTGGCAGACAAAGCCCTTGGTGATCTCCTCCATCTCTCTGTCCTCACCTTTTGCTCACACTTCCTATGTTGTCAAACCTTAGCTTTGTCCCTCATTCATATTAAACTACTTTCATCTCCTTACTGCATCCAGATTTCTCTTGCCTGCAGGCCTTTTCATGTGTTGCTTTTTCCTTTGCCTACATTGCACTGAACCCCCCTGGATAACTCTGATTCATCCTTCAAGTCTCAGGTTAAAAGCTATTTTCAAGGGGAAGCCTGTCCTAACCCTCTCCACCTGCTAAGACCTGGACAGGTTTGCTCCTGTCTGCCCAAATTTCACACCTCCTGCTTCCCCTACCATCACAGGTTACACTATTGTTGAAAATGTCTGCTTAGTTGTGTAAGCTCCCTGAGGGTGAGGATCGTGTTTGGTTTCACCACTGTGTTCCAGTGCCTGGCAAAGCGTCTGAACTACGTTAGGCACTCAATAAGCATCTGTTGGCTGAGTGGGTAGATGAAAGAACCCTGGGGTGGAGTGAAAGTTTGGGGTTAGCAGATGCAAACTATTGTATATATGATGGATAAACAGCAAAGTCCTACTGTATAGCACAGAGAACTATATTCAATATCCCATGATAAACCACAATGGAAAAGAATATAAAAAAGAACATGTATACATATATTATATATATATATATATAAACTGAATCACTTTGCTGTACAGCAGTAATTAATACAACATTGTAAATCAACTATACCTCAATTTAATAAATAAATAAATACCTTGGGGTAAGGAATAGAAGGCATACCTTAGTAGCGTGTAAGCTCTGTGAAAGCAGGGGCTTTGTTCTGCTCACGGTTACAACCTCTGGCTCATAATAGGCCCTTAACAAATATTTACTGAATGAATGAACTAATTAATTAATTAAGTTGGTTAAATGAAGATATAATGTATGTCTGAGTAGTCTTTTCATGGGTACATTACATATGGTTTGGTCTTCAGGGAACTGGCTTCTGAAGAGTGGAAGGCAGCATGACATAGTGCAAGAGCATGGACTTGGAGCCAGGCTTCCATGGGTTCAAATCTGAACTCCATCCCTCACAAGCCAATAGCCTTTTTATGCCTTAGTTGTTTGTCTTTAATTGAGGTCTGTAATGTGATTAAATATCTTAATACTTGTAAATAAATAAAATAGTGCTGATTACACAGTAAAAACTACTTCAATATTTGCTATAGACAACAAAACAGTCTTACAAAATGGAAAGTCAAGAAGTATTATCCACAGTTGACAGAATAAGAAATAAATGATACGTATATTACCTAAATCTATAAACATAACTAATTAAAATATCAACATAATTATATGGAGAGAATGGAAGAAGTGAACTAAATCCTCATGTATCATAAAGACAGCCACAAACAATGTCCAAAATTGATAGCCAGGAATTAGTGGTGACCAAATATGGGTGATTTGAAGGTGACATCAGAAGAACCATGAGATAAAAGAGTTAAAGCAGTTGTCTGTGGGGAGGAAGATTAGAAAAAGGAAAAATAGGGAAGCTAATTATTCATTCTCATTAGTACACCTTTTGTACTATTTAAACTTTTGACCATGTCCATGTATTACTTTGATAAAATAAAAATATTTTTTAAAAATTGAACTTGGAGTACCCCCCCAAAAATAATAAATAAATAAATAAGATCAAAATCCTTCAAAAAAAAAAAGAAAGAAAAAGAAAATAAATGTGTTTATAGGAGGGGATTTTAATTTGAATCTGGAGATACAGTTTCTGACAACCGTGAGACATACAAGTAGAGATATCAGGACAAGGACTTGGATATTTGGGTGTGAGTCTCTGGAAAGTGATGGGGTGTGGTCAGGATGTAGGCCTGGGGAAATGCATAAAATTAGCCACAGAGAGTGTAGACTGAGAAGAGAGATGATTCTAGGACAGTGCCCTGGGAAACTCCAATATTTTAAGAGATAGTGGGAGGATTATTTAACCAATGAGCCAGAGAGTGGTCCAAAAGTCAAGAGGAAAGCAAGAGACATGATGTCATAGAAGTGAGGCAAGTGAATACTTCAAGAACAAAAATGGTCAATCATATTACATGCTTTCATTACATGTTTTAGTCCAAATTCATTGTACTTATTGAATCTGGAATTAATGTTTTTCAAGCTGGACTGTAAGCTTCATGAAGAAGTGGATCATGTGTGCCTGGTCTAGGGCTGTATTTTCAGTGCTGTGAATGATGTCTCATATATAGAAGAGCTTAATAAATATTTCTGAATAAGTGAGTAAATTAGTATATTTGTACACAAATGTTGGAGTAAAAAAAAAAATTGCATAGAAAAAATCAAATAGGAAGTACTTGTTATAGTCTTCAAATGCTTCTAATTTATCTTAAAAAATCTGAGACTGGTGAGATAATGCATCCATGCTCAGAGAATGCCTATATCATACTGATACCCACTCTAAGAAGACTTGTACACTATCACTCTCCTTCCTGAGGCTGAGATATCACAAGAAGTCGCTGTCTGAGATCAGGCTCAGTCTCAATAACTGTGTGCTATTAGCCAACACAATCAACATCTCTGTGGCTCAGTTTTCTCACCAATTAAATTGCAGTAACAGTTTTAAACTCACTGTATTGTTACATCAAATATCTAGGAAAGAATATAATACTCTACAAATATAATCACAGTGGAAGAATTTCCTAGTGAAGAGAAAAATATGTGACAACATCTTTCTTCAAGCCAACTAAGGATGCATCTTCCATTTCTTATTAATAGTAATTCCTAATTATATACAAATTCAGAAGAAAATTAGAGAACATTCTCAAGATAAATATTCCCTTCTCTCTTGAGCATACCCATATTATTACCTGTTTCAAACCCTCGATTACAATTGGTTTTCTTACATCATAGTCTCTTCTGCTGGCCTGAGGTCCTAGGGAACAGAAGCAGTGTTTTACTTATCTTGATAAAACTAAGCTTAACACAGTGCCTGTCTTACAGAAAGTACCTAAAAATGTTTGCTGAATTGAACCTCCTGTTAATAAAGTTTATTTGTGTTATATATAATTTTAGAAATATGGAAGAGTAGAATGAAGGAAATAATGCAGTATATATTATTTCTCCCATTCATCCAAAAAAAATTGACCCCCACAGTTCTGTGCTAGGCACTGGGCACCCAGTGTGGATAATACACACAAGCAGCTTCCAGCCTCATTGCAGGATTGGGGTGGAGGAAGCACAGACAGGTAAAAAGCAATTTCAATGTAAATTGGTAAGTTTTAGGTTAAAGTTAAGTACAAGTCGCTACATGAGCACAAAAGTGGCATCGCAGCCACTAAAAAGAAATTAATATTTTGAGATCTCTTCTTCTTAGATTATTTCTTTGAATTGAATTAAAATCCAATACATCACAGGGTTATAGGTAATAAACACAGGTCCTACCTAAGTGATTCAAAACATCCAGTCAATTAGTTAGTTATGTGCACTATTTGGATGAAACCTCTTAGCATCACAGAGCCACCTTAGATAATGTGCTAAGTTAATAAGATGTGTTTACCTGTATTCTTTCACCTGTCATACTATTATCACATGAAAAACTCTAAGGTTTGGGAGATATTTGGGAAATACAAATCCACTATTCAATCAGGAAACTTTGCTTTCACCTTCTGCGACTTTGCTAGGTTTCACTCCTCATAAAACAGGTGTTTTCTTCGCAGTGTATTCTTAAAATCAGCTTTGAAAATTATTGTGGGCAAACAGCAATGAGGAAGGGTAGGTTATCCCACCTTTCACTACAAGGTAGTGTTTTCATGGTTTCCTCTCTGGTTCACTAGTTGGATAAATAGATGTAAGCTGATTCCAACAAGCTGCACTCAATTAACACTATGAAAATAGTTGACATTTTTGAGTGTCCCCTTAGGACTGGAGAACAGTTAGTCCTTCCTCTTCCCAGGAAGCTGTCAAGGTCTGATCAGTTCTTAACTATTTGAAGTCACATAGAAATGGATGTGTACATCATCTGCTACTTGGATAAAAAGTCATAAGCATGAATCACATTAGCAATTTAATGAGAATACAGGAGGAGTGTACAGTCTGGGGTGTTTAGTGAACATGTGAAGTAAGGTTAACTAAAACTTTACTGCAAACTGTAATCATATTCAAGAAATGTTCCAGGTGACTGGGATGTTAAAACCTTAATGGCAAGAAAAAATAAAAAAGCATGACATGCACAAGGATGAGTCAAAAATTATCCACACTCTGGTTATATTAACACTTCTGTTGGCCGCACTGTCTTATCAGCGCTTTCCGTTCAAGGCTACTGTCTCCCCAGTCATTGCTGTGCAGGTGTGAATGTGTTACATCAGTTCATTTGTAACTGCGGTGCGAGCAAAAATGGGTGCCCTACTTGTGGTTTGCACAAATAAAGAGCACAGTGCAGTGATTCGTTTTTTGTGGTTTTAGGGTGTACCTGGTGCTGTTATTTATCGAAGACTTTGTGCGCAGTATGGAGAAAGTGTTTTGTCAAGAAAAAGTGTATATGAATGGGTAGAGAATTTCAAGGAAGTTCACACAAATATTAGCCATCAAGAAGGAGCCAGACGCCCAGCTGATGACACGTCTACAGCTGATGGCAACATTGGGCGTACACGTGAAATGATTCTGTTGAATAGACGAGTCACAGTGGATTATGTGGCAAATCATTTGCAAACCAGCCATGGCCCTGCCTATGAAATAATCCAAAATAGACTTTGGTTTTGAAAAGTTTGTGCTGAGGCCTAAACTTCACATTAGACCCAGAGGGCTGCTATCCAAGGGCGTTGTGATCTTGCATGACAATGCACGTCTGCACGTTTCTGCCCACACTGTTGACATGCCACTAAAGCTTCGTTTTGAGGTGTTAAAGCATCCTCCCTATAGTCCTGATCTTGCTCCATTGGACTTTCACCTGTTTGGTCCTATGAGGATGAAGATTCATTTCTGATGAAAAAGTGAAGACAGCAGTGCATTTGTGGATCTCAGCCTAAAATATTTTTTAATGAGGGAATATGAAATTTTGTGGACAGATGGACAAAGTATACTGAAAAGCAAGGAGATTATGTCAAAAAATGAGGCATTTGTCTTTTCTAAAATTAATTAAAGTAAATTCTACAGTCAGAGTGCAGATAATTTTTGACTCACCCTCATATGATAACTAGAGTAGTGACAATTGTGGAAATTACAGAAAGGCAGTGAGATCATTGCCCGATTTGATGAGAAGTGATTTTTGCTTAAAGTATCATTTCATGAAAAGTCTAACCTTTGCTAACCTTGGCAAATGAAAGAACTGAAAAGCTATGTCTTCTTTCTTTTATAGGAGATCAAATGAAACACAGAAGTACGAGAACTTGCTCGAGATCAAACCTGAATGAAGCCACTTTTTGAGGAGTGAACCCTAAGAATGGAGATCCAATAACAGCTGGACCATTTTCTCCTTCATTCCATAAAAAAGAAGTCCATCATGAACACAGATTGAAATAGATCTTAAACTGTCATTGTCACAGTTGTCACCTATGACTCTTGTAGAGAACTATTTCACTCTAGAACCGAAGAATGATGAATATAGCTTTCATCTCTGATAAGCACTGACTGAAATCTCTCCCATCATGGATACCATCAAAAGGAGGTACAGTTAGTACCAAAATAGAACAAAAATGATGTATTACCTTTCCCAATATGTAATGAATAAATTTTGGGACTATTCTTAACAACAAATATTTATTAATTAAAGCATCAAAATGAATATGAAAAACATAAAAAATAAAAATATAAAAATAATTTGATTCATGAAGCACTTTTATAAAAGGTGAATATAATGTAATTAGTCCATGAGCTTTAAAGGGAAATGAGTTGGCTGGCTAGCGAGGGGACAAGGTGCCAGAAGATCACTACCCAGTCAGGGTCACAGCTGTATTGGTGGATTATTGGGCTCCTATAGGCTTGGTCTGGCTCACATTTCTCCTGGTAGACTTGTCCATTGTTTGGACTGCTTCTTTCACCCATTCAACTTGCGGACTAGCACAGACTTTAAGGCCACGTCTGGTAACAAATCTGCAATACATGGAAAAGATAGACAAAGTTAGTCACATCCACAAAGCCTTGGGACCAGAAGTTAAGATCAGATCATATATAAGAGACTTTGCGCAGAAATGACTGGACAGTCTTTCATATTCAGGAGACCATAAATGAAAATCTTTCTTCTGCAATCTATTTTCACATAAAGGAGAAATGGCTCCAGGGAATACCCAGATCCTTTGTTCAACATAACTTGCAGCCTTCTTTTCTCATCATTGCTAACAAATGATGTCATTAAACTGGACATTTGAGGTCATCTAGTCCAATTATCACATATCATCTTAGTCTTCAAAACTAAGCCCACTCATCTTATTTTCTGGGCAAAAGAGGATTTCTTTATTCTATTTGAAGGGGGTAAAGTTACAATTGTGTGTTGGGAAGAGTTGCTGCTCTGAAAATGAGATCCTGGAAAAGAATGGTACCATGTAGGCTAGCTGTTGACACTATTCCTTGAGCTATGGCAACTGATAAAAGATGGCACTCTACACCAGCAACCATGAGGGAAGAGAAAGGCAGCGGAGGGGAGTGATGGGAAAGGATGCACCCCACACCAGTGTGGCCCTACAGTCAAATCCTGATCTGAACCAGCCAGCTCTAAACCTAACTCTGGGGACAGAGCACGTTATTCATCTGGTTCCTACAGTAGTTAGATACTTCTGCTAAGCTAAATCAGAGAGGAGGGTGATATTCTTCACTTAGCTGCCAACTTTTGTCATAATCATTGTTTGAGGCTATGCAAAGACATGGTTCATATGGAAAAACAAAAGGACTACTGGCTAAGTTGAGGTTTCCCTCCTCGTTGAACTTATTTTTCCTGAGGAGGGCAGCATTTCTATACACTGTGCTCCATCAAGCCCAGATTTGAGGGTGAGAAACTCACATCACTGCTTTCATGGCGCCCTCCTTGATGGTGTAGGACTTGATGTTTTTAATTGGCAGTGGCTTGGTAATGAGTTTAAAGCAGATGGCCTTTTCTAGGACTTCAGTCCCCACACCTGGTAAAGAAAACCAAGAAAACAAAAATAAAATGTAATATCTAATGGTATAAGTGTTCGAGTGCTGCAAATAAAATAACAAAGAGCGACCTGATAGAGAGTAATTTGAGGAAGGCAACACTAAATGTGGGAGAGGCAATTCATTTTTGACTGAATAAATAAAGGGGGTTGTCATTTTCAATGGTAAAATGTGAAATATGTAAAGGAAGTAGTTCATAAAGTACTCATCCTCCATAGAAATGGCCCAACAAGATTAAATTTTTCATTTTAGAGAACATTTACATAGGAGAAGGGAAAATAACTTGGGACAGTTAATAATACTAAGGATTTGCTAAAATCTAATAAGGGTTTCGAAGTGCTGATTTTCTCCTAAGCTGGAGACTGGCATCTGCTACTCAGTGAAGCAAATATTCTTAGAGAATACTTCTCAGAGAAATATCCAGAGAAAAGGCATCTAAAATCATAGCTGATGATGATGAAGCTTGAGCTGTAGTGCTGCTGATATCAAAAGGCTTTTTATAAACCTGAAACTGAGCAGAAGGGGTGCACTCACATTGCTCTCCATCTCTCCTCTCCATCACTCAATATCCAGCCTCACATTCTTTACCCTCAACACTTGCCAATTGATTTCTAATGCTGAACTGACTCTGAACCCAGGGAAAGAGGGAAATGCCCAAGTGTCTGCAGTTCTCCTCAGTCTTCTTTCCCAACCTGTACATGGGTTTCCACCAAATCGCAGCCTACTGTCTCAGAAAAATGCCAGCCAGCCATGGTTTGGGCAACGTTTGGCCTGAACATTTTATTTCATTAATATTTTTTTTATTTGGGGCACAATGTCAGGCAGTTCCAGACATTGCCATCTCGATTTACAGACACCCTTGAGGATCTATGATCAGGTTCAAATATTCCAGTTTACATAATGTCTGCACATTAAGAGGTTAAAAGGAGAGTTAACTGAAACATTCATTATACCCAAAGGATATTCTCTTTTGTTTCCAGGGCCATAGGGAGAAATACACTCCAAGCAGCTGGGAGAAAAATGATCCTTTAAGAAATATGTGCAGAATGCTCAGGTAAGGCTCAGTGTAGCTAAGCTTCATCTGTGTATGTCTTGGAGGTTTATTTGATTGTGTATAAGGCATTGATATTTGTTAGCAGTTATGGTCTCTTATAAACTCAAGAAATTGATCATAAGTGGGAACAACATGCATAGCAGTAATAATAGACTCTCCTACACACTTAAAGCTAATATTGATTTCCTGGGTATAAAGGTACAAGGTTCCAATCATATTGTTTTAATAGAAAACACTGACTTGCTTTAGAACACACACCCTCTAGGTCATTCCTGCCTTGTGAACTCTCAAAATTTTTGAGATCAATATTAAATAGGCAAAAGCTTCAAAGCTATATACAGCTGTCATCACCATTCCACAGCTAACATTAATCCAGAAATTAAGACTTGTGTGGAAACCTGATAGGACATCATAAGATTTATTTCATTCTAATCCCAGGTAAGCATATTAGTTACTACATCCATTTATAGTTAAGTAAACATAGGCACAGAGAGGTGAAGATATTTACCACAAACCACTCAGTGTGAAAAATAGGAGGCCAGATTGTAACCAGGTTCTGTCTTCAAAATCTACAAATTCCCCTAGAGTCAAATTATTCCCATTTTGCATATGGGAAGCCTGAGGCTTAGCTTGGAGAAAGTGGTTTAACCACAGTCAAAACCTGAGTCAATACCAAGCGTGGCCACTGCCTGCATATCTAGATGTTCCTTATCTCATAAATAAGCTTTTGACTTACCTTCCACAGTATATGCAGCAAGACAGCAGATTCCAAGGAAGGCCAGGATGAGAAGTCTCATGGCTGAGATCCTGCTGAGTTGTGCAGTGAGAGGCTGAGGAACTGCTCTTTTGAGTCTCTTTTATTCCGCTGTTGGTCAGCGCACTTCCTGTGGTGAGATGGGGATTTTGAGTTGCGTGAGGAATCACGGAAAGTCTTTGCAATACTGATGCTTTCTTTATTTGAAAAAATAAGTGTTCCTTTATCCACATTCATACTAACTCAACACCATATGGCCTTTTCTCACCCTCCTGTGGCTAATGTGTTGGTGAAACCAAATGTGGGCACAAAAGAAACATAGTTGTCTCATCTCCTGCCACCAGGCTAAATTCAAACTTTCCACTGCAGACATCCCCCAAGGCCATATCAGTGTCATAGCCCAGCACGGGGACAGTGTAAAGGAAATGAGGTGGGGTGGTCACTGTGGTCCAGCTTCCCCAGC
Organism: Hippopotamus amphibius kiboko; assembly: GCF_030028045.1. Classification (NCBI taxonomy): domain Eukaryota; kingdom Metazoa; phylum Chordata; class Mammalia; order Artiodactyla; family Hippopotamidae; genus Hippopotamus; species Hippopotamus amphibius. Next base: position 139,689,878 of record NC_080188.1, on the reverse strand, counting down.
TACCTCATGTAACATCTGCTGTGACATAAGGCTTCCACCATCATTGATCATATGCTCACGGTACCATCCTCAGTGATTCCTTAGGGAGCCGAAAGGATGCTCTTGTTTCCCTGAGCTTCTCATTCCTCTGCCTTCTTTTTCTTCTCATTTCTCTCCTCTGCCCTCATTCAAGTGATCCTTTCTTTACATCAGCCTCCCCACATACCCCAGAAACATTTCAATAAGGGTGTTCGGAGCCTGTCTATATGCACAACTTTGCCTTATTGTAACTTAATACTCACCTTTTTAAAAGATTTTGAAAAGTTGTCCTGACATAAATGTAATTTTGGAAGAAAAAAAAAAAGCAAGTTGTCTAAAATCGTACCATTCTGACTGTTTTCAGTTTTAATGTTTTTCAATGAGTCTCTGTTGGTCTACAGATGTTGGCATAGATGTGACAATTATAAAGAATAACATTTTTGCATCAATGTGAATATCCTCTCATGTTTCTTAAGAGTCTTCATGTTACTACTTCAAATAAACACCATTCCCTTATAATTTATTGTTAAACCATTCCCTTATAATTTATTGTTATGTAGACCAGATCTATAAGGTAAATTTTCTTTAATATACACTGAATCATTTGCTTTTAATCACCAGGAGAAAGGTTACTAGGCAAAATCATATGATCATTTTTATAACTCTTGCTACATATTAACATATAAGCTTCCCAAACTGTAATTTCACTTTGCAATGCTTCCAGCAAGGATTGACTGTATGGGTTACAATATAACCTTTCTGGCACTCAATTTTTTGTTGTCCAGTTTTGTTTTGTCTTGTTTTGCTTAACATAGATATCTATAAAGTGCATTTACTAATTATGTGTGTAGCTCAAATGTTTTGTCATTACTAGACAGGGATGAGAAAATAACATTCTTATTAAATATATGTATAGCTAAAAGCTTTTGCCATTGCTATTAGGGATATGAAAACAAACTCCTATATTTCTATAAAAATTATAGGTTAACTTCTAAGATATTTTTCATTAATGGCATTTAATTCTCCAGTCAGACTTTGCTAAGAACTTCAAACAACTTTTTTGTTGTCCCTAGCTGGGTATCCCATCAGCCCTTAAATTCTGAACGCACCCTTCCAGGCAAAATGCTTCTCCTCCTATTACTCCTTAATGTGGAATAATGTGTTTTCTTCTATTCAGTTTCCAAATACAGATCCCCTGCAGCATACTAGACTCATCGCTAGCCACCCACATGTTTTTCTCAACAAACCTGTACTAAGCATATCTTCTAAGCAGCTCTTCTAGATGTCTTCTCTCTCCCCACACTGCTCAAGGCAGGACCTCCTCATCCCTCGTTAGGACAACTGCAGTAGACCAACTGATTCCCCAGGCCTGAGTCTCCTCCCTTTCCAATCTATCCTCCACAGAATTGCCAGAGTAATCATTCTAAAGCCTTAACCTAATGAAGTTGTTTTGCTGCTGAGAACCTCTTTGCTAATTCCCATTGCCTACAGCATTTATTTCAAACCTCACATTGACATATATAAAGGTATTTAAGACATAACACTGCTTTTCCCTTAAGACTCATCTTCCACCACTCATGCAATACTCCAAAACCTCTAGCCTTAAAAAATGTCTGTGCAGTCATACAGATGGGTCATTTTCTTTTCTATTCCCCACACGTTGCTTCCTTTATATGGAACGCCCACCCCAGCTCCCTACATAACTATTTGTAAACTCCTCCTCTTCCTACAAGTTTTCCTGAATCCTCTAGGTACAATTAAGTTGTGCCTTCTTCTATGCTCTCTTGGAACTTTGTAGCCAACCCTATTCTATCACTAATCATCTCATTTTATCTTCCTACTCAAGTACATTTCTGCATCTCCCACTAGATGGCAGGCACCTTGAGAGTAGGAAATTTGCCTCAGTTCTGTCTGGGTCCCTGGCACTAACAGAATGTCTGTTATGTAGTGGTCCCTCACCAAATGGTTTTTAAATAAATAAATTCTTTTCAAAGGACCAACATTAAAATGATTGTACATCAAGTAAAGGATGACCATCTAAAAACATAAAGCCAAGAGGAGTTAAGATGGCTGAGGAGTAGGAGAACATGGAGGGCATCTCTCTCCACAGATGTATCAGGAAGAGATCTAGAGATGCAACAATTCTCACAGAACACCGGCTGAACACTCGCAGTAGACCTTGGACACTGGAAAAGACTATAAAGATCCCTGCATAACTGGGCAGGGCAAAAAAAGGAGGAAGGTGGAGGATAGGAAGCGGGGTGGCACATGCACCCCAGGGCATAGGAGCTGAAGCAGAGGAGATATTCCTGAATCCAGGGAAACACCCTCTCTGACAGAGAAATCAATTGGGACAGAAGAGAAGCATCTTGAGGCTGTTGGAGGAGAGTGAAGCGGCCAGTCTGTGGCAGATGGAACAGATTGAGGACTGCACAGATGGTCCATACCATGGCCCTGCATGCCCCAGACTGGGACATGTGATCACAGGTATGCATGGGGGTTGGGAGCTGGAACGTGGCAGTTGGAGAACAGGCCCGGGGCGAGAACTGCTCTTGGCTGCGGGGAGATGGACAGAGGGCACAGGAGGGAGGAAATCAGCAGAAGGGATGCCTATAGAGGAAGACTGGACTGCCATGGGAGCAGGGCACTACTGCTGAGTCGTGCACAGGGGCTGGAGCCACTATTGTAGCCTCTCTCTCCCCCACACAGGCACCTGTTGACAAAAAATAAAGGAAGCCCTCTCAGAGCTGGCCCTTGCACACCTCGCATGCCAGAAAAAAACTTGGCCAGAGCTGGCCCTCATTAGCCTTATGCTGAGTGCCAGCCCTCACTAGGGCCATATCTCGTGTGCCTGTGGATGCTGGCTTCTCTGCACATTTGGTGCTATCAGGGCTCTTGCAATTCAAGCAGTCATACCACCTCTGCACCCTGTCCTCACTGAGGCTGACCCAAGAACTCCAAGGCTTGGTTAGGACCAGACTCCTGTGGGTGGACCACATGCAGAAGTGCGGATAAAAACAAAGCTGAACCCTAGGCACTGGGCGACTAAGGAAGAGGATCAAAAATCTTTCCATCAGCTGCACAAGCTGCAGATTAAATCCCCATGATCAGCTAGGTAGACCTTGTGTCTATGGAATATCTGAGTAGACAATGAGTGTTCCCACAAGTGAAAACAGTCTAGCTCTGGCACCTGTGGACTTTGGGGGGCAAGCACATGTAGGAATTGGGCCAGACCACAGTCTGAGTGGTCCCCATGGGGCCCACAGAAGGTTTAGAGACCAGCCCAGAGCCAGAAGAAGGCCTCTTGGGGAGGCAGAGGTGGGATGTGGCTCATGGTGTGTGCAAGAATACTTGCAGCTGAGACCCCAATGAAACAATTATTATTAATATTTTTGTTTGTTTCAATTTGTTCTATTGTTGGTTTTGGTTTTTTTGCTTGTTTAAGTATTTTTTTATTGAGTCTTTTGGGATCTTTGTGTTTTATAATATACTTTTTATTTTTATTTTTTAAATATATTTCTATTTTTACTTTGCTTTTCTGTTGTTCTGTGTTCTTTCCCTTTATTTTGTTCTTCTTCTTTATCTTTAATATATTTTTTAGTTTTTTATATTCCCATTTCTCTGTTGCTTTTCTGTTGTTCTGTGTCCCCCATTTTTTTATTAGTACATTTTTTATTTTTTTATATTTCTATTTCTAATTTGATTTCCTGTTGTTCTGTCTCCTTTCCCCTTTTTCTTTTTCTTTTTTAAGCATTTTTGTTTGTTTTGTTTCTTTGCTTTATTCTTCAGTTGGCACTGGTTTGGTTTTATTTTTTAGTTTTGTGTTTTTGTTAGTTTTTGTTTTAATTGTTTGATTTCATTCTTGGGTTCTTTTGTTTGTCTGGTTGTTCTCTTGCTTTTTGTTTTATTTGGTTCTGTTTTTGTTTCTTTTGTGTGTGTGTGCAAGTTTTCTTGTTTCTGTTTCTGTTTGTTTAATTTTATCTTTTACCATTTGCTAGGGTGTTGTTAGTCTCTCTTTTTTTTTTAATCCCCTTTATTGCCATGACAAATGACTTGTGGGTTCTTGGTTCCCCAACTGAAAGTCAGGCCTGAGGCTCTGGGTGGGAGCACCAAATCTGGGATGCTGGACCACTAGAGAATTCCCAACCCCAATGAATATTAATTGCTGAGAGCTCTCATCTCTATCTAAATCCAAGATCCAGCTCCACCCAACTGCCTGCAGTTCCCAGTGCTGGACACCTAGCACTAAACAACAAGCAAGACAGGAACACAAACCCACTTAGCAGCAGACAGACTACCTAAAGTCATACAAAGCTCTCAGATACCCCAAAACATGCCACCTGTCACAGCCCTGCTTATCAGAGGGAAAAGAATCAACTTTACCCACCAGAACACAGGCACCAGTCTCTCCCATCAGGCAGCCTACTCAAGACACTGCACCAGCCTCACAGCTGGCAGCAGAGAACAGAAGCAAGAGGAATTATGACCCTACAGCCTAGGGAAAGGAGATCACAAGTACTGTAAATTAGAGAAAATGAGAAGACAGAGAAATTTCTTGTTGGAATAGGAGCAAGATAAAAATCCACAAGACCAAATAAATGAAGAGGGAATAGGCAAACTACCTGAAAAAGAATTCAGAGTAATGATAGTAAAGATGTTCCAAAATCTCAGAAATAGAATGGAGAAAATACACGATATGTTTAACAAGGACCTAGAAGAACTAAAGAGCAAACAGTGATGAACAACAAAATAACTGAAATTAAAAATATTCTAGAAAGAATCAATAGCAGAATAACTGAGGCATACGAAAGGATAAGTGAGCTGGAAAATGGAATGGTGGAAATATCTACAGCAGAGCAGAATAAAGAAAAAAGAATGAAAAGAATTTAAGACAGTCTGAGAGAACTCTGGGAAAATGTTAAGCATAACAACATTTGAATTATAAGCATCCCAGGAAAAGAAGAAGAAAAAAGAAAGGGTCTGAGAAAATATTTGAAGAGATTATAGTCAAAAACTTTGCCAATATGGGAAAGGAAATAGTCAATCAAGTCCAAGAAGTGCATAGAGTCCCATACAGGATAAACCCAAGAAGAAACACACAGAGACACATATTAATTAAACTAATAAAAATTAAACACAAAGAAAAAATATTAAAAGCAGGAAGGGAAAAGCAACAAATAACATACAAGGGTGAGGCATCACCTCACACCAGTCAGAATGGCCATGATCAAAAAATCTGAAAATAATAAATGCTGGAGAGTGTGTAGACAAAAGGGAACCCTCTACAATGTTGGTAGGAATGTAAACTGCATCTACTGTGGGAAACAATATAGAGGTTCCTTAAAAAACTAAAAATAGAGTTACCATGAGATCTAGCAATCCCAGTCCTCAGCATATATCTGGAGAAAACTCTAATTTGAAAAAATACATGCACCTCAACATTCATAGCAGCACTATTTACAATAGCCAAGAAGCAATGTAAACATCCATCAAAATATGAATGGATAAAGATGATTTGGTATATATATACAATGTAATACTACTCAGTCATAAAAAAAAGAATGAAATAATGCTATTTGTGGTAACATGGCTGGACCCAGAGATTATCATACTAAATGAAGTAAATCAGGCAGAGAAAGACAAATACCATATCACTTATATATGGAATCTAAAATATGATGCAAATAACTTATCTGCATAACAGAAACAGACTCATAGACATAGAAAACAAACTTATGGTTACCAAAGGGGAAAGGAGGGTATCAGACAACATGGTGAATTAGTTAATGTTAAGTCTTTCCACTCTTTTAATAATCATCTAGACTTCTTTGTTTGTTTGTTTGTTTGTTAAGCAAATTTCTCTCAGCATTTGTCTTTCTGGACTGCAGTCCTATATTCCCCTCACCTCTGGACCATTCATTCACATGTGGCAACCCCATTTTAGTCATTATTTAGACCCCATCCACCTCTAATAAAATATATTCAGTTCACTAAAAAACAAACAAAAACAAACAAACAAAAAATACAAGAGAATCCCCATAAGGTGAACAGCTGATCTTTCAGCAGAAACTCTGCAGGCCAGAAGGGAGTGGCAGGATATGTTTAAAGTGATGAAAGGGAAAAACCTACAATCAGGATTACTCTACCCAGCAAGGATGTCATTCAGATTCAACTGCGAAGTCAAAAGCTTCACAGATAAGCAAAAGTTAAGAGAATTTAGCACTACCAAACCAGCCCTACAACAAATGCTAAAGTAACTTCTCTAGGCAAGGAACACAGGAGAAGGAAAAGACCTACAAAAACAAACCCAAAACAATTAAGAAAATGGTAATAGGAACATATATATCAATAATTACCTTAAATGTAAATGGATTAAGTGCTCCAACCAAAAGACACAGACTGGCTGAATGTATACAAAAACAAGACCAGTATATATGCTGTCTACAAGAGACCCACTTTAGACCTAGGGACATGTACAGACTGAAAGTTAGAGGATGGAAAAATATATTCCATGCAAATGGAAATCAAAAGAAAGCTACAGTAGCAATATTCATATCAGACAAAACAGGCTTTAAAATAAAGATTACTATAAGATCAAGGAAGGACACTACATAATGATAAAGGGATGTCTCCAAGAAAATATAGCAATTGTAACTATTTATGCACCCAACATAGGAGCAACTCAATACATTAGGCAAATTCTAACAGCCATAAGAGGGGAAATTGACAGTAACACAGTAATAGTAGGAGGCTTTAACACCCCACTTCCACCAATGGACAGATCATCCAAACAGAAGATCAATAAGGAAATACAAGTTTTAAATAACACATTAGATCAGATGGACATAACTGATAATTATAGGACACTCCATCCAAAAACAATAGAATACACTTTCTTCTCAAGTGCACACGGAACATTCTCCAGGACAGATCACATCTTGGTTCACAGATCAAGCCTTGGTAAATTTAAGAAAACTGAAATTTTATCAAGCAACTTTTCTGACCACAATGCCATGAGACTAGGTATCAATTACAGGGGGAAAAACTGTAAAAAATACAAACACATGGAGGTTAAACAATATGCTACTAAATAACCAAGAGATCACTGAAGAAATCAAAGAGGAAATAAAAAAAAATTCCTAGAAACAAATGACAATGAAAACATGACAAACAAAAACCTATGGGATGCAGCAAAAACAGTTCTAAGAGGGACATTTAGAGCGATAAAATCCTACCGTAAGAAACAAGAAAAATCTCAAATAAACGACCTAATCTTACACCTAAAGCAATTAGAGAAAGAAGAACAAGCAAACAAAAAAACCCCCAAAGTTAGCAGGAGGAAAGAAATCATAAAGATCACATCAGAAATAAATGAAAAAGAAATGAAGGAAACAATAGCAAAGATCAATAAAACTGATAGCTACTTCTTTGAGAAGATAAACAAAATTGATAAACCATTAGTCAGTCTCATCAGGAAAAAAGGGAGAAGACGCAACAGAATTAGAAATGATAAAGGGGAAGTAACAATTAATACCACAGAAATACAAAGGATCATGAGAGACTACTATAAGCAACTATATGCCAATAAATTAGACAGCCAGGAAGAAATGTACAAATTCTTAGAAAATTACAGTCTTCCAAGATGGAACCAGGAAGAAATAAAAAATATGAACAGACCAGTTACGAGCACTGAAGTTGAAACTATGATTGAAGATCATCCAACAAAGAAAAGCCCAGGTTGAGATGGCTTCACAGGCAAATTCTATCAAACATTTAGAGAAGATCTAACACCTATCCTTCTCAAACTCTTCCAAAATATAGCAGAAGGAGCAATGCTACCAAATTCATTCTACAAGGCCACCATCACCCTGATACCAAAACCAGACAAAGATGTCACAAAAAAAGAAAATTACATCCCAATATCACTGATGAATATAGATGCAAAAATCCTCAACAAAATACTAGCAAACAGACTCCAACAGCACATTAAAAGGATCATGCACCATAATCAAGTGGGGTTTATCCCAGGGATGCAAGGATTCTTCACTATATGCAAATCAATCAATGTGATACACCATATTAACAAATTGAAGGATAAAAACCATATGATCATCTCAACAGATGCAGAAAAAGCTTTTGACAAAATTCAACATCCATTTATGATAAAAACTCTCCAGAAGTTGGGCATAGAAGTAACCTAATTCAACATAATAAAAGCCATATGTGAAAAACCCATAGCCAACATCATTCTCAATGGTGAAAAACTGACAGCATTCCCTCTAAGAACAGGAACAAGACAAGCATGTCCACTCTTGCCACTACTATTCAACATAGTTTTGGAAGTCCTTGCCACAGCAATCAGAGAAGAAAAAGAAATAAAAGGAATCCAATTTGGAAAATAAGTAAAACTGTCACTGTTTGTAGGTGACATGATACTATACATAGAAAACCCTAAAGAAGCTTCCAGAAAACTGCTAGCACTAATCGATGAATTCAGTAAAGTAGCAGGATACAAAATTAATGTGCAGAAATCTCTCTCATTCCTATACACTAACAACGAAAAAGCAGAAAGAGTAATTAAGGAAACTCTCCCATTTACCTTTGCAACAAAAAGAATAAAATACCTAGGAATAAACCTGCCTAAGAACGCAAAAGATCTGTATGCAGAAAACTATAAGACACTGATGAAAGAAATCAAAGACAATATAAACAGATGGAGAGACATACCATGTTCTTGGATTGGAAGAATCAACATTGTGAAAATGACTATAGTACCCAAAGCAATCTACAGATTCAATGCAATCCCTATCAAATTACCAATGGCATTTTTTCACAGAACTAGAACAAAAAATCCTAAAGTTTGTATGGAAACACAGAAGACCCCGAATAGCCAAAGCAATCTTGAGAAAGAAAAATGGAGCTGGAGGAATCAGGCTCCCTGACTTCAGACTGTACTACAAAGTTACAGTAATAAAGACATTATTGTACTGTCACGAGAACAGAAATATAGATCAAAGGAACATGATAGAAAGCCCAGAGATACACCCATACACATATGGTCAACTTATCTTTAACAAAGTAGGCAAGAATATACAATGGAGAAAAGACAGCCTCTTCAATAAGTGGTGCTAGGAAAACTGGACAGCTATATGCAAAATAATGAAATTAGAACACTTCCTAACACCATACACAAAAATAAACTCAAAATGGATTAAAGAGCTAAATATAAGGCCAGATACTATAAAACTCTTAGAGGAAAATATAGGCAGAATATTCTATGACATAAATCACAGCAATATCCTTTTTGACCCATATCCTTGAGTAATGGAAATAAAAACAAAAATAAACAAATGGGACCTAGTGAAACATAAAAGCTTTTACACAGCAAAGGAAACTGTAAATAAGATGAAAAGATAAGCTCAAAATGGGAGAAGATATTTGCCAATGAAGCAACTGACAAAGGATTAATCTCCAAAACATACAAGCAGCTCATGCAGCTCAATATCAAAAAACAAAAAACCCAATTCAAAAATGTGCAGAAGACCTAAATAGACATTTCTCTAAAGACATACAGATTGTCAACAAACGCACGAAAAGATGCTCAACATCACCAATCATTAGAGAAATACAAATCAAAACCACAATGAGGTATCACCTCACACTAGTCAGAATGGTCATCATCAAAAATCTACAAACAATATATGCTGAAGAGGGTGAGGAGAAAAGTGTACCCTCCTGCACTGTTGGTGGGAGTGTAAATTGATACAGACTGTATGGAGATTCCTTAAAAATATATAAATAGAACTACCATATAACCCAGTAATAGCACTACTGGGCACATACCCCAAGTAGACCACAATTCAAAAAGATACATGTACCACAATGTTCACTGCAGCACTACTTACAATAGCCAGGGTATGGAAGCAACCTAAATGTCCATTGACAGATAAATAGATAAAGAAGCTGTGGCACATATATACAATGAAATATTACTCAGCCATGAAATGAATGTAATTGAATTATTTGTACTGAGGTGGATGGACCTAGAGTCTGCCACACAGAGTGAAGTGAGTCAGAAAGAGAAAAACAAATGTCGTGTGCTAACACACATATATGGAATCTAGAAAAATGGTACTGATGAACCTAGTGGCAGAATAGGAATAGAGATGCAGATGTAGAGAATGGACTTGAGGACACAGGGTGGGGAAGGGGAGGCTGGCATATAGTGAGAGACTAGCATTGACATTTATATACTACCAAAAATAAAATAGATAGCTAGTGGGAAGCTGCTGCATAGCACAAGGGAGATCAGGGTGTGCTTTGTGAAGACCTAGAGAGGTGGGGTAGGAAGGGTGGGAGGGGAGACTCAAGAGAGAGGGCATATGGGGATAAATGTATACATATAGCTGATTCAGTTTGTTGTACAGCAGAAGCTAATACAACATTGTAAAGCAGTTATACTCCAATAAATGTGTGTTTTAAAAAAATAAAATAAAAACATAAAGCCAGAAGATTTTGCTTATGTCTTCCTGTCGTGTTTATAATCAAATAGGCAATTTGACAAATGGCTGAATTTTTACTTAGCATATTGAAATGGAATTTCTTAAACTCTGAGAATGAAACATTCATTTCAGTTTTTCAAAGCATGCTTAGGGTCTCTGATGGAGAAGAATTAAGTAACCAACAAAAAAAGTCAAAACCTAGTGCAATTTTACATTTGGTAGTGTGTATATGTCAATGCTACTCTCTCACTAAGTCCCAGCTTCCCCTCCCCTCAGTGTCCTCATCTCTGTTCCTCCATCAGTACCATTTTTCTAGATTCCATATAGTCTAGTGGGAAGCTACTACAGAGCACAGGGAGATCAGCTTGATGCTTTGTGAAGACCTAAAGGGGTAGGATAGGGAGGTTGGGAGGGAGGCTCAGGAGGGAGGGGATATGGGGATATATGTATACATATAGTGATTCACTTTGTTGTACATCAGAAACTAACACAATACTGTAAAGCAATTATACTCCAATAAACAATTTAAAAAATCAATAAAAAAATAAAAACTTTTAAAATATCAATAAAAAAAAAAACCCTACTGCAAATTGGGCATAATCTGCTAATCTGTGGATGTTGATTGACAACCAGTTGAAAGATGCCACAGCAATCTATCAGAAAATACTGTTGTCTCTCTGTCTTCAAAATAGAATCTAAACCCTTCTCACCACCCCAAGAGACTCAGCTCCAAGCCGCCATTAATTCTCACCTAGATTAGTGGATTCCTGCAACAGCTTTTTATCTGGTTTTCCTAATTCCACCCTTACTTTCTCTTGTTCTATTTACCAACCTAACAAAGGTGATCATTTGGAAATGTAAGTAATATGTTACTTCTCTGCTCAAAAATCCTTCAGTGGAGCACATTGTCATTAGTGAACTCCAAAGTCTTTTTTTCCCCCTAAGTATTGTTTAATATATTTAGATGCACTGTTGTAAGTAATCACTTAGTGCTAGTGTAAAGGTTAAAGGACAAAAGTATTAAAAATAAATACAGCTACCACAATTTGTTAATGATACACAATATAAAAAAGAGGAAAGTTAAGGCCTCAAAAACATAAAATGGAGGGGGGATTAAAGTGATAGTTTTTTATGCAAAGTTATGTTGTTTTCAGCTTGCAATAGATTGCTGTATTTGTAAGATGTTTATGTAAGCCTCACTTACAGTATATACACAGAAGAAAAGAGACAGAAATCAAAGAACATCACTATAGAAAACCATCAATTCAGAAACAAATTCAGCAAAGGAAGAAATAAAAAAGGGAATTACAAAACAACTGGAAAACAATTAAGATAGTGTTAGTAAGTCCTTATTTATCAATAATTGCTTTAAATGTAAATGGATTAAATACTCCAACCAAAAGACTTGAAGTGACTAAGTGGATTTTTTAAAAAGACCCAAGTACATACTGTCTGCAAGAGACTCACTTCACCTTTAAGGACATACATCAGCTCAGAGTAAAGGGATGGAAGAAGATATCCCATAAAAGTGGAAACCTAAGGGGAGCAGGGGTAGCTACACTTATATCACACAAAATAGACTTTAGGTCAAAAACCATAACAACGCAACAAAGAATGTTATTATATAATGATAATGGGGACAATTCATCAAGAAGATGTAACAATTGTTAAGACTCTACATATATACAGTCTTTGAAAGGCTTTATAAGTACCTCCATGACCTATGCTCTCATCTCCCACTTACTCTCTGACATCATCTCCTGCTACTCTTCCCTGCTTGTTTCTCCACTGCCGTCACAATGACCTCCCTGTTGTTTCCCAGACATGGCAGCATGCTCCTGCCTTCAAGTCTTCTCACTTGCTGTTTACTTCGCCTGGTATTTTCTTCTCTCAGGCATAAGCATGGCTCATTCCCTTACCCCCTTCAGTCTTTTGCTTGAATATTGCTTTCTTATTGTGGCTTTCCCTGACTACCCACTTTAAAACTGCACACACATATATCAATTCTGGTGTCACTTGATTTCTCTTTGTTGCTCTACTTTCATTCATAGTACCTAGCACCTTCTAATATGAGAATAATTTACTTTTTTATTATCCATCTTTTTCCTAGAAATGTTTATCTTTTTCATTTCCTCAGAGTCTAGGACAATGCCTGGCACAAAGAAGGTGCTGAATTAATATATCCATACTAAATGTAAATGTATAAGAATGTATAAGCAGGCTTCCTAGGTGGTGCAGTGGTTAAGAATCTGCCTGACAATGCAGGGGACACAGGTTCGAGCCCTGCTCCAGGAAGATCCCACATGCCGTGGAGCAACTAAGCCCATGGGCCACAACTATTGAGCCTGTGCTTTAGAGCCCATAAGCCACAACTATTAAGCTCATGTACTGCAACTACTGAAGCCCACATGCTAGAGCCTGTGCTCCACAACAAGAGAAACCATGGCAATGAGGAGCCTGCACACCACAACGAAGACTAGCCCCCACTCACCACAACTAAGAGAAAGCCTGTGCACAGCAACGAAGACCCAACACAGCCAATAAAATAAATAAATAAATAAATTTATAAAAAAAAAAAGAATGTATAAGCGTATGAGTGTGAGAGAAGGCATATGCACACATAAAGCATCTGTACCTGCAAAGTCTAGTACTCTGAAAGATCAGCACCATGTATGTGTGACCACAGAGTGGAAAGGTAAAATCCATTTTTGAAGGAAAACATTCCTTTTTGAGGGAAGAAGGTATGAACATGAAGGTTGAAAGTAAGAAAACTCAATATATTTTCTCTTTTCTTTTTATTGTATGATCTGAATATTTTGATTCATCTGAAAGAAATTGAATTAAATTTTATCATATGGAATGTGTAATTCACATAAAAATTGCTTCTTCTGTAGAGTGCATGTTTGTATAATACTCCATTTTTGTATTGGATAATTTGCCATTTTCTCATTGGTGTGTACAATTCCTTTATGTATTTGCCATACTAATTCTTTCTCTGTTGTAAGCGTTGCAAATATTTTCTCTCAGTTGGTAGCTTATCTTTTCACTTCCTTTATGATGTCTCTGATGAACAAAAATATTAATACCAATGCAATCAAATTTATCAATATTTTATTCTATAGTTAGTATTTTGTGCTTTATTAAGTTCTTTTCTTCCCCAAAGTCAGCAAAACATAAGTGAAATACACTAAAACTTTTTAAAGTCTTGTATTAGACACTTAGATTTTTAAACTACCTAGTGGTTATTGCTGTATGTAGTGTGACATACAAATCCAAATCCTTTTTTTTCTTTCCTCTTTAGATAACTGAATTTTCTAGCTCTGGTTTTGAATAGTTCTTCCTCTTCCCACACTACCTGTCATATATTAAATTTCCACATACATGTGCATCTGTTTCAAATTCTCTACTCTGTTCCATTGGTAAATCTCTCTATCTTTGACTCATACCATTCTAATACTAGTTAACTTTTCTACTCTTCTAATTTAACTCTAATTTCTAGTTTGGCACACCCCCTTTCCTTAATCTTTTTCTTAAGAAGTATCTTGTGTTAAGCTCACTAGTCATCATGAATATCAAGACCACAGTGTGACCCCACTTTATTCCTATCCAAATGGCCAAAGTTAAGTCTGAGAATACCACTGTGATGGCAGGGATATGGAGCAACATGAATGACTCATGGCATGAGAAATTGGTACCACACTTGGAATAGCAGTTTGGCATCATTGTATAAAGCTGCACATTTGCAGACTGTGAAGCTCCAGAAATTCCACTCCTGAATATAAACTTAGAGAATATCAAAAGGAAGGAGCACAGAGATAGGTGTATTTGAAATTCTCAAGGTATTTGAAATGCTAGGTTGGAAGTAGGTTACTGGTGGAACATTATACAACTTAATTGTATAAAAGAAGGTCATATGTAGACCAATGATAGTAACATACAATTGCATAACTCAGATTAGACTAACTGCTATAACAAGCAAACAATAACTCTCAATGGCATAACACCAAAAAAAATGTTTATTATTCACTCACACAAAAGCCAATGCAGAAGTTCCTAGTCAGTTGCCTTTCTTGAGGGCTCTTCTCCAAAAGTTGATTCAGAAATCTAGTCTGCTTCCACCTTTGAGCAAAACCATCCCTTACAGCCTGGGCGTTCTTTTCTTCAAGCTGTAGGAAGGGAACAAAAGAACATGGAGAATGCACCCCTACTCTTAACTCCTTTAATCTGGAAGAGACATTTTTTCTTTGGTCACATTTCATTAGTAAGAACTAGTTATCTGGTCCTATCTAAAAGCAAGGACAGAGGGGAAGAATGGGGTTGCATCTGGGAAACGTGATCTAGATCTGTGCTTGGAAAGAAGAACAAGTAAGGTCTAGCTTGCCCTGCTGCAGCCGTAAAACTGTGATTAATCCAATGGTGCAGCTACTGTTCTGTTTTTTTAATACATAGTAAACAATTTTATTATTCTTCTGCCATTTCCTTTCTACGAGAGTGAGTCAAAAATTATCCGCACTCTGGCTGTAGAGTTTATTTTAATTAACTTTTAGAAAAGACAAATACATCTTTTTTTGACATAATCTCCTTGCTTTTCAATACACTTTGTCCATCTGTCCACAAGCTTTCGTATTCCCTCATTAAAAAATATTTTAGGCTGAGCTGCAATCCACGAATGCACTGCTGTCTTCACTTCATCAGAAGTGAATCTTTGTCCTCGTAGGGCTGCATTCAGGGGACCAAACTGGTGAAAGTCCGACGGAGCAAGATCAGGACTATAGGGAAGATGCTTTAACACCTCAAAACGAAGTTTCTGCAACATGTCAACAGTATGGGCAGAAGTGTGTGGGTGTGCACACCCTCAGACCACAAAAAACGAATCACTGCCTGCTGCTCTTCTCTAGCGCAAATCGCAAGTGGGGCATCCATTTTTGTTTGCACCACAGTTACAAATGAACTGATGTAATATGTTCACACCTGCACAGCAGTGACTGGGAAGACAGTAGCCTTGAATGGAAAGTGCCCATAAGACAGGGTGGCCAACAAAAGTGTTCATATAACCGGAGTGCAGATAACTTTTGACTCACCCTCATATTTTTTTCTCGCAGTTTCATTGACATATAATTGACATGCAGCACTGTTTAAGTTTAAGGTGTACAACATAATTTTTTGATCTACCTACATCATGAAATAATTATCACAATGTTTAATGGGCATCCATATTCTCATATAGATGCAACATTAAAGAAATAGAAAAAACTATTTTTCCTTGTGATGAGAACCCTTAGGATTTACTCTCTTAATAGCTTTCATATATAACATACAGCAGTGTTAATTATATTTATCATATTGTATGTTAATCACTAGTACTTATGTATCATAACTGGAGGTATGTACCTTTCAACTACTTTCAAACAATCTCCCCTTTCTCTACCCACTGCCTCTGCAAATGCAAATCCAATCCACTTTTTTTTTCTGTTTCTTTGTTGCTTTGTTTGTTTTTTAAGTATAATTAACCGAAAAAACTATGTTAGTTTCTGGTACAAAACATAACGATTCAATATTTCTATACATTTCAAAGTGGTCACCATGATAAGTCTAGTTGTCATCTGTCACTATACAAAGATATTACAAAATTATTGACTATATCCCCCACACTGTATATTTTATAACTGTGACTCACTTATTTTGTAACTGAAAATTTGTACCTCTTAGTTTATCTCACCTCTTTCTCTTCTCCTCTCACTCCCTTTCCCTCTGGCAACCACCTGTGTTTCTCGTATCTGTAACTCTGTTTCTGTTTAGTTATGTTTGTTCATTTGCTTTTTTTTTTATTCCACTTGTAAGTGAAATAATACATTATTTGTCTCTTGAATAACACTGATTTCACTTTGCATAAGTCCCTCTAGGTCCATCCATGTTGTTGCAAATGGCAAGATTTCATTTGCCTGAGGTTCCATTTTTTCAAGGACAAAAAAAGAAAAGATTACTATGACTATTATTTTCTTTGAAACATACGTTCAGTATAATTTTTCTTATATTGTACTTAGTTGTTTCCCCTAATTTAAAATAGATTTACCACATTTTTTCTTACAAAAACAATATGGTTATTACAAAAAAAAAAAAAGTCAAACACTATAGAAAAAACATTTAAGGAAAATTCACCCAAATCCCACTACCCAGAGATAACCATTTAATCACTATTGATGAACCTTCTTCCAAATATCTCAGATAAATATGCCTACACATATACCACTTCAGTCTTTTTACAGCATTCACTGGCTGTGGACTCATTGTACACGTGCAATGTGTGAGGCTTTGTGCTAGGCACTCACAGCTGTTAACCCATTTAATAACAGCAACATTACAAATTAAGTAGCATCATTATCTATATTCTATAGATGAGAAAAATGAGGCTCAGATAAGTTAAGGAATCCACTCACAATCCCAAAGCTCAGTGATAACAGAGTGAAGATTCAAATTCCAATCTGCCAGATTCCAAAGCCTAAGCTTTTAACCAGCGCCCTATGCTGTCAGCTATTCTCTGATGCACTTACTAATCCCTATGGATGGTCTCTAAGTTATTTCCTTTTTTAAACCCCAGACCATACAGGAATAAAAAATAGACATATCTTTGAACTTTTTGTACTTTTCTGTGTATCTCTGTGTCATCAGTTCCCTCCAGAAAGTTTTCACAAGACGGTCTCTTACTTTCACACATACTGCTTTCTTAAAAAGATGTGCAAAGGTTGAGTATGTAAAAATGAAGCTAGCTGGCAGATAAATGCCACATAAGATAACTCTCAATGATCATTGCTTGTCCACTGATCTACAAAGCCAAATTTCTTACATGAAACTCAAATTGTGGATATTTGTGTATAACATATGAAACCGTGGCTTATAGTAAGGTCAAAATAGGACCTAGCTTACCCTGCCACTAATAAGCTATGAAAATACATGTTTTCCCAAATTAACCAATACTGTGTTTTATCAATCATTTTAGCCACTACAAACTTATAGGTGAAAGGTTAAAGTTTATATCCTGTTCAGTTTCAATTGCTTTGCTTACTGGTAAAGTTGATGCTATTTTACAAATTGCCTTTTGATAATTTTTGCCCATTTCCTTTGGAATGTGTGTGCCTTTCTCTCTTATTTGTGAGGGTGTTCTGGCATATTTATTACAACTGTTTTTCTGCTAAATTTCCTGACTATTGCAATGCTAGTTATATATAAATAGTGAGGGTTCTATGTACATACAGGTTTATGCACTTTCACAGGAACCACACATACTGTGTGCAAACCTCAGGAGTGTCTTTTCTAACAGAAAACCTCAGCTTGAAAGTAAAGATAAAGTATTTTAGTTTGCATCTTTCTTGCGCAAGATCTACATGAGAGGTTTCTCCATGAGAGGAAAGTATCTTGGTGCTCTGATATTTACTTTGGGCATTCTCATCAAATCCATAATGAGTAGAACACCTCTTATTACCAGAGTTCTTCTACTATGGTTCCTTTCTTATTAATTAGGTGAGTTATTACAAATAAACGCCACTTAAAAGAGAGTACAAGCAACTATGCCATGGATACCAGTAGAGACTCTACCACAAACTAGCTTTGAGCAATCAGCCAGTTACTTTCAGTGACTCAGTGCTTCTATCTTTACTTTCATCAGCCTCTTGGAAATATGGTGGAAGCTGGTAGTATTATGGCTACAAAATACTCAGATAAAATACAAATTACAAATGTAATGTGTAACCAAGCTCTTTCCCTTTTGCCATGTAGAACTCAATAATGCACTTAAAGAAATGAAATTAAGGAAACTAGGTAGTTCATGGATACATTTTTATGTTCAAGTTCAGGATAATTAAAAGGCAAAGAGAGGGAGGGAGAGAGAGAGAGAGAGAAGATAGTACCTAATATGAATTGAGTAAGTAGCCTGTGGACACTCTCAAGGGTTTCTAAGCCAAGTCTGGCAGGTACTGCCAACAGGTGCTGTGAAACTAAGTGGCTTTCATGCATTGATTTTCACATTGCCACCAAAAGCTCTCCTGACCCAAAGTAATACTCCCATCATTCTGACATAATATCAGAAATCCCTCCATTAAAATCATTTACTCATAAAGTTATTCTTGTAATCAACAAAAAGAGTTCTTAATAAGACAGGACTCATGTTCTGATGAGTTATATATATCCACGGACATATAGATTTCTGTCATAACGCATTGCAACATGAACTCTACTATCATAGCTTGAAACGGAACATTGGCTCTCCAGTAGCCACAAATAATCTTACGGTGCATAAAGCATAGAGCCTCACTCTCAAATATTAACACCGAACTATGGTTAATACATTACATAGTCGACTGTCATAATATGAAACAGAGAAGGTCCCTAAGGGAGCTCACAGAGAAGAAAATTCATCTACTGTAACTCATTTCCTTCCTTCCAATCTGTAAGTGATATTACAAGAGGAATTTTTTAAAAATTCAAAGTGTTGATCAACATCTTCTTTTTAAAAGTTGTGATTAGTACCAGCAATTTCATTATACATTTTATTATTTATGGTATTTTAATATCTTTCATAATAAGCCATAAATGTAAGCTATTCCTGCAAGTTTCCCTGTAATGCCTACAAGTGTTTGATACTCCCCTTTGCTGCTTAGCTGAGTTTACAACTTACCTTCTCCTTCTCTTTATGACCATGATTATTTTCCTTTAGGTCTCAATCAATAGTTTACAAAAATGAGTCACCACACCTGTACCAACCTCTATACTCCCAGAGCCTGCCCTTATTCTAGTCCTTGTTTCTTTATTCTTTCTTCATGTCACTATATTATCCCTGCTGTAGGAATTTCCTTAATCCTTGTATTTTTATCTCCTGTTGGAATAGTTCATTAATTTCTGAGTTTACCATCAAAACCAAACTAGGAATTATCCTCCCACTGATAGAATCAGTTGATTGTCCTAACATTTAAAAATAAATCTTTATATAGTCAGCATCTGGATTTTTCTTAAGTAGTCAAAATAAATATGTTAGGGGCAATTGCATTTGCATAAGTGACATAAAAGGAGTTTAATACATATGTAAACTTTGCTTATTTACTGCTTAAAATGTTAGTGTGAGGACATGCTAACCCTTTTTAGTTAACAGTTCCTAGAAGTGAATGTAATGAAAGCAGTTAGAAAAAGCTACAAGTGCACTCTAGCTATTTCTGGCATAAACATCACCACCAAAAAAATAAAAGTACACATATAGATGGGGAAAGCGGGAGGGTTGGGGGGAAATGAATTGGGAGATTGGGTTACCAAATTGTACACTCTAAATATATGCAGTTTATTGTATGTTAACTGTATCTCAGTAAAAGTTCTTAAAAAGAAAGTACACCTATAGAAATTCAAGGAAGCAAGTATCAAAATGAAGAAGACAATTTCCCATTGAGTGGGGGGAAGAGAGTGAATTAATTACTCAGGTGTTATGCCTATCAATAGAGTTAGTTGTTGAAATATATTAATGTGAGATTTTTCCCTTTCCTCATTGGAGTTTGTAGTGGATATGTGCCAGAGTGGTGGCAATATGAGTTCCTATGTCTGTGGAAATTCCTATATCCTGGTCCTTTTCCTCAACGTAGATTCCTGAGTCCATTTCCAACCTGTCATCCTCATATGGCTTAGACTGAACCAATCAAACTACATCTACAAGTTTAGATTTGGAAGAGATCAACATACACATAAAAGGCTCCACATGGCATCCATATTTGGGGAGAGTTTTATGATTGTGGATAAAAGGCACGGAGTTTGCTTTTAGCTGACTGACATTATTTTTAAGAGTGGCGTTGGTGAGTTTCACAGCAAAATTGAGCAGAAAGTACAGAGTCCCCATCTATCCCCTTGCTCCACACACACATACACCCTCCCCACGTTCATCATCCCACACCAGAGGGGCACGTTGGTTTCACTGATGAACCTACATGGACACATCATCACCCGAATTCCACAGTTTCCATTAGGACACACTCTTTGGGCTGCACATTCTAAGCGTTTCCACAAATGGACCCACCCTGTAACGTCACACAGAATAGTTTCACTACCCCAAAACTCGCCTGTGCTCCACCTATTCATCCCTACCTCAGTCTAAATTTCTGAAAACCAACACTCTTTACTGCCTCCATACTTTGCCTTTCCCAAAGGCCATACAAGTAAAATCACATATTAGGTAGTCTTTTCATATTGAATTCTTTCACTTAACAATACACTTTTAAGTTCCTTCCACGTCTTTGTGACTCGATCGCTCGTTTCTCTTTAGCACTGAATACTATTTCATTGTACGGATGTACCACAGTTTATTTATCCAGTCACCTATTGAAGGACATCTAAGTTGCTTCCAAGTTTTGGAAATTTGAAGAAAGCTATGAAAACATCCATGTACAGGTTTTGTGTGAGCATAAGTTTTCAACTCACTTGGGTACATTCCAAGCATCGCAATGGACAGATCATATGCTAAGTCTATATTTAGCTTTGTAAGGAACGGCCAAACTATTCAGAGTGGCTGTGCCACTTTGCATTCCCACCCATAACGAATGAGAATTCCTGTTGCTCCACATCTTTGCCATCATTTGGTGGTGTTAGTGTTTTGAATTTTTGCCATTCTAATAGGTGTGTAGAGGTGTGTCATTATTATTTCAATTTGCAATTTCCTAATGAGGTATGATGTTGAGCATCTTTTCCTATGTTGATTTTCCATCTGTATATCTCCTTTGGTGAGGCATTTGTGAAGATCTTTTGCCTGGGTTATTTAATCAAGTTATTTGTTTTCTTATGGTTGAGTTTTAAGAGTTCTGTGCGTCCTTTGGATATCAGTCCTTTATCAGATATGTCTTTGAAAATATTTTCTCCTAACCTGTGGCTTATTTTCTCCTTCTCCTGACAGTGTCTTTCACAGAAGAGAAGTTTACAATTTTGCTGAGCTCCAACTTATTTTTTTCTCTGAAGGAGTATGTCTTTGGTGTCATACCTAAAAGCAAAACCATCTCCAAGCCCAAGGTCATCTAGATTTTCTTCGATGTCATCTTCCAGGTGTTTAATAATTTTGCATTTGACATTTGGCCTATGATACATTTTGAGTGAATTTTTTATGAAATGCATAACGTCTGTGTCAGGATTTTCTTTTCTTGCATGTGGATGCCCGGTTGTTCCAGAACTATTTGTTGAAAAGATTGTCCTTTCTCCGATTAGACTCACTCTAAAAAGACTTGTACATTATCACTCTCCTTCCTGAGCCTAAATATCACACAAAGTCCCTATCTGAGAGCAGGCTCAGTTTCCTTTTTTTTTTTTAATTTACTGTTTTATTTAAACTCTATTGTTTTCTGTTTCTTTGTGTGCATTGGGTCTTTGTTGCTGAACACAGGCTTTCTCTAGTGGTGGTGAGCCAGGACTACTCTTTGTTATGGTGAGCGGGCTTCTCACTGCAGTGGCTTCTTTTGTTGCTGAGCACGGGCTCTAGGCATGTGGGTTTCAGCCATTGTGGGTTAAGGCTGTAGAGCACAGCGTCAGTAGTTGTGGCGCATGGAATTAGTTGTTCTAAGGCATGTGAGATTTTCCCAGACCAGGACTCGAACCCATGTCCTCTGCATTGGCAGGCGGATTCTTAACCACTGTGCCACCAGGGAAGTCCTAGGCTCAGTTTCTTAATAACTGTGTGCTCTTAGCCAAGGCAATCAATCTCTCTGTGGCTCAATTTTCTCACCACTTAAATTTCAGGGACAGTTTTAGCCTAGTTTATGGTTACATCAAATATAGGCGAAAGAATATAATACTCTACAAATATTACAATCACAATGGAATAATTTCGTAGTGAAGAGAGAAATATGTGACAACGTCTTTCTGCAAACCAAGGATGCATCTCCATTTCTTTATTAATAATACTAATTGATAATTATATATAAATTCAGAAAACATTTTAGAGAACATTCTCAAGATAATTATTTCCTTCTCTGTGTTATTTCTATATCTCGACTATGCCCATTTATTACCTCTTTCAAATCCTGTACTGCAATTGGTTTTCTCACATCATAGTCTCATCTGCTGGACTGTGATCTCCTGGAGAACAGAAGTGGTGTTTTACTCACCTTGGTAAATACACAGCTTAACACACTTCTTGTCTTATAGCAAATACCCAAAAATATTTACTGGAATGAACCTCCTCTTAATAAAGTTTCTTTGGGGTTATATATAATTTTAGAAATATGAAAGAGTTGAATGAAAGGAATAATGTAATATACATTATTCCTTCCATTCATCCAACAAATATTAATTGACCCTCACCCCCCAGTTTTATGCTAGGCACTGAGGACCCGGTGTGAATATGCACACAAGCAGCTGACAGTCTGACTGCAGGATTGGGGTGGGGGAAGCACAGACAGGCAAAGGAGCCATTCAATATAAATTGATAAATTTTAGATTAAAATTACATATAAGACTCCACAGGAGCACAACAGAGGGGTCACAGTCACTAAAAAAAATTAATATTTTGACAACTCTCCTTCCTAGATTATTTCTTTGAATTGAATTGAAGTCAAATAAACCACAGAGTTAGAGTTAGGAGATGCAGGTCCTACCTAAGGCATTCAAAACAACCAGTTAGTTAAAAGTTGAGTGCACTATTTGGTCACCTAGCCACCTTAGAGAATGTGGTAACAAAATATGTATACCTAGATTCTTCCAATATATATATATATATATATTGGCTGCAGTAGGTCTTCATTGTTGCACACAGGCTTTCTCTAGTTCTGGCAAGTGAGGGCTACTCTTCATTGGGATGTGTGGGCTTCTCAGTGCTGTGGCTTCTCTTGCTGCAAAGCATGGGCTCTAGGTGCATGGGCTTCGGTACTTTCAGCACCTGGGCTCAACGGTTTTGGTTGGCGGGCTCTGGAGCACGGGCTCTGGAACACAGGCTCTGCAGTTGTGGCACATGGGCTTAGTTGCTCCACAGTATGTGGGATCTTTCCAGACCAGGGCTCGAACCCATGTCCCCTACATTGGCAGGCAGATTCTTAACCACTGTGCCACCAGGCTAGTCCCCACACATATTATTATTATCTCTTGAAAACCTCTAGGGTTTGGAAGTCATTTGGGAAATGCACGTACATGTTCAATCAGGAAAATTTCCTTTCATCTTCTGTGACTTTGCTAGGTTTCACCCCACCCCCATAAAACAAGTGTTTTCTTTTTAGTGTTTCCTTTAAGACCAGTTTTCAACATTATTGTGGGCAAATAGCAGTGAGAAAGTACAGATGACACCACCCTTTGCTAGGAGGCAGTGTTTTAATCATTTCCTCTCTGGTGTACTACTTGGATGACTAGAGGTGAGCTAATGTCAACAACATGCCCTCAGTTACCCTCTGAAAATACTTCACTTTGCTGATTGTTCCCTTAGGACTAGAGAACAGTTAGTCCTTTCTCTTGGCTTCAAACTATCAAGGTCTGATCAGTTCTTAACTATTTAAAGTCAGATAGAAATGGATGTGTACATCATCTGCTACTTGGATAGAGAGTCATAAACATGAATTAAATTAGCAGCTCAAGGAGAATACAGCAGGGGTGTACAGTCTCGGGTGTTAAATGACCACGTGAAGTAATGTTAATTAAAACTCTACTGCAAATTGCTATCATATTCAAGAAATATTCCAGGTGACAGTGTTGGGGTATTAAACACTTATTGGCAAAAAAAAAAGGAAAAAAAGGCATGACTTGTATGATAACTAGAGTAGTGACAATTGTTGAAATTACAGAAAGGCAGTGAGATCATTGCCCGATTTGAGGAGAAGTGATTTCTGCTTAAATAAAGTATCCTTTCATTAAAAGTGTAACCTATGTTACCTTGGAAAATGAAAGAACTGAAAAGCTATGTCTTCTTTCTTTCTTTTATAGGAGATCAAATGAAACACAGAAGTACGAGAACTTGCTCGAGATCCAACTTGAATGAAGCCACTTTTTGAGGAGTGAACGCTCAGGATGGGAATCCAATAACAGCTGGACCATTTTCTCCTTTAGTCCATAAAAGTAGATCTCCATCATGAACACAGGTTGGAATAGATCTTAAATTGTCATTGTCACAGTTGTCACCTATGACTCCTGTAGGGAACTATTTTACTCCAGAACCGAAGAATGATGAATATAGGGTTCATCTCTGATAAACACTGAATGAAATCTCTCCCATCATGGATACCATCAAAAGGAGGTACAGTTAGGACAGAAATAGAACACAATGATGTATTACCTTTCCCAATATGTAATGAATAAACTTTCGGACTATTCTTAATAATAAATATTTATTAAATAGAGCATCTAACTGAATATAACACATAAAAAAATAAAAATATAAGAAAATAACTTGACTCATGCAGCACTTTATCAAGGTGAATATAATGTAATTAGTCCATGAGCTTTACAGGGAAATGAATTGGCTGACTAGTCAGGGGACAGGCGCCAGAAGGTCATTGCCCAGTCAGGGTCACAGCTGTATTGGTGGATTGTTGGGCTCCTGTAGGCTTGGTCTGGCTCACATTTCTCCTGGTGGACTTGTCTATTGTTCGGACTGCTTTTTTCACCCACTCAACCTGTGGATCAGCACAGATTTTAAAGCCACGCCTGGTAATAAATCTGCAAGGCAAGGAAAAGATAAAGAAAATTAGTCACATCCTCAAAGCCTTGAGACCAGAAGTTAAGATCAGCTCATATATAAGAGACTTTGTGCAGAAATGAGTGGACAAACAGTCTTTCATATTCAGGAGACCATAAATAAAAATCTTTCTTCTGCAATCTATTTTTGCGTAAGGGAGAAATGGCTCCAGGTAATACCCAGATCCATTGTTCAACATAACTTGCAGCCTCCTTTTCTCATCATTGCTAACAAATGATGTCATTAAACTGGACATTTGAGGTCATCTAGTCCAATTATCACATATCATCTTAGTCTTCAAAACTAAGCACACTCATCTTATTTTCTGGGCAAAAGGGGATTTCTTTATGCTATTTGAAGGGGGTAAAGTTGCAGTTGTGTGTTGGGAAGAGTTGCTGCTCTGAAAATGAGATCCTGGAAAAGAATGGTACCATGTAGGCTAGCTGTTGACACTATTCCTTGAGCTATGGCAACTGATAAAGGCTGGCACTCTACACCAGCAACCAATGAGGGAAGAGAAAGGCAGCGGAGGGGAGGGATGGGAACGGATGCACCCCACACCAGTGTGGCTCTATGGTCAAACCTTGATCTGAACCTGCCAGCTCTAAGCCTAGCCCTGGGGACAGAGCATGTTATTCATCTGCTTCCCAGTTAGATTTTTTTGGTAAGCTAAATCAGGGAGCAGGGTGATATTCTTCACTTAGCTGCCAACTTTTGTCATAATCATTGTTCGAGGCTACATAAAGACACCCTTTATATGGAAAAACAAAAGGACTGTTGGCTAAGTGGAGGTCTTGCTCCTTGTCACCTGATTTTTCCTGAGGAGGGCAGCATTTCTATCTATTGTGCTCCATCAAGCCTAGATGTGGGGGCGAGAAACTCACATCACTGCTTTCATGGAGCCCTCCTTGATGGTGTACGTCTTAATGTTTTTAATTGGCAGTCGCTGGGTAGTCAGACTCACACAGATTGACTTCTCTAGAACTTCACTCCCCACACCTGGTAAGGGAAACAAAGAAAACAAAGGATGAAATATAATTTCTAACAGTACATATGTTAGAGTGCTGTAAATAAAATAACAAAGAGTGACCTGATCGAGAGTAATTTGGGGAAGGCAACACGAAATGTGGGAGAGGCAGCTCATTTTTGACTGAATAAATAAAGGGGTTGTCATGTTCAGTGGTAAAATGTGAAACATGTAAAGGAAGTAGTACATAAAGTACTCATCCTCCACAGAAATGACCTAGGGGGGTTAAGATTTTTAAGTTTAGAGAACATCTTAAATTGAGAAAGGAAGATAACTTGGGAGAGTTAATAATAGTAAGGGTTTGCTAAAATCTAATAACGGTTTCTAAGTGCTGATTTTCTCCCAAGCTGGTATTTGCTTCTCAGAGAAGCAAGTATTGTCAGAGAATATTTGTCAGAGAAATAATCAGTCAAAAGGCATCTAAAATCATAGCTGATGATAATGAAGCTTGAGCTGTAGTGCTGCTGATATCAGAAGGCTATTTTTGGGGGGGTTTACACCAAGTTCAATCATCTGTTTTTATACACATATCCCCATATTCCCTCCCTCCCTCATCTCCCCCCCACCTCGACTCCCCACCACCCTCCCCGTCCCAGTCCTCTAAGGCATCTTCCATCCTTGAGTTGGAATCCCTTTGTTATACAGCAACTTCCCACTGGCTATCTATTTTACAGTTGGTACTATATATATGTCTGTGCTACTCTCTCGCTTCGTCTCAGCTTCGCCTTCACCCCCGCCGCCCGAAACAGAAGGCTTTTTATAAACGTGAAACTGAGCAGAAGGGGTGCACTCACATTGCTCTCCATCTCTCCTTCTCTCCATCACTCAATATCCAGCCTCACATTCCTTACCCTCGACACTTGACAACTGATTTCTAATGCTGAACTGACTCTGAACCCAGTGAAAAAGGGAAATGCCCGAGTGTCTGCACTCCTCCTCAGTCTTCTTTCCTTACTTGTAACAGGTTTCCACCAAAACCCAGGGCAGCAAGTGGCAGCCTATCGTCTCAGAGAAATGCCAATCAGCCATGGCTTGGGCAACATTAGGCCTAAATGTTTTTGTTTCATCAATATATCTTGTATTTGGGGCACAATGTCATGGAGTTCCAGACATTGCCATCTCGATTTATGGACACCCTTGGGGATCCATGATCAGGTTCAGATATTCTAACCTACATAGTGTCTATAGATTAGGAGGTTTGAAAGGAGAGTTAACTGAAACATTCATTATACCCAAAGGATATTCTCGCTCATTGCCAGAGCCACGTGGAGAAATACACTCCAACCAGTTGCGAAAAAATGATCCCTTAACAAATATGTGTAGAATGCTCAGGTGAGACTCAGTGTAGCTAAGCCTCATGTGGGCAAGTCTTGTAGGATTATTTGGTTGCGTATAAGGCATTAATATTTGTTAGCAGTTATAGCATCTTATAAACTCAAAAATTGATCATAAGTGGGAACGACATTCATAGCAGTAGTAATAGCCTCTCTTATACACTTAAAGCTAATATTGATTTCCTGGGTATAAAGGTACGAGCTTCCAGTCATGTTTGTGTTAAGAGAAAACATTGATTTGCTTCAGAACATGCACCCTTTAGGTCATTTCCGCCCTGTGAACTCCCCAAATTTTTGAGATCAATATTAAATAGGCAAAAGCTTCAAAGCTATGTACAGTTGTCATCACCATTCCACAGCTAACATTAATCCAGAAATTAGGACTTGTGTGGAAACCTAAGATTTATTTCATTTTAATCCTGGGTAAGCTTATCAGTCATCATATTCATTCATAGATAAGTAAGCATTGGCCAACAGAGGTGAAGATATTTACCACAGATCACCCAATTATGAAAAATAGCAGCCCAGATTGTAACCAGGTTCTATCTTCAAAATCTGCAAAGTCCTCTAGAGTCAAATTATTCCCCTTTTGCACATGGGAAGCCTGAGGCTTAGCTTAGAGAAAGTAGTTTACTCCAGTCACAACCTGAGTCAAACCAAAATGTGTGGCCTCTGCCAGCATATCTAGATATTCCTTATCTCATAAATAAGCTATGACTTACCTTCCACAGTGTATGCAGCGAGACAGCAGATCCCAAGAAAGGCCAGGATGAGAAGTCTCATGGCTGAGATCCTGCTGAGCTGTGCAGCGAGAGGCTGAGGAACTGCTCCTTTGAGTCTCTTTTATTCCTCCAGTGGTCAGCACACTTCCTGTGGTGAGAAGGGTCTTTCAAGGTGGGTGTGGAATCACGGAAAGTCTTTGCAATACTGATGCTTTCATTGTTTGAAAAAAAAAACGTTCCTTTGTCCCCACTCATACTAACCCAATACCTTGTGGCCTTTTCTCTTCCTCCTGTGGCTAACGTGTCAGTGAAACCAAATGTGTGCACCAAAGAAATGTAGTTTTCTCTTCTCCTGCCACCAGGCTAAATTCAAACCTTCCACTGCAGACATGCCCCAAGGCCACGTCAGTGTCATAGCCCAGCACGGGGACAGTGTAAAGGAAACGAAGTGGGGTGGTCTCTGTGGTCTGGGCCCCCCACCTACCTCATGTAACATCCCCTGTGACATGAGGCTTCCACCACCAGTGATCATATGCGCATGGTACCATCCTCAGTGACTCCTTAGGGAGACGAAGGGATGCTGTCGCTTCCCCGAGCTTCTCATTCCTCTGCCTTCTTTTCTTCTCATTTCTCTGCTCTGCCCTCATTCAAATAAACCCCTTTATTTTCACCACTCTCCCAGCATACCCAAGAAATATTTCAATCAGGGGGTTTGGAGCCTGTCTATATGCACAGCGTTGCTATATTGTAACTTAATACATAACTTTTAAAAAGATTTTGAAAAGTTGTCCTGAGAGAAACTTTATTTCGGAAAAAAGAAAAAGAAAATTATCTACTATCTTACCATTCTGTTTTTATTTTTAATGTTTTTCAGTGAGTCTCTATTGGTATACATGTGTTTGCAGAATTGTGACAATTATAAATACTATATTTACATCAGTTTGAATATCTTCCCAGTTTCTTAATATCCTTCATGTTTCTATTCTGAATAAACACAGACACTTAAACCATTCCCTTATAATTTATTATTATGTAGACCAGATCTATAAGGTAAATTTTCTTTAAAATACACTGAATCATTTGCTTTTAATCACCAGGAGTGAGGTTACTAGGTAGAATCATATGATCATCTTTACAACTTTTGCTACATATTAACATATAATCTTCCTAAATTGTAATTTCACTTTGCAATGCTTCCAGCAGGGACTGACTGTATGGATTACAATATAACCTTTCTGGCACTCAGTTTTTTGTTGTCCAGTTTTGTTTTGTCTTGTTTTCTTTAACATAGATATCTATAAAGTGCATTTATTAACTATGTGTGTAGCTCAAAGGTTTTGTCATTACTAGACAGGGATGAGAAAATAACATTCTTATTAAATATATGTATAGCTAAAAGCTTTTGCCATTGCTATTAGGAATATGAAAACAAACTCCTATATTTCTATAAAAATTATAGGTTAACCTCTAAGAAATTTTTCATCAATGGCATTTAATTTTCCAGTCAGACTTTACTCACAACTTCAAATACGTTTTAGTTATCCCTACCTGGCTATCCCATCAGCCCTTAAACTCTGAACACACCCTTCCAGGCAAAATGCTTCTCCTCCTATTACTCCTTAATGTGGAATGTTTTCTTCTATTCAGTTTCCAAATACAGATCCCCTGCAGCATCTTAGACTCATTGCTAGCCACCCATATGTTTTTCTCAACAAACCTGTACTAAGCATATCTTCTAAGCAGCTCTTCTAGATGTCTTCTCTCTCCCCACACTGCTCAAGGCAGGACCTCCTCATCCCTCGTTAGAACAGCTGCAGTAGACCAACTGATTCCCCAGGCCTGAGTCTCCTCCCTTTCCAATCTATCCTCCACAGAATTGCCAGAGTAATCATTCTAAAGCCTTGATCTGATCAAGCTATTTTCCTGCTGAGAACTTCTTTGCTGATTCTCGTTGCCTACAGGATTCATTTCAGACCTCACATGGTCATTTATAACAGTGTTCAAGATCTGACGCTGCTTGTCCTTTAAGACTCTTCTTCCACTACCCATGTACATGTTCCAAAATCCACTAGCCTTAACAACTGTCTGTGCAGTCAACCAAATGGGTCGTCCTCTTTTGTACTCCCCACGTGCTGCTTCCTTTATCTGTAATGTCCATCCCAGCTCTCTACATAAGTTTTCCTGAATTCTCTAGGTACAATTAAGTTGGGCCATTTTCCATGTTCTCTTGGAACATTCTAGCCATCATTACTCTTTAACTATTCTCACTTTATCCCCTATTCAATTACATGTCTGCATCTCCCACTAGATGGCAGGCGCCTTGAGAGTAGGGAATTTGCCTCAGTCCTGTCTGCGTTCCTGGCACGAACAGAATGTCTGTTGTGTAGTGGTCACTCACCAAATGTATTTTGAAAAATGAATTTTTTTTCAAAAGACCAACATGTAATATTGTACATTAAGTAAAGGATGAACATCTAAAAACATAAAGCCAGAAGACTGTGCCTGTGTCTTCCTGTCATGTTTAAAATCAAGTAGACAATTTGAACAATGGCTACACTTAGCATGTTAAAATGGAATTTCTTAAACACTGAGAATGAATTATTCATTTCCGTTTTTTAAAGCATGTACTAGAGTCACTGATGGGGAAGAATTAAGTAACCAACAAAAAAGTAGACACCTAGTACAAAATGGGCATCATCTGCTACTGTGTGGACATTGGTTGACAACCAGTTGAACGCCAATAGAACAAAACTCTCTCCTCTCTTTCTCTTACATGCCACACACAATTGGTGAGAAAATACTGTTGTCTCTCTATCTTCAAAACAGAATCTAAACCCTTCCTACCAGCCCAAGAGACTCAACACCAAGCCACCATCATGTCTCACCTGAATTAATGGATTTGTGCAACAGTCTCCCCCTGGTTTTCCTAATTCCACCCTTATTTTCTTTTGGTCAATTTATCAATCTGACAAAAGTGAACATTTCAAAATATAATTAATATGTTACTTCTCTGCTCAAACATCCTTCAATGGAGCACGTTTTCTTGAGTGAACGCCAAAGTCTTTTTTTTCCCTAAGTATTGTTTAATATATTTAGATGCTCTGCTGTACATTAACCACTTAACTCTAGTGTAAAGCTTAAAGGGCAAAAGTATTAAAGATAAATATAGCTACCATAATTTGTTACTGATACACATTATTAGAAAGAGGAAAACTAAGGCATGGAAAACATAAATTGGTGGGAGGATTTAAAGGACAGAGGTTTTGCATGCAAACTTACATTGTTATCAGCTTACAGTAGGCTGCTATATTTGTAAGATGTTTATGTAACCTTCATGGTAACCACAAAGTAAAACAGTATATACACAGAAGAAAAAAGATAGGGATCAAAGCACATCACTATAGAAAATCATCAATTCACAAACAAATTCAGCAAGAGAGAAAGAAACAAGGAGACTACAGAACAACTAGAAAACAATTAAGATAGCGTTAGTAAGTCCTTACTTATCAATAATTGCTTTAAATGTAAATGGATTAATTCTCCAATCAAAAGACAGGAAGTGACTAAATGGATTTTTTAAAAAGACCCAAGTACATACTGTCTGCAAGAGACTCACTTCACCTTTAAGGACACACATCAGCTCAGAGTAAATGGATGGAAGAAGATACCCCATGAAAGTGGAAACCTAAAGGGAGCAGGGATAACTGTACTTAGACAAAATAGACTTTAGGTCAAAAAAAAAAAAAAAAAGCAAGGTCACAAAGAATGTTAGTAAAAGAAAGTGTTTATATAATGAGAAAGGGGTCCATTCATCAAGAAGATGCAACAATTGTTAAGACTCTACATAGATACAGCCTTTACAAGGCTTTACAAGTACCTCCATGACCTATGCTCTCATCTCCCACTTACTCTCTGACATCATCTCCTGCTACTCTTCCCTGCTTGTTTCTCCACTGCCGTCACAATGACCTCCCTGTTGTTTCCCAGACATGGCAGCATGCTCCTGCCTTCAATATTTTTCACTTGCTGTTTACTTCGCCTGGTATTTTCTTCCCTCAGACATAAGCATGGCTCATTCCCTTACCCCCTTCAATCTTTTGCTCGAATATTGCTTTCTCATTGTGGCTTTCCCTGACTACCCACTTTAAAACTGCACACACATATATCAATTCTGGTATCACTTGATTTCTCTTTGCTGCTCTACTTTCATTCATAGTACCTAGCACCTTCTAATATGAGAATAATTTACTTTTCTATTATCCATCTTTTTCCTAGAAATGTTTATCTTTTTCATTTCCTCAGAGTCTAGGACAATGCCTGGCACAAAGAAGGTGCTGAATTAATATATCCATACTAAATGTACATGTATAAGAATGCATAAGCGTATGAGTGTGAGAGAAGGCATATGCAACACATAAAACATTTGTACCTGCAAATTCTAGTACTCTGGAAGATCAGTACCATTTATTTATATATGTGTGGCCACAGAGTGGAATGGTAGAATCCATTTTTGAAGGAAAACTTTCCTTTTTGAGGGAAGAAGCTATAAACATGAAGGGTAAAAGTAAGAAAACGCAATATAGATTCTCTTCCCTTTTTACTGTATGGTCTGAATATTTTGATTCATCTGAAAGAAATTTAATTAAATTTTATCATATGGAATGTGTAATTCACATAAAAATTGCTTCTTCTGTAGAATGCATGTTTGTATAATACTCCATTTTTGTATTGGATAATTTGCCATTTTCTCATTGGTGTGTACAATTTCTTTATGTATTGCCATACTAAATCTTTGTCTAAGTGTTGCAAATACTATCTCAGTTGGTAGCTTACCTTTTCACTTCCTTTATGATGTCTCTGATGAACAAAAAATATTAATTTTAATGTAATCAAATTTATCAATATTTTATTCTCTAGTTAGACTTTTTTGTGCTTTAATAAATTCTTTTCTTCTCCAAAGTCAGAACAACTTACTCCACTAAGACTTTAAAGTCTTGTATTTGACACAAATTTTTCACCTTTCTAGTGGTTATTTCTGTATGTCGTATAAGGTATAGATGCAAATGCATTTTTTCCTCTTTAGATAACTGAATTTTCTAGCTCTGGTTTTGAATAGTTCTTCCTCTTCCCATACTACCTGTCCTATATTAGGGTTCCACATACATGTGCACCTGTTTCACGTTCGCTACTCTGTTCCATTGGTAAATCTGTCTACCATTGGCTCATACCATTCTATTATTTAATTACTCTAGGAGTATCATTTAACCTTAATTTCTAGTTGGGCAACCTCCCCCCCTTTAATCTTTTTCTTCAGAAGTGTCTTGGCTTAAGCTCACTGGTGATCACGAAAATGTAAATCAAGACCATGGTGTGACCCCACTTTATTCCCACTCAAATGGCCAAAGTTAAGTCTGAGAATACCACTGTGATGGCAGGGATATGGAGCAACATAAATGACTCATGGCATTAGAAATTGGTACCACACTTGGAATAGCAGTTTGGCATCATTATGTAAAGCTACACATGTGCAGACTGGGAAGTGGAAGTTCCAGAAATTCCACTCCTAGGTATAAACTTAGAGAATATCAAAAGGAAGGAGCATATAGATGGGAGCTATTTGAAAGGCTCAAGGAATTTGAAATGTTATGTTGGTGGTAGGTTACTGGTGGAACCTTATACAACTTAATTAATTGTATAAAAGAAGGTCATATGTAGACCAATGATGGTAACATACAATTGCATAGTTCAGAATAGACTAACTGCTATAACAAGCAAAAAATAACTCTCAGTGGCATAACACCACAAAAATGTTTATCACTGACTCACACAAAAATCAATGCAGAAGTTCCTAGCCAGTTGTTTTCTTGATGGCTCTTCTCCAAAATGTGATTCAGGAATCCAGTCTGCTTTCACCTTTGAGCAAAACCATCCCTTACATCCGAGGCGTCCTTTTCTTCCAGCTGCAGGAAGGGAATGAAAGAACCTGGAAAAGGTACACTTACTCTTAACTCCTTTGATCTGAATGTGACACTTTTTCTTTGGTCACATTTCACTAGTGAGAACAAGTTATCTGGTCCCTTCTAAAAGCAAGGATGGAGGGGAAGAATGGGGTTGCATCTGGGAAATGTGATCTAAATCTGTGCTTGGAAAGAAGAGCAATTAAGGTCTAGCACACCCTGCCGCTGCCATAGAACTGTGATTAACCCACTTGTGCAGCTACTGTTCTGGTTTTTTTTATACATAGTAAACAATTTTATTACTCTTCTGCCATTTCCTTTCTATTTTTTTCTCACAATTTCATTGACATATAATTAACATGCAGCCCTGTATTAGTGTAAGGTCTACAGCATAATGATTTGACCTACCTATATCATGAAATAATTATCACAACATTTAATAGATATCTATCATCTCATATAGATACAACATTAAAGAAATAGAAAAAAATATTTTTCCTTGTAATGCAAACCCTGGATTTGCTCTCTTAACAACTTTCATATATAACATAGAGCAGTGTTAATTATATGTTTGTACATTTCGACTACTTTCATCTAATCTCCTCTCTCTCCACACCCCGTCTCTGTAAATACAAATCCAATCCTCTTTTTTTTCTGTTTGTCTGTTGGTTTGTTTCTTTTTTTTTTTTCTGTAAGAAGTTTTATTGAGATACAATTGACATACAATAAACTACATATATTTACAGTGTACGATTTGATTTCTTTTTCTTATTAGTAATGTATATATGGCAATCCCAACCTCACAATTCATTCCCTCCCAATCGCTCCCTCCCGCTTTCCCCACTTGGTGTCCACATGTTTGTTCTCTGTATCTGTGTCTCTACTTCTGCCTTGCAAGCTGGTTGATATGTACTATTTTGCTAGATTCCACATGTGTGTGTTAATATATGACATTTGCTTTTCTCTTTCTAACTCACTTCACTCTGTATGACAGTCTCTAGGTCCATCCATGTCTCGGCGAATGTCCCATTTTCATTCCTTTGTACAGCTGAGTAATAGTCCGTTGTTTATATGTACCACTTCTTTATCCACTCATCTGTTGATGGACATTTAGGTTGCTTCCATGTCCTGGCTATTGTAGATAGTGCTGCAATGAACATTGGGGTGCATGTGTCTTTTTGAATTATGGTGTTCTCTAGGAATAAGCCCAGCAGTGGGATTGCTGGGTCATACGGTAACTCTAGTTTTAGTTTTGCAAGGAGCCTCCATACTGTTCTCCACAGTGCCTCTATCAATTTACATTCCCACCAACAGTGCGAGAGCATTCCCTTTTCTCCACAGCCTCTCCAGCATTTACTGTCGGTAGATTTCCTGATGATGCCCATTCTAATCAGTGTGAGGCGATACCTCATTGTAGTTTTGATTTGCATTTCTCTAATAATTAGTGATGTTGAGCAGCTTTTCATGTGCCCCTTGGCCATCCGTTTGTCTTCTTTGGAGAAATGCCTGTTTAGGTCTTCTGATCATTTTTTGATTGGGTTGTTTGCTTTTTTGGTATTGAGCTACATGAACTGTTTATATATTTTGGAGATTAATCCTTTGTTGATTCGTTTGCAAATATTTTCTCCCATTCTGAGGGATGTCTTTTTGTCTTGCTTATACTTTCCTTTGCTGTGCAGAAGCGTTGAAGTTTCATTGGGTCTCACTTTATTTTTGTTTTTATTTCCATTACTCTAGGAGGTGGATCAAAAAAGATCTTGCTGTGATTTATGTCCAACATTGTTCCTCCTATGTGTTGCTCTAGGAGTTTTATACTGTCTGCCTTACACTTAGGTCTTTAATCCATTTTAAGTTTATTTTTGTGTATGGTGTAAGGGAGTGTTCTCATTTCATTCTCTTGCATGTAGCTGTCCAGTTTTCCCAGCACCACTTATTGAAGAGGCTACCTTTGCTCAATTGTATATCCTTGCCTCCTTTGTCTTAGATGATGTGACCAGAGTTTATCTCTGGGCTTTCTATCCTGTTCCATTGATCTATATTTCTGTGTTTGTGCCAGTACCATATTGTCTTGATTACTGTAGCTTTGTAGTATAGTCTGAGGACAGGGAGTCTGATTCCTCCAGCTCCATTTTCTTCCCTCAAGATTGCTTTGGCTATTCGGGGCCTTTTGTGTCTGCATACAAATTTTAGGATCTTTTGTTCTAGTTCTGTGCAAAATGCCATTGGTAATTTGATAGGGATTCCATTGACTCCATAGATTGCTTTGGGTAGTATAGCCATTTTCACAATGTTGATTCTTCCAATCCAAGAACATGATATATCTCTCCATCTGTTTGTGTCAACTTTGATTTCTTTCATAAATGTCTTATAGTTTTCTGAGTACAGGTCTTTTACCTCCTTAGGTAGGTTTATTCCTAGGTATTTTATTCTTTGTGTTGCAATGGTGAATGGGAGTGTTTCTTTAATTTCTCTTTCTGATCTTTCATTGTTAGTGTATAGGAATGAAAGAGATTTCTGTGCATTAATTTTGTATCCTGCAACTTTACCAAATTCATTGATTAGCTCACGTAGTTTTTGGGTGGCATCTTTAGGATTTTCTATGTGTAGTATCATGTCATCTGCGAACAGCGACACTTTTACTTCTTTTCCAATTTGGATTCCTTTTATTTCTTTTTCTTCTCTGATTGCTGTGGCAAGGACTTCCAAATCTATGTTGAATAGTAGTGGTGAGAGTGGACATCCTTGTCATGTTCCTGATCTTAGAGGGAATGCTTCCAGGTTTTCACCATTGAGAATGATGTTTCTATGGGTTTGTTGTATATGGCTTTTATTATGTTGAGGTAGGTTCCCTCTGTGCCCACCTTCTGCAGAGTTTTTATCATAAGTGGGTGTTGGATTTTGTCTAAAGCTTTTTCTGCATCTATTGAGATGATCATGTGCTTTTTATCCTTCAATTTGTTAATATGGTGTATCACATTGATTGATTTGAGTATATTGAAGAATCCTTGCATCCCAGGGATAAACCCCACTTCATCATGGTGTATGCTCCTTTTAATGTGTTGTTGGATTCTGTTTGCTAGTATTTTGTTGAGGAATTTTGCATCTAAATTCATCAGTGATATTGGTCTATAATTTTCTTTTTTTGCAGTATCTTTGTCCGGTTTTGGTATCAGGGTGATGGTGGCCTCGTAGAAGGATTTTGGAGTGTTCCTTCCTCTGCAATGTTTTGGAAGAGTGTGAGAAGGATGGATGTTAGCTCTTCTCTAAATGTTTGATAAAATTCACCTGTGAAGCCATCTGGTTTGTTCCATTTGTTTGTTGGAAGATTTTTAATCACAGTTCCAGTTTCATTACTTGTGATTGGTCTGTTCATATTTTCTATTTCTTCCTGATTCAGTCTTGCAAAGTTATACCTTTCTAAGTATCTGTCCATTTCATCCAAGTTGTGCATTTTATTGGCATATAGTTGCTTGTAGTAGTCTCCTATGGTGCTTTTTACTTCTGCAGTGTCCGTTGTAACTTCTCCTCTTTCATTTCTAATTTTATTGATTTGCGTCTCTGTTTCTTGATGAGTTTTGCTAGAGGCTAATCAATTCTATTTATCTTCTGAAAGAACCAGCTTTTAGTTTTATTGATTTTTGCTATTGTTTTCTTTGTTTCTATTTCATTTTTTTCTGCTCTGATCTTTATGATTTCTCTCTGTCTACTAACTTTGGGTTTTGTTCACTCTTCTTTCTCTAGTTTCTTTAGGTGTAAGGTTAGACTGTTTATATGGGATTTTTCTTGTTTCTTGAGGTAGGAATGTATTGCTATAAACTTCCTTCTTAGAACTTCTTTTGCTGCATCCTATAGATTTTGGATCATTGTGTTTTCATTGTCATTTGTCTCTAGGTATTTTTTGAGTTCCTCTTTGATTTCTTTAGTGATCTCTTAGTGATTTAGTAGCATATTGTTTCGCCTCCATGTGTTTGTGTTTTTTATAGATTTTTCCTGTAATTGATTTCTAATCTCAGCATTGTGGTCAGAAATGATGCTTGATAATGATTTCAATTTTCTTAAATTTACCAAGGCTTGATTTGTGACCCAAAATGTGATCTGTCCTGGAGAATGTTCCACATGCACTTGAGAAGAACTTTAATCTGCTGTTTGGGGTTTTAATATTCTATAGATATCTGTTAAATCTAGCTGATTTATTGTGTCATTTAAAGCTTGTGTTTCCCTATTAATTTTGTGTCTGGATGGTCTGTCCATTGGTGTAAGTGGGGTGTTAAAGTCGGTTTGTTTGTTTCTGAAGTATAATTAACCTAAAAAAAATGTTAGTTCCTGGAACAAAACATAGTGATTCAATGTTTCTATACATTCCAAAATGATTGTTGTCATCTGTCACCTTACAAAAATATTACAAAATGATTGACTATATTCCCCACACTGTATATTTCATGAACGTGGCTCTTTTGTTTTATACCTGAGTGTTTGTACCTCTTGATTTCCCTCACCTACTTCTTCCGCTTTCTCACTGCCCTTCCCTCAGGCAACCACCTGTTTTTTCCTCTGTATCGATAACTCTGTTTGTGTTTATTTATGTTTGTCCATTTGCTTTGTTGTTTTGGATTCCACATAAGTGAAATAATACTCTGTTTTTCTCTGTCTGACTTATTTCACTTTGCATAATTCCCTCTAGGTCCATCCATGTTGTTGCAAATAGCAATATTTCATTTGCCTAAGTTTCCATTTTATTTTTTATTGGCATATAATTGCTTTTCATACTTGTACCAGGTTTGAGGTACACCAAAGTCAATCAGCTGTATTTATACACATATCCCCATATTCCCTCCCTAACTTGACTCGCCCCCACCCTCCCCGTCCCAGCCCTCTAAGGCATCATCCATCATCGAGTTGATCTCCCTTTGTTATACAGCAACTTCCCACTGGCTATTTTACAGTTGCTAGTGTAAATATGTCTTTTCTACTCTCTCACTTCATCCCAGCTTCCCCTTCACCTCCCACCCCCCAACCTCGTGTCCTCCAGTCCATTCTCTGCATCTGCATCCTTATTCTTGTCTTGTCACTGGGTTCATCAGTACCATTTTTTATTTGTTTTTTTAGATTCCGAATCTGTGAGTTAGCATACAATATTTGTTTTTCTCTTTCTGGCTTACCTCACTCTGTATGACAGATTCTAGGTCTATCCACCTCATTACATATAGCTCCATCTCATTCCTTTTAATAACTGAGTAATATTCCATTGTACATATATGCCACATCTTCTTTATCCATTCATTTGTTGATGGGCATTTAGGTGGCTTCTATGCCCTGGCTATTGTAAATAGTGCTGCAATAAACATTATGGTACATGACTCTTTTGGGATGATGGTTTACACTGGGTATATGACCAGGAGTGGGCTTACTGGATCATATGGTAGTTCTATTTGTAGTTTATTAAGGAACCTCCAAACTGTTTTCCATAGTGGCTGTACCAACTTACATTCCCACCAGCAGTGCAGGAGAGTTCCCTTTTCTCCACACCCTCTCCAACATTTGTTGTTTCTAGATGTTTTGATGATGGCCATGCTGACCGGTGTGAGGTGATACCTCATTGTGGCTTTGACGTGTATTTCTCTGATGATTAGTAACCTTGAGCATCTTTTCATGTGTGTGTTGGCCATCTGTATGTCTTCTTTGGAGAAATGTCTATTTAGGTCTTCTGCCCATTTGTGGATTGGGTTATTTGCTTTTTTGCTATTAAGCTGCATAAGCTGCTTGTATATGTTGGAGATTCATCCTTTCTCCATTGTTTCATTGGCAACTATTTTTTCCCATTCGGAGGGTTGCCTTCTTGTCTTGTTGATGGTTTCTTTCGCTGTGCAAAAGCTTTTAAGTTTCATGAGGTCCCATTTGTTTATTCTTGATTTTATTTCCATGATTCTAGGAGGTGGGTCTAAAAGGATCTTGCTTTGATGGATGTCATTGAGTGTTCTGCCTATGTTTCCCTCTAGGAGTTTTATAGTGTCTGGCCTTCCATGTAGGTCTTTAATCCATTTGGAGTTGATTTTTGTGTATGGTGTTAGGAAGTGTTCTAATGTCATTCTCTTACATGTCGCTGTCCAATTTTCCCAGCACCACTTATTGAAGAGGCTGTCTTTTTTCTATTGTATATTCGTGCCTCCTTTGTCAAAGATAAGGTGCCCATATGTGCTTGGGTTTACCTCTGAGTTCTCTATTCTATTCTATTTTTCTTCCTTTCTATTTTTGTGCCAGTACCTTACTGTCCTGATCACTATGGCCTTGTAGTATAGTTTGAAGTCAGGAAGCCTGATTCCACCAACTCCATTTTTCCTTCTCAAGATTGCTTTCGCTATTCAGGGTCTTTTGCTTTTCCATACAAATCGTAAGATTTCTTGCTCTAGTTCTGTGAAAAATGCCATTGGTAATTTAATCAGGATTGCATTGAATCTGTAAATTGCTTTGGGTAGTACAGTCATTTTCACTATGTTGATTCTTCCAATCCAGGAACATGGTATGTCCCTCCATCTGTGTGTGTCATCTTTGATTTCTTTCTTCATTGTCTTACAGTTTTCTGCATACAGATTTTTTGCCTCCTTAGGCAGGTTTATTCCTAGGTATTTTATTCTTTTTGTTGCAATGGTGAATGGGAGTGTTTCCTTAATTTCTCTTTCTGCTCTTCCATTGTTAGTGTATAGGAATGCAAGAGATTTCTGTGCCTTAATTTTGTGTCTTGCTACTTTACTAAATTCATCAACTAGTTCTAGCAGTTTTCTGGTAGAGTCTTTAGGGTTTTCTATGTATAATATCATATCATCTGCAAAGAGCCACAATTTTACTTCTTCTTGTCCAATTTGGATGCCTTTTATTTCATTTTCTTCTCTGATTACTGTGGCTACAACTTTCAAAACTATGTTGAATAATAATGGTGAGACTGGACACCTTTGTCTTGTTCCTGTTTTAAGAGGGAATTCTTTCAGTTTTTCCCCATTTAGAAAGATGTTGCCTTTTGGTTTCTCATATATGGCTTTTATTATATTGAGGTAATTTCCTTCTATGCCCGCTTTCTGGAGAGTTTCTATCATAAATGGATGTTGAATATTGTCAAAAGCTTTTTCTGCATCTATTGAGATGATCATATGGTTTTTATCCTTCAAGTTGTTGATATGATGTATCATGTTGATTGATTTGTGTATATTGAAGAATCCTTGCATCCCAGGGATAAACCCCACTTCATCATGGTGTATGATTTTTTAATGTGCTGTTGGATTCTGTTAGCTAGTATTTTGTTGAGGATTTTTGCATCTAAATTCATCAGTGATATGGGTCTGTAATGTTCTTTTTTTGTAGTATTTTTTCTGGTTTTTGTATCAGGGTGATGGTGGCCTCATAGTAGGATTTTGGAATGTTCCTTCCTCTACAATGCTTTGAAAGAGTTTGAGAAGGATAGGTATTATCTCTTCTCAAAATGTTTTATAGAATTCGCCTGTGAAGCCATCTGGCCCTGGGCTTTTGTGTGTTGGGAAATTTTTAATCACAGCCTCAATTTCCGTACTTGTGATTGGTCTGTTCATATTTTCTATTTCTTCCTGGTTCAGTCTTGGAAGATTGTATTTTTCTAAGAATTTATCCATTTCTTCTAGGTTATCCAATTTTTTGGCATATAGTTGCTTCTGGTAGTCTCCCATGAACTTTTGTATTTCTGTGGTGTCCATTGTTACCTCTCCTTTTTCATTCCTAATTCTGTTGATTTGCATCTTCTCCCTTTTTTTCCTGATGAGTCTGGCTAATGGTTTATCAATTTTGTTTATCTTCTCAAAGAACCAGCTTTTAGTGTCATTAATTTTTGCTATTGTTTCCTTCCTTTCTTTTTCATTTATTTCTGATCTGATCTTTATGATTTCTTTCCTTCTGCTCACTTTGAGGTTTCTTTGTTCTTCTTTCTCTAATTGTTTTAAGTGTAAGGTTACATTGCTTATTTGATATTTTTCTTGTTTCTTAAGGTAGGACTGTATTGCTGTAAACTTCCCTCTTAGAACTGCTATTGCTGCATCCCATAGGTTTTGGGTTGTTGTGTTTTCATTGTCATTTGTTTCTAGATATTTTTTGACTTCCTCTTTGTTTCTTTAATGATGTATTGGTTGCTTAATAGTGTATTGTTTAGCCTCCATGTGTTTGTATTTTTTGCAGTTGTTTTCCTGTAATTGATATCTAGTCTCATGGTGCTGTGGTCAGAGAAGATGTTTGCTATGATTGCAATTTTCTTGAATTTACTGAGGTTTTATATGTGACCCAAGATGTGATCTATCCTGGAAAATGTTCCGTGTGCACTTGAGAAGAAAGTGTATGCTGTAGTTTTTGGATGGACTGTCCTATAAAGATCAAGTAAGTTGAGATGGTCTAATGTGTCATTTAAAGCTTGCGTGTCTTTATTGATTTTCTGTTTGGATGATCTGTCCATTGATGTAAGTGGGGTGTTCAAGTCTCCCACTACTATTGTATTACTGTCGATGTCCCCTTTTATGGCTATTAGCATTTGCCTTATGCATTGAGGTGCTCCTATGTTGGGGGCATAGATATTTACCATTGTGATATGTTCTTCTTGGATGGATCCCTTGATCATTATGTAGTAACCTTCCTTGTCTCTTGTAATAGTCTTTACTTTCAAGTCTAATTTGTCTGATATGAGTATTGCTACTCCAGCTTTCTTTGGACTTCTATTTGCATGGAATATCTTTTTCCGTCCCTTTCCTTTCAGTCTATATGTATCCCTTGGTCTGAAGTGGGTTTCTTGTAGGCAGCATATAGAAGTGTCTTGTTTTTGTATCCATTCAGCCAGTCTGTGTCTTTTGGTTGGAGCATTTAATCCGTTTTCATTTAAGGTGATTATTGACATGTGTGTTCCGATTACCATTTTCTTAATTGTTTTGGGTTTGTATTTGTAGGTGATTTCCTTCTCTTGTGTTTCCTGCTTAGAAAAGTTCCTTTAGCAACTGTTGTAAGGCTGGTTTGGTGGTGCTGAATTCTCTTAACTTTTGCTTGTCTGGAAAGCTTTTGATTTCTCCATCAACTCTGAATGAGATTCTTGCTGGATAGAGTATTCTTGGCTGTAGGTTTTTCTCTTTCAGGACTTTCAGTATATCCTGCCATTCCCTTCTGTCCTGCACAGTTTCTGCAGAAAGGTCAGCTGTTATCCTTATGGGTTTTCCCTTATATGTTATTTGTTGCTTTTCTCTTGCTGCTTTTAATATTTTTTCTTTGTGTTTAATTGTTGTTAGTTTGATTAATATGTGTCTTGGTGTATTTCTCCTTGGGTTTATTCTGTATGGGACTTTCTGTGCTTCTTGGACTTGGTTATTTCCTTTCCCATGTTGGGGAACTTTTCCACTATAACCTCTTCAAATATTTTCTCAGACCCTTTCTTTTTTTTCTTCTTCTGAGATGCCTATGATTCAAATGTTGGTGTGCTTAGTGTTATCACTGAGGTCTCTGAGACTGTCTTCTATTCTTTTTATTCTTTTTTTCTTTTTCCTGCTCTGTGGCAGTTATTTCCCCCATTGTGTCTTCCAACTCACTTATTCATTCTTCTGCCTCAGTTATTCTGCTGTTTATATCATCTAGAGTATTTTTATTTTCAGTTATTTTGTTGTCCATTGCTGTTTGTTTGTTCTTTAGTTCTTCTGAGTCCTTATTAACTGTTTCTTGTATTTTCTGTATTTTGCTGTCAAGATTTTGTATCATTTTTACTATCGTTACTCTGAATTCTTTTTCAGGCATTTTTCCTATTTCCTCTTCATTTATTTGGTCTTATGAGTTTTTTTCCTTCTCCTTTGCCTGCATGGTGTTCTTTGTTTTCTTATGG
Organism: Hippopotamus amphibius kiboko; assembly: GCF_030028045.1. NCBI lineage: Eukaryota > Metazoa > Chordata > Mammalia > Artiodactyla > Hippopotamidae > Hippopotamus > Hippopotamus amphibius. The sequence continues at coordinate 139,645,782 of NC_080188.1, read as the reverse complement.
TAGTCCAAACTTCATGGGTTGCTTGTACCAGCAATAACGAGGTTTCAAGAAGACTGTCCAAACCCCAGACTAATGGCAGAGTGTTGAGTCAAACAAATACTAAGTCTAGGAAACACATACATGTAAAAGACACACAAATACTGAATCCAATAGAACATAAGGCACTAGAAAGACCTGACAGAAGAACCCCAGTATGCTATCAGACATTCAAAGAAGAAACCAACAGAGATTCAAAACCAAAACAGAACAGAACAGAAACAAAAGCAAAAGCAAACAAACAAACAAATATCACCACACACACACAAACACAAATGCAGGGAGATATTGAAAGCTAGGATCAAATATAAAAAGGAGCTTGAGTACTACCAGACAGACTGGAGATTCTCAGAATGAAATTAGGCAAGTATACCAGGAACTAAGATAAAGACAAAAACCTAATAGTAAATACCAAGGTGGTGTGTCATCTGAAGAATAAAGCAAGGAGACTGAGCAGATTGATAATGTTGCTTATCAGTATGTTAAGATAAAATAAACTAAAAAAGGATAGAAGACGGTGCAACAGAAGAGTGTAACGTGACTGGAAATATGAAAATAAAAAGAAAGAAATAGAAATGTGTAAAAGATAGAGATGAAAAGAAGGTAGGAGAGATATATAGTCAGCACTACAAAAAACTTAGCTTGAGATAGAAGTATATAAAAAGGCTAAAACTAAAAATAGAATAAAAAAACATATTATAAAATTTATAGATCCCTTAGGACTAAGATCATAATTAATAAAGGAAAAAAAAAAAAAAAAACTAGAACTGACCCCAGAATGGACCAGTTCAATAGAATTAATACTAATATTTCTGTTTCCTTGGGGTCTCAGCTGAAAGTGTCTTTCTACCCGCCTTGGGTTTTTGTATTATTTCTGTGATCAGAAAAGCTTCCTTTATTGTTCGTCTGTAAGCGCTGTGTGTGGGGAGGAAGAGGGTACAATAGTGGCTCCTTCCCCTGGGAGTGAGTGAGCAGTGAGGCACTGTCTGGGTCACAGTGGTTCAGTCAGGCATGGAGTTGCCTGTTGCAGAGGGACACCAGTGGCTCAGGTGTAAACAGAATGCCTCAGAGTTGGGCCTCTCTCCAGGCTTTTTTGCTCTCAGCTGCCAGCACTCTAAGCCAGCCCCCACCCCCCCAACCCCAGGGCCTGAGGGCCTTTGTTATCCCTGAGTGCCTTAGCTTGGCCCAGAAGGGTCCTTCCTCTGCCCGTTGCAGGTGCAGAGAGAGAGAGAAAGAGAGAGAGACAGAGAGAGAGAGAGAAAGAAAAACAAAGAGAGAGAGAGAGAGGCTACGTCCATGGCTCCTCCCCGCCGCCCATGAGCCAAGAGCATCCAGCTGCCACCATAGCCCTGCAGCTCTCCAGGGCAGGCACTTCTCACTGCAGACCTCTTCCCTCCTGTCCTCTTGGTCTGTCTACCCACTGCCAACAATGTTTCTCACCCTGAACCAGTTCTCCGGTTCCCATGCTCCCACTCCTAGACACCCTGTTCAGCTGTGAATCGACGTCTCAGTCCGGGAATGCTGAGCTGTGGTGCAGACCCTCCGTGTGTTTCTCACTCCCTCCCATCTGCCATGCTCAGCCACTTCACCCTCTTTAGGCCATCGTAGATGTCTCCCTACTGGTTATGTTGGGATCCTTGCAGTCCTTTCTGGTGTCCAAGTTCGTCTACTGGTGTTCAATTGGTTCTCTGTGGGAATTATTGTGTCTTTTGGTGCATTCCCAATGCATCTGTGGAGAGGGAAGAATTCCACAACCCTCTGCTTCGCTGCCATCTTTTTTCCTCATAAGTTTCCTTTTTTTAAAGACAAAAATAAAAGAAAGATTACTACGACTATTCTTTTATTTGAAACATATATCCAGGACAATTTTTCTTATATTGGACTCAGGTTTTTTTCCCTAAATTCAAATATCTTTGTTATATTTTTCTTATAAAAACAACATGATTATTGTAAAAACAGTCAGACACTATAAGGAAAAACTTTTTTAGGAAAATTCAGCCAAATCCCACTACCCAGAGATAGTCATTTAAGCACTATTGATGGAGCTTCATCCAAACATCTCAGATAAGCATGCCTACACATATATCACTTCACAGTCTTCTTACAGCCTTCACTGGCTCTGGGCTTATTGTACGCTTGCAATGTGTGAGGCTTTGTGCTAGGCACTCAAGGTTATTAACTCATTTAATAATAGCAACATTACAAATTAAGTAACATCATTATCTACATTTTATAGATGAGAAAATTGAGGGTTGGAGAAGATAAGTAATCTACTCACAATCCCAAAGCTCCGTGATAACAGAGTGAAGATTCAAATTCCAATCTGCCAGATTCCAAAGCCTAAGCTTTTAACCAGCGCCCTATGCTGTCAGCTATTCTCTGATGCACTTACTACTCCCTATCGATGGTCTCTAAGTTATTTCCTTTTTTAAACCCCTGACCACACAGCAATAAGGATAGACATGTTTTTAACTTTATATACTTTTCTGTATATCTCTTTTTCATCAGTTCCCTCCAGAAAGTTTTCACAAGACAATCTCTTACTTTCATACATATTGCTTTCTTAAAAAGATGTGCAAAGGTTGAGTATGTAAAAATGAAGCTTGCTGGCAGATAAATGCCACATAAGAGGATTCTCAAGGATCACTGCCTGTCCACTGATCTACAAAGCCAAATTTCTTACATGAAAGTCCATTTATGGGTATTTGTGAATATCATATGAAACCGTGGCTTATAGTAAGGTCAAAATAGGACCTAACTTACCCTGCCACTAATAAGGTATGAAAATACAAGTTTTTGCAAACTAACCAATATTGTGTTTTATCCATCATTTTAGCCATTGCGAACATATAGGTGTTAAGGCTGAAATCTATATCTTCTTCTGCTTCAATTGCTGTGACTACTGGTAAAATTGGTAATATTTTACAAATTTGCCGTTGGTAATTTTTGCCCATTTCCTTTGGAATGCGTGTGCCTTTCTCTTTTATTTGTGAGGGTGCTCTGGCATATTTATTACAACTGTTTTTCTGCTAAATTTCCTGACTATTGCAATGCTAGTAATACATAAATAGTGAGGGTTCCATGTATATACAGGTTTATGCATGTTAACGGGAACCACACATATTGCCTGCAAACCTCAAGAGTGTTTTTTCTAACAGAAAACCTCAGCTTAAGAACACAGAAAAGTATTTTAGTTTGCATCTTTCTTGAGCAAGATCTACATGAGAGGCTTCTCCATGAGGGGAAAGTATCTTGGTGCTCTGATATTTTCTTTGGGCACTCTCATCAAATCCATAATGAGTAGAACACTTGTTATTATCAGAGTTCTTCTACTATGGTTCCTTTCTTATTAATTCGGTGAGTTATTACAAATAAACGCCACTTAAAAGGGAGTACAAGCAACTATGCCACGGATACTAGTAGAGGCTCTACCAGAAGCTAGCTTTGAGCAATCAGCCAGTTACTTTCAGTGACTCAGTGCTTCTATCTTTACTTTCATCAGCCTCTTGGAAATATGGTGGAAGCTGGTAGTATTATGGCTACAAAATGCTCAGATAAAATACAAATTACAAATGTAATGTGTAACCAAGCTCTTTCCCTTTTGCCATGTAGAACTCAATAATGCACTTAAAGAAATGAAATTAAGGAAACTAGGTAGTTCATGGATACATTTTTATGTTCAAGTTCAGGATAATTAAAAGGCAAAGAGAGGGAGGGGGAGAGAGAGAAAATAGTACCTAATATGAATTGAGTAAGTAGCCTGTGGACACTCTCAAGGGTTTCTAAGCCAAGTCTGGCAGGTACTGCCAACAGGTGCTGTGAAACTAAGTGGCTTTCATGCATTGATTTTCACGTTGCCACCCAAAGTTCTCCTGACCCAAAGTAATACTCCCATCATTCTGACATAATATCAGAAATTCCTCCATTAAAATCATTTACTCATAAAGTTATTCTTGTAATCAACAAAAAGAGTTCTTAATAAGACAGGACTCATGTTCTGATGAGTTATATATATCCACGGACATATAGATTTCTGTCATAATCCATTGCAACATGAACTCTACTATCATAGCTTGAAACAGAACATTGGCTCTCCAGTAGCCACAAATAATCTTACGGTGCATAAAGCATAGAGCCTCACTCTCAAATATTAACACCGAACTATGGTTAATACATTACATAGTCGACTGTCATAATATGAAACAGAGAAGGTCCCTAAGGGAGCTCACAGAGGAGAAAATTCATCTACTGTAACTCATTTCCTTCCTTCCAATCTGTAAGTGATATTACAAGAGGAATTTTTTAAAAATTCAAAGTGTTGATCAACATCTTCTTTTTAAAAGTTGTGATTAGTACCAGCAATTTCATTATACATTTTATTATTTATGGTATTTTAATATCTTTCATGATAAGCCATAAATGTAAGCTATTCCTGCAAGTTTCCCTATAATACCTACAGGTGTTTGATACTCCCCTTTGCTGCTTAGCTGAGTTTACAACTTACCTTCTCCTTCCCTTTAGGACCGTGATTATTTCCTTTTAGGTCTCAATCAATAGCCTACAAAAATGAGTCACCACACCTGTACCAACCTCTATAGCCCCAGAGCCTGCCCTTATTCTAGTCCTTGCTTCTTCTTTCTTTCTTCATGTCACTATCCTATCCCTGCTGTAGGAATTTCCCTAATCCTTGTATTTTTAACTCCTGTTGGAATAGTCAAGTTCATTAAATTCTGAGTTTACCATCAAATCCAAACATGGCATCATCTTCCCACTGGTAGAATCAGTTGATAGTCCTAACATTTAAAAAATAAATCTTTAGATAGTCAGCATCTGGATTTTGCTGAAATAGTCAAAAAAAATATGTTAGGGGCAATTGCATTTGCATAAGTGACATAAAAGGAGTTTAATACATATGTAAACTTTGCTTATTTACTGCTTAAAATGTTAGTGTGAGGACATGCTAACGCTTTTTAGTTAACAGTTCCTAGAAGTGAATGTATTGAAAGCAGTTAGAAAAAGCTACACATGCACTCTAGCTATTTCTGGCAGGAACATCACCACCAAAAAAATAAAAGTACACATATAGATGGGGAAAGCGGGAGGGTTGGGGGGAAATGAATTGGGAGATTGGGTTACCAAATTGTACACTCTAAATATATGCAGTTTATTGTATGTTAACTGTATCTCAGTAAAAGTTCTTAAAAAGAAAGTACACCTATAGAAATTCAAGGAAGCAAATATCAAAATGAAGAAGACATTTTCCCATTGAGTGGGGGGAAGAGAGTGAATTAATTACTCCGGTGTTATGCCTATCAATAGAGTTAGCTGTTGAAATATATTAATGTGAGATTTTTCCCTTTCCTCATTGGAGTTTGTAGTGGATATTTGCCAGAGTGGTGCCAATATGAGTTCCTATGTCTGTGGAAATTCCTATATCCTGGTCCTTTTCCTCAACGTAGATTCCTGAGTCCATTTCCAACCTGTCATCCTCATATGGCTTAGATTGAACCAATCAAACTACATCTACAAGTTTAGATTTGGAAGAGATCAACATACACATAGAAGGCTCCACATGGCATCCATATTTGGGGAGAGTTTTATGATTGTGGACAAAAGCCACGGAGTTTGCTTTTAGCTGACTGACATTATTTTTAAGAGTGGCGTTGGTGAGTTTCACAGCAAAATTGAGCAGAAAGTACAGAGTCCCCATCTATCCCCTTGCTCCACACACACATACACCCTCCCCACGTTCATCATCCCACACCAGAGGGGCACGTTGGTTTCACTGATGAACCTACATGGACACATCATCACCCGAATTCCACAGTTTCCATTAGGACACACTCTTTGGGCTGCACATTCTAAGCGTTTCCACAAATGGACCCACCCTGTAACGTCACACAGAATAGTTTCACTACCCCAAAACTCGCCTGTGCTCCACCTATTCATCCCTACCTCAGTCTAAATTTCTGAAAACCAACACTCTTTACTGCCTCCATACTTTGCCTTTCCCAAAGGCCATACAAGTAAAATCACATATTAGGTAGTCTTTTCATATTGAATTCTTTCACTTAACAATACACTTTTAAGTTCCTTCCACGTCTTTGTGACTCCATCGCTCGTTTCTCTTTAGCACTGAATACTATTTCATTGTATGGATGTACCACAGTTTATTTATCCAGTCACCTATTGAAGGACATCTAAGTTGCTTCCAAGTTTTGGAAATTTGAAGAAAGCTATGAAAACATCCATGTACAGGTTTTGTGTGAGCATAAGTTTTCAACTCACTTGGGTACATTCCAAGCATCGCAATGGACAGATCATATGCTAAGTCTATATTTAGCTTTGTAAGGAACGGCCAAACTATTCAAAGTGGCTGTGCCACTTTGCATTCCCACCCATAACGAATGAGAATTCCTGTTGCTCCACATCCTTGCCATCATTTGGTGGTGTTAGTGTTTTGAATTTTTGCCGTTCTAATAGTTGTGTAGAGGTGTGTCATTATTATTTCAATTTGCAATTTCCTAATGAGGTATGATGTTGAGCATCTTTTCCTATGTTGATTTTCCATCTGTATATCTCCTTTGGTGAGGCATTTGTGAAGATCTTTTGCCTGGGTTATTTAATCAAGTTATTTGTTTTCTTGTGGTTGAGTTTTAAGAGTTCTGTGCGTCCTTTGGATATCAGTCCTTTATCAGATATGTCTTTGAAAATATTTTCTCCTAACCTATCAGATATGTCTTTGACAATATTTTCTCCTAACCCTGATCTTCTCTTTCTCCTGACAGTGTCTTTCACAGAAGAGAAGTTTATAATTTTGAGGAGCTCCAACTTACTTTTTTCTCTGAAGGAGCATGTCTTTGGTGTCATACCTAAAAGCAAAACCATCTCCAAGCCCAAGGTCATCTAGATTTTCTTTGATGTAATCTTCCAGGTGTTTAATAATTTTGCATTTGACATTTGGCCTATGATACATTTTGAGTGAATTTTTTATGAAATGCATAACGTCTGTGTCAGGATTTTCTTTTCTTGCATGTGGATGCCCGGTTTTTCCAGAACTATTTGTTGAAAAGTTTATCCTTTCTCCGATTAGACTCACTCTAACAAGACTTGTACATTATCACTCTCCTTCCTGAGCCTAAATATCACACAAAGTCCCTATCTGAGAGCAGGCTCTGTTTCCTTTTTTTTTTTTAATTTACTGTTTTATTTAAACTCCATTGTTTTCTGTTTCTTTGTGTGCATTGGGTCTTTGTTGCTGAACACAGGCTTTCTCTAGTGGTGGTGAGCCAGGACTACTCTTTGTTATGGTGAGCGGGCTTCTCACTGCAGTGGCTTCTTTTGTTGCTGAGCACGGGCTCTAGGCATGTGGGTTTCAGCCGTTGTGGGTGGAAGGCTCTAGAGCACAGTGTCAGTAGTTGTGGCACGTGGGCTTAGTTGTTCTAAGGCATGTGAGATTTCCCCAGACCAGGACTCGAACCCATGTCCTCTGCATTCGCAGGTGGATTCTTAACCACTGTGCCACCAGGGAAGTCCTAGGCTCAGTTTCTTAATAACTGTGTGCTCTTAGCCAAGGCAATCAATCTCTCTGTGGCTCAATTTCCTCACCACTTAAATTTCAGTGACAGTTTTAGCCTCGCTGTATGGTTACATCAAATATCAGCAAAAGAATAAAATACTCTACAAATATTTCAATCACAATGGAATAATTTCGTAGTGAAGAGAGAAATATGTGACAACGTCTTTCTGCAAACCAACTAAGGATGCATCTCCATTTCTTTATTAATAATACTAATTGATAATTATATATAAATTCAGAAAACATTTTAGAGAACATTCTCAAGATAATTATTTCCTTCTCTGTGTTATTTCTATATCTCGACTATGCCCATTTATTACCGCTTTCAAATCCTGTACTGCAATTGGTTTTCTCACATCATGGTCTCATCTGCTGGAATGCGATCTCCTGGAGAACAGAAGTGGTGTTTTACTCATCTTGGTAAATACACAGCTTAACACACTTCTTGTCTTATAGCAAATACCCAAAAATATTTACTGGAATGAACCTCCTCTTAATAAAGTTTCTTTGGGGTTATATATAATTTTAGAAATATGAAAGAGTTGAATGAAAGAAATAATGTAATATACATTATTCTCTCCATTCATCCAAATATTAATTGACCCCCGCCCTCAGTTGTATGCTAGGCACTGAGGACCCGGTGTGAATATGCACACAAGCAGCTGACCGTCTGACTGCAGGATTGGGGTGGGGGAAGCACAGACAGGCAAATGAACAATTCATTATAAATTGGTAAGTTTTAGATTAAAATTACGTATAAGACGCCATAGGAGCACAACAGAGGGGTCACAGTCACTAAAAAAAATTAATATTTTGACATCTCTCCTTCCTAGATTATTTCTCTGAATTGAATTGAAGTCAAATAAACCACAGAGTTAGAGTTAGGAGATGCAGGTCCTACCTAAGGCATTCAAAACAACCAGTTAGTTAAAAGTTGAGTGCACTGTTTGGTCACCTAGCCACCTTAGAGAATGTGGTAACAAAAAATGTATACCTAGATTCTTCCAATATATATATATATATATTGGCTGCAGTAGGTCTTCATTGTTGCACACAGGCTTTCTCTAGTTCTGGCAAGTGAGGGCTACTCTTCATTGGGGTGCGTGGGCTTCTCAGTGTGGTGGCTTCTCTTGCTGCAAAGCGTGGGCTCTAGGTGCATGGGCTTCGGTCGTTTCGGTGCCTGGGCTCAATGGTTTTGGTTGGCGGGCTCTGGAGCACAGGCTCTGGAACACAGGCTCTGCAGTTGTGGCACATGGGCTTAGTTGCTCCACAGTATGTGGGATCTTTCCAGACCAGGGCTCGAACCCATGTCCCCTACATTGGCAGGCAGATTCTTAACCACTGTGCCACCAGGCTAGTCCCCACACATATTATTATTATCTCTTGAAAACCTCTAGGGTTTGGAAGTCATTTGGGAAATGCACGTACATGTTCAATCAGGAAAATTTCCTTTCATCTTCTGTGACTTTGCTAGGTTTCACCCCACCCCCATAAAACAAGTGTTTTCTTTTTAGTGTTTCCTTTAAGACCAGTTTTCAACATTATTGTGGGCAAATAGCAGTGAGAAAGTACAGATGACACCACCCTTTGCTAGGAGGCAGTGTTTTAATCATTTCCTCTCTGGTGTACTACTTGGATGACTAGAGGTGAGCTAATGTCAACAACATGCCCTCAGTTACCCTCTGAAAATACTTCACTTTGCTGATTGTTCCCTTAGGACTAGAGAACAGTTAGTCCTTTCTCTTGGCTTCAAACTATCAAGGTCTGATCAGTTCTTAACTATTTAAAGTCAGATAGAAATGGATGTGTACATCATCTGCTACTTGGATAGAGAGTCATAAACATGAATTAAATTAGCAGTTCAAGGAGAATACAGCAGGGGTGTACAGTCTCGGGTGTTAACTGACCACGTGAAGTAACGTTAATTAAAACTCTACTGCAAATTGCTATCATATTCAAGAAATATTCCAGGTGACAGTGTTGGGGTATTAAACACTTATTGGCAAAAAAAAAAGGAAAAAAAGGCATGACTTGTATGATAACTAGAGTAGTGACAATTGTTGAAATTACAGAAAGGCAGTGAGATCATTGCCCGATTTGAGGAGAAGTGATTTCTGCTTAAATAAAGTATCTTCTCATTAAAAGTGTAACCTTTGTTACCTTGGAAAATGAAAGAACTGAAAAGCTATGTCTTCTTTCTTTCTTTTATAGGAGATCAAATGAAACACAGAAGTACGAGAACTTGCTCGAGATCCAACTTGAATGAAGCCACTTTTTGAGGAGTGAACGCTCAGGATGGGGATCCAATAACAGCTGGACCATTTTCTCCTTTAGTCCATAAAAGTAGATCTCCATCATGAACACAGGTTGGAATAGATCTTAAATTGTCATTGTCACAGTTGTCACCTATGACTCTTGTAGAGAACTATTTCACTCCAGAACCGAAGAATGATGAATATAGGGTTCATCTCTGATAAACACTGACTGAAATCTCTCCCATCATGGATACCATCAAAAGGAGGTACAGTTAGGACAGAAATAGAACACAATGATGTATTTCCTTTCCCAATATGTAATGAATAAACTTTCGGACTATTCTTAATAATAAATATTTATTAAACAGAGCATCTAACTGAATATAACATATAAAAAAATAAAAATATAAGAAAATAACTTGACTCATGCAGCACTTTATCAAGGTGAATATAATGTAATTAGTCCATGAGCTTTACAGGGAAATGAATTGGCTGACTAGTCAGGGGACAGGCGCCAGAAGGTCATTGCCCAGTCAGGGTCACAGCTGTATCGGTGGATTGTTGGGCTCCTGTAGGCTTGGTCTGGCTCACATTTCTCCTGGTGGACTTGTCTATTGTTCGGACTGCTTTTTTCACCCACTCAACCTGTGGATCAGCACAGATTTTAAGGCCACGCCTGGTAATAAATCTGCAATGCAAGGAAAAGACAAACAAAATTAGTCACATCCTCAAAGCCTTGAGACCAGAAGTTAAGATCAGCTCATATATAAGAGACTTTGTGCAGAAATGAGTGGACAAACAGTCTTTCATATTCAGGAGACCATAAATGAAAATCTTTCTTCTGCAATCTATTTTCGCATAAAGGAGAAATGGCTCCAGGTAATACCCAGATCCCTTGTTCAACATAACTTGCAGCCTTCTTCTCTCATCATTGCTAACAAATGATGTCATTAAACTGGACATTTGAGGTCATCTAGTCCAATTATCACATGTCATCTTAGTCTTCAAAACTAAGCACACTCATCTTATTTTCTGGGCAAAAGGGGATTTCTTTATGCTATTTGAAGGGGGTAAAGTTGCGGTTGTGTGTTGGGAAGAGTTGCTGCTCTGAAAATGAGATCCTGGAAAAGAATGGTACCATATAGGCTAGCTGTTGACACTATTCCTTGAGCTATGGCAACTGATAAAGGCTGGCACTCTACACCAGCAACCATGAGGGAAGAGAAAGGCAGCGGAGGGGAGGGATGGGAACGGATGCACCCCACACCAGTGTGGCCCTACAGTCAAACCCTGATCTGAACCAGCCAGCTCTAAACCTAGCCCTGGGGACAGAGCACATTATTCATCTGCTTCCCACAGAAGTTAGATTCTTCTCCTAAGATAAATCAGAAAGGAGGCTGATATTCTCCTTAGCTGCCAACTTTTGTCATAATTATTGTTCGAGGCTACATAAAGACACCCTTTATATGGAAAAACAAAAGGACTATTGGCTAAGTGGAGGTCTTCCTCCTTGTCGCCTGATTTTTCCTGAGGAGGGCAGCATTTCTATCTATTGTGCTCCATCAAGCCCAGATGTGGGGGCGAGAAACTCACATCACTGCTTTCATGGAGCCCTCCTTGATGGTGTACGTCTTAATGTTTTTAATTGGCAGTCGCTGGGTAGTCAGACTCACACAGATTGACTTCTCTAGAACTTCACTCCCCACACCTGGTAAGGGAAACAAAGAAAACAAAGGATGAAATATAATTTCTAACAGTACATATGTTAGAGTGCTGTAAATAAAATAACAAAGAGTGACCTGATCGAGAGTAATTTGGGGAAGGCAACACGAAATGTGGGAGAGGCAGCTCATTTTTGACTGAATAAATAAAGGGGTTGTCATGTTCAGTGGTAATATGTGAAACATGTAAAGGAAGTAGTTCATAAAGTACTCATCCTCCACAGAAATAACCCAGGGGGATTAAGATTTTTAAGTTTAGAGAACATCTTAAATTGAGAAAAGAAGATAACTTGGGAGAGTTAATAATAGTAAGGGTTTGCTAAAATCTAATAATGGTTTCTAAGTGCTGATTTTCTCCCAAGCTGGTATTTGCTTCTCAGAGAAGCAAGTATTGTCAGAGAATATTTGTCAGAGAAATAATCAGTCAAAAGGCATCTAAAATCATAGCTGATGATAATGAAGCTTGAGCTGTAGTGCTGCTGATATCAGAAGGCTTTTGTGGGGGGGGGTACACCAAGTTCAATCATCTGTTTTTATACACATTTCCCCATATTCCCTCCCTCCCTCATCTCCCCCCCCCCGAGTCCCCCCCACCCTCCCCGTCCCAGTCCTCTAAGGCATCTTCCATCCTTGAGTTGGACTCCCTTTGTTATACAACAACTTCCCACTGGCTATCTATTTTACAGTTGGTACTATATATATGTCTGTGGTACTCACTTGCTTCGTCCCAGCTTCCCCTTCACCCCAGCCCCCCCCCCAAACCGAGGGCTTTTTATAAACGTGAAACTGAGCAGAAGGGGTGCACTCATATTGCTCTTCATCTCTCCTTCTCTCTGTCACTCAATATCCAGCCTCACATTCCTTACCCTCGACACTTGACAACTGATTTCTAATGCTGAACTGACTCTGAACCCAGTGAAAAAGGGAAATGCCCAAGTGTCTGCACTCCTCCTCAGTCTTCTTTCCTTACTTGTAACAGGTTTCCACCAAAACCCAGGGCAGCAAGTGGCAGCCTATTGTCTCAGAGAAATGCCAATCAGCCATGGCTTGGGCAACATTAGGCCTAAATGTTTTTGTTTCATCAATATATCTTGTATTTGGGGCACAATGTCATGGAGTTCCAGACATTGCCATCTCGATTTATGGACACCCTTGCGGATCCATGATCAGGTTCAGATATTCTAGCCTACATAATGTCTATAGATTAGGAGGTTGAAAGGAGAGTTAGCTGAAACATTCATTATACCCAAAGGGTATTCTCGCTCGTTGCCAGAGCCACATGGAGAAATACACTCCAATCAGTTGCGAAAAAATGATCCCTTAACAAATATGTGTAGAATGCTCAGGTGAGACTCAGTGTAGCTAAGCCTCATGTGGGCAAGTCTTGTAGGATTATTTGGTTGCATATAAGGCCTTAATATTTGTTAGCAGTTATAGTATCTTATAAACTCAAAAACTGATCATAAGTGGGAACGACATTCATAGCAGTAGTAATAGCCTCTCTTATACACTTAAAGCTAATATTGATTTCCTGGGTATAAAGGTACGAGCTTCCAGTCATGTTTGTGTTAAGAGAAAACATTGATTTGCTTCAGAACATGCACCCTTTAGGTCATTTCCGCCTTGTGAACTCCCCAAATTTTGAGATCAATATTAAATAGGCAAAAGCTTCAAAGCTATGTACAGTTGTCATCACCATTCCACAGCTAACATTAATCCAGAAATTAGGACTTGTGTGGAAACCTAAGATTTATTTCATTTTAATCCTGGGTAAGCTTATCAGTCATCATATTCATTCATAGATAAGTAAGCATTGGCCAACAGAGGTGAAGATATTTACCACAGATCACCCAATTATGAAAAATAGCAGCCCAGATTGTAACCAGGTTCTATCTTCAAAATCTGCAAAGTCCTCTAGAGTCAAATTATTCCCCTTTTGCACATGGGAAGCCTGAGGCTTAGCTTAGAGAAAGTAGTTTACTCCAGTCACAACCTGAGTCAAACCAAAATGTGTGGCCTCTGCCAGCATATCTAGATATTCCTTATCTCATAAATAAGCTATGACTTACCTTCCACAGTGTATGCAGCGAGACAGCAGATCCCAAGAAAGGCCAGGATGAGAAGTCTCATGGCTGAGATCCTGCTGAGCTGTGCAGCGAGAGGCTGAGGAACTGCTCCTTTGAGTCTCTTTTATTCCTCCAGTGGTCAGCACACTTCCTGTGGTGAGAAGGGTCTTTCAAGGTGGGTGTGGAATCACGGAAAGTCTTTGCAATACTGATGCTTTCATTGTTTGAAAAAAAAAACGTTCCTTTGTCCCCACTCATACTAACCCAATACCTTGTGGCCTTTTCTCTTCCTCCTGTGGCTAACGTGTCAGTGAAACCAAATGTGTGCACCAAAGAAATGTAGTTTTCTCTTCTCCTGCCACCAGGCTAAATTCAAACCTTCCACTGCAGACATGCCCCAAGGTCACGTCAGTGTCATAGCCCAGCACGGGGACAGTGTAAAGGAAACGAGGTGGGGTGGTCACTGTGGTCTGGGCCCCCCACCTACCTCATGTAACATCCCCTGTGACATGAGGCTTCCACCACCAGTGATCATATGACCTTCCCCACAGTGATCATAGGGCAGACATCCTCAGGACTCTAGGGAGACGAAGGATGCTGTCTTCTTCCCAGCTTTCTCTGCTCTGCCTCATCAATAAACCCTTTATTTTCACCACTCTCCCAGCAAACCCCTTTTGGAGCCTGTCTATATGCACAGCGTTGCTATATTGTAACTTAATACATAACTTTTAAAAAGATTTTGAAAAGTTGTCCTGAGAGAAACTTTATTTCGGAAAAAAGAAAAAGAAAATTATCTACTATCTTACCATTCTGTTTTTATTTTTAATGTTTTTCAGTGAGTCTCTATTGGTATACATGTGTTTGCAGAATTGTGACAATTATAAATACTATATTTACATCAGTTTGAATATCTTCCCAGTTTCTTAATATCCTTCATGTTTCTATTCTGAATAAACACAGACACTTAAACCATTCCCTTATAATTTATTATTATGTAGACCAGATCTATAAGGTAAATTTTCTTTAAAATACACTGAATCATTTGCTTTTAATCACCAGGAGTGAGGTTACTAGGTAGAATCATATGATCATCTTTACAACTTTTGCTACATATTAACATATAATCTTCCCAAATTGTAATTTCACTTTGCAATGCTTCCAGCAGGGACTGACTGTATGGATTACAATATAACCTTTCTGGCACTCAGTTTTTTGTTGTCCAGTTTTGTTTTGTCTTGTTTTCTTTAACATAGATATCTATAAAGTGCATTTATTAACTATGTGTGTAGCTCAAAGGTTTTGTCATTACTAGACAGGGATGAGAAAATAACATTCTTATTAAATATATGTATAGCTAAAAGCTTTTGCCATTGCTATTAGGAATATGAAAACAAACTCCTGTATTTCTATAAAAATTATAGGTTAACCTCTAAGATATTTTTCATCAATGGCATTTAATTTTCCAGTCAGACTTTACTCACAACTTCAAATACGTTTTAGTTATTCCTACCTGGCTATGCCATCAGCCCTTAAACTCTGAACACACCCTTCCAGGCAAAATGCTTCTCCTCCTATTACTCCTTAATGTGGGATAATGTTTTCTTCTATTCAATTTCCAAATACAGATCCCCTGCAGCATCTTAGACTCATTGCTAGCCACCCACATGTTTTTCTCAACAAATCTGTACTAAGCGTATTTTCTAAGCAGCTCTTCTAGATGTCTTCTCTCTCCCCACACTGCTCAAGGCAGGACCTCCTCATCCCTCGTTAGGACAACTGCAGTAGACCAACTGATTCCCCAGGCCTGAGTCTCCTCCCTTTCCAATCTGTCCTCCACAGAATTGCCAGAGTAATCATTCTAAAGCCTTGATCTAATCAAGCTATTTTCCTGCTGAGAACTTCTTTGCTGATTCTCGTTGCCTACAGGATTCATTTCAGACCTCACATGGTCGTTTATAACAGTGTTCAAGATCTGACGCTGCTTGTCCTTTAAGACTCTTCTTCCACTCCCCGTGTACATGTTCCAAAACCACTAGTCTTAACAACTGTCTGTGCAGTCAACCAAATGGGTCGTCCTCTTTTGTACTCCCCACGTGCTGCTTCCTATATCTGTAATGTCCATCCCAGCTCTCTACATAAGTTTTCCTGAATTCTCTAGGTACAATTAAGTTGGGCCATTTTCCATGTTCTCTTGGAACATTCTAGCCATCATTACTCTTTAACTATTCTCACTTTATCCCCTATTCAATTACATGTCTGCATCTCCCACTAGATGGCAGGCGCCTTGAGAGTAGGGAATTTGCCTCAGTCCTGTCTGCGTTCCTGGCACGAACAGAATGTCTGTTGTGTAGTGGTCACTCACCAAATGTATTTTGAAAAATGAATTTTTTTTCAAAAGACCAACATGTAATATTGTACATTAAGTAAAGGATGAACATCTAAAAACATAAAGCCAGAAGACTGTGCCTGTGTCTTCCTGTCATGTTTAAAATCAAGTAGACAATTTGAACAATGGCTACACTTAGCATGTTAAAATGGAATTTCTTAAACACTGAGAATGAATTATTCATTTCCGTTTTTTAAAGCATGTACTAGAGTCACTGATGGGGAAGAATTAAGTAACCAACAAAAAAGTAGACACCTAGTACAAAATGGGCATCATCTGCTACTGTGTGGACATTGGTTGACAACCAGTTGAACGCCAATAGAACAAAACTCTCTCCTCTCTTTCTCTTACATGCCACACACAATTGGTGAGAAAATACTGTTGTCTCTCTATCTTCAAAACAGAATCTAAACCCTTCCTACCAGCCCAAGAGACTCAACACCAAGCCACCATCATGTCTCACCTGAATTAATGGATTTGTGCAACAGTCTCCCCCTGGTTTTCCTAATTCCACCCTTATTTTCTTTTGGTCAATTTATCAATCTGACAAAAGTGAACATTTCAAAATATAATTAATATGTTACTTCTCTGCTCAAACATCCTTCAATGGAGCACGTTTTCTTGAGTGAACGCCAAAGTCTTTTTTTTCCCTAAGTATTGTTTAATATATTTAGATGCTCTGCTGTACATTAACCACTTAACTCTAGTGTAAAGCTTAAAGGGCAAAAGTATTAAAGATAAATATAGCTACCATAATTTGTTACTGATACACATTATTAGAAAGAGGAAAACTAAGGCATGGAAAACATAAATTGGTGGGAGGATTTAAAGGACAGAGGTTTTGCATGCAAACTTACATTGTTATCAGCTTACAGTAGGCTGCTATATTTGTAAGATGTTTATGTAACCTTCATGGTAACCACAAAGTAAAACAGTATATACACAGAAGAAAAAAGATAGGGATCAAAGCACATCACTATAGAAAATCATCAATTCACAAACAAATTCAGCAAGAGAGAAAGAAACAAGGAGACTACAGAACAACTAGAAAACAATTAAGATAGCGTTAGTAAGTCCTTACTTATCAATAATTGCTTTAAATGTAAATGGATTAATTCTCCAATCAAAAGACAGGAAGTGACTAAATGGATTTTTTAAAAAGACCCAAGTACATACTGTCTGCAAGAGACTCACTTCACCTTTAAGGACACACATCAGCTCAGAGTAAATGGATGGAAGAAGATACCCCATGAAAGTGGAAACCTAAAGGGAGCAGGGATAACTGTACTTAGACAAAATAGACTTTAGGTCAAAAAAAAAAAAAAAAAAGCAAGGTCACAAAGAATGTTAGTAAAAGAAAGTGTTTATATAATGAGAAAGGGGTCCATTCATCAAGAAGATGTAACAATTGTTAAGACTCTACATAGATACAGCCTTTACAAGGCTTTACAAGTACCTCCATGACCTATGCTCTCATCTCCCACTTACTCTCTGACATCATCTCCTGCTACTCTTCCCTGCTTGTTTCTCCACTGCCGTCACAATGACCTCCCTGTTGTTTCCCAGACATGGCAGCATGCTCCTGCCTTCAATATTTTTCACTTGCTGTTTACTTCGCCTGGTATTTTCTTCCCTCAGACATAAGCATGGCTCATTCCCTTACCCCCTTCAATCTTTTGCTCGAATATTGCTTTCTCATTGTGGCTTTCCCTGACTACCCACTTTAAAACTGCACACACATATATCAATTCTGGTATCACTTGATTTCTCTTTGCTGCTCTACTTTCATTCATAGTACCTAGCACCTTCTAATATGAGAATAATTTACTTTTCTATTATCCATCTTTTTCCTAGAAATGTTTATCTTTTTCATTTCCTCAGAGTCTAGGACAATGCCTGGCACAAAGAAGGTACTGAATTAATATATCCATACTAAATGTACATGTATAAGAATGCATAAGCGTATGAGTGTGAGAGAAGGCATATGCAACACATAAAACATTTGTACCTGCAAATTCTAGTACTCTGGAAGATCAGTACCATTTATTTATATATGTGTGGCCACAGAGTGGAATGATAGAATCCATTTTTGAAGGAAAACTTTCCTTTTTGAGGGAAGAAGCTATAACATGAAGGTTAAAAGTAAGAAAACGCAATATAGATTCTCTTCCCTTTCTACGGTATGGTCTGAATATTTTGATTCATCTGAAAGAAATTTAATTAAATTTTATCATATGGAATGTGTAATTCACATAAAAATTGCTTTTCTGTAGAATGCATGTTTGTATAATACTCCATTTTTGTATTGGATAATTTGCCATTTTCTCATTGGTGTGTACAATTTCTTTATGTATTGCCATACTAAATCTTTGTCTAAGTGTTGCAAATACTATCTCAGTTGGTAGCTTACCTTTTCACTTCCTTTATGATGTCTCTGATGAACAAAAAATATTAATTTTAGTATAATCAAATTTATCAATACTTTATTCTATAGTTAGTACTTTTTGTGCTTTAATAAATTCTTTTCTTCTCCAAAGTCAGAACAACTTACTCCACTAAGACTTTAAAGTCTTGTATTTGACACAAATTTTTCACCTTTCTAGTGGTTATTTCTGTATGTCATATAAGGTATAGATGCAAATGCATTTTTTCCTCTTTAGATAACTGAATTTTCTAGCTCTGGTTTTGAATAGTTCTTCCTCTTCCCATACTACCTGTCCTATATTAGGGTTCCACATACATGTGCACCTGTTTCACGTTCGCTACTCTGTTCCATTGGTAAATCTGTCTACCATTGGCTCATACCATTCTATTATTTAATTACTCTAGGAGTATCATTTAACCTTAATTTCTAGTTGGGCAACCTCCCCCCCTTTAATCTTTTTCTTCAGAAGTGTCTTGGCTTAAGCTCACTGGTGATCACGAAAATGTAAATCAAGACCATGGTGTGACCCCACTTTATTCCCACTCAAATGGCCAAAGTTAAGTCTGAGAATACCACTGTGATGGCAGGGATATGGAGCAACATAAATGACTCATGGCATTAGAAATTGGTACCACACTTGGAATAGCAGTTTGGCATCATTATGTAAAGCTACACATGTGCAGACTGGGAAGTGGAAGTTCCAGAAATTCCACTCCTAGGTATAAACTTAGAGAATATCAAAAGGAAGGAGCATATAGATGGGAGCTATTTGAAAGGCTCAAGGAATTTGAAATGTTATGTTGGTGGTAGGTTACTGGTGGAACCTTATACAACTTAATTAATTGTATTAAAGAAGGTCATATGTAGATCAATGATGGTAACATACAAATGCATAATTCAGAATAGACTAACTGCTATAACAAGCAAAAAATAACTCTCAGTGGCATAACACCACAAAAATGTTTATCACTGACTCACACAAAAATCAATGCAGAAGTTCCTAGCCAGTTGTTTTCTTGATGGCTCTTCTCCAAAATGTGATTCAGGAATCCAGTCTGCTTTCACCTTTGAGCAAAACCATCCCTTACACCTTGGGGTTCTTTTCTTCCAGCTGCAGGAAGGGAATGAAAGAACATGGAAAAGGTACACTTACTCTTAACTCCTTTGATCTGAATGTGACACTTTTTCTTTGGTCACATTTCACTAGTGAGAACAAGTTATCTGGTCCCTTCTAAAAGCAAAGACAGAGGGGAAGAATGGGGTTGCACCTGGGAAATGTGATCTAAATCTGTGCTTGGAAAGAAGAGCAATTAAGGTCTAGCACACCCTGCTGCAGCCATAGAACTGTGATTAACCCACTTGTGCAGCTACTGTTCTGGGTTTTTTTATACACAGTAAACAATTTTATTACTCTTCTGCCATTTCCTTTCTATTTTTTTCTCACAATTTCACTGACATATAATTAACATGCAGCACTGTATTAGTGTAAGGTCTACAGCATAATGATTTGACCTACCTATATCATGAAATAATTATCACAACATTTAATAGCTATCTATCATCTCATATAGATACAACATTAAAGAAATAGAAAAAAATATTTTTCCTTGTAATGCAAACCCTGGATTTCCTCTCTTAACAACTTTCATATATAACATAGAGCAGTGTTAATTATATGTTTGTACATTTCGACTACTTTCATCTAATCTCCTCTCTCTCCACACCCCGTCTCTGTAAATACAAATCCAATCCTCTTTTTTTTCTGTTTGTCTGTTGGTTTGTTTCTTTTTTTTTTTTCTGTAAGAAGTTTTATTGAGATACAATTGACATACAATAAACTACATATATTTACAGTGTACGATTTGATTTCTTTTTCTTATTAGTAATGTATATATGGCAATCCCAACCTCACAATTCATTCCCTCCCAATCGCTCCCTCCCGCTTTCCCCACTTGGTGTCCACATGTTTGTTCTCTGTATCTGTGTCTCTACTTCTGCCTTGCAAGCTGGTTGATATGTACTATTTTGCTAGATTCCACATGTGTGTGTTAATATATGACATTTGCTTTTCTCTTTCTAACTCACTTCACTCTGTATGACAGTCTCTAGGTCCATCCATGTCTCGGCGAATGTCCCATTTTCATTCCTTTGTACAGCTGAGTAATAGTCCGTTGTTTATATGTACCACTTCTTTATCCACTCATCTGTTGATGGACATTTAGGTTGCTTCCATGTCCTGGCTATTGTAGATAGTGCTGCAATGAACATTGGGGTGCATGTGTCTTTTTGAATTATGGTGTTCTCTAGGAATAAGCCCAGCAGTGGGATTGCTGGGTCATACGGTAACTCTAGTTTTAGTTTTGCAAGGAGCCTCCATACTGTTCTCCACAGTGCCTCTATCAATTTACATTCCCACCAACAGTGCGAGAGCATTCCCTTTTCTCCACAGCCTCTCCAGCATTTACTGTCGGTAGATTTCCTGATGATGCCCATTCTAATCAGTGTGAGGCGATACCTCATTGTAGTTTTGATTTGCATTTCTCTAATAATTAGTGATGTTGAGCAGCTTTTCATGTGCCCCTTGGCCATCCGTTTGTCTTCTTTGGAGAAATGCCTGTTTAGGTCTTCTGATCATTTTTTGATTGGGTTGTTTGCTTTTTTGGTATTGAGCTACATGAACTGTTTATATATTTTGGAGATTAATCCTTTGTTGATTCGTTTGCAAATATTTTCTCCCATTCTGAGGGATGTCTTTTTGTCTTGCTTATACTTTCCTTTGCTGTGCAGAAGCGTTGAAGTTTCATTGGGTCTCACTTTATTTTTGTTTTTATTTCCATTACTCTAGGAGGTGGATCAAAAAAGATCTTGCTGTGATTTATGTCCCAGAGTGTTTTTCCTATGTGTTCCTCAAGGAGTTTTATACTGTCTGCCTTACACTTAGGTCTTTAACCCATTTTAAGTTTATTTTTGTGTATGGTGTAAGGGAGTGTTCTCATTTCATTCTCTTGCATGTAGCTGTCCAGTTTTCCAAGCACCACTTATTGAAGAGGCTGTCTTTGCTCAATTGCATATCCTTGCCTCCTTTGTCTTAGATGATGTGACCAGAGTTTATCTCTGGGCTTTCTATCCTGTTCCATTGATCTATATTTCTGTGTTTGTGCCAGTACCATATTGTCTTGATTACTGTAGCTTTGTAGTATAGTCTGAAGTCCGGGAGTCTGATTCCTCCAGCTACATTTTTTTCCCTCAAGATTGCTTTGGCTGTTCAGGGTCTTTTGTGTCTGCATACAAATTTTAGGATCTTTTGTTCTAGTTCTGTGCAAAATGCCATTGGTAATTTGATAGGGATTCCATTGAATCCATAGATTGCTTTGGGTAGTATAGTCATTTTCACAATGTTGATTCTTCCAATCCAAGAACATGATATATCTCTCCATCTGTTTGTGTCAACTTTGATTTCTTTCATAAATGTCTTATAGTTTTCTGAGTACAGGTCTTTTACCTCCTTAGGTAGGTTTATTCCTAGGTATTTTATTCTTTGTGTTGCAATGGTGAATGGGAGTGTTTCTTTAATTTCTCTTTCTGATCTTTCATTGTTAGTGTATAGGAATGAAAGAGATTTCTGTGCATTAATTTTGTATCCTGCAACTTTACCAAATTCATTGATTAGCTCACGTAGTTTTTGGGTGGCATCTTTAGGATTTTCTATGTGTAGTATCATGTCATCTGCGAACAGCGACACTTTTACTTCTTTTCCAATTTGGATTCCTTTTATTTCTTTTTCTTCTCTGATTGCTGTGGCAAGGACTTCCAAATCTATGTTGAATAGTAGTGGTGAGAGTGGACATCCTTGCCATATTCCTGATCTTAGAGGGAATGCTTCCAAGTTTTCACCATTGAGAATGATGTTTCTATGGGTTTGTTGTATATGGCTTTTATTATGTTGAGGTAGGTTCCCTCTGTGCCCACCTTCTGCAGAGTTTTTATCATAAGTGGGTGTTGAATTTTGTCAAAAGCTTTTTCTGCATCTATTGAGATGATCATGTGCTTTTTATCCTTCAATTTGTTAATATGGTGTATCACATTGATTGATTTGAGTATATTGAAGAATCCTTGCATCCCAGGGATAAACCCCACTTCATCATGGTGTATGCTCCTTTTAATGTGTTGTTGGATTCTGTTTGCTAGTATTTTGTTGAGGAATTTTGCATCTAAATTCATCAGTGATATTGGTCTGTAATTTTCTTTTTTTGTAGTATCTTTGTCCGGTTTTGGTATCAGGGTGATGGTGGCCTTGTAGAAGGATTTTGGAGTGTTCCTTCCTCTGCAATGTTTTGGAAGAGTGTGAGAAGGATGGATGTTAGCTCTTCTCTAAATGTTTGATAAAATTCACCCGTGAAGCCATCTGGTTTGTTCCATTTGTTTGTTGGAAGATTTTTAATCACAGTTCCAGTTTCATTACTTGTGATTGGTCTGTTCATATTTTCTATTTCTTCCTGATTCAGTCTTGCAAAGTTATACCTTTCTAAGTATCTGTCCATTTCATCCAAGTTGTGCATTTTATTGGCATATACTTGCTTATAGTAGTCTCCTATGGTGCTTTTTATTTCTGCAGTGTCCGTTATAACTTCTCCTCTTTCATTTCTAATTTTATTGATTTGCGTCTCTGTTTCTTGATGAGTTTTGCTAGAGGCTTATCAATTCTATTTATCTTCTGAAAGAACCAGCTTTTAGTTTTATTGATTTTTGCTATTGTTTTCTTTGTTTCTATTTCATTTATTTCTGCTCTGATCTTTATGATTTCTCTGTCTACTAACTTTGGGTTTTGTTCACTCTTCTTTCTCTAGTTTCTTTAGGTGTAAGGTTAGACTGTTTATATGGGATTTTTCTTGTTTCTTGAGGTAGGAATGTATTGCTATAAACTTCCTCCTTAGAACTTCTTTTGCTGCATCCTATAGATTTTGGATCATTGTGTTTTCATTGTCATTTGTCTCTAGGTATTTTTTGAGTTCCTCTTTGATTTCTTTAGTGATCTCTTGGTTATTTAGTAGCGTGTTGTTTAGCCTCCATGTGTTTGTGTTTTTTATAGATTTTTCCTGTAATTGATTTCTAATCTCATAGCAGTGTGGTCACGAACGATGCTTGATAACAATTTCAATTTTCTTAAATTTACCAAGGCTTGATTTGTGACCCAAAATGTGATCTGTCCTGGAGAATGTTCCACATGCACTTGAGAAGAACTTTAATCTGCTGTTTGGGGTTTTAATATTATATAGATATCTGTTAAGTCTAGCTAATTTTTTGAGTCATTTAAAGCTTGTGTTTCCTTATTGATTTTGTGTCTGGATGATCTGTCCATTGGTGTAAGTGGGGTGTTAAAGTCGGTT
Organism: Hippopotamus amphibius kiboko; assembly: GCF_030028045.1. Lineage (NCBI taxonomy): Eukaryota > Metazoa > Chordata > Mammalia > Artiodactyla > Hippopotamidae > Hippopotamus > Hippopotamus amphibius. The sequence continues at coordinate 139,621,927 of NC_080188.1, read as the reverse complement.
TGTTTGTTTCTGAAGTATAATTAACCTAAAAAAAATGTTAGTTCCTGGAACAAAACATAGTGATTCAATGTTTCTATACATTCCAAAATGATTGTTGTCATCTGTCACCTTACAAAAATATTACAAAATGATTGACTATATTCCCCACACTGTATATTTCATGAACGTGGCTCTTTTGTTTTATACCTGAGTGTTTGTACCTCTTGATTTCCCTCACCTACTTCTTCCCCTTACTCACTGCCCTTCCCTCAGGCAACCACCTGTTTTTTCCTCTGTATCGATAACTCTGTTTGTGTTTATTTATGTTTGTCCATTTGCTTGGTTTTTTTGGATTCCACATAAGTGAAATAATACTCTGTTTTTCTCTGTCTGACTTATTTCACTTTGCATAATTCCCTCTAGGTCCATCCATGTTGTTGCAAATAGCAATATTTCATTTGCCTAAGTTTCCATTTTATTTTTATTGGCATATAATTGCTTTCCATACTTGTACCAGGTTTGAGGTACACCAAAGTCAATCAGCTGTATTTATACACATATCCCCATATTCCCTCCCTAACTTGACTCGCCCCCACACTCCCCATCCCAGCCCTCTAAGGCATCATCCATCATTGAGTTGATCTCCCTTTGTTATACAGCAACTTCCCATTGGCTATTTTATAGTTGGTAGCATAAATATGTCTATGCTACTCTCTCACTTCATCCCAGCTTCCTCTACAACCCCGCCCCCCAACCTCATGTCCTCCAGTCCATTCTCTGCATCCTTATTCTTGTCTTGTCACTGGGTTCATCAGTACCATTTTTTATTTGTTTTTTTAGATTCCATATATGTGAGTTAGCACACAATATTTGTTTTCTCTTTCTGGCTTACTTCACTCTGTATGACAGATTCTAGGTCTATCCACCTCATTACATATAGCTCCATCTCATTCCTTTCTATGGCTGAGTAATATTCCATTGTATATATATGCCACATCTTCTTTATCCATTCATTTGTTGATGGGCATTTAGGTGGCTTCTATGCCCTGGCTATTGTAAATAGTGCTGCAATAAACATTATGGTACATGACTCTTTTGGGATGATGGTTTACACTGGGTATATGACCAGGATTTGGCTTACTGGATCATATGGTAGTTCTATTTGTAGTTTTTTAAGGAGCCTCCAAATTGTTATCCATAGTGGATGTACCAACTTACATTCCCACCAACAGTGCAGGAGAGTTCCCTTTTCTCCACACCCTCTCCAACATTTGTTGTTTCCAGATGTTTTGATGATGGCCATTCTGACTGGTGTGAGGTGATACCTCATTGTGGCTTTGACGTGTATTTCTCTGATGATTAGTAACCTTGAGCATCTTTTCATGTGTGTGTTGGCCATCTGTATGTCTTCTTTGGAGAAATCTCTATTCAGGTCTTCTGCCCATTTGTGGATTGGGTTATTTGCTTTTTTGCTATTAAGCTGCATAAGCTGCTTGTATATGTTGGAGATTCATCCTTTCTCCATTGTTTCATTGGCAACTATTTTTTCCCATTCGGAGGGTTGCCTTCTTGTCTTGTTGATGGTTTCTTTCGCTGTGCAAAAAAGCTTTTAAGTTTCATGAGGTCCCATTTGTTTATTCTTGATTTTATTTCCATGATTCTAGGAGGTGGGTCTAAAAGGATCTTGCTTTGATGGATGTCATTGAGTGTTCTGCCTATGTTTCCCTCTAGGAGTTTTATAGTGTCTGGCCTTCCATGTAGGTCTTTAATCCATTTGGAGTTGATTTTTGTGTATGGTGTTAGGAAGTGTTCTAATGTCATTCTCTTACATGTCGCTGTCCAATTTTCCCAGCACCACTTATTGAAGAGGCTGTCTTTTTTCTATTGTATATTCGTGCCTCCTTTGTCAAAGATAAGGTGCCCATATGTGCTTGGGTTTACCTCTGAGTTCTCTATTCTATTCTATTTTTCTTCCTTTCTATTTTTGTGCCAGTACCTTACTGTCCTGATCACTATGGCCTTGTAGTATAGTTTGAAGTCAGGAAGCCTGATTCCACCAACTCCATTTTTCCTTCTCAAGATTGCTTTGGCTATTCAGGGTCTTTTGCATTTCCATACAAATCGTAAGATTTCTTGCTCTAGTTCTGTGAAAAATGCCATTGGTCATTTGATCAGGATTGCATTGGATCTGTAAATTGCTTTGGGTAGTACAGTCATTTTCACAATGTTGATTCTTCCAATCCAGGAACATGGTATGTCCCTCCATCTGTGTGTGTCATCTTTGATTTCTTTCTTCATTGTCTTACAGTTTTCTGCATACAGATCTTTTGCCTCCTTAGGCAGGTTTATTCCTAGGTATTTTATTCTTTTTGTTGCAATGGTGAATGGGAGTGTTTCCTTAATTTCTCTTTCTGCTCTTCCATTGTTAGTGTATAGGAATGCAAGAGATTTCTGTGCCTTAATTTTGTATCCTGCTACGTTACTAAATTCATCAGTTAGTTCTAGCAGTTTTCTGGTAGAGTCTTTAGGGTTTTCTATGTATAATATCATGTCATCTGCAAAGAGCCACAATTTTACTTCTTCTTGTCCAATTTCGATTCCTTTTATTTCATTTTCTTCTCTGATTACTGTGGCTACAACTTTCAAAACTGTGTTGAATAATAATGGTGAGACTGGACACCTTTCTCTTGTTCCTGTTCTTAGAGGGAATTCTTTCAGTTTTTCACCATTTAGAAAGATGTTGGCTTTTGGTTTCTCATATATGGCTTTTATTATGTTGAGGTAATTTCCTTCTATGCCCACTTTCTGGAGAGTTTCTATCATAAATGGATGTTGAATATTGTCAAAAGCTTTTTCTGCATCTATTGAGATGATCATATGGTTTTTATCCTTCAAGTTGTCGATATGATGTATCATGGTGATTCATTTTTGTATATTGAAGAATCCTTGCATCCCAGGGATAAGCCCCACTTGATCATGATGTATGATCTTTTTAATGTGCTGTTGGATTCTGTTAGCTAGTATTTTGTTGAGGATTTTTGCATCTAAATTCATCAGTGATATGGGTCTGTAAATTTCTTTTTTTTTTAGTATTTTTGTCTGGTTTTTGTATCAGGGTGATGGTGGCCTCATAGAAGGATTTCGGAGTGTTCCTTCCTCTGCAATGCTTTGAAAAAGTTTGAGAAGGCTAGATATTTTCTCTTCTCAAAATGTTTCATAGAATTCGCCTGTGAAGCCATCTGGCCCTGGGCTTTTGTTTGTTGGGAGATTTTTACTAACAGCCTCAATTTCCGTACTTGTGATTGTCTGTTCATATTTTCTCTTTCTTCCTGGTTCAGTCTTGGAAGATTGTATTTTTCTAAGAATTTATCCATTTCTTCTAGGTTATCCAATTTTTTGGCATATAGTTGCTTCTGGTAGTCTCCCATGATCTTTTGTATTTCTGTGGTGTCTGTTGTTACCTCTCCTCTTTCATTCCTAATTCCGTTCATTTGCATCTTCTCCCTTTCTTTCCTGATGAGTCTGGCTAATGGTTTATCAATTTTGTTTATCTTCTCAAAGAACCAGCTTTTAGTGTCATTAATTTTTGCTATTGTTTCCTTCCTTTCTTTTTCATTTATTTCTGATCTGATCTTTATGATTTCTTTCCTTTTGTCACTTTGAGATTTCTTTGTTCTTCTTTCTCTAATTGTTTTAAGTGTAAGGTTAGGTTGTTTATTTGATACTTTTTTTGTTTCTTAAGGTAGGACTGTATTTCTCTAAATTTCCCTCTTAGAACTGCTTTTGCTGTGTCCCATAGGTTTTGGGTTGTTGTGTTTTCATTGTCATTTGTTTCTAGATATTTTTTGATTTCCTCTTTGTTTCTTTAATGATGTCTTGGTTGTTTAATAGTGCATTGTTTAGCCTCCATGTGTTTGTATTTTTTGCAGTTGTTTTCCTGTAATTGATATCTAGTCTCATGGTGCTGTGGTCAGAGAAGATGTTTGCTATGATTGCAATTTTCTTGAATTTACTGAGGTTTGATATGTGACCCAAGATGTGATCTATCCTGGGAAATGTTCCATGTGTACTTGAGAAGAAAGTGTAGTCTGTCATTTTTGGATGGACTGTCCTATAAATATCAAGTAAGTTGAGATGGTCTAATGTGTCATTTAAAGCTTGCGTGTCTTTATTGATTTTCTGTTTGGATGATCTGTCCATTGATGTAAGTGGGGTGTTCAAGACTCCCACTATTATTGTATTACTGTCGATTTCCCTTTTTATGGCTATTAGCATTTGCCTTATGCATTGAGGTGCTCCTATGTTGGGGGCATAGATATTTACCATTGTGATATGGTCTTCTTGGATGGATCCCTTAATCATTATGTAGTAACCTTCCTTGTCTCTTGTAATAGTCTTTACTTTCAAGTCTAATTTCTCTGATATGAGTATTGCTACTCCAGCTTTCTCTGGACTTCTATTTGCATGGAATATCTTTTTCCATCCCTTTACTTTCAGTCTATATGTATCCTTGGTCTGAAGTGAGTTTCTTGTAGGCAGCATATAGAAGCATCTTGTTTTTGTATCCATTCAACCAGCCTGTGTCTTTCGGTTGGAACATTTAATCCATTTACATTTAAGGTGATTATCGACATGTGTGTTCCGATTACCATTTCCTTAATTCTTTTGGGTTTGTATTTGTAGGTGATTTCCTTCTCTTGTGTTTCCTGCTTAGAAAAGTTCCTTTAGCAATTGTAGTAAGGCTGGTTTGGTGGTGCTGAATTCTCTTAACTTTTGCTTGTCTGGAAAGCTTTTGATTTCTCCATCAACTCTGAATGAGATTCTTGCTGGATAGAGTATTCTTGGCTGTAGGTTTTTCTCTTTCAGGACTTTCAGTATATCTTGCCATTCCCTTTTGTCCTGCACAGTTTCTGCAGAAAGGTCAGCTGTTATCCTTATGGGTTTTCCCTTATATGTTATTTGTTGCTTTTCTCTTGCTGCTTTTAATATTTTTTCTTTGTGTTTAATTGTTGTTAGTTTGATTAATATGTGTCTTGGTGTATTTCTCCTTGGGTTTCTTCTGTATGGGACTCTCTGTGCTTCTTGGACTTGGTTAATTATTTCCTTTCCCATGTTGGGGAACTTTTCCACTATAACCTCTTCAAATATTTTCTCAGACCCTTTCTTTTTCTCTTCTTCTGGGATGTCTATGATTCAAATGTTGGTGTGCTTAATGTTATCACTGAGGTCTCTGAGACTGGCTCCTATTCTTTTTATTCTTTTTTTTCTTTTTCCTGCTCTGTGGCAGTTATTTCCCCCATTGTGTCTTCCAACTCACTTATTCATTCTTCTGCCTCAGTTATTCTGCTGTTTATATCATCTAGAGTATTTTTATTTTCAGTTATTTTGTTGTCCATTGCTGTTTGTTCTTTAGTTCTTCTGAGTCCTTATTAACTGTTTCTTGTATTTTCTGTATTTTGCTGTCAAGATTTTGTATCATTTTTACTATCGTTACTCTGAATTCTTTTTCAGGCATTTTTCCTATTTCCTCTTCATTTATTTGGCCTTATGAGTTTTTTTCCTTCTCCTTTGCCTGCATGGTGTTCTTTGTTTTCTTATGGTAGTCCAAACTTCATGGGTTGCTTGTACCAGCAATAACGAGGTTTCAAGAAGACTGTCCAAACCCCAGACTAATGGCAGAGTGTTGAGTCAAACAAATACTAAGTCTAGGAAACACATACATGTAAAAGACACACAAATACTGAATCCAATAGAACATAAGGCACTAGAAAGACCTGACAGAAGAACCCCAGTATGCTATCAGACATTCAAAGAAGAAACCAACAGAGATTCAAAACCAAAACAGAACAGAACAGAAACAAAAGCAAAAGCAAACAAACAAACAAATATCACCACACACACACAAACACAAATGCAGGGAGATATTGAAAGCTAGGATCAAATATAAAAAAGAGCTTGAGTACTACCAGACAGACTGGAGATTCTCAGAATGAAATTAGGCAATTATACCAGGAACTAAGATAAAGACAAAAACCTAATAGTAAATACCAAGGTGGTGTGTCATCTGAAGAATAAAGCAAGGAGACTGAGCAGATTGATAATGTTGCTTATCAGTATGTTAAGATAAAATAAACTAAAAAAGGATAGAAGACGGTGCAACAGAAGAGTGTAACGTGACTGGAAATATGAAAATAAAAAGAAAGAAATAGAAATGTGTAAAAGATAGAGATGAAAAGAAGGTAGGAGAGATATATAGTCAGCACTACAAAAAACTTAGCTTGAGATAGAAGTATATAAAAAGGCTAAAACTAAAAATAGAATAAAAAAACATATTATAAAATTTATAGATCCCTTAGGACTAAGATCGTAATTAATAAAGGAAAAAAAAAAAAAACTAGAACTGACCCCAGAATGGACCAGTTCAATAGAATTAATACTAATATTTCTGTTTCCTTGGGGTCTCAGCTGAAAGTGTCTTTCTACCCGCCTTGGGTTTTTGTATTATTTCTGTGATCAGAAAAGCTTCCTTTTTTGTTCGTCTGTAAGCGCTGTGTGTGGGGAGGAAGAGGGTACAATAGTGGCTCCTTCCCCTGGGAGTGAGTGAGCAGTGAGGCACTGTCTGGGTCACAGTGGTTCAGTCAGGCATGGAGTTGCCTGTTGCAGAGGGACACCAGTGGCTCAGGTGTAAACAGAATGCCTCAGAGTTGGGCCTCTCTCCAGGCTTTTTTGCTCTCAGCTGCCAGCACTCTAAGCCAGCCCCCACCCCCCCAACCCCAGGGCCTGAGGGCCTTTGCTATCCCTGAGTGCCTTAGCTTGACCCAGAAGGGTCCTTCCTCTGCCCGTTGCAGGTGCAGAGAGAGAGAGAAAGAGAGAGAGACAGAGAGAGAGAGAGAGAAAGAAAGACAAAGAGAGAGAGAGAGAGGCTACGTCCATGGCTCCTCCCCGCCGCCCATGAGCCAAGAGCATCCAGCTGCCACCATAGCCCTGCAGCTCTCCAGGGCAGGCACTTCTCACTGCAGACCTCTTCCCTCCTGTCCTCTTGGTCTGTCTACCCACTGCCAACAATGTTTCTCACCCTGAACCAGTTCTCCGGTTCCCATGCTCCCACTCCTAGACACCCTGTTCAGCTGTGAATCGACGTCTCAGTCCGGGAATGCTGAGCTGTGGTGCAGACCCTCCGTGTGTTTCTCACTCCCTCCCATCTGCCATGCTCAGCCACTTCACCCTCTTTAGGCCATCGTAGATGTCTCCCTGCTGGTTATGTTGGGATCCTTGCAGTCCTTTCTGGTGTCCAAGGTCGTCTACTGGTGTTCAATTGGTTCTCTGTGGGAATTATTGTGTCTTTTGGTGCATTCCCAATGCATCTGTGGAGAGGGATGAATTCCACATCTCTCTGCTTTGCTGCCATCTTTTTTCCTCATAAGTTTCCTTTTTTTAAAGACAAAAATAAAAGAAAGATTACTACGACTATTCTTTTATTTGAAACATATATCCAGGACAATTTTTCTTATATTGGACTCAGGTTTTTTTCCCTAAATTCAAATATCTTTGTTATATTTTTCTTATAAAAACAACATGATTATTGTAAAAACAGTCAGACACTATAAGGAAAAATTTTTTTAGGAAAATTCAGCCAAATTCCACTACCCAGAGATAGTCATTTAAGCACTATTGATGGAGCTTCATCCAAACATCTCAGATAAGCATGCCTACACATATATCACTTCACAGTCTTCTTACAGCCTTCACTGGCTCTGGGCTTATTGTACGCTTGCAATGTGTGAGGCTTTGTGCTAGGCACTCAAGGTTATTAACTCATTTAATAATAGCAACATTACAAATTAAGTAACATCATTATCTACATTTTATAGATGAGAAAATTGAGGGTTGGAGAAGATAAGTAATCTACTCACAATCCCAAAGCTCCGTGATAACAGAGTGAAGATTCAAATTCCAATCTGCCAGATTCCAAAGCCTAAGCTTTTAACCAGCGCCCTATGCTGTCAGCTATTCTCTGATGCACTTTCTGCTCCCTATCGATGGTCTCTAAGTTATTTCCTTTTTTAAACCCCTGACCACACAGCAATAAGGATAGACATGTTTTTAACTTTATATACTTTTCTGTATATCTCTTTTTCATCAGTTCCCTCCAGAAAGTTTTCACAAGACAATCTCTTACTTTCATACATATTGCTTTCTTAAAAAGATGTGCAAAGGTTGAGTATGTAAAAATGAAGCTTGCTGGCAGATAAATGCCACATAAGAGGATTCTCAAGGATCACTGCCTGTCCACTGATCTACAAAGCCAAATTTCTTACATGAAAGTCCATTTATGGGTATTTGTGAATATCATATGAAACCGTGGCTTATAGTAAGGTCAAAATAGGACCTAACTTACCCTGCCACTAATAAGGTATGAAAATACAAGTTTTTGCAAACTAACCAATATTGTGTTTTATCCATCATTTTAGCCATTGCGAACATATAGGTGTTAAGGCTGAAATCTATATCTTCTTCTGCTTCAATTGCTGTGACTACTGGTAAAATTGGTAATATTTTACAAATTTGCCGTTGGTAATTTTTGCCCATTTCCTTTGGAATGCGTGTGCCTTTCTCTTTTATTTGTGAGGGTGCTCTGGCATATTTATTACAACTGTTTTTCTGCTAAATTTCCTGACTATTGCAATGCTAGTAATACATAAATAGTGAGGGTTCCATGTATATACAGGTTTATGCATGTTAACGGGAACCACACATATTGCCTGCAAACCTCAAGAGTGTTTTTTCTAACAGAAAACCTCAGCTTAAGAACACAGAAAAGTATTTTAGTTTGCATCTTTCTTGAGCAAGATCTACATGAGAGGCTTCTCCATGAGGGGAAAGTATCTTGGTGCTCTGATATTTTCTTTGGGCACTCTCATCAAATCCATAATGAGTAGAACACTTGTTATTATCAGAGTTCTTCTACTATGGTTCCTTTCTTATTAATTCGGTGAGTTATTACAAATAAATGCCACTTAAAAGGGAGTACAAGCAACTATGCCATGGATACCAGTAGAGGCTCTACCAGAAGCTAGCTTTGAGCAATCAGCCAGTTACTTTCAGTGACTCAGTGCTTCTATCTTTACTTTCATCAGCATCTTGGAAATATGGTGGAAGCTGGTAGTATTATGGCTACAAAATGCTCAGATAAAATACAAATTACAAATGTAATGTGTAACCAAGCTCTTTCCCTTTTGCCATGTAGAACTCAATAATGCACTTAAAGAAATGAAATTAAGGAAACTAGGTAGTTCATGGATACATTTTTATGTTCAAGTTCAGGATAATTAAAAGACAAAGAGAGGGAGGGAGAGAGAGAAAATAGTACCTAATATGAATTGAGTAAGTAGCCTGTGGACACTTCCAAGGGTTTCTAAGCCAAGTCTGGCAGGTACTGCCAACGGGTGCTGTGAAAACTAAGTGGCTTTCATACGTTGATTTTCACATTGCCACCAAAAGCTCTCCTGACCCAAAGTAATACTCCCATCATTCTGACATAATATCAGAAATCCCTCCATTAAAATCATTTACTCATAAAGTTATTCTTGTAATCAACAAAAAGAGTTCTTAATAAGACAGGACTCATGTTCTGATGAGTTATATATATCCACGGACATATAGATTTCTGTCATAACCCATTGCAACATGAACTCTACTATCATAGCTTGAAACGGAACATTGGCTCTCCAGTAGCCACAAATAATCTTACGGTGCATAAAGCATAGAGCCTCACTCTCAAATATTAACACCGAACTATGGTTAATACATTACATAGTCGACTGTCATAATATGAAACAGAGAAGGTCCCTAAGGGAGCTCACAGAGGAGAAAATTCATCTACTGTAACTCATTTCCTTCCTTCCAATCTGTAAGTGATATTACAAGAGGAATTTTTTAAAAATTCAAAGTGTTGATCAACATCTTCTTTTTAAAAGTTGTGATTAGTACCAGCAATTTCATTATACATTTTATTATTTATGGTATTTTAATATCTTTCATAATAAGCCATAAATGTAAGCTATTCCTGCAAGTTTCCCTGTAATGCCTACAAGTGTTTGATACTCCCCTTTGCTGCTTAGCTGAGTTTACAACTTACCTTCTCCTTCCCTTTATGACCACGATTATTTCCTTTTAGTTCTCAGTACTCTAGAAAAATGAGTCACCACACCTGTACCAACCTCTGTAGCCCCATAGCCTGCCCTTATTCTAGTCCTTGCTTCTTCTTTCTTTCTTCATGTCACTATCCTATCCCTGCTGTAGGAATTTCCCTAATCCTTGTATTTTTAACTCCTGTTGGAATAGTCAAGTTCATTAAATTCTGAGTTTACCATCAAATCCAAACATGGCATCATCTTCCCACTGGTAGAATCAGTTGATAGTCCTCTAACATTTAAAAAATAAATCTTTAGATAGTCAGCATCTGGATTTTGCTGAAATAGTCAAAAAAAATATGTTAGGGGCAATTGCATTTGCATAAGTGACATAAAAGGAATTTAATACATATGTAAACTTTGCTTATTTACTGCTTAAAATGTTAGTGTGAGAATATGCTAACCCTTTTTAGTTAACAGTTCCTAGAAGTGAATGTATTGAAAGCAGTTAGAAAAAGCTACACATGCACTCTAGCTATTTCTGGCAGGAACATCACCACCAAAAAAATAAAAGTACACATATAGATGGGGAAAGCGGGAGGGTTGGGGGGAAATGAATTGGGAGATTGGGTTACCAAATTGTACACTCTAAATATATGCAGTTTATTGTATGTTAACTGTATCTCAGTAAAAGTTCTTAAAAAGAAAGTACACCTATAGAAATTCAAGGAAGCAAATATCAAAATGAAGAAGACATTTTCCCATTGAGTGGGGGGAAGAGAGTGAATTAATTACTCAGGTTTTATGCCTATCAATAGAGTTAGCTGTTGAAATATATTAATGTGAGATTTTTCCCTTTCCTCATTGGAGTTTGTAGTGGATATGTGCCAGAGTGGTGGCAATATGAGTTCCTATGTCTGTGGAAATTCCTATATCCTGGTCCTTTTCCTCAATGTAGATTCCTGAGTCCATTTCCAACCTGTCATCCTCATATGGCTTAGACTGAACCAATCAAACTACCTCTACAAGTTTAGATTTGGAAGAGATCAACATACACATAGAAGACTCCACATGGCATCCATATTTGGGGAGAGTTTTATGATTGTGGATAAAAGGCACGGAGTTTGCTTTTAGCTGACTGACATTACTTTTGAGAATGGCGTTGGTGAGTTTCACAGCAAAATTGAGCAGAAAGTACAGAGTCCCCATCTATCCCCTTGCTCCACACACACATACACCCTCCCCACTATCATCATGCCACACCAGAGGGGCACGTTGGTTTCACTGATGAACCTACATGGACACATCATCACCCGAATTCCACAGTTTCCATTAGGACACACTCTTTGTGCTGCACATTCTAAGCGTTTCCACAAATGGACCCACCCTGTAACTTCACACAGAATAGTTTCACTACCCCAAAACTCGCCTGTGCTCCACCTATTCATCCCTACCTCAGTCTACATTTCTGAAAACCAACACTCTTTACTGTCTCCATACTTTGCCTTTCCCAAAGGCCATACAAGTAAAATCACATATTAGGTAGTCTTTTCATATTGAATTCTTTCACTTAACAATACACTTTTAAGTTCCTTCCACGTCTTTGTGACTCCATCGCTCGTTTCTCTTTAGCACTGAATACTATTTCATTGTACGGGTGTACCACAGTTTATTTATCCAGTCACCTATTGAAGGACATCTAAGTTGCTTCCAAGTTTTTGAAATTTGAAAAAAGCTATGAAAACATCCATGTACAGGTTTTGTGTGAGCATAAGTTTTCAACTCACTTGGGTACATTCCAAGCATCGCAATGGACAGATCATATGCTAAGTCTATATTTAGCTTTGTAAGGAACGGCCAAACTATTCAAAGTGGCTGTGCCACTTTGCATTCCCACCCATAACGAATGAGAATTCCTGTTGCTCCACATCCTTGCCATCATTTGGTGGTGTTAGTGTTTTGAATTTTTGCCATTCTAATAGGTGTGTAGAGGTGTGTCATTATTATTTCAATTTGCAATTTCCTAATGAGGTATGATGTTGAGCATCTTTTCCTATGTTGATTTTCCATCTGTATATCTCCTTTGGTGAGGCATTTGTGAAGATCTTTTGCCTGGGTTATTTAATCAAGTTGTTTGTTTTCTTATGGTTGAGTTTAAGAGTTCTGTGCGTCCTTTGGATATCAGTCCTTTATCAGATATGTCTTTGAAAATATTTTCTCTTAACCTGTGGCTTATCTTCTCCTTCTCCTGACAGTGTCTTTCACAGAAGAGGAGTTTACAATTTTGCTGAGCTCCAACTTATTTTTTTCTCTGAAGGAGCATGTCTTTGGTGTCATACCTAATAGCAAAACCATCTCCAAACCCAAGGTCATCTAGATTTTCTTCGATGTCATCTTCCAGGTGTTTAATAATTTTGCATTTGACATTTGGCCTATGATACATTTTGAGTGAATTTTTTTATGAAAGGCATAAGGTCTGTGTCAAGATTTTCTTTTCTTGCATGTGGATGCCCGGTCGTTCCAGAACTATTTGTTGAAAAGATTATCCTTTCTCCGATTGGACTCACTCTCACAAGACTTGTACAATATCACTCTACTTCCTGAGCCTAAATATCACAGAAAGTCCCTATCTGAGATCAGGCTCAGTTTCCTTTTTTTTTTTTTTTTTTCAATTTACTGTTTTATTTAAACTCTATTGTTTTCTGTTTCTTTGTGTGCATTGGGTCTTTGTTGCTGAACACAGGCTTTCTCTAGTGGTGGTGAGCCAGGGCTACTCTTTGTTATGGTGAGCGGGCTTCTCACTGCAGTGGCTTCTCTTGTTGCTGACCACAGGCTCCAGGCGTGTGGACTTCAGCAGTTGTGGGTCGAAGGCTCTAGAACGCAGCCTCAGTAGTTGTGGCACATGGAATTAGTTGCTCCAAGGCATGTAAGATTTTCCCAGACCAGGACTCGAACCCATGTCCTCTGCATTGGCAGGCGGATTCTTAACCACTGTGCCACCAGGGAAGTCCTAGGCTCAGTTTCTTAATAACTGTGTGCTCTTAGCCAAGGCAATCAATCTCTCTGTGGCTCAATTTCCTCACCACTTAAATTTCAGGGACACGTTTAGCCTCGCTGTATGGTTACATCAAATATCGGCAAAGGAATATAATACTCTACAAATATTTCAATCACAATGGAAGAATTTCATAGTGAAGAGAGAAATATGTGACAACGTCCTTCTGCAAACCAACTAAGGATGCACTTTCCATTTCTGATTAACAACACTAATTGATAATTATATATAAATTCAGAAAACATTTTAGAGAACATTCTCAAGATAATTATTTCCTTCTCTATGTTATTTCTATATCTCGACTATGCCCATTTATTACCGCTTTCAAATCCTGTACTGCAATTGGTTTTCTCACATCATAGTCTCATCTGCTGGACTGTGATCTCCCGGAGAACAGAAGTGGTGTTTTACTCATCTTGATAAATACACAGCTTAACACACTTCTTGTCTTATAGCAAATACCCAAAAACTTTTGTTGGACTGAACTCCTTTTAATAAAGCTTCTTTTGTGTTATATATAATTTTAGAAATATGAAAGAGTTGAGTGAAAGGAATAAGGTAATATACATTATTCCTTCCATTCATCCAACAAATATTAATTGACCCCCGCCCCCCAGTTCTATGCTAGGCACTGAGGACCCGGAGTGAATATGCACACAAGCAGCTGACAGTCTGACTGCAGGATTGGGGTGGGGGAAGCACAGACAGGCAAACGAGCAATTCAATATAAATTGGTAAGTTTTAGATTAAAATTACGTGTAAGACGCCATAGGAGCAACACAGAGGGTCACAGCCTCTAAAAAAATTAATATTTTGACATTTCTCCTTTTTAGATTATTTCTTTGAATTGAATTGTAGTCAAATAAACCACAGAGTTAGAGTTAGGAAATGCAGGTCCTACCTAAGGCATTCAAAGCATCCAGTCAGTTAGTTACAAGTTGAGTGCACTATTTGGTCACCTAGCCACCTTAGAAAATGTGATAACAAAATGTGTATACTTATATTCTTCCTATATATATATACATTTATATATATAGGCTGCAGTAGGTCTTCATTGCTTTCTCTAGCTCTGGCAAGCGGGGGCTACTCTTCATTGGGGTGCGTGGGCTTCTCAGTGCGGTGGCTTCTCTTGCTGCAAAGCATGGGCTCAAGGTGCATGGGCTTCGGTAGTGTCGGCACCTGGGCTCAATGGATTGGGCTGGTGGGCTCTAGAGCACAGGCTCTGTAGTTGTGGCACATGGGCTTAGTTGCTCCACAGCATGTGAGATCTTTCCAGACCAGAGCTCGAACCCATGTCCCCTACGTTGGCAGGCAGATTCTTAACCACTGTGCCACCAGGCTAGTCCCCACACATATTATTATTATCTCTTGAAAACCTCTAGGGTTTGGAAGTCATTTGGGAAATGCACGTACATGTTCAATCAGGAAAATTTCCTTTCATCTTCTGTGACTTTGCTAGGTTTCACCCCACCCCCATAAAACAAGTGTTTTCTTTTTAGTGTTTCCTTTAAGACCAGTTTTCAACATTATTGTGGGCAAATAGCAGTGAGAAAGTACAGATGACACCACCCTTTGCTAGGAGGCAGTGTTTTAATCATTTCCTCTCTGGTGTACTACTTGGATGACTAGAGGTGAGCTAATGTCAACAACATGCCCTCAGTTACCCTCTGAAAGTACCTCACTTTGCTGACTGTCCCCTTAGGACTAGAGAACAGTTAGTCCTTTCTCTTGGCTTCAAACTATCAAGGTCTGATCAGTTCTTAACTATTTAAAGTCAGATAGAAATGGATGTGTACATCATCTGCTACTTGGATAGAGAGTCATAAACATGAATTAAATTAGCAGTTCAAGGAGAATACAGCAGGGGTGTACAGTCTCGGGTGTTAACTGACCACGTGAAGTAACGATAATTAAAAATCTACTGCAAATTGCTGTCACGTTCAAGAAATATTCCAGGTGACAGTGTTGGGGTATTAAACACTTATTGGCAAAAAAGAAGGAAAAAAAGGCATGACTTGTATGATAACTAGAGTAGTGACAATTGTTGAAATTACAGAAAGGCAGTGAGATCATTGCCCGATTTGAGGAGAAGTGATTTCTGCTTAAATAAAGTATCCTTTCATTAAAAGTGTAACCTTTGTTACCTTGGAAAATGAAAGAACTGAAAAGCTATGTCTTCTTTCTTTCTTTTATAGGAGATCAAATGAAACACAGAAGTACAAGAACTTGCTCAAGATCCAACTTGAATGAAGCCACTTTTTGAGGAGTGAACGCTCAGGATGGGGATCCAATAACAGCTGGACCATTTTCTCCTTTAGTCCATAAAAGTAGATCTCCATCATGAACACAGGTTGGAATAGATCTTAAATTGTCATTGTCACAGTGGTCACCTATGACTCTTGTAGAGAACTATTTCACTCCAGAACCGAAGAATGATGAATATAGGGTTCATCTCTGATAAACACTGACTGAAATCTCTCCCATCATGGATACCATCAAAAGGAGGTACAGTTAGGACAGAAATAGAACACAATGATGTATTACCTTTCCCAATATGTAATGAATAAACTTTCGGATTATTCTTAATAATAAATATTTATTAAATAGAGCATCTAACTGAATATAATAGACATAAAAAAATATATAAGAAAATAACTTGACTCATGCAGCACTTTATCAAGGTGAATATAATGTAATTAGTCCATGAGCGTTACAGGGAAATGAATCGGCTGACTAGTGAGGGGACAGGTGCCAGAAGGTCACGGCCCAGTCAGGGTCACAGCTGTATTGGTGGATTGTTGGGCTCCTGTGGGCTTGGTCTGGCTCACATTTCTCTTGGTAGACTTGTCTATTGTTCGGACTGCTTTTTTCACCCACTCAACGTGTGGATCAGCACAGACTTTGAGGCCACGTCGGGTAATAAATCTGCAATGCAAGGAAAAGACAAACAAAATTAGTCACATCCTCAAAGCCTTGAGACCAGAAGTTAAGATCAGCTCATATATAAGAGACTTTGTGCAGAAATGAGTGGACAAACGGTCTTTCATATTCAGGAAGCCATAAATGAAAATCTCTCTTCTGCAATGTATTTTCGCATTAAGGAGAAATGGCTCCAGGTAATACCCAGATCCTTTGTTCAACATAACTTGCAGGCTCCTTTTCTCATCACCGCTAACAAATGATGTCATTAAACTGGACATTTGAAGTCATCTAGTCCAATTATCACATGTCATCTTAGTCTTCAAAACTAAGCACACTCATCTTATTTTCTGGGCAAAAGGGGATTTCTTTATGCTATTTGAAGGGGGTAAAGTTGCGGTTGTGTGTTGGGAAGAGTTGCTGCTCTGAAAATGAGATCCTGGAAAAGAATGGTACCATGTAGGCTAGCTGTTGACACTATTCCTTGAGCTATGGCAACTGATAAAGTATGGCACTCTACACCAGCAACCAATGAGGGAAGAGAAAGGCAGCGGAGGGGAGGGATGGGAACGGATGCACCCCACACCAGTGTGGCCCTACACTCAAACCCTGATCTGAACCAGCCAGCTCTAAACCTAACCCTGGGGACAGAGCATGTTATTCGTCTGGTTCCCAGTTAGATTTTTTTGCTAAAATAAATCAGGGAGCAGGGTGATATTCTTCACTTAGCTGCCAACTTTTGTCATAATCATTGTTCGAGGCTACATAAAGACACCCTTTATATGGAAAAACAAAAGGACTATTGGCTAAGTGGAGGTCTTGCTCCTTGTCGCCTGATTTTTCCTGAGGAGGGCAGCATTTCTATCTATTGTGCTCCATCAAGCCCAGATGTGGGGGCGAGAAACTCACATCACTGCTTTCATGGAGCCCTCCTTGATGGTGTACGTCTTAATGTTTTTAATTGGCAGTCGCTGGGTAGTCAGACTCACACAGATTGACTTCTCTAGAACTTCACTCCCCACACCTGGTAAGGGAAACAAAGAAAACAAAGGATGAAATATAATTTCTAACAGTACATATGTTAGAGTGCTGTAAATAAAATAACAAAGAGTGACCTGATCGAGAGTAATTTGGGGAAGGCAACACGAAATGTGGGAGAGGCAGCTCATTTTTGACTGAATAAATAAAGGGGTTGTCATGTTCAGTGGTAAAATGTGAAATATGTAAAGGAAGTAGTACATAAAGTACTCATCCTCCACAGAAATGACCCAGGGAGGTTAAGATTTTTAAGTTTAGAGAACATCTTAAATTGAGAAAGGAAGATAACTTGGGAGAGTTAATAATAGTAAGGGTTTGCTAAAATCTAATAACGGTTTCTAAGTGCTGATTTTCTCCCAAGCTGGTATTTGCTTCTCAGAGAAGCAAGTATTGTCAGAGAATATTTGTCAGAGAAATAATCAGTCAAAAGGCATCTAAAATCATAGCTGATGATAATGAAGCTTGAGCTGTAGTGCTGCTGATATCAGAAGGCTTTTGTGGGGGGGGGGGTACACCAAGTTCAATCATCTGTTTTTATACAAATTTCCCCATATTCCCTCCCTCCCTCATCTCCCCCCCCCCCCCGAGTCCCCCCCACCCTCCCCGTCCCAGTCCTCTAAGGCATCTTCCATCCTTGAGTTGGACTCCCTTTGTTATACAACAACTTCCCACTGGCTATCTATTTTACAGTTGGTACTATATATATGACTGTGCTACTCTCTTGCTTCGTCTCAGCTTCCCCTTCACCCCGGCCCCCCGAAACAGAAGACTTTTTATAAACGTGAAACTGAGCAAAAGGGGTGCACTCACATTGCTCTCCATCTCTCCTTCGCTCCATCACTCAATATCCAGCCTCACATTCCTTACCCTCGACACTTGACAATTGATTTCTAATGCTGAACTGACTCTGAACCCAGTGAAAAAGGGAAATGCCCAAGTGTCTGCACTCCTCCTCAGTCTTCTTTCCTTACTTGTAACAGGTTTCCACCAAAACCCAGGGCAGCAAGTGGCAGCCTATCGTCTCAGAAAAATGCCAATTAGCCATGGCTTGGACAACATTAGGCCTAAATTTTTTTGTTTCATCAGTATATCTTGTATTTGGGGCACAATGTCATGGAGTTCCAGACATTGCCATCTCGATTTATGGACACCCTCGGGGATCCATGATCAGGTTCAGATATTCTAACCTACATAGTGTCTATAGATTAGGAGGTTGAAAAGAGAGTTAACTGAAACATTCATTATACCCAAAGGATATTCTCGCTCGTTGCCAGAGCCACATGGAGAAATACACTCCAACCAGTTGCGAAAAAATGATCCCTTAACAAATATGTGTAGAATGCTCAGGTGAGACTCAGTGTAGCTAAGCCTCATGTGGGCAAGTCTTGTAGGATTATTTGGTTGCGTATAAGGCATTAATATTTGTTAGCAGTTATAGTATCTTATAAACTCAAAAATTGATCATAAGTGGGAACGACATTCATAGCAGTAGTAATAGCCTCTCTTATACACTTAAAGCTAATATTGATTTCCTGGGTATAAAGGTACGAGCTTCCAGTCATGTTTGTGTTAAGAGAAAACATTGATTTGCTTCAGAACATGCACCCTTTAGGTCATTCCCGCCTTGTGAACTCCCCAAATTTTTGAGATCAGTGTTAAATAGGCAAAAGCTTCAAAGCTATGTACAGTTGTCATCACCATTCCACAGCTAACATTAATCCAGAAATTAGGACTTGTGTGGAAACCTAAGATTTATTTCATTTTAATCCTGGGTAAGCTTATCAGTCATCATATTCATTCATAGATAAGTAAGCATTGGCTAACAGAGGTGAAGATATTTACCACAGATGACCCAGTTATGAAAAATAGCAGCCCAGATTGTAACCAGGTTCTATCTTCGAAATCTGCAAAGTCCTCTAGAGTCAAATTATTCCCCTTTTGCACATGGGAAGCCTGAGGCTTAGCTTAGAGAAAGTAGTTTACTCCAGTCACAACCTGAGTCAAACCAAAATGTGTGGCCTCTGCCAGCATATCTAGATATTCCTTATCTCATAAATAAGCTATGACTTACCTTCCACAGTGTATGCAGCGAGACAGCAGATCCCAAGAAAGGCCAGGATGAGAAGTCTCATGGCTGAGATCCTGCTGAGCTGTGCAGTGAGAGGCTGAGGAACTGCTCCTCTGAGTCTCTTTTATTCCTCCAGTGGTCAGCACACTTCCTGTGGTGAGAAGGGTCTTTCAAGGTGGGTGTGGAATCACGGAAAGTCTTTGCAATACTGATGCTTTCATTGTTTGAAAAAAAAACGTTCCTTTGTCCCCACTCATACTAACCCAATACCTTGTGGCCTTTTCTCTTCCTCCTGTGGCTAACGTGTCAGTGAAACCAAATGTGTGCACCAAAGAAATGTAGTTTTCTCTTCTCCTGCCACCAGGCTAAATTCAAACCTTCCACTGCAGACATGCCCCAAGGTCACGTCAGTGTCATAGCCCAGCACGGGGACAGTGTAAAGGAAACGAGGTGGGGTGGTCACTGTGGTCTGGGCCCCCCACCTACCTCATGTAACATCCCCTGTGACATGAGGCTTCCACCACCAGTGATCATATGCGCATGGTACCATCCTCAGTGACTCCTTAGGGAGACGAAGGGATGCTGTCGCTTCCCCGAGCTTCTCATTCCTCTGCCTTCTTTTCTTCTCATTTCTCTGCTCTGCCCTCATTCAAATAAACCCCTTTATTTTCACCACTCTCCCAGCATACCCAAGAAACATTTCAATCAGGGGGTTTGGAGCCTGTCTATGTGCACAGCGTTGCTATATTGTAACTTAATACATAACTTTTAAAAAGATTTTGAAAAGCTGTCCTGAGAGAAACTTTATTTCGGAAAAAAGAAAAAGAAAATTATCTACTATCTTACCATTCTGTTTTTAATTTTAATGTTTTTCAGTGAGTCTCTATTGGTATACATGTGTTTGCAGAATTGTGACAATTATAAATACTATATTTACATCAGTTTCAATATCTTCCCAGTTTCTTAATATCCTGCATGTTTCTATTCTGAATAAACACAGACAGACACTTAAACCATTCCCTTATAATTTATTACTATGTAGACCAGATCTATGAGGTAAATTTTCTTTAAAATACACTGAATCATTTGCTTTTAATCACCAGGAGTAAGGTTACTAGGTAGAATCATATGATGATCTTTACAACTTTTGCTACATATTAACATATAATCTTCCCAAATTGTAATTTCACTTTGCAATGCTTCCAGCAGGGACTGACTGTATCGGTTACAATATAACCTTTCTGGCACTCAGTTTTTTGTTGTCCAGTTTTGTTTTGTCTTGTTTTCTTTAACATAGATATCTATAAAGTGCATTTATTAACTATGTGTGTAGCTCAAAGGTTTTGTCATTACTAGACAGGAATGAGAAAATAACATTCTTATTAAATATATGTATAGCTAAAAGCTTTTGCCATTGCTATTAGGGATATGAAAACAAACTCCTGTATTTCTATAAAAATTATAGGTTAACCTCTAAGATATTTTTCATCAATGGCATTTAATTTTCCAGTCAGACTTTACTCACAACTTCAAATACGTTTTAGTTATTCCTACCTGGCTATGCCATCAGCCCTTAAACTCTGAACACACCCTTCCAGGCAAAATGCTTCTCCTCCTATTACTCCTTAATGTGGGATAATGTTTTCTTCTATTCAATTTCCAAATACAGATCCCCTGCAGCATCTTAGACTCATTGCTAGCCACCCACATGTTTTTCTCAACAAATCTGTACTAAGCGTATTTTCTAAGCAGCTCTTCTAGATGTCTTCTCTCTCCCCACACTGCTCAAGGCAGGACCTCCTCATCCCTCGTTAGGACAACTGCAGTAGACCAACTGATTCCCCAGGCCTGAGTCTCCTCCCTTTCCAATCTGTCCTCCACAGAATTGCCAGAGTAATCATTCTAAAGCCTTGATCTAATCAAGCTATTTTCCTGCTGAGAACTTCTTTGCTGATTCTCGTTGCCTACAGGATTCATTTCAGACCTCACATGGTCGTTTATAACAGTGTTCAAGATCTGACGCTGCTTGTCCTTTAAGACTCTTCTTCCACTCCCCGTGTACATGTTCCAAAACCACTAGTCTTAACAACTGTCTGTGCAGTCAACCAAATGGGTCGTCCTCTTTTGTACTCCCCACGTGCTGCTTCCTATATCTGTAATGTCCATCCCAGCTCTCTACATAAGTTTTCCTGAATTCTCTAGGTACAATTAAGTTGGGCCATTTTCCATGTTCTCTTGGAACATTCTAGCCATCATTACTCTTTAACTATTCTCACTTTATCCCCTATTCAATTACATGTCTGCATCTCCCACTAGATGGCAGGCGCCTTGAGAGTAGGGAATTTGCCTCAGTCCTGTCTGCGTTCCTGGCACGAACAGAATGTCTGTTGTGTAGTGGTCACTCACCAAGTGTATTTTGAAAAATGAATTTTTTTTCAAAAGACCAACATGTAATATTGTACATTAAGTAAAGGATGAACATCTAAAAACATAAAGCCAGAAGACTGTGCCTGTGTCTTCCTGTCATGTTTAAAATCAAGTAGACAATTTGAACAATGGCTACACTTAGCATGTTAAAATGGAATTTCTTAAACACTGAGAATGAATTATTCATTTCCGTTTTTTAAAGCATGTACTAGAGTCACTGATGGGGAAGAATTAAGTAACCAACAAAAAAGTAGACACCTAGTACAAAATGGGCATCATCTGCTACTGTGTGGACATTGGTTGACAACCAGTTGAACGCCAATAGAACAAATCTCTCTCCTCTCTTTCTCTTACATGCCACACACAATTGGTGAGAAAATACTGTTGTCTCTCTATCTTCAAAACAGAATCTAAACCCTTCCTACCAGCCCAAGAGACTCAACACCAAGCCACCATCATGGATTAATGGATTTGTGCAACAGTCTCCCCCTGGTTTTCCTAATTCCACCCTTATTTTCTTTTGGTCAATTTATCAATCTGACAAAAGTGAACATTTCAAAATATAATTAATATGTTACTTCTCTGCTCAAACATCCTTCAATGGAGCACGTTTTCTTGAGTGAACGCCAAAGTCTTTTTTTTCCCCTAAGTATTGTTTAATATATTTAGATGCTCTGCTGTACATTAACCACTTAACTCTAGTGTAAAGCTTAAAGGGCAAAAGTATTAAAGATAAATATAGCTACCATAATTTGTTACTGATACACATTATTAGAAAGAGGAAAACTAAGGCATGGAAAACATAAATTGGTGGGAGGATTTAAAGGACAGAGGTTTTGCATGCAAACTTACATTGTTATCAGCTTACAGTAGGCTGCTATATTTGTAAGATATTTATGTAACCTTCATGGTAACCACAAAGTAAAACAGTATATACACAGAAGAAAAAAGATAGGGATCAAAGCACATCACTATAGAAAATCATCAATTCACAAACAAATTCAGCAAGAGAGAAAGAAACAAGGAGACTACAGAACAACTAGAAAACAATTAAGATAGCGTTAGTAAGTCCTTACTTATCAATAATTGCTTTAAATGTGAATGGATTAATTCTCCAAACAGAAGACAGGAAGTGACTCAATGGAATTTTTAAAAAGACCCAAGTACATACTCTCTGCAAGAGACTCACTTCACGTTTAAGGACACACATCAGCTCAGAGTAAATGGATGGAAGAAGATACCCCATGAAAGTGGAAACCTAAAGGGAGCAGCGATAACTGTACTTAGACAAAATAGACTGTAGCTCAAAAAAAAAAAAAAAAGCAAAGTGACAAAGAATGTTAGTAAAAGAAAGTGTTTATATAATGAGAAAGGGGTCCATTCATCAAGAAGATGTGACAATTGTTAAGACTCTACATAGATACAGCCTTTACAAGGCTTTACAAGCACCTCCATGACCTATGCTCTCATCTCCCACTTACTCTCTGACATCATCTCCTGCTACTCTTCCCTGCTTGTTTCTCCACTGCCGTCACAATGACCTCCCTGTTGTTTCCCAGACATGGCAGCATGCTCCTGCCTTCAATATTTTTCACTTGCTGTTTACTTCGCCTGGTATTTTCTTCCCTCAGACATAAGCATGGCTCATTCCCTTACCCCCTTCAATCTTTTGCTCGAATATTGCTTTCTCATTGTGGCTTTCCCTGACTACCCACTTTAAAACTGCACACACATATATCAATTCTGGTATCACTTGATTTCTCTTTGCTGCTCTACTTTCATTCATAGTACCTAGCACCTTCTAATATGAGAATAATTTACTTTTCTATTATCCATCTTTTTCCTAGAAATGTTTATCTTTTTCATTTCCTCAGAGTCTAGGACAATGCCTGGCACAAAGAAGGTACTGAATTAATATATTCATACTAAATGTACATGTATAAGAATGCATAAGCGTATGAGTGTGAGAGAAGGCATATGCAACACATAAAACATTTGTACCTGCAAATTCTAGTACTCTGGAAGATCAGTACCATTTATTTATATATGTGTGGCCACAGAGTGGAATGGTAGAATCCATTTTTGAAGGAAAACTTTCCTTTTTGAGGGAAGAAGCTATAAACATGAAGGGTAAAAGTAAGAAAACGCAATATAGATTCTCTTCCCTTTTTACTGTATGGTCTGAATATTTTGATTCATCTGAAAGAAATTTAATTAAATTTTATCATATGGAATGTGTAATTCACATAAAAATTGCTTCTTCTGTAGAGTGCATGTTTGTATAATACTCCATTTTTGTATTGGATAATTTGCCATTTTCTCATTGGTGTGTACAATTTCTTTATGTATTGCCATACTAAATCTTTGTCTAAGTGTTGCAAATACTATCTCAGTTGGTAGCTTACCTTTTCACTTCCTTTATGATGTCTCTGATGAACAAAAAATATTAATTTTAATGTAATCAAATTTATCAATACTTTATTCTATAGTTAGTACTTTTTGTGCTTTAATAAATTCTTTTCTTCTCCAAAGTCAGAACAACTTACTCCACTAAGACTTTAAAGTCTTGTATTTGACACAAACTTTTCACCTTTCTAGTGGTTATTTCTGTATGTCGTATAAGGTATAGATGCAAATGCATTTTTTCCTCTTTAGATAACTGAATTTTCTAGCTCTAGTTTTGAATAGTTCTTCCTCTTCCCATACTACCTGTCCTATATTAGGGTTCCACATACATGTGCACCTGTTTCACATTCGCTACTCTGTTCCATTGGTAAATCTGTCTACCATTGGCTCATACCATTCTATTATTTAATTACTCTAGGAGTATCATTTAACCTTAATTTCTAGTTGGGCAACCTCCCCCCCTTTAATCTTTTTCTTCAGAAGTGTCTTGGCTTAAGCTCACTGGTGATCACGATAATGTAAATCAGGATCATGGTGTGACCCCACTTTATTCCCACTCAAATGGCCAAAGTTAAGTCTGAGAATACCACTGTGATGGCAGGGATATGGAGCAACATAAATGACTCATGGCATTAGAAATTGGTACCACACTTGGAATAGCAGTTTGGCATCATTATGTAAAGCTACACATGTGCAGACTGGGAAGTGGAAGTTCCAGAAATTCCACTCCTAGGTATAAACTTAGAGAATATCAAAAGGAAGGAGCATATAGATGGGAGCTATTTGAAAGGCTCAAGGAATTTGAAATGTTATGTTGGTGGTAGGTTACTGGTGGAACCTTATACAACTTAATTAATTGTATAAAAGAAGGTCATATGTAGACCAATGATGGTAACATACAATTGTATAGTTCAGAATAGACTAACTGCTATAACAAGCAAAAAATAACTCTCAGTGGCATAACACCACAAAAATGTTTATCACTGACTCACACAAAAATCAATGCAGAAGTTCCTAGCCAGTTGTTTTCTTGATGGCTCTTCTCCAAAATGTGATTCAGGAATCCAGTCTGCTTTCACCTTTGAGCAAAACCATCCCTTACATCCGAGGCGTCCTTTTCTTCCAGCTGCAGGAAGGGAATGAAAGAACCTGGAAAAGGTACACTTACTCTTAACTCCTTTGATCTGAATGTGACACTTTTTCTTTGGTCACATTTCACTAGTGAGAACAAGTTATCTGATCCCTTCTAAAAGCAAGGATGGAGGGGAAGAATGGGGTTGCACCTGGGAAATGTGATCTAAATCTGTGCTTGGAAAGAAGAGCAATTAAGGTCTAGCACACCCTGCTACTGCCATAGAACTGTGATTAACCCACTTGTGCAGCTACTGTTCTGGGTTTTTTTATACATAGTAAACAATTTTATTACTCTTCTGCCATTTCCTTTCTATTTTTTTCTCACAATTTCATTGACATATAATTAACATGCAGCCCTGTGTTAGTGTAAGGTCTACAGCATAATGATTTGACCTACCTATATCATGAAATAATTATCACAACATTTAATAGCTATCTATCATCTCATATAGATACAACGTTAAAGAAATAGAAAAAAATATTTTTCCTTGTAATGCAAACCCTGGATTTACTCTCTTAACAACTTTCATATATAACATAGAGCAGTGTTAATTATATGTTTGTACATTTCGACTACTTTCATCTAATCTCCTCTCTCTCCACACCCTGTCTCTGTAAATACAAATCCAATCCTCTTTTTTTTCTGTTTGTCTGTTGGTTTGTTTGTTTCTTTTTTTTTTTCTGTAAGAAGTTTTATTGAGATACAATTGACATACAATAAACTACATATATTTAAAGTGTACGATTTGATTTCTTTTTCTTATTAGTAATGTATATATGGCAATCCCAACCTCACAATTCATTCCCTCCCAATCGCTCCCTCCCACTTTCCCCACTTGGTGTCCACATGTTTGTTCTCTATATCTGTGTCTCTACTTCTGCCTTGCAAGCCGGTTGATATGTACTATTTTGCTAGATTCCACACATGTGTGTTAATATGTGACATTTGCTTTTCTCTTTCTAACTCACTTCACTCTGTATGACAGTCTCTAGGTCCATCCATGTCTCGGCGAATGTCCCATTTTCATTCCTTTGTACAGCTGAGTAATAGTCCGTTGTTTATATGTACCACTTCTTCTTTATCCACTCATCTGTTGATGGACATTTAGGTTGCTTCCATGTCCTGGCTATTGTAGATAGTGCTGCAATGAACATTGGAGTGCATGTGTCTTTTTGAATTATGGTGTTCTCTGGGAATAAGCCCAGCAGTGGGATTGCTGGGTCATACGGTAACTCTAGTTTTAGTTTTGCAAGGAACCTCCATACTGTTCTCCACAGTGCCTCTATCAATTTACATTCCCACCAACAGTGCAAGAGCATTCCCTTTTCTCCACAGCCTCTCCAGCATTTACTGTCGGTAGATTTCCTGATGATGCCCATTCTAATCAGTGTGAGGCGATACCTCATTGTAGTTTTGATTTGCATTTCTCTAATAATTAGTGATGTTGAGCAGCTTTTCATGTGCCCCTTGGCCATCCGTTTGTCTTCTTTGGAGAAATGCCTGTTTAGGTCTTCTGATCATTTTTTGATTGGGTTGTTTGCTTTTTTGGTATTGAGCTACATGAACTGTTTATATATTTTGGAGATTAATCCTTTGTTGATTCGTTTGCAAATATTTTCTCCCATTCTGAGGGATGTCTTTTTGTCTTGCTTATACTTTCCTTTGCTGTGCAGAAGCATTGAAGTTTCATTGGGTCTCACTTTATTTTTGTTTTTATTTCCATTACTCTAGGAGGTGGATCAAAAAAGATCTTGCTGTGATTTATGTCCCAGAGTGTTCTTCCTATGTGTTGCTCTAGGAGTTTTATACTGTCTGCCTTACACTTAGGTCTTTAATCCATTTTAAGTTTATTTTTGTGTATGGTGTAAGGGAGTGTTCTCATTTCATTCTCTTGCATGTAGCTGTCCAGTTTTCCCAGCACCACTTGTTGAAGAGGCTACCTTTGCTCAATTGTATATCCTTGCCTCCTTTGTCTTAGATGATGTGACCAGAGTTTATCTCTGGGCTTTCATCCTATTCCATTGATCTATATTTCTGTGTTTGTGCCAGTACCATATTGTCTTGATTACTGTAGCTTTGTAGTATAGTCTGAGGACAGGGAGTCTGATTCCTCCAGCTCCATTTTCTTCCCTCAAGATTGCTTTGGCTATTCGGGGCCTTTTGTGTCTGCATACAAATTTTAGGATCTTTTGTTCTAGTTCTGTGCAAAATGCCATTGGTAATTTGATAGGGATTCCATTGACTCCATAGATTGCTTTGGGTAGTATAGCCATTTTCACAATGTTGATTCTTCCAATCCAAGAACATGATATATCTCTCCATCTGAGTCACCTTTGATTTCTTTCATAAATGTCTTATAGTTTTCTGAGTACAGGTCTTTTACCTCCTTAGGTAGGTTTATTCCTAGGTATTTTATTCTTTGTGTTGCAATGGTGAATGGGAGTGTTTCCTTAATTTCTCTTTCTGATCTTTCATTGTTAGTGTATAGGAATGAAAGAGATTTCTGTGCATTAATTTTGTATCCTGCAACTACCAAATTCATTGATTAGCTCACGTAGTTTTTGGGTGGCATCTTTAGGATTTTCTATGTGTAGTATCATGTCATCTGCGAACAGTGACAATTTTACTTCTTTTCCAATTTGGATTCCTTTTATTTCTTTTTCTTCTCTGATTGCTGTGGCAAGGACTTCCAAATCTATGTTGAATAGTAGTGGTGAGAGTGGACATCCTTGTCATGTTCCTGATCTTAGAGGGAATGCTTCCAGGTTTTCACCATTGAGAATGATGTTTCTATGGGTTTGTTGTATATGGCTTTTATTATGTTGAGGTAGGTTCCCTCTGTGCCCACCTTCTGCAGAGTTTTTATCATAAGTGGGTGTTGAATTTTGTCTAAAGCTTTTTCTGCATCTATTGAGATGATCATGTGCTTTTTATCCTTCAATTTGTTAATATGGTGTATCACATTGATTGATTTGAGTATATTGAAGAATCCTTGCATCCCAGGGATAAACCCCACTTCATCATGGTGTATGCTCCTTTTAATGTGTTGTTGGATTCTGTTTGCTAGTATTTTGTTGAGGAATTTTGCATCTAAATTCATCAGTGATATTGGTCTGTAATTTTCTTTTTTTGCAGTATCTTTGTCCGGTATTGGTATCAGGGTGATGGTGGCCTTGTAGAAGGATTTTGGAGTGTTCCTTCCTCTGCAATGTTTTGGAAGAGTGTGAGAAGGACGGATGTTAGCTCTTCTCTAAATGTTTGATAAAATTCACCTGTAAAGCCATCTGGTTTGTTCCATTTGTTTGTTGGAAGATTTTTAATCACAGTTCCAGTTTCATTACTTGTGATTGGTCTGTTCATATTTTCTATTTCTTCCTGATTCAGTCTTGCAAAGTTATACCTTTCTAAGTATCTGTCCATTTCATCCAAGTTGTGCATTTTATTGGCATATACTTGCTTATAGTAGTCTCCTATGGTGCTTTTTATTTCTGCAGTGTCTGTTGTAACTTCTCCTCTTTCATTTCTAAAATATTGATATGCGTCTCTGTTTCTGGATGAGTTTTGCTAGAGGCTTATCAATTCTATTTATCTTCTGAAAGAACCAGCTTTTAGTTTTATTGATTTTTGCTATTGTTTTCTTTGTTTCTATTTCATTTATTTCTGCTCTGATCTTTATGATTTCTCTGTCTACTAACTTTGGGTTTTGTTCACTCTTCTTTCTCTAGTTTCTTTAGGTGTAAGTTTAGACTGTTTATATGGGATTTTTCTTGTTTCTTGAGGTAGGAATGTATTGCTATAAACTTCCTTCTTAGAACTTGTTTTGCTGCATCCTATAGATTTTTTTGGGGGGGTACACCATGTTCAATCATCTGTTTTTATACACATATCCCCATATTCCCTCCCTTCCTTGAATCCCCCCACCTCGAGTCCCCCCCACCCTCCCCGCCCCAGTCCTCTAAGGCATCTTCCATCCTCGAGTTGGACTCCCTTTGTTATACAACAACTTCTCACTGACTATCTATTTTAGAGTTGGTAGTATATATATGTCTGTGTTACTCTCTTGCTTCATCTCAGCTTCCCCTTCACCCCCTGCCCCCTCTCAAACCTTGAGTTCTCCAGTTCATTCTCTGTATCTGCGTCCTTGTTCTTGTCACTGAGTTCATCAGTACCATTTTTAGATTCCGTATATGTGAGTTAGCATACAATATTTGTCTTTCTCTTTCTGACTTACTTCACTCTGTTTGACAAACTGTAGTTCTATGCACCTCATTACATATAGATTCATCTCATCCCTTTTTATAGCTGAGTAATATTCCATTGTATATATATGCCACATCTTCTTTATCCATTCATTTGTTGATGGGCTTTTAGGTGGCTTCCATGTCCTGGCAATTGTAAATAGTGCTACAATAAACATTATGGTAGAAGTTTTTTTGGGGATTATGATTTTCTTTGGGTATATGCCCAGTAATGGGATTACTGGATCATATGGTAGTTCTATTTGTAGTTTTTTAAGGAACCTCCAAATTGTTTTCCATAGTGGCTGTACCAACTTACATTCCCACCAACAGTGCAGGAGAGTTCCCTTTTTTCCACACCCTCTCCAACATTTGTTGTTTCCAGATTTTGTGATGATGGCCATTCTGATCGGTGTGAGGTGATACCTCATTGTGGCTTTGACTTTCATTTCTCTGATGATTAGTGATGTTGAGCATCTTTTCATGTGTTGTTGGCCATCTGGATGTATACATAAAAATAAACTCCAAATGGATTAAAGACCTACATGTAAAGCCAGACACTATAAAACTCCTAGAGGAAAACATAGGCAGAACACTCTATGACATACATCAAAGCAAGATCCTTTTGGACCCACCTCCTAGAATCATGGAAATAAAATCAAGAATAAACAAATGGGACCTCATGAAACTTAAAAGCTTTTGCACAGCGAAAGAAAGCATAAACAAGACTAAAAGGCAACCCTCGGAATGGGAAAAAATAATTGCCTATGAAACGATGGACAAAGGATTAACATCCTATAGATTTTGGATCATTGTGATTTCATTGTCATTTGTCTCTAGGTATTTTTTGAGTTCCTCTTTGATTTCTTTAGTGATCTCTTGGTTATTTAGTAGCGTATTGTTT
Source organism: Hippopotamus amphibius kiboko (assembly GCF_030028045.1). Lineage (NCBI taxonomy): Eukaryota > Metazoa > Chordata > Mammalia > Artiodactyla > Hippopotamidae > Hippopotamus > Hippopotamus amphibius. Next base: position 139,591,625 of record NC_080188.1, on the reverse strand, counting down.
AGCCTCCATGTGTTTGTGTTTTTTATAGATTTTTCCTGTAATTGATTTCTAATCTCATAGCATTGTGGTCAGAAAAGATGCTTGATAATGATTTCAATTTTCTTAAATTTACCAAGGCTTGATTTGTGACCCAAAATGTGATCTGTCCTGGAGAATATTCCACATGCACTTGAGAAGAACTTTTAACCTGCTGTTTGGGGTTTTAATATTCTATAGATATCTGTTAAGTCTAGCTGATTTATTGTGTCATTTAAAGCTTGTGTTTCCCTATTAATTTTGTGTCTGGATGGTCTGTCCATTGGTGTAAGTGGGGTGTTAAAGTTGGTTTGTTTGTTTCTGAAGTATAATTAACCTAAAAAACATGTTAGTTCCTGGAACAAAACATAGTGATTCAATGTTTCTATACATTCCAAAATGATTATTGTCATCTGTCACCTTACAAAAATATTACAAAATGATTGACTATATTCCCCACACTGTATATTTCATGAACGTGGCTCTTTTGTTTTATACCTGAGTGTTTGTACCTCTTGATTTCCCTCACCTACTTCTTCCGCTTTCTCACTGCCCTTCCCTCAGGCAACCACCTGTTTTTTCCTCTGTATCGATAACTCTGTTTGTGTTTATTTATGTTTGTCCATTTGCTTTGTTGTTTTGGATTCCACATAAGTGAAATAATACTCTGTTTTTCTCTGAGTTATTTCACTTTGCATAATTCCCTCTAGGTCCATCCATGTTGTTGCAAATAGCAATATTTCATTTGCCTAAGTTTCCATTTTATTTTTTATTGGCATATAATTGCTTTTCATACTTGTACCAGGTTTGAGGTACACCAAAGTCAATCAGCTGTATTTATACACATATCCCCATATTCCCTCCCTAACTTGACTCGCCCCCACACTCCCCATCCCAGTCCTCTAAGGCATCATCCATCATCGAGTTGATCTCCCTTTGTTATACAGCAACTTCCCACTGGCTATTTTACAGTTGCTAGTGTAAATATGTCTTTTCTACTCTCTCACTTCATCCCAGCTTCCCCTTCACCTCCCACCCCCCAACCTCGTGTCCTCCAGTCCATTCTTTGCATCTGCATCCTTATTCTTGTCTTGTCACTGGGTTCATCAGTACCATTTTTTATTTGTTTTTTTAGATTCCATATATGTGAGTTAGCATACAATATTTGTTTTTCTCTTTCTGGCTTACTTCACTCTGTATGACAGATTCTAGGTCTATCCCCTTCATTACATATAGCTCCATCTTATTCCTTTTAATAACTGAGTAGTAGTCTCTGCCTGTGTGCTGAACTGGGCCATCAGTCTTCTCCTGATCTGGGACAGGGACTTTCACCCCCCAGCTCCTCTGGTTCTCAGACCTTCAGACTCAGACTGGAGCTGCATCCCTGGCTTTCCTGGGTCTCCAACTTGCAGATGGCAGATCATGGGAACTCAGCCTCCATAATCACTGACGCTTTCAGCTGCCCCTCCCTCCTACTTCAGAGGATTCACACTGATCGCCCTCAAAGAGAACAGAGAGGGTGATAAGGAGGAAGACCACGCCGGGACCTTCCAGGATTATTTGTTTAATATTGCTCTGCCTCAGAAGAGAAAAAGATGGCGGCGAAGTAGAGAGACGTGGAGTTCATCCCTCCCCACAGATGCATTGGGAATGCACGGAAGGACGCAGTAATTCTCACAGAGAACCAGCTGAACACCAGCAGACGGCCTCAGACACCGGATGGGACTGTGGGGAGCCCGACATAGCCGGTAGGGAGGCATCTACGAGGGCTCAAAGAGGGTGAAGCGGCAGAGCTGTGGCAGACGGGAGGGAGTGAGAAACATTCAGAGGGTCTGCAGCGCAGCTCAGCGTTCCCAGACCAAGACATCGATCCGCGGCTGAACGGAGGGTCCAGGAGCGGGAGTGTGGGAGCAGGAGAGCTGGTTCAGTGTGGGAAACATTGTTGCCGGACCGACAGGACAGGAGGGAGGAGGCCCATGGAGAGGAGTGCCCGTTCCTGAGAGCTGCCCGGCCATGATGGCGGCTGGAGGCTGCAGGCTCACTGGCGGCTGGGAGGAGCGACGCGCATAGCCTCTCTCTCTCTTTCCGCGCCTCTGCAACAGGCAGTGGAGAGACGCCCTGCGGGCCACCTAAGGCGCACAGGGATAACAAGTACCCTCAGGCACTCGGGTGGGGCTAGATTAAAACCCCTTGCAACGCCAGCAGCAGGGAGGCTGCTGAGAGAAAAAAAAAAAAATAAGAAAAGAAAAAAACCCCCGAGAGAGGCCCAACTCTAAGACTTTCTGTTTACGCCTGAGCCACCGGCACCCTCTGCAACAGGCACCTCCAAGCCTGACTGAGACATCAGTGCGCCACTGCTCACTCCCTCCCAGCAGAAGGAGCCACTGTTGTACCCTCTCCCTCCCCACACACCGATGCTTACAGACGAACAATAAAGGAACCTCTGCTGGTCACAGAATAACGCAAAAAAACCCAAGGACAAGCAACCCCAAAAGTTTGGACAACCATGAGGAAACAAAGAAATACCATGCAGGCAAAGGAGCAAGAAAAAAACCCACAAGACCAAATAAATGAGGAGGAAATAGGAAAAATGCCTGCAAAAGAATTTAGAGTAATGATAGTAAAAATGATACAAAATCTCGATAACAAAATAGAGAAAGTACAAGAAACAGTTCATAAGAACTCAGAAAAACAAACAGCAATGGACAACAAAATAACTGAAATTAAAAATACTCTAGATGCTATAACCAGCAGAATGACTGAGGCAGAAGAACAAATAAGTGAGTTGGAAGATAGAATGGGGGAAATAACTGCCACAGAGCAGGAAAAAGAAAAAATAATAAAAAGATTAGAAGACAGTCTCAGAGACCTCAGTGATAACATTAAGCCTACCAACATTCGAATTATAGGCATCCCAGAAGAAGAAGAAAACAAGAAAGGGTCTGTGAAAATATTTGAAGAGGTTCTAGTGGAAAACTTCCCCAACATGGGAAAGGAAATAATTCACCAAGTCCAAGAAGCACAGAGAGTCCCATACAGAATAAACCCAAGGAGAAATACACCAAGACACATATTAATCAAACTAACGACAATTCAACACAAAGAAAAAATATTAAAAGCAGCAAGAGAAAAGCAACAAACAACATATAAGGGAAAACCCATCAGGATAACAGCTGACCTTTCTACAGAAACTCTGCAGGCCAGAAGGGAATGGCAGGATATCCTGAAAGTCCTGAAAGAGAGAAACCTACAGCCAAGAATACTTTACCCAGCAAGAATCTCATTCAGATTTGAGGGAGAAATCAAAAGCTTTCCAGACAAGCAAAAGTTAAGAGAATTCAGCACCACCAAACCAGCCTTACAACAAGTGCTAAAGGAACTTCTCTAAGTAGGAAACACAAGAAAAGGAAAACACTTACAAATACAAACCCAAAACAATTAAGAAAATGGTAATTGGAACACACATGTCAATAATCACTTTAAATGTAAATGGATTAAATGCTCCAACCAAAAGACACAGACTGGCTGAATGGATACAAAAACAAGACCCTTCTATATGCTGCCTACAAGAAACCCACTTCAGACCAAGGGATACATATAGACTGAAAGTGAAGGGATGGAAAAAGATATTCCATGCAAATGGAAGTCAAAAGAAAGCTGGAGTAGCAGTACTCATATCAGACAAATTAGACTTGAAAGTAAAGACTATTAAAAGAGACAAGGAAGGACACTACATAATGATCAAGGGATCCATCCAAGAAGAACATATCACAATGGTAAATATCTATGCCCCCAATATAGGAGCACCTCAATACATAAGGCAAATGCTAACAGCTATAAAAGGGGACATTGACAGGAACACAATAATAGTGGGAGACTTGAACACCCCACTTACATCAATGGACAGATCATCCAAACAGAAAATAAATAAAGACACACAAGCTTTAAATGACACATTAGACCATCTCGACTTAATTGATATTTATAGGACATTCCATCCAAAAACGACAGAATACACGTTCTTCTCAAGTGCACACGGAACATTTTCCAGGATAGATCACATCTTGGGTCACAAATCAAACCTCAGCAAATTCAAGAAAATTGAAATCATATCAAGCATCTTCTCAGACCACAATGCCATAAGACTAGATATCAATTACAGGAAAAAAACTGCAAAAAAGACAAACACATGGAGACTAAACAATTCACTCCTAAACAACCAAGGAATCACTAAAGAAATCAAAGAGGAAGTCAAAAAATATCTAGAAACAAATGACAACGAAAACACAACAACCCAAAACCTATGGGATGCAGCAAAAGCAGTTCTAAGGGGGAAGTTTATAGCAATACAGTCCTACCTTAAGAAACAAGAAAATGATCGAATAAACAACCTAACCTTACACCTAAAACAACTAGAGAAAGAAGAACAAAGAAACCTCAAAGTGAGCAGAAGAAAAGAAATCATAAAGATCAGAGCAGAAATAAATGAAAAAGAAAGGAAAGAAACCATAAGAAAAATAAATAAAACTAAAAGCTGGTTCTTTGAGAAGATTAACAAAATTGATAAACCATTAGCCAGACTCATCAAGAAAAAAAGGGAGAAGATGCAAATCAACAGAATTAGAAATGAAAAAGGAGAAGTAACAACGGACACCTCAGAAATACAAAAGATCATGAGAGACTACTACAAGCAACTATATGCCAATCAATTGGATAACCTGGAAGAAATGGATACATTCTTAGAAAAATACAATCTTCCAAGACTGAACCAGGAAGAAATAGAAACCATGAACAGACCAATCACAAGTACGGAAATTGAGGCAGTGATTAAAAATCTCCCAACACACAAAAGCCCAGGACCAGATGGGTTCACAGGGGAATTCTATCAAACATTTCGAGAAGAGTTAACACCTATCCTTCTCAAACTCTTCCAAAATATTGCAGAAGGCGGAGCACTCCCAAACTCATTCTACGAGGCTACCATCACCCTGATACCAAAACCAGGCAAAGATGTCACAAAAAAAGAAAACTATAGACCAATATCACTGATGAATATAGATGCAAAATTCCTCAACAAAATACTAGCTAACAGACTGCAACAGCACATTAAAAAACTCATACACCATGATCAAGTGGGGTTTATCCCTGGGATGCAAGGATTCTTCAATATACACAAATCAATCAATGTGATACATCATATCAACAAATTGAAGGATAAAAACCATATGATCATTTCAATAGATGCAAAAAAAGCTTTTGACAAAGTTCAACATCCATTTATGATAAAAGCTCTCCAGAAAATGGGCATAGAAGGAAATTACCTCAACATAATAAAAGCCATATATGCAAAACCAAAAGCCAACATTGTTCTCAATGGAGAAAAACTGGAAGAATTCCCCCTAAAAACAGGAACAAGACAAGGGTGTCCACTCTCACCACTATTATTCAACATAGTTTTGGAAGTGTTAGCCACAGCAATCAGAGAAGAAAAAGAAATCAAAGGAATCCAAATTGGAAAAGAAGAAGTAAAATTGTCACTCTTTGCAGATGACATGATATTATATATAGAAAACCCTAAAGACTCTACCAGAAAACTGCTAGCACTCATTGATGAGTTTAGTAAAGTAGCAGGATACAAAATTAATGCACAGAAATCTCTTGCATTCCTATACACTAACAACGGAAGAGCAGAAAGAGAAATTAAGGAAACTCTCCCATTCACCATTGCAACAAAAAGAATAAAATACCTAGGAATAAACCTGCCTAAGGAGGCAAACGATCTGTATGCAGAAAACTTTAAGACATTGATGAAAGAAATCAAAGACGACACAAACAGATGGAGGGACATACCATGTTTCTGGATTGGAAGAATCAACATAGTGAAAATGTCTGTACTACCCAAAGCAATTTACAGATTCAATGCAATCCCGATCAAATGACCAATGGCATTTTTCACAGAACTAGAGCAAGAAATCTTACGATTTGTATGGAAACGCAAAAGACCCCGAATAGCCAAAGCAATCTTGAGAAGGAAAAATGGAGTTGGTGGAATCAGGCTTCCTGACTTCAAACTATACTACAAGGCCATAGTGATCAAGACAGTATGGTACTGGCACAAAAATAGAAAGGAAGATCAATGGAATAGAATAGAGAACTCAGAAGTAAGCCCAAACACATATGGGCACCTTATCTTTGACAAAGGAGGCACGAATATACAATGGAAAAAAGACAGCCTCTTCCATAAGTGGTGCTGGGAGAACTGGGCAGCAACATGCAAAAGAATGAAATTAGAACACTTCCTAACACCATACACAAAAGTAAACTCCAAATGGATTAAAGACCTGCATGTAAGGCCAGACACTATCAAACTCCTAGAGGAAAACATAGGCAGAACACTATATGACATCCATCAAAGCGCCATCCTTTTTGACCCACCTCCTAGAATCATGGAAATAAAATCAAGAATAAATGAATGGGACCTCATGAAACTTAAAAGCTTTTGCACAGCAAAAGAAACCATAAACAAGACTAAAAGGCACCCCTCAGAATGGGAAAAAATAATTGCCTATGAAACAACGGACAAAGGATTAACCGCCAAAATATACAAGCAGCTCATGAAGCTTCATACCAAAAAAGCAAATAACCCAATCCACAAATGGGCAGAAGACCTAAATAGACATTTCTCCAAAGAAGACATACAGATGGCCAACACACACATGAAAAGATGCTCCACATCACTAATCATCAGAGAAATGCAAGTCAAAGCCACAATGAGGTATCACCTCACACCAATCAGAATGGCCATCATCACAAAGTCTGGAAACAACAAATGTTGGAGAGGGTGTGGAGAAAAAGGAACTCTCCTGCACTGTTGGTGGGACTGTAAATTGGTAGAGCCACTATGGAAAACAATTTGGAGGTTCCTTAAAAAACTACAAATAGAACTACCATATGATCCAGTAATCCCACTCCTGGGCATATACCCAAAGAAAACCATAATCCCGAAAGAAACTTGTACCATAATGTTTATTGCAGCACTATTTACAATAGCCAGGACATGGAAGCAACCTAAATGCCCATCAACAAATGAATGGATACAGAAGATGTGGCATATATATACAATGGAATATTACTCAGCTCTAAAAAGGGATGAGATGGAGCTATATGTAATGAGGTGGATAGAACTACAGTCTGTCATACAGAGTGAAGTAAGTCAGAAAGAGAAGGACAAATATTGTATGCTAACTCACATATACGGAATCTAAAAATGGTACTGTTGGACTCAGTGACCAGAACAAGGATGCAGATACAGAGAATGGACTGGAGAACTCGAGGTATGGGAGGGGGCGGGGGGTGAAGGGGAAACTGAGACGAAGCGAGAGAGTAACACAGACATATATATACTACCAACTGTAAAATAGTCAGTGGGAAGTTGTTGTATAACAAAGGGAGTCCAACTCGAGGATGGAAGATGCCTTTGAGGACTGGGGCGGGGAGGGTGGGGGGGGCTTGGGGGGGGGCGTCAAGGAAGGGAGGGAATATGGGGATATGTGTATAAAAACGGATGATTGAACCTGGTGTAACCCCCCCAAGAAATAAATAAATAAATAAATAAATAAATAAATAAATAAATAAATAAATAAAAAATAACTGAGTAATATTACATTGTATATATATGCCACATCTTCTTTATCCATTCATTTGTTGATGGGCATTTAGGTTGCTTCTATGCCCTGGCTATTGTAAATAGTGCTGCAATAAACATTATGGTACATGATTCTTTTGGGATGATGGTTTACACTGGGTATATGACCAGGATTTGGCTTACTGGATCATATGGTAGTTCTATTTGTAGTTTTTTAAGGAACCTCCAAACTGTTTTCCATAGTGGCTGTACCAACTTACATTCCCACCAACAGTGCAGGAGAATTCCCTTTTCTCCACACCCTCTCCAGCATTTGTTGTTTCTAGATATTTTGATGATGGCCATGCTGACCGGTGTGAGGTCATACCTCATTGTGGTTTTGACGTGTATTTCTCTGATGATTAGTAACCTTGAGCATCTTTTCATGTGTGTGTTGGCCATCTGTATGTCTTCTTTGGAGAAATGTCTATTTAGGTCTTCTGCCCATTTGTGGATTGGGTTATTTGCTTTTTTGCTGTTAAGCTGCATAAGCTGCTTGTATATGTTGGAGATTCATCCTTTCTCCATTGTTTCATTGGCAACTATTTTTTCCCATTCAGAGGGTTGCCTTCTTGTCTTGTTGATGGTTTCTTTCGCTGTGCAAAAGCTTTTCAGTTTCATGAGGTCCCATTTGTTTATTCTTGATTTTATTTCCATGATTCTAGGAGGTGGGTCAAAAAGGATCTTGCTTTGATGGATGTCATAGAGTGTTCTGCCTATGTTTCCCTCTAGGAGTTTTATAGTGTCTGGCCTTCCATGTAGGTCTTTAATCCATTTGGAGTTGATTTTTGTGTATGGTGTTAGGAAGTGTTCTAATGTCATTCTCTTACATGTCGCTGTCCAATTTTCCCAGCACCACTTATTGAAGAGGCTGTCTTTTTTCTATTGTATATTCGTGCCTCCTTTGTCAAAGATAAGGTGCCCATATGTGCTTGGGTTTACCTCTGAGTTCTCTATTCTGTTCTATTTTTCTTCCTTTCTATTATTGTGCCAGTACCATACTGTCTTGATCACTATGGCCTTGTAGTATAGTTTGAAGTCAGGAAGCCTGATTCCACCAACTCCATTTTTCCTTCTCAAGATTGCTTTGGCTATTCAGGGTCTTTTGCATTTCCATACAAATCGTAAGATTTCTTGCTCTAGTTCTGTGAAAAATGCCATTGGTCATTTGATCGGGATTGCATTGAATCTGTAAATTGCTTTGGGTAGTACAGTCATTTTCACAATGTTGATTCTTCCAATCCAGGAACATGGTATGTCCCTCCATCTGTGTGTGTCATCTTTGATTTCTTTCTTCATTGTCTTACAGTTTTCTGCATACAGATCGTTTGCCTCCTTAGGCAGGTTTATTCCTAGGTATTTTATTCTTTTTGTTGCAATGGTGAATGGGAGTGTTTCCTTAATTTCTCTTTCTGCTCTTCCGTTGTTAGTGTATAGGAATGCAAGAGATTTCTGTGCATTAATTTTGTATCCTGCTACTTTACTAAACTCATCAACTAGTTCTAGCAGTTTTCTGGTAGAGTCTTTAGGGTTTTCTATGTATAATATCATGTCATCTGCAAAGAGCCACAATTTTACTTCTTCTTGTCCAATTTGGATGCCTTTTATTTCATTTTCTTCTCTGATTACTGTGACTACAACTTTCAAAGCTATGTTGAATAATAATGGTGAGACTGGACACCTTTGTCTTGTTCCTGTTTTAAGAGGGAATTCTTTCAGTTTTTCCCCATTTAGAAAGATGTTGCCTTTTGGTTTCTCATATATGGCTTTTATTATATTGAGGTAATTTCCTTCTATGCCTACTTTCTGGAGAGTTTCTATCATAAATGGATGTTGAATATTGTCAAAAGCTTTTTCTGCATCTATTGAGATGATCATATGGTTTTTATCCTTCAAGTTGTTGATATGATGTATCATGTTGATTGATTTGTGTATATTGAAGAATCCTTGCATCCCAGAGGTAAACCCCACTTGATCATGGTGTATGATTTTTTAATGTGCTGTTGGATTCTGTTAGCTAGTATTTTGTTGAGGATTTTTGCATCTAAATTCATCAGTGATACGAGTCTGTAATGTTCTTTTTTTGTAGTATTTTTGTCTGGTTTTTGTATCAGGGTGATGGTGGCCTCATAGAAGGATTTTGGAGTGTTCCTTCCTCTGCAATGCTTTGAAAGAGTTTGAGAAGGATAGGTATTATCTCTTCTCAAAATGTTTTATAGAATTCGCCTGTGAAGCCATCTGGCCCTGGGCTTTTGTGTGTTGGGAGATTTTTAATCACAGTCTCAATTTCCATACTTGTGATCAGTCTGTTCATATTTTCTATTTCTTCCTAGTTCAGTCTTGGAAGATTGTATTTTTCTAAGAATTTATCCATTTCTTCTAGGTTATCCAATTTTTTGGCATATAGTTGCTTCTGGTAGTCTCCCATGAACTTTTGTATTTCTGTGGTGTCCATTGTTACCTCTCCTTTTTCATTCCTAATTCTGTTGATTTGCATCTTCTGCCTTTTTTTCCTGATGAGTCTGGCTAATGGTTTATCAATTTTGTTTATCTTCTCAAAGAACCAGCTTTTAGTGTCATTAATTTTTGCTATTGTTTCCTTCCTTTCTTTTTCATTTATTTCTGATCTGATCTTTATGATTTCTTTCCTTCTGCTCACTTTGAGGTTTCTTTGTTCTTCTTTCTCTAATTGTTTTAAGTGTAAGGTTATGTTACTTATTTGATATTTTTCTTGTTTCTTAAGGTAGGACTGTATTGCTGTAAACTTCCCTCTTAGAACTGTTATTGCTGCATCCCATAGGTTTTGGGTTGTTGTGTTTTCATTGTCATTTGTTTCTAGATATTTTTTGATTTCCTCTTTGTTTCTTTAATGATGTCTTGGTTGTTTAATAGTGCATTGTTTAGTCTCCATGTGTTTGTCTTTTTTGCAGTTGTTTTCCTGTAATTGATATCTAGTCTCATGGTGCTATGGTCAGAGAAGATGTTTGCTATGATTGCAATTTTCTTGAATTTACTGAGGTTTTATATGTGACCCAAGATGTGATCTATCCTGGAAAATGTTCTGTGTGCACTTGAGAAGGAAGTGTATTCTGTAGTTTTTGGATGGAATGTCCTATAAAGATCAAGTAAGTTGAGATGGTCTAATGTGTCATTTAAAGCTTGCGTGTCTTTATTTATTTTCTGTTTGGATGATCTGTCCATTGATGTAAGTGGGGTGTTCAAGTCTCCCACTACTATTATATTACTGTCGATGTCCCCTTTTATGGCTATTAGCATTTGCCTTATGCATTGAGGTGCTCCTATATTGGGGGCATAGATATTTACCATTGTGATATGTTCTTCTTGGATGGATCCCTTGATCATTATGTAGTGTCCGTCCTTGTCTCTTGTAATAGTCTTTACTTTCAAGTCTAATTTGTCTGATATGAGTATTGCTACTCCAGCTTTCTTTTGACTTCCATTTGCATGGAATATCTTTTTCCATCCCTTTACTTTCACTCTATATGTATCCCTTGGTCTGAAGTGGGTTTCTTGTAGGCAGCATATAGAAGTGTCTTGTTTTTGTATCCATTCAGCCAGTCTGTGTCTTTTGGTTGGAGCATTTAATCCGTTTTCATTTAAGGTGATTATTGACATGTGTTCCGATTACCATTGTCTTAATTGTTTTGGGTTTGTATTTGTAGGTGGTTTCCTTCTCTTGTGTTTCCTGCTTAGAAATGTTCCCTTAGCAATTGTTGTAAGGCTGGTTCGGTGGTGCTGAATTCTCTTAACTTTTGCTTGTCTGGAAAGCTTTTGATTTCTCCATCAACTCTGAATGAGATTCTTGCTGGATAGAGTATTCTTGGCTGTAGGTTTTTCTCTTTCAGGACTTTCAGTATATCCTGCCATTCCCTTCTGTCCTGCACAGTTTCTGCAGAAAGGTCAGCTGTTATCCTTATGGGTTTTCCCTTATATGTTATTTGTTGCTTTTCTCTTGCTGCTTTTAATATTTTTTCTTTGTGTTTAATTGTCGTTAGTTTGATTAATATGTGTCTTGGTGTATTTCTCCTTGGGTTTCTTCTGTATGGGACTCTCTGTGCTTCTTGGACTTGGTGAATTATTTCCTTTCCCATGTTGGGGAAGTTTTCCACTATAACCTCTTCAAATATTTTCTCAGACCTTTTCTTTTTTTCTTCTTCTGAGATGCCTATGATTCAAATGTTGGTGTGCTTAGTGTTATCACTGAGGTCTCTGAGACTGTCTTCTATTCTTTTTATTCTTTTTTTCTTTTTCCTGCTCTGTGGCAGTTATTTCCCCCATTGTGTTTTCCAACTCACTTATTCGTTCTTCTGCCTCAGTTATTCTGCTGTTTATATCATCTAGAGTATTTTTATTTTCAGTTATTTTGTTGTCCATTGCTGTTTGTTTGTTCTTTAGTTCTTCTGAGTCCTTATTAACTGTTTCTTGTATTTTCTGTATTTTGCTGTCGAGATTTTGTATCATTTTTACTATCGTTACTCTGAATTCTTTTTCAGGCATTTTTCCTATTTCCTCTTCATTTATTTGGTCTTATGGGTTTTTTTCCTTCTCCTTTGCCTGCATGGTGTTCTTTGTTTTCTTATGGTAGTCCAAACTTCATGGGTTGCTTGTACCAGCAATAACGAGGTTTCAAGAAGACTGTCCAAACCCCAGACTAATGGCAGAGTGTTGAGTCAAACAAATACTAAGTCTAGGAAACACATACATGTAAAAGACACACAAATACTGAATCCAATAGAACATAAGGCACTAGAAAGACCTGACAGAAGAACCCCAGTATGCTATCAGACATTCAAAGAAGAAACCAACAGAGATTCAAAACCAAAACAGAACAGAACAGAAACAAAAGCAAAAGCAAACAAACAAACAAATATCACCACACACACACAAACACAAATGCAGGGAGATATTGAAAGCTAGGATCAAATATAAAAAAGAGCTTGAGTACTACCAGACAGACTGGAGATTCTCAGAATGAAATTAGGCAATTATACCAGGAACTAAGATAAAGACAAAAACCTAATAGTAAATACCAAGGTGGTGTGTCATCTGAAGAATAAAGCAAGGAGACTGAGCAGATTGATAATGTTGCTTATCAGTATGTTAAGATAAAATAAACTAAAAAAGGATAGAAGACGGTGAAACAGAAGAGTGTAACGTGACTGGAAATATGAAAATAAAAAGAAAGAAATAGAAATGTATAAAAGATAGAGATGAAAAGAAGGTAGGAGAGATATATAGTCAGCACCACAAAAAAACTTGGCTAGAGATAGAAGTATATAAAAAGGCTAAAAATAAAACTAAAATAAAAAAATGTTATAAAACTTATAGATCTCTTAGGACTAAGATCGTAATTAATAAAGGAAAAAAAAAAAACAAAAACTAGAACTGTCCCCAGAATGGACCAGTTCAATAGAATTAATACTAATATTTCTGTTTCCTTGGGGTCTCAGCTGAAAGTGTCTTTCTACCCACCTTGGGTTTTTGTATTATTTCTGTGATCAGAAAAGCTTCCTTTATTGTTTGTCTGTAAGCTCTGTGTGTGGGGAGGAAGAGGGTACAATAGTGGCTCCTTCCCCTGGGAGTGAGTGAGCAGTGAGGCACTGTCTGGGTCACAGTGGTTCAGTCAGGCATGGAGTTGCCTGTTGCAGAGGGACACCAGTGGCTCAGGTGTAAACAGAATGCCTCAGAGTTGGGCCTCTCTCCAGGCTTTTTTGCTCTCAGCTGCCAGCACTCTAAGCCAGCCCCCACCCCCCCCACCCCAGGGCCTGAGGGCTTTTGTTATGCCTGAGTGCCTTAGCTTGGCCCAGAAGGGTCCTTCCTCTGCCCATTGCAGGTGCAGAGAGAGAGAGAAAGAAAGACAGAGAGAGAGAGAGAGAGAGAGGCTACGTCCATGGCTCCTCCCCGCCGCCCATGAGCCAAGAGCATCCAGCTGCCACCATGGCCCTGCAGCTCTCCAGGGCAGGCAATTCTCACTACAGACCTCTTCCCTCCTGTCCTCTTGGTCTGTCTACCCACTGCCAACAATATTTCTCACCCTGAACCAGTTCTCCGGTTCCCATGCTCCCACTCCTAGACACCCTGTTCAGCTGTGAATCGACGTCTCAGTCCGGGAATGCTGAGCTGTGGTGCAGACCCTCCGTGTGTTTCTCACTCCCTCCCATCTGCCATGCTCAGCCACTTCACCCTCTTTAGGCCATCGTAGATGTCTCCCTACTGGTTATGTTGGGATCCTTGCAGTCCTTTCTGGTGTCCAAGTTCGTCTACTGGTGTTCAATTGGTTCTCTGTGGGAATTATTGTGTCTTTTGGTGCATTCCCAATGCATCTGTGGAGAGGGAAGAATTCCACATCCCTCTGCTTCGCTGCCATCTTTTTTCCTCATAAGTTTCCTTTTTTTAAAGACAAAAATAAAAGAAAGATTACTACGACTATTCTTTTATTTGAAACATATATCCAGGACAATTTTTCTTATATTGGACTCAGGTTTTTTTCCCTAAATTCAAATATCTTTGTTATATTTTTCTTATAAAAACAACATGATTATTGTAAAAACAGTCAGACACTATAAGGAAAAATTTTTTTAGGAAAATTCAGCCAAATTCCACTACCCAGAGATAGTCATTTAAGCACTATTGATGGAGCTTCATCCAAACATCTCAGATAAGCATGCCTACACATATATCACTTCACAGTCTTCTTACAGCCTTCACTGGCTCTGGGCTTATTGTACGCTTGCAATGTGTGAGGCTTTGTGCTAGGCACTCAAGGTTATTAACTCATTTAATAATAGCAACATTACAAATTAAGTAACATCATTATCTACATTTTATAGATGAGAAAATTGAGGGTTGGAGAAGATAAGTAATCTACTCACAATCCCAAAGCTCAGTGATAACAGAGTGAAGATTCAAATTCCAATCTGCCAGATTCCAAAGCCTAAGCTTTTAACCAGCGCCCTATGCTGTCAGCTATTCTCTGATGCACTTACTACTCCCTATCGATGGTCTCTAAGTTATTTCCTTTTTTAAACCCCTGACCACACAGCAATAAGGATAGACATGTTTTTAACTTTATATACTTTTCTGTATATCTCTTTTTCATCAGTTCCCTCCAGAAAGTTTTCACAAGACAATCTCTTACTTTCATACAAATTGCTTTCTTAAAAAGATGTGCAAAGGTTGAGTATGTAAAAATGAAGCTTGCTGGCAGATAAATGCCACATAAGAGGATTCTCAAGGATCACTGCCTGTCCACTGATCTACAAAGCCAAATTTCTTACATGAAAGTCCATTTATGGGTATTTGTGAATATCATATGAAACCGTGGTTTATAGTAAGGTCAAAATAGGACCTAACTTACCCTGCCACTAATAAGGTATGAAAATACAAGTTTTTGCAAACTAACCGATATTGTGTTTTATCCATCATTTTAGCCATTGTGAACATATAGGTGTTAAGGCTGAAATCTATATCTTCTTCTGCTTCAATTGCATATAGTGAGCGAGCTTCTCACTGCCTTGGCTTCTCTTGTTGCTGACCACGGGCTCCAGGCGTGTGGACTTCAGCAGTTGTGGGTCGAAGGCTCTAGAACGCAGCCTTAGTAGTTGTGGCACATGGAATTAGTTGCTCCAAGACATGTAAGATTTTCCCAGACCAGGACTCGAACCCATGTCCTCTGCATTGGCAGGTGGATTCTTAACCACTGTGCCACCAGGGAAGTCCTAGGCTCAGTTTCTTAATAACTGTGTGCTCTTAGCCAAGGCAATCAATCTCTCTGTGGCTCAATTTCCTCACCACTTAAATTTCAGGGACACGTTTAGCCTCGCTGTATGGTTACATCAAATATCGGCAAAGGAATATAATACTCTACAAATATTTCAATCACAATGGAAGAATTTCATAGTGAAGAGAGAAATATGTGACAACGTCTTTCTGCAAACCAACTAAGGATGCACCTTCCATTTCTGATTAACAACACTAATTGATAATTATATATAAATTCAGAAAACATTTTAGAGAACATTCTCAAGATAATTATTTCCTTCTCTGTGTTATTTCTATATCTCGACTATGCCCATTTATTACCGCTTTCAAATCCTGTACTGCAATTGGTTTTCTCACATCATGGTCTCATCTGCTGAACTGTGATCTCCCGGAGAAAAGAAGTGGTGTTTTACTCATCTTGATAAATACTCAGCTTAACACACTTCTTGTCTTATAGCAAATACCCAAAAACTTTTGTTGGACTGAACCCCTTTTAATAAAGCTCCTTTTGTGTTATATATAATTTTAGAAATATGAAAGAGTTGAATGAAAGGAATAATGTAATATACATTATTCCTTCCATTCATCCAACAAATATTAATTGACCCCCACCCCCAGTTCTATGCTAGGCACTGGGGACCCGGTGTGAATATGCACACAAGCAGCTGACAGTCTGACTGCAGGAGGGGGTGGGGGAAGCACAGACAGGCAAACGAGCAATTCAATATAAATTGGTAAGTTTTAGATTAAAATTACGTATAAAACGCCACAGGAGCAACACAGAGGGTCACAGCCTCTAAAAAAATTTAGTAGTTTGACATCTCTCCTTCTTAGGTTATTTCTTTGAATTGAATTGTAGTCAAATAAACCACAGAGTTAGAGTTAGGAGATGCAGGTCCTACCTAAGGCATTCAAAGCATCCAGTCAGTTAGTTACAAGTTGAGTGCACTATTTGGTCACCTAGCCACCTTAGAAAATGTGATAACAAAATGTGTATACCTATATTCTTCCTATATATATATATACATATATATATATAGGCTGCAGTAGGTCTTCATTGCTGCACACAGGCTTTCTCTAGCTCTGGCAAGCGGGGGCTACTCTTCATTGGGGTGCGTGGACTTCTCAGTGCGGTGACGTCTCTTGCTGCAAAGCATGGGCTCTAGGTGCATGGGCTTCGGTAGTGTCGGCACCTGGGCTCAATGGATTGGGCTGGTGGGCTCTAGAGTGCCGAGACCAGCTCGGCGACTCGAGGCGAGTGACGGGTGCCGCAAGCTTGAAGAAGACACAGACACACACTGAAGAGAAAAGTGGGACCGGGGGGACTCAAGACCTCTCGGATCAAGAGCCCTGCTGACTCATCCCAGGTTGCTTTTATTGAGTTCGTGGGCTAACATTCTCAGGTTACACTCATAAACAATCAAAGGCCTCACATGACTGAGGCAATTATCTTTGTTTACTTCCTGGGTCTGAGTTGAGCAGGTGTGGATGTGAGCTGGGGGTGGAGAGCAAAACAGCCCTGGGGGCAGGAGACCTCTCTCAGATATTGGGGGTCTGTGCCCCACCCGTGTTGGCCCCTCTGCGACCGTGCCTGTCTTAGGTTGTTCCTCCCTTGAGGAATCTTACCCGTCTCTGGCTAACCAGTCATCCTCCAGGGCCAAACACGGTGATATAAGGAAGGTTCTATGCACCACCCCTGTTGGCCCCTCTGCGGCTGTGCCTGTCTTAGGTTGTTCCTCCTCTGAGGAATCTTACCCGTCTTTGGCTAACCAGCCATCCTTCAGGGCCAAACAGGGTGATATTAGTCTCCATGCCCCGCACCCTCAGCTCCTGCACTGCTCAAGCAGGACATTCTGAATCCCATCGCTCGGCCCACATACTTCAACATTTTCAATGTTTCAAAAAGGTTCCAGAATGTCTTCCCACACTAGAGCACAGGCTCTGTAGTTGTGGCACATGGGCTTAGTTGCTCCACAGCATGTGAGATCTTTCCGGACCAGGGCTCGAACCCATGTCCCCTACATTGGCAGGCAGATTCTTAACCACTGTGCCACCAGGCTTGTCCCCACACATATTATTATTATCTCTTGAAAACCTCTAGGGTTTGGAAGACATTTGGGAAATGCACGTACATGTTCAATCAGGAAAATTTCCTTTCATCTTCTGTGACTTTGCTAGGTTTCACCCCACCCCCATAAAACAAGTGTTTTCTTTTTAGTGTTTCCTTTAAGACCAGTTTTCAACATTATTGTGGGCAAATAGCAGTGAGAAAGTACAGATGACACCACCCTTTGCTAGGAGGCAGTGTTTTAATCATTTCCTCTCTGGTGTACTACTTGGATGACTAGAGGTGAGCTAATGTCAACAACATGCCCTCAGTTACCCTCTGAAAGTACCTCACTTTGCTGACTGTCCCCTTAGGACTAGAGAACAGTTAGTCCTTTCTCTTGGCTTCAAACTATCAAGGTCTGATCAGTTCTTAACTATTTAAAGTCAGATAGAAATGGATGTGTACATCATCTGCTACTTGGATAGAGAGTCATAAACATGAATTAAATTAGCAGTTCAAGGAGAATACAGCAGGGGTGTACAGTCTCGGGTGTTAACTGACCACGTGAAGTAACGTTAATTAAAGCTCTACTGCAAATTGCTGTCACGTTCAAGAAATATTCCAGGTGACAGTGTTGGGGTATTAAACACTTATTGGCAAAAAAAAAGGAAAAAAAGGCATGACTTGTATGATAACTAGAGTAGTGACAATTGTTGAAATTACAGAAAGGCAATGAGATCATTGCCCGATTTGAGGAGTTTGATTTCTGTTTAAATAAAGTATCTTTCATCAAAAGTCTAACCTTTGCTACCTTGTCAAATGAAAGAAGTGAAAAGCTATGTGTTCTTTCTTTCTTTTATAGGAGATCAAATGAAACACAGAAGTACGAGAACTTGCTCGAGATCCAACTTGAATGAAGCCACTTTTTGAGGAGTGAACGCTCAGGATGGGGATCCAATAACAGCTGGACCATTTTCTCCTTTAGTCCATAAAAGTAAATCTCCACCATGAACACAGGTTGGAATAGATCTTAAATTGTCATTGTCACAGTTGTCACCTATGACTCTTGTAGAGAACTATTTCACTCTAGAACCGAAGAATGATGAATATAGGGTTCATCTCTGATAAACACTGAATGAAATCTCTCCCATCATGGATACCATCAAAAGGAGGTACAGTTAGGACAGAAATAGAACACAATGATGTATTACCTTTCCCAATATGTAATGAATAAACTTTTGGACTATTCTTAATAATAAATATTTATTAAATAGAGCATCTAACTGAATATAACACATAAAAAAATAAAAATATAAGAAAATAACTTGACTCATGCAGCACTTTATCAAGGTGAATATAATGTAATTAGTCCATGAGCGTTACAGGGAAATGAATCGGCTGACTAGTGAGGGGACAGGTGCCAGAAGGTCACGGCCCAGTCAGGGTCACAGCTGTATTGGTGGATTGTTGGGCTCCTGTGGGCTTGGTCTGGCTCACATTTCTCTTGGTAGACTTGTCTATTGTTCGGACTGCTTTTTTCACCCACTCAACGTGTGGATCAGCACAGACTTTGAGGCCACGTCGGGTAATAAATCTGCAATGCAAGGAAAAGACAAACAAAATTAGTCACATCCTCAAAGCCTTGAGA
This sequence comes from Hippopotamus amphibius kiboko, assembly GCF_030028045.1. Classification (NCBI taxonomy): domain Eukaryota; kingdom Metazoa; phylum Chordata; class Mammalia; order Artiodactyla; family Hippopotamidae; genus Hippopotamus; species Hippopotamus amphibius. Next base: position 139,572,446 of record NC_080188.1, on the reverse strand, counting down.
CCAGAAGTTAAGATCAGCTCATATATAAGAGACTTTGTGCAGAAATGAGTGGACAAACAGTCTTTCATATTCAGGAAACCATAAATGAAAATCTCTCTTCTGCAATGTATTTTCGCATTAAGGAGAAATGGCTCCAGGTAATACCCAGATCCCTTGTTCAACATAACTTGCAGCCTCCTTTTCTCATCACCGCTAACAAATGATGTCATTAAACTGGACATTTGAGGTCATCTAGTCCAATTATCACATGTCATCTTAGTCTTCAAAACTAAGCACACTCATCTTATTTTCTGGGCAAAAGGGGATTTCTTTATGCTATTTGAAGGGGGTAAAGTTGCAGTTGTGTGTTGGGAAGAGTTGCTGCTCTGAAAATGAGATCCTGGAAAAGAATGGTACCATGTAGGCTAGCTGTTGACACTATTCCTTGAGCTATGGCAACTGATAAAGGCTGGCACTCTACACCAGCAACCATGAGGGAAGAGAAAGGCAGCGGAGGGGAGGGATGGGAACGGATGCACCCCACACCAGTGTGGCCCTACAGTCAAACTCTGATCTGAACCAGCCAGCTCTAAACCTAGCCCTGGGGACAGAGCACGTTATTCATCTGCTTCCCAGTTAGATTCTTTTGCTAAGATAAATCAGGGAGCAGGGTGATATTCTTCACTGAGCTGCCAACTTTTGTCATAATCATTGTTCGAGGCTACATAAAGACACACTTTATATGGAAAAACAAAAGGACTATTGGCTAAGTGGAGGTCTTCCTCCTTGTTGCCTGATTTTTCCTGAGGAGGGCAGCATTTCTATCTATTGTGCTCCATCAAGCCCAGATGTGGGGGCGAGAAACTCACATCACTGCTTTCATGGAGCCCTCCTTGATGGTGTACGTCTTAATGTTTTTAATTGGCAGTCGCTGGGTAGTCAGACTCACACAGATTGACTTCTCTAGAACTTCACTCCCCACACCTGGTAAGGGAAACAAAGAAAACAAAGGATGAAATATAATTTCTAACAGTACATATGTTAGAGTGCTGTAAATAAAATAACAAAGAGTGACCTGATCGAGAGTAATTTGGGGAAGGCAACACGAAATGTGGGAGAGGCAGCTCATTTTTGACTGAATAAATAAAGGGGTTGTCATGTTCAGTGGTAAAATGTGAAACATGTAAAGGAAGTAGTTCATAAAGTACTCATCCTCCACAGAAATGACCCACGGGGGTTAAGATTTTTAAGTTTAGAGAACATCTTAAATTGAGAAAGGAAGATAACTTGGGAGAGTTAATAATAGTAAGGGTTTGCTAAAATCTAATAACGGTTTCTAAGTGCTGATTTTCTCCCAAGCTAGTATTTGCTTCTCAGAGAAGCAAGTATTGTCAGAGAATATTTGTCAGAGGAATATTCAGTGAAAAGGCATCTAAATTCATAGCTGATGATGATGAAGCTTGAGCTGTAGTGCTGCTGATATCAGAAGGCTTTTTATAAACGTGAAACATAGCAGAAGGGGTGCACTCACATTGCTCTCCATCTCTCCTTCTCTCCATCACTCAGTATCCAGCCTCACATTCCTTACCCTCGACACTTGACAACTGATTTCTAATGCTGAACTGATTCTGAACCCAGTGAAAAAGGGAAATGCCCAAGTGTCTGCACTCCTCCTCAGTCTTCTTTCCTTACTTGTAACAGGTTTCCACCAAAACCCAGGGCAGCAAGTGGCAGCCTATTGTCTCAGAAAAATGCCCATCTGCCATGGTTTGGGCAACATTAGGCCTAAATTTTTTTGTTTCATCAGTATATCTTGTATTTGGGGCACAATGTCAGGGAGTTCCAGACATTGCCATCTTGATTTACAGACACCCTTGTGGATCCATGATCAGGTTCAGATATTCTAGCCTACATAATGTTTATAGATTAGGAGGTTGAAAGGAGAGTTAGCTGAAACATTCATTATACCCAAAGGGTATTCTCGCTTGTTGCCAGAGCCACATGGAGAAATACACTCCAACCAGTTGCGAAAAAATGATCCCTTAACAAATATGTGTAGAATGCTCAGGTGAGACTCAGTGTAGCTAAGCCTCATGTGGGCAAGTCTTGTAGGATTATTTGATTGCATATAAGGCATTAATATTTGTTAGCAGTTATAGCATCTTATAAACTCAAAAATTGATCATAAGTGGGAATGACATTCATAGCAGTAATAATAGCCTCTCTTATACACTTAAAGCTGATATTGATTTCCTGGGTATAAAGTTACGAGCTTCCAGTCGTTTGTTTTAATAGAAAACATTGATTTTCTTCAGAATATACAGCCTTTAGGTCATTCCTGCCTTGTGAACTCCCCAAATTTTTTAGATCAATATTAAATAGGCAAAAGCTTCAAAGCTATATACAGTTGTCATCACCATTCCACAGCTAACATTAATCCAGAAATTAGGACTTGTGTGGAAACCTGATAAGACATTATAAGATTTATTTCATTCTAATCTCAGGTAAGCATAACAATTATTATATCCATTTGTAGATAAGTAAACACAGGCACAGAGAGGTGAGGATATTTACTACAAATCACCCAATTATGAAAAATAGCAGCCCAGATTGTAACCAGGTTCTATCTTCGAAATCTGCAAAGTCCTCTAGAGTCAAATTATTCCCATTTTGCACATGGGAAGCCTGAGGCGTAGCTTGGAGAAAGTAGTTTACCCCAGACAAAACCTGAGTCAAAACCAAAATGTGTGGCCACTGCCTGCATATCTAGATGTTGCTTATCTCATAAATAAGCTTTGACTTACCTTCCACAGTGTATGCAGCGAGACAGCAGATCCCAAGAAAGGCCAGGATGAGAAGTCTCATGGCTGAGATCCTGCTGAGCTGTGCAGCGAGAGGCTGAGGAACTGCTCCTTTGAGTCTCTTTTATTCCTCCAGTGGCTAGCGCACTTCCTGTGGTGAGAAGGGTCTTTCAAGGTGGGTGTGGAATCACGGAAAGTCTTTGCAATACTGATGCTTTCTTTGTTTGAAAAAAAAACGTTCCTTTGTCCCCACTCATACTAACCCAACACCTTGTGGCCTTTCCCCTCCTCTTGTGGCTAGCATGTCAGTGAAACCAAATGTGTGCACCAAAGAAACGTAGTTTTCTCATCTCCTGCCACCAGACTAACTTCAAACCTTCCACTGCAGACATGCCCCAAGGTCATGTCAGTGTCATGGCCCAGCATGGGGACAGTGTAAAGGAATCAAGGTGGAGTGGTCACTGTGGTCCAGCTCCCCCACCTACCTCATGTAACATCCCCTGTGACATGTGGCTTCCACCACCAGTGATCATATGCTCATGGTACATGGTACCATCCTCAGTGACTCCTTAGGGAGACGAGGGGATGCTGACACTTCCCCAAGCTTCTCATTCCTCTGCCCTCTTTTTCTTCTCATTTCTCTCCTCATTCAAATGACCCCCTATCTTTACACCACTCTCCCCACATACCCAAGAAACCTTTCAATAATGGAGTCTGGAGCCTGTCTCTATGCACAGCTTTGCTTTATTGTAATTTAATAGATAATTTTTAAAAAGATTTTGAGAAGTTGTCCTAACAGAAACTTTATTTTGGAAAAAAAGAAAAAGAAAACAGTTTATAATCTTACCATTCTGTTTTCTCCTTTAATATTTTTCAGTGAGTCTCTATTGGTATACATGTGTTTGCAGAATTGTGACAATTATAAATACTATTTTTACATCAGTGTGAATATCTTCCTTGTTTCTTCATATTCTTCATGTTTCTACTCTGAATAAACACATACACACACAAAGCATTCCCTTATAACTTATTGTTATGTAGACCAGATCTATAAGGTAATTGCCATTAATATAGACTGAATCATTTCTTTTTAATCACCAGGAGTAAGATTACTAAGCAGTATCATATGATCATCTTTATACCTCTTACTACATATTGACAGATAGTTCCCAAATTGTAATTTCAATTTGCAATGCTTCCAACAGGGTTTGACTTTATCAGTTACAATACAACCTATGTGCACTCACTTTGTTGTTGTTGAGTTTTGCCTTGTTTCCTTTAACATAGGTATCTATAAAGTGCATTTATTATGTGTGTAGCTAAAAGGTTTTCTCATTACTAGTCAAGGATATGAAAATAACATTCTGATTAAATATATATATAGCTAACAGTTAACTTCTAAGATATTTTTCATTAATGGCATTTAATTTTCCAGTCAGACTTTGCTAAGATCTTCGAGTAACTTTTTTGTTGTCCCTAGCTGGCTATCCCATCAGCCCTTAAACTCTGAACGCACCCTTCCAGGCAAAATGTTTCTCCTCCTATTACTCCTTAATGTGGAATAATGTGTTTTCTTCTATTCAGTTTTCAAATACAGATCCCCTGCAGCATCTTAGACTCATCGCTAGCCACCCATATGTTTTTCTCAACAAACCTGTACTAAGTACACCTTCTAAGCAGCTCTTCTAGATGTCTTCTCCTCTCTCCCCACACTGCTCAAGGCAGGACCTCCTCATCCCTCGTTAGGACAACTGCAGTAGACCAACTGATTCCCCAGGCCTGAGTCTCCTCCCTTTCCAATCTATCCTCCACAGAATTGCCAGAGTAATCATTCTAAAGCCTTGATCTAATCAAGCTATTTTCCTGCTTAGAATTTCTTTGCTAATTCCCGTTGCCTACAGGATTCATTTCAAACCTCACATGGTCATGTATAAATGAGTTCAAGATCTAACACTGTTGAGACTTCTTAGTTGGCGCAGTGGTGAAGAATTTGCCTGTCAATGAAGGCGACTCGGGTTCGATCACTACTCCAGGAAGATCCTACATGCCTTGGAGCAATTAAGTTTGTGCACCACAACTATTGAGCCTGCGCTCTGGACCTTGTGAGCCACAACATTTGAGCCTGTGTGCCACAACTACCGAAGCCTGAGCACCTAGAGCCCGTGCTTCACAACAAGAGAAGCCACTACAATGAGGAGTAGCCCCCGCTCACGCAACTAGAGAAAGCCCATGTGTAGCATCGAAGACTCAACACAGTCAATAAGTAAATAAATAAATAAATTTTTAAAAAGAATAAAAAATAAAATAAAATAAAATAAAAACATCCTTAAAAAAAAAAAAGATCTAATACTGCTTTGAAGACTCATCTTCCACCACTCATGCAATGCTCCAAAATCTCTAGCCTTAAAAAAATATCTGTGCAGTCAACCATCTTATTTTCTATTCCCCACATATTGCTTCCTTTATCTGGAATGCCCATCCCAGCTACCTACATAACTATTTGTAAACTCCTCCTCTTCCTACAAGTTTTCCTGAATTCTCTAGATACAATTAAGTTGTGCCATCTTCTATGCTCTCTTGGAACTTTCTAGCCAACCCTGTTCTATCACTAATCATCACATTTTATCTTCTTTCTCAATTACATTTCTTCATCTCCCACTAGATGGTAGGCACTTTGAGAGTAGGGAATTTGCCTCAGTCCTGTCTGGGTCCCTGGCACTAACAGAATGTCTGTTACGTAGTGGTCACTCACCAAATGGTTTTTGAATAAATGATTTTTTTTCAAAAGACCAAACACTATAATGATTTTACATTAAAAAAAGGATGAACATCTAAAAACATAAAGCCATAAGATTGTGACTATGCCTTCTTCTCATGTTTATAATCAAATGAACAATTTGACCAATGGCTGAATTTTTACTCAACATATTGAAATGGAACTTCTTAAACTCTGAGAATGGATTATTCATTTCAGTTTTTCAAAGCATGTACTAGAGTCACTGATGGAGAAGAATTAAGTAACAAATAAAAGAGTAGACACCTAGTACAAAATAGGCATCATCTGCTAATGTGTGGACATTGATTGACAACCAGTTGGATGACAATAGAACAAATTTCTCTCATCCTTGACCCCTCTCTTTCTCTTACATGCCACACTCAATCTGTCAGAAAATACTATTGTCTCTCTATCTCCAAATAGACTCTGAACCCTTCTCACCACCCCAAGAAACTCAGCTCCAAGCCACTATCATGTCTCACCTGGATTAATGGATTTGTGCAACAGCCTCCTAACTGGTTTTCCTAATTCCACCCTTTCTTTCTTTTGGTCTTTTTACCAACCTGGCAAAGGTGATCATTTCAAAATGTAAGTAATATGTTACTTCTCTGCTCAAAAATCCTTCAACGGAGGACATTTTCATGAGTGAACTCCAAAGTCTTTTTTTACCCTAAGTATTGTTATATATATTTAGATGCTCTGCTGTTATGTTAATCACTTAACTCCAGGGTAAAGGTTAAAAGGCAAAAGTATTAAAAATAAATATAGCTACCATAATTTGTTATTGATACACAATGTAAAAAAGAGGAAAATTAAGGCATCATAAACATAAATTGGAGGTGGGATTAAAATGATAGAGTTTTTGCATGCAAACAAAGTTATGTTGTTATCAGTTTCTCAGTAGACTGCTGTATTTGTAAGATGTTTATGTAAGCCTCATGGTAACTATAAAGCAAAAACCTACAATATATACACAGAAGAAAAGGGACAGGAATCAAAACATATCAGTATAGAAAATCATCAATTCACAAATAAATTCAGCAAGAGAGGAAGAAATGAACAAGGGCACTACAAAACAACTAGAAAACAACTAGAAAACAACTAAGATGGCATTACTAAGTCCTTACATATCAATAATTACTTTAAATGTAAATGGATTAAATTTTCCAAACAAAAGGCATTAAGTGACTAAATGGATTTTTTAAAAAGACCCAAGTACACACTGCCTACAAGAGACACACTTCACCTTTAAGAACACACAGCAGCTCAGAGTAAAAGGATGGAAGAAGATAGTCCATGAAAGTGGAAACTTTAAGGGAGCAGTGGTAGCTATATTTATATCAGACAAAATAGACTTTAGGTCAAAAAAAAAAAAAATACCTGAAGTGACAAAGAATGCTATTATATAATGAGAAAGGGGTCCATTTATCAAGAGGATATAACAGTTGTTAAGAATGTAAATATATACAGTCTTTACAAAGGTTTGCGAGTACCTCCACGACCTATGTACTCATCTCCCATTTACTCTCTGACATCATCTCCTGCTACTCTTCCCCCCTTGATTTCTCCACTGCAGTCACAATGACCTCCCTGTTGTTTCTTTCTTTCTTTCTTTCTTTTTTTAATAAATCTGTGTATGTATGTATGTGTGTATGTATATATTGGCTGTGTTGGGTCTTTGTTGCTGCGAGGGCTTTCTCTAGCTGCCGAGAGCAGGGGCTACTCTTTGTTGTAGTGCACAGGTTTGCATTGCAGTAGCTTCTCTTGTTGCAGAGCACGGGCTCTAGGCACATGGGCTTCAGTAGTTGCAGCACATGGGCTCAATAGTTGTGGCTCGAAGGCTCTAGAGTGCAGGCTCAGTAGCTGTGGTGCGTGGGCTTAGTTGCTCTGCAGCATGTGGAATCTTCCCAGCCCAGGAATCAAACCCATATCCCCTGCATTGGCAGGGGGATTCTTAACCACTGCACCACCAGGGAAGTCCCTCCCTATTGTTTCTCAGACATGTCTGCATGCTCCTGCCTTCAAGTCTTTTCACTTGTTATTTACTTCACCTGGTATTTTCTTCCCTCAGACATAAGCATGACTCAATCCCTTACCCCTTCAATTTTTTGTTCATTACGGCTTTCTCATTGTGGCTTTCCTTGACTACCCAGTTTAAAACTGCACACACTATATCAATTCTGGTATCACTTGATTTCTCTTTGCTCCTCTACTTTCATTCATAGTACCTAGCACCTTCTAATATGAGAATAATTTACTTTGTTATTATCCATGTTTTTCCTGGAATTGTTTGTCTTTTTCATTTCTTCAGAGTCTGCAACATTGCCTGACACAAAGAAGATGCTGAATTAATATATCCATACTAAATGTAAATGTATAAGAATGCATAAGCATATGTGTGAGAGAAGGCATATGCACACATAAAACATCTGTACCTGCAAAGTGCAGTACTCTGATCAGCACCATGTATGTGTGACCTCAGAGTGGAATGGTAGAAACCAAAAGGAAAACATTCATTTTTGAGGGAAGAGGGTATAAGCATGCCTGGTAAAAGAAAAATCAATATACATTTTCCTCTTTTCTTTTTAGTGTGTTGCCTGAATACTTTGATTCATCTGAAGAGAAAATTAATTTATATTTTATCATATGTAATATACAATTCACATGAAATTTTATTCTTCTGTAGAATGGATGTTTGTATAATATTCCATTTTTCTATTGGATAATTTGTCATTTTCTTATTGATGTGTACAATTCCTTTATGTATTTGCCATAGTAATTCTTTACCTGTTCTAAGTGTTGCAAGTATTTTCTCTGGATTGGTAGCTTATCTTTTCACTTCCTTTATGATATCTCTGATGAACATAAAATATTAATTGTAATGTAACCAAACTTATCAACATTTTATTCTATAGTTAGTACTTTTTGTGCTTTAATAAATTCTTTTCTTCCCCAAAGTCAGAAAAACTTACTCCACTAAAAGTTTAGTCTTATATTTGACACTTAAATTTTTAAGCTTTCTAGTGGTTATTTCTGTTTGTAGTGTGAGATATAGATCCAAATGCATTTTTTTCCTCTTTAGATAACTGCATTTTCTAGCTCTGGTTTTGAATAGTTCTTCCTCTTCCCACACTACCAGTCCTATATTAGAGTTTAATTTCTAGTTGGGCAACCCCCCCACTTAATCTTTTTCTTCAGCAGTGTCTTGGCTTAAGCTCACTAGTCATCATGAAAATCAAGACTACAGTGTGACCCCACATTTTTCCCATCCAAATGGCCAAAGTTAAGTCTGAGAATACCACTGTGATGGCAGGGATATGGAGAAACATGAATGACTCATAGCATGAGAAACTGGTACCACACTTGAAATAGCAGTTTGGCATCATTGTGTAAAGCTACACATTTGCAGACTGTGAGGTTCCAGAAATTCCACTCCTAGATATAAACGTAGAGGATATTAAAAGGAAGGAGCACATAGATAGGAGTATTTGAAATGCAGGTATTTGAAATGTTAGGTTGGAGGTAGGTTACTGGTGGAACCTTATGCAACTTAATTGTATAAAAGAAGGTCATATGTAGACCAATGATGGTAACATACAATTGCATAACTCAGATTAGACTAACTGCTATAACAAGCAAACAATATCTTTCAGTGGCATAACACCAAAAAAAATGTTTATTATTCACTCATACAAAAGTCAACGCAGAAATTCCTAGCCAGTTGTCTTTCTGGAGGGCTCTTCTCCAAAAGGTGATTCAGGAATCTAGTCTACTTCCACCTTTGAGCAAAACCATCCCTTACAGCCTGGGAGTCCTTTTCTTCCAGCTGCAGGATCAGGGACAAAAGAACATGGAAAAGCACACCTACTCTTAATTACTTTGATCTGGAAGTGACATTTTTTCTTTGGTCACATTCCACTGGTAAGAACAAGTTATCTGGTCCCATCTAGAAGCAAGTACAAAGGGGAAAAATGGAGTTGCATCTGGGAAATGTAATCTAGACCTGTGCTTTGCAAGAAGAGCAATTAAGGTCTAGCATGCCCTGCTGCAGCCATATGTCTGTGATTAACCCAACTGTGCAACTAAGGTTCTGTTTTTTTTAATACACAGTTTTAAAACTTTTAATAAAAATTTTATTATTCTTCTGCCATTTTCTTTCTATTTTTTCTTACAGTTTTATTGAGGTATAATTATAATCAACATGGAGCATTAAATATGTTTAAGGTGTACAGCATAAAGATTTGACCTATCTACATCATGAAATAATTATCACAATGTTTAATGGACATCCATCATCTCATATAGATTCAACATCAAAGAAATAGAAAAAATATTTTTCCTTGTGATGAGAACTCTTAGGATTTACTCTCCTAACAGCTTTCGTATATAACATACAGCAGTGTTAATTATATTTATTAAATTATACATTAATCACTTGTACTTATCTATCTTATAACTGGAAGTTTGTACCTTTCAACTACTTTCACCCACTCTCCCCTCATCCCACTCCTCAATTTGGTAACCACAAATCCAGTCCTCTGTTTTTTCCATTTGCCCCTTGGTTTGTTTGTCTTTGAAGTATAATTAACCTGAAAAAACTATGTTAGTTCCTGGTACATAATATAGTGATTCAATATTTGTGTACATTTCTATATATTTCAAAATGGTCACCATGGTAAGTCTTGTTGTCACCATACAAAGATATTACAAAATTATTGACTACATGCCCCACACTGTATATTTCATGACTGTGCCTCATGTATTTTATAGCTGAGTGCTTGTACCTCTTGATTTCCCTTACCTACTTCTCCCCTCTCCTCACCACGCTTCCCTCAGGCAACCACCTATTTTTTTCTCTGTATCTATAACTCTGTTTCTGTTCAGTTATGTTTGTTCATTTGCTTTGTTTTTTAGATTCCACATAAGTGAAATGATACTCTATTTGTCTTTCTCTGACTTATTTCACTTTGCTTAATTCCCTCTAGGTCCATCCATGTTGTCACAAATCGCAAGATTTCATTCGCCTAAGTTTCCGTTTTTTAAGGACAAAAATAAAAGAAAGATTACTACGACTATTATTTTATTTGAAATGTACTTCCAGGACAATTTTTCTTATATTGGGCTTAGTTTCTTATCTAAATTAAAATATCTTTGTTATATTTTTCAGATAAAATAATATGATTATTATTAAAAAAATCAATATAGAGAAAAAAATTTTAAGGATAATTCACCCAAATCCCACTACCCAGAGATAACCATTTAACCACTATTGATGGACCTTCTTCCAAACATCTCGGATAAATACACCTATACATGTATCACTTCACAGTCTTCTTACAGCATTCAATGGCTGTGGGCTTATTGTACACTTGCAATGTGTGATGCTTTGTGCTAAGAACTCAAGCTTGTTAACCCATTCAATAATAGCAACATTACAAATTAGCATCATTACCTATTTTATAGATGAGAAAATTGAGGCTCAGAGAAGTTAAGGAATCCACTCACAGTCCCAAAGCTCAGTGATAACAGAGTGAAGATTCAAACTCCAATCCGCCAGATTCCAAAGCCTAAGCTTTTAACCAGTGCCCTGTGCTGTCAGCTATTCTCTGATGCACTTACTACTCCCTATTGATGGTCTCTAAGTTATTTCCTTTTTTAAACCCCTGACCACACAGCAATAAGAATAGACATATCTTTGAACTTTATGTACTTTTCTATGTATCTCTGTCATCAGTTCCCTCCAGAAAGTTTTCACAAGACGGTCTCTTACTTTCATACATACTGCTTTCTTAAAAAGATGTGCAAAGGTTAAATATGTAAAAATGAAGCTAGCTGGCAGATAAATGCCACATAAGTCTCAATGGTCATTGCTTGTCCACTGATCTACAAAGCCAGATTCCTTACATGAAACTCAAATTGTGGATATTTGTGTATAACATATGAAACCGTGGCTTATAGTAAGGTCAAAATAGGACCTAACTTACGCTGCCACTAATAAGGTATGAAAATACATGTTTTCCCAAATTAACCAATACTGTTTTATCAATCATTTCAGCCATTGCAAACTTATAGGTGAAAGGTTAAAGTTTATATCCTGTTCAGTTTCAATTGCTTTGCCTACTGGTAAAGTTGATACTATTTTACAAATTGCCTTTTGGTAATTTCTACCTATTTCCTTTGGAATGCCTCTACTTTCTTTTTATTTGTGAGAGTGTTCTGTCACATTTGTTACATGTTTTTCTGCTAAATTTCCTGACTATTGCAATGATAGTAATACATAAATAGTGAGGGTTCCATGTGCATACAGGTTTATGCACTTTCACAGGAACCACACATACTGCCTGCAAACCTCAGGAGTGTCTTTTCTAACAGAAAACCTCAGCTTAAAAATGTAGATAAATATTTCAGTTTGCATCTTTCTTGCGCAAGATCTACATGAGAGGTTTCTTCATGAGGGGAAAGTATCTTGTTGCTCTAACATTTTCTCTGGGGACTCTCATCAAATCCATAATGAATGGGACACTTCCTGTTACTCAGAGCTCTTCTACTATGGCTCCTTACTTATTAATTAGATGACATATTATAAAGAAACACCACTTAAGAGGGAGTACAAGCAACTATGTCCAGATACCAGTAGAGGTTCTACCACAAACTGGCTTTGAAGCATCAGCCAATCAGTGATTTTCAGTGACTCAGTGCTTCTATCTTTAGTTTCATCAACCTTTTGGAAATATGGTGGAAGCTGGTGGTATTATGTTTAAAAATGCTGAGATAATATAAAAATTACAAATGTAATTTCTTATTAGTTATACAAATTACAAATATGTAATATGTATGTAAGTTCTTATTTAATAATATAAATTACAATGTTTTCTCTCTTTTGTCATGTAGACAACAGAATGTCAGACAATAATGCAAGTAAGGAAATGAAATGAAATGAAGGAAATTGGGTAGTTGATGGGGACATTTTTAAATTCAAGTTCAGGATAACTAAAAGGCAAAGAGGAGAGGGAGAGAGAGAAAAATAAAATAGTACCTAATATGAATTGAGTCAATAGCCTGTTCACACTCCCAAGTGTTTCTAAGCAGAGTTTGGTGGGGACTGTCAATGAGTCCTGTGAAAATAAGTGGCCTTCATACTTTGATTTTCATGTTGCCACCAAAAGCCCTCCTGACCCAAAGCAAATGTCAATTTGACATAATATCAGAATCCCTCCACTAAAATCATTTACTCATAAAGTCATTCCTTCATTCAACAAAAAGAGTTCTTACTATGTCTTAGAAATAGGGGAATACTGTCTTAGAAATAGGGGAAAAGAAAAATAAGGCAGGACTCATGTTCTGGTGAGTGGTGTATATCTATACATATAGATATACAACACAATCTATTGCAACATGACCTGTACTATCATAGCTTGATTAATTTCTTGAAATGGAACACTGGATTTCCAGGAGCCACTAACAATCCAGGGGTGCATAAAGCACAGAGCCTCACTCTCAGATATTAACAGTGAGCTATGGTTAATACATTACACAGTGGACTGTCACTCTATGACGCAGAGAAGGTCCCTAATGGAGCTCACAGAGAAGATAATCCTGAAGAAAGAACACAGAAAGGATGGCTCTATTGGCATTTCCCCAAGTGTTTTATAACAAACACTAGTTATGAAAGTTATTCTATGAAAAAGGAAGATGGGGGTCTATTTCTAATAAGCTTGGGAAAATTTTGTGTATTATTAAATCACAGTATATATCACCATATTAAAATTTCTGAGAAGACCTGCAGTAAAATTTAGCTAATCCAGCTTTTCCTAAATATTTTCTTTTCTTTTCTTTAATTAATTTATTTATTTATTTATTTATTTATTGGCTGTGTTGGGTCTTCGATGCTGCACACGGGCTTTCTCTAATTGCAGCGATCAGGGGCTACTCTTCATTGTGGCGTGCAGGCTCCCCATTGCGGTGGCTTCTATTGTTGCAGAGCGTGGGCTCTAGGCACATGGGCTTCAGTAGTTGCAGCACACAGGCTCAATAGTTATGGCTCATGGACTCAGTTGCTCTGCAGCATGTGGGATCTTCCTGGACCCGTGTCTCCTGCATTGGCAGGCAGATTCTTAACCCCTGGGCCACCTAGGAAGTCCCTAAATATTTTCAATTTACAGAACCTTTTTCATAGAAGACTTAAGCCAACTGGCGATGTATTTTAGAAATACTAATGCAGTGCATTGGTATTCTCTCTAGGGAGGGCCATACTAAAAGTTAGGTGTGATGGGGTGGGTGCTAAGCATAGCACTGTCCAAACCAAAGCCTGTCCTTGAGCAAGAGAGGTTGGAAATATTTTGATGGTGAATTCAACACAGGTATACAGCTTGATGTTAGGTGGAAATCCAGTTGGATTATACATTTTCAGTTGAATTCCCCATCCTGGGAAGAAATCTCTACTCTGTGGCATTTTTCTCCATGATTACTACTCTGCTTCTGCTTATTTTCCAATAAAAATGTGTCATTGTACTTCTTGTTTTTTTCACAGCTTAAAAAAAATCAGTAACCAGTTAAAACAATAACTGATGCTGTTTTGTTCCAGAAACTGCTAATAATCAGTGCTTAACTTTTCCATGATTTTTCTACACTTATGTTGAGATGCTGTGCAAAGAGAATTAATTTTTTTCTCCCAAAAACAGGAATTATATAGAAAAATATCTATTTATTTCACTGTCACAGACTTTGAGTAATTATAGTCAGATCTGTAAAATTATATTTAATAACTTCAGTCACTGGATTTTTTTAAATTAGTGAATTCTAATGAGCTATGCTAGACAGATAGTATCTCTAAATGATAGATATTATTAATAATAATTAGTATACTAATAGCATAGCCCTGGGGTCATCACATACACCCACCTTATGTTTTGTAAATAAAGTTTCATCAGAACACAACAATGCCCATTTGCTTACATTTTTTATGGATTCCTGCACAATGCAACAGCAGAGTCAGTGAGTTACATGGTTTTCAAAGGTTAAAATTTTCCCTTTATAGAGTTTTCTGACCCCTGGGTCCACCCCTGATTTGTATGCCTTATTGAAACCAAGCCATGTTCAACATAATATCAACTATGTAAAACATGAAGAGGGAGGGGGAAAAAAAGACTACAGAAGTACACCAAAGCATTTACAAGCACTTGCTTAGGAAGTTATCAAGTTAATGGTCAGGCTGGCAGAGGGAGGAAGACAGCCAATAAGAGCTAGCTTCTGACATTTCAATCCCCTGTTATCATTTATTAGCTATTTAATTTATTTATTCTCTGTTAGTAAAAGTATATGCCACTAACAGGCAGGCACTTCCTCATTAAGTAGGTTCATATTCACCTTCATTTCTTGATAAAAGGGACAGTCACCAAAAAAGGACTCAAATTTCTAAAAATGTTTGTGGTTATGAAGAGGGTAAAAACCACTGCTCTCCGCTATATGGGCATTATTAAAACTCAAGGCCAGAGATCCACAGGCTCAAGGTCACAGAGGAAATGTTGCACGATGGCCACTATACAGAAGTTGCTTAAATATAGTCAGCTTGTATTGTTCATTTGTCGTAGATCATGAGGACTCTGAATGGAACAGGCTATCCAGTCAAAGTAAACAACTCTCTAGAGAACGTTAGGTTGAGAAGAAGGGTGCCCAGTCCATATGATGTCAAATCAATCACTTTGTCAGGAAATTAAAACCAGTAAGCACAGGAGTCATTTTCGGTTTTGTCTTCCTTTTTTCAGAAGGCTGCAATTTTGTGGTGCAGCATTCAAACACCTATGGATTTCCTAAACTGGGTGTCAGGTAGACTCAATCTGCCAGGAAAGAAATATAGCTGAGGCCTGACATCCGTGGCCAGCAGCCTCCCTAAGGAGCTGTTCCTTGAGAAGCCACACACTCTCACGGGCACCATGAGCTTTAAAATCAGATCGTTCAATCTTATCCTGATCCTGGTTCAGCCACTACAAGGTGTGTTACACGAAGAAGAATCAAAACCATCCCCACCTCACAGACCTCAGAATTAGAAACAACACGGAAGCTGTCTGGGTCATAGGAGGGACTCAATAAATGGCAGTGATTACAATCAAAAGATAGACACCGAAACCATCCCAAAGACCCTGAAACTAGAACCAAGATTGCCAGAGAAGTTGGTGACAAAGAGCAGCATGTGGTTTTGATCAGAGGTTATGATTTTATCTTTATGAATACTAATGATTGACTTTTTGGAGTCAGCCAAACCTATGATTCTCTGTTCCCCACACCTGATCTCCTCCCCAGATCTGAAACAGCAAGAGGAAGATGTATGTCACTAGCCGTGTTTGACCTCAAGCTGGGAGACATTTCCGTCTTCGCAGTGGAAGGATCAGTCACAAATACAAGAAGACCTCTTTATTGTGGAATAATTAGTGTGTGAGTGTTATGCATGACCATATCTCTGATTAACCAAAACAATGTTTAATTTTATTCTCTATTGAAAATTTTTTCCATTTTTTTCTGATAGAGCAGAAGGAAAAAAATGAATCCTTAATGACAGAGCCCCAGTCAACAAATTTAGTATTAGTGCCACAGGCCAAGAACCAATACACAGAACCTAGAAGGAGTCTGACCCTGTATGCATTACCTTAAAGGCGTACGATACTAGATTGAATCTGAGTGGGTCCCCAAAGTTGATTGTGGAAACGAATTGACCAAATGTTGTCTTATCAGAGGCTTATCCTGGTTACTCCATATAAAAGAGCAGCCACCATCCCACTCCTAAAATTTCTTGTCCCCTGCTTTACTTGGACTCATAGCTCTTATCATCACCATTTGACACATCTTGTATATTCTGTGTATTGTTCTTCTCCCTCTACTGGAATATAAAGTCCCGAAGAGCTGAGACTGTTTCAGTCTTGAATTCTCAGTGCCTATAACGTAGGAACTCAATAAACATTTATTAATTAAATAAATGAATAGAAGCTGATTTTCTTGTCGTTTTCTTCTTTCTTCAAAGAGCTAAAAAGAGAAGCCCTGCTCAATTTAACTTGGAGCAAATGCCTTTACACTGATATTATCCTAGTATCATGAAAAATATGGAGAGGGAAAAGGTGAAAGTACATGGGGACTAGAATAGATTTTAAAAGTGATCCAGCCAATCCACTGTTTTTTATGAAGGGAAAACTCATTACAGTTATGAATGCACACAGTTCGATGCATTTTGAGAAATGAACACATCTCTGTAACTAGTATAAGATATAGAACATTTCTATAACCCGTTGTGTCCTTTCCCCCTCAGTCCTCTCCACCCCTGACCCCAGGCAACTACTCAACTGCTTTCTGTCACTGGAGATTAGTTTACCTGTTCTAGAATTTTATATAAATGAGAGCCTACAGTGTGTAATCTTTTGAGTCTAATTTCCTTTACTCAGCATAATGTTTTCAAGATTCATCTATTTTGTTCCATGCATCTGACGTTTGTTTCATTTTACTGCTGAATAGTATTTCACAGCATGGATTTAGAATAATCTGTTTATCTAGTCACCTGTTGATGGACATTTGGGTTGTTTCTAGTTGTGGGCTTTTACTAATAAAGCTGCTATGATTCCTCTTAAAAAGCAAATTACAGTTATAGGCAACACCAAGAAACTAATGCCCATTAGGACAGACCTTACAGGAAAATTGGATTATGAACTGCAGGGTGATCTGGGGAATCCACACAACTGTAACTCATCTACTTCCTTCTGTTCTGTAAATGACATTACTCCAATAACTTTTTAAAAATTCAAAGTGTTGGTCAGCATCTTCTTTTTTAAAGTTGCGATTAGTACCCATAATTTCACTATACATTTTCTTATTTATGACATTTTAATATCTTTCATAATAAGTCATAAAGGTAAGCTGAAATTTCCTTATAATTCCTATAAGCATTTTATACTCTCCTTCGCTGCTTAGCTGAGTTTACAACTTACCTTCTCCTTCTTTTTATGACCAAGATTATTTTCCTTTGAGTCTCAATTAATAGTCTACAGAAGTGAGTCACCAAACCTGTACCAACCTCTACACTCCCAGAGCCTGACTTTTCTTTTTTTCTTTTTAGAACTTTTACTGAGATACAGTTAATATACAAAAAACTGCATCCCAATCTCCCAACTCTTTTCTTTAGTTCCTGTTTCTTATTCCTTTCTTCATATCATTTATGTTATCCCTGCTGTAGGAATTATCTTAATCCTTGTATTTTTATCTCCTGTTGGAATAGCCAAGTTCATTAATTTCTGAGTTTACCGTCAAAACCAAAGATGGAATCATCCTCCCACTGGTAGAATCAGTTGATAGTCCTAACTTTTAAAAAATAACTCTTTAGGTATTCAGCATCTGGATTTTTCTTAGATAGTCAAAATAAATTTGTTAGGGGCAATTACATTTGCATAACTGACATGAAAGGAGTTTAATACATGTGTAAACTTTGATTATTTATTGTTTAAAATGTTAGTGTGAGGAAATGCTGACCCTTTTAGTTAACAGTTCCTAGAAGTAACTGTATTGAAAGCAGTTAGAAAAAGCTACACGTGCACTTTAGGTATTTCTGGCAGGAACATCGCCATCAAAAAAAAAAAAAGAAAAAGTACACCTATAGAAATTCAAGGAAGCAAATATCAAAATAAAGAAGACTTTTTTTCCCATTCAATGGGGAGAGGAGAGTGAATTAATTATTCAGGTGTTATGCCTATCAATGGAGTTAGTTGTTGAAATATGTTAATGTGGGATTTTTCCCTTTCCACATTGGTGTCTATAGAGGATATTTGCCAGAGTGGTGGGAACACGGCTTGTTTTGTCTGTGGAAATTCCCATATCATAGTCCTTTCCCCAACTTAGATTCCTGAGTCCATTTCCAACCTGTCATCATCATATGGCTTAGACTGAACCAATCAAACCACCACTACAAGTTTGGATTTGAACAAGATCAATATGCAGATAGATGGCTCCACATAGAATCCATATTTTGGAAGAATTTTATGATTGTGGACAAAAGCCATGGAGTTTGCTTATTTTTAGTTAACTGACTTTAAAAAAAAATTTGTTGTGGTATAGTTGACTTGCAATGTGGTGTTAGTTTCAGGTGTACAGCGAAGTGAATCAGTTATGCATACAAACATATCCACTCTTTTTAACTGACTTTATTTTTAAGAGCAGTTTTAGGTTCAGAGTAAAATTGAGCAGAAAGTACAGAGTCCCCATCTATCCCCTTGCTCCACACACACATACACCTTCCCCACTATCATCATCCCACACCAGAGGGGCATGTTGGTTTCACTGATGAACCTACATGGACACATCACCACCCAAAGTCCACAGTTTACATTAGGACACACTCTTTGTGTTGTATATTCTATGGGTTTCCACAAATGTACCCACCCTTTATAGTTTCATACAGAATAGTTTCACTACCCCACACCTCACCTGTGCTCCACCTATTCATTCCTCCCTCAGTCTAAATTTCTGGAAACCAACACTCTGTACTGTCTCCATAGTTTTGCCTTTTCCAAAATGCCATGTAGTTAAAATCATCTATTATTTAGTCTTTTCATATTGACTTCTTTCACCTAGTAAAATATTTTTAAGTTTCTTCCATGTCTTTTGTGACTCAATCACTCATTTCTATTTAGCACTGAATAATATTTCATGTACAGATGTACCACAGATTATTTATCCAGTCACCTATTGAAGGACATCTAGGTTGCTTCCAAGTTTTGGAAATTTGAAGAAAGCTATTAAAACACCCATGTGCAGGTTTCATGTGAGCATAAGTTTTCAAATCGCTTGGGTACATTCCAAGGATTGCAATGGACAGATCATATGGTAAGACTATGTTCAGCTTTGTAAGGAACTGCCAAACTATTCAAAAATGGCTGTGATACTTTGCATTCCCACCCATAACAAATGAGAATTCCTGCTGTTCCACATCCTTGCCATTATTTGGTATTGTTAGTGTTTTGAATTTTTGCCGTTCTAATAGGTGTGTAGTGGTGTGTCATTGTTATTTTAATTTGCAATTTCTTAATGAGGTATGATGTTGAGCATCTTTTCCTATGTTGATTTTCCATCTGTCTATCTCCTTTGGTGAGGTATTTGTTAAGATCTTTTGCCTGGGTTATTTAATCAAGTTTGTTTTCTCACCGTTGAATTTTAAGAGTTCTATGTGGGCTTTAGATAACAGATATGTCTTTGAAAATATTTTCTCCTAACCTGTGGCTTATCTTCTTTTGACAGTGTTTTTCAAAGAACAGAAGTTTATAATTTTAGCAAACTCCAACTGAATTTTTTCTTTAAGGTGCATGCCTTTGGTGTCATACCTAAAAAAAATAAGTCATTTCCAAATCCAAGCTCATCTAGATTCTCTCCTGTGTCATCTTCTAGGTGTTTAATAATTTTCCATTTTCCATTTAGACCTATGATACATATTGAGCTAATTTTTTCGTGAAATGCGTAAAGTCTATGTCTATAGTTTTTTTTTGCATGTAGATGCCGTTTTTCCAGAACTATGTGTCGAGAAACATATTCTTTCCCCAATGAATTGCCTTTGCTCTTTTGTCAAAGATTACTTGACTATATTTGCATAGATCACTTTCTGGGCTCTTTATTTTCTTCCATTGATGAAATTGTCTGTTCTTCTACCAGTACAGCCCTGTCTTGATTACTGTAGTCATGGAGTCATGATTGTGAGAACCCCCTTGTAGGCAGTCCCACAGTGTAATTTGGTAATTATTCTTCAAAAGCATGTTCTATTGTTTGCAACCAAGAACTCGCATGGAAAGAATGATCTCCAAAGACAGTCAAATGTATTTTCTTGATGGGAAGTTGCCAAACAGTTAGTTCTTTATTATTCTTCTTGAGGCAATATGGTACAGAAAAGGAAATGGGATTTAAAATCAATGGACCTGAGTCTAAGTTTTGGTTTTGCCTATGGCTACCTGTATGATGTTAGGAATCACCTAACTTTCCCAAATTTCTGTTTATTCTTCTGAAAATGGGAATAATTTCTGTGTCATAAGGTTATTTTGGAGAGGTAAGTGATACTAATCAAAACACTGACAAGTAATAGTAAACCTTCAGTTAATGCTCTTTACATTTACTGTCTGCCAAGATGATCTTCTTACTGCAAAGTACTGTACCTAAAGGATAAGGTGTCTCACTGTTCGATTGATGGTACAGTTTAGGGACAATGGTAACAATAGAGAAAATAATTGAATATTTTAAGGAAATACAAAAACGTTTAGCATGAGTAAGCTGAATATTTTAGTAGCAACAGCTCTATGATTTTAAAATAATAATTAATTTTTAGTAGAGTGTTCGAACAAAAGAAAGGATCGGTATATCTTGTGACTAAGGTAGATCCATGTAAGTTGCATGTTTAGACTAGGTACTGTTAGAAGAATTCTTTTATCTGTTCTAGTTAGTTAGGGATTTGCAGAAGTGATATTTTTATAAGTTATATGGTCTTTATTTCTGTTGAAAAACAATTTTATTTTTTATTTATTATATAAAGTTTAACACTAATTATAGAAAATGGTTTGAAAAACAGAAAAGCAAAAATGAAGGTAAAATCATCTATAATTCTACTATCCAGAGATAACCATTCCCAGTGTTTAGGTGTCTATCTTTCCAGAATATTTCTTATGCATTTAGGTAGAGAGACAGATGAAAAAATAAGAATTTACTATATATACTGTTCCTTAACCTGTTTTCTTTTCATCTAAAAACATTCATGAGCATATTCCAGGTCCACACATACATAACTGTGTCATTTTTAATGGCCATTGAGAGTCTCTTAAATGCATGTAACAAAATTTATTTAAGTAGTCTCCTATTGATGGATATTTAGATAAGTTTAATGAGGGAAAGGGGGTTATTACCAAAACTGCGACAAACATCCTTTCCCACATATCTTTGTGTACTTGTCCAATCATCTCTTTAGGCAAATTCCCAGAGAGCTGCCAGGTTCAATAACTGGTATCCGTTGGTCTCAGCATCACCCTCATCTGTGGAGGCACGTCATTATACTCCCAGAATCCACGTCAGTGAAAAGGAATAAAAGCAAGTCTGGGGTTGCTTTTGATAACGTAGCACAAAATCACAGTAGAAGTGACCCTACTAACAGCACTAGCGCTGCTGCTGAAGCCTGGTTATTAGTTTCTTCTCCTAAGAGAATAGCAATGGTGCTGTTGACAGAGTATATGGAAGCAAATCATACCACGGCTGCTGTTTTCTTATCAGTTCTCTCTCTCTCTCTCCCTCTCAGAGTATGTATGCATGAATATACCACCCCCAAAGCATAGTCTAATCCACAGTAGGTCTATGTGGTTTGTTGAAAGTAACCAAAAGTGCAGTGAAATTTCATCACCAGTGGTGACGAATACTTTCAAAACCATTAGTCCTTAGACTCAGACCACCATCAGACGTTCCTCAGAGGCTAAACTTAGTCACGTTCACAAAACTTTCTCCAGTCACTGCTTGCTGTCTTTAAAATCAGGCAATCCAGATTACTTTTCTCAATTTATCTGCTTTCTCCATTACATTTCCATAAATTCCAACACTAGGCTATTTAAGTAGAAGTTAAAACAACCTGTTCAGTGCAAAGATTTGCCTTTTGAAATGACAAAGGGGAAAAGAATTGGAGGTTGCACTTTCATTTGGCATGGGAGCAGGTAAATGTAGGGATTTAATGATTTCTCACTACAAAAGTCTTACAGTTAGATCTTCAGAAAAATGTAGCAGACACAAAAGAAAATATTTCCCTAATTTTTACTTTTCACTGCCAAAAATTGGTACAGAAAGGACAGTGCTCATAGAATCCCTATGGAAATTTACAAGAACAGAATTTCCATTCCAGAGTTCCACAGAAGTAAATTTTCTCATGGGCATCCTGTAAAAGACTATAAATTTGTATTTGAACTTATACTAGAGTTTATGATAAGAAAATGTGTATAGACAGGTTTATGTTTGAGAAAATAATATCCATGGACGACCACAGAACTTGAGCATGAGCTCAGAATGAAATGGCTGGAAAAGCTGGGAGTGTTTGGACCAAGGCAGAGAGATGCTGGGGAAGACAGACTGATCTTTACCTATTGGCAAGGGATTGCTTGTAATTCACACATTCCACTAGATCAAACTAAAGTGAGTGAGAAGAAAGTACCAGAGGAGAATCATCAAGAAAACTGGTATGTCTGCTTTAGGAGGCATTTCTCACCCAGGAGGTGTTAAGTACAAGGTGACAGTGCTTACAGAAGATGCTATAGTGAGCAGACATTTAGTCAAGCAGCTCAGACCAGGAAGTCTATTGAAGTTGTAGAACCAAGTGTGCAGTTTCAGACCCCAGAATACCCAGTTTACACTATATTTAATGTAATATGATTTTATTTATGGAATATCTACCTCCGAGAAGTAATGTACTGTAGTGGTTAAGGGCCAACTAGAATGCTGTGTTCATAGCCAGCTTGATCATTTGGTAGCTGTGCGGCCTTCAGGCAGTTACTTAATGCACGTCATCTATCTGTGTTTCAGTTTCCCTATCTACATGAAATGAAAGTAATAATACTAATTACCATATGGAGCTGTTGCAAGAATTAAATGAGCTAGCACCTGTAAATTACTTACAACTGTTTCTGGCACAATTAAGCACTCAATATATATTAGTTGATGTTATTAATATAATGCTAATATAATGCAAAATGTTATGTACAAGAGAGTGAAAGTTCTTAAAAGAATATTTTAGAGTCATGTTACGTGAGGATAATTACCTACTTAATTCAGTAATGAAAGAAGAAAACTCTTGCTTTTGCTTAAATGACTAAACAACTGAATGGGAGTTTTTCCTGATTCACCTAGATACTTAACCTTACTTTTCATTTTTTTTTTCTTTTTCAGATTTTGCATTTGAACACAAAACACTGACCAGGTGTATTCTGTTCCTACGTGATTTGTTGCTTTTTGAATAGGGAGTTTGAGTGACACCACATCTGCTGCTCTGCAGAGCATATTTCTGCATCAAGATTGGACTGAACTCCTTTGAGGTCTCCTCCAACCAGGGTTGACAGATAAAATACAAGATTCCCAGTTACATCTGAATTTTAAATAAACAACAAATAATTATTAGTATAAGTATATTTTAAATATTGCACAGAACACAATTTTACTAAAAATTATTTATTTATCTGAAATTCAAATTTTATTGGGCATCCTGAATTTTTATTTGCTAAATCTGGCAGCCCTGCTTCCAGCTGTGAGACCATGAAGCTGTGATTCCCTTGGGCGTAGTTCTCAGCTGCAAGTGACAAAGGGGTTATCATTTTCCTGTTAGATTTTGTCCCCCATCCAAAATACACTCTATTTTACTTTCTGTAATTTCCTATAATATAAATAACTGTAGGAAAAAAATACCAAATTGTACACTTTATATATATGCAGTTTATTGTTTGTCAATTGTATCTCAATAAAAGTTCTTAAAGAAAAAAAATTTTAATAAATAAATAAATAATTGTAATCTTAGGTAGTATATCACTTTTTAAAAGCCCACTAAGCATGGCAGCATTTTCTAGTTTTTGCAATAAAACATAGTCAACAAAAAGAAACTAAATCAGCTCCAATTATCTTCTGTCTTCTCTAGGATGGGGAATGATTTTCAAACTGACAAAGACAGAGCAAGTAGTTAAAAGAGTTAAAAGAGAGTTGAAGTTGAAGATAGGTGGTAAACGGCAAGACAAACAGCCCTAAAAGATGAAGATTTATCATGAAAACAAAGGATTTCTGCTCACCATTCACAGCCCTCAGCCATAGTTGAACTATGTTTAACTCTTTTAGCTGTTTCTTCAATAGTTATATTTGTCTCTCTGTATATATATCGCTTAGATGGTATTTTTTAACTTATGAATTTTAGATGTTATCAATTGACTTACTATTATAACAGATTGGGATTTTCTTTATTTTAGTAACAAGGAGTTAACAGTGAATTACTTTATTATTTTTTTAATTTATGTATTTATTTTTGGCTGCGTTGGTTCTTCATTGCTACACGTGGTCTTTCTCTAGTTGTGGCGAGTGGGGGCTACTCTTTGCTGCAGTGAGCAGGCTTTTCATAGCTGTGTGGCTTCTCTTGTTGCAGAGCACGGGCTCTAGGCACATGGGCTTCAGTAGTTGTGGCACACAGGCTCAGTAGTTGTGGCTCGCGGGCTCTAGAGTGCAGGCTCAGTAGTTGTAGTGCACGGACTTCGTTGCTTCATGGCATATGGGATCTTCCTGGACCAGGACTCGAAACCGTGTTCCCTGCATTGGCAGGCAGATTCTTAACCACTGTGTCACCAGGGAAGTCTCTAAGACTTTTTTATATACACGTTATTTTTCCCTCCTGTACTTTGTCTTTCCAATAGATGAATATAGGTTGATTCAAAAATTACAGTTTATATTATTATTAATTTGGGAGCGTTGCTAAATTCAGAGCCAAACTACATTCAATTATTACATTTCTTTCCTTGCTCAGGTTTTAGTTTTCCTTGGAATTTCTAATTGCCCTTTGTTTTGAATCTCTCTTGTCCCATATGCAATCCACAAATCCTAACTTTTTCCCCCAGTTGTTGTACATGGCAGGTGATCTATTGAGTTGCCCTTATTCCTAGAGGCCTCCCTCTTTGAGCCCTCTGCCCTCCTGCTGCCCAGGTGTTATTTTAGGGCTTCCCATTATTGCTAACTGGGGTTAAATCCACTATTTCATAGGCCCATGTCTTCCTTTTTCTCAGTTTACTCCTTTTGTTTTCCTGGAGCATACCCTCAAAACGTTTTGTAAGAAAAGATGCACTATGAAGAGGAAAAAAAAAGACTTCCATTACACTTTTGAGCTCTTTTCGTGGAACATCTCTGGACCAGTTACTTAAGGATCACACATCGATTAATAGTGCTCTGTGTAAAAAACATAGTGGAAAAATGTGACACACTATGTAATGCTTAAACCTAATGTGCCACAATTCCAAGATGCCTCTTTTTTTTTCACATTTTTAACATTTCTAAAGTTGGAATCAGCTTTAGATTGTTTACTTTGAACGTGGTAGGATATTTTCATTTTTCTTCTGAAAAGTCCTGTTAAATTAAGTGCCTTACCATTGGTTTTATTTTCAAACAGAAGAAATGTGATATCTTTGTTGAGCACCTGTACACTTTACAGCATAAAGGCTTTCCCTGATCCTCCCAGATATTCCAACTGTGGTAGATTTTCAGAAGGTGCTCGAGATTTTTTAAATTGCTCTATAATGTTAGCAGAAGGCTGAGCTAAAAACTTTTTATGGGACAATGGACTTAGGCTAAGAATGGAGGCAAGAGGCCTCACCCCTGAAATCCATGGGGGTGGGGATAAGAATTAGTACTTGGGATTGCAAGAAGTAATTTAAGTAGAAATGAGAGGATTGTTGTAAGGATACAAAGGTGACTCATAGAAGCCATGAGCAAAGATGTGC
Source organism: Hippopotamus amphibius kiboko (assembly GCF_030028045.1). Classification (NCBI taxonomy): domain Eukaryota; kingdom Metazoa; phylum Chordata; class Mammalia; order Artiodactyla; family Hippopotamidae; genus Hippopotamus; species Hippopotamus amphibius. Next base: position 139,546,389 of record NC_080188.1, on the reverse strand, counting down.
CCAGGCCTAGTGAACCATCTGGAGGCTTGGAGCATTTTAGACAGGAAACATGTCGATATCAGGTTCTATTCCCCTCTGTCACAGCACATGAGCTTCCAGTGCCTCATGAGAGTCTACACGGTGTGTCACAGCTACCCTGGTTTCTATTTTCTCTGTTCAAAGTCCCGTCCAGACTAAAACTGAAATCACTTAGACCCCTAGGGGACAGAGTCCTAGTCAAACGTTCACTCCTGGATCAATCAGCTGTTGCCGGGGGGATGAGGATTCTATTATAAGAACACGGCTTCTCTCATGTAAACATTTGTATGGGACGGTGGAAGGGGTTGTTTTCAGAAAATGGGAAAGGAAGCCAAGCAGAAAAAATAACTAACTTATCAAAGACCAAATCAAAACCAAAATTAAAAACGAAAAAAGAAAGGCCAATAAGGAATATTCAGGAAATCAAAGTGAGATACGTAGATTTAGCAAGTAACAGAGCCACAACGGCAGCTCCTCCTTTCCTTCCCATCACATGGTTGAGCCAATCTGGAAATTTATTTATTCCAGAAAATCAAAGATGACAATACCTTTCTGAAATTTTATTAAATGTGAGGGGGTTCCAGGGACAGAGGTGGAGGTGACATCAAAAGTTGTAAATTTAAACTCAAGCTCCGATTTTCAGACACACCTCTTCTCAAAAGTTAATCCATGATTCCATCAAACTAAGAAGAATAGAATTAATGATTACTTTTCTCACTTTACTTAGAACTTCTAGTATCACTTGTCTTTCTCGAGTCACTTCATGTTTAGGGTCGTCCACTCCTCCTGTGAGTGCAGTTGCCCTGCCAATGGGTGATAACTGAGACTACTACTCAATACCCAGGCCAGTAGCTCCTGAAGAATCTGTCCCTTATCCCAGTTAGGTCTTAATCATGTAAATGGTGTCTACAAAGCAGTTATACAATATGTCATGCTGCAAACTCTCTTTTGTTATTTGAAAAAGATAACTGAGAACCCCTGCTTTTATTTTTTTGCGCCCATTAGAAAAAAGACAAAACGAAAGTTGTTTCTACTCAGTTGCCCGTACCTGACAAGCACCCAGCTACCCTCTGGGGAATAATCCCATACTCCCTCTTTTTTTTTTTTTTTTTATTTTTTTGGGGGTACACCAAGTTCAGTCATCTGTTTTTATACACATATCCCCGTATTCCCTCCCTTCCTTGACTCCCCCTCCCTCGAGTCCCCCCCACCCTCCCCGCCCCAGTCCTCTAAGGCATCTTCCATCCTCGAGTTGGACTCCCTACCCTCTTTCTTTTATTCGATGCCGCAGTCAAGATTTTTGAGTCACCACCAGGTGCCACTTTCAGAGGTGCAGAGGACCAATGATTCCTATACTCAAGAATCTCCCAAGCAAATCTCTTTCCCCTGCTTACATTTGGACCTGTGTTTTCCCCAGAGCTCTCTCGTCAGCAACGTTCCTTTTTCATGCTGACCAGCCAAACATCAAAGATATTTTCCTTTGGTCTGGCATGGGCTGAATCTTCCTCTGCTTAGGGCCTGACAGGAAGGTTGATGGCTTCTTCGCTGTCAGTACAGAGTGTTGTGGTAGACCACCTTGAAGCTGAGACTAGGGGCAGGTGGTGGAGCAGAGAGGAAATAGCTGCTGTTTTGAGAGTGTTGAGTGGAGAAGTAAAAGCAGAAGAGGAAAACTCTGACCTGCCCCTCTCCCCCAAGTTTCTCAGCCTCTGCTGTTCACCAGCCTAAAATGTTACTCATTAGACTTTCCATGGGAGACTCGAAGGTTCTCCGGCCCTCCCTTGAGCTGGAGGTTTCCCCTGGCACAAGGCCACCAGTGTAGCCACCTAACCAGCAGGCTGGGGAAGGAGCCATCTGAGTAAGGCGGGATGTTTGAGAGAAGTCAGTGGTCTGAGGGGGCCTACTCTATCAGTGGAAAAGCTGATTTTTGTTCCGTGCACCACCACATAAGTGTCACATTGTGATTTTTCTTCTCATGACACCTATGGGTTATAGCGTTCTCATTCAACGTGGGTTTTTTTGTGTACTGAATTCTGTGGGGGTACATGTGGCAACAGCAAACTATTTCCTCTGATGCCCACATGCCCTCATGATCCTGTTGCTTTCAGTGGCCTTTACCTGACATCAGTGGGGAAGCATTAGCTCCGTTCTATGAGGGAGGATCCTAGACATCTTGCAGTTTTAGGCTAGCAAGGATGCTCCTTGAACACCTGATGGCATCCTATCAATCCCATTGCTCATGAGGGACATGAGATCCAACATGACTGTTGAGGTTATGCCTCTGAATATTTTTTGTATGTGGAGCTCCACGTTTCATATCATAGGCTATACAAGGCAATTAAAATTGTTTTGCCAATCATTAATTCATATTCAACAATGATTTACTCATATTTTACTCATTCATACAATAGACATTTTACTAAGCATCTAGCAATTCCAAACCCAGCGATAGCTCTGGAGACAATGGGTGGATCAAACGGCTGTAACACAGAATAATAAAACAGTAACTGAAAAAAGCAAAAGATTCTGTGGAAGCACAGAGAAGGGACATCCCTCCTAGTGGGTAAGGGAGGGGCAAAAAGAAAGGAGTCACAGAGAATTGATCACAAAGGATGAGTAGGGATTTCCAGTTAAAGAAGAAAGGAAGGAAAAGTTCAATGACATAGAGAGGTTAGATAAAGCAAATATGTGTATATTGATGGGGCAAGGTAGTGTGGAATGAGAGATAAGAGCCAAAGGAAGGGAGAGGCCAGGTGACAAAAGACTTCTGTTAAACCAACGCATGTGGCCTTTAACTTCAAGATGTTTGGAGGAGCCACTGAACTCGCTAAGAAGAGTGGTAATGAAATCAGATACTAAGTAAAAGAATTTTGGTGAGGCTGTCAGCCATCCAACCAAAAGTAGTAATCCAGTCTTGCTTGTACTCCCCTTGGTGTCAGTCACACAACAGCCCTTTGAGGAAGGCTTCTTGACTGGAATGCCATTTTCTGTCTCACGGTTCTGTTCCTTCTTTGGCCATTCAGGAAGCATGGGCATTTTATTATGCCCCTGAGTGCCTAAGAGGATGTGAAAAAGGATGCAAAAACTTCTCTGTGGTTTTCCACATCGCACTGCTGGCCTCAGAGGACCTCTCCAAAGCAATAAGAGAAGGTGTATTAGAGGGTGAGGTAGCTTCAATTCTGGCTAAGATCACCAACGTTGCAGTGAGTAGACACTAGTTAAGTAAAAAGCAGTGAGGCTTTCACCCAGCTGACAAAATTAGTAGTGTAGGAACATCAGATACTCCAAAGAGAGTCAGTAAAGGAACCAGAAATACAGTGTTAGCTCCACGACTAGCCCACTCTATCACCTTGGACAAATCACTTAAATAAGCCTCAACTCGCCTCTAAAAAAAAAAATGAAAATGATAATATCAATCCTGGCTACCAAATGTATTTCAAAAATGAACTAAGACATGAGAAAATGTTTGGTATGCAGTAAAATATTGTAAAAGGTGAATTTGTTATTATTTTTAGTGGCTCTGCATCTATTCAGAGTCCATTAAGGCTTCTCCCACATGTTAAAATGATGTTCTCCTCAGTACAAGGAAAAATTCTTTTTTTATTTCTGCTTTTTTTTATTGTATTTATACAAGATGATGAATGCTAACCAATATCATTGTGGCAATCATTTCACAATAGATGTAAGTCAAACCATTATTCTGGACACCTTAAGCTTATACAGGAACATATGTCAATTTCATCTCAATAAAAGTGAAAAAAATGATATTCTTCTTGTCCCTGTTTTCCCTGAAAAGTACTACTTCCATCTCTATCTTAAGTTAGGGGAAGACGGTCAGCTATATCTGTAGTGTTTGCAAATGCATACATGTTATAGCATATTCATACTAGAAGAACTGTCACCTCTAGTGAATTTGGTTTTCTTGTCCTGAAGAGAGCAGCATGCAATTATGCATATATTGAACTTTTATGTAGTCTTCAACAAGTCAGAGAAATGGCCTATATCATTGTTTCCATTTACAGAGAGGAACCTGAGATCCAGAGAGATTTAGTGACTGCCCAGGGTCATTCAGTTGGTACATGATCCAACTGATTGTCTCCAAATATCTCTGTTCTAATAACAATTCAGCAAATAGCCATTTCTGGCACTAAACGGGTACTCAATAAATGACCAATTGAAATATACATGTAGCTACAATTAATAGTGTCATTTTTCAGTATTTGAAAATTCTGGTGGCTAAAGATTATAATGGTTCTGTGACTAAGAATGGCCAAAATCATTCAACTTGAAAAGATGGAAGTATTCTTTTTAAATATATGTTTGGGAAAACCAGTAGTGAAATAGAGCTCTAAGAAATATTTATCTTGATCATGATTTATTTAGTTTTATTCATTTCTGCGACAAATATTTATTGAAGCCTACAACATGTCAGCCATTTTTTCTAAAAACTAGAGCTACAAGAATAAACAAAACAAAATCTTTGACTTTGTGGAGCAAATATTTTGGCAGGAAAACCAGACAATAAACAGGATTAAACAAGTGAAATACACACCAGAAAGTGATAAATGCTAAGGAGGAAAAATAAAGCCTGGAAGGGGAAAATGAAATATTGAGGAAAGGGTAATTGAGATTTTAAATGGGGCAGCTGGAAAAAGTCACACTAAAAAGATGACTTTTGAGAAAAGAGCTGAGGGTGATGGGCAAGAACACTCTAGGCAGGCAGAAGAAATAGCAAGTACAAAAGCCCTGAGACAGGAGTGTGCCTGGCACATTCAAGAAATAGCCATGAAGTCCAAAGTTGCTGGTTTGGAAAATTAATGGGGAGAGGGTAGAAGTTGAAGTCATAGAGGTCACAAGGAGCAAGACAATTCTGGGTCTTAGAGTTTGTTGTTAAGACATTGGCTTTTACTCTGAGTGAGAAGACACTGGGTAGATGTGTAGAAGGTGTGATACAGTCTGACCTAGGCTTCAACAGGTCACTCTGGCTGCTGTGCTGAGAATAGATCACAGGAGGCTAAGATAGACAGGCAGACCAGTTAGGAGGTGATTGCAATAATCCAGGTGGCAGATGACAGTGGAATGAACCAGAGTGGTGGCAGGGGATTGGTAAGGAGGGTTCAAATGCTGGTTCTATTTTGAAGGTAGGACTGACACAATTTGCTGACAAATGGGGTGTGGAATAGTGGAGAATGAGGAGAATAAAGATGCACCTAGAAAAGTGGTGTCACTATTCACTGAACTGGGGAAAACATAAGAGTGGCAGATTTGAGAGCTCAGTTTTGAACATGTTATATTTGAGTTGCTTATTAGACATCCAAATGGAAATGTCAAGTAAACAGGTAGATAGGTCAGGAGTTCAGAGGAAGCATCAGGGCTGGAAATAAATTGAAAGCCATCAGCAAAAACATTGCATTTAAAGCCATGATAATGGGTGAACGCACATAAGTAGTGACAGCTGATAGAAAAGAGAAGAAGTTCAAGGACTGAGCCTCGGGACACTCCGAGTTCTTCAGGATGAGAAGATGAGGAAGCACCAGCAAGAGAAATTGAGAAGCAGTCACTAAGTTATGTGGTATCCTGGAAACCAAGAAAGGAGAGAGTTTGCAGGAACAAGAGAGTGAGCGATTTTGTCAAATGCCTGGGATAGGTCAGAAAATGAGGACTTGGAAATGACAGTTGGGTTTAATAACATGACGGTCACAGGTGACCAGCCATGAGGGAAACATTTCATTGGGTCGGCAGGAGTAAAAGCCTTACTGAAGAGGGTACAAGAAGACCTGGGAGAAGAATTAGAGGTAGTCAATATACGCAGTTGTTTAAGAAGAATAGTTTTAGACTGAAGTTGCCTCAAAAGTGTCCTATAGAGACTTGAAGAGAAAAGGAATATAGCCTGAGGAAGAAGTTGGGTCAAGAAAGGGTTTTTTTTTAACTCCTAGAGGAAAACATAGGCAGAACACTCTAGGACATACATCAAAGCAAGATCCTTTTTGACCCACCTCCTAGAATCATGGAAATAAAATCAAGAATAAACAAATGGGACCTCATGAAACTTAAAAGCTTTCGCACAGCAAAAGAAACCATAAACAAGACTAGAAGGCAGGCAACCCTCAGAATGGGAAAAAATAGTTGCCTATGAAACAACAGACAAAGGATTTACCTCCAAAATATACAAGCAGCTCATGAAGCTTCATACCAAAAAAGCAAATAACCCAATCCACAAATGGGCAGAAGACCTAAATAGACATTTCTCCAAAGAAGACATACAGATGGCCAACAAACACATGAAAAGATGCTCAACATCACTCATCATCAGAGAAATGCAGGTCAAAGCCACAATGAGGTATCACCTCACACCAATCAGAATGGCCATCATCACAAAATCTGGAAACCACAAATGTTGGAGAGGGTGTGGAGAAAAGGGAACTCTCCTGCACTGTTGGTGGGAATGCAAGTTGGTACAGCCACTATGGATAACAGCTTGGAGGTTCCTTAAAAAACTACAAATAGAACTACCATATGATCCAGTCATCCCACTCCTGGGCATATACCCAAAGAAAACCATAATCCCAAAAGAAACTTGTACCATAATGTTTATTGCAGCACTATTTACAATAGCCAGGACATGGAAGCAACCTAAATGCCCATCAACAGATGAATGGATAAAGAAGATGTGGCACATATATACAATGGAATATTATTCAGCCATAAAAAGGAATGAAATGGAGCTATATGTAATGAGGTGGGTAGACTTAGAGACTGTCATACAGAGTGAAGTAAGTCAGAAAGAGAAAGACAAATATTGTATGCTAACTCACATATAAGGAATCTAAAAATGGTACTGATGAACTCAGTGACAAGACAAGAACAAGGACGCAGATGCAGAGAATGGACTGGAGAACTCGAGGTTTGGGGGGTGTGGGGGGGTGAAGGGGAAGCTGAGACGAAGTGAGAGAGTAGCACAGACATATATATAGTACCAACTGTAAAATAGATAGCCAGTGGGAAGTTGTTGCATAACAAAGGGAGTTCAACTCGAGGATGGAAGATGCCTTAGAGGACTGGGACCGGGACGGTGGGGGGGATGTCGAGGGAGGGAGGGAATACGGGGATATGTGTATAAAAACAGATGATTGAACTTGGTGTACCCCCCAAAAAATAATAAATAAATAAATAAATAATAAAAAAAAAAGAAAGGGGTTTTTTTGTTGTTGTTTATTTTAGTTTTTAGATAGGGGAAATAACATCAGTTTGTATCCTGATGGGAATAATCCAGTAGAAAGTTTAACAATTAGTATCATACCCAGTGTATCGACCGTATATATTTGTCCTCCTTCTAACAATTTGAATTTACAAATGTATGTTCCCTAGAAACCGGTTATGTATTTCTGACTTTTAAATCTTTCAATCGCATTGCTTCCACCAGGAACTAATCATATTAGCAATTTGATTGATGATTAAACTATTTCCTCGTATTTTTTATAATAATTATGTTTTTTTCAATAAAAATGTGATTTCACTTAAAGAGCTTTATAAATAGACATTAAACAGAAATTATCTACCTTTATGTTTCAGCAGTAAGAAAAACCACTATTGATACCAAAATTAAAAGGAAACTCATGTCCAGCCTAGACTGAGTCCTCTTCCCCATACTTCGGCTACTACTGATTAGTGTTTGATTGAACCCTGCGTATTTATTTAAAGTTCCAGCGGCCATATAGTTTACTTCTCTTAAGGGTCGTGTCTGTGGGCCATGCGCTTCCCAATGGGAGAGGAACATTCACTTTTGAGGTGATTCAATAGGAAGCAGTTCCCTGCCTGGGCAGTCACTTTCCCTGATTTCAGCATCGTCACTTGCTCTTGCTGCTACTTTAACCAATTTGTTCAAGAGAATGTCGTTTTCGGAGTTGTGGTTTCCTCCCCAACTGCAGCTTAACTTTTAATATAACACCCTTCAATCTTTCCTTCCTGTTGTTTCTGCCCATGCCCCAAGCTAAGAGTAACGAGAACTCTGCTGTAATTACTCCTGAGTTTCTCTCTCAGCCTCTTGATTTCTACGTCCCGCGTACATATAATTACTTAGGTAACAAAATGATTCTTAATTCTCAAACTGCAAAGCTCTTTATCTCCTTTATATTAAATACATAATACTGTATCACCTTCTGGCTGCCTCTGTTTTATTCTTTTATAGCCTATTTCAGTTCTTTATTTGTTGAGACAATCTACCCTCCTGCACTTGATTTGTTAATAGTTATGCATTTTGAACAGAACAAACAATAGTTATAGGCTGCAGTTTTCTTAGAAGGGTCATTTATGAGTATACACACACACATTTTCATGTGTTAGATTATAGCAAGTATAGCTTAAAGTTGCTCATCATAGTAGGTAACCATTAGTAAGCACTTACTCCAGGTCTGGCACTCTGTGAAGCATTTGGCATACGTCATCTGGTTTGATACTCCATTTTATTGCTGACAAAACTAAAAAATTTGGAACGGTTAGAGCACCTGCCCAAGGTTACACAGCTAGTAAGTGATTGATCAGGGATTTGAAGACAAGTGATCTGGCTCCAGTACCCACATACTTAGTGACTCAAGCAGAAGAGAGCCATTTTGCAGATGTGTAAGATGCAGATGTGTAAGGAAAGGGCTGCTAAAGCTTGTCTAGCTGAGTCTTGACAGAGGAGAGAGTCTCCTCCCAGAGATGAGAAAGTCTTGTTGAGAAGGGAATTACAGTTCTCCAACAGTTCCCTGGAGTCTCATTGCTGATCTTTAAAGTTCATGATAACTTTGCATTCTGCTCCATAATATATCCATATCACTTTGATATAAAAGGAATAGTTGACTCTTAAAGGATTCAAAAAACGTGTATAAATATTTATGAAGTAGATGACAAGGATTGTAAAGATGTCGACTTTCCCCCAAATTCATCTAATATTCAATGTCTAGCATGCAATTCAAAGTCGTTCCAATAAGAATATCCAAATAATCTTGGAAGAAATTTTCTAATCATATTCTTAAATTTGTGTGCCACAAAGGTATTCACAGACAGCTGAAGTAAGTTAGGAATAGAAAAACATAGATGAAAAATATGCCATATCAAATATAAAGGCATAAGACAAAGCTATGGTAATAAAAATAACTTTAGAGAAGAACAAGCAGAACAATGGAAATTATATGTATACATAATGAAATTATACATATATCATATGCATAATTATATATAATTATATATATACACATATATATTAAATGACAAGATGAGGATAAAATATATTATTCAGTATGTATTGTTGGAATATTTTCTTTATTTTGCAGAGAAAAATAAAACGTCTCCTACCTCATACTATGTACAAAAATAGACCCCTAATGAATTAAATATCTAGATTTGAAACACAAATACATAAAAGAAAACATAGGAGAATATCTTCATTACTTCTAAGTAGAGAAAAGATACCATAACCAGATTCCCAAAGAATACCACATAAAGAAAAAAACATATATTTTGAAATTACAGATAAACTTAGAGTCACTGCCTACCTCACTGCTCCATTCATCTCCTTCACGGAGTTTATTACTTTGTGAAGTTGTCTTCCTTAGTTATTTGATTTTAGGTCTTACACTCATTTGAAGATATGCTTCATGAGAGGAGGTACTTCACCTGTTGTGTTTACACTGTAGACACAGCACCTAGAATTATGCCTATTGTAATAGGTGTGCAGTAAACAGATCCTTTGAATACTGTTTAAAGGGATTTTTTTAATGTTCCTATATTTTGTAGATCGCACTGCTGTCTATCTGTCGAGGGTTCTCTTTCCTCACCATCATGCAAGTTCTACTGAACTTTCCCCAAATGTTAGCCCTAAAGGATATCTACAAGACTGCTTATTAGAAGAACTTTATGGTTTCAACCAAGCCTGAAACTCTGATTTAAACCCGTTAGGTAACAGTGGCACTATTATGACAACATCTCTTGAATGCATCATGTAGGGCAGGTCTGTTTAAATGAAAAGATACTCTCTTTAGGATATATCTAAGATCAAAGAACTGAAGATGCAGAGAAGCCTATTTCAGCTTAACACTATAAATTATTTTCTCCCTGTTGCAGTCATCCAGAAATAGAATGGATTATCTTGATATGCAATAAATGACGCATCACTGGATATGTTTGGGAAGAATCTGGAGGACCACTTAACTGGAGAGAGAAAAAGTAAGAAGGAATGATTTCCTTCCATCCTTGAGCTCTCAGATCTTTGACTTGTTCCTTCTTACAACCACCACCTCCTCACGGAACCATTCCCTTTCATCCCACCAGGAACATTCACTGAAGTACCATAATGCCAAGAGTGGTGATGAGCACTGCAAATCATTATTACTCTCAGCATTTGATGAGTGACACCAAAAATTAAAGGCAGCTTATGCAGTAAAGCAAGCATTCTGTAGGGCATTTATTTAGGGCTCTGGAATACAAAGATATATAGTCAGAAAAACACACTCATTCTCCATTCTTAACCCCCCTTACCCACTCCACTGAGAGAGGCGCTCAAGCAAACAGCAGGCAAACATCTCATGATATGGCTGAAATTCATAGACAGAAGGCTTAGCATAGAATAAATGCATGTAGCCTTCTGTCTCTTGAACCTCGTGGATAGGCTTGGCCATGCACAACAGGACACATCAGAAGTTCTGTTCTAGTTTTATTCTGTCTACAAGACAGACCCCATTCCTTGCTGCTCTTTTTTTTTTAATAGCAATTCCAAGAATACTGCCTTAGAAATGCAGGGGGCTGGGAATTCTGAGCATGGGTACCAGATGCTCAGGAGTTGCATTCCCATACTGACAGCACCTAGAACCTTGTGGGAAGCTGAGGCTGCACGTACTGCTCCTCCAGCTAGCAGAACAGCCTCCCTTACTCCAGCCCTGGTGCTCGTTGCCAGGAATCCCCAAGATGGGTCTCAGGATGATTCAGCAAACAATCCAAGTGTTTTCAAATTCCTTACCTTGTTTGATCCTCCCAAGAGCCTTGTACAGAAAGAGCAGATATGATTGTGTCCATTTTATTCATGAAGAGACAGATACAAACAGGATAAAACCACTGGTCTAAGTCTTCCCGCTATGTGGCAAAGCCAGGACTCAGTACAGTACATGAGACCCCTCTTCTTATGCAGTTCCATCCAAAATATATATCCCATCAGGTTGCCATGGCAATGATGCTATCTGTGTCAGAAAGAGGAATGCTAAGAAGAATGGTTATCTGTGCCCCATTTGCCCTGGGAAGTAGGGCAGCACCCAGGAGTTCTCTAAAATTCTGAAGAAGTGATGACACCAAGGCCAGAATCAATTCCCTCCAGGAGCACTCTCTCCTGGAGAGGTGTCATCTTTACATGTAGACACTGCCTATGACCAATTGTTGGCCACCTGGGAAAATAAGACGATAGACACAAAGACTGAGATGTTTAGATTACCACTCCCCTTGCCCTAGATCAAGGAGTAGAGATTATATCAGAAGAGAAAGTGATTTTTCTCAATATTTGCTCTTGGATTACATGTGAAAGTACAATCACACCAACCACAGTTTCTGTACAAATCTCAGAAGTGGGACAGGATACCGAGAAACCTGATAGAAGAGAGAATGACTGCTTGAAGAGAGCTCTTGAGAGGTGATGCGCACAGATTAAAATGTGCCCTAAATTGTCCAACATCAGTGGGCTTCCCATGGAGAAGATAGGACTAGACATCAGGCTTTGGTGGCAGACCCTAGGTCTTCTGTGTTTGCATTAGAAACCTGTTCTGATGTCACTTAACTCTGAATTCTGGACTCACTCTGCATTAACCAGCCATGTGGCAATGAATATAATAAAATTGAAAGAACACTGGATTAGAAGACCTATAAGTCTGTGATCCCTACTTGCTTCGTCTCTCTGGAAACTGATTTATTCATCAATGAAGTGAGGAAGATAAATATGATTACCAACTTTCCATTAAGTTCTAAAAGTCAAAGTCATGTTCTATACATAGAAAATTAGATGGTTTAAACATCATGTTTTCTAAAATCCTCTGTGGTCCTAACATTTTAAAGTTTAAAAGTACTTTGTCTGAGTCATTTTTTCCTTAGGACAAACATATGGTCCCTAGTATTTCAAGTGGTACCTCTGCAGTAAACATACAGTATAAGTTCTGTGGGTTGTACTGAATTAAAGAAATGTTTCGGTCCGCAGGGCCACCTGCTAGCCTATGTGATACCTTCATGCAAATTATAAAAATGTTTCTTCTCTGGACAAATTAGAAAAGGGTGTCTTTCTATGCAGAAGCAGCTCCATGGATACAGGGCTATAAGAAGGATGTTTGGGCTGAATTTCAGCTTCCTCTTGCCTCCTTAGCTGCACATTCTTGTACAGGGTACAAAGCACTCAAGTGAACACAGCAGCCCTGTGGAGTCTAAAAATCTGAAGGCACTTGCTTCAAGCCAAACTCAAATTTCTGAGGAAAATTCTGAAAGGTTATAACTAGCAGCAAACAATGTGTAGGCTCTTTGAGCTGGGCAAAGATTATACGAAAGATTGAAAGATTTCATGATTTGTATGTTGACTTTGCTACTGATGCTCTGAAGGATAAATGCAGCACCTCTGTCATAGGAATCAAGACACAGTCTGAAATGGTTCATGATTGAAGCATTAGTCTGATTAAGCTACCTAGGAAATGGATTACCTACACTCTAAGCCTCTCTTTCAAATAGACTGTAAGTTCCTCAGGACAACTGGAATTCTTGCTCATTTTTACACCTCCAGAACTGAGTACAGTGTCTGGCACAAAACAGTTGTTCACTGAACAATTAGTGACATTATCTGAAGTTGATTTGATTCAAACACCGCAAGACTGGATAGTATGGTCATAAGAGAAATGCATTGAAATTAAAGTACAATTGGAAAAAGTCAGCCTAGAGCAGTGGTTCTCAACCTGCATGTGCAACTTTTAAATGCCTGGTGATTCTGACACACCTCTCCCCACTCTGCCTCTGCTCAACCTTGAGAACCCCTAAAGGCCTAAGATTTTCCAGATGCCAATTCTGAAGGTCCTACCTCAGCCTCCACAAACTAATCAGAGTGCAGAGACATGGTTCTCAATGTTGAAGGGCAAGGGTACTTGTCAGAATCAGCCCCCACCACTCCAGTTAAGGAGTTTGATGACAGCTTTTACAGGAATAAGGCCCCTGGGGGATGTGTGTGGTGGCTAATGACTATTTACTGGCTCATGCCTTTGGTTGAAGGAAAAGTAAATTTCACAATTACATTTTTTTTTACTTATCTTTTCTCTTTTTTTGAAAATAGAGGGACTTACCTGGTGGTCCAGTGGTTAAGACTCCACTCTTCCATTGCAGGGGGCATGGGTTCAATCCCTGGTTGGGGAGCTAAGATCCCACGTGCCCAACAGTGTGTCAAATAAACAAACAAACAAAAATAATAGAAAACATTTTCTATTTAAAGAAAAGTACAGAGAATAAAATAACAAATATCAATGCACTTGCTACTCAGAATTAACAAAAGCATTGTGTATTATTTCCTCCAGGTATTTCAAAAAAAAAACTAACACTGTGCGGCCTCTTTGGTATCCTCCTGCATCTTATTTTCTGTCCTTCCTCAGTAGAGGCAAGCACTATTCCACAGATGATGTGTACATATATTTTATCATGTATGTTTTATGATTTGCTTCCTGTAGCAGAGTATGAGAATTCTTATTTCCTCCTATTCTCTCAAATTTTGGTATTATCAGTCCACATGTTTTGCCAATCTGATGCTTATGAAATAGAATCTTATTGTTTTAACTTGCATTTCATGATTACTAGGAAGTTTGAGCATTTTTCATATTTGTTAGCCTTCCAAACTCCCTCTTATGTGAATGGTCTATTGATATTTTTTGCCCATTTTCCTATTTGGTTGTTAGATTTTTCTTATTGATTTTGAAGAATTCCTTTAATATTCTGGATACTAATCCTGCAAATTTTCCCAGTAATAGGGAAGTTATAAATTGAGATGGTTTTATCGGACCACTCATGCTCAGTCGTTTATACATTATCTAGGATTGCTTTTATGCTTCAATGGCAGAGGTAAGTAGTTGCATCAGAGACCATATGGCCTGAAAAGTCAAAAAAATTCAATATTTAGCTCTTTACAAAGAAGTTTGCTGTTCCCATCTTGCCTTTTCTTCTTCTAGGTATACTTTCACTTACTTCTTTTTTCCCCCATCCTCTATTCCATTGGCCTAATCCAATAGAAGAATAAACTCCTTTCCCTCCACTAGTTTGAAAATTATAGATTCTATTCCTTCTGTTTTAGTGATCATTCTTAAATTTTATAATGCATTTTTTGTTTCAAAATTATTTAATGTATTAATTGGTCATAATTAACATACAATAAACTGCACATATCCAAAGTGTACAAATTTTGTTTTGACATGTATGTACCCCTGAAGTGACAATTAAGAAAATGAACATATCAATCACTCCTGAAAGCTTCTTTATGCATAACTTTCCCCTCTCTTCCTTCCCTGACCCCACATCCCCAAATTGCCACTGATTTGTGTTCTGTAAATATAAATTAGCTTATCTTTCCTAGAGGTCAATATCAACGGAATCATACATTATATACTCATTTGTTTCTGACTTCTTTCACTCAGCAGAACCCTTTGGGTTTCATCCATGTTTTATGCATATCAATAGCTCACTCCTCTTTATCTCTAAGTAGTATTTCACTGTATGAATATATGACAATTTACTTAACCACTCATCTATTGACGGACATTTGATGTTTCCAATTTGGGGCTATTATAAATAAAGCTGTTATGAATATTAAGGTAGAAGTATTTATATAAACATATATTTATTTTTCTCTGAGTAAATATCTAGAGACATCATGGGTGGATCATATTACATTGTAGATGTATATTTAGTTTTTAAGAAATTGCCAAACGGTACCACTGTACATTCTCCCCATCAGTTAGTTTCCTTGGTTAGAATTTCAACACTGTGCGCATAAGCACTGACAGCACCAACTGTTAAAAGTTGCAACAGTCATCAAGCAAATGATATAGCATAGAAGGGACCCAGGTTTAAACTACTTGTTGTGAAGTAGCTAAGTTGTATTCTACAAGGTAAGAAGGTTTACAGTTTTTCATGAGAAACAAAATCACTTTCCTTATGCAACCCTGTAGTCATAATGGGCCTTCCTGTCCCTCTGACATCTAGGTCAAGGTTGAAGCCTCAAATTCCGCAACCTTTGTAACTTCAAAACTCTCCTCCACGGTTTCTGAAAATTCCTAGAGACATTTGCTTTCTCGTGGTAAAATACCATACTTCCAGCATCTGCCTCTACATATACTGTTTCTATGTCAACTCCACATCAGTGTTGACAAGAAACTCAGCTCCTCAGATTTCAGCGAAAATTCTACTGACCTCAAGCACTTGGTAGGTCAGTAACTTCACTGATTTCTGGCAAGAGGGAGGGAGGAAGCGATGGTGTTGCTTCACACAGCACACAGTCCCCCATCAAGTCACTCCCGCTCCCCTTCTTGTCTGTTAGCTCCCCCTCCCTCTCAAGAACGAAATACATTCTACTCTTTATCTCATGTCTCACAGCTAGAGACATTGCTTGAGCATGTCCCAAAGTCTTACACTTCAACCCAAACAACTTATCGAAGAATGTCTTCCAAACAAATATAGTACTTTCCCTAAAAGAAACCTTGGTGAATAAAACATTTTCTTCACCTCATTGCTACCAAAGTCGGAACTAGTATGTTGATGGAGTCTGAATGTACTTTGGAAGAGTTCTCAACGGAAGGTGACTGGTTATACGCATCTCTCTGCAAATTTGCTTTTACTTCCATCTGCTTCCCTGTTTTCAGTTATTAATATGAAAGAAAGAACAAAAAAGAGAGACCCCATATCATTTAGTGTAAGGTATTAGGAAGTAGAATGTTTTATGAAGAAAAGTGTCTCTTTCATGCAAATATGTTGGACATTAGCAACGTGGTTTTCAGTGCTCCTGAAAGGAAGCAGAGAGGCATCCTGCATTCTTCATCCAACCCCCTTAAATGTAAGCCCTGCCCATAGGATGCCATAAAAGGTCACGGAAGAGAATGAGGGGGAGGCAGGGGAGAAGGTGGTGACATTTGCAAGGGACCCAAAGGTTGGGGCGACACATTAAAATAGAAGGGGTTGGGGGGAGTGACAGGGAAACCCACCACAAAGATCACAGAGTATTATTGCTCTTTTCCCACCCACATGACATATACTCACACATACAAGTACCCGTTCACTTGGTCACACCCACAGCTGCCGCCAGGGAAGCCACAGGGTCTTTCATTACAGCACGACTTCCCCCCAGCCCACTGAAGGACAGAGCTCAGCAGTGAGGAAAGGGTAGGAGGAGCTGTGACCTGGGCCCCCTGCTCCCAGGCAAGCATTTGAAGCCTTTAAAGGGGAGGAGCTATGCAGGAGGGAAGGGTGGAGGGGGACAGCGTGGGGCCCTTGCAAGGTCTCATGGAAGTGAGATTGATTTCTCCATCTCCAGTGTCTCATCCTGCACCCTTTCCCTAGGATTCATATTTCTGCCATTCCTCATGGCCTCATGTGTAATCACCAAACCTGCTTTGTCCAAGAGGTAGAATATGAAACTGAGCAGTCACAGGAAGTTACACCTTTAAGGTGTGTTCCTGTGCCTACACTTTCAGTCTGAGAGGTCTGAGTCCATTTTATAGATCAGCTTAGATGGTACATATATTGAGATAATGAATAGATGAGAAACATAGAGCCTGAAGAGTAAGCAGAATGATCAAAAAGAAAGGGAAAAAAACTCTAGTGCTAGAAGTCACTGAAGACAGTTTTCTTTCCTCTAGTACTCTTTCTATTCATTGTGTCATTTTCAAAACAACTCTATAAGACAAAGAGAAATTGGAGTATGCTTGGACTCACAGTACCAAGTTTCTCCTTTCAGATAGGTGAAAATGAAAAAGCTAATACCAAGTGTTGGCAAATATATAGAGGGAAGGAGAACTCTCATTCACTGCTATATACATTTATAGAAGTACTTCGGAGAGCAATTTGGCATAACCTAGTAAAGTTAAACATGCATAGATCCAATGACTCAGTATATCACTCCCAAGTTGACACCTAGAGAAACTTTCGGACGTGTGTTCTAGGAGTTATATTCAAGAATCTTCCTAGCAGTCTTGTTTGTAATAGCAGACACTGGAAATAACCAAATGTTCATCAACAATAGAACGGGTGAATAAATAGTGGTACGGTCACGCAATGGAGTGTTATGCAGCAGTGAAAATTAATGAACTCCAACTACATAGATCAACATGGAAAAATATCAATTAAAATTGGGAGAAAAAAATCACATCAGAAAAGTACATCCAGTATAATTCCATTTATATAAAGTTCAAAATAGGCATACATTAAACAATATATTGAATAGGAGTACATATGTAAGTGATAACATTATCAATCAAGCAAAAGAGTAATTAACACAAAATTCAGGAGAGTGGTTATCTCAGGGTTGAGAGAGAGCAATATTGGGGGACAGTTCAGGAGAGCCTCTAACTTAGTATAAACTTCTATTTATAGCCGATTTATGCACAGTTGTTCATTTTGTTATTATTCTTTTTTTGCACCCAATCTAGCAGTATTTATTTACTTTTTATTTAATTTTTTTGTTTGAATTTTTATTTTTTTTCAAATTTTATTTTGGTTTTTTTTTTCTATTCGTTTTCAAATTTTTTTCCCATTTAGGTTATTACAGAATACTGAGCAGAATTCCCTGTGCTATACAGTAAGTCCTTTTTATTTATCTATTTTAAATATAGCAGTGTGTACGTCAATCCTAAACTCCCAATCTATCCCTCCTGCCCTACCCTTCCCCCCCTGGTAACCATAAGTTCATTCAGTGAGTCTGTTTCTCTTTTGTAGATGAGTTCATTTGTATCATTTTTTTTTAGATTCCACATATAAGAATGTTGTTATTGTTATTATTCTTTAAATTGTATTACGATTAGGATTTTTTTAATGATTTGAAAACAAAGATAAGACCATACAATGTACAAGCTGGTTCACAAGTGAGCTGGTGACAGCAAAAAACTACTTGCTCTTACTGTTAGTCTGTCGAATTCTTCTGACTCCAAAAAAATAAATAATTTTTAATAGATGACCTTTCAAAAATTGAGTCGCAGATCTGAAAAATACCAAAAGGCAGAGGGAAATAAGCACCTGCATATTAACAATGTCTTTCATCTGAGATCCTCATGAGTTTGAACTCAATATTTCCATCACAGAGTCAAGACAGCAAAGGAGAACAGGAACAGAGACTTTTAAACCTGACTCCACAGGTCTAGAGTTAATTTGAGCTTTGACTTTTAGGTTTTTGAATAGTTGATCCACGTGAAGTTTGGTCAACTCTTTCTCTATAATAAATCGCAACCTCAAATATACTTCTAATGCTCTCACAAGCAACAGTCAGACAAACTATAATTTCTAGTGACTGAAAGAGGCTCTTCAAAAGTGTTGCCATGGTCTAGTATGAGAAAGAGAAGCAGTTTAATGATATGTTAACAATAAAGCCTCACAGACTCAGATTCATAATAGTTAAATGTACAGGCAGCATTACCCAGAGGTCTTCTATATCAGACATTATTATGTTAACTGCTCTTACCCATTATATAAATGCAAACCAGGTGCTATCAACTAGCAGCCCCAACAAGCCTGTTTTAATAAGCCAAGATAATATTGTTACCAAGAACTTTAAAAGTGTGATTTCTCAGGCCACGAATTTCCAAGCTCAACCAGTTGACTTCCAAATGCATACTATCAGCTTTAATAGAGTCAGAGAACTGTGGGCCTAGCAACATTAATCCTTTATAATGTTTGCAAAACCTCAGAGAATGTCTTACTTCAGTGAGTTTGTAATGCTCTCATTTTAGAAGCATAGAAGTTATTTTTTCTGATGGTAAAACAATAAATATTCATGAAGAAAATTTTAGAAAAGGTATAAAACAAAAAGACAATATAAATTGCCCACAATTCTACCATCTAGAAATTACCACTATTCATGTTTTATATCATTTCCTTTCAGTGCATTTTCCCCGCAAGGACATATACATGTGTTTACATATTTGAGACTCTACAGTTGGTTCCCTTTTTTCTTTTCCTTGTTAGCATTATATAGCAGGCACTTTCCTTTGCCATTAAATATCCTTTGAAAATCACTTCTATAGTTGTATAATATTTCCCATATGGTTATGATCTAATTTAAAGAAAATTTTCTCTGTTTTGGGAAAATTGGGGTAGTATTGTCATCTTTTTATATCAAGAAGAGCATAGATAGTCTTTTTTTTTTTTCTTTTTTAATGTCTTATGTTTATCTCTCATGCTTGCCAATGGATATTAACTCTTGGACATCAGGACATTTTGGGAAAATGTGTTATCAACTTCATTATGTAAGACTACAAATCAATTTGTACATCCTTTCATTCAGCAGTTATTCACTATATGCCTATTGACCTGTTTAAGTGATGGGGATAAAGCCTAGAACAAGAGAGAAAGTCCCTGTCCTCATGAGTTTATAGCAGAAGAGGCAGAAAACAAATAGACAGATAATGTCATGTGGTTTTAAGTTTAATAGAGAAAAAGTAAAGCAGGGTAGGAAGAATACAGAGTGCTTTAGGGGAGGTAATGGTAGTGGTGGTGGTTTTATGTAGCAAGGGCTGTCACACTTGAACAAAGTGTGACACTTGAGCAAAGACATGATGAAGTAGGACCATGGGGAGCCCAAGAGAAGAAAATTCCGTCCAGAAGGAACAGCCAACACAGAGACAGTGAGGTGGGATGGGCACAGGATCAGTGTGCTTGAAGAACAATGAGGGGGCTGACTTGGCTGCCATCGAGTGGGCCGGGAGGAGAGTGGGAGGCTATGAGGTCAGAGGGGTACTAGGCCAGATCATGGAGGGTCTCATAGGCCATCACAAGACTCACTCAGTCTGTTTTTCTGTAGCCACTAGACTCTGAATGAGGTGAGGGGCAAGGTAGACGCAGGAAGACCAGTTAGCAGGTAACCAAAGTAAAGAAGGTAAAATATGATGGTGGCCTACACTACAGAAATAGTAGTGAAGATGGCAAAAAAGATCCCATTTGAATAAATTTTGAGTTTAAAGTTGACAGATTTGCTGATGGGTTTGATGGAGGTATGATAGAAAGAGAGGAGGAAAGGATGGTTCCAGGCTTTTGGCCCAAGAAAGTGAAAGGAAGAAGTTGTCATTTACTGAGATGAGAAAGACTAAAGGACAGTAAGTTTGGGGAGAAAATCAGGAGTTGGTTCTTGATGTGCTAAGGTGGATAAGCCTATAGAAATCCAAGTAAAGATTAAGTTGGAGTGCAGAGGACAGGTCCAGGTACAAAATATAATTTGGCCATCATCAACATTTAGATTACATTTAAAGCCATGAAATAGGATAAGGTCATCAAAACATTGAAAATGGATATAAAAGAGGTTCAAGGACCCCAAAGAAAACTGAAAAACAACCTCCAGTGAGTAAGAGAAGAAAGAAGAGAAACTGGTGCCCTGAGGCTAGGGAAGGCAGCATTTCTGGAATGAGGGTGAAATAAACTGGTCAAATGCTTTATTAAGGGGAGTAAAAATGAAAATTGACTTTTCGATTTGGGACAGAGGTTATTGGATGGTAAAGTGATCGTATAATCTTTGCCCAAATCAGAACATTTTTGAGAGTGAAAGAAGAAGCTCTCAATAATTAAAATATGTCTGGACAATAGGCATAAACCAGGACTGATCTGAACAAAATAAGACAAATCATCACCCTAGCTACAGGTGACCTTGACAAAGCCTGGGTTTTGTTTTGTTTCGTTCTGTTCTTTGAGTGATGAAAGAAAAAGAAACTTGATTGCAAGGGGTTCAAGAGAAGAAGTGAGAAAAGGAAGCGGAGATAACTAGAAGAGAGAATCCTTTGAAGAGTTTAGCCATAAAGAGGAGCAGAGAATTGGGTCAGTAGTTCAAGGAACATGTGTGTTCAAGGGAAATTTATTTTTAGACAGGCTATAGCACAGCATACTGGGTGTCGATTGGGAAACCCACAAGAGAAGGAAAGATTCAAGAGAAAGCAGAAACAAAGCTGGAGTGATGCCCTTGTTGGGGCAGGAACAGGTGAGGTGCAGGGCCTTAGAGAGAAGCTGGGCTTAGGTAGAAGGAGAGACATTTTCTCCAAAAAGGAAAGGTAGATTGGGAGGCATGATGGTGGAAACAGGTGGAAGCCTCTTGAGGTTGTTCAACTATAGGAAACCAAGTCAAAGACCCAGCTACACTGAAAGCAGATTCCTTATTATAGACTGAGAACTAGACAAGCTAAGTGATCATTTCCACTCTGCCTTCTTTGACTTCTTCAGGACAAGTGCTCACATCACCCCATAACAACAACAGAATCACTGGTAACGAAGTTCTCCAGCCCATCACACCGGAGGAAGAGACTCCCGCTCCAGTCAGGGCATTGTAGGAACAGTGGAGGGTGTTGGGGTAGCAGGTGCAGTAGCTACGGACAAGGACAGACTTTGCGGGAATGGGATCATTTATTTGGTGCAAGAAAGAGAAGAAACAACAGGAGTCATATTCCTAATTAGGCAAGAGAGCAATGGGAGGTAGTGCGCTGGAGGAAGGCTTCTTTATTCAAGACATTCTTTTTTTTTAATTTTTTTGGGGGTACACCAGGTTCAATCATCTGTTTTTATACACATATCCCCATATTCCCTCCCCTCCTTGACTCCCCCCCTCGAGTCCCCCCCACCCTCCCCGCCCCAGTCCTCTAAGGCATCTTCCATCCTCAAGTTGGACTCCCTTTGTTATACAACAACTTCCCACTGACTATTTTACAGTTGGTAGTATATATATGTCTGTGCTACTCTCTCGCTTCGTCTCAGTTTCCCCTTCACCCCCCGCCCCCTCCCATACCTCGAGTTCTCCAGTCCATTCTCTGTATCTGCATCCTTATTCTTGTCACTGAGTTCATCAGTACCATTTTTAGATTCCGTATATGTGAGTTAGCATACAATATTTGTCCTTCTCTTTCTGAATTACTTCACTATGTATGACAGATTGTAGTTCTATCCACCTCATTACATATAGCTCCATCTCATCCCTTTTTATAGCTGAGTAATATTCCATTGTATATATATGCCACATCTTCTGTATCCATTCATTTGTTGATGGGCATTTAGGTTGCTTCCATGTCCTGGCTATTGTAAATAGTGCTGCAATAAACATTATAGTACAAGTTTCTTTTGGGATTATGGTTTTCTTTGGGTATATGCCCAGGAGTGGGATTACTGGATCATATGGTAGTTCTATGTGTAGTTTTTTAAGGAACCTCCAAAAGCCAACATCGTTCTCAATGGGGAAAAACTGGAAGAATTCCCTCTAAGAACAGGAACAAGACAAGGGTGTCCACTCTCACCATTATTATTCAACATAGTTTTGGAAGTTTTAGCCACAGCAATCAGAGAAGAAAAAGAAATCAAAGGAATCCAAATTGGAAAAGAAGTAAAACTGTCACTCTTTGCAGATGACATGATATTATATATAGAAAACCCTAAAGACTCTACCAGAAAACTGCTAGCACTAATTGATGAGTTTAGTAAAGTAGCAGGATACAAAATTAATGCACAGAAATCTCTTGCATTCCTATACACTAACAACGGAAGAGCAGAAAGAGAAATTAAGGAAACTCTCCCATTCACCATTGCAATCAAGACATTCTTGAGTGCCCTGTGCTAAAACCTGGAAACTGTGAGCGAGAGTCACAGCCGCAGGCCTACAGGAGGCCACAGTCTAACGAGAGAGATGGAGAAAGAAAGTAAGCAGTAAACTGCTTGATTTTTTTTTTTTTTTTTGGCAGATGAGTAGGATTTTGTTAAATGATGTGTTAAGAGAAGGGACTTCACAACCAAAGGAAGTGCCTTGGACAAAGGTCAAGATTCTGAGATGGCCAAGTCCATACCCACAGTTCTCCTTTGCAACAAGGAACAAATTCTACAATTGCCCCTCCTCTCCCTGTGAATAAGAAACTTCAAATCGACCTCCATGCTGTGCACACTGCGGTCAGTCCCCCTCTAAACCCTCTAATGCATGACAGGAAATTGCCACTTCCCACAAGAACACTCCATTCTTGAGGGACTTTAACGTCTCTTAGTGTTTGACAGAACTTTTATTTTTAACATGAGCTCAGAGCCATCTGCCTGCTATCATAAAATCTGATAACCATCACAGCTATCACAAAACCCATTTATTTCTGACTGAGGCAAGACCCACCTCAGCAACTGACCCTGTTGAAGCCAGCATACCACCTCAGGTTAACTGGACACAATTGACATCCAAATGTCACAGACTTTATATGATGCCACAAATCCCCAAGCAACAGGCAAACTTTTATTTAAGAGCTTTAACCTCAGCTCAGCCATCTCTTTTGGCCCCTACCTCGACATTCAACTTTTCAAGACAATTTCCCTTTTATTCCTCCCTCCTTCCCTTCTTCCCTCCCTCCCTCCCTTCCTCTGTCCATCCCTTCCTTTCTTCCTTCCTTCCTTCCATCCACCCTTCCTTCATTCCTTCCATCCTTCTTTCCTTCATTCCTTCCTTCCAGGTAATTAAATTCCTCACGACTTTTGGACATAGGAAATGACTGCTAAATGATGCTGAGACATTGATGGGCTTGTGTTCTCTTTAGTAAAGCCCTAATCCATCAAGTGACATCAAACAACTGCAAACAAGTGCTTTGATAGACTATTGGAAATCGAATCCCAGAAATCCATGGCTGCCAGCGGAGAATCTGACGGCAGGCAGTTTCTAACTAAAATACACAACTAGAGGTCAAGTTTGAATCTGAGGATAAGTGGCATGATGTTTTTGCAAATGTCTAAGATAAAGGGTCAGGACTTCCCACACTTTTCTAGACTTCATAAACTAGACCCAAAAAGCCCCCTGAAAATAAACACCACCACAATTTCCCATGTCAGGGGTAGAAGCAGAGTAATATCAAAAACTTACTGACCTAATAGGCTGTTTCCATTTCTTAGTAATGTCTCTGATTGTCAGCCTTATTAAAATTTCCCATGGCCCATCTTGAGGTCTGGACCACATAGTTAACAGGGTAGACAGCCTATTTGGGTTCATATCTCAGATCCACCACTGACTGATTTTGTAACTCTGGGCAAATGTCCTCAGCTCTCTATGCCTCCATTGCCTCATTTGTTTTGTTTTGTTTTGTTTTGTTTTGTTTTGTTTTGTTTTGTTTTGTTTTGTAAGTATAGTTCAATATTGTGTTAGTTTCAGGTATACAGCAAAGTGACTCAGTTTATATATCTAGATCCATCCATGATGCTACAAATAACGTTATTTCATTCTTTTTTATGGCTGAGTAATATTCCATTTTATAAATATAAATATACATTGTATAAACCTATCACATCTTCTTTACTCACTCATCTATCGATGGACATTTAGGTTGCCTCCATGTCTTGGCTATTATAAACAGTGTTTCAATGAACGTTGGGGTGCATTATCTTTTCAAATTATGGTTTTCTCCAGACATATGTACATCCCAGATATGTCCTCAGCATATATCCAGAGAAAGCCTCACCTTTAAATGGGAGTAAAAGCAGAATATCCTCCATAAAGTGTTCAAAGAATTACATAAGGTAACACAAGTGTACCTTGGGCCTGGTCCTGAGGCAGCACAGAATTCATGTTAGCTAATATTACTATTGCTCATAGATCCTAACGTTCATTCGATATCTCTAATTCAAACTCAACATTCTTGAAACTCAACTTAGGTTTACGATTAGAGCTGATAAATTCACAAGTTAGTGCGCTGTCTTTGATCAGAAGAATGTTTAAGCATTCTCTTGTGACATAAAAAACTTTTGTTCAAGTTAGTATAATTCCTGCTATCGGCTAAAAGATGCGACACAGTCTTTGTTCAGAAGGGGAGTCCTCACACTACTATATGTAAAATAAATAACTAATAAGGACCTACTGTATAGCACAGGGAACTCTACTTAATATTTCCTATAGAGGAAAAGAATTTTAAAAAGAGTGGTTATATGTATATGTATAACTGATTCACTTTGCTGTACCGCAGAAACTAACACAACATTGTAAATCAACTATACTCCAATAAAAATTTTTTTAAAAAAGAAAAGAAAAGAAGGGGATCCTTTTAGAAGTCCTTAAAATTACACACACTCTCTAATGTCACAGAGATATAAGAAGGCACACCTTTCAACTCAAGGTCATACATCGTAGATGCCAGCTCCAGCTCTGCTATTGGCTTTTGTACCACAATGCTTTCCCAACAACAGACCTGGGAAGAGTATTACCTAAGAATTTAAGAGCATAGACCTTGGATCATCTGACACCCAGATTAAATCCTAACTTCCTCAGTCAGTGTAAGAAGTGACTTACCCTCCAAGGTTCAGTATCCCCAGCTAGAGAAAATATTGGAACCTACTTCACAAGACTCACCCTATGGGGTAGATATAATTTTCTAAAAGGCCAAAGGCCTGGTTCTAGCTAATGCCTCTCACATTAGCAGCTCTGTGTCTGTGGAACGCATCACGTCATCTCTATAGGCCTCAGCTTCTTTATCTATAAAATAAAGGGTCTGGGTCAGATGGTCTATGTTCCCTTCTAGAATGTTCCCTGATATTCTTGGTGCTGTGATTCCCTCATCCTGGAATGTTAACACCTGTGATTTTACTAATGTTCCCTGCTCCTAATGGAAAGATGGCTCTCTTTCCATTCCTGCCACCAATTTCTGACTGCCAATATTCTTTCATTCCTCAAGATCTGACTCAAAAGGAATGAGACATCCGTGCATGGGGGAGAATATGATACCACCGCTTTGGGTAAATCTCAGGCCACCTCTGATTATTGGTTCTCCCCTCCATAAAAAAGAAACTATCACGTTGGCCCGGTATCCCTTGTCGCCTCGTTGTAAATGTTGATGAATTCGTTTATTCATTGTCTTTGTAACTGACCATTGTCAACAAGGTGTTACGAATCGCCATCTCCCCCTGAACCCTCTTTGTTCCTCTGCTGGGGTTCCTTCCTGTTGTGCTGTGCTGCTCCTGGCTTTGCTCCACTACCAGCCCGCGAGCCACTTGAGGGGTGGTGGGCCTGCAGCCAACTCATCCTGCCGTCTCCTCACACAGTTGGGGCTTGGTGAGCATTTATTTAATGTATTCATTCATTCAACAAATAATTATTAAACTCTGCCAGGATTTGAGAGACAGTGATAAGAGGGACAAATACACTCTTGCTTTCATGGGACATAACGGATAGACATTAACCCAATGAATGTAGAATTGATTGTAGCAATAAGTGCTCAGGAGGAATATCACAGTTGCTAATAGTGTGGGCATGTCCAGGAAACTTAACTTAATGTGAGGAGTCGGCGGGAGGACTCCTTGGAGAAGTGACAGTGAAGCCACGATCATCAGAACTCAAATCTGAATCAGTGCATTTGAGTCTCCCCCTGCAGGGCCTGCCAGGTCAGTTGAGTATACTCGCTTTATTACCAAAGTCTGTGACTCAACCCAAATTCCACCTGTGTGATGGGAGGATGACACGCCTGCTCCTCTGTGACCTTGACGTGCATCGGATCCCTTCAGCAAATGCCGAGTCCTGAGGTACTCCTCACCCAGTCTCACACTAATCCTACACCCCAGCTTTCTCCTCTTTCCCCACCACCCAGCAGCCCACGGCAAAGGGAGGAAAATCACCTTCCTCTCTGAAAATCATCTCAAACCCCACAGTGAACATGCCTTTTTCCATTTCTGCAGCCCATCTTTCCTCAGCCACTAACCCCAGCAATTTTCACATCACCCCCACCTTGACAGTGAGTTTGGAACCTTGCCCCTCAGCTACCCCTGCTACCACCACCTCCGGGACCACCACCACTTGCCTTTAGTTCAATTCTCAACTAAGCAGACATCTGATGAGAGACGCGAACTATTATTTCATTGCAGTGCTTTTTTTGTCTGGGCTATTTGAGGTGATGGATATTTCCTGTGCACCCCCACCCAAGCCTATCTCATCACAGATTTTGGAAATCTGTCTCTTGTGGGATGGAGGGCAAGCCTGGGAACCAGGACAGCAGGTTCTGTGAGGTCACACAGCCCACCGTGCTGCAGAGCCTGGCTCTCCCACAAGCTCTGCTCAGCACAGAATTTGAAGCTGAGGAGCTGTTCTGATGTGATGAAGATGTGGTATTCACCCTCTCTCTGACCATAATAACACTTGAGGTGTGGACTTTCCCCTACAGTGACTCACCTCTACTTTATGTTGCTTGGGGGAGGACACTGGGCTATTTTAAGTGTTCATATCAGCTAATTCACTGGGTTCTGAGCAATGTAAAAACTAATGAGCTTGTCCTCCAGGGCCAAAATAAGAACTTGTAGCTAAGTTTCTAGAAATTCTACATAAGTATCATGTAGCAGAAATGAACATTTAAATTATACTCTCCCAAAACAGTTTAAGTCCTTGATTCAATCAGATATAAAGTAGGAATAAAAATATCATGCAGACTTCACTAGGATAGAATATAATTTACAGCAACTAATACACTGTTACTAGAATTCAGTGAATTCTCAAAAAGCTCTGACTAATTGATAAATTCAGGATAAAAGGAAGTTTTCATGAAAAAATACCCCATGCAGGAGCACTTCTCTGAGGAAGGGAGATCCAGGAAAATGGCCTGAGAATCCCCAGACATCCATCCATCCACCTGAGACCATGGACACACACTACCTGCCTCAAATGCCTCTGTGGGTGTAGAGCCCCAAGGAAGGGAGGAAGGGAGGGAGGGGATGGAGGAAGGGGTCGGTGTGGGCTTTCCCTAAGCAGAGGCAAAGAAGAATGTAAAGTGAGTGCTGAGTCTCACCCTTTAGAATAAAAGTAGATGGCAGAATTCCAAATGTGTATCAGTTAGCATATCAGACAGGGTTAAGCAGACATTGACTAAGAATTAGTAAGAGAGTAGCGTTAACGTTTATACCCTACCAAATGTAAAATAGGTAGTAGGAAGCTGCTGTATAACACACGGAGATCAAGTCGATGATTGGTGATGACCTAGAGGGGTGGTATAGGGAGGATGGGTGGGAGGCTCAAGAGGGAGGGGATATGGGGATATATGTATAAATACAGCTGATTCACTTTGTTGTACAGCGGAAACTGGCACAACAGTGTAAAGCAATTACACTCCAATAAAGGTCCGAAAGAATAAATTTAAAAAAACAAGAATTAGTGAGATTCTAGAAGTAATCCACTTCAGTCATGAAGGTACATGGCTGTACAAGGTAATTGGCTCCTTGAAAGTATATAACAAAATGGTCTGACGATGACTCGAGAGCAGCATTATAACTTTACTCTCTGCTGTTTCACTGCTCATAAACCAGGTTAGAAACAATAGATCAAAAACCAGCTCTGGGCTAAGACACCTCTCAGGGTTATATATGTAGTGCATGCTGGTATGATCTGAACATCTGGCATCAGAATCCTCGTAGAAATGGAGCCATCTCTGGGAAATTACTGGGGAGGAAAGTGAAATGCCCATGTACAAGGAGCGAGAGTAACCAAACCAACAAAATAAACAGGAAGCGAGAGGAGAGAGATGATGGTCAAGTAAGAGGGTAGACTGTCCAGAGGATCTTTAATAACAAAGGCATTTCATAATGAATTTGGACTTTTTATTTTGCTCAAAGTAAACATCACATTTCTGTGCCCTTTCTCTTAGGCTTCAGTCTTTCTGGAGAGTCTGCTAAACCCACAAAGACCGTGTGTGTGTGTGTGTGTGTGTGTGTGTGTGTGTGTGTGTGTGTGAAATCAAAGGACAGAGCTGAGTTCCCTTAGCCATGTTAACCAGTGTGGAACAGCAACTATACACAAACCATTATCTAAAAACTAAATTAAATCAGTAAAAATAGAAGTTCAGAGCTAGAGATGACTATAAAAGAGAGCCCTTTGCGAAATTACAGAAATCTTACGAAAGGCATTGGACAACCTATACATAAAATGGTTTGAGGTGAATCGTATCTGAAATAGCAGACACCTGGGTTACATACATATGATGAGCTCACTGAGAAGCCATGTATCCATGTGTGGGAAGACTTTTGGGAACCTTTCTGAAACCTTGAAAATGTTAAAGTATGTGGGCCGAGCGATGGGATTCAGAATGTCCTGCTTGAGCAGTGGAGGAACTGAGGGTGCGGGGCGTGGAGACTAATATCACCCTGTTTGGCCCTGAAGAACGGCTGGTTAGCCAAAGACGGGTAAGATTCCTCAGAGGAGGAACAACCTAAGACAGGCACAGCCGCAGAGGGGCCAACAGGGGTGGTGCATAGAGCCTTCCTTATATCACCCTGTTTGGCCCTGGAGGATGACTGGTTAGCCAGAGACGGGTAAGATTCCTCAAGGGAGGAACAACCTAAGACAGGCACAGTCGCAGAGGGGCCAACACAGGTGGGGCACAGACCCCTAATATCTGAGAGAGGTCTCCTGCCCCCAGGGCTGTTTTGCTCTCCACCCCCAGCTCAAATCCACACCTGCTCAACTCGGACCCAGGAAGTAAACAAAGATAATTGCCTCAGTCATGTGAGGCCTTTGATTGTTTATGGGTGTAACCTGAGAATGTTAGCCCAGGAACTCAATAAAAGCAACCTGGGATGAGTCAGCGGGGCTCTTGATCCGAGAGGTCTTGAGCCCCCCGGTCCCACTGTTCTCTTCAGTCTGTGTCTGTGTCTTCTTCAAGCTTGCGGCACCCGTCACTCACCTCGAGTCGCCGAGCTGGTCTCGGCATCCATGTATTTGGAGAACAGCCACTGCCCCAAAACTTTTCATTTTTTAGGACAGTCACCTGAAAACACCTTTGTATCTTTCAAGGTTTAAAAAGCAAACATGGGGACTTCCTTGGTGGCGCAGTGGTTAAGTATCCACCTGCCAATGCAGGGGACATGGGTTCGAGCCCCGGTCTGGGAAGACCCCACAAGGCATGGAGCAACTAAGCCTGTGTGCCACAACTACTGAGCCTGTGTGCTGCAGCTACTGAAGCCCACGTGCCTAGAGCCCGTGCTCCCCAACAAGAGAAGCCACCACAATGAGAAGCCAGTGCACCGCAACAAAGAGTAGTTCCTGCTTGCTGCAACTAGAGAAAGCCTATGTGCAGCAACAAAAACCCAACGCAGCCAAAAGTAAATAAATAAATTTTAATGTGGTTTAAGAAAAAAAAAATGTAAATGAACCCCTCATAAGTTCTAAATAAATAAATAAAAAGGAAACATGAACTATGATATCATCCTGGGGAGTGTTTTCTCAGCCAGACTGACAAGAAAACTGCATATGCTTAGACTCTCGGACCACACCTTCCCCAAAGCCAATGTGTAGAGTGTTGTCTGACCCTGCTGTATGGGGGTGAGTGTAAGAGCCCCTGAAAGCTTCTAGTTATATGGTCCCCAATACCAGTCACAGTCCACTCTGTCCATTCTGGGGCTGCCCATCTGTGGCAGTGCCGTGGCTGCCTAATTGTCACAGTTGTTTTTTGGAGGAAACTGAGGTGATGCCTCATAGAATTGTCCTGGGGAGGAAGACCAGGGCGACACAAATCAGTGCCATGTGTGTAGCCTTCCTCACCAGTAAACCTCTGTGCCCTAAAACAAGACCAAAAACCACTGGTCCCTTCACCTCATGTCAAAGTGTGGCCATAACTTCTTTGGGGGCCATTTGACCCTGGAGTGAAGGAATTTCTACCATAAATGACTCTCAGGCCCAATGGGCTATATGTCTATTTCACTCCACACATTCATGTGATGTCTTAATTCTGTTTTATGGGAGGTTATTGCACATAAACTAATTTTCACATAGACCATTGCCTATAGACTACTTTTTCTCCACAGACCGTCAAAACCTTTAGGATGGTGATTCGGTTTTATTGTACTACCACGGCAGAGCATATTGCCCAAGAGCACAGCTCTGGAGTAAGACTAGATGTCTGGAATTCACTTTCTAACACTTCAGACTCCCCAAGAGCTGGGGAACAAGAGGTAGTAGGAAGCAGTAAAGGGACCCAGCCCGGCCTCTGGCTTCTTTGTCTGGAGTAAGTGGTCCACATCAAACCATCTACCTGGGAAACCTGTTGCTACTGTAAAGCCACCTGCACAGGCAAGGGTGTAGACATCCAAGCTGACAGAATCCTTATTTCACCAGCCCAATTTGCTGAAACAAAGGTGAGTCATCAAAGGTGAAAACAGTAGCCACCCAGGCCTTCCAGCTACTGACCCACATGCCAAGCATACATTTGGATTAAATCCAGACTCAGACTCTTCCTTGAGCCAGAGGTGCTGAGTGAAAACAAAGAACCACACAGCTTTGTAGTTGGAAAGGACCCACAGAGTTAATCTTTTTGTCTTGCACATTAGGGAACTGAGGCCAAAATCTGTTAGGTATAGCATCCAAGATTCTAGTCTAATAAAGTTAGAATCAGAATGAGCATCCATTGTTCAAAATATTGGTTCAAAAACGTTGGGAGATTGGGATTGACATATACACACTACTGTATATAAAATAGATAACTAATAAGGACCTACTTTATAGCACAGGGAACTCTACTCAATATGCAGTAACGGCCTATATATGGGAAAGAATCTAAAAAAGAGTAGTATATGTATATGATAACTGATTCACTTTGCTGTACACCTGAAACTAACATAACATTATAAATTGACTAGACTCCCTTAAAAAAATTTTTTTAAATCATCTTTGGATTCAAGTCCAGTGACAATCATTCCACAATACTGTGCTACAGCAAAATAGGGAAAGCTTCTCCCAAACTCCAAATCATATGTTTAACATAAAATTGTGTTTCAGATGAACCCAGGCCAAAAAAGAATTGTTTTTATTGTGGCTATTATCTCCCGTACTAACAGGCAGCTAAAATTACGAGCACTTTTACAACGTGCCAGGTATTGTGCTGGACATTTGGCATGCATTATTTAACCCTCAAAATAGTCTGATAAAGCAGGTACCATTACCACCCACATTTTGCTGAAAAGACACCTGAGACATCAAAATATAAAGTAATTTTCCCACATTCACACAGCTACCTAGATGGAGGAGACAAGATTTAAATCCAGATTATTTACCTTCATGACCCAACGCTCAGTCACTCTGCTATAGTGACGTAGGCTAATTTTAAAAAAGTAGCGTAAATTTAGCTGAGATGCATGAAAATGGCTAGCTAAAGGATATGTCTTTATTCATGATCTGCTTTATCCCAGGGGACACTTAACATCTAAAATGCCAGCCCCCTACCTGTGTTAGAGTCCCCATAGGAGGAAGTTCTACAATCTCATACACGATTAGCCATCCCCTTGAGCCTCTAGCCCAAGATTCCGGTGAAGTTTGAGAGAGTTCCAGCATGCTTCAGTTTGGCTCCTGTTTGGGATTCAGGGCACCTCAAGGAGGAGGGATGAAATTAGCATCAGCTCTCCTCCCTTGCTGTCTCCTAGGTTCTGCAAACAAGGGCTTCAAGGACAAAGATGTGAGCAATCCTGGCTGTATTCTCTCAGAATAATCAGGAAGGATCAGAAAAGAAGGAGAAGAGAAACACAAACCAAGCCTGTGTGAGGCTGGGTGATGGGAGTGAAATGAAGGAATGCTGGTATGTACACTGCTTGCTTTAAAGTTTATTGGCTTATTATAGGGTTTGGTGAAAATATGATTATCAAAATGTCATGTGTCTGTAGGGGTATCTGTGGGAATCTGTTGCAGCCAGTACAATACTATCCCTTCTAGGGTCCATCTTCAGATCTGCCTTGTGTCTCAGAAGAAGCAACTACTTTGTGACTTGGGAATATGTCCACATTTCCCAAAAAAACTCCTGCATATATTTAGAAATGCCAGAGCTATCTCCAGTAGCAGAGAAAGCCTGTCGGTCCACAATTAGAAGAAAGAAAAGGCTCAAACTACTGAGATCAGCTTCTTTCCAAAAACAGCATTTCTTTGGGAGAGGGAGAAGAGGAAGGAGAAAGAATGAGGGCACAGGGCTCCTGCAGTGGGGACGGGGACACAATACCCAGGGAGGAGTCAGAACTCCAGTGACAAATTACTGACAATTCAGAGCTGCCCTGGGTTTTCCTGTGGTATGGGACTGACAGAAGCTGGGGCTGTCAGGGCTGGGGGTGGTGGGATGGAAAGAAGATGTACAGTATAGTTATTTTCATTCAGGTCACTGAAAATAAAGCACTTTCACTCCCTGCTTTCTGTACACTCTTTACATACATAATCTCATTTAGCCCTCATGCCAACCCTATGGGAGAGGTCCTTTAAGAGCTGCCTTGAAAGGTTTGCAGGGTGTACCAGTCAAGAGAGCAAACGGAGGCTGAAAACCAAATATACTCAACTTGCCATGTCAAGGGCCCACAGGCCTCAAGAGATTCCCTTTTCTAGTTCACACAAAGATACTATATGGGTTATTAGTACCTCTGGATGGCCTAGCCCCATCCTACAGCTCAGAGATCATGAGACTTAGAGATCATAAACCATTTGCCCAGCATCACAGCAAAAGCATTGCAGAATCAGTGTTCCAAACCAGGTCGGTCTGCTCCCAACCTCACTTTTGCTCCACTCTGCTAGCCTGCCTTAATGTTCAGAGGAAAAAAATGAGGTCAAGGAATGACCTCAGTGTAAGTGCCTAACGAGGAACCTCTGAGATAGATGATAGAAAGTTCTGGAACAATGAAAGTTCTGGAACAATACTCTTATATGCAAAGATACAAAGCCAGGGGAGCAGTCACAACTATTCAAATTTAACAGCCATCTACTAGACATCAGCTAAGTACCAAGTAAGGATCTAGGCACTCAACAAGGAAAGGAATAAAGCAATATCCCTGCCCTCAAGGAGCTCACTGTTAGTATTCAGAGACTGTCAAGTGAAACCAAAGATCAAGTAGAACAAAGGGGAGTTAATTGAAGAGACTGGTAATTGTTTATGTTGGGTGGGACAAGGAAACTCCACAGAGTCAGGCTAGAACTTGAGCTTGGCCTTGAAGTTAAGAAATGTCTCTGCACAGGGCAGTTCGTTAAGAAGTGGCAAAACCCAAAGAGATAAACTTCCAGCCAAAGGGCTGTAACTACCGGTCATTGTGCCGAGCAGTGCAGTTGAAGCCAGGATAGAAATGACTATGGCCCGCCTTGGTGTCTGCTGGACTTTCCAGGTGAAAAAGCCTATGTCACAGGCTCCTGCCCACAATCTCTCTGCTGCAGAGACCGAAAGTGTCACAAAACAGAGAGAAAGAGAAATTGCCTTGGGTGGGCAAAACAGATTTCTGTACTGAGACTTGACATAACTGGGTTTCCGGGCACTGCAGCTCACTTTCTTGAAAGTCGTAGTTCAAAGACACAAGCCAACTCCTCCTCTAAAGTGACTTGAGCGCAGCTGCATGGTGTGATAGGGAGCCAGAGCCAGATCCTCGCTGGGTGAAGTTTCAGGAGGTCATTTTCGGGGCGGGGGAGGGGTTGCTAGTCTAGAAGATGGCAACCCAGCTGCACTCCCAAGCTGAGTGTGCGTCTCAGAGAGGAACTGCCAATCCCTATTCAAAGTCCTTTTGCTTTGCTGTCCTGAACGAAGAAGAGAGGAGAGCATACTATCCACACTCTAGGCACTTTTTCCTTATTCTGTCCTGGTGGTATCAGATGGAGGAAAAGCTTATTTACTCTGTTTAGAAGATGATAAACTGAGGTTCCAGTGGTTTACACAGCTTGACTGAGGCCACACAGCCCAAAGGAAGAAAGACAGCAATTTAGCCCAAATATACACAACTTTCAAAAGTGAAGTTCTTTTTCCTTAATCAAGGCAGTTCAGTGAGGTGGTTAAGAGTACAGACTTGGGCATCTGGATGCCAAAGTCCGAAGCCCAGATCTGCTACTAACTAGCTGAAAGACCCTGGAAAGTTCACTAAATAGCTCTCTGCATCTGTTTCACCATATGTAAAGTGGGGATAAAAGTAGTGAGAATTATGGGTGTTATTAGATATATTGCACATAGAATTGTGCCTGACACATAGAAAGTGTTACGTAACTAGGGTGATGTCTTCATGTAGGAAAATAAGTAAAAAGGCACCCTGAAAACTAGGAAAGAAGAAAGGAATAGGAATGACTGGGGGGAAATTATGGAAATGGGGGAGGGAGAAAGAAGCAATATCCAAAAATTCATCTATTTGTCTTCCCACCATGCCTGGGGTATTCAACTGTACCTGTACTTCCTTCCTCATTATCAGAAACAGACCTCAGCCACACTCAGTCTGCAGGGCTTCTGGAAACTTGTCGATAGATGATTTGGGGAGAGAATGAGAGAGAGAGAGAAAGGGAGAGAGAGGAGAGAGATTACATGGATAGACCCACAATATATTGGATAATAAATACATTGGAAAAGTTTTTAGAGATTTGTGACACTTTGAAAAAAACTTGCAGATAAACCATGTAGCCTGAAAGTATCCAAAAAAAAAAAAAGGAAAAAATTAGATATGTCCTGAATGCATAATATATATATAGATACTAGTCTATTTTATCATTTACTACCATAAAAATATACACAAATCTATTATGAAAAGGTAAAATTTATCAAAACTTACAAACACAAACAGTTGCATACTGTACATGGCATCATCCATTACAGTAGGTTATCATAAATAAATAATATTGCTGCCTCTTTGTTATTAATGCATGAATACCTGTAAATAAATATGAATTTCTTTTTCATATTATTTTTTTCTTTTTTCATGTCTAGTGTTAGTAATACATATAACATCTACAGTGTTTTACAAAAAATCTACAAACAATAAATGCTGGAGAGGGTGTGGAGAAAAGGGAACCCTCCTACACTGTTGGTGGAAATGTAAATTGGTGCAGCCACTATGGAGAACAGTATGGAGGTTCCTTAAAAAACTAAAAATAAAGCTACCACATGATCCTGCAATCCCACTCCTGGGCATATACCCATAGAAAATCATAATTCAAAAAGATACATGCACCCCAATATTCATTGCAGCACTATTTACAATAGCCAGGACATGGAAGCAACCTAAATGTCCATCAACAGAGGAATGAATAAAGAAGATGTGGTACATACACACAATGGATATTATTCAGCCATAAAAAAGAACAAAATAATACCATTTGCAACAACATGGATGGACCTAGAGATTGTCATACTGAGCGAAGTAAGTCAGACAGAGAAAGACAAATAAATGATATTGCTTATATGTGGAATCTAAGAAAAAAAAAGGGTACAAATGAACTTATTTACAAAACAGAAGTAGAGCCACAGATGTAGAAAACAAATTTATGGTTACCGGGGGTAAGCAAGGGAGGGATAAATTGGGAGATTGGGATTGACATATACACACTACTATATATAAACTAGATAACTAACAAGGACTTATTGTATAGCACAGGAAACTCTACTCAAGTCTCTGTAATGGCCTATATGGGAAAAGAATCTTTAAAAAAGAGTGGATATATGTATATGTATAACTGTATATGTATAACTGATTCACTTTGCTGTACACCTGAAACTAACACAACACTGTAAATCAATTATACTCCAATAAAAATTTTTTAAAAAAAGACAATATTGATGTAGGTACTAACAGACAGTTCTTCTTGTAAACAGACGATGTAAACATAAGCTATCAATAAATACAGTACACTACTGTAGCTATATCTTCTCTTCCTTACGATATTCTTAATAACATTTTCTTTCCCCTTACTTTATTGTAAGAATACTGTATATAATGTATATAACATAAAAAATACATGTTAATTGTTATCGGTAAAGCTTCCAGTCAACAGTCGGATATAAGTAGTCAATTTGGGGGGCAGTCAAAGTTTTACATGGATTTTCAACTGCACGGGGAGGTCAGTGTCCCACCCCTCCTGTTGTTCAAGGGCCAACCATACAGATATCCTTCCAATGACAAATGCTCTGATATTGAGTGATTTCCGTATGGGAAAAATACACTAAAATTGAACGTTTCTAATTCCTCTGCTCCCCTGCTTCCCAGGGCTCAACAGAGAGGGCAGCCACACCTTCAAAGTCTGCAAAGTCTTGTGTACCTGTCACACAATGGGTCTCCTGGTCAATGGGCTGCCAACCCCATACTCTCTGCATCAATGGGTCACAGACCAAAGGAGAAGGAGCTCTTTAATAACCACTGGGAACAGTGATCATGGTTCCCAGGGGAACATTTAGGTCAAATCCAGCTACTCAAAGGAGTTCAAAGGATATAATGACAATGACAACGCAATGTTACCCTTTCTGTAGGGGAGCCATCACGGTGCATGCGAAGAAACCAAGACTTGAAGTCGGTGGTCCAGGATTGGAGCTCTGTGATGTTGTGACACTGAATAAGTCATTTCTTCTTCCTCAGTACCACCTGTAAATTGAGGATAGTTTTCTATCTCCCACTGTTGTATAATAAAGAATCTGTCTGATCATTGTCCCAGGTTGCTGGGACTAAGTGTTCTAAGCCAAGTGACAGGAATGTCGGTTATTCACGGGGGCCCCCTGGGCCAACTCTGAGTTTATGCCAAGGAGGTGACTCACACTGGAGGCTGATCATGCCAGAAAGTCCACCCATGTGACTAGAGAGTTAGGGCTTTGAGCCATGTGTAATCAGCCCAGCCTCCCTGCCACTGGAGAGGGAAGGGAGCTGGAGACTGTAACCATCCGGTTTCTGATTTAATCAATCACGTCTACCCAATGAAACCTCAATAAAAGCTCTGAACAGAGGCTCAGAGGAGCCTCTTGGCCGGTGATACCCATCAGTGTACTGAGGGGGATGTGCCCCGACTCCAGGGGGAGAGGACAGTGGAAGCTCTGCATTTGGAACCCAATCAGACCT
Source organism: Hippopotamus amphibius kiboko (assembly GCF_030028045.1). NCBI lineage: Eukaryota > Metazoa > Chordata > Mammalia > Artiodactyla > Hippopotamidae > Hippopotamus > Hippopotamus amphibius. Next base: position 139,508,376 of record NC_080188.1, on the reverse strand, counting down.
CACCCAAATGGTCTCTTCACTTGGCTGGTCCTGATTTGTATCCTTTATAATAAAGCTGTAATTGTAATTTCCTGAATTCTGTGAGCTATTATAGTGAATGTCAAACCTGAGGGGGTCATAAGGACCCCTAATTTCTAGCCACTTAATCAGAAGTGTAGGTGGCCTGGGGGACCCCCAAACTTGTGGCTGGCATCTGAAGTGAAGGGAGTCTCGTGGGGACTGTGATCTTCACTTGTGAAGTCTGAGCTGATTCCAGATGGTTAATGGCAGAATTATATTGCAGTATATGTACCCACAAAGGCTGTTTTGGGAATGAAATATAATCAAATATGAAAAAAGACCTTATGAATTGTGAAGGGTTAGGTAAACATGACGCACAATTTTTTTAAAGGCTATGGTATTGATGAAAAATCAACAGGGCAATTTTATTGTTATTTTTTTCAAAAATTCAGATGAATTTCTGTTGTTCCAACAATACTCTCTTGCTTAACCCCTTCATGGCTAAATTGATTTATTTATTCATTACTTCAACAAAATTTAATAGAAATATAATATGCACAAGATTCTGCAATAGACATGGGATGGTGGAGTGGGGGATTGAGACCAATATCAAAATGGAAAAGAAGCCATAATTATCTCCAAGAAAAACACAAACCAGCAGAGGAGATAATAAATACATAAACAAAGTAAAGGGCCCTTCCCTGATGGCTCAGTGGTTAAGATTTGCCTGCCAATGCAGGGGACACAGGTTGGAACCCTGGTCTGGGAAGATCCCACATGCCAAGGAGCAGCTAAGCCTGTGCACCACAATTACTGAGGCTGAGTGCCACAACTACTGAAGCCCACATGCCTAGAGCCTGTGCTCAGCAGCAAGAGAAGCCACTGCAATGAGAAGCCCGCACACTGCGATGCAAAGTAGCCCCTGCTCTCCACAACTAGAGAAAACCCGCAGCAATGAAGACCCAACACAGCCAATAAAAAATAAATAAAATTTAAAAAAAAACACAACAATGTTAAAGAATATGCACACCAAGAGAGGCATGGCTAAGGTAAAGACAGAGAATTCTTTCTGAGGGAATCAAAGAAAACTTGCAGAGGAAATGGCATTTGAACCAGGCCTTAAGAGATGCCTAGGATGCAGAGAGGTAGGGAAAAGAAAAGGGACATTCCATGCTGAGGGGACCATGAAGCAAAGGCACAAAGGCAGAAAACCATAGACATTCACGGAGAGATACATTCATGAAAGCGAGTGATGTCACAGCAGGGTAGAAAGATACACAGAAACCAGGTTATAGATGGCCTGAAATGGCAAGTACAAGGGTTTATAATATCCTGCAGGCAAAAAGGATCTTGTGAACAATTTGGTATCATCAGATATAGCCACCATATCTATATATTTACTCTTTCCTATTAAAGGTAACTTGGTTGAAAAGATTAAGAAGCACTACCATCTGTCTTGCTCATTTTAGAGATGAGAAAACAAGGATCTAGAGGTTATGTGATATACCTAAGTCCACAAAAACAAAATGTTCAAACTAGAAAGAAGGCCTCTATCCTAACACTCTTCTCACAAATATATTATCTGTTACTTAAAGCAACAATTTCAAATTCAGGTCAATAATAATTTATTGGTCTGCCCTTCAGACTGCAGAGGACATCCCTAGCTTCTCTTCTGGAGACATTTACTCCAACTGTTCCCTTAGGGAGCAACAGCACAAAAGCATAAAGACCCTGAACAGACTTGAGGGTATTGCGCGTCGGGGAAAGTCAAGTTCTTCATGCAAAGCCAGCTAATCAGACCTGAGTCCACAGTATTGGCCTCATTAACATCATCCAGCTGCAGAGTGAAGGATGCCTGCAAGGAGATGCAGTGCCTGCACAATATCAGCTGGAAATAGCAATAGGACTGTTCAGTGGAAAACGTAAAGGATGTTTTCCTAAAACAGCTGGGCCATGTGACAGGTGAAATCTAACACTGCATTCTTTTGTGGCCAAGGAGAGGGAGAGCTTGAAGTGTGTGCTATGAGAAACCCAAGTGAACATATGCATTCTCTAACTCTGTACTGCCTTTTCTCCTACATGTTCTCAGTCTATGACACAACTAAATTCATCAGTCCTACAGCACTGGAAAATTCCTTGAGTCTCGGATTTATTTCCATCTGTGAAGGACATTCAGAGGATCAAGACCCCAGAGTCTTCCTGCTTCACCGGCTCCTGCTTTACCAACATAAGATGCTCCAGACAAAAGGAAAAGCCTTCTCTGGTTTCAGTGAGATGCTGATATGATGGTTTCTGGGTTTTACTGACTATCAAATTTACATGGTTTATTTAAGTGCCGAGAATAAAAGTGAGTTGTAGTGTTTATCCATAACTGCACGAAAATAAAGGAAATGATCCAGTTCTAGAACCCACTTTAAAGTGCATTGATGTGGCCACAGAACACAATCATCAAGTTGCCCGCCTTGTTTAGGAAGAATAGTGGTGTGTGTGGGAAGTCCTCACCCTGGTGGGACTGGGGAGTCCCATTGTGAAGGTATTGGTTCCATCCTATTGCTCTCAGACGACGTGAACTCTCCCAACTTTTCCTCGAAACCGCTACCTGTTTTGTAGGTTTTCTTCTTCAGATGCCTCTCTAAACCTGAAGGAACAGACAACAGTGTATACTGCTGAGGTTACAGCGGGGTGTTGAGTTGGCAGGCCTGACCAAGTATTTTTTGTTGTCCCATCTGGAGCCCCGCTTTAAGTACCCCAGAGAGCAAATTAAGAATATTCCCTCACACCTGCTTGGCCACTGCCAAATTTCTCATCCATTTTAAAAGACAGGCAAGTATCCACAATAATTAATTTTCTCATGGGTTTCATGTCATAATTTTCTATTTTTTTATTTCAACCAATAAAAAGTCTGTTGTTTCCTGGACCTATACTACGCACACCAACAGTTTCTATGTTCACAAATATTGATGGTGCCAGCTACCGTTTTAGACATCAGGGAGATGACAATTAACAGACAAGTCCTTAGCCTCGTAGAACGTAAATCTAGTGGAAGGAAAAGCAATAAACAAATAGCAAAACACAAACATACATATAAATTGTCAGGTAGTGGTAAAATTCTATGTAGAAAAAGATAAAACAGGGTAAAGGGACAGAGTATGCATTGGTAATACTTGATTTAGAATGGTCAGATAGCCTCTCTAAGGGGTGACATTTGAGCAGTAACAAAATGATACTAGTGAGGGAGCAACCCTCCCATGGTTAGATATATTTCTCTCCATGTGACTTGTGTCTCCAAGTAGACTGTAGACATTTTGCAATGAGACTCAAATCTGTTTTCTTTTTAAATGATGACTCTAGCACAGGTACTGAGTTTCTAGTCGCCTGAACATTATCACTACTCAATAAATACTTTGTGTTTGAAATATCACGTTATAGCAGCTAATTCAACCCCTTAATATTATGCCACCAAACCTTAATAATACAGATTTCTTCAACACTGAAAAGGGAGCAGCTAGACATAATAAAGGTGAAATACAGAGATGCTCTTGTCTAATTACAGTTGACTCTTGAAAGACATGGGGGTTAGGGGCACCCACCTTTCCTGCAGTTGAAAATCCACTTATAGGGACTTCCCTGGTGGCACAGTGGTTAAGAATCTGCCTGCCAATGCAGGGGATATGGGTTCGATCCCTGGTCCAGGAAGATCCCACATGCCACAGAGCAACTAAGCCCGTGCACCACAACTACTGAGCCTGTGCTCTAGAGCCTGCGAATCACAACCACTGAAGCCCACGTGCCTAGAGCCCGTGCTCTACAACAAGAGAAGCCACCACAATAAGCCCATACACTGCAACAAAGAGTAGCCCCTGCTCACAGCAACGAGAGGAAGCCCACGTGCACCAATGAAGACGCAACGCAGCCAATAAATAAATAAATTTTTTTAAAAAAGAAAAGAAAATCCACGTATAATTTACAATAGGCCCTGCATGCACATCTGTGGATCCAACAAACTATGAATCATGTAGCTCTATAGTATTTACTATTGAAAAAAGTCCACGTATATGTAGACCCACACAATTCAAACACATATTGTTCAAGGGTCAATTGTACTTCTGCAAACCTAAGCAAGGTTAGTGGAAGACCACATGGGAGCAGACTCTGGGACAACCAGTGGGTGTGAGGAGGGAGGGGACCATATCAGGAATCATTATTTTACCCCATCAAAATTTACCTAAAATTAATAGATAGGTAGATAGATAGATAGATAGATAGATAGATAGATAGATAGATAGATAGATAGATAAAGAAGCATCTTGCTCACAGGTGTGTAGCTATTTAGTGAATGAAGAGAACACCATCTAGGTGCCTAACCCCATCTCAATGGAGTGCTCTAGCAAAAACTGGACTGCTGTCTACAGGCATGAGGCACTCGCTTCTTGCCAGAGCAGTGTTATAATTTCTCTGTTGGACAGACCCTACTAATCAGAAAGTGTAGGAAGTTAAGCTAAGAAATTTTCTTAATTGAATACAAAAGTATGTAACACAGTGAAATCAGATTCTTTTATGATAGGGATTTTAATAGAAAGAGAAGTATTTATATTCAATACATGGCCAGTAAAATTATAATTGAAAATATATCTACTGGAAATGTTAAATAAATGGCCCATCTGTATTTGTTATTTCTCTGATGTCCCTGAAACTACTTTTCTCAGAAACTTACAGAACTGAAAGGTTGGAATTAAACAAATTTGCCTCAGACACACACTAAATACGGGTTCTGTTTTTGAAAAAGACTTGCCATAAAGAATAAATGTAGGGCTTCCTAGGTGGCACCGTGGTTGAGGATCTGCCTGCCAATGCAGGGGACACGGGTTCGATCCCTGCTCCAGGAAGATCCCACATGCCTTGGAGCAACTAAGCCCATGTGCCACAACTATTGAGCCCATGTGCTGCAACTACTGAGGCCCATGTGCCTAGAGCCCATGCTCTGCAACAAGAGAAGCCACGGCAATGAGGAGCCCAGCACCACAACGAAGAGTAGCCCCCACTCACCACAACTAAAAAGAAAGCCCGTGCACAGCAAAAAAGACCCAACACAGCCAATAAAATAAATAAATAAATAAATTTATTAAAGAAAAAAAGAATAAATGTAGACTTTTAAAAGTGAGTTGTGTGTTCTTTTTTATCTTTCTCAAGAAAATCATTAAAAGTTGGGAATTGGAGTTAAAAGACACAGTGAGTGGAGAAAGTTGTCACCAAACATAAGGTATTTGGTGTAAAATTAAGCAGATGCTAGGGAGGGAGATAAATTATATTTTTCTTCCCTAAGCCAACAGAAATGTTAAAAGTACATTGGCGCCTTCAAGGATGTTGACTTTTTCCTGTGAATGTTTAGTTTTTTCCTGGAAACCACAGAAAAATGAAATGAGTTGAAAGTTTGGCTTTTATGAACAAGGATATTCACCAGAATCTAATCTCAAAAATAAACCAGGAGAGGATCCACCTGGTTAGTAAAAAGTCTGAACAACAAAATATATTTTAAAGAAATACAGTTTCATTTCTTCACATACATATAAAAGAATATATGAGGTTGATAAAGTATAATCTGCTAGTAGTCCTTAGAGAAAGTGCTTTAATGAACAAAGATGATTTGCAATTAGCAAATCATTATTAGCATACAAAGAGCTTGAAAATATATTTTTCTCTTAAAATCACCATTGTCCCAAATCTTTTCTCTACTAATTTACTTAAATTATGCAATAAGTAAATTTATATATATATATATATATATAATTCTTGCCCAAAAAGAGTCAAATTTATAACCGCCACCTTTTAAAATCTTGTCTTCCTGATACTTACACATACACTGAGCAGATAAAGCACAGGAGTATCCAATTTAGTTGACTTCATTCCATCAAGACAGGTGGTCAAATGGAGAACTTTCCAACCCATTAAATTAGGTCAAGGAAAGAAAATAGAGTATAAAATATACAAAATTATGTACTCTAGTACTGCAATAAAACCAGGTAATAATAGTTTTTCCCAATTTTTTAGAATATTCTCGATCTCATTTGAATAATCTAACCATAATTTTTTTAAAGACATGCTTGACCTCTTTTGAATAACTGGAATTTCAACATTTATGGCCCAAACCTAAATTTCCCACAATCATTGGCCAAGGGATTTCTGTGACTTTTCAGCACTAAATATAGAAATGAAATTTATATTACCATATGGCTCTTTTTCAATTTGTCATTTGTACCAGACTTTAAAACCACTCTAAATTCCTCTTAATTTTTTATGAGTAGCATTTAGTGCCTGAGTATATCTTAGGTATTTATGTAGCTGACCTGACCTATATTTTTAGAACTATTTTAGCACAGCTTACCAGGAGTATTCTTCCAAATGACCATCTTGAGTGTTCTTTTAGACTTTTCTACTTCCATTAGTATCATAAAGATAATTAATTTTCAAGATAATTTGGTTATCAAGGGAATGGAGGAATATTAAGGAAAATAAAACTTCATCTCTAAAAAGTCACTTCATCTCTCATTTTCATAAAATTCTTTATTGGTAAACACATAATGGAGATAATTGAGAATTTGAAAGATGAGTGAGGATGATAATAAAAGATGTGTTTGGAGGGTGAATCTGGGATTCACACCCTCAAAGCTGGAGTCCAGGCCTCAGAAGCAGAGTCCTGCTGCTGCTTCTACCTCAGCAGCCTCTCCAAGGGAGATGCGCACTGAAATAGTTCTGCAGAAAAAAAACTGTATTGGAAGGACCAAGAATTGATATGCACAGACCAGGTAGGAGGAGTCTACAGTGGTCTATAGGACAGGTGACGTCACCTTAGTGTTGGTGGTAGAGAAGTTCTAAAGGGACCAAAAATGGGACAAGTTCTAGTGAAGCTTTGGAGGTAAAAATTACAGGGTCATACAACAAAAAAGGGAGTCCAACTCGAGGATGGAAGATGCCTTAGAGGACTGGGGTGGGGAGGGTGGGGAGGACTCGAAGCCGGGGGGAGTCAAGGAAGGGAGGGAATACGGGGATATGTGTATAAAAAACAGATGATTGAACTTGGTGTACCCCCAAAAAAATAATAAATAAAAAAATAAAATAAAATAAAATAAAATAAAAAAATAAAATAAAATAAAATAATAAAAAAATCTCCCACTTTAAAAAAAAAAAAAAAATTACAGGGTCATTTCAATCATGAAAGCCTAAAATTGCTGTCCTCACAAATGGCCCCTGTGGCTGAGAACTAACTGACAGCCAAGGCATCTTCCACAACTAAGAAGGACTCTAAGCAGAACCTGGAAATACAAGTCCCGCCTTTCTCCCCTCCTACCCGACAAGCTGGGGAAAATGGAAGGGCAGCTTTACTCAACACTTAAATGTGAACAGTTGATGAGAGTCGAGATACAAGGATTCAAATCTCACTTTTGCCTCCTACTCACTCTATGACCTTCTCTGGTCCCCTGTCTAAAATAGTCTCCCAAGTGGAATCTACCAATGGATGCTTTTCAATACATATTTTCTGTTGTGTGCATGACACTACATTAGGTACAGCACTGCACACACCTATGAAGAAGGCATGGCACATCTTTTAGTATGTTCTTGAAGTAGTTTCTAGATGAATGGTTACAAACAAGCACTTCCCAAATGCCAGCGAACATCTTCTTTAAGGTGATAACTTGAAAAAAGCAAAACATAAAAAAAAAAAAAGCCCAAACAGGTTTCTCATCAAATAATTTGAGGAAACAGTGCTATAAAATCAGATAGAATGTAAGGAGAAATGCTTACTACTATGGATTTCAGAAAAAGGAGAGTCCATATTGACTGCAAGGGATCAGAACAGTAGTCTTAAGTAATATGGTGTACACATAATATGGTGTAATAATTGGAAATTGATCTATTCTTGGAGTCCTAGTATGGGGCTTACAAGCTCATCTATGAACATCTCTGGTGGGAATTTGGGCTCTTGGCTTTCCATGGCCCTTTTGTTAATTTATTGCATCTACAGTATTTATTAGTACTGCCTAGATAATTTTTGCTACATTCATGTATTATTGATCTGGTAATTTATTTGTCTATCTCTTGAAAACCTTTCCTTTTTGTTACTAGTTTAGGCTAAAATAAAATAATATTGTCAAAGTAAAAAAGAAATAGCCTCCCTTCCTCACCCCCATCTCATCCTCACCTTAGTCCTTACTCTACCATCTTTCTCTACTTTTCTTCTTAGCACTTATCAGTATCTAGTACTATATGTTCACTTGCCTGTGTGTTTCTTTGCTTTTATTTTCTGTCACCACCTCTAAAATGTAAGCTCCATGAGGGTAAGAATTTTCTTTTCCACACAGAGTCCTGTGTGAAGAGGCAGTGGAGATCATAACAAGAGAGTCTGTATGCTAACAGGGAAGGAAAACTCCACATTAAGAACACTTATCCCCATGCTCTGCGTCAGGTACTCTTCAGCCCTCTACAAGCACCGTCCCTCCATCTTCACAGTATAATAAACCAGCAAGGTGGTTTTACCTTGTCAAGATGAAGGAAAGTAGATTCAGAGAGGTGAGATAAGGTGCTCAGAGTTACAAAGCTAGTAAACATTGAAGTTGAGTTTCAAATTTAGATCTGTCTGGCTCCAAAATCCATGATCTTTCCACTAAGCATTATAAACTATAAAGTGCTATGCAAATGTATTAATTATCCATCATTATTATTTCATGCTTAAATTGTACTAGAGCTATTTAAAAAGATAAATAGTTATAAGAATAAGATAGAGCCTAGAGAACCACTTGATTTAGACTCTCAAAGACACTCAAAATTACACCTCAAAAGATATTTTTAATTGAATTGTTACAGGATGAAAGTCCATGTGTAAGGAACCAGCTTAGAAATGGGAAGCAAAAAATAAAGATATGCAAATATTTCTGTTGATGCAGAACTGTAAAGTGCTGTCTTTTGGGAACGAGGGCCGAGGAAAGCACTAGTTAACATTTTTAGAAATGCTATGGGAGCTGGAGTACACATTGCAATTTTCTAATTGCCAATGATACTAGGTATTTCTCATAGGAAAATGCCAAATTGGTGGAGACTGCAAAATTTCTTTTCTAGCTGTGTGAAGAAGCAAAAAAGCAGATGGCAGAAACATAAATCAACCTACACTTACACGTTAATGGGTCCAACCACCAATTACATCCAAGAGATGCATCTAGGGCTTGAGGAAATGAATCCTGGACATATAAGCCCACATAGCTGAGACCAACATTCCATCAGAGTTCTGGGCATTGTTGGAGAGATTAGTGCAGTTGATCCTTGAACAATATGCATTTGAACCACGTGGATCCACTTATACATGGATTTTTTTCAAGAGTAAATACTACAGTACTAAATGAGTCACAGTTGGTTGAAGCTGCAGATGCAGAATCTCAGATACAGAGGAATTGCAGATACAGAGGAACCACATATATGGAGGTCTGACTATAAATTATACTCAGATTTTCCACTCCACAGAGGGCCTTCGCCCCTAACCCCCATGTTATTCAAGAGTCAACAGTATATGTATGAGCTTTATAAATGACCAGGCAGCAGTATCTGGAAACTTCATTCCCATGGAAAACAAGCGAGACCCAGAAAGCTATAATCTAAATGACAATAGGCACAGAGTTGAAATCAGAGAAAGTCTTGGCAAGATAATAACTCTCCAGACCAGAAAATGGAAAACTAGAGAAAAAGCTATCTCAAAAATCTTTAAAATTGTGAAGACAGTAAGACCCTCAAGTCTGCAAAAACATTATCCAAACTTCCCTGAATTCTCTTTTGCAAATCCCGTTGGTGCTGTGCTGCAGAGATGACTGATAAAAATGTAAAAATTAAGCAGTCATTACTTCATTTATTCAACAGCCTTTAGTTGAGCCCATACAGTGAGCAGGGCACTGATCTTGGTACACAAGGAATGTGCTAGTAAATAAAGACACAAAATCCCTGCCCTCCCAGAACCTACATTCCAACGAGGAGATACAGACAATAGGAAATAAACATGATGTCTAAGAAAATCGTGTAGCATGCGTAAGTTGATAAAGATACAGGAGACGAATGGAGCTGAATAAGAGAGTTGAAAGTTCAGGAAAGTTACAATTAAAATTGAGAAGGTGATATTTGGGCAAAAACTTGAAGGAGATGAGGGAGTATAGCCATGGAGGCATCTAGAGAGAGAATTTTAGGCAAAGAGTCAGTGCAAACGCCTAGGGGCAGATGCCTCTCCTCGTACTTGAGGAGCATAACCTGGGGTAAGGAGGGGGAAGAGCAAAAAAAGTTCAGAGAAGTGATGTGGGGGTGGGTGCAACTCAGGGAAGGGGAGGTATGGGGAGGTTATGAAGTGACTGTAAGCAATTGTAAAGACTTTGGCTTTTAGTCAGAAAAAGAAGGGTTGGGGGTACAGAAGCAATGTATTCTAGCATATGATTTTAAAGATTACTGCTGAGTTTATAAAAGGCTGAATGGGAACAAGTGAGGAAACCACGAGGCCATCTCAATAATCCAGGTTAAAGAGAATGGTGGCTTGGACCAGATTAGCAGCAGGTGGAAGTGATGAGAGGTGGTCATCACTTCTCATCACTTTGGACATAGCTTGAAAATGGAGCCCACAGCATATATCCAAAGAAAACCATAATCCCAAAAGAAACATGTACCATAATGTTTATTGCAGCACTATTTACAATAGCCAGGACATGGAAGCAACCTAAATGCCCATCAACAAATGAATGGATACAGAAGATGTGGCATATATATACAATGGAATATTACTCAGCTATAAAAAGGGATGAGATGGAGCTATATGTCATGAGGTGGATAGACCTAGAGTCTGTCATACAGAGTGAAGTAAGTCAGAAAGAGAAAGACAAATATTGTATGCTAACTCATATATATGGAATCTAAAAATGGTATTGATGAACTCAGTGATAAGAACAAGGATGCAGATGCAGAGAATGGACTGGAGAACTCGAGGTTTGGGAGGGGGCGGGGGGTGAAGGGGAAGCTGAGACGAAGCGAGAGAGTGGCACAGACATATATATACTACCAACTGTAAAATAGATAGCCAGTGGGAAGTTGTTGTATAACAAAGGGAGTTCAACTCGAGAATGGATGATGCCTTAGAGGACTGAGATGGGGAGGGTGGGGGGGACTCGAGGGAGGGTGGTGGGGGGAGTAGAGGGAGGGAGGGAATACGGGGATATGTGTATAAAAACAGATGATTGAACTTGGTGTACCCCCCAAAAAATAATTAATTAATTAATTAATTAATTAAAAAAAAATGGAGTCCACAGGATTTCTTAATGAATTGAATGTGAAGTGTGAGAGAAAGAGGTGACCCTAAAGTTTCTTGATCTGCCACTAGAAGGAGAGAGCTCTGCATTAGCAATGAGGATCATTTGATGAGCGTGGTAATAGGCATAATGTGGACACTAAAAGTCTTACAGTCCCTGGGAGCTGCTTCCTCTTGGGCAGAAAGAGATTTGTAATCCTTTAAAGGTGGGCCTGGGTGGGTGGATGATGGGAAATCTAACCAAATTCTCCCCATGACTGGTTCCATGAAGTTACCAGCACCAGCCTCTGCTGAGATAAAAAATATAATAACTATAATATCTGACATTTCTGAATGTAAATTCTGGGTCTGACCCTTATCAACTTTGCAACCTTATGCAAGTTTCTTAACCTCTCTGAATCTTAGTTTCCTTGTCTGTGAAATGGGGACACTACTTATGAAGATTAGATAAGGGAATTCCCTGGTGGTCCAGTGAATAGGACTCCAGGCTTCTGCTGCCAGAGGCCCAAGTTAGGGTTCCATCCCTGGTCAGGGAACTAAGATCCTGCAAACTGCATGGCATGGCCAAAAATAAATAAATAAGGAAATAAAGGCTAAAAATAAAAAAAGATAATAAGATGAAATAGTGTATGTAAAATTCTTTGCATAGTGCTTGGCACACATGTTACTCAATAAATATTTTATTTGTCAATAGATGCAATGGTAGTAACATTTTCAGTACTGTAATTACTATGGTTCTCAATGCAAGAGGTGATTAAAATACAGATCACAAACTGAGAACACAGGAAATCGAGTTAATCAAATACTGGCAGGATGGTCATAGTGTTTTTGAACTGAGACATAAACCAATTACCTAAGCCAGTCTCCAGAGAGGCTGAGACACTTCTTTAAGCTCATAAGATACTTTATAGTAAGAATAGGACTAGAGCCAGAAAATGTCCTTAAAGCATTAATGGGGTAAATTGAGGACAAATAAAAATTTACATGGAAAATTTCACTGCAGAAAGATGTTAAGCGTGTTGGATACGAGATAAAAATATAAAGAACTCATAACTGACAGAAACACAGGGAGAAAACTGAGGAAACTAGAGGGTTGTTGGACACATACCCACACTCATTCTGGCTTTGTCATCAGGAAGGACACCACAGTTGGCCCACAATCCGGATATCTCTGATCCAGACAATAACTGTAGTCTAGCACACAACTGGGTCTGTTTCCTGGGGACTTGGGTCCCTGCAGCTTAAGAAGATGCCAGCTATAAAGTTTACGTGGGACATTTCAGGAAGGTAGCATGAAGGAGTGGAATGTAGACCTGGATTTGGAAGAAGTTCACACCCATGACCCTCTCCGTTAGAGAGAGGGAAAGCATTTTAGGCTGTGTGTCTTTGGAAGAGATTCAGGCTCTGTGTGGACATACAGTACAGTGTTCCAGTCCAGAAACACTATCTGTGGCTCCACAGGCAAGTCATTTAACCAAAAAGTTTCCTTTGATAGATGGAGAAGTCAACACCAGCCCAGCGAGGTACATGAAGAGGTGCAGCAGGGTTTGAACTGAGCAATGGTCAATCCACTCAGTTATATTCAACACGTTTATTGATTGTCTGCTCTGCTAGCTGCTAGGAACTCCATTATGAACCAGACAGGCATGGCTCCTGTCCTCACCTCCCTCATAACCCATCTGGAGAGGGACACAGGCAAACAGGCAACTTCAGTATGACAGGTAAGTACTCTCAGAAAGAGGAAAAGCCAGGACCAGAAAAACTTTATATGGAAGATTTTTACTGTAAAATATGAGAGAAAGAGAGACTAACTGTAATAAACAAAGAAACATGGAAAAACAGAAGAAAGAGAGCTGTAGAGGGAGGGTACTATGGGGGCATCTAAGAGGAGCAGTTGGCTCCGTCTTTTACAGAAGCTTCCTGGAGGAAGTGACAGAAGAGCTGAGATCTAGACAAACTTGAGTTTGTTGCCAGAGTACTTTGATGAAGCACCCATTATTAGTTATTTAATTTTTATTGGCTACCTACAGTTGTTTCCAGGAATTACAGGAGACTAGAAAATAAAATGCAGTAGTGTGGGGGAATGTAAGAAACAAAACCTGACCAATTTTATGTCTACTCTTCCTATAGAGGCTGACTTGACAAATAATAAAGACACATATGACTGCTCCACAAACTCCGCTTCCAGATTACACTGACATCACTGCCACAATACAGAACTTTAATCGGGGTTGCACAAAAAAAGAATTGTATGATACACGATATATGCCACATGTATATTGAATGTACAAAGCAACTTACAAGTAATACAGATAATAAACTCAAAATAGTATATGCAAAGACGTGTTACGTTGCAATCATTCTGAACTAAATGAAATTTCAAGAAAAAAGACAAATATGTAAACTGACTGCCCCAAGGAACAATTTATATTTATTTATTAATTAGTTAATCAGTTGATTGGTTGATTGATTACTTATTGGCTGTGTTGGGTCTTTGTTGCTGCATGGGCTTTCTCTAGTTGCAGAGAGTAGGGGGCTACCCTTCGTTGAGATACACGGGCTTCTTACTGTGGTGGCTTCTCTTGTTATGAAGCACAGGCTCTAGGCACTCAGGGTTTAGAAGTTGTAGCACATGGGCTCAGTAGCTGTGGCTCGTGGGCTCTAGATCTCAGGCTCAGCAGTTGTGGCACACAGGCTTAGTTGCTCCGAGGCATGTGGGATCTTCCTCAATCAAGGATCAAACCCGTGTCCCATGCATTGGCAGGCGGATTCTCAACCACTGCACCACCAGGGAAGCCCCACGATTTATATTTTTGATGTTGCTGAAATCTCATCAAGAAAGGAGTGCTAAAATAGTCCCTATTACTCTAATCTTCGCCAAAGCAGATTATTTTTTTTTCAGATTATTTTTATATACAGAGTTTCGGCCTGCATTTATTGGCAGCCAGGAGCATTTCCTCAAATATGAATTCGCTCTAAAATCTTATACCTTCTATATTATTTCTTGTGCCAGCCATATTAGATTATTTGGAGCAAAACAGGAAGTGATTGTTCATTACATAATGTCTCCAAATTACTTCATTTCTGATTAATAAGCAAATTCCCTCAAATTATATTAATTATTTTTCCAACATTCTACATATGTGATGAGGAAAAGTTATTAACTTATTACTATTAGGACACTATTCCAACCATGGCTTGGAACTACAGTAAACCTCCATTAGTTGACTGTTTTGAGAATATGATCTCTTAGCTAATGGATCTTTCTGATGAACTGAGCAATGGCCAAACACTTTTCAGAATGTCCTAAAGAACACTGAGAGTTTTGTGAGATGTAATAAGTGTTCTGCCAGAAAAAGAAGGAGGAAGGAAGAAGACTGGGAGGAAGAAGAAAAGCAGGAGGGAGAGAGATTAGAGGAGGATAACAAGAAGAGAAGGGTGGAACAGGGAGGGGAGGAGGAGGAAAAGAAAGATGGAAAGAAAGTTGAGTCAAGGGATACCTTCACGCTCAAATAAATTTGAGAAGCAACATTTCCTACCTTATAAAATGAAGAATACTGTTTTTCTCATGACCTCTAATAGTATAGACCATTACATTTTTTGAAATGAAGTTTAAGAAATGCAATTCTAGGCTATTTCTTGTGCCAGGAATAATGAGTTTCTCTATTTTCCATAGCTCTTTAAACGTGTTTTACTGTACTTTGTTTCCACAGTCTTTCCTATTAACCCTTACTCTGTTTGAGATCTGTTGCCTATCCCCAGTGCCTCTTGGAGTACTTGGCAAAAAGGAAGTAATCAATAAATCTTTGCTTTACACACAATAGGTGTTCAACAAATACTTGTACAGTATGTTAAATATATTTTAATGATGGCCTCTGAGAGCCTCAGTTTCCTCCTCTGTAGAAGAGAGAAGTTTGTCTTGTAATCTCTAAAGGTTCTTGCAGCCCTAATCTTGATTCTGTGACTTCTCAGTGGCTCAGGATGACCACGCTGAATAGCATCATCCTACAGAATCACAAGGAGACTATTGAAAAGGTTGATAATTAGAATTAATCATCTACAGCTAAAGAACTTGACTCAGAAATATCTCCTCCAAAGAATTATTGATATCGGCTTGTTCTTTTGCCTCTTCTTCTCAGAGGCCGTGTAGAAGTATTCTGGGTTACCAAGGGTTATGGTTTGTTTCATGCTAAGCCATCAATTTTTGCTATAAAATTGTATTTCATTTCAGTAATCAAAGTCTAGAGGTTTTCCCATAATGATTTTAATGTTTCCATCCTCACAGGTGGGCTGTGGAACTCATTGAGAAAGATGCTTAGTATTTAGTTATTCACAGTGATTTTCTGCTAGGAATGATCAACTGAATAGCTTTTCTGATTTTTTTCCAATAAAAATTTTCTTTCCCACTGAATTATTTCCTAAATTTTATCAATCTTATTTATCATTATTATATGACTGATTGAGGATTTATTTTTCTATTCTTTTTTTTAATTTTATTTATTTATTTATTATTTTTGGGGGGGTACACCAAGTTCAATCATCTGTTTTTATACACATATCCCCATATTCCCTCCCTCCCTTGACTCCCCCCCACCCTCCCCGTCCCCTTAAAACAAAAAAACAGTGTGGTTTCTGAGGATGAAAAAAAATGCCCATCCAATTTAACCTAGTTGTGCTAGAGAGATCTAACTTGCAAAATATAAAATAATAATATGAATATTTTGTATCCAGACATCATACTGCTACCCAGAGGTCTAATAATTTATAAGATTGTCTATTATTGCCTTGAGTGGAATATCTCTTCTAAAGCAGCCAAAGTATTTTGTACACAACCTTCCCATTAATCATATCCCCCAAGGAAGTTGGACACACCATTGCTCTAATTTCACAAAGTTAGAGAGAGAAGATGCAAAAGCAAAGTGATTTTTCAGAGTTACCCAAGGTCTCACCATGTACGTGGTTTGGAAAGAGAGGCCTGGCTTCTAGCCAGCCTGGAGACTTTGTTCTCCCCGATACTTAGCTTTATTCAAAGTACAAGAGAATAAGCAATTTAATATCAATGTCACCAATACATCATCCATATGAAGGATGGTACAGCAACATTAATATGCAAATAGCTGAATATAAAGTATCTTTTCTTACTAAGCACAGTGCTCCGTGCAGCTCAGAAAAATTTATGTCTATATGAAAAGAGAATAAAACTGCAAAGGATAGCATGTCACTCATTAATTTATATTCATTAAAATATGAAGGGGAAGATGTAGCTGTATGACACTCTTAGGAATGACCCTTAGAGTTTGGGAAGAAAGAAGAAGAAAATAAATGTCCCCATAGCCATATGGTATCAATACTCTTTCCCCAAATACTCTCTCTCCAGAGGGTTTAAGGTTCTGAGGAAAATGCCAGATAAATGGCTGAAAGGTGATCCCACAAAACATCAGTAATTAACCCTGCATCATTCTCTCCTTTCTCTTTGATTGAAAGCATTAATTATTAGAATCAAGCGTGTAGGTCTCTCTCCAGATGCCAATGAGCTGGTCCGTAGAAATGGATGCTATAATATGCTGTCATTAGTCGATCATCTCCGCACATACAGAGAGGAATAGAACCCAGTCCTCTCTCTTCCCCAGAGTTCTCTGTAGACTTCATTGCCTCCTTTCTGCACAACAAAAGAAAATATTAATCAGAGAACGTTCCCTTGAGCCCTTTGGAATAGGTGGACTTTTTGGTCTTATTACCCAGGCGAGGAAAGTAGGAAAGAGAAACCAAGAGCACTCATCTAAACGTGGGCAAGGCTGGATTAAGTTTTTATTATTCCTAAGAACAGTGGAAAGAACTACATCATACACTTGTTTAGTACTTCATCACTTATAAAACACGTTCTATCCATTTTCTCATTTGATCCTCACAATAATCTTTTGAGATAAGTAAGATGGATATTTTTTTCCAAATTTTAATTGTGAAAAATTAAAAACATACATATAAGTAGATATAATACTGTTAGTAATTTGAATATCCATCTCCTGGATCTCACAGTATAAACATGCTGCTGTACATCTACATCTTTTCTTTTAGCTGAAGTATTTTAGTAAATTATAAGCAACATGGGATTTAACCTTCTCATATGTAGCAAAATTAATAATTCTCCAGTATAATTTCATATTCTATTAATAATCAAATAGCCCCAGGTGTAAGATGAGTATTATTTTCTCATTTTGCAGATGTGATTTTTTGACTCAACAGAATGAGCCAACAGACTCAAGGACGCATAAATAATAAAAAGTGAATCTGAGAACTCAGGTTTAGAACTTCTGATTTCTTGGTTTCAGTTCTTCTCCTTTTGAAGCAAAGTTTCATAAAAATATTCTCAATTGGAAGAAGACAGAAGAGCCATACAGACCTCTGTGTAATATTTAAGCAAGAGTGATCTTAGTAAAAAGTAAAATGAATATGTGAGATTTATCTCCAACCATCTCATGTTATTTTTAGTGGCCCTTCTCATTCCCCGTAGTGCTGTGTTTGCCCTCCTTCAACTGACACTTCATTGTCCCTAACTCAAACCCCACTCAATACTAACTTTGAGGACTTCCCTGTTGGCACAGTGGTTAAGAATCTGCCTGCCAATGCAGGGGACACAGGTTTGATCCCTGGTCTGGGAAGATCCCACATGCCTCAAAGCCGCTAAGCCTGTGAGCCACAACTACTGAGCCCATGCACCACAACTTATGGCAGCCCCCATGCTCTAGGGCCCACGTGCCGCAGCTACTGAGTACACATGCTGCAACTACTGAAGCTCGTGCACCTACAGCCCGTGCTCTGCAACGAGAAGCCACCACAATGAGAAGCCTGTGCACTACAAAGAGTAGCCCCGGCTCGCCACAACTAGAGAAAGCCCTTGCACAGCAGCAAAGACCCAATGCAGAAAAAAAAAAAAAAATTCTGCCTCTGGTATGCTGGCTGCCTCAGTGCCCCATCCACAGGGCCAACACCATCTCGCAGCCAGCAAACATCTTAAGAGGTCCTGACAGGTTCATCTCTCTGAGATGAGTTATTAGTCATCATTACTGACACCATGAACACCTCTGAGTATTCCTGGAATACTATAGAGATGACAGTATTTTGCTTCATGGCATCTTAAGAAATTATACTGATGTCATGATTCTTGCAGCATCATGTGCATTGGCAATGTATACCTGCTTAGCTCAAAGGTGTACATTCAATTTATACAATTCCCCCATCTCTCCAAGAAAAAAGTTCCTCTCCCTTTTAAATGTTTTACCATCGTCTCCCAATTTCAGCCCGTTCCCCTCACCACAATTATTATACACGTAATCAACAGTAGACTCAGCTTCACCTCTAGCGTACAAATGTTTGCAATTTCTTCTTCCACATTCTTGACATCTTTTGACAAGGCCAGCCAATGACTACTGAAAATTTTCCAGATGGATGTGGGTATGTTCCAAATCATAACATCAAAGGCATCTCTTGGCTCCGCTCACTTGTTTAGTCTAAATGGATCACATACAAAACATATATAAATTTTGTGTGTCACTCAAGGGAAAGGATGCAAAACATTCTAAGATAAAAAGCAATTCTGGTCATTGTCAGGCTACTCTGAAAATGTGATAAGACAAAGCCATGTCATGTTGCCAAGTCCTGGAGAACTGGGAAGGAGTAAATTGAACCAGAACAGATCTGATTCCAGGCTCAAGACGCTTAGGCTGGAATTCAGGTTAGCTCCCCCTAGTCCCATACAAAGCACATTACACAATAATAATAACCAAAACCTTTACGTGATAGCTCCCTTCCAGGATTGGCATATATTGACATGCAAGGTATAAGAAAATCCTTTTAAGGAATATCCCCTGATACTAGAATATCAGACATGAAAAATAGCCCAGGAGGTCTTCCTTGATGCTCCAGAAACCATGTCATAGTTACATCAGCCACAGTTCTTGATTGCAAACAACAGAAACCACTTGGCACAATGTAAGGGGGCAAAAAGAATTTATTGAAAGATGTTTTAGCTCACAGGGTCATTGAACTAGCCAGAAAAACAGATTAGAGTTGAAGGTACCAGGAATAATGCCCAAAACTACACAGAACTGATCCAATGGAGAAACTACCTGCTGAGTATAAATTCTTGGAACTTGATGACTGCTACTGACACCAATGCCATGTTTTTCTTGTGACTAGGGGAAAAGCTAGACACCTTTGCTGCCACCTGTGCCAACAACTCTGAGCTTCACTCTGAGTTGACTGCTGTCTCATGTTGTTCACATCTGCACTGAAGTTTTATGTCCATGCCTGATTGGCAGAGCCCAGGCCCTATCCTAATAGTCATTAATCACTCACTATGTGCCAGGCACTGTTCTAAGCTCTTTACAAGAATTAACTCACTTAAGCCTCATGACAACCCTCAAAGTTTGGCTCTATGATTATTTGTTTTTATAAATGAGGGAACTGAGGCATATAAAGATTATATAACCAGTCTAAAGTCACAGACCGTATGTGGAGGAGTTGAGATTTGAACTCAGATAGTCTGACTCCACAGCCCAAGATTTCTTAATCTGTCTTTTTTGTTTTGTTTTGTTTTGTTTTTGTGTTATACTTACATGCTTGCATCCTAGCTGCAAGGTGGGAAATTTGATTTATGTCTTATACATTAGCTCATTTACCCAAATCTAAAAATGTTGTTCAAAAGATGACTATGTCAGACATCTACTGCCGATGTCTAAAATGCAAGGTTGTTCTTTTTACGTTAGTATCCCCTGAAAGTCGTTCTCATGGTCACCACTAAAAGCCCATGAATGTACATATGTATCTATGCATATTTACTGTTTTTCACACGGTGATAGTCTCTAAAGACAGTTGCCACCATTGCTGTCCACCCTGTGTATGTATGTTGCTCCTCCCATCGAAAAGTAGAACACATTCTTCCAACTCCTTAAATCTGGGCTGCTCTTGTGACCATCTTTGATTCATGGGATGCAGCAGAATGAAAATCTGCCTAGCCTTAGCAGCTCTGGCAACTTCTGCTTTTGCTTTTGGGGAACAAGTTGCTGTATAAGAAACCCAACTACTCTCAGCCCACCATGCAGTGAGAGCACACATGGAGAAGAACCATTGGGCCCAGTCACAGACATGAACAGAGAACTAAGACACGTGTTCCCTGAGGAATCATCCCAAGCCAGCCCCCAGTCATTCAGACAATCCCTTGGGCTCCAGACATCCTTGCTCTGCTCTGTCCAAATTCCTGACCCATAGGTAAAATGGCTGTGGCCTTAAGCAGCTATATTCTGAAATAGCTTGTTACACAGCAATAGATAGCTTAGACACAAACTAACACTATACGCTCATCTAACTATGTATAAAAAATGAAAATTTTGTATCTCATTAAAAATTCTTCTATGGCAGTGGTCAGCAAACATTTTCTTAAGCGTTTACATACTATTTTAAGCTTTGCAGGCCAAGAGGCAAAACTGAGGCTATTACATTAGTGCTTATATAACTAGTTAAAAATGTAAAACCATTCCTAGGTCAAGGGCCATAAAAAATTAGACAGCTCACCAGATTTGGCCTATGAGCAGCAATTTGTGGATCCCTGCTCTGGAAGCACAATTTTTTTTTTTTTTTTTACAATAAACGGCATATATTTAAAGTGTACAATTTGATATTTTTTTCTTATTAGTAATGTATATATGGCAATCCCAATCTCCCAATTCATTACCCCCCCAACCTCCACACCCACACCCCCATTTTCCCCACTTGGTGTTCATATATTTCTTCTCTACATCTGTGTCTCTATTTCTGTCTTGCAAACCGGTTGATGTGTACCATGTTTCTAGATTCCACATATATGTGTTACTATACGATATTTGTTTTTCTCTTTCTGACTCACCTCACTCTCTATGACAGCCTCTAGGTCCTGGAAGCATCATTTTTGATGTTTGCAGTGTACTTCCGCATAGGAACTTTCTGTAACTTATCAAGTTCCTATTCGTAAACATTTAGTTTGTCTGCAATTTTTCATTATTTCCAAAATAATGCTTCAATAAATCTTGTGAATAATGTTTCAATAAGTCTTGTCCACATCCATGATTACCTCCTTAGAATAAATCCCTAAAACTGGAATTGTTAGATCAAAGAGTATATCCATTATGCCAAAATATCCTCTGAAACTACCATACCTACATACAATCCTATCAGCAACATATAAGAGAGTTCTTCAGCAGTTCTTGCCTATTTTAAGGGTTTGTTTTTAAGGAAAAAAAAAAAAACTGTTTGAATTCCATGATAGTGTTGGAGTGTGAGCAGAATGTATCCCTCCTCCTCAGTCAGGGATGATCTCTTTCTCCTTGGGCTTTGCTGGAACACCGATTCAAGTTCAGACTATCACTGAAGTCCTGCTCACTGCTTCCCTAAAAAAGCTTAGCAATCCCAGGGCCCCAGCGACAGCAAGAGGAGAGGGCTGCCTGCAGAGGCTGGCCCCAGCCACTCCTTACACAAGCCCCCCACCTCACTTCCTCCCTCTCCCTCTCAGCAGGAGGTGGCTGACCCAGCTCAGCTCCCAGCCTGACAAACTGCCATCTGTGAGTGACTGCTCCTTTCTGCAGCTGGGCCAGCCTCTCTCTTTTTCTGTCCCCTGGCTTCCCCAAGCTCCCTCTCAAAGCACATGCCCTTCCTCTCTCTATTCTCAGCCTACAGCAGCCCCCCCACCCCCCAAGCAGAACAGCAGAGGATATGCAGAGCCCTATTGATGCGGGATCCAGACAAGGCAGTCTTTGGTGGCAAACTCTGAGCAGGACTACAGGCTCTAATCTCTTAACCTGGCTGTCTAGCACAATCCACCGCTGCTGACACCTGTATCCTCCAGTTATTTTTAAATCGTGATAACTGCCGTTACAACAAGGGCATGAAAAACAGAGGTTTGGCAGAGCTGCTGCTTCTCCACTTCTCCTTTCCATCTCCTGCCTGGCTGCCCCCTCTTTTCTCCCTGCCTAGCCAGATCCTATACATTCCCCTGGATGCTGTTTTCATGCCCTCCCCTTCGGGAAACCCAGCCTCACTGTCCCCCATTCATTCAGCTCTTTGGAACCGCATGTACATGACTCTCATCACCTAGTGTATTCAGGCTTGTCATATTCACTGTCACTTTACAGATGTTGGTGTTGTCAGTGCAATCTTCTCGTTGAGGGCATGGAACATGATTTCACATTGACCTGTGGTCCTTAAAGCAACTATAGCAGTGCTGGGCAAATAACAAGGAGCTCATGAATTATTTTTATTAATTTGTGGTTATTTTAGAATTCTACTTAGGTAAATTCCAAACCCCGGCAGTCCAGGGCATCATCAATACTGAGCATTTTGCTACTAGACAATGATTTTTGATAAGCCTGGAGGCAAAGTGGGGGTGATGGTGAAACAGAAAAAGCAACAGATTAAGAAGCAAAAGTCTGAAGTCTAATCTGGTTCTCTCACTTATGGACATGTGAATTTGAGCCTCATTTATAACGGAAGGAAATTAATAATACCTCCTATTTCTATAGAGCTTTTTCTGACACTCAAAGGAAAGCACCCTGCTTCATATATATACATATACATATATATATACACACACACATACATATATATACATATATATAAAAAACTTATTCAATCTCCAAACAAACCTAATAGATAAGCATCATTGTCCCTATTTTGCAAATAAAAGGATGGAGACCTGAAAGTGAAGTAATTTGTCCAATATCACAAACATAGCAAGTAAGAATTGCACCTCCTTGATGCAAATTTGTTAAAAGGGGAAAAGGAGAGAAATACAAGTGGGTATATTTTATCTTCCCAACAGTTGATAATTTTTGTGTCTGGCCTGAATGAGCTCATCTGTATTTGTATTAGCATTCATTCTTGAGAGAAGGAGAAAATAACAAAGAGAATAAAAATACAGTACAGGAAGGAGATAAGGGAGTAAGGAAATAAGTGGGCATGCTGAGAGCTAGGAAATTAGTTCAGTCCAGCAAATTTCACTCAGTACCTTCTTTGCGCCAGGAACTGAGGGTTATGCTGAGCAAATAATGATGAGAAGATGGTTTCTGCCTGCGAAAGTGATAGAATCGAATAACACAGGGAGGTTTGTGGTGGAGAAAGGAAGAGGTTAGTAGAGGGAGAGGGAGCAGTTTTGCATCCAAGTGAGGGGCAGGTGAGTGAAGAAAACGAGGCTGGCAACATAGGCGAGACTAGACCTTGGAGGTCTTATACGTCAAGCCCAGTAGATGATGGAGAATTTTAAACAGGGGAGCAACACGTTCAGATATAAATTTTTTAATGTGTTGTTTATTTATTCACTCATTCATTCATTCATTTTTTCATCATTTATTTATTTTTGTTGAAGTATAGTTGATGTACAATACCATATTGTATAAGTTACCAGTGTACAATATAGTGATTCACAATTTTTAAAGGTTATACTCCATTTATACTTATTATAAAATATGGGTTATATGCCCAGCATTGTATACATTCTTGTAGCTTATTTTATATCTAATAGTTTGTACCTCTTACACCCCACTGCTATATTACCGCTCCCCACTTCTCTCTCTCCCTGCTGGTAACCACGAGTTTGCTCTCTAGTATCTGTAAGTCTGCTTCTTTTTTATGTACTCACTAATTTGTGGTATTTTTTACATTACACATATAGGTGATATCATACAGTATTTATCTTTCTGACTTACTTCACTTAGTATGATAATCTCTAGGTCCATCCATGTTGTTGCAAATGGCATTATGTCATTCTTTTCTGAGGCTGAGTACTATTCCATTGTACATACATACCATGTCTTCATATAGAATACCTGCACATAGGTGGGACGTGGGAGGGACCTTGTATATTAATTGACTCGAAAATATAGTTGGTTGGATGCACAGACCCTAATCCCTTCCCACCACGCTCACCATAACTATGGTCTTGGCCACCATCATCTCTCTCCTGTATTATTGTAATCACTGCTAATTTCTATCCTTGACCCCTCATAAGCTTGTTGCAAAACAGCCTTTGAAGTGTAAGTGAGAGCATGACAGTCCTTGGCTCAAGACTCTCTGGCAGGCTCTTCCTCACTTAGAGTAAAACCCAAAGTTGTGACAATGGCCTTCAAGGCTCCACATATACTGCTACCCTCTCCCGAACCTTCCCCACTGATATCCTTCTGACGTCATTTCCTACTACTCCCCACCTTGCTTGTCATGCTCCAGACCTCCTAGTTCTTCTTCAAATACTCTAAGCATCATTCTGCCTGGGGTGTTTGTACATCCTCATACCACTCCTTAATGGCGCTTCTCCCACGTAGATCTGCACAGATCACTCCCTCACCTTCGGGGCTTTGCTCCAGTGTCAGCTGCTCAGAGGAGCCTTTCCTTACTAGCGTACTTAAAATTGCAACAAGCCACCCCTGTTTCCCTGAACTCCCCATATGGCTTCTCTGCTTTACTTTTGGCTGCTTACCTTATTATCACCTGAGATATATATATTTTTATACTATTTTTGGTATGCCCTCTCCCCATCCCACTCCTGCTCTACCCTTGAAGGTAAACATGAGGGCATGGATCTTTTGCCTGTTGTGTTCACCATATCCCTAATGCCTAAAATTAGGTGTTGTTGTCAAGTAGTAGGTGTTGAAATGATATTTATGGACTGATTGAAGGGGGCAGAATGCTATTGTCCCCCTAGATCCATTCCTTCCTTCTTTCTGGGCACACGGCCACTCAGTTAGCAACTACATTTACAGCTTCCTTTGCAGCTAGATGTGGTCACATTCTTCCTAATGGACAGTGAGCAGTAGTTGTACCCTGATCCCAAGAAACAGACTAGGAAAGCCATGTAGGCCCCAAGGAGCACATATCCTCATACACCATTTCAGGTAGGACCACGCGAATATATAGACAAGGATAAACGTCCCTGCAGTGGAAGCTAGGAGACAAGCACAACTATTAACTACCTTTATTTTTCCCCACTGATCTGAAGTGCCATCTTTATGTATATTAGGAATACCCATATATTCTTGGATTTATTTCTAGACTTTCTTAGTTGCTCCACCTATTTATCTTCAAATTCTTGTACCAGTGCTAAATCTGTTTTATTATCTGCTGTGACTAAGTGCCCTATGTCCTTCATTACACTTTTTTCAAAAGATTCCTAACAATTCTTACATAAGAGATGCATTTTAGAAACATTGCTTGGGCTGCAATTTGGAGATGGATTGGAGGAAGGCAAGATTGAGACTATTACATCAATTTAGATGAGTAATGAGGTTAAGAGTGGCAGCTCCAGGATAAGAAATTATCCCCCCCCCAACCCCCAACATAATTTCTGCCAATGCTCCCCTACTCCTGACCCAGGCTGTGATATTGAAAGTCACTTGGCATGAAGAAGCCAGGACAGATTCAAGAGATACTTAGAAATGCAAATGACTTAGTGACTTATTGGATAGTGGTAGTGAGTGAGAAAAGGATGGTTCTCCGATTTCTAGCCTTGGCAACTAGATGAATATTTGTCATTTTGAATCACATCGGATGGGAAATGGATTTGGGGAGTAAACATAATGAACCGAGCTTGAGGGGTTGTGGGTTAATTCTCCAATAGGCATCCAGTCAAATTTGGAAGAAAATCTCAACTTGAGATTTGGACATGCCAGTGCTCTCTTGAGAATGGAGCATCAATTGAAGCTGCCAAAAAAGATCATTAGGGCAGGTCTTCAGCATGTACTAACTCATTGGGCTCTGACTCACTGGAAGCATTTTCCAACTAGTTCCAGTTTTGCTCTGTCTTAATGGTCAGGAGCCTGGAACTCCGCGAAACCAGGAAAAAATGGAAATCAATACTGTTAGAGAGAAAACCTAAACTTGACCAAGAAGGCATCCTTCCTATATTGGGAAGGAAATTTGTTCATAGGAGATTACTAAATGATGAAATGGGTTGCATCATTTACTCTGAAGCAGTGCACAATATAGAATCTAAACTCAATTCTGTTGGCAAATCAATTGGGAAACCTTGAGTCAGCCATGCAAAGCAGAAGCTTTATTCTCACTCATATGATGTCCTTATTGTTCCAAGGCTCTCAGGGTTGTCCCACATTTCTTATTGATTTATTCTATGCGACAGCTAATTGAAGCCTTGAAATGAGGTTTTGTTCTTGGGTCATTTCAGCATGAATGATCTTGGGATCTTTCTCTGGCTAAAACAAATGAAGATTTTATCAACACACACTGCTATAGGAAATCACCAATTATTCCAAAGCTCTGGGCCCCCAAATCTTCACATATACAATATTATAACCTAGTATTGGTTTTGGAGATACATGTTTCCTTCCCCTTCTTTTTCAAGGAAAGGACATTGTCCTATTCCAGTCTAGCACAGTGCCTGGCACATGGAAAATTATTCTATAAAAGTTTATTGAAATGTTCTTAAATATAGATAAAAATTCTTACAGCAGGGAGAAATGGGAAATAATGAAGCATCAGTGTTGGAAACAACATTTTAATCACAGTACAAGCGGTAAATAATAGGAATTCATTATTACTTTATGTTGTCCACTACTATTAGGATGTGTGAATCAAAAATACGTGAGTTGGGACTTCCCTGGCAGTCCAGTGGTTAAGACTTCGTCTTTCGTCTTTCAGTGCCCGGGGTACGGGTTTGGTCCCTGATCAGGGATCCTACATGCCTCACAGCCAAAAAACAAAAACATAAAACAGAAGCAATATTATAACAAATTCAACACAGACTTTAAAAATGGTCCACATCAAAAAAAAATCTTTAAAAAAAAATACATGGATTATTAGGGCTGTTTGCTCTGCCTGTTTTCCCTCTTGCAACAAAACTTTTCATTAAATGAAGTTGATACCTACCTAGAAAGCATGTAAGGTCAAGAGAAGAAAGTAAATCTCTATTTACTTTGATTTCCTTCTCAGAAGAAAAGTATGCCAGGGAAGGATATTGGATTGTCTGGCTGGGATAAGGTTGACGTTTACTTGTGGGTGTTCATCTACTATTATCCTTGGCTTCTATTATCACAGATCATTATAAATTGCCTGTCACTCTGGGAAATAGTTGTCATACTAGGTTTCTCAGATCAGAAATTCAGAAGCCTGAACTAAAGGTATAAGCCCATATATTATAATAATAATAATAATAATATTAAACACTTACTGATTACTCATCAGATGTGCCAGGCATTGTGGTAAGTATTTAACAAGTATTAGTTTAGGTAATTGTCACAACAACCCA
Organism: Hippopotamus amphibius kiboko; assembly: GCF_030028045.1. Lineage (NCBI taxonomy): Eukaryota > Metazoa > Chordata > Mammalia > Artiodactyla > Hippopotamidae > Hippopotamus > Hippopotamus amphibius. The sequence goes on along the minus strand of NC_080188.1, from coordinate 139,480,774 downwards.
ATGAGATAAGTGCTATTATCCCTCCCTCCCCTGATTTATTTTACAGATGAGGGAACTGAGAGACAGAACAGTCAAGTAGCTTGTGCAGGCTGTCTGGCTCCAAAGCTGTGCTCTGAACCATTACACAGCACACGTCTACACAGCAAGGTGCCAGATGAGGTGCAGATAGGGTTTGGAGTGACTCATGCTCACTCCACTTGCCACTGAAGACCACGTTGAGGCAAGGCCACCACTTCCTCCTCATCCTTCCCAACCAAGAGTAACATCTGAGAGGTGGCTTCTGGCTGTATCTGGAGGCACTCTTGATGCTTGTGTGCCTGGGCATCCTCTAAGCCCCTTTTGAATTAATATGTATTACTTGAGTTATCAATAGGTTGAGGAGGAAGTGCCACAGCTAAATGATAGACTAGATCAGAAATAATTTCTTAATGGGAGAAAATATTTGCCAACAAAACAACAGACAAAGGATTAATCTCCAAAATATACAAGCAGCTCATGCAGCTTAATACCAAAAAAAAAATTACCCCATCCAAAAATGGGTGGAAGACCTAAATAGACATTTCTCCAAAGAAGACATGCAGATGGTTAACAAACACATGAAAAGATGCTCAACATCACTAATCATTAGAGAAATGCAAGTCAAAGCCACAGTGAGGTATCACCTCATATTGGTCAGAATGGCCATCATCAAAAAATCTAGTAACAATAAATGCTGGAGAGGGTGCGGAGAAAAGGGAACTCTCCTGCACTGTTGGTGGGAATGTAAATTGGTACAGTCACTATAGAAAACAGTATGGAGTTCCTTAAAAAACTAAAAATAGAACTACCATATGACCCAGCAATCCCACTCCTGGACATATACCCAGAGAATACCATAATCCAAACATGTACCACAATGTTCATTTCAGCACTATTTACACTAGCCAGGATATGGAAGCAACCTAAATGCCCATCAACAGATGAATGGATAAAGAAGATGTGGCACACATATACAATGGAATATTACTCAGCCATAAAAAGGAATGAAATGGAGCTATATGTAATGAGGTGGATAGACCTAGAGATTGTCATATAGAGCAAAGTAAGCCAGAAAAAGAAAAACAAATACCATATGCTAACGCATATATGTGGAATCTTAAAAAACATGGTACAGATGAAACCAGTGACAGGGCAAGAATAAAGATGCAGATGTAGAGAACGGACTTGAGGACACAGGGCAGGGGCTGGGGTGGCTGGTGGCGAAGGGAAGCTGGGACGAAGTGAGAGAGTAGCATTGACATATATACACTACCAAATGTAAAATAGATGGCTAGTGGGAAGCTGCTACATAACACAGGGAGATCAACTTGATGATGGGTGATGACTTAGAGGACTGGGATAGGGAAGGTGAGAAGGAGTCACAGGAGGGAGGGGATATGGAGATATATGTATAAATACAGCTGATTCACTTTGTTCTACAGCAAAAGCTGACACAACAATGTAAAGCAATTATATTCCAATAAAGAGCTTAAAAAAAAAAAGGGAAAAAAAAAAGAAATGATTTTTTTAAGTGCTGTCTCCTACCATTGAGTTGCCCAGAAAGTTTGTTCTCTTTCCAAGTGCGATTATTTGCAGGGGGTTTTCTCTTTTTTCTCAACATAGTAAGGCCTTCTGGTGACAACTTGTTACAGAAGAGATCTCCTGACTCTGAACGCTCACATTAATTTTATAAGAGGAAGAATATAAATACGGGCCAACTTGGCTTTACAGACAGGAAATGGAGACCCTCTTTTCTCTAGCCCATTTGACTTATCAAGGCTAGTCCAACAAAAAACAGGAATCAAAATTCATGAATTCTATTCGGCATGTGACACTACCAGGATATCCTCGTTCTGACAAAGAGCTTTCCGTCTCCCCCAGAAAGAAGACAAATATGTAAGGATTAAGTTCACTTATCACAAATGGACTTCTTTACGTCTAAATTTGTTGTCCCCAACTGTTTCGTTTTGATAGGTCGGTCAATCATCAAAGTCAACCAGGTCATCTCTTACTCTATAACCACCAATATAGCCCCCCAGCTTCTCCCCACAGCTTAAAGCATTACTGATGGGTAGGAGTCCCTGCCTCTACAAAGTCAGGTCAGCACTCTTCCCTCCAACCCACCTCTTCTCATAAATTTCTAGTTACACATCATCCCTTCTTAGTCACTTCTATTCCTGAGAAGACTTAAGTAAAATGATCTCTTAGGAAACTCCTGACATGTAAAGCTAAGAAGCTGAGGAGGGCCAGACTCAATTCCAGAGAAAAGGGTGACTCTATACCCTTTGCTATATGTTCTACACTTCCACTGAAGTACCAGATTTGGCAGTGGACAATCCACACTTCTTCAACCTCTAATTCCTTTATTAATTCTCAAAATATATATTAAGTATCTACTACTCTATGGCAGGTGCTATGCTAGGTGCTAAGGAGTTGCTGGTGAGAAGACTTGATCCCTGACCTCATTAAGTCAAAAGGTACTTTATCCCCTTTCCCATCTTAGTATCCCACCCCCTTTTGCCTGAAAGATGCCACCCTTATTGTCCAATCTGAAAGAGGAGCCCAGATTAAATGTCTCTAGAGGTCCCGCTCCACTGTAAGAATCTGCTATCTTGGACCTGAAACAAAACAGGAAATGGTTTGGCCAGGTACATGGGTGCAGTTCTAGGACATGACTCTGATTGATGACTTAATTCAGCATATCTGATATTTGTAGACCCCTCTTCCTGTGGAAAGATGATCTCTTATGCTTCTCTTAACATTTTGATCCTTAGCCAATAGGTAAGATCAGATTAATTCCCCTTGTTTTTCTTTTCAGAACATACCATTCTTTCAAACATAGACAAGACAGAGAATCACATTGTGGATATACTCCCATGACAGGCACACACTTAAGAATGCTGTTAAGCTTCTATCTTCTTTCACTTAATAGATGTTTCCATGGATCTGAACTACAAATTGGTCTGACACATTGGATTAAGAAGATTGAATTACGTTTTCTGTAGATGGTTCAGGAGAACTGGAACTTGAATCTTTGACCTACTCTAAGACTACGAGATTGAATTGGATGATCTTTACAGAGGTGGCTTGGGTGAAACTAGACTACAAAGAGTCACCCCTCCCCTCACTACCTGGAAAATCACATAGCATGTATGTTACCTTCTCTGGACAGAGCTAGTCCCAAGCAAACTTATAAAGCTTAAAAATCTGGCTATTGTACACCTAATCCTCAAATTCTCTTTTTTAAAATTACTCCTTCTTTAAATAACTCCCCCAATGCCCACATTTCATGCAACTAAATTGTGGTACATCATACAATAGAATACTATGCAGCCATCTAAAATCACACAGTGGAGAAATATTTAGCAGAATGGAAAGATGTTCAGCTATTTCCCCCAGCTCCCCAATTCTCAATCAGGGTATGAAACTTGCCAATATTTTATTCTGGTCACTGCTTCCTGAGCATGCAAAACACACAATTTCCTGTACCAAGTGAAGGTGTGTGTGGTCTTAGTTCTAAGAACTGGTTTATAAGTAATGAACCAAACTGTTTCCTATTAGACCAGCAATAAAGAAATAGATAATAGTTTATTCCTTTCAAAAGAAGTAAAATGGATGTTTATTCAGTCTGACATCCTCAAAGATGCAAACTCATCACTGGAGTTTAGAAGACATCTATTAGGAGGTGACTATTAGTTAATACTATTTTGGGGGAGCAAGATATAAAGCCTGGCCTAATGCTTTATAGCTGGAGTGTCTTGAACATGCAACGTAACCTCTCGGAGGCTCAGTTACTGCATTGTTAAAATGGGACTACAGTAATACTTACCACATAGGATTAGTGGAAAGAATAAACAAAATAGTATGTAAAGGACTTGATTTAATGTTTGTTATTCAGTAAGTTCTCAATAAATGTCAGCTCTTACTCACCATTCTACCTTAGTGTTATCCTCCAGCCTACACTTCAGAAGGGGGATAGGAAGGGAGAGTTGAGAAGGTCTCACCCTCATGAATAAGAACAGAGCATAGATTCCACTATAGGGTTCCCAGTCTCTGACTTACAAGGAATTAAGGCCAGCTTTGTATGATCCTATGACTTGTTTTTGCTCCAATCTTTCTCCCCAAGAAAAAGCAGAAAGAGGGGTTGTCTCGTCTCTGCAAAATGTAGCAAAGAAAGGGCATCTGGGGGGACTGTTACTTGCTCTGGGCCCAGTCTTAGGGGACTTTCAGGTATAAAGAATACCGAGGGAATGGCTTAAAAGAGAAAAACCAGCTGAGACCACAGGGCCTTCACAATGGCAGAAAGATATGGGCAGTTGGACGAGCAAAGATGCCCCTGAGAAGTTGTCTTGGGAATGAGTGGTAGGAAGGCCCATGTAGGATACCTGTTACAAGACAACTCTTTTCCACTGGGAAGCCAAAACTACTCTTGAACTTGGTGAATATCCCTGCCTATCTGACACTTTGGCCAAAAGGGAAATTTAATTCAAGGAAGTGAAAATATTTAGAGAGTCCTTACAATGGGGAAAGTTGTCTGCAAGCACTGATGCAACAGTGTAGATGAGTGAGACATTCCAATATGCTTGCTTTGAGAGAAGAAAACAGCTACACCCACAACTCCTCTAAGTCAGAATGTGATCCCTGCCCTGACAGAAGTACGAAGTGCTTGGATTTGCTTACCAGGAAATGTGAGCCTGTGTAAGAGGCTTCCTCAGTGGAGAACATAACGCTGAGAGGAGGGGAGTGGGAAAGGAGGGGGGAGAATCAACACAAGATTTACAGCAAGAACATCTCCTTTCTCGCGCTGCTGACATGTCCTGGGCTTGCTGCCAGCTCTGACCATCACCTGCTCAGAAACCACAGCAAAAAGCAATTTCCCTCCGTCCAATTCATGTTGACTTGTTCTTCCTTCTCTGTCCAATTAGGTTTTGCCTCCCTTTGCACTTTCCAAGAAATTACTACCCTTGGCTCAATTTAAAATGAAGACCATCTTATTTCAGCTTGTTTCCATGAGATTTTGGAGAGACTGAAGGATGACAACCCACCTGTGACCTGATGGTGGGTGGTATGACCCTTTCTGCCCTGCCCTGTTCTGTGATCTGAGACTTTGTAGCCCCTGTCAGTGACTAGAGAATTAGATTTCATACCAGCTGCTTTCAGGTCCATCCTTTTCCTCAAAAAGGCTTCATTTCTATTCTTGGGGTCAGACACGAGGTCAGACTTCTTTGGGGTCGCAAAGATAAGGTACTGTCTCGTCATGGCTTGATCATATGAGGGTGAGTCAAAAATTATCTGCACTCCAGATAAATTAAAGCTTCGATAAAGTCTACAGCCAGAGTGCGGATAATTTTTGACTCTCCCTCCTGTATTTGTTCTGAGAGTGGTGTCTGGGGACAGCTCTGCAGGTGCTGGCTGAACTCTACACCAACTCTCACATTGGACACCAGAGAAGAGTATCCTGGGGAAATGGGACTAAGCCAGGTGAGCTTCAGGAGATGGGGAAGAGGCTAAATGGGTGGCAGGTTCTATATGGCAGGATTCATCCATTCAGTAAACACTCAACCTACATCAATGGAATATCCACTATATGCCAAAGAATACAAGAAAAGACACAGTCCCTCTCCCCAGGGAGACCACAGTGCGCTGAGAGGGAATGGCAACCAAAATGTGATTATAACATAGGGTGATCATTGCAACCATGGGAGAAACCAGGCATGGAATAAAGTAACGCAGGAGAAGGAATTACCTCCAAGTTGTGGACTTGACAGAAGGCTTCCGTAAAGAAGGCAGAGGCAGAACTGAGGGGTCCATGGCCATGTGTATACCTCGGCTGGCTGGCAGAGGAGGGAGGAGAAGGGGTAGAATCAATACCGAAGGCAGCCAGGACTTTATTGTGTCACCACCAAGAATCTTCCATCTCTCATTCTTGGCTTTTCTATCCCCTCCAACTTCATTTGATCTGCCTTCTCGCATCAGATTTGTGCACCAAGGAAACAAACACTATAGACCTCAACAAGAGGACCAAAAAGGCTTTGTATAAAGACAGCCTCAGTAAAATGTGATATTTGGTCTCTGTAACCTTGAAGAAATTCACTGGAAAAGGGCAGTGTTCCCGGCAGCCCAGATCCCAGAGGGGAACTAGACATAACCACACATAAGCTGCCTTCCCTCCATTTGCCTCTTCTCTTCCCTCGCCTCTCCTCTTGACCCTTGGGAGAGAAGAGGAAGGAAACTGGGTAGAAGGGGGTAAAGGAAAGGATGCAGGGATGGAAATAGAGAAAAAGAAGGGTGAGCTGTGAGGAGTGCTGAGCTCAGATCATTCTCAGGACTTTCTCAACTAGAATTTTCTCCCGCCTTCCTGGACTGCGGATGAGAAAGGAAGGTAGAGGCAAGACATTTGATTCCAAAACACTGTGAAGGTGGAGCTGGTTGGGCCAAGGCCAGCTCTGTCTCAGGAACACACGCCCTCTCCCCACTTTCCCTCCCCCCTGTTCCCCTCCTGCTTGCTCCCTGCCCTTGTCCGGCTGCCTCAGTGGCCTGTGTCCACACCACCTTCTGCCTCCTGTTCTGACCCTCTTCTGTTCCCTACTGATGCCTTCGAAGATGCAGTCAGCTCCCCTTCTGCTCTTGCACAGAGCTAGTGGGCTAGTTCTCATGAGCCCCGAGGGGGCCACATGTAGAACCTTGGCCACAGTCCATTTCTCAGAGGCAGCGGGCTCCGGGCTCTCCATTAGCAATAACAGCTAAGACTTCAGAAAGGAGGCAGGTCGGCCATGTGCGAGACAGAGAAAGAGATGAAGACGCACGTGGTCTCCTTCCTCTTAGCAACAAAAACAGCAACAACAATCCTCTTCATCTGTGGAGTCCTTCTTGAGAGCCTTCAGTCCTGCTCCGCCTCTGATTTTCCTTCGTGCTGTTGGTCTGCATTCTGCAAACACCCTAGCAATATCACCTTTTAAAATAAATGATAATAATGTCTCCTAGTGGTCAAACCTTTACATGTCATATTTCTACATCTCACAATCACTCTTCGAGGTAGAGATAATTATCTCCACTTGACAGATTATAAAACTGAGACTGAAGTTTGTCAAACTGTAAAGCCCGCAGTCTTTCTCATGCTCCAAAATGGCTTATTTCCCCAACTGTGAGCACATTGAAGGCAGAGATGGTTTTCTACTTCTTTGAATCCTCTGTAGCATTCAATAGTGCCCTGGATATGGAAGATATTGAAAGATTCCTGTGACTAATGAGAAAGAAGTTTGGGTGTAGAGGGTGATGTGATGAGGGCGTGGACTCACAGCTGCTTTATTATCTGCAAAGCCAGCCTCTCCTCCCAAACGCACATAGTCATTAGTAAGAGGCTAAATTTAATGAAACAATGAAACAGCCAGTTGCTAAACAAAGACAACTTAGATAAATCTTAATATATTTGCATTCTACACTGACAAGACACTGAACACTCCCAAACAGATAGGAGAGAAAAAGAGAAATGAACAGGCCTTAAACCAGGGCTCTGTTTCCCAAACCTTTTCAGACAATGATGTCCCTGTGACCTTGCAGGGACAAGGAAGTCACCGATAAATGCCACATGTCCTACAAACTATCTGTATGCAGCAAACAGGCCTCATGTTGATGAGCAAGAGATGGAATCTGAAAAAAAGAATTGCTTAAAAGTCTTTTCAGTAATTAAAGAGAAAAGTGTCAAAAATAAAAAGATGAAGGGCTAGCAAATTACTAGAACACAGAAAAGTGGGCACAGTTCCCTGGATCCTAACACTGCTTGGCTTATTCTCACAATGTCCTTTCATAGGATGACATCTATGAGGTACCCACGACCAGGTGCCCATGGCCTTGGCCTTGGCCCTGGCCCTGAGCCTACTGGGTCCTCCCCACACTGGCCCAATGCCCTCCTTGTCTTGAGCGGCCCGTCTTTTGGCCTGACCATTTCCATAGTTGCTGTGTTGGAACCCCAGTCAGCAGTTTCCCACTCCAATTCCTCCCTACTTGAGCATCCTCCATAAGGCAGAAAAGAGAGTGACCTAGAACCAGAGAGTATACGAACCTTTGAGTCAGCTGACCCAACACTGGCTACACCCTGCTGGAGGGAGTCTAGACCAGGCCAAGGGAAGGAGCCTTCCAGCCTCAAGATTCACAACCAGAACTCACCTGCCTTACATAGGAGACATCAAGTTTGAAACAAAGAGGCAATTTTCTCCAAATGTTGTCCAACAGATAAAACTGCAACCCTTTTCCAACCAAGGGGTAAGCTTTGCATTTCACTGACTTGCAGTCTGACTGAAAGGAAGGGTGTTGGAATGAGGCAGTAAGAGAAAAACTAGCATTCACACCAACCTTGTTTCTTAATATTCCTATTCAGCTCTCTGTCTTCTAAGAAGGCCCATGCTATATTTGTCCTAATCCCTTAGGCACACATCTCCTCTCCAGAGATACCCCCAACAAGTGGAGCCAGGATATGCCTTCCAATAGTTGGAGTGAAAGAAGGAGAAAGGGTTAACCAGAGAAAGGGCAGGGATAAAGGTGGCCTCACAGCTCTTGTGTGACGACTCCTGCCTCCTGCCTGGCTATCACTGGCATCACTGCTGGTGCCACACGTGATGCCCCATTACCCGAGGGTCTCTCGCACAAGACCACCCTAGCACCTGCACATCAGACTGAGACCCCGCCCTCATGCACCATTTTGCTACGCTTTCCCTAGAGTTTCTCAGGAACTCTTCCATCACTTCCCATATTCAAATCACAACTTAATGCAATTTTATTTACCCCTTTCATGACATGTTGAAATTTCTGTCTTGACACCTTGTCTTGACATGAGCTTCAAGGTAATATGCAGTGATATTTCTGAGACTAGAAGCCTTGAGCTGTGATTTTAAGTGTTGGTGATAAAATAATTACCTAAATGAATATATCTTTCTTGTTCTGAATACTATACAGTTCAGAGAGACTACCAACATGCTAAGGGAATTTGCTCCTAGCAATCATTTACATCGTCTCCAAAATTTTTTGATCATCCACCCCTATAACTAAAAAATTTTGAACATGTGCCCTCAAAATATGTCTATACTCACAAATTTTATGCATAAATCATTGTCAATCCATATAGTAAATATTATTAGAGCTCAATTCCTTTCTGATTTTAGATACAAATAAATAGAAATAGAAATTCTAATGTTTTACTCCTTATTACTTTTGATTGTCCTGCAGAATGGATCTTATACCCCACGCTGGAGGCTATGATATAAAATGATAGGAGACATATGTGTGAGGCCATGATCATCTTTGCAGTGATAGTAATATTTCTCTCCCATCTCAGCAGAATCTTTCTCTGACAGATACATGTACAAGGTTCTCTAAGGTAATAAAAAATGAATTCTTTAGTCTAACTCAGTGGGAAGTGCTGCGCCACAAATAATCTCGTGTTGTTATCCCAGTCATTAATTTCAATCTCCCCCTCCCTTTTATTGCATGCTTTTTGAACAACGAAGTTACAGCAAAATTGACTTATTTGCTTTCCACCTCCTTCCGTAGGATTATCTCTTTACAGAAAAGCTAATGAGCAGTGAAATAGTCAAGTTGCATGAGGGAGCAAGGATGACATCCCAAACTGGGGAGCAGTGTTTAAATCATCACAGGGTGACAGGACAGGCATTGTTACCCTCAGCACATAAGGAGTCGACTCTGTCACCACTACTCATCCATGTCACTTGCAGGTCTGTCTGTTCATAGAAAAGAGAAGGTAGATGAAAAAGCCTGTTTAGATGAGAAAAGGAAAAGAGGGAATCTGCATTTAACTGTGATCTAACCTCCTTCTGTAAGCTGTAGATGCTGAAATAAAAAAGACATGCCCTTTTAAGCAGCACTCTCCCTACCAGTTCTCAATAAGCATGAAATAAAAAATACTCCATAGAGATCCACCCACCTGCTCTGACTTCACACTCCTCGAGCACAGTGCATTACACAAGACACAAAGAGAACGGAGCAAATCAAGGGGCACAAGGAAGTTGCTCACGGGCAGGGGGCTATGTAAGGCACAGCCTGCTGCTAAAATCTGACACTCCCTGTTAAAACTAAAAGTTATCACCAGGACAATACCAGCCAAGTTTACCATTCAGTGTAGTCCAGCCATACCTCCTGAGGGGAGGGGGGGAGGGAGGGGTGGACTTAAACTTGGTTTGCAGGGCTACAAAGATGGACAAGACCCAGCCCTGCCTTCAAGGTGCTCACAGTCCAAAAAAGCAGCTAAACTTAGGAGAGAAGGAACAGCTTAAAAGTCTCACCGGCAAGCTCTTTACTCTCACAGCTGGTAATTCCCCTGCAGCCTTGGAGGCAGCTGCCACCACATTCTCCCAGCCAAAGGGTGGGAGGGCAGTGGCCATATGGACGTTACACAAGCTGTATAAACTGAACCACTTTTAATGTTATCCAGGGGAACTCCTACTAATTATTGGGGTGTGAAAGAGATGATACAAACACCAGTACTCTTCACTTTGGTGTACCTCATAAGCTGGTACAAGAGTGTAAAGCAATTATATTCCAATAAAGAGCTTAAAAAAAAAAAAAAAGTACTCTAAAGCCCTCTTTATCTGAGTGGAGAGAAGAGCAACATCGCGAGTCACTCCCAAAATTAGGTTGTACAATCACCCATGGTAACCCCATCTAGGCAGCAAAGCTCCTTTGGTGAAAAGCTAAAAAAGAAACAATCTAAAATATTTTTTAAAATAAGTTTTACTCTGGTGTCAAAAGCTGGATATTTAATATTTTCTCTTCTTGCATTCCTGTTATGAAAAACCTAACACTCCCTGAAGCAAATTGATGCCTCAGACAGCATGGGAGGGGAGTCGTATAAAGGAATGCATGAAGGAAAACACATTCATCAATTTTAAGAAATAGTAAATTCCCATGGGATGAATTGGGACATTGTGATTGCCATATATACATTACTAACAAGAAAAAAAATCCAATTGTACACCTTAAATATATGCAGTTTGTTGTATGTCAATTATATCTCAATAAAAGTTCTTTAAAAAAAAAAAAGAATAAACTCCCATGGAAAAGGAGCAGTCAACAATGAAACAATAACAAAAAAATAGGAAATTCCCATCTCACAGGATTTCAACACTCTTTTCTTGAGTATCTGGTATGTGCCAGGTTGCAGGCCAAGGTGAAGGGTAGTCCCTGCCTGTGAGAAGCAGCCAGGCTGAGTGGTGCTCTCAGGGACATGCACCAGCTACAGAAGAGGTGAGTGGGTGATCAGGATGCCCACGATGTCAGAGAATTGGCTCTGAAGGTTGGGTGAAGTTGGACACATAGTCGAGGGATAGAATAAAGTCTAGGCAAAAGGAGCACCGTATACAAAGGCACAGGGACATGAAATATCTGTTGCATTCAGGGGACTTCAGATCATCTACTGTGGAGAGAGGCTGGAGGGCAAAACCGTAATATGAATAACAATTATGGCATGGTAAAAAAGAACACGATCAGCTTGTGTTTAAGAAAAATGACTTTCGTTATGGAGGATATAAGTAAATAAGGCTGAGACTAGGGGCAGTGAGACCAGCTAATGATAATAACAGCTAACGCTGAGTGTTTGCTACACGCCAAGCGTGTGTTTAAGCCTCACAACAATCCTATGAGGTAGGTACTATTAGCGTCCCCTGTTTGCAGATAGGAGACTGAGGCTGAGAGAGTCTTCCTAACATCCATCACACGGCTGGTACACGACAGAGTCAGAATTTGAATGCAGGGAGTCTGACTCCAAAATCCATTCTTTTGCAGTAATCCAGGTAAGAGTAACGGTGACTTGGATTTGGGTAATGGCACCAGGGGTCGTGGCAGGCAGAATAATACCCACCCCACCCCCATGATGCCCATATCCTAATCCCCAGAACCTGTGACTGCCTTAAGTTACAGGTGGCAAAGGGGTATAAAGACTGCTGGTGGAACCTTTTAATTCACCTTAAAATGAAGAGATCATCCTGGACTATCTGGGTGGGTCCACAGTAATCACAAGAGTCCTTAAAGGTGGAAGAAAGAGGCAGAATAAGAGAATCAGAGACAGAAATGTGATGGTGGAAGCAGCATGAGACACTGTAACGTTGCTGGCTTGGAAGAAGGGGGCCAAGAGCCCAGAGTGGCCTTCAGAAGTTGGAAAAGGCAAGGAAACAAATTCTCTTCTAGAGCCTCCGGAAAGAAATACAGCCCTGCCAAGACCTTGGTTTTAGCCCAGTGAGGTGTCTGAGCTTCTAACCTACAGAACTATAAGATAACACATTTTTATTGTTTTAAGCTTCTAGGTGTGTGTTAAATTGTTACAGGCGCAATAGGAAACTAATTGAGTTAAATTCGCAGGATTTAGAGATCCAGTAGGTAACTAGTGTCCTGATAGTTAGAACTTGATTGGTTCCAAGATGAAGCAAAAGATAAAATGAATTCCAGGAGTCTCCATTTATTATCTGACTCTAAAGCCATGAAGCTGATAGACCATGTTTTCATTCCTCCAAAGCATAGCCCCAACCATTTATTCCATGTTTACTTTCTGGATTTTTTCAGACTTCCCTCATTCATCTTTCTACTTGTGTCAACAGCCTTGCCAGGAATTCTCCACGTTTTTTCCTACACCATTTTTTCATTCCATGTTTACCAGACTCAGAGCTTTAGTGGACAAAAAAGCATCATGATCCTTCCTTGGGCACATTTTTCAGTTCTCTTTTCCTGTGTTCTCTCAAGAAATGGACCCAATACACTCTTTGGTGAGATTTTACCTCATTAAGAATATGATAATGAGCTGTGTAGACACAGACATTCCCTGGGGGAGCTGCATTCTCGGGGAAAAACAAGCATTCGCAATAAAGTGTGACCCGGTGGGGACCCTTAGCCTAGTTAGTGAGGGAGCAGAGGAGGGACGAGGGCTTCAGGAAAAGACACATGTCTGTATTTATGTCTTTAAAAAGCAATTTCCCATCACACCTCTCAGCTTTTTCGCCTTTTGATCTTGCAAGCAGAGACATGTCTGACTAAACAGCTATTAACTGGCTCAGGCAGGCTGGACTGAAAAAGTGCTTACACTTTGAAACATCAGAATCACAGCCACCTGAGACGACCCTGGTCATAACTTTTACTTGTCCCATCAAAGGAAAGGAAAGTAGAAAAGACATAAGGGGGTGGGGGAAGCTATTGGATTTCTGATATTTAAATGTGTTTTGCTAAGGAAGTGAAAGCTTTCATTTAATGGAAATAGACAATAAATGTAATGTCTATTTTAATATATGTTTGGTATATACATACAGAATGATTGCATCTATTCAAAAATTAGTTATTTAGCTGATTGTTGTGACAAATAAAATATCAATAATATGGTCCCTGACCTCATAGGACTTGCAATCAGCTTGCAAAAACAAAGCATACAACTTCAGATACCACGGTAGTAACAGCCACTATAATTTTTCTTAGCAATTTTCATTTATGGTCTCATCTATGGCTAAATTAAAAAAAAAAAAAAAAAGAAGAAGCAGTCTAGCAAACAAGTCTGCAAAATCTCAAAGGAGGAAAATGGAAGGAGGTAAGACAGGATTGTGGAGCCTGTATGGAGGAGTCAACATCTGAATTGGGCCTTGAAGACAGGCCAGAGATGGGAAGTAAATTTTAATTGTGTGCAAAACCAGAGAACCAGAATATTCATGATGAGGTTTGGAGACTGAAAGTGAGTAGACCAGTTGGCCAAGAGAAGGGTAGAAGGAAGGATGCAGCCAGATCACGAAGGATGCTCACACTTTTCAGAGGAAGTGCTGGGAGCATCAGAAACCACACATAATCACGGCAAATTTTTCCAAAGCGTCAGTTTCCCCTGACGTTTTGGAAAGGAAGGTTATGTCTAAGCGGTTTTATGTATTTTTTTCATAGCAATGTAAATATCAGTATATCTTTATGCAAATTTGCATGAGTTTTTAAGATAAAAACACTTCAAAAAGTTCATCACTCGCAGCAGGCCCTCAAACCCCTGGATGTTCACCTTCCTGGACTCCTCCTTCTCCCTGCTCAGTTTATAAGCTCAGTCAAGTGTAACTCCTCATTACTGCCCAGCCTCAATCGACTTCGTGCTCACTGACACTGCCCTTTCTCAGGTGCCTATCACAGCTCACTTAGGCTATTGCCGTGGATTCCTGGCTGGTCCTGCTGCCTTCCTCCTTCCTTCTCCCTCTCCTGCTACACAACTTCCAGGTTATCTTTCTACAGTGAAAACGCAATCATTACTACCCCACTGTTACAACCCTTCCAACCTCTTCTTTCCTCCTTTCCCCTGTGCTCCAGCTACACCACACCCACCTCCCCATCCCCACCTCCAGAGTTCCCCAGCTGAACCACACCTCTTCTGCACACACTGTCCTCGTCTCCCTGACATACACGTCATCTTTTGAGAAAACATTTCCTGCAAGCATTTGAACAATTCATCTCTTTATACCATGCCGTCCTTGCAGAAACCAAAACCTCAACAAGTTCTCTTGAAGGGACTTTTTCCTTCTATTTCTGGGATAACTTATCATCTGTATTTTGCAGCCTTATTTCTCAGATTCCTTGAAGATCATCAGGAATCTGCCAACATTTAATCATCTGAGAAATAATTCAGAGGCAAAGGAGAGAGGGTGCCATTTTCTTAAATCTTGTATCTTCCACATGACCAGCCGCAAAGCACAGATTGTTCAAAAGAGCCCAATAAACATTTATTGACTTACTATGATGTGTCAGGCACTGTTTTAGGTGCTAATGATGAAGAGATAAAAGAGACACAATCCAGCTTTGGAGAAATAAACAATTTTGTAAATATTTCTATTTCTAGCCCATTCCCAGAGCCAAGGAATGTGGTAGCTCTCAAAGAATGTGGATCTCACCTGACACCCATTGCACCAGAAAATAGGCCAAAGAGAGCCCCGAAGAGAAAGCTGCCCAGCTAACCTAACCACATGGAGAGACTCTGAGGCCAATAGAAGGTAGTTCTGGTCTGGAATAGCAGGGCACTGGGCCCTTGGTTCCCCTTTACTATCCTGCAGTGCCCTGCTTCACATGGTCTCTTTCAGCACTGGACAGGAACAGCCAGGTATTTAGAAGTTAAAAGCAACGTTATTTCTCTGAATTGAGAACTTCGAATATAAGAAATAAATTACTTGAGAATTGTAGTGAGACCCCAGTATTCCTTTTAGCTGGGGATGGTTTACAGGCTCATCAGTCATCTCTGGCTATCCTCACCTCAGCTCAGATTAATCCTGATCCCTTCTTCCTCACCTATACCCATCCCATTCCACCTCTTAAATTATTCTCTTCCAATGGAATAGGGCCAAAGCTATTTCTTTCAAGTATAAGGAGATATGTTTCTTTCTAGTTGGTTGTAGTTCACACTGCTTTCTCCATGATCACAGGAACATTATTTGACTCCAACTCAGAAGTCTCCCTGAACCCATTTGTTACCTTTCTAGCATTCCAGCAAAGGAATCGTGTCCAAGACAGACATCTTAACCTGATCTTCTTCGCCTCTTGTCTTCCTCACAATTTTCAGGCTCCTAAAACCTCTATCGTATCTCAGCCAGGTATAGAAATGCTATGACGTGGATCACAAAAAGCTAATAACTATGAGTGAAACAGAAGTAAAAACAGGTAGATTGGATCAATCTCTGCATAGCTAAATACTAGGGAAGGGAGAAAAGAGATACTGGAATCTAAATCTATGCAGTCCAAGTGAGCACCTAAAAAGTATACAGAGCATTGGGAATTGGGTCAGAGACCTGGCATATTTTTGCTTTGGAAGCATTTACCTACCAGCTGAGAGACAGAGGTGTTTTATGAGTTTCGTATGAGAAGTTACTCTGACAGCTGCCCGAGAGGATCTGCCAACTTGGAAACCAAAGGGACTCAAGTCATTCTGAGCAGCCCCGCTGCAAACATGTGGCCAGCATCACTAAGTGAAAATAAAAGCACTTTTCAGTCTTTGTCAATATCATCTGACAAAGTGGTCCATGGACTGCTCCTTAATGCAAATGTAGACCCACTAAGGACCGAACAGGACAGTTGTGGGCCCTCGTTCCCTCTTATAATTCCTCTCTGTCCCCTCCTATTTTGCTGATAGTTCCTAAATTGATTCATTGGTCCTGTAACTCCAACTGGACAAATTCCCAAAGGGCAAAAATATGCATAGGTATCTTTCTGTGTTATCCCTACAACTGAGGCCATTCTAGGCACATCATGGCCTGAGACCCACAGGTCACCCAATGCTACTCCTATTATATTACTGACAGCTCCCACTTCCTGACCTGACCATTTCTCATCTTGACCTTCAGCCTTCTCAAAAGAGTTCCTCCACAGGCTCAATATTTGCTTAAACATAAGCATATCTGCACACTTCCGCTGGCCCAGGACTGTAGATTGATAGGAATTTATTCTGGACGTGTCATAAATGCTTACATTATAAATATAATTTATCACTCAACCATGTATCATCCTGTATTATTCTCCAGTAGTCGTGTGCTTTTGTGGTCATAGCATGATGGTAAAGAGCTCTGACTCTGAACTGATGACATTCAAATCCTGGCTCCCCAATTCACAGTAGAATAGGTAAAATAATATAGCTATTTTACAGGATTGCCATGAGATTGCATAAGGTAATGCATCTAGAATGTGCTGCTTGGGACTTCCCTGGTGGCACAGTGGTTAAGAATCCACCTGCCAATGCAGGGGACACAGGTTTGATCCCTGGTCCAAGAAGCAGGACCAACGGAGCAACTAAGCCTGTGCATTACAACTACTGAGCCTGCACTCTAGAGCCCTCGAGCCACAACTACTGAGCCCACGTGCCGCAACTACTGAAGCCTGCGGACCTAGAGACCATGCTCCACAAGAGAAGCCACCACAATGAGAAGCCCGCACACCACAACAAAGAGTAGCCCCTACTCACGGAAGCTAGAGAAAGCTGGCGCGCAGCAACAAAGACCCAACACAGCCAAAAATAAAAATAAAGAAAATATTTAAAATAAATAAGGTTTTTTAAAAAATAGAATGAGGTGCCCGTCTCAGGAAGGCTCTCTGTCAGCCGTATAACAATCCCCAAGTGGGCAAGGGCCATTTTTTACCTCCCGCTTTCCCCCTTGTTACCTAAGCACACAAGAGCTGCTGAGCACGCGTAAGATGTTTGATATACACATATTGACTGGTTGAATAGCTGCCCTAATCCAACCAGGGCTGATAAAAACATTTCTGCCCAAGAATTCTGATGAAAATAGCTTTGTTACAGCTGCTGTTTAGAATCAGGTTTTGGACCATCCTCTGTTGCCCTCTTCTGCTGTCTCTAAAGTTGCATCACATTTTCCTTTAAAATAAGAACAAATTCCCCAGAGCTGTTCCAGGCAACATGGTTGTAGCAATGAGTCAGCACCTCACTCTGCAGCTGGGCCGCTCAGGCTTGGCCTTGGCTGGCTGTGCTCAGTGCATCCTGCAGCCGCTGCAGCCACTCCCCAGCACAGCCTGCAGCATCCCCCCTGAGGCCCTGCTTCTGTCTGGGGTACACGCCTCATGGCAGCTTGGAACATCCATAGCCTGACACTGCTGAGTGTGGAGAAGAATGGCTTCATTTCAGCCCCCTGGTCCCCAAAGCTTAGCATTAAGCAATCAGAGCACGTTTCTGCCAAACAAAATCTTCAACAGGGCAGCCTGGTGACCATCTGAACACCGGGGGCAAAGCAAATGCAAAGCTTGCATCCCTCAGCCTGAAAAGTATACTTTTCACTACTGACTGTGACCGGCCAAACCGTAAGCAGCGGGAGGGGGAGCCCCTTGACCAAGGCAACTCTGTGAACCCCTTAGGGCCTACATTTTCCTGTTTGAGCTGAAGGGAAAATATAGGCTCTATTTCCTCTTGGCAAGTCAGTGAGCTCCCTGAGAGCAAAGGCTGTGCTGGTTCCGGCTGCATCCCCAGTGCCGAGCCCATGCACAGGAGGTAATCCATCAATATTTGATGGTGGGTGATGGTTAATGAACTGCCAAGCCTATTAAGTAGTGGTGTGACGTTACACCCCCCACCCCCACCGACCTGTCCTCCGCCATGTCTCTCCTCTCTCCACCTCTACCAAATGTTTCCAGGGCCCCACTCTCTCTCCCCATGGGAACTTGGTTTTTTAAAGGTTTCCCCCAGAAGCCAGAAGATGTGGGTCTTGATAGGAGACACATGGTTGATCTAGCAACTAAATGAAGAGTATAAGCACGTGAATGTTGGTTATGATGCTTCTGAAGGAAGGACCTCAGTTCCCAGAAGGGTGAAGGTAGTGTGGCTTTTTCTACTGGGTGCGGTCACTATGGGTTTTAGTGAGTAAAATAGAAATCAACAAGAAGGGGTTTTCTCAGTCCCCGAGAATGCAGGCGTATATCATGCCTTATTTGAGAGCTTGCCTCTCTCTTTTCTCTCTCTGTCTCTGTCTCTGTCTCTGTCTCTCTCTCTCTCTCACACACACACACACACAGATATGCTATTAAATGTGGGGCTAGAAGAGACTTTAGCAATTAATTACTACCGATGATCAAAGTGAAACAGGACAAGAAAAGAATTTGCCTAAAGTCACACAGCTAGTTAGAGTCCTCACCAGATACCTGAATTCCAGTCCATGACCTTTTCACATTTTTATGAGATTATTTTGTTTTATGTTTGTTTGCTTGCTTCTGCTTAGTATGTCTTGAAAGGAGACCCAATTTCAGATTCTCCTTCTCTGAAAAATTGTAACATTTCCCAGGTAGAGCCCAGGTCCTCCTCCCAAGGGTTTTTCCCAGAATCCTGCCTCCCTTAGATTATACCTAAGCGTTTTATTGTGGGGGGTAAGGTTTCATTCAGTTTTTAAAGTTTCCCACGGGACACTGTCTCACCCAACATAGCAGGACAACCCGGACCTCTCACCTGCCCGTTTGATAAGTGATAAGTATGCTTGTCCCTCCCAGACATGGTGTGACTCCTCCCTGTCACTATCTAAATGTGCAGTCACTTGTGACACTGAAGATTTCCCTGCAAATGCAGCAGTCAGTGCTAAGGTCAGGAAAGGAGGCTACACGTATTCACTTTGCTCAGGGCTGCAGCCCAAGCCCACAGGAGCCTGCAAGGAACATCCAGGTGAGGGGATAGTTAAGCCGGGGGGGGAGGGGGAAGGGGGGCCAGTCCTGACAAGCCTTTTTGCCCTGGCGCCTTGGATGCCTGCAGGCTGCAGAGACCTCATTCTGCTTGCACCCCCAGCGCTGTCTACAAGCCAAGCTGCGGACACCATTTGTTTCAGGGGGAAAGAGCGCCACCTGCTGGCACTGAACTCTCTCTGCCTGCCAGGAATGCTGTTTCTTGAAAACCACAGTGCTGGTATTTCCAAGCAGCTCAGTGCCTGAAGGGGTCAGATCCCCCACAGTGAGGGGAAAATAGGCCACCTGTAAAATTGGTGCCAATTCCCCATGTCAGACTGTGAGCCAGTGACCTCTCCTAGAAAACCTTGGCAGAGCCCTTGTAGCACATGTCTTTCTCCTTCCTTGCTGTTGGTTTCTCCTCTCTAACTCAGAACAGAAAGAAGCTTTAGTCTCTAGACTCCTAGTTCAGCTGAGGATCCCAATGGTAAAGAGGCTGCCCAAGGTCTCACAGGGGCCCCATTTTATTCCAACACAGGCTTTACTCACACCAAGTAAAGCCTGAATGAAATTGATGCAGTTCAGATTCTTTCTCTTTGATTGAAGTAGAAATTTTGCAGCAGCATTTTCTTCACCCCGCTTTGCTACAGGCCTCTCTCCCTTCTGCATTATACTTTGTAGTGCACTTCTTGCGTTCAAATGGTGTCTCCCCTATTAGAGCCCAAGTCCCATGAAAGGAGGTTCAATATCCAAGTCTTTGCATCCAGGAGGGCTTCCTGCAAGTTAAACATCTGGGAACCAGCTACCCACATTGATTTCTCTAGGGCCTCTGAAATCAAATCCACTCTCCTGGCCTCTTGAAAGTTTGAGCAGAAATCATATTGCAATATATAAAAATATCAAATCAACACGTTGTACACTTTAAACTTATACAATGTTACACATCCATTATATCTCAATTTTTAAAAATTTTAAACTGTTACCACCACTGGTCTCCTGGGGGTCCTATCCCCCCAAAGACTGACTGAAAAGAACACATGATCCCCAGGTCCTTTTCTTAGTCTCTTCTTTCCTATTCACTACCTCCCCAAAATCACAACAGTCATTATTTTAAGGATTTTATTTCCAATCACTCCAATAAACAGATAGATAAGAAACACAGTGATTTTCCATTTGACAAAGTTTACCCCCAATTTTTCTGAATTTTTCATCCTTGAAATCAAAGAAAAAACATTCTGTTGTGAACTCCACTTACCTTTCCTCTCATCCCATCCCCAGTAAAGGACCTTGGAAACAGAACTGCAGCTTCACAGCCTAGAGATGGAAAAATGCCAAGGGGCACAATTTTCCACCAAAGGAAGCTCTACAGCCTCACACAACCACTGTGTATCTCACTTTACTTATCTGTAAACTGGGCACAATAGAAGGGTTTCCTGCTAGGAAAACTGTAAGGATTAACTAAGATAATAAGGTACTTAGACCTCACCCCCAGTAAGCACTCAAAGGAGGTTAGCAATTATCACTACATTCATTCATTCATACAAAAAACTCTACTTGGTCATCAGGTTGATCTTGTTCCTCACTTAGTTCCCCATGTGATATGTGGCAAAAATTAGGTTCACAGTCCACAGCTGTTTAATTAAGTAGGCAGTTTATTTCATAAGTAAACTATTGATGGCAAATGTACATAAAGGACAAAAATCTTTCAGGAAGGTGACAAGGGTCCAGACTGAAGCATAAAGAGTAATCATTTGGGGAAGTGCCCAAGAATACCAGGAGGGAAGATGTTTTTAAAAGGTAGTCATAAGTCAGGCATACTCAATGGGGAAAGAATAATCATGTCCTTAAATGGTGTTGGGAAAACTGAATATCCACATGCAAAAGAGTGAAACCAGACCCCTATATTACACCACTCA
Organism: Hippopotamus amphibius kiboko; assembly: GCF_030028045.1. Classification (NCBI taxonomy): domain Eukaryota; kingdom Metazoa; phylum Chordata; class Mammalia; order Artiodactyla; family Hippopotamidae; genus Hippopotamus; species Hippopotamus amphibius. The sequence goes on along the minus strand of NC_080188.1, from coordinate 139,459,691 downwards.
CAAAAATTAACTCGAAATGGATTAAAGACTTAAATGTAAGACCTGAAACTCTATCTACCTTAAATTTGCACATTATTATTTATCAGTTACACATAAATGAAGCTGGAAAAAATACAAATGAAAAAATAAAAATAAAATAAATTTTTTTAAGGTGGATATAAGGAAAATCCAGGTCTTTGGCCCCATCCATGAAGCTTCATCCACAGGCATCTGGGCCAAACTTCCCTCACTATAGAATGGTGCCAGCATCGCTGTCCTGGCCAAATTCCAGCTCCATTATTCTACCCTCTTGCCTCCCATTCTCTTTGCAGGCTCCACATGCTGATGGACTCTTCCTCTCCCGCACTATTTCGACCTGCACTATTATCAGGGTTTGTGAAGCCAGCCGAGGGGCCAAGGTTTTCTGTGGCAGGTCCTAGGTCAGCTGTGTGAGGGGCCTCCAGCCCCTGGTGCTAAGAGGTACTGCAGGAAGACTGTAGCCAGCCAGCCTTGTTGTCCTGCATAGGTGTAAGTTGGCATGCACATTTGGCAGGGAGGGTGGATTTCTCAAGGACATGCCACTACTCACTCTCCATGCCCAGCCCACCCTGTGCCGAGGCAGTAGAACCTTCTCCTTTGTCAGGCATGGAGGACATCCATTAGCCAAGCAGCAGGTAGTGAACACTGGGGGAGACAGAGGGTGTCTCTGAGAAGCAGACTGGCTGGCAGGTGAAGCATCTGGAGGTGGGTCTGTTTTGCCCACACAACATCACTGAAGAACCCACTTGGGCGTTCACATGCTAAATAGTCTAAGAAAGACATTTAACAGAATGTGGATGCCCACGAGACTGGCATCTTGGACAAACTCTGGAATGAAGCTTAGAGAACAAAACAATGCATTCTCAAGCAGGACCCTCTGCTCCCACAGTCCAAGTCTACAATCTCAGTTTCACCAGAGTTATAACAAAATGGCCTCATGCCCAGCTCACAAGTATCCCGTCGGTCTCCATCACCTTGAGATAGAGATAAAGCTCTTTCATTATTATAACATTTAGAACTGCTTTGAAAATACATTTTGTAAATAACCACATCTTTTATTTCAACCTCTTGATTGTTTTAATAAAATGATAACCTTCTAAGGCCAATTTTTTAAAGCCCCAGGGGTTCTTTCTGTGTTTATTTGTGCCCAGTCCACGTTGAACACTCGGTGCATCTCTAGTAGCTGTGTCCCCAGAGATGCCCAGGCTATGGCTGTGCCTCTTTCTTCTTCATATGCTGCCTGTTCAGCTTCGTCATGAACCCAAATGTTGATATGTTGATTGCATCTGTGAAGGTCACAGGTATGGATTCTCAAACATTGGCAGTTACCTGAATTACCAAGAGCACCTGTTAAAATTAGAGCTGCCCACCTATTAACCCCACACCTACTAAAGCTGAATCTACAAGGGTGACTTTCCTACCCACTCCTGCACCTTTGCTGTAATCACTGACATCAGACATCCAGAGATGGTGAAGGAGATAAACTCCAGACATGGCATCAGACTGAAGCCTGGGTCCAAATTCCAGTTCTGCTACTTCTAGCAGGGCAGTTATAGGAAAATCACTTAACCTCTCTGATTCTTAGTTCTCTTATCTGTAAAGTAAAAGACATCTCAAGTATTGCGAAAGTCCTCCCAGATGTTCATGTAACCCTTATTTCTCTTCAACCATTTCACACATATAGAAAGTCACAGTTTAAGGGGACTTTAGACCACCTGGTCCAGATTCCTTCCTTGCTGTCACCATTTTACACATGGAGAAACTGGGTCAGCCGGGCAAGTTCAGTTGCTATCCCAACCCATGAAGGAACAGAGATCTGACTAGAACCCGGAACTTCCGGGGCCATATAAAGTGTGGTTTGTAACATACAGAGACCGGGGGCATCACTCCTATGTTGGGTGGTGTGGGAAACACACTCTGAGACAGATATTTGCCTGCTGGAAATTTACTGGGGGTGCTCTCCCTTTAAGAGCATAAGAGAAGCAAGATTAGGCAGAGGAAAAAGTTGAAACTTACAGGACGCTCAGGAGCTGGACTGCCCGACAAAGTTATCCTGAATCAAGACAAAGGACTATTCTATGTTCCACACCAACCAGTCGCTGGATGTAGGCTTCCTGCGCGGAGGAGTTGTGATCTTTGGCCACCTTCAGATGAGGGTAATTTTTAGAGAGTGACTCTAATGTGAGTCATTAGTAGCCAATACTCCTGGCACTTGGGAGAGTAAGTACTTCGGTCCCTTGTAGGAATTCTGGGCAGCACACCACAGCATCCCATATAATGCATCTGTTGTACCACCCAGATCACTTGCTCCATTATTGTAAGGCTGCCCCTTCTGGGAGCAACTTCTGTGCTATTCTGAATGTTGTATTCACCAGGGGAAGCTACCACAGGAAGATGAGTGGGACAAACCACCACTACCACGTCTGATCTTGAAGCTGCAACTGATTCTCCCATCTCCTTCCTCTACTATCTGTTATGGATTTGTCTCACGCTTGGCCAGTACCTTTGTGGTCCTAGGTAACTTACCTGGCAGGGTGACTCAGACCCTCATCCCGGAAGAGACCAAGCCCCTGATTACCACACCCTTCTCTGCCATGACTGTTGCACTTCTCCACTTACCTAATACTGGGCGGGGGAGTACCAAGAGACGCCCCAGTGGAGCAACTGAATGCCAAACATTCTCCTCCCTGCCCCTTCATACGCACCAGGCTACGTCCTCCTTAATTACCAGGGTCAATGGCTCCTGCCAGTATGGTGACTCCTCTCCCTGCCTGCTGATCTCTTGGTACAAGGAGCCAGAAGAGACCAGATGGCAATGACAGCTCCAAGTATAATGGGCCCTTATTGTATCCTGATGCTACAATACCCTGTTCCCTCCTGAGAACCCGCACCCTGAGACCCACAGAGTCTGCAGCTGTGGGGCTGGGGAGCACAAACTCCACAAGTGGGGCACTGGGGGGAGAGTAAGCAGAACCACTCCTGCTTCACCCTTTGTTTCCTGGTTCCCTATAGTCTATCTTTTGGGGTCCCAGTGTCTTACAGCGGTTGTTCATGTAAAGTGTATACCAGGTGGGTTTCCTTGATCCCTGACACCATGGGACCACCACCCACAGTTCAGATACTGAGATGCCTGAAGACAGAGGCTGGCTGATGTCAACTGGCTGAGTCAGTTCATCTGCTTAGCTATTTAGTGCCTCTCCCACCCTGGCTACTCTCCGGTGGTACTAACATGCAATGCAAAGATCCTAACTCTTTATGTCCACTCCCAGAAGTCCATGCCTCTTCCCCAGCCACCCATGCCCTCAATCCTTCAGTCTTTTTCTCTCCAGACTCCTGCCCAACAGCCAAACCACTCACTGTTCCTCATGAGTCTATGTCTGTTATTATTTTGGTCCACTTCTCTGACCAGGACTACCACCCCGAGTTCTGCCTATTGAGAGGATTTCCTCTCATCTCTTTTTACGGACCCCTAGCAAGTGAGACTGTGGTTCACAGCAGTCCACTTTCAGCCTTCACCCACAAATAAAGCCAGCCCATCTGTGACCCAAACAGGACGCTTTTCTGCTCCATAGGCTGTGGATAATGGAGGCTCCATCGCGGCCACAGACACGGGTGTCAGCCGAAGGAGAGGCAATCCTAGTGGTGACGTGGGGTCTGAGCCATTTGCTCACGTAGCTTCCTTGTGATCTCTGGCCCTGCCTGTGCCTGATACCGGACGCACCACTTGCATTTTACAGACCCATCTGAAAGAACAGCTGCAAGCAGCTCCTGAAGAGGGACTCGGCAATGAGTGAGCAGCAGCCAACCCGCTGGCAGCTAGGGGCGTAAGTACCTGGAGGGGAAATCTGAACAGTGCACTGCAGAATCCACCCTAGCATCACATTAAATCTTCATAGCAAACGTGTAAAGAAGCTGGAGAGGGTGTTAGTACCTCCCTCTTGCAGATAAAGAACCTGAACTATCTCAAGATTAAACAGCTGTGGTGGATGGCAAATCAACTCATCATCAGAACAACGCTCCCTAAAGCAGCAGTCCGATAGAGATGTAATGGGAACCATGTATGTCATTTTAAATTTTCTAGTAGCAACATTAAAAATTGTTAAAAGATACAGGTGGAATTAATTTTAGTAATATATTGCATTTGAACCAAGAGCTCCGGAATATGATTTCAGCATGTAATAACTATGAAAAATTAATGAGACATTTTACATTCTTTTCATCATACTAAGCCTTTGAAATCTGGCATGTGTTTCACATTTATAACACATCTCAATTTGAACTAGCCACATTCCAAGCACTCAAAAGCGACACGGGGCAACTGTATCAGAAGCCACAGCTCTAGACTCTATCCAATTCTCTTTCCCATCCTCCCTGAGATATGACTTCTGAATTGGCAGGATCTTAAGCCTTGGAGAGAGATGCTTGGGCAGTAACCCTGCCTTTGGTGGAAATCTATGTCCTTACCATTTACAAAGCTTCCAGAACCCTCACTCCTTTGGCACAACATGTTCTGCTGCCCCCATTTAGCTTCGCAGGTGTTGCTACCACTTGCTGGGAAGGTTCAATTTGAAAAGAAAAGAAACAAGCAGTGGTAGACAAATGTTTAACTCCATCTCTGTGTGTACCCTGTAATTTAATGCTAAATCCAGCTCAGTTTGGTTTCTGTGGCAACGGAGAGAACCAGCTCTCCATGGCTCATATGTCAGATTTCTAAATGCAGGATGCCTACAACATACTCAACATCCCACATGTCTGAGCTCTGATGTTCTCAGAAGCCCTCGATTCTGAGCTTGATCCACAGGTATAAGGACGTAATATAGAAGCTTCTGTTAAAATCTTTGCCCAACATAGAAAATGTAGGGGAAAGTGGATGAGGGAGCTTTCAATTCTAAAAACCATGAGAAATGGGAAAGCTCTTCACTGGTTTAAGAAGACTTGGGAGAAGGACTTTGTGAGACAAAAGGAGGCCTTAGACCTGATGTAGTCCTTGCCAACCCACAAAGCCTTAGCAGATGTACGTGTTCTGTGGATGCACTGGTGGCAGTCATGAGCCCTCAATAGCAAATTTGCTTTCTTTTGTCTCTTTCCTTTCAGCAAGTAGCAAGTATGGAACTGGGGAGGAATGGGTTTATATCCTGGTCCTAGCATTGGCTTAGATGCTGGAGTTGCTTCTTTGCCTCTGGGTCCAGAGATGTGGAACCACCCTAGAAAACCCTCTACCACCCTGGCCAAGGTCCCAAGATTGGGGTGAATTATTTAAGGATCTCCTGAAAGCTCCTCCCCATTCAGTACCGAGATTTTTCCCATGGACTCAGAACCCCAGAACAGACCAGTTTCCTTAGAAGCCTCTAGAGTAGTGACTTCCAGAATATTTTTTTACTGCAACCCACAGTACAAAATGCCAGTAACATCATGATCCGTGACACTGGTCTACCCACATTCCCAGTGAGTTCCTCAAATCATTCTTCACACCCTATCCAGAGTGATCTTTTCAAAGCACACATTGTATGGACAGAAAACTCCTTGGTTACCTCTCATTGCTCTCAGAATAAACATAAAACCCCATTAACTTGGCTAAGGAAACCCAACAGGCCCCACATCCCGTCTGCCTCGCTGGGTTCTTCTCACACTCAGTCCCCTCCACACCATCACACTCACTGTGCTCACTCACATTGCAGGCTGTGCACAAGCCCTTCCTTCTGCCTGAAGCCTTCTTGCACTGCCTACCCTCAACCTGGTTTACCCCTGACCATCCTTCAGGACTCAGCTCAGCCATCACTTCCCTGACTTCTCTGGCCAGGTGTGATCTTTTGCTTATAAGCACTGGAGATTTCTCCTTCGATACACTGGTCACCATTGCAGTTTTGCATTTGTTGACATGACTATTTGCATAACATCTAGCTCTCCCACTGAACGTTAAACTCTGAAGAGCAAGAATACTTTCTGATTTTTCCAGCATTGTATCCTGGTGGCTATTACATTGCTTGGCATAAAGTAAAAGCTCAATAAATATCCGTCACATGAATGAATGAATAAATTCCAAATTCCCACCCTCCATCTACGCAGGGCTGGGTTGGAAAACAGATGCCATTTCCAGGTTGACAGACCAGGAGTCTGTCCCAGCTACAGAATCATCCCATTATTTTGCTCCGGAATGGTGAAAGCAGGAACTGAGGTTCCAGGAAAAGAATCTGCTGATCCGTGATAGGATAGCATTTTGCTGGGGTTTTTTCCTTTTTTCTTTTCTTACTGCTCTTCTCTGCTACCCCAGTTGGTTCAGTCTTTGGGCTTCCACATAGCCCTGCTGATGCCCGCCAGGTGAAGGGAGGACATGCCACGAGCAGAGGATGGTGCTGCCTGAGCCCTCTCTGAGCCACCCACACTGCTCTGAGCAACCGCTTTCTCTGACCACCGGTCTCCCTCCATCTGTGGGGCCTAATGAGGCCATTCTCTCAGCTACTCCACTCAGTCTGCGGCTCTCCTTGCAGCCAGTGGCTTTCTGAGTGTAGTTTCAAGGCCTCTAGAGACAATAGTCAGCTCTTTGTCTCCTACTCTGCCAACAATGTCATTTTGGGTCTATTTTCAGTGGGAAGTTTTAAAAACTATACCTTAAAAAGTAAGCTACCCATCACCTACAGCAGTACTGCACATCAAATAGTACCTGGCATGGGTGCAACATTTTCCAAAGCTCCCACACTCTGGAACTTTATTTCACTCTTTCAAGGGCCCTGGGAAATTGGTGGTGCAATTACCCAACGTTCCAGCCTGAATGGTTCAGTGACTACGCAGGAAGGGGAAGAAATGGAACTTGGACCCAGGACCTATAATCCTGAGTGCCTTCCCTTTTCCGCTCACCCCCTGTCTCATCTGGTTGCAATAGTCCTTCCTTGAAGGAAGCACATCAGTCTGGGGACCTCAGTAGCTAAGAGGTCACAGAAGCTTCCAGGCAGCCCTCCACCCCCTAAGATACAAAGAAGTGACCCTGAGCTAGGGAGGGTGGGGCAGTGTTTGTTTGTCAGTTGTTTCAAATATGGGAAGAGCTGCCTCACTAGACCTCAGAGAGCAGCAAACTGGCAGAGATGCTCGTTAACTCTCCAGTCTATTCTGTGATGCTGTAGTTTGCCACTTACTCTTTCTACCAAGGCTCTAGATCCCTATTCCAAGGTCATGTCAGAAAGTTATTAGGGAAAATGCTCCATGCTTGGAGCATTCTGTGAGAGGCAGCGTAGCACAGCCAAAAGGAATGTTGGCTTTTATTTTCCAAAAGCCGCAGGTTTGGATCCTGACCCTGCCTGTGTGACCTTGGGTTATCTCTCAGAGCATCAGTCTCTTCACCTGTAAACTGTGGCTTATAATGTAATACTCATCCTTATCAGGTTATAATAAAGATTAATGAGGTACAGTGCCTGGTACAGTGCTTGGCACAGAGGAGTGCTAGAAAACTTAAGAGCTTTTATTTATTAGTTTTTCTAAATCTGTTTAATTCAGACTGAGAAGCTGCTGCCTTAGAGACACTGTCATCTTTTGTTGCATTGATGCAAGTATAGCATTTCCATGACAGGATGACAGAGCCCTTCTGGTGCTCTGCAATACAGACCGTGTCTGGAGTGTGTCTGTTTCTGAGCTGAGCACTTATAATCTATCAAGTGTCGATGTTACCTTCTTCCCATCCATGTTACAAACACTTCAGGGCAGAGACCATGTTCTAAACAGCTCTGCAGACTTAATTCACAGTCCTTGTCCACAGTGCTGGACATAAGGTGGGCATTCTATAAATAGCTAGTATTGTCAGGACAGGGATGGCCACGTGAGGATTTTCCCAGGACTCTGAGAAAGGCTGTGAACAGTCCCCCTGGGCAGGCCTCACTTGGTCCCAGTGACATTCACCTAGCAAAAACCCCTGGGCGTATTGCCCTTGCCACCTTACTTGGGACAGCAGCCCAAAATCACACAGACAGATTCTGTGGGTGCCAGGCCTGAAACTTGGTCCTAGGGGAAGAAGACTAACATTTTCTGAGCATCTTCTGTAGATCAAGGATGAAAAAACCAGAGAATTCAGTTCTCTTCTGTCCACTGAGCCCCTGGGGGATGCCCAGAGACCCGCGGGGAGATGTACAGAAGTGCCTGTTCCAAGCAGGAGTCCTCCAGTGCCACCTCCTGCCCTCCCCTCCCCTCAGCAAAGTCCCCTGGTGAGGGACACTTTGCTGCAGTGCCCTCACTCCTGCCTGTAGACAAGCATTTGTCTTCGGCAGATTGCAGCTGCCAGCTCCTCCCCAGGAGGCAGAAATGACTCCTCGGGAAGGTGCGGGCTGTGCCCCAGGACCTGTCGGGATGAGGATGAAGGATGCCTGTGGGGCTCTCTCTCACCATTTGTTTGCTGATTTGGTTCCTTGCAATTCACTTTAATGTTCACTGCCTTTTCCATATGTGTCCTTCCCTCTCTGTTCTGCATTCTCCTAATACAGTACAGCAATGTATTTTGTCACTCTTGCTTTCCAAAAATAATTCCAGACTAGAGCTTTTTTATTTGCAATTGCAGGGCTGCCTGGGAACATAATCCTCTCTTTGCTGGGTAAGATATGGTTGGAAATGAGCTCCTCTGGGTAGTGTGCCCCGAAGGGTTAATATCCTGGGGAGAGATGCCTAGGCCAGGCCTGAGAGCCCCAGAATAAGCATTTGCTGAGAGAATGTTTCTAAGAAAAATGGGACATAGATGGTTACAAAGAAGAAGTGAGTTTATTTTGTGCCGAGCAGTATTACAGGCGTTAGGGATGTATAATGGTAAATTTTAAATATATATGGATATATAATTGTATATGAGTGGTATCAATAAGACATAGATGCTATATACAAGATAAGTGAATTAATAAAGATGGTGACAATATGCCCCAATCAAGCAAAACAAGATGAAGCATGCCTACTGGTTTGCCAGCACTTTGATAACTTTCCAGTGTTGTGATCTAGGGCAGTGAACATTTCTCTTTCAAAAGCCTTGTTTTTAGAATCAGAACCTGCTCCCCAACTACCCACTCAACCCACCATAAATAAACCTCCTACTGTGTGAAAGACTCTTAGGACATGATTACATGCAGATTAAGCAAAAGGCACATAATTGCACATTTCTCAGCACCCTTTTGGTCACACATCGATGAGGTTTCTGAAACTAGTTCCAATTCCCTAGTTTAAATCACAGCTCTCTTGTACAACATTTCTAAGCATTTAAAAAATTAGAAATAAGTGAACAAAACATTGTGCTTGTTTTCCAGGCCTCAGGCTCATAAACAGTCTTCAGAAAAAAACCTCATTCACTGCAATCAGCTGGTCAGTCTGGGCCTTACTTGTCCTTTTGACATCCTTTCTCCTGGCCTCCCAGTCCCCAAATCCAGTCCCTGGATGCCTCTTGCTCATAGACTGTTTTTTTAATGATTATACCTTCTAAAAATAATAACAATCTTACATGGACCAGCCCTCACCGCAGTGCCTCTTTCTAGATCTTCCCATCTCCATCGCAAGTCCTGACATTCCTTCCTATTTGATTGTCAAATCTGGTCTCCTTCCAGGGTCAGCATTAGCGGTCTTTTCCAACAACCATTCCAGAATTATACATTTTCTCCAACACTATTATAGGGTCTAAGTACAATGTCAGTGGCAGTAAATGTGTTCGTCATTTTCTGTCTATGGCATGATTCCTTCCAGTCTGCTAACTTTCTGGAACCCAAATCACTGATGCAGCTGGTATCAGGGTGTCTGAAAAGAGGCAGCTGTCACTTCACATCCTGCAAAATGTTTCCACAAAACAGCCCCAAAATGTTAAAATCTTTCACTAGGGAGAGCTGATTCATGGAATTTAAAATAGGATTTCTGTATGGCTGAGTAATTCTGTTGAGGAAAATAGAAAAGGAAAAAAAAAATATTGCCTTCCTCAAGTCCTTCCTTTTGAGGCCAAGTCAGGGCACAGAGCATCGTGGACACTGGATGATCAGTTTGGATGATGGGAATGTTGGAGGTGAACTTTCTAAGGTAGAAATTCTTATGGGTTCTGGAAGAGTTTACAAAAAGTGCACAGCTCCTGCACGTTCACTTAGGCATCTCTTCCCAGGCAAGAAATGGCAAGCTGGAAGCTAAAACCAAAATGCACCAGCCCCGTAAAACCCCTGATAATATCTGTTTCCTGCCATAAATTCAGCAAAATAATTGGTGACAAGGTCACCATGACCTCTTTGAGACACAAGACTGGATCCCATCCCTTCCTGCCTTCCTAGGCTCTTTTCATCATTGAACCTTCTTGGTCTTATACATTCAACCTCCTTCCAACAACTGGTTTTTTCCAGTTGACTTTTAACATCTAAACTTTTCACATGAGAAAAATCAACTTTGCTCAACATTCCCTTTGCTGGCTCCTCCCCATCTCCCTGCCCTTTCAGTTTGGATTTCCTGTAAATTGGTGCAGACACTTTGGAAAACTGTATGGAAGTTTCTCAAAAACCTAAAAATAGAACTACCACATGACCCAGCAACTCTACTCCAGGGTACACATCTGAAAAAAACAAAAACACTAACTCAAAAAGATACATACACCCCTATGTTCATAGCAGCATTATTACAATTGCCTAGATATGGAAGCAACCTAAGTGTCCATCAACAGATGAGTGGATAAAGAAGATGTGGTACATATAAACAATGAAATACTACTCGGCCATAAAAAAGAATGAAATTTTGCCATTTGCAGCAACATGGATGTACTTGAAGGGTATTCTGCTAAATGAAATAAGTCAGAGAAAGAAAAATACTGTGTGATATCACTTATATGTGGTATCACTTTATACCACAAACTCGTGAATATAACAAAAAAGAAGCAGACTCACAGATATAGAGAACAAACTAGTGGTTACCAGTGGGGAGAAGGAAGTGGGAAGGGGCAACATAGGCATAAGGGAGTAAGAGGTACAAACTATTAGGTATGAAATAAGCTATAAGGGTATATTGTACTACGCAGGGAATATAGCCAATATTTTACAATAACTATAAATGGAGTATAACCTTTAAAAATTATGAGTCACATTGTACACTTGTAACTCATGTAATATTGTACATCAACTATACTTCAATTAAAAAATAATAATTTTTTTAATGTTAGGATTCATCAAGGCTCAGTCCTAAGGCTTCCATGATTCTCCTTCTACTCTGTCTCTGGAAAACCTCACCCATACCCGCTGCTTCTATTACCACTGATTCTCACATGATTCACAGTTTCCTATGGTGAGTCCAGGTCCCTCCTCAGCCCCACACCCGTCAAGGCACCTCCCATTAACCACGAACAAATCCCACTCATTATCTTTCCCATGTCCCAATCTCCCAGACAAGGACCCACACAAAAAAGACAAGACTCTCTATTGCTAGTGTTTCCTGACTTCCTGAATAGTACCATCCTTCAACCATCAATTTAGAAGTCATTCTTGACATCTGCCCCTGCTACTTCCCATAGCCAACTCATCACCAAATCTTATCAATTTACCTGTTAATATCTCAGACCCCTCAACTTTCCAAATGTCTTCCTGTTTAAGACCTTTCACGTGCTATTCCACTGCCTAGAAAGATCTTCCTTCTCCTGGTTATCTGGATCTCAGGTCAACGATCACTTCCTCAGGGAAGCTGTGCTGACATCTTTGTTGAGGTCAAATTCCCTTATTACTACTGGACCTCCAGAGACTTTGTCACTGTTGCAACTTTACATTTGTTGGTGTGGTTCATAGATGAATAAATGCCTCTACTAATATCGTAAGCTCCTGGAAAGTAATCTACCTTTGTGCACCACTGTCAGATTAGCAACTACGTAGTTTCTGTCACACAACCACTTGCCATACAAATATCTATTTAAAGAATGAATAAACAAAAGAAGTTCCAAAGTTATTATGAGCACGCTTGGAGTGATTCTGCAGCATGCTGTCACTCTCAGACCAACTTGATTATCTGCAGCAGATTATTTATATTTATCAAAATCTTTTCATAATTAAGAAGCTAAAGTAATCAAAGTGAGGGATGAGAAAAAATACATATATATGTGTACGTATATATCTGAAAGCTTCTTGTGAAATGCCAAACAAGCTATGAGGTGACCACAGAAGGTTGAGTAGTAAAAACCATAGCCCCAAAACCAAGAAATGACTGTAGAGATTTACAATCCTGAAATCATGCTGAAAAGACAGGGTCTTTTCTTTAGGACAGTGTCTCCTAGCTCCTGGTCAATTTGCTAAAAACCAATTCCCAGAGAGCCAATTCCATAGAACAAAATTTGGGCAAATGGGCTTGCTTTAATACTTCTCCAAGTATGATGCCTGTGTCACCTGCATTATCACCACTTGCAATGCTAATTGAAAGCACAGGCCATCCCAGTCCTACTAATGTTGGGGTCCAGGAATTCAGATTTTAAATATCCCAGTTGATTCTCATGCAAGCTAAAATTTGAGAGCAGGACTGTTGTTATAGAGAGTAGACGGCCATGATTTGCAAAGACATTGAGCTAGCCTTCACTTGTCTCTTGGCAATCCCCAAGTAATGACAAGCACCTGTCAAATGCTGCAGTGAAACCGTCCCTCCTGAGTAAACAAGGATGTCTTGCTTTCTAAATTTTTTAGGAACAGTTTGCTTTAGATAAAGATAATTTGGGCACCAAGGAGGTTAGGGGAAGTCATTCTTGCTTGGGAGCTGAGTGGAGAGTACTGTTCCTTGTAAAAGCCTCTGGCCAGTGGGCTAGATCCAGAACTGACCTTAGAAAGCAGGGCCTGAAGGAAACAGAGCCTTGCAAGGTTTTGGCAACCAGGAGTTAGGGAGAGGCTTCAGTCATGGATGGCCTCATGACCCTGGGCAGCAGAAGACATCTATATAAACTAAGAGGGTTAGGAGATAGACTGAGGTCAAGGGAGAATGGCTTTGCTTAAGACAGTACAGAAAATCCAATCCCTGCCCCTATACTTATTTCGCTTTAGGTAATCACATTTCTGAGGACATCTGTGTCTGGGATGCTCTCATCAACAGAGGCGGGAGCATGGTCCACCCTAGGAAGTGGACTATTATAATAATAATAGATATTACTCTTTATGGTGTGGTTACTACATGGAACCCTGCCTTCTGACTATAATCCACATCATGAAGGAAGCAGATGGAATTATTAGCACCACACAGAAAAGAGGTCTAAAAGATTTGGTAATTTGCCCAAGGTCATGCAGCTAGAGTAGTGGGGCTGGATCTGAGCCCGGATATGTGCCCTTTCACTGAGTCACGACTTTAGGTGGTAAATTAAATTTATGCAAGTTAACTACTAATTCCATTCCATACTCATCCAAAGTCTCTTCTAACGGGCTCCCTCAATTCTAGTTTACCATCCTACTCCCACTTTAGATCTTTCTCTAACTTTATGCTCTGCCCAAATCAAGCCAGAATTCTATTTCTTTTCTTTTCACATACTTTTTAAACAAGCATTGGATGTTTCTTAAATAAAAGTAAACATTATGTATTAGGCACTTACCATGGGCAAAGTACTATACAAGGATGTTAAAGACATGGGCTCTGCCCTCAAAGAGTGTACAAGCCAGGGAGGGTATCAGTAAGACATAGACATAAGTAGCACAAATCAAATGGAAAGTAAAAAGAATTACGAAGAGTAAAATTAATATTTCCAGCTGGGACGAAGTGAGAGAATAGCATTGACATATATACACTATCAAATGTAAAATAGATAGCTAGTGGGAAGCTGCTGCATAACACAGGGAGATCAACTTGATGATGGGTGATGACTTAGAGGGCTGGGATAGGGAGGGTGGGAAGGAGTCGCGGGAGGGAGGGGATATGGGGATATATGTATAAATACAGCTGATTCACTTTGTTGTACAGCAGCAACTGTCACAATAATGTAAAGCAATTATACTCCAGTAAAGAGCCTTAAAATATTATTTCCATTAGTTTCTCTATAACATCTCTACTCCCAAATGTACTTCATCTTGAATCAACTCAGTAACATCTTAGCTGGTTACTCATCTTAGTCCTCAATGCATATCTGTTCTATCCCAGCCCATCTTGCTTATCTTTGCAAAATTCATCTTTTCCCAAATTCTTCCTCATCATCATTTCAGCCTTCTGCTCAAGGATCTCTGATAGATCATTACTGTTTTTAGATCAAATCCACTTTACTTACAGGACACTCCAGGCCATCCCTAACTGATTTGCTTCACTTGCTGGTCTAAGAGTGAAACCTGGTGACCCAGCCCCATGAAAAGCTGAAAGCAGGAGACTGTCCCGCATGGTTGCTGTGGTGTTATGGCTCAGTGCAGTGCAGCATGCTTGCTTGCCCTGGCTTATGCAATAGATGTTCTCAGGCTATTGTGAATATTGTTGGAACAGCTGCATATCCTGGAGAGGTTGGGTACAAATTGCACTCTGTGCACTAAATCCACTTTTCTCATTGATTAACATTGTGTTTCCCAGAGCTATTTTTTCTCCTATGTACATTTCGTTTGGCAGGTCTTCCAATACTCTAGTTTGCATCTTCTTTGCATCACCTGAGACCCATTATCTCTAATCATCTTACCATCTGTGAATGCACGGAAAGGAAGACTACAACTGAATAGTCTTCAGCGGATCCCAGAAAAAAATGTGTCATTAACTGTTGTGAATAATTTATCTGTTTAAGTTTTTGTATTGAGTTAGCTTAAAATACATTCCTATCCTCACTTACTGAAAGAATTTCAAATCTGCTGACTGGCAAATAGCAGAACCAGGCCAGCCCCTGAAGTGCGCAGCAGTGAAAAAATAGGGTTCTCTAATGAGAAGTTTCTATTTGGGTCTTGTTTGAATAAACCAGATGTGAAAGACATTTGAAAACCATTGGGAAATATGAATATAGACTAAGTATTTGCTAATATTGGGAAATAGTTATTAATTTTGTTAGATTAAAATAGCATTGTAGTTATAGGAGAATATGTTCTTTAAGATACATACTAAGAATTTAGAGATGAAATAAAATTGTGTTTATAATTTATTTCAAATTCTTCAATTCCCAAAAAAAAAGACCTGAAAAGAGATTAAGTAAATATGACTAAATGTTAACAGTTGTTAAATCTAGATATTAGCTATACGGTGTTTATTTTACTATTCTCTTTCTATTTTTCTGTAGATTCAAAATTTTTTATAATACAGGTTTTTTATGGTGCCAAGGCAAGGAAAGGTTATATAATATTTATGTTCTAGGCTATTTATTGACCCTTTCTTTTACATTATCTTATTAAATGTCACAATGACAAGTGAAACTCCATTTTACAGATGAAGATTATGAGGCTTAAAGGGATCCAGTCAGTCCTCCAAAAACCATTAAACATCTGTGATATGCCAGACAAAATTCCTGCTCTCAAAAGACATATTTATCACTTAGCAAGAACAAAGAGCTAAATAAGTCATAAACAACAACTACTACTATCATTTATTGAGCACCTACTGTGACAAACATGGTGACAAGCACTTCATATGTCTTAACGCACTTCATCTTTACAATGACCCTCTGAGGTTAGTAGTGTTAGCATTCCCATTTTATAGATGAGAAGACTGAGGCCCAGAGAGGTTACACACATCGCCCGAGGTCAGACAAAGAGTACAGTAAAGTGTCCTGGGCGCTACGACAGGTATATATACAGGACCCCATAGAGTACAAAGGAAGAAGTGATCATTCTTTTTAAAAAGGAAGCCATCAGGAAAGGCAGCACATAGAGGCTAAATAAGTGTCAATCCCACCTACCAAGCAACAGAAGTGGAGCTTGAGCCATTGTACACCTAACTCAAGTTTCTCAGCCTCAGCACTACTGACATTTGGGGCTGGATATTGTGGGAGTCTGACCTGTGCATTATAGGACATTTAGCAGCATCACCACCTACTAGCTGCCAGGAAGGACCTCCTGCTATGACGTGCAGAAAGGTTTCAGACACTGCCAAATGTCCCTGGGGAACAAAATAGCCTCTCATTGAGAAACACTGATCTGCTTTAAACTGCAAACTCCCAGTAGTGAGTCCATAAACTACACTTTTAAAATTTTTAGCTAAATATAAATGGGATCCCCGGATAATGTCTTATCAGAAGGTCCTCTGAAAGGACCATGTGACAGGCACCTTCTCCAGCCCATTTAAACAATATTGCTCTGTTCCTATTTTCAAAATAGAAGATGGATGTTTAACCTTTAGTTAAACTAATCTCAACCTTTGGCTATTAAAGTCATCTCTAGTGCTAGAGAAGAAAATTATTTCTACACAAATCCTGCCTTTTGCCTGACTCTACTTTCTGGAAGTAAATTTAGTTTTAGTCAAATGAGAAGGTTTCAAAGGCATTTTGTCCATTTTCTTTCCTGAATTGTTATGCTTCTGACTGTTCCTTGAATATAATTGGAAGATCCTAGTTGTTTTCTCACTACAATGTTGAAGAAACCTTTTGTATATAATTTAAAAGCCCTGACAAATTCTTTAATGTGGATTTTGAAGCACCTTCCCATCGAGTCAAACAAACATCCTTTCAGCAACTAGAAAAGGAAGAGGCACAAAGAAATCCAGTCACCACTCCAAACATTGAAACCATGAGGACCAAATATATTCAAGCTTCCATCCTTTGCTTTCATCACTTGTATTAACTTACAGTGTATGTTGCTCTTCAGACAAGTGAACGACTCGTGAGCATCTTTCAAATTGGAATTTGCAGACTATATGATTGATAACAGTACTGCAGGCAGGAAACCAACATGAACCTAACTGCCCAGCCATATCCCACTCACCAGGCAACTCAAACATTGCTCAGTCCCAATAGCGTTAATACTGTTGCGGTAGACTCCGTCTAGGGAGTGGATTCGTGATCTCCGAAGGAAAAGAATTTCTCCTCGGGATCAATAACAAGTCACCGCTCAGGTTTAAGCCACAGAATAACAGTTTATTAAGAGGAGAGTACAGCAGCTTCTGGCACAGACACCAGAAGGGGGTGGAGAGACCCGAGAAGGGGTCTTACATGAGTGAGTTATATACCTTCAGAGCAGAGTTAATTACAGTCCCCACCTTAGGATTGGTTATTAGGGTTGATTGTTAGGATTGATTGTTTCTTTAAAATATTCACCAGAACAAAGAATTTCCTTCCTCAGTGATCTTGTGACATCCCAGGTAACCCCCACCCTAGTTGTTGATCGAGATCGCAAGGGAGAGTCATAAGAATCAATCTTAAAGAATGAGTGAGGTTCTTCCAGTTCTCCCACCTCTCCCCCGGCCAAGTCAGCCCCTGGAACTCTCAGTACTCATGAGATGATAGTCAGTGCTTCTGAAAAAAATGGCAGACAGATAAAAATCTAGGAAAACCGAAAACAGGAGCAAGCCCATGTTGACTTACCTCAAGTATTATATCACCATTTTTAGCAACACGGGTAGGTTAAAATAGGGCTAGAGAATATTTTTTGCAAGATATCTGTCTCTGGAGGTAGGCTTTATTTTTAATTAAGCATATCTTTCACCTAGAGTTCTTATCAGGGCTGACATTATGAAAGGGTGAGTTAGCAATTGTCTGAGTAGGGTGATATCCACAGTGCTGATAAAGGACTTTGGAAAAGACTTTTGCATCCTCTGATGGATCCCTAAAACTCCCTTAAAGTATGATCCTTTTGGCTTAAAGCTTTGGTCTCTGGCAAAATGAAACATAAAACAGAGAAAAACCTTTGAAGTGGTTAGTGGTTATCAGATATTCACAGCATGGTGTGAATAAGTTTCAGATACTGAGAACAGGTTTTTACAGGAGACACTGCAATAAGATACTCATATTTCATATATTTCCCATAACATTTTAGGAAGAAATATCTGTGAAACTGGCTTAGAACTTTCTGCAATCCCATTCTTTCCACCTTAGAAAGAGGAACAATTATGTAACAAAATTAAAAGTATATTCCAGGTCATTTAATAAAGAAAAGAAGATACTGATACCTTACTGATGCATGACTGTCATGGATGGAAAGGTAGAGGGAAAGTAGGAAGGATAACTAAAAATGCATCTACTTAACAGGATCCTACTCTAGGTCTCATGGTACCCTTCAAGGACATCTTGCACCAAGAATAAACACCTTGCCATGCTTAATAAGACAAAAGCCTTAGGCTTATACTTTCCTCCAAAGACACACAACAGAAATTGTGCACATTTTTTTAAGCTCTTTATCGGAATATAATGACTTTACATTGTTGTGCCAGTTTTTGCTGTACAACAAAGTGAATCAGCTGTGTTTATACATATATCTCCATATCCCCTCCCTCCCGCGACTCCTTCCCACCTTCCCTATCTTGCGCACATTTTAAAAATCTTTTTCCCCCCTAGCCCAGGCCCATTTGGTGTAGTAAGTATAATTTTATGATACTGGAATTTGTTATGAGCTGAATTGTATCACCCTCAAAATTCATATGTTTAAGCCCTAACCCCGAGTATCTCAGAATGATACTTTATTTGGAGATAGGGTCTTTGAAGAAGTAATTAAGGTTAAATGAGATCATTTTGGTGGATTCTAATGACTGGTGCCCATATGAAAAGAGAAGATAAAGACACAGGTACACACAGAGGGAATACTGTGTGAAGATTCAAGGAGAAAAAAAAGGAAATGAAAAGAAAAGAGAAAAAAAAAGGATGCAAGGAGAAGATAGGCATCTACAAGGCAAGGAAAGAGGCCTCAGAAGAAACCAACCCCACTGACACCTTGGTCTTAGACTTACACCTACCAGAATTGTGAGAAAATAAATTGCTGTTGCTTAAGCCATCTTGTCTGTGGTACTTTTTTATGGCAACCCTGGCAAACTAACATAAACTTCAAAATGCTTGTCACCATGAATTAATTTTATTTGAAAGCCTAAGTTTATTTATACAGGGTATGTATTCCTGCCCCATTGTGTTGTGGTCTAAGGAGCTCTTCTGAGTTATCATTCATCAGAATTTCTCAAAAGTTAATCAAATGGAATTTATGGAAACCCAACAGTCTAAAACCATCAAGAGAATTTATTGCAGCCAGATGCCAGTGGAATTGGGCCAACATGAATTGTTTCTCAGAAAAAAAAATTCAGATGTCACTCCAGAGTTCCCAAGCAAACTCTTTGGGCACCCTTTGTTTTGATGCTGTTTTACTTCTGAAAACATCCAGGCCACTCTTTCTCGCCCACACTTTGCATTCTGTAATTCTTTATACTCTCAGAGGTCAGCAAGAATTTCTATTAATGATGCTTTCTCATACATTGCTGGTAGGAGTGTAAAATGGTATAGCTGCTTTGGAAAACAGTCTGGCAGTTCCTCAAACAGTTAAACATAGAGTTACCATTTGATTTAGCAATTCCACCCCTAAGTATTTACCCAAGAGAAATGAAAACATATGTTCACAAAAAACTTGGACACAAAAAACACAAAGCAGTATTTTTATAATATCCAAAAGGGCAAACAATCTAAATATCCATCAACTGAATGAATAAACAAAGTGTGGTACATCCATACAATGGAATATTACTCTGCAATAAAAGGGAATGAAGTATTAATACATGCTACATCATAGATGACTCTTGAAAACACTATGCTGCATGAAAGAAGATAGACATAAAAGGCCACATATTGTGTGATTTCATTCACATGAAACAGCCAGAATGGGCAAATCCATAGAGACTAAAATTAGATTAGTGATTGCCAGGAGGTGGGGGCAAAGAGGAGTGAAGAATGATGGCTGATGGGTCCAGGGTTTCTTTATGGGGTGATGAAATCCTCTAAAATCAATTGTGGTGATGGGTGCACAACTTTGGAAAACAGTCTGGCAGTTCCTCAAACAGTTAAACATAGAGTTACATTTGACTTAGCAATTCTACTCCTAAGTATTTACCCAAAAGAAATGAAAACATATGTTCACAAAAACCTTGTGAATATACTAAAAACTATTGAACTGTACTTTTTAATTGGGTGGAGTATGTATTACATGAATCATATCTCCAAAAAGTTATTTTAAATAAACAATATTTTCTCATTCCCATTTCCTTCTTGCTGTGCTCCTCTTCCCAAATCCAAAACATACACCACAGGCTTCCCCTTTGACAGGGGTAACACAAAAAGGGATTCAAAGTTAGGATCTAGAGTAGACAGTCACTAAGACCCTTTTCAAACCTCAAGAACTGAAAATATCTATTGATGATTTACTATTAGTTTCCTGTTGCTGCTATAACCAATTATCACAAACTTGGTGGCTTAAAACAAGAAAAATTTATTATCTTATAGTTATGAATATCAGAAGTCTGAAATGGATTTCCCTGGGATAAAATCCAGGTATCACCAGGGTTGTGTTCATTCTAGAGGTTCTAGGGGAGAATCTGTACCCTGTTTTTTCCAGTTTCCAGATGCTGCCTGCATCCTTGACTCATGATTCCTTCCTCTGTCTTCAAAGCCATCAGCAGAGTATCTTCAAATCTTTCTCTGATTCTATTAAAGACCAATGTAATTCCATTGTGCCCACCTCAATAATTCAAGATAATGTCCCTGTCTCAAATTTTAATATAATTATATATGTAAAGTCCTTTTATGCTGTAAAGTAACATATTCAAAAGTTCCAGGGACAGAACATGAATATTTTAGCGGGCCATTATTCCCACTATCACATCTACCATGTCAGTGAGTGATTATAGCATTTGAGGGGGGCAGTGGACCTTCGGTAGGGACCATGGAAGAGAGAGAAAGCAGTATAATCAGGTCCTCCACAGAGCAAATGCCTATAAAGACCACAGAGTAAATGCCTACAAAGTCCACCCCAGGCACATAGCCCGGCCCTTTAATTTGTCTCCTAATGGATCTCCACAATCAATACACATAATTTTAATTTTTCAAAAAGACAGAAAGAAAAACCCACAGGTTTGAAGTGGCTCTTGAAGAAGCCTTAAAAGCATTTGGAAAAGGCAGCAGTGATTCCCAAGAACCAGCATCAGTTCAAAAAGATCAGGACCTGACAATTTCACCTCTTTTTTTTTTTTTTCCTTTGAGGGGACATTCTGATCAGGAAAATGTGGAGATGCAACATGTCTGATCTACTCCAAACTATCAATTTTCATACTATCCAGGAAGCAGAATGGACTACAATGTAAAGCAATTCTCCACATAAACAACTGGCAAAATAATCTTTGCTTAACAGATATTGATGAATGAATTGGTGTCATCTCTTGAGTAAGTCTCTAGTGTTGAGACACAGGGCTGAGACTTAACATTCTCATCAGTGGCTTAGATGAATGATTATCATGCTTGTCAAGGATGGAAAGCCAGAAGGGAGATCGTGAACAGAATGGCTTTGTGTACAACACAATTAGATTAGATCATGGGCACACGTGGAGGGCAAATGAGGCTGGGGCCTGATCATCAGGGGAAATGACATGCTCAGAGCTTTGCTTTAGATTCTCTGTGATATCTAAAAGGGAAAACTGAAATAGAGAAAATCCAAAAGATATGAATATACCAAAGTTCAGAAAGGGCAATAGACAGGGTCCATTAGAGACAAGAGTAAAGATGTGCCTGCAGACAGAAGACGCGCAAGGGCACAGGGAAAGGAGGCAATGGACAAAGAAGCAGTAATCATGGAAGAGAGGAGGCATGAGTAAGGGGTAAAATTTCCGGGGAGCTAAGAAAGGATAGGGTCAGGGGACTTCCCTGGTGGTCCAGCTTGCAATGTAGGGGATGAGGGTTCATTCCCTGGTTGGGGAGCTAAGATCTCACATGCCATGGCGAAAATAAGCCTGCACGCCACAGCTACAGAGCCCATGCACCCTGGAGTCCACGGGGCACAACTAGAGAAGAGAAAACTCACACGCCACAACTAGAGAGAAGCCCATGTGCCACAACAAAAGATCCCACATGCCTCAACAAAGATCCCGTGTGCTGCAACTAAGAACCGACACAGCCTAAATAAATAAATAAATAAATATCCACAAAATTTTTTAAAAAAGAGAAAGAGAGCTAGAGGTTATTTAAAAAAAAAAAAAAAAGGAATAGGATCAGGAGTACAGGTGACAAGCCTAAATGCCAAGTGATAGACGAATGACCATACAAGGGTGAGTCAAAAATTCTCCACACTCTGGCTGTAGCTTAATTATTTTAATTAATTTTTAGAAAAGACAAATATACCATTTTTCAACATAATCTCCTTGCTTTTCAATACTTTGTCCATCTGTCAACAAGCTTTCGTATTCCCTCACTAAAAAATGTTTTAGGCTGAGCTGCGAGCCACAAGTGCACCATTGTCTTCACTTCATCGGAAGTGAATCTTTGTCCTCATAAGGCTGCTTTCAGGGGACCAAACAGGTGAAAGTGCAATGGAGCAAGATCAGGACTATAGGAAGGATGCTTTAACACCTCAAAACGAAGTTTTTGCAATATGTCGACAGTGTGGGCAGAAGTGTGTGGACGTGCATTGTCATATAAGATCACAATGCCCTTGGATAGCAGTCCTCTGCATTTAACCTGAAGTTTAGGCTTCAGCTCTTCAATAAGCATCTCACTGTAATGAGCACTGTTGTTGCTGAACCTTTGAGCCATGGCTGATTTGCAAATGATTTGCCACATAATCCACTGTCACCCATCTTTTCGACAGAATCATTTCACGTGTACTCTCAATGTTGTCATCAGCTGTGGACGTGGACGGGCGTCTGGCTCCTTCTTGATGACTAACACTTGTGCGACCTTCCTTGTACTTCTCTATCCATTCATACACACTTCTTCAGACAAAACGCTTTCTCCATACTGCGCATAAACTCTTCGATAAATAACAGCACCAGGTACACAGACCACAAAAAACAAATCGCTGCACACTGGTCTTCTTTCATGCAAATCACAAGTGGGGCATCCATTTTTGCTCGCACAGCAGTTACAAATGAACTAATGTGACACGTTCACAGCTGCACAGCAGTGACTGGGGAGACAGTAGCCTTGAACGGATAGCTCTGATAAGACAGTGCAGTGCGGCCAACAAAAGTTTTAATATAACCAGAGTGTAGATAATTTTTGACTCACCCTTGTATTAGAGCACAATCACATAATAAAATATAATGCAGTCATTAAAATGAAGTTCTCAAAAATATTGAATGGCATGAAAAATGTTCAATATAATATTATTTTTAAGTGGTATTCAAACTAATGTACAGTAGAATCTCAACTGTATTCTTTGAAAGTATGCCTAAAAGAAAAATTGTAAAGAAAGACCTCAAAATGTTAATAGCAGCTGTCTATTGTGAGTGATTTTATTTTCTTCTTTCACCCCTTCACATTTTCCGAATTTTCCACAATGGATATGTCTCATTTTTAAAATCAGAAAAATAATTTCAGAGTATAGGTAGAATTGCTGGTACTTAGAAAGAAGGAAAGCTATCTTATCACAGAATAGAAGAAGGAAAGAAGGAAAGAGAGAGACAGAGAGAGGAAGGAAGGAAGGAAGGAAGGAAGGGAGGAAGGAAGAAAAAGAAAGAAAAGAGAGAAAGAGAGAGAGAAAGAGAGAAAGAGAAAGAAAGAGAGAGAGAAAGAGAGAGAAAGAGAAAGAAAGAAAGAAAGAAAGAAAGAAAGAAAGAAAGAAAGAAAGAAAGAAAGAAAGAAAGAAAGAAAGGGAAAAAGAAAAAGAAAGGGGGAGGAAAGGGAAGGGGGTGGAGGTTGGAGCAGAAGTACTTGGAGGAAGAAAGGGAAGTAGGGTCATTGAGGGAAGTCATGCTAGACAAATGCCTCAGTCAAATCAAGACGTCAATATTCCCTAGAATTTTTGAAAAAGAGGTAATTTCCCCCTTGAGTAAAGCAGACATTTTTATTTTTCGTTCATTTTAGAGTTTTAGCACCTTTTAAATGAGATGTGTCAGGGGGGAAAACATGCTGAAATTAATCTGCAGTCCAACTTTTCCATCAACTCAACAAAAATCATCAGGCTCCACACACGAGCCTCTGCAGGAACCGACCACCTCTGTTCCTAAAGCAAAGCAGGGTGGCGCCCCCCATTTTGCTGATGACTATTCCCAGGCACAATGACATCAGCTGTCACTCGCTGGCAATGTATCTGCCCAGCAAGTTAAGCAATCAGCAGTAAGTAATAGTCCATGGCCAGCTAATGGTCACATCTGCCTCTGCTCTCTCGTCTGAAAAATGAAGATATGCTTTCCGCCTCTGAGCGGAAGGCAGCAACGTCCAGAGGATGCGAACACAGAAGGGACAGCAGTGCTTCACAGCTATGCCCACTTCATCCAACAGCCGTTCACTGGTGCTAGCAGGTAATTTCCTGCGAGAGCTTGATGGTTTTCTCCATTCTAACCATCCCAATTTTCTGTTAAAATGGCCTCTCAGGAGATCTGTGGGTCCAGCGCCATCCTTTTACAAGTAAGGAAACTTGAGAGATTAAAGGACTTCCCCAGAGTCTCACAGGTGACTGGCAGCAAAGTCAGGGAGAGGAACCAGGCCCACAGACACCAGGCTGCCTGTTCTCTCTCCCTCACCCACTGCACCCACACTTGGGAGAAGGGGGTGGCAGGATGGCAAAGTGGACACCACCACACATCATCCAGTGGAAGAAATCTACTGGGACTGAAGAAAATGTACCCAGGAGAAGCAGGACTCAGGGACAAAAGAAGTGTTGCCTGCCATGCGAACCTTAGTCCTGATGTTCGTAGTAAAACCTCTTGGATAAATTTATCTAAACACTTTCTTTAAAAAATTTATATCTTGATCCTGTATCACCTTCAGAGTTATCAAGCCACATATATTTACCACCAATTTTACAAACACAGGACCACAACTCCTTTCCAGTGTCCTGACATTCTCATCAACCTAGAGTATAAGACCAAAAAAAAAAAGCTCCCTGAACACCCAATACTGATGAATTGCATCCCATACATCACAAGCTGAGCTCACAGCCCAGATCGTATTTGATACAGCCATGAGAGAAGAGACTGAAAAGTCTAAAAATATAGACACAAGGGTTCAGAAAGCAGCTGTCAGTGTAAGGTAAACAGAGTATTAAAGGAAAGATATTATAGTGAAATTGAAGGCATGTCATTTCCTTGTTGAGCCTCAGTTTCCCCAGCAGTAAAATAGGGTTAAGTAATTCTTTCCCTACAGGATTATTTTAAAAATAAAAAGAGGTTATATATGTTAAGCACTTGCCATGGTATTTAACATATAGTAAGTATTTAATAAAGGATAACTACTATTACAATTATTGAGGGTAATAATTATGGCATTAAGAAAACAAGAAAAGTGGTAATAATTTTTGTTTCTATAGTATAATTTTATTTCTTCCAGAGGAAACATTTACTTACCAAAATAAAAAACAAAACAAAAAACAAAACCCAAACCAAAAAAACCCCAATAAAAACAAATTCATCCAGAATGATATTCCTAAAGATTAGAGTTAGATTTTTTGTTGTTGACTCATTTAAATCCCAACATCAAATGGTATCAGTCTCAGATCAGGAAGTCCTAGGTTAGTAAATCTGAATGCATTTTCCTTCAGAATGGTCTGCTTCTTGTTTTTCTTCTCCTGCAGACAGAAGCAAGTGGGTGACAGTGGCAGTTACCTATAGACTACCCAACCTTGTCCCAGGCCATCTAGACCCACTAGACCATGGAGAGAAGCAGGTTCCACCACTCCACTGATTTGGTGCTTTTCTAAATGGTACCCAAAAGCCCCAAGGAGGAAAAGGCACTTCACTTCCTCTTCAGGAGTTTATTGACAGAATCAGGTTCAAAGTGACAAAAGACAATGACATGCCTGATGCCCTCTCTCTGCCAAGCATATTAATATGTTAAACTGCAGCCTCAAAGCCAGCTCTGGGATGTCTGGGAGGCTTCCTCAGCAAGCTTGCAGAACAGAAACACTGCAGCAAAACTCTGCTTTGCACCTTCCCACACAGACCCTGAAAGCTCTTTAGAAAGTTGCCTATTTGTCACAGCAGCATAGAGCTGAGACTACCACCACTTAGAAGACTACTCAGATTTGAGGTGAGTGGTAAAAATGTAGTTGAAAATTAAGATATTTTCTACAAAATGCAGACCAAGATATTGTGAGATATTGTCTTGTGGATTAAGAATTGAACTGCTAAAGTCTCCAGCCTTCACGTCTCCTAACCTGTAGCAGGGTGGCCACAGCGCACAGCTTTGAAAGGAGCAACCACCAGGTACCGGATGTCCTGAGAGGCACACAACACAAATTAACTCAGTCAATTTTCACAATAGCCTTGCCAGGTAGGAATTACTATATCCATTTTAATATTAGGAAATGGAGGCTCAAGGAGTAAAGTGAGTTGTTTGAGTCCCATAACCAGGAAGTGGTGCAAGTAGAATTCGAACACAGTCATGTCAAGCCCATGCTTCCTCCAACCTGTCACATGGCCTCCCCCCATGTCAACCACATCTAGCCCCTAAGTCCCTGTTTCTTTAAGCAATTCAACCAATATTCACTGCATACTAGCTGTGTGTTGGGCATTGCGTAGGGTGCTGGAGGGACGGATAAGAGAAAGATGAACCCTGACCTCCAGAAATTTAGTCTAGTGCCAGAGGCAGACATGTAAATAAACAATTACAATTCAAGATTTTAAAAATGCAATTCAAAGTAGGAAAAAAAAAAGAGAGAGAAAGAAACTTTTAGCAAAACTTGAGAATGTTTGATTTCCAGCCCATTGCTTCTCCCACGTATATTAAGATACATTTTGTTGATATGAATGAATATGAGGGTGTTCAAATATACTAGCCAATATATAAACTTACTTTCAACTCTATTCCTGGTTATTTTAAAGGGAGGTGGCCAAATTCAAGCAGAAAGAATACAACACAGAACATTATGGAATGTCAATCATTTGAAGAAAATTGGAGATTACGTTGCCTGGTCTCTCATTGTGCAGCTGAGAAAATTAAGCCCAGAGAAGGAAGTGAACTGGCTGAGACAGGCAGAGACTGAGGGCCAAAACAATGACCAGGACTCAGCTTTCTTGACTCAGGGTCCAGTGGTCTCTCCAGTACAACAAACGCCATCCCAGGTCATCACTGACTCAGAAACCCAGAAAAAGGGTTGCTGATAGGAATCATATATGTGGTTTGCTCTTTTTCTATCTCACCCCTCTCCTCAAGGGAAAGTATATAAGCCAGCCTTTGAGGGCAGTATAAATGATTATAACCTATGCATGAAGATAAAATATTTGGAATTCGGGGTGGGGTGGATGAATGAAGGATGCAGAATACGGAACATAACGGTGCTAAGGGCACTGTTTGGAGTCCAAATAAAAGCTTCAACTACCTGGCCTGGAACCCTTTTATCCTTCAACTACTTTTGTCTCCTTCCTTTGAGGTCACTGTGTGATTTTTTCCCCCACGTTTTAAGTTGTTTTTGTTAAACTCACAGTTAGCACCTACTGGGGTAAAAGTCACACCTCTCTGTGGTCTAGTAAGACAACCCTTGAAGAGTATGTGGCAGCCATGAGTATACACCTTGAAAAAATCCAACTACAGGGAGTCAAAGTGACAACCGTACCAGCACTTGCAGACAGAGGCCACACTCCCCACTTGCTGTCCCCAGCCCTGACTGAGTGCAGCAGGGATGCTAAGATAGACCCACTCTTAGGAGGCACAGAACTGCTCTGAAGGCTGACTTTGGCTCAAGGACTCTCAAAGACCTTCTCAAATATTCCTGAGACTCATGGGAGTCTAAGACCTGTTCATTCAACTTTTCCTCCCTCTCTCCTTCCCTTGGGGTCAGACTTACATTTTGATCTGAAGTTCTCCTAGACTTCTTCCTCATTTTTCTCACAGGGACGTCCTCTAATAAAATTCTGGCCTCTTTAATCCCACCTTGGTGTCTGCTTCTTGGAGATACCCAGGCTAACACAAGTTAACAAAGGAAGTACACTAGACAAGTCAGGACATTACCAGGTCGCCAGAAATCCCACCACTACAGCACCCAAGATCTCGGCCCCTGTGTGGGAGGGTTGTATTTCCCCCAAAATTCTAACCCCTGGTACTTCAGAATGTGACTGTATTTGGAGATAGGCTCATTAAAGAGGTAAGTGAGTTAAAATGAGGTCATTAGTATGAGCCCTAAACCAGTATGACTGGTGTCTTCATGAGAAGAGGAGATGAGGACACAGGTATGCACAGAGGGACATGAGGAGAAGGTGGCCGTCTGCAAGCCAAGGAGAGAGACCTCAGAAGAAACCAACCCACTGACACCTTGATTTCAGGCTTTTAGCTTCCAGAACTTTGAGAAAATAAATTTCTGTTGTAAGCAACCCAGTCTGTAGTACTTTGCTGTGGAACCCCTTGTGTTTTCATGGCCTGAATTGGAAGGTGGCTTCCATTCTCTTTAAGGCAGCTTTACTGTTTCTCCAGGCCCGTCCCATGTGGGGGTCCTTCACCTGCCTAACAGGGAGCCCCTTCAATCTCTTATACTTAGAAGACACAAACGATACATCTAGCATTCTGATAACAGGATTTCCTATGAAAGGGCCCTGATGATCTGTCATATATTATGGATAAGAAAATGAGAAACACATCATCCACTGCTCCTGTTATTATGGAGTCTACAAGAAAGTTAAGGATGAAATTCAACACCATTCTGGCAGAAAGCTTTACCATAGAAAAATATACCAGGGCCATAGGAAGCCAGGTAAAAACTGGCAATGGAGGAGCAGCAGTTAAAACAATACTACATCCTCTAAAGGGCCAGAGGAAACTCATCTCTTTGATTTCCAAAGACTCCAGGATTTCTGGGGAAGGCAACAAAGCACAACTCTGAAGAGATGGAAGTTCTCGTCCACCCAAGGCTCCTGTCTTGGGACTTTGCCATTTTCTGAAATGGCTCTGAATTCTATAACCTACCTATACCTGCAAAAGAAAGCATAAATTTGTTTGAAATTTTGGTTCGTCTTTTGATAGAAGGTTCTGCTGAAGAGATCTAATTTTGCTAAATATTCTCTCCGAGTGGTTGAATAAAAACTGATTTATTATTGGTAAAGATTTCTTCAGGACCTTTTTCCCTTTTATGCTGCTCTTTAGTGCCCTTCCATCAAGGTTCTCAATGGCTATCAAACAGCGTATGGAGGATGAAAACTAGGTTCATTCATGCTGCTTTTATCCCAGTCCTTCCTGCTCTGAGAACCCCAATGTCTCAGTCTCCACTTCCCTTCATACCTTCATGAGCTACCAACCACCTCATGCAGCAGAAGGCCCCCAGAACCCCTCATCACAGTTCTTCTGTGGAAATCATCACCCTGTTGCCTTTAGATGCCGTCTCAGAGTGATTTGAGGAGATGTTGCCATCACAGCTGGGCTCAATAAAGGCTTTTATGAAATGAAAGAAAAAAAAAGAGGTGCACATATAAAGACGAAAGAAAAAATTTTAGTAAAAATAATTCTGTGATGAGATTAAAGATGTGTGTGAGGTTTTGAAATTTTCTAATTTATAAATTACTATAAAATCAAAAGTGGATAAATGAGTGTAAAATAAAAATTCACCATTACTGACTTGATTCTTCCACTGAGCCAAGACTGAGTCTAGAATTTTACTAAGACAAAGCCCAAAATCTTATTTCTGCCTCTAGGTTTCTTTTTCAAGATCCCTTCCCTCCACTTTGGCACTCCCTCTCCCTCCTAATTCTTTTCTCTCCTTGTCTTCGAGGTCAGCTCTGGGGAACTGAAGAGAGCCAAGATACGGTATTAGGAATATCCTTGCTATTCACTCTCCCTGGAACGCCCTTCTCCCACCACCTTTGCTCAGTAAGGTCTTCCCTTGCCACCCCATTAAAAGCTGCAAACCATTTCCCACCCCCATATTCACTTTTCTGCTTTATTTTTCTTGGCTCTAAATTTATTGGGAACTAAGATTTTTCTATTTTGTCTACTTCACTTTACCCAACACCTAGAACAATTTCTGGAACATTCTTAGAGACTCAGTAATTTTGTTGAATGAATGAATGAAGAAATAACTTCCTGGTGTGGGAATTCTGCTTGGGGCTAATTGCCTCTTTTTAACACCTTAGACATCATTACACATGGACCACCATCTAGCCACTTGCTGCTAGAATCTCATCACTCAGCAAGGGACTGTCTTGGGTGAAATACTGGCAACCTATTTCAAAGCCAGCCATCTTTCATTATAACAATTGGATCTATAGGAAATATATGCATCAGTGGCAAAGATTCATTTTCTTTCTTAATAAAAGACCTTGCAAGTTTTACTTGCAAACATGACCAACAGAGAGGAAGATTATACTTACTAACCTCCCTTACAGCTAAGAAAGGCCATATCACTAAGTTCCGGCCAATGGGATGTAAGCAAAAGTCTCATATAAAATTTTCAGGAAATATCCTTAAATCAGAGGAAAACATTATTCTTTCTTTCTTTCTCCTTTTTTATGTCCAGAATATGAATGTAGTGGCAAGAGGTTGAATAGCTATGCTAGACCATGAGGTAGAAACATCACGCCAAATATTTAAATCGGTATAATAGAAGGAGCCTAAACCCTTGATTATTGTGGGCCATCTGTACTGACTACCTATATCTATATATTTTTTCTAGAAGTTTATCTATTTCATCTAAATTTTAAAGTTCACTTGCATAGTTATTCATAATATCCTCTCATTGTCTTTATAATATCTGTGGGATCTGTAGTGATGTCTTCTTTTTTATTCTTAGTGCTGATTATTTGTGTGTTCTTTATTTTCTTGATCAGTCTTGCCAAAGTTATATCAATTTTATTAGTCTCCAAAGAATCAACTTTTAGCTTTGATGCTGATTCCTATTGATATATTTTCTATTACCATTATAGTTTATTTTCTTCTATAGGAGGAGGGGAGTTACTTAGCTATTTTTTGTATATTCTCCAATGTAGGAATATAAATCTTTCTCTAGATACTACATTAGCTACATCTCACAAATAATCAAACATCATATTTTTCTTATCATTCAATCTATTTTCTAAGCTCTGGTTCATGGTTGTCTTGTGGGTTATTTAGAAGTGTATTTTATAGTTTCCAAATATATAGGGAAATTCTTTCTTGTTTTTATTAGGAGCAAATTTGTAACATGACAGATTTTGTATGAATACAGTTCCTTGACAATGTTGGCTTTCCTTTTCCATCCATTAGAGGATGAATTTTTGTAAATATTCTGCATGTGCTCAGAAATAACTCTACTCTGACTTTCTAAGAAATTGTTCTATAAATGACCCCTGACTCAGGTTTGTTCAATGTGTTATTCAACTCTTAAATTCTTACTGATTGTTGTCTGATTGCTCTATCAATTTACTCATAGATGTGTAGTAAAATTATCCACTGTGGTTGTGAATTTGTCTACTTATCCAGGAAGTTTTATATAATATATATATATATATATATATATATATATATATATATATATATGTTGGCCTAACTTGCTTTTTTCATATATATAATCTTATATATATTGAGATTATGTTATTTGAAGTAAATAAATTTAGAAATATTTTATATACTTGATGAATTGTCCTTTCATCATTATCTAGAGATATGTTTATCTCTAATAGTGCTTTTTTTTTCTTTTTCAGCCCATTTTATCTGATATTAATATAGCTACTTCAATGTTTGGTTTGGTTTTAGTTTGTAGGGTATATCTTTTTCTATGATTCTAGTCTTTCTGAACCTTTATGTTTCGTTTGTTTCTCTTGAACAGAGCATACAGTTTCTTTCAATACACTTTGCTAACTTTAATTAGCATATTTACTTATACTTAACATAATTACTGTTATATTAGCATTTAAGTCTGTCATTTATTATGTGCCATTTGTCACGCCTGTTCTACATTCTTTTTTCTCTTTTTTTCTTGCCGCATTTGAATTGATTATATTTATGCACTTCCCACTCCCTGACTAGTTTGTAAGCTATACACTGTTTTTTAATTCTTTCAATAATCACCCTTGAAATTATAGTATATATTTACAGCTTATCAAAGTCTGATATTAACTAATACCCTGACCTTCATCCTAGACAATGCAAAGACCTTGAAACATTTTAATTCCATTCTCTAACCTTTATCTCACCCCTACTTGTATACTACTGCTGCCCTGTGTTTAATTTTGTAGATATTTTTAAATTCCAAAAGATATAATGATGATGATTACTTTATATGTCAATATTCATTTCCACATACCCACATGTTAACATTTTTGTTCATCTTAAATTCTTCCTGAATCTCCAACCTTTCATCTGCCATCATGTTCCCTCTGCCTGAGGTTTACTCCTCAGGTTTCCTTTACTGCTAATCTGCTGTTGACAAGTTCTCTCAGTTTTATTTTGTCTGAAATGTCCTTCTTCTCCCTGGATGTGCTGGCAGTTTCCATATTTCTGCATTTTGGAGATAGATACTGCTCTGTGTTACAGCTCCCACTGTTGCAGTTGGGAAGTTAGCTGTTGGCCTAACTTGCTTTTCTCAAGGTAATCCAAGGTATATCCTTGGTCTCTCTTACTATGATGTGTCTGCATATGGATTTCTTTTTACATATTCTGTTTGGGATGTATTGGGCTTCTGTAAAGCATGGTTTGATGTTTTCCACCAGTTTTGAAAAATTCGCCATTATCTCTTCAAATATCACTTCAGTTCCATTAGAAAAATATGATAAATGCAATATTTCCCTGCCGTCTTTCCAAGACTCAAGTTAAATGATTGTCTTACCTTCTCACTGTACTCTCTATGTCTCTCACCCTCTCTTCAGTGCTTTTCATCTTTTCATCTCTCCATATTTCATTCTGGAAGATTCCTCTAATAATCTTCAATTTACTAAATCTCTTTTCAACCATATTTAATTGTTATTTTCATCTGAGTTCTTTGTTTTGCTTAGTGTGTTTTTTAGTTCTAGGATTTTTATTTGGTACTCTCATCAACTCTATTATGTCCCTTTTCAGAATTTCCAGGGTTTTTGCTAAAATTTCTGCATTGTTATTTCCTTGGAATAATTTCCTTATCTTTCCAGAATAAATAGTTGTTTTATACTCTATGTCTGGTAATTTAAAAATCTATATCACTTATGTGTCCACCTAGGTGTCTTTTATTTATGTTGATTCTTATTCATGGTGTCTTATTTTCTCCTGTGCTACATTATCTTTGCTTGTGTACTAGAAATTTTATTTGAAAAAACATTATTTGCCAAAATAGTTTGAGAACTAACAGTCATCTTCTTAGAGCATTTTTGTTTGCCTCTGCCTATCACCAGAAACATTAGAAAACCACTCTAATCTAGGTTGAAGGCTTTTGAAATTCTGAGACATCATACAACCCAAAACACTACACTATTTTTTTGTGCAAGGAAATAAATTTCTGGTTTACCTCTATTCCTAAGGTGTAGCCTTTGTGGCCCCAGCATACACCAGCAGTGATCCATGAGTGTACACAGATCCCCTTTTTTTCACTTGCCTTTATTTTTTTTTACACTTTAAATATATACAGTTTATTTTTTTAAGCTTTTTATTGAAATGTAATTGCTTTACACTTTTGTGCCGGTTTTTACTGTACAGCAAAGTGAATCAGCTGTATTTATACATATATCCCCATATCCCCTCCCTCCTGCAACTCCTTCCCACCCTCCCTATCTCAGCCCTCTAAGTCATCACCCATCATCAAGCTGATCTCCCTGTGTTATGCAGCAACTTCCCACTAGCCATCTATTTTACATTTGGTAGTGTATATGTGTCAATGCTATTCTCTCACTTAGTCCCGGCTTCCCCTTCACCCCCACCCCCCCCACCCCACACCCCATGTCCTCAAGTTCATTCTCTACATCTGCATCTTTATTCTTGCCCTGTCACTGGGTTCTTCAGTACCGTGTTTTTAGATTCCATATATATATGAGTTAGCATATGGTATTTGCTTTTCTCTTTCTGGCTTACTTTGCTCTGTATGACAGACTCTAGGTCCATCCACCTCACTACAAATAACTCAATTTCATTCCTTTTTATGGTTAAGTAATATTCCATTGTACATATGTGCTACATCTTCTTTATCCATTTATCTGTTGATGGGCATTTAGGTTGCTTCCATGTCCTGACTAGCGTAAATAGTGCTGCAATGAACATTGTGGTACATGTTTGGATTATGGTTTTCTCTGGGTATATGCCCAGTAGTGGGATTGCTGGGTCATATGGTAGCTCTATTTTTAGTTTTTTAAGGAACTCCATACTGTTTCCCATAGTGACTGTACCAATTTACATTCCCACCAACAGTGCAGGAGGGTTCCATTTTCTCCGCACCCTCTCCAGCATTTATTGGTTTTAGATTTTTTGATGATGCCCATTCTGCCACTAATATTACTATTCAATCCCTCTGCTCTCCTTTGAGCTGAAAAGTATCCTCAGGGTAAACGTGATCTGGCATTCCTCATTCACCTCTCTGTGTCATAGGCCAGTTTACTCACTATCTTGTTAGCTCCTAGATGATTTTAAGGAGAGTTTTTTTTTCCAGCTTTTTTAGTTGCTTTTAGTAGTGGTTGCTGGTCTATATTGCCTAGTCTATGATTACAAAAACTGGAAGTCCTTTAAGTTGTCCAGATTTATAGACCCTATTTATATGAGAGAAGACATAAGCATCTAAATTATTACACTATTACTTTTTCTGTCATCTGCAGCCAAATCTAATTCTAAAAACAGTATTCTTATCATACCACTGTTCTAGCACACTATTCCTATTCTGAAGGGTATTCTAGTTCACTGTTTATATTCTCTCTCTCTCTCTCTCTCCAGTATTTCTTTTTGACAATTTCTCTATACTCCAACAGCCACCAGAAATCAGATAGCCCAATGGCTTTGAAACCTACTTTAAAAGGGACCAGACTTGGCCTTTCTCAATGTTATAGGTAGTTCCCTTGGGACATCCTCCCACAATTTGGGGAAGATAGAAAACATTTTCCCACGAGAGAGGAGGGGAAGAGGAGGAAAGGACTTGTTTCTTATCAAAAACACAGCAGTCCTCTAAAAGAAGGCTTTGTCCTCTCTCCTCAGTCCTCTTTTACATGTACATGCAGTGAAATTGTTCCTCTGAAGACATGACTGGCCTCAATAACTCACCATGTTCTTCTGCACTTAAAATATATGGTCCTTGAACTTAGAATATATGGGCTTAATGCCTCCTGTGCTCAGCTTTGAACTTTAATCACAATTCTAAGAGGGAAAAACCATACTCTATGGCTCACACCATCCTGCTACTCTCCAAGAAATGGGGCGATATATTCTCAATGAACTTGAAAAAAGTACACAAAAATATAATGGTTATGGGGGGTACTCACATATACTGTTTTCAGTGTTTTCTTATTATAAAGATTGCTGTTATTAGAATTAGCTATTTTCATTTTTTTAATCTGCAGTTTTTCACTTTAATGTTTTCCTCCCAGACCAAAACAAAGTAATTGCTTTAGATGCTTTGAAATTACTGTGCTTTTCAAATATTTATTCTTTTCATACAATTAACTCCTCTCTCTAATGCTAGCAAAGCTTATAAAGGTCTTAGTTAGATCTCTCAGATCCCTGAAGCCTTGCCGTGCTGATAACCTCATTGTCACTTCTAAGGGTCTTAATCTCTTAGCAGAAGGACAACTCAAAGGAAACCTTAGCATGCCTAGTTGAAGAGAAGGAACAAGGGAATTAAATGGGAAAGCTCCAATTTGTTGCAAAGAATTGATGGAAATGGGTGTTCTTGTTTCTTTGTTTTTAATGTTCGATTTAAATAACAAATGGCTTGTCTCTAAGAAGTGATACATTGATTTGTTAACTCACTAGAGTGGGTCATTTTCTCAAATTCTGGACAGTAATTTTTTTCAGAGGGGTGGGGAGGAGCAGGGGTGGGGATGGGCAAGGAAAAATGGAAGAAGCCAACCAAGAAGAGAGCCAGTACATCCTGGGAGCCTGTGGATGGGAAGAGTCAGGGGAAAAAAGACCAGAAGAAAAATCACACATAAAGTTGAGGCTGGAGATAACACAACAAAATCCTACCACTCACTCAATTTGTTCCAGTCTGTCTGTCTCCTATTTCCTCAGCAGCACAACCTTGACCACCCCTTACAGCCCCCTACCCAACCGATACCCTTATCCACTCTCAAGAGGACCTTGTCTCTTTTGTGACAATAAAAATAGAGGCCATTGATGGAAATCCCCTTAACCCCTTGGATCCCACCTACAAATGTAGCTGCTGTAGGCCCACCCTGCCCACCCTCCTTTATGCCACAGGGGAAGAGGTGCTCCTGCCCCTCTGGGGTGAACCCTACAGCTGTGCTCTAAATCCATCCACTCCCTCCTCTTCAGATCCCTTGTCACTTCATCAGTCTCAGGATTGTATGTTTAGATGTACTCAAGTCTTTCCATTCTTCAATAAGAAGAATCCCTCCTCTCACTATGAATCCCCTTTATCTACCAGCACATCTCTGTTCTTTCTTTCATTGCCTGAGTTCCTCAAGGCCCACTTCTCTTTTCCCTCTCTGCTCTCAACCTGGGCTGTCTGCTTCCACTGCACCAATGCTCACTTATACACACACGAATGACTCCCCTGAGCTCCAGATCCAAATGTCCACTTACTGGTCACTTCTATTTGCATTTCTCAAAGACACTTTAAACTCCAAATGCCCTATTGGATTAATTACTATCTTCCCAACTCTCCAAATCTGGGTCTCCTACTATATATTCCCCTTTTCAGCAAATGATTCCCAAATCTCTCCAGTCACCTAAAGCAGAAATTGAGGCTCGTTATTCATGCCTACCTTTCCTCAACCCCACATCTGATTAATCTTCATGTCCTATCTCCCAATCTCCTAAATAGCTCTCAAGTCTGCCTCTAGTTATCTCTTTTGCTACCAGCCAATAACCACTGGCTGATCACCGTGCATGTAACTTACCCACCCAATCCATTCTCTACAGCAGCCACCAAGATC
Organism: Hippopotamus amphibius kiboko; assembly: GCF_030028045.1. Taxonomy (NCBI): domain Eukaryota; kingdom Metazoa; phylum Chordata; class Mammalia; order Artiodactyla; family Hippopotamidae; genus Hippopotamus; species Hippopotamus amphibius. Next base: position 139,422,713 of record NC_080188.1, on the reverse strand, counting down.
TTTATAAAAATGCAAATCGAACCTGTCACTTCCCTGCTAAAAATGGTTCAGTGATTTCTTAATGATCTTAAGAAAAAGAACCCAAAATCCTTAAAATAGTATAGTAACAGAAATCCTATTTTGAAACACACATACACACCTACACACTTTTATCTTTTGCCTTCCCCAAAAAATCAGCTTCTCCTTAGATGGCCAGAACATCTATCTGCTGGGGAAAGATTAGGACTATAAAGGAAGAATGCCAAGGCAGAAGAGAGTTAGTATCCAGCTTTTGACTTTCAAAATGAGGTTTTGCTACAAGCCAATAGCCATGCAAGGGAAGATTTTCTGAATTCCTTTATCCTCTCTTTTGGCTTAATCTAGAATCGAGACTGGCTGCCCAGACCACAGGGTTCTCCACAGTATAAAGAAGTTTCCCTTGCAAAGGTGATTTGGAGGACAAAACAGAAACACAGCCAATGTTGCAAGAGTTGGGGTTAGGCTAAGTTATCCAGGAGACAATTGCTGGGCTTTGACCACTTTGAGGGAGGGAGAGAGAAAGAGAAAGAGAGAGAGAAAAAGAGAATCAGGGAAAGGCCCAGCTACAAGGTGCACAGGCAGCAGACTGCAGCCACCAAGATTAGCAGAGCAAACAGTAGCCAGAAAGACAGGGGACACTGCTGCAGAGACCAAAAGAGTCAGAAGATATTCTAGGTCATGACAGGGCTCCCAGGTCCATTTTGTCGCACCGATACAAGTACCAAGTAAAGCCAAAACCCACCCCGATACTCTGAGAAGCCATCTTGAAGAGTTGCAGGTAAGGGCAGCTGAGTCTAAGTATGTTTACCAAAAAAGGACTATTCATATTTTTATTTCACACTAAGCTTTGGAACTGAATTTTTTGCTCCTCAGCAGATGGAGTTTCTGAGAAAGACAAAATTAGATAATGATCCCCCACAAAGAAAAAGAAGGGGAAGGAGGAGGGGGAGGACAGGGGAGGGGGAAAAGAAAGAGAAGATGACAGGTGATGTAAGGAGGAGAAGAGGCAGAGAAGGAGGGACAAGGAAAGGGGGAGGGGGAGGGGGTAGGACACATGGGAAGAAACCACCATTGCTTCCCACCTGGGCTGCACTGCAAGTCAGCAGACACCTCCACCACAACGTCCTAGAAGCCACTGTGCTACATCTGCTGTCAGCCCCACCAGCTACTTCTCCTTCACTGAATTTTCAAGACACACTGCTCTCCTTTCCCTTTCTCAAATCTGCCCTCATTCCTCTCACCTCAAGGGGCTTTCTTATGCAGTCTATTCCCTCTGTCTCAAATGCTCTTTCCTCTCCCCACCACCACCCTGTACCCAGCTAACCTGACTCTGGCCCCTGCATCACTTTCTCAAGGGAGCCATCTCTGAACTTCCCTGGCCGTGCCTTCCACCCCTGCTGTCCCAGAGTCCCCTATATTACAGTCTTACAGCTTTCTTCCCCATTGATGATCGTAGTGCTATTTGAGTGTACAATTGATTCTGCCTTCCCCATAGACTATAAACCCCATGCTGGCAGGGTTATCTCTTTCTCACCATTGCATCACCAGTGTCTAACATACCATAGACATCCAATTAATCTGTATTGAATAAAGGAATTGCTCAATAAATGAATAAATAAAAGAATAATACAGTCTGTTCAAATATGAGATAGGCTGCCTTGTGAGAACAGTGGCTCCCAACCTTGTGCATTCAGGCCCAGTGGGATGACTGCCATCAGGGATGCTTTATAAGTGATGCCTGCACTAGATAGAGGATTGGAGTCTTTACCTTCTAATCCATCTCAGAAAGCTCATGTTTCTCTGTATTTAAGTGTTCTAAGAGCGGGGAGGACAGGCTGTGTAGCTGTCTCTTAGACCATGAGAGTACCCAAAACACACAGGCCCAACATGTGCCTGAGACCAGAGGACAGCTTTCTTCAAAACAAGATGAAGGGAATGAGCATCAGTCTGTGTTCCCTGATGGCTCTGCATGCTGGTCACCTGCAAGGTGGGGTGACTGTGTGAAGGGACGGAGGGAACACCAATGAAAAAGAGCTCATAGACCTGAGTCGATTGAATTCACTTAAAAGGCACAAACACACTACTATATATAAAATAAATAATAAGGACCTACTGTATAGCACAGGGAAATCTACTCAATACTCTGTAATAGACTAAATGGGAAAAGAATCTATTGATTAAAAAGAGTGGATAAATGTATACGTATAAGAGATTCACTTTGCTGTACACCTGAAACTAACACAGCATTGTAAACCAACTATACCCCAATAAAAATTTTAAAAAATAAATAAAAGGCATAGAGCAGTATAGGGACCCAGAAGATAGACCCCAAGCATTTGTCTACTTGACTTTATTCCCTGCTGGCTGTAAGCTATTTTGCAAGAACGTGAACACCACAATCGTACTGCTCACTACCATGTTTTGCATGGTAGATGCTTGACATACTTCCAATAAATAAAAGTGAGTAGACCAACCTTCATCACTGAGGGTTTGCTGTTGTTTCCTCATCAGCTGTTGCCATTGCTCAATGTGGTGTGTGTGTGTGAGTGTGTGTGTTGTGCACCCTTGTGTAAATGGAGTGCATATGTATGGATGGGGATGGGAGTACAGAATTGAGGCACCAACTTGTAACCAACATAGCAAATGTTTTAAGTCAGAATCAGCAGCAACATAGATGCTACCCATATGATGTGAAGAGAAAGACCCTCTTACAGGCATAGCCCGCTACCCAAGCCCCAGTGCCTATATCTGTATCTGAAAGGCTAACAGTTTTTTTGCTCTGGGTCTTGAAATATTTTGACTCTGAAAACCTTTATTCAAATGAAAATGCTTTTGGACAGGGAATGATTTAAGCTTCTATCATTTTGCATGTTAGAAGGACCTGAAACATCAGACGCTAGATTATGAGTTGAAAAAGGAAGGATAAGAGGATGGGAAAATCAGCAGAGAGAGAGAAGCTGTCAAAGGCGAGCTTTGTCACCTTTAAACATCATTTTCACACTTTTGCTTGGGAGGTCCAAGGTGCAGCTGCCCCTCCTCCAAAGAACACACTGCAGATCTCCGAGATAAATGTCTAAGGTTAGCTTACATTAGAAGAAAAAGTGCTAGACCCCCTTGAGGTTTTTCTGATCAAGGGCAGCAAGCCACAACTTGGGGGTTCTGTGGCATCAGACTGTTGCAGCCTGGGCATTTCCTGGTTGCTAGAGAGAAGGAGCAGCAGCAGACTAAGCTACCCACATTTATTGGAGGGATGGGGTCTGCATAAGTGCTCCAGAGAACTCAGGACCAAGGCAGACCCCGCAGACAGCCTTCAGAGTGTCAAGCTTTGGGAGGACCCAGGGAAGTGGTATAGAGATAGAAATAAAGGATGGAGAGTGGGAAACAAAGAAAGAGAAAGAGGAGGGCAGGTTAAGCATCTGGAAAATTACTGCAGTCTCATGGCTTTTGCTGCTTCAACGCCAGGATGAGTCATCAGCAGGTTGCCTAGGCGCCGGCTATTTTCCTTCTGCTGCTGATCAATTTCATCTGCACAAATGTCCCATGAAACTGTGAGCTGTGAAGATAATATACCCGAGTCACAGAAAGTCCTGCCAAACGAGGTCTGAATTTCAAATGTTCTGAGCCAAACATTGTATGTCCTTAATCATCAATCTCTGTACCCAACCCAGGCCCCATCCCCAACCCCCCACACTCTCTCACACATACACACAAATGCTCACACACACACACACACACAGGGTGATGCACCAGGACAGGGGCACAGGCAAGAGGACATTGTCACCTACCTTATCCTAGTCAGCCTGGCGATCTCCATGGCGACCTCACTGTCTCCCCTTAGAGACAGAGTGAGTATGTGGTCATTCTCACTTCATTTCTCCAAACAATTCCCTGGACAAGGAAATACAGCCACAGAGGGCAGTCAGGGGTAATGTCCTCTGAGCTATGCCCTGCAGTCTGCACTCCTGAGTTCAGAGCAGGGGAGAGTGGCTACTGACTCCACCCTAAGTCCTCCCAAAGATATCACTGTCCCCCTTTCTCTATTTTTCCTGTTAACACTTATCACTATATACTACATACTAAATATGTAATTTTTTGCCTTCCCCACCAAAGCATATGCTGCCTTGGGGCAGGAATTTTATTTTTCCTACTCACCACTGCATTCTTATCTCCCAGCCTAGTTCATCATCCTGCACATAGTAAGTGCTCAGTAAAAATTTTTTTAATTAATTAATTAATTAATAGTAATGTTCTTAGACTACCTCATAGATAAGGCCACTCTAAAAAAAATTTTCAATCTATGTGACCAAACCCCCTTCTGAAAATACTAAAACCCATGAGACTTCTCCATTATAGGCAAGATAACACCCACATTAAAACCATAAGGAAATTGTCACAGTTTCTGTGTCTTCCCCATTCTACCTCCACCATCTAGGGCATAAAGAACTTGGGAAAGATCTTGTAGAAAAAAGGATCCAAGTCTTACACACTTGCAGTCATCCCATAGCACAAAGCTGATAGAGCTGCCAGGCCTATTTACATGTTACTAACAATTGCTAAGGGCTTACAAGGTGGCAATCACATTATATGCACTTTTTGTTTCATTTTCACAACAACCCAGGTGAAAAATATTTTATAATTCTCATTTTACAATTGATGAAACAGACTAAAAGAGGTTAAATAATGTGCCCATGTTACACACGCAGTATATGATAGCATCAGGATTCAACCGCAGATCTGAGCTCTCAGCCGGCATCCAGTATTGCCCGTCTGCTTAGCATACCCCTCCACTTGTCACTCTTGCCCTTTGGGTGACATTTTCAGCCCTACTTTTCTCCTTCAAGCAGCTCAGGATGTCAATTTTAGCCTGAAGTGTTTTGCACTTATACTGTGCTTCTCCACTTTCCAAGTGTCTTCATATAAATTATACCATTCAAGCCTCAAAACAATCCTGTAAGTCAGATAGCATCATTTCCATATTTCAGATATAGAAAATGAGAAATAAAAAGGTTAAGTGATCTGCCTGAAGTTGTTTAACTAATCAGACGTGGGACTTACACGTTGGTGCACAGATGTTATTCCCACTCCAGCCCGGATGCGCTCTGGAAAAGAGCGTCTAAGTATCCTTCAAGCGTGATTGGCCCCAGGCCCTGACCACACCCTAATTTGGTTCTAAGCCCCCACCAATCCTCAAGCTGTCCCAGAAAATCCTCAAGCTGGCAAACATTGATACACCTTGTCAGCTAGTTCCAGACAGAGCCTGCCCTGGGGAACCTCAGTGATCTCACCCCAGAAAAGCAATCTAAGATTTCAGAGGAAATCTGAATGTCTGAGAAAGAGTCCAAACGTCATAGCTTAATTTAGAAAATGATGCCTGATATTTGTAACTAATTTTATCCTCACCTTTTCCTTGTCTTGATCCCCTTGCCTCAGTCCATTCCCCGGCCACTCCTTTACCCTTCAAAAAGAAATAACCTTGCCTCATTCACCATGAAATAAAAATGCTATAAATTGTAGCTTTATAGACAAGATTTTGAAAAATAACTTCACAAAAGATCCTTACCAGTTCTTCCTGAAAATAGTGCCAGGTTAGGTGGGAATGAGTAATCGGAAGAAACGGGATTAGAAATTTTAACCCAAACTCTTATAAGTTGCCAAGTCTGGCCAGTAACCTACAAGCATATAAAATGAAACACATCAGTGATTCCCCCAAAATGGTGAGTCTTGCCTTAAGTGGTTTCTATGAAATAGTCCACTGGCCTGCCTTAACCATTCTTTCTTTTTCAGTATGGCTTCATTTCACTATGACTTGTTGGACAATTTTCCTGTCTATATGAAAGCCATGTTTTTTCTTCTGCATCTGAGTCCGTGTGTTTTGTACATGTGTCTGCATGTTTGCGTCAGTGGATGCTGGACTGAGTGAGAACCTACCACGTGCCAGGAAATTTCCATATGTAAACTCAGTTACTCTTCCAGTGGGTCTATGACAGGAGTATGACTGCCAGGATTGTTTTCCTTTTACAGATGAAGAAACTAAGGCTCAAAGAAGTTAAGGAATTCGCCTGAGAATACACAACAACACTAATAAAAGTAATTGTAGTAATAGACCTAGTATAGTAACTGGATATCAGCATTCAAAACAAAAATAAAAATAAAACAACAAAAACACGTGCACACATTTCACTCATTACTTTTATTTCAGCACAAGATTGCTTTATTCAATGAATCTGATTTAACAGTTATACTAAGTGGCCAGGGAGATAAAACTATGTTAAATCTTTAATGACTTCTTTCCCCACTGATGAGATCAATAGTGACAATGAAGTGTTCATCCTAGTTTTGTTTTGATCAAAATTAATTCTCACTGTTTAACCCTTCAAAAACACTGCTATGTGTCAAAATTATTTACAAACCAAGTCAGAAAACATTTAGACTTTTTATATCCAACCACCCCCTCAACTATGAAGACAGGGTGATAACTATTTGTTATTTTTCCAGAAATAAGTCATTACATTAATTCTAATGATGATACATGAAGCCATATTAGAGTATCTAACAATCTGCTTGAAAAGATACATGCACCCCTATGTCCACTGCAGCATTATTTACAACCACCAAGATATGGAAGCAATCTAAGTACTGGATTGGATAATCATAGATGAATGGATTAATGAATGAGGAATCAATAGGTTATCACATATAGGTATATGTTTATATATTTTTCATATATATACACACAATGAAATATTATACATATACACACAATGGAATATTATATATATACACACACACACACACACACACACACATACATACACACAATGGAATATTATTCAGCCATAAAAAAAATGAAATCTTGCCATTCACAACAATATGGATAGACTTAGAGGGTATTATGCTAAGTGAAATCAGTCAAACAGAGAAAGACAAATACCATATGATTTCACTTATATGTGGAATTTAAAAAACAAAAGAAATGAATAAACATAACAAAACAGAAAAAGAGTCACAGATACAGAGAACAAACAGGTTGCCAGAGGGGAGGGGAGTGGAGGGAGGGAAAAAAAGGTGAAGGAGATAAGAGGTACAAACTTACAATTGCAAAATAAATGTCATGATATGAAATGTATAGTTTGGGGGAGTAAAGTCAATAATAGGTAATACCATATCACAACTACACTTATTGCAGTGATCATTTTGAAATGTATAGAAATATCAAATCACTATATTGTATAACAGGAACAAACATTGTGTTATAGGCCAATTATACTTCAAAAACAAACAAACTTGTAGAAAAAGAGGTCAGATTTGTGGTTACCTTTTGGGGGGATAGTAATAGGATGAAGGCAGTCAAAAGGTACAAATTTCCAGTTATAAGATAAACATGTTTTCCCATTTTTGTATGTATGTTCCCATTCATTTATGTAATTAATTTATATGGGCATTTCCCTGAAGAAAATACAAGTTTTATTAAATATAAATGGCATAAGTTTGCCTTCATTAAAATATTAGGATTTTAAATGTGATGATGTCAAGTAGTTCTAGGAAACCTCAAAGACAGGATAGCAAGTTAGGTCAAAAAGAAAAGAAAAAAATCACTGGAAGCTGTGGTCTTGGCTAGGTAGTATTGTCAGAGCAAACGATGTATGTGGCCAAGTGAAGAGAAATGAGACTACAGAGGTAAGCAAAGCTAGACTTTGAACGATCTCACCAAAGAGCACATCCAGAAAATTCTACTAGAGCATTTTCATTCAGAAAGGGGCACCATGAAGTTGAAAATTAAATTTGAAAACATTATTCAATCAGCAGCATGAAGATGTAGTGGAGAGCAGAAAACACTGATGAGAGGAAGAATGTTTATAGCAATCCAAATAAGAAGCAATGAAAAATTAATCCAAGGCCACATCATTGAGGAGGGAAATGTGGTGATGGATATGGGAGAGGTTAGAGAGAAAGATTATAGAAGGTTGTGACTGGTTCTCTGGGAAAGAGAGGAAGTACAAGTAAGTATTGTAAAAGGAGCTGTCCTTAAAGATGACAACTAAGAGGACTGAGATGCCATTTAAGGGGATAAGAAACATAGGAGAAGGTGCATGTTTGGTCAAGGATTTAATATATCGAATGTCTGATACTGCTGTACTTTCTAGTAGGGCTATCCATTGGAGCGCAGTGGTACTAGAACATCAGAGGGAAGTCTGGTTGGAGATAATTAGTACTCACCAGTAGAAGTTGAAATTGGCTCTAAATGAGGTCACACACCATCAGGGTATGGAGTAAGAAGAGAAACACTGAGTGGGCAAGTGAAGAGGTTTCCATGAAGGAGATAAGGTTAAGAAGGACCTAGGAAACAGTGACACCTTGGAAGTTAAAGGGAAAGAGAATTTCAGGAAGAAAATGGTCTACACCCTTGAAGACTGCAGAAGCTAAAAAGTACCCTTTGTGCTTCAGAGCACTGGTGACTCAGTTTCAATGCAGTGGGGACAAGAGAAGCCAGAATGGGGCAGATTCAAGAGCTGGGGTAAAGATTATGAATACAATCACTGGTATTTTAGGGCCGATTATTTTCCAGCAAACAGTTCTCAATTTTTTAAATTATAAAACAATATCACCATATGATATAAAGTTTTGAAAATAAAGAAAACTGAAAACTCACTCATGACTAATCTATCTTGACAAAACCACGGCACTTGGTCAATTTTCTCCCAGTCTTTAACAATGTGAATATGCCTCACTTTCAAGTACTGTCTCTTAAGAAACCTGAAGGTAAAAAATTTCAAAAAGCCCGACACATCCACAAAATTTATTTATAGTTTTCCTTAAATATCTCTCTTAATTCAAAGCACCTTTGCTAGAACATGGCACTAAATAACAGGCTTCAAACTTAAAGCTGAAGCTGTGTGTTTTTCATAATATTTCCAAACTTAAACTTGTTTTCAGACCCTTTAGAAACCTGTTTCCGAAGAGCCAGAAATCTAGTATCCATATTGGGAGCTCAGCCAAGTGTTTCTTTGGCCCCAGGGCTCCTCCCAAAATGGGCAAGTTGTTGTGGATTCAGGTCACTGGAAACTGGAATAGAGGCACGCAATTATCCCACATCAGATAATTTACTGATTAGAAGCAACTTCTTTCTACCCCATGCCTCATACTAAATATTCTCCAGTTTCTCAAGCCCTCAAAGCATCCCTAACTAGCTGGGCTTGCTGGAGAGTGAGAACTAAAATGGTTTTAGTTTAATTAAACCCAATCTCATCTTCAGGACAGCCTGACTAACATTGCAAAGGAAGCTGGGTTGTCCCAGGCATACTACCCCTTCTCCTTTGATACTCCTGAGAACAAAACATCTTCCCAAATGTGACCTGTATTGATGGGGAGAGGGATAAATGGATGAGTATGTTTTAAATATTAGCATCCAGGCTTTAATATGGAAATTTTATAAGGGAAAGGGTAATGTCTATGAATTTGAACTGTACCAGTCATCCAGGTATTAATAATTCTGAGAGAATAGCCAATAATTATTTGCATTTTACTGGGAGTTCCCTGGAGCCACAAGTCTTAACCCAAAGGTAATGCATCTTGAAAAGTGGTAATAGGAATGCTTGGGGGATATGTCAGCTTTGTGGTATCCTTCCAATGGTACTCTGTATCTACAGATCTATAGCTCCAACTTTTGGCATCCAATTAGGGTTTATTTCTTTTTTAAAGGGCTTTTACAGATATATAGATTCATGTTGGAGTGGTCCTTTGATGTGTCATGCACTAGCGCTCTTTTGTCAATTGATACCTTAGATACAACACAATATTTTAAATAGATCAAAGAAGACCCACCCCAGGGGACCTCAGAACTCTTCATATATTTTCTTTTTTTTTTTTTTTTTTGTAATTGTTTCTTTTTCTTTTTAAAATTAAAGATGTCACCCTTGTAGTTTTTTGGGTTTTTTTTTAAGAACTTTTATTGAGATACAGTTAATAGACAATAAACAACATATATTTAGAGTGTACAATTTGGTATCCCAATCACCCAATTCATTCCCCCCCAACCCTCCCTGGTTTCCCTACTTGGTGTCCATATGTTTGTTCTCTACATCTGTGTCTCTATTTCTGCCTTGCATTTCCTCTTTCATAGTTGTTAGCATTTGCCTTATGTATGGAGGTGCTCCTATATTGGGTGCATATATATTTATAATTGTTATCTCTTCTTGGATTGATCCCTTGATCTTTATGTAATGTCCTTTCTTGTCTCTTGTAACATTTTTTATTTTAAAGTCTATTTTATCTGATATGAGTATTGCTACTCCAGCTTTCTTTTGATTTCCCTTTGCATGGAATATCTTTTTCCATCCCCTCACTTTCAGTCTGTATGTGTGCCTAGGTCTGAAGTGGGTCTCTTCGAGACAGCATATATATGGGTCTTGTTTTTGTATCCATTCAGCCAGTCTGTGTCTTTTGGTTGGTACATTTAGTCCATTTACATTCAAGGTAATTATCAATATGTATGTTCCTATTACCATTTTCTTAATTGTTTTGTTGTTATTTTTGTAGGTCCTTTTCTCCTCTTAGGTTTCCCACTTAGAGAAGTCCTTTAGCATTTGTTATAGGGCTGGTTTGGTGGTGCTGAATTGTCTTAGCTGTTGCTTGTCTGTAAAGCTTTTGATTTCTCCGTCGAATCTGAATGAGATCCTTGCTGGGTAGAGTATTCTTGGCTGTAGGTTCTTCCCTTTCATCACTTGAAATATATCATGCCATTCCCTTCTGGCTTGCAGAGTTTCTGCTAAGAAATCAGCTGTTAACCTGATGGGAGTTCCCTTGTATGTTATTTGTCATTTTTCCTTTTTTGCTTTTAATAACATTTTTCTGTCTTTAATTTTTGTCAATTTGACTACTATATGTCTTGGTGTGTTTCTCCTTGGGTTTATCCTGCCTGGGACTCTCTGAGCTTCCTGGACTTGGGTAGCTATTTCCTTTCCCATGTTAGGGAAGTTTTCAACTATAATCTCTTCCAGTATTTTCTCAGGTCCTTTCTCTCTCTCTTCTCCTTCTGGGACCCCTATAATGCAAATGTTGGTGTGTTTAACATTGTCCCAGAGGTATCTTAATCTGTCTTCAGTTCTTTTCATTCTTTTTTCCCTATTATTTTCCGCATCATTGATTATCATCATTCTGTTTTCCAGGTCACTTATTCACCCTTCTGCCTCAGTTAATCTGCTATTTGTTCCTTCTAGTGTATTTTTCATTTCCATTATTGTGTTGCATATCTCTGTTTGTTTGCTCTTTAATTCTTCTAGGTCTTTGGTAGACTTTTTGATCTTTGCATCCAGTCTTTTTTCAAAGTCCTGGATCATCTTCACTATCATTATTCTGAATTCTTTTTCTGGAAGGGTGCCTATCTCCTCTTCATTTAGTTGTTTTTCTGGGGTTTTATCCCGTCCCTTCATCTGGTACAAAGTCCTCTGCTTTTTCATTTTCTCTATCTTTCTGTGGCTGTGGTTTTCAGTTCCACAAGACGAAATACTGCTGATACTGCTTGATACTGCTGTCTGCCTTCTTGTGGAGGAAGCTATCTCTCTTCATATATTTTCAATGCAGCTAAAGAACCACTCATCTAATCCAATGTCCCAATTTACAAATGAGCAAGTTGAAGCCCAAAGATAAACATGATGTCCAAGGTCATACAGCTAGTGGAAAAACCAAGATCTCCTAATTTCTGGTGCTTTCTCCTCTTCCATTTTGGGGCTGCCTGTATGATCTTATGTTTTACACTGCCTGCTCACTGGATGATACACTCCTGGGAGAGCATCAAGCCATCCTAACCCGTGTGTCACCATGACCCTGAAAATCAGGCCAGATTCTTTTTTCATCTATATCCTCTCTGCCCAATTCTTGATGAGAAACTTAGGATTTAGGATTAAATTTTTAAATGGCCCAGATGAGCTGGGTAAGCAGTCATTAATAAACAACAAAACAATTGGGTTTGATTCTCATCTGGTCCCTCCTAAATTTGTAAGCAGAGGCTTGTAATTCTTTTACCACTAGAAACAGGGAGAGCAGCCAGAGTGATCTGCAGGGCTCTGAGGAGAGCAAGCTCGAGCTCCAGTGGGGACTCCTTAGGCAACATTCTTTCAGTGAGCATGTGTTGAGTGTCTACTGTGTACCATACTCTGTGCCTTGCATGGCGAACGCAAAGACTGTTAGTCTCCAGTCTTGGCCATGGGGGAGTCTGTTTTGCTCACTCTGACCATGGCTGGAGAAACTTGGATAAAGCTGAATCTCTTAGGCAGTCCTATATGGAGTCCTTAACTTTAACCCAACCCATCTTAGGAGTCTCGTGATCATCTATGAGCCTCCAAACAAGGATAAGAGATGAAAGAACCAGAGACAAAAGGCAGATGTGTAAATTCAATGATTGTGAGGTAAACAGCACTCGAGTTAGCCAAAATTTAGCTTCTTCTCTCCCCTTTCATTCCTCCTTTTCTCTCACCTCCAGAGACACCTACCAAATCCCATACCCAACATCCACCTCTGTCATAATGCTCTCAAAGATACATGCTGTGTGTTTTGATCAAGTTTCTTAATTTCCCTGAGCTTCCATGCACTCATATGTAATCATATTCACTTAAAGGACTATTAGAACAATTAAATGAGGCAATGAGTAAAAGGCACTTATCGCATACCTGGCACTAAACAGTTCTCCATAAATATTGGTTGTTACCATTTTTATTGTTATTTTCTGTTATGACCATTATTCCTTCCCTTAATGATACTACTTTTCCCTGGAATATTTGTGTTCAGTAGGAGATAAAGAGCCTTTAAAACCAAGCAATTGAGTTCAGAGTCTTCAGACCAAGAGAAGAATAGTGGGCAAGGGTCCTTCATGGTTCCCTTAATCTCTCCCTGTAAGTAGCACCCACTTGGTCTCCCCAAAGCTGCTCTCCATGTGTGGGCCTCCTCCCCACTGCTGACTGCATCTGCTGCTCTACACGGAGGGCCCCCAGGTGCTGCTGCACAGGAACACAAACCTGAGCTTCACACACCACGGCACACAGGCAGGACGCGCCTGGGCTCCTGCAGCGATCGGAGCAATAAGGCAAATGATCAAGTGCATCTGCCTTCAACTAGAGGAGGGCTTCTCTTGCTGGCAACTAACTCTTAGTTTTCTGGCTCTGCCTGACAGTCCAGGATAGCCCAAGGTCAAACGCTCCAGGGCCTCATCTGTGATTTTATAATGAGGCCAGCAGAGTAGACTCTGCTGCAGCTAGAGTCAGCCTAAGATGGCCTTTCTGCTCTAGGGCAAGCCAACAGGACTCAGGATTCTAGCCTATCTCCTAAACGTCTCTCATCTCATCCTCCTCTTCTCCAGCCCTACAGCTGCTGCCTTCGCCGGGGCTCTTGTCACCTCTCCTCAGGTAAATGATAGACAACTAATATCTAGTAAGTGCTTATTATGTGCCAAGCAAGATATACTGCCATGTTTGCATGCAATTTCTCATAAAAATGTCAAAATAACCCCAAGATAGAAATTATTGTTCCCATTTTACAGATAAGAGAAATTGAAGATGCCCAGAGAAACGAACTTGACCAGCACTTTTGCCCTCCTATCCCCAGCCTGTGGCCTCCTTCCCTGCTGCCCTCTCTTTGTGTCTATCACTACCCACTGCTAACTGGTGTCTCTGCCATGAGTTCCTCTCTACTCCAGCCCATCCGCCATCGACTTCTAAGAATTCCTTCTTAAATCATAAATCTGACCATGTCACTCACATACTGAAAATCTTTCAAAGACTCCCCATTAGGCCAAATAAAGTCAAGACTCCCTAAACTGGCATTCTAGACTCTTTCTAAGTTTACTCCAAACACCCTTCCAGTCCCATCTCTAGCTCCCTTCTACATGCTTTAGCTACATGAAGCCACAGGGCATTCATCAAAGACTCTCTGCTTTCACCCCTTCATCCTCCACACATACCACCCTTCTCTGTGGAATGTGGTTTCCCCCAGCTTCTGCCTGGAAAATGTCTATTCATATTTGAAGACCCAGCTCAAATGTCACTTCCCTTGTGTAATCCTCCCAAACTCCCTCAGATCCTTTATTCTGTCCCTGGGATAGAGTCTCCCAGCCCTTCCCCATCTTTTCACTAATCTGTTACTATAATACATCAAATTGTGCGTAATTATTTGTTGGGGGAAAGCCATCCTGAGTGCCTTCCCAGGGTAGGGACTGTGGCTTATTTCCCAGTACCTTCCACAAGGCCTAATGCAGGGTAGTTTACTGAACATCTATTACACAGATGGATGGAGGAATCATTTATTTATTCATTTAGTTACCTAGGGAGTTAGTTAATCATTGACAATGCACCAGGCACTAAGCTAGGGCACTGGGGAGGCAAAGATGAATAAAAGTAAGAACTCCCAGGGGAGTCCCAGCTTTGGTCCGATGCTTATATAACCAAGAGCTTTTATTGCTTTTTTCTTGACTCCCTTCCCAGAAAACAAATTGAATTGCAGAGGCTGCAGAATACCACCTAATTCCATCCTATTTAATCTGGACACCACTGCCATCCATTTAACTGCCACAATGCTTACCAAAAAAGCTCAGTTATCAGGTCTAAATCACAGTTTGTGCAAATAACCAAAGTTAGATAGCTTGCAACTCCACAGGATCCTAAATCCATCATGATGTTAGTTTGTTAAGTTCTATGAATTCAATTAACCTTTCTGATTAATCACGGACTAGTTAACCAAACTATGCTGACAAGAAAGTATTGAGGCTTAAGGTGATTACTTTTCTAGAGACAAGAGCTCATAACATTGGGCCATGTCATTTCATTAGATCCAAATTGAAATTTTTGCTCTCTCTCTCTGAATTGTCCTGTCATTTGATAATATGATACTCAGTTCTCTAATTTTTTTTCTACGTAAATAGACCTTATTTCACCAATATGACGTTGACAATGGAAGCACCTTCTGGGCAAAGATTCCACCTCTTTGACCCCTACAGAACGAACCTACACAGTGCTTCTCCTGCACACAGAGGTGACTCCAGAATGAGAGACAGCAAGAGGTGGGAAAAAGCCTAGAGATCATCTTATCTGAAACCCTCATTATACAGAGGAAGGAAAAGAGATACAGCGAAGGGCAAAGACATGCCCAAGGCCTTAAGGCTGAGCTGAGACCAGCAACCAGGTTTCCTAAACTCAGTTCATGATAACAGCAACACAACAGCTACCAGTTGTTTTTTGTCACATATATCTGCTGATCTGTAAGCAGTATGGAGGCAAATGCTAAGAAGCTGACTGGTAATACATGGCTAGGGAGACATAAATTCAAGTTCAGTGCTACCAAAGCAGCCCAAGTCTGAGGGAGCAGATCCCTAAGAGAAAAGAAGTACAGAGAAGTGATTCTGAATTCTGGACATCTCTTGCTTTCCAGGCAGCTGCTGATTTGTAAGCCGTACACAGAAACCATTGTGCAAGAGGCTGATACATAGGGCAAAGATTTTAGCAGTCTCACAGTGCTATGGAGACAAAATGTGGAGTTCAGGACCCTTCAAAAAGATGCTCTGGGAAACACTCAAGACGTTAGCTGGCACCCTTTGTATTAGTTTCTTATTACAACAAATTACCACAAATTTAACGGCTTAAAACAACAAATTTAGGGACTTCCTAGGTGGCACAGTGGTTAAGGATCCATCTGCCAATGCAGGGGACATGGGTTCAAGCCCTGGTCTGGGAAGATCCCACGTGCCACAGAGCAACTAAGCCTATGCGCCACAACTACTGAGCCTGTCCTCTAGAGCCCACAAACCACAACTACTGAGCCCATGTACCACAAGTACTGAAGCCCATGTGCCTAGAGCCTGTGCTCTGAAACAAGAGAAGCCACCGCAGTGAGAAGCTCGCGCAACGCAATGAAGAGTAGCCCCCACTCACTGCAACTAGAGAAAGCCTACATGCAGCAACAAAGGCCCAGTGTGGCCAATAAATAAATAATAAATATTTTTTTTTAATTTATTATCTGATAGTCTTGTAGGCTAGAAGTCTGACTTGGGTCTTACTAGGCTCAAATCAAGGTGTCAGCAGGGCTGCATTCCTTCTAGAGACTCCAGGGGAGAATCTGTGTCCTTCCTTTTTCTAGCTTCTAGAAGCTGCTCTTATTCCTTGGCATGTCACTGTTTCCTCCATGCTCAATGCCAGCAACAGCAGGTCAAGCGCTTCTCATCAACCATCACTTTGACCTCCTCTTCTGCCTCCCTCTTCCACTTTTAAAGATCCTTGTGATTACATTGGGACCACCCTGAAATTCGAGGATAGTCACCCTATTTTGTCAACTGATTAGCAATTTTAATTCCATCTGCAACTTTCATTACCCTCTACCATGTAATCTAATATATTCACCGGTTCCAGGCACTAGGGAGTGGATATCTTCTGTGGGGAGGGGGCATTATTTTGCCAACCCACCCTTGAAGGGCTATCTCCAAGAATTAAATGTGAATACAAAATAAATAATCCTCACAAAACTGAAACACAGTTGTGAATCATCTCAATCCCAGACATGATTAAGGTGTGGTGCCCCCAGTGTAACAGCCTGCCAGAGCAAAAATAGATTCTTGCCAGAGAAAGTTAACATCATCCAGAGTTTTTATAACTTCTCATATGAGATGTCCAGCATTCAATAATACATGTCAATATACAAGACCCTGAGCACTTGGTTTCTTTCTGCTTCCCCCGCTAGAATACAAGCACCCTGAGAACACAGACTACGTCCTACGTGTGGTGGCCCCGACCTCATCCCAGGCTGTTGTGTATGATAGGTGCCCTGCAAACACGTAGTCAGTGACTGACTCTGATGCCCATCATGGTTGCACATCAGTGAAGAAAATAGCTTAAGAGAAAACAGCTGGCCCTGAGCAGAGGCTTCAAAGCCAACATGAAATGCTCCTAAATCCTATAGCACCCACAAGGAGGTCACACCTCCTCCAGGACCAGCTTACAAGAAACCAACGTTTAAAATAACAAAATTAATAACAAGGAGGAAAAAAGAAAACCAAGCAACTCATAACAGACAGGAGGGCCATTGTGAGTGGGCAGAGAGCTCACTCCTGGCGAGAGCAGAGATCAGACCAGCATCCTTGAACTCACACCTGATTTCCTGTGGTTAAAGCTAGTCAGAACTTCAATCCCCTCTAGCTCTTATTTATTTCGAATTTTTTTAACATGTTTATGAGACTTAACCCTTCCAAAATCTCTTCCAGGAAACTTGCTAAGATGGGGGGAAGGGGGAGGTGGGAGCCAGGACGACTGGGTGCAGATGTGAAGGTTATGCTCCTCTGGCCAAACCATCAGCCCCTGCGCAGGGCTGCCGAGGCTGGAGGAGGAAGCACCTTGCTTCAACCTGCCAACCAGCAGAGGCACTTTTTAAAAATTGTACAAAGATTTAATATGTGCTATTGTCAGCTCTGGATTCGGACCGCATTAAGAAATATTCTAAAGAGGAGAAATAACCATCATTTATACGAGTACCTATTATGTGCCAGAGATTGTGCTAGGCACCTTACCTGTGTTTTGTTATGCATCCCTTAAAATGCCATAGGGTCGACATGGTTATCATTTTATAGACAAAGACACTGAAGCTCAGCGAGGTTGACTAACTGGGTCCAGATCACACAGAGAGGAAGTGGCAGAGCCACTGGGTCAGTGGCAAATGCCTCTGTTTGGCCACAACGAAATTCTGCCTCAACTTCATTCACTAGTTCTTGTGACCGGCATATTTAAACTTCTCGGCCACTCAGGAAATGGGAAGAAAAAGAATATATTTGTTGAAAGTGGGTAGCTGAGAATTTTTAGGCTTTGAGTGGGCGCTCTGCCCCTTCTCTACCACGTTGGCTCGTAATGGTGCCCACCTCTGCAATATTTCCAGAACCCTCCAGCCCTGCGGGAGACTCATGGGTAACGGACCACATGATTCAATGAGACTTATCATGTGAAGCAGGTGGAAGTGAAGAGTACTGTTAGAGGGCCGATCAGCAGTCTCCTTTTCCTGAAACATAAAGGTTTTGTGCGAAAGGAAAGCGTTCTTGGTTCCCCACATGTACTTCAGATTATTCCAACGTTATCTACTCCTTTGAGCTGTTTTTACCTACAATTTGCATGAGCACTGGATAGCGTCTCCCTATGATTAAGCTGCATTTTGAGGGATAGCAAGATTCATTTTTAGCTCCTCATCATCAAGAAGAGAGCCCTGAAATCAGCATGTGCGCCCAAGGCTTCGGATCTGGTGAAGTAGCCAAGGCAACGGCAGCCGCTTCTGACGTCACCGAGGGAGGACACCTCCACAGGAAAGCGGGCCCTCGCCTTCCACATCAGCGCTTCTCTGGCCTTTGTCAGGTTTTATTAATTCCCTGAGCTTCTCCGGAACTCTAAGAGCTATCCTCCCACCCCTCCCCACCTCAGCAAACACAAAAAGAGAAGGTGCTGCCTTTATTAAAAGTTCTTTCTCTCCCTAGTCACCCTCTGGCAAAAAGCATCAAAACAAAACAAAACAAAAAAGAGGGGAGGGAATCGTGGAGGGGGCTCCTGAATAGTTCCCTGGCAAATCTATCTGTGACTTTGCTTTGAAATTGGGGAAAGAGGAAATGCATAGCGGAGAGAGGCTTAGCCTGCAGAGCAGGAGCAGAGGTAAATCTAAGCAAAGAAAGGTTCAAGCCCTTTTCTCCCCACCCGTTCTCATCTGGAACCTCAATTAACATTAATATCATCTCTGAGCAGCTCCCGTGGCTCGATAAAGTATAAGGACTTCTCCCCACAGAGTATAAGGGTAACCACTGGGCGGGAAGAGCATACCATTTTCAGCTCAGCCCCTGGGCACACATCGCTTACTGCCCACTAAAGTTGAACGCTCTTCTTCCATGGGGAAAAGCTGTTTTGAGGAGTGGCTACCCAGCCAAGGATTTATTTCCCAGGGAACCCCGCATCTAGGTCCCAGGTGACCAGTTCCTACCAATAGCAGGAGAGCAGAAGCGATTCACAGGTCAAGTGAGGCCATCTCCACCCTCTCTGGCCCCTTCTTCTGCCTTGAGGTTAAGAAGGCAGAGCATTGGGGTAGAAGGAGCCTGGATCCCTTACTCATGCATTGAACACAGTCACTGGCCTTCTTCGTGAGTCAGAAATAAAAAATCTCTTGGGTTAGGCGGCTGGACTTTCAGAGTTCCTCTGTTCGAGCAGCTAGAATTAACACCTTAACATAACACCCTTATCACCAACAAGGTTAAGTCAATGAGACGATGCCTTGAGCCAGGGCTCTCGGCTCTGAGGGGCCAGCACAGCCGTGTCCAGAATGCAAAGCCGCCAAGCTAAACACAAAACTTTCCCTAACTGAAGTAAGACATGCTACAACAAAATCCCTCGGTAGGGCTGCTTTTGTCCAAGACACAGGAGAGATCATGGGGCAAGAAGTGTAGGGAGTAGGCAGAGGCAGGGAAGTTGGAAGGAAGATGAGTTTGTAGGGGTCGAGGCCTCAGCTCAGCCTCGAGACCTGTCTGCGTCTCCCTGAGCACACCACAGACCACGGACACAGATGCCCTAGAGCAGAAGCTTGGTGTGGAAACCACCATCAGGATGGCTGCGGGCAGGTGATGTGCAAAGGCACACGGCCAAGGGTGTGAGTGGGGGCTGAAATGCAATCAGCCCTTTTCTGACTACACCAGACATTGTGGCTCAGAGATGAGTTCACCTGGAGGAAAGGCACCTGGCTCCTGTTTTTTAAATGTGTGCAAAGGTGCCATCCATGACTAACCTTGCACCTGTGGTGGCACCTCATGTGCCTGGCACAAAGGCAGTGGGCTAGTGGTGGCCCTGACCCCTGAAATCTTCATAACACTAGGCCACGAAGTTCTAACCTTCAAACGATTCTCAACAGGAAGTCACATTCAAAGCAACAAGCATCTGATAACAAAATAAAACTGGAAAGCTTGCTTCCACTACTAAAAGAAAAATTTGCTGTCTCCCTCCTACCTTTCTACCATCTTCTCCTCCCCAGCTCAGAATCTGATCCATGCTTAGCCAGATCCACTCCCCTACCTGCAAAGGAAAAGACATGAATGCTCTTTGTTGTGGGGGGTTGGAGCAAGCCACTGAAGATTTCACCCCCAGGGACCTTCATGTGCTGCTGAAAAAACAGAATGAGGACAAAGCAGGTGGTAGCAGAGGAGACCCAGGCCCAGAGCAGCCAATGGGAGAGAGGCTTCGGGAACTGGCTACTGGGAGAACAAGGACAAGTGAAATTCCAAAAACAATGCTTTGGAGATGCAATAGTGGGTGAAGTCATTTCTACAATGGGGTTCTCCCAGGGAAGACAAGTAAAGCTCTAACAAAAGGAAACAAGAACTTACACAGAGGTCTGTGTAAGGGAACATTAACATTTCTTGCAAAATTCGTCACTGAACAGGTATCATCATTCATAAATGACAGGAATTCTCCTGATGGAGGAAACTGACACAACCTTTTCTGGAAGGCAATTGGGTCTCTCTGTTAAATACTTAAATCTTCAAACCCTTTGATCTCGCAAGTCCACTTCTAGGAACTTACTCAACAGAAATACTCCCACTCTCAGAAACTTAGCGAGAAATCGGTACAAAGATATTCACTGTTGATAAGGCACGCATTTTTAGTTGTTTTTCCTGTGGAAATCTGTCACTCATGTCCTAATGAGAAACATCATGCCCCTGTGAGGTGGCTGGTCAGGCTTTAAGATGTCATTTGACCTTGTAAAGGAGCCAAGACCTGATGTTACTATTTGTTTCTAAACCAGTCTCCAACACTAGATTTGAGTCCCTTGAGGGCAGGGACCACGTCTTAGCCACTGTCACTTTCAGACCTGTCACAAAGCCCAGTGTATAGTGTGTGCTCAAGTGCTATTTGTTAAATGAACTCATGATTTAGCTGGGCCTGGGTCAAACTTAGGCTCGTGTGCTCATTAGCACTGTGTTCTAGGAGCAGAGTTAGTGGAGACCAGCCTCACTCTGGGATGGTCTGCTCCTCTCAGCTGTGTCCTTATTTCCCACTCTGTGTGTGCAGTTGCAGGTTTAGGAGAGAAATAAGGTTCTGGAGATGGGAGAAGGAGATTGTGGCTGGCAATTTAAGTTCTTAAGATGAAATAAGTCAGGGTTTTTTAGCTTGTTGTCCATATCTTGAACCTCCTGAAATTATGTGCAACCCTTTCCTGGGGAAGGTGTGTTGCTTTCATGAGCTTCTCAAAGAATTCAGGTCCAGGACATGCTTAAAAACAAACAAACAAACAAACAAACGATGATTAAGATTCACTGAGCCAAGGTATTTTGACTCAGAAAAGGCTATGTTCAGACAACCTATGCCAAAGAGTAATATACCACAGGTGGCTGAGAAACCAGGGGAAGAGGCTAACGTCATACATAGACCTACAAACAACTACAAAATAAACTGCAGCACTGATGTTCCAGTTTTCCTTTTGCGACCTCTTAATACAATATTTCAAAGCTTTATAATTTTAAAGGGTGATTATTGCCAGACTCATCCAGCTCATAAGCTTACCTTAATGTTGTATATCCTAATTAAGTGTGGAAAAGTATTTGATTTATTTTGATTTTGATTTTAAGAAAACTAAGATGGAAGAAAACTCAGAAAGGAACAAACTGAATATTTAAAATATCACCTATAAGAAAATATAACATGGGATGTTTCATGACACCATTCACCTCATCATAAAATTATTAATCAAACACTTTCAGGCAGACAGTCAAAAGCAGTTAACTTGGTGTGACAGCATTTCATTAAACTTAGCTCAGAATCATTCTGGAAGCAAGAGAGGAACACCATTAATCCATTTCCTAACTCCCCAGAACATTGGCTTCTCATCTAACACAAACACCATTTTTTACCAAAACAGCCATCAATTTAGTCTCAAGTTATTTACTTTAAAAAGCTCTGCTGCTTGCCAACTTGATTACCTTTCAAGCTGCCTCTGGTGTTCTTGATATGTCGTAATGCACCAAAGTTAGATTTGACAGAAAGAAATTTTCAGAAATTTGCCACAATTATGTACATGAGTACAGCAGGAAATTCACTACTGTGTTCCCAATCATTTTCTGCTATACTCTATGCAATATGGCTTGTCCTGAGGCGAAACTTCCTACCTCCCTCCACCCCTTATCCTCCAGCATCCAATTAGCTCCCTACCGCTGGCCTACAGGTTAACAAATGGCTGTATTTGAGGCCACTTAACCCTCTGCACAGGGAGATGATGGGATCACCAACACCAATTATTAGCACTTATCAGCACTTATCAGCCTGCTTCATCAGGCGAAGAGCTATAAAAAGCAAATAATAAGATATAGCACTTGGTCTCCAGATGCCTACCAATCAAGCAGAGAAAAACCTGTGCTTATACCAAAAAAAAGAAAAAAGAAAAATCTGAGCACAAGATAGCAAAAGAGAATTTACCTGGGGTGGGGGCGGGGGGGGGGGGGTGCCGCAGAAGACTTAGTTGAGAAATTGCAATTCGGTTTTACATTAGTTGGGCAAGTGATACAAAAGAGTCATTAAAGAATAAATAAATAAACACACACTCATATGATATTTATACTTTATAATACATTAAGAGTGCTTTTAAGATCAAGCATCCCTGCATAGGACTTGTAAAATGGAGGATGCCTAGGCTAGTAGAACAAATAATGAACTGTGCATCAAAAGATTGGGACTCTGTCCCTAACACCATACACACACACACACACACAAAACCTCAAAATGGATTAAAGACCTAAATATAAGCCTGGATCCTATAAAACTCTTAGAGGAAAACATAGGCAGAACACTCTTTGACATAAATCGCAGCAAGATCTTTTTGATCCACCTCCTAGAGTAATGAAAATAAAAACAAAAATAAACAAACAAGACCTAATTAAACTTAAAAGTTTTTGTACAGCAAAGGAAACCATAAGCAAAATGAGAAGACAATGTTCGGAGTGGGAGAAAATATTTGTAAACAAAGCAATGGACAAGGGATTAATCTCCAAAATATACAAACAGCTCATGCAGCTCAATATAAAAAAAAGCTAACAACCCAATCAAAAAATGGGCAGATCTAAATAGACATTTCACCAAAGAAGACATACAGATGGCTAAAAAGCACATGAAAAGATGGTCAACATCACCAGTTATTAGAGAAATGCAAATCAAAACTACAATGAGGTATCATCTCACGTCAGTCAAAATGGCCATCATCAAAAAATCTACAAACAATAAATGCTGGAGAGGGTGTGGAGAAAAGGGGACCCTCCTACACTGTGGGTGGGAATGTAAATTGGTACAACCACTGTGGAGAACAGTTTGGTGGTTCCCTAAAAAACTAAAAATAGAGCTACCATATGATCTAGCAATCCCACTCCTGGCCATATATCTGGAGAAAACCATAATTCGAAAAGGTACATGTACCCCAATGTTCATTGCAGCACTATTTACAATAGCCAGGACATGGAAGCAACCTAAATGTCCATCAATAGAGGAATGGATAAGGAAGATGTGGTACATATATACAACGGAATATTAGCCATAAAAAAGAACAAAACAATGCCATTTGCAGCAACATGAATGGACCTAGAGATTGTCTTACTGAGTGAAGTAAGTCAGAGAAAAATAAATATCATAAATCTGTTATATGTGGACTCTTGAAAAAGGATACAAATGAACTTATCTACAAAACAGAGATAGAGTTTCAGATGTAGAAAACAAACTTATGGTTACCAGGCGGTAAGTGGGGGAGGGATAAATTGGGAGACTGGGATTGACATATACACACTGCTATATATAAAATAGATAACTAATAAGGACCTACTGTACAGCACAGGGAACTCTAACTTAATACTCTGTAATGGCCTATATGGGAAAAGAATCTAAAAAAGAGTGGATATGTATAAGTATAACTGATTCACTTCTCTGTACACCTGAAATGAACACAACATTGTAAATCAACTATACTCTGATAAAAATTTAAAAAAACAAAAGATTGGGACTCTCTGTCACTCAAGTTCTGAGTTCTTGTCTCCTTGTCTCTTCCGCCTGTAAAGGTAGTGATCACTGAAGTCCTGATATTGGCTATCTTTCCACTATCTCAACCTTGCCTTCTGTGGTGACCTTGGACAGAGTGAGAATCTAAGGGGACTCTGTAGGTGCCCCAACAGCTGCAGAGCTGGATGCCTGGGACACATAAGAGCAGAGTACCCAGTGCTGAGTCAGCTGAGAAGTACCCAGTCTGGAGCCAGGTGCCAAACCCAGCTGGGAAAGTTCAGAAGAAGGAGTGAATGTGTGAGGCCAAAATATCAGGACCATGAGAACTGACATAGGGTAACTAGGCTGATGCTTATTGGACACGTTACCCACTTCCAGGGGGCACCGTTCACTCGTAATCATTGTAGATTTGTACAGCTATTTTGACATTTTCTGGAAGATATTAGAAAAGTGTCTTGGGGAAGGATGCTTTTTTCTAATTCACACCAAGTCTCAACACACAGACTAGCTGGCAGGCCTGAGATAGATGGGTCAGGTGAGCAAGCCAAGTTCCAAAGGCCAGGGTCAAGGCTGCACCCCATGGCCTTAGATGCTCAGCCTGGGAGCAGACACTTCCAAAGTTACAACTACGACCACTTTGAAGCTGATGCCCAAATCTCTAACCCTAAACCTGACTTCCTGCCACCTGTTCTACAAGTTCATCCAGAGATTCTCTGGGGCTCTTAATCCCAACCAAATAGATCCACCTTCTCACTTCCCACTTTTGTTGAAGGCCCCATTGTTCTCCCACTATCTAAGTCTGAAACCCTGAAATCACTTTGGAGTCCTTCACCCCTCTCCCACTACAGTATTCACTCAGGGACCATGGCCTTTACCTTGGACAGCCTCAAGGTTTCTGGTGTCTATTCCCCTGTTCCCAGACCTCATACTGTAACCCAGTTCAAACATTCATCTCTTCTCCCGTGAACCACACAATATCCTCCTAACTGGTCTTCAGACCACTTCAGTCTTTCTGCTTCAATATATCCTATATAGTGTTGGAAAATTGTCCTGAAACACTTCTTGCCCACAAACCTTCACTAACATCATCCTGTGTACTGAATCAAGCCCAATCTGCCCCAAAACAGCATAATACTCCCCTATGCAACATTCAGTACTATCGAAATCCTTATTGTTCACAGTTAACTAGCCAGTCACACAGGGGAAAACAATATCTCCAAGCCACAGTTTCCTCACCTGTTAAATAGGGATATTAACAGTATTTACTTTATAGAGTTATTGTGACGATTAAGTAAAATAATAAAGTGCTTACCATGCTGCCTAACCCTCAGTAAATGTTCGTGTTGGTGATGAAGATGAAGATGATCTCCCCAAAATATCCCTCAGATTGCTTCATTCAAACCCCAGCTCACGATTGCTCTTTCTCATATTCACTTCTAATCAAATTCACTCAGCTGTTAGACCCTATAAATGCACTTGATCTAGCCATCTGGTTTGTAGTTCCCCTTTAACCTCCGGGAATTTGCCTTCTCTAGCCCTCGAGGAATGGAATCTTCTAGGACCCATTGATGGAAGTAATGAAGGGTCCATTCCACTTATCTCAACACTCACTTGAACATTTCTTTCTTGTAAAAATCACCCAAAGCAAAGTTTCATTAAAGAAGCAGGGAAGACATTTCATCTCCACTCTAGAAAATGTAGGTCTTACTTTCCAATGATATTGAGCTACATATTTTTAAGGGTGTAATATACATATATGTATATTTTCAAGAATGAAAGAGAGGCTTAAAATGGTTGAAAAACAAAGCGTGAAGAGTATGAAATCTAAATTTAGACAGATAATAGGTAAAAGACCAGCTCTTCCACTTCCTAGCTTAAGCTCTGCTCTTTAGAGTGCGACCTTGTAAATTAAACAACAGGGGTCCACATTTGAATCATGTACTTACTAGGAAATGACTGAGTCTCAGTTTCTTCATCTGTGACATGGAGATAATGGTACCCACTCTGCAGGCTGTTGTGAGAATTAAATGGCACCATCTGTCAAGGACCCAGCACAGGGCCTGGCTCAAGAAAGGGTCCATTCCCTCCCCACTCGCCGCCCATTGTAACTAATGCAGCTTAAAAAATACCTGTTCCTGGTGGGTGAGCTTTACTTTCAAATATGTATGTGTTTCTCACAATTCTACATGTTGGTAATTCCAAGATCGAGGTGCTGGCAAGGTACGTTTAATTCTGAGACCTATTCCCTTGACTTGCAGGCAGTCACAGTCTCACTTTGGGCTCACAGGACCTTGGCTCAGTGTGTGCTCATGGAGACAGGGAAAGCTCTCTGGTGTCTCTTCTTACAAGGGCACTAATTCCATCAGACCAATGCCCTCCCTCATAACCTCATCTAACCCTAATTACCTCCCAAAAGCCCCATCTCCGACTGCCATCACATTGGAGGTTAAGGCTTCAACATAAAAATTAGTTGGGGTGGTGGTGGGGTGGGGGGCGGGGAGGCAGTAACACATTCAGCCTATAACATTATTTAACAATGCTTTTTTGTATTATTATAGGATCCCAATATCTTTCCTAAGTCTCTATATCTACTTTGGGTAGTCCTCAAGAAATGTCTCCACGTGCTCACAAAACTGACATTGGCCAGTTTTCTTATCTCCTACTCCAATGCTGAGATCTCTGAAACTCTCAAAAATTTCGCCAAGGCATTAAGGTTCCAGAGTTCCCAGAAAAAGGCCTTCAGCTATAGCCAAGGCTGTTGCCTCTTGTTCCTGCCTCTTCTGAGTCTGCTGGGACAGACTCGAGAAGCTGCTCTGGTGCCAGAGCTAAAGCTGTGGTCCATGCCTACTACTACCCCACGGCCAGAGGCCTCAGTGTCCTGACCCAATGAAGCAGCAGAAGCCCCCCCACTTCTGAGCTGAGTGTCTCAGAGATTTCAGACAAACAGCTTTCCTCCTCCTCCTCAGGATGCAGGCGTGTTCCACAGGGCCTTCTGCTCACTGCACAGAGCATGGCATTTAATTTGCACACAATAAGCATCATTTAATTCACGGTGCTTGAGCTAGAGAGAGTGCTGCAGAATGAATGTTGTACTCACAATTGGCCCTGATATCTGGCTCCAAGGCATTATTCCTCAATGACACTTGCAGGCCTTGATTCTCTCTCCTCTGAGCAAGACAAATGGGTTCCTCAAGCCAGAGCTTTCTACCAGCATGCTGCACATGAGTCACTGGTAGGCCAGGAGATATCATTCCCTCAAAGTCTCCAGGGTTGCTGGGCTGGGATTGGAGGCAGGAGTCACAGAGCAGGACCCCTTATGTGATCAGCAGCCCTAACAGTATCATTTTCTCTGTGCAGTGTCATTACAACCACTACTATCCAGCATAAAATGGAGAAGGTTGAGAAACACTTCCTCATGCTAAAAGAGCCCTCATTCTGTCATGTCTGTACCCTCAGACAAGCCCTATTGGGGTTCAGGATGCCCTTTCCCACCAAAAATTGTGACTGAGGTACCATTTGCATGTGTATCCTCATTTTTACACATGTATTGGTATCTATTAAAGAAATTGAATTAATAATCAATAACCTTCCAAAACAGAAAGCACCAGGCCTAGATGGGTTCTTTGGTAAATTCTACCAAATATTTAAAGAAGAAATTATACCAATTCTCTATAATCTTTTTCAGAGGATAGAAGCAGAGGTATCTCTTTCTAACGTACTTGATGAAGTCAGTTTTATCCTAATACCACAACCAGACGCAGACATTCCAAGAAAAGAAAACTACAGGCCAATATCTCTTGTGAATATAGATGCAAAAATCCTCACAAAATATTAGCAAATCAAATCCAACTTGTATAAAAAGAATTATACACCATGGCCAAGTGGGATATACCCAGGTATGCCAGTCTGGTTCAACACTTGAAAATCAATTAATGCAATCCATCACATCAGGCTGAAAAAAGAAAAATCACATGATCATATCAATAGATACAGGAAAATCATTTGACAAAATCCAACACCCATTCATGATAAAAATGCTCAGATTGAACACTAATGAAAACTATGGGCTTATGATGTGTCACTATAAATTCATCAATTATAAGAAACCTACCACTCTGGTGGGGGATGTTGATAATGGGAGAGACCATGCACATGTGGGAGGTACATGGGAAATATCCATACCTTTCTCTTAATTTTGCTGTGAACTTGAAACTGCTCTTAAAAATTGTCTTTAAAAAAAACATAAAATCAAATGTTTTCAATTAATATTTTGTATTTTATTTTTTTAAATTGGGGTATAGTTGTTCTAAAATGTTGTGTTAGTTTCTAATGTTCAGCAAAGTGAAGTATAGTTCCCTGTGCTATACAGCAGGTTCTCATTAGTTATCTATTTTGTTCATATTAGTATATATATGTCAATCCCAATCTCCCAATTCATCCCACCACTCCCCGCATCCCATCAACAGGTGAATGGATAAAGAAGATGTGGTACATACATACAATGGAATATTAGCCATAAAAAGGAAAGAAATTGGGTCATTTGTAGAGACGTGGATGGACCTAGAGACTGTCATACAGAGTAAAGTAAGTTAGAAAGAGAAAAACAAATGTCGTATATTAGTGCATATATGTGGAATTTGGGAAAATGGTACAGATGAACCAGTTTGCAAGGCAGAAATAGAGACATAGATGTAGGAATCAATTAATATCTTTAAACAAATGAACACATTAGTCAGCATCAATGAGAAGGGGATCTGAGGGGCAAAGTATGTATAAGCGCTATTCTTCTGGTCAAGCATTGCTGACAGTCAACAAAAAGGAGGAGGAGGGGGGTGGGGTGGGATGAACTGGGAGACTGGGATTGCCATATATACATTACTAATAAGAAAAAACATATAAAATTGTACACTTTAAATATATGCAGCTTATTGTATGCCATTTATATCTCAATAAAAGTCCTTAAAAAAAGAATTTAAATTACTCAAAAACAACAAAAGGAGGAGAAGGAAAATGGTAAACTTTTCTATGTGAGAACAGACAGTGGCATTTCAAGGTACCTCACCTACATGGAAGCACTTGAAATTCACTCCCTCTCTTAATCATTCTCCTCCCAACAGCTCCCCAAGTGCAACTAGGTAATGATTTCCCTAGAGACCTGTGTTTCTTCTCTAATTACAACCTTCCTTAGTTCACTCCTCTCGTTTCTCACTAATTTGTGAACAATAAGAATTGGATTTACCTATCACAACCATCTTGCAAAAAGAAAGAAGATAACACTCCCTCTTTCAAGAGAGAATGGGGTTGCTTCCTTCTATATACATGCATTTCCTACATAGGATTGATCAATATTGATAAAATAGGTTTATGTGCACTTGAAGAGAAATGGAAGACTATTTTCCCATAGGGTTCAATATGGGGATTTTTTGTATGTGTACAAGTGGATTAAATATTTTCATGTTATAATATTTTCAATGTATTTGTGACATTTATATGAAAGCAAGAGGAATTTTACTCTCTGGGAACAGATCACTGATTCATATTCAGAACTAATTGCTTCCTGCTACATATCTCTCATCAGAAAAAAGGAAAGAAGGAAGGAAGGAAGGGAGGAAACAATAAAATTTTCAAAAAAGAAAAAGAAGCAAGCCCATATTTTCTCCCAAAGTGTTCAATTCTCCTCTTTTGAATGAAGGCATAGCCAAGGGGTATCTTTCACTAAGTGTACTTCATTATATTTGGACAATGATCTGTGTGGCTAAATGTCAGAGAAATTTCTATCAAAGTCTATTTCTTCAGGGCCCATTATCTCCCTAGTATCTTTCCAATTGATGGAGGGAAGAAAGGGCACAACAACGAAGGAAACTGCAGAGCCCACGCTTCCTTCTCCCAGCCATCACCCTCCGTCCTGGACAGAACTAGTCCTGTGTTGGCCAACGTTGGTCCACACCCCCTAGGCTGACTCCTGCTCTCACCTTTACTTAGCCTCACCAGACAGAGTTCTCATACTGACCCTCTGTGACACTTTACAACTTGAAGTTAAAAAAAAAAAAGAGGAAAAGAGCTGTGAAAGTTCAAAGAAGTAATGGAAATTTAGAAGCATTTTACAGCCACTCAGTTTATAACACCCTCTCCCCCTGCCTCTTCCCACTCAGCTTTCAGAATCCCCTGCTCAAGATTAGAAGGCTCTCTAAAAAACTAAAAATAGAGTTGCTATATGATCCAGCAATCCCACTCCTGGGTGTATATCCAGAGAAAAGTATAATTCAAAAAGATACATGCACCCCAATATTCACAGCAGCACCTATTTACAATAGCCAAGACATGGAAACAATCTAAATGTCCATTGACAGATGAATGGATAAAGAAGATGTGGTACATATACACAATGGAATATTACTCAGCCATAAAAAAGAACAAGATAATGCCATTTGCAGCAACATGGATGGATGTAGAGATTATTATACTAAGTGAAGCAAGGCAGACAAAGACAAATATCATAAATCACTTACATGTGGAACCTAAAACGTGATACAAATGAACTTATTTACAAAACAGAAACAGACTCACAAACATAGAAAACAAACTTATGGTTACCAAAGGGGAAGAGCGGGGTAAATTAGGAGTTTGGAATTAGCAGATACAAACTA
This sequence comes from Hippopotamus amphibius kiboko, assembly GCF_030028045.1. Taxonomy (NCBI): domain Eukaryota; kingdom Metazoa; phylum Chordata; class Mammalia; order Artiodactyla; family Hippopotamidae; genus Hippopotamus; species Hippopotamus amphibius. The sequence goes on along the minus strand of NC_080188.1, from coordinate 139,392,028 downwards.
CTATATATAAAATAGGTAAACAGGGTCCTACTGCCCAGCACAGGGAACTATATTCAATATCCTATAATAAGCCATAAGGGAAAAGAATATGAAAGATACGTATAGATAGGGAGAGAGAGAGAGATAAAACTGAATCACTTTGCTGTATATCAGAAACTAACACAATATTGTATATCAACCATATTTCATTTAAAAAAAATCAGAAGGCTCTCTTGCATAAAGGTGGTATTTTAGCATTCACCATTCATTCCTTCGACTTTTTTCTAGACTGTCTCTGAAAATGCAAATATCCCTGAGATGGAAAAGTTGAGGGCATGCTAGAGAATCAAGGTTTCAATGAGATAGAGAATTATACTAGTCATAATATTTCCATGGTATTTATGGTTGATTAAGCACCCTCACAGATATAGTCTCACTTGGTTCTCACTAACAAATACATGACTTAGAAAAGGAGGAGATATTTTTGGTATTACCATTTCCATTTTACAGATAAGACACAAGATGCTGAGAAAATTTGTCCCCATCCCAACTCCCACCCTATCCAAAATATAAAGCTGAACACAGACCCAAGCCCAGATTTCTGCCATCCAAGGATGGAGCTGCCCACAGTCAGAGTCATCTCACTCCTCCTGCTCCCTGGCCTCCCCCACTTCCCATTTCTGGTCAGTCCCCAAAACTTTTGTTCAAGGATCCCAACTATGCCTGGTCCCCAATCCCAATGCCAGCGACCCTCACCTTCCCGAAATCAGGCAATTTCCTGAGGAGCCCTGGGCCCATCCACCCTTCCCCACTCTGACCCAGCAACTCCACTCTACACAATTCAAAATAACAAATATTTACTGAGCACCTACTATGTGCCAAGCCCTGGGCATTAGGATACAGCAATGGAGGATTAGATTCAAAGGTGCTTCTTCCAAATCAGGACTCTCTTACTTGGATATCCGCCAGAATCCAATAGATCTTTATTTCAATGGTGAAAGCAATCACAATAATGGCTAAAAGTTATGGAGAATTTAGACTGTGTGAGGCACTGTTCTAGGCATTTTACTTATACTAACTCATCCAATCCTCATAACATCTCTACAAGGTATTATGCATATTTAATAAATGAGGAAACTGAGGCCAAGAGAGATTGCCTAGCAGGGCTACACACCTCCTCAGTGGCAAAGCAGATGTGCACGGGCAGCCTGGCCCTGCCGTCCGCACTCTGAACTATTATGCTGTGCTAAGAACCAGTGGGAGCAGTGAAAAGGGAAACAACGTTCCATCCAATAGGTATTAATTTAACACTAACTACCTGCTCAGAACAAGGAGACAGAGATGAACGTAAGCACCTCCAGGAGGGAGCTTCTTTCTTCTACAGCCCCCCTTCAAAGACAAGGCCATCTCATGCAAACACACCTCCAACAGAGGTGCTAGCCTAGCAGGTGGGGCTTCCAAATCCATTTACCACTCTGTCCACACTCCCTTCACCCTGCCTTTCCTCTCTGATCATCGTTGACGCCGCAGCCTGGATGCCAACCGTCAGCCTCCTTGGTCTAATGACCCTTTGGCTTTGTGTCTCCAGTCCAACCTGGCACTACCTCTGTGACGATTCTGACACTCAGCCTCCAGCCTTCACACTGCCTGACTTAGATAAGAGCTCAGCCCGTTCCCAAACTAACCTCTACTTCCCCCACCTGGAAATGGGTTAAGATGCTAGCTTAGGACTTCCCTGGTGGCGCAGTGGTTAAGAATCCGCCTGACAATGCAGGGGATGCGGGTTCAATCCCTGGGGCAGGAAGATCCCACGTGCCACGGAGCAACTAAGCCCACGAGCCACAACTACTAAGCCCACACACCACAACTACTGACACCCGTGTGCCTAGAGCCTGTGCTCCGAAACAAGAGAAGCCACCACAATGAGAAACCCACACACTGCAGCAAAGAGTAGCCCCCACTCGCCACAATTAGAGAGCCTGTGCACAGCAATGAAGACCCAATGCAGCCAAAAATAAAATTAAAAAAAATAATAAAAGAAATCTTAAAAAACAAATTTTTTTTAAAGATGCTAGCTTAGACTCCATAGCAACCTGCACAATATGCATGCTTGACCCACCTTTGTCAGTACGATTCTTCTTGAGTCACTCGTTCCTTCCACAAATGACGTGCACGTACAGTGTGCCAGGCAATATACAAAATGCTTTATTTATATGCCTTAGTCCATTAAACTCTCCCAAGATCACCGTTAGGTATTTATTACCTCCACTGTATATATGAGGGAGCTGAGCTCTTGGCACTTTTGTCAAATTCTTTGGGAACCATTTGCTAGTCTGTGAGCTCCTAGAAGCTGGGCCTACCTTTCACTTTTCTGTCCCAGGCCTTCAGCAGGCACCTAGCAAACTGTTGTTAAATTGCACTGGATTAACAGGCCAGCTGGGCATTCCTTGCCGCCTGACTCCTGATAGTATTCAGTATACATCTCGCTGTGCTGAGGGCCCTCTCTCGTCCACAGTCACGCAACAGAAATTGACGTGAATGCCACGTGCTTTCTCAGCAGCCCCCAGACACTACCAGAGCTTTGCAGACTAGGACTGGTTAGAAATCTCACTCTCAACACGTCCCCCACAAAACAGAGCCAAGAGCAATCATCCAGGGTTAAAGGGTGAGCACACAAGTAGTGAGGGTCCCCGCCAGCCAGGTCCCCTCCTGGGGAGATGAGCTTTCAGCCTGGGTACCTGGAAGAATCACGCACACAGTGTCTGCTCCTTTCCATTGCCCTGGAGGCCTTGACGGCTGTTGGCTTTGTTCTGACAGATTCTGATGATAAGGAGCCAGTGATGCCACTTGGGGGCCTTGCTAAGTCATCAGATCCCTGGGTGATGCCATCTGCTGGGGGGAGAACACCCAGAGATTCTGATCCCAAGTCAGCATCCTTTCAAAGGGATTTTAGCCTGGGACTTACGCCAGACACAGAGGCACTAAAAGTCAGGCCTGACCTGACACTGCAGGGTTTAGAATTCAGAGCCAATAGACCAAGCGCCCCCAAGGAGAAAAGCAAATGACTTTCTGAAGACAGTGGGACCTGCTGTTTCCTCCTAGGAACCCATTAATGAAATGATCATAAAAATAAAGTATCATTAAAAGAACATATTTAGAACAATTGTTCCCTTCGGCAGGTTGTAATCCCTGTAATTCTCAAGGAACAGCTTTGAGCTCTGCATAGCGGCTCCCACGCAAGACGCAATCTGTCTGCCGCAGAGGGGGAATGAATGAGTCAGCCTGCAGCAGGGAGGAGGCAAGGAAAGCCTCCACCCTCCCCACCGTAACTCAGCAGCTTGGCTGGGTTTTCATGCAAAACGAGCTTTTAACAGGCCAGATAACAGGCCACTTCTCTCTGTTTCAAAAGGAAGAGTATCTCAGAGGTTTCCAAATTATGAGGACAGTGGCCTGCCTCAGAAGCAACTGTCCCCCTCCTGAGCAGGAATGATGCCCACCCAACTCTTCCCCACTCTGGGTTTCCAAAATGCAAAACTCTATATACGTCTTTGACCTCTCGTATCTGTTGGTGCCTGGTGTCTTCGATACTCCCAGTTATAAACTGGACTTCGCCAGACTTCCTGACATGCACTGCAGGCTTCATCCATCCCTTCACTGATGCTTATTGAGCAGGATTACATGCTAAGCGCTGTGCCAGGTGTTAGGGAATTGGCGCTGTGAAGGTTGACACACAGCATCCTCCTGGATCAGGCCCATCTGGCCATTTTTCTCTCTCTCTCCTTCCCACAGCAGCAAAGAGGGACACCCTGCAGGTGAACAGGCAAGGCGGGAGGCTGGCAGGTCAGCCAGGATTGGAGGAGCTCCTGCCTTCTCCCAGCCCACTGCCTGCCTGAGTTACTCTCCCTAGAGGCTCTGCCTCAGAAGCCCAGTGGCCAGTGAGGGGCCAGGCCAGGAGCAGTGATGCAGACCACATCACACAGCCTTGTGTGGACAGAACACAGAGCTGAGCTGGGCAGAGCAGGGCCTGCTTCTGCCCGTTGTCACGCCGGCTCTCACACTGGACAGAGGGGCTGATTCCACCAAGGGCCGGCCTCCCACACCTCCCCTCGCTGTGGCTGCGGGAGGTCCCCTCTTCTGGGTCCTGCCCATATTGGGAACTGTGCTCCGAGTCCCACCCCTTGGGAGTCCCCTGAGGAGTCCTCTGCACATCCCAGGTTCATGGACTGTTGCCAGGGCCTTCCCCTCTCTGTCCCACCCCCTCCTGCTTCCCATCCACCTTACACCTTCCCACGGTTTCCACGGAACCCTTGGGAGGCAGTCGGCTCAGCAATACCTAATTCTCTCATCGTCCTTCCTCCATTTCCTCAGCCATCCCTGTTGCTTTCTCCTAAACACCCACAAATCTGTGCCTATTCCAGCACCTAAAAAGGTAACAGTCAGGAAACTGTCATGAGATGCTCTTGTCCACACCATGTAGGAAGCAGCTGCAAACTCCGGATTCGGGGGCAGCACTTCCGGGTGGCTGCAGACGACAGCCACGTTCTCACACTCCGACCTTTATCCAAGCAGCTCCTCAAGTCCGTTTCCTCACCAGCAGGGCTTCCCTCACTGCAGCCAGAGTGGTCCTTCTCAAACTTCTGTCTGTCTGGCCATGTCACCTCTCTCCTTCAAAACCTTACATGAGGCCACAAAGCACAGTGGCTAAGATCACAGACCCTGAAGCTGGACTGCCTGGGTTCAAATCCTGACTCTCCCATTACTACTTAGGTGACTCTGAGCAAGTGACAGCTTCTCTGGGCCTTGTTTCCTCCTCTGCAAAAATGGGGATAATACTAGTACCTGTCTCATTAAGAATTGCTTGAAGGAGCGACTGAAGTTAATATTGGGCTTAGAACAGTATGTGGCATGGAGTCAGTCTCCCATAAGTCCTTACTAAATAGAAGAGTAGCTCCCCAATACCCACCATTTAAAATCCAAGGTCCTTGAACAGTCTCAAAATGTCTTCACTATTTGCTTTAGTGACCTTTCCCATCTCACCCTCACACCCCCAAGGCAGCAGGCAGAGCTTCAGACACTAAGCCTAGTTGAAACCTTGAGTGTACCTCTGCCCACACGCCACCCCCAACCCTATCTCTGTCTCCTTCCCCACCCCCGCCTTTATCTGGACTTCTCTTCTGCCTGGAAATTCTTCTCCACTAGCTCTTATCCATCACCATGCTCATCCCTGCCCGCACTGGGTTTAGCGGCCTCTTCCTGTGCTCATGTAGCTCCCTGGGGGTTTTGGTGGGGTTTTTTTTGTTTGTCGTTTTTCTTTGGGGGGGGGGGGTATCCATTTTTATTTCCTCTTTTGAAGTCTCTTTCCAAAACAAATACATAAACAATGAATCATTTGGCCAAAGTGTTTGTGAACACTGAATCCAGTTGCTCGGTCAAAATAAAAGACTGAAATGCTGAGTTTTTTGAGGATAATGATTCCGTATTCACCCGTAAGCTGTTCACTAGCTTCGAAGCTTCACACCACCTGTACTGGCAAAGAACAAAACATGGCCTGGCCAGTAAAACACAAGCAACCCGCTCATTATGACAATGAAGAGAGTGCGAGCTGATCCGTAGCGGGTGGTGGCTTCCTGGTTTTTCCCTCCCTCATGGCTCCTCCTAGGCTGTATTCTAGTTGCTTGTTTTTCACTAGCCTAAAAAACCTCAGCCTGTCACATGCTGCTTATTACCAGTTGGTGCTCAATGGATATTTGATGAAAGAACAAATGTCCAAGCTGTATGATAAATCAGTCCTCAGCCGTATTCCCAACCCCCCAGTCGTTCCAGATATACTCACTGTTTGGACACAGCTCTCAGGGCCAAGAAGAAGATTCTTCTCTTCCCAGGATATCCAAACCCCAGATGGATGGGGAGGGTGGGCAGGCAGGGGCAGAGAAGGGGCACAGGCTGAGCCTGGTTGACCAAGAGGTGACAACAACGAACAGACTTGAACCTCATCCTCAACACGGCAGTGTTCCCAAGAGCACGGGATCCTGCAACGTGGAGGGAAGGACCCTCGGACCCCTGGGTGGAATCAGAGACCTGGCCATCCCACTGACTTGCTGGACAGCCTTCCTGCTTCTCTGGGCCTCAGTTTCCTCACCTATAAGACGGGGGGCTTGGCTTCTATGGTCTCCAAGGATTCCTCCAACTCTAAATACGTTCGAGTCCATACAAAGATTGAATATGCGTGATTCAAGGCATGTCATTCCTCCCGCCAGACATCTCCAGTGGCTCCTCACGGCCTCTGGAATCAAGAATCAACACTACACCGGCTAACAGGGCTGTGTGCTCTCGCTGGCCTCTTGCTGCCTAACACCCAACTTCTTATTCAGCTGAAATTCTTCCCTTTACCACGTAGCCAGGTCCATTCTCTGTCCCCACTTTCGCTGCTTAGTCTTTCACCCAATGTGCCTTCCCTCCTCTCTGCAAATCTGGTATCCTCCCCCTTTCCAGGAACCATGTCAAATCTCAGCTCCAGCATGCAACTTTCCCCAACCACCTCAACCCCTCGGGGCCTCGGCCTTCCTTGTTTGCCTGCATTTATGGTGTGTATACATGGTATCATGTTGCACTATTTATTGTCTCCCACTTTGCCATCATCGATTTCTACACATTGCTATTTTCTTCTCATTAGGAACGTGAGCTTCTCAGGAAGAGGCCCTGTCTTCTTTCTTTTTATACTTTCCTCTCACTCAGCCTCATACCTGTTAGGCAAAGACTAGCATTCAGTGATCACTGGCTGAATAAGTCACTTGCTGACTGAATCACACATCTTCCGAGTGTTCACGGGTGCTCAGAGAAGGGTGCTAGATGCCAGTGATGCTACTTAGGGAGCTCCGGCTTATCAACCACAGTGTCAGTTTTCAAAAGCCAGGATGCCTCAGTGTTTGCTGACAGGCTCACAAGTAACCGCCGAGTCATCCCCCTTGTGCACCTGAGGCCCTTTCCACCAAGAGATCTACACGTTCCTAACTCTCCTCTCTACTGTCCCCTACCTCACCCTCACAAAGCCTTGGCCACATCACTGATGTTACCAAAAACATCAAATCTGAAAGGAAATGCAAAAGAGGATAATCTCTCAAACTGCCCTACCTCCCTTTGGGCCTTCTGCCTGATATAAGTCCAGCTCTGGCCTTGTGGACCCAGCCTACTTTTTATGACTAGTTTTTACCTAAAATGGACTCTCTTGAGTGTCTACTCTGAAGTATTCAGTGTTGCTGCTCTTTCCATGAGTCTTCCAGGAATAGAAGAATCGAGCACTCACCTCCTTCTTCCCCTCCTTCTTCCCCTCCTTCTCCTGCACAAGTTTTCCATCATGTTTCATAATCATCATCATAGCCACACTGGTCACAGTCAACAAAGCCCTTTCACAGCCCTTATGTCATTTCACCCTGCATCTTCTCTCTGCTGTCAGTGGAGAACCAAGATTCCCAGTGGTCCTGCTCCCCGACTGCAACATCCATTCCCAGACTGCCACCTGATTTCTATGGACAGAGTGGCTCATTGATGTGGTAAAGGAAAGTGTCCCAGACAGATGAAGAGTGGCAGGAGCCAGGAAAGGTGATAGAGAAGGGCCATGACAGGAGGATGGGCGGAAAGCTAAAATCCAAAGATCAGAGTGAATGGTTGGTGTAGATAATAGGACCCACCTAGAAACCTGTATCTACCTCTTTGGGTATCATTTCCAGCTGGGGCTTTTCTTGGTGTCATGATAAGGCCAAGTCTTAGAATAAATGTTGAGAGCAGCACTTCCGTTCCCCCCAGACACCAGATGGTGCCAGATACAGATTTCTGTTGGCCACAAGTCAGTCTAGTGACTTAGAGAAGCACTCCAGCAAAACTCCAGCAGGTAGGCAGCCCCCACCTACAAAGGGAGAGTGCCCCATTTGTGTCTAAGTCAGTTTTTGTGAACTGAAAAGGCATTTCCCCATAGAATTCTTTTTATAAAAGATGGCTAGGTTCCAAAACCACCTACAAAAACTTATTTCCACCCCCTCAAAGTAGCTGAAATGGTACGCATCTGCAAAAAAGAAAAATCACTTGTGGGGAAGTGGTGAGTGTGATATAGGAAATGAATACCCAAAAATGATTTTAAATAATGAGTAAAATTAGACTGAGAGTTCCTTAAGGGCATAAACTTTTCTTATTTAGTTATCTTTCAGCTTTCCAGGTCTTAGCTCACAGCCCACCATTGAACGTTTTTGCTCATTGAATTCCTGTGCTTGAGAATAAAGCAGGTGGGTAAGGAGGAATCTGAAGAGTTTTGTGGATTTTCAAAACTGACTTCCAGGACTTTACATCCTGGCTGTCCCAGTTGTCTAATATCACTTCAGATCTAGAACTTTTCTTTCCTCTACACAGATTCATTGGTGGCAATATTTGTGCATTTATTAACGATTCCTCTTTTTTTTTTTTTTTTTTGTCCAGAAATCAACTAAGCAAATTAAAAGTGAACATGGAGGAGACAAAAAAAAGAAAGTTAGTGAATGAGGGTAATTTTCCTAAAGTATCTGGGCAAAAGTAGGGAAAGAAAAGGAATATTCTTAAGCTAGAAAAAGAAGACAAGAAAAAGAAAAAAAGAGACAGGAAGGGAAGAGGAGGGGAGAGGAGAGGAGAGGAGAGAAAAATTGAGACAAGATAGAAAAAGGGAGCAGGCACCACGCTGCATGTTCTTCCTGAGATGGGGAAAGAAAGGCCGTGGCCAGGAAGAGACATAAGAGGGGACACTCCCAGCCTCCAGCTCTCATGTAGCACCCTCACCAGGGCAGCTTATCCATGTCTGCTGTGACTTGAGTGCACCTGTGTGGCTGGGCCAAGGCCAAGATTATGTTGGTTTCACTGTTTAGAAGTTCCTTTACTTTAAAAGTGCACATTTTTGTCTAATGAAGTAAGTCAGAGAAGACCAAGCACCAGGCTAAGGATCTTCTCTTGGCATTTTGCAAAGGTAAATATGGAAGATCCCTTCACCTTTGGTTTTCTACCTACATGATGGGAGAAGAGAGTAAAGACTCAGTGTCCAACAAAGGCTTATAAATCCCAGCTCCAAACCACCTCACTCAATGACCTTAGGAAAGTTACTTAATATTCACCAGCCTCAGTTTCCCCACTTATAAACTGGAGAAACAATAACTTCCTCAAGGATGTGAGGATTAAAAAATATCACATGTAAATGGCCAGGCCCAGTGCTTGGTATCCGGTGCATTCTCAGACACAGTAGCAATCATTTTTGTTAAGATTATAGGATGACCACTGTCAGTGTTACAAGACCATTAAGGTTACAGGGAGAACCAAGTCACCTCACGCCAGCTCTCAACTGTGGTCCATGAAGAGACACACTGCACATCACCCAGCAGGATGGCTGGCAGAAGAAGAAATCGCAAAAGGAGAGGCTGCTGGCTGGGGACTGAGCACAAATTCGCATCGTGACCCAGGTCTGCAGGGCAAGCCTGTCTTCCCAGCACAGAGCTCATTAGGAAGATGCACATTCAGCAGGTGGGGACAGGAGACATTTGCCACACTGCCCAGCAACCAACCCACTCCCTGCTTGGGAGAATTTCCTCTTCCGTGAGTCTTCATAAGAGGCAGCCCACCCCATTCACACTACAGAGGTCACTGAACCATATCACCCAAGATTATGACGAAAGCACCTTCTGCTGCCTGCCTCATAACCTGCCAGGGCCAACCTGGTCCCCACGTGTTTGTCAAGCCTGCTTCTCCCACTTGCCCATGAGCTGCAAGCCCCAGAGTCTGTTTCTGTTATTTACACACAAAGGATCCCTGCCTGGCACCAGAGTCAGCGATGATCTTTGTTCTTTTATCAGGTCACTTCCCCACTCAGAAGCTACAGACCCACCATCCCACCCTAAGCAGAGATACTTCGTACCCCACCCCCAAACCAAGAACCACCAGCCCCTCCCTCAGCATTTTGGGTGCCTGATCCATTACCTCCCAGACAGCTTTTGCCATCTTGAAGCGCTTTGATTTTCGATAAGTTCCCACTTAACAACAAAATACCATCTGGCTGCTTGAAACGTCGACCCATTAAACCTATTGGCTCATCAAATTTTTAGAGAGCACCTACTTTGTCATAAGATTGAAACAAAATGGAGTTCCTGATTTTATGGAGGTTTGCGTTTTAATGTGGTATTAATAAAAAAACAAAAACAGAGAACAGTTATGGAGTATGTAGGCAGGTATGCTTCTACGCTCACTGCAGGAAAACGTTCACTTAATGCTTACAACTACCCTTGAAACAGGTACAGTCATTATCCCCATTTTATAGATGAGGTGATGGAGTTCAGAAAGGATGTTTCAGAAACATCCCTAAAGTTAGATGCTCAGAAAGAAACAGGATTGGGAGTCAGACTCTACCGCCCAGCATCATACACCTAGGCATACCGCCTCTCCAGAACGGCCAGAAACAAGTACACACGCTAATCCGTTGCTAACATGTGCTCTGAAGAAAAACAAAGTAGCGAGAGGAGTAAGAAAAAAAGATGATGGGCTGATATTTGCCAGGTGCTAAGGGAAGGCTTGTTAGAGTGGACTTGCTGGGAACCAAGAGGGTGAAGAAGGGATTGGAGCAGGTTTAGAGAACTCGTTCTGGCATGTGATACCACCTAAAACTAGTCAGTCACACTTCTATATAAAATCTCTTTCAAGATTTAAAAGTGACTCTCATGTTCCCCTTTATGCTTCACTCTTTCTTAAAACACTGCTGTTTTTGTGTTTTGTCTTGTTTTGTTTTGTTGCTCTCCAGTCTCCTAACCCTCCTGGGCGCCTGCTCTGACCACACTGCTAACTCTGAGTCTCTCCCTCAGATGGCAAGTCCGCAGGGGACCCCAGGCCAGGCATCCACAGACCACATCCAAAGGTCTCCACGTTTATCTAGATCCTGCGTCTCTGAATCCCCATGATCTCTTCAGCTGCCACATCTCGTTACTCCCAGATCTTTCCCAGGAACAGTTCTCGTTCTATATTTGAAAAATTGCTCTTTAAAAATATATGGAGTTTTCAACTTCATCTTGTTAGTTTCAGTTTCAGCCTAACTCCAGGCCACTAAAATTATTTTCAAATCTCCGTCCCACCATCATCGTTACTAGGCTCCTCTGAGCTTTGTCACGTCTGCTGGATTATAAATGCTTCTTTCCTCAATCCAGTCATGTACTTGAACAGGACAAAGCCAAGGTCCAGGACAGAGCCCTCTGCCTCAACCAGAAACAGTCTCACAGGCTGAAAAGGGGTACTATTTGTTCCAACGGGTCTGGGTACATCTGACAACAATAGCATCCAGTCAAATAGTGTATCCTCTTCTCCACCTAGACAGCACAGAGCACACTTTCCTAAATGCCAGCAGAAATGGCCATACACTGTATCCACAGCTTTTCCTGAGCTTGCAAATTAATTGCCCTGTTTTGAAAAGTAGAATGATGTTCATTTCTTATATTTTCTTCCTGTAGGAAGTGATCACTGCATTCATTTCAAAATACAGACAAAGCTCACAAATATTAAAGGTTTGGTTCTAGACCACTGCAATAAAGTGAATATTGCAATAAAGCTAGTCACGTAATTTTTTTTGGTTTCCCAGTGCATATAAAAAATTGTATTTACATTATACTGAAGTCTATTAAGTGTGCAATAGCACTATGTATTAAAAAAACAATGTACATACCTTAGCTCCTACAGAGCACAGGAAACTATACTCAATATCTTGTAATAACCTATAATGGAAAAGAAGCTGAAAAAGAATATGTACATATGTATAATTGAATCACTTTGCTGTACACTTGAAACTAACACAGCATTGTAAATTAACTACACTTCAGTTTAAAAAATAAAAATTTTAAAAAGAACTAAAAAATGTATATACCTTAATTTTAAAATAGTTTATTGCTAAAAAAAAAAATGCTAACCATCATCTGGCAATGCAGAGATGGTTACCTTCAATTTGTAAAAACTGCAATATTTGCAAAGCACAATAAAGTCAAGCACAACACAGTGAGGTATGCTTGTGTTCAGAATCTCTTCAAGAAATGGGTTTTTTAATATGATCTGTGTCAATAGCTTGCTTATCTGCCTGCAGCTCTCTGTGATTTTTCATTGTTATCTGTAGTGGCTCTGAATTCATCTCCCTGTATCTCTTCAGCAGAGCTCCCCACTGCCTTGCCTGGGTTGAGAGTAGCCTGACTCTTTTTTAATTTTCCATTCTCCCTCTGGAGAAATGGAAACGTGCATCAGACCCTTTTTGAAACACACTGGGGATAAATATGCATGAATAAATGCAATAAGAGGATCACAAGATCCTCTTTTTTAATTTTGAATCAACTGCTCTACAGAGTGAGGATTTCTGGATCCAAACTAGATTTCAAAAGCCTTTTCTATTAAGCTCAGCAATTTTCAGAAGGTCACCCTGCCTATCATGCTTTTTTCTAGCTATTGAATATAATATTCTTTCCATGTCTTTCAAATTTCTTACTGCAGGCAGCACCCTGAGTGGGAGGACCAGTGGGGGAAGCCCCCACACCAGGTGCCAGACCTGGCCTCTCCCTGAGTTGGTGCTGGTCTGTTTTGAGTCACTGGGCAAGTTCATGTCACCACCCCCAGCTCACCCCTCCCTTCATATGGTCTGTCTTCAAGGAACTTGCTGGACGTGTTAAAGCACAAGGCTGATACAAATCTGAGTCAATGCTGAACACTTCCCCTCAACTGAAAATACTGCAGTGAAAGAAATAAAAAATAGCATAGTTACTGATTAAGACCTCACTGACATCATGTAAGCATGACCGGAAAAGAGACAACTTCAGGAGAGTAAACTCTGCTTTCTCCTGATCATTTTAGAGTTTTCTAGAAAATGATGCCTTTAGAAAAACAGTAAAAAATGATATTACTTAATGCTAGTGGGCATAGGGCATAATTAGTGTACTCGTGTACTGCTTGTCACAAGACATACTGGTTCAATCAGTTTGGATTGTTAATGCAAAGCACTGGTCAGAAAAAATTCACAGCTTTCAGCCCAGTCATCCCATCCCACTGTAAAGAAACAAAAAGAAGGAAAAAACATATAAGCACAAAGCTGTTCATTACAACATAAAAATGTCGGCCTTGCACCCTCCCAGGTATATATTATGCACAGAAAATATTTGTGGAAAAGTTTAATACATTCAACAGTCTGATAATGATTTAATAAATTTTGATACATAAACAAGATGAATATTACACAGAAATTATCATTATAATAGAAGGTGTATAAAAATATGGGGAATTGTGACTTTCTAGGTGGCACAGTGGTTAAGAATCCACCTGCCAATGCAGGGTAAAATGGGTTCGATGCCTGGTCCAGGAAGATTCCACATGCCAAGGAGCAATGAAGCCCATCCACCACAACTATTAAGCCCGTGTGCCACAACTACTGACACCCACATGCCTAGAGCCCATGCTCCGCAACAAGAGAAGCTATGGCAATGAGGAGCCCATACACCACAATAAAGATTAGCCCCTGCTCACTGCAACTAAATAAAGCCTGTGTGCAGCAATGAAGACCCAACACAGCCAATAAATAAATAAATTTATTTTTAAAAATATGGGGAATGTTGCACAGCATAAAATTAAATTAATATATACTACATTTCAAAATAATATTCAAACCAATTGCAATTAAATAGATACGTGTATGCATAAGGAGGATAATATGGAAAAACAAAAATAGCTGAGCAAAGTGAGAGGATTGAAAGCAATTTTTATAATTTTACTAAATTTTCTCTAATATTGTATTTTCTTTGCCCCTTCAGAAGTGCTTCTTACAGAAGGAAACCTACACCACCTATAAAGACAAGAGATGGCAAAGCTCTTTGGGATTAAATTTAAACAATCATTTTTAAAGTCATTTTGTATGACTCTTGGAGGGTTAACCCACCTGTGCAGGGGTGGGGGCTGCCCTGGTGGGAGACATCATAGCATCACTTAGACCTGCCCAAATTAGATTCCTCCTTCTTGAAACGTAGACTTACTTGACTTAATCTCTCAGTAAAAATGGAGGTTGAATAGCTCCTTTGCCCCTGGATTCTCACACTGTTTCTGAAAATAAAATTACCCTCTTTTTTTCTTCTGTTTTGTTTTTTAAAGTTTTTTTTTTTAATTTAATTTTTATTGGGGTATAATTGATTTACAAAGTTGTGTCCGTTTCAGATGTACAGAAAAGTGAATCTCTTATACAAATACATATGTCTACATATATCTACTCTTTTTTAGATTCTTTCCCCTATAGGCCATGACAGAGTATTGAGTAGCGTTCCCGGTGCTATACAGTAGGTCCTTGTTTTTCTAATGCTGTCACCTCACCTTCCTGGGCTAGTTTTGCAAGTGTTTAACAAGACTCTTCTTCCCTTCCAGAAGGTCACAAAAAAGAGTAGCCCCTGTTTAACACATCACAACAGAGCAATGTGTAGGGCAGGGGGCATTGAGATCAGGTATCTCTTGGGCTTAGGGAGCTGGGAGAATCTACTGTGGCTCAGATGCCTTCTCCCAAAGACACATGCAAAAACCACGTTTTTAAACAGGCAATAACCAAGGTTAGGTAAACATGGAGGATACCATGTCCAAAGGGAAAAATAGCTACAAATCTTGGAGCCCAGGAGGAGAGTGTGGAAGGGAGAAGGGAACTCTTCCCAGCTCAGCCTCAGCATTGCTGGCAGGACAGGTAATGAAGTGATTGCATATATGTGAGCCTCACGTAGAGGAGGAGACAGAACTCTCCTGACCAAGCACCAAGGAGTTCTGATTGAAGGAGGGCAGTGATTCTCCGGAAGGTTCTCAGGGCCAAATGACTGTATAATATCCTAGCGCCTACTTCAATATTAGGCAGGAGATTGGGTCCACTTGCTTCTGTTTTAGAGCCACTACCTGCAAAGTGCCAGGCATTTGACAAGTATCATCTCCCTTTAATCTCACAATAGCCCTGCAATTTAAGTATTATTATCCTCTACTCTATAAATGAGGAGGCAAAGGTTCAGCAAGCTTTAAAAAGTATGCCAAGTTGCTCACCATAGCAACAGTTTCAAACTAGGTCTGCCCTGCTCCCAGTATGGCAGTGCCTTTTGCACTCCCCCACACTGTTTTACAAGATCCAGCAAAGGAAGAACTGGGCGTAGAAGAAGGGTTTGGTCCTTAGCAGCACTCAGCAGTTTGCTCAGAGCTCCCAAAATACAAAACACGCTGCACTGGCTTGTGCCCAATCTCCTCTTTTTCCAGTCTTCCTGGTCACTTTCACTGAATCTTTTGAATTTGGAAAGCATTTATATGCCTTTTCATAAATAAGATTCTCTTTTTTTTCTATAATAAGCATACTAAGATTGATATTCAGGGAAAAAATTAATAAAACTATGTTTAAAAGTCAGGAAAGAGAGGAGACAGTGAGGGAAAACATGGCAAATTAATCAACAGACAGCTCCATTTTCAATCTGGTTTTTACCTACCTTACCATAGCTCACAACATCTCCATCCATTATAGTCATGAATGTGTATCCAGGACCTAATGGTGGTAAACTTGGAGCAGTTTAAGCCACCCAGTCAAGGCTTGGACTTCAGTGACCAAGGAATTGTAATTAGGTAGATGCTTTATTCACGCAAGAGTCCACCCCTAAAACATGGCTCTTCCCCACCCTTACCCTCTTCCGCATCCCTGGCTCCCCTGACCTGAGCTGTAGGCACATGTCCAGTACACATCCCTTCTGAAGACCTCGGCCAGCCTGGTTCTTCCAGGTCCCTGCGCGAAAACCTGCCTATCTCCCAGAGTAGAAGGAGCCCAGCACCAGCAAATTGCTCTGAGGCAGCAGCTACAAAGTGGCAACAGTCGGACCGCATTTGTAGTTGACGCATGATGTGACCCGAGGCTGCTCCGCAACCAGGGCACCCAGGAGAGTCTTATGAGAGGATGCCCGGGCCATCCCGCCAGTCCCACCTGAGCAAGGCAGTCAAGTCTCTTTAGCTCTACTTTTAAGGCAAATTTGCACCATTGGGTAGGTCACAGCTTGGTATTAGGCAGATGCCCTGTTCTCCTAAGAACCCACACCTTTGACCTGCTGTCTCCGAACCCCTGCCCTGTGCCGGACCCCTGTTACTCCAAACTTGGCTGAATGCGCATGTGCAGTACGCACGGCTTCGCAAGCCTTCGGCAGCGGTGGCTCTCCAGGTCTGTCTGTGGCGCTATCGCCCCGCCCCGACATTTCCACAGCCTCCAGGATGGAGGGAGCAAACTCCCTGCAAATCACTCCCAGGGGGGAGCTGGATATGGACAACACATAGGCCCTATTCGGATTTGCTGCCTGATGGGACCCGGGTCTCTCCAACAACCCAACAGGGCTCCCAGGGGGCTATTATGGGAGGTTAACCTGGCTAGCTGGCCAGGCAGTCAATTTCCCTCCAGCTCTGCCTTAACGGGGAATATTCCTCAATGAGTAAGTTAGGGCTTGGAATAAGGCAGAAACCTGGTTGCTCTAAGGACCAGATACCACTCCCAAGATTCTCTGTACCATTGGCCGGTCCCAGACCTCTGGCTCCCCCGAACCAAGCTGCACGCACATGCACAGTACAAACCCTTTCAGTGAGCCTTGGGCTACTAAGTTCCTCAGGTGTGTGGATCTAGGACGCAGCCCCAAGAACCTGCATAGCCTACATTGTGGAGGAAGTCCAACCGCCCAACCCCCCAAAACATATGGAAGCGATGGCTTAAAATGCGCAACAGTCAGTCCCCAACTGGACAGGCTGCCTGATGGGATGCAGGGGTTCTCCAGCACCCAGGCCTTCCATATGGCTCTTACTGAGGGATACGCATGCCAGCCTGCCCAGATCTGCCCTGGCAAGACTGCAGTTTCCTACAGCTCTGCCTTCGGGGGAACGTTTACATGAGTATTAGGATTCGGGATTAAGCAGATGCCTTGTGCCCCAATAGCTCCTTCTGTAACAAGTCCTCTCCAGACCCCTGCCCTGTGCCAGACCCCTGGGTCCCCTGAGCTGTGCTTGCTCAGGCCTGCACAGTACCACCCCCCCATCAGGCACTAGGCAGCTGGGGCCCTCTGGGTCTTAGAACGACAGCTGACCCTAAGCTCTTGCCTAGCCTCCGGAGGAAGGGAGCCTATCCCTGGACAACACTCTAAGGAGGCAGCAGCAAAAGTCCCCATTTGGACTTGTTGTCTGATGGGGTCCCAGGCTTCTCTAGCAACCAGGACTTCTAGGTGTCTCTTACAGAGGGATATCCTGGCCATTGCCCCTGGTTCCACCCCAGTAGGGGAACCAGTTTTCTCCTGCTCTGCCTTCAGTGGGCATATGCCCATTTGGATAAGTTAGGGCTTGGATTTAGGTAGATACCTTGTTCCCCCAAGAGCCTACTCCTGTGACTTGGCCCCTCCTGTGACCTGACCACTCCCACCCAACCCTTGCCTTGTTCCAGCTCTCTGGCTCCCTCGAACTGTGCTATGCACACCTGCAAAACACACACCCCTTAGGCAGGCCTTGGGCAGCTGGGGCTGTCAAGGTCTGTGGAGCTCGGGCCCACTCCAGTCACTTGCATAGCATCCAGGGGAGGAGGGAGCCCCCCACACATCAGTCTGGGTGGCAGCTGCCAACGGACGAGTGTCAGTTCCCACTAGGGCTAGCTGCCAGTTGGAGCCCTGGGCTTCTGTGCCAACCAGGGGGCCCAAGTGTCTCTTAGTGATGGCTACCTTCTTAGCTTGCCAGTCCCTGCCCCAGCAAGGCAGTGCAGGGTCCTACAGCTCTGCCTTCAGGGGGAATATGGGCACGAATAGGTTGGGGATGGAATTGAGTAGATGACTTCCTGTGGCCTGGCTTCTGCAGATCCTTGTCCTGTTTCCTGCTCTCGGCTCCCCTGAACTGCTGCACTCCAGAAACAGTACGCACCTCTCAGGAGGCCTTGGGCAAAGTCGAGTTTCTTACCCTCTGTAAACTTACAGCTCTCAACTGCATTGAAATTCAAGGACACAGATGATGGTGAAAGAGAAAAAGGAAAGGTATTTGAGAGCTATCCCCCTTGTTCTGATTCTGGCTTCTTCTCCCTGGCCTTTTGGCATCTGCATGCCATCTCTAGAGCCCCATGAATAGCTTTCAAATAAGCTGAAAACCTCATCTTCAGCAAGAAGGTTGCTTCTGCGGATGTAAGCCTCAGCTGAAACAGGCTGGCTTCTTAAAGGACTTTGACGGTACTCTTTAAAAAAAAAAGATGCTGTTTAAGTAGTGGCATATGCGGGTGGGAGTGGGGAGAAGGGATGATGCTGTGGGTTCACTAAATTCTAAGGATCATTTGGTCTTTGGGAGACAGGACTCAGGTGTTCTGGACCCTAGCAGAGTTCTCTTGTCTTCACTGTCTGCTCTCTCACCATTTGTCCTTTTTCCTTCCTCTGGGATGCAGCTTGCAACAAGGTTGTGTCGTGATGGGCTGAATCGCGGACTCTCTGAAGGCTCTGCCCTAAAAGCAGATGGGATTCTTCCTCCTGAGCTAATCCTTGTCAGTTAGAAAGCCCCATCCTGACATCTGCCTGGGGTCCATATATTACCTACAAGACGCTCACTAATACTGCAGACTGTGCAGAGATGTGTCAGAAGCTGGGGGTCCCTAAATCATGCAGAACTACTTCCTCTACAGCCAGCAACCTTTCAGAAAACCTTCCGTTTTAACTGTCAAGCGGCCCAGAGAAAGAGCCTCAGAAAACCACAAGCTGTTTCCTTGCACACCTGCAGTATCGAATTGTCAAGCCCTAAGCATCTGGAACAAAACTGCACTGTATCCTCAGCGATGCTTCATCCGTGATGGCTTGGTTTAGGGGTTTTAGTTTGATTTTTTTGTTTTGATTGTTTGCCTATCCTATTCAGAAGGCAGCTTTCATCCTGATGACGTTTCAGTGATCGCCATGGCTCCCTTTAAAACTGATAGTTTTACATGGGTAGCTCTTTCTCTAAAAGGAAAACCTGCAGTATCACTTCTTTTTTTAAGTTCTGCGTCAGAAAACAGCCGGCACGCAGTGAGGGGCCGTTGGTGAATCGGCGCTTTGCTGCCACCTAGTGTCGGCAGGCGAGATTGACGCGGTAAAGAAGCAGGGACAGCTAATGGACGCGGGTGGATCTTCAGATTTCCACAGTCGGTGGTGCATAGATGAAGATTTGTGGGCTCTTGGCCTAATCCCGCATGGCGGTGGGGGTGGGAGGTTGCGCAGAGTGTTGGGTCACACGGTTGTTCTGAACCATTCAGCTGCTAGGCCCTGGTTTAAGAAGGCTGACCACACACCCACATACAGAAAAGGCTGGCACTTGACCTCCCATCCCATCACCGGGGCAAAGTTGGTGTGACCAGCACATTCTCCCTCTAACAATAGAACTTTTCAGTTTCTGGTGATTTTTCCCTCCCACCTGAATTTCATGTCCCTCCGCCCATGTCTTTCCCTGGTGAATAAGTGGAGAGAGGGAAGAGGAAGAGGCAGAGAAACATAAGCAGTGTGATTTTTTCTGGGTTCCTCAACTCCCTACAGAGATCCCTGAGCGCTAAAACCAAGACAGTTGAGGGAGAGAAAGTGATCTTGAATCCATGCACTGAAACCTCCCGGAGATACAAACCATCATGGTGATAGGCAGGGCTTCCCACCAGGACTGGCTGGACAGGACCCTGCAAATCAACTAGAAGCACTCAGGGGAGATAGCTTCAAGCTAATTCAATGTCTGATGGTTGGTTGTGGTTCATCTGTAAGTTCAAAGCCCCAGGAGCAGCACCTGGTGTGTATTACATGTGCCCCAATCTGGGAACAGTCACACAAGACTTCTTTAAACCTTTTACAATAATGCTGTGAATTTCAACTAACTAAAAGGGTCAGGTACTAGAAGGTTTAATTCAATTTTCTTGTTAACTGAGAATTAGTGAAGAAATTGCCTCTCTTATCCAGGAAAGTGGTTGCTGGTATGTAGTTGCAACTGTCACACATCTGTGCTCTAGTCAATATTTCTGTTAACACAGAAAATTTTGAGACATGATCAAATTTTATACAGCGCAGGGTGAGGAGGGTTGATGATGCATTACATGGCAGGATTCCATCCAAAAATGATTCAACAGGTTAGAATTCTACAGACTCCTTTTATAGGAGATAAGACTAAAGTCCTGCAAATAGATTTTTTTTTAACTTGACCACACAGATACAGGATGGACAAATTTGACTTCGTAGCAGTTGATGTAGGGAAACCCAGGTGTTTTACTGGGTCCAGCTGCCCAAAATGCCAAAACAGTCTCAGGCAGCACTGGTAGAGAGAGGTGTCAAAGATAAACAAAACCAGACACTAGTTCAAAGAGAGATTTTAATCAGCAATATATTATTGCAATAAGGAAAAGAGTCCAGTGTGAATTTAACTCAACTTTGACATGCACAGAGGTGCCTGGGTGTTTTAAAGGGAGAATGAAGGAATGGGGAGGAAGGGGATGCGCAGGGTCTCAGTAGAGGCTCGGAAGTGGACAATTACAAAAAATGGGAAGGGAGTTGATCCATGTGAAACCCACCTGGGTTTGCTAACTGGCGCTTACTGAAGTTAAGGGCTGGGAAAGAGAGACTATGTTCAGCTGTTGGCTGGAACAATCAGTTCTTTGGCAGCCTTAAGTTTTCTTAGGCAGGTATTTTCGGTGGAGCTGAAGTCATGCTAGGGATATGCCCCTGAGCTGTAAGAAATCATATTAGTGTTTTGTTTAAACCTTTATAGGCCAAAGTTAAGGCCTCGTTGAGAAAGGGCTCAGAGGAGCCTAGCTACAGTTTGGTCAAGGAGAGAATCTTTGTCAGAGGTGGAGTGTTTGGAGCAGGGAAGATAGTTGTTCTGCTGAATACTGCAGTGGTAAGATCACGCCTGCAATGCTGCATTCCATTCTGCCTGCCACAGCACAAAATGGAAAGGGGACCGCTGTGATGAAAGTTCTGGAAATCATGTCACGTGCAGAAAATCTAAAGCTGCTGAGGATGTTTAGAATAGAAGACCCAGGGGAAACTGAAGCGCTGTGGGGAAGGGGGAATAGAATTAAGAGCTTTCTAACAGAATTGTTTAAAACAATCAAGTAAACCGCATTGTGAGAAAATGGGCGTCCCACTGAAACCATGGGTAATCACTGATTAAATCCATTACACCTGTAACCTGCCTTCACCGACCAAGGTCATTTTAATTGTTGCTACAAAAAAACTTGCATGTCCTCCAAGCGGCACGTAACCTAAACATAGGATGTTTGTCCCAGTTGTTTCCCAGAAGCTTGGAGTCAGCTCTGTCTAGTTCAAGCTGAGTGGGGTAAACTGGTTAGACCCACTGACCCTAAAACTGGACCCGCACAAGTGTCTGATGAATGACCTCTTGACATCAGAGGGCCAAAAGCTCTACCCTCAGATCAGGCTAAATGCTGCCATTTTTTAATGTGCATCCCGTGGAGAAGTACATAAGTCATATACATCTGCACAGAACACCACCTACTTCACCTTTTCCCTACCTCCCATCACCTTACACCAGGCCTAAGACCACCCTGCTTCTTTATCCTGTAAATATCCCAAGCCCCTCACCTTTGTGACTTGTCCTGAGACTTGTTCTCCCATAGCCTCACTGGCTGCTTTGTGCACAAACTCTTTCTCAGCTGCAAATCTCATTGTCTCAGTATGTGGCTTGCTGTGCATTGGGCAAATGGACCTAGTTCAGCAAAACCTCCATATAGTCCACAGAGTCTAACCACTGTGAGAGATGTCACAGAAATAATTCCTGTCCTGGACAGGACTTGGTTACACACTCACACACACACATACACACACTCACTCTAAAGTCTCTTCCTGGATCAACTGCTTAACCAGCTTTGTGAACTTAAGAAAACTTCTTAACTTCTCTGAGCCTCAGTTTCCTTTCCCATAAGAAAATAATGGAGCCCGTGTCATAGAATGGTTTTAAGGACTAAAAGAGATAATGAGTGTACAGCATCTGATGCTTGGTTCGTTAGCAAGTGTTCGACAGATGTTAGCTCTTACATCAACTCAGAGTTAATGATCTGAAATTCCCCATTCACTATGGAGAGGAAAATATAACTCAGTGGGGCAGGTCATAGCCTCATGAGCCAGATTCCCTGGATATCATGCCCAATTCTACCACTTAAATAATTTAACTTCTGTTTCTCCATTTCCTCCTTTGTAAAATAAGTATCATAACAGTCCTTACTTCATGGGTTTCTGGTGAGGATAAAGGAGTTAATATATGTAAAGTGCTTAGAAGAATACCACTGGATTAGTTAGGAATCTTTGGTGACAAGTACAGTCATTCCTCAGTATCCTGGGGAGTTTGTTCCAGGACTACACCCCGCCCCTGCAGATACCAAAATCCATGGATGCTCAAGTCACTCATATAAAATGATATTGTATTTACACATAACCTACGCACATCCTCCCGTATACTTTTAAAGCATCTCTAGATTGTTTACAAAACCTGATACAATGTAAATGCTGTATAAATAGTTGCTAGAACATGGCACATTCAAGTTTTGCTTTTTGGAGACTTCTGGAATTGTTTTCCTAAATATTTTCAATCCACAGTTGGTTGAATCTGAGGATACAGACCCCACAGATACAGAGAGCTGACTGCAAAAGAAACCAAATCAAGCTGTATTAAGCTAAAAAGAGGATTTACGGCAAGGATGCAGGGAACTCTCCCGATGGTGGCTGAACTTCAGCAAGTGACTGGAACCAGCACCTGGAAAGGGCATCCACCCTCACAGAGCTTAAATCTAGGGGGGAGACAGATATTAATCTTATACTCACACATGTTTAGTGTAAAATCTGGTAAGTGGGTGTGAGATAGTATAACAGGGGACTGGGAAAGATTTCATGAGGAACTTAGTGAGGTGAAATGGTTCTCAACTGGCACAACACCACACACCCACAGCCACTGTGAAATCCGAGGGTGTGTTTTTGGTTGCCTCAGTGCCTGGGGCCACTGCTAAGCAGGGATGCTCTACACACTGCAAGGTGCAAAGAGTCCCATGCAAAGAAGCGCTGTGCTACCCAAAATGCCAGTGTTGCCCCATTGAGAAACAATGTGTCATAGTAGACTAGAGCAGGGCTGGCTTCCTTCCTTCCGCCAAGGGCTTTCTCCGTGAGACCTACGGCACATGTGTTTCTGCCTATCTGCTGTGTTTATTCTTTTACATCTGGTGTATTTACTGAGCAGCTACTAACACTTGATTCTTTCCCCAGATGAACTTACAAAGTGTGAGAATTTGAGGGTGTCAGTCCCTCCCCACCCATGCCTCTGGGTACTCATCCAGAGGAGTATAAATACGAAGAACAGATAAGCAGATAGAGGCTGAAGAATTAGTAAAGTTGGGCGCAGCAAGCAGGTTTAGAAATAGAAGCAGGTCGGGACGTCCCTGGTGGCGCAGTGGTTAAGAATCCGCCTGCCAAAGCAGGAGACATGGGTTCGAGCCCTGGTCCAGGAAGATTCCCCATGTCACGGAGCAACTAAACCCATGCGCCACAACTACTGAGCCTGTGCTATAGGACCCACGAGCCACAACTACTGAGCCCATGTGCCACAACTACTGAAACCCATGCGCCTAGAGCCTGTGCTCCACAAGAGAAGCCACCACAATGAGAAGCCCACGCATCAGGGTGAAGAGTAGCCTCCACTCGCAGCAACTAGAGAAAGTTGCGCACAGCAACGAAGACCCAATGCAGCCATAAATAAGTAAATTAATAAATAAATAAATTTTAAAAAGATAGAAGCAGGTACACTATGACAAAGATAGGTAGATAAGAGTGAAAGAGAAAGATGTGTATTGAAAAGCAAGGAGATTATGTCAAAAAATGATGTATTTGTCTTTTCTAAAAGTTAATTAAAATAAATTCTACAGTCAGAGTGCGGATAATTTTTGACTCACCCTCATATAAAATACTGAGATTCAGGATTTTAACTGTTGCAGCATCTAAGATCCTCAACAAAGACACATACCTATATAATGTAATAAAGAAAATTAGATACATTTAAAATTAACCAGTTTTTTTAAATAAGAAATAGAGGTCACACAAACAATGTAGGCTAAAGAGAGAAAGAGCTATTTGGTCATCAGAGGAAGCTCAATGGAGAAGATGGATTGTGTGCTGGACATTAAAAATTAGCGTTTTAATAGGAAAAGATGAAAGGAGATATTTCCACATAAAAAGAATAGTAAGAGTGGAAACTAAGATGTGAAAAGAATAATAGTGGACTGGTTGGAACATATATTTTGTGTAAGAGAATAGTGAGAGATTCGACTGAAATAGCATGTTGACTCACTTTTGGAATGTTTTCAATGACAGTCTACGGAATTTGACCCTTATATTTACATTGCCAAAGTGAGTCATTGAAGGTTTTTGAGCAGAGGGGTGACATATCCAGATAGAACTTTAGGAAGATGGTGCTGACAGCAATTGCTGTCAGGATGGCCTGGAAGGCAGAGAGAACTCGTAGCCACAATCCAAGAACACGGTAACCAGTGTCTGATTGAGAGCCGTGTTCAGGACAATTCTCTCCGTGGGCCTCTCTCATCTCAGTTTTTGAGACAATGTGAAAATGTGCTATAAACTCCTAAGCACAATACAAATACCAGGTATTAGTCTTATTTTTACTAACATTATCAAATGAAAAAGATGGTGTGAAATTCAAATAAGCCAATGTTTGCTGCATAACCAAGCAACCCACACAGAGATTTGGATGGGTGGGGAGGCGGCAAAAGGTTAAAGTAATGACTAAAGTGAGGTTTGGGAATTAATTTTTAAAACTCTCCCATTCTCCCCATTAGCAGAACCAATGGGAAACATCTTATGAGGAGCTGAAGAACTACACCGAAAGAAACATACTGGGAATGATTGAAAAGAAGACTCTACCATAAATAATGGTGAGTGTATCTTTGGTGATCCTAAAATTTTATTTTAAATACACTTTCTATGTTGCCTTCTCCTCCTAACTTCATTTATCCACCACTCTTCACTTTTTAGATCCACAAGTTGCATCATAAAATATACTATGACCAGCAGCTTTGCTGAAATTATAACTGGTAGCACTTAGCCAGGATTGAAGGGAACAGCTCTAGACCCCTAAACCTAGCACATTATTGAAGGCCACAGCCTTTTTAAAGGACTTTCAATGTCCATACAGGATGAGTTGGAGGGAGGGTGGATGAAATTTGTATTTTCTTGTGTATTTAGATAAATACAAGAGGGAAGAATCACCCCAAGGGGCCACAGAAGCAGGGAAATATTTTTCTACTCTGCTACCTTTTAAGTTCATTGCACTGAAATATTTATGCTTTCTGCATTGCAGGTATACAGAATCATATAAATGCTAAACTCATAACATTATTAATTTATCAGGTATGTCTCCAAGAATTACAGAGTCTTTAAACAACAAATAACTTTTTTAAAAATACCAAGATAAAATAATGAAGTCAGCAGGAATGAGTGGATACTTAATAAAGGACAGAAAGACGAGGTCAGAATACAGAGAGTTCAGTTCAGAAACACTCACTGAGCCTCAAGTGTATAACAGGTATCTGTGTTGGTTTCTAGAAATATAAAAATGAAGGAGACTTGGCTGCTAATCCTGGGGAGCTTCATCCAGTGAGCTTAAAAAAATAACTGAGACGATGATAGAAACTATGACCTTCCAAGGCTACATTATCGACAAAAGAGACACTGGGAATGTTCACTAACTGGCACAGGAAAAAATTACATGGAGGATGATCCATCCTTGTCTGGGCTCTGGTAGAGAGAAAAATTCTCCCTTGATAGTTTAAACATTTGAACTGTGACACTGGATTTACCATTGGTTCAAAAATTGGAAACAAGGAAACCTCAAGTTTAAAAATTAACATTAAAATTGGTCCTGAACTGGCGTGGCAGAGGGTCTTTTTCCAAAGTGGCCGCAAGAACACTTCCCAGGCCACGTGCTCTTCTTCCAATGTGACTTTGGTACACCTACTACCAACAGGTAGAGTCCACCTTCCCTCCCCGTTGAATCTGGGTGGGTTGAGACTATGACAGAAGTGATGCTATGTGACTTCCAAGGCTACGTCAGAAAAGGCAAGACAGCTTTTTTTTAATAGCCTTTATTTATCAGAGCAGTTTTATGTTCACAGGATAATTGAGAGGATGGTACAGAGATTTCCCATATACCTCCTGCTTTTACACATGCAAGCCCCCCCCCCCCCATTACGGTACATTTGTTACAACTGATGAAGCTACATACACATCATTATCGCCCAGAGTCCATAGTTTACATTAGGGCTCACGCTTCATGTTGTACATTCTGTGGGTCTGAACAAATGTATGAGATGTATTCTACATTATAATATCATACAGAGTATTTTCACTGCCCTAAAAATCCTCTGTGCTCTGCCTATTCATCCCCCTCCCCACCAGGGACCTGGCAACCACTACTCTTTTTTACTGAAAGATGGCTTTTTTTCTGGTTCTCTTCAGGATGTTGACTCTTAGAACTCAGCCGCCATGCTAAGAGCTCAAGCAGTCACTTGAAGAAGCCACATGTAGGCATTCCAGCCAACAGTTCCAGCTGAGACCCCAGCCAATAGCCAGAGTCGGTCACCAGACATGAGCTTAAGAAGGCTTCGGATGATTCAGCTCCCAGCCTTTGGCTCCTCTCAGCTGAGGTTCCAGGTACCACGGAACGGAGACCAGCCATCCCTACTCGGCCCTTTTTGAATTTCTGTCCAACAGAAGCCATAAGCATTATAAATGGTTGTTTTTTGTACCAGTATTGAATATATGCCTGACCGCAGACAATTTCCATTTTGACTAGGTATCAGTGATCACTGAGTTCTCCACTTAGAGGTCTACTCCTCTGATGACTGGATAAAATTTCCACACAGCAGCTTCCTGGTCTGTCCATTTCAATCATGTTTGTCTTCCACTACAGACTCTTCTAGTGCCGAGTGCCATAGGATATGTTTGTATCACGATGCAATATCTGGCACCACATTTTCGTGTCCTGACCAGTAGGAGTCTCCCTGGATGCCATTTTGCAGGATTGGTCGGGGGGGAACAACAATAGCATGGAAATGACAGAGAACCCATAAATATATTTCACTAAATCCTAACGAAATGTATTTCCACTTCCTTTTAGTCAGATTCCAAAAGTGCCCAACGCCACCCAATACAAGAAGTGTTACAGAAGGGGATGGAAGGAAAAATTGGCCTTAACGAAATGACATAAAAATATCTTAGATTTGCAAATTTTATAAAAACGTATGGTCATATGAACATACTGCTGCATCCCTTCCCATGACATTCATTGCAAGAGGCTTATACAAGTCAGGGGCCCTAAAGCTAAGTTTCATTGGCTTTTCACTAGATCCACCTCTGCCAACAAAGAAATATCATTCAAAACCTGTAAAGAGAAACAAACACTTATAAGAATTACAGACACAATAAATGAAGAGGCTTTTCATAGAGGAGAAGCTCAAATGGCCATAACACTATGAAAAGATATCCAAAGATACTCAGCAAAGATGGAAATTAAAACAACCGGATAAAATTTTGGACCATGCAAATCAAAAAATATTAATAGCTCAGTAAAACCGGGTGTTAGCAAAGTTGGAAACTTATACATTATTACTGAGATTGTAAATTGATACAACCAATTTAGAGAACAATTTAACAATACCCACCAAAGATGAGCTGAACATATCCTAAAACCAGGAGTCTACTTTTGGGTGTCTATCCTACAGACATTCTCACAAGAGACATGTACAAGGATATTCACTGCATAGCTGTTGATAACAGAAAACAAGTGGAAATTAACTGTCATAAGTAGGGGAATGACAGACGAAGATTTGTGCGTAAAGTGGAAAACCAATGATGACAGAACAATTAAAATGAATTAACTGTAACTAGGTTTATAAATGTGGATATATTTTTAAATCATTCATTGAATTGTTTTAAAAATGTGTCAGAATGACTTGTAGAGGTTGATGTCACTTACCTATAATTTAAGATATATAAAATAATTATGTATATTAGGTATGGATTCATATATGTTAGGACATTTACAAGAGCACACATGGGAATGATATATGTCAACTTCAAGATTGTCAAGTACTGTGAAGGATCTAAGAACTTGCCCTCCTTCTAAACTAACAAGTCAGCTTGCCAGTTTTATGGATGCTGGCAAAGGACGCGAGATTCCTGGCTCAGAGACAGAGAACGTCAACACTCACAGCAGAGCAGGCAGTGTGCACTTGATGTTTGCATCCGTTCTGCTTGCCTCCCAAGTTTCTCACAAGGGTGATGCTGAGTTGCCCAGGTAGAGATTGTACACACAATGCGTTTCTATCATAGCTGAGGAACCCCCAAGCTTTTATGATGAACTGTAAGAAAACTTGAACCCTGGAGGGAGACTCTCTTTATTGTACCAGATAGGAAACAAAATTGCCCTCTGCTCACAGGGGGATAGCATCTCCATCTCCTAAGATTGTTCACTCTACAAATAACCTTGAAAAGATGGTCTGGAACAAAATCTGTCAGTGCTTCTGCTCACAAGATACATAGAAACATAAGCAATGTCTCCAAACAGTTATCTCAGGGAAAGAAAGGCTGGAAAATGTATCGGAGTGCGAAGCTTTAGAGTCTATGATATCGTTTTTTTTAATAAAAGGGGAAATAATGTTCTAATTTAACAAAAGAAAAATTTTTAAATTTTAAAGAATGATTTGAAGTAGATATGGCAAATGTGAACATCTATTTAATATTGTTGGGGATATATATTTCTGCTACCTTATTATCTGCAATTTTCTGAATGTTTAACATATTTAAAATTTTTAAATATGCCTTTTTAAAGATGAAACCAATTGGAGCCAGGTGCTTCATAGCCACTCTTGACTCTAAATCCCATCTCTACTCACACAGGCCATTTTATGGGGCTGTTCCCAGAATCTTCTCTCCTTTGGCCAAGGAAGCCTCCATTCCTGGTTTCCTATCTTTGACACCAAAACTCAGAAAGGAGGCTATAGTTGGTCTTTGCCTATATTTCAAAAAGAAGTTCTGATTCAGCCTTCCTTGGAAAAGCAAACAGCTAACTGAGGTGTTTTCCTCAGTGAGGATGAGACGGCAGAGGGTCTATTACTGTGGTTTCCATTTCTGGCTAAATGAGGCTATGGCAGTGCGATCAAGAAAAGGAGGTGGTACAGTTGAACCAAAAAGTATTCCTGGGGTAGCATAGACCAGGTTTATCGGCTCATCAGATGCAGCAGATGAAAGAGAGCAATTCTCTGATAACTCACAGGTCTCCAGTACCTGAGGCAGAGGTGACGTCATTCATCTAAACAGGGAATACACTGAAAGAGAAGTTATTAACTTCAGGTTTACATGTGTTGACATTGAGGCACCCATAGGACAGAGGTGGAGATGTCCTGTAGGTCATAGTTCATATGGGTCTGGAACCAAAAGAAGAGGTTTAATCTCAAGAATTTGTGAGTCGTTGGCACATGCATTGAAAGCTGAAGCCATGGGCTGACCATATCACTCAACAAGCGGCAGAGCTCAACTTTAGAGAGTGATGGATCCTGTTGGAAATCTAATAAAAGCTATGGATCCCTTACTTTTACACCATCCCCCCAAAATTACCCTATATACCTACACATACACTGCTGCCTACACCAAAGCCCTTGCTAATGGAGTTGCTGGTACCCCAGGTTTCTGTATGTTCATTAAATGAATTAAGGACATTTAAGAAAGTGCCCTTATCTTATCTATGGTGTAACTCTTCAGGACTCATAGGGCACTAGCCCTACACAGCAGGAGACCAGGGCATTGGAAGAAGGTTATGCTTTCTCTACTTTCCTTTCCCTCTTTATGTAAACCCACTGATGGGTTTCCTGTCTCTTAAACAACAATCTAATGATCAATCCTGGGAAGTTTCATTATCACAATCCCAGGGCCTCTGTTAGAACGCCTGAGGTCTGAACTGGTAAATAAATCTTATGTCTGTGCTTTTGAGTGCTGTGAGCCTGCAGCACTCACCAGCTCTGGTGCCTGATGCATTATGTGAAATCTCACCAACTCTGGGCCATGCTACAAGTCTGGAGTTTTGCAGCAACTTTGAGAGAAGAAAATCTTAAGATCGTACGCCGTGTTTCTAGGTCTCAGACCATATCAAGCACTTGGCAGGGAGACGCTCAATAGAGCTGGGACAGGTGAAAGAGTTGTCTGTAATAAAACAAGCAGCTGCTTTTCCTGCCTCCAACACTTCCGGCTGCTCTAAGCGGCAGCTTCATTTCCTTCTGTAAATACTGTGCTAAGCAACAGACCCACCTACAGGATGCTGAGGAAAGTGCAGCAGTAGGAATTTAAGGCCACAAAGGAGTGCTCATCTGTTAGCTTCTCTACTTCCTGCTCATCTCTGCCCTATTCCTTTTGGGAAAAACATTCATTCCTTATGTGCTCAAAACAGCAGGATCCTTGACTCTGATTGGTCAACCCACAATCACATGTTCCATGTTGCAGGTTGGCCAACTCATCCTGGGAAAACCTGTGCTGTCTGGTTTCAAAATGAAGATCCCACAATCCAGGGAGGCCCTCCATCCCAAGCAAGCTAGGGTGGTCACCTTCCACGTTTGCCACTTCTATTTCACAAGGACTCACTGACTTCCCTCTGGGACAACAAGGTACGATTGATGCCCTGTAACTCATCCTTCTTGTTGGGAAAGAAATTTATGGCCTCATCCTGCTCGTGGCCCTCCTAGCAGCAGGCTTACCAAACAGTGGCTCAGCTTATACATATGGGCCCCCAATTTGAAGTCTAGTCATTATAAAGGATTATAAAATCCTCTTCATCCATTGCATCACATTAGTGAATTTTAAAATTGCAAACTATTCTCCCTCTAGAGTTGCCCTGCTCAGGGTCAGGGCCCAGCTGCAGGTTGGTCTTCAATCCAAGAATTGTAATAACTGTTTAAAAAGTCAAACCTTGGCAAGAACTAAAATAATTTTGGGTTCTCTACCCTTGACTCTTTCACGGACATCTCCTTCTAAGGGGATGCGGAAGGCAAGGAGGGTCTAAGTGAGGCTCTGGCCTACTTACAGATAATGGCTGGGAAACAGGCTGAAGGTGAGCCACGGTCCACTCTTCCTTCAGAGAGGCAGCTCACATTGTGACATTACTGTTTCCTTTCTGGCCTTTCCTCCTGGTTAGAGGAGGAAGAAGTGGAAATAGTTTTGAGTAATGTTTGGTCCATGTTACCTCCCTCTTGGTTTGTGTTTTTACTCCCCCCCCCCCCCCGCCCCTCCCTCATTATTAGGGCAGGAGCCCTCTCTCCTGGTTGGGTATGAGGTGGGCTATGTCCGACAGGTGCCCTGAGGGGACACACTAACTCCTTTCTTTTGGGGGGAGAGAGTGCTCCCTGCCGTACAGTTGACAGCGGTTAGGAACTCTCCCTTTCCCTATCCCATCTTTCCTCTTAACGGCAATTCCTGTCCTAAACTCCTCAATTAAGTGTATTGATCACCCTGTAATTCTATTATGTATCTGAGTGTGTGTGTGTGTGTGTGTGTACAGGGGGAAAGGGTTCCTTACAAATTTCTGTGGTTTGTGGCTTTTTCTTCCATACCTTAGTTCCCACCACCGCATGCCCAGGGGCCATTGCCTGGCATCATCGCATGCTGGGATCATTGGGGAAGTGGAGTGGAGCTCACCACTGTCCTTTGTTTCAGAGAGTCTTCTTTTTGTATAACTAGTCCATCCTATACAGGTTGCTAACTAACTGTGTATTCTCCTTGTCCCTATGGCCGCTGGTGTAAATAGACTGCATCTCCCCATTGGTAAACAATGACAATAAACAAAACTTTTAAAAATGAAAAAAAATACTAAGAATGCAAACTAAATTTTTGGATTTCTGAACTACTTTTGTCAATGCTTTGACTACAGCACATTTTTGTTTAGGTGTCAATAAGTGTCCTTTTTTTTAAATCTATCCTAAAATCAACCACCTCTTTTTAATGACAATTAAAATTTTTGAAACTTCATTAGATTTTGAGGTCACATTTCTGCTAATAATCCAAACTATAATAGACTCACACCTATATTTTACTTACTCCAGGAAATTCAGGCTTTTGCCAAAATCTGTTAAAAAGTTTCTGACAGCTCCCTAGAGATGCTTCCCTGTCACCCAATCCTTCCTGGAGGACAACAATCGGCCAGCCGTCCCCTGGCCGTCGCTTGCCCCTACAGCCCTGCTGCTCATATCACGGTGACTGTGTCTCCTGCTTCCCTGCTCCCTACCTACCCCCAACCCTGAGCACAAATCCCTCCCTCCCGTAATTGACACAGCAGTCCTAAAGACCTCGCAGGCATTTGACAAGAAACCACGAGGAAGCGCAGGCAGAGTAAATAACTGCTCCTACTCAGATCTGCTCTCAGTACAGTGTGGATATTGCATTGTGGGTGGGAGCGCGGTAGGGAGACCTACCATCACACGATCTGAATTCCACCCTTTAGTAGCTGTGTGACACTGGAAAACCCATCTGAGCTCTCCAAGCCTGTCACCTCATCTATAAAGAGGGGTAATGATAACGTTTATCCAACATGAAAACTTGTATGCGAATGTTCATGGCATCATTATTCATTATAGTCAAACAATAGAAACAACTCAACCATCCATCTATAAGTGAATGGGTGGACAAAAGGTGGTATATTAATATGGTGGAAACATTTGGAACAAAAAGGTATGAAGTACTAATTCATGATACAACATTGGTTAACCTCAAAAACAATATGCTAAGTGAAAGAAGCCTGTCACTAGGGACCACATCTTGCGTGATTCCCCTTAAATGAAATGTCGAGAATGGGAAATCTATACAGAAAGAACGTAGATTAGTGGTTGCCTAGGGCTGGAGGGAGCAAGAAGAAAACGGAAGTGACTACTAAGGGGTACAAGCTTTCTCTCTGGAATAATGAAAATATTCTAAAATTAGGTTATGATGATGGTTACACAACTCTATAAATATGCTTAGAAAAACAATGAATCCTATGCTTTAAACAGGTGAATTGTATGATATGTAATTTGTATGTCAATAAAACTATTTAAAAAATAGTAGAGCCTACCTTGTAAGCTTATTGTAAGAGTTAAAGTAGATAATGCATGTAAAGTGCTTAGCACAGTGCCTGGCACAGATTAAGTGCTCAGTAAATGTTAGCAGTTATGATTAGCACAGCAGTCTGACTCAAGACATTTCAGAGAGTCTTAAACAGGGCTGAGTGCAAGCTAACGTGGACACCTGTGGGTAGGTTGGCTGCAACAAGCCTGCTCAGTTTCTCTTTGCTTTTTTCGTTTGTTTGTTTTTAGCATCCACCTCTCCCCCCAGGTAAGATGAAGATCATGGCTTTATGAGGTGCTCTCCTCATCCGTCAGGGGGTGCTCTCATCAGCATCTATTAGCAACACTTTAAAAAAAAAAAGAGGGAAAGGAAAGAATGAAAGAGAGGGAAGAAGGAAGGAGGGAAAGTGAAAGAATCCAAGGAGAGAAGGGAGGTAGGAAGGAAAGAGGGATGAACAGAGGAATCTCCAAGGAAGCATGCTAAAACTCCAGGTGAGTAGAGGTTAACAATATGCAGGCCAAAAACAAACCAAAAAAGTTCTGCCAAAGAGATATGATCCTGCAAAGACAAAAACTTAAAAATATGCACAGAATGTTTTACCAAACCAGACATGTGGCTTCCCCATTAAATTTTTCGGGCACTACTAAGGATTATTTCTATCAATTCTGGGTTAATACCTATGGAGGGCCCACCACGTTCCAGGCACACATGTGCAAGATATTAGAGATACATTGATGGAAAACAGTCTTTGTCTTCAAGCATAACCAAGACAATCACCCAGCCTGGAACAGCAAAATAAATCTTTCTTTAATCAAATCTGTAACTAGAATGACTGTCAACAGCTGCCAGAGCCAGTTAATAGAATTCTGGAGGGTATCCTCACTTCCCTCATGACTGTCTGCACTACGGCCTTGGACACTCCCTCCCCAAGTATCCCACTCAGCAATTTTAGCCCAGGCCCCAACCGCGGAAGCTCTTGAGGATCAACTCTTTCAACTCACACACCAGCCATTTTTCTCAACACATACTTGTGTCCAGGTGGCTGCAGGAGTCCACCTTGGGTCCAGAAGCATCCTTTACCTTTGATGGCTCTTGTATGGAAACCAATCATCCACTCAAACCACCCCTCCCCTTTTGGTGAAATTTGTCTTAGAGGTCATATTATACTTTTCCTGCTGCCCAATCTTGGTCTGGGCTATCCCAAGCCATCCAATATATTTCACTAAATTTGAACCAGAAAAAGTCAAGATCTGAATTCCTTTCCTTCTAAGAGATGACTACATTCCTAACCACATGTGTCCAATCTCTGCTCAACCACCTCCAAGCTCCACGTCATCTAATGGGTATGTGGGAGGGATACCATAGCTCTCCCCTCCGGAACCAGCCCTGGTTCACCCCAAACTCCCTGTTATGCTCTGCTCCCCAAAAGTGCTCTTCTAGAACAGAGTGAGCTTTCCCCAAAGGTTTATTGATTCTCCAGTAGGAACAGGGAACTCCCCACTAAATAAATACACAGGTGCGTACACATGTGGTAAACACACACCCAGCACTCCCACGAGGCATTGCAAGTCAGAGTGGTCACAAAGAGAAAAAGCAAATTTCAGATTTTTCCATGTTGAAAACAAAAATGTGACCAACATCTCCCTCCAGCCTCAGGTTAATTCTATCCAAGCCCTAACACGGGCCTGACAAGTTGTGCTGACCTCCAGGTTTCCCAGTTTCCAGTTTTCTCTCGGTTACCTGGGGTCTCCACCTCGGCGCTTCCTGGACCCTCGTGCCTGTGAGAACAGCGGAAGAGGGTGGGGCCTCCGTGCCTTCAGTTCTGGGACCACAGCAGTTCCCTTGTTAACGATTCCTAGATTGACTCTCCAAGGACCAGAGGCAGATTTTTCCCCCAGAGGGCTGGCGTCTCTACAATATTTTGTTTGTCCCACATAAATAGTGCCTCAGGGATGTTCCCCCAGCTCTCAGCGGCTGCAGCAAGGGCAAGGAAAAATAAGCTTGGGTACTGCGTTGGTTAGCTTGATGTGTAACTTGACTAGGCTGAAAGTACTTTGTAGACGTGATTAACTTCATCTACAATCAATTGACTTTAGATAAAGGTGATTATCCTCAATAACGTGGATGAGCCTCATCCAATCAGTTGAAAGTCCCTAAGAAAAAACTGGTTTCCTTGAGGAAGAAGAGATTCCGCCTGTGCACCATAGTGTCCACACCTGCTTGAGCTCACCCTACAGACTTCAATCTTGCCTCGCCCCCGACAATCACATACGCCAGTTCCTTGCAGCAAGTTAGTCCGTGCATACACATATACATATACGGCTTACTGGTTCTGTTTCTCCAGTAGAACCCTGAGCATTGCAGATGCCTCGTACACTCTGTAAAATCTGCTGCTGTAGAACATTGTTTTACAGATGTGGAAACTGAAGTCCAGCAAGGTGAAGTAACTTGCTCAATGCCAGTGGCAGAGCTGTCCTATAAATTTCAGGTGTCTTCCTCTGTGCCCGCTGCTGTCAATGTTCTTTCCTCTGTAGCTTTTTTTTTTTTAATTTTATCAATTGATTGATTGATTGGCTGCGTTAGGTCTTTGTTGCTGCACATCAGCTTTCTCTAGTTGCAGCAAGCAGGGTGCTACTCTTCGTTGCATGCGCGGGCTTCTCATTGCGGTGGCTTCTCTTGTTGGAGAGCACCAGATCTAGGTGCACAGGCTTCAGCAGTTGTGGTGCATGGGCTTAGTAGGTTTGAGGCATGTGGGATCTTCCTGGACCAGGGATTGAACCCGTGTACCCTGCACTGGCAGGCAGATTCTTAACCGCTGTGCCACCAGGGAAGTCCTCTCTGCAGTTTTTAGACTGTCATCCATCAGAAGTGACACTGATTGGACTGCAAGGTCTTCACTACAGAGAAACCTTACTTTTTATAGCATTAAACTTAAAAATCTTCTGCACATGTGCAAACACCTACCTGTCAATGTCAAAACCCTACTGAGCTGCAGTGACAAAGGCAGCCTATTGCCCCCAATCCAATTCTGGGTACTTGGTGGGTCTTGACACAGTAATTTAGAAATTAGGAGTTGGCTACCTGCACATTTACCACTTCTGTCCCTGCTCCTCTCTGCCATCACCACCACTGCAGAGGAGTGGGAAGCAGTGGGTCTTTGTGAAAAAAAAAGATTGCTATAAAATGTCTTCCATATCTGCTGATTTCCTCCTCACTCTGCCCTGCCACATATATTCTATACTTTCTTACTGTCTCTTGGTTGACAAACATCAGAAAATTTTTATGCAGTAATCAATA
Source organism: Hippopotamus amphibius kiboko (assembly GCF_030028045.1). Classification (NCBI taxonomy): domain Eukaryota; kingdom Metazoa; phylum Chordata; class Mammalia; order Artiodactyla; family Hippopotamidae; genus Hippopotamus; species Hippopotamus amphibius. The sequence goes on along the minus strand of NC_080188.1, from coordinate 139,355,576 downwards.
ATCTCTTCACCTCAGTTAGAAAGAGGACAAATACCAATGATATCATTTACATGTGGCATCTAAAATATGACACAAATGAACTTCCCTACAAAACAGAAACATACAGATATACAGAACAGACTTGGGGAGGTGGGCGGGGGAGAGAAAGGTTGGGAGTTTGGGATTAACAGATACAAACTATTATATACAGGGTGGATAAACAACCAGGTCTGACTGTATAGCACAGGGAACTGTATTCAATATCCTGTGATAAACCAAAATGGAAAAGAATATGAAAAAGAATATATATATATAGTATGTATGTATGTATAACTGAATTACTTTGCTGTACAGCAGAAATTAACACATTATAAATAAACTATACTTCAATAAAATACATTTTTTAAAATAATAATAATCTCTTCACCCCAATAAAATTTACCTCTGATGTCCTCTCAGGAACTCACTTAATTACTAGCTAAATAATTTGATAATTTATATTGCCTGTGGTAATATAGGCAACAAACAAATCGACTAGTTATTCTTCACAGAAAATATTTACACAGTAAAAGGAGTTTTCTTGTCTCAACCCAAAAGAAACACAAATTGGAAAAATAAATTGGGGTAGGTCAGGCATCAGGAGATAAAGATTTCGGGGATCCTAAGTCAGTGCCTTTCAAATCCTGTCCCATACGCTGTGACCTACTCCATTCATGGGTAGCGTTAAACCAGTGTTTTCTCATCCCTAAACTGAATGGACAGCAATAAACACTTTCTGAAGCCCTTGTAACAAAACAATCTTTTAACTGCTAGAAGTGTGCAGAGGTTGAATTTATTATGCTGCATTCTGGTGTGGTTGTTTTGCATAGGTGGGGAAAAAGAGAGAAATTATTACAGGAAGGTAGACATTGTTTCTGCTAGTCATCCAGAGAAAAGATAGGAAACCTCAGAAAAGAAACTCCTACATTTTTCTGGGCTCGGTCTCTTGGTTTGAACATCAAAGAATTAAATTAATATATTGAAGGTATTTCTACTAAAAACTGAAAAGATTGTCTGAATGGAGGGCTAGATGAAAAGTAGACAGGGTGCCACAGACAGAGTTCCTACTATTTGATTTCATTTATATGAAGGTCAAGAACAAGTTAAACTAACATGTGGTGATAGTGGTAAGAGTAGTATTTATCTTGAGGGTGAGTATTGCCTGGGAAGGGGCACATGGAGCCCTCTGGGGTGCTGGAAATAGTCTATGTTTTGATCTCATTAGGAGTTTTACAAGCATGTACATATGTAAACTTCATCAGGCTTTAAGCTTTCAACATTAAGTTTTGTGGGCTTACTATATGTTACATCTCAATACAAATAAAATTGTTAAAATCAATGCCAGTAATTTAAAGATGATTAAATACCTTGAAAACCAAGCACATAGCTGTATATAGCCCTTTCTGTTATAGATTTTCTCTATAAGCACTAAGCCTCCAGAAAACAGACATTACAGCTTAGCTCGTGCATCACAGTGCGGTGATCGTGAGTCCATACCTGAGGCAGTGATAGAGCCCACTGCTGTGGAGACTGTAGTGATTTTGAGAGATTCCCCAGGAATCTAGAAGCTGCAAAGTCTAACTGCCCCTCCTCACAGAACATTCTCCCTCCAGGGCCAGCTGAGGAGGATCCGGGTTTGCTTTGGTCACAGTGGTTTTGCTTGCTGCCCCTTCTGTACTTCTGTTATCATGATCCAAGGTCCTGGTTGCAGTCTGAGAACCAAGATGTCTGCGGTGTTGCCAGGCACACACGCTGAACTGCGGATGGAGATGATCAGCCCACACACACCAGGACCCAGTCACATAGATGGTCTCCACTACTCAACCAGCGAGAAAACGATGCTTACCCAACTAGCAGTGTGACTAGTGCTTAGCACAGAATCCAGCCAGTACAGACCTGCTGGATGCTCCAGTGGGAGAAACTTCAGCTAAAGGCAGCGTCTCAGTCCCTCTTCTAGGCAAGACTAGTCACATGTGCTACTTGCCACAATTTTTAACCACTGGCCTCAATAGGCATTTCCAATTCCATTTTGTTTACAATAAATATCAGCTCCATTTTTCTCCATTTTTAAAGCATTTTTACAGGCCTACCATAGCCTGTGACATAGTGAAATCTGGAATTAATGAGCCTGTGTGTGTTTGCCCATGTTGGGTGCCTTGCTCATCCTGTAGCAGATGGGACTCTGGCAGCGAGTCCCTCCAAACCAACCAGACCAGCAAGACGGAGGACGGGCATGGCAGCCCCCACTTCAGAGCTGGTGGAGAGGAGGCAATTCCACCGAGCGTGTGGGAGGTGTGGGATTCTCTCCCCAGGAGGTTGGGGTGCTGGGCAGACATCATATCTGTCTCTGCAATGACAGTGATGGGAAGGTTTTGGACACTGCAGCCTCCAGAGGCTCCCCCTCATGCCTTTTTCCTCACTGCATGTGCCACCCCTGACCTCTGCCCCCGGATGTGCATATTCTCTCTGTTTACCAGCCTGGCCAGGAGCCAAGGAGTGGCTCCACAAGGTGCGAATGGGTGGAAAAAGTAAAAGGGAGGGAGTTGAAACAATGCCACCAGAATGTCCCAGTTGCCTTTCCCCAACTTTGACTAGTCTATAGTTCCATAAAGAAGCATTAATAGTCTTCACAAATGTGCCCTGCTGACTTGCTGATATTTACCCAGATTTATTCCAGTCTTGGGGAAACATGGCAAACATCTACCAGGCTTCAGGTATCTTTCATTGATATTTTTTTTTCTTAATAACTTAGTATTCTCACTCTCTTCATATCACACCTCCCCGCTCCCACCTCCCAGGTCTAGGAGGTGCCCACTGAGCGACAGCAAGGGAAAGAGCAGTGCCTGCAAACTCCTGGCCTAAGTCTGGTGGGCAGAGGTGTTTAGTGATAAGGGTGGCTCAGCAGGACAGGGGAGGGCCATGCAGACTCCCTTAGGTTCCACAAGGGGAGACACTTTCAAATAGACCAGGCCTTCAGGAGCGTTAAAATCTCTACCATCTGGCTAAGGGAATTATATTAACTCTTTCTTATTCAGGTGGGATTTAAGATTCTCTTAAATTTCATGGGACGGGCCTAACACCCTGAAGTGCCACCACTTTTGTTTTATAATGAATCAGATAAAGAAGATGCATGAATGAGGAAATGATGTAAAAGGCTCTGAAGTTTGTCTAACACATCAGAAACTCTGTCATGTATTAAAGTGACTTAAGCAAGTAAGTGTTATTCCTCTCAATCAGAAATCAGCCCTGGACTATTTGGAGAAACCACCAGAAAGTATATGACTCTGGCTGCACAGCTAACACCAAATGAGATCCTCTTTTGGAACCAGCTATCACATTGTGTTTAAAAATCATCGCAGGTTCCAAGCTGAGCATCTGGTAAGACTGATGAGGTATAATCACCCTCCACAGAGGCCCCAATTCACCTGAGAACAAAAATGAAGAAAGGAGGGAGGTTATTGGCTTCTTTCTGCTCTGTGCCTCTGGGCCACATCTTCTGACTCCTCCAGGCTGGGGGGAGGTACAGGAGGGCAAGATGAAAGATAGGTTTTCTTTTTTTCTTTCTTTTTTTTTTAATTAATTTATTTATTTATTGGCTGCCTTGGGTCTTTGTTGCTGCGCTTGGGTTTTCTCTAGTTGCAGAGAGCGGGGGCTACTCTTCATTGCGCTGCACAGGCTTCTCATTGTGGTGGCTTCTCTTGTTGCGGAGCACGGGCTCTAGGCTTCAGTAGTTGTGGCTTGAGGGCTCAATAGTTGCAGCTCGAGGGTTCTAGAGCGCAGGCTCAGTAGTTGTGGCGCACGGGCTTAGTTGCTCCGCGGCATGTGGGATCTTCCCGGACCAGGGATCGAACACATGCCCCCTGATTGGCAGGTGGCTTCTAAACCACTGCGCCACCAGGGAAGTCTGAAAGTTAGGTGTTCATAGACCTAATTGCACTTGCTAAGGACTTTGGTGTATGACCAATCACTACAGTGATTGGTAAAGAGGCTAAATTTCTAACAGAATGAGAAATGGCCACATTTTACAACTTACCAAAATACTGTCTTACAGAGATGCTAGTATATTGATATTTTAATGGCTTCCAATGGTATTGCCAAGGCACCAGGGAACCAAAAACAGTCCTGCCTCAGGAGTGTGCTGAGCAGGGCGCTTTTTCAAAGAACAGTCACGTGGGTGCCTTGTGCCTCTGTCACTCACACACCAGTTAGGAATCCAGAGCTCTGGCCAGGCAGCCCTAAATGTGGTCAAGTGGCTTCCCAGGACACCACGTGGTTGGAGTGGCATTGTCCCCAGAGATCCAGGTCCAAATATGGAATGGCACCAAAATACCAGGCTGACTACAACTTGTCAAAAGACCCTTCTCTGCAGAAAGAGCCATGGACTCAACAGTGCTGTGTTTGGAGGCCCCACCTAAGGCTCAGCCTGGGTGGGTTTGCATGGGTTCCACTGATGGAATAGTGGTGAGAGCAGCTGAGCCATTGCCAGGCTCCAAGTGGACCCTCAGACTCCCCCAAGGATGACCTGAGTAGACCGTCCAGTCCATGCAGCGTGATGCTGATGCTGGGAGAACCACCCATCACCCAGGTCTGGAAACCTCCCTCCCTTCGGGATCAGCACATCCAGTAGTGAGTAGAAAAGGGAAAGGAAAACCAGTGAAGCTGTGATTCTGCTCATTGGCTACAGCAATGGCCTAGGCTGGAGCAGAGATTAAAACTCTTATCTGATGAGGTTCCTGGAATATCTGTCATTCTCTTTTTCTATTCCAGGCAAGTCGTTTCCAACTTTGGCTCTGAGACCACTGTCTGGAGCCCTTGTATGAAACGCAGATTCCTGGACTCCAGCCCCAAAGATTCTGATCCAAGAGGTGTGGAGTGTGCCCAGGAATGTGTTTCTAGCTACGTGTTTCAGGGGATCCCAGCTCAGGGGATCCAAGCACCAGTGTTTGGGTATAACCGCCCTCGTCCACAGCATCTCCTTATGTCATCAATCACTGAGAATGGGCTGCACCTCAGATGCAACATCCGGCATGTCCCTAGGCTCCCACTCGGACTCACTGCCCTGTCCCGGGATGTGTTTCTGAGCTCTGCCCCCCAGCGAGCTCCACGACTGTCCATTCAGCACATGCACTTCATACCCACTCAAATCAGCCAGTGTTTATTGGGCACCTACGAGAAGCAAGGCACAGAACCAGGCGCTGCTGGAGGGAACAGAGACGGGAAGGCTGGGCCTCACCCTCGAGGGGCTCACAGTCTAGTGGGAGAGACACGTACACCACGGGAATAAAAACACAAGGCAGAGTGAGGCGAGTTCTGTAACAGAGGCGAAACCAGCAGGAAGGCAGGGAGCCCAGCCGATCAGACGCTTGACGCAGCAGGTGGTGCTCTGGCCAGTCCCTGGGAGATGGGCAGGGTTCGCACAGGTGGGACTGAACAGAGAACAGTATTTCAGGCACAGGAGTAGGTACAGAGCTGGGAAAGTACACTGAATGTTCGAAAGGCAGAGGCAGAATGTATGCCTTGACTGAAATATAGGGTGCTAAAGGGGTAACGGGGAGCTAAAGCTGGAAAAGTGGTTTGAGGGCAGATGGCAGAGGAGATCAACTTCAATTCGCAGGCAACGGTGAGCCGTGGAAGGTTTCTGAGCCAGGGAGTGACGTGATCTCATTTCCTCAGTTCTCAATGCTGTAATATGTGACTAGCTCTATTTTTGTTAACTTCACTCCATGGACTTACACCGTCTTTTGGGCTCAAAGCAGAAGCTCTGTGGCCACACATACTCTCCAAGGCTGCACAAAGCTACAAAGCAGTGCACTTAGACTAGGTAAATTGTGAGCTCGCTTAACAGCCTTGCACCCCCTCCACAGAACAGGAAGCGCAGGCTTCTAGAATCACTTGAGAGTAAGGGACAGGCCACGAGGGAAGTACTCAATGAACTTTTGTTGCCTAAGCGTGGCGCAGATAAGCCGCAGAGAAAAAAGGGAGCACAGAAAGGACACGGTGGAGACGCAGGTGACAAAATTAGCACCCTCCAAACAAGACCGTCTCCCCATAGGCTTCTGGTATACCCCAGCTCACTGGGCGGGGAGACCCTGCAGTCTGACTCACTGGGATCAGCAGGTGGGACTTCTAAGAGCTCTACACCTAGCAGGTTTTCTGCTGACACTTGCCCTAGCATCCTGCTTAACTCTCCAGTGAGGAGGGAGAATGGCGCCCACCCCGACCCGGGCTACCCCAGCCCGAGAAGGGATGCGAGGTCACTGCCGTCCAGGTAGACACAGCGATACTGGTCAGTGAGGGCTCCCCCAGAACCTCCACGCCAGCCGAAGCGGGTGCCTGGGTGGAGAGGGGCGAAGTCACAGCTGGGTTACTCAGGAGAAACGCGCCCGGGGAGCCGGCGTGCACCTCTGCGCCCGACCCGGCAGGGCCCCCGCCACTGCTGCTGATGGTCCACAGGCACGGGTAGGGGCTGCAGAGACACAGAGACAGAGAGAAAGAGAGAGAATGCTTGACGACACTCCCAGACAGGACTGCAACCTGCCAGGCACGCACACAGTGCTGAGAGAGGCATGGGTCTAGGAAGAGGGCATCTGGCCACGGCTTTATTTCTAGCTCTGACCCACGTTTCTGCGGAGAAGCAGCAAGATGTGGTAGGATACACATATGATTAGGTGTCCTGAGACCTGCATTTTGATGCCCGCCCTGCCTCTAGCAAGTTGTTCAGTTTTGAACACAGCCTTTTATTTCTCCAGGCCTCCCTCCCCACTGGGGTAAACGGGCAGGGGAGTGAAAGGAGGATATTTGGGCAGCATGATCTGTGAGTTAGATCTCTCAGCGACCAAGAGAGGCCATGTGGCCTAAGAGCCAGGACACATGAGTGTCAGAAAACCTAGGTTTGAATACTAGCACTACCACTTATTAGCTCTGTGACGTTGATCAAGTTATTTAATGTAGGAGCCTCAGTTTCCTCATGTTCAAGATTTGGAGTGATAATTAGACACACCTTACAGATATTTTTATGAGGATTAAATAGGAAAATGAGTATGTGATGTCTAACACATAGCACTCAGTAAATGATGGTTGTTATACGTAATTTTTCCATTCCAGGTTTCTACCTGTCAGCTCTGGTCCCTGGTAGAAAGGCTGGGAAGCCGGAACACTTTCTTGGATTCCTCTTATCCTATGTCACTGGTTCACAAACTTGACTGTGCATTGGAATCACTTAGCAAATAAAAAAAAAAAAAAAATACTGATGCCTGGGTTCTATCCCCAGAGATTCTGATCTAATTAGTCTGGCCTGCAGTATCAGAACTTTTTAAAGCTTTCCTATAATGTGCAGCCAATTTTGTACCTTAACATAGAACCTAGATGAAAATGACTGCAGTTGACACAGGCAGAAAAACCTCCAGTGCTTTAGTCATCACTATGTTCTGACTTTTCAGAGTCCCCACTTTGCCTGATACTGTCTTGCTTGACAATAGGCTCGTTACCCAATGATAGCACTGAACACATTTGTTTTTCTCTAGCAAAATCTTTATAGTGTCAGCAGTGGGTTACACATGCCATGGATGAAACCGGAGGTAGCAATGCCACCCTGCCTTCTGTGCCGTACCGCAGGTACCACAGACCTCACTGGGCCCTATGGCACCTGCACAAACCCACGCCTGCGGTTTTGGGGGTTTTGTTTTTGTTTTTGTTTTTAGCCAGTTCAGCTTGCTGGGATTCTGACCCCAATTCCCCAGTTTCCAGAAGATACTCTTCTACAGTCTCAGTCAGATCCCCTTTCTGATGGCTCCTGGGCTGGTGGGAAAACCATGGGCTCTGAGTTACGTTATTTACTGTAAGACCTTCAGGCAGTTTTTAAAGCCTCCAAGCTTTAGTTTCTCCATCAGGAAAATAGGAATTTTAATAGCAGCCTTATGGATGTCTTTGAAACCTATAAATGACTTACATGAAGGATCTAGTATAGAAGTTGGCACATGGTTGCTTAGTATCTTCAAAGGCCCTTTTTCCCTCACTTCCTACACAGCCCCAATCAGTACATTTCCCGGAGGTCCTCCAGTCAAGCACTGTCCAATAGAAATAAAATGTGGGCCAAAAATACAAGGCTAAATTTTTGAGTAGCCACATTTTAAAAAGGAAAAGAATAAAAAGAAAACAATGAACTTATTGTTAATAATATTTCATGTAACTGAAAATATTCAAAATATGATCCTCTCCACATGCATTTGGTATTAAAAAATTATTGAGATTTTTATTCTCTGTTTTGTACTAAGTCTTCAAAATTCTGTGTGTTACACTTACAGCGCATCTCGGTTTGGACTGAGTGGCACTGCAAGGGTCCAGAGCTAGAAGTGGCTGAGGGCTGCTGCATTGAACAGCACAACACTAGACCCTCGCGGGCCACAGCAACCTCAACCTCAAAATCAAGATCACGGTTCACAGCAACATCAGCAACACCTGGAAGCTGGTTAAAAATGCAGACTCTCGGGCCCCGACCCAGACCTATTAATCAGATTGTGCGGCTGGACAACATCCCAGGTGATTCTAATGCACATCAAAGTGTGAGAAGCACGGCTGTGGGTCAACGTTCTACATTCCCCACACTTTTCCTAGACCTGCACGTCGTAAGTCATCTAACATCTCCCCGCCAAAAAGATGGGACATCTTTTAATTTTGAATTCCTCCTTGAACTGTCTCAAAATTCCGCATACCTATGTTGAACGTACCAGCTGACGTATACATAGACTATTACTGCTTACAATGCATGTTTGTGCTTTTTCTAATGTCGGTACTCACCATAACTCTACAGAGCAGCTCCTGTTACTGCCATGTTACAGATAAGAAAGCGGACGCTCAGTGAGGCTCGGAAAACTGCCGAAAGTCACAAAGTCAATAAGCAGTATAACTGGGACTCAAGCCCACGTTTGTCAGAGTCTAGGCCCCTTCCCTTTCCACTCAGTCCACCAGGCTGATTTCCGGAAGTCAGAACTGAATGCAGGTCTCCGGTGTGAGAGTCATGCCACGGGTCCTACAACCTGCACTCGGCCCTTCTGCCTGGGTTGAGGCCCAGGCACCCAAAACCTGTCCCCCTGTTAGAATGAGCAGCTTACGAGGATATGGACAATCAAAGGTCTTGAATTCTCAGTGTGTATTTATGCTTTTCCCCTTCAGTTCCCCTGTGTTCAGTATCTATCTGCTACCACCACAGTTCACAGTATTTCTTCCTGGCTTGAGACAAACGATTGCAGGCCATATCTTTTCCATTTTAAAAATAAAATACCAAAGCTACAAAGGAAAAAGTATATAACTGAGCAGGTGCTTTCCCACCACTCTTTCTCCAGGGATGAAAAGTTGATCCTGTCATTATTTTCACTTCCTAGTGGCTTAGAAGTCAGGACAATAGCTCAGACCAAGCCACCCCAGGAAAAAGAATGAACGTGAGTCCCCAGTGCTAAAGTAAATCCCCAAGACCAATGAGCAAGTTGTGGTGTTGGTCTTACCTAGGCCCTGGATTGATTGGTCCGCTGGTGTGGGGTACAGACAGGATGCTGGCGTGGGGTGTGGAGGATAAGGAAGTCCAGCTGTCCGCTCCAGAGAAAACTTGCAGATTATTGCTGGAGCTATCTATCAAATTCACTTTGGGGAAATAACAACAGTTCAATTGATGGAGCATGGAAAACGTAAAGATGGTGACCAATGACATTATCCTAGGTCAAAGCATAACCCTGGCCTGTGCCACATGTGCCAACAGTTGTTAGTACTTTCTGAAGGAAACAGAAATGAGGGAGGAGCTTAGGTTAATTGAATGTCAACCATATGTCACATACCATTCATCTTTTAATCTTCACAACAATGACTTCTCATCCCCATTTTATAGATGAGGCTCAGATAGGTGGGATGATTTGCCCTTTATGAAATACGTTTGTCTAACTCATGTTACCACATTCACTTCCTCTTTAAAATGGGTCTTGTCATCATCCCCTCAAGACAAGCCTAAGGGCCACCGGTGTCCCAGGTGAGATTTCAGAGGACCAGGACCTATTTTTCTCAGCAACCCCAAAGAGATTTAAACATCTCAAGAATAGTGTCTTCTCTGTCTCTGAATCTCCACTTGCACAAATAGTGTATGTATGATAGAGTGAAAGAAGGAAGGGAAAGAAGAAAGACAGGAAGAGGATTCCACATATATCCCTAGCCAAATCACTTCTTTTTTTAATTTAATTTTTATTTTATATTGGGGTATAGTTGATTTACAATGCCATGTTAGTTTCAGGTGTACAGCAAAGTGGTTCAGTTATACATATACATATATCCATTCTTTTTTGGATTCTTTTCCCATGTAGGTTATTATAGAATATTGAGTAGAGTTCCCTGTGCTATACAATAGGTCCTTGTTGATAATCTATTTTATGTATAGAAGAGTGTATGTGTTAATCCCAAACTCCTAATTTATCCCTTCCCCCCCAACTTTCCCCTTTGGTCACCATAAGTTTGTTTCTGAAGTCTGTGAGTCTGCTTCTGTTTCGTAAATAAGTTCATTTGTATCACCTTTTTTATAAGTGATGTCATGTGATATTTGTCTTTGTCTGACTTACTTCACTTAGTATGATAATCTCTAGATCCATCCCTGTTGCTGCAAATGGCATTATTTCATGGTTGAGTAATATTCTATTCTTTCTTATGGTTGAGTAATATTCTATTCTCTCTTACGGTTGAGTAATATTCTAACTTCTTTTCATGATCTGCCACTTGCAACTTCCTCAGCCTCAGCTCTTGCATCTACCACCTCTTCCCCCTCCCTCCACACTCTTTTCCCAAGCCATTCCCCGAAAAACCCAGGTTCTCTCTTCCTTCTGTGTCTTTGCTCATACCACTCTCATACCTGGAATACCCTTCACCTCTGCCTGTGTCCCTCGTCATCCATCTTTCACCCTGCCCACTCCTACCTCTGTCCTTTTCTAATAATTCTTCAAATCACAACTTAAATGTTAAGCCCTCCAGGTAGATCCAGCTGCTCTTTTTCTTTCATTCCCATAGCACCTCGGTGTGTGTGTTTTATAGAATGTTTCTCAAACTTTAATGTGCATAAGAATCACCTGGGGATCTTGTTAAACTGCAGACGCTTTCAGAAGGAGAACCTGAGAGTCTACACTTCTAACAAGTTCCCAGGGGATGCTGCAGGTCCGAGGACCACATTAGAGCTCTCACCACATTGTATTAGGATTAATTACTTATGTATTTGTGTAGCTGTGATCTCCTCCAGGGAAGAAACTAGACCTTAATCACCTTCCTAGCCCCACTGCCTAGAAGAGTTCCTGGTTCATAGCAGACACTCCAAAGACGTGTTTTGTGTGCTGACCATGGGAAAGAACCAGAAAGTAGATGAGAACACTGCTCAGTTTCTGCTATCATTAAGCTACATTCTCTCTGTTCCTAGCAGCAGCTGTCAAGGCTGCTGGGAGTAGCAGGCTATGGGGCACAGGGACAGGTAGCTGGTGACCAGCAAAGTCCTCCGCAGTACAGAGCTTAGGGTATCCTTGAGGCTGGAATCTTAATACTCTCCTCCATCTCCCATGCCATGAACTTTACTTATTTGTTTCATTTAGTTTTAGTCTCCCCATATGACAATTGAATCTCTATGAGAGGAGGGTATTAATCTATTTTCTTCATGCACAAAACCTGGCACATAGTCAACCCTCAATAAATACTTGCTACATGAATAACTGAATGAGAAATCAACCCTTGGTTTCATGTCTCCCTTCCTTCATACAAATCTAATAACCAGGCAAGGTCTGGGCTTACACAAGGCCAAGGCAGACAAGGCATCAATCAATGAGGAAGAAAGTACACAAACAACAGCATCAACTTAAAAAATAATCAGACTGCAAAAATTATCAAGGTTGAGTTTGCATGCCTCCAACTGAATCAGACTAAAGCCTGGATGTAGAGTTATCCAGTTCTCCAGAGACCTTCCTAATAGCTCTCCAATACTGGGCCCAGTACTCCCTGGACTGAGCCATGCACTGCAACTGTAGAATAGAACCATGTGAGGGCAACGAGCTGAGGGTCTCAGTCAGACCCCCACGACTTAACTTGGCTTTTAGAGATGCAGCCTGAAACTGCTTAGTACAGGAACTATTAGTATATAAATTAAAACATTAAAATATTAATATAAAATATTACATATGTTCGATGAAAGAGATTATATTTTCAGATATTTCTTTTTACTAGCTGTTTATTCATTTCACACCACCATCCACATTCCCGAGAGTTTAATTAGCAGAATCACACACCTGAGGGAGAATGGTTTCTATGCACGTACGCAGAAGGGTAGGGAGCCTGCCGGTGGTGTCCTCGGAGGCCAGGATAGTGCTCACAGCCATGGTGGGTGTGGGGAGCAGACAGAGGCAAAGGAGTTGCATACTGGTAATTGGTGTTTCCTCCTGTGCGCACTCCATCCGGATTGGAAAAGATCCAGCCTCCCACTAGAAGAGATAAGAGGAAGACACAGAGACTGACTCTATGAGCTTCCACACCAAAATCAGGTTACCAGCCACTTTGCATAGCTATGTTTCTGTGTGAATGGCACAATGTCTGCCTGTGTAGAGTTAGATACCACCGCCTCCACTGCCACTCCCCTTCCATGTTAGCAACAAAGTTGGCTTCTTTGGAGATGGATGAATGGTCCTATCAAAGTTTGGAAAACCTCTTAAGAAATACTGGAATCACAACTATATAAAATATTACTTGAATGTATAAGTTAATAGAAGTGCAAAAGTTAAGTTGCTTCTGACTTAATTGGACTAAATTAAAAGTCAACCTAAGAAAGAGGTGTTAGATGTATATGTTACTCACTGATCTACAGCTACTAGCGAATGTTTAATTTGGTTACCCAGAAAGAGTGAAGGCCTCTCTGTTTCTGCCCAGTGGGAAAGTATCTTTAGTTCTCTCTCCAAGCAAGAGGAGACATGATTCCTCCCATCATCACCCCATTAAGAGGATTCTGAAAGCAAAAAGAGAGGGAGCTGACTAGCACAACTAGACAAGAATCTTGCAAAACATTTTGGAAAACTGCAAAATATTTCACAGAAACGTGTTTGTGAATGACTATCTCAGCTGATGCATGAAAAGCATATGACAAAATTTAACACCCTATTGTAATAAAAACACTAAACAAAGAATCAAAGGAAATTGCCTCAACATAATAAAGGCCATATATGACAAGCCCACAGCTAACACCATACTCAATGGTAAAAAAAAATTTTTTAAAAAAAGCTTTTCCTCTAAAATCATGAACAGAACAAGAATATCTATTTTCACCACTTCCATTCAACATAGTACTGCAAGTCCTAACCAGAGAATTAGGAAAAAAGAAAAAAGAAAGGAAAGGCATCCAAATGGGAAAGGAAGAAACAAAATTATCTCTGTTCACAGATGACACAATCTTATACGTATAAAACCCCAATCAGTCCACAAAAACTTTTAAACAGATTCAGCAAACCTGCAGGACACAAAATCAACACACAAAATCAGTTGCATTTCTATACACTAACAGTGAACCATTGGAAAAGTAAACAATTCCATTTAGAATAGCATCAAAAAGAATAAAGTACTTTGGAATAAACTATTCCAAAAAGGCAAAAGACATGTACACTGAAAACTATAAAATATTGATGAAAGAAATTAAAGATACAGATAAATGGAATGATATCCTATGTTCATGGATTGAAAGACTTAATATTATTAAAATGTTCACACTACCCAAAGCAATTTCTACCAAAATCCCAATGGCATGTTTGTCAGAAATGTAAAGCAATACTAAAATTCAAAAAACCCCAAATAGCCAAAACAATCCTGAGAATTAAGAACAAAGCTGGAAGCCTCACACCTCCTGATTTCAAAACATATTGCAAAGCTACAATACTCTAAATAATATGGTACTGGCATAAAGACATATAGACCAATGGAAGAATAGACAGACTAGAAATAAACCCCACTTATATGGTCATATAATATTCAACAAGGGTGCCAAGACTACACGATGGGGAAAGGATAGTCTCTTCAGCAAACAGTGTTGGGAAAATTGGATATCCACATGCAAAAGAAAGAAGTTAGGCTCATACTACACCATATAAAAAAATTCAACTTTAAATAAATAAATAAATGTAAGACCTATAAAACTCCTAGAAGAAAACACAGGGGAAAACTTCATGAAACTGGATTTGGCAATGATTTCTTGGATATGACACCAAAAGCATAAACAACAAAAGCAAAAATAGACAAACTACATCAAAATTTAAAACTTCTGCACAGCAAAAGAAACAATCAACAGAGTGAAAAGGAAATCTATAGGATGGAAGAAAATATTGACTAACTGTATATCTGATAAGGGATTAATATCTCAAATACATAAAGAACTACTATAAATCAACAATAAAAACAACAACAAAAACCCCAATTAAAGATGAGCGAAGAGAGACTTTCCTGGTGGTCTGAGGGTAAGACTCCACACTCCCAATGCAGGGGGCCTGGGTTCGATCCCTGATTGGGGAACTAGATCCCACATGCATGCTGCAACTAAAGATCACACATGCCGCAACTAAGACCTGGTGCAACCAAAATAAATAAATAAATAATAAACAAATATTTTAAAAATAAAAATGAGCAAAGGACTTGAATAGACATTTCCCCAAAGATATACAAGTGACCAATAAATATATGAAAAGATGCTCAGCATCACTCTTCATCAGTAAAATGCAAATCAAAACAGCAAGATATCACCTCAAACTATTAGGATGGTCATTATCCAAAAACTGAAAAACCAAAGTAGGAAATAACAAATGTTAGCGAGAATGTGGAGAAACTGCAATCCCTGTGAACTATTGGTGGGAATGTAAAATAGTGCAGCTGTCATGGAAAGAACTATGGAGTTTCCTCAAAAAATTAAAAATAGAAGTACTGCATGATATACCAATCCCACTTCTGGTATATATCCAAGAGAATTAAAGACAGTTGCACACCCATGTTCATTGCAACATTATTCACAGTAGCCAAGAGATAGAAGTAAACTAAATGACCACAAACAGATTATTGGATAAGCAAATTTGGTATACACATGCAAGTGAATATAATTCAGTGTTAAAAAAGAAGGAAATCCTTTCATATGGTACAACACAAAGGTGCCTTGAGGAACATCAGGCTAAGCAAAAGAAGCCAGTCACAATAAATAAATAAATAAATAAATAAATAAATATTTTTTAAATTGCATGATTCCTCTTATACTAGATATCTAAAGGACACAGAAATAGAAATGGAAAGTAGAATGGTGGTAATCAGAGGCTTTGTAGGGAGGGAGATGTGAAGAGGTAGTTTCATGAATATATATAGTTTCAGTCATGTAGGAAGGGGGCAGGGAGTGGGCAGGTGGTTCTGGGAATCTGAAATCTAAAATGTGCATGTAGTTAACAATATTATACTGTAGGTGTAAAAATCGTTGTAAGGGTGCATTTTATGTTGTGGTTTTTGCTACAATAAAAAAAATTTAGTGAATATTCTGAATAGAAGGCTCTCCTTCAAGTGAATTCATGGGAAAAGACAGAATTAGCAATACAGGTCCTGAAACAAGAAGCACATCCTTTCTCCAACCAGCTCTCACCTGAGGGGTGCACAGATGAGGATTCAGACAGGACCAGAGATGTTCCTTAAGAATATTAATTAGGGATTGTCACCAGGGCTTCAGTAACACAGAAATGGAACTTTTATTAAAAACCATTTGCTTGTATTATAAAAAATAAAAACTAAAAATAAAGTAAATACCATTTGCTTAATACTTTTTAAATATAAGTAGACAAATTGTACAGAATTCATAAGACAAAATGTAGGTCAGTCATTCTCAACAAATCCATTTTTTATCTTCATTTTCTCATTGTTGTATACACATGTGGCCCAAGGGATCCCTATCTGAATAATAGAATCAAGACTCAGGTGTCCAGTGAGCAAAGCCAGGCAAGTGGCCCCCAGAACCAGACTTTTGTCCACATAGTTTGTCACATATAAGGTACACACCTTAAGAAGTTTACTGAGAAGACTGCAATGCATGAACTTTGAAAAGGTGTGGTTCTACATGTGATCTTATCCTATACAAAAAGTCTTTTTATTTCAGGTCACAAAGTGCTCTTCTATGGACAAATTCCTAGAAATGTACAATCTCCCAAGAATGAATCAGGAAGAAATAGAAAACACGAACAAATTGATTACCAGTAATGAAACTGGATCAGTAAATCTAGAAAAATGGTTCAGATGATCTTATTTGTAAAGCAGAAGTAGGGACACAGATGTAGAGAACAAACATATGGATACCAAGGGGGAAAGGGGAAAGGTGGGATGAATTGGAAGAATGGGATTGACATAATTACACTATTGATACTGTGTGTAAAATAGATAACTAATGAGAACCTACTGTACAGCACAGGGAACTCTACTCAATGCTCCGTGGTGACCTAAATGGGAAGGAAATCCAAAAAAAGAGGGGATATATATATACATATAGCTGATTCACTTTGCCATACAGTAGAAACTAACACAACATTGTACAGCAACTATATTCCAATAAAAATTTTTAAAGTAAAAATTAAAAAACAAACAAAATAAAAAACTCCCAACAAACAAGAGTCCAAGACCAGACCACTTTACAGTTGAATTCTACCAAATATTTTAAAAAGTTAACACCTAACCTTCTCAAACTATCCCCAAAATTAAAGAGAATGGAATGCTGCTGAACTCATTCTATAAGACCAGCATCACCCTGATACCAAAACCGGACAAAGGCACCACAAAAAAAGAAAATTACAAAACAAAACAAAAAGAAAACAAAACAACAACAAAAAAGAAAATTACCGGCCAATATCACTGATAAACATAGATGCAAAAATGTTCAAAAAAATTAGCAGAGGAACCAGAGAAAGATGGTGGAGGAGTAGGACATGGCGATCACCCTCCTCCACACAAATACTTGAAAAACACAGCCACTTGGGGAGTGGCTCCTGGAGAACACCTCCCGAAGGCCGGCAGGAGACCTCAGACTGCCAAAAAGGCAAGAGAATTTCCACGTAATCAGGTAATGCAAAGGAAAGAAGGGGGGAAAAAAGAGACAAAGAATTCTGAGGAGACCAACCCTTCTGGGAGGGAGCTGTGAGGGGGGAAGGCTCCCACACATGGGGGAGCCCCGTCACTGGCGGGGAAGGACAGGGGGAGCCGTGGAGCACCCAGAAGAGAGAGCAATGGCAGGTCTGCCGAGGGCAGAGCGGAGAGATCCCGGCACAGAGGAGTCAGGCAGCTCTCCCCAGCCAGAGAAGCCAAGCTGCTCACTGGCGGGGGAGGTGGGGGCTGGACACCGAGACGAGGGCTTCAGAGAACAGTCCTCAGGGAGAGAGCGTGGACTGGCTGCATGAAAAAAGCCTGGAGGGCTGGTGTGCCAGCAAGATAGGTAGTTTGGGGAAAAACCTGGGACAGATGGTGAGTCAGGGGACTTTTGTCTCAGAGTGCTTGGGAGGAAAATCCCTCTCCACAAACCCACAGGCGGTGGCGAAGCGGTGGAACTTGAGGCTGCTGGCTCCAAAAGTTCGCAGCTCTGAGCCAGCACCTGCATGCCGCTAGGTCCTGCTGAACAACCGCCCACCTGCCCTCCGGCCCTGTTCCCCCACCCCTGCTGCCGCGCCGCTGCCCGGGAACTGCTGAATCGAAACACTGGCCAATCCTGTGCCCTGCCCGCTTCGGGTGCAGCTGGGTCCCCCCTAACGCCCGCTCACCTGCCTTCCATCCCACTCCCTCATCCCCCACCCCCACCCCCGCTGCCACCACGCTGCCAGCCCATGGCCCACACAGCCACAGCCACCAAGGGTCCTGTGTGTAAGGCAAATTATAGGCCACACGCTCCCAGCAGCAGGGGAAGTCCACCAACATCTCAGGCTCACTGAACTGTGCTGCTGCAAGCAATCCTAGAGATTTTGCCCACAAGAGGCTTGAAAGAACCTGCACCTGTGGATCACCTGATTAGACGAGTGTTTCTACAATAGAGACTGCAGATATAGGGGACAACGGGGGTCTGTGGGGACAAATACACAAAAGGCTAATACCAGATCACAGTCTGAGCTCTCCACAGTCCTCTCCACAGCAGGGGCAGAGCCATACCAAGAAATATTGGAGGACTTCTTGGTATGTTTATCTTGTTTCTGGTTTTAGGTATGTGTCAGTTAAACTTTTAATATATAGATATGTGTATGTAAATATGCTTGTAATTGGTATGTGTACTTTCTTCTCTCTTTTCTTTGCTCTCTCATTTACTCTTCTCATTGGTTTCTTTTCCACTTCTCTTTCTGCAAGTGAAAGTGTGCACATCTCCTTGTGTGATTTTGACTGATTAGAGTTGCTTTCACCACCAGTCTTCAGGATCTGTCTGCCCTTTCCCTTTCTTCCCTTTTTTCTTCTATTTTTTTCTTTGCTCTTCTTCTACCTCCTTTTTCTCCATATCACACAACTTCCAGGGTCTTGGGGTCCCAGCCAGGGCCAAACCTGGACCTTTGAGACAGCAGAGTGGAGTCTAGGACATTGGAGCATCAGAGAACTCCTGACCCCCGTGGAATATTAATCAGCAAGTGCTCCCACAGAGTTCTCATTCTCAATGACAAGTTCCAAACCTAATCAAAGGCCAGCAAGTTCCAGTGCTTGACACCTCAAGCCAAACAGAGCAGAGATAAGAGGAATTTCTACCAAGCAGAATAGGGAAAGGAGACAGCAAACACAATAAATTAGACAAAATGAGAAAACAAAGAAACACCTTGCAGGCAAAGGAGGAAGATAAAAATCCACAAGACCAAAAAAATGAAGAAGAAAGTGAAAAATTGCCTGAAAAAGAATTCAGAGTAATGATAGTAAAGATGATCCAAAATCTCAATAACAAAATATAGAAAATACAAGAAACAGTTAAGGACCTACAAGGACTAAAGAGCAAACAAACAGGAATGTATAATACAATAAGTGAAATTAAAAATACTCTAGATGGTATAAACAGCAGATTAACTGAGGTAGAAGAATGAGTAAGTGAGTCGGAAGATAGAATGGGGGAAATAACTTGCACAGAGCAGGAAAAAGAAAAAAGAATAAAAAGAATGGAAGACTGTCTCAGAGACCTTGAGGATAATATTAAACATACCAACATTCGAATCATAGGCATCCCAGCAGAAGAAGAATTAAAAAAGAAAGGGTCTGAGAAAATATTTGAGGAGATTATGGTGGAAAACTTCCCCCACATGGGAAAGGAAATAGCAAACCAAGTTCAAGAAGTGCAGAGAGTCCCATAAAGAATAAACCCAAGGAGACCTACAAAAACACAGCCAAAACAATTAAGAAAATGGTGATAGGAACACACTTGTCAATAATTACATTAAATGTTAATGGATTAAATGCTCCAACCAAAAGACACAGACTGGCTGAATGGATACAAAAACAAGACCCTTATATATGCTGTCTACAAGAAACCCACTTCAGACCGAGGGACACATATAGACTGAAAGTAAGGGGATGGAAAAAGATATTCCATGCAAATGGAAGTGAAAAGAAAGCTGGAGTAGCAATACTTGTATCAGACATATTAGACCTTAAAGTAAAGACTATTACAAGAGACAAGGAAGGACACTACATAATGATCAAGGGATCCATCTAATAAGAATATAAAACAATTGTAAATATCTATGCACCCAACATAGGAGCACCTCAATACATAAGGCAAATACTAAAAGCCATAAAAGGGGAAATCAATAGTAACACAATAATAGTAGGAGACTTTAACACCCCATTTTCACCAATGGACAGATCATCCAAACAGAAAAGAAAGAAAGAAACACAAGCTCTAAATAAGACATTAGACCATCTTGACTTAATTGATATTTATAGGACATTCCATCCAAAAATGACAGAATATACTTTCTTCTCAAGTGCACATGGAACATTCTCCAGGATAGATCACATCTTGGGGCATAAATCAAGCCTCAGTAAATTCAAGAAAATTGAAATCGTATCAAGCATCTTCACTGACCACAATGCCATGAGACTAGATATCAATTACAGGAAAAAAAAAAAACTGTAAAAATCACAAACACATGGGAGCTAAACAATACGCTATTAAATAACCAAGAAATCACTGCAGAAATCAAAGAGGAAATCAAAAAATACCTAGAAACAAATGACAATGAAAACACGACAACTCAAAACCTATGGGAAGCAGCAAAAGCAGTTGTAAGAGGGAAGTTTATAGCAATACAATCCTACCTCGAGAAACAAGAAAAACTTTGAATAAACAACTTAAACTTACACCTAAAGCAATTAGAGAAAGAAGAACAAAGAAACCCCAAAGTGAGCAGAAGGAAAGAAATCATAAAGATCAGATCATAAATAAATGAAAAAGAAATGAAGGAAACAATAGCAAAGATCAATAAAACTAAAAGCTGGTTCTTTGAGAAGATAAATAAAATTGATAAACCATTAGCCAGACTCATCAGGAAAAGAAGGGAGAAGACGCAAATCAACAGAATTAAAAAAGAAAAAGGAGAAGTAACAACCGACACTGCAGAAATACAAAAGATCATGAGAGACTACTACAAGCAACTATATGTCAATAAATTGGATAGCCTGGAAGAAATGGATACATTCTTAGAAAAGTACAATCTTCCAAGACTAAACCAGGAAGAAATAGAAATTACGAACAGACCAATCACAAGCAGTGAAATTGAGACTGATTAAAAATCTCCCAACAAACAAAAACCCAGGGCCAGATGGCTTCACAGGTGAATTCCATCAAACATTTAGAGAAGAGATAACACCTATCCTTCTCAAATTCTTCCAAAATATAGCAGAAGGAGGAACACTCCCAAACTCATTCTATGAGGCCACCATCACTCTGATACCAAAGCCAGAAAAAAATGTCACAAAAAAAGAAAATTACAGGCCAATATCACTGATGAATATAGACGTAAATATCCTCAACAAAATACTAGCAAACAGAATCTAACAGTACATTAAAAAGATCATACACCATGATCAAGTGGCGTTTATCCCTAGAATGCAAGGATTCTTCAATATACACAAATCAATCAATGTGATACATCATATCAACAAATTGAAGGATAAAAACCATATGATCATCTCAATAGATGCAGAGAAAGCTTTTGACAAAGTTCAACATCCATTTATGATAAAAACTCTCCAGAAAGTGGGCATAGAAGGAAGTTACCTCAACATGGTAAAAGCCATATATGAGAAACCAAAAGCCAACATCATTCTAAATGGTGAAAAACTGAATGCATTCCCTCTAAAGACAGGAACAAGACAAGGGTGCCCACTCTCACCACTATTATTCAACATAGTTTTGGAAGTGTTAGCCACAGCAATCAGAGAAGAAAAAGAAATCAAAGGAATCCAAATTGGAAAAGAAGAAGTAAAATTGTCACTCTTTGCAGATTACATGATATTATACACAGAAAACCCTAAAGACTCTACCAGAAAACTGCTAGCACTAATCAATGAATTTAGTAAAGTAGCAGGATACACAATTAATGCACAGATATCTCTTGCATTCCTATACACTAACAATGAAAGAGCAGAAAGAGAAATTAAGGAAACACTCCTATTCACCACTGCAACAAAAAGTATAAAATGCCTAGGAATAAACCTGCCTAAGGAGGCAAAAAACCTGTATGCAGAAAACTATAAGACACTGATGAAAGAAATCAAAGATAATACAAACAAATGGAGGGACATACCATGTTCTTGGATTGGAAGAATCAACATTGTGAAAATGACTATACTACCCAAAGCAATTTACAGATTCAATGCAATTCCTATCAAATTACCAATGGCATTTTTCACAGAACTAGAACAAGAAATTTTAAGATTTATATGGAAATGCAAAAGACCCTGAATAGCCAAAGTAATCTTGAGAAGGAAAGATGATGCTGGAGGAATCAGGCTCCCTGACCTCAAACTATACTACAAGGCTACAGTGATCAAGACAGTATGGTACTGGTACAAAAACAGAAATATAGATAAATGGAGCACAATAGAGAGCCCAAAGATAAATCCACACACATATGGGCACCTTATCTTTGACAAAGAAGGCAAGAATATACAATGAAAAAAAGACAGCCTCTTCAATAAGTGGTGCTGGGAAATTGGACTGCTACATGTAAAAGAATTAAATTAGAACACTTCCTAACACCACACACAAAAATAAACTCAAAATGGATTAAAGACCTAAATGTAAGGCCAGACACTATAAAACTCTTAGAGGAAAACACAGGTAGAACACTCTATGACATAAATCAAAGCAGGATCCTTTTTGACCCACCTCCTAGAATAAAGGAAATAAAATCAAGAATAAACAAATGGGACCTAATGAAACTTAAAAGCTTTTGCACAGCAAAAGAAACCATACACAAGATGAGAAGACAACCCTCAGAATGGGAGAAAATACCTGCCAATGAAGCAACAGACAAAGGATTAATCTCCAAAATATACAAGCAGCTCATGCAGCTTAATACCAAAAAAGCAAATAACTCAATCCACAAATGGACAGAAGACCTAAATAGACATTTCACCAAAGAAGACATTCAGATGGCTAACAAACACATGAAAAGATGCTCAACATCACTACTCATTAGAGAAATGAAAGTCAAAGCTGCAATGAGGTATCACCTCACACCAGTCAGAATAGCGATCATCAAAACAACTAAAAACAATAAATTCTGGAGGGAGTGTGGAGAAAAGGGAACTCTTCTGCACTGTTGGTGGGAATGTAAGTTAGTACAGCCACTATGGAAAACAGTTTGGAGGTTCCTTTAAAAACTAAAAATAGAGTTACCATATGACCCAGCAATCTCACTACCGGGCATATACCCAGAGAACACCATGATTCAAAAAGACATGCACTCCAATGTTCACTGCAGCACTGTTTACAATGGCCAGGACATGGAAGCAACCTAAATGTCCATCAGCAGATGAATGGATAAAAAAAGATGTGGTACATATATACAATGGAATATTACTCAGTCGTAAAAAGCAATGAAACTGGGACATTTGTAGAGACATGGATGGACCTAGAGACTTTCATACAAAGTGAAGTGAGTCAGAAAGAGAAAAACAAATATCGTATATTAACACATATATGCAGACTATAGAAAAATGGTACAAATCAACCAGTTTGCAAGGCAGAAATAGAGACACAGATGTAGAGAACAAACATATGGACACCAAGTGGGGAAAGTGGGGAAAGTTGGGAAGGAATGAATTGGGAGATTGGGATACCAAATTGTACACTCTAAATATATGCAGTTTATTGTATGTTAATTGTATCTCAATAAATGTTCTTAAAAGAAAAATAACTAAAAATGGAACTACCATATTACCCAGCAATCCCACTACTGGGCATATACCCAAAGCAAACCATAATCCAAAAAAAAAAAAAAACATGTACCATAATGTTCATTGCAGTACTGCTTACAATAGGCAGGATGTGGAAGCAACCTAAATGCCCATCAACAGATGAATGGATAAAGAAGATGTGGCACATATATACAATGGAATATTACTCAGCCATAAAAAAGAATGAAATTGAGTTATTTGTAATAAGAGTCTGTCAAACAGAGCAAAGTAAGTCAGAAAGAGAAAAACAAATACTGTATACTAACTCATATATATGGAATCTTAAAAAAAAAAAAGGTACTGCTGAACCCAGTGACAGGGCAAGAATAAAGATACAGATGTAGAGAACAGACTTGAGGACACAGGGTTGGGGCAGGGGGGCAATGGGGAAGCTGAAACGAAGTGTGAGAGTAGCTTTGACATATAGACACCACCAAATGTAAAATAGATAGCTCGTGAGAAGTTCCTGCATAACTTAAGGAGACAAACTCGATGATGGGTGATGACTTAGTGGAACAGGATAGGGAGGGTGGGACAGAGTCACAGGAGGTTGGGGATATGT
Organism: Hippopotamus amphibius kiboko; assembly: GCF_030028045.1. NCBI lineage: Eukaryota > Metazoa > Chordata > Mammalia > Artiodactyla > Hippopotamidae > Hippopotamus > Hippopotamus amphibius. The sequence goes on along the minus strand of NC_080188.1, from coordinate 139,331,524 downwards.
GTATAAATACAGCTGATTCATTTTGGTGTACCTCAAAAATTGGCACAGCAGTGTAAAGCAATTATATTCCAATAAAGAGATTAAATTTAAAAAAATTAGCAAACCAAATTCAAAAATATATGAAATGATTATATACAGTGATCAAGTGGGATTTATCCCAGAGATGCAAGGATGATTCATTATCTGCAAATCACTCAATGTAATACATAACATTAATAAATTGAAAAATGAAAGTCATATGATCATTTCCATAGATGCAAAAAAAAAAAAAGCTTTTGACAAAATTTAACATCCATTTATGATAAAAACTCTTAACAAAGTGGGTAGAGAGGGAACATACCTCAACATGTTAAGACCATATACGACAAGTGCACAGCTAACATCATACTCAATGGTGAAAAACTGAAAGCATTTCCTCTAAGATCAGGAAGAAGATGAGGATGCCCACTCTTGCCATTTTTATTCAACATATTATTGGAAGTCCTAGCCACAGCAATCAGACCAGAAAAAAAGAAATAAAAGGAACCCAAATTGGAAAGGAAGAAGTAAAACTGTCACTGTTTGCAGATGATACTGTATAACTGTATTTAGAAAATTCTAAAGACACCACCAAAAATAGACTATAACTAATAAATGAATTCAGTACAGTTGCAGGATACAAAAATAATATACTGAAGTTTGTTGTTTCTATACACTAACAATGAACTATCAGAAAGAGAAATTAAGAAAACAATCCCATTTATAATTGTGTCAAAAAGAATAAAATATCTAGAAATAAATCTAACCAAGGAGGTAAAAGACCTGTATTTGGAAAATTGTAAGACATTGATGAAAGATATTAAAGATAATACAAACAAATGGAAAGACATACCATGTCCATAGATTAGAATAATTAATATTGTTAAAATGACCACGCAGGGACTTCCCTGGTGGTGCAGTGGTTAAGAATCCACCTGCCAATGTAGGGGTCATGGGTTCAATCCCAGGTCCAGGAAAATCCACATGCCGTGGAGCAACTAAGCCTGTGTGCCACAACTACTGAGCCTGCACTCTAGAGACTGCAAGCCACAACTACCTAGCCCATGTCACAACTCCTGAAACCTGCACAGGCCTAGAGCCTGTGGTCCACAACAAGAGAAGCCATTGCAATGAGAAGCCTGCGCACCATAATGAAGAGTAGCTCCCACTCGCTGCAACTAGAGAAAGCCTGCACGCAGCAATGAAGACCCAATGCAGCCAATAAATAAATGAATGAATTTATTTTTTTAAAAGTATCAATGTTTAAAAAAAAATGACCATGCAATCCAAGGCAATCTACATATTCAATGTGATACCTGTCAAAATACCAAAGATATTTTTCACAGAACTAAAACAAATAATTCTAAAATTTGTACAGAAACACAAAAGACCTCGAATAGCCAAAGAAGTTTGAGAAAGAACAAAGCTGCAGGTGTCATGCTGCCTGATTTCAAACTAAACTGCAAAACTACAATAATCAAAACAGTATGGTACTGGCACAAAAACAGACACATAGATCAATGAAACAAGGTAGAGAGGCCAGAAATAAACCTACACTTTATGTGGTCAATTAATCTATGACAAAGGAGGCATGAATATACAACAGGAGAAGGATGGCCTTTTCAAAAAGTGGTGATGGGAAAACTAGACAGCTACAAGAAAAAGAATCAAACTGGGCTACTTTCTTACATTATATACAAAAATAAACTCAAAATGGATTAAATACTTAAATGCAAGGCCTGAAAGCAAAAATCCCCTAGGAAAAAATATAGGCAGTACACTCTTTGACATCAGTCTTAGCAATATTTGGTGGGGGACGGGTCTGTACGATCCAGCAATTCCATTTCTCAGTATTTTTCCAAGGAAAACAAAAACACTAATTGGAAAAGATACATGTACCCCATGTTCATTGCAGCATTATTTACAATAGTCAAGATATAGAAGCAACCTAAGTGACCATCGAGAGGTGAATAGATAAGGAAGATGTGATATATTCCATTGTGTATACACTCACATGGAATATTACTCAGCCATAAAAAAGCATGAAATCTTGCCATTTGGAACAAAATAGATGGACCTAGAGGGTATTATGCTAAGTGAAATAAGTCCGATAAAGAAAGATAAATACTGTATGATTTCACTTATACATGGAACCTAAAAACAAAATACATGAACAAACATAACAAAGCAGAACAGACTCACAGATACAGAGAATACACAGGTGGTTACCAGAGAAGAAGGGGTTGGGGAGGAAATGAATAGGTGAGGGAGATTAAGAGGTACAAAACTTCCAGTCACAACTGAGTCATGAGGATGAAGTGTACAGCATGGGAATATAGTCAATAATATAGTTATAACTGTATGGTGACAGATGGTAACTAGACAAAAAAAAAAGAGAGAGAGAGAGAGACTCCTGAGAAAAGTTTTTTTATAAGTGCTTTTCTGAGAGCTGCCTTTCTTTATGTGGCTACTGCCACCTCTGCAATGAAAGATGCATCTAGATTTAGGGGAAGGAGAGAGTAAAGAATTCCATAGCTGGGATCTTTGCAAACCACTATAATCTAAATTAAAGAGTATCTCAGACACCGATGCCACTGACCTTGGGTTGCTGTTGCAGCCTTAGAGGATTTGCTCAACCATGGGGCCTCCTCTCTGACCTGAGACATAGAGAGGGTGTCACCCTATCAGGAACATCCAACCTACCTGCAGAATTCCAGGTATATTACTCCAGTAATACTGCAACTTTCCAGTCAACAAATGCAGAAACTTCCTCATATGCAAAGCTATAGCCTTCCTGAAGCATTGCAATGGTGACCAACTTGAAAACTAGCAAGTACTAAGAACAAGGGAAATTCAAAACAGAGAGCTGAGAGTGGAGTGTAAGAGTAGGAGATACACCCAGAATGCACTTTTATGAGCTCTTCAGCCTCACTGACACAAGAATGAGAGTCTAAGAAATTCACTATTTCCATTCTTGTCTCCTGCCTAGGATTTGTGTAAGCACCTCAGGCACACTGGCTCTCTCTGGGAATTCTGGCGGGGCCATATACTTGTCTTGAGTGGAAGAAATAACCTGTTGAGTCTTGATAGAAGATTTGGAACAAGCCTGAAGCAGTCATGACAGGTAAAAGTTTTGAGTGTGGTGGACTCACTTCTAGTGTAGCCCCAGGCGCCTCCCACCCAGTGTTCAGCCGACTCACAGTGAGAATAGGCCACATGCTGGCTCTCAGAGATAGCTTCCGGAACGTCTTTGAGGTGGTTCCTGAAACAGCAACAAAAGTGCACCATGGCTGTCCAGCTTATCGTACAAGTCCAGTATCAAGTACACTCAAGATTCTCTTTGGAGAGCAATACATTTCTTGGAATAAAAAAATCAAACGTCTCTTTTTTCCCCTCAAAGGTATTATCTTTCCTGCATTATGCTTCTCCTACGTTATCTACTTGTACAGTTGCTCTTTGAATTGCAATTTTATAGTCACTCCAATGTACCTTATTTACACCTATCCCTATTTAACTTGATCTTACTGATTTGTGGTCAGTGCTCCTGCTTGATAAAATTCAAGCAGCAATACAAAAGCTAAGATTTACCTAGGACTTCAGAGCACAAACACATCTGTGACATGCTAGATCCACCAATGATCCTGTGAGAGACTATTACTCCGTCCATTTCACAGATTTAAAAAGTGGGTCCCAGAAAAGTAAACTGACATATGCAAGCCAGGAAAAAGCGAAGCCAGGACTCAAAGCCAGGATCTCTCACTCAAAGTCCTAAATTTTTTTGTAATACTATGAGGGTGAGTCTAAAATTATCAGCACTCTGGCTGTAGAATTTACAGAAGTTTTAATATAACTGGAGTGCGGATAATTTTTGACTCACTGTTGTACTTTTCTTATCTGGAAAAGTTATTTCTTCTACATCATCAACATTAAATCAAATATTGACAGGACAGACCCCTGTGACATCATTGTAAATATCTGTCCATTAATCTAGAGCCTTTAAGATGAAAGGAAAGATTAGACTGTTATAGAAGTTAGTGTAAAGATTTAAAACAGACAATAAAACCTTAACACTTCAAAGGGAATCATTCACACTCCCAGAAGTCTCTGACTTCTCTTCTCTCAGACCTGAAAGACATGAGCCTCTCACCTTTATGAATTACTCTTAGGCACTACTCACCTTTCCTAGGCAAAATCTAGTTTCTTTAAAAAAAAAAAAAAAAAAAGGAACTTATTGAAATTATACTACTCAGATAATTGTGGGAAGGGCAGAGTGAATTATTAAAAATTTAAATCACATTTTTTTAATATGATTGTCCTACTTTTAAGAATCTATAGTAAAACAAAGCTCATAAAATTCTCCTGGACCCCTGTTATAAGGGACAGGTAATTATGAGTTTATCCTATTTTGCTGATTTTGTTGGACATTGAATTGAATATTAAAAACATGTTTTTTATCAAAAGTAATGCAAGTGCTACTAGTTAGTTCCTTTCAAGGTGATTATAAACTTCACATTTGCAGAAATCATAAGATTTCACTGAAATTTCTCTACTCACCTTTCCTTAGCATCCAAGAAGGCTTTGGCAAAAGGGTTGTACTTGATTTTGAGAGCTGTTATCTTGGGTTTACAAAGACAAGAAGTGTTAGTGAAAGTAGAATGTGCGTGGGCAGACAGAACCTTTTATCTTCACCTGTGAATTTCTATAAAGTCAGAATAATTCTCCTCTCTCTTTTTTCTCCCTCTCCATGTTTCTTCGCTTACTTCTGCATGAAATCACTCTTGCACTTTCCAGAAAGAAACAGTTTATTGTCACATTGTGGTGAAAATGGCAAATGCGTAAAAAGTGAGCAAAGAAAGGACAAAGCATTAGAAATGCACAAGCCTGATGTGCCAAACCCAGCATTCATTCTATTACTCATTCATTCATTTTTTCAACAACAACTGAACACCTACCATCTCTCAGTTACTCTTCTAGTCACTGAGACACAGAGGAGAGTATGCAGGAGAGAACCTGCCTTTAAACTCTCAAGTACAGACTAATATCAACTCCCTAACTCTTTTTTTTTAATTAATTTATTTATTTATTGGCTGTGTTGGGTCTTTGTTGCTGCACACAGGCTTTTCTAGTTGTGGAGAATGGGGACTACTCTTCATTGTGGTGTGTGGGCTCCTCATTGCAATGGCTTCTCTTGTCGCGGAGCACAGGCTCTAAGCACGTGGGGTTCAGTAGTTGCAGCACACAGTCTCAATAGTTGTGGCACACAGGCTTAGTTGCTCTGCGGCACGTGGGAATCTTCCCAGACCAGGGCTCAAACCCATGTCCCCCACATTGGCAGGCAGATTCTTTAACCACTGCACCGCCTAGGAAGTCCCATCCCTAACTCTTAAATAATCACTTACCCTTTGAGCCATGTTAACACAAAAAACAAACTATTACTTCCACCCACTGTCCCTCTTTACCCACCCACCCCCCCCACCCCCCCTCGGCCTTAGCCTGCTTCAATCTTCGTCAGTGCCATCTCACCAAATATATATGTTTGGTTTTCATCTCTCCCCACTGGGATGTAAGTGCCTTGAGGACAGTGCCGTATTATCAGCATGTGCTGACTAAAGGAAGATTTTGGCTCCCTCATCCACTAATGTGGCCACTCTCCTCTCAGGATGCATCTACATGAAATTGGCTGGGATACATCATCAGGAGACGGAGCTTCTGAGGTTAGATTTTCCTGAGCTTGATTTTCCTGGGGCATGTCCAAGACCAGAATTGTAGCATCAGGCTGGTAACCAGCTGGAGGCGTGGCCTTAGCCCTGCTGCTAGTTCAGAGGGAAATGTCCAGCCCATGTCCAAGAAGAGCTTCTGAGCACTTACCCAGAGGGCAACCAGATGACAAGTTCCACCAGCCACGGACTAAGGGAGCAGGCAGCATGTAAGTGGACAAGGGGCATTGCCCGGAGACCAGAGGAGGCCAGGATGCGGTCCCCAACTCCTCCCCACTTTCCAAACTCGCAAAAGCCCACCCTCCGCTCATAGACCCAGACTCCATCTTACAGAGAGTAACAGGGGAGGGAGGGCAAGCTGAAAAACAAGTGTTTCCGCCTATAAAAACTGAGCAGTACTTGAGGGTCTGTTTAAATTATCGGATATTTAGTCTCTTCCCACTGGCCTGCTAGACAGGCTCAGCCAAGAGGCCAGATTACCTATAGGAGAGAAATTACATTTCCCTGCACATCTGTGGTGTGAGTTAAATCTGCAACTCATTTCACCTGTAGGCACTAAGGCAGTCGTTTCCAAACCTGAATGATCATCAGAATCCTTTAAGGCAGCCGTCCTCAACCTTTTTGGCACCAGGGACCAGTTTCATGCGAGACAATATTTCCACAGATGGGGGGCAGGGGATGGTTCAGGAGGTAATGCGAGAGATGGGGAGCGACGGGAAGTGGCTGATGAAGCTTCGTGCCTTCCACCGGGCCGCTGCTCACCTCCTGCTGTGCGGCCCGGTTCCTAACAGGCTGAGGACCAGTACTAGTCCTCGGCCGGAGGGCTGGGGACCCCTGCTTTAAAGAGACATTCTGGGCACCATCCCTGGAGATTATGACTCAGTTGGCTGAGTGGGATCCCAGCAATCTTTTAAAGCTTTCAAATAAAGAAATGCAAATGAAAGCAACAAGAAGATACCATGTTTTCTGCCCTGTCGAATTATCAGAGCTGAAAAAGTAGGTAATCACAAATGTCGAGAATGGCGTGGGGATTGTAAATGGATGTGCCCTTTGGAGGGAGGCAATGGGGCTTTGCCTATCACAAACATACACTCTCCTCGACAGAGCAGTTGCATTTCTGGGTGCTTAATATTCTTTGCAGTATTATTGGTCATAGAAAACAAAACAACTGGAAATTACCTAAAGGTCCATTGGTGGGGAACTGATTGTCTGAAATATAGTACATCCTCTGCAGGCATTTCAGAAAAGGAGATAAGCCTGTGTCTAATTACATAGAAAGATATTCACAATACACTGTTAAGTACGGGGAGAAAAGAAATTGCAAAGTAATATGAACATGAGCCAATTTGTGTGAGGAAATCTATACACTCATAAATATTTATAAATGCACAGAATATGTGTGGGGGAAAAAACACACTCTAAGCTACTATTTGTAGTGTCCCTGGGGAGTAGGATTTATAAAGTACAAGGGAAAGAGTACATTTTTAGCTTTTATTTTTCATTTCATTGTACCTACTTCTGTACTATTTATCATGTGGGGTTTTTTTTTGTTTGTTTGTTTAAAAAAAAAAACATGTATTACCATTAAAAAAATATTTTTAGGCTCGGGGAGGAATGGCCTGGGAGTTTGGGGTTAGATGCAGACTATTATATATAGAATGGATAAACAACAAGGTCCTACTGTAGAGCACAGGGAACTATATTTAATATCCTGAGATAAACCATAATGGGAAAGAATATAGAAAGAATGTACATATATACATGTATAACTGAGTCACTTTGCTGTACAGCAGAAATTAACAACATTGTAAATCAACTATACTTCAATTTAAAAAAAAAAATTTAAGTTTAATCAAAGAGAATCCAGCCTATCATGTGTCCTGGTGACCAGCAGGCCTGGAAACTCCTAAGGTATGTGGATGGACCAAAAACTCCTGCTCCCACAGAATTCACGGAGGCCAGATTCTGACTACTCAGCTCTAACCACCAGGGTGGCTCAAATTAGGCAGGAAAAGACCTACATGTGCCTCAGAAAAGCTAACAAGTGAGACAGATAGCATAACACAAACTTGAAGGGGCACAATTGGATCCATTCCCACAGATTCACTTTAGAGCAGGAGAGACACGCAGCTCTGTGTAGACCAAGAGCCTGGAAACAAAGACTCCTGCATTTCTGCTGGTTGTATTACAATGCACAGCCGTGCCTCCTTGGCACCAGGGGAGGACGCACTGGTGGGCCTCTGGCAAGCAGGGAGGAGGGTGTGGAAAGTAACTACCACACTGTTTAACTTCATCTCTGCCAAGTGTATCTGAGTGTATCTGACTCTTGGAGAACCTGCCTTTCATCCAAGCTTGGTCATGCCAATAAAAGCACCACTGCCCAGTCCTACCACACTCTCCCAGGTGACATTTCCACACACACACACACATACACTCACCTCCTCATTCTGATAGGCAGTCACAGCTATGAACTGGGTTTCAGGAAAGGAGCAGTTCATCACCATTCGATGGGCACCTCCAACGCGCACTATGTGAACCTGGGGTTCATATTTGTGCAGAGAATTCAACATGATCTGTTGAGGTAGAAGAAGAGACAGAGAACATGCAAAGCCTGGGGCATCACAGGTGACCGATGACACCGCACCTTTGCTTACTCCCAAGCTCAGCACCCACCTCAGTTATGACCACACACATCGAATCCCCAGTCATCTGAGCTGCCTCCACCTCTCTGAGGAATTATTGAGGGGATATTTTTTAGAAGCTCTTAGGGAGCATAACTTTGGAGCTGCTTACATGAGGGTGGGGGGTGAGTTGGCAGGGAAGAGCTGGTCTAAAGAGTGCTCAGTTTTCTACCAAAATTGGCTGCCTTTTTTCTTCCTCTCCTATTTTCAGCATAACGATGTGGATTTTGCTCTGTTAAAACATATTGTTTTTCTTCCTTTAAGGAATCTTAATATCTCAAAATCCTGATGAGGGTTGCATGACCTAAAGAGTAATGACAGCTGGCATCTGCGGGTTAAAATCCACTCTTTGTGATTCGAACCACAGGTTTATTGAAAATCTCATGTTGTGAAATCTGGGAGAGAATAATAGTTTACTTCTCAATTTCCTGCTTTAATAAAGAACTGGAACATTCTGAATATTGCAAAAACTTAGGTGGATGACTTCCCAGTCTTAAAACAAGAGCCCCTATGTCCCAGCTAGGTAAGCACAGAGATCAGAGAAGGCGCAGAAGTCTGAGGGCCATGAGGCTGACCAAAGCGAAATCTGGGGGAACAAGACCTCTTCCTCCCAGCTATGTCTCTAATCTCCCCCAAAACAGTCTACATTTTATAAAGCAAATAACAACCTTACACAGCACACTGGTATTTGCCATCCTATCAGAGAAAACAAAAGAGTAAAAAGCCTTAAAATCTTGTTTACTCTAATTGGAGACCTTAAATAAAACCTTCCTTATTTAATGTTTGTTTGGATTTTTTTTTTCTGAAAACCCAAAGCTGATTCAATATTCTATTGATAATTATCATAATGCCCAAGTGGAGGCAGCAATTATTTCATTTAGGAGCAGCTTTTATTAAGGTAGTTGTCTATTGCCAACATGCCACTTACACCAAAAAAGGGGAGAGGGAATAACAAAACCCTGGTACCCACAAACATCTCCCTCCTCCCGGGCTGGGTAAAAAGCGCCACACACAAGACAAAATTCTGAAAGGCCCCCGATGATTAAGTAAACTACTGCACTCTCTCACTCTCTCTTAACATCAGGAAGTCCATTAAAAACTGAAAGCACCAATTAAGAGCTGTTTATTCCTGTTCACATTTGGACTCCGGGGAATAATTGGCTTCCGTGAGAGAAGAGGTCGGTGAGGACCCCCTAATTGCCTAAATGCACCCTTGATATTTCTTGATTGGTGCTGCGGGGCAGCCGGGTGGCCGGGCGACCAGTCGTACCTGCCCGCCTCCGTTGAGCTTGTTGGTCAGCTTCACTTTGCTGAAGGAGATGGGCGCCTTCATCCAGTGGGCCCCGAAGTTGGGGGAGTCTGGGTGGATGTAGACACAACTGTGGCTGGAGACCTCTGGCTTGCCTGCAGGCACCCATTCCCCGTTGACGTACTTCCACCGGTGACTGTCCGTTGGGACAAAGTCCAGCAGGAGCGAGTACATGGCATTGGGGTCCAGCCCTGTGACACTAATTTTCAGGACTGGGAACATCCGTCTAAAAGAAAAGGCAGAAACTGAGCCACAGGAAGGATGTTAGAGTGTTAGGGACACTTCTCCACTTGTCCAGCCGTCTCTCCACTCGGAGACCTTCCATGGAGGGCGCCAGCAGTGCAAAAAATGCCGCAGGGGAGACGAAATAAAGAGGGGCCAGGCCAGCGGCCCCAAGTCCAGCAGAGCCTCTTTTTACCAATGTGTTTCATATTGCGGTTTTACTTTGCAATGCTGTGCTCCCTGTTAAAGTCTGAAAACCACTGATCTAGTCATTTGGCTACAATGAAGTCCCTCCTAAAGCTTAAGGTATGTAGTCAGATGCCAGGTTCTCAACAGAGTGCTTTCTCCAAAGGTTTCCTCCAAGCATACATCAGATTCTCACACTAATGCCACAAAGCAGCCCTTCTCCGTCTCACAAAGAACACCCGTTCTGAATAGTAGTAATAACGTTAACAGAAAACACGGTTTCGTGGTAGTCAGTGAAGGGAACTCTTGACTATACAAATCTAGACCAGTTCTTTTCCTGCAGGACTGGTCAGAGGCTTTAATACACCAGTGTGCACCGTGAGCCTGTGAGAAGGACGTGAGGGACTGTGCACCCTCTGCACTTATATACCAGTGCAACCCTCTTCTCACTGAGCATCTTGTGGGAATCTGCGCTCAAGAAATACACTTTGAGGGCTTCTCTGGTGGTGCGGTGGTTAAGAATCCACCTGCCAGTGCAGGGGACATGGGTTCGAGCCCTGATCCAGGAGGATCCCACATGCCACGGAGCAACTAAGCCCGTGAGCCACAACTACTGAAGCCATGTGCCTAGAGCCAGTGCTCCCCAACAAGACAAGCCACCGCAATGAGAAGCCTGCCCACTGCCACAAAGAGTAGTCCCTGCTCACCACAACTAGAGAAAGCCCGTGCACAGCAGCAAAGACCCAACGCAGCCAAAAATAAATAAATAAATAAATAATAAATCTTTAAAAAAATATAAAAATAAAAAGAGTATTTAAAGAAAGAAAAACACACTTTGAGACACGCTGATCTGGATTTGCTGGTCCTTCTCCCACCCTTTATCACAACACCAAATACTTTCACCAATATTTGGAGAAGCTCTCTCACCTGACTTCTGATTCTCTATAGTGTATTTTTCCTCCACCAAACTTTCTCAGTTGCTCCAATCTCCTCAAAAGACTTAGTTTGCAGACAGACCCCCACCACCACCCGATTGTCTCAGATGCTGTCTTATTTGTCAATACATATTTTAAAATTTGAATCCCCAAGTTGAGAAGCAAACAGTTTAGGGTCTAGGCATGTGCTACTCAGAGTGGTCCATGAATCAGCAGCACCAGTGTCAGTTGGAAATTTACCCGAAATGCAGGACCTCAGGACTCACCCCTGGCCTGCTCAGTCAGAATCTGTGCTTTTATAAAATCCCCAGGTGAGTCATTGGAACATTAGAGCTTAAAATGTACTGGCCTAGGGTATCTTTAGCTTTTAAGACAGTAACTAAAGAGATATCCAAGGGAGTAAGGGGGAGTCACTCTGAGGATTTGTGCTTCTGGTGAGGCTGGGAGGAGAACGAAAAGGGGCAAGCTGAAATGTGTTCACTACTAAGAGAAGGAGTTGCCAGGAACGGAAGTGTCAAAAGCAGAACGGGTACAGATGAGGAACTGGAGGGTCACCAAGAGCATCCTCCTGTGTCCCGAGGTGCCTGGCTTTGAGGTGAGGTACAATGGGAATTGATACATATGTCAAGGGAAGAAACTGACCAAGAGATGACCAGGCATGGATCTAGAGATGGCCTCAAGCCATCCAGGCTCCTCAGTCTCCTGAGTTTAAATTACATGGGCTCCCTGAGCTCTCTGGACAGAAAGGATTTTTTCCCCTTGGCTCGCCCACCTCATCAATACTTCCTTTTAGATTCCTTTGCTGGCTCCTCTTCCGTCTTAGTCCTCCAGCTGTGGATGCACAATGGGGATCTGTTTTCAGCACCCCCTCTTTTCTAAATGCCCTACTCTAGAGACCACTGCTAATCTCATGGCAAAATACAAAGAGCCTGGGGGATTTTACACCAACCAATTTTTTTTTTTTTTTTTTTTTTTTGGCACACGGGCTTAGTTGCTCCGTGGCATGTGGGATCTTCCTGGAGCTGGGATCGAACCGATGACCTCTGCATTGGCAGGCGGATTCTTAACCACTGCGCTACCTAGGAAGCCCCTACACCAGCCAATTTTTATACCCCCAGTATGGTGCTTAGCAAGCATTTAACAGTACCTTTGAGTTCTAGAGGCTGGGTGAGTGAGATAATGAAATTGACGCTCAGTGAGCTTAAGTAAACCAGCTTAAGTCCATATATCCAGGAAGGGTGGGAGTAGACACTAAACAAACTGAACCAGAACCTACACTGTGAAATCACTCTTCACACTCACTAGGAAGGCTATAATAAAAAAGGTGAAAAGGTGAACAACAGCAAGCATAGGTAAGGATGTGGAGAAATTGGAACCCTCATACATTGCTGATGGGAATATAAAATGGTCCAGCCGCTTTGGAAAAAATCTTGCAGTCTCCTCTGTTAAAATACAGAGTTACCATATGACCCATCAATTCCATTCCTAGGTATATATGCAAGAGAAATGAAAACGTACACCCATAAAAACTTGTATACAGATATTCATAGTGGCATTGGTCATTATGGGCAAAAAGTGGAAACAATCCACATGTCCATTGATGAGTGAATAAATAAAACGAGGTATGTTTATACAGGAAATGTCATTTGTCAATAAAAATGCTACAACATGGATGAACCTTGATGACATTATACTATACTTTAAATGGGTGAATTGTATGGTATGTAAATTATCACAATAAAGCTGTTAAAAAAAAGTAAAGAAGTAAAGAAGCCATGGTGTCCTGGCTCTGTCCTTAGAAGGACACATATAAAATGTGGTAGAACCTTTCGTTGCTTTATTCTCTAGTACTTCATTTTATCACTGAGGACTTTATCACTATTTTTATTTTTTACCACCACGCAAACTAAGAGATGCTGTGTTTTATCTCCATTATGCCAATGAGGAGTAAATAAAAGTCAACGTGCCAAAAGTCTTGTAACTGGCACTGGAATTCACCCTGCCTCAAAGCCAAGTTCAACTCCTCCTGCCTCCCCTCTGCCTCTTTCTCCAACCTCACGAGGACTGGGGTGTGTTTTCTATTTACTTATGGGCAGCACCCATGACCAGGGTGTGTTTTCAGAGATAAACTGCACTTCTCATCAATTTGATCTTTTCTCCCTTTTCTTCCCAAGGTGTGGCTGACCACAGAGATGGTCAAGAGTCTTTTGAGAAGCTGAGAAATATGTACATGAGTCCCTCTATCAGCGAGAGAAAAAGAAACAAATGAGGCAGGGTATAAGCACTCCCCAGACCCAGGCTTGAGGAACCACACATGCTTAGGCTTGGCCCGTGATCTCTATGTTGCTTTGATATGAGGCTAGTTTTTCAGTGTTTATTTCCCTAACAGGGGATCTTGAGAGCCAGCACTGCTGAAGGAGGCTGTGAGGAGTGAGGTCTGTTGGAAGAAAGAGGGCAAAGATAAAGCAGATTTTCCAGGTGGGGAAACAGCAGAGATGGTGAAAGGCAAAATTCAGGAAGTTTCACTTGTAAATTCCTTCCTCCATCTGCCCACAGAACTATAATAATCATGAAACACTCGTCAGAGCTTTTGGAATGTGTATGCTTACGTGCACGTAGAGCATGGAATGTTGAGGCTTATATGAAGGAAAAAAGAACAGCAAGAAACCAAAGTAGCCTGGTTAGAGGCAGCTCACACAAATACATATATGACCCTCATAAATTGCAATTGTAAACTTCAGAGAAAAATATCCTTGGACTACAGGGACATGGAAAATTATTTCCTGATGTGCAGCCTCAGTTTTCTCTCCTCCTGCACCACCATCCCTGGAAACTATGAACATTAGCTCACTGCACCAACATCCCTTAATCACTGGCAAGCTGAACTTAGTGATCCCAACACTTATTTTATGATAACAAGTGAATACACCAATCACATCAGAAATCCTTCTAATTTCTTAAAATCTCCTCAAGGCAAATCCAATCTGAATGAAATCAAATTATTTAACGGCATGGAAATACACATGAAATACAGCATTTTCCCATAAGGTGAAGATGTTACAGTAGAGAAAACAAAAGGTGCCAGAGATTTCACTTATTTTCCACTGAAACCTGAAATAAGTTTTTTTCTGCAACCTAAAATATAAGTTCCTGGCTTAAAGGATGGAGAAGAAAGGAAGTATTTACAAGCTGGATGCACTAGAAATTATTCAACTGAGCTCTAGGGAGGTGTTATAATAGTTATTGTGTCTGAAAGACTATTGAATATGAATAACTAAGCATTTTAAGTAAAAAAAAAGAGGGGAAGAAAAAAAGAAAGAGGAAAGGGAAGAGAAGAGAAATAGTAAAAAAGGGGCGGGAGGGTGGGGAGTGATAGGAGAGGGAGGAATGAAGAACCATCATAATCCTGGTTTCTGGGGATAATTCAGTGTTGTTTAGGGAAAACCTCTCTTTACTCTTCTGATCAATGTCGGAAGGAAGCCTCCTATTTATACACATAAATAAGTCTCCATTTGAAAATGAGTCTTTCAATTCATCAGCCCATTCTATGCTATTTTAAAACTTACTATTACGGAGCACAATTACGCTGAGTGTGCAGGAGCTATCTGATTACCCCAATGACGCTTCAGAAAAGTCAGAAAGTCAACTGCCTACAGGGGCAGGCGGGTAACATGAATGAAAAGGACAAGGGCTGGGTAACACCAGGAATGTTCTTCTCCCTAGAGAAGGGCCACAAATCCCTCTGCCTAAGGCTCAAGAGTTGGTATGAAAGGCAGGGATGGGACATCTGAAGGAGACATCGTGGGTCTAAGGCCAGAGGAGAATGGGTAAAAAGGAGAGATACAGGAATAGATTGTTAGGAGGAAAAAGGGGGAAAAAGAGATGAGGAGGGTAAAGAAGACAGCAAAACAAGAAAGATGTATCTGTATCAAGAGCAGGAAAGTATTGCTAATTTATTCTGAGAAACTAAGAGATTGAGAGCAATTCCAGACCAAGCCCATTCATTATCAAACACATCAGTTTCTTAGAGATTTGTCCTCCCTTTTTTATCTGAAGTACAAAAGGAACTTTCTGTCTTTTGGCAAAATCTTGACCCTAAGGGGTTCAGAGACCCTAAGAAAAAATTCAATTCACTAAGGAGGTGAAATGTCAGCAGGACCTCTACAGAAAATAAGAATAACCACGTTGACCATAATTAGACTTTTTCTACAAAAAATAATTTTCACATAGTTAATGACTTTAAACATGTGAAGACTTTTCAATTTTAAATGTGGAGAAAAAATTATACAGGTGCAAAAAGGCAAGAGAAAGCTCTTCTTAAACCATAAAAGTGCATACCAATATGACATATTATTAAATTGAATTTTATAATGGTTTTAGAAACTTTTGTTTATTCCTCATTGAAATAGATGAACTGTATTTTTACTTGATGGTTGTATTTATTTTACTTTCATATGTGACAACTTTGACAGCCAAACAGATAGTGTGAGGCTAAGTATTAGTGTAACTACAAAGAATAATAAACAGAAAGTTCTACCTGTCATCAGACATCATGAAATTTTTATAATTGTATCATCATTCATCTTTGAGGGGGAAGAAAGTAAATTCAATTAGGAATTGGGGATGATTCTTTGAAATTAAAACAAGTTTTCTATTTCTTTCTACCCAAAGTAATGTGTCAAAACAGATCAAAAGTAGGAACAGATATAACAATTACAAATATTAAAAATAATAAATCCCATTTATGAAATAAATATGCCCACTTAGAGAAAATACAAGCATCAAGCAAGGTTGATATTCCTGCTACTATTAATAATCACAATTTATTGAAACGCCCTTATTTCTGGAAGAAATTTGACTTAAGAAGCACTTTAATGTCACACAATAACATTCAAGTTTACAATTTTCCCAGATAGATGGGAATGATTCATTCTCTATACCATGTATTTTATTCAGAAATGGAAAAGCAAGATATCAGGAATGGAAGCATTTTCACAAGGACAAAAGCCTGCCAGAAGTTCAGCAAGCTTGGACTTTTCTCTCATGGAGAGCAGAATTTCTCTCAAGGGTCACAATCAAAGTTCTGCTGAAACTAAGCATATTGAAAATGCCTTTTGACATTGTGTACTTTTGTGACCATGTCAACAGAAAAGTCAGTATCAACTGAATGTTGGGAACTATTTGGCCAAAGTGGGGGCAGTGGGATTTTCTGTCTAAATATCTTTATCTCCTCTGCTAAATAGAAGTTCCTAATATTACCTAGAGAGACACTTGGCAGGGCTAGATTTAATAGAATCCAAGAGATGCCAACAGAGATCCATTTCAGCTCATCCCTGATTTGTTGCAATGAAAAAAAAGAAGGCATCTTCTCTTCTCTCAGGCAGTATATGATGGTTTCATTAAGTATTAGTGCAGCAGCTCTCACATCGTCACAAACACACACAATCTCAAATGAACACTGACCACAAACACACAGGGAGAAGCAGATGCAGTGATAGGCAGTGAGATCAAATTTGCCTTTTTGCTTCTGAATCTTCAACTAGTCAGAAACATCTGGCAAGTTGGCTATACTTCAAAGGAAACCATCCAGCTTCCGAATAAAGTTGCCTTTTACCTTATCTGAACAGAGCTGGGGCTCAGAGAATAATAATCTGCTCCAAGGTATACAGTCAGTCAAAAATTAACTTTATTTTCTGACATTTGAGTGCATTTCTCAAACCCATAGGACATGCTCCCCTTTATATTAATTCCCCAGAATTTCTTCATTTAAAATGCATGCAGGACAGGTGGCTTCTGAGAAATATCTCAGAGAAATTAATTAAGTTGGCTGGGGGAAAATCATGGGAGACTGTCCTTCTCAGGAACATGTTTAATCAGCCCCCGCTGCCTCTGAGTGAAGAGCGGCAGCCTCTTCAATATTCAGGTGGCCTTTCATCCCTTGCCAAGCCCCTCCAGCCCAAGCAGGGCTGCAGATAAACTCACCTGCCGTTCTTGGTCACGATCATTTCATTAGTGACTTCCTTGAACCTCTGCCAGAGAGGGGCATCCTCCAGAATGATCTGAAGTTGCTTCTCCGTAGGGTCGCCTTTTTCCCTCCCTGCCTGAAGCTCACTTTCCACCACATTGAGCAGGCGAGAAACGGTGCAATCAGTGGTCTTCTGAGTGCCCAGCTCACTCATGACCACAGGCCTCTCTCAAACTTTGCTGAGAAATGTTACCTACTTTGCCTGCTTCCACCTCTTTCCTCCTGTCACTTGCCTGCTTTTCAAATCCAGCTGGACAGTGCCTGGGGAGCTGAGGAAGAGATGCCCTGCCCTGTCTCTTGCCTAAGCTCCTAGTATGACACCCCTGAAAGTCTCCAAATTATACCACCAACCTGTTAAGCTTTAGCTGGGGCGGGGGGGAGGGAGAGGGGAGATGGGAAAGAAAAAGCCCTCTCTTAATTACTCATTGGATCAGGTGGGAGAGAGCCTGGCTTTCCCATTGGCTGCTGTGTATAGAGTAGATATTTAAGAAGAGTACTCCATCCAAATTATCAGGCTTTTATCTTGCTGTACCTGAAGAGGTCTAATCGGTGTATTGAGGACCATTTTCCCATTAATTAAAATTGTTCTGGGCCCAGACTGAAACAATCAGGCAAATCACGTTTGTGTATAAATCATGGCATGTGGCACCTATAGGGAAAGAGGTCCTGGGGAAGATCGACAAGCTTGATGCCAATACAGGCTTTCCTGACACAGCCAAGAACCTAAATCCCTCAGCTAACTGCTAGCCCTGAATAGAATAGCATATATGGAAGGCCAAGGGCACTGTGCCAAGGCATTACAACTGTACCGCAGAATGAAGGAAGATGCTTCTGTGTTCCACCCTCTCAAGGGTCAGAGATGGGAGAAGAGAGTTAAAGGACCTCTTTCTCCCAGGGTATCCTCCACTGGTCATCTCTCTCCTGAGGACCCCTGCACATTCACACCCTGCTCATCTCAAGGGTCCTCATTGCCTCCCACAAGCAGATGAGTTCTGGACCTTTTCCTCCTCCCTGGAATCCACAGGCTAAGTATTTCTTATCTCCAACCCTAGCCAGAGGGAGGAAAAAAAATCATTTAGCATCATATTAATCTAAGGAAGTACTCTGCCTCCAGTGAGTAGAAATAAACTTTTACTATATTATGCAGAGCAATTTTAATCCTAAGTCAAAAGGGGCATTCTGGCTTTCCCCTCTGATGGTCTATGGACTACCTGACATTCTGGGGTGAATCCCCACTTGCCCTGGGGAGATACTACTAGCAGAAAACATTTCTTTTACACATGACACAGTACGAATGGGGAGGGGGTGAACGGCAGAGATAGCTCTATCTCCCCAACTCTGAGTAGGTCCTGGGACTTGTGAGTTTTTCCTCTTGCTGCAACAGAAAGTTGTAGAAGATTAAAACAAAAGGAAAATAGTATAAATGACTCACTTTGCTGTACAGCAGAATCTAACACAACATTGTAAATCAACTATACTCCAATAAGTTTTTTTTTTTTTTAAGGAAAATAAAAGCAAAAAGGTAAGGTAAAGTCAAGGTAAGGATATATACAAAATGCATTCAGTGGCTACTAAGTGCCAAATACTGATGAAGCATCCAGGGATGAAAGAGAAATGGCCCTGCCTTCGTGGAATTAACAACCTGATAGAGAAGAAGAAGAACGTAAACAACAACTGGGTCATTACCAACAGAGACAAGTCTATGCAGACTATGTAAAGGGGTGAGGAGGTGGAGAGAGATGTGTGCAAAGCAACGCGGGGAGGATCCTAATTAGGTGGGGTTGTATGGAGAGTCTTCTCTGAGGAGGAGCCATTTCAGCTGAGACCAAAAACATGACAAGGATTTCATCAGGAAGGAGTTGGGGGAAGTGTTCAGGCAGAGGAACCACACATGAGAAGCATGGCTTGGGCTAGCTAGAGAATCATGAAGAGGCCAGCGTGGCCAGGACATGGTGGTACAGGGAGCAGGGTGAGATGTGCTTTAAGAGGGGCCTTATAAGCTATAGGAAGGAATTTGGATTTTATTCCACATGAGATAGGAAGCTACTGTATTAGTGTGTATTAAAGCAGGAAGATAGCATGTTTTGCTTTGTGGGTTTTTTTTTTTTTAACCTGGATGATTTATAGAGAATATAGTAAAAGGCAAGTGTTGAGGTAAAGGGAAAAATTAGAGGGCTATATAGTGGTCCAGGCAAGAGATGGTGGTGGCTTAGCCTAGGATGCTGGCAGTGGCCACAAAGACACATGATTGGATTCTAGATGCATCTTAGAATTAGATATGGAAGAACCACATGAGGGACTGGATGTGGGGTGAAGGAGGGAGTGTCTGCAGTGAATGATTAGTAGATGGGAGGGCCACTTACTGAGATGGAGCAGGATGTGCGGAGAGAAGTTTGCAAAGGTATGGCTTTCGTTCAGGGAACCAAAATTTTCATTTTCACAGAATTAATACTGAGAAGATTGTGCTAGTCTGAATAAGATGTCCATGCCCTAATCCCCAGAACCTGTGAGTAGGTTACCTCACATGATACAAAGGAATTCTGCTGCTCAACATCATGTGTCATCAGGGAAATACAGGTTAAACCAGTAATGAGCTAACATTACGTGCCTGTTAGAATGACCGAAACCCAAAACACTGACCACACCAAGTGCTGCGAGGATGCAGAGCAATAGGAATACTCATTCACCACTGATGGGATTGCAAAATGGTACAGCCACTTCAGAAGACAGTTTGGTGGTTTCTCACAAAACTAAACATACTCTTACCACACAATCCAACAATCACACTCCATGGTATTTACTCAAATAAGTTGAAAACTTATATCTATACAAAAACCTGCACACAGCTGTTAACAGCAGCTTTATTTATAACTGCCAAAACTTGGAAGCAACCAAGAAGTCCTTCAGTAGGTGAATGGATTAATAAACTGTGGTACATCCCAACAATGGAATATTATTCAGCTCTAAAAAGAAATGAGCTATCAAGCCATGACAACACATGGAGGAAATTTTTTTAATATTTATTTATTTATTTATTAGCTGTGTTGGGCCTTTGTTGCTGCGCACGGATTTTCTCTAGTTGCAGCGAGGGGGGCTACTCTTCATTGCGGTGCACGGGCTTCTCATTGTGGTGGCTTCTGTTGTTGCGGAGCATGGGCTCTAGGCACATGGGCTTCAGTAGTTGTGGCACGTGAGTTCAACAGACGTGGCTTGTGGGCTCTAGAGCCCAGGCTCAGTAGTTGTGGCGCACAGGCTTAGCTGCTCCACAGCATGTGGGATCTTCCCAGACCAGGGCTCAAACCTGTGTCTGCTGCATTGGCAGGTGGATTCTTAACCACTGCACCACCAGGGAAGCTCCGTGGAGGAAATTTAAATGTACATTGCTAAGTAAAAAAAAAGCCAATCCCAAAAGGCCACATACTGTATAATTCCAACCATAACACTATGGAAAAGGCAAAACTATGAAGACAATAAAAAGAACAGATACTAATAAGTATCTTGCTATAGATAATTTTGAAAAACACAAGCAAGTAAAGAAAAACTATCCATAATCTCAACACCCAGAAATGACCTCTGCTAACAAGTTTGGTGTAGATATTTTTATTTACAATATATGCATACTTTTTCCTTTAAAAAAGGGATTTTTATATGCTTCTAATTAGGCGTGGCAGATTGAACACATTCTTTTATATCTGTTCCCCAAACAGCTCTAAAATGGCACTAAGGTAATATGAAATGTAAACCCACAAAGTTGAGGAGTACAGGAGAGGAAACAGCAGCAGATGAGAGATGTCAACAAAATTTTGGAAACTGACATAACAAATGGCTGAGTGGTAACCAATGAGGCAGATCAGAGAACATTGTAATCTAAGCTTCAGGGGGAGAAGCCAATAAGAAGCACTCCAGTTGTGCCACAAAACTCTGAAATATCTCCAGGATTTGATGCTTCACATACCTCCGAAAGGAAAGGTGGGCAGGTAGTTCTGGCTAGGACCAAATAGGAAAATATCTTGAAATTTTATTTAAGAAAGAGTTAACTTTTGAGAGCTTTACCCATCAGCCAGGCAATTGTGCCTCCCCATTGCAGTAGAAAACAAGAGAATGAATTTCAGAAGAGAGGGAATTTGAGAGGATTTGTACTCAAAGACAGCAGTCGCTGGTGAGGGTAGGGGTGAGGAACATACTGAAAAGAGAGTATTATGACACACTCTTTAGGTAAGAGACTTGGTGATTCGTCAGTGAAATGACCCATCCCCAATTATCACCAACCCCAATCAAATGGGAAAAGCCAACCTTTGTAAAACTCTGCACGTGCACTAGGCATCCCACCAGCATTTACAGGCACACCTCAGAGATATTGTGGGTTCAGTTCTAAAGCACCACGACAAAGCAAATATTGCAATAAAGTGAGTCACATAAATGTTTTTGGTTTCCCAGTGCATATAAAAGTTATATTTATACTATACTGTAGTCTATTAAGTGTGCAATAGCATTATGTCTAAAAAACAATGTACATACCCTAACTAAAAAATACTTTATTGCTAAAAAATGCTTTATTGCTGAAAAAAAACTTTATTGCTTAAAAATGTTAATCATCAGAAAATGCTAGCCTTCAGAAAGTAATAATATTTTTGCAGTAGTTACATCAAAGATCACTGATCACAGATCACCATACAAATATAATAATAATGAAAAAGCTTGAAATATTATTAGAATTACCAAAATGTAACACAGAAACGTGAAGTGAGCAAATGCTTTTGGAAAAGTGGCACTGATAGACTCACTCAATGCAGGGTTGCCACAAACCTTCAATTTGTAAAAAAAAAAAAACACAATATCTGTGAGGTGCAATAAAGTGAAGTGCAATAAACTAGGTATTCCTGTATGTGCCTCATCCTTAAATATGACCACAGTAAGAGACCATCAGACATCAGACATGGAAGTCAGAGGCCAAAGTAGAAAATAAATAAATTTAAAAAGGAATTCTGAGTAACCAGAGACCATGCAAGGAGAAAAATATAAAAAAAAGAAAACTATAATTATTTTCCACTTAAACATAAAAGAAAGTCTTGGATTCATGAAATAAGACAAAGAGGAAGGAAGGAAGGACGCAAGGAAGGAAGGAGGGAGAGAGGGAAGGAGGGAGGGAAAAAGGAAGGAGGACAGTAGAGAACAAAGGAAGGAAAAGACAAGGAGGGCAGAAAGGAAGGGAAGGAAGAACTGGAGAACAAAATAGAGCTCTTGAAAATTAAAGGCATCAAAACATGAATTTAAAACTCAATAAGAGCTTGGAATATAGAGTTGATGAAATCTCAAAGAAGATAAAACAAAGTAACAATGAGTTCCAAAATAAAGAACAGAGAAGATAAAGGAGCAGAAATTCTCCAAGAAATAATACAGGAAAAGTTCCCAAAATTGAAGAACATAAGTTTCCAGATTGAAAAGTCCATGGAGTGCCCAGCACAATGAATAAAAGGTATACATCTGCTCCAAAACACATACATCATTATGAAATTTTAAACATTGGTGATAAAGAGAAAAAAAACATAAAAATCTTTTAGAGAAAAAAACAGATCATATACAATAAATCATACATTATAATGCCATCAGCCTTCTCAATAACAACCTGAAAGCTATGAGAAAGTTAATTAATGCTCTCAGAATTGTGATGGAAAATTATTACTCATTCAGAATTCTATACCCATTCAAACTATCCAGTGTGAGACTAAAGACATTTTCAGACCTATAAGGTATCAAAAATTTTACAATACCTGCCATGCACTTTTGCTCAGAAGTTACTAGAGAATGTCCTTAAGTGAAACAAATGAGTGAAACAAGAAAAGAGAACAAAACATGAAACCTTGGAAACGGGGGACCCAACACAAGATAAAAGCAAAGGAAAGCCCCTGGAATGACAGGTGCATAACCATTGTACAGACAAATGTCAGTGGTAGGCTGGGATTTATGAAAAGACCAGAAACTGAGACCATTTGGGTAAATCAAACAAGGTTTATGTACCTATTAGTACAGATAGTAGTGAGCACACAAAGCAGAGACATCAGCAACATTCCCCACAGTAGACAGAGTGTAAGCTTCTATGTCCCAAAAAGTCACCATAGACATAGTTGTTGATTGATGAGTTTGAGTGAGCTTGCATCCCAACAGATCTGCTCCCAGCCTAAGTGTTCCCACTTATACATCTAAATGTGGAGACGTGCTACACATGTACATTTGAGAACCACCAGCAGGGGCCAGGAACCCCAGAACACTTTAAGTTGAGCAATGTTACAATTGAGTGTGTGATCACCAAGCCTAGCTCAGTGCCACACACTCACTATGAAGACAGAATCCTCCTTTAGTGCCCTCAGCATCCCCAGACCAACAAAGCCTGATCCAAGCACATTTCTCAGCTCTGCACTGTGGAACTAGAACCAGGTTTGGCTCCCCAGACATCTCAAAGGGTCATACGAACCAGCCCCAAGACCTGTTCTAGGCCCCATTCTACAAGTATGCAGCATACCTGGAAAGTGACCAGCCCAGATTGAAGTGGGAACCTAGAAAGCTGAGTGAAGGGTTATCTCTTTTTAAAAGGGAGTGGGTCAATTACCTGCTGGGTATGACTTTATCAAGGGGCACTTATAGGTTTGGTAGACGGTTTGCAGTTGAATTAATGATAGGTACATGTGTTAACATTGCCTAAGGGGAGTCGAGGGAGGGAGGGAATATGGGAATATGTGTATAAATACAGATGATTGAACTTGGTGTACCTCAAAAAAAAAAAAAATTGCCTAAGAAATTACCACCAACTTAGCAACTTACATTTAAAACAACTTACATTTCCTATCTCACAGTTTCAATGTGTCAGAAGTCCAGGCACAGCATAGCTAGGCTCCCTGCTCTCAGCCTCACATGCCTACAATTAATATGTCAGCTGGGTCTGTGATCTTGTCTGAGGCTTGGGGCCCTTTTCCAACCTCATTCAGGTTACTGACACAGTTCTGTTCCTTCTGGTTGTAGGACTGAGACCCTCAGCTCCTACAGGCCACCCCTCTTCATTATCAGTTCAGAACTTGGCTGTTTGCATTCTTTTTGCAGGCCATCAGGAGAGCATCTGCTGCTTCTTTTCTCTTTCAAGTGTTCACCTGATTAGGCCAGACCCACCCAAGATGGTCTCCCTTATGTTAACTTAGACTAAACTGGTTAAGAATCTTAATTACATTTGCAAAGTCCTTTTTGCCATATAATTAACATAATCACAGGAGTGATATCTTCTCATATTCAGAGGTCCTGCCAACACCCAAGGGGAAGGGATTGCACAGGGCATATCCACCAGGGAGCCATCTTCGAATCCTACCTAACAGAGTCCATTAAAAACAAACAAGCAAGAAAACAAATAAAATAAACTGAAGCAACTATGAACTACAAGGGAAAAAAACTGTCCAAGAAAGGAAATGTAATCACAGTATACAACAGCTCAACTGGAAATAGAATTGTAAAAAAGTAAATATTAAATGTTGATGTATTAGAATGATGATGGTTGAATGATGAAAGAAGGGGAAGCTTGTATTATGGGAGGAAGGGGATGCTAAATTCTCATATTTTATGGTAGGAAGACAGTAAATATCATCTAAAATTGAAAAAACAAGAAAGAGCCGTATAAATATAACATTTAAAAATCTGGAGATAAATGGCTGAAGTAATAGTAAAAGAAAGGAAAATGACTGCTTTTGGAGAGAGGGACAGACGAATGCTGGTTTTTTCCTTAAAATAAGTTTTTAAACATATGACTAAATAGGGAATGCCCTGGTGGTCTGTGGGTAAGGCTCCACACTCCCAGACTTCCCTGGTGGTGCAATGGTTAAGAATCCATCTGCCAATGCGGGGCACATGGGTTCAGTTCCTGGTCGGGGAGGATCCCACATGTCTTGCAGTGGCTAGGCCCGTGTGCCACAACTGCTGAGACTGCACTCTAGAGCCTGTGAGCCACAATTACTGAGCCCATGTGCTGCAACTACTGAAGACCACATGCCTAGAGCCTGTGCCCTGCAACAGGAGAGGCTGCTGTAATGAGAAGCCCGCGCACCACAATGAAGAGTAGCCCCTGCTCTCTGCAACTAGAGAAAGCCTGTGTGCAGCAACAAAGACACAATGCAGCCAATAAACAAACAAACAAACAAACAAGCAAATAAAAGACTCCACACTCCCAATGCAGGGGGCCAGGGTTCAATCCCTGGTCCGGGAACTAGATCCCACATGCATCCCACAACTAAGAGTTCTCATGCCACAACTAAGAAGCCCACATGTTGCAACTTAAAAAAAAACAGATCCTACATGCTGCAATGAAGATCCTGCCTGCCGCAACTAAGACCTGGTGCAGCCAAAATAAATAAATAAATAAATAAATATTTTTAAAAACATAAGAGTAAATAAAATACTAAGATTTATTATTTTTAACAATGTATAAAGAATATTTTCCCATATCATCAAATAACTTTCTACATTGTTATTTTAATGTTTGCAACTTATTCCACCTTATGAATGGGTCATGCTTTATCTAACCAATCATTTATTCTTATATATTTGCTATTGCTCCTTTTTTTATATAATTTTAAATAATTAGATAACAATTCCAGGCAGCAAATATTTGGGAAAACATAATGATTATTTTCTTACACTGTAATTTTAGAAGCAGTGCTAATTGACAAGAACAAAATATGCTAAGTACTCTATATGCATTATATCATTTAATCCATATAACAATTTTATAAGGTAAGTGTTATGATTACATCCATTTTTTAGGTGAGAAAAGTTGAAACTCAGAATGGTGAACTAACTTGCCCATGGGCATCTAGTCAATGAGTAGTAAGACCAGTATTTGAGCCTAAGGATAGCTTATTCTCTTTTTTTTTTTTTTTGGCGGGGGAGGGGGTGGTGGGGGCTGCATTGAGTCTCCCTGCTGTGCGCAGGCTTTCTCTAGTTGTGGTTAGCAGGCGCTACTCTCTGCTTGGTGTGCAGGCTTCTCATTGCAGTGGCTTCTCTTGTTGCAGGGCACAGGCTCTAGGCACGTGGGTTTCAGTGGTTGTGGCGCACTGTCTCAATAGTTGTGGTGCACGGGCACAGTTGCTCCACAGCATGTGGGATCTTCTCAGACCAGAGCTCAAAACCATGTCCCCTGCATTGGCAGGTGGATTCTTAACCACTGTGCCACCAAGTAAGTCCTAGAATAGCTTATTCTCTTAATCATTATGTTACTCTGATCACTTACTATGGACCAGGCATTGTATTATATGTTTATATGTGTGACCTCATATATATTCATAACCTTGTAAAGGATCATTGTCATCCCCTTTTTTAAAAATGAGGAGGGCACTCTGCCTCTGAGAGATTGCATATTCTGCCCATGTCACATAACAAGTAAATGGCAAAGCCATTTCAGTCTGGGTCATTCTCATTCTGAAGGCTGAGTACCAATTTATAGTCCAAATAGATAGACTTTATTTTAACCCATCTATCTCCAGGAATTCATTCATTCAGCAACTTAATGATAAAATCAGGATATCCTAATCATCTCCATATTATAGGAGATGAAAAAACTAGATAAGAGAGGAAAGATGATTTGTCCAATAAGAAGTGAATCAGGGGAAGAATTATGAAAAGAAATGACCCTCCCACCCCCAGTGAATCTCCACCTGAGTACAGAGCATCCCAGTGCACAAATAAGTGCACTTTGAGGGATTGAGGAAGAAAGACTTCACGAGTGGTCCTCTATTCCCTTGCTGGGCTGGACGGTTAACAAGGAACTAGCAGGTGGAACTCCCCATCCTATCCTCCCCTTGCTCCACTGAACATCCTTCAATCACAGAAGTTCTTTTTCTACATTAGGTAATGGGCTGCCATGCAACTTTTTGTTATAAAAAAAAAAAAAAAAAAAAAAGGTGGGAAAGTCTCATATTTAAAAAGTAGATATGTAAACTTTAAAAATAAGTTCCAAAATCCCGGACTAAATGCTGTCAAAGGTGTTTCCCAGCTCTAGCAATCTAGCATTCCTTCTGATATATATTGCTGGTATTACTATAATCGTTGTTATTTACCTACTAGCAAGGACCAATTGTTTTATATTTTTTTAAAAAAAAGCTCAAAACCCCTCAAGGAAGTCTTGTCTTCCTTGGATATAATATGCTATTCTGGCTTTCCATGACAGTGGGTTACTGCTTTCTGAATTATTTTCTAAGAGCCTCACATTTGAGCCCCTGGCATATTTTATAAGTAGGGGTTCTGGTTAAGCTTCTTAGAAAGCAAATCACTCATTTTTTTTCTCTCTTCGGGTGTCTTTATAGCACGATGCTTTCCTGAAGTGTAGAGTTAAATCTTAGACAATATATGATTTAGAATCATATCTTCAATAGTTTAAAATAGTTTCATATCTATATTTTAGGATTAAATTATTAAATTGTTTTGCCTCCAATATCATAAGCCCTTACTACTTTTAACCATAAAGTCTAGTAGCTAGCACACAGTAGGTCCTCTATAATTAGTGCTTAATTTATTGTTTATATGTTAAGATGCAATGAAATAAAAATTCATATTTATTAAGAAAAAACTGTTTATTTAATGACATACTTTTAGAGGCATCATAATATATTTTTAATAAGTATAGTTGATTTACAATATTATACTAGTTTCAGGTATACAGCATAGTGATTCAGTATTTTTACAGATTATACTCCATTAACAGTTATCACAAGATAATGGCTATACTCTCCTATGCTATACAATATATCTTTGTTGCTTATCTATTTTATACACAGTAGTTTGTATTTCTTAATCCTATACCCATAATGTGCCCCCTCCCCCTCCCCCTCCCCACTGGTAACCACTAGTTTGTTTTTTATATCTGTAAGTCTGTTTCTGTTTTGCTATATACATTCATTTCTATTATTTTTAGATTCCACATATAAGTGATATCATACAGTATTTGTCTGATTTATTTCACTAGTATAATATTCTCTAGGTCCATCCATGTTACTGCAAATGTCAGAATTTCCTTCTTTTTATGGCTGAGTAATATTCCATTGTATATGTACCTTCTTTATCCATTCACCTGTTGATGGACACTTAGGTTGCTTCCATATCTTGACTATTATCTATAGTGATGCTATGAATATTGAGATGCATATATCTTTTCAAATTAGCATTCCCTATTTTCCTGGGTATATGCCACAGGATGGGATTGCTGGATCATATGGTAGCTCTATTTTCCATTTTTTGAGGAACTCCCCTACTGTTTTCCATCATGGCTGCACCAATTTATATTCCCATCAGTAGCATTCAAGGTTTCCCTTTTCTCCACATTCTTGCCAACATTTATTTATAGGCTTTTTGATAATAGCCATCCTGACAGATGTGAGGTGATATCTCATTTTTGTTTTGATTTGCTTTTCTCTGATGATTCACAATATTGAGCACCTTTTCATGTGCCTATTGGCCATGTGCATGTCTTCTTTGGGAAAATGTCTACTCAGCTCTTCTGCCCATTTTTTTTGATTGGGTAATTTTCTTGATGTTGAATTATATAAGCTGCCTATATATTTTGGATATTAATCCTTTGTCAGTCACATCATTTGCAAATATTTTCTCCCATTCTGTAGGTTGTCTTTTTGTTTTGTTGATGGCTTCCTTTGCTATGCAAAAGCTTTTAGGTATAATTAGGTCTCGTTTGTTACTTTTGCTTTTATTTCTTTCGCCTTGGAAACAGATTGCAAAAGATATTGCTATGACTTATGCCAAAGAGTGTTCTATGTTCTCCTCTGGGAGTTTTATAGTTTCAGGTCTTACATTTAGGTCTTCAAACCATTTTGAGTTTATTTTTGTATATGGTGTGAGGAAATGTTCTAATCTCATTGTTTTACATGTAGCTATCTAATTTTCCCAGCATCATTTATTGAAGAGACTGTCTTTTCTCCATTCTTGCCTCCTCTGTCATAGATTAATTGGCCTTAGGTGCATGGGTTTATTTCTGGGTTCTCTATTCTCTTCCATTGATTCTATGTGTCTGTTTTGGCTCCTTGCTGTTTTGATTACTATAGCTTTATAGTATAGTCTGAAGTCTGGGAGGGTTATATCTCCAGCTTGTGTGTGTGTGTGTGTGTGTGTGTGTGTGTGTGTGTGTGTGTGTGTGTGTGTGTGTGTGTTTCCATATGAATTTTAGGATTATATGTCTACTTCTGTGAAAAATGTCATGGGTATTTTGATAGGGATTGCATTAAGTCTATAGAGTGCTTTGGGCAGTATAGCAATTTTAACAATATTAATTCTTCCAATTGAAGAGCACAAGATATCGTTCCATTTTTCTCTATCATCTTCAATTTCCTTCATCAGTTTTTTATAGTTTTTAGAATATAGGTCTTCTATCTCCTTGGTTAAATTTTTATTCCTAGGTATTTGTTTTGATGTGACTTTAAATGGGATTTTTTTTCCTTTACATTCTCTTTCTGATTGTTCATTATTAGTGTATAGAAAAGCAACAGATTTCTGTATATTAATCCTATACCCTGAAACTTTGCTGAATTCATTTATTCTAATCGTTTTGGGGTGGAGACTTAGTCCACCTTAATTAGGGTTTTCTATATAAAGTATCAAATCATCTGTGAATAGTGACAGTTTTACTTCTTCCTTTCCAATTTGGATGCCTTTTATTTCTTTTTCTTGTCTGATTGCTGTAGCTAGGATTTCCAATGCTATGTGAAATAGAATTGGTGAGAGTAGGCATCCTTGTCCTGTTCCTGAATTTAGAGGAAAGGCTTTCAGCTTTTCATCGCTACGATATTAGCTGTGGGTTTGCCATAAATGGCCTTTATTATGTTGAGATATGTTCCTTCTATACTCACTTTCTTGAGAATTTTTATCATGGATGTTAAATCCTGTCAAATGTTTTTCTGCATCTATTGAAATGATATGATTTTAATTCTTCCCTTTATTAATGTGGTGTATCATATTAACTGACTTGCCAATATTGAACCATCCTTGCGTCCCTAGAATAAATCCTTGATCATGGTGTATGATCCCTTTTATATATTGCTAAATTTAGTTTGCTAATATTTTGTTGAGGACTTTTACACCTATATTCATCAAAGATATTGACCTATAATTTTCTTTTTTTGTAGTGTCTGTTTAGTTTTGGTATCATGGTATTGGTGGTCTCATAGAATGACTTTGGGAGTGTTCCCTCCTTTTAAGTTTTTTGAAATAGTTTGAGAAGGATAGGTATTAGTTCTTTATATGTTTGGTATTATTCCCCTGTGAAACCATCCATTCCTGGACTTTTGTTTGCTGGGAGTTTTTAATTACAAATTCAATTTCATTACTAATGATTGGTCTTTTCAAACTGTTTCTTCTTGACTCAGTTTTGGCAGGTTGTATATATTCAAACACTATCAAAGAATCAAGCCCGTGGAATATTATACTAGAGAGAAAATGATAAAGGGTTTTGGATGTTCAGTACTTCCCACAAGGAAACTATTTTAGGTGGCACACAGCCTAACACTGATTATTATAGTAGTTACAGGATAGAACTGTAACTAACATGCAAAACTCATGCCTTTAAGGATAGTATTTCCGAGGACAAGTAAAAAGTAAAACTAAAAGGAGGGATGTGGTTTAAATTAAAATAATAATAAAGCAATAGTGAAGGTAAAATTTGAACATCACAAAGGTGGTAAGAAGATGACTGAAGATTAGCAAAAGCTGCTATAGGTGATTAGGAGCCACTGGGTAACTTTAAGCAAGTAGACAAACTGATGAGATTGACACTTTAGGAAGAGTGCTTTGGTGGCAATGTGGAAGCTGGGCAGGAAAGTGATGGGATTGCAGGCAGGCAGGGAGAATGATGCAGAAACCCTCAAGAGGGGTGGTGAAGGAGAATAAGGCAGGTGCAATGGAGAAGAAGAGGACACAGTAGATGCAAGAGCGATTTAGAAGGTAGAAGGCATATGTGATGATATCAAGCATCCAGCTGGATGACTAGGCACACAACAGGACCATTCTCAAATAGAGAAAACACAAGAGGAGAAGAGTTGGAAGGAATAGTGTTCCACATTCACCACAAGCAGGGGCATTAATTTCCAAGAACAGTCTGTAGTTCACAGGCTGTCTGTGAACACACCCTTAGACACCAACTTGAATATTCAGAACTGGCAACTTGGGAAAGCAGATGCCCAGTCTGTGACCCCTGGCCTTGAATGCTGCTAAAAGGGATTAAGAGAGCCAAATGTTCCTCTTCTTCCTGATGACTTAATGGAGTTCTATCTCACAGGCCCAGCAGCTGCCCTGCTGCAGGTGGGGGGCTACTAATTAAGGTGTGCAGTCTAGCTGACACCTGATAGCACTGCTGTGTCCTCTGGCACACAGCGGCCCACGTCTTGGACATAAAGGGCAGAAACTGAATGCCACGTAACCTGAGCTCATGAGCTTGAGCTCCCCTGAACAGTGTCTGCATCCCTGGGTACACACCAGGCAGAATCCATGTCTGCACATTCAGTCCTTGCAGCGTGCAGAAACCTAACACCTTTCTCCACCCACCTCCAGTGCCACCAGGAAATTAACACTCAGCCAGGTATTGGGTCATAATTAAACTGAACAAAAAGACAGCTGCTCCTACTTTTCTTTTTTAATCACCAACATGCAGCCCTAGGGATTACTAGCTTTGGGGTGATTTAGGGAGGATTACTCTTTCATTAGTGTCTGGGGTCAGTTCCAAATCAATGTCATAAGAGCCTTTAAAGATACCCTCCATGTCAACAGCTCATCCCTTTTCCACGCCTGAAAGGTTGGATTTTACAAAGCCACTGGCAACCTATTTGTCAAATATCTGTGATTTTTCACCAGAAACCTCACTCAAAAATTAATTTGGCCCTGAGTTTCTAGGTGTCCATGAGAATGTCATTCTAAATTCCCAATTAAGTTTCTAACACTAATGAGAAGGAACAGCATAGGGGTAGGAATATGACTGTCTTCTTATGTGGACAAAGTGAAAAGATCCTTGACTTCCCCAGAAATACCCACTGTACATCTGCCATGCCCTCATGCAGCTAAACCAGGGGATGCAAACACTCTAACAATACGGGCGAAGGCTAGGCCTGTCAGAGACTGGGGAAATGTAAAGGCACGTACCAATCCAGAGGAATCGAAAAACATTTTAAACCTTGTGTGGGGATAAAGTATGTCTGCAGGCCAAAGTCTGCCCACCCGTTTGTGACCTCCTGTGCCTATTTATATTTTTACTCATTCAGCAAATATTTCTTAAGTGTCTATTCTCTGTTAGGTGGTATGCTAAGTGCTAGGGAAAGGGCAGTTAGCTAAAATAGACACAGCCTACGTTCTCATGGAATTTAGTCTTCTAAGGCCAATGGCACTGAATCAGGGACGTCAGGGCAGGGCTCCCCTGGGAAGCAAGGCTTGCTCTGAAATCTAGAGGGTAAAGAGGAAGTAACTTGGCAAACAAGATAAATACAGGCAGATGAAACAGCATGTGTAAAGACCATACAAGAAGAGAGAACATGACAAAAAGAGAAACAAATGAAAGCAAAATGAAAATGAAATGGTAAGTAGAGGCCAGACCATATGAGGCCATAAAGAGTCCTGTAGGTCAAAGTATGAAACATTGCCTAATACTAAAAGTAATGGAAAAATGCGTCTGGTTATAATGAAGAGAATATATTGGAAGAGTGCTAGAATAGATGTAGATAGACAAATTAGCAGACAGCTTCATTAGCCCCAGCAAGTGATGGTTCTAACTTGGACTACACATATTACCTCTCAGAATCACAAATATCACATTTACTCCCCTGCTATACAGTGATAATTTGAATCTAAAATGGCCTCCTTTAATCTTCAAGAAGTACCTCCAGTTCTTGAACTCATGAATTTGGTGACACCAACTTGTATTTGCTTTCAGTGACTCCCATTCTTCCCATAATCATAGTCTCCATTTATAGTCAGTTAGCTGGCTTCATTTTTCTATCCTAAGGACCTCAAACATTTTTATTCTGACTTTATTCAGAAGCTCTAGGATTTTGTGAACCATTTCTAGCTATATCACAGCTTTCTTGAAGTGGGCTGTCGGAATTGTACCCAGTGTTCTGGTATAAAAACTCCATGTGAAGATTTTCTCCTGTTTACAGTACCCACAAACATTCCAAAGTGCCTCTCAAAGTGGGTAATGGCAAGTTGGAGCCCATGATCATAAACACAATTTTGGTTGCTTTTTACTATATGCTTAGTCATCTACCACTTTTGTGACCATTCATAAGGTTTGGCTGGATTTTCCTACATTTTTCCATCACCTCAGAATTTTTACTTCTCAGGTGGACTTTGCATCATTTACAAATTTCTCAATTTCACCTGTAATTACTCTTGAGGAATATTTATGAAAATGTTAAAATAGAATTTTGATCCTCAATGGACTTCACTATTTGACATATTCCCTTATTTCTTACTTTAATTCCCTTGATCCCACAATAATTTAGTAGAATTTTACTTGCTTGTTTAGAAAATAAAACATTTCTATGTAGAAACTTATTAGTGATTTTTGGAGATATTGTCCATTGGTTGATTGGCTTATCTACCTTAAACCAAGTTCTCTGATATTCTTCTTAGAGGCCAACATTTTTTTCCTTCTTCCTAAGTTAGCTTTAGGATAAACATAACTCCAGAAAACAGAATCATGAGTTCCATGAAATAGTTCAGAAGAAAATAAATTAAAAGTAGATTTTTATTAATCACCCACTATGTATATATGTCTAACGAGAATTTTTTAATTATACACATACACACACATACACGAGGGTGTCAAAAATTATCCATACTCTGGCTGTAGCATTTCTACAGCTAGAGTGCAGATAATTTTTGACTCACCCTCATATATATGAATAACCAAAAGATAAGGTTTTTTAAAATGTACAGTACAAGCATTTTACCTAAATTACTAAATATTTAGTATCTTCTAATACTAAATCCCCAAGCAAAAAATTTCTGAGGCCCAACAAACTCCTCTTTTTATAAGGAACACAGGAAGAATGAAAACAAATTTCACCCTGCATATATAGATATATTCACAACAATTTTTTTCTTTTGCATTCAGCTTTGATATATAACTTGAGAAAAAAATTCCAAATAAAAAAAGAAAATGTGAGAGCTGAGCAAAAAATGGAAAAGAAAAAAAAAAAAAAAAGGCAGGGAAGGAGGCTAAATAAGGTCATTACTGTTATTAGTCAAAAGCTTAAAGCACCATAAAAAGCATGAAAAGGTCATTTGTGACTATGATAGAATTGTAAAAGTTGATAAGAGGGCATTTTTGCTTCCATTAACAGCAAGCCAAATAATCTGAACCAACCCTCATCCTGAGGACAAACAGAAAATCTGGACAAAACATAATTATCTATTTGAAAGACTTAGAGAGCCAACAAAATGGCAAGAACTTATAAAGTCAGGATAGGGAGGAAGACAGAGTCTGGGGAAGTGATCTGGGTGTTTGGAGTGCTTTTTCTGGGAAGGTTTTGCTGATTCCAAAGAAGAGCCTCAGGATCTAGCAAGCACTTCTGAAGGCTTCCTGAATCTAGGTGGGAGCAAGGAGACTAGGACACAAGGAGAGGAACAAATGATGGATCCTCCTTATCTTTGGGTTTGGCCTTGAAGAGCTGGCCTTGAAGAGGAGATAGAGTAAACCAGGAGTAACTTAGCTACCACTCACCCTGAAATCACCCTGAGTACTGGTATTCCCAACCACTTGCCAGAAGCAAATATATCTATGGAAGATTCTAGGCTTCAAATTATTTCAACAGAGCTTTCTTAAAATGCAACACAGCACACAATAAAAATAGTCAGACAAACAAGGGAATAAGACAACATGAATGAAAACCAGAAAAACCAAAAGACACAAGAAACAGAACTATCAGGGCCTTCAGATAATGGATTTAACAGACACATGCTGACCATTTTCAGGGAGATAAAAGATTATACAGGGATTTTGCAGCAGAAAACTGGAAACTTTTTTAAAGTACTAAATGGAAATTCTAAAACTAAAAATACAACTGAAATTAAGAATCCAATGTGCATAAGTTCAACACTATATAAGACACAGCTGAAGAGCAAATGAACTGGAAGAAGCCAGAAGATAATATTTAGAATTAAATGTGAAGAAATAAAAGAACTAAAGCATATAGAAAATAGGGTAAGAGATATAAAGTATAAAGTGAGACTGCCTATCATATTAATTAGAGTCCCAGAAGGAAAAGAGAAAAATAATGGAAGAGATTAATGGCTAAGATCTTTCCAAAACTAACGGAAAACACTGATGAGCTAAAGGTTCATGAAGCCCTAAAAATTCTAAAATGATAATAAAAAGAAATGGACATCTAAGTACATCACAGTAAAATACTAGTACAAAGAGCTACGTGAAAAAAAAATAGACTGTCTTCAAAGGTGCACCGGTTATCATAAAACTGACTTCTTAACAGAAACAATGAAAGGAAAAAGTAAGGAAAATTCTGAGAAGGTGGCAGAGTAGAAAGCACCAGGAATTTGTTTCCTCACCTAGACAATAACTGCACTGGCAGAATCTGTCTGATATAACTATTTTGGAACTCTGGGGTCTGTTGAAGGCTTGCAACTTTGAGGAGAATGCTTAGACAATAAATTGTGGTTGATTTTAGTCAATTTCAGCTCTCAGCACAGTAGTGGCTACCCATCACCCATCTCCAGCCACTTGGAAGGCAGCTGTGGAGTGTTCCTGGAGCATCCTGCACAAAGCTTACAGGAGCTAGGGTAGTAAAAAAGGATTCATAGGTGGATTTGAGCAGATAGAATAAAGAACTGATGAATTTGAATATAGGACAGTGGAAATTATCAAGACTGGGAAACAGAAAGAAAAAAAGATGGAAGAAAAGTGAACAGAATCTAAGGAATCTTCAGGATACTAGCAAGTAAACCAACATATGCATTGTGGGTATCCCAGAAGGAAAAAAGAGAGAAAGGGAAAGAGAATATTTGAAAAAATAATGGTTGAAAAAACTTCCCAAATTTCATGAAATACATGATTATAAACATTCAAGAAGCCCAACAAACTCCAAGTAAAGTGAATTCAAAGAAACCCACACCACACTTTCAAAAGCCAAAAACAAAAAGCAAATATTGAAAGCAGCAAGAGAAAAGCTAATCATCACTTATAAGGGATTCTCAATAATATCCTCAATGAGATTTCTCATCAGAAACTCTGAAGGCCAGAAGACAGTAGGCCAATATATTCCAAGTGCTAAAAGAAAAAAAACTACCAGACAAGAATCATATTCAGCAAAACTGTCCTTCAAAAGAGAGGAATAAATCAAAACACCCACAGATAAACAAAAGCTAAGGGAGTTCATGACTACTAGACCTGCCTTATAAAAAAATGCTCAAGGGAGTCCTGCAAGGTAACATGAAAAGATATTCAATACCTCAAACACATATGGAAAAACAAAGATCTCAATAAAGGTAAATACCTAGGCAACTATAAAAGTTAGTTTTATTGTAACAATGGTTTGTAATTGTACTTTTGTTTTCTACATGATTTCAGAGACTAATACATTTAAAGAAAAAAGTAATTATTAGTATAAAAGCTTTTATTATTATAACTTTGGTTTGTAACTCCAAATTTTGTTTTCTACAAGACTTAAGGAGACTGATGCATTTAAAAGAATTATTAGTTTATGTTCTCAGGCACACAATGTATAAAGGTGTAATTTTATGGCATCAACAACCAAAAGAGGTAAGGACAAGAGCTGTAAAGGAACATAGTTTTTATATACTATTGAAGGTAAACTGCTATGCATTCAATTTAGGATGTTAAACATAATCCCCATGGTAACCACAAAGAAAACAGCTATAGAAAAGCACCAAAGAAAATTAAGGTATTTAAATATTTCACTACCAAAAAAAAAAAAAATCAACCGAACACAAAAGACAAAAATGCAGGAAATGAGAGGCAAAAAAGTTGTAGGGCATATAGAAAACAAATAGCACAATGACAAAAATAAGTCCTTCCTAATCAGTAATTACTTTAAATGTAAATAGATTAAACTCTCCAATCAAAAGACAAAAATTGGCAGAATGGGTAAACAAGTATCATCCAACTACATGCTGTCTATAAGAGACTCACTCGAGAGCCAAAGACACAAACAGGTTGAAAGTAAAAGGATGGAAAAAGATATTTCATGCAAATGGTAATAAAAAGAGAGGAGGAATGGCTATACTAATATCAGACAAAACAGATTTTAATGCAAAAAATTTAAGAAGTGCATTATATATTAATGAAAGCTTCAATACAGCAAGAGATATAACAATTTAAAAACATTTATGCACACTGACAGAACATCAAAATATACAAAGCAAAAACTGATAGAATTGAAAGGAGGAATAGACAGTTCTACAGTTGGAGACTTTAATACCCCACTCACAATAATGAAGAGAACAACCAAACAGAAGATAAATAAGAAAATAGAGGACTTAACACAATAAACAAATGAGATCTAACAGACATATACAGAACACTGCAACCAACAACAGCATCAACGTTCTTCTCAAATGCACATGAAACATTTTTCAAGGTAGACCATATCTTAGGCCATGAATTACGTCTCAACAGATTTTTAAAAGACAGATATCATACAGAGTATATTCTCTGACCACAACAGGATTAAGTTAGAAATCAATAACATAAAGAAACTGGAAAATTTTTTAAATTATGGAAATTAAGCAACACACTGTTAAACAACCAATGAATTAAAGAAGAAATCATGGACTTCCCTGGTGGCACAGTGGTTGAGAAACTGCCGGCCAATGCAGGGGACATGGGTTTGGTCCCTGGTCCAAGAAGATCCCACAAGCCACAGAGCAACTAAGCCTGCGTGCCACAACTACTGAGCCTGAGCTCTAGAGCCCAGGAGCCACAACTACTGAGCCCACGTACCACAGCTATTGAAGCCCGTGCACCTAGAGCCTGTGCTCCACAACAGAAGCCACCGCAAAGAGAAACCCAAGCAACGCAACGAAGAGTAGCCCCCGCCTGCCACAACTAAAGAAAGCCTGTATGCAGCAACAAAGACTAAATGCAGCCAATACATATATACACAAATTTTTTTTTTTTAAAGAACAAATCACAAGGGAAATTAGAAAATATTTAGAGATGAATGAAAATGAAACCATAACATACCAAAGGTTATGAGATGTAGCAAAAGCAGTCCTGGGGAAAATTTACAGCTATAAATGCCTGCATTATAAAACAAGAAATGGGACTTCCCTGGTGGTCCAGTGGTTAAGAATCTGCCTTCCAATGCAGGGGATGTGGGTTCAATCCCTGGTTGAGGAACTAAGATCCCACATGCCGCAGGGCAACTAAGCCCACACACTGCAACTACAGAGCCCACATGCCACAACTACGGAGCCTGTGTGCTCTGGAACATAAATACCACAATTACAGAACCCACTCGCCACAACTACAGAGTCCAGACGCCACAACTAGAGAGAAGCCCACATGCCACAACAAAGAGCCTTGCACACAGCAAGGAAAGATCTTGCATGCCACAACTAATAACTGATACAGCCCCCAAAATAAATATTTTTTAAATAATTAAATAAATAGAAAGATATAAAACCAACAACCTAACTTTATGACTTAAGGAACTAGGGGAAAAAAAGAACTAAACCCAAAGCTAGCAGTAGGAAAGTAATAATAATAAATGTTAAAGCAGAGGTAAATAAAATAGGGAATAGAAAACAATGGAAAATATCAATGAAACAGATCAACAAGACCTACAAAAGAGCAAGAAAGATCAACAACAAAAAAAGATCAATAAGATCAATAAAACTTTACCTAGATGAACTATGAAAAAAAAAAAAGAGATAACAGGAATTACTGAAATCAGATATGAAAGTGGGGGCATTACTACCAATCATACAGAAATAAAAAAGGATAAAAGAGTACTATGAACAATTATATGCCCAAAAATTGCATAACCTAGTTTAAAAGGACAAATTTCTAGAAACACAACACTTGGTAGTCCTCTACCAAGACTAAATCACAAAGAAACAGAAAATCTGAATAGACCTATAACTAGTAAGGAGGTTGAATCAGTAATCAAAAATATCCCCATAGAATGATAGTGAAGATGATCCTGGATCTCAGAAAAAGAATGGAGGCAGGATCAAGAAGATGCAAGAAATGTTTAACAAAGACCTAGAAAAACTAAAAAACAAACAGATGAACAATACAGTAACTGAAATTAAAAATACGCTAGAAGGAATCAACAGCAGAATAACTGAGGCAGAATAATGGATAAGTGAGCTGGAAGAGAGAATGGTGGAAATCACTGTCACAGAACAGAAAAAAGAATGAAAAGAAATGAAGACAGTCTAAGAGATCTCTGAGACAACATTAAACGCATCAACATTCACAGTATAGGTGTCCCAGAGGAGAAGAGAAAGAGAAAGAATCTGAGAAAATATTTGAAGAGGTAATTGCTGAAAACATCCTTA
This sequence comes from Hippopotamus amphibius kiboko, assembly GCF_030028045.1. NCBI lineage: Eukaryota > Metazoa > Chordata > Mammalia > Artiodactyla > Hippopotamidae > Hippopotamus > Hippopotamus amphibius. The sequence goes on along the minus strand of NC_080188.1, from coordinate 139,291,868 downwards.
ACATGGGAAAGGAAACAGTCACCCAAGTCCAAGAAGCACAGAGAATCCCAGGCAGGATAAACCCAAGGAGGAACATGCCAAGACACACAGTAATCAAACTGACAAAAATCAAAGACAAAGAAAAAATATTAAAAGCTACAAGGGAAAAACAAAAAATAACATACAAGGAAACTCCCATAAGGTTATCAGCTGATTTCTCAGCAGAAACTCTGCAGGCCAGAAGGGATTGGCATGATATATTTAAAGTGATGAAAGGGAAGAACCTAAAACCAAGAATACTCTATCCAGTAAGGCTCTCATTTAGATTTGACAGAGAAATAAAAAGCTTCACATACAAGCAAAAACGAAGACAATTCAGCACCACCAGACCAGCTTTGCAACAAATGCTAAAGGAACTTCTCTAGATGGGAGAAAGACCAGCAACTTAAAAGAAACTTCTACATATACAGACTGCTATATCAAAACCTCATGGGTACAGCAAACCCAAAAACAAGAGATACACATGTAAAAAAGAAAAAGCAACCCTAACGCAACACTGAAGATAGTCATTGAACAACAAGAGAACAAAAGAAGGCAAGAAAAAAGACCTACAAAAACAAACCCAAACAATTAAGAATATGGCAATACGAACATACATACTGACAATTACCTTAAAGTAAAATGGATTAAATGCTCCAACGAAAAGACATAGACTGGCTGAATGGATATAAAAGCAAGACCCATATATATGCTGTCCACAAGAGACCCACTTCAGACCTAGGGACACATATAGACTGAAAGTGAGGGGATGGAAAAAGGTATTCCATGCAAATGGAAATCAAAAGAAAGCTAGAAAAGCAATACTCATATCAGACAAAATAGACTTTAAAATAAAGACTGTCATAAGAGACAAAAAAGGATACTACATAATGATCAAGGGATCAATCCAAGAAGAAGATATAACAATTGTAAACATATATGCACCCAACATAGGATCACCTCAAATATATAAGACAAATACTAAAAAGCCATATAGGAAGAAATTGACAGTAACACAATAATAGCGTGGGACTATAACATCCCACTTTTATCAATGGAGAGATCATCCAGACAGAAAATCAATAAGGAAACACAGGCCTTAAATGACACTTTAGATCAGACAGACTTAATTAATATTTGTAGAGAATTCCATCCAAAAGCAGCAGAATACACAGTCTTCTCTTGTGCACATAGAACATTCTCCAGGATTGACAACATGACAAAGCAAATGTCAGTAAATTTAAGAAAACTGAAATCAAATCAAGCATCTTTTCTGACCACAATGCTATGAGATTAAAAATAAACTACAAGAAAAAAACTGTAAAAAAATACAAACACGTGGAGGCTAAACAATATGCTACTAAACAACCAATGGGTCACTGAAGAAATAAAAAAGGAAATTCATAAATACCTAGAGACAAATGAAAACAAAAGCACAATGATCCAAAACCTATGTGATGCAGCAAAAGCAGTTCTAAGAGGGAAGTTTATAGCAACACAATCCTACCTCAAGAAACAAGAAAAATCTCAAATAAACAACCTAACCTTACACCTAAAGCAACTAGAGAAAGAAGAACAAACAAAACCTAAAGTTAGTAGAAGGAAAGAAATCATAAAGATCAGAGCAGAAATAAATGAAATAGAGACAAAGAAAACATTAGCAATGATCAATGAAACTAAAAGCTGGTTCTTTTTGAAATGATAAACAAAATTGATAAACCTTTAGCCAGACTCATCAAGAAAAGAAAGGAGCAGACTCAAATCAATAAAATTAGAAATGAAAAAGAAGTTACAACTGACACCACAGAAATAGAAAGCATCATAAGAGACTACTACAAGCAAATGCTACAAGCCAATAAAATGGACAAATTCTTAGAAGGGTACACTCTCCCAAGATTGAACCTGGAAGAAGTAGAAAATATGAACAGACCAATCACAAGTACTGAAATTGAAACTGTGATTTTAAAACTCCAAACAAACAAAAGCCCAGGACCAGATGGCTTCACATGAGAATTCTATCAAATATTTAGAGAAGAACTAACACTTATCCTTCTCAAACTCTTCCAAAAAATTGCAGAGGAAGGAAAACTCCCAAACTCATTCTATGAGGCCACCATCACCCTGATACCAAAACAAAGATATCACAAAAAAAGAAAATTACAGGCCAGTATCACTGATGAACATGAAAAATCCTCAACAAAATACTACCAATCTGAATCCAACAATACTTTAAAAAGATCATACACATGATCAAGTGGGATTTATCCCAGGGATGCAAGGATTTTTCAATATCTGCAAATCCATCAATGTGACACAGCACATCAACAAACTGAAGAATAAAAACCATATGATCATCTCAATAGATGCAGAAAAATCTTTTGACAAAATTCAACAATGATTTATGATAAAAACTGCTGAGAAAGTGGGCCTAGAGGGAACATACCTCAACATAATAAAGGTCATTATGACAAACATACAGCTAACATCATACTCAACAGTAAAAAGCTGAAAGCATTTCCTCTAAGAACAGAAACAGGACAAGGATGTCCACTCTTGCCACTCGTATTCAACATAGTTTTGGAAGTCCTAGCTATGGCAATCAGAGAAGAAAAAGAAATAAAAAGAATCCAAATTGTCAAAGAAGAAGTTAAACTGTCACTGTTTGCAAATGACATGATACTATACACAGAAAATCCTAAAGACACTACCAGAAAACTGCTAGAGCTCATCAATGAATTTGGGAAAGTTGCAGGATACAAAATTTATACACAGAAATCTGTTGCATTTCTATACACTAACAGCAAAAGGTTGGAAAGAAAAATACAAGAAACAATCCCATTTACCATCACACCAAAAAGAATAAAATACCCAGGAATAAACCCACCTAAGGAGACAAAAGACCTGTACTCCAAAAACTATAAGACACTGATGAAAAAAATTAAAGACATAAACAGATGGAAAGATATACCATGTTCTTGGACTGGAAGAATCAATATTGTCAAGATGACTATACTACCCAAGGCAATCTACAGATTCAATGCAATCCCTATCAAATTACCAGTGGCATTTGTCATAGAACTAGAATAAAAAATCTTAAAATTTGTATGGAGACACAAAAGACCCCAAATAGCCAAAGCAATCTTGAGAAAGAAAAATGGAGCTGGAGGAATCAGGCTTCCTGACTTCAGACTATACTACAAAGGTACAGTCATCAAAACAGTATGATATTGGCACAGAGCAACTAAGCCAGTGCACCACAACTACTGAGCCTGTGCTCTAAAGCCCACAAGTCACAACTATTGAGCCCATGTGCCACAACTACTGAAGCCTGCATGCCTAGAGCCTGTGCTCCACAAGAGAAGCCACCACAATGAGAATCCCATGCACTGCAACAAATAGCCCATTTCTGCAACCAGAGAAAGCCCACGTGCAGCAACGAAGACCCAACACAGCCAATAAATAAATAAATAAATATATAAAAATAAAGTCATACCTTTAAAAAAAAAACACTCTTAACACCATGCACAAAAATAAATTCAAAATGGATTAAATATCTAAATGTGAGACCAGACACTATAAAACTCTTAGAGGAAAACACAGGCAGAACACTTTCTGATATAAATCACAGCAATCTTTTTCGACCTATCTCCCAGAGTAATGGAAATAAAAACTAAACTAAACAAATGGGGCCTAAATTCAAAAGCTTTTGCACAGCAAAGCAAACCATAAACAAAATGAAAAGACAACCCATAGAGGGGGAGAAAATATTTACAAATGATGTGATTGACAAGGGATTACTCTCCAAAATTTACAAACAGCTCATGCAGCTTAATATCATCAGAACAAACAACCCAGTCAAAAAATGGGCAAGGGACCTAAATAGACATCTCTCCAAGGAGACATACAGATGTCCAAGAGACACATGAAAAGATGTTCAACATCACTAATTATTAGAGAAATGTAAATCAAAACTACAATGAGATATCACCTCATACCAGTCATCAAAAATCCACAAACAATAAGTGCTGGAGAGGGTGTGAAGAGAAGGGAACCCTCCTACACTGTTGGTGGGAATGTAAATTGGTATGGCCATTGTGGAGAACAGTAAGGAGATTCCTTAAAAAAATAAAAATAGAGCTACCATATGATCCTGCAATACCACCTCTAGGCATAGATCCAGAAAAACATGGTTCAAAAGGACACATGCACCCCAATGTTCACTGCAGCACTGTCTACAGTAACCAAGACATGGAAGCAACCTAAATGTCCATGGACAGAGCAATGGATAAAGAAATTGTGGTACATATATACAATGGAGTATTACTAGGCCATTAAAAAGAATGAAATAATGCCATTTGCAGCAACATGGATGGACTTAGAGACTGTCATACTGAGTGAAGTAAGTCAGACAGAGAGAGAAAAATATCATATGATATCACTTATATGCGGAATCTTTTAAAAAAATGATACAAATGAACTTATTCACAAAACAGAAACAGACTCAAAGACTTAGAGAATGAACTTATGGTTACCAGGGGGAAGGGTGGGGGGAGGGAGAGTTAGGGAGTTTGGGATTGACATGTACACACTGCTGTATTTAAAATAAACAACCAACAAGGAAAAAAATGAGCCTAAGCCTTAGTCCATTGGGTTTTATCCCAAAAGCCCCCAGTTTTTTAATATGTTGAGTTTAAAATTTTTATAACTTGAATCCTGGATGTATAAGAATAAACAGGAAAAATGTAAACAAAGAAATAAAAAGCTGGAAAAGTAAGATAAACCCAAAGTAAATATAAGAAATAATACAAGGAATACATGCAACTTACTCTCATATGGTTTAAAAATGAAGTGAGTGAGTGAGTGAGTGAGTGAGAGAGTGAGTGAGTGAGTGTGTGTGTGTGTGTGTGTGGAGAGAGAGGAAGAGGGAGAAAATGATAAAGAAAATAGGACAAAATGTTCACAATAGGTGGATCTGGATAAAGGGCATATGGATGTTCTTTACACAATTTTTGCCTACTTTTCTGCAGCTTGAAATCATTTCCAAACACAAAATTAAAAATAAATAAATATGAGAAAAAAATAATACAAGAAAGAAATCGATTATTGTAAAAGCAAGCACAATAAACAGTTATTGGACAAAAGAAAAAAAAAAAAAGAAAGAAAGCAATTAAATAGAAAACAGACGACCAATAGTGGAAATCAATGAAACCAAAGCTGGTTCTTTCATTATAAAATATAACAGATCACAGAAGTGCACACACCCAAAAAACACACAGTGCAATGATTTGTCAGTGAACACCTTGTAAGTACCGTTGATCAAGAAAGAGAACACAACCAATACCCAGGATCTCCCTCCACATCCTTAACCTTAATCATGAACCTCTCCATCCCTCTCAAAGTAATCACTGTGCAAAGTTTTCTGCAAACAACTTCCTTGCTTTCATTATAATTTTACTACCTAAGAATGCGTCTTTAAAGTCTAGAATTGAGTTTTACCTATTTTTATTAAACTTCATATAATGGTAACACACTATGTATTGGATGTGTTTGCTTGCCATTCACATATCTTCTTTAGTTAAATGTCTATTCAGATCTTTTTAACTAAGTTATCTTTGAAACTATCAATACAATTGATAAACCTCAGGCTAAACGCATCAAGATGAAGACACAAATAACCAGTGTCAGCAACGAAAGAACTGGCAGAACTACAAGTACTACAGACATTAAAAGAATAAGGAAATATTATTAAAAAACCTTATAGTAATTAATTTGACAACCTAGTTTACATTAAGTGACTAAACCAGCTAGGTGTGTGGGAATATTCCACAATAAACACCTGAAATTTCTTACCTTTCAAAAACCTTCAAAACTGTCCTCAGACCTGTGTTTATCCTGAAGTCATTTGAAAGGGAGGATAAACATATCAATTTATCTCAAAACCTCAAGTGCCTAAGATGTATGCTATCATTAAGGATTCACATTAAAGACATGGTCTTTTCTCATATTAATACAAACTTCATTTGGCTCAGTGACTCCTGGAGAAACAAACATGAATAAGAGACAACACTAGATTTATTAAAGAACATAATGCTATCATTTATTGGAGGAAAAAAAGCAAAAAAAAAAAAAATAGAATTGTTTTGTGATATTTGGAGGAAAAAAAACAGCTTACTTAACAGTAAAATTCTTTCTCTGAAATGAGTTAGTAAAAAGAAAACAATTTTCATTGTATGAAATAGCATCTCAAGGTAGGAAAAGCAGCACACAAGAGTATATTTTTGGATGTAAAAATTTAGGTATGCCATTAGCATTCAAAATTAGCTGAGTATCTATACAATTACAAAACCTGATGTTTTCACAAAGTGTTTTAAAAGCTCATCATATGAAAACAGGCACAATGTTCTGAAGGCATAAAAATTCCCCACGGGTGTTTGAACATCCTTACCCTCAACTGCACAGTCAGAATGCACAAAAGCAATGAAAGATCAGAGTTCAGAGGTTTCAATTTTTTTTTCTTGTTCAAAGTGGCTAAGTCAAGCAAATATATGGAAAAGGGCAAAATAAGCACTCTTCATAGCAGAAAGACCACAAGATTGCACGTAAACTATGGTTCTCCTTTAAGCCATTACACAAGGACAAGGTGCATGTGTACTTAAGGCTCATCACCTCTTCTTGCAGTTTGGAAATTCAACAGGCAGAGAGCAACATTCTCTGACAAGTCTCAGTTTGGTCTCAAAGGATGCCCCACAAGGATATTAAGTCCAGGCAGCCATTGATATCAGGGAACTTTTGTCCATGCTACGTCTGTTTTTTGGTGCTGTTCATTAAGTGCTGTGTCATTACTTTGTTGTGAATATACACGTCAGTAGTAATTGTTTATTACGATGCTGTGGATGGACCTTTCACTTCAAATGGTCACGTTCCTCCTGTCTAGGGAACACACTCTTCCCTGCTTTCAGCTCATCCTGTCCATAGAAAATGTCCTGTACATTTCCAGGCCCATCATCAGTGTATCAGCTTCTGCTAAGAAGGACATAATTTTATTCAAATTTACATGAACAAAGGCTCTGACGGTCCATGGGCTCTGCTCACAAGCCCTGCGGTGAGATCTCTGCCAGCGCTCTGTGAGGCCTTCTGTGAGGCCAAGGCACAGAAATCTGAGCCACCAACAGCAAAGCTTAAGTGTACCAGGCGCTTAGCAGTGTCACCTATGCACTCAGGGTAGAACTAGAAAGAACCAACAAGTGGGACTCAACGCCCTACCTCAAGTAAACTGGGGGCAAGGACGCGGCACGGCACTCTCCTCCTCCCTTGACAAAAAACCCTCAAGATCTCAGAATTTCATAAAATTATGCATTAGAAGACTTTACAGTCACACGATGTAACCCCTTCAACTTTTTAAATATAAATTGCTAAAAAAATTTAGACTTCTAAATGTTAATTCTTTTGTTAATCTTATCGAGAGCTACACAGATATGTCTATTTAAAACCTCAGGTGAAGGTCTACTCGCTTTTTTAAAAATGCTATCTACAAGGAAACTACTGTACATCTTAAAACCTATCTTAAAAAAATCTTGGATTTTAAAATCAAAAGAGCGATGCCTATAATCCAGCGAATTGGCTCTATAAACCTTAAACACTGATTTTTGTCATTGTTTATTTGCTGAAAATGAAGTTTAAGAATAGGCTGTGAATTCTGAAGTATGTGTAATCCTACAGCAGACTCGAGTCAGGAGTTATCTGAGGAAAGAGACAAGAAGGCAAGCCTGGTGTAGGCGGCCCCATAGATAAAGAGCTGCACAGCCACAGGGCTGCAGCTCCACTTCCTAATTCATTCCACCACGTCTCATCACATGTGTTACAACACGTGTCACTCTCGTGGAGCTATCAAAAGCAGAAGCAGCCAAACCAGCAACCCCACACCCTTTCTTTTTTTAAGGTATGACCCACTTCTTAATTATCTTTTCTAACAGAAGTATCCAAAAGTAATTTTACTTAGATGCATTTCATGATTGTATTTCTTGCTCCCTGAGCCTATAATGATTAGGGTGGACGGCAGGCAGCACTCAGGTGGACAGCCCACAGTCACCATACAGGAGTGATGCACAGAAGCTCCAAGCACTGAGATACGGAAGCCGTGAGCATGCTCGCTGGGGAGAGCGTTTGGTCCTTCCCAGGGACAAGACACCCCAACCGTGGGAGGGAGAGAGGGAACCTCCGGCCAGGTTTCAGCAGCAGCAGCCACGGGCACAGCCATGCAGAGGAGCTGGAGGGCCAGAGGTTCCCCGAGCGCATCAGGCAAAAGGGGCGACGTGAGACAGGAGGAGACAGGAGGCAGCGAGTTAGTAGACAGACCCACCCCGCATCAGACAAGCAGTCTCTAAGGGGCGGGGAGAAGGCAGAGAAGGCCAAGAGCACTGGAAGTTGGCCCTCCAGGTCTGGAGAGCAGTGCCGCTCCCAACACCGTGGTCACAGACCCACACTCCCAGGGAAGAGCGTGCAGGCCAGCGCTCCCACCCAGCTGCTGCAAGCACAGCCTTGCACGAACACATTTCTCGTCTACAAAAGAGCCACCTTAATGGTTCCCTTCATTTCAAAACACAAGGATCTCTCCTTCACCTAGCAATGCACAGGTAGGATGGAAGGCAGGGGAGCAGGGAAACAAAGGCCACACCCAACCACAGGATCTAAAATCCGAACTCTCCACTCCTTGTCTCACCCACAAGGTTGCTTTTAACCAGCACTGTTGCTTGGTAACAGCTTTCAGCACATTTGAAAATGGATTTCTTCCTCCTACAGCCCGGCAGACAAAAACAAGTCAGGAAGCAACCAAAGGGTAAGGCAGCAGAAGGAAAAATTTCAGAGTCTGGAAGATCCTGGAAGGTGGGATCACCCACAAGCTGCCGGGGTGCCCAGACTGGAGCTGTCTGAACAAACTGGCCACAGGCCTCCAGAGTTAAGGCAAAGCAGAAGCTTTTATGCAAGAGCTAGCACCCTCTGCTGGTGAGATCTGGTACAGACCCCTTACCCTCTCTGAGGCTTGTTCCTTCTCTAATAATGGAGACAAGACCGCTAGCCTGGCAAAGTTATTGTGAATATTCAGTGAGACAGTGCATGGCAATGTCTACAGTGCCAGACACACACTACCAAATAAATTTTTTTAGATAAATTAATGGCCAGTCAGCCTATCACCTTCAATGGTCATCCATTATTTCCGGGATTAAATAATAATACCCACCTTTTACTGAGATGTCATTTACCTATGCTGGGCCCCATGTCAAGCACTTAACACGTTTCTCACTGACATCCTGCAATGATCCAGCAGAAATTATTATCCCCATTATTTTTAAACAGATGAGCGATATGAGGACCAGAGGTTAAGGAGCTTGTTCAACATGACCCTAGCATGTGACTGAGCCACAACTCACACCCAGACCTGTTTGACTTCACAGCCCATGTTCGCCACCACATTATATAGGCCTGGTGACACCTTAACCTCACAAAGTCAAGTCCAGCCTCTGAAAAGGGCCCAGAGGAGTCAGCCTTTTAGATATGTTACTCTAGGCTGTTTGAAGCTCATAGTGACCAGGTTAGCCTTGCATCATCTCTAAAGAGAAGAAGCAATGAAGACTTCTGACCTCCTTTAGGCCCCTTCCCAGAGCCCTTCTGAGATCTGAGCCATCTCCTAGAAGCATCTGGGATGTGAAGGAACCCCACACAAGCCGGATGGTAGTGTATACTTTCCACTCCTGGCTGAAGGCAGGTCAGGGGCCTCAGCAGAAGACAGAATGCCCTAAAGAGCCTTTCAGAAAGGACCCAGTAACACTGGCTCCTCACTCTGGCCCCATCAGGCCTGTTCACACCTCCCCAGTTCAGAAGAAGAAAAGCCTCGCTGATCTGAGGTCTCGGCTGCAGCAGGAGAAAGAATTCTGCAATTAGCCACAAGCAAGCAGACAAGCAGTGGACCACTGCCTTTGGTTTGGAGGTTCCCAGAGCAAGCCTGAGTGGACCAGCCAGACGTGGGAGAAGAACAGAAGGGCAAACCCAAATAGACTTCTTTGGAGGTGACTCTGCAAGTCCTGCAATGTCAAGAACTCCAACAATCAAAAATAGGGCATTCTGATGGTCAGGCAGCAAAGAGGAGCAAAAGGGCACAAAAGGACTGATGGAGATCCTACAGACCCAAGAGGAAGCTTCCCAAAGGGAGACTGAGTGGAAAAAGATACAATCACTTAGAGAGATTGAGACCAGAAAAGGCACAGGCTTGGCTGATGAAAAGAGGGAAAATAGTTAACAGGAGCTAACACCAGAGCCACACCCGGAAATGCAGTATCATGAAGGAGACTGAAGCTGTGCAGCTGGGGCACCCAGGCTCGGGGCGGCTCAGTTCTGCCATTGACTGTGGCTTTGGGCACATCTTGTAACTTCTCTGAGCCTTGAATTCCTTGACTGCCTAGTGGGATAACAATCCCTGCTTCCTCACAAGGCTCTTACGAGGACTAGACAAAATCAGGGACACGAAAGCACTTTGTGGCCAGGCATCGGCCTGCAACGTGGCCACCCTGCAGCCCCTGGTGTTTTCTCCCACTGTGTCCAGCAAGGGCTCCAGTGCAAACACTGGGACTGCTTAAAGGTCACTGGGCAGGTGTGTCTACTTCCTGCTGACTGCACCGTGGGGCTCTGCCATCCCACCTACTCTCCCCTGGCCCCGTTCCAGGGGAGAATGGAAAATAAAATCAGTTTAAAAGCAAACATTTATAAATAATGGGGGGGAAAAGTACAGCAGAGAGCAGCAGGAGTTTCCACCTTCTACTGGCTCTTGTCCAAAAGGAAGCAGCAGTCTTTGCTGCTGCTGCTTTGTTCTCTCTCAATCTCGGTGTAGGAGGTCAAGAATAAACATATGTGAGGGAGGGGAGGGAGAAAAAAAAGAAAAACCCAAGAGAAAAAGAGTGTGCACTGAGTGTTAGAAAATACATTCCATGGTCAGGTGTGGAATCAGAAAAGCAAGAGAGCTGCGGCTCAGGTCTAAAAACAGCACACATCACCAAAAAGTGCTCCTTTTCTACTTCACTCCAAGGCCAGACTCTCCAGGGGCTCGTGTGCAGCTGTCAGTAGGGCAGAAGCATTTGTTCCCAGACACCAGAAGCGTGTCCACACTGTGTGGGGCAGGGGTGACAGACGCCACGCTGAGGGACAAATCTACAAAGTCCCTGTTGACCCCCAAACTCTATTCCTTCCTGTTGTGTACCCTTGCCGTCTCCAACAAGGCTGCCTGTCACCACCTGGGAATCACTGGCTCCCAAGGTTTATCTGCTGCTGCTAACAAGGTTTTTTTTATTTATGAGAACTCAGTGGAACACCATCCAAAGGTGCACGAGGAAGATTCCACTCTGTCCGATTCAGAACCCACCTCTCATATCGTGCTACAGACATTTGGGTTTGGGAACACACTGTTGCCTCCAAAAGCAACCGTCAAATGTTCAGAACGCAAGGAACACGTTGCTGCAAGATCAAAGGCACGTGTCTGTGAGACGGAAGTTTAGAAGATATTTACAACGTGGTCCACCAACTTCATCCACTGTGCCTTCCAAAGCTTTGCAAAACCGGCCAAATGTTATGCAAGACACACAGCAAAACACTTCTTCACAGCATCCCTAGGAAGAAAAAACAACAAAGATAAATGGGAGATCATCATCCTAAAGGCTTCTGGAAGTGGTAAAGACCCTCTTTGAGATTTCCTGGGCACCAAGAGTAGCCCACTGCAGAGCAGAAAGCACCTAGACTATCTGCTCTGCAGTGGGTCAGATCTATGTGGCATCAAACCTCAACATCTACTAGTGATATGATCCTGGGCAAGTTACTGGCCTTATTTGAGTGTCAAATTCCTCATCTGCAAAAGGGCACATTCCCACTTACCCTATAGACTAGTTTGGAAATTAGTGCATTGAACAGAGTAGGTATTTAATAAAGAATAGCTACCATGACAATCGGAGGGAAAGCTAGGAAGAAAGAGGAAACTATCTGAAACCAAGAAATTTAGTCAGGACTGTACATTTTAATATCAACCAGAATCACAGAATGCACTGAAAGCATTAAGTCAAATAGGCACTAGGGCCTTTCTTGCTTCTAAGTAGGCAGCAGAAGCTTATTAAGGGACATCTTGCAGGAGTTCCCTAGCACAGGGAGCTCTCTATAAGTACTGAGCACTTGTTACCCTGATATATGAGCCCTACCCCAGGTACTTACTCCTTGGAACTCAGTGTAGAGCATGCATGGAAAGAGTGCAAGAAAAGCTCAGCAAATTACTATTCTATTCAAGCAGGTATACCCATCCCACCCCACATCTGGCCACATTCTAGGGCTTCTCACCCCAGTTCTATTCCTTGTGTTCTCAGCTGCATTTGTGCCAAGGACATTGGAGTCACACAAGGGAGGGAGGGAGCATTAGAGAATGCATGGGCAGGTACTGCATTATCAGGATAATTCCAGGACTGCATTTCTTAAGATATGCTCTGCACAAGAAAGGGTTTTATGGCCAAATAAGATTCCTCGTGGCAGCTCACAATACACATACTAAAGGACCTGGAAAGCCTATTCACAGAGCCACCCAGCCGCCTGTAACGTGATGGGCTGGTTAACTCCTCATCTAATCGATCGCTCCCCAGCATCTTCCGATCACCGTCAGCCACAGCCTTGGAAGGCGTTAAGACCTAAGCCTGCTCTTTCTCCTTCCCAGCTCACACACATTTCTCATTTCCTCCACATAGTTAAGGTAAAGCCTCTTTTTAGTTAACAGGTCATGAAAGAGAAGAATGGAAATTAAATAGTGACATGAGAACAGAGGCAGAGGCAAAGAGCACTGAAAGTGCTATTTAATAAAGGTTTGGAGGTCAGAAGCTCAAAGTGAGAAGGGGCCAACCCACTCTAGTTATCATGAGTCCTTTCAGGCTGGGGGGTCGAGTTGCCCAAGGTCACACTGCTAATTAGGAAACCCTGTCCTCCAGAGTCCTGGCCCTGCTTACTTTCCCTTTATGAATTCTTTTCTGAAATGTTCCCATCAGTGGGATAGTGCAAGAAAACAAGGATGCACTGAGACCCTCCCTCCATCCTTGCTCAGTGATATTAAAGTGATATCCACCTTTAGGAAAACCTGCCCTGACCTGCAGGTTAAGAGAGTGATAGTGGGCACATACGTACTGTCCATCCCAGCAGGATGTTCCCAGCGCCAGGAAATGGCAGACCTGGGTCAATGGCCATCACTGGTTGTCTTATGGGAGGGGGTGGGGATTAGCTTACTAATCTATAAAATGGGTGTATAACATCTGCCTGTTGGTCTCAAAGGATTTTAGTAAAGCTAGAATAGCATGAACTCCCTGAAAGCACCCTAAGCTAAAAGGCCCCCTGCAAACTAACATCATTCCCAAAGGACAGACGTTACAGTCCTAAAGACAGTCAGTCTTACCTTGCAAACGGTATGTAGGAAAGGCTATACCTACAATGAAAAACGAAAAAAAACATCAAATCAGATGAAGGGAGTGGAAGGGGATTGGGCTTCTGAGCTGCAAGAGCACCTGTGGTGATGTATCCAGACCCTCTCCCCCCTCGGTGTGGAGGGTGCACGCACACACACATGCACAAGCACACACACTGTGCCATGTGTCTAACAGGGAAGGGGGTGTCACTGCCAAAACAAGAGGGCAAAAGGCCCCTGTGGAGACACCTCTGTCACCTCAGCCTTGCGGGGTTACTGCTTTAACCAAATGAGCCAGCACCATCACCTACAACAGGCAGATTCCAGATATCTGCATGACCTAGAAGCCCTGTTCTAAAAGAACTCCAAATAAAATCCAGAACAACTGTCCTCTGATAGTTTACAAATCTTCAACAAGATACAATTTGTACCCAATTGGGATAAATTTTCTGCTCTGTGCCTATTAATTTTAAAAGAAGAGAAAAGAGAACTGGAAAAGGAAGGGAAAAAAGAAAAAAAACCCACTACCAAATGCTCTATGGATGAAAGTACAAGCAAGGGAGGGAAGACGGGGATATGTGTATAAAAACGGATGATTGAACCTGGTGTACCCCCCAAAAAAATAAATAAATAAATTAAAAAAATAAAAAATAAAAAAATAAAGTACCAAGATATTTAAAAAAAAAAAAAAAAAAAAAAAAAAGTACCCGAGCCCTGAGTTATCTTGGTGGTCCTAGTTAGCTCAGGCCCCTCGCCCAGAAGGGAACCACACGAGAAGGAAGCTGGCCACACCCCCAAAGGACCAGGCCTGGGTGTCAGGAAGGCTGGAAGCCAGTCAGCTCTAAGAAGGCACATACAGTTGGAACACATCAGTGTTGGAACAGGGCCATCTCCCTGTGCCCATATGAACACTGAGCCTTTAAAAACTGGCTTCAGAAAGTAAATGAAATTTAAACAAAAAATAAATTTGATCACAAAATGCCAAAACAAAACAAAACAAAACAAACAAAAAAACTGGCTTTAGAATCAGTCTGTAAGCAAAGAAAGGCATGTGTACATAGGGACTAATTTCTGCCCCCAGAAGAAAACCAAAATATAAACATAAGCCATCATACCGGGTCTTTTCAGTACCTACTACCACACTGTATGCGTCCTATTAAAATCAGGCCATCCTTCAGGACTTCCTAGGTGGCGCACTGGGTAAGAATCCGCCTGCCAGTGCAGGGGACATGGGTTCGATCCCTGCTCCAGGAAGACACCACATGCCGCAGAACAACTAAGCCCATGAGCCACAACTATTGAGCCCATGTGCTGCAACTACTGAAGCCCACGCGCCTAGAGCCCGTGCTCTGCAACGAGAGGCCACCGCAATGAGAAGCCCATGCACCACAATGAAGAGCAGCCCCCACTCGCCGCAACTAGAGAAAGCCCGTGTGCAGCAACGAAGACCCAACACAGCCAATAAAATAACTAAATAAATAAATAAATTTATGAAAAAAAAAACCAAAAAAGCAGGTCATCCTTCTTCTCCATATCTGACACTCGCCACGTAGAGAAGCTCACTTACTTGGAACACAGTAAATTTCAAAGGGCATTTTGAAAGTACATTCATTCAAAAGTCCAAAATTACTAAAAGGAAGGATGGGTGTTAAGCTTGCAGTCAAGATCCATTTCTATCAAATAAGACAATATTTGATCCTCGGAAGCTTTAAACCTTTCACAGTCCTCCTTTCTTTGCATTAGAGCCAACATTATTTTCCAAAGTAGATCAAGACACAATTTTATGAAACTGTTCCAGCAGATATCATCCCTTGATCAACTGTGAACATGCTACAGAAACACTTCAGAAGCTACTGATTCCATATGTGCCGCCAAGCCCTTTCCTTGATGTTCAACAGGTTTGAAAGAGCCATGAACCTATAGTCCCTTCCGTGGTTTTGAATAATAATGTCTCCAGTGGTCCTTTCACTATGCTTGGCCCCTGGGCCACAATTCCCTGGTCTTGCTACAGCCCCCCAGCCACACGGTCTTCCATTTCATCAGTCACTGTTCCTCATCTCCTGCTGACAAGTCACTCTTTGTCCTTCTGTTAAATGATTCATCCCATCACAAATGTAACTCATGATTTTCTTACCAGTTTCCCTTTTTTTTTTTATTGTCTATTTGACTCACAAGCCTCTTTTGATCAGCCCCTACAATACTTCATTGTCCTTACCCTTACCGGATGTGAGTGGTTGAATAACGTTTGGAACATCTCAAAATCAACGCTGAGCCTAACAAAAATGCCACAGTAAGCAAACAGCCTCCCGGGACCACTCAAGACCACTAATGCCACCTATTGGCAGTGGACTGAGTCGACAGGCTTTGGCTCTGTGGTGTGACTTGACTTGTATCACTGAGGATTCTTAAATTGAAAAGCTTCTGTTTTCCTAATCCTCCTACCCACACCATGTGGGATTTTATCTCCTTCAGCTGCATTAGTCAGAGATCGATGTGGGAGGGGACTGCTGAAAAGGTTACTTACCACGTCAGGGCCAGAGACTGCAAAATGCAGAAGATGAGAGCAAGCCCTTTGTTGTGCCACTGGAAGAAAAATGACATGGTTACAGGAATGTGTGTGACAAGAGGCACACACCAAAAAGGTTAAGGAAAATCAAAATACATACTTACCCAAAAGGCAGAACACAGGGTAAGTGCAAAACACAACTAGAGAGAGAAAGGAAACAATTAATATGACAGTGATAAAAGGGAGGGGAAAAAACTATAAAGACATCATTCTTGATAAACTTACAACAACACATCAAACTGCAGTAATCAGATTCTGTGGTTATCACAACAACCAAATGCATCCTTCATTTCAAAGCATTTAACCTACCTGAGCACCCATGTTTGGCAGAAGAGTTTAAATCCCAGTGAAATAAAACTGGCCAATAAGGATTCGTGTAGATTAAAAAGAGAAGGATCCTTTTCTACTTTCAAATTTTCCCAAAATCTCTGCCCAGCAAACACAAGCACATTTCTGGTCCACCCATCAATCCATCTTTCCATTCTAATATACTCAAGTAGGTTTAACACACAGCTCTTTATTTTAACTCCTGCCAAACACCAGTGTCTGGAGTGGAAAGTACATGTGAGGACAAAGGTTAACATGAGATGGCCATCTCACAGCCAGTGAGTCAGTTATTTGTTTACATCTAACACTTTCCCTGACTCCTTTTTTTTTTTTTTTTTTTTTCCCAACTGTGCCACACAGCTTGTGGGATCTTAATCTTAGTTCCCTGACCAGGGATTGAACCTGGGCCACAGCAGTGAATGCACAGCGTCCTAACCACTGGACCGCCAGGGAATTCCCCCAAGTCCTTTCTTAGAAAGTCCTTTCTGCAAGAGACTTGTCCAGACCAGCTACATCCAGGGCTGGCCTAGAACAATTAGTAGTCCAGCTTTTAGTCATGCCTGTCTGCTCCATCCTGCTGTATCAGTAACTACTCAATAAATACGACCAAAATAACTTCTTGGTGTTCAGCATTGTGCCCGATGTTCTGAAAGGGCACAAAACAGTAGCAAGTGTGGACACGGCCTTAGAGAATTAATTTACCTATCTGAACAAATGAGATGTACACAAGTGAAACTAAAAATAAAAGTATGTGGATCAAGTTCCAGACATTACAACACTAACAATTATAACAGAAGTCCAGAGAACATGGTCTGGAATGATGGGATGGCCCCATGGAGGGAAATGGCCCAAGAAAGGGAGACATTCTGGGTTAATGGGACAGGAAGATAGGACAAGACTGAAGGCACGGTGGTGAGAGCAGGGAGCAGGGGTGCTGGGCCACAGGAGACCAGACCCGCTTCAGGAAAACCGATGAAAACAAACAGAATCCCAAAGTCAGATGATGACAAGGAAAAAAAAAGCCCAGGCTAGGAGACCGGACACCCACCCGAGAGAATGAGCCCTGTGTTCCCGAGTTATCCCTGCTAAGCTCTGCTTGTACGTAGCATCACCCATTACCAGGAGGGTGTCAGAGCTCTCTTAGTACCACATGAGTTTGGCTGATTTGACATGCAGCACCTTCCGGAGGGGCGTTATAGAACTGGCAGTACCTTGACACCAACTGAAATCCCTTCTGCCACAGTGGTTACAGGCATCGGGTCATAAGTCAACATGAAAGGGAAAAGGGTAGGAGTCTTTAGGTTTAAGAGGAAAAATATTCCAAACAGCAGAAACAAACACTCCTATTTTAGACATTCAGGTAACAGGCAGACCTTACCAGCACCAAGATAGTTGCAATCAAGCGCGTAGGCTCGAACATTCGCTTCAGCTGTTTCATTGGTCCCATGAGGAAAACAGTGCTAAGAGGCAAACACACACAAGCTGTTCAGCCCAGAACAGAACCAAGGTGCCACCTCATCACCTCCCCATCGCCTCGCCCAGCTCACCTGTGGCAATAATAGCAGTAATAATAGCTGACACTTGAAAAGCTCTGACTGTGCCAGGCACTGCGCGTAAAGGCCTTTGTGCCTTATTCTCATTTAATCTATCACCAATTTATGAAGTTGATCATAGTTATTTTGCAGATGAAGAAACTTAAGCCCAGAGCACCTGTTACTTATCCAAGCCACCCAAGTAGGAAATGGTGGAGTGAAGCTGTAGATGCCTGTAGATCTGACTCCAGAACCACATCCATAACCACTAACATAGAGGACCCCTCTCTTTCAGGTGCTACCTCGCCGCCTTAACAACCTACCCATGGAAACAAACAAACCAAAAGACTCAGGTAACCTAAAAAAAGAAAAATTGCATCTTACAGGCTTAGGTAGTTTATGTTAAAAAGTAGAGCATTTCATCTTCTTTTGTAATCTCCAGAGAATAATTCTAATGATGATAGGAGTATCATCTCTGATGTGTGGAACATGAGCTAAGTGCTAGATATCACATACATGATCTCATTTCATCCCCTCAACAACTCTGTGAGTTAGGTATTATTACACTTATTTTAGAGCTGAAAAAATGAAGCTCAGAAAAGTTAATTTACTTATCCAAGATCACACAGGGAGGCACTTAAAAGAGCTCGCGTTCCAACCCACATCCACTGGATTCCCAAGCTTCAAAAGACAGCCCCAGCACGCCCTCCCGAGAGCGGGCTGGTGAGAGAATGTAAACACAAACAAGGCAGACACTCACGCCTAACACATCAAGTGCCAGGACCAGCCATAGCGCATGCTTCCTGACTCCTGACGGAAATGCCCCGTGTGGCATCAACGCAGGGGTAGCCAGTTACAGCCGGCGTTTAACACAAGCCAACCAGCAGATGACATTAGCTACTGAGTGTTCTAAACACAAAAATTTTTTTAAATAAGTCTACCTCTCTTTGAAGTGCCATTAAGTGTCCATTTGAATTCAAAGCTGCACTCCCAGGTTGTGTTTGAGTTGAGTGAACTGTGGAGCCTATACTGAACAAGAAGTAATAGCCAAGGGTGGCCTTAAAAATTAAATGCAGCATATATACAAAAATATAAAAGGTTACAGGTGAAGCCACATAAAACTCCTAGACACCCCCTGGAATTACAATTCGCTCCCTTTGCGGGGGTGGGATGAATTGGGAGATTGGGACTGATGTATATACACTAACATGTATAAAATAGATGACTAATAAAAAATATCAAATTGTATGCTTTAAATATATCCAGTTTATTGTAGGTCAAAAAAAAAAAATGTTCTTTGGAAATTTTTACTGAAGTGAAAATATTTGTGGCATCCACACAGCTTAATCTCACCCATGTAAACAAATTTTTTTTTTTTTGCTGTAGGTTAGTTCCTTGAAATAGTAATTTGTTTTTCTCCCTATAATTTTTCCTTCTCCCCATTTTTAATAAGAAGGCAGATTTTGTCATTCTTAGCCTCAGAGATCTGAGCAGCAAGCAGAAACAGTCTGAAGTCAATTACCTTTCAAAACATTACTTTTACAATCAGAAAATGGCATAAATATTACTAAACAAATACTACTAACAGTCCCACTTCTAACAGCAAGGGGAAAAAAACAAAACAAAAAACAAAATTAAAATTGAAATTAAGTAAATAAATAAAAAGAGTTCGCTCCCTTTCTATCTCCCTGGGCGATGCTTTGAAGAGCTGGTCCCATTAGGATTTGCTACATAGTGTTTTTGGACTAACCAACACACCTATATATTTATGCTCAGTCTAGACTCTACATTATAACCTATGATGTCTGCCCAAAGCAAAACCCCCCAAAAGTCAGTATCTGAGAGAGCCGTAGAGGCAAGATTAGACATCTCCAACACCCAGCATTATACCGTCACAAGAATTAATAAATTTAGATGATCATACTAAGTGAAGTCAGACAGAGAAAGACAAATATCATATGATTATCACTTATATGTGGAATCGAAAGAAAAAAAATGATACAAATGAACTTACAAAACAGAAACAGACTCCCAGACTTCAAAAACAAACATGGTTAACAAAGGGGAAAGATGGTGGGGAGGGATAAATCAGGAGCTTAGGATGAACACACACACACGACTACATATAAAAAAGGTAACCAACAAGGACCTGCTGTATAGCACAGGGAACTCTGCGCGATATTCTGTAATACCCATATGGGAAAAGGTCTGAAAAAGAAGATGTATGTATACGTATAACTGAATCACTTAGCTGTACACCTAAAACTAACACAGCATTGTAAACCAACTATACTCCAATGTAAAAATTAAACTTTAAAAAAAACCTGCAAAAAAAAAAAGAATTAATAAATTAAGCTTCAAGTAGGTGGCCAGTGCATTGCACTTAATCAGCTGGTTAACATTTCCAGGCAGGAAAAAAACCTAGGTTTGGGGACAATTAGGGACAAGTAAGACAGAAGTGCAGCCTTTGTCAAGTGGTTTACAGACTTGTGACAAGTCAGTGTAATAAAATGCTATCTGTGTTGCCACATAAATATATATGGGATAGACAGAGCCCATATAAAGGACAAGGTCATTGATTCTGGAGGGAATTAAGAGGTTTCATAGAAGAGGTGACTTTTGAGTCAGGTCTTGACAAATGAGCAGGTACCCATCAAATGGGGGATACAGATGGGACAGCACCCCTGGCAGAGAAAACAGCCCAAGCAAAGCACAAAGACATCTGGGGAAATGCAAGTTCAGCCTGACTGAGGAGGAGGACGCGGAGGGCCTGCTCTGCACACATGCTGAGGGGTTTGGACTTCACCCGTCAAGAGGGAACGGAAGCCACCAGGGGGCTAAGCAGGGCTGTAAATGCGTGGCTGCACAGCTCTGTGGAAAATGGCCTGGCGAGGGTCCATAAAGGAGGCAGAGAAGCCCAACAGGGGACTCCTGTAGTCTTCAGATGAGCAGTGAGAGAGGCCAGAGCTGAGAGCAGCTCAGATATCACCTTCTCCGGGAAGCGCTCGGGGTTCCCCAGGTAGGTCAGACCCGCTCACCTGCCCCTCCCGAGCACCACTCTCTCCATACCCTATTATGTTACCAGTTTATATGTCTGTCGGCCTGGCCAACCAGTGAGCTCCATCACAGCGGGAACCAAACCCTGCTTGTCCTTGAATCCTCAGAGCCCAGCACAGGGTGTGAACATACGAGTCAATCAGTGAGGGGCAGAAGCAGTAAGACTAGAGCAATGGAAATGGTGGTGTTGTAAACTTTAAAGAAATCGTTCAACTGCTCTGTGCCATATGAAATCACAATGGTGGTACAGTTCCTGCCTTCTCCAGGGATACTTCAAAGATGAACTAAGAGATATAAATATGCTGAAGTTAAAAAATATATATCTATATAATATACACACATAAATATATGTATACACACATACATGTTGAAGGGATAGGATATGAAAGTGATGTATTTTAACTTCACCTTTCCTCTCCAAATCCTTAAAACTATTGAAGCATCCTCCTTCATTTCCCTCCAAACACAACCCACAGCGATTTTCCCATCCAATAATTGGCTAAGGTTAGATTTAAAAAACTGTTACCTCCCAAGAGATGCGATGTTACCAAAGGTATAAAACACTGCGAAGAGGTATAGTCCCTTCGTGGGCACCCAGAGCAGAAGAGTCCCCTGGAAGATAAGGCACAGAGTATTTGCGTGTGAGGAACCTCTCCTACCACAGCCACAGAACCAGGACCGCACAGAGGAACCTCTTCCCCTCCCCAACCCCCTTGGCTCCCTGTCCACCTCCCTTTACGTTCCCCTCCTCTTTCGATGCATTTCACTGAAAAGCAAAAGAGAGGAGGAGGTAGATGAAAGTGGAAAGATAGAGGGAAGGAAGGCAGGGGGAAAAGATGGAGGAGGGGAGAGGGGTCTTACCAGCAGTGAGCAGAGGATTCCTATAGCAAAACAGGCAATGAAGCCTTTTATTCTGGTGCCCGAGCTTAATGACGTTGCCTCCACCACCTGAAATATTTTAAAAACTAATTACATATATGTGTATGCATATTTCATCACCAAAACAAAAGACGCACATAATCAAATTTAGAATTTGTACTGAGAAAGGCAGGAGCACGGAATCCTCCTGGCTCCTAGTTACGAGAGCCCTCGTGAGTCACTGAATGCAGCTCCTCATCCATCCACGATTCTCTTCTCCAGCAGCTGAGTAGAGGCCACAAAGCCTCTGGCTGGACACCTCCAGAGGTGAAAACTCTCTGCCTCAAGCACAAGGCACTTCACAAACAGGAAGGCGAGACAGCAGACCCTAGAGCAGCCTGAGACCTGACAGCAGCCCAGGCAGGATGAGGACCACAACTGGAAAGGCAGGAGCTCCTCCAGGCAGGGGCCCAGGAAAAGGGGAAAGGACGGGGTGGCACTCAGGCAGCTGGATCCACAGGGCAACATCTCCTAATTTAACCAGTCAAGCTTCAGCACTCGCTGCTCCTGCTGACCTTTCTGGGACCCGGGAGGGCTCAGGCTCTCATCCAAGTCTGTCCACTCTTGATGCAGAAGCTGTTCTTCAAGGTGCCGGCATCAGCCAAGTCACGCACACGGGAGACAGAGCCTAGTTAATTACGGACTGCCCTACTCATCTCTTTCTGTCACCATGATTAATCTTTCCCAAGAGCAAAGTTCAGAGGAGGCCAAGATTCCCAGAAAAACTTTGCTAAAACAAGGGAGCCTGTGAGTAGCTCCCGAGGATTTTTTCCCCACATCAAAGATGACAGTCAAGTGTCTGCACCAGAGACCTTCCCAGTCTGTCCACCTCATGCACAGTGGCTCCAAGGTGCACAGGCAGCTAGCTGCCAGGGAGACCAAAGGCCTTTCCTCCTGCCCAGCTAAGGCAGGGCAGCCAGGCCCCACGTATTCATTCACCCAGAGCTCACCCTGCGTGGCCAGCAAGGTCTCCATCTGGCAATGTGGTGAAAGCTACCAACCACACATCCCCCCAGCTGATGGAAGAAGGCAGTGGTGGCAGAAGCTGCCAGGGTCACTAGACCAGTACCTCCCTCAGGCTTGACTGCTCCCAGCTCAGGGACCTGTTCTCAACCCTGTCTCCAAACTTCCTGTCAAACCAGAAGCTGGAAGAGCAGGACCAGAAGTTCCCCACGGTGTGGCAGGCTTTGCTACAGCATGGCTTCCTCCCTACTCAGGAGAAAGGTATTTAGGGCAGTTTATCAAAAGGGTTTCTCCTGCCCTATACGTTCACACATATTGAAAATGGGCTCACGACACCACAAATCCCCTCTCTCTCACACACACATACACACACACAGCACTTGCAGAAACACATGGCAATATATAACCCTGCACAGAATGGCACACTCAAGGATGCTGACACGCACAGTGAGTAGGGTGTTAGGAGCTGATAGAGGAGCCGTCTGGTTCCACGCTCGGAAAACCTCTCCCCCAAGGTAAGCTTTGTGATACTGTTACTAGGCTTCACTGGCACCCCGGACAATCAGGTTAGACCCCTTCTGTTCAACCTCCCACCAAGGACAGAAGAAAATCAAAAGTCACCACTCTTCCTACTTATGCAAATATCAAAGAACTTACCTTGCCAAGGCGGAAAAAAGCACAGAGCTACATGGAGGAAGAAAAGTGTGGTAGTGGGATTGGATTGGATTCCTTGCGTGAGCATTACTTGGCATCAATAGACATTTTAAAAGATTCACCTGTTTTTTTAAAGAGGATAAGCCACAAGGTTAAGTATCAATTTGATCTGGCCTTGGCATTCAGACCACAAAATAGTTTCAACAGGACAGTGAGATGCCAGCTCTTACAAAAACTAAAATCACTCATGATAGGAAGCAGTTCTGGTTTCTCCTTCAGGAAGAAAGTAACAAGGTGGTTCTACACATTTCTCAAGCTGACTCCCACCCAAATGTCACCCTATTAGCCAAAATGGGTGGGGGGGTAACTTTTCATCTACATGGTTGCAAGTTCTTTCACACCCATGCTTGGTCACAGGAGAGAGGAAGCTCTTGCTCCACTTCCAACTGGACCCAGTGAAAGCTAAACACTTCTTTTTGCCAATTTGTGAAAATCAACTCTGCTGGTGTAAAGTAAGTCCCTAAA
The DNA here is from genome assembly GCF_030028045.1 of Hippopotamus amphibius kiboko. Classification (NCBI taxonomy): domain Eukaryota; kingdom Metazoa; phylum Chordata; class Mammalia; order Artiodactyla; family Hippopotamidae; genus Hippopotamus; species Hippopotamus amphibius. The sequence continues at coordinate 139,267,837 of NC_080188.1, read as the reverse complement.
TTTATGGTTTCTGGAAACTGTGCTAGTGCACTTTTTGGAAATTAGAGTAACTGGAATAGTACCTGGATAAAGTCTGTCTGACTGGCAGTTATGCACAAAGGTCCCTTTGACTCTGGGATGTGGAGAGAAGAAGAGGGGCGCTTGCCAAAAAGAAGAAAAGCTGAGAACTGTTCAGGGAAACAGGGTTGGTAACCAGAAGAAGGTGAGAAAGGAACAGTGCCTCATTCCTGTGCTTTCAAACCAGGTACCATTCAGACCTTCCTTGTCCCTGCAATCCTGTAGAGAAAAAATAAAGCCCGTACTTTCAGAAAGAAGCCCATAGAAACTAAAGATTGAAGGTGGATTTACAAAGACCGAGTATCAATCAGAAAACTCATCAAGAGGCCATCTGCGACTAGACATCGCCAGACAAGTTCTATAATTCCCCAGTTTCATATGTAGGAGAAGCAGAACTAGCCATACTTTTATTGTTTGCATTAAAAGAATAACAATTTTTAATGGTGCAAATCAACTGGTTTGCAAGGCAGAAATAGAGACACAGATGTAGAGAACAAACATATGGACCCCAAGTGGGGAAAGTGGGGAGGGTTGGGGGGGGAATGAATTGGGAGATTGGGATATCAAATTGTACACTTTAAATATAGGCAGTTTATTGTAAAAAATAAAAAAATTTAGGGCTTCCTAGGTGGCGCAGTGGTTAAGAATCTGCCTGCCAATGCAGAGGTCATGGGTTCGATCCCAGCTCCAGGAAGATCCCACATGCCGCGGAGCAACTAAGCCCGTGTGCCAAAAAAGAAAAAAAAAAAAATAAAAAAATAAAAAAATTTAAAAATAAATAAATAAAAAATAAAAGAATAACAATTTTAAAGCCCTCACTTCTGGTGACGTCTGACCACTTTTATAACTGAATGTGAAGGGACTTTAAGGCCACAGAGTCCACTTCCCACACAAAACAGAAATTTCATCAGCATCCTCCAGGCTTGCCAGCCTCGAAACCACGGGAAATGTGAGACAATCAAGTCAGTACCAACATTTTCAAGGAGGCCCTGACCTAATAAGTAAAAACCAAGCCAAAAACAACCCTGAGAGTGAATTCAGCTGGACGCAAAATGCTTCCTGGGAGTTGGGGACTCAGGAAGTGCCACAGTGATATAAACAGGAATCTCACACTCAGAGAGAGGAAACTGACAGCAGTGTTTTGGAACAAAAGAGAACCGCCTAGTCTTTCTAAAATAGATTTTACGTGTCTGCACTTACAACTCTTTAAAGCCCTTCATTGTGTCCAACACAGGCATTCACTATTTTAGGTAAAAACAAACTCGGCATTTATGTTTTCAATCTGTACCACATCGTTCACTCTTGGAGGTCTGTCCACCACTTCATGATGATTTTCTAAATCATAATATCTGCATCATCCCCGCTGTCACCCCAAGAGTCCACAGGAAGAGAAAACATCTCCCCCTTGAACTCCAGCTGCTCTAAAACCTTACTGACCGTCTGTGCAACATAAAGCTTTAGGTAAGCATGACTGTCAACCACCTAAGTTTTCTTAGGACCAGTCAGGACTGGCTTGTCAGTTCATAACAGAAGCCAGAAATCAAGAACAAGGAGCTCAGGAAATTATTCCCGAGTCTTGACCGATTGATAAAGGCAACAGATTTAAAAGAAGCCACAGGCTTTTAAACCCCAATTCCTATAACACTCAATGTCTGTGGTGTTACTTCTTCAAGGTGAAGATTCACAAACCAAATTTCAGGGTACTGAGATTTCATGGAGGGAGGGGGTGGAGGTATCAGCGTCCCACAAAACTCAGAATAAAATCAGCAACCGCAAAAGTGAGTGACAGAAGCATTGCTGAGATAACCGCTAGAGACATTGATGAAAATCAGAAGAAAAACTTAGGTTCCGAGTTGAAAGAAGCCATATCATCTTGTGCAACACCTTCATTTTACAGATGAGGAAAGTGAGGCCCACAGAATATGCCAAAGAATAATGAAAAATGTTATTCTGGCATTCACAAGGGGAAACAAAATAACAAAACTCAAAGCACTAGAAACAGGAAATAAACATTGTGTGTGTCTCTAGAACGAAGGGCATTAGTGCCCAGGTTTCAGTTGGACCAAACCTTTCTAATAAAACAAACAAGCATGCAGACGGCCTCACGAGGTCCTGGGCGTCTACGGAGTCTCCCTACAGGGAGTGTGTGCAGAGAGACAAGAGGTGTTCCCAGCCCTCCAGGAGTTCACGGTTTTCCTGAAGACAGTCTGCAGCAACACTGCGCACGGGGTCGGGTGCGACTGTCACACCCCACAACCTAAGCTGGGCAGGAACGCAGCAGGGAGCAGCGGTGGGCAGCGAGCGGGGCCGGCCACTCAGGCCCCCGGCCCAGGCCACCTACCCTACGAGGACTCCCTCCGCCAAGCTCTCAGAGGCCCCTGCCTAGCTCGGCCCTAAAGCCCTTGCCCTGGCCTGCAGGGCTGGGGCCGCCGGCCGGGCACGTCCGTCCTCCTCTTCGCAGATGTTTCTAGGTTTTGCTCCAGCGCGGCCCCCCCTCTGTGGGGGGATGGGGCGCGGAAGGCGGAGAGGGCACCGGACCAAACCGTAAACAGATGCCCACCGGCCTGTGCAAAGTGTCTGGGCCCTGCTGGCACCCGGCATGAGGAGCGGGGAGAGCGCGGGGGTCCGGAGCCCCGGAGGGAACGACGAAAGAGCAGGGGCAGAGCTGCTTTCCAAGAAATCCTGGAAGTCCTGCTTGCCGGTCCTACCAGCCGGCCCCGGCGGAGCTGGGGGAGGGGCTCCGGTGTCACCCGGACCCCGGGCCCCGGCGCGCCCCCAGGCCCTCCGCGGACCCTCCACCGAGGCGGGGAGCGCGGGACCGCGCGGGCGGGCGGGGCGCCGCGGCGCACTCACCTCGGACAGGCCGCCGCGGTCCTCGGCGTCCTGCCCGCTCAGCACCTTCTTCAGCTTGTCCATGGCGGGCTCGGTCCACCCCGGCTCCGGCCGCCTGTCGCGCTGGCTGCGGCGCGCGCTCTTCCGGGCGCTCGGCCCCCGCCGCCTCCAACCGCGGCGCGCCCCGCCCAGGTACCTGCCCACCGGGCGGCCGCCCGCGCAGGCGCCCCGCCAGCCCCGCGCCTACGCTCTGGTTTCGGTCCCGGAAGGAGGAGCGGGCGGGAGGCGCTGGATTTAAGGTCGACCGAGCGCGGCTAAAGCGTAGTTCTGCGTCCGGCGCCGCCCTCCGTGCCCCAGCCGACCGCACTCCCGGGGCCCTCGTAGGTTCAGCCGCCAAACGCCGAGTCCCTAGCACGTGCCAGGCACTGCGGAAACAAAGACGGTGAAGCCTGGACCCCCCTCTCCTCCCGCCCCACGCGCCCTCTGGTGTGGATGCAGACTTGGAAACAAATGCTCTGAGGAATCCGCTCTCTGGTTGTAATTACACTGAAAACAACTGTTTAAAAATCACTTAAGGCCAACTGGAGTAAATTCAATCTATAAGAAGTTTGTGGAAACGTTCGCAAGATAAACACTACTGTAATTCCAACTGGAAATGCATCGAGAGGAATGATTTGGGCAAAAACTTGAGGAATGGGTAGAACTTGCTTGAGGGAGTGGGGAGAGGTATATTAGATTGTTTTGTCTTTCTTGGATGGTTTGTCTTACTGACCTCAAACTGGACTCCAGCGCTGATGACTCTATGTTGGAGAATCCATGTAGTTCTCAGGACGGTGCCAGAGAGAGGATGTGAGCTCACATCTCAAACTGCTTGCTGGAGAATGTCTGGAAAACTGACTTCAAGATTAAATAGGCTTACAAAAAACAAATCCACAGAGAGGTTACCAGGAGCACCCACTAGAGAATCTTACTGCACACTCTCTCACCACCCCACCCCCCCCACACACACACATGAAAGAGTAGGAATACTGTGTCTGAATGGAAAGAATTTAGATGTTACCAAAAACTTGTTAGAAAGTATTATAAATTAACCAAGCAAAGGGATTTGCACTGGGCCCTATACAAGTCAAATGGCTGTAATTGCACCCCATGTGACTTCATCTTTATGGTTAGGCAAATGTGCTATGCTTTATAATCTTAATTTACACCTGAAATCTTTTTTTTTTAATAAATTTACTTATTTATTTATTTATTGGCTGCTTTGGGTCTTTGTTGCTGCGGACAGGCTTTCTTTAGGGGCGAGAGGAGGTTACTCTTCATTGAGGGGAGCGGGTTTCTCATTGCAGTGGCTTTTCTAATTGTGGCTGGCAGGCTCTGGAGCGCAGGCTTAGTAGTTGCGGCTCACAGGCTTAGTTGCTACGTGACAGATGGGGTCTTCCCAGACCAGGGTTCAAACCCATGTCCCCTGCATTGGCAGGTAGATTCTTAACTACTGTGCCACCAGGGAAGTCCCGCACCTGAAATCTTGAATAACAAATGCTGTTGCTCTTGCCTGGATGCTCTTTACCCTCTTGTTTCACTCAAGAAAATGCGTACACACATTTCAAGACTCTTCAAGTATCAGGACAGAGTAGAAAGTTCATCCATGCTGGATTCAGGAAGATCCAGGAGTTACAACTCTAGCGCTATCATGTACTAAATGTGTGGCATTGAGCAAGTTACTTAACCCTTCTGGTCCTCAATTTTCTCATCTGTGAAATGGACATAAATGACTACCTATGCAAGTTATTGTGGGAAGTAAACATGACTATATGTACAGAGCCTGGAACATGGCAGGCACTCAGTTAGCAACTCATGGAAGCTAGTTTTACTCTGCCGTATCCTCTGGGCCAACCCACACTGATGTGGCAGTTGCACTTTCCTCTGTGTTCCCAAAACACCTTAAACACACCTGTAAATACTCATCTCACAGTATTATCTTTATTCATGTTCAAGTCTGTCTCCTTTACATTGTGAGAACCTCACAGTGTCATTCAGTTCTTTACTCCCTGAACCCAGAAAAGCACCCACAAAATAGGTGCTCAGTAAATCTTCATTGAGTGAGTCAATGAATGAATGAATGAGAAACTTTGTGTTTGCCTTTTGCAATTTAGTGAATTGTAACAGCCAGACAGACGGGCAGATAGGGCAACACTTAAATGACCATGGTACCCAAGTCAGCAGGGAAAGCCTATTTTTGTCAGCAAAGTGAGAACACTGGGCTGCCCTCCACCTCCACTCTGCATTCATCACAGTAAATGAGATTTTGATCAGAAAGACCATATCTGTAATCTCACCCCATGACTAAGATCAGAATTTCCCTTAGGGCTGGGTAGGGATAGACTCTGCTCTTGGCCCATGCTGGCAGGGGAGTCTGCAAATCACAAACGTACACAAATGCATTAAAGAACACAAGCCGTGCGGCACAGCCACACAACAACAGCCGCAACACCACCAACAATAAAACTATAGCTCCACGTGTATCCGTCAGTGTAGGAGACAAACGTAATTTAACAATTGTTTAGCTTGATTTACAGCTTTCACATATTTAGACATATTGACTTCCATTTGTACTATTTCCCAGATCCTACAAATCTTAGGGGCACACGTGCCTGTAAGTGGTCCAGTCAAAGGACTTGGGTTGCCTAAAGGGAAATGCTAGATGGGTTCAGATGTAATAGGACAAGGATTTTCTGTTTTAAAATGGGAGAAAAATAAGCCTGCTAACAAAGCATCAGTGTACAAGCTTTATGTTCAAGTGGTGATGAAATTACCTGAAGCAGGAGATTATAAATCTTGAGATCCAGACAGCCCCATCTACAGCAAAACAGTATCTCAGCCTGAGGCAGAAGGGCGAGGTATCTGCAGCCAGCAGGATTGGAACATGGGATCTTACCTCAGGGAAAGCCTGGTCGGTCTCCTTTCTCTCGAAGGTCTCTCTACTTTCTCGAGGACAGCATCCCTGTCCCCCATTGACTTAGCCTCACAGAGTCCTTCAGTCCTTTCACATTTACTGAGCACCTACTACATACCATATACAAGGCCAGATGCTTGATATTCAAATACAAAACTAAAGAGGCATTATCCCTGATTTCAAAGAACTTTAGAAATCAACCACCTCTCCTGCTGGAAAGAAGAAGGAAGCACTCTGAGTTAATTGCAGGACCAGTAAGAAAGAGGGAAGGAGGCAGAATATTAGCATCTACACTGGAGCCCAATGTTACTAGTGATATCACTATGCAAGTAGTTATGTAATGCCTGAGGAATACTCTCTTAAAATATATCTTAAAATATTCTAAAACTAACTTCCTCCCCCAGCCTTGTTCTCAAGGTTGCTGATTCATTTTTTAATTGGTCTGTTATTCACCTAAAAAAACATTTATTGAGTGCTATGTGCCAATGAAGAAACATGCAGTTCCTATTTTCAAAAAGGATAAAGTTACAAATGATGAGTTTTTGACCATTTTAGCAGGGAAATGAGGTTTTGGCCATTTTAGCAGGGAAAATTTTAGCAGGGAAATGAAAAAAGACAAAACAGTACCCACAGGACATGTGTTAGCACTTACGATGTATTTACTATGCAGTATACAACGCGTCACGTGTGCGTGGTATACTTCTTGGGAAGAATTGTTCTTTTTTCTGTAATTACTGATAATTTTCTGAAATGATAATGATAGGAAAAGGTAGGTGTTTTAAAAATATTCTTAGCAAGATTAAATATCTGTGGTCTTCTACAACTCTGTTCATAGTACCTTGACCTGATGCTTATGGGAGTTGTATACATGATATGGTAAAATGGTCAAGATATCAGTTGTCATACTGTGCAAAGCATGTCTGTGAAATCTGTAAGTCTGAGAACCACTGGTCTCATGGATCCATGAATAACTAGTTCTTCTCTACCTTCATTTCTTTTTTCCAACCATAAAATGGGTGTTTCACCAGGCTGTGTTGTCTGCTCTCTGTTTTCTCTCTTTACATATTCACCTTTGGAAAGTTTATTCCTTTCAGGGTTTCAACAACACATTTCTACAGTGCTTTACAATTTATAAAGTTCTTTTACAGTGTAAAGTAGTCCCTAGTGTCAAAAGGATACAGGTTTAAATCTAGATGCCTCCATCTATTAGTTTTGTGATCATGTGTGACCAAACTCAGGTTTGGCTGTTCATCACTTGAAAGCCAATAGTCAAGAGACAAGTGTTGGTTGGAAAGGAAAGCTTGCTTTATTCAGGAGTCTGACAACCTGGGGAGAAGGTGGACTTGTCTCCAAGAACCAACTTTGAAGATTCTGCTCGACCATGAAACTTTTTAAAGGGAGAAAGGGGAAGTTCATCGCAGTTCATCATTTGGGGAGGGGGTCAGAGTCTGCATTATCTTCCACAGTGTGCAGACTTTCTTCTGATTGGATGGTGGTGAAGTAACAGGGTGGTGCTCCAGGAATCTGGTGCTCAGCCCGAAGTTACCATCCTCCACCTGGGTGGGGGACTCAGTTCCTGCAAAAGAGCTCAAAGATATATTCCTTGAGGAGGAACTAGGACTCTCCTTTATTACTGCACTATTGTTTCTTGACTGCTCCTCCTTTGTTTATGCATCCCCTCACTTTTCTGATTAGCAACTTTTGAATCTCCCCCTTGGAGTTCAGGGAAGGTCTAGGAGCCTGAAGTCTCTTTTCTATAAACATGGAAAGGATTTATACCCAGAAGGGCCCCACAGGGTCCTACTCAGTTTCACATGGGCAAGTTATTCAATCTTTCTAAGACTTGGTTTCTTCATTTGTAAAAGGAGATAATAATAATACCTACTGCCAGGGTTTTATGGGGAGTGAATGAGATAATCAGTATAAAATGCTCACCATATCTTTCAACAAAAGGTACCAGGACAATTAGATATTGACATACAAAAGAATGAATTTGGACCCTTTTCTCAAACCATATGCATAAATTAAGTGAAAATAAATCATAGACTTAAATATAAGAGCTAAAAAGGCACCCCTCCTTCACCCCAATTTTGCCTATAAAATTCTTCCCCGAAACCCATCAGGGAGTTCAGGTTTTTCAAGCACAAGCCACCCATTCTCCTTGCTTGACCCTGCAATAAACTTCTCTCTGCTTCAAACTCCTGTGTTTCAGTTTGTTTGGCCTCACTGTGTGCCAGGCACATGAATTTGCAATTGGCAACAAAACTCTACAATTCTTGGAAGAAAATATAGAAATAAATCTTCATGATCTTGGGTTAGGCAAAGCCTTCTTAGATTTGACATCAAAAGCACAAATGACACAGAAAAAAAATAGAAAAATTGGACTTGATCAGAGCTAAAAGCATTTGTGCTCAAAGGACACCAAGAAAGTGGGGCGAAAAAAGCCACAGAATGGGAGAAAAGATTTGCAAATCATCTATCTAATAAGGGACTTGTATCTAAAAGGTGGAAAGAACTATTACAACTCAATAATAAAAAGACAAAGGACAAAGGCTCTTTTAAATGGACAAAGGCTCTTTTAAATGGACAAAGGCTCTGTGTAGACATTTCTCCCCGAAAGAGCCACAGATGGCCAATAAGCAATCATTAGTCATCAGAGAAGTGCAAGTCAAAACCACCATGAGATAAAACTTCACACTGACTAGGATAGGTATGATGAGAAAGAAGGATAATAATAACAAGTATTGTTGAAGATGTGGAAAAATTGGAATCCTCATTCATTGCTGGTCCAGAATATACAACAGGGCAGCTACCTTGGAAAACAGTTTGGCATTTCCTCAAAAGTTTAAAAATAAAGTTACCACCTGACCTAGCAATTCTACTCCCAGGCATATACCCAAGAAAAATGAAACCATATGTTTACACAGACACTTGTACACAAATGTCCACAGCAGCATTATTCATAGTTACCAAAAAGTGGAAACAACTCTAAATAAATAAACTGTGATATATCCACACAATGGAATATTATTCTGCAATAAAAAGGGAATTGAAAAATGATACATGCTACAAAATGGATGAACCTTGAAAATATGCTAAGTGAAAGAAGCCAGACATAAAAGATCACATGTTATATGACAATTCATATGAAATGTCCAGAATGGGCAAATTCAAAGAGACAAAAAGTAGATTAGTTGTTGCCAGGAGTTGGGGCAGAGGGGAATGGAGAGTGATGGCTAACAGGTACAGGGGTCTTTTGGGGTGAAAATGTTCTAAAATCAGTTGTGGTGATGGTTGCACAAACTGTGAGTATACTAAAATTTAAAAACTATTGAAGTGTACTCTGAGTGAGTTTTATGGGATACGAATTACACTGCAATAAATTTGCTTAAAAAATGCTTAGTACAGTGCCTAGTACATGTTTCCCAATCCATGAATGTTATTTATTCTGCAATGTAACAGGTGTCCACCCTTATCTTGCCCTAAATGTGTCCAAGTTTGAACTCAGAATATTGAACTAATTTATCTGCAGATACATGCGCACATGTGCAAAATGGACTGTGTAGAAGGTAATTCATTGTGGCATTGTCTACAATAGCAAAAGATTGGAAACAACCTGAAAGTCCTTTATGTGGGGAATGGTTAAATAAATTATGATATACTCAGTCACAAGAATACAAAATAGTCACTAAAAGACTATTAAAAGAAGAATGAGGGAGTTTTTAATATGCCGATATGAAACTGTTTCCAAGATACACTGTTAGGAGAAAAAGAAAAAATCAGGTCCAAACAGTGTAGGAGAAGATAAATAGATGATGACTACATAGATAGATGATAGACATATGTATGTGTATACATATATATATGTATATTTGCTTTTATATGCATGAAATATATCTGGAAGGACTAAAACAATAAAAAACAAAAAATACTGAGATTATTCTTTACCTCCAGGGAAGGAATTAAGTGACCATGGGCCAGAGACCACATCACTATATATCTTTCACTGACTTTTCAATTATGAACCTTGTGAATGTGCCTGCTATTCAAAAATATAGACACAAAAGGTCACAGATTGTATGATTCCACTTACACGAAATATCCAGAATAGATAAATCCACAGAGACAGAAAGCAGGGTGGTGGTTGCTAGGAGCTGGGGGGAGGGGTGGAGGCTGGGGAGAAACTGCTTCCTGGATAAAGGGTTTTACCTCAGAGTGATGAAAAGATTTGGAAACTCAACAGAGGAGGTGGCTGCCTAATACTGAGAACACGCTAAATGCAACTGAATTGTTCAGTTTGAAGTTGTTAATGCAAATTTCACCTCAATAAATTATTTTTTAAAAGCAAGAAAGATGGAGAGGGAAGGGAAAGAGAGAGAAAGAGAGAAAAGGAAGGAGAGAGGAAGGGGAGGGTGCAGAAGTTCCATCATGAAACTGAGGCAACGGACTTGAAGAGGGGTTGAGCAAACAGCCTGGCATGGAGTTGTCAGAACTAAGAAGGGAAACGAGGGAGGAAACAATTGACACAGAGACCAGGGAGGTACCCGTGAGAGGATCAGGCCGTGGGATCAGCGCCAGAGCACAGCCGGGCACGCTTCCTTCTGCCTGCTGGGCCCTCCACCATGCTGTTCAGGGTGTGTCTTTTAACTACCCACACAGCAGTTGAAATCTGCTCCGGCCCCCACCACCCACCCACCATCGTGAGGACCCAGAGAACCGGATGCTCCTGCTTGCCACCCCCTCCCCCACCTCGTCAGAACCACCCACTTCCAGCCTCTCTGCACGTAGGGCCACTCCCATCTGGTTGCCTAGATGGCTGTGGCCCCCATCATGGCCAGGCAACGTCTCCTTTTAAAATTTCATACAAACAGCGGATTCTCCCAGGATAGTAGGGGTAGAGTCTGATCCTCTCCAAGGCCTCCCAGAACTTCCCCTCCATACAAACTTCATTCTGTCCTCCTCAGTGGTGATCCACTCTTCCCAAGGTGAGCAAAGCAGTTCCGACACCTCCCCAAGAGCTCAAGCAAAAAATCTCAGTGGCTGGGACTTCCCTGGTGGTGCAGTGGTTAAGGATCTGCCTACCAATGCAGGGGACACGAGGTTGATCCCTGGTGTGGGAGGATCCCACATGCGGTGGAACAACTAAGCCTGTGCGCCACAACTACTGAAGTCTGCACACCTAGAGCCCGTGCTCCGCAACAAGAGAAGCCATTGCCCTGAGAAGCCTGTGTACTGCAATGGAGAGGAGCCCCCGCTTGCCACGCGTGCAGCAACAAAGACTCAGTGCAGCCAATAAATAAATAAATTTATTTTTTAAAAAAATCTGTTTCCCACTGCACAGTTATCACTCTGCATACCTGCTAATCTCTCTATCCCTGCCCTTGTATTGTTACTACTCTATCTACTACCTGTCATTTGAACCTATCCTTATCAACACAATTATTTGAAGGAGGACGTCCTTCAAGTTTTCCTCTCCCCTCCATTCCCCCTGCTTCCCTCCCAGTCGGGTCCCAGTCACCTCACATGTGGGAAACTGCACTAGCTTCCGATGGGCTCCTTGTCTTTTCCTTGCTTCTGTCTCACATCCCTCCTGCCATCAAAGCACGTTTTATCACCTTCGTGTACCTTTTACATCAGGTCATGCCTCTTACTCCAAGGCCTGCACCTGCTTCCCCCTATTTTCACCATCAAGTTGAAGGTCTTACCCACCATTCAGGGCCCCTTTAAATGGCCCCAAACTGACTTTCCAGACTGGTCTCCAAACACAGCGATTTAAGCCTCATGCTCTGCACAATATATACTGACTGACTTTAAACACTACACATTAAGATTAAAAATGCACTATTCCTGCTAAATGTTTATCAGATGTAGGGTGTCCAGTCACGGGCAGACTCTGATAGGCTAGGAGAACATTATTACTTGCAGGTGATTTCTGCATTTAAATACGGCTAAACCATTCCACTAAGAACCAGGAATTCTTTCAGTGCTGCACACAGACGATATCTTTTAGTGGACTGGTTCAACAAGTTGGTCAGAGGCCATTGGGTGAACTGTGCCCCATCTCATGGGTTTCCAGCCATCTCTGCTCAGGAACCCGATTCCTGAACATTAGTCATCACCAGGATGTGCTTTGTTGAGTCCTACTCATGAGCCAGTCCCCTTGCATGTATCAGATTTAGTTTACTCCTCTCCACAACCCCAAAAGGTAGATACTATTATTATAATCCAGTTTTCACAGATGAGAAAATTGAGGCTTAGAAAGGTTAAATAACTACCTCTGGGTTTCTGAGTTCCATATAAACCAGCCTAAGTCCTAAGCCCCTTTTCTAACCAACCTCCAGGATGCTACCCAGGGTAGGTACAGTGAATTTGCTGTAACTTCCTTCAACCCACTGTTCCACCATGCTATTTCATGTTAGGTTTAATAAATGTCTTCAGAGGGTTCTCTCTGACTGGGTCACACCATCCCCTGAAGGATCTTTGTAAACCTAACTCTGACTTAGGTGCTGCCTTGCTTAAAATCTCCCACAGTGTGGTAAACTGAAAAATGTCCCCTACGAGATATCCATGTCTGAATTGCTACAATCTGGGAATGTTATCTTATATGGCAAAAAAAGTGTGTGTGTGGGCAGGGGCAGAGTGTATTATGCAGATGCAATTATTTTAAGAATATTGAGATAGATTATCCTCGTTTATCCAGGTGGGCCCTAAATGCAGTCATATGTATCCCCGGAAAAGGAAGGCAGATGATTTGACACAGATGGAAGAGGAGAAGGCAGAGCGACCAAAGATTGGAGGGACAGAGCCGCAAGCCAAGGAATGCCAGAGGCCACCTGAACCTGGAAGAGGCAAAGAAAGGATTCTCCCCTCGAGCCTCCAGAGGGAGCAAAGCCCTGCTAACACCTTGACTGGCGCCTTTCTGGCCTCCAGAAGTGTGAGAGAATAAATTTCTGCTGTTTTAAGCCATCACATTTGTACTAATTTGTTGCAGCATTCCCCAGGGAACTAATGCACATGGGTCCCCACCACCTACAAGTAAACTATGGCTGACTCAGTAGCACACACCTTCCTTTATGGACTCATTTCTCCCCTTTCTCTGACATACCCGGGCCCCAAACATAAGGGACAGAAGTTCCTGAGCTCGTTGAGTTCCCCACCTTGTCCTCCGGGAAAATACCTGCTCTCTTTCCCATCCTTGTCCCCTTCTCTCTCCCAACATACAGTGCTCCCAAGTCACCTGATTCTTACCTCTGTCTTAACACTTACCACAATATGCTCTAGTTGTCCATACGCTATTTCTCGCACTCACATAAGGGTCCTTACAGGGCACGGACCCTGTCTTGTTTGCCTTCGCATCTCCAGCGCCAAGCACAGTGCGGGGACACACAGTAAGTGCTAAACGAATGAATAAGTTTAGCACCAGAGTAGGTGTTAAGGAACCTACTGCACCACTGCCCATTTGGCTTTCTATTGGCCATTCTCCTTACTCCCCACTGCACAATGCGGAGGCAACCAGCTCCTCCAGACTGCGTGGTACCCTCCTGCTGCACAGCCTCTCTGTACGTCTGTCTTGCCAGGGTGGACAAGCAAGCAGCTTTCAGGTGAAAGTTTACATATGCCTTGTTGAATTTCATCCTCCCCTCAGCAAGAGCTAAAAAGAAAACAGCTTTCAGAGAGTGTCCAAGAAATCTGTGTTCAGTGCTCTCTACGGAGGTAGCCCTGAGGAAATAGAAAACAAGACAGACCTCTGAGCATTAATGCATGAGATTAAGACAGGGACCATCGGAGCTGAGATATGCATGCCTGGTGATCTTAAAGAAAAAGACCTAAAAGATATTAGGATATCGAGATTGAATGTCATATATCTGGAGAGGATAAAGGGGAAGGAAAGCCGATTCCTCAGACTGATTCATCCTAGAGGCTAAAGAAAGAAGAGTCTAAGCCAACGCTGGCAAAGTCCATTTACTCACAGGGCAGGTACGGTGTGGTTCTGGTGCATGAATTCTGCCCAAACCAGGGACATCCCCATCATATTTGTGAGAACCTGGGACCGCTGACTGTGCAAATCCTGAACTTTATTCTTTTTCTCTGATTGCTTGCTTACCAAGCAGCCTTCTCCATTATAACCTGCTGCTCCCAGCAGAACATCAGCCCTCTGTGTGGTCACAAGTCAGACCTTGAACCTGTGAAGCCAAAAGGCTGGACTAGGGAGACCTCTTCAGGGTCATGGCACCCTTTGAGGATTTGCCTGGGCAGCCAGACTTCCTCTCTCCATGCAATGGGTATTCTTGCCCCTTCTTGAATCCTTCACATAAGGTAAATAAGTGAAGTAGAAAAGGAGCCTTGATGAGCCAATGAGGATAGTGGTTCTTATTCTATTTTGGTGTCATAGACCTTTCTGAGAATATAATTGTCATAGAGCCTCTCTCTACAGGCCCATGTGCAGAAAAGTTATGTGGAGCAGAAGTTCAGCCGTTGCCTGTGGGTACCTGGTTAAGAACCCAGGCTTAGCAGGGAAACAGACACCAGCTTTCTTTTTCTACAAGTCCTAGATTGATTTTAATGGTGGTGTGAGAGTTCAGATATATTTTTTCAAAGTCCCTTTGGGGAGAGGCATGATCGTTTAAAGGAGGAAAAAGAACGAAGCGAAATTGTTTGACATCTTATCATCACTCCTCAGGGATTCTCACCACCCAGCAGCCCCTTGATCAATTACAAACCGGGCTGGTAAAGGAACAGTTATGGGGGCAGAGGCCAAAGAAACCACTTCAGTTCAGGAGTGCACAGAAGTGGGGACAATTAGAACAAGACTTCTCATCATCACTGCAGGGGAGTAAGTTTGCAATACCTGAAATTGGGGGGTTTTAGCAAAGGTTGTGGATGCCCCCCCCCATATTCCTTCACCCACCTGAATCCTCCTGCACCCGTGGCAGACATCCTGGCATGCAGATAGCATCTCTCCCCAAGCCCTTTCTTGCATTTGTGTGTGTGTGTGTGTGTGTGTGAGTGAGTGTGTGAGACTGTGTGTGTGTGTGTGTGCATGCACGCATGTGTGCACTGGCGTGTGGGAGTTAGGGGAGCTATCACTTGGAGCCAGGCCCTCCTCCTCTGCTGGGACAATCCAAGGCACGTTCCACAAAGCATCTCAGAAGTCTCCAGCAAGAGGTAACCTGCGCATTCCTTACACTCCATTTTGCCTTGCCGCCATTATCTCCCTTTCTCCACGTTCTCGCTTGTTTGTTCTTCCTGAGATCACCTCCCAACTTACCCCCATCTTAGTGCTGGTCTCAGGCTATGCTTTGGAGAAAACCCAAACCAAGAGTGGGGTGATATTTGCTGTAATGAGCTTTTATTTCTGTCTCTGACAGAATCAGATCTCATACTCACACAACACTAGTCCAGCCTTCAAAACCTCACAGGTGTTTCTCTGCCAATGCCCTAAATACACGCTGAGTAGGAAAAACCCACCCACCTAAAGATGTTTACTGGAAGTGATACCAGTGCAGACAGACTTCCCATAAGCACTATCTAGCCTAATAGTGACAAAGCAACTCAGTAAAGCCCCAAAGCAAGACCAGGCCTCATGTTTACAGGAGAATTACATCCTAGGGACTGCTAAGTGTGTGCTCCTAGGAAAGATTAAGGAAAGCCTTTGATGTTCTGTAAATGCCTGAGGGAAGCTATGTGGTTAACCATGTAAGGAAAGAAACTAGATGCTTTCTGGTTTCTGGAACCAGTGTTATCTGGAACCTTATTTTGATTGACTTAATAATAATTCTTCACGAAGTTACTATGAGAAATGGATGATAAACAAGTATAAACCATGAAGCTTTCAATCGCCTCATTTACAATAATACCGATTGCTCCATTGGTTATACCCTCTCCTGAATCACCATTCTGATTACCGACTATTCCCACAGACGTGACTGTCCCCACAACACCGCAGCTCCCAGCCTATTTCTGTGAAAGCAGTTTTGCTGAAAGCTCTATCATCTCTATATTTGAATCTCATAGTCCAGTCTGGCACTACTGCCATCACCACTGCCCCCAAACTGTATCAAAACTAGCTATACCTCCATGTTGCCCTTAGAAACCCCAGTCCCCTCACTAGTTCTGTTGCAGCACTCCCCACAGATGACAACTCCTTCCTTTGAACATTCTGCTCTTCCCTTGGCTTCTACTACTCTCCCCTGGTTTCTATCTACTCGCTGGCTGTTCTTTCTCCCCTCTCTGATGTCCAAGTGTTGCTCAGGGATCCCTCCAAGGCCTTCTTCATTTCCTTAAAAAATTTTCAAAGTGATCTCATTCATTGCTATGACTTTAAATGTTATCTATATTGGCGATAACCCCAATTTTTAGCTCAAGACATCTTTTGAGCTACGGATTTCATTACCCATCACGCTACACATTAAACATTTCCATTTGGACCTCTCAGAGGCATTCCAGACCTCACGTGGTCAAACAGAACTTTCATTCCTCTAAGTTTGTCTCTCCTTTCTGTCCCCATCACCTTGCACAGCGTCAATATCTCCCTCCTTGGTCAAGAAAAAACTTAAACATCCTCCTTCATTCCTCCATTTCCTCCATTCTTCATGTTGAATTTATCAGAAAACACAATACATTCAACTTTAAAAGTATACTTTGAGTCCAGTTTTCTTCATATGCACTGCTGCATCCTTAGTTCAAATGGCATCACCCCTCACCTGGCCTCCTGCTACAGCCTCCTTAATTGAGTCTCTGCTTTGCCTCGTCCTACCTTCAATCCATCCCCACGTCACAGCTACAGTGAATGTAACATATAAGTCAGATCACTTGCCTCCATACTTCTCATTGTTTCCATCGCACCAAAATCTATCCTCCTTAAACATGAACTATAAAACCCTAAATTATCTGGCCTTAACTAGTTTCTTCAACCTCACTTTGTGTTCAAGCAACCCAGGTCTCTCCACTTCCATGAATTTGCCAGTCTCTCCTACCTCGAGGACTTTTCTCATACTGTTCCTCTCTTAGAAAGCTCTTTCCACCCCCAAACAAATCGTATGGCTAATTATTTTCATCCTTCAGGTTTTGTTTAAATGTCATGTCCTCAGAATAGTTCCCAGCCAACTTCCTCTTGGTTTTTAAATTGCTCCTCAAATTCTTTTTGTTTTTAAACTCGTGTTTATTTAAGAGGTATAATTACATATAAGAAAATTCACCCTTTTTATGTGTACAAGTCAATGAGTTCTGACAGACCTATGTGGTCATGTAACTACCACCACATAAGAATATGGCATATTCCATCACCTCCCCCAAATTCCCCTCACATCCCTCTGTGTTCAGTAATCTCCCCTCCTCTTGCAACCACTGATCTGATTCCTGCCCAATACGTTTGCCTTTTCCAGAATGCCATCGTGACGGTTAATTCTACATATTGACTTCTATGAGCCAGAAGGGTGCCCAGACATTTGTTTAGACATTACCCTGGGTATGTCTGTGAGGATGTTTCTGGAAGAGATTAACATGTGAATTGGTAGACTGAGTAAAGCCCATTGTCCTCCTAATGTTGGTGGGCCTCATTCAGTCAGTTGAAGACCTGAAAGGAACAAAAAGGCTGAGTAAAAATGGACTCCTCCTCCTTGACTACCTTGAGCTGGGACAAAGGTCTTTTCCTACCTTTGGACACAAACTGAAACATAGGCTCTTCTTGGGGGTGGCTTTCAGACTGGAATTTGCACCATTGGGTCTCCTGGGTCTCCAGCTTGCTGACTATAGATCTTGGGAGTTTTCAGCCTCCATCATTGCGTGAACCAATTTCGTATAATAAATCTCTTTTATATATGTATATATCTCCTATTGGTTCTGTTTCTCTGGAGAGCCCTGACACAGCTGTATAAATGAAATTATGCAGTGAATAGTCTTTCATGCCTGGCTGCTTTCACTTAGCATGATGGTTTTGAGATTTACCCATGTGGTTACATATATTAGTAGTTAGTTCCATTTTAGTGGTGAGTAGTAAAGATGTACCACAATTTGTTTATCTGGACATTCGGATTGTTTTCCGTTTTTAGCAATCGTGAATACAGTTGTTACAAATATTTGTATGCAGGCCTTTGTGCTGACAGGTTTTATTTCTCTAGGAGTAGGATTGTTGGGTTGACTGGTAAGTGAAAGTTTTTCAGAAACTGCCAAACTGTTTTCCAAAGTGATTGAACCATTTCACATTCTCCCTGGCAATGTGTGAGACTGCAGCTGTTTCATATCTTCACTGCCAATTGGTACTGTCAGATTTTAAATTTTAGCTCTTATAATAGGTGTAGTGATATCTCATTAAAGTTTCCATTTGTATTTGCCTAATAACCAATGATTTTTGAGCATCTCTTTATATGCTTATTTACCATCCACAACTTTTTTAATTGGATTATTTCTGTTATTGAGTTTACTTCTTTATATATTCTGGGTATAAGTCCTTTATCACATATGTATCTTATAAATATTTTCTCCCAGAATGTGGGTTATCTATTGATATCCTTAACAATATCTTTCAAAGAGTAGTTTCTCATTTTAATGAGGGCCAATTTATCATTTTTTTCTCTTTAAGTTCAATGCTTTTTGTTTTATTGAAGAAATCTTTGCCTACCTAAAGTCACTAAGATTTTTGTTTATTTCCACAACTTTCAAAATTTTAGGTTTTACATTCAGGTCTATGATTTATTTTAATTTTTGTGCATGATGTGAGATAAGGTTCAATTTTTTTTTTTGCATGTGAATGTCTAATTGTTCCAGTATCATTTGTTGAAAAGACTACCATTTCCTATAAAATAAAGAACAAGGACCTACTGTATAGCACAGGGAACTATATACTCAATATTTTGTAATAATCTGTAAGGGAAAAGAACCTGAAAAAGTATACATATAACTGAATCACTTTGCTGTACACCTGCAACTAACACAACATAGTAAATCAACTATACTTCAATAAATTTTTTTTAATGTCAAAAAAACACTATCGTTTCCCTGTTGAATTACCTTTGCATTTTTGTTCAAGGTAGATCTGTAGGTCTATTTCTTTTCTTTCTTTTTTTTTTTAATAAATTTATTTCTTTATTTATCAGATGCATTGGGTCTTCATTGTTGAACTTGGGCTTTCTCTATTTGTGGTCAGCGGGGGCTACTCTTCATTATGGTATGCGGGCTTCTGAGTACGGTGGCTTCTCTTGCTGCAGAGCACAAGCTCCAGGCATGCGCGCTCAGTAGTTGTGGCTTGTGGGCTCTAGAGTGCAGTCTCAGTAGTTGTGGTGCAGGGGATTAGTTGCTCCACAGCACGTGGGATCTTCCTGGACTAGGGCTCAAACCCGTGCCCCCTGCATTGGCAAGTGGATTCTTTAACTACTGCGCCACCAGGGAAGTTCCTGTAGGTCTCTTTCTTGATTTACTATTCTGTTCCATTGATCTATATGTCTATCCTAAAACAATTGTCATATAGTCTTGACCACTGTGGCTCTAGAATAAGTTTTGAAATCAGGGAATTTGAGTCCTCCAACTTTATTGTTTTTCAAAATCGTTTTGGCTATTCTAGATTCTTTGGATTTCCACACATTTTAGAATCATCTTATACATGTCTAACGAAAAAGTCTGCTAGGATTTTGAATGGGATTACGTTGCTTCTGTAGATCACCTGCGGAGAACCAGCATATTAACATCTTGAGTCTTTCATTCTATGAGCCTGGTATTTGTCTCCCTGTATGTCCTTCTCTCACCAGAGGTTATTTGGGTATTTCCCAGATATCTTCTGTAACTGGTTTTTACTAGTTTAATTCTGTTATGGTCAGAGAACATAATACACATAATGTCAAGCGTTTTCTTTGTTGAGGTTGGTTTTATGGCCTAGAATATTCTCTATCTTGGTGAACGTTCTAGATGTACTTGAAAACAACGTGCATTATACTGTTGTGTGAATTTCATGTCCTTCTCCCAGTGGTAGCAGACTTCTCTTTTTGCTTTCCATGTAGTACACTGGGCCCAGGTTTTTCTGTTCCTCCTCCAAGATCAGAGATTACTTGCTTATACTCCTTCTCCAGCAGTAATGGTCCTTTGTGTCCGGAAGACAGAGTATTTCCTATTTCTTCTCCCAGAAGCAGATGGGTTTTGCTTTTATTCCTCCCCCAGAAATAATGGCTCTTATTGGGAGATTTGGATTGCCACACATTACTAATAAGAAAAAAAATACCAAATTGTACACTCTAAATATATGCAGTTTATTGTATGTTAACTGTATCTCAATAAAAGTTCTAAAAAGAAAAAGAAAATAATGGCTTTTGCTGGGGCCCTGAAGGTGTATGATTTGTTGTTCTTCCCCCAGCAGCTTAAGTTTTTGCATCCTTCAAAAGAAGGGTCTAAGGTAAATGGGCAGGGTTTCATACCAATCCCTCAGCACTGGACAGTTACCTCCTGCCTGCCTGAACCACTGACAGGGACCTTCTGGTCTCCTGCCCTTGCCCGTGTTTCTTTCTTTTTTTTAATATTTATTTATTATTTATTTATTTATTTTTATTGGCTGTGTTGGGTCTTTGTTGCTGTGTGCAGGCTTTCTCTAGTTGTGGAGAGCAGGGGCTACTCTTTCTTGTGGTGCACGGGCTTCTCATTGCAGTGGTTTCTCTTGTTGCGGAGCACGGGCTCTAGGTGCACAGGCTTCAGTAGTTGCAGCACGTGGGCTCAGTAGTTGTGGCTCACGGGCTTAACTGCTCCACCTGCCCATGTTTCTTATGAGCACTGGCATGGGCCCTTGGGAAAACACGTGTGTGAGTGTATGAAGTCCTCTTATTTGAGACTCTCACCTCTTCCAAACTGACACACTAGCCCATACTGAGCCTTTCAGGATTTGTTAAAATTTTAGTTGCTTTTTTTCTTACCTGCTTGTACAGTGGCCATCTCTTTCTCTCATGCTCTAAGATGAAACAATTGGTAGGTCCCACCTCTTGCTGGAGGGCTTATCACTCTTTGGGATTCAGTTTACTTTGCTTTGCAACCTCCACTCTCTGATATAGAAAAGCTATAATTGTATAGATTACCCAGCTTTTCCTCCTGGTTAAGTTAGGAGTGACATTCTCTTGAGGCTTTCTACATCCTTCTCCAGGTAGAACTCTGACTACCCCTACCAAAGGTGATTTTTTAATTCTCTTAAGTCAGTATTATTTCCATCACTGCAATTACTAAAATTTATAATTATTTTTACTTTGCCTCCACGAAGACTTTAACTCCACAAAGACAGATAGTAAAGTCATCCTTCAGTATCCACAGAGGATTAATTCCAGTCCCCTCCCCCCACCAAAATCTAACGATGGTCATGTCCCTCATATAAAATGGTATATTTGCATATAACCTACACATATCCTCCCATATACTTTAAATCACCTCTAAACTACTTATAATACTTAATACACTGTAAAGGCTATGTAGATAGTTGTAAATAGAATGTAAATGCTATGTAAATAGCTGCCAGGTACACAGCAAATTCAAGTTTTGCTTTTTGGATATTTTTTTTGGTCATGCCGAGAGGCATGCCAGGATCTTAGTTCCCTGACCAGGGATCAAATCCATGCCCTCTGCTTTGAGAGCACGAAGTCTTAACCACTGGACCACCAGGGAAGTCCCACAGAATTTGTTTTTCAATATTTTCCATCCATGATTGGTTGAACCCACAGATGCAGAACCCGCGGATGTGGAGGGCCGATTGAATAAACTCTTCATTAACGTAATCCGTGTACCTAGCACCATACTGGACACACAGTACTTAAAACTAAATGGGATGGGGCTTCCTAGGTGGCGCAGTAGTTAAGAATCCGCCTGCCAATACAGAGGTCATGGGTTTGATCCCAGCTCCAGGAAGATCCCACATGCCGTGGAGCAACTAAGCCCGTGTGCCAAAAAAAACAAACAAACAAACAAACAAACAAAAAAAACTAAATGGGATGATATACCACAAGTGTTTGTATTTTCAAAAACAGAAAGCTTACCCTATCATACATAAAACAATGGCTAATTAAAACATCCACAGAAGTATTTTCCGTAAGATGTTATGGAAAACCCCAAATGAACTTTATGGCCAACCCACACTAGGGGACAAGAGGGAGAGGAAGAACAAGAGCCCAGTAGCTAAACTGGAGGATTACATTCTGGACTATCCATTAGATTTTCATTTATAACTGCCTGGAGAACCTGGCTATAATGTTGGCCAAAATCAAAACATAAAGCACAAACAAGAAAGGTATACCAAACCTTTTTTTAATTAAGCTTCAAGAAAAACGAAATTAAATGAAATAGCAAAACACAGATCAGTAATTACTTATTTATTCTCCTCTTACAAAAAGACACTTGGAACAAATAAATACAAAATGGTGTATGTCTTGTTTAGCAATGGGCAAATACAAGTTTTCTCGGTATTCTCCACAGGAATAAACTGATGAAGTCTTCAGAAGTACCCTCATTCTATTCACCTTCCACCTTCTATAAAATGGTCAATTCTACAGTTTTAACAATGGATTCTCAAAATAAGTAATCTAAGACTGATTCAGGGGCTAAGACATCTGAATCAAGTTAACAGATATGTATAATATGATGCTGCCCAGAAACCCCAACTAATTCAACTAATGAATATTCTTACAAGTTTTTCATTTTTTATAATTTGTATGACTAAAGAGTCTGTTCTGTTCAAATCTGCATGGGAAATAAAATAAACAGAAAGCAGAGTACAATATATACACTTTTCTGTCCTAAGAGAAAACATTAAGTACAGGTATATTTATCATACAGTGAACATGCCATGTATTTTCTTACAGCCAACAAAATCCTTATTTCCTACACCTTGCAGATAAGCAGCAGAAGGCAAATACCCAAATCATTTGCAACCAAATTTAGCAATAAAATTAGCTAAAAAAAAAAAAATACATATAACAACACACCAGAGTCTGCACAATGATGAATATCCAATTGTATTTGTTTCACTAAAATTTATCTTCAGGCTAATACCTGAAGAGTTTTGCTAATACTTACAATTAAATATTCTTCTTTAATGATTTATGCAAGTGGGAATATGTACAATAGCTGTTTCAAACCAGAAAAAATGGGAGTAATTCTTTTCCCCTGCCCTATAAATAAAATATATTTTTAAATCTATTTAAAGTAATTTCTTACTTGGTGCTTTATAACCACTTTCTACTTTATGGAGACCATTTAAAAAGGCAGAATATAAAATGTTTAAAGGGTCGTCATCAAAGTAACCAAATGGATTTTAAATTTACTTTTGTAAACTTTCTGTACTACCTAGGTCTTGCACTAATTAATTACACTTTATTGGATCCCCTGTAATGTTAAAAACATGAATCTTTTTTTTTTTCTGGCCATGCTGCATGGCTTGCAGGATCTTAGTTCCCCGACCAGGGACTAAACCCACGCCCTTGGCAGTGAAAGCTTGGAGTCCTAACCACTGGACTGCCAGGGAATTCCCAAAAACATTAATCTTAAAGAAAAACTGGCTTTTAGATTTTAAAATAGGCCCCCTCCTCCTCCACAGCTACCCTTCAAATATTTTAAGCAAAAAATTAATCTGGTTACTTTAGGAGTTGATGTAATTTTTGCTTAAAACAATCCATATTAATTCTTCAAAACTTTTTAGGACCAATATCAAGTTCAATATCCAATGGATTTATTCACTTTGAGGGTGCATGGAGGATGGAAGTAAAAAAATGTCAGTACAAATAGAACCACACATAAGAAAAAGCACCTAAAGATGGAGGAGAGACAGCTCTGACCATCAGTGGCAAACCATGTTCTTGTGTTTCCACGGACATAACACTTAAAGTTCTCCAAAAACCTAGTTTATTTGATTCTATGTCT
Source organism: Hippopotamus amphibius kiboko (assembly GCF_030028045.1). Taxonomy (NCBI): domain Eukaryota; kingdom Metazoa; phylum Chordata; class Mammalia; order Artiodactyla; family Hippopotamidae; genus Hippopotamus; species Hippopotamus amphibius. The sequence goes on along the minus strand of NC_080188.1, from coordinate 139,244,121 downwards.
GAAACTTTCTTTAAACTTCAAAAGCCAATTAAAATTTAGGGAGGTAATTTTTTTTTTTATTTCTGGGTACAGATCATTTGAGATCAATTTCCTAGGAGGCAAGTCATGATTCTCCAGAAGAGTGAGTAAACATCAAAAACCCAAGGTAAAGAGCCACTATACCAATGTGCACAATTAGGAATCCTATGAAAGTCACAAGGTGTTACGATTCAGTCATTTAAAAGAACTTCCTCATGGTAGAAGACAGTGTTTCATGATAGATGCAGATTATGCCCACTGTTTCTGAGCTGTACACACATCACCCCCTACTGGTGAGACCCCACTTTGTGACAATTTAGAAATTTGAATTTAACTCCAGAAATATAAATTTCTGGAATATGAATTTGAAGACACAGAGTACAAACAGCAGTTGAGTGGAACCTGCCTGCAACAATCTTTTATTTCATTTTTTCCTTTAATGCTACAGAAAATCTGCACACAGACAAGGCAATTAATTCTCATAATAAAAATACCCCCCTCCAAATAGCCCCAAGGTCTCCAGTCAGATTCCAAGGTGAGTATATGTTGTAACACATTCTATTCCACAGGTGTACGTTCTTTTGAATCTGCAGGGTTAGGATCAATTCTTTCTGGAAATACTAGCTTCTCACAAACTGCCTCCTTTATTGGTAAATACTGTGATATTTCATTAGGTTCCGTGAAGAGAGAAGGTGAAACATGCTAGGAAATACATAAATCACATTAGCATATATTAAGTTACTGCACTGATAGTTTTGCATTCCTAAAGCATGACAATTTTAAAATGAGGTACCATATATAAATATAAGGAGCATCATTAGGTATTCCTAATAATAACAGGATCTCTTGTTACTGACTCATTCAGCTCTGTTACTAGTTTCCTTCAAGATCATAGGGATATGTCATTTATAATGCTCCCATAAATGTCCTAAGAATTTAATACATCTTAATCCAATCCCCCTTTCCTATTATTTTTGTACCTTGAAAGCACTAGCCATCAGTTAAACACCAATATGTGCTCTAAAATAGACTCTAAATAAGTTTTCTAACCCATGTATATCCTATATATAGACAGAAATAAGCAATAAGGGTGAAAAAAAAAATACCAAGTTAGCAGGAAGGTATCACTTTTTAAACACCCATTATTGAATCCTATAGACTTGTAGAAGCCCTTTACAGGTCCCAGGGGAGAAAAAAAAGAAGCGGGGGAAATTATGCCCCCCAAAAATAAGTCATGGAAAGAACATCCTATTGCAGCTCTACCACCAACCAGCTGTGTGACTTGGAGTAAGTCACATCTCTGGATCTCAGTTTTTCCAGAATAAAATGTGACAATTGAACCAGATGATGGCTAAGGAATCTAACAATTGTAACTATAATTGAGGTAAGTTCCAGAAAAAATAGGCTCCAGTAGGATTTATCCTATTGAGCCCTATTAGGTAAATGAATGGATTTAGGGATGTAGATTTGGTGGATGGGTGGGGCAGGAGGGGGATACCATACTTAAAACATTAAAATTTAACTTCTAAAAACTGATATTTAAATACTGCACCATAGTAGCACTGACATATATACACTACCAAATGTAAAACAGATAGCTAGTGGGAAGCTGCTACATAACACAAGGAGTTCAACTCGATGATGGGTGACGACTTAGATGGCTGGGATAGGGAAGGTGGGAAGAGTCGCGGGAGGGAGGGGATATGGGGATATATGTATAAATACAGCTGATTCACTATGGTGTACAGCAAAAACTGGCACAACAGTGTAAAGCAATTATATTCCAATAAAGAGCTTAAAAATAAACAAATAAATAAATTAGTACTGTACCATTAAATTAGCAATTTTGCTCTCTCGTGATGTATATTCTCGCAACATGTAGGTCTTGTCAGCCTGTGTTTAAAAATTTTTTAAATTGCAATAAATTTATTTATATTGATTTACAAAATCCTTTCTATTAAACAGAACTGCCTACATCTTAAAACAGATTGTAAAAGTAGCATTGTCAGATAAGAACATCTAATTCTAAAGTGAGATAACAAATTTAAGAGTTCTGAATTAATTCCAATCTCTACAAATCACAGTAATATCAGATACACATATGTAAACAGATTTAATAATTATCATGTAAGAGAAACACAAACAAAGGTTTTTACTTTGAAAGAAAATGTGTATGTTAGTAAATGAGATATGCAAGAGATTTTAATATTACTTCAAGTTTGGAACTACATCTTAATTACCATCTACCTACGTAATTGTGGCTGTTCTTATGTTCCAGAAAAAAAGTTTAAACAAATTGTATTCTTTCCCATTTCTAAAAAATTCCTGTCAAATTGCTTATTTACAGCCGCTTTTTTGGTACTTCAGTTTTCCCATTTAAGACTTTTTAAAGTGAGGTTTTAGAAAGCAATTTATTACAATTTGTTTTTTTGGTAAAACATTATTTAATAAAAGACGAATCACAAGATTATGCTCCCTTAAAGTTTCAATCTTTTATATCAACAAAAACAGATTAATGCTCATTGTAAAAGACAATCAAATAATAAAGATGTATAGAAGAGTATAAATCATCAGCATCACAGTGTCTACGGATAACACTATCCTTAACATTTAGAACTCTCTACATAAAATCTTATATAGATTCATACTTGCATTTTAAAAGTCAACATTAATATGCACATCTTTCCAAATCAGTTAAATAACTTTCTGCCATTAATTTTAATGGTTGCATGGTTTTCTACTATATGGAATGTAAAAAATTAATAAACAGAAACCTCAATTAAATAGAGTTGGGAGACTAGAGCAGGGAGCTCTCACACACTGCAACCGTAGCAGAGCCCAAGAGAAAAAAGAAAGACTCCTCTTATTTCCTGGCAGGGACTCAGTCAATGGAGAGCCATGGATTCCCTGTTTACTGCAGCCCTGCCACCTTCCTTTTCCTCTCTATAAAAGCACTCTCCTTCCCTTGCCACGTGGGGACCTGCACATGGCTCACCATGGTTACAGACCCCAAACTGCAATTTTCTGCTGATCCTGAATAAATCCAATTTTGCTGGAGAAATATCTGGCAGTCTATTTGTTGTAGGTCAACAGGATATAAATGGCCATTTAAATCAATGCTCATTCAATGGGCATTAAAGCACCTTCTTTCTTTCCTTTTAGCTATTATAAACAATAGCATTTCCACAAATATTTATATATATACAACTCTATACAGCTGCCTGGTTAATATTTGTGGGTTACTGTATGTAAGAATCTTTTGAGGATAAATTCTGAAAAAAATCAATATTGTTGAGTTAAAACATTTCTAAAAATTTAGATTTCATTTTTTTTTCTGAGGGAGTAAAATGCAGCTTATTTCTAGTACTTTACTATCATTTTTTAAAAAGAAAAAGATCCATCACAGTGACCATGTTATTTCAAAGGAAAAAAAACTGCAGGATTTAGGAAAATACCAATTCAATCACATCTTACTGGGCTCATATTCCAGTTCTGCCAAATGTCTGTATAACTTGGGCAAGTTACTTAATCACTCTTTGCCTCAGTTGCCTTAACTATAAAACAGAGATAATAACAGCATTTATTTCAAAGGGTTGTTAGGAGAGTTAACTATTACTGACTGATACTGGTGGTCTCTTCTCTCATTCGTTATTCTGTATGATCACAAATATGACGTTAAATATTCACTCAAAAAGGATACGCTGCTATAAAGCTACTGGAAGAATTTTCATGACTCAATTTAAGCCTCCCCACCGCTACTCTTTTCACCTATTTTTTAAAAATTTTGTATGTTAACAGTTCCTTGAAATGGAGCACAGAGCTTTCAAACATTAAAACAACTATCAAAATAACTGTTCCATACAAATTTCTGGACCCCATGTGATTGGTATTTCTAATACCAGGGCATTACATAAACAACACATACTATAAAAAAAGTAAAAGTTAAGGGACAATTTTCTTAAACAGATTGAGTACACACGACATTTTTAGAAAAGCATCAGACTCTCCTTTATTGGGGAGTGTCTTTTAGAAAACATTTTCAGCTACTAGAACTTTTGGAAAAGATGTAATGTTTTGATAACTGTGCAATCAACAGTAAAACACCCAATCGTAAAGGTTACATAAGATAGCCATATAATATAAACCATTATTGAATTTCAAACTCTCAGATTGACAATGTAACAACATTAACAAGCCCAATATCAATTAGCATATTCATTAAATGAGAATAGATACCTCATGGTAAAGTCTTGTGTCATTCATTCTAATAAGTACCCCATCAATTCTCAAGAAAAACCGCAACAGCAAGAAAAAACTAGAAGGCATTACTCTCTGGAAAAGAAAAAAAGTACACCAATTTTTAATGAAAATTAAATATTTTATTACTTTGCTAAAAGAAAAAAATTTTTTAAGGCATTGGAGGAAGGCTGAATTGGCACTACATAAAAATCTGTGAACTAGAGGTTTTTGACCTAGCTCCAATCAAGGCTCAAAACTTTGTTTATATTATGTAACACACTGGTTTCACTTTCCTACAACAGAAAAATATTTTTTTCTAGGTCAGACGACAATGAGGTTAAAAAGACTTAAAACGTACCTAAATAATGTGAAAAAAATAATAGTACTTATAGTAAATGTCAATACCAGTACTATTTAAATGAAAGAACACCCTAGTTCTTTGTCGCTACTCATCTTTTATTCAATTTACATAAAGACAAGCGGCCTTTAATGGTATGTTCTAATTCTGTGCAACCAATTAAGTACTATTTCATACTGCCAAAGTCTGGTTTATGAGATCATTATAACACGTTCTTAATATCTTTGGTCTATGTCACACCTACACATTTCTGTTTCCCAAGTACTACCACTGAAGAAAGTCAGAGTTAATGGAGAGTAGGTCCTGGTGGCAGGGAGGGAGGGTACGGATGAGGTATGGGGTCTTCGGGTCTTGCAAAAGAATATACCTCATGGAAGTGCCATCAGAAACGTGGCTACCTTTGTCTCTCCCCTTCAATCTACAGCCAGCAAAACATCCACAACTCAACAAAGGTATACCTCTGCCCAACTCAGTAGTACACTGGAGAACTCCACACATCTCTACATCTAAGGGTGAGTGTACTGGAACCCATGGAGGAGGCAGAACCAAGGGAACAGTGGAATCAGTGCCTGTAATCCCTGCACTATGTCCGAGGCAGCTGAGCCCACAGCTTCAGAAAAACCAGTAGCAGCAGGAGAAGCAGCACTTATGACTTTGATCTCCTGACTGTGGGAGTACCCATGGCCACAGGGAAATAATGGCAGTAGGACCTGGGACCCTGTCCCTCCAGTTGCTGAGGCACCTACAGCCATGTGCCCCCATCTGCAATAGCAGAGCCCAACACCCAACATGGTGGAGGCACCTGCACAACCCTGCTCCCCCCTCCAATTATCCTCCTCTCCCTACAGCATAGCCTGTGTCTCAGGGGATCCCAGACACAAGGGAAGAGCCCACCATCCCCATGATACAGCAGCTCTGGCAGAAGCAAAGCAGCAACTACCCCAGAGGCACATGAAGTGACAAAGAAGGCACAAAGCCACACTTCTTACAAAGACAGCAGAGACTGAAAAATGCCAATTCTCAAATAGAACCAGAGGCAGCAGATAAGAGAAACCAAAAACTTGTGTTATAGCGCCACCTACCAGAAAACAAAAGAAAGCACTCTCACTTCTAACCTGTCATTTAATTTCAAATGTACCAGCAGAGGAACATTTCATCAAGCACTGTGAAGAACCAGAGTAATACAATACTACAAAAGGAAAATGACAAATCTCCAGAAACCAAACTTAAAGTCACAAAATATTTCAATCTAAATGATAGAGAATTCAAAGTAGCTATCATGAAGAAACTTAACAAGATACAAGAAAACTCAGAAAAGCAGTTTAAGGAGCTCTGAAAAAAATTAATGAGCAGAAAGAACACTTTACCAAAGAGACTGAAACTCTAAAGAATCAAACAGAAATTCTGGAGCTGAAGAACTCAATAAACAAGATGAAGAATGCATTAGAAGACACTGGAAATAGAGTAGAACATGTGAAAGAGGGTATTGGTGAGCTCAATGGTAGAAATCTAGAGATGATACAAGTAGAAGAGGAAAGAGAAATAAGATATTTTAAAAAATGAGAAAATTCTACAAGAGCTATGTAACTCTTTTACAAAGGGCAACATTAGGATAATGGGTATCTTAAAAGAAGAGGAGAGGGAGAAGGGAGCAGAGAGATTATTTAAAGAAATAACAGCAGAGAACTTCCCAAATCTGGAGAAGGTATTGGACATACAAGTTCATGAGGCTCAGAGAACACCTAATCACCTCAATGCAAAAGACCTTATTCAATACGTAATATTAAAACTGTTGAAAGTCAATGACAAAGAAACACTTTTAAAGACAGCCATGGAAAAGAGGATAGTAACTACAAATGATCCCCTATTAGGCTATCAGCAGATCTCTCAGCAGAAACACTACATGCCAGCAGGGAGTGGAATGACACTCTCAAAATACTGAAAGATAAAAACTGTCACCCAAGAATACTCTACTCAGCAAAGTTATCATTCAGATATGAAGGAGAAATACTTTCCCAGACAAACAAATGATGAGGGAGTTCATCAACACTAGACCTGCCTTATAAGATATGTTAAAAGGAGCTCTTTTACTAGAAACAAAATGGCAAAAATATACAAAACTTTGAGCAAGGTGATAAATGGACAGAACCAGAGAATTGCAACTCTTTATAAGAATAGATTTTTAAATACTTTATTATAGCACAAAGGTTAAAGGGAGAAATAAAGAAAGCAGAAAAATAACTATAGCTACCTCAGTTTGGTAAACTCACAACATAAAAAGGGATAATCTGAGACAAAGACATAAAGAGGAAAGAGGAAATGGGCAGAATTTATACAGGTAAAAGAGGATAAGATGCTATAAGCAGGAAAAGGACTCTTTTCTCTATGAGAAGTTTTATAAAAACCTTGGGGTACCCGCAAAATATAAACATTGAGCAGAGGTACAGAACAAAAAAAGAGGAAACTGAGAAAGATATCATAGAAAATCATCAACCCAAAATGGCAAACAGAAACACAAGGAAAAACAATGGTGATATAGAGCAACCATAACACAAAAGATAAAGTGGCAGGACTATATCCTCATCTATCAATAACCACACTAAATGTAAATGGATTGAATTTACCAATTGAAAGACAAAAAGTGGCTAGATGGATTAAAAAACAAGACCCAACTATATGCTGCCTCCAGGAGACACACCTTCGCTCTAAAGAGAAACAGACTAAAAGCAAAGGAATGGAAGATACTCGATGCAAATGGAGCAAAAAGAAAGTAGATATAGCCATACTCATATCATACAAAATAAACTTCAAGCCAAAAAAGTAACAGGAGACAAAAATGGACAGTATATAGTCATAAAGGGGACAATTCATCAAGAAGATTTAATAGTGATTAACACATATGCACCTAAGTATCAAAATATATGAAACAATTAACAGCCCTAAAGGGAGAAATTGACAGCAACACTATAAGAGTAGGGGGCTTTAACACCCCTACTATTAGCAGCCTTAAATAAAACATTAGGCCGTATAGATTTGATAGAATTATACAGAACATTCCATCCAAATGCAGCAGAATACACATTCTTCGCAAGTGCGCATGAAATTTTCTCAAGCATAGACCATATGTTGGGACACAAAACAAGTCTCAATAAATTTAAAAAGGCAAATTATACCAAGCATCTTTTCCAATCATAGCAAACTGAAACTACAAACCAACTATATGAAAAAAACTGGAAAAAATCACAATGTGTAGATTGAACAACATACTAGTGAACTATTATACTAGGTCAATGAAGAAATCAAAGTAGAAATAAAAAATTACCTGAAGACAAATGAAAATACAACATACCAAAATCTCTGGGATACAGCAAAAGTAGCTGGGAAGAGGGAAGTTTATAGCAATATGGATCTACCTCAAGAAACAAGAAAAATCTCAGCAATTTAACCTTACACGTAAAGGAACTGGATAAAGAAAAACAAAGCCCAGAGTTAGTAGAAGGAAGGAAGTAATAAAAAGAGCAGAGCAGAAATAAACGAAATAAAAACTAAAAAGTCAACAAAAAAGATCGATGAAACTAAGAGCTGGTTCTTTGAAAAGATAAACAAAAGTGACAAACTGTTAGCTAGACTCACTAAAAAAAAAGAGAGAGAAGGCCCTGATAAATAAAATCAGAAATGAAAGAGGAGAAATAACAATGGATACCACAGAAATACAAAGGACTATAACAGAATATTATGAACAGCTATACACTAATAGGATATCTAAAAGAAATAGACAAATTTTTTTTCCTTTAAGAACTTTTATTGAGATAGAATTGATATACATACAATAAACTGTATATATTTAAAGTGTACAATTTGATATTTTTTTCTTATTAGTAATGTATATACGGCAATCCCAATCTCCCAATTCATTCCCCCCCAACCGTCCCCCTGTTCCTGGCTTTCCCAACTTGGTGTCCATATGTTTGTTCTCTACATCTGTGTCTCTATTTCTGCCTTGCAAACTGGTTGATTTGTACCATTTTTCTATAGTCCACATATATGTGTTAATATACAATTTTTTTTTTCTCTTTCTGACTCACTTCACTCTGTATGACAGTCTCTAGGTCCATCCATGTCTCTACAAATGTCCCAGTTTCATTGCTTTTTACAGCTGAGTAATATTCCATCATATGTATATGCCACATCTTCTTTATCCATTCATCTGTTGATGGACATTTAGGTTGCTTCCATGTCCTGGCTATTGTAAATAGTGCTGCAATGAACATTGGAGTGCATGTGTCTTTTTGAATTATGGCATTCTCTGGGTATATGCCCAGTAGTGGGATTGCTGGGTCATATGGTAGTTCTATTTTTAGTTTTGCAAGTAACTGCCATACTGTTCTCCACAGTGGCTGTATCAATTGACATTCCCAGCAGCAATGTGTAAGAGCATTCCTTTTTCTCCACACCCTCTCCAGCATTTAATGTTTGTAGATTTTCTGATGATGCCCATTCTAACTGGTGTGAGGTGATACCTCACTGTAGTTTTGATTTGCATTTCTCTAATAATTAGTGCTGTTGAGCAGCTTTTCATGTGCTTCTTGGCCAACCATATGTCTTCCTTGGAGAAATGCCTGTTTAGGTCTTCTGCCCATTTTTGGATTTGGTTGTTTGTTTTTTTGATATTGTGCTGGATAAACTCTTTATATATTTTGGAGATTAATCCTTTGTTGATTCGTTTGCAAATATTTTTTCCCATTCTGAGGGTTGTCTTTTCGTCTTGCTTATAATTTCCTTTGCTGTGCAGAAGCTTTGAAGTTTCATTAGGTCCCACTTATTTATTTTTGTTTTTATTTCCATTATTCTAGGGGGTGGATCAGAAAAGATCTTGCTGTTATTTACGTCAAAGAGTGTTCTTCCTATCTTTTCCTCCAGGAGTTTTATAGTCTCTGGCCTTACATTTAGGTCTTTAATCCATTTTGAGTTTATTTTTGTGTATGGTGTTAGGAAGTGTTCTCATTTCATTCTTTTACATGTAGCTGTCCAGTTTTCCCAGCACCACTTATTGAAGAGGCTGCCTTTTCTCCATTGTATATCCTTGCCTCCTTTGTCATAGATTAGTTGACCGTAGTTTATCTCTGGGCTTTCTATCGTGTTCCATTGATCTATATTTCTGTGTTTGTGCCAGTACCATACTGTCTTGATCACTGTAGCCTTGTAGTATAGCCTGAAGTCGGGAAGCCTGATTCCACTAACTCCGTCTTTCCTTCTCAAGATTGCTTTGGCTATTCAGGGTCTTTTGCGTTTCCATACAAATCGTAAAATTTCTTGTTCTAGTTCTGTGAAAAATGCCATTGGTAATTTGATAGGGATTGCATTGAATCTGTAAATTGCTTTCGGTAATATAGTCATTTTCACTATGTTGATTCTTCCAATCCAAGAACATGGTATGTCCCTCCATCTGTTTGTGTCTTCTTTGATTTCTTTCATTAGTGCCTTATAGTTTTCTGAGTACAGGTCTTTTACCTCCTTGGTTAGGTTTATTCCTAGGTATTTTATTCTTTTTGTTGCAATGGTGAATGGGATTGTTTCCTTAATTTCTCTTTCTGATCTTTCATTGTTGGTGTATAGAAATGCAAGAGATTTCTGTGTGTTAATTTTGTATCCTGCAACTTTACCAAATTCATTGATTAGCTCGAATAGTTTTCTGGTGGCATCTTTAGGATTTTCTATGTATAGTATCATGTCATCTGCAAACAGTGACAGTTTTACATCTTCTTTTCCAATATGGATTCCTTTTATTTCTTTTTCTTCTCTGATTGCTGTGGCAAGGACTTCCAAAACTATGTTGAATAGTAGTGGCGAGAGTGGACATCCTTGTCTTGTTCCTGATCTTAGAGGGAATGCTTCCAGGTTTTCACCATTGAGAATGATGTTTGCTGTGGGTTTGTCACATATGGCCTTTATTATGTTGAGGTAGGTTCCCTCTATGCCCACCTTCTGGAGAGTTTTTATCATAAATGGGTGTTGAACTTTGTCAAAAGCTTTTTCTGCATCTATTGAGATGATCATGTGGTTTTTATCCTTCAGTTTGTTAATATGGTGTATCACATTGATTGATTTGCTTATATTGAAGAATCCTTGCATTCCAGGGATAAACCCCACTTGATCATTGTGTATGATCCTTTTAATGTGTTGTTGGATTCTGCTGGCTTGTATTTTGTTGAGGATTTTTGCATCTAAATTCATCAGTGATATTGGTGTGTAGTTTTCTTTTTTTCTAGTATCTTTGTCCGGTTTTGGTATCAGGGTGATGGTGGCCTCATAAAATGAGTTTGGGAGTGTTCCTTCCTCTGCAATTGTTTGGAAGAGTTTGAGAAGGATGGGTGTTAGCTCTTCTCTAAATGTTTGATAAAATTCACCTGTGAATCCATCTGGTCCTGGACTTCTGTTTGTTGGGAGATTTTTAATCACAGTTTCAATTTCATTACTTGTGATTGGTCTGTTCATATTTTCTGTGTCTTCCTGATTCAGTCTTGGAAGATTATACCTTTCTAAGAATCTGTCCATTTCATCCAGGTGGTCCATTTTTTTGGCATATAGTTGCTTGTAGTAATCTCTTATGGTGCTTTTTATTTCTGCGGTGTCCATTGTAAGTTCTCCTGTTTCATTTCTAATTTTATTGATCTGAGTCCTCTCCCTCTTTTTCTTGATGAGTTTTGCTAGAGGTTTATCAATTTTATTTATCTTCTCAAAGAACCAGCTTTTAGTTTTATTGATTTTTGCTACTGTCTTCTTTGTTTCTATTTCATGTATTTCTGCTCTGATCTTCATGATTTCTCTCTGTCTACCCACTTTGGGTTTTGTTTGCTCTTCTTTCTCTAGTTTCTTTAGGTGTAAGGTTAGATTGTTTATTTGGGATTTTTGTTTCTTGAGGTAGGATTGTATGGCTATAAACTTCCCTCTTAGAACTGTCTTTGCTGTATCCCATAGGTTTTGGATCGTTGTGTTTTCATTGTCATTTGTCTCTAGGTATTTTTTGATTTCCTCTTTGATTTCTTCAGTAATCTGTTGGTTATTTAGTAGCATGTTGTTTAGCCTCCATGTGTTTGTGTTTTTTACAGTTTTTTTTCCTGTAATTGATTTCTAATCTCATAGCATTGTGGTCAGAAAAGATGCTTGATACGATTTCAATTTTCTTGAATTTACCAAGGCTTGATTTATGACCCAAAATGTGATCTATCCTGGAGAATGTTCCATGTGCACTTGAGAAGAATGTGTAATCTGCTCTTTTTGGATGTAATGTCCTATAGATATCTATTAAATCAAGCTGATTTATTGTGTCATTTAAAGCTTGTGTTTCCTTATTAATTTTCTGTGTGGATGATCTGTCCATTGGTGTAAGTGGGGTGTTAAAGTTCCTCACTATGATTGTGTTACTGTCGATTTCCTCTTTTATAGTTGTTAGCATTTGCCTTATGTATGGAGGTGCTCCTGTATTGGGTGCATATATATTTATAATTGTTATCTCTTCTTCTTGGATTCATCTCTCAATCTTTATGTAGTGTCCTTTTTTGTCTCTTGTAACATTTTTTATTTTAAAGTCTATTTTATCTGATATGAGTATTGCTACTCCAGCTTTCTTTTGATTTCCCTTTGCATGGAATATCTTTTTCCATCCCCTCACTTTCAGTCTGTATGTGTCCCTAGGACTGAAGTGGGTCTCTTGTAGACAGCATATATATGGGTCTTGTTTTTGTATCCATTCAGCCAGTCTGTGTCTTCTGGTTGGTGCATTTAGTCCATTTACATTCAAGGTAATTATCGATATGCATGTTCCTATTCCCATTTTCTTAATTGTTTTGTTTTTGTTTCTGTAGGTCCTTTTCTTCTCTTATGTTTCCCACTTAGAGAAGTTCCTTTAGCATTTGTTGTAAGGCTGGTTTGGTGGTGCTGAATTGTCTTAGCTCTTGCTTGTTCTGTAAAGCTTTTGATTTCTCCATCGAATCTGAATGAGATCCTTGCTGGGTAGAGTATTCTAGGTTGTAGGTTCTTCCCTGTCATTACTTTAAATATATCATGCCACTCCCTTCTGGCTTGCATAGTTTCTGCTGAGAAATCAGCTGTTACCCTTATGGGAGTTCCCTTGTATGTTATTTGTCATTTTTCCCTTGTTGCTTTTAATAACTTTTCTCTGTCTTTAATTTTTGTCAATTTGACTAATATATGTCTTGGTGTGTTTCTCCTTGGGTTTATCCTGCCTGGGACTCTCTGTGCTTCCTGCACTTGGGTAGCTATTTCCTTTCTCATGTTAAGGAAGTTTTCAACTTTAATCTCTTCCAATATTTTCTCAGGTCCTTTCTCTCTCTCTTCTCCTTCTGGGGCCCCTATAATGTGAATGTTGGTGCATTTAACACTGTCCCCGAAGTCTCTTAGGCTGTCTTCAGTTCTTTGCATTCTTTTTTCTTTATTCTTTTCTGCATCAGTGATTATCACCATTCTGTCTTCCAGCTCACTTATTCATCCTTCTGCTTCAGTTAATCTGCTATTGGTTCCTTCTAGTGTGTTTTTCATTTCAGTTATTGTGTTGCATATCTCTGTTTGTTTGTTCTTTAATTCTTCTAGGTCTTTGGTAAACTTTTCTTGCAACTTTTCGATCTTTGCATCCAATCTTTTTTCAAAGTCCTGGATCATCTTCACCATCATTATTCTGAGTCCTTTTCCTGGAAGAGTGTCTATCTCCTCTTCATTTAGTTGTTTTTCTGGTGTTTTATCTTGTCCCTTCAACTGGTACAAAGTCTTTTGCCTTTTCATTTTCTCTGCCTTTCTGTGGCTGTGATTTTCATTTCCACAAGATGAAATACTGCTGATACTGCTTGATTCTGCTGTCTGCCCTCTTGTGGAGGAAGCTGTCTAGGAGGCTCATGGGTGCTTCCTGATGGGAGGGACATGGTGGGTTGGACTGGGTGGGTGGAGCTCAGTAAAACTTTAATCTGATTTGGTGGGTGGAGCTCAGTGACACTTTAATCTGCTTGTCTGCCAATGGGTGGGGCTGTGTTCCCACACTGGTGGTCGTTTGGCATGAGGCAACCCAGCACTGGAGCTTACAGGCTCTTTAGTGGAGCTAATGGTGGACTCTGGGAGGGCTCACGCCAACGAGCACGTCTCAGAACCCCTGCTGCCAGTGCCCCTGTCTCCTCAGTGAGCCACAGCTGCCCCCCACCTCTGCAGGCAACCCTCCAACAGCAGCAGGTAGGTCTGGTTCAGTCTCCTATGGGGTCACTGCTCCTTCCCCCTGGGTGCTGGTGATCACACTTTTTTGTGTGCCCTCCAAGAGTGGAGTCTCCATTTCCCCTAGTCCTATGGAGGTCCTGCAATCAAATCCCGCTGGCTTTCAAAGTCTGATTCTCTGGGGATTCCTCCTCCCATTTCTGGACCCCCAGGTTAGGAAGCCTGACGTGGGGCTCAGAACCCTCAGGACTTCTGTGGTATAACTGTTCTCCAGCTTGTGAGTCACCCACCCAGAATTTATGGGATTTGATTTTAACGCGATTGCACCACTCCTACCGTCTCACTGAGGCTTCTCCTTTGTCTGGATGTGCGGTGGTTATTTTTGGTGACTTCCAGTGTCTTTCTGTCGATGGTTGTTCAGCAGTTAGTTGTAACTCTGGTGCTCTTGCAAGAGGGAGTGAGCACACGTCCTCCTACTCCGCCATCTTGATTCTTCTCCCTCTGATGTGGTTTTACTGTTACCCAGGGTGTCAGAGCCGCTCTCTACCATCTCGTTGACCTTTCTTGCAACTCTGGCCATGGCCTCACCCATCTTCCTCAGCATGCAGACGTGACTGTCCTGCTGCCAGCCACCAGGCTGGTCTGCTGCTCATAAAAGGACCTGTACGGCGACAACGCCTCCTAGCGCCCTGCGCAGCACAGTCACACTCCCTCGGCCTCCAGCGGCGCCCCACCAGGTCTTGGATTTATATAAATGAAATACAATCTCAATTCTCAAGAAGTTTATCAAAAAGGGAAACACTCAGACAGACAAAATTAAGTGGTAGCTGCTATAACAGAGGTATATACAAGGTTCAATAAGCACTCAAAGAAGAAGCAGAGAAGCCTGCTGAAGAAAGAGGAGGCAGTCTTTGAGTTGAGCATGAAAAGAAAAGCTGGGGTGGGAAGAAGAATTCTAGAAAGAGGAAATAGCATGTACAAAAGAAAAAAAAAAGTACTGAGGCACGAAATGGTAAGAAACAGTCACAGAACTGCCTGTAATTCCAGATGAGCACAGGGCAATGTTAATGAAGAAAGAAAAAATAACAAGAAAATCCAGCATCAAAAGTAGCTTTATTGCCTGGAGAGTCACCAGCCACAGGCCAAGCTCTCCTGCCCTAGGGCCTTTCAACCTATTCCCTGACCTGGAGTGGTTCTCCTGGCAAACACTTATTTGTCGTTCAGACCTCAAAACAAATGTAACTTCCACAGACAGGCCTTTCCTACTGTTCCATAATCATAGAAATTCCTCTTGTTAGTCTCTCTCATAGTTCTCCATTACAAATGAACAGTTCTGTAACTATATTCATTTATGTGTTTACTTGTTTAAAGCCTATCTCTCCTCCACTTGGCTGTAGGATCTAACAGCAGGAATATCTGCTTTGTTCATCACTGTGTCCCTATTGCCTAAAAAAGTCCCTAGCACACTGCAGGTGCTCATTCACTATTGGCTCAATGAAATAGAGGCCAGAAGCTCTCTGGTGGAGAAAAGGCTCTGAGCCAAACTGTATTCTGCAGGGTAACAACAACAGACTTAAGAGCAAGACTTACAGTAATGAAGAGCTGGAGGAAGAAACTGACTTATAACTTTGTATCACAACAAACTGATTGAGAAGCACATCATTACCTGACAGAGTGCTGTTTGTAATTATCGGAAAGACATTTGCAACATTTCTTCAAGTTTCAAAATTAATTATTAACAGTCATACTGGGCACAACACATGAGGCAAGCTGATGTATCATTTCATCCGGGCACAGTGGTGAGACTAAGAATAAGGGACCGAGTTCTAGTCCCAATTCTACAATTCAGCTATTTTTTTAAAATAAATTTATTTATTTATTTATTTATTTATTTATTTATTGGCAGTGTTGGGTCTTTGTTGCTGCACATGGGCTTTCTCTAGTTGCAGCAAGCAGGGGCTACTCTTCATTGTGGTGTGCAGGCTCCTCACTGTGGTGGCTTCTCGTTGTAGAGCACGGGCTCTAGGCGCATGGGCCTCAGTAGTTGCGGCACATGAGCACAACAGTTGTGGCTCACCAGCTCCAAAGTGCAGGCTCAACAGTTGTGGCACACGGGCTTAGTTGCTCCAAGGCATGTGGTATCCTTCCAGGGCAAGGATCAAACCCATGTCTCCTGCATAGGCAGGCGGATTCTTAACCACTGTGCCACCTAGGAAGTCCAGCTGTCTATTTTTAAGGCAGTAGTTCTCTCCAAAGGGATGTGTGGAAATTTCCGAGGGTATTTTTTCCTTGTCACAGAGATGAGCAGCCAATACTAACATTTAACCATTAAAGACCAGAGACATTAGATGTTCTACAGTGCCTGGGATGATCCTTTACAACAAAGTCCAATCCTGCATCCCACAAAACTGCCAAGTATCTCACATGGCATTCAGGTGGGTGAAAAAAAAGTGATTTATAATCATCTGACATTTGAACCTAATCCCATTTTACATATAAATATAAAATTCACTCAATCTTCAGGAAGGCAATTACCTTGTAAATCAAGAGAAGATTACACTTTGTTTTATTTGACACTTCACTAAGAGTTGTTCACCATTTTGAAAAATCACATCACTGATGACAGTCTTGATTGGGTTACCTGAGTCACCGATTGATGATACCTGGCATCTCTGTCAGCCTACACTTGTAGCTGTCACATTTACAGTGATTCAATATGCAAATTAAGTATCTGACTACTTATGCAGTCTTACTATGCATTTACATATTGAAATATCTATCATTTTACTGTAAATCAATTTTTAAATTTTCCTTTTATCTTATAATTAGGACATTATGTTGATTTTTTAGAAAGAAGGTGGCTTATACTATGTATGAATTTCTTTCAGGATAGTAAAAGGGAGAGCGTGCTTAAAGTATTTGGTAAAAAAGAAAAAAAAAATGGAGTAGTGGGTCCAATAAGGTTGAGAACTACCAACACAGAGCAAGTTACTGAACCACGCAAAGTCGTCTCTTTCACCTACAAAAATAGGGGGTGTAAAGAAACAGTCTCTTGGGCCCTGTGTCTATAAAATATGACAATTCTATGGGACTATGTGTCCAACAAAAGCTACCCCTGCACAGGCATTTTAGAATTCTTTGTACACGGCAATGAAAGATATGTCCCTGCCCAGTAGACTTGGATTCGAAATAAAACACAGGAGCAGAAGGTAGACAACATTCACTCTTGACTCTACTCAGAATGGAGCTAACCATTAGCTGCAAAAGCCATTACAGAACATCACAGCGCTGCCAGTATCTGGTAGACAGAAAATTAATTTACTTTGAAAGTTAAAAACTAATATTAGCACGAAAAGAGCTTCTCTTCAGATCTCTGTTAGAGCACAGTCCTACAAGCTGTAAGCCCTAACAAGGAAGTAGGTTAAAACACAAAATCCTAACTTAAAAACAAACATTGCTGAGAGAAGCTAGGTTAGAAATACAAAAGAAAAGTAATTTCTGAAACAACTATCTCCTCATTAGATATAGGTAATGCCATTCACACAAAGTTATCAAAACTTGTAATAAACTCAATGAAGCAAATCCAAAATATCTCAGGCCTCAGTGCACGGAGCTCTAAATCCACTCTTTCTCACTGGGGAACTGTACCACAAGGAAATTATGATTATTTTTCAATAAAAGTTGTCTAGGTTTAGAGTTGAAAATGTAAAGTGGAAAACACACTTTAAAACCTGAAACAATCAACTAAATTAAGAGCAATCTAAAAGGCTCAATCCAAAAATATCAAGAATCTAAAGTACGTTACTTTGTTTATGTAAGCATCTTCCACATTTCAATAGCATTTCTTTTCAGAGTGTTTTACAGTTATTATGGAAACTGGAAAAACAAACATTCATAATCAACTAGTTTCGCAATTCTAAAAGAATAACTTTTTGGCAGTTTTCCTGCCAAGGTTAAAACACCAAACAAAAGCAATGAATGCTACTGCCACTGCCCTAGATGATTCTAAGAATATTTTGAAAGTGAGGTATTTATATATTCCATATACCCAATCAAACACTTGGCAATAAGAATAGACATAAGGTAGTCCTTAGAAGTTTTTTGGAAAGCTTTGCCAAACTAAAAATAATCTGTGATGGTTCACATTTTATTTGAAAATGATTGGGAAAAAAAATGTAGATTTTAAGTCAGGAAAAGCGCTACAGAAAAAGGCCAATTAAACAACCTTCTTAAGTGAGCTTTAAGTGGAAAGAACCTAGCAAGGACTTTGGAAATGATCATCATACTTCATTTTCTGGTAGCAGCCAGTAATAGGACAGCCTGAAGCAATTAGCTAAGAAAATACATCAATGTCACTGTGTTCTACCACCAGACCCCTCTTTGGTCTAGCTGGAGAAACGTATACACCTCAAACTCAGATCAAACCCAGTCAACAAACACACAGCAAATGTACAATGTATTGTCAAATAAGAAATATTCTTTGTCCTATAGTGTTAAAAAAAAATCTCTAATGTGCCTAGGTATTCTGATAAAACTCCAGGTTTAGGAATCACTGGCATAGAGGTTGACTTATCTACATCCTGTTCCCCTTTCCTCCTATCACTATGGAAGAAGCATCTCTCTCTCCTAAAGCTAGTCCTTCTACTCATGATCTAGATACTAGAAGATTATGAACAAAGGCAGAGAGACAAACTTCTCCATTGTGTGACTGATGTGGGGCAAGTTACTTAATATCTCTGAAAATAAAGATAAGTATTCACCACACAGAATTTTCATGAGGATTAAATGAGATAATATAGATAATTATCTGGCATGGTATCTGTGCGATAACAGAGAATCATACATTGGTCTCTATCCCTGGTTCCCAACACAGGACTTCTGAAACCCTTGTAAATTCCTAACCAATGAGAGCACTAGAAGCTTTTGTTCTAATGAGGTGATTCTGGGTGGGCTCCTGGATGGGAGCTGGTCCCCAGAAAGGCCAAGTCATGATTATGAGCTTGAAATTTCCAGACCCACCTCCATTTTTCAGAGAAGGGAGAGGGGCTGGAAATGGAATTAATAATTGATCATGCCAATGTGAAGAAGTCTCCATAAATTCCCAACAGCATGGGATTCAGAAAGCTTCCAGGCTGGTGAACACCCACATACTGGAAGGACAATGTACCCCAACTCCACAGGGACAGATGCTCCTAGGCTTAGGACCCTCCCAGACTTCACCCTATGTATCTCTTCATCTGTATTCTCTAACAAATCCTTTAATAAACTGGTAAACATATGTGTTTTCCTGAGTTCTACGATCTAGCAAATAATCAAATCCAAGGAGGAAAATGTCATGGGAACTTTCAGTTCGTAGCCAAGTCCCACAGCGGCTGTGGGTAGCCTGGGGACCTACTACCTGCTATTGACAACTGAAAGAAGGTGGGCAGTCTCATGGGACTGAGCCCTTAACCTGCAGGACCTGACGCTATTTCCAGGTAGATAATGTCAGAACTGGGTTAAATTGTAGGACATCCAGCTGGTGTCACAGAATTGCTAGGTGTTGGGAAAACACTCACACATCTGGTGTCAGAAGTATTGTGAGTTTGATAGTAGTGTGAGAGTAAAGAAGAAACACAGGAGAAGACTGGAGTTTTTCCAGTCAGTCTCACATACAGCAAAGGCTCAAAGCATTCCTCTTCCTCCCATACTCATCCTCAGAAACCTCATTCCATCTATTTTTACCCCTTTCTCTACAAGTCTACAAGTGACATCTTCCTGTACCTAAACATGGTAAAATCTTCCCCATATTTAAGCATGTGCACGCACACTCGCACACACACACACGCTCTTCTGTCAACCCCATGTTCTCTCTAGCCACGTCTGTTTCTCCTCCTATACCAGTAAGCTTTAGGAAAGTTTGGTCCACATCTACACTTTGTCTCACCTCCACATCTTTCATTTACCCCCTAACTGTGTAACTTACATTGATCTTGCCAAGGTGAACAATATCCTAATTGCTAAAACCAGTAAACAAATGTTTCAGTCTAGTGGACACCATTCCATTCTAAGCTTATTAAGGTCTATTTTCAGCATGATACTGACCTCCATCCATACTTCTTGAAAAGTTCTACTCCTTCACTTTCCAGGTATCACGTTCCTGCTTTCTCACCTACATCCATATTTACCAGGCAAGTCTTTGCTTCTAGAGAAGAGAATTTCATTTGTCCATACCCTATTGCCTCTAAGCCAGAAATTATGGCATTTATTTTATTTACAGAAACCAACCCAGAAAGGAAATTCACTATTCTAATGAAATCCTTCCAGGCATTCTTAAAATGAAATCCTATTACATAACTTTTAAAAAGTTACACTACGTAAGAAGAAAACATTTTAAGATGACACTACTCTTCAATTTTAGACTTACTATTTACTCTGGTACACAAATAAATTTATGCCCATACCCTCTCCAACTTCAACTGGAAAAAACACATAGTGCTCCCCACATACCTACCCACTTGTATACATCCTATTTACCCACTTGGATACAAATGCACATCCAGATATGCAAATTCATAATGAACATTCAACACAGTCAATTCCATAGGTAGGTAGACAAGTGGAAAGGTACATGACTGCATGAGTTGGAGAATGAACAAATCTAAATGACAAGAGATAAACTGGGGGGAAGTTACAGGTGAACATGGAACAATTACCCAATGTTAGAATAATGACATATGTTAGATAGATCGTACAAAGAAAACTGTCATTAATTAGTGTCACAACCTTAGATAAACTTTTTGGGCCTCATCTATAGAGGCTAGACTAAATGATCCCCTAAAAATTCACTACAATTCCAAAATCCTATGATTCTACAGAAAAACTCAGCTTTAAAACACATTTATTGCTGCTTTTGACTTATTGCTTTCATTCTTTATTATCATTTAAATCACAATATCCATAATCATGCTCGAAGAACAATGTTTGATGCTGGGGCCCTTATCTTTGGCAGTCCTCATGATAAGTGCTATAATTGAGGGGTTAAAACAAAAGTACTTATAGGAGTATGGTAAAGGGATATTTGACTCTGCCTACTGGAGCTGTGGAAGGCCTTACAGAGGAGGTGACATTTTAGATGGATCTTAAGGATAAGGCATTCAGTTAAAAGTTTCAGTTGAAGTTTCTCTGGAAAGTGTTAGAAACCCAATTATAACCTAATAGTAAACAAATAGGGGTCTATTTATTATTCTTTTTAAGTATGTTCCACCAATAACACTGTTAATGGAAGTAGTTTGTCCTCCGCTGACAGAAAAGAATACCAAAAAAAAAAAAAAAAAAAGGGAATGAACACTTGTCATTTCTGTTTTCCACTTCTATGCTGGAGACTAAAGTGTAGTTTAATGGTGCACTGAAATTCTGACACATGGGTGACTTTTAACAATGACATCTACTGTGCTGTCTGCAGATCATTTCAATATCATTTTTAATTCAGAAATGTGAAAATTAAGCCATAGTTTTCCTTTAAATTAAATAATAAACTACAAAGTAGCCAGACAGGTCTATCAAAAAATGCTTTGCTAAAGTCTTAACAATATACTAAGATTTTGTGACTTTTATGATGGACATTAAGAAGATGTATTCTCGACCCAAGTGAAACCTTACATGACATCATGTTAACATGGTGTGATTCAAAGTTAGTCTTGTATTTCTGACCAATGGTAAAAATGGAAGAAGTTAACTTTAAACAAATTCACAATACTCACAATTTTCACACTCAGGCTTGAAACTCCATGATCATGAAGTTCATCCTCAAACAGGAGAACTTCTTCAAAAAACTTAATCTGTTCTCTGGCTTTCAATTTCTCTGTATCTATATGATCTGTTGTAGGTACAACCTGAAAGAAAAAATTTAAGAAGGGACACACAAAAAAAATTTTTAGCAGTTTTCCTACTGGTATTTTCTGCATAGCCAGAGCACATGGTTCTAAATTTGGAAGTTACCAGTAGACACAAAAAACGAGATACATGCTTTGTCCCTGAAAAATCTAAGATGTCTGATATTCACATATATCACAGAGAGTCAAAATTCATCATCTTTCATATTAAAATCATTAAAAAGAACACATTAAAATCAAGTGCTCTAATGTGACTACAAGAAAACTAACCACCTGAAACGTAGTCAATGTGAGGAACTACTGCTATCACAGAAGTTCAAAGCAGTTTTGTGCTGTAAAAGTCTACTTTTAAGACATTTATTTGAAACTGAAAAACATTTTTTTCCCATTAGAATGATGTTATCTGCTTTAGATCCCCAAACGTACAAACAAAAGTGTTTTAAATACTGAGGCAAATGAGAACATTTAGGGAAATTCTAAGGGAAACTCCTAGCATTCTAAAGGGCTTTAGCAGATACTGACAATTTTTTCAAAGTATTATTTTGCAGCCACCAGACACAAACATACATAACTCAACAAAAGCACCAACAATCTCAAGGCGGGTCACATGGTCATATCAGTAGCTCAATAAATCCAAGTGTCTCCTAATAGTAGCATGAAAGTGTGACTTGTGATACCATTCTTAACTACATTCAATTTCACTACAAAATGTCCAGCTTTTCAATTCTTTGACACAGCTGTATCATAAATAAACACAACAATGCTAGTCAAACCATAAGTATTCAGTAAATGGTAGCTATTATTTTACTTTACTTAGTAGCTGTGAATAAGTCATTTGTTTGACTCATGGATAGAATAAAGAAATGAAGAGTAGTTATAGAAAACTGGACAAGAATTAGAAAATTATGAAAATGGATGTCCAAGAGATTACACAGATTTTGTGGGAAAATGGTCTTAGGGAGTATTAAGTATGCAGAGGGGGAAAAGATTGCTATGAAAGAAACTAGCAGTTCATATGTGATTCCCAAGAGGTAAAAAAATATATATATGTCTATAGTTCTTCCATGTTTACCTACACATAACATTTCAGCCCTCTGCAATTTTATTCCAATATGTGTCTAGAGCAGGCATGAGACCACATGTGAAGGTGAAATTGGGAGGGGAGAAGGAAAGTGAGGGGTAGGGATGGGGCAGCATATAACCAGTCCTTTGCATCACTTGCATGTTTGTGATCTATTTAAGACAAACGCTGGTGCCTCTAGGCCTGCCTAAGAGCATAAAATTTTAGTTAGTATGAAATAAACACAACTTCTAAATTCCTTACTTTTTATTTAGTTTTGGTTCTAAGGAACACATTTGAAAGGTCCTCCTTATAGATACATCTGACTTCCAAAAAATTAATCATTACATGAATTTTCTCATTAGTAAATGGCTACTTTACTAATATTTCATATATGCCTTCAGTAAGTAACTGGTGAATGTGAATCCATCAGTTTTGCCATTTATTTGTTCTTATAAAATGTTTGAAAGAGAAAGACAAAAAATAACTGGGTAACACGTGGATTAGGGAAATTCATTATATTTAACTTATCTATATGCTATCTTCTTCATTCATAAGGACAAATATGTATGTAAAACTTTATATTTCTCAGCCTTTTCTCTTCCTCAACTCTACTTATCTCCTCCCTGAACTCAAGCATCTGAAAATAAAAGGTAAAACAGCTGAACTTAAGACATATTGAACATTTTTGGCTTCTAGCATTGTCAAAATAAGTAACCTGGACAAACCCTCTTATCAAAGACAATTTAAAAAGCTAGATGAAAAAACAAAAGCTTCTTAAAAGCATTATACGGTGAATGCAGTGAAGAATGACTGGACTGAGATGTGGAAGAGGACTGGAACCCAGAAAAGTGAAAGTGAGCCTACAGTTGGCTGGCTTTGGCCTTGAGGCATCAGCAATGGCTGGACCAGAGGACAGGTTGAGCCCTGCTGGCGCCATCACTGCTCAGTGTTTACAAAGGGCAGAGGCCTTGGAGAATTCCTTGCCCCGCTCCCAATTCTGGGATGACATCTCAAAGTGCTACACTGGTTTGAAAGCTTCTTATATTATATACCCAGTAAACCTCGGACTCTGGCCCCATACCGCAGGTGAGCAAATTAAGACTTTCAGGACAATGTGGCCTGCCACCTATTTCTGTATGAACTGCAAGCTGAGAATCATTCTCACATTTTTCAAGTGATTGGGGGAAATTGTTTTTAAAGAATATTTCATGATACAAAAATTATGTGAAATTCAAATTCCCATGTCCATAAATAAAATTTTACTGAAACACAGCCGTGCCCATTCATTTGCATATTGTCTATGGCTGCTTTCAACTTCAACAGCACAGCTGAGTAACTGCAATATAAACTCTATGGTCCTCAAAGCCTGCAATATTTACTATCTGGTCCTTTACAGAAACAGTTTGCAGACCCATGCCCTTGACTATGAATGCCCTCAGCTGCCTGTCAGAAATAAACAAAAATCCTCTGTGGAGGAAAACATCATCATCCTAGGATTCAAAGAAAAATAGGAAGGCATATTAGGAGTCTAGACACCATAAGCTGGAACCAACAGAAATAACAAGACAATAAAAGACACTAGGGACTTTCGATGTTGAAAATATGAGGCCCAAGCTGTAAAACAACAATGCACACTAGCTTCAAGGAAATAAAAGCTAAGGTGGAAAATTTTACAAGATACTAGGAAATATGTTTTTAAAAGAACTATGATCAGGAAGAGTCCTGCTAGGGGGTACTCACAACGTTCTATTTCTTTTCCTCGGTGGTTATATTTTACAATTCATTAAACTGTACCTTCATGTTTTATGGACTTTTCTAAGTTATTTCACAATTTTTAAAAGGCTAAAAAACAAATGGAGTACTACAAATATTCTTGATACCTTACAAGAAAAATAAGTCCTGGACACATCTTTAAGTGGAATCACATCAGATGGAGGCTTATAATAAGGAAATTACTTAACATAAATATTTTAAATTTATCATATAAAGTTAATTAACAGCAATGCTAAGAACCCTATGTTAAATTCCCTTTTTAAAAACTACTGAAAATAGTGTACATGTGTGCGTGTGTGTGTGTGTACATCCCATCAGCAACATACAGTGAAATTGGTATGTTTTATAATGATGTCTTTCTTTTCAAAAAAAAAATGGAGATATAACTCAAACGCTATACAATTCACTCTTTCAAAGTATACAGTTCAGTGGTTTTTAGTATATTCACAAGACTATGTAGTCATCACTATTATCTAACCCAGAACATATCATCACCTCCAAAAGAAACCGCCATACCCATTAGCAGTCACTCTGCATTCTCCCATTCCCCCAGTCCCTGAAAGCCACTACTCTAATTTTTGTTTCTATAGATTTGTCTGTTCACCAAATCATTCTGGAATCATATACGTGTACCCTTTGTGTCTGGCTTCTTTCACTTAGCATAATGTTTCCAAGGTTGTAGCATGTATCAGTGTTTCATTCCTTCTTCAAGACTAAATAATATTCCACTGTCTAGATATACCAGTTCTATTTATCCACTGATGAACATCTGGGTAGTTTTCACATTTTAGCTATTATGAGTAATGCAGCTATGAACATTCATGTACAGGTTTTTATGTGGATATACAGTTTTCAATTCTCTTGCGTATATACCTAGGATTGGAATTCCTGGGTTACATGGTAATCATGTTTAACTTTTTTTTTAATTGCTGGCAAAAAAAAAGTGCAGAACAAGAAATCTACTATCTTAACCATTTTTAAGTGTACAGTTCAGTAGTGTTAACTATATTCACACTGTTGTAAGACAGATCTCTAAAACTTTTTCATCTTGCAAAACTAAAACAATACCAGAATTGTTAACTCATGCCTCTGTGGAAAATAACTATCAACAAGCATACAGCACTCATACATAGTTCTTTTTTGCCTTTTGTCTTACAAACTCCATTCATTTCCAATGTTTCTGTCACCACATCCCCACCCCCACCCCGCAAATTTACTTTTAAAAGCTCAAGATATTAAAGATAATATATAAATGGCCAATAAGCATAGTGATGCTCAACATCACTAGTCATTAGGGAAATGCAAATCAAAACCTCTCATACGCGGCTGGTGGGAATGTAAAATGGTACAGCCACTGTGGAAAACAGTACAGAGGTTCCTCACTAAAGTAAAAATAGAATTACCATATGATCCAGCAATTTCACTTCTGGGATTATACCCTCAAAAAATGAAGCCAGAATTCTGAAGAGATATTTGCACACCTAGGTCCATAGCAGCGCTATTCACAATAGCCAAGAGGTAGAAGCAACCCAAATGCTTACTGACAAATGAATGGAAAAACAAAATGTGGGATATACATACAATGGAATATTACTCAGCACTAAAAAGGATGGGAAGTCTGATACATGCCACAACATGGATTAAACCTTGAGGACATTATGCTAAGTGATATACACCAGTCACAAAAAGACAAATAATATATGATTCCACTTATATGAGGTAACTAGAATAGTCAAATTCACAGAAATAGAAAGTAGAATAGCAACTACTAGGTGCTAGGAGAAGGAAGAAATGGGGAGTTTCTGTTCAATAGGTATAGAGTTCCAGTTTTTCAAGAGGAAGAACTTCTGGAGATTAGTTGTGCAATAACATGAATATACTTAATACGATTTAATACACTTAGAAATAACAAAGATAGTAGACTTTATGTTAAGTATTTTTATGACAATGAAAGAAAGAGGAAAAAAGAAAAAGCTCAAGATACTGAATTGCACTAAGTTGGGCAAATGTTCCAATGTGCTTTAAAAAAAAAGGTTTTTAAATGTATGGACATTAAGCATGTTTTATTCCTAAAAGGCACTGTCGATAGAAGAGGTAGTCTTCTACTTATATTTTCCTGCATATCCAATTTACTTATTTAATAGGAAAGAAGAAAACAGCCAAACATTGATAGGTTACCATAGGCCAGGTACACATTAGGCACTCGACCTGTTTTTTTCATAACATTCTCACACCATAATCTAAGGGAAGTGCTTATGGTAGCCCAGACAACAAATGACAAGGCTGGATATGAATCCAGCCAGGTCAGTACAACTCTGTGACTGGCTCTCTCCTCTTAAACCATGCTACAACTCAGAGTAATAGGTTACACAACCTAAAGAGTGAGAAAACATTAACCACACACACGCACACACACACACCCCAGCAGCCCCCAGCAACTAAAAACCAAGAATTTAAGGGCAAAGGAAAGGCTTCATTCTAATGCCTCATTCTCTGATATTCTTACTGTACATATAAAATACCTTCTCCTACACAGGCATACACTTCCTATACATACCAGGGCTTCTGAATAGTGTTTTAAGGAAGAGCTGAAAGATTAAATAATTTAAA
Organism: Hippopotamus amphibius kiboko; assembly: GCF_030028045.1. Classification (NCBI taxonomy): domain Eukaryota; kingdom Metazoa; phylum Chordata; class Mammalia; order Artiodactyla; family Hippopotamidae; genus Hippopotamus; species Hippopotamus amphibius. Next base: position 139,216,970 of record NC_080188.1, on the reverse strand, counting down.
ATCCCAAATAATACCATAGGTCAAAAAATCCTGAAGTATTAAAACAAAGTTAAATGCAAAAAATATTCCTATGAAAGTGATCTTCCATATATAACAAATGTTCTTAACAGTAAGCTCTAACATCGGCGTTATACTAAGAAACACATACTTTAAGATCTTGAACCCATTTCTTCATCTACAAAATAAGGATAATAATGCCTATCCTACAAGATTTTGAGAATTAGGCAACAAAGTCCTGACAATTTTACCTGGAAAATAGTCACTCTATTTTTTAAGGCAATAAAGGAACACATTCATCAACTCTGTTTAGACCATAAAGCAAGAGTAAATACTATTTAGACAATACATCTACTTTTATTCTTGGTATTTCAATAATATTAACTTAGTTGCCTTGACATTTGAGATGAGATATTATCATAACAGCAGCAGCTGCCATTTATTAAGATCTTACTGTATTAACAGCCACTGTGCCATAAACACTTAACACATATAATCTTATTTACTACCTCAAAGCTGCTATTATCCCTAGTTTACCAAAGTGAGAACTAAGGCTTAGCAGGGATTAAATTGCTTTTCCAAGCTGTTAAGTGATGGTGCTGGGATATGAACTCAGGTCTGCCAAAGCCTGAGCTCCTTACCACTAGTAAGTGGTTGATCATTTTGACATTTGTCAGCAACACCTTAGAACAAATCACATGACAGGGCGAAGTGCCAATAAAGAGTACTGACCACATGCCTTTCACCTCCTACTACTCTCACACTCCTTGTCTCTACTGCCGTGGGTCTTGCTCCTTGATCACAGCTAATGCTGCTTCATAGCCTCCAGGAGGCTTTTTTAAGCCAGCCCACAAAGTAAGTCATCATCATTATTGCACAGGGTTAATACAAGCTCTCATTTCCTCACCCCTTGCAATGAAATATCAAACGGCCTACACACTCTGCAAAGTTTTTCAATCAGAAGTGAAAAGAGAATATTAATCTATGAAGTATTAATGGACTAGAATAACCTTCCTCCCCCATTAGACTGTAATGGAGGGATTTTTTCTGTCTGTTCTCTGCTGTATCCGTGGCTTCACATAGCTAAGCTACCAATTCCACCTTCCTAGTGTCACTTACCATGAAGTGAATCTCTTCTTAAGCAGGACTTACACTGAAGCAACTTAACAATATATGTAGAGCTTTAGAATTCATTGAGAGCTTTCCCATAGATTATCTTATATCAAAACTCTGCTGTAAGGTAGATATTTCTGTTTATCCAATTTACTGATAAAACAGAATCAGATAGAGTAAATAACTTGCCTCAAGTTATACCAGGTTCACACAGTGTAGGCAGAACAATAACCCAAGTTGTCTGACCAAAATTCCTATTTGCCCATATATCTGTTCATTTGTAAAATTGTAAGCCACTAGCTAGCAGGTTCTGTCTAAATCACCTAATACATTACACCAAGGACAGATACATTTTAATGCTTCTTGACAACGATAACATTAAGGCAGTCTGCCATTGCTACCAACCACATTTTTAATAAAAATTGTTCCACCATGGCCTTCTTTTATTCTGTGCTGATAATCAACAAGCAAAATCCCTTCACATTAGATTCTGAAACTTCCCACAATAGAAAGTAAGTAGTTGAAAGTAGCAGCATAAAATAACCCACTACTAGAAAGTTCTAACGTTGAGATTGTCCAAGGGAATCAACAACTCATAAAAGCAAACAATAAGGTTTACCTTTAATTTAAGTGATTCTCCAAGTAATGTTCCCTTATAATCTGTTGTATAGGTCCAATCATATGGTTTAATAACCTCCTTAGAGTGTTCACCTTCCGTCCTCAAATACCAAAATGAGAAGGATCAGATTCAGTGATGTAGAATATAGATCATCTGTACTCATATATCACACCAAATTGCATTCTACAGATAATACAAAATATCCTACTAAATATATATACTTGTCATAATTCACTAATACCAGGTCTTTCTTAGTTTTTCTGCACATTTGTTGTTATTTAACTTGTTACATACTGATAATGTATTCTCTCCAATTAATCTGTACACTGCCTGAGGACATGGTTTAAAGGCTTATATTTTTTTCAAAGAACCTGCTGATTTGATTATGAAAGAAAATACAGTTTTCTTAATTTCAATGCTCCTCAAATTTTCAACGCAAACCATAAGTAAACATTTTCCTTCAAAAACAGGTACGTTAAAGTACACAGTGTAACGCCTCTTCACTAAAGAACCCTGAAAGCTCAAAAAAGTAAACCCACATAGCTCAGCCCAATTGTAATTCAACTCAAGAAGTATTCAAGAGTGAGGTAATTAATCTCTTTTACAGATGAGAAAATGAACTCTAGAATGATTCAACTATCAAATTTAATAATGTTAGCCCTTTACTCTATTAAAATACACATATCACAGTGAATATTTTTTCAACCCTTTTCTTTTTTGTTTAACCCACAACTGCCCAGATTCTCACCTGCTCTCCTGCCACTCTTCAGCACAGGCTACCTTAAGCATTCCTTGGTAGTTGTTCACACATCTTAATGCATCTGTAGCATTGAACTCAATCCCAAAGCCAGAGCCATGCTGGATTCTTAAAACGTTGTCTCCAAACATCATTTCAGGGAGAGATGGCATATGCAATTCATCAGCTAACCTATGCACAACCAAAAGTCAGCAGGATTATTTTAAATCGCTGTTGGTATTTTTGTTTCCTTTTGATCCCCAAAGAATACCTTCTACTCCTAAATGAATTAAATAACATATGATTTAATAAAATGATATATGTGTAAAGTTTATAAATGCTTTCATCACCCATTCTCTCTGTGTATATCTTTTTGGCACTGTACTAGGTAGTAAGCTAAATGAGACAGATAATAAACAAATATACAAATAAATACATAATATAATGTCAGCTAGTACTAAGTGATATACAAAAGTTAAAGCAAGGTAATGGGGAGGGGGGTGCCATTTTAGCTAGGATGATCAGAGATCACATTTGAGATAGTTGAATTTAAGCCTCAAAACTACTCTGTGAGCTAAGAAAGGCTCAGAGAGTTTAAGCAGCTAACTCAAATCACAGAGCTGGTAAGTGGTAACAGCAGGCCTCTTTTCATTATACTAAACTGCTTTATAAATACTTGGACCTAATCTGGATAGCCTCATTACACAAAAAGTTATGTTAGACATACTATAAGGCCAGGATCACAAATTATTAACCCAAAGACCTATTTTGATTAACCTACACAAGGTATTTTTTAATATTTGAAATAACTAGCAAAATTATTGAGTTGCCAATAAAAATTGAAAGATTTTTGAGAAATCTGGACTTCTGGTTTCTCTTTTTATAAATAAATAAATAAATAAATAAATAAATAAATAAATAAATAAATAGACTTGGCAACACTGGACCTGTATTTCCACATGACACCAACTAGCTAGAATCAAGTAGAGGCTGCCCCCTTTAAGTGGGGCATGAGCTTTCTGGCTCACCAGTCCCCTTGGCCCTTTAGAAAGCTGAGTTTGTAAGCCCTGTTATAAAGATTTTTAAGTGGTTACTAGTTACTTCTGAAAAAAGTAGCTCTATGTATAAGTTATCATGCCTTATGAGCCCATCACCTCAGTTACAACCAGCACTTTCAATTTAGGGATGAAAGTTCGCCTTCTCAACCAAAGGCAATTATCTATGGGCTGGCAGGTACCCCTGAATTTTAGCCTGAGAACTCTGCCCAATATACTCATGCTGAAGTGAGTAATGGCCAATTAAACTTACTCTGATCCCTCTTTTCATAAGGCCAAATGACAGTTAAATGAAGCACAGACCAAGGGGCATGGCATGACACAAAGCCATGAGGTAGAGAGGAGGGGAGACAGAAAATTTTAAGCAACAGCAAGAGAAGCAGACATAGCAAAGCAGAGACTGAGAAATAAGGGTAACAAGAAGAGTAGAGACATTTGTAGTTGTTGGGGACACCAGGACTGCCGTTCATTTTCTAAGCTAATTCCTGTGTTTATTTATTTCCTCATGTACTATTAAATTCTCATCACTTGAGGCAACCTGAGGGGTGGAGGGTAGATCTACGTTCCTTGCAACCTGAAAGTATAACTAACACAGAAGTTCCATGGAAGTGATTTTCTAGTTATCTTATGTACCAATTTTCTAAATTTTATTTATTTGGGGAAATTTTCCAAAATGTATTATAGACTTCTCTTTGTTCTTAAACAAAAAACATAAAATGTTATTTTACCTTTTCTTGCTGATCAGAGATCATCATATTCAACAATCCTGTAAGACCACGTCCTCAAGTTCAATTGAGTGTGTACACCTTTAGCTGCTCTAAAATGTAGGTATCGGCCCCTGAAGTTCAATTGAGTGTGTACACCTCTAGCTGCTCTAAAATGTAGGTATCTTCCCCTGAAGCACACTCACCCCTTTTTATTTGGTTTCTAATCTATCAAAGGCAGGTAAAGCAGCAATCACACTTCTTAAAACTGAGTAACAAATAAAAAGAGGACATGAAAAATAATAACAATTCATTTATTAGAACAAAGAGACTGTAGGGAACTTTTTTCCTTCCTTACCTTTCCAATATGGTTATAATTATAAAATATGCAATAGAGACAAAAGGTTACATATGCTTTGAATGAAGTTCCAAGGGATGCTGAACAAAGCACAGGGTTTTAGTGCAAGTGTTCTATGATAGCTACTTTAGCAGAAGGCTTTCTTTTCTTTTTTCTTTTTTAAGACTTCCAGATTATTGAACAGCTACATAGCTACACTTGTTAGGTAAGGCAAAATAATACTATATTAAAGAATATATTCTTACCTAAAGCTAACAAAGGATCTATGCATATCCCAAGACCACAATTACCCTCTTTCCAATTGTTTTAAATCTCTTTCCAGACACACCAATCAAACCTTGTATATGTATTAAAAACAAACAAGCAAAAGCCCTGCATAAACAAATCAAAATATTTAAGCTTTAAATGGAAAAAATACTGATTCTTATTAGAAACATCTACCTCAGTCTTGGATCATCAAAGCCCCACCACTTTCAAGAATAAAGATGGCTTTTAATTCCACCATGACTGCCCAGGAAAGGACTTAATGCACCATAGTCCCATGTTTCCATAAGCGTCCTATCTCTGGTGAACTTTCTGTTTTTACACAAAAATTCTATCAATTTTGGCTATGAAGAAAACACAGCAATTAAAGATCTTGTTTTTTGTAGGAAAACGCTTTCACCAGTAAAATTCTCAACTCGTTGCAAGCTTTAAAAGGTGATGATGAAAAAGCAAAAGCACCCACTGAGGGAAACCAGCACTTGCTCACCTGGATTTTCAGAACTGTGTCAATTTACGTTCCTCCTTGAGGCAAAAATTAAGAAAAAAGTACCACAAGCTTATTTAAATTTATATTCTTTGACTCAAAATATCAGCTTTGGGAAATCTGTAATAAAGAAATAATCCCCAATGCAGAAAAAACAAAACAAAACAAAACTATACACATTAATACTCATAATCATCTTATTTTTAATAGGAAAAAAAAGAAATACTCTAATCATAAGGAAAGAAATGGTTATGTAAACTATAGTATATCCATATGATAAAATATTATGGAATCATTAAAAATATTTAAAAGGAGAATATAATAATGTAGAAAAATGTTTATGATACAACAGTAAGGAAAAAAAACAGACATACTGTATGTTTATTACATCTCTGTGTTTAAGTACACGTGCACATCAGTGATCTAACATTTTAAGTTGCACATCTTTAGGATGATATCCATCAATAATAACATTAGTTTTTCATCATAAATTTACATAAAATTTATTCTTGTGTTGTTAGGAAATAGAAAATATTAAATATTAGAGAGATCAACACTCCTGTGCAAATGTCCATAGACACATGAATGGATAAAGAAAATGTGGCTTAAAAAAAAAAAGAAAAAGAAAATGTGGTTTATACATACAATGGAATACTATGCAGCCTTTAAAAAGAAGGAAATTCTGCAATATGTGACAACGTGGATGAACCTTAAGGACGTAATGCTAAGTAAAATAAACCAGTCACAGAAAGACAGATACTACGTGATTCCGCTTATACAAGGTATCTAAAACAGTCAAATTCATAGAATCAAAGAGTGAAATGGTGGTTGCCAAGGGCTAGGAGAAGAGGGAAATGAGTTGCTAATCAACAGGTATAAAGTTTCAGTCAAGCAAGATGAATAAGCTCTAGAGATCTGCTGCACAACACTGTCCCTGTAGCCAATAATAATGTCTTGTACACCTACAAATTTTCATATTAAGTGTTCTTACTACAATAAAACACAATTTTAAAAAAGGAAAATATTAAATACTTAAAAGATTAAATAAGATTGATTATAATTAGAATAAACAGTCCATGAAAAGATTAGATTAAAAATGTGTCTTGGGGCTTCCCTGGTGGCACAGTGGTTGAGAATCCGCCTGCCAATGCAGGTGACACAGGTTCAATCCCTGGGCCGGGAAGATCCCACAAGCCACAGAGCAACTAAACCCATGCGCCACAACTACTGAGCCTGTGCTCTAGAGCCCATGAGCCATAACTATTGAGCCCACGTGCCACAACTACTGAAGCCCACGTGCCTAGAGCCTGTGCTCTGCAACAAGGGAAGCCACAGCAATGAGAAGCCCATGCATCAACAGAGTAGCCCCTGCTCACTGCAACTAGAGAAAGCCTGTGCGCAGCAACGAAGACCCAACGCAGCCAATAAACACTTAAAAAATTTTAAAAAATTAAAATAAAAATGTTTTTTAAAAAATACATTTTAACTACTTTACTGGATAATGAATACCAAATATGAACTAATATAAGATGTGATTCTGTGTGTTTTCCCCAACATATCTGGAAAAATCTGGTAGCCCCATGAAACACTCCAGTTATACATGTAAAAGAATCACTGCCAGTCTTCCCCTGCACCGGCCTTCCCAGTCGCTCGGCTTCTTGGCCGTAGCTGTCTCTTCAGCCTTTTTACTTCTTAATTTCCAGTACTTGAATTTACTGCCATGTCCTCTGAAGAAGGGAAGCTCTTCGTGGGAGGGCTCAACTTCAACACTGATGAACAGGCTCTGGAAGACCACTTCAGCAGCTTCGGACCTATTTCTGAGGTGGTCGTTGTCAAGGACCTGGAGACTCAGCGATCCCGGGGTTTTGGCTTCATCACCTTCACCAATCCAGAGCATGCCTCAGATGCCATGAGAGCCATGAATGGAGAGTCTCTGGATGGTCGTCAGATCCGTGTAGACCACGCGGGCAAGTCGGCCTGGGGAACAAGAAGGGGTGCCTTCGGGTCCTATGGGCGTGGTCGCAGCTACTCTAGAGGTGGTGGGGACCAGGGCTATGGAAGTGGCCGGTATGACAGTCGACCTGGAGGATATGGATATGGATATGGATATGGAAGGTCCAGAGATTATGGCGGCAGAAGCCAGGGTGGTTATGAGCGCTACTCAGGAGGAAATTACAGGGACAATTATGACAACTGAGATGAGGCATGCACACCAAATGCAGATACACAAGGAATAAAACTTCTTCTGATCCAGGACCATCCCTCCAAATGGCTGTATTTATAAAGATTTTTGGAGCTGCACTGAAACATCTGTTCTAGTTATATCAACCTCTTTTTGAATTGAGCTCCCAAGGTAGCTTATTAAAGACCTTTCAGAAAGTTCCGTGTGTTTTTTTTAAATTTTTCTTCCATTTAAAGGCAAATTCTGAGACATTTGTAGAGTCTGAATATTTTTTCCTTTTTTACCGGTTTTTTAGTTCAGGCTCTCGGGATTATTGGTTCTGGCAAAAAATGGCCGGACTAATTTTTTTTTTAATAATGTCCATCTAGGAACATTTTAAAAACCTGTACACAATGTTTCATCGTGATTAGAAGCAATTTCCGACTGTAACTATAAGAACTCAAGGACATGATTACTTAGAGGTGTTTTTTACTCCAGATCTCTGCCTTGATTATATAGAAGTTTCTTAAAGATATTTGTGTATGTCATTTTTTTTTAATACTGGAAGAAAAAAATATTCTGTTGTGTTTCATGAAGTGTTTAGGATGTCTTTCACTGAGTTGATTAAAAAGTTGAAACCGGAAAACAAACAAAAAACAAAAAGCAAAACAAAAAAAAGAATCACTGCCACTAACTTACACTTCTTCATATGTCCTAAATTCAGAGTATCTTAAACACAGAGTATCTTAACCTCATTTCTAACATCAAGCTTCACTCTTAACAAATAAGTATGACCATTCATAAGACAAGGAAGACAGGAAGCCTCTATGGGATTAAGGTGCCTTAATTCATTAAAGGAAGTTTCATTAATCCAAAATTTCCCCTAATTCATTTATATGGGATCCAAGAGGTATCTACACCATAGGGCAAGGCATCACAGAAAAATTTAGGATGGGAGCAGATAAGCCCTTCTTTTGTCATAAGGAAAAAGGACTAAGCATACCCAGGCAGATCTGTTTTAGAAATAATAAACAAGGAGATTAAAGATCTGGAATTTGATTCTCTTAAAACTCTCCATGCATCCAGCATCTCTTAGAGAGTCTGCAAGTAAATTATATGGGTAACCACAATTTGAAGCTGATTGCTTTATATATACCACAATTATATATATGGTGCAATATGCAACAGAGAAAGTTATGGAGAGGAAAACTCAGAGAGTAAATCAATCTGTGGTAGGATGAAGGGAAGTTTTTCCCTTTCTTTTCTGTATTTTCTCAATTTTTCTTGGTGACTCTACAAGAATGTTACTTTTTTTTTTTCTTTTTTTTTAAATTAGGAAGCTAAACATCCCTTCATGATTTTCCTCTCTTCCCTGGTCACTTTCCTCTGCCTAAATCTTAAAATGTCAGTGCTCCCTAGAATTCCATCTCATTACCTTTTCCTTTTTTTCTGGATGACTTCTAAACGATCTTAATTCACTCCCAAGGCTCCAGGTATCAACTATAAACTGATGATTCCCAAACCTAAATCCATGAACAAGTCATCTTTTTTAAGCTCCAAGATAAACACCTAAGACATCTACACTTTATAACCCACACACAACTCATATTTCAACAAACCAAACTCATCCTCTATACAACACCTGCCCCCAATCTGCTCTTCCTTCTCTGTTTCTCACCTTGTCCAATGGCAGTGCTTCCAGGCCAGAAATCTTGCCAAGGGTATAGATTCCTCCTTTTTCCTTCCTCCTCCTATCAAGTGGTCATCAAATTCAGGTACTTAATCTTCCAAAACCTCTCCTCTCCTCTCTCCCTTTCTAACTGGTCTCTTTACCTAGTACTTTAGCCCTCCAATCAATCCTCCACATCACTTCCTGAGAAATCTTTCAGAGTATACATCTGATAAGGCCGTTCCTTTGTATAAAATGACACCCAGTGGTAGTCACATAAAATTCAAAACTCCTTAGTCTGGTATAAAAGTTCTCTCAGTGGCATCTCCACTGCCCAGGGGCCTACCTGCCTCCGGCTTCTCACTACAGTACTCCCCCCTCTGATACCTCACGCTCCAATCACACAGAAACAGTTCTTCACCGCTCCCACTCTCTCTGACCTCCTGGCTTTCCACGTGCCCCTGGACAATCCCAAACTATGTCAAGATTCAGTTCAGGCATCACAAACGCATCATAGCTGTCACTCTCCCTGGCCTTCCGGCTTTACACATGCCCCCAGCCCCACGTCATCCCACCGACTTTAACAAGATTCAGTTCAGGCATCCCAATTTCCCGGGTGCCTTGTTCCCTTAAACAATCTCAAATAACCCTGCATATACACCTCTATCAATTCACGATGTATTATAATCGTCTGTCTCTCTCACAAGACTGAAATCCTCAAGGCAGAGGCTGTCTTTCATCTTTTGTATCTCCAATGTCTGGCACAGCACCTGACATGCTAAAAACCAAGCATATACATCATCCCCGTTATCAACCCTCAAGAAAACAGGTCAGAGCCACCCAGAAAGGAACAGTCTAAAGGTGGCGCAGGCTGGGGCAGGTATAGACCTACGGGAGGGGAAAGTCCACCGGAACAGTCATGCTCTGCGCAAGCCCAGGCGGAGTGACAGTTTCACGAAGGCAGCACCTGGCGAGCCCGAACCGAAGGACAGGAGGTGGGGATGGGAGTATTTCCTGGTGTCGTCAATTCAAAGGTCCCTCCCGTCCGGAGGGACCCGAGCCTCCGCCCCAGAGGAGGATCAGGGCTGAGCGGAGCTCGCCCTGCCTCCCGCCCAGGCCCAGCTCCCTGGCCCGCGCCCACATCCCAGCCCCGGAGCCTCACTTCTCCACATCCGCTGACTTCATGATGTGGGTCTTGGACGCTGTCAGCTTCCAGGGCCCGAAGGAGAAGTCCTGGTGGCTGCTTTGGAAGCCGTGGATCATCATGGCCGCGGCGGGGCCCGCGTGGGCCACACGGAACAGGCTCGAGCAGCGGCGGCGGCAGCGGCGGCAGCGGCGACCGACACCGGTCCCTCCGCCTCGCTCTTGCCCAGCCCGCTCGGCCTCAGAGCCGTTACCATGCCCGGCTCCGCCCCGCCCCGCCCCCTGCCGGCCGACCCGGACGCTGGCCCTCCTTTCCGCCTTCGTCTCCGCCCCTTGGATTTTGCTTCCGGAACTAGTTGCCAAGGTTGTGTAACCCACGTCTTACGTCACGACGCTCCTGGAAAGAGGAGGGGAGAAAATGCTGAGGGGCGGGGCTCCGGCCGCAGGGGGTGTAGTCAAGGGCGCACTGCCCCCTGAACCCATTGGTTGACGTCGTTGGGGTATTTCAAGGAAGCCCAGTGTTGGAAAAGACGAACCCAACGTGATTCTTGCTGAAGAATATAATAAGAAAAAAGAAAGTTAATTAAAAAATAAGAAATAAACCAACGTGATCCTTGCAGACCTTGCAAAGCATGAATTACCTCGCGTGTTGGCGAATTGGTGTAGAGAGAAAATGCCTGCGTTTTTCCGTTGAGGACAAAATGTTAAAATCACTTAAAGTTTAGGAGGTTCAGCATCAAGTGCTGCATGACAAGTGGACGTCTAGCTACTATTGACGAAGACTCCTATCAAAAATGTCATCCTTCAGACATTTCAAGACTTTTCTGGTTTAGATATTACCTAAGCACCTGTTATAGTGGAAACAACACTGGAGATCTGGTGCTACATCCTCTTTTGCAAGGCTGTTTTGTGCATTCTTGGCAAACCACTCAACTAATGATTTGACTTCAGCTGCCTCAAAAGGATATCCTTTGATATTAGGGCACCTCCCAGATCTCTTTCTGGCCACGTTTCCAGCAACTCCCGCTCAGCCCTGCCTCTGAGCCTTTACTCTTGCTGTTCTATCTGCTTGAAACTGTCATAGTCAAACCTGTCTCATTTCAGACTCAACCTGGCACCTTTTAAAAATATAGATTCTCCAGCCCCGGTGCCTTTCCCTAGACTGGAATGATCTGCCTTGGAACAGTATATCTTCAAAAGGCTTCTCCTGATCCCTGGAACTGGATATAGTCACTTCTTCCTCTGCACCATGTTGATTTAAGTTAACTTCACTCATTCCAGTTATCACTGTTTATTCATTCATCCAAGTGAATGTCAAATTTTGAGTACCTGCTATTTGCCAAGCGTTCGTTTTACTGCAAAACAGCACTCACACCCTTTCTTTAAACAGAGATTGACAGCGGAATCCCAAGACGTGCTTTCAGTGATAAAGGCAGGACTACCTGGGCCTCAAAATGTGTGTTATCCATCTCTCCAATTTCACTTAAAATTTCAGTTGTTTCTAGATAGGGCAGTAGGCCACTGATTTGCTTAATTAATCATTTGTGTCTTAGTGTAAATGATTTTATCAATATTATATCATTTTCTATGAGCTGGCCTTGTTAGAGAAGTGCCAGGCCTATCCAGAGCTGAGTCAGTGCTTTCCCACCTACCCTCCAAAAGCATTTGTCCCCTTCTAAAATTTTCCTAGACTAGATACGATGAAGACTAACTATTAGAGGGTATTTTGATTTAAACTTAAAATCAAACAATTAAACCAGTTATCTCTATAGCCTCCAATTCAACAAGTTATTAGAGGACTTTAAAATTCTTTGAGGATACAAGAAAATGAATCTTTAAAAGTACAATTTCAAGCACTTACACATTAGGAAGAGAGCTATTTAGGCATTGACAGAGTATTTTAAGTGCCCATTTAAGAACCATCGTGCAACAACTCTCTGCTTTATAAAGCTGGTTCTTAGAGTAGAATGATACCTGGGATTTGGCGGGGGGAATTCATTTTTAATCAAATTAGGCAAAGGAAGTTAGAGCCACCAAACCAAACCATCTACTCTGTAAGTTTGTCAAGTTTTAGTTCTGAGATCAACCTGCTGGTTGTTATAGAAATTTACTCATTCAACAAACATTTTTTGGCACCTGTTATGGTGCCAGAAACTTTTTGATATAAGGACACAGCAGTTAATAAGAAGGCAAGATTTCTTTCATCTTGGAGCTGACACTGTAATGGAAGACAGTTAATAAGCAAGTAAACACAAAATTTATCGTTTCAGACATGTATAAATTCTGTGCAGTATGTTTTAGCAAATAAAGTGGAAAGGTGGGGGAGAGCTGGGGGAGCAGGCTGTATAGATGGAGTGATCAGAAGAGCCCTATCTGTGGAGGTAACATTCAAGCAGAGACCTGCTGATGAGAAGGAAGATCCATGAGAAAATCTGGAGGAAGAACATTCCAGACATCAGGGATTCAGGCTCAGAGGAAGCAATGGGCTCGTCATGTTTTAGGAAAAGCAAGAAGGCCAGCATGGCTGGAGTAGAAGGAACTGGGAAGGGTTCAGAGAGGCAAGGAGAGGCTTCACCATGTGGGTATATTGTAAGCCGTACTGTATCCTTTCTTGGCAGTCTTATCAAATGAATATATAATTCTTCAAAAAAAAAAAAAAACAAACAAACCAAACCATTGTTAAGCAGAAGCTTACTATCTCTAAATAGCCTGTGCCATTTATGAAGCTCTAATGATTAGAGCTTAAGTTGAGGTAAAATCTGCTTCCTTGATATTTATATTATTTGAACTTGGTTTTGCCCTCTGAAACACCATAGACCAAGCATTTTTCTTCTTCCTCATGACTCTTCTTACTTTAAAACTACTTTCACACCTTACCCTTGTCTTTTCACTCATCCCTTTGCTTATATATCTATCCATCCATTCACCTATTTATCTGCTTATTTACTCAATGAATATTTACATTTCTAGGGTCTGAAGCACAGTACTTGAAAGGCATTACAGTGAAAAATATGAATAGCCTATGACATTTCCCAGCTTCAAGCAACTTTGTTCATCTGTGCCACATGCTAAGGATATATAGATACATAAGACATTGTCTATAATTTCAACTATGAGATCAGTTGCACTCAAGTATGAGAAACAAAGTAGATACAAACAATACCATACAACATCTGGGCAATAAAATGGTGTGTGTCCATGGACATGGTACAGGAGGAAAGAGTAATTAATTCTCTCGGTGTAGGTTAGGAATGATTCACAAAGGAGATGATGCCAGAGAAAGATTTTAAAGAAAAGATAAACAGTTTCAGCAGGAGGAGACAGTCCGCTTCATGGACAAGGAACAGCAAGTGCACAGGCGTGCAGCAGCACGGAGTAAGTAAGGAGCAAGAAGTCATTGAGAACAGCTGGAACATAAACTTTTACTGAGAAGGTGTAGAAGACCAAGTAGGCATGGGCCAAATAGTGAAGGAGCTTCATGCTATGCTAAAGAATTTGGGATTTCTTCCAATGGATGATTAGGGGGTCATCACCTAGATGAGAATCTTGATGACCAAAACTTTATCCTCAAAGCCAGATACACACACATACACACCAGGGGATGTACCAAATGTACTGGAGTGGAGGAAGAAAATATTTATATATATCTTATCCTTTTTGGGTTCTATTTCTGTGTGGGTTTCATAGTGTACATAATAAATCATATATTCACATTGATTTTATTTATAAACAAATATTGGGATGCATGCTTGATTTTTTACAGATATTGATGGCAAGTGATCAAAAGACTTTGTGGATCATTGGTCTAACTGAAGGGAGTAGTAGAGGGGTTAGAGAGGACGCACATGGTCATATGAAAAGAGAGAAGAAAACAGGATTTTCCAAAGAAAAGCCTGTGGAAAGAAGGTTTCAGATCTGTCTGAACTCCCTTTGTTCCCCCTCATGTGGAAGTTCCTACAATGCACATTGGCAGTGAAGGCTAATACATGCATGTAGGGTCACTTCCGAATGAATGACCATAATTATTAAAGAGAGTCAAATTACGTGGTGGAACAATTTGCATTGATCTTTTTTTATATGTTTACCACCATTCCAGGATCCACTTTTGTGATGTTTGTACTGGGCAATCTACATTTTTCTTATTAATTTTTAGGAATATTTGAAATAGTCTGCACATTTGTTGTTATATGTATAATAATTATAGTATAATAAAATTGTAGTCTGTCACAATGTGTCCCGATTCTCACTTTCTTAATGTTTTTGATGAACAGGAGTTATTAATTTTAATGTAATATAATGTATCAATATTTTGTCTTGATAGTTAATATTTTTGTGTTCTTGAAAATAAATGACAAATCCCAGTGAATGAATGAATGAATAAATAAATAAATAGAATTAGTGTTGCTCAAATACTGCATCAGTTATAAATTGATTTAACTGCCTCGTGTATCTCAGAATGATTTCTTTCTACACTGTAGAATGGCATGCAGAAAGATTGATCTTGATATTGCTAGTAATTTGGCCAAATTGCCCATCCACAAGGCTATCCATCTTCTCCTTCCTTCAGGGAGTTCAGGATCTGTTAACTGACTCAGGTTTGAGAATGCGAGGCGGGGGGGGCCAGGGGCAGTGGGGATAATGGGGGGGCCGTTCTCTGGCTCCTATGGTGACACAGTCCAAGTTGGGTGGGGTTTTTTGTTTGTTTTTTAACTATACTCAAGGTTCTGTTTGTAATATCCATCAAGTAGAACCTTAATGATCTGCCCATCTATTTCTGACCTAGAGACCCATCAACAATTGCCCCTGCCCAAGATCTCTGTGGGTCAATTGATTCTGATGATCACTTCATCCTTGCTACCTATGGTACTTACCATATTCACATTGCCTCTGGTCAATTAAGTGCTCCTATTTGGCTTTTGCCGTCTTGGACGTTGCTACATCCCTACAGAAATCAAGGAGTCTCTTCCAATGGAACGTCTCCCATCTCTATTCCTGCACTACAGACGTCCGTCATCAAAGCACTTTCCAAGGGATGGTGGTCCCCCTTTCACCATTGCATTTCTTGGTAAAGAACATGTCCTCTAGTCCTCCTAGGGGACATAATTAGGAGGTGGATGAGCAGGTAGCATGTGAGAAATTCACTCCAACATTCTTATCACCCCTTGTCTTCGCTTTACTTCTACATTAAGCCAAGGAAAATCTGTATCTCTAGTTCTGTCATCATCGGTCATGGTAGAGTTCAGTTTCCAGTTAGCCAACTGAGCAAACAAGTCCCAGCTGTTCACACCAGCCCTGAATCGACATATCAATGCCTTCAGCTCACTATGAAATTACACCCCCCCTCACTGGATCAGCGCCCTCGGGTTTTATTCCCACACTTGTTTCTTAGGACGTGGCCAATTTAAATTAGCAAAATATTGCAATTTTCTTGCTGTTTATGAATTCTGGATTTGACTTTGCAACTTATTCTCTAGATATGCTGAGAGTGAGTATAGTTAAGGATCTACAGGCAATGAGAAGTGGTAGGTGTGGTGCACAGAGAGAACTGGAACCTTTTGCAGATTACCTGTCTCAGATGAGGTCATCCTAGAGTTTTCAAACAAGGGAGGACCATCTCATCAGAGAAAGGAAGAGGGGCTGGAGATTGCAGGATCAGGGTACTTGAAGTTTTCCCAAATCTTACTACTCCAACTCTAAATTTCCCACTTCTGGTCTAATAAAATGCCCTAACGTCACATAGGTCAATTGCCCACCTGCAAACTGAATTTGTGTTAAAAGTCAGCCACCTGAAGGACCGTCACTGAAGCTAATTTATCCTCCCCGCCCCCCTTTCCCCTTTGGTAACCATAAGTTTG
This sequence comes from Hippopotamus amphibius kiboko, assembly GCF_030028045.1. Lineage (NCBI taxonomy): Eukaryota > Metazoa > Chordata > Mammalia > Artiodactyla > Hippopotamidae > Hippopotamus > Hippopotamus amphibius. The sequence goes on along the minus strand of NC_080188.1, from coordinate 139,200,812 downwards.
TTTTCTATGTCTGTGAGTCTGCTTCTGTTTCAAAAATAAGTTCGTCATATTTTAGATTCCACATAGAAGTGAAACTATATAGTATTTGTCTTTCTCTTTTTGATTAACTTAGTATGATAATCTCTAGGTCCATCCGTGTTGCTGCAAATGGCATTATTTCACTCTTTTTTATGGCTGGTAGTATTCCATTGTATATATGTACGTCTTCTTTACCCACTCATCTGTTGATGGACATTTAGGTTGCTTTCATATCTTGGCTATTGTAAATAATGCTGCAATGAACATTGGGGTGCAAGTATCTTTTCTAATTGCAGTTTTCTCCAAATGTATGCCCAGAAGTGGAATTGCTGGATCACATGGAAATTCTATTTTTATTTTTTTAAGGAATCTCCATATTGTTCTCCATAGTGGCTGCACCAGTTTGTATTCCCATCAACAGTGTAGGAGGGTTCCCTTTCCTCTACTTCCTCTCCAGCATCTGTTATTTGTAGACTTTTTAATGATGGGTATTCTGACCAGTGTGCAGTGGTATCTTATTGTAGTTTTGATTTGTATTTCTCTAATAATTAGTGATCAACATACCTTATTCTTATTTAAAAACCATTAGGGTTTTTTGGTTTGTTTTTGCCATGATATAGATAAATAGTTAATGAAAGTTTAATCTCATTAGGATAAATAATTTTATAACATATTTTTAAAAGGAGATTTCTGACAAGCCAATTATTCTAAGATCTCAATGATGAAACCATGTTTCTAATAAAACAAAATAAGTTGGCAGGCTTTTTAAAGTAGGTTTTATTTTCCCTAAGCAAACTCTAATAGGAGGAATGGAACCCAGGAACCTTCAAAGTATCAGGAAAAGCCAACTTAGAACTCAGCCTCTCCTCCAGAAACTCCATGGTAAATCACCTATATGCAGATAAAGAGAACCTATAATTCACATATGGGAGAGCTGAGCTGGGTCTATGCAAATACAGATAATATAACCCAGAGCTGAAAATTATCTGTCCAGTTTCCTGTGAGTCACAATTAGAAAGGTTAGCAGTAGAACAATTGTTTTTGTGTCTTGGTGGTATGACTCTACCTTCTAAATGAACCATACTGAAACAAACCACAGCTGTACAGGGCTGTCTTTACACAACATTTGTCATCTTGATGTCACAGACTCTCCTTTATACTTCCTTAAGTCCATTTGTTGCCCTCCTAGTCCTCTTATTCCTAGTTCCAAATAACTCCCAATTTCCCATTGATTTATCCATTAAGTTGAAGCTATTGTTAAAAGTCCTCAATTTTGAGCTCTTCAAGGGCAGGGACCTCTGTCTTACTCATGTTTATGTCCTCAGAGCCTGTCTGGGATTGTCATTCAACAGGCCACTCCAGGAAATGGACAGATGATCCACGGCTTGGTCAACGATAAGAAGGGCTGGACATGGGATTGGTTGGACCCACAGGGTCAAGACAGGAATTGGGATGGATTCCAGGGAGAGTTGGTGGGAGGAAGCCTCCCAGGAGAAGTCCAACAGTAGGCAGGTAGAGATACTTCCGTTCAGAGGAGATGCACACTTTGAAGAGAAGGAACGGGCAATTGAGGCTGAAGATCCAACCACAGATATAAGGACCAAGAGCAGAACTCTAGTTCCGCAGCAATGAGAGGAAGGCAGAACCTCATCCACAGAAAGATATTGTGCCAAACAGGGAATTGGGTCAAAGCATCAGGCATAGAGGGAGAAAAGAGGGCTCCATCACTCAAGGCAGAGGCTCTCAGTCATGGAGAAACAAGGGAAGCACTTAGCCCCTGAGCTGAGAGTGCTCTTTTCTTAGTCTCATGTGTATCATTACATCAAGTTCCTCGGAGCCTAAAAAAACTCAGGGGAGTCTCTATTCCTTACGACCAAAGAGTTTAATGGAAACAAGTTTCTTTCAACATCCCCTTGAGTTCCCTTATCCACAACACTTCATCCCCAAATAGTCACATAAAATATACAAGGGAGGCCAGTTTCTGCAGAGAATAAGGAGTGGAATGAGAGCATCCAGATCTTGGGGAGCTCAAAATGGAGGGAGGGGGTATGCTAGGGATAAGAACATAAATATTTCAGCAGGGTAAGGGGGTACCGAGAAAGGATGCAGAAGACCCATGGGATCTGAGGAGCTGAGAGAAGAGCAGATGTGATTGCCTCCAAATGTATTTTTAAAAAAGAAACTTTGCCTACTCTCACTGTGGCATGACTTAGAAATAAGACCAGCTCATTAGTAAAGGAGAAATAAAAGCCAGCCATTGCAAATTCTCAGAGGGTCTCAGAGAAATATATTAGCTGACTTAAGATGCAGAGCAAATAAAGACACCCAGATTATATTGGGCTTTCTTATTACAGCAACAGAGAAATGATTATCTTTTACTAACAGAGCTGGAGCTAATTGATTTCTGCATAACCACAACTCAGTTTAATAAACATTTTCTAATAAAGGCACAATTAACAAATCAACTCGATTACAATATCACATTAAGTCTCCCAATCTCTGTCCTATTAATTACCCCTCTTAGAAATGTTTTTCCTTTTTTCTCCTGAAAAGCACATCTGGTGTGAAACCTTCTAGGAGTTCCAGTGGTTGCTCCCTAAATAAATGGCAGGGTGTTTGAAACCAAATGTGTTTACTTAAGCTTGGCTATAAACTAGGTTGGTCAAGAAGTGACTGAGTGTATAAACCCTTTTACTCCTTAACAATAATAAGATCTTTGAGGGCTGCATAAGGTGGCATTCTGAGAAAGTTTTGTAAAAAACTGTATGATGTAATGTAAAGTACACAGTATTTAGAATTAGCAGACCTGTTAGTTTCCTGGTTCTACTATGTCCTTGCTGTTGGCAACAGCTTTAGATAATGGATTTGAAGCCTTGTTTCTGTGCTATAATAGTAATAATAGTAATAACAATAAGAATGATGGTATGTCACTTCCCTTAGCTTGCTTACAAATGTGATGGCCCTTCGTAAACCACTCCGTGCTGTGCAAATATCAGGTATTATAATGGTTAACTTATTCAAGCACACAGCCCTGTTCTCTTGATCATGAGGCAAATGTGGAAAGATGCAGAGGATTATTAATTGACCCCAGCATAGATTTCTAGAAATTTCCAATGATTTTAGCTCTTTGCTCTCCTAGAAGTCTAAGAGTCTGAAGCCAGCTCAGGTGACAAAGCAGGTAAAGAATGGGTCCCTGATGGGAGCTTCTTCCCAGAATCCTCGATGTCCACTTTGTTCAGGTCCATGCCTGTATGAGCAGGCCACTGAAGATGGCTGTGCTCTTGCTCTGTGTACATCCCCCGCTCAACCAGCGACTGCTTCACCTACACCCTACTCACCTGACTGACCTTCCTGCATACTTGCCCCTGGCGGCAGCTAGTGATTGTTCTAATCTTTAGATCAGAACATCTCCACCATGATAACTTATCAAAGGGGTGGCGAGAGGCATGCCCTCTGCTAGATTCACTGTTAATGAATAAGCCAACCTGATGCCAGTTCCCCCTATAAATGGTAACCTCCCCCTTCCCCTGGGAGTGAAGACTGCCTTCATGTCCTGCCCTCCATCTGTCACACACAGTGAGACCTCACTCCAGGACCTTGCTTCAGACATGTAAGATCCCCCCATTCATTAAACCCCTGATGTCCCTGTCGCTGACTCCAGGCTTTTTCTTCAGTCTCGAGGATGGACAAGTACAGGTCTCACAAGCCTGTGGGGTGCAGCCCAATAATGTCACATGTCGCACCAGAATCCTCAGTTGGCCATCTTACAAAGATTCTGTGTATTCCAACGTGCACAAGCTTGGTTTGTGCTGGACTGGGGCTAGAGACCTATGACATGGATCACAGCACCCAGGAATTTCAGAGTTATTGACAGAGGGGGGATTTAGGTATACGGGGGTGGGGGGAAGGAGGAATTGCTTGACTAAAGGCACACCCACTCAACACAGGATGTGTCTTCTGTATTTTAGGCACTGCTCTAGATAACATTGAGATAAAAGACACCGCTTTTGACCTTAGGAAGCAGACCGTGTATTTGGGAAAGTAACACATTGACATTTTTTTAAAAGTCATGGAGCTGCCTTCCTCAGCACTGCCTGCCCTCGTGGCAGCCATTGCCTACCAAGCATCAAGGCCGCCCTCAAGGGCCAGAGGGTGATGCCCATCGGTGGTTCTTTGGCCAACAGAAAAATAAAGCTTCTGGAAGGTCCTAGTCCACAGCATCAAGGAGCTGGAAGTGCTGCTGATGTACAAGAGCTCTTACTGTTCTGAGATTACTTATGTTTCCTCCAAAATCGGCCAAGCCATTCTGGAAAGAGCAGCCCAGCTGGCTGTCAGAGTCACTAACCCCAATGCCAGGCTGCACAGGGAAGAAAGCGAATAGACAGCTCATGTGCACTCTTTATTTGTGCTAAATGGAGCCTTGAAAACTCTGGAGAATATTTTTTAAAAACTCATGGAGATACTCTGTTTATGTGAGCTCCGTGAAGGCAGACTTTGTCTACTTCCGCTTTGTAAACCGGCCACTCCAAGGGTGCTTAGGAAATGTCAGATGTGTGAAAGAAGGGCTGAGCGAGATAAATGCCTTGGGAGTTCAGAGAAAGGAAGGCTATGCAGTGGTCAGGGAAGACATATATGCTTACATTAGGACTTGAAGGACAAAGTAGGATTCAAAGAGCAGAGGAAGGAAAAATTACTCCAAATGCTGAAGCATCGTGTCCAGAGGCCAAGAACTAGGAAAGCCCAAGAAAATGAGAAAAGGGGCAATGAAAATGGCCAGTGATGGACTGTTCTGGACACTGTCAAGAGACACACTCCCATCCAGTCTCCACAGCAACAACTCTGTGGGTTATGTACTAGTATAGCCCATTGTACAGATGAGAAAGCTGAGAACAAGAGTTAAATAACCTACTTGCCCAGTATCATGTAGTAACACAACAAATAAGAAAAAGAATAAAAATGTGATAGGTATTTGATACAGCCTATGTATTTTCTTTAAATCAAATTAATTCCAACTCAGACGCTTGCTAAATAGAATAGGGACGACTCACCCCAATACCATTCACCACTATCCTTAGGATAATACAAAGGTCTAAGGATCTAGACCTTAGGCAGGGGAAAATGCCTGAGGAGGCCTCTCTGGTCTTGGCCCACATGCTCACCCTGAGATGCCCAGAGTCCCAGCCTGCAGGCTTCCAGAAGCTCTGCTTCCTGTGCCCAGCCTCCTGGGTGTTTCCTTCCCTCTAAGATTCCACTCTCTCGGCAGGCTTCAGGAGGGGCGGGGATGAAGGGGGGGAGTGGATGTGGAGAAGGAAGTCTCTGCCCCTCAAGGTTCCCCCAATTTTCGGTATCCTTCTCAGTTTGGGGAACTCTCGGTGTTTCTATTTATGCCAACCTCCCACCTACCCTCTCCTCTCCCTCTCCTGCCAAACACTGCAAATCTTCCTTGAAAGTAAGAGCATAAAACCTTGGCTGCCCTTTTGGGACAGGCGACGGGAACTACTGCGAGCATAGCACAGATAGCTTTTTCTTTTGGACAATTCCATAGCAGTAAAAAGAAAATGCAAATTAATATCTCAATAAATTAATCTACCACAAATAGCTAACATTTTTTTAAAAGTTTGCTGCATGGCAGGGACTATACCAAGCCCTTTACAGAGGAGGCAGATACAATTATTATCGTCATTTCATAGTTGAAGAAACCCCAGAACTTAGAGAAGTCAAGTATCTTACTTAAGATCACAGGGCTCCTAAGTGATAGAATCAAAACTCAAGCTCAAGAATGTCTGGCTGGAAAACCTAAGTTCTCTTCACTGCACCATGTAAGGGAAGCAATCCTTCCCCTCCAGAAACCAGAGCAGAGGTTTTTTTGTTTTGGGTTTTTTTTTTTCCTTTCTCTTTAAAAAAAGAAATCTTACATAATTACAGACTCTGTATTAAATAACAAATCCAAGAGGAAACTTAGCCTCATAAAAAAATCAAATCAAATTTCATGTCGTTGTCACCTTTTAGAAGTTTGCGTTTGCATACTTAATTTTTACATATTTACCATAAATATCACAATCAGAATTTTATTGTCTACATTTTCAATTGCCATTATACAGCTCATTGTTTTAATCTATTCTATATACTTTATATGTTATATGTAAATATATCAACTTTATATATTTTATTTCATATATACAAACACAAATATATTTCTATAATCTTGTTATTTTTCTCTCTTATAATACCCTTGACCTCTTCCTAGGCCCACCTTTGTCCACAAACAAAAACAATTGCAGCCTGGTGTGTATTTCCCATACATTTCTCTATAGTCATATAATCACATAATAATACAAGTATTGGGTGATTGGCCACTGATTGTTTTATATACTTCTTACAATATGTAGTTTTATATACTTCTGTACTTTTATGAAATATATTTTTACTTATTGCTTTATGTTTTTAACAGTATATAGTGTGAAAGTCCTTCCAGATCAGTTGATATTTTAATGCCTTCTTATTGAGTCGTATAATCCTTAGTAGGGCTGTTGTACAGTTTATTCAGCCTTTCCTCCTTGGATGGGCATTATGCTTTTTGCCACGACAGACAATGGTGTAATGAACTTTCTTGCACGTGTATAGTCTCCTGTACTGTTGCTTTTATTTCTATGGGATAGATTCCTGGATTTCTGGGTCAAGGGGTATATAGTTATTTTAATTTAATAGATATTGCCAGATTGCTTCAAATTGTTATACAAATGTACGCTTTTACCATCAATGTACAAGAGTGCAGAGCCCTAGTTGCAAATGCTAGTCTGAGGACAAGCACATCTCCAGAAACGTCCATTTAGTAGTCGCTCAGTGTTTTTATTTTTATTATTTTAATTAACTAATGTATTGGTTGCATTGGGTCTTCATTGCTGCGTGCAGCTTTCTCTAGTTGTGGCCAGCGGGGGGGTACTCTTAGTTGCAGTGCACAGGCTTCTCAGTGTGGTGGCTTCTCTTGTTGCGGAGCACGGGCTCTAGGCGCGCGGGCTTCATTAGTTGCAGCTCGCGGGCTCTTGAGCGCAGGCTCAATAGCTGTGGCGCACGGGGCTTAGTTGCATGTGGGATCTTCCCCAACCAGGGCTCCAACCCATGTCCACTGCATTGGCAGGTGGATTCTTAACCACTGCACCACCAGGGAAGTCTTGCTCTGTGTACTTCAATACATTCATCTCACTGCAGCATCTACCACAAGGGAGGAGTAAGGGGCAGGGATTAGGAAAGCCATTCAATGGGGATTCCCTTTCACAAAGGGCCTCAAATTTAAACTTTACATGTTATCACCAAATAAGTTATAAGCAACAAAGGTCTAAAAAGAAGAAAATATTAATAATTCAACCTTAAATTTATATCTCATTATCAATCATCCTCACTGGTAATATTTATCTTTTAATAAATGTTTGTCATTAGTGCAATTATATGGTAGAGTACTGCCACCTCTGATGGAACATTTTAAAATCAGTTAAATCTTTAGCTTATGTATGTCACATGGCCATCATTCAAACAGTAATTGGAACAATTCTTCTGCAATATTATTTTTCTGTAAAAATTTATCCTTTATTTCAGTCAAAAATACTTCAATGTTCTATTTTTTTCTGGGTGGAGTAACAAATTATTGCATCATACTTGGAGAAGATTGTTAGAAGTATTTATTTACCAAAAGTAACTATTGAATATACCATGTGTTTTATAAGCCTGTACTGGCATTTCTTTGTTCTTTTCTTTTCGTCTCTTTTCTGTTCTTTACATCCTCCCTCCCAATCTCTCCTCCCAATCTCTCCCTCCCAGCCTCTCCCTCTCTCCCTTCTTTCCTCCTTTCCTCTCTCCCTCTCCCTTTGTCTCCGCTTCCCTCTCTCCCTGCACCTCCCAATGCCCCTCTCTCATTTAGGTACACCAGCTCCCCCTCCCAGGCCCACCTGGTCTTAGGCTGAGGTTACTGCACCTGCAAGATTGGCCACTAGGGGTCCTCTCCTCCCCTGGCCTCACGGAAGAGAAACACGCCTTTCCTCTTTTCCGACTGTTTTTTTTCAGCCCTTTATTGGAGTATAATTGCTTTACACTGTTGTGCCAGTTTCTGCTGTACAACAAAGTGAATCAGCTGTATTTATACATATATCCCCCCACTTTCTTAATATAAATAGAAATAAGTCTCACAGGTATTTTCAAGAGACTATCCTCAAACAAACCAAGGGAAAATAAAAAGAAATCAAGAAACGATGCTCCAAACAGCAAATGTGGTTTCCGAGTTTAAGTTGACTCAAACCTACTCTTAGCTGTCTTGATTGAGACCGCTGACTTGGGCCTTTATTCCTCTCCTTCCCCATTGGCAGAAACAGACTAAAGATTAAATTGGCCCTGATGTGAAGGTTAGCAGAAAACTTACTGCCTCCCAACACTTCTCTCTTAATCATTTCTCTTGGCGTGAGCTTGGGAGGCTTCTTCCAGCTCCTGCCTCTCCTCCCTGGGGAGATTTTCCTCTGGAGCCGTCCTGATCTCTGACTCTCCCTCCCCTGGCCCAGAGGGAAGATCTCTGGTCCTCCAGCACCAGCCTCACAGGTGTTTCTTTAGCCCTGTTAGAGGTCTCTATGACTGTCAGCATTGGAAGTCTTAGGTCCCTACAAACTTTTCCCTTGCTAGTTTCTGACTTGACTCTTAATCCCCATCTCACTGTGGAGTCACCACTATTCACAAGCTAGGGGCAGAGCCAGGAGCAGAACCCAGGTCTTCCGACTCCCAACCTGTGGATGCCATTTACACTATAATCTCTCTTTCAGAGGGCCATATGCAGAGGTGATATAATATATATATATATATATATATATATATATATATATATATATATATATATATATCTGACAGTGACTATATGAATAGAAAGGTATGCATTTAATATGCTAGCAATACTGATGGATCTTGAGGGGTATTTTTGTTTTGTTTGTTTTTTTGGCCGCATTGGCATGAGGGAACTTCCCTGACCAGGGATCAAACCCTTGCTCCCTGCAGTGAAAACAGAGTCTTAAGCACTGAACAGCCAGGGAAGTCCCGATCTCGAGTTCTAAAACTGAACAAATTAAGGGTGCAGAATAAAATACATCTATGCCTTCTCAGCTGGTTCAGATTTCCATTGGGAAAAAAAAGTGATTTTCTCCACCCTGCAGTGTACTGGTTTTCAAAGACTCACGTTTTAATCTGACAGGATGCTTTCAGTGTTCTCTGGATTTACATTCCGTTGCTGGCCAAAGCCCACTGCTAAAAGGCAACTCAAAATCAGCACGGCAGCAAACTGACAATAAACAGTGGAGAGAAAGCCTACTTAGGGTAAAATCACAAGGCAGGTGGAAAAGTGTTGGTAATGTTCCTGACTTTGTCTGCTACTCTACTGGGCCTTTTTTCTCAGCTGGCGGTCCGCTATATCAGTAATTACTGCTTCAATTTTAGCATAGCCCATTTTTTGTCCTTTTTTCCCCCTGCTCAGCATCCATCCCCCACTGTAATATTTATGCAAGAATACTGCCTAGAATGTGTTGTGCACTTCTTATTGCATATTGCATCCCATTTGTTTCGTGTGATACTAAGATTAATCAGTTGTCCATCACCCATTCTCCTGATGGTTTTAGTATCCATCGATGATTGTTGCCTACAACCATTATTTCATGAAAGGTTGAAAAATGGTGATTTTAAAATTCTATTCTTTCTGGAGGATTACAGTGGAAGGGGCAGGCTGTCATTCTTTTCAGATGGGACTTGTCTTGCCAAGGGCTCATGGGTCACCGGTTCTCCAAGTGCCGGGGTGGGCAGGTGGTAGCGTGGAGCCCCCTCCAACATTGTGCCCTGGTGGAGAAAGCACTGACCTGTCCTGCCCCCCCAGTCTCCCTCTTCTGACGTGCCTTTTGCACCCCTCCCATTAGGACAATCAGTCTCCTCTTATTTGGGAGCCCCCTTTTCTCTCTCTCCCCTAGCCTCCCCTGGCACCCAACCACCTGCCCAGGGGTGCCCCCCCTTCCCCTCCCACCCTTGTGCGCAGCCCAGCTGATTTTGTAAGATACTGGGTAGGTGCGCAGTGATTTTTTTTTTCTTGTAATTTAAACAGGCCAAGCACTGTTGGTTCTATTTAATGGACATGAGATAACGTTAGAGGTTTTGAAGTGATTAAAAGTGCAGACTATGCAAACCAGATAAACAAATAAATAAATTAAAATAAATTAAAAATAAAATTCTATTCTTTTTTGTGCATTTATTTGCTGGAATTTTGCTATCGAGAAGAACTTTCCCTCACCTACTCTTGGGTTACATTGAAATGCAATTCTTACAGAAGTGGAATGAATATTTGATTTATTCCTTTTATTTATTAATTTTTCAGAGGAATGAGTTGGTTACCTAGCAATCATCAATGGTGACTGATAGATTAAAAAAAACAAAACAAAACTACAAAATCAAAGCCTTTTATATAGTGGATAGGTTCCAATCCATTGCAGTTATTATTCTTTCTGATGCTCATATTGTCCCTTTAGATGGACCCTTGTATCGCTTTAAAATGACTTCGTCAATCTTTGAAATTTCTTTTCTTTTCCTGTTCAACGGGACGTTCCAGACCCATTTTATACATTTTCTGGTCCAGAACAGTAATAAGCCATTTCTGCAGAGAGCCTTAGTTCTTTGTAATGAGAAATGGTATTTTAAGACCACATCTGGTTGCTAGGGGTATTCATTGCTGCAAAAGTGCTCATTGCCTCTGGGTTGTCGTTTCTTTTTGCCTTTTGAGTGGATAGAGTTAGAAAATAGACTTTTTAAGAGGAAAACATCATGAATTCACACTAACATTTCCAATTCAAATTACTTTTAAGGTTTTTGCTTAACCTTTTCAATTTTTTACTTGATCTGTTTTTTTCATCACTAAAAATCTCAGGTTGTACAACAAATAAACATAGTTACTTATTTACTTTTTCCTGCATCATAGGTATAATTGTTTCAAACAATACCAAGCTGCAACTGACATAAAATGACTAAATTAGATTAAGATTTTTATAAGGTTCTTTTTATCCTTAGAACATATCCCACCAGGGAAGTACAGTCAGAATACTATATTCTAAACTCACTTGAAACTCTTTCTCTACTTTGTTGTGGCAGAATCTGAAGGAAGATGCCTTCACAAAGGTGTCCTGACGTAATCCCTGACCCTGTGAATGTGATAAGACATCACTCTTGTGATTATGTTATGTTATAAGGCCCAGTTGACTCTAAAATAGGAATATTATCCAGGTAGTCTTGTAACTGAAAGTGGGGTCCAGCTGCTCACTGCTCCAAAGCCAATAAAGAGGCCAGGTTGGTGGAAAGGAAAGTTGGCTTTATTTTGGATGCCAGCAATGGGGGTGGGGGTGGGGGTGGGGTGGGGACACCTGTCCAAAGGCTGACACTCCCCCCTCCCCGACAATCAGTGGGCAAGAGCTTTTATAGGCAGAGGGAGGGGGCTACATGCAGAAACAGCACCGGCAGCTCTGACAGTCATCTTGAAATTGGCCATCCGTGGTCTGACCAGAATCCTCTTGATTGTTTTAGGTACTGTTAATCTTCAGTTCCAGGGTCAGTTTGTTTCCGTTTCTTTGAGGCCAATTCTCGGAATTGTGGCAGCTTATGTCATGGCTACAGCCTGGTCATCATGTAGTTAACTTCTTCCACCTGATGGGGGTTTCAGTATCTATGAGACAGCGCACAGGATAGGATATTATCTATAGCCCTTGAGAAGGAACTAAATGTCCTTGACTAGGCTTAATGACCAAACTATTATTATTTGGTCTCCGCTGACTATTTTCCTTTGTGTCTGCATTTTCTCACTTCTCCGATTAAACTCATTCTTTGGCTAAAGTTTTTCCACAGATGAAGGTGGGCTGAGGACATGGGCAGCGGGGGAGGGGGGGAGGTGGTGGTGGCAAGGACCATAAGGGCCTGCTCCTTTTCAGTCTGACCTAATCACATGTGCCCTGAAAAGCAATGAGCTTTATGTGGCTGAATGGGGACTTAAGGGGAAGCTGGAGAGACTCAGAGTGTAAGGAGGACTTGACGTGCCTTGGCTGACTTTGAAAATGGAGGAGACCCTATGACAAGGATGTAGGCAGCTACTAGGAACAGAGAGTGGCCCTTAGTTGACAGCCAGCAAGGAAATGGGGACTCCAGTCCCACAACCAGAAGGAACTGAATTCTACTAACAGCTTGAATGAGCTTGAAAGTAGATTTTCTCCCAGATGCTCTAATAAGAGCCCAGCCTAGCTAGCACCTTGATCTTGACACTGTGAGCCTGTGAGCAGAGAACCCAGCTGAGCCCACCTGGATGTCTCCCTAAACTGTAAGATAGTAAATAGGTGTTGTTTTATGTTGCTAAATGTGTGGTAATCTCTTATGCAGTGATAGAAAAGTAATAAAGTTCTTCTGCCACCAACTTGAAGGTTTTTTTTAGTTTTTCTTCAGTTTTTATAGGTTAATTTCTTTTCTTTTTGAGTTAACTTTTTTCAGTTTTCTGAGATATACTTAGTTTCTAAATCAAAATTGCACAACCATAACATTTCCAGATATCTTGCTTTCTTTTTTGTTTCCTTTACCTGTTTCTCCCTTTTCTTTATTGGAAACCACCATTTTATTAGCTTTTGGCTTGTTCTTCCATTTTTTAAAATAATTTAAAAAATATAAGCAGATACCTACATATTCATATTCTTTCCCTTTCTCACACTAAAGATAACATAAAATAAATAAACACTCTTGCACCTTGCTTTTTTTGGTCAACAATATATCTTGGGGGCCACTCCAAAATAGTTTATAGAGATTTTCTTCATTCTTTTGTACTACTGAATAATAACATACTCAATAGATCCTCTATGGACAGATATCTGGAACATTTTGACGTTTTCAGTCTTCTTTAATTACAAATAATTCTGCCTTTTAAAGGCAACATTTTATATTTTGGATAGATGCCTTGAAGTGCTACTGTTATGGATTAAAGAGTAACGTGTCCGTAATTGAGGGTCTCCCCCTCCCCAATGCCAGATGCGTGGTGTCTTTTCCAACTCCATCAATTCTCTGATTCGCTGACTCCAGACTGGGTGTCTGACAATTCAATTCAATGCTGACACAAACTCCTGGAATCAGCTCTGATGCCACCAGTCAAGGGCTCAGTCCCACAAGACTACCTTCACTTCAGATGCCAGCCATAAAGGGGGCGCCTAGGCTACTCACAGTTCTGTCTGGTGACTACCTAATTCTATTCATGACTCCCCTCAGGTTCCATAATTTGCTATGATGCCTCACAGAACTCAGGGAAGTGCTTTCTTACCATTACTGGATACTACTTTCTTATTATTACAGGATACACTCAGGAACAGCCAGAGGGAAGAGATGGGTAGGGCAAAATAAGGGGACCGGGGATGCAGAGCTTCCATGCCCTCTCCAGCTGTGTGTGAGAGTACCTGGCTCCCAAATTGCTTTCCCATGAAGTACGCCTTCCCTTGAATACTTCCCATGAAGTATTCAAACTTTTGAATTTTTCTCAATCTAATAGGTGAAATACAATATAGTGTAGTTTCTAAAAACTATTGGGTTGGCCAAAAGGTTCATTCAGTTTCTTCCGTAAGATGATTCTAGTAGCACTTAGCTGTCTTTAATGTCATTCGAAACAATTTTGTTAGATTGTATTGTGACACCTGTCATACCAGTGTGCATTTAAAATAAAGCTTATCAAAATTGGTGAATTTTTGTGTAGCCATTTTAATATTGAAGATGGAAGGAAAAAAAGCAACATTTTTAGCATATTATGTTTTATTATTTCAAGAAAGGGAAAAACGCAACAGAAACACAAAAAAAGATTTGTGAAGTATGGAGAAGGTGTTATGACTCATTAAATGTGTCAAAAGTGATTTGAAAAGTTTTGTGCTGGAGATTTCTCGCTGGACAATGTTCCATGGTAGGTTGAAGTTGATAGCAATCAAATGGAGACATTAATTGAGAACAATCAAAGTTATACCACGCAGGAGATAGCTGACATACTCAAAACCAAACATTGAAAATCATTTGCAGAAGCTTGGTTATGTTAATCGCTTTGATGTTTGGGTTCCACAGAAGCGGAAAAAATCTTCTTGACTTTATTTCCCCATGAAATTCTCTACCTGAATGTAAAGAAAATGTTCCGTTTTTAAAACCAATTGTGACGGGCAATGAAAAGTGGATACTGTACAATAAAATGGAACAGAAGAGATCATGGGGCAAGCAAAATGAACCACCACCAACCACGCCAAAGGCCGGTCTTCATCAAAGAAGGTGATGTGTATATGGTAGGATTGGAAGGGTGTCCTCTATTATGAGCTCCTTCTAGAAAATCAAACAATTCCAACAAGTACTGCTCCCAATGAGACCAACTGAAAGCAACACTCGACGGAAAGCATCCAGAATTATTGAACAGAAAATACATAATCTTCCAACAGGATAACACAAGACCACTTATTTCATTAATGACCAGGCAAAAACTGTTACAGCTTGGCTGGGAAGTTCTGATTCATCCGCCATATTCACCAGGTAATGCACCTTCGGATTTCCATTTATTTCGGTCTTTACAAAATTCTCTTAATGGAAAAAATTTCAATTCCCTGGAAGACTGTAAAAGGCAGCTGGAACAGTTCTTTGCTCAGAAAGATTGAAAGTTTTGGGAAGATGGAATTATGAAGTTGCCTGAAAAATGGCAGAAGGTAGTGGAACAAAAAGGGTGAATACATTGTTCAATAAAGTTCTTGGTGAAAATGAAAAATGTGTCTTTTTACTTAAAAACCAAAGGCACTTTTTGGCCAACCCAATATTTACCAAAGTGTGATACACATGTAAAAAGTGCACATACCGGAAGTATACAGCTCACTAAATTTTCACAGTGAGCACATTTGTACAACCAACACCCAGCTCAAAAAACAGAAAGTTACCTGCACTATCCCCCATATTCCCTCACAGCTACTACCCACCTCGCTACACCCATTAACCCAAATTCTAAAAGCAGAGATTAGTTTTACCTCTTTTTGTACTTTTTATAAATTGAATCATATAAAATAGCTCCTTAGGATCTTTTTAAAAAAGTATCATTCTGCTTGTGAGATTCACCCATATTGCTATGTAAAACAAAGAATGTTGCCCGAAATTCAGTTGTATAAGGATCAAATGATTAGTTACTGCAGTTAGTCATTGACCTGCTATACACCCTGAAAGGAGTTCAGGTCGAAAAACAGGATGAAGCATTCTGTGTTGTGGACATGTGGGCCCCTAGACAGTTAACATGCATATCTAAGGAAGAATTTCAATGACCCCAGATTCTTGCATTTTCCCGTACATAGATAATCACAAAAATCATTAACTTGAGATGTCTGTTTCTTGTGATGAGCGGTCATCTTTTACCAAGATGTATGCTTGACTACATGTATTTCCCAGCCAAAAAATTTATAAATACTGCCCCCCCCACCCCAGTTTCTCAGAGCTATCTGAGAGCCTCTTTTCTGGGCTATAGTCCTCAGTAAATTTTCCAAATAAAACTGAAACTCATAGCTCTCACGTTGTGCATTTTTTATTTTATCCAACAGTTGTGTGAGGTTGTAAGTCAGCCAATCTCATCACTGCATAGTATTCCATTGTGTAAATATTTTAAAATTTATTTATAAATTCTATTGTTGATGGGCCTCTAGGTAGTTTCTAGTTTGGGGCTATTATAAGCAGTGCTGCTGTGAACATTCCAATATGTGTCTTTTGTAAACATCTGTGCACATTTCTGCTAGAAGGGGAACTGCCAAGTCATGAGGTATTTATGTTTAGGTTTAGCAGACAGTGGTTCACATTTTTGCAAAGTGGCTGTACCAGTTACACTCCCAACAGCAGTATGTGTGAGCACTGGTCACTCCATATACTCGTCAACACTTGGTCCTAGAACCGTTTTAATTTGCATTTCAGTTATTAGGAGTGAAATTGAGCATCTTTTCCAGTGTTTATGGGGCATTTCACATTTCTTTTTCTGTGAACTGTCTTCATTGTTTGCCCATTTTTAATTATTTGGTATTTTGGTATTTTGCTTCTGAATTTTTAACAGCTCCTCACAAATTAGAGATACTAGCCTGGGCTGATTATTATCTGTTTGCCACCTCCCAACCAACTGTCTGGATGTGTGCCTGGGAGGCTCACCCTGACGTATTCCATTACCCTGACTCCCTTGATAGTTGGCCTCTGGTTGGGTGTGGCCAATGAGAGGCACTGCAAAAGAAGGGAGGGTGGGATGAGAAAGAGGTTGAGTTATTTTCCCCTTCATCTTCCTGGTTGTTGTAGCATTGACATCTCTCCTGATAAAGCTCTCATAAGCACTCCCTTCTCAATAGTTCAGCTCCCAGCGGACTCGGATAACATTATTTCCTCCTTGTCTCTTCAGCCCGAGGGGAGCCGAGGACATCCTGATGCTACTTGTCTCTCTCGGAAGGTCACACCCCTGGGTTTGTTCCCTGCTCATAGCTCTGCATGTTATCCCTTCATTAAAATATCTTTATTTGAGCCATTTGGGCGTGAATTCTCATTCCTGTGCCAGAGTCCTTATTGTCACCTATCGCTTTGTTTGTGGCACAAGTTACAAATTTTTTTTGCCCAGTTTATCATTTTTTCTTTGATTTTGCTTATGGTGATTTTTCACAAAAAAGTTTTTTCAATTGTGTAGTTAAATATATTTCTTTTATTATTATTACTTCTGGAGATGGTGTCATAGTTAGGAAACTTTTTCCCACTTATAAAGGAATGAATCCTCATTTTCTTCTAGAATTTATTCGGGCTTCATTTTTGACATTCAAATCTCTGATCCATTTGGGATTTACCCTTTACACAAACTCTTGAACCACCTCCTGGATAAAAACTTTATTGGTTTGGCATATGCTATCTTTTGGTGAGAGCCATGATAATGGTGAAAATTATTATAATCTTTTATATTCCTACTCAGTACTTTACAGTTTGACAGATTCTAATATAGTAATAATAATGATACTAAGATCCATGAGAATAGCTAAACGTAACTAACTAGAGCTTTAAAAACCTAGCGTTTGCTAAGTTCTAGACACTTACAAGCGTTATGTCATTTAATCCTCATCAAGACTCTATGAAATAGGTCTTATCATATCCATTTTTCAAGGAGAAATAAGGCTGAGGGAGAGTAAAAGGGAGTAACTTGCCCAAAAATACTCAGCCAGTAGGTGCTGGTGATGGGGTTTCAACCTGGGCAGTCTAACTGCAGAGTTTTCAGGTTTTAAACCACCATGTGTATGACCACGTTTAACTCTCAGGGAGAATCCACGAGGTATTTTACTACTATCCCCATATTACATTGAAGAAAACTGAACTGAAGAAATAATAACTGAATTACCCAAAGTTTGCACTTTGTAAATGGAGATCTGGGTCTGGCTGGACCCCAGATTTGGGGACTGGGAGACCTGGGGTTTTGACTCCCACCCCCCCCCCACCTCTGCCTCCCACACCTGTGCAGACCACCAGAGTCAGGTCCAGCAGAACTTTTCAGATTTAAGGGGTTGGAAAGCTGAAGAGGGTGGAAACAGTTAACCCTGGCTGCCCTGAGCAGTTGCCAAAGTCTCCCAGGAGGACTGGATCTTGAAGGCTACTCACTGCCCCCAGGAACCCAGCTTTCCACTCTAGTTGTAACCAGAGTGGTGACTGATAACATCATAATAGGGACTTCCTTGGGAAAGCTAATAAACCGTGTGGCAGAAAAAGACACTTTCACTTAGCAATATGGGGAAAATCTGTTTGAATGAACTGGAAGACCTCAGCACCATAAATCAGGGTATTCAAGGGGGACACAGGGTATCCTTAGTAAAAGGGTCCAGAAAATTGGCTTGGAATACAGCTAGGAGATGTGTATATTGGGGGTGTGTGTGTGTGTGTGTGTCTTGCTCTGTATCTATATATATACATGTATATTGGCATATGTATACACATATAACCATATCCACATATATTAGGATATACGGATGTTTCATCAGTTTTTAAGTATTTTCCACTTTTTAACACCTCTGAAATCATAACATATCTGCCATCAGTGGTATCTTGGATTTGATGAATAACATATCTGCCATCAGTGGTATCTTGGATTTGATGAAATACTTATATATCCACTCCCGAATAAAAACAGCTATCCGGATAGGTCCCACTTTAAATTCATATCATGAAACTAACGGGCCCTTGAAGCTGACCCACAATCACACACCAGACCATTCATTCACACACTCTTTCGGATGATATTTTCACAACTTCTTTTCTTGCTTCCCTCCCCCTTCCCAGTTTTAGCTTTTTCCTTTGCTTCCTTCTTCATTACGAAAATTGAATCACTCAGAAGAAGATCTCCATGGACTCCCACTACCACATACACCACAGGCAGGTCTGGGGACGTCCCACCCCTTCCATGGATGACCCACCCCAGCCACTGCCTAAGCCGACCTCTCCACCTACACACTGGATCCCATCCCTCCCGTTACTCAAGGGCATTTCTCCAGCAATTCTCCCCTCTCTCTCCTACATCAGTTTTTCATTCTACCTGATTATCCCTATCAGTATAAAACCATGCTCTTTCTGCTCCTATTTAAGAAAGGAAGAGGGAAAAAAATTTCTCTTGATTCCATTTCCCATGCCAGGAAACACTTGATATTTTTGCTTCACAACTCCTCAAAGGAGTCTCTATACTCATCTGATTTCTCTCCTCCCATCACTCTTGAACCCACTTCATCAGGCTTTGGCCCACACACTCTTCCAAAATGCTCTTGTCAAAGAGGAACCTCTATGAGATGCAAAGATGAATTCTCAAGACCCCTCGTCCTTGACCAGTGTGCACCTTATCACTCCCTCCTCCTAGACACACGTCCTCCACTTGGCTTCCAGGACACCTCCTGTCTCAACCTCCCTGAACGGGTCCTCCATTTCTCAACCCCTCAGTGATGCAGGGCTCCAGGGCTCAGTCCTGGGTCCTCTTCTCCTCTCTCTCATCACTCACTCCCTTGGTGATACCATCCTTAGTGTTATGGGCTGAATAGTGTCCCCTCAAAAGAATGCTGAAGTCCAGTACCTCAGAATGTGACTTTATAATTTGGAAATAGGGTTATTACAGATGTAATCCGTTAAGATGAAGATGAGGTCCTACTGGAGTAGGGTGGGTCCTTAATTCAATATGACCACTGTCCTTTGAAGAAGAGACATAGAAATAGAGATACAGTGGGAGAGCATCATGTGATGACAGAAGTAGAGATTGAAGTGCTGCAGCTGTGAGCCAAGGAACACCAAGGAGAGCCAGCAAACCCCCAGAAAGCTAGGAAGAGGCAAGGAAGGATTATCCTCTACAGGTGTCAGAGAGAGTGTGGCCCTGCTGGCATTTTGTTCAGAGATGCCTAACCCCTAAAACTGTGAGCCAACAATTATTTTTTTTGCTTTAAGCCACCCAGTTTGTGGCACTTTATTACGGCAGCCCTAGGGAACTAACACATCCAATCTTGTAGTTCTAAAATCCATCTACAGGCTGAAGATTCCCAAATTTATGTCTGTGGCTCATAGTTTTTTTCAACTGTTTACTTCACATCCCCACTTGGAAAATCAACAGACATCTCAATCTTGTCGAGTCTGGAATGAATTTCTGAACTCCATCACTGACCTCCACCTCCAGACTTCTCCATCTCAGTTGAAGGCAACTCCATTCTTCCTGCCGCTCAGGACAATACCCCAGGAGTCAGCCCTGACACTTCTTTTTTTCTTATCCCACGCAACCAACAAATAAGGAACTCTTATTACCTCTACTTATGAAATATAGCCAGAATCCAACTCTTTCTCACCTCCTTCACTGATAGCATCCTGGTCCAAGACACCATCATCCTCTGCTCAAATTTCTCCCACTTCCACTCCTAGTAAAATTCAAAGTCCTTGCCATGAGCTGTGAGTCCCCACACAAATACCTTTTTCTCTCTTATCTCTTACCTGTCCCACACCACCTCTCACTGCTCCCCTGGCTTACTCACTCTGCTCCAGCCGCCCCAGCTTACTTGCTGTTCCTTAAAGATGCAAGGTATACTCCTGCCTTAGATTCTTTGCCCTAGCTGATCCATCTGTCTAGAAGGCCCTTTCTCAGACATCCTAATGATTCTCTCCCTTACCTCCTTCAGGTCTTTGCTCAAGTATCAAATTCTCAGTAAGCCCTATGCTAATCACCCTATTTAGTACTGAAAACTACCCTATGCTGCTCTAATTTTGGTTAGAATATAAGCCCCTTGAGGGCAGGAAACTTTGTGTGTTTGGCTCACTGGATGTATCTCAAGAGTACACGAAATGTGCTCAACAAATACTTGCTTTAGATGAAAACATATATTAATATCTGTATTTGGATATATTTATCAAGCATTTAACTGCATTTTTAAGATTATATATTTAAAATAATGAAATAATACATACTTTCTATAAAGAATTCAATACTGAAAGTGTATAAAGTAAAAAGAAAAAGTGTCTGTTTCCACTAACCCACATCCAAATGTCATCACTGTTCTTGGTTTGGTATGTGAAAATTGATAAAAGGGAAACCTCACTAAAATAAATACAGGAAGCCAGAAGGCGGACCCCTCAGGCAGAACCACTCCACCCCGGTAACAGGAAGAATCGTCCATTACAGACAGAGGAATCATCAACAGGAAAGAATCATTATCTACAGGTCCCAACAGGAAAAGATGAACATTGCATCTCCTAAGAAATCAACTACCTCAGCAATTTAGCCAATGAGAAACAGTCCTCACTCTGAATTCTCACTTTTCTCCAATGAACTGTCATTCAAAACAACCCCACCTCAATTTCTTTTTTTTCTATAAAATAATGTTCCTCTCCTTTGTCTGTTGGACTTGCCTGTGGTTTTTGCTGTGGCTTGCTTATCCTGAATTGTTATTCTCTACTATTCCTGAAAAAGCTCATTTTGCTGGTAAAATAATCCACTGTTTCAACTTTAAGGTCAACAGATGTATACTCTTTCAGGCTTCTTTTAGTGCACATGCAAACATGCACACAGACACATGTATGTTTACAGAAATGGAGTCTTACTACTTATATTTTTTCTGGACCTGTTTAATTTACTGTATCATGGACAACTTTCCACGTAAGCACAATAGATCTATTTCATTATTTTTGTCTCGTGTATTCTACTGCATGGAGAGCCAAGATGTTTTTAAATGACAAAGTCATTAGTTTGTGGGGATGATGGTTACCTAAAGTTTTATTCTAGCAAAACATCATCAATTTTAATATGAGAATTGAGATATTTGACAAAGATATTGTCCCAGTTTACCTTTATCTATAAATAAATTGTAAAAAAAAAAAAGTCATCTGTAAATAATATTACTAATGAACAGATAATTTAAGAAAATAAGTATTCACATTACCATCTAATAAAAGTCGTAGTAGAGAAGGCCCATTTATTTGGAAACTATATATTGTATATATTAGGCCAGAGGCCATTCTTTACCATTTATTAACCTAGTTTGGGATTGGAAGGTCAGAGCTCTTTGGATGACCTCACCCGTGCTTCCCTGTTCTATTGCACCCAGAGATAGGCCCTGCAGATACAGGTTCTACTGAAGGATGGTGAGGCAGCAGGGTGGAACACAGTGCATATAGTACTTATTGAGCAGCTGGGACGTCCAAGGTCAAGGCACCAGAAGATCTTGTGTCCGGTGAGGATCTGCTTTCTGGTTTGCATATAACTATCTTTTTGCATCTTCACAAGGTGGAGTGCAGAGGGAGAGAAGCAAGATCTCTCCTGTCTCTTCTTATAAAGGCATCAATCCTATTCATGAAGGCTCCATCTTCATGACCTAATCACCTCTCAAAGGCCCCACCTCCAAATACCGTTATATTATGGGTTAGGCTCTAACATGAATTTTGGGGAACACAAACATTCAGTTCATTGCAGCATGTGTAAGTGCATATGTGTGAGTACACTTACATGTTCCCACATACCTGCATTTATTGGACACTTACTATGTGTGATATTTTCATTCATTATGTCATTTAATCTTCACAAGGATCTAATGAGTTAAGTACAGGCAAGATCCCCAGTTTACAGATGTGGATACAGTGGCAGAGAAAAGTTACATAAAATGTTTTGGTGGGAGTGGGAGAAAGGACTGCTTACAGAATTGAAATTCTCACTTTTGAATATGATGAACAGAAGTTTCTGTCAACTAGCAGCTCATAAGTCATAACAGGACTATGAAATAATACAAATAAAATGCCCAGTAAGGCCATCAGAACATAGTAGAAGCCCAATATATGTTTGTTAGATCTGAATATCTGTGTACTCTGTAAAGACCATCTTTGAAAAAGTAGCCTGGGTTTAACCAACAATTTTACAGATAATCCACCATCCTAAAAGCAAAAGGTTTCTATAGAAATTTTCAAATGCTCGTATCTCCTGTAATTTTGGACAGATTCTTCTCCCTTCTCTTTTTCCACCCTATACACACACACAAACACAGAGTAGATGTTGCAAGATGAGACTGTTGCAAGTGAAGTCTGCAGCCCATAGAATCATGAATGGCTTCACTCACAGGTAGACACAACCCAGAATAAACCCACTGCCATGAAACTAGTTTATGGGATCATTTGCTCCCTCTTCCTTTCCTGGTTTTCAGTTTGCTGGAGCTATTGTATCAGTCATATTGTGTCGATGTCTTCTTTTGTAAGACTCCTCCAGCCTGTCCTGGAAGCATGCACAATGCAAAGGCAGAAGAGAAAACTGCTTACGTGCGAGATATCACAACAGAAGAAAGAACTGAGCTGTAGGTTTGAAGCCTTGTTCTCCAACTTATGGGTCGCAGCCCTATGCATCAAGGTCAACTGGGGGTAATCTGATAAGATGCAGAATACAGGGGTCTCAGCCCAGACCTGCCATATTCGTTAGAGGAACATTTCTCAAGTCTAATACACCCTTTTAACAAAGAACAAATATTTGGTAACAACTTTTTTGTATCCTGAAATGAAATTTATGATAACATAATCTACTTAGATATGGAATTTTGAAACTTTAAATTTGATACTCTTTTTAAATTTTTTTTAAAATTTTTAAAAAATTTTATTGACTGTGTCTGGGTCTTTGCTGCTGCACGCGGGCTTTCTGTAGTTGTGGAGAGCAGGGGCTACTCTTCGTTTCCATGCGGTGCTCGGGCTTCTACTATGGTGGCTTCTCTTATGGCGGAGCACAGGCTCTAGGCACACAGGCTTCAGTAGTTGCAGAGCATGGGCTCATTAGTTGTGCCTCACGGGCTCTAGAGCACAGGATCAGTAGTTGTGGCGCACGGGCTTAGTTGCTTGGCAGCATGTGGGATCTTCCCAGACGAGAGATCAAACCCGTGTCCCCGGTACTAGCAGGCAGATTCTTAACCACTGTGCTACCAGGGAAGCCCCTAAATTGATACTCTTAATGTTAATAATCATAAGGAGTGATTATATCACATTTACATCCATAACTTTCCTCATCCAGAGAAAAGCCAAAGGATCTGTAAGACTCTGCACTATCTGGCCTCCTATTTACTCTCTGAACTCAGATTCTATTTTTCTACCTCTTACTGATGCCTCTCAAGCCACACTAGTCTCACTGTCCTTTGTTTTTCCCTCTTTTTTTTTTGGGCTGCATTGGGTCTTTGTAGCTGTGTGCAGGCTTTCTCTAGTTGCAGCGAGCAGGGGGCTACTCTTCGTTGCATGAGGTCTTCTCATTGTGGTGGCATCTCTTGTTGCGGCATGCGGGCCCTAGAGTGTGCAGGCTTTGGTGGCTGTGGCACTTGGGTTCAGGAGTTGTGGTGCACAGGCTTAGTTGCTCCATGGCATGTGGGATCTTCCCGGACCAGAGATCGAACCCTTGTCCCCTGCATTGGCAGGCAGATTCTTAACCACTGTGCCACCGGGGAAGTCCAGTCTCACTGTCCTTTTAACAACCTAAGGATGTTGCCTCCTTGCGGCCTTTGCATTGGCTCTTCTCCATGCCCGAAACACTCGTTCTCAGATATCTACTTGGCTGACTCCCTCACTTCCTTCAAGTCTTTTCTCAAAAGACACCTTCTCAGTGAACTTTCCCATGACTACCCTATTCAAGCCCCAACCCTACTTCTGAGACTTCATTTTCCCTTCTCAGCTTTATTCTCTTTTCTTAGCACTTATTACTACCTAAAATAGAATATATCTTGCTATTTTATAGTGTCTTCTCCACCCAAATATCAGCTCCATGAAGGCAGGGATTTTTATGTTTCTTGTTTCCCGGCATATTGTGGATACTCAGAAAACAGTTGTTGAACAAATGAATGAATGAACAACAAAATTATACTTGTTTCAAAATGTTCTTCTACTGGATGACGTTACGAAGTGGTCAGACACCTGCAGTTATGGATAGGATCACCGTGAACAAAATGCACAGGAATGCAGACCTGGTCACCTAGTTTGTACCGGTAAACCTGATACCAGGAGTGGCAGTGACTTTCCAAACTGATGAACAATTTTTGGTGAAGTTTGAACAAATCAAAGTACACCTTTTCCTCAATTTACACAATAATGGCATTCCTGAACAGACTGGTATATAACAGAAACACACAAAACAAAACAAAACAAACATCTTTGTGCTCAGATTAAAATAGTCTGATTCTAGACTAAGGAAATGATAAACTTTTTTTTGTGAGTCCTTCAAAGGTCATAAGTGAGAGGAATTGTTCTTTTTGCCTAGGACAGTCCCATGTACTGCAAGACATCTAGTATCCTTGGCCCTTACCCACTAAATGCCAGGAGTACTCTCTAAATCTTTGTGATAACCCCTAAATGCTCCCACAATTTCCAAAATGTCATATTGAGAACCACTGAGTTAGATGCTTTCTGTTCCAAGTAACAGAGACATAAACCCATATAGGTTTAATTTAAAAATATTTATTGGGTCCTGCAACTGATGGGTCCAGGGGTATATCAACATCGGGGAAGGCTTCATCTGGGATCAAATAGTTTAGCCAAGACCTAAATTCTCCTACTTCTCACCCCCCAACACACATACATTTCTGTACTCTGTTTCCTAAGTTTTGGTTCCACCCAGTATTCTCAGCAAAATATCCTTGAGGCTTCATTCTTACTGCATCCCTGAACCAATCATGTGGTTGAGAAGGATGGAAGATGCTGACAGAGACCACCCCTAGAGCTGCAGCAGAGGTCAAACCTATGTAAACCCCGTTGCTGACCTCCAGGGGGAAGCAGTGGTTTCCTGAAGGAAATTTGAGGGTACACTGCCGGCAGGAGTGGGAACAGATGCTGAAGAGCAAACGGCAGCTACCCACAACTGAAGAGTCTGTATCTCTGGGAACGCAGCCTGAAACTCAGCAGCTTAACAAATTCCCCAAGGGGTTCTTTTGATTTGAAAAGAGTTTTATTGAGACATAATTTACATACCATAAAGTTCATCCATTAAAAATGTAGAATTCACTGTTTTTTCATATATTCACAGTTGTGTAACTATCACACGATCGAATTTTAGAACAATTTCATCATCTCCGAAAGAGACCTTGCACCCCAGTAAGCACTCGCTCCCAGACCACTCCCCACCACAGCCCTAGGCAATCACTAATCTTTCTCTCTTTAGATTTACCTATTCCAGATATTCCATACAAATGGAAGCATACAATATGTGGCCTTTTGTGTCTGGCTTCTTTCACATAGCATAAATGATGTTTCCCAGGTTCATCCGTGTTGTAGCATGCATCACACTCTGTTCCTTGTTACGGCTGAATAACATTCCATGTATGAATAGGCCACATTTTGTCTATCCATCCATCCACTGATAGACATTCAGCTTGTTTCCACTTTTTGGCGATTGTGAATAATACTGCTATGAACATTCAGATACAGATTTTTGAGTGGGTGTATGTTTTTATTTCTCTTGGTTAGATATCTAGAAGTGAACTTACTGGGTCCTATGGTAACTTTAGGTTTAACACTTTGAGGAACTGCCAGGCTGTTTTCTGAAGTGGTGGCATCATTTGACATTCCCACCAGCAATGCACAAGTGTTCTAACTTCTCCACATCCTCCAAAATACTTGTTATTGTATTTTTCATTATAGCCATCCTAACGGGTGGAAGGTGGAAGTTTGTTGTTTTGATAAGCATTTCCTTAATGACTAATGATATCCAGCAGCTTTTCATGGGCTTATTGAACATTTACATATCTCCTTTGAAAAAAATGTAAGTTCAGATCCTTCACTCATTTAAAAAATGGGTGGTTTACTTTTTCATTATTGAGTTGTAGCAGTTCTTTATATATTCTGATACATGTCCTTTACCAGATATATGATTTGCAAATAATTTATCCCATTCTGTGAGTTTTTTCATTTTCTTGATGGTGTTCTAGGAAACGCTGACGTTTTAAATTTTTATGAAATCCAACATGTCAGACTTCTCTTTAATCACTTGTACTTTTGGTGTTGTATTTAAGAAATCTCCAGTGGATCCTTATATAGCCCAAAGTTTGAGGACCAGAGGCCCCTGAAGACATTCTTTAATATTCATTAATATATTTTAAATGTTTTATCAGGTTAGGCCCTGCTCCTATAGTGGTAAATAAAACAAATTGGGTTCCTGCTATCATGGAATTTATGTCTACAAGTGGAGGTATACTATAAACAAATAAATAGAAAAAGTAGATATGTATAATAAATTGGGATAAATTTTATATTGGGGCTCTGAGAGAGAGCAGAGGTTAGAGAATGTCATTTAGATTGGTCAGAGAGGACATTTAAGCTGAGACATCAAGGGTAAAAAGGATTCAGTGTATGAAAAGGGAGGGAATAATATTCCTGTGGAACATGCAATATTCTTCCAAGTTTTGCTTTGACTAGTGTTATGTGAACTGCTGTACTGGAAAGATATTTTATACCAATGACATTTCATCATAGGTAGATTCTTCAACTAGCATTTAGGATTCACTTGGATAAGCCCTATCGTTATATTAGTTCAGAAGTCTTTAGGGGAGACCCCAAAGGAAATGGCTTATGAAACTAATTTGGGAGAAGAAAACTATATCTTTTGCTTAGAAATTAATCCTTGCACAAAATCAATGTCATGTTTCTCACACGACTGCCATCTATATAGCGATATTTAGTGAAATAATCAATATTTTTCTATGTTTTCTGTTTGAATACTGCTCACAGCTCAGTATTTGCTTTAGAAGAAGAAAAAATCTTAAGAGAGCAATTGAAAAAATGCATTTGTTGGCAACAATTTCTATCCTTGAATGCACAGTAAGTCCTGAGCCTATGAGCTATGGGAAGAAAAGCCTTTGTGATAAATAATATATTTGATAATGAGTAGCAGGAAAAAAACAATGTTTTCAATTGAAGAGTTCAAAACGAAATAGAGTAAGTCTGGGAAGGACATCTTTTGCATCATGGGTGGATATGGAGCTGAAAGAGCCATAATTGTTTTTGATTCTCGTTCTCTCCATGCCAGTAGAAGGCATATATTACCAGACCTTTCTTGAATACCAACTTTCAAAAGGGTTTAGCTCTCTATGGCATTGGGTGATTTACTTACATTATCTCATTTCATCCTTGTAACTCTACAGCTAGGCAGGCGTGGGTATGCCTATTTTATATATGAATAAGCTGAGATTCAGAAAGTTTCAATAACTCCCCCAGGGCCACAAAGCTTAGCCAGTGTCTGAGTCAACGCAAATTAAAAAAATAAACAGAGATTTCAGAATAAAAGTCTAAAATACTCTTGAGAACAGACTGTTTTAAGCTCCTTCGAACATCTGGCTTGCTAGTGACCTAGACTCTGAGAAGAGTCTCAGCTTTCAGCTTTTGACCAAATAAAGCATCTGTCCCACAGGAATATGAAGGCATCCATTTGCTTTCTGTGTCCCTATTATCCCATATGTCCCTGAAGACAAGCTGGGTGTTTGGCAGGTGCTAGATAGTAAATTATCATCCTCAGTGGTACCTCAGTGGCCTAATAATGAGAAGGAAGCAGTTCCCACAGTGCCAGTCTGTAGACACGGGAATAACTAATGCGTTTATCAAAGCGGATGGATTTCAGAGGGATTTGAATCCTGCTCTGGGCATAGCATCAGTGTCTGCTGGAGTTCGGTGAACTAGGCTTTAACACTTCTTACCTGATTCTTTTGCTGCCCCATTTCTCTCCCCTTTCTTCCTTCCATCCCTTCCCCTCGTTTCTTAAAGCAGTTTTATTGTTTGCTTCAACTTTTGGTCCCCTTCTTAAGGCTGCTGCACAGAAAACGCAGGAGACTGAGGACGGTACAGAACGCGGGAAGTGAGGAAGGGGAAAAAAACACCGAGAAGGAGTTGTTCTGTCCTCCGAACTGGCAGAGCCCTGGTTTGTGTAGTGTAATTATTGGTCCCCGGCCTTTCGGCTGAGAGGGAGAGTAGAGTAGCATTGTAAAGGTCTGTTTACACCCACCCTCCCACTCCCAGGAGCTGTGGGTTCCTCAAAGGCTGGCTTCGCGAGTTGATTCACTGTGATGTTCGCAGGGCACAGCACAGTGCCTGGCACCAGGCAGATGCTCAAGCACGTCGGCTGGATGAATGAAAGGTGAGCAGGAAAGGCGATGCCAGGAGGAATCCTCGACGAGATTGGAGGAAGAGGAGCAGGAGGAGGAGAATGGGGCTGTGCGGAGCCTAGGGGAAGAATCCGAAAGTATAAGCGTGATGGAGAGAGAAATGGAAAAGGGGACGTCCCAACGGCTGGAACTGGGACGGAGGAACAGGATCGGGGAAGGCCCGAGGAGGGACCACAAAGCTTTACCGGAGAAAAGTGGTGCGAGCCGAGAGGGTAGGGGCGAGACAAAGAGCAGCAGCTGCGGTCGATCGTGGGAAGAAATGGAAAAGTGGCCGGGAGGGAGGGCAGGCGCGAAGGAAGGGGCGTGAGGGACGGGGAGGGGCGGCGGCGCGCGGGGCGCGGGCTGGGCGGTGCGGGGCGCGGGAGGCCGCGGGCGGGGGCCTGCGGGCGGCGGGGCCGGGACGGCCGAGGAGCGGCGCGAGCGCCGCCAAGTTACTCGGCCTGCGCCGCGGCCGGGTCCGCGTGCTGGCGGCGGGGCGGCGGGAGGGGCGGCGCGGGGCTCGGCGGGCTGAAACCCGAAACCTCCGGCCCCCGAGCGCGGCCGGGAGGAAGGAAGCGGCGGCGGCGGCCGAGGCGGAGAGGCGGCCCGGCGGGGCCCTGGGCTGCCGTGGCGGCGGCTCCTGGGTGAGCTCCGGCGGGGGCGCGGGCGGCGAGCCGGGCGCCGGCAGGGATGGAGCGGGGCCGAGTCCAGCGCGCCGGGCGGGAAGGCGCAGGCCGGGCGGGGTCCCTGCGCCCCCTTCCCCCACGTCTCCCCACCCCCACGGCGCTTTTCTTCTCTCCGCGCCCCCTTGAAGGTAGGGGGTTGTCCTCCCCGCCGCGCTCCGCTTTGCTTCGGGCAGCTGGGGCTCTTTGTGGGAAGATCTTGGGGGCGCGCCCCTCCCCTGCGGCCGGGGGCTTCTGAGAGGCCCTTTCCGCCAGCCCGCCCCGTTCCGCTGGCGCCGCCCGAAGCCCCATTCCGAGACCTCCGGGAAGGGAGGACATCGGTGCGGGCCCGCGACCCGGCTGATTGGGGTCGCGCCCCTTAGGGCCAAGGGGCTTGACGCCCCGCTCTGGGACAGGTGTGTGGGGCAAAGCGGCCTCGACCCTCAGCTGAGATCCGTGAGGACCAGGTGAGCTACATCCTTTCAGTCGGGGCTCGGGGCGCTGTCTCTGGAGCTGGGCGGAAGATGTGCCCAGAAGTCGCCCGGCCCACCTGGGCGCCGCCAGGTAGGCGTCTCTGTTCCTCGGGTCTTCGAGAGGGAGATTCGATTAGCTTTCGGGGGACTCGGTCCGCCTTCTGG
Source organism: Hippopotamus amphibius kiboko (assembly GCF_030028045.1). Lineage (NCBI taxonomy): Eukaryota > Metazoa > Chordata > Mammalia > Artiodactyla > Hippopotamidae > Hippopotamus > Hippopotamus amphibius. The sequence continues at coordinate 139,170,812 of NC_080188.1, read as the reverse complement.
GCCAGAGCTCAACCCCCGTGCAACCTCTTGACAAAGGCAGGCGGGATGAGAGTGTCTGTTGGATAACTGCGATGCTCTGGGGCGCTTCAGAGGGGTCCGCTCTCCAGGAATGACACAGGGGTGTGCTGGCTCACATCTTTGAAACTGTTTTTGTTGTCTGTTGTACCGTTGGTGTTTTGCGAAGGGCTTTCGGAGCAGGTCATTTGATCCTCCTCCCTGTGAAGGTGGTGTGGTTTTGGAGGGAAAAGACTTCGGTTCCTTGACGTATCAAGTTGGGATAATGGTACCAGGCCGGGGGTGGGGTTGGGGGGGCGGGGAGGAACCGGGGAGTGGTGGTGTAATGGGCCTCACGGTGCCGCTCCGCGTCCAGCCAGCACGGATTCAGCCTAGCCTCTTCTCCGCCTGAGACCTGGACCCGTAAATGAGCCTCGGAGGGCTACTGCATGGAGAAATACCAGGCGGCTTTCCCTCATCATCCCTCTTACTACGGCCACTGAGACAGGAGAGGAAAGGCATTTCCCAGGCTCCCAAAGCAGAGAAAGGAGGTGGGAGGTACCTCAGATCACACAGACAAGGGCTCATCATCCAACTCTCTTTAACTGGGATTCAGCCACCCATTTCAGTCATTCCTTCCACAGCACCCCTCTGTTCCTGTCTTAGTCTGTGCTCATTTTGTACTTCTAAGATGCTTCCGAGCACTTTTATATACAGAGTTTTAAATTTCCTTCAGGTAACAGCCCTGCAGAGTGTTATTAGCCAGTTTTACAGGTGAGGAAACTGAGACTTGAGAGAAGTACTCTACTCAGCAAGTAAGGAGCCAGGATTGAACTCAGGTCTTTTCACCTGGCAGTGCTTTTCACATGGCCTCCGTCACACAGGTGGGTCCTTGAACTCAGGATTTTCGTTACCCTACTGCTCCACTGCCATGATGGGAAGAATAGGAACTTTTCACTAGGAGGCCTGCTTGGCATTCAGAAACTAAATCCAAGCCTCAGGTAGTCAAACCATTCTCTTTGTGTTGCAGCCCTGTGCAGTGGGAGGCAGAAACGAGGCCTGGCGGTGTGATCAGAGGGGCGGAGTTCGTTGTTTGGGTTCTGTGGAAGACAGAATGGGCTGAGCTGGAACTGATCTAAACGGCAGCCAAAGGAGGTACGGTTCTGTGATGTAAAGTCTGCTGCTGGGGCCAGTCAGGAAGCCTGCATGCAGGAGGGGTCTGTGTGTAGAGCATGCCTTCCCATAAAGAGATGGGAGCAGGTGTGACAAGGTGCCAGCACATTGCTTGATCTGAATTTGGGGGAAGCTGCAAATTTTTAAGGAAGAAAGCTCTATGTTTTTAAAATTAGCAACTAATTCAAAACTTTTTTCAAAATGTGCCAGGCAACCAAATTAGGTGTGCGGGCTGGTTGTGGCCTGCAGACTGCCAGCTTGCAACCTTAGGAAGTACTTGCTGTCCTTCTGAGATGCAGTAAAGCATGACTGGAGGGGAGAAGTGGTGTCTTGCTGTTTTTCTTGGAGAGCAAAAGACATCAGCACAGTTGGAGATAGCTCTCAGTGCTAGCTGAAGATTGGAGGAATGATCATTCATTCAGCCAGTACTAATCTCATGTGTGATTCTAGTCCTGCATCAAGAGAGTGCTTACAACTACTTTTTATCTGTTCCATTGGCCAGTTTATGTGCCCATCAGGGCAGAGGATGGCATTCATGGCAGATATGTTTAGAGAATGCTGGGAGCATAAAGGAAGGAGTTTTCAATGTGGCCAGAGGTGAAACATGGAGGTGCATTTGATTTGGATTTGGGTTTGATTTATACTCAAGTAACAGGTGAGATCACACTGTATTAAGAGCACAGTGTGAAGTCAGACAGCCTGCATCTAGCCCTGCAACTTACAAGCCTGTGACCTTGGGTAAATAATGGAAAGCATGCCAAGAATGGTAATTTTTCAAAAGTATGAGTTATTATAAAAGATTTTTAAAATATAAAAATGTATAGGAAAATAAAGTTCCCTCTACCTCTCCTCCACTTCCTCTCTCCATCTGAAAGGTAACCACTCTATGCGTATTATTTTCCAGGTCTTTTTCAATGTAGAAATATATACTCATCAAGTCTGGAAATATAGGTGAATATGAATACATAATATATAGTTTATTGATATTATATTATAAAACATGATAAAATATTATTTGCATTTCTAACTTTAGGACCAACCTTAGTATATTGGATATACCTTTTAAAATACATAAATGGGGATCATACATAATTATATGCTCTGTGACTTACTTTCTTTTTTCTTCTTTTTTTTTGTCTGTGCTTCGCAGCTTGTGGGATCTTAGTTCTCCAACCAGGGTTGAACCTGGGCCCCAGGCCCTTCATAATGAAAGCACAGAGTCTTAACCACTAGAACGCCAGGGAATTCCCTGTAACTTACTTTTTTGACTTAACAATAAGTCTTGGGTGTCTCTCAATATCAATAACATAGATACACTTCATTCTTGTAAATGGCTACATAGTATTTCATAGTAGAGGTTCACCATAATTTGTTTAAACATTCTCCTGTTGAGGGACTTTCAGATTGTTTCCAGCTTCATCTATTATAAACAAGGCTATAGTCAACATCCTTGTAGGTAAGTCTCTGTGTACTTGTAGAGTATGTCTGTATAAAAGTTACTTTTAGAAGTGAAGTTGGGGGCTCAAAGGGAATGTATATTTTAAATATCTAAGCAGGATTCCCTTTGTTTATTGATATCTGGGGATTATGCAGAAAAAGAGATTGAATTTGTTTAATTACTTAGGTTTGCTTATTTGGAGATAGGTATTATACGTCAGGCATGACATTCAAAGGCTATAAAAGGTAACACTTCTCTCCTGCCCTAGCCCTCTATTTCCCTTTTTGTGTACAACTAATTTTGCCAGTTTTTGTGTATTCTTTTAGATATAGTCCATGCATCTATAGGCACGTAAAATGTATCTTTTGTTTTCTCCCTCCCAAAAAATAAATATGGTAGCATACTAAATACCCCATTATGCTTGTGGAATTTAAAATTTTTAACCTGCATCTTGGAGACAATTCCATGTCAAGGTTATGTGCATTTTATTTATTTATTTTTTAATTTTATTTTTGTTTATTTGGTTTTGTTGGGTCTTAGTTGCAGCAGGCAGGCTCCTTAGTTGTAGTTTGTGGACTCCTTAGTTGTGGCATGTGAACTCTTATTTGTGGCATCCATGTGGGATCTAGTTCCCTGACCAGGAATCGAACCCAGGCCCCCCTGCATTGGGAGCTGGAATCTTAACCACTGCACCACAAAGAAAGTCCCCTTATGTGCATTTTAAATGCTGATAGGTTCTTCTAAGTCTGCCCTTAAAAAAAAAGAGAGGTTAATGTGGATTTACACTCCCTGAAAACACCCATCAAATCCTTTAACAATTTGAATTGTTGGTGATTTCATCAGTTTCTGAGGCTCTTTCTAAATTCTGGATTTTAATCCTTTTCTTGTTAATAAATCAACATCTTGCCTTTTTGTCTTCTCAGCTTTGCTTGTTGTACCTTCAGTTGTGCGGAGGTATTTAATTTTTATGTGGTTAAATCTATGACTTCTCTCTATGGCTTTAAGTTTTGTGTCTGCTGTCTCACAATTAGATTTTCCTAAATTTTCTCCTGCCTCTCCATTTCTTCTTCGCTTTTTTCATCTAAAACTATTTAAAATTACTATATCTTTTCTTTTACTGGTCTTCAGTTTCCCTCCTTTCTGACACGGGGAGGTCAAGGTTTGAATTTGATGGTGAGCCTCTTTAGCCAATGTAGCCTGTCTATTTCCTTTCACTTTTATAGTGACTTTTTCCCACTCAGTCTTAAGGATGAACTCTTCTCCAGGTGGGAAAAGAGAGAGAAAGGGCGTTCTGGACAATGGAACCATTGTCATGTGCAGAGTCATGGAATTGGAGAACAGCAGTGCATAGTTGGAGAACTGTGATTTACTCAGTATAGCTGAAGTAGAGGATCCTCTAAGTGAGTAGATTCTGCAGATGCCAAAGAATGATATGGCATGACCAGGTTTGTGTAGAGGATGATCAGCCTTGCAGCAGTGGGGAGGACAAATTGTAGTAGGAGTGAGATCAAAGACAGGAACATGAGATAGAAACATCTGATGGTCATTCAGAGGAAAGCTGGTGAGGCTCTGAGCTGGGATAATGGCAGTGAGGATGAAGTTTTGAGTTAGGATTAGTGGTGCACTGGATGTCTGTGATTGGGAATGGAACCAACGAATATTTGTTGCTTTACACAAATTATCTCATTGAATCCTAGCAACTCAGTATGAAAATCCAAAGCTCAGATATGTTCATTAATCTATCCAAGGTCAGAAAGTGTCATTCATGGCCTTAATCCCATCAGGATTTTCTGACAAGAGTGGTCTAGGATGTCTTAGGTTTCTGTCTTGAGTGATTTGGGTGGGTGGTGATGTTTTTTTCTAGGGTAGAGGAAAACATGAAGAATAGCATATTGAGATGATAGAAACAGAGATGATGAATTCCATTTTGCACATGTTATATCTGAGATGCCCAAGTGTGACATATGGGAGGAAACATCTACTGGGTGGGTGGATATGAATCTGGAGCCCCCAAGAGTTGTCTAGGCTATAGATGGAGATTTTGGAGTCATCATTGTTTCGGTGAGTACAGAGAGGGCACCTACAGAGGGAGAGATGAGGTATCAAATAGGACTCTTCTTTTGCAAGTGGTAGAAGATCCAGTTCAAATTGGCATAAGCAAAAAGGAAAGTTATTGGCTCCTGTCAGTAAAAAGCTCAAGAGTGTATTTGGCTTCAGGCATGGGTCCAGGGTCCAAGTGTTTCATCAGGACTTGTTTTCTTACCTCCCCTTGACTTATGCTCTCCTCTCATGATGGCTAGGGGAAGCTGAAGGTTCAAATCCAATGGAGGGGGAGCTGTCTTCCTCCCAGTTATCCCAGCAACAGTCCCGTTTATGTCTTATAAGCTGATTGGGTAAGAGGGAGTTGGAATATGCTTTTGACCACACATCGATGGTGTGCCACATCCATGAAGGCACATGAAATCAGAGGAGGAAAAGGATGACTCTTCAGAGGAAACCTGGGCAACTACAAAGCAAGCGGAAGAGGTGGAAGGAAAGTACACAATTTCCTCTGTAGATGATTCTTACAGTATTGCCTCAGAGGGCATCTCGGGAAAGAGTAACACTTAGAGGGCAGGATGATTGCAGGTAGATATAAGACTGGTAGGGGGCTTCCCTGGTGGTGCAGTAGTTAAGAATTTGCCTGCCGATGCAGGGGACTCAGGTTCGAGCCCTGGGTCGGGAAGATTCCACATGCCGCGGAGCGACTAAGCCTGTGTGCCACAACTACTGAGCCCGCGCTCTAGAGCCTGTGAGCCACAACTATTGAGCCCGTGTGCCACAACTACTGAAGCCCGCGTGCCTAGAGCCCATGCTCTGCAACAAGAGAAACCACTGCAATGAGAAGCCCGGGCACTGCAAGGATAAGTAGCCCCTGCTCGCCGTAGCTAGAGAAAACCTGCATGCAGCAGTGAAGACCCAATGCAGCCAATAAATAAATTAATTAATTAATTAATTAAAAAAAAACTAGTAGGGAGGAGAGAGCTGGATCAGGGGAGCCAAGGGAAGAGGGAGTCTCAGGAAAAAAAGTGAAAGTTGTCAAAGCTGTCAGTTGCTGGAGAGACCCAAAGGAAGGGCCCATTGGATTCGGCTAGGAGGTCATTGGTGACCTTACCCTCAGCAAAGGTAGTCATTTATTTTAGACTTGACTGGGACTACCTTCTAGAGGGTTTATATTCCTACATGTATTCTGCATTCCCTACCCAGGCCTGGGAATGGCTGGGTAAGGGCAGAGGTGAGGTGGTGGCAATCAGGAAACTGAGGTTTGTCAGTAATTAAGTATATGACTATGAGTGACTCCCTTTACCTCTTGGGCCTTACAGTTGCATCATCTGTAAAATAACACAGTTAGACTGTTACTTCTAAGGCCCCTTTTAGCTCTCAAATGTTGGAGATTAATCAACCTGACCACTTCTCACCACCTCTGTTACCACAACCCTGGTCCAAACCTTCATCTCTCACCTGGGTTATAGCAGCACCCTCCTGACCGGTGTCTCTGCCTCCATGCTTGGCCCCTACAGTCCCTTCTTCAGCCAGCAGCATAGTACCCCTTCTAAAACATGAGACAGATGCACGACTCCAGGGGCCTCCGGTCCCACGTGGAATCTAATCCACACTCCTGACCACGGCCCATAGCGCCCTGCGTCATCTGACCCTCTCCCTAGTCTGCCATTCTCCTGTTCCCTTACTCCTTTCCAGCTTCCTTGCTGTCCGTTGAACATGCCAAGCTCATTCTGGCTCAGGGCCTTTGCAGGGGCTCTTCCCTGGGCCTGAAGTTCCCTTGCGTCATTTTTGGTCTCAAGGGTCAGCTCCTTGGAGAGACTTTGCTGCCTCCTCACTGCCAGCCCACGCACTCACCCCCTTCCCTTTACCCCATTTTACTTCATAGCACCCACCACTCTCTGGAATTATTTTATCTATTTATTGTTTTAGATTTTAATTTATCGAATTGTTTCTTTTCGTATTTTTTCCAGACTGAGATGTGATTGACATACAGCACTGTACAAGTGTAAGGTGTACAGCATAATGATTTGACTTACATGCATCATGAAATGATTCTTACAATAAGTTTAGTGAACATGCATCATCTCATGATTCAAAATAAAGAAAAAAATGTTTTTCTTTGTGATGAGAACTCAGGATTTACTCTCAACAACTTTCATGTGTAACATACGGCTGTGTTAATTATATTTCTTATGTTGGACCTTACATCCCTAGTATTTATTAATCTTATAACTGGAAGTGTCTACTATTTATTATTTATTTGTTCGCTGTCTGTGTCCCCTGTGCCCTGAATGTAAGCTCCAGGAGAGGAGAGATTTTGATGTGATGTTCAGTGCTGTGTCGCAGCTGCAAAGTAAAGCTTGGCACCAGATAGGTATTCAGTAAACATTTTTGGGGGGTAGCTGCATGGGGAACGAGAAGGGAGAAGTTAGGAGTGTCCCGGAACGAGAGCGGCAATGTGGTGAGGGAGGGAGGGGACATCCCTTCTTCCTCAGGGCTGTGTATGGTGGCATTTGTCTCGGACACGGTCATCAGTCAAAAATGTATTCAGAAGGAATACCACTTTAAGCTGTTGAAAAATAGTCTCCATTTTCGCCATATGAGCTTAATGTGTTTCCTGGGCTCTGTGAGGATGGTGAATAAAACAAACCATTAAGGGTAAAGCCAACTGGCATAGTGATCATTGTTTATCTTGTGACAGAAGTAATCATCTCAGTCTTTCTCAGCCTAGCGTTTGTCTCTCCTTGTCTTCTTGGAGCATCTTTGTGAATTTGTTTATGGAAGGAGTTGTTTTATTTTTCTTGATCTATTTATTAAGTGTATATAGGAAACAGTAGAATGGACCCAGTTACTCCTATAAAGCAGGATTTCTCAGCCTCAGCACCGCTGGCATATTGGGCTGGATAGTTCTTTGTTGGGGGTGAGCGGGAGGCTGCCCTGTACATTACAGGATGTTTAGCCGCATCCTTGGCCTTAGATGTCAGCATCCCCTGAGATGTGACGACCAAAGGTGTCTCTAGAAATCGCCAGATGTCCCTTGAGATGGGAGGGGAGGCAAAACGCCCCTCCTTGAGAATCACTGATGTAGACTATTGGGGAAGTGACTGAGTTTCATTGTTATTTAGAAGCTTCTGATTGGACATTTTCAGACCCTCTCAGCCATCCGCTTCCCTCTTTAGCTTTAAAAGATGAGCTTTGCGCTCTCAGGGTGGGGGTTGTGGCCTTGGAACATCAGCTCTGCTCATCACAGATGGAGGTAAATCAAAATTGCATGCTTCTCAGGCAGCTGGTCACCTGGGTACCAGCTCGAGCACCTGCCTTACTGGTTACCAAGCAGCTCAGTTCTGAGCTGAGCGCTTTTCTGCAGTGACTGAGCTCTCAGGCCCTAAGCTCCCAGTGGAGTCAGAGATGCTTCCATTTTTTTAGTCTCTTGCAACACATCTTTCTCTCTCCTCTGTTTTATCCACTTAAGGGGTCAAATGAAACCTCTTTGGTTTTAATTAAAATTTGAAGGGGAAAAAAGGAATTGAACTTTCTTTTTGTGTCTTAAATAACTTTCTTAAACATTTGAGTTTACCTCCCGACAGCCACTCCACTAGCTGCTTTCACACATGTTACTTCATGTATTCCCCTTGATAATCATATGAAGTAGGTTAATTTCACTCTCTTGTTCCTCTTGGAGAAATCGAGTCTCAGAGACGTTAGAAGATAACACACGGTCATGTGAGATTCAAAGCTAGGTTCAGTCAAGATTCCGAAAAACATATTCTTTCTATTGAATTATCAGATCAAAGTAGATATTAATGAGTAAGGGGAATATAAAATATTTATTTTCTCCCACATGCAGAGTGCTGTTGGGAATTCAAAAGGGAAACTGAGGAAGAATTTATAATCCATCTGCAGGGGAAAGCATACTCACCTAAAATAAAAATGTGCTAAGACAGGCAAGTCTGAAAAGATAATATAGAAGAAGTAGATAGAAGGGGTGATCAGGGTCACTGTGGGGATGGAATATTCCAGAAAGGCTTCTTGAGACTTTTGCTTTTAAGGTAGATGTAAGGACCTTCAGCTGTTATTCATGTAAGCGTCAACAAGGGGGTAGGTGTCCTGGGCTTGTGATCGTGGCCACCCAGCTCTGCCAGGCTGTGTGGGGTCACCTGCCCTTTCAGTGTCACTTCAGTTGGAGAAAAGAAAATGCTTAATTACCGAACACTGCTGTGAACCAATAACAATGTAAAAAATGAATTCAAATTTTCTTGACCACAACAGCATATATAGACATTTGAAGAATAACAGTTCACATATGTGCGAGACATCATTTATTTGGTCTACAGACGGTAACTGCCACCCGGAGTTTGGGAATGCCTGACTTAGAGGATGTGTGACAGGATAGTTTATAGAGGAAATAAAAATAAGAGGGAAGCAACAGAGCCAAGAAATAGTAATACTCTGTCTTGTTATGCAGGCCTGTGCAAATATCTTCTGCACGTATAGCTATAGTCGCTTCAAGAAATTCATGTTTTCTAGACAGCCTTTTGGAAAATTCTGATGTCAGTCCTTCAGTATATAACATATTTGTCTGTACTTATATATCTGTCTTTCTGGTCATATAAAATCCAATAGGCCTTGACAATTTTACTTTTAAATTCAGCAGTTTCCCTCTTGCCGCTTAAAAAAATGTTCAAGTTAAATGGAGAGCTCTGAACTGTTTCAGGGGTCCTGGTTTTTCTGGAACATGCCACAATTACTCACCTGAGCCATGTACATACAGTTAGTATGTCACTTATCTGGCAAAGTGCTGAGAAGTGGGAAATCAACCCTCCCTAAAGGTGCAGAAGGAAATGATATCTGTATGACAGAAGCTATACCTGGAGAACTTTGCACCGAAGCCCTCCCTCGGTATGTTAGCTCCTACTTTACATAGACCTTTCCTAAGCTAGACAAGAAAGCTACAGGTAAGTCTACTCTGTGTAAGGAAAAGGGCCGCCAAAAGTTGAAACAAGTTGCAGAGAAAATTTCAAAAGGAAGCAGAATATGCGAGGCACACTTGGTATAAGAGGAAAGAACATGACCTTATCCGGCTTGAGGGAATCGCTGTGTTTCAGATCATGTAATAAAGTCTCACAGTGATAGCCCGCTAGCTGAGTGACTGGGAGGCTGAACAGTGTTCTCTAAGATTTCAAAAGAAAGCAATTATAATAGCACTGATCTCTAAGGTCAAAATTCCATTATCTCATGGTTTTTAATGACGGTGGGCCATCATTGAAAATCATTATGTTTTGTATACTTTGTTTTAAAATATAGGGAAATGTGTGATGGATTTTCATGAATTTTGCCTAAAGGCTTGAAACAGAATTTTGATGCTTTAAGGTAATAAAACCCTACAAATTCATAAAACTTGCCTGTATAGATTGAGGCATTTCCAAGGATTAGCTTGGGTTTTAGTGCATTTTTGGAGGGGAACTTGTTACTGGAGGCCCTCTGTTTTTTGTTTGTTTTTGTTTTTAAGAAACTGAAGTATAGTTGGCTTACAATATTGAGTTTTAGGTGTATAGCAGAGTGATTCAGATATATATATATATATATAGATATATGTATGTATTTTCAAATCCTTTTCCACTGTAGATTGTTACAAGATATTGAATCTAGTTCCCTGTGCTGTACAGTAAATCCTTGCTGTTTGTCTATTTTGTATATAGGGGTGTGTATTTGTCAATCCCATGCTCCTAATTCATCCCTCCCCCCTCCCTTTCCCCTTTGGTAACCATAAGTTTGTTTTCTATATCTGTGAGTCTGTTTCTGTTTTATAAATAAATTCATTTGTATTATTTTTTAGATTCCGTATACAAATGATATATATAGTAGTTGTCTTTCTCTGTCTGGCTTACTTCACTCAGTATGATCATCTGTAGGTCCATCCATGTTGTTGCAAATGGCAACGATTCATTCTTTTTTTATGGAGGTCTTCTCTTTCTAATGATTAGAATCTTTGATTCTATATAGAGTTATTATGGAAAAGGGTGAACAAGTTAGGGTTATAGGGTTGTTTGCACCTTGGGGTCAAGGGGATGGGTGGATAAATGGAGACCCTATAGCACCGATCCTTACCAGCAGTTGGGTTGCACCATAATATTCATGTGCAGCACAATTTGCCTTCCTCAGCATCTCTTCTCACCTTTGACCCATGTATCAAGTTAGGATAGCTTTCACAGCATGTAAAGGAAACTCTGCTCCAAGAACTTGACCAATAAGGGGTTGAAAAACAAACAAACCAGTAAGGGGTTGACTAGCGTGGCTGGACACAGTGGCTGTACCATTCAGTGGGTGATTTGGGCTACTTCAGTCTTTCTACTCTGCATTGAATGGGACATCTGGCCACATGGTCAAAGGATGGCTGCTTCACCTTCAAGCACTAGGTTTGAGTTCTAGTCAGGAGAAAGGGAGAGGGAAAAGGGCAGAAGCCACAGCTTGAGTCTGTCTGTTTTTCTCAGGAAATGGGTAGCTTTCTGCCACCTTAGAGACTTCTGTTGACTGGAACTGGATCTAATGGCCACCCAGGCTCTGTGCAAGTGAGTTTATTTTTGTAGGTACATTTGGCGCCCACAAAGTCAGGTCAGGACTCTGTTGATAGGGGAAAGGGGAGAATGGATAGTGACTGGATAATGAATAGTGTTTGCTACATCTGCAAAAATAATTGTCTGAAGGCAAGAAATGCCTAGTGTGCCAAGATGTCGAGTGTCCCATTTTTATACATATATTTACTTATTTCTCAGAAATATTGGGCACTTACTGTTTGCCAGGCACTAGTCTAAATGCTGACCCCAAAATTTATAGACCAAAAATTTCTCAATTTCATGGAGCTTGCAGTCTGGTGGAAGGGAAAGACATTAACAAGATAAGTAAGTATACCCATACGCACTAAAGAGAAAGATTAAAAAAGGGAATGGGGCCATAGAGTATGGGGCATGAAATGTTAGGTAGTGTGAATTGGAAAGGCTTTGCTGAAAAGGTGTATAAATTCAGTCCTAAAGGAAGTGAGAGAGCAACCTACAAAGATATATGAGGTAAAGCCATTCTAGGCGTAGGAAATAGCAAGTGCAAAGGCCCTGAGGTGGACACGTGCTTGATGGGTTTGAGAAGTAGCGAGGAGGTTAGTGTCATTGGAATGGCTTAAAAAGTAATTTTTCAACTCTTGGAATGGTTAAAAAGTAATTTTTATTGTGAAGTTGGACCCGTGATGGAGAGTCAGATCATGTAGGAAGCTGCAGGGCTTATTCCAAGTGATGTGGGAATCCTTTGGGGGTTTTGAGTAAAGCAGTGACTTGTTCATGTGTTTTGACCTCTGCTTTAACAGGCTCCCTCTGGTTGCAGTGTTGAGGAGGGGGGCGATGGCAGATGCAGGTAGACTAGTGAGAAAGCTGGTTTTTTTATTTTGTTTTATTTTATTTTTAATTAATTTTTTTGGGGGGTGCACCACGTGGCGTGCAAGATGTTAGTTCCCCGACCAGGTATTAAACCCGTGCCCTCTGCAGTGGAAGCGTGGAGTCTTAATCACTGGACCACCAGGGAAGTCCTGAGAAAGCTATTTTAATAACCCAGAGAAGACGTTATGTAGCCTTGGACCAGAGTGGTGGTCGCAGAGATAGTAAGACATAGTTGAATTCTAGATACATTTCAAAAACAGAGCCGGTAGGTTTGCTAATGGACCAGATAGGAGATGTGAGAGAAAGTGAGGAATCAGGAGTGACTCCAAAGTTTAGGGTCTGAGCAACTGGAAGGATGGGGTGCCACAACGTGAGGTGAAGAAACATGGGAAGAGCAGGTTTGAGAGGCAAAGGATTTGAAGTGTGGTTTTGGACACGTTAAGCTTGTGGTGCCCGTGCCATCCAAGTGGAGATGTTGAGTAGCCAGTTGGGAGCTCCAGGGAGTGGCACTGGCTTCTCTGTGCCTGAGCATAGGCTCCCAACCAGACCCATGGTCCAGCTGCCCCGTGAATCACCACAGCCACTTCTGGCAGCAGCATCAGGTAGACTTAGACCAGCCTTGGGCAGGTCTGACCTGGTCCAACCCAGCTTTGCCCTTGGGATTTGCTGGGATCCCGGTTCCAGGCAGGCTGGCTGTGGACCAATGTCTGTGGAGGCTTTCCTGAGCCTGCTCTGGGAAAGCTGGTGTTTCCACTGTTCTCCCACCCAGGGGAGTCACGTGGTCCAGGCTGGGTGTCCAGTGGCTGGCAAAGGAATGATAGCTGCCTTGCATGCAGCTGGGAAAAGCCCTGCCCGACTTTCAGGCTGCCACGGGCTCCCCAGAGAGCTGTGGTCAACCCGCCACTGCTTTCTCTCTTTTTTCCTAAAGTGCTTTTCTGTTGGGGCTTAAGATTCTCCCCTGAGTGACTTTTCTTCATCATGACTTCAGCTGGTTGCTTGTGGATTTTCTGGGAGGCTGAAGTGGACCTTCCCCGTCTGTGTTGACTGGGAAACACGAGGGTGATGATAGCCACTTTCAGTGTTGCTAGGGGAGGCCTCGGAGGGAGGCCAGTGGCCCTTTGGAAAATGTCAACAGACAGTCCATGGCTCAGAGTCCAGCTTGGCTTAGTACTGAGTGTTCCTCACATTTTCCAACACGTACAATAAAAACTGCACCAGAGGAATTTGATGAACAAAAAGTTGTTTTGCTTTACCGTGTCATCTGGGGACAGTGCAACACGATGACTAGTTTTACTCAGTGGGTTTACCTTGGAAGTCTCTGCTGGACTAGTCCCTAGTGAGGAATAACCCAGGGCAGATACAGCCTGTTTCCGCATCCGCTGCAGGAGGAGGTTACTCTACATGTTGCCTGAGGTTCTTCTCTTCTCCATCAGTGGGTGAGATGCCGTGAGGGTAGCTGACTTTCTTCATTTCATGACTTTCCAAACCCTCTGCAGAGAAAAGTTAAAGAGAAGGTACCCTGGTATATTTTTCCAACTTTTTTATTGCTCTAAAATATACCTAGCATAAAATTTACCACCTGAGCCATTTTTAAGTGCAGAGTTCAGTGGTATTAAGTACATTTATATGGTGCAATCATCACCACCACGCATCTCCAGAATTCTTTTCACCCTGCAAAACTAAACCCATTAAACAACTCCCCCGTCGGCCTCCACCACCCGCTGGTAGCCACCATTCTACTTTCCATTTCTATGATTTTGACTACTCTTAAGTACCTCATATAAGTAGAATCATACATTGTTTGTCTTTTTGTGGCGGGCTTATTTCACTTTCACATAATGTCCTCAAAGTTCATCCATGTTGTAGCATATGTCAGAATTTCCTTCCTTTTTAAGGCTGAATAATATTCTTTTATGTAGATATTCTGTATTTTGCTTATCAACTCGGTCAACGCACCCTTGGTTGCTTTCATGTTTTGGCTACTGTGAACAATGCTGCTGTGAACATGGTGTGCAAATATCTCTTTGAGATCTTGCTTTCAATTATTTTGGGTATATAACCAGAAGTGAAATTGCTGGATGGTATGATAATTCTATGTTTAATTTTTTGAGAAACTGCTGTACTCTTTTCCACAATGGCTGCACTATTTTACATTCCCACCCACAGTGTACAAGGGTACCAGTTTCTCCACATCTTCACCAACACTTGTTATTATTTTCTGGGTTTTGTTTTTTGTTTTGGACAGTAGCCATCCTAATGAGTGGCAGGTGGTATCTTGTAGTTTTGATTTGCTTTTCCTAATGATCAGAGATGTTGAGCATCTTTTCATGTGCTTATTGGCCATTTGTATATCTTTTTTGGATGTGGGTTGTTTTTTGTTGTTGAGTTTTAGTTCTCAGTATATTCTGAATATTAATTTCTAATCATATATTTGATTTACAAATATTTTCTCTCAGTCTGTGTGTGGGTTGCCTTTCTGTTCTGTTGATGGTATTTTTTGATGCACAATTTTTAAAACTTTTCATGAAGTCCAGTTTGTCAGTTTTTTCTTTTGTGCCTGTGGTGTCATATCCAAGAAATCATTGCCAAATCCAGTGTTGTGACTTGGTATATTTTTTGTTTTGCTTTAAAGCCTCACCTCCTACATACGCTTGTTTTATTTCTTTCAATCAAAGTATTAGACCAATAGATCAGTAACACATTTTAGACTTCGTAAGTCTTTATTCACTCATTCCACAAACAGGGAGAATATTCCAACTAGAGGATAGGCCACAGCAAATTGAAAATGGGAGCAAGTAAGCCAGCTCAGTGGAGCCAGCATACATGAAGTGGTTGATGGGTGAGAAGTCTAGAATTTAGATGAGGCCACACCATGTCGAATCTTATCTGCTGTGGTGAGTAGATGGATTGAAGGTAGTCTCACAGTCATAGGACCAAGTTGGAGAGGTGCTACCTAATATTCGCTTGAACTGGGCACTTAACCTTTCTGAGCCTCAGTTTTCCCATTTTATTCATTTAACACTTATGTGGTACCAAATTCTATTCTAAGCACTGTACAAATATTCACTCATTGATTTTGTCCACCAACCCTATGAGGTACTTACTCCTGAGCAAGGAGTATTCTCTCCATTTGATGGAGCAGGGAGCTGATACCCAGAGAGGTTAGGTAACATGTCAAGGTCACAGAGGCAGTAACTTGTAGAGCTGGGATTTGAACCCAGGCTTCCTAGTTCCAGAGTTCATGCTCTTAACCGTATGTTGTACTGCTTCTCTGAAACAGGGAGAAGAGTAATTCCTACCTCTAAAAGTTATTCAGAAGATGAAATGAAACAATGTATGTAAAATTGCATTGTATGTTGCACACTGTTTTGCCAGTACTGATTATTATTAGTTAAGAATAATTAAACAACATTTTGGAAATGGGTAACACTGTCAAGGACATAGGTAGAAGGGGATGGATTGAAGACTGACCCTTGGGAAATATTTTTGCTGAGGAGCAAGAGCTTGGTTTTGGAAAGACATTTGACAGAGTCATGGCTGACGCCTTTGTGGATAGGGTCATGGTCAGTGAAGAGCCCTGGCCTGCAGACTTTCAGTCCCTACAGAAGGAAGTTGTGGAGGTTGGTGATGTTGAAAATGTACATGCGGAGGCGACCAAAGCCAGGTCTCTCCTCCTGGCAAACCAAGAATTCAGACAAAGATCGTAAGGTCACTGGGGTTCTGATTCTAGCTTCTTTTCAATCTTCTGATGTATGTTTCCAAACAGACCAGGGCTTGGGCCTGCTTTACAGGTGAAGTGAGAGGTTTCGAACCAGGAAATTACTAGGTTTATGGTGCCCTTGTGGGGACAAGAGCAAAGCACTGTGTGTTGTAACAGACCCTGGACTGGCTGGGTGGGCAGAGTCCTCTGGGGTTGCAGAGGCCAAGTTACTGCACCCACCATCTTTGGAACAACTTTCATGTGTGTGCCCAGGAAGGATGGAGGGAATGCAGGGAAGGAGACTGGGGATCCTGTAATCTCCTTCTGGCTCTCAACAAGTTGTGTGGTCTAGTTTGTGGGTGGGATGGGGGGTAGGGGTTCACTGTCTATCTTAGTTACCCTGGTGCAAAACAAGGTGGTTATTTGAACCTTCTTCCCAACTTCACTCCCTCAGCTGCTACAGCTGGTGATTGATGTGTATAAAATGCTTTGAGGTGCTGAGATGAAGAGCCTCTGAGAATATGGGCAACATAGCATCACAGTGACCTCACCTGAGCTTATTTGAAGTGGTGTTTAGAAACATTTCCTCACGTGGAGGGTTGTTTATTCAAACACCTTATGTACCTACCTGTTGGCATGTGATTTCTTTAGAAGAGGGCATCTGGTGGTCCCGGCTTTTAGGCTACTCAGCTCTTCGTAAAAATGGGAGGCCACAGAGGAGGAAGTGAGCTACTGCCCCGATTGGGTATATTTAAGGATATCAGAAGAGAACCTTATGTGAAAAGAAACTATTTCCTCTGGAGAAGACTTTTGAAGAGGTCAGGTATGTCTTGTCACGTCCAGTGCCTTTGTTAGGCCAAGAGTCCTGCCTCCTCTGACCAGCAGGACCTCACAACTCCCACCTAAGCCTGGGCCTGCTGTCTCTGGGCTCTCAGGTTGTCCCTTTGATGGCCCCATTTGTAACAGGCGTTGTGGGGGTGAGGCCTCCTTTTCCTTGTAGTGGCTTATGCACTGGGTCACGTGCATCCCAAAGAGACTGCACTCGGGGGGATGAAGAGCTTCTCTGTGCTTCCATATGAAGAAACTCCACGATAATAGGCTCCGTGGGTCCATGGCGTGGTCCATGGCAAAAAGAAAAGGATAAGATGGTCTCAGGAAGGAGGCTGAGATAGGCAGAGCTGTGCCTGAGAAGTTGGCCTAATCTTGGTTCCTGGCACCAGTGTCCAAAGAGGTGGGGTCTTGACGTGTTGTATGTAGGTCATGATGTATCAGAGTATCAGTCAGGATTCTTTAAGTTGCAAGTGACAGAAACTCTGCCACATTAGCACAAGTGAGGGAGAAAATTCACTGGCTCATATAACTGAGAAGACCGAGAAGGTTCAGAACCACACGTTATTTCATCAGCATCTGCATGTTCTCCCTACCCCCTTCTTTTTCTTGCTCTCTTTCCCTCTCTCCCTCTCTCATTCTCTCACCTTTATTTGCCTGTAAGCGCTTTCCACAGTGTCCACAATGGCCAGCTGCTGCACCCCCAGGCTCATAGTATCAGCCTGCCAAGCCCATGCTAGGCTAGTCTGTCCTCCAGCTGTTCCAGCCAAAGTCCTGGGTCGTGTGACCAAGGCCTAAAAATACGGAAAGGGTCCTCTCCCAAAGTAAAATCAGGGTGAACTCTTCCAATAGAAACCATGATATGAAGTGAGGCTCACTGGGTGCAGACACTGTTCTAGGCACTTGATGCAATTAAACTCACTATTCTTTTTTTTATAGGTGCTGGGCTTCAAACTCAGGCAGACTTTAGAGTCCATACACTTAACCACCATCCACACAAGCTCTGACAAATATAGGGTAACAGCAGCATGAGCAGGAAAAAAGTCCAGTGTAGGTCGATGAAAATCAGTTCTAGGTAAAAATAGAGGTGGGACCAGAACATATCCAAATGTATACAGTTACATAAGGGAAAGTGAGAGAATCTACCTTTATATTGTAGTAATTCTGTTTTTGCAAAGCAAGGCATTTCTAGAATTATTTCTTGGGAATTCGCAAGCTGGCCAGTTTATAAAACACAATCGATACCTGTCTCAATATTCTATCGCGTTGCCTTGTCTGTTAACCCAAAATGATATTACTGATCACTCCCTCAAGTGACAAGATTTGGCACCACTTGAGGCCATGGTCAGTAGTCTGCTCCAGCAGACAAGTCACTGTCTCTGGGAATATGCAAGAGAACCTAGGGCAGTTCCCCGAGAGGACTGACTGTGATGCTTGGAAGACATGTGCAGCCTTCCCTGGCGACCTGTCGGAGAGGGCTGGCTCTCTTTCCCAGGAATAATTTCTAATATGTTTATTCAAACCTCAGCCATATTCCAATTGTGTTGTTTCTCGGAGTTGCAGCCCAAGGTGATTTATTTGGTCAGGGCAGGACGTAGTGAGTGTGGGAGTCTGGAACACCCCTGTGTCTGGCAGCAGCCCTGGCCGGGAGAGTGCTAATGTGAGTCACACTTGAATTTGCTTCCATTCAATGGGCCCTGGCTTGTTGGGCCCTGGGTAAGCTGGCTGCCTGCCAGGAAGACTTCACTGGCTGGGACATTCCAGATCCTCTCTCTTGTTAAAGTAAACCCCCCAGGGCATCTGCTGGGGCTTATGCCTCTCCCTCTCCAGGCCTCCTGGCAGAGGCTGGGGTTTTGGATTTCCCTGGGTGGGCGGCTCTTTGACCATGTTCCCCCTCTTCCTCCTGGGGAGGGTTGTAGCAGGGGACCTCAAGGACAGCAGCCACTCCTGGGCTTTCTGATTCTGCAATGCACTAGTGTCCCTGCTGATAGGGCCATTAGAGGGTCACCAGGTCAAGTAATAGTTCATTCCTTTTTTTTTTCCCCCTCTTTTGGATTGGAAGTTTTGCATCCTGTTTTTATTCTTTTAGTGGCTACCTTTATAATGTTAACACTCCTATTCGACTTAACATTGACGAAGTTTTGAAGGCTACTTGTTCATCAGCAAATAATTATTGAGTTACCTACTGTGTGCTGAGCACTTGTCCAGGTGCTGGGAAAACAGCCATCATCAAGTCTCTGCCCTGAGTACAAACTAACTTGGAATGTTTTTATTCCAATCATACTTCTAAGAGCTTCCATTTTGCTTAGTGGGTTTTTTAAAAAGTTTATTTATTTATTGTATTTATTTATTGGCTGTGTTAGGTCTTCGTTGCTGCACATGGGCTTTCTCAGTTGCAGTGAGTGGGGTCCACTCTTCGTTGTGGTGCACAGGCATCTCATGCAGTGGCTTCTCTTATTGTGGAGCACTGGCTCTAGGCGCACAGGCTTCAGTAGTTGTGGCACACAGGCTCAGTAGTTGTGGCTCGTGGGCTTAGTTGCTCCACGCATGTGGGATCTTCCTGGAGCAGGGCTTGAACCTGTGTCCCCTGCATTGGCAGGCGGATCCTTAACCACTGTGCCACCTGGGAAGTCCTTACTTAGTGTTTTAATTTCATCTTGTTTTCAAAGCTCCCAAGTTAGTGATTTTTGTAAAATTTGTTGGTGATGTTTAACTTTTAAAATTTAAATTAATTTTTTGCAGTTCTGATTTTAGAGTCATCCATATATTTACCATTTTCTTTTCTAACAGTTGATTCTTGCACCCGTCCCCCTTATTTTTGGATTCAGTTTTCTTCATGAAAGGTATCTTTAAGGGGATTATTCAATAAGGAGTGATTATGTCTACTGACTGTAAACATACAGTCTCTGTTTGCCTGAAAAGTGTATTATATTGTGCCCTCTCTTGAATGGTATTATAGAACTTTAAGGCAAGAATTCTTTTCCTTAGCACTTCCAAGAGATTATCCCACTGTTTTCTGGCCTCTATTTTCTGTCTTCTTCAAAAGAGGAGTCTGTTGTTTATCTCATTGCTACTTCTTTATAGGAAATTTTGCTTTTACCTTTTTTTCTTTATCTTGGTGTTCGTCATTTTTCGTTGTGATGTGCCTTGATATAGACTTTTTATGATTTATCCTTAGAACTTGTTATGTTCTTTTGTTCTAAGGGCTCATGTGTTTCTTCAGTTCTAGAAAATGTTCAATTATACCTCTAAATAATGCATCAACCTTAATGTAGACAGTATAGGTCCACTGTCATGTAAGTTGGATGCTTTTGACTCAAGTAACAGAAACCTAACTGAAAATAGCTTTAAAAATAATGTATATAAATATATTACTTTGCATAACCAGAAGCCAGGAGGAAGGTGGTTTCAAGATTTGTAGATTCAGCAACTCAAGGATCCAGCCTTTCTTCATTGCTGCACTCAGCACCTCTAATGATCCCAAGAAGGCTGCCACAGCTCTGTGCTCTCTTCACCATTAGGGCCATTAAGAAAAGTTTTTTCTTCTAGTGCCTTTGTGAGATCAAAGCAGCTTTCCCAGAAATCCACTGACTTCTCCCCGTAATATGCCAGAATTGCAAGGAGAAAGGTAATACAACAATTTGTTTAGACCACTCAGGACCTAGTTCTCAGAACCAGGGATCCTATCAACCTTCTCTGAGTCACTGGGAGGAGGATTGGACACCAAAACAAAATCAGAGGTCTGCCAGTAAGGAAAAAAACCTGGCACTGGCTGCTGGGTAGGCACCCAACAGTATCTGCTACCCTTTGTCTCTAATTTCTCCTGATGCCACTTTTTTTGAGCATTTGTTGAATTATCTTATCCTGTTCTTCATGTATGTTGACTTTTGTTTCATATTTTCATTCTCTTAATCGTTTTTTGTTGCATTCTGGGTAATTTCCTCAGAGCTGTCTTCCAGTTCACCATCTTTCTCTTCAGCTAAATCTGCTGTTATGCATACCCATTGGGTTTTTAGTTTTGTTAGCTGAAATTTTAATTTCTAGAATTTCTATTTGGTTCTTTTTCACAATTGCTTATAATTTTTTCATGCCGTCTTATTCTTTCATTATGGTTTCTACCTCTTTTCCTTTTAAAGCTTTTAAAGCTTTTCCTTTTAAAGCTTTTAGTTGTATTTATTTTACAGTCCCTTTTATATTTTTCTATTAATTCAAGTTCTTGGAATGTCAGTTCTCCTGGTTTTTGTTTTGTGTATTCTCCCTCAAGGCAAATGCTATGCACTCATTTTCATTAAACATTTGTTTTATGAGCGTGGAAATTCACTATAAAGCCATTTTGTGTTGACTTCTGCCAGCATTAATTTTTACGTGAATTTATTAGCTTAGATTTCTGCACCATGCAGAATTTATAAACTTGGTACCCTCATCACCATGGCACATGACTCAGTGTTTGATTTCTCATGGAAAAAAGACTTTAGTGCTCCACCCAGAGCTTCAGGTAAATGACTGTTTTTGCCACCTCCCTTTGCCAGTAAGAGGAGTTTTTCTAATTCCTTTTTCATGGAGGAGGCAGCCCTTCTAGAACCCACTCTTTATGCAGAGTATTGGTTCCAGTTCTCTGCTTTCTGGGACTGAAAGTCATCCTCCCACATTAAAAAACCTCAGCCCTAGTGGTCTTGAACTAGGTCTAATACCCTTTTGGCCACAGTTGTGAGATTACAACTCTGGCTTTTAGTTTTCTCTCTGTTACCTTTGGATTTCCCTCTCTTTTTTCAAGTTTGGCTTTTTTTTTTTTTTTTTTAATTTTGAGTGATATTTAACCCAGCATTTCTGTGAATTTGGAGTAGGAAAGATGTTCACATCAGCTGAGTTCACCACATTGCTAGAAATGATTCCCATAATAAGTGAAAAGCACTAGTTTCCTTGGGTAAAGTAATTATACCTTAAAAAATACTTCCTGTTCACTCTCTCATTTGCCTTTCTTTATTTAAAAATTTTTTATTTGTGTTTATTTTATTGAGGTATAATTGCTGTACAATATTATGTAAGTTACAGGTATACAAAGTAGTGTTTCACAATTTTAAAGTTTATACTCCATTTATAGTTATTATAAAATACTGGCTATATTCCCCATGTTGTGCAATATATCCTTGTAGTTTATTTTATACCTAATAGTTTGTGCCTCTTAATTCCCTACCTGTATATTGCCCCTCCCCCCTCCACTATCCCCATGGTAACCACTAGTTCTCTACATCTGTGAGTTGCTTCTTTTTTATTATATTCATTAATTTGTTTTAATTTTTAGATTCCACATATAAGTGATAATTTACAGTATTTATTTTTATTTTACTTAGCGCAATACCCTCTGAGTCTGTCCATGTTGTTGCAAATGACAAAAAGTACTATGTTTTTAGGAAAGGCAAGGTTCATCCTCACTCCCAGGGAGCAGACAGTCCAGGGGGGATAAAAGGAGCATGCTGGTAATTACAGGACTATTGGGGAACACTGTGCTTTGCTTGGGTAAAGTAATTGTACCTTATAGAATACTTCATGTTCATTCTCTCATTGCCTTTTATATTATATTTTCAGTTTCTTAATCTTTTTTACTGCATTCTGGAAGTTTCCTGGAACCTGTTTTTGTATTTATATTTGAATAGTGAATTCATACTGATACCTGCAATAGCCAAGCTAACACCACAGGGTTCTTCCTCACCTTTCTCTATTCAGTAATTCGCATCTCCTTTCTCCCATGATTAGAAGTGTTTCCCAACATAAACATGTATACTCAGCTGCTCTACAGTCCAAAGAACTGTAAACTTAAAACACGTTTAACAACATCTAACCTACTAAGTAAACTTAGTGGTTCGCCTGTCTATACAGTATGTACCATTAAGATTTTACAGTCAAAATACTGTATTTAAAAGCTACCTCACTTCTTTTCTCTGTATGATTGTTATCAATCTAATATATAGTTAGGTTTATTTTTTTTTTCTGTTTGCAATCAATTCTGTATTTACTTTTTGCATCCACTTTTTTAGTATGTAAAATATTTACATGGTTCAAAAATCAAAACTGCAGAAACATACTTAGAGCAGTCTACTTCCATCTGTATCTTAGTTTCTGGTTATCTTTCTTATTTTTCTTTTTACGTAAGTAAACATATTTGTGTATATTTTATGTGCAAATGTATCCTTATTTCCCCCCTTCTCACATATTTTCTTTTTCTTTTTTTAACAACTAGCACCTCAATGAATAAAATAACCTTGGGCATCTATTATTTAATATTATGAACTTATGTCTTTGGGGTAAATATCTAGAAATGGAATTGCGGGATCAAAGGCTATGTGCTTTGTTAGGTATTGCCAAATCCCCCTTCTTAGGGCTGTTACGGTTTGTGTTCCCACGTGGAGCGTAGAATATCTGCTTCCCAACAGCCTCACCAACAGAGAGTGTTGCCAAGCTTTTGAATTTTTAGTGGCCAGAAAGGAAAGAAGTGGTACCTCAGTGTGGTTTTAATGTGCATTCCTCTTATTCTGAATGAAATGGGGCATCTTTTCATATGTTTAAGATGTTTGGCATATGGACACGAAGTGTGGAAAACAGAGAGGGTTGGGGGGGGGGAATGAATTGGGAGATTGGGATACCAAATTGTACACTCTAAATATATGCAGTTTATTGTAAAAAAAAATTAAAAATTAAAAAAAAAAGATATTTGGCATGTCTTTTTCTGTGAATTTTCTGTGTATGTCTTTTTTCCCCAGTTTTATTGAGATATAATTGACACAACATTGCGTAAGTTTTCAGATGTACAATATGATGATTTGATATATATATATTGCAAAATGTTTACCACCATAAATTTAGTTAACACCTATCATCTCATATAGTTACAATTTTTAAAAATGTCTTTTACCCTCTTTTCCATCTTTCTCTCTCTATTTTTAGGAATTCTTTATAAATTAGATTGATTGGTTCTTTTAAATATTTTCTCCCATTTTGTCGTTTGTCTAACGACTCAGAATTTGTTTTCTTTCCCACTGTTTACACTTATGCAGTTAAGTATAATATGCTTATGTAGGACTTTATTTTGAGACACCAATTAATCACTTATAATAGTGAACAAAATTCAGAACTCAAAAAAAAAAAAAAAACCAGAAATAAGCTTACAAAGACACAGACATAGAAGGCATAATGATAAAGTATATTTATTGCACAAAGCTAGAGTACCTAACATATTGCATAACTGAATCAAAATTCAGAATATTTTAGCAGCCTGGAAATATGGGCCAAAATGTACAAAATAAAATTTGGTAGAAATAATGTTTTGTATTTAGGCTTAAAAACACTAATTCCATAAGTTCAAGCCTGGGGACACCTATCTTCACAGAAACTCATGTATGTATAAACTTTGGGTTTTAATTGACCACACATTTGTATAAGTCCAACAGGGCGATAGAGTTGCCGAAAGAAAATGCACTCTTAGAGTGAATAGTAGCAGAAGATTATCGGGATCGTAGAGATTGCCCCTTTGTACTCGATGCTTACCAGACCACGCCCAGAGTGGTACATTCAGTTTTGGGGACCACAGATCAAGAGGGTCGTTAACATCTCCGAGCAAGTCCAAAGCAGGGAGTCTGAGTTAGTAAAGACTCCGGGCATCACATCAGGAACCTGGGAGATTTAACCTGGAGGAAAGGAAGCAAGCCATCTGTGAAGTATTTGAAGGCTGTCAAGGGGAGGAGGGATTAGAATTATTCGATGCTACTCAAGCTCGCAGGATCTGCTTGTGACCTACGAGTGTGGCTCGCTTAAAGGGAGACTTTCTATCTGGCCTTCAGGGCTGCTGGGAAGGGGAAGGGCCGCCTCCCTCACCTACCAGCTCCCTGTGGCCCACGGTGTCTGGGCAGAGGTGTCAGGTCAAGCAGGGGCTGTGGGGAAGGCTCTGCTGCTGTGTGTGGGTGGTCCTAGGCACCAGGGTTCTTGCTGTCTGGCTTGCGAGAGCAATCTTTCCTTCCTTTCTGGTGGACTTCTCTTTGTTGGGATGAAGAGCAGGTGGGGAAAGTGATCTGTGGGATTTCTTGGCTAATTAAAGTAGATGAAAATTTTGGAGACACATTCGTCTGTAGGATTTTGTTATTATTTTATTTTATTTTTTTGGGGGTACACCAGGTTCAATCAACTGTTTTTATACACATATCCCCATATTCCCTCCCTTCCTTGACGCCCCCCCCTCGAGTCCCCCCCACCCTCCCTGCCCCAGTCCTCTAAGGCATCTTGCATCCTCGAGTTGGACTCCCTTTGTTATACAACAACTTCCCACTGACTATTTTACAGTTGGTAGTATATATATGTCTGTGCTACTCTCTCGCTTCATCTCAGCTTCCCCTTCACCCCCCGCCCCCTCCCATACCTCGAGTTCTCCAGTCCATTCTCTGTATCTGCTTCCTTGTTCTTGTCACTGAGTTCATCAGTACCATTTTTAGATTCCGTATATGTGAGTTAGCATACAATATTTGTCCTTCTCTTTCTGACTTACTTCACTCTGTATGACAGATTGTAGTTCTATCCACCTCATTACATATAGCTCCATCTCATCCATTTTTATAGCTGAGTAATATTCCATTGTATATATATGCCACATCTTCTGTATCCATTCATTTGTTGATGGGCATTTAGGTTGCTTCCATGTCCTGGCTATTGTAAAGAGTGCTGCAATAAACATTATGGTACAAGTTTCTTTTGGGATTATGGTTTTCTTTGGGTATATGCCCAGGAGTGGGATGACTGGATCATATGGTAGTTCTATTTGTAGTTTTTTAAGGAACCTCCAAATTGTTTTCCATAGTGGCTGTACCAACTTACAGTCCCACCAACAGTGCAGGAGAGTTCCCTTTTCTCCACACCCTCTCCAACATTTGTTGTTTCCAGACTTTGTGATGATGGCCATTCTGATTGGTGTGAGGTGATACCTCATTGTGGCTTTGACTTGCATTTCTCTGATGATTAGTGATGTTGAGCATCTTTTCATGTGTTTGTTGGCCATCTGTATGTCTTCTTTGGAGAAATGTCTATTTAGGTCTTCTGCCCATTTGTGGATTGGGTTATTTGCTTTTTTGGTATGAAGCTGCCTGAGTTGCTTGTATATTTTGGAGGTTAATCCTTTGTCCGTTGTTTCATAGGCAATTATTTTTTCCCATTCTGAGGGTTGCCTTTTAGTCTTGTTTATGGTTTCTTTTGCTGTGCAAAAGCTTTTAAGTTTTATGAGGTCCCATTCATTTATTCTTGATTTTATTTCCATGATTCTAGGAGGTGGGTCCAAAAGGATGTTGCTTTGATGTATGTCAAAGAGTGTTCTGCCTATGTTTTCCTCTAGGAGTTTTATAGTGTCTGGCCTTACATGTAGGTCTTTAATCCATTTGGAGTTTATTTTTGTGTATGGTGTTAGGAAGTGTTCTAATTTCATTCTTTTACATGTTGCTGTCCAATTTTCCCAGCACCACTTATTGAAGAGGCTGTCTTTTTTCCATTGTATACTCGTGCCTCCTTTGTCAAAGATAAGGTGCCCATATGTGTTTGGGCTTACTTCTGAGTTCTCTATTCTATTCCATTGATCTTCCTTTCTATTTTTGTGCCAGTACCATACTGTCTTGATCACTATGGCCTTGTAGTATAGTTTGAAGTCAGGAAGCCTGATTCCACCTATTCCATTTTTCCTTCTCAAGATTGCTTTCGCTATTCGGGGTCTTTTGCGTTTCCATACAAATCGTAAGATTTCTTGCTCTAGTTCTGTGAAAAATGCCATTGGTAATCTGATCGGGATTGCATTAAATCTGTAAATTGCTTTGGGTAGTACGGTCATTTTCACAATGTTGATTCTTCCAATCCAGGAACATGGTATGTCCCTCCATCTGTTTGTGTCGTCTTTGATTTCTTTCATCAATGTCTTAAAGTTTTCTGCATACAGATCTTTTGCCTCCTTAGGCAGGTTTATTCCTAGGTATTTGATTCTTTTTGTTGCAATGGTGAATGGGAGAGTTTCCTTAATTTCTCTTTCTGCTCTTCCGTTGTTAGTGTATAGGAATGCAAGAGATTTCTGTGCATTAATTTTGTATCCTGCTACTTTACTAAACTCATCAATTAGTGCTAGCAGTTTTCTGGTAGAGTCTTTAGGGTTTTCTATATATAGTATCATGTCATCTGCAAAGAGTGATAATTTTACTTCTTCTTTTCCAATTTGGATTCCTTTAATTTCTTTTTCTTCTCTGATTGCTGTGGCTAACACTTCCAAAACTATGTTGAATAACAGTGGTGAGAGTGGACACCCTTGTCTTGTTCCTGTTCTTAGAGGGAATTCTTCCAGTTTTTCTCCATTGAGAACAATGTTGGCTTTTGGTTTGTCATATATGGCTTTTATGATGTTGAGGTAATTTCCTTCTATGCCCATTTTCTGGAGAGCTTTTATCATAAATGGATGTTGAACTTTGTCAAAAGCTTTTTCTGCATCTATTGAAATGATCATATGGTTTTTATCCTTCAATTTGTTGATATGATGTATCACGTTGATTGATTTGCGTATATTGAAGAATCCTTGCATCCCAGGGCTAAACCCCACTTGATCGTGGTGTATGATTTTTTTAATGTGCTGTTGCAGTCTGTTAGCTAGTATTTTATTGAGGATTTTTGCATCTATATTCATCAGTGATATTGGTCTGTAGTTTTCTTTTTTTGTGACATCTTTGCCTGGTTTTGGTATCAGGGTGATGGTAGCCTCGTAGAATGAGTTTGGGAGTGCTCCGCCTTCTGCAATATTTTGGAAGAGTTTGAGAAGGATAGGTGTTAACTCTTCTCGAAATGTTTGATAGAATTCGCCAGTGAATCCATCTGGTCCTGGGCTTTTGTGTGTTGGGAGATTTTTAATCACTGCCTCAATTTCTGTACTTGTGATTGCTCTGTTCATGGTTTCTATTTCTTCCTGGTTCAGTCTTGGAAGATTGTATTTTTCTAAGAATGTATCCATTTCTTCCAGGTTATCCAATTGATTGGCATATAGTTGCTTGTAGTAGTCTCTCATGATGTTTTGTATTTCTGAGGTGTCTGTTGTGCCTTCTCCTTTTTCATTTCTAATTCTGTTGATTTGCATCTTCTCCCTTTTTTTCTTGATGAGTCTGGCTAATGGTTTATCAATTTTGTTAATCTTCTCAAAGAACCAGCTTTTAGTTTTATTTATTTTTCTTATGGTTTCTTTCCTTTCTTTTTCATTTATTTCTGCTCTGATCTTTATGATTTCTTTCCTTCTGCTCACTTTGGGGTTTCTTTGTTCTTCTTTCTCTAGTTGTTTGAGGTGTAAGGTTAGGTTGTTTATTTGATCATTTTCTTGTTTCTTAAGGTAGGACTGTATTGCTATAAACTTCCCTCTTAGAACTGCTTTTGCTGCGTCCCATAGGTTTTGGGTTGTTGTGTTTTCGTTGTCATTTGTTTCTAGATATTTTTTGATTTCCTCTTTGATTTCTTTAGTGATTCCTTGGTTGTTTAAGAGTGAATTGTTTAGCCTCCATGTGTTTGTATTTTTTGCAGTTTTTTTCCTGTAATTGATATCTAGTCTCATGGCGTTGTGGTCTGAGAAGATGCTTGATATGATTTCAATTTTCTTGAATTTGCTGAGGTTTGATTTGTGACCCAAGATGTGATCTATCCTGGAAAATGTTCCGTGTGCACTTGAGAAGAAAGTGTAGTCTGTCGTTTTTGGATGGAATGTCCTATAAATATCAATTAAGTCGAGATGGTCTAATGTGTCATTTAGAGCTTGTGTGTCTTTATTTATTTTCTGTTTGGATGATCTGTCCATTGATGTAAGTGGGGTGTTCAAGTCTCCCACTATAATTGTGTTACTGTCGATGTCCCCTTTTATAGCTGTTAGTATTTGCCTTATGTATTGAGGTGCTCCTATATTGGGGGCATAGATATTTACCATTGTGATATGTTCTTCTTGGATGGATCCCTTGATCATTATGTAGTGCCCTTCCTTGTCTCTTTTAATAGTCTTTACTTTCAAGTCTAATTTGTCTGATATGAGTATTGCTACTCCAGCTTTCTTTTGACTTCCATTTGCATGGAATATCTTTTTCCATCCCTTCACTTTCAGTCTATATGTATCCCTTGGTCTGAAGTGGGTTTCTTGTAGGCAGCATATAGAAGGGTCTTGTTTTTGTATCCATTCAGCCAGTCTGTGTCTTTTGGTTGGAGCACTTAATCCATTTACATTTAAAGTGATTATTGACATGTGTGTTCCAATTACCATTTTCTTAATTGTTTTGGGTTTGTATTTGTAGGTGTTTTCCTTTTCTTGTGTTTCCTACTTAGAGAAGTTCCTTTAGCACTTGTTGTAAGGCTGGTTTGGTGGTGCTGAATTCTCTTAACTTTTGCTTGTCTGGAAAGCTTTTGATTTCTCCCTCAAATCTGAATGAGATTCTTGCTGGGTAGAGTATTCTTGGCTGTAGGTTTCTCTCTTTCAGGACTTTCAGTATATCCTGCCATTCCCTTCTGGCCTGCAGAGTTTCTGTAGAAAGGTCAGCTGTTATCCTGATGGGTTTTCCCTTATATGTTGTTTGTTGCTTTTCTCTTGCTGCTTTTAATATTTTTTCTTTGTGTTTAATTGTCGTTAGTTTGATTAATATGTGTCTTGGTGTATTTCTCCTTGGGTTTATTCTGTATGGGACTCTCTGTGCTTCTTGGACTTGGTGAATTATTTCCTTTCCCATGTTGGGGAAGTTTTCCACTAGAACCTCTTCAAATATTTTCTCAGACCCTTTCTTGTTTTCTTCTTCTTCTGGGATGCCTATAATTCGAATGTTGGTACGTTTAAGGTTATCACTGAGGTCTCTGAGGCTGTCTTCTAGTCTTTTTATTTTTTTATCTTTTTCCTGCTCTGTGGCGTTTATTTCTCCCATTCTATCTTCCAACTCACTTATTCGTTCTTCTGCCTCAGTCATTCTGCTGGTTAGAGCATCTAGAGTATTTTTAATTTCAGTTATTTTGTTATCCATTGCTGTTTGTTTTTCTGAGTTCTTATGAACTGTTTCTTGTACTTTCTCTATTTTGTTATCGAGATTTTGTATCATTTTTACTATCATTACTCTAAATTCTTTTTCAGGCATTTTTCCTATTTCCTCCTCATTTATTTGGTCTTGTGGGTTTTTTTCCTGCTCCTTTGCCTGCATGGTGTTTCTTTGTTTCCTCATAGTTGTCCAAGCTTTTGGGGTTGCTTGTCCTGGTGATAGAGGTGTTTATAGAAGACTGTCCAAGCCTCAGACTAATGTCCAAGTATTGGAGTAGACGAATATTCAGTCGGCTATGTCAGGCTCCCCGCAGCCCTTTCTGGTGTCCGAGGCCGTCTGCTGGTGTTCAGCTGGTTCTCTGTGGGAATGACTGCGTCCTTCCGTGCATTCCCAATGCATCTGTGGAGAGGGATGCACTCCACGTCTCTCTACTTCGCCGCCATCTTTTTCCTCTCGTCTGTAGGATTTAATGTTAAAATGTGTCAACCTTGAGTTTTCACCAAGATCCGGAGCCAGCATCCCGAGAGCAGGGACCCCCCCTTGTCGAGAATGGTGTTTGTGGTTGAAGACCTCAACCTGAGCCTCCTCTTACCCATTTATCCTTAGCGTCGGCTCCTGGCCCTCCCTCACCATGACTGCTGAGAGCAGTAGCGATGTCTCGGTGTGAATTGTACCTATTTAAACCCTGCTTAGAGATCTCAGAATGAATCCTATGATAATCTTATTGTCCAGCTTTAATGGGGTGGGATTAACGTGCAAGTTCTGATTCAGTCATTCAGAGGTGGGCCTGCGACTCTGCATCTCCAGGCAGTACCTGGTGATGCCCATGCTGCTGGTTCACGGTCCACCCTGCCTTGCAGGGTCTAAAAGCAGCAGCTGCAGAGACCACATGGGCAGAATCAGAACCACCTGCCCAGTGGTTGTCGAAAATGCAGACTCCTAGGCTCTACCTCTGTTCTCTGGGACCAGAATCTCTAGGGGTAGAGCCCAAGAATCGGCTCTTTGAGCTGGTACTGCAGGTGATTCTTGGGTCTATTAAAGGTTTTTAACCACTGGTCCTGGGGAGGAAGGATAGGGTGGTTTAGACTGAGGGAACACATCGTTCAAGGGGACACAGTGAGTCACACAGAAAGTCAGTTGTAGAAAACTGGCCACTTCTATGTGGTCCATGTATACAATGGACCATAAGAAGGAGTGAAATTGGGACATATGTAGAGACATGGATGGACCTAGAGACTGTCATACAGAGTGAAGTGAGTCAGAGAGAGAAAAACAAATATTGTATATTAACACATATATGTGGAATCTAGAAAAATGGTACAGATCAACTGGCTTGCAAGGTAGAAGTAGAGACACAGATGTAGAGAACAAACATATGGACACCAAGGGGGAGAAGCGGGGAGGTTTAGGGTGGGATGCATTGGGAGATTGGGATTGCCATATATACATTACTAATAAGAAGAAAAGCATCAAATTGTACACTTTAAATATATGCAGTTTATTATATGTCAATTTTAGCTCAATAAAAGAAAAAAGGTAAAAAGAGGAATCATAGAAAAGAGAAAACAATAGCTAAGCACATAATCAATGCTCAATAAAAAAAACAAACAAGAAAAGGAAACTGGCCGCTTCTGTAGAGCTTGCGTGGGGATGCCTGGCTGGGGGCCCTGGGGCCTCAGCCGCTCTTCTCTCACGCGCACGTGCCGTGGTTTGATGACTCCTTTCCTGTCCCCGGGTCTTGTCTTCCCAGCCGCCCAGCATGCTGAGCCCACCCCCCGCCGAGGCGCGTTGACCATGAGCCTCAACTCCTCCCTCGGCCACAGGAAGGAGCTGAGCAACCTCACCGAGGAGGACGGCGGTCCTGGGGGCGGCGGCGTCACGGAGTTCATCTCCATCGTCGTCATCACCGTTGCCGTCTGCCTGGGCAACCTGGTCATCGTGGTCACCTTGTACAGGAGGTCCTACCTCCTCACCCTCAGCAACAAGTTCGTCTTCAGCCTGACGCTGTCCAACTTCCTGCTGTCTGTGCTGGTGCTGCCTTTCGTGGTGACCAGCTCCATCCGGAGGGAATGGATCTTTGGCGTGGTCTGGTGCAACTTCTCGGCACTCCTCTACCTGCTCATCAGCTCAGCCAGCATGCTCACCCTGGGGGTCATCGCCGTCGACCGGTAGGCTTGCCTCACACGCGGAGAGTGGAAGGATGTAGGACTGTGGGCAAAGGGGCAACCCAGGGGGTGATGTGGGCTGTGCCTTCCAAACTGCCTCAGTTCCTCGGGTACGTGTCAGGGGCCTGTGCTGGGGAGGGTGAGAAAGCAGAGTTTGGCCTCTTCATCCCTCCCCTCAACCAGAGCACCTCTGATTTTATTTGATCTAGCTTGCATGTAGTTTGGGACTTCCCTGGCAGTCCAGTGGTTAAAACTGTGCTTTCAGTAATGCAGGGGGGCGTGGGTTCCATCCCTGGTTGGGGAATTAAGGCCTCACATGCCGCATGGCGTGACCAAAAAAAAAATTATTTATTTTTTAAAAGAGGTTCCACTGCTTTAAAAAAAAAAGTGCTAGAGCTTCCCTGGTGGTCCAGCGGTTGAGACTCTGTGCGTCCACTGCAGGGGACACTGGCTTGATCCCTGGTCCAGGAACTAAGATGCCACGTGCCTCACAGCACAGCCAAAAAATGAGAAAAATAAATTAGAAAAAAAAGTTGGAGAAACTTCTTCTCAGTTGATAAATGAGAAACAGAAGCTGAGGAAGGTGACGTGGCAGGGGAGGTATCAGATCTAAGTGTTCCCCGGAGTGCTGCCTGCTGTCTGCTGCTTTGGGTTGGGCCAGAGCTGGACAGGGGCAGCCAGAAGAGGAAGTACTGTCCTTCTTCCACAGTGCAGAGGCCTGGACGTCAGCTCAGTCTTGGGTGGAAGGAGAGCAGGGGAAGGAAAGACAACCCAGGGAGCAAAGATGGTGGCACCTGGGGGAGACAGTGTGTGCCTTAAAAATCTGGGCTGTCCCTTCTTGCAGCATAGCTGGCTCTAACAGAAATAGCGATGTTGACGTCCCTCAGCTCTATTGAGAAGGTTCTTCCAGGTTCCTGCATTAGGCTGTCAGATTTAGCTGTGCAAGTCCTGCAGGCTTTGACAGAGAGTTTCCAACCCCTAGAGTCATCTTCTTTATTAGGATTTTGCCAGTGGTCACTTCATTTATCCCAGGTAAGGGTTCAACCGCACAAAGGCAGAGAGGGGAAGATTCAGATTCTAGGGGGTTTACAGAATTGGGGAGGGAGCTAGCAGTGGAGTCAGGGAAGACACAGAGGGGGCTTGCCAGGGCTGTCATCACTGGGTGAAACAAGTCCCCTGGCTCCCTTGGGATCGTCTGTTTTTGGGCCGATGAGTGGTAGCTGGATGGACCACCTGGGGTGCAGGCCTCCGCCAGGCCCAAAGCCAGAATCCTGTCCGCTCTCTGCAGCTGTCGGGAGTTAGTGTGAAGAAAGCCATTGGTCAGAACTAATCAGGTGGCTTCTCCAAATATCTTCTTTTCTCCCCAACAATAAAAGTAATACTGAAAATATAAAGAATAAAATATGACTTCCCTGGTGGCGCCAGTGGTTAAGAATCTGCCTGCCAATGCAGGGGACATGAGTTCGAGCCCTGGTCCGGGAAGATCCCACGTGCCACGGAGCAACTAAGCCTGTGCACAACAACTACTGAGCCTGTGCTCTAGAGCCCGTGAGCCACAACTACTGAGCCCATGCACTGCAAGAATTGAAGTCCTCGTGCTCTCAGGCCTGCATGCCGCAACTACTGAGCCTGCATGCTACAACTACTGAAGCCGTGTGCCTAGAGCCTGTGCTCCGCAACAGGAAAAACCACCGCAATGAGAAGCCAGCACACCGCAAGGAAGAGCAGCCCCCACTCACCGCAGCTAGAGGAAGCCCGTGCAGCAGCGAAGACCCAACGCAGCCAAAAATAAATTCAAAAAAAAGTAAAATAAGAAATATTCATAATCCCACCAATCAGAAGCCATCACTGCTTACATTTTTTAGTATATTTGCCTCCAGGGATTTTGGGCTGCATGCAGTAAATTTAGAAAATAGGCTGAAGGCACATGTGGCTTTGTGACCTGCTTTTTCACTTAACAAGTGATTGTGAGCATTTTTCCCACCTGCAGATATCCTTGGAAAACATGATTTTTAATGGTTACAGGGTATTCCGTCCTCTGGATGGACTATATTTTTACAGTCTCCTGTTAGCTTACTATTTTATATAGAACTTCGAGGAAGATGTATGTGTGTGGAATTGTGTTTTCAGTCGGAGTAAACACACTTTCAGGATTCTTGGTATGGAAAAGGCAGGCTCCCCTTCAGAAGCTGGCACAGATTTTTACTCCAGCAGCCGTTCATCAGCATCCTATCGAGACTTATAATAAGCACTGCACACATAATGGAAGTGTGTTGGCAGTAGGCTGGGATGGGCTCTCACTATTGTTTGAATTTCTGTTTTTTTAAGGAATCATTAATCTTGGAATATCCCTTCCTGGGTCCTTTGGAAGGTGGAGTGGGGGCCAACAGCTCAGGAGCAGAGCGGTCAAGCCGGTTTTTAAGTGCCTCTCACAGAGCTGTGTATACTTGGACGCTCAGTAGGTAGTGGCAGCTCTGGGAGGCTATTTACTGCTTACTTGGACCTGAAGTCTAGGTAAGCGAGAGTGAGATTTCTCACCAGCAAGCATGACAGATTCTCAAATCATGCTATCAAAATGCATCAAAAAAGAGAAAATTTGCCTCTTTCAATGCCTTATTCTTTCACGCTGGGAATATTGGCAGGGTGTCTACGCTGTGAAGGGCCTGTGCTAAATCCTCGGATGGTAGGATACAGCACGAACAGGACACAGACCCCGCCCACCCGGAGTTCATAGTTTCATGGCAGAGGCTGACCCGTGGGTGCTGTTGTGAACACAAAGCAGAAATAAGCGCTGGAACAGCTCCCGAAGCTGCTTCCGACGGCGGGGCCTGGAGCACGTAGGGGAAAAGGTGGCATTTGAGCAAAGTCCTCACAGTGAATAGGATTGCAAGGGCCCTTCCCACTGAAGAAGCAGCCTCCATTTATTCATTTGATAAGCAATTACTGAGCACCTAACGTATGCCTGGCATAGTCATTGGTGCTGGGAGTGTGCAGCTGAAGAAGATGAACAGACACACCGAGGAATTCACAGTGTTGTGGGGAGAGACGTGTGGCCAGATTATTTTAGGACCATATGACGTGTACGTAATGCCAGTGAGTTTAAGGTACGGTGAGAACACAGAGCAAGGCAGAACACGGTGAAAAAGCATGGTGCGTGTGACACAGCTGGAGACCAGGGGAAATGGCTAGCAATGGAAGAGGTGACATATATAAACAAATGGGCGCCACAGTCGTCCCACCAGAGCTTTAATCCAGCCACCCCAAACTCCACAGCCTGGCCCCAGGGTCCCCCCGTGACAGAGCCGGGAGTCGAGAAAAGACTCTGCCTCACTGTGATGACAAGTCGCCAAGGCCTGGTTGTCTCTGGAAAATAGTTCACTTCCTCCTGCAAGCACAGCAAGATGGATTTCACCATCACAGTGCTTTGCCCAGATCTTTGACTATAATATATAGACTGCTGTAAAGTTTGGTGTCTTCAAATATTTTCATGGCAGGTGTGATTTATTTTTTATTATTGGTCATTCATGTGGCTACAAGTACGAAGTGACTGGACCAGCGAGTTGATCATGTTCATGGAAATGATCACCATCGGACCAGGATTTCAAACACTCCATCCCCTGCCCCCATTAATTTCAGGGAATTACATTTACTTGATATTAGTAACTTTGGAAGTCACATATTTGCTCTCTATGTTGGAAACCTAAAGATGCAGCTCGTGTGTGTGTGTGTGTGTGTGTGTGTGTGAGAGAGAGAGAGAGAGAGAGAGACAGAGAGAGAGAGACAGAGAATGAGAAAGAGGGAGAAACAGACAGAGAGAGGGGGAGGGGGAGGGGAGGGAGGAAGGGAGTATGAGAGAGAAGGCAGCAGGCAAGAGAAGGCGGTAGTAAAACATGAGGCGAGAGGATGAGAGTGGAAGAAAGAGATGGGAACATCATTAAGAAAGTCGAAGAAGAGGGCGGGGGCATGATCTCAGCTGAAATGTGTTATGTGCTAGTCACTCGTGCTGTGCCGTTAACAGACATTTATCTCAGCTAATCCTCACAGCAGCCCTATCAGTCCTCATTGTGCAGATAAGCCAAGTGAGGCTTTGCAAACTCACCCCAGTCCACATGGCTGGTAAGTAGCTCACCCAGTTCTGAGATGCTAAAGGCTGGACCCTTAACCATTACACAATATGCAAAGTCAGTTGTCAGTCAAATCCAACAACCAGTTTGTTCAGCTCAGGGTTTCTCAGCCTTAGCACGACTGACCTATTGAACCAGATAATTCTTTGTTGTGACGAGCTGTCCTGTGTCGGATGTTGAGTGGCATTCCTGGCCTCTACTCACTAAATGACTGTAGCACCTCCCAGCTGTGACAATGTAAAATGTCTCTGGACATGGCCACACATCCCCAATTAAGAACCCTTCCTAAAGAAATCTGTCAAACTGGTTGGCAGGTGAGGCAGAAGAGTTGGTCCTGTAGCCCCATGAAGAGAGAACAAAGGCAGAACATAAAAAGAATAGCTGGCTGGAGTGAAATTCACCATTGAGATGTCAGGATCCTAAACCTGCCAGTGTGGAAGCAGGGCCAGGCAGGGAACATCATTCGACCTGGGAAGACTTTCACTGTGAGTAAGTCCAATACGGTCACCTCTGGCTTAGCCTCGGAGTTCCCAGTGCTTCAGATCCTGTTAAGATATTTCCATGTTTTCATTCCACACCAGGGTGGAGGAAACTCCAGCTCCAAAAATAGTATTTTAAATGAAAGTAGCTAGCACTGTGGGATGGTGCTGCCAGGAGATTTCGTAATGGAGGTTAACATGTTCGCTCCAAGGGAAATGTAGTTGGCTTAGATTTTGTTTTTAGTGAAGCTATCTTATTAAAAACTGGGGTCGTCATCTGAGTGGTTGATCTCCTGGCAGGAGAGCTAAGCATTGGAGCCCCTACAGGCATTACAACTTTTGAGTTACACGTGACATCACGAAAGCCTCTTTTGGGACCAAAGGTGGTGCTTGGTTTCATGTCTAAATATGAACTGTTGGAGAAAAGATCGAGAGCTTCAAAAGATAGTTAAAAATATGGAAAACAAAGGAAAACTGCTCTGTTTTGGCCTGTATTAACCTGCAGGGAATAGGGAGTTGCTTTTGTCCTATATTTTCCTTTGAACCTGCAACTAGGCCCAAATGAGGCTTAAATTTAAAAAATGAAGTTTCAAATTTATGAAACCCATTTTTTTTTTTCGTGGACAGAATGTTGGCATGTTTCTATCTTGATAGAGGTATCTATCTGAGCATTTCAATGTACATAAATTTTGCCCCCAAAAACCCCACTTTGCCCTTTTCCCCCACTCTAGCTCATTCTGTCCTTGGAGCAAACTTGTGACCAAGTTTCTGTGATTCCCATTTTATAGGTGAAGGAACTGAAGCTCTGAGAGGTTAGATCAGCTACCCAAGATCACACAGCTAGTGGACAGCAGAGTCACCATCTGTTTTTGGGGTTTTTTTTAAGATTTATTTATTTTTGGCTGCATTGGGTCTTCGTTGCTACGTGCAGGCTTTTTCTAGTTGCGGCGAGCAGGAGCTACTCTTCGTTGTGGAGCGCAGGCTTCTCAGTGCAGTGGCTTCTCGTTGTGGAGCATGGGCTCTAGGCACACGGGCTTCAGTAGTTGCAGCACATGGGCTCCGTAGTTGTGGTACACGGGTTTCGTTGCTCCGCAGCATGTGGGGTCTTCCCGGACCAGGGCTCGAACCCGTGTCCCCTGCATTGGCAGGCGTATTCTTAACCCCTGCACCACCAGGGAAGTCCCCAGAGTCACCATCTGAACCCAGGGATTTCCACCTCCAAAGGCATGCTTCTTTCACGGGGCTGCACGGCCTTTGCAAAATGAGAACCCAGATGTTATCGTAAGACAGCACTTGCTTTACCCCCGGGGTGTGTGCAGGGCTTCTTTAAGCTACACCATAATCACAGTGGTTTCCTCTCTTCAGGCTCCACACGCAGAAGCACTCCTTCCAGGCTAGACGCTGGTGGGGCCTCGAGGCTTGAGGCCGGCAGCCCCAGTCTTGCCTCTGAATAGGAAGACCCTTCACACACAGGGTGTAGGCTGAGGGGGCAGCCACTCCGTGAGAGTGACAGCAGGTGACGGTTCAGGCTGTGGCCCCCATCCCTGAGCTGCTAGTGCCCAGGGATGACTCAGGAAGGTCCTGGCAGAGGAGGTGGCTTCACAGAGGGTGTGTGAGGCGTATAGCTACAGTCATTTCCTAAGGTCCTGCTGGTAGCAGGCAGCATCAGTGCGGTCATCCCTGTCCTGCCACATGTTGTCCTCATGCAGAAGCCCCGTCATTAAACGGCATTTCACTTGGATAAAATGTCTGGGTGGGGAGGGTGGTGGGTTAGTTTCAACTCCACGGCCTAAATTCTCCCACCCACCTCCAGTTGAAAGGTCAGAGCTCAGCAGGCTAGCAAGACTCGGCACCCGCGGCCCCCTGGCTCCCCGTCTCCCACCCCACCTTCACCCCGCGCCTGCCTGGTTGAGCTACAAGCCGCTTCCCCATTGAGCTGGCACTCACGTACACCTCCGCGCCTCGCCAGGGCTGGCTTTCTGCCTCCGCTGCTCCTGCACCAGTGCCTCTGATCTTTTAAGACCTGAGTTTGTGTGCTGTCTCCTCCAGGAAGTCCACCCTGACCCTGCAGTCTGGCCCCACGAATGTAAATCAGTAGCTCTCCAGGCCTCTCCTTCTTCACAGAGCTGAGGGATTAGGAGCCACCCCTGGTCTGTGGGCTCCAGAACAAGACGGTTTGCAGGAAATCGCTGACATGTGCCCTGGGGGCTGTAGAGTCAGGTTGCCTGGGTTTTTATCTTGTTCCTTCCCCTTCCGTATCTGGGGCAGATTATTTATTCTTTCTCTACTTCAGTGTCCTCATCTGTAAGGTGAGGTTAGTGATAATGCCTGCTGCTTCAAAGAGTTGCTGCGAGGATTAAATACAGCCCTTTCCGCTCCAGAGCCCATACTCTGCTGTGTGCGTCTGCCCCCTGCATCTTTTTACTGGTATTTCCGGTGCATAGTGCAGTGCTTGGCACGTAGCAGGCCTTTGGTAAATGTTCATTGAATGAATGTAACCCATAACCTTAGATGTTATTCTGGTTTCTGAAGACCCTCTGAAAACTGACCTAAAAGGATTACTGTCAAACACAGAAGTGATCTGGCTTGCTGTATGATTCCTTAGAACTCCTCCAGATGCCTCAAGATCAGCCACACCCCCAAATATGAATGGGCTCTGGCTCTGCGGCTTGGAAACAGGGCCGCCTGAGCTCTGTGTCCTTCCTGGTTTCCAGCCTTTCTCTGACGAAGAGCCCCACAGGATTGTGTGACGTGGACAGCCTGTGACTTGTCCGGGGAGGGTTGGGAGAAGGTGCTGCTTTTAGAAGCGTTCACCCCGTGGCTGGGTTGGATGAGAGAAATCCAGCAGAGCTCCCTACCTGGGAAAGCAGTGGGTGCCCGTCCCGCAGTGTCTCCTCTGTTTTGCCTCCTTGCTCTCACTGCCTCCATCCTTTTTCTAGCTACTATGCTGTCCTGTACCCCATGGTGTACCCCATGAAGATCACGGGCAACCGGGCTGTGATGGCACTTGCCTACATCTGGCTCCACTCCCTCATCGGCTGCCTGCCGCCTCTCTTTGGTTGGTCATCGGTGGAGTTCGACGAGTTCAAGTGGATGTGCGTGGCTGCGTGGCACCGGGAGCCAGGCTATACCGCCTTCTGGCAGATCTGGTGTGCCCTGTTCCCCTTCCTGGTCATGCTGGTGTGCTATGGCTTCATCTTCCGCGTGGCCAGGGTCAAAGCACGCAAGGTGCACTGTGGCACCGTGGTCATCGTGGAGGAGGACGCACAGAGGAACGGGAGGAAGAACTCCAGCACCTCCACCTCCTCCTCGGGCAGTAGGAAGAATGCCTTTCAGGGCGTGGTCTATTCGGCCAACCAGTGCAAAGCCCTCATCACCATCCTGGTGGTCATTGGTGCCTTCATGGTCACCTGGGGCCCCTACATGGTTGTCATCACCTCTGAGGCCCTCTGGGGGCAGAACTATGTGTCCCCGACCCTGGAGACCTGGGCCACGTGGCTGTCCTTTACTAGCGCCATCTGCCACCCCCTCATCTATGGCCTCTGGAACAAGACGGTTCGCAAGGAACTACTGGGCATGTGCTTTGGGGATCGGTACTACCGGGAACCGTTTGTGCAGCGGCAGAGGACATCCAGGCTCTTCAGCATTTCCAACCGGATCACAGGTAACTTGGGAGCTTGTCAGGGAAGGGATGCCCACCCACAGGCAGGTGTATCCTGTGGTCCCCTCGGGCGCTCTAGCAGGTTAATGGGCGAGGTCTCAGACTGACTGCGGCTTCAGGCCTTAAAGTACCGGTTTCCCTTGGGGAAGGAGCATCCCAGAGTGTCCCCTGCGATTCCCAAGCAGATTTCCCGAGCTCAGCAGTTCAGGGCAGGGGACACCAGAGTTCAGAAAGCTGTGTTCTGTGACCCCAGCTGTGACCCGCTGGCCTGGAGAGTATAGTTACTTCCATCTAGGAAAAAAACCCAAGCATTGGGCCAGCTACCTTCTCCTTCCCGTGTCCCTTGAAGCAGAGTCTTCTTTAAAGCACTCCCTCCCCTCCTCAGCTGCTCCTCCTGCACATGCCCCTCCTCGAGCCTCTGCTCACATGTCAGTGGCTTCCTCGTACTGTCCCTAATAATTCAGGATGTGTCGATGGCAAGCCCCTGCTCCCTTGCTGGAATGTCACTGTCTGGCGTGTGTAAAGCTGCTGCCCCATCGGACCATTGATTCTGAAGCTAACAGTTTCTGGACACAATCCCATCACCTTTAATGAGACCCAGAGGAATGACTGTGGTCAGGGAGAGGTCATTTTTAAGCCTTTTTCTTTTGAGTTAATTTTAGACTCGGGGAAGCGTTGGGGCAGCAGTACAGAGAATTCCCATCCACCCAGCTTTCCTGGTGCTCACACCTCGCGTAACCATAGCACAGCTGTCAAACCTGCGACGTCGCCGTGGGTGCAGCGCTGCTCACAGCTGCAGACTTGACTCGGACTTCACCCATTTTCCCACTGATGTCCTTTTTCCGTTCCAGGATCCAGCTCAGGATCCCACGTTGTATTCAGTCGTCACATCTTTTGTCTTCTTCAGTCTTTGACACATCTTTGTTCTTTCCTTGTCTTCCATGATTTGACACTTTTGTAGAGTCCTGATTGGGGATTTCGTAGACGGCCCCTCAGTTTGTGTGTAGCTGGTATGTTCTCAGGGTCACAGTGAGGTAATACGTTTTTGGCAGGCACGCCGGGCGGGTGATGTGCTCTTCCTTGTGAGTGTACCAGGGCCACATATGTCAGTAGGTTTTATATCTAGCTAGTTTTACCCTGATCTCTCAGTTGATGTCGTAGCTTGGACTGCTGCTACCACAAAATACCATAGACTGCATGGCTTAAACTGCAGACATTCATGTTTTCACAGTTCAGGAGGCTGGAAGTCTGAGGTCAGGATGGCAGCATGGTTGGGTTCAGATGAGGCTGTCCTCTTGCCGTGTCCTCCCATGGTGGAGGGTTGGGGAGAGGGACAGGAGAGAGCAAGCTGTCCAGGCTCTCCTTGGAAGCACCTCACCCTCATGACCTCTTCTAAACTTAATTACCTTCCCAAGGACCCATCTCTGAATACCATCACATTGGGGGTTAGGGCTTCAATGTATGAATTTGGGGGAGAGTACACACAGTTAAGGGGACGTCTGTCAGGTTTCCCCAGTGTAAGTTCACTATTTTTCCCATTGTCATTAATAAGTAAAACAGAGAGATACTTCGAGGCTCGCATTGGTTGATCTCACCTCCGCAGTTATGACTGTGTTATTTGAGGGAGACTGTCACCTGGACAAGCTGCTGGAAGAGAGGTTGTGAGGGCACTCATCAGATCATATTTATGGAAAGAACCAGTTCAGACTGCGGTTCGAGTCTCTTGCCAGATGACTTTGGGCAACTCACACTGCTTGAGTTAATTTTTCCTCCTTGGGAAATAGTACCACCTACCCTTTCAAGAAAGTGGAAAGAAATAACTCTTAATTATCATGGATATTCAGCGGTAGTGATGATAGGAGATCTTTTCCACATGACAGTTACACAAACCAACATCACTGATTTATCTCAGGAATGTTCCTTCTTGAGAAAGGAAGGAATTCTGGGACTTTTTATTTTGACCATGGGAGAAAAAAATCTCTCAGGATGCCAGTATTTTAACTCCTAAACTGCCCACCCTCTGCCACTGGCAAGACCGTGATTCCAACTGTGACTTGTGAGCCGGGAGGAGTACACTCAGGGTTTGGTTTCATTTCACTGATTAATTTATTTGTTCAGATTTTGTAAAATCACTCATCATCTAGGCAAAAAATAAAGAAATGTTTTCGATTCTAATGAAGTTAAGAATGAGGAAGGGAAAAAAATGAGGAAAGAGAATGGAGGAGGAGAGGGTAGATAGAACAGAAACATCTGCTTTGGGGGGCCAAGATGTTCCATGCAAGCCACTTGAGATTATGCTAGTGAGGCTGTGAGAACAGGCAGAAAACACCAGCTGTGGTTGGCTTGGCGAGTTCAAGGCAGTGAGCGGCCTCCTCACTGAAGGAAAAGCAGTCTTGTGGGATGTTTTTGGGCTGAAGAGCATGTGGAATGAGGGGTTCTGAGCTGTGGGCCTTCCTCTTGTGCATGGGAGCTGGGGCATCGCTGCTGTCTCTTCCCTGGGTGGCCTGACTTCAGGAGGCGGGCAGCAGCGGCAGCAAGTCTCGGAAAGAGGGCAGAGTGCAGTGCCCACCCCAGCTCCGTGCTCTGCCCCGGCCGTGCCAGGAGTGCCATGGCCTTTCTGATCAGGAGGGAGAACCCTGGCCTCCACCTCGCATCCCTGGTCCCTCTGGCTGAGCCAGGGCTGTGACCAGACCCTGGGCTGGCGCCCTCTGTGGGCACGACTTGCATCTGCAGCAGACACCTAGACCCCAGTGGGCTTTCCCTACCCCAGCCTGCTTCAGGCCACCTCCCTCACCCAGAGAAAGCACTTGCTCTCCTGTTAGCACAGCATAAGAAGGATGCTAGGATTCATTCTAAATCCAGCAAGGAAAGACTCCGAGGCCCTGTCTCGGTTTTGTTCCTCTCCGTTTGCATGGGCACCTGGAAAGTTCTCACCGAAGGATTCAGTATGTGGAATTATACACTTTTCTAATAGTGCTTGTGAGCACAGGCACAGGTGGTGTTCCACAAACACCTGGAGCTTCCCCGCTGACTCCGGGATGCCAGGAGTTTTATACATGCAGTCATGTTTATTTCATACATAGATTTTAACCAGAATCCATGGATTTTGGT
The DNA here is from genome assembly GCF_030028045.1 of Hippopotamus amphibius kiboko. Classification (NCBI taxonomy): domain Eukaryota; kingdom Metazoa; phylum Chordata; class Mammalia; order Artiodactyla; family Hippopotamidae; genus Hippopotamus; species Hippopotamus amphibius. Next base: position 139,127,620 of record NC_080188.1, on the reverse strand, counting down.
TTTAGTGTTTCATTAGCCCCAAACTGAAGAAGTGCAGCAGCTTAGGTTTTCCCTTGGTGCCAGCTGTCACTGGGCCACGACCAGTGGAATTAGCAGATTCCCACGGGGCTCCCTTAGGAATTGAGATCTCCGGTCTCCATCTCCCTGGGGGCTGCCAGGCAGGGCCCCTTCATGGTGGGTAGGTCAACCCTGGAGTGGATATTGATTCTAGTGCTGAAAGGTAAGCTAAATGCTAGTATTTGGTCTTGGGAGGCCAGACTACAAATCCAAAGCTGACAGGTAGCTACAGGTGATCGGAGCAGAGAAGGGGCCTTCAGGAGAAAAGCAGCAGCTTCTCCAGCAACTCTGCCACCAGCCAACCCAGCCGGAGTGGACAGCCCAGACAGCACCCCCCACCCCCACCCCAGGCTTGCAGGGTGGCCTGGGCATCGTGGGAGGGCAGCCTTTCCAAATGCTGCTCTCATGTGATACTCGAAGCCCCTGGAACCTGGGAATAGAGCCTTCCCGGTTACCTTCTGAAGAGAGGCATGCTGACTCCCATTTACTCAGAGGAAGTGTCCCTCTCCAGGGCCCTCGTGAGGTCGGTACTGGAGGGAAGGAAGGAGACCTTGGGGCCTTTGAATGTTCCTGACTTGCTTTTCCAAGTTCCCTTCCTGGTGCCACCTAGAGGTCTTCTGGTTACTTCAAAGTGCCAGTTTCACCCCAGAATTGCACTCCTGTTCTTTTAGCTTCTAAAAGGCTCTCCTGAGTTCTGGAGTGGCCAGAATTCCAGGCTTCTGATCTGATCCCTGGGCCTGTCCCTTTGTGCCTTTTTCTTTCTTTTTTAAAAAAAATTTTATAGAAGGGATTAGATGTGTTGTTGTTTCATGTGAAATGACTCTGGGTAACTGCATCCACTCCCCAGTGGTAAAGGCTGGATAAACACAGAATAGAGAGTTGCCACTGGCTGCCCTGTCTCCAGATCTCTTAGCTGAGCCGCGGTGGTCTGGCTCCAGTGATTCCTCCCCCTGGTGGAGACCAGGATTGTGTCTGGCTTTCACCGCAGCCTCAGAGATGGTGTCCGAACCCACCGTGGCCTCAGCCATCCCGGTTGGCAGTGGGTGTTCCCCCACGGGCCCCTCCTCCCCAGGCCGGGCTGACATAGTCAAATTCTGAGGCCAAGACCCTGGAGGTGGGTGGTCATGTTTGGGGTCTTCTCTGGCCCCAGACCCCTGCACCAACCCCAGGAGAGGGGACGGCTCCTTGCAGAAGTGCGATGCCTGCATTTCGTGCCCTGGAGGTTCTGAGAGCAGCGCGCTCTGGCTGCACGGGCTCCCGCCCCAACCCCCACCTCGTCCTCCTTGGCTCCGACGGAGGAAGGGGAACGTGTGTACTGTCACCTTGTCCCCTGAGAAGAATGAGGATGCAGGTACGGAGCGGAGGCCTCTCCTGTCAGTGTATAGGGTGCTGTGCGGGAGCGTGGGGGGGCCTTCATGGAAGGTCATGGCAGGTTCTTCATGGCAGGTAGGTCTTCCTCATGAGGTCGGAGGAGGTTGACTTTTTTGTGCTTTTTTTTAATTGCTGAGAGTGCCTTTTTTATCATCTCCATGGTCTGTGTGGCCTCCAGCTCTTTTATTCGTGGATTCATTATTTTCTCAATTTTCTGAGGACGTTGAGAATTCTGTTTGTTTTCTTAAGCTCCTGTGACCATTTTCCTCCCCTGCCTTTCTCCCTCCCTCTTCCATTCCCCCATCTCTGCTGGTGCCTCTCCATAAATGCCTGGTGATCTCCGCTGCCCCTCACGGTTAATAACGTGGCCCTGGAAAGCCGCCGGGAAGCCCTGGGCAGGGGAGCCAGCGCCACGTGAACTGCGGGGTGGTGGGGCCGGGCCGTCTCACGGGGCACCCAGCTCTTGGGGTCTGCGGGGCTTTTCTCTCTGGCTGGTTGGATGTCCCTGGGGATGGGGTTTCTGGTCCCCTGCCCAGGTTGCGTGAGGCAGTGGGGCGGGAGTCCCACGCTGAACTCTGCAGCCTCTCATCGTTCGCTCGGTTTCTGCCACGTGGCCTCGGCCGTGCCTGGTGTCGCTAAGGCCGGAGCCCCCCAGTTCACTCTGTCCACTCTCCTGCCAACAAGGGGGGCAGGTGCCCAGAGCCCGGAATGGGGACACCAGTGGCGGGGACCCACTGCTTCCTGTAGAGACGCTCCATCGAGCCCCGCCGACCTGCAGAAACTCCGGCGCTCCTGTTCCTGAGCTCCTGGGGGCCTCCTTCCAGGTCTCCCCCGCTGCCGGCCTCAGATCTTTCCTGGGCCAGTTTCACTGCGCACCCCGCACTTTCCAACTTAGAAACATCCTCTTTGCTTGGGGTTTCAGCCTCTTTAAAAAGAAAGTCCCTTTTGGTGTTCAGGTAGGATCTCAGGAGTTAAACACGTGCCCACGTTCCATGTTTACCTGGAAGATCTTCTCTCAGGACTGTTCAGCTCGTTTTCTCTCCCACCTGCCTTGTTGGTGTCTGACATCTGTCAGGAGCGCTCGCCCTCTGGGGGGACCCAGTGAGTCCTGACACAGACGCCCCAGGAAGGAACAAGGGGTGAAGCGGAGGAGGGGCAGACAAGAGCTTCGCGTCCTCAGCGAGTGGAGCGCACGCTTTGCGAGGAGAACAGAGCGGACAGGAGGGCGGGGGCGGGGCCCCTGGGGACCGGGCAGTCAGTGCCGACCTTGCCTTGCAGACCTGGGCCTGTCCCCGCACCTCACAGCACTCATGGCAGGCGGACAGCCCCTGCGGAACAGCAGCAGCACGGGGGACACCGGCTTCAGCTGCTCTCAGGACTCAGGTAAGCCTCTCACCTGTCGCGTTTCCCTGATGCTGCCAGGTGGGGGCTGGTGGGGGGGAGGGAAGCCTCCCAGGGTTTTGGGGGGGCCGGGCACGCGCGTCAAGGGTCTGGGTTTCCAGTCACGGCTTTTTGCTTTTCAGCGTCTCTGTGTCCCAGTTTCCTCCTCTGTACAATGGGGATCTCAGCTCCTGTTCTCTCTGCCATGCAGGGTTGTTGTGAGATTCAAATTAAGTGAAAGCTTGTGAGACGTTTAAAATGTTAAATGATTGTGAGCTGTCACTTGTATTGTAATGACCATTGGCCAGTGCAGGCTCCGGAGTCAACCTGCCTCGTTTTCAGTCTCGAACTGGCTTTTTAAGAGCTGTGTTATCCCAGATAAGCCTCTCAGTCTCTTTCTAAACCATCTGCGTTTCCCCGTTTATGAGCTGGGGCAGCCGTCCCTCTATCAAGGGGTCGGCTGTGGGGAACTCGGTCTCCCCGAGAAAACACATCCCCCCCAACATCCTGCAGACCCTCCCTGTAGCTGCTGCCCATGGGATGGTGCAGGCCCAGGGCTCCTCCTCCAGCAGCAGGCTCTGTGATGTCACAGTCCCCCCCGCCCCGCTCTGGGGACCTGCGTGCCACCTCCCGTGCTCGCCAGCACATGACTGGATGAGAGGCCTTAGATGAGAGGCTCGTGGGCAGGGGCCAGAGGTGTCCCTCCGTCAGTCATTCCCGGAGCCCATGAAGCCTGGCGGCCTAGAGGCTTGAACCACACCCTCCCTTGTAAGCCCAAGTCCCTCTTGTGACTTGAAGGACAGGAAGGTCTCTGTCGCTCCTCAGGCTCTCTCCCTCTTCTCAGACAGCCAGCAGGGATCCAGAGGCAGAGTGACATTCATTCACTTAACAGGTATTTACTTGCCAAGCCCCTGCTTTGAGCAGACACTGTACCAGGTTCTGGAGATGTAGTGGTGAACTGCCCTCATGGGGCTTTCCGTCTAGCCGGGAAGACGGCCATCCCATGTGCTTTAAATGGACAAAGTGTGTGGGATGCGAATTATACCTCAGTAATTCTATTTAAAAAGGTCATAACGGTGATGCGAGCTATGGAAGGGGAAGCCGAGTGCCCTGAGGACACGTGACAGAGTTGTATGTGCTTCCTGTTGGGGAGAACTTGGGGTGGGGAGCATTAGAAAAGCTTCTCTGAGGAAGTGATGTTAAAACCTGAAGAGGGAGTAGCAGGTGACCCAGGAGAAAGGAGTAAGGGGACCGTGTTGTAGGCAGAAGAAAGAGCATGGGCTTCAGGGTCACCCAGAGGAGGGTGCGAGCTCCAGCCCACGGTTAGCCGTGTCCTCCTGAGTGACGACTTCTGTTGATTAGGCACCTACTGTGTGCCAAGCACGGTGTCACGTCTTCACGTGTGTCATAAGCCTCAGCACAACTCCGTGAGGTAGATGGAATTATGATCCCCATCCTGCAGACGGGGAAGGATGCTGAGGGACTAAATAACCTGCCTGTGATCCTAGGTCTGTCTGACTCGGCAACCCGTGTGCTTAACTACCACATGGTAAAGCCCGCCAGAGGAACACGCCTTTGCAGGTTGTTCTCAAAGAACACTTGAGAAGCTCCTGGCTCCCCTTTCTTCCTAATTTCCTGAGCACCAAGGCCTTGAAGGACTGAAAGCTGGAGACTAAGACAGAACAGGGCTGGTCCCAGCACCCGCCCCAGTGTGGGGCCGGGGTCCTGCTCAGCCCTCCTCCCCTCCCCAAACCTGGTCCCACTCCCCACCTCCACCTGCCTGGGCTGCCCAGCTCTGTCTAAGAGGACTTCCTTCCTTTCTGCCTTTCCCCCCACTTTTGGGGGGCATATTTCTCAATCCCTTTTTGATCCCCAAAGAACTTTACATGTTCAGGTTTTAAATGTTTATTTAGCACAGCATACTTTACCTAGGATGATAGAAATTCCAACTGTAAGAAGAATCGCTCTGAACACAAAGCCCCTTTAATAGCCTCCCTCCCCCACTCAGCCTGACGCCCCTTGCCTATTCCAGGTCTGGCCGACTCCGCGCTCGTGAGTATGCTAGCTGTGGCGTGCAACCCGTCCACTTGGATAACACTGCTGTGTTTTTTGTGTGTTTGAAGCAGCCCCAGTGGCTGGCTGCAAACTCTCTGAAGTGGGAGGAGAGACAGTGTGTGTCCTGGGCAAATGCTGCAGGGCAGTTGGTTGCACCTGATTGTGGGCTTTAATAAATGGGAGAGAGGGACGAAAGGGGTATTGAGAGAGGACGAGAAAGGCGGCAAGAAGGACTCAGCATTGCCTGTTATAGGTGCACAATCTGCCCTTGGTTTTAGGGACGGACGTCATGCTGCTCGAAGACTACACGTCTGATGACAACCCTCCCTCCCACACGTGCCCACCCAAGAGGAGGAGCTCGGTGACATTCGAAGATGAAGTGGAGCAGATCAAAGGTCGGTCTCTGTGACTGATGGCGTCCGGGAGACAGGAAAGGAAAGGAGCCTAGGACAGTGCCTTGGCTCAGTCTCTCCCCACCGCGAACTCACTAGGGCTCCCGCCTTTGCCCACCCCCATGTCACTCCCCACCCTGCAGTCTCATTGGAGGCTGGGCAAGCAGTGGCCTAGACACACACACACAGCCCCCCAGTTCCCGTCTCCTCCCTCAGGAGGTTGCCCAGCTGGATACAAGTGTCTGAGCCCTCCGCAGTTCCCTTCCTTTGTGGGTGATGTGTGGTTATGAATCTGAACTTGCCTGCTCTGAGCCTCAGCTTCCTCGTGTGGAACATGGAAATAATGGCCCAATAAGTGCACCATCTTCACTGGCGGGGAGGGCCGCCGTCCTGATTGTCTGTTGCCCCTGAAGCTGCTGGGGTGCTGGGATCCTGGGAGAGGAGGGAGTTCTGCTGTTATCCAGTCCCTACACTTTTCTCCTTCACCTGTTCCGAATTCAACCCTCAGCACTCTTGTTGCCTCTGGAACTTGGGGTCTAGTTTCCCATCCAGATATGCTGATTAGAAAGGAGCCATCCAGGCTGCCCACAGATTGCAGAGTCCCCTTTCCTCTGAATCCCACCCGGTGGTGAGGACAGCCACCGACATGGCTGGGTGTGGATGTGGTGGAGGAGTCCAGGGACTTTAAGATACAAATTCTTTAGAAATGCCGAGTACGAAAATAAATATGGGCCGGGTCAGAGTTTTAGGTTCACAATTTGTCCACCTCTTCTACCACTCCCTCCCTGATTCCAGATGAATGGAGGGGTGGCGTGGGCGTCAAGGAGGCAGGTATCAAATCATCTGCTTTACTGGCAAAGTGGGTTCAAGAATGGAGCTTAGATACGCAGCTTCATGGGCTTTATTATATGTTACTCCCATACTGAAAAAAGAATGGATTGAAGCCCTCCGCAATCCACCCAGCCCACACGTTGGAGAGGCCACAGCAATGAGAAGCCCATGCACCACAATGAAGGGTAGCCCCCACTCACCACAACTAGGGAAAGCCCGTGTGCGGCAGTGAAGACCCAATGCAGCCAATAAATAAATAAAAGTAAATTAAAAAGAAAAAAGAAAAAAAGCCAAGCTTGCCCCATCCAGCCTGCATGCTGAGGGATGGCAGTTCCAGAGGCACCTTGTCTGCAGGCAGGGCGGGGAGCAGGCACGTGTAAGACCCCATCAGCCCTCCCGGGAGCGGGTGGCAGGGCAGGGAGGGGCCGCCTGCCCCCCCCCCCTCTTGGAGAGTGGGGTGGAAGGTGCCTACTCCAGACAACATGAGAAGTAGGGGATATGCTGTTCCCCCAGAATGTCAGGAGAAAACCCGGCAGTGAGGTTGATAGCCGTAAGTCCCTGGATGTGAAATTGAAGGCCCCCCACCCTCGCTCCCTCCAGTGCCCTTTAGTTGTCAGGGGTCCCAATCCTGGGGGACGGGGCACCCAAACGTTTAAGGTCCTTCCAGTCCCGAGGTTCTCCATGGCTTTGGGGGACCTGAGCGAGTGTGGAGAGAACAGAGACAGCATTCAGGTTTGCGGAAGCTTGTAGCCGAAGCTATTACACAATCCGGGGAGCTGAAAGACCAGGGAGATCTTTCAAAGATGTAAAAATTTGAATATCATTAGTAGACAGTATTTATCAAGCCTTTTCTATGAGCCAGACCTAGGCTAAAGCTCCTTGGAAAGAGCTGTTTAATTATGACAGGAAGCCTGTGACGTAAGGGGTGTGCCGTGATCTTCTCTTTACCGATGAGGAAACTGAGGTTAGATTATATAACTTCTGAGATTTCCCAGATAGTAAGTAGGGGAGTCAAGGATTGTCGCCCAGGGGCTCTGACACCAGAACCCACGCCCTTAACCTCACTTGTCTCCCGTCCCCAGGGCAGTGACGCCACAGCAGGCCTCTTCCGGGAGAGCCGTTGGTCCTGGCCCCTCGCTGACCTTTCTTCTGTCTTCTCTCTCAGAAGCTGCCAAGAACTCTATTCTTCACGTGAAAGCCGAAGTGCACAAGTCCTTGGACAGTTACGCGGCCAGCTTGGCCAAAGCCATAGAGGCTGAAGCCAAAATCAACTTATTTGGGGAGGAGGCCTTGCCTGGGGTCTTGCTGGCCACACGGACTGTCCCCGGGGTCGGCGCTGGGAGCCGCCGAGGCAGCAGGACGCTTGCGACCCAGAGGCTGCAGCTGCAGAGCATCGACGAGGGGAACGTGTTAGCTGCGGGACAGACGTGAGGGTGGATGCCCTTATGCCTGTGCCAGGGCCCTGGGAGCGACATCTGATGCGTAGCCGTCAGAAAAAACACTGAAAATAATGTCTGTAAGTGACTTCAGTGTCTGTTGTGAGACCACACACGGGCGTCCTGTAGGTCCCAGTGATGGGACCAGAGGCATCTAGAGCACAAAGCAGAGCAGATGGCGGCATGGCTGAGACTTCGTGGGAGGTGGGGCTTAGAGGGGAACTAGAGACCATGGCTTGGAAGGAAACCACCATGTGGGCCGCTTCCTCTTCTTCACAACCTGTGTCCTGGGAACCCAGCCACGCACAGTCCCAGAGGCCTCAGGAGGTGAGCCCTTCCCAGTGCCCTTGGGAGGATGGCACTTCCTCGGCGTGGTTGATGTGGGCCGTGTGGGGCCATCGGTTCTACACAAAGTGGTCCCCAAAGGGAAGCCTGGGAGCAGAGCACCCCAGATCCAGGAGCCGCATCCCGTGTCCTGGTTACGACCTTGCCTCCAGCGGAGCCGCCCGCTGCTTCTGGCTCACGGGCCGCAGGGCCGAGGCCACACGCCCGGGGCTGCTGTTGCTGAGGCGGGCCCCACCTCCCCACTGACTGCTTCTCTGGTGTTTCATAAGACGGGAGAAACCACTGTGAAAGACAGGAGAAAGGGGCAGATACCAGATGTTTCATTTCTAGAATTTAAAAAGAAAACCAGTCCATTTGCTTAGGATGCACCATGATCTTACCGAGCCTGAACAAGGGCCGTGGGGCCAAGCTCTGCCGGGAAAAAGAGATACTGTTGTTGTTGGAGGGAATCCCCTTCACATGAGAAAACCTCACGGAATAGATTGTTTGTGATGTTTGATGGACTGTTTGGATTAGCCGGCCTCCAGGGAATACTCCCACGGGCAGCAGCTGCTATTTCCCTGCCCTGAACAGCTTCAGACAAGACGGACTTGAAGGAATGCTGGACCTGGCGTCAGCAACCTGCGTGCCGGGCCCGGCTTCATCTTACCTTACTCGTGTCATTGGGACTCCCTGTCACCTCTGGCCCATCTGGAAAATGATATAAGGGAGTGGGGAGTTGGATTGAATGGTGGCCAGGATCTTTTCTAACTCTGATGTTCTTGGAATTTGTAAGTTAGAAAAAAAAAAAAGTGACCCATGGACCCCTCTGAGCACAGCTTTTGAGTGTGGCTTCTAATGGTCACGTGAAGCACAGCAAGCCCGGGTGTGTGGGCTGATCCACGATGTGTCTGTTTAGAGCACAGTCCCAATAGGATGCCAGCCGGCTAGACACGTACGTGGGGGCAGAGGGCACCTCCTCAGAGGCGGAAGGGGGCCGCGGGTTGTGACTGGTGTGTTAGATCTCTCCCCTTTGAGTCGGGGTGGCAGTCGAATGTGTGGGCGTGGAGCAGAGGCTGTGGTCGCTTGAACCACCTGTGCCTGCCCTTCAGCCTGGGTGATTACATCCACCAAGTGCAGGCCTTTCCAGGTGGTCAGCGGCGGGTCAGTTCCGAGGAGATCTGCCTGTGTCTGCTGTGAGGCAGCCGTTCCAGAAAGTGAATCACCTTTGCGGTGTTCCATTGGGGTCTGGCTAGATCTCGGTGAGGCAGTGTCTGTTAGCTCTGTGGCAGAGGCCAGTGGTTAGCTGGTCCCATGGTGTGCAGTTTATGAGAGTTTTCCTGAGACCCGAGGCCTGCTGCCTTCACGATTAAACTCATCAGCAACCCCTGCGGGTCAGCTGGGTGCCAGGCGCTGGTCTGCGTTCTGGTTGGGAGTGGGAAGGAGCAGAGGGTGGTTTCGCCCGTGGGTTCTGCTGATGTGATGTGCAGATCAGTCAGATTCTGCTCTCACTACTGGGTGGCATTCCTTCATCTGAGGGCATTTTGCTTTCTCTCTGTGTGTATTTTTTCCTAGCGCTTGTCCTTGCCTGCTTTCTAAAGGGATCATATTCCTGAGCTTCTAGTATGCACCGAGGGGGAACAGGGCCGGAACCTTTACCTCTAGGTTGAAATAACCCGGGATGACCCCCGCCCCCCCCAACTCCCTGGTTAGGCCATTTTGAGTGCCGCAAAGCGGTTTGCAGCCCAGGGGTTGGAGAGTGCGTCCCCTGGACTGTACTTGGCTGGGCTCTAGGGAAAGAGTCCTGAGACATCCTCCCCTCCAGTCCTCTCTGGCTGATCCCAGACTAGCTGGGGATACTCTAGGATTTAATCTAAGCCAGTCTAGAAATACTGCACTCCTGAAAGCATCCTCTGCATTTCTTCTTTTCTGCTGAGGTCCATTCATTTTTTCACCTACCAGACACTGCACATCCAGCGTGTGCAAGACACCAGGCTAGGCTCTCTGAATAGGAACATTAAAGTGTTTTCACTCTAATGTAGGCAGAGACCTGCGGGAGACTGAGGCTGATAAATAGCAAAGCTAAGTAATGATTATAGAAAGAACTGCGGGCTCTGGAGAGAGGTATTTCCAATTAGAAGGAGTGAGGGGTACCGCCCTGCAGGAGATGACTCTTTGAGTCCAGCCTTGGAGGACGTCTGACAGCTAGAACCATATTCTGGAATTCAAATTTTCCTTGATTCAGCCCGAGTGAGAGAAAGGAGAGCAAAAGGAGGTGGGTGGGGAGAGGACGAGGACATAATCCCCCTACATTCTGAGGTTTCTGAGAGGCATTTTGAGGACACCTGTCCTTAGTGCAGAAGGTCAGAACCCTAACTGCCCCTCCTGAACCCGGGCCTGTGAGCTTTATTCTGCGGTGCAGTGGCAACCTGAAGCCTTCCTGAGGGGGCCGCGTGGACAGTGGCAGGTGGGACACTTGGCCACTTGTTCATGTAAAAACCTCAGCCTTGAGTCTTCTGGTTTTGACAGGACCACGTTTAGGACTGTTGACAATCTCTGCTTCTTTCATAGAGATTGCCACCTGACCGGGTCCCCTCCGTGCTCTGCCCCAGATACTAGGTTTGGGGGCCACTGTGACCCAGAAGGCACGGAATCCCACGCTACCGAGCACACAGCTCAACCCCTAGCCTTTTCCCCCGGGCAGACACACCAAGACAGGAGTTCAGGGCCTTCGACACTAGGTGGCAGCAGTGTGGCTGTGATGCCACTGGCAGTTCCCGACCGGAAAAAGCTGAGGATAAAGCTGAAGGCTTGTTTGCTTCTGGCTTAGAGCACTTACTCTGAGCTCCTGGTCTCCGCTGCAGCCCTCAGCCTTTAAAGGACCACCCGGCTAGCTTGCTTACAAGTGTGACCGCATTTGGGCTCACAGGCACTGCAGTGCTCAGCTGTGTGATATCTTAAGCAAATTACAGCTGTAGAAACGGGGTGGAGGGATGTAAGACAAGGGCCATCTGGTGCTAATGTTCTTTGATTCTCACTTAAGGAACTGCTGTGCAGTCTCTGAGCAACAGGCAAGACTAATTCAAGTATTTGCAATAGGCCAGGGTAGTTTGCGGTGGACAGGGGAGGGAGGACAGGTGCTTTTGATACAGGGAGAGACCTTACTGGCCTGTTCAGATTTAGCTAGATGAGTATTTTTCTATCCTGACAGTTGGTTCCCCGAAACACTTGCAGATTAAGACAGGTCTCTGGATGGACCACAGGATGTACTCCAGACAAAGGTTCAGCCTTGAGCCCCAGCTGTCTCCAGTCTAGAAGGAACTGTGGAGGCGATGTGGCTACCAAGGGTGAGGCAGGGACTGGCACATACTGAGTGCCTACTGTGTGCCTGACCAGTTAAGAGATCTGAGTGCCTGTCATGTGCTAGGCATTAGTTAGGCATTTCCAAACGCTTTATCTCATTGCACGTCAGCGCAAATGTGATATCGTGGGGACAGTGCAGGTTTTGGTATGGGAAGTTCTGGGTTCGGATTCCACACCACCGCTTGTTAATAAAGTGTCCTTGGGCCAATTACTCAACCTTTCTGTATTGCAGTTTTCTCATCTATAAAATGAACTTTGTATTCTTTGTGGGGACACAGCATCCAGGGGAGCCTCCCTCTTAGGGGGTTACGTGGATTAAAGCAGCCAGCACAGTACCTGGGGCACAGCCTATGCTGAGCCCCTGCTGTTTCTTCACTCTGCAGGTGGATGTGTTAGTCTTGCTTTACAGGGCTCTCTATGATGAGAAGTGAGAATCTTGGAAAAGATAACTGTTACCCTAGATAAGAGGTGTTGAAGGTTGTTGCCATGGGAATTGTCCTGTTTGCTGTACAGCACGAGGGGATGTAGTAAAGAAGGGGAAGGCGATAGAGAAGAGGGAGGAAAAGCTAAGTAGCATTTGGAATTCAGGAGATCTGATGGAGTGAAACTGAGCTTTTCTGTTAATGGCTATCAAAGGTGATGGAGCCCTGGGCTGTGTGACATCTGGAATCAAAGCACAAGCTCAGCTTTGACCTCCCTTACAGTCCAGAAGGGATGCTCTCCCTGAAATGTGTCCTGGGTTCTAAGGGCAGCCCCATCCTGCAGTGACAGAGACTGATGGCCTTGGCTCTTGGGTTCAGACTTTCTGACCCTCTGAGCTTCTGCAGGAAGAGGCAACACAGGGGCAGGAGTCCATGCTGCCACCCACAGTGTACACAGAACCCCAGGTGAATTCTGTGGAAGAGCGAAGGGAAATCACAGCTTTCACCCTGAAGCAAAGCGAAATGGCTGTGAGCACAGTTGTATGTGACTCCAAGAGCGGGCAGAGCCAGAGTGTCCTTCTGGGCTGGGGAGGGGGACACACAGAATCCAAGGAGACCTAGGGAGGTGAAGGGAATTGTCCAAGGTCTCAAAGCGTATTAAGCCAGGTCTAGGCCATGTGACTGAGAAGGATGAGGGATGGTGAACAGTCATCATTATTAGAAGACTAAGCCAGTGGGGCTTTATCGGGTAGGGAGAAAGAACTATTGTAAACCAAGGAGTTTGGAAGATTGGAGTATCTGCTTGCTAGATCTATAAAAAACTGCAGGCCTAAGGAAAGTGACTGGATTCACTGGAAAGAATTCAAAGCACAAACTCAGATCTGCATACAGAGCACAAGTCTGCTTAGTGTTATTTTTAGGAGAACAAAATTCACAAAGCTGTGTTCATTTCCCTCAGAAAGCATTTTCCTGAGCAGTGTTACTTATTAAAAGCCAGTTATGTTTTTCTTTTTGACACCACCATTTTGAAATATCACTAATCAAGGCAAGTCAGACCCTCCCAGAGGAAGACAGTCCTAGGGAGGCTCACAGGCCCGGGCAGGCAAGGCCACACTGAGAGTAGGGGGGAAAGAGCCTGTCTGGCTGGAAATAGGTCTGTCAGTTGGTGATGTGGACATGCTTAAGGGACAGAGTCCTATGCTGTGTTTTGATAATGGACCCCTGGATGCAAAGGTGGTTAAAAACCAAGCTTCAAGATAAAGACAAGCTAATCCTGAAATAGAGTTCACTTGAAGTTTTTGGATGAGTTTAAGATAAAAAAAAAATGCTTAGGATTATTATAAATCAATATTTATAAACAAGTAAAAGTGTATTTAGGGTAGTTTTGTTTACCTGATTAAATATCTGGTTTTTGGTATGTATATAGCTGTGGAAATTGTGAATTTGTATTTGAACTTGTGGACTTTTTTGGCTGTCCCCCCCTTTACCCCCACCCGTTTCCCACAGACATATCCCTGTCTCCAGCCTCCCTTCCCATGGGCTAAAAAGAGGAAGGAGACTGAGCAGGAAGGGGCCAGCTGTTACAGAGTCCATACCACAGTCACCTGGGTACATCTATCCATGTGTTTTTCATAAATTCTTGCAAGACAGATTCATGGACTATTGTTAAATGACTTGGAAGTCACCAAGAAATACATAACACTGTTAACCCAAAGTTTTAAACGAGGTTTAATGAAGAGCAGTGCTCTCTCTCGATATGTCCATCCTGTAACCAAAGTCCAAGGGCAGGTGGTGACTATCCGAGACGTGGAACAACCTCAAGGTACAGAGCACACCACCTCTACCTGACTCTGCACCTGCCACTACTAAAGCCATATTCCTTCCTGTGAGTGGATAAGTGAGCACGGGGGTCCAGTGTCTAACTTCCTGGAGGTCCCCCCCCCACCCCCCACAACAGACATTGGATCATGGAAGCAGCCAGGACTCATCAACTCAGCCTCTGCAGAATGTCTTCTCTTTGCTCCCTCCTTGACTGCTTGTCCGGCGTGCCCTGCTCCAAACTACACACACCACCAAAGTTACAAAATCGCTAACAGCAAGGGGCCTAATTCCTTGGACAAATACCACTTTTTAATGTTTGGGGGTTTTGTTGTTGTTGTTGTTGTTTGTTTTAATAACAGTTTTAGAGCAGTCTTAGGTTCCCAGCAAAATTCAGGAAAAAGTTCAAAATCATCCCACTCCCAGCTGCCCAGCCTCCTCCACCAGCAACATCCTGCACCTGAGTGAACAAATGCCACTGATTTTTCTCCTGCTGCTTTTCCTGCCAGAGTCACCCTTGACCCCCACTGAGTCCTGCAGTCTGCGCTGTCAGTTTTCCAGCACTTCTCTCTAGCACATCCCTGTTACTATTCCAGTGGGAGAAATAGTATTCCAGTTGCGTGCTGTAGTAGTCTTTTCAATTATTCTGCAAAGTTCTTCAATCTTTCATGTGGTCCTAACACAACCCCTGAGACATAGGTGGTACAAATATGACTACCTCCATTTTAGGGAAGAGGAAACAGAAGCCCAAAGATGTCAGATGGCTTGAGCAGGTCACATAACTATTTGGGAACCAGAAACTGAGACCCCGGCACTTTTTGGAAATCATGCAGTTGCCCTGTTTGTCTAAACCTCTAATTCCTTTCCCTTTGACCATTTAGCATATTCCTAATACGGATACGTATGTGTCCTGCCCAGGCTAAGAGCTAGATGTTTTGATGTCTGAGCCAACTACAGTTATTTTTTTCTCTATTCAGAAAACCAGTCTGTCTTCTTTCAGCAGCAGGTGTCCTTGGGCTTGCAGCCACCTTCCAGGGAGGAGCGATCCCTGGTCTCCACGTGGGAGAGGGATGCTTTGCTTGGCCACACCTGTGAGTCTATTCATGGCCCAGCCAGAGTGAGCAGCATGATAGTTTAGGAGACGGGAGAGAGAATGACTGAAGGGTTATGTCTGCAGGAACAGCGTCAAGTCATAACCTGTAAGACACGGACCTGGGTGTAGATGGCTTAAGTCAAGTGAAGATGGACACCTGAGAGGAAGAAGACCAGGAATTAGAAGACTGGATGGTCCATACTTTCAGTTGAAATCTAGAAGTTGGAGACAGGAAGGCCAGAAGCCAGAGCTCTCAGAAGTAATATGGTATGGGAGTATCCATGATGCTCTGGCATTGCTCGTAGCCTAACCCCTGTACTTGGGTAATGAGGGGCCACTAATCATGAGAGATGACCATTGGAGGTGGAGATAAAGTACTCTGGAAGGAGAAATGAAAAAAATCTCTTCTATGTGATTCTATCACACAGAAGTCAAAACAGAAACGATTATTAAATCTAAGAAAAGAACAGAAAGACAATCTTATGTTACAAGAAAAGATTTTGAATACGTGGGTCAAGGTAGCAAGGCAGTAAATAAAAAGTCAAATTCAGGATATCTTAAAACAACCATCTTCTTTAATTAGAAAGCAACAAACATGCAAATGGCAAGTGTAGAAATTTATTTGAACCAACATTTTCACTATAATGAAAATTACTCTTCAATATTGATCCAAGCTCCCACATCTGAAGGTTAGGGAAAATATTGCACTTTGCATTTCCTAGCACTCCTCATACACGGCAAAACGTTTTTTAACACATTTTGCTAGTTTTGTTTTATACACACTCCCAAATTCATGCACACAATCTTTCCAAACCAATGTTAGGTTATCCCCCAAAAGGGAAAAACTCCAAAAAACCACCACCTTAAAATTGCACTAAAGCTCTGTAAAGAAAAAAATATAATAAATGTCTTATACAAATTTCAGAACATCTAAGTGCTTGCCAGTAAGAGCTGATTATTCCTCATCCTCGTTTTCATTCTCCTGACCAGAGCCTTCTGATCTGTCACTCTCTAGCCGGTCTGGAAAACACCGATGTGAGACAAAAAGAAATACCTTTATTATTACAATTCAAATAATTTCCAATTATTTGAAAGCCTTTTATTTAAAACTGATTCAAATGTATATAATTCAAAACATCACCATGTAAAAATCAGTTCACAGCTGTGTGAAGAAAAGTTATTTTTGCCTCTAGAGACAAAGAGTAAAGGAAACACAGCACTGTTAACTTTGAATATTCATGTAATTCTAAAGATATAAAAGTTACAAAGAAAAAACCGTAAAGATCTTGATCTGTTGTGGTCTGCTGCAATGATTTCGAACTGTGCTCCTTAGAGTCCAGGCGCCCTAGGAGGGGTATCAGGTGTCACCAAGGGGAGTGAGAGGGAAGCTGTGCAAGAGAATCTGGGGCCCATTCTTGGGGATCTTTGTATTTCTGTTTATAAAATATTTCTTAAGTATCTGCTATGTTGCAGGATAATACAGTGGTGACCAAAGCAGTCATAGTCTCTGTCCTCAAGGAGCTTATCTAGACTGAACACTCAAGGGAGTGTACAGTTACAACCTGGCGAGCAAGCACAGCATGTCCTCAAGTTCCATGATTTACACTTGCTGTTCCTCTGCTTGGGACACCTTCACCTGGTTCTTTAGCTATAATGGTTCTGCTTACTCATCTCGATACAACTATTATTCCCCTGTGAAACTTTCCCCACACTTTTTCAAATACCCAACCTGTAGAATTATGAACTCCTTCCTTCACATTCCAAAATATTTTATAGGTACCATATAATGATGATTCTAATGTAATAGTTTATTCGCATATCTTCTCGCAGACTAGACTGTGAGCTCCTGGGAGGGTAGGAGTTATTTCTTTTATGTCTTAAGGGCCTAGCACAAGAGGTTCAATGAAGGTTTATCAAATAAATGAATATGAGTTTTACTAAGGTAAGATATATTACATTAGGGTATGTAAAGAAGACAACAGTATCAAATCACTACCACCACTAGGAACATTTCTCCAGGGTAACCTGGGGGGAGAAAAGGTTAGACATAAGGGAAAGAGTTCAGTCCCACTGTCAACACCAAGAGAAGACTGAATCCTGAGATTTTATTATCTGCAGAGGCTTAAACACTCCCACTGGATTCTAAGTCAGCAACACCAGTATATAGAAGGGATTGTATGTTTAATTGTCCAAGTGAATTAGATTAAATCCCCTCTATGCCAACTCTATTTCAATGTCAAACTAATGAGATTATGTGTGTATGATTTGTAACCTGAATTATACAAATTTTAGTTATTATAAGTGTTCAATACACAGTTGTAAAATAAATGAACAAAATAAGATTATAATAGACCTTCATAGGTCACTAAGGAATCTAAACACAGTGGAAGACTTTCTGATCAATAAAAGGCTACCTAAGGGGTGTTAGCATAAAATAGATTTCACTATTTTTACTGTGTGATATACTTTCATGAGAGAACAAAACATGTAGTTGCTATTCTGCTTCACTAGAGTATCATGAATAGGATACAACTGACGTACAGTCAACAAACCTATTCTGTCCTGTTAGTGGAGCATGAGGAAGCAGTATCAGCCTATTTCACAATGTGTAGGGGTGCCCATGAAGATGGGGAAATGGAAGGTTAAGAAGAAATGTCAGAGCCTTCAAATCAGCGAGTTTACAACAGACATTAGAATTCTGCAGAGTCCAACGTAAGCAATAAGAAGTCGAGTGAGGGCCTATAGTCTCTTATTTAGGTCACATAATAACTGACAGTGGCTTCTGGAATGAGGAAGAGGGCAGAACAATTGTTCTTTTCTCAAATCCTTCTCACTTAACTGCTGCAGAGTCATCTCTCAGAATATAAACACAATTTCTAACAATAAATTAAATGAAATCTTTTTATCCATAAAGTGCTACTGAGGTAGTAAAACTGTAAAGCAGTTCAACACTCACAAATCTCTGGTTGGCAATTACAGACCAAGGAGATCTAAGAACACTGTTCTTTTAAATGAAAACTAGAAATAATCACTTCTACATTCACTGTTTTCAAAAGCAGACAACACCAAATTGCTACTGTAAATAAGGTTTACATTTGTGGAAAGGTTCCTTCAATTCTGTGTTAGAAATATTTCCTCAAGAAATTGTTTTTGATTGGGAAAGACAAGATATGAAGAGAGATTAAGTTTGCTGGGGTGGGGGAAGGGGACAAGGGAAATATGAGCAAAACTACCCCAAGGAAACCTGTGTTCCACAAAAAAGAATCAATACAAGACTCATCATTAGCTAAAGATTTGATACTAGGAGTTCATTCATTCGCTCACCCATTCATTCACGAAACACTGACCGAGCAACTATTATGTGCTAGACACCGTTCTGGGAGCTAGATATCCAGCTGTGAATAAGACAAACTAGGTCTCCGGTCTTAATGAGCTCATTTTCTAGAGGAGAAAAACAGAAAATAACACAATGTATTTTTCTCCTTTAACCTGTGTAACAGGGCAACAAATAAAGAAATGAAGTTAGAATAAATACTCGAGGAAAATAGGCAGTGACCCGAGACTGACAATGACTGAATGAGGAGGGTGACTAGGGAAGACTCTTCTACGGAGGTGACACTGGAGCTGAGACCTCAATTGTACGTTCAATTATTAGGGAAGCTGGGGGGTGAAGCTGCCTAAAACGCAGAGGAAACAGCCCGTACAAGGTCCTAACTGTGCTAAAAAGCCTGATGAATCGGAGGAGGAGGAAAGCAGGCATTTATGGCTGAAAGCAGTGAGCGAGGGGAAAACTGGAATGCATCGATCAACTCAGTGGCTGGCAGGTCTAGGTCATCTGGACCAGGGTACGAAGTCAGGGTTTTATTTTAATATCAGTGCGGAGCCCCTGAGAATTTTAAGGGTGACATAACCTAATGTATGTTTTTAAAACGGTGTCAGGAGACTACGGCCTCTGGGCAAATCCTCCCACAGCCTATTTCTGTAAATAAAGTTTTATTAAAGCAGAGCTAGGCCTTGATCTACACATTATCTATGGCTGCTTTTGTACCACAATGTCAGAAATGAGTAGTTGCCACAGAAATCACATGGCCCACAAAGCCTATTTACTATATTTGGCCATTTAAAGAAAAAGTTTACTGACTTACGTTTTAAAAAGCTCCGTCCAACTGCACTGTGAGAATCAGACTGTATGAAGGTGACAGCAGAAGCAGGGAGACCAAGTTAGGTGAATATGGATTATGTTCTGGAGTAAAGCTACCATAATTGATAGAGTGAATTTGTGCAAAACTGGGGAAGTGCGTGTGAGCTCAATATGATGTTAGGCTCCACGCAGCCATCGTGGAGAACGTTATGGCTGTCCAGATGTACATGTGCCAAGGTTCAGAGGTATGAAGGGATGCTTCAGGGTTTATAAATCGTGGTAACCCCTTTGGACTCTATCCTAAGAGCATGGGTAGGCACAGGACAATTTTAAGGGGGGGAGTAAATTGATCAGATTCTAACATATTCTAGAAGAGTTTAGAATGGTTCTCACACTGTCTCTCCAAAGCCTGTCAAAGGTTCTAGGAACCTCAGAACTGACTTTCTCTCTCAAGAAGGCTGCCTAGACTAAGTCTTTAGTACGGCATTCATGAGAATAATTTTGGTTGCTTTTTTAAAATGCAGAAGCTCAATTCAATTCAGATAAAATGAACCAGAATCTTTAATGGATAGGAACCAGATATTTATAGTTTTAAAAAGGGGATTTAAAGTGCACTCTTTATTAAAAATCACAGCTTTAGCAGGAAGGAGGTGACTTCCCAGGAAGCCTTGTGGAGTAATGGAAGGGCTGAAGTATTCTGTGGCTCACTTGTGCGTCCATCATCAAAGTCTATTATTAACTTTCCTTCAACACAGACATTATTGTCCTTGGAATATATGACAATGAAAGAAGGAGAGGAAGGGAGTAGCTGACTCATCAAATAACTAGATATCAGTAAAAGCAGCAGAAATATACCCAAACTCTTGGGTACCTTTTTCTATCTAGTCTTTTACCTGAGAGAAACAAGACGGTGAATTAAGTTGACTAAACCGACTAGAAATTGTCTCTATTTGATTGCTGGCAAAAAGTAGTAGAAGGGAACATATTATAAAACATCTAATTCTAAAATCAAAGGATGGTAATAACTATTAGTTAACAAACTGTTGACACATTAGCACCTGTTTAAAATAGATTTCTTGCACAAAGGAAAAGAGAGTTAGCTTCCTATAGGAAAACTCATGAAGAGCCCTTCACCAGATGAACTCTTCATAAGAACATGCAAATTTTAGCTGTCATAATCAGAAAATGTTTTTCTTGTTCTATAAAATGCTGCCTCCTCAAATCTGAAATCCAAGTGTATTTTAAGGGTTACTGACTGCTAGTGAAGAAAACAGATCAAAAGACATTACGGTGATTAATAACATGGGAGTCCAAAGAAATACTACAATTAATTCTTTGCTGTACTACAAACATTTTCTGTTTATGTTTTAGATTTATTTTTTGTTTTGACCATTTGAAATTTTCACTCTTTCCTCGTGATAGTTAATATTTACAATTTGAAGGTTATTTTCTCCTCACCTCTTTTAATTATAGATATAAGGGCTTCTTTCAATTCTTCAGATGTACTACAATCTCTCTCCTCCAGGACTTAGACAAACGCTACATACTCTTTGTTTTGCCTGGAATACTTCTCTCTCCCTTGGAGGGGACAGCATGAATATAAAGATCCTGATGTGGGAATGAGTTTGATCTGCCCCAAAGTCAGAGAGGGCCAGAGCAGATGGAGTGGAGAGAGAAGGAAAGAATGGACTTGAAAAGCAGTTTGAGATCAGGTCATCCAGAGGACTGCATATTCATGACTTGAACATGTTCCTGCAAGTGAAATCTGTAGGTAAAAGTGAGTAGCGCATGGAAGCTAGTTTCAAATTCAGGCTTTACCATTTATCATTTATGTGACCTGGGGTGAGTTATTACAGATTATCTACTTTGTGCCTTAGAGGACTGGGACGGGGAGGGTGGGGGGGACTCGAGGGAGGGGGGGGAGTCAAGGGAGGGAGGGAATACGGGGATATGTGTATAAAAACAGATGACTGAACTTGGTGTACCCCCCCAAAAATAATAAATAAAAAATAATAATAATTAAAAAAAAAAACTATCTACTTTGTAAAGGGTTGGAGCTAACTGAGGATAAATCTGTGAAGTAACTGATAGTCTGCCTGATACATTACAGGTACTCTATAAATGGTGGTGGTGGTGATTATTAAATAATACCCAACATATGAAGAAATTTGTGATACCAGTAAAGTGATAAACTTTTTTTTTATAATGGATACTGGATATTTTCTATTGTTATGAACACAGGTTATTCCATTCCTTCTTGAATATTAGTTGTAACATATGCAATTTTGTATCTGTGGCACTGAACCTCACAGTTTATCATCTAAAACAAAAAAAAATTGAAAAAACAGCTGTTTCAACCTTTGTAGTAACACACTGCATTTATTTTTGTCTGGGCTATGATTGATTTTGACCAAATCTACCATTAAAGGGTACTTACTACAACAGATCTTAAGGTTTATGGTATGATCTTCTACTCTGAGAAGAAAAGCACATCTGATAAAAGTTTTCAAGTGACTTCATCTTTTCATTTTGACACTTTTCAATAAAGTTGGCTCATGGGGATATAAATTACTATACTGAGATCAAGAATTCATAGAATTCCTAGTTCAAAAGTTAAGCTGCCTTCCATGCACCTGCTCCCTCTGAGAGGACTTAATATCAGCAAGAAATAAACTTCTCTTGTGTTTAAAAAAAAAAGTTAAGCTGCCTTGGTTTTCTAATTTAAGGAAATTAATAAATCCTATTATATTATATCATATTACATTATATTTTTTGGCCGTGCCATACAGCATGCAGGGTCTTAGTTCCCTGAACAGAGAAGCTTGGAGTCCTAACCAATGCACCACCAGGGAAGTCCCCCACCCCCCTTTTTTAAGTATAAATCCCTTTAAAATAGATCTTAAATAACAATGTTTTTCAAATATAATAATGATTTTAATAGTATACTGACAGTTCTTACCAGCTCGAATATGATTCAGTGAAGCCAACATCCTCAACATGAAAGAGGCTGGAACTGTAATGGTATTTCTAGTCTCTTCCAGCATGAGTTCATTTCGAGTTATAACCTATGAGGCAAGTTAAATTACCAAGTCAAAGATCATAGAGTAACTGTACCTTTTCCTTAGAGGTTAGGAGAATTGTAAAGAATTAGCAGGAACTACTTCACTCTTCATATATATCTATATATGTCTATATCCGCCAATGCCAAGTAATCAACTTGCATCTGACAGAGTTAAGATCAGAGAACACTACTCTTTCAATTGGCAGAAAGACAAAGGTCAAACCTTGAGGCCACTTAAAAGATTTAAAAATTCAATTTATTTTTACTTATAATTTGTTTTCCAGAGCAGTCTACTTTGTGTCCACTTATTTTCCCCTCTAGCAGAACTGATACTTTTAGTGACAGAGTAGCATTAAATTATTATCCCTTGGTCACTTGGGTCCCTTAAGAAAATTGTCACCTTGACTGAAGCAAAGTAATCTTAAAAAAATCTTTGGATAAGAGTTACCAATGAATTGTGTCTTAAGTACCAAGAACAGGATTAAATGAACATCCATGAACACCTATGGATCTAATGTATAAACACGAGCAAAAGAAAAAAAGAGGAAAAGCAAAGGGTATAGCAAAGGAAAAACAGGAAGAAAGCAACGAAAGCATGAGAGGAAGAAAAAGATGCCAGCCTGATCAGCCGTCCCCCAATGATATTACAACACATTTTCAACTCATTAGGGTGCCGTCCCACAGGACCCTTTACACCCCAACCTGGCTTTTTAGTCCAACTGAGCTAATTTCTTACGTGTCCTCTAGGTTTCAGCACATCGGTGGTGCATTTACCTTATAGTAACTTGAAGCATGCTGATCCTTCTGTCTCAAATGTTCTTTGCCTGCCTGGTAAACTCAGTCCAATTCTTATTTCCTCTGTGAAGACCTTCCCGTCCCACCTACTCCATCTGCAAGCACAGCTGTTCCTTTCTAAAACACTGTGTGTACATCTCTGATACGGACCACACTATATTCTCAGTCCAATTCTTATTTGCTCTGCGAATACCTTCCCATACCATTCACTGCATTTGCAAGCACAGCTGTTGCTTTCCCAAACACTATATGTACATCTCTGACACGGACCACACCATATTCTAGTAGTTTATATGTCTGTTTTTCCTGCTAGTCTTTAAGTTCTGAAGCAAGGGTTCATCTTTTTAAATTCAGCACTGTGCCTGACATACACCAGGTGTTTTATATATGTCTATTAAATGAGTTAAACATATATGTGGGAATTTCACTGTGAACTGTCAACCTTGGTCTAGAGAACTAGTTTTCCAACTCACTAATATGTTTAGCGTTGAACCCTTATTTTATTGTTTTAAGGGGGGGTAGTATCAACCTTAGTTGCACTCACCTCCTCAGAGAAGCTCAACAATTAGTTAGTAGCTGATTAATGCAATGGATCCTTATTTTCATAAGAAATCTTATACGGAAACCCATAAATGAAAACCCTGGTTAGAGTTGAGGAGAAATGCCCAGAGTTTGGCTTTCATGTCATCCATCTTCTGCTCCCAATCCTGTAAAAAACCTAGAGCTTCAGAGAACTCAGTCTGAAAACTACTGATGTAACAGTAGCTTCAGAAGCTGAGGAAATCTTAAAATATAATCATAAAGGAAAAGACTCTAATTTTTTCTGCTACCTATTTGGCTATGATTATGGAGAACCGCTATAGTAAAACTATTTTCTTAAAAGGACATAGGTTTTCTTTTTTTTTTTTTTAATGATTCTTCATTGCAATAAGCACAAATAGTCAACTTATTTTTCTTAAACTACAATACATTTGATCAGTTACTAATAATAATCAATATTCTAATTATCAAAATAATATTTCAATTTTTACCTCTAGTATTGCAGGTAAGTTTCATTCTTAACTTTTTCTTAAAAACTGACCTCATTAAATGAATTAACTTGTTTTATGTTACCAACTAATAACAAAATGAGCTGCTTTGATTCTTCTTAAAGCGGCATTTCAGGAACAAAGTGAAATATGTTCTGTAATAAGTATAATAAAAATCTTACTTCATCAGCAAGTTTTCGGTTAAAAATCCTTGACTCTTCTAGTGGTGACCAGATCTTTATATCATAATCTATGCCAGACGAGGCTAGAACTAGAAATAAAATGTTCACATTACTATAAAGCTTAGAAACATGCCATTAATTCGTGTAAATATGTAATGTACACATGTGCATGTATGTATATGTTAACTGAGAATATTCTTTTGAAGACTTCCTAAAAGTTACCCTAGAACACAATTTTAAGACTACCTTGAAGTCACTCACTTTTTTTTTATTTACTGCTCTTTTATGAGAAACATGGGCAATTGCAAATGGAAGGCAACAAGCAAGCCAATGCTCCTTTTTTCCGGTAAATTAATTCAGACGTGAAGATTAAAAGGCTTGGAGGTTCAATTTGGTTAAGTAGTGCAAAGTTCAATCAGCCGAACCTGTCACAGCTGATAGAACTATTAGGAGAATAAACTCTTTAACCTATTTCCCCATATTTTCTGCCAAAAGAAGTTTATAAGTATTTTTTGTTTTAAACCCAAGAAGAGCAACACCTGACCCTAGAGGCTGCCTAGCAGGATAATTTGGATTATTCTTATATTAGCAAGTAGAGAAAAGTTGAAGCTAATGATTTCTAGCCCTTGCCTAATAAAAGGTCATCTTACTTGGGTCAAACGGGTGTGGCTGCAGGCAGTTTACCACGTGATTATCAGCTTCCAGAAGCATTAAATGCTCAGCACTGTGACGATCCCAGATGAAGATATGGCCACAGTCAGAACCACTCATTACAAAGTTAGTACCCCAGAAATTGGCTTCTTTTATCTAAGGGTTAAAAAAAAAGGGAAATTTTAAGAGAATTCAAACCAAAGTTATTGAAAAAGATTTATTCTGTTCTCAAGTTAAAAAAAATTAATTGGCTTAGAAAAAAAATTGAAGAGAGTCTTTGTCTTCTAGTATATTGAAATCATGATAGAGATTCATCAGCAGGGATAAAGTGGCAGTAAGTAATGAAAAGTCCCCCACAAAGACAGCGATTTTGCTTTGCTCCATGTTACATTTATAGTGCCTGAAACAGTACTTGGCACACAGTAGGTGCTGAGTTAATAACTGCTAAATGAATGAATGGGATTTCTGGGTTTTGAATGGTATAATGGAAACTTATATACATGTTACTGAACTTTTCAAAATCAGTTCCATTTTAGCTTTTACAAGATAATAAAAACAATTCATAGAAAAAAAAATGAATTGTTCCCTCCTGTATTTTGCTTTATGCCAAAAGAACAAAAAGTGCCAATCTTTTTATTAGCTATTAGAAGCTCTCATAATCGAGAAGGAAAGATATAAATATATATTTACTTTTATGAAGCAATGAGACAAAGGATATGTTAGAATGGTTATGATGGAATTTTTCAGCAGATGCATATGAATGAACCATCAAAATTCTTTGTACTTCAGATCAGAATTTTTGGAATCATTTTATGTGCAGCTGCTACTTTGCTATTTTTGGCAAAGCAAAGGAGGGGAGCCAATTCTGTAGTTACTTAGACTACAATACTTTTATATTAACGTCTTTTTTTTTTTCATTCTTATCCCTAATTATTTTCATCCAAAATTTTAACCAGCAAAATGCAAGAAATATAAATTGGTTATTTCTATTAATAATAGTTTCCAGAATGATTAAATTATCACTACCAATGATATCTATAGAGAGAGCTAATTATTTCCCCATCCCAAAGTTACTTTTTGCCTTGACGCTAAAGAGTGCAGATTAAGACTGATTCTGTAAATACTTTTTGATAACTCAACGAATATATGAGAACACTTTCTAGATAAGAATGCTTCAGAGTAACAGTTATGTTAATCACTTCACATGATTATCTTAGTAAATAATTAGTATTGCATTGGGTGTATAGACTTTTGGGTTATAAAAACTTGAAGAGACCTTAGAGATCATCTGGTCTATTCTTATTTCACGGATGAGGAAATTAAAGTCTAGAAGGACAAGGTGACTAAAATAAATCTTTACTTGTCAATCTTTAAAAAAGAGTTATAATTAACCTGACTATATTTTGCAATGAATCTGGATTTCATATATCCAAATCTTTCTCTCCAAAACCAACAAAGGGCACTAATATGAACTAAAAAAAATCTACCAGGAAAGTAGACTGCAAGTGTGAAAGAGCAAAAAAGAAGCAATGATTACTTGTATGAGCTAAAATTTTTAAAATTCTACAACAGTTCCTTAGTAGGGTAGTTTCTTATAAAAAAAGATGGTCTTTCACAATATATTATAGGATGAAAAGAACTATGTTTGGGTAAAGAGATAATTGTGAAGGTGCAATAATGTCATATTAGAATCACACTGGCATATATGAAAATAACCATTATGGAAAAAAAAATTCATATTATGAAACTGCAGTTCTTCCAAAGAATGTCATGAGTATATGGTACCATTGTCCTGGAGTTGCGATGGCCCTTATAAACCATCTTTACTAGTGGCCTTCTAATGTTCAAAGTATCCAATTCCTCCATTTCTTTCCGTTCTTTTCTCCGCCTGAAGAACTCCTGAATTCGGGCAACAGCAGAGCGTCTATGAATTACATATTAAAAGAAAAAACAGAAATAAGTAAAAAACATTCACAGGCCACTACAGGATGTAAATGAGCAACATTAAAATACAGTAAAGTCTAGAAAATATTTAAACTAAACATTATCTCAATAAGGCATCCCCAGCCAAAAGCATAAAAAGGCAGACACAGCAGTGAGACTACATCAGACTAGTTGAGTTACTAAAACAAAATGTTTTAGTTAAGAGATCACTTGGAAATTTGGTACTGGTTGAGAGAGTAAAGGAAATAGCATGCGACACACTTTTTAAAGGGCTACTTTATAAAAACATAATACAGACAAAATTAATATGCAATTTACTACAAATAAAACCTATTCAATATTATTTCTCCTCCCCATATTAGGAAATGTAAAGGCATAAAGAGAAACCAAAAGAAGAAACTAAGGTTAACATATAATTGCAGTGGATAAACTTATGTTTTGAGATTCTGTTCTCAGCAAAGAACAGACTAGTCAAGAAAAAGAGAATATCAATATATATACATATAATACAAGAATCTTCAAATAGAATCTATTCTATGTGAACTCCATACTAGAGTACAGATTCAGAGCTAATGAGGCTGATTTTACTCTCCTAAGAGCTAAGTTGGTTACAAAGCTAGAGAATGAAGAACAATGGACTCTTTTTAAGACTGATTTAACACATATTACTCAATAACTTTGTTACTTTGAACTTGTTTTATAAAACATTATATTTTGCCATATAATAGACCAAAAATCCAAAATATATAAAGTGTCTACAAATCAGTATGAAAAATGAACACTATAATAGAAAAGAGGTAAAGGACAAATAGGGAAACTACAGAAGAAAGAGACTGTTAATAACTATACAAAAAGATGCTTAGCCTCACTAATAATAAGATAAAAACAAAAACAAACTGATTTTTGTGTATGTTTATCAGATTAAAAAATTTTTTACATCTATCAGAGAGGCAAGAATACAAGAAAATAGGGACTACTGGTAGGAGTTTGAAAGTTTTAATATATAAAAAAGTGTACTATTTTGTTGTAAACTGTTCACTGAAGTAGAACACATATACAGGAAGGTATAATCACAAATGTGTAGTTCAATGCATTTTTGCAAAATAGGCCCATGTAACCAGTACCAGTATTGAGAAATAGAAAATAAATAGAATTCCAGAAGTCTCCCTGTGCTCCATTCCCATTATTACGCTCCCCTTATAGGAAACCACTATTCTGACTTCTAACATGATGCATTAATTTTGCCTGTTTGTAAACATTAATTAAATGGAATCATATGATAAGATATTTTGTGTCTAGCTTCTTTAGCTCAGCTTTACATTTGTAAGATTCATCCATGTTGAATTTAGCTCTAGTTCATTCATACTCTTTATTGTAGAGGACTACTTTGTATACATAGATTATAATTCATTTATCCACTCAACTATTGGTGGACATTGGGTTGTTTACAGGTTTTGATTACTTAAGTTGTGCTTTGGCGAAAATATGTACATATTTCTGTTGAGTATATATCTAGGAGTGGAACTGCTGGACCACAGTATGTGCGTGTGGTCAGCTTTAATAGATACTTCCAATTTTCCAGAGTGATTATAGCAATTTATAATTCCACTGGCAATATATTAGTGTTCCAGTACAATATATTTTTGAGGAGAAATTAAATAATATCTATTAAAATTTAAAACATGTATTTGCTTTGATGTAGCAATTTTATCTTTTAAAAATGTATGCTGTAGAAAAACAAATATGCAAATATATACATACACACTATACCTATATATACAGATACATACATATTCACTGCAGTACCTGAGAAACACTGGAAATAATCTAAATGTTTTATTCATAGAAAGGATAGGTTAAATAAATTATGGTACATCCATACACTGAAATACTTATGCCACCATTAAAAACAATAAGATCCATAAACAAAAACATGAAAAATGTCAGCATTATCCTACTGAATCCACAACATAGGCTAAAAAATAATTCATAGGGGAAACATTTGTATATACACAGAAAGAGTCTAGAAAACCAGACACTACATTGTTAATAACACTTTCTAAAACAATTACATAATACTTATGTATCTTATAATAAAAAGGTATTTTCCTTTTTATAAACTGGTATATTACAAATTCTAAAAGCTTATTTAAAAAGCGTTTTAAAAACTTTATCCTATGCTATATGTACTTTTTAAAAAAAAGGGTCCAAAATTTTAAGCTAGAAATCATTAGAAACTACCACACAGAAAGCTGACTATCTCTTTCTGATTGGGAAATGATAAACGGGAAGGGTTAAGAGTCCAAATGCTCTCAAAAGAAACATAATTAATATGATTGAAGCTCTCTCTCTCTCTTTTCTAAAGTGGAAGAAAAAGGACACTCAATCAGTTAAAAAATATGTGATTAACAAACTCTTGCTAAGAAAACAGAAATCTAGAAACTAACACCATATTGTAAATCAACTGTACTTCCATAAATTAAAAAAAAAAAGAAAGAAAAAGTGGAGTATCAGGTAGCAGAGCAAACAGAAATAATCTTGCTGATAAACCAAAGGCCTTATTAGGAGCTATAAATGGAAAAAGAAACTACACGACAAACTAAGAATTACACAAAAGCTCAAATCATTTAAAACAAGATGTGTGGGCAAAATTAAAGCTGAATGAGTAATATGACGATAGTAATTAAGAATTAGTGAGGATGGTACCAAATCATAAGTGTTCATTTCACTTAAAAGTTTGCTCTAGAATATGGTCTAATTTACTGCTTAATGTTTATTTGGCTTAACCATCCTGATAAAGAATAATTCTGAAATATAGATCTCAAGCTATGCAATTTGTATTGTACAGTTTAGATCAAAGATTAGGGCACCTACCACTATTCCACTGCAGGAAAATGATCTAAAACAGAAAAGAAAGCTTCAAGTGCACAAATTTCAAATTAGAAGATAAAAAGTGACAGTAGATGCTATATATAGTCAGGTAATGTCCAACACAGCAAACAGTTCTAAAGAAATGAATAAACTTAGAATGAATACATTGAGGGGAATTCCCTGGCAATCCAGTGGTTAGGACTCTGTACTTTCACTGCCAAGGGCCTGGGTTCAATCCCTGGTTGGGGAAGTAATATCCCACAAGCCGTGTGGCCAAAAAAAAAAAAAAGAATACACTGAAACCGCTCTCCTAGAGGATATTTCACACGAAACACTAGAAGAATATAAGATGTTGAAAATAATAAATTTGTAATTTATTACTTTGCAAATTTAATCAAATTAAAATTAAAATGATACATACATATGAAGAAAACAAATCAGCAAATATTTATTAAAAGCCTACTATTTGCAAAATTGTTTTTGAGACTATTATTAACTCTTTCATATGCATGATAGCTTATGTTAATTTGGCACACAATTTTAAATTCATAAAAGATACTATAAAGTTAAGCAAGCAAGGAAAATTTCAGAGGTAAACAATAAGTAGAGTGTACCCTCCAACCCAATGGAGGGTAAAAAAATGAAAAAAGCAAAACTTAGGAAAAAAAAAAAAAGAAGATAAAAATCTTAATCCTAAAAAAGACAGAAAAGTTAAAAAAAAATTAGGTAAACCAGGATAACTACAAGTAAAAAGTTGGAAACAAGTCCAAAAACAGCCATGATAATAATAAACTTAGAGACTAAATTCACCAGTGAAGAAAAAAGAGATTGTCTCAGACATACCTAAAGTATGAGGACAAGCAAAGGTTTTAGGGAAAAGGATATTGTGTAAATACTAATCAAATGAAAGGTGGCATAGCTACAGTAATATCAGACAAAACAGACTAAGATAAAAAGTAGTATTAAACGTAAAGAGGATTACTAAATATATAGTAAGTTCAGTTTACTGGGAAGATATAACAATTTAACATATACTCACCCAATAAAAAGCCTCAAACTGCATTAAAAAAGAAAACGATAGAACTATAAGGAGAATCAGACATATACACCATTATAATAATGATTTCAATACATCTCCCTCACTATTTTATAAGTCAAGCTAGCAAAAAATATAGATAATCTGAACAGCACAATTAACAGTCTTAATCTAATGGTCACATATAAAATTCTATATTAAAAATTAAAATCATATGCTTTTCAAGCACACATGAAACATTTACAAATTTATCGTGTACAAGCCCACACAGCCAGTTTCTACAAATTCCAAAGTATGGGTCTAAACCAACCATGTTCTCTGACCACAAATTAGATGTTAATGGAAAAAAAGCTGAACCTATACAACTAAAAAGTTAGAAAAAAACCACAAAGGAATTTCAAATAATATTAGAAGGAAGGAAATAATAAAGAGAGAGAAAAAAGTAGAAATATAAAACAGAGTTAACAAATATGAGAGAAATCAACAAAGCTAAAAGTTGTTTCTTTTTCTTCTTCTCTCTTTTTTTTTTTTTGGCCAGGCCACACAGCTTGCAGTATCTTAGTTCCCTGACCAGGAATCAAACCTGGGCCCCTGGCAGTGGAAGCATGGAGTCCTAACAACTGGACTGCCAGGAAATTACCAAAAGTAGTTTCTTTGAAAAGAATAACAATATTCTCAAACATCATCTGTCATGATAATGGAGAAAAAATTAAGGGGGTTCAAAGAAATAATGTTATGAATAAAAAGGTGGCTGTAACTAAAGACAGCAGGAATTAAGAAGACAATCAAAATACTACAACAAATTTGAAATTTTAGATGAATTGACAAATTGAAAAAATCCCCTAAAACTGACTAAAGAAGAGATCGTTCAAATAGTCCTATAATTAAAGAATTGAAATAATCCTTAAAAACTGTACCCCAAAGAAAACACCAGTTCCAGATGGTTTCATAAGTAGGGTCTACTAAACTTTCAAAGAAAAGATCATTCCAATCTTATACAAGCTCTGGCAGAGAAAAGAAAAAGAGGAAATATTCTTCCACTCATTCTCTGAGGCTAATGTAACTTTTTAACAAAAATAGGGTCATGAGACTATAAGAAAGGAACTTTGTTCAGAATATAGATGCAAAAGTCCTTCACAAAATATTAGCAAACCAAATCCAACAACATGTCCAAGAGATAATGTATCATGACCAAGTTAGATTTATCTCAGGAATATAACAATTGTTTAATTTGGTTCCACACGTAAGGAGCTTGAAGCCCCACTTCAAAACTAATAAGTAAAACCTGAATGCACTGAAAAATCAACAACTCTTCTTGGAGAGGGGAGGACACCAAGTATCACAGGACTCTAGTATGCGTCCCCTCCCCAACACCTCACCACATTACTAAAGACCTATTTACCACAGTTCCTATTAACTAGGAATCATATATGGTTATGAAAAAAAAATTATAAGGCATATCAAGTGGCAAAAAACACAATCTGAAGAGACAGCATCAGAACCAGATTATGGGAGGGATGTTGGAATTTTCAGACCAGGAATTTAAAACAACTATGATTTGGGACTTTCCTGGTGGTCCAATGGTTAAGACTCCACGCTTCCAATACAGGGGTTGAGGGTTCGATCCCTGGTTGGGGAACTAATATCCCACATGTTGCACCTCCTGGCAAAAAAAAAAAAAAAAAGGGGGGGGGGGTCCTTCTGTTACTGAGTCCAAACTCACTCTGCTTGCTGCATGACAGGCCAATAAATTAGGAGACAAGGCATTCAGGCAAGGAATACGACTTCACTTGGAAAGCCTGCAGACCAAGAAGATGGCAGACTAGGGCTCCCCTAGAAACCATATTATTGGGGTCTGGATGCCTGTTTCTTTTATAGAATCAGAGAGGATAGTAAAGTAAAAATGCAGAATAGAGAGGGAGAGATGGGGAGGAAGTAGAGGATAAAGGACCATCAGTCTCGCAAAACATCTCCAGGAATGGCCAACCTTGGGGAGAGGATGTGTTAATTTCTTCTTTCTTGCAGCCATTCACAGGTGGGTAGGGTTCCCTGAGGCAGGCCATTATGTATGATTATAATAACAAAGCAACACAAGGGCTAAAGTTAAAGAAACAGATCCAACATAGAGTCAAAAATTGGCTCTTCCCTGTCACACTTCCTGCCATCAGCATCCTCAGACCTCCCCTGTCCCCTAGACTACTGCAACAGCTCTCACAGCTTCCTGTTGTCTCCCAACCCCAACCAGCTTATAAAGCCTCCTCCCCCAACACTTGGGGAATTTGTATTCAGGGCTCTCATTCCCTTTTAAAAGAATAAAAAAATAAATAAAACAATTATGATTAATATGCTAAGGGCTCTAATTGACAAGGTAGACAGAATGCAAGAACAGATGGGCATTGTAAGCAGAGAGATGAAAATCCTATGAAAGAAACAAAAAGAAATGCAAGAGATCAAAAACACTAACAGAAATGAAGATTACTTTTGACAGGCTTATTAGGAGACTGGACATGGCTGAGAAAAGAATCTTTGAGCTAGAGGCTATATCAATAGAATCCTTTAAAACCAAAAAGCAAAGAGAGCAAAGACTGAAAAAAACAAACAGAATATCCAAGCACTGTGGGATAACTGTCAATACAAAAGGTGTAACATAAGCATAATGGGAATATCAAAGTGAGAAGAAAGGGACAGAAGAAATATTTGAAACAATAATGACTGAGAACTTCCCCAAATTAATGTGAGACACCAAACCACAGATCCAGGAAGCTCAGAGAACACCATGCAGGATAAATGCCAAAAAAAAAAAACTATACTTTGGCATATCACTTTCAAAATACAAAAATCAAAGACAAAGAAAAAATCCTGAAAGAAGTCAGAGAAAATAGAAAATCATACCTATAAAGGAATAAAGATAAGAATCACATCCAACTTCTCCACGGACACCAGGAGACAAAAAGAGAATACAGTGAAATAAAGTGTTGAGAGAAAAAAAAACCCAAAACAACCAACCTAGAATTCTGTAAGCTGAGAAATTATCCTCCTAAAGTGAATGAGAATAAAGTCTTTCTCAAACAAAAGTTGAAGGAATTTGTTGCCAGTAGACTTGCCTTGCAAGAAATTTTAATAGAAGTTCTTTAGAGAGTGTTGCAGAAATCGAACCCACGAGAAACCAAGCACCATGCTCAGAGGGTTGGAGAACTCAGGTTTATTGAGCCAGCAGACCCAGACGAGGTAACGCTCCAAAATTCTGGGCCCCTTTTTGACCCAGTCTTCTCCTTTTATAGGTTAAGACATATAGTTACAGTTGACACTAACTGACTGGTTACACAGTTTCTATAAGTTACAGGTGGTTACAGATCGGGGGGGGGGGGGGGGGGGGGTGCTAAGGGTTACAGGACCCGGGAGTTCAGACAAAGGTGAGCAGAGGCAGGAACAGTATATTTTATACTTATCCAATCATCTCTATGCAATTATTAGTGGGCAGGGTTCATACATAGCAGGTCTCAAACTACAGATTTCAAATCTCCCTCATCAAGAGAAGGAAAATAATAATAAAGTTCAGAAACATGACATAAACAACAGAAGGGCATCAAAGAAGGAATGAGTGAAGGTAAAATAAAAGCTTTTTTCTTATTCTAACAAATAACAGTTTGTTCAAAATAATAACAGCAACGATGCATTCCATTATGCATGCATTTATATACATATATGCTTATGTATGCTTACATGAAAGTGAAATGAATTACAGCAATGATACAAGGGACAGAAAGAAGGAATTAGGATTCTGTTATTATAAGGTACTCATACTATCTATGAAGTGGTATAGTGTTATTTGAATTAGCTGTAAATTTATATTGCAAACTCTAGGACAACCACTAAAAGAGGTAAAAAAAAAAGAAGTACAAATGCTATGCTAAGAAAGAAGAGGAAAATCAAATGATATAAAATGCTGAATTAAAACCACAAAAGGCAAAAAAAGAGTGGAGGACCAAAATAGGAACAAAGAACAAGGGCAACAAATAGAAAACACCAATGAATATGGTAGACATTAACCTGACACTATATCAGTAATCACTCTGAATGTCAATGTTCTAAATATCCTAATCAAAAGACAGAGACAGTCAGAGTGGATCAAAATATACGATCCAACTATCTGCTGTCTACAAAAAAAAAAACCTCACTTTACATATAGACTTCCATAGAGTAAAAGTAAATGAATGAAAATATATATATACCATACTAACACCAATCAAAAGAAAGCAGGGGTTAACTATAATTTTTTCAGAGAAAGCAGGCTTTGAACTAAGCAAAGTTATCAGGGGTTAAAAAGAGCATTACATAATGATAAAGGAATCAACTCTTCATGAAGACATAGCAGTCCTTAATGTGCATGTCTAACTATAGAAGGTCAAAATATATGACACAAAAACAGAACTGCAAAGAGAAACAGATGAATCCACTATTATAATTGGAGACAGTTAGACACTGAATATATTATAGTGAATGAAAACATTTTGAGAATATGGAGAAAGAGTTTAAATAAAGAATCCCTTAAATAAATGTATGATTACATACATACATCTGTCCATTCTTCTCATTTCCCACTGCTATCACCTTAGACTGGATCCCTCATCATTCTCACCTGGCCTATTGCAATAGCCTCTTATGTTGTCTTGCTGTTTTCAATTTTACTCTCTTCCAATCAGCCATCTATAAAGCTGCCAAAACGATCTAAGATATAAATCTGGTCATGTTTCTCCCAAGGTGGAATAATTTCTATAGCATTCCACTGCTCAAAGAACTGATTTACTCACTCATTCAATAAATATTTACTGTTTAATGAAAACATATGGTGTTAATTTATTTCTTAGAAAATTGAATCAGAATCCCAAACAGCATACAAGCAAAAAGAGGCAGCCTATATAAGGACATTTTAACAGTATATAACCTTTAGCCAAAGATGTTTTTTTGCTGAATATACTGTGAGTGGAATATAATTTTTTGTTCAAAACTGAATTTGTGTGCATTGAACAATTCTCCTATTCCCCCTCATCCCAGCCTCCAGAAGCTACCATTCTACTTTCTGTTTCTAATGTTGCATCTTAACATTGGAAAAGACTGTTACAAATTTAAAAGCTTTAGGTCCCTTCAGCCCTCTAATTAGCCTTTCCAATGTCCTCCCAATTCTCAACAATGGGGGCTCCAAGGAATATTGGCTCTTCCCAATCTTCCCTTTTAATTGGCTTGGAGAAACATTTCTCCAGATTGGGGAATCTCTTCCAGTCTTAACTGACACGGAAGCCACACTCACTGCTCAACCCACTACTATAAAACAGCCCTGCCATGGAGTAATAAACAATTCAAATAGTGGGAGTCTCTAATGAACCTCAAAGAGGTTCCTGTCTCTGAATCTATTCCTTCTTGTTTAGGCTGTTTGAGAGATACACACCCTTCTCTCTTTAGTTCCTCTACCCCTACCCTCTTATTAGACTAAGACTTCTCAGAGAAGCATCATGCTGCAATTTCTTTCTCCCAAAAGGGAGAAATAATTCTAGAAACTGAGAGTAGTCATCACAGTAACCCACCAGGTGAATTTTATGACCCTTTGACATCTTTTGTTTAGTTTCTAAGAGTCCCTGAGCAGATTCTTGGAAGCACGGACCATTTGTCCCTATTGAATCAACTACCACCTTCCTTATGGGCAAATTGATGTTGGCAAAATTCACAGTGCGCCTCCCATCAAAATTCAAATAGGCCCCTCTAAACCTCTTCCCAGAATTAATCAATATTCTATAAGTATAGAAGATCTTCAAGGCATAAAACCCATAACAGAAGATTACAAGGCTCAAGGTCTTATTATCTTTTATACTAGCCCCTATAACTCTTCCATTTTCCTGGTGAGAAACCCTAAGGGCTGAGGGTGAACGTTTGCCCAGGACCTCTGAGCAGTAAACAACACTGTCATCCCTTGACACTGTTATTCCCAACACTCATGTTACTAAGAGCCATTCTTGCTGGAAGCACTTTTTTTTTTTAACTGTAATTGATTTATGCAGCGCATTCTTTAGTATTCCAGGTGGTGACGAAGCTAGCTAATACCTTTTTGTCTTCACTCAGGAAGAAAAAATCTTAACCTGGACAGAAATGCCTCAGGGATTTTTACTGAGAGGTCTTCTTATTTATCACAAATTCTGAAGGCTGATCTGGATGATACAAAGTTCCCTAGAAACTTATTTACAAAATGGAAGTAGAGTCACGGATATAGAAAACAAACTTATGGTTACCAGGGGATACGGCAGCAGGGATAAACTGCGAGATTGGGACTGACATATACACACTACTATATATAAAATAGATGACTAATGAGAACCTGCTGTATAGCACAGGGAACTCTACTCTATACTCAGAATGGCCTATATGGGAAAAGATTCTGGAAAAAAAAAAAAAAAGAATGGATATATGTATATGTATAACTGATTCACTCTGCTGCACACCTGAAACTAACACAACATTGTAAATCAACTATATTCTAATAAGAATTTAAAAAACAAAATAAAACAAAACAAAAAAGTTCTGCAGAGGTTCTACTTTGCAATATGTGGATGATTTGCTTCTTTGCTCTCCTTCTCAAGCCTCCTCAAAGAAAGACAGTATGCACTTGCTAAAGCTTTTAGCCTTCAAGGCTTAAAGTCGCCAAAGAAAAACAGCAGTTTGCCCAAACCCGGATTCAATAACTAGGGCATCCAATATCAGAAAAAGGGATAAACCTAGATCTTGACAGACTTCATGATGTCCTAAGTTTCCCAAAACTCAAAACTTAGCGCCAACTGTGAGGTTTTCTTGGTTTGGTTGGTTACTGACGAAACTGTATTCCAAATTTCTCTCTTATGGCCAAATTTCTGTTTTCCTTAACAATAACAACCCCGACCCAATTTTATGGGATGAAGGGGACAACACAGCCTTTAAGGCCTTGAAGGAGAACTTGAACCCACCTGTCCTTGGGTGTCCCATTACCACATCCCCCTTTTCCTTTTTGTATATGAAAAGAAAGGGAATGCCCTTGGGGTGCTGACCCCAAAATATCGCCCCATAGGGTATTATAGCCAGCAACTGGACCCTGTGTCACAGGGATACCCCCCCTTGCCTTAGAGCTATTAAGGCCACTGCCCTTTTGATTAAGGCCTCTGAGAAAATCGTTATGGGATCCCTTTTTGTACCTCATGCAGCAGAAGCTCTCCTGAATTCTCATCACATTCAATATTTCTCTGCCAGCTACCTCGCCACCTATTAAATCCTTTTGTTAGCTGCCCCTCACATCATTCTTCTATGTTGTAATACCTTATCCTGGATACTCTTCTCCCCTCCATCACTGTCAAAGTCCCTCATGACTGCTTAATGCTGATGAACTAACTCCTGACTCCTCATGATGCTCTACAGGAAATTCCATCAGGTAATAATTCTGACTTCTGATGGTTCGCTGATCATTCTTTAAAAGGTGACAATGGCAAATACTGTGCTGGGTATGTCATTCTAATTCCTTTTAGTGTTGCTGAGGCAGCATCTTTTTCTATGGCTACTCTGACCCAACAGGCTGAATTATATACACTCTTACACAGGCTTGTACTTTAGCCAAGGATAAAACTGCCAATATTATACTAATAGTAGATATGCTTTTGGAGTAGCTCATGATTGTGGAATGTTGTGGAAGCAATGTGGCTTCCTTACTTCTGGGGGACATAAAATTTAAAATGGCCCCTATGTTCAGAAATTATGAATGCAATACTTTTTACCTCCCACTTTCAGCTATTATTAAGATTCTGGGGCATTCTAAAGTTGACTCTCTGGAAGCTAAGGGAAGTCACCTTGCCGGTATTTCTGAAAGGAATGCTGCCCTTAAAGGAACCAACAGCAGCCAAACCACTGTCATAGTCCAAAGGAATATTTCCCCATGATAATTTAGAAAAACCAGCTAAAGAATCCCAACAATTGGCCTCAGAAAAGGAAAAAAAGATTGGAAATTCAACAACTGTTGGTGTGATAAAAAAAGAAAGCCCTGGTTTGGCCCAAATAAGAAGCCAGTTTTACCCAGGACTCTAAAATTCCCACTTCTCATCGCTATACATGCATTAAACCACTGACCTACTAAAAAAAAAAGTTAAGTCTTCAAGCATCAATATTGATGGGGAAACATTAATAAGGCTGCAAAAAGTGCCTACCTCATTTGTCCCACTTTTCCAAAGTACAACCCAGGGAAGCCTGTTCGTACTATTCCCAGACATTTTAAACTGCCTAATGGACCATTAGAGGTCCAGCAAATGGATTTCACACAATTTACTCCATCTAATGGATATAAATGTTTTAGTTATGGTCTGTATGTTTTCAAACTG
Organism: Hippopotamus amphibius kiboko; assembly: GCF_030028045.1. NCBI lineage: Eukaryota > Metazoa > Chordata > Mammalia > Artiodactyla > Hippopotamidae > Hippopotamus > Hippopotamus amphibius. The sequence goes on along the minus strand of NC_080188.1, from coordinate 139,088,985 downwards.
GACGAAAGCTTTCGTTTGCAGACAGGCTACTGCCTCTTCTGCAGATAAATTTCTTTTGGAAAAAATTATCCCTACCTGGGGAAATTCTCCTTAACTTCACAGCGATAGGCCAGGTGCTTCAATGTGTCTATGCTGTCTGGATAGTTTTACAACACTATTACTGTTCTTACCACCCTCAATCCTCTGGTTTAGTTGAACACACTTGGCATATTAGGATTCAATTGGCAAAATTTGTAGAGGCCCTCCAAATACCTTGGCCGAAAGCACTGTGGCTGGTCAATTCTAAATCTCAGGTCTGCCCTTTTGGAACTCATAAACCCTTAGCCTTTGAGACAGTCACAAGATGCCTAATGCACTTGGCTCCTGCTTCTTTTGACCTACAACTAATAAAAGAAGAGAGACTCTAATATTGCAAAAGCCTAATTGCTTCTATTAAAAATAATGTTTGGGGAATTCCCTGGCAGTCCAGTGGTTAGGACTCTGTGCTTCTACTGGAGGGGCCCCAGGTTTGATCCCTGGTCAGGGAACTAAGATCCTGCAAAACATGAGATGTAGCCAAAAAAAGAAGTTCTGATAGAGCAATCTTTTCACAGTGTGCCCTCTCGGGAGATGAAAACCTGAAGCATCACACCTTGCAACCTGGAAATTTTGTCTATTAAAAGACACTTTCAGATGAACTCTCTTCAACCTTGTTGGCAAGGCCCCTACCAAGAGTGCTAACCAACTCCCGTGCTGCCGAACTCCAAGGAACAGACTCTTAAAGATTCACATGAGACACCTAAATAAACCACCAGACCCTGACTGGACCTGCACATAAAAGATTTCCTGGAATAGAAGCAGATGACATCACACTTTCCCAAGATACCCAGAATAGGCTTGCTGGAAGTTTGTTGCCAAACCTTTGCGGATGACATGATGCTTCAGATGATCTCTAATGTCTACGATCTTGATAACATATGGACTTCAGATAAAAGTACCTGAGAGTTTTCCCTCCTACCACTCCTTATTATTCAAATGTGACCTTAATAGATTTCTAGGGACTTCCCTGGTGGTCCAGTGGTTGAGAATCTGCCTTCCAATGGAGGGGATGCAGGTTTGATCCCTGGTCGGGCAACTAAGATCCCACAGGCTGCAGGGCAACTAATTCTGCATGCTGCAACTATGGAGCACCCAGGCCACAAGTAGAGAACCCATGTATCACAACTACAGAGCCCATGCATTCTGGAGCTTGTGTGCACCACAACTACAGTGCCCACGTGCTCTGGAGCCCACATGCCACAACTAGAGAGCCTGAGCACTGCAACTACTGAGCCCACACACCACAACTAGAGAGAAGCTCATGCTCTGCAACAAAAAGCCCATGCGCTGCAACGAAAGATCCTGCATGCTGCAACTGAGAACCGACACAGCCAAAAATAAAATATATTAATTAATTAATTTTAAAAAAAAAGGATTCTAATCTGTGCACTTTCCCTCCAATGTGAGACACTACGCCCAGGAAAAGTTCTTCCTGACACTGAAGGACAAAAAGCTAAAATTAGAAAACCTGCCTCTTGATCAGCAATGCTTTCAGAGAAAGGTCTTGATCAAAAGGGGAAAATGTAAAAATTAATACACAGAAATCTAAATTAAATACAGCTGGGGGAGAAAAAGATGGCAGTGAAGTAGAAGGACATGGAGGGCATCTCTTTCCACACATGAATCAGGAATACATCAAAAGATGCAATAATTCCCAAAGAAAACTGGCTGAACACTAGCAGAAGACCTTGGACACCAAAAAGGACTGCAAAGATCCCGACATAACTGGGTAGAACAGAGGTGGGTAAAGAAAAAAAAAAAAAGGAGAAAGAGGAGGAGAAGAAAGGAAAGGGATGGGTCCTACATCTTGGGGTGGGGGGAACTGAAACAGAGGAGAGATTGCCAAATTCAGGGAAACCCCCCTTATCTGATGAGGAAACCCCCTCTCCAACAGGGAATTTGATTGGATCAGAAGACAGGCATTTGGGGCTGTCCAAAGAGGGTGAAGCGGCAGATCTGTGACAGATGGGAAACAGTGAGAAACATACAGAGGATCCGTACCACGGCCTTGCATGTCCCAGACTGAGACGTGGGTTCACAGCTGTACAGGGGGTCTGGGAGCTGGAATGTGGGAATCGGAGAACTGGTTCAGGGTGAGAAAACTTGCTGGCTGTGGGGAGACGGACTGAGAGGACAGGAGGGAATAAATCCACAGCGGAGAATGCCTACCACAGAAAGCTGGGCGGCCATGGTGGCGGGGTGCTACTGCGGACTCACAAGCAGGGGAGAGGAGGCACTGTTGCAGCCTCTCTTTCACAGCCCACGACAAACAAAGGGAGACCCCTCTGGGCCTGGCTGTCGCAGTCAGCAAGGGATAGAAAAAGCTCCCTGGTGGGGCTGGCCTGGTGTGCCTGTGGCTGAGAGCCAGAAGAAATCCGCAGACAAAGACATCTCTAGAGACATTCCTATAACACCCAAGCCCACTGGCTTCCCTCTGCAATTGGCAACGCCACTGCCAGGTCTCCTGTGAGCCAAGCAGGGCACTACTGCTGACTCACACTCAGGGGAAACAGCCACTGTTGTAGCTCTCTTTTGGCACCTGCAACGAACAAAGGGAGGCCCTGTCTGGGCCTGGTTGTTGCAGTCAACAAAGGATAGAAAAAGGTGTGCCTGCTGCCAAGAGCCAGAAGAAGGCCAAAGAGGAGGACATCTCTTGAGACACTTCTATTACACCTGAGCCCACCAGCTTCCCTCTGCAATTGGCACCACCACCTCCAGCAGGGCTCCTGCGACCCAGGCAAGGTACTACTGCTGGCTCACACGCTGGGGAATGAGCCACTATTGTACCCTCTCTCTCCCCACACACTGGCGCCTACAGACAAACAATAAAGGAAGCTCTGCTGGTCAAAAAGTAATACACAAAGCTGCCAAAGGCTGCCCATCAGATGCCTTGTGCCACACACCAGTAAAGAACCACACTAAGGCCAGATTTCCTATACCCGTGGCCTCCAGTACCCCTGCACATTAGGCTTCATCCCTGGGGCTCCCTCAATACAAGCAGGGCACTACTGTTGAGTCACACGCAGGGAGAAGAGCCGCTATCAAAGCCTCTCTCTCCCCACACACCTGCATTTGCAGGTGAACAATAAAGGAAACCCTGACTGAGGCAGACCCAAATAACTCCAAGACAGCCTCAGGACCAGACTCTGGCAGTTAGACCAAAAGAAGAAGCAAAGACAAAACCAAAGCTGAACACCAGGGACAGGGGGACTAAGGAAGAGGTTCTAAAATCTTGCCATCAGATATACATGCTGCAGACTCAATCTCCATGATCAGCTAGGTTGACTCTATGTCTCTGGAATATCAGAGTAGACAATGAATGTTCCCACAAATGAAAAAGGTCTAGCTGTGGCAGCTGTGGACTGAGGGAGCAAGCACACCCAGGAACTGGGCCAGATCCGAGCCTAAGAGGACCCCATAGGACCCACAGCAGGTCCAGAGTCCAACCCAGAAGCAGAACAGGGCCTGTTGAGGAGGTGAAGGTGGCCTGAGGCTCAAGGTGTGTACAAGGACACTCAAAGCTGAAACCCCAAGGAAACAGAATTATTATTAATTCTATTGATTTGATCCATTCTGTGGCCAGTTCTAGCCTTTTTTTCCTTAAACAATCTTAGTTCTAAGGGATCTTCATGTTTTATAACATATTTTTTATTCTAATTTTTACTTTTATTTTTAGCCTTTTAAAATATTTCTATTTCGAGCTAGCTTTTTGTAGTGCTGAGTTTATCTCCCCATCTTCTTTTCTTATTTAATACATTTCTATTTTATTCTGTTTTTTTCTTTTTATATTTCCAGTCACACTACACTATTCTGTTGCTCTGTGTTCTACCCCTTTTTATTTTATCTTATTATACTTTTAATCAATATTATTGGTCTGCTGTGTTTCCTTGCTTTATTCTTCAAATGACATACTGCTTTGGTTTTTGTTATTAGGTTTTGTCTTTATCTTAGGTCTAATTATAATTGTTTGATTTCATTTTGGGGATCTTCAGTATATCTGGTTGTTCTCTTCCTCTTTGTTACATTTGCTCACTGTTTCTATTTGGTCTCTGTTATATTTGGTCCTTGTTTTCACAATTTCCCTGGTTTTTTTGTTTGTTGTTTTGTTTTGAATTTTTGTTGGTTTTCTCTTTAATTGTCTGATTGCATTCTGAGGTTCTTCTGTCAGGTTGTTCCAGTGCTTTATGTTCTACTGGGTTCTGTCTTTGTGTTTCTTATGCATGTATGTGTTTCCTTGATTCAGTATTTCTTTGTTTGACTTAACCTTTGAGCATTAGTCTGGGGCTTGGATAGTCTTTTTTAATACCCTTTATTGCCAGGACGAGCAACCTCTAGAGTCTGGATTCCTCGACCAGAAGTCAAGTCAGAGGCTCTGGGGAAGGAGCACCGAGTCGAAGACGCTAGACCTAAAAAGTCCTCAGCCACAGGGAACATTAACCACAAAGAATTCTCACGGAGGCCTCTGTCAGAGTCTAAGACCCAGCTTTGCCCAACTGCCTGCAACTGCCAGTGTGGTATACCTCACACCAAACTACTAACAAGAAACAGGAACACAAACCCACCCTTCAGCACACAGACTACCTAAAGTCATATTAAACTCACATATACCCTAAAACACACCACCTGACATGGCCCTGCTCATCAAAGGGAAAAGACTCAGATCCACACACCAGAAAGCAGGCACCAGACCCTCCCACCAGGAAGCCTACTCAAGACACTGGACCAACCCCACCACAGGGGACAGAGAACAGAAACAAGAGGAATTACTACTAGGCAGCACAGGGGAAGGAGACAGGAAATCCTATAAATTAGACAAAATGAGAAAACTAAGAAACACCTTGCAGGCAAAGGAGCAAGATAAAAACCCACAAGACCAAATAAAGGAAGAGGAAACAGGCAAATCGCCTGAAAAAGAATTCAGAGTAATGATAGAAAACATGACCCAAAATCTCAAAAACAAAATAAAGAAGATACAAGAAACATTTAATAAGGACCTAGAAGGACTAAAGAGCAAACAAACAGTAATGAACAACACAATAACTGAAACTGAAAATACTCTAGATGGTATAAACAGCAGAATAACTGAGACAGAGGAACGAGTAAGTGAGTTAGAAGAAAGAATGGTAGAAATAACTGCCACAGAGCAGGAAAAAGAAAAAAGAAAAGAATGGAAGACAGTCTCAGAATTCTCGGTGACAACATTAAGCGCACCAACATTCAAATCATAGGTGACCCACAAGAAGAAGAGAAAAAGAAAGGGTCTGAGAAAATATTTGAAGAGGTTATAGTGGAAAACTTCCCCAACGTGGGAAAGGAAATAGTTAATCAAGTCCAAGAAGCACAGAGAGTCCCATACAGAATAAACCCAAGGAAGAACACACTGAGGCACATATTAATCAAGCTAACAAAATTAAACACAAAGAAATAATATTAAAAGCAGCAAGAGAAAAGCAACATATAATACATAAGGGAAAACCCATAAGGATAACAGCTGATCTTTCTGCAGAAACTCTGTAGGCCAGAAGCGAGTGACAGGATATACTTAAAGTCTTAAAAGAGAAAAACCCTACAGCCAAGAATACTCTACCCAGCAAAAATCTCATTCAGATTTGAAGGAGAAATCAAAAGCTTTACAGACAAGCAAAAGTTAAGAGAATTCAGCACCACCAAACCAGCCTTACAACAACTGCTAAAGGAACTCCTCTAGGCACTAAACACAAGACAAGGAAAAGACCTACAAAATCACAGCTAAAACAAGAAAATGGTAATAGGAACATACATGTCAACAATTACCTTAAATGTAAATGGATTAAATGCTCCAACCAAAAGATACAGAATGGCTGAAGGGATACAAAAATAAGATCCTCATATATGCTGTCTACAAGAAACCCATTTCAGACCTAGGGACACACAGACAAAGTAAGGGGATGGAAAAAGATATTCCATGCAAATGGAAGTCAAAAGAAAGCCAGAGTGGCAATACTCATATCAGATAAAGTAGATTTTAAAGTAAAGACTATTACAAGAGACAAGGAAGCACACTACACAATGATCAACAGATCAATCCAAGAAGAAGATATAACAATTGTAAATATCTATGCACCCAACATAGGAGCACCTCAATACATAAGGCAAATGCTAAAGCCATAAAACGGGACATCGCCAGTAACACAATAATAGTAAGAGACTTTAACACCCCACTTTCACCAATGGACGGATCATCCAAACAGAAAGTAAACAAGGAAACACAAGCTTTAAATGACACATTTGACCATCTTGACTTAATTGATATTTATAGGACAGTCCATCCAAAAACTACACAATACACTTTCTTCTCAAGTACACAGGAACATTCTCCAGGATAGATCACATCTTGGGTCACAAATCAAGCCTCGGTAAAGTCAAGAAAATTGAAATCGTATCAAACATCTTCTGCAACCACAATGCCATGCAACTAGATATTAATTACAGGAAAAAAACTGTAAAAAATACAAACACATGGAGGCTAAACAATACATTATTAAACAACCAAGAAATCACTGAAGAAATCAAAGAGGAAATCAAAAAATACCTAGAAGCAAATGACAATGAAAACATGACGCCGCCAAACCTATGGGATGCAGCAAAAGCAGTTCTAAGAGGGAAGTTTACAGCAATACAATCCTACCTCAAGAAACAAGAAAAATCTCAAGTAAACAACCTAACCTTACACCTAAAACAATTAGAGAAAGAAGAACAAAAAAACCCCAAAGTGAGCAGAAGGAAAGAAATCATAAACATCAGATCAGAAATAAATGAAAAAGAAATGAAGGAAACTAGCAAAGATCGATAAAACTAAAAGCTGGTTCTTTGAGAAGATAAACAAAACTGATAAACAATTAGCCATACTTAGGAATAAAAGGGAGAAGATGCAAATCAACAGAATTAGAAATGAAAAAGGAGAACAACGGACAACACAGAAATACAAAAGATCACGAGAGACTACTACAAGCAACTATATGCCAATAAATTGGATAACCTGGAAGAAATGGATACATTCTTAGAAAAGTACAATCTTCCAAGACTGAACCAGGAAGAAAATAGAAAATATGAACAGAACAATCACAAGCGGTGAAATTGAGACTGTGATTAAAAATCTCCCAACAAACAAAAGCGTAGGGCCAGATGGCTTCACAGGCGAATTCTATCAAACACTTAGAAAAGAGCTAACACCTATCCTTCTCAAACTCTTTCAAAACATAGCAGAAGGAGGAACACTCCCAAACTCATTCTACAAGGCCATTATCACCCCAATACCAAAACCAGGCAAAGATGTCACAAAAAAAGAAAAGTTCAGACCAATATCACTGATGAATATAGATGCAAAATCCCTCAACAAAAGGCTAGCAAACAGAATCCAACAGCACATTAAAAAGATCATACATCATGATCAAGTGGGGTTTATCCCTGGAATGCAAGGATTCTTCAATATACACAAATCAATCAATGTGATACATCATATTAACAAAATGAAGGATAAAAACCATATGATAATCTCTATAGATGCAGAAAAAGCCTTTGACAAAATTCAACATCCATTTATGATAAAAAAAACTCTCCAGAAAATGGACCTAGAAGGAAATTACCTCAACATAATAAAAGCCATATATGAGAAACCAACCGTCAACATCATTCTAAATGGTGAAAAATTGAAAGCATTCCCTCTAAGAACAGGAACAAGACAAGGGTGCCCACTCTCACCACCATTATTCAACATAGTTTTGGAAGTTTTAGCCACAGCAATCAGAGAAGAAAACAAGATAAAAGGAATCCAAATTGGAAAAGAAGTAAAATTGTAACTCTTTGTAGATGACATGATATTATACATAGAAAACCCTAAAGATTCTTCTACCAGAAAACTGCTAGCACTAATCAATGAATTTAGTAAAGTCGCAGGATACAAAATTAATGCACAGAAATCTCTTGCATTCCTATACACTAACAACGGAAGAGCAGAAAGAGAAATTAAGGAAATACTCCCAGTGCATTCACCACTGCAACAAAAAGTATAAAATACCTAGGAATAAACCTGCCTAAGGAGGCAAAAGATCTGTAAGCAGAAATCTGTAAGACACTAATGAAAGAAATCAAGGACAATACAAACAGATGGAGGGATATACCATGTTCTTGGATTGGAAGAATCAACACGGTGAAAATGACTATCCTACCCAAAGCAATTTACAGATTCAATGCAATCCCTATCGAATTACCAATGGCATTTTTCATGTAACTAGCACAAGAAATTTTATGATTTGTCTGGAAATGCAAAAGACCCCGAATAGCCAAAGCAATCTTGAGAAGGAAAGAGGGAGTTGGTGGAATCAGGCTCCCTGACTTCAAACTATCCTACAAGGCTACAGTGATCAAGACGGTGTGGTACTGGCACAAAAACAGAAATATAGGTCAATGGAACAAAATAGCCCAGAGATAAACCCACACACATACGGGCACCTTATCTTTGACAAAGAAGGCAGGAATATAAAATGGAAAAAAGACAGCCTCTTTAGTAAGTGGTGCTGGGAAAACTGGACAGCAACATGTAAAAGAAAGAAATTAGAACACTTCCTAACACCATACACAAAATAAACTCAAAATGGATTAAATTCCTAAATGTAATGCCAGAAACTATAAAACTCTTAAAGGAAAACATAGGCAGAAACACTATGTAATAAATCAAAGCAAGATCCTTTTTGACCCACCTCCCAGAATAATGGAAATAAAATCAAGAATAAACAAATGGGAACTAATGAAACTTAAAAGCTTCTGCACAGTGAAAGAAACCATAAGCAAGACAAGGAGACAACCCTCAGAATGGGAGAAAATACTTGCCAACGAAGCAATGGACAAAGGATTAATCTCCAAAATATATAAGCAGCTCATGCAGCTTAATACCAAAGAAGCAAATAACCCAATCCACAAATGGGCGGAAGACCTAAATAGACATTCTCTAAAGAAGACATGCAGATGGCTAACAAACACATGAAAAGATGCTCCACATCACTAATCATTAGAGAAATGCAAGTTAGAGCCACAATGAGGCATCACCTCACACCAGTCAGAATGGTCATCATCAAAAACTCTAGAAACAATAAAAGCTGGAGAGGGTACGGAGAAGAGGGAAGCCTCCTGCACTGTTGGTGGTAATGTAAATTATGGAAAAGAGTATGGAGGTTCCTCAAAAAACTAAAAATAGAATTATCACATGACCCAGCAATCCCACTACCGGGCATACACCCTGAGAAAACCATAATCCAAAAAGAACCATGTACCACAATGTTCATTGCAGCACTATTTACAATAGCCAGGACATGGAAGCAACCTAAATGCCCATCAATAGATGAATGGATAAAGAAGATGTGGCACATATATACAATGGAATATTACTCAGCCATAAAAAGGAATGAAATTGTTATTTGCAATGAGGTGGATGGACCTAGAGTCTGTCATACAGAGAAAATCAAATACCTTATGCTAAGTCATATATATGGAATCTAAAAAAATGGTACAGATGAATCCAGTGACAGGGCAAGTATAAAGATAGAGATGTAGAGAATGGACTTGAGGACACAGGGTGGGGGGCAGGGTTGCAGTGGGTGAAGGGGAAGCTGGGACAAAGTGAGAGAGTAGCATTGACGTACATACACTACCAAATGTAAAATAGATAGCTAGTGGGAAGCTGGTATATAGCACAGGGAGATCAACTCGATGATGGGTGATGACTCATAGGGCTGGGATAGGGAAGGTGGGAAGGAGTCATGGGAGGGAGGGGATATGGGGATATATGCATAAATTCAGCTGATTCACTTTGTTATACAGCAGAAACTGGTACAACAGTGTAAAGCAATTTTATTCCAATAATGAGCTAAATTAATTAATTAATTAATTTGGGAATTTGGAAAGGGGAAATCTCATGTCCTGCGACCAATAGGAAGGAGAAAGGCACCTCTTCTTTCCTGAAAAAAGACTCAGCCAATGAAAAGCCATACTCGTTATTTACCAAAGCCCTCTCACCTTCCTTTTCCCCCTTTCTTCTCTATGAAAACATTATCCTTCCCTTGTGGGGGTGGGGTGGGGGAGAGAGAGACACCTGTGTGCAGCTTGTCATGGTTACAGACTCCAAACTGCAATTCTCTGACTGATCCCAAATAAACCCATCTTTGCTGAAGAAATATCTAGCAGTCTATTTGTTTCAGGTCAACACTAGAAACGACGTAAATGCCCATTAACAGGAAAAAGGATAAATTATGGTACAGTCATACAATGAGTTACATAATACAGCAGTACAACTGAGCAACAGCTGTACATAACAACATGGTTCAATCTTAGTGACATATTGTGGACTGAAAAAAAGATAGCAAGTCCCAGTCCCATTTACAGTGTGATATCCTTTTTTTTAAAGTTCAAAAGTGGGTAAAATAAATAATACATTGTTTTTGCATTTATGTCTATCTGATAATTCTTTGTTTTTTAAAGCAAGGCATGACACACATAACATTCAGGAGAGGGATTACCACTGGTATAGTGGGCGGGGGACAGAATGGGGAGGAGTATAGTTACATTTAAGGTATTAGCATTTTCTAGTTCTTCCACTGTGTGGTGGGTTCATGGGTATTTATTACATTAATAAATAAATTAATAAAGAAAATGAGCCAAGGGGCTTCCTAGGTGGCGCAGTGGTTGGGAATCCACCTGCCAATGCAGGGGACACAGGTTTGGTCCCTGCTCCGGGAGGATCCCACATGCCGTGGAGCAGCTAGGCCCGTGCACCACAACTATTGAGCCTGCGCTTTAAGGCCCGTGAGCCACAACTATTGAGCCCATGTGCTGCAATTACTGAAGCCCACGCGCCTAGAGCCCGTGCTCCACAACAAGAAAAGCCATGGCAACGAGAAGCCCACGCACCACAACGAAGAGTAGCCCCCACTAACCGCAACTAAAGAAAGCCTGTGCACAGCAAAAAAAAGACCCAACATGGCCAATAAAATAAACAAATTTATAAAGAAAAAAAAAAAAAAGAAACCACTAACATCAAGAAAATGAAGACAAAAAAAAAGAAGAAAATGAGCCAAGCATGAATCAGCAATGATAGTGTGTCAAAAACCAAGAATTATAAAAATACAATTCTCCCTTTCCTTAGATTAGGCCCTTAATAATCCCACTGCCTATGTAAGGCTCGATCACTGCAGTTACTGTGTTGTAATTATTTATGCATGTCTGTGCATCCCACTGAACCGACAGCTTAGAGAAGATGTGTTTTCATTTTCCTTATATCACCAACATCTACCACAGTGTCTGGTTTATATAGTTTATTAAATTAAATAATAAATACAGAACTGATTTATCCAGGAATTTCAAAGTACTAGCTATTATTCTATTTCGAAGATAGCATTTAATAGATGGGAAAAAAGACACTGAATCTGAAGGAAGTACATTTGACCTAAGAAAATAAAACCTAGATTCCTGACTTTATATTTTGATCCTTTCCTCTTCTCTGAGAGTCTTTATACTTTATTTTTAATACTTCATATTCTAGAAAATTCTGTTTCTAAAATGGTCAGCAAAATTTTTTAAGATGTCTCCAAGCTTAAAGTAGAAAGTTATATCAGTCAGAAACAGTATATAAGCCTTATTTAAAAAAAAAAAAAAAAAACTAAATGGGGACATTTAGTAGTTTAAAAAAAACTAGGCTAAAGTATAAAGAGACATTCTTAAACAGCACTAAAAATATAAATTACTTTGCCTATTGTTTTCAACATGGTAAAAAAAAAAAAAAAGCCTTTATAAAACATTTACATATAGCTAGGGTTGGGAATCCCCTGGGGTTCCAGTGGTTAAGACTCCTGGATTCCAATGCAGGGGGCACCCGTTCAATCCCCGGTCAGAGAACTAAGATCCCCCATGCCGCACCGTGTGGCCAAAAAAACAACAAAACATGTAGCTAGAGTGGTACAATGTAATCAGCACTATTGACATTATTAAAATAGCTTGTAAAAGAACAAAATTTTAGGGTAGAAAATAACGGCTTAAAGGGTAAAATTCAGTAGCCAAAGCAGGTTAATAAAAAAGGATACTATCCTAAGGATAAAACATGAGAACTTGACTAGAATTATAGCAGGTGAATTCTGAATTACTGTGCAGGTGTGAAATACTAAAAGAAGTCCAGAGTCTCCTAGTCTAGGTATCTAATGAACTCAATACTCACAATCTAGAATGTAAATTGGAGTGATCTGGAAGAGCATTTTCTAAATTGTGGAATTTTCATAAGTGTTCTACAAAATAGGTTTGTGTTCAAATAAATGAGGAAAACAATGAATTAAACAGAGCTAAAAAGGTTTCCTTGCTGTAAGTTTTCTCAGAGGCTTTATTATGCTAATGTGATTTATAAATTTCAAAGAGAGGTATAGACAATGTAGTATTTCTCAATCTTTGTGACATCACTGTAGAATATCAAAACACTTAGGGCAACAGTAACCTCTATCTTCCTAATTTCATAATTAAATTCTTTCATCTTAAAATAAATTGAGATTGATTTTTTCCATTCAAAGATCAAAATATTAGGTTTTTATAAACATATGGATGCTGTTCTCAATCCCCACTCCTCCCCTGTCCCCTGCAACAGGAGTTTCTGTAATAAATATTACATTTCTATGTCTTTATTTTCAGAACAGCTATAAAACTTTGGTAAGAGAACCAAAGTTGCCAAGGTATGTGTCAAAGAAACAATCCCTAGGCAGAAGATATTAAAATAAAAGAATAAGTTAAATTCCACTTACTTATGCCTCACTGAACATGCTTATTTTAACTCTAAATACCAGTATACGAACTTCAATTTTCTTAATCTATATTATATATACATTTTTCTCATATTGACTTAGTGGTTTTTAGAAAGAAAACCACATTGACTTGAACCTCCAAATTTAGAGCTTGTGATTATTCAGGGTTAAGCTCAAATTTACCTTTAACTATTATTTAAAAAAAAAAAAAGTTTGCTGGCCGAATGAACCTATGCATAAGAATTTAGAAAAGATATGTTACTTGTGTTTTAAAAATAATACTTTTACCTGGAGACTGTCATACAGAGTGAAGTAAGTCAGAAAGAGAAAATCAAATACAGTATAGTAATGCATATATGCGGAATATAAAAAAATGGTACAAATCAACTGGTTTGCAAGGCAGAAATAGACACAGACGTAGAGAACAAACATATGGACACCAAGTAGGGAAGGAGGGGTGGGGAGGTTGGGGTGGGATGAATTAGGAAATTGGGATTGCCATATATACATTACTAATAAGAAAAAAATATATCAAATTGTATACTTTAAATACATGTAGTTTATTGTATGTCAATTATATCTCAATAAAAGTTCGTAAAAAAATAATACTTTTAAGTGCATTAAAGCACTTGCTTTTATAGTAAAAGCCATGTTAGTGTTACTAAGTCATCTATCGTTACCTAAAACAAAGGTCTCTGGATTGGAATTTCAGTCATTTCAACACATATGTTTTACAAGTATTTGAAATAAGAGAGGTGGATTAGTTGCTGAAGAGTATCTTGCTATTTCTACTCCTTTTGTGTGTGTGGGCGGGGGGGGGGGGCAGACTGGATTCTTTGCCTCAAAATGCATTAGTAAATAAAAGTAAAGGACAGCGGGCCTGATGTTGCTATCTTTAGCAGGGTCTGTTTCCAAGGCTGGCCCTTGGCTGGCTCTAGGAACTTGACTTTTGTAATGTTTCCTCCATTGTTCTGCGTGCCTGAGACACTGAACCCTGAGGTACCTGCTTGCCTAGATAGTCTGTACAAACAATGTGATTTATGGTGAACACCTACTTTCCTTCAGGGTCTGGAATTTAGGTGGTTGTGGTTGGGTGCAGAGAGTGCCTATGTGATCAGCCCCCAATGAAACTGCTGGATTTCGAGTCTTAATTAAGCAGGCTTCTCTGGGCAGAAACACTATACAAGTGTTAACTGCATTTTATTGCTGGAAGAAGGAACATGTTGTACGCAACGTCCTGGGTGGGAGAATGTTGTAAGCTTGTGCCTGGATTCTTCCAGATTCTGTCTGATGTGTTTTTCCTTTGTCATAATAAATTACAGCTATGATTACAAGTGACTCTTAGTCCTGTGAGTCTTTCTAGCAAATCATCAAATGTGTGGGAATGTCGTCAGTCACCTAAAAAAGTAATTTATACCTTTTCATTTATTTCAAATTTTAGGAAGCAGAGGAAGAAAACAATAAGGAAGATCATCTAAGGAAATATGAATAAAAATTTAGCTAGCTAGATTTTTAGATAAAAAGGTGTCTTCTTTGCCAACTCTTATTTATGTATGCATGTATGTATTAATGTTGGCCTTAAAGGTGCTTACACCTTACATACGGAAACATACATACACACATGCGATAAAGTGTTATAGGTAGCATAATAGATATATATAAAGGCACACAGAAGAAACGTTCAGTCCTACTTGGATCATGCAATGTACAGGCCAGGAAAAGTTTCAAAAAAGAACAGCTTAAGATGCATGTTGAAAGATGAGGTGGCCTAAATGATGATGATGGTGATGGTAACAGAAGGTCATTTCAGTTAGAGGGCACAGAGTAAGGAAATATATGGAGGCATAAAGTGTGTGCAGAGACACTCTGAAGATGGCTGCTGTAGAGAGTATGAGCAATTCTTGGCAACAGCCATAAAACAGAATGTCCTCTACTTCAATGTTTTCGCTTTTCTATAACTCATTTAGAGCAACATGGTACTTTTAAGTTACTTCACTGTAAAAGCAGAAATTGTCTTTGAGTGCTAAGAATGCAAGGTATAAATGAGAAAATCAAAAAGCCCTGAAACAAATTCCATTCTACTATTATTTAATTAGAAAGTGATAATTACCAATAGACTAATTTGCAAAAAGTTACTTCAAATATACCTTAATGTTAAACCAGTCTAGAAACACTAGCACAAAACAAAAACAATTCTGAGATGTTTACATGAGAATCCTCATGAGAATGAGACGTAAGCAGGGATTTCTATACATCTACAATATTTTTGGCTTATTTCATTATTTCTGTACTCCCCATCAGGAACTCTACTAATTTTACATTTCTGATTGTTGCTATACGTTTTATACTCCACTTTGTTTTAGAAACATATGATAAATAACAGACATGTGCCACTAGAATTAGGTACATGGTTGATTTTGTCAGTAGACCAGGCTTTGGGTAAATGAATAATGGAACTGAGGTTCACTTTAAAGTTACATTTAAAAATGTACCCCTTTGTTAATCTTCAAATTACAGAAGTGTTTGAGAGTTATGTATCACTTGATGTGTGATATTAAGTTATTAACACATTTATGAGAAAACTGCTTTCTTTAAAAAAATCAGAATCTTAAACCTATGCACATAATTAGACTCAAGTCCATTTTTTCTTACTGATCTCAAGGAAAAAGAGTATATTTGAATAATACCAAAAAGTTGTTAATTGTTACCTCCGAGTTTTAAAAAAACGCAAGCTGCATTCTTCAACAAAATATTCAAAGCAAGTAACTAATATTTAAAGTACATCATTTCAGATTATAGGTACTTTATCATATGACACACTTGAAGTGAACATCAATGATATCTGCACACAGGAAATTTCTTTTCATTCTATTCCCATGCAGTGCATGCAACTAAATATAGTTTGTGAAAAGCAACCCACTTTATAATGCTTAGCACTTAAGAGTTCAGTTAAGTTCAAAGAAGTATTAACTGTTAATAGGAAAGGTGGTTAGCTGTGGAAAAAGAGGACCTGGCAAATTCATCATAAAGAAAAAGTAAAATAATGAAGGAACATACTGAATTACCTCATTATTCTATCACCTATTGTTGTTCCTCTGATATTAAATCTAGTGAAGGGAACACAATAACTAAAGTCACTCACAAAGACTTCAAAGAACCAAATATTTAAAGCATTAAGGCCACCACTTTCATCATTAATCATCTAAATCTAAGATACTTCTGTTTCCCTTTGTGACTTAGGGTATTATGTGAGAATATGTCATTCAGCTAAATGTGTATGAGGAAATTAAGGAAAAAGAAACATTCATTGAAGACAGATTAGAAGGAAGACATTGCACTTAATCCCTTTTATCTTTTAAAAAGATTAGAACCTAGCCCTGTTAGAGAGTGCAGGGAACAGCACAGATTCGTATTATCAATAGATCCACTGGAACACCTACGTTAGCTTCCCAGGGCTGAGCTGCTCTTTGGGAACTAAATAATTAAGCCCTGAGCTGACTCATTTGTCCTAACCATAAGACTGTATAACAAGCAAGGAAAGAGTAACAGAGCTTTTAACTCCCTAGGAGTTCAGTTTTTTCTCTATGATTATTTTTTTCTCTGCAATTTTAGTAAAGAATAAACTAGAATCACTAGAAATACTGAAAAAGTTATATATGATTATATTATTATGATTAATGATAACTAAACAGATGATAGCAAATTTACAGTATGCAAAGAATTTTGGCTTTAAAACTGAAGGCCATGTTCCACAGAGTCCAGAGTAGGTAAATGGAACCAAATTTCTATGCAAATAAGAATGATGTTTTTAAAAACTAACAGGCAATATAGGATTAATATCTTTAATCTTTACATAAAAAAATCTTTAGAGCATCTTAATTGAGTCTATAACTAAAAACTATTCAAGACTATGTGAGAACTTCTTCAGGAAGCTTACTTAGATTCTTGTCTTTTTTTAGAGAGCAAAAAACCTCTTGGGTTTGGCAAGAGGAAGAGCTATCAGCCAGGCCATCATTCCACTTACTAGAACATGGATTTGGCACTGTGAAAACAGTTTACACGAAGACCATCAAAATAATAAACCTGGCCACTTTCCTTTCACTCCAAGGGCATCAGTTTATGTTTCTAAATCCAATATATAAAATCACTAAGAGATACATATACTACTTTTATTTATTGCTTTTTTATATCATATTAGAAAATATGTTTGATTAATTCTTTCTTTAATTTAGTTTCCATTTAATGTTCTGTGTTCCTGGCCAAATCTGGGCAGCTGCCTGTTTTTGTAATGGCCCATAGGAGAGTAACAGTTTTTACATTTGTAAATGGTTACATTTTTTAAATGGTTATGTAAGTGCCAACATAATAGCCTCCACTTTGCCTCTTGGCCAGCAAAGCCTAAAGTATTTACTATCTGGCTTTTTAGGAAAAAGTCTGCTGACTTCTGCTATAGAGAGTCCCACTTATATTTATACCGAGACTAGCTATAGTTAATGAGAAGAGCATCCCATTTTAAAATATCTATGTTAGTTGTTAAGGCCTTTATTTTCTAAGACATTTCCTTCTCATGCTTGATCTTAGCTCAAAAATGAAAACCTGGGTCATATTTATTTAACCAAATTATAAGAATGCAAATCTTTATTAAAAAATCATAAATTTGCATTGCAAAGAACTGTTTTGATATTTTTATTAAATGTGTTGAAAATGGCTTAGCTATTAACTTTTTAGGTTTCATTTAAAAAATTAAATGTGTGGCAAAAAAATTATGAGATCCACTATGTAATTCTTCATATAAATTAAAGTATAGATATAAGTGTATACTCTTTTTAACACTTTTAATTTTGGGACCATCTCTCTAGCCTAACCAAACTAATCTTGACTGGGTTTCTCACATGGCAGCAAGGGGGGACCTTTAAGACATGCATCCTTTTAGTTGGG
This sequence comes from Hippopotamus amphibius kiboko, assembly GCF_030028045.1. Taxonomy (NCBI): domain Eukaryota; kingdom Metazoa; phylum Chordata; class Mammalia; order Artiodactyla; family Hippopotamidae; genus Hippopotamus; species Hippopotamus amphibius. The sequence goes on along the minus strand of NC_080188.1, from coordinate 139,071,157 downwards.
CATTTCATCCAAGTGTGAAATGTTTCTTAGATTCTAAGAAACAAATGGTGTGATTTTTACAGTAGAGCTTTGGAATTCTTTGTCCCTTTGGAAATAGAAATTCTCAAACATCATATGCCTATTTATAAGCTGGTAAATGACTCTTCATAGTCTTAAGAAGCAAAATTTCTTAAACTTTCTCTCTTTAGAATAAAAGTCAACATACCCATTCCTTCAAATTTAGAAGATAAATGGGTAGTTGTCTCAAGGATGAAGAGCCCTTAGAAAGGTACAGAAATGAAAAGTACACTTTATATATGTAATTTAAGATTTAGTCAAGATGGTGCTCAGGAAGCTAGGAACTAACAAAATTATTTAGAGAAAAATCAGAAGGAAGATTTTCCACCATTTACAAATTTTTGGTAAATAGCTAGGAAAGAATAATGCAAATTTCAAAGGAAAACTGATGTTATTGTGAAAGTCACTATAATCACTTTAGCATTACCTCAGCATGTACAACTTTTTTGTGTGTGGGGGGTGTGTGTGTGTACACATTTGTTAGCTGTTAAGTATATATATATATATATATGTTATATAGTACACATATATAATACTGTATTTAATTTCATATATTTATCTAAACTGTTTTCCATGTTCTTATAAATGGCTTGTGTATTTGTCCTCTCCAATAAATTACCTTTCTCAAAGGGAAGAATTTTATTATTCTTCTGTTACTCTTTAGTAAGTTTACTACTATGTCCTATAGAATAAAACAAAATCATATAGGACAAACTAAGGCTAAATACCTAAACTGAGTATATGGAATATTAAATAATATTTAGTTTTTAAAAAAAAGCAGTTTGAAGCAAATTTAGACCCAGAGGTGGTTTCAAATCCAGACCTAACCATGAGAGCATGAATTCAAGAGTATATGTGTGAAGTGGGGTCACTTCCAGGTTGTTGTCCCTGATCATCACTGCTCTAAGAGATACTGCTGGTTTAGTTCAGCACCTGGGTTTCTGGTGTCAGTGAAGCTATCAGGTACCAATTTTGTGGCAGATCCAAACCTCAGAAGAGTCCCTAAAACATACAAATCATCTAAGTATTATGAAAATGGTAAGAAAATGGTAACGCTCAACAGAAAGATACTATAGTTTCTATGCTGCAAGACGTTTTGCATCCTCTAGGACCCACACGCCCCACAAATCCTCCTTTCTCATTCATGTTATACTACTGTGGGGGGAAAGAAAATCTTCTTAGGTCCAGAATATACAAAATCCCTGCTTAGCACCTCAGTTTCCTCAGCTATAAAGCAGGCTAGGTAAAAGTGTTAAATAATTAGCCTGAGTAGAAGATGCTAAATAATTATGACTTTTTGCAAGTGTCTAATATTTACCAAAAATATATGATTTCTTATTTAAACAAGCAGACCCGGTAAGTGACATGGTGCATTTTTACTAGAAGTGCATACTTACATTTCATTTTCAAAATGATACCTTAGTATCACTGTAAGCTATGTAAGTACAGAAAAAAACCAAGGATATATGTTTGCTTATATAATTAGAGAGCCATAAATGTACAAGCTTAAAATAATTATAGACTCTGGCTCTCCACCTTGGGTTTTAGAAACCGTCAACTTGATTTTCAAATTGTGCTATGCTTGCCAACCTTATCTGCATACATGAAGTGGTAATAATATTCTAAGGGACTCCTTCTGGGTATGGAAAGAAACTAAGTTTTACTTGTCTAAAATATATACTAAGAATTTGAAGACTAATGTGTGGCAGGTAAAGAGAAGATGCTTGATTAATCTCTAAATACAAATATAGGCAAAGATTACTTCCTCTACATTTAAAAACAGGGCCATTGCAAAGTAAACACAATGACCAAAAATGACTACAGGAAGATACATATCTATCTTTTCACAGTTAAGAAAAGGCAGTTTCACTGAACTGCAGGCTACAACGTTCAGGAATTTTGCTTGTCCTCTGTTAGTCTATTTATCCCTAGAGCCATTCTTATAGTAATTGCTTTTTAAAGTCTAAGCAGCTACACGGAATATCTTGGTTGTTTAAAACGCCTATTATTTACCTAGTGCTTTCAATGTGAGACAAGTCCTTTGATTGATTGATTTTCTTCTAAATTCTGACAACAATTCTAGACAATCATAACCCCATTTTATAGATAAGGAAACTGAACCTTAAAGAGACATTAAGTGATTTGAATGAGGAAACAGCTAGCAAATGGTAAAATCAGAATTCATGTCATTATGCTCTTGACCATTACATAATGATGCCATTCTTTAATGATAAATTAATCTTTTCACTTGACTGAAATGTCAGAATATTTTATAAATAGCAGTACATTAAGCATAAAAATATGTGATATGGTTCTTCACACCTGTGTAAGCTAGGATTTTAAAGATAAAATTTGATTCTCTGGAAGAGGACAGAACTTACAATGAGATATGATGGCACTAATTACAGAAATATTTTTAGAAAAGTATGGAATGCAATCTACTTTAAAAGATTTACCTTATCTACTAAAAAATAAAATATATCCTTATGAACATATAAAATGAAAAATGGAAAAAGTATATGAACATGTTAGCAATTTAATTCTTTATTGTAGTTATAATATGTGTTGCTTGGTGTGATTTTTCATTTTTGAAATTAAGTTACTAAGTTTAGTAGAAGTCAGAAAAAAACAATGTTTTCAAAAAGAGAACTCTATCACACTACCTTAATCTAGGGTCAAGAGAAAAGCAGAAAAACTGAACATTAAAAAAACCCCAAAACTGATAAAGACCAGGATGTCTACGGGGCAATCTGAGAAATAAGTATAATCCTAACTTCATAAATAACCTGCTGGTCATTGTCAACATTCCTTTCTCTTGATCTTGTAAACCAAGCCTTAGTGCTGAAGATAAAGAGCAATGAGACTTTTTATTCCTCTCAGCACACAGTTTGCTCAAAGAATGTAATATGTGAAATTATTTACAGTTTAGAAAATTCAATGACCCTCAGAGGAAGTAACTGTCAAAAATGGAGAGACTCTTTTATGTGACTTCAAAAAAAGCCTTGTGAATTATCTTTTTTATAGTCCATGTTAATTAAAAATTTACCAACCTATCACCAGGTCCTGCTCGATACCTTGCACCTGGGATCAGGACTGGGTCATCGTCACTGTCATCTGTGTCCTGGAGAGCGGAGTCCCTGGCCAACGTTTCTTCATGAGCCAAAGGCCCAACAGCTTCTGTCTGTGACTGAGGCTCAGGATTGCTGGTAGTCTGACCGGTAGCACTTTCAGTGTGATCTGAAGTTCCTGGTTCCTTGTCTTTTTCAGACAAAGTGGATTCTTCTGGAACCCCACAAGGGCTATCAAGATTGAAGTCACTCCTTTCTCCTGAGCCGGAATCCAATGGCTCAGAAGTAAACTTATCTGATTGTGCTGTCAGAAAATAAAGTAGTAACAACTGGTCATGTCGGCAACACTAATTACTTAATCTAACTTCAGAGCTCACACAGACATTTTCTAATATAAAGTCTAATTCCCCTATTTGAAGAACATAATCTATTTGGAAATGGTTTCTAACTCTGGAGAGACTAACACAGATTAAGGCTTCTTATTTTCCCATATAAAGGAATTACCTAAAAAGACAACTCACCTATATCTGTACGGTTTTGAGCTGTGCTTTCTGCAGATGTACCTTCCTGAAGTGTCATCACATCCTCTGATGATTCTTCAGGAGCTTCTGGGAATTAAACAAATTTATCGTTAAATTCTAATTTTTTTTCAGAAAAATAAACACCAACTTAATATTCCAGCTTTCCTATACATAAGTAGTTCTTAACCCTTTTTGGGTCATAGAACCTTTTGACACTCAGATAAACCCCCCTGGGTAATGCAAATATTATGTATGTACCAACAAAACTGTAAAACACTATCAGGAACAGATGTGCAATTCTGCCCACTGTCTCTTCCCAAAGCCTATGCATGGACCTTCATGAACTCTATGTGAAGAATATCCGCTTTAGTTTATTCCTCACAACATTCCTCAATCTTGCTCTTCCCCCACCTAAATTTCAGAGAATCTAAGCTTAAAACTGAGTATTTTTCTGCCCCTTTGTCATACATTTGGTCTAATTTGAACTATCATGAACAAACAGTAAAGTTTGCCCCATCATAAATTCTGTTTGGCCACTGAAAATACTTATTTCTGGATTTAATTCCAAGACCATGAAGGATCAGTCTTTTTTTGTTCCTAGCTGGACTTCTGCTTACCAGACAGTTGCCTTACACGTATTTACTTCTTGTTAGCTGTTATACTGAGGTATGCATTCACTAATGAAAAACAATTCATTTATTCCTTCATTTATCAAGTATGTACTGAAAATCTACTGTGCTCTAAGCTGTACTAACCCTTAAATTTCATATGATAATCACATAAAAATATTCTAGGAAAGGGTTCTAAAAACATTCTTTAAATGGTGCTTCTTGTATGATACAGGATTTACTCATAACCTGTTTAGATTTTATTCCTTTTTTCCTTCCACAAACCAACTATATTTTTTGAAAAAAATCAAGACAGATACTCTGGATTTCACTGCTAGGTATAAAAATGGTAAAGATAATTCAAACCAACATTTACATCTAACATATCGTCAGTATGATGACCATCTACCCTGGTCACTGTGTCCACAGAGGGGAACTGTGCTTCACTGTGACGCCCCATCTTAAATGCCTAAGGTCCCTATCTTTTGCATTTGCTATTTGTTTACCAATAGCAGTAACTGGACTATCGCAGCAAAATAAGAAACAAAACTGTAGTACTGAGGTATCAGGAAAAAAAAGGTAAATATCCAACACTGGGTTTTATCATGACAAAAACAAAATAACACCATACTTGCTTCACTCTCTCCTTCTGGAGGTTGTATGGAACTTTGTGGGACCAAGGATTCCTCCTGATCCTCAGATTTACAGTGGCTCCCATTTCCTCTAGAACTTGAGGCAGTACTGCTCCTATTATCAAGACAAGATAGGTGATTCCACCAAGAAGTTAATAAACTTGAACTTTTAGGATAATTTTTATATTTTACAACTAAAGACATTGATCAAAAAAACTAAGACTACAAATAGAACACAAGATTTATTATTTTAATAGCACTTGCAAAACATCACTTTAAAAAATCTAGGTGATTATTCTAATCATTTATAATATTTAAAAAGATTTAAAAATATAAAAGGACTGCTTCTTCACTGTTTTGATGCTTCTACAATCTGGTATATATTTTTACAAACCTCTCTATTGAATTTTAACTTAATTACACAATCTCTCTTCTTGTCCTCACTACAGATGGTTCACCACATTCAAATTCTTAATTTTACAGATTTTGATATATGCCCTTTCAGATTTTGTTGTTCTAGGCTACTTTTAAATTAATACTTAAAAAGTCTTTGGTCTTTGAACTGCCCTCTGTGGATCACTGCCAGTTCTAGACTGCTGTTCAAATATGGCAAGTGATTGCGCACCATGGTTTTGTAGGACAGAATAATGTTTTCTGTTTTAGTTTTAATACCTACCTGATGATGGCCATAATTCTCTTAGAATTTTTAGCTAGAGCAGAATACCAGATCAATTTAAATAAATAATTTTCAATGAACATTTTGTGATAAATCATGACATGTGTAAGAAGGGGATTGAGTGGGAAAGAAAATAGAGGAAAATGTATAACAATCTGACTAAGATTAAAATTAAATTCACAGAAATTCAACAATTTCTTAAATTTAGTATAGATGTGAACAAGAAAAAAAAACTGAACAGTTACAGTAACTTAAACGTTAATTACAGACAAACAGCAGTGACTCAATAAACAATGCAAATTATCATGGAACTTTCATCAAAATTTTATAAAAACTTTTTTAATCTAATTGCAGAAGTCAATTTGACTTTTCTAAAAGGGCATCCATACATAATATATTTTAAAGAAGAATCTATATCTACATAAGTATATATGCAGAGAAAAATGTCAGAAAGGATATTTACCAATGTTAAGTATCTCAGTAGGATTATTGTGATTTTTTTTTTCAAATTTTCTCTACATTCTGATTGTTTTGCAATGAACATGTATTTCTTTTTAACCAGAAAGAAATGTATAGCAATTTTGGTAAAGAAAAGCCAATGTGATACATAAATCTTTTTTTTTCCCATTGAGAAAGCTACAATACAGGCTTAAAATGCTCAATGTAGAAGAGTTATGATAATTAAAACATTATGGCATTGATGTAGGAATACAGAGCCATTAGTGGAAAAGACAAAGTAATCAAGTAAATACATTTAGCATGTGTTAATGTGTCATTTTAAATCACAGATAAACAACTAGATTGTTCAATAAATGGTACTGGGACAAAGGAAAAGCCATGTGGAAAAACTGAGCTATAAGCTATACATCAAAGTTTATGGTAAAATAAATTGTAAAAGGATTAAACATATATTTTTGATATAAAATCACAGAACTATAAGAGGAAAACAAGAAGGAACTTTTCCCCTAATCCTGGGAAGGACAAGGAGCATTAGCTCACAGGCTGAAACCATAAAGCGAAACTACTGTAAGTAAACTGAAAGACAAACAAGAAACTGGGGAAAATATCTGCAACAAATAAAAGACAAATGATATTCTATAATATATAGCTCTTATAAATCAATAAGAAAAAGATAAACACCACAGTAAAAAACTGGGCAAAGGACTTGAAAGCAATTTATAAAAGATGACAATTGTAGCTAACAATTATTTAAAGCCTATCATGTGCCAGTCAACGTGCTAAGCGCTATGTACTTTTTCTTCATGTTCTCATTATATCCTCCAAACAAACTATGAAGTAGGTTCTACTAAATATACCCTTTCTCAGATGAGAAAACTGATATTTAGAGAGGTTCAACAGCTAATCAGGTTGAATTTAGAGTTCAAAGTCTTGGTCAGTGTGCTCTATCGCCTTATCTGTCATCAAAGAAACTAAAATAAAAGCAAGACACCATACTGGCACAGACGAAATTTTTAACAATGAATACAGAATACTTTCATAATCAGAAAAAAGCTAATTACTTTTTTGATAAAGAAATAAGAAACTTGTGAATAAGAATATAATCATGGTCAGTTTTTAGAGAAGGAACAGTAGCACTCAAAAGAAGATAGGGACTAAAGATGTTTGGTTAAAAAATGCTCAGATGAGATTCTTTATAAGATATCAGTCCCTTCTGTACAGAAATATGAGGAGAGAAAAGACTTAAGAATAAGTATGACAATCTTCTGTGATCTTAAATTATGTACTAAGAAAAGGGCCATAGATATGATTTTTAAAAGTTGAGGTCAAACACTAGCATTCATAAAGAAGTTCTATTGACTGTGCCTTCAAAGATATATCTAGAATCCAATCTCTTCTTACTGCCTCCACTGTTTCCCATCCTGATCCAAGATACCACTACTTCTCACCGTGCTTACTGCCAAAGCTATTTAACTGGTCTCCCAGCTTCTACCCAAGACCTGTTCTCTACACAGCAACCAGAGATATCCTTTATCCTTTTAAAGACCCGGCTGACCTTATCTGCTACTACTCTTTCCTTTGGTCTCACCACTCCAGCTACATTGGTTTTTTTTTTAAAGATCCTTGAACATACTAAGACTGCTCCTACTTCAGAGCCATTTTACTGACTTTCTCTCTGTCTAGAATGCTCTTCCCCCAGATATACGCATAGCTCACTCCTTCTTACCCTTCAAATTGTCCAAATGTCATCTTCTCAATGATGCCTACCCTTTCCATAGGTCTCCCAACATCTTTACCTGTTCTATTTTCTTCCATAGCACTTAATACCATCTAACATACTATATAATTCACTTATTTATTATGTTTATCTTCTGCCCCCCAAATCTAGAATGTAAGCTCAAATAGGGCAGGATTTTCTTGTCTGTTTTTTTCACTGATGTATTCCCAGTGTCCAGAACAGTCTTGGAATGTAGAAGGTATTCAATAATAATGTGAAAATCCTATTTAATCAAAGATTTTATTATTAAAAAACACACAGAAAGACAAATGGAAACCAGTGAATTGGAATAAATAATTATTATCATGTATCAACATATAATTAATTTATATATTAATAAACAATATATAACTATATTATATATTATTTATACACACATATTATATATTATACTAACATAATATATAATACTATATAATTAAATATGTTAATATAATAATATATTAATTATATAGGATAATTAATATATTGGTAATTAAATGATTAACATAATCACCACATATTAATCACATATAATTATATTAATATATAATTAATTATATATTAAGAAAGACTGTATTATCTATATATTAATTTATATAATAGTAATAAATTTAAATACAAAATTCTGGATGCTGTCTCTCTCACACAAAAGGCAATGAGACAGTGGCAAAGAATTTAAGAAGCTCACATAACTAGATTTTTTTTTAAATGTAAGATTTAACTAGATTGATGAGCAATAAATATAATCAGAAATGTCATTAAAAAGAATCTATACAACCATTAAAGTTCAAACTCACTAGCAATAAGTTAAGTAAAAATAGAAATTATTTAAAAATCAAATATATAATTTACAAGTAAATGAATTTTCGATATTGAACACTGGCCTGGAGACAGCAAAACATGCACTTTCATACGCTGCTGGGAGAAATATAATGACAGATTATCCTTTTGAAAATAATTTTGTAATATCTTTCAATCGAGATATAGTTTATCTCTGGAAAAAAATCCCAAATCAATAATCTTAAAGGTAGAAAAAAGCTTGTAAATAAAGATATTCATTACATTCTTATTTGGTAAAAATAAATAAATTCACTGCCTAATTAAAGGGAAATGGTTAAGTAAAACTATGGTACATCCACTTGATGGAATCTATTATACAGCTGGTAAAATACTTATGAAAACTAAGTATTTTACCAGCTGTATAATGGGAATATTTATTATAAAGTTAACTCAAATAAATGCTGGGGAGAACTGAATATATTCAGTATGATTAAAATCATGTTTTAAAACTCAAAGAAAAATATATACATATATATACACATACACACACCTTTTACACAGGACCAAGACTGCAAAAATCTCCAAAATGTTAGGTTTATTAATTTTGGCGCTAATGGTCTATTGGTGATTATTTTTATCTTTTGCATTTTCTATCAAAAGCAATATCCCAGGACTAGTAATATCAGTATCACCTGGGAAGTTTTTAGAAATGCAAATTCTCTGACTCCACCTCAAACTCTGAGAGTGGGGTCTAGTAATCTTGTATTTTAACAAGCTCTCCAAGTGATTCTGAAGCATACTAAAGTTTGAGAACCAGCGTACTATTGCAAAACAAAGATGATGAAGTGCTAAAAATAATATCTAATACAATCCTACAAAATGGCTAATAACATCTTTACAAAAATATTAACTTACCATTCATCTGTAAAGTTCAGTTTTATTGTGCTTGTAGTTGTTCCTTCTGTGCTGTAGTGCAAACTTAAAACTGGTTCACCTGTCCCTGGTTTGGGGCTCAGCTTTTCATTATTGTTATCTGAAAATTGTGTTTAAAACATTTGAAAAAAGTCTCTGAAACCAATAAAAAGATGACATTTCCTAAAATTTATAAAGCTTAAATTAGACTGTCCTTGTCATAACTCTTTCTCACATCTGTTATGGTTCTCACTTAAAGTTCAAAACGTGTTATAGAAACACTCTATATACTTCAAAGTGGTGTTGCATCATTGTCTAGCTTTGTGTACATGACTCCCTTTGATTCAGATGAAAATCACACACATTTGAGAACCATATTTAGTTGTTAGGGAATCAAAGACTATTAACATGCAATGACATACTTTATAAACTGGTACTTTAATGGAATGCTCAAGATTTTTTCTGCAGTTGCTAGAGCATCAAGAATAACTATCATTGGCTCCTTCAGAAACACTGAGAAGTAAGATGCAAGGGCTCCAAAAGAAGTTGTTTAGTAAAAACTTTGCTGTAATTAAATGCTATCAAATTTCTTCTGTTCTTTCAAACTCACAGACTTATAATCTAGGGAAGGATTACAGCCTGTACTTTACTGGGAAGGAGGGGGAGAAGAAAATTTATTGTGCTTTGTTATTTTCTAAAACTCTGTATTATAAGATCATATGTTTTGGTATATTCCATCCTCTCCTCCTGACTAACCTTGTAAGAAATTTGTTTTCTAAACTATGGAAAGGCAATTCCATCTTAAGAGTCTATAGGTGATATTTACAATATACATCCATCTCAACACATAAAATCTTTATAAAATGGTAAAATCAAGAAACTCTACAGAAATTGATACAAACAACTTTAAAGTCACCTCTTCCCTCCCCCCAAAAAGGAGCACATGGATATTCAAAGACAAGTTCGAACAGGGCTTTAAAATTTTTTCTTTTTATGATGAATAACAGCTTGGGGGAACATTAAAATGTATAGGGAATAAAAACTGCTATATAATCAAACATAACATTTCTGTCAGTCACTTGCAGAAAGAAGACTCTTCTGTGACATAACTGTTTTCTCAATACAAGTTCAAGGACTTGATATGATAGTAAAGATAAGCTTTCTGTCTTGAAAACAGTATCAACAAAAGCAATAACAACTTAATGAAATCAAAATTACTTAGGATATTTTGGTTATTAGGTCCACTTTATATTGCAATGGAGGACATATCTTTTTGCATTCCTCTTGAAGACGCTGGAGCACTTACTAAAAGAGAATCTGACAGAAACTCTGCTCTAGCTTTTATCCTGTGAGAGGACAATTAACAAGACTTAAAAATACAGAGCTGTAGCAGAAAAGAAAACGGATTCTCTCCAAGAGATGAGAAGCCAAGCTGATAAAATTCAGGAGTATCAATTCTTAAATCTTCACTTTTAACTCATGAGAAGTCCTCTCCTATAACATTAATTGCTATCTGAAAATAAAAGCATGAATCAATTATAAAGCTGGCCTACTAAATGGTAAATTCACTTTGTTTCTGTACTACTTTTGTTATGACTATGTCCTTGATATAAACAGCTGCTGGAAAAAAAAATTAACAATCCATTACAACTTTCAAAAATTTGATATTACATTCAATGCTTTTAGAGGAGGTAGTTTACCAAATGGCATTCTGATAAAAGAACCAAGTTAATATATCTTTAACTTACATAATTATCAAGAATGAAACTGTTTTTGAGGGGGGAGGGGGTTGGGGCAACACCATGCAGATTGTGGGATCTTAGTTTCCAGACCAGGGATTGAACCTAAGCCCTTAGCAAGGAAAGCCAGAGTGCTAACCACTGGACCCCCAGGGAATTCCTGAATGGGATTTTTAAAACATCTGTCCTACCCTGGACAATCTTTGAAAATTTTGCTGTTAGTCATTTGTCCACATACTGTTTTCCCTTATTCTTTAGTTATGTTGCTGAAATTTCTGTCCCACTGCTGCCAAAACCATGGTCATTCTTAGGGATCTAGAATTGGTGAAGACAGCTGAAAGACAATGATCAAGGAAACTAAGAGACAGAGCTGGGGCTACTTCTTTCATTATCTCTCATAACATTTTATAAAGTGCTTTGCTATTACCTTTTTTTTAAAGTAAAGAAGGAATAGGAAAAAAAAAAAAAGCAGGTGAGAGAGAACGGTAGGAGTGAATTTCTTAGATCTACCTTGATTATGGGAGCTTAAGTTTTAAGAAGCCATTTAACACCTGAAACTAACACAACGCTGTAAATCAACTACACTCCAAAGAAAGTTTTTTTAAAAAGTCATTTAAATGCTCTATCAAAACTTCCTTTTTGAGTAAAATTAGAGGCAGCTATAGACAACTGCATGCTATGCCTAAAAGAATACAGTAAACAAAGAGCTAGCTGTTAAGAGGTCAAAATGGCGTAGAAAATATCTACCAGCCTCCAAGAGCACCCCCAACCTCCAAAAGCAAGAAGCTTCCTGAGATGATCAATGTTAATCAAAACCTTCTTCCTAGGTTATCTATGATGCCAAGTTATTATTTTATCTCTCTGGAATATAATCTGTATATTGTAAAAACCATGTAAAACACAATAGTAACCAATTTATAAAATGACTATAGTTGGCAGAATTTATTCATTTAAGTTTTATCTCCTTGTAGACTGCACATAAATAATGTCTCTGGAAGAAACACTATACAGTGCGGACCCTGGTTTCTTCAACTGAGGCATTTAACGGAAGTATGCATCCAAGGTTTAAAAATTCATTTCCTAGCCTTGTTCCATTCTACTCTTCCTAGTTTAATACTCCTCTTCTTGATCACATACAACCTATCAAACTGAATTTTCTCAGAAATGTAGATCATTTGCTTACTAGTAAAATTAACAAATTGTTTCTGATAAAGTGCATATTTTAAGCTAAAAAGGTCTATAAAAATCTACTTTAAAGAACTAAAAAATTAATTTTATTATTACTTTACTTGAAAAAATATTTGTAACCATTTTAATTTTCCGTAACTTGCTCTGTGTGTTAAAAGCTGGATCAGCAAACACATTCTAAAAACTGTATTATTCAAAGCCTTACTTATATAATGCACAGAAATGTATTAATATTACTGAAATATTTTACTTAAGTAGAGATTTTAATTTAAGAGCCTTAGGGTTTAGAACTTCACCAAACTCAATAACTTTATGTAAAACGCACCATCATAACAGTAACTAAAGTTCATTGAACATCACTACCTCCCAGGATATATATGTATCCTTTGTTAAATCTTTACAGCACATATTTTTTTCTCCATTTTATAGATGATGAAACTGATGATAATGAGCTGGATCCTTTCTCTCTAGTTACCGAAGTTTCTTTCTATATTGAATACTAAGTAGAAAATAAGATTCCTTAAATAAATATTCTAATTAAGAAATATCAATTGTTGGTGCTGTTATTTCTCAGAAATGATATATAATTCATATCAGCAACTTTGATGAAAGTTCTGGTATCCCAAACTGTCACTTTGGCATCAGAGTACTGGAAAACTACACTGCATCTTTTCCAGGACACTTAGAGACTGAACTATTTCTTCTCCCTCTAAAAACATTACAGGAGAATAAAATTAACTGTGGTGCACTCAGCACAAGAACAGTATAGTGGGGGGAAAAAATCCCTTTTAACTTGTTCAACACTGCTAAGATGGCCATATATATTGCTTTGTAGTTTAATTATTAAAAACAAGTGATGATGTTAGTAGCTTAGACTGGTCTCTATTCAGGCAAACTACCACCCATTAAAATGCATGCTTCAGAAGCACAGTCATAACCACATAAAAATCAAGACAATATACTGTAAAATACTTCATTTTTCGGAATTAGAAGTCAATAGTCAATAACATGAGATTCTGAAAGCAATTTTAAAAGCTCCCTTCCCAAAAGAGCCCTTTCAGATTATTGCATCCGCTCAGAAAAAAATCTCACAACGGGCTGGAAGATATGCGTCATTTGAAAGCAACATCTTTGAACTTTAATTAGGTATCTTCCAAGCCTTTCACAATAAGAACCACAAATAAACTTTTTTGTTGTTAATACATGTTTTCAAACCATTCAATCTGTGCATTTCAACTGTGAAATTAATAATCATTTGTTTTTCTAAAAAAGCATGTTCAAAGTAGTACAAAATATGCTCTCTTGGTAACTAGGTTTGCATATCACCTAAATATTGAGATGGATGTTTGGTCTTTTAGTTAGGATATCCCTGAGACCTATCCTATGCATAAATTTAAACAAAATAATCAAAATGATGATAAGTAGAATTTGGCCACAATAATTTGTTTAGAACCACTATGCCCAACATTTTCTCTGCTGCTGGGTCACCATTCTAAGTATGCAATCAAATCACCCATTAATCACCTATAGTAGCTTAGATAACCTGTGGATCATGCAGAAATAATATATTCTTCGCTTCAGAAATTTTTCTATTACACAATGAACTTGTCAATATTTTTCCTTCTATCATGCCAAATATTTAAAATAAAAATCAATCTAAAAGGAAACAAAATACATGATGAAATCCTCTGAAAAAACACTGACACATCAATGATAAAGCTCAGCTATCGCCCAAAATTTTGCACCCCAACCTGCTTGGCATACATGAAAGAAAAGGCAAATTTCTCAAATATAATTTCTAGGCCAATGCAAAATTTCCTATTTTACAGGTCTATAACTTTTCTGCATACACCATACTATTGGATATCCAACGTTTCCAATCATTTGTAAAAGAAAGCATATTCTGATTCAAAGTGGAGAAACTGTTTCTAGGAGTAGATTCTAAACAGGGAACTCCTATTATCCACCACATAGATGACTGTGAGGCAAGGCTTTTATTCTAAAAGTGAGTGTTCTCACTAGTGAAATTTGACTTTATACAGATTTTTTTTATAAAAACCAAAAACAAACTGCAACTTTAATGCTGATATTTACTAGGAAATCTCTCCTACATAATCTTCTGGAAATAATATCCTAGTCAAATTTTCTTCCTGACAATCAAGACTCAACCTGTATATCAATGACAATAATTTTAATCCAATACCTTTTTCCATAACATAATGTAGAAATGTGAACTTAAACATGGGGTTGAGATATATACAGAATCAGACTGTGCCTAGTTCCATTTTCCCTCTGATATCTAAAACTTATGGATTGAAATGCAGTAGTCACTTTATCTATGCTCTCTAGGCTTTCTTCCCATATACTTCAGAACTGTTAGTCTTATACCCCTCTGTTCATAGACGTCTTCTATTCCTATTTCACTTTCAGTTTTGAGGGAGAACAGACAGAAAGAAAATAAGTAAAAATGTGTACCTCATGTGGCACATAAACCCTGCCAAAATTCTCATCCAATATTTCTCTTTTTATGACATATTCTCTATTAAAAAATCAAGCCTGTCTGTCATACTCTGACTGAATAGATTACTTAACATGATAAAATGTGACTTTCAGATGAAAATGAACAAATGAGGTAGACAGCTTAGGAGAACACTCTCTTTAACCACTTTCCCCTCCATCTGCTGTCCTCCTTGCTTATTGTTTTGAAGTACTTATCTTACTTCTCATTTCCATTTCTTCTTCTCTTACTCTAATCTAGCCTCTATTAATCCCAAGAAACTGCTTTCACTAACGAAACTGATCACCTCTGTGTTGATTAATCTAGTGGAGAATTTTTAGAACCCATTTACATTTGACCTCTCAGCAGCAAATAGACAACTCTCTTGTATTTGAAAATTTCTCTCCTCTTGATCTTATGATATCACACTGTTCTACTCTGCCTGTTATCTCTCAATGTGGTTGTTACTTCTCCTTTATCAGCTCTCCTGTAGCAAAATATTTAATTCTGAACTTTTTCCTGATTTTTTTTTGAAATGTTTTATACGTTTCATTTTTTACTTTCATCCTAGATGATTTCATCTACTTTCATGGCTTCAATTATCATCTACGTGCAGAAAATTCTCCAATTTACTTCTCTAGTTCTGCCATCTTTGCTAAATTCCATAACCATACAATCAACTGACCAACAGACTTTCCTACCTGGATTCCTCACAAAGATAACTCAAATTTAACATATTCAAACTAAGCTTGTGATCTCCACCTCCTTCTACACATACTCTCCCATATACTCTTCCTTTTCCTGGGTCACCTATTTCAGGAAGTATCCACTTGCTTAACTGTACTCAATCAAAACTTGGGAGTTACCCCTGCAGCACTAGAAATGTCACCTGCTAATTAATCTCTATTATTAACTCTCCAAAGCATCTCAAATAAATGTACAATCTAAGTCAAAACAGTGTGTTTACGGACTTCCCTGGTGGTGCAGTGGTTAAGAATTCACCTGCCAATGTAGGGGACATAGGTTAGATTCCTGGTCCAGGAAGATCCCACATGCCTTGGAGCAACTAAGCCCGTGCACCACAACCACTGACCCACAAGCCACAACTACTGAAGCCCACGTGCCTAAGCCCATGCTCCGCAACAAGAGAAGCCACTGCAATGAGAAGCCCGTGCACCGCAGTGAAGAGTAGCCCCCACTCACCGCAACTAGAGAAAGCCCCAGCACAGCAACCAAGACCCAACATAGCCATTAAATAAATTAATATATTAATTAAAGAAAAAACAAAACATTGTGTTTACTGTATAAAAACAGATTTAAGACACATCCTGACCCTGCTCCCTCCAACCAGATTTCCATTGCTAAACCAACCCCATACAGAAATTCTGGAGTTGTTTCTGCAATTTGTACTCTGGGCTCCTCCTCAATCCTTTGCCTCATTCATCAAGTCCTGTATACTCTACATTCTAAATATTTACTGAATCTCTTCATATCTCTACCTTATTTCTATCATCAGGTCAAAATCCTTATTACCAGAAGAACCTCCTAAATGATTGTCTGTAATCAAGTCTTCATACTCTATTCAGGAACAAACCAGATCAGCCCATGTTCCCTATTTTAAATCCTTCATTAGCTTCCTAATGTTCCCTTAAAAAAGTCCAAAAGGTCCTTCTCAATCTGGACTCTACCGAACTCTTGAAGCCGTAGCACATAGCAGCCATAATGGGATTCTTCTAGTCACTCTAATGTGAGTCTCTCAGAGCCTCTGCACGTGCTATTCGTGATCCCGCTTCCTTCCTCTCCTTGACCTAACCTACTCACACTCATCTTTCAGAGTGCAGCTAAAACGTCTCATCCTCAGGAATGCCTCATTTGGCTCCCTACCAGAAGAGATGAAGAGTCACTCATATGTTCCCCACTGAACCTTATTTCCTCTTTTATAACACTTATGACACTTGTATTTATTTTTTTTATCACATGTCTTTACTGTTAGATGAGGCAAAGGATAGCGGCTATAATCACAGGTACTGGAACCAGGCTGCTTGGATTTGAACCACATTTCTTACACAGACACACAGTGTGTGACCTTAGACAAATTTCTTAACCTCTCTTTACGGTGGTTTCCTCATCTGAAAATGGGGATAATAACAGTACCTGCTGTATAAGGCTGTGGTGAGAATTAAGTAAATGAACATATAAAAATTGCTCAAAGTAATGTTTGGTACAAAGAAAATGCACTATAAAGTTCTATGTTGTTATTATTATGGTTAATCAACTCTATTATTTTATTATTATTATTATTATTATTATTAATCAACTCTATGCTCCAAGCACAGGGAGCATTAGCTTTATTCATTCATGCAACCTGGTGCCAAGCCCAGTATTTGCCACAAGGTAATAGGCACTTAATATGAGTTGAATTAAACTACTTGTCTCTACATATTTCTTGGAGTCTTGGTTTCTTCATTAGTAAAATGAGGATCATATTAGTATTCACCTCATTAAATTACAACAGATGAGATAATACATATAAAATTCTTAACACAGTGCCAGTTAAATACTAAAAACAATAAATGTCAGTTATTTTTATCATAGACAATTCTGAGTTAGAAAACAATTTAACTAGAAATATACATACTGATTTGGTTAGCAGGAGAGTGGAACAAGTGAGCATATGCAATAGAAATTAAATAATGTTTAACTTTCAAAAGATGAACTGTATCACTAATTGTAAGAATCCAGACTAGTAGTTGGGGAAAAGGGGACTAGCCACTTCATTTTAAGCAACTAAGTGATAACTAGTTCTAAGGAATATAAAAAAAAAAAAATCTAAATGAAGTCTGATTACACTAATTTTTTTTCTAGAATTTAAAATATAGCATATACAGATATATTCCAGTTTGATAAATACTGAACTTATGTTTCTCACTACTACAGCAATTTTCCATCATTAGATATTTATTTAATAAAAATTAGAGTTGTCAAAGTACACTTAATGTCAATTTAAAATACTGCTTGATGTAACATTGTCAAGATGATATTACTAAAATAAAATTTCAACTTGGTGACAGTATATACTCTTAAGGGAATAATACTTAATGCAAGACAGGTTCAGTTTTTCCATTCCCAACCTACCCTAGAAGAATTAGTAAAATCTGCTTCACTGGTTTCTGATCATCCACAAGTCTCTTTCTGTAAGTACACATTTTATTAATGTTAAAAGTAGTCAGCTTATATAAAATAATAATGGATAATTAACATTTATGTTTCTAATGCCTATAAATAAGCATTTTTATTTCTTTAAATCTAGAATAGAAAATGAGTGTCTGAAGATGAACAACTGCCTATAGGTGTTAAGTTTCCAAAACTAATGGCATTACCAACTTCCACTTAATGATTATCACTGTGATGAATATAAAGCAACTTGCTACAGTCATGGCCAAAATTTAAAACTCAGGCAAAATTATTTCCTTATACCCTCTCAAAAATTAAATGTTAAGATTATAGGTTTCTTTTGTTATTGTCATTATTGTTAATAAAAGAAGGGGGAATTTCTGGCCTAAATATTTTTAACAGGAAAAATTTGTAGTTTTGGTAAGAGGCAAGAGAAATATACGCCAGAAGAGGACTTTTCCCCTTAAAGTATAGTAGTTATAAGAGATATAAATAAAAGGAAAATCAAAACTACTCATTAAAATACATTGTTCAAACTAAACAAAATGCATGACAGATATAACTGTGCTTATTCCAACAGTTTCTAATCAGCACAGAAGGGTTGTCAATGTGTGTGCACACAGCCCTAAATTTGGAAAATGGTACAAAGTATTTCATAACAGGATAAAAACAATGGGCATGCTGTATACTTATTTCCCTATCATTATTTCTTTACAAAGTATTTTGATAAAAGAAAATAAAAACTATTGAGGCAACCCCGCAGCCGCACTTATGGTCTTAAGGGTTAGACTAAATATATTAGACTAAGTGTGGTGTTTTTTTTTTTAATTTAAGATAAATAAGGAAAACACTAATTGCAATCAACCAATTCAATAATGTGTATGTAATTATTGAAAGAAAACAAATCTTGTCAGTGAAACAAGTCAATTACAATTTAAAAAATTTTATTAGTAACATTTTTATCATAGTAATCCCTTAAAATAAAGAAAATCTATGAACTACCATGGGAAATGAAATTAAGCAACATGTAAAAGCACAAGGACACCTGGAAGATGAATACTGTCAGGTAAGTATAAAACTGAATTATCAATTAAAAAATATATTAGTATCTCTTTAAAAGTATGAAAAAGAAATTTAAAATATGCTTAAAATAATCATTAGAGATATATTCAGGAAAAAACTTATTAAATGTACTACTTTTCCCATTCTACAGGATAAAATCGAGAACAGGGTCTTGACAAAGATTAAAACTTGAAATAATAGCCTATCTGGGGACACCAACTATTCCCTATACCTTTAACCTTTTCTACAAAGATTCTTTCTTATTTTATAAACATGCTCAGTTTTGAAATTATAACCCCCTCCCAGACATTACCTTTCCTCTATCTTTTCATTCTTAATTGAGTTTACTGAAAGTCATCTACATACCAATGTCACCACTTTAAAAAAAAAAATCTTTCTCCTCAAACCACTGCAATCTGGCTTCTCTCTCCATCTCTCCACACATAACTGCAGTGCCAAAGCAATCAGTAACCCACACACTGCCAAATTCAAAACCTTTTCTCTGTCCTTTCCATATCTGGCATCATTGCTTCACAATGCACTACTGACCATTTCCTCCTTGAACTTTTCTTTTCTCTGGCTTTGGATATGGCATTCTTTCTGCCCTGCCTATTTCTCTGATCATTCCTTTTCTGTCTCCTTGGCCAGATCCTTTTCTCTGCTTGCTTCTTGTAGTACAGACTTTCCTCTTTTCACTTTATCCTCCTTTCCTAGACAATTTTACCCACTCTCGTGGTTTCAACTGTTATCTGTAAATTGACGATTTCTAATTTTCATCTCCACCTCAGACTTCTCTGGTTACTTCCAGAATCATATCATATACCCATTCAACTTTCTAAGATATTTCCCCATTTGGATGTCCAAAAGTACTTCAAACTCAACATATCAAGAAAATCTCATGTATCTTTTTTCCCCTATAACGGCTGTTTCTCCTGAAATCCCTATCTTGGTTCATAGTATTACCAGATCACCCTATCAAGACACCTGGATATCATTCTCTCATTTTTAAGAACTAATTAGTCTCAAATCCCATCAATTCTAGCACTTAAATATTTTAAAAATCTGTCTATTTTTCTCATTTCCCACTGCTATCACCTTAGAATGGACCCCTCATCATCTCTCACCTGGCCTATTGCAATAGCCTCTTACATGGTCTTGCTATATTCGATTTTACTCCTTTCCAATCAGCCATCTATAAAGCTGCTAAAATTATCTAGCACATGAATCTGGTCATGTTTCTCCCAGGCTGGAATAATTTCTATAGCACCCCACTGCTTAAAGAATTTATTTACTCATTCATTCAACAAATACTGTTTAATGAAAACAGATACGGTGTTAGGTACTGAATATATTATAGTGGATGAAAACATTTAGAGAATACAGAGAAAGACAGGCATTAAACAAACAATCCCTCAAATAAATGTCTGATTACAAATTCTGACAAACGCAACGAAGGAATATAGTAGGTCACAAAGAGAAAAAGAAGGGAGAACTACTTCAGATTAGAATGTCATATTACTTTTGGGAAAGTAATGTCTAAGTGAATTTTGATGAGCAGATGTTGAAGGGATAAGCATTTTTGGTAGAGGGAAGAGCATATACAAGAGATCTGAGAGGGAAATGAGCTTAGAACATTAGAAAAATTGAAAGAAGGCCTAACTGGTAAGAGCTTAGTGAGTGAGGGAAGGGGCCAGGTCATGTAGGGCTGTGCAAGCCAAGGTATGGATTTAGACTGCCTTAAGGGCAAGCAGACAAAGTTTAAAAGCTTTAGGTAGATGAATGACATGATTAGATTTACATTTTTAAAAGTTCACTCTGGCTGTTGGTAGAGAAGAAATATAGCCTGAGTGCACGTGAGGAGACCAGTTAAGAGGTTACTGCATTAGTCTAGGTGAGAAAGACAATAGTAGGAAGTTTCTATTAACTTTTATAGTAGAGGTTATCTTTTAGGTAATATAAGCCTATAATGCAGAAGTCCCCAGTACTTTAAAAGATGTCATCCTGATGATCAATAAAAGGCATGTAAAAGCTCAGGATTTAATTCATTTGGATATACTGTCATTAGAACATTTCTGCTCAGAGAACTTATTGCAAAGTTACACTGATGATGGTCTATCATCACGCAGCTTCTGCCAAACCAACTCAAATCTGACCTTTTATATAACATCTCTACTCATGTGACTAAAAGGCATATCATACTTTACATGGCCAAAAAAATAAAGAACCTTTTGATTTCTGCCTCCAAACTAGTTTACCCTAGTAAATGGCACCATCATTTACCCAGGCACTGATGGCAAAAATCTGGGAGTTATCCTTTATCCTCATCTCTTTCTGTCATATGCCATAACATATATAAATTAATTACCAACTTAAATATTCAATACAATTCTATGGAAATTATTCTGTAAGATTAAATAAAATATGAATTTGGCTACAAACTCTCTGGTAGTATTTACATTCATATAGCCTTACCAAAAAAGATTATTTGATTAGAGAGCAGTTTTAAACAGTAGTACAATATATTATAATATAATGCTATAATTGTGTTTTACACCTTAATTATTCTTTACTGATAATACCTCTACAATAAATGTATAATAATAAAGCACATATAAGTTCTTAGTTCTCAAATTCATTCACTAATTCATTCATTCATTCTCAAGAACAGAAAAACCTATTAGCAAATATCTGTCATCTCAGGTCTATAAAGAATAATAAGATCAGATGTACAGGAGTTTTCTAATTTGTTTCAAAATTAGTTTGTAAATAATTCTCTAAGAAGACAGTTAAAATTAGATCTATTTCACACTAAATAGGTACTTCAGCAATATTTCATTTCCCCAATCCTGTTGACAAATGAGTCATCCTACATATGTAAACTTTTAGCCAACTAAAGCTTACGGCTTTAGTGCTAATTTTTTCTTTTTTAATTTTTTGAAAAATATTTGTAGTATCTACTTCATCAGCCTCCACTCAAGGCTTCAAGGTGGATTCTATACCTCCCCTGCTTCAAAAGTGCAAGTGGAAGTGAAAGCTATTTTCCCTTCTGATTGCTGGCTTTGGAGCTTATCTCTGCATTCACAATTGTATTCCTTAAAGTTAAAGCTATCAGGAGTTTAACTATCAGATAAGTGAGATGTAAAACCAAGTATCATTATCATAGCAATGCAATAATACAGAACATTATTATGTTCAAATATCTTTTTCTAAATTAGACACTAGGTAATATGCTAACCTCCCTTCCACAGTTCTACATAATTTTATGATAGCTAGAATTTTAAAAAAGGGATCAATTTTATATCCATTACAATACTGTTTTAGGAAGAGATTTCAAAGTTGGCATAAAGGACCAAAGGTAGAAATTAGCTTATCCAGGAAATAATTTGCATAGGCCAAGGAGGCCCTCTGTGCATAATACCACCTAAGGTAATTGAGCCCACAAAATACTGACTATTAGACCATAATCAAAATGCAAGGCTGTGAAAAAGTGAGAGAGAGCTTGGTTTATGCATTGCAATAGATCTATGGATGGATGGGTATAGCGCATCTCCTGTTGCACGCACCCTGTTGCTCGTCAAGTGACATGGATCCGAGCTGTTTGTTAACCACAGAAGAAGGAGAATCTGAAACAAAAATGAGATTTCAACTTAAAAGTAAGCAGCAGAAAACTGCACAGCAATGTCATGATCATCTCTAAGCTTAAGAAACAAATGTATAAGGTTGGGGAATGTAAGTAAGTACTGTGGTGTGTTTCCCAAGCAGTGAGTAAGCAGGGCCATGTGCTTAAGATATGTTATTCCAGGCAAGCATTTAGCAGCTTTGAGAGAGTTGTGAAAATATTCTTCTACTTCCATGCATATACCTTTTATCAAATTCACTTAGCACAGGCAAAAGGTTGCAAGGCAGATAAAACAGAAACAGGGTATCTCCCTCACTAAAAGGAAGACTCCTTGTCCTTCTCAAATCCTCTCTCCAGCTTCTTAAGACGGCTTTCATTTTGGATTGGAGGATTCAAAGCATGAAATGAGATGCTCACTACACTTAGCTAGATGTTATCTTGAGATGAAAAAGGAGCTCAAGTGAAGATTTAAGACAAAGAGAATGGTTTATAAGAGAAATACTCAATGAAGTAATTACCATTACAGAAACATAGATAACTTTTAAAACTCTATGGTATGTTGTGCATAGTAAAACTGTACTGTGAAGGCTTAGGTTTCTTTAGGTGCCTGGTGAGAAAGGGAAAAGAGAGGCAACGAGAAGGCTTATGGTCTGGGCTTCATGCTTTCTACCTTGGCTTCAAATAGAACATCTTATTTTTATCCTTTGGATATACTGAGTTTCTATGTAAAAGAATTTGTTCTATAAATAAATGGGTTCTATTGTTTGTTGATTCCAACTCCGGTTTTGACAACAATTAGCTGTGTGACAGAGGACAAGTCACAATATTTTTAGGTCTAACACTCTCCTTCCTTTCTGGTCATCCTAGGGACCTGGTAACTAAAAAAGGCACTGGGGAACAGAAGGAGGTGGCTACTATTCCTGGCTTGGGTTCCAGTTTCCTACTGGAGCTACAGGAAAAGAGAAAATGTGGAGAGCAAGCATAGCTCTCCACTAAATGTAAAAATAATTCCTAGTTTCTAACAGCCTATGCTCTAGTTCTTAGCAAATGCTGTTAATAAAACAAAAACTCTGCACTTTTGACTGGTCTATTCATAATGGCATGTTATTCCCCCAAAGGTAAATATTCTGATTTAAGAGTGTCCTTAACTCAACAGCTAAGAGTTTTCTAACATATCCTCAATTCTTAGCCATTTTATACCACTTGACTGTTTCAATTTGTATACTTAGAAGTCTGAATCCTGCTACTGGGACTACCTGTATCAATTTTAAATTGTCTACCTTGTGAGATAACCAGTGTGCTCATAAATTTTTGTATTACTAGATTTTGATAAAGCATGATCATTATTTAAATAATAGCTTTTACTTAAAATATCCTTATTTATCACCTCTTCATCAGAATATTCAGCTCACCAAATCTGTACTACACAAAAGAGAAAGTGGGAATGACAGTATTTTAATCAGTTCCCTAATCTAGCCATGCTTTTTTTTTTATAAGATTTCTCAAATATCCATTTCAGAATTAGATACAACATTCCTATCTATGTTCTTTCTGAAGAGCAGATGAGTCAGTCTTTAGAGAAAACCAAATTATATTCTTTAAGAAAAACAATAAAAAATGTGAGTCACAGTGAAATAAATTCTGGAAAACCTTCCTAGAAAGCCTTTTATGAAATATTTTTCATCCCTTTAGATTTATTATACATTTCATTATACTGTCATTAAGAACCCTCAGAAAACTAACAACTCTCCAAGCAATCTTTTTTCAAATATTTAACCTTTTCATGATTATGGAATGTACAAATCTTATTAAAGTGCATCTTACGTAAGTTTTTAAATAAAATACATTGAGAAAGGATCTAGAAAGCTGTCATCTCCACAAAATTGTGTGTTTTCAAACTCGAAGTATTTAAAATATTAACAAAGTTTAGGTTAAGACAGAAAGATAATAAACTAAAAGGGCTTCCTTTTTGGTTTTACAGTCTGTCATAGATACTACGTATAACTGGGGAACTGTCATTTTTTCCATGTTGAAGACCAATCTTTAAGAAGAAATCCTCCTTGATCATTGCTTCCATTCTATTTTTAATTTTGGATACCATGCAACTGTTTTTGGAAGGATTACTTTCCTGTCACATAAACATCTGAAGTAAAATGTTTCTATATGACTAGATATTCATAAATACAATACCCATAACTTCTAACTCACAAAATATTTCCAAACATTAACACAATAATCATCAGAATATCTAACATTAAAAAATAAACAAGTATTAGTTCAATGCTGAATGCTTCAGTGTTTGCATACTCTACTCCATCTCTCTGCGAAATATCTTCTAGAAAGCATTAACACAAAATAAAAATCTGACCATACGGCCCAATGATAATTTATTACAAAATGCAATACAGTTGGTCAGCTTATTGCAAATATTTTAAATTATTATGATTTTTAAAGTAGAGATAAACTTTAAGCAAAAGCTCCTTCAATCTAAGCTCAAGGTGTCTCGTGACTAATTACTGTGCATCTCCAAAAATTTTGTGTTTTAGTTTTCAGGAAACTCTTTAGCCCCTTGACATCTGAACTTTTTCAACTGTAGAAAAAAATGAGGAATATAATCTAAGTAACAAGGACTCTTTAGTCAGACTCCCTGGGTTCAAATCTGACTTTTCTATTCAGTAATACTGTAACCTTGGGCAAGTTATTTAACGTCTCTAAGTCTCAGTTTCTCCATCTATAGAATGGGGATAATTACAATATCTACCACATACTGTTTGTGTGAAGATTTAATGAGATAATCCTTGTGAACTACTTAGATAGCACACAGTAAATGGTAAATTAATGTTATTACTTGCTTGTTTTTCAGTAACATGGTGCTGAATGACAAATGATGACAGGAAGCTGTTCTAAAAAACATGGAGCATGGTCACACATTTAAAGTGCTAAGAGACTCATCACTCAAAGCAGTTAAGAAGTACCTGCAGAACTAGGTCAACATCACATCTGATTTACTAACTGCTTATGTTATAACCACTAAAAACCTGGGTCTAATGCATCCATTTGAGAGGTATTTCGTGTAACTGACATCATGGGCACTGTGGGGAACTGGACATTGTATACAGCCTGCTCACACAGGACTGGGTAAGTGCTGATTTTTTCCAATATGGCTCAGTTTTGAAAAGCCCTTTAAAATATTCACCAATGTTTTATACCCCTTAAGGGGTATAAAAATTACTTTTTTATTTTCCAATTGGCAAAACCGTGCCATAAAGTGAAAAAACAGTTCCTACCTGACACCCTCTCTAGGCTGGCTCCATGCTCCAGTGGGGCTCTGTGGTGGTTGGGCCAGTACCAGCAGACTCCACAGGGTGCTGTCACTCTGAGCAGGAGCCAGCAACCCATGACTTCAGGGGACCTGAAATGGAAAAAAAGAGTTGGGTTTAAAATCAGCCATATGCCGAAGGCCTCTGCCACAGTTGGTTACGGCATTCATCTGATGAACATCCACACAGCTCATTCGAAACCCTGGATGCTCTCAATCTGACATGGTGTAATATGAGGATGCCTTGAGGTAGTAAGTTAAAGCTACTATAATTAAGATAGTCCATTATTATATGTACTGTTCTACTTAGGAGTATAAACACTTTATACAGTATTCTCTATCCCATCCTTACACCATCTCTATAAGTTATGGCAGGCCACGCTACCTAAATAAATCAATAATTGGGAAACTGAGGGATAAAGCAGCCAAATGCCTTGCCCAAGGTAATCTGTCACAGGGCCAGGGACAAGAACTCAGCCAGTTTAACACCCAGGCAGTGATGTAATGAAGCCAAATTCATCTCTTTATGATTAAAAAAAAAAAAAAATCACTGAAAGACTAGAAATGAGTTGTGATGTATTTCCTAAAAGCCTAGAAAAAATGCACTTTTTAAAAAAACTAAAGTGAAAATATTTTAAAGAAATATATACTGACTTTGAAAAATAAAAATCTTGGAAATTAGCTATGAATAATTATCATTTACAGGTGTTCAAAAATTCTTTTAGAGCAGTGGTTTTCAAAATGTGCTTCAGAGAGCAGAGGTGGCTTGGGGGTGGCAAGAGGGACAAGGAGATGGGTTGTGATTTCCTAACTCTCTTTATATTCAATCACAAGTGTCACTTTTATGTATTTTATATTAGAACTTCCCCATGAAATTCTGATATCACACCTGAAAAAAGGGGGGGGGGGCAATCACTGTTTAAACATATCTTAACATCTACCTCATATAGCTCATTTTAAATAGCATTTGGTGCCTTGGAACGATGTTTTAGTTTTCAATTGCCAAGAAATATTGGCATGAGGCACCTTGCCATTTGATCCCATTAAAATGCAGATTATCTGTATAAAATGGCTTGATGGTTTGATCCCATTTTCCTACAGAAATTAGGTATTAACTTCATCTTACACTCAGCCTTTCACAAAATGTCCTCATGAGTCCTATATTTTGAAAAGAGAATAAAATATTTCCCAGACAACGTAATCATTCAGAAATTCTACACTTTTTAAAATTTCTTGGTTTCTAAATCACATTAATGTCTCCTTTAAGTATCTTATACCTAAAAGGCTTAAATAGGTGAGAAAACGATAGAAATAACATTTGTTGACAGTATCATTACTTGCTGACACTGTGAAGATATCAAGATATAATGGAAAAACGTTTTAGGAGAATTGCACAGTCTTCTATTGTTATAAAGGTAAAATCTAGAATGTTAATTCTGTGCTATCTATATTGATGATTTTAGCAGTCACATGTAGATGAGCGAATGGATCAACTAATGTCCATAATACACATACACAAAATTGTATTCATATATCATGAAGTTTAAGACAATGTTTTGCTAATCAGTACTCAAATAAAACCTATCTCCCTGTTGAATTTCATAAATTTAATTCCTATTCTGTATTTTTATAATTTGAATGTTTCGAAATGAATTTTGCATTACGTCAACTCATCTTTCCTAGTGTCCAAAATTTACTAAATGTACAAAATATATATACTTTATTAGCTGTCCTTTGTAACAAACTAACCATACATTAATTAACTGTTCTTAAAGTTTTTAATTACCAAATAGTGTTCCTGGCATGTGAGGACAGAATAAGACAAAAATAACACTAACAAATGAACCCAGGGCATGTTACAGGTTAGACTTACTATGGGTCTCATATGAATGCTATGTTAAAAGTATATGATATAGGTTAGGACTGCCATATATACATTACTAATAAGAAAAAAAATATCAAATTGTACACTTTAAATATATGCAGTTTATTGTATGTCAATTGTATCTCAATAAAAGTTCTTAAAAAAAAAAAAAGCATATGATATAGATGAAGTATTTCACCTTGTAGGTGAAGGAAGCAATATACATTGAGTGACAGCTCTAAGAGACTCTAATATTAGTCCATGTGAGCAGCCTCAGGGGCCCAATAAGTTGTTTAATAAAAAAATTAAGATAACATGTCTCTCAACTTCAAAACTGGCAAGGTGTCTAACTCAACTTTGGCTTTTTAAAGATCACCACAAATGCACTGGTTATCAAACTAGGAACTATTAATAAGAATGAGGCTTAGAGTTAGGAAAACAGCATCTTATTTTACAAAGACCATATAATCAACCTAAAGCTTTCTGATTCTAAAAAGAACTTGCTTCAATTCAAATTGATAAACTAGATATAAAAACTGTGTCAATATTTTCCTAATGTCCACAATATACATTTCTCTACCAATAATGTACACAGTTTTGTTTTATACTCAAATTCACTTTAATACTTGGTTTGTTATCTGCTAAATTTCAGTATTTTTTAAATATTTATACATGTAGGGACATTTTATCTTCCTTCTTATTGTTTTATATGTTGTATATTTTTACTTTTAAAACTCCTGAGCTAGAGTTTTATACACAGAACAAAATCAGAGCAAAATGTCTTTTTAAGTGTCACACTATAATCTAACCAAACTTTCTTGTTAGTTTTAAGTACAGGAAAAGATTTTTCTATAGTGTAAAAACAAAAGAGAGACATCTTTGCTTGACTGATATTCTATTAAAATCACACTAAGTTAAAAATCAGATCCATAATTTGTTCCAAACATCACACCTATATTGCAGTTATCTAAACCGATTTTATCTCACCATGGTATTACATAATATGCTTTTGTTACCACAGCACTTAGTGGAACAGATATTTATAAAGTGGAGGTTGTCTAGTTCTGCCAATATACAGATTAATTTCAATTAATTTAATCACAGTTCTCTAAGTAATTAATTCCCAACTCATCACTCCTTCCTTAGGGTGGCAAAATAAAGTATATCAAAGTAGTATAATCTCATTAGTATGATAGCACCTACTATGGTACCTATAGTACAGGATACATAGTATCTATTATCCATCTTGAAAGAATTAAGTTGACAGATTATTTTATGCTGTATCTTTCACTAATTCTTTCAACAAATGTTTATTGAGCATCATGAGCTTTTGGGCCATACAAAAAAAAAAACCTGAGCCACTAAAATACTCAATGAAAAAGAGAGTGGTTCAGATTATTACTGTCTTATCAGAGTTTTATAGCATAAAAACAAGAACATAAAACTGGAATATTTTTGCTGCCCTGTATATCAGAAAGTTGATTATGTGTAGGAGGAATAAGTAAGCAAATACTGAAAATTTTCAAATAATTACAGAAGGGGATGATTGAGTCAGCATGCTAACATAGCCGAACAACATTATAATTCTAAGATCTAGCATTACTAGGTTTATATGGGAATAGACATACTGGTTAACTTTCAAAGCAAAAAAAGAAAAGAAAAGAAAAAACAGCTAGGAGCCATAAGCACAGATATCATTTCAGCATATAGAAAATTTCAACAGAAATATCAATGCAGGCTCTAAGTTCACTAGATTATTAGATAGTAGCTCATTAGCTATAAAAGTAATACATATATGCCCTTTTCTAACATTACAAATAAAATAATAGATATTTATATTCATCTCTCTAGCAAGTGCTGCTGCCAATCTGTCCCTCTAGCCACGTGATGATAAATTTCACCATATGCAAGAAAGGGAGGGAAAAGCTGCAAGCGCATCAGCTTTCTTTGGAAGGGGGAAAGGGAAGCATCTTATTACACAGCAGCAGTGTTAAAAAATCAACTCTACCAGCTGCTTAAGGACACTCGACATTAATAACCTGAAGCCTGAGGGTCCTGTGAAGAGCCCTCATGAGAAGACTGATCAGAAGTGGAAGGCTGTTGCTGGGTACGCGCAGCTAGCTCCTGCTGCCTCTGCTGCTCAGCCTTCTTAAGCCTCAGTTGTTGCAGGCGCTTACGGAGCAAAGCTATCTCAGGCCCTCTTAGAAATTCTGACACAGACAGAAAAAGAAAGGTGAAAGATAGTAATAAAATAGAAAATAGTAAGAATCTGATTATACATTAAAGACAGAAGGGTATAAATAAAACACGTCTCATAGAGGAATACTGAAAACAAATTACTCATAAAAAACTGCTGATCATTAAATTATGATAAACTGTACACACTTACACACCCAACTGCTTCTGCTTAACTATGATGAATTAGACACATAGAGTTCTGTAAAAATATTTAAGTAATTAAACAGAATGAAAGTAAAATCTTCCATATGCAAGACATTTAAAAGTGAGCATTCCTTTCCTAATTGCGCCTTTTTACAATACTAAGAAAAATTTAAAAATATCAGTTACCTCATTTAATCTATATACAAAAACTACTAATTTCAATCACATAATAATTAAGATTATGAAAAAGTTAATGCATTTGGAAACAGCTCTTGAAATTTATTAGTGGAGAGCCCTTTAAAAAGTAAAAGTTACACATTTTTCAGCTAAAAGGTTTCTTTTTATGTCAGAATTATCATTTACTTTTTATTTTAAGCTGAAAAATATTTACATAATCTTTAAGATTTTCTTAAACTTTATCTGAAGCAGTGCTCATAAATAGAAACATGAAATTCTGCAGAGAATACTGAGTACCCACTAGGTATGAGGCACTGTTTTACGCTTTGGGGAGAAAGAAAATATTGAACAGAAAAACCAGCCCCTACTCATTTGTTCTGAGAGGAAAACAGACGTCAGTGCCCACACACACACATATGTAATATGCATGTATGTATGTGTATGTGTCAAGCGCTATGTGATAACTGCTATGCAGTGAACCAGGCAGGGTAAGGTAAGGGTGATGAAGACAGTGGGGGATGGTTGTCGTTTTACGTATGGTCATCAGGGAAGGCTTCTCCTAAGATGATTTTTGAACAAAGACCTCAAGGATATGAGGGAGTAAACCAAATGGATATCTGGAGGAAGTGTTCCAGGCGAAGGAAAGAGCAAATACAAATGTTCAGAGGGGGGAGTGTATCTGGATGTGGGATATATATAGGTAACAGCAGAAAAATTTGCTGATAGTTTGGATGTAGAGTGACCACAAAGTTTTCGGTGTAGATAACAGGAAAAATGGAGCTGCCACTTATTGCAAAGAGGAAGAATGAGAAGAAGCAATTAGTAATAGAGGGAAGAAAAGAATTAACAGATGTCCAAGTGGAGAAACTGAGTAGGGACTCACTGTAGTAGTCCAGATTTACCAGTAAATCTGGATTTCGCTGGTGATGTTACTTTACGCCACCAAGGGAATAAGTGATAATAAAGAAGTCTAAGAACTAAATTCTGGGACACTTCAGTGTTTAAAAGAAGGAAGAACAGGAAGAGTAAGGAGAATCTAGTGAGGAGGCTGGAGAGCTGAGTGAGCCAAGTTTTGTAAGCTCGGTGATGAAAGTGTGTCAAGAAGGATAAAGTAAGCAACTGTGTCTGCTGATACAACGAAAAGATACTGACTGAGAACTAACCACAAAGAAGACCTTCACCACAGCCATTTTCAGTGAAGTCACAGGGGCCAACAATTGACTGGAACAGCTTCAAGAGAAAGGGGAGCTAAAGAAGTAGAGGGACAAAGCAAATACACTTTTTCTAGAAGTTTTGTTGCTGATGGGGAACAGAGAAATCAGCTGATTGTTGGTGGGAGAACAGAATCAAGAGAGATGTGTTTGTTTTAGTTTAGAAGATAATACATATGTTTGAACGCTGATGGACAATGTTTAACTGGGAAGAGGAAGAAGACAATGAATGAAAAGAAGTGAGCAAATGTCCGTGAGTAGACCAAAGGAGATGAACTGCAGGGGAAGAGAGGAGGAACTGGCTTCAGACAGGCATATAAAAATTTCATCCACTCTAACCAAAGAGGAGGCAGAGTACACGGGTAGAGATTAGTTGTAGATTTGATGGAGGGAGCACGTGGAATTTCTCTCACTGACACTGACAGCAAATTATTCAAACCAGCAAATAATGTTCAGCCTCTTTTATATAGATAAGAGTGTAAAATTTGGTTTATTGTTTCAGAATCAATCATGCCAGAGATACTAACCTCTTGTCACCATGTCCTCTATTAAGAATTTTATTCAAATGGCAGTTAAGATTTAACAATTCAAGTGTCATCATAGTCTTTCATTGCTAGTTCCTCCTAGAAAATTCTCCAGGACCAAGTAGGACAGTATTCATTAACAAATAAATTGTGTTGCTCAATAGTATAATGCCTTTCTTTTAGATATATACATAATCCACAGTTATTGTCAGCATAGTAGTAACACTTTCAGCAACAGAAAATGAAGCATTTTTATGCAGCCATAAAGTCTGTCATTTTATACTTCAAAAGAAATTACCAAAAAGAGAGATATTACAGATATGTCAAGTTTGCTAAGAAAACTGAAAAAAATCACAAAAACTTCACCCAACTTCATGGTTGTTTCAAACCCTCTCTCTTGCACTGCCAAATGTTTTATGGGGATATGAGTCTCCATCCTAGACCCACTACGTGATGCAGCAAATCAACAGCAGGCTCTAAGTATAAGCAGTGATGCTCTATAACTTGGAAAATCAAGATTTAGTTATTAAAAAAAAAAAGATTTAGTTATGATAATGTCATAAACCATTAATTCAACGCACCCAGTGCTTTTCAAAGAAGAATTTGTTGGTTTACTTGAATGCTGGTTTTTATGTCTCCCCAGCGAAGTTTAAAAGAAAAAAAAAAAAAGAAAAAAAAAGTGAGGTTAGGGAAAGAAGTCATCACACAGCTAACTAGGAAAGGCAAATATTGAATTAAAAATTCCAAGCAGAAATACCAGTCTAAACAAATAGTTCTGCTAGCAGTTTGAAATATTAAAGGTACATAAGATACATACACATTACATCTTTTTAAAAATGTATAAACAAACATATATAATTTGTAACATGAATAAATGCTTAGAGAATTAATTTTTGTTAACATTAGCCAAAATCGAAAGTGAACACAATGAATACCTTTAGGTTGAATTTTAAAAATAATAAAATAAAAATCCTCAACAATGAGTCAAGAACTGCTAATGGGAAATTTGTACTTTCATTTCCTGAAACTACTAACCTTACTCTTCTTGTTTTCTTCTGAAAGACTCTAGGCTAGTCTCCATAACGAGAATTCCCACTGATGTAAAAGAATAATAAACTATAGTTGACCCAACAAACATCCATTTGGTTCTAACCTCAAGTCCTGCCTCTCTTCCAATACATAGGGTCTTTTGTCCTGGACACTGGATTACTTTTTATATCTAATTTGGTGGTACTTTATCTGCTTGCTATCAACTGTCCTCCACTCCCAACTTGCTCCTTTGTCCAGGTGATCCTTGTATATTTTTTCTCCTAGAACTGGTCATGCCTTTACTGACTTCCAAGTTCCTCTGATTTCTTCTTTAGTTTCCGCAAAGTGGTCACTAACCTAATATTCCCATTTGTTTCTAATCTTTAAATTGCCTATATTTCATCTGACTGGATCCTGATCCCTTTTAAGAAAACTATAAACTGGGTATCTGGGCTTTGTAAGGTTGGCTTTGCTATGCCATAGAACAGCATTCTTACTTCCCCAGGAATTTTTCTACAGAGCTCAATTCAGCTATAAAGATTCTGAAAGGACCTAAATAAATGTATAAACCTAAGCAGACACAGTAACTTGTAAGTAAGCAGGAATCCACACATAAGCCATGATATACTATCTTAAAAAAATTGAATTCTCATGGTCTGAGTAGTCCATTAATTAGAAACACATGGATCCTTTAGCTGACTCACTTTTCAAGGTGAACCCCCAAAACTGAATTTTGTAGGTACTGATATGCCCATCCAATCCAAAGAAACCACCTTCTCTTCCTTAGATTAAAATAAGACCAAAGGAGGCAATTAAACTATAACACACAGGAATGACTGCCTCATTTAACACTCTCTCATTATAAGAAGCTCCTTACCATGTGAAAAAATCACAAGTAACAAACAAAATGAGGACATTTCTAGGCTTAGTTTAAGAAACAACTAAAAGTAATGTCTGATAAGCATTACTAAGAAAGAAAAAAATATTTTATAGTTACTTTGAAATGCTCTTTATAAATAAAATTATGAAGATTTCATTTTAACCTATATAGTTTCAGCTCACAGTTATATCTTTCTGGTTTTTAAATAGATAATCTCATAACCATTTTCAAAGGCACAGTCTTTTGTTAAATATTCAAGAAAAGACCATGTATAACATGAATCAAACTGTCTAATTAGATTCTGGGTTATGTATATAGAATGTAGTTTCAAATGGTCTGACTATGTGAATGAAAATAAAATTCAAGAATACGAAGGGTGAAGAAGTCCAAATTTTGAAAAAAGATCTACCAACTGACTTCAGATTTCACTTTAGTATATTTTATCTTCCTACTTCAGCTATAAAACTCAAAGTCAACTCTGTGGCCCCCTCTAGCTACACTATCCTTCAGGTATGTGTTTTATACACCTCACTGTGGCTCCATTTTTCCTTCCTACTCATATTTCTATCTGTCTTGGTTTCATCATTTATCACAATGATTTTTTAAAAGTATTTCCACAGGTTACCCATAAAATATTTCTGGAACGAAGTAAAAAAAAATATCTATTCAGTTTTATGTGGTCTGGACAGCCAAGGGCAAATAATGTATCCAAAAACAATAAATGATTGGATATCCATTCACAGCATCTTCCCTAGATATCACCAAATTTGCGGAGTGTGCTGGAAACATCCAGATTGAATGAAATGGTACTGAAACAATAAAGACTATAAATAGCTAAATATACCCTACATAGGTTATACTAGTTTAAAGATAACAGTCTTAACAGTATCATTAAACAGTGACTATTGTTGGGAAGAAAAAGAGGCTCATGTAGAACAAGACAGATAAAATCTCTGTCTTTATGACAACATGTTCTAATAAGAGAAAATAAGTCATAAACAAATCAGTAAAAAATAATTATAAATTCTAATAACTACTTTTCAGGAAGTAAATAGGGCTATATAAAAGAGAATAAAATTTTAGGAAGGGTAGGAAAGGAAGATCAATCTAGCTACTAGGGTAGTTATGAAAGACCTCCCTTGGGTGACATATGAGCTGAGAACCAAAAAAAGAAAAGGAAAAGCGGAGGAAGAGCTCCTCAGATGCAGAGATCAGTAAGTACAAAGGCTCAGAATCCAAGAGAAAGAGGCAGAAGAAAACGGCACATTCAAGGAACAGAATGGAAACCAGTACAGCTAGAGTGTAATGATCATTAGGAAGTGAGAACGTGATATGAAATGAGGCTAGAGAGGTAGTCAAGGGCCCAGCCATATAGGTTCTTCTAGGTCCACAGTAAGGAGTTTGAGTTTTTTTTCTCTTGTATTTATACTTATAAATGCAATTAGAAGTCTTTGAGAGGTTTTAGACAGCAAAACTATACAATCTGATTTAACATTTTAAAATACTTATCCTGGCTGCTGCATGGAGAATAAATTATAAGGGAACAAGAGTAAATGAAGGGAGATCAATTAGTGGACAATAAATGATGTAAGATGGAAAGAAGTAGAATATATTTTAGATACAGAACCAACAGGACTTGCTGATGGGTTGGGTGTGGGACATGAAGGAAAGCAAGGAATCAGTAACTCACAGGCTGTTAAAATAAGCAGATGAGCAGTAATTACAATTTACTAAGATATGAAATGACCAAGATGAAAGAGATTAGTGAGATGGGAAGGGTAGGAAGATAAAATTAAATTTTAGTTTGGACATGTTAAACCTAAGATGTCCAAAAATAAACAGAAAGAAGTGTCAAATGAGCAGCTGAACACAGGAGTGTGTAACTCAGGGTAGAAGATCAGATTGTCAATATACATTTGGGAATCATCAACTTGGAGGAGATATTAAATGCTATGGGAATTGATGCAATTAATCAGAGATAGAGTGCATGCAGAGAAGAGTACAGACTGCAGGGTTCTACCAAAATACTGAGAAGTAATTAGAGAATAAGAAATCTCAACAATGGTCACTGAAAAA
Source organism: Hippopotamus amphibius kiboko (assembly GCF_030028045.1). Lineage (NCBI taxonomy): Eukaryota > Metazoa > Chordata > Mammalia > Artiodactyla > Hippopotamidae > Hippopotamus > Hippopotamus amphibius. The sequence continues at coordinate 139,034,944 of NC_080188.1, read as the reverse complement.
CAGCCAGAGCTGCTAATAGGAGTAAGTAGGCAAAAGTGGTATCATAGATGCTAAAAAAGGAAAGTGTTTCAAGAAAGAGGTGACAAACTATGTTAAATACAACTGGGTTAAAAAATCTAGTAAGTATGAACAAAGAAGTATACTTGAAAATAGGCAAAATGGAAATCACTGGTGACTTTAACAAAAAGTTTCAGTGAAAAAGGAGGTTAAAAGGCAGAGTAGAGTTGGTTGATAAGTGGAAGATGGTAAGAAAATGGAGACAGTATATGTAAGCTACTCTTTTGAAGACTAATTATAAAAGGAGCAAAGACATGAGTCTGGAGGGGAATGCGGGACAATTAAGAGATTTTTTTAAGACAAGATAATTATAGAGCATGTTTGAGACAGAAAGGAAAAATTCAGTAGAAAAGGTAATAATAAAGATGCAGGAGAAGGAATGAAGTCCTTGACAAGTTGGAAAAAGATGGGAACTGCACTGGCTAGCTTTTGTTAGGAGCAGATACACTTCTTCCCAAAATGTGACTGCTTCTTCCACAGACAACGTGAGTACAGGTGCTGGAAAGTTGGGAGATTCAAAAGTAGGAAAGTGAACACTTTTTTCCTCCACTGTGAATGAAAGAAGGTTATCAGCTAGGGGGTGGGATGAAGGTACAGGGCAGTGCTACAAGTTTGAGAGACATGAAGGTGAGAAATAGACATTTTGTCTAGTTGCTGATCAACAGTGTTGAAAGACTGCTTTAAGGCACAGTGCTGAGCACCCAATGAAATCTGTGGTCTTGAATTTCTTCACTCTCATTCAGTGACAACTGCAGACTAAGAGAGGACAAGTAATTAGGTTCAATCACAGACAGAGCTTTGCCAGGCAAGTCTTCACATTCCCATTGTTCCTCTCCTTCACCCCAGCAAAAGTGATAGAGGAAATGCAAGAGACGTGAATGAAAGATACAAACATTTACATAAAGAGGTATCCACAGCAAGGCAAGAAGCATACGTTTTCATTTTCTCTCTCTCTATACAAGGCAGTAATAGAAATCATGGCTCTAAGATGACACTCCTCGCCACATGGACAATTCCTACTATCCACAAACCCATCTGGACTTGGAAGTGAATAAAAGATTGAAGAAGAAAAAAAACATAAAGAGCATTAAGTCCTTATTGTTAAAATGCTAAACTCTAGGATTATGAAAGGCTTATTGTCAAAACAATCACTGACATAATCTTTAGATGTTACATCCAATATCAAATGATTTTCCTCAACAGCAATACCATCTTGGTAACATGAAAATATTTCAATTTTCCATAGTTCAATCTGCCAAAATTCTTTTCATAACCTACCAGTTAAAAGTATTTCCTATCTTTCTTTGAAAAATTCATAGACAAAAGTGCCAAGTAATGTTCAGTGTCACATGATCATCACAAAAATGTTTTTTTCTATGTCAATGATTCAATGACTACAGTATTTAATACTTACATCAAATATTAAAAAGGATTCAGTAATTTGAAATGCAATATTAGAATATGTTAAGTACTGATGACAAAAAGGAAAAATGAAATTCCGTACTAAGTAGTTTACTCAGAAATGTGTTTAAGAAGCAATTGGAATTAGTTAAGATTCAGTGTAACGTGAACATGAGATAGGGAATCTTCTTGCTAAGTTTTGATCAAACTTGTAATTGATCAGACTCTTTAAGACTATTCCCGAGAATGCTATCACTTTAAAAAGGATTTTTCTTTTTTATTTTATTACCAATTTTACCTGTTTTGAAAAGCAAACTTTTAACTGATTCTGTCCCGACTTCCCAAACTCTCCAAAATATTTTATTTTCCCACAACGTGAAATGCGTTATCAACTAGAATGTGGAAAATCTAATTTTATAGCTCATCTTTAGCTTATTATTATAGGTCAATTGTACACAAGTGTTATTTAACAGCCACATAACTGACTCTGGCTTCTATTCTCATAGAAATTCGAAATGAATTACCAAAAATGGGATATACTGATAAAAGAGCACTTAATTTAAAACACCACATATTTGGTGATCTGGCATCAGATTTCACAGAAGCAAGAATAAAGTAACAGCTTGCCAGTTAAGCTGTTAGGAATTTTTTTTATATAGGTTTTAGCTTAGGCCTGCCAGCTGTATCTTTAGTTGCTAATATTTTTGATTATATATCAAGTAAAATACTTCCTTAGAACTAAAACCCAAAGAAAAATATGATGAACATCTTATTGGTTATTATAATTACGTGTATACAGTTAAAATGCCAAGAAAACTACAGACATATCTGCTAAAGTTCACCAATGTAAACACTAGTACATTCCATAGCTGGAGGGGAGGGGGGTGTTTGAGCATAAGAAGTTATAATATTGAGAGGAAAAGGAATAAACAATTTTAACAGAATTTAGCAGTTGATTTTTTTTCACTCACATCAAATACCAAGAAGACAAGGATTTGTTAAAATATTTTTTTTCATGTAAATACAGGCAAAATAATTCTTTTGGTAAATTGTATATATTGTTAACAAGCGATCACATAAAATTCACCATAAGGAATGTATTAAAAAGTATTTCATGATTTGAGGAAAATAATAAAAAAAATAAAAACAGTGGATCTAATAATAATCAAGGCTATATTTTCACTCTCACTTTAACACAGACTTACAACCAAACAAGCCTAAGAAAGACACCTCGGTCTATAAAAATAATCGTTAAGTCAAGTGCATTAAACTATACCAAAACACTATCTGCTGGTACTTACATATTTTAAAGAATTGTCCTGTGTAAATTAAAGATTCCTGCTATTTGTTAAAATTCATGCAAGTGAGACACACTTGAATTTTGTTTTTAAGTTACACATTCACATACTACATGTCACTTTCATCATGTATTCCAGCAAGAATAAGGTGATGTGATTTAGTATCTTTCAAAATAGCCCAAAAAGAAGTTTCATTATCAGCAATCATCAGATGAACCATAGCCTATTTAAAGAGTAACATCCTCACCAGACTGATGATGTGTATGGTGTCCAGATGCCTCAACAGACTGCCTTTGTTCACTGACTGGAGAAGACAGCAAAGAAGTAGAATGAGGGCTTTCTGTAGAAGATGATGCCGAATGAGCCTGAGCTGGCATTGCAGAGGATGTAGAAGGCTGAAGAAACTGTTCAGCTGGAGTATCTACTTCCATTGCAGCTTCACCCACTTCCACATCAGTACTTGATGGGACCGTAGGAAGAGTTGAAACATCTGACTGACTAGATCCACCTTCAAAAAACACATCGTAATACAATTTCAAATACTAAATGCTTTCTAAAACCAACTACTCTAAAGAGGTATGTTCAGGAAATATATGTGTGTGTGCACGTGCGTGTACGCATACACGCACGCACACATACACAGAAATAGATTATTTTTGGATATCAAAAGCACCCACTGGTGGTTTGGTACATTTGACCAAAGAGGCTAATTAACAGACGTAAAAAGTCTACCTATAGTACATTCTTGTTATAACAGTCAACCTTTCCAGCAAAATGCTCAGTACAGTAGCTTGACTTAGACAAAGCTAAATAACAGCTTGCAAGATTCCTATAAATAATTTCTAGTTCCTTAAGTCTGAAGGTGATGATTCTGATTTATTAGCTGGATAACAGGACAATAGACTTTTATTAATATATTTCTACTCTACAACATAATGTCCTTGGTAAAATATTTAATTAAAAAATGTTATTAACAAGAGTAAGCTACAAATAGGTCAGAATAGAATTAAATTCCTGATTCCCATTTCATTAGCAGTAAAGTTTTAACCACTATAATAACATGATGCAGTCATGATTTTAAAAGGCTTGAACACCTACTATGTGTTGTGCTAGGCCTTGTGCTATCTACAAAGGAATAAAGAATCCTCAATAAACATTTAAAATTTCCCTGATTTTTCTTCAAATCTATAACATTAAAAGAAAGATAGAATGAACTAATCAAGTTCATGTCTTGCAAGATGCAACTACTATAGAATGTGAAAATTTTTCTTTTAATAATTTTGACTTAAATATTTCTTAGCTTAAATTTAAGTACAAATGTAATAAGTCAAGCAAATCCATAGTTAAGAAATTTTAAGTTTATATACAGAATTTAACAAGAGCCATTTATCGATGAAATTCAATAGAATTTTTCATTTTGTGATTGTAAAACATTTAGGAGTTAACTTTCACATTCCTGATTTTTGACAGAGGCAAGCAACTTGCCAAAGACCACAAAGCTGGAAAGCAGTGAACCAAAATATGAAAACAGGTCAGCTAACACCAGAAACCGCAATTAATAGTCATTGTATATAAGTAACCAAAAGAAGAAACTTTTCAATTATATAAAACTTATCTACAGAGTTTTATCTATATCCCTTCTCAGAGTACATACAAAAGGACTTACAATGGGGAATATCAGACTCTCTTATTTTTTTTGAGAAAAGGAAAAAATGAGGGTTAGGTCTAGAGGAACAAACTATACAAAATACCCTTTGTCATCTACTGCTCCACACAAAACGATAAGAACTAAGACATGAAATATGGCATACATTAGATGACATAAATAAAACTGACTTCAATGAATAGTTTTTGCAAGTTTTCTGGTAACTTTAACTAATAACAAAAATTACCTCTGGGTCGAGATCTTCCTCGTCCTCTATTGCTTTGTGCGACTTCGCTTGCTTCTTCAAACCACCTTGATAACATGTCAGACATTCTCTGCATCAATGACACGTTGGGACTCTGCTCTCCTATGACAACACAGGTTTTATCAGTGAATTTAGGAATAAGTCAGGGTCTTTCATTAATGCAAAAACCTTGATTTGAGGCCTTTAAAATGAAAGCATTTTTAAAAAATCTAATTGCCTAAATAAATTATATGACTGTATATATAAACCTATTAGGACTATTATCACATTTTATAGTAAATGTTTTGTTTTGTTTGTTTCCTTGTTTTTAAAATTTTTTTGGTTCCATTGGGTCTTTGTTGCTGTGTGCAGGCTTTCTCTAGTTACGGTGAGCGGGGGCTACTCTTCACTGCGGTGCGCAGTAGTTTCTCATCATGGTGGCTTCTCTTGTTGCGGAGCATGGGCTCTAGATGCACAGGCTTCAGTAGTTGCAGCACACAGACTCAGAAGTTGTGGCATGCAGACTCACTAGTTGTGGCTCGTGGGCACTAGAGCAGAGACCCAGTAGTTGTGGCACATGGGCATGTGGGATCTTCCCGGACCCGGGATCACACTCACGTTCCCTGCATTGGCAGGTGGATTCTCAACCACTGAGCCACCAAGGAAGTCTCTATAGTAAATGTTTACACGAATGACTCTCCATCTGCATTTTGAGTTCCTCAAGAACAGGACTCACATCTCCTCTTTGCCAATTCTTAGGTACTTCCACACTCCCACCCCTACCCCAAACCACATCTTTAGTTTTAAGAATAGACAGCTAGGAAGGGCTCACAAATTCTAAGTTGAGCAGATTAAAAGAAAAGTTTGACCTCTCACTTAAATTTCTTTAAGGTGAAGGCTTTCCCTCTCACTTAAATTTCCCTAAACTGAACTTATTTTTATCATCATTTAGTGAAAATTCCATGAACTGAAATTAATTCAAATCAAAAAACTTTTTATTTATCTCTTTCCTCCCTGATTTTCTCCCTTTAAATATACGCTTATTCTCTTAAGGACATTTTCAAATTAACTATCACATCAAATTGAAACTGTGACAATTCTATTCTACAATCATGTAATTTAAAATGAAAATCATTTGTTTTTGAATTCTCTGTGAAAACAGAATTTATTTTATGTTTCATTACCTTTAAATAATGTAGCTTTACATTTTTTAAAAATAAAATTTATTTATTTATTTATTTTATTTATTTATTTATTTATTTATTTCTTGGCTGTGTTGGGTCTTTGTTGCTGCATGCGGCCTTTCTCTAGCTGCGGCAAGGGGGGGCTACTCTTTGTTGTGGTGTGCAGGTATGCTAAGATATGTACAAAGATGTTTGTTACAGCCTCACTTATAATAGTGAAAAAATAGTGAAAAATATGGAAACAAGTTAAAACATTAATTTTTAAATACCATATTTTAAAAAAGCTAACCAAAGTTTAGTTACCATCTCGTTCTCGTTCACTCTCAGGCCTTGCTCGGGGTCCAGTATCTGACCAATCACCACGAAGTCTCAAACGCTTAACTGGAGGCTGTCGTAACTAAAAGATGAGGAGAAAACTCATTTGCTCAATTCTTAAAGCACACTGTAAATCTAACAGATTCTTTTCATCTCCTTACTTTCTTTATTGAGATGCTAAATCAAAATATGAAAGATAGCCATAAATATCCATTGATGTCGACAGCCTACACTTATTAACTTCAACCTAAAGTCTGAACGCAACTTTAAAATCATGTAAATGTGATATCTAATCCTACCTGTACCACTTTCCAACTGACAAAAGGAAAGTTATCCAACCACATTGAGCCTAAGATTTCTATTATGATGATAAATATAGTGTGGGTAAAGTACCTACATACCTAACTGGCAATAGGAGCAACCATTACTTTGTTATTATTACTGACAAGTTGTTCTCTGGTTGTCCTCCCAGCATCTATTCCACTCTGCATTACTCACCTCAGTATTACTCAGCATTACGCTACACCTCATTGTTCTCACTCTCAGCTATTAACTTTTCCTCCTACTTCAGAGAAAATAAAGTCAGTTCTATAAAAATGACAATTTCCTCAGTCGCATTCTACAAACTTATCTGTATCTACTTCTTAATTCCTTCCAATCTTTCTCAGGAGATGGATCATTTGTTTTGTTTAAGCTTAATCTCTACCTGTGCTTTTTATTTCATTCCTTGAACAATTGTTCTTTCCATACTTACATTCATTTCTCTTCGTTCTTCCTCACAATATGCTAAAGGTTCTTATCATTTTCAATAAACAAAACACTACAATTTCCTATTTCTATCCAGCTGCACTCTTTTCTCATGCTTTCTGAAGCTTTATTGTCAATACTCTTTGAAAAAGTCCATATTCATTCTATTTTATCTACCACTCCTCTCTCAATTCACTGAAGTCAATCTTATGTTCCCATTTGTCCAGAGTTCATTCTCACCAATATCACCAATGAATGATCAACTGCTAATTCACTGATCAAAGATAAAATGATCAAAAATCAATTTCTAATTCAAATGGCACCTTTCAGAGATTATTTTATTTGATGTCTACGACATCTGACACTCAATCGCCCCCTTTAATTTTTACATTTTTAACATCTTTTCATTGAGATATACTTCACACACCACAATATTTACCCTTTTAAAGTAGACAAATCAGTGGTGTATATTCACAAAGCTATGCAACTACTTATATCACACTAATCCAGAACATTTTCATCACCTTAAAGAGAAACCCTATACCTATTAGCAGTCATTTCCCACTTCTCCCTCTACTCACCTCCTGGCAACTACAAATCTACTTTCTGTCTCTATGGATATGCTTATTCTGGACACTTCATATAAATGTAATAATATAATATGTGGCCTTTTGTGTATGACTTCTTTCACTTAGCATAATATTTTTCAAGGTTCATCCACACTGTAGCATATATCAGTATCTCATTGCTTTTTATGGCTCAATAATATTCTACTTTTTGAATATACCACACTGTTATTCATTCATCAGCTGATGAACACTGAGCTGAGTTCTTTCTACTTTCTGACTATTGTGACTAATGCTGCTATGAACATATGTGCAAGTTTTTATGGGGACATGTTTTCAATTTTCTTGGGTATATATCTAGGAGTGGAATGCCAACTCATGATAACTTCTATATTTAACTCTTGAGGAACTGCCAAATGGTTTTCCAAGGCACCTGCACTACTTTATACTCCTACCAGCAATGTATGAGGGCTCCATTTTCTCCACATTTTCATCAGTACTTGTCACTGACTTTATTTTAGCCAAGCCAGTAAGTGTGAAGTGGTACCTCACTGGGGTTTTGATTAGTGATACTGAACATCTCTTTATGTGCTTAATGGCCACTTGTATATCTTCTTTGGAGAAATGTCTATTCAAGTCCTTTACCAATTTTTTAATTAGGATACTTGTCTTTTTATTGTTGAGTAGTAAGTGTTCTTTATATAATATATTCTGGATACTAGATTCTAAATCATAAAGCAGATATATGATCTGCAAACATTTTCTCCCATCCTGTGGGTCACTCCCTTTTTTTTTTTTAACATAACATTCATTGACTTTTTTTTTCCTCCTCACAATTAAGCAGGTTTTGATAGAAATTTGGTGATAACTTAGCTGTAAGGAGAACAGGAAAGGGAAAAAAAGAAGAAAAAAAAAAACCTCTCCATTCTCAGCAAAGAAAACAGGAAAAAAAAAAACCCTACAAATTCTATATTATGTATAAGTATGGTTAAAAGCAACTGAGAATAACAAAATCTGCTGAAGAAGTCACAAGTGTGGCAAAGAATAATCAGAAGATTAGAGGATGCCTAATGTGGTAGCTGTCTAAAATCTGAGATAAGTAATCATTTCCAGAAAGAGAGCGCCTCACACTATATGTAAACTGTATTTAGAATAACAAACTAGAGCTCTGTTCCACGGTTACAAGAGAGAAATTTTTACATTATAAAGGCAAAGAACTAGTGTTATAACCTCAGCAACTATTTCTAGAACAAGATCTTCCAGTTAAAAACAGTTCCAAGTCTGATTTTTTGAGATATGCGAAATAACCTAGTCAAGAATCCTGAAAATGGTACAGCATTCATTCAATCAATCATTCAATAAAAAAAAATTTTAGCACCATTTATGTGTCAGGCACTACTCTAGGTACTGGGGAAAGATCAACATACAAAACATACAAAAATCCCCAGTGTCACAGAGTTTATAAAATACATGAAATTAAAGAGTAAAATATACAGAGAAAGTGCTAAGTGTTACAGAAAAAAAAAAATAAGGTATCAAAAAAGGGAGACAGGTAGTACCAGAGAATTAAGGGTTACAGTTTTAAATAATGTGGTAAGGTAGGATCTAATGGAGGAGGGAACATACCTGGGGGAGATCATTTCAGGCAAAGTAAATGCAAAGGCCATAAGTCAGAAGCGCACTTAGTCTGCCTGAGTAAATAAATAAGAAGATGTGGCTAGAGCAGAGTAAATAAAGGACAGAGCAGTAGAAGTAACAAGAAACAAGTGATATAAGATCTTGAAGCCACTGTAAGGCCCAGTTTCGTTTTGAGTGAGGTGGGGAGCCATTTGGAGTGTGGATCAGAACAGTGGATGATTTGACTTACATTTTAAAGGATTACTTTGGCTGCCTTGTCACTAGCTATTGGACTGGGGGAGGTGGGCGTGAAAGCAGGGACCTGGTAAGAAAGCTACGATAATAATCTAGGAGGAGAGATGCTGATGCCTTGGATCAGAGTATTAATAGTAGAGTGGGAAGTAGTACTACAGATTTTGGCTACAGGTTTCCCCTGCTATCTGAAAGCAGAATATTCCTACGAAATCTTTCATAAGTCGAAATGGAGTAAAGCAAAGAAGCAATTACCTTGGGACACATCTTACTAACGGATGCACAAAATAAATTGAGATAAAGCACAAAGATGCTTGCAGACACAATTCAGTGCTACAGCAGCTTGATGCTGAGATGCCAAGTGTAGTTCCTTGGGAAGGAGTTAGGTGGTGCCACTTGCCACTCAGGGTGTGCACTACAAACAAACGCTGAATGCTATTTTCAGTTTTCATCTTTTTTTTTTGTAAAAGCAAAAATCCTCTTTGGATTTTTTAGTTAGAAAAAGCAGGTACTAATAAGCAGGTCTTCAGTAAAAGCAAAGTGATATAGAAACAAACATTCAAAAACTTTTAGGGATAAATTATGAGGACCAGGAGAAAATGAGATTGTATTCAACAAAGCAGTCCAATAATGCACTGGGTGGGTGGTGAAAATGTTAAAAAGCTATGAGAGAAAAAAGAAAAGAAAGAAAAGACAATAGAAAAAAAAAGGAATACGAAAATAAAGGAAAATGAGAAGCAGAAAAAATGTGAATAAGACAAAAGAATATGCTAAATAAAGAAGTGGAACGGGAATTCCCTAGCAGTCCAGTGGTTAGGATTCCTGGCTTTCACTGCTTATGGCCTGGGTTCAATCCCTGGTAGGGAAACTAAGATCCCACAAGCAGCACAGTGTGGCCAAAAGAAAAAAAAAGGGGGGCGGGAGAGGGGGAAGTGGAATGAAATAGAAATTATTAGAGGATATAGGAAATAAAACAGAAAATAAAAAGAGACCCCAACAAATTAAGAAAATATAAAAATAAGAAAACATAAGGAAAAAATCATATATTAAACTTTTCTTCATACCTTAAAACTTTGCTCAAGTGTTTCTTATGTTCCCAATCAAAAACAATTACTCCTTTTGGTCTACTTATAAAGAACACAATTCTTACATACAATTCTATTATTTTAAGTTTCACACATTTATTTATTTATAAACTTTATTCCTTTATAAATTTATTTATTTGTAAATTCCTGAATGAAAGATCATGTCTTTGTCACAGTCATCCTTGATTTTCTAAATTTCACTACAGTATACAATACAGTAGGCACCCAATAAATATCTGTTGAGTTGAGATGAGTTTGTCTGAACATTAATGTCAAGGATTTAGCATAAAACACGGAAAGAAAAGATGACAAGATTAAGAGGTGGACAGGTTATTAATTTATTTTTCTATATAAACTTGTGAATTGTTTCATTTATTACAATAAGCATAATTTATTTTTATAATTTTAATTCGTTTTCAGAATTATTTTTCTTAATTTAGTTAATTCAACAAAGAATACTGAGAAAAACATGTTCAAAAAAACCAACTGTTCATGACTCAGCCTCATCCACTTGGATTATATAAACATCTTTTGGCGAAGTATTCTATGGTATAAAAGCTAGTTGGCTGACTTAAAATGTTTCTGCATTTCCAGCTCTTTCATTATGTAACAGTCACAAAGTTTGACTGTAACTTTACTGAAGCACATTATCTCAAGAGGAAATTGCATAGCAACAAAATGACAGAGCAGGTTTCACATTTTCAATCAGACCCGTAAACTCAAAAATAACTTTCATCAGCTATCATACCCTCTTCTTCATCAATTTCCTAATTCACTTAAACACAGTGCCACATTTAAAATCCCCAAAATACGTTTATAAAGTAATCTTGATTTTTTTTCTAATTTTATAGCCCTCTCAACCTGCAACTATAAGAACTGGATTTAGTTTTGCATCTCATAGGAATTACAAAATTGCTGTTGTTCTTTAGTACCTTTAAAACGTATTCATGTATGCATTAATAAAAGTTGGGCCAATACCTAAAAGTCACTGATAATTAATAAAAAGCAACGATTATTTTCAAAAGACATTTATAATCCAAAGAATAGAGTGATTAAACATAGGACACTGTAAAATAAAAAAGCCAAAGTGAAAAACATGTGGGGAAAGAAACTTAACAGGCTAAAGTAAACATTTTTCTACTGTTGTGTACTGTCAAGGATATATTATTTCTGGTTTTTGCATTTCATAAATAAGAAAATGATTTTAGAGTCATTTTAGGAAAAGTAATTCTTTCACCTAGTACATAATCTGTATCTGTATCTATAAATTGATTAAGAAGAGGGTATCTATAGATATAGATATACATAGATATGTATATATAAAATGTAATATATAAACTTCCAAAAGACTAAATGTTTATATTCATGCACCAATAGGAGTTTCATCAGTTATCATTTACTACTCACATGTGGAGAGCAATCCCTCCTCCCCTGATTCTGTGCATGTGTTATGTTGTGTGTACATGTACATACACTGTAACTTCTCTTTTTCTCACTCACTCATATGTATCAATACTTTATAAAATGTACCTAGGGATAATATTACATGTCGCTAGTTCATGATTATGAAAGAGGCAGAATCAGAAGAGAGGAAGGACTGTTATCCACATATGAATAGTAAACTCTTGCATGAATATACACATTTAGTCTCTTGGAAGTTTATACATCACATTTTTTTTATCATTTCCAAAGCCTTTTCTGCAGCTGTCAGAATTGTTACTCTTTCTTGCCTACTGCTATGCATCCATAAACTTGGAGAAACACTTTGCTATTAAATATTTTCTCTTTAAAAATATTTTACAATACTTTCATCTAGTGCCTTATCCTTTCTTATTACTTCCATTCTTTCATGCATGTTTCATGTCTTTGCTCCCTAGACTGTAAATGCCATGAAAATTAACTCCATTTTTTGAAGCCCTTCAGACCCTTGGAGTTACTGAATTAATGCTCCAGGAGTTAGTGAATTAATGTTTTCTGAATTCAATAAAGAACATGGTTTTCAGTAAACTTACCTCTTCTCTTCTCTCTTCTGCAGAAGGAGTTTTAAGTTCTCTTGCTGTATCATCTTTTGGGTCAAAAAGATATATGTAATCTGAAGAGTAACTAACAAGAATCTCTTGACCATCTTCACTGTAACACAGAGATGTCACCCTGCAGGACTTATTATTAAGATGGGAAGGGATAAAACGAGCAACCATTCCAGTAGTTCCTCGACCTGCATAATTACCTAAATAAGAAAAAATTAATTGTTTAAAATTCATAATGTTTTTCAAGAAAAACACTTTTAAAACTCTTATCTGAATTACAAGATATACTATTTAACGTAACAGTATAAATCCAAGCTATCATATTCTATTTCTGGAAAAGACTTTAATCAACAGCCAGATTCTGTATCAAAATAAAAAGGAATATAGTATATCTTCCAAAAAGAATTCAAGATTTTCTAGAATTCCAGATTACATCAATTTTTTTTATTGGAAATATGAGTTATTTAATCAATTTAAATGATTTGTGATTATAGTTACACTTAATCATCTCTTAGAAACTCTCCAAATTAAAATAATATAATTTTTATAATATAAAACAGAAAGCTGATATTTACTTAGCATACTAGGATAAAGCAGTACAGTATCTTTTTAATATGATTTACCTTTTACTTTATGTCATTAAAAGATTCTTGACTGCCATGAAATTCTCCTCTTTTAAGATAACAGAGTGGGAATACCACTCTAATTTTAATTAATTTTGGTGGTCGTCAGTATAATATCATACGGAGAGGTACAATTGGCACTTTGTGTCTGCAGGCCCAGGAATGCTAAATTCTAAGAATCCCACAAAGCTGTGTTATCCTGCACTCTGAGGTTTTGCCCTGCCCAAAATGCCAATCATGTCCCATTTATTGAGAAATGATAACTGACCCTACAGTTTCATATTGTATTACTACTGTTTCCCCCTAAACATGCATATCCAAATAGACAAGACTCCTCAATCACAGTTCAGAAAAAGAAAAAAGATCCCATCTGGTTTTCCCATTTCAATAATCTATGTCCATTTTCACTGGACATAAAATGACGCTGAGCCTAACACTGTTAATTTCTGGCCAAGTCCACTTTTATTTTTAACACCTTTATATGTGAGTATATACTTGGGTGTGTGAGAGAGACAGAGAGAGAAATCTTGACCTTCCTTGGCAGAAAATGCTAATGGAAGTTGGCTTTGAAGTGAATATTTCACAAGTGGTTTGATTCCAAAGCGCATGAGGAACAAATAGGAGTTTAAGAAACTTGAATTCAGTATCGTAGCATCATTTACAGTACTTTAGCTAGGCTACTAAGAGGGCAAAAACATATACTATACATTAACACACACCCAAGTCACTGTTCTTTCCTAACTTTTCTCTCTACCACATTTACTATTATCCCCTTGATGGAAAAGATGGCAGAGAAATTAGGAAAGCCAAGTGTTGTCGGCTGAAGAGTGTCCCCTGAAAATTCATGTTCATCAAGAACCACAGAATGTGATCTTGTTTAGAAATAGGGTCTTTGTAGATATAATCATCAAGATGAGGTCATACTGGATTACAGTGGGCCTTAAATCCTATGTAACTAGTGTCCTTGTAGGAAGAGGGAAATGTAGACACAGATACACACAAGAGAGAAAGGCATGTAAATATGGAAGCAGAGACTGGACTCATACATTTAAAGGGATACTAAGGGCTGCCAGCAAGCTCCAGAATCTGGAGAGAAGCAGGCAAAAGGTTCTCCCTGAGAGTCTCCAGCAGAAAACCATCCCGCAACACCTTGATTTCCGACACAGCCTCCAGAAGTGTGCGATGATAAATTTGTTATTTTAAGCCACGCAGTTTATAGTAATTTGTTATGACAGACCCAGGAAATTAACACATCAAGTGTTATAACTTTTTAAAGTGATAAACCGCAAAAAACATCACCCTGACAGGGTCATAAAAACTTGGTGAAATGCTATTTTTTATAATAATCCATAGTATTTAAATACATTCTATTTATTGAATTTTATGTCAAACCAATGAAATTTTAAAACTGCAACATGTCATAAAGATTTATCTTTTGAACTGAAAGAATCTCACTTTCACTAATATATGTCTTTGTACCTGTAGCTCTTGTGCCTAGCATTCGCCGATCATATATTCGTACTGAGCTATCAGAACAACCAACAGCAAGATAATATGGTACTGGTGGACAAATAGCTACAGATGTGGCAGCACGTCGGCAGTTAATTAAAATATCCTATGAAAGAAAAAAATACCAATTACAGAAGCTTTACAACAGATAATATTCTATTGAAAACATTTTCCCTTCAATTAGAACAAGAAAATCTTTCTCAGAACTCCTAATTCAGTCTGTATGACAGTGAGGGGGGAGAAAGCACACATGCCTCCTATAATACTCCCATACTCAGGAATAAAATGAACATCATCTTTAGAAATATTAAAAAAAAAACTCATACTTTACCTATGTAATATGTCATTAAGTCATTAATGTCATTAGTAATGCCTGCTATGACTGGTCCACTGGAGAGTAAAGACGGAAGTATAATCAACCTTTGCCTATGATAAGTATAATGATTATTTTACATGGTGCCCATGATATTTTAACTTTAATTACTGCTATTAAAATATGACAAAAATATCATAACCTGATTTTAAAATTTTATATTTTTGTTAACTTGTAAAGTCTTCCTCCTTAGCAGTTCAAAAACAAAGTATGTACACACATATATACAAACTATGTCAGAGACAGGCTTTACTATAAGGTCACTACTTATCTCTATAAAGCATTAGAAAATGTAAGCACTATCACCCCAAAAATATAGCCTTAAGGTATTCTGTTAATTCTATACTGTTTTGTCTATAACTCTACCTCCTCGCTCTTTTCAGAACAGCCAAGTTTTTAAGTTACATTTATGCTAAGTTCTATGTATTTAATTATTGGCCTCACAACATTATTCCTATTACATAGAATTTATTCACCAAATTCTGTTCATAATTCTAAATTTTTAGTATTTAAGAAGTAACCTAGGACTTCCCTGGTGGCATGGTGGTTAAGAATCTGCCTGCCAATGCACGGGACAGGGGTTCGATCCCTGCTCCAGGAAGATCCCACATGCTGCAGAGCAACTAAGCCAGTGCACCACAACTATTGAGCCCGCGCCCTAGAGCCTGTAAGCCACAACTATTGAGCCCATGTGCCACAACTACTGAAGCCACGTGCCTCAAGCCCGTGCTCAGCAACAAGAGAAGGCACCACAATGAGAAGCCCCTGCACCACAAAGAAGAGTAGCCCCTGCTTGCCACAACTAGAGAAAGCCCGTGTGCAGCAATGAAGACCCAATGCAGCCAATAAATAAATAAATGAATTTATTAAAAAAAAAAAAAGATTTACCCTAGTTACCAATTTTTCTTAATACTGTGTCTATTCATTTTTACATATAAAGAAATCAAAAGTTTTATTGAGAAAAAATTTAACAATATTTCACTTATTAGCTTTGCTTTATTCTTCAGTTTTACAGTTTTTGATTATAAAAGCAAAATTAAATCTGACTACACCATATACTAAAATATCACTTAAAAGAATTTGTCCTAACAAATTTTAGGACCTGTTATTTACTAAGAAATAGGTATACCAAATGCCCCTGATAAACAACCTTCTCTTTTAAACTAATGTCTGCCTTCAGTTCAATGCTCCTAATTGTGTGTGTGTATACATATATACAACATAAAGATTGACAAAATTTTTTTATTTCTATTTTTTTCTTCTCTGTTTCAATGTATAAAATTACCTTTTCTCCACCCAAAGCATGTTAACAATAGTAACTGGTTTAATTAGTAAACACTCAACCTGATTACTATTAAACTTTTTTTTTAACTGTCAGTAAAAATGTATTTAGCAATACTTTCTTATTTCATTTACTACTCAAAAATGATCTGAGACAAAAGCTAATGTCTAAATAACATTTAGGGTTAGTTGTCTGGGGCCTTGACTGATTTCTCAGGTCTTTTTCAAGCTTAAAATATTATTTAAAAAAAATACAAAATTGAAAACAAAATACAAAATTGATAGTGAAGCTCTACCTTTGGGAAGTGAACTAAATCCGAATGAATATGATAAAATGGTATCTAACCATCTAAAACAAAAGATAACATATAAATAAATCTTGGTTTAAAGGACAAGATAAAAATAAAAGGAAGATACTAATCTACTTCATGCTTTTATCACTGATACTGGTAAGCCAAAACTGCCTCCATAAATAAATGGAATGTACTGATAAATACTTCAAGTTTTTATAATGCTATGGTACATACTGAACAATTATATAAATTTTCATAAATATATTCGAACTGTACAATTTAAATATACCTCTCTTAACTATTAACATTTTAATTAAGAAATTTTTTGATTATAAAATACATACTTATTGAGGAGTTTATAAAATAAAAAATGTTTAATTTACCCATAAGCTCATAACCCAGAGATACCTTACTGTCCAATTTTAATCATAACCTTAATTTTTTTCATCATTTGTACAAAAACTTGATTCTTACGTCTTTGCAATCTTCTTTTGTGCAGCTAGTTTTGATGCGTGTATCAAACCACCTAACAGTTCCATCTTCACCGCAAGAGAGAAAAGTATACGGGTCATTAGGTACAGTCATAATCTGAAGATGAAAACAAAAGTACAGGTAATGTTAATAAACATTTAAACAGATGGCTTTGAAAAACATTATTACTATATCATAAAATGATTAAGGCAAAAGCAACTAAGGACCATTTATTTTAATTATTTATGACTTACCCATACCATAATGCAAAACAGTGCTTTACATACAGAAATATTCAAGAGGTAACTGTTAAATTAATGTGATTCATTACTTTGAAGTCTGAAATTAATGTACCTTCAGATAGAAAGCTCTTTAAAATTATAAACTCCTAACAACCTGACAAGAAAAATTGTACCCTTGGAAGCTTGTTCAAACTTTGAATAGCCAATTTTTTATGTTCTCTGGATATGAATTCATACTTCTATTAGAAATACATTATAAAATTTTCATCTCTGATAATGCTTATAAAAATTATATGATGCTAAATTAAGTATTTAAACTGACCTCTCAAAAAAATTTCTGAGCAATGGTAATGGTTCTATAACAATGTAAAACTACTAAATGTCACGAACTGTACAATTAAAAATAGTTTGAATAGCAAATTTTATACACGCATATTTTACAAAAATTAAATTTTTTAAAGAAATTAAACATTTTAGATATTCCTGTATCCCCTTCTGGTTTAACAATAACACTATATAAGTTGAGGCCCTCTGTAAACACTTCTGTCCCAACATATTCCCTGCCCCTGTCCTTAGAAGTAGAACTACCAAAATTGGATATTTAGCATTCCCACGTAGGTTTTTACGCACCCATAAGCAATAAACTCTGTATAAACGAAAAAGTTCAGATTCATTAGTCATCAAGGAAATACAAATTATAATTCTAAGTAAATATTATTACACATCACCAGAATGACCAAAATGAAAGAGACTTGATAATATCAAATGTCAATGTGGATACGGAGCAACTAGAGTTCTCACACATCATTGATGGGACTGTAAAATGGTACCATCACTTTGAAAAACCATGTGTCAGTATCTACTAAAGCTGGTCATATGCCTCTTCCATGACCCAGCAATTCCACTACAAATAAATGTCTGCATAAAGGCACCTAACGATGTGTACTAGAACATTCACAGCAACACATTCATATTATTTAAATACCTGAAACAACCGAAATGACCAGTAGAAAATAAGAATAGAAATACTGATTTATTCTTAAAATAAAATACTATATCACCAAAACAAAACAAACAAACAAACAAAAAAACAAAAAATAACTTCTCCAATGTTAGAGTGGTTAATTTCATAAACCTGACACCAGGAAGCTGGATGGTATCATGGGGAAAAAAGAAAACAACTAAAGCAATAAGAACAAACAAAAACACTGTTCTCAAATTATGTAAAACCAGTGATTAAAAACAAAATTTCTGGGCTTCCTTGGTGGCGCACTGGTTACGAGACCATCTGCCAATGCAGGGAACACAGGTTCGATCCCTGGGCTGGGAAGATCCCACATGCCGCAGAGCAACTAAGCCCATGCACCACAACTACTGAGCCTGCACCCCAGAGCCTATGCGCCACAACTACTGAGCCCACATCCCGCAACCACTGAAGCCCGCACACATATAGCCTATGCTCCAAAACAAGAGAAGCCACTGCAATAAGAAACCCTTGCACCAAAACAAAGAATAGCCTCTGCTCACCACAACTAGAGAAAGCCTGTGCACAGAAACAAAGACCCAATGCAACCATAAATAAATAAATAAATAAAATAAAATTTCTTGCCAGAAATCAGTGGAGTAACATCTTTAAAGCAGTAAAAGAAAAAAAAAACAAAAAACAAAAAACTGTCAAACCAGAATTCTACACCCACAGAAATATCTTTCTAAAACAAAAACTACAGACTTTCAGAAATAAGAAAGCTGAAAGATTCTTCAGTAGCATAGAAGTCAGCAAAGGACACCTCTTACCTAACTATGACCCCCTATTTTTGTAAGTAAGAGTTTAAATGCAGGACTTCCTAGGTGGTGCAGTGGGTAAGAATCTGCCAGCCAATGCAGGGGACACAGGTTCGCTCCCTGCCCCGGGAAGATGCCACATGCTGAGGAGCAACTAAGCCCGTATGCCACAACTATTGAGCCTATGTGCCGCAACTACTGAAGCCCACATGCCTAGAGCCCGTAAGCCACAACTATTGAGCCCATGTGCCGCAACTACTGAAGCCCACATGCCTAGAGCCCGTAAGCCACAACTATTGAGCCCATGTGCCGCAACTACTGAAGCCCATGTGCCTAGAGCCCGTGCTCTGCAATGAGAGGCCACCGCAATGAGAAGCCCGCACACCACAATGAAGAGTAGCCCCCGCTTGCCGCAACTAGAGAAAGCCCGTGTGCAGCAACGAAGACCCAACACAGGCAATAAAATTAATTAATTAATTAATATAAAAATTAATAAAAAGAATTTAAATGAAACTCAGCCACATCCTATCATTTACATACTATCCAAGTCTGTTTTCCTGATACAATGGCATATTTGAGTAGTTGGGACAAAGATCATATGGCACAGAAAGCCTAAAATATTCACTATCAGAATAATTTTCCAAACCTGTACATTAACAGACCAGCACAATACAAACACATTTTTTTTAAATCCTTCATGTAAAGGAAAATAATACCAGTAGTAATCTGGATTTATGCAGAGAATAAAAGACTGGAAATAATAAATATGTAAGTAAATATAACATATTTTTAACTTTGTTTTAAAATCTTTTCAGGGACTTTCCTAGTGGTGCAGTGGTTGAGAATCTGCCTTCCATTGCAGGGGACATGGGTTTGAGCGCTGGTCCGCAAACATCCCACATGCCACAGATCGACTAGGCCCATGCGCTACAGTAATTGTGGCCCACAAGCCACAATTACTGAAGCCCGCACACCTAGAAGCCCATGCTCCACAACAAGAGGGGCCACCGCAATACGGGGCCTGTGTACCACAGCAAGGACTGGCCCTCACTCACCACAACTAGAGGGAGAGAAAAAAAAGCCTGCGTACAGCAACAAAAACCTAATGCGGCCAATAAATAAATAAATAATTTTTTTAAAAAATAAAAATCTTTTTAAAGATAATTGACTATTAAAGGAAGAGTATTAATAATGTATTAAGGAGATTATAAAACATGTAAGAATAAAATGTAAGAAAAAAATACCCAAAATTCCAGAAGAAGAAAAATGAAAGTATAGTGTTGTAAGATTCTTATACTATATTTTAAGTGGTACAATATTACTTCATGGTGATAAAGTTTATGATGTATACTATAAGCCCTAAAGCATACACTAAAACAACAACAGAGTTACAGCTAATAAACAACAAAGGAGGTAAAATGGAATCACAAAAATACTCAATTATTCCAAAAAAAAAAAGAAGAGGAAAAAAACTGATGGAACAAGAACAGAGAGAAAACAAAGAGCAAGACACAAAATTTAAATTCAGCTACCTACATATCAATAATCACATTATCTATAAATGATATATGTAAACAGCCCAATTAAAAGGCAGACATTGCTAGACTGGATAAAAAAGCAAAACCCAACTATAAATTGCCTATAAGAATCCAACTTTAAATATAAAGAAACAAATAGCTAGACTGAAAGTAAAAGGACAGAAGAAAGAGATACCCCAATAACTATAATAATGAGAAAGCTAGATTTGCTATGTAAATAGAAAATCTCAAAGCAAAGAGTATTAATGGGGATAAAGAGAGTCATTTTACAATGATAAATGGGTCAGTCCATGAATAGAAACATCAAAATCCTGCATGTTTATGTACCTAAAAACAGAGCTTCAAAATATATGAAGCAATAATTGACAAAACTGAGTGGAGAAACAGACAATCCAAAAATATTAGATTTCAACACACCTCTTTCAATAACTGATAGAACAAGTAATCAGAAAATCAGTAAGAACATAGAAGAATTGAACATGATTATCAGCCAACTTGACACAATTAATATTTTTGGAACACTCCACAAACAAAAGAATAAGCTTTTTTTTTAAGTACATAAGATAAATTTACCAATAGACTATATGCTGGGATATAAAACCAGTCTCATTAAAATTAAAAGGAATCACATCATACAAAGTACATATTCTGACAGATGAATTTAACTAGAAAATAATCACTGTAAATCAGTCCATACAAAGATAGTTACACAAATGATTAAAACAGCTTCAAATGCAATAACTCCAAGCTGAAAACAACTCAAATGTTCAAATATTTCCAAATATCTGGAAACAAAATGACATGCTTCTCAATAAATGATGAATCAAAGAAGAAATCACAATGGAAATCAGAAAATATATTTAATAAAAGGGAAATGAAAGTTCAGTATATTGAAATTAGTGAAATTTACCTAAAGGAATACTCAGTGGTAATTTTATTTTACTAACTGCCTTTTTTAGAAAAGATAAAGGTCTCAAATCAGTGACTTCAGCCTCTAGAAATAGAGCAATGAAATTTTCTATGGTAAACAGAAGAAAGGAAAAAATGGAGAAAACGTAAAAAAACAGGAAAACAGAGAAACCAAATATTCATTTTAAAAATTAAATATGTAGTTATAAACATCCTACAAAGAAAACTCTAGGACCAGATGGCTTTACTGGTGAACGCTCCTGAGCACATAAGAAACAAATATTACCACTTCTACATAAACTCTTTCAGAAAATTGAAGACAAACATTCCAAGTTATTGCAACAGGTCAGCATTATGCTGACAACAAAACCAAAGATAGTGCAAGAAAACAAAGCTAAAGATCACCTCTCATGAACACATCTGCAAAAAAAAAAGTCCTTAACAAAATGAATACAACAACACAGAAAAAGGATAATATATCAATACATGACCATGTGAGGCTCATCTCTGGAATGCTAAATTGGTCTTAACATTTGAAAAATAAATGTAATTCACTGTGTTAAGAAACTAAAAGAAAAAAACAATACAATCCTTTCAAAACATGAAGAAAAAACGTTTGACAAAATCCAATATCCATTCTTAAGTATAAGAATATAAATAGAAAAGAATTAACTTCATAAAAAAAGCATTACTGAAATATATCTACTGTCATACTTAAGAGTGAAAGATCAAAACAAGGAAAGGATGTTTAGTCTTACCACATTTATTCAATATTGGGCTGAAAGTTTTAATAAGTGTGGTAAGAAAAAGAAATAAAAGGAGTCCAGATGGGAAAAGAAGTAAAACTGTCTCTGTATTCAAAGATGACATAATCATCTAAGGAGAAAATTCTATGTAATCTTTTTGTAAAAAGTTACTAGAACTAATAAGTGACTGTAGCAAAATTGCAGAATACAAGATCAATATATAAAAATCAATTGCACATGAAAATACTAGCACCAAAACCATCAGAAATTGAAATTTTAAAAATAAAACCATTTATAATAAAACATGAAAAAAATACAAAACATTTTAGGACAAGTCTTAAGACACACAAACTGAAAATTATAAAACATTGCCAAGTACAATAAAAGTCCTAAATAAGGGAAATATACTGCATTCATGGATTGGAAGATTTAATACTGTTGTCAATTCTCCTTAAATTGATATACAGATTCAAATAAATCCCAGCAGGAATTTTGGTAAAAACTGACAATTTGATTATCAAATTCATGTGGCGACACAAAAGACCTGAACTACCTTAAACAATTTCAAAAAAGAAGAAGGACTTATACTATCTGGTTTTAAGAGTTAATACTAAGCTACAGTAATAAAGACAGTGTGGTACAAGCATAACGATAAACCACTGGGAGAGAAAAGGTACTGACCGAAATAGATGAAAACAGATGTAGTTGAATGACTTATGATAATGATGCAAAAAAAAGTTCAGTGGAGAAAAAAATGTGGGAAAACTGGATATCTATATGCAAAATAATGAACTTAAAGAAGTATCTCATACTTTATTAAAAAATTAACACAAAATGGATCATCAATCTAAATACCAACATAAAAGTATAAAACTTTTAGGAGAAAACCTTTGGAACATTTGGTTAAACAAAGATTTTTAGACATAACATTGGTTCCCCCCAAAATAATAAATTTGATAAAATGGACATCTTTAAAGAACTTCTTTTTGAATGACACTGTAAAGAAACTGAAAAGACTAGCCATCAACGCACAGAAAAAAACCAAGTCACATACATGAAAAATATACAGAACATACTTTTAAAAACCCTCAAAACTCAACAATAAAAAAATAAAACGGCCAAAGATTGAACAGACAATTCACCAAAGAAGGCACACGAAGAGACAGGAAAATATGGCTCAAACAAAGGAACAAAGTAAATTTCCAGAAACTGACCCCAATAAAAGGGAAATACATGAATTACCTAAAAAAGAACTGAAAGTAATGGTCATAAAGAAATTCAATGCACTACAAGAGAATACAAATAGACAACTAAACAAAATCAGGAAAACAATGCATGAACAAAATGAGAACATTATCAATGAGAAAGAAACCAGAAAAATGAGCGAAACAGAAATTATGAAGCTGAAGAATATAATAACTAAATTTAAAAATTCACTAGAGAAGGATCAACAGTAGGCTCAAAGAAGCAAAAAAAAGAATCAGCAAACTCAAAAACAAGTCATTTGAAATTCTCAAGTCAGAGGAACAAAGAAAAAAATGAAGAAAAGTGAAAAAAGCCTAAGGGACTTACAGGATATCACCAAAATAACCAATATTCCCAGTATGGGAGTTCCAGATGGAGAAAGGGGGAGTGGGTAGAAAGCTTATCTGAAAAAAAGTAATGGCCAATAACTTCCCAAATCTGAGAAAGAAAATGAACATCCAGATTCAAAAGATTCAGAGGACTCCAACTAGGACAGGCTCAAAGAGGCCCAAATCAAAATATACTATAAACAACTTGTCAAATGTGAGTTAATCTTGAAAGCAGCGAGAGAAACATGAATCATTACGTACAAAGAAACTCCCATTCCATCAGTGGATTTCTCAACAGAAGCATTACCAGCCAGAGGGAAGTGAGATAATATATTCAAAGTGCTGAAAGAAAAAACCTGCAAACCAAGAATACTATATATCCACCAAAACTGTCCTTTGAAACTGAAAGAGAAAAACAGACCTTTCCTGATAAACAAAACCTGAGGAAGGTTATCACCACAAGACCTGCCTCACAAGAATTGGTAAAGGAAGCCCATCAAGTTGAAATGAAAGATGCTAGACAGCAACACACAGCATATGAAAATATAAAGATTGTGGTAAAAGTAAATATACAGACAAATACAAAAATCTGTAATACTGTAATAGTGGTACAGAAATCATTTTTTAATATAGAATTTAAAAAAGTAAATTATTGTAACACTATGTTAGTGAATACAAAACATAAAAAGATGTAATTTATGACACTGATAAAGTGGGGGAAGGATGTAAAGGAACAGAATTTTTGTATGTGATTTAAGTTTTTATCAGTTTAAGATAAATTGCTATAACTGTGTTTTATGTAATCTTCATGGTAAACACAATGAAAAAACCTTAAAAAGAAGCCAAAAGAAAACAAGAAAGGAATTAAAGCATGTCACTACAAAAGAGAAAAAAAAAAAATCAATAAAACACAATGGAGGGAATTCCTTTGTGGCGCAGCAGTTAAGAATTCGCCTGCCAACTGCCAATGCAGGGGACACGGGTTCAATCCCTTGTCTGGCAAAATCCCGCATGCCACAGAGCAACTAAGCCTATGTGCCACAACTACTGAGCCAGCACTCTAGAGCCCATGAGCCACAACTACTAAGCCCATGTGCCGCAACTACTGAAGCCCACAAGCCTGGAGCCCGTGCTCCGCAACAAGAGAAGCAATTGCAATGAGAAGCCCACGCACTGCAACAAAGAGTAGCCCCCACTCACCACAACTAGAGAAAAGCCTGCATGCAGCAATGAAGACCTGACGCAGACAAAAACAAACAAACAAGCAAACAAAAACCACACAAAAAAATCCACAATGGAAAGCAGCAAGAGAGGAGAAAAGAGTGACCAAGTATTTGCAGGACATACAGAAAAAAAATTCTAACTAGCAATAGTGAGTAGTTCCCTATCAGTAACTACTTTAAATGAAAATGGGACAGTACTAAGGGAGAAGTTTATAGTTATAAATACCTACACTAAAAAAGAAGAAAGATCTCAAATCAACAACCCAACTTTATACCTCAAAGACTTAAAAAAAAGAACAATTTAAAGCCAAAGTTAATAGAGGAAGGAAATAATAAAGATTAGGGAAGAAATAAAGGATATGGAGAATAGAAAAAAAAGTATCAATGAAATTAAGTTTTTTTTAAACAGAGTATCAAAATCAACAAACTCTCACCCAGACTAACAAGAAAAAAAGCAAAATGACTCAACAAAAATCAGAAATGAAAGAGGAGACATTACAACTTATACCACAGAAATAAAAAGGATCCTAAGAGACTACTATGAATACAACAACTGAAATAACCTAGAAGAAAGGAATAAATTTTTAGAAATATATAATTTACCAAGACTAAATGATTGATAGATAGATAGATAGATAGATAGATAGATAGATAAAAGTAAACTGAACAAACCTACACTACAGTAAGGAGACTGAACTAGTAACCAAAAACATCAAAAGAAAAGAAAGCCCAGAACCAGATGGCTTAAGAACACCATCTACATTTTAAAATTTACATCCTCTCAAACTCTTCAAAAATACTGAAGAGGAGAGAACACTTTCAAATTTATTCTATAAAAATAGCTTTACCATGATACCAAAATCAGACAAAAATACTATAAGTAAAACTACAGACCTGTATTCCTGATGAATACTGATGTAAAAATCCTCAACAAAATACTAAAACAAACAAACAAACAAAAAACCCAAAACAATAACACACTAACAGGATTACTCATCATGATCCTGTGGGATTTACTTCTGGAATGCAAGGATGGTTCAACATACACAAATCAATCAATGTAATTCATCACATTAACAAAATGAAGGACCATACGATCATCTCAACTGATACAGAAAAATCATTTGACAAAATACAACACATTTTCATGATAAATAATACTCAACAAACTAGGAATGGAAGGAAATTACCTCAACATAATAAAGGCCATATATGAGAAGTCATGGCTAATATATTCAATGGTAAAAAACTGAAAGCTTTCCCTCTAAGATCAGGAACAAGGCAAAGATACCCACTCTTGTCACTTTTATTCAGTATAGCAGTAGAAGTTCTAGCTACAGCATCAAGGCAAGGAAAAAGAAATAAAAGGCATCAAAATTGGAAAGGAAGAAGTAAAATTATTTCTATTTGCAGATAACTTGACCTTATACATAGGAAACTAAAGATTCTGCAACAAAACCATCAGAATAAAGGAAAAAAAAAAAAAAAAAGCTGCAGGTTACAAAATCAAGACTTAAATATCAGTTGTGTTTGGGCTTCCTAGGTGGCGCAGTAGTTAAGAATCCACCTGCCAATCCAGGGGACATGGGTTCAATTCCTGCTCCAGGAAGATCCCACATGCTGCCGAGCAACTAAGCCCATGTGCCACAACTACTGAGCCTGCACTTTAGAGCCTGGGAGCCACAACTACTGAGCCCATGTGCCGCAACTACTGAAGCCCATGCTCCACGACAAAGAGTAGCCCCCACTCACCGCAACTAGAGAAAGCCCATGTGCAGCAACAAAGACCCAACACAGCCAAAAAATAAATAAATAAAATTATTATCCCTAGGTTTTGATTTAGAGATATGCAGTTTCCTCTAATATAATAACCAGACTTTAAAAATCAACAGTAGTAACATATTTTGCCCTGTATTACCCACCCCCCCCCAAAAAAATCAGTTGTACTTATACACAGTAAAAATGAACAACCTGAAAAGGAAATTAAGAAAACAACCCCATTTACAACAGCATCAAAAAGAATAAAATACTTGGGAATAAATTTATTCAAAGAGGTGAAAGATCTGTACACTGAAAACTGTAAAACACTGCTGAAAGAAATTAAAGACAAAAATAAATAGAAAGACAATCTGTGCTCATGGATTGGAAGACTGAATATTGTTAAAATATCCATATTACCCAATCTGACCTAAATTTAATGCAATTTCTATCAAAAATCCAAGGACATTTTTACAGAATCAGGGAAAGAAAAAAAAAAAAAACAAAAAACCAATTCATATGGACTCTCAAAGGACACCAAAGCAGCCAAAACAATCTTGAGAAAGCGAAATAAAGTTGGAGCCTCACACTTGCTGATTTCAAAGAGTATTACAAAGCTGCTATATTTAAAACATTATGACAGACCTACAGACCAATGGAACAGTGTAGAGAACCTAGGAATAAATAAACCCTCACATACGTGGTCAAATGATCTTTGAGAAAGGTACCAAGGCTACACAATAGGGAAAGAATAGTCTCTTCAACAAATGGTGCTGGGAAAACTGGATATTCACATGTAAAAGAAGGAAGTTGTACCCCTACTTTCACCACACACAAAAATTGAATCAAAATGTATTAAAGACCTAAATGTAATACTTAAAATTATTAAAAAAAAAAAAACTCTTAGGAAAAAAAACCCTGGAGAAGAGCTTCATGATTTTAGATTTGGCAATGATTTCTTGTTTATGACACCAAAAGCTCAGGCAACAAAAGTGAAAATAGACAACATCAAACTTAAAAACTGGGACTTCCCTGGTGGCACACTGGTTAAGAATACACCTGCCAATGCAGGGGACACGAGTTTGATCCCTAGTCCAGGAAAATACCACACGCCATGAAGCAACTAAGCCTGTGCACCACAGCTACTGAGCCTGAGCTCTAAAGCCCACAAGCCACAACTACTGAGCCCATACACCCTAGAGCCCATGTGCTGCAACTACTGAGCCCACCCACCACAACCACTAAAGCCCGAGAGCTCTAGGGCCCACATGCTGCAACTATTGAGCCCACGTGCTACAACTACTGAAGCCCATACACCTAGAGCCAGTGCCCCACAAGGGAAGCCACCACAATGAGAAGCCCACACACTGCAACAAAAAGTAGCCCCTGCTTCCCACAACTAGAGAAAGCCTACACACAACAACAAAGACCCAATGCAGCCAAACAAAACAAAATAAAAACAAACTTAAAAACTTTTACACAGCAAAGGAAACAATCATCAGAGTGAAAAGAGAATCAATAGAATGGGAGAAAATGCACACTGCATCTTACAAGGGACTAATATCCAATATATATAAAGAACCCCTTCAATTCAACAAAAAAGCAATCCAGCTAAAAAACTGGCAGAGTACCTAAACAGAAATTTTTCCAAAGATACACAAATGATCAACATACATAAAAAGAGCTAACTTGATATCACTAATTATTAAGGAATGTAAATAAAAACCTCAATTAGCTACCTCCTCACACATGTTAGAAAATGGCCACTATTTTTTCAAAAACAGAAAATAACAAATGTTGACAAGGATGTAGAGAAATTGCAACCTCTGTGCACTTTTACTGGGAATGGAAAATGGTAGAGCTGCTATGGAAAAAAGTATGGAAATTCCTCAAAAAACTAAAAATAGAATTATCATATGATCCAGCAATTCCACTTCTGGGCATATATATCTAAAAGAATTGAAAACAGAATCTCGAAAAGATATTTGTGCACTCTTGTGTTCATTATAGCATTATTCACAACAACTAAGAGGTGGAAGCATCCCAAATGATCATTGATGGGTAAACAGATAAAGAAAATATGGTATATACATACAGTGGAATACTATTAAGCCTTAACAAAGAAGGAAATCTTGTCATATACTACAATACAGATAAACTTTGGGGACACTATACTAACTAAAATAAGCTAGTCATAAAAAGACAAATATTGCATGATTCTACTTCTAGCAGGTATCTAAATTAATCAAACTCTTAGAAACAGAAAGTAGAATGGCAGTTGCCAGAGGCTGGGATAAGGGTGAAGAGGAAAATTGTTCAATGGATACAGAATTTTAGTTTTGAACAAAAAATTATATTTCAATCACAGTATATATGTATTCAGCAAAAGAAAAAAAATCTTTGGCAAAAGGTTATATACTGTTAAAATGTCCTTATATAGGCTGCCTCTTTTGCTTGTATGCTGTTTGCAATTCTGACTTACTTTTCTAAGAAATAAATTATGTTAATACAAAAAAATCCATATGGGGGGAAAAACTGACTCCTGCTTCATATCATCAGAAAAATGAAACAAGGTAAATTATAAGATCTAAATGGAAAAGACAAAACAGTAAATTTTCTGAAAGAGAAAACAGAAGAATGTCTCCATAACCTTCAGATAAGAAAAGATTTTTTTGAGCAAGATGCAGAAAGCAATAACAATAAGGGAAAAGACCAATACATTAGACAGCATTGAGAACTTCTGTTCATCAAAAGACACCATTAGGAGGGTGAAAATACAACCACAGAGTAGGAAGAGACAGCTTCACATGCAGAAGATATAAGAAATTCCTATAAATTAACAATAATGAAACAAAATTGACAACCCAATAGAAAGATTAGGAAAGAAATCTGAATAGACACTTGACAAAACAGTATATCCAAATAACCAATAAGCATATGAAGAGATGCTCAACCTCAGCAGTATCAACAGAGCAAGGCATTTTAAACCACAAGAACATGTCAAAATTAGAGATTAACAATACCAGTTGTTGGCAAAGATAAGGAGCAATAGGCACTGTTATTATACGCTATTGGCGGGAACGTAAGTTGTTACACTTTGGAAAACTATTTGGCACTATCTCTAAAATAAACAAATACGTATTCTTATGACTGAACAAGTTTACTTCTAAACATAAATATACTGAAAGTCATATAAAGGAATGCTCTCCAAACTGGAAATCAAATTTAAAATTTTCATCAATGGTAGACCAGATCAATCAGCTGGGGTTTATTCACAGAATGGAATATTTAAAAGCAGTGAAAATGAACACATTATAGTTGTACCCAACATGGATGAATTTCACAAACATAAGATTTTGTTCAGCAAAAGTCATCAAATTCAAAAACAAAAACAAACAAAAGACCATTTAGTATGACTCCATTAATATAATGTTCAAAAACAGAAAAATTAAGGTGGTTAGAAAAACGTGTTGGAAGTCAGGATAAAGGGGCTTCTGGGAAACCTAATGCCTTATATTTCTTGATCTTTGTGGTTGTTACATGAACAGATTCACTTTGTTATAATCTACTGAGCTATATACTTAGTGTATATTCCTACATGTTTTGTGCTCCAATGGGGAAAAAAAAAGTTTAATGGTAGATGGAATAAGAAGGTCTTAACAAATATCTAATCAGAATTCCAGAATACAAAAATACAGAGAATGGTGAAGAATAATGAGACATTAAGTATAAATTTCCCTCATTTTTCAAGATTCTAGTTTCTCAGACCAAGAACATAAATAAATTCCAAACAGGAAAAATAAAAAGGAAATCCATACCTCGATACACTGCTGTGACATTAATGAAGGAAAAACAAACAAAAAACAGCAAAGAAAAATAGAATTAAATGCAGTCAAGGGGACTTCCTAGGTGGCGCAGTGGTTAAGAATCTGTCTGCCAATGTAGGGGGCACAGGCTGGAGCCCTGCTCCACGAAGCTCTCACACGCCACAGAGCAACTAAGCCCATGAGCCACAACTATTGAGCCCCTGTACCACAACTACTGA
The DNA here is from genome assembly GCF_030028045.1 of Hippopotamus amphibius kiboko. NCBI lineage: Eukaryota > Metazoa > Chordata > Mammalia > Artiodactyla > Hippopotamidae > Hippopotamus > Hippopotamus amphibius. The sequence goes on along the minus strand of NC_080188.1, from coordinate 139,004,139 downwards.
AGCCCATGTGCCTAGACCCTGTGCTCCGCAACAAGAGAAGCCACCACAATGAGGAGTCCCAGCTCACTGCAGCTAGAGAAAGCTTGTGTGCAGCAACAAAGACCCAACACAGCCAATAAATAAACAAATAAACTTTTAAAAATAAATAAAAATAAATGCAGTCAAGGAAAAGAGATAAGTTGACTACAACAGAACCAAAATTAAACTGATGACTGACTTATCAATTTCAAAAGTAAGGTCAGAAATACAGTGGAATACCACCCGAAACAGAATAACTGTCAAACCAGGAGTGTGTATCTAGTAAAACTACCTTTGAAGAACTGACATAATAAAGATATTTTCTGGAAAAAGATGAAGAGGGAAGAAGTGAATGAAAGAAAGAAAAGGAAAACAGGAAACAAATTGTTTTAGATCAACAAACTCTCATTTAAATGAACTGGAAAAGAATGTACTTTAGGTACAAAATGACCCCACCGAGAAAATCTGTAACAGAAGAGCTAAAGGTATTGGTAAATATGTAGGTAAATCTAAACAAACACTATCTAATAAAACAATGGTAATATTTTAATACATGAGGGGAAAAATAGAATATAACTACAGTCTGAACAACATAAAATTATATCTATATAAAATTAGACAAGGGATGAAGAAATAACAATGTGCTAAGGTGCACATTCAGGAGAAGGGCAAAGGTATTTACTGACTTCATACTTTGTTAATTACTCTTATAAAACATCAATGTCTATCTTCCTTGCAAGCAGCAGAAACAAAATGGGCCAAATGCAAAACCTTCAAGCAATTCAAAAGGAAGGCAAAAAGAGGAGGGGGAAATTAATAGGGGAAAATTTTTTCAAATAGAAAACTTATAAGAAGATATATAAACAGATTTAAATACATCAACACTGATAATAAGCATAAATTGACTGAAATCTCCAATTAAATGCCAAATTTATGAGAAATGGATAAGAAAAAAAAATCCAGCTAGAGAATACTATTTTTATAAGTACATATAATAGCATGAGGGTACAGAAAAACTGAATTTCAAGTAATAGAAAAAAGATACACCAGGTTAACATAATATGGGAAAACAATGAATCATCTGATACAAAGAAATGAAATGACAAGATTATAAAAGAGCATTAGGAAGAGTAAGCAATTTTTCTGAACCAAAGCAGTACAACTGAGTCTCAGATTCATTTCATCTCATTTAATTCAGCTTAGGGCTTGAGTTTATTAATACCCTTTAGGAATCAGATTCTTTTGTCTAGTGTAGTAGCATCCCTTCTGACGTGAACGTTTGGTAAGCATGCCAGCAATGACTTTATGCAAAACAGGAAGTGGTTACGAGGTTAAAGCCAAGTATAGTGCCTACAGCACAATAAAGAAGCATCTTTAATGACTGATTGATATCTGTCTGCTTAGAGTATAGTTGCTCAAGGAATTACAAACCCCATTACTATTACTCACATCTTATTCCTTCACTTTATTTACAAGCCTGTCAAGATACATTTTCTCAAATACTGAAATGTAGACATTCTGTCAATAATATCTTTACCTATTTATGCATGAATGTGTACATACACACATACAAATCTACACATATGTACGTACACACATCTATCTACACATACATACTTATATAAAACATACACACTTACATATGTGTCATATAGATAAAATCAGAGTAATACTGTACCTCATAGGTAGTTCCATAATGGCACGTAAATTGGCATTGTCTGTTGGTTTCTGCATCTTGCTCAATATTGGTATAAAATATCACTCCATCTCCAGAACAGGATACAATCTGCTTATCATTTGTACATGGTAAGAACTTTGCACTAAATATATTTGCTCGGTGCCCTGAACGAATTGTTGTCAAAACCTAAAACACAGAGAGGAAGTAGTTCTTGAGTAATTTATTATTTCCTAAAAAGAAACACTCAAATTCAATATAATCACAGCCAGGAATATATTCTCACTAACATTCTCATCTCAAATGAAAAAATATCATTTGATTCCAAACTAATATAATTACAAAAAAAAATCAGAAGCTCACATATTTTATTTTCCTCTGAGATGTAAAGAAGATTAAGTATGAACAGGAATAGTACTAAAACCGAGTTCCCCTAAAACTGAGTTCCCCTGCAGACTTTATGATTAACCTCTCTTTCCAAATTTTACTTCTGGTCTTGTCCAACACCTGTTCCCCTCATGATTCAAAGAAAACAGAGGACTGAAACCAAGCAGGACCCTGGAGGCCATCCCAGACATAAAAGCCTTTCAATATCCCATTTCTTGTTTGTAGGAAAAAGGCTTCCAGCCTCCTAGACCTTCCCTGAGTTCCAAAGGGCCGATAAACAGTTATTAATTAGGAGACTGAGGCAATGCAGAAACAGCAACGGGACTTGGTCCTGGTTCTTTGCAGGGGAGGGGAAGGGGTTGGGGTTGTGCATAAGAGTTCGGTACATATTTCTGAGTTCATCTACTGGAAGTAAGGCCCCCACCCAGGTGGAAGATGGTAACTTCAGGCTAAGCACAAGCATGTGGACCCCAGACTGACTGGAGAGTCCTAGAACACCACCCAGTTACCTCACCATTGGCCAACCAGAGGAAGATTACACACCTGGCAGCCCTCCCCCCAAATTCTGCCTATAAAAAATTCTTCCCTGAAACCCATGGGGAGTTTGAGTCTTTTGAGCAGGAATCACCTGTTCTCCTTGCATGCCCCTGCAATAAACCTTTCTCTGCTCCAAACTGTAACATTTTGGTTTGTTTGTACTCACTATGCGACAGGCACACAAACTTGGGTTCAACAACAGTGCCTTGAAAATTAAATATGCATACTTCCACCTACTTGGTGTATCTGACTCATTCATAAACTCTCAGTAAATATGAAAAGACTACCCTGATTGACTTCTGAAACTGTTTACTAGATGATTATTAAGTTATTCCCTTTCAGGATGAAGAAATAAACTGAATTTAAATGAATCATAAAATTAATGAAATGGTACAGATGAGAATACAGCAGAACTTCCTACATCTAATTCCTTAATAATTTAAAAGACTAGGACTTCCCTCATGGCACAGTGGTTAAGAACACGCCTGCCAATGCAGGGGACACAGGTTCGATCCCTGGTCCAGAAAGATTCCGCATGCCGCAGAGCAACTAAGCCTGTGTGCCACAACTACTGAGCCCATGTGCCACAACTACTGAAGCCCACGCACCTAGAGCCTGTGCTCCACAAGAGAAGCCATCACAATGAGAAGCCCACACACCGCAATGAAGAATAGCCCCCTTCACCACAACTAGAGAAAGCATGCATGCAGGAATGAAGGCCCAATACAGCCAATAAATTTTAATTTTTAAATATTAAAATTTAATATTTAAATTTAATTTAAATTTAAAATGTAATATTTAAAATATTAAATTTTAATATTTTAAACATTTTTATATTTGTAACACTCATTGAAGATAAAAGACCAAATCCCTCAACAGTGTTTAAAAACGTGGGGAGGGACACAACAAAACCTGATATAAAAAAAAGGGCAGGGACTTCCCTGGTGGCACAGTGGATAAGACTCCACAGTCCCAATGCAGGGGGCCCGGTTTCGATTCCTGGTCAGGGACTGGGGGCTGGATTGAAAGAGGCATGGCCTTGCTAAAAAACATTACTGAAGCAAATGGGAAAATGTGAATATGGACTATACATGTATATATATGCATGTATTATGTGTGAATATAGGTAATATACAATGGACGAAGAATGTCGCCTGCCATATCAGTAAATAAAGGATGGTGCATCCAACAGTCACTGCAGCTACCACCCCCGCCCCCACCATGGTGCACCCTGAGGGGAACTCAGAACAGTGATTAACGGGCTGCCAGCCATCAAGCCATCAGTCTCTGCAGCCACCCCAATGGTGCACACTGAGGGGATTCAAGGTAGAGGAAAAAAAAGGATACTGACCCTAGATAGTTAAGATACATAGCAAAGGAACAATTTCAATAAGCCCAGATTCTTGCATCTTCCCAAAGAAAAGAGCTAAATTCATTAACTTGAGATGTCTAGGTTTTTTTAATTAGCAGTAATCTTTTGATGTTCTACCTGGGGTTTTTTTTTGTTTTTTGGGGGTTTTTTGGTTTGTTGCAAAAACTCTTAATATATCCTGGCTCCTCCTTTACCTCTTCAGAATAGTTCCTCAGAGCTATCTGAGAGGCTGTTTCCCTGGCTTAAGTTCTCAGTATGTCCACCAAATAAAATAGAATTCTCAACTTTGAGGTTGTGCATTTTTTTCCGTTGACAGTACAAAATCATTTATATTATATAACAGCATATAGTCAATTCTCATTATTACTGGCAGTTATGTTCTATAAAGTCACCGCAAACACTGAATTAGCAAGTGCTGAATCACTGCTCCTACGGAAATACAGCGTTAGATTCCTGTGAGGCTCTGGTCATAACATTTTCATCAACCAGTCAATAAGTAACTTTGTTTTATGTGTTTCTGCTTAAAGACACTTTATTTACTATATATTGTTGATTCATTAACATTGAACTTATGGCCAACAGCACTATAACTCATGCCTAAATGAAGCTTATCTAACATATTTGCCCCATAAAGTACATCCCAAGCTTATTATACTTAGGAATACTAGATAGTACTTCAGCACAATACCTGGGGACTACTTTAAACACTGAAATCACCAAAAAAAGCACGAAAATGCGAAACCTGTGACACTAAATATATCACAAAAAGGATACACTATGCTTACAGTATTTGATCTGAAACAAGAAGTCTGAGTGTCACTTTGTTTGAACTCACCTGGGAACATGAATGTCGATGTATGTGTTTGGCAAGTCAAATTTTTTGCCACTCTGTACATGTGCGTGGCCATAAATGACTAGGAAAGTACTGGAAGTACTGACTTTGCAGTTAAAAATAAATTTAATGAGTAGGTGAATTTGCAAATATGGAATCTGTAAGAAACGAGGATCAACTCTATATTCAATATTACATATCTTGACCATGGTAACTGTATTATTGTTATATAGGATAATGTTCTTGTTCCTAGTAGACAGATGTCAAAGCATTCATGAATGAAGTGCATGACGCCTCCAACTTATTCCAAAATACTTTTTTAAAAAATCTATTTGTGGATGTTCAGTGTATCATTCTTTCAACTTTTCCATCAGTTTTTAAATTTTCAAACAAATTTAGGAAAAGATTTCAACTTTGTTTTTGGTCTGTTAGTGTATAACATTAACTGACAAATTCACAACTGAGAGTACAACATCAAATCAGAACATAGATCTGGTATAAATATGAGCAGCTATTTACCTTGACCACTTTAAGTATTTAAGTCATCTCATTTTATCTAAGACCTAGGGTTTGCTGAGTACCATACAGTACTCCACTGTAAATCTTACTAATGTACATTTAATTAGGGTCAAAAAAAAGTGGGGGGAGAGTCTCTGCACCTACATCAAACAAAGACAATGGAGAATAAAAATTTCAATGTTTTAAAATTTTTCATTCCTCTCTCCAAGTATAAGACACTGAGATCTGCTCGATTAAAGTACAAGAAATAACATAGAGAATAATTAAAGACTTTAAACAAGATAGAATCATAGCCTTTAATGCTGTCATATATTTCAGCATGGTTTACCAAGTAGCTAAGTATTAATATATATAAGTCACTACATACAATCTACGTAGTTTCTTAGTCTGATAGGCCTTTGACTTTGCTTTAGTCACATTCAGCAGACATTATTCTTAACAATTTGATTTATCTCTGTTTAATGGGTTTATGTATAGCTACAGAAACAAAAGCAGGAACCTCACTCAATACATTAATGTATATTGGCATATCACATATCACTCAAAAATTGAAAAGTTCTTTATTAAAATAATCAGAGTAACTATTCAAGTAATTAGTAAAAGACTGACTCCTTTCCCTCTGAACAAATATCTTGATTTCAGATGTCCCTCTCCAAACTTACTCCCTCCTCTCTAGCATGCCCCATTTTAATAACACTGATATCCACCCACACAGCTGATCCAGTCAAAAACTAAGGAATCATCCTTTATTTCTCTTTCCCTCATCCACTACATAAAATCCACCAGCAAATCCATGTCCAAGATACATTTCAAATTACTTCTCCCCACCTTTAATGCCATTATTTCTACCTCAACCATTATCCCTTCTCAATCATAATCTCAGAGATTTTAATCTCAATCTCTGGATTACATCAATGGCCTCCTATTTCCTCCTATTTACTCAAACTCTACTCTCCAAAAAGCAACCACAGCTAACTTTTAAAAAGGCAAGTCATATCACTTTCATGTTTAAAATACTCTAGTAAACAGCTATTTGAATTACACTAAAAAGTAAACTCCTTAATCTAGCCTATCAAACCTACTATCTGACCCCCGTATAATCATGCTAACTTCATTTTGTACTGCTCTTTCCCTAATTTATTAATAAATAATTGTTGGAAGAACTGGTACTCATTTATATAGTTAGTAATTTCACCAAAGGTCAGAATTTGTTTTCAATTGTTGAAAACAGAATCATTACGACCAATACAGGTATGCATGCTACTGGGATAAACAGCAATAAGATCAATTTAAAAAAATAGATGTGCAGCTACAAACAGTTACAATTTTTGAAAGCTGGATTTATTTTCTTATTTGTGCTTTCCTTGGATTAATGCATTATAATATTTTTTCAGAAAACACCTAAGAATAATGGCCTACAAAGGTGGAAGTTGGCAGAGTAACTTAATCTAAAATGAAAATAACATATTGTTAACTTCAATTAGTAATAAATGTGAACGCGAACTAGCTGTAATGTCTATCACTTTGCTGATCATCAGGTTACTTTGACTAATCTAGCTGGCCAAGCAGTTATCTCTTTCCTCCTGCATCACGTTATATACAACATTCCAAAACTTCAAACTTGGTCCAGGAATATCTAAATAGAAGATACTAGCTCTTCAAGCTCTTAGTAAAAATCACCCCTTCTCAAGCCTACTCCTACCCCTGTCTAAGGCACTGAATACAGAAACGTCTTGCCTTTCTTTTACTAATATTTATTGGGCATCTATTACACGACAGGTAATTCACTAAGTGTTCAGAAAACAAAAAGGAAAAAGAAATGGTCACTGTACCAAAGAAGTTATAGTGTAATGGTGAGCAACATGCAAACAAACATAATAACTGAGTTATCCATAAAATATGAGAATACAGAGGAAGGAATGCCTATATTTGTCTAGGGAATCTAGAGATATATCACAGATAAGAGCTGAGGCTTGAAGGATGAAATTAAACCTGCCAAGTAGGTAGGAGGTGCATGGGAAAGCAGAACATCCCATGAAGAGAGAAAAGCAGAAGGAAAGCATAGAGAAACAACATTGTATGCTCTGAGAACTATAGGTAGCAAGATGAAGCCAAATCAATAAAAACTTTGCATGTACTCAGGATTTCTTTTACAGAAGATGCTCCAAGGCTACCTGAGGGCTAACTTCCTTCTTTTTCATCTACACGTTGAGGACGAGGCCCTTTGGGGGGTCCCAGAATATTGTGTAAAGTCTCTTACAGGAATCCATACCTGACTGGGATCCTGTGTTTTGTTTCTATTTACCTTGACCTTCACAGCCACCAAAACTAAAGCTTAGATATGCTAAGACTGACAAATATCTTCAGAACAAAAGTGGCGATCATGCTTACTTCTCTGGACTCACCTCTTCCCTCCCATTTTGGACTGATAATTCCTTACTATCAGAACAGATATTTGTTACTTTTAGGATAAATTTTAAAGTTTTTAAATCAGGCATTTTTGAGTTGATTTCAGTGGAAGGATTGGTCCAAATAAACTAGCCTGTAATTTTTGAAAAAAAAAGCATCCCTTTTTTATATATTTGAGATCTATGATATACATAATTAAGACATGATGCCATTAATAAGGAATACTTAAATCTATTTTTTAAAAGTATCAAAATATTTATATCCAATAAATTAATCTTTCCAAGAATCCACAGGATCTAAAAATAGAGTAAACCTATAAGAACAAGTAATATCTGACTCAAGATCAAAAAACTTTATTTTCCTATGTAATGAATCATCAGTGTTTTAAAACAAAAAATATTCCTATATGACAGCAAACTTGGATATATTAAAACGACTATGTGAAAACTATAAAGTCTTGTTATACTCAAAACCTTGTAAAGTATTATCTGATTAACCATTTCTCAAACTGAAAAAAAAGTAATCAAATTTTAAATATACATATTCTACTGGGAACCATACATCAAAGTGATTATCATTTTTTTTAAATAAGCAAATAAAGGAAAAACAAGATCTTTTAAAAATTATTCCAATGGGTATATTCACAAAATAATTGAAAGCAGGTACTTGGAGAGATATCTGTACAGCTATGCTCATAGCAGCATTATTCACAATAGCCAAGAGGTGGAAATAACCCAAGTGTCCACTGACAGATGAAAGGATGAACAAAATGTGATATACACATACAACGGAGTATTTGTCATCCTTAAAAAGGAAGGAAATCCTGACACATGCTGCACATTAGGACCTTATTCTAAGTAAATATTCTAAGTAATAAGTAATAAGTAAATATTCTAAGTAACATTCTACGTAATAAGGACCTTATTCTAAGTAAAATAAGCCAGTCACGAAAGGACAAATACTGTATATAAACACTTATATGAGGTACCTGAAACAGACAAATTCATAGAGATAGAAAGTAGAACAATGGTTTGTCAGGGGCTGGGAAAGGGAAGAAAGAAGGGTTATTGCTTAATGGGTACAGAGTTTTAGTTTTGCAAGATGAGAAGAGTTTTGTAGCTCCATGATGGTGATGCTATCACAACAATATGAATGTAGTTAATGCTGGTGAACTGAACTCTTAAAAATGGTTAATATGCTTAACTTTATGTAATGTGTATTTTACAAAAATTTTTATAAAAAAGAGTAAAGCTCTACATCTTTTCAAAAACAAAATAACTATTCCATTGGTATCTAGATGAGTGATTCAAGTAACTATAAACATTAAAATTCTGATAGTGATAATCAAAAAGCATTCAACATATACATTGTTCCAGGAACTTTTCTCTGTTGGAAGATACAGGTTCTCTGAATAACGGAGAACTAAGACAAGCAGAATTCAGAAACATCAAGTTTCCCTCTGCTAAGTCAGGACAATTAAGTAAAGTTATCTCTGAAATAAAACTATGACCTGTCCTTTAACCAAGGATAGCCTCAATACGAACCTCTTTTTAGGCTGAAGAACCACAAATGTTTACTTAAATATCTTAACTATTTAAATGTAGAAAAATTAAAAATACATTAGCAATTTATTCTGTAAGATTGCTAATAGTAAATACGACTGCAGTCAACCAATCTACAATGTTCTCACACATATAACAATATTTGTATACTTCCTCTTATATATAAAGTCAGAAGAGCCAATAAAAATCAGAACATAATCTGAATGAAAACTTAATATGATATTCCAGTTTACTGAATTGGATGTTATGAAGCATTTCATTAGAACCTAGTCACTGTGTGTAAACTGATAAAATTCAGTTTCTTAAGTTGCTTAGCTGAAGAATAGATTTTGTGAGCATAAAAGAAAAAAAATCACATCTTTCCCCCAAAGAATGATTTATTGAGATAATGTCACTTTTGGCAATTTTATCCACATGGATAAAATGAAACATATTTAAATTTTCTAAAATCAAAAAGCTAAATGAAATCTAGTGTTTTCTGAAAGAAACTAAGGAACGTGCATGTGATAACATCTAAATTATATAATAAACTTTAGCAAAATAAGGATATTCTTTACAAATGCCCACTGCATGATTATTCTATATTTCTTGATTTCTAGCTTCTTGATTTTTTTCTCTCTCATTAAGCTGTAGATTCTTAAAACCACTTTACCTTTCTGCTGTAAGGATTACTTATTACTAACTTGGTGTCATCTGAGCCAGATAAAATATATTCTCCAGTCTCATTCCAACAGATCGTATTAACCTAAAAAGAAAGCAAAAAAGAAATTTGAGCAGACTGAAAGTAAAATAAGTATGCCATATTCACTTAGCTGATGGTTCAAAATTTATACCACTAATGAGGTTATGTCTATGGTAAATAGTATTTACCAGTTTACTTAGTGAAAATACACAGAGTGCCATTTAGCAAATACAATGCTCTATAAATTCACAATGAAATATGTGGGTCTTTCTTAAGTTTTATTTAAATTTATTTTAGTTAATCCATTTTATATCCAGAGACATAAAACCAAGTCACCTAAAAATGAATTAAAAAACTCACTACAGAGCCACAGTAACCAAGGCTGTGTTGGTGCTGTCATGATCACAGACATATAAATCAATGAAATGGAATCGAGTCCAGAAATAATCCTTATATTTATGGTCAGGTAATTCTTGACAAGAAGTCCAAGACCATTCAATGGAGAAAGAATAATCTTTTCAACAAATGGTACTAGGACAACTGGATATACAAGCAAAAGAACGAACTTGGATCCCTACTTCATATCATATACAAAAATTAACTGAAAATGATTAAAGATTTAAATGTAAGAGCAAAAACTTTAAAACTCTTAAAAGGAAACATGGGTCTCAATCTTCATGAAAACTAAAACCACAATGAATTACCACTTCACATCCATGAAAGATGGCTACAATAATTTAAGAAAAAGAAAACATAGAAGAATTAGAAAGAATATCAAGAAATTGGAACCCTGATACATTTCTGGTAGGAATGCAATACAGTAGTACAGCTATTTGGAAGGCAGTTTGGCAGTACATCAACAGAATTACCCTATGAGCCAGCAATTCCACAACAAAATGTACATCAAAGAGAAATGAAAACATGTCACAGAAAAACCTGTACACAAAAGTTCATAGCTGCATTATTCATTACAGCCAAAAAGGGAAGCAATTCAAATATTTACCAACTAATGAATAAACAAAATGTGACTAACCCATTTGCTCATAACAAAATATCCATACAATGAAGTATTTTCAGCCATAAAAAGAAATAATGATATATGCTACAACGTGGATGAATCTTAAAAATATTATGCGAAGGGAAAGAAGCCAGTCTAAAAGGCCACATATTACATAGTTAATTTACATAAAAAGTACAGAATAAGCCCATCTATAGAGACAGAAAGCTGATTAGTGACTGCCAAGAGCTAGATGGAGGGGGAATGGGAGCGACTGATAGTTGGTATGGACTTTCTCATTTGGATGATGAAAATATACTGGAATTAGATACTTGTGATGACTATACAACTTTATGAATATAGTAAAAAGGCACTGAACACTTAAAATAGATGAATTTTATGGAATGTGAACTATATCTAAATTAAAAAAAAAAGAGCAATTACTGACTTCCATTTTCAGTCAAGATGGAGTAAGAGAGACCAGATTTACTATCATATCTGAAACAACCAAAAAAACAGCAGAATATACATTCTTTTAAAGTACACATGAAATATTTACCAATACAGAAAATATTTACTTATGGCCATAAAACAAATTTCAATATATTTAAAAGACTTCAAGTCCCACAAAATACATTCTCTGTCCAAAATGGAATTAAATTAGAAATCATAAACACAAAGAAATATTTGAAAACTATAAAATAACAGATGGTCAAAAAATAAATCACAAAATAAATTACAAAGTATTTTTAACCGACTGACAATAAAAGCACAATACATCTCAATTTTGGGATTACAGCTAACATAGTGCTTAGAAGGAAATTTATAGCACAAAAACACCTATATTAGAAAGATACAGGTCCCATAACAATGGCTTCTGCTTCTACTCAAAAACCTATAACAAGAAGACCAATGAGGGCTTCCTAGGTGGCACAGTGGGTAAGAATCTGCCTGCCAATGCAGGGGACACAGGTTGAATCCCTGCTCCAGGAAGATCCCACATGCCACGGAGCAACTAAGCCCATGTGCCACAACTATTGAGCCTGTGCTTTAGAGCCCGTGAGCCACAACTACTGAGCCCATGTGCTGCAACTACTGAAGCCCACGCACCTAGAGCCCGTGCTCTGCAACAAGAGAAGCCACAGCAATGAGGAGCCTGCGCACAACAAAGAGTAGCCCCCACTCACCGCAACTAAAGAAAGCCCGCGCATAGCAAAAAAGACCCAACACAGCCAATTAAATAAATAAATAAATAATAAAATAAAAAATAAATAAATTGGGGGGAAAAAGACCAATGAAATCAAAAGATAAAAAATTGGAAATAATGAATATAAGAGCAGAAATCAATGAAAAAGAAAATAGGAAAACACAAAAACTGATAAAACCAGAAACTGGTGCAATGAAAAGACAAGTTAATGAATCTGTACTCAGACTAATCAAGAAAAAGAAGGGGTGGGGGAACTTATTACCAATATCAGGAATGAGAACAGTGACATCATTTCACATTCTACAAATATTTAAACATGAAAGAATACTGTGGACAACTCTGTTCAATAAATTCAACAACTGGGAGACATAACAAAATCCTTGAAACACATATACTAAACAAAGCTTACTCAAGACATACTCCATTTTTATTAACAAACTGTAGGGTTAGAAGTTTCAACAAAGAAAACTCCAGGCCCAGTCTACTATTTTGCCAAATTTTTTTTTTAAATAAATGATGAAAATTCTGTACCAAGTCTTTCAGAAAATATACTTACCAACTCTTTGGTACAAGAAAACTATGGACCAATATCCTTAAAGTACACACAAAAATTCTAACACAGAATTTTAGCAAATTGAATAAAACAATACATGAAAATGGATAATACATCATGACTCAAGGAGATTTACCTCTGAAATGCAAGAATGGTTTGACACTCAAGTATTAATCAATGTAACCCATGATATTAACAAACAGAGGAAATTATATGATCACTGAAATAAATGCAGAATAGACATCTGAAAAAAATCCAACAACAATGCATAATAAGAGCTCTAAGCTAAGAAAAAAGGAATCTTTTCAATGTGACAATGAACATCTATTAAAAAACCATCATACTTAATAATGAAAGCCTGGATGCCTTCCCTCTAAGATCAGAACAAGACAAGGATGTCTGCTCTCACCACCTCTGTTCAACACTGTCTAAGGTACTAGACAGTACAATAAGACAACAAGAAGAATATAAAAGGAAACCAGACAGAAAAAGAAGTAAAATTATCTTTGTTCTCAGATGACATGATTGTCTATATACAGACACATCCTATAGAATCTTTAAAAAAGGGACTGGAGGGTGGGGGGGAGTCATGGGAGGGAGGGAATATGGGGATATGTATAAATACAGCTGACTGACTTTGGTATACCTCAAAAACTGGTACAAGAGTGTAAAGCAATTATACTCCAATAAAGAGCCAAAAAAAGAAAAAAGGGACTGGAACAAATAAGTAAGTTTAGGAAGTTTGAGGGATACAGATGAATACCATGTTCCCTTGGTATCCATGAGGATGGGTTCTAGGACACCCCGACAAATGCCAAAATCTGTGGATGCTGATATCCCTTACATAAAATGGAGCAGTACAGTCAACCCTCGGTATCCACAGATGAGGAACCTGTGGATACGGAGGGATGACTGTATGTAAAAATACACAGCACAAGGAATTAAAACCACATTTTGCTATCACTAAATATCTACTAGAATGTCTAAAATTAAAAAGAAGGAAGAGGGACTTCCTAGGTAGCACAGTGGTTAAGAATCAGCCTGCCAATGCAGGGGACAGAGATTTGATCTCTGCTCCAGGAAGATCCCACGTGCTGAGGATCAACTAAGCCTGTGCTCCACAACTATTGAGCCTGTGCTCTAGAGCCCACGAGCCACAACTATTGAGTCCATGTGCCGCAACTACTGAAGCCCAAGTGCTTAGAGCCCATGCTCCGCAACGAGAGAAGCCACCACAATGAGGAGCCCACACATCACAATGAAGAGTAACCCCTGCTCGCCACAACTAGAGGAAGCCCATGTGCATCAACAAAGACCCAACGCAGCAAATAAATAAATAAATAAATAAATAAAATACATTTAAAAAAGGTAAAAAAAAAAGGAAGAAAGAGACAACAGTATAATAATAGTAAACTTCAACACTCCACTTTAAACAACAGATAAATCATACAAACAGAAAATCAGTACGGAAACATCAGACTTGAACTAAACTTTAAATCAAATAAATTTAACAGATATATAGAGAACATTCCATCCAACAGCAGCAGAACATCTTACAAAGCACACACAGATCATTCTCCAGGATAAATCACATTAGATCACAAAACAAGTATTAGCCAACTTTAAAAGAATTAAATCATACCAAGTATCTTTTCTGACCACAGTGGTATGCAAATAGAAATCAACAGGAAGAAAACTGAAAATTTCACCAGTATGTGAAAATTAAATACCACACTCCTGGACAACCACAGCATCAAAGAAAAAAAATCAAAAAATATCTTGAGACAAGTAAAAATGGGAACAAAACATATGGGATGTAGCAAAAGCAATTCTAAGTGGGAAGTTTATAGCAATCAATGCCTACATTAAGAAAGAAAAGATCTCAAATAAACTACCTAAATTTACACATTGAGGAACTAGAAAAGAAAAACAAAGCCCAAAGTTGGCAGAAGGACAGAGATGATAAAGATCAGAGCAGAAATGAATAAAATAGTAGAAAATAACAGAAAAGATCAATGAAACTAACAGTTGGTTTTTTGAAAAGATTAGCAAAATTGACAAACTTTTGCTAGACTTAACAAGATTATAAAATTATACATAAAAGAGAAGACATTACAATTGATACCACAGAAAGACAAAGAATCATAAGAGACTACTATGAACAATTATACATCAACCAATTAGAGAACCTAGAATAAATTCCTAGGAACATATAACTGACCAAGACTGAATCATGAAAAAAGAAAATCTGAATAGACCAATAATGAGTAAATAGATTAAAAAACCTTCCCACAACAACAACAAAGCCTAGGACCAGATAGCTTCACAGGCTTTGAATGTTTACCAAATGTTTAAAGAAGAATTAATACCAATCCTTCTCAAACTCTTCCAAAGAACTGAAAAGGAGAGAATACTCCCAAACTCATTTTCTGAGGTAAGTATTACCCTCATACCTAGGCCAGATAAGGATACTACAGGAAAAGAAAACTACAAGTCAACACTATTTTTTCCCAGCGTGTTGGGTCTTCATTGTTGTGTGCAGCCTTGCTCTAGTTGTGGTGAGTGGGGGCTACTCTTCGTTGCAGTGTGTGGGCTTCTCAGTGCAGTGGATTCTCTTGTTGCAGAGCACGGGCGCTAGGTGCATGGGCTTAAGTAGTTGTGGCACACGGGCTCAATAGTTCTGGTTCCTGGGCTCTAGAGCACATGATCAGTAGTTGTGGTGCATGGGCTTAGTTGCTCCATGGCATGTGGGATCTTCCCAGACCAGGGATCAAACCTGTGTCCCCTGCATTAGGCAGATTCTTAACCACTGTGCCACCAGGGAAGTCTTGAAGCCAACATTTCTGATGAATATATAGGCAAAAATTCTCAACAAAATACTAGCAAGTCAAAGTCAAAAGCACAGGAACTTCCCTGGTAGTCCAGCGGCTAAGACTCTGTGCTCCCAATGCAAGGGGCCCAGGCTTGATCCCTGGTCAAGGAACTAGATCC
Source organism: Hippopotamus amphibius kiboko (assembly GCF_030028045.1). NCBI lineage: Eukaryota > Metazoa > Chordata > Mammalia > Artiodactyla > Hippopotamidae > Hippopotamus > Hippopotamus amphibius. The sequence goes on along the minus strand of NC_080188.1, from coordinate 138,988,398 downwards.
CACATACTGCAACTAAGAGTCTGCATGCCACAACTAAAGATCCCACATGCTGCAATGAAGATCACTCACACTGCATCTAAGACCCAGCACAGCAAAATAAGTAAATATTTTTTAAAAATTCAAAAGCACATTAAAAATATCATACACCATAATTAGTGGGATTTATCACTGGGCTGCAAGGACGGTTCAATGTAAAAAATTGCACATAATTGTAATACACCTCACTAATGGAATGAAAGATAAAAATCATATGATCATCTCAAAAGATGCAGAGACAGCATCTAACTAAATTCAACATCTTTCATGATATAAATTCTCAACAAACTAGGTATAGAAGAAACACACCTCAATATAATAAAGGCCATATATGACAAGCCCACAGCTAACATCATACTCAATGGTAAAAGGTTGAAGAAAGCTTTTCCTCTAAGATCAGGAGCAAGACAAGGATATCCACTCTCATCACTTTTATTCAACATAGTACTAGAAGTTCCAGCCAGAATAATTACACAGGAGAAAGAAAATAAAAGGTATCTAAATTGGAAATGAAGAAATAAAACTGTCTCCATTTGCAGATGACCTCATCTTACACACAGAAAATCCTGAGGACTCCATGAAAAATTTGTTAGTACTAACAAATGAATTCAGTAGTTTCACAATATAACATCAACAAACAGCTGCATTTCTATATACTAACAATGAACTATCTGAAAAAGAAATAAAGAAAACAAGCCCATTTACAATAGCATCAAAAACAATAAAATACTCAGGAATAAATTTAACCAGGGAGGTGAAAGATCTATACACCGAAATGTATATGACAAAGATGAGAAACACTGAAGACACAAATAAATGGAAAGATAGACATGTTCATGTATGAGAAGAGTTAATATTATACTATACTACCCAAAAGCCACCTACAGATTCACAGCAATCCCTATCAAAATTTCAATGGCATTTTTAACAGAAATAGAAAAGAAATCCTAAAATTTGTATGGGACTACAAAAGACCCCAAATAGCCAAAGTAATATTGTAAAAGAAAAACAAAGGTAAAGGTATCAAACTTCCTGACTTCAAACTATACTACAAAGCTACGTTAATCAAAACAGTATGGTAATGGCTTAATGAAACAGAATAGAGAGCCCAAAAAATAACCCATGCAATATATGGTCAGTTAATTTACAACAAAGGAGCAAAGACTACACAATGGGGAAAGAACAGTCTCTTCACTAAATGGTGTTGGGAAAAATTAATGTTCACATGCAAAAGAAACAAAATTAACTTGAAATGGATTAAGGACTTAAACATAAGACCTGAAAGCGATAAAATTCCTAGAAAAAAAAACAGTGAAAAGCTCCCTGACCTTGATGTTGGCAATGATGTTTTGGACATGACACCAAAAACACAAGAAACAAAAGCAAAAATCAACAAGTGATACTACATCGAACTTAAAACCTCTGTACAGCAGCAGAAACAATCAACAAAATTAACAGGCAACCTACAGAAGAGGAGAAAAATAAATGCAAACCTTACATTTGATAAAGGATTAACATCCAAAACATATAAGGAACTCATACAACTCAAAAGCAAAAAAACCCAAATAATCCAATTTAAAAATGGGCAAAGGACCTGAATAAACATTTTTTCAAAGAAGACATACAAATGGCCAAAAAGCACATGAAGACGTTCAACATCACTAATCACCATAAAAACGCAAATCAAAACCACAATGAAGGAGGCCCCTGGTGGTCCAGTGGTCAGGACTTGGTGCTTTCACTGCTGTGGCCCAGGTTCAATTCCACAAGCTGCTCAGCATGGACAACAACAACAACAAAAACCACAATGACACATCATTTCACATCTACTAGAATGGCTACTAGCAAAAATACAACAGATAAGAAGTGCTGGTAAGGACGTGGAGAAAAGGGAACCCCTGTGCACTGTTGGTGGGAAGGGAAATTGATACAGCAACTGAGGGAAATAGTATGGAGGTTCCTCAAAAAGTTGAAACTAGAACTACCATATAATCCAGCAATCCCACTTTTGGATATATATCTAAAGGAAACGAAAATACTATCTTGAAGAGGTATCTGCAGCACTCCTTGTTCACTGCATCATTATTGACAACAGCCAAGACACAGAAAGAACCTAGGTGTTCGTCATGGATGAACAGATGAAGCAAATATGATAAATACACACCCACACATTGGAATATTATTCAGCCATAAAAATGAAGGAAATCCTGACATTTGTAACAATTTGGATGAATGCTGAGGGTGAGATAAAAATGACAAACGTGGAATCTAAAAATACTCAACTGATAGAAACAGAGGGTAGACTGGTGGTTACCAGAAGATAGAAGGTGGAGGAAATGAGATTTTCAGAAAGCATAAACTTTCAGTTACAAGATGAGTAAGTTCTGAGATCTAATGTACAGCATGATGGTTACAGTTAACAATACCATGTTGTATACTTGAAAGATGCTTAGAAAGTAAATATTAAACTTTCTCACCACTACCACCACCACCAGCATAACAACAAAACGGCAATTATGTGAAGTGATAAATGTGTTAACTAAGTTTATTGTGGTTAGTAATCATTTTGCAATATATATGCGTATCAAATCATTACATTTTACACATTAAACCTATACATTTATATATGTAAATTATATCTCAAAAAAGATGGGAAGGGACTTCCCTCGTGGCACAGTGGTTGGGAATCCGCCTGCCAATGCAGGGGACACAGGTTCGATCCCTGGGCCGGGAAGGTCCTACATGCCGCAGAGCAACTAAGCCCGTGTGCCACAACTACTGAGCCTCTGTGCTGCAACTACTGAAGCCCGTGCACTTAGAGCCTGTGCTCCACAACAAGAGAAGCCACCTCAATGGGAAGCCCACACACCACAATGAAGAGTAGCCCCCACTCACCACAACGAGAGAAAGCCCGTGTGCAGCAATGAAGACTCAACACAGCCAGTAAGTAAATAAATTTAAAAAAAAAAAAAAGATGGGGAAAAAAGAGTAGAAGGATACCCATGAAACTAAAACAAGTGGTTATATGTTTTAGGGAGCAGAAAGAAATGGGAAAGACAGGAATAGGAATGGGAGCCACACTGTTCAATGTATACTTTTTTATATAGTTTATTTTTGTACCATGAGAAGGCATTACCTATTTTAAAAATTAAATGCAAAATAAAAATAAGGACAAAACTTTTTTTGGCGTGCAAGCAGAAAAGATATCTTTAAGCTTATAAGAAAAGTTTACATTCCATTCATCCTTAGAAAAATATTTGAGAATATACTCAGTAAAACCTGAAAGTAAATTCAAAAATGGAAAGATACAGAATCCACAGCTTGTAAAAACTTGAGAATACCATAAATGCAATTATACATTATGGGAGAATCCACTTGATATTAACACTAGAAAATTCTCCTCTGAATAAAGAGAAAGATTTGAACTTAGGTCCTTAAAGAAAGACATAAAATTCAACATGTAACACATGCTTTGTCTCTTCAATAAACGTAAGTGCCAAATATGTGCTAGGCACTCCTCTCGACACTAGATGAAGAAAATAAATTTATGAAGATATTTTTTGGGTCCAGAGTGCTGGAGTAGAGGGAGGCAGGTGTGTAGACTACGAACAAAATAAATAAATGTGTAATTATAATGTCAGTACTATGGAGGGAAAAACAGAAGAAAGAGAAAGATACTGATGAGGAGTGGAGAGCTATTTGAGTGGTCAGGGAAAGTGTCTCTGATAGGTAACAGAGCTAAATGAAATGAGGAGGTAAGCTTCAAAGATATGTGAGGAAGAGAGTTCTACACAAAAAAAACATAAAAGTATATAAGGCAGAGGTGTACTTGGTATATTTAAAGAAACAGCAAAAAGATGAGTGTGACTAAAACAAATATGCATAACAGAGAACACAGTAAGGGATGAAATGGAGGAGAAGGCAACTGCCAAATCACGCAGGGTCTCTGAAGCAATAAGGTCTTTGGATTTACCATACGTAAGCCAGAAACCAACTGGAGAGTTCTGAGCAGCTGAATGTGTCATCTACAAAGCAGATGATATATTATATAATTTTCTTCCTACCCTCTCCTTATTGTGAAGAGCTGAACTAAAACTAAGAAATGTATATATGTTTAAGACTTATTAACACTGTTTACTGAATTTTGACTTAGAATAAGTACACAGACAAATTTCAGAAAATAACAATGGCTACAGAATAAGAGGTAAATGTAATCAACACTGACAATATAAAAGCACAGACAGCTGAAAGAGGTGTGAAATAGGATAGGAAGGTGGAAGAAGGGTGAAAGCCTTAAATATCTCTACTTTACAGATCGGGATTCAAGAAATACTGTCTTTGAATGACAGAAAAACAAAAGGATGTTTAACTATGTTGTTTAAAATTAAAGTGACAACTGAAGAGACTGAGAACAATAACATAAAACTTTTCAGAAGCCTACATCTTAGAAAATTATAAATTAGTTAATTCCTCTTCTATCATAGCAGGAAATCAACAGACAATGCCCAAAGTTGACAATTCAAGAAAGACCAGTATAAGAAGATCACACAGAAATGAAATCACCAGAAGATCTGAAATAAAAAATGATTAAAAGAGGTTGCTTAAGGAGGATAAGAAAGGAATAAGGGAATGCAGGACATGTCTATTATTTTTTGTTATGATCCGTTTTCAACCCTAAGCATGTATTATTTTGATCCCTTTCCCTCAAGAATGGTTTTAAGTTTTAAAGAAAACAACATATATTGATACCTAAACTATATTTACAGCATAATTATAATTCCACAATTGTGGACAGGAAACAGATAACAGTTTGGAGGATAGAACTATACACACTTTTCCCCTCTCTGCAAGTTTTAAATGTCTGAATCCTTAGAGTTAAGGCCTAGACCCTCTTTTCACTTTGCAATTTCTTTCCATGTGCTCTTTCTAGTCTCATGTTTTCAATTAGCAGGTTTAGCACTGTTTTGCAAAGTATGATCTACAGATCACCTAGATTAAAATCACCTAAAGTATTAATTAGAATACAGATTTCGTTGGTCCAGAGATTTGTTTGTCTTTGTTTTGGTGTCTTAATTTCTTTTAAAAAACCCAAAAAAAAAATATTTAAAAGATAACCTTCTTGGACTTCCTAGGTGGCGCAGTGGTTAAGAATCCACCTGCCAATGCAGAGGACACAGGTTTGATCCCTGCTCCAGGAAGATGCCACATGCCTCGGAGCAACTAAGCCCGTGCACCACAACTATTGAGCCTGCTCTCTAAAGCCCATGAGCCACAACTATTGAGCCCACATGCCGCAACTACTGAAGTCCATGCACCTACAGTCCATGTTCCACAACAAGAGGCCACCACAATGAGGAGCCTGCACACCACAACAAAGTGTATTCCCCATTTGCTGCAACTAGAGAAAGCCCGCGTGCAGCAACAAAGACCCAACACAGTCAATGAAATAAATAAATTTTTTAAAAAAAGATAACCTTCTTGTAATGAAATAGGGCATCCCAATGTAACAGGAATAATATATCCTTATGAATGTAAATAAGTACACTTTGATTTTCAGTAATTGCTAGCCCTCACTTGTCCACTGACTCTTGGAAGTATCAAAAACCAGCCTAGCAAACTCAGACCATAGGGCTTATTTGATAAAGATGTTTCTCAACCCTTCTGCCTTTGTCAACCATACTAGAAGTCTTACGATTCAGGAGAAAAAAAGAGAAAATAATATAAAAGAAGTAAAATGACCTGATTTATATGCATAATCTGTGATCTGTGTTGAATGAGTTAGTGGAATAATTAGGAGACTAAAGTGGAATAACAGAGATCAAGTGAAAGGATATTGCAGTAGCCCAGGCAAGAGAAGTTAGCTTAAATTAGGTGGTAGCAGAGAGGGAGATAAGTGGATGGACTCCAGATATATTCTGGAGGTTGAATTATTAGAGAATAGACTGGATGTAGACCTTGAGGGTAACAGGGAGATCAAAGATAAGTTGAAATTTTTCAACTTAAATAGCTGTATGAATGATGGTGCTATTTATTGAAATGCAGAAGATTATAGATTTAGGGGAGACAAGAATTTGGTTTAGCTACCTGAATCCTATGATTAATCTTACCACCACTAAAAGCACGTCACAGTCTAACACTGTATACCTCTTTAGGCTATATAATATGAAGTACACAGTATCACCTGTAAATATTCCTACCCAAAAAGTTGAATCTGAATCCAATCAATCCTCTAGAAGTACCTTCCACTTACAGGAAATACAAAGGATACAGAAAGAAGTTAAATGACACCACAAGAAAATAAATCAACAGACTTAAGGACGCAGGGGGGGAAGGGTAAGCTGGGACAAAGTGAGAGAGTAGCAATGATATACACACACTACCAAATGTAAAATGGATGGCTAGTGGGAAGCTGCTGCACAGCACAGGGATATCAACTCAATGCTTGGTGATGACCCAGAGAGGTGGGACAGGGAGGGTGCTAGGGAGGCTCAAGAGGGAGGGGAGGGACTCCCCTAGTGGCACAGTGGTTAAGAATCCACCTGCCAATGCAGGGAACACCAGTTCAATCCCTGGTCCAGGAAGATCCCACATGCTGGGGAGCAACTAAGCCCATGCACCACAACTACTGAGCCTGCGCTCTAGGGCCCTCGAGCCACAACTACTGAGTTCACATGCTGCAACTACTGAAACCCACACACCTAGAGCCCATGCTTCGCAACAAGAGAAATAACCACACGGAGAAGCCTGCGCACCGCAACGAAGAGTAGCCCCTGCTCACCACAACTAGAAAAAGCCCGCATGCAGCAACAAAGACCTAACACAGACAAAAATTTAAAAAAAAAAAAAAAAAAAAAGAGGGAGGGGATATGGGAACATATGTATAAATACAGCTGACTCACTTTGTTGTACAGCAGAAACTAACACAACATTGTAAAGCAATTATACTCCAATAAAGATCTGAAGGAAAAAAGAAAGAAAGAAAATAAACCAGTATCTAGACAATGTGGGACAACATATAGGAAAACTGACTCGGTTTCTGTAACAAGTCAATGGCATGGACAAGACAGGAGAAGATTGCTCCAGATTAATAGAGATTTAAGAGGCACAGCCATCAGGAGATGGACTTTGCCTGGATCCTGTTTTGGACAAAGAACTATAAAAAAGGCATTTTTAAACAATGGGGGAAATTTGATAATGGGCTGTGTATTAGATGATACCAAAAATATACTGTAAATCTTGTTAAATTATATTATGCCATTTTGATTACATAAGAGAAATGTCCATTACGTTTAGGTTACAAATAGGGGTGAAACGATCTATCTGAAATTTGCTTTAAAATACTTCATCAAGGAGGGGAAAAAATGAAATGGAAAAAGAAAATGTGCCAAAATCTTGATTAACCGCTAAATCCAGGTGCGCTGAGTATATGAAAAGCGTGACTAAGGTTTTCATAACAAAAATTTAAAAGGGTTTTATTTTGACCCTGTTAAATTTGGGGTGCTATTAGACATACAACTGGGAATGTTAGCTAGAGAGTTACATATATGAATCTGGAGTTCTGGGAAGAAGTAGAAAGTTGGAAGTCATGTTTTTTAGCCATGGGACTAAACAGAATAACTTAGAAAAGTGAAGAGAAAACAGGGTGGGAGAAGCCAAGTGTTGGTACATCCAGCATTTGAAGGTGGAGAAGTGGAGGAGTCAGGGAAGAAGATGGAGAAGATGCAGCAAGTCAATGAGACAGAAAGAAAACCAAGAGAGTGTGGTGTTAGCAGAATCCAAGAGAAAAAACAGTTCAAAAAAGAAAATGTTCAACCAATGTGTAAAGTTTCTGAGAAGCGACACTAGATTTGGAGACAGGAAGATCATTAGTGACTGTCACAAAAGCAGTACCAGTAAAGTGAAGAAGATGAAATCCTTTTGATAGTATCAGAAAACTCAACATTCTTCAAAAAATCTCACATATACTTTCCTAAATTCAAAATACACTTTTATGTTTTAGTGTAAAACTTAATTCTCCCATTTTATTATACTTAGTCCAATCTCCTCTGGGAGGATTGGGGCATTTCCTCAAACATCTGAACACTTAGTATTAAAGTCCATCATAGCTGAGAATTAACTATTACTTACACAGCCATCATGCACATTCAGGGTTGCTTCAAGTTTTAATCTTTGGATAAATTCTCTTCTTCCTGTTTAAAGAGAAAGAACTAAATAAATCATACAATTTATTGCTTAGAATAGTGTAACACTGTTAAGAGCCTAGGAATTGTCATGACACAAATTCAAGCTTTAATTTTAACTCTTTTGTTTACAGGCTGAATGACATTGGGCAAATTAACTCCTCCTTCACCCTAGTTTTCCTCTTTAGAGTACCTACCTACCTCATGTGGTTATTGCAAGAATTAAGAGATTCGAGGACAGAAAGGGCTTAGCACAGTATATGGAACCACAATAAACACTCAAATGTTTTCACTCATCCATTCATTCAACAAATATATTGCATACTTACTCCATTCCAGGTGGTGTTCTAGGAGCTAGGGATACAATGGTAAAAGAAAAAAGAAAAAGATCCCTGACTCTAGTTAGCTTAATGAAAGACAACAAACAATATGTGACTTGGTAAAAATGCTATATGGAAAAATAAAGCAGAGAAAGGGAATAAGAGAAGACTAGGGGTGGGGAATAGGGTTTTCGATTTTAAATAGGGTGGCAAACAGTGTTTTATAAGATGCTATCTATTTTTAAACACATCTCAATTTCAGAAATGCCAAAATACTTAAAAGTTCATTTCACAAAGATAAAATGTGACAGCAAAAAAATAAAATCAGCCTAAATGTCCATTAATAGCAGAAAAGTTACAATACTTCAAAAATAAATTCCTCCTTTGAAAATGAGAAATATGTTTCTTTAAGAAATGAATCATCTTAACCAAAAATGGACCAAAAAGTTTCATGTTTATTCAGAAGCTGTAATGAAAGGAAGCTGAATATATGACAAAAAACGGTAATTAGCTAAATAATCAGGCTGATGAGATTTCAAAATTAAATCTGACTATGCTGTCTGTGTACTGTCAAAAGAGACAGATTTCTCTATTATGTTTTCTTGCCTTCAACGTATAGAGCAAGATCTTCTTGAAGCCAGACTGTTTTCTTTGTCCTTGCTTATAACTTGTAAGATGGCTATATAATGGGTAAACATGTGGGTTAAAGACTTGGGGGGCGGGAGGTGGGGGTGGCTAAGGAGGGTATGGTTCCCAAACTTATTGGAATAAAACAACCTGCAGAAATTCAGCAACGTATTTTCATAAATTAGGTTATACTTTATATAATTAACTTTTCACATCTGACTTTCAGTTTTAAAAAGATGCTAACTGTAGTAAACAAACAAAATTTTTAAAAATCTTTTCCTTTTGGTTATCAGCAGGTGTGGTAATCCTACTGAGTTATAAATTAAGAGTTAAGAAATAAAATATTCAAATTAACAACATGACTAAAATTCATTAAAATGCTAAGGAAAAAGTATTAAAAACTTTTTTCCAAATTTTTAAAATCTGGATTTGAAAACATGGCTCTAGCCATTTCCAACTAGAGAAAATGGTAGTGCAACGTGAGAGAACAGAAGACAAAGTGAGGAATGTGACCAAGAATTCTTATATATGAACTTGTACATAAAAACACACACCAAGACATGACAGAGACAAGACAGCTCCTGAATGATATTTTTGTATGTGACTTAGGAGTTCAAAATTATTGTATTGTCTACACATTCCATAAAATGGGCTTTTAGAACAACCTAGTATAAACCTCCCCTACCCTACTGGTAATTAAATGCACTACACCAAGAAATAGGAAAGCTAGGATAAAATAAGAACTATAAGTTTAAAAAAAAACCTGAGTCCTCTCAAATTAAAATAAAAATAAACTCATACCTATTATCAAGAACAGTGACAAGTGTGGCCTACTTGCAGGCTAACAAGTTACCTGCCACCATTTCATGGATGCTAGCAGACTCCAAAGTCAGAGGCAAAGGATTTTACTACTCAAGCAGAACAAGCTTCAGGTTCACATTGGTTCCCCTTGTCTCCCAATTCCCACAGGGCAGTGCAGAGGGGCTTGGGGGTATACTGTACATGCAATGGGTTTGAATTGCAGCTGGGGAACCCTAAACTGGGGGAACCCAAATCTTACATCAAGCAAATCTGCCTAATGTCCCAAAGGAAGACATTATCTTTATTATTCTGGACAATAAATAAATCTGCCCTCTGTTCCACAGAGAGATACTCTATCTCCCAAGGATGTGCAGAAATACAAAAGAGACAGAGAACTGTCTCCCAAGAATTACACATTTGTTATGGATGAATTTACCATCATTGTGGCTTCCTATTCAAGTCTTTCTTACAGCCCAAGCTGCCTCATTTAATTCCATTTCTTTTACATTCTATTCTATACTAATAGATTGTAAATTCCACAAAAAGAACACTCTTTTGTTCACTCCAGTATTAAGTGCCTAGAACAGTGCCTAAGACAAAGCAGGCACTCAATATACATTTCCTGAATCAGTAAGTGAATAAGCTCATAATATTGACTCTGTTCTTTAACGTGCTTTCACTCAATAATACAAGGTGAACAACTTTCACTGGCAATAAGTATAGGCATATTGCTATTTTTAATGGCTTTGTAACTTGATTAAATAGCTTTGTAACTTATTTATTCAGGTACCTATCTCCATTATTAGACTATGAGTTGCTTGGGACAAGAAATGTTAGGCTTAAACATCTAACTTGGAACATACTACACATACACTGGGCAAAATTTTACATCTCTGGGCCTTAGTTCTACGTTTGTAAAAATTTCATATTTGATGGGAATTATACCATGAACTTTACAAGCTTATTGTCAGGAGTAAATTAATTAGCATATGCAAAACACACAGATGTGTCTGATCTACTATAGACACCTAAGATTAGTTCTCTCCCTATGTACAGGTGGGATTGTTCTAAGTTAATACTGTCTGAAAGGAAAGAAAATGATTTTTTCTGTTTCTTTTTGTTTTTTTTTTAGGCCACACCATGCAGCATGCAGGATCTAAATTCCCTGACAAGGGATCAAACCCATGCCCCCTGCCTTGGGAGTATGAAGTCTTAATCACTGGGAAGTCCCAAGAGAAAATGATTTTTAAAAATGACTTCATTATGGAGTTGGGGTAACTTCAACTGGTTAACAGAAAAGAATAGGTAAGGCTAGTGATACTGAGAAACAGAGATGGAACAGCACTTTAACAAAACTTTTCACTTTACTTGACTCTATTGCCCCTTTGAGCAACTTCTCTATAATGCCAAACTTTCCACTCACCTACCAACACTGCCTTCTCTAGCTCATTGTCAGGTCTTCCTTTTTGCCCCCTCCTGTTCATTGGTTTTGTTCTCAGAAATCATGGGGTATCAGTAAATTCAACAGTCTCTTTGAAGGCACATTTTTCACAATCTCATAGCATTAGCTATCGCAGGTAACTGCTGTCTCCTTGACATAATCTTCTTCTCTGGCTCCCATGACATCTTATCAGATAACCAGGAGAACTGAAAATTAAAGGGTAACAAACTCCGAGGAGAGAAAGAACAGAGGGCTGTTTCACCTTTGACAAAGAACAGCACAAAGCGGTGACTGCTATCAAAACGTACAAAAAGAAAACATTTCAGTAAAAAACTGAAATGAATGCTTAAAGGCCAAATATGGGCTAGAGACAGTTTAGAATCTCTAGGATCCTAGGCACAGGCAGAATCTACATTCAGTCACCAGCTCTATTCCATGAGCCTCCCTCAAGTACTCATAAGAAACACTGAAAATGGCAGGAAGCCTGAGAGAGCCCCTGTCTGGTAGGTCTCAGAAAGGAACCTCCAGTCACTTTTCAGGTCTTTCTCTCATGGGAAGCAAAGGTCTTAAGCCACTGGGGAAGCCCTAACTAAAAAGAGCCTCAGCAAAGGTCTACTAGGCTTTAAGGGAGGCAGGAAACCCTCACATCCATTTCAGGCAAAGGCAACTGCCTTCAGGGAAGGAAAGAAGTATAAACTACCTATTCTTAAGGGAGGAACAGGAATCCCCCTCCCATCCCTACCAAGAGCCTTACAATGAACAACAAGCCACAGTAAGCGTAGTGGCTTTGAAATGTGTCAATTCACGTTGAACCATGTTTCCCAGAATTTTTTCCCTCTATGTTTCATGTTACTTGAATTACCAGTCATTTTTGCACAAGATCAGTGGGTAGAAGTAAAGCAACAGCAGTTACTGATTTTTATTTATGCTTATATTGCTTATATACATTGGCTCACCTTGTTGAAATGAGGAGCAACTAGGCCTAATAACTGTCCTTCCTACCCATGGATCCTATTTAGGTTCCTGGAATACTGGGCCACATCTGTGTTTAGGTCCATGACAAACAGTACCGGTTTCTCCTAAAAAACACCTACATCTATAAGACTGAAGACAGTGAGAACTGGAACATATCCTATGTTTTCGTTCAAGCTTGTCCTTCCTATCCCCAGTTTACCATCATCTCTTCCCAACTGCATGTCTTGAGGATGTTAAGCCCCTACAAGAAACATGAAGAGAACTACTTTACAGAAACAGTTTAATGAGTTCCCACAATTATATAAAGTCAAATACCAGTAACATCTTTGCGTGTATGTCTGTGTATCTCCCAGCAATTCTGCTTCTTTGATTGAACTCATTCATGATTAACACTTTCAGCAAACTAGCAAAAGAGGGAAACTGCCTCAATCTGATAAGCACCAATAAAAGACCTAAAACTTATATCACATTTAATGGTGAAAGACTGCTTCCCATTTAAAATCAGGACAGTACAAGGAAGTCCACTCTCACCACTATTATTAAACAGAGTTCTGGAAGTTTTAGAGATTCGGATAATTTAAAGAAAAAAAAAAAAGACATATACTTTGGAAAGGAAGAAATAAAACAGTCTCTGTTGAAAGATGACGTGACTTTCCATGTAGAAAATCTCCTGGAATATATCCAAAAACCTCAAGAAATAATAAGTGAATTTAGCAAGATCACAGAATATAAGATCAACACAGACAAAAAAATTCACACAGTTATATACTAACAACGAATGTATAGAAGTTGAACACATTTACAATTGCTAAAAAAAAAAAATTAAATACTTAGACATAAATATAGCAAAATATGCTGAGGATGTGTATTCTGACTAATTACAAAATGCTGATGAAAGAAACCAAAGAACTAAATAAATGGAGTGATATACTGTGTTTACGGATCAGAAAACTCAACATAGTAAAGATGTCCGTTCTTCATAAGCTGATATGTAAGTCCAATGCAATTCCTATCAAAATCCCAGTAAGGTATTCTGGAGATAAGAACAACCTAACTCTAAAATTCATATAAAAAGGCAAAATATATAGAAGAGCTAAAACAATTTTGAAAAAGAAGAATTGAAGGTGGGAAACGTCACTCAACCTGCTGTAAAAACTTGCTATATAACTACAATAAACAAAATAGTATGGTATTTACAGAGGAACAGATACACAGATCAATGAAAAAGAACAGAGATCACGGATTAGATACACACAAATATGCCCAACTGACTTTTAATAAAGGTGGAAAAGCAATTCAATGGAGGAAATACAGACTTTTAAACAAATGGTGCTAGAGCAAGTGCACATTCATAAGCACAAAAATGAACTTCAATTTTTGTATACAGAAATTCAACTTTTGTATACATATCTTATACAAAAATTAACACAGAATGGACCCTGGACTTAACTGTAAAAAATGTACTACAAAACTTCAGGGAAAAAAAACACAGGAGGTAATCTTTAGGATCTAGGGTTAAGAGTGTAGACATGATACCAAAAGTATAATCCATAAGAGAAAAAAAATTAATAAATTGGACCTTACCAAAGTTAAAGACCTTTACCATGCGAAAGACTCTATGAAGAGAAGACAAAGATAAACTACACACTGGGAGAAAATATTTGCAAACTGCATATCTGACAAACGACTAGTACTGAACCTATATAAATAAATCTCAAAACACAACAGTGAAAAAAAAAAATAATAATCCAAATAGAAAATGAGCAAGAGACATGAAAAGATATGCCAGTGAAAATATAAAGACGACAGGACCCCTCCGAGTACCAACAACCAGCTGCACTGGGAACCAGCTGCACTGGGACCCAGCCTTACCTGTCAGCTAGCCAGCATCAGCCTCAGGACTCCTGCACTGCACAGCCAGCCATACCAGGACTTAGCCCCGCCGCAAGCAACTGGAAGCCTCTGCACTATGCAGGGCCTGGCAGCCAACTGGGCTGGGAGCCAGCCCATGTACGAGAGTGCCACAGCAGTCAGCCCCACCACAACAAAAGTGCCCATGTAGCCCACACAGTGGGCAACCTAGATCATACAGCTCTGGTGACCTGAGGGGAGAGTACTTATCAAATCCCCAAGATATCTTCTACATCAGGTCACTTCTCCAAGATCAGGAAATGTAATGGACCTAACACAAAGAAATAAAAACAGATAATTAGGCAAAATGAGATGACAGAGGAATATGTCCTAATTGAAATAACAAGATAAAAATCTAGAAGAAAAACTAAGTGAAATAGAGACAAGCAATCCACCTGACCAAGAGTTCAAGGTAATGCTTATAAAGATGCTTAATAAACTCTGGAGAAGAATGAACACAGTGATAAGCTTAACAAAAAGTTAGAAAATACAAAGAAGAACCAAACACAGCTGAAAAATGAAAACTACACTAGAAAGAATCAACAGTAAATAAGAGATACTGGGAAAAGGATCAGCAAACTGGAAGATGGAGTAGTGGAAATCACACAAGCTGAACAGAAAAAGAAAAAACAATCTTAAAAAGTGAGGATAGTTTAAGAGACCACAGGGACTTCCCTGGCAGTCCAATGGTTAAGACTCTGCGCTTCCACTGAGGAGACATACAGGTTCAATCCCTGTTCAGGGAACTAAGATCCTGCATGCTGCATGGCACAGCGGGAGGAAAGAAAAAAACAAACAAACAAACCAGGAAACAACATCAAGCACACTAAAATTCACATTATAGGAGTCCCAGAAAGAGAAGAAAGGGACAGAGAATTTATTTGAAGAAATAATAACTGAAAACTTCCCTCACATGGGTGAAAAAAAAAAAAAAAAGACACCCGGGTCCCAAACAACATCAACCCAAATATATCCACATCAACACAAAATGTAACAGAAATGACCAAAGTTAAAGAAAAAGAGAGAATTTTAAAAGCAATTAAAAGGGGAAAAGAATTAGTTACCTATAAGGGAACTCCCAAAAGACTATCAGATCACTTCTCAGCAAAAACTTTGCAGGTCAAAAGGGAGTGGCATGATATATCTTAAGTGATAAAGGGAAAAAACCCTACAGCCAAGAACACTCTACCCAGCAAAGTATTCAGATTTGATGAAGAGATAAATAATTTTACAGACAAAAGCTAAAAGAATTCAGCATCACTAATCCAGCTTTACAATAAATGTTAAAGGGACTTTTTTAAGCAAAAAAAGAAAAGACCACAACTAGAAAAATGAAAATTACAAAAGGAAAAATTTCACTGGTAAAGGCAAATATACAGTAAAAGTAACAGATCAACCACTTACAAAATTAGTAGGAAGCCTAAAAGACAAAGGTAGTAAAACCATCTATAACCACAATAAGTAGTTAAGGGATATACAAAACAAAAAATGCAAAATATTAATATGATATCAAAAACATTAAACATTGGGGAAGAAGTAAAAATTCAGGGGAGTCACAAACACATATAGGTTACTATAGGTTACTATATATAAATCTCATAGTAATGACAAACCAAGAAAATCTATAATAGATACATACACACCAAAAAAAGGAAGCTAAACAGTAAAGACAGGCATTAAATCATAAGAAAGCAAAAGAAGAACACAACTATAAAAGCTACCTCAAAACAATTAACAAAATGGAATAAGTGCACACTTACCAGTAATTACTTTAAATGTAAATGGACTAAATGCTCCAATCAAAAGACAGAATAGCTGAATGGATGAAAAAAAACCCATATAAATGCTGTCTACAAGAGACTCACTTCAGGTAGAAAGACAAACAAAGACTGAAAGTGAGGGGATGGAAAAGGTATTCCATGCAAAGGAAAACGAAAAGAAAGCTGGGGCAGCAATACTTATATCAGACAAAACAGACTTTGAAACAAAGTAACAAGAGACTAAGAAAAAAATTACATAACGATAAAATGACTGATCAAAAAAGAAGATATACGGAATTTCCTGGTGGTCCCGTAGTTAGGACTTGGGGCTTTCACTGCCAGGGCCCAGGTTCAGTCCCTGGTCAGGGATACCACAAGCTGCATGCCATGGCCAAAAAGAAAAAAGAAAAAATAACAATTTTAAATATATTTGCACCTAACATAGGAGCACATAGATATATAAAGCAAATATTAACAAACATAAAGAAACTGACAGTGTCAACTACAAGTTGGCACTTGCTATGGGTACTTGCCATCTACCTCTACAAGGATTAAATCACACTGCTGCTGCAGGTGCAGACCTTCAAAATCCCCTGAAAGGAATTCAGGGTGGAGACCAGGAATGAGGCACTCTGTGCTTTGGAAAATGGGTGGAACAGGTCTTCAGATAGTTAGCTGTTTTCAGGAGCCGATTTTATGAGCCCAACCCTTGCATCTCCTCATATCTACAAAAGCATTAAATCCCTACATGGTGACATCTGCTCCTCATGACTAGCAGAAACCCCCTACAAAAATATGTGTTTGATTGCATGCACTTCTTCACCAAGATTACATATATACTAATTTTCCCCCCTGCCTCCTTGGAACAGTTTCTCAGAGCTATCTGGGTTGCTGTCTCCTGGGCTGCAGTCCTCATTTTGCCCCAAATAAAACTTAACTGCTAACTCTCACATGTGCATTTTTTTTAAGTTGACAACAGTAACAGTAATACTAGGGGACTTTTTTTTTTTTTTTTTTTTTTTTTTCCGGCACACGGGCTTAGTTGCTCCGCGGCATGTGGGATCTTCCTGGAGCTGGGATCGAACCCGTGACCTCTGCATTGGCAGGCGGACTCTCAACCACTGCGCCACCTAGGAAGCCCACTAGGGGACTTTAACACTCTGCTTACATCAATGGGTAGATCATCCAGACAGAAAATCAATAAGGAAACATTGGCCTTAATGTGTCAAATCAGATGAAATTAATAAATACATGTAGAAAAAAGCATTCCATTCAAAAGCAGCAGAATATACAGTCTTCTCAAGTGCACATGGAATATCTCAAGGATAGATCACAAGCTGGGCCACAAAGCAAGTCTCAATAAATCTTCTTAAAACTGAAATCATATCAAATGTCTTTTCTGACCATAACACTGTGAGACTAGAAATCAACTATAAAAACTGCAGACATTACAAACACATGGAGGCTAAACAACACGCTTCTAAATAACCAGTGGATCACTGATGAAATCAAAGAGAAAATCAAAAATACCTGGAGACAAATGAAAATGGAAACACAATGATCCAAAATCTATGGGACTTAACACAAGCAGTTTCTAAGAGGGAAGTTTATACCAATATAGGCGTAGTTCAGGAAACAAGAAAAAATCTCAAACAACCTAACTTTACACCTAAAGCTACTAGAAAAAAGACAAAACCCACAGTTAGCAAAAGGAAAGAAATAATAAAGAGCAAAATAAATAAGGACTAAAAGATCAATAGAAAAGATCAATGAAACTAAGAGCTGGTTCTTTGAAAAGATAGACCAAACTGATAAACCTTTAGCTACAAACATCAAGAAAAAAAGGACTCAAATTAATAAAACCAGAAGTGAAAGAGGAGAAATACAAAGGATCATAAGAGACTGCTATAAAAAAACTATACACCAATAAAATAGACAACCTAAAAGAAACAGACAAATTCCTAGAAAAGTAAAATCCCCCAAGACTGAATCAGGAAACAACAGAAAACTTGAACAGACCAATTACCAGTAATGAAATTGAGTCAATAACCAAAAAACTAAGAACAAGCAAAAGTCCAGGACCAGACAGCTTCACAGGTAAACTCTACCATATAAAGAAGAGCTGATACCTATCCTCAAACTATTCGAAAAAACTACGGAGGATGGACTTCTGAACTCATCCTATAAAGCCAGCAGCACCCTGATACCAAAAAAAGACAGACACCACAAAAAAACAAAATTACAGACCAGTATCACTGATGAACACACATGCAAAAATTCTCAACAAAATATTAGCAAATCAAACTCAACAATACATTGTAAGGATCATACACCATATTCAAATGGGATTTATCCCAGGAATGCAAGGATGATCCAAAATTTGCAAATCAATCAGTGTGATACACCACATTAACAAATAGAAGAATAAAAATCATGACTATCTCCACAGATGCAGAAAAAGCTTTTGACAAAATTCAATATTCATTTATGAAAAAAATCCTCAACAAAGTAGGTATAAAGAGAACACACCTCAACATAATAAAGGCCCACTTTATTGACAAGTTCACAGCTAACATCACACTCAATAGTGAAAAACTGAAAGCATTTCCCCTAAAATCAGGAACAAGACAAGGATGCCCACTCTTGGCACTTTTATTCAACATAGTGACGAACGTCCTAGACACAGCAATTAGACAAGAAAAAGAAATAAAAAGAATCCAAATTGGAAAGGAAGAAGTAAAACTATCACTGTTTGTAGATGACAGGATACTATACACAGAAAGTCCTAAAAATGCAACCAAAAAAACTATCAGAAAAAATGAATTCAATAAAGTTACAGGAGACAAAATTAATATATAGAAATCTGTTGTTTCTATACACTAACAACAAACTATCAGAAAAAGAAATTAAGAAAACAATCCCATTTGCATCAAAAAGAGTAAAACACTTATGAATAAATCTAAGCAAGGAGGTAAAAGACCCTGAAAACTATAAAACATTGATAAAAGAAACTGAAGATGACACAATTGGAAAGATATACTGAGTTTGTGGATTGGAAGAATTAATATTGTTAAAATGTTTATACTAGCTAAATCAGGCCACAGATTCAGTGCAATTCCTATCAAAATACCAATTGCATTTTTCATCAAACTAGAGCAAATAATTCTAAAATTTGTATAAGGAGCACAAAATACCCCAAATAACTAAAACAATCTTTAGTAAGAAGAACAAAGCTGGAGGTATCACACTTCCTGATTTCAAACTATACTACAAACTAAAGCAATCAAGCAGTGTGGTACTAACACAAAACAGACACACAGATCAATGGAACAAAATAGAAAACCTAGAAATGAACCAACATGTACATGGTCAATCAATCTACGACAAAGGAGGCAAGAATATACAAGGAAGGAAAGATAGCCTCTTCAATAAATGGTGCTGGGAAAACTGGACAGCTACATGCAAAAGTACCAAACTGAAGAATCTTTCTCACATCATATACAAAAATTCAAAATGAATTAAAGACTTAAACGTAAGACCTGAAACCATAAAACTTCTAGAACACAGAACACAGGCATGCTCTTTCACATCAGTCTAGTAATATTTTTTTTGATTTGTCTCTCTGCAAAAATAAATAAATGGGACTACATCAAACTAAAAAGCTTTTTGCACAGTAAAGGAAACTATCTACACAACTAAGAGGCCACCAATTGAACATGAGAAGATTTTTGCAAATAACATAATTCACAAGGGGTTAATATCTAAAATATACAAAGAACACATACAATGAAATATCAAAACAAAACACGATTATAAAATGGGCAGAGGACCTATATAGACATTTCTGCAAGGAAGACATACAGATGGCCAACGCTCACATGAAAAGATGCTCAACAGGGAAATGCAAATCAAAACCACAATGAGATATCACCTCATACCTGTCAGAATGGCTATTACCAAAAAGACAACAAATAACCAGTGTGGGAGAGGATGTGAAGGAAAGGAAACCCTCGTGCACTATTGGTGGGAATGCAAATTATGGAAATTTTTGCATACAGGAAATAGTATGGAGGTTCCTCAAAAACCTAGAAAGAGAACTACCGTACTATCCAGCGATTCCACTTCTGGGTATTTTCCAGAATAAAACAAAAGCACTAATTCAAAACAACATATGCACCCCTATGTTCACTGTAGCATTATTTACAGTAGCCAAGATGTGAAAGAAATCTAACTGTCCATCAAAAGATGAATGGATAAAAAAGATGTCGTGACGTGCACAGCAACAAAGATCCAACACAGCCAAAAAATTAAAAATAAATAAATAAATAATTTTTAATAGCACCTTTAAAAAAAAGATGTGGTGTATATATATATGCAATGGAATATTACTCAGCTATAAAAGGGATGAAATCTTGCCATTTACAACAACATGGAGGGACCTAGAGGATATCATGTTAAGTGAAATAAGTCAAAGAAAGACAAATATATGATTTCACAAAGATGTGAAATCTTAAAAACAAAGCAAATGAACAAACGTAACAGAATAGGAACAGAACAGACTCACAGATACAGAGAACAAACAATAACTTTGTATGGTGACAGATAGTAACTATACTGATGGTGGTGATTACTTTGCAGTGTACAGTACCTTCAGCACCTGGAACTAAATTAAATACTTCAATTAAAAATTTATACTTCAATTTAAAATATTTCAATACAACACTTAAATTTTAAAAAAAATAGGAAAATAAAATACAAGGATAGTTAAAAAAAAAAAAAAGCACATAAAAAGATGTTCAAAATTAGCCATTAGGGAAATTACACATTTAAACCACGAGTTATCACTACATACTTATTAGAATTACTAAAATAAAAAACAGCAGCAACACCAAATGCTGGTGATGATGCAGAGAAACTGGATTTCTCATATGTGGATGATGAGAACATAAAATGGTTCAGCCATACTGGAAAAAAGTACGGCAGTTTCTTACAAAAGTAAACAATGTGCTTATCATATAGTGCAGTAATTACAATTTCTTAGACATTCATCCTAGAGATGAAAATTTATGTTCAAACAAAAACCTGTACATGGATGTTCATAACAGCTCTCTATTTAATAGTCAAAAACTGGAAACAATACAAATATCTGTCAACAAATGAATGCTTAAATAATCATATATCCATATTATGAAATACTAATTGACAACAGAAAGAAATAAACTATTACTATATACAACTTGGATGGATCTTAAGGGAATTATGCAGAAAAAAGCCAATTTCAAAAGTTTACATACTGTTGTTTATAACATTACACATGTTACTTACATAACATTCTTGAAATGACAAAATTATAGAAATAGAGAACAAATTAGTAGTTGCCAGGGGTAGCAGTTGGGAGGGAAGGATGTAGCTTCGGCTAAAAATGGTATCACAAAGGTCTACTGTGATGGAACTGTTCTCTATCTTAAATATGGTGGTAACCACTTTAATCTATTAACATTAGTTAACATTAATTTATTAAAATTAATTAAAACCAATGTTAAAATTGCATGGAACTAAATACACACACACAAAAGTGCCTGTAAAACTGGGGAAATCTGAATAAGATTCACAGATCTATCCATGTCAATTTCCTGGTTGTGATATATTAATATAGCTGTACAAGATATTACCATTGGGGAACTGATTGAACGGTATATATGAGATCTCTGTACTATTTCTAACAACTGCATATACATCCTCAGTTATCTCAAAATTAAAAGTTAAAGTACCAAACAAAACAAACCTTCCCACAAAGAGAACTCCAAATTCATTCCATTGCTTCAATGATGAAATCTATCAAACATTTAAGGAAAATGTAATTTCAAGTCTACATAAACTCTTCAGAAAAAAAGAAGAACACAGCCAACTCATTTATGAGGCCTGCATTATCCTGATACCAAAAACAGGCAAAAATATAACAAGAGAACTGTAGGCTAATAATCCTTAATGAATAAAAACACAAAATTCTTACCAAAAGTGAAGCCAGCAATATATAAAGCATAACTTATCATAACCAAGTAGATTTAGCCCAGGAATTGAATGCTGGTTCAACATTCAAAAATTAATCAATATGTTAATATATTAACACAATTTATGGAGACTTCCCTGGTGGCCCAGTGGTTGGGAATCCGCCTGCCAATGCAGGGGATACAGGTTCAATCCCTGGTCTGGGAACATCCCACAAGCTGCAGAGCAACTAGGCCCATGTGCCACAACTACTGAGCCCACATGCTGCGACTACTGAAGCCCGTGTGCCTGGAGCCAGTGTTCCGCAACGGGAGAGGCCACCGTGATAAGAGGGCCACTTGCCACAACTGGAGGGAGCCTATGCACAGTGGCAAGGATCCAAAGCAGCCAAAAAAAATAGAAAAGGAAATATAATAATAAAATAAACATAATTTATGAAAGAGAAATCACATAATCAACTCAATAGATGCAGAATAAATCTTGACAAAATTCAACACCTAGTCATGATAAACACTCTCAGCAATTAAGAGTAGAAGGGGATTTCTTCAACGGGTATCTACAAAAATATACAGTCAACAACACATTTAATAGTTAAAGACTGAATGCTTTCCAGGATGAGGAACAAGGCAACAATGTCCATTCTCACTACTTCCTTTCAAGATTCTACTGGAGTCCCAGACAGTGCAATTGAGCAGAAAACTGGAAAAGGAAGAAAAAAATAACATAGATGAAAAAGGAAGAAATCTTGGATTTTTTTTGTTTGTTTTCTGGGTTTTTTTCAGCCACACTGCATGGCTTGTGGGATCTTAATGCCCCGACCAGGGATTGAACCTGGGCCCTCGGCAGTGAGAGCATGGAGTCTTAACCACTATACCACCAGGGAATTTCCAGGAGACGATCTTAATATGCAGTGACATAATCACCTCCATAAAATCCAAAAAAAACCTGCAAAAGAAAATTTTATAAGAACTAACGAGGGCAGACTGGGATTGCCATATATACATTACTAATAAGAAAAAATCAAATTGTACGCTTTAAACATATGCTGTTTATTATATGTCAATTGTATCTCAATAAAAGTTCTTAAAGAAAAAAAAAACTAATGAAGGGACTTCCCTGGTGGCACAGTGGTTGGGAACCCACCTGCCCATGCAGGAGACAAGGATTCAAGCCTTGGTTTGGGACGATCCCACATGCCGAGGATAAACTAAGCCGATGCACCACAACTACTGAGCCTGTACTCTAGAGCCCAAGAGCCACAACTACTGAGCCTGTGTACCACAACTACTGAAGCCTGCGTGCCTACAGCCCACGCTCCACAACAAGAGAAGACACCACAATGAGAAGCCCTCGCACCAGAACAAAGGGAAGCCCTGCTCACGGCAACTAGAGAAAGCACACATGCGGCAAGGAAGACCCAACGCAGCCAAAAATAAATTAATTATTTAATTAATTAAAAAAAAAAGAAAAGAACTAATGAGGAACTTCCCTGGTGGTCCAGTGGCTAAGACTCCATGCTCCCAATGCAGGGGGCCCAGGTTCGATCCCTGGTCAGGGAACTAGAACCCACATGCATACCGCAACTAAGAGTTCGCATGCCACAACTATGATCCCACGTCCTGCAACAAAGATCCCGCGTCCCCAACAAAAACCCAGCGCAGCCTAAATAAATATTAAAAAAAAAAAAAAAAGAACGAATGAGTAGGTTGAGTAACACTGCAGGATGCAAGGCCAATTTTTAAAAATCAATTTTATTTCTATATATGCACAATGAATAATTTGATATTACTCATAAAGTTATAAAATACTATCTAAAATAGTATTTGAAACATTAAACATATAGGGATAAATATAACAATATATAGAAGATCTGTACACTGAAAAATATATAACATTGCTGAAAGAAATGAAAGAACATCGAAACAATGGAGAAAAAAGCCACCAATATGAATTGGAAGATTCAATAAAGACTACAGTTCTCCCTGAAAGAAGGTACAGATTCAACACAGTATCAGTCAAAACTCCAGCAGTCTTTTTTTATAGAAATAGACAAGCTGATCCCGAAATTACAAAAATGAAAAGAACTCAAAATAGCCACAATTATTTTGAAAAAAAGAACCAAGTTCAAAATATCACACTAGTTGATTTCAATACTCACTATAAAGACCTGAAGAACTGGCATAAAGATAGACATCGAGATCAATGGAATGTGGTGGAGAAATTGACATATATATGGTCAACTGATTTTCAACAATGGGGAAAGGACAGCCTTTTCACAATTGGTATTGGATCAATTGCACATTCATATGCAAAGAAATTAAACTTGACCTTTACCTCACAGCATAAATTAAAATTAATTCAAACTTGTTCACAGATCTAAATGTAAGAGTTAAAAATAGAAAACTTTTAGGAAAAAAGCATAGTGTAAATCTTTGTGGACCTCAGATTAGGTAAAGATTCTTAAATAGGACACACACAAAAAGCATGAACTATAAAATATGCTGCTGGGGCTTCCTAGGTGGCGCAGTAGTTAAGAATTCGCATGCCAATGCAGGGGACACAGGTTCGATCCCTGCTCCAGGAAGATCCCACATGCCTCGGAGCAACTAAGCCCGTGTGCCAAAAAAAAAATGCTGCTAAGGGAAAAAAAGACAAACTGGGAGAAAATATCTGCAAAATACATATCTGATTAAGGACTTGTATCAAGAATATATAAAGAATTCTTCCAGTATTAAGAAGGTAAACCTGAATATTTAACCAAAGTATATGAATGGCAAATAATCCATGAAAATACTCAGAATCATTAATCATTAAGATTAAATCAAATACAAAGTAAAACAATAATGATATCACTATACCTATATATTTACTAGAAAAGCTAAAATTAGGAAGACTCATAATGCCAAGTGTTGATGAGAACTTGGAACTAGAATTCTCAAACACTGCTGATGGGAATATGGTATGGTACCATTACTTTTAAAAAGTTTCTTACAAACTTAAACACACATCATATAACTCGGCAATCCCATTTTAAGTAAAACTTAAGAAAGGAGGATTTGGGAATTTCCTGGCAGTTCAGTAGTTATGACTCCAGGCTTTCACTTGGTTCAATCCCTGGTCTGGGAACTAAGATCTACCAGAAAAAAAAGTGAGGATTTAAAAGCATCCTACCCTAGTTATTTTTGCCAAAGTATAAATTAAAAGTTCTGTTATTTTTATCTTCATTAGCCATCAGCAGTATTCAAAAAAAATTTTTTTAATCTGCTATAACTACTTGGGAAACCCACCCACCCTAACTTTGAAGTCACTAACAATTACAATTATAAAAAATACACACCACCTAGAACAGCTTTGCGAACCTCAAGCCAACACTCATAAGTGGATATTCTACTGGATCAACACCAACATTTTAAACAACGTGATACGGAACAGAAAACAGAATGCACCACACCTAGTAAGGCTAAACGTCATTTGGGAAATCTTTTATTTCAGTTATGTGTGTGTATCACAAGTTGCCATGTAAATGTATTTTTACTGTGGATCATGGTCAAAACATTTGAAAAACACTGACATAAAACATACCTGTAGTATAAATTCTGTGCTAGCAGAAGTTCCTATCCCTTTTAAGCACTTTCATCCTATACGAGGTAGGAATCAAACCTACAGTGAAGATATTCAATTGTCCGTCTCAATAATATGCGTTTGGTGGTTTAACCTTTAGGAATCATCAGCACATTCTATTACATATATTTGTCATATTTGACTGTTATTATTCACTATTAAAATCAGACATTTTTCAGCTTTTGTTGAGATTTTAAGACTAAAAAAACAAAATACAAATATTCCACTACTTTTCCGCAGTAGCTAACAAGGAGGCAAAACTCAGAATCTTCTGACCCTTGTAAAATATATTGTAACTTGGCAACACTTTATGAAGAACTTGGTAAGTCTGAATATATATGTATTCAAGATATACTTAAGACTAATCTAAGACTTTCCTGGTAGCGCAATGGTTAAGAATCTGCCTGCCAATGCAGGGGACATGGGTTCGATCCCTGGCCCAGGAAGATCCCACATGCCACCGAGCAACTAAGCCCTTGCACCGCCACTACTGAAGCCTGAGCACCTAGAGCCCATGCTCCACAAGAGGAAGCCACCACAATGAGAAGTCAGCATACTGCAACTAGAGAAAGCCCACATGCAGCAAGGAAGACCCAACGCAGCCAATAAATTAATTTTAAAAAGACTAATCTAAATGCAAAATTATCCATTTCAACACGTACTGACCCTGATGATTTTCAAAGGACACAGATTTCCTAATCCCCATACAAAAAGATATTTCAATTTCCACTATAAAGTTGTCACTAGCTTAGTGGTATAGTCTGAATGTTCTTACCCACCACCCCCGACCCAAACAAATTCCTCTGTTGAAACCCTAACCCCCAAGGTATTAGTATTAGAAGGCAGGATCTTTTGGGAGGTGATTAGGCTTGGATTAGTGCACTTATAAAAAAGTTTCCAGAGAATCAGCTCACCTCTTCTGCCTTGTGAGGTTACAGTGAAAGGATGGCTATGAGCCAGGAAGCAGGCCCTCATCAGGCTCAGAACCTGACCATGTGAGCACCCTTATCTCAGGCTTCCAGCCTCCAAAACTTTGAAAAATAAATTTCTGTTGTTCATAAGACACTCAGTTTATGGTATTTTGTCATAGCATCCCAAGCTGACCAAAACACTGCCTAATCATAATTTAAATACTTTGTATTAAACACATAATACATTAGAGCAAACAACTCCCTTGAAAATTTCCCTTAAATTGCTTAAGTCAATTACTGTCTTTTAATTTAGAAGGGTTAGAGAGTGTAAATTCAAATTGCAGGCAAGTCTGTATAAAACGAGACAAATAGGAATAGAAAGAAGCAATGTACAAAAAGGACGGTTTCTTTTATAAGCAATGTTTATCTCTATAAAACTGTACTGAAATATGTATAGCTAATTAATTATGATAACAATCATTGAGTTCCAAAAGCACTACTCTATATAGTTAGTATTACAGTACCTTGAGAAACATTTAGGCCTACAGATGTCTCTGACTCTGGACTTTGACAGTTACACTTTTAAAAAAAATCCTCCATTGAAATTTGGATCAATTGTAATAAAGATTACAATCCCTGGACTTTGAATCCATGACTCTGAATCCATGCTAGACAAAACAACACTTCACTGGTTCAGGTGAATCTTGTGAATTTGGTGGCTATAAAGTAAACATCTGGACTTCCTAGGTGGCACAGTGGTTAAGAATCCGCCTGCCAGTGCAGGGGACATGGGTTCAGTCCCTGCTCCAGGAAGATCCCACATGCCAAGGAGCAACTAAGCCTGTGTGCCACAACTAAAAGAAAAAAAAAAAAAAAGAAACATCTTTTTCTTCTAAATAACACGACACTCACTAAATTATAAAAATAAAAATCTAATCTTTTACCAAAAAAATATAAATAAATAAATAACACATGACAAATTATTTACTCTCATAAAAGGACATTCTGTGAAGTGTAATTTTCTTTGATGGGAGGAAAAGAGAAAATTAACCAAATTTAAATAAAACCTGTAAAGCCTGAATACTACTACTGAAAAAATGCATGCTATGGTTAATTTGAAATGCATAAGAAAAAGTCTGTCAATTGCTTCTATCCCAATTTTACTGTTATTTAGAAGTAATTCATTATTAGAAATACAAATATTGGAGATAAATTAGAAAAATATTTAACCTACAATACTATAGATAAATCAAAATTTTAAATATTGAAGTCTCAAAAAAAGATACTCTATTTACTTTTTAAAACCCCGGACTTGGACATTTTAAAAAGAAAACTGTAAGAGTACTTCAAAAATATCATTTTTTAAAAATCTCATTAATTCAGGCAATATTAATGTGGATTTTGCTGTTTCCTGAATGTTAAGTCAAGATTAGCACTGGAGTGTGGAAGAGTTGGATAAATTGAAGATGTAAAGGTCTCCTAAGGCTAAGAAATTACTTTCCAAGCTATTTTTTATTATTTTAAAAAACCACTTTTAAAGGAATCTGTTCCAAGAATGTACTAATTATAAAGTACATATTACTAGCACACTTAAAATATTATGTAAGACATGTAATTCCCTGTACGAAAATACATATATTTGAAAATCTATAATTTAGACTCTCTACTAAAGACAGTGGACTCAACTCTTCAATTCCCCTCCACCCAACACACAAACTCCACTCCCATTACGGAGCTAGAAGAGGAAGGGAAAAAGAAAATGTATGGTTTTACTATATTTTAATTGACTTTATCATAGATACAGCTGAACTAACTGAACCAGCAGAAAACATTAATATATAAACCTACATATAAGGACTACTTACTTAAATGCTCCAACTAACTGAGATAAAGGACCACATATAAATTCATTCATGTAGAACATGTTTTTTTAATTAACTAAATTTAAGTTCTTTCTCAGCAAGTAAGTATTAAAAGAAATACTGCACATCTTTTAGGTTAATGGTTTAGAAAAGCATTCTACTGATATTAAATTTTAAAATGATTAATCATCACTCCAGATACTTATCCTAGAACGAATGCATGAAAAGCACGTACGAGGATGTTCACTGTAGTGCTGCTACTAACAGCAAACGTCCAGAAAAGTGAAGAAAGGTTGAGTGGACCACGGCATCCTCATAATGTTAAATACTATACAATAGTTTAAAAGACTGTATAGATCTATTTTTACTGCCACGCAAAGATATTCAAGATGTAATGTAAAAAAAAGCAGGTTGCAAAACGATGTTTACAATATGACACCATATATGCAGGTTACACACATACACACTCCTGCAGCATTTATATATGTACACACGTGCTTGTAAGAATTCAAAGATAAGGGACTTCCCTGGTGATGCAGCAGTTAAGAATCCACCTGCCAAGGCAGGGGACACATGTTTGATCCCTGGTCCAAGAAGATCCTACATGCCAAGGAGCAACTAAGCCTGTGCACCACAACTACTGAGCCTAAGTGCCACAACTACTGAAGCCCCAGCCCGCCAAGAGCCGGTGCTCAACAAAAGAAGCCTGTGCACCATAACGAAGAGTAGCCCCCGCTCGCCACAATTAGGGAAAGCCAGCACACAGCAACAAAGACCCAACACAGCTTAAATAAACAAATAAATAAATAATTTTTTAAAAAAAGAATTCAAGGAAAAAGGTCTGGAAAAATATTCAGGAAACAGAGAACATTGTTACCTCTCAAAGGGTGTGTGTGAGAGAAGGAATCACAAGGATTTGTGCTTCATTCTTACTAAGTTTTTACAAGAATATTCATTCACGTCACTTGAAACACTAAAAAACAGGAACGAGAGGAAAAAACGCCTGCAAACTTCTCTCAAATAATTCACAAACCAGAACTGTTAGTTGTAGCGAGATTTCAATTTCTTTTATTGATTTTTCAGTCAAAACCAAATGACGTGAACAAATGCCTAGCAAAAGGTAACAAAACTGGAAAGAAAAAAATTTAATGATGTTGTCTTACCTTCAAGTTAAAAAAAGGGAGAGAGAAAGAAAGAAGACTAATAAAAAGACTGCAGAGGAAGGAAGAAAAAAGACTCTTACTAAATCTGTCCACTTTTAACTCAGGCGTGACCCAAAATCCTCAAAAATCCACTTCATGCAAAACGAAAAAAACTGGACTACCGTTCCCTCAAGTATCGAAGGTTGTTTTTAGAAAGCTTAACTAAGAAACAGTAAATGCCAAGTGTGTTTCACAGGGGTGGGAATGGGAACGTGAAACCCTACACCTCCTTAAAGCGGTCGAAACCACTGAACAGCAGAGTCCAACTGGGAAAGCGCCCGGGGGTTGGGAGAGCTCAGCTATCACTTTCAGGTTTTGGCTCGGAGCCGCAGGACAGTTTACACCGAGGCTGTTTGGAGCGTGGAGTCCCCGAAGGTGGTCAACGCGTCGCCGCCGACAACCCCCCCACCCCCACCCCACGAGACCTTACGGGAGGGGCGGTCAACACAAACTTAGGTCCCTCGGCTGAGCGGGGAGAGCGCTGGAGAAGAGCACAAGCGCCAACTTCTGCTCTAAACACGGCAGCTCCGGGAGGTCCGACAAGTCTTCTCCCGAGTCCCACTGCAGAAGCGACCCCGGCACCTTTCCCGGCCAGTACCGTCGGCCCCCGGCCCGGCCCCCCGAGGAAAACCCAGCCAGGGCGGCGGCTGGCAGCATGAAAGGGGGACTTAGCCAGGGGAGGACACGAGTGCGGGGTCGGTCGGCCGAGGCTCACCCAGCACCTCCGAGTGTCCGAGGCGCCCCTGCCCAGGCGCTGTCCCACCTCCAACAGCCCCCACGGCGCGGCCCCCTCCCCCACCTCTGGGCGGCGACCTCAGCGCCTCCGCCCCGGGGCCCCCGCTCACCCAGGTAACGGCTCCGCAGCCTGGACGGGTCCTCCAGCCCAAGGGACCTTTTCCTCACGTCCCACAACAGGTGTGGGCAGGAGCCACCCCGAGACATGGCTCTGCCGGGCCGGGGAAAGAGGGGAGACCACCGCGTGGGGGAGGGGAGGAGGGGGAAGGGACACGCGGATCAACACCCGAGCCGCACCGGCACCATCCGCGCGCCGGGCCTCGCGGGCGCAGCGAGTTAGATGGCGGCGGCGCCTTCGCCCCCGAAGCCCGACCGCACCCGGGCCGGAGCTCGCCCCATACTCTCCTTCTCAGACTACCCAGAACATCCAGAGATCAGCAACAGTCCCCTCCCTCGGCACCCCCTCCAACAGGAGGAGGCGGAGGAGGCGGAGGCGGCCTCGGCTCCTCCCTCTCCTCGTTCTCGACACCCTCCCTTCCAAGCCTTTCTCGCGAGATGATCACCACCCTGGGGACTGAGGCCCGTGCGTGCCACGGCTGCCCTTACCCTAGAAAAGTGGGTTCAGACCGCTCTAGTCAAACCCGTAATACTCTATGGATAAATGAAGAATAGAGAAGAAACTGAAATCGGAAGTCTGGCGCTCACGAGTCTCATTCCAAAGGAGGCAAGAAAGCTGCGCGGCGTCATCTTTTGTCGGGGCACAGGAGGCCCGAAAAGCCCATTTTTATTTCGGGGCCTCCTTAACCAAAGTGAAAGGGGATTAGCGCCGGTGCAGCTTCACTTTCCCTTCTCCAACATGGCCTCCAGGGCCGGAAGCAGCAATTGGAGGTTTGGTCTGGACCCCGCCCGCGCCCCGGGGCAGGCCAATCACTGCGGGCGGCTCTGCTTGCGCAAGCGCGCTGCGGGTAGGACGCTGGGTGGACTCAGTGAGGCCGTCCTTTAGCCAGCTGTTTACATGACTCCTCCTCCGGCTCGGCGGCAGGAGGCCAGGAGGCGGGCTCGGGGCGGGCTGGCGCAGAATCTCCGCCCCCGCAAGCTTTTTTGGTCGCCGGCCACCGGGTGGTTCGTAGCGGGGCAGGCTGAGCTGCGGGAAGGGCACCCTGGGGGAGAGGAGGGCGCGAGGCGTTGAGGCAGGGGAAAGTGACGAGCTGCCCGTCATTGCCAGCCAGGGACGAGCACGCGGCCACTCTCCCACCCGGCTGCCCACGATCACTCGTCCGCAGGAATGTCAGCCGCCGGCGTCCGGGGCCTTCGGGCCACCTACCACCGGGTCCTTGATAAAGTGGAGCTCATGCTGCCTGAGAAATTGAGGCCGTTGTACAACCACCCGGCAGGTAATGAACCTAGAGTGGCTCCCACCGAGACCCTCCCTCCCTGTCCCTTCTCTCCCTTTAGAGGCCCGCTGACAACTCTGCCGTTGGAGGCATCACCCACAGCCCCAGCCCCTTTCCCTCAAGTGAATCCGTGTACTTTCCCATGCTCCCTGCTTTTCACGTTTTCTCTTCCAGCATCTCTCATAAACTATAATTTTCAAGCCTGCGCCCTTTGCGACCTTTGTTTGCACCCCTTCTTTTAGGCACCACTCAGACCCGGACCGGGCCTCTGGGTTTGATCCTTCTCCATTTCTACGGCCAGAAAAGGGTCTGGGCCACCAGGACACCTCATTCTCTCCTCTTTCCCTCCACAAGTAGTGGTGTGTGGACTCACGCGGAGAAGAGCTGTCTTACCGCACCTGAGGGTTTGGAGTAAAGGTCATAACTCCCTTCAGCTCCAGCTGACAGGCCTGCATATGCGTTAGCCGGTTTCTGAGTCAGTGTCATTACTTGCCCTATAGGTCTAGTTTGTTTAAGTCTATCCCTGTTTATGAAATTACTACTGAACAAGCTCTCCCTGGACCTTTCTGTGTGGACAGACCTGGATTTAAATTCTGCTCTGCTGCTTGCCGTAGATGTGACCTTGGGCGAAATCCTAAATCTTAGTTTCTGTAAAATGTGGTCCGTGTGAAAGTTAAAGATAACATATGTGTTTGATTCTTCATAAATGCTCAATAAATGTTAGCTCTCTCTTTAACCTGTTGCGAAACAGTGTTCTTGTGGTTGAAAAAAATTCTGTAAGAAACTGGAAGATGCCAGTTCCTCCAACTCTTTATTTAAGGTCTAGAATCCTGTTACCTCTTTTATCAGATGGTTAGTAATAGTACTTAATTTGGCTGAGAACTGAAACCAGATATATTCTGAAGTCACTTTCAAGCCTAAGACTTAGCAAAGGAGAAAATGTGTTATAAATGGAAAGACTGAAGTGCAGCCCCCCAAATGGCCCTTTTCTTCTACATAGTTAAATCTATCTCTGCAGTTTGTGTGATTAGGAAGGTTGACTGTCTCCCCACATATCTGACGAGGAAGCAGACTCTTGGGAGTCTGAGATGGTTACCAAATCTGATTTCCAGTTTGATAATGGAATGTGTCTTGGAATTATACTTTAATTGCAGTACTTTACCTGTTTTAAAATTGATCTTTAAGATGAGGTTTTTGTTGATGATGAAGTTTATTTAGTTTATTTGCCTTTTGGTTCTTCACAAGTGTTTGGAATCGTGCTGTGTTTTGTGGTAGAGATTTTTCAGGAGGAAGAGTTGGGCAATGCTTCTGTAATAATCTGGGCTTTATACTCAACTGAATTCTGTCAACCATGAATTCAGGGTTGGTCAACCCTGACCCTCTTAAACTTTGTGTTTGGGCTGTAGGATAAAGACAGGATAGAGGAGGAGCAATTTTAAACTACTTTAAAACAGAATTGGAGGGTAAATTTATAGTGATCTTTTCTATAGTGAAATTTTCACTAAAAATGTATAATGATCTTCTCCAAGGCCTTGGCTTTAACCACCTGTAATCATTGTTTATAACACTTTATTCAGCTTTTAGAATCAAAAGGAATTATCTTTCATTTGAGACTGGTTTGTAGATTGTGCATTTTATCTGGATACTCTTGGACCAATTCAGTTATTGTAACCCTTTTTTCAATGGAAGGAGCATAGGCTTGGAAGCCAGACAGACCTGGATTTGAATCTTGTCTGTGTGACCTTGACCTTAAATCTCACAACCTTTAGTTCTAATCTATAAAATGGGGATAATAATTTTCACTATTTAAGGACTGTTGTGAAAGTTAAGTGATGTGTTGTCTGTAAGACATGTAGCAGTGTTTGCACATAGACGCTAATAAGTGTCAGTATTAGTTCCGTCATATTAAGCTTTTCACCAATATGCAGAGTAAGAATACCTATCGCTGCAAAATTATTTGTGATTACAAAGTTGTAGGCACACCAATGTAGAAATGAAGAAACATGAAAAATATAACTGTTGATTGATTCATAGGTATTGAATAAAATCTGAGGAAACTCTGGTTATTGTTCCAAGAGTTATAAGACTGAATATTCAAGGTTTGTGTTTACTATTTTCAGTAACATACTAGTAGTATGTTATTGAACCATTATATTGAACATTAGACTAGATTCACATACTGGAGGTTTTTACAATAATATCCAAGACTAGATTCTAAATTTTTGAGATTTAATTGTGTCATTGGTTACTGGACCATGTCTTTATATAGTTATATATATTAGAGTTAGAATATTGCATTTAATATGTAGTTAGACCTTTGGCCTTCATCATCCATTTATCTACATATTGTCTCTGGCACGTAGTGATCTACTCCTGTATAGTAAGAATAGCGTTCTAACCAAATGTGTGTCCTAGCAAGTTCAGTTCTCATAAGATAGGTCACTCCCCTCACCATCTCCTAACTGTAAAAGTATATGACTCCACACTAACCAGCTGCATAGCTGTCCTCTAGATATTTGTCAGAGAAATAACCTTGAAGTCATGCTGCCCACTGTTTACTTAAAAGCTTAGTTGGAAAAAAAAATTATTAGTGGAGTGTCATTCCTTTGTATTCACGAGCTCCAGAATGAGGTGAATGATCCCAAAGGGTGCACAGAATGAAACATTGGCGTGTAGGAAGAAAACAATAGAACTTCTATTAATACTTACTATTCCTTTATCTTTTCAAAGTTTCCATTTTGTGTATATTTTATAATATAAGAATGTAATAGTACACACATATATATGTATGTGTAAATAGTCTGTTTCTTATGATGGTTTGACTTAAGATTTTCCAACTCTACGGGATGGTTCAAAAGCAATACAAGTTCAGTAGAAATCGTACTTTGGATCTTGAGTTTTGATGTTTTCCTGGGCTAGTGATATGTGGTACGATGCTCTTGTGATGCTGGATGGTAGCAGCAAGCCACAGCTCCCAGTCAGCCATGTGCTAAACAGCCAATATGTCCATGCTGCACCTGTATAGCCATTCTGTTTTTCACTTTCAGTACAGTATTTAAAAAATTACATGAGATATTCAGCAATTTATTGTAAAATAGGCTTTGTGTTAGATGATTTTGCCCAACTGTAAGCTAATGTAATGTGTAATGTAAGTGTCCTGAGCATGATAAAAGTAGGATAGGTAAGGTATGATATTTCATTAAGTGTATTAAATAAATTTTCAATTTACAATATTTTCAACCTTCAGTGGATTTATTGGGATGTAATCTCATCATAAATCGAGGAAAATCTGTACACAAGTGAATTCCATGAAGTCAGCATAGATACATATGGACTGTATATAGGGGGTACATGCTCAAAATTTTTTTTTTTTAATTGATGGGGCAGTGTGTTCAGAAGAAGTTAGGAGACTCAGCTGTAAAGAATCTAAAGAGTCTCTTAAGAGTTATATCTCAGGAATTCCCTGAAGGTCCAGTGGTTAGGACTCCACACATTCACTGCCATGGCCTGGGTTCAGTCCCAGCTTGGGAAACTAAGATCCCACAAGCCTTGCAGCACAGCCAAAAAATAAAGAGAGAGAGAGAGTTATATCTCAATAAAATTGGGGAAAAAATAAAATTAAGTATGAAATAAATGATAAAAATCAATAAAAACTATCCTTCAATTAAGTCAGCCCAGAAAATAGCTGTCTGAGCCATGTAAGTTTTGCTTACCATAGCTTTGCTTATATTGAATTACATTTTGCCTTAAGTGGAAGAACTTTTGAAAAAATACTTCTATGAAACGCATTGTAGTGTTTAGTTTGCTGTGGCTGAGAATATTCCCTACATTCTCTCTGTGAAGACTCATGGGAAAAGTTACTTTAAGTTCTTCATAACAGGAATATTTGCATTTTTCCTAGGCTAGAGAATTGGTTTTTATTTTTTATCTTATAGACCTAGAGAATATTTTTTTAAATAAAAATATACTAAATGAACCATTGTTAGCAGTGTTCATAGGGAATATCTTTATCAAAAAAATTCAAAATTAAATGCTAAGGGAATTGATATTATACTAGATAGCTAAATATAACTTAGTTCAGGGTATATATTGTTTTATTATATGTAAATGAAACCAAATGTGGATCAAATAACCAGCATAGAAACCCACACAGTTATATATTAACATGGTTCTTTATTGTCTCTGTTAGAACAATTTATTTTCTTGCTATAGAGATTAACTGAAGAATTTTAATGCCAGTCTAGGATAGACATCTAGATATCTATGTCATATTATATCTGTGTTATGTACTGTATATAATACATCTCTCTACATTCTTACACATGTTTAATAAATATTATGTTTAAATATACACACTAAGTATATAAATATACATATATTGTTTTTTACAGTAATAACCTCCGTTACCTTAAAATTAAGGAATGAGAACCAAAATGGAAAGGTGGGATTTCAGATACAATTGTAAGATAGTGATGAAAAATAGAATATCTTTAAACTAGTTAGCTCCAAAAAAGTTGAATTATTTAATATTTATTGAGGGCCTACTGTATATGAATACTGTTTTGGCAATTGAGATATTTTAGTGAGTAAAATAAAAATCCCTGGCCACAGAGATTTTGTATTCTCAGAAGAGATCATAAAAGTAGTACAATCCTTGCTATAGTTGTTAGTTTGACACTTAACATTTTTCCCCAGTAACCTGATTTTAAACTAATTTTAAGAAGTTAAGACTGTTTATGCCTCATCTAATTTGATTCATTAGATGTACTAAAGGAGAATCAAGCCCTAAGAGAAGCTGTAAATAGCTTGTTATATACACAGTACTGTATATAAAATAGATGACCAACTAGGACCTATTGTATGGCACAGAACTATACTCAGTATTTTGTAATAACCTATAAGGGAAAAGAATCTGAAAAAGAATATACACATACACACACACACACGTAACTGAATAATTTTGCTGTACACCTGAAACTAATACAACATTGCAAATCAACTATATTTCAATTAAAAAAAGTCATTTCCAAGTCATAATAATATTAAATGTGGCTATAAGAAAGTGTGAAATAAGTAGAAAGAGGACTAGAATCAAAGACACCTGTATTCTGGTCCTTGCTCTATATGGAATTATCTGAATATGAAGCAAATTATTTAACTTTTAAGTGCCTTTTTTTTTCATCTATAAAAATAGGAGAGTTTGGATTTTCTTTAAGGTCCTTTCTAGATGTTAGTAGTCGACAATTTGGTATGTTTTACTAGGACATTTCTTAGTTTCAGAGGCTTCAAGAAACTCAGATTTCATAGGGGAAGGCTATATAATTATTGTTAGAATAGGTTTTGGGGATCTAAGTTTTTATCCTTGTTGTGCTATGTATTTTTTTTAAGGCTTTTTTTTTTTTTAATAAATTTATGTGTTTATTTTATTGGCTGTGTGGGTCTTTTTTTTTTTTTTTTTTTTTTTTGCTGTGCACAGGCTTTCTTTTTAGTTGCAGTGAGTGGGGGCTACTCTTCGTTGTGGTACACGGCCTCCTCATTGCCATGGCTTCTCTTGTTGCAGACCACGGGCTCTAGGCGCGTGGGCTTCAGTAGTTGCAGCACACAGGCTCAGTAGTTGTGGCTCACAGCCTCTAAAGCGCAGACTCAATAGTTGTGGCGCACGGGTTTAGTTGCTCCGCGGCATGTGGGATCTTCCTGGAGCAAGGCTCAAACCTATGTCCCCTGCATTGGCAGGCGGATTCTTAACCACTTCTCCACCTAGTAAGCCCTCATGTTGGTTTAATGACTTCATTTTTTTAATGCTCTCCAGTGAGAATAGCTGTGTCATTGAAGAACATAAACCTATTCTTCCCAGGTCTAGAAAGACAATGTGACATTGTATTCTCATTGTTTGAGTGATAGCTGTTTCCAAATATTTTTTTGCCAAAACTTTATGTTTTAGGTAAATAACAAGGACCTACTGTATAGCATAGGGAACTATATTCAATATCTTGTAATAACCTATAATGGAAGAGAATCTGAAAAAAGAATACATGTATTTATATATGTATAACTGAATCACTTTGCTGTACACTTGAAACTAACACAATATTGTCAATCAACTATACTTCAATAAAAAATGTTTTAAAAACTTTGTTTTAAATGTCAAAATCAGTTGAGATGTTTCCTCATTGCCATTTCCATTGTTGGTTGATTGCTGTTTTCAGGAAGATAGCCTCTGTACCTGAATTCATACACATCTACATTTATTTGACTTCTTTCTTTATAAGGTAGGAAATGATTAGCTAAGATAAAATGGAAGGGTGAACTAAAATAAGTTTTCTTTAAAATTTCTGTTAACCTGTTATATGATCGTAGGTATTGCTAGCAATTTTTTCCTTTTTTTTAACAATGAAGAAAACACTGCTTGTTTGCACTTCTAGATCTCCAACTCTAATTATTTGTGTCAGTTGTCAGCATCCTCTGATATTTCAGAATAATTAGAAATTTAGAATGTCTTATTAATACAATTTGCCACGTGATGTTTTTAAATTCAGTGCTTAGCAGTTAAACTAATTTAGGCTTTCTTTTATAGTTTAAAATTATTCACTAAATAAAATGCTTAAACTTCTCTTGGCCCTCATTCTAGCAACCATAATTTCATGTTTGAAGTTTTTGTTTGGTTTGGTTGTGTGGGAGAAGGGCAGTTAATATTTTAAAACTATTACCTAGCTCAGGGCAGTTGAGTAAATTAGTTAGCAGGCAGACATACTGAAAAGCTTTGACTGTTCATTAACCCTGCAGGGTCAACCATTTCAGCTTGTAAAGAAACCAGAACCTTAGAGGCATTGCTCAGGAAACAGTTTTTGGGATGGCAGAAGAGGAAGCATCAGTTTTGAAATAGGAAGAGAGGAGTCTGTTGGGGAATCCAAAGCCAAAGACTAAACAGTGTGTTGGCTTACCCTTGAGTGATGAAGCCAAGCTTCGTGCAGGGATAAAAAATAAACTTGGTAATTGATACTGCATATGACCCCAAGACTTTGTATATGACAAAGAAAAATAAGCCAGGTGTGATGATAGGAATCTCAGAAGCTCAAAGCTTAATAAAATAACCGGAGTGTTTGAAAAGATTGACTTATAGGATTAGTGCATTATGGCATCAGACTCACGGGAAGAATTTTCAGGAGCCAAAAAGGCGAGTACCGTGGTCTAAGAGTAGAGTAACTAATGAAGGAAAGTCTAGTACAGCCCTGATGTAAAGGGAACCTGATGTCCCTGAAATTCTTGCTTTGAAGATGAAGCAGTGTGAAGGCAAATCTGGGTCAAACCTGAAGTTTGAATACCTTTGATTGGCATCTCTCCTGGATATGGCTAATCCAATTCAATTCTGTTCAAAAATATTATTTGTCAGGGAAAACTAAGAAACAGGCTTTGACTTCAAGACTTTTGTCTAATTAAAGTGACAGATGCATAAGTAGATCAGTTTGTTAACTGCAGAAAACAATAGAAGAATAGACAGGCTGCTTTGGGAGTTCAGAGAAGGAACATTTAATCTAACCTGGAGATGTTAAAGAAGGCTTCCTTGAAGAAAAATGACACCTACAATGAGTTTTTGAAGGATATTGGGAGTTAGCTAGATGAAGATAAGGCCAAATATTGGGAGGAAACGGTATAAAGTAAGGTTTAGAGCCATAAAACAGCATAAAACTAGTTCTGTGTTTGCCTAGCTTGTCAGTCCATCTCCATCTAGGCCATGGTTTCTTAACCTTGCACTATAGACGTTTTGGGAGCCGGATGATTGTTGTGGAGGGGTTGTCCTTTGCATTGTAAATGTCCCCGGGTGGGGGGGAGGGCAAAATCACCTCTGGTTGAGAACCTGTGACCTGGGCTAAAATTTAATTGTTAGGATTAGAAATTTATATTCTGAAACTCAATGCCTTCATATTTTTTATCCTTTAGTTCCTTATTAAACATTTCTTTTGAAATTCCACCCTAATCTTACCAAAGATTTCCATATCTTGTTCAGATATTGAGAGGAGGGAATCATTATGTGGCTAGAGTTCTAAAGGCGTAAAGGTGGCGGTGATCAGAACTGTACAGAATTTAAGGAACTGGATAGAAGATTAAGTATAGTAACTCAGAAGCTGAATTTAGATAGATTTTTCACTCAGTTATAAGAACATCAAAATTTAGAACTCCCCGATAGTTTTAACTCTCCCAGCAGCCGTTTCAGCACTGTCTTTAGATTTGCTCCACAACTTAAAATACAGAAACTTGACGATACATAGTAAAATATAAAAATGACTAGCTGTCACATGTATGTGAGAAGATAAATAATTGTTTTGCCCCATAAAGACAGGGTCTGTGCCATGGTATTCTAGTGTTTGAAGAATTGTTAGTTTAAAGTTGGTGTACAGCTCCTTTGAAGATTGAGAAAATAAGACTTAGATTACAGAAGGATTTGGGGATTAAGTTTAGGACTTCCTGGCGGTCCAGTGGTTAAGACTGTGCTCCCAATGCAGGGGGCATGGGTTCAGTCCCTGATGGGGAAATAGAATCCTGCTTGCCGCACAGTGCAGCCAAAAAAAAGAAAGAAAGAAAAGATTAAGTTTAAATGTTCTAGGAAGTCTGTAAGCTTACTTCAAAACTCATGCATGTAAACCAGACTTAGCAATATGTATCAGGCTGATAAAAACAACAGTGATTTTAAAGAATTTTTCAGTTGTTTACATATGTATATATATACATAGATGTAGGCATTTTATATATACACACACATACGTTGTATATTATATATTAGTCTAAACTCCAGTTAATATAAACTGCTTCCAGCAATGCTAGCTAACTTTTTTAAGTTGGCATACAATATTAGTTTCAGGTGTACAAAATAGCAAGTCGACATTTATATATGCTCTTTTTATTCAACATCTATTAAGTGGTAGATACAAGTATGAATATTATTTAGACACTAGACTCAAGGAAGTCATAATTTTGATAGGAAGTAGATATACAACTAACTACAGTAG
This sequence comes from Hippopotamus amphibius kiboko, assembly GCF_030028045.1. NCBI lineage: Eukaryota > Metazoa > Chordata > Mammalia > Artiodactyla > Hippopotamidae > Hippopotamus > Hippopotamus amphibius. The sequence continues at coordinate 138,947,608 of NC_080188.1, read as the reverse complement.
AATATTAGTAACAGTACATCTGATTTTTATATCCCATTGTATTAAAATCACGTTGAACAATGCTAATTAGTTTTAGAGAAGTAAAAAGATATCGAGGACTATGTTGAATAGTGGAATAGTCCAAAATGTATAACATTGCAATCACTTAATAATGCTACAGGCAAGCAGTAGTTTATACTATTTGATACTTTTCTAGAACTACTTAATAAGCCAAAGTTATTCAGGGAGCAGATGCCATTTTTACATTTTTCAGACTTCTCTCATTGTTAAGATTAACCAACTATTTTTGATAGTAATTGAGCCAAAATGCCCCCCAAAAAGGAGTATTATCACTGGGTTTATTTTCACTTTGGGGTGGTGGTATTACATAATTGTGAAACTAGAGCGGTTTTGATGAAAAGCACTTTAGAATTGTTTCCCTAAAATGTTTTTATACAGCTTCCAGGTATGATTTCACTTAAACAACCTGCCTAGGCTTAGGTCATTAAAAGCCAGCACTGTGTTTTATTTACCAATATATCCCCAGTGCCTAGGACACTGTAAAGCATGCAGTAATTATTTTATTATGGGTGAATGAATTAAATCAAACCCATGACAACTGGATGTTAACTTAGCTCTTTGCTTTTTCTTTTCTTTTTTCTTTTTTAGCTCCGTGCTTTTTCAATGTCACTATCTTTTATTCTTAAATAAAAGGTTTAAGTCAATTTTATCTTTTAAATGTTATTTATGTACATGTGAACAGAAACATTCCTTTATTATTAATGACAGTGGATGGTCACCTACTAGGTTGAAAATTGGATAACTGCATCTTTATCTGCTGGTGCTATTGAGAAATATTACTGGGAGTAGATGAAGAGAAATAAATGTGTTACATTTTGGTGATGATGCCATTTTATTTATGTTTTAAATTATTTATTTATTTATTTGGCTGCACTGGGTCTTAGTGTGGCATGCAAACTCTTAGTTGCAGCATGTGGGATCTAGTTCCCTGACCAGGGATAGAACTCGGGCCCCCTGCATTGGGAGCTCGGAGTGTTAGCCACTGGACCACCAGGGAAGTCCTTGATGACACCATTTTAGATGTTATTTTTGTGATCCATAAAAACAAATCATTTATTCTTACAAAGTAAAGTGGAATATTAGGGCAGAAATAATAGTAATGAAAATAATTGAATTTTTTTAATTTTGTATCTGCTTAAAAATCACTGTTGTCTTATGTGAAGTTGATTAATTGATTAATTTATTTATTGGCTGAGTTGGGTCTTTGTTGCTGCGCGTGGGCTTCTTCCAGTTGCGGTGAGCGGGGGCCACTCTCCATTGCTGCGCAGGGGTTTCTCATTGCAGTGGCCTCCCCCGCTGTGGAGCACGGGCTCTAGGCGCGCAGGCTTCAGCAGTTGCTGCACTTGGGTTCAATAGCTGTGGCTTGAGGGCTCTAGAGCACAGGCTCAGTAGCTGTGGTGCATGGGCTTAGTTGCTCTGCGACATGTGGGATGTTCCCGGACCAAGGGTCAAACCCGTGTCCCTTGCATTGGCAGGCGGACTCTCAACCACTGCGCCGCCAGGGAAGTCCGATTAATTTTTGTGTTAAGAAATAAATGTGTTTGTTGACTCAGTGTGTTGAGAGCATACACACCATATTAAGTGCTCTGATATGTATTGGATTTAGCTTCTAACTTACCGTGTACAAAATCTGTTTCTTTCCTGTCACTGTATCCCCTGGAAGATTAAAAGAGATGAATGATTTGGAAGAGTTAAAAGTGGGCAGTTATGTCATGTGGTTAAAGAGCACAAGTTTAAGAGTTAGAAGACGTAGGTTACAGACACAGTTCTGGGCTTACTGGCCACATAACTTGAGTAGGTCATGGAACTTCTCTGAGCCTTATTTGGTAAAATGAAAGATTTAGATTAGATGATCTCTGAGTTTCCTTCCAGCTCTGAAACATCATGCTTCTCAAATTCTAGGTTATCTAAGAAACCAGAGTTGTTTTCAATACCATCAATATTTATTGAACATTTTGCATGAGGCAGACGGGTACCAGAATAACTAAAACAAGGACCCTTCTATTGAGGAGCTTACAAATCTAGGCTTTCCCCTTTCTCATGTGCCTTTAAAGTTATGTTCATTAATTTTTTACTAGAATATATAGAATTTTTGCAAGAAGTTTTACTAGAATATATGTGGTGATGTGTCATTTATAATAATAAATATTAATAGAATTAGTGAATATATAAGTATCTACTGAGGTTTGTATCACAAAAATTACATAACTTGTAGTTTCCCCAACTTGAAGATTATCCTTAAGTGAAATAACACTAAGTTCCATGTTCAAGGCGAAATATTGAGAATGGTTTCCAAAACCATCTCCATTATACTTTAGCTAATTTTAATAGTTCACAAAAATATGAATAATTGACAAGGAGATCAAAACAACTTGTATGAAAGATTGGCATTGTGATTACACTCTAGGCTTTAACTTAAATACAAAGTATGCAGAAAGCATAGTAAAAATTATTTAAATGGATCGATAAACCTTGAGTTTCTGAAATGTGGTGATGGCTGTTAAAAGACATAAAAAATAGTTGGTTTATTGCTAAATTTTTCTTTTTTTCTTTCTTTTCAGGTCCCAGAACAGTATTTTTCTGGGCTCCAATTATGAAATGGGTAAGTCTTGAGTTTTTGCAAAAGCTACTGAAAAATATATTCTTCAAAGGAGCTTCTTAATTTGAAGTAACTTTTCAGAAGTATGTACTTTTCATGGTACGCCTTGAAGTAATTTCATACAAATACTCTCAGATGTATCATTTTTACTGCGTAAAGCATACTACCTACTTCAGTTTTTCTGAACTCCTTAGATAAGAGCCCTTTTGGGAACTTATTGTTATCAAAAAGCTTATAATTGTGGGCCCTAGGAACATGAAACTTCATTCTAAAATTTTGTGACTGTAAAACATTAGTTAGAACCCCCACCAAAATTAACTTTTGTTGTTAATTTAGTATGAGAACTTCAGATACTAACACCAAAATAGAGGCAATACATTCACATCAGTGTGCAGCCAATCTTTAGGATTATCTTGCAAAACTAAAACTCTGAACCCATTAAACAATAGCTCCTCATTTCCCTCTTCCCCAGCCCCTGGCAACCACCATTCTACTTTCTGTGAATTTGACTACTCTAGGTACCTTATGTAAGTGAAATCATACAGTATTTGTCTTTTTGTGCTTGGCTTATTTCACTTAGCATAATGTCCTTAAGGTTCATCTGTGTTATAGTACCTGTCAGAATTTCCTTCCTTTTTAAGTCTGAATAATATTTCATTGTATGTGTATATCACATTTTGTTTATTCAGTTATCTGCTGTTGTGGATAATTCCACTATAAACAGTGGTGTGCAATATCTGTGCCAGACCCTGCTTTCAGTTCTTTGGGGTATATACCTACAAGTGGAATTGCTGGATCACATGGTAATTCCATAATATATTTAATCTTTTGATGAACTGCTGTTCAGTATTCCAAAGCGGCTGTACTGTTTTCCATTTCCACCAGCAATTCACCAGGGGTTCCAGTTTCTCCACATCCCTCCCAACGCTTGACACTTTTGTTGTTGTTTTATAATAGACATCCTAATGGGTGTGAAGTGGTGTCTCATTGTGGTTTTGATGTGCATTTCCCTAATATGATTAGTTATGCTGAGCATCTTTTCATGTGCTTATTGACTACTTCTACATTTTCTTTGGAAAAGTATCTATTTAAATCATTTGCCCAAGTTTTATTAGAGCTGTTTTTTGTTGTTGGGTTGTAGGCTATTTTAATTCTCTTAAATGTACTGTTTTAAATTGTTAGAACAATTTACTGTTTTAAATTGTTAGAAAAATTCAGAAACTCAGTTGTAAATCTAAGTAGTTGAGAATGTTAGAACTGGAATTGCTTGTCCCTCAATTTTATGGCCTTAGGCAAGTTCAGTCTCTGCCCTTTTGACTCATCTCTAAAACAACAAGATTAGAGTAAATTAGTGGTTGTGAGCTATATTTTACAGAGAACTAGGGAGTTCTCTTTTTAGATTTATATATTGAGAAAAGAAGTTCTTTTTAAATTTATATATATTAAAAAAGATTTCAATATATCATCTGTAACAATTCTGCTCCTACTCTAAGCAATTAAAAGTAGTGTGATATAAAAATACATATATACTATAAAATGTATATTACTATTTCCTTCCTTTTTGCTCACTACCAACGCTTAAAATTATATATCTACAAAGTGGAATTAATTGGTGAAATATTGTTTCCAGCACCATTATTTAAAAAGTAAGAATGCTGAAATAGATAACTAATAAGGACCTACTGTATAGCACAGGGAACTCTGCTCAGTACCATGTAATGACCTATATTGGAAAAGAATCTAAAAAAGAGTGGACGCGCGTGTGTATAACTGATTAACTTTGCTGTACAGCAGAAACTAGCACAGCATTGTAAATCAACTATACTCCAATAAAAATTAATTTAAAAATAAAAGTAAGAATGATTTAATGTATTTACAATAAATTGGGGGGGTCCTCTGACCCCAAATTTATCACAATTTAGAAGTTTATTGATTTTTACCGATAGCTTTGGTGTTTTTTTGATCTGGTCCATCAGTGTTTTGAAACATTGACAGTATTATATACTCATAAGTGCTTTCTCAACTGTCTCCTTTAAAAACATCTATTTTAAGTTCATGTTGACATAATACATAGTCTCCTGATGACAGCATAGCAATGGAAACTTCTGTGTCTTGTTCTCTGCAGGGGAGACTTTTTTTGATATTTACTTTATACTTTCCTTTCCCAGGGCATTTGATAATAATTAATCTATGGTAACCTATACATGATACATAGCAGTTGTACTACAAGCCAGCTAAGTTCTACATTAAAAATTTTAGACTATACTGCTTTAGATATTTAACTGTTTGAATCCTTCTTAGCCACTTTAGTTGAAACCAAATAATTAATCATAAAAGTCAAAGTGGATAACTCTAAAAAGCAATACTACATACCCTTAAATAGTTTATTTTAACTTAAAAAGACTATAAATATATATTTATCAATCAGTTATTATAAGACCAAAGCTTTTTTTTGTGTATGGATCCACTGATTTTGAGTTCCACATTGACTGTCTTGAATGAATTATACCATAGTGCATCCTATATGATTTCAGTTTAGTTTTCTTTAAAGCAGAGCAGGTTTATAGACATTTTCATAAGAGTATGATAGCAGAAACCTGCTAGATTTTTATGGCTTCCCCCTTTTCTTTTTATATCTGTCTTGTTCACACCAAATTTGACAGCAGGTTTAACAACTTGCTTTTATTCAATCTTTCCAAAGCAGTCACTTTAGTTTCCATAGAAATAACAACCTTCTTTTTGTATTTCACATTTTTACCTAGCTCATTAAATTACCTAATTACATTAACAAGTAAAACTGGTATAAACAGGTTTGAGGACAAACACAGTGACTTGACAAAAATACAGCTCAACTAGTGAGAGCAAAAATGCATGAGTGCAGTACAGAATAAATAGCCCCTAGCCATGGGTATTCAGCCATGGGCATCTGTTAGTTTGTTTACAGAAGGAACGGAGATCATTGGCTAACCTGGGGAAACTACTATGTGAAGGTCAATTAAGAGAGCTTCTTTCTTTTTGTTCATAGTCTTTTTGCACAGACTGAGTTATGTTTTTTATTTTTTATTTATTTTTGGCCACTCTGCACAGTATGTGGTATCTTAGTTCACCAACCAGGCATCAAATCCGGAGCCTCTTACAGTGGAAGCACAGAGTCCTAACCGCTGGACTATTTTGTGCAGCTTATTTTTCTCTTTTCTGTTCTCCTTAGGAATAAGTCAAACTATTTCAAGATTATCTATGCAGATTTTTAATATCTATCTACTTGCTCTTCCAGCTGAAACTACTTATATATACACTAGCTCACAGTTTAACATCTTGAGAACTTTGCTATCCCTAAGCATTTTGGAATTGGAATATCCTATAATGGTAGTTCATTTTTTTAAACACTCCTCTAAAAGTGTCATATGACATTTTTTTTACTAAAGGGGAAAATACTGGAAGAAAGGAAGGAAAAAATGTTTTATACTCTCTGATGAGTATTTACTCCACCCAGTGGAGATAACCAGGTGCCAGAGAGAATCACAATTTGAAAACTAGTTTTTAATTGATGGAAACACAGAGAACTAACTTAAATCCGCTAGATGCCAAACTGTCTGTATTGGGTTATTTAATACATTACCTCGTATTGTAACCACATAGAGCTAAATCAGACTCCCTGTTAGATCTGTTTCTTTGACTTTGGCCTTTGCTTTTTGTTGCTTTTGTTATTATAATCATACATGATGGCCTGCCTCAGGTAACACTGCCCCTCTGCCTGAATGTTGAACTAAAGTGCCTCTGTTCAGCTCACAGGCAGACAATCTGCCCTGCTCACCTGTGTGAATGGCTGAACTTAACATATCCCCTCACTGGTTATTCCCGGAGATCTTTTGTAAGACTAATGGCCCTTTTGCTTTACTTCCTCACAACCTCTCCCTCTCTATTCTGCCCTTTTACTTTACTTCCTCACAGCCTCTCCCTCTCTGATTCTATAAAACAAACTGGCATCCAGCACCCTATAAGATGGTTTTTAGGAGACACTAGTCTGCCATCTTCTTGGTTTTCCGGCTTTCCAAATAAAGTCGTATCCCTTGCCTCAACACCTCATCTCCGATTCATTGACCTGTCATGAGGCGAGCAGGGCAAGCTTACAGTCATAGATCTATTACAGTGAGGTAATACACGGACCAGGTAGAATAATGGTAGAAATCAGTCCCTTTCTTCCCCTATACAACGGTAGTATTCCACCCTGCCAAAGTGGAACAAATGTGCAACAGAGAAAATGTACATTGGGACCTGGAAGAAGAATGTAAGAGTGATGATTAGGAACCATTTGGGAAGAAAATCACAGGACTGTGGGTGAAAATTAATAAGAAAAGTAGTGTTGGTCATGATTTACCTCTACTTATACTTCTGTATTTAACCGTTTGCCCCTTTTTAAGCCAGAATCATTGCTTCCTTGAACCACTGACTTTATTAAATCAAAACCATTTGGATTTGGTTTAAATTTGTATATAAGTTCACAAGTATGCATATTTTCTCTAAGAGGAAAAAACCCTATGCTGATTTATATTTTTCATGCAAGAGCCTCTTTTAGAAACTCAATAAAACCTGAAAATGAATTTCTTAAAACCATATTTTCTTTTTTTTTCTTTTTCTTTCATAAATTTATTTATTTATTTACTTGTTGGCTGCATTGGGTTTTTGTTGCTGCACACAGGCTTTCTCTAGTTGCGGCGAGCGGGGGGCTGCTATTCATTGTGGTGCGTAAACTCCTCATTGCGGTGGCTTCCCTTGTTGCGGAGCACGGTCTCTAGGCACATGGGCTTCAGTTGTTGTGGCTCACGGGCTGTAGAGCGCAGGCTCAGGAGTTGTGCACAGGCTTAGGTGCTCCACAGCATGTGCGATCTTCCTGGAGCAGGGATCAAACTTGTGTCCCCTGCATTGGCAAGTGGATTCTCAAACACTGCACCACCTAGGAAGTCCCACTTAAAACCATATTTTATAATGACATATTTAGGATTTGATTTTAAAAAGAGAAAAGGAGGAGGAGAGGTGAAGTAAATATGGCAAAAATGCAATAATTGTTGACTGGGTGATGGGTATGTAGGGGTTCTTTGTACTAGTTTCTTATTTTGCATAGGTGTGAATTTTTCATCAATAAAAATCATTCCATTATGGTATTTTAATCTGTGCAATGGAGTAGCAAAGATAATATTCTAGTGAAGACTCATTACTAAACATTCTGACTGTTGCTGATGGTAGGCTATGAGTAGGATGATTCTATAAAAAAGCTTTAAAAGCATACCATAGAAGAAATGACCATGTATACCTTTGACATTAAAGGAAAATTATCTAACCAAGAAACTAAAGTTATAACATAGTTTTTCTGATACTTTCACTTTTAAAAATCAATAACATTGAAAAAACATGAAAGGAGGAACTTATACAAATAGCTTTCAGGCATCTTCCACACCAGTGGTTCCCAACATGTATGAAGAATATATAAATTCGTATGTGAAAGAAGTATCATTTGTAGAACAAAAATACAAATATACTTATAGAGCAAGGATATACACACAATACTGATTTTCAAATATATGAAGCTGTTTTATGTGATTATCAAAATATAAATTATTTCTTAAAGCATTTCTGAACTCATTGTAACTTTTTGTCATGATACATTTTTTCTTAATGCATGGGTACTAAAATCATAGCTACAGTCTGCAAATCTCTGAAATAGTTTGTGTTTTATTTAAAATTGAGAACCATTACTACACACTCATGATGCTCTTTTTCTTCTTATGTGTTAATGTGTATTTCCAGGGGTTGGTGTGTGCTGGATTGGCTGACATGGCGAGACCTGCAGAAAAACTCAGCACAGCCCAATCTGCTGTCTTGATGGCTACAGGTAAATTAAATTAATATCTTCCATACAGGGCATTCAATAACTTTGTTTTACATCAATTTACTTAACTGTTTAATGTTTGAAATACATATATACACACACACAAGGAAATTAACGGTGTTATCTCTGGGAAGTTATTAGACTACATCCGAAGAAGGCAGAGAAGGGTTATAAACATTTGCATTTGATGTAAGAATTGAGTGTTTTGTGTAATGCCGAATTATAGCAACTTCATTAAAGTCTCAAATTTTAGCATTTCTTTGTCCTACTTTGTGTTGTCAGTCTTATTTATAATTATTTTACTCTAATATTAAATGTTCAGGTAAGATTGCAGCAGTACCTGTGCTTTTTTTTAAATACTGGTATTTTTTTTTTTTAATTGGACAGTGGTTGCTTTACAATGTCATTAGCCTCCACTGCACAGCAAAGTGAATCAGCCACACACGTACAGACACTCCCTCCCTTTTGGACCTCCCTCCCATTTAGGTTACCACAGTGCATTAAGTACCTATGCTTTTCTTAAAAAAAAGTTTTGTTTCAACAGGGTTTATTTGGTCAAGATACTCACTTGTAATTATTCCCAAAAACTGGAGTCTGTTTGCTGTTAATTTCTTTGTCGGAACAGCAGGAGCCTCTCAGCTCTTTCGTATTTGGAGGTAAGCTTACCACAGGTATAAAAAAAAAAATCTGCCTCAGAAGCCACCCAGCTGGCCTAACTTTATTTCTAAGATTCGTATATAATGCTAAGACAGGATGTGCCTGATGCAGACATTAAACATTTCTGGAAAGCCTGGGGGTTCGAGTTAAAAGTGTTAGGCAGTATGTTACCTGGGTTTTAAATCTGTGTATCATCTAGATGTACAGCCCTTTCATAGTCTCTTTTGTTAAGATAAGACAACATATATAATTTATGACATATTAGGTAATTTTCTGCATGAACTTTTTATCACTTTCAATTATATATAATAAAGTGAGACTTAAATGTATAAATGTATAGTATTGGAAATGATGTTTAAAGTGAGGCTGCTGGTTTCATTGGAAAATACATATTCCGTGAGCATTGAAAATTTTTTAAATTCAGTAACTAATATTTGTCAGTGCCTAGTTAACACTCCGCAGTGAGCTTGGATGAAGGCTCTGGCTTTATTTGAACCATAGAACCTTGCTAAGTTATAAAACAATGTTATGAATAAGAGCTTTCTTTAAAGAAATTGAATGATCTCAATAAAAAATAGAAAACATTGAGCTATATAATTTACCTTCCTTTCAGAAGGTATTCTGTTCTGCAGAGTATAGCACATTTTTTTAATAAATTTTATATCAAAATAAACTTCAGTTAGTACAGAGATTTTATTCACAGAGTACTTTTCTCATACACCATCTCATTTTTTTTTTAAGCTCTTCATTGGAGTATAATTGTTTTACACTGTTGTGCCAGTCTCTACTGTACCACCATCTCATTTTAAGCTTATATTAACTCATAATAGTAGAACTGTGAGAACACTAAGTGCCATGTTCAGAAATATTATTTCTTTTTTGTTGTTTTTTTTGCTGTTCGCGGGCTTTCTTTTCGTTGCAGTGAGTGAGAGCTACTCTTCGTTGTGGTGTGCAGGCTCCTCATTGCCGTGGCTTCTCTTGTTGCGGAGCACAGGCTCTAGGTGTGTGGGCTTCAGTAGTTGCAGCACATGGGCTCAGTAGTTGTGGCTCACGGGCTCTAAAGCGCAGGCTCAATAGTTGTGGCGCAAGGGCTTAGTTGCTCGGCAGCATGTGGGATCTTCCTGGAGCAGGGATTGAACCTGTGTCCCCTGCATTGGCAGGCAGATTCTTAACCACTGTGCCACCTAGGAAGCCCAGAAATATTATTTCTAATATCAGAAATTCAGATATAGTTTGGCAAAAGGGTTTTTGGCCTTTTGGTTACAATAGCAGATTAGATTTAGTTAGAAATATAAGTGTTGGACTCTCTGGAGGACTTAGGAAAATACTGTTGAATATTTGAAATCAGGACCTTTTGAGAAGTCTAGGAAGTATGGTAGGCTTCATGGAATAAGTTCCTTCTTGTGCTTATTCAGTTTTCCACTCTATTTTCAGCTTAGAAGAATAGTAAGGTGTTGTAAAAGGGAAAGACTCTAGCTTTGTGGTTAATTCTTCTTTGAATTAATGGGAATTGAAGAAATTGTCTTTAGTTTTAATGAACTTAAGTGTTACAGCCTCCTAACCCAGTTAGCCTGCCTGCATCACAGAATTCTATGTTTTATTTTTAGTGATTAGACAGGCCCAATCCCAATTGATTTTATTCTCAGGAAAGATGCTTTGTGAATATAAAATAAAAAGTTCTAGATGACCATGTTTTGGTAAATTTTATACATGTATTCACATGTTCATCATACTCTTGTATAGTTCTGGAATGAAAATATTCTTACATTAAAATAATATTATTTTACAGGGAACTGTATGTCAGTTAAGGTTTTTTTTTTTTTAAATAACTATTTTATTTATTTATTTATTTATTTATTTATTTATTTATTTATTTATTGGCTGTGTTGGGTCTTCGTTGCCTCGCAGGCTTTCTCTAGTTGTAGTGAGCAGGGGCTACTCTTAGTTGTGGTGCACAGGCTTCTCATTGCGGTGGCTTCTCTTGTTGCGGAGCACGGGCTCTAGGTACATGGGCTTCAGTTGTTGTGGCACTCGGGCTCAGTAGTTCTGACTTGCAGGCTCTAGAGCACAGGCTCAATAGTTGTGGCGCACGGATTTAGTTGTTCCGTGGCATGTGGTATCTTCCCAGACCAGGGATTGAACTGGTGTCCCCTATATTGGCAGGTGGATTCGTAACCACTGCACCACCAGGGAGGTCCAGTTATGACTTTTTGAAGTTGAAAGCCAGATTCAAATAAAGTCCTTGGATTAATTTCCCCATCTGCCTGTTTCTACCTACAAGCCTCTGAGAAGATTGTGTTTACAACTGTATAGCCTCTTGACTAGTGAGAAGCAAGAGATGGGATATGCTTCCCATTCCTTTCTTATCATAAATGTATCTATTGTGATTCATTATTTTTTTTCTGTTTTCTTTATAGATATAACCAAGAACTAAAAGCTAAAGCAAACAAATAAGAGTTCCTGATCACCGTAACAACCAAGATGTGGACATAACCACTGGGACCTAATTTGAATTATTATTCGGTTGTCAATGAGGTGATGGTAACTGTGTTAACGTTTGTAAGGCATAAAATCCACTTGTAATTGGGAGACAGTACTTGATTCAACAGAGAAATAAAGCAAACTTTTAATAATATTGTCTCTTTAAATATGACTGAAGGAATTTATCTGTGGATATTAGTAACATTTTTTTCTATTTGTCCATAATAAATCATATTGCTCATACATACCACTGGCCTCCTTCTGTTCTAGTCAACCAAAGTGTGTGCGTGTAAGAGTACACACATTCCAGTGAGTCAGAAGGTAGTCAGAAGGTTAAATAATCTGTTGTACAATAAAGGATGATGAAGTAGCTAAAAGTGAAAGGAAATAGAGCTAAAAAGAGTGGGAAATGGGATGTGGAATTGCCAGCAACATGACCTCACACTGTTTTAAAATATTTTAAGTTGAAAAATCTTCTGAAGAATTTTTTTTTTTTGGTATATCGTATGAAATTCTTTTACAGCTACAGAGTAAGAAAGGATTTGTTAATTTTTGAAATACGTTCAATAACTGATGTGATGTGGCAGAAAAGCGCTAGAGTCAGACAGACATGAATTTGAGTCCCAGCTCCATGACTTATAATCTCTGACTTTGGGCAAGTTAAGAAAGTGTCCAGCAGAGTGCCCAAGACATAAGTCGGCTTTCCGTGAATCTTTGTGACCTTTGTCACATTATGAGGATTCATATTTGATTTGAATTCCCAGTTGGAGTACTGAACTTTCTTCTGAAAATCCTAGTAAAACCAGCCCTGGTTAGAACTGTAGTCAGAGGAATCAGCAAAGCCGGTTATTTCTAAATTTGAAGAAGTGACAAAAAAGAACTCTTTGAATAATAATATACTATAATCAAAATTTGGCAATTAGCAATTGAAAACCTTGCACTTCATCTCTTATCCCTTCAGCATTGTCCATGTTTGTTTCATTTTTTCTTAGCCAATAAAATTATAGCAATTTTATTTTATTTGACTCTCAAAACACCTTTTTCAGATTCATAAATATAGTTTGTTTTGGGGGGCGAGGGGATTGTTTGTTTAACTGAAAACCACAAATATTTCATATCTCATAGTTTCTGTGGGTCAAGAATCCTGGAGCAGCTGAGATGAGTGCCTCTGGCTTGAGCCTGTGGCTCAGGGTATCACAGGATGCCATCACATGGACAGCCAGGGCTGCAGTCACCTGAGGCTCACCTGAGGGAGACCTGCCTCCAAGCTCTCTCACATGGCGATTGCCCAGTCTCAAATCCTCTCTGGCTCTTGGCCACAGACATCAGTTCTTCACCAAAAGGACCACTTTCTTTCCCCAGAGTAAAAATATCCAAGAGGGAGGGAAGATAAGACAGAGTTCCTAAGACAGAAGCTGCAGTCTTTTTATAACCTAACCTCATAAGTTATATCCCAACCTCATAAGTTATATCCCATCATTTCTGCCATGGTCTAGTCTTTTTTTTTTTTTTAACTTTTTATTTTACATTGGAGTATAGTTGATTAAAGCGTTGTCCATCTTTGAAGAGGAAGAATTAGAAAATCTGACACAGGCAAAAGTGAAGGGGTCCGGAAGCATCAAATTATTACTGCCTTCTCTTTTCAAGCCACACTGTTAAATTTGTTTGTTTGCCATGTAAGTGTACACACGTGTACATATTTTCCAGGGTTAGGCATTTAGGAAAAACATCTACTATGAAATTTGGCATAGATACAAAAAAGTTTATTAAAATGTGTGTGTCAAATTGGTGTTTTACTTTCTTTCATTAAAACCTGCTCTTATATGGGTTCTCCTAAGCCCAACTTGTCAGTCAGATTAATTGTAGCATTTAGATGCAATCACAGACAATCCTTTTGATTCTCAGAAGCTCCATTGACAGACTGTCTCATGCCTCCTTTCTGCCCCAAAACTTTCATCCATCCTATCATTGAATCTTAAAAAGTAAAGATTCTAATATGTATCCAATCAAAAACTCTCGCTGCCAGTCATCAGTTTCACAACTACTCAAAAACTTAGAAGAAACTATACTAGAAGTCCTTACTATCAGTGTAGCTACTAAACTTCATGAAAGAACCTTTCTCAATGGCAAAAATCACTCAATCTAGTTGAGTCAAATTCTACATCAAAATTTTCTAACAAATCCTTATTGATCACTTCGTTAGGTACATTTTCTCAAGGCCAGGTCTGACGGGCCTGCATTTCAACCCAACTCTGCCACATATTAACTGTGAGACCTTGCTAATGTTTGTTTCTAAGCGTTAGTACTTTCAAGAGTAAAATGGGGGAAATGATAGTACTTCATAGGGTTGTCATAAAAATAATCAAGGTAGTATTTTAACACGGTGCCTGGTACACGATGGGTGTTAAATAAAATGTAGAAAATTTCAGAAAATGGTAAGCTTATTAAATGAAGATAGACCCAAAAATTCTTTCCTAGACAAAGGAGTTTTAATTTAGCTGCAAAAATTGTGTTAACCTATTTGCATACCTTCTGAGGTCATAACTGTTGGAATTCTTGAGGCTTTCACAAGTTAAAGCAGAAAACAAGCTGCTTGGGATGGCGGGCCAGAGGTGGGGTAGAGAGGCTCAATAAGAGATAAAATTCTTAACCTAATCTATTCTGTAGTTTGGCATTCATTTCAAAGAAACATTGATCCAAAGTACATCAATACTGTTGTTTCTTCATAGTAAACAGATTGTTTTTTTAAGTTGTTATAATGACGGTAAAAAGTTGAATGGAAACAAGGATTGACCTCAAAGCCCAGATTCCTCAATAAAACAAAACAGTTTCTACTGGAGCTTGTTTATATAATGAAACAGAAATAGAAAGTACTGGTATTTATTAAGACTGGCTTTCTCCCTAGGGAGTCTGTTTAATTATGAGGTGTGATTGTAATTATATTAAGATCGGTTTCCACAATACCAGAATATTCACTTAGCAAACAATTAAATGAGCTTCTTTTTCTCCTCCCTTAAGGCAACTGTGTTTTACAACATTTTGAAACACAGTAAATTTAATTTATAAGGCTGGGCTTTATTTGAGGATGTTTGTTTCTTCAGTTCAACTTTTTAAAATTCAGGTTTTACAAATGTGTCCCTAAATATTAATTGTAGTTGTGATACACATAAGAACAACTAGAAAATCAAAATCAATTTAAGCCGTTAGAAAACATGCCGCCCTCTTAAAAACACACTTTGCCAGCATCCAGGGGATGAAAAAACAAATCCAGTGCCACATTGGATTGCACGTTATCTTCGGGGTGAATTTGAGTAGAAATATGGGCTTGAACAGTCAGAAAGGACACATCAAAAATTCACCTCACAAAAAGCTCTGAAGATAAGTATTATAATATAAATTCCATAGTCCTGGTAAAAGTCATAATCATTATTGTCCAAAATTGGGTGTTTACTCAGGAGATATTTGTCTTTGCGATAATCACCTGTCAACTATCGCCTAGTTTCACAAAAGCCACTATTGCCAGCCTCCACATAGTCAGGGAAAGAGTTGTGAACGCTACTTTGGGGTCACATCAGTCTCCCTGACCCTTGGCCCAAATATCCAGTCTAGAGAACCCGAAACAGCCCTTACGTGAGCAATAGGCCACTGGGGCTGGTGGGGGAGGGGAAGGCAGCGCCAGCCAATCAGAAGCACAGTCGGTGCCCATGAAACAATGAGCTTCTGATGAGGGTGTGGCTAGGAAAACGGCTTTTCAACAAAACTGTCGTTTTCTGGGTCAGCTCTAGACACACATGGCACTTCTGCTGTCTTCTAAATGATGTCATTCAGGCCCCTTTCCTGTTTTCTGCACCCCTGAAAGATCTAGGCCCTAATCTAGGCTCTCATTTTTCCTCAGCCTTGGAGAGAAGAGGTATGTGGCAGTAGGAGTCTGAGTAGAAAGAATGATTGCAGAGCTAAAGAGGAGGGCAACCCTTGGGGAAGAAGACAGGTTTGGGAGCTTAAGGAAAGTGGGAAAGCCTTGGGCTGGGGATGGAGGTTCACGTTGTATATATCCGCGTCAGTCCTTTAAGCGAGGTTAGAAGCTTGAAGGTTTCAGTGTTACCCCATCCTATTTATCCTAGATGCTCTGTTTTTCTAGCTTACCATCTATTTACCTATCTTCTGCAACTTCTCACATGATATCCTTATCAGTCATCAAATAGCAAATGCGTACTATGTGAAGGGGCTCTAGGAAGATGCTGTGGAGGAAACGAACATATATAAGTAGAATGTGATCTCTAAAACGGAGAAGCTTCCATTCAGAGAAGATGTAAACAGACCAATAGATAATCAAGGATTTTTAACTAGATAATAAAGCACTTAAGTTTACAGACACTAAGTGCCCTAACGGCTCAGAGGAAAAATTGCCTTGGCTAGAGTGGTCTGGCAAAATTTCCTGACAGATAACATTATCCCTTATGCTGAGAGTATCTCCTTCAGATTCTTGTAAAACCTGATTTTACATACTGATGAAAAATGGGATGAAAACTGAAACCTATTAGAAGTTTCTAGAAAAGATATTTAGAGAAACAACAATGGATATAGTTGATCTTTAGTTTTCGTTTTCTTTTGGGAGCACTGCTCAAAACTGGACACACGTTCTCCTTCATTCAGGAAAATCTGTTTTGGTGTATCTTTGGAGCTGTGCTCTTTCCCTCTGTCACATATCCTCATTCCTAGATGCTTTCAAGCTTTCTCAGTGCCCACTCTCTATTCAAGTTCTATTTTTTTTTTAAGCTCTTTATTGGAATATAATTGCTTTACACTCTTGTACCAACTTCTGAGGTACACCAAAGTGAATCAGCTGTATTTATACATATATCCCTATATCCCCTCCCTCCCGCGACTCCCCCCCACCCTCCCTGTCCTAGCCTTCTAAGGCATCACCCATCATCGAGTTGATCTCCCTTTGTTATACAGCACCTTCCCACTAGCTATCCATTTTACATTTGGTAGTATATCTATGTCTATGCTACTCTCTCACTTCATCCCAGCTTCCCCTTCGCCCCCCACCCCCCACCCCAGCCCCGTGTCCTCAAGTCCATTCTCTACATCTGCATCTCCACTCTTGCCCTGTCACTGGGCTCATCAGTACCATTTCTTCAGATTCCACATATATGAGTTAGCATATGGTATTTGTTTTTCTCTTTCTGGCTTACTCCGCTCTGTATGACAGTCTCTAGGTCTATCCACCTCATTACATATAGTTCAATTTCATTCCTTTTTATGTCACGCTCTATTCTTGATTGTGATTGAATTGGCCAAATTTTTGATGAGAGTACCATCAACATGCATTGAAAGTGCCCTGAAATTAAATAAATATTTTCTCGAGGTCATAAACATCCCCAAAGTGTCATAAAACATATACAAATGGGGTGTATTATGGTATAGTAGAAAGAGTATGGACTTTGAAATTCCACAGACCTAGGCTTGCTTTTCAGCTATGTGACCTAAGGCAAATTCATCTGAACTTCAGTTTCTGTATCTATAAAATGGGGATGAGGCCTACTTCACAGTGCTGGTTTGAGGATTAAATGAGGCAACCTGTGTAAAATGCTTTACATTAAAAAGGTCTTAATAAATTATTATGATGTGGTATGTGCCCTATCACTAATCATTTTCTAAAGTTGCAGAACTTACAGCAGAAAACTGTCTTCTCAAAGAGAACGTTTTGATTGTCTTCTTGTGGGTGTCCCTGAGAAAAGCTCAGATATTCATCTTAGATGTCTTTGCCCCATCAGCCTATGAACAGATGATTTTGTGATTCTAGTTTCCCTCCTACATTTGTCATCTTAATTTCCAAATGCATCTACTTTCCTTACTTAGTAATCATAAACTGTCCAAATCTTCAAGTCACCTTATTTAATCACCTGAACCACTGTAAATCAACTATACTTCAATTTTTAAAAAATGGAATCTCAGCAATCAACTAATTCATCTTTCCACTAAAGACAAGAATCACCTCTGCAATCTTGAAGGCAGATATACATACAGTCTCTCACAAGGAAATCCAATATTTCCTAAGACTACCCAGGTCCAATGTTCATCCTTACAGTGTTTAAATTTGCCTCCCAGGAGTTGCCAGCCATTAATCCTACTTAATCCTTTTGAAGCAAATAAATAAATAAATAAATGCAACCCGTTTTAGTTTTAGTCTTAAGACTAAAGCAAAACAGTCTGTATTGGGCATATAAGGAGGATATGGTAATTGCCAAGATTGAAGGGGCTGGTAGTAGGGTTGCTAGATAAAATGCAATATTTGAGATATATTTATATTAAAAATTATTCACTGTTTATTTAGAAATTCAAATTTAACTGGATGTCCTGTATTGCTTTTTGCTAAATCTGACACTCTTACAAGTGATAGCCAAAGAGAGTTGAGATAGTCATTGAAGCAGGCAGGAGAGGGAGGAATAGAGCTACACTCTGCTCAGTTCTGCTCAGTCCTAACTGTTCATGACTGGGCAGCACATCTGTGGAAGCCTCTTCAGAGCAACCATTCCTACAGAAATTATACTATTTAAGGTCACCTTTTTTTTTTTAATAAATTTATTTATTTATTTATTTATTGGCTACGTTGGGTCTTCGTTGCTGCACACGGGCTTTCTCTAGTTCCGGTGAGCGGGGGCTACACTTTGTTGCAGTGCTCGGGCTTCTCATTACAGTGGCTTCTTTTGTTGTGGAGCACAGGCTCTAGGTGCATGAGCTTCAGTAGTTGTGGCACATGGGCTCAATAGTTGTGGCTCATGGGCCCTAGAGCACAGGCTCAGTAGTTGTGGCGCACGGGCTTAGTTGCTCCGCAGCATGTGGTATCTCCCTGGGGCAGGGATCAAACCCATGTCCCCTGCATGGGCAGGCGGATTCTTATCCACTCCACCACCTAGGAAGTCCCTAAGGTCACCTATTCTTGATAAACCAGCTCCCTCCACTGAGGAAAAAGAACGTCAAATTTCCTTTCCCTCTTCAACCCTGCCATGAACTTTATTCTTGTTTAGCCAAATCGAATTCCTACCTGCGGGAGAAAGTAGGGAAATTCTTTTGTTAAATTCAGGGCTCTGCATTAGACTTGCACGTGTATCTCCTGGTTACTCCACAACTTTCCCAGTTCAGTTTAAATATTAGAAGACAAAGACCATTTTCACCCAAATGTCATCATCTCCTGACAACATCTCCAATATCTCCCATCATGTCTCACGTTCCATAGTCCATGAACTTCAAATAAAGCGGGCAGAACTAAACCCAACACTCTGAATTAGATTTGAACACTGGTAAGTACCTTAAGATTTGCATTGCATCCAAACGGCCAATAAACATATGAAAATTTGTTTTATTTCATTAGTACCACCAGCAAAACAAAACCACAGATATTCCCCCTCACCTGCCAAGATAGCCACAATTTGAAAAAACAGACAACAGCAAATGTTAGCGGGTAGGGACTTCCCTGGTGGCGCAGTGGTTAGGAATCCACCTGCCAATGCAGGGGACATAGGTTCTAGGCCTGGTCCGGGAAGATCCCACATGCCGTGGAGCAAATAAGCCCATGCGCCACAACAAGAGAAGACACAGCAATGAGGAGCCCATGCACCACAACGAAGAGTAGCCCCCTCTTGCTGCAACTAGACAAAGCCCATGTGCAGCAACGAAGACCCAACACAGCCAATTAAGTAATTAATTAATTTTAAAAAAAGAAAAGAAAGGTCCCTAGTCTTTAAAAAAAAAGTAAGTTTTTTAAAAGAAAGCTTTGAATTTGCAGTAAATCTAGTCTTTTACACTACACGCATATGCATTTGATTTTGTTAAAATTCTAGGTACAGCACTTATTTGAATTTATTCTAAAATTTCAGTGTTATTTCAGTCAATTAAAATATTTTAAGATCCTGATTCTATCATTCAGTACATCAGCTCTCCTTCCAATTATGTCTTGTTCTGAGTCCTCTAGAACACTCATGCAGGCTCCCTCTGAGTGGACACTAAAACACAAATCAATATCCTTCAGGTCTAATTGTTAACCAGCTAACTACATTTTAATCACTCCTATAATTTTGTGTGTTACCCACAAAGATGTGAGAAATTTGACCAAATGCCTTGTTAAAGTCAAGATATAATTTGTCAACAGTATTCTCTTGATTTTAAAGTTTAATAAATCAAAAAAGGAAATAAGACTAGTTTGTTCTCAGCTCTGAATCCATTTTGACTCCTTTTAATCACCTCTTACTGATTAAGTGCTCATATATTATCAAGTATGATAACTCACAAATATTCCAGCTCTCACTCTCACTGCACACATGGTAGGATTGCACTTTCCCAGTTAGGTGAAATTAGATGTGTTGCATAACTTGCTTTGGTCAATGTCATTTGAGTGGAAGTGAAATATATTGCTTCTGGGAGAGCACTTTCAGAATGAGTCTGCGATCAAATGCTCTTTTCCCACTATCTCCGCAACTAAAATGTCCCAGCCTGGGTCCCAAAGTGAAGGCAACAATAGAGTCGGGCCTCAGCCAACCTACACTGGACATGTAGCATGAGCGAGAAATAAATGAATAAGAAATAAGCTTTTGCTATTTCAAGCCACTGGATTTTGGAGTGTTTTGTTAGTGAAGCAAAACCTACCTTACATCACGTTTACCAGACTGTGTTTTCTGGAATCCACACGTAGGCTCATCTTTTGAAATTCAGAATAGAATGTAAACATCTCTAGTTTTCCAGTCCATCTCTCATTCTCCATTATTCTTTGAGGCTACTCGCATTACATCTGTCAGTTCTTTCTGTATATTTCAGTGGATATAGGTTATCTGGTGATGGCTACTTGAATTTAAATGACTGGTGTTTTGTCACTGCTTTTTTATCTTGGACTTCAATTCTTTCTTGTCAACATGTGTTATATTTTCAGTTCTCCATAGCGGAGAAGACAGAAAAAAAAGAGCTATATAGTACATTACAGTTCAGCTTTGTCCTTATTCCTCTTTTATTAATTACTTTGCTTTCACTAAAGCCTAAAAGTCCCTCTAGGTTTTCTTAACTTCAGCATTTTTCCTAAGTCTCAGCTCATTCTGAGCATTCTCATAGCCGTCTTTGATAAGTTCATATAGCACTTATCAAATTCACTATCTGAAATTATTTATTTGATGTATTTGTTATCTATTGAGTGTTCCTGGCATATGCTGTGTTTTAGTGATTTTTTTTTAACCTTAGTTATATCTTCTCCTTCTACCTTTTGTTCATTTCTTAACATTTGCATTTACCAATGTTTTTCCTTTTAAAGATTATCTATTACTTAATATTTAGTACCCATTTTTAGAGGTTTCCATCCATTTTAAGGGTTTTTTTTTGTTTTTGTTAAATATACTAATATATTAATGTTTTCCCTGATTTAAAAAAAGAAATGCTTCCCTGAAGTCTAAGATATATGTTAACTCACTTTTTCCTTCTAATACTCTTATGTATCCCAAAATGAACTATGTTTGGTTGAAATTACTAACCAGGTCCTTCATGTTGGTGAGTATCAGTTCCTCTTTTTTTTTTTTTTTTTTTGTTAATTCACTTAGTATTTGTATCACTTATTGCAGGAACTTGAATTGCTCTGAACATCTTAGGTATGCTATTCTTGTTCAGGGTGGTAGAGCATGATTTTTACAACATTCAGGCATGATCATTTCATCAGCCCCAGCAGCTAAAGGAACGCCTTAGGAAATCCTAGTTTCCTCAGAACTAACTGGGTAACATTAAAATTGCAACATTTCCTCCCACTTACAGTTCAAAGTCTTACCCGCACACACCCCTTTTTTAATTCTTTCCCTCTATTTCTTTACATCTATACCTTAAAACACTTAATTTGTTGCTTATGTATAATACTCTACTTTGCTACTCACTTTTATATAAATATTCACAGACATAAACTCACATCTACACTTTCTTTTTTTAATTTTCAAAAAGGAGAGAGAAAAGATGAGAGACCAAAAGGGCGGGGGGGCGGGAAAGAGGGAACATGTGGACAGAAGGAAAAGCGGCCTGGACCGGGGCATTCTTGCTCCTGGCCCCTCTCCCACAGCATTTGCACCCCTTCACTCCTTCATGCAAATGGCATGACCGGCAACTCAGCCATTATCACCTCAACCACTTAAAAAAGCAGTTGGCAGGTGAGACAAAGCAAATGGAGAAAAAGAAACAGCAATGTGAGGGAATGAATGTAAGTCAGATTGCCTTCATTCTCAGCTTGCTTTCTAGAAGGTCTATTTGGGGACTGTTTGCGGTGACCATACAATCCTGAACATTTGCCTTGAACATGAACCCTCAAAGAGAACAGAAATCACAGGATCGGGCCATTGTCAAAATAGCAGCTCATTTACCGGACCTCATTGTCTATGGAGATTTCTCTCCAGAACGACCTTCTGTGGATCATTTTGACGGAGTCTTGATGTTTGTTGATATATCAGGCAAGCGCAAAAGGGATGTTTAATGTGGGAGAACAACAGGCTTGAATTGGAATCACATGCAGAGCTTGACTGCTGGGGTTGGGGGGTGGGGAGGGAGGTTTCGAGTTTCTGTGCTGTTACTGCAAATATTCCCACAGGAGGGAGGAGGGATAACCTGCGGACCTGGCTCCCTTTCTTCTTCCCTTACCCAGCATGTCCAGCCACGGGCAAATCTAAGATGCCCACGACCCAGGTCTGGAGCTTCAGTCTCCGGTGGCCCTGTCCCAACTGACTCAACCCCCAAGCCCCACATGATCCCAGGCAAAACTGATCAGGAAATGGCCTCTCCAGATACTGTTTGCAGCTTAACAGGAAATGTGCCACCTCTTCAGAAGTCTTTGAATTTTATGTGTTTTCATTACCATGAAATTGCAGTCATCCCTGTACCAGTTGAGAAATTAGTAGAAGGGAAGAGTTATCTGGCGCCTTTCCTTGACCCCTAAAATAATAAACATAGATAGAGGAGGTCCAATATCTGACACTTGACCAGCCACAAAGATCATTTAAAAGAAACCCTGCCAATTCTTAAAATCAGGTCCACTGCTCACCAGTGTGGTCCTCTTCTCCTGACTCTGGTTCCTCCCAGCACCCAAAGCAAATAGCTGCACATTTGTTACAGGTTTTACTGCAATGACTGAGAAGTTCAGCACAGCCATGTACATGGACCGAGGGGCCGAGCAGTTGGTGGAGATCCTCAACCACTACATAAGTGCGATAGTGGAGAGTAAGTGTCCCCATAGGTTTCTGGCATAAGTATATTTCAATTCACTGTTTCTCTTTGTTTGGTGGTTATAACCTGATAGAGTCCTGTTACTTAGCATTCTTCATTGTCCCCATAAAATGTGTATGAAACCTGTCTTCTTTGAAATATAATACAGTACGAGTGAAGGAATGTAATCAAACCTCACTAACACAGACTGTTTAAGGGATGAGTTTTGCATTAGTTACAGGACTAAATTAGAGACTACTTTTAAAAGAACTGTAGTGGTAATACTTCCAGTTATATTCAATAACTCCAAAAAGCTAGCATCAGTATAACTCAAACACAGTCATTAAGAGAGTATGGTATTCCAATTGTGGAATAGATAGCTAGTGGGAAGTTGCTGTATGGCAAAGGGAGATCAACTCAATGATGGGTGATGCCTTGGAGGGCCAGGACGGTGAGGGTGGGAGGGAGTCGCAGGAGGGAGGGGATATAGGGATATATGTATAAATACAGCTGATTCACTCTGTTGTACCTTCAAAGCTGGTACAAGAGTGTAAAGCAATTATATTCCAATAAAGAGTTTAAAGAAAGGGGAAAAAAAGAATATGGTATGAATAGATGAGTGATTTACAACTTGTCAGTAATTTGTGTCCTAATAATGGAGTCTGAAGCACTTCCAGCTGACTGAAAAGTTTGTCTCCTTTCCAACCTCTGCCTACCAA
Source organism: Hippopotamus amphibius kiboko (assembly GCF_030028045.1). Taxonomy (NCBI): domain Eukaryota; kingdom Metazoa; phylum Chordata; class Mammalia; order Artiodactyla; family Hippopotamidae; genus Hippopotamus; species Hippopotamus amphibius. Next base: position 138,923,985 of record NC_080188.1, on the reverse strand, counting down.
CTTGTTTGCATTATTAATTTGAACTATTCATGAAGAAAAGGATTTATTCTATTAAGGTAAACCCTAGGTCTAGACTATTATCAGGGTCTGAGTTCCCTAGTAAATTTTTTTTTTTCCTGGTAAATTTTTTTAACATTAATTAATTAATTAGTTGTTGTGGCTCATGGGCTCTAGAACACAGGCTCAGTAGTTGTGGCACACGGGCTTAGTTGCTCCATGGCATGTGGGATCTTCCCGGCCCAGGGATCGAACCCGTGTCCCCTGCATTGGCAGGCGGATTCTTAACCACTGTGCCACCAGGGAAGCCCTATTTTTTTATTTTTTATTTTTGGCTGCATTGGGTCTTAGTTGTGGCACACGGGATCTTTGTTGAGGCAAGCAAGATCTTTCGTTGCAGTGCGGGGTTTCTCTCTAGTTGTGACGTTGGAGTTTTTCTCTTCTCTAGTTTTTGCGCACAGGCTCCAGGGCGCATGGGCTCTGTAGTTGTGATGAGTGGGTTCTAGCGCACGTGGGCTGTGTAGTTTGTGGCACGCAGGTTCTCTAGTTGAGGCACATGAATTCATTAGCTATGGCAGGTGGGCTTAGTTGCCCCATGGCATGTGGGATCTTAGTTCCCTGACCAGGGACCGAACCCATATCTGCTGCATTGGAAGGGGGATTCTTTACCACTGGACCACCAGGGAAGTCCCCCCTAGTAATATCTTGATATCACCCACTAGACAGAATTTAATTGTTATTAAAAGCAGAAACTATCTAATTCCTTTTTGCGTTGCACTCAGCACAGCGGTGCTAGAGGAAAAATGTCCACTTATGTCGGAAAACCTAAATAAACAAAATGCAAGTTGGTAATAAACAAAACCCAAGCCCACCATAGTTGTGGGTTTTTTTTTCTGATTTTCAGTTCTTATGGAGTCCTGTCACTCATATACTCACCCATGCTCTCTCAAGCCACTGCTCATAACATACACAGATCAGTAAATAGCGTTCCTTTATCATGGGAATAGGGTAGCTGTCCTTAGGCCTCATCAGAAATCCCACCTTCTTCATTCCTATCTTTTCCCATTCACAGAAACAGAACAGGTACATAATCTAGTTCACTATGCTCATTTTGCAGTTTCTTTTCCTTTTCTTTTTTTTTCTTTTTCTTAATTTGATTTTATTATTTTATTTTTGGCTGCATTGGATCTTCCTTGCTGCTGCGAGCGGGCTTTCTCTAATTGTGGCGAGCAGGGGCTACTCTTTGTTGTGTGCTCGGGCTTCTCAGTGTGGTGGCTTCTCTTGTTGTGGAGTATGGGCTGTAGGCGTGGGCTTCGGTAGATGTGGCTCAAAGGCCCTAGAGAGCAGGCTCAGTAGTTGTGGTGCACAGGCTTAGTTGCTCCGAAGCATGTGGGATCTTCCTGGAGCAGGGATCAAAACTGTGTCCTCTGCATTGGCAGGCGGGTTCCTTTTTTTTTTTTTTTTTAAGAACTTTTATTGAGATACAGTTAACATACAATAAACTGCATATATTTAGAGTGTACAGTTTTGTTTTGTTTTTTTTCTTATTAGTAATGTATATATGGCAATCCCAATCTCCCTATTCATTCCTCCCTAATGGCAGGCGGATTCTTCACCACTGCATGCACCACAAGGGAAATCCCCACAAATGTGTTTAAATGCCTTGTCTGAGATGGCATCTTTATTATAAACCTATTCTCTGAATTGCTCCTAATTTCTGTCCCACTGTTGAAGAGATTTTTTTTAAAGTGTACAATTTGATATTTTTTCTTATTAGTAATGTATATATGGCAATCCCAATCTCCCAGTTCATCCCACCCCAACCCCCGCCCCCCATTTATCCCCATTTGGTGTCCATATGTTTGTTCTCTACGTCTGTGTCGAAGAGTAGGTTCTTTTTATTAGCTTTAAAAAATCAAAGGTATGCTGTACACCTGAAACTTACATAATTTAAAGGAAAGAAAGAAACCAGAGTTTGATTTTACCTACTTTTTTTTTTTTCTCAGAAGTGTTGATTTTTGGAGGAGACATCTTAAAATTTGCAGGTAAGGGGGCTCACTGACATAGCAGGGATAAGAAAGGAATGCCGAGGTGCCTGTGCTCTGACAAAGGAGGCATCTCAGAGAGAGCAGTGGCCAGCAGACCGGGTGGAGAAATGTTTGAAGAGTAAGTTTCTGTACAGACTGTATACAAAGTAGACTGACCCCAGGGCAGGGCAGGAGTCCTCGGTGTGTCTTTCTTTTCAAGGTGATGCATTGCTAGCCCTGTGGAAGGTGGAGCGGAGGCAACTGAAAAACATCATCACAGTGGTAATTAAATGTAGCCTGGAGATCCATGGATTGTTTGAGACCCAGGAGTCCGAAGAAGGTCTGGATGTCCGAGTCAAGATAGGTAAGCTTTTAAGAAGAGATGCTATAGCAGTTTGAATATGGGTCCTGACTCCTGAGGCGTCTCCCTCCTAAAGAGAAAACAGTGGAACTCGTGACTCAGGTCCACCACCTTGTCTTGAACTTTGGATTAGGTTAACCAGAATGTGAATTTGGGGTCCCTCCCTTACCAGTTAAGAGAACTCCTAATATCTCCCTCATAGACTCTTACAGAAAGTACCTTTAAATGGTTAGGATAGTAACTACCCCACAAAATACTCTTTATCATTACTACTGCTGTTCTTGTGGTTAGGTCTTGCTGCTGTCAACAATGTGTATCATCCATTAAGCACAACAGAGAGCAGCTCGTGATTACACAGATTCCGCACGTCATAAGACTGGTCCTCCCCCTCTTCATGAGAATCATATGAAAGAAAAGCTTAAAAGTTCAACCTGCAGCACAGCTCCACTTAATAGGAGGCGTCATAAATTCACACATGCAATATTAATCACACAATTTCCATATGGTGTTACAGACATTACGCTATGTCCCTTCCACTTCACCACGGTCCTGCGGTACAGGCGTCACACGATCTATTTCAAAGGTTGGGGAACAAGATTCTGAGAGGTGTAAACGACGCCTTACAGCTTGGTGCTGTTGGTGTTAGTTTCTGCCTAACTAAACACTGTAAACTTTATAATTCTCCAGTAGCAGAGGTGATGAGAAGATCAGAGGTTATCCAGTTAACTGCTTCTCAGTTTTCTTTAGGTTATTCAAAATTGCCAAATAAGTTAAATCTTCTGTTGAAAAAATAATCAAAGCTGTTATAATATGGAATCTTTTTTTCCCCAAGTTAACACCTAGAGAGTTTTGACCTATTATCCTTCTTAAAAATGATGGCGATCCTTAATGTGCATGCTGATTGACTGTTAGAGAAGTAGTGCCAGTACCTTTCCTTTTTTTTTTTCTTAATTTAATTTTATTTATTTAAAATGTTTTAAAACTTGAAGCACACTTAATTTACAATGTGCCAACCTCTGCTGTACAGCAAAGTGGTTCAGTTATACACATAGACATTCTTTTTTTTTAAATAAATAAATAAATTTATTTATTTATTTTATTGGCTGTGTTGGGTCTTTGTTGCTGCACACAGGCTTTCTCTAGTTGCGGCGAGCAGGGGCTACTCTTTGTTGTGGTGCGTGGGCTTCTCATTGCGGTGGCCTTTCTCATTGCAGAGCAGGGGCTCTAGGCACGTGGGCTTCAGTAGTTGCGGCACATGGGCTCAATAGTTGTGGCTCATGGGCCCTAGAGTGCAGGCTCAATAGTGTGGCACATGGGCTTAGTTGCTCTGCAGCACGTGGTATCTTCCTGGAGCAGGGCTCAAACCCATGTCCCCTGCATTGGCAGGCAGATTCTTACCCACTGCGCCACCTAGGAAGTCCCATTCTTTTTTTTTATATTCTTTTCCATTATGGTTTATCACAAGATATTGAGCATAGTTCCCTCTGCAATACAGTAGGACCTTGTTTTTTATCCATCTATATATAATAGTATACTTCTGCTAATCTCAAACGCCCAGTCCTTCCCTTGGCAACCATAGGTCTGTTCTCCATGTCTATGAGTCTGTTTCTGTTTTGCAGATAGATTCATTTGTGCTATATTTTAGATTCCACATAAAAGTGATATCATATGGTATTTGTCTATCTCTTTCTGACTTACTTCACTTAGTATGATAATCTCTAGTTGCATCCATGTTTCTTCAAATGGCATTATTTCATTCTTTTTTATGGCTGAGTAGTAGTCCATTGTATATATGTACCGCATCTTCTTTATCCATTCATCTGTCAATGGGCGTTTAGGTTGTTTCCATGACTTGGCTATTGTGAATAGTGCTGCTACGAACATGGGGTGCATGTATCTTTTTGAATTATAGTTTTGTCTGGGTATATGTCCAGAAGTGAGATTGCTGGATCATATGGAAATTCTATGTTTAGTTTTCTGAGGAACTTCCACAGGTGGTTCCACAATGACTGTAGCAATTTACATTCCCACCAATAGTGTAGGAGGCTTCCCTTTTCTCCACACCCTCTGCAGCATTTGTTATTTGTAGACTCATTAATGATGGCCATTCTGACTGTTGTGAGGTGGTACCTCATTGTAGTTTTGATTTGCATTTCTCTAATAATTAGTGATGTTGAGCATCTTTTCATGTGCATACTGGCCATCTGTATGTCTTCTTTGGAGAAATGTCTCTTAAGTCTTCTGCCCATTTTTCAACTGGGTTGTTTGTTTTTTTGTTGTTGAGTTTTATGAGCTGTTTGTATATTTTGGAAATTAAGCCCCTGACTGTCACATCATTTGCAAATATTTTCTCCCATTCTGTACGTTGTCTTTTCATTTTTTTTTTTTATGGTTTCCTTTGCTGTGCAAAATCTTGTAATTTTGATTAGGTCCCATTTGTTTATTTTTGTTTTTATTTCTATTGCAGTACCTTTTTTATTTTTTAAATTTTATTTATTTATTTATTTATTTATTTATTTATTTATTTTGGCTGTGTCAGGTCTTTGCAGCACATGAGATCTTCATTGTGGCATGTGGGATCTTACATTGTGGCATGTGGGCTCTTCCCTGTGGCACATGGACTTCTCTCTAGTTGTGGTGTACAGGTTTTCTCTTCTCTAGTTGTGGCACGCAGGCTCTCTAGTTGAGGCACTCAGGGCTCAGTAGTTGTGGTGTGCAGACTTAGTTGCCCCACAGCATGTGGGATCTTAGTTCCCCGAGCAGGGATCAAACCTTCATCCCCTGTGTTGCAGGATGGAGTCTTTACCACTGAACCACAAGAGAAGTCTCCTGCAGTACTTCTTCTTTTAATGAGCCTAAGCATCAGTGTACTTTAGAGGGAAAACAAACCATATGTATATACGAGGGGAATTCAGCCTTGGCAAGCCAGCAAAGATAAAAAGCAAACTTTGGGGACTTCCTACGTGGCTCAGTGGTTAAGAATCTGCCTGCCTATGCAGGGGACACGGGTTCGAGCCCTGCTCTGGGAAGATTCCACATGCCACGGAGCAACTAAGCCCGTGTGCCACAACTATTGAGCCCATGCGCTGCAACTATTGAAGCCCACACGCCTAGGGCCCATGCTTCAAAAGAGAAGCCACTACAATAAGGAGCCTGCGCACCACAATGAAGAGTAGCCCCTGCTCACAGCAACTAGAGAAAGCCTGTGTGCAGCAACGAAGACCCAACACAGCCAATAAATAAATTAAATAAATAAATACATAAATAAATTTATTAAAAAAAGCAAACTTTGATTATGTTAATTATAGTCATTTAACAGAACTGTGTATCACTTCCAGTTCATTTATACATACATTTCGTATAGATGTCATATTTTATTACAACATTCTGTCCTCTGTTGCTTTAGTAACAAAACCTTCAGTCCCAACTTGAAAATAGCTAGAGGACACATTCTTGTGATAGAACACTTGACTGTCAAAATGTCTGCTCATTTCCTCCACCTTTTCTTCTCTGGCTGTTGCCTGAAGTTCTGCCCTAAGGGTTTCTTTCTAGGCAGAGCCTCAATCTCTGATAAAATGCAAATCCTCCCCAAACAGAAATCATTAAAATTGTCCTCTGTATAAATAAGAAGTATAAATAAGTTGACATATAAGTAAATTGAAGAAAAAATAAAATAGCTTTGGGGACTGATAAGGCCATCTAGAGAGCTAAATGTCACAGAAAGGTGAAAACAAATACCTAAATTTCTAGCTTTGGGAGAAAAGAAGTTTGGGAAGGCCTGGGCCCAGAATAGACTTCTCTGATTTCTAAAATTTTAGAAACTAGATTTTGCTCTGAGATGCTCGAGATTCTGATTTGTCCAAGAACCCATGCTTCTGGGGACTAAGCCAGAACTTCTCGTGCAAACCCATTGCTTGCCTTCTTGCCAGGACTGGCTGCCGGCCACATCACCATGTTGGTCTTTGGAGACGAAACTAGAAACTACTTTCTGGTGATTGGTCAGGCGGTGGATGATGTGCGCCTGGCGCAGAACATGGCTCAGATGAATGATGTCATTCTGTCACCAAACTGCTGGCAGCTCTGTGACAGGAGCATGATTGAAATTGAGAGGATTCCAGATCAGAGAGCTGTTAAGGTAGGTGTGATGCTGTCACTTGCAGAAAGTTCTGCCTGTCTGTGCCAGGGGCCTCCTGTCAGAAAAGCCACTGGGAAGCCACTGGTTCCATGAAGCTTCTGGGCTGGAGACTCAGATGAGGTCAGTCTGGGTTAGATTAAGAAGTATTGGTCCAGGAGACTTCCCTGGTGGCACAAGGGTTAGGAATCTGCCTGCCAATGTAGGGGACACAGGTTTGAGCCCTGGTCCAGGAGGATCTCACATGCCGCAGAGCAACTAAGCCTGTGGGCCACAACTACCGAGCCTATGTGCCACAACTACTGAAGCCCGAGCACCCAGAGCCTGTGCTCCACAATAAGAGAAGCCACGACAATGAGAAGCCCACACACTACAGTGAAGAGTAGCACTGGCTCACCATAACTAGAGAATGCCCGTAAGCAGCAACGAAGACCCAACGCAGCCAATCAATCAATCAATAAATGTCACCTAGTATATGATATTAAAAAAAAAAAAGAAGAAGCATTGGTCCACAACACCTCCTCTGGGAGGAACCAAGGCTGGTGAGTTTGAGAGGAAATGATCAGGCTTCTCTGTGGTAACTAGGGATGTAGAATTTGGGTATGGAGGCCTTTGGGGCGACTAGTGCCCTTGCTTAATGAAAGGAAGAGTCTCCTGGCTATTCCCTAGGAGCCCAGGGTTGTAGTTCGGAGGGCTGCCATTGGCCTTCATGCGCTCTACTCAACACGCTCCTAACTTAGGCTGAGGAATCACCAAGGGTAAGGATTGGAGGCGAGCAGGGGCAGCAAAGATTAGTGAGGGAAGAGACTCTTCCTGTGGCCCTGCCTAGTAGAAAACATTGTAGTTAAGTTGAAGACCAACTATAAGCAGAACTGTCCTTGGGGTATAGCCAATTAGAGAAAGTGGGGAGAGCTGTGCTGCTAGATGAACCAGGAATGAGAATGCTTGGCAGATGGAACGAAAAGACGGTGAATCCATGGAATTGCAGGCAAAGGCGAGGGCCCATCCCACCCCCATTCCACCCCCACCCCGCCCCAAACGCACAATGTACTATGTAGGCATCAGTTTACAACCCTCACAGCCCTCCCCCACTCACTCTTCCAGTAATTCACATCCCGGCTGCATGACCTAGCTGGCTGATAGCATTGCCTCCATTCCCCATCTTCTTCAATCATTCCTTATACCTTTAAAAATTGTATTTAATTTTTTAATTAATTTCAGACTCACAAGAAAGTTCAAAAATAATACAGAGTGTTTCCATATATCCCTTACCCAGCTTCCCCAAGTATTTACATTCTTCATAACCAGATTGCAACAGTCAAAACCTAAAAATTAACGAGTGCAATACTATTCACTAATTAAAGGCCTTATTTGGATTTTGCCTGTTTTCCCACTAAAGTCCTCAGTGCAGTGTTCCAGGATGCTATCCATGATCTCACATGGCATTTTGTTATTTTTATTTAGTCTCCTGAAATCTGTAAAACAGTTTTTCAGTTTTTCCTTGTCTTTTATGACATGTAAGAAGAGTAGTAATCAGTTATTTTGGTGTACGTCCCTCTGTTTGGTTTTGCCTGGTAGTTTCTCATTATTGAGCTAAGGTTATCCATTTTTGGAAGCAAGAATGTCACAGAAATGAGGTTGTGCCATTCTCCATGTATCATATCCTGGGGTTCATGATCTTGATATGAATCTTATCAGTGGTGATGTTCCCAATACCTTTTGGTACCCTTTAGCACCTTTGTCCTCTTACACTTGTAAGAAAGAAATGGTATACAGTTTAACCAGGCTTTATTTGAATTAAAATATTATAAAGGAATAAGAAAAAGAAGAAGAAAGTTCTAAGCGTGGAAAAGTATACAGGTTAGCCCCCTGGAATGGCCCTCTGTGTACATACTGAGGATTGAAATCTTAATGACTAACTGGAGATGTTTTTAATGGAATCACATGTAAATAAAGCTCTTCATTGTTTAAGTATGCCAGTCTCTTAAACATCATGTCCTGGACATTCAAAAGCATACACCCTGCCCTTTTTGTTGAGAAATTATATTCAAAAGACCAGACAGCCCTCAGAATAACCAAAAACTTCTTTCTCTCTCTCTCTCTTTTCTTTTTTATTTTAGGTTAATTTCTTAAAACCACCCCCTTCTTTCAACTTTGATGAGTTTTTCACAAAGTGTATGGCTTTCATGGATTATTATCCTTCTGGTGACCACAGAAGTGAGTACCCTCTATAGACAAGAGGCATTGCCTCCAGCAGCGGTCAGTAGGGTCTTACACCAATGCCGAGGGCTCCATTACGATTGGCCTCCTCAGTACAGCTTCCAGATCCAGCAGCACCCAAAGGGGAGCCCCTTCCCAATCCCACCCTCCTCGGGTCCTCTACCCCTCCCTAGGCAATGACTCCTTTTTCTCATCGTCCAAACATTTGCAAGTCTTCTCCATGATAAAAGAAAAAAAACAAAACTTCTATGAGCCCTACTTTTCCCCTCTAACCTTCATCACCAAACTTTTTCAGAATAGTAATACGTATGTCTCTGCCTCTTCTTCCATCCTCTCATTTATTTATTCACCCAATAAGCATTGATTACATGCACCTGGGCAGGGGGGGTTGTTCACCTACTTGTCAGTCTTGAGCCCCTGACATCTAGCTCCTGTCCACTTCTCCTGGCTACCGAGACTGTTTATGTCTAGGCCACCGAAAACCATCACCTTAACAAACCAGCTGACCCCTCGTCAGTCCTCGTACTAGGTGCTTGGCTTTAGATTACTCTCTTTTTCTGGATACTACCTTCTCCTCTTTCCTCGCATTCAAGAATATTCCTTCCTAGTTTTCCTTTTACCCCTCAAACTACCCATTTTCAGTGCCCTTTCTAGTCCTTAAATGTTGATGATTCTAGGGATCTGCCCTTGACTGTCTGGTCTTCTCTACCCACCTCTTGTGGAACCATTAATCTATGCTGGATTTCCCTATGACTCAGCAGGAGTGGGACTAGGATGAGGAAAGCAGGACAATTTAGGTGATACAAACAAACTTTAATACTTCCTGAAGTAGTCAGTCTCCTGCAAAATCGGGCAGAGGGCAAGAAGCTTTCGTAGGAGAAAGAATAAAGAACAAAGAAGAGACAAACAGAAACTGTCTGATTGGCTGGGGTTGTATGGTCAACCTCGTTTGGGGTGAGAAGGCCTGGAGTTGACTTGGCATTTGGGGCTTGGCTGACTAGGTTATTTCATTTCTGGTTAAGAGGAGCATTTACAGAGACACAGAAGTCCCGGTTGGCTGACCCGGCACCCTGGGCAGGGAGCAGCTCCATCTTGGGCCTAGAAATTTATTTCAACAATGTCTAAATTCTATGCTGCTTATCTTCCTCTAAAAACTGTTTCTTCATCCAAACTAGAAACTTCAGAAACATCTTTGAATCATTCTTCCTTTTCATCTTCTATGTGTAGGTCTTGAATAGTTTGAACATCACAAAGAGTGAACTGTAATTTTACAAAACTGCACTAGGTAATGCGGTGGGAGGGGTGCTGAGGGGAACTGTAGGAAAATTGACTAAGAAAGGCCAAGAACCCAAAAGTTCCAAAGATGGGAAAAGTCCAGTGACACTCCTTGGGCTGTCTCCTGTCCCATCCCCTAGATCTTAATGGTGGCTTCAATAAAGAGCTTCTTCTGGCCTTATTTTGGGCACTGCAATACCACAACGCAATTCTGGTGCTAACTACCTGGAGTTAGCACAGACAGGTGGAGTCCTCCATAAGACTCTCTTTATCTCAGACACCAGCTGCAAGTTCTGAGATCACCAGGCCACCTGCACTTCTGACCAACTGGCTACAAATCCAAGGGTCCCCACGATGCTCGCAGGTTCAATGATTCACTATAATAACTCACAGAACTCAGGAAAGCACTATGTGTATAATTATGGTTTTATTGTAAAGGATATAAATGAGGGCCAGTATTGTATTTGTCTCTAGACACATAGGGTGAGGTCTAGGAGAGTCCCAGACGTGAAGCTTCTGTATCCTCAGGACACATCACTCTCCTTGCACATCAAGGTATGATTACCAACCAGGGAAGCTCACTCAAGCTTTTAGGGGTCCAGAGATTTTATTGGCATTTTATTAAGTAGGTATGTTGATTGAATCATTGGCCTTGTAATTGAACTAAATCTCGAGCTTCCTTTTCCTCCTCAGAAGTCCTGGAGGCCAGGCTCTTATCACCTGGCTCAAAGCCCCAACCCTCTTATCACATGCTTGGTCTTTCCAGATAGACTCCTATCCTGAGTCATCTCATGAGACCACATTCAGGTGTGGTCTAAAAGGCCCACAGAGACAATCCTATCACCTGGGAAATTGCAAAGATTTAGAAGTTACTCTTAGGTACCAGAAACAAAGACCAGCCAAATTCTTTGTTATTTGTCTCCATAACCATCACCACCATAATGGTCGAGGCCTTTGCAACTCCTGCTCTCTTCCTGAGCTCTTTGCCTCTCTCCACAGCATCTGTTCAGGCCATTTCTTGTTAATCCCCAGTGCTCACATGCAGCCCCAGCCAGGCTAGACTCGTTACCAGTTCTTTAAAGTACTCTGCTCATTCTTGAGTTTAACTTACTTGGTTCCCTCTGCTAGGCATGCCCTCCTCAATCCTTCTGGCAGAAAGCTATAAGTCATTCAAGACTCAGTAAAATTCCTAGTTCTCTTTTGAACGCTTTTCTGATTAAACCAGTTTGTCTAGACCACTGCTTCCTCTGAATCTCTCTGGTCTTTCTAATCTATTAGTCCATTTGGCTTAACTTTTTTCTATTTAACTTTTCTATACACATTATACTAGAATGTCCATAAGTAAGTGCCTCCAGGAAAAAGTCCAAGCTTCCGAATGACATTGTTATTCCCACAGTGCCTAGCGTGGCATTTTAAATATACTAGGTTTTGAATATGTTCCATAAAGCTTTTAAAATTAAATTTGCTTCTTAATTTGTATCCCTTTCAGACTCCATTTTTATTTTCCATCTAATTTTTTTCACATTATCATTATTCTATTCCCTGCTGAAAACCTGTCATCATTTCTTTCTCCCTTATTCTTTGATTTCTTCAAGGTCCTGCTAACCACCTATCAGTCTATTTTAGATATGGAACTATCAACCATTATAGTAAAGAGAACCATAGAGATAACGAAACCCCAGTGCTTTTTTTCCGAGATGAGGAGATAGGAGTCAACCAGGACAGTGAAGTGACTTGTCCAGAGTCACACAGCAAGTTGGTACCAAACCTGAGATCAGAAGCCAGTGTCCTGAATCTTACTCGTGCTGCTCTTTCAACTCTCTCATCCCCTACATTCTGTCACCACTGTCCTCCTCTGGCATCTGCTCACACATCCATTCCCATCACCTGTGGCAATACTTTTAGCTCAAGTATGGAGGTGACAGTCTCCTTAAGTTCTGAAGTGGGATGAGAATTAGAACAGGGTTTTGAGCTACATGCAACTGAATTTTGGGAAACCTGCAACTTCTGAGAACTTTTCATTGGATTTCCCTTGCCCCTATTTGGCCACTAGGTAGTCCAGAGTTTCCTGACTAAACAGTGAAAACCGCTGCCCAAGGGAGTGGGGGCTGGGAGGTGCCTCTCTCCAGCACTGCAGAGCCCAGCTTCCCTTTCTGAGTCTTTCCCTCCTTCTGCCCTCTTAGAACTCCTGAGGCTTGCTTGCATGCTGGAGTCTGATCCTGAACTGGAGTTGTCCCTACAAAAGTATGTGATGGAAAGCATATTGAAACAGGTATTCTCATAATTTAATTTATTGCCTTTGGGGGTGTCAGGGATCTTGGACAGCTGTTAAGATCAAGAAAATCAGTAGCTTGTAAATAAAAAGAGGTGGGGCTGACAATCTCTATGTCTAGGTGACTGAAAAGTTTATTGTTCACATTAGGATACTTTTAAGAGTTAAAGGAGGCATTATTCATAATTACACTGTGACAACCGGCATGAACTAGGACTGTGTTGCCTTACACGACTGGGCAAACTGAAACTGTCCCAAGCATGTAAGAACATATGGTTATGAAACCGTGCACCTCAGATTGGGACTTGAACCCACATGCCGGGACTCGAACCCTGCCAAAACCCAAGATCTTCCAACTGAGATCACACACCTGATTTCAGGACTGAATGAAGCTCAGGTTCTTGAGGTCTCTTCACAGAAAGAATTCAGTGAGAGACAAAGTGATAGGTAAGAAGTTTATTTAGAGATTTATTTAGAGAGAAACATACTCCTGCAGACAGAGTGTGGGCCATCTCAGGTGAGAAAGGCCCCAGGGTATGGGGGTTAGTGTTTGTAAGGGTGGGTAATTTCATAGGCTAATGAGTGGGTGGAGCATTCCAGAATTGGGCCACCGCCCACTTTTTGATCCTCATGGTCAGCCTTGGAACTGTCATGGCGCCTGGAAGTTGACTTGTCTGCCATCTTGGACCCATTAGGGTCTAATCAGTTTATGTTATGTCCTCAGGCTATGTCATTCTTTCAAAGATTGTGCCCTGCCCCCTTCCCTCCTGTTTCAGTTACCCTTTCTACAGGCCACATAGCAGAAAGATAAGATATCAAGTGAATGACACTGTTTCTCTTAAGTCACTTGACTTAGATCTTAAGCTTTGAAAGTTAATACAGATAATTAGGACTCTCAGAACTACCTCCAGCCCCCAAAGCTTTCCCTTTTCATTCACTTAGATCTAGGCTCTCTCAAATGCATTAATCTGTGCAAATTATAACTGCTTCTCAGCACTCACCATATGCCAGACACTCTACTCTTTCATGTACTTATCCTTCACAATCCTTGGCAGATATCTTTATCCCTTACATATGAGAAAACTGAGACCCAGAAGGATACCATGAACTTCCCTGAGGTTGTAAAGTAAGAAATGTAGCTAGGATTTGAACCCTGTTCTCTCTGAACCCTACATTTTTTTGCACGGGCTATACACTCCTTCTAAACAGGCATATGCCTGTTTTAATTCTTAATCCCATCAAAATGCAGTTGTGTCCTAGAGGAAATCTTGGTAGGACAAGCCTGATCAGTGGGCAGCTGCCTTCACAGCGTAGGTTGAAGAGCTATCCGAATGCATCCCTCCACCTTCAGCTCAGTTTAGAAACACTACCTCTAGTGCCTGCAATTGTTTGACTCTGCAAGACTTTTAAAGCTCAAGAGAGCCACCCCCTCTTCCCCTCCCTCCAAGAGATATAACACATTATGCTTCAACTACTACCAGCTGAGGACAGGGTCTTCCGGAATGGGATGTAAGAGAGACTGAGTCACTGTGAAGATTGTGGGTGGGAATGATGAACACAGGCTGAAGAGATAACAGCTAAGAGAACTGAAAGGAGGCAAAAGACAGACCTTTTACAGCGTTACTGAGACAGGAAGGGAGGCAGGGCACAACCTTCAAAAGAATGACATAGCCCAAGGACACGACATAAACTGGTTAGAACCAACTAGGTCCAAGATAGCAGACAGTTGACTTCCACTAGATCTTGAGCCTCAGTATGTGCTCATTGTAACACAACAACACACTAAATGACACACCCACAGGCACCATGACAGTTCCAAGGCCGACTATAAAAGGCCCAAAAGTGGATGGTGGCTCAATTCCTGGAAATCCGCACCACTTCCCCAAAATAGCTGAAATACTCCTCCCACTCATTAGTCTGTGAAGTTACCCACCCCTATAAAAACTGACAACCCCATACCTGCTGCCGCTCTCTCCTTTCAGGATGGCCCACACTCTGTCTATGGAGTGCGTTTCTCCCTGAATAAATCTTCTTTGGCTTTACTATGCCTCGCTCCTGAATTCTTTCCTGTGCGAAGGAAGAACCCACACTTGGTGGCTATTCCAGGGACTTGCCTGAAACCTGGGACATGACCATCCTCTCTGGCCCCACTCTCTTTCCTGCAACATTATCAAGGCCTGTCCCTGCACTTACAGAGCAGAGATGTGATTGCATTTTCCACACCAAAACTCAGAACACATGGCCTGATAGAATTATATTTTAATCATTTAATTAATTTATTTAACATATTTAATATTATGTATTTAATATTTTTATTTTTTTAATTTTTAAATATTTTTTATTTATATATATATTTTTTTCTATTTTTACAATAAACTGCATATATTTAGAGTGTACAATTTGGTATCCCAATCTCCCAATTCATTCCCCCCCAACCCTCCCTGCTTTCCCCATTTGGTGTCCATATGTTTGTTCTCTACATGTGGGTCTCTATTTCTGCCTTGCAAACCGGTTGATCTGTACCATTTTTCTATAGTCCACATATATGTGTTAATATACGATATTTCTTTTTCTCTTTCTGACTCACTTCACTCTGTATGACAGTCTCTAGGTCCATCCATGTCTCTACAAATGTCCCAGTTTCATTGCTTTTCACGGCTGAGTAATATTCCACTGTATATATGTACCACATCTTCTTTATCCATTCATCTGTTGATGGACATTTAGGTTGCTTCCATGTCCTGGCTATTGTAAATAGTGCTGCAATGAACATTGGAGTGCATGTGGCTTTTTGAACTATGGTGTTCTCTGGGTATATGCCCAGCAGTGGGATTGCTGGGTCATATGGTAGTTCTATTTTTAGTTTTACAAGGAACCTCCATACTGTTCTCCATAGTGGCTGTATCAATATACATTCCCACTAATAGTGCAAGAGCATTCCCTTTTCTCCACACTCTCTCCAGCATTTACTGTTTGTCAATTTTCTGATGATGCCCATTCTAACTGGTGTGAGGTGATACCTCATTGTAGTTTTGATTTGCGTTTCTCTAATAATTAGTGATGTTGAGCAGCTTTTCATGTACCTCTTGGCCATCCGTATATCTTCTTTGGAGAAATGCCTATTTAGGTCTTCTGCCCATTTTTGGATTGGGTTGTTTGTTTTTTGATATTGAGCTGGATGAATTGTTTATATATTTTGAGATCAGTCCTTTGTTGATTTGTTTGCAAATATTTTCTCCCGTTCTGAGGGTTGTCTTTTCGTCTTGCTTATAGTTTTCTTTGCTGTGCAGAAGCTTTGATGTTTCATTAGGTCCCACTTATTTATTTTTGTTTTTATTTCCATTAATCTAGGGGGTGGATCAAAAAAGATCTTACTGTTATTTATGTCGAAGAGTGTTCTTCCTATGTTTTCCTCTAGGAGTTTTATACTGTCTGGCCTTACACTTAGGTCTTTAATCCACTTGGAGTTTTTGTGTGTGGTGTTAAGGAGTGTTCTAATTTCATTCTTTTACATGTAGCTGTCCAGTTTACCCAGTACCACTTATTGAAGAGGCTGCCTTTTTTCCATTGTATATCCTTGGCTCCTTTGTTGTAATTATTTGTTTGAAAAATTCATTTGGAAAATTATCATATTGGTTAGTTAGCAATTAATAAATCATCTTTCATGAAAAGTCTCAAATTATGTGAAACCAGAACTATATCAGCCAGTTAGGAAGCGTGGCTGCAAGACTCCCTACACACAATTTCCTCTTTCATCCAGAAGATGTGTTTCATATTGTCAATGGAGAATCTGACATTTTTGTGCTATCTGGGGAAGAAAAAAATGCAATGATTCTCCTCCGTTGGTTTGCTATGCACTTAATTTAATAATTCAGGGCTGATGATATAGGCAGGGATAATTTGGGAACACTCTCCTTTCCTTTCCCTGAGCCTGTTGTGGATAGACTTGGAAAGGAGATGGGAGCTGAATGAAATATACCACCCCAGAGAGGCAGGGGAGTGTTGTAAATGGGATGCTAGATTAGAAGTCTGTAGATGTGCGTTTTTGTTTGCTACTGTTTCCCCATGTGACTTGGGAAATTGTGTTATTTCTCCACCCTTCTGTTATCTAATTAGTGAAGTGGAGATCTTAATGCTGATTTTATTTCATTTGAGGATAAAGTAGGAAAGAATATGAAAATATTCTGGAAGGTACCTTGCTATGAAAATATAAGGTTGAATTACATAGCATGCTACTCTTATCCCTAAATTGTTAGAGAGCCAAAAGGAGCCGCAGTCCTTTCTTTTATTGTGATGCTCATGTTGGCCTGCGGGAGCTAGCAGTTGGGGCAAGGGAGTGGTGGCTGGCCAAAACTTGGCAGGCGTGTAAGTTCCCATTGGAAGAGATTTTGATAGTCCATTGCATTTCTATCTTTTTGATAGAAAAGGGCTGGCTCTGCTGTGTTGTACCTCCCAACTTTGATAACTTCAGTTTCCCTAGAGAATCTCAAAAGGCTAATTCCATCCCAGTGATAATTTGGGGTGTGGGGGCGATACTGGGAGGAAAGATCCACTGCCAAGGACACAGTTAAGGAAAACTTCCCTCTAAATTGCAGATTGATGACAAACAGCTTCGGGGTTATTTGTCTGAGCTTCGCCCAGTGACGATTGTGTTTGTGAACCTGATGTTTAAGGACCAAAACAAAGCAGAAGTCATAAGCTCAGCCATCCAGGATGCCTGTGTGCACATTAATTCTGTCCTGAGGGTCTTTCGAGGCCAAATCAACAAAGTCTTCATGTTTGACAAGGTAAATTTCCCACTAAAGGTGTGGGAACCTACCAATAGTTTAAGGTTAGCATTCATGTCCATGGATGGGGGGAGAGGGAGGGAATAGACACCTTTAACCTAGAATTATCGGTCTTTATTTATAGTTATAATAACAGCTTACATGGTGGATGTGGCACTCACTCTGTGCCAGGCATTGTTCTCCACACTTTACACATATTCCTCTTTTCTCCTCGTGACTACTCTAAGAGGTAGGTACTCTTCTTAATGTCCTCAGTTTACAGATGAGGATGTTTAGGTAAAGATGCGGATACTGAGACAAGATGAGATTAAGGTGGACTGAGATTCAAACCCAGGTAGTATGCCTTCTTTGTCTGTACTCTTAACCACTACGTTCAACTAGCTTTCACTATATGTACATATATCTGCAATCCAGGGTATAATGCATCTCCCAGAGATTTTAGGTCAGGTTTCTAGTAACCATCATACCCAAGAAGCTGTAATTTCCTATAATTTCCACCTGCCATATGTAGACTTTCAGTTTCCCTTTCAGTTTCTTAATCAGTAGGAGTGGGGTGGGATGTCACCTCTAGCTCTCAGTTTTTCAATCTGCTCTTAATCAATTCAGAGAAAAATGATGTGATAAATTATCACAGAAGTGCTCATGAGAACTGATACCCCATCTCAGGTGTTTATATATCTTCTTAAGAGCAGAGCACTTAATTACCACCCCATACTCATCCATTCACTAATTCAGCAAGCACTTATTGAGTGTTTTGTAGCGACTGAAAGCTAAGGCTGCAAAGATGGGTAACTCACACACGTTGTCACAGAACCAGGCAGAAAGAACAAATTCTTTGTAAGAAAACTAAACTCTGTGCTTCTGAGTGAGTGGGGCCCTCCAGCACAGTGTACTCTAGTTACTTTCTTCCATATTCATTCATGAGTATCATCAGAAAAGAGCATAGACCCTAAGAGAACAGTCTTTAGTGTCTTGCAGACACACCAGACAATTCCTGGAGAGACAGTTCCTGGCTCCAACAATTCCTGGCTGTGTGACATTAGCAAGTCATTGAACTTCTCTGAGACTTGGTTTGTTCCGGAATAAAAATAGGGATGTTATTTAAATGGGGATAGAATTTGCCTCAAATGATTGTTGGAAGTTTTAAAAAATATGTGTGTGAAGCACTTGTGATGCCTGGTTCGCAGTCAGCACTCAGCAGATGAGAGCTGCTAGTCTCACTGTCAGCGTGAGACCTTGCCAAGCCACAGGCAGGATGTCCAGGCAAAGCAGACCCACGCGTGCCCCCAAAGGGGCTGCCCTATAGCCTCTTCACAGGCTGGGATTCAAGGCGCCCCCCATCACGTCACAACAGAATGCAGCGCCAATTAGGGTCTGATTCTTGGTCAGATTCTTTTTGGAGAGGGTTGAAGAAACAGAGGCATTTTACTTACATGTTCTTTTGTGTCTCATCAGGATAAAATATATATAGACTCAAACTTTTAACGCTTTGTCCTTTATTTATTATGCCCTTATCTTACGGAAAACAGTCTTAAGTCATATTTTAAGTGACTGATAGTAAAAGTACCAAGCTTTAGAGCTTAGTCTTTGCTTGAAAGAGTTAATTTTACGCCAAGAAAAACCACTCCCAGTTTAAACCTTTATCCTTAAGAAAAATGAATAATAACAATATCTGAAAAGAACTTTAGAGTTTATAAGGTTTATGTATATATATGTGTGTTTATATGTATGTACAATTCATTTTTTCAGTAGCCAAACCAACCTCGCAAGTCTAGGTTATACCCGTTTTCAGATTGATAAACTGAAGTTCATAGCATGTAATTGACTTGTCCAAGTTTCTGCACTTGGGAAGTGGCCTGAGAACACAGATTTTCTGATTCCAGAGCTGGTGTGCTTTGCTCTGTGCTGCTTCTTGGACTTAAACTTAGTACCTTGCAGCCCAATACCTTGGCCACAGAAGAGAGTAGACAGTAGGGTACCCACAAATAGCTCAGTACAACCCACTGTCTCTGGAGCAAAAGCAAGCCCCTCTCAGGCTCAAGTCCTACTGTTGATGATGCACTAGAAGTTATGTGAAGTTTGCTAAAATCAAATAGGTGTGAGAGAGGTCATGATGAAGTTTGTTTCAGAGAATGAAAATTGCTGCCCACCCTCCAGTGGGCCTTCTAGCTGGTCCAGTTTAAAGCGGACTGTCCACCAGCTGTGTTTGCTGATTCTCTCCCTCACAGGGCTGCTCCTTTCTCTGTGTCTTTGGTTTTCCTGGGGAAAAGGCACCTGACGAGGTCACTCATGCCCTGGAAAGTGCTATGGATATATTTGACTTCTGCTCTCAGATCCACAAAATCCAGTGAGTATAGACCCTGATTCCATCTGGTCCCTGACCCTGTTGTAGGAAATGGGGAGACAGCACAAGGGTCGGGAGAAGCCTGTCCTTGACTGGGTACCCATTTGTCTGCATTCGTTATTCACCTACTGCAAGGGTAGGGTGAGCAAACAGCCCTGACGCAGTCAGATGGGGGATGGTCTAGGCCAGGTGGAGAAAGGATGCTCCTAAAAAGCCTGCACGTACCAGGGAGAGTCTAACTGGGTTGTCTCTCTATACTTCTGGCTTACTTGCTGATAGAGGTCACACTCCCAACTCCGTTGGAGACCTGAGTTGATTTTTGATAACTGGGAGATGAAGTGAGTACTTGGGTTGGAAATTTATATATGATCCGGCCTCAAGATGATCCACTGAGTAAAACTAAGATAATGTTTACCATCCTCAACCCCGGCTGTCCAAGAGCTCAGCACCTTCAGGCTCCCCCAGACTGAGCACCCCAACGACCCTACTTGTGGCCCACTCTGGTCTGCTCTAACAGGTACCACCCCTTGCCCTAAATATTCCACCTTCTCAGCCTCTAATTATCTGTAGATGCAGCCGTCCTCACACATGAGCAAAGTTAGCTCTTGACGCCACACACTGAGTTACTTCCTTTCAAAATAATGACTTTGTTCTTTCTAGCAATCACAAAAGATAGTTAAAATTGTTTACAATCACAGTCCTTCTACATTGAAAGTCCATTTGGGACGATGAGCTTATTTCCTCAGATGAATACTTAAAAATCGCAGAAAAGTGAACTGAGTTGTCACTTCTAAGAACTTAGTTCTCTGTCTCAAACAGCCCCTCCTTTACATCTCCGGGCCCTGTACAATTGCCCTAACCTAACTGCAAAGGGAAGAGAGTTATTTCTTGACAATCCTTTCCCACCCCTTCTCCACCCGCTTCGTCCCCACGTCCCCACCCTCCCCGCCTTCTCCATGCTCACTGTCTTTATCTCTTTCCCCACAACTCGCTTTCTCCCTGGAGCCAGCACTGTTTCCATTGGCGTGGCCAGCGGCATTGTCTTCTGTGGAATCGTTGGACACTCTGTGAGGCATGAGTACACAGGTGTGCTGAGCTAGCTTATTTCCATCTTCCTTTCAGCAAACACTGTACCTTGCCACTGGGCAAAAATAAGTGAGACACGCACGGGCCCTGCCCTCTGACAGTTTATAGCCCTCCAAGATGGAACCAAGCCATGTAGCTTTGCCCCTTGACAGCTCAGTGATTGCAAAGTGTGCGTTTCTGGGGCTTTGATTGAGGGTAACAGATATGCAGTCATTAGAGGGGAAGTGGGAGGCCATAAGCTCATGGAACAGTGGGCCTTTATGTTAATTTCCTGTCAACATTAGCTACTCCTCTTAATTCCTGGGATAGGTTATGACTGCTTCTTAAAAATTATGAATATTGGCATTACTGATAAATAGTACTAATCTCAAAAGGAAATAGTAAGTAGGTGTTATCTAAAGATTTGACTGCTTTTATTGTTACTTTCCTCTTAAATCCTATTAGGGTTTTATTTATTTACTTATTTGGTATGAGGATGCTTTTATTTTTTATTTTTTTCACAAATAAATTTTTGATTAGTTACCTATTTTATACATATTAGTGTATATATGTCAACCCCAGTCTCCCAATTCATCCCCTATTAGGGTTTTAAATGTTCAGAATCAATACATCTAAAATACTGAATACATAAATAGTTATGGCTGAAATTATACAACATCTGAGATTTTCTTCAAAATAATACAGGGTGGAGAGTGGATGGGAATGAGGATGGAGTAGGACTGACATGGGTTAATGGTTTTGGGGACTGGATGATGGGTGTATATTGAATAGATTCATGATACCATGCTTTATCGTACAGTCAAATTTCCCTATAATAAACTGTTTTTTAAAAAGGAATACCTTAATCACAAATATTCAAAGTCCAACATTTAATACCTAACTAGTAGTAGTATTAACTGAGGGCTTACTAGCCGCTCAGCACTTCTCAGAGTTCTTTATGTGTATGAACTCATTACTCTTCATAAACTACTCTCTGAGAGAGGTACTATTATCAACCCCATTTTACAGATTAGAAAACTGAGGCATGGAAGAGGTCAAGTAGTTTGCGCAAGTAATTTACATATAGTAGTTAGAGGTAAAGCTGAAGTCCAAACCTGCACGACCAGATTTCAGAGTCTGTACACTACAGTGTATTACCTCTTACAATATCCCCTAAACCAATCGTACACACACACCCCTTCCAGCCCTATTTACTCACCCTTAAGACACCAAATGAAGGCTCATACACAGGAATAGGCTGACTCCATTGGAGGTCAGTGTTCCAGGCCCAAGCTTGCGCTTATCTGTCTTGTAGCAGAAGACCAACAATACCTCATCTGAGGTCCCTCAGGCCCTGCCCACCATCCCACTTACAGAATCCTCTCCACATTCAAGACCCTGCTACCCCTGAGCAGATCGGCCCCTTAGCCTCCCAGGTGGCTAATTGAGTTAACTCCCTGTATATCCTAAAATAGCCATTGGGTGAATCTGGGTAGTTGAAGGTGAGATTGCTGTGTCATCCATGAGAGGCAAAGGGAGTAAAGGGTAAAAATGCCACTTGGGGACAGTATGCCTCAGATTAATCAGTTCAACGGCTGTTTTCTCCGTGCTCTTTGCCTTTCTCTCTCCTTCCTATTATAGTCATTGGTCAAAAAGTCAACATAGCTGCCAGGATGATGATGTACTACCCAGGAATCGTGACCTGTGACTCCGTCACCTACAACAGCAGCAATCTACCAGCCTACTTTTTTAAAGAGCTTCCAAAGAAAGTCATGAAAGGTGTTGCAGATTCTGGACCAGTGTATCAGTGTTTGGGCCTCACTGAGAAAGTGTGAGTGTGGGACATTGACCTTGCAGTACCTTTTAGTAAAGAAGTGGGAGAAGTATGATAGCAAAATGACAGGTCACCCACTTCAGATTTGAAGCCAGTTCATGAAATTAAAACCTATTCCTTCCCAGACCAAGGCCCAGATTTCAAATTCCTTCATTTTCCTCCATTCTGCTAATAGTATAGCATGGTGGGAGATCCCATTCTACTCTCAGTTTTGAGACTGTGAGGGTAATTCTTCAAAGGTTGTGCAAAGAGAACAGAGAATCCCCTCATTCAAGTATCTATTTGGACCCAGATGGACTCAATCACCACCATTAACTATTGATCACTTCAACCGTGTGTTCAGGGATTGATAGGGATTGCTCCTCCTCTAGGTGTTTAGTGAAATACATTCCCCCAAAGCCCAACTTGGTCTCACTTTGGGGCTGAAAATCCCTCAGTATCTTCCAATCATTTTCATGATAATGTTCAAATTCCTCACAGTGACATACAATATAACCACCTGCCTTTCCTACCTTATCTCCTCCTGTGCCCCTTCCTCTGGGGGGATCTGAGCTAATTATTCTCCCTTTCCATCCCCAGTCTAGTAGGAAAACCACAGTCAATTTTTGAAATCCAGCTCAAGGATCTATTCCTCTCTGAAGCTGCCTCTGGAAGCTGCCCAATCCCAGCTCAGACAATTTAGCCCTTTCCTCCTCTGTGTAACTCTATAGCACATTAAAACACTCATCACAAACATCACAATCACTGACCCAATGTGCTTTTCACCTACTACACTGAGAGCTTTTGAAGACAGTGATTATTTCTTGTTCGTTCTTATATCCACAGTGCTTGGTGGGCATCAATACTGATGAATAAATGAATGAACAGCTTGGAAAGCTCTATATGGTAGTACTTGGTGGATGGAAAATGAAAAGGTATTACTCTTTATGTTAGCAAGCTAGAATCTAGGTCTTAAAGGGTCAGATAACAGAATCACAGCTGTAATTGGTCCAAGGAGTCTTTATTATTCATCTTTATATTCCCAGGGCTCAGCACTCCTCTTGGCATGTGTAGATCATCAATAAAATGCTGTTTGAATAAATGAATGAATAATAAGTTTTTGTGAGCCCTTATTAAATATTAGGCACTCTTCCTCAATATTAGCTATATGAGGTAGAAACAAACTATTATTAACTCCATTTTATAAATTTAAAAACTGAGACTCAGAGATGTTAAATGACTTGTCCATAGTCACAAATCTAGTAAGCAATGGAGCCAAGGTTCAAAATGCCGCAATAATGCTGTATTATAGTCAACCACAAAACCTCAGTGGTATGCAACAATAAATTTTTACTTACCTCGTGAATATGTGGGGTTCAATTGATCTTGGCTGGATTTGGCTGATCTTGCCTAGGTTTGTTCTCATGCCTGGGATTCAGTAGATTGCTGGCTGATCCAAGGTGACCTCAGGTGGGATAACGGGGAATTTGGGCTGATGTAACGGGCACAGTTTGACTCTATGTGTCCCATCCTATGTCGGGCTAGCCCGGGCATGTAGTCATGGCACTATCAGAAGAGCAAGAGGGAACAAGCATTTTTCAAGCCTCTGTGTCATGTTTGCTCACATCCCATTGGCCAAAACGTTCACAAGGCTGCGCCCAGAGTGGCAGGGCACTGCAGAGGTACAACACATAGAAAGGGCATATATACAAGTAGGGATGAAGGAGTGAATGCAGTCCATCTACCACAGAAGCTATCTACTGTTTCTGAAACAATCAGGACTATCTGATCCCAAAGACTGCCCTCTTTAAGGTTTCTCTATACCGTCTCTGCAAATAAGAGACTATAGAAATACACATGCAGATATGAACAGGGCCCTGTTCCTGTCCTGAAATCTAATGGGGAAGACAACATACACAAAATTAGCTGTGTATTACACGGGAGACTTTGGTATGTGCTATAACAGAGGCATAACAAAGTAGCGTGATGCTACAAACACAGGAATGAGCCATTTGTCTAAAAAGGCCTCTGTAAGAGATGATGATATGCTGTGGGCAAGCATGTGTCCCTGGCCTAGTTTTAGACTGTCAGTATCCTCGGTCACCACTAGCTGTGGGATCTTGTTCAAGTTAAATTCTCTGTACCTCGATTTTCTCATCTGTAAAATGGACATCATCATAATAATACCTTCTTAATAAGGTTTCTGTCAGGAGTTAAGAAAATGACACATGTAAAGCACTTGAAACTTCCAGGCACATAGCATGTGTTCCACAAAGGTGAGCTATTGCTGTTTGAGCAATTGGTAGAATCTTTCCAAGCTGTGAGACAATATAACACCTCTAACTTTATTGGGTCCCATACTTAGTGTCTGGTTTCCCTAGAAAAGGGTCAGTTCTACCAATGCAGACTCAGCAACGTCCCAGGCACTGTGATAAAGGCAGCTACATAAGTTGTTTGGAGACTCTATTACCAGGTAAGAACTTCTCCTTTCCCTTCCTCTTGGCGTCTGCACCCCTTGATAGACCCCTTGGTAACAGGAGATAGACTCCTGTTAGAGATTGAAAAGGAGGCTTTCTGGGAACTAAGAACTAGTCCCTCTGGCTCTCAGTATTTCCCTGTTTTGAAGCTAACATCTTTTGTTTTCCTTCTCTTCAGCATGTTTGGGATGGCATACCTCATCTGCAACAGAAATGAGGGTTACCCTTTGCTGGGTAGGTAGTGGGCCTTGATTTTTAAAACTCTTTATTGAATTATAACAAAACATACAGAAAAGTACACCAAGGATAAGTCTTCAGCTTAATGAATCATCACAAAATGAACATATAATCTCCACCCAGACCAAGAAATAGAAAAATAGCAGCACTCTGGAAGCCCTCACATGCTTTATCCCTCTCCCTTTACCCAAAGATTTCTAACACCCTCAATTACTTAGGCCTGCTCTTAAAATTTATCTGAATGAAATCATATATTGTATAATTATGTAAGCCTTCCTTTAATCAACATTATGTTATTAAATTCATCCATACTGTTGGATGTAGCTATAATTCATTCATTTTCATTGCTATTAGTACAGTTGGCCCTCTGTATCTGCAGGGTCTGCATCTATGGATTCAAACAACCACAAATCAAAAATGTTTTTAAAAAAATTCTAGAAAATTCCAAAAAGCAGAACTTGAATTTGCTGCACACCAGCAACTATTTACATAGCATTTACACTGTATTTGTCATTATAATTAATCTAGAGCCAACTTAAAGTATACAGGAGGATATGTGTAGGTTATATGCAAATACTATGCCATTTTTTTAAGGGACTTGAGCATCCGTGGATTTTGGTTTCCCTGGGGATCCTGCAACGAATTTCCTGTGGATACAGAGGGATGACTATATTCCATTTTATAAATATACAACAATGTATTCATTCTGTGTTTGTATAACATTTGAGCTGTTTCCAGTTTGGGTTCTTATGAATAACACCACCATAAAGATTTTTGTACAAGTCTTATGGTGAACATATGTATACATTTCTGCTATTGAATATATATATAGGAGTGATATTGTTGGGACAAAGGGTACAATTTTGGTAGATGATGCCAAGTAATTTTCCAAAATGGTTATATATGGTTATAGTCTGACCAATAGTGTTACGAAAGTTTCAGTTGCTTTTCATTCTTGCCAACAACTTAATTTTATCAGTCTTTCTAATTTTAATAATTCTGTTGGGTTTATAGTGGTATCTCACTGTGGTTTCCATCTGCATTTCCCTGATGTGGTTGAGCGCCTTTCCCAAACATTTATTGGCCATTTGGAAATCATCTTTTATAAAGTTTCTGTATAGATCTTTTGTCTATTTTTCAGTTGGGTTGTATTTTTTAACAGATCTGTTGGAATTATTTACATATACTGAAAATAGGTTCATTTGTTTTTACTGCATATAACTTTTCCCATTTTGTACTTGCCTTTTTATTCTATTATTGATGTATTTACTGAACACAATTTTTGATTTTAATGAAATCCAATTTATCTCTCTTTTCCTTTATAATTAGCACTTTTGTGTACCATTTGAGAAATCTTTCCTTGCCCCAAAATCATGAAGATATTTTTCTAGATTCTCTTCCAGAAATTTTGTTTTACCTTTTACATTTAGAGCTATGGTCCCTCTGGAAGTGATGTTTTGTGATTCTTGGTGAAAGAGACCCTATCATAAGAAAGCTAACTCAAGACTAGACAGGGGGGACTTCCCTGGTGGCGCAATGGTTACGAATCCATCTGCCAATGCAGGGGACACGAGGTCAATTCCTGGTCTGGGAAGGTCCCACGTGCCACGGAGCAACTAAGCCCATGTGCCACAAGTACTTAGCCCGAGTGCTGCAACTACTGAAGCTCACGCACCTAAAGCCCATGCTCTGCTACAAGAGAAGCCACCACAATGAGAAACCCATGCACCGCAACAAAGTATAGCCCCCTCTTGCCACAACTAGAGAAAAAGCCCTTGCAGAGCAACGAAGACCCAATGTGCCCCAAAATAAATAAAAATATATAAATAAATCTTTAAAAAGAAAGACTAGACAGGGAAGCAGACATAAAATGAGGTAGAGAAGAGACCCATGTGAAGATTGGCCTATGGATTCTGAAGGCAGCTGTTTCAAGTAACACTTGTAATTTCCTTCTGTGAGACCTGAATATCCCTAAAAGTATCATTATAAATTAAATCCTGGTCATAACTGTGTGAAGGCAATTGAGAGGAGGCTCTGTACCATACTTTGGGGGAATATTAGGATGGAATCTTGATGTTAGCAGAGTGTAAAGGGAGGCAACAGTTCCAGAACTGCAAAAAGCCCTTGAGCCAGCAGCAATGTCTCAACTTCAGTGCATTCAGGTAGTTTTCATAGTCTACAAGCACATCACTTCTTTTTTTTTTTTTAAGCTCTTTATTGGAATATAATTGCTTTACACTCTTGTACCAGCTTTTGAGGTACACCAAAATGAATCAGCTGTATTTATACATATATTCCCATATCCTCTCCCTCCTGCGGTTCCCCCCCACCCTCCCTGTCTTGGCCCTCTAAGGCATCACCCATCATCGGGTTGATCTCCCTTTGTTAAAAAGCAACTTCCCACTAGCTATCTATTTTACAGTTGGTAGTATATATGTGTCTATGCTACTCCCTCACTTCGTCCCAGCTTCCCCTTCGCCCCACCCCACCAACCCCGTGTCCTCCAGTCCATTCTTTGCATCTGCATCTCCACTCTTGCCCTGTCACTGGGTTCATCAGTACCATTTTTTTAGATTCCGTATATATGAGTTAGCATATGGTATTTGTTTTCCTCTTTCTGGCTTACTTCGCTCTGTATGACAGTCTCTAGGTCTATCCACCTCATTACATATAGCTCCATTTCATTCCTTTTTATGGCTGAGTAATATTTCATTGTATATATGTGCCACATCTTCTTTATCCTTTCATCTGTTGATGAACATTTAGGTTGCTTCCATGTCCTGGCTATTGCAAATAGTGCTGCAATGAACATTATGGTACATGTTTCTTTTTGGATGATGGTTTTCTCTGGGTATATGCCCAGGAGTGGGATTACTGGATCATGTGGTAGTTCCATTTTTAGTTTTGTAAGGAACCTCCTAACTGTTTTCCATAGTGGCCGTACCAGCTTACATTCCCACCAACAGTGCAGGAGAGTTCCCTTTTCTCCACACCCTCTCCAACATTTATTGTTTCTAGATGTTTTGATGATGGCCATTCTGACTGGTGTGAAGTGATACCTCATTGTGGCTTTGACCTGCATTTCTCTGATGATGAGTGATGTTGAGCATCTTTTCATGTGTTTGTTAGCCATCTTCATGACTTCTTTGGAGAAATGTCTATTTAGGTCTTCTGCCCATTAGTGGATTGGGTTATTTGCTTTTTTGATATTAAGCTGCATGAGCTGCTTATATATTTTGGAGATTAATCCTTTGTCTGTTGCTTCGTTGGCAAGTATTTTCTCCCATTCTGAGGGTTGTCTTCTTGTCTTGCTTATGGTTTCTTTCACTGTGCAAAAGCTTTTAAGTTTCATTAGTTCCCATTTGTTTATTCTGAGGGTTGTCTTCTTGTCTTGCTTATGGTTTCTTTCACTGTGCAAAAGCTTTTAAGTTTCATTAGTTCCCATTTGTTTATTCTTGATTTTATTTCCATTATTCTGGGAGGTGGGTCAAAAAGGATCTTGCTTTGATGTATGTCATAGAGTGTTCTGCCTATGTTTTCCTCTAGGAGTTTTATAGTGTCTGGCCTTACATTTAGGTCTTTAATCCATTTTGAGTTTATTTTGTGCAAGCACATCACTTCTTATAAGTCCAGATCCCCAAACTCTTGAAAGCTAGAAAGGAAAAGGAATGCCCACTCTCACCCTCCTCCAAGGGCTTACTTTTCATGCTAGGATATGCTTGTTATGATAATGATTGACAGTAAATGGAAGTCCTAACCCCCTTTCTACAACATTGAGGACTCAATATGACAGACATATTAGAACACATTGCTACAGTATGCATATATTTCTCAGTCTGGTCTAGTTGCTTTTTTTGTTTTGTGTGTGTGTGTGTTTGTGTTGTGTTTTGCTTGTTTTGTTTTTCAGCTGCTGCTGTGTGGCTTGTGGCACCTTAATTCCCTGAACTGGGATTAAACCCAGGCCCTCAGCAGTGAAAGTGCAGAGTCCTAAGCACTGGACTGCTAGAGAATTCCCTCTAGTTGCCTTTTTGCACTGATTTCACCAGTATAAGGTAAAAATCAGGCCTACATATCTTTCCTTAAAGCTATAACCAAAAACAGACTGTCAGAGGTTAGGTATGGGAAATACACTTCTTTTACAAGAGTGCTTGTAAATGAAATTGTATATCTTAACTGACAACAAAACTAAAATGAACAAAAAGTGTTTTTTTAGGGTCAAAAATGCATACAACAATCTCAGATACGAAGGCCTTGTTTAAATAGAAACAAGGTACTCATCCTTCAAGGCAAGTTGAGTTAACCCCATTTTAGAATGCACCTAAAATGATAGTCCACAAGTTCTTACCTGTATGTGTTCTGTACAAATAGAGCATAAAAACCTAGAAAATTCTGCTCTGCGGCCTTCTGGGCCTTATCATCTGAGTCCCTGTGTAAGCTTTAGGCCAAAGAAGAACACTACCCATCTCACAAAATTGAAACTCAAATGCATTTTCAGAAAGGAAATGTTTCACTTAAAAGAAACAACATGGTCTGCAGAGTAATTCTCACTAAATCTTACCCAGAAATTTACATTACAGAATAAATGCTTACCTTCTTTGTTAGAGAAGTGGTCTTGGTTTTCATTTTTATTTTTTTTGGCTGCATTGGGTTTTTTGTTGCTGTGAGCTTTCTCTAGTTGTTGCTGTGGGTTTTCTCTAGTTGTGGAGAGCAGGTGCTACTGTTCTTCGTGGTGTGTCCGCTTCTCCCTGCGATGGCTCCTCTTGCGGAGCACAGGCCCTAGAGCACAGGCTCAGTAATTGTGGCGCACAGGCTTCTTTGCTCCATAGCATGTGGGATCTTCCCGGACCAGGGACTGAACCTGTGGACCCTGCATTGGCAGGCAGATTCTCAACAACTGCGCCACCAGGGAAGCCCTTAATAGACTTTAGATAACACTTGGGTATGTATTTACTCTATCAATGGGTAACAAAATGAGCCCTCCACAGTGATGTATCCAGCAAAGAAGAAAGAGTCAAACCCAATTTGATCTCCAGCTCTTTGACAGAAATTAGAGTTCTGCCAACTCCTTCCTGTCCTCTCAGGTTCCAAAGATTGTAGGCTGAGTTTCAGATTTCAGTCAGGGCATCCTGTTACACATATTTAAAAACACATGAGAAAAATAAGATTGATAGGGTTGTAACCCAAGGTGACTTTTATTTTCTTCTTTTCCTTTTCTAAGATTTCTATATTTTCTACAGTGAGCATGTATTAGTCTTATAATCAGAAAAAAAAACTATAATTTATTTTTACTAAGAATTTAGGTTGTTCTTATGATAGAATTAATCTACATATGAGGTTTTTTTAAAGCAAATTGAATTTTTTTATCACTGATAATACTTCTAGTAACCCTGAGATAAGTATACTATCTCATTTACAAAGAGCAAATTTCCTTCGCAGAATCAAAAATAAAAATATTTTATCCATATTGTTCAATGTGGGAACCCTAACTTTAATAAATTTATCTCCTAATGTAATAATCTATAGTTACTTCTAGTGTGTTACAGAAAAAGAAAAAAAGGAAAAGAAAATAAGCATTAGGGTCAGATAGCCTTGATTTAATTCCTGGTTGTATAATGTAAGCAAGTCTCAGTTTTCCACACTAAAATTAAATGGACATTGTAGTGAGCATTATAAGAATCCTTTCCCTCACAGCTTGTGGGAATTAAAAAACAAAACCCTTTAAAACCACATTGTTAACTGGAAAGTTCTAGAGAAAGATTTTTTAAAAATTTAAAGTGCACAATACCTCAAGAAAGTGCATGAACAAAGACACGGAAACTCCAAGGGTATTCTTTTTTTTTTTCTTTTTCAGCTCTTTATTGAAGTATAATTACTTTACACTGTTGTGCCAGTTTCTGCTGTACAACAAAGTGAATCAGCTGTATTCATACATATATCCCCATATCCCCTCCCTCCTGAGCCAAGGTGTTCTTAGAAGCGATATTACTATGTGCTTTTTTTATATCTCTAGACTATTTTATGTTGATTGGGTTTGCTCCCTTTTTAAAAATAAAAATAACAGGACGTGATAAGGAGATCAAATACTTCATGTGTACTATGAAGAAGTTTTTGATGTCTAACTGCAGCCGAGTCCTGATGTATGAAGGATTATCGGGATATGGAAAAAGCCAGATACTTATGGAAATTGAGTACCTGGCCCAAGGTGAGAACCACAGGTGAGTGTCTTGCAATGACCATTTTTTTTGTGAATCCAGAGAATCCTGACACCCTTAAGAATTTGATTCATTTTAATGCTCCTCTCCTTTATATAAGTTGCTTTATGTAAACTGTTCACAATCTATCAATCATTATTGGGTGTCATGCCTCTTGTGCTAAATAAATGATTAATAATAAACATATTGAACTGAGAAAATAAGAAGCTGGGGTGACCCCTGGAGATCCTAATTTAATGCCGGGAGGGGCTTGGATATCAATATTTTATTTATTTATTTATT
Organism: Hippopotamus amphibius kiboko; assembly: GCF_030028045.1. Classification (NCBI taxonomy): domain Eukaryota; kingdom Metazoa; phylum Chordata; class Mammalia; order Artiodactyla; family Hippopotamidae; genus Hippopotamus; species Hippopotamus amphibius. The sequence continues at coordinate 138,892,484 of NC_080188.1, read as the reverse complement.
TATTTATTTATTTATTTATTTATTTATTTATTTTATTGGCTGTGTCAGGTCTTTTTTGCTGTGCGTGGGCTTTCTTTAGTTGTGGCGAGTGGGGGCTACTCTTCGCTGTGGTGCGAGGGCTCCTCATTGCCGTAGCTTCTCTTATTGCAGAGCATGGGTTCTAGGAGCATGGACTTCAGTAGTTGCAGCACATGGGCTCAATAGTTGTGGCTCACGGGTTCTAAAGTGCAGGCTCAATAGTTGTGGCGCACGGGCTTAGTTGCTCCACGGCACGTGGGATCTTCCTGGAGCAGGGATCGAACCCGTGTTCCCTGCATTGGCAGGCAGATTCTTAACCACTGCGGCACCTAGGAAGCTCCTGGATATGGATATTTTGAAGTTTCCTGATGTGCAGACAGTTTGAGAACAACTGGTATAGATGTTGAGACCAAGGCTAGATTTGGTGTGCAGAGCAAACATGCAAGTTTATCCATGTAGGTGACAGGGACTGAGCCCTGAGAGTGTGGTTAGAGAATGAAAGGCCTCTGGATTTTCCCTTGGAAGGCAGAGCTAATGTACTTACCTCATCTTGCTTGTCTCTGTTCATATAAGGAATGCCATGAGGGCTCCCGCTAGGACAACGCATCTCATGGAGGTGGACAGCATGGTGTTCAATAACAGTGACAGTGACCAAGACAGTGGTGATGGTGTCTCAACATCCTTTCGCCATCTAACCTAAAGGCTTTAAGGGGAAAATTCTTATTGGTCTTATCTTGTTTTTAGCTGTGTTTCTACTTTTTATTTTTTTAAATGTCAGGCCTGAGAAAGTCTAGTTTTAAAATATCTTTAACTTTGTTGAGGGGATAATTCAAAACACCCAGAAGACATTCATTTATTCATTTACTCCATCATTTATTGAGTACCTATCCTGTTCCAGGAACTAAGTACTATATTAGTTTGCTAGAGCTACCGTGACAAAGCACCACAAACTAGGTGGCTTAAACAGCAGAAGTATCTCGTCTCTGTGTACAGGAGGGCAGAAGTCCAAGATCCCAGTGTCATAAAGTTGGTTCCTTCCATCAGCTGTGAAGGACAATCTGTTCTGTGCCTCTTTCCTAGCTTCTGGTGGCTTGCTGGCAATCACTGGTGCTCACTGGCTTGTAGAAGCATCACCCCATCTCTGCCTCCATCTTCACATGACTTTCTCCACGTGTGTTGTCTGTGTCCAAATTTCCCGCTTCTTTTTTTTTTTTGGCTGCGCAGCATGGCTTGCAGGATCTTAGTTCCCCGACCAGGTGTTGAACCCAGGCCTCAGCAGTGAAAGTGCTGAGTCCCAACCACTGGACCGCCAGGGAATTCAAATTTCCCCTTATAAAGACACAGTCATATTGGATTAGGGGCCCAGCCTATTCCAGTATGACCTCATCTTAACTTACCTAGCTACATCTGCAATGGCTCTATTCTCAAATAAGGTCACATTCTGAGGTACTAAGGGCTAAGACTTCAACATATTGGGTGGGGGGTGGGGAGAAGGGAGGCATAAACCAATCCATAACAAGTTTCAAAGCCTTGAAGACCAATAATACCTGACCCCTGCCCTCAAGGAGCTCTCACAAAAGAGAAGGAGAGAGAGATGACAGTACAAATGGAACGTGGTGAGGACAGTGATAGAAGCATGCAGTAGAGTGCTGTGAAGGCTACGAGGAAGAGGCGTATGTCACCCCGCCTGGGGGCATCAGGGAAGATTTCCAGGAGGCTACTCCTGTGCTGGGATTATACATGAACAGTAAACCAGGGATGAGGAGGGACTCTGAGAAGTGATAACACTCCCGGCTGAGGAGACCGCAGAAGCACAGGCATAAAGAGAAGAAACAGTTGGGTGTGCAGGGAACCCTCACCGGTGTGTTGTTGGGGGAGGGTAGACTGCCGGCCAGAGAGTGGCAGGAAATGACAGTGAGGCCTTGGAAAGGCTAATATGTCACATAAAGGAGTCTAGGCTTAGCCTAGACTTGCATCTACCTAGATTCTTCAGGCTTCTACCAAGGTGATACGGTCGGAGATCTCGGCGCCAGGCAGGGGTAGTGGTAAGCTGGTAGGTGGGGTAGGTGAGAGTATGAGGGCCTGAACCCAGGCAGCGGTGGTAGGACTAGAGAAGAGGGGATAGCTAGGTTACATTTCAGGGCTTAGGAACAGAACATAGTGAAGTAAGGGAGGGTATCCGAAGCACAAATAAAGAACAGCTCTCAGATAGCTTGGGAAATCTGTCATTACGACCGAATACGGAGAGTCAGGGCTTTCCTTCAACCTTTATTGTTTTCAAAAAATATATTTAAGAACTCTCTCTGATTCCTGACTTTCTTGTAAACAGGACTATTGCTATTGCGTTGACTAAGATCAGCTTCCATCAAAACTTTCACACCATCCAGATACTCATGGCCAATGTACTAGGGCTGGATACTTGCAAACATTATAAAGAACGACAGGCCAACCTTCAAAATAAAGTCAAGCCACTGTTGGATGAAAAGTTCCATTGTCTTCTTAATGACATTTTCCACGTGCAGGTAACTAGCTCGTGTTAGACTCCTGTGAGAAACAGTGAAGGGGCCCGTGCGGCCACTCCTCCCCGATGCTTTATGACTTTGCATCTCTTTGGCCTTTATTATCCTTTTCTTTTCTCATCTGGAGCATCCGGGGGGTAAGGAAATGGCTTCCAGTCCTTGAATGAGCACCCACCTTCCTGAGATATATTAGTACCAGACTCAAGAAAACTCAGATAGCCACCCACCGATTCATTTTTTTACTCACCTTCACATCATAGCTGTACTATACTGGCTAGTCCAGGGCACATAATCACTCTGCTCCCACAGTGACTGCAATGCAAAGGCAAGAGGGTGCCCTGTTCTTTCCTGTATCTCTTAGGTTCAGTGACAGAGTATTAGACCCGGAAGAGATGTTATGGGTTATCTAACACAGGAGGATTTTAAGGCACAGAAAAGTAAAGTGCATTGCCAAAGTCATACAACTAGTAGTTCCCTCTGCTGTTGTCCCATATTCAATGTTCTCATAATCCTTTGTACAGTTCCCTATTTCACGAGAGGTTTCCAAGATGAGCACTGTGAGAAAGCAAAAGCAGCTGGAAGCGTTGTTTATGAAGATCTTGGAGCAAGTAAGAGCACCTGTGGGTCAAATAATGGGGAGGGGAAAACTGGGCACCTCACCACAAGGCCAGGTGGCCTCAAGGGTTCAGACTCCAATGGCAAGAAGCTTTGAAACATGTGAGAGTTTTAACCCAAAGTGTTTCATTTTCCTTCATCCTTCCAAACCTCAAGCTAAGAGTCTGTTCAGAATTTAGCTGTACTCAAAAGGAGTCCTTTAATATTCCTCCTGGGAGTTTGGCCTCTCCTTAAAACCAGTCCTCTTTTTTTCTCCCTCTGTATGAGATGCAGTCTATTAAACGGTTTATATATATAGTCTCTGTAGTCAGACTACCAAGGTTTGAGCCCTTGGGCCTATCACTTGCTACCTGGGTAACCTTGATCAAATGACTCCACCTGTCCATGCTTTTACTTTATCTTCTATAAAATGAGGAAATAATGGTACCTAGCTCATGGGGTTGTAAGGTTTAAATGTCTAGATTACGTGGAAAACACTCAGAATATTGCCTCTTTCGCTGGAAACACTCAACCAATGACAGCTTCTTCTCTCTGAGTAACATCACGACCGTCCATTATGTGTGGATGATCACCAACTTTATACCCCATTCCCCAGCTCTCTTATAAGCACCAGAACCATAGTTTCAAGAAGCTTCTCCGTGCTGCACCTGGATATGGGGACGCACCGTCAGCTCAGTGTCTAACACTGAGTTCATTTTTTTTTCTGCCCTAGTGCCCTGTCTCCCGCCTCCTCACCCTCACCCTTGCCTTAGTTAATAGCAAACTCGTTCACACGTCATTTAAAGTTACCTTTGCTCCCTTTCTCACCAGTTGACACATCTTCCGCATCTACTCCGTTGCCAAGTCCTACTGTGTCTACCTCAGACTGACTCTGGAATCTCCCCAGCCTCCGTTCCCTACTGTAGCTCAGGCGCTTTCTCTTCCTGGACTATTTCCACAGCTTTCCAACTGGTCTCTGTGCCTCATACATCTCCACTCCACCTCCACATCACGGCCAAAGTGTGTGCGAATTGCTCCAACCTCTGCTCTGTACTATCCAAATCATTCTCAATACTGATGAGACAAAAGCCAAAAGATTTTTTTTTTTTTTTTTAACCTGGGGAAATGCTACTCATTGTTGACTGATGTCACCTCTTCGATGAGAACTCCCCCAAATCACAAGGCATGACTAATTCCTCTTCCGCCGTGTTTCTCTAACACTGTGAACCTATTTCTTACTATGTTTTCCATACTGTATTGCAATTCGCTACTTATGTACGTGTCTCTCCCCCTCAGGAGACTGTGAGCTTCTTGATGAGAGGGAGCCTCTTACTCATTTTGGGGTCACTTTTGGCCAGCAGAGTGTCTGGCACATAATAAGTAAACAATTCAGGCTGGTGGCACTGTGTAAGTTTATAATACAACTTCCTTTCCACTGCAGGCAAATAAGGCTATATCAGTAGTTTCTAAATGTCAGGCTTTGGACTGTTTACATCACAAGTCTCCAGGAAGCTTCATAAAATATATGGATTTATGAGTTCTACCCCAAATTGAATAGGGCTTGGTTTGGGCCTAGGAATCTGCTTAGTTGTTTGTTTTTGTTTTAAAACATCTCAGTTAGTTCCGGTCCACAGTCTGGTTGGAACCCATGAGTAAAGCTGTACTTTGTACTATGACGACAGTCTTTGAATCATTTACTATCAGTACGACCTTGGCCAAGTGGCTTACTTCTCTGTGTCTAAATTTTCTCAGTAAATAGATTCAATAGTGCCACCTCCTGTGAATGTTATGAAGATTTTAAATGAGTTAATTTATGAAAGCACATCACACAGTGCTGGGAATGTAGTAGGTACAGTGTAAGTGTTGGCTTTTATTCATATCAGAGAGCACCCGATTCAATCTCCTCATTTTATTTTATTTTTTTAATTAATTTTTATTTGAGTGCAGTTGATTTACAATGTTGTGTTAGCTTCTGCTGTACAGCAAAGTGAATCAGTTATACATATACATATATCTACTTTTTTAAAAATTCAATTCCCATATAGGTCATTACAGAGTATTGAGTAGAGTTCCCTGTACTATACAATAGGTTCTTTTTTTTTAAGAACTTTTATGGAGATATAATTGACATAGAATAAACTGCATATATTTAAAGTGTACAATTTGATATTTTTTCTTATTAGTAATGTATATATGGCATACAATAGGTTATTAGTTATTTATTTTATATATAGTAGTGTGTATATGTTAATCCCACCCTTCTTTCTTTTTACATAAACTTATTTATTTATTTATTTATTTATTTTTGGCTGTGTTGGGTCTTCATTGCTTTGCTTGGGCTTTCTCTAGTTGTGGTGAGTGGAGGCTACTCTTTGTTGTGGTGTGCGGGCTTCTCATTGCGGTGGCTTCTCCTGTTGCAGACCACTGGCTCTAGGCGTGTGGGTTTCAGTAGTTGTGGCACACAGCCTCAGTAGTCATGGCACATGGGGTTAGATGCTCCGTGGCATGTGGGATCTTCCCAGACCAAGGCTTGGACCCATGTCCCCTGCATTGGCAGGCAGATTCTTAACCTCTGTGCCACCAGGGAAGCCCCCAGCCTTCTAATTTATCCCCATTACCTTTCCCCTTTGGTAACCATAAGTTTGTTTTCTACATCTGTGACTCTATTTCTGTTTTGTGAATAGGTTCATTTGTATCATTTTTTTTGATTCCACGTGTAAGTGATATCATATGATATTTGTCTTTCTGTGCCTGACTTACTTCACTCAGTATGATAATCTCTAGGTCCATCCACGTTGCTGCAAATGGCATTATTTCGTTCTTTTTTTTAAATGGCTGAGTCATATTTCAATCCCTTCATTTTAAATGTGAAGAAGCTGGGACCAATGATGTGCTATTGCATTCATGCGGGCTTTTTGGTTCCTGCTTTACTCTCCTCAATTCACAAATAATTCACTGACAAGGCCATCGTATGACTAAAACTCTCATTTCTAACTGCCCCATAGTTTTAAAGATATTAGTCAAATACAAAACAATGGGGTGCTAACCCCTGTTCATTAAAATGTTTTCAGGGTCAGTGAAGAGCTAGCGATCTGGTGAGAGATTGGGCTGTAAGAGGAGACTTCTGTATATGTGATAAGGCAGACTATGATATTTTATAATGATCATCTTCTGAAATTTGAAATTTCAAAGTAGCCTTTGCTTTTTTGGTTTATAAAAACATATAGAGGGAAAGAATGGCTTAACCCAATCTCTTCTCAGAGGGAACTGAAAGAAGCCAAGAGCAGCCTGGAGCAGTTAGAGCGAGGAAGTGTTTCTCCATTTAGGCATCTCACACAGTGGACATGCAGGGCCCACTCTGCAGGGGCTCACATGAAAATGTACGCCCTGTATTTTGTCTAATACGGCATCCCCAGCACTTAGACCAGCACCTGTCCCTAACAGATGCACAATAAATGCTTAATGAGTAAATAAATAATTCACACTAGTTAGGGAAAGGTAGTCTACGCAAGAAAAGAGACACATGATCCGTCTTTAAGTGTAACATATGCTGTAGTTCAAGCTAGAACAGCATAAACTGCCAGGAGGGCAAGGACCAGGTCAGTTCTTCTCAGCACTCTGCCACCAGCACATGGCCCAGCAGATGCTTGGAAAGTATGTGTTGAATAGATGTTGATTGAGTAAATGTCAAGTAGGTATTTCCAGGAGACCTTTATTTTTCAATAGATTAGAATGACTTGAAGTAAATCTCAGTTATTTTTATATAATGAGTGTTCAACTCTACTACAACGCCATCTAGCCTATACATTTACATTATGTTTACACAAAGATCTGACCCTGTATGAGTCTACTCCAGCCGGTTCTGTCCCAATTGCCACAAATTCCAAGTTGGCAGAATCTAAATTAACACAATGTTATTGAAAAGAAAAGATTTAACTTAGCTGCACAAAACTCAGTGGATACACATGCATACCCATACATGTGTATAAAAAATGGAAGTCCTGAGAGATCCCTGGTTAGGGGTCTAGTTAGGATTCGGTGCTTTCACTGCCGTGGCTCAGGTTCAGTCTCTGGTCAGGGAACTGAGATCCTGCAAGCTGCCCCCCACCCCCCCCAAAAACAAAACAAAACAAAACAAAGCTGAAGTCTTACAGCACTTTTCTTTCTGTTTCTACACCTTGTCCAGACAGTGAAAGAGGAAAGGATTATTTTCATCATTGATGAGGGCCAGTTTATCGATCCGGCCTCCTGGACCTTTATGGAGAAGCTTATCCGGTCTGTTCCCATCTTCATCATCATGTCCCTGTCTCCCTTTGCTGGCATACCCTGTGCAGCTGCCAGCGCCATGATGAAGAACAGGAACACCACCTACGTCACCCTTGGAGCTGTGCAGCCCGAGGACATCCTCAACAAGGTCTGCCTAGACCTCAACGTCAGGGGCATCCCCAGAGAACTAGCCAGGTGAGTAACCCACCTCTATCCTGAGGCCTTGACACCTGCACACATTCCCCAGGTCCGGACTTCATCGGATTCTTTAAGATGTGTCTGGAAGCGCCCATTTCAGTATTCTTGCTGCTCCTGCCTTTCAAAGGGGCCGCTGAACGTGCTTGGTAGGATTGCTGCTGCTCACCTTTCCCTTGTTATGGTCCCTGTTCCCCGTCTCAGATGTTGCTTAGGAGATCAGTTCTGTTTCCCCTTCATCATGCAGGGTATGGGTACACTCACTGTAACCCCCAGTGACTAAGGGCACCATCATGGGCAAGGGACATGAAAGGCAAACTGGTAAACACTAAAGACCCCAACTCACAACAGAGCAAGGTCTTAGTCGCTGGCAGTAACGTGGTCTGATACTGGTGTTCTTTGTCATGGTGGATGTTGACGTCAGTGCTTTCTGTGCTGCTCGGTGACTCCTCTACTGGGGTCTTGACAGCAGTCCCCTTAACAATACGGACAGTGCCTCTTCCTTAGCGGGCTGTTTCCAGCCCATCTCGGTATCTGTATCTGTTCTTTCTAATGAGGTTGCCTTGCTTCTGGAAGCGCGATGTCATGGACAAAGTCTCATTTTAAACAACTCCAGGCATGAATTTGGTGTGTCTCTCCATTTGTCTCTCTATCTCTCTCTCTCTTTCTCTCTGTATTTATTTATTTAATATGTATATATTTATTATATATGCATAATATACATTTATTATAGATATGCATTTACTTTTTGATCTAGCCTTCCCAATTCTAGGAATCTATCTCAAAGATGTATTGACAGGGAACTATACTCAATACTTTGTAATAATCTATAAGGGAAAAGAATCTGAAAAGGAATACATATATGTATATATAATTGAATCACTTTGCTGTACACCTGAAATTAACATAACATTGTAAATCAACTATACTTCAATAAAAAAATTTTAATTAAAAAAGTATAGTGACAAAAATATGAAGTGACATACGTCCACAGTTTTTATTGAGGCATTATTTGTACTAGTCAAAAGACTGAAAACAACCCAAATGTCCATCTCTAAGGGGATAGTTAGAATAAACTAGCATGTATTCACATGATAGAGCCTACATAGCTATGAATAGAAATAAGAAAGGTCAGCCCTGGTCATCCCTCTAATATTCAGGGATGACCAGGATACATTGCTGAGTGAAAAAACAAGGGGGAGCCTAGTGTTCAGCATGTATAACATGCTGTCTTTTATCTAAGGAAGGGGTTGAAATACGTGTGTGCATTTTCTATAGTTTTTAAAAGAAACATTGAAAAGATAAACCAGCAACTAATTTAAATGGTTACTTATAGGGTGAGGAAGGGAAGCAAAACTGAGGATGTACCTTATTACATAGTTTTGACTTTGGAAAGATTTAAATGGTTTATTATGTAATTTTAAAAATGAAAGAAAAAAGAAAAAGCAATACCTAAAAATGGAAAACAAACCAAAATAAATGGAGAAAGAGAAGCGATTATTTTCAAGTCATTGAGAAGACTCAAATATTTTTCCTTCCTTAAGGATGGTTCTTTGATATAAATAGATTGCCTTGTTTCCACCACAGGTACCTGGTAGAAGGAAGCTGTGGGATTCCATTTTACTGTGAAGAATTGCTTAAAAACCTGGACCATCACAGGGTACTTGTTTTCCAAGCAATAGAGTCTGAGGAAAAGACAAACGTGACCTGGAATAACTTGTTCAGTAAGTCCCAAAATAATGGTTCTTTCTCCCTCTCTCCTTCTTCAGAGAGGGTGGCAAGAGTGGGCTTTTCCATATGCTGCTTCCTATAAGGACAGAGGCTTTGGGGAGGCAAAGAACGTTGAACTTAATATTGAAGATTGTGAGAGAACTTAACATTGCCCAGGACTCACTGAACTGGGAGAAAAAATGTAGACCTGTAACAGAAATGAAAGCACACCTGAGAATCTTAAAGCTCAGAATTGGAACTGTCAAGGGATGTAGATGTTATCTGGGGAAAGGATAACTTGTTTTCCAGAGGTGAAGTTATTAGCACAAAGTGAATTGTCAACAAGGTTCTCATGCTACAGAGACATACAGAAGGATGAACTTCGAGATGATGGCACAAAGAGGCCAGTTGTAATTTTTAAGAAAACAGTTTTAGTGAAGGTAGAAGGGTGGGGGTTGGGGGATGGGGTCAGGATGCAAGCTGGGATGTAGAGGATTAAAGTTAAAGTGAATAATAAGAAAATGAGTGTGGTGGATATACTAGTTGTTTATGGAGATGGCAGTGATGAGAAGAAAAAATCATATGCTAGCAAAAAAAATGAGAGAAAGAAAGAAAGAAAGAAAGAAAGAAAGAAAGAAAGAAAGAAAGAAAGAAAAAGAAAGAAAGAAAGAGAAAGAAACTATGTTTTGATACAAAGGAGACCATGAAGGTTTAAGAGATAGCATCTCTTCCATGAAAAGAGAGTATAAAGATGTAATCAGAGACTTCCCTGGTGGCGCAGTGGTTAAGAATCCGCCTGTCCATTTATTAACTATGCTAGTAAAAGCTGTTTTTAAAAAGGGGTGGGGGTGTGGCAGCACTTGAAAGCAGTTGATGTAAGCCCTATATAGTAAAACTACCACTTAGTGCTAGCTGCCACCTAATGGTTATGTGGGGGTGGGTGGACCTAGGGACTTACGCTGTTACAGTTTTAAATTCCGTTTTGTTTTGCTGCCCAAATCTAAATACTTTTGCTAATAGATAACTTGCTCTTTTACTAAGAGATAATCCTCACCTATAAAAATGTATTTTGAAAACTTATTTTACACAGCAATTTTGTATCCATTGAAACTAACCTTTTACCAATAAAGCACTATTGTTTCGATATTAAAAAAAAAAAAAAGAATCCACCTGCCAATGCAGAGGACACGGGTTCAAGCCCTGGTCCAGGAGGATCCCACATGCCACGGAGCAACTAAGCCCGTGCACCACAACTACTGAGCCTGTGCTCTAGAGCCCATAAGCCACAACTATTGAGCCCACGTGCCACAACTATGAAGCCGACACACCTCAAGCCCAGGCTCCACAGCAAGAGAAGCCACCACAATGAAAAGCCCGTAAACCGCAGTGAAGAGTAGCTGCTGCTCGCTGCAACTAGAGAAAGCCCGCATGCAGCAAGGAAGACCCAATGCAGCCAATAAATAAATAAATTTATTTTTTAAAAAAAGGTGTAATCAAAAGAATATTTTGACCTCGCAGTTAGGAGTCCAGAGTGCCAGTTCCACATATGCCGTTTCATAGCTGGTATTTTGGGATTAGTCGCAACCTTTATTGCCAGGTACCTGCTATAAAATGAGGGGTACAGGAACTCAAATCCTGTCATTTATTCATTCAACAAACATCTACTGAGCACCTTCTCTCTGTCTGACACCACAGTATGCATTCTGCGGACCTCTTGGAGTATAAATGAAGTGACTGAATACAATAATACTTTGCTGTCTCATTGGTTTTTTAAATTGAACTTTTTGAGGTGATTATAAATTTACAGACAATTGTTAAAAAATAACATACTCTTTACCTAGTTTTCCCCAGTAGTAACATCAGCAAAACTACAGCATAATATCACAACCAGGATATTAAGATTGATATAGTCAAGATACACCACATTTGCATCACCATGAGGCTCCCTCGTGCTGCCCTGTGACAGCCACCCCCTACTTCTCTCCCACCCCTACTTCCTTCTTAACCCCTGGTAATTGCTAGTCAGTTCTCCATCTCTATAATTTTGTCATTTTAAGAATTTTTATCAATGGGATAATACAGTATATGTAATCTTTTGAGATTTTTTTTTTTTCGCTCAGCATAACTCTCTGGAGATTAGGTAGGTTGTTGTGTGTATCAATAGTTTGGTCTTATTAGTTGCTGAGCAGTGGTCCAGGGTATGGACATACCTCCATTCATCTGTTGGAGGACACCTGGGCTGTTTACAAAAAAAAAGAGAATGCCAAAGAACATTATTGAGTCAGTCGACAAAACTGGAATATGGACAGTAAATTATTGTATCAATGTTAAATTTTCTGAAGATAAGCATATTCTACTTATGTAAGAGAATGTTTTTATTCTTGGGGAATTCAGAGTAAAGTATTTGGGGGGAAAAGGGCATGAATTATGCAACTTAACACTCAAATGAAATGCTTCAGAAAAAATATGTGCATATAGCGAGAACGAAGGATATAGCAAATGGGGCAAAATGTTAACAGTAGTTGAATTTGAATAAAGACTATGGTGTTATTCTTACAGCTTTTGATGAATTTGAAACTTACCAAATAGAAGAATTTTTTAAAAATCCAAACAACTTTTAGTGGTCTCGCATTGAGTTTACAGTGAGATCCAAACTCCTTACCTTGGACTGGAGACCCCTGCGGGAGCTGCTCTCCACCCCCTCTGTGGCCTCACCCATCCCTGAAACGGGCTCCAGCCGCATTTCTGCTCCTCTAACACCCCGAGCCCCTTTCTGCTCCCTCTCCTTGGGCATTTCACATGCCTGCTCCCGCTCTCCCTTAGCGCAGGTGTCACCTCCTCACAGCCACTTTCTCTGACCATGCCTCCCTCACCCTTCGCTGTCTCATCAGTCTCTATCACCGGGGACGGAGGCACATGATGAGGTTTTCCTATTAATGTATTTATCTATTGGTTATTGTCTGTCTTCCACTGTGAGAATGTCAGCTCTGTGAGGCAGGAAGTCTTATACACTCCTGAATTTCCAATCCAAGAATGAGGTCCCATACCGAGAGGCATTCAGTTAATATTGGTTGAGTGATGAAGAAAGGTGATCACAGTGCCAGGTCCCAAAAAGGGAAATAAGAAAGCATAAAAGAGCATGGGTCATCATATTATATATGTATTATATATGTGTGTGTGTATACACATATGTATGTGTGTATGTGTGTGTGTGTGTGTGTGTGTGTGTGTATTTTTTTAGCCAAGTGGCTTGTGGGATCTCAGTTTCCCGACCAGGGATTGAACCCAGGCCACGGCAGTGAAAACACCTAATCCTAAGCACTATACCACCAGGGTACTTACTCCCTGTCAGGCCATGTTCTTGATCGCCACTCTCCTACCCCCATGACACACGCACTCACACCTGGTCCCCCTTTGGGCATGCTACCCTCCCTTGGCTTCCCTGATCCTGAGTTCTTCCTGTTCCCCCGCTTACCTCGTTGACCAGTCCTCAGCTTGGCCCCTCTCCCTTTGAGGTCTGCTACTCCAGTGAGGGCATTCATCACAGTCTCTTTAGCCCTCCTCTTTGTTAGCTCAGTACTCTCTCCCCACTTGTTTTCAGTTTTTCGTTTATCCTCCAGCCTTCTCTGTGTGAAGGGTGAATGTGAGTGTGTGTGTGTATCTAATCTCCAACCATAACTTCACTCTGAATTCCAGATCCATATTTCCAGTTGCCCGTTGGACTGTCCTCTACATCTCCCCACACCCGACCAATATGAAATGTAATGCATCACCCTCCCTGCCGTACCGTATCTCCTCCTGCATTTCCCAGCTGGACTACTGGCAACACATATGTGTCTCTCACCTCCATCACGACCTTCCCTGGATCCCATTTCCTCAATATCATTAATATTCCTTGCACTATCACTGGCCTAGTCCTCTCCATCATCACTTCTTTTCTTTTTTTAAATATTTATTTATTTGTCTGCATCGGGTCTTAATTGTGGCACGCGGGATCTTTCGTTGCGACGCGCGCAGGCTTCTCTCTAGTTGTGGCACGCCTGGGCTCCAGAGCGTGTGGGCTTAGTTCTCTGATCAGGGGGTCGAATCCACATCCCCTGCATTGGAAGGTGGATTCTTAACCACTGAGCCACCAGGGAAGTCTCTCCATCATCACTTCTTGATAGTCCGTTGTCATAGCTTCTTACAGACTTTCCTATTCTCTTGCCCTGTCCTATATGCTGCCTCCAGTGTTATCTTCCTAAAAATAATTGGTTGGATTACTACTATCCAACCTGGGATATTCCCCATTGTCTATAGAATAAAGTCCAAGCTTCATAGTGTGATGTTGAATGCCCTCCATACTCTGCTATCAAACTTTCTCTCCACGTACATCTTGCACTTCAGCACTCCACACACTGTGGTTTAGCCACACTGCCTCTTTACATTCTCCTAAATTGCAAAGTGCTCCGTGGCTCCTGTGCTTTTGCATTGATCACCGTTCTATTTTCCACTTGAAATACCCCTTCCTTCTTTACGGTTCAATCAAAATACTTCTTTCTCCCTGAAGCCTTCCTGAGTCCACCAAGACTGAATTAATTGTTCTTTCTTCTCTATTCCTCTTTGCTCTTTAGCTTTTAAGTCACTTTTCCTATATTGTGATTAGTTACCTAAATATCTGTCTCCATACATTTTAAGTTCTTTGAGGGCTGGGGGCATGCATTAGCCACATTTATAGCCTCCACACGTATGGTGCATAAAGAGCCTATACTGTGTTGATATGAACTCTCCAACACTCACCGTCTGTGCCTCCTCACGTGGCACTTGTTTACTGCCTGATCATCTGGCTCTTTATGTGTATGTACCTTATCTTTCCAGGAGGTCAGGAACTTAGTTATGTTCACCCTCATATTCGACATCACCTATTTCAGTGTCTTGCAACTCAAGTGTTAACTTGACTGGAGAGACAAATAAGTAATGCATTTTGGAGTACCAGGAGAAGAAATTACTAGGCAAGCTTACTATTCAAACTTCAGCATTTTTAATATCTCTTTCTGACAATAACCACATCTTTTTTTTCCCCTGAATTTTTATTCACCCAGTGATAGGTAGTCATCTGGCTTGATCTTGAATAATGTCTCATTTTTTGATGTATTTTGGTGCATAGCAGATGCCCAGTTGGTATTTGAATTAAATTAATGGATTTAATGGTACTTGAATTAAATTAATGGATAGTTTGGTATCTTAGAAGGCAGTTTTATTTATTAATTTTTTAAAAATTAATTAACATTTATTGGCTGTGTTGGGTCTTTGTTGCTGAGTGCGGGCTTTCTCTAGTTGCAGCGAGCGGGGGCTACTCTTCATTGAGGTGTGCAGGCTTCTCATTGCAGTGGCTTGTTGCAGAGCACAGGCTCTAGGTGCACAGGCTTCAGTAGCTGTGGCACGTGGGCTCAATAGTTGTGGCTTGCGGACCCTAGAGCACAGGCTCAGTAGTTGTGGCACACGGGCTTAGTTGCTCTGCAGCATGTGGGATCTTCCTGGACCAGGGCTCGAACCCGTGTCATCTGCATTGGCAGGTGGATTCTTAACCACTGCACCACTAGGGAAGTCCCAAAAACCACATCTTAAGTAGAGTACAGTCTTCCACAGAATGTGGTTGCCTCTGAGTGTGAGTATTTCAATGTGCATACAAGTATATATGTAAGTATATAGTATAAACTGTAAGATTCATCCTGATAATCTTCAAATCAAAATTTTTGTAAAACTGTATGTATTATGGAAGACATCCAGTAATTATTACCAATTATTTTTTCTTGGGGGGGAGGGGAGGAAAAACATGTTTCGAGTAAATTTCTATTTTCATATATCAGTTTTACTTAAAACACAATATTCAGGATACTTTAGGAGCCAACACACATCTCTGCTGCTCTTTCTCACATGAGACCCATCTCGAAGTTTATTGGAAAATCCAGATAATAATAGGACAATGACTCTCAACTTTTCTTCCCTTTTACTTCTCTATAGAGAATTTTGCTAAGCCAACAGAGGACTTAAAAATATTTGCTTTCGGTCTTGAGGAGGGAAATGAAGACGTCTGCAACCTTGTTAGCGGTGTCAGATTGAAAAACTTGTCACCACCAGCATCATTAAAAGGTAAAGAAAAGTTGACCTGGTGTTCATTTTCCAGGCCCTAGATTTCCCTCTTGCTTTCTCTAGGATGTCTTCAACAAAGGAGAAAGGAAGATAGAAGACTGGCCTTGTTGTCTGTTTTGTGTTGTCCGGGCAACGGGAAGGCTCCATTGTAGGCTTGACTTTTCTGCTTCTAAATAGGAGCCACCTTCCCCCTTGTGCATATTGTGGGGTCTGATTTGAACAAAGTTTTATTCAACTGCATAAAAGAGGTATAGTACATTTTCAATTAAACAGAAATCAAATAATGAGAGAGAAAATCTAACACTGATAACTTTTTCTACTATCTACCTCTATAAGAAATGACAAACAAGGGAATTTATGTCAGGGATGTACTATTATTCATTTCAAGAAAAATGAACTTCAAGCAATGATCTAGTATGCATTCAGCTCCAATCCATGACATCTGTAAAATATTCAACTTCAAACGTTTAGTAGAGGGAGGAGACCTCAAGTTTTCAGTCTCCAAAAGAGCATCATTTGTGTTTCATTCATTATGTCTTACTAAAGTAGCAAGCTGGATTAGCTTAGTTGCTTTTAATCAATATTGTTTTTAATGAAGTATAGTTGATTTACAATGTTGTGTTAATTTCTGCTATACAGCAAAGTGATTCAGGCAATAGGTTGCATATATTTAGAGTGCACAATTTCATATTTTTTTTTCTTATTAGTAATGTATATATGGCAATCCCAGTCTCCCAATTCATTCCCTCCCACCCCCGTTTTCCCCACTTGGTGTCCATATGTTTGTTATCTACATCTGTGTCTCTATTTCTGCCTCGCAAACTGGTTGATTTGTACCATTTTTATATATTCTGCATATATGTGTTAATATACGATATTTGTTTTTCTCTTTCTGACTCATTTCACTCTGGATGACAGTCTCTAGGTCCATCCATGTCTCTACAAAGGGACATGCATATTTTTAGGTCATAGCATCTCCATCTTTTATATTCCCGACACAAGTGCTATCTGTGAAGTAGGTACTAATATACTTGTTTTGGCTTAGCTCCGCTGGGTACGGTTCTGTGAACAAGAACTGTAGAGCAGAGCAGGTGTCCATCTCTAGAATGTATTTGATAAAGACGGATGCCCAGTTCCCGACTGTGTGGCTTTCCACCTGCAGAAATCTCTCTGGTCCAGCTGGATAGCATGAGCCTGTCCCACCAGATGCTGGTGAGATGTGCCGCCATCACTGGCCTGACCTTCACTACGGAGCTGTTGTTTGAGGTTCTCCCTTGCTGGAACATGAAAATGATGATTAATGCCCTGGCAACCCTCGTGGAATCCAACGTCTTTGATTGTTTCCGGAATGGCAAGGAGCTCCGAATGGCCCTGAAACGGAACGTGGGCTCCTTTGAGGTGCATTATCGTTCCCTCTCTCTGAATCTGCCCACCAAAGGAATGGGTAAGTAGAGCCCGGATGTGACCCATATTTCCTTGAGTTTTAGGCGCATCTCGATAAAAGAACTGATCTGTGTTTTGTAGCAGGGGCTGACTTGTTGCTCACAGCCTCTCCGTCCTCTCTAGCCCACGGCGAGGAGGAAGAGCTCCGTGAGCTGGAGAGCGAGGTGATAGAGTGCCACATCATTCGATTCTGCAGCCCGATGATGCAGAAAACAGCCTATGAGCTGTGGCTGAAGGACCAGAAGAAAGCCATGCACTTGAAATGTGCCCGCTTTCTGGAAGAAAACGCCCACAGGTGTGACCACTGCCGAAGTGGAGACTTTGTCCCCTTTCACCACTTCACAGTGGACATCCGGCTCAACACCTTGGACTTGGATACCATTAAGAAGATGGCTAAGTCCCATGGATTTCAAAGTAAACTTTCTTTGTTCCTAGTTAGTCCTAACTGTTCCTGGGGAATGTGGAGACAAGACCTAGAAGGAGTGGGTCTGGACCGCGAGGGTTTCAAGTCCTCTGCGGGCTCGGGCACCACAAATGATGAGACTTGAGCGGCGTAGGTCAGCGGGGCAGAGAGTTGGGGAGTATATGTGTAGCTGAGTCATCAGAACCCATCTCACTGTGAGACTGTTAGGGAGGATTTGGGGATATGGACTCAGGCAAAATGGGGTGTAACCAGAGCTCAAATTAAAATGTCCAAAGGAATAAAACAGACACAGCTTCATTCAAACCAAGGGATGGAATCCAAGGAGGATAGGGTGTGGGGAGCAGGGTCTGACATGATGAAGTGGGGGAAGAGTAAGATGCGAAAGGGAGTGGTGTTTCTTGGCAGATAAGAATGTTGTCGCTCTGTCTAGCTTGAAACAAGTTTCCAGCGGAAAAAATGTGCGAGTGGGAGAGAATTGGCCAGGACTAAGCAGGTCAGGGCCCCAGAAAAGAGGGCTTGGCTTCAGGACAGAGATTCAAGACCATCTGAGATGCAAGTAAAAAAGTTACAAACTGATAGCACAAACTGGCCACATGATCTGGGAAAATGTAAGGATTCAAAGGACCCAGGGACTCAGTTACCGCAGGAATGATGGATGTCAGACTCAGGGCAGCAACGCCAACTCCAGCCCTCATTCGGGGGTGGCCAGGGAACACCCAAAGGGCTTCCTGCCCTAGTCACAGGGCCTCGGTGATTATGACTAAATCTGGTCAGGAAAACAGACAACGCATAGAGGACTCCTATATTATAAGGATTTGAAAAATTGGGAAGGAATGTATGCAAAGTGCCTAGCACATAGTAGGTACAAAATAAATACTTATTCTCATTCATTCTCTATTTTACCTGCTTTCCTTTTTAAAATTAAAAAAATCTTTTTTTAAATTAATTTATTTATTGGCTGCGTTGGATCTTCATTGCTGTGCTTGGGCTTTCTCTAGTTGCAGAGAGTGGGGGCTACTCTTCATTAAAGTGTGCAGGCTTCTCATTGCAGTGGCTTCTCATTGCAGAGCACGGGCTCTAGGCACGTGGGCTTCAGTAGTTGCAGTGTGTGGGCTCAGTAGTTGTGGCTTGCAGGCTCTAGAACACAGGCTCAGTAGTTGTGGTGCTCGGGCTAAGTTGCTCCATGGCACATGGGATCTTCCCCGACCAGGGCTCGAACCCATGTCCCCTGCATTGGCAGGCAGATTCTTAACTACTATGCCACCAGGGAAGCCCCTTTATCTGCACTCTTATTTCATCCTCTTATCAATGCTGCAAGGAGGGTTATTTTCATTTTATAGATAAGAAAATTGAGGTTCTGGAAGATTAAATAACTTGCCTAATGCCACAGAACAAGCAGTAGCCTGTTCAAGCTCAGGTCCATCTAGTTCCTGAGCTCATGCCCTGCCCATTACACTTGAGCAGGACTGGGCTTTTGGGTAATACTGGCCAAGAAGATTGGAAGAGGTTCATAGATATAGCATTAGGTATGAATCAGAGAGTGAGGAAGGTGATTCCCTTGCAAGACTTGATCAGGGAGAAAGCAGCTTCATACTGCGATTTAAGCCTATCATTGACACTGCAGGAACCCTTGCCAATCTCCCTTTTTGAAAAAAAGAGGGATCAGGCTTTAAGTTCAGAACCTTAGAGTCTATGTATAGAGAGACAGTATACATAGAGACACAGCCTATACATAGAGAGAGAGTCTATACATGAAGATTTCAAGTCCCTGAGGTCGTGGGCACAAAGATAATGAGATTCAGCAGTAGTCTCATCCCACTGGGGCAGGGAAGATGTCAGAGAAATGCACATGTAGCTGAGCCTAGTGTATATTACTAGTATTTACTACATTTCCGCTCATGCAGTATATTTTTTCCAAAATTGGAAATGTGTTATTATTATACTATTGGTGGTACATGCGTAATGTGATGTTGAAATTGAAATTTGTTCCAAGCACCAAGATACAATGGATGTTGCAATCCAAAGTGAGGTAAATAGATGGATGTACAGACTCTATGAAGGAAAGAGCTGAGAATCAGTTATAACATTGGATCCTTCATCCACATTCAAGACATAAAAATAAGGAAGAGTGTGGAGAGGGCCAGGATTTTGAGGGAGATTTGGCAAGAACTGAGGAGGTACTGTGTATCCTCTTCAGGATGCTTGACTGCGTCAAGGGAGCATCAGTGAAGGATCCCAACACAGGGCTACAGTCAAAGAACCAATAAAAGCGTTAATAGGAGAGAGTCAACTGACAGAGATAAGAGAAAAGGAAGAGCTTCCCTGGTGGCACAGTGGTTAAGAATCCACCTGCCAATGCAGGGGACACAGGTTCCATCCCTGGTCCTGGAAGATCCCACATGCCATGGAGCAACTAAGTGCGTGTGCCGTAACTACTGAGCCTGCTCTCTAGAGCCCGAGAGCCACAACTACTGAGGTCATGTCTCACCACTATTGAAGCTACGCACCTAGAGCCCATGCTCTGCAACAAGAGAAGCCACAGCAATGAGAAGCCCATGCATCACAATGAAGAGTAGCCCCCCCTCACCGCAACTAGAGAAAGCCTGTGCACAGCAATGAAGACCCAACGCAGCCAATAAATAAATAAATAAATAAAATTTAAGAAAAAAAAAACGAGAAAAGGGAAAGAATACAGTAAGTCTCCTACATATGAACCTTCAAGTTGTGAACTTTCAAGTTGTGAACTTTCACGTAAGTTAGTTCACCTGTCTGGCGTACATTGTTATGTGCCCGCATCCTCTACAAGTGGTTGTGCTTTTGTGTACTTTACAGTACAGTACTGTATAGAGTACAGTAGTACAGGATCTTTATTTCAAGCCCAGAATGTCCAGAAACAAGCGTAAAAGCAGCAGTGATGTAGCTGATACTACTGTACTTTTCAAGGTACTGTACTGTGAGATTTAAAATGTTTTATTTTGTGTATTTGTTTTTTATGTATTATTTGTGTGAAAAGTGTTAAAACCTATTACAGTACAGTACTATATAGCGAAATTGTTTTAGCTGGGTACCTAGGCTAACTTTGTTGGACTTACGAATACATTGGACTTACAAACACACTCTCAGAACAGAACTTGTTCATATGTAAGGGACTTACTATATTCCCAACTCTGTGGGATCAGTGAGTCTTATTTCATATACTCATTTGTTTATATATATATATAAACAAATTATATGTAAAATACATATATAATATTATATATGTATATTTTAATTATTTGTTTGATGAGGGGTAAAATCAGGTGGCAGCTAGCAGACAGGTCAGTCTCAGCAGTTGGTTGGTCTTAAGCAGTCTGGCTAGGGCCACCAAAGGAAACAACTCCAGTTATTTCAGGTTCTCTGACGTTCCTTAACCGTTTCACTCTGGAGCATATGTGACCAGATAGCTCTGAGTAATCCTGATGTCCTTTCATCAGCACCTCCACTTGAGTGAGGCCAGGGCTCAACTATTGCCCTCATCAGAATTTTTCACCTATTGGGCTTCCCTGGTGGCGCAGTGGTTAAGAATCTGCCTGCCAGTGCAGGGGACACGGGTTCAATCCCTGGGCCTGGAAGGTCCCACATGCCTCAGAGCAACTAAGCCCATGTACCACAACTACTGAGCCTGTGCTCTAGAGCCTGCAAACAACAACTACTGAGCCCACGCATCACAACTACTGAAGGCCACACACCTAGAGCCTGTGCTCCCCAACAAGAGAAGCCACCGTGATGAGAAGCTCTCGCACTGCAATGCAAGTAGCCCCCATTCTCCTCAACTAGAGAAAGCCCATGCGCAGCAACAAAGATCCAATGCAGACAAATAAATAAATAATAAAATAAATCTTTTTTAAAAAAAAGAATTTTTCACCTATTTAAAAGGGTATCGGGCTTCCTAGGTGGCGCAGTGGTTAAGAATCTGCCTGCCAATGCAGGGGACACGGGTTCGAGCCCTGCTCCAGGAAGATCCCACATGCCGCGGAACAACTAAGCGCATGTGCCACAACTATTGAGCTTGCGCTTTAGAGCCCATGAGCCACAACCATTGAGCCCATGTGCTGCAACTACTGAAGACCACGCACCTAGAGCTGGTGCTCCGCAACAAGAGAAGCCATGGCAACGAGGAGCCCGCACACCACAATGAAGAGTAGCCCCCACTCACCGCAACTAAAAGAAAGCCCATGCACAGCAAAAAAAATAAATAAATAAAAAAAATAAAATAAAAGGGTATCAACTAGACATCTTTAAATAAGGACATTTTTTAAGTTTCCTGAAAGTTTTGCCATACAAGCAATAGTCCCATGACCTACTGCCCTGCATATGTATCTTCAGTAGTTCTTCTCAGAGGCAAACAGTTTTAACTTAGCTGTTCTTTCTAGTCATTACCTCCATATACTAAGTGGTTTGTTAATGCTACTTTTTAAAAAATTGAATTCTGACATCATCTGTTTTAGTCTTGCTATGGTAGGTGAGGATTTAACTCTATTACACCACTCTTGGGCACCTCTCCTCCAAAATCATTATAGTACTATCATTAGATAAATCAATCAAGTATTTACATTATTAAGACTATGTAAATGCTTTCCATTACAGAACTAAGTAATATACTGTGAATTGATTTTCTTAACAAAAAATTATTTTTCCTAGAGTTTCTAGGAAACTTTTCTTCCTGCAATGTCTTCTTTATAATATCCTGCTTCAACCTTGGTTGGACACTCTGTCCATTACGCCTGAATCTCCCAAAGCGTGAGGTATGCTTTCAAGTAATGCTGGAGAAAGACATATCATACGATGCTTGAGGACACAGCATTAGGTATGAATCAGATAGTGAGGAGTTGATTCCCTTTTCAATTCTCATCAACCCTCCTGTCTTTCCTAAAAACTTATTTTCTGAGTCTTGATCCATTCCAGGGATCGACAGCCTATGGGCTTCCTCCTGGGCTCTTTCCTTCCACTTGTTCCAACTATTTCTTCAGGGACCACTCCTCTCATTTCTTGATCTTCTCGACATGCATTGAAATCTCATTCAGTGTTTCATTTACTCACTCAGCAAATATTTATTGGGTTTCTGATATGTGCCAGAAGTTGCTCTAGGCACCTGAGATGCATCAGGGAACAAAACAGTGTTCTATTGAGGAGAAGCAGACAATGGAGAAAAAACATTAACAAAGAAGTAAATTCTGTAGTGTGCATAAGTGATCCCAAGGAGAAAACCAGAAAAGAATGTTGGGTAGGGCAAGAGAGATTAGGAGTGCAGATTCATTAGGGTAGCCCTCAGTGGGAGGTGAGATTCATGGAAAAGCAAAGGAAGGGAGGGATTTTGTTGTATGGCTGCCTGGGGAAGAGTACTCTAGGCAGAGGGGAGGGCCAGGGTAGGCCCTAAGATAGGAATTGATGCCTTCCATTCTGTACATTGTGAGTTTATGCTTTTAAAAATTATTTTATTCGCATTTTAATGGGGTAAAATTTCCTGGACTTGGAGGTCAGGAGACAAATAAAAGAGGTCAGTTTTTTCACCTTGAGCTTGAAGTCTTATTTCTGAGTCTTTGAAACCACAGGTAAGCAAGTACTATCTTTGCTTTTCTCCTTTCTTCTGAGAACCTACAAGCCTTCTGTATATTTTTTCTTTTGATTCTTACAGATCCTCTTTGAAGTAGGGAGCTTTTAATATATTTCCTTCATAAATGAAGAAAATTGAGACCTAAAAATAATATGATTCACCCAAGGGGTAAATGATATGACAAAAATCGTATCTTATATATCCTGAATTTATTTGCTTTATTTAGCCAATATTGCTTTTCACTGCATCTCATTCTATCACTATTACAATTTGAAGTATAAAACAAAATATATAGGATGTTGAAGAAGGAATAGCATTTTATTTTTACTCATTGATTTTTTTTCCCAACAAACATGCATTTATTGAGTATCTACTATGTGTAAGGCAGGGATCTAGGCACTGGGGATATAGTGGTAAAAATGGTAGACATGTGTCTATTCTCATATATTTGAATTTTAATGGAGGCTGATAGACAATAAACAAATTAATTAATAGATGCATCAGGGGAACTTGTAGGCCTCGAGAAATAGTCTGAATTTTATTCCAACTGGATTAGAATACACTGGAGAAGTTTTGATTAGAATTAGTATTGGCTGCATATAACAAGGACCCAGCTAGAGTGGCTTAAATTTATTATTAAATTTCTTAAATGCATTTCTCTCTGTGTAAAATGCTGGTCTCATCACTGGAACTGGTATGGGGGCTTCCTGATCATCGGAGACCCTTGGTTCAAAATGGTGGCTGGAGTTCCAGCCATCGTGTTCACATTTAACACTAGAAGGAGAAGAAAAGAAACCAAAAAATGAAAGGGGTGCCTATTCCCTTTTCAGGAGTTTTCTAGAATTCTTCCTACCCAATACTCCTTCTTATATCTCAATGACCAATACTTAGTCACATGGCTATATCCAGTTGCAAGGGAGGTTGGGAAGTGTAGCTTCCCCAAGTAAAATTGAGTTCTATTCCTAAGGAGAAAAGGGACAGTGGAAGTTGAGATAGGAAACCAGCAGTTTCTGCCACAGAGATCTGAATCATGTTTTTAAAAATTTACTCCCTATAGAAAACAGATTGAAGAGGATAGGAATAAAAGGGAGATCAGTTTTTCACGCTTGTCTAGATGAAATTTGGTGATGGACTAGGGTAGTGTTATAGTAAAGATTGACAGAAGAAGGTAGATTCAGGTATGTTTTGGGGTAGAGTCAACGGGACTTTCTAATGGACTGAATGGGGATGGGGTGAGGGAAAGAAAAGAATCAAGGCCGTTGCCTAGGTTTTTGCCTTGAGAAAATGAATGTGGTAGTAATGCTTTCTAAGAGAGGCAGAACGTTGGTGGTTACCGGTTTATGAAAAAGAGATTCAAGAGTTCTGTCTGGATCATTTTATTTTGCAATTAGGCATCCAAGTGGTAGTTGCCAAGGAGACGCTTGGATGTATGAGTTGGTAGGTAAGAGCTGATGTCAGGCCTTAGAGATGTAAAGCCAAACATCGTTGTCATATAAACAGAATTTAAAGTCATGGGCAGATGAAGTTATCTAGTGAGAAATTTGGACGGAGATAGGAGCCCACAAGCAAACCGAGGCTTACCAACATTTGGGATATCGATAGAGGAGTAGGAGCCAGCAAAGTGGGCAGCCAGTGAGGGAGGGAAACGGGCGAATGGGTGTTATGAAGGCCAGTGAAAAGAACGAGTGGTCAGTTGTCGTAAATGCTGCCAAGAGGCGTAATAAGACATGGACAAAGATGTAACCTTTGGATTTGCCAACTTGATTGTCACTGGTAACCTTGACAGGAAAGTTTTAGAGAAGTAGGAGGATAAAGGCATAATTCAATTTATTCAGCCCCTAGTCACTAGAGATAAACTAGATAGCTGACTAGGAGAGGTGAGCAAGTTAATCCTTATACAGTGTGATAAAGGATAATGATAGAGGTCTGCGTGGGGTCAGTGGGCACAGGCAAGTTGGTGCACTTATTCTGTAGGGCAAGGGCACAGAAGGCTTTCAGAAGAAGGTGATAAGTGTCAATAGATGCTCAAACCGCATTTTATAAATTAAAAGATCTGTGGAACAATGCATTCACCTTGGAGTCAGGCCTCCATCACAAACAGATACATGACCTGAGACAAGTCCCTTCCTCTCTCTAGGATTCTTCCTTCTCCCTGAATGGAGAAGTGGCTACATTCAACAATCCTCATTTGTTTTCCGTCTTCAGATCATTATGGAATTTTCTAACCTATTGAAGTCTAGATAGACTGAAGGTTTAAATTTAAGGCTCTCTGCCCTTACATTAGCCCTTTGGGGTATTCCATTAAATGTCTATATTTCTCCATTAGAAGCTGACGTCACTTTTTTCAGCATGATTAATTCATAGTTTGAATTATTGCAGGGTGAATTAGTTAGGATAATGTTATCATCTAAAACAAACCCCAGCATTTCTGTGGGTTAACACAGTAGAATGACAGTTTTTTAATGCCCAGGTAATGATCCAATGAGAATGTTGACAAATGCCTTGTACCCAGTCAGGGACACAGGCTCCCTGACTATGTGGTGGATTTGCTATCCCTTAGATCCCCACAGTTAATTTGTTTTCCTGTGGAAGGAGAAGGTGGTGACAGTGTCTAACCATCTCAATTCAGAGGTGACATATCTTACTTCTGACGGAATCCCATTTCTAAACTAACCACACGGCTTCACTTAGGATGCAGTGGGGACTGGGAAATGTAGATCCTGGCTGGGCAACAACAGCTTTATTGTGGAAGGGGACCAGGATGCTTCAGGGAACACCAGACATCTCTACCACACGAACATTTCAATGACCCATTAAACTCACTTGTTTGTTTATTTTTCAGCTGAAGAAGAGGTCACCTTTTCCAGAATAGAGACTTCTAAGAGATATGAAATATTTTCTGAAAATCTCAGGTACAGGCTTCTATAATTGTGTAGGAGGTAGAGCGTGAACAATTGGCATTAAATTCAGAACACTGTTAGAGTCATTTGTCTGGTCAGTACTCTGGGTCTTTTAGGCGCAAGTCAGAGGGTGCATGTGGTGAGTTTGGTCAGTAGGTATGTAATGGAGTGGGACCCTATGGGCCCTTCCCAGGACAGACCCCCCTCCCCTCCCCCGCCCCCGCCCCATAGCTTCTGCTGTAGCTCCTCTTTGAAGTACCTAGATAACAGTATCTGATGCACACTTCCTGAGTTGTTTTACAGATGCTAAAACCACCACCAAATGGAAGAAATCTACATTAGGTTTTCTTATCTTGCTCTTTTATTTGTGTTTAAAGATATTTTCAAAAAAAAAAGATATTTTCATATCAAATACTATACTGTAACTACAATTATTACTCTTATTTATTTCTGCATTTGGACAGTTCTGAAGAAATAAGAGAAAAGATCTTGAGTTTCTTTGATATCATTATATCAAAAATGAGGACATCTGAGGATGACATCATTCCTCTGGAATCTTGCCAGTGTGAGGAGATCCTAGAGATTGTCATCATGCCTCTGGCTCACCATTTTCTGGCTTCGGGAGAAAACAACAAAGCCTTATATTACTTCCTAGAACTTGCCTCTGCTTATCTCATCTTGGGTGATAATTACATGGTACGCTATTTCTACCCAGGTCCCCACCACCCTTGAGACAACTTACAGACCACAGAGCCAGGAGGGAAGTGCTAGTGTTTTGTTTTGTTTTGTTTTGTTTTGTTTTGTTTTGTTTTGTTTTGTTTTGTTTTTATGACTTCATGTTCTTGATTCCTGCCAGCACCCCCTTCCTTTGAAAATCAAATTACTCAGAAGGGAAATGATCTGACATTGAGAAAAAGTCAGAACAAACCGCAACTACCATTATACATCATTTAAATATTGCCACCATTAGCAACTTGCTATGAATTGTCTACCTACCTGGGACCCTAGTCTCAGCTCTCCAGTTTCAGTAGCGTCTTCCTCAGTAATGTCCCGGCTGCATTTGCCCTCTGTCTTCCCCAGATATCTGTCAGCACAAATACCTGTAGGTCTCTGAATAAGTACAAATCTAGTTTTAATCTTGTGATCTCTGAAGGGGCTCACTCACTTTGGTCTTCATGTAATTTCTACTAAATTATCATACATACCTGTAGGCCACCAAAGCAGTAGTGAATATTTCTTCAGGATAATTGTAAATCAGCTCCCAGGGCAATATGCCCTCAGAAATATGGGGGTTTGATACATATAACGAAATAAAAGAATTTATTGTTAAGTAAGTTCGGAAGCACTGAACTGAATAAAGCTAAATAGATCTCTGTACTACAGATATTTCAGGGCTTTAATATGCTAAGACAGAGAAATCTCCCAGAGGGTTGGGCTAGGACTGGGACATATTTTTTTCTCTCAAACTTATTTGACCTTAGATCACTTTTCATAGAGCAGCTGGCTGACTGAGCTCTCACGAACTCACTTGAGGAAACGCCTTTCTGGGCCTTGCTTCATCCGACTCCAGCCAGCTTCAGAAAGCACTTCCCACACCCGAGTAGCCGTGGCTGCCAGCCTGCATGCGCGCCCGGGTGGACTGTTCTAGATTTTACAGTTATGGCCTCATTAACCCCCACACCTTAGATTTATATAAAATCTTAACGTTAAAAATGCCAGTAAGCTCTGGTTCTCTCAACTATTTATGAATGAAATCCTCCTGTGCATATTTTATACACATATGTGAAGAAGGGGGGGATGTGTCCAGTGAGTCCCAGGAACAGAAAGTATAGGTAGCCTTGGGGGCCAGCTTGCTGAACCTCTGCTCACCCTCATCTCACTATGCAGAGTGATGAGGCTGTAGGAAAACAATCATTTGAAGCAGGGCCCCAGTGCAGGGTTCCAAAATGTGCCATTTGCATCCCGCCCCCCTCAGCAAAGAAATCTTGTCTCCCTCTTTCCGCCTCCCACACATACCCCTTAGGCTGCCTGAGACTTGGGGACATTACCTCACCTTAATTTACTCTTCACGTCCGACCTTTCCTTGGTGTTCACATGTGCCAAGACTCTCTTAATGAGGTCATGTGACGTTGAAGCGAGGAAGGTTACTCAGGTCTTAATTTCCTCTTCCACCCCCAAAGAGGGCCCTGGCAAAAGAAGTGGGAGGGGTTCATAACTCACTCCAAAAGTAGAGGCTGGCTTCTCATGGATGTGGGGATGCTGTCAGGAGCTGTGAGAAATAGGGAGGTTCGGGATGGAATTACTCAAAGAGGGAAATTGCCCTGGGAAAACTTCAGGTAAGGTGACTTACCTGACAACATGAGGAAAGGAGGAGATTTCTAGATTCATCCTCCAGAATGAGAGATTCAATGGATCAAGAGGGACAAGAAGGTGACCCGTACCTTCAGCAGGAACTTTCCCCACTCCTTCTGTCTAGAGTTTAAAAGTCCTTTCTGATCAGGAGCTGAAGGTAGAGATGGAGGTGGGAGCTAGAGTGGTCCTGCTTCTCTTCCTTCAGTAGAGTCTGGGGCAAGGGCCCCTCTGTGGTCCCGATGTCTGATGCCTCAACACCTTCTACTCCTTGTGCTGTTTGCAGGCTTACATATATTTGAATGAGGGAGAGAGGTTGCTGAAAATTCTCAAGAAGGAAGTATCTTGGAGTAAGACTTTTGAGTGGGCTACCTTTCTTACCCTCAAAGGTCAGGTAAGAAACCAATAAAAATGCATTGGGAGACTGGAATTGCCATATATTCATTACTACTAAGAGAAAAAAATACCAAATTGTACACTCTAAATATATGCAGTTTATTGTATCTTAAAAAAAAAAAACCATTAAAAACATGATTCATCTGTTATTTATCTCTGGGGCTTTACAGAGAGGAAGTAGTGAAAGTCATCCCTATACTTTCTACATCCTCCTCCCATCCTCTGCCACAGATCTTTTCCAAGACTCCAGAACCCCAAGCCCCGAGACTCAAACCTCCTCACCATCACTTGTCTGCAGCAAGATCTTCCTTAGCCTCTTGGTTGACAGCTTTATGAAATATTTGTCTTAACAACCTCCAAAAATGGACAGGAATAGGTGAACATTTTCTCAGAGGTAGATGATGGACCATGAGGATACAAAATCTTGGTCATTCAACCATCCTTGCAAGCATACATCCAAGAAACATTTCAGATTGTGCCAGGCACCGGGGGGATTTTGTTTCCGGGCCTTAAATGACCTTTTTTTTTTTTTTTAATAAGATTCCTAAACTAAGTATTTTCGGAATACACCAACCAAGCCTGGACTCATTGCTTTTCTTCTTTTCCTTTCTTCCCCTTTCTTCTCCTTGTAGGTCTGTTTCAACATGGGCCAGATGGTGCTTGCCAAGAAAATGCTGAGGAAGGCCCTGAAGCTCCTCAATCGAATCTTTCCTTGCAACTTAATCTCCTTGTTTCTCCAGACTCATGTTGAAAAAAACAGACACTTTCACTATGTGAATCAGAATCAGCAGGCCCAAGAGAGCTCACCTCCAGGGTAAGGAAGGAGCTGGGGAGAGGTGGGTGTCTCTCTAGAGGAGGGAGACCTACACATAGTCCAACAGTCAGCCCCCAGAGCCTGGGCCTCTAGCGGGCACCAGGAGTCCTGGTGGCTCCCCAGTGGGGGAGGCGGTCAGTGGGAGCGGGGCTCCCAGGCCAGGGCCGGGTTGCCTCAGAACAACTTAACAAGCAGCTCTTGCCAAAGGGAGTTCAGGTGACAAAATCTTAAGGGAGTCTTTTGCAACGTGAGCGCCAATGCCCCTCGCTACTCATCTCACCCACTAACCCCTCTGGCCATCCACGTTCCAGTGGGAATCTGTACCACCTGTTCCTAGAGCCGCAGGCACAAGCCCTCTTCCAATTCAGTGCTAAAACCCTGGGTATCACCCCTACCCCGAAGAAAAATGGCAGGTCCTGAAGACATCTGCCAAAAGGCAAAACAGCCCACCCATTTTTATATCTCTATAGATATGTGGCTTACATGGGGTATCCATCGGTCAAGATTATACCATTAAGATATGTACATTTCAATGTATGTAAATTTTATCTATCAAAGAACTGTAAAAAGTAATGAGCTGGGGTAGGGGAGGGAAACAGTGAGTAGAAGGACAGATGCAATAAGAATGTTGCTCGCTGTTGAAGCTGAATGCTGGGCACATGTGGTCTATTATGTTTTTCTGTTTTACTGTGTGTGCATGTTTGAAATTTTCCACAATAAAAGTTTAAAAGATATATTCCACCTATCTAGCAATTCATGCCAAGAGAGATGCCACCTAGTCGGGGATCTGCAGAGCAGGCAGAAGATCTCTTCCATCTTGGGAGAGGCCAGTTGCAATATTCCTACAGGTTTTGCCTGCGATGGAAATATCTATTTCTATGAGCAAGTTGTGGCAATTCTGTTGCAACCCCACCAAAAACTGCCTTCCCTAGTTTCCTGGAAATGTCCCCTTGACTGTGGGGGAGCCTGGATGGAAATGAGGTGGAGCTGAGCCCCTTCGCAGGCTGGGGACGGGCTCCTGAGAATCTAAGCCTGCTGCCTCAGGAGACAGCAGGAGGGGGAGGGGCGGGGAACGGTTCAGCAGAGATCTCTCTGAGAGGTAAGAGAGAACTGAGTTTGGGTCACACGGAGGGTTGCCAGATGAAATAAAGTATGCCTAGTTAAATCTGAAGTTCAGATCAATAATGAATGATTTTTTTTTTTTAGTATACATTATATCACACAAGATATTTAAGACATATGCATTCTAAAAGAATTGTTTTGAAATTCAAATTTAACCCAGCATCCTATATTTTCATTCCCTAAATCTGGCAAGCCTAATGTACAGCCACATTTTGTAAAAGGAATAAGAAATGCCTGCACGAGAGGAGAAGGGGAAAAAGTGATGGTCAGCAAGAAGCTACTGTTGTCTTAAAATGCTCTCCAATCAAAATGTTCTCATCTCATAAATAAGGACATTAAGAAACAACACTTGACGTCAGAGTTTCTACAGCTTCACGAACTCCCTACGTCATGAGGGATTTTACCTTCTCCATGTTTCCTTAGAACCTTTAAAAAATAATTTCCACAACAGAATGAATGTCATCAATGTCTAAACTGAAAGCACCTGGAATTCTTAAGAATCTCTAGGATATCTTTCTTCCTTTCTTCTCATCTTTATTTAAAATCTGCTTTTTGATCGTTATTTCCAATTATATTTTGCTTTGTTAAATTACTAATATCGCAGCCCATTTAGGATCCCATTTGTATCACAAATAGAGAAGATTGGGGGCTGCATTATCAGCTAAATGACTGGTGGGACTGAGACGGAGACCCCAAACTTCTTGGTAGGTGGTGAGGCATCCTTCCCTTGAATAATTCAGCACAGGAAGCTCACCATCTCGAGTGACATTCCACTCCATTCCATTGTCAGAACGTGTTTTAGTCTGTTGGGACTGGTGTGACCAAACACCACAGGCCGGGGCGGGGGGGGGGGGGGGGCGTGTCGGGTCGGGGGGGTGTGGGGGGGTATGCTTCTTAACAACAAAGTTTATTGCTCTCCGTTCTGGAGGCTGGAAGTCTGAGGTCCTAGTACCAGCTTGCCAGGGCCCTCTTCAGTGTCACGGACTTCTTGTCCTTATCCTCACATGGTGGAAAGGGGCCAGGAAGTCGGTGGAGTCTCTTTGATAAGAGCTCTAATCCCAGTCATGAAGGCTCCACCCTCACCTACTATTACCATCACTTTTGGGAGTTAGAATTCAACCTATGGATTTGGGGGGATGCATTCAGCCCACAGCAGAACGGAATTGTTTAAAATGCTCATTTCCTTTGTCGAGCTGAGACTTCGTTCCCCACAACAGTGTGTAACAGAGGAAATGACACACTGGACTGGCCGGGCTGGAGGTGGCCAAGGCTGGAGTCCTGGCACCATCACGTTCTAGCTATGTGACTTTGACTTAATTACTTAACCTGTCTGAGTCTCACCTTCCACGTGTGTAAAATGGGGTTAATTATTCCTTCCTTTCTTACAGGGTTGTCATCAGTCTCAAATGTGAAAAATGATATAAATGTGCTTTTAAAATAATTTTATTTAAATGGCAGTGACCTGATGGGGACAGGTGATTTACATAAATTATCTTAATTAATCATCACAAAGTAGGTATTATGGTCCCCAATTTTGCAGTGGAGAAAACGTGCTTCATAAAAATTAATGTGCATGTACAATAAGGTCCTACTGTATAGCACAGGGAACTATATTCAATATCCTGTGATAAACCATAATGGAAAAGAATATTTTTTAAAAATAATGGATATATATGTATAACTGAATCACTTTGCTGTACAGCAGAAATTAACATAATATTGTAAATCAACTACATGTCAATAAAAAAATACTACTTGCTGAAACTGAAAAAAAAAAAATAACATGCCTGTTAATTTCCATGTAAAGGAAACAGACCTCAAACTCAAGTCTGCCTTGACCCCCAAGCCGGTAGTGAGGACTCTGCATCTGCACTTCCCTCAAGCATGCTGGTGACGATGTCGTCTTCTTATGTCCTCTGTGTGTACTTTATCTAATAGGAAGAAGAGGCTGGCACAACTTTACCAGCAAACCACTTGCTTCTCCTTGCTGTGGCAGATCTATAGCTTAAATTATTTTTTTCACTACAAGTATTATTGCCACCTGGCAGCTCTGATGCAAGTGAATACTGCACTGGAAACTCAAGATGATTTCCAGGTAGGGTATTGTTGTGGCTGCTTTTTACATTTCTGAATCTCACTTGGAGAGAAAAGCCTAGTGAAAGCCAATCAAAATTCAAAATCATGAAGATATAATAAAAGGCTTCCAGGCTGGATTGTTCCACAGAGGCCAGTAGTCATCAAGCATGTTGGTGCCAGGATCCCCTTATATCTTAATAATTGAGGACCTCAGATAGCTTTTTATATGGGTTCATATATTTTTATGGGGTGTATCTATTGATATTTTCATATAAGAAACAAAACCTGAGATACTTTAAAAATATTTTTTAAAGAAAATAAACCCATGACATGAACATAATTAACATTTTCATCGAAAAAAAACTCTATTTCCTCAAACAAAACATGTAGTGAGAATGGCATGTATTACATTTTTTGCAAATGCCTTAATGTCTGACTTCACAGAAGACAGCTAGATTCTCAATCTGCTTCTACTTTCACGTCCTTGTAACGTCACATAATTCTTCCTTGGAAAATCCCACATTTTACTTGTAAGAGAATAAGAGTGAAAAAGGAAAATGTAAAAGGATAATTTTTTTTATAACTTTTTTTTAATGGTTTATTTACTTATTTTATTTTTGGCTATGTTGAGCCTTCATTGCTGCGCGTGGGCTTTCTCTAGTTGCGGTGAGCGGGGACTACTCTTTGTTGCTATGCGCGGGTTTCTCAGTGCGGTGGCTTCTCTTGCTGTGGAGCACAGGCTCTAAGCGCATGGGCTTCAATAGTTGCAGCACATGGGCTCAATAGCTGTGGCGCACAGGCTTAGTTGCTCTGAGGCATGTGGGATCTTCCTGGAGCAGGGATAGAACCCCTGTCCCCTCCACTGGCAGGCAGATTCTCAACCACTGAGCCACCTAGGAAGTCCCGATGATTCTTTTTAAAAAGATAAAATCATTCCCTGGCAGTCCAGAGGTTAGGACTCCGTGTTCTCACTGACAAGGGCCCAGGTTCAATCCCTGGTCGGGGAACTAAAATCCCACAAGCTGAGTGGCATGGCCAAAAAAAACAAAAATGTAAAAGAGCACACATCAAAGATTTTATTAAGCTCATTAAAGTTAGTGAGAGAACTATTAAGATGTTACAACTAGTTCCCAGGAGAATTTAATTTATGAATGTATGCAAAACTAGTCTAGGCACAGGGCAAGAATTGAATCACTTGTATTCCACCGAATATTTATTTTTCTATGAAAAAGAATCATTTACATTATTACTGGTTTTCTACTGTATACAGAATTGTAAAGTAGCCCAAAGACAGTGAAAGGCAGAGATAACCTTGATGAGTGAGCTAGACAGGACACCCACTGAATTTTTCTTTTGTTTTGGCCCATTTCAAGTTCTTTCACTATTTTTCCTGACCCAAATAACTCTTATGTTATGAAACTACCTTTGATCTCTTCATGCTCTGAGTTCCAGGAATGGTGTCTGGCACATCATAGGTACTCCACAAATATTTATCGAATGAAATGCCTCACTTCTGCTTCGCCCTTGGAGCTATCTCCTAAAAATGTGGTGGAGTTGGGAGGCAGGGGAGACTTAAAATGGAAAAGTCAAAACTGGAAAGTGAATCATAAGATGCTTATTAACAAGATGGCTGTGCCTAAGGGCAGAAGAGGAGGGAAAGGGCTCCCCTGGGTGTTCAGAGCAGATGAGATACTCAGTGTAGGATAATAGCAAGAACCAGAATCAGTGCCAAGAGAGGCGTTTCCAGGACTCCACCTACTTGTGGTGTGACCACTAGCAAATCACATAACCTCCGAGTGTTGTGTGTTCCCCATAAAGCAAAGCAGTTGGCCTCAATTCTCTTGCTCCAAGTCCAAGAAGAGCTAGGCTTTATTACAGCTTTGATTTTCCTTTGCCCAACAATCCTCTCTCTTCCACTCCCATTTCTCCCTTTCTGGTAGCATTATCTTGAAACGTGTTCTAGACAAGGAATAAACGAATTCCCTAAATGCCTCCCCACCATTCTACCATTAGGGATTCTATATTTCTCCTGTTTGTATTTTTCAAAGCAGTTTATATGTATTCTGGGTTTTGTGGAGGTTTGGGTGTTTTTCTTTTTAATAATAAACTGTGTCTC
Source organism: Hippopotamus amphibius kiboko (assembly GCF_030028045.1). NCBI lineage: Eukaryota > Metazoa > Chordata > Mammalia > Artiodactyla > Hippopotamidae > Hippopotamus > Hippopotamus amphibius. Next base: position 138,857,817 of record NC_080188.1, on the reverse strand, counting down.
TAGCAGGAACTATTTTCTCTTCCCCCTTCTCTATACCTTGAAGCAACTTTATCATTTTAAAGAGTTGTTTAAAGAGTAACCAACTTCTTTTCAATCTCCCAATTAAGTTTAGAACTAGTCCTTACATTTTTTTTGAAAGCAAACAAAACCAAAGCAACCTTCCTTTATTGTTAAATAACAAAAGTAATACATGCTTGTTATAACAATAAACTAAACATCACAGAAATTCATAAAGTAGAAAGTCCTTCAAATCTCTCCTCCAATTGCAGCGAATAGGTAACTGCTTTTTACAGTTTGGAATGAGTCCTTCCAGGCTTTTTGGTATGCAGTCATCTATCCACATATGTGCTTTTATTTTTCACAAAAATTAAAATTCTTGTATTTTGTTTAAGGACTCTGTGTGGGCCAAAGGGGCCATTGAGCTGGTCCTGGATCATGCATTAAATAGGTGGCAGAAACTCAGCTTAATTTCTGCATCTAAGCCCATGGTTTTGCCAGATGTCCAGCTCCATTCCCAAGCTTAATAAATCAGTGTTTACTGGCAGATGTTGGGTGATATCCTGGGCTTTCTGCTTTGGGTTCCATCCCAGTCTTGCCCCGTCTCTCCTCCTCTCCTCCACTCCTGCCATTTCAGATCATTAAGGCCTACCTGGACTATTCGATGTACCACCATCTAGCCGGCTACCAGGGCGTGTGGTTCAAATATGAGGTCATGGCCATGGAGCACATCTTCAACCTCCCCCTGAAACACGAGGGCTTTGAAATCATGACCTACGTGGCCGATACACTTAGCTATATCAAGTTTCTTATGGGTCACTTGGACTTGGCCATTGACTTAGGTAAGGGCTGGCTGGTCAAGAAAGGACATGCAGATACAAGTGATGCCCAGAAATATACTGGAATTTGTTTTCTTCCCAGGCTCTCGAGCCCACAAGATGTGGGCATTGCTTCGGAATCCCAACAAACACTATCTGGTCCTCTGCTGGCTTTGTAAATCCCTCTTCTTGAGGAACAGGTATTTATCTCAAGGCATTTTCCAAAGTTAGAGGAAGAAAGCCATATTAATGGAATGTTCTGCATTTACTTAACCCCGGCCATAGGGTGGGGAAGGGAGTAGGGTTTACCATAGGCTGATGTAACTGATAATCATATCCTTTGGCTATCGCTACTCTTTCACAGAATTCTTTCACAGGCATTATCCCTAACCTGGTTGCTCTGGCCAGTGACTAGAGGAGGGTCAGTCACCCCACTGTGGGAACCAGGCCTCCGCCACTGCCAGGTGGCAGAAAGGGAACAGTCTCACAGGAGAGGCAAACGCCCAGAGAATAGCAACCAGGACCAGAGGCCCAGGCTGACTTGGCCTGACTCTGCCACCCTGTTCAAGGGGTCCATGAAAGAACAGTTTGAACAAAGCCAATCTGAGATTTAGGAGTGGGTTTGAAGTCTGTTTAAGGATCGTATTTGGTCCTGAATTACTGGGCGGGAATGAGACTAGGACGGAACTTCCTTTACTCCCCCCGCCCCCCCCCCCCCCATCATTTTTTAATCTTACCACCTTTTCTCTTCCATAGATACAAGCAACTGATTCAGGTGCTGGGGTGGCTGTGGGATATTTCTATAGCAGAAGAGCACATCTTCAGCAGGGCATTTTTCTATTTTGTCTGCCTGGACATCATGCTTTATTCTGGTGAGCATGACCTTGGAATTTATAAGAAACTGGGGGTGTGACACTTGTGTTGATGTGGTGTGGCAGTGGGCAGGGCTGGGGCTTTGAGACCATTGGGTTTCTGGCTAGAAAGACATACAGGACAGGGAAGGGAGAGCCTGGTGTTGAGCTGAGGAACCTCTAGAAGGTACCGGGATTGTAAGGGACCAAGAAGGAAGAGAATTTAGAATTTAAGCTGCCAGTTAAAGTGTCAGATCATTTGTCACACAAGTGATAGTGACTGACAGTGTCTTACTATGTGCCTTCTACTAACATGTTTAATTTTTAGCAGGATAGATGTAGAGACTTCATGCTTTAAAATGAAGGATAGGGCTGCTAATGGTGAGGGATCCAGGCACTGGTAGCTGTTGGTGATTGGGAAAACAAGTTCCTTCCTGATAACCTTCAGGTTACACCAGGTAGGCAGGCCCCAGTGTACATATTAAACCAGAGGGGCCAACCTGGGCATTCTTTTTCCCACCCACACTTTCAAAGGGGGATGCGGATGTTGCCGCCAGCAAGGGAAGCATGGATGGGAAGATTCAGAAGTCCCAGGCTGCACTGAGGCTGATTCCTTGGGCCCAAGGTGGGAGGGTTAGTTTAAACCTCACTCCCGCCTGGGTGATACTATGGACTTGTACCTTATACACATAAACTTCCACAAAAGCAAACACAGGGCAGTGCAGTTGCCTGGTTGATGTAACCCGTGTGACCCTTTGGATTCATAAAGTAATCAGAGACCGAGCCCTCTCCTCACAGTGGGAAATTCTCCTGGGAGCTACTAGGCCAGAAAGATGACGGCAGCCCTCCACCCCCAATCTACCAGCCAAGCCCTCCTGTTTCTCTCTTTTTTTAGGCTTTGTTTATCGGTCATTTGATGAATGTTTGGAATTCATACACCACAACAAAGACAACAGAATACTCAAGTTCCAAAGTGGAATCCTCCTGGGACTTTACTCGTGTATAGCTATCTGGTAACAATGTGTTTGCATACCACTACATTCCCAAATTCGAAAATGTTGAATCCTGGAAGAGTTCTATGAGATCTGAAAAAAAGAAAGAAAAGAAAGGGAAAGTACTTCTAATTTATACCGAAGACAGATTGAAGGTGACAGAGCAGATTTACACTGAAAGCCACCTTGGGGATCACCTAATTCATCCCCCTCAACCCAGGCCAGAAAAGTGATGTCGCTTCAATTGTATTCAATGCAGCAAGCATTTACTGCTCACATAGGATGCTGTGCTGATACAGAGATGAGTAAGAGAAGAGTACTTGCTTCTGAGAAGTGTTGGGGGTTTGAGGGAGACTAATAAATAGCACTACTTACCCCCTCCCCAACCCCAAGATGCAGTCATAATCACTGTTTTTTGGGGGGGAGTGTGTTTAAGTCTTTTTTTTTTTAATTAATTTATTTTTTGGCTGCATTGGGTCTTCGTTGCTGTCTGCAGGCTTCTCATTGCGGTGGCTTCTCTTATTGTGGAGCACAGGCTCTAGGCCCATGGGCTCAATAGTTGTGGCTCGTGGGCTCTGGAGTACAGGCTCAATAGTTGTGGTGCACGGACTTAGTTGCTCCACGGCATGTGGGATCTTCCCAGACCAGGGATCGAACCCGTGTCCCCTGCATTGGCAGGCAGATGCTTAACCACTGCGCCACCAGGGAAGTCCCCATAATCACTGTTGATAGAGCCAATGTTGGAGGATATGGCTTATATCTGCAGGATAGTGAGCTTCCTAATACTGAACCCCAGGATTAGACTTACGCAGCAGGCAGGTCTAGAAAACTCCACCCCCTCCCACCCCATTGAGGCAGGCGGTACCACCCTCCCTGTGGGTCTCACTGGCTCTCAAGATGAAAGAGCTTCACCGGCCTAATTGTTGTCCCAAAGTCACAAGCCAACTAAGTCACTCCTTTATCATTGGAGGAGTGAGTGAGGCAGGGAGAGGAGTGTGGAGCTTTGCACCAATGGAACTCCCTCACATGGAAGGACACTCCAGGAGGGTAGAAGAAGCAGGCTTCTTGTATCCCATTAACCCATGAAGCCTTAGGCTTAATCTCTTTAACCCATTACATTTTAAACTCAAGAAGCCTGCAGCTATGGCCTTAGCTTCAAGGACGTAGATGAATAGTAAGACTCCAGATCATTGACAGAATTACTTCCACAGCCATCCCCAAGACGGAAAGTCTTTCTTTATTCTACTTCCTGTCTCAAATTATATACGTAGTCATTGTCCAATATTTAGAGATTGTGTGATGAGATTTAATGATAATATGAAGACATTCATATATAAAGTGCCACAAACTAGAGCAATTTCAAATTTGAATAGAAATCTCCTCATTATAAAACTCATTGGGAAAAATTACAATCCAAAAATCAATTGCTCCATATCACATAATTTTTCCTGAATAGGTCAGTTGCAGGCTTCCAGAGACCAGCATACAATGAGCTACACCTCTAGAGAGACCCATTTCAGAAAACTAGCCCATTCCCAGGGTGACAGGGATTTTTCTTCTTCTGTGGTGTTGCAGGTATGCCAGACTCCAGGAATGGGACAACTTTCACATATTTTCCAATAGAGCCAAAAGTCTAGTGTCAAGAAGAACCCCGACAGCTCTTTACTGCATAGGCATCAGCAGGTACATGGAAGGGCAAGTTCTCTACCTTCAAAAGCAAATCGAAGAACAATCAGAGAACGCTCAGGACACTGGAGTTGACCTACTCAAGGTGAGGCCTCTCTGGTTTCCCGGGTAAGTCATGCCTTAAACGGATTTTTCTCTACCTCCTGTGATAATTATTTTCTCTGATTAACAGAAGTTACATGTGTTTATAGTATAAGATTTTGAAAGCAACTCCCTCCCCATAATTAGATTTGTAAATTGCCCATAACCTTACTACTCAGAGATAACCACTTTATACATACTGAGATAACACTTTCCAAGTTTTCTTCTGTTTTTGTGCATGCATTTCCATTTTTTTAAAACTTGCTACTAAATAAGATATATTTATGAATAATTCCCTGCCATTAAATAGTTTTCTGCACCACTAGTTAAAAGGAAGCCTGGTATTTTATCTTATAGATATAATATTAGATAGTATTGCCAAACTATTCTTAGATAGAAATTTTCTGTAGTAGTTTACTGCTATTGCTGTGATAAACATCTTGGTAGATAAATCTTAGCACACAGAAATTTTAAATATTCAATTGATATGTAGGAAGCATCCAGTACTAGGTGTTGGGGTATAAAAGTGAGCAAATTAAACCTGGTACCTGCCTCCCAAAGTCTACAGCCTAGCATGGGCCAGCCCCACTAAGAGAATGAAGGGCTGAACTTCTAGGGTCATCTTAACACTTCTTTGCCTTGTTTTCTTAAAAACTGAATGCAGGTGAATTTGTTTTCTATTGCTGTCTCTCCAAGTACCACAACCTTAACAGCTTAAACACCACTTCTTTTCTTATCTCTGGGCTGAGCAGTCAAAAGTCTGGACAGGCTTGGCTGGGTTCTCTGCTGAGGGTCTTACGAGGCTAAAACCAAGGTGTTTGCTGAGCTATTTTCTCATGATCTAGGGAAGACCCTGCTTCCAAGTTCCTTCAGGTTGTTGGCAGAATCTAGATGCTGACGATTTTAAGGCACATCCCTATTTCAGAGATATTAAAATGTTCCAAAACAAGGCATCTTGAGACCAGTGAAGAATAGTAGCTCATTTAATCTTCTGAGGCATTGTTATGGGCTGGGTCTTTTTCACTCTTGCTGGATAGACAAGTCTTAAATTTGCCCAGATGGGAGCCCGCTCCCTACCACTCTCATACCACACTCAGCCTCAGCATCTCTTCCTGCAGTTTGTTCACACCAGCTGACTAAATCACTGCCTCCAAAAACACACAAGTTCACTGTCATCACTGCTTAGAGGTATGTGCTCTTTGACATAGAACATGTATTTATATTTCCGATTCATAAAACATTCTTCTGGTTCTCATTCAGGATATGGAAATTAGTGATATAAAACATTCTGTTTTATGTCATTATTATGTATTACATATGACGTAATTATTATGTATCATGAAATTTATTTCATGTAATCTGATAGAGCAAATGTCTTTCCTTAAGAAAATTACTTATGAGGGATTTAAAACATGCTTAACTTCATGTTGCTTAAAAAAAAATAGATTTGTACCACCTAAAACATGATTTAATTTATTCCAACATTCTTTTTTTCCTTTCAAATACCAGGCACATGACATATGACAATGAGTTGGCTGTCATTATTACCGTTAAATATTGAGGGCTAAGAAAGGGGTAGCACACTTTTGGCCAACCTGATATATGAAAATCCAGGTAGATAAATTATCAGCTGGTTAAAAGGAAGCACCTCTTTAATGAGTAGTTTAGTGATAAAAGGCACCTGTCCCAAAGACAGTACAGGTTAAAAACACAGTAGGTGCTATTGGGATTACAACAAAGATGTGGAAAATGTTGTCTTTGTCCTCAAGGAGTTTGTGATTTGAGTTCCAGAAGGGGAAAGAGGTGGGAAGCCCAGGAACGGGAGGGAGTGGTAGAGGTGGGGAGTAGAATACAAGAACACAAAAGAACATAAAATCAAACTTGGTATCTCCCACAGTACACAGAGCAATGCCTTTTGCACGTTACTGAACCAAATTTGGGTTCATTCTCCCATGTGCAGTAAAGCCAATCTACTGACACTGGGTTGTGGTGGAGGAAAGTACAGTGTTTACTGTGAGGTGCCAGACAAGAAGTTTGGGGCAGCTGATGCTCAAAAAACCTGAACTCCCCGATAGCTTTCAGGGAAGCATTTTTAAAGGCACGGTAAGGGAGAGGAATCACAGTGCATGTGATCAGCTTGTGCACAGTTCTCTGATTGGTTGATGGCATGGTGACAGGGCAGTGTCACAGGGGTTAATATCATCAATCCTCAGGCTCCAGTAGGTCTGGGGGCTACATCTCATGGTGATTAAGTAGTTAACTTCTTCCATTTGGTGGGAGTTTTAGCATCTATAAAACAACTCAGGAAATGTGCAACAAGTACGGTTACCTAGTTACTTCAGGGAGGAACTAAAGATTCTGTGACTGCCACACGGCTGATGTACTGTTTAAATTTTTACCAGTTCACCTGGCCCAACTGCCATTTTTGTCACTCCACAGTCATATCCTTTTAATCATCAATTCTTGAGCCAGGCTTTTGTGACTCAGGGGAGGTCTGGGAGACTACAGCTTTTCTACATGCAAAAGGCAGGCAGAGGACATGGTGGGAGCGGTCTTTTCCAAGAAGGCCCCATAGGGTCCTGCCTGGTTACATACAGTAGATGTTTAATTTCTTGAATAAATAATTGATAGACAAGATAAACATATAACAGGTTAGTAAGGAAAACAATGTTTCAATGCATTTCTGTGATACTGAAGTAAATGCAATAAAAGAATGACATTGTTTTGTTGACCATCAGATTAGCAAAGACATGAGAGAAGACATATTCATACTCTGAAGGACTCTCATGAACTTTTTAGAGAGCGTTCTGGCACAATGCATAAATATCTTTAAAATATGCATATCGTTTAATTCCCCTCCTAGGAATTATCCTAAGGAAATAATCAGATGGCAAAAAAAATTTTCCTGTAAAGATGTTGATCTCAGGTTTATAGTATTAAAAAACTAGGGAAAAAAAAACTAGAGGAAAATAAAAATTATATGCCTTTCAAAAATATTGGTTAAGTCAGAAATGGTATATTTAAACATTGGGATATTTTCACATTTAAAAAAAACCTGAATTTCTGTCTCTTATTTTAAAAATTGGAGTATCTGGTGACTCTAGGCCCCAATCCTAACGAGTAGCTATTGGCTGGAATTGGTGAGGGTTGACATTTAGGGCATACCCTCTCCAGTATGACATAATCCCCTCTGCTTCTTATCTTGCTACATTCAGCCTCTTATTTATATTTCTTGCCTGGCTCTGTCAGCATTTGAATTTGTGAGATCTGATGTAAAAGAATCATGTCACTGGAAAATGTTCATAACGTGGTGCTAAATGAGAAAAAAATGTTACCATATTGGTGATAAGTATGATCCCAGTTGTGGCGGGGGGTGGGGGCTGTGTGTGTGTGTGCGTGCGATAGGCAGTGTCGACTGAGAAAAACACACAACCTAAAAGCCACGTTAAGGTTTCTTCCGGAATATTACTGAGGACTATAGCTGTAGCCTGCGTGACAGCCTCTCAGATAGCTTTTGAGTAACTGCTCTGAGGAAGTAAGGAAGGAGACAGGATACATATGAGATTTTTCCTGGGAAGAACATCAAAAGATTACTGCTAATCACAAAGAACAGACATCTCAAGTTAATGACTTTAGCACTTTTCTGTGTATGCAAGATGCAAGGATCTGGGTTCACCGACATTATTCCTTAGATATGTATCTTATCTATGGCCAGTATCTGAAACAGAATGCTTCCTGTTGTTCTCAGGCCCACCATCAATGGGTGGCTGCAGTGGCTAACGGCTTGATTCTTGTAGAACTGCAATGGTGGAGAACATTCCCTGTCCACAGCAAAGAAATAAAAAAGCAGAAGAGGGTGTATCTAAGAGATTTTTTTTTCTTGTCCTCATTTCTTCCCTAAATTCTGAGTTGTTTGTTTTTCCCCCTTTCTAGTGTCTACATATTTTTTTTCAATTGAGGTATAATTCTCTAAATTTTGAAAATGAACTTATATCGCTTTAGTAATCAAAAGAAAGTGTTGTGGTTTTTGTTGTTGTTACTGAACTGAGCCTGGGTGTGCTTGCCCACCACACAGCAAAGCCAACTTACTGACACCAGGTAGTGGTGAAGAAAGGTACAGCATTTACTGTCAGCCCCAGCAAGGAGAATGGGTGGCTCATGTTCAAAAGACCCAAACTCCCCAGTGACTTTCAGGGAAGGGTTTTTAAAGGCAGCATTTGGGGTAAGGGCTGCAGGGCACATGACTTTATTCTGATTGGCTGGTGGTGAGGTAACAGGGCTGTGTTTTGGGAATCTTAATCATCAATCTTCTGGTTCTATCCTGTCTAGGGTCTGTATCTTGTAGTCTAGATGTAGTCACCATCCTCTGCTTGGGTGGGGGTCTTTGTTCCTGCAGAAGAACTCAAAGATATGTTTCAGATTGTTATGTACATCCCTTGGGGAGGAGCTGGGACTCTGTTTTATCCCTGAACTATTGCTCCTTGACTGTTTTTCTTCATCCCCTCACTTCCCGAATAGTAACTGCTTATGTCTGCCCTTTGGAACTCAGGGAAGACCTAGGAGACCAAAGCCTTTTTCTACAAACAAGAAACAAGGGACACAGAAGGGCTTTTGTATGTGGGAGAGCCCTGCAGGGTCCTGCTTAGTTTCAGCCTCCCCCACCCCCCACCCTTCTTTGTACTCCTCAATCCTGGGGAGGAACAGGGGGCAGGACAAGAAAGAGAATAAAGTTTTGGATAGAGAAGTTTTGGTTAATCATAAACTCAGCAGTTACTCGGTTTCATTTTTAAAAAGCAGTTGCCAAAAAGAGTTAATGAGCCCACCCATATCACATTCTTGGTCTGGGTAGGCCACTGGGGCTACTCCACCTGACATTCATCATCTCTCTCCACTACTTTCTGTGTATGTCTCTGTAAAATGCTTTCTCACTTGATGGCTTATACCCTTGAAACTGAAACCATGTACCTCAGATTGGGACTTGAACCCACGTGGCCGGGACTCGAGCTTGGCCAAAACGCAAGGTCTTCCAACTGAGATCACACACCTGGTTTCAGGATTTAATGAAGCCTCAGGTTCTTGTTTTCTCATCACAGAAAGAATTCAGTGAGAGACAAAGTGATAGGTAAGAAGTGGATTTATTTAGAAACACATTCCACAGACAGAGTGTGGGCCATCTCAGAAGGTGAGACAGGCACCAGGGCATGGGGTTGTCAGTTTTTATAGGGGTGGCTAATTTCATAGGCTAACGAGTGGGAGGAGTATTCCAGCTATTTCAGGAAGGGGCGGGGATTTCCAGGAATTGGGCCACCGCTCACTTTTTGATCCTTACGGTTGTATTACTGAGGCTCAGGGTCTAGTGGAAGTCGACTTGTCTGCCATCTTGGACCCATCTGGTTCTAATCAGTTTGTGTCATGTCCTCAGACTATGTCATTCTTTCAAAGGTTGTGCCCTGCCCCCTTCCCTCCTGTTACAAAATAATCCCGAATCATCTGAGAAGGAAATATCTTTGCAGTCAAGGACCCCCTTTCTGATTCTGATATGTTGCTTTTCTCTTTAGAACTTGGAGAATATGGTGGCTCAAAATACCACCGGGCCTGTCTTCTACCCAAGGCTCTACCACCTGATGGCCTATGTCTGTATACTAATGGGAGATGGGCAGAACTGTGACCTCTTCCTGAACACAGCCTTACAGCTCTGTGAAACACAAGGGAATGTGCTGGAGAAATGCTGGCTGAACATTAGCAAAGTATGTAGCATCAGCTAGCAACCTGGGGAAGGGGATGATCACGGGGGATGCGAAGGAGCCCCAGAAGCCCACTGCCTGGTTGGGTTTCACCGGGTGTGGAAGGCCATCAGAGGCCTTTCTAGACTCTTATGGAAAGGGGTGACATGTCCATAGGTCAGGTATTTGCACCTCCTCTTCCCCTTTGAGTCCTCATGGGACCTCCCCCCCGCCCCAGGATCTCCCCCCCACCCCCCCTTCAGCAAGATCTCCACCTTCTCACGGGCCTCACTACTTTCCACTTTGTGTTACATTTGTGTGCATGTCTTGCCTCCCCACGAGAATGTGAACTCCTAGAACGCAAAGACCACTTAGCCCCTAGCACAGTGCCTTAGACTCAGTATTTGTTGAATAAGTGAATGAATGAACACGTGTATGTGTTTATTTAAAGAGTTATGTTTCAGTATCCTAGTTTGGGCAACAAAATTCATTGTTTGTCCGTGGGTTCACCTGGTTTTAAAAGCTCAAGGACATTTGACCATTGCTGGTATTAGGCCACCCTTGACCACACAAGTTGAGGAGCACTGATGAATTCTGTGTTCTCTTTGTCTCCTCTCAGGAATGGTGGTACTCAAGCTCTGAGTTAACAGAAGACCAATGGTTTCAAACACTCTTGAGTCTCCCATCATGGGAAAAAATTCTATCAGGCAAGGTAAACATGCAAGATATTCAAAGAAACAAATTCCTGATGAGAGTTAATATCCTGGACAATCCTTTCTAACATTTCATGAAAGAGAACGAGGATGTTAGTAAGACTCATTCTCTTGTGATTAGCCCTTATTAACCTTTCTCTATAGGCAGTCTCTTCCAGGTTCCTACATCCTCCCTTCTGTTCCAGACACAGAACCAGACCTGTTGGTTTCTCCTCTTTCTGGAGGATTAGAAAGGGTCGGTAGTGTCCTGCTTTCCTTTCTCCCAGCTTCATACAAATTCCTTTTGCCTTTCATGCTGTTTTAGCTTAACCTGTTTATTTTCAGCCCATGTAAAATTGTATCAGATCAAAAAATTTCAATATCCAAATGGCACATATTGCAACAGACACACTTCTAGTTAATCTATTAAACTGAAAATGGTTAATTTTAAATGTCCAGTTGTTCATTCTTTTGTATATAGCCCAGGATTACAAATAGCAAATTCTCATCATGGTCTGTAAGGGCAAGATTTGAAAAGACACCTCTTTGTCATGTGTGACTGTAGCCTCCAAGGCTCCTCTAACGACATGCATCAAATATCTGTGGAAATACTTTTTTTTTTTTTTTTTTTGGCTGCGTGGCTTGTGGGATCTCAGTTCCCTGGCCAGGGATTGAACCCAGGCCACCACAGTGAAAGCCCAGAATGCTAACCACTAGGCAACCAGGGAACTCACAGAAATAAATTTTTTTAAATGGAAATATTAGCAACTTTGATATATCTTTTACATGCTTAGAGTTTATGTATTTAGCAAAGTCATAGCATTCAACGTCATTTCCCAGATGTCGGAGAAGCTACCCCAGAGCCATCTGTGGTCACTGTCTCTCTTTGCTGGCAGACAGCTCAGTCTTTTTTGTTTGTTTTTTGTTTTTGTCACTAGCAAACAATTTCCATCTTTTAATTTCCAGGCTTTTCTTTCTTTTTTTAATTTTTTAAATTGGGGTATAGTTGTTTTACAATGTTGTGTTAGTTTCCACTGTACAAAGTGGAAGTGGCGTTCCCTGAGACAGAGCAGTTCTTACAGGCGCTTTGTGCCTCTGCGGGCTCACGTGGGACACGTCCAGATTCAGCCCCTCTCCGCGTTGCTGCAGCTCCCTCCTGCTCGCTTGTTTCACAGACCCAACTGGCCTCCTCAAGCAGGTGCCCCAGGATTTCTATTTGTTGACTCTAGTCACCTTTTGATCCTGGAAGGAGGTTCTGACGGACATCGAGGTATCCGACATTAATGCACACCTCAGATTCTCATAGTGATTTCCACAGACACGGCCCCATGTGGGGGTGTTCCTTTCACAGGCTAGTATTTCATTGTCCTTCTGCAAAAGGTAAAGCTGTGTTTTTCCTCCTGGTAATATAACTGAGTTCTACTAAGGAGGTTGGATAATCCCAGGTGGTACCAGGGGGTTATCCAAAGAGGCCTGGGCCCTGACGTGGTGGGAAGGCCAGCTGGCTAGGAGATCAGGGCATTAGGTTCTAACATGAGCTCTGCCACTAAGCCCGTGAGCCACAACTATTGAGCCCACATGCCACAACTGCTGAAGCCCATGAGCCTAGATCCCATGCTCCACAACAGGAGAAGCCACCACAATGAGAAGCCCATGCACCACAATGAAGAGTAGACCCCGCTCGCCACAACTAGAGAAAGCCCATGCAGCAACAAAGACCCAGTGCAGCCAATAAAAAAATAAATAATTTTTAAAAGAGATTCCTTGCTTTCTAATTGCCTTCATTATTTTCTATATCATTCATCTTAATCATTCACTTATTTACTCATCCAACTAACATTTTTTTTGACTAATCACCATGCACCAGGCATTAAGTACCAGAGATTAAGATACAAAGACATAAAAGACACAATCCTTGACCTTGGTAAGCTCATAGGTCCTGTAGAGGAAACAGACACACAAATCAACCTCAGCCCATATTTCACTGTAATTACACTAGAGGTGTGTACACAGCAAAGAGCATGGTGGAGAGAGCAGCACACACAAAACCCAAGCCTCTGAAGACTTAGCTGCACTGCCTCTGACACAAAGTCATTTTGATTACCCTGCACCTTCCAGGTGAGGGTGGAGGGCAAGCATGAGTGAAGATAGGTGAGTGTGTAAGAGAGAGCAGGTGCACACGAGGAGACAAGCGCCAGCAACGCTTGGCCTAGAGCAGAGAGGTGCTTGACGTGGAGCTTATAGGAGATGTCGTCAGCCAAGCACCTGGGGGCCTGTTCTGCAGAGGCTGTGCTGTCCTCCCAATCCCAGCACACGCTCCCTCCTGGGGCAGAACCTTCCATTTACAATACCAGCACCTCCCAGATGAAGTCCTCCAGTGAGAAGCTGGGGGCTGGGTTGTGCCCTCAATCCTTCATCCTGCAAAACTTCAAAAACTCCTTTCACTTTACTTTACTGGCTTCTGACCAAGCCAAAGCAAAGACTGGAGGAGGTAGACATCGGAGGGCAGGCTGTTACTGGAAGTGCAATGAGGTAATTCCCCAGGGGCTGATCAAAGAAAGTGAGAACAGAGGAAGAGGTAGGAAAAGGCCAAACTGCAACTTAGAGATTTTACATTCCACACGTCTGAATCCAGGGGAGTGGGCATCAGGCTTTACAGGAATCCTGAGCTTGAGTTCTCACCCCGACTACACCACAAACCAGTTATGTGACCTTTTCCTCAGTCTCCTCACCTCTTAACTGAACAGGTTGTGACAGGTTCCCACCCCTGCCCAGTAGGCAGCCGTTCTCTCCTCCTACCAGCAGGCTGCACGTAGCTCTACCTTCTCCGTGGCCAGCAGATGGCAGCACCAGCTCTTTGCTCTGGCTGCGGCCCAAGGACGTTTCTGGTCAAGCTCCAAGCTTTTGTCTTCTTCAGAGGGACAGCCTCAGCCCAAACACTTAGAACCACGTCAGCTTCCACGGCAGCTCCATTCATTACCTTCCAGCATATTATGCTTCCAGCATACGGTTCTCAGGAACATCACCTGAGAAAGTAAATTCTGGCTAGAATTCTTTTTAGGAGAAGGCAGATCATTCATGAAGCTCTCAGGAATGGAGAGTAATGGAGAAGTGAAGATCTATCTTTTCTTTCTTTTCTTTCATCTTTTCTCTCTTCTTTTCTCTCTTCCTTCCTTCCTCCCTCTCCCTCTTTCTTTTTCTCTCTCCTTCCTTCCTTCCTTCCTTCCATGAGCCTGTGAACTCTCTTCCCCTCTATGAGTTCCTAGAGGGCAGAGGCTCTGTCCTCATTCCCTGTCTCCAGCACTGTGCTCAGTGCCTGGACATATACTCAGTGCTCAGGAAGTGTGAATTAGTGAATTAAACAACATTTTCATTTGATCATCTCAAGTTAATTCTTTTTTGTTTTGTTTTGTTTTGTTTGTTTCAAGTTAATTCTTACAGGCACTGGTAGAAGTAGGAACCTAGTATTTATTGAATGAGTGAACTATATGGATTTCAGGGAGATCAACAAAAATTACTTATCATCAACTCTACTAGCAAGTCTCTGTACTTGGGTTACAATAATGAATAAGAAACAGTCTGCATCGCGGTTACAGATGTCGATTTTTAAAAAAACACGGACAACATGAGAGCTGTGAGTTGAGTTTATTCAGTGCCTTACTGAGGACGATATCACAGGAGACAGCCTCTCAGAGAGGTCTGAGAAACTGTTCCAAAGAGGTAGGGGAGGAGCCAGGATATATATGAATTATTTGCTGGGAAAAAAAAAATGTCATTGAACATAAAAAGATTACTGCTAATCACAAAGAACAGACATCTCAAATTAATGATTTTAGTGCTTTTTTATGTATGGGAAGATGCAAGAATCTGGGGTCTTTGACATTTTCCCATAGATATATTTCTTAACTATCTAGGGGCCAGTATCCAAATCACAGAATGCTTCCTGTTTTCCTCCATCTTGAATTCCCCCCAGGCAACTGCAGTGGCTAATGGCTTGATCCTTATAGTACTGGAATGGCGGGCAACATTTTTTTTTTTTCTTCACACACATGTGGACCTGGGGCCTCACTGGATTGGCTCTCCATACTGCCAAGTGCTAGCTTTGTTTCCCTGGGCAAGTTATTGAACCTCTTTGTGTCTCAGTTCCCTTGTTTCTATGATGGGGATGATGACAGTATTCACCTTATAAGGCTGATGTGAGTTAATTCAGGTAAAGCACTCAGAATTCTGCTGAGGGAACAAACAGGCAATTAAAAGGCAGAGCAATGAAGGACACTGCACAGGGTTTGCTGGAGAGCAAATGTAGAGGTGCACACCCTAACGTGGCTTTAGAAGGTTCTAGAAAGCTTCCTGGAAGAGGAAATAGGACTTAGCCAGGTGAAGACGTTTCACGTCGGGACCTGAAAGGTACTCAGTGCTGGAGGAGTTTGGGGGCCATGGGGAGCCTGGGTGCTTCCACCTGGTCTGAACAGAGCTCTCCTGAGGGAGGGGAGGCGTGTGAGACCGTAGGGGGCAGGTAGGATCTGGATCACCAAGGGTCTGTGGGCCAGGCAGTTTAGGGGTTGAGACTTTACCCTGCCAGCAATTTAGGAGTCACTGTATGGCTACTGAGGACGTGCATGGATCACATTTCTCTTTTAAAAAGACCACCTTCTTTGGACGGATTGGAAGCAAGCCTGGCCAAAATGAAGGCTGAGAGATGGCTGCCATGGCAAGCTTGGAACAGAATGTCCTGCGGTAAAGAAGAGGCAGTGGAGAGAGAGATGAGGGCTCTGACCTGAAAGATATTGGAGGAGGTAGATACTGAAATCAGAGACTGGCTTTTCAAGGAGACGTTCAAAAGAAACAAGCACATAGAGAAAGACCCCGCAAGTTAAGGACTGGGACGTTTCAGACACTTGCATGGTTCCCAGTACTGGCTGAAAGAGCATCATCTTCACTCCCTGTTCCCTCTCCCACCCTCAACCCCAGCCTTTCAACCCCACCTGCCCCCCAGGATCCCCTACTCCCGGCCCAGTCTGCCATCTCTGTTGATGGTCCCAGTCACTGATCACCATGACGCTTCTCTAAGTCCCCAGCCTCTCACGTTCTACCAGAGCCCTCTAACATTCTTCCTAATGCTTCTCAGACCGCTCCTCCTCATCTATATTCCCACCACTGCTGAAAATCCAGTTCCTTCATCTCTGACCAAGCTCTGCGACAGCCACATAATTCATTGGCCTCACAGCTTTAGATTTCTGCCCTCCACCAACTGACAGCATAAGCTTGCTAAAAAACAAATCCCCGTTTTGTTACTCCTCTATTTACAATCCTATCTGCCTTCAGGACAACATTCCAATTTCTTAGCCTAGAACGTGAGGCTTTCAAGGCCTGGCTCCCCACCAAATCCCATGATGCAATCACATGGACCTCGCTCACTCTCACCCTGAAACTATAGGCTGGTCCCTTCACCTGGAATGCTCTTTACCTGAATCTTTAGGGCTTCCCCCATCTTGCTTTCAAATGCTTCTGCCCCCGAGTTGTGTTCATCCTTGTATTCTCCAGCCAGTTATCCTTCCTCCTTAGAGCTGCTGTCACATGACTGCCTGGAGCGGCTTGTGTGGGGCTGTCTCCTCTCTGAGCTCATCAAGGGTGGAGATCCTGTCCCCCTCCTCTTCGTATCCCCTTGGGGATACACTTGGCATAGGGTCAAGCATTAGAAGGCGGTCGGCATGCTCTGCCTTGTTCATAGCTGCATCCTACATGCCTTCAGTGTGTGGGGCACAGTAGGCAGTAACTGTTGACTGAGTGAGGAGTGAGCTCCATCTATCCACTGGAGAGTGGTGTTCACCAGGACCACCGCTGGGAGGTGTAGCCCCATCCCCACCCACCACACCTCCATAGCCAGAGAAGAAAGGGGTGTGGGGAGATGGTGTGAGCATGTGTGTGTGTGTAACCTGGCACAGCTATCTGTAAGTGTGATCATTCCTGCATGGGCTACACCATCGTCGTCCAGTAGAACTTTCTGTGGTGAAGGAGATGCCCTCTCTCTGCACTGTCCAGTGCCACCTGTAGCTATTGAGTGCTTGAAATGTGGTTAGTGCAACCGAGGATCTGAACTTTAAATTTAATTTTAATTAATTTAAATTAATGATCGCATGTGGACAGTGGCTATCTAGGACAGTGCAATAAGGGCATTAACCTTAAAATACCAAAACAGAACCACTGAAGGTTGTTGAGCTGGGATATTTCTATGGCAGAGAATAATACCAGCTTGGGGCTTCCCTGGTGGCGCAGTGGTTAAGAATCCACCTGCCAATACAGGGGACACGGGTTCGAGCCCTGCTCTGGGAGGATCCCACATGCTGTGGAGCAACTGGGCCCACGTGCCACAACTACTGAACCCTGCACGCCTAGAGCCCGTGCTCCGAAACAAAAGAAGCCACCACAATAAGAAGCCTGCACACTGCAGTGAAGAGTAGCCCCTGCTTTCTGCAACTACAGAAATCCTGCGCACAGCAACAAAGACCCAATGCAGCCAATAAATTAAAAAAAAAAAAATACCAGCTTGGATCAGAGGGGAATTAGTAACACATAGGAGGAAATGTATCAGGCCAGTTAGGCTAAACCTCTTATTGATATGTATTTCACCAATTAATGTGATTCCAGGAGGCCAAACTAGTGCTTAATAACAGATCAGATGGTAGTCTAATGCCCAGGTTATACAGTGGCTAGGTTGCTTTACCAGGCCTTTGCCTGCACATGAAGGGATCGCATTTTGCAATGACTTTAATGCATGCCAGCCCGCAGGGAGGAGGAGGCCTGAAGGGTGGCCCTGGAAGAGTCACAGTCTAAAAGCTTGAAATTAATTGAAATAGAACATTTCCAACGAACCCAAATCTTTCACTTTCTCTTATGGTATTTTTCACAGAGGACATGGAAGGAGGCCAGTTTTTTCCAGCCAAGTGTTAGCTCTCTTAAGTTTACTTCACTTTTCTCCCTTGGGCTTTTTGCTCTCTTGCTCAACCTCAATTAGCCAACATTCAATCATGAGCTCAGCCTCCGGTCTGAGCCTGGTGTGTCCCGAGGTGTCCTGTGTCAGACAATTCACACTGTGCCCTCTGCAGTGTGTGCTCCGTCCCAATGATGCGGTTCTTACCCTTTAACCCGGGAGCTCGGTTTAGCTGCCTCAGCGAAAGGACACAGAGCAGCGTGGCACTCGCTGGCTGCCAGCACCCCGTGCTCCACAGATGTTTCACATTCTTTGAGACCAAGATCCTTGAATACACTTTTCAGAGCCACTTCCTCCTCTGCCAGACCCACTTTCTTCAGGAACGGCTTGCACGTAAAAACGACCAGGGCTTTTACTCTGAGGGGAACATCCAGACGTGTTATAAACACAGTCTCTGGGGTTCTGCTGGGCCAGCAAGAGCAAGGACAGCGTTTTGCAAAATGACCCATGTTCCTCTGGGTCTACCGCACATTCTAAGCGATTCCCTACAAAATAAGTTTAGATTTTCTTTCATGTAGTTGAAAGAGACTGTAATTAAAACAAACACAAAAACTCACAAGGCTCCCCACCCCACCCCCCGCCCCTTCTATTCAAAGCAAGAGAAAGAACCTAGATTAAATCTAGATTCAAAACTCAGTCTCCAGGGAGTCCTTATCAGGGGAAGAGAAACCTCAGGCCTTAGCTTTGCCGTGTCCCCGGTGCCCACAGCAGAGCAGTGATTCAGGTACACGTGCCTGAAGTTAACACCCCAAAGGGCAAAGTTACCACAAATGTGTTAGCCACACAGCACTGGATGGCTGGGCTCAAAAGCATATGTAAGAATATTAAACCTGTCTGGGACTTCCCTGGTGGCTCAGTGGTTAAGAATCTGGCTGCCAATGCAGGGGACATGGGTTTGATCCTTGGTCCAGGAAGATCCCACATATCTCGGAGCAACTAAGCCTGTGCACCACAACTACTGAGCCTGTGCTCTACACCCTGCGTGCTGCAACTACTGAAGCACACGTGCCTAGAGCCCGTGCTCCACAACAAGAGAAGCCAGTACGGTGAGAAGCCCTCGCACCTCAATGAAGAGTAGCCCTTGCTCACCATAACTAGAGAAAGCCTGTGTGCAGCAACAAAGACCCAGTGCAGCCCCCCAAAATAAATAAATAAATAGTAAATTAAAAAAAGAATATTAAACCTGTCAAACCTCCTCTTCCCAGATGCTGGGAGATTAAAAAAAAAAAATCCACACCTTCCTTACATTCTGCAATAAGAAAGGCCAGATCCACAAAGCCCACAGTGAAGGGATGGATGGACAATTAAATCGAAACCCTGAGCCAAGAAGGGACAATAGTTTAACATCCTGTTTGCAGGAGGAAACAGAGGCTGGAAGCAGCTGCTCCCCTGGGACTCTCGGAACTTGAAAGATTTGTGTTTCCTTCTTGTAAACACAGCCAGGTCTCCTGGAGGTTCTAGAGCTCCCTCCTGCCTTCCGCTCCAGTTGTTTTTCTTACAACATGACTCAGTCCAACTTGAGAGCAGCCTTTTGCCAGGACGCGAGGAGAGGAGAGGAGCTTGATCGCCTCCTTCATCACCCTCAGGCTTAGGTCCCATTTCCAGGTCCAGGGGCACTTGTCTCTCGTCCTGCACTGCTTTTCTTCTTTAACGGTTCATACAGACAAACAACAATTACAGTACCACTTGTGATAGACAAAACAACTGGTTGTACGACTTTTGTTTTTGGTGTTTTGTTTTGGTTTTTTGGCCGCGCAGCATGCAGGATCTTAGTTCCCCTGCCAGGGGTTGAACCCGCCCCCCTTGCAGTGGAAGCTGTGGAGTCTTAACCACTGGACTGCCAGGGAAGTCCCAAAACAACACAACTGGAAACAACCTAAATATCCAGAAACGGTTTGCAACTTTCTGACACATCTGTTACCCAAAAGCTGGATTCGCCTCTTGGTGGGTGTCAAGCCAATAGATACAACCAAGCCAAAGATGGGGAGAAGGAAGGATTTGTTATTACTTGCAGCAAGTAAGGAGAACACCGGGGACCTTTCCCAGAGCGGTATGTCCCTGAACAGCAAAACGGGGGAAGTTTTAAGCTAAGGATACAGGCACATTCATAAAGGGGCCTGGGCAGAGGAGAACTCAGCATAGAACTGGGGTGAAGGTGGACAGAGGCCAAGCGTTAGCTGATTGAGGTCAGGAGGGTCAACATCATCATTCCATCCTCCACCTGGGAGGGGCCTTAGTTCCTGTAGAACTCAAACATGTATTATTAAGTAGGGGAAGCAATTAGGAGGAACTAGGACTCCACTTTATCGCTGCACTAGTGTTCTCCACTGCCTTTTCTCTGTTCCTGCATTCCTTTGTTCCCTAAAGATCATTAATTACTGAGACCTGCTGAAGGGCAAGCACTGTGGCCAGGCTGAGGTCACAAAATGGCTTAGGCCAAAATGGCTTCTCTTACGTCAAGAAAGCCATGCCTGGTTCTCTTTCTCTGAGGACCTGCTAACCTATCTGCTTATGCATCTATACAAGAGAAGGCCTTGGACTTCCCTGCTGGCGCAATAGTTAAGAATCCACCTGCCAATGCAGGGGACACGGGTTCGTGCCCTGCTCTGGGAAGATCCCACATTGCTGCCCAGCAACTAAGCCCGTGCGCCACAACTACTGAGCCCACGTGTCACAACTGCTGAAGCCCACATGCCTAGAGCCCACATTCCACAAGAGAAGCCTTACTGCAGTGAGACGCCCATGCACCACAGCAAGAGAAAGCCCGTGCACAGCAACGAAGACCCAATGCAGCCAATAAATAAATAAATAAATTTTTTAAAAAAGGGAAGGCCTTGCAGGTGTTAATAACAACAGCCTCGTTCTTTTGTACTCACACGGATGCTTCTTAGACACAATGTCAAGGGGAGAAAGTAGCCCCATTGTTGTTTTTAAAACAGGCAAGACATCTTTACTGGAACCATGTTGATATTCTGATTAGAAGAAACCATCTGGAAAAAGGCCATTTTTGAGACAAGGGGAAATTTGAGTATGAATGGGGTATTAAATGAAATCAAGGAATTGCTTGTTTATATGTATTTTTTTTAATGTTTCCATTAAATGTGACGGGACATTATGGTTATGTAATAAAATGTCCATATGTCTTAAAGATACACACCAAAGGATGTAGGGGTGAACTGATATGATTTAGAGATTTGTTTTAAAATAATTCAGAAAAAGGAAAAAGAAAAAAGGGATGGATGAAGTGATTACTGAGGATGGGGATATGGAAGCTGATTTTACTATTCTTTCTTTTTTTGTGCATGCTTGTGAGACAGGAAGGGAGCAGGGCACAACCTTTAAAAGAATGACAGCCATTGAGGACAGGAAATAAACTGGTTAGAACCAACTAGGTCCAAGATGGTGGACGACTGACTTCCACTAGACCTTGAGCCTCAGTGTACACTCACTGTAACATATCAGCATGTGATAAGTGCCCCACCCACAGGCACCATGACAGCTCCAAGTCTGACCAAAAAAGGCCAAAAAGTGCAGTGGCCCAATTCCTGGAAGTCCCTGCCCCTTGCCCCAAATAGTTGGAATAATTCTCCCACTTGTTAGTCTATTCCCCAACCCTATAAAAATTGACAACCCCATACCCTGGGACCTCTCACCTTCTGAGACGGCCCACACACTGTCTATGGAGTGTGTCTCTTCCTGAATAAATCTTCTTCCACTTTACTATGGCTCACTCTTGAATTCTTTCCTGCATGATACCAAGAGCTCACCCTTGGTGGCGGTCCCAGAGACTAGCCTGAGATCTGGGATGTGACCATCCTCTTGCACCCTACTTTCTTTCCTGCAATATTTAAAATTCTTAGTAAAAAATCTTGAATATGCAGGAAGATCTTGTGTGGGGGAACCTGCTGTATGATCAGGATTGCTGTTCTCTTGCTCTCTGCACAGCCCCTGCTCCCAGTCCCTGCCTCATCTATACCCTACTCACCTGACTGACCTTACCTCTTAATCATAGAACCTAATCGGTAACCGCCCACGTGCTTGGCCCCCACTTACTCTTCCTCTCCCTCTCCCCAACACCCAGCTTGTGACTGTTCTAATCCTTAGGCCAGAACGGCTCCATCCAGCCTGTTTATCTCAGGGAAACATCTGCCCCAGGAGGCTATGAGGGACTTGCTCGTCCCCTGGTTTCCCTGGTAACCAATAAGCCAACCTGATGTCAATTCCCCCTATAACTGGTAGCCTCCCCCTCTCCCTAGAAGAAGACTGCTGCCTCGTCTTGCCTGCTGTCAGCCTTCCACTGTGCTGTGTCCTCCAGGACCTTGCTTCAGACGTGTAAGCTCCTCTCTCCTATAAACCACTGACATCTCTGTCGATGCCTCCAGGTTCTTTCTTCAGTCTCACAGCTGGGCAGCTACAAGCCTTGCAGGCCTGAGGTGCACCCAACAATTGTCGAAAGAGCCAGGAGGCCGAGGAAACTCCCATGAGGGCTGAGATGTTGGGAAGTAAGGATGGGGAATGGAAGGTTGCTGGGGAAATCCCAAGGTGATCGTGTGCTAGTGTGTGGAGCCCTGTGGCAGTTGTCCTTGATGAATGGGGACCACCAAGAGAGTACGGAGACACCCCTAAGGGTATTGCAGAGCTACTGGCCTCCATTACAGCGGGAGAAAAGAAGTTAGACAATAAGGCAGTGGTTGCAGCTGTGGGCTGGCCATTGCTTGCTGCGTCAAGAAAGGCCACAGATGCTGAACTAGCAGCCAAGGCTGAGGTTAGGCATCTAGAGGAGGAATTAAAACTTGAGACAAATGCTAGGCTGGCCCAAACTGAAACTGCAGACACATTAGTGGCCAGATTGAGGGAACAAGATGGGAAGTTAGAGACATTAGCCTGCTGCGTGGTGCAGCTAAAGGGGATGTGGCTTCCCTGACAGAGAGTCCAGCTGGTCATGTCCTATCCAGACAGGGACCCCAAAGTGTGGGACCCTACTGAGAGCACTGATGAGGAAGAAGATTGGGATGAGGTCATAGGAGTCCCTGTCTCAGTGAGGCCAGTGGCTGGCCCTGTGGTGACCACCAAATACAAATATCAGCTTAGACCAGAGTATAGATGACAATCTGCTCCCTCCCCAAGAGTAAGGCAAACTGGCCACCTTCAGGGACTGCACCCAGACTGAACTAGTTGAATTGGGCAACAAATTTAGACAAAAAAGAGAGGGAATCAGTCATGGCTTGGTTGCTGCATATCTGGGATGTCAGTGGGGAAGGCCTTATATTAACTGGCCAGGCTATATCAAAGATGACCTCTGTGACTAGGCACCTAGCCCTTTGGCAGTGTTCACGTGGGGCCATCAATAAGGAAAAAGTGATTTCCCTGCTCTCTTAGGTAATGACTGCCTGCCACACCACCTGGCCCAGTGAAGGCCCATGTATTGGCAAACCATGGAAAAACTACAGGATGTGTTAAGAGAACTAGGCATGAAACATGCTGTATGTGCCCAGCACTACCGGGGCCCAGACGATGAGGTATTTACAGCAGACATGAAGAACACGATCCTCAGTCTGCTTCTGGGCAATGGTATGGGGCTCTAGTTTGCACCCTGAGTCCCTCAGTAGAGCACTCAGTTGCTCGGGTGGTGCAAACAATAGCAGAGCTGGGAGAAATGGAAAAGATACAGCACCAGGGGATCAGAGCCACTAATTCCCGAGACATGGGAGAATGAAGCAAGGCTCCTTCTTGCTCCTTTCAGGGACTCACCTGAGTAACTAGAAAACAGATGTTGCAGGACCTAGTTGCGGTGGGGACCCCTATGACCAAGATAGATAAGCGGCCCAATGATACATTAGTGGAGCTATGGCAGAAGCTAAAGCCGGAACAAAGACTGCTAAAAGCACACATACAGTGTGTAACAGTTCAGTGTAATTGATAAAATGCATAGCCTCTAAAATGTTTCTCCACTGACATACCTCTGAGCTTGTCTGATTAGTTTTCCCCCAACAAAGATAACTAGGCATATATATGTGTGTGTATACACACACACACACACACATTAAGTAGGCCTAGCACAGAGGGACATGATGGACCTAGGGCAGGCAGCAACCACCCTGGTATCAAGGGACAAATATTTTGATTACCAATGCTCTCCATCGAAAGATTTGCAATCCAAAGGGGAAAATGATAGAAGAAATGTTCACATATGAAGGTATGAAGTTATTCTGATCTATACATAATTTCACGTGAACTTTAGGCTAACCAAAACAGCCAGTTTGTGGCCTACTAAATGTACTGTACATCTGCTTTAACCATTAAAGTACATTTAAAAATCCCAATTATGATTTAAAAATCCTTGAGCTGATTTGGCAAGGGATGTATCCATTGGGTCCTACCATACTTATGAAGGGCAAATATCTGTTCCCTTTGTTGCAGAGCATTCTGAAGTTTTTCTTCTGAGGTCAAGGTGTTGTGCGTCATTGGTAGCCAATAGTGTTGAGTCCCCAGAATGGCAACGTTCACAAACTAGAGCCAAAATTGTATTTTTAAGTTCAGATTGTATCCAAGTTTCCTGACTTTCCCCCTTTTTTTTTTCTTTCTTTCTTTTTTAATAAGTACGAGCCCTCGTATATCTCAAAGCCAGTGGAAAAAAAATCAAAAATCAAAAATCAAAATTAACTATGGTTCAGGCATCCAAAATAGAGGAGGATGGCCATATAGATGTGATTTCAGACACATTCCTGTATGACTGAAAACTTGAGTTATCTTAACTGTATTACAGACTAGGACAAAAACCATAGGCAGGAGTGATATCATCTCAGAACGTGGTTACTGCCTGTATTTGGCTTGACGGTCATGATCTCCCCTGTGTTGTGCCTGTTAGATGTCTTACAATTCATCCTTAGCCTGAGCAGAGGAAATCTATTCGTGGACTGGGCAGCATCGATGGCCTCACTGCAAAATGAGTAATTGCTGGGTCTACAGCGAGATGCCATTGGTGTCCTCCTCTGCACTTCCACAGAAAATTGATCTGGCTAATGCAACTGTATGGGGACAGCTGGCAACATGGGGGAAAGACTCTCACCATCTTCCTGTCCCGCATGCCAATACGTCAAGACTCTCACTGGTAAACATTACTGTATTACACATTTTACACTTTGCCAGGATTACTGCCTATGAACCCCTCCCCCCCCCAGGCTATGTTGTGTGGAGCAGAATAGGCTGGCTCCCGGCCACACAAGTCCAACTAGTGGAATTAACTTCTCTGTTTGGAAAGAACTAATGGGTCCACCCCTAATGGTACCCAACATAACAAGGGCTGACAGACCTGTACTGTGACTGCTGACACCTAGCTAGGCCACCAGAACGTTTCCTTTAAAGCTGAGGCCTTCCCCCTACCCCATGGGGGTGACTCCGGGTTTGTGGAGGCCAGAGGTGGCCTTCCCTCATAACTGGACAGGATGCTGCTGCCTTTGACTTCCTCTCCACTGACTAGATAAGCGTTTGGCTCCAAGCTTTGCCCACGTGCTGGAGAGCTACTATCTTTAGCATACTAGGTGTCTTACTCTTAATCTGCTTTAGCTGCTGTTTCTGTATTGTATTTGTGATATCTAGTTGCAGTGCACCTCTGCATACCTGACCCCAGGGATATCTTGGAAGAGGGGTGGACCAAGATTGTGGGGGTCGAGCAGGGTATGTAGGGGTGGAGTGTATGATCAGGCCACTCAAGGATGGCTGCTCGCTTGCTCTCCGTACGTCTCCTGTTCAATCAGTCCCTGCCTCACCTGACTCCCTCTTCATCATAGAACCTACACAGTAACTGCCCACATGCTTGCCCCCCAGCTCCTGCCCACAGCTAGTGATTGTTCTAATTCTTAGGCCAGAACAGCTCCACCCTGCTAGTTTATCAAAGGGAAACACCTGCATGGGGCAGTCTTAACCAGAGGGGCTAGAAGGAATCTGCCCCTCTGCTGGTTTCCTTGGTAACCAATAAGCAAACCTGGTGTCAATTCTCCCTAATAACTGGTAACCTCCCTCTCCTCCCGGTAGCCAAGACTGCTGCCCTGCCATTTGTTCCTAAATCCGGTTAGCAACGTAATCACCAAGAGCAGTCAGAAGGGGGCCTATGGCAGTAAGGGGGCAAGAGAGTACCTGAGGTTCCCTTTTTAACACTAAGCCAGCTCTCTCGGGGCTGTAGTCACCCTCAGAAATATGTATGTATGTGTTTGGTTGGTATGTTCCTTGTGCAGCTTGGATGTCAGAGGCCCAGCAGAAGGAAACTCCCCAGTACTTAGCTCTAATTTGGGAGAAACCAAAAAAAAAACTTGATTTCATTACTGCCGCCCTTGTGTGCTGGGGGAAGCACCTCTGTTCTTTTTTTGCCACATCACACATGATGCGGTTCACAGTGAGACTCACTCCTGCAGGTGATCCTGCCAGCTCAAGAAAGCATCCAGTTATGAAAGCCAGGAGCTCATTGTGAAGGTATGGTAATTTATAAACTAAGTCACTGGAAAACTTCAATGCGTTATTAGTAAAGTGTTATTTGTGACACAGCTCTCAATTTATAAAGTCACCATATAATCTTCCAAACTGAGGTTAAGGCCCCTGGGTATCTGTCTCTACCACCTATACAACCACCTCCCTCATTTCACCCACGTAGCACCTTTATCTAAAAAAGAAAGAAGTTAGGTTCTTCTCTTTGGTGAGAGAGGCCACAGGGCAGAGTGATAAAAACACAAAGCTTTGGATTAAACAGTGCCAGCCCCAGCTCTGCCTCTCTGGACCTTATTAGCTGAGTGACCTTGGGCAAATTATATACCCTAAGCCTGCACTGTCTTTTTTTTTAATTGTAGTATAGTTGATTTACAATGTTAATTTCTGCTGTACAGCAAAGTGATTCAGAATATATACTTTTTTAATATTCTTTTGCATTATGGTTTATTATAAGATATTGAATATAGCTCCCTGTGTTATACAGTAGGATCTTGTTATTTACCCTTTCTACATACACTAGTTTGCATCTGCCAACCCCAAACTCTCCCTCCATGCCCCCCTCATCCCCTCCATTGGCAACCACGTCTGTTCTCTGTAAGTCTGTTTCTGTTTTGTAGATAGGTTCGTGTCGTATTTTACATTTCACATATAAGGGATATCATATGGTATTTGTCTCTGACTTACTTCACTTAATATGATAATCTCTAGGTCCGTTCATGTTGCTGCAAATGGCATTGCATTCATTTTTATGGCTGAGTAGTATTCCACTGTATATTTGTACCACATCTTCTTTATCCATCCGTCAATGGACATTTAGACTGTTTCCATGTCTTGGTCATTGTGAATAGTGCTGCTATGAACATGGGGGTGCGTGCATCTTTTTGAATTACAGATTTATCCAGATTATGCCCAGGAGTGGGACTGCTGGATCTTATGGCAACTCTATTTTTAGTTTTTTGAGGAACCTCCATACTGCTCTCCATAGTGGCTGCACCAATTTACATTCCTACCAACAGTGTAGGAGGGTTCCCTTTTCTCCACACCCTCTGCAGCAGTTATTATCTGTAGACTTTTTAATGATGGCCATTCTGACCAATGCGAAGTGATACTTCATTGCAGTTTTGAATTGCCTTTCTCTAATAATTAGTGACGTGGAACATCTTTTCATGTGCCTACTGGCCATCTGCATGTCTTCTTTGGAGAAACGTCTATTTAGGTCTTCCGCCCATTTTTTGATTGAGTTGTTTTTTGACATTGAACTGTATGAGCTATTTAAACATTTTGGAAATTAAGCCCTTGTCGGTTGCATCGTTTGCAAATATTCTCTCCCATTCTGTAGGTTGTCTTTTTGTTTTATGGTTTCCTTTGTTGTGCAAAAACTTTTAAGTTTTGATTAGGTCCCATTTGTTTATTTTTGCTTTTGTTTCCATTACTCTAGGAGATATATCCAAAAAAACACTGCTGTGATTTACTGGCGTTGGCTTTCTAAAAGTGGGTTTAAGATTAGTACAACTAGCATTAACTCATAGTGCTATAGAGTAAGAAATGCAAAGTGCCTGGCACACAGCAAGTATTTAGTAGCTATTATTTCTATTATGTCACCTTCTCTCACCTCTACTGTGGCAAGCTCTTTGAGAAGCTGTGTGTCCCTTATGGTTAGCACAGTGCCAGCTGTAGGATAGTTCGCAAATACAGATTTGTTGAATGGATAAATCCAGCTATCCATCATCCATCTAGTCAACATCTGTTGAGCAACTGCTAATTGCCAGGTACTGCTCTACATACTAAAGATGGATCAGTGAACAAAAGAGCAAGGTTCTAGCCTCTCAGTGCTTATGTTCTAGTAGGCAAAACAGATAAGCACATACATAGTTTGACAGGGAGAAAAACAGAACATGGTTAAGGGGTTTAGGAGAGAGCCAGGGGTGGGTGAGCTTGCTTTTTTCATATCACAGAAGGTCTCTCTGAGAAGATGACATGCAAACAGACATTTAAAGGAAGTGAGGGAGCAAACCACACAAATGTGCAGAATGTTGTTCCAGGCCAAGGGAAGAGCAGGTGCAAAGGGCCTGAGGCAGGCACATGTGTGGTGTTTCTGAAGAATGACAAGACTGTGTGGTTGGAGCAGAAAAAATAAAAGGACAGGCTTTGACCTCTTCTTCACTTGATTAAAAATGAGCACACAACACACTCCAGTAATTGAAAAACATGTATTAAAATATTCACAGAAGTACAATTGAAAAAGAAAAATTAACATGTTCGTGATGGTTTTTTTTTTTTACCTAGCTGAATACACTTCCACTGAAAAACTACAGATAGCTTGAAATTTTAATCTCAAATAATCCCTTTTAGATGCCCCCTTAGAAAAAAATCACGTGCAGTTTTAAGAGGTCTCATTCTGCCAAAAATCAGACATGGAAAGGACAGCCCTGTCATTTGGAAGCAAACCCACTGTTGTCATCTGTGTCCAGGGAAGATGAGGCTGCAGGGACACAGGAGAAAGGGTCAAAAGATCCACAGGAGGTGGTGTGAGGAGTTTCAGAAAAAGCCCCAACCCTGAGGTGCTCCACCTAAGTGTGAGCAGCTTCCCTCAGACAACTGAGTCACAGATCCAGAGCGGGTGGCTGGTAGCTGACCACCCTTGCCCCACGGAGGAGGGTGGATCGGGCTCATGGGGGAGGCAGGGGAGGGAAGACCCACTGCCATGGTTAGCTGAAATGGGGGCTGATGCTCTGAGTGGCAGCTTCGGAAACATGCAGAGAAAATTTGGGCTCTTGCTATCAGGAATGTATGTACAGTAGTTTCATCGGACCTGTTGTGAACAGAAGATAAGGAGAATCCCCTTTTCTCTGTAAAAAATGACTGTGAGGAAATCACACATATTAATGCACACACTTGGTCTCGCCACAGCGTGTCTTCCCTCTCCCTGAAGTCCTGGATGGCTGTACACTTCTCACAGTGAGAGGGCTTACCAAGAGTATCGTCATCCTGGCATCAGCCTGAAAAATGGTACCATCCTCCGCCCACCCCACACCCCTGCCTCCACTTCCCAACACACAGAAAAGTCTCCTAAAGGCTCCAGCAGTTTTCACCATGGAGGCAGAGAAGCC
Organism: Hippopotamus amphibius kiboko; assembly: GCF_030028045.1. Lineage (NCBI taxonomy): Eukaryota > Metazoa > Chordata > Mammalia > Artiodactyla > Hippopotamidae > Hippopotamus > Hippopotamus amphibius. The sequence continues at coordinate 138,828,395 of NC_080188.1, read as the reverse complement.
TCAGGGTGCAAGGCAAAGCTGACCACTTTGCAGAACTGTCTCGGTTACGTGCTCGCGGCCCTCTCCTGCGCGGGGCCCGTGAGCACAGAAGAGGGAGGCGCAGCAGAGCTAGCAGGGTTTCCTCCCACACGCAGCACAGCCCAGCTGCAGCAGCTTCAGAGATGGCAGGTGGGTGTGATGACAGAAGCCGGTCCCTGCTTACCTACATAGCAACGGAATGTAACTTGGAGCATCCCGGGAATAACAACAAACAGTCCCTCAGAAAATGAAAGACCACATGGTATGGGGCGGAGTTTGTTTTGTAGCTCATACACCCTTTCTCTATGCAACCACCTCCTGCACACTTTTAAATCGAAATCCTTCTTTATTCCCTTAGAACTCAGCCTTCAAACTCCCTCACAAAGATGACGGGGGGGGGGGGGGGGGGGGGGCAGCTCTTAGGGGACCTCAAGGAAATGAGAGAAAAACTAGTATTACCCGTCATCCCCACTTACCCAAACACGTTCTGGGACCGAATTATCGGTATTCTTCCTGTAACTGTGGGCTTTCAATTTTAAATGAAAAAAATTCTTTTAAAACAAAATCCAGAAAATGGGGAAATGACAATGTAAGTGTTTAATGATTTCCACCATGAAACACACAGGTCTGAGATGGGGTTGGGCGGGGGAGGGGCGGTAGCCAACGGGAGGAAATAAATTGAGAAGGGTGCCCAAACTGCCTAGATTTTTCTTCATCTCCTTGCTTATCCATTCCGTGTAATGTGGGTGGGGGAAAAAAGGAAGGGAGGAAGGGAGAAACAAAGAACAAAAAACCAGGAACAGAGAAGAAATTCCCAAAGCAGAAGTACTAGCCTTGTTTGCGGATTTAAAAAATCCAGACCAGACCTTCTTGAACCTCAAAGGCCTTGGAGCCATCATGAAGCTATCACAGGAGCCAGGACTGAGCTGCTCCCTGCTGCAGCTTTATAAAGAAGCATGACTGAAGCCTTACAGAAATTCTCTAGAGAGAGCGCCGCGATATTGGAGACTGCCAATCTAATTATTCCATTTCTGCCTACTTAGAAGGAAGTGAAACTAGCTCCTTCGGCTGTATGGGGACTCTTATTACAAGTAGGAAAGACTTCAGCAAAGAATATAACATACCTTTTGCTCTCCAAATGGTACAGTACTCCTCAAGCCAGGCCTGGGTTCTCTACTTCAATTATGTATTGATTATGGTATTGATCTAAAAGTACCTGGAAGGAAGTGACTTCTGATATCGATCCTTTGCTAATCTTGCTATGATGAATCCACAAATTAAGATGATTTGCTTACAGGGTGTAATGTTATAGTCTACACAACACAGAAAGCAAAAAACTGCCTGTATTTTAAAGAGAAAAACAGCAACAAAAACTTTCACACTGTCTTCAAGTGGCATAGCGAACGGATGCTTTCTAAAAACAACCACCAAACAGGCGGTGCACCCTGGGCCAAAGGCCACCCTGAACATGCTTCCATCACAGTATCTCCACTGTAAAGTACAATAAACGTGAAGGCGGGTTAAGCCCTTACATGAAAAGGCCAGGTCTGTTAGAATACTGAAAGATCTGCTACCGTCTCCATTAAGGCAAACCACATCTAAATGATGGTGACAGGAATGTGTCTGAATTTTCTCAACTGTAAATGACCCTGAAGGAAATACAAAAACAGCAAGACAACTTACATATACGTAGAATCATACCATCTCTTCATCATGCAACACTGGCTCCTTGCATCAGGAAGATTAAATAGAATATTTATACATATCCTTTATACACTTTTTTTTCTCCCTCTATGAATAAACATGTGCTTGTCCGTGTCCAGGTTTCCAAGGCCACACACGGTTATGGGCTACATTTTCTGCACAAGAGTCCAGAGTTTGGATTTGTTTCTTGCTTGGGGTGTCATCAGGGTCTTCTCTCAGTTTTTCCGGATGTCCGCGTACACCACAGACTCTGACTTGTTAATCTTGTCGCTGTGCTGTCCGCCAGAGTGGTCTAGCTGTGCATATATGACTGGGCCCTGGAGAAGAGATGTAGAAGAGGTTTGCAAAAACTGGCGGCCCCATTACGAGCAGGGACAGAAGCAATGATTAAAGTGATATTGTTAGGGTTTCAGAGCAAAGAGTTCCCTCTTTTGCATGTCTTCAGGAACATATGTTCCTTCTTAGGAACAGTATGTCCAGGACTGACTATTTTTTTTCCCCAGGACTGACTTTAAAACAAGATTGGATATACGTGGTAATTGTTCAAGCTGGTACACAGAGATTTGTTACATTATTCTGTCTACTTTTTTGCATCCATTTTAAAATTTCTATAACAATATTCCTTCTCAGGAGTTACCCTTATCTTAATACCTGTCTCAGAATTCCTCAACTCTTATAATTGGGATCACAGTCTCAAGAACAAAGATGGGCACGTCTGTCAACCTGAGACCTACTGAAATCATGACTTCCAGAATGATACAAGAAACCAACATATTTGGTGCCACTTGAAAATACAATCAATTTGAACCAGTCACTTTATAGAAATAGGTACTTTAAAAAACTTCAAATATTCTCCCATACACCTACTTATAGTATAATTCTTCTAGTCTAATCTTATCATGACCAATAAAAACATTGCTTCTTGTATATCTAAGATCAGGTAACCATTTTTCCTGTTTTAAAATTTAAAATAACCCAAAAGCCACAATCTACAGAGCTAAAAGGAAAAGCCTACGTGGACTAAGGCAGAAGAGGTCCTACCCTCAGCAATTAGGAAGAGTGCAGTCAGGGTCCCACTCAGGACAGCAAGGAAAGGTGGCCTGGGGCAGAGCAAGTCCTCTGACCCCTGGGGAAGGAGGGGAGGCTGGGGGTTCAAATATCAGATGGGTGGTTGCAATTCACAACCCTTACAGTCCCTTCCAACCCAGAGATTCTAGAATTGTAAACAACAACAACAAAACAGACCTGTTTTAGGGGTAAAATGAAGTTAATATAACCCAAAGTCCACTTTTCTCCCAATGCAGGGCATCTCTCCTTGAATAGTCCACGACTGTACTTAAGCTTTCAACTTTGAAATCATAAGCTCAGTAACCAAAAGCATGTGGTTTAAAATAAACATCCTTGACATTGTTCTATATGAATCTGTAATGGTGGATTCATGACATATGCATTTGGTGAAACCCATAGAAATGTACAACACAGAGAGTGAACCTCAACATGAACCCCAGACTTCAGTTAGTAATACTGTTTTCTACATTAATTCATCAATTGTAACAACGTACCACAACAATGCAAGCTGTTAATAACCAGGGAAACTTTGGAGAGGAGGGAGTATGTAGGACCTCTTTTTCCTTTCTGTTAGATTTTTCTGTAAACCTAACACTGCTCTAAGAAATAAAGTCTATAAGAAAAAGAAAAAAAAAAATGGAAAAAAAAAATAAACCTCCTCACTCCCATCTAGGAGCTCTACAACCTGCATCCTTCAGTGTGTAATGTGTGATCCTGTGGAGTTCAGGCCCCCCAACGTCTACAGAAGGCATAAACCCAGCAGTAAGGGCTATGCAGTGGTGCACCTAAAAGGAGAGTCATAAAATAACACCCAAGGGCTAGACCCACTTGAACTTTGGCAGGTCCGCAGTCTGAACTCACGAGCTGTTCTTCTTGAGGCTGGCAGCAGCATTGGTGAGCACCAGCCATGTGGCCTCAGGCATATTTTTAAACCTCCAAGCATTAGTTCCTTCATCTCTAAAACGGCACTAACAGTAGTAGTACACCTCCTTGAGCTTGTTGTGAGGATTAAATGATATCTACAGATAACAAGCAGTATCTGGCTGCACTCGATACACATTAATCATTTACTGTCATTATCAAGAACACATCCTCACACAAATATCCTTGCGAACATGCTGAGGTTACCAATCAAGTAAACCGAGCAGTCAACGTCGATGTGTTTGTCTTCAGTCACCATGTGATGCTCTCCTGCCTGTCACGGGTAACACAACAGACCACGCTGTTAATCCTGACTCAAACTGAAGCCCTCTATGTTCATCTCAGAAAGCTGCAAGTTAAATGTGATTCTACAAAATAAAAAGTTAAAAACAAAAACCTGTTTTCTACTTCTAGGAGAAGAATGAAAAAAGTGTTTTCTAGTCAGCTAACTGATCCTTGATAATAGTCACGTCCAATAGAACAGATCCCGAAATTAAATTATATGTCTTCCTAGACAGTAAGACCTCATATCATTAGGAGGCTCAGGGTGTATTCATGGGGGAAGGAGTTTGTACCATGTGATGGATGGTTATAAATTCTTTCTCTTCTTGCGTCTACACCCTTACAATATAATGCTGCAGCTCCTCCCACCAAAAGTAAGAACTTACTTCTTAACCCCTTGAGTCGGGGCTCGTCTTGTCACTTGCTTTGAACCATAGAATGTGGCAGAGGTAACATGGGCAAGTTCCATACTTGGACCTCAGCACGCCTTGCAGCTTCCACTGTCTCCCTGATCTTGGAACCCACAGAGCCACCACCTCCATGTGAAGAAGCCCAAGCTACATGCTGGCTGATAGGAGACACACAGCCCAGTTGTCCTATGTCTCTTGGGCTGGCCAACTGCCTGCCAATGGTCAGCCTATGAGTGAGACCCCTGCACGCTGTCCAGCCAACTGCAGATGCACAAGTGAGCCAGCAGAGGTCAGCTGAACCTCCCCAGGCCAGAAGACCTGCCAGACCAACCCACAGAAGCAGGAGCCAAATAAATGGTGGTTGTTCTAAGCCACTATCTTTTAAGGTGGTTTGTTACATAGCAAGAGATAACTGATACACTGTGTGAGTGGAAAAGAAAGAGAACAGAGAAAGCAACAAAGAAAAAGTAACAGAATAATCTCTGAATCAGTCACAGTATTGTTCTTCATGGCAAGAAAATCAAACAGTTTGCTGAAAGTAACTGGGAAAACACTGAAGGATAAAAGGAACTCCTTCCTACTGATGGATTCAGTTTCTTCAAGTTGCTTCCCACTATCTACTATCCTCTCTCCCTTTCCCCCTTAGAATGTAATAAGACCCTTAGGTCGGGGGCTTTGCTAAATGCTAGAACAGTCCTTGGCAGACTGTAGGTGTCGGATGAAGGGATGGATGAAAATAACGGATCTAGAGGAATTCTCACCAGAACTGGAGATCAGGAATCTGCTCTGAATCTAGCCCACCCTAGAACAGCTCTCTGAAGTCTGGTTCTGAGGCTGATTTGGCAGCTGAAGGTATCCTGGGTCTTTGCAGGACATGCCTCAGGACTTTGACACTTTGAGGGCCAAGAAGACCACTGAGGACTTGAACCAAGATCAACTTGGAAATGCACCTGCCAATGCTAAGACATTCACTTTGGGGTGTTCGAGAGTTAAAACAACAGCAACAATAACACCTACATTAACCTGTTTTTCCTATATATCTTGACACTCACCTTTCCTCATCTTCCATTTTTTTTTTTTTTGGCATTGCCACAAAGAATTATAACAACCTAGTGAAAAATTCCTCTGTACATATATATTTTCCCCAACTATTTATTACACAAATAGTCCTTACTATTGAAAATGTTTCAAGAAATTAATTGCTTGATTTAGGTCTACTCTTTTAGTTTCAGTTAGAGATGAAATTACCCCTGAACTCTACTTGCATGGAATTTATTCCAATACAGAAACATAACTGGTGAAGATGTGGGAGAGGGTCCAGGAATAGAGGGTTATAGAAGAGCCAGGACACCTATCTCTGAACACATATTAATTCCTCGGAAGTTATTATGTCCTGAAGGACACTTTTCCATGGTCTCTGCAGCCCTCTAGAATCTGAATCTGGTCCTTCAGGCATCAGAGGAATCAGACCTGACAACCAAGCACAGGTATCACTAAGAGAGAACATCTGCTTTTACCACATGCCCATTGACTGTTCACAAAACATATTTTCAGTATTTACCTCACATCACTAAATATAGATGTGAAACACAGCTGTGTCTAGTGACATTCTTTGAGATAAATGAAACATTATCAAAACGAAGTTGAAAAGAACTGGACAGGCAGGATAGAATAAGTGCATGCCTTACAGCCACACAGATCTGGGTCTAATACCTGCTCTGCCACTAACCACTCACCTTGAGCAAGTGACTCAACCTAACTAAGCCTTGGGTTCTTCACATGTAAAATAGAGACAGTAAAAGAACTTACCTCATAGGGCTGTTGTGAGGACTAAATGAGCTAATGCACATGCTGTACTTCTGGAGGCATTACATATCTATGGACTACAGCTGACAAATACATAACAAGACAACATGCAGAGGATGAAAGAATAAGATGGAAAGAACCTGAGTCTTAATAACATTGCTGGACCATGGAACTAATGAACACAGAAGTACCCCTGGCTTTGGGACCTCTTGTGAATTAATAAATCTCTTACTGTTAAAGGTACTTTTAGTCAAGTCACCCATTACTAGTCTTCCAATTGTAACAAAAACAGTAGCCAAAGACAGATGTGTAATACAGCACACAATGCCCTGCCTGGCTATTGTTTCATCCTGTGTAAATTTCCTTCCTGGAGCACTAGGATTCTTTCTCTTCTGATAAAATAACTTGGAGTTATTTATTTATCCAAATAGTAACGACTAATGTTAGATTCTTAGATGATGGCTGCAGGTAGAAAATGAAAGTTCCTGCTGAACAGGGAACATGTCATGACAGAACCCTTGGAAGGAAGTACCTTGCGAATATCCCTACCATGCCCCTATTTCACAGATCTGATTGCAACATGTGGGTAGCAACTGCCTAAACCTCTCCTTATAAGGCGCAGTGTACCATGAACCCTTATGGGTAGCAATGGAAAAATGAGAGGATTTAGAGATCAACTTGCCCCAACCCATCATTTCAAAGGGCACAGATGCTGAAGTTAAATAATTCCCCGAAGATAACACCATTAGCTGGACCCCAGAGTCAATACTAGTTTGTAACACGTCACTAACCCTTAAAACACTAAATATGAAGACTTTCCTCAAGACTGTTTGCCACGATATATACATAAAAAAATTCTCCATATCATGGAAAAGCCTGGAAATGATCTGAACAACCCAGGAGACTCTGAGGTTCTGGAGGGCAGGGCAGGGACTGCGTGATACTCATCCCTGCATTTCCCACGTCCGGTTTACACTGTAAGTATAAACTGAGCACTCGTGTGTGTGTGTGGAAATGACCAAAGAGAGCATCCAAGGGAATGATCAGATTATCAGAACAACTTCTCTGCTTGGTTGTGCTCAACTTATAAAAAGCATTTAATCTCATAAATTCCCTAATAAGATGAACATATCAGGTCAAACCAGTTCTTCCTAAACTGTGAAACCTTTTCTGCCTCAGTGTGAACAAACTGGAAGATAGAGTAAATCAAAAGGATTCTGGTGAGAACGACTTCCATAAAATCCTCTGGTGCTCGGACAGAGAGGTATTTCCGACACATACTGAAGGTGGTGTGTGATGGTGAGGAAGAGGACCCACCAGTACCACCTGAGGCCCTCTGGAGCTTAGGAATTTTGTGGAGTATTTGAAGCAGATGTTTTAACCCCAGGATAGCAGCCTCTGTTCCAAGCTGACCACTGAATGCAAACCTAAATAAAACAAAAATCGGAAGATAACTCCGCAAGGAGATCACTCAGTCCACTTCCTAGTCTGGTATTGACCAGAAAAGGCTTTATAAGTTCCAGAAACAGGTAAGGCAAAAAATATCTTTAACAAGCTGTGTAACTGTAAAATAAAAGGTACATTACGACTTGATTAAAAATAACCAAGTGAGACAAAGGGTACTGCAGGTATATGTCACCATACAGAAACCCTGATTTGTAACACGTTAGAGAAGAGGCCTTCAGGGGCCTGCACAGAGTGCAAAGGAAATAACCTAGGAATCAACCGCGGGGAACATGATGGCCTTCCTCTCAAAGATGACCTGGTGTCATACTGCAAATGCTGAAAAATGATAATACAGATTGACACGAGGCTTGAATTGCTTCTCACTCACCTCCAGAAAATGGCACAGAGTCAGGGCCGGGCGGAACCCTGGGGGATTACTCACAGGAGAGCCAAACTTGTCTCTGACTCAGAGACAGCAGGCACGGCCGGGTGGCGTCTTGGCTCTGAAAACAGGGCGGGTGAGTCCCCTTACTGAACAGAGAGCCCCTGTGTCTCCTTCCTTTGCTCCATTCCCAAGCATGAAATCAGAGGATTTCTTTCTGGAGAAATCGACTAACCCAAGAGAAAACTTAGCAACTGACACTTAGAGGTCCCCTAGCGAAAGCCAGCCAGCACTTTATACAAACAGTGAAGCCCACTACTCAGTAAGCTCTGTCTGCACAAAGAGCTTGTGATCAGATCTGAGGGCCGGCTATATAAACAGGCAATCAAGGATCGTTGGGAATTTGAGGAACGCTTTTAACATGAAAGACAAAAATTATAAAAGAGAAAAGGGAATTCAAGAGAAACAGCAAGGGACTTCCCTGGTGGTGCAGTGGTTAAGAATCCTCCAGCCAATGCAGGGGACACCAGCTTGATCCCTGCTCTGCAAGGAGATCCCACATGCCTCAGAGCAACTAAGCCTGTGAGCCACAACTACTGAGCCTGCACTCTAGAGCCCACGTGCCTCAACCACTGAGACCTGCACACCTAGAGCCTGTGCTCCGCAACAAGAGAAGCCACCGCAGTGAGAAGCCCACACACCACAACAAAGAGTAGCCCCTGCTGGCTGCAACGAGAGAAAGCCTGCATGTAGTAACAAAGACCCAACGGAGCCAATAAATTAATTTAAAAATAATAAATAAATAATTAAAAATAATAATAAAAAAGAGAAACAGCAAAATTCAATAACAGAAGAAAACTTTAAAAAATCAATCATATATAGGGACTTCTCTGGTGGTGCAGTGGTTAAGAATCCACCTGCCAATGGAGGGGACACAGGTTCAATCCCTGGTCCAGGAAGATCCCATGTGCCCCGGAGCAGCTAAGTCTGTGAGCTACAACTACTGAGTCCATGAGCCGCAACTACTGAAGCCTGCGCATCTAGAGCCCATGTTCTGCAACAAGAGAAGCCACTGCAATGAGAAGCCAGTGCACCGTGATGAAGATCCAACGCAGCCAAAATATATATATATATATATGTATACATATAAAACATATATATATATAAGAAACAGAAGAAAAAATGACAGGCTCAGAGAGATAAGAGCATGAAACAAATGAAAACAAATACAGGCTATTAGAATCAGAGAATAAGCAACAGTGCCTGAAAATTAATAAAAAGAGGAAATTAAATATTTAATTAAAGTTGGAAGATAAAGTTGCAGAAATTTTCTAGAAGAAAACCGCAAAACAGAAAAAATAAGAGAATGAAAGGACTGCTCTAAGAGATGATCCAATTCCTAACAGGAATTTCCAAAAGAGAACAGAAAATGGAAGGAAGAAGTTTTCCAGGGTAATGGAAGACAGTACCCTGAAACTGAAGGGCATAGTTTTCAGATTGAAAGAGCCCACTGAGTAGTCAGTACAATGAATAAAAAAGGCCCACAATTTTATAAAATTTCAGAGCACGAGGAATAAAAATGATGTTAAGAGAAGGGGAATTAAACAGGTCCCACACAAAGGAGAAGGAAGCCAGAAAAATCAGCAAGGCCTCAGAACGCTTTAGGAAAATGATTTCCAACCTGGAATCCTACCCAACCAGATTATCAATCAAGCTTGAGGGAGGAGAATAAAAACAATTTTAGACCTGCTAAAAACAAACGTTATTACCTTACAGTTTTGGAAGTGAGAAGTCTGAAATGTGATGCACTGAGCTAAATCAAGTATCAGCAGGGCTGCATTCCTTCTAGGGACTCTGGGGAGAATCTGCTTCCTTACCTTTTCCAGCTTACGGAAGCTGCCTGCATTCCTTGGCATGTGACCCCTTCCTTCATCTTGAAAGCCAGCAGAATAGCATCTTCAAATCTAACTCTGACGCTCCTATCTCCCCCTTAATATAAAGGAACCTTATGATTACACTGGGCCCACATGAATAATCCAGGAAAATTTCCCCATCTCAAGATGTGTAACTACAGCTGCAAAGTCACTTTTGACAGCTAAGGTAACATATCCCACAGGTTCCAGGGATTAGGATGTGAACATTTTTTTGCAGGTCATTATTCTGCCTATCATATAAAGCCTCAAAATTTCTACCTCCCGTGCATCATTTCTCAAGAAGTTTTGGAAGATATGTTCCACCACAATGTGGGAATAAACTAAAAAATTGAAGATCTGAGGTCTAAAAGGAGAGAGAGAAAGAAAATTCCTTGGGAGTAGAGACCCAGGATGACTCTTACACAACAGCCTAAAGCACAATAAAGCCAGAAGATTTTAAGAAGTATGTCTCCAAGGATAAAATGAAACCAACAGAATACCTAATATGTGGCTGAATGTGCTCAGAGGTCTTTAACTGGGAAGTTTTAAGACAGAATTTAAATATGCCCTTACAAAACTAAGCAAATAAAAACCAAGGTAAATTTAAGCTCCATGACAAACAAAAAAATTGTACAAGAAAACAAATGTATGTGGTACAATGGTGACAGAATCAGGTACCTGTAACACTGCAATATAACTACCTAACTTACAGCGAGCTAGCCATACTGGGAAGAAGCATGTGGGTATATATGTGCCTGTGTGTGTGTGTGCAGAGAAGAAAGGCTGGGGGTAGGGCTAAATTCCCATTTTCCATAATATGGAGTCAATAGATAATATCTAAAACTAAAAAATCTAGAAATGGCAATAATAAAGTTGTTTGGAAATATTAAGATAAATACTAGGAAAAAAGGGCTAAAAGAATGGAAAGTGGCCACTATTCCTTAAATTTTTTTTTCACTCCCTTCTCCTCCCTTTCTTCTCAGACACCCATCAGATTGCTTGATACTGTTCACTGGCTCACCACTGCAGCTCTGTCCATGGCCTCCCAGTCTGTCTTTCTTTCATGCTTCCTTTTGGATAGTTTCTATTGCTGCTTCAAGTTTACTGAACTTTTCTTCTATAGTGTCTAATCTGTCATTTATGCCATCCAATGTTTTTTTTATTTCTAGAAGTTCTATTTTGGTCTTTTTAATATTTCTATTTTTCTCAATATGTTAAGCTTTACTTTATATCCTTAAGTTTCTTTTTAAGATTTATAATACTTGTTTTAAGGTCTTTGTCTATGAATTCCATCACCTAAGTCACTTCTGGGTTTGTTTCTATTGACTGATTTTTCTCTTGGTTATGTGTTTTATTTCCTTCCTTCTTTGTATACTTGGTAATTTTTGACTGATACCAGATACTGTGAATTTTTCATTGGTGGATGTTGGATTTTGGGGTGGACTTTTTTTTGTTTGTTTGTTTTTGGGCTTTTTTTTTTTACATTTTTTTTTAAATTGAAGTATAGGAAAATTCCCTGGTGGTCCAGTAGTTAGGATTCTGCACTTCCACTGAAGTGGGCATGGGTTTGATCCCTGGTTGGGGAACTAAGATCTCTCAAGACATTCAGCGCTGCCCAAAAAAAAAAAAAATTGAAGTATAGTTAATTTATAATGTTGTGTTAGTTTCAACTGCACAGCAAAGTAATTCAATTTTATACATATATATTATATATGGGTATATATATATTCTTTTTCAGATTCTTGGATTTTCTTATGTTCTTATAAAGACTATTAGGTTTTGTGCTGGCATGCACCTAAACTACTCTTCCATCAGTTTGCTTCTTCAAAGACTTCCTTGTTATAGTGGGTCCACAGCCATTCACAATCTAGTGCTAACTCAGCCCTGCTACTAAGGGGTGACCATTCTGAGGACTCCAACCAACATCCTGCGGGTTATGAGTTCTCTCCACCCTGGCTTTTGGGAACACAAACTATTCCCAGTCCTGTGTAAGCTCCACACACTATACAACCTACTGCTTTTCAGGCGGCTCTTCCTCTGGTCACAGGGAAGCTCTGCCCGTGCACGCACAACTCCGCACTCAGCAAAGGCTCAAGGGGACCCACTCCAGATCTTGAAGCTTTTTCTCTCTATATAGTTTTTCCCTCTCTGGAACTATGCCTCATAAATTCTAGCCACCCTGGCCTCCCCAAACTCTGATTTCTGCCTCCTTAATTCAGTGAGACAGCTGAGCTGTTTCTGTTTCCCCTCCACATTGCAGTCTGGAAAATGCCTTGAGGAGTAAGCTGGGATGACCACAGGGCTCACCTTAGGTGTGTCCCTTCTGTTTCCTGGTGACCCAAATCCACTGTTTCTTATCTTTCCCTCAGTTTGTTTTTGACAGGAGAACAACTCCCACAGTACTTTAAGGGCAGAAGAAAAAGTTTCTAAGACTTCTTTAGGTATTATGCCTACCTGTAACTCTACCGCCTTTGTTCACAACCTTAATTAGTGAACTAAGGTAAATGAGGCATACTACTTAATTCAAGAGAGAGAGACAGAAAGACAGACAAAGAGAATGAGAGAGATGGACAGACAGACTAGGAACAAGTAAGGAGCCTGATGCTGTGAAAGACAATGTGCTACCTAGAAACCTCAGTTCTACCACAATTGTGTCACTAACTGGGTGTGTGCTTTTAGTTTAACATTGCGATGCCTTAGTGTCCTCACCACATATGACAACTGTGAACTAAGCCTGTGGGGTGCTTTTTCCACAAAACACTGTTATTCTTCACTTCCTCTTAAATCCATCTGCCCCACTACACCCCCAACCCTTCCTCCTCAGGGCAAAGTTATAACTGGCCACATTCCTTCTAACGCTTTCTACCCCAGAAGAACAGAGTCAGTACTAAGCTCTGGAATTTCTGCCAAGCCACAATTACAGTTACACCAGCATGGCCAAAACACAACATTAACCGCAATGCCAGATTCCATGCTAAGTTCCAAATAAAAGTTATTTCTTCTCTGTACTTTCTTCAAGAAGTAGAAACCAAAGCCTTTCCTTGTTCATCAAGCCTACTAATTATTCAGATAAACGTTTACTTTCAATTTCTTCTAACGCATTCAAATAAAATAACTTTTCTGTTTTCTTATCAATACCAAAATCAAAATTTGCCTGTGAATTCCATGGCTTACAGAACACCCCAATATAGAATCTAGTTCGGTAGCTATATTTCTTTGAGCAATTAAGGAAGTGTTTACATCTGATAAAGCCACTTCCTAATTTCACCTGGGCCAACCTGTTAGTGGTGGTTTGGTGGAAACTACTCAAGTCAGATTCTTCTCCACATACTTTCTTGTGGTCCTCCTGAAACAGCCCTTACACTCCCCTCTGCTTCTCTTATTTTGTCTCTCTGTTTCTGTCTGTCTCTCACAGCTCAGTATTTTTTCCTACACCCCAGAACGTGACAGAGCACCAAACTGCAGAGCATGGTATGGTGGGCAGAACTGCAATCAGCTGTTACCTGGTGAGATCCAGAAGGCAGGCTCTTTACTAGACCCTCTGTGTCGGAGGGGGACTTCCGTGGAGCCTGCTTAACCGGTGACACATTCTCTGATGTATTGCAGCTGACGAGTTGGCAATTTGGAGAACAAATGTAAAAAAAAAAAAAAATTAAAATAAATGGAAACAAAAAATATAGAAATGCAAGTGATGACAAGATGAAGTAGCAGATGTATAAAAACAAAACTCAACAAAACAATGAGTATCAAAACAATCACATATCTTGAAACTATTTTTTATCTCTGACACTAATTCTTCCAAGTCCCTGAAGCCACTCCAGGGGAGGTACAAAAACCAGTTTATAACAGTGATATCTGCTGAATGGGATTCTGGCTACAATGTACACTTATCCTTTTTCTGCTTTGGCTTTCTCCCCTGCCATCAATCCTCCCCTGTGATACAGGTTTAAAGCAGCAAGCTATACCTTCTTGACAGCAATTCGCTTTTGTGATCACCAAAGGCAAACCTCTTCTGAATGTGCTTCCGAAATCACATACATATTCAGATTTGTATTGTAGTCTAGACTCATCTCATTCCTTCCATTCCCTAGGTCCCCAGAGTTCGTTTCCCCACCAATTCCTCCACCAAACCAAAGAAAATCCAGAAGTCATGGATGATAAGAAACTGTGGAATACCACATCACACGGGCTGAACTTTTTCAGGGGCACAGGGGTCTTCAACAGCGAGCCCTATCTCATAAATAAACCAGGGAAAGTGAATGCTAGGAGATAACTCACTGGGGATTCCCAGTGGGAAGTGTCCTCCTCCGAGCTGGAATCCTTTATCAGGTACTTTTTAAAAATCTTAGGAGTGGGGAGAGAATCACATTTAAAGTGTCGTTACTAAGACCAAAGCATACAAAGCATTCTGCAAACTGAGCCTTCTCTGAATCGGGAGGCTATATGCCACACACCAAAAGGGTTTGAGTATTATAACACAAAGAGGGTCTAACTCAGTAATAATACAATTTCAAGTATAAAAAAACTAAAACACACACACACACAAAACCATTTTACATGAAGAACATATATGTTCAGATGACCATAAACCCTGGCAACCCAATTTCATTGGGATGGCACATTCAACATGTTTCTAACACAGACACATGACATATTTGTGGACAAACCATGATAGCTGTTGCATTAGCTCAGAGCTGGCTGGTTAGTTGTCAACAAGGGAGATGGGCTGAATATATACACATGAATATTAACAGCAACGGCCAATGTGATTAGTTACCATGTGTCTAGTGGGAGTGGAAGAGGAGACCCAGCCCTGTTATAGTCCCAATGTGTCGTCTATGTCAGCTTTTCTTAAGAAGTGGAAGATGGGCAGGATCTGATCCCGGCACACCAAGGTAGAAAAGGCAGGGGAGGGGGAGAAAGAAAAACCAAAGTAAGAAGAATAGCAGCATTCACGATGCCATGCAGAATTCTAAGGCACATTTTTCTGTGCCTTATTAACCCAAATGCGTGAACTACAGAGACTGGCATGTCTCCACCCTGGATTAGTTTCATGCCGAAAACCAACATTTCAGTTATATTTCATCATAAACCATTCACCATGCAAGGGGGCAGGTACAGTCAGCAGAATGGAAATATTCTAAGCAAGTAATATCTGAATTTGAACACTCAAACTCCTGAAAACACAGCACTCCTAAAAAGTAGCGCAGGAGAGCCCAAAGAGACAGAGGTCCCCACCATCCACCAGCCAAGGAGACCGGGGCATGCAACCCTCTCAGATCAGTCCCTTCCGTGCACCTGGTACGCAGCTCGTGCTACATCAATTGAAACCCAGTCTTACTCTCAGTCTTACCACACGAGTTTTAAAGAGCTTACACAGCCTAGTTTTCCAGTTGGAGTGGTGAAAAGAGAGGGTCCTTCAATTAGACACACACCTTATGCTCAAATGTGTTCTCTTTGAGAAGCCGTGAACAAAAAGAAAGTCTACTTTTCTTTATTGCTGGTATAGTCTGGTGTTCAACTCCTATTATCCCAGCCTGGATGAGTCTAGTCATGTATTCGAGAACAAAGCAATAAAACTACTTACAAAACTACAAACAGGGAAAGGCCCTGCATCATCACATCAGGTGGGGGTCATTTATCAGCACATTCCTCTTATATATTTATTATTATTATATTTACCTAACTGAGAAGAAGAACCTTACAAGATTATTACTGAGATCAAATTATACTCCTATTGGGTAAGTGATATCCATGGCTTAATAATACTAACTGCAGAGTGGGTGGTACTGCAACACAGACCACAGGCTACCGAGCAGTCCATTTCACCAAACCTAAGAAAGAAGCTGAAACGGATTAGTGTCACATTCCACATTTAACAGCAGGCCACTGATTCTGCCTGCCCACGTCAGAACACCTCCTGAGAAGATGGCTCGATTCCGACGTGAAAGCGAAAAGTAACTAACGCTTCACAGTTCTTTCTCCAGAAAACATACAGATATTTTCATGAACTCCGATCCCTTCCCTTCACCCTTCCCCTCAAAAGCAGAACTTCTTACCCAGTGTAATCCCGTTTAGAGTTTTTCCTTCTACAGAGGACAGCCAGAATCATGGTGACAAGCAGAGTGAGACCTAGGACCACAGCAGTAACTATACCCACCACCACCCAAACTGGAAACGCAGGCAAACTCTCTAGGGAGAAAGAACACAACAGGTTTAAGGTACATTGCTACAGAGAGAAGAAATGGAATTGGATCAATAAACAAGTGTCTTTTAGCAAATACCACACACTCTTTTATTATGCAAATTATGAGATCCTAGTACCTAATCAATGACATGTGAACATTAGCTGATAAAGGATGAGCTTTAGAACTACAAATGTTTCTATATACATAATCCCTCTAAAATCAAAGAAAAGCTGGGGATGCACATCTACCTCAATCTATTCTCCAACAAAGCAGACTTTGTCTCGAAATGAGACACCAGAACCTGCATTTCCTGCTTCTTCTCAAAAAAAGGTGAAGAAATAGCTATACTGTTTCTGCCAATAGTAAAGCTTTCTCCTGAAGAATATTAAAACAACATTAATCTCCTTCCTTCGAATACCCACCCCATCCAACCATAATGAATCTGGTCTTACTTCTAATTAACAGTGAAAAATTCATACTCCTGGAATCCAGTCAGTATGCTCCAGACAGCAGGTATATAAATGGAGAAATCAGCCACTCTGGTTGGAATGAGTTCCCTGACCCCAGGCATGTTTGGTAGAGCCACAGGCCGATGGAAACAGGGAGCATAACTGTATGGCAGAAAAACCCCTTTCAAACACACCCTGAAATGTAACTCTTGTTCTCTAACTAAGCATGAGATAAAGGGGACTGCATCATTACTAGAGAAATACTCAAGAAGTACCTTTCTCTACAACATAAAGCCTAATGTGTCCTGGCTGGACAACAATATCAGGAGGGTTTTTGACATCACAGATGTAGGTGCCGTTGTGTATAAACTGCATATTTTCTATGTTGATTGATGCATCTTTCTTGTCGAGGTCTCCAGCCCAGCTGATTCTGTCCTTAAACGGTGGATAATTTCCGGCATACACTTGCCCTTGGGAGTAGTGGAAAAACTGCAATTAGAAAAAAAAGAACACATGAGCTATTCTCACAGGTATTAGTTCTAAACTCTATTATAGGCATGCCGTGAAGGGTTCTTTTAAAAAAAGACTTCATCCTAGGAGTTTTGATCAAGATGACGGAGTAGAAGGACGTGGAAAAAAAGACTTCATCCAGAAAGAAATGCCACATCATATTACAAATGTCAAGCTTTGGAACCTAAGCCAGACAGGGGTTTAGAAATCATGGAGATCAACCCTGTTTCAGTTAAAGAAATAAATTTGTACATTCTCTCGAATCCTCTCAATATCCCATGATGTAGCAATTACTGCTCACATTTTTATAAGTAAGGAAATGGAGACTCAAAGAAGCCACTTGCCCAAGGTCACAATGACAATAGGTGGTAGATCCAGAGTCAAAGTCAGGACCCCCTGACTCTTCAAAGCCAATGCTCTGATGGACACCATGATCGAGCCCTGTGAATCCAAAGGTTTCAGCCTTAATTCACAAAGCTTACCATTAAGATACACAAAGGCATCAAAAAAAGAAGCCTAAATATCACACACGAGTTAATCTCATGGGTTACCGCCTCTTACCGACTGGTTTCCTACAGAAAAGTCACAGATATGTGAAAGGAACACAGCCCAGACAACCCAAAATGTTCTCACCCACTCTTGCAGGTGTATCCTTTCGCTGCTTTCTCTTTGCACTCTCACTCTCTCCTCAGACCTGCTTTCAGCAAAGGAACTCACTTCCCAAAGTAACTTGGTCAAACCCAGCCCCCTGGACGCAAGGTCAGGCCTGGTGGGTGGGGATCTATCCTGATACATGGCTTCAATCCAAGCAGCTCTGCGGGAGGCTTGAGGTCTTTGTTCTTATTCACAGATGGGATGACAGTGGGGTCAGGGGTAGAAATGAGCGGCAGTCAACCACTGAGCTGCACTGGCAATCCAAACACCACATTTTCAGAAGCCTTTGTGGAAGCTGAAAACCCCTGTGCAATCTCATCCACTCCTATGATTTAACAGCCATCCATGTTTTAACTTCCAAACCTCTCTTCCATCCATAGTGTTTCTCTCAGTTACAGACTCCTAATCCAAAGGCCTGCTCAGTGTACCACTCAGCTGCCCCCGCCCTCCCGGCCTGCCCCCTTCTTCTCCTGTGAACTCCACCTTCTCCCTCTGTATCTCACCTTGACTGACGGCTACCTGCCAGTCCTCTGAACCACGCATTCTGGAGTTGTCGTTGATTCCTCTGTCTCCTAAATTTCTCTCTTCTATTTAATTCCCACTGATAATATGTGATTTTAAGTCCTCCTCATCTTGGACTATGACCTCTTAACTGGCCTCAAGCTCCTCTAAACCATCCTCCACAATGCCTACATGATTATTGGGGGGAAAAAATTTTACCAAATATATACCCCGTGTTTAATATAAGCTAATGCTTGTTAGGAACTATGAAGGCTCTGAGATTTGACCCTCCCTGCAAGCCTGCCTCAGGTGCACAGGTGCTGGCAGAAGATACACGACTCCTGGGAAGTCTCTGTTCTCATGAAGAAGACTTAGAGACGAAGGGCTCTGTTACTTACAAACAGCCAGCAGCATGTTTTTACCTGTGGCCCCTGCCCCCCAAGGCCCACAGGGACGGCACGGAGGGGCTTGGGTGGACGCTGTGCACACAGAGGTTCTGCATCACAGCTGAGGAGCCCCAAGCCCCAAGGAAACCCCCCAAATCTTTTATAATGGGCAGTAAGCCCACCTGACCTTTGCCCCAAAGGGAGACACATTACTGTCTTGGACAGTAAGCAAACCTGTCCTCTGCTTTAGACGGAGACACCATCTCTGCCTTCCAAGGCTAGTCACTGTACAAGAAAGGCAGCCAGGGCCTCCGCTTGCAAGGTGGGTGGAAACGTGAAATACCATGAAAAATAATGCTCTGACACTTGTAACCACCCTGCAAGGCGAGATTCACCTGCCAGATATTTCACAAGTGAGGAAAGTGAGGCTCAGCAAACCTTAGCGACTTACTCAAGGTCTCAGGTCTCAAAGGCAGAATTCAAACCCAGCTTTGACTTCAAAGCTTAAGCTATTTCCATTATTTAATGCCTTTCATGGCTGATCCTGTCTTGCCTGGGAACCCTTCACCTTCTCTTCTTTACCAGGAAACAAACCATAAACTCTTAGTTAGCAAGCAAGTCCTTCTGTCATCTGGTCTCTGCTTTCCTTCCTGCCTCATCTGTAGACATGCCCTGCCCTGCATTTCTGAACCAGCAATGAAGACCTACACTACCCTCTTTCCCACCGCTGGGTCTCTGCAATCTCTCCCTCAACAGACCCGGCGCCCTCTGAAGGCAGGGTACAAGCTGTATTTCTCTCTGTGCTCCTCTGTACGTAGCACGTCACAGGGACTACATGTGTTTGCTGAACTGCACTGGTAATAATGCTTTGGTGAAACCAGTAAGAGAGAAATGAAATGGTAAAAAAAACTCACACAAAAAAAGCGACTAGATCTCCTTATCAACCAACACTTATTAAGTAAAAGCCACAGTGTTAAAACCATGAGGGACACCAAAGGTGTAAGATAGGTTTCTATCCTCAAAATGCTGACATTCAAGATAAAGAAGAGAAAACCTGTCGCAGTAAGGAACGCTGTCTCACAGGAATGGCCCAGATAATGTGGGCAGGGAGTTTTAAGAAGAGCTAAACATGCCGAAAGAGGTCTTACGGAGGGACCAGAATGTGAAGATGGGATACAACTTAAATGGCAAGAGTTCAGAGGTGGAGAAAGCAAGCATAAAAGCACTTTTACTAGACTGACAGTGATCACATGAGAGAACAGAAGTGGGGCTAGAGCCAAATTATGAGTTCCGAATTCCAGACAAGCACTGTTCACAGTGGCAAACTACGGGGATTCTGTCGAGGGCAGTGGTGAGGGGAAAGAACTGTTTTAAGACGAAGTACCTGGTGGACTGCAGGGGTGGGCTGAAAGATGGACGATCTGAAGCGGAGGAATAACCAAGGGGGTTACTGCACAAGTCCCGGCACACAATTTTTATCACTTGATGGAGGGAGCAGAGAAGCAGGAAGGCTGACAAAAAGCCAGATGCCAGGAACAAAGTAGGAAGAGCCAGCAAAACGGTCCTATTTCTCAGGGTGGGTATGAGGGGTGGAAGGGAAGCGGTAGTGGATGGGGGAGGGAAAACCGCCCCCCACCCCAACAAAACTCAAGGTTTAAAAAAAAAAAGAAAATCAGGTCCCTAGAAGAACATAAATACCCAAAAAGAACTAGCAGAGAAGGGAGACAGCGAGGAGAAAAGATGAGCTCTGTTTCAGACATGGGGACCCTAATCCCACAGACCAGAAAAGCCATCGCTGGTATGTGGGGCCTGAGCTTACTTCTCCTGAACATCTATGAAAATGAAGAGCGTCCTGCTCATCTTATTAATTGCGCCCTGACATTCGGGAGTTAAAGCCTCCTGGATCAGTAACTGAACATTCTGGAATCAACTTTAATCAGATTAGTGTGTAAGTATAAATTGATTAGCTAAAAACATTAATCAGAAATACAGCATGTTCTTAATATTAAGGCTTGGGGTATGTAAACCTGCTCTGACCCACATGACAGGACTGTTTTGAACATAAGTGAAACTTCTCTCTGAAGGGAAGAGCATCTGGGTGTCTTCCTGATGAGGCTTTACTTTCTATAGATAAAATAAGGTCCCTTGCTTCTAGTCTGGCAAAAGATGTCAGTGGGAAAGCTTCACAAATTTAAATAATTCTTAGGACTCTTCCCGGGTAAATGAGTGTGTTCAATCTTGCATCTACAGGATACACGTTCCACGCTGATGCCATGTTTATGTGGCAGCAACAGAATGGCTCTGACTCTGCTTCCCCAAGACATTCATATGGGTTCCTGCTCTCACTCACTCTGGGACTCTGTTTTACCCAGAACCATACCCAACTGGACCCACTGAGGAAGTTATCTAAATTTGTAATCTCTGACTTTACCTCACCTTTCTTTCCTTCTCAGGCACAACACCTTGGGGGCCTTCCTTTTTATAAACACTGAGGGACACAGGTCCACTCAAAAACTTGGAAATCAGGCATATACTCGAACCCAGTAGATAGATAGTTGATAGATAGATCAATATCAGTATTAATGTAGATAAGAAGCTGCATTTAAGAGACGCTAAACTTATTTTTTCCTGGAGAGTCTAAAGCAAGAGAAGGTCCTTGAAGTCTCTAATAGATAACAAACTCACTCAGTGTGCAAGTGCGCAATCAGAACCGATCATTAATCACACTACAGCCGTAAAGAACCCCATGAGGTAGGACCAGTGGAGATCAGACAAGCATTCCTACCGACACAGTGGTGTCGGTCCCCTCTGGCTGGAAGCTCCAGGAGACTGAGGTCAACGTGCCAGTCGTGTTAGTAGACTTGAACTTGCATGTCAGCTTCCCCTGTGTCCCATTTGCCACGAAGATTTCTTTTGGTGTATACACCTCCAAGGCTGATACACGAGCAGTCACTGCAAAGAGAGGAACAAGGAAAGCTTAGGAGTAGGATTTAGCATGAATACCACTGTGCATATTTATCAGAGGACAAAGAAGAGATACAAGAACATTACAAGATATATACAGTAATCCATCGCCACTGTGTACTATACATTTCTGGCAGAATATTATATACAGGTACCTCCTACAAACAGGATGAACTGCTGAGAGCCTGAGATTTTTGGTTTTTAGTAAGAAGATATTTTTACTAGTTCAGTTATACCTAATATTTATGTTTTCTTTTGAATTAACAGACTTTATTTTTCAGAGCAGTTTAAGGTTTGCAGAAAGTAGGGAGTTCCCATATACTCCCTCTTGCTTCCCCTAAGCCCCAGTTTCCCCTATTATTAACATCTTGCATTAGTATAGTACTAACGTCCAGAATATTCTTAGTTGGAATCATATAGTAAATGCAGCCTTTTCCGATTGGCTTCTCTCACTTAGCAATATTCATTTAAGCTTCCTCGTCATTTCATGGCATTGACAGTCCGTTTCACTTTATTACTGAATAATATCCTTTGTACAGATGTACCACAGTTTATCCATCCATCTACTGAAGGACATCATCATCCTTCTCTGATGGTCTATTTTTCATGTTGTGGAGGCCATATTTTTACTTCTTTAAATAGTTCTCATATTTACCTGCTACATTTCAATTTATATCAAGTTGATCTTTTCCCATCTTCCATATTTAAAGCAATTAAAACTGCTCTAGGTAAGATATCTATTTTAAAGCCATGTTTATTATTTAACTAAATAACCTTTTTCCTATAAGGTATTTAAGGTTTAAAAAAAAAAAGCATAACATTAGTGAAATCTTACCTACCACTGGATTTCAGTGTGAGATACATGTGTACTCAAGAACAGCTGATCATACTGGGTCACATTTTCATTTACCCATCGAGTTTTTTCAGTTAGCCTAAGCCCAGGAAGTAGTAATTAAAACGTCTATCACTTGGCATATAAAAATAGCTCTTTTTTCGAGCTCTGTAATCAGAGGCAACTGTAGGAATTATTAAGGACTGCTGCTAAAATAAAATACTCTTCACTCAAAAAGAGACCCTTTCATGGACTAAATGAAGGTTAGAAAGAAACTTATTTGTCCTAAACATGGAAACAATTAGAACTAATACAGAAAAGATTAAAAACACCCATTTTCAAAATAAGATTTTTTTTTTAAAGAAATAGTTGGGAGAGAATCCCTATCTACAGTGTTCCAATTACTCTTAATGTAACAGACCAGCAGAATAAGGAAGGGTATTGTCACCCGGGGCTGACGGTCATAGTCAGAATTTTTTCTTCCTGAGGTCTCAACTATGACTCCAGGCCACGGAGAACAAGAGTACTCCCCCATTCCTCCCAACCATCTTCCAAATGTTTATTCTCAGGACACAATGGGCACTTTTGGCCATTCTTCTAAATAAACTGATAGCCACACTGCATCAAGCAGATTTTTTTCTGCTAAAGAGGGTGGATTATTATTATAGGGAACAATGAATTATTATTCGTGGTCCAAACCTCAAAACAAGCCCTCCTTTTAAACAAGAAGCAAACAAAAGAGGTTCCTTGCTATTGTGGGTAGGCAGAAAAGCAGCCCCAGGGCACTTGAGTTCAAAATGAAGGACAAAGCACAAGACTGGACAATTTGACCAGTTTATTCCAGGAAGCAGCACTGGTTTGTAACCTTTATTTACTGTGTGTGATTCTGAATAGTTTTCTCCACTGAGATGAGCACTGCAAAGAAAGCCACAGTCTTTAAAGTCAATAAATAAAGTTTCTCAAGGATTTTCTCAAACCAGATACCACACAAGACCTGGCTGCAAGAACTGTTACCCTGAGATGTTATTTAAAGATGGAGCTAGGCCAAGTGCCCAAGTTTACAGTCATGGAATTTTGACCAAAAAGACCAATCAAATCTCTACATGGGCTTTTAGACAACATATTTAAGACAGACAATTTAATTCTGCTAAAGCTGGTCAATAAACAAGTGGTTTTTAAAAACAACAACAACATACCATCACTCTTTGGCTAATTTGGACATGCAGCTCTTAGAGCCAGGAAAATGAATTCCAACTCCAACCAATCATCTAGTTGCAGAAAAATAAAATAACTCCACACATAGCTAACTTCCTCTTATCCCTGGCTCTCTTTCTCCTGTTCTTGTCATAATTCTTGGAGATTCCGTCAGTCATAGGAAGAACCTTCCAAAACCCTGGTCTCTTTGTTTATCTTCTCTTCTCCAATAACCTTATCCTCAGGCCTGTCCCAGCTACTAATTTCCATAATCATACCCTAGCCCCCGGCTTCTCAACGGTGGCACTATTGACAATCCAACGGTGGCACTACTGACAATCAGGCCAGATTATTCTTTGCTGTGGGGGCTCTCCTGCGCATTATAGGATGTTTAGCAGCATCCCTGACCTCTACTAAATGTCTGTAGCATCTTCTCCTGTTCCAGTTCTGACAATCAAAGATGTCTTTAGACAACTGCAAATGTCCCCTCCTCAGGGGCAAATTGCTCTGGTTGAGAATCATTGCCCTAGATCCTATCATTAAAACCTGCGCCTCCTCCACAATCTTAATTTCTGGCTCTCTACTCTCTGATTGGCCACCTCTGATCCTTCCAGATCTTTTCCTCCAATACCCTGATTTTATCAATCCTTCAGCCACCATGGAACCCAGAATCCATCAGTCCTCCCCAATCCTTTTACTGTCCCATCCCCAGCATGTCTCCATCTGTCCCACTCAGGGGAGATCCACGATGCAGCACGGGACTCATTCCCTGGCTGCACCGTCAGTTCCCTTGCCTCGCTCTCCCATCAGCGCATTCACCGGACCAGACCTCAACTCTGGTTAAGTCCACTTCTCTATCCATTCTGCATCTCTACCAGGGCAGCTAACCATAGCTGGAGAAAAGCACACAATCCCACTGACTAGTTTCACCTTAAATTCACGACCACTAACTTCAAAGAGGACTCTTCACAGTGCCCAGCAATCCTCCCACATTTCCCTACTCCATCTAGGCTCCACTCTCCTAAATGACTATTTTATAGCTTCCTCTCCCACCTCAACTGCAGACCTCCCCCTGCTTCTCTCCCTCAGCTGATGACTGCGCTTCCTGTTTCCCTAAGAAAACAGAAGCAATCAGAAGAGAACTTCTCTGCATCCCCAACCACATCCTACCCGTCTGCATCTGTGGCCTGTCTTCCTATGTGGGAACCGTCTGCAATCCTCTCCACTGTGCACTGGGTCTCATCTTCTCTCACCCACCGAGGGACACGGACCCAGCAACTCTCTCTTTCTCTCCTGAATTTTTCATTCTCTTCTGAGTTACTGCCATCAGCCATGGAATTATTTACATTTATATCCCAACTTTAGGGGGAAAAAATCTTGACCCTGCCTCACCCCTCGGCTAAGATCCCTTTGCCCTCCTCTAATTTATATATCTTGTAAGGACTGTCTATAGTAACTGTGCGGTCTCCCTCCTCCCACTGTCTCCTGAATAAACCCGATTCAGACTTTCTTCCCGAGTACTTCACTAAAACTGTTTTTGTGAAGGAATCCAATGACCTCCATGCAGCTAAATTGACAGTTAATTCTCAAATCTCATCTTACTGATCAACCTACATTAGATACAACTGATCACTCCCTCTTTGGAACAATTTTTTTTTTTTCCAATTTGGCTTCTGAAACATCACTCCCTTTTCATTCTCTCATCTCAGAAGTCCCCCTGACCTCCATATGTGGGAAAGTCCCAGATCATCCCTCTGACCTCTTATCCAGTCATTCTCTTGGTGACCTCATCTAGTTTCAGTGCTTTAAATACCTCCTAAATGCCGATGACCCCTGTACACACACACACACACACACACACACACGTGCAAATGTATACAAATGTTTACCCAACGACATCACTTGGATCTAACTGGCATACTAAATTTAGCCATGTCAAGACTGAACCTCTGAGTCCCACCTCCAAACCTGCCCTTCCATGGGCTTGTCCATTCCAATAAATGACGACTCCAGCCTTCCAGTGGCTGAGGCCAAAATTCTGGACCCCTCTCATTCTCACAATTTACCTCGAAGCCCTCACAAAACGTGTCTCTGCTAAAAACATGTCTAGAAATTGATCTCTCCATGCTCTTTCAAAGCCACCATCTTGGTCCACGCCACCATCATCTTTCACTCAGGTTATTTCCGTGACTTCCCAATCAGCTGGTTCTCTCTTCCACCCTCACTCACTTACAGCCAATCCACGGAGAGGCCAGAGAGATCTTGGTGAAATGCACGTTGTATGTTTCCACTCCTCTGCTCAAAACCCTCCAAGGGTTCCCCACATTAGCCAGGATCAGGTCTAAGTCTTCACAGTGGCCCACAGAGCCCAATGTAAGCTAGCCCCCAGCCACTTCTCAGACTTCATCTCCTACGCGTCCCCTCATACATGCTGAGCAGTCACCCTGTCACCTTGCTGCTCCTCTGCCTGTGATGAGAGCTCCCAGAACAGAGAATGCTACAGACAAGGAGACAGGAAGGCATGAGGCCATGAAGAGCATTCAACTGAGAGACCTGCTGGGCGTCAGGTACTCTGTACAGCTGATCTCAGGGAGAAGTTTCAGCAAAGACCAGGTACTTAAAACGGCATGTGGGGACGTCTCCGGTGGTGGTCCCATGGTAAAGAATCCACCTTCCAATGCAGGGGACACAGCTTCCATCCCTGGTTGGGGAACTAGGTTCCCACATGCCATGGGGCAGCTAAGCCCGTGCACCTCAGAGAAAGAGCCCGTGTACCACAAACTACAGCGCCCTGGAGCCTGTGTGCCACAACTAGAGAAGAGAAAACCTGCACGCCACAACTAGAGAGAAGCTCACACATCACCGTGAAAGACCCCGCGTGCCACAACTAAGATCCGACACAGTCAAAAAAATAATAATAAATAAATAAAATTAAAAAAAAAAACTGCATGTGGTTACCACACACATCGTGGAAGCCCGAAGTGCTTACAGCAGTTTCTGATCAACTGAGATGAGCGCGGATGACAGCTAGTCAGAAAGCTGCTCCTGTGTGGGGAGAAGGGAAAGGAAAGCACAGATCTCCCTCTCAGACTACATTCCACGCAGCCCAAGCCAGGGGTAAATTCACTGGTTTCTTAAACAACTGGAAGTGGTTTGCTTTGTCAGCCTTTTCTTTTGTCTTCTTTTCTTTTTAGTGATTCGGAGTATTAAGGAAGTATACAGTAAAATTATTGTGGCATTCAGATGGCTTGCCTTCAGAGTCATAAAACAGAGTTTTAATGGGCTAGTTAAAATGGCTAAAGAATGCAAATATAAAGAACACTGAGACATGGAGAAACTATTGTTCTAATCCACGTCATCCCATGTCACTGGAGACTGGCCTGAATCAGATACAGTCTGAATAAGACATTACATAGATTTCTTTTAGGCTTCAGATTTGTAATTATGGTATAGTGGCAAAAATCACTGTAACAAGTATTAAAACTTTAGTTTAAAAATTCATTGATAGAGGGTAGAAGTCTCCTGTTGAACCCTGAAAAAACCAATTGTCTCCGTTATAAAAACATAGAAATGAAATGAAATAAGTAAAAAGATTAAGTGATATACACGTTTTCACAACTGGCCAACTCTGGATTCTGAGTTACATTTTAACTTACAGATAAACTTCAGAATGGTTCACGGGAGCTGAGGTTACTTTCTTCCTGGGGAAGAAATCTTGCTAAGTTATGCTAGAGTTCAAACAGCAAGAAAACATATAAACAAAAACAACTCTTTTTCTGAGGTGCTCTGGGAAATAAATTTCTAAAATGCACCATGTTGCCCAAAAGTATCACTTAGAGAAGTGATAATGACCCTCAAAGCAGGAGATCAACTGAAATGAAAAAAGCCGGCAGAATCATTTGACAAGTAATCAAAGTCTGTGAAATCAACTCATTAAGGGCCATTTCTTCCGTAGTGAAATATGATACCCAAAACTTGATATTCATCCATTTTAGAATGGAAACCTGAACAGTTTAGGAGAAAAAGCGCAGGAGGGTGGGGATGGAGGGAAGCATGCAAATACAGAATACAAGCAACATCCATCAAAACCACGAAGAAAAAAAGCAAATTCAAGAATGGTTTGGGACTTCCCTGGTGGCACAGTGGTTAAGAATCTGCCTGCCAATGCAGGGGACATGGGTTTGAGCCCTGGGCAGGGAAGATTCCCACATGCCGCAGAGCAACTAAGCCCATGAACCACAACTACTGAGCCTGCACTCCAGAGTCTGAGAGCCACAACTACTGAGCCCATGTGATACAACTTCTGAAGTCTGTGCGCCTAAAGCCCGTGCTCCACAACAAGAGAAGCCACTACAATAAGAAGCCCACGCACCGCAACAAAGAGTAGCCCCTGCTCGCCACAACTAAAGCCCACACACAACAAAGACCCAACAAAGCCTAAAAAAAAAAAAAAAGTTTGCCCAGAGGGCTATTTCCTGACATCATCTATTTCAATATTTTAAATTATTGAAGTAATACAATGTCAATCATGTCTCCCAACTAACATGTCAGGATGACCTTCATGCCAGTAAATTCAAACTCTGATACCACAAAATCATTTAAAATACACTGGAGTAGCATTATTATGAACGAACAAACACTTTCATGGCCTGGTTTAAAATAACAGAGGTCTCGTTATTGTTGAAGCAATTTCCTATCATGTTTACTGCTGGGTCCATGTGCAGTACCCTAGTTTGTAAAAACCTTACCCTTTTAACAAACGCTGTTAAGGTTTTCCTTGAATTAAAAGGCTTTTGTTTTGACTTTTTTAAAAAAAACCACTTCGATGTTACCAGTATATTCCCCTCTTTAAAAGAGTACAATCAATTTATTCATACAGCTTTCCAACCAATTTCTTATTTGCTGTTGGTACACAGCGATAGGCTGATGTTGTAATATCTCCTAGCACAAGGGTAAATATGACCTTTTAAAACATAGTAGGGACTTCCCTGGTGGTGCAGTGGTTAAGAATCTGCCTGCCAATGTAGGGGACACAGGTTTGATCCCTGGTCTGAGAAGACCCCACATGCCGAGGAGCAACTAAGCCCATGTACCAAAAGTACTGAGCCCGAATGCTACAATTACTGAAGCCCGCATGCTTAAGAGCCCGTGCTCCGCAACAAGAGAAGCTACCTCAACGAGAAGCCCACACACTGCAATGAGGAGTAGCTTCCCCTTGCCACAACTAGAGAAAGCCCAAGCGCTGCAACAAAGATCCAATGTAGCCAAACATAAATAAGTAAATAAAATAAAATCTACAAATTGATGTTTACAAAAAACATCGTAAAAGAGAGGTACAACAGAGAACACCAAACATAGCATTCAGACCCGTGGTTCTGATTGCAACAACGTGGACAGGGCAGGATGTGTGCAGCACACACTGCTGGCCATGTTGAACTTCCTAGGCCAGGTAGTTGAGGGCATGGGAACTTGTATTTTAATGTGTACTCTGCGAAGTGTATCCACGTGTCTGCGCACACACACATACACTCTTTCTTTTGTGTATATTTTGTCATAATAAAAACTGTTTTTTTTTTAAAGAGAGAAAGGAAGACATCAGTAGGTGTTAAGAGATTTACTTCTTTAATTCCCCAATGCGCCAGTGACAGCACCCAGCACGTGATTCCCTCCCAGCGCAGCTGTGACTCCTATAATCGGGCTGGATAAATGGAAGCCAACAGATGACGCATGTCGCATGTCGCTGGAATCGACACCGGTGTCGAGTCAGAGGCCTCACGCCTCGCTCCGCACCGGGCCACTGTGCAGCTGACAGGGGCTGCTTTCTGCCATGCATCAGGGCTACTCTGGACCTGCCTCAGCTGGATGGCACAAAGATAGGGGAGGCTACAAAAATATACTCTATTCAACAAGCCATAAACATTAATAAATCTAGCTTTTCATTTGCCAGGAACGCGCTCTTCCGTACTCTTTGTCTGAAGTTATGCTTCAGGCCACAATCTAAAAGTGACTTCCTCCCCGTGTCTGCCCCACATCCCTCACCCTGTGCCCCTTTACATCCTGCCTTTCCCGTCAAGGCACCCTTCATGCTCTACGGGAGGGACCCAGCTGCCTGCAAGCAGAGGAGGGCCGGGGGCTGTGTCCACCTTTTTCACCAAGCCACCCTCTTTTTACCTTGCAAAACCCTGCCCCTGTCAGTGTGCTCGACAAACACTTGTCTGGATGTTGGAAAATAATGAATGAAAGAAGGACAGATGAATAAAGGAGACCAACCTCAACTCTTTTAAAATCAGCCATAAAAAATTACCCTTGCTTCACAATCAATGGCTCCAGCATAATGCCCAACGCAAAAGGAATTTCAAAGATTACTCAGGGTCAAGTCTGAATGCTGATATCACCTTCGAGGAAGTTGAGACAGGTTTCCTCCAACAGTCACCTTCCTATTCTGATGAGAAAATCCTAAAGGTGACTCATCTTTTGAAATGTTCCATTAAAAACAAAAAAAGTTATGTACTTTTACTAACACACAGGATTACCAAATTCCTCTCAGAGTTGATTCCTTCCACTCATGACCGATGGCCAGCTGGCCCCATCTCTATCCTTAACCTTTTTTGCACCAACAAAGATCTTTCTGTTTCTCAAATGAGAGATATTCAAAAGGTCCTGAATCAGGCCAGTCATTGAACTGATCACTTGACTCCTTAAAGCCCTGGCATTTTTTGTTTGCCCTCCTCTATGTAAGTACTGTTCATCTTTCTTTCCTGCTACGGCTTTCCTTCTTTCAATCAACCATTATTCTTTTAAACCATGTTGGGACTCGGCTCCTGCCCTTAATGGACTGACAGTCTCGTGGAGACAAATGAACAAACATCTGCAGTGGCAGAGGCACCGTGCCTGGCCCCTGGGATGCACCCAGGGCTGTGCAGAGACAGGGCACAGATTCCACTAAAGACCAGTCTCCAAACAGTCAAGCAGGCAACACAAACACCACAGGTGCAGTCAACCTGAACTGTATCATTTGTGGCCAAATATTTGTCCAAACATTTCTCAGTTCTTAGCAAGCAGATGAAAAATAAGACACTTTTGCTAAGAAATCAGGTCATTTTACTTCCGACAGATTACAGCGGACTGAAATGCTCAGCATAAAGAACATGTTGAAAGCTCTGGGGGCGTATCCGTGGATGAAAGAATAGCACTCTCACGCGCTTTATACTTCGCAGGTGCTGAAAAGGCATATCAAAAGTTCCGCTCAAGCCAAAGACCACTGTACTGTAAATCTGTATTTGAGTTCTCAAATTTATTTTACCAGAAGGCCTACAGTATGTTGGAAGATATTTGAACCAAAATGTAATCCAAACCAGAAAAGGCTAACACAAAATATTACAGGAACAGTAAACCAAAAGATGGTAAAGTACACGCCTATGGCCGATGGCAAGAAGGGTATTCCTTGTCTCCAAAACAAGACAAAAAGAAAAGGAGCAATGGACAAACCACAGCTTATTAAGTGCTCACTATGGGTTAAACATTATTAAACTATTGTACATTTATTATTTTTCAACATCACTGTTGGGTATTACCTATTGGATGGAAGCTCAGAGAGGCTAAGGAACTTGCCCAAGTGCAAATGTGGAGCCAGACGTTGAATCTAGGACCCTCTGCCTCCAAAGCCTAGCTCTTTTCACTATGCTGATTATCAATCTTTAACACATTCCTTTATCCAAACAAAATCTTATGGGAAACCCAATATATAATGGAGACAGAGGTAGTTTTCATATACAAGTCAGACAAGAAGTACTGAAATACTTCTACTCAAAACTTAAATGTCTCAGAAGTAGAATAGAGCACAATGGTTCTCAACCTTGGTTATATTTTGGAATCACCTAGAGAGCTTTGAAAAATAGTGATGGCTACTGAAACTACTCTGTATGATATCGTACCAACGGATATATGTCATCATACATTTGTCCAAACCCACAGAACGTACAATACCAAGAGTGTACAACACCAAGAATGTAAATGATGGACTCTGGGGGATTGTGATGTCAATGTGGATCCACCCATTGTAATAAATGTACCACTCTAATGGGAGATGTTGATAAGGAGGGAGGCTACACATGTGTGGGGGGCAGAAGGAATATGGGTATATGGCTATATGACCTCTCAATTTTTCTATGAAAAAATAAAGTCTATTTAAAAAAAATACTGGGACTTCCCTGGCGGCACAGTGGCTAAGAATCCACCTGCCATTGCAGGGGACACAGGTTCGATCCCCGGTCCAGGAAGATCCCACATGTCATGGAGCAACTAAGGCCGTGCACCACAACTACTGAGCCTGCACTCTATAGCCACAACTACTGAGCCCACATGCCTTAACTACTGAACCCCGAGTGCCTAGAGCCTGTGCTCTGCCACAAGAGAAGCCACCGCAAGGAGAAGCCCCTGCTTGCCACAACTAGAGAAAGCCGGCACACAGCAACAAAGACCCAATGCAGCCTAATTAATTAATTAATTAAAAAACACTGATGCCTAGGTCCTGCCCCTGCTCCCAGGGATTCTGATTTAATTAGTATGGGGTGTGGCCTAGGCCTCAAGATTTCTAAAAGGCCCTCAGGTGATTCAACACTTGTAACCATTATCCAGCACACCAATGAGATGCTGCACACTAGTTATGATACTCTGATAAAAAGACCATGCCTGAAGCAGACGAGCCAAGCCTTGCCTGGCATTTGACTGAATGTAGCTATAGGCACGTTGACTTTTGAAATATAAAGTAGTGCACATGCATGGACCTGAATTTTTCAAAAGACTGGGGCAATGGTCTACTACCCTCTTAATCAAACGCACAGTTACAAGTTTAAACGTATACACAGAAATCACAAAAACGTGCTTTATTCTGGAGAATGCATTGGCTGCCAGAGTTAACATCACGGTGATCTGCAAAGTCTCCAAATTATGTATATAACTTCATGCTTGGCATGTTGTTCCTTATTATTATTTTAATGGTTAAAAATATACTTTAGAAACAAACAAAATGTACACCAAACATTTGGAAATTCTGAAGCACTGTTCCTGAAATCCCCTAGAAGCCTACTGAAGAGAGCTTGAAGAGCACTTCTCTGCTCGGTTTATGAGAAGTTCAGATTTACTGTAAGTGTGTAAACCAGGATCTGCTGCCATAGCAACCTGAAGCTGGGCAAACAGACCAACCACATTTTAACCACACAGGGGAAGTGAATTAAACGAGGGAGGAAATACTTCCACCTTTTTAGGGCCATAGGTACAGCCAGAGCTGATCTTCTACCTGGCAATTCTTTGGGCATGTTCTTAATTAAATGCAAATCTGTCCATGCTAATTTCTTATTTAAAACCCAGTTTAAGAGCTCCCTTATTGGGACTTCCCTCGTGGTCTAACAGTTAAGAATACAACTTACAATGCAGGGGATACGGGTTAGATCCCTACACTAGAGAGCCTCTGTGCCACAAATAGAGAGCCCGCATGCTGCAACTACTGACCTGCACGCTCTAGAGCCCGCACACCACAATGCAAGATTCTGCATGCTTGCAACTAAGATCTGATGCGGCCAAATAAATATATACTTAAAAAGTTCCCTTACTGCTTCCAAGCTTTCCAAGTAACATTCCCCTCCCCACCCCCACCCCCACTTCCTGCTTTACATTTGGCGAGGGCTATTGCTGGTGAGCTGGTATCAGCTTGCTCTTGCTTCCTTCAACATGCCACGCAGTTGGCATACCTTTGGGCACTGTTTGGAATGAGGCCACCTCTGAAACCCTACAGAATCTTGAACCCACCTAAACAGGACTTCAGGAAAACCCTCCCTGATCTGACCACCTCTTGTGCCCTACTACTCAATATTTCTCGCGTGCCTCTCTACGGCTGCAGGCTACTGAAGCTACACCTTCCAGTGAGAGGCCAAAACGTTTTGATATTTAGTCCTGCAATTGTCTTGACCTCTGTTATGACTCGAGACTCCAAGGGATGGAACCTCACCTTACTTGGCTTGTGTGTGCCCAACACATGAGACAATTCCTGGTGATCGGAAAGTTCTCAAGGAACATTTAAAGAGTAAGCAAGACGGATATCAGCAGTATTTTTAGGATTCCTATAATGTGAAGCTTTGGTTAATGAAAAGTATAAGCACCTTCAAAAAAAATAATAAACTGAGGAAACCAAGTTGCCCTTAAATGGAAACCTAATCCCACTCAGTCAAACTCGCTCTGGCTCTTAGAAAACTGACAAAAGAGTCCAGATTAATCAGCACCAACTTACCAACACCTGAAATAGTTCAAAGTGTAAATGCTCACCCTTGGACAGAAGAAAAATACGAGACAAGAATGGAAATGGGTCCCCCCCTTTCCTGTTGAGATGAAGCCTTCCTTAAAATAAAACAAACAAAAAAAGACAATAATATCAATTAAATAACTTTTTTTTTTCTTTTGGCCACACCACGCAGCATGTGGGATCTTAGTTCCCCAACCAGGGATCGAACCCACGCCCCCTGCATTGGAAGCATGGAGTCTTAACCACTGGACCACCACGGAAGTTCAAATAACTCATTTATTGAATAGCAAATAAGTGCTACGTTCCATGGGGGATGCAGGCTCCTTAGATATTATGCATGAACATATACACACACAAGAAGGTATACAGCAAACACTGAGCACCTACTGTGTACAGGGTCTGGACACAAGGGAGGACACGGGAGAACAGCCCCCAAAAGAGGTTTTACAGGCTACCCTGCCTGTATTTTATTTTTTCTTTATACCACTTTATCGTCCCTAAAAAAGTTTCTACTAAAAAGTTCCTACTAAAGTATTGAAAAATGAAGAGGTCAGGGAGTGTTTTAGGAGAAATACACTTGAATTTTATCTGGACTGTTGAGAAGAATCAAGATAGGAAGAACATTTTGCAGAGACAGAAAAACAGGAGATGCTGTTTCCAAATGGACTGTGTAGATTAATTTGGCTGCAGCAGAAGAAAACTTTTAAAGTTGAAAAGGTAGGCTGAGAAGTTGGAACTTGATCCTGTGGGGAAATGGGCACCACTGGATATTTTTAAGCTGGGTGATAAGGTAAAAGTGGGCTTCTTGGCAGAGATGTGAAGAAACAGAAAAAGGAGGGAAAGGAGAGGCATTTAGAACTTTTTTTTCTCAATTTTTGCTTGGTTCACTTTGCTCGTAACACTGGACAAAGCAGAAAAATTTCTGAGAACGACTCACCCCTAAATCTTTCAAAAGCAATAATACTACTAAGAAACCAAATTATTTTCACATTTATAAACCTACAAACTGACTTTAGATTTGTGAGGGATATTTTTAAAAACTAAGTACTACATATATCTAACTTTGAAATAATAAGGAATTCTACTTGACCATATTTGTCACACGGTTGCCAAAAATTCCTTGAAGTTATTTTAACACCACAACCATTTTGATGAAACTCTTGCTAAAATGTATTATTTTTCTTCTGTCCTCATAAAAACATAATACAGTGAGTGAAGATTTGCAGAGAAACAATATTTATGTAGTTTTGAAGCATTCTGCCACAAGATAATTAATCACAAAGGGAAAAAACAGTTCCTTTACAGTAGAGAAATACGGCAGACACTGTCTGAACTTGGGATCAAAGTTAATGTCACTAATAATGTAACCCATTTGTAACCAACATCTCCTTATGTGATGCACTGAGAAGAACAGAACATTACTTCTGTGGTAGCCCTGCCAAATGTGCATAACTGAGTCATCAGACAAATCTGACGGAGGGACATTCTACTATATAACTGGTTTGTACTCTTCAAGAGTTAAAGTAAGGGATAAAAAGACTCAGGATGTGCTGCAGACTAAAGGTGACTAAAAAGGCACAACTGGACGAAACACACCATTCTGGATTTTCTTCTGCTAAAGCAGACTTTACTGGTGCAACTGGCAACACCCAAATAAAGTCTGATAATTACACTGTGGTTATATAAGGTGATGGCCTTTGTCTTTATTTATTTTGGCCACGCGGCACAGCTTACAGGATGTTAAGTTCCCCAACCAGGAACTGAACCCTGGCCCATGGCAGTGAAAGTTGCCGAGTCCTAACCACTGGACCACGAGGGAGTTCCCTTGTCCTTAGTATTTAAGAAATACACATGAAAGTATTTGAGAATAAAGGCATGCGTGCACACGCGCACGTGCACGCACACACACACACACACACACACACACACACACACAGTATTTAAGGATAAAGGATCAGCATTTCTGCTGCTCTCACATAGTTGAGAGACACACACATTAGGATTAAGAAAATGTAATAAAATGTTAACATTTGAAAAATCTGGTTGGAAGGTAGATGGTATTCTTTGCTTTCTTTTGCCACTTTTCTGTAAGTCTAAAATTGTATCGAAATAAAAATGGAACATAATACACTATTCTGTTGAATTTTTGGCTAATTCTTTGGTAACTCAGGACTTGTGTGGACATCAAGAATATAACATAATTTAGCGATATGCTCTGAGGCCACTCAGATATGTAGGGCTATTTGACTCCACCTAGCTGTCTCCAGCCATGACTATTTTTGAACTTTTGCAAATGCTTCTAATTTTCTTACAATTACCATTCCAATCAGGTAATTAGCTGTCAGCACTGCTCACTGCAGTTTGCCTTCAGCATTCCCTATTCCATCTCCTAATTAATTGCTCTAATCTCTTATGGGCTTGGAAACTCATCTAGTTCATGTTTATTTTACAGATGAAAAGACTCTAGTTCAGAAAGGGTAAGTAACTTACTGAAGGTATCCACTACCATCAAGAACAGAAAAAGGATTTGAACGATTCCAAAGCTCTTTTTGTGACATCATGCTAATTTGGTCAGTGTATAAAATAAGAGGAAATAGTCTCTTAATAAAGAACTGTGTTATACTGAGATCAGACTTGTGGTTGCCAAAGGGGAGGGGGGAGGGAGAGGGATGGACTGGGAATTTGGGGTTGGTAGATGCAAACCATTACATTTAGAATGGATAAACAATACAGTCCTACTATATAGCACAGGCAACTATATCCAATCTCCTGGAATAACCATAATGGAAAAGAGTATTAAAAAAGAATGCATGTATGTGCAAAACTGAGTCACTTTGCTGTACAGCAGAGATTGGCACAACACTGTAAATCAACTATACTTTAGTAAAAAAAAATTTTTTTAATTAAAAAAAAGAACCGTGTTACAAAGTAAGACTCAATAACTAGAAGGAATAGACTTGGTCATATTAATCTTAGCTGTCCTTTGGCCTTTTCTTTGCTTACCTTCAAGTGGCCAGAAAAGCCTGTGCAGCTTATCAGTGCTGGTATATTTCAAGATTTTCCCCTAAGCTTCTTCTTTATTTAAAAAAGCAACCCACATGTTTCAAAATTTTTGGATACTCTATCGCTTACTGAGTGGCTGGCTGAATCACCGAAAGTTTAGATTTTTACCCACTTATATTTATACAGGAGAGACAACAATATCACAAAACAGTAAGAGAAGGACACATGCTACCAAGTCACCTGTAACCAAATATAGTCTGAAACGTACAACAAAATTTTAGAGTACCTTGTTCCTCCAAAAGTATTTTTACAGATATTTTCAGATAACTGAAAGAATCTTCTGCCTCCTGACTTAACTGTAAACATCGAATGGAGTGAAAGCTCTGGAACTAATTCCTTGGGGTCATTCTCACCAGAGGACTGGCATCTATTCAAAGGCTTCTGGGTGGCAAGAACTGCTTAGAACAAGTCTGTCAAATGGTTGAAACTGCCATTTTGAGGAGGCTGGTATGAAATAACGTTCAAGCCATGTGACATTTTGAAATAATTTCCAAACCCAACTATGTATGTAAGTTACCAACAATGGGGGGAGTATTTAAGTAAATTTCATATATCTCTACAATGGAAGACCCTGGAATAAGAAAAGAATGAGGAAGTTCTTTAGTGCTGATATGAAATGATCTCCAAGACATATTATTAAATGAAAAAAGCAAAAGGTAGACACACCTTATACATATACAAAAATTAACTCAAAATGTATCATTGACTTAAATGTAAGAGGTAAAACTATAACACTCTTAGAAGACAACATAGTTTTCAGGTGTGACATCAAAAGCATGAGCAAAAGAAACAGTAGGTAAACTGGACTTAAAATTAAAAACCTTTGTGCCTCAAAGGCACAAAGAAAGGCATCAAGAAAGTCAACCCAAAGAATGGGAGAAAATACTTGCAAATCACCTATCTATTAAGGGACTTGTGTCCAAAATATTATTAATTCAATAATAAAAATTCAACATTT
The DNA here is from genome assembly GCF_030028045.1 of Hippopotamus amphibius kiboko. Lineage (NCBI taxonomy): Eukaryota > Metazoa > Chordata > Mammalia > Artiodactyla > Hippopotamidae > Hippopotamus > Hippopotamus amphibius. Next base: position 138,790,449 of record NC_080188.1, on the reverse strand, counting down.
CTTAATTAGTTTATCCCACATGCTGCAGAGCGAGTAAGCCCGCGTGCCAAAACTACTGAAGCCCGTGCGCCTAGAGCCCGTGCCATGCAAGAGAAGCCACCGCACTGAGAAGCCCAATCACTGCAACGAAGAGGAGTCCCCACTCACCACATCTAGAGAAAGCCCACGCGCAGCAACAAAGACCCAACGCAGCCATAAATAAACAAACAGACAAACAAACAAACACAGTATAACAAGCATCAGGGAGGATGTGGAAAAATTACAACTCTCTACACTGCTGGTGGGAATGTAAAGCAGTGCAGCCCTTTGGAAAACAAACTGGCAGTTCCTCAGATGGGTAAACACAGGATTACCATATGACTTCACAGTTCTACTCCTAAGCAAGTATCCAAGAAAACTGAAAACATGCCCATCAACTGAAGAATGGATAAACACAGTGTGGCACCTCCATACAATGGAATCTTTTTTAGACATTAAAAAGAAATAAAATATTGGTACATGCTGTATCATGGAGGAACCTTGAAAACATAAGTGAAAGTTGGATGTGAAAGGCCCCACACTACGTGATTCCATCTACACAAAACTTCCAGAATGGGCCAACAGGGAACAGACTGTGGAGGCTGGGGGCAGAGGGGAACGGGGAGTGACCCCACTAGAGTACAGGGTTTCGTTATAGGGTAATGAGTATTCTAAAAGTGGGTAGCAGTGGTAGCTGTACTATTCTGTGAATTACTAAAGAAACATTGAATTCTATGCTCTAAAAGAATGAATTTCATAGTATGCAAATTGTATCTCAGTAAAGCCACTGTTTAAAAAAAACAAAGCAAGCTGTTAACAACAGTGTATGGGATGCTATGGTTTATAGATTTGCTCACATTTCCATAATGTATCTCTGGAAAGATACAATGTTAGAAAACTAACCTTGGCCGGCCTCAGCAAGGGGACTGGAGACGGAGGAAGATTTCTCATGATGTACTCTTTTTTTTTAACTTTTGAACTATGTCAATATAGTACTCTTCAAAATTTTTAATTAGAAATCAAGTGGAATTAGAAAATGTTTTTAATAGACTAGTTCCTTCCACTGGTTTGACAATGCAAAGCTCTGTGCAAAACAATACTCAGGGGCTGCAGATGGTAATGAGTTACTAAAAGTGGCATGAAATAGAAAAATTAGTAGTTTCCTTTTCTATACTATTTAATTCTAGCTTCATTAACTTTTCCCTTTTGGTCTTCTAACTCTTTATATCTCAGTGGCTCCCTGATGAAGTAATTTTCTGTACCTCTTTTATCTGGAAACTCAAACTGAACAAATTTCTTCTATATTGGATCAAATTCCCAAACTTGTTTAAAAAAAAAAACAAAAACCTATTTTAAAAAAAACTATGATAAAACCTCCCTCTACCAGACATTACACTTTAGAGGAAATTAAGACTAATAAGTCACCCTTAATTTAGGAATAAATTTAAGAATAAATGACCCTTAGGAAAAAGTCAAAAACAGTTTAGAAACACTACTTCCTAGATGCTCCACTCCTAAATTTCCATCCAAGTGGATTAAAACTGCCCTCTGAAAGCCATTGTCTATTTTTCACCAACCCTGTCACACTGCTAGTCCAGAAACAGGCTTCCAAAACCCCAGCTCTGCTCACAACTGGGGCAGAAGGAAATAGCCCTGTGTGATGAAGAAGTTCTCCCTTCCACTTACTTCCACACTGTCCAGCTGGAATCAGAGCATAGTTCTATACTTTGGAGAGTTCTATACTGTCGGTCTTATCTGATGTACTGGTTTATCCACACCCTTCTGTTGTTATGTCAATGTCACATACCCCCTTGATGACGTGGAGAGGTGAGAACTGCTTTACCAGGCTGCATGGCTGTGTCCATACAGCTCGACTCCCTAGCAGGGCACACAAAGCCCTTCAAAGCGTGGCTCCGGGTTGCCATTCTGGCCAGTTTATCACTCTCCCCTTCTCATCCCAGATCCTACATTTCTGCCACACCAAACTTCTAGCCCTTTTCCCAGCACAGTACACTGTTTAACAACAATATGCTTTATACATGCTATTCTTTTTGTCCATCTCCACCAACTCACTCACTCAAACTGGGTCAATGCCTGTGCTTCCTTTAAGGCAACACCGAGATAATCACCTCTGTAAAGTCTCCCCTAACTTGGGGTCTAATCGTAGGTATTTTTTCTGAAGTTTCAATGAATTTATATTAAAAAGACTTATAAAGTAATAAAAAAAATTAGGATAGTTCATAAACTTGAAGACACCACTGATGAAAAAAGACGTTATTTTATGTGTCACCAGGAATTAAAAATGCTGGCTCTGACTCAGCGGTGATTGTAAGGTACATCCCAATGTCAGAGATATTAAAATGTGCCAAACTGTCTTAAGATTGTAAAAATGTAGTAAACCACAAAGCTGAAAGGCACAGATGTTGTCTTCCATCTATCTGTTTACCTATAACACGTCTTGATTGTTATAGGTAAATTGTTTCCCAGTTTCTCCCAGATCTTCGGCATCTAAGATTTTGGATTTTACTCACATTTGTTTCTTCCCAATAATTAGCTCAAAACCTAAAACCTGAGATATGCAGTGTAAAATAAGAGTCCAACGTATCTGAATTTAAAAATAAGAGTTCCTGACATTTTTCCAAACAAGAAATGCAGGTGGCCACCAAGCACATGAAAAGACGCTTAACATCGCTAACTATTAGAGAAATGCAAATCAAAACCACAATGACATATCACCTCACACCTGTCAGAATGGCTATTATCAAAAAGTCTACAAATAACAAGTGTTGGCAAGGATGTGGAGAAAAAGGAACCCTCCTACACTGCTGGTGGGAATGTAAGTTTTTGCAGCCACTGTGGAGAACAGTATGCAGGTTTCTCAAAAACCTAAAAAGAGAACTACCATATGACCCAGCAATTCCACTCCTGGGTATATATCTGAAAAAAAACAAAAACATGAATTCAAAAAGGTGCATGCATTATTTACAACTGCCAAGACATGGAAACAACCGAAGTGTCCATCAACAGGTGAATGGATAAAAAAGATGTGAGACACACACACACACACACACACACACAGGAATACTACTTAGCCAAAAAAAGAACAAAATTTTGCCATTTGCACCAACATGGATGGACCCGGAGAGCACTATGCTATGTGAAATGTCAGACACAGAAAGGTCAATACTGTATGACAACACTTATATGTGGAACCTAAAAAACACAGCAAACTAGTGAAGATAACAAAAAAGAAGCAGACTCAGATATAGTGGTTACCAGTGGGGAGGCGAGGGGGTGGGGGCACATAAGGGTGGAGGAGTGGGAATTACAAACTACTGCGTATAAGATAAACTAAAGGATGTACTGTACGGCCTGGGGAATATCGCCAAAATTTTAAAATAACTGTAAATGGAAAGTAACCTTTAAAAATTGTATAAAGATAAAACTTTTTTAAAAAATCTGTTTAAAAGAAGAGAGTTCCTATTTATTAAGCATCTAATAAAGTGCAAAAAAGAATGTGATAAAACTTAGAAATCATTAATGCCATAAAAATAAAGCTTAAAAAAAAGCTTCTTTGCCCACAGTGACCCAGGCAATACCCAATATTTCAGCATCAGTGTTAACTCATATACACCGGAGATGTTAAATTTTTCAGCGTTTTTAAAAGATACACAGGATATGCCCTTGTATCCAGGGTTCTAAAAACATTCTTGACAGAATTTGCTGAATCTTCCATTTGCAACATTAGATTAATGTGACGTGGTGTTTCCTTAGTACAGAGACAACATTTTTGCCCCATGATATAAACAACGATAAGCACTTAAAAATATATTTGTAACAGAGACTCTGATGTCTGCTGACAACTTTCAAGCTGTTCCAATCCCCTTTCCTGAAGGCAAGCTGATGAGAAAACCCAGGTGATCCCTCCCTTGGAGCAGATGGCAAGCTAAAACCAAGCCCTGGCCCACAGCACAGACAGGAGCTCTGACGCCGGCCCTACAACCTAACCACAACAAAAGCAAAGCCAGTCTTATTTCCCTGTTCTTTCAAGCCACTTTTGGACCAGCTTGAGAAGCCTGCCCCACTCTTCCCAGAAAGCCTCATTATGCGACAAATCTTTTTCATACCTTCTTGGCACATATGTGTGGGGTGTCCATCTCCCCTCTGTGGTGTGATCACAGCAATATTTATTCTTCAACTGATGGCAGTAGATATTACTCTTACGATTTCACTCCCAATTTAAACACATTTCATGATGTAACTGCATAAAAATGTTTACTCACTATTGTAAACGGTCCATGACAAGGACTTTTATTAAGGCCTATATGTAAACTTATTTCAGACGGAGGAAGCAGGAAAACCATCTGTAGATGCTGAAGTTCCTACAGAACTCTTGGGGGGAATTTCCTGGCAGTCTAGCGGTTAGGACGTGGCGCTTTCAGTGCTGTGGGACTGGGCTCCATCCCCGGCTGCGGAACTAAGATCCCGCAAGCCATGTGCCCCTCCTCCCCCGCCAAAAAAAAAGAACTCTTGGCTTCATTTAGACATATTTTCTAATGGCTCTTATTTGTTTTACACTTCAAAAATTCTCCCCCTAGTAAGGTAAGCTTTTTACACGATATCTACAATTTATCTTGGGAAACCACCAGTGTGGCTATGCGGTCTGCAACTATAGCAGCCAGAGGGCTACCTGAAATAATAAGGAATAACGCACAACCTTGGGCAAAAACCTCTGGTGACTCAGCTTCTTCTCCTGTAAATACACTCTAATAATAGTATCTACCTCATAGGGTTATTACAAAAATGAAATGAGTTAATATTTATACAGGGCTTAGAAAAGTACATGGCCTATGATAAGCTCCATACATCCATCTGATACATAAGCAGCTGCAAGAACATTAAGGTATATTTGTGCAATGTGATGCTTCTGGACTATAAAAAGTATCTATCAAAATAAACAACAGCCTCTCTTTTCTCTGAAACACTACTGCATTAGTAAGGAGTCTAAAAATGTCAGTCCCATTTACTTCACGTGTATTAGTTATCTCTCCAAATGGACTCTAAGCACCCTGAGGGCCGAGGTCATTCCCACAGTCCTCTACTGTACCTGTCAAGCATTTTCACACTGTCAGGATCCCCAGGTGTACACGGAAATGCTAGTGGACTGGCCAGCTTTGAGAATGGTATAAAACAGTGCTGAAAGTAGAGGACGGAAAGGCTGCCCAGCCCGCCTCCATGAGATCTACTTTTTTTTGAAATGGAAGGTGTTCTAAAGTAATTTCTAAGTAAAGAATGTTTTAGCAGTTGTTGATGCAGAGTCCAGAGACAGAGGCCAAGTGAACCGGGATCAAGCAATGGGAAGTAAAACACTATGACTTGACCATTGGCAAGAAGAGGCATCATTACTTTCATCTATTTATACTCTGCCTAGTTATATGAAGGAGCCGACGTGGCTTCCTACACATACACACAAACATAAACATTAAATAAAACACGGAACCAGGAAAATATCCATTAAAAGACCAATATTGGGGGTAGTGTAACAGAACACATATATGCAGGAAATGCAGTCTACATACTGGCTAAAAGAAAGCTTTTCCTGGCCACCGTCTCCAGGAGAGACTTCTCATACACCTTCCATAGGGCACCCTGAGTCACGCATGGGGCATGCCTTCAGGAACGACTTGGGGCAGTGCAACAGTGAGTCAGACTCTCCCGACACCTTAAAAAAATGCTGATGACATTATCCCACAAGAGGAGTCAAAGCAAGCCATTGTGTAAGCAGCCAAAGCATGACTGTCCAAGTACAAAGCTAACCCAAGGACAGGACGTGGAACAGCTACAGAAATAAAGGGACTGCATATCGCTTGAATAACCCTTTACAAATATCACTTCCCTTAACTGGGCTCCTGATAAAGGTTGTCTGGTGAAACATTTCCGGTTATGTTCTTTGCCAATGTGGTCTGTGTTGATCATCAAAGGTAGATTCACATTCTTGACAGATCAAAGAACAAAGCAGGTTGACTGTAAAAGCTGAGGTGCCAAATCAAAGCTCTCACCTAGATGTGTGGCCATCTCGCCCACGGGTGGGAGGTGAGCCACAGGAATGCCCCTTGCAAGCAAGCAAGCAACAGCAGCACTTCTCTTAGTGAATGGCTTTGGGATTGCTCCAGTACAAAGTACAAATGACTGGTCACACTGCCAACTCCAGACCACAATGCACGGGCAATGTGATTTTAGTCCAGAAACTTCCCACAGTACTTGCTAACAGTCACCCAGCACAGTCAGCAGCTACACAGTTCGCAGGGCCCAAGGCAGGGGTGGGAGAGGGCTTGGTACGTGGATCAGGAGGGTAAGAGGACCCTGCTGAATTGCCCACCAAACCCCTTAGGGTGCTGCCAGCGTAGAGGGCAAGGTTTAATGGTTACCATGCTGCTCTACCCAAAGGCTCCCCAGCGCACCTGGGGCTGGAGAGCAGTGGGCCAAACACCCATCCCCAGGAGGCAAGGAGGCGAGCTTCCCAATGAGCTGAGGCTCTGAGCCCCCACACACCCCACTGTCTCATCAGACTTCACGTGTAAAACACATTCAAAGACTAAAATCATTAAGACTTTCAAGACGGTGACCTCAGAGCGTTAACCCCCAAGTTGGTTCTAAGGTCCTTCTGCACGTGAGGCCCGGTGTGACCACGCTGACTGCCGGCCTAGGAAGCTGGCTCCAACAGCCATAAAAAGGTCTGCAAAATGTTGTCGCAAAGCGTGTGACTTTGAATGATAAACCCTATCAACAAACCTATCGACTGAATGAGTTAAAAATGACATTCCATTCACATTTACAACTCTATCATATCAAACACAGTGCATGCTGGTTTAAAGTCACCACAACCACCACCTTAAAAATGACATTATCTAGAGTTTCTGCACTAATTACAAAATGAAACCATTATTCCTATCCTGACTATGGTAGGCGGATAACAGACTAGGGACTCCTTACTAGAATTCCTTCAGAAAATCCATGTGTATTTATTTTAAAAGTTGGAAAGTATCTTTTTCATTTGAAAGTTACTGTTACTATATCTGCCCATAAAACCACAATTAAGCAATATAGTCTTATGCTTCTATTCCAGGCTTTTGACATAATGGAAAACAAGAATAAAATGATCAGACTAATAGGTTTTGAAACCTTTCAGGAAAATGACATGCAACTTAAAATAGTTCCTGGGAATCCCTGGCAGTCCAGTAGCTAGGACTCGAGCTTCCACTGCCAAGGGCCCGGGTTCAATCCCTAGTCAGGGAAGTAAGATCCTGCAGTGAGGCGCACAGTTACGGCCAAAAAATAATAATAAGAAAATAAAATAGTTCTTGCCTCTGCAGAAAATAGAATGGAGTGGGCAGAAACAGGGAAATTGGTTAAGAAGTTACTGCAATAGTTCTGGCATAGAGCAGGGGTGACTTGGACCGGAGGAGAGAAGATAGAAAGAGAAATGGACAATCAACAGGGCTCCTTGCTGATAACTGACTATGGGAATGAAGAAAAAGAATACACCAAGAATAAAGGCTGAGTTTCTGGCTTGAGCAACTAGATAAACAAAGGTGCTTACAGAGCTAGAGATTTAACTGGGGCAAAGGAACAGAAATCAACCTACATTTTTGGAAATGTTGTGTCTGAGACGTCTATGAGACCTCCAAATGGAATCAAGTAGGGAATTGGATATGCAGGTCTGAAGCTCAGAGGCCTGGGCTGTGTATAAATTTCTGAAGTTACTAGCATACAGGTGATACAGTATTTAAAACCACAAAAGAAAATGCCATCACCTCAGAAAATACCGTAGTGAACGATGAGGGTCGGGCCTAAGCCTGGAGGAACACCACCCCACAAGACCAGGTGCGGAGAGAGGGAAGACCCTGCTGCAACAAGGTGGATGAAAGGCAGCAGACTGTGAGAGGGGAAGAAAACTAGAGAATGGGGTGGCAGGAAAGCGAAGCGAAGAGGAATGGCAGGGGTCTTGAACAATGACTACAGAAAAGGATCCAGAGAGCTTGGCAACTTGGGGTGCACAGGCAATCCTGACGTGAGACGTTTCAGTGGCGTGGAGGAGGCAGCCATGGAAGGGTGGGCAGGGCAGAGGTGTGTACAAAGACCGCAGGACAGACGATTTTTCAGAAATTTTGCTGAGAGTTGGTGCCTGGAAATGTAGCTAAGGAGATGTGGGACCAAGAAAGGATTTTTTAACAAAATTTTATTTACTTATTTGTTTGTTTATTTGGCTGAGTTGGGTCTTCACTGCTGCATGTGGGCTTTCTCTAGCTGCGGCGAGCGGGGGATACTCTTCGTTGTGGTGCGCGGGCTTCTCATTGCAGTGGCTTCTCTTGTTGTGGAGCACGGGCTCTAGGCGCACGGGCTTCAGTAGTTGTGGCATGTGGTCTCAACAGTCGTGGTTCGCAGGCTCTAGAGCGCAGGCTGAGTAGTTGTGGTGCACAGGCCTGGCTGCTCCACAGCATGTGGGATCCTCAATGAGCAGGGATCGAACCTGTGTCACCTGCACTGGCAGGCAGAGTCTTAACCACTACACCACCAGGGAAGTCCCAAGAAAGGATTTTTAAAGATTAGAAATTCTAGGGCTTCTTTATATTGTACTAAGAATGTCCTATGTTGTATTAAGAATGATGCAAAGAGAGGCAATGACTGAAGCAACACATGCTTGAGAAGATGAAGAGGTTGGCCAGCTGATTACAATGAAGGGACAGAAGGGCAAGGGAGGTAGGAGTACTTGCAAGGGAGTGATTAAAACAATGGACCATGGACTCCAAGCTGGAGACGAGAGAGGAGCAGCCAGGAAGTGACTAATGTAAATAAGAGAGTGGGAAAGCATCAGAAGTCTTAATGAGTTCCAGAAAGTGTTGCAGTGAGACTGTAAGGAGGTTGTGCTTGAAGAGTGGGATGAGATTTTGGAGTTGGTGCATTTTCTGGTGATGATGAGGCTCAGAGAAGACAAAAGGCAAGAGAGACGGCCAAGGCAGGAGATGTTCAGAGTGGTAAGAAACAACTGTTCAAGAGATGGCACGCACCCAGGCACCTCCTGCAGGGGACCGTGGGGATATGAAGAATGAAAGGGTAACGCCAGATTAACGGACAAACAAGTTGTCTGGCTGCACTCTCCAGGGATACAGAGGCTTAATGGGCTCCCTGAGGCTTCTTAGGGTGTCATGGCGATGCTTCTGGGAAGGCAGCACCTACTGAAAATTCCAGAGCTCAACCTGGACATTCGTATAAGGTAAATTATACCTTAGAGTTTTAGAAAGTTTTAATTTTTATTTTAAAAATTCAAAAAGCTCCTTTACTTCAAAACTTTCGGCTAACAAACTTTTTTTTGGCATTTATTTATTTATTTTATTATTTTTTTAGTAACCACATTTTTTTTCAGATCTTTATTGGAGTATAATTGCTTTACACTGTTGTGCCAGTTTCTGCTGTACAACAAAGTGAATCAGCTGTATTTATACATATATCCTCACATCCCCTCCCTCTTGAGCTTCCCTCCCACCCTCCCTATCCCACCCCTCTGGGTCATCACCCATCATCAAGTTGATCTCCTTGTGTTATGCAGCAGCTAACAAACTTTGGCAAAGGACAGCAACACTCTGCCCACCCCCAACAAATCATTCAACAAACACTTACTGGGTTCCCAATATGTCCCAGGCACTTTCTGGGTTTAGTAGAGATTTATGCTCTAGTGGGAGAACTGAGAAAGAATAAACATATAGGGAAGAAATAATATATTTTCAGCTATAAACAGCAGGGAGAATACAAACAAGAGCAATGGGAGACCCCCAAATAATGGGGTTAGGGTTGTATGCTCATTTTATTTTAAGTTGACAAGAGTGTTCACTGTGTTTGTGTTCATTTTTGTGTACTCTGGCTCTCAAGTCCAACATTCTTTCCATTCAACGTTAGTATATTAAATACCTTGAAATCTGGTATATAACTGATCATTTAAAGACAAAAAAAGGAAGGTCTAAGAATTCTGAAAGAAGAAGTATCGACACTCAGTGGATGCTGTTGGTCATGTGCAGAGAGAATCCACTCTATATGATAGGCCCTCTTTCTAGGAAAACTCTCAAGATGCAGGGAACTATTAAGGTTTCCAATCAAGGTTTCAAGGCTGTCTCCTCATGTCTCAAGTGTCACTGTCAGTATGTGACAGCACTCTTCAGTGAAGAGGGTGACTTATCCAACCCAATATGTCTGTCAGCTATATGCCTACCACGGAGAGAGGGGTGTTTCAGACTATCATGGCTTGACGACCATAGCCATTATGGTCATTCAATAAACATCCACTGAGTTGATCCCATAATCCCTGGACAATCTTGTGAGGATACTCTGTCTTTGGACAGGGGAGAAAAATACATTAACAGCTGAATCCAATTAAACGTTCTAGCACCGCAGCATTTATAATGCTCACTGAAACTCAATAAGCTGACATGATGTTTTTACTAGATACAATGCCCTTGAGAGCTTGGTTAGACAGTTTCCCCCCTGAGCCACATCACTGTCAAATTCAATGTCTGAACAACAAAGCCTACGTCCGCCTGCTCCCTGGTTCTCGAGATCCCAAGTTCTGGGAGATCCTATTCCCTATTTTCACTCACTCTCTGCTCTAACGTTTATAGTTCCTACACAGGGTTCAGTTCAACAGTTCACCTAATAACTACTAAACACTATGTTCCAGATATTGTTCTAAGTATTGGAGACCTAAAGATGAATAAGGCACAGTTCTGCATTTAGAGAAACAATCACATAAAAAGATAATTTCAGATAAAGTGATACAACATAAAACTTAGAGGCAGGGCACCTTAGGCCTTGCCTCAGAGTATCTGCCAGATGAGCTTGCACTTGAGATAGGAAGGCCATAGGGGTAGCCAGGTAAACAGATAGGGAGAAGGCTCATCAGGAGAGAGAGGGAACATACCATACAGAAAGTCAAGGAGACAACCTATCTTGTAGAAATATTGCAAACAATCAACAAAGTGCAAGGAAGGGAATGGCAGCTGATAACGGCATAACACATGAATCAAGCTGAGGACCTGAGCTTATCCTAGAGACAGTGGGGGAGGGATGGAGGGTCTTGGCGGAAATGTGGCACGAGTAAGGCTGCTGTGAGAGATCCCTCTGGCAACAGTTGGGAGGGTGGACCTGAGGGGAACACGACTAGCATTAGGGAGACCAGTTAGGATGTTCTCGAAGTCATCTGGACTTGAAAAGATTGGCACCTGTCCAAGTGCAATGGAGAAAAAGAGGTAGATTCAGAAACAGAAAGTAAATATGGGCAGGGCTCTGATTAAACCCATGGAGATGGGGTGATGGAAAGGAAGGATTCCAAGATGATGTTCAAGTTTTTGTCTGAGAGAAAGGCAAATGGGACAGTGGGAAACAACGAGAACGGTGGCCAGTGGCGTGAAGCAGAGGCAGAGTTTGGAAAGGAGAGATACATGACTTGAGTTTCGAAAACACAAAGTTTGAGGTGCCTCTGGACGTTCAAATGAATACGGACAGTGGGTAAGAGTCTACAGGCCACAGCACTGGAGATATACTTGGGAGTCACCATTTATTTAACAAATCTTTATCGAATGCCTTATCTGCCAGATATGAATTGTAGTAAAAAAAGAACAAAATTGGATGAGATCACCAAAGACGAGCACATGAGGAGACTAGCAAGTGGCTGACAGCAGAGCTTAAGAAAAATCAACGTTGGGGCACAGGCAGAGGGAGGATGCCTGGAGCAGACAGGGAAGAGAGATGAGAATCCCAAGTAATGTCACAAAGACAAAGGAAGTAAGAACGGAGTGGTCAACAATGTCAAGGAAGCAAGAAGGTCCAGAAAGAAAAGTGCTGAAATACTGATAGGTCAGTTGATTTGGCAACCTTAGGTGGCCTTTATCAAAGTGTCACATGGGTGAGGAAGCAGAAGTCAGATCACACTGACTTGAGATGTGAACAGGAATCAGGGGAAATCAACAACTTGAGATGTCCACTTATGGCTTATCTTTTACACTTCATTACCGGTTTCGTGGTGAATTTTATGTGTCAACTTGGCTGGACCACCAGCTGGACCAATCACCTCTGTTGAAAGACTACTGTGGACGTTTCTATGAAGGTGTGCTTTTGGATGAGATTACCAATGAAACCGGCAGACTCTGAGTAAAGCAGATTATCCTCCCTGATGTTAGGGGAGCCTCATCCAATCAGCTGAAGGTCTTAAAAAAAAAGACTGATCTCTTCGAGAAAGAATTCTACCAGCAGACTGCCTTTGGACTCCAACTACACTACCTTGAATTTCCAGCCCGCGAGTCTACCCTGCTGATTTCTGACTTACCAAACCTCTACTATCGTGTGAGTCATTTCCTTAAAATATCCATCCATCCATCCATCCAACCATCCGTTTATCCTGCTGGTTTTGTTTCTCTGGAGACTTCTGACTAATACAGATTTTGGTACCAACAGTGGTTCTAGAAGAACAGAATCTTCAGGATGAGTTTTCTGAATTGGTTCTGGGGTTTCTGGAATTGGCTCTCCACAATGATTGGATTTAAAGACACTAATGACTATTTCCTGTAGTAGAGAGAGCACTGATAGTCCATGGCACAATGTGGCCACAGAGAGATGCAAAAATCACCACCGAATACTCCTAATCAAACACTCACAAAAGGCAAGGTTCTGGATGACCATGTATATGACACCTTTGGACATTTTTATCAAATGAGTGAGGATAATGATGTTGGTCAATTGCTCCTAAAGTCACTAGACAAAGTGGGAAAAGAAAAGGATGAGCTCAGGGATTCAAATTCCCAGCTCAAGTGCTGGTAAATGACCAGAAAACTTCTACATGTACCCTGACAGAGACTTTCATCTCCTACAGCCATAGAGCTGAGACTGCTAAAAATCAAACCCAGAATCTCATCCTGAGGTTGGCTGAATTACAAAGCAATTTGAATCTCCAACTTCACAGGGTGTCTACTATTAAAGGGAGGACACTGACTGAGAAGGAATGGGGACCCTATGGGAAGACCCTGATAAAGCTGGGGATATTGAACCCCTAAATATGGATGAGTCTCCTCTGCAGTAGAAGCAGAGCCCAGCCTGAGACTCACCATTTGCCGGAGGAAACCTTAACGGCCTCCCCTGAGGCAACTGCCTCAAAAGACACTGCTCATTGTCCTCAGAACATACCCCAACCACTCCTCTTTGTTTCCAGACTTATCACTAGACTCAAGTCACAGAAGGTCGCTACAGGTACAAACTGCGACCCATGAGGAGATGCACTAGACTCCAAAAGAACTTGATTTTTCTAATTTGCACAGGTAGAAATCCAGGGAATATGTGTGGAATGGATACTAAGCATGTGAGATAATGGTGGAAGGAACATAAAGTTGAATCAGGCCAAATCGATCAAGAACCCATTAAAGAAAATATTCTGCATTTAATGTTGCAACTCAGGGCGTTAGAGCTCTAACAGTTTGTTTTGGTTGCTTGGCTAAACCATGGACCCAAAGTGGCCCAAATGAATTAGAGATGCCAGACCTGCCTCAGCTTAATGTAGAAGAAGGGATTTAATGAAGGCACAGGGAGACTGGAAAGTTGCAGTGGGTTTGTCATTTAAGACACATCATCTACCCTGGGAAGGTTCAGAAGACATGCCTTTCAGCATAACTATGAGAAATAAATTTGTGAGAGGGGCCCCAGCATCCTTCTAGAGTCCTGGGACCACTCTTCTCTGTAGGCCAGAACTCACAAAGGGAATTGCCAACACTGATGTGACGCTTCCTAATGCAATGGAAAGAACTGGATCCTGCAGTGGCAGGGGAAGTGGCAGCACTCAGCTGCCAAAGGCATGGTTACCTTAACAGACAGCAGAGGGAACGCAGGAACCAGAGCAGTCTGACTCACAGAGACCTGCAGCGCTGGCTAGTTGATCACAATCTTCCTGGAAATGATACAGATGCGCAGCCCACTAAACTCTTACTTGATCTGCATGAGCCGAAAAGGTCTAGGTCACGTGAACAGTCTAACTTGAATCACAAAAACAGAAAGTCACGTCTCCTCCATCAACTCCAGACTTGAGCCAGTTTACAGACCCAGAACCCCTTGAATAAAGCGGAGGCTGGCTCCAAATGAGCATAAATTAAGAAAGCAGTTTGAACGAAAGCATTTAAGTGGCAAGCCATTAGCTTTATGTATTAGATGTGTTTCAGAGGTAGAATCTTCCAGATTTCAGAAAATTAATACAATTCACATACTATATAACAGCCCCAGCCAGGTCTAGGGTGGCATCCCATGATCAAACTCATAAGTACTTCCGGGGTGAAACATATGATTAGTCTCACCAAGTGGATCATGACTGAAAATAGTCTCTCAGTAGCTCAGGACAAATTCTGCACCCAAAGAATTTGTATCAAACTTAGGAAAAAAACTTGCAGTTTTCAGAGCTTTAGGGATTTCAGAATCGCTGATAAGAGACTGTGCACCTGTAATTTGAAATGAGAATGAGAAATTGCCCCTCAGCATTTTCTGTTCTGAAATCCATATACAAATCAGCTTCATCTCTGCTTATTATTAAAATAGTCTCTAATTTCTCTGGTGTATAAAGTTCATCAAGCCTTTCTGGGGTTTTTCTACACTTGCAGTCACCGGGAAAAAAAAAATTAAATTCCAAACAGCTGAAAGCAATCAAGACTGAAAATCCCTACTAGTTAAGAGACCAGGGCTGGAACTCCTGCTCAAGGCAGGCAGCAAGGCAGAACTACGGAACCTCTGCCAATGGGGTGGAGGAGCCAAGGAAAGGCGCCGGTGAGGAGCCCCTGGTCTGAACACCCTGAGCCTGCTTGGACATCCTGTAGGGCACGCCTGCCAGGAGTCTAACTGCAGAAGGATCCGCACAGCCTCCAGGGAGGAACTCAGCCCAAGCGAAGAGGGAAGGCCCAGGGGCCTGGTCCACATGCAGTGCCTCCTGACGAGGGGGAAGGAAGCTTTCTGAGCCTTGTGTGGTGTCAGACACTGGATAAATGGATTCACGCTGCGTTCCAGCCAGAGGGAGCAGTGTCAGCGTGAGAAACGACAAGAGCCACACCAGCAACAATCCCTGAGGATGGCTCCAACACGGCAGCTTCGTTCTTCCAGGGTGGCGTCCGCAGCAGCAAGACACGGGCTTCTGGGCACAAACACGACCACGGAGACGAGGACATCGGTGGGTGACCTGGGACAGTTCAAGGACTCTCTGCAAACATTTAACATGTCCTGGAAACCTCCGAAAAAGTGGTTAGAGACTTTGAAGGGGAAATTCTATAATAAGGCAGAGTGGCTGCAAATACATGCTTTGGAGGTTTGAGTCCCAACTCCACCATATATCCGCTATGTGATGTTGCACAAGTTACACAACCTGTCTGATTCTTAGTTCCTTCATCTGTAAAATTTAAGGAAATACTAATTATCACACAGAGTTGTAAGCGGCAGATGAGATAATGCATATGAATTACTTAGCGAAGGCCTGGCACATGGTACACAATCAATGAGGGCAGAACAAACGAAACAACACGCACCTAGTTTTACATCCAAACTTCTCAGTTATACCTGGTTGAAAAGAGAAAGACATATATAAAGATAAATATGTATATAAAATCTGTATCTATATCTAGACAGATTGATAGATGTGAATTAATTCAAAATTTCTCCCTAACTACTCACTCATTTTCTCTCTGCCCTTCTTAGCCATTTAGGAGATATCAAATATTTGCATCTTAACACATTTTTCTTTTAGGAAGCTGAGTCTTTTCCTTATATTTCCTAGCAACACCCTTCAGAGGAAGGTATATAGCAATTATGACCTGGACGTGAGTAACTGTAGGAAACTGGCTGGCACAGGGTCATACAAGTTCCCACTGAAACTTAGTCCACAACAGAGCACCTTCATCTTTTCAAGTGTTATCTGGAAAAAGCATAGGATTATGTTAAATTTACGTAACTGCACACTGTGTGCTTTAATGTTTGGAGAGAAAAGAATATTTTTCTTAATTTTGGTAAACAGCATTTTAAAGATGGTCTTAAATTGCATATAATAAACTCCCCAGATTCTAAAGTGGAATATCAGAGTCTTAGTATAGAAAATGTTCGTTGCAAATTCATCAACATTTGTTCAGCTGGTTGTAGCACAGCACTAACAAGCTCAAGTCATGGATTTCATTCTACTGGGCAATCTTATCCACAATAATAAATAACTCAGGCTCAGCAAAGACATATTGCATCTCTAACCCCAATTAGTTAAACCTAAGAACTGGGTACAACGTATCACAATAGTTAGAAAACTATTCAAGCCACAGGCCCTGACAGTAGATCAGAGGTATTACAGAGGATCACAATTTCTAAAGAGACTCTGAGTTTGGAAAGGGGAGAAAAAAGAGAACAAATCACTGAAGGAAAATTTATCAATGAAATCATCCTTCTCTTCTTGGATAAAGGCCTAACGAGACCAAGGGAAAGCATATAAGTGAATAAAAAATCACAGTAAGGGGCTTCCTAGGTGGCACAGTGGTTAAGAATCGCCTGCCAATGCAGAAGACAAGGGTTCGATACCTGCTCCAGGAAGATCCCACATGCCGCAGAGCAACTAAGCCCGTGTGCCACAACTATTGAGCCTGAGCTTTAGAGTCCGTGAGCCACAACTATTCAGCCCATGTGCCACAACTACTGAAGCCCACGTGCCTAGAGCCCGTGCTCTGCAACAAGAGAAGCCATGGCAATGAAGAGCCCGTGCACTGCAACAAAGACTAGCCCCTCCCTCCCCTACCTCACTGCAAGGAGCAAGAGAGAAATGCAACGCAGAGGAAGCCTGTGTGTAGCAACAAAGACCCAACACAGACAATAAATAAATAAATTGGAAAAAAAAAAATCACAGAAGCCCATATGCATTCAAAAAGATAATAAATAAATAAAGAGGTTTAAGGGCAAAAATACAAAGGTCCCAGGAGACAATTACAATTTCAAAATTCAGGCACTACAAATGGTTACAAAGCCAACTGACTCTTAGCAGCCAAAATTCCAGCGACTTTGGCCTGGACTCTAGGGTATTGCTAATGTCAAGCACTTGGCAACATAAGAGTGGAAAAGGAAGAAAGGACTATCACTCAAGACATACAAAGGCTTCATATCTCACCAGCCTCAGGGATCAAGACCCAGAGCCATCTGATATTGAGACCTCAGGTAATGCTTCTAGTTCTAATTAAACTTCCTCTGATGAAGGCTAAAGACAAAACTAATCTATAATGACTTCCATGTCAAAGCAAACCATTTATTCTCTCATTTTAAAATGACACCAATGGAGAACAAGATTAAAATCTTTGCAAGGTTTAGGTACAAGCGAGACGCATGTCCTACACAGAGAATCCAAATTCTCAGATAAAAGATACAACTTAAGTAAAAACAAAACTGGGCTCCAGTTAGAAGATTCTGACCATCCAGGAGAAATGTGATTGTGGCTGCACTAAATCAGCCTCAGTGGTGATAGAAAGGAATGTGAGAAATATTTAGCAGGTAGACCAGCATTCACTAGGTGGTGGGGAGGCAGCAATATTTCTGAAAAACTGTGTATATCACGTTATTCCCAATTAAATCACACTGTAAACTCAGCAGGAAAGAGCAACCATTAATGAAATCCCACAATGGATCCTTTGTAAGTTTATGAAACATCTTTTTTGTAATGCCAACAGTATTCTCTTTTTTTTTTTTACACCGCAAACTTTCACAGCAGGTGAATATCTTAAATGTGGTGACTGTCAGAAATTTAAACTGTCCTTTGGTATTCACAGTTTATTTGAATGGTCTGTCACCTTCCACCAGAATCTAGGCTCTCTGTTGCATCCAAGGTACCTGAAACAGTGCCTGGCACCCAGCAGGTGTTCATTTGGTTGAATAAGTGAATAAAGATTTTGTGAAAACACAAATTTGCATTTTATATACTTTTCACATATCTCTCTCTTTCACTTAATATTGTCTTTATTTCATTTTTAGCAGCTTATGGTAGAATATTAAAAAAAAAAAGACTAAGTTTTTGTTTTATTATCCCAACTAGTAAACAAGGAGTAAAAGGCCTTTCAACTACAGGGGTAGTGTCTCAATTCTACATTTGGCCAAAAAGCTTCAAAAAATAGAAAAGTTTTATTGATAAAACACTTCGAAACTAAAACAAACATGATAAAACAATTTCAGTATAAGTAGTAATTCCAAAACTATAGTGCTTAAAGTGGTTGAAGAATGTTAATTCATTTCATACATCTCTGAAGAAATATGAAATGGTGCTTAAAGAGTGAAAATTATCGGATCATGCATAAAAATCACACTTGGAAAAAACATTCCTTCTTTCAACAAACATTTCTTGGATACCTACTACGTGCCAGGCTAAATCCTAACTCCATGTGGCAAACTACTAATAAACTGTTATTAAGATGTGCCTATGCCTACTGGCCATTTAATAAATATGTATTAGTATCTATCATCTCCACTACGCTAAGCACTTAGGGATACCTCTCTACGCAAGACCAACACTATCTCTGTCCTGCATTCTAGTGGAGGAGAACAGAGAAGAATCACCAAATAGTAAGAAATAACAATATGGACATAAACTAAGGGCCAAGAAATGAAAACAGGGGACCCCAATGGATAGGGTGGCTGGGGAAGGTCTCTCTGCGGAAGTGACATTTCAGCTAAGGCCTCACTGATGAAAAGGAGACAGCTCTGGGCAGTTCTGGGGAAAGAGCACACCAGGCAGCAGGAAAAGCAAGTGCAAAGGACCAGAGGTGGGAATGAGTTTCAAAGAGTTGAAGATGGCAGCATGGCTTGAATACAGTGGGCAAGGGAGCACAGGGCACTAGCTGAAGTCAGCGAGGTGGGCAGAAACCAGACCGCACAGAGAACTGTAGGCCACGGGGAGAAGTTGGAATGTCATTCACAGTGCAAGGGAAGCCATTAAGAATTTTAAACAAGAAAGTGACATGATCTGATTTGCATTTTTACAAAGTCATTCTTGCAGTTGTGTGAACAGACTAAAAGGAAGAAAGAGGGGAAAATGCGGAGACCGGCTGTGAGGCTATCACAGTACCACAGGCAAGAAATGACAGTGATTTCGACTAAAATGCTAGGAGTGGACCACTGATAGAAAAAAAGGGCTGAGAGGGAAAAAAAAAAAAGGGAAGAAGAGGAAAGAAAAAGTGAGTGAGTCCTAGATGTATCTTGGAGATGGGGCAACTGACTAGATGTGGGGACTGAAGGACAGGGAGCTATCAAGGGCGGGTGCTAGGTTTCTGGTTTGAGCAGTCAGAGGACAGCAGTGCCATTTTACTGAAACGGGTGATGCAACTGACTGAGAGGTGCTCTTCATATACCGTGTGTTCAGCCCCGCCTAAGGGTTACCAAAGACATTCTAATTGCCAAATCCAGTGAATCCTTGAAGTATTCACGCTCTCTTCACCTGACACAGTTAAAACTTCTTCCTTAGAACTTCACTCTTGGGAAGTAAGAAAAACAAATACCATGTATTAACGCATATATGCGGAATATAGAAAAATACTACAGATCAACTGGTTTGCAAGGCAGAAACAGAGACACAGATGTAGAGAACAAGCATATGGACATTAAGTGGGGAAAGCGGGGCGGGGGAGGGGATGAACTGGGAGATTGGGATTGCCATATATACATTACTAATAAGAAACAATATCAAATTGTACACTTTAAACATATGCAGTTTATTGTATGTCAATTATGTCTCAATAAAAGTTCTTTTAAAAGAACAGAAAAAACTTCACTCTCAGGCTTCCCTGGTAGCAACAGTTGTTAAGAATCCGCCTGCCAATGCAGGGGACAGGAGTTTGAGCCCTGGTCTGGGAAGATCCCACATGCCACGGGGCAACTAAGCCCATGCGCCACAACTACTGAGCCTGTGCTCTAGAGCCCACGCACCACAACTAATGAGCCCATGCTCCGCAACTACTGAAGCCCATGTGCCTACAGCCCGTGCTCTGCAATGAGAAGCCACCGCAATGAGAAGCCCAAGCACCGCAATAAAGAGTAGTCCAGCTTTCTGCAACTACAGAAAGCTCACGCACAGCAATGAAGACCCAACGCAGCCAATAAGTAAATAAATAAATAAATTTATAAAAACAAACAACAAAAACCACTTCACTCTCTCTCAGTTTCCAAGACACCACACTCTTCTGGTTCTTCATTTACTCAATGAGCCTCCTTCTCAGGTTCCCTATATCCCAGGACTCTGTCCTTCACCTGCTATTTCCTTCAAC
The DNA here is from genome assembly GCF_030028045.1 of Hippopotamus amphibius kiboko. Taxonomy (NCBI): domain Eukaryota; kingdom Metazoa; phylum Chordata; class Mammalia; order Artiodactyla; family Hippopotamidae; genus Hippopotamus; species Hippopotamus amphibius. Next base: position 138,770,092 of record NC_080188.1, on the reverse strand, counting down.
ACACTCTCCCTTGCTGACCTCATCCACGCAATCCATAGCTTTAACTGCTACCCACGTAAAGCCTTCCAGATCTATATTTCCTACCAGAACTTTCTCCTTGCCTCTAAAACTATCTCTGCAACTGTCCCATTTCTGGTGAGATATCTCAGCAACATCTTAAACTCAACATATCCAAAAGTAACTTCATCATCCTCTTCTAACACTCCTTTCCCTCATCCCATATTCTTCATCTGTGAAAAACTCCACTTTTCAAAACTATGCTCAGCTTTCCAAGCCCAAAACCTTAGGGTCATCTTACACTCCTCTCTTTCAGGTCCACAACGAATTGATTTCCAAGCCCCATCAAATTTACTTTCTTAAAAATTCACGGATATGTCCTCTCTTCATATCCCACTGCTTTAATTCACGGCTTCCATCCTCCTCCTCTGCATTGTTACAATAACCCTTTGGTTTCTTGAGCCTCACACCATTCTAACCTACCCTTCACATCTCAATAGACAGAGAAATCCTTCACAAGCTCCCACAGCCCTTACAATGAAATTCAGCCTTATGAACAGCAAACAAGGTCCTTTGGGAATTAGTGCCTCTGGCTGGCTCCCCTGCCTCAACTCCCACCATCTCTCCTATACATACACTCCAACTTCTCACACTGATGTACCAACAGGTTCATTCACGACTCTGCATATACTGTTTTCTCCCAACATCTACTTAGCTTAAGCATCCCTTTCTCTAGCAGTCTTCACATCAGTCTGAGATGATGACTCTCCTTCGTGATCTCACAGCAAACCGTTAATGAAAGACTTCGCATACTGCTTACCACACTTTGTTTCTCCCACTGAACTATAAATTACGTGAGGCTAGGGACTGTCCTTCCTAGAATACTTTTGGTGCTTAGTACTTAAAAAATGCTTAGTAAATGTCTGTTGAGTAACTGTCTAGATCGAACTCAAGAAGGCTTTCTGTTGAACATGAACTGCTATGTGCAGTATTCATGACAAGAAAAGGTAGCTTGAAAGAAGAAACATTCAACAGTTTTCTAAAATTAACCAATAACATCAGCTGCCGACTTTCACATATCAGCATTCATCTTTCATTATTGAAGAGCTAGGTATGTCCAAGGTGTGTATAGAAGTAACTGATTATCTTTTTGTATTAATAGCCATGAATAGCTTTTCAGTTCTGCTACTTTTTAATACCTTGAGTTTAATAACGATTACTCTGACTGTTTCTGTGCTCAATAAAGATGGACGTCTGCCTCTCACGCAGAATAATTCTGTCTGAACACACAAAATTTCTGATACACCTTAGTTTTAAGCTATTTCCTACCTGTTCACTTAAAACATAAATATTACCACCTTTACCAATACATATTAAAAAAAAAAAAAACCCATGCTTTTTACCTTTTCTCCCCCTCAAAAGAGACATTTATACAAAATGGACTGTCTTATATACACAAGGTATATCTTCATCTATCAACCTCCAGAAGGTGGGGGGACCTTTTACATTTATACTTTATAGTTCCTGGAATCATTATTAAATGATATTTTTCCTGGCTCCAAATTTTACATTAAGGACTTGTCCATGAAACTAATTACTGAGAATACTCATGTGCGGCTACTGTGACGCAACTCACATTTTGCAAAACAAAAGAAATGAACAAGTCATCACGGTTTCTTAGGATTTGGCTCTATAACCATTACTTAACCACATTCTGAGACAGCAACAAGTACTCTGCTTTGAACAACAACACACAAAAAGAAGTCTTATGAGAGACACCAATGCAGATGTCCATAAACCAACTCATCCAATTCAACAAATCTAGCCTGAAGTTTACCTTATGTTTCACCATGAAATCTGGCAAAGCGATTTTTTTTAAAAGAAAAACGTGCCTTTTAATGTCCTATGGTGACTATGTCTGGAATTACGAGGGTGAGTCAAATATTATCCGCACTATGGCTGTAGAATCTACATAAGTTTTCATATAACCGGAGTGCGGCTTTTTTGACTCACCCTCGTCTTATACATTTGAATAAACCCTTTTAAATCCAGGTCACTCCAGTGGTATTTCCAGCTCTCTGCATCCTAACCCAGAAGTAAGGTAAATTTCTTCTTGGTGCTGTGCACACTACAGAGATGAAACAAATGAGACTCCGGGACCCTTCCATCTCGGAAGCTTAAAAAATGGGTTGGAGAGCACTGGAAATGGAACGAACAAAGTAAAACACAACAGTCGCTTAACCGGGAAACACACCAACAAAGGCCGTACGAGTGAAAACCCTGCAACCTTCCGTCACCTCCCAAAGGTGGAGAACGCCCGGGTTCCTGAACCGGAATCCCAAGCGGGCCTGGGCGACCCAGACTCACCAGGCGGAGACGGTGGGCGACCCCGCGAGGGCCCAATGCAGCCTCCCGCCGGGCCCGCTCCCCAGACAGCCCCCCACGAATGAGCAAGGTAGGGCGTTCTCCCCGCCTCCTCTACACGCAGGCACCCAGGAAGAAAGAGCAGGCTCCGCGCCTCTCCAGTCCGTCGCGGGGCCCGAGCGCCCCGCCCGCCGGCCCCGTTCCCCGCGCCCCAAGACGCTCAGGCCGCGCCCCTTCCCCACCTCTGCGCCCCGCGAGCACAGGGCCCGCCACCTGGCCCCGCCGCCCTCGCCCCGGCCCCAACATCACTCACAGAGCCCGAGCGCCGCCGCCAGCACCGACCACAGCCAGAGCCTGCGGTCTGGGGATGCAATCAGTGCCCCAGCCCCGGCGGGCGCGGCCATCGTCTTCCCGCCGCAGCCGCCGCGGCGCTGGGCCCCCGTCGCCACCGCGGTTAGCTCGGCTCCCGGCTGGGGGGCTCCGGACTCGCCGCCGCCCGCGTCTGCAAGCACCTCCACGCCGCGCTCCCCGCTCGCGGCCCCCGCCGCTGCCTGCCAGCCCTCCGCCGCGACCTCGGCCCCAGCTTTCTGCTCATTGGCCTGCCCCTCACACTCTGAAGGACGCGATTGGAAGGCACCGACTGTCCATCACTCCCTTCTCCAGGCAGGGCCCCGCCTCCTCGGTCCCACCCAGGCTCCTTATCCCGGCGCTGGAGGTCCCCGGCTGTCCCGGGCGACCGCCGCCAAGCCTTCTGCCTGCCTGCGTGGCTGTCCGCCGGTCTGTCCCGGCCCGCCCGGCTGCCAGGGTCTCCTCTGCCTAAGGGTCCAGTCCCCCAGAACTCTTCATCGTCTGTCTTCGCCTCTGTTTCTCGGTTTTCCTGAGCCTCACCTAAAGAAAAAGCAGCAGTTCGTTTACAAAATAAAAAAAAAAAAAAAAAAAAAAAATAGAGGGGTACGATGGGGAGAGACTTCTGATTCTGTCGTTCAGCTAGAATACATCTCCCCCCTTGCCCTGTCTCCAAGGCCTGTCCTTTGCTTGGACCGGATAATTTATGTGCTGCAAAGTGAGACATCTACCAGCTTAAACAGAAGTCTCCATCTTGTCTGAATCTCCTCTTAGACGCTCCCCGTTTTGGCTTAAGAAAGGTTGAGAACTGGGAACTCTTGCCTACTACCTGGAGCACAAATGAATGGGGTTTTGTTTGGTTTGCTTTTGTACACAAAATGTCCCTCGATTTATCAATAAAAACTGGCAAGTTCCCCACCCCGACTCTTTAGTGCCCTTCCTGAGCCGGCTCCACTTGGTTACCTTGGCCCAGGGCTGTGTCTGCCACTTACTGGTTGCCCAATAAATTCTGGAAAGTGTTTGCAATAGTCCTTGTGAGAACAGCTCACAAAAGGAAGAAACGGAAGGACAGGAGCGTAAGAAAAATGAGGGTGAAGGAAGAAAAGGAAAAATCCAGGTGGCAGGCCAATAGTGTGAGGGAAGGAAACAAGTATTAGCCAATTAGGATGAAAGTGGGAGAAGAGCATGGTGAGAACACCCACATGCAGCGCCTCGTTTCAGTGTTCTGTCTCAAGCCAATCATATGAACGCCCTTCCTGATATTTTTGGTATTTTAGTCTGCTAGCCTTGTAGTAAGGCAAACTCTTTTATAATAATTACTTTGGCACTAATGAGGGAAAACTTAAAATAAAAAAGAAATATTTCACCTTATTTCTCTCTCAGCAAGATGCTTATGAAGTTTTTCTGGAATGTCATAGGTTGGAAAGACTACAAATGCATTAAGTGAGCAACTACTATGTGTTGTAGATATAGAATATGTAGACTTAACTCTCAAGAAGCACAGGGTCTACTAGTCAGTATAGCAAGCAAGTGCTGAACTAAATTTTTTTCAATGCTTGAAGAGAAGGTCGTGTAAAGGAGAAAGGTAAGACTAACAGGGACAGAGTTTCTCAAAGACATGTTTTGTTAAAAGCTTCTCCACTGACTCTGACGTACCTCAACACAGATACCTCCCTCTTCTGAGAACCACTGGCCCATGAGATGTCCATAAAAGATGCACAGAGGATGTAGCATTTGAGGTGCATTTTAAAGGCTGAATAAATTTTCACCAGAGAGAAACAGGAAAAGCAATACCAGGTACAAGGAATAGTGGCTTAATTCTGTGCAGTTTGGAACTTCAGGGGAGTGAGGGAACGAGGGAAGAGAGAGAACACTGGAAAACAGTCTGTGGTAACATTTTGAAGAGCCTGGGGTTGTCTTTATTGTGTAGGCAGGGGGGAGTGATGAAAGGGAAGTGGCAAGTTCAGATCTGTGTTTTAAAAGGGTGACTTCTGCAACAGACAAGGCAAGAGTGAAGAGAGCATGAGATAAGGTGTTGGTAGTGATGGAGGAAAGGAAGGCGAGGATTGGAGAAACATTTCAGAAAAAGAATGACAGGGCTGGGCATAAATTAGATGTGAAGCCTAATGAAAGACAGATGTGACCTCCAGTTTCTAGCCAGAGTGGTGAATGATGCTACCAGTTAACTAAGACTAAAAACCCAGGCAGAGAACCTGGTCTGTGAGGAAAGCTGATGAGCTGGGCCTTGAACACAGCAGAAAGTGCTGAGAACGCCCAGGCGGGCAATCAGAAGGCAGTTAGATATCTAGGTGTGGAGCCCAGGGAAGCAACAGAGGGGCTACCATGAAACCAGAGCCTGCTTGGGCGCCAACATGTTTCCACAACGAACAATATCAGGCCATCAGTAGATACGTAATAAATATTTGTGTAATGAATAGATGAATGTTTATTGAATTAATCTAGAGAAGTTACCAAGAAAAACAAAATCACGTGAGGCGCTTTAGCCATGGTCCTTGCGTTGTAGTTTCTGATCCTTCTGTAGAAACAGTAAATAGAAAACAAACAAACAATCCTTTGGATTGCAGTCACTATTGTGAGCCTTAGAGTCTCACTCAACAAATCTCCTCTTCAGATACTTCCTCTTTCCTCCTGACATTCAGTCAGAATCAACGGAAGACTTTCCATCAGGTGAGAAAAGTCCTTTTTAACGGGCTGCCTTGCCTCTGAAAAGAACGAGCTCCTTGGGGAGAATTTTCCCCACAGAGTCAATAAGAAGCAAAATCCCGTGCAGAGTCTTGTCTGATAATAGTGATCTATGTACAGATCCATTGGCCTCAGAGGCTTCCTGCTCCATGCAGTGCACAACAAATGCACTAAGTAGGGGTTTGCCTTGGGAACATCTCAGGGCTTTAAGTCTTCTCTTAATGGAGATCAGATAAGGGGCACCCAGGAGCAGCTAGTCCTGGCAAATATATATGGGCAGAATTTTCTAGAGCTGGAATTAATGGGAGAAGTAGGAAGAGGGTGGCAGGCACCAAAATTTCCAACATCTTTGTGAGTGTAGTTGAATTCTCTTCCACCTCCTGTACTCTCACTGGCATTCTCTCTCTCCTTGTCTTTTAAGATCTGTTGCCAGAAGAAAACTGGAATGCTCTGATCTGTGGGTGGTGACAGCAAGCTATTCCAGGACCACCAAGATGTGATGAATATCAGCTAGAGTCAAAGATGAATCCCAGGCCACACTGAGAAAGATTTACCTGGAGCTCAACCAGTCTCATGAACATCTCTACAGAGAGAATGTCCCAATCCAGGAAAGGGGTTGCATTCTTCTAGGAACTTTATGAAAATCTGAAAACTCGAGTTCTAGTGTATCTGGTGTCCCTGGGCGCAGAGGCACCACACTGGGGGAATATGGGTAATGGAGTCTGTAGGGTTCATTGCATAGGAGAAGGATATGTCACCAGGCTTCTTCATTTACTGTGGCTGGAATAAAATGTTCCTCAGGGTCCTCTGTCTCCCTGTGCCCCGCTACGACCTATGTACTACTGCTTCACCGGTGAGGGAAGGATGCGTGCTGGAAAGAGATCACAGACATTCCTCCTACCAAGATAGAGCCATTTCTCACTGTGAGTTGGGCAATTGATATCCTGAGTTTCGTTACTGTCAATCTTCCTGTATCATTGTTGGGAGGGCAAATGTGATGCTCTAGTGGCACCTGTAGAGTAAAAGACAAACCCTTTCAATCACCAGAGAGAAGTAGGAGTAAGAAAAGGAAAAAAAGCCCTAAAATGATAATAACTGTAGTAAATTCAAGTGGGAGAGGTAAGCATAGAGACAGACCTCTTGGTAACTGTAAAGAATGGAGATTTCCAGAAAGCTAAAGTGGTTAAATTATTTTCCCTAATGAATTGTATTTTGTAGTTTCCTCATTTTCGAGAGAAATAGAAACTTCTTCAGTGTCAAGGGCATATATTTTTCCAGTTAGGTTCTGATGAATAAACTCTGCTGGCATTTAGAACTAATGAACATTTTTAAAGGGTATTCTTATTCTCCTTGCCTCGGGCCCTGAGAAGGACTGAAGGCTCAAGTTAGTACAGTGTCAAATAAATCAAAGGGTGGGGACTGAACTTTGGAGCTCCAGAACTGTTATTTACTCCTGTCAAACCAGAAGAAGAAAGTTGACAACTCAGAGTCTGGCACGTAGTGCTCCTAAATGTCCATTGAATGAATGAGCAATCAAATGAATGAACTGAAGAATGAATGGGATATAAAATAAATATAGGCAAATAGGCCTATTTAGGATAGTCACCCTGTCTACTTGTAGTTTCCTATCTGGTTAATTATTTGCTAGAGTTACTCACAATTACTGATTGTCCACGTACCAAAATTTTTATTTTTAAGGGATTTGGAACAAATTGCGGTCATTCAGCAATTATTCATTGAGCACCAGCTTTGCCAGCATAAGCCTCAATACTGGCATTTAAGAATTTAAGATATAGAAAAGAAGCCATGCCTTAAAGATATTAGGATAATTGGGCACCAATTATAACAATTGGTTGCCAACTATACAGCAGAATTCAGTGTTGCTGTTAGTGTTGGCCCCTTATCCTCTAATAAATAATGATTAGAGGAGACAAGACTGCAACCCAATTATATACCACATACAATTGGTTTTAATATGTCAAAGGATCTTTTTCTGAGGTCAGAGTTTGGGACTTATGGAAAAGAGAGATTTTCCAGCTGAAGAGAGTAGTTTGAGTAAAAACACAGAGATGGTAATTTTCTAGGCTTGAAAGTGCTTTCAACACTAGGATGAAAGGTGTAGGCAGGAAACCAACAATTTTACTAATATAGGAATGCACAACATGCAAAACTCAGCAAGGGTGAGAATCTGGAATAAGCCTGCTGCAGGGATATTGCCACACACTCACTGCAATTTATCAGCCATAAACATAAATATAATTATAAATATTCCACTGGTAATGACACCGTTGTTTTCTTCTGTGTCACTGATCTTCAAAGATCAAAAGAAAAAAGAATATCGAAAACACTAGAACGCAAAACGGCTGAAATACATAAGCAAAATTACATAGATAACCACTTGGGGGCGCGGGACTAAGAAGTTTCTCCTTCCTTTATAATGACGGAGAGAAAGAACTCACGACGGCTCGTTGGTCTAGGGGTATGATTCTCGCTTAGGGTGCGAGAGGTCCCGGGTTCAAATCCCGGACGAGCCCTGTTTTTCTTTCCCTTCGTGAATAAACCATTTCTAAACAAATTAATTCTAGGATAGATCCATAAATGTAATAAATGCATGCTGGCGCAAATTACAACATTGAAACTTTTTGAACGAAGAGCACACTTTACGTTCCAATACCCTTAAAAGACGTAACATGAAAGCGTAGAAAGTTTGCTAAAAAATGTAATCCTTTGAAAACGCTCGCCGCCCTTCCTGCCAGGTCCGGAGTCGAGCGCGCGTGTTAGGGGCCGAGTTCCGACCTCGGCTGCCCACAGGCGAGCTTTACACTTGCCGGGGCCCGCGCTGGCCCGCCCGCACCGCGACCGCGGCAGGAGGACAGCGCGCCCCATCCCCCGGGGCCCGCTAACCCGCGGCCCCTGGCTCGCCTTTGGGGTGTTCGAGGGGTGCGCAGGAGTCCGCACCAGGCGTGTCTCTTCCAAGGACATGTGTTTTAAGCGGTGCGAGCATTTTCATACTTTGCCCTCAGACGTACAAAGACCACATCCTGTATGAATTGATCTCATCCGATCCTTTACTTCGTAAAACTAAGACGATCAGGATCGAGGTCAAGGGACCAGAATAGTTCCATCTCAGCCTCTACCTTGGCCGTGTGAGAAAAAGAAACTTTTTTAAATTTTAGGCTTTCGCAGAAAAAAGGAAAAGCCTGGGCTCGTCCGGGATTTGAACCCGGGACCTCTCGCACCCGAAGCGAGAATCATACCCCTAGACCAACGAGCCGCTCTCGGCAAACGCGCTTCCAGAGCCTCCCTTCAGCCTTATCCGCCTCTGGCCGCACGGCCTGACCGACCCCAGCCGGCTCCCCTTCTTTTATTCCCCAGGCCTTGGGTCGAAGCCCTCTCGCCACCCGCAGTGGCACCAGGAAAGGACGTGAGTTTTGCCCAGCGGGGCCGATCCTATCAGCCGGCACCCGGGCTCTGCGCCTCGGCCTGCGGCCATCCGCACACGGTCCAATAAGCCGCCTTCCCCAGTCAGGATGGCCCCTGCAGCGCTGTGGCGGCCGGGCGCTGGGAGGGCGCGGGCAGGGCCCCTCGGACGCGCCGGACGCCGCCGGGTGCCCACTGCCTGCTGTCTCCACGCCGCCAGTGTCGCTCCTTGCGGGGAGCTCCCGCCGCCGCTCAGACCAGCCTCAGAGCACTCGGCTGTGGGCCGCAAGCCCCATCCGTATCCCCGACCGTATCCCCATCCCCATCCCCTGCGCGGCTCCGGGACCACGCTCGCGGGTGAGTGGGGCGGGGGATATCGCGGAGGAGCGGGCGGGAGATGGAAAGGACGCACCTGGGAGGGAGTGATGGGGCGAAAAATTCTCAAAGGAGAGAGTATTAACAGCTAACTTTTTTCAAACGTTCATTTTGCGATCGTGTACTCTTTTTAAGCTCTTTGCATGTACTGAACTCAATACACACTTGTAACAATCCGTCCCTTACATACTGCTGTTATCCTTATTTCGCAGTGAAGTAATTCAGGCCACCCGGCGGCGAGGAAGTAGTAGCGCTGGCACAGGAGCTACCGAGGCCTTGGAAGGTGGGGATAATAGTGACGGCCATGAAAGAGGCTAGGGACGGCGGGGGCAGTTGGATGCCTTGGTAGCTTGGAGGAGTGGAGAAGGCAGTGGCAGTGGGCAGGACCTTTACTCTGGCACCACCCCACCTCCATCCCCAGTTGTAATAAGGAAGAACAAATGACTCCATATTGCATCTGTTTTTTTTTTTTTTTAACCTTTGTATTCTATTGCTTTTGTTACAAGTAAATTACTAATGGGTTGTTGTCTGTAGCTTAAAGTACACATAATGGCCCATCTCTGGGAACCCTGCCCCCCATGCCTGAACATTAAGCTGAAACACCTTTGTTTAAGCTCACAGGAAACACCCTGACCAGGCCACCTGTGAATGGCTGCAGGAAAGAAGAAATTAACACATCCGTTCAGGAATCTGGCCAAACCAGGAAATGTTTGCAACAATTTATCTCTCTCTCTTTTTTTTTAACTTTACCTCCTTACTTCCCCTCTCTTTGTTCTATAAAAGAAATAATCTTCCAAACCTGGGCAAGATGGTTCTTCTCAGGCGGCCGGGTTTCCAAATAAAGTTTCTATTCCTTGCCCGGGTAGCTATTCTCTACACTTGTTGGCCTGGGGAGGAGCGAGCAGCACCAGTTTGGACTCCTTGACACGACCTGCGCCCTTGCCGTGCAGTTTGAACCTCTCCTAAGGCCCTTAACCCCAGCGGACAGGAGTGCAGGGTCTCCAACTAGCCTTGCCTGCTTTTGGCCTGCACTCCCCTCTCCCTTCCCACCCCCTACCTCCTTGTCTTGGTGTTTGGGTTGCAGAGGCTTCTCATTTCTGAAGCCCTCTTCCATCCTTAAACTACCTTTAATTTGGGGTGATTGGAATACATTACTCTGTAGCCTGGTCAGACTGTTCTCCGAGGGTCCGGGTGGTGTTTTTGACTGAAAGATCTCCATTTGCATCAGCTTCTCTGCTGGTCCCCGGTCCCTTCCTTTCTCCGGATGCCAGTGGGCTCTGCTGCTGCCACTGAATGACAGAAATTCATGACCAGAACTCACACCCTTGGGGAGTGTGAAAGGGGAAATACAAGTGATAACACTTCAAAGCAAAGAGTTAAACCTGGAAAACCTTTCTATAACCCATTCTGGGTTACGGATCTGTAGAGAGACCCCAGAGCCCCGCTGCTCCCAGGATTAAGAGGAGGTGCCTAGGGTGGGCAGCTCTGTCTAAACTTTCCATTTGCTTTGATAGTATGTAAACATTTTATTGACACCCTCTTCCTGTCTGAGATCACTTTTCTTCCTCCTACTGAGCTAAGGTTTGAGAGCCCGATGTTGCTTTCAACCCACTCTTTTGTAGTTTGAGAATGGGTTCAGGAGGGTGAAGAAGGAGTTCTCCACGGAGTCTTGAGTAATCAAAGTTCTGCGCTCCCCTTTGAGGGCTCCCTCTGCCCCTGCCTGAGCTGTCTGTATTCACCAAGGTGCCATGAAAGATGGCAAGACTGGACACCTTTCCTACCTTTGCCAGTGTCCATTCTCAAGGTTTTTGTTATTATTGTTTTTCAGTTTCCCACACCTGCTTTCCCATCCCTTTAAGTTGTTTGTAATAATTTTATACTAGTGCATCAAGACAATATAACATAATTTTCTCCTTTCTTTCTTTTTTTTTTGATATACGGGGTCCTAACCACTGGACCCTCAGGGAAGTCCCATAGCATAATTTTCTTAATGATTTTTTACTGTGTAATAAATAAGTGGTGTCCAACATTTCATTGATGTAAATATTGTTTGGCCCGTTTGTGTATGTACTTTCCCTGTGTATTACATGATTGCCTTAGGATGTACTCCCACAGCGGGGATAACACTTTTGTGGCTCTCAGTGCAATTTCATGCCAATTGGCTTAGCTGGTTAGCAAGTAAGATGAAAACTGATGTGGAAGAAGAGGACCAGTGGCTGTCAGAGAACTTTAAAAGCCCTGATTCAATCTTTTAATTTGATTTAAGGGATTTGGTGGCATTAAAGCCTTTGAGAATCGTGGTATGTTAAAAGTACTATTGAGCATAACAGTTTGACTTGGGATCAGATGCATAAGAGAGTGAAGATGAAATGAAGAAAAAGAAAAGGTCCATTAGGAGATGATTAAGATAACTCCAGGATGATGTCATGGTTGATGCCTTGAGATTGTGAATGGCTTTTAAAATCACTTATGGTGAGGGATTGGTTACTGTTTGACAACTAACATTTGCTTGCCTCTGAATTCTGACCCAGTTTGGGCTTAAGTGGTGCAGACTTGGCTCTGACTTGGAATGGTCAGCCCCTTGGAAGTGACACTACAATTTAATCGAGTGGGTCTGCCATTCAAAGGAAACTTCTTGCTAACTTGGCCCACAGGACTGGCCTCACGATTGTGTGCTGAGTCTTATTTGCTGCCTGTGGGGTTAAGCACTAACTGAGTCGCAACCCACCACAGTTGTCATGCTGGTAGGTTTGCTTCGTCTACTGCAGGCTGTGTCCTGACCCACACAGACACCGGGATCAGACTGAACATATGTGCCTTTTCCAGACTCCAGCCCAATACCCTATAATAGCTTCAGCTGGCTTTTGCTAAAAACACTTCTTCGTGGTCTCCCTCAGTGACCCTTTTTCAGAGGCTTATATCTCAAGCCTCCCTCTGAATTTTGCAATCCCAGAATAATTAGGAATGATTTTTCAGAGTTGCCTCAGCCCTTCCATTTTTCATCAAATGTTTTCACTTGTTTTAAGTTTTGAGAGTGCATGAGTTCATAAAGATAATAGGAATCTAAGATCTAGATTCGTGTGAAAAGAACTGCTTTCCATAATGTCTTTGTTTCCACCAGGGGATATTATTACCCCTCTTTTATTTTATTTATTTATTTTTAAGTATTCATTTATTATTATTTTGGCTGCGTTGGGGCTTTGTTGCTGCACAGGGCTTTCTCTAGTTGTGGCAAGCAGGAGCTACTCTGTTGTGATGCACAGGCTTCTCAGTGTGGTGGCTTCCTCTTATTGCAGATTGCAGGCTCTAGGCACAGGGGCTTCAGTAGCTGTGGTGCATGGGCTCAGGAGTTGTGGCTCATGGGCTTAGTTCCTCCAAGGCATGTGGGATCTTCCCGGACCAGGGCTCAAGCCCATGTCCCCTGCATTGGCAGATTCTTAACTACTATGTCACCAGGGAAGTCCCTATTATCCCTTTTTTATACAGATTTGGTCTTACTCTGGATGATATTGGTTGAATAGAAGACAGATGTGTTGAGTTTTCATGATCAAAATTGTGATTGTTTCTGAAAACATGCTGATGATGGTATGTTACAGAAGAGAAAGATACACAGTTCATAGAGTAAGATCCCAATTTTGTAACAACGAATTAAAAACAGAACATGGGGGCTTCCTAGGTGGTGCAGTGGTTAAGACTCCACCTGTTAATGCAGGGGACAGGGATTCGATCCCTGCTCCAGGAAGATCCCACATGTCGTGGGGCAACGAAGCCCATGTGCCACAACTCTTGAGCCCACGTGCCACAACTACTGAAGCCCACGTCCCTAGAGCCTGTGCTCCACAACAAGAGAAGCCACGGCAATGAGGAGCCCACCCACCACAATGAAGAGTAGCCCCCACTCACCACAACTAGAGATAGCTCCTGTGTAGCAACGCAGACCCAACACAGCCAATAAATAAGTAAATTTATAACAACAAAAAAAAAAACCAACAAAACGTAATACATGCATTAAAAAACTAGAGGAAAATCCATAAAATATTACTACTAGTTATCTCGTGGTCAGATTATGAATAATTTGTATTTACTTAAAATATTTTTTCTCCACAAATGTTTAAAAATAAAGGTGTACTGCTTCTATAATGAGAAAAAATAATTAATATTTTTAAATCACAGAGAAAACAGAATTCCTAAAGCAATGCGTTTCCCTGTGCTTGGTAGAATGAAGAGAGACATAGAATGAGGGGCAACGCAAAGCAGGCCCTTTTGCCCTTCCCCATCCCAGCTGCTCTCGGAGGTTGGTCAAGAAGGCGGCTACCATTGCTCCTGAGGGGCCAGGTGCGGCTGTGAGGGGGAGTGGCTGGCACCACCCAGCACCCGTGGGTTCCTTAGATTGTCCAGCAGTAGTGACCAGTGTTTGAGGTCCTATTATTTTCTTGGAGTGGAAGGAGTATCTGCCTCTTGGTAATACCATCCTTTGAATACCAACCATATAATCATTCTAGAATCTTGCTTTTGCATGTTGGTTAAAGTGCAGTTCAGTCCACTAATGATTTAAAACAGAAGCAGTTGATAAATGTAAGAACTGGCATTACAAGTTTGCCTAAGTACAAGTAATTTTTTCAAATTTTCGTTTAAAACTACACCATCAAGGGCTAGAGTCATTGCTGATGGGAGTGCCCAGTGGGGAATCCTAGCCTGTTTCGACCTCTTCCTTCTACACCCTGTTTCCCTCATAGCATCTCCCCGGCTGTGCCAGCGTGTTGCAAGTCCCGTGGAGAGCCCAGAACTTTCCAGGAGGAGGAGGGTAAGAAATCTCTTGGTTCCTGTTTTAGAAGTGGGTGGCTCCCTTTTTGCTCTGAGGCATTTAGCACATGCATCATCTCCTCTTCCTCGGAGGAGGCCAGAAGAACCAGTTTCCTGCCCCACTTGACCACCATGGGGCCTCTCCAGAATTCCCACAGCTGTCCTCAAATTTGAGGACAGAACTGGAGGAATGGTTTTCTCAGCCTCCATAGCCACTCTGGTCAGGACATCACTGGGCTAAATGGGAGCTGGACTTAACCCAAGTAAGACTGGGAAGTCAGGAAAGTGGGTCAGCTGCCCCTAGGCTTTCGTGTACTTTGCTTTTTTTTTCAACCCCTTCTGGAAAGGCTTTCTAGAACCAACTCAGCTCAAGGTGTGATGACGAAGGAGGCTTAAAATATTACCTCTCAGGATATGCATTTTGACTGGGAAGGAGGACTAGGCCAGTGGAATCAGTTGCTAACGTTCTGGGCATCTGGTATCAGTGAGGGAGTTGTTGGGCAGCCATAATGTTGAAAATAATCCCATTCCAGCTCTGAAGTCACTTCAAGCGTTCATTATTTAACAGATGTTTATTGAGCACTTATAATACATGAGGCACTGGCACAATGAACAACAGACACTAACTTGACCCCTCATGGAGCTCCAGGCTGGCTCTGGACACAGCAATACATCATTACATAAAAAAAATGAGACCGATTTTCTTTGGTGGCTTATAAAAATAAATTCTGTTTTATTTGAGTAATGCTTGTATTTTGCTCACAAGTCTATTGTTGTTGTTTTCCCTATCCAGCATCATTTCAGCAACAGCACCCTGATTTTACCTTGAGGCACCCCACTGCTCCATTCACAGTCCTTGCAGATGAAACAGAATTCACTCGCCTAGTCCCTAACTGCAGGAGAGGGCACGCGACCGAGTCTCGGCCAATCTGATCTCTGCATCTCCTTGGTCAATAATGCTTGGTTCAGGTAGGATATATGATCCCCACCAAGCCTATAGAACACCATTGTAGGATTTTTTCCGACAGTTCTGGGGAAAAATAAGCTCTTTCCATTGGGTTTGCAGGCTGGAAAGAGTCTGCCTGAGAATATGGCCAACACAGAGGAAAGCGGAGACCAATAACAGAGAGAGATTTTCTGACACTGCTTAAGTGATTGTATTCAGGTCCGTCCATAGATTGTCAATACATATTATTCAGTGTATAGTAGCGGGGGGAGAGAGGGAGGGGTTCATAGATATAGCTATTTTGCATCAGGCAGTTTGAGTTGTGTTCCTTTCATTAGCAGCTGAAGGTCCTCATTCATTCAACTGTGTTAAAGTTTTACACTCCCAAGAGTACCTAATCAAAAGATGATGAACTGGTTGTCTGTCCACTCCTTTATTCCCTTATCTGACGTATATTTATGGAGTGACTAGTCAACTGGTCACAGGCCAGAACTGGTCTGGCAAACTGGGTCCTGTTCAGGGTGACCTCAGTGAGGAGAGTGGAGTTCTGAGGCCTGGGCTCCTCGTGGCCATATGTGGTCACCCAGTTCCACGTGCACCTGAAACAGCATCCCAGCCCCCTCTTCAATACTGGCATATTCCTTCAAAGCATTCAAGTTTTTTTCTTGCTCCCTCTCTGGAGAAAAGAAGGACACAGTTTAAAATTCAAGCTAGACTGCAAAGGTAGTGGAAGAATAATTCTGACTCTTCTCTTCAGCCTTGTGAAGAATCAGTGTTTTCCTTCAAGCCTATTCAGGAATCCTGATGAAAGTCTTCCTGGCCTGGTGATGACTCTGTGCCACCTAAGACCCAGGTGGGTTTCTTTAATCCCCAATGTGAAATCCCGGTCTCAACCACGGCGATGCAATACTCAATCAGCATTAAACAGCCAGGCAGCAGCACCAACAGGGACCGGGTCCTGCCTTTGCTTCATAAATTCCCCAGGAGCGCCATCACTAATGACAATGCCTGGGGTGGGGCCCCTGTGTTCTCACAAAATAGATCAAATAATGTGACTAACAGGGACCTGGGGAGATTTTTAGACACCACCACGCATGCTCCTTAATGTCACATTCTTATTTTTCATCGCTCCTTCTTCATCTGCTACTGTAAGGTATGGACCCTCCAGAAGAAAAAGTTTTATTTTTACATCTACATCCCATCTGCTCCATTCCTTTTTCTAGAAAGGGAAAGTGGCAGATTTCCCCCTTTCATCATGCACGTCCACAGCCATGCTCACATTCTCAAAACTCCTGCCCAATATGTGCATGAGTATATAAACAAACCAGACATATAAATACATCCATGTATTGTTTAGGGGGTATACATCTCTGCCAATAGATAGATGATAGATTAGATAGACAGACAGGTAGATAGATGATCGATATTGTACAGACATCAAAATAACTGACACACACATCTCCCAAACTCTGCTAAAATACAAAGCTTATTATAGTATCAGTCTTCACTAGATTACAAAGTTTAGAAGCTACATTGAATTTAAAAATAGTTTTTGAAAAAATATATATCCCAAATATTAACACTATCCTGGAGTTAGAAAAACTGTAAATGGGATGATAAACTGAGGTACCAGCGGTGAGATAAGGCCTTTTAGTCTGGGAAACTACTTTCTGAAGTCAGAGTAGAGTGTGGTCTAAGAGACCTCCAGAAAAATGACTGCTCCAACTACCAAACCAGCATGTTGAGATACTGAAATACTCAAATCTGAATAAGGACCAACCCTAAAGATTAAACATTTATTTGGATGACCATCTTTCAGCAGGAGTTTGCAAAGAGGGGAGAGGATACGTCAAGGGAGGGGTAGTCAAGGCCCCTGTCCCCGGCGAAGCCTCCTGCACTCTCCAAACAGCACATTAAAGCAAGATCCACCCCACCCCTACTGAGCTGGGGAGGAGAGCCTGGGTTTCCATTCAAGTCAGTTAGTCCAGGAAGGATGTTCTTATCATGTAGCTCTCACATTACGGTGCTCAAAGCACTTCCCAGGAGCTATCTAACCTGTGCTGGGGCATCCCCTTCTGGAAGCACAAACTTCATCCTCCCAGGATAAACTGGGGGGCAGGCATGGAGGGCAGGAATGGTTCATGGATCGCTGCTCTGCTTTCAGGACGAGGAAATGCAGCGCAGAACCTCTTGACATTCTGCCTCTCCAAAGGAGTTGCTCCCAGCCTCCACCTCCTCTTCCCCTGGCAGAAGCGGGTGACCTGAGCTGGTCTCCTCCCAGTGTATCATCAGCTAGAGAATTACCAGATGGGAAAGCTCCTGTTGCTGGAGCAGACACGTATTTTTTAATGTTTCAAAAATGATCTCTTCCAGTCCAGTGTTTTCAAAATTGGTTGGCCAGTCAAATTTGGACCAAGCTGAAAGGTTGTCTCAGGGTCTCCATACAATTTAAGGTCTTCTGTAACTTACAGGATTCACATTTCCAGTGATACTACTTTGTTTCTAGCTACCCGAAATAAGCTTTTACTTACATTTGAGAATGTGAAAACTTAAGAACAATAAAAAGGCTATCATTTTACACAAACACAATCTGATCAGCTAAATCCCAGTCCAGAGCTGAGGCCAGCTATAGGGTTAGGTGGGTGTAGATAGTATCAGGGCCCCACAGGTTGACCGGTATCCCTGGGGAGTTGTCACCACAGTACATTGTTTTAATTTTTTTTTTTTTAAACCAAGTCCATCAAGTGACACACACTCAAGCTGATAAAAGTCTGCCGTCCTCAGATCCAATCTCTATCTGAGACAGTGTGGAGGCTGGGAAACAGCACCTGGTGTCCTCAGGCTGCCTCCAGACCCTCAGCCTGCCTCCAGACCCTCAGCCCATTCTGCTCCTGCGATGGCTTCCTCTGCTGCCGCTGTGATCACCGCTGCTACTTCAAGGACACGGCTCCAGCAGCTTCAGCACCAGGTACAATGAGATCGCCTTCACAGTATAGTGTCCTCGACAGGGGTGCTATCCTGTGAGCAGAGGAGGAAGGAATAAATTAGGAGGAAAGTAGGAAATCCAGACACTCAGCCTGCCTCCTTGGGGATGCTAGGTGGGGTAATAATAGTAATGAATAATGCTTTGTGCCTGACATAGTTTTCACATGCATCAACTCATTTATTCCTCACAAAAGCAATGTGAATTTGGTACTTCTATTAGCTCTGTTGTTTGGTGGGGTAATTAAGGCACAGAGAGGTCAAGTCACTTCCTCTAGATCACACAGCTAGTAAGCTAGTAACTGGTGGAGTCAGGATTTAAACCCAGGGCCCAGAGCTTGAGCCCTCAATGAGGACACTGCCTATTCCTCGATGCTTGGCTTCCCATGTCCTCCTTGCCCTAGCTTCTTACGTCCTCACTCGTTCCCATTAATTTCATCATCCTGAAACACTTTGCTCAAGAATCAAAGTGAAAGAAGAAAAGTACCTGATGAGCAGAAATGCATAAGGCTAACGAAGGAATTTCAAGTTTTGGTTGAATGTAAGTGAAGAAACAAAGCGAGCAACAGTTTGGTTTTGGAAACGTGGAGCGTGAGGGGCTGGTGGGCCTCCACGTGCAGATGCCTGTCGGTGTGCGGTCAGGGCCATGGTGAGAGCCCGGCTGGTAATGGTGAGGACCACGTGTAGGAGTCATTGACAAAAGGAGATGAAGCCTGGAAGTGGGGGCCAGGGTCAGGATGTGGTGACATTGCCCTAGGAGGCAGAGAGGGACCCAGGGCAGCCCAGCCAGACAGAGGTTAAAGGAGAAAGGTGGCTTCTAGGGCAGGCTGCCAGCATCAGCTGTTTCGGAGAGGTGAGGATGACAAGAACGGAGACATGACTGGTCTTTGGTGGCGGGGAGGGCATGTGTGAGCTTCAAAGTTATTGATAAGAGTGACATCTCAAGAGGAGAAAGAGAGGACTGGGAGGTAGAGAGCAGAGTTGAGAAAGTTTTCTTTAGGATTAGAGAGATCTGAGCACGTCAGTAGGCAGAAAGGGGTGAGCTAGTAAGAAGCTAGAAATACAGAAGAGGAACCGAATGGGAAATCTTAGTCTAACCCTTCACTTAAAATGCACACACATGCTCCACAAATATTTTGAAGAAAAGTCCAGAAAATGGTACACACAGCAGACAAGGGGGTTTCTCTTATCAAGGAGAAGGGGCCTCGCCTCAGATTCACAAGAAGAGACTCTGAGGGGATGAGGAAGCTGGCAAACAGGCTGGTCTTTCTTTTAGGTAAACAGGAAGGAGGTGAGGTCATTTGCAGAGCAGGAGAGGAAGAGGTAGGGAGTGAGTTGGAGGAACAGGGATGAAAACAGGATGAGAGAGAGAGGCAGTGAGAGGGTCTCCAGGCAGCAGTGAGGGCGGATATGGTTCAGTCGGGTTGGTAAGCGTTTAGGATAGATCCAGGCAGCACGGTTTTGTGAATTTCACCAATGACACTCACAAGTCTTGGCAGGGAAGGTGGGTGTGCCAGTGTCTGGGCTTCGGGGATTAATACAGGAAGACAGAGCAGGTCAATGGTGAGAGGGAGGTTAAGGTGCAGAAGAACAACAACAAAAAGATGCTGAAGGACAGGCTGTGAGTGACTGGCCACGGAGGGAGCCTGCGGGGCAGGGACACAGGATCTCAGTGGAGGGCAGTTCAGAGGCTAAGGGAGGGATGGAGGCAGCCATGCAGGCGGAGAGGGGCGGCAAAACTCCGACAACCCTAGCCCAACCCCCCGGTTTTACAGAGGAAGAAACTGAAGCTTCAAGCAGGGACAGGAGTTGTCCAAGGTCACAGAGCTCCATGTGGACATCGAGGACACCAGCTCTACTCATCAGAATGAACTGTTTCACAGAGCATCTCTGTACATCCGCACAATTTATTTAATCTGGGAGGGGCACTGCTTCCAATCCTCTTTTGGTCTTTTCCAGCCTGGTCAAGGTTAGAACCAAAATGCTTCAGGCAGTGGTGCCAAAGGATTCCCCAGTGAGGACAATGGTGAAGTAGGCCCCTTGGGTCACAGGCTTCCCCAGCACCCCATGCCTGTCCCAGGTCTTTCCTGGATCCTACAGAGGCAGCACACACCACTAAAGAGATGGCTCTCCAGCCCCCCCCCATCTCATCCCCACCTTGTCCTTTGATTGGTAGAAACAGATTGATCAGATAAACTACAGCAAGAGGAATATGCTCACTGTCAGAGACTGTCAAGAGGAAGGGATAAGTATATCTAGCAATTAAAAAAATTCATCTTTGTCAAAAATAACCACAACTCAGCCCATCACACCCCCAAAAAGGACTGAAAATATGAACGCTGAGTTGTTTATGGTGATTATGCCTATTAAGGAGAGAGGTGCCAAGAGGGAGATGAGGGTAGAGATTGAATCTAAAATATGGCACAAATGAACCTATCTAGGAAACAGAAACAGACTCACAGACACAGAGAACAGACTCGTGGGTGCCAAGAGGGAGGGGGTGTGGGGGAGAGAAGGGCTGGGAGTTTGGGAGTAGCAGATGCAAACTATTATATATAGAATAGATAAACAACAAGGTCCTGCTGTACAGCACAGGGAACTATATTCAATATCCTGTGATAAACCATAATGGAAAGGAATATGAAAAAGAATATATATATGTATAACTGAACCACTTTGCTGTATAGAACTTAACACAACATTGTAAATCAACTATACTTCAATAAATTTAAAAAAATTCATTCTCATAGATAAACAACAAAGATTTACTGTATAGCACAGGGAACTATATTCAATATCTTATAATAACCTATAATGAAAAGGAATGAAAAAAATATAGATACATATCAATACATGTATATACATATAACCGAATCACTTTGCTGTACATTTGAAACTAGCACAATATTGTAAATCAACTATACTTCAATTAAAAAAAAATTTGTTCTCATACTTCTATATTGCTAGAATCTTTAAAAGATTATATTCAATGTACTATGGAATAAAAATTTTTCTAGTTAATTTAACCAGTAATTTTAGATATAGGTCAGTTGGAAAATGACTCTAACACATTACTACTTATGTCATTAATTTATTAATTGATACTAACTAGGCAAAATAGGAGAAAGTCTATGCTACCTCTGCCTTCTATTTTAAAGCCACAATAGGGATCTAGAGACCATACCTTTTGCTCACCTTATCAAACTTTGCCCATTCCCCATGAAAAGTAAATAAACTGAAAAGCCCCAGTGAGTAGCAAATTATTACTGGTATGATGCAAGGGAAAAAGAGAAAGTTTAGAGGTACAGTTTCTGGAAAAGGCATTTTCAACCAAGACTTTTTGCTGTTTATTTGGCATCTCAAGCACATACCCATCTTTATCCTTGTATATTAAAGAATTTAATATACTGAAATCCTCAAGAATTTTTTCAAGAATTTTATAATATTCTTTAATTAAAATCTCCTTGGGAGTGGATGTGTGTTCACGTTTGCTGGAAAAACACACACACACACACACACGCACTACAGCTAGTATTGTGTTCTGCACATAGTGAGGATCTGACGTACAATTAAATGAGAAATTAGATGCTGTTAAGCTCTTGTAGAGGTAGCACTTTGCACTTAAGTAATAAAACAAAAAATGAAAATAGTGTCTTGAAAATTTTAAAGTCCAATTTTTTTTTTTTTAGCGTTACTATATGAAAAAAGTTTAATGAACATTCAAAAGCAACATTTAGGACCTGAACACTATCAATTTGGATTATAAAACTACAACCACAAAGAAGAAAGGCTGGAAGGATGTACACATGCCAGCCCTATGTAATTTGGGCAAAGTCTTAAACAACAGCTCTCAGATGGCAGTTTGAAAAGCTACAGGCTCTGAGTCTGTTCACTTTAGTGCTTATAAATTACTTCGCCAAGTTGCTTCAAGGATCTAGATATTAACCACTGTAAAAAATAAAACTAAAAAACATCGGCATGGTTGGGGCACAGTGAAAGGGAGAATCAGGGAGAGCTGGGCAGGGGCCCCCCATGCAGGGCCATACAGAGGGTTTGGAATCTGTGCTTTGAGTGCTCTGGGACAGAGGTGTCATGGGCTGTGTCCTCCTTCAAAGATATGTCCAATCCTAACCCCCAGTACTTGTGAATGGGACCTTTGGAAAGAGCATCTTTGTAGATGTAATTAAGGATCTTGAGATCATTCTGGATTTGGGGGAGGTCCACATCCAATGACCGGTGTCCTTATAAGAGAAAGGAGAGGGAGTTTTGAGACACACAGACACAGAGAAAGACCATGTGAAGACAGAGGCAGAGGTTGGAGTTGTGAGTCTATGAGCCACGGAACACCAAGGACTGCCAACAACCACCAGCAGCTGGAAGAGACAGAGAGGATTCCCTGGGGAGCTACCAGCCACCAGAAGTTAGGGGACAAGCGGGAAAAGACGCTTCCTCAGAGCCTCCAGAGGGAACCCACCCTGCCAACACCTTGATTTTGGAGTTCTGGCTTCCAGAACTGTGAGACAATACATTTCTATTGTTTTAAGCTGCCAATTTGTGGTAATTTGTTATGGGAGCCCTAAAAAACTAACACAGGAGGTGACTAATTTTAGCAATGAGTACACACACACACACACACACACACACACACATACATCCCCCCAGATCCTATTCAGAGAATGGACTGTGTAGGCAGAAAAAGTGGAAGCAGGAAGCCAGGTGAGAGGCTAATGTAGCTGGAAGCTGATGGTGGCTTGAGTGAATGAAAGAGTGAACTAACATAAAGGCGAGGGGAAACCCTGGAGGGTGACCTTGTTGATGAGATTGTCAGGGGTGGCGGTAGCGGGCGGGACACTGAGCTTTTCCGGTGGAAACTAGCAAGACTGTTCGCGCTTCTGAGGGCACAGGTAGGTGAGCTCAAGGTGGGCTTCCTGGGAGTGGTGGGAGAAGCCAGGTGACTAAGTGTGGGCCCAGTGGGAGGGCAGGGACTGAGGCACCCTGCCCCTCCTCACGCGCCCTAGGCGTCCAACACCTGTGCATGGAGATGGAACATAAACCCTCCTTTAAAGGCCCAAAGCAAAAGCCACCTTCGCCCTGAATCTCCTCCAGCATCCTCCCCGCTCTCCACATACAGACTGGTTCCCTCACTTGTGCTCCAGCCTTCCCTTT
Organism: Hippopotamus amphibius kiboko; assembly: GCF_030028045.1. Lineage (NCBI taxonomy): Eukaryota > Metazoa > Chordata > Mammalia > Artiodactyla > Hippopotamidae > Hippopotamus > Hippopotamus amphibius. Next base: position 138,746,991 of record NC_080188.1, on the reverse strand, counting down.
CCTAGGAGGGGCCCTGCCCACTGCCATGCTCTGCCTTCTTTACTGTGTCCTAAGGAGCTGCTGGTCTTATGTGTTAGACTATGAGTTCTGTATGGAAAGGAGCACCCCCTTTCCTCTCAGAACCACCCCCCACCAACAGCAGCGAGCCCAGCTCTGCACGCTGCGTCAGGAGGCCTCGACGTGTAGGCCTCAGTCACGCCCAGCAGGGCACCAGAACCCCAAGGCAGTGAGAAGCAGAGAAAGCATGAGATACGCGTCCTTTTCTGGTCCTTTCGTCCCTTCCCCATCAGTGACAGCCTGTCTCGGTCCAGTGCCTGTGTTACTGCACACCCAGCTGATTGGTGATGGATGTAAGGAGCAGGGCATGGGACAAAGGATGCGCTGGCCCTGCCCTGTCCAGGTGAGGGGGACAAGCTGGACCACCTACCTCTGTCTTGGGGACCTCACTGCTGGTGTCCGGCTGGGCATGGCCGGTGCCGGGGTCACAGCCTGGCTCGAGGACGGCCTCCTTATCTTGCTTTTCCTTGCCGGTCCCCTGCTCAGGACTGTGGTCACCCTCTCCTCCTCCAGGGGGGTTTTGGGGTGTCTCCTCCCCCACAGCTCCCTCCTCCGGCCCCTTCGTGTCTTGGCCCTGTTGTCTGGGCTCCTCCTCTTCACTGGCCGCCCTCTCCTTCTCCTCTGTAGGCTCTTCCCTCTGCTCTCCAGCCGGTTTCTCCTCCGTAGGGCTCCCACACCCACCCTCTGCCTGTGGGCTGGAGGCTCTGGCTGGATGCTGGCCGGCCCCCTCCTCGGAGCTCCCCGCGGCCTGCTCTGGCTGCTGGGCTTCCCCCGCGGCCTTCTCATGCTGCTGGGCCTCCCCCGCGGCCCTGCCCTCATCCTCCTCCTGCTTCTCTGTCCTGCTGGGCGTCCTCCTCAGAGGAGGGGATCCTGGGGCCTTGCTCTTGGCTGGGAACACCTCGTCCCCATCCTCTTCCTTGGCACCGTTTTCCTGGGAGGACTCCACGGCCCTGGGTCTCCCCAGGTCCCCACAGTCCGACTGGGACCTTCGGAATCGCCTGGAGGGAGGGCGCCTTTTTATGGAGCCCCTCGTCCGCACCTGGAAGAAAGCATTAAGGAAAATGATCTACGCCTGTGAAAAAGGCCAAGGGGAGGACGCAAGTTCTTTCAATGCCAGTCTCACACGCACAGCTTCACAAGCGCACCTGAGGATCATCTGATTTTCTAGGAGGACGTACCGTTGTTTGCTATTTATTACAGGTTAGAGCCCTATGGGGTGGTGGTATTACAGGGTAACCTGCAGATTTGTGTGTGTGTGTGTGTGTGTGTGTGTGTGTGTGTGAAGAGGAAAATGCTGTTTATCCAGTAAAAAAGATAACATAAGATTTTACTGGCCTGTAAAATGTCAATCAGTTTAGTGCCTAACTTAGCAGTTTTATTCTAACATTTGTTCTTTTTAATTGTCTATAAATAATCAGTTCTTTGAATGTTCTTTGAATAAGCTTTACCATCTTACAGGTTTCCTCCTAAACTAACAAAGTCTCTATTTTGTATTAGTCAGGTTTTAAAATTTTGAAGATTCTACTTTGACAAAGGTGAACCCAACAGAAAAGAGTGGTTAGGGGCCTGCGGGTAGCCTAGCCCTGCCTGGTACAGGGACCTCATGGCTGTGGAGCTGGACAGCTGGTAACCAGCTTCCTCCCTTTCCCCGCCCCTACAAAGCTGGCTAACCCTGGGAGGGCTGAGCAGCCAGAGTCCTTCGCTTTCTCGAGCCAGGTCCGCCTCTAGCAGAAGCCACACCTTAGAAACACCTAGCAGAGCTGCCTGAAAATCATTTTCTCTCTGGGAAGTGTGTGAATCTCAGAACCAGGCCTCACCTGGGTCCACTGGACTTTGTCAGAAGTTCAATGGGCACATTTATATTGGGTGTCCTATTCTACTCAAGTTATGTGTCTTTAAAATTTTATGTGCAAATCAAATCTTATTTTCTCACTGATTTTTGTATTTGTCAATCCTAGTTCTGTCTCAGAAGTTTGGAATGAATACTTGGGTTTTTGTAGTTTTTTTAAAATATTTTATTTATTTATTTATTTCACTGTGCCGGGTCTTAGTTGTGGCATATGGGATCTTTAGCTGCAGCACATGGGATCTAGTTCCCTGACCTGGGATCAAACTTGGGCCCCCTGCACTAGGGGTGCAGATTCTTAGCCACTGGACCACAAGGGAAGTCCCTGAATAGCTGGTTTTAAAAGGGCTTCCCAGGAACTTTCCTGAAACCAGGTGAGGGTAGCCCCGCAGGCTATCAAGGCCCCAGCCCGCGTGGCTGGCAGGGTTGAGAAATAATGCTGCCTGTTCCCTTACTGCTGTCACAAGACTAAAGCCCCCAGTATTACGACCAGGTGGCAGTGCCTCCCTCCCTGCCCCTACTCCCTGCCGACATCCTGCGAGAAGGCAGGGCTCTCCCCGCTGGGTTCCTCTCTGCCGTCAGGGGTCTCTCTGCTGCCCGGGGCTGAAGGATCTCCACGCTGTCCCCAGCCAGCAGGCTCAAGCCCATCCCAGCACCTCCTTGCCACCACTTTGTTTTCTTGGGCCCTGTTTCTACACATTTGACCTCTTTCCTAGATGGATTCTCTGGAAGGGCCCAGAAGATCCTGCTCTCTCCATCGTTAATTCTAAAGTCACATCCATGTAACAGTTCCTGGCATCACAGCCCTTTAACTCAGGGACTTCCCTGGTGGTCAAGTGAGATCCCCCATGCTGCATGACGCAACCAAAAAAAAAAAAAAAGAGCCCTTTAACTCTTAGCCCCTGCCTGGCTCTGGCCCAGATTTGCTGGGTAACTCCTTGGAGTGTATTGGACTGTATGTACCTCTGATTCTCTGATTCTTACCTCCTTCTAGTAGGGCAGGGATCTGATGAAATCACACACAAAATATCACGGCAGCATCTAAAGAAACAAGTCCTGCCATACATCTTTTGCAAAGGGAACAGTTTGGATGTTCTTTAACTGGGGCAAGAATGATTTGAGCCCATTCTGGGACACTTCGGAGTATTCACCATCAAGTCAGGACAGGACAACCTAGTGACCCTGCCCTCCCTTCTGCTGAATCACTGATCACATCTTCAGCTTTTGTTTTCAGCCTTTGACATAACTCTCTGTGCAGCTGGGATCAGTCCTGAATTCCCACCCTCTCTCCACAAAGGATGGAGCACTGCTTCCCCCGCACCTGCCTTTCAGGTGAGGGACGCAGTTACAGGGAGAGGAGAGGAGAGAGGCAGCCTAGGTAGAGGGTGATCTTAGCTCAGGGATCCCTTGCCAGGAAGAGGAGAAATTTCCTCTGCTAAAAAGCAGCTGTGACCACAGCTCAGATGTGTCCTCCTTTCTCCAGAACAACAACTCAGGACTGCCCAGTGCCCGCATTTCCACAGACACACCACAGTGCTAAGGACCTAGACATTACCTTATTGTAAGAAGGCAGATGGCTGCCTTCAGGAGGCTGGTCGAAGCTGACGGGCACCTCCTCTGACTCACTGGCCCGAGACCGCACACCAGGGCTGCTGGGAGTGGAAGGAGGGCTGTGAAATGGTGACACCACGGCCTTGAGTCCCGGACTCTTGGGCAAGGCCCCAGGCAGCAGGGCCGCTGGATCAAAGGCTAAATTGGCCTGTAGAGAAAAGATGAGGAATTTCAAATAGGGGTGGGGAGAAGATGAGAGTTTGGTTACCTGGCCTTAGAACTTGTTGAGACTAGGTAACATGAGATTTTTCATGTTACCTCTTAACCAGTTATCCACTGTCGCATCACATCCTGCTCCCGGAAGCAATGCCTACTCGGTCTACCTCCTGCTTCCCCAGGCTGCATTCCAGAATGCCCAGGAAGTACTGATTTGATCCAGCGAAAATGCATTGGAACAGCCCCAATTTATAGACAAAAAGAGGCCAGAATAGCAAATGCCAGCGCCTGCAGGCGCGGGGATCTCACGCTGTCCGCACCCTTTACCATCCTTCTCATCGGAGCCAACAGCAGTTACCGCCTACGGGATGCCTGCTCTTTGCTGGGCACTGCAGCTTCCCGTCTACAACCACCCTACACGTTCAGTTCTGCTCTCATGGCACAAATGAGCAAAGTGTTTAAGGAATCTGCCCTGGGATTCAAGCCACGTCTGTCTGTCTGTCCCTCAGCCTCCAAGTACAGGGTCTCCCTCGGTAGGCGACTGGAGTGCTGGACACAGCAGGCCGCCGAGCCCTTCCCGGGGGAGCCGCAGAGCTGATGCCGGTGAGTGCCCCCACTCGTGGCATCGCAGGGCAGGTGAAACCAGCCTAGAATGAACCCTGAGGGCAGGCAAAGGGGAGGGGTTACCCACAAAGCCTGAGGGGGTTTTGAGTTTGGTGGGGCGAGGAGCCGATGGTCCCAGATCTATCCAACCGCCTCAGAGAAGGCTGTGGTCCACGTGTCCGCGGAGGGATGGACCGTGAACGCGCCGGGTCCTCTAGCGCCACCTAGGGGTACTTCCTCCTCCTGCTCCGCCCTCTGCGTTTCCAAATGATTGCGCAGTTGCGTGATCCAGAGCGGGAGAGCCACTGCAAGGCCTCCCAGGGAAGGGACCAGCCTTGAGGGGCAGGTGATGCGCTCGACGCAGACACACCTGACTCCAGATATGAGCTCTTTCCCCTGACAGCTGTGTGACTTACAGCGACTCCAGTAGCCTTTCTGTGTCTTCACTTGTCCAATCGACTGAGGCTGACCGTCAGAGTCTTTTATGACCTGGTCCCATTACTCTCTCCTGCCACTGCCTGACTCACACCCTCTTCCTCCAGGCTCCCCTCGGTGTCACCCTCCTGCCAGCCAAGGCTCTGTCATCCTGGAGAACTCCTGCATGTACTTTAGGACTTGCAGAGTATAGAACATTACACATGTCTAGGACGATGTTTGTATTTCTGCTGTGATTTTAAGAAAGAACTTACTTTATAGACAAGATTACGTTATGGTAAAATTAAAAATATAAAAGTCAAATAGCAATGCTGTGAGCCCACGCCATGTCTAAAAGCAGCATATTGCAGGCACAAAGGGACAGGTTTGGACCACAGAGGCTGTGGGAGTTGATGTGCTGGGATGGCTCAGAGGGACGTTAACTGGGTATTAAAGGAGGTCTTCCTCCCCCATCAATGTCAAGCTGGGACATTCCCTCTGTAAGAGTGCCTGCAAATAAAATGGGTCTTGCTGGCCAGCAGAAAACTTGAACTTTGACTTATGGACTACTCTAGTGAAGAAAAATCATAGTTCCTAACACATTCAATAGAATATTTGGAAGAAAAATCAAGCTGATGATGCCTTTCTTAGTCCTTTCCCCCACGTATTTCCAACAAAGTAAGGTTCCTATGGGATTTGGCCAAATTATATACCATCACTGACACGCTTCATGAGATTAAACCATTAGAGATCAAAATCTCATTCTCAGGCTGCATTGTTTCCCAAAGAGGCTAATGCATGACTGGAAAGGGGACTAAGACCAAGACTGCAGAAAACACAGCTTTGGTAACTACTTCTGGCACTTACATGAGGGCTCTGGTAGGCTGCAGGGAGGCAGAGGTAGGTGTCCTGGGCTAAACCTCTTGGATGGGTGCTAGGAGGGAATGGCTGAGTTCTGGGGTCCCTTCTGAGAGATCCCTGTTATGTATATGGGAGCCCTGCAGCCTCCTACAGTGAGGGGCAGCCGACTCTCTCCCTTCAGCTAGGGTGGAATCACTTCAGGGGGAAATCTCCCCCCAGCCCTCCATGGGGTAGGGTCATAATCCAAAACCAGACATGCTTCCCTTAGCCTCACATCAGGCTGGGGGCCAAACCCCTGGGCTCTCCCGTCACTGGGAACTGCAGAGGTTGTGGCTAATTGTCTTGACACACACAATTGGTGGGACATAATCTTCACCCCTAATAATGGCTCCAGAACAAAGTAGATGAGCCAGTTTTCTACGCTGGACCCAGACGGGAGGATCCAGTGCAGGAGAGCCTTGCTGTTCTCCTGGGTGGCTGCACAGAGACTGTGGTGAAAGCTGGAGCATCTTCTACAGGCCCCACTCAGCCATACCATGCCTGCCTCTCCTCTGTGCTTCAGCTCATGCTGTTTCCACACCAGGAGCATCCTCCTCCCTCTTTTCTAGCCACCATTCTTAAGGACTACTCGGGGAATAGGTGTTTTAGGAAATATGTGACACTGCGCTTGATTATTAAGTTCAGTGTCATATGTTTATTAATAAGCATTCATTAATTACGCCTGCCCACTCGACTCTCTTCTTGCTCTAAAATTTTAGAGCAGTGAGTCTCACCTAGAGTAGGGGGCAGGGGGAGGATTTTGTCCCCAGGAGACATTTGGCAGTGTCTAGCGACATTTTTCTTTGTCACAATTTATTGAGGAGTACTGCTGGCATCTAGTGGCTAGGGACCAGGGATGCTGCTAAACATCTTGCAATGTACAAGGCAGCCGCCTGCAACAAAATCATCCAGCCCAAATAATGCTGAGGTCAAAAAGTCCTGGTCCAGAGCAGCAGGAGTTCAGTAATTACTCACAATTTAGATCTCTGGTATTTACTCTTCTATATGTCTTTTATTGTATCATGTGTGAAAATCTTGTCTCCCCAACAAGATTGTGAGGTCACGTGCAGTGTCAAATGCTTCATTTACACTCCCGGGAAAGCCGGCCCCACTGTGGGCTGGCTCTGGATGTATAAGGTGATTGGTGGCAAGGCAGGGCAGAGTGCTTCCCAAACAATGAACTTGGCTATAGTAGTGTAATGTCTAGCAGCTGAATTTCATCCCGGGATAAGGCTGAAATGGTTTGTGGCTGCATTCAGGCCTTGGAAAGGACTCGGCTATTCCTGGAGCGTTTCTGGTATATAACATCCTTTCCCCATAAGACGCCTGAACCACCTGATTACCCTCAACCTCTAGTAGGTGTTCATGACCTGAGCTCATGTTGGATAGGGTCCTTATTTAAGCTTTTGGCCCCCAGGTAGAGCTCTTCATCCTGCAGGGCAATTTGATCCCTAGCTGGTCATCAGAGGTCAACTGTCCAGGTGACATTTGGGACTACCCCTAGGAGCCCCAAAGACATGCAAATGTTGGATAAGAGAGGAGGCTGCATAAAAGGGAGCAATGGGTAACCGTTCTAAACTCACCTGGAGCTTCTCAATCAGAGGCGAGCTCTTCACCTTGACTTTAGGAGGGTGGTTTGCATTGGGCGGTGACTTCTATAAAAGCAAATGGACCAAAACAAGCAAATGAGTGAGGCGAAGGGAGGTGGGGTTCTGGCTGGAGCCCAGAAGCCACAGTTGGAATAAGAGGAAAAGAAAAAGTTGGTCTCTCCACTCCACCGCTTAGCTTCAGGAGCTCACTTACCTCCCCAGGTCCTGGGCGCAGCAAGCTCCGCCCCCCACCCTACCACTAACAAGACCACCTGAATCTATGAGTCAGAGCAGGCAGGACGTCTGAAACACAGGAGGCCTCCTGTCCCATGAAGAATGACCTTCACGGGCATTAGGAGGGAACAGACTACGTCTGAGGGGGACGAGATCTTCATCTCATGACCTTCGACAAAGTAAGTCAACAGTTGGAGGGGATTTCAAAGAGGAAGGGCACAGTGGCCATCCATTCTATCACAAGCACAGCAAGAAACCACAGAGCTGGAGTGAAACCTGACAGAGGTATTCTTGAAAGTCTTCCCTTGAACTAGTGATATTTTGGAAAACCCCACCAATACTGTTGCTGATAAATTATCATCTTCCAAAACATTGACTATTCATTGTGACTAAACAGACATTTACTGAGTATCTCCTACATTCCAGGCATTGTGTTGGTTATATAAAGATGAATCGGATATAGTGCCTGCCCTCTATAAGTGGTCAATGTCTTAAATATATATATATATATCAATAGATCTATATCTACATATCCACACACATATATACACTTTGTTAGTCGGAGGTATTTTTGCAATGAATGTATGTCAGGAATTTTGTCTGTCTTTGGATTTTATATTATCTAAAAAGACTGATTTCTTCTTGTTTTGTGTAAAATCCCTACAACTTGATTATAATTCCACAGGCATACTGATCTTCAACAAGTAGGAATGATGACAAAGAAGAAGAAGGAAAGAATGGCTTCCATGCTGCTGGATAGAGACCAGAGCAGAAAAAGGATTTCCTATAGTCTGGGGACCCTGCTCCTTGCACCCATGTTCTAATTTACTTGAATGATAAGAAGAATAACATCAATTTCTTAAAAATATCTGAGATATTTATTGAGGGAGATGATTGTATTTCAGTGAGGGAAGGAGACAGACTCACTCAACTGAACTCCCTGTGACCTTTTTAAGGCCCAGCATTGAGGGGGAGGTGCTGGAGTGTGGGGCAGTCACCGGCTGGGATTCAGGAGCCCCCCTCCCCAGCCCCTTCTAACTCTGGCATTGACAGGAGCTAGGTGGACGTCCTGGCCTCAGCCTCCCCAACCAAGACACGGGCAGGCTGGAATAAATGATTCTAAGGCCTCCTCCAGCTCTCAGGTGCCTCTGGCTCCATGAGTTTGCAACATCAGACATACTTCCAGAGCGGTCAGTCTTTGAGGTAGCCTTGTGTCCACCGTGAGAACAAAGAGCTTCCAGCCCAGACTCAGTTGTCCTTAATTTCTGGGCTTTACAGTGAAAGTTCATATGAGGCCGTGTTTCTGAAGACACTGTTTTAGGAACTGAAGCAACAATCGTGCTGACGTAGCTCACTTTATGTGATACTTTAAACTCTTCTCTTCCGCAACGGACTATGATCTTCTGAAGAGAGTGAAAATTCAATAAACATAGCTCCTTGAGTCCTGGGAACCCAGCTCATGCGCCACTAAATCCTTGCTGATTTGAACTGAACTGTAAAGCAGGAAGAATCCAACACAGCCACCAATGCAGTTCCTGGGAATGGCAGCAGGTGGCAGTATTTCCTTTACTGTTTAACAAGAAGCTCCAGGCAAGTGGCTGCCTTTCATACAGTCAGTGGAGAAAAGTCAGCCTGACATCTCTCTGTATGTATGTATGTCCATATATGACATTCCTATAATGTCCAGAATAATGACCATATTTTTCAGATGGAAGTGTTTTTCAGCTCTCCTTTGGGCAGGCAAGGCAGGGTCGGTGGCCATATTAAACATCCTTTTGGATTGGCCTTCCAGAGAGGGGTAACTCCAGGATACCCTGTTGGCAGGGGCTGGCCCCACCGTCTCAGGCCTGTGCAGGCACAGGGAGGGGGCAGGGATGAAGAAGGGATGGGGGGACTTCCCTGGTGGAGCGGTGGTTGAGAATCCGCCTGCCAATGCAGGGTACACCAGTTAGATCCCTGCCCCAGAAAGATCCCACATGCCTCGGAGCAACTGAGCCTGTGTGCCGCAACTACTGAATCCCACGTGCCTAGAGCCTGTGCTCTGCAATAAGAGAGGCCACCACAATGAGGAGCCCGCACACAACAATGAAGAGTAGCCCCCATTCGCCACAACTAGAGAAAGCCCGTGTGCAGCAACACAGACCCAACACAGCCAAATAAGTAAATAAATAAATTTATAAAAAAAGAAGTGATGGGAAGACCCTTTCCGGCACTGTGCATTGGGAACCGAGGTGTAGCCTGATTGGGGCCTTCCCCGCAGGCCCCCAAGGCTCCTGGCATTAGGGCTCCTGCAGGCAGTACCAAGGGAGTACAGAAGCAGAATTGTGGGCCGTAGCCTCCACCTAACCTAGCCAGACAGAGCTGGCTGCTCGTTTTATTTTTATGTGAATTTCAAGGTGATGAAAAGTCATTGATCTCTGGGCAATGTCCTTCCCATGTGCAAGCAGCCTGTCACTGCAGGACTCTCCCTCTAAAATCCACCCTCCCATTCATCCAGCCCTTGGCTATTACATGCCATTTAACTGTGGGTGGTGCCCCTTGGGATGAAACATGTGAATGCACTTCTCCTAGAGCCAGTGGACTAACCTGTCTCACTCCACTTTTATCCAGGAAAGAAAAGTCCCCATCCGACCCCCATCATGTCTGGTTAGTGCTCTTGTCCCACTTTACAGAAAAGGAAGCAGGCTCAGTGCAGTGCGGTGACTTCCCTGGGGCTGAGTCCAGGTCACCGGGGGCAGCCTCACAGCAGGCTCCTTAGTGGCCACAGCCTTGACCTGCTGCCTAACACGGACCCCGAGCCCAGGGGGTGAAAGTCACAGGACAAGCTGACCCTTGGTAGAGAGAAGCTGTTGGTACGTGTTTGGTCAGAGCGTTGGCCGATGACCGCCCGAAGCCACAGAATCACGACGTCAGCGCTTGAGGAGACCCCAACAAAAACTTCATTTTGTAAAAGCTGTGCTTCTAGGGGGTTCTCATCCCAGAAAAGCCCTGTTCCGTGTGTGGGGGAGGTATTCTCGGAGCACATGGGGCTTTAGACGCACCAACTTCCCATCCCACTTGAGCGGGAGCCGGCTCTCAGTTTCTGCTTTATTTCATGGGCTTCTGCTTATACGCCTTGGGTTGACAAAAAGGTCTGAAAACCACGGATCTACTTCAAATGTTTCACTTTACAGGTGAGGAAACGTAGGCACCAAGAGGCTCACCCAGGTCCACATGGCGATCCAGTGTCTGTTGTCAGGATGCTGGCCCCCAACAAGGAAGGGTGGGGGGAAGAGGTAGTCACCGTGGGGTGTGGGAACTGGACTGTCTTTGGTTTGCATGCTCTATTTTTGGGGGTTGGCCTCCCCCGCTGGGTGAGAGAACATGCAACTCCATTTCTGGTGGGGACCACGACCACAGTGAAGGTTCATGGGCTCCTGGGAGGGTGTGGACAAGTTACTGTTACAGCTACAAGCAGATAAGTAACGGTAGGTGAACACGCAGGCTGGGAATCCATTGCTGGCTACGATCTATGATACCAGAGCCTTTATTATGTTGGTAACATTGGCTATTTATATCTGAGGGCAATGAGGCCTCCTGTGTGCTCTGGTTTTCTTCCAATGATCCAGAACAATAGCCAGCCTTTACAAGATGCCACAGCAACCCTCGATTCTCTCACAGTGCCGTTCTGCTTTACGTGAGTGCAGCCCCTCTTCCAAATGCCTTGCACACATGGAAAATCATATAAGTCAGACTTGGGAGTCAAACATGACTTTCCTGACTCCTGAATCTGGGGATGTGACACTCTGTGGTCTGTTCTCTGGGCTGAAATGCTCAGGCTTGAAAAATAGTGCTCCTGTCCTTGAAAACCACAAAGGAGGCTCAGTAAGAGGGAACAGGAAGGGGCCTCATTTTCAAAGCAAAGGATTCAGGAGGCATTAAGGAGATTCATCCCTGAATCGGAAATGGAGAAATTCCCTGCACAGGTTTCAAAGTCTGAAAGTGTGAACTGTGTGCCTCTTTCGATAAGAAGGAGAAAGAAAACCCCCAACCAGCATCCTCGGAGCCCAGGCGGCAGCACTTACCTCCTCACCATTCTGGCCCAGCTCTACCTTGTGGGGGAACAGAGAGAGGGAGCAGGGCGGTTTTCTTCTTGTTGGTTTACTGGCTGGTGTCTGGAGGGAGGGCAACAGACAGACACACAGAAAGAGAAAGAGAGAGAGCTAATCAGGCAACAGGGAGGAAGAGGAAGGAATGGAAGCTGGTTTTAGGAATGTTTAGGGATGTCTGGTGAAGAAAAGAAGGGAGGGAGGGATTGCATGTCTCTGCGAATGCCCATTAACTTTATAAATTCCTTCTACTGAACTGTCTACCCAGTTTGACTTTCAGCCTCTCTAGTCCTTTTCAGACTCTCCCAGTCCTTTCCTGTTGGAGCATCCTGTTTTACTTATCCATACTATCTCCTTCACCCTTTAGGACTTTCCTGTCATGTCTTGAAATTCTGGAAAATAAAAATGCAAAACCACGCACCTAAAAAAGCATGACAATTACACTCTCGTTTGCCCCAAGGGACCATGATAAACCTCCCCCACACTGGGGTGCCATTCCCTCATTTCACTTCTAATGAGCTCACATCTCTCCAACGCTGCGACGCCCCTTTTGACACTGTCCTCTCCAGCAGGATTCTGAAATCCATTGGTCACCGGATCCCTTTCCTTCCTGATCCCTGGCTTCCCCTCTGAACGTGCCTCCCTTTCAGTCCTCTCTTTCTTCCCAGTTCTCCACTTGGAATCCACCCTTGCTCTGGATTCCTGGGGTCCAGGGAGGAGCCTGGTGTGGGGACTTCTTTATTCTGAAGCAGTCCATGCCTGGCACAGCTCTGCAAGACTTAAGTCTGTGATGGAGGTGGACAAGCCACGGCTTCCAGTCCCCCATCTCTGACAGCAGCCCTTTCGGCCCTCAGCCCCACGTCTGCTCCCTCCTGGCCAAAGTGTAAGCCTACTCCGGTGGGGACAGGTCCCGCCTGCGTCCAGCAGCATGGCGACATTCCTCACATTCAGAGAGACCCCTATCTGGCTTCTCTTCCTAATTTGGTAATTACCAAGCGTCCTCCCTCCCTCTCCTCCGGGCTCGACCCAGACTTCCCCTTCCTCCAGCCCCCTCCCAGGAGAGGGGCTCTGAAGCCGCCTGACTCACCTCCTTTGCCGCGGCTGCCTGCTCCCTGAACCGCCCGGCCAGCTGGGCCACTGAGGGGGGCGCCGAGTCGTCCACACTGGCGTTGGTCTCCGCCGGCCTTTCCTGGCAAACCAAGGGGAAGCCAAAGTCAACCAGCAAACATGCACTTGGCACGGCTGCACGTCAGCCCCGGGTGCCACGCAAGGTGCTTGCTGTGTGGCCATGAGCAGGGATGCGGTGACCGTGAGGTCTTTTCACAGCATTTTGCAGTTGGCTTCTGCCTTCAAAGATTTAAAAAACCCCTTCGGCCAAATGAATTTAGTGAGTATCTGCAGTGTCCTTGGCCCTGGGTGTGGCTCTGGGGATCTGGAAAGGAATAAAACTGGGTGCTGCCCTGGGGGGGTGGGGGTGGGGGGCGCCCGGGGAACTGGGAGGCAGGACAAGCCTGGGTCCCTCATTCCACAAACACTCGGCCTGCAGAGGGCTCTATCCGCGATAGCGTCTTCCCTTGGTCAGATGAGGCTTCGAAAACTGGAGGCTGGCAAAAGGCACTGGAGAGAGAGGCCTGCGATTGTATCTAATGGGATGGGCAAATGCCCTTGACTGAGCTTTTGACACGTGTTTTTGTGTCTTGTCTCCTGTACTGAATGGAGTGCCTTGGGCATAGAAGTGTTCAGAAAATATCTGTTGAATTAATAAATAAATAACCTGAGAGGCAAGCAGCATGGCAGGTGAGACCCAGACTGCCTGGATTCGACCCCTGAGTTGCTCTCTCTCTTCCTAGCTCAGTGACCTCAAGCAAATGACTTCATCTTTTTGTGCTGTGACAGGGATAACAGTAGCACTTCACTCACAAGGCTGTTCTGCAGAGTCAATGATTTACTGTATATCTAAAGTGCGGGGACAAGGCCTAGGACATAAGAAGAGCTTTAGAAGGGTTGTTATTACTTATGGGGAATGGGGTCCTTCCAAAAACCCTTGTGATGGTTTCAGTTACAGGTATTTGCATATTGCATTACTGTTCTCTACAGTGTCCTCACTGAGAGAGACTCACTCCTTTTACTGTTCTGTTCTTTTTTTGCTGTGCGTTTTCTCCAAACTGGTTACCAGCTGGATACCATGCCCCTGCTCTACCACCAATGCTGCCACCGGCTTCCTGTGGCCGCCCCTCCCTCAAGGTGCCTCCAGGCTCCCTGAAGAGGCCAAGATGCACCCTGGCCACTGTTCACTCCCAGGTGCCATTTGTCACCAAGACTCATACGGTGAGTCAGCCAGCACTGGAAACGGCCACCTCACTTCTGCCTTGTTACGTGCGACCTACGGAATCACCTGGTTTTAATAATGTTTTTTAAATGTCCAGTCTCAGAGATGTGCGGCTTTGGTTTTTGGTGACCATGATGATGGCATTTCGTACACAGACTGCAAACTTCCTCTCTACTCCCCCTTTCATGTCTAGCCTGAAACTGGGAATATCTGGGCAGCAGTTTGCCCGAGAAAGGCCATCTCTGTCTTTCCACAGAGCTCATGGCTTACAAAGACCCAGCATGTTCGCTCCCGCTGTAAGCTTGCATCCCTGTATACCAAACCACACACACACACACACACTCTCTCTCTCTCTCACATGCACACACACACTCATACATTTCCTAGGCCCTCCTTTTTGTCCTAAAAGTATCTCCAAGCTTTCTTATCTGGGTGCTCCCTCCAAAGGACACATCACTGGTCATACCGTGATGCTCCCTTGGAGCAGGGGAGGGGCAGATGTCCATCCCCTACTGACCTCTGGTGAAGTTAAGAGAGGGCAAAGCTTTGTGAAGAGGGCTTTGCTGAGAGATAGGAAAGAACTGCTGGGGCCATGGACCTTCCAATCTGTGAACAGACTTTCTGGAGGAAAAGATAGGTCCCTCTTCAGTATTTCCTGCTGTAAGTCAAGTTTATCCCCATTCCAGCCTAAACATCAAGTGCCGATTTCACGTAACGATGTAAAAGGATTCGCCTCTCTTCCAGATGCCAGGGTTCCCCACGACGCTGGGGGGAGTGGGGAGCCCAGTGCCCGCCCTCATCAGTGGCCCACACGTGCCACGCTGGTCGTGGTCAGAGGCGAACACCTCGTCCTCATTTGAGCTGCTCTTGGCAAAGATGCTGGGCCCATGGGTTTGTCCATCTGTCTGACTTCCTGCCCCCAGCACAGCTCAGCCGTGGCTATTTATTGCTCAGGTCCTGCTGACAGCGCCCTTTACCTCGGCCCCGAAGGCGCCAATCACTGGTGGTGCAGGAAGATACATTCCAGATAAAAATAGAGCCGTACAGGAATCAGAAACTCCCCCCGAACTTCCCTGTCTCGAAACCACGCTTGGCCAGGGGTGAAAGAATGACAAGGCTTCTAGAAGCATTTAGGACTTAAAAGCTGCGTGGAAGGAAAGATTATAATGCGTCTGAATTTGTTTTCCTGGAGCCCAGTGAACGGATTTTCTTTAGAATCTCTTTGGACTCCAGAGCTTGCTGAAGCCTGGCAAATCCACTCACCACCAGCACCTCTCCAGATGCTTCTCATTCTATGTTGTGGAAGAATGACTGATTGTTGCCTTCTCTCAGTTGGGCACATCGAAGCCCAGAGAGGGCAAGTAACTTAGCCAGAGTCACACAGGAGAAGCCAGACAGAATAATCTGTGAAACACTTGACTCCAACGCCTGATAATTCAGCAATGGACATCAGTTACGTAGCCTAATTTGTGAAGGTGCTTTGAAAACTGTAAAGTGATATGTAAGTAGTGAAACTATTATCAGCCACTGAGTTACACAGGTATAGTGGAAGAAGTATGGCTTTGGGGATGGACAGGCACTGTGGCTTAGCCTGTTTGAGGCTTTGCTTGGATTTCTGCCTTGCAATTCTAGCAGGTACCACTACTGACCTCCTCTAGCGGTTCAACATCACACCACCTCGGCCCAAGGCAGGTGAGAGACTCCTTCCGTAGCTCAAGCGCTTGCATCTCTCTCTCTCTCTCTCTCTGCCCTGGGGCTGGTTTCGTTGGGTCATGCCCCCACCTCGACTGTTCTTAGATGTGAGAATGACTTCTGTGTCCCTGCCTAGTTCCCAACTTTCCCAGGATCCCCACCCCCCACCCCCGCCTCCCTGGGACTAAGCGTTCTTTCTCTGTTCCAAGGATGTCCATTAAGTATTGAACACAGAGCCGGGAACATAAGAAGTCCTCCTCGAAGGGTGCTTTCTCCACCCCCACCCCCCCCCAATCCAACCCAGCTGTGGTGTCACGGCCTGGGCACCTGCTCCCAGAGTCACTGACACCCTCATTTCGCCCCTCCCGCACCTGTATCCACATTCCAGGTCTTGGTCACTGTTTTGACCTCAGCTGGTCCTTTCTTCTTGGGGCCAGTTTCCACATCTTAAGTCTGTTTTCTGAACTCATCCCCCTTCGTGTCCTGCTTTAGTTGATACTCGTCTTTACAGATTTCAGCTCCTCCCCCCCCACCCGCCCTGCCGCCAGCCGTCCCATCTTCCTGGGCCCAGAGCTTGCTTACCAAGCCCTCCGAGCCAGCGTTCCTGCCTGGCCCTGCCAGCAAGCTTGGAATCCACTCCTGCGGTTCCTGTGACTTTGCCGAGGCCAGAAGAAAATCACCTCTGGTGTTTACTCTCTGTTTCTATGGGACTTTCTTCTGAGAACTGAGAAGCCCCTGTGTCTGGACAGCATGGAACGTCCCCCTCGCTGTTGCCATGTTGAGTAAATACAATTTGGACGCTGCTGACCATCCGCACAGTAGAACCTTTGTGTGCAGACCCGCATCGGCTCTACCTACCTCCCTGGCTCTGCCCCTGTTTCTCCATCCTCCTCCTTGGTCCAAGGTCTACGTGTCTACCAGTCTCTGGGCCATGGTTTAGCGAAACAAGGCACCTGGGGAGGTCTCCTCATCTACAGCTGGGAGAAACCGTGAGAGGGCTCTGCCTGGGGGCCAAGGAACCCTTGCTGTTAGCTAAAAGGAAGATTGCCTTCCTCACCAGAAACAGGCCAGACAGGCCAGAGCCTCGAAGTAGAATGTATGCTTGTTTCTTTGCTCTTCTAGAACTGCAGTGGATCTTAGGACCGCTTACCCCCTTCCAATATCCAATACTTAAACCATCATTTTAAAAGGATCAAGTTTCTTAGGGATGCTGCAGTGATTCCAGTGTCTTCCTTTATACTCACCTTACCCTTAACTCTTCAATTCACCCCAATGTTTAACCATTACCGCCCTGGGACAATGGAAAGGACAGTGGACTGGGAACCAGGTTGGCCTGTTTGACTTATCTACCTACTTAGAGCAGCTGCTAAGGGGGAGGCACTGGCCTTATAGCACTTGATACATTTTCTATCATTCTCATAACACCTCTTCTAGAACAGAAAATGGCCCAGAGTTGCTAACTCACTCTTCAAGTTAATAAGTACAGCATCAGTGTCATCTGGATTCCAAAGATCCAACCCTTTCTACACGGACATGCTATATTAACTCCAGGCTTGCACTGCAAGAGTTATCTTATTCCACCTCTCATCAGTAAACATCACTGTCCCAGGCCCTGCAGTAAAGCAGTGAACAAGACACAGTTCTTGCCCTTAAGGAGTTGCTATTCCAGCAAGATTAGCAAACAGTAAACACACAGGCAGATAAATGCCATGAAAAAGAGAAAATAGGGCACTTTATCTGTGGGGGTGTGGGCAGACATCTCTGAGGAGAGGGGTCACCTGAGTTGAATTCCATCTGGGAAAAAGATGGAAAGAAAACTGTTCTGAGCAGCAAGTATAGAGAAGGACTTCACTGGTGGCACAGTAATTAAGAATCTGCCTGCCAATGCAGAGGACACGGGTTCGAGCTCTGGGCCAGGAGCAACTAAGCCTATGCACCACAACTTCAGAACCTGCGCTCTACAGCCCACAAGCCACAACTACTGAGCCCATGTGCCACAACTACTGAAGCCCACGTGCCTAGAGCCTGTGCTCCACAACAAGAGAAGCTGCCAGACTGAGAACACCACGCACCACAACGAAGAGTAGCTTCCTCTCACCGCAACTGGAGAAAGCCCGTGTGCAGCAATGAAGACCCAACACAGCAAACAAACAAATAAATAAATAAATAAATAAATCTATCTTAAAAGCAAGCAAGCAAGCACGGAGAAGAACAAAGGCTAAGGGACAGAGAAAAGAAAGGTGTCAGGGACCTGTTGCACCCAAGACGGCTGAGGAGACATGAAGGCTGAGTAGCAGTCTAGGGCCCACTGCATGAGGTCCTGAGGACCACGGCAAGCTGTCTGTATTTTATTCTGAGTGAATGGGATGCCTTTTGGAGGGTTTTGAGAAGGGATATGACCTGAGTTACACATCAAAAGACTGTTTGGACTTCCCTGGTGGTGCAGTGGTTAAGAATCTGCCTGGCATTGCGAGATTGGGATCGCCATATATGCATTGCTAATAAGAAAAAAAATACCATATTGTACACTCTAAATATATGCAGTTTATTGTATGTCAACTGTATCTCAATAAAAGTTCTTAAAAAAAATCTGCCTGGCAATGCAGGGGACACAGGTTTGATCCCTGGTCTGGGAAGATCCCACATGCCTTGGAGCAATGAAGCCCTTGAGCCACTACTGAGCCCATGAGCTGCAACTACTGAAGCCTGCGGGCCTAGAACCCATGTTCCACAACAAAAGCAGCCACCACAAGGAGAAGCCCATGCACTGCAATGAAGAGTAGGCCTGCTAGCTGCAACCTGAGAAAAGCCCACACACAGCAACGAAGGCCCAACACAGCCAAAAATAAAAATAAAATAATTTTAAAAAAGGCCGTCTGTGGAGGATGGATGAGTGTGGAAGCAGAGGGACCAGGAGGAAGGTTCTGGCAGTGGCCCAGCTGAGCGGCGATGGTGGAGTGGACCAGGCTTGTAGCGGCAGATGGTGAGAGGGGGTGGATCTGGAGGTAGGACAGCTGGGAATTACTGATGCATTGTGTGTGGGGAGTAAGGGAAACAGGGCCGTCAAGGGTGACTCTTGGATGCTTGACTCGGAGAACAGGATAAATGGGGTACTTTTTCCTGGGTTGGGGAAGGCTTGCTGGAGAGAGAGATGTGGGTGAGGGTAGATGGGGAGTGAATAGTTCTTTCTTTCTTGGTCATGAAAGTTTGAAATGGCTATTAGACATCCACATGGAGATGCAGTGGAGGGAGTTGAATACACACCCCAAGTCTTGAGTTCAGAGGAGGTGTGCAGGTCGGAAACAAAACTTTGAGAGTCACTAGATAGTTAGAGATAGTATTTGAAGTCACAGGACTGGATAACACCAGGAAATGTACAACAGGGAAGAGAAGAGGTCCAAAGACTGAACTCCTTATTAGCTATGTCTCCTTAATAGCACTGAGATGCTTTTCATTCACAAAGGTGAGGGACTGCTCCTGTTATCCCGGTGGGAGCCTTGCAGACATTTTGGTACAGACTGCAGACAGGATGGGTCAAGGCCAGTAGTGTTCTTTGGCTTAGATGATAGAGGATAAAACCCTGGAATGCCACTGGAAGGAAAAAACCTCGTGTCCTCCATCCATTCTGTTGGGTCATGTATTCATCATTTCTTGAGCATCTGCAGACACTGCAGAACGCACTGGGATAACAGTGGTGGAGTGGGGGGTGGGGGTGTAGAGAGGAGGTGTAAAAGGAGAATAACAACAACTAGACAAGGCAGAAGAGAAACGGGTACACGTGAACGCTGATCAGCTATTTCACATGAGACCAAAAAGTCCCAAATATCCCCTACCTACCCACTTGTCGGCTTTAAGAATCTGAAAATGGCAGGTCCTTGGCCTCTGTGAGTCTCTCCCAGGGAAAACCCCAGGTAGGATGCTCTCTGCTCACACAAAGGATCCACGGGCCACGCCCTGGGGAGGGGGTCGCTGCGTGGGACCGCCAGCGCGTCCCACGTCCCAGTGGCCTGCACAGGGTGCAGCAGCCTTCAGTCGGTGGACACCGGCCTGATCGCTTCCGTGGTTTTAGAAGCAAGGGGAGCCCACAGCCTCAGGTGCCTGGCTGGCCACCCAGGTGGGTCAGCGAGTTCGGTGGTGATGGCCCAGGCAGGGATAGCGTCCAGGTACATTCCCAGGTAACAGCAGGGACGACAGAGAAACGGGAGGGAGACATTTATCCTGAATGTCATGATGGTGCAGGACCTTATCAACGCAATCTCAGAGATAACATGTGAAATTTCTTTGTGAAACCTGTCAATGGTTGTATTGGGTTGGCCAAAAAGTTCGTTCGGGGGTTTTCCATAAAATGTTACGGAAAACCCCGAAGGACCTTTTTAGCCAACCCAATATAAAGCATAAGGATAAAAATTTATTTTGCGTCTGGTGGGGTTGGGGATGCACAGGGACAATATGACAGGAGTGGAAAGAACAGGTAATTCAGTGTCAAATCTGGGTTTCAGTCTTGGCTCTGACAGGCACTGGGGTGGGCCTTTCTGAGCCGCAGGATTCTTGCTGGTAAATGAGATTACTAACACCCATCAGCCTCTGCTCCAACCCAAACTGCAACATGTCCCCTGGAGGCCACACCACCCTTCTCCCACGGACAGCAGGAAGTGGCCAATATCCCCAGAGTCCCCACAGGGTTCAGAATCAGCCCTGCCTGTGCCAGGCAGAGCGCACAGATGATGGAGTAACAGTGCTGTGTGTGGAGCAGTAGAGCACAGCGCTCAGGTTTCAGGCCAGACTGCCTGGGTTCAAAGCCAGGCTCTGCATACACTTGTTCCGAGGCCTTGGGCAAGTTACCTACCTTGTTTGTGCCTCGGTCTCTCTCTGTAAAATGAGAACATGCCAAGGGACGCCCAGGGTCTCATCCAGTCTACCCTGGCCCTTCCATTCTCTCTTGGGCACAGGTCTCCCAGAGGGAGCCCCAGCTGGCTAAGATGTGCTCCCTGCTGCTTCCTGCCACTCTGAGTTCAGGAGCGAGCCGTCGTGAGTTAGCCATTGGTGGGCTACACTCAACAGACTCCAATCCTGAGAAACTCATGTGCGTACTAACTAGCAATTAAAAAACATAAAGCTGGGGCTTCGTAGGTGGCGCAGTGGTTGAGAATCCGCCTGCCAATGCAGGGGACACGGGTTCTATCCCTGCTCCAGGAAGATCCCACATGCTGTGGAGCAACTAAGCCCGTGCACCACAACTATTGAGCCTGTGCTTTAGAGCCCGTGAGCCACAACTGTTGAGCTCACGTGCTGCAACTACTGAAGCCCACGTACCTAGAGCCCATGCTCCGCAACAAGAGAAACCACGGCAATGAGGAGCCCGCGCACCACACAAAGAGTAGCCCCCACTCACTGCAACTAAAGAAAGCCCGTGCACAGCAAAAAAGAACCAACACAGCCGATAAAATAAATAAATAAATAAATTTATTAAAAAAACAAAAACAAAAAAACATAAAGCTAAGTTTAATGTAATGGCTTTTAGGTCATGTCCCCTCCTCCCCCTCTAGTCTTTCATCTCTTTTCCTCCTCTCCTGCTTCTTCTTCTGATTATGATTCTTGGTGTTATTTTATATGCTCTCCTTCCACCTAATGCAGGGAGCTCTCCGAGCCTTGCCGGTAAGGACACTGGCTAAGTCCTGAGCATGGTCTTGGAGCTGCCTTTTCTCATGCCACCTTGGTCAAGTCACAAGAGCTAGTGAAGCCTCAGCTTCCTCATCTGTACGATGGGAACAGCACCTGCTTTGCCTGCTTCCTGGGACAGTCGTGAGGCTCTAAGGACACAATGAATGATAGCACACTGGAGGAGAGGTACACAGAGATGAGTAGGATGGATCCTGTCTGCACCCCCTGAGTTTATGGCCTACTGGGGAAGAGGGGCAATTGAGCAAGTATTTAAAGTATGATGGGTCAGGGACTTCCCTGGTGGTCCAGTGGTTAAGAATCCGCTTTCCAATGCAGGGGACACAGGTTCGATCCCTGGTTAGAGAAGGAAGATCCCACGTGCCGTAGGGCAACTAAACCCGCGTGCCGCAACTAGAGAGCAGCCCACACGCCCCAACGAAAAGCCCACATGCCACAGGACCTGACGCAGCCAAAAAAAAAAAAAAGTGAACGAAGCATTAAAAAAAAAAAAGTATGATGGGTCAGCCAGTGTGGGAAGCAGGATAATAGCCACCAACGATGTCTACATCCTAATCCTGAAACCTGTGGATGTGTTTGGTTACATGGCAAAGGGGAAGAAAAGGTACAGGTGGAATTAAGGTTGCTAATCAACTGACCTTAGAATAGGGAGATTATCCTGGATTATCGAAGTGGGCCCAGTGCAATCCAAAGGGTTCTTAAAAGTGGGAGAGGATGGCAAAGGAGTTGGAGTCAGAGTGATGGGACGTGAGAAAAACTTGACCTACTATCGCTGGCTTTGAAGATGGAGGAAGAGGTCACAAGCCAGAATCCAGGCAGCCTCTAGAAGCTGGAAAAGCCAAGGAAGCATGCGCCCCTTGAGCCTCCAGAAGAAAGGCAGTCCTGGCAACACCTTGAGTTCAGTCCCAGTGAGACCTGTTTTGAACCTCTGCCCTCCAGAACCATAAGATAATTTAAATTTATGTGGTTTCAGCTGCAAAGTTTGTGGTCATTTGTTGCACTGGCTGTAGGAAACTAAAACCATCAGCAAGTTCTGCTGAGCGCCCACGACGGGCTCGGAGCTCTGGGGACGTCGTGCTGAAGGAGAGAGAGTCCCTGCTCTCCCTGGAGCTCACATTCTAGGGGAGACAGGCTGTGAACAAAGAAGCAGCTGCATGTCTAGTATGTGATGGCTGCTAGGTGCCATGCCACAGGGGGCCTCCCCGAGGAGGAGCAGAGGGAGGCAACATTGAGTTCAGGATGCTGTGATTGGAGAAGGACTGGGTGAAAAGCACAGCAGGGGCACCCAGCCTGGCCAGAGGCATCCAGGAGGACTTTCACGAGGAAGTACCAACCCGGCCAAGCTTGAAGGATGGGCAGCGTTTGTCACTCTCTCACTGACAGAGCCGCACGTGAAGGTGCAAGGACAGAGGCGTCTCAGGAAACTACTAGAAGTCCCTAAGCCTGGTGCAGGGCATGTGGCATGAGAGGCAGGATCAGGCTGCAGAGGAAACAGAGGCCAGAGTGAGCAGGGCCCTCCAAGCTGGGACCCTGTTCTCAAGGCCATGCAAAGTCATTGGAGGGTTTTTAGCAAAAGAGTAAAACCACTGGATTTATTTTGATGGTCCCTTTGGCTGCAGTGTGGGAAACAGATGGGCTGGGGGTGGGAAGACCAGTTCAGAGGCCATTGCTATTGTCATAAAAGGTAAAAAAAAAAAAAGGGCAAATTGACAACTCACTGCCTCCTATGGAGTCTTAACCACTGGACTGCCAGGGACATCCCTTCTACTGCTTCCTACAGAGTCTTAACCACTGGACCGCCAGGGACGTCCCTTCTACTGCCTCCTACAGAGTCTTAACCACTGGACCGCCAGGGACGTCCCTTCTACTGCCTCCTACAGAGTCTTAACCACTGGACCGCCAGGGACATCCCTTCTACTGCCTCCTATGGAGGATGTATCCTGGCCCCAAGAGGTCCTTTCACTGAGCTGAGCCTCCTGTTGGGTCTGGACTTGCCAAGGGAGGCAGGAAAGAGAGTGTAGAGGACAACAGGAAGGGGTGGGGAGCTGAGACCCTGGGGAGTAGACAGAGCCAGCCGCTTGCGGGGGAAATGGCCCGTATGAAAGAAACCTCTGGTGATGGGGTGGCCAAAAGGGTTTTGATGAACAGGAATCTCTGGTCACTGATTTACAATCGTTAGCTGTAATGTATCATTAGGATCACTTCCTGCAATCTGCAAACCTTCAGTAGAAGTTCTACTGAAAACAGCAGCTTTTTATTTGTGGGTGCTTTTTAAAGGGGTAGTTTGAGAATCAAAAGTGCGTATGGCCCACAATTGGTAAAGGAATGCCTTCACGAGGAAGAGGTTATTGATTCAACCACTCAGTAGACATGAATGAGCCCTACACAAGCCAGGGAGGCACAGGGTGTTTAGGTCTGCTAGGCTTGTAGGAGAATGAAGAACAAGTTTTCAGTAGAGGCAGAAAATGGGACCAAGGGTGACCATGAGCAGATAAGTCCATCTGGGAATTAGTAACCATCTTAAGGATGGCTTAGACATAGGGTTGGAGCCAACACTCTGTACATCTCAGGAGTCTGTGAGACTAGACAGAATGGCAGCCTGAAC
Organism: Hippopotamus amphibius kiboko; assembly: GCF_030028045.1. NCBI lineage: Eukaryota > Metazoa > Chordata > Mammalia > Artiodactyla > Hippopotamidae > Hippopotamus > Hippopotamus amphibius. The sequence continues at coordinate 138,723,188 of NC_080188.1, read as the reverse complement.
CGGGTAGGGTCCATGGGGATGGAGGACATTAATAGGACTCAAAAGCAACTTGGCAGAAGGACTGATGGGAACTCGTGACTGATCCAGTAGGTGCAGGGAGGAGTCAAGATGCTGCCCAGGTTTCTGGCTCTCTCTGCTGGGTGGAAGGGGTGCCATCCACAGAGATGGCGAGCCCTGGGGAGAGCAGGGCTGGGAGGAAAGAGTCAAGAGGTAGCTAGAGAAGGGAAAGGTACCCAGAAGGGGCGAGTGAACAGAGCAGAGGGTCCAGGACAGATCCTTGAAAGACCTGCTTGGGATTTTTGGAGTCAGATGAACCTGGGTTTGAAACTTGGCTCCCGTTACAAGGTGATGGCCGAGCCTGAAGACAGGCAGGGTAAGTGGAGGCTGGAAAGGAGATGGAGAGGGTGCTGGGATGAGGAAGCAGAAGCAGGCTGGATGCACACACTGTCATCTTCCCCTTCTACCTCCTCCCACCAGTGGGCATGCAGAGGGGGAGGATCAGACTCAACCCTGTCAGTCTGGCAGCCTCAGAGCACCTGGCTGCTTCTTCTTCTTCTTCTTCTTCTTTTTTTTCATTTTAGGGGAAAGGAGATGAGCATGGAAGAAATGCCTCTGCATAACTAGCACAGGTGACTCAGAGGGATTCGCTAACCTAGGCCAACAAGTAAATCTACGACCCATTGGCTCTTCAAAGAGAGTTCAGAGACCCCTGCCACGTGCTCTCTGGTGCTGGTTAGTCCCATAAAAAACCTGATTTCACTGAGAGCCTCTCTCATTTCTAGGGTTTGCTGCAGCCACTTAGCGGCCCCCCAAGAATATCCTTCCCTGGGGGCCATTTCTACTTCCCAAGTGGGAGTGGCAGTGAGTGTGTCCTGAGGTCTGGGACATTTGTCCTTCATGCCGCAGCAGAAAGCCCAGGCATACCTTCTAAGATTAGAACAAGTCGCCCAAGGACCAGGGCTTGCCTCCCAGTCAGCTGCAGCCTCTCCTGTTACAGCAGCTCCTCTGCACTCCCCGCACCTCCTCCCTTGCAGTCTGGAGCTGGACTCCTAGCAGGAAGCCCCTTGGGATGCTCTGTGGGTTGGGTCACCCCGGGCAGGGTGCAGTGCTGGCTCCTCGGCTCCTTTTTGTTTTACCACATCTTGGATTCATTCATTCATTCTTCCTGTACTCCAGGCCCTGCGTGAGGATGCAGCCATGAACAAGATGATACAGGCTCTTTTCATGATGGAAGTTACAGTCTAGTGAGGGTGGTTGCTCAACAATCATCATTATTTTTACCCCAGTTTATTGTTTCTTAGGGTGATAAATATTGCAGAGGGAAAGGACTAGAAAGCTAGTGACAAGGGGACCCAACCCAAAGATGTGCTGTTTAAACTGAGACATGAAAGATTAAGTACAAGTGATCCAAGCAAAGCGCATGTGGTGGTGGCGGGGGGGTGGGGAGGGGGCTGTGAGTAGCCAAGGGCATTGCAAGTAGAGTTTACCCAAAGGCCTGGAAGTGAGACCAGCAGGAGGGGTTTGAGGAAATAAAAGAAGGCCAAGGGGGCTGGAACCCAGAGAACTTATCCCACCCACGGTGCTGCAAGCATGTTTCTTTCTGCTGCAAGCACAGGAGCCACGCACTATTCATGTCCCCACCCCGAGCCCATTACCAAATCAAGTGCTCAAGAAATGCCGGTAAATGAATGAATGAATAAGTGAATGATGCCTGAGTAAACCAACACCAAAGGGCTGACATTGTGAGGGCTTGATAAATATAGATCAGGGCCTTGGAGTGAACATGGAAACAAAGTGTCCGCCAGGGTTGGCTCTGGGCATACCAGGCTTAAATAGTTTCATTAAGGTTCATTGAACTAGTCCAAGGTCACTGGAATAGTGTAACTAGAGGGCAAAGAATAGGACCTTCTCCCATGAACCAAATACTTCACAATCTGAGCCTCCAGTCTACTTGGAGCTAAGAAATGCATTATAATTTCATATTCCCATCCCTGGGTATATCTGTCTTCTTCAGTTTAAATAACCCAATCGATCCTAAAATATGAGCTATCTAAAAAAAAATACTTAAAATGTGTCTATTTCTTTACCTGGAGTGGTTGAAACTTTCTGTTGGCTGTTGACTTTCAGACACATTTCAAGGAGCCACTGAGGCACAGGGAGGCATGGGTTCCCTATCAGTGTAGAATGGTGTGGAATGGTGTCTGCCCAGGATCTGAAATCCACATCTCTGGTTTGTTTCTGCAGCTGTCCTCAGACACCAAGGCTGTCCTTCCCCACCCTGCTTCCCAGGGATAGTCTAGGTAGGAGTCCATAATCTCCAGTATACCTAAGAGGCCCCATACAAGGCACAGCACAGGCTCTACCTGCCCTAGACGCTGACTCACCGGGATGGGGCCAAAAGGGTCCTGAAGTGATGATTCTAATGATCTTTCCCATCTGCTCTTGCCGCACCCTCCAAAGAAGAGAGGAGAAAAGAAAACCACCAAGCTAAGTTGCTTTACTTGAAAGGTCTGTGGGGGTTTAGAGAGCAAAACAGCTGACTGGGAAGGCTGAGGGGGTTGAAGGTCAGCCTGCAGAGGCTTGTAGATGGCCTGATCTCTCACTTCCACCTGCCCTTCCCTCTGGCTGCTCCCTGTGGGCCTGGGGCTGATTCACAGTGGGAGTGTCCCTTCCAGGCACTGACTGAGAGCACTCCAGGGTCAAGAGTCCACAGGAGTCCAGACCTGCTGGGCTGCTCAAGCCCCCTATGCCCAGCATCATCCCCCTACTGAGTGCTTCTATCTGCACCTACTACCATTGCACAAATGGCTCTCTTTAGAAACTGGTTTTGAATTAGTAATAGTAGCCTTTTGTCATGTATTTTCTCAACAATAATAAAGCAGCTAATTTGCTGAAAGTTTATTGTGCCGGGTACTGTGTTAAGATCATCTCTTCCAATCCTCACAACATCTCTATGACATGGGTTTCATAATCACCTCCACTTTACTGATGAGAAAACTGATACAGAGCTCAAGTAACTGGTCCAGGATTGCTCAGCTACTAATTTGGGAGTTCACATTTTGGGTTTAAAAAGTGCTCATCAAATTCCATAATAATAAGTCAACCCAATAAGAAAAGGGCAATGGATCAGAACAGACACTTCACCAAAGAAGATACATGAATGGCGAATAAGCACATTCATCAACAAACACAAATTAAGACTGCAAAGAGACATCACTACACACCCACAAGAATGGCTAAAATAAAACAAACTGACAATACCAAATGTTGGCAAGACTGCAGAGCAACTGGGATGCTCACACATTTAGAGGAAATGCTAAATGGTGCAGCCACTTGGGAAAAAATTTTGGTAGCTTCTCATTAAGTTAAACGTAAACACCAACCAAATGATGACCAGACAATCCCACTCATAAAGACTTTGTATGCAAATTTTAGAGCAGCTTTATGATTGATAACCCAGATTTAGAAAGCCACATGTCCATCAACTGGTGAGTGGATAAACAAACATACTGTGTTACACGCAAATCATAGAATACCACTCAGCAATGAAAAGGAACAAACTAGTGATATGCACACAGCACAGAGCACTCTCAAAAGCATTATGCCAACTGAAAGAAGTCAGATGTGAAAGACTACCAGTAGGATTCCATATACATAATATTCTTAAGAAGGCAAAGCTATAACGATGGAAAGCAACTCACTGATTGCCTGGGACCAAGTGTAGGGGTAGGAGATTGAGTACAGAGGGTAGAAGGGAACTCCTGTGGTGAAAGACATATTCTATATCTTGATTGTGATCTATATCTTGTGATGGTGGTGGTTACATAACTACATACAGCTGTCAATACTCATCAAATTGTACTTTTAAAATAGGTGGATTTTACTGTGTGTAAATTTTATCTCATAAATGTGATAAACACTTTTTTTAATTAAAAAAATGTGCTCAGCATAGTTAAAAAAAAGAAAAAAAGGTTGAGGCACACGCCCTCTGGATGAGGTGTTCTTTCATTAGCCCTGGGGGTAGGGGAGTCGGCTTAGTCCCAGGATGCCAGCCCCATGGGCCCCATGGTGCCGGCTGTTGGCAAGAAGGTGCTGTGGCTGCAGGAGGCCGGCAGCCTCTGGCAGCTGCTAGGAACAGGCCACACCCAGCCATTGCTGCCCACCCCAGGGCAGCCACCAGCACTTGGGAAGCAAGAATGGTGATGAGAGCACAGAATCTGGCGCTCGACAAGCTCGAGTTTGAATCTCATTCTCTAATTTATGGGTTGTGGGGTCCCAAGCAATTGGCTTAACTACTCCGAGTCTCATCTGTATGACGTGGCTAATAACACCCCCCACGGGGTTGTGGGGATGCTGAGAGATACCGTTTCATAGGACAGTTCAGGTCCAAATCCAAATCCTGCCTCTTAGATATGTATGATCTTAGGCAAGACTTCACTGGGCCTCAGTTTCCCCACTTGTAAAATAAGGCTTATAATAGCAGTTGTCTCATATGATTGTTCTAAAGCCCAAATGAGACAGTTAATGCACACAGAGCCCCAGCACAGAGCCTGGTACATAAGAAGCTTTCCCTCCCATTTTAGCTATTGTTGTTGCCTGAGACACCGATCACCACTCGGTAGGTACTAGTTGGAATGTGGGCTCCCTTGCACTCCTCATAGGGATAGCAGGCTGCTGCCCGTCGGCCCCGAAGAACTGCAGGGGGGCAGTAGGGATCTGCCACGGCCAAGTCATTTCCATTCCCATCCTGTAGAACAAGTCTACAGACCAGGTGGGTTGGCCCTGCATCTTAATGTCAGAGGAATTTACAAATGGGAATTTTCTGAATCACACAAAAGGGCAGACTGGCTAACTGGACTCAGATTCTGGACTCCAGCCATGAGTAGCCTAACTCATAGCAGGGCCGTTCGTGTGCCGGGTTTCAGTGGGATGTTTTGGGGATGTGGGGTGGGGTAAGGGGGGCAAGACCAGCCATCAAAAAGAAGTCTGTCTCTGGCTTCTGCAGAGGGGAGAGTCCTGCCGTTCACCCAGGGCCCTGCACCATGCAGGGGCCATGAAAGGAAAGCCCCATGGCCAGAGTTTCAGAGCTGCGTCTGCCCCTGTAGCTCCAAGCCTAATCAGGCTAGTTTCTCAAGTGGGAGCTCTCAGGGGCTACGGTGGGTGAATGGCTGAAGCAGCTCTCCAGGGAACATGCTTGGGTCCAAACAATGCAGGGAGTGGGGATAAGAGGTATGTCACTGGGCAGACAAGCTTTGTCCTGCAGAGTCAGAAGGGGGGATCCAGATGAGTTATTTCAAGAACCGAGCACCCTGGGGGCAGGGGAGGCCACGGACCCAGCAGTCAGGAGAGCTGAGTGAACTCTCTGCCCCTCTCTGCCCTTCCGTCTCCTCACCCGTACAATGAAGAGCTTGCCAAGGATGCTTTCCAAGGCCCTTTTCCGGTTGGCTAACTATTCTTTTACTTTAACATCACCATAAGGAACATTGGGAACGTTTAGTTTATTCTTCCTCACGTAGATGAACAGGTGGATGCCAGACTAACTTTAGGCAGAATCAGGGCAAACTGCAAAGAAGCTCAGGAATTCCCAAAGAAATGCAGTGATGTTACCCCTACCCCCATCCCCTACCCCCTCCACCACCACCATCTTGACATACAGCTCAACGAGGTAAAGAACCCCATCCCTCTTTCATCTGCCTCTTCCAAAGAGGATTCTAAGAATGGGAGGCTCTCCTACTCTCAAACCAGGAATCAACTGGCAATGTGATATAATCCCTTCATTCCAAATTAGCAAAGTGGGCTTAGTAATTCTTTTTTTTTTTTGGCGCATGGGCTTAGTTGCTCTATGGCATGTGGGATCTTCCTTGAGCAGGGATCGAATCCGTGTCCTCTGCATTGGCAGGTGGATTCTTAACCACTGCGCCACCTAGGAAGCCCAGTAATTCTCTTAAGAATTAGAGTTTCAGGAGTGGGAGATGACATGGCTCAAATAGCCTAGGAGGTGTTTAACAGCTGTTGAAGAGGAAAGTGGGGGTGAAATTAGTAAAAAAGAATAAAGACCAAGACTGAAGGGGTACAAAGGCCAAAAGAGACAACCTGCAAGGGGAAAAGTAAATGAGTAGAGAATTCAGGCTTTTTCCCAGGCGTGTTGCGGCCCAGCTGAGGAAAAAATAATCCTCATTTGGGTTTCCTCCAGAAGTCATACAAAGAAGGAATGACTACAGGTTTTGTTTTCTTTCATTCACACCCTTTGGCCTGTTACTTTTTTGCTATCTACTACACCAAGGGCTCCATGCCTTGGCCGGCTTGCGAGCCTCACGGTTCTGAGGCAGGAACCAGGGGCTCTAAGAATAGAACAGGCCTGCAGGAAAGCATTTGGAGCAGATACAGACAGAGCTTTTCAGGATCCCCCTAGGGTGAGTGACTTTGGGGCCCCAAGGGATGAGGGAGGGATTGTCCTTCTCACAGGGGACTCCCAGGCTCTGAGCAGAAATTCTTCACAGGAAACCCATGAAACATCCCCCGGGGAAGAGAGCAGAGAAATATACAGGCCCCCAGCTCAAGAAACATGAGTACAAGGTCTAAGACACAAGTAAACCAACCTCCTTTTGCTCCCCCCTTATCAGCAATTGTACCGCCCTCCACCACATGCACAAGAAATCTCTCTTTGGACAATGGCCAAGGTGCTCCTCATGTAGATATCTGAGCGGATGACTCACAAGACAGTTTGGTTTTCCTATGGACAGTCCAGCAGTACTTTCACCCATCACTCCAGCACACCCACACTCGCACCTTCAAGCTGCCTCCAGGGAGCCTAGGATGGCAGCTACTATGGCTCTTCCAGGAGAGGTGGCTCCATTCTTAGTGGCTTCCAGGCTACTTCACACAGATCTCCGATTGCAGAAGGACCTCCTCAACCCCCACAGAAAGCAGAGAGCAGAAATGGTGCTCATTTCCACCCCAGGATCAGCATGGTGCTGGAGATGAGATCAGATTGGCCCCCACTGTCCTCTCTGCCATCATCCTGCCATCCAAGCAGGGGCTGTTGTGATGCAGTTTGAAAGGAGGACTCATAGTCCCAGACCTATCTCCTCTGGACTTCATTTCCTCTTCCATAAAATGGGAATGAGGTCTATTACACAGGATCATTATCATGCTGAAGTGAAATGTGCATGGGAAGTGTCTTTTTTTAAAATAAATTTATTTATTTATTGGCTGTGTTGGGTCTTTGTTGCAGTGCGTGGTCTTCTCATTGCAGTGGCTTCCCTTGTTGCAGAGCACAGTTCTAGGTGCGTGTGATGCATGGGCTCTAGAGTGCAGGCTCAGTAGTTGTGGTGCATGGGCTTAGTTGTTCTGCGCCATGTGGGAACCTCCCAGACCAGGGACTGAACCCGTGTCCCCTGCATTGGCAGGCAAATTCTTAACCACTGCGCCACCAGGGAGGTCCCCGCATGAGAAGAGTCTTATAAGCCAATATTGATTGATTGATCATGCCTACTTTCCACTGATTTCACTTAATAAGGCCAAGAACTGGCTCATGCTGGGGTTAGAACCTGTTTGGGTCATCAAGACCTTAAGTTAAGCAGAGATTTTAGTGGGTCCATAGTTGGAGGTATTTTAAAGCCAAGTGAGACTTAAGATGATTCAATGTTCCTACAGAGTCTTGGTTAAATATTTTAGTGAAGACTGGAGGAAGTTCCTGAAAAATAAAAAGCAATCAACCAACAAATTTGGGGGAGGGGACAATTACAGAGAAATTAAATCATGGTTCCTGTTCTGTTGAAGCTGACAGGCCAGTTGGAGAAATCTGAAGCAAAGGTCGATTTAATACAAGAGCAAGCTAAGCAGACAATGAACGGTACAAGAAGTTGTATCCGTGTAGCCAGAATTAATGGTGCAAGGAGCATCACAGGCTGTACACGTGGCTGCGTCTGGAGACCCAGGAAGGAGTGGTGATGGGGTAAGGATGGGGGTAAGACTGGATCAGAAGGTGGTTACAGACAGTGCTCCCAAGACAGAATGTTCAACTCACATCCCCATTCTGCTCTTTCTGTGACCGTGGGCAGGTAACTACCCCCTGTAAATTTCAGGAGCCTCGTCTGTAAAGTGAGGATAGCAACGTTTGCATCATGGGCTTGTGTAAGAATTAAGTGAGATGTACAGTACTCAGCAGAGTCTGCCACAGAATAAGTGCTCACTAAATGCAGACTATTATTAGACATGAAGCCAAGGTATTTGGAATTTATCCTGAAAGGGTAAGTCCAGCAAGGAGTTTAAAGGAAAACATTTGTCCTGAATTCTTACCACACAAACCAGAGCCGCAAAGGGGCAGGCGGGCAGCCCCCACAGTGATGTAGACATCCTTTCAGAGACAGGGTTGGACATTCAGGGAAGGGTGACCCCGCTCAGAGGACAGGAAAGGACCCTGTGACCCTAGGAGGTCCTGGGGCAGGGACATGAGGAGTTCAGGGACCTTCCACATCTATCCCACCAGAAAGAAGGACAGAATATAGAAGAGAGCTGGGAAAATGGAATGAAAACTTCTATTTAAGGAGCAAATGGGGGAGGGGACGGGCAGGGGAGGGAGGAGAAGACAGAGGCTAAGAACTGGGGATAGAAAAATTCCAGACTGGTATCAGCTATAGGCTCTGGCCAGAGAATGGACACGTGGTCTAAGGGGGGCCCGTGAGATGACAGTTCCCAGCATGCTTTGCTAATTTCCCACGCCTGCCTCTGAGGTTCATGTCATTTTGAAGGCAAACTGAGATTAGTTAGCTAAAACATAGGATGCAACAGCAGAATATAGCATAAAAGAGTATTAAAACGAAATATTTCCCTTTAACTAAGAAAGAAATCCCAGAGGGGACTCCCCTGGTGACACAATGGTTAAGACGCCGCACTCCCAATGCTGGGGGCCTGGGTTCGATTCCTGGTCAGGGAACTAGATCCCACATCCAAGTCGAAAATAAGAGTTCACATGCCACAACTAAGGAGCCTGCCTGTTGCAACTAAGATCCAGTGCAACCAAAAAAAAAAGGAAGAAATCCCAGAGGCCAATGTGTGTGTGTGTGTGTGTGTGTGTGTGTGTGTGTGTGTGTATTTTTTAAGCCCCTCTATTATAAAAAAAAAAGAAGTGAAACTTTTTAATGGCAAAAATACTATAAATGAAGTAAACAGAACACAACAGATCTGAGAAATTATTTGTAACACAGATAAAAAGCAGATAATATTTGTTATACAAAGTGCTCTCACCAAATGACACGAACAACATATATGAAAGAATATAAATGAGCAACTCACAGAAAAATTCAAAAAGCCAATTAACATTAAAAGATGTTCAGACTTACTCGTTGTCAGCCAAATGCAAATTAGATTAACACTAAGATTTCTCTGATGCTTATCAGGCAGGCAAGGAGAGGGGAGAGAGGAAAAAAACAGCCATTGCTGTTTGCGAATCGGGGAAGAGGAACCATCACAGACTGCTGCAGGAAATGTGAGTTGTACAGCCTTTTAGGAAAGTTACCTGGCAACATTTATTATATGACACAAACCTTTCAACTCAACCCCACACTCCTGAGACTCTGCTCAGCAGACACACAAGCCCCCGTATATAAGGACATGGAGGGTGACTGCAGCACTGTTCCTAGGAGCAAAACTCGAGACAAATTGAATACTCATAAAAGGGAAATGTTTTATGGCCCATGCACGTAACAAGCTACTATGAAACCGTTGAAAAGGATGAATTAGTAGAGCGCTCCAAGCTGCCACGAGAAACTACAAAGTGAGGACAGTAAGATGCAGAGAAATGTGCATAATATGATCCCCGTTTTATAAAGCAACAGCTGAACAATCCACCCCCCTGTGTGTCTAGGTGTCTGCATACCTACCTGTCATGTCTGTGTGTATAATGTATATATAATAATTTACATAGTTAAAGAATATGAAACATCCTACAGAAGCATATATATGAGGTTTCTGGAAGCTGAGGTGACAACACTGCCTGTAAAAACTCAGCATGCTTGCTGCAATCTCGGTCATGTAAAATTGTGTATGAGGATTTGAATGAATAAATTGGAACTAATTCACAGGGCTGTCCATGATATGTTTTCAAGGAAAAGAAAGCAAGTTGCCAAGACATAATATGAAAAACATCAAATTAAAAAAAATTTTTTTAACTACTGAAATGAGGGTTTCAAGCTCTACTCCCCAGATATTTTGGGAAAGCCTGGTGTGTGCAAATATCTGAAAACAATTTTGTAGTGAGTTGTCGGTCTTCTCAAAATATCAAAACAAGGGCTTGAGCGTCTGGGGACAGGATACATATGCCCAGAGGAGAGGAGAGGAGAGGAGGAGGTGAAGTTCATGATTCCAGAAAGATACGGTGCCGCTAAGTTTAAATATGTACACCTTAAAGCTGTCTTCAGGTTCACTAAAATCTAGGCCAATTCACCCCATTTGTAGTAGCCCCCAGCTGCTCTCTGCTCAAGGAAATGATCACTGCAAAGCCAAAATGTCCCCTTCCACCTCAGCAGATACTCTTAGAAAAAACAAACTACAAGACCAGAGAAAAGAGAAAGAAACAGGTGGTTTCCTTTAGACGCCACACCCTGATTTCTTTTAGACCCCACATCCTGATTTTCTACAAGTCTTGGACAGCTCAGCATGGACTCGTTTACATCCCTGGTGATAAACAATGCCCTCAGGGGGGTTATGTATCCATCACCTCGGGAAAGGAAAAAGAGGTCAGGAATCAGAGTGCTCCCTGTGTGCACGGCACACCCTAGATGTAGCTCACTGAATCGTCTCAACAGCCCTGAGAAGTAGATATTATTAGATTAGTAATCCTATTTTACAAGGAAGCATAGAGATAAAGTCACTCTCCCAGAGTCCCATGCTGATAGAGTAGAGCTGGGTTCAAACCTCTGCCAGTCTGACTCTTAACAGGATACAGCCGTCCTCCTGCCTGTGGAATCTACTTCTACTCTAGGGGTCAACAACGTAAACTCTGAGCAGGAGCTGCCATTCCGGGAGCGCCGCCTGACAGCTGGGAGCAATGACCTCTTTCAGAGCGGACGGGAAATGAAGGCTTTCCCAACGTGTAAGACCCACTCAGATCCTGGGTGTACTTTGCAGCCCGTTTCCACGCGCCTCTCCCACATCATTTGGGGTGGGCCTTGCAGACTCGGGTGCCTTCAAGTCCTGTTCCTGCCACGAGGGCTACTAGACCCCTTAGCCATTCTGAGCCTTAGTCGCCGAATCAATAAAACGCATCAGTAGTACCCAATTCACAGAACAGCTGTGAGGGTTTAAAAGACAAGCGGTATAATAAAGGTATTCAATAAATATTTGCTCCATTCCTTCTAAAAGACAGGTGTGAGCCTCCATCAATACTGTGAAACAGATCCGTTGAGAGGGATTATGCTGCTTTACTAATGATTTCTTCACTTGATAAAAGGACTTCCCATCGTGGGCTTCTGTCATGCGTGAAAACCATGATGATTTCCCTCAAATTTTAGTTTATGCATAACTTTGGGGGGGAGGGGCTAAAAATAAACAAGCATTCTGCCTTTCAATAGCAAAGGCATCCTCACCTGTTCTACAAGGCTGTCATAACTGGCTGGAGATGGGAGGATTGTCCTATGAGAAGTAAAGAGTAATTCTACTGGAGTTACCTGGCACCTCTGTCATTAGGGCCACAGTTGCTAAGGACTCAAGAACCAGAGTAACACTGGAACCAAAGGCTTCCTCTCGTGCCCTCTCCCCGATAGAACTGTTAATCAGTTGGTCTTCGGACGGAGCCCTGCCTTGCTCCACAGGTGAATGATGGAGAACACAGAGCCGGTTATGCAGGGGGTCTGTGTTCACCTCACCTTGCCCACAGGGGACCTGAGGTGGCACACACAGAACAGAGAGGGGAGGCTTTTTGGAAATCTCGGGAACAAAGCTGACTATGTCACGGGCTCTGTCCTTTCTGACAGCAACACCATAGGAAACACCTGTAGACAGCAGGAAATTAGAGGAATTAAAAATATCTGCCTGGTCCCTAAAAAATAAATAAAAGAGGAAAGTAAAATGGTCTCTTTTCTTCATAGGGAAAACAAACTAGGTAATATCTGGTTTGAGCCATTTCCGCTCTCCAAAGCACATCCCTCCTGTGAGCCACCCTCCCCAGGCAGACATCGGCCTGGACCACACGCTTTCACAGCCCAAGACATCCGGATGCCTGTGATGGTTGTCAGTAAGGGTCCTGAGAGCAGGGTCCACGTCCCTGAGCTTGAGACTTCCTTTGCAGGAGGGAGGGTTTGAGGAAGCTGAGCTCATTTCCTTGGGGAGAGGGGTAGCCTCCATCTAGTTTTGGACATAAAAGGCCCTTGTGCTCTTCCTCCAATCCCAGGAAGTAAGTTCCTCGGAGCGCTGAAGATCAGAGATGGCAGGCCCATTTGCAAAAGATAGGATTGCTGAGCCTGCAGGATCTGGCTGAGCACAGGAGCAGATTTAAAGGCGGTAAAATTAGGAAACCTCAGATCTTATTCTCTCTCCTGCCTTCTCACATCCGACAGGTCACCAAGCCTAGTAATCTGTCTTCTAGTTCTATTTCCAGCCTAGCCTCTTCATCTTCGCTGTGGTCACTGCCCTTCAGGGCCCCTAACATGTCTCTCCTGATTGTGGGGAGAGATTGTGGTCACCTAACTGGTCTCTTTGCCTCTGCTCTTCTTCCCCCTGTCCATTCTCCCCACTGCTCCCCAAACAATCTGTCTAAAATCTGTGCTTGGCTTACTTACTTTATATATAGTACCTAGTATATAATCAAAACGTCTTAGTGTATAGAATGTAAGGCTCCTGTCCATCTTTCCTCCCTAAAAGATCATTTTTCTCAATAAGAACAGCCAACACTTACTGAACTTTACCATGTGCCAAATACTATGCTCAGTGCTTAATAAAGATGCTGATTCGATCTACCACCAAACAGGCAGGTATTAGGATTGTCACATTGTGGATGGAGAAATCAGAGCATAGAGAAGCTAAATGAGTTCCCCGAGCTGACAAAGCTGTGGTGGACCTGGGATTCCAACCCCCGCAGCCCAACTCCACATCCCACTCGTCCCGTCATGAACCTCTCTGCAGCCCTCTAAAAACACTGTGCATTTCCACGCCTCTGTGTCTTTGCACATGCCGTTGCTCTACCTCAAGTGCCTTCATCCTTATTCCCACCGCCTGGATAGCTCTTCTTCTTCATCCAAGACCCAGCTTCTTGCTACTGCCTCCCAAAAGCCTTCATGGACCTCTCCCCTGGGTTGTGTCATCACAGCCAGCCATGCAAACCTCTCTCATAGCACTTTTCTTGCCACACTGAGCTGTCTGTCTCCCTCACCAGAGTATGAGCCCCTTGAAGGCACGTACTATAGCCTTTATCTCAACCTTTCCCTTTTCCTAGCAGAGTGGCTGGCAATAGGCATACAATAAATATTTATTGGTTTAAAGACATCAGCCATTGGAAATGACTGAGACTCTGGCTTCTGGATCAAGTCTCTGGGCCTTGGGGTCTCCGTCTGTTAGATGAGACAAGCAGTCTGCTCATCCTCTCCTTTATTTCCAAAGGGACGCCAGGTTCTGCATTTTATTTTTAAAAATTATTTTTATTATTTATTTATTTGGCTGCACCAGGTCTTGGCTGTGGCATGCGGGATCTTTGTTGTGGTGTGTGGAATCTTCATTACAATATGTGGGATCTTTAGTTGTGGCATGCGGAATCCTTAGTTGCGGCATGCACATGGGATCTAGAGCCCCTGACCAGGGATCGAATCTGGGCCCCCTGGTTTGGGAGTGTGGAGTTTTAGCCACTGGACCAACAGGGAAGTCCCCAGGTTCTGTATTTTAGAAACTCTCTCCATGTGACTCTAACATGCACCCAGGGTTGAGAACCACAGTTTTACTTTAAAGAAGACTTAGTGGAGACAAAGGCTGCCAGGGAGAGGCTTGATGAGAGGAATCACACAACATATTTATATATGTGAAATCTGTGTAAAATAAACACCAGAAAGCATCAAAGAAGATAAACTTCCAAAGGATGGGGAGAAAATACTGACCCAAAGTTATCACTGGGGAAGACACAGGACATTGACAGTCAATACTAAAATGCAAATTAGCTTTAAGGTAACAGTGCACAGCTACTAATTAGACTGGCAAAATGTTATAATAATAAAAAGCCAGAGCTGCCAGGACTATGGGGGAAGTTGTTCCCTTAAAAACTGCTGTTAACATTACACGTTGATTAACTCTACCCTCTCTTGAGACAATAATCTGGAACTGTGTAACAAGAGCTCAAAAATGCTTTGTTCTATTTTTAGAATATATGCTAAGGAAATAAAGAAAAATGCAGCTTATACAAAATCATTGATAGCATTGCTTTTCACATGAGGTGAAAACTTAAAAACCATCTGAATATTAAATTTCAGAGAACAGTTGAAGCAAATTATAGACCATAAAGGCAATAAAACACTATATTCCCATTAAAAATGACAAACATTCAACCTTTCTAACACATGGAGATGTGTATGGAACAAAAAGAAAAACAGGGCTGAGAAATTCACAGCGTTTTGTACATAGTGATGAGAGTCACACAAAAATACACAAATATCCTTCAACAAAAACTGGAAGTGAATTTGTAAAGATGGGGAAAAAAATACGTAATGATGTAATGTCCATCGGCTTTGAAGTTGTCTGCAATTTTTGTCATTAGAAAATGTGTGCCCCCCCCCCCAAAAAAAAAAGAAAAGAAAAGAAAATGTGTGCCCCCAGATGGGGCAGCAACCGGTTGGTCTCTCTCGACGGAGGGGCAGGCCTGGTTCCAGTCTGACAACTGCTTGTATCTTTACCTAGGCCTCTTGGCTGAAAATACACTCTAGTATCTGGCCACGGTGAGGTTTCAACTTTAAAGGGGCCCCGTTCCTTTTAAACTCATATCCTGTCCGGTCCAGATGATAAGGGGGGCGTCACTGGCTCCACGAGGAATGGAGAGTGAGGAAAGACAGGAGCCAGGGGTGGGGACATCTCCTCCCAGGGCCTGGTCACAGGGCACCACCCTCCTATGGGAAAAGGCGCTGGTGACGAGGGGAGAGGAAACATCTGAAGCCCACCCCTCAGATAAGGGTGGAGGTGGGGGCACAGTGCAGCCCCCCTCAGGACAACTGGGAGAACACTGGTCAGAGGCGCCCCTCCTCTTGCCGGCCCAGTGACCTCAGAACAGAGGGCAGACGGAGCCGGTGAGTCCAGGCCGACCTCAGGCCCTGCCACGCCTGCCCCGTGCCTTGCCTCGCCCCTTCGTCTTGGCCGGGCAGCCCTGGCCCCCCAAATGGACTAGTAACGGGGGAGTAAAAGCCCCAGAGGAACAAAACTACTCACGGGAGGATGGGGAAGAGCAGGGACGTTCGGGGCAGAGGGACCAGTAGGAACAAAGCCCTACAAGACAGAGAATACGGAAAGCGGCTCAGAATGGCTGGAAAACACATGCTCGGAGTTCATCGCGTTGCACTATGTGTTGGCAGGAAAGGTGACATGAGTTTATCTACCCAGAAGGAGGTGACGGAAGCTGTGCCTGGTGTCAGGGGAGAGTGGGAGAGGAGGAGAGCCATGCAGCCTATATCAAAACTGCCCAGGGACTTCCCTGGCTGCCCAGTGGTTAAGACTCCTCCCTTCCCAATGCAGGGGGCACGGGTTTGTCCCCTGGTCGGGGAACTAGGATCCTGCATGCCTCAAGGTGTGGCCGGGGGAAAAAAACCTACCCAACTTCGCTCAAGCAGAGCCACTGGCTGGGCTGGAATTCTGGCCCTCTCCCCTCCCTGCTCTGTTAATTGGTGCTTTTGCTTCTAAAACTCAAAAACACTTCACTGGACAGAGAGGGAGTCCCTATGGCTGCTGAACTTTGCCCGTGACTGGCTGGAACAGAACTCTTGGATGGAGGGACGGGGCAGTGGTCCCCCTTAGTGTGGACGGCAGGTCTTTCCTCAGGACCCAGGGCCTCCTGGTGGGCCCCTGGGTGTTGTCAGGCCAGGGACGGACCCACATGCTAGAGTCAGGAAGTCCTGCCCACCGCCACTGGTTTCCTCTTTGT
Source organism: Hippopotamus amphibius kiboko (assembly GCF_030028045.1). Taxonomy (NCBI): domain Eukaryota; kingdom Metazoa; phylum Chordata; class Mammalia; order Artiodactyla; family Hippopotamidae; genus Hippopotamus; species Hippopotamus amphibius. The sequence goes on along the minus strand of NC_080188.1, from coordinate 138,707,080 downwards.
AGCTTCAAACACGGCCTCTGCCTCTGAGCAGTGATCTGGGCAGGGCCCACCCTGGCCTCTCATCTCTAACAGCTGCTCTGAGCTTCAAAGAAAAGCCACAAGAAGAGGAGGAAGCAGGCCCCAGAGGAGGTGCACACCCCAGAGACCCGGCCCCACACGCTCGAGCGCCTGCTTCTCTTTGGGGCACCGAGCTATTTTCAGATTATTTCCCTATGTCTTCCAAAACACGGAGCTGACAACACCTTGCATCTGTCCAGTCCTTTATACCTCTTCCAAGTCCTTGACGATGAACACATGAACTCATTTAACCCTCCCAGTAAGCCAGGCAGGGACAGAATTATCATTCTGGTGAGGGTCCCAAATCTTGCTCCCTTGATCAAGACCCCACAGCAATTTCCACAGCAAGGGAATTTGGTCCAGAGCCCTGAGCTCCTGCACCAGCAAGCCTGGCTTCTTTCAGCTAGACTGTAACACTCACCTGGTTCTCCGCCAGCACACACATACACAGTGTACCTCCACAGGTGCCCAGGAGGCACAGGCAAGCTGCTCTTCATTACAGACACAAGCAATTCAGTTCCACTTCTGATGCCCTTTAACTGCGATGGCCATGCCTGGGCATTCCTATCAGAGCACAGGCCCCTGGGAACCATGCTGCCTCTTCCTTTAGTCCTCAGCTAGGGCTTAGGTAGAAAGTTCTTGACCTGTGAGGAAGGGCCCCCCCTCAATTCCCTCTCTCTCCCTCTGCCTCCACAGTCCATCCCGAAGCCCACCTTGCCTGGTCGTTAGTCTAGACGACTGAACAGCCACCTAAAGGTCTCCATGTCATGCTCTCTCCAATCCATCTTCTGGGAACCATAGCCACAGTGAACTTTCTAAAATGTAAATCTGATCACTTAACTCCCTGTCCCCCATTGCTTGGGGACTAAAACCAGTGGCAACACAAAGAGGTGGCTTTTGAGAGCTTGAACGTTTCCCGAAATCTCAGCAGCCATGCCAAATACACATCCAGTTTAAGTTAAGGGGCTTCCCTGGTGGTGCAGTGCTTAAGAATCTGCCTGCCAATGCAGGGGACACGGGTTCGAGCCCTGGTCCAGGAAGATCCCACATGCCACGGAGCAACTAAGCCCGTGCGCCACAACTACTAAGCCTGTGCTCTACAGCCCGTGAGCCACAACTACTGAGCCCACATGCCACAACTACTGAAGCCCACGCGCCTAGAGCCTGTGCTCCGCAACAAGAGAAGCCACCACAATGAGAAGCCTGTGCACCGGAACGAAGAGTAGCCCCTGCTCACCGCAACTAGAGAGAGTCCACACGCAGCAACAAAGACCCAACGCAGCCAAAAGTAAATAAATAAATAAATAAATAAATAAATAAATAAATAAATAAATAAATAAATAACAACAAGTGTGCCTGCCCTACAGGTGCAGCTTCAAGACTAGCCCCTTCAACTCTCCCTTTGCAATGGGTCTATGCCTCCAGAGGCCTCTGTGTGGAAATCCTGGTGCTTCCTAGATCAAATCCTAGGGAGTCAAGCAGGGCCCACCAACTAAATCCAACTGTACTGCAAATACTCTCCTCTCTCCCGCCACTCCCTCCCCACAAGGTTATACCCAAATCTGTGTCCTGAGCACAGATTTAGCAACATACTTGACCAAACTACTGTAATCACCTATTATCCTTCTGATTCCCTTACTAGACTGCAAGCCCTCTGAGGGCAGGATCCCAGCTGTATTCCCTTTTGTGTCCAGAATTCCCAGCACAGAACCTGACACCGTGGGCACTCCTGACATCTTTATTAAGTGAGGGACTGAGTGGGTGATTGCTTCTCCTCCCTCATCCAGACCACCCTTGCCCATGACTGTATGGGATTTCCTAGGAGAAAGTCCGCCCGTTGCTTTCGACCCAAACAGGCTGTTCCACCTCCATCCTTGACTGGTGGGTGAGGTTCTGGGTGTCCCCAGGCTCTCTCTGCCCTGCACCCCTCTCGCTGGTACATAATTTCCCTCTATCTGCAGCTGCTCCAGCAGGAAGTCCAGATGGTGGCTTCATTTCCCAGGGTGTCCACACCCCTTTCCTGCCCTCCCCGCCCCCTCCCTGCTGGCAGCGGGGAACCCACAGGAGTACAGTGGGAAGATGGGGCTCTGGGCTGAACCAGGCTGCACGGGGCGCTCTCACCTCATGTTCCCTTCCTGGCATATCTTGCTGAGCCTGCAATTTGTGCACGAGGTACAGTGAGCCTTTGCAGAATGAAGGCAGCCTGGGGCTAATTTGGCAACATTTATCTACAACCATAAAAACATTCATATCCTTTGGTCTAATAATTCCATTCCTGGGAATCGCTTCCAAAGAAATAATTTAGGAGAAGAAAAAAAGATGCATGTACTGTTTATAGCTATGTTATTTACAATAAGAAGAAAAGGGAAGCAAATGCCATGTCCCAAAATAGAAAAATGATTAAATGATGCTATATTTGTGTAACAGAATATCATGAAGACATTTTAAGTGAAAATATGACTCTGTAGAACAAGGATATGGTCTTGGAAATAGCATTAGGTGAAAAGATAGAGTACACAGTTGCATAGACACTGATTATAATTTTGTAAGAATCACATACATAGGACTTTCCTGGTGGCACAGTGGTTAAGAATCTGCCTGCCAAAAAAAAAAAGAATCCTGCCAGTGCAGGGACACAGGTTCAAGCCCTGGTCCGAGAAGATCCCACATGCCTTGGAGCAACTAAGTCCGTGCACCACAACTACTGAACCTGCGCTCTAGAGCCCTTGAGCCACAACTACTGAGCCAGTGTGCCGCAACTACTGAAGCCCTCACACCTAGACCCTGGGCTCCACAACAAGAGAAGCTACCACAATGAGAAGCCCGTGCACGGCAACAAAGAGTAGCCCCCGATCGCTGCAACTAGAGAAAAGTCCGCGCACAGCAATGAAGACCCAATGCATCCAAAAATAAATAAATAATTGAAAAAAAAAAAAAAGAATCACATACATGGCTAAAAATAATAAAGACATAAAATTGGAAGTAGTTATATTAAGTGAAATTGTCTTTTTCTCCCAGTTCTTTTTTTAATGATAAAGGGGGTAAAATTGAGGATCAGAAGGGAGCAAGAGAAAAAAATAAGTTGTGTTAGGATGATAATTCTAATAATTTTACCTTAAAATGTTTAATATTAGCTTAATAATAAAGTAATATTTTAAAACTAAAGAGAACCCTAAACACCAAGTCCTAGGATTTTCTAAAAAGAATTTTTTGTTGGTTGTGGATTTATCGTTTCTAAAACAATAACAAGAACATGCCTCATTCGGACCTTCCCAGTGCGTGGCTGTGGGTCTATATCTGATGTAGGACCCATAATCTGACTGCCACTAAAGACACTTAAAAGACCTTTGCCTAATGGACAAATAATTCTGTCTCCTCTCCCTTCCTTCTCCGCACCTCGGCGACCACATCCCAGCCTCCAGGTGACAGTCTAGAAGTACTGAGGCCCAATCCCTTGAAGCCTCCATTCCTGGAGCTGAGAGAGGGTTAGGGGAAAGGAGATGTGATTGCACAGACAGTCTCAGGGAGGTCACCTAGGCAAAAAACTTTAAGGCCTACATTTCTGGGATATAGAGACAAAGCCTGAGATTGAGCCTTTTTTTTTTTTTTTTTTTAAAGAAAAGGGTTAGGTTACAGGAAGCTTGTGGTCCCCTAAAACGCCCAACCCTCTGCACATAAACTGCTCCTTCACTATCTTTCGTCATCCCAGGGTTCCTCAAACGTGAGGGATGCCCACAGCACTGTCCTTGACCTGCCCCTTGCTTTACAGTGGCCTCTCACTGCTCGGGCTGCAGAGACCACTTCTGTGCAGATGACCGCTCAGCCCCATGCCCCTCCATGCTCCAGTTCCGAATTTCCAATCATGAATGTCCTGCCAAGACCTCAACCGAAATGCAGCCTCTCCGCCTCCCAAACCAGTCCAATTCTTCTCCCTGCTGCCGGACTGAAAATGCAACCCCATGGCAGCCTCCCACCAGGTGCCAAATGATCCTTGCCTCAGCTTATTCCACACTTTCTTTGCCTTTCCAGTCTCAAGGTCCTCTCTCACTGGTGCTTTAGCCTCTCAACTGGTATTCTGACCTCTAGAGCCTCCCACCCATTCATCCTACACACTGTGATGGCCAGATGAATGGGCCTCTAGCGCTCCTTTGATCCCAGGAGCCCCCCCTTTCAAAGACCTTCAGTACCGACTGAAGAAAGCCCACGTTATCAACACTGTCTTTCTGGTCTGCGCACAGTGTAGTTTCATCCTCTCTGTCCAGCAGCTCTTCCCTACCTCTCCCCATCCCCACGTGCACGTACCCACGCACGCACGTGTGCACGCGTGCCCACTCCATCACTGAGGACGTTCATAGCTCCCCACTCCCCCGATCTGTCACATTAGCTGACCACTACTGCTACTTCTTTGCCCTTCACTACAGCTACCTGATAAAAAAAAAAAAAAACCTTCCTGGTTTTCAGGGCCCCCTATGAACTCACCCTCTCTCACGAAGCTTTGTCCAGTTGCACCAGCTGAGCGTGCTCTGTCTCCGAGAAAGCCCCCCCAACCCTGTGGTCTTGTCATTCACATGACACTTCATACCCTGCACCCTGCATTTATCTGGAGATGCGTCGTATCCCTCCCCCCACCGCTACTAAACCTGCAGCTTATTGAGATACCCTCTTTATACCTAACTCCCTCCGAGGATCCAGAGAGCATCTCTCACACAGTGGTCCTGATAAATATATGTGGAATTGACCGAACAAATGAGTGTGTATTTCCAAGCCAGGTCTGTCCTACACGGGTGCCTGATGTTCCAAAGCTAAGCAGAGGACTTCCCGTTCATCCCTGTTTAATTTCATTATGTTGGTTTTGGCCCCGGCATCCCATCCTATATAAATCATTTTGAACTTCAATATGTCATGTATCATATTAACTATCCCATCTGTGGGTCATCTGGTTTCTCTCTATTTTTCATCCAAGTCATTAACAAAAATGTTTAACAAGCCAGGGCCAGTGACAGAGCCCGGTGGCCTGCCCCTGGAGCCTTCCCTCGGGAGAGACCTGAGATGCAAAGTGCAGTGAAGCTACGCTGGGAGTTAAGGTAGCTCAACCTCCTCGGCGTCCATCTTACCAAAAACCCCTTTGTAATACAAGTAATTATTTGACAGGATGAATTCAGGGCAGGTTGAGCTACCCTGACTATTCGAGAAACCAGAAAACCCCTGTTGGCATATGAAGGCACTCAATTCCTTCAGCCCAGCAGGAAGCTCAGGGCTGATGTCAAGCCGGGAAGGGCTCTGGATGGTTAGCTTCTCAGGGTCCAATCCCTGCCGCTCTCTTTGCAATCACAGAATCCCACCCTGTTCAGCTGCACCCCAGCAGGGGCCCCCCATGCAGGTGTGAAAGGCGAGGACAGGTCAGGGAAGAGGCGACCAATGTAAGCAAGAAGGAGGAAGAGGAAGGTACGCCACACTTCAGTCGGCCTGCCTTCTTCCCTTTCCTACCTCCTCGTTTCACCCGCTCTACCCGGGTGAACCACAGAACATACTTGAGGTCTCCCTTTCTCTGAAATGCACTTATTGAGCCAATGAAACTCCCCTCTTCTCGCAGGCCTTGGATGCCCTGTGAGCCTGCAGCTTGGATTTGCTATTCCATGCCTAAGGCTCCCCCAGGGCTGTTTCCTTGGTCCTAGTCTGGACTTATGTGGGTACTATTCCAGCACTGCCTCCAAGGACCAATTGCCTACAGAAGTCCAGAGGGCTCTCCCAGTGGAGGTCAGCGCGTGGCATGCACTAACGGCCCCTCTATCCCCTCACGCTGAGGCTGAGGAGTACTTCAGGTGTCCTCTTGTCCATCCTGGTCCCAGGCAAAGCTGCACCAAAAGCAAAACAGGCCATTCTCTTTCAAATGACCATAAAAACTTCATTTATTCAATAATCATATCACATCATATATGTGCCAGGAACTGTCTAAACGCTTTACACAAATACTGTTGGCCCCTTCATATCCACAGGTTCTGTATCCTTAGATTCAACCAACTACGGGTCAAAAATATTCAGGAAAAAAAATTCAGAAAGTTCCAAAAAAACAAAACTTGAATTTGCCACATGTCAACAACTATTTACATAGCATTTACATTGTATTAAGTATTATAAGTAATCTAGAGATGATTTAAAGTATACGGGAGAAGGTGTAGGTTATATGTAAATATTATGCCATTTTGTATAAGGACTTGAGCATCCACAGAATCTGGGGGGGGGGGGTCCTGGAACCAAACCCCTGTGGATACTGAGGTACAATGGTATTAATTCATTTAAGCCTCATAACAACCTAATCATGTAGGTTCTATTATTATTTCCATTTTACAGATGGGAAAACCAAGGCACAGAGAGGTCACAAGCTAGTAACTGGCAAAGTCGGGATTCAAACCCAGCTGTCTGGCTCCTGGATCTGTGTTCTTAACCCCTACATCATGCTGCCTCTCCATGAAGCAATATGAAGCATCCCTGTGTTCATTCAAAAGGGTGTGTTGATACATCCAGTTGACCCTTGAACAATGAGGGGGTTAGAAACCCCCTCCTTCCTCCAAAGTCGAAAATCTGTGAAAATCCATGCATAAACTTCATAGTCGACCCTCTGTATCCAAAGTTCTAAACCCATGGGATTCAACCAACCGTGGATCATGTAGGACTGTACTATGATGTACTTAGTGAAAGAAATCCAAGTATAAGTGGACCCATACAGTTCAAACCCATGTTGTTCAAGGTTCAACTGCACCATGTTCATTGCAGGATACTAGAGCCAACGATGGGAATTTTTAGAGCTTTAATTTAAGAGACATGGGAAAGGGCTTTGACAAGAAAGTGTGGCAGAATTGTATTTTCCTATCACCACCGCACAGATCAGAGCCTCTTTTGTGTGTCCTTTTTGGTCCATAATTGAAGCCTTAGCTCTGCTTATACTCTCCAACATCACCTCTTTGCACTCACTCTGCCATCTTCCATTAGGCAAAGACAACGCCAGAGCTTTCTTACAGAAGACACACTCAGGTTGTTACAATTTTGCAAAATATTCATTTAATAATTTAATAAATATTAATAGTCATACCACCATGACTTTATGGGATATTTTACCTTTCCAAGGTACTTTCATAAAGTACTTTATAAAAGTACCTGATTTATGATGCATGAGTCTTACTTCCTTTTTTAAATAGCCCTGTAAGGTGGGGAAAGCAGGTACCAGTTTACAGATGGAGGGATCAACCAGAACCCTAACGCTAGTTACTGACTCTGGACCTGAAACTCAGGTCTCATGGTTTATCTCTCTACACAGCATCCTCCTTGGCTTATCCCAGGTGCAGTCATCCAACAAAGGAAACCTAAAAAGAACAGAGGGCAGGGGCTTCCTAGGTGGCGCAGTGGTTAAGAATCCGCCTGCCAATGCAGGGGACACGGGTTTGATCGCTGCTCCAGGAAGATCCCACATGCTGTGGGGCAACTGAGCCCGTGTGCCACAACTATTGAGCCCATGTGCTGCAACTACTGAAGCCCACGCACCTAGAGCCCATGCTCCGCAACAAGAGAAGCCACGGCAATGAGGAGCCCGCACACCACAACGAAGAGTAGCCCCCACTCACCGCAACAAAAGAAAGCCCACTCACAGCAAGAAAGAGCCAACACAGCCAAAAAAAAAAAAAAAAAAAGAACAGAGGGCAGAGGATAGCCTGCAGTCCATTTCCTTCAAATTCCACTGCCTAATGCCAATGTTATTTGCAGGCTGACTTTCACTAACCCCTTCCTTAAGCACCAAGGGCAGGGCTTATTTACAGGCTTACGGAGGGGAAAAAAAAAGTCAATTCCAACTGTTATGTAACCATATGTAGAAAAAGGGATAGATTCCCTATTCACTACAGGGGAGCACTTCCAAATCAAAAAAGATGCCTATAAGCTGTCTCTCTTGATGGCATGGTCTATGGGACTGGCTCTTCTGGGGCTAAGATATTTGAGAAACATTTTAAACAGCTTCACCTAATGGTTTATGTCTGTTTCACTGATATGTTTACCTATAGAAATGGGGCGTATATTCACCCCGACTTCCCTTTTAAACCTACCTGCCCCCCCCCTTATCACACCTCAAAGCATGAAGAGCAACTGAAATCACTCAAAACATTTTTTTTGTGCTTGCAAAGCAGCTTTCGTTTTAATCAGGAAGAACACCTCCTACCATGAGAGTCGTGTAAGTATCGAGTGAGCCCTGAGTGGCACAGATAAATGGTCAGCCTTCACACCTCTGTCAGCCTGAAAGACACAAGTCTTACTTCCAGACCAGCTCAAAGATCATCTGCTCTGTGAAGTCTCCTAGGATTCCACCAGGACCCCAAGGATGTTCACAAAACATATCTAGCTCCCATCACGTGGGGCATGTGGGAGGACGGCACTTCCTCCTCCCTGTGGTTGAGTTGATGTGGCTAGTTCCAACCCTTCCAGGCCAGAGCCACGGCCGGGGCAAGTCCTTCAGCACCTTCCCTCCCTCTGCTGTGATAACTGACAATGTTCCCTAGGGTAGCTGCTCCGTCAACTTGGGTCCCAGAGGGAGGACAACAGTGACACGGAGCAGAGCCCCCAGCCAACCCTCCAGAGTGAGAAAGAAGCCTTCGTTGTTTTCGGCCACTAAGACTGTGGAATTGTGTTACACTATAGCCTTCCGGGACTGCTGCAGTCACCTGTCCTCACTCGTCCAATGTGACTGCTTACACACTGTCTTTACAGAGCCAATCACGTTGCTCTGTAATCACTGCTTCCGTTTCTGCCCTGCTCTCCTTCTCCAGACTGTATGGATCTTGAGAGCGGGTACTGTGTCTTATAAATCCTCATTTGGTAGCTGCTGAGTGCACGTCCTTAAATGAGTGAGTGGAAGAACACATGAATAAGGTATTTGATGACAGAATATCAAATGCGATTGTATAAAGTGTAATTGTACAATCTTGCCAGGCACAATCCTCTCTGAAGGTGGAGACGATCCTGGATAATCTTTTTTTTTTTTTTTTTTAATGTAAATTTTTTTTTTTTTTTTTTGCACATGGGCTTAGTTGCTCCGCGGCATGTGGGATCTTCCTGGAGCAGGGATCAAACCCATGTCCTCTGCACTGGCAGGTGGATTCTCAACCACTACGCCACCTAGGAAGCCCGATCCTGGATAATCTTAAGCAGCTCTTCCCAGCCTGCTGGTGCCACAGGTATCCCACGGGAAAGGGACCAGAACAGGGGGAGGTGACCCTCACAGCCACGTGGGAAGGCTCCACAGCACCGGCAGGCCTCCTCTCCCAACTGTGGCTCTGAACAGAAAGGGCTGTGGCCGTGACCCATGCCAACAGGGGTGTATGCGGGCTACCCCAGAGACAGCAAATCAGTCACACAACAGTAATCAATGAATATTCATTGGTTATTCACCCCCAGGGCAGTAGGGGCAGGAGTGTCACAATATAGCCCAGCAATAACCAAGCAATGAACCTACCAAGCCCAAGTCCCCTGCCCTGATAATGGAGAGCAGGTTGTCTGCTGTCATGAACTAAATGGTGGCCTTCCAAAAAGATATGATCACTTCCCAGTCTCTGGAACCTGTAAATGTTACCTTCTTTAATAAAAGGATCTTTGCAGATGTAGTTAAGGATTTTGAGATGAGGAAATCAACCTGGATTATCGGTGTAGGTCCTAAATCCAATAACACACGTCCCTCTGAGAGACTCACAGAGCAGAAGGTGACATGAACAGGATGCAAAGATTAGAGTGGCCACAAGCCGAGGAAGCCGGCAACCACCAGGAGCCATAGGAGGTGTGGAATGGATTCTTCCCTAGGATCCCCTGCGATATCTTAACTTCAGATATCTGGTCTCCAGAACTGTGAGAGCATAGATTTCTGTGACCTCATCTGTGGTCATGTGTCACGGCAGTTCTAGCAAACTCATGCATCTGCCAGCTCCACTGGCTTTAGATGCGCATCTGGGCAGCACATAGGCATTCATTCTATAGTAACCCTGAGCACTGGCATCCCTCTGAGTCTCCCATTCATTTCCAAAAGGTCTTGGAATCATCCTTGTTCTTCTCCTCCTCCCAAGTACTTCAATTCAGGCTTTTGTGAGGGGATTCAGGCATGACTAGACAGCAGGGGCCAAGGACTCCTCCAGAAAGACCCCTTGAGGGCATCAGAGAAAGGAAGGCTAGTAGGACAGGGTGTAGTACTGCACCTGGCAGGGTGGGACCCTCTCAGACTCATCTCCGGATCTCTTGGCACTTGTTGCTTCAAGCAATGATAAAATAGCTGTTCCTCTCCCCGCCCATCTCCACCCCACCCCATCCCCCATAATGGTGCTTGCTAGGTAAAACCGAGAAAACCCAGAACCACTGTTATGGACTTGGGAAGCTTCAAGAAGACTACACACAGAAATGCAGAGACAATAAAGTAATTACGAGCTGATCTGGACAGATGGATCACAAATGCCCTGTAGAAGGGAGGTTCCTGTGCTGGGAGCTAGAAGACCTTCATCTTAGTTCTGACCTTCCTGCTAATTGACTTTTAAGTGTGACCATCAGTATATCACTTACGTCAGTTTGCTCACCTTTTCTTCTTTTCTCTTTTTTTTTGGTTGTGCCATGAAGCTTATGGGATCTTAGTTCTGCGACCAGAACCAGGCATTGAACCCAGATGCTCAGCAGTGAAAGCACAGGGTCCTAATCACTGGACCACCAGGGAGTCCCTCATCTTTAAAATGAAGGAAATGAAAGAAATTGCTAATATTCCTTCTTGCTCTCAAAACTCTAAGCTGTAAAAATGAATGTTTATTTACACTTCACTCTTGCCACAGATGTTGGTACTAGTTTCACTCAAGAGACACAAGTGGAGCCTTTCAGAAGCCTTCCGGATGTGTAGATGAGGACCCAGAGTGAAATCTGTGCCAGAACTTGGAAGCCCCAAGCCTTGAGCTACCAGGCCTGCCTCATGGCCCTGAGCTGGAGGAGGACTGGCCAGGTTGAGGGGCCTGTGGTCTCCCTGTTGGCCCATGCTGTGGGCACTGTGGGGGCACCCAGAGCCTCTCCAGTGCAGGAGAAAGTACAGGGGCCAGCATCCCACCCAATAGGGTGGGTTCAAATGTTGGCTCTTCTGGTGATCACCTTCCAGACCTTGGGCACATAATTTAATCATATTAAATCCTCAGCATCCTCATCTAGAAAACAGACGGAAGAGGACTTCATGAGGATTAAAAAGATAAACTTATGCAAAACATCTGTATAGAGCAGGCGTTCAACAGGTGGCAGGGATCACCATGACAGCAAGCTTTAGGTTTCTCCCAGTGACATCCGTATGCGTGCTCAGAAACGGATTCCCCGCTACCCATAAAAACACATCTCAAAAGCAAGATAAGCCAGGAATCTGAAGCCTGGGAACGTATTTCAGCCATGGAGGTGGGGGTGGGGGTCCTCCATCAAGGTGGGAGAACCGTCCCTCTGGCTCATGTGCTTGGAATGAACTACTGCGGGTAAGGGTCTCGGGGGGAGGCCCCAAGGAGGCCAGAGGCCCTCCATGGCATGTTGTGAGAGATAAATTCTCTGTGACCTCTGGTGTGGGTGCTTGGGTTGTGTAATGGCAGCCACAAGGCTCAGCTTCTCGTTTCTGCTGCACTGTTTGCTGCTCCCAGCCTGGGCTAAACACATGGTTGGCTGCTATTCCTGGGCCCACCTCAGCTTGCTGCTGTGCTGCCTTTGGACAAAGAGGAGAAATGCTGGCTTTTCAGAGCACGCAGAGAATGTGTGACCACAGTGAGAGGAATGAGTGGGGCTGCAGGCAGAGGTGTGAATTGAAAGAGATTTTTTCGTGTGAATGTGGTTTACTCCCAGAGGCCTCCTCCTGTGAGAGAAGGCAAGAGGGCCTTGGGGGTGACCAAACACATTGCCTTGGGTCCTAATTCAAACTGGATATCCTCAGGGAAAGATCTTAGGTGCAGGCCCCAGGCAGAGGGTGTGCATCATTGGGTTGAAATCCCCTGTTAGCTATGCAGCCCGGAGGGGCAGCCAGGGGGTCTGGGAAGAGCCTCCCTTGCAGGGGGAATCCCCAGCAGAGGAAGCAAGTTTTCTCCAGCTTCCATTAGAGAAGCTGATTTTGAACTCCCACACACCTGAGAGCTTATCAAGATACAATCTAGTATTTTCTTACATTGTGTCATATGTGTGTATCTTGTTTCCCCAAATAGAAGACAGCTCCTTTTATGGCAGAAACTATAACAATATTTCTCGGAATCCCCCAACTTCAAATACCTTTACCTTGGTTTTAACTCAAGATTAGTTAAAGCTGCTGGTACCTCATACCATGTTGTTTCTAGCATCAGTGCTTTGCTTGTCGTCCCTTCTGACTGGAAGGCTCTTCCCAATTTTCTGCACTTGGTCAACTCCTATTCATCCCTCCAGACTCCACTTAGAAACCATTTGTCACAGGAAGCCCCCCTGAACCCCAGCCTGGGTACGACACCTCTCTTCTGTCTGCGTGAACTTGGACTCCTATTCTGCACTCACCTGTAGGTGCTTGCCCCCCGTCTTAGACCTGAGCTCTTCAGAGACCAGCACGGGGAAACACTCATCTTTACATCTCCACTGCCTGGCAGACAGTACGGCCTCAATGCTTGGCTGCTGGACCTAATTAAAGAGCTAGTGTGTGGTGTCCTATGACTTGTTATCAATCGATTATGGAAGATCCAGCTTGGGAGAGAGCTGGGGTTGCTACCCCAAGGCCAAGAAGGCGGCCCTGATACAGTGCAAACAGGCTCAAAACGAAGGGCTGGAGAGAATGTCCAGTTCCAAGGTCTGGAACTTCTCAGTGCTCCTAGCCTAGGGTTCCCAACACTATCCATTAAGGATGGGCTCTGATGCATCTCAGGGGGTTCTCTTACAGACGTAGAGGCCCTGCATGCCCATCTCACTTTCTTTAGGGAGGCGCTGGGGCTTGCAATTACAGAGGCTGGAACCTCTTCCCTGAAGATAAGATTTGACCCATGCAAGTGAGACTTTACAGGAGAGCCTCAGAGGCTCAGCATTCATTTCCCACAATGCCCAGGAGACAGATATTCAGGAAACCGAAAAGGAAAAAGATGGGGAGCTCACTCCCCAAAAGACCATGGTATGAGGGCAGTGTCCCCCCTGATGTGATTCAGGTAGGTCCGCTGGCGAGATGAGCCCCTGTAGGGCCCTAGAGCAATAATACTGATGCTGCTGACCAAGCCTTGGTGCTGTATTAGCAGTTTCATGGTATCTTCTGCACAGAGAGATTAGAAACATCTACCTAACTCTCTGAAGGCCAAACATGAGGTGGATATTGATTTTGTGATGAAACTGACCATTCTACTTCTTAAAGTTTAGGCTGAACTACTCCCCAGGCCAGAGAAAAATTACCAGCTCCTGGCACCTGGGGATTTAGGCACTTTTAATGGTGCCTAAACCCCCAGGCAGCCTCAGTCTCTACCGCTTGCTTTCTCCTTTACATAATGGCAGTTAGAGATGGTTCCACCCAGAGCTTTGAGATGTTCAGATTCTAATAAGCTGAGTAGAGGTGGTCAAGCTGACTCTGCAAACTTAAAACTATTACTTTAGGAAGGCAGATCTGCCTTCAGATTCCTCTGGAACCAAAACGTCCTCTTGAGGCCCTGATAAGATTACCGGGCTGCTGAGCCGCCAGTGTTCAGATTTCCCACGGAACCGCGCTCGCAGCCTGGCTGCGAGGAGCTGTGCTGTGGATCGGGCTCTGAAACCTGACTCCGCTCCAGGAATGCACGCTCACCCCCGCCTGCGACAGCGCCCGGGCCCTTCCAGGCTGCCTACCCCAACTCCCCCGTCACTGCGGTCCAGTGAATGGAAGTGTCTGCTAAGTGGAAGCCGGTGAGGGTCCCACAGAGGGGAGCCAGACAGGAATGTGGGGGCCAGGGGGGTGCCTGTGCAGGCCTGCAAGTCCACCGAGCCAAACTCCAGCTCCCAGAAGCCAAGCAATCCCTAATTATGACCCGCAGGCTCCAGCCAACAGCCAACATATGGCTCAGTGACAGGCTGGGTCCAAAACCAGCAAAGGCTGTTGGTGAAACTGTGGTAGAAGAAATTTAATGAAGTACGGCAATTCCCTGGCGGTCCAGTGGTTAGGACTCTGGCGCTTCCCCTGCAGGGGGCATGGGTTCGGGTTCAATCTCTGGTCAGGAAGCTAAGATCCCACATGCCAGGTGGCCAAAAAAAAAAAAAAAAAAAAGAAAGTTAACGAAGTAAAAAGATATCATTGAAGAAGTAGGTTACAAAATGAACACACTATATGTATATGTACCGGTATGTACACATACACACATACCTGTCATCAGTAATACTGATAGTCTGTGAGGCTGAAAAGACATGATAGCCTGAAAATATTTAACTAACATTTACAACACAAGGTCTGCTACATAATACATGCTCAATAAACACGGAATAAATGGAGGAATGACAAGTAACATCTGGAAAGGACTTGCAGTTACCTGAGAAAAGGGCTCATTTACCGTCTCCATCTAAATTAGAAATTCATTACTTGTTCAGTGGCAAAAATTAAACTTTTTCAAGCACTCTCAGGCTATTTGGTAGTACCTACAATTTATATTGAAGCAACTAAGAATATTAGTTTAATTTTGATGTCCGGAGTCTCCAGTTGTTTCTTTACTATACACTTCTCCCTTTTGGGTTGCTATCCAGAGTAACTTCACCTATTATCTCTTCTAGAGAAGAATCATATTTTCATCATAGGAGGCCTATAATTCTCATGGAGTGCTGGACATGCCTGCTTAGAACAGTCAAAACTAACATATCTAAACCTTGTTGTTGTTGTTGTTGTTTTAAATCTGATCTTTCTCCCATCTTCAACCATTTATTTACTCATTCAACAAGCATTTGAGTGCCATCGGGCCCTAGAGATATAAGATATGGTCCTCGTCCTCAAGGAATTTTCCAGGGAGAGAGCCAGGTAAGCAGACAGTTTCAGTTCTGCCTGGTACTCTAATTCGGTTTCAACAAAGTGCTCTGAGAGTGCTGTAGAGTCTGAGGGCATCTGTGAAGGCTTCCTGAGGTGGAGATATCTGAGTTGCAGGCTGAGAGGGAGAAGCCTTCTCTGTTTCTGTTAATTCATTTATCAAGCAAACTCTTCTCAAGAAATTATATGACTATCTAGGCACCGTGCAAATCTCTGGAGACCTAAAGACCAATAAGACAGTCCCTGCCTACACAAGGCTTATAAAGGTGTAAAAGCAGTACTACCATTCTCCTTGGCAACTTAGAGAATTCTATTCATCTGGGCACCCTGGCAAGCTCAAACACAGAAGTCATTTCTGGTTTCTCCTATAACATGTGGCCTTTACTCTTCCATCTTTTCCATTCTTGCTCTCCCTCAAAGTCAGAATATGCCTGGACTCTTAGAGAAGCTCCTGGGTCTGGTTTCCTTGCTCACTCTACGCACTGGCATTTCTGCCATACCATCCCTGCTACATGGTGGCCGCCATCTTACTTAACACCACTCAGAGCTTCCTGCTGTCCATGGGGCAGAAGCCAGGACCTTTCACTATTTGGCCTTTGAGGCTGTAGCTCGCCTCTGCCTAAATTAGAAAAAGGCCTCCCTTTGGGGCATAGCTAGGCAAGGAGACTTTTTATGCAGAAAAAGTAACCCTTTCTTCCAGATGGCTTGAATTCCAGCTCCCACTCACCCACTTGGCCGGCATCCACTATACTCGGAGGCCCTGTGGTTTTTATCTTATTAGTTTCGTTTTTTTCTCTCTCTGCTTCCCCACCTTCCTCTCCAGCCAACTGGCCTACTTTCCTGCACAAAGCTGGCATGTTCTCTGGGCACCCATTCCTTACGCCTTCTCCTCCTTACCACCCACCTTTCTTTTAAGATTTCTTTTGAATCTTACATAGAAATACTAAAATACTGTAGAACTTATGGTCTGCAACTGCCATACCTTTGGCACTTATGCATTTGGAAATTATATACATGACAAGATACAATGGTAAGTCTCACTTTCCCTATTGGATTGTGAGCTTTTAAAAGGCATCTTTATGTTGTTTATTCCAGAGAACTTAAAGAGGGCTGAAGTAATGATTAATATTGTTGATAACAGTAAAGTAACTTAAAAAAAGATTTCCCAAAGACTTCCAATAGGTAGGTGGGCTCTAGAGAATGAATGTTGAGAGTCTTGTTGGCCTGGTTTAAATTCCTAGTACTGCGAAGTAATATAACTCAGTTTATCACCAAATATAGTGGTCCCTGCATGTCTCAAAAGTGGGTTTCACCTCTCAAAAGAGGGTTTTACTCTGAGATTTTTCAGGAATTCCCAAATCCCACTCCTGCATATCACATCCCATCATGAAAAGTTTACTTCCTGGCTTAGAAACCTCACTCCTCCAGCCTTTTGATTTCCTCTTTACTTCCTTTACCAGTGCTAGCAGTTGCAGTTCTTTTTCAGGGATTTTGACAAAAAAATTTAAAAAGCAGTCACTGCCAACCAGCAAATCCATGCCCTGTACAGACTCTGTGCAAGCTGACAGGCTTCCTGGCTTGCCAAGCAATGCCCCCATCTTGGTAGAATCCCCCATCAATGACTACACATCTTGGTCTGTAGACCCGAGGACCTTCTATTTTCACCACTCCCCAAACACAGGAAGTTGCTTAGGCTACAGTTTCAGGGCCTCTGCCACACACTGTTCCTTCCTCAACTGAGGGAGAAGAACGTACCATTGGAAGGAGCCCCTTGTGTCTTCCGAGAACAAAGTTCAAACTTGCATTTGGCCCTCAAGCAGCAAGCAATCTGCTTTTAAGCCTAAGACTTGCTTTGCTCTTATCTTCCACCCATTTCTGCAAGAGATTAGACAGGTCCTAAAACATACTGCGCCTCTAGCTGGGGGGCCTGAGGCACCCCATACTCTCAGAGGAGGAAACCCACTCCTAAAGCAACGTCTTCAGGAACCTTCACTTAGCCTGTGGCCCTCTCCCTCCTCTGCCCTGAAGCTGTAGCCAGACAGAGATCTTATTGCTCTGGGCTACCTTTGAGTAGACTGTGAACACCCACTGCTGGGTTTCCTTCCCACCCTTTCCCAGCCCTAATCTGCCCAGAGTTTCCCCAGTTTACAGATGTTTCCAGAGGGTCCGTCTCAGCCTCTGGTGGATCCCAGAGGCGGTCCCCTGTATTTCGTAAAGCCCCCCTAAAGGTGATCCCTGAAGACAACTGGTAGAGCTGAACGCTTGAATGCAGCGGCCCAAGACAGACCTGCTGCCCGCACAGAGAAGGCACGGCGCTTTGAAGGCCAAGCAGTGAGGTCCGCTTAAAAGAGCCAACCTAGGCTCTGGTGTAGAGCCAGGAACAGGCAAGAGCTAGCAGAACTGACTGAATCTTGAAAGTGCTGACCACAGCCTTGGGAGCAGCAGTTCAGCTTTAGAAAAGGGTGAAAATCACCTTGGAAGCTAGACATTTACACCTCTTTTCTTCTTTTCAAAAGCAAGCCCAAGTCGGGCTAAGACTGGAGTAGGGCTGAATGTCAGGTCTTGGTTTCAAGGGGAAACCTGTGGAAGCCTCAAGATGTGGAGAAGGCAGGGACGAGGGGAACACGCCCAGCCACTCCCTCCCCGGAGGGTGGTACTGGATCCCACTGGGTTGGATAGGTCCCAGGAAAACCCCAGGCAGAGCAGAGGTGGGCCTCACCCTGGAGCCCCCCACAGACATGCGACCAGCCCATCCTCATGCACACGGGGACAGACAGGGGAGGCTCAAGTTTGATCAGAAACAGTGCCGTTTGCCCACGAGGGGAGCTTTGCAGAAAGTTCTTAAACATGTGACACACAGAAGCAGGACTTGAGAAGAAAGAGAGCGACGGACTCTAAAAAGTCCAATTTTCACCGAAAAGGGAAGCCCACACACTGGCAGGAAAGTGCCCCACGCGAGCAATTCTCTTTCTCTTTCAATACCCATCTCTTCAGATCCAGAGGCTTCTGCTTTCTTGAGAGCTTTTGCTCGCACCTTTGTCCCTTTACGAAGTTTACAGCACCGAACTTTTTTTTTTTTTTTTTTTTTTTTCTGAAGCATTTAGGTCCCCAAGCAAAACACCTGGATTTCCAGAAAGGCCCCTCCTGTCTCCCTGAGGTCTTCCCCCACCGACCCCCTGCCTGCCCGGAGGGGTACCCTAGGCGGGGCCAGGGGCGAGCCTCCGCAGTTGGCCAGGAGGCGTGGGAGCGGCGGGCGGTCGCCGTGCTCCCGGGCGGCAGCAGTGAGCCCGGTGCTCCCCGCTCCCGCTCGGATCCCGGCCGCGCTCGCCGCCCCGCCCGCTGCTTTACCTCCATGTCTCCAGGTGCCGACTCGGCGGCGGCCGCGCGCGCTCGCTCGCTCGGGCCGGGGCTCGCGGTCCCCGCTCTCCGCTGGGCTCCCGCCCGGGCCGGGGGCGGCTGCGGCGGGCACAGCGCAAGTGGGCGGCTGCGCGCCCGGCTCTCTGGCTGCGGGACTGCCCCGGCCGCCCGGGCCCTGCGCTAGAGAACGAGGAAGGAGGAGGAGGAGGAGGAGGAAGAGGAGGAGGAGGAGGAGGAGGGCGAGGGAGGGCGAGGGGAGGGGTGGGGAGCGGGGGAAGGAGGCCGGAGATCAGGGTTTAAATTTAGACACAAATCTAAACAGATACTGTCCCCTCCCCGGGCAGGACTCAAGCGAGAGAGCCACGACTCCATTAATCTTTCCAAACATGGGGATGGGACACAGCCGCCTGGCCCCTCTTTCTCGCGAAGTTTCTCCAAGACCCTGGTCTTTGCCTCGGTCGGTGTCAGTCCTTCTCAACCTCTCCCTCCTTTAACATGCCTCCTTTCATTTTGCCCTAAAAGGTACAGTCGTGCTTTCATTCTTTTTATCTCCCCTCTTTTCTATTTACTTTTTATGTACATCCCTACCCCTTTCTTTCCTCATTAAAAAAAAAAAAAAATTGCAGTCACAGCATACCTGATTTTCCTGGGGTTCCTGGGCGGAGAGTAAGAACCTTCCCTGATGGATACGTTGCTCTCCCACTGCCCCACCCCCATCCCCCAAGAGCGGCTGTTCAGACAGTGCCTTCAATGCTCAGTGTTGGACGGACTCGATCACCTTCCCCTCTGTCATCTCTTTTCCTCTCCACCTCTCAGTCTCCCATTTTCAGGAAGCCACTCTCAATCTATCCATCTCTCATCTGTGTATCAGGAAGAGGAGGAGGAGGAGGCGAAACACAAGGAATCCAAGCAAAGTTTTCCAAGCTCCCTGTAGCGGTCTATCTTTCCCTCTCCCTCGATTTGATTGATGCATTCAATTTTGTGGAATTTCAGCTCCCACAAGCTGCTTGTGGCTAAAGGGCCCTTTTGCTGGTCCTAAGTGTGCTCTAAGAAATAGAGCAAAGGGCAAGATCATGCACATCCGATTCCCATAGGCCCAACATAGCACTCCTCCCCCCAGCGCCACCCCAGCTCACTGAGCGGCAAAGAGGCTGAAGAAAACAAGGCTGCATGGGAGGCACAGGGGAACTGGAATCTGGAGCCTCTCTCTCTCTGCTACCAGTTTATATACTGGCCATCACCCTAGGTGCCCCTTCTAGATCTCCCCACAGCTCCCAGAGAGGAAGAGGGGGAACGAATGCATACAGAGACCTGTGAGTGTGAAGGGGATTGGCTGGCAGGGATGCCTCTGTCTTTCTGCAGTGTTCTTGCACCCCCACCCCTCCCCCAAACCCTGACCTAACTCACCCTGGGAAAGGGACAGTAGGCCAGGTGGTTACAAGTACTGTGAAGAGAGATTGATGGAGAAATTGATCAAACCAGCTGAGAGTTTGCTCACACTACAAAGATCTGCCCGGATTCTGCGCCTTATTCCAACATCACCTGCAGACTTTCAGGCACTTTGATTGCTTCTTTGGGTGAGAGCTTAGAAATATGTCCTCTTCCCTGTAGAATCTTCTAAGGCCTGCCTTTCTAAGACACTAACAGCCCCAATGCAGAAGTGTTTTCTAGTTCATGTCACTCAGCTGAGCATAAAGGTAAGAGCCTTGATTTCAGAAATAGATTGAAGGCTGAATTCCAGCTCTGCTACTTTCTAGCTGTGTTTTCTGAGACAAGTCACTTACCCACTGGTTCTCATTTGCCAAACCTATATAGTTTGGTAGGCACCCTGAAAAGGGTAGCTACTTTTATAATGCTTAACCTCATGTACAAGCTCAAATGAATAGGGACCCAATATTTCTTTCCTTTTTTTTAACATATATTTTTAAAATTTATTTATTTATTTTATTTTTTATTTATTGGCTGCGTTGGGTCTTCGTTGCTGTGCGTGGGCCTTCTGTAGTTGCAAAGAGCAGGGGCCACTCCACTGCGGCGTGGGGCTTCTTATTGCGGTGGCTTCTCTTCTTCCAAAGCACGGGCTCTAGTAGTTGCGGTGCATGGGCTCAATAGCTGTGGCTCGTGCATGGGCTCAATAGCTGTGGCTCGTGCATGGGCTCAATAGCCGTGGCTCGTGGCCTCTAGAGCGCAGGCTCAGTAGTTGTGGAGCATGGGCTTAGTTGCTCCAAGGCATGTGGGATCTTCCCGGACCAGGGCTCGAACCCATGTCCCCTGCATTGGCAGGCGGATTCTTAACCACTGCACCACCAGGGAAGCCCCCAATATTTATTTTATTGCCAGGCATTCTAAGGCCCAGTGAATGGGGCCTCCACTCCCAGGATTTAATGGTGAGTCCCTTCCCATTCCAGCCACACAGCTACAGAGGTGAGGGCACTAGGGCAGCATTGGCAGCAAGAAAGGAAGTTTCTTGGTACCTTGCAATGCATGCTCATGCTTGTGATTTTTTTTTCCCTTAAAGGTGCAAGACTGAGTTGGTGATGCGAGCATAGTCTCTTCCCATATGTTCTGACTCTGACTCATGGGGCCTTTTCCTTTCTGCCTCCATCTAGTCTTCCTTTCTGCTCAGAACAGGGCTCTCCCAGCACAGGTTTCTGGTTGACAAACAGGAGGGCGGAAGTGCCTACCCGAAGGAAACCGTTAGGCTTAGATAGCATCACAGTCACTCAAGGTGACTTGCAGCCGCAGCCCACGCCCTGCTCAGGCCTTCCCTCAGCCGTGTGAGAACCCGTGACCCACAATGCAAATAAGCTCGGCCTCCGCCATGCTGCCAGGTCTCAGAACATGCAGGGTGGCATGCTGCTTCTAGGTCTTTGGGCCCTAGGCAGAGACCTTCATGGGAGGAAGGAGTGGAAAATGAGAAGAGGGGCAGAGGCCCAGAGCTCCGTTTCAGCAGCCCTGGGTAGGTACGGGGACGATGCTCCCCTTATCTTCCCCTCCTGCCCCTCCTGAAGATCCCCAGAAGCCAGAATGGAAAGAACCCAGCTGGTAAACACCCTGTTTTTGCTGGGCTATCTAGGATTCTGACTTGCTGGTCTGTGTGCTGGGAAGAGCTGCCAACCCAAGGGGAAGGGAAAGTGGCTTCCCCTCCCTCTCTAGAGGACTGTTTGACTCACATGGGCCCACTTCCTTTGCTCTCCCCACTCACACACCCTGGTCGTCTGAGTCAGCCAAGCAGTAAATAGAGGCCAGTGCAGAATGAAGAACAAGAAACAACAGAGCAGCTTGAGCAGGGGAGCCCATATTACCATCAAGTAAATAGCACCAAATAAATATTTGGTGAATGACTGAGTGGATGAATGAATGAATGAAGCAAATAAGTAGGATCTTTGCCCTTAAATCAAAGGCAGAGCCTTTTTCCATAGATGGGTCTTCAATGGGAAAAAAGACCTGGTGGGAGAAAAGATCATGGAAGGGTACAAGTTAAGCAGTAACTTAGTTTTTATACAGAATTACAAAGAGCTCTGAGCAGTCAGTTCTTTTCTTTTTTTTTTTTTTTTTAATTAATTAATTAATTTTTTTTTTATTTTTTTGGGGGTACACCAGGTTCAATCACCTGTTTTTATACGCATATCCCCGTATTCCCTCCCTTCCTTGACTCCCCCACCTCGAGTCCCCCCCACCCTCCCTGCCCCAGTCCTCTAAGGCATCTTCCATCCTCGAGTTGGGCTCCCTTTGTTATACAACAACTTCCCACTGACTATTTTACAGTTGGTAGTATATATATGTCTGTGCTACTCTCTCGCTTCGTCTCAGTTTCCCCTTCACCCCCCACCCCCTCCCATACCTCGAGTTCTCCAGTCCATTCTCTGTATCTGCATCCTTGTTCTTGTCACTGAGTTCATCAGTACCATTTTTAGATTCCGTATATGTGAGTTAGCATACAATATTTGTCCTTCTCTTTCTGACTTACTTCACTCTGTATGACAGATTGTAGTTCTATCCACCTCATTACATATAGCTCCATCTCATCCCTTTTTATAGCTGAGTAATAGTCCATTGTATATATATGCCACATCTTCTTTATCCATTCATTTGTTGATGGGCATTTAGGTTGCTTCCATGTCCTGGCTATTGTAAATAGTGCTGCAATAAACATTATGGTACAAGTTTCTTTTGGGATTATGGTTTTCTTTGGGTATATGCCCAGGAGTGGGATGACTGGATCATATGGTAGTTCTATTTGTAGTTTTTTAAGGAACCTCCAAAGTGTTTTCCATAGTGGCTGTACCAACTTACAGTCCCACCAACAGTGCAGGAGAGTTCCCTTTTCTCCACACCCTCTCCAACATTTGTGGTTTCCGGACTTTGTGATGATGGCCATTCTGGTTGGTGTGAGGTGATACCTCATTGTGGCTTTGACTTGCATTTCTCTGATGATTAGTGATGTTGAGCATCTTTTCATGTGTTTGTTGGCCATCTGTATGTCTTCTTTGGAGAAATGTCTATTTAGGTCTTCTGCCCATTTGTGGATTGGGTTATTTGCTTTTTTGGTATGAAGCTGCATTCAATGGGGAAAAACTGGAAGAATTCCCTCTAAGAACAGGAACAAGACAAGGGTGTCCACTCTCACCACTATTATTCAACATAGTTTTGGAAGTTTTAGCCACAGCAATCAGAGAAGAAAAAGAAATCAAAGGAATCCAAATTGGAAAAGAAGAAGTAAAATTGTCACTCTTTGCAGATGACATGGTATTATATATAGAAAACCCTAAAGACTCTACCAGAAAACTGCTAGCACTCATTGATGAGTTTAGTAAAGTAGCAGGATACAAAATTAATGCACAGAAATCTCTTGCATTCCTATACACTAACAACGGAAGAGCAGAAAGAGAAATTAAGGAAACTCTCCCATTCACCATTGCAACAAAAAGAATAAAATACCTAGGAATAAACCTACCTAAGGAGGCAAAAGATCTGTATGCAGAAAACTTTAAGACATTGATGAAAGAAATCAAAGACGACACAAACAGATGGAGAGACATACCATGTTCCTGGATTGGAAGAATCAACATCGTGAAAATGTCTGTACTACCCAAAGCAATTTACAGATTCAGTGCAATCCCGATCAAATTACCAATGGCATTTTTCACAGAACTAGAGCAAGAAATCTTATGATTTGTATGGAAACGCAAAAGACCCCGAATAGCCAAAGCAATCTTGAGAAGGAAAAATGGAGTTGGTGGAATCAGGCTTCCTGACTTCAAACTATACTACAAGGCCATAGTGATCAAGACAGTATGGTACTGGCACAAAAATAGAAAGGACGATCAATGGAATAGAATAGAGAACTCAGAAGTAAGCCCAAACACATATGGGCACCTTATCTTTGACAAAGGAGGCACGAGTATACAATGGAAAAAAGACAGCCTCTTCAATAAGTGGTGCTGGGAAAACTGGACAGCAACATGTAAAAGAATGAAATTAGAACACTTCCTAACACCATACACAAAAATAAACTCCAAATGGATTAAAGACCTACATGTAAGGCCAGACACTATCAAACTCCTAGAGGAAAACATAGGCAGAACACTCTATGACATCCATCAAAGCAAGATCCTTTTTGACCCACCTCCTAGAATCATGGAAATAAAATCAAGAATAAACAAATGGGACCTCATGAAACTTAAAAGCTTTTGCACAGCAAAATAAATCATAAACAAGACTGAAAGGCAACCCTCAGAATGGGAAAAAATAATTGCCTATGAAACAACGGACAAAGGATTAACCTCCAAAATATACAAGCAGTCAGTTCTTAGTAAGTGGCCACACTGTGCTGCTGATTGTCCATTTTAAAAACTAACAGCAAGAAGTGAATGTTCTTTTATGGCTATAAATACTAACTTTAAAACATACACAGTTCAGCTCTAAGTCCTGGGAATGTGGCAAAAATAAAACAACTCATTCCACTGCAAGTGACTGTTGGTGAGGAACAGAGTTGAATATACTGAAATGCAAGCACCAAGGCTTGAATGCTTTTATGTGTTCAAGGAATGACAATGGAGGGTTTCCCAGAGGAAGATTGTAGCATGCAAAAGGTCAACTGAGGAGGAAGGTAGCAGCATAACAGTTGGGCCACAGGGAGGATGCTGAAGTGTGGAGCGGGGAGTGAGCAGGGGTTGTTGACCTCCTGAGGAAGTCTTTTGACTGGCCCTCTGGGGATTGGGAGATTGATTACATAGGGAAGTTGAGCAAGGAAATTGACGTGTAGAAGCCAATGGGAGACAAGAGTCTCACTGATGGGGAAGGGAGATATAAACATGCAAGGGGAGTGGGGACTGGAATGAACCCTGGGGTGCTGGGTTGGAATGGGAGGTAGTGGTGTGAACTCATGGTTTCCAGTCTGTACATACATGGGTGTAGATATAAATGTGTATACATACATATATTTCTTAGTTTGAGTCACTGAGGGGGCCTGGGAGAAAGGACACCCCAGTAGCAATCAGTGCACACAGAGCCCAGATCTTGGTTTCTAAATACCATTCTCCACTAAAGGAGCCAAGGGTCCTTGGAGAAAATGGCTGATTACAGGGCTGGGGCAGGTAAAGAACAAGATAAGCCTGGAACATCTTGCTGTGCCAGAAAATATGGAAGTGCTCCATAAATGACAGGCAGATGTTAATGAAAAAACAAAGAAAACAGATTGCAGGGACTCCAAGGACAATATTGGGATAGTAAAAAGATCAAAATAAATAATAATAGCAATGCATTATACACTTTAAATAAATTAGGATTTCATGAGTCCACACTGATATTAACAAATAAGTGAATAAATAAGTGGAAGAAGAGAAAGCTCTTTCTTAAAGCACAATGCTGACTAATGGATGTAAAAGAAAAATTGTTTTGTGGAACTTCCCAGGTAACTCAGTGGTTAAGAATCTGCCTGCCAATGCAGGGGACATAGGTTCAATCCCCGGGCCAGGAAGATCCCACATACTTCGGAGCAACTAAGTCTGTGCACCACAGCTACTGAGCCTGCGCTCTACAGCCCGTGAGCCCCAGATACTGAGCCCATGTGCCACAACTACCAAAGCCCATGCACCTAGAGCCTGTGCTCTGCAACAAGAGAAGCCACCGCAATGAGAAGCCTGCACACCACAACAAAGAGTAGCCCCCAATCTCTGCAACTAGAGAAAGCCCACGTGCAGCAATGAAGACCCAACACAGCCAATAAATAAATTCAAAAAATAAATAAAATAAAGTGAAATCCATGCCCCTCCTTAAAAAAATTTGTCACGTGACAGTTACAGTTATAATAATTTTAGGTAAGAAACATCATTGGGTGCTAAATCTAGTGGGTAAAAATGGGATGAGCAACAGGATTTTACATAATTTCAAATTATCTCCCTATAAATTACTCATTAATTACATAGGGGAAAAAGTAACTTTACAGAGAATAAGCCTAACAGACACCATATTAAGAAAGTGATCAAAATAAACACCAACAGTGATGGGACAAATTGACATCACATGCTACCTGATGGGATGCAATAAGAACACATCATCACTTCTGTGATATTCTGACCCAAGGTACCTGACCTGAATCTAATCATGAAGAAACATTTGACATGTCAAATAGGAAGACATTCCTCTGAGTGACTGGTCTGTAATCTCCAAAAGTGCCGATGTCAAGAAGGTCAAGGGAAGGCTGGGGAAGGGTTCTAAGGTTAAAGGCAACTGGAGCCACATGACAGTTGGGTTGACCATGTGCTTCTAGATTGGCTCCTTTGACTACAAAGTATATTAAAGGAATTATTCTATGTACACATATCAAATCATCACAAGGTATACTTTAGGTATCTTACCGTTTTGTCAATTATATCTCAATAAAGCTGAAAAAAAAAGAGAAATTATTAGAACTAGCAGAACTGTAAGGAATCCTGGGTGAAGGATGTATGCGAGTTTTTTGTACTAATCTTACAATTTTTTCAAAGTTTAAAATTATTTCAAACTAATAAGTTAAGAAAAAAGGTGGTGGGGGTAAGAATTGAGCCCTCCTGTTTCTTGTTTTCCAGACTGACTCCCTACCCAGTCCCTTTATCATCTATTCCTCCCCACCCCGCCCCCAGAAATCCACAGGATGGGCTGGGGGCCTGTTGACAGTGGTGATAGAGAGAATGTGGCCAGAGAGAGCCTAGTCTTCCGAAACGATAGAGGATGGAGACAGGAAGGGGAAGATTATTCAAATCTTTCTTTGTACAAATATTTTTGTGATGTTTCAGTGGTTGCAGTAAACACATAGATTTTTTTTTTTAATAAATTTATTTATTTATTTATTTTATTGGCTGTGTTGGGTCCTTTTTGCTGTGTGCGGGCTTTTTTTTTTTAGTTGCGGTGAGTGGGGGCTACTCTTTGCTGTGGTATGCAGACTCCTCATTGCCATGACTTCTCTTGTTGTGGAGCACAGGCTCTAGGCACATGGGCTTCAGTAGTCGCAGCACAAGGGTTCAATAGTTGTGGCTCACGGGCTCTAGAGCGCAGGCTCAATAGTTGTGGCGCACAGGCTTAGTTGCTCTGCGGCATGTGGGATCTTCCTGGAGCAGGGATCGAACCTGAGTCCCCTGAATGGGCAGGCGGATTCTCAACCACTGCGCCACCTAGGAAGCCCCAACACATGGATTTTTAAAGCTTTGGAGGAGAGGTGTTTTTTTTTTTTTTTTGGCCACACCACATGGCTTTTGGGATCTCAGTTCCCCGACCAGGGATTGAACCTGGACCACGGCAGTGAAAGCCTGGAATCTTAACCACAAGGCCACCAGGGAACTCCCTGGAGGAGAGATTTAGCTTCCAAAAAAAAAAAGGGCGGGGGAGGAAAAGAAGGAAAGAAAACACAAAAACTGAACCAAACTGGACTTAAGGAAGGCTGGACATACTGACGGAAACTCAGCTCTAGTACACAGCTCAGGTACACTGAGAAAAGGGTTGGGAGTCTACAGCTGAGAAGGGCCAACTAGGGATTTCCTAGAGTGAGGCTGGGGGGAAGCCCAGCTAGGATGCTTGTCTAATCACCAAAGAACAGTATTGACAAAAAAACCAAAGGTGATGGTCTAGAGGCCTCAACAGATTGCAACCTTCTTCTGAGGCATAGCCCAAGTTCAGGAATGAAATCATACAGATCTGCAAGGAAAACCAAACCTTCTCAGCCCTAAAGTGTGTCATGCAGAGCATCTGAGCACCAGTTTCAACTCTGGATGTAAATTAGAATGACTCAGGGAGCTGTGAAAAAAATTTCTATGCCTGACCGACCCCCCCCACCCCGCCCCCGTCTCCTGTAGGTGAACAGGGAGTGGGGCCCGATGAATCAGTTTTTTGTTTTGTTTTGTTTTTTAAAGCTTCAGTAAAGAGGTAAATCTTAAATAGTCTAAGCCAAATGTGGAAATAATATTCCTCTTGACGGAAATTGGTTTAGAGAGAAATATGTGAGGAAATTTTGGCCAATGAGATAAAAGGGGAAATCTTTATCCTTTCTGATAAAGAAACACATAGGAAGAGATGCCGTATAAATATAAGGTGTTGTCCTACCTGATGTAATGCCTGGAACTACAGCAACTGTTGTGCTACCGTGAGGCAAAGCTGGGAAGATTCAGAACATAAAGTCCATGAGGACAGAGATTTTTGTTTCTTTTTCTGTCAGTGTATATCCCATGTACCTAAATCAAGGCCAGACACAAACAGTCATTCAATAAATATTCATTGAACAAGGAACCAATGGCTTTGTGGACCAAATGATTTTGTCAAGGCACTGAACTGACCAACTCTGGAGGGATTATCCCCTGGAATTCTTATGTGAAGCAATACATTTCTTTATTTCAAAGTTAAGCCATTTGAGAATGATCTTTTATTATAAATGAAAGAATCCAGCTGACTCAGATATATACAAACTGACAAGAAGACAAAATTAAACACATAGACCAGTACAGAGAAAGAAGAAGTCCCTCATAAAAATGTCCAACATGTGGACAAGTGGAGAAAGACTGGCATGGAAGTACACACACACACACACACACACACACACACACACACACACACACACACACAGATGGAAGAATGTGAAACAGAAAAAGAGTGGGAAATCTAACTAATATCCAGAAAAAGAGTGGGAAATCTAACTAATATCTATTGGGGAAGAAAAAGATTTGATTGAAAAAAGAAGAGTAATCACTGTCAGAATTTTAAATATCTTAATTCCTATCTAAATTTCAGACAGCAGGTGGTCTAGATAATCCTTTGTCTTGTCTTTTTTTCTTTTTTAAAAATTTATTTTATTGAAATATAGTTGATTTACAGTGTTAATTTCTACCTTACAGCAAAGTGATTCAGTTATACATATATATACACATTCTTTTTCATATTCTTTTCCATTATGGTTTATCACAGGATATTAAATATAGTTCCCTGTGCTATACAGTCCTTTACCTTTTCTTGTATTAAAAAGAGAAAGAACTGAGAATTCTCTGGCTGTCTAGTGGTTAAGACTCTGTGCTTCCACCGCAAGGGGCACGGGTTTGATCCCTGGTCGGGGAAAATCCTACGTGCCAAGTGAAACGGCTAAAAAGAAAAAAAAAAGAAAGAAAGAAAAGGAAAAAGAACTGATTTCTTCTAGAAAGAGAGTGGGGTGATATTTACAGAAATAAAGGTACATTTTCATGAAGTAATTTTATATCACAGTTTCTTTTAGGATATTGTTAGTAACATTAAGTGATGTTGCAGTTTTGCCACTAAAGGCATTTGCTAATATGAATCAGTAGCTTGAACTGAGGAGGAGCTTATCCAAAGATGGAGTTATCCACATGGCCTTACAATGAATCTCTCTAGTGCTTCCACACTAATAAAGTGAAACAGGTTGTAAGAAAGAATAGTACCCAATTCCTACCTGCCACTCATCCTCTTTATTTTTTCAATAGACAGCAGGCAAAGAATTATGTGGAAAGTTTTCTGCACAAAGTACATATTTGCAAAATTCTGCAACCTGTGTCCCTACATGTTAGTTTATCTTTCCCTCCTGTGGTGGTCTCACTATCCATCCATTTGTTTATGCCAGAAACCGGGAGTCATTCTTGATATTCCCTTCATCTTTACCAGCCAGGTGCTACAATTCTAGCTCTGAAATATCCTGACTTTACTCCCCTCAACCTCCCACCATTCACAGTCATTGCCATCTTTCATCTGGATAAGAAAACAGTATTGTAAAATTGTAACCTGATAAAATAAATAAATAAATAAGTAAATAAGATTGGATAGCTAAAAAAAAGAAAAGAAAGAAAGAAAACAATATTGTAGCTCATCTCCCTATATCCTAATTGTTGTCCTTGCCTCCAACCTTGACTCACCATCTCCCTGCACCTATTTTCCACTCTATAGGCAGTTATCTTTTTAAAGATTACTTTGGAGGGTGTAACACACACTTTCCTCACATGGCCATGCTTACCTCTCCAGCCTCTTCTCAACAGAGAACACCCAGTACTGCACGCTCAAGCCATCCTGATGTGCTTTCAGGTCCCTGAATGAGCTCTTTTCTCTGCCCGGAAAACATTCCTTGCTTTGCTTTGCACAAAGTATGAAGTTAACTCTTATTCATCTCTTGGTTCTCAGATGAGGCTTCCTCCAGGAAAATGGTACTGCTGGCCACCACCCCTCCACCTGGAAGAGATGTGCTCCCTATGCGCCTGCACTATTCCTGTCCTTGCAAGGATTACTTTATAATTGCCTATTTACTTTCTTTACCACAAAACTTTAATCTTAAGGAGAGCACATTCCATTGTGTCTTGGTTAAAGTCCCATGATTGGTGTTGGGTTCAAATCTGGTGAATAAATACGTGTTGGATGAGTGAATGGACACTGGCTTCATGCAAAAGAATTGTAATCCAATTCTTGAATGTCCACCTAAAAATGTAGTACAAATGTGGAAAGTTGTGACACAGAGGACAGCGCAGAGAGTTAAAGATCAGCACTGAAACTAGACTTCCTGGGTTTAACTCTGACCTTGATCAAGTGACCTAACTTTGCTTCTGTTTCTTCGTCTGTAAAATGGGGATAATAATAGAATTTGCCACACAGAGTTGTAAGGATTAAATGAGTGAATACGTGTGGAACGCTTAAAGTAATGCTAGCAAATAATGAGTGTGATACAGGCTGGGTCAATATCATCACAGAAGTAATAGGAGCAGCAGCAGCATTTTATCATGAAGAAAGGATGTAACCAGGGGCAGGTACCAAATGCAGCTGCCTCCCCAACATGATTCCATGCTCATCTCTCAATTCCAAGCTATTCACTGGTGATTTTCACCTACTTTTTTTCTTTCCTCTTTTTTGGGCTGTGCTGCGCAGCTTGTGGGATCTTAGTTCCCTCACCAGGGACTGAACCCAGGCCTTTGGCAGTGAAAGTGCTGAGTCCTAACAACTGGACCGTCAGGGAATTCCCAATTTTCATCTACTTTTAATAAATGTATCTGCTTAGCTGCAGCTTCACTTTGGAGGAAAGATTCATCTTTGTCTGATTTCCTCTCATCTGACTGTTCTAGAATATTCTAAGTTCAGATTCAATTCTGCATTTTTGGCATGTACGTGCCAAAAATAAAAAAAATGGTGGGAGGGGAGTTCCTCACATCTCAATTCTGAATAAATTTCACTATATTGAACAGTGCTTCATTTTGGAAACCAATTTTAAGTTACACTGATTCAAATAATGCATAAATTAAATGCACAGCAGCTATGGGTTTTTTCTGATGTAGTCAAGGATTTGACGTTCTTTCCTAAATCTTACCACTTATTGACTAGTTTTCTTGTTCTTTTTTTTTTAAATAAGTTTATTTTTTTATTTTAGGGTGTGTTGGGCCTTCATTGCTGCACACGGGCTTTCTCTAGTTGCAGAGATTGGGGGCTACTCTTTGTTGCGGTGTGCGGGCTTCTTATTGTGGTGGCTTCTCGTTGCGGAGCCTGGGCTCTAGGCACATGGGCTTCAGTAGTTGTGACACATGGGCTCAGTAGTTGTGGTTCGCGGGCTCTAGAGCGCAGGGTCAGTAGTTGTGACGCACAGGCTTAGTTGTTCCTCGGCATGTGGGATCTTCCTGGACCAGGGCTCGAACCCATGTCCCTTGCATTGACAGGCAGATTAATAAGCACTGCGCTACCAGGGAAGTCCCTAGTCTGCTTGTTCTTATCCCATTGTATAACCTCATAACTCCTGGTGCCAAAGCCTTTTCCATGATTTTACAGTTTTGGAATATGTCATTATTACATTTCCTACACTCACACATTTTCATTCCCCTTTTCTGCTTTCTGCCTTGTGATAGTATTTGAGACTTTTTCATATTTTTCTCATCTTGGTCTCCCCAATATCATTCAGCTTGTGAGGCCCACACAGGGTCCCTATCATATAAGCTGGTCATTTATCTGAGAAGGCAATAATGAATAGACCCTTCAACATTTGAATCATAATGCAAACTAAATACTAAATGTCCTGAAGCGGTGTAGAACTGGATGCTGCTGGGTCCTGAGGAAGGCCAAGGAGACAAGAATGGAGGGTTCAAGGAAAGCCTGGGGGCAGGAGAAGGAGGAAGCTGACCTAGGTGTGCTTGGTGAGATGGGGATGGTGGGCCTCTGGGTGCCTGGGTGGGGATGGGCCATGTGGGCAGATGGCTTCGGGAGCCTGAGGAGGGGGTGGAGAGGGATAAGAAGGTTTGCCAGAGGCCAGCTTTGACTGTTCTTCTCGGGTTTGCAGTATCTGCTCCAGCATGGCACACATTAGCCCTTTAAGTGGGCATTAAGTTCGGAACCCATCCTGGCCTCCTTATAGGCAGCCTGCTGCCCCTGGAGTCTTGTTCTGGCAATGTCTTATGCTTGGTATTTGCCTCTGTAAAAATAGGTGATATTTGCATTTCGAAGTCTACTGACCTGAGCAGAGTTGCTTCTGATTTATATTTTCTGTTTCTGTTTCCTTTATTGTACCTGGTGGGGATTTTAGGCAGCGACAAAGAAAAAAAGATGTGGTGAGAGTGAGTAGGGAAAGAGACATGACAACCACTTACCTGTAACAACTCTGTGGGCAAAGGGGCCAAGCTGAGGACTGGGGACTCCAGGACCCTACTACATATGTGCTTTCTGAAGGGCAAAGTTACTTAACCATTCTCATTTCCCAACTTGATGATAATTCTCATTAGTCACCCAGGGATGTGGCAAGGAACTTCTAATCAAAATGACCATAAATATAAAACCATAATGAAATGGGTTAAGCACTCAATCTGGCCTCGCACAGCCGAGTTGGTATGGAAGCAAAGGAGGCAGACAGCCCCTGCTGGAAGTTACACAGGGAGATGAATGCATCTCTGCTGTGGAAGGGGGAATGGTGTGGGTGGCAGTGGTCGGGGAGTGAGGTGGGGGTGGGGTGGGGAAGGAATTTGCATCTCATGGCTTAATCAGATCTGAAAGCTAACATCCTGTTTTTCTGTAGGTTGGGCACATCAGTAGCTGAAAGCCTCCTCTGACCACGACCAGGCTCAGGAAGTGAGTGTCAACAGGCTTGCAGATGGGAACCCAACTCCGAGTGACCAGGCCTGCAAAGGCATTCCACCCCCATTCTGGCCAGGCCCCCTGCACTCCCTCTACCCCAATTCTAGAACTCCAGACCTCACCCCTCCTCCCCAGAGACTTATCAACAGGAAGTTAAGTCAGCTGGAACACTCCGTTCCCTTGACATTTTTGTTTTAATTTTGCAGCTGTGTTTAAGGCTTCAGAATTCTCTCTCTGGCTCTGTGTCTCTGTCTGTCTGTCTGTCTGCCTGGTGCTTTTTCTCTCACACCCATGCACCAAGTCATGATTACCATAAGAGTGGTAGACCAGAAAGGGAAGTAGGATTGGTAAGAAGGAAATGGGGAGGGAGAAGAAGAAAGTGCTTTAGGGGCTGTAATACTAGCTGTTGATGAGCTAAGGAAGGTGACCAATTGCTCAGGGATCATTGCAAAGGGGAAGCTGTAAATGCTGAGGAGGAATTCCTAAATCATGAACCATGTGCACTGCCAGAGCCATCCCTTCTCATTGCTTCAGGGTGCTTATCTCTGCCTCATCTTAGAGTGATGTGTGGGCATGTCTTCTCAATATTCTGCAGTGCCTACTCAGCAGATGGCTTATCCACACTTATGCTCTTTTAGGAAGCAGTTGGTAAATAAACAAATGAAGCTTCTCTCCTTCCTTTTATCCCAAGTCAGCTTAACACTTAAAAAACCAAGACAGTTTCCAAATGCAACTTGGTCTACTCACGGTAATATCTCAGAATCTCTTGTAGCTGCAATCACAGTTCCTTATTTGCTGAATGTTTATTTTTTATTTATGGCGCATTGTTCCAAGACTCATCAGGGCATTATTTTGTTCTGTCCTGGTTGCTTTTTTTCCTACTGCCTTTCATTCAAGTCTAGAGGGGAAGGACCTCTAAACTTAGAGACCATGAATCTCTAAAGCCACTAAGTGGCTAGAAGGAAAGTGGTGATTATTCTCTCTCCAAGTTCTTCTTCAACAGACCCAAGAAGAATGTCCCCCATTCATTGTAGTAGCCGGTCCATTGAACTCACATGTGTAAACTGTCAGGGTTGGTTTTTAAAGGACCACATGAGGCAAATGACTTATAGTCACACAGGTTGGATATGCTTTGTCAATCTCTGTCCTTGAAAGCTAAGTCCAAGAAAACATGGCTCACAAAACAGATATGGTACCATATGTCTCCATAAAACCATATCTAAATGGAATATTACTCAGCCATGAAAAGGAATGAAACTGAGTTATTTACAGTGAGGTGGATGGACCTAGAGTCTGTCATACAGAGCAAAGTAAGCCAGAGATAGAAAAACAAATACTGTATGCTAACTCATATATATGGAATCTAAAAAAATGGAACTGATGAACCCAGTCACAGGGCAAGAATAAAGATGCAGATGTAGAGAAGAGACTTGAGGATACGGGGGTGGCGGGGGGGCGCGAAGGGGAAGCTGGGATGAAGTGAGAGAGGAACATTGACATATATACACTACCAACTGTAAAACAGATAGCTAGTGGGAAGTTGCTGCATAACATAGGGAGATTAACTCGATGATGGGTGATGACCTAGAGGGCCAGGATAGGGAAGGTGGGAGGGAGTCATGGGAGGAAGGGGATATGGGGATATATGTATAAATGCAGCTGATTCACTTTGTTGTATAGCAAAAACTGGCACAATAGTGTAAAGCAATTAAATTCCAATAAAGAGCTTAAAATAAAACAAACAAAAAAACCCCAAAACAAAACAAAACAAAAAACCCCACATCTGGAAAATCCATATACAGATTTTCTTTTGCTAGTTGGTAATCCTGAGCAATCATTTCAAGTGCCTGTGAGTGTCTGCCCAAATTTTATATTTCAGAATTAGTCCAGTAATTCTATATTTTAAAAAGTAAACTAGGGCTTCCTAGGTGGCGCAGTGGTTGAGAATCTGCCTGCCAATGCAGGGGACACAGGTTTGACCCCTGCTCCAGGAAGATCCCACATGCCACAGAACAACTAAGCCCGTGTGCCACAACTACCGAGCCTGTGCTTTAGAGCCCGTGAGCCACAACTATTGAGCCCACGTGCTGCAACTACTGAAGCCCACGCACCTAGAGCCCATGCTCCGCAACAAGAGAAGCCACGGCAATGAGGAGCCCACGCACCACAACGAAGAGTGGCCCCACTTACTGCAACTAAAAAGAAAGCCTGTGCACAGCAAAAATGACCCAACACAGCCAATACAATAAATAAATAAATAAATAAATAAATACATTTATTTTTAAAAAAGTAAACTATATGAATCCTGCAATTAACATGATATTCAACAATGAAAAATATAAAACTTTCCCTCTAATATCAGGAACTAGGCAAATTTGCCCACTCTTGCCATTTGTATTCAACACAGTACTAGAAGTTCTAGCCAGAGCAATTAGGCAAGAAAAAGAAAGAAAAGGCATCCAAGTTGGAAAGGAAAAAGTAAAATTACCTTTGTTTGCAGATGACATGACCTTATATGTAGAAAACCTTACAGATTCCCCCACCCCCTCAAAAATCTGTTAGAACCAATAAACAAATTCAGCAAAGTTTCAGGTTACAAAATCAACACACAAAAATCAGTTGCATTTCTATAACTAACAATGAACAATCTGAGAAGGAAATTAAGACAACAATTCCATTTACAATAGCGTTAAAAAGAGTGAAATACTTAAGAGTAGGCTTAACCAAAGAGGTGAAAGACCTATACACTAAAAACTACAAAAAATTGCTGAAAGGAACTAAAAAAGACACAAATTAATGGAAAGGCATTATGTGTCCATGCATTGAAAGACTTAATACTGTTAAAATGTTCATACTAAGAAAGCTATCTACAGATTCAATGCAATCCCTTTCAAAATCCTAATGGCATTTTTTTTTTCAGAAATAGGAAAAAAATTCTTAAAATTCATATGGAATTTCAAGGAATCCCAAATTGCCAAAAAATCTTGAAAAAGAATGAAGTTGGAGTCCTCACACTTCATGGATTCAAAACATATTACAAAGCTAGGGTGAGGTACAGTCATAAAGACAGACACAAAGACCGATGGAACAGAACGGAGAACCCAGTAATAAACCTTTATGCTTACGGCCGTGGTCCCCAACCTTTTTGGCACCAGGGACTGGTTTCATGGAAGACAATTTATCTGCAAACAGGGGTGGGGGATGGGGGGATGAGACAGTTCAGGTGGTAATGCGAGCAATGGGGAGGACAGATGAAGCTTCGCTCCCTGGCCTGCCGCTCACCTCCTGCTCTGAGGCCCAGTTCCTAACAGGCCTTGGACCACTACCCATCTGTGGCCTGGGGGTTGAGGACTCCTGGGTTATGGTCAGATGATCTTAAACAGAATGCCAAGACTACACAATGAGGAAAGGAGAGTCTCTTCAACAAATGGTGTTTGGATAGTCACATGCAAAAGATTGACGTTAGACCCTTACCTTATGCCATATACAAAAATTAACTCAAAATGGATTAAAGACCTACACTTAAGACTTAAAACTATAAAACTCCTAGAAGAAACCATAGTAGAAAATTTCATGGCATTGAATTTGGCAATGATTTCCTGGATACGAAACCAAAAGCATAGGCAACAAAAGCAAAAATAGACTAATGGGACTACACCAAACTTTATTATTGATTTTTTTAAAAATATTTTTTAATCTATTTATTTGGCTGTGCTGGCCTTAGTTGCAGCATGCAGGATCTTTTAGTTGCAGTGCAGGGTCTTTTGTTGTGACATGTGGGATCTTTACTTGTGGCATGTGGGATCTAGTTCCCTGACCAGGGATTGAACCTGGGCACCCTGAATTGGGAGTGTGGAGGGGACCACTGGACCACCAGGGAAGTTCCTATATCAAACTTCAAAACTTCTGCACGTTAAAGAAAACAATCAACAGAGTGAAAAGGCAGTCTTTGGAATGGGGTGGGGGTGTGAATAACAAATCAGAAACCATATATCAGATGAATTAACATACAGAAAGAACTCCAACAACTCAACAACAACAAAAACAGGTGACCCAATTTAAAAGTAGGCAAAGGACATTTCTTAAAAAAGATATACAAATGGCCAACAAGCATATGAAAAGATGCTTAACATCACTAATCATTAGAGAAATGCAAATTAAAACCACAATGAGACATCACCTCATACCTATTAGGATGGCCACTATAAAAAACCAAAACCAAAGCAGAAAAAATAGAAAATAACAAGTGCTGGCAAAGATGGAGAAATTGGAAATCTTACGCACTGCTGGTAGGAATGTAAAGTGGTGTGGCCACTATGCAAAACAGTATGGAGTTTCCTCAAAAAACTAAAAACAGAATAACTAGCAATCCCTCTTCTGAGTATATATCCAAAAGAATTTAAAGCAAGGTCTCAAAGAGATATTCACATACCCATGTTCATTGTAGCATTATTCACAATAGCCAAGAGGGAGAAGCAACCCAGATGTTCATTGACAAATGACTGGATAAAGAAAACGTGACACACACCCACACAATGGAATAATATTCAGTTTTAAAAAAGAAGGAAGTCTTGTCACGTGCTACAACATGTATAAACCTGAAGGACATTTTGCTGAGTGAAATAAGCCAGTCACAAAAGGACAAACAATACGTGATTCCAGGTTTATGAAGTATCTAGGGTAGTCAAATTCATGGAAACAGAAAGCAGAATTGTGGTTGCCAGGGGCTGGGGGAAGGGGAAAAGGGGAGTTGTTATTCAATGGGTATAGAGCTTTCGTTTTGCAAGATGAAAAAGTTCTAGAGATCTGTTATACAACGTGACTATAGCTAAAACTATTGAACTGTACACTTAAAACTGGTTGAGAAAAATAACAAAAAATACAAAAAAACCCCCAAAACCCCAAAATGGTTAAGAGGAGGAATTTTATAGTGTACATGTGTGTGTTTTACCACAATTAAAACTAAAAAAAGAGAAAAAAAGTATAAACCCTTGAATACGCCTAACCATAAATTACCTCCATTGGCGCCACTCCTCTGGATTTACTTAAAAGGCCAGACCTGTGACTGAGTAACGTTTCTTAAAAAGCATATTTATCATCAACAAAGAGACATCAGCCTCTATAGTTACTAGCCTTCCAGATGTGGTCTCTCTGAAGAAGGAGTGTGTTCTCCAGTAAGAGATGAGATCACAAGCCAATCTCGGGCAATCACTTATGGAGATGTTATAAAGCATCCAGGTTCTGATAGGTTCTAACTGCTTGACTTTCTTAGTTCCCAACTAAGAAAGTGGAGATTCTTGGATTATAAACCACAAAACGGCTGAGAAGTGGCGATAGGAGAGGCAGAAAACCCTTCAGCTTTGCACACTATCTCATTCTCTCTGATTAGGCCATGAGATTAACTGCTGCAGCCACAGATGAAGCCCTATTTGAGTGGATAAAGTGTAAGATAGCTATTTCAAGGTGTGTCTGGTGGGTTGGGGAGGGGGCAGTATTCAGGCAGGCATTGAGAGAGGAGCAAGGGGTAGATCAGGAAGCCAGCAAAGCCTTGGGAGGAGTGAGAGGGGAAGGGATGCTTAAGAGTGGACAGTACTGTCAATCTTAGCACTTTTCAAAGTGGGAAACAAGACATTATGTGCCTCCTGATATGATGCAATAAGGAGTACAGGGGGCCACCTATGATGTGATATTTGAACAAGTAAAAACCATAAATATTAAGCCAGAGTCTAATCATGACTCTAGTTCTAACTCCCTGTTTACAGGAAATATGACACATGGCCCATGTACGACCCTTGAGGATTTAACCAGCAAAGCCTGGAATGGGGAATTTACGTAGATCAAATGAACTGGTTTCTTCAATAAATAAATGATACTTTAAAAGTAAAGGCAAAGAAAGAAGGAACTGTTATAAATTTAAAGACAAGAGAAGAATCAACAAAATGCAACGTGCAGACCTTCATTGGATCCTGATTCAAACACATTAATATTTTTGAGACAAATGGGAAAATTTGAACCCAGATGATGTTAAGAAAACCATGGTATCTTTTTTAGGTTTGAGAGTGATGTTAAACACAAAAGTTCTTATGTGTTGGACATACATACTGAAGTATTCACGCTAAGATTATGTGAGATCCAGGATTTGCATGAAAATATTCTAGGAAGGGCTTCCCTGGGGGTCCCGTGGTTAAGACTCCATGCTTCCACTGCAGGGGGCACAGGTTTCATCCCTGGTCAGGGAACAAAAATCCCATATGCTGTGCAGTATGGCCAAAAAAATAAAATAAAAAATTTAAAAAATTAAAATATTCTAGGGAAACAACTCATTAGGGGAATAGATGAGGTAGACCTGGGAATGTATTGGTCATTATTGAAACTGGATGTAGGCATGTGGGAATTTGTAGCACTATTCTCTCTGGGTTTCTGTATCTTTATACATTTCCATAGTAATGGGAAAATGGTGAACAGACTCAGGTTGATTGGGTACCCAGGACAGGTTTTGATGTAGGAGAGAGAAGAGGCAGTAAAAACTTCGAGATCAATAACACATCTTTATCCACTTTACAGGTTTACTTAAGGACAGTCTCCTTCATATGGTTATTGGAGGAGTTACTTTATTCACTTTCTTAAAACTTTGAGTCAGCTCCATAACCCAGCAACCCCATACCTAAGTTATGGTCCCAAGAGAAATAAGTAGATATATCTATTAAAAGGCATTTACAAAAATGTTCACATCAGCTTTATCCATAATAGTACAAAACTGGAAACAACCCAAATATCAAAGAACAGATCAGTAATCATTCATACAATAAAATATTACTCAGCAATTAAAAGAAACAAACTACAGACATGTACGACATAGGTGAATTTCAAAAAGAGTGCAGAGCAAAAGCCAGACTCAGAAGAAAACATGTTGTAATGTTCAAGAATGGGTACAACTAATTGAGGGTGATGGACATCAAGATAATAACTATCGGACTTCCTAGGTGTCGCAGTGGTAAAGAATCTGCCTGCCAATGCAGGGGACATAGGTTCAAGCCCTGCCGTGGGAAGATTCCACATGCCACAGAGCAACTGAGCCTGAACGCCACAACTATTGAGCCTGTGCTCTAGAGCCCGTCAGCCACAACTATTGAGCCCATGTGCCGCAACTATTGAAGCCCATGCACCTAGGGCCCGTGCTCCACAACAAGAGAAGCCACTGCAATAAGGAGCCTGCGCACCACAATGAAGAGTAGCCCCCGCTCGCAGCAACTAGAAAAAGCCCATGTGCAGCAACGAAGACCCAACGCAGCCAATAAATAAATAAATAAATAAATAAAAATAATAACTATCCCAGAGGGGTGGTATTGATCAAGAAGAGCATGAGGAACACTCTTGAAGCGATGGAAATGTCTTACATCGTGATATGGGCACTGCTGTGTACGTATGTAAGGAACCACTGACCTGGACATTTAACAGTGTGCTTTGTGCAGTCTAGGCGCTAGTATATTTCATAACTTAATTTTTAAATTACTTGTTAAAAATAGGAGAAGAAAAAGAAAAAAACTCTAGAAGTGTTTTAAATTTCCAAGAGAGACCTAAGTGATGGTGAAATTCAAGGCAATGTTTTTTGGGTCTAAAAAACCATTCTGAGTTTCTGACTCAGAAAGCAAAAATCTCTTCCTAGGAAAGTGCTGCCTGGAATGTTCTATAGCCCAGGGGTCAGAGAAAGGGTTCCAGTTCTATCCCAGAGTTCCATCCTGCTTTTCTCTTTTGCAAAATGCATCAGCCCCCTGTTTAGCCAGCTGTTTTCCCCAGTAGCAATTAAAGAATCCATTCTTTTCTCCTATTTTTTTTCTGAAAATATTCATGGCAAAATCCTAATCATCGCCAATGCAATATACTAAGCCAAATGAAGCTGTCATGTACAGAAAATGAACATGCAGCTTGTGAAGAAGAGATTGTTTATTTTCCAGGAACTTGTTCTGGGATAGTCGGAGCATAGGAGGGGAAGGGATGTGGGGGAGGGGAACGCAGAGTTCCGTAAACAGCACTGGACATAGAGTAAGAAGACTTGGGTTCTAAGTCAAGCTATTGCTCTGATGAGTTATGTGTTTGGGGGCAAATCGTGCAACTTCTGTTATCACCAATCCCCCATTTGGGAACTGGGCTGATGTCCCCAGGCTGACAAGGAGATGAAATGAGATCATCTGCACACAGTGGCCAGGGAGCTCCTGTTGCTCAATAAACAGTGACTAAAATAGAAGAAGAGGAGGAAGCACCCACATGTCCAAGTTTCTTCTTGACATCCTTCTACTCCTCCCTTTTCTTCTCCCAACCTCCAAGCGTCTCGAGGGTCCCCAGACCGCCCCTGCTGTGATCAGGACCCCACACAGGCACCCTCTGTTGGGTGCTCCACTGCATACCTGGGGTGGGAAGTCACAGATGTGACCAGTGCCCTCCAGACACCCTCCGCCAGGCGCAGGGAGAGCTGCGGCACTGGGGAGGCTTGACTGAGGAGTCGACACTGGCGTTAAGGATGAAGACCCGCAGCAGTTTTTCCAGGCTGTGAGGTCAACAGAAGCAAATCAGAGCCTCCATGAAAGGGTACACAGTAGGGAGGGAAAAACAGAGTCCAGTGTGGCTGGGCTGGTGGAGAAAAAAGTGGGCTGGGTTTGGACATGCTAAGGAGTTTGGGCTTTAGGAGGAAAAGGGGCAACATGGCATAGGCCGTTTTGCAGGGGTCAGAATTGCATTTTAGGAAAATGACTCTGGCAGCAGAAGGAATCAGAGGCAATACGTTTGCAGACAGAAAAGCAAGTCAGGAGATCCTGGCCACATCAGCTGTGACACAATAAAGACCTAAACTGGAGAGGAGGAAAAGGGTTGAAAAATATTACAAGGTTGATTGGCCAGAACTGGCATGCAGGATAAGCAGGAGGAGCTGAGAATAAACTTTCAGAGTAGGCTTGCCAGATTTATCAAACAAAAATACAGGACGGATGCCCAGTTACATTTGAATTTCAGATCACCAGTGAATAATTTTTAGTGTAAGTATGTCCCATGCAATAATTAATCTAACATTCAAATTGAATTGGGTGTCCTGTATTTTATCTGGCAACTCTATTTCAGAATTATCTCCCTAAAATGCAAATCTGATCTGCTTAAACCATTGCTATCTTAATTCGACTCCCCAGGTAAATAATCCTCCTGGAAAGAGACTGCACTTGTTAGCGGGAAAGAGTATTTAGGTCAACTGAGCAATTACATTTCTCATTTTCAACTGGACAATCAACCTAGTGGAGAGCATCATTTTTATCTCAGTGTCGTGAGTCACCTGTAGCATCATTTATTCAATTTGGTTTTTAGATCTATACGAAATTTAGCATTGTCGTAAGTAATGATATCCATGAAATCACCAGTTTAGTGGGCTAGTTATTTTTTTCTATACCAGTTAAAATAAACATCCGGGGACTTCCCTGGTGGCACAGTGGTTAAGAATCTGCCTGCCAATGCAGGGGACACAGGTTCGATCCCTGGTCTGAGAAGATCCTGCAGCGCAACTAAGCCCATGCGCCACAGCTACTGAGCCTGCGCTCTAGAGTCCGTGAGCCATAACTACTGAACTACGGAGAGCCTGCATGCTGCAACTATTGAAGCCCGTGCGCGCCTAGTGCCTGTGCTCCACAACAAGAGAAGCCACTGCAATGAGGAGCCCGTGCACAGCCACTCCCTGCAACTAGAGAAAGCCTGCTCAAAGCAATGAAGACCCAAGGCAGAACCCAAAAATAAATTAATTCAAAAAATAAAATAAAAGTATGGCTGTAAAATTTTTTTTTATTCCCATACTACCTAAAATTTGCATACACACCTTGGGAAATTCCAGTAAAGTCGGGAGAGCTGTGGCTGGGCTAATCTGACACATACCCGACCAGTCTTGAGCCCTGATCCCTGTCGATGAGGAGGAGGATGGCCTGGCGTGCTTATAAACCTGCACTTGACTCTACTAGATTAGGAGGAGATGGACAGCCCCTGATACGGAATGGGCAAGCAGGGACTGGAGCTCAGCCTCCAGGAGTCCAGCAGGTCGCAGAGGGGCAGAGGCACGTGTGTGGTTGGGGCCCCACTGCCTGAGAAGAACTGCATGAGGACAAGTTAGGGCTGAGAATTTAGCTGGAGATTGGGTTGAGGAGTTACATCCCTAGGGGAACAACCTCTCTCTCCAGGGACTGTAAGCTGATACCCAAGAATGCTTGTTTTGGGATTTGGATACGGACTGTTGATCTACGTGTTCGCACAATGTCCAATTGTTCCAGATTTGCTAAGAAAGCTTCTCCTGACACTTGGTAGCAGTTCAGGTTGATGTCAGTCCCTGAGCTGTCCAACAGAGAGGTTTCCCTAGGTTTCTTGGTGGAGACTGGAGCCACCAGAATTGCGACACCCCGAACTCAAACCAACCAGCCGTTCTTGCCCAGGCACTTCCGCCCCCGAGGGTCATGCTGAGCGCCCAGTGGCTCTGATCATGATTTCAGCACTTCAGCCACATCATGGCCCCGCTGCCACGTTCCCCAGGTGCCACAAGGCCCCCCTCCCTCCAGCTTTCACTGATCCAGTCTGCTTGTGAAAGCCTCTCGGACTATGCCAGCATTACTCTGGGACTTCCTCTGTGCTCGTCAAAGTTCAGGCCCCTTGGTAAGGGCTGAGGCATCCCTGTGTGCGTTTCCACAGTGGGCTGGGGAGTCACGATACAGCAGGGGTGGGGCCACCACTCGTGTCACAAGGCTGTTCTGTGGGGGGCAAGGCAGAGGGGCTGGGCAGGAGGCAGTAGTGAATGTCTGTTATGAGCCAAGTGTTGTGCTAAACCAGTCTTTGCAGGGATCCAGGAGGCAGGTACCATCATCTTCATTTTACAGATAAGGAGACTCAGCTTAAGTAACTTGCATAAGGCAGAGAAAACAGAGCTGGAATCAGATCTCAGGCTTTCTGACCTTAAGTTAGATGCTCTGTGAATGATACCACTTGAAATCATTTTGAGAAGAAGGGGAATCACTGGCTCCATTTCAATACAGTAAGAATTTGGAGGCACCTTCTGTGTGCCTAAGGGTGAGTGACTATAATTCGCGTGATTTGCATCAGGCAAAACCTACTGGTAACAAATCCTTCAGATTGTTCTGCTTTAACTTCTATCCTTTTTTTTTAAAATCATCCCACAGACTTCTTTCCTCATGACTGGTATTATTAGATACACATACCTATATTAGTTAAGAGTTAGGCTGCGTAACAAAGAGACCTAAAATATAATACTTAAGTTTATTTCTCTCTTATATAAAATTCCAGATGAGTAATTCAGAGGTGATACACCCCAAAACGGCTGTCTCAGCTCCTACCATCACATTCTGCATCCCTGCCATCAAGAAGGAGAAGAGCACATACCTTCATTTTAAAGGCCTAGCCTGGAAGAGTGCACATATTACTTCTACTTA
Source organism: Hippopotamus amphibius kiboko (assembly GCF_030028045.1). Taxonomy (NCBI): domain Eukaryota; kingdom Metazoa; phylum Chordata; class Mammalia; order Artiodactyla; family Hippopotamidae; genus Hippopotamus; species Hippopotamus amphibius. Next base: position 138,662,638 of record NC_080188.1, on the reverse strand, counting down.
TATTTCATTTTGGCCCATAATTACATGGATGATTACGGCTGCAAGGAAAGTTGGGAACTGTACTTTTCAGCTGAGTTGTCACCTGTGCACTCAAAACTTCTATTGCTATAGAAAAAGAGAACAGGTATTGGAGAGAATAGATGGCCACCACCACCATAATTTTGGGAAACTCTTGCATGAATTAATAGGCCATTATGGTTTCTTTAAGGAGACTGGATTTAGAGTCAGATTACTTAGCTTACAGCCACAACCCTGCACTTAGGTGTGATCCTGGTTAGTTGTATAACTTCTCTGAATCTCAGTTTTTCCCTCTGTACAATTAGATAATGATAGCTTAACTCACTAGCCTGTTGGGAGGACCAAACAAACTCACATCTTTGAGAGCCTGGGCTGCGAGGTCACATGAAAAGTGAGGTGTTACTGCATTAGGACACCCAGATGTGGTTTTCTAATTTTTTTATTTTTAATTGTGGGCACTTGGTGCTGGCTCCCCAGCTTGGTTTAGGGTGAAAACCACATATCTGAAACGTCTGTTTTGTATTTCCACTCACAAGGGAATACTTTGGTGTGTCCTATTTGGTTCTCTTGGTTAGGCTGCCCTGCTGTGACCAAGTACCTCTCCCCAGGCCCCTGGGCTCTCATCCTTCTCTGGGGTGACAGTCATTGGTAACCCGCCCCACCAGCTCTTTCTGTGCTCTAATCATATGTGGCTGATGAAGGCTCTGCAACTTACTCCTCACAAAGTGGATTTGGGTGGAGACCCTGGAACAGAACTGGCAGGTAGGAAACTAGCCAAGAGCCCCCAGTGATGACAATTGGAACGGTTTCTCCCCATCCTGCTACAAACCACAGAATGCAGCCTTGGCATAATTTGCATCCCTAGTTGAGTTTGTATGTGTCAGTTATAGCAGAACCTCTTCTTATCTATTAGCCTCTAAACTCCTTAAGGAAGGAAGGAAGGAAGGAAATCTTTCCTCGGCATCTATTATGTTGCAGGCACACAGACAACTTGCCCGTGTTTATTTCTCACCCAACCTCACTGCCAGCAGATATTATGACTTCCTTACTGATAGATGAGGAGTCAGAGGTTGAAAAGCTACCATGCTCAGTACTAAACAGCCATCGAGTAGAAGAGGCAGGATTTGAACCCAAGACCTTTGACACCAAGTCTGGCTCTCATTCTACCATAGCATGATTATTTTTATTACAGTCGAGTGTGAAAGGGTAGAAACTACATGTTCAGTCATTGGATCCTCCCCTGAGTATGAACATGATTCCATGCCCATAGTAGGGACTCAAAACCGTTGGAATGAATGGCATTTTCACCATTTTATCTCCAGCAGCACACAGCTAAGTAACTGACATGTGAAACAGGTCATTACAATATTTATTGGGTATACTTAAGTCATGGGATTGACATTTTTAAAAGACTCATAACTGAGTTGAAGGTTCGAAACACCTTGCAAAGCCCCCATGGGACTCAGGTCTTTATGCAGATAAAACAAGCAAGTGAAGTCAAGGAAAGAGGTTTCCTGGACACAACTGTTCATCCTTGGCTTCCTGGCAGAACCCGAGCAGGAGTTAACCAAGGGTCTACTGTGGCTGGTATCTTGAGTTACACTCACAGCCTTGAATCTGTGGCAAAAGCTGATGGCATGTCCATGAAGCATCTCCCAGAGGAGAGAATTTCCCATGAGGTACGTGCATGGCAGTTACCCATCCTGGGTTTCTTGGCATGCTCCAATTTCATGTCTTTTGTCCAAAAGTGCTTAGAATGGCACGTGTCTTGGTTGGGTAATGAATCCTGCTTTTGAACATGGCAAGTATGGTTACAGCAGGCACGTGGAAAGTGCCTTTTATTGCTTCCTGCTGGCAGATCAAAAGCAGAAGGGTTGGACCACCCCAGGAGAGCCCGTTTTACCCAGGGAAAGGGAGGGGCCTCATGAATCCTTTGTGCAGGTCAGGAAGCCAGGGGGAGGCTGCTGATAGAGAAAGCCAACCGGTGCTGTGTCCTGAGAATTGGGTCCCAGAAAAGGCAAAGAAAGTGGTAACAGGAAAGAAAAGAAGCAGAGGCAGAAACTGCTTTTTTGTTGCACAAAGGAAGGAGGTGACCCAAGCCTCCTTGTGACACAGGAAGAAGCATATTTGGGGAAGTGAGAGCCTCTCTCTACAGATCCCTTCAGATTACAGGCCAATTGTGGGTGGCCCCAGGGCAAGCAAGAGGCTCTTTTGTGGTTCTAGCTCTTTCCACACCCGGGTGGGGTCAGTTGTGTAAAGGTGACCAAGTTGAAACCAAGCCCAAAGCCTATTTGTTTTCTAGGATCAGCCTATTAAGACCCGCCTCCCCACTCCCTGGTTCTCCAACCTTTCAGCTCCCAGCTGGTCAGGCAGGTCCCTAAGGGTTAATTAAGCCTTGGGCGAGGATTCAAGAGACCTGGAGAGAGTCTCATCCAGCTTCCCTAATCAGCTCCTCCAAGCCCGGGGCACACCACTTTTCCCCTCTGACCTCTGCTTTCTCAAATGAGGAGAAGAGAAGACAGAATTCTAGTGCTTACTACAGACAGACTGGTTTCTTTGCCCCGAGGTGATTCAACTAACTGACTGCACATTTAAAAAGCTTGAAAGTATTCGTATTGCTCAGTGCAGTAAAATCTTTGTGATTCTACATACTTCATTCATTCATTCACTCACTTATGTGTTAAACATCACCACACGTCAGCCACGCTAAGCTACAAATAGCGATAACTTCTGCTTATTGAGTCCCTACTATGTGTCACACGCCATTAGATGCTTTAGCTTGATCATCCCATTTAATCCTCCCCACAGCTCCATGAGCTAATATTTCCATTACCAGACTAAGAAGAGTTTAAGCACCTTGCTCCAGTTCATCCATCTTTGATTCTAGGTCAGACTCCAAAGCCAGTGTTTTGCTACACTGATTCTGTCACTGAGTAGATAAATGAGAGGCAGTGAATCCTGATCCCAAGGAGGTTCCAACCAGCAGCCCTGTGGCTGGAAGGCCAGCTTGCAGGCCCTGAAACGCTTGACATTGTTCACTTGGTACGTTAGAACATGTCCCATCCATTTTAGAAAACTGGTGAGCCCGGACCACACAGCAAACCCTTTTCCTCTTCATGCTTCCAGCTCGGAGTTCCACAGACCTAGTTTTCTACAGGAATTTCTGTACCGTGAATGTTATAAGCTGAAGAAATAGCACCCTCGTGTGTCAGGAGTACAACACACATTTACACTCAGGAGAAAAATACATTTTAAACAATCTTCAACTATGAAACAAACACTTGTTTCTGTCTTGGTGTGTTTTTATTTTTGCTTTCTGTGACTTTGAAACATGCTGAGGAGAAATGATGAAAAATCGCCAAGCCTGCAGAACTCTACCCAGGACAAATTACTAAGTACAAGGACCAGCAGGACAGAATGAAGGGACATCTTGGAATACTCCCTGGCCGGGGGATCTGATGTCTTATACTAGCCTGGAAAATCCAGAACTTCTGTTTCAATATGAATATGATCCGCACGTCTTGTCACATTTTCTTTCTGCCTTTATGTTTCCCCTGCCCCCCATTTCTTTTCTCTTTTACTTATTTTACCTTCATTTTCTCCCCCCTGACTCTCCTTACCTGTTTTTAGAAATAGTTGTATTTGCTTATAAACAATACCATCTTTATTTCTCTTTTATTATTTATTTATTATTTATGGCTGCGTTAGGTCTTTGTTGCTGCACAGGCTTTCTCTAGCTGTGGCGAGTGGGGGCTACGCTTCATTGTGGTGTGTGGGCTTCTCATTGCAGAGGCTTCTCTTGTTGTGGTGCACAGGCTCTAGGCGTGTGAGCTTCAGTAGTTGCTGTACGCAGGTTCAGTTGTGCCTTTTGGGCTCTAGAGTGTAGACTCAGTAGCTGTGGCCCACGGGCTTTGTTGGTCCGTGGCACGTGGGATCTTCCCGGACCAGGGATCCATCCCATGTCCCCTGCACTGGCTGGTGGATTCTTAACCACTGCGCCACCAGGGAAGCCCCTATTTCTCTTTTTTATGGGATTTAAAAAATTTACCTCTTCTTTTTTGAGTGTGTGTTGGGGGTGCGGGAGGGTATGCAAAAAGGGAAACACTGATATAACTGAGGATTTAGAAGATCTGAGTTTGTCTCCATCCATTCATACCTTCCTGATCTTTCCATAAAGGATTGGTAGTCACTTGTTAAAACACATACAGTAAAAATGACACAATGTAGAGTTTGGGGGATATGATGAAGGAAAATATATGTAATAATAAAAGGTGAGGGGGAAGCCCTGCACAAAGCAACAAGCACCATAGAGTCCTGTAGGTTTGCTCAAAGCAGGTCACACGACACTTCATTGTGGAATCTCTCAGCAACCAAGGCGAAGAGGAAAAAATAATTCGCAATTGTATTTATCATGTTCATCAGAGGAATACAGACGATTGTTCCTTGGAAGTATTGTGCTGTCTGGTATCGAGGCCTGACAAATTCTCCCACGGGTGTTCATGACGAAAGGACTGTGAGACAGTGGGAAACACGCCCAACAACAGTCCTACGAGAGGTGCAGTAACACAGTTCCTACAGTTGTTTCTCATAACAGTGTTCAAAGCAAGGCTGATAGTGTCACCCAGGGTACAGTTCAGTACAAATAAATCCAAACAAGGGTGGAAACTGATATAATCCAAGGAGGCAATTCTCTGCTACTCTGATACATTTCGAGGGTAAAATTTAGAAGAGCTGAAAAAAAGGAGTGGACTGCATGTTGTTAGGAAATCCATCACAGCTATGATTTCTCCTGACAGGGCTTTTGGTAAAACTAAATAGAGTGTCAGGATAGTGTGTGAGGTTGTCATCTCCCGAAAGAAACTGTGTTGTTAATAAAAGGAAGACGTTGTGATTTTAATAACTAAAAGGGAAAAGAATGAAGTCCTTTAAAGAGCATGTAGGAGTCTACCCAGACATGTGACCGACGGATGTCCACTTCATCTTAGTAGAGGTGAATTTAAGGAGTATTTAGGAGTGAAGCCAAAATCTCTTTAGAAAACAGTTTGGGGTCTACTCCAGCTTATGAAAGAAACAGAGAAGCATAAAAACAATTCTCAAATTTTAGTGTAACTAGGACACACTAAGATATTCATTTAGAGTGCAGAGTCCCGGGGCCCAACTCCAACGATTATGATTCTGTTGTCCTAGACTGGGCCAACGAATCTACATTTTAAACTCAAGGAACAACTGGAGGACTTCCCTGATGGTGCAGTGGTGAAGAATCCACCTGCCAATGCAGGGGACATGGGTTTGAGCCCTGCTCTGGGAATCTCCCACATGCGTCAGAGTAACTAAGCCTGTGTGCCACAACTACTGAAGCCCGCACGCCTAGAGCCCGTGCTCTGCAACAAGAGAAGCCACCGCAATGAGAAGCCCGAGGACCACAACGAAGAGTAGCCCCCCCTTCCCACCCCTGCCCCCCCCCCCCACCCTGCTCGCCACAATTGGAGAAAGCCCTTACACAGCAACAAAAACAATGAAGACCCAATGCAGTCAATAAATAAATAAATTTATTAAAGAAAAAAAAAAGAAACAATTGGGACAGAGATACCCTCTTAAAGTGGGCTTATGATAACTCTAGTTGAGGGAAAAGCAAAAAAAACCAACAACTCAAAGCAGATGCTAGTGATTTCTCACTTGGACAAAAATCTCTTACACTAGTGTAAAACTATAGCTTCCTGGTAAAATCTGTAGTACAGATTAGTTCATAATTGTGCCCCCTCCCCACCCAGTAACTAAATGTTCTAACCTGCTGTATACAATGGCTGTGGCTGCAATAAACCAATTTTATGTTGGAAGATGTCTGCCAAAATTGATTTGATTTTAGAGTAAACTCAGGTCATTACATTAGATCATTTAGGATTAGGTGTGCCTGCATGGAACAGAAAAATCACAATGGCTTAACCATCATGGAAGCTTACATCTGTCTCTCACAAATGAATTTCAGAGGTTGGCAGTGCTGAGCGGGTATCGCGCTCTACGATGTCAGAGACCCAGGTTCCCTCCATTGCTCTGATTTTCAGCATGTGGCCTCTACTTTATGCCCAAGATGGTTGCTGCAGCTCCCACCATGGTTCTACACGACAGATAGGAAAGAAGAAGGGCAAAGACGGTTGTACTCCCTCCCTTTAAGGATTTTCCAGGTTTATACTCAGCATACCTGCCTACATTTCATTGATCAGAACTTGGTCTCACAGCCATAGCTAGCTGCAAGGAGTTAGGGCTCTGAGAAATGTAATCTTCATTTTGCATGGCCACGTGGCCAGCTAAATTTAGGGGTTGATTACAAAAGGAAGAAAAATGATTGGGTATTGGGGGGCATTTACCAGTCTTTGCCATAGACATTTGTGGACACAGATTAGGTGACAGCGTCAAATATCAGTTGAAGCAATTCCTAACAGGTAACACAAAAGCCATGTCATCTCCCTCAGAAAAAAGCCTTTCTGATCTCATCACAGATGCTCATGCTTCCTCCTTATCCGAAAGCAAAAGCAATTTGTAAGATACACCCCGAAAAGAGTTTGGATCAAAATCTCCCTGCTTTTTTCCATTCTTCCTCTTTTGAAAATTTTACTTGTGACATGTACTTGTGACAAACCCAAGCACCATGAAAGAGTAAAAAGCACAAGTTCCCTCCTGCCACAACCCCCACTCCTAACCTCACCTCAAGGGTAGACTTGGTTATCATTTTGGTGTTTCTTTTGAAACAAGATTTGTATCTCCCCCTCAGAATTGTTCCCTGATTTATCGGGACCCCCTGCTTAACCTTGACTTCTATCTTGCGTTGCTCTGTATCATTGTAGAGTTTACTGCTATTTGTTGCAAAAATGCAGTGGGGGTCAAGGATGACAAATGTTAGAAGTTAAAGGGACTAGAGAAATCACAGTGTAATCCTCAGAAGTTATTCCTTGGTTTGTGTTGAAATGTAAATGGGCTAGGCTTGCTATTTTTTTCCCCACTTAAGGAATTTTCTTTATTTTTTTTAAAAAAATGCTTGATTCATGTAAAAGTAAACATGTAACTTCTCCTGGGATCTTCAGTACTATAAGCCAGAACGTTTTCTTTTTTTTTGCTCTAGTCAGTTTGAGGGTAATTTTGCCGACAGTTATCCAGATGGTGTCCTCAGAGGTAACATCTAAGAGAATTTGATACAAATAGAGGGAAAGTGAACCATCCTCCTTTTCTTCTCCTTTTTAATTTTTTTTTATTATTTATTTTTTGGCCACACTGTACGGCTCGCAGGATCTTAGTTCCCCGACCAGGGATTGAACCCAGGCCTCCGGCACTGGAATCCCAGAACCTTAACCACTGGACCACCAGGGAATGTCCCATCTTCCTTTTCTGTCACAGCATGGAGGGCACAGAAGACGGCAGACGCTCTCAGCCAGGAAGCATGGGGTCTGCCACAGGGGCCCCCTGCGGGTACATCTGAAGGGGTCAGCAGAAGCAGCGGTGCCCCTTGCAAGGACAGCGGTGTCTCGGGGAGACGCCCGGCACAGGGGGCTCTAGCAGGAAGCGCGGAGGACAGTGGTCGATGAGGGATAGTCATCACACCAGGCTTAGTTGCTGTGCCCCCACCCGTCTTTGCTCTGTTCCGCCTGCGTCTCTCCCCCCGCCCCCCGCCCCCCACCCCGCCAATACTCCAGCCCCCTCCTCACCCCAAGACCTTGGCTATGTGCTCAGTGGAGATCCTCCGCTGCTGGCACTGTCATCGTCTCATGTCCTCGCAGTGCCAGCTGCCTCAGCCTCCCCCAGGAGAGCGCTTAGCTTTGGCATGGCTTCTATCATGTCCATCAGAGCCGTCCCAGGGCCCCGATTCTTCCCAAATGCACTCCCAGTGCTGCGGCTCCTCCCACACTTCTGGGCCCAGGAGAAGGTCACACTGGAGGATAGGGGATCTGGCTTCCCCAGCAACTTCCCAGAGGACCTGTGTAACTCAGCCCAGAAGTGCAGGGGAAGTAATGCCCCATGCGCTGAACTTCAACAATGACAGAGGAGATGAAGGACCTGACCGATGTATCCCTCTCCTTTCTTCCCCGGAGGCACGGTTCTGAGGCACGGTGTTTCCACCTGGCTTGTGTGAATGACAGTCTGCGTGACCGAGCAACCAGCTGTCTCTTCTTGTGCAGCTGACGGCAGCTAATCAAGTGCCACCTTGTATATGCTTTCATCCCTTCCCTGCTTTTGCCTCCTGCCCTGGGATATGCAATAAAGCTGCAGTATGTGAGGTTCGCCTCTGGGTTTTTTTTTTCCTGGGGAACGTGGGCTAGGAGAGTAACGGATGATATTTGTCATGAGTATATGTGAACTGTTCCCTGGAATGAGGGTTATGAGATTTGGGATATAAAAATACGACACTGAATTCTGAAATATTGAATTACAGGTAAACAGCGACACTTTTTTTTTTAGTATAAGTGTGTCCCAAATACTGCATGGGACATACTTTTCTTTCCCCCACACTGCACAGCACACGGGATCTTAGTGTCCCTACCAGGGATCAAACCTGAGCCCCCTGAAGTGGAAACGTGGAGTGTTAACCACTGGACCGGCAGGGAAGTCACGTGGGACATACTTATGCTACAAGAATTATTTGTTGTTTATCCGGAATTCAAATTTAAATCTGCATCCTGTATGTTATCTAGCAACCCTAACTGAACACTCCGGGAAATTCCTGGGGAAGAGACTTTGCAGGGTTTGAGCTAAGGGAACAGGGTAGGCAAAACTCTAGAAGGCTGTACAAGGAATGAGACAACATAGCAAGACTGTGAAATGTGAAGTGGGGGCACATGGGAGACAGAGTTGTGCCATGATGGAGAAACTTAGGATTTTACATCGTTAGAGGAGTGGTGTAGTCACTTAAAAAAATATAGATCATTCTGATGAAAATTCTGAATGATGAAATTCTGAATACAAATTGGTTGAGGGGCAAAATGGAAAGAAGGCAAGAAGGTCAGTTAAGAAGCTATTCAGTCATTGACACTGGAGAGAACAAGGGCTTGGACCCAACCCGTGGTGGCTGGGATGGAAGGACGTTGATGGTTTTGAGAGCCTCTGGGGAGATAAAATTTGAAAGTCATGGTGAATAACAGGGTGGCATGGGGAGGAAGAGGAAGGAGTCTGCAGTGCATTCCAGCAAAGCGCTTCTGCTTAGATGACCAGCGCCATCAACACCAATGAGAAGAACGGACTTGAGGGAGGAAAACCACTAGTTCAGTTTCATATGTATTGAGTTTGAGAGGCTCTGCAGGCATTGCAGCAGACAGATCCAAGGAATGGGCGGGCATAGCAGTCTGGGTTTGGGCTGGGACGGACAGGCCCACTGCAGAACTCCAGAGGGCATCGTTCACACTGTATGCAGTGAGACTGGTGCCCCTGGGTACCATGCTGAATCATATGGATCCTGTGGGTAAGGATGAGCGTGGCGTGGGGGGATAATTCTCCATGGGTATCCCCCTACACATCTTGTGAACAGAGGTACTGACTGCCTTTGTTCTAGATGATATTTTTAAGGATGTTTGTTTATCGAACAGCCTTGGAAGATATAGAGAGGACATCTCCCTCCAAAGTGCAGGGCTGCTTCCTGTCTAGTTATCAAAGATAATGTGTTCCTTAGGCAGACTTTCTGTCCATTAGAAAAGACTTGGTTCCCTAAACTCAGGATTCCTCTCCTGTAATGCAACCCACTGCATGTATAGGTGACCTGGCTCTCTTCTCTGCACTTGGATCCTGCTCTAGCTCTCCCCTCCTTAGACCCTCCTGTAGTGGGTGCTGTGGTGTGTTGCCCACGTGCCCACCTCTCACCCCCTTTCAGGACTGGGACACTCATTTCCTCAATTGCTTGGAGTGTTGGCAGCTCACAGCTGGCAGCTGAGTCCCGCCCTGGAGATTGCCCTCAGCTGGTGAGCACTGCTGCTCAAGGCAGGGCTATAAATGTCTAGCCCCTCTGCCCCAGTCTGGGAAAACTTCAGGGCCGCCCCTTCTCCAAAGGACCTGTGGCATCAGTTGAGGCCTCTGATGTGACTGAGTCACAGCTCTTCTTCACAGCTGCCCTAGCCATCTCCCTTCAGGGTTGACTCTGAGAGCACCCCCCAGTAAACTTCTGTGCTAAGCATCTATCTCAGAGTCTGATGCAAAGGGAAGCTGACCTTTGGCAGTTAGTGCCAGGATTGGTGCAAGAAAGAAGAATGTTTATAAACTGGGTGCAATTACTATGACGTGCAGCAAGGTTGAAGTGGTGGCCACGGAGAGAGACTAGACATGAGAGTGACTAGAATGTGACGTCCTTAAGGGTAAGATGAACAGGCTGTCAGCAAGGGTCTTGTTCAGTCTATACAGCTAAAAGAAATCAAGAGTGGACGAGAGACTTCTGTTTCCTGGTTCCGCATGTGATGAGCTTTAAAGTTGCCGCTCTGTCTGGACAACAAGTAAAACAGACTGAAAATTAACTCTTCTGGGATCTGTACGAATGGGGAGAACAGCTGCCCCCAGGACTGCAGAGGCAGACAGGTGAATACAGGGAGTCGCAGCCTCCCAGAGCAGAGACTCAGGAGCTGAAATGGCCTTGGGAGCCAGTGTCCGGGTAGGAAAACCTGAACCGTGAGTGATGAAGTTCTGAGGGCTCAGGACAACTCTGAGAGTTAAAAACCTCCAGGAGCTCCACCAGGTTCCCACAGTAAATGTCAGAGAAAAATCCCCTCTGGCTCCCTGAAGTGGGAGGAAAAAAGAAACCATTCTGAAATACAACATAGCTTTCTCTTCTCAAAAAGTCTGCCTTCAGAGGAAACTAGTTAACCAGAGGCTAACCTGCTGGGGTATTATCAGAGCCTACCTCTAGTCCACTCTAGCCATCCTGTTCCACCTAAGGGGGTGGGAAAAACTAAGAAACTCTTGTAAAGTTCACAGTCCAGAGACATAGTCTCACTGAAAGCCTGAGACCTAGTCACAGGACTATAGGATGCTCCCGTCCTCCCACACCTCACAAGCATGTTACTAAAGGCCTATTTACAGTAGTTTCTTTTACCCAGTAATCACGTCCAGCTAACAAGAAAAATTACAAGGAATACCAAAAGGCAAAACAAACAAACAAATCCCAAAAGACCCATAATCTGAAGGGACAGAACAAGCATCAGAACCAGACATGACAGGGATGTTGGAATTATCAGACTGGAAATTTAAAACAAATATGATTGCTAGGCTAAGAGCTGTAGTGGATAAAGTAGACAGCATGCAAGAACAGATGGGCAATGTAAACAGAGAGATGCAAATCCTAAAAAATGAAAAGCAAAGAGAACAAAGACTGGAAAAAATACACAACAGAATATCCAAGGATTGTGGGACAAGTACAAAGGTGTAACACATATATAGTGGAAAAACAAAGAGAAAAGGAACAGAAGAAATATCTAGAACAATAATGACTGAGAATTTTCCCCAAATTAATGTCAGACACCAAACCATAGACTCAGGAAGCTCAGAGAACACTAAGCAGGATAGAGGTCTTGGCTTCCAGAGGGTGAATGTTTCCACCTCTCATCTTAATTTTCATGCTGAGAGACCAGCAGGAAAAGACCCTGATTGTTAGGAGGAGATGAGTCTGCTGTGACGAAATGATGGCAGAAATGAACATGGATGGCACGCAGGTGATCCACTTGGACATCACTTGGTTCTCCCTTTCCCAGTTTTGCTAATAAATGGGCAAATGCAGCAGGCATGGCCTAAGAAGTGCATTATAATCAGGTACTCAGGCCCCTTAGGGATAAAGGTCTAGGTCACTCCACCAGGTAAGCCACCTGGATGAAGAAAGATGCTCACCAAGAGTCAGAGGAATCTAGAACAGATGGTAGAAGAAGGACATTTATGAGTAGCAGTTGAGACCATTTGTAGCAGTGATTTCTATCATTTATCCTACCAATCATCCTCTTCTAAGTTTTCCCCAGGGAAAAAGCCTCTCTAGGAAAAACCTCAAAGAACTGCTTCTAAAGTTTATACAAAGCAAGTATAGATTCAAGTGGCGAAGGGGTAGACTATGGTGGGTGCTTTGTGTGCTGCCCAGATCCCTCCTTCCCCACGCCGGATGAAGCCCTCATTTCTCCAGCTGTTGAGCAGGTTCACAGCTGACAGCTTGCTTCTGAATCTTGCTTGCAAGGTTGCCTTCAGTAGAGAACTGCCTCATCCATGGTCCTGTTCCCATAGCTAATGACAAGTTAATGCAGGGGGCTGTAAAGGCCTGGACCGTCAGGATGATCTGGAAGGCCATCCCAGGTCCAGAGCTCTCCTGATCACCTGAGTCTTTTGCTGTGACTGTATCACAACCCAATTTCTCCTTCTGCCCAATCTTGCTTTCTTCGCTCCCCATACGTGTTGATTCTTGAGTCACTCCCAATAACCTTATTACATGCAAATATTTGTCTCAGAATCTGTTTCCTGGGAAACCTGACCTGAGATACCTCCACAACAAGCAAGAGCAGAGGCTGCTCTGCCTTCGAACTGGCTTGCACACAGGCTGTTCTCTGGACCTGGGGACTACCACCAGTCACAAGACGATATCTAGAGGTCCAGAGGTTTCACTGAAACACTGCCGAGGAAGGAGTCACTGAAGTTCTTGTGAGGAAGAACCTAGGAGGAAGTATATGTTCCAGTATGACCTTATTAACTAATTGCATCTGCAAGGACCCTATTTCCAAATCAAGTCACATTGTGAGGTATTGGAGGTTAGAACGTCAAGATATGAACGTTTTTTTTTTTTTTTTTGCAGGAGGAGGGACACAATTCAACCCATAATATTCAGGGAGGATTGAGTTACTGTCCTTTTCCTGAACTCCTAGTAAAAAGAATAGAAGTATGCTTCGGATGAAATGAAGGATCAGGATGGCAGGAAATCTAAAGCTGTTTCAGACACATCTGGATGATAGCTTATTGGGAGCAAGTAAAAAAGAAGAGCTCAAATGTGTTATTTTTTTAAAAACATTTATTTATTTATTTTTGGCTGTATTGGGTCTTTGTTGCTGTGTGAGGGCTTTCTCTAGCTGTGGCGAGCAGGGGCTACTCTTTGTTGTGGTGCATGGGCTTCTCAGTGCGGTGGCTTCTCTTGTTGCGGAGCATGGGCTCTACGTGCTCAGGCTGCAGTAGTTGTGGCACATGGGCTCAGTAGTTGTGGCTCAAGAGCTCTAAAGTGCAGGCTCTGTTGTGGCGAACGAGCTTAGTTGTTCCAAGGCATGTGGGGTCTTCCTGGACCAAAGCTCGAACCCATGTCTCCTGCACTGGCAGGTGGATTCTTAACCCCTGTGCTACCAGGGAAGTCCCTCAAATGTGTTATTAAATACAAATTAAGTAGCAGATTTGTTGGATGATCACAAAATCTGATAAAAAGTCATATTTTCAGAAGACATTATCCTTTAAGTAAGACATTATCCTCTAAGCTATTATGGAAGCAAAATATTTGATTTGCTTGGTCAAATCCAGAGAGCTATAACCTGCATAGTAAGGGAATGTGTTCATTAGAATTTTTGTCTATGCTCTGCCTTTGGTATACACTTATGTCACAGAAATGTCCCCACGCCACATTGGCCTAGAGACTAAATGTAGTAGAATAATAGCTAACGTTTACCAAATGCTGATTTTGCACCAGGCACTTTTCTAAGAAATTTATCTGTCTATTTCATCCTCATAACAACTCTCTTATTGCCATTTTATAGATGAAGAAATTGAAGTTACAGAGAGGTTATACAGCTAGGAAGTGGTAGCATGCACAACAAAAGCAAAAATAGATAAATTGGACGTCTTTAAAATTAAAAAGTTTTATGCATTAAAGGACATTAACAAGAAGGTGAAGAGACAATATATAGAATGGGAGAAAATATTTGCAAATCATATATTAAATAAGGGTCTAGTATCCAGAATATATAAGGAACTCTTACATCCTAAAACCAAAAAGAAAAAGAACACACTTTTTAAAATGGGCAAAGGACTTGCACAAATATTTCTCCAAAGAAGATATACAAGAAGCTAAAAATCACCTGGAAAGGTGCTCAACATAATTAGCCATCAGGGAAATGTAATTAAAACTTCAGTGAGATAGCACTTCACACCCACTAGGATGGCAATAATCCAAAATAAGGAAAACAGGGATTTCCCTGGTGGCACAGTGGTTAAGAATCCACCTGCCAATGCAGGGGACACAGGTTGGAGCCCTGGTCTGGGAAGATCCCACATGCCACAGAACAACTAAGCCCGTGCACCACAACTACTGAGCCTGTGCTCTAGAGCCCAAGAGCCACAACTACTGAGCCCACGTGCCCTAGAGCCCACATGCCGCAACCACTGAGCCCACGTGCTGCCACTACTGAAGCCCTTGTGCCTACAGCCTGTGCTCCGCAATGAGAGAAGCCACCACAATGAGAAGCCCGTGCACCGCAACGAAGAGTAGCCCCCACTCGCCGCAACTAGAGAAGAAGAAAAAAAAAAGGAAAACAAGTGTTGGTAAGGATGTGGAGAAGTTGAAACTCACCTACATTGTTGGGAATGTAAAATGGTGAAGCCACTGTGCAAAACTGTTTGGTGATACCTCAAAAATTTAAACATGGAATTCCCACATGACCCAGCAATTCCACTCCTAGGTATACACCCAAAAGAATTGAAAATACTCAAATCCTTGTACAAGAATCTTCATAGCAGCACTATTCACAATAGCCAAAAAATGGAAACAACCCAGATGTTCATTAACTGCTGAATGGATAAATAAGGTGTAGTTATATATATTCAAAGGACTATTAGTCATAAAAAGGCATGAAGTACTGCTGTATGCTACCATACGGATGAACCCTCAAAACACTTATGCTGTGTGAAAGAAGCCAGTCACAAAAGGTCATACACATTGTATCATTTCATGTATATGAGCTATCCAGAACAGGGACATCCACAGAAAGAGGAAGCAGACTGGTGGCTGCCAGGGGTAAGAGGAAATGGGGAGTAGAAGCATAGTGAGTACAGGACTGTATTTTGGGGTGATTAAAAGTTCTCAGAATCAGATAGATGTAGTGGTTGACAACACTGCAAATTTACTAAATGCCACTGAATTGTTCCGTTTAAATGGTTAATTTTGTTATGAATTTCACCTTAAGAAAAAAACTTAATTTTATAGGTAATGGTAAATAACAAAAGGGTTTAAAAGCAGGCAAATGCCCCAATTTCTTGTATTTATAAAGATCACTGCTCCTTTAGAAAATGGATTGTTGGCAATGGAGCTGGCAAGAGTAGAGGGAGAGGGGAATTCCCTGGTGGTCCAGTGGCTAAGACTGCGCGCTCCCAGGGCAGGGGGCCCAGGTTCGATCCCTGGTCAGGGAACTAGATCCCACATGTCACAACAAAGTGTTCACATGCCGCAACTAAAATATCCTGCATGTCGCAACTAAAAATGATCCCGTATGCCGCAAGGAACATCCAACATGCGGCAACGAAGATCCTGCTGCAACAAAGTGCAGCCAAATGAATAAATAAGTAAATAAATACATAAAAAAGAGTATATCCCCCCAAAATAATAAATAAATAAATAAAATTAAAAAAAAAATGAGTAGAGGGAGATATTTAGGTGGCTAGTACCGTCATCCAGATGGTGGCTGGCACCACCTTAACTTTGGTGCAAAGAATGGGATAGAGAGAAAACTTGTACGGAAGAATCAAATGATAAAGCGACAGATGAAAGAGGAGTCAAAGACGACTCAGGTTTTCAGGATGACACACTCATAGTGCACCATTTTACTGAGTTAAAAAGTAGGAGAGAAGACTAAGATTGGGTGGTAAGTTTATTTTTAGACTTGAGAGGTCTGTGAGACATCCAAGTGTAGTTACTAATTAGGAAACTGGAAATACAGATTTGAGAGTTGCTGTCGTTTTGTTGGCTAATGAAGCCATAGGAGAGGATGAGATTGCATAGGGAAAGAGCCTAGAAGAGAAGGAAAGAGAGCGTACAACAGAGCATGAAGGAACATCAAATGTAAGGTTAAACAGAAAAGGAGGAGCAAGCAGAGGGGAAAAAGATGTGCTGAAAAACGGTGGAAAGACAAGGAGAGCAAAATCTGGGGGTGGAGGGGAGAGACTGTTTTGAGGAGAATGAAGTGGTCAGTTGTAGTGAATACTTCTGAGAAGTGAAGTGTCCATTGGGTTTAGTAGCACAGGAGTAACTGTCAACCTTTCCATGGAAGGGTGGGGATGAAATCAGAATGACTAATTTGGAGAGTGGGAATTTGATTTCTTCACCCTCTTGACTTCCAGTTCCCTGCAGGGTTGCCCTAGATTCTGTTCTCCTGACTTATCTTGGTACCCCGTCCCACCAGTGCTGCCTAAAGAACTTATTTAATGCAGCCCCTATGCAATACTGCCACTGCAGGTTTTGCTCGTAACAACAAAATATACATTTCCTTTCTGCCACCTCAGCTACTGATGTTGTTTCTTGCTTCCTCTTATGCTCAAGTTTTCATGTCTGGAGAAAGCAGATTTGGGGACACTAGGATTGAGTCACTAGGAAGACTTTCTACTCTGTTTGTTTTTGTTTGTTTTCTTTCAGCACTATTTATTATTTTTAATTTATTTTGAGGGGCTGTGTTGGATATTTGTTGCTGCATGCGGGCTTTCTCTAGTTGTGGTGAGCGGGGGCTATGCTTCGTTGCGGTGCATGGGCTTCTCAGTGCCGAGGCTTCTCTTGTTGTGGGCCACAGGCTCTAGGCACAAGGGCTTCGGTAGTTGTGGCATGTGGGCTCAGTAGTTGTGGCACACGGGCTTAGTTGCTCCGCAGCATGTGGGATCTTCCTGGCCCAGGTCTTGAACCCATGTCCTCTGCATTGGCAGGCAGATTCCCAACCACTGCGCCACCTAGGATGTCCTGGCAGGCAAATTCTTAACCACTGTGCCACCAGGGAAGTCTGAAGATTTTTCCACTCTTCATTCCTCATTTCTTCCCTGGATGACTTTCTCTATGTCCCTCCCTCTTCTTAAAAGATAACAGACACTCTTCCCAGATTGGACATGGAAGCTATGGATAATTTTGTGTGTGGTCCAAGGGTTTGGCTGGCCAGGGAACACATTCAACCTTATTTTCCACTCCCTCACGCTAGGGCAAAGGCTACTACTCATACAAAGCCCCCATCAACAGGAGAGATGATTTACAATCAGCTTTCCAGGAAAAAGAAAAAAAAAAAGCCCTGATTTATACCATGTGCCAATTTCCGTGGTGTAAATACTTCCAACACAGCCAGTTTCAAGCTGCTGCAAGGTCATTGAACTCAGAGACAAGAGATGTGCAGAATCAGCTCTTACAGGTTGGTTCAAACTGAGTCAAACACCAATGCCCCCCTTCCTAACGTTAAACTTCTTCCTGGAAACTGGTCTTCTTTCTCCTCACCTACTCCTTCCAGAATTTATCAACAGATTTTGTTTAAGAAGCGTGCTTGGCACATAGGAGCTGCTCAATGGATATTTGCGGAATCAATGAAAGTATAAATGGAATCATTGTTGCTTGCTTCATTGACCTCATGTCTACAGTGAAGGAAAAGTAGTTGGTTTGAAAGGTACCCTGAATTAGAAAGGGCACTGCACTTGAAGTCAGAAAACTTAGGTTCAAGACCTGACCCTGTCCTGTAATATCTACCTCCCTTAGGGCAAGTCCCTTGATGGTTCTGGGCTTCATTTGGATCATCTACAAATGAGACTAAGAAGGACCTGCTACACAAAGTTGTTGTAAGGATCAAATGAAATAATATATAGTAAAAATTCTATGGTGCTATTTTACTGGTATCCCTGCCCAGCAGAACCTGAAATTTATAAAAGCTATGAATCAGTTTCTAAGGACATTCATCAGAAAGCAAAGTTTAATAAATGGAACTATAAATACAGGGTTGTGAGCACAGGCATTGGGTCAGACAGATGTGGGTCTGAATACAGATTCTACCACTTATTTGCTCTGTGACTGGAGGAAATCACACCCATAAAATGGAGATAATAATACCTGCTCCACAGGGTTTTGGCAAGAATTATAACTAGACAGTGTATCAGTCAAAATAGACTAAGTTATGCTGTCACGTCAAACAATAAATTATTTCCCAGTCATAATACATGTTCCCTGTGTTCACTGCAGATGACCTCGGGGTGGTGGGGATCTGCTCCACAATGCTTCAGGGTGCAGGTGGACAGAGCAGCCGCAATCTGGAACAGTATCAGCTGCCCAGGTAGAGGGAAAGAGGGTCTTACACCAGTATGGAAAAAATACACATCATTTCCACTTATATCTCCTTGGCCAGAACTAGTCATATACCTCCACTAACCCTAAGTTTTCAGGAACTACAGTCGTCCCTGAGATACTGAGACACAGCCAGAAATATTGGGTGGACAGGATAACGTAATCATACATGATAACCCTTGGCCCACTTAAGTGTTCCTTTCTTCCCTTTTTCTGTGTATGAAGGAATAGGATGATTTCAACCAAAAAGCTTGAAATTTAGTCGATCAGCATACATTGTGTGACTACTTAAGCGTTTCCCTTTGCAGCTGTATGAATGTGAAGGAGGGAGAAAAAGACCCTACTAGTTTAAAAATGGGCCCCAGAACGTCTTCAGAAAAAGAAGTGTATTTTATTTAACAGAAGGCTCAGAAAGCCATTTTGTTGTGGAAAAATAGCCTCACAGCAGGGTGGCTGGGCTAGAAGAGACCTCAAGCTAAATTACTGTCCATACTCCTTGAAGCAGCCTGGGACACTTTCTAGAAAAGAGATTCAAATATTTAATTTAAAATAATCTGCCATGGCTCACAGCCATGTAACTCCACCCCCAAATCGTCAACAAAAACCTGCTACACTTTGGGTAAGCAGTGTTTGCTATGGGGTGGAGAATTCAGAGAAAGTGTTTGTTGGGTTAATTTAGGACAAAAAGAAGAGAGAGCTTCAAGCTACATCAAGAATTTAGCAGAAAACTATTACGAGAAACAGAACCCCCGGAGAATTCTCAGTTATTCTGTGAGGAAATGCTGAGTTTTCCAGCCCAGTAAATGAGATATTTTAATTTAAATATTAAAGGAGAAAGTAGTTCCCCTAAGCTGAAGGAGATGGGGCTCTCCAGGCTGCTGCTAACAGATTTAAAAAACAAAGAGTATAGACCTCCAATATTGATGAGTTTCTTTGAGAATGCCGTTGGTTAGCATTTAAAAAATCATTAGTGAAGTTGATTTCTTCAAGAAACGTCAGCACCTTGTTAAGAACGATCCAGCGCAGGAAGCATTGAAATGAGTTCCCTGCAGTTCTGTCTATGACATGGTAGGAAGTCAGGCATGTTTCTCTCGGGCGAGGCTGGGAGCCAGCTCTGCATGTGTTCTTTGTTCCTGAGCATCCCTCTGCTTTCCTAGTAGTTATTTCCTTGACCCTCAGCCCCTCCAGGGCACTGCAGCCAGCACCATGAAAGGGGGTTAATTTACCTCCACATGCCATGTTTCTGCCTCCTGTCAAACAAAATTACATTTCCTGAAACCCAAGTGGAATTCAGGGTCATAATAAGCTTAGGTGTGGTGAACGTGAGAGGACTAGATTGTGTGCAGTATGAAAGGAAAATCCAAATGGAGTCGGTGTTGCTAAGAGAGCTCTCTAAAATGGAGCCGGAAAGTGTGACTATACCTGTCTCAGCCTGGATGGAATCTGACCTTTTGACCTGATGATGTCATCCAGAACACCTGCCAGAAACTCAAGATACTTATTGGACTCTTACCCTAAAATAACTTGTGACAGTCTATATACTTATGGGACCCGTACTCTAAAACAACTTGTGATTTCTTAAGGACAGTTATTTTCTGACTCCAGTTAGAGTCGATCACAGTTCTCTCCAGGCAGCTCTTAACAGTCTGGTGGCTTTTTGTTCTTTACAAGTCCCTGATGCTTTCTCTTCCTCAGAACACTCTTTCGGGGTTACCTGAATCTATGCCTCCTGAATTACAATTCTTAAGACTCCCAATAAACCCTCTTCTTATTTGTAGCCTCCTGTGTTATTTTTTGTTTTTGTTGAAGTAGAACAGAACTGGGTTCTGTGAAGAGGGTGCAGTAAAATAAAGATTTATGGAACTCTTCCTGAGGTTTTTTTTTTCTCTTTTGAGAGGGGACCCACTTAAATTTTTTGTGACATTCCAGCTTTTAAAAATATTTACCCATGTTTACCCGTGAAATCCTAAGAGGATTTATTGTGAGTTAAAGCAGGCTTGTCAGTGGAATCCCCTCCTCATAGATGCATAGCCAGGAAAGCCCTGCAGTGGGAAAAGGTTGCCTTGATCTCCCTGTCAGACCTTGAGGGCTTGCCCAGAAACTTTAGCCTCCGGAAGCACCTCTCTCTCTCTTTTAATTTTCATTGGAGAATAGTTGATTTACAATGTTGTGTTAGTTTCAGGTGTACAGCAAAGTGAATCAATTATCTATCTATATCTATCTCTACCTCTACCTCTATCTCTGTCTAATCTCCACTATTTTTTAGATTCTTTTGCATATAGGCCACCACAGAGTACTGAGTAGAGTTCCCTGTGCTATACAGGAGGTTCTTATTAGTTAGCTATTTTATATATAGTAGTGTGTCTATGTCAATCCCAATCTCCCAATTTATCCCTCCCCCACCTTATCCCCTCATAACCATAAGTTTGTTTTCTACATCTGTGACTCTGCTTCTGTTTTGTAAATAAGTTCATTTGTACCCTTTTTTTAGATTCCACGTATAAGTGATATCACATCATATTTGTCTTTCTGTGTCTGACTTACTTCACTCACTATGACAATCTCTAGGTCCATCCATGTTGCTGCAAATGGCATTATTTTGTTTTTTTTTTTAATGGCTGAGTAATATTCCATTGTATATATGTACCACATCTTCTTTATCCATTCATCTGTTGATGGGCATTTAGGTTGCTTCCATGTCCTGGATATTTTAAATAGTGCTGCAATAAACATTGGGGTGCATGTATCTTTTCAAACGATGCTGTTCTCCAGGTATATGCCGAGGAGTAGGATTACTGGGTCATATGGTAACTCTATTTTTAGTTTTTTAAGGAACCTCCATACTGTTCTCCATAGTGGCTGTACCAATTTACATTCCCACCAACAGTGTAAGAGGGTTCCCTTTTCTCCATACCCTCTCCAGCATTTGTTGTTTGTAGGTTTTTTGAGGTTGCCCATTCTAACCGATGTGAGGTGATACCTCATTGTAGTTTTGATTTGCATTTCTCTAATAGTTAATGATGTTGAGCATCTTTTCATGTGCTTTTGGGCCATCTGTATGTCTTTGAAGAAATGTCTATTTAGATCTTCTGCCATTTTTTGATTGGGTTGTTTGTTTTTTTGATATTGAGCTGAGCTGTTTGTATATATTCTGGAGATTAATCCCTTGTCAGTTGCTTCATTTGCAAATATTTTCTCCCTTTCTGAGGGTTGTCTTTTTGTTTTGTTTATGGTTTCCTTTTTTGTAAGCACTTCTCTTTTTACTTTCAATAAAAAGTCATTCTGGATTTTTATTTATTCTAAATAATCCTCAAAAAAACCCCACAAAAAACAAAAAACAAGCAAACAAAAAAACACCAAGCCCTTAAATTATTGTCAATGGCTTAA
This sequence comes from Hippopotamus amphibius kiboko, assembly GCF_030028045.1. Taxonomy (NCBI): domain Eukaryota; kingdom Metazoa; phylum Chordata; class Mammalia; order Artiodactyla; family Hippopotamidae; genus Hippopotamus; species Hippopotamus amphibius. The sequence goes on along the minus strand of NC_080188.1, from coordinate 138,640,968 downwards.
AAAAAACCCTTTCTTCTACTCACAACACTTCTGACACCAAATGTGTGTGTACGGGTTTCCCAGATCAAGCACCTCAACTCTCTGGCACCAAATGGGTGTCCTACAATTCAGTTCTGACACCAACTACCCATAGCTTGATCAGACCGCAGAGCTCAGGGCTCAGTCCCATAAGACTATTCCCCCCCCTTTAGAACTTTAGATGCCAATCACAAGTAGTGATCCCCAGGTTACCCACACTCTGTCCAACTTGGCTACAAATCGGGGGTTTCTATGACCCCCTCCTCAAGTTTGATAATTTGCTACAGCAGCTCACAGGCCTCAGGAACACACTTACTTATGTTTACTAGTTTATTATAAGTGATATAATAAAGGATAGAGATGAACAGCCAGGTGAAGAGGTCCATAAGGCAAGGACTAGGTCTGGAGCACAGGAGCTTCTGTCCCTATGGAGTTTGGGAACCCCAAATGAACCTTGTTGTTTAGGATTTTTATGGAAACTTCATTCCATAGGCATGATTGATTAAATCACTGGCTTTCGGTAATTAGTTCAGTCTCCAGCCCCTCTCCCCTCCCAGAGGTCAAGGTAGAAGAGTCAGGGACTAAATCAAATATTATAACAAAAGATGCTCCTATCACTCAGGAGGGTTTTGGAACCACAAAATTTTTGGAAGCTCTGTGCCAGGAACCAGGGACAGAGACCAAATACATGTTTCTTATTATGTCACAATGGCCAAGAAACCAGGGATGAAATAAAGTAGAGAGGAAAATAACCACAGGCTTCCTCCGCAACTCTTGGAGAGGCAAGAGACATGGAAATATCAGGGTGGGCTTTCCCCCTGCTCATCCTGCTTATCCTTGACCTCAGGATGGAGAGAGGCAGCACCTCTGCCTCCAGCCCAGGGCAGGACATCGAGGTCCGAGGGAGAGCAGCTCTGGGCACAGCACCAAACTGGGTACTGACCTGGCCGCTCTGGTACCTGGGAGTGACTTGCAAAAATGGGCTATCTGTTTACTCATTAAAGCTAGACCTTGGGCAGTTCCTTAACACTTACCAGTCTCAGTTTCCTCGGTTGAAAGATGGTACTGATAAAAAGAGCTCATAATCCCTTAACCAAGAAACTTGGGGCCAGATGTATCTTGGAATTCGGTTTTTCAGATCTGAGAAAGGTAATAAGGTGTCCTTAGCATTTATTTTCTGTATTATACAACACCCCCAGGGTGGGGTCTAGGGCAGTACCCCACAAACATACTGTGAAAGGCACTGGAGGACTGAGGGGTTTCCACTGAGGTCCTCGAAGTCCTTGTCCTCCACAGCTATTCCTCCCGTTCCCTTGCACACATGACCTTAGCCCCTAACAGCTCCTCTCTGCTTGATGAAATCCAATCTGCCCGAACCACGGCTGCTGGTGTGCACGAAGAATCCTCCCTCTTCCGAGACCCATCCTTGCCCAACTATCCCCGAGACTTGCTAAGTTAGGACTGATCCTCTTGCTAAAACCATTTTTAAAAATGCCTCCCTTCTCCCCAAGGCTGAACACTCCTTTCAGGGACTTCTCATGCCTGGAATTCTAGAATAAAGGCTTATGATGCCAGTGCTCTAGAATAAAGGCTTATGATGCCAGAAGGAAGTTGCCTTCCTTCTACAACACTCAGAATTCTATGTGACACACAGGGGCACCTGCAGTAAGGAAGGTGGATAAAAGCCATAAAGAACCTCCCAGAGGTAAGGTTTGCTGCCAAGGGACTTAGAAAAGCTTCCTGTATTCAGAGCTTTTGGGATTTTGGAAATGAGGATATGAGACTGAGGACCTATAGCACATATGAAAGTGCTTAGAATAGTGCTGGGCACGTGGCGCTTAATAAATGTTTGCCATGTTGATTACACTGAGAGGGTTCTGTGACTAAGGAACTGTTACTTTGGGAGCTCAGTTTCACAGGTGCACAGAGTGAGCGCAGCTTAGGGCAACATTATGGGAGAGGATATCCTGTGATCCCTGTGCCCTGAGAAACTGTGGGGAGTGAAGTTCTAGCCACGCCTGCACTCCAGCACCAGGCGGCCTGTTTGCAATGTGTCCTCAATAGCTCAAAATAAAGGTTCTGAATGCAGTCTGTCTCTAGAGGGCTCTGGTTTTTCACTTGTTAAATTATTTGTTTTTGCATAAGGCAATAGAAACAGAATCAGCTCCACAGCTTGCAGAGTGGCCCAGAATTCTTGGGCTTCCTTTTGGAGGTGGGAGGGCACAAAAATGGAAAGAATAAATTCCTTTGATACAGCATGGGAATGTAGAGTGCTGTGATCTTCAGTTGTCCTTCAAATTAAATACACTATAGAAGTAAACTCAGCCAAAAGTATTTTAAATATTTCCCATGATTTAATCATCTATTTACTAATTCATTTAACAGTCAGTGCTTTAGTGTCTGCTGTGGGCCAGGCACTGTTCTGTGCCTTGGGAATTCAGGGCTGAACAAAACAGACAAGGACTGAACAAAACAGACAAGGTCTGAATGGTTACGTCTTCCCCAAATTCATATGTTTGAAACCTAAGACCCAATGTGATGGTGTTAGAAGGTAGTGGTGGTGGGTGTCTTTGGGAGGTGATTAGATCATGAGGGTGGCGTCTTCGTGAATAGGATTAGTGCTCTTATTTTTTTTTTTTTCAAATAGAAAATATTTTATTTATCACATAATGTAGTTAGTTCTCTTCTCTTTTAAGAAGTGAGCTGAATTCCCTAAGACTCTTTCCAGGTTACATTTATTTTATTTTTTTTTATTTTTTGGGGGGTACACCAGGTTCAATCATCTGTTTTTATACACATATCCCTGTATTCCCTCCCTTCCTTGACTCCCCCCCCTCGAGTCCCCCCCACCATCCCCGCCCCAGTCCTCTAAGGCATCTTCCATAGGATTAGTGCTCTTATAAAAGAGATCTTACAGAGCTCCTTTGCCGCTTCTACTATGTGAGGACACAGAAGTCTTTGACCTGGAAGAGGGCTCTTACCTGATCATGCTGGTACCCTGATCTTGGACTTCCAGCCTTCAGAACTGTGAGCAATACATTTCTATTGTTTCAAAGCCACCCCGTCTTAAAAACTGGTATTTTATTATAACAGCCAAACGGACCAAGATAGTCCTCCTCTCTTGGAGTTTCCGTTCTAGCGAAGAGAATGGACTAAGGTAAATTATTTATTGTTGTAAGTGCTAGGAAGACAAGAAGGCAGAGTGATGGTGCTAGAAGTGACTGGAAACGGTTGTTTGGGATAGGGTGGTCAGGGAGAGTCTCTGTGAAGTTATCTTTAACAGTTGAGAAGGCTGAGAAGAAGTTGGCTCATGAAGAGCTCACAGAAGTAAGTTCTTGGAGGAAGGAAGAACAAGTGTAGCGGCCCTGAGGTGGAAAAGGCTTGAGATGTTTGGAGAAGGGCGAGGAGACATGTGGCTGGAGCAGGGTGAATGAGGGGAGGAGCTGCGGTTTGAGAGGGAGGCAGGGAATCGTGCAGGTAGGACCTGCAGGCCGTGCAAAGCAATGTGGATATTAGGTGCAATGAGTAGCCACTGAAGATGTGAGGAAAGAAAGAATATGCTCTGATTTATAATTACTTAAGGAGTATGAGAATTATTTTTGATAGTGTGATCTGGTCTATGATTTTTCTCACATCTATAATGGACTTTTAATTCATTAGAATTACTGTATCTGGTATTCTAGCAGTCACCCAGGTTACTAACACATTTTAACCTCCAAAACTAAATCATCCCCCATGTTATGAAAGCCTGTGATTATTGGAAATAAGGCACATGATCTAGCAAATGTGGCTTTTCTACTGTGCAAAATATCCTTACATGAAGCATATAAATATTTATCAAATACTGATTTAAGTAATGGTGTATGGAGCAAGATCTAAATGACATGAGCCCCTATATGCAAGCTGCGTAATATCTTGACTATTCAACTCTATTTGTCACAACTTAGCTTTCATTTCCCTTTTTGCTTTTAGGAAAAACTATTAACAAAAAGCCAAGCCATCCCTACCACCCCACACCTCCCCACGTCACTCCTGCACTTTTTTGGGGCCGCTAGAAGGCATGTGGGATCTTAGTTCCCTGACCAGGGATCCAACCCATGCCCCCTGCAGTAGAAGCGCGGAGTCTAAACCACTGGGCCATCAGAGAACTCCCAACTCCTGCACTTTTTTGATAAGTGAAGATTTTGACTCCGAGTCTCTTAGAGGTTGTGGAGAAGAAACAAGAGGAACATGAGAAGAGGTGTTCCGAATTCAGTGCAGTACCTGCCACTTTAAGACCTCTGACCACAGTCAACTTCTCACTCACCGCAAACTAGATAGCCAACGACTTTTCCTTCTTTCCAATGAAAGTGTTACCTACATAGGTATCTTTGTTTGCCTGGGAGACAAAACAGGTCACGTTAACAGTGAATTCTAGCTCTATGGCCCTCATCTCCACTCATGACAGTGGGACCTCTATTCTTCTCTAAGCTTCTCCCATCACCAGGACGTCTCTCACAGGCTCACAAACAAATGAGCTCAACCTCCACTGCCTGTTGAGGCCACCTCTGCCTGCACTTGTTCATGATGGCCCTTCTTCTGCTGTCAGAACCACTGGTCGATCTACTTTCAGAGGGCACCGTTGTGTCAGGCACTGCCGACCTGCACCAGCCCACAGCTGCTCTACTGTTGTCAAACAGCATTGCTGCCATACGCACTTTCAGTTTATGTGGTTGAGTTTTTTTTTTAGTCACTTCTTCCCCTTTCTGTCCTGCTTCATTTCTAGACTAGGCATGAGACGAGGGGAAAGTACAGACCGGGACTGGAAGGTAAATATAAATTGGTGATGCTTTTCTGAATTCATAACTGAACACTAAAGTTATGTAACTGCACCAATCCCAAATACCCATCTTCTCCACCTTTTAGTATTTGTGTTCTATGTGAATCACGTCTCTCTGAGTGACAGGCTGCTACTCCAAGATTATGAAAAAAAAAGCTATAAAAAGACTCTGGGTTCTATGTTGCTGGCCTTCTTTTTCCCTCATTTAGCTGCTTCGAGGAAAGCCATCTGCCATGATGTGCGCTGCCGTATGGAGGGGCCCATGTGGCAAGGAACGGAGGGAGGCCTCCAGCCAGTGGCCAGCAAGAAACTGAGGCCCTTAAGCCAACAACACACAGAGAACTGAATCCTACCAACAACCGTGTGAGTGAGCTTAGAAGCAGATCTGTTCCCAGTAGGTCCTTGAGATGACCATAGTCCTTGGTGTGGTCCATTTCCCCTACACAGCTGAACATGCCTGTCTCCCACCAATGGTTCTTCATATCCTCTTCAACAACAAGCTGCCTTCCCAACACATCGCGTCTCTGTGCCCATGTACATTCTAGGTCCTCTGTGTGAAACTCTTCCCTTCCTTCTCTCTCCCCTACCTTTTTGCTGTCTGCCAAGCTTCTAACTATCCTTCAAGTTTCAACTCAAGAACTGCCTCTGATATGAAGCCTTTCCTCGAGGTAGTCCTATGTTCCTTCTTCTATGTTTCCTTTGCCCCTTGTATAGTCCTCCATATAGCACTAATGACATTGAATTATAATTTTTCTATTCACTTATCTATTAATTAACTAGGCAGAAATTCTCCTAAGGGCAGGAACAATGTCGATTAGTATTTGGTTTCTCAGCACCTGTCACAGTGCCCCCAGGGCTTGGCTGGCACCACTGCATACTTGTAAAATGCACAAATTTAATACACAACTGCATACATAGTGGAAATGTTGACAGCTGGCAGGCAGAGTGGACTTATATCTTGTTATAGGTGCTCTTTTATTTGTACTCAAATTATTATGATAATGATGTGAAATGGCTGTTAGTGCAAATTCTAATTTAACAATTTTCTTCTGACTCACAGGTAACTTTTTCCTATTTAATATTACTAAATCATTGATATGCTGGGAAGATTACTCTTCTAAAGCTTAGTTGATATGTTTTTGATTAAAAACATTTAATTTGAAAGATATTTGTCAATATGTCTTTTTGTGTACCAAGCACTATCCAGGCAGGTGGAAAACATGTCCTATAGATTGACAGGAGTCAAGAATTATTTCCAAAACAACTGGAAAACCATTGTTAGTCAAATGTAAGTGTACATGAAAGAGTAAAATACAAAACTTAGGGTAGTCAACAAAAGGTTAGGTTTGTATTACTACTTTTTAAAGTTTGGGAACATCTGATTAAAGTAAGTGTGGATGATAAGAAGCGTGGAGGAAAGGACATCTGATTAATGCAAAATAATATGCACGAGCATTTTCTCCCTGAAAGTAGGTGTGGACCATGAAACTCTCAGTACCTGCTTGAGGAATCCTGGACATTTTATAAAATTATTTTTTCAGAAGGCATTTAAAAAAAAAAAAAAACAGAGGCCACAGTGGAAAGCATTCAATCTCAAAAAGAGATTAAATGAAGCAATCTACAGATTTGCAGAATAGAAAGTAGGAACAGAACAAGTGGAACAAAAGCTAACAAGCACTAAAATAACAACTAGAAATGACTGAGCATTTACTATGTCGCAGGCACTATGCTGGGTATTTTACAATAGTATCTCATTTAATTGCCACAAAATCCAACGAGGTAGGGGCTATTATTTTCCTCTTTCTAATGAGGAGGAATTCATCCTGTCAAGGTCATGCTTAAGTGACTCCAAAGCTAGCTCTCTTCACCACTTCACTAAGCAACCAACTATCTGAAACTTGCATACTTCAAAACAGAAAGTTCCTGAGCAATTGCGGACAGCCTGAGAACCTGCTACAGTTGGTATAACTGCTCTGATACAATTCATTTTGTCAACAGCATGTCATGGATGCCTGCTGGATGCCTGGCACTGTGCTCAGTGCTGGGATACAGAGATAATGTATCCAGGGTTCCTGAACTAGATGAAACTGGGGCGGGTAGTGACCCCAACAAAGGAACAAGGGTGACCCCGTGTGAAGGGTGGGCTCTCCACTAGGATGGAATCCAGATGTGAGAAGATCACTACTTCCCGATGGGTCTGTGGGAGAAGGGGATCAGTTCAGGCTGTTCAAATATGGACAGAAAGTCCAGATGAGAAGCATTGGATCTGGATGGTCAATCCAGCCACTCCTGGCTAAGGGCTTTTCCTGATGCTCTGATGTGGATGGTGTGCTAACTAAGAGCTGAAGCACCTGTTGCTATTCTTGCGTGTCTCCATTCAGTTGTCCCCATTTGCTAAATGTTGATTTTATAAGGCTCTATGTGCAAAGAATTCCATCAGATATTACTCATTAACTCAGGAAGTCATTCAATAAATATTTGAGGGCCTACTCTGCATTGAAGATATGGAAGTGGACAAGACAGACAACATTCCTGGTTTCCTGGAGCTTACATTCTGGCAAGGGAGGCGGTAAACAAATACCTAACTAAATAAATATGGTTGTTGCAGAGTGGGATGATTGCTGTTGTCAGGAGGGGACAATTTCCCCTTTCCTCTCTTGGTTCTTTTGGCTGGTTGAGTAACGAAAATGACATAAGACAGATTAACAGGAGAAAAACATTTAATTAAGACTGCAGAGAATCCACATAACACAAAAGATTCCAAAGACAGTCAGGCTAAATGAGCTCTACATGTCATTCCAGACTACAGAGAAAGGGGTAGAAGTCTGGGACTTCAAAGGGAAAGAAAGCAATTCACAGGAAGATGAAAAAGAGCAAACGTTTGGTAAACATATGTTTTCTGGGCTATACAGAAACAATAGGATGCAGAGCAGAATTTTAACAAACAGACTTTGTTGGGTTCCATGAAAGAAAAAGAAAAATGGAGTAGGTATTGCTAAGAGAGCTTTCTAAAATGGAGCCAAGAGGCTACTAAAGAAGTGCGGCTCATGCACATCTCAGCTGATGGAATCTGACCTTTTGACCTGATGAAGTCGTCCAGACATCCAGAACACCTGCCAAAAACTCAAGATATTAATTGAACGCTTACCCTAAAACAACTTGTGACAGTCTATCTATTTGTTGGAGTCCTACCCTAAAACAACTTGTGATTCCTTACGGACAAGTATTTTCTGACTGCAGTCAAAGTCATCACAATTCTTGCCAGGCTTGGTTTTTATTTTTGTTTTTTTATAAATTTATTTATTTATTTTAATTTATTTAGCACGGGCACTAGGCGCGTGGGCTTCAATAGTCGCGGCACATGGGCTCAATAGTTGTGGCGCACGGGCTTAGTTGCTCCATGGCATGTGGAATCTTCCCAGAGCAGGGCTCAAACCCATGTCTCCTGCATTGGCAGGTGGATTCTTTACCACGGCGCCACCTAGGAAGTCCTTTGCCAGGCTACTTTTAACAACCTCGTGGCTTTTGAGGCTTTTTTGGCTTTAACAACAATCCTGGACTCTTTCTTTTTCTCAGAACACTCTTTCAGGGTTATCCAAATCTGTATCTCCTGAATTGCAATTCTTAAGACCCCAAATAAACTCTTTCCTTATTTGCAGCCTCCTGCATTACTTTTTGGTTGACAGCTCTTCTCCGTCTACAACAAATAGTTCATGTTATAGTATACTTATCCGTGATGATAACTCCCTTCCTGGAGAAGGTCTTCTAATTCTTTTAGGCAGTTGGGGGGAGGTCAAAGTTTCTTCCTGAGTCTTCTGGGCCTTGATTGTTTTCAGCTCAAAATAATCCACATGCTTATAGCAACAGAAATCCTGGGCACTGAATTTCAATACAGTTGTCACCACTGCAGAGAACAGAGTAAGGAAATAGGACAGAAACAGGATGTCCTATAGAATATTCAGAAGGCTCTTAAACTTAGCTACTTTTCTCTCAAAAAAGGACGATAGCTTCATCTTTGCAACAAAGGCTCTAAATAGTAATGAAAGTTGTCATTACAAATGAATCTTGGCATTGTAACTCCTTTGAATTATCTCATGTTGTTCTATAGATATGCAGTTACAAGGCATTTTAAAAATCTTAGATTGGATGATGCAATCGTATCAGAGCTTCTTGAATGGACCAAGGAAGCACCAATGTTGTTTACTAGGAAGAAAATGCTTCATGAATAAACAGAAATCTCCAAAAAAAAAAAAAAAAAAGAAATTCACATACTAAAGTGGCACATCTTGGGGTGACTTATTCTGAACTACTGTATTATAAAAGAAATAAACAGTGTTGTCCAATAGAGGATAACTGAGGAAGGCTTCTTAGAAAGAGTGGTCAAGAAGGCACCTTTAAGAAGTGCGATCTGAGTGGAGATATGGATGTGAATGAGGTAGCCATGCCCGTAGCTGAGGGAGAAGCATTTTGGGCAGGTGGAACAGCCAGTGCAAAGACAGACCCTGAGGGGAGGTGCTTAAAATTGGAGAGTTTGCAGACCTCATTCGCATGCTCAGATGCATAGGACTAAGCTCTAGGCACCTGTTTTGTAATGGAGCTATAATAGGGCTTACTGTTATTTCATATACTAGCAACAGTGGTATAGCAATAAACAAAAGAGATTTTTAGTCCTCTTGTAAAAAAATTATTCATGTTCTGAAACTTACAAAAGGCCCGTTCTGCATGTTAACAAAAAAACAGAGTATATAACCAAAAGAGGTATCAGATATCATCTAATCCAACTCCTCATTTTATTTTTATTTTTTAAATTAAAAAAAAATTAACTAATTAGTTATTTTTTGGCAGTGTTGGGTTTTTGTTGCTGCACACAGGCTTCCTCTAGTTTCGGAGAGCCGAGGCCACTCTCTGTTGTGGTGACCAGGCTCCTCGTTGCTGTGGCTTCTCTTGTTGCAGAGCACGGGCTCTAGGTGAGTGGGCTTCAGTAGTTGCGGCACATAGGCTGAATAGCTGTGGCGCACGGGCCCAGTTGCTCTGGGGCATGTGGGATCTTCCTGGAGCAGGGATTGAACCCATGTCCCCTGCATTGGCAGGAGGACTCTCAACCACTGCGCACCTAGGAAGTCCCCCAACTCCTCATTTTAGAATTGAAAACAGAGGTCCAAAAAGGTGAAAGTCCCAGTCACACGACTTGATAGTGGCAGAGCTGAGATTAGAACTCCAAATTTGAAACTCCATATGCTTTTTCCTTAGCAGGTAAGGGATGAAATATTTGTAACTGGCAGGTACTCAAACGATTTGTATTACATATTTGTTTTGAAAATGATAAACCAGAGTTTCCTCCTCTTAATTTCTCCCACTTAGTCTTCCATCTAGCTTGAAGCTCTCCCAAATTCAGTTGCTAAAAAGGGAACCAACTTTGACTAAGGTGTTCACCCTCTTACCTGAATGTGCAGACCTTTGACTTACTTACCAGTTCCCAGAGTATCAGAAAGAGCAGGCACCCTTGAAGAAACGGAAGAGACCTTCTTAGGAGGAGCAAAAGGAAATGTCGCTTACGTGGGGTGAGGGGTCAGCGAGGGCAAGACATTTGTGAGACCACTGCCCCCAAGCCTGATGCCTTAGGCCCACAACTGGCTTGGATGAGTTCAGATTCGTGCATGGTATTAAACTCTGGGGCTTATGTCCTTCCCACTGGGGCCCTTGCTGCTCTTTGGTGCGGACAGTGAAGTAAACCGAAAGGAGGCGCATACGTAGAAAACGCAGCATTTCCTCTCAGATGCCAGGTAGTCATACTCAAAGGTATTAAAGGAAGGCGTACGTGAGAAGAGGCTGGTCCTTTCCTAGTAGTAATGACTTGGGCAAGTTGCTTAATTTCTCTGAGCCTCCGTTTTTCCATCCATCAAACAAAACAAACATCCCACTTCGGACGATTTCGCAATCCTGACAGCCGCCGGGCGGAGCCGCAGGACGCTGGACCAACAGTCGGGTCCCAGCAGGTTGAAGAGCAGGGCGAGGGATACGCCCCCTTCGCCCACGACTCCCGTACTCCGATTGGTCCTCTTCGGAGGGGGAGGGACAGGACCGCCCCCGCGGTGGGCGGGGCCCGGGCGCGTCGCGCTATCCCTGCGCCTCTCAGGCGGCGGGGCTCGGCACTCCCGCTGGGGTCACGGCCATGGCCGGGTGTGCTCGCGGGTCTGCGCGTGTCGCGCTCGCCTTCCTGCTGGCGCCCGCGCTGGTGGCCCTGCTGGTGGCGCCGGCGCGGGGCCGGGGCGGCCGGGGCCACGGGGACTGGGGCGCCGTCAAGCTGCTGCCGCTGCTGCCGCCGCTGCCGCCGCGTGAGGACGCGGCGCTGGTGGCCCGCTTCGTGACGAACGTCTGCGACTGGGGCGCGCTGGCCACCGTCGCCACGCAGGAGGGGGTGCGCGGCCGGCCCTTCGCCGACGTCTTATCGCTCAGCGACGGGCTCCCGGGCAAGGGCAGCGGCGTGCCCTACTTCTACCTCAGCCCGCTGCAGCAGTCGGTGGCCAACCTGAAGGTGAGCGCGAGGGGGCGGCGTGGCTCCGCGAGCCCGAGCGCGAGCCTTTCTCCTGTCGCCTACAGTCCGCCCGGGAAGGCGGGCCGGCCTCGCAGAGATAAGAGTTTGAACCCAGCCCGACCCCCTGCCTCTCCTCTCCGGCTCTGGCCTGGCGGACACTGCAGCTTTCCGGTTGTTGAGCACCTGAATACCGGGGATTCCACACACGCCCTCGCCACCGCGCGCCTCGCACTGGGGGTGAATTCTTTACCAGCGCCTGGAGCACTTCTCACCCCTGCCCGGTCTCGGGGCACGGTGTCTCATTAACTGGGCTCTTATTATTAAAAGTTCTGCAGGGTGTAGAGACTGCTGGGTAGTTTAGCGCTTTGTGTAAGTGGCTTCGGGATTCCTCTTTCTTACTCCTGAAATAGGAATTTTCCTTTCAGCGGCATAAAGCGAATGGACAGCTTCGTGAATGATTACTGCAGTCTTTAGGGCTGGTGTGCACATCAGCTTCCCCGTCAGGGAGCAGACCTGTTGGAGGGCCATGTCCTCACCCTTTGCCCACCTTTTGGGTCAGGGCCAGGTTAACACCTCTCTGGTGGACCCCCGCTATGTCAAGAGTGGTGTCACAGCTTGGAAGACTGGGGACATACTGAGTCCAGGAATGGATCCTTACTTGGGGAAGGTTTTTGTTTGTTTGTTTGTTTTTAAAATTTTTGTCTGCGTGGGATCTTAGTTGTGGCCTGCGGACTCAGTAGTTGTGGCGCACAGGCTTAGCTACTCTGCGACAAGTGGGATCTTAGTTCCCTGACCAGGGATCCAGGGATCAAAACCCCATTCCCTGCATTGAAAGACAGATTGTTTACCACTGGACCACCAGGGAAGTCCCGGGGAAGGTTCTTTTTGATAAAAGATCCCAGATTTGAGGTTGACATTGTTGATGGAGATAAGATGAAAGTACCTGGTATTTGATGAAGGACTTACCGTGTGCCAGGCTGACCTTTCCATTCATCTTCCATTGGTAGTCTCTTTTAATAACGCTTTGAGGTGGGTATTACCATCCTCATTCTTCAGATGAGGAACTTGAGGCTTAGATAGGTTCAGTAATTTGCCCAAAGCCTGTGGCCCCTCTTGAATTTCACCCCAGGTCCATCTGTCTTCAAAACTCAGGTCACAGACTGGTGGCCCATGAGCTGATCAGGCCCACAGACTGGTTTTCTTTGGCCCATGCAGTTTTTTGTTTTGTTTTTAATACATTTGAATTAATTACCAACATTCAAATATGGAGATTGCAGCTAAAAGTCTGAGTTTCTAACTTATTGAAAAATTGGAAGATCTGTGGCTCTGGGGGCCTGCATTCTCTGAGAAAAACCAGAAGCAGCTGCCTCCTTTAGCCAAGGCACAAACACCCTCATTCACCATTTTCTTATTTATTGCCAGCCCGCTCCACTCCCTTAGACATTTGCTCAGAGCAAGCACATTCCACTCCCATCAGTGGTGTTCAAACTTGGCTGCAAATAAGTCATCTGAGAAGACTTTTAAAAATGCAATTCCTAGGCATTTTACTGAAAACACATTTTATTAAAAAATGCTCCCCCCCAATCCCTCCCTGATCCTTCTAATATTGGGGGAGGGGGAGCCAGTGAGAACCACTGCTATACATGAATATATTAAAATTTTGTTGATATTATCTTTCTCATTTTAGGAAATGAGGAAACTCCAACTGGGAGGTGCAGAAACTCACTCGTGACTAGTCAGCTAATGGCTGTCAGATGGAACTTGAGCTTAGTTAGGTCTTTGACGTCTCTAGAAAAAGACAGTGGTGAGGCACTTACCCAGGATTTCAGGTTCATGATGGCAGTGAAAAGACATGGCCAAATCAGAATTAGTCTGACTCTGATGCCATCAGTTAACCAATCAAAGCAATTTTCTGCTTTCTGCTTTTCCTCCTTCTGACCTCTGTCGTCTTCTTGTCTGCTCCTGTCCACTCTGCCCTCCAGATTTACTTGAACAGAATACCACTCAACCTTGCCCTCTGCCCAGAAACCTTTAACAACATCTGGCTGCCTAGAGTTGCATAAGATTCACCTAGGTGCTTGTTAAAAATGCAGATACCTGGGCTGGGAATGGAACCCAGAAATCAGCTTTTTTTTTTAAAGATTGATTGATTGATTGATTGATTTGCTGCATTGGGTCTTCGTTGCTGCATGTGGGCTTTCTCTAGTTGTGGCAAGCAGGGGCTACTCTTCGTTGTGCGCAGGCTTCTCATTGTGGTGGCTTGTCTTGTTGCAGAGCATGGGCTCTAGGCACGCAGGCTTCAGTAGTTGTGGCTCGTGGGCTCTAGAGTGCAGACACAGTAGTTGTGGTGCATGGACTTAGTTGCTCCACGACATGTGGGATCTTCCTGGACCAGGGCTCAAACCTGTGTCGCCTGCATTGCCAGGCAGATTCTTGACCACTGTACCATCAGGGAAGTCCAAAATCAGCATTTTTAGCAAGCTCTCCAGGCAAGTGGTTCTTGGAAAGCACCGACAGATGCCAGCCTACAAAATGCAATGTTGACTCCTTAGCTTGGAGTTGAACCCTTACTACCTGCAACCTCCAACCTCCCCTACATTGTCCCCAACCCCCTCCCCTCAGGAAGCCTTTCTTTCAAGCAAATTGGGTTTTCACTACTCACAGTCACGTCTTACACTTTCCCTGTCCTGTGTTTTTTCAGTTACTGTTCCCTTTACCTTTAATATGTCTTCCCACTTTTGTGCTGATTTTGACTATCTTATAAGGCTCTCTGGAGTTTCCATATCACTCCAGGCTGTGCTGACATCTCCTTACACCGAACTTCAAATACACTTAACTGTGCCATTCACTTGGCAATTAGTTATGTGCTGCTTTTTGACCTCTTCTGTGTCTTTGTTTTGCATTTTTAAAGTTTATTTATGTCTGAATTTTCAACCAGATAATAAACTCACAGAGAAGGGAAAGAACTTATCTGAGTCTCCCCCTCCCCTATTTTTGGTATCCTTTAGTGCTTAATAGTTTGTTGACAGCAGATTTTTGGCCTGATGATTCCAAAGAGATCTCCTTATGACTCACTGTTTTGATGGGTCACTGTGAGATGGCAAAATTCCCCACACAAGACACTTGGGGTTTAAAACACTAAATGCAGCATGTGAATTTTGCTGTACTATGTCAACAATGCCTTTTATGAAGCTGATTTCTGAATAGGAAAGAATTAGGAATTTTGCTAGCATCACATTTTAAATCTAAGAATTCTCGTATTGCTAGAACAGGAATGAGCAAATTCTCCAGTTTTGAAATCACATGACAATTTCTGCTAGCATAAGATAACCAAGAAGCATGATTCAGCTACTTTCTTGCTTAAATTGTACAATTAGCTAGTTGAGCCACCATGGTGGTATTTTTATGCACTAGTTTCACATTAGTCTAATCCTTTAGATCTTTCAATGAAGACTGGAGATCAGCCTTGTATTTGGGTGGTACTGTGATTATAATTCTTCTGGTGAATATGGGACACATTAAGAGTTTAAGGGAAAAAAGGGTTAAAATAATTCTTACCAAGTCAGTTAATTTTAAATATGAAACAACCTCCCAGACACCTTTTTTTGGAGAGAGGGTCAAGATCAGTCTCTATCCAAGTAATAATTTTCCCAAGTGGAAGGTGGTATTTTGCAATTCATTGTTTCATGGAAGAACGGTCAGGCTCTGGGGACAGTGTGTATGCAACTTGTGAAATTTATTACCTCTCCAGAGACAATATTTCACATGAGAGGTCTTCATTTTCTCTCTACAGGAGAATCCATATGCTACGCTGACCATGTCTTTGGCAGAGACTAGTTTCTGCAGGAAATATGGATTTGATCCCCAAAGTCCCCTCTGTGCTCACATAATACTATCAGGAACTGTTATCAAGGTAAATAGTTATCCTACAAGAACAGATACTGGTTTTAGAAGAGCATCATGTTATTAACAATGGAGGAAGAAATATTTCGAGAATAAAATAAAATTGCTTTGTGATTGAGATAAAGAGTTAGAATATGTTCTAATATGTAATTTCATAAAAAGTAAAGGTTTTAATCGATTACTTTCATATAGGTGTTCAATAAGATATTTCTTTTTTTTTTTATAAATTTATTTATTTATTTAATTTATTTATTGGCTGCGTTGGGTCTTCGTTGCTGCACACGGGCTTTCTCTAGTTTCTGCGAGCGGGGGCTACTCTTCATTGTGGTGCATAGACTTCTCATTGTAGTGGCTTCTCTTGTTGTGGAGCACGGGCCCTAGGCACATGGGCTTCAGCAGTTGCCGCACATGAGCTCAGTAGTTGTGGCTCATGGGCTCTAGAGCACAGGCTCAATAGTTGTGGTGCACGGACTTAGTTGCTCCGCAGCATGTGGAATCTTCCCAGAGCAGGGCTCGAACCCGTGTCCCCTGCATTGTCAGGCGGGTTCTTTACCACTGCGCCACCTAGGAAGTCCTCAGTAAGATATTTCTGAGGAAAATGAACTATTTTTTGAAGCTGAACAGATGTAACAGGTATTAAGTGCCTATATAAGGAACATCTACTCAACCAAAGTTCATACTCCTGATCATGTTGTATGCTGTACAGTATTTCCCATGTTTGGGTTCCTTGTCTCCATATTTTAACAGTGGCTTAGAGCAGAGAGCGGACTAAGTAGGTTAAAAGGGGAATATTCATTACTGAATACTAGAAGTGAATTTAGACAGTTTGGGGTGGGTGCTAGAGGGGAGACGTTCAATGAAACCGTGGCAAGGGCAGAGGGCGAGGTGTTATGAGAACTGATGCGATCGCCAAGCCAGCAGACCGGCTTTTTGACCTTGTCAATCATGAATACCTCAGGTACATTTCATTTGTGATCTCGGAATTCCATGGGGCTGCATCTCTGGAGCTGAGTGTCCTTCACTGGCAAGAGAAAGGAGGGGGGCAGCAGATGTTCTTGAGTTCCATTGCGCTTCTTCTGAAGACTTTTATCCTTTGCCTGCACTCACCTTTGTGTTTAACATGTGCAGGTTATGGGATAAAAGTACTCATGTTACATAGCATAACCACCAGCAAGTAACATTTTATTATAGTACTTTGTGCCAATTACTCTGAGAGCTCAAAATTGCTGTTTAGCAGTGAAAATTGGTACTCACGGTGGTTTCCCACTTCATTATAGTACATGTTATCATCCACATTTGGACTCTCCCTTGTTCTCTGCATTTCTTCAAGCTTCCTTTACTTCGTCTTGATTCCCTAAGATCAGAATTTATAGTAGATCTTGAAAGTTCTTAGCACAAGGAAAAAAAAAATGAAAAAGTAAAAAGATGAGAAAAAAAAATGTAGCTGTGTGGTGTTGGATATTAACTAAACTTGTGATTATTTTGGAACGTGTGCACATGTGAAATCGTTATGTCGTTCACCTAAAACTAATACAATGCTATATGTCAATTATAGATCAATAATTAATTTTAAAAATAAAAATTAAAGACATCAGGATTTATAACTAAACTCCTTAGGATTTGTAGAATGCTGGAATCACACATTTTTAACAGCCGAGAAAACAAAATGTCACTGCTATGAGTAGGTTTATCTTACATATGTCTTTTAGGTGAGTGAAGCAGAAATGGATGTTGCAAAGAATTCATTGTTCATTCGACACCCAGAGATGAAAACCTGGCCATCCAGCCATAATTGGTTCTTCGCTAAGTTAAATATAACCAATATCTGGGTCCTGGACTACTTTGGTGGACCAAAAATAGTGACGCCTGAAGAATATTATAATGCCACATTTCAGTAAGTATTTACACATCTTTCATCTTTCTAATATTATAGCCCTTATCAGTGGTTCTCAACCTTCTAAAGCAAGGGGGTCGGGCTTCCTAGGTGGCGCAGTGGTTGGGAATCCGCCTGCCAATGTAGAGGACAGGAGTTCAATCCCTGCTCCAGGAAGATCCCACATGCCGTGGAGCAACTAAGCCCGTGTGCCAAAAAAAACAAAAACAAAAACAAAAACAAAACAACAAAAAAAAAACCATTAAAAAAAAAATAAAAATAAAGCAAGGGGGTCGTATGACCCCCCCCCCCCAGGAATAATATATATATGTATTTTTAAAATTTATTTTTGGCTGCATCAGGTCTTCGTTGCAGTATGCAGAATCTTTTGTTGCAGCGTGTAGGCTTCTCTCTAGTGGTGGCATGTGGGTTTTCTCTTCTCTAGTTGTGGTGCACGGGCTCCAGGGCACGTGGGCTCTCTCGTTGAGGCATGCAGGCTCAGTAGTTGCGGCACGCAGGCTTAGTTGCCCTGAGGCGTGTGGGATCTTAGTTCCCTGACCAGGGATCAAACCTGCATCCCCTGCATTGCAGGGTGGATTCTTTACCACTGGACCACCTGGGAATTCCTGGAATAATATTTTTTAAACACATAAAGTACATAGGATTACAAAAGAAACCAACTATATTGAAATACATTTATAAAAATATTTTATAAAATGTGTGGTGTAGTAATATGTGAGTCCATAACTTTTCTGTACTTTCAGAGTAGTGAGAACTGAATATTTTAAGACATCTGCAGCACCTCTACCATGATGTGAAAGTATCCGTGATGTCTGTATTTCTGTTGGTGGCTGTCACAGATAAGCTGTCACCACTGTGGTTTATTGCCTTCATTCATCATTGAAGAAAATGATCCGTTCGGTTAGAACTTAATGAAAATGAAAACTGTTTTCCATCCCAGTTTTTCCCATCTCAGACCCCCCTCCCCCAACTCTGTCTACGAACTAGGACACCGGGTGGAGACCCCGTTTTAAAGCTGTGCTTTGGGGCCCCGGGTGGAACCCAGTTCTGACCCGTGATGGCATTTTCTCACAAAAATCAGACCTGGGTGCTTCTGGACTGGGGGGGTGTGTGGTGTGTCCTGCCGGGAAGCAGACACTTGGAGGGGAGGAGCCATGGAAGAGAATGAAGCAGAACATAATGTGAAGATGGGGAAGGGACAGGAAAGAAGTGTGCGATCAGAGTCCTTGATGTTAGGTCAGGGTTCAAATGAAGGAATACATGGGACTGGTTCTTTTCCCAGGCGACCCAGGTCACTCTGGCGTGGCTGGCAGTCTCAAGGTCTAGCAGACGCTGATGACAATAACAGTAGCTGCAGCGTGTGTTGAGCATTGCTGGTTGGAGCTGTACTGGCGGCTTTACATGTCTGAACCCACTGAGCCCTTACTGCAGTCTGATGAGTTAGGTAGTGTTTTTCTTCATCTAGGAGATGGAGAGCTGATGTACAGAAAGAAGGAAACTGGCCTAAAGCCTTACAGCCAGTAAGCAATGGTGCTGGGGTTCAAACGTCTGCATTCCAGCTCCAGAGCCCTCAACTTGCTTCTAACCAGTATGTTTTGCTGCCCCTCTGGTTACCTTACTGGTAGCTGGCCAATTCCAGTGTAATCAAAAAAAAATTTTTTTTTTCAGATCTTTATTGGAGTATAATTGCGTTACACTGTTGTGCCAGTTTCTGCTGTACAACAAAGTGAATCAGCTGTATTTATACATATATGCCCATATCCCCTCCCTCTTGAGTCTCCCTCCCACCTTCCCTATCCCACCCCTCTAGGTGATCACCAATCATCGAGTTGATCTCCCTGTGTTATGCAGCAGCTTCTCATTAGCTATCTATTTTACCTTTGGTAGCGTGTGTGTGTGTGTGTGTGTGTGTGTGTGTGTGTGTGTGTGTGTGTATTTTTTAAAGATTTATTATTTTATTTATTTATTTATTTATGGCTGCGTTGGGGTCATTGTTGCTGCACGCGGACTTTCTCTAGTTGTGGTGAGCAAGGGCTACTCTTCATTCCAGCGCATGGGCTTCTCATTGCAGTGGCTTCTCTTGTTGCAGAGCACGGGCTCTAGGCTCTCGGGCTTCCAGCTCACGGGCTTAGTTGCTCCGAGGCATGTGGGATCTTCCCGGCCCAGGGCTCGAGTCCGTGTCCCTTACATTGGCAGGCAGATTCTTAAACACTGCGCATCTTTTTGAATTATGGTTTTCTCTGGGTATAAGCACAGTAGAAGGATTGTTGAGTCATATGGTAGTTCTATTTTTGGTTTTTTAAGAAACCTCCATACTGTTCTCCACAGGGGCTGTACCAATTTATATCCCCACCAACAGTGCAAGAGGGTTCCCTTTTCTCCACACCCTCTCCAGCGTTTATTGTTTTTAGATATTTTGGTGATGGCCATTCTGACCAACTCCAGTGTAATGTAAACTTTTTCTGCTTGTAACAGACTGACCGCTGATTGTGGAGTTTAGGGTGAGGATGCTAAGCTAGACCGTAGGTTGCAGCTCAGGTTTGGGCTTACATTCTCAGCATTCGTCTGTGGTGAACTGTTGACTTTCTACCATGATTGTAAATCTCTTCACAGCAAAGCTCAGGTTTCAGTTTTGGTTTTTCATTCCGAACTGGACCTAGGACAGTGCATGGCAGGGAGCAGGTGTTTAATAAATCCTGGTTACTTGTCAGGCTGATCCTTTGAGGCAAAGATTCTCGACTTTGTTTGAATAAAGAATCCAGCATCATGGCGTTTATTCTGCTGCCGTGCACGCAGGAGAAGAGGCCAAGGCCAGTGATTGTCTTCTGGACCCAAAAAGCCATCTTACTTTACAGGAAGATAGAGGTAGCAATTACAACATTATGGCCGGACAACAAATTATCAAGGAGGATGGCCAGTAAGATGCCAGGCCTGCTCTTTGAGGTTCAAGTGCACTTTTACAGGACATAACAACCTCTGAAGTACAGTTATCTTTGTATAAATAACATGCCCAAGGGCAACACTTGCTTTTTTTGTTTGTTTGTTTTTGTGGGGTTTTTTTTGCTTTATTTTATTTTAATTTTGAAGCATTTCAGATGCATGGAAAAGCACAGAAAATAATATGATAGATCAAATTCCATTTTTAAAAAGCAAAGAATTTATCGATGCAACATTCAGGATAGGGCTTACCTCTGGGCTGAAAGACAAGAACTGGGGAAAGGGGACATAGGTAGCAAAAGGGTGTTGGAGGGGTCACCAGGCTCATTTTTAAGTTATACTTCATAAGTCATATATTTGTTGCATAAATCACTCTGTGTATGCTTGTTTTTAAAAAAATATTTATTTATTTATTTATTTATTTATTTATTTGGTTGCACTGGGTGTTAGTTGTGGCAGGTGGGCTCTTAGTTGTGGCATGTGGGATCTAGCTTCCTGATCAGGGATTGAACCCGGGCCCCCACCTTGGGAGTGTGGAGTCTTATCCACTGCACCACCAGGGAAGTCTCAATGCTTGCTTTAATAACAAAATAAAACTGGGTTTTCCCATAAGTCTCCATGCTGAATAAGTGAGTAAAATAGATAAATTTGAGGTTTCCATTTTATTAACACAGATGAGTGGGCCTTTTCTGCCCTGGCTGGGCACTGGCTGATTACTGCTCTTTTGCCCTAATGTTCGGGACCCCTTCTGTTCTCGACTGTTTTTGTCTTTTAAATCTTCAGATATTCTTGAATGAGATGATCACAGCAGCCACGGCTGCTCATTAATATTTAGTCCTGGCAGCGTTTGCTAAAGTGTGTCAGCATCATACTTGGAGAGGAGGGATGATGGCTGAGATGAAGATTCCTAGGTCTGACCCTAAACCAGAACTCAGGCATCTGCATTTTAGCAAGCTCAGATGATTCTTTTACTATACTAAAGTGGCTGAAATTAACTTGAGATCTTAAACTTTCAGATCAGAAGTTTCTCTAGTCCTTTCCTAGAATGAATTAACTTTTATGATTTGTCAACTCAGTTTAATGAAATAATTTTTCTTCCTCTCTCTTCCCCTCTCCAGGTGAAGCAGCATATGGTGAATGTAACCTTATGTACAAAGTTTCTTAGGAAGTTTCATACAGACTTGAAGTGCTTAATGTTTCTCTATGGAAAGTTTCCCAGAAGATTAGCCAGTTTTCTTTCCTTGCTTGCTTACTTACAGAATTGAGTTGGATTGTTACTGCATTTCTTGGAAGGTGAGATTTTGCTGGATATTTTCATATTTTGAAGCCATTTTCATAGAGACATGTCTTTCATTATGATCAAAGAAGTTTTGTTCCATTGATTCCAAATACTTTGCCAACAGTGCTCCTTGAAGAGGAGCAGGTACCAGTTATAGGATGCCCATTGGCATTTGAAAGTATGTGTTCTTAATTCCTGAAAACCACTGTGCTGGGGAGAGGGGTCACGCCCCTACAACTGCTGCCTGAGCCTGTGTGAAGGGCGTGGCTGCTCTTACAGTGCACCTGAATAAATCTTGCCAAGACAGACGGTGATGAAACTCAAATGGAGCATCTCACTCATGGTCCATTTATGTCTGACAGTCCTGGGTGTTATTGATCCAACACAAGGCAAGACTATTTCTTATAAAGAACTTAAAAAAAAAAAACTTTTCAAGTCTAAAGTGATAATTATCTAGAACAAAGTTCATAAAACTTCCTTAATTTGATTTAATTAAAGAAGTTCTTATTTTTTTTTTTGCCCCAAAATGGGACTGTGAAAGAAAGAAAAGAAAGGAGGGGATTTTGTGTGTAAGTTGTTTCTGGTGTTCTTTTATAAGCTAAGTTAACCCAGACGTGGACCAACTTAAACCAGGGCCAAAGTCCATCTCTCAACCACTGTCTGTAGCTTTTTTTCTAATGGTATTCAGCAAAGACCTAAGCCTTCCTCAACTGCTTCAAATCTCTAAATGGCTTCTAATGCTGTTACTACCTAAATCAGATCATCAGAGGGAAGACAACATGACTTTTGAAAAAGAAATCACATTTCTTCAGAAGGGAAAACATGGTTTGCTTTTATTACCTATATACATGATTTCAGAAGACTCTGTGAGATCCTTTATAAAGAGGTGTGTCAGGAATCAAGCAACTGAATCCTTATATGGCTAAGAGAGAGGAAGTCGAATATGAGTTTGAAGACTACAAAATGAACTCATCTGAAATCCAGCAAACAGCTTCTCTTTAAGAAAATGCTGTATCTTAAGCTTGGTAGAGTGGGTTTCTTATTCAAAGCATTAATAATTAAAAGCATTATTTTCATGAAATGTGTTGGGTTTATTTTCTTACACAGAGATGTTAATATTTATTACACGTTTTTTCACTGTCCGTGGTCAAAACCCTTTTGTGGTTTTATTTTAGCAGGCTGTTAAATCAACTTCTGACTGCTTCAAAGCTGAAGGTGAATAATTTGACTCTTTCCTGTTGGTAAACAGCTCATTGTGTCTTAAAATTTGGGGGTTGGCCAGAATGGAGACTTTGTCAAGGGTCTTCCCTCAGGGCCTTCAGTGCCAAGGTACCTTGTGATAGAATTAGGTTGAGAGTGTCTATCTGTATCTCTCCCTTTACCCAGTTATTGTGAGTTATCTCTTCATCATTTGGTACCATGTAAAAACAGGTAAGATCCAAATATCACAGAGGAGAGTGAACCACTTTTTCACAGAAGGTGCTGCAGATTCCTTTATAACTGAAGGTGCAGATGAAGTCCCCATTGTGTTCTGATTGACCACCGGAGGGCACTGTGGACCACTTTTTGTGCAGATGCTGGTTTCTTGTACATTAATCTGCTTATATGCAGGGATAGTTCCAAGACCCACCGCCTCCCCTACCCCCCACCTCTCCTGCCCCCGGCAGATGCCTGAGACCCAGAATAGTACCAAATCTATGTATACTATGTTTTTTTCCTATACATACCTATCATAAAGGTTAATTTATAAATTAGGCAAAGTAAGAGACTATCTGAATTGCCAGTGTCACTACTCTTGTGCTTTGGGACCATTATTAAGTAAAATAAGGGTAACTTGAACACAAGCACTGTGATACCAAGACAGTTGATCTGATAATCCTGTTTGCTACTAAGTGTTGGGTAGTACATACAGCGTGGATTCCCTGAACAAAGGGATGATTCGTGGTGGAAGATTTCATCATGCTACTCAAAACAGCATGCACAATTTAAAACTGATGAATTGTTTATTTCTGGAATTCTTCACTTAATATTTTATGAATGAGGTTGGCCCCTGGTAACCAAAACTGCAGAAAGCAAAACCATGGATAAGAGGGGACTACGGTACAGCAGAGCTGATATACCCACCGTGGGCTGGGGTGGGGGTGATGGCCTTGATGAGATGACCCTGGAGTAAAGGCAGCCCAGCAGGGCAAGAGGAGAAGCGGAGGCCTGGTCTTCTGCTGCTGCCGATTGGCTTTCATGGATTTACCCCTCCCTATCATGTGCTTCATGACCTGCTGCAGAAATGGAGCAGAGCCCTGACCTGAACCAGACAGGGGATGAGTGTCTTGTATGGGGACTAACTTTGGCCCAGAGGGCAAGGCAGGCCCTGATCAAGAGAAGAGAAAATTAGAAGTAGGAAGAGGGAGCTGCCAAAGAACCCAGAGCTGCTGAGTCCAGGGGGCTGCGCTTGGCGGATGTTGTCTTGGCCTTGGATCTGTGCTCAGCTGGTCAAGACCATTTATCTTTACCAGACTGTGGCCAATAGCCGCGGTTCATCCTGTCTATTAGTCTAGGTTCATATTCCTTTCAAGTATGAGGTGGAGTGGAGAAAAATCCTTTATGATATGAAGCAGGGCTCCATGAGAGCGATGCATACATATTCTAACTGGAAGTTGTTCATGTCACGTTTCCCTTCTTAGTAATATTCAGACTGAAGATCACAAAGTCGTTGAGGAGGAGACTCTACTTTCCTGTGGTGGGGCATGTTTTCAGTTTTAGTACTGAAAAAAATAACGTTCTACTTCGTGTAAAACTGGAAAGTCAATATTTTTAGGGAAATTCCAAACTGTCACTTCAAAACCAGGTGCTCTATACATTTTCATCTGAGAAGACAGTGGTAACTTAGGTCCTTTTGGGGATTAAGGGAGGTATAAATCAACCAGTAAAACTATCTTTTTCTTAGTTTTTTTTGCTTACTATTTATTACAAGATATTTATCTTTATGTGGAAGATACACAAAATAAAAGTTTGAAAATTAATAATCTCACCAGCCAGCACGACTGCTAATATTTTGATGTGTTTTCTTAGAAGATACATCCTTGGGACTTCTCTGGTGGCGCAGTGGTTAAGAATCCACCTGCCAATGCAGGGGACACGGGTTCAAGCCCTGGTCTGGGAAGATCCCACATGCTGTGGAGCAAGTAAATGTGTGTGCCACAACTACTGAAGCCCGAGCGCCTAGAGCCCATGCTCAGCAACAAGGGAAGCCACCACAATAAGAAGCCCACGCACCGCAGCAAAGAGTAGCCCCCACTCTCCCCAACTAGAGAAAGCCCGCGTGCAGCAACGAAGACCCAACACAGCCAAGAATAAAGAAATAAATAATAAATAAATCTTAAAAAACAATCCTAACAACAACAAAAAAGACATCTTTGCTTCTATGAAAGCAAAATTGTGTGTCATGCTTCCTTCACTTAATCATAAGCTTGTTACTAGAAACCATTCATAAAGATGGCTTAAGGGCTTCCTAGGTGGCGCAGTGGTTAAGAATCCGCCTGCCAATGCAGAGGTCACGGGTTCGATCCCAGCTCCAGGAAGATCCCACATGCTGCGGAGCAGCTAAGCCCGTGTGCCAAAAAAATAAATAAATAAATAAATAAAGATGGCTTAGAATGGCTGCAAATACGTCATCAGATTGATCTACTTTGGCTATCAAATATGGTTTGTGTTAGCACTCTGTTGCTAGTGACAGAAACCCTAATCAAAGTAGTTTAAGCGAAAAGAAGTGTTTGTTGATCTTCAAATATTCCTTCAGAACTCGCTGTTCATCTCCTGGCTCCTTTTTCCACTGCGTTGGTTTTAACTGCAGTCAGCAATCTTAGAGCAAAGAGGATGCACCTTTCCCAGCCAGGGGAGCCATTCCTGAATAATCCTACGTCTGGGAATGGGGTTCCCTCGTTGGCCAGGTCTCCATCCTGTGTCTTTCCCTGCAGTTGGGATTCAGCTCAGCGCTTGTCAGAACCATGGGTACCGGGAGAATTTTGAAATGGAGCTCCTGGAAGGAAAAAAAGAAGTTATGTTAACCGAAGGGCGACTAGACAGGGAAAAGCTAAGCGCTGTTACCACTTTCTCCAGTATTTGAACATTTAAGGTGCTTCCAATTTTTCCATATTATAAGAGAGACATCTTTATGCATGAAGTATTTTCTACGTTTCTGTTTACTTCTTGGAGAGATTCCCAGCTGTGGAATTCCCAAGCCAAAAGCTGGTTGGGCCCTATTACACCATGCCCTTAAGGCTTTATATCAATGAACGATCCTGCAAACAGTGTATGAAAATTCTCACTCTGCATTGAATTTACAGGTAAAAATAGTACTGTGACTTTTAAAAATATGTATATATATTTATTTATTTATTGGGTGTGTTGGGTATTGTTGCCACACACAGGCCTTCTCTAGTTGTGGCAAGTGGGGGCTACTCTTTGTTGCAGTGCATGGGCTTCTCATTGCAGTGGCTTCTCTCGTTGTGGAGCACGGGGTCTAGGCCCATGGGCTTCAGTAGTTGTGGCACACGGGCTCTAGAGTGCAGGCTCAATTGTTGGGGTGCATGGGGTTTGTTGCTCCATGGCATGTGGGATCTTCCCGGACCAGGGATCGAACCCGTGTCCCCTGCATTTGGCAGGTGGATTCTTAACCATTGTGCCACCAGGGAAGTCCAGTACTGTGTGAATTTAATTGGCAACTCATAGGTGGTGTTACCACTACCTAAAAAACCCAATAAACACTAGTTGTTTTTCTTTCCTTTGCTTCAAATATCAGTTGGTAACTATAGGTTGAATTTTCTCAAAACTAAAAGTTATCATTGTCATAGGACTTAATTTTATAAAATAGTTTCATTCACAGTATTTTATCTAATCCTTGCAACAAGCCCAAGAAGTAGGTGGGACATGTTATTTTCCTCACTTTGGGAAGGAGTTTCGAGTCCCCAGATGGGCAGCTTGGGGGAGTTCACACAGTTGCCTGTCAGACCCTGTCCTTAAATCTAGCTCTGTCCCTAAGAATCCAATGACCCCCTCACCTGCTGGCGACATCTGGGTCTTGCCATTTGTATTTATGGTGTGCAGTTTTTAAAAAAATGGAAAGGGCCATGTGCAAGAAAACCCCCAGGTTTTCACAGGTAGTGCGCGAACATCTTTCGGAACCGGCAGCGTGGAGTATAGGAGAGAGTGTGAGCTCTGAAGCCAGATGGCTGCCTTCAAATCCCAGCTCAAACACTTAGCCGAGTGGCCTTGGGCAAATGCTCTGCAAGAGGGTCCCTCTCGGTAGGTAAGTCAGGGACGATACCTAGGACTGGGGGGCTAGGGTGGGGGGGTGGTTATTAGCTTCATTTAGTCTCCATCACAATGTGGGATAGCCGAGGCCACTCATGACATGCATGCTCTGGTCAGGCTGTAGAGGAGCAAAGAACCAGCCATTTTCTCAGTAATAACACCGCAAGAAGGTCTCCCCTGCCATGTGTCAGTCACTGGTCTCCACTGGGCCTTGGGGGACACCCTCCCCCATCATGTGCTGGGTGTGTGCCATGCAGCAGCAGAGCAGAGGTGGGAAGCTCTGGGGTCCTGTGGTGAAACCTGGCCAGAGGGTCAGGCCCAGGCAGCCAGCAGTGGAAGAGCCAGGGAAACTGTAGTTTGACATGACAGCCGCTAGAGGTCCCTGTGTTACCGCATTGAACTGCCCAGGGAGGGTCTGCTCAGAGCTGGAAAATCCTCTTTCATCCTCCCATCATGGGGCCAGACCAGCTGCACCACCGGAATTCCATGCCCCCTTTATCTTTCAACCATCTTGCCTTCCCCTTAAGCTGGTGACTGTCCTAAGGGACTGTAAAGGTCTAATGTGGGGACCCACCTGTCCCTCTTCAACAGTCCCTAGAGGTGGGCCCCCTTCAGGCTAGTTTCTGGGGCAAGAAGATGCAGGCCTATTTTTGGGGGGAGAGGGGGTCTCCTAAGGGCCAGGCTGGGCTTAGAGAGGATTTCTGAGCCAGCCAGCAGCTTCTACCCCCTGCAAGCTCAGTCTTTCCCCTTTGCAAATGACAAAAATGTGATCTGCATGAAGTCAGAGCGTCTCCAGCACAATCACACCAGGCAGAGTCCTGCAGACCAACAGCCAGATCCTTGTATGGAAGCCTGGTCACCGGGCCTGCACCTGGGTCAGTGTGGGTGACCAGCAAGGAGTGGCAGGATCACAGCATCCAGGACACAGCCTGGGCCTCACCCTAGTCAGGGGTGCGGGGTGGGGTGGGGTGGGGAGACAACAGCTGGCAAGGCTGAACGGGAAGGGGGCGCTGGCGAGCCAGGGATAATTAAACCTAAATACAAGTTCTGGATAGAAGACAGCTTGGGAGGGGCCTCTAGTTCAGCCCTTTCATCTCTCTCTCTCTCTTTTCAGGTTTCTCTCATCTATATTTTATTTTTTGTTTTATTTTTAAAATTTTTATTGGAGTATAGTTGATTTGCAATGTTGTGTTCGTTTCAGGTGTACAGCAAAGTGAATTAGTTATACATATACATATTAGGTTGGCCAAAATGTTCATTCGGTTTTTTCCATAGATGGTTCTAGTAGCACTTAGCTGTCTTTAATGTCATTCGAAACAATTTTGTTAGATTGTATTGTGACACCTGTCATATCAGTGTGCATTTAAAGAAAAGCTTATCAAAATTGGTGAATTTTTGTGTAGCCATTTTAATATTGAAGATGAAAGAAAAAAGCAACATTTTCGGCATATTATGCTTTATTACTTCAAGAAAGGTAAAAATGCTACTGAAACGCAAAAATTATTTGTGCAGTGTATGGAGAAGCTGGTGTGACTGATCAAACATGTCAAAAGTGGTTCGCAAAGTTTTGTGCTGGAGATTTCTCTCTGGATGATGCTCCACAGTTGGGTAGACAAGTTGAGGTTGATAGTGATCAAATCAAGACATTAATTGAGAACAGTCAACATTATACCACGCGGGAGATAGCCGACATACTCAAAATATCCAACTCAAGGGCTGAAAATCATTTGCACAAGCTTGGTTATGTTAATGGCTTTGATATTTGGGTTCCACATAAGTTAAGTGAAAAAAACCCTTTTTGACTGTATTTGCGCGTGTCATTCTCTACTTAAACGTAATGAAAACATTCCATTAAAAAAAATTTTTTTTTTATTTTTACGTGTGTTTTGTTTATTTATGGACAATGTGTACATACGATTCAGGATTCAAAGTGCATAAATGGGACACATTTTTAAAAAGCCTCCACCCATCCCTGCCTCTAGGCCACCAGCACATTCCACTGTTCACTGGTTAATCTCTTTTTCGTGTCTAAAATATATCTCTCAGTCTACAGCACCTTTTCTTCCCTCCAAGGGCACCGCAGCTAGGCCTCACCTTATCCAAGATGAACTCAGCTACTTACTTCGGGAGTAGCCGGTACCTCCTCTCCCGCATTTGCTTGGAACAAGGAAGGGGGGGAAAAGACAACTGCGAGTCTTTCCCGCCCTAACTTCTCTAGTTTTCAATTTGGTCCGAAGAATTCAAATGAAAGTCTAGTCCTTTTTTCCCTCCTCCCCCTTGAGTACACTTTTTTTCCACTTTCGTCTTGACAGTTTCGATTTATCTGTACTCTCAACACGGCAAGGCCGTGGCAAGGAGGGGAGTGACTAGGGTTAATGTTGGTGCTAAGAGCCACCGTAAGGTCCTGTGTGCCAACATCCAGGGTATCACCAAACTCACCATCAGGCGCCTGGACGGCAGCAGTGGAGTCAAATGCATCTCTGGTCTCATTCACAGAGACCTGCGGGGTGTTGAAGGTCATTAGAAAACGTGACCATGACGCCATAATCTACACGCAGGGTGCCAAGCGCAAGAAGGTCACGGCTGTGGACTTTGTTCTCTCGAGCTCCAGGGAGACACCCTCTATGGTTTTGACGGCTGATTACATTGTATGTTGTATTGCTGTTCTCGCTCGTAAAAGCTCTTTCCAGGGATATCTATCTTTTCTTTCAAGGAGTTAGAAGCTGTTCTTTCAAGGAGTTAGAAGCTGTTCAGATCAGGTAGTATAGACTTGTTCCTAAGTTCCGACATCGTGGTCCGCTGCAAAGTGATACGAGGAAAAGGGCAATGCAGTGAATGGGTCTGGAGTTTCTGCACACATAAAAATGGCCTCCATTCACAATGCTTCCAGGCGCATTTATAGAATGCGCAAAACTGCAAACATTTGAATCTGGGGGTTCCTAAGTAGTTAATCTAGTATCTAAAGGGAGAAACATGTTAGGAAACCACTCCAGTCACTTTCTAGATTTCCCTGGCGTTGTCATTGTTGCCCTCGAGGTTTTCAGATATTGTCGCTATCCAAGTTGAAATATGAGAAGGGTTAGAGTACGAAAAGGCAAAATTCCTTGTCTGAACATTTGCCAGGTTAACACCAAATTTTAGTTAAACGTCACTTCTTCAATCACGCCAACCCAGCAGACACGCCCACACACACCCCCAGAAATGATAGGCAAGGAGCCCCAACTCTTCCTTGAGAAGTATTAAGTGGCTCTGAAAAGAACCTTTGGATTTGACAACGCATATAAATATTTACTTGGAGCTGGTGTACTTGGTGACAGCCTTGGTGCCCTCGGACACAGCGTGCTTGGCCAGCTCCCCGGGCAGCAGCAGGCGCACGGCCGTCTGGATCTCCCTGGAGGGGATGGTCGAGCGCTTGTTGTAATGCGCCAAGCGGGACGCCTCGCCCGCGATGCTCTCGAAAATGTCGTTAACGAACGAGTTCATGATGCCCATGGCCTTGGACGAGATGCCAGTATCCGGGTGGACCTGCTTCAGCACTTTGTACACGTACACAGAGTAGCTCTCCTTGCGGCTGCGCTTGCGCTTCTTGCCGTCCCTTTTCTGGGCCTTCGTCACCGCCTTCTTGGAGCCTTTCTTGGAGGCGGGAGCGGACTTGGCTGGCTCAGGCATTGTGAAGACCTGTGATCAAAATGAAACAAACGCGAAAACATTCCATTTTTAACACAAATTATGATGGGTAAAGTGGATACTGTACAATAATGTGGAATGGAAGAGACCATGGGGCAAATGAAATGAAACACCAGCAACCACACCAAAGACTGATCTTCATCCAGAGAAGGTGAGGTTGTGTATATGGTGGGATTAGAAGGGAGTCCTCTATTATGAGTTCCTTCCGGAAAATGAAGGGATTAATTCCAACAAGTACTGCTGCCAATTAGACCAACTGAAAGCAGCGCTTGATGAAAAGCATCCAGAATTAGTCAACAGAAAATGCATAATCTATCAGGACAATGCAAGACTGCATGTTTCTTTGATGACCAGGCAAAAACTCTTACAGCTTGACTGGGAAGTTCTGATTCATCCTCTGTATTCACCAGACATTACACCTTCAGATTTCCATTTATTTCGGTCTTTACAATATTCTCTTAATGGAAGAAATTTCAGTTTCCTGGAAAACTGTAAAAGGCACCTGGAACAGTTCTTTGCTGAAAATGATAAAACGTTTTGGGAAGTTGGAATTATGAAGTTGCCTGGAAAATGGCAGAAGGTAGTGGAACAAAAGGGTGAATACATGTTCAGTAAAGTTCTTGGTGGAAATGAAAAATGTCTTTTATTTTTACATAAAAACCAAAGGCACTTTTTGGCCAACCCAATGTACCCGCTCTTTTTTTAGATTCTTTTCCCATATAGGCCATTATGGAGTATACTGAGCAGAGTTCCCTGTGCTGTACAGGAGGTTCCTTTTTTTTTTTATTTTTAATTTTATTTATTTATTTACTGGCTGTGTTGGGTCTTTGTTGCTGTGCATGGGCTTTCTCTAGTTGCAGTGAGCTGGGGCTACTCTTTGTTGCAGTGCAAGGGCTTCTCAGTGTGGGGGCTTCTCTTTTCGCAGAGCATGGGCTCTAGGTCCTCGGGCTTCAGTAGTTGCAGCATGAGGGCTCAGTAGTTGCGGCACACGGGCTTAGTTGCTCCGCAGCATGTGGGATCTTCCCAGACCAGGGCTCGAACCCGTGTGCCCTGCATTGGCAGGTGGATTCTTAACCACTGAACCACCAGGGAAGTCCTTTACGGTAGGTTCTTATTAGTTACCTTTTTTAAAAGGAGAAGAAGGATGCTTTATTTTTTTCATGTTTCAATTACAAATACAAATCAAGACCACTCTTGATGTAACAAATATTCACTGAGCTTCAAGTAAGTGCAAAGCATTGTACCAGGTCTCGTGGGATTAGGTAGCCCTCCAAGAGCTGCTTTTCTGACAAAGGTACCCAGATATCTCTATTTCTCAGGATGTTTTTGAGTCTCAAGTAATGGAAAATCCACCTAAAAAATTAAGCCCCTTCATGTCTTCATGACTGGAGACAGCAAGACCCAGAGAGGGACAGTGATTTGGTCAAGGTCACACGGCTAGTCAAGGACAAAGCTGGGAGCAGATCCTGGGTCTGTGCATTCCAATAGCAGCAGCTCTCTGCAGCACCATGCAGAGGGAAGACCGTTCGGTAGAGTCAGAAGTGAGTCTAATCCACTGCAGAGGTGAGGAAGCTGAGAACATCCACTGCTTCTAATGTAGTTATAGACTGGGCTCTCGGATGTCCTGATGTCTCATAGCTTGAAGCTTGCTCATTTCAGAAGATGATTTCATGTTTGCTCAGATGCCCAGGAGTGGACTTTTTTTAAATTAAATTTTTGTTTATATTGAAGTATAGTTGATTTACAATATTGTGTTAGTTTCAGGTGTATAGCAAAGTGATTCAGTTATACATACACATATATCTATTCTTTTTTAGATAATATTCCCATATAAGTTATTGTAGAATATTGAGTAGAGTTCTCTGTGCTATACAATAGGTCCTTGTTGATTATCTATTTTACATATAGTCATGTGTATATGTTAATCCCAAACTCCTAATTTATCCCCCCCCAACTTTCCTCTTCAGTAACCATAAATTTGTTTTCGAAGTCTGTGAGTCTGTTTCCATTTTGTAAATAAGTTCATTTGTATCATCTTTTTAATTTCACATGTAAGTGATATCATATATTCGTCTGACCTACTTCACTTAGCATGATAATCTCTAGGTGCATCCTTGTTGTTGCAGATAATATTATTTCATTCTTTTTTATGGCTGAGTAATATTCTACTGTATATACATACCACATCTTTATCCATTCATCTGTCAGTGGACATTTAAGTTGCTTCCAGGAGTGGACTTTATAAGACTTCTGAAGCTAAACTCATTACCTCCACCAGCCCAGGAACTGGAATCACGTGTTCATAACAAACATGAGGCAGGTGCCCTAAGTCCTGACCTGGTGCTCAAGAGCTGCAGGATGCAAAAGAATGAGCACACAGGGCCTTGCTCTGGGATGTGGGGCCTTCCCTTCCTGCCAGAGGGCTTGCCTAACTCATGCCTCATCTGCTCCTCTCCATCTCCCACCGTCTCCACAGAGACTAGAACCCCCGCCTCCATACTTCGAAAGATTTCACACCCAGCATCCGCCTCAAACATTTAACAGCCCTCTGGGGTCCTTTCCCTAGGCAACGATGGTGACTCTCACCTTCTCTGAATGACGTAAAAGGGAATAATTCTTCCCAACACCTCTATACCAGGGACGTAACAAATATCACTGTATTCATTCCTCCAACAGTCCAATGAGGAGGGCATTGTTAGCCAGTTTGGAACAAGGAGTTTCAAACATTATTAAAATAGTCAACAGC
Organism: Hippopotamus amphibius kiboko; assembly: GCF_030028045.1. NCBI lineage: Eukaryota > Metazoa > Chordata > Mammalia > Artiodactyla > Hippopotamidae > Hippopotamus > Hippopotamus amphibius. The sequence goes on along the minus strand of NC_080188.1, from coordinate 138,607,840 downwards.
CAGGCAGTAAGTGGTAGGGCTGGAATTTGAACCTGGGTCCGGCTGTTTTAAAGCTCATGTTCTTCCACTGCCATGGACCAGTATCCAGAAAAGCCGAGTTCGAATCCTGATTTTGCCACTACCAGCTTTGTGACCTTGGGCAAATTACTTGATCTTTCTGAATCTCAGTTTACTTAACGATAAGGTAGAAACTGTATACCAGTATTGACTACCTTATTGAGTCATCATGAAGATTAAATACGACACTATGTGTGAAAGTGACACACAAATGTAAGGTATTCCCAAAGCAGAAAAGGTTCTTTTTTCCAGTGGAAAATCTTTGACTATCAATAGTGATATTTAGTAGGTTATCATTCATCTCATCCCTTGATAGTATCTCTTTCACTTTACCCATACCCCAGCTTAATTTTACCATCTCTTGTCATTTTTTAAATCTTTTATATCTTTGTGCAGTCTTCACATGTTTTTCTTGTGTTTGAACATTAGGCATGCTTTTCCTCCCCACAAAGTAGACCCAGGCAAAACTGTGAAATTTACAAGCATGTCTTCAATGGTTTTGCACTTTCAGCTTCCCTAATATTCAAGATCACTTCAATTGCAAGGCACAGAAAAAAGTCAAATAGCATAAGAAAAAAATTATTGGCTTATGAAACAGAAAAGCCTTTGGGCAGGCCTTTAGGTATAGCATCATCCAGGATGAATGCAGTAAGTTGTCAACCTATCTTTACACATTTTTTGTTCTGCTCTCCTCCAGGCTGGATTCATTCTTGGGCAAGCTTCCTCCATCTGGTGAGAGAGATGGGTATCAGACATACCTGATCCTCACAGAGAAAGAAGGAAGGAGCATCTTTTCCAACAGTATTTCTGTGGGAGACAAAATCATAAGACGGCCTCCAAGATTTCCACACTTTGGTGTATATGCCTCGTATAACCTCCTTCATTATGGGAAGGACCTGTGAATATGAATACATCACTCCTGTGGTTATATAATTTTATCCTGAGTGGCCCCGACCCAATCAGCTGAGCCTTTTAAAAGCAGAGTTTTCTTAAGCTGAATGCAGAGGAAGTCAGAGAGATGTGCTCTGGTTGACCTAGAAGGAAGCAAACATCCATGCTGTGAACTGCCTGTAGTAAGGAAATGCAGGTGTTCTCTAGGATCTGAGATAGTTCCTGGCCAATAGTTAGAAGGAAAATAGAGACCTAGTCCCATATTTGTAAGGAAATAGATTTTTGTCAACAACCAGTGACCTTGGAAGAAGACCCTGAGCCTCAGATGAGAACTGCAGTCCGAGCTAACATCTTGATTTCATCCTTATAAGCACCTGAGCAGAGAACCCACTCATGCTGTGCCTGGACTTCTGACCTACATTACTGTGAGATAATAACTTTGTATTGCTTTAAGTCACTAAGTTTGTGATGCTCTGTCATGTAGCAATAGAAAACTAATACAACTTCTGAAAATTCCAATGTATGAGTTAGGATCTTTTAGTTGCAAGCAACAGAAACCAACTCTGGGTAACCTAAGCAAAAAAGAAATTTACTGGAACAGTGTTCCCAGAGCCACAGAACATGAACAGCTCCTGGGATGGGTCCAAGCAAGAGAAATGATCAGGGGCTGTCTCCAGGTATTTTTTCACTCTCTCGAGATTTAAATTCCAGGGAGAAAGAAGCGGATTGGCTTTACATGACAGTCTCATCAAGAGTGGAATCAAGGGGGAATAGTTGGTTCTTTTTTTTTTTTTAATTAATTAATTAATTAAATTTATTTATTGGCTGTGTTGGGTCTTCATTGCTGCACACAGGCTTTCTCTAGTTACTGCAAACAGGGGCTACTCTTCATTGTGGTGCGCAGACTCCTCATTGTAGTGCACAGACTCCTCATTGTAGTGGCTTCTCTTGTTGTGGAGCACAGGCCCTAGGCACGTGGCCTTCAGTAGTTGCAGCACATGGGCTCAATAGTTGTGGCTCACGGGCTCTAGAGCACAGGCTCAATAGTTGTGGCGCACAGGCTTAGTTGCTCCGTGGCATGTGGAATCTTCCCAGAACAGGGTTCGAACCTGTATCCCCTGCATTGGCAGGCAGATTCTTTACTACTGTGCCACCTAGGAAGTCCAATAGTTGGTTCTTTAAAGCAAAATTGATGGAGTGAAATCAACAACATATCTGAGTAAGACATCCCTCGTTTATGTTCTACTCTCAACAACAATTTGACATCTATCGATGGACAGAAGTACCTTTGTGGGAGCTGTGGGATCCAGCACCACACACCAAAGGATCCAGGAGAAGTCCTGCACACATGTGTATTGGGTAATAGGCATACAGACCATGGTCCTGCCTGTGGACCCTACAGTGGCCCATGAACTGACTCCAGCCCCTCTCCCATGGTCTGGGAGCCCCCAGAAAATACTATCTCAGGCAGTCACCCACAGACAAGAGACCCTTTGTGGAAGTTTGGGTTCCAGAGGAGAAGTTCCAGCACTCTGTTGGAACAACAGCAGCGAAAAAACGAGTTTAGATGCCCTGGAGTGGGTAAGAGAAACAGCTTTAATTTACTTACATCATCCCTCCCCTGAGGTGACACAGCTAAGGGATAAGCAATAACTTCTCAGCCCTGTGATTTCTCCTACAGGGCAAAGTGAGAGCATGTGAATGAGCACCCAGCTTCCTTAGCTGTGTGGGATGCTGCTAAAGAGGCTAATTTCTGTCTCATTCCATCCAGAGAACTGAATCGTGCTCTACATGACTAGGGGTCAGGAAGAAACTGGGAGAGTGGCAGATAGGACTTGTGGGGGGCATTAAAGGGATGCGAGTCCTACTAAGTGCATTGTGGGCTCCATTAAGAAGCCAGTCCATTAACCACTAGGGATGCCTTGCCTGCAGATCCTCCCAACTGGCCCATGAACATCCCAATGCTCTGTGCACCTCACCCACACACTTGGCTCCCTCTGTGCACTCCTGATGTTGGTGGTAAGAGTGAGCACTGGCAGATGGCTAGAGAGTATGCACAGAAAGTTGACTTGAATCTACAGGCCAGGGAAAGACCAGAAATTTAAGCATTAGTGCCACATTTGGGAAAGAAAGAGGGAGGCTGTTTGGCACTTGGCCTAGTGTGTTGTAAGATTAAGAAAAAGCATACAAGGGACTTCCCTGGTGGTCCAGTGGTAAAGAATCTGCCTTACAATGCAGGGGATGTGGGTTCAATCTCTGGTCAGGGAACTAAGATCCTACATGCCACAGGGCAACTAAGCCAGCTTGCCACAACTACTGAGCTTGCGCTTCTCAACTAGAGAGCCTATATGCCACAAACTAGAGAGCCCATGCACCCTAGAGCCTGCACGCCACAAGTAGAGAAGAGAAAACCTGCACACCACAACTAGAGAGAAGCCCACATGCCACAATGAAGAGCCCGTGTGCCACAATGAAAGATCCTGCATGCCACAACTAAGACCTGATGCAGCCAAAAATAAATAAATAAAATAAATAAATAAAAAATCTTTTTAAAAAAAAAGAAAAAAGAAAAAGCATACAAGTTTATGAATTCTGCCACAAGAGGAAGCAAGGAGCATGGAACAGGCATATCCATGGAAGGTCTGAGAAAGCTTCAGAATCCCTAGCAGTGCTGATGGAAGATACTTCTCTCCCTATGGCAGTTAGTAAAGAGGTGAGGTGACTGCTACTTCAAATGCGAAGGCAGCAATGCAAAACTTCAAGGAACATGAAAAATCAAGGAAACATGACATCACCAAAGGATTACAGTAATCTTCCAGTACCGATCCTAAAGACATGGATATTGTGAGTTACCTGATAAAGAATTCAAAATAGCTATTTTAAGAAAGCTCATTTTTTAAAGAACTTTTCTTGAGATATAATTGACATACAATAAACTGCATGCATTTAAAGTGTACAATTTGATGTTTTTTTTCTTATTAGTAATGTATATATGGCAATCCCAATCTCCCATTTCATTTCCCCCCAGTACCCCACTTTCCCCACTTGGTGTCCATATATTTGTTCTCTACATCTGTGCCTCTATTTCTGCCTTGCAAACCAGTTGATATGTACCATTTTTCTATATTCCACATATATGCGTTACTATATGATATTTGTTTTTCTCTTTCTGACTTGCTTCACTTTGTATGACAGTCTCTAGGTCCATCCATGTCTCTACAAATGTCCCAATTTCATTTAAGGAAGCTCATTGAGCTATAAGAGAACACAGAAAGACAATTCAACAAATCAGGAAAATAATACATGACCAAAAGGAGAAGTATAACAAAAAGATAGAGATAATTTTATAAATTATTTATAAATTTTATATTCTATTATTTATTATTTATAAATTTAATAAAATTTTGGAGCTGAAAAATACAGTGAATGAAAAATGTAATAGAAAACATCAACAGCAGAATGAGTCAAGCAGAAAAAAAATCTGTGTGTTAGAAGACAGGAACTTTGAAATTACCCAGTAGGAGGAGGAGAAAAAAAAAAGAATGAAAAAAAAGAGTTAAGAAAGCCTATGTAATCTATGGGACACCATTAAAGGAAACAATTTGCAAATTATTGGAATCTCAAAAGGAAAAGAGAGGAAGAAGGGGGCAGAAAGATTAAAGAAATAATGACTGAGAATTTTCCAAATCTGGAGGGAGAACTGAAAAATCCAAGTTTATGAAGCTCATAGGTCATCAAACTCAAATTAAAGAGATTCTCCAAAACACATTAAAATAAAACTGTAAAATATCAAAGGCAAAAAGAGAATCTCAAAAGCAACAAGGTAAAAGAAGCTTGAAACTTACAAGGAACCCCATAAGGCTGTCAGTAGATTTCTCAGCAGAAATCTTACAGGCAGCCGGAGAGTGGGATGATACATTCTTCAGGATAGATTCCATGATAGGTCACAAAACAAGTCTTAGTAAATGTAAGAAGGTCAAAATTATACCAAGTATCTTTTCTGATGACAATAGTATGAAACTAGAAATTAACAACAGGAGGAAAACTGGAAAATTCACAAAATGTGTAAACAAAACAATACACTTCTGGTCAAACAATGGGTCAAAGAAGAAATTTTAAAAAATATCTTGAAGCAAACAAAAATGGAAACACAACATAACAAAAGTTATGGGATGCAGCAAAAGCAGTTCTAAGAGGGAAGTTTAGGAATTCCCAGCAGTCTAGTGGTTAGGACTCAGTGCTTTCACTTCCATGGTTGAGGTTCAATCCCTGGTTGGGAAACTAAGATCCTGCAAGCCATGTGATGCAGGAAGAAAAAAAAAAAAGGAGGGAAGTTTATAGTGATAAATACCTACATTAAAAAATAAGAAAAATTTCAAATAAGCAACCTAGCTTTACATCTCAAGGAACCAGAAAAAAGAAGCCAAAGTTATCAGAGGGACGGAAACCACAAAGAGCAGAGAAGAAAAAAATGAAGTAGAGACAGAAAAACAATAGAAACTATCAATGAAACTGAGCTGTTTTTTAAAAAGATAAACAAAATTGGAACGAAATCAAGAACCCAGAAGTAAACTCTCTCTATGTATATACAGTCAACTAATATTTAAGAATGCCAAGAATACTCTATGGGGAAAGAACAGTTGCTTCAACAAATAGTTTTGGGAAAACTGGATAGCCAGATGCAAAGGAATGAAATTGAACCCCTCTTATACCACTCACTAAAATTAACTTGAGATGGATTAAAGAGTTAAGCAGAAGACCTGAAACCATAAAACTTCTAGAAGAAAAACATAGGAAAATCTCCTTGACTTTGGTATTGGCAACAATTTTTTTTTTGGATATGACACCAAAAGCCCAAGCAACAAAAGCAAAATTAACAAGTTGGACTACATCAATCTAAACAGCTTCTACACAGCAAAAGAAAAAATCAAGCAAATGAAACGGCAACCTATAGAATGAGACAAAATATTTGCAAATCATAAGTCTGAAAAGGGGTTAATATCCAAAATATATAAGGAACTCATAAAATTCAAGAGTAAAAACACCAAATAACCTGATTTTAGAATGGGCAAAGGAATTAAATAAACTTTTTCTTAAAGAAGACATACAAATGACCAACAGGTACAAGAAAATATGCTCAATATCACCAATCACCAGGGAAATGCAAATTAAAACCACAATAGATATCACCTCACACATGTTAGAATGGCTATTATCAAAACGACAAGCGATAACAAGTGTTGGCAAAGATGTGGAGAAAAAGGAACCCTTGTGCACCATTGGTGGGAATGTAAACTGATGTAGCTACTATGGAAAACAGTATGGAGGTCCCTCAAAGAATTAAGTTTAGAACTACCATCTGATCCAGGAATCACATCTCTGGTTATATATCTGAAAGAAATGAAATCAGGATCTTGAACAAATACCTATACTCCCACGTTCATTGCAGCATTATTCACAATAGCCAAGACACAGAAAAAACTCAAGCATCTGCCAACAGGTGAATGGATAAAGAAGATGTGGTATATATCGACAATGGAATATTATTCCACCATGAGAAACAAGCAAATTCTGCCATTTGTTACAACATGGATGGAACTTGAGGGCGTTATGATAAGTGAAATAAGTCACACAGAGAAAAACAAATGTTATTTGATATCACTTACATGTGGAATCCAAAAAAGCTGAACTTACAGAAACAGAGAGCAGAATGGTGGTTACCAGGGGCTAGGGGGTGGGAGAAATAGGGAGATTTTGGGCAAAGGGTACAAACTTACAGTTATGAGGTACATAAGTTTTTGGTACAGCATGGTGAGGCGGCAAAGGTGAGGCCTCATGGAGGTGTTTGGGTGGGGTCCTACGGGGATTGGCCGCCATCTCTGCTTCAACGGAGACCCCTCAGGAAGCGATAAGCGCTGGCCTCCAGCTTCTTGTCAGTTCAAGACCAGTCACCTGACGAGGGGGCGGGCAGGGCTTGGGTCAGCGCACTGGGTCCTCAAGGCATAGGGAAGTGCCCCTCCCTAAGAGTTATGGCAAGCTCCAATGTGCAAGTGTTTTTCAAATCTTTGAGGGTTTTTTAAAGATAAGAGAAATAAAAATGCTTGTGTACTCATAAGAATGATTCAGTTGTTATGCAGGAGAAAGGAGAGAATTTCTGGAATAATGTCATTGGGAGTGACTGCCTCTGGAAACCTCAAGGACAGAAGCCAATCCTCTCTCTGTGCTTCTTTCTCTGGTGATCAGGAACCTGGGAGTTGCTCCACTCACCAGTTTCTGGATTCCTCTCGCTGTGTTCTTCTCAACAGTTGAGGCAGCCCCCTACTCAGTGTTGGACTTTCTGTCATCCTGCATGTTACCACCTACCCATTCACCCATTCACCCACCCCTCAAAAATGTACTGGGAGCTAAAGGTTCAATCATGAGCAACAGCCAGATCTTTCCCACAAGGAGCTCACAGCTGCTGGTCACTATGTTCTACCTGGACTTTCTCTCAGCTCCTGACCCTGCCTCCCGACCCTGACCCTAGCTCCTGTGTCCTCCTCTAGGTCCCAGCCTCATTCCACTGCACTCACCAGGGCAAGGCTGGCAGTAATGCACACCCGCTGTTTTACACATGCCCAGAATCCTTTCCCTTTCTTTCTTCTATGACAAATGATTCTGGTAGGGCTGTTAATCATAGTGTCCCATCTCCAATCTTGTCTTGTCTCCCTGGAAACAATGGTTGATACAAGAGGTGAGCGTTTAAGACCCAAGCTATGCCAATTAGATCATTTTCTGATATTGATATGGGGATACTGAGTGTTTCTGTTATCTACCATTATGTAACAGCTTTCCCAAATTTAGTAACTTAGAACAACAACTGTTTTAGGTGCTTATGATTCTGTGGGTCAGCAACTTAGGCTGGGCTCTGTCTGGCCTCACCTGGAGTCATTCTTATGGCTGCAGTCCTCTAGTGGCTCTGCTGTGGCTGGATGACCTAAGATGGCTTTACTCACTTACTTGGAAGTAAGTGCTGGCTCTCAGCTGAGTCATGTGCTTCTTCACGTGGAGAAGCCTGGATTCACTTTTTGGATTTCCAAAGCAGCAAGAGTTATGGCAAGCTCCAATGTGCAAATGTTTTTCAAATCTTTGAGGGTTTTTTAAAGATAAGAGATATAAAAATGCTTGTGTACTGATAAGAATGATTCAGTTGTTATGCAGGAGAAAGGAGAAAATTTCTGGAATAATGTCATTGGGAGGCAAGAGAGGATGGAACCCAGCAGAGGGGTTGATGCCAATATAATACATAAAAAAGTGTATTCATTGTCATTTTAATTTTGATTTACCTTATTTTGAGTGATATTGAGAATTTTTCATTCATTTAAAAGTCAACTGCTACTTCCTTTCCTATGAATTTTCTGTTCAAGTCCTTTGCTCATTTTCTAATGTATTTTTAGGCTTCCACAAGCCTGAAAATTTCACGAGGGTGAGGGTTCTTTGCTTCACTCAGTTATATCTTCAGCATGCAGTACAGTGCTTGGCACACTGTAGGCACTCAAAAAGTATCTGTTGTCATTGAACAATGTTTAGGTGCTCCTTATGTATAAAGGAACTAAGCCTTTGTGACAGTGCTAGAATTTTATATAAATGTAGTCATTCAATATGTACTCTTTGCCTGTCTTCTTTCACTCAGTATGATTTTGAGATTCAACCATGTTATTGTATTACTAGCAGTTTATTCCTTTTTATTATTGAGTATTATTTCATTGAATGGATATACCATAATTTGTTTATCCATACATCTGGTGATGGATATCTGGGTGGTTCCCAGTTTTTGGCTATTACAAATAAAGTTGCTATGAATATTCATGTACAAGTCTTTGTATGGGAATATACCTCCTTTTCTCTTGGGTAGGTACCCAGGAGTGAATTGGCTGGATCATATAGTAGATGTATGTTTAACTTTTTAATAAATTGCCAAACTTTTTCCAAAATTGTTGTATCATGTTATGTTCCTATCATCACATGGATGAAAGTTCCAATCCCTCCATATCTTTGTCAGCACTTGATATGGCCAGTTGCTTAATTTTAGCTTATTAATAGGTGTGTAGTTGTATCTCATTGTGTTTTAATTTGTATTTCCTTAATTATTAGTGATGTTCAGCATCTTTTCATGTGCTTACTGACCATTCATTTATCTTCTTTGGGGAATTCTCTATTCAAATATTTTATCCATTTTTGTATTGAGTTAATTATCTTACTATTGAGATGAAAGAGTTCTTTATGTATTCTGGATATGAGTCCTCTGTCTGATATATGAGTTTGCAAATAATTTCTCCGAGTCTATGACTTGCTTTTTCATTTTCTTAATGGTGTTTTTGAATGAATAAAGTTTTTAATTTTGATGAAGTCTAATTTATCAATTATTTTCCTCTTATAGTTTGTGCTTCCTATGTACTATTATAAAGATTTTTCTCCTATTTTTTTTCCCAGAAGTTTTATGGTTTTACATTCTACTTCTAGGCCTGTAAGTTATTTTAGTTAATTTTCATGTACGGTGTAAAATAAGGGCCAATTTCTTTTTTTCACCATAAAGATACCTAGTTGGTTCTCCACTGAATTTTCCTTGTACCTTTATAAAAAACTAATTGACATGTATGTTTGAGTCTTTAATATCACAACTACTATATGGTAATCATGTCACTTTGTATGCTCAATATTCTGCAGGGCTATTTCACTCTCATCGCTCTTCTTTTACGGAGTTTTCCTGGCTGTTCTTTTGCTTGTTCTAGCATTATTTGTATTGAGATATAATTTGCATGAGTCCACCATTTTAAAGTGTACACTTCAATGGTTTTTAGTGTATTCACTGTGTTGTACATTACTACAACAAGCTAGTTCTAAAACATTTCGATCATTCCCAAGAGAAACTTCATACCCATTAGGAGTTAGTCCCAATTTTTCCCTTTCCTTATCCTCTGAAAACTATTAACCTACTTCCTGTCTGTATGGCTTATTGTGGACATTTCCTATAAATGGGATCATATAACATGTGGTCTCTTGTGTCTGGCTTCATTCGCTTAGCACACTGTTTTCAAGGTTCATCCATGTTGCAACATGTATTTTATTTGAATATACCATTTGTTTATCTATTCCTCAGTCTGTGGACATTTGGGTTGTTTCTAGTTTGGGGCTATTTTGAATAATGCTGCTATAAACATTCTTGTATGAGTTTTAATGTGGACATATTTTCAATTCTCTTGAATATATGCCTAGGAGTAGAATTGCTGGGCCATTCGATAATTCTATTTAACTTTTTGAGGAAATGTCACACATTTTCCACAGGAGCTTCACCGTTCCACATTCCCACCAGCAATGTGCAAGGGTTCCAATTTCTTCACATCCTTACCAACACTTTGTGTTTGTAAATTTTAGCCATCCTAGTGTATATGAAGTAATAGTTCACTGTAGTTTTGATTTGCATTTCCCTAATGATCAAATATATTGAGCAACTTTTCTTGTGCTTATTGGCCATTTGTATATCTCTTTGGAGAAATATCTATTCAGATCTTTGGCAGATTCTTCCTTTTTATTCTCTTTTTCTGGTTGAGTTGTAGGAGTTATTTCTATATTCTGAATACTACACACTTATCAACATATGATTTGCAAATATGTTTTCTATGGATTTTCTTTTCACTTTCTTGATAGTGTCCTTTATGCACAAAAGTTTTAAATTTTAATGAAGTTCAATTAACCTATTTTATTTTTTTCTTTGATTGCTTATGTTTTGATGTCCTGGCTATTTTTGTACATTAATTTTTTCATATAAACTTTGGACCTAGATTATCTTGTTCTAAAACTTTCACTGGCATTTGTAGAGGGATGGGTTGATTAATTTAGAGAGAATTGTGGTCTTCTTGAAGGAGAGATTTTTATCATAGAACAGGATACACCTTTCCATTTACCCAAGTCCTTTCTGTATTCTTCAGTAGCATTTTAAAGTTTGTTCCACATAGATCTTACACTTTCTATTAAGTTTACTTCTTGGTATTAATCTTTTTTTAAAAATTATTGCAAATTAGTCCAATGTTTATATCCTGACAACAAATAAAAGTGTTTGAAGTATTATGTGAGCTATACTATTTTCTATGGTCCAAATTCAGGCTAAGTTCAGATCTGCAACCTCAGATCTACTCCAGAAATTTGCTTTATAGGTAAGGACGCTGAGGTCTAAAGAGGTTGAGTGACTTACTCAAGGCCACACAGCAAGTAGGTAGCAGAGATGGCATTAAGGCCCAAGTATTCTGTCTCTATATTTCACCCGACTCTGAATCCAGAGCTCTGTCATCTTTGTTTTTTGTTTTTTTAATTAATTAATTAATTAATTAATTTTATTGGCTGTGTTGGGTCTTTTTTGTTGTGCGCGAGCTTTCCTTTTAGTTGCGGTGAATGGGGACTACTCTTCATTGTGGTGCACGGGCTCCTCATTGCCACGGCTTCTCTTGTTGTGGAGTACGGTCTCTAGGTGCGTGGGCTTCAGTAGTTGCAGCACATGGGCTCAATAGTTGTGGCACACAGGCTTAGTTGCTCCACAGCATGTGGGATCTTCCTGGAGCAGGGATCAAACCCGTGTCCCCTGCGTTGGCAGGCGGATTCTCAACCACTGCGCCACCTAGGAAGCCCCAGAGCTCTGTTATCTTACATGACATGAAATACATGAATAAAATACACGAATCTAGAAAAGGGGTGAATGTTCTTACATGCACTGAGAACTTGTATTTGCTTAGGGACTGACTTCACCAGTCAATTCCTATTAGATAAAAAGCAGACAAAAATTAGAAAAAAGGAAATGAAAACAATGGTTAAATGAGAAGAAAAGAAAAAATTCAGACAGACACACACACACCTATGCGCATGCACCACCACCCCAAACCCTCAAACCTCCAGAGCTTCCTGCCTGTGAACCGAAAGGGGAGTGTGAGTTTCTTGGCCCCATTGGCAGGTGGCTCCTCAAAGGCCCCATCGTCCTCCACTTCCTGAGGAGGCAGCAGCAGAACAAAGCCAGCGGAGGCCGCTTTTCTCTTCTTCATCCAGGCACGGCTGCCTTAGCCTCTGCCTCCCGGCACCATCCTGGGGAAGGACAAGATGAAGTGGACGACGCTTGCTCTCGTGGCCATCCTGCAGGCACAGTTCCCAATTACAGGTAAGGCCGGATGTATCAACGGCAAGGAACTTTTAGAAACTCTTTGTGCATGTGTGTGGGGGGTGAAGGGAGATAGTAGAGGAGTGGTGAGGAGCCAGGGTCTCCTTTAAATCCTGCCCTCCCCAAATCAACGGGCAGCTGAGCAGGAGGGGTCTGGCTCATTACGGCCAAGCTGGGCATCAGCTCAGAGCCAGCTGCTTGAAAACACCTGTGCAAAGTATGGATTTTTCCAGTGATGAAAGGAGAGAGAAAAGTCTGTGAAGGGGGAAGGATGAGGAGGAACTGAGGCAGGCCCTGTGTGGACAAGAGGAGAGGGAGTATTTAACAGAAGCCGGGAGGGACCAGAAAATGGTCAGCCAGGCCATGTTTCACGCGGAGGCACTTTTCTAGTCTTTATGTATTCTTGTTTTACAACCTTGCTGGCTCCGTTACTTAGCCCCTTTCCTTCTTCCTTCCCCAACAAAGAACATTTCATTTGTTGTTGGTCAGAGAAGGTCATGGCTGTGGCCCTGTGGGCCAGGGGCTGGCTGGGTCAGTGAAGGAGGGAAGTGGCCTTATTTAGGGTCCGTGTCAAGGCTAAGCTCTGACATGGCCACTCCTTCACCCCACAGCCAAGGGCTGCCCGATGACACACCCATCCAGGCTCAGTGACTCACCCACCGCCCCTGGCTTCAGGCAGCTGCCTGAGGCCTGAAAACCAGAGATGCTGACAGAACGCAAGGGACAGATGAGAGGATGTGACTTGTTAAGTCTCCACCATGACGAACAACCACCCAATATGAGAACTTACTCCTCACTTTATTCCAGTCCCTAGAGACTGGCTTTTCTAGAATCCTTTCACTCCTACCTTGTTTTCTAGCTCAGATAATAAGATGAAGTGAAAAGAAGACAAAATGGACTAAGTCTGGGGATTGGCATCTTGGCATTTTTTTTATAAGAAATGGGACAAGCTGTATTTGAATCTAAAGAAACTGGGAGAGTGGTCACAAACCAGTGTCCTTCCTCCACTTTACAGCTCACCTCGGTGTGGGAGGGAGTTTGGTGACAACAGTGGGAGGGCAGGAGAGGCCATTGGCACTTTTGTTCCTGTCGGGGAACACAGCACAGCCCTGGCCTAGTGCCTCAGGTGTTTTGAGGACTAAGTAATCTCAGGGTTTTCTGTAAGATCATAGCTCTCTTCTCAGAAAGGCCTTGCTGGGTGTGAGTTAGGCAGTGCCGTGGAGTGAGGACCCAGGGTGAGCCCAGAGCAGCCCATCCCTGTGTGCAGGGCACCAGAGGACCCAAGGCACCAAAGCAGCCTGTGAATTCAGTGACTTCAGAGGGAACAGCCAACAGCAATAGGTTCAGACCCTGGGCTTCAGGTTTGGGGGACTGCACGTGGGAGATAACTCCACCATGTGAAGAGTCCTCAGGGGTCTATTTGTGTTGAGTCTTGGGGCCAAGGCAGGGGCAATGGAATTAGAAGAGGAAATAAAAGCTGTTTTGGTGCTGGAGGCTGCCAGGAGTGGTAAACAAACTCCACCCAGACAAAATGGGGGCCATGCCTGATTTCCACCAAGAGTTTACAGGAAGAAAAGCTTCAGATTCATCTTTCAATGCCACTTGCTTTGCCGGTGTGAAGATTGACATTTCAGCTATTTTTGGATAAGGCTCCTGGACAAAATTTTCCAAAGCGTCCTAGCCCCCTTGAGGGAAGGCAGGGGAGGCTTAGAAAGTCCTTTAACAACGAGGGCCACAAATGGCACCCGCGCTGGCTGAGAAGACACACTCTATGATTTCCTTTGGAGCAAAAGCTGCTGATGGAATTCAAGTTGAGGTCTTCCCTCTTTTCTTGCTCAATTAAATTACTCACCCCCAAACTCTTTTAGAACATCTTCTTTTTTACTAAGACTTTTCCATTTGCATTTTCTTGCAAATGCCTAGATCATTAAGATCACAGCAAATAGTGATCCAGTATGTCTACCTGAGGAGGTCTACCTGAGTCTGCCAAGACAGTCACTTGAGGCTGGAGGAGATTAAGATGGCATACCTGATGGCACGGCCCTCAACTCTTCAGTGCCTCTAACGCCCTGCCTCACAGTGGTCAGTGTGGTCTTGGTCCTTCCTTTGTAAGGAAATGCAGCTTTGACACAAAGTCTCAGGAAATGCAGGCTCCTAGGTGTGGTGGGAAGAGTCCGGCCAATCACAGTGCTGCCAATTTCCCAGCTGTGCAGCCTTAGGCAAGTTACTTAACCTTTCTGGGACTCAGTTTTCTCATCTCTAAAATAAGAATAACCTTCATCACAGAGCTGTGAAAATGAGAAGTAAATGTTACATGCCTGATACATACAAAACAGTCAAAACGTGAAAGTTGTATTAATTCTTACTATAATTACATCCTGGCCTGTTTTCTTATTCTCATCATCCAGGGACAGGAAATGGAAACCCCTGGTTAGGAGTCTTAATTTGCTCTTGATTGTGTTGTAAAACAGCACTGGGTATTATCTCCATCTGTTGAAATCCAGCTCATCCTTCCTTTGGTTTCTGAGCATACCAGGAACATAGCAGTGATCCCTCCGGGTGGCAGGCCCAATTGTGAACGAGTATCAAAACTTTGCTGGGTTATAGGATGAGCATTACAGCTACCAGTTTGATTTTTTTGAAATACTTATTCTGTAGGGGATATTCTCCCAAAGTGAAAGCATGACTGACAATATATATAAGTAGCTAGGGGGAGCAGATTGGAACATAGTCCACCTGGTCATCACTGGTCAAGGCGGTCATCCAGAATTTGCAGCCACGTGGTTGGTGTGGACGCACAGTGACCAGGATATTTAAATGAACACTCCTTGAGACCAGACCTTTGCTTAAACTGCTTGGAGCTAGGCTTGAGGGAAGCTTTTGCGTGATGCCAGGACAAGTTTTTCATCAATGGCATTTTCACCAATGGTTTATTTTGACCTCCGGTTATCTGGCTCTGCTCATCCAGATGCTCTACTTCATTTTCTACTTTGGCCTTTCTCAGGCTTGCTGGCCTATTTACACACCTGCTGCTGCAAAACATCCCCCAGAAGCAGTGCTGGGAAATTTTTGTTTAGGTGAATAACCACTGCTGAATTTATTTGAAAATTCTTTTTATTTTTTGCCTTTGTCTTTAAAAAGTTAGATTTAATTTTTTATTGGATATACACTTTTACTTTTAAGAATCCCTGGGCATTGTGTCTTCTGTTTTATTTTGATGGATTCAGGCACCGTTAGAGAACTGTCTTGTTTGAGAGTTGTCCAAACACACACTCTGTAATCCTTTTTCTCCTGAGCCTTATTTACCTATGGGTCAGCTAACTGATTAAATAAATGGCAGTGATAGTTCAAAATAAATTTCTTTTCTGCTTGGGCCAATGCTAGTTCTTATCAACACTAAAGTGGTGGTAGATTTAATCAATTTGAGCAAACATAAAGTCCATTTGGTTAAAAAATAATCAAACTAAGTCATTTGATCTGTTAATTGAAACAAAACGATTAGTTTAGTCATTGCACATACTTAGCCATTCCTTCCAGTCTAAACACGGTCTGTTTTCTGAGGGAAAAGACACTCCAGTCTTGCTCAGGGATGTATCACAACCCTTAGCACGGTGCCTGGAGCAAAGATCACGCGCAGCAAATATTTGTTGAGTGAATTAAAAGGTGGGTGAAGGAAATCTAGACCTTTCCATCTAATTAAACTCACTTTAATGGTTTATGGGGGAGGGTCATATATTGGAATTGCATTATTTGGACCTTTCTTCTAGAGAACTTAACATTAAATGAAGTATTTTAAGAAACACAGAAATTAAGCTGGTGGAAGGGACAGGGCAGTTTGAGTAAACAGACTGATTCAAAATGATTTACAAGGACAGTTAAAGACAAAATCCTACCGTTGTTAAAATTTTCTGGTTGACGAAATGATATTTCCGATATTCATTTATTTGGGACCTATGAAGATGATAATTTCATATGACTCAGCTAATACTCTATCTTGAAAATTAGGCAAAGAAAGATGTTCATTTTTCTGACTTGGCTTTAACACTAGGGAAAAGCAGAAAATAAAGAAGGCTACCACCATTGGAGACTAACTAATGCATTAATAAACTAATGAAAGGCATCAAGGAGAAAAATAAGATTTTGCGGATTACAGCATAAATTGCATTATTAAATTGCCCAACTGCTTCAAAATATAGAAAGGGAAAAAAAAAAAGCAGGATATGTAATCATTATAGTCCAATTTGTTCTAAGTTACTAAGTAAATATCCCAACTAGCTATCATTTTTCTCTCTCTTAATTTGAGGTATTTTACCAAAAATATCATAAAATCAGAGGAAATTATAAATTTAAAAACTATTCCATTCCAATATTTTTACAAGTGTTTACATATCTTTATATAGTTATTACAAAAACAATTTCATGTGCTTTTTTTCCTTAATGTTTTATTCTGAGCATCTTTTTTTATACTTAGCCTTCATGACTGTTTTTAATCGCTATGTAAACTTCCATAGTTTATGCAATGTATTTTCTGTCCGTCGTATTTTTGGACATTTGGGCTGTTTCTAATTTTTGTTATTATAGCTATCGTGCATGAAAATCTTTACATATGTAGCTTTTAAAATTTCTTTTGAATTACTTCCTTGGGCTAATTTCTCCACAGCTGACAATTAAAACAGTAGGTTAAAGTAAAAGAGCATTTCACAGGATACTTTAGACATCTATTGAAGTCTAAACTGTTTTTCCGTCGAGGAAGGAGAGTTTTTCCCCCAGCTCTCTGACCATCCACAAGTGTTTCTTGTCTTTTCTGGAGCAGGCAATAGGGTGGAGGGAGAGAGGAGGCCATGGAACCAGAAAGATCTGGATCCAAGTACTTGTTCCTCCCCAGTGTTTCACTGTGGCCAGTTACCTACCCTTGAAGCCCGTTCTTCCTCTGCGAGATGGCGGTAATGAAGTCTACTTCATGCAGAGCACTGTGGAGTGGAGATACTACTCTGCAGTGCCTACACACAAGAGGTGCTCGAAAAGCAGTAGTCACTATCATGTGTGCTTCAGTTTCCCAAACCACAAAATAAAAAGAATAGCATTTTCCCAGGGGAAGAAAGTGGAACCCTGGTACTAACATGCTTTCTTTTTCTTCCTTTGTCACTAAATTGCAGTAAATTTGGGCAGAAACTTCTTTAGTTTTCGCATCTGTGAGATGAGAAGAGGGTTGAACATCCCTTTCAGCTACAAAATGAATTGCGTATGGTCTTGTAATTACCAAGTTTTTAAGAACGTTTAAGTTACCTAGCCTCCCACCCCACTGGTTGGCTCACAGAATTAGGAACCTAACTTCATTCTTCCCTGAAGCTCCAAATAAACAAATAAAAAAAAAACTTTTTTTTTGAAAAAAAAATCCAGACTTCTGCCTTATCACAGTATTTTTAACCCTCTAGCAGGAGCCTCTGTCATGAAAAATCCAAGGATAGAACCCAACATTTTCTGCCTTGTCCCTTATGCTTGTGCATCGGCTGCAGATTTATGGCCACACAAGGACTTTGTTGGTGAGAACTGACTTGAAGAGAAAGCAAATTGCCGTCTGAAGCAGCCAAATTGCAGTGGTAGAAATGTTAGGAGCTTCCACTGTCCGCTTTGCTTGCCTTTTATGATTTGTGTTACTCAGCAACTAATTTGCAGGCTCAAGGGGAAAAAAATAAATAGAAAGCATTCGAACAAGGACAGGCAGGATCCTTGCTGGTCCAGACCACCATTCTCTTAGCACAGTTATCCCTTTATATTTACAAAATGCTTTCCAGAATCTTCACCCATAACCATCAAATGGCAAGTAGCAGAACAAGTATTAATAGTAAGATTCTCTTTTTATAAACAAAGAAAATGAGGTTCAGAGGTTTGGTGACTCGCCTAAGAGTAGAACCAGGCTCCAAACATGGTTTCTCTGATCGCTTGTTCAAGGTTTGTGCTCTCGAATGTTCTATGCAGCCTCTCTACCAGGCCTTCTGTTAAATCTGCAGTATTAGACACCCGATGACTGAATTCTGAAACAGACTTTTGAAGGTATTCCCCTTAGTAAGCACATATTATGATTTTCCTCTCAGTTTCTGAAGTAAGAAATAATTGTTTTGATGCTGAATATTCTCATTTAATATAAGGTTTTCTGCTGAGTTTGAAATATTTGGTTGTTAATATACAATTGCGTTTTTCTCCGGCCTATTATACTTCTGAACTCATGTTCCCCCCAGTTGGTAAAATCCATATGTTCTGTTTTGCTCTTAATACATGCATCTATTTTGGAGCTTATCTTGAGAGGGACCAGACTCAATTTGCAATTCAACCCGTTTCTGTGTGTCCACGTAGCACCCTCCACCCCCTGCTCCCCACCGTGTTATGCATAGGTGGAAATCAAGTGTGTAAATCAAAATGTAAACTTAATCATGCTTGAGAAGACTTGACCCTAAATAATATCTGTTAAATCAATCTGTTTGGTAAGAATGTATCTTCATGCAGTGTGTAAGGTTTTGTGGGGTGAGGTTTTCTAAAAGAGTAGCACACAAAGGCTCTGAGCTGAGATTTGGTTTTCTATATAAATCCTCAAGGAGTGGGAGAACTACCCTTAAACGGCTATAATCAATTCTTAATTATTTATGTCAGATTTTAGCCTTGAGTCCACTTGCATCTGCCTGGGCAGAGCTCAGGGAGTGCAAACGCTTTTGCTGTTGACTAGAGCAAAGCAAACCAAGATGAGAAATCTGATGCTCAACAGAAGCATTCAGTTGCCAGATTGTAAATATCCGTGACTCTTAGTGGGGCCGCTCCCAGGCTGACTGGGAGGAGGTCTGGGAAAGAAGTCTCTGAGAGGTTCTCCAGGAATTTCTAGGGCTGCTGGGTTATAGGTGCATTGCCTTTGCCAAACCCTGGAGTTGGGGAGGACAGCTCAGAACACAAACGGACAGGACCATTTAGGATTACACAAATCCCCACTTCTCTCTACTGTGCTGCAGGCACTAGAAAGTCAGCTGTGTGTTCCTACATTTCACCAGTTCCCAGCAGACGATGTTATACTGGCTCTAAGCCATAATGTGAACGTCTGCCCTGAGTTAGAATGCCTTTTCATCATGTGGGCTGGGAATGATGGGGGAGACTTGGCGGGAGGAGGTGTTATAGGGGGAAGAGTAGAAGGGACAGCCTGGAGGGTGGCGGTGGAGGCTGCGATTTGTGGCTGCGGGAGGCAGACTGGCCAGAGCAGCGTGCTCCTGGGAGAAGGCCGCTGAACCGGAGGCTCCAGCGTGGGACCAGCCTGTGCCCAGGCCCCGTCCTGCGGGTTATAGCTCAGTGTGGGTGCAGCACACACATGTGCTGGTGTGTGTTCACTTGAGTACTCTGCTGGGGGTACAGAGGTCTGTGCCCCAGTGTGAAGGTGCGTGTGAAGCTGTGTGTTTGTGCAAATGTTCCGGTGTGTCCCAGTGTGTGGGTGCATTGGCGTGCCTGGTGCATGTGTGTGCTTGTCTGTACGCAGATGGACGTGTCTTGCGTCTCGTCTGCAGGTACGTCTTTCTGTGTGCACCAGTGAGTGGTTTTCTGTGTATACTGTGTGCATTTAAGAGGAGATTGGTGGCAGCAGGACAGCTCTGTAGAAGGAAGGGCAAACATTGCTTGAGCTTAGAACTGGCGATCTAGGTGGGAGAATGGCAGAGCTGAGATGTTACCGAACCCATTCTAGGCATTCTGTGCAGAAGGGAGTCAAGAAAACTTCTGTCCAAACTAGAATCTCTAGGATCATGGAGAGGTGAGAGCAGCTTCTTTGTAGATACAGAGACCTCTCAGGTCTCCCAACTTCCCTCAGAATTCCCCTCAGAACTCTGCCATCTCCCAAGTAAGCCTGCTGTCTTTCTTTCTTTCCACCTTCCTTCCAGTTCCCTCTACTTAGAAGGCTGACCCTACCCCAACCCCCACCTGTGGAAACCCTGTCTTCCCCTTATAACCAAGTCCAGATACATGGGGATCTCCCAGACCACTGTTACCAGCGTTAAGGTGACAAAGGAAGGTGGAAAATTATTGTTCTCAGAACTCAAGGTTAAAAACCTAACATAAATAGTTCCCTATGGTGAGCCCTTCTCAGAGTGGAGGCCCAGCACGAAGAGTTTCAGGAACATGTACCCGTCAGCAGAAAATGTCACCAGCTCCCCAACTTCTCACCAGTTCTTCCCACAGTGGCCATCCTGTGAGTTTTGGCTAAAATAGTCAAAATACATTTGATGCTTTCTTTTCTTTCTGCCCTCAGAATGGACCGCTGAGCAAAGTCCGTAACGTGGCTCATGGTAGCCTGTTTTGGCTGTCGAGAGTTGCTATCGTCAGACTGATAGTTATGTTTAATATCTGGTTCTTCAAACCATCTGACTGGTACATGGGCCCGTGCTGGCTGCCTGGCTCCACCGCTGGGAAAGAGAGTGCGGGATTGGAAGGGAGAGGAAGGAGGTGCCTGGCAGAAAATGCTGCAAATGGTGCATTTTTAGGCCTTACAGACCTTTCTGAGGCAACGAGAATTTAGTTCTGTGCCCTGTCTTTTCTTTGCAGCACCCAGTCAAAGCTACGAATTAAAAAAAAAAAAGTTTGCTGCTTTAAAATACTTCTTGATCTGCCGTTCTTGCTAAAGCACTTAGAATAATACATATCTTTGAGCTATGACCATGACCCAAAGGAACCAGAGCAACTGAGAAAACTTTGTTTGTGGTCTGAGTGTTGAAACTACAGATGGTTTAAGAGGACATTTTGAGAAATGGGGCACACTTACAGACGGGGTGGCAATGAGAGACCCCCTCCCCCAACAAAACCTCCCAGGGGCTTGGGTTTTGTGACTTACTCTTATAGTCACAAGAGGTGGATGGGGCAATGTGTGCTGGGCCACACGAGGCTGATGGGTGTGTAGTGGAGCCAAAGAGAGCTCATTCTAGAGAGGCTTCTGTAAAATCCATCTAACAGTGAAGAAAATTTTTGTTGGTGGCGTTAAAGAAGATACAGAAGAATACAATTCGAAAGACTACTTTGAAAAGTATAGCAAGATTGAAATGGCAGAGGTTATGGAAGACAGGCAGAGTGGGAAAAAGAGAAAATTTGCTTTTGTGATCTTTAGTGATCATGATACAGTTGATAAAGTTGTTGTTCAGAAATACCACACTCTTAATGGGCGTGATTGTGACGTGAAAAAGACCCTTTCTCAGAAATGCAGTCTGTGGGATTGCCAGGAGGTACAGGTGGATGTAGTAACTTTATGGGTCATGGTGGAAGCTTTGGTTGAAGAGAAGGCTATGGTCCTGGAGGTGGTGGCAGCAGGGGATGATGGTGGTGACTGTTGTGATGGTCCTGGTGATAGCATTAGAGGAGGCTACCGTGGTGGTGGACCAGGATATGGAAACCAAGGCGGTAGAAATGCTGGTGGGGGCAGAAAATATGATGAGTACAATGAAGGAGGATATTTTGGCAGTGGTAACTATGGTAGTGGAGGATATATAATCATTTTGGAAATTACAGTGAACACTAGCAAACAAATTATGGGCCCATGAAGGGGGCCAGTTTTGGTGGAAGAAGCTCAAGCAGTCTCTGTGTTGGTGGTTATGGATCTGGTAGTGGAGGGGCGGATATGGTCTCAGAAGGTTCTAAAAACTCAGCAGAAAAGGACTAAAGTTCTTAGCAGGAGAGAGCGAGGAGTCGTCAGGAAAGCTACTTTGAGGCACTCGTCCCAGATGCATGAGAGGAACTGTAAAATGTGCTACAGGAGAAACAATGATCCATTGTCAGAAAAGTTATTGCAGCTTAAACAAGAATTCTTCTTGTTCAGGATGGTCATAGCCACAGTTTGCAAAGAGCGTAGCTATTGATTAATACGATGTAGTGTCAATTAGGTGTACATTTCTGAGGTCTTTTATCTCTTGTAGCTTTATCTTTTTCTTTTCATTACATCAGGTGTATTGTCCTGTAAGTTGTGGTACTGGTACCAGGGATAACAAATTAAGGAATTTTTAACTTAAAAGCAAAATAAATAAAACAAATTGTCTGGTAAACCACTTGACTTATCGTGAGTAAATATTTACCGAGCACTTCTCATATGCCCCAAGGCAAACAAACAATTCTGTAGATGGTTGGCCCAAGCAGCCCACTGACCAGGCCCCTGTCGTGGAGATGGATGTTGAGTGATTGAGAGCCCACAGGTAAAAGAAAACTCCCCTAGCTCTGTAGGTCATGTTCTCAGGTTTTATGAAAAAGTCTTAATTTCCCTACAAGCTTGCTTCTTTATGGTCTGGTCTAATTTTCATCATTTTGGGAGCTGGTGCTAATTTCCATGCTGAGTTTTGTAGCAAAGGAGGCATATATCAGGACATACCACCCAGGACTATTTTGAGTTAGGCTACAGCACTTCAGAAATTCTGCCTTTGATTTCCTCAGATTAGAGAGAAAGCTTTGTCTTTTCTCCCACCTCACTATCAATGCTTCAAACCCAGACCTACATAAAATACACAAATGCTTTCTGGACAAAATGAATCTTGTCTGTTTTCTTTGGATTTCGGTGGGAACAATAAAGATTGAGCTACAAAAGGTTGGCAAAGAGGATTATTCTTTTTCTTTCTATTAAGTGCAGAGGCTTCAAAAGAACAGCTCAGAAAGTCAAATAATTGTATCCACCGCAGCTCACCCATCCATCTCCCTGCTGACCTGGCCTGTGAAATCCCCTTTAAAAACTTGGCCAGCGCTCACCTGCCCATTGCCAATGCTGTATTGTTAAATGCGCCCATCCATGATTTCACAAGGGAGGCTGCTATAAAGCAAATTCCTTCCATTTCAACAGAGTACCTCATCAGGAATACCTCTTCGGGGCGAGGCGAAGGGTGCCTCTAATTTTCAAAGCTTTGTAATTTCATCTTGGAGAGGGAGCTACTTGGAAACCAAAAACGGATTGTGAATAAAGTTATAATCACAAACTCTTGCAATCCAAAGCAGCCAGCGGGGAGGACGTGAAAGGGAAGGTCTGCAGAGCAGTTTTTGATCTTCATGACAATTTCTTGATTTCTTTACTTTGGAAAAAACACATCTGTTGGTTTCCAACCATGGCTCTAAACACAAAGCCTCAGACTCGAAGCCGATCTAATTTCTGGTTCGGTTTCAGGCCATAACTTCCTCAGAAAATTCCTGTCAGCCATTTTGAAGAGCACAAAATGGCTCCTCTGTGCCAAGGGACAGAGAGAGGATTTGGCTGTTTAGGGATTTTAAAATTTGGGATTGAATATTTTATAGCAGCATTCAAGCCTGGAGTAATTTCAACTTAAAAAAGAAAGAAATCTAACCTCCAAATTGGCTAATCATCTCAGATTCAGCGCAGAATGATCACCCAAGAAAGACGGTATTGTGCCATTGGGTCCTCTCTAGGGAGTCCTCTCTATGGTCCTAGGTGCTGTCCCTGTATTGGGTCCTCTCCAGGGAGTCCTCTCTGTCGTCCTGGATACTTTCCCTATAGAGTTCCTTCAAACCCATGGTCTTTCTCCATCAGTGTTTGACCATGGGACATTATCTTAATGTCCCATCATCTTCATTCCTTTTCTCTGAAGGTTTTTAAAAAAATCCTTTCCAAGGAAATATACAGATCACATTTAATGGGATTTTGAATTATGCAAATTCAAAATAATACAATACAAAAATTTAATAAAGTCTCAATTTATGTGCACTATTTACAATAATGACTTATTTTGCATTTATTCCTGTGAGAAATTAACTTGAATTTTGCAAAATCATCAGGAATGCACCTCTCATGTAGTATAACTACTTTGTAATCAGCAGTGGCTTGCGGTGATATCGTGATTAGCTGGGGTAGGTGTGGGGGATGCTGTCAGTGAATTTTACTTTCAGTGATAAGAACAGTAGATGGGGCCTCTCTGGAAAGATTTTCTGTGACCTAAGTGGGGCTGCCCCCATAGGACAGAATCATAGAATATTTGGGCTGAAAAAGATAGACACCTTCAACTTCTACTTCTGGATTTTACCAGGGAAGGAATGGTGGTCCAAGAGATCAATAAATCAGCCAGATGTTACATAGCAGAATCAGCCCTTGAACCCAGGATTTTTGATTTTTGTTCCAGCTATCTGTCCTCTGAGCCACCAGGTTGCCGTGTTTTAAGGGGAATGGTGTTTCCTGGGTCTCAGGGTACGTGTGACAAGGTGTCATATTGGAATGGCAACAGCAAGAGGGCTGCAGGTGGCTGGGCCATGTTAGTTCAGCCTAGTCATGAGGCCCTGACAGTGGCAGACTGGCCACTTCCATGAGCAAGGGGACAGCCTTCAACTATTTCAGGATGTGCAAAAAAGCACTGGGTCACCCCTACGGGGAGGAAACCCTGCATAGGGGTAGTCAGGGGAGATCTTTTGATCTCCCTCCACTCCAGCTTCTATATGCCAAGTTCCCACTGTTCTTAAATTTTTTGTCCATTAATGCCACAGGCTGCTTACAGGGCAGCAGGCTGCCTGAGGGCCTTGCTTCACAGGACCTGTTAGGAGCAAGGCAGACAGTGGATAGGCAAAAAGAAAGCTATAAACACACACACACACACACACACAAATAGAGCCAGAGTGCTTTTTGTCTGTATAAAATAAAAGTTCAGTGAATGTACAAGTGACCCAAATTCCTTATATTATTAGTATATCTAGGTTCAGAAAATGCCTTCTATATGTAAACTATACCTCAATAAGACTACTTTCTTTAAAAAGAAATTTATTTATTTATTTGGCCGCACCGGGTCTTAATTGCAGCAGGTGGGATTTATTTTTTTAGTTGGCTTGAGGGATCTTTAGTTGAGGCATGTGGGGTCTTTAGTTGTGACATGCAGGATTTTTAGTTGTGGCACGCTAACACTGTTTCAGCATGTGGGATCTAGTTCCCTGACCAGGGATCAAAGATAGGCCCCCTGCCTTGGGAACGTGGAGCTTTATCCACTGGACCACCAGGGAAGTCCCCAAAACTGCTTTTTTAAAAAAGAAAATATCAGCCACATATGAGGGGAACTTCCCACACTAGACGAGGCCCTTTGAAAGTTTGGTGGAAGAGAATATTGTAACAACACTTAAAATATACTTATGAGAGTTATCAAATCATTTAGTAATGCAAGGATTCAGTTTCTAATTTACCTGTTTTCATGAGTGTGAATTTTCACTTATTGGACTTTCATAGCATAGACGAGCATGTTTAATTTTATTAAGGAGAGATGCCCCCAGATTTTCCCGTCAGTTGTTCACCAATGGATGACCTCCCTAGGGTGAGCAGGATTGAATCCTTGGACTTGGAAGAATTTCTTTGAAGAGCTTTCTGTGATGTGGTTCTATTTGGTTGTCCCACCTCCCTGCCTGGCACCCCATTCATGACTAAGAGAGGCAGATAAATCAATGGCATCTTTTTTAAAAAAAATTTTATTTATTTTGTTTTATTTTTTATTTATCGCTGCATTGGGTCTTCATTGCTGCACACGGGCTTTCTCTAGTTGCGGTGAGCGGGGCTACTCGTCATTGCAGTGCGTGGGCTTCTTATTGAGGTGGCTTCTCTTGTTGCGGAGCATAGGCTCTAGGCACGCGGGCTTCAGTAGTTGTGGCATGTAGGCTCAATAGTTGTGGTTCACAGGCTCTAGAGCTCAGGCTCAGTAGTTGCAGCGCAAGGGCTTAATCTCTCCGTGGCATGTAGGATCTTCTGTCTGCAAATGTGCTTTACACATCCTCAGGAGGAAGAGAGGGAGATGCAGTATGCAATGCTGTGCAAATTGACCCCATTTGGCATTTATTTTTTCAGGGAACCTCTATTAAATGGCCTGTGGAATACAGTTTGAGAAAAGCTCAATGGAGGACTGTATTAAGTGGAACAAAATGTAAGGGCTCTCAGAAAGCTAGGCTGGAGGAGTAAAGGGATGCATGTTGGGGTCACAGGATGTGAATGGGCAGCACTTAATGCAAAGAGGAGTAGAGGAAGACACCCCAGGAAAGGGAAGTATGTATCAAAGGCAAGACAGCAGCTGAGCAGCAATGCCCAGATAAGGGCTTAGAAGCTTCGTTCCTTTTGAGCAGCTCTCGTGCCCTAGTCACACCTCCATGGCAAGCAGGACAGGCAAATGATTGAGAGGACATTTAGGGGCACTGATGGGGAGGATTGTTCCAGTGAAAAGAAGGGCCAATAACTCTTCTTAAATAACCTCGACGTTAAACTCTGCAACAGACACTGCCAACAGCTCAAGAAAGGTTTAGCTCGCCCTTTGTA
Source organism: Hippopotamus amphibius kiboko (assembly GCF_030028045.1). Taxonomy (NCBI): domain Eukaryota; kingdom Metazoa; phylum Chordata; class Mammalia; order Artiodactyla; family Hippopotamidae; genus Hippopotamus; species Hippopotamus amphibius. The sequence continues at coordinate 138,581,432 of NC_080188.1, read as the reverse complement.
GTGGGTGGTGCCTGTTCACACCACGGTGGCCTGCCCCTCAGCACCTGGCCTGCCTTCCAGCTGCCGCCATCAGCGCGTCTCGGCCTGAGGCCTTGCTCTGGCCCTGGAGCCGGCTCCTCCCTGTGCACCTACAGACTGCCTGTGCAGGAGGCTTAACGCCCTGCAGGGGCAGCCCTTGGCCAGCGACTAAATTCACACTCAAACGGCCTTGCCGTCACGTGTGGTAGCTCTGCACGACCTGCTCCACACTGTTTCCTCGAATTTGCCAGCACGAGGAAGCCCTGTTGTTAGCAGTAGTGACTAGCCCGTAAGCTGCCTTTATTGAGTTGCTTCCTGTTCCTGCCAGACTCCCCCAAGTATTTACTACATCTGTTTCCCTAGGGCTGCTATAACAAAGTACCACAAACTGGTTGGCTTAAAAAACAGGTATTGATTCTCTCACAGTTCTGGAAGGTAGAAGTCCAAAATCAAGGTGTTAGCAGGGTTCTTCCTTCTGAGAGGGACTCTGTTCCAATGCCCCTCCCCTAGCTTCTGGTGGTTTACTGGCAATTTTGGCATTTCCTTGGCTTGTAGATATATCACCCTGATCTCTGCATCTCTGCCTCCATCTCCACATGGCATTCGCCACGTGCGCAAGTCTCTGTGTCCAAACTTCCTCTTTGTAAGGATACTGTCCTCTTGGGTTAGAGCCCACTCCAGTGACCTCATCTTAACTTGAGCCAATACATTATTTCCAAATAAGGTCACATTCACAGGTGCTGGGGTGGGGGGAGGGGTTGAAGTCCTTTTGCAGGGCATGATTCAATCCATAACACCTACCAGAGCTGCCTGGAACATCTCCCAAATAAAGTACCTGTATTCCAATCTTTGTGGTGGGGTCTGCTTCAGGAAGAACTCAAACTAAGACACCCTTTTAAAAATGGTACCTCAGGGGTACAGAGACATTGTGAAACTTTCCAAGCACCACATAACAAGTCCCTTGCTGAAAATTACGATTTGAGTCAGCATCTTAATTTCTTACCTAAATACAAGATTTCTCAACCTCTCCTAAGACTATCTGAAAGAGCTGTTTCTGTGATGGTTTGACTTGTTTTGAACATGATGTGGCTCGATGAAGAAAGGAAAGAGGTATGTTACATGCACAGAGGCCTTTGCCATTAGGTATCACTAAGGGAAGGACATTTCCAGCTCCAGGCATAGGCGTTTATCTCCAGCCTCGTTGACTGTCAAGCTCCCGCTGAAGTGACTGGCGTGGATGCAGACCGTGGGGCTGCTGAGCCAGCTCTGTCCTCTCGCTCCCTCCGGAAGATGGAATAAACATGTCAGAGGGGAAGGTGCTTCCCATCTCGGGAGCACCGGGGTTGCCCTTTAGAAAAACATCGCCAGCACATTCTGCAATCTCGAAATGAATCTGAATGGTAACTCAAGCAGCAGGGCTTGTTCTGGATTTTTAGACAGTTCTTCTACCTGCTCCAGACCCTCCTTTTCCAAGCTCCATCTCAACTCCGCAGAGCAGTGGTCTGACTGGCAGAGGGACCCTGACAGGAGGAAGGGCCAGGGTGGCAGCTGTGGCTGCCCCCTCCTTGCCTTCTGTGTGGTCTCCTTGGCTGGTGAAAGAAGAACAGATGAAGTCGTGTTTCCAGGTCACAGCTGCTGGGGGCCCCAGCTGTGAGGCGGGGTGGTTCCAGTTCAGTTCTGAGTCAAGAAATGCTTCAAACCTGTTCTCCTTGGGAAGAGTCACCAGGAATTGGCCATTTCTCTCTGTAGCTTTCTGCAGTCCATGAGCATTTGAGAAACTGGATTAGGGCTCTCATTGCAAGGAAAGGGCTTGTGAGTGTGTTCTGGTTAAGAATAAATTTTGACTCTAGTGAGACCTGCTTGTTTACAAACACAGGTGTGTAGACCAGGCCTAGGGATGACCTTGATTTTCTCTGCTGTTGCCAGAAGAGTGTGTGCGTGTGTGAGAGAGACAGAGACAGAGACAGAAACAGAGAATTAGGAGGCAGGAAAGGGATAGGAAGATGTATTAAAAGGATATTCATGGTAAAGATAATAATTTCTAGGATTACTTTTCTCTTCTTGTTATCAACCAGTATCTCAGGGGAGCTCTGAGCTGTGGTTGTGGGAGGTTGTGAGAGGAAAGTGTGTTGACTAGAAGCAGCCCAGCTTTTATTCTACTGCTGGAAAACGGCCCCCTCCTTTGTGGGAGAAGTCCACTCCATGAGGTTCACATCCTCAGCAAGGAGTCCCTCTATCTGAGCTGATTCGGGAGAAAGGAACCATATCCTGAAGCAGAACAGTCTTCATCTATTTAAGATTCTTTCCCTTGCTGCCAACTTTCCATTCTCCTTTAACTTCTGTCTCTAATGATGCTTGTTGCATGCCTACATGCACCTGGTGTTTCCACATGGGGTCCCATCTCATAGCCCATTCGATCCTATGACAACCCCATGAGGTCGGCATCAGTATTCCATTTTACAAATGAGAAAACCGAAACTCTAACAGACGAAGAGATCTGTCTCAGGACTTGTTGTTGCTAAGTGGTGCAGCCTAGATTTGGTGCCTGCCGTTCCCAGGGTTCTCACCGTGCTGAGCTCCGCCACGAAGACGGCTGCAGGAAGAGGTGCCATCAGAGGAGGGCGCTATGGTGTGGGATGCTGAGACCAGATCCAAATCTCTCTTTGGGCAACCAGGGTGCTCCTGACCACGTCTCCCCGTAGGTTCTAAGACAGCCTTGCCTCAGGCTCTTTCCCAGAGACACAGGACAACCACAAAGCCACCTGCAGCCTGTACCTCCTGCCACCATTTGCAGTTGCTCAGGGCCCACCCACTGATGTGTGGGGACAGGGTTGGATGCAGTTGACTGAGGGCTGCTGGTAAATGCTTCTTGGATATTTTGAAGGGGTCTGGGAGCGATTAGTCTTGGGAAAGACCTGTCCTCTGGCCAAGTCCCTTCCCCAGGGCTAGCCAGTCATGACTAATGTGCACTGTGGTCTTCCTTCAAGTGGGGAGGAGTGTGTCTCAGACTCTTCTCCATCCTTCTTGGCATTACTTAGACCCCACCTCTGCTTTGAAGCCTTTGCAGCCCACCCAGCCCGCAATAATCCGTCCCTTCACTGAACTCCTCAGGCTTTCACCATCTGCCCCTCTCAACTGATGGTGAAGAGCATGGGTTCTGGAGTCACTGGGTTCAAAGTCTACCTTCAGTACTTTCCAGCTGTGTGTCCTTGGGGCAAGTACAGGCTTTCTGGCTCTAGGGCTCTTCATCTGTTTAACGTGGGTAACTATGCCTATCTCAGAGGGGTTTTGTGAGGAACAAACTCTTTAATGCATGAAAAGTGTTGGGCTTGGTTTGCAGCATGTGAGCACTTGCTATACCCCAGCTCATAAGGTCAGTACCCTGGGCTGTCGTTAATTGCTGACTAATGTCATCATCCAGCTTTTGTATCATTAATTAACTTTTTAAAAATAAATTTATTTATTTATTTTTGGCCGTGTTGGCTCTTCATTGCTGCATGAGGTTTCTCTAGTTGCGGCGAGTAGGGGCTACTCTTTGTTTTGGTGCCTGGGCTTTTCACTGTGGCGGCTTCTCTTGTTGTGGAGCACGGGCTGTAGGCGTGAGGGCCTCAGTAGTTGTGGCACACAGGCTCAGCAGTTGTGGCTCATGAGCTCTAGAGCGCAGGCTCAGTAGTTGTGGCACACAGGCTTAGTTGTTCTGCGGCATGCGGGATCTTCCCAGACCAGGGATCAAAACCATGTCTCCTGCATTGGCAGGCAGATTATTTACCACTGAGCCACCAGGGAAGTCCCTTAATTAACTTTTTATGTATGTAGTTATACTTTGCAACTGAAAGATTCTGGAGGTAAGGACCCTGACATTGTTTGTGTTATTTTTATGCCTAAAGTATCTACCATTGGACCCTCTCGAATGAAACCCAGTGGTTAAGCAGAGCTCAGCAAACTTTTTCTCCAAAGGACCAGATGGTAAACATTTTAGGCTTATGGGCCATAGATCTCTTTCAGAACTACTCAGCACTGCTGGAGTAACACAAGAGCAGCCATGGACAGTGTGCAAACCACTAAGCGTGGCAATGTTCCAAAAAACTTTGTTTACAAGCAGGCAGCTGCCCAGATTTGGGCCATATGCCTTACTTTGCCACCCCTGGTTAAGAGCAATGAGATTAGAGTCAGATGCTTGGGTCCAGATCTACCTCCACTACTTCATAGGCCCAGTTTTCCAGCTCTGCGTTTGAAATGAGGCCGCAACAGTAAGTGTCTGCCCATCTCTGCCTGATCCCAGCCTATAGTACCAGGGAGACACCTGAGGTGCTCTCCTTAGGTAGCCGCACAGCTGGAGTGGGTGGTTGGCTTCAGTGAGCAGATAGCACAGGTGTGGAGCTTAAAACAAAAGTGGCATACATTTGCTGGGGGAGCATCTTCAAGGTCAGTAGTTCTCTCACTAAAGTGAAATGAAAACCCCCATATGATTTGACCGGCCTGAGTGATAACTGCATTTGTTATTATTCTCTGATTTGCTCTGTTCATGGAGAGTTTAGTCACAGGAGTTTCTATTCTCAGGAACTCACAGCACGTCATAACACACAGCTTATTCGTCCTCAGGATAATTCTGCTCTGCATAAGAAACCTTTACAGGCAAGGGGTGGGGGGCAGTTATGAGAAACCATGGGTGTTAGAATTGCTACCAGTACTTCAAGATCATCAGATAAAAGTTAATTAATAACACACGTACTTGTATAGGCCACTTCTCTAATCTTACCAGAAGCTCAGGTTATAATGAAAGGATGGCATATTCCATTTTCAACTTTTTTATAACCCTTGAAATTGTGTTGATTTTGAAAGTAAAAATTCAGCATCCTGTTAAGTTAAAGGAAGACAAAAACAGATGAGAATCATAGAGCAATAAGAGTCTGGCTCAAAGTGGTAAGAATTACTGTGGGACAAGAAAACATTGGGTGATGTCAAGATCTCATCACTGGGAAAATGGAAAGCTACATCATAAACGTTGTCTGCCTGATCATCCTAAGCCTTCTCATTGTAACAGGATGTGTTGTCTTCTCAGAAGCAATAATCTCCTTTGGGACATGAGTGAAATTCAGTTTCCCTTTCATAATATAACGAGTATTTCTCCAGTGCAGCATAAGAAATAGAATATCACCCAGGAGAAACTTACATAGGTAGCGATAATGTGGGAAAATCTAATAAAGAAAACCCACGTGCCCCATGGAGGGGAAGCCCTCTGTGTGTGTGACTGTCATCTTGTGAGTGGTTTGATTACACTTTAGAGTTTTGCCAAGTGCTTTAACGTAAATTATTTCATGAAAAATTCACATCCCTTTGAAATGTATAGGTTACCCCTTTTATTTGCGGAGAAGCTAAAGGTTAAAGAAAATAAGTGATTTACTCAAGATTAGTTATTGGTAGAGCTGGAAATTGAATTCCATTCTTCCCGGTCCAAATCTAAGCTCTTCTCCTACGCAGTTACATGTGGACAGGTTGTATGTATATCTGTGGTCTGGGGCGGTGGCATGCAGGGGCGTGAGCAACTTTATAGAAAAGAATACACTCAACTAAAATTTGCACATGCTTCCATTATTACACATACTTTTCACTTTCTGTTTATTTTCCTCTTAGAGGTTAAATGTTCCATGCCTGATTTTAACCCAAACAAGAGCTAAGTAAATTCCATGGGCCACTCTTGAAGGAGGCAAACTGGAAAAAATATACAATGCCAACTTACTAGCCTAACAGGATGTGGACACCTTGGTCACCACTAACTCTTGTATAGTTTAATCCTAGCGACCGTTTTGCAGGAACAAAATAGCTGCTCTTTTTGATATTCGGTCTCCAGTTGTGTCAAATACCTTTTGATTGAGTGCTGGGAGTGGGGCTTTTCAGCCTCTGCACTATGATACTTGGGGCTGGATGATTCTTCGCTGTTGGGGGCTGTCTTGTGCATCACGGCATGTTTAGCGGTATCCCTTCCCTCCACCCGCTAGATGCCCGTGGTACCCCAAGTTGTGATAACCCAAAATGTCTAAGCGTTGCCAAAATCCTAGGGGGCAAAATCTGCCCCTGGTTGAGAACTGGTGGGTTAAAGTCATCATTTTTTGTTGGTCAATCACTCAGTGACGGGTTAGGCCCTGATGGACAATCTAGTCTGACTTCATTTTGGTCATGAAGTTGACCAGCACAGGAGGCTAGCAATTGATCCATTGCTAATCACTTTCCCTGACTTTAATTGAAGGGATGACCTCAGGGCTGCCCTGTGAGAATGGCTTTTGGGTGGCTCTTCCCAAGGGCAACAGCTATAAATCATGGAAAGCAGCCACTTGACATTGGGTATTCACCGTTGGCAAGTGCCTCCTTCTGTCTTCCATTTGCATTTCCATCTAGATGGTGGGATGGAGAGAGGTCAGTTTCAGCAGGAAGTGCAAAGACCATAGATTTACGAGGCAACCAGACCTACATCAAAATTCTGGCTTTATCACCACCTACGTATGTGAGCTTGGGCAAGTGACTAGACTTCTCCGAAACTGTCTGCTCCTTTATAAAATGAAGATAACTCTACCTACCTTATAGCATTTGGGAATTAAAGATAATGTGTGTGAAGGGCCCAGATGGAGCTAGCCACATAGTAGCCCTGTAATACATGTTTTCTATCACTGTAAATAAAAACAGAATGAATGCCTGGACAGACAAAATAGAAATGTCAAATGGAGTGTCTGCCAGTGGCCAGGTCCATATGGGCTGATCTCAAGGGTTTTCTGATGGTCCCTGAAGCATGTGCCCATCTCCAGCTGCCTCGAGGCCCTCTCCACCTCTTCTCACTCCAATGTCTCTGCTCCTCTGACTCTTGAGGAACCTGAGCATTCCAGAACAAAAGATTGGAAAGGTATGGATTCATGTAGGAATGTGCCAAAGCATTGCTGGTTTGAGCAGCTAGTCTGACCTGGGTGTGAAAAACAACCAAAGTCCCTTAGCCACAGAGGGACAGAAGTGCGAACAGATGGGCAGGTGGGAAAGCAGCTCTTGATCTGAGCAGCTCAGAAACCGCTGCCTGGCCAGGGCCAGAGGAGAGGCTAAAGGACAGGAAGGGTGGCGGAGAGCTGCCACAGCCAGGATCCCAAGGCCAAGCGGCTAGCACCCATCACACATCCGCAGCAGGGTCTATACTAGGCACCAAGGAGAAAGAGCCAGACCCTCAATAGAATATTTGGCCAGGACCGCCCTGGGTAAAATGATAAAGGAGCCTTTTTTGGTACCATCTCTCTTCCCCACTGCATCATGGAATTTACGTTTGGTAAAGAAGCCAGACGATCCCCTTTATCCCAATCCCTTTAGCTCACCAGCCCTGAGAAAGGAGGTGGCAGAATCACGAAGCTGGTGGCTGAGACAGAAAGATGCTGGAGGTGGAATTCAGGTCGTGGATAGGGTTTGGTACCCCATCTATAGGGAGTTTTAGGTTTGTTCCAGTTGACAGTTTGTGATTCTAGATCTACAGCCCAGGATGGACTCCCAGCCCAGTGCTCCTTCTGCTCTGCCAGTCTCCTTCCTTCATTCCCATGTCTTATTTTAACTCTAAATTCTAGGATAATGGGTATCCAAGGAGATCAGTACTGTTTCCAAATCAAATACCAACAACATTTACAATCTTTATGTCCTTATTTACTTGATGCTGCCCTTAAAAGTAGTAATTCACCACCAACAAAGGTTCTCCTGCCCTAGAAGACCAAAGAAAATGGGAAATAAGCAAAAGGTGACCTGGAAGTCAGCAGTTCTACTGCATCCTGTTTAACACTGGGTGGATTTTATTATCTGCTTTTAGAACCTACAACACACACACTTTAAAACACATTCTTCATATTTTAGTGATTACAAGGTCAAAGCATACTTATTGTGGAAAACTTGGTAGGTATAGAAAAGAACAAAGAGAAAACAAAAATCATTTAAAAAAATTTTTCTACCAAGATTCATTAGTATGTTGGTGACTAGCCTTTGAGGTTTGAATGTGTGCATTTAGCTTTGTAACTGTTTTTTTTACTTAGCGATAAATCATGGCCATCTTTCCTTCTTGTTAAATATTTCTCTATATCAATTTTAGTGCCCACAGAGTGTCATAACTTATTCCACCACTGCCTATTGTCGGACGTTTAAATGGCTTCACATTTTAATGCATTATGAACAGTGCTGTTGTGGACATTCCTGTGCATATATCTGTATCCACATTTGGGGTTATTTCCTTGGAATAAATTCCTGGCAGTAGACTTGCTAGGTCTCCCCTCCCCTCAATGTCTCTGCTTCCTGGGGCCTGCCTTGGCATCACCCACCTTCCGCATGAAGCTTCCTAAACTGCAGGCCTATCTCCATCTGCTGGAGTTCTCACATGTGACAGGGTGCACATCGCACCCCTCCTGGCCTGCTCTCCAAAGGGCAGAGCTGATGGCCGTTTGTAACCATGGTGGTCAAGACCAAGAAGGGTTTCCTCTCTCATTCCTTTCAGGCATTTATGATGGTGACAGAGCACCACAGTGGACCCATCCATCCAAAGACATCTCTCATCCAAAGATATCTGTCAGGAAACGAAGGGAGGTCATTTAGGACCAGTCCCCAAATCTCCAACTTCTAACCAGCTAGGGCACGGGGAATGGTGATTGGATGCAGGGAAAACGTGTGGTAATCGCTGTTCTGTGCAGGTGCATCTTGTTTACATGCTTCTGCCTGTTCAAGATGGAGGCACTTAGCATGATCTGAGGCTGGAGTTTTCTAGCTGTCTGACACCAAATTGCCATTCATTGGACACCTGAGCAGGCCCAGTTTTAAGGTCAGGGACCCCAACCAGCCCCAGCTGGCTCACACTGGACAAGAGCTGACTCCAAGTTCATGTAAAACAACTGCGCTACACGAGGCTGGGAAGGTATGCAATTAAAGAGAGGAAAAAAGGGAGAAAAAAAATAAAGCAAACTTAATCAATGAAGGCAGTTTAAAAGCAAAGGAGTTTTAATAAGCTGTTCCTTTATTGTTCTGTAAGACAAGTCCAAGGATTTTTATTAGTATCAGCCTCTGTTAACTCTCTGGGGTACGGTTTCACAGCTACCCCCACCTCCATCATTTAATGCGCACTTACCCAGTGCTAAGCTCGGGGCTGAGCACACCCAGTGCATTGTTGCAATTATTCCTCTCGAGCACCTGTACGGTGACATCCCCATGATATCCCCATTTTACAGATGAAGAAACTTAGGCTCAGAGAGGTTATATAACATATCCCAGACCACACAGCTAATAAGCAGTCAATCTGGATTTAAACCTGGGATGGTTTTACTCCAAAGCTGCAATCCTAACCACTATGTCATTGTGGAAACTTTTTATCACACTGGATTTTGAAAATTATTCTAAGACAGCATAAGAAGCCCGCTGAAATCTTTCAGGTGGCCACCTGGGCCACCAGGTCTTCTCTCTGCAGCATCTGAATGGAGGGTCCTTGAACTGCTCTGGGGACACAAGACCAAGTGGGGAGGGAAATTAGTTCTTAGGATAAGGCCCTGGAATAGTCTCTAACCCTCATTTCAACTCTAAAATCCAATGAGTATGCTGAATTTTAAAGTCTGATGTGATCATTGCCTTTTTCCACACTGGTGGGTTTTTTTTTAAATTAATTAATTTATTATTTATTTTATTTATTGGCTCCTTTGGGTCTTCGTTGCTGCACACAGGCTTTCTCTAGTTGCGGCGAGTGGGGGCCACTCTTCATTGCGATGCGTGGGCTTCTCATTGCGGTGGCTTCTCTTGTTGCAGAACACAGGCTCTAGGCGCACAGGCTTCACTAGTTGTGGCACATGGACTCCATAATTGTGGCTCGTGGGCTGTAGAGCGCAGGCTTAGTAGTTGTGGTGCATGGGCTTAGTTGCTCCATGGCATGTGGGACCTTCCCGGAGCAGAGATTGGACCCGTGTCACCTGCATAGGCAGGCGGATTCTTAACCACTACGCCACCAGGGATGCCCCACACTGGTGATTTTTGACAGAACTTGCACACTCAACACCCATTGCTTTAATAAAAATTTCTCTGTATCCAGGCCCTAGAGGGGGTACAGAATACAAGGCAAAGCTTCTCTCTAGTTGTGGTGCATAGGCTCCAGACCACGTGGGCTCTGTAGCTGAAGCATGCAAGCTCTCTAGTTGTGGCCCACATGCTCAGTAGTTGCAGTGCGCTGGCTTAGTTGCCTCGTGGCACATGGGATATTAGTTCCCTGACCAGGGATTGAACCTGCATCCCCTGAATTGGAAGAGGATTCTTAACCACCGGAACACCAGGGAAGTCCCAGAAAGCCTGTTTTATGTACCAGCCACCTCCATCCCTCACCTTTTCCATCCCCCACAAGTTACTGGACCAGTTGTATTCCCCCACTTGCCCTGCCTCCCTAATAACTCTGGGGATACTCAGCCTAGATCACCCTGTGAGATCCCCAAGCCAGGTTCTCATTTTGCAGCCCCAAGAGCCCTACAGTTGAGCCCCAGGAAGAAGTCCAGGGTCCCCCGGGCTACACCTGCAGACACACAGATTCAGCAAAAGTAAGAGCATACCAGGTGTCCTAGGTCTCTGGTGGGGTTTAATTCTGTGCCTGGCCAAGTTAAGTTTTTGGTAAATGCTTCCTGGACAAATTAATGATTCCGGATAAGTAAACATAGTAAACACTCACCTAGGGAGAAAGCCTATAGAACAGGAAAAGTCATGGAATTAGGTGGCCAGCTTCTGGGTCTGAGCTCCACCACTAACTAGCTGTGTGGCCTCAAGAACAACACTTGATGTCCCTGATCCTGTTTTCTTTTACACATTATGGAAGATTTGGACATTGATGATTAGTAAGTTTCCTTCTAGCACTGGAACTCAGCCATTGTGGAAAAGGCAGGCAGGAAATAAATCGACATTAATGTCTTGAGTGGAGCTTGAGTCGGGCTGCCTCCTTTCTCTCCTTATCAGTCAGACTTCTCATTTCCTGCTGACACCATTATCATCAGACCTACTGCATCAGGAAAAGGAAGGGAAGGAGGAAGATGTGGAAGAGGAATGAAAGAAGGAGGAGGAAAGAGACTCTGCAAAAAATACAGCAACATAGTGACAAGTCTTGGCTCTGAACGCAGACCATCAGCGTTCAAATCCCTGCTCCACCACATTCTAACTGTGTGAGCTTGGGCATATTATTTAACCTCTCAAGGCTTCAGCACTTCTCTCTGTAAAATGGGTGCAATAGTACCTACCTCATATGGCTGTTGTGAGGATCCAAAGGCGTAAATCATGTTAGCCCTTAACCCAAGGACGACATTGAAAAAGACCTCAACTAAGTAACAGCTGTCTCTCTCTTTTTTTCTTGCAGCATTTTTTAAAATTGAAGTATAGTTGATTTACAATGCTGTGCCAATCTCTGCTATACAGCAAAGTGACTTAGTTTTACACACATATGTATTCTTTTTAAAATGTTCTTTTCTATTATGGTTTATCCCAGAAGATTGGATATAGTTGTTGCCATACAGCAGGACCTTGTTGTTTATCCATTCTAAATGTAATAGTTTGAATCTACTAACCCCAAACTCCCAGTCCATCGCTCTCCCTCTTCACCTCCCCCTTGGCAACCACAAGTCTGTTCTCTACGTCATAACAGCTGTCTCTCGATGCTTACTCTGTGAAGCAAAAAGGGGAAAATTGGAGAAGGAAAAGGGAAGATGGAAAGAAAATTTAAGAAAACAGCGGGGGGAGGCAGGAAAGGTTTGAGAAATCATTTTCACCTGCCCAGAAGTGGAGTATGTATGGAATCCAAAAAAATTCCCCTCCCCACCCCCAACTCCCCATCACCTTCCTCTCTGCCCCCAGCAGACCCCATGGCATCCAGGGAACGAAGCCTTCTGTAACCCTGGAGGGGCCTGCTCCTCCAGGCTGACACCACGCTGGGTGTCCCTGGACAAGTCCACCAGCTCAGCCTCCTTCCCTCACATCTACCCGCGGAGGGGTCCCTTTGAGATGGATTTGAGTGGTTTCCCACCTCCCATTTGGGGCAAAATGAACTGTCAGCTCAAGAAAGAGGTTTTTGGGGGACGGGGTGTCCCCCACCAGGGGCTAACCCTGGCCAGGGAGGTTGTTGATGATTTGAAGCTGAAGACAACAACCTACGCGAAGGGAGAGGAAAATTCCCCTCTCTGCTGGTAAGAGGCTTCACAGAGCTCACCAGCCTGTTGTTTTCTTGGTGTTTTTTTTTTTTTTCTTCATGTACATTGGCTTCTAAATTTTATAAGCTGTTGCCTACCTTTATCTCTGAAAGCAGTGGAACATGTTAGACTCAGAAAAGTAAGTGACAGTGAACCGGAGAATAATGGATGGAATAACAGAGGCAAGGTCTCCTGCTTTCCTCGATGCTGTGAGTGTTAAGCCTTTCTGTGGAGAAGCAGCCCATCCACCACGACTCCTAACCTGCTCACCTCTTCTTTCTCTCTTCTTCCCTTACAGATGCAGAATGTGACAGTCTTAACGCCTAAGACAATTTTAACAATATGTGCTTCTAAATTCCTTACCCCCCCATTTTTTATTGTGGTAAAATACACGTAAAATTTACCACCCTAACCATTTTTAAATGTACACTTGGTGGTATTGAGTATATTTATATTGTTGCGTAACCACCATCACCATCCATCCACAGAAGCCTTTTCATCTTGCAAAACTGAAACTCTATACCCATTAACCAATAACTCTCCCTGCTCCCCTCCCCCCACCTCCAGGCCACCATTCTGTGCTGTCTCTATGAATCTGACTGTTCATATAAGTGGAACCATACCATATTGCTCCTATCGTATCTGGCTTATTTTACTTAGAGTAATGTTCTCAAGAGTCAGTCATGTTGTAGCATGTCTCAGAATTTCCCTTTTTTTAGAGACTGAGTACTATTCCATTGTATGTATATGTCACATTTTGTTTATCCATTCATCTGTCGATGAACACTTGGGTTGCTTCCACCTTTTGGCTAGTGCGGATAATGCTATCATGATCATGGGTGTACAAATACCTCTTCGAGACTCTGCTTTCAGTTCTTTTGGGTACATACCCAGAAGTGGAATTGCTGGATCGTGTGGTAGTTCTATTTTTAATTTCCTGAGGAACTGCCAAACTGTTTTCCACAGTGGCTGCACCATTTTACCTTCCCACCAATAATGCACAAGTGTCCCAACTTCTCCACATCCTTTCAATACTAGTTATTTTCTATTTTTTGGTAACAGCCATTTTATTTTATTTTATTTTTTATGTTTTGGCCTTGCCGCACGGTATGTGGGATCTCAACTCCCCGACCAGTGGTCGAACCCGCACCCCCTGCAGTGGAAGCACCGTCTTAACCACTGGACTGCCAGGGAAGCCCGGTAACAGCCATTGTGATAGATGTGAGGTGGTCTAAATTTTTTTTTTTAAAGGAAGAGATGCCAAAACTAGGATTTCAGAGTTTATAAGTCTAGAATAAAACATACTATTTAAAAATGACAAATTAATTTAACAAAATAATGAGTTTAACACACAGAAAAATGTAATAACTGCTTATATTAAGTTCCTTCTGAGATGTCAAAGGAGAAAAGACAGAAGGAGAGGGGAAAATAGAAAGAATGGGAGAAGAAAAATTAAGTAAAATGGGAGCAAGGTGAGGAAAAAAGGTGGAAGGGCTTTGAGGGCAGCGTCTGGAATAATGCATTTGGAATTGTGAGGCCACTGGCCCTCCGGATGCACCCCAGCCCTCCTGCCTGTATATATGTATTTTCTTTGCTTTACTTTTTTAAAAACAATTTATTTATTTATTGGCTGTGTTGGGTCTTCGTTGCTGCACACGGGCTTTCTCTAGTTGGTGAGAGAGTGGGGGCTACTCTTTGTTGCAGTGCACGGGCTTCTCATTGTGGTGGCTTCTCTTGTTGCTGAGCACGGGCTCTAGGTGTGAGGCCTTCAGTAGTTGCAGCAATCGAGGTCTCAAGTAGTTGTGGCGCACAGGCTTAATTCCTCTGTGTCATGTGGGATCTTCCCGGCCCAGGGATGAAACCTGTGTCCCCTGCCTTGGCAGGCGAATTCTTAACCCCTGCGCCACCAGGGAAGTCCTGGTATGTATTTTCTTGAGTGACATAGGTTGCTTTCTACAGTGGTTCTCTGTGCAGGGAGCGACACAAAGATGAGCTGGCCACTGTTCCTTACTTGGGCTAGAAGTTCAGGAAAAGGGGGTGGAGGTGGGGGGCACCTGGCAGCTACACCGGCTCTGCCTCCCAAGGAAAAAAGACCGGCTTCCTTGCTGGGCCTGCCTGTCCCAACACCTCAGCACGGGCACAGGTCAGAGGCAGGGCTGGGTGGCACTCAATCTTGTGTTCCATGCATTTTTAAAGCCGCTTTTGAAGGAACGGATGCATCAGGGTTCTTTGGTTTCAGGGAAAGCGCCTGTGAGAAAGGGGGAGGTGGGGAAAACTCTGGACGTGGGGAAAACTCTGGAGCCGGGAGGGGCCGCCCTGGGCTTTGGTCCAGCAAAGCCGCGGCTGCCCGACATCTGGGCTCTTGCCCTTTGAAAACCAATCGGCCAGGAACCCCTCAGCCTCTTTCCCGGGGGCCAGTCACATCACATTTTACAGATCTCGGGAAGGAAGACCCAAGTCCCTGTCCTCTGTTGCTCTGGGTTTGTGTCCCAGCGTCTCCGATGTACCAGTTTTCCGGACAAACATAAGCTTTAGGTGTGCGGAGCATTTTGCTTCTCTGGTCCCTGAACAGGGTGTCACACTTCCATGAAATTCCACGACCAAACCAGATGAATAAAAAGAAAAGGAGCAGAGCCAACTAAGTAGACAGGGCATTGCTGGTGTCTCAATGCGAGTGTCACCTATTCACAAAGCAGGCAGGAAATCTTTAATTAACCCTGCTTCCAGATACAAAAGAGCCTGTGATAACATTTTATCCTATTTGAATACATATTTGCAAAGAAGTCAATGTGGGAGCCCGTTTATTCTTGTTATTGGAGTGCTAATTTAACACCATGTGTATTTCAAATGTCACAAAGCCTGTACCCATAAACACAGAGGATGGGGGAGAATCCTTCTAGAAACTCTCCTTTCTCTCTTTCATTTTTATTCCATGGTGACACATCCCTCTTGGGAAAAGCCCGCCCTGGATTTTTATTAGTCTTTTGTAGGCTGTCAGGTAGTAAAACCTCACAAATCCATTATGTGCTTCTCAGCCCTGAGTTTCAAGTTGCCTCTCCACGAGGCGTGGGCTAATGAAATGGAGGGGTAGGCAGCTGCCTTCACCCCCTTAGAAGAGGCTGAGCCCAAAGACAGCCTGTCCTTCAGAGACCCTCAGGGCAGCCTTCCTCCCTGTACTCACGATATTCTCACTGCCCCGAGCTGTAATTTAGAACTATCTGAACTACAAGAATATGCTCCCATATGTGGCATAAAAACATGCGTGCACGTATAGAAAGGGAAATATTGGTTTCGTGCCATCAGAGAGGGTCTTTTTCTATTTTTTTAAAAAAGTCTCAAGATAACCATTATGTCATCTTAGCAATAAAATTATTTAAAATTTTTTGTTAAAACACATGCTAATAACATCTTAGAGCCGTATCCTGACTTCCACTTTACAAGGCACTCTCACAGTATTATGTCGTCTGCACCTTACCACAAACCCTTTGAAAGAGGGACTGTCATTCCCATTTGACAGATGGGGAAACTGAGGTTATGGGTGGCTGATTGGATTCCTCAAGGGAACACAGCTAGAAAGCAACATCGTGGGACAAGAACCTGCATCTTCTAATGCCCGTTTGAGAGCTCGTCGTCCCCTTTGGCCCTGCTGCTTTGTCACCAAAAAACACTCGATAAAGCATTGTTGGAGGGATGGTGGGTCCGGCTCTCACGGCGTGAGATTAGGGACCCCTTTGGTCAGGACTGCCAAGTGTGGTTGTCAGTTTGAGCACTGGACAAAGGCACCAGGCTGAGGCTGCCGGTGGGTCCAGGAAGCTGCCTGTGCCCGCCGAACAGTGGGGGCCCAGGAGCACCCACCTGGAGGAGGGGTGTTGATTGCCTGGGCCTGGCCTCTGCAGAGATGAGTCTTTCTAACTCACGCAAAGGTGTATGAACAGCTGGCCGTGGCCCGGTGTTAGTGGTCAGAGCTCTTCCACAGGGTGGGAGGAGGGGTTTCTGTGCTGACCCTCCCAGCAGGCAGCACGTCCCACAAGCCAGAGAGAAAGGATGTGGTAGCAGAGACTGGCCTGCGGAGCGTGGGAAACAGATCTGCATGCCATTGGAGGTGTGCCTGCCAGAGTACACGCTCTGCCCTGAGCTCAAGTGGGATGCTGGCCGGGCGGGGGGCCGGGTGTGTGCTGGGCCTGGGAGAGCAGGGCTCTGGTGCCAGTTCTGCCACTGATCCCTTTCTCTTTTACATCTATGTTTCAGCTGACACCGTATTTTCACATAAGCATTCTCCGCTGAGCCCCACTACAGCCCTCTGGAGCTGGTCTGTGGTGCTCAGAGAGGTTCCGTGAGCTGCCCATGGTCCACACTGCTTTGGTCTCCAAGGCCAGAGCACTCGCCGCCTCCCTTAGTTGTCGCTCAGGGGCTGTGGTGACTCAGGCAGGTCCTGCGTCCCTTCTGAATTTGATTTCTCATATGAAAAATGAGGGGGTTGAGGCAAGAAGCAGACCAGTTTCTTGATCTTGCTGTGATCAAAACATGTTTTCTTTCCACTGACTTTTCCTTGCTGCTTGTTTCTGTGGCTGGCGATGCCTCTTCTCTTGTTTTCTCTCGGGAGCAGCACGCGGAGGCTACCTGCCCCTCCGAGCGTGGTGGTGTGTCCCTGAACGGGGCCGCGGGGCAGTGTGGAGGGGAGGGAGGCTCTGGAAGGTGGCTGATCACAAATCCTGCCCCCGCCCCGGCTCCAGCCCTCCCATCATTTTCTCTTTTGCTAAGGTCCTGGTTATTCAACCTTCTTGTCAACACGTGGCTTCTTTCCATATTCGTCTCCTCTGGGGCCTCAGCCAGAGGGAAGCGGAGAACAGAATTCATGTTGTTCTTGGTGGGAAATAGTTAAATCCCACCCAAAATGTCTGTGGGGTTGGAGGCAGGACAGAAAGGAGGGCTTCCTGAGCTCTGCCTGTCACGTTCCCCACCCCTGCCTGGGTTTTAACCGCCAAGGAAGCCGTGCCAGACAGAGAATCCTCCCCGCAGGAGCCTGGCACTCTGAGCCCTCCGTGTGCCAGTTTGCACTGCAGGAGGAGTAAGACAGGGGCCCTGACTGTGGGGGGCTCACAGGAGAGGCAGACGTATAAACAGATCATTTTCTTGAGTCTCCAACAATCTAAGGCCAGGACTGAGTTTCTGCAAATGTAGCTGCTGAACTGTAAATCATTCTACCAGCTGGAGGGCGTCCACTCCATAAATGTCCGGTGAGGGGTGGCAGGTGGGAAGGGGCAGGTCTGCCCACACCACCCCCAGGCCCCTGACCCCTACACTGCCTTGCCCTGGGCCATCTTTAGATCTGCTCAGGCAGGGACGTCTTCGCTCCAGCACTCGGACCCTTGCTCGCCTCTTTTCCTGAAGCGGCAACAGTGGGAGTTCAACGTAGGACGTGCCTTCAGGATGCTCTGGCCAGACGGCTCCAGGCAGCACCTCATCCTCCAGGACCTCCTTCCCGGCCCTGAGGGGGAGGGACAAAGAAGGGGGCCGCTGAGAGCCAGGAGCCCTGGCCGTCCCTGAGACTGGGGCGGAGCCCCCATGCCCGCAGACAGTGGGTGGAGAAAGGAGAACACAGAGGGAGGAGAGGGGGCAGGGTGGGCAGGTGGTACCTGAATGATGATTCTAGAAAAGGAATCAGACTCCCGAAGAGTAAATTGCTCTCAGAGAAGCAGGAAGAAAATAAAAGCAGGTCACTGGCCCCTGTGCCAGAGCACGAAGAATGACAGCGGGGAGAGCTGTGCCTGCAGCCTGCACACTGAGCGCTGTGGTTCCCGCCTCCCATCCCACCTCTCCACGCAGCCCTGGCCCACCCGCCCCTCAGGCAGAGCTGGCGCTGAAGTCCTCCGCCCCCAGCCCTGTACCCTGGGTGCCAGCGGGGCAGGGCAGAGGGACACTTGTTGTGGGCAGCCCGGGCAGCCTCTGTTCAGGGAACCTCCCGCTACCGCTGCGACCAGTCCAGTGGGCAAACGATTTCTCATGTCCCTCATGGAGTGGCTGAGGTGACTGTGGGCTGGGGGAGGGAAGGGGACCAGCACCTCTTCTCGGACTCGTTCATGCCCCGAACTCAGAGCCGAGGAGCACTGCCGAAAAGTGCTGCGCGAATGTAAGATGCTTTCAGTGTCAGTGTCATGGGCTCGGGCACCACCCCCCAGCTGGCCTCCAGAAGCAGGTGCTGCACTGCGGGTGACATGGGCCTTGTCACCTCACAGAACAGCTCCTCCCCCTACCAGCTGTGTGACTTCGGGCGAATAACTTAACCTCCCTGAGCCCCTGCCTTCCCCCTCTGAGATGGGGAGAGTATGCTCCATCCCCTGGGCGGGCTCTGAGGGTACACTTTTATAACCAGTGCTGGGAACATAGGAGATAGTAACAGATATCCGCTCCCTGGTAGGGAAAAACTAGCATGACTGTTTTAAAGGGCATGAGAACATCTGAGGTTGGTGGGAAAGCGGAGTAGGAGGGGGAGGATGGCTATTCTTAGGGTCTAGACGACACACCTCAGAGAGGGGCTTGGTCTTCCCCATCGGGCACTATAATTGATAAGCTAAAGGTACTAGAATGTTGGTCAGCTGCTCTGTGGGTACGGCTGTGGGGGATATTAGGTCAGGTCAGGCAGCTCAGAAAGGGCCCAGACCAGGGCTCACCCCAGGCGTCTCCCTCCCCCCCCATTTTAGCTTCTCACCCGCCTTGAGGCAATCTTGGGCTCTGCCCTGAAGGACTGTGGCGGCCTGTGTAGGATAACCCCTGCCCCCCAACCTCCGCTTCCCAGGCTCTCTCCAGGTAGAAGAGACACAGCGCCTTGGGATTGAGTCCGGAAGGATTCCTTAAAGTCACTCCGGGTCCTCCACGGAGCTGGGAGGCCTGAGGCCCGGGCCTCCCTGGGAGGCTGCTTCCGTAGCAGCTGGGTTTCCTCCGCTGTCTGTCACAGCTCTGCGCTCTTAAAGGTCAGCACCTGGCCCCAGCCTGCAGGGGCTTTCTTCTGGTGAGGGCAAGAGACAGGAGAGGGATGTGGGCAGAGGAAGGGAAGGAAGGGAGTGCCCCCCCACTGCGCAGAAACGTGTTTGGGAGACACTCACAGAGGATAGAGGCTCATTCAACCCAGCCCCACGGAGGCGAGCTGAGCTTCAAAACAAAGTAGAGGTATAACCCGAAAGTCGGTGTCTTGACAGTCACGCAGCCTCTTAGCTGTCCGTGGGGGGGGGACCCACATGCCTTGTTTCTTGATCACCGGTACTTGCAGGAGCGCAACATTTTGTGAGCATGGGGAGACCATTTGGGCCTGCGGCTTTGGGTGCTGAAAGGTCACAAGAGAGAGGAGATGTCATTTTGACCCCTTTCTCCTAGAGTGGTGGGGACAGTGCTGTCCCCAGCGGGGCAGGGAAGCTGCTGTGGATTCAAGATCATGGTCAGCTCAGAGGACTTTTCAGGGGAGGGCCTCCAGATCCTGTTAAGACAGTTCTGAGTGCTGAGCCTCCTCCCAAGAGTCGTCCTAGAGGGTGACTCGCGCGGGTCCCCAGGGAAGGGAGGTAGGTCGCTTAGGCAGGGCTCATACCCAGTGAAAGGTACAGACAGGCCTGCTGCCAAAGGCTGGAAACCAGCTTCAGTGGAGGCCTGGGGTCCTTCTCAGCACGCAGCGTAGGGCTTTTCCCCACCTGCCCTGTGCCTCGGTGTCCCCTGTAAAATGGGCAAACAGGATTTCTTAAGGGCTACCCTGACAATCCTGCCCTGGAGTCAAAGAAACACATTCATCTCGGGGATAAATGAAGTGAAGATCTTGTGGTCCCCTCTGCTTTTCCTGGAGAAAGTTGGGACAATGATGCCATTTGCAATGTGTCTCCACCTGGAGTATTAAGTACCAGTCAATTCAATAAGCTATTTCTTAAGCCCCTAATGCTCAGTACTGGATTACATCAGGAACCTACTGCCGAAGGGCTACCCTGACAAATCACCTCTACCTGGCCAGGTCGACTCTCTTTTCAGACCCATTGATTTCTGCCTAACTGGGTCTTGGCCTGGGATGGGGCTGGGGCTGGGGTGTCAGACTACGGGGCCGTGGCCATTGAGTAACGTGGTCCAGCCGGTGCGTGTTTTTGGATTCTGAGTAACCCTTTAGCACCGAGTCAGGTGTATTGGTTTGGGGCCTGGGAGACAACAGAGAAGTAGAAAATGTGGCTCCACAGTCAAGAAGCTCACACCCAAATGGGCAAGGCAAGACCCAGGGCCAAGGGCAACAAAGAATGTGGTGGTGATAAATTGTCTGATGTAAAAAAGAACTGGCATTTGTCGGAGAAATGCAGGCAACCTTGACAGATGCATAGAACCTGGATACGTGTATTGACAGGAGGGAGGAGGGGTCCTGGGTGAGGGATCAGCTGCGGTCCAGGCACAGAGGGGGCGGGTGTTAGTGAGGCCGCACGGAGGCGGACCTGGCTGGGTGGGAGAGATGCGGACGGGGACACAAGTGGAAAGTTGGGTGACCAGAGTATGAGACACTGAAGCCACATGGTGGTGGGGGAGGTTTGCAGTGTGATGCAAAAGCAAACCGGAACTTCTAGGTGGTTTTTGAAGGGGAAGGGCAGGGAGAGGCGGCGTGACCACCACCAGGCTGCAGTGTGTGGCGGATTGAGGCGGATGTGTCATGTCATGTAATTGCCACCATCTTGTGGTCACAGAATTATGGTCGTAAAATCTAGATGGGCAGGTTTTTTCAAGCTAATCGAGACTGACCTCCTTTTCTTTTGATTTCTTTCTGGTTTAGTTTTCATTCCAGTTAATGCCCCTCCCCCACCATTTGCAAAGTCAAGCACATTTCATTTAGAAAATGTTTGATGTACAGAGAAAAATAAAGAAACAAGCAAACCCTAATCATCATCCATCTCTGTAGAGTAACCACGGTTACCAGGGTCATCGATTTCTTTCCAGTCTTTTTTTTATGCACTGGCTTTTTTACGTGGTTGGGATTAAATAGTATAAATAACGCAACTGTCCATTAGCCATATGGGTTAGTATATTTTTAGTGACAGGGTGTTTTCAACCCTTTTAGTGACCAGGATCTCATTACATCTTTAAGCATACTACGCTTATTGAAAATAGAGATAGCTTTAAAAATCTTTTTCCATTTACGAAGTAATGCATGCTTACCTAGAAAATATGCAAAACTTAAAAGTGTAAACATTTAAGTCATCCATAATCCTATGGTCCAGAAATCACCTAATCTATCGTTGCTATTTTGTGGTATTTTCTTCTAGTATTCTTCCAACATAATGTGCGTTTTAAAAACAAAATTGGAATCACACCATATACAGTTTGGATCTTGCTATCTTCATTTACCATATCATACGTTTCCATTTTCTGAGAGTTGTGAACATTATATTAACCTAACGTTTATTGAGTACTTAGCAGGAACCAGGCCATTCAAAGCATTTTACATATTTTCGCTCACTTTAATCTTCACAGCAGCCCTTAGAGAGAAGTACCATTTTTCATTCCCACTTCACAGATAAGATAATTGAGGCACAGAAGGTGGGATTTGAAGCTGGACACTCTGACTCCACAGCCAGCACGCCTACCCACCATGTGGCCTCTCTAACTTGTCCTTAACGAAGCTTCTTCTACTGATCTCAAGTACATACACACACGCGCGCACACACACACGTGTCTAAGCTCTTTTCCATGAGACAGACTTTCAAATACCGACAGCAGCTCTGAGGTCCCCAAGGCTTGCCTTGCCAGGCCTACCAAGCTCATCTCAGCCGTCCTTCGGGGCCCCAAGGCCCTTCGCACCATTGCTCTTCCCTCAGGCAGAACTGAGTTCTTCTGTGTCCCTTTAACTGGGTGGCCAGCAACAAAAGCAGGGGTGTGGGATAACTTGCTTAAGGCCGCTTGCAGCCAGCTTTTCCGTCTGTGTGTGCCGGACACTGGACACCGGCCCGTGTAGCCAGAAATGCATTGGCTTTTACATACAGCAACTGAACTGCCATAAAGAGTGCTTTCTCCAAATCCCTCGGCCCCTCACAGCCCCATGTCCAGCATTTTGATTCTCTGCCTGGTCCTGCAGAGCACAGCCCAGAAGAAAGGCGTTTAGGAACTTCCATGGGCCTTAGTGTGGCTGGGTTAGAACTTCCAGGACAGCCTGGTGGGCATCAAAATGACAGCGTCTGGCCGGCCTTGGTCAGTGGGGCGGGAGAGGAGACCCAGATCTGGCAGCCGGGCCGGCAGCTACTTTTGCATCACCCTTGGCTCTCCAGACGGCTTCCCAAGGAAGCATCAGCAGTCACAAGAGCCAGTCTGCGAGAGTCTGGGTGGGAGGGAGGGGACAGCGAGGGAGGAGTCTTCTGGGCAGGTGCTGGCGCTGCACGGACGGCACATCCAGTAGGGACCTCCCCCTTCCCTGGGTCTTTCCGAGAACAAGAAAGGCAGCTTTGCTCGCCTGTCACCTGGCACTGACCATGCGAGGTTGGGGTCAGGACAGGCTCCAGGTAAAATCGCCAAGATCATGGGCCTTGCCCTTAATATCTTTTTCCTTTTGGGGTCTTCTGGCCAGATCAGTCCTCTTTTCTCTCAGGGTCCTGATAGAGGAGGGAGAGTAATGTGATAAACAGTTTCATAGTAAGGCATTCACAGTGCACAGAAGCTTAATGTATTCCCCGTCTCAGGGTCATTTCCAGTCTTAGAGACCCAAACACCTCCATCTGCAGGTATTTTCCGAGAGGGGACTTCCTGCTGTCCCTCAAATGACAACAGAGTGGCTGGCAGCCTCTTCATATCTGTGCATTAAGAACAGATATAGCCACTTGGCACTGATCCTTTCCATCCTTGTGCCTTGATTTCCCCATTTGTGAGATGAGGACAGTAATAGCACATCATAGGGTTTTATGAGAATTAAATGAGATGATGCTTGTAAAGCTGTTAGAATTGAAGCTGGAGTGTAGTTAGCCTTCAATATATGTTAGCTCTCATTATTACTGTGAGTTATTGATTTGATTATAGAGCTGCTTCACATTTATTATGCCATTTTATCCTTATGACAACCCTGTGAATTTAGCTTTATTGCTCTGATTTTATAGCTAAAGAAAGGAAATTGAAGGATTAAGTATGCAGCTAAGTAAGAGTGGAGCAGAACTGACCGCTTTCTGAAAGGGTCGTTTGTTTCCTCTGCTTGGCAGGGTTTAGGGAGACTCCAAGGGCCCAGCCCTGAGCCTGGCACTCTGAAGGCACAGAGCAGCCCCATAATCAGAGCCCACTTCAGGGAGCTCACCAGAAACTCAGGGAACGTGCCAACAGCCTGGGAGAGGTGCCGTTTCAACCCATAATGTTCTACTTACCAGTGAAGCTTCCCTTCTAACCAGCTCCCTGTCTTCTGGAAGGGGAAACCAGGGTGGCTCTTTCTATTCCAAATCCATATAAAAGTAGAGAAAATAATATAATGAACTCTATGTATGTATTTCAGTACGTATCTCTAAAAGTTAGGGACTTTCTAAAAAAACATAACCACGATACCATTATCCTACCTACACAATTCACTATAATTCCTTAATATCATCAAATAGCTGGTGAAGGTTTAAATTTCTCCAATCTTCTTTTTCTCCCCCTTTTTCAACATTGCAGTGTGTTTCTTTGAATGAGGAGCCAACTGGCTTACATGCTACTTCTTCTCTTTTAAATCTATAGTTTCCTTCCCCACACCCCACCCTCCCCCAACCCTCTTTATTTCCCTGAACTGGATTGTTGAGGAAGCCAGGTTGTTTATTCCATAGAGTTTCCCACAGTCTGGATTTTGCTGACTGCATCCCTGGGGTGTCGTGTGACATGTTCCTCTGCCTCCTGTTTTGTATAAACTGGTGGCTGGGTCTGGAGGCTTGCTGGGATTCTGGTTTGACACTGTAGCAGGAATACCTCAAGGTGTTTTGGTGTATCTCATCAGAAGGCTAATCACATCCGGAGGTCTTTCTTTTGGTGACAGGAGGAGCCATTGTTGATCATCGCTTAGAGTTGCTATTTCATTAGGGGTTAGCTCTTTTTTCATTTATTTGGTAGAATATTTCTATAAAGTTCTCATTAACTATTTGGCTACCCTGATAAATACCCAGGATAAATGCTTATTTATATTGATTTGCTATTTTTAGATGAAATGATGGATATGATGCTTGTGATTGAATTCCAAATAATCCCGGGAAGAGGGGAGTGGGTAGGCCTATACGAGAAGGGCCGTGAGCTGATCATTATTGAGGTCAAGTGATAGGTGCCCAGAGGTTCATTCCCCTATCCTACTTTTGTGTATGTTTGATATATTTTATAACCAAAAGCAGGGTTTTTTGTTTTTTTTTTTCCATTAAAAAAGTGAAGTGAGGACTTGGTTCCCAAGCATTCTGCGAAAGAAAGCAATGAGTGTGTTGGCTGGTTCTGGTGTCACGATGACGGCATGGACTGAGACATATTTAAGTGTTTTAATCAGTTGCAGCCATTTTCTTATGGATGCTTACGTGGTTCTATCATTGGCCAGTGGGAGCCTCTTCAGGTTGGCTTCCAAGTTCTTTTTGACCCAGGTCCAGTGGGTCTTTGATAGCATCCTTGCTTTCAGTACGACAAGAGACCTATTTGCGTTGTGCATTTCCTACCCAGACCTGGGCTGTATTTCCAAGGTAGGGCTCTGTCTTTCCCTAAGACTCTTTTTTTGTGCCTGGCCACTGTTACCAACAAAGATCTCTTCGAGGCTCCAGTTAGATTCTGTCGCCAGGAGCAGAACTTTCCCCTCTACACACCAAGCAAGGGTGCCTTTGCCTTCTCCCCCCCCCACTGCTGCCCTCCCACCCCCACCCAAGCAGGTGTCTCAGTGATGCGTTGACTGTGCTGGTGGGTGGGTGGAAGGGAAGGGAGATTAAAATCTGACTTTAAAGTCTCAGGCAGTAACTTGCTTGAGGCTGGCTCCCCCTCCCCAGCCTCAAACCCCACCCCCAGACTCAGAACCAAGGGGAAGGAAAGGAGGGCAGGGAGAGTGTTCAGTATCTCTATCTATCTATCTGTGTTTAGGCAGATTTATCTTGCAGAGTAAATCAGACAGAAACATTTAGGGAGGAGGCCCGGGGGGTACCTCCGGTTTACATAGCTTTATCTAATCTGCTGGGGGTGTTAGGGGGTGTGCAGAGCAGGCAGAGCCCTCCAGAGATGATGTAAGACAAAAAGGGCACAGAAGACTAAAGGGGAACTGGCCAAGAATGGCCTTCAGATATGCGAGGCGCCACCAAGTGAAAGACAGCGCGTACTGGTTAACTTCCAAGGGCAGAACTAGACCCTGTGGGTCAGTGTGACAAGAAGGCTGCTGACAAGTAGAACCACCCAGTGATGGGGTGAGGAACTGCCCCGTGAAGCAGGGAGTTCCCTTCCCAGTGAGAGCTCCGAAAGATCTGGAAGATCTCTGGTCGGGACTATTTGGGAAGGGGTTTCCCACAGGCCGACTGGGCACACACTCAAAGAGAGAACGTGCAATTGCACGCAAGTGGCAGAGGAGGAGAGACCCAGGACTCACGGTTGGACACCCCAGCTGTGTGAACTGGGTCAGTTCCTTCCCACTTTTTTACACAGTGGGGGTAATAGTCCCGCCACATCCTCAAGGCTATTGTGGGGGGTTAAAGGAGAGGTGAGCTGAGAGGCTCTGGGGAGCCCTGGAGGTATGACTGAATGATCCTCACATCTCTGCTGGGGAATCTGCAGGTAGGCAAGAAGCAACTGCATTTGTTTTCAAAACAATGTCCAGGTTGAAACTGCTCCCAGATGAAGTTGCAGGATAGGAAGACCCAGGATGGAGGAGCTGGCTGGGAGGGGGAGGGAGAAGCCAAGCTTGCCCCACCCTGGGCAGTGGATGGAGGCTCTGGGGGAAGCCGGTCACATCAGAAGACAGAAACACTCAGAGGCCCAAATAGTGAGTCTGAATATGGAACTATTGCTTTTCAAATAGAGGTCTCAGAATAGATTTCGCTGTAAGACTATAGGGGTGTGTGTGTGTGTGTGTGTGTGTGTGTGTGTAAAACTGGAAGGAAACAAATGGTGGCAGAGGCCCGAGGAGTCTACGTCTGGCATCCTTCCAGGCCTGACCTATAGCATAACTTCTTGGGCTGGAGGGTGAAGGCCCGAGGAGCAGACCTGCAGGGAGGCCAGAAGGTGGGGGCCGGCGTGGAGGGTTTCCAAGCACCAGCATCTGTCCCGTGACTCTGCGTGCCAGGCTGCTCAGGGTGTGAATCAGGCCAACAGGACAGGGACGTTCTAGGCCATCAGGCCACCCGAACACGTCTAGCAGGTGTGATGTGTGGGAGAGGCATGATCAGACACAAAGTGGGCAGCAGTCTTACTCACGAATATGTACGCATTGAAAGCATTTCCTACACGTGCCTCTGCCCCCTTTGATTTTTATATTTTAAAAAAAACCCATGACAAATTGAATATATTTCGGGTCTTTCTTTACCCTCTTCTAGTGTCTGTGCCAGAAGCTGTTGTACTCTCTTCTTAATAAACTGTTACTCTGTTACTTAAAAAAAAAAATTAAATATAAAAGTTGCAGGAGGACCCGATTTTAGCGACAGCAAAATCCTAGTAGACGTGTAATTACATCTTTCCTAACCTGGCTATAAAACAGCGATCTTGGCTATGTTGTTACTGCCCCCTTGACATAAGTCCACAATTTTTCCTTCTTCGTTTTGCTGCATTTCCATAGACAAAGTCGGTTTTGTTAGACTTACTTTTCCCCATGTGCACACATTTAGCAATAGGTATGATTCTGTCAACCTGGGCTGCTGCCTAAAACACTTCCTAAGTTTTTTTTATTGTGAATGTGTCTCAGAATATCATTGAAAATAGTACTTCCAGGAAAATATAAGAGAATATATATTTGGTCTCAAAATGAGGAAACATTTTCTAAGCGTATGACTGAAAGCAAAAAACCGATGATTTAAATTTCAATTTCTATGTATCAAAGACACCAAACGAAAAGTAGATGACAAAGTGGGAAAATATTCACAATATATACAGTGAGAAAAGGGTGAATATCCCCAGTGTGTAACATGCTTTTAGAAATCACTTAAGAAAGCACATCAAAAAAATAAAAAATAAAAAAAGGAAGAAAGCAAGCAAAAGTCCTCACCACACAAATCATAAAACAAGAAATACACATGAAGAAAATGCATGAAAAAAATGTTCAGCATTACTAATAATCAAAGAAATGCATAATGTAAAATTAGAATCTGTTTTTTTGCTTACAGGTAGGCTGTTTTAGTTTTTGTTTGTTTAATGATAATTAATACCCAGTGTCGGTGAGACTACAATGAATTAGAGCCTTTCAAAAACTGCTCAGGGTAAATTGGCATCATCTTTCTGGAAAGTAATTTGGCTCTAAGCTTAAAGAGCTTCAAAAATTTGTATTCCTGTTGGATGCATTTTCCTGTGTCTTTATTTCTTAGGAAATAATCAGAGCGATAAAAACATCTATGTTTAAGGATGTGTATCACAACATTATTTGTAATACAAATCAACAATAACCTGATTTCTAATAATAGGTGGAGTGGCAAAATCATTGTATATAGCAAAATAGAAAAAAAAAGAAAGGTAGTCCTAAATAAAATCAAACAAAGAAAACCCCTAAGGTTTTGAAAAAATGCATTAGAATAAACATTAAAAAAATAGCAATACGTTAACATTGATTATATTTGAGTGCTAGGGTTGTGGGTAATTTTTCTTTTTCTTTTCATGCTTTTCTATATTTTCCAGTTTTCTATCATTAATATTTCTATTCCTGTTATCAGGGAAATTATATAGATATAAAAATTACTTCCCTCACTTTTGAATTGAGAAATCAAATTCATCCTAACGTTACCCGATGGCCTGAGAAAGAGCAGGTTTGGGGCGGGAGAAGTAAGGAATCCTGCTTAGGACAGGCTAGAACTGGGTTGTTCATTAGCTCTGCAAGTGGACGTGCAAGTCTGGATTTCAGGGGAGAGTTGGGGCTGCAAATATAAATGTTGGGGTCCACAGCATATGGATGGGGTTTTAAAGGCTTGAGAATGAACGACGAGATGACAAAAGGAGTGAGATTAAGGTTAGAGGACCAGGGCCAGACCCTCAAGTGTCTCCAAGACATCTGGTAGACACAGAGGCATCAGCAAAAGAGACAGTGCCCGACAACCACGGTGCCCACAAGAGGCACCTTGAAACATTTCTGCAACGACTACAGGAACAAATACATGAGCGCCAGGGACTGATGTAGTCTAAAACCTCAGATCATTTGCCTGCACACTTTCTTTTATCTCTCCCTCCCCCTTCAGGACCAATTCTCAAATGTTGGGGGAGGGGTGGGTGGCATACATCGTTCTTGAGAATAAAATCACGTTTGGCTAACAGAAAACGCCAGATTAAAAAACGCTGATTCATCTTGTGTATCCACATCTACAGTAGCCACTTCAGCACTGGGAAGTAATCCAGTACTGGAGGCCAGGCCGAGACTTGGTTCCCTTCCCCAGGGAATCCCCTTGAGTAAATGTGCAAGTGAATCTTACAACTGAAGATCAAATGAGTCTCCATCTTCCAATCACACTGATTAGTCCTGTCCGCCTTTGGTTGAGAGCCAACAGATTTGGACTATTTAAGTTGACTCAGCCTTGCGAATGGATAGATCGTGCTTGCCAAAGTTTTAAAAAAAGATTTATTTCAAAACCAGATCACATCTTTTCAGTTTTAG
Source organism: Hippopotamus amphibius kiboko (assembly GCF_030028045.1). Classification (NCBI taxonomy): domain Eukaryota; kingdom Metazoa; phylum Chordata; class Mammalia; order Artiodactyla; family Hippopotamidae; genus Hippopotamus; species Hippopotamus amphibius. Next base: position 138,552,464 of record NC_080188.1, on the reverse strand, counting down.
GAACTCCTGCTTTTGAGTGCGGTTTGCTTCTTTTCTGTGCTTGAGAGAGTGGCTTCCTTCCACTGCTTGGAAGGAAAGAGAATATTTTATTTTTTAATCCCCGTCATTCACAATGGATCAGCTAGCAGGAGGATCTCTGTCTAGGAGAGACGGGCTGACCAGGAACAGAGGTATTAGCTGCTATAGATTTGTTGGTTACAATTAGCAGAAGGGAGGGCTGGCAGTGGAGGTGGGAAGAGAAAAGGGAGGGTTTCCTAACCTCAGTTTTTCCTGCTTGGGCAAGGTGGCGAGGGTGGAAAGATCAGCCCTTTCCCAGGTGTGAGCCCAGCGATGTAGGCTCACTGTGTAAGTCGCTGGACTTAATTGAAGGAAGGCAGCTCCAAGGCAGCCCTGCTGGGTTACTAGGAGGCTGACTTGGAGGAGTCTTTGCATTAATCTGATTGATAGTCTCTCCGTGTCTGCGAGAGGTGTTTTGGCTTCATGTCAGAGCTCCCATCAGACGGGCCTGTGCTTTGAGAGGTTTGAAAAATAGTTCAGATGAAAAACATTGACTGTGTTCAATAATAAATTATAATGATGCTTTGTATTTATAGAGCATCCTTCAACTGAGGGAGCTCTAAGTTCTTTATGGATATTAACTCACCTTTCACACAACAGAGTAAAGATAATTTTGTCAATTCAGTATTTTTGTATCCTTTTTTTTTTTCTTTTCCTGGGAGAGGAGGATAGCTATTACAGAGATGTTTTCTTATATTAATTTGGAGGCAACAAATCTTTCTTTCTTTTTTTTTTTTTTTTTTGCTGGAAATCTTTTCTTATTGGATATCACATAAGAAGTTAAAAATGAATAGCGATGCTTAAAATGTGTGTGTATGTGCATTTATATGTCTATGTGGGTGTAGTATCTATATAAATATTTAATGTTTATGGTCTAAGCCTTCTCCCTCAGTTTTCATGAGCTAGAATTTATCAGCCACTGAACAGTGGGACTATTATTATTTGCTTTTGCACCTAAATGATTTAAAAGTCAATTATGAATTGGCTAAGGGGGTCGGAGAACGGTGCCATGTAACGTGGCCCCCGCAATTTCGATTGGTCAGCAAACGTCTGGAATGAGGAAGCGTCCGGGGTGGGAAATAGCCCACAGACGTCCCACATGGATAGTAAATCGATCAGACAGAGGCCTTAGGTCCCGGGGATGCAGCAACTCTGCTGGGCTTCATCTAGCTGGGTTAGGAGTTGGGAGCAGAGGGTGCTGAGGGGTGTACAGGCAGCCCGTAAATCTAAGAATAAAGCAGAACCCCAGGACTGGCCAAAACAGTGCCTGAAAACCAGGCAAGCCCACGGAGAGGCTGGTCACAACAGCCAGCCCCCAACACTTAGGTCTGGGCTCTGCAGGGTCCCCGGGGTGGGGGGGGAGGGAATGTAAACATTTACTGCATTTCCTGTTTATCTGCAAAGTGCCGTCTTCTGAGCCACTAAGGCAGAGAAGCAGGCTGGAAGGCAGTAATAACCCAATGCAACAGAATTATTTGTCGAATGGAAAATTCCCCTATGGAACTCATGTCCTTTGAACATTCCAGATGGGAGGTGGGCGTTTCCAGGTGGTAAACAGAGGTGGAAAATAGGTGATGCGTGGCTGGGGCCCTCCGCTGGGGACTTTATGACTTTGTGTCTGCATGAAGGGATGCTAAAAATCAGATTATGTTCACCTCAGAATTAGCCAGGAGCAAATGCAAAATTTTGTTAACGGGCTTGGAGTCCACAGTAAATTTTAAGAAGTGAGCACGTGCCGCAATGAACATTCCTCATAAATCTTCTGTTGCCTCTGGGTTCTGACCTGGATGCTAAAAAGGATAAAGTACTTTTGGAACAAGAGCCAGGAGGTCCGATGCCTTTGTGTGGTAACTAGCTAATCAAGGTGCTCTAGCCTGTCGGGCTCGTGTTACCCAGTTATTACTCACTTAAGTCCCCACCCTTGAACGTTGAAATTGCTGCTTGGCGTATACATGTGTATGCATGTGTATATGCGTATACGTGGGTACCTATGTGTGTATATACATGTATGTGTGTATATAGATATACATACACATGCATGTGTTTTCCCTCATAAGTGAAACTGAACTACACTTTATTTTCTGTATTTAGGTGACCCTTAAAACTGAGGGGAAAGGTTGGGATTGGAAAGGCAGGACAGGGGAATAATTATTTTGTTGCCCATCTCTAAATGAAAATTTCCCCCAAAACATTAATTCCAAATTCTAATATTAAAAAAAAAAGTCTAAAGTGGTACAACATAAAGATGGACTTTAACACACAAAGCCACATAGCACCTCGGGTCAGTCCAAAGACAAACTCATTTTTTTTTTCCCTAAAGGAGGTCAAAGTTAACCTGGCAAATGGTCAGAAAAATGTGAAGAAGGAAAGTTCTTTCCTTTGTTAATTTGTTTGATTTGAGGTTCTCTAAGCGCCATGTTTGGTACCAGTCACGAGATCTGTGCTGAGCCGCAAACCCCAAAGCTGCAACCTGAGCCCCCAATGAAGTTAAGTAAGTTTGAGTCTTGGGCTGGTTGATGCCAGAATAAATCTAATGTGTTGTCAGCAGGCTAAGCCAGAAGAGCAGAGCTCCGATGAAGAATTTCTATGCAGTAAATATCACTTAAATTCTACTCAAAGTTGGAGCTGGTGTCAAAGTCCAAAAAAGCAATATTCCCTGGCAACTGCTGTCAGGAGTGTGTTTGTGCTTGGCTATGTATCATCTGAACAGTCAAATTAGCAGAGAAGAAGGATAGTGAGTTAATATCACCCAGCTGACTGCTCAAAGAACGGTTTTAACTGTAGCCAGAGAAATATGGAGAGGGCACCACCAGTCATCAATGACCTCCGAATGACTAGATGCTCAGAATTTTCTGGCAGCCTGGGCTAGATAAATAGTTCCTACTGTGAAATAAATTCCCTGAAATATTTCAGGGAAACCAATGCTATCACTTCCTGGTTGCTCAGCTACAAGGAGATGCAGAAACACTATAGGAAGAGGAGAGGAAGGGGGGAAATCTACCCCTGGGTAGATTTCTGTCTGACTGCCTGCTGGTTTATGAGGGGCTGGTGAGCCTAGTGAGGTTGGTGTGGTGGGTGGGAGTGGGAGGTCTTCCAAGAACTCTGTATATGAGGCTTGTAAACATATTATGCCTCTGGACAGGTCTTTGGAAGGGAAGGAAGGAGACTGAGAAGGGGGGAGTGAGCAAGGGAGGAAGGAAGGAAGGACAGGAAGGAGGAATAGAGGGAGGGATGGGGAGGGAGGAAGGAGGGGGATATATGGAAAGGGAGATTGAAGATGGGAGGTAGAAGGAGAGAAAAGAGAAAGGCAAGAGACAGTGATATCAATTAGAAAAGGAATAAACAAAAGATCGGAAGGCAGAGAGCAAGAGGGAGGGAAGGATAAAGGGAGAGAGAGAAAAGAGAAAGGAATTAATACTGAGCAGCTTTAAAGTAATAGTCACCTTTTTTTTTTTAACGGAACACATACTGCAGATAAATGTTGCAATCTTCGAATTTTTTCAGTAACTGTTTTTCTCTTATTCTTTCCCTTTGCTTTGTTCTTACATTAATCTAAAAATATTTTCTTTTAAAACAGAGACAATTGAAGGTTCGGGTTAGTGCTTGTCAGCCTCTGTTTCCAGTGGTTTGAGGGTAGAACAACTACAGGCGAAATTCTTCCCTTTCTTCTCCATCTTCCTTCACTTACCCAGCTTCCTGCTTGCTCAGCTTTCTGCTTTCAGAAAAGGGAGGTGGGGCTGAGAAAATTAGCTCTGGGGAAGTTCAAGGTATTTGGGCTCTTAACTGCTTCAGGAGCCAGGACCCTTGCCCAAAGCAGGAGGCAGCCAGTCCTGAGCCTGAGAGCCACTTCTCCCAGGGAGTTTGCTAACAGGACTATTTCCGAGTCGTTCTTGAGGAAAGCCACACCAAGAGATGCTCAGAACTGTAGCTAAATTCCTCCTCCCCTAAAGAAAAACAGGGGTGCTTAAGAAGCCACACACACCCCACGCCACAGGGAGGCAGCCTCTGAATTTGGTGGTAAATGTTAGTCAAAAGCCAAGTTCCCAAACACAGGCTGGGGAAATAAATCAGCTGCCTTCCAGGCACAGCACAAATTGGGAATGCAGAAAAACCATGGCTTGGGGGCTTCCTAGGTGGCGCAGTGGTTAAGAATCCACCTGCCAATGCAGAGGTCACGGGTTCGATCCCAGCTCCAGGAAGATCCCACATGCCGCGGAGCAACTAAGCCCGTGTGCCAAAAAAAATAAATAAAAAAAAAAAAAAAAAAAAGGTTGCCAGAAAAACCATGGCTTCATCCTGTGCAGCTGCAGTCCTGGGGTGATTTCTTCCAAGGAGACTGGCATCTGCTGGGGGTCGGGGTGGGGATAATTATAAACTTATTATTTCTGTGTATAAATTGAGCTTCTCAAAGGAAGGAAATGTAAAAACAGTCTTATCACTGCCCAGTGGAAAGGCAATTGCTATCGGTCGCAATCGGCACATTCTGGAGAAGAACAATGCACAGCCAAACACACGACATAGTCCACTACAGAGGCTCCTTTTTGAGGCAGTCATAAAAGGCATGTGTCTTATCAGCGGTGTCAGGATTTCTGGGGGTGTTTTGTTGTCCCATGGAATGAGAAGGCCATCTCCAGGGTGGTGTCCTTCTTGAGTCAGGAACCAAAACTCTAAAAACAAATGAACAAGCAAACCAACCAGCCATTTCTCCTTCACCATTTCTCTGACCATCCCCCTTTAGGTTTGTAGGACGTAGCATTCCCGGAAAAAGAAACTTCTTTAGCTGAAATGAATCACTGGTTTTAATTCAGGCCATAGAGTGACATTCTCCTTAATTTAATAATTTTAGGACATAAATTGATGTAGGTTCAGATCAAATTTCAACCACTCATGTCAATGGGGTCTGTTTTTTTAAGTTTAAACGTTTGATGTTGTTCCAAAAAATAATGCCTCTTTGAACTTGATGTTCAACTAATACATTAGTGCAATTTTCCACTAAATTGGAGGCTAACATGCAGGACCAAGAGAAAAGAGATGCAAATTACAAACCTAGGTTCTAAATATCCCAGCACACTATCTCCATGAAACCAACGTGTGTGTGTGTGTGTGTGTGTGTGTGTGTGTGTGAATAGCTGTATGTGTGTCACCCTTCCTTTCCCCCTTCTCCTTAAAAGAAAAAATCAGTGATGACTTTTTCAGGTTTCTGCCTCCAGATATGAAGAGCTTCGGCTATTTGAAGTCAGGTGGGAGGCAGAAATGAGCGCTACTAATTGGGTGCACCCTGGTGTGCTAGTACAAAGGACAGCCAACGTGACTGTGGGTTTCTGAGTTTGCCGTCTATACCTGGACTGTCTGGGGATTAAGAAAGGCTTGCTGGCCTCAGGTCATAGGTTGCATTGCAGACTCGACTGCAATTCCCTGGATAATTCCTGTACCAGAGTGGACAGAGTGACCTCTATGTTAACCAGTCCAGAGCAGTGCATGCTCGGTGGTCACACAGGAAGCCACACTCAGAGGCTAGGAAGGTTTGCCAGGATGGCTGGGTGACGGCCCGTCCTCCAGAAAGTTGGATTAAGCAAAAGGAGGAGTCCCCAAGTCCTTAGGGCCAGGGCTGCTGGCAACGTGTCCCCCAAGTCTGTGTGAGGTGACAGGGAATGATGCCATCTCGGGAAGGAACCATTTGGTGAAAGATGAGAGGTGGAAAGGTGACAGAGAAATAAAAGCCGGGGTGGGGGTAGGGGTAGATAATCAAGGGGAGTGAAGGGAGGAGACCACTGAGAACAAAACCAGAGGGAATGGGTATATCAGCCTGCAGATGGGGTCACTCAGGAGAGGGGAAGTGGGAGGAGGGCTGGGAGGGCTTCAGCCCTGCAAGAAACAAGGTCAGACCTTTCCAGGGGTGAGAGGCTGGGTCGGGCCGCCTTCTACTTGCTGGTCACATTCTTCTTCTTCCTCTTCTTCTCCTTCAATATTTATTTATTTATTTGGCTGTGCCGGGTTTTAGTTGTGGCACGTGGGATCTTCACTGAGGAAGCGGGATCTTTAGTTGCGGCATGCATGTGGGATCTAGTTCCCTGAACATGGATGGAACCCAGGCCCCCTGCACTGGGAGTGTGCAGTCTTAACCACTGGACCACCAGGGAAGTCCCTGGTCACATTCTTCTGACAGAGAGAACCTAGGCTGGGAAATGGCCCAGGTGCCTCTTCTCTGCAAATGGGTCTGGAAGGCCCCATCAGACTTCTCCCAGCAGGGACTTGGCCCCAGCCCAAAGGAATATTTCACCTCCTTTCCTGGTTTAGACACTTCTGAGAGGCAGGGCGTGCCCTCTCCCATGGGCTCTTGTGTGTGTAGACCCACTCATTTACACAAGCAGATACTCCCAGGTCCTGATCTGGGTTGCACCATCTGTGTGTCTGGATACCCAAGGGACACCATTTTTCTCCAGCATTCCCACCCATTGCTCAGGTTTTGTTCCCTAAACCACACTGGTCCAGCCGCATGGCCAGACTCAGCCTTCTCCTGCGAGCTGCGTTTTGGGAGGGATTCCAGGAATGCTGGCCCTTGACCCCAGAGCAACCCCAGCCTAGTCCTTGTCTTGGGATGTGAGAAGGGAATGTCAATCCCTGAGTGGAACAAGCAGACAGATGTGCTCCCATCTGCCTCCTGGGCTTGCAGAGAGCCAGGCAGGGAGAGGCCCTGGCTCGGCGCTGACCAGCCTGTGATGGCGGCAAGTCCCGTGTGACTTACACCATGCTAAATGTTCCTCCTGCGGGCTCCTCCGACTCTGCTGCCTACCTCCTGATGGGGTGCGTGTGTGAAGAATGCAGAGTAATTTGGATATTCACTGACCTAAAGTGCATCTAAGGAGTGGGGGGTGGGAGGTGCCACGATGGGGAGGAGGCTAATAAAAGGCATCAAAAATGTATTTTACTATTTTCTCTTATTTCAAAATTGTATATTCTTCTATAATATACTGTAGAACTCGGAAAATAGGGAAAGGCATAAAAAAGATTTAAATCATACATAATTTTACAAACCAGAGATGAAACCACTGTTAACAGTTTGCTGTATTCTCTTTCGTGTGCTTTTCTATAGTGATATCTGCATCACTGTCTACATGCGTATCAATCTAGATTTAGGATCAGGTGAGAATGGCCATCAGGTGCTGAGGGTGCCCCATGGGCTGTGGTAGCAGATCTGGTTGATTCCTGGTGGTCCTGGTGCAACGTCCTGAGGACCCATATTATGGGGTAGTTGAGAGAGCAAGGGAGGAGGTGACATGCCCAGGCTCCCCTGTCCCGCCCCTCATACCCCCACCTGCCCCACCCACCCACCCCCCAACCCAAGAAGAGGGAGGGCGGAGGCTGGCTTGGAAGCCGCAGGGTGAACTCCCTCCCGTGGGAGAGAGCCACGATCAGAGGTGGCAGCCCAGCCGTCTGGCCGTCAGCCCACGAGCGCCCACGTCCGCAGCGCGTCCCCAGCACGTCCCCAGCACGTCCCCAGCGCGGCAGCTGCAGGGGCGGCAGGCTTTGTGGGGCCTTTGATCCATGAGAACGAAGTACGTCACAGGCGAGTGCTCGCGGGGCGTGGGCTGGGCACACAAGGGTTGCCAAACTGACAAACACACCTCCAGGAAAGCCTTCCCGCTCTGGCTGTGCTTCAGGGCAGCCAGCAGCCCCCTGTGTCCCACACGCTGCCTGCACAGGAGGCTTGGGGGTGCACGTGGCCCTTCCCACCCGAGGCCGCAGGACGAGTCAGCAGCCCTGGGAGGTGAGAAGCTGGGCCTTTCCTGAGCCTTGCTGCGCACAGGGGCAGATTTCTCCGACACCCACTCACATTTCTTTTGGACGTCTGAGACAAAGCTCTTGGTCTTAATCTTATTTCTTTTCGTCAGGCTCCCAGGGGTTAGGGAGAGAGGGGTGAAGACACAGGGATGAGGCAGGCAGCCCCCTCTGGGTTCAGCTCTGGAGCAGGGGTTGGGGTGAATCCCAGCTGAGTGTATCATTTATTCATTCACCGAGCCCTTAGGATCACCTACTTTGTGCTGGCACTTGCTAGGGACTGCAGAGAGAGAAATATAAGGAAGAGTAAAATACATTCCAGATCTTGTGGGGTTTAATTTTTAACAGGGACACACCTGTCATCGAATAATTACTGAAAATGTGTCAAAAGCTACAGAGTCTGATGTCAGAAATATTACCATGAACTTATTTTTAAACAGAATGTTAGCCACATTTTCAAACAGTATGCTCGATGTGACTTACTTCAACCTCCAGACAACTTATGAGAAAATCCTTGTAAGTTTAAAGCAATGAGTACTATTGTCAGTGTGAAAAAAGCACAAGAAATACACTACAGTGTCCCAAAACCTTGGAAACACCAAGAAAGTACTATATTTCTTGTACCTTTTAAAAATAAGATTAACAATTGGATCTATTTCTTTAATTTAGAAGTATTTCACCTGCACAGGTATCTGAAGGTTGAAGGAGAACATATTGAATGTATTTTTTGAAAATGTAACTAACATTCTGTTTAACAATAAATTTAACTCACGATTCCTGGTTTTTCGGGCACCTGTGGAATAGAAACGGGTGCCCACGGAAGGGAGATTAGTTCCGCCTAAAGGAAGCACTGAAATTTTCCCAGAAGAGGTAGCATTTGATCTGAGCCTTGAAAGGTGAGTGAAAGTTTTGTTAAGCTGAAGAATTTAATGGAAGGATGAACTGAGCAGTCCTGCTGGAAGCTGTTGACTGGCCCTCCCAGAAGGCTTATCCTTTCTGGGTGAAACTTGGCCTGTTCCTTGTTGAGACGGCAGTAGGATGCACCCTGGGTGGTAGTCTTGCCTGGCAGGGCCTGGGCCAGTTCACAGCCTGGAACCCATCCGTGAGAAAAGGCCCTGCCAGTCTCCCTCCCTCCGAGGCTCTGGGGCTGTGACATCCCATCCTACTTACTCATGTTTATGCCAAGGCCATGCACACAGGGATGCCAGGGAAAGCACAGGGCACTTTGGGAGTCTGACACTTTGTGACACCTGCTCATTAAGAGACCTTAGGTAGTTTTCTTCCTGATGACTAGCTGCAACGTTAGATCACAGCTGGAAGGAACTATAGAGATTGTTATATGAACACCCTTATTTTGGAGGCAAAGAAACCAGGGGTGAAGTAATTTCCCTAAGGTCTCACACTTTGGGTGATAACATTAGCCCAGGATCCCATAGAAATGGTCTCTCAGGCCTCTTCCAACTCATAGGTTCTTTGAAATGTAGGCGGCAAATTCATGTATCTTATGCATTCATGGCCATCAATCAATCAACCAATCATCCAAGCAATTATGTAATGACTGAGTCCCGATGACGCCTGCCACTGGGCTTCCTGCAGTGGTAGAATCAAAAGAGCTAGAAGCCAGGCTCTTTCTTTGCCCCTGAGCAACATGCAATCTTGTTGTGTAGGAAAGAACCCCTTAGACACAATGAGAGTAATAAAGTGCTTTTTGTACTAAAAAGTAATTAATGCAGGAGAAGTTGGTATGGGCTGGAGCTCTAAGGGAAGGAAGCCTTAGGGGAAGGGGAGAGCTGAGAAAGGCTTGGAAAGGATTACTAGAGGGAAGGGGAAAGGCAGGATTTGGGTGGAGAGCTGTGGGCAGCATTTAGGTTGCGACTGCCTGTTTATATACAAGCCTGCACTCACCCCTGCACTCCCAGACTCCCTGCTTCAACTCACAGCACTTCTCATCTTCCAGGATTGGTAGGTGATTTTGCCCCTTCTCCATCCAGAATAAATCAGTGGAGATATACAGGGGTGAGATGCCAGCTCTGTTTTGGCTGCAACACTCTTTTCTCCTTCGCTGGTCATTCTGGTCTGCTTGGAAAATTGGACTTGTTCTCTTTGGCCAACTGACCCTGCAAAGGGAAGTAAATTAACCCCATGCTTTGGGGTGCCCAGGCCCCCCATCCTATTTCCACATAGCCCTGAGCAAACCACTCAGAGCCCCTCAATCACTCAGAGCAGCTGTGCCTCTGGTACCAGGAGCACAGGCCGATGCTAAGACAGTGCTGATGCAGTGTGAGATGCCCACCCCAGCTCCTGGCGCCGCCCAGGCTGGCGTCTCACTCCAGCTGTTCAGAATCTCCCAAGACACAGGTGGGTGTGAGGGCTTCCTAGGCAGGCCCCAGCACCCACAAGTTGGTCCTAGGCAAACGACTGGATGTGAAAAAACCAGAGCTAGGAGAAAAAGAAATTATAGGACTGTCCTCGTTAGCATATTTTAAACAAAGCAGACCTCCAGGCAGCCAAGTTAGGCATGATGTCCGCGTGAGATCACCCGTCGTCAGGATGAAATGTGGGGAATGAACACAAGGTGGACCTGCAATGTTAGGGCCGTGGTTCCTTGGGTTCCTCCTACAAAAGTGACAGTGTGGGAGTACTGGTCCCTGCTGGGTTGCTCTGTGTCTAGGACAGAGAGCCTTGGGGCTGCCTTCTTTCAAGGAGCAGCCTGTCTGCAAATGCTCAGGTGGGGCTGGATGCACTCATGGAATCTTCCAGACCCAACCAACCCAGAAGGCAGCGATGCCAGAAGTGAAGCATCCGCGAGAACACGGGGCAGCACGTTAAAATGCAGATCCCTGGACCGTCCTTTAGAGACTCTAATTCAGCTGCTCTGGGGTGGTACTGACACAGGTCCCAGACCAAACTGGCAGGCACTGCTGAGGGCTTTGGCTCTGGTGCCAGCCAAAAGGAGGAAGGCATCCCCTCTCCACCCAGAAACTAGATCAACTGACTCTTTGGGTCCTTCTCCGTCAAAATTCTCCGCATGGGTATTTTTCATTATACCCTGCCGTGGGACCTGGTTAGCTCAAGTCAGAGAAAACCAAGAGAAGCTGAAGGGGCTACCTTCTGGGCCCCTCTCCTCCCCACCGAGGCCCCTCACTCCTGGGGTGGGTGGGAGAGAAGGCAGCCGGGACACAGGCAGTCCCCACGTGCATTCCCTGCGCTTCACACAGAGCTGCCCCATCAGAGAGGACAGATAAAATCCAGCGCCGTGAGCGCCGGGAAGGCCCTGAAACTGAGTCCTCAGGGCTCCAAAATGAAAGCGGCTGTCGCTTCTGAGAGCGGCAGCTTTGACGACATTTGGAGTCCCCCTGTGTGAGAAGAGAGACCCTGTGCTTCCCCCTGGTCCTCTGAGCGGGGCAGATTGAGGCTCTCCGCGGGGGAGCTTTGTGTCTCCAGAGGGGCTCTCTGTTCCCCGGGCCTTCAGATCGGAAGGCAGCGGCCTGTCCTCAGGGCTGTACCGTGGACACGCGCGCGCGTGGGCCCGGCCACCCGGAGCCAGGCCTTCTCCAGGTCCCCGTCTGCCTCCCTCTCCCCTCCCCACGCAGGCCCCGGGGCCTGGCCGGTCCCTGCCTCTCAGGGGGACCCTTGGGCAGTTCTCCTTGGCGTCTGGGAGGCAGCCCCTCCGGCCCCAGCCACCCCCGAGCGCTCCCAGCACCCGGGCCGACTTCCCCGCAGAGGCTGGGGGCGGTGCGGTTCGGGGGATGGGACCGCAAGTGGGGGCGGGCGCTGAGCCTGTGTGAGCAGTTCAGGTTCAGATGGGAGATCTCGGGCGATAACCCAGGCTCTGGATGGCGGCGCTCGACAGGAAACCTCGAGCGAGGAGACAGCTGTGGGCCGAGGGGAGGAGCTGCTGCCCGTAACCGCACTGAGAGGCGGGGGCGCGGGAGCCCACCCTGGCCGCGTGGGGAGGGAGGGTCTCGCGCCCCTCCACTGGGATCGGGGTTCCTCTCCCTCGGGGGAGGGCGGTCCTTCATGAATGTGGTTGGTGACTTGGGGCTGGGGTCCCGTTGGGCTTTGCGTGTGGGTGAAGAGCCCAGCCTCTGAGCGCACCGGCTGGGCTGTGACAGCCTGGGCAGGACCCGCCCCTGTCAGATGTGGGTGGCCAGGGCCCGGGGTAAGCGTGCGCACGACCCCCTCGCGAGAAGCCCCCCAGAAGCCAGCCCCGCTTCTCCCCCTACCCTTTCCAGGGCGGACCCCTGCACGGGGAACAGTGAACTTGGCCTCGGAAAGCTCAAGCTTGCCTCTTTAAAATCCCGGGGAGTTGCTTACTCTATCCCATAAACTATTTGTGTCTGATTTCAAATCAAAATAGCACGTTCTGCCCCCAAGTCTGGGAGAAGCTGAAGTTGGCACAGTGGGAAGCTGCTCAGTGGGGCCTCATCCTGTGGCTTGCCCCCCACCTGTCACAGTGCGGGGAGAGAATCCCATCACAAGGTCTACAAAGGTGGGGGAGGCATGGCCCCGGGTTCAGGGAGGCCCCGGCTGGCTGGCGAGGGGCATCAGACAAGCAGATAGATGCACAGGTTTCTGCTGTGGGTGCTGCAGGAGCCCAGAGGGGTACACTCAGTTCCCTGGGGCCAGCAGGGGGGTTCCCAGAGGGCGGATGAGGGCTGCAGGGATGGCCCCTCTGGTTCCCTTCTGTCCCATGGTCTCCCCTGGGCTGCTCAGGCAGCTCAGCTCCTGATGCCCAGACACCTGCTTGGCTTCTTAGGTACCTGACTCCCAGGGAGCACTGGTATGGTTGGAGCGGGGCCGTGGGTCAGAGCTGCTTTCACCTGGCTGGGCTGGTGCTCATGTCAGGGATGGGGCAAGGAGGGACTTGCGTAGGAAAGCATCTCTTTTCTGCAGCACTGGGTAATAATAACAAGAACAACTGTGCTCTTCATCAGCAGTAATTGTTTTTATGTTCCTGCATAAATGTATGAAAATTTCCCAAAATACCATTACAGTGGAAATTTCCATATATTTGAAATACTTCCAAATGCCAGCAAGCCATCACCAGAAATGTACTGTCACCGCCAAGTGCAGGGTGCTTTGCTTGATGGACGAGTCCCTGTCCCTCGACTTTCTGACTGCTTAGAATTGTGCCGCACACACCTGGTTTGATTTAAGGGTTGATGTCATTTGTTTCTGTTTGTGTTGTTTGATATTATGAATGTGATATACTATCATAGAGTTTCAAAGAGCACAAAAAGGTGCAAAGTAGAAAATAAGTAAAATTTTCCCAACCTCCTCCTCCATTCACTCCTCTCCAGAGTTAACCGTGGAAAATGTGTATTGTGTATTAAGCTCTCCAGATATATAGGTAAGCAGATAGATAGATAGATATAGATACTTTTTATTGTGGCAAATTATAAATAATATAAAACTACCATTTAACCATTTATAGGTGTATGACTCAGTGGCATGAAGTACGTTTGCAATGTTGTGCAACCATCACTGCTATCTGTTTCCAGAACTTTTTCTTTTCTTTTTTACTGTTTTATCGATTTTTTATTTTTTAGAGAAATTACCGATTTCATATGAGAGATAATTCATAATACGCTATTTTTGGTATGTAGTTCTATGAGTTTTAAAATTTGGATAGTTTCATGTAACCACGATCACAAACAGGATACAGAACAATTTCCCTCCCTAACTTTCTTCTGTATTTTAGAGTTTTATATATTCAAGATTCAATCCTCTTTTTTTTTATTGGAGTATAGTTGCTTTACAATATTGTGTTAGTTTATACTGTACAGTAAAGTGAATCAGCTATATGTATACATATATCCCCTCTTTTTTGGATTTCCTTCTCATTTAGGTCACCATAGAACACTGAGTAGAGCTCCCTGTGCTATACAGTAGGTTCTCATTAGTCATCTAAGGATTCAATCCTCCTTCATACGTGTGATTCAAAAATATTTTTTCCCAGTCAGTGGCTTCTTCTCAAACAAAGGGAATATACTTAACAAATTATGCACGAAACCTATACACTGAAAAGCACAGACCATTTTTAGAGAAACTAAAGAGTTCTAAATGGAGAGATTTATCATAATCATAAATGTTTCCAGAACTTTTTCATCATCGCAAACAGAGACTCCATCCAGATACATTTTTATGTCTATATAAGTATACATGTGCAGCCTACATAATATGCTTTTTCTTTTTTATACACAAATATTATACACACCACTCCAGAGGTTGCTTTTTCACATAATTATCTTGAAGATCTTTCCATAGCAGCACATACAGAACTATCTGTTGTTCTTGTTTTTTTGAACTACTATACACGAACATACCAAATTTATTTATCTGGTTTCCGGCTGGTGGACGTTTACATCGCTCTTCTTTTTTTTTTCCTTTTTTTGCTCTTGCAGATAATGATGCAATAAATATCTTTGTGCATATATCTCTGCATACTGTGAGGGTTTATCTGCAGAATAAATTAAAGCCTCAGAGAAATGGCAAAATCCTGCTTGGAATTTTTACATGAGGGTTTTGCTCTAGAGTGGGTTTCTTTTAAATGGTGCTAATGTTCAAGACCGTAATGTGAGGGCCGTGTGCTGTGGGCTGTGTGTGAAAGAACAAAGGCCTGGTGAGACCTGACCTCTCCTCCAGGCTCTGCTACACGTGCGCCCCGGGACCTCAGGAGAGTCACTTCACCTCCCTGACCTTCAGACTCTTTATCTGCAAAGTGGAGCAAATAAGATGTGCCTGGCTCACTTCACCTCACCCTTGTTAGGATCAAATGAAATCAAGAATATAAAAGAGTTTTGTAACTGGAAAGCGTAGAGCAAATGTTTGGTATGACCACAGTTGTTATAGTGTCAATCCCTGGAGTCAACCAGGAAAGCCACAGGTCCAAGCTGGCAGCGAGAGGGAAGATATAGTTATAGATGTCTGTGTATACATGCATGCATATATGTATATACGTACGCATATATGCAAGTATATACACATATACGTATATATTGCTCTGTGTGTGTGTGTATCTTGCTTATAACTGTGCCTGGCAGAGAGCAAGTGCTGTCCACTAAAAAGAGAGGCTTGTCTGCTGGCCTTGAGGGGCTGCTAGGAAGGTGGAATGAGTGGAAAGAGCTGAAACGTGAATTCTGCTCACTGAGGGAGGTCCCTGCCTGCCATTGTCAGAGCCCTGTGCATCTCTCTTGATGGGAAGATCCGTTTATTCGCCCGCCTCCCTGCTCAGCTGTGAGGCTAGATCTGTGTCCTTACTTGCTCCTGACTGCCCAGCACAGTGCCTGCACCTTCTAATAACGACGGTCTATCAGGGTGTTTTGAGTCCCTACTACGTGTCAGGCACTGTGCTAGGTTCTTGCTTACATGCAATATGCCCCCTCCTTACAGTAACTTAGAAGTTAGGAATTACGGTGGCTGTTTTAGAGAAGGAAACTGTGTTAGTCTGCTAGGGCTTCCATAACAAAGTACCACAGACTGAGTGGCTTAAACAACAGAAATTAATTTTCTCACAGTTCCGGAGGCAAGAAGTCTGAGCTCAAGGTGTCAGCAGGGTTGGTTTCTTCTAAGGGCCTGTCTCCTCGGCTTGTAAATGGCCATCTTCTCTGTGTCTTCACGTGGTCTTCCCTCTGTGCGTGCCTCTGTCCTAAACGCCTCTTCTTATAAGGACACCAGGCATAATGGGTTAGGGCTCTAATCCCTCATTTTAACTTACTTTCCTCTTGAAAGACCCTATGTTCAAATACAGTCACATTCTGAGGTACTGGGGGTTAGGACTTCAACATGTGAATTTTGAGGGGACACAGTTCAGCCCATAACCGAAACAGAGGCTTGGCGGTCAGATGTGTGATGAACGATGAGAGAATGAAAAAAATGAATGGATCTGCATCTATCCCTTCACTAGAAATAAAACCACTTTCTGGGTGGAAACCATAGCTTGGTTTATGGGACAAGGGCAGAAAAAAATAAAGTAAATACATGCGGGTGGATGAAGACAAATCACAGAGGACCTCACATAGCAGGCTCGACCCTGGCAGTGCAGCCCGGATCTTAAGCCCACACTGCATCTCACCTGTCTTGCATCTCACCTGTCTTGCATCTCACCTGTCTTGCATCTCCAGCTAACCCCAGGGCCCAAGGTAACGGTGAACCCAATTTATCCAATTGGCTTTAATTGTTTTCTTTTTTCTCTTTCTTCCCCATCCTTCCTTCCTTCCTCCCTCCCTCCCTCCCTCCCTCCCTCCCTCCCTCCCTCTCTCTCTCTCTCTCTCTCTTTCTTTCTTTCTTTCTTTCTTTCTTTCTTTCTTTCTTTCTTTCTTTCTTTCTTTCTTTCTTCTTTCTCTCTCTCTGTCTCTCCATCCCTCCCTCTCTTCCTCTTTCTTTCTTTCTTGGCTGTGTTGGGTCTTTGTTGCTGCGCATGGGCTTTTCTCTAGTTGTGGCAAGTGGTGGCTACTCTTTGTTGCAGTGTGCAGGCTTCTCATTGGGTTGGCTTCTCTTGCTGTGGAGCACAGGCTCCAGGTGCGTGGGCTTCAGTAGTTGACGCACGTGGGCTCAGTAGTTACATCATGCAGGCTCTAGGGCATGTGGGCTTCAGTAGTTGTGGCGCCCAGTCTCAGTAGTTGTGGCTCGCAGGCTCTAGAGTTCAGGCTCGGAAGTTGTGGCTCATGGGCTAAGTTGCTCTGCGGCATGTGGGATCTTCCCAGACCAGGGATCGAACCCGTGTCCCCTGCATTGGCAGGCAGATTCTTAACGACTGCACCACCTGGGAAGTCCCTAATTTTTTTCTTTTAAATTTTATTAATGTTTTTGAAATTACAAAAATAATGTGTATTTGGTATTAAAAAAAAAGCCCTGCAATTGCTCCCCATCTCGTTCAGAGTAAAATTCACTGGCTGAAGAGTTTCTAACTAATGCCCCCATGTTTTTGTCACCCTCTAACCTCATCTTCTAGCACTCTTCCTCTTCCATGCCACCCTGGCCACACTCTCCTCCTTGCTGTTCAGACACACCAGGCCTGGGGTCACCACAGGACCTTTGCACCTGCTGTTCCTCTGCCAGGAGTGCCCTTCCTCTCCATATCTTCACAGCTGTGGCCTTCTGACCAGCCATGAAAAATGGGATCCATCTCTTTGTCCTTTTGTATTTGTATTTACCTGACCAGTAGTGAGATTGAGTGTCTTTTTCTATGTTTATAAGCAATTTATTTTTCCTCCTCTGAGAATTGCCAACTTTTATATCTTTTGCTGATTTTTCTCTTGGACCAGTTGTCTTAGATTTTATTTTTCAAAGTATTATTGACTAAATTCTAAACCTATAAAAAGCTTTAGGAATGAAGCTGTTCATCACAGAATTTTTTACAATGGTGAAAACTGGAAACAAATGGCCATCCATGGGGGAATGGTTAAATAAATAGTGGAAGGGTTATGATGCAACCTTTAAAAAGAATATTCAGTAAAACTATAAGGTAACATGAAATATGAATATGTGAAATGACATGAAAATATAACCTTAAATGATAACTAACTGAAAAAAATGTTTTTTTCAGAGAAAAATTTTTTATGTAGAATGATTACAGTTTATAAATAACAAACACATTGGGAGGCAATCTGCCATCATGTTAATAGTAGCTGCGTTTGAATCTGGTATAGCGGGTGATTTTGATTTTTTTCTACTTTCCTGCACTTTTATAATGAGTAGACTTACTTGAAAATAAAAAGCGATCACAGAAAAACATTTTAAGTGATTGCACAAACATAACAAGTTTAATGGAAATAAAAATACAAGAAGGGAAATAGTCACCTAAAACCCTGTTATGAAATCAAACAACTCCCTTTTCCCCCCATTCCCTTAGAATCCTTGTCTATGGGGATATAATTTGTAGATGGTTGTGACTAAGATGATTAGATTTACAATCAAACATGAATATTTGAAATCCAACACTGAGGAGGGGCTTGAGGAGACTGGCAGATTAAAGTGAGTAACAATAAATTACACATGGTCTTAATAAACGATGTAGACTTGTTCTGCAGGTCAAGGTGATTAGGATGTCTCCAAGTGGGTCAGCCTCTCTGGGCATTGGCTGGTGCGGGTTCTGGCCTCACATTTGATAGCAGGCCAGCTACCTATTAACTCTCTAGGTCTTTCAGTCGCCTGCCTCCTCAAAGAAAGAAGGCCATTTGTGAAGTCAGAATATCACCTACTAATCTGGATCCTCTGAGAAGGAAGTTCTCCACACTGGTGAGCATCCTTTCTCTGCATCCCTGAAGACCAGTAAGTGGTCCAAGGGCAGTACCAACTGGTGATTAGGACTCTGGACGACATGGTATCTGTGGATTATGGATTCAGACAGGTCTGGGTTCAACCCTGGCTCTAGACCTGAGACATGTTATTAAAGCTCTCCCAGTCTCAGGTTCTCTAGCTGTAAAGTCATAGTTGCTGTAAGGATCAAATGAGAAAACTCACACTTGCTTCCTGGCAGAAAATAAATCTTCAGCTGGTGGTTATAACTATTATCCTGTGTGTTTAGCATATATTTTTCCTGCTGTAGTGAAAGTTAGTTGCTCAATGAAAGACAGCAACTCCCCTGAGGGGGAGGTCTGGGTGCCTATGGTGCTGCGGTCGACAGGCTGGGCATCACACCCAACACAGGCACCCCCAAGGCTGCTGCCACTGCCTTCCTGAAAACACATGACTTCCTGTTATCTAAATTCTTAGCCTGCAATGTCATCACCAGTTGTGTCTGAGTCTGGAGGTAGGGCCTCCAGGACCCTGGGCTCAAGGTTGGAGATGCAAAAGGAGGTCAGAAGTCTTGGAAGCTGTCTGCTCCTACCTGAATCGTAGGCTATTAATACTGATACCACTAGCTCCTATGTAGCGAGAGCTCACCAGCCCTTCCCATTTCCCTCACCACCCTGGGAGGTGGCTAGGGTTATCCCACGTTCACACAGCTAGTTAAGCAGCAGAGCCAGGACTCGGACTCAAGTTGTCTACGTTCAAAGGATTTATTCTTGCTGTGACGCTGAAGTGCTCCTTATTAGGGCAAGACAAGCTGGCCGTGGGAGGGATTTTAAAGGCCCTATAGACATGGGAGAATCTTTGTGCTTCCAGAGGCAGAACTAAGACCAAAGTTGTTTTTTAAAAGCTCTGAAAATTTGAGCTCTCCACCAATAATTGAAGGGTGGCGAGCTCTCGGTCACCTGAGGTATTCAAGCAGAGGCTGGAGATATTAGAGAAGAAATTCCTACAAAAGGTGGGAAGCTCTCTGGATGTGAGAAACCCCAGAGGCACCAGCATAAAGTGGAGAGACTTTGCATCAGATGAAACTTGGCAACTTTCTAGCCGAGTGATCTTCCTGAGACTCAGTTCCTCATCTGAATAGAATTGACAGTCATTCTGCCCATATCATTCAGCGTTGTTCTGAGGATTAAACCAGATCACGCAAGGGCAAAGAGTTCTCTCAACTGTGCACAGTGTAAACGTAAGTTACCTCGTTATCACTTGCTGAAGCCGGGAGTTCTCAGGATGTCCACACACTATTGAGCTCCTGCTGTATGTGCACTTTACACATGTGCATTGTCTGGTTTTTTATCCTCATATACCCTGAAATGTGGGTTGTTGCATCTTAAGATGGGGAAGCTGACCAGGTTCTGTTCCCAAGCGTGTCATGAAGGGGTAGGAAGCCCTGGTCCACTCCTGCTGCTTCTTGTGCCTCCAGAGCCTCTATCATGGGAAAGATGGTCACTTGAGACCCCGGGGCTGAGCATGTGCCACTGGGCAGGGCACTTCCCCACACACTGTTATCTCATTTCATCCGCATAACCACCTTGTGAAGTTAATCTTATTACCCTCCTTTTGCAGATGGAAGAATTGAAACTCAGAGTGGCGTAGAAAATTGTCCCAAACCACAAAGCCAGTAAGAAGCAGATTCAGAATTTAAATCTTAGTCTCTCTGGCTCTAAGGCCCATGTTCTTTCCTCTTCTCAAGTGGCCTTGCATGTGCTTGGTGAGGAGGGGAAAGAAGCAAGTGAAACCAAAATGCATCATCTGTGCTTTCCAGGGCTTGCTGGGGAGGGAGACACGATATGAAAAGTTCACAAGCTGCTGTGACTAAGTGTCAAAAGCCAGCAAACAGTAAGGGCTGCGAATTCAGAGCTAGGCAAAAACTCTGTGTCCTGCACCTGGAGGTGAGGTGCACCTAAGGCAGAGAGGTTGGACAAGTACCTGGAATCGGGAGATTCAGTAATCCCATCCAGCTCTGCTGCTAACCTGCAGCTGTCCTCAGGGGAGGTACTTTATTCCTCTGGTCTTAGTTTATTAACCCGTGAATTGGACCCAGTTATAGCTCCCTGCCTACCTTCTGGGCTCTCATGAGAATCGAACTTGATCAGGCACAGGAAGTCATTTTAAAAGTACAAACTGGGGTTCAGGACTTCCTAGGTAGCACAGTGGTAAAGAATCTGCCTGCCAATACAGGGGACACAGGTTCGAGCCCTGCCCTGGGAAGATACCACATGCCACGGAGCAACTAAGCCCGTGTGCCACAACTATTGAGCCTGTGTTCTAGGGCCCATGAGCCACAACTGTTGAGCCCACGTGCCGCAACTACTGAAGTTCATGCGCCTAGAGCCCGTGCTCCGCAACAAGAGAAGCCACTGTAATGAGAAGCCTGGCACCACAATGAAGAGTAGCTCCAGTCTCAGCAACTAGAGAAAGCCCGTGTGCAGCAACGAAGACCCAACGCAGCCAATAAATAAATTAAATAAATAAATTAATTAATTAAAAAAAAAGTACAAACTGGGGTTCAAATGGGAGATATCCTTACTAGTTGGATGTGAGGGAGTTTGGCAGATGCCCTGCTCCTCAAAAGGACTTGCTGGAGGGGGAGATGGGCACGAGTGTGTGTCTGCAGCTTTGGGCTACAGCAGGGCCAGGCTGATTAAGTCCTGTTCTGTTTCCAGAAGCTCACCATCTGCCTAGGAGACAGACAAACAACACAATTCAAATATACCTCACCCAGAGAAACCAGACCCTGTTAGGGCAGGTGCCTCCTCCAGGCTGCTGTCTGGGGCCCCAGAATCTTCCTGTTAATGGTCAGTACTGTGTAACTTCCTGAACTCAGGAGCTGCAAAATAAGGAAAGAGTTTATTTGGGGTCTTAAGTACTGCAATTTGGGAGATGCAGATTCGGGTAATCCGAAAGAGTGTTCCGAGGAAGAGAAAGGGTCAAGGGTTTATAAAGGCAAAAACCCACCAGGCTGTTAAGAGTAGCCCGGAGAGAACTGTGATTGACTCTGACATGAGTCGGAAAATATTTGTCCTTAAGGAATCACAAGTTGTTTTAGAGTGCGAATTCCATAAGTAGATAGGTTGTCATGTGTTATTTTAAGGTAAGGGTCCAAAAAGCATCTTCAGTTTCTGGCAGGCATTCTGGATGACATCATCAGGTCAAAAGGTCAGATTACATGGAGGCTGAGATATGTGTAAGTCACACTTTCTTAATGGCCTCCTGGCCCCATCTTAGAGAGCTCTCTCAGCAATACGGATGCAATTTTGATTTTGCTTTCACACCTGCTACCTAGCAGGAAGGCTGCAGCTTATTATGCTGTTGGCCCACTTTACCTGTGCCTACGTGGCGGATGACAGTGTGAGGACGGGGTCTGGGAAACACCTGGAATCCAGGTTCCCAGTTCAGCCAGGCCCTGACCATCTGAAGCGACACCAAGTTTGTGATGGGGATTGCTGTGAGCATGCTGGCAAGCGATCTCCTGGCTGTGAGCAACTGCAGGCTGCAGGCTGGGTCCCCTTCTGTCCCCAGTGTTCTAATCCCAGATCCACTGCAGGCAGTACCTGCGTGTGCAGGGCCAGCTCTTCTGAAGCTCCAGCTCGCTTTTTTGCCAGGTGACGTTAGGGTTGTGCTTTACCCTGGAGTAACTGGAAGCACCTCTAAAATGACTCTGTCACAGCCCGGCCAGCTGGGGTGAGACCTGATCCTGTAGCACCTGTAAGACAACTCCAACCCTGCAGCACCTAGATCTTTTCCAGCCCAGCTGGACTTCAGTTTCCATATTTGCCAGGTTTCTGTCCAGATGTGGGGGTCCAGGGAGGTCGGGGCTGTGACCTGTGGATTGGGTCACCTGTTGGACCTGGGTAAGGTGGAATGGGGTTGGGGAAGAATCCCCTTACTTCCCAGATTTGCTGAGTCTGCCTTGTGCAGGGGGCCACAGGGTGGCTTGTGGAGGCCCAGGTTGGACGGGAAAAGGATCGTGGGATCAGATTCCACCCTCAGCTCTCACCCTGAAGCTCAGCTGGAAGCATCGCTTTTCTGTTTTGTAAATAGGGTCTCCTGCTTTGTAAATAGGGTGAGGTCCCCTTTCACGAGGTCACCGTCTTGTCCAAGTCTGTGCTAGGAGGCTACTGCTAGGTTCTGGCTTCGTTTTTCTCAACACGACTCTTCTGATACAAAGCAGCACCTCCCGAATGGGAAATCACGTGACTGCTCATCAAATGCTTGCAGGTTTAATTGGTGTCACCTCACGTGCAGGATCTGGTTACCTGTGCAGTTGTGAACACCCAGAAGTTAGGGAGAACAGTGTCCCTAGTCCTACTATTCCGTTTAAAAGTTCTTGATACTATTTGACCCTTTTTCCCTCAAATAAATGTATTGGTGGTGATTTGGGAAAAAAATCATGGTACCAACAACAGCTGATGTATGGAGCACTTATTACATGCCAGGTCCTGTACCCCATGCTAGTCACCTTAACTAAGCCTCATCATCCCCTAAGGAGGCAGGTAATATTATTATCCCCATTTTATAGATGAGGAGTTAGAGAAGTTCAATAACACACAGTTCAGAAGTACACAAAAATTGCAGTGCATATGAGAGACTGAGGCTTTAATTTTGTTTGTTGTCTCTGTTTGGCAGTAGAATTTATACTTGTTGTAGGGTACGGCTGTACCGCTATGGAAGGCTGCACCTGAGGGAAGCTGCTGCTCTGAACCTAACCCTGCTGTGCACTGGTCCATGCTCACGCCCAGGCCCTACCCTAGAACAATTAAGTGAGAACCTGGGGGCATGGGGGATGGGCCAATTCCAATCTGCAGCCAGGATCAAGAGCGCCAGGATTGAGAGCGAGAAGCCTCAGTCAGTATCTGGGTACTTGTTCAAATGCTGGGGTTCTCCTGGGTGCTGTGGATCTGGGGTGGAGGACGGGAAGCGTGAAATGCAACAGTTTCTCCGGTTGTAGAGGAAAACAGGCACCATATCGCCTCATTAAATACCTCTCTTTGGGACTGAATATGGTGGTGATGGAAACAAGAGGCACAAGTGGCTCAGGGAAGGGGGCGAACAGGTCTCTGCCTTTGGGGTGGTGGGGAGCAGGGAAGAAGCTGCAACCTGGGAGTGTCTATGGCTCCTGCCTTTGAGTTGTCATCTTGGAAAGCTGCCTGCTGTTCAAGGGAAGCCCTTCCACCCTGGGTGCAGCCTCATGAGCTGAGCCCTAAGTCCCATGAGAGCAGGGACTCAGAAGACCCTACCCAAATGCTAGACTTCATTATCCTTATGGAGGAAATGTACAAAAACACCTACCAATGCATTCTCTCCATTTGATTCTCACCACACCCTTAAGATAGACACTATTACCCACCATTTTACAGATGGTACAATCGAGGCCCAGAGAGGTAAGGTGACTTGCCCAAGACCACACAGCTACTCAGTGGCAGGAGAAGGACTAGAACCCACCTGATACCCAATCCAGGGCTCTTTCTATTTCAATACCCTCTGACAACAAGCAAATGCCCAATCAATATTTAATCAGTCATGTAATTGAATTAGGTCTTGGGTCCCTGCAGGGACCTTTCTGGATCATCACTGCCTTTGTCAGTCCCATTCCTCCCTGCATGGGCACAGCAGGATGAGGCAGAGGGAAGCTTCCTACCTGGGAAGTGTGTGGCTATTAATATCCTTTCCTCGACCAAACCACACACAGCACACTTGTCTTTGGTCATAAAATCATGCTGCTCTTTAAAAAGAAAGAAAGAAAACCTGCTTCTATTACTTATCTCTGGGGAGGCGCCCAATCCCCTCCCCCACTGCGCTAGCTCTGCACAACACCAAGAAATATTTCTTCTTATTTGTTCTAAATTTACTGTCCAGTAATTTTTCTGTTCTCATTTTATGTGACAGGCAACTGAGCGATTTTCTTCCAACCGTTTTTCTGAATCTCAGCCACTCCCATAAATCGCCGCTGACACCTCCTCTCCAGTCTTAAAAGGGAAAAAAAAAATCACCCCAGCTTTGGTGGCCTTTGCTGGGGGCTCGAATGTCTCTTAGAGGCTTTCAGACCCCCGCCTTTAGTCAGCAGGGGCTTCTGGCGCTGCCTCAGGGCCAGAGGGCAGGCCAACCTTGTGTAGGGGACCTGGCATCTCCCCTGAAAATTCCATGTATCTAGTGAATGCCTACCCTGTGCTCTGTGTGCCGATGGGGGTGAAGGAAGAGGCAAGAATGAAGATGCAGCCATTGTTCTCCAGCACTTACTCCAGCCTAGACGGAGGGGAATTTCATAACCCAACACATGATGTCTGTAGAGTGCTCTATGGGAGACAGGCTCTCGCATCTCCATCAACACACTGAATTCTCACCAGGGGCTGTGATGGCGGGACCTGAGTCCCATTCCGGCAGTTGAGCGGAGGGGATGGTGCTAGCCATGGTAGGCGGGGAAGAGGAACCAGCCCCAGCAAAGGCAGGCGGGTAGAGCAGGAGGGGCAGTGTGGGGACTGGACCTGGGCTGCTAAGTCAGGGCGGGACTTTGCTCAGAAAGACTGCTTCGTGGATGGTTTCTGAGCAGGAAGTTCACAAAGAGATCAGCTGCCTGGGGCCAGGAGGCGTCTTGAATTAGGGATGGAGTTCAAGGTTTGAGGACAGAGGGATTCAGGGGGGTCGGGGTGGGGACTCTGGGGCAGCCTTGAATCACCTGCACCCAAGCCAAAACGTTGCTCCTGCCGAAGTGTGGGCCGGGCTGGGCCCAGGGGGTGGGGGTGGGGGAAAGGAGGGGAGACGTACTGCTTGGACGGTCCAGGGCTGCCTCTCACTTGCTGTGTGCCTGCTCCTGGCGAAACCTGAAGTTCTCTGTGCCTCCGTGTCCGCGGGGTGCTGTTGGGAGGATCTGACAAGTTATTACATCAAAGCGGTGTCTGGCATGGAGTAAACACGAAAGAAATGTTACAGTTTCCACCCTGGTCAACAGAAGAGGCAGCTGCAACAGGGTAAATAACCTGCCCCAAGTCACATAACTAGTACGGATGAGACCTTGTTTCAAGTGCGTGTTATCCGCTCCCTTAGCCTCGGTGTAGTCCTGCTGGTGGCCATCGGAGGGCGCCCCGGGCTTGAGAGAGACTGGCCGGGGGACCGCTGCTTCTGTGATACCAGGCAGGGGTGGAGTGAGCCGCCTACTTGGCCCCGTTTTACACTTGAGTTGCTGCACACATACCTGATAGGAAGAACAGTCTAGACTTAAAACTGTGTCTCCTCCCTCACAGTGCCGTGAGCTTTCAAGTAAAATGCTAACTTTTATTTAACCAGAATATTTACTGTACCTCCTTCCAGTGTGCACAGGACAGTCTGACCAAGGTTATTACGGCAGCGGGGATCAGGGGCCCCTTGGCAATTTGGGGTGGCTTCGAGTGCCTGGTTCAGATGGGGCTGCCACCCAGCTGGGCTCCCATGCCGTGAGGCAGCAGCCCTGTGCACAGTGGACAATTCCACCTTCCCACCTAGTTTCTGTCTCCTTCCTGTCTTTGTGGCTCCACCGATGCCATGTCTACTGTTGGGGCAGGCTAGGTTTTCCCAGGGGCTGGTCCAAGGTGGGGAGAGAGGCTGTGGTCAGACGGGTGTGTGTAGATAATGCATCCAGCCCCCCGTATGATCCGTCATGGCACACCCCCTCCCCATGGGGTTACAGGGACATGTTCCGTCCCCTGCGCCTGGTTGACCAATCTCATCTCTTGACACAGCGGCACAGAGCTTCGGCCTACTCGATCCTAAACTCTGCTACCTGTTGGATGGGTTCCTCTTCATCTACGGTGTCATTATCACTGCCCTGTTCCTGAGAGCGAAGGTGGGTACCACGGGGCTCTGGGCGGAGAGCATGGTCTCCCCACCTCGGTGGATATTCAGAGGGCTTTGGTCTTGGAAAGTCTCAGGCGTGGGTGGTACCTGAGTCTTGGTGTTCATGGGCAAAGCAGAGACCAGCCAAGGGTGCATATTGCGGGGGCTGGGGAGGGTGGGGGTGGCGTCTGGCTGAGCCGGACAGAGTAGGAGGGTGAGCCTGGGGCTCGCGCCTTAGTGAGGCGCCATGCAGATGTGTGAACAGGAAAGCGTCCCAGGGCGGGGGGTTCTGCTGGCAGGAAAGGGAGTTCTGCTTCAGGCGGTGAAGAGCAGGGAGGTGGCGGACCTGCAGTCTCTTTCCAGATGCTGCTGTCCAACTGCTGACCCAGGCCCGGGTCAGCCTTTTCTCTTCAAACCCGTGTCCTCATTAGTACACGGCAGGGTTGGCCAAGGGCATGGATTTCACTTGGTGTCCTGCAGACCCTGCATTTCTTGGAGGGGCTGGGCGTGGCCATGGCGTGGGCAGAGGGTGGAAGGACTTTCGGAAAGGAAGCCTCAGTCGTTATGACTTCCGTGCCTCAACCCATGTCTCTTTTGGAGTTTGGACTTTGGCAAAAGATTTTCTTTTAAGAAACAGAGCCTTACTGATTTTCTTAAGTTTGAACAACGCTGCCCGAGATGATCTCTCAGGGGGTTCCCATGCTCTGAATCTGCAAGACCGTGCAGTTTCAGCTGAATTCAGGACACTAAGCCAGCGCGACACAGTGCAGCAAGGAAAGCACCCTGCCGCAGGGGTCAAGATAGGAGGTGGGACCTTGCGCAGCCACCGTCCTTCTCGGGGTGTCCTCCGAGCCCCTGCGAGGAAGGGGCCCGGAGCACATCCCGGAACCCAGGGGGCGCGGCCCGCGAGCCCGGCGCTTCTGCGCACGCGCGAGGGCGCGGGCCGGGGGACGGGAAACTGCGGTCGGTGCCAGGGCCTCCTGCTTTGCCTGCACTTGACCCCTGGAAGGAGAAAGGACACTTGAATTCAGAAAAGGGGCTGCCACGGCGCTGGCTCCCGCAAGGGCCCAGCCCCAGCAGGCAGGGCGCGCGCCGCTGGCCGTCGAGGAGCGGAGCGAGGCTGTCCGCACAGAGAGTGACGCGCTTTCTCTCCTCTTCTCCATCAGTTCAGCAGGAGTGCGGCGGTCCCCGCCCACCAGCAGGGCCAGAACCAGGTCTACAACGTAAGTCCGCCCCTCCCGTGGAGCCCCGTCTAGAGAAAGTGCAGGCCTATGCTGGGACGTGGGGAAGCCGCGGCCAGGGGCTCGGTTGCAGGTCTCGTCCGCGGCTATCAGCCCTGCACGTTGTTTTAACCTCCCTGGGGCTGCGTTTCCTGACGCGGAACACGGGGATAGTCATCGTGCCTGCCTCGTGGGGGTGCTGTGAGGATGCCGCGCGCTAGCGGTTTGATGACCCGCAAGCGCATACTTAGCGTAGCGCCTGCTCCTAGCGAGCCCCCGCCCGGCAGCGGTTTCAGAAACCGGAGGGCTGGGGGTGGAGAAGGAAAGTATAGGATCTTCCCTGCGGTGCAGAAGCGATTTCACTTTCTCCGTGCAATGGGACTTTGAGCGAATCCATGATCGCCCCTCCACTCCCCATGGTACATCTTTGAGATGTTCTCCGAGATGATGTCAGCCGGTGGGTCTCGCAGCCCCCTCTCCTTTGTGAGCCACCAACGAGAAGGGACTCCCAGCCCTACTGGCCCCATCCTCCTGAGCGTCTCTTTCTGGTCCCTGACGCTTTTCTCTCTGTTTTAGGAGCTTAATCTAGGGCGAAGAGAGGAGTATGCCGTGTTGGATAGGAGAGGGGGCCTGGACCCCGAGATGGGGGGGAAACCGGTAAGGCCTTACTCTGTGTGTGTGTGTGTGTGTGTGTGTGAGAGAGAGAGAGAGAGTGAGTGTGTGTGAGAGCTCAGCTGGGCAGTGAGAAGAGGGCTGCTGGGCACCAGGACACTCCGCCTCTGCTCAGGACCCTGACATGCTAGAGGCCTGGCCAAGCGGACAGATGGGGGTCCCGTTTGCTGCTGCCCCTCTTCTCCTGTGCTCTTGGCTCCCTCTGAATCACAAGGGGCCTCACACATGTGAGTGGGGCGACTGGGCCCTTATGCCCACCTCCCAGCAACTAAACTCCACACCCTGTGGGGAGGCGAGCAGCTGGAGGAGGCCCGAGTGGCATCTTCTTAAGAGCAGAGCTCCGCCTGGGTGTGAGAGAGCGTGTCCATGTGCGTTAAGGAGTCTGAGGCATGGTAGAGGCACCAGGGCCCATGAGTGGCCGAGCGAGGCTGCAGCATCTTGGGGAGGGCACAGGCTGATGGCAGAGCCCACAGAGGGTGTGGGGAAGGGGGCCTGGGGAGGGTGCTGCAACTGTCCAGGCCTGGATTTCTGTTTCTCCATCTCTAACTTCTTCCCCTTGTCTCTCCCAGCAGAGGAAGAAGAACCCACACGAAGTCGTGTATAATGTGAGTACAGGAGGTGGCACAGTTTTCCTTGGCAAGTTGCAGGGTAGGGGCTGGAGGAGGGCTCCGGACAAAGGCTTTGCTCCCAGCTCCTCGGTCTCTGCCTGACTTGACCTTCACTTCCCAGGGCCAAATAATGCCTCTCTTGCTACTGCCTGCAGTGGCTGCTTGTAGGAAGGCCCCTGGGCTTGCCTGCTTTCCTTCGGGCCCTGAGCCTGCTGCGGGAGTTCCCGGGTCAGCCTGGTGGAGTCCTGGGGGGACAGCGAGGTCAAGCTGGGCAAGCCCCTCCGAGGGGCTTCTGTTCCTAGGGGCCGGAGTAGTGTCCTGAGTCTCACCTCTTGCTGAAAACCTCGCTGTCCTGGGTGTTGATCTGGGTCTGCCACATGGGACCACTGCAGGGGTGACCACCCTTCCCTCCTGCAGTTGGCTGACCCACAGCCCATGGTGTTGGCTGTGTAAAGAGACAACTTGCTCAAATAAATGGTTCTGGGGGCTCCGGGTGAGCCCTTGTGTTGTCCAACATGCGTGTCCTTTGGCCAAGACTCCACATGTTATCTTTTTGAACCTAACCTGAGCTTCCCAGCTCAGTGCAAAGGGCTGGCAGCTCAGAGAAGGTTTCAAAGGGCTGAGGAGGTGGAGGAGGGTGGGGTTGGGGCTGGTTGTTAGCAGAGATGTTTGAATCTCTGGAACCTTGAATGTGGAAACCCCCCTGCCCCACCAACTTGGGAATCCAGAGGTTTCCTTTTGTAGGGGAGCCCCCTGTTTTCTACATCGGTTGGTAAAACCAGCGTCTCATGCCCTCTTCTCCAGGAGCTGCGAAAAGACAAAATGGCAGAGGCCTACAGTGAGATAGGGATGAAGGGCGAGGTGAGTGTTGCTCTTTCTTCATTCCCAAGGATTGGGTGGTGCAGGAGATTCTCCAAAGAGCCCCATCCCGTCCTCCTGTCACCTGCAGAAGCCTATGTGGTGGCTACCAGAGGCAAAGGTTAATCCAGCTGTTACCCATTTGATGGTATATAAGGTCCTCAGAAAGGGCTGATGCCCTTTTAGGATTGAAAACCAAGTTAAACTCTAAGATGACCTATGGTTTGTGAAAACGGGTCAAGTCTGTCACCATTAATAATAATTATCAAGTGATTAATGTGTGCCAACGTAAGTTCAGCACTTAGGATGGTGGGGCCCCTTTTTCACACGTGATTAAGAATTTCCGAAAGTGCAAGCAGAGCACTGAACCCTTCTAAGCTTGCTCCCCGTGTGGCTGCGTAGGTGGCATGCCTGCAAAGCTGGCCTGGCCAGTGCTTTACCAGGTGAGTGGTCTCATTTAATTCCCACAATAACCCAATGAGGAATGCGTGCCCCGCCAGGCACAGGAGGTTCAGTAACTTACCAAGGTCACAGAGCTGGTGACTAGGGATCCAGAATCTGATCGGACTTTACAGCCCAAGGTTGTACCCACCACCTAGTTGCTGTTTCCAATGAGCATTGATGACTAGCCAAGAATTTTTTAAAAATTTGTTTTATTGACGTATAGTTGATTTACAATGTTGTGTTAATTTCTGCTGTACAGTAAAGTCATTCATTTATACATATATGTACATTCTTTGTCATATCCTTTTCCACAATGGAAAAGAAATGACGGCTGTGTTATACAGTAGGACCTTGTTGTTTATCCATTCTGTATATAGTAGTTCGCATCTGCTAATCCCAAACTCCCAAGCCATCCCTCCCGCTACTCCCTTGGCAACCAAAAGTCTGTTCTCCAAGTCTGTGAGTCTGTTTCTGTTTTGTAAATAAGTTCATTTGTATAATTTGTTTTAGATTCCATATATAAGTGATATCATATGGCATTTGTCTTTTTTGTCTGGCTTGCTTCCACATCTTGGCTGTTGTAGATGGTGCTGCAGTGAACATTGAGGTGCATGTATCTTTGTGAATTATAGTTTTCTCCAGATATATGCCCAGGAGTGGCATTGCAGCATCATACGGTAACCCTATTTTTTAGTTTTTTGAGAAACGTCTGTACTGTTTTTCCAAGTTAGCCAAGAATTTTGAGAACTGCAGGGAGGCCCGTTTATTCCAAGCGGTGGCAGCGTGGCCAGCTCCCGTGTGGCCCAGATCCAAGAATCTGATGCCTGTGAGGGTCTGAGTCGGGCAGAGCAAACCTGAGCCCCGTCAGAGCCAGGCCTCACCTAACCCTGTGGAGGCCAGGGGCTGGCCAGTGACCCGAGGACCCTTCTCTCCCTGGGGCAGGAGTGCTGGCTGGGAGACAGTCACCGCTGACTCTCTGGGGGCTCCCTGAGTAGGGCTCCTGAGCAGGACGGCGGCTGCTGACTCTCTGACTTTCTCGCCTTTTCTTGTCTCACTCCCACAGAACCAGCGGCGAAGAGGCAAGGGACATGATGGCCTTTACCAGGTGAGTGCTGCTGGCCCTTCTTCCCAAGGTGGCACCAGCTAACCGGGGCCAGGCCCAGGCTCCCTGGCTGCGCTTGTTGGCGGTGCCAGCTTTTGTCAACAGCTGGGCCGGGCCAGCCCAGGGCGCCCGTGCCGGCCTGTGGTGACGCCGCTGCTCGCCAGTCCCTGGGGCAGGGCTGCCGTTAGCCGTGCAAGCACATGACTTGGTTCACAGTCAGGAGGCCGTGGGACTCTGGGGGAACTGGGCACGTCAGACAGGCGGCAGCTGCCCAGAGGCTGTGTGGTCTGGAGCAAAGGGCAGATGGAAGCAGAGGACACCGCACAAGCCACTTCCTGCCTCTTTCTCCACTGCTCTGGGCCCTTGCAGAAGCCTTGCTCTGCCTCGTGTCCTCACACCTCATAGGATGGGTGAGAAGATTGCAGTAAACAAATCAAGAAAAATAACTTTAGAAAGAAAATGTTACTGTAGTCAGGTGCCGCGTTTTTGCAAATCAGTGTGAATAATTATGCAAACCGAGCACCGCCAACCTGCTTCTCTAACATGTAATTCCCAGCGGGTTCTCGCGTGGTTCTTTCGGCCTCATTGGGGCTGTTCACAGCTTGCTTGACTGCCTCCAGAACGTCAGACTGCCGGGCTTGCCTGAGCTCAGAGTGCTGTCCAAAGGGCCCCCAGATTTTACTGTGTGTGATGCTGTTGCTCTGTCTCCTGGACCAGAGAGGGAGCCGTTCCAGTGAGATTGGGACCCGCTTGCTTGTTCCCTGACAAAGAACATAGCTGTGGCGGCATGGCCTGGGAAGGGGGCTCAGGAGGGCAGAGGCCAAGGAGCTACTCTCTCCCCCATGACAAGTCCCGGCTTCCCGGAGGCCTGGGTATCAGCGACCGTAGATTCTCTGGAGCACGTCTGGGCCCCCCCACCCCCCGATTCCAGCTCAGCGACTCTCCTTCCTCTGTGGTCTGACAGGAAGCTCTGTAGGGTACAGCATGTGGGAAGCTGGGAGAAGGGGAGAATTTAGCTGGGAAGGAATGACACCAAAGCCATTCCCAGTGGGACACAGAACCCGTCTCTGCGGCAGCTGCGTGGGCCAAGGCCCCCACCTGTGGCGTGAGGGGACTCTTCCTGCGCCCCTGAGCCGGGTGGGGGATCACAGGCCAGGCCGCAGCGGACACCTGTCGGCCTCCAGGTAGGCTCGTGCCCCCCGCAGGGCTCCTGACCCCCTCTTCTTTTCTGATTTGCTTTCCCCAGGGACTCAGCCCGGCCACCAAGGACACCTATGCTGCGCTCCACATGCAAGACCTGCCTGCTCGCTAACAGCGCTTGGACTTTCACCACTCACAGGCCAGACCTGCAGACGCCCAGATTGTTTGAGACACAGGATGACGTATCTACAGCCCAGTTCACGCCTATCTCTCCACCACCCAAGTAGTCCTCTTTACGAATGGGATGCTTCAAGTTGTAACATTCGGTCATACATATCCAACTCCAAACTGTCACACAGAATTTCTTCCCTGGACGCCGGGAGGGCGTGCGTCCCCCGGGCCCTGTCCTTGAGGCGCCGGCTGTGCGCGCAGCCTGTTCTGGGGTTTCCTGGTTTCCTGGAGGCTGTGGGCATGCCCCGCTGCCAGCGGCTCCAGGCTCTTACTTGGGAGACGGGCACCCTCCTTCTTAAACACAGCCAAGTACCGGCTGTGTTCTGTAAAGTCCCCGGAGAAACCCCAGATGTTAGCGCATGTCCTAAGGTCTGTGTTGTTCTGTCAGTATTTGAGTGGCTTTGCTCCTGCTGTAAATTTGGCTTCTGTTGTCCGCGTAACCCCTCATGGCAAGGGAACTGGTGATTGGGCCTCCCTGTGAAGGGTGGGGGCAGAGGGGAAGGTGGGAGTAGGTAGCAGCCCCCAGTGGCTGGAGGAGAAGCAGTGGTGGATCAGGGATGGGAGCAGGGGAGCCAGAGGCCTGGGGGGTGGGGCAGGAAGGGGCGCTCCTGCTGTCAGGCATACGTCCCCTGTGATAGAATTTGTGTGCCAGGCTCTGTGGGGACCAAAACATGAAGCAGCCTGGCCTTGCCCTCATGGAGCCCACACTCTCACAGGCAAGCGAGCAGTGAAGAGTCCGGTGTGAAAGAACATAGCAGTGTCATTACAGACTATAGACGAGGTGAGGGGGCAGCGAGAGACGCGACCACATTCTTTGTAGGCACTTGGTCACCTCGCACCAAGTAAAAGACAAACACGTATTGGGAAAGGCCTCGAAGGAAGACTCCGCACCATTAAGACCTAGAAAGATCCCAAAGGACAATGGCATGGCAGGAAAAACCTCAGCTGACTTGCTGGAACAGGGCTGTGTAATAAAAGGGCACGTGGCTATGGATGGAAAACCCTCTCTCCTCTGCTCGGTCTTAATTTATACTGGTTTGCTAGAGCCTTACTTTTTTGCATAATAAATGCTTCAGTGCAAATGCTGCTTTACTGTAATCTTTATTTCGGCAGTCGAGCCTGTAGTGGTCATTTAGTCATCAGGAAATCAGCCTGCTCCCAGGAGAGAACAGATAGCTCCTTGGCAAATGCAGGCGAGCAGGGTGCCTCCAGTGGCCCAGCCTGGGGCAAGATGGTGTCTGACAGGCCAGGCCTTATGAAGGAACCGGGAGAAGGGGAAGGGGAGGGCCCTGGGTGCAGGGCTCAAAGCATCCAGCTAGCTTGTGGCGTGCAGGTAAGAGAGCAGGAGAGAGGCCAGCTGAGCACTGGGGCATCAGGAAGAGGGAACATTGCTGGCAGAGAGTGTCTGGAGGTTATGAGCCGTCGCTGATGCCACAGCACAAAACCTCTGTTTGGAGAATTCCCAGGTGGTCCTGCGGTTAGGCTCCGTGCTTTCCCTTCAGGGGCCCCGGATTCGATCCCTGGTCGGGGAAGTAAGATCCCACAAGCCATGCACATGGCCAAAATCCCCCCAAAACCTTAGTCCATAGGGTTTGGGGAAGGATGAGGGACAACACAGTCTTTTAGGTCAGGTTCTTCCACAAGAAGTGAGCCTCTCCCCAGCAGTACCTCCTTTCACTGCAGAGGCTGTTTATAAGCCCTAACGCATCAAGCCACCAACTAGTATTGGGTAAAGATGTTGAAATCCAAGGCCGTGGCTATTAAAAGCCCCTGAGCATTTGGCATTCCAACAGGGGTGATGTGTATCTCTGCCAGGAGAGAAGGTATTTGATTCATATCCTGGCCTCAGAGGGGAATTCAATTCCATTCAACAAGTATCGACCTAGCACCTCCCTATCTGTGCCCAGCACTTGGCAAGCTACCAGGGAGGCTAGAGAAGTATCATAATAGAGTTAGGGCCTTTAAAATTTTGTCATTGGACTTCATCCACACCGTGTAAAGATCCTAAAGGACAATGGCACGGTGGGAAAAGCCTCAGCTGACTTACTGGAACTATGTAAAGAACACTGCAGTGTCATGACACACACAGGTCAGGCAGGTGGAAGCAGAGTGAGGCAGGGGTGAGTAGCTGCTGATGAAGGGATGCAGACCAAGCCCGGCAAGTTATGGGAGAAGCTGTGGAAGTTTTCATGGAAGGAACAGGCCTCTGAGGAGGGACAGGATGGCTGGAAACTCTCAGTCCTAATTATGTAACCTGATCATGGGGCAAAGGAATGGGAAAATTACACTGTTGTTTTAGCTGTCTTTCCACTAACTGAAGTTCATAATGACGGGTGACAGCCTCATTTGGGCTGCTGCTTCATCTTCTACTCACTGGGCATTTTATAAAAACTGAAGTTGGCTTCCTGTGTTGTCAACGTAAGCCTCAACCTCATACCTAGTTTTAAGGTCAGCTGAATTTTGTATAGGCTGTGTGACCCTCATGGCTGGCCTGAAAGTAACAGTTTGACCCAATTCTATCAAGATTTTTACTCAAGAGGTAGGAGGAAAGCTGGCTGTAAGCTATGGGTGTGTGAACTTCCCGGGATGGGTGGGACAGAGGACTTACTGGACTCTGTGCAGGACAACCACACGGAAGGCTGGTGGGAGAAGACTGAGTAGATGTGCTGGTAGAACGAAGCCCCAGATCAAGCTGAGAGTGGACCTCAGCTTCGGAGAAAGAAAAGGCTGCAGTGAGAGCATGCACATCCTCTCATGGGTAATTCCCCTTGGTAGATACCCCGGGAGTGGGTTAGAATGTAACAGCATTTTTACAAAGGACCCCAGGGTAACAGAATGGGACTAGTGCTTTCCCCTCATTCCTTAGCTCCTGGCGAATGGCTTTTGCTTTAGGAAGTCCTCATGCTTGTGATCCCGCCGCTTTCTCTACTAAACAGCTGATTCCTGTTAAAACTTGAACCTGTTTTAAGAAAATAACTTTACAAACTGAAAAGCAAGTTATAAATAGGAGACGGGGTAGAAAGGAAAAGAGCGAGGCATTCTTTGACCTAGGAGCAGGGGAGAAAAGGACCCAGTATTTGTCTTCCCACTTTGGGCCCCTCTCAGGACAGCAACCATACCTTGAGACCACAGCCCAAGCTCTCGCTTTCAATCTCTCTTCTGTCTCCTAATTCAAGGGGGACGCACAGATTCAGGTTATACACACTAGTTAAACTGGACGGCTCCCAAAGCTCTTCAACAAGCTGAAGTTTTCTCTCTGGGAAATTCACTTTAAGATTCAAATTTTCCTTTTCATGCAGTCAACTAATTACATTAAGACACTAAATGTTGGCTACAAGAAGCTATAGAGAGCTAAGCTGTGTACCCTCAGACAGGAGAACCAGAGGCCACGTTCGGGATTAGCTTCCCTCAGGGGACCCCACAGAATGAGTGCTCAGGGCCTGGCAGGAAATGCTAGAGGGTCTTGGCAGTTTAAACAAATTTGGAAAAGGCAATTTCAATGCCAGTTCCACAGTCAAATACACAGTGAGAGGGGACCTCCGAAGTGCCCTCTCACAGATCAATCAGGACTTGTGTTTGATCACACAGAGCCCTTGGGTCTGAAGGAGACCACTGCTACTGGGTCCTGGGAGCCACTAGGGCCTGGGGAGAGAGCAATGCAGTGGCCACAGAGCCCCATGGAGCACAGGGGGGAGCGTGCAGGAGCTGGGGAGGGGGTGGGGCAGGAACCCACGAGCTTCCTGTGCTTCTGGGACGCCTGAGAGCACCTGCTGGAAAAAACACGCTGGGAGGCTTGGTTGAGTCGTCTGCATGGGAACGGGTGAAGCATCCAGCGTAGCAACACAACCACCTCAGAGAAACTCAGACAATGTGAAAACACTTGGAAAATGGTTTAATGATGTTTTACAACAGAAATGAACTGTACAGTTACAGTAAGTTTAATATATATAAAAAATTACAGCAGACAAATGCATCTACACAAAATCTACCATTTCATTCTGATTCACTGTCACCTACACAACCTCTCCCAAGCCCACAGCCCCCTGCAGGCAGCCCCAGGAGAGGGAACCATGTAAAGGGCACTTTTAAAGAGACAGCACCGCTCACGGTTCTACCACCTCCTTAGGCCTCAGGAGCTGTCAGCTAATTCCCCCAAATGGGAAGTTGCTTGTTTCAGGTTTTCAAAACCAAGAAAACGTGTGTGTCCCAGGGGCCCAGATAACGAGGCCCCGAACTCCAAGTCATCAGTTGATTCTTATAAAATATTCCTATTGGAGGGGAAATGGCTAACCAGGTGCTCTGGGACAGTGAGGCTATACGATAGCCACCCAGATCGCAAAGTCATCTAAGGAGAAATGTAAAAGGACTCCCAATAAACTACTTAGGAATTGTCACTGCCTCATTAAAGCTGCTGGACAATTTTGGAAAGAATCATTTACACCACATCTTAAGTTTCCACAAAAGAGAACTCAAACTCACATTTTAAAGTACATAAAACAAAAAGTTTTGGGAGGCCAAGGGGTCAATTCCCCCTTGTGTCCCTCCCTTGACAACAGTGGAAAAACACCCCTGAATCAATATTAAAAAAAAAAAAGAAAGAAAAAGAAAAGAAAAAGGTGGGGGAGTTAAGAAATTTAAGGACAGAGAGAAAGAAAACAGCTTTAGAAAAACATGATCACTGTCTCTTTAAAACAAAACAAAATCCCAGTTGGGACCGGTAATCAGCGAATATTTAATCCAAATTGAACCTGGTGGAAGTTTATTACTGAGTATTATGTACACTCATAACTTTTTTGTTTTCTTTTTTATTATGAACACCTAGGCAGTGAAAACTGTTATGTTAATACACACATAGACACACCCAAAACATACAAAAATACTATTATTTCAAACTACTAAGA
This sequence comes from Hippopotamus amphibius kiboko, assembly GCF_030028045.1. NCBI lineage: Eukaryota > Metazoa > Chordata > Mammalia > Artiodactyla > Hippopotamidae > Hippopotamus > Hippopotamus amphibius. The sequence continues at coordinate 138,515,347 of NC_080188.1, read as the reverse complement.
ATAGGACAGTTCAGTTATTTTCATGCTATGACTTTAAGAGCATTACACTGAAACAAACGAGAAGTTAAACGACATTTTTTTTTTTAATATCCCAGAAATATACCAAAATATACATCTAAGCTTTGGAATTACTGAGGTTAGACTAATGCAAGTGCTGGGTAATCGTACTTAATACACAAGTCTAAGGTTCTGCAGGAAAGAAATTATCTTTGGTATCTGCATCAGGCTAATATTATTAACATTTGGATTTTGCTTTGGGATAGAGCTTGTATGACCCTAGAACCAAATCCCCCCCTCCCCCAGTCAACTGAGATTAAAAAGATCCATGTAAAAAGTTCCTTCATTTGCAACCCCCCCCCCCACCCCCCAAGTTAAAAAGTCACAGGCATCTACCTAGCACAAAAGGTTGTGAAATACAATGCATAGTTGCACAGTGGTGCTGCAAAAAGGAAACAAACTACAATAAGGAGAAATGAAAAGCTTGACAATCGTTCTGCATGTTTTCTCACAAATCAGACAGCCACTTCCAAGCAGTTCCAGTAAAGGAAAAGAGAGAAAAGGCTCAGAAGGGCACCTTGGCGTGCATTCACCAGCACCGCCCCAGAGGTTAAAGCACCCAGCAGAGCAGCCAATCCTGCGCCAGTGTCTTCAACTTCCCCACTCTGTGGCGTCCACGGCTCCCCGTAGCGCCCCCCACCCTCCTAGTCCCTGTGCTAAGCCCCTGCGGTGACCGTGGCTGTTGTCGGGTGGATAGCGTGGTCGTGACAGGGTGGATTTTCGTGGTGATGGGCTTCTGTCTATTGTTTTGGAAAATCTGAGATGCCAATTTGTTCCATGGTATGTTCACAAGTTGGCAAGAGCCACAGCTACTGAGCATGCGCCTCTGAGCACCCTGGAACACGGAAAACAGACTCCCTGCCCTTTGGATGAAGTCAGAGGCACCCCCTCCCTGCCCCTGGCCTTGCTCCTCTAAACGCCAGGACGCCACAGACTGGATTGACGCTGAAGACTTCCCTTTTCTTTGGTTTTTTTGTTTGTTTTGAGTTTATACAATCATTAAAAAATCTTTGGTTTTGGCTGGAAATTTAAAAAAACAAAACAAAACAAAGAAACCACCCTCCCCTGGCTTATAGCAGCAGTAGTAAGACCTGGCAAAGCTTTTTTTTTTCCACATTGGGGGTGGGAAGTGAAGGTTGGGAACTACATTCAAAGAAAAGGTGAAGGGCTGGGGACGCAGCTTCTAGACAGCCCATTGGATATAAGATTGTCAAATAATAATAATATTAATAATAATAAAAACTTAAATATTTGGATTTTTTTTTTTTGGTCGTGTCAAAGGAAAAAAAGTGAAATGTGTATGCAGCAGCCAGCTTAAAGGAGCCTTTGGTGTCTTCCCTTCCACCCAAAGTCCTGAAAATAAGCAGAACCCTGAGGCCTCACAGGGGAAGGGGATGGCCTCCCCCGACCAGGGAGAAGGCAAGTACTGGAGGTGATGTGCAGCCAGCAGTCAGAGATGTGTGGGCTGGGGGTGTGGACGGCTGGCCAGCCCCTAAGGGCAGGGTGGCGGGGAACAGTTGTTAAGAGACCTGTGAAGACCCCCTGCAACAAAAAGAAAGAGAAGATTGCAATTTGCCCTCAGTTTGCAGTAGCTCTTAAAGCAGCGACATTCAGAGGCTTTGGGAGGTCCCACCCTAGGATACAGGTCCCATGATGCTATAGGCCAGAGTTCAACATTACTTAGAGGAGGGAGGGCAGACTTGGCAACTCTGTAGGGTGTAGAGAAAGGTAAAGCAAGTTAATCAGTCACGAGTTAGAAATGAGGTATACAACAGCTCCTGGACTTGTGGTGGGCGGAAAACCCCACACTTACTCACCTCGCCTCTGCTACCACCACAGATGCAGGGACTGAACTACATAAGGTCTAATGTGGGGGAGGGCATTTCCTCGGAGTGAGACCTCCTGTAGACTGAGCAATGCACACAGGCCCCCTCAAGCAGAGGTAAGAAGCTGGAAGAAGTCTGTCTCTCCCCTTTACCTGCACTCAGGGGAGACATACCATTTATGCTGTCAAAAGCCAATGTTATAATATAGTTGCAAAGTCTTTGGCTCTCTCCTTTCCCCCCTCCCAACTGTTCGCAGTTTTAAACACAACCAGGCTGGTCCACTCTACTCTCAGGAAGGATGTGCCTTCCGCAGACCCGTGTAGGATCAGAACCAAAGACGTGGCACCCCCACCCACCTACAACTACAGCCTTTCCTAACAGGACTGTCCTTCTAGCTTCTGAAAGTGCTTTCCCTTTCCTGCTCTACTGTTCAGACTTAGAGACACTGTGGCACTAGGTAGGAGTACAGAGCCTTCTCTCTCCTTGGCTCTGTCCTTTTTCATTCGAAGGAGATCCCCATTTTAAAGGAGTGTTTGGATGTCTCATTTTGGAAACAGCACTGTACCCAACCGTCTGCCTGCAGACTTTGGGATATCATGTGAGAGAGCTCAAATGCCACTGCCAAGTTATGAAAGAAGCCTTAAAGCTGCTTTTGTGAGGTTGTGGCTGACTCAATTAAAACAATGATGAACAAGTAAATAAAGGAAACTCGGGGTAACTTTGCAGCAGACCTCAATGTTTTTTGTTTCTTTTTTTAACAGTAAATCAGTTTTGGGGTCTGAACTTTCTGACAGTGTCCTGGGTTTGAACCAGAAGGTGGCGCTGGGTGGCGGGCCCTGTGCAGAGTGGGCTGATTCAGGCATGCAGAAATCATAAAGGGCACAGGCCCTGCCCGGCCCACCCCAGGAGCTCCGCTTCCAGGTGCAGTGGTGGTCCATCACGTACGCCTTGTCTTCCCACAACTGTTGTTTCAAGTGCTCTTATCTTCCGTAGCCCTGTTACCTGCTTCCTGACCTATCTAGTGCTTTGCAAAGTCACATAATACTAACACCACTTTAATATAATGTCAGAACAATAAGATTATTAGTAAAGCTGTCATGAAGTTCTGCAACCTGATCATTTTTTGATGGAATATCGAGAGCAATAAATCTTTTTCCCTCCCCCCTTTTCTTGTGTCTCATCAATAGCACATCAAAACAGTGAACTAACTACTCCACTCCCCAGAGTCCGTATGTAAAAACATTTTGGAACAATACAGCTCCATGGAAAAATAAAGGAAGGCTGTTTGGGTTTCCATGTAATCTTGCTCTTGAAAATGCTTATCCTTTCCAAGTGACAGAACAACTAAATATCGTCTGAACTCAAATAGGCTGTACTGGTTCTCTTTATAAGTATTAGATAAAGGGAAATAAGAAAAGAATTCTACCCCCCATCTTTTGCCATCCCCCCGCCCCCCCAAATTTCCCAGCAATTCCAAGAATTTCACTGCCACACTTAGCAACTCTATCCATCTTTACAGAGCCAGCAGAGTGAAACTAAATAAATCTCTTTTCCAAAGCCAGGATGACCAACAAGACTTCCTTCAAAAAGTAGGGACGGGATTGGGGGAAGGAGAGAGGGGAGAGGAAAAGGAAAGAGACAAAGGTAAAGCTTCTCCAAATTTCAGCTTTTGGTTCCTATTCCCTCTGCCTGTGTTGAAAATGTAAGGAGAAACAATGCAGTGTCTTTGGTATTCAAACCGAACCCCACTTAGGTTCTGTGAGATGGATCACTTACTAAAAAATTGCCTTTCTGGACATAGAGTCTATATCTGAACTCGGGGAGCCAAGAAAGTTTGTCCCAGAGTGTGGCCAGAAAGGGCTCTAACTATTCCTAAACCAGCATCACCTCTCATTCACATCCCCGCTAAGAACAATGCTTTTCTCAATCTCACTAACTAACCAGTCCCTAAAGGTCACACTGTATCACAGGTGTGAGGCGAGCAGGTTGGCTTTCAACTTCTTGATCTGGTTTTCTTCTGTTTGCATTTCTGGTTAAGACAAAATTAGCCTTGGTATGGGAAAAGGAAGTGAGGTTTTAAACTGTTGTGCTACTAGCACAACATTCAATAATGTGACAGAGGGCAACAACAACAAAAAAAACACCCCCCCTCCAAAACCTGTTTTACTTTTATTTTCTTCGATTACGATGCTTCATTCACTCATATCTCCTTTCCTTTCCAAATTACATGGTGCTTGTCTACTTCTGCCTCTATTCCTCAACCACACCCCCTGACATTCACACATTCATCCTTCTCCTAAGTTCCTGCTACGTTCAGAGGTATAACGAATCATCAGGAGAGGCTGGCAGGTTCTGGGGAGCCCGGGCAGCCAAGGCAGGGATGTAAATGCCCTCGAGGACCCTGAACTGGACAACCCACGTGTAACCTGCATGCCACCCCACACCGCACTGCAGGCCAGACCACAGAGAGGCGAACGAATCCCAAACCCAAACACAGGGATGATCAAGTTTCCTTTGGCAAGACAGAGATAAGGAAAAACAAACACACACACACACCAGCAACGCAACGTTTTCCTTCTAACATAATCACCTTCTTCTCTCTCCCCACCCATCCTCCCTAACCCTATAAACTGTCACCTATAAACAGGATCCCAAATACATACAGCATCAATCACGTTTATCAGTCATAATAAACATCAGTTCAACTAAATGCTACAGCTAGAATTATTTCCACTATTTATAAAGTTTTTTCTTTTTATTTGGTTTTTAGTTTAAAACCAGTTCTGTAACGATGCTAAGCTATGCTGAGGTATTTTATGAAGGTGCCAGAAGCTAGCTGTTACCCACGAGCATTATCCTCACGGCTTAAGGTATCACCATTCGAAGAGAGAATGAAGAGAGGAAGAGAGTAAAGGAGATCCAGATTACAGAATCAACATAAGATCCACTAAAGTTTACTGATTTGAGCAAAGGCCAAGAGTAGAAGAGCCCACACATGGAACTGCTTCGTGAATAAGGATGGTCAGAAGAAAGCAACTTCACAAATCATACGGAAATCTGGGTATACACTAGACAACTCTGAGAAAAGACATATGCCCTATCCTCTGGGTGGAATCCTTTCAAATATCTTACTGAAAATTTCAGGGGTGTCCTATTTAACCTCCTTAGATTAAGAAAAGAATGAGGCAGAACAGGATTAGTATCAGCTTTTAATGATGAAAGCAATTTATTTATCCTATTGCTGTCCAAGTTCACATTTGTACTGTGCGTGCCATCTATGCAAATAGATGACCAGGGCTGTGATTGAACTAAATGCTTTGCACACACATATACAAAAATGAACTCATAATGGTTATGATCAAATGAATGATCCATCTGTTCTTGCCCATTTGAGTAATTTTAAATTTCAGGTTTTTAGTCTTTTTCTCCATTAGCATTGATGGTCTTTTTAACATTTTTTCAGCTCCAATAGACATGGTTTGAATGAATAAACTTTAAATTCATCAATTTTAGATGCTGATTAAGGAGAAAGTATGTGACCAACTCTCAAAATGAATTGTTGAGGTTCTTTAATGGAGGGTTCTCAAACTGCAGACTGATTTTCGGGGGGCCCCTGCGGGGTCTGAGGCCACAGCAGACTGCCAACAGGAAGTCTGAACCAGGTCCTGCACACGGCTCTCCTCGTGGCCAGCCCTGGCACTGAGGGCCTGCTGACTGCTCTCTGTCCATTCTCTCTCTTTTCTTCCTATTGTAACGATTTTACTTTTTTCTTGGTAAAGAAAGTTTTGTGAGGATGACAATGGTTGGGGAACAACTTTAGACTATGAACTACAAAGAGTTTCTTCTGTAAGCCAAGTGTTTATTATACACTAATTGCAATGTTTACTATCAGGATTTACAACTTTAAAAATCTGCATTAATTTCCTACATTTGCAAATGTATCCAGCTTTCCCAGCAATTTAAATAGAAAATTTAATGTTAAAGATTGGGCTGAATTTAAATATTGTGTCAAGTAGGTAAGTATCTGTGCTTCTGAATATAGACAAGGTTTTCTCCCATCTTCCCAAATAAATGAGGGATAATAGAACAAAATAACATAAAAAAGAGGTATAATTGTGCTTTTTTCCCCAACAATGAATGAATTATGTAGAACAAATTGGCAAGATAATCTCACTAAAAATCTTTTAATTAATCTTATTTTCCCTTTTAAAAAAATGTTAATTTCTAATAATGCTACCAGGAAGTACAAATCAGTATGGTCCTACACAAAATGAAACCTGTATTCCTTTGGTTCCATTCCTGAATAATAAGTTGAGTAAATTAGGATGGTATTGATCTTTCTTATCAAATAAATAAAAGTGTGTTTTATATCAGGTAATGAATGGACAGGAACAATTTTTTAAAATTCTAAAACGCTGCCTATATAACTTCTGAAACATTTAAACTAACATAGCACTCAACGTATTTCTTAAATCAGGAACAATAACACTGTTCCTCTGAGAAGCCCTTTTCCAGGTCTTTCTGCTCTGTCCTTTAGATTTATACAGGGTACAAATAAAGTTCACAACCAAACTGCCCTGCTTGTGATAAGCAGGATTCCAACAGTTACATTCACCACTCCCTAGGGAGGGCCCACTGCCATGGGCAAATATAGTATCGCTATAAATGCATTTAGAATTAGTCTTTGGCTTAATATGTGTTAACCAAATTCAGGGATAAGATAAAACTTGCATAAACATTAAGGGGAAAAAAAAGAAGAGTGACACAATGAACTGTGATGACTATCTGGCCCTTCCTCTTAGAAATGCAGAAATTCTACCAAACATCTCTTTTTGGTCAAATGGTCCCCCCTTCATTTCCAGACTCTCCCATATAAGGTGGCTAAAAGTTAAGTCTGAGTACCTTAGCTTAGGAGATTCATTCAATTCAAAAAGCATTTATTGAGATGATAAAAAAATATGATATAAAGTTAAAAAGGTTGAGTCATGAAACAATATGATCAGTAGACTATCCAGGGATGACGATGGGTAATCAGTTTTAAGTTAAACACCCATCAACAAGCTGTTTTAGTGTTTCGTGTGTACATGTATAAATGTACCTTTCATTTCACAACTTGTTTTTAAATAAGAGAAAAAAAGAGAAAAAGTCTAAAAGTTACCTTTGTCTAAGGATTTATTTCTTCTTTTAAACACAGGTTTTTATGCTGGTTTAAAGTTTATCCTCATAAAGTGATCCACACCCACACACACACAAAGGCAGAATCCCCCTATCCTGAATTAACTAGAGAATATAGGCAGGGCAGGGAATAGAAGACCATAGTACTGACACTTAAATCTGAGTAGCCTTTTTTTTTTTTTTTTTTTTTTAAATATTAAAGTCTGTTGGTGAATCTTACTTGGGAGAGGCAGCATTTCTGAACCACAGAGAAAAGCAAACACAGCCTTTCCTTGTTCTTCGTCTTAATCCATTGAGCTTGAGTCCCTTGGGACTCAGCACTTCCTTTGGTAGCAACCTTGGGGAATTAATGCTATAACCTCTAATCCAGTATGGTGGGTATCAGCATCTCCCGCCCCGAATCCTTCCTCCTCACTTACCACTCCCGAGGGAGCGCCTCAGCACTACGGGCAGCTACAGTGCTGCTGACAGCCCTAAAAGCACTTCCACAGCCTACGTTAGAGATGTCAAATCAGGATAGAAGATAAAATTCAACTATATCAGAGAAAGAGCAGGAGGAAGAGGAGAAAAATTAGTAACTGACACTGCCATTCTATTTACACACCAAACTAAATAAACTACTTAAAAAATCAAGTTAATGTCTGCCCAGAGGATATTACAATTTACCAACATAAAAGATTAAAACAAGCAGCAACTTTTATATAAAATTAATAAAGACAAATGAAAAAAAGAAATTGTCAGTAGCATCTATCTCCTCAATGTGTCTGAACTGCACGATATAAACTAGTCCATTAGTACAGCAGCTTGCTAAAAATTGACTTTGGTTCAAGCTTAGTCAAAAAAACAACATAAAAAAAACACACCACACATAAAAACGGTGGATGGACATTTGTTAGTTTCCCTGCTTGCAGTTCACTGATTTTGGAGGGATTTTAGGAAGGTGAAGGGTAGTAATTAAATACTCTGTGAAATAAAATGGGAAGACAGAAGGAACAGAAGAAAAATTAACAAGGGAACTAAAACGTTTCTGGCCTTTTAATATTCATATGTCTGTCTCCCACTTGGATGATCAAAACCAAAAATACACATTGTGTCTGTATCACTGCCTTTCCCAACATGGTGAAGAGACAAATACACAGAATCCAAGCTCCCTTGTGGACACAAGCAGAGCAAGCAGAAGAAAAATTACCTGTGAGCTCTCTCTCAGCCCCCAGCTCGAAAGGGGGAAAAAATGCAGTCATGGGACCATCGGAGATGTAAGCAAGCACCCACTCACACCAGATAGGATCCTTTAACTCCAATTAGAAGGGAGCTCAGATGCGCTGCACTGCAGTGATCCAGTCTTTTGGGAATTTTTTGGATACAGATACTATAATAATAGAACACTGACAAAAAGGGGAATCTAATTTCCAAGTTACCCTCATTCCTCTTCATCTACTTCCATAAACATTTCCTTTTCATGGGCTCATTTACATCATCTAGAAATACCCTGAAAACAATTACAGAAGCTAATCACCTTCCACAATGAATAGAGAGATGTGTATTGCCATTTGGACCTACCTAGCAGGAGCATCACTAACAAACCAAGGAGACACTTGAGGTGTGTGCAAAGTTCCTGCTCAAAGTCTTTCAAAGGTTCTACAGATCCCACGCCTGGCTAATGAGTGCCTTCTCTAATCAGAGAACCAAGGAGAGCGTCAGGGTTAGAGGAATTGATAAGCCATCTGGTGAAAAGGAAGTCTATGGCTAGAGGAAAAGGTGGCAACCTCAGACTCTTCTCATCACACATCGTTCGGTGATCTATAACTGATGGCAAACTGTCTAGCAGAGTTCCTTCAGAAAACAAAAGAAGGGAAAAGTTTTCCAATTTCAGTAAGTCATTTTGTTCTTTGCCAAGTAAGTTAAAGGAAGTCTGGATGAAAAACTTCCACAAAATGGAAAAAACAAACAAACACACCAACAGTAGGAGCATTTCAGGAGATAAGAAATCAGGAGAACCACCAAGTCAGGTGTCTGCAGTAGTCTTTGCTCTTCGGAACCAAATCCTGCCCTGCAACATGTACAGCCATTCCCGTTGAAAGTAGTAGAAAGCAGCACTGTTGCACCACAGGATCTGGGCCTCAGGTCATTCAATGATTTGGGGTGAGTGAGAGCTACAGTTCAGCAGGAATTCCTTCCTACGCAAAAGTGCTCCAAAGGCACCACCTGATGGGGGGAGGGGGCGTGTGTGGAGTGGGAGTGTTTGCACACACTGCCTTCAGCTTCTGCACCAAGCCTCTTGCATAAGTGGCAAAAGAAAATAATTTTCTAGCACCTCTGTAAGAGTCATCAAGGATAAGGAAACCAGCAAGAACATTCCCCGCAGTTAAGAACGTAAGTCCCCCCTTACTCTAAAACCCTCCCGCCCCACAGTGTGGGAGCTCACTGAAATAGGATCCAGGAGCAAGAGATAAACATGTCCAAACTATATATATATATAGATATATATATAGATATATAAAACAATAATAACAACAATAACAATAGAGATACAGTAATACAGGCCTGCCTAAATTGTACCAGTTAAGAAAGGAACCCCCAACACAATTGATACGATTATAAACACCTTGTTATGACTTAATGGCCTGTACAACAGACCCTTAAAAATGATTTTTTTTAAGATAAAAAGAAATTTAGACAAACAAGAAACCCCCTTCCTATATTGGAATTGGTAACCCACCTTAACTTGTCATCATGACTGCTGGAAATGATAAGTAGTCCTTTCACTTATTTTTTTGTTTGTTTGTTTTTGATTTTTTGTTTCTGCTTTTTTTTTGTTTTTTAAATTTTTGGTTAGAAAGTTCTCCAATCCATGAAGCAATCCTGAAAAGACAGTGTTTTATTACAAAATTAGGCAAATGTTGTCCCGTCTCCATCCCTATTTTTCCGGCATGTGTTTTTTTCTTCTCTCCCTCCTCTCCCTTGCCCTTGCAACAAGGCAAGAGGAAGCCCATCACGTGTTTCCGTCTCAGACAGGCTGGCAGCCCAATCACACTGCGAGTGAAGGCTGCCAGCAGCGCCGCTCAGCCCCGCTCACTGTGCCTTGGAGGCGGTGGTGGTGGTGGAGGCAGCCCCGCTGGCAGAGGCCACTGTGAAGAGAGAGTTCTGGATGGACTCAGCTGAGGTGGAGGTGGCATGAAGGCTGGCGACAGGTCCAGAGTTCCCTGCAGAGGCTGCGGCGGCAGAGACCAAGCTAACCGGGTTGCTGGTGAGCAGAGAGAGGTTCTGAGGGTTCAGGAACAGAGGGGCGGTCACGATGTTGGGTGCTCCTCCCGCATTGGCAAATACCAGGTTCCCAGTTGCATCCAGTGACGTTATTGGAAGAGAGCCACCAGAAGCAAGAGCTACAGACAAAACCCCCCCAAAACAGGCAGGAAGGAGAATGTTAGTATCATCCTGGAGAAGGCAAACAACACATCAAATGCATTGAGTTTTCCTACAACCTAGGTGGAAAAAGCGTATCCTTTAATTGAATTTTTCCCCCTTAATCACAGTGCTATATTGTCATCAGCTAAAGTTTATTTATAATTTTGAAAGAGCCTAAAGGACTGGAAAGTCTAATTTAATGAGTATGAATAGGATGGGTGAGAAGAGAATCAAAGAGTCACGTTTCTATCTTGAAATCTCAACTTTATTTCATCTACCTAGAAATATGTGTTAAATCCAATAATTTTGTTTTTAATGAAGATTACTGACTTTAGATTACCTCCATTCAAAAGACAAACTAGCTACAGTGATTAAGGCATTAAAATATAGTTAGCTTTTATTAAACTAGCTGACATTACTGATAAATTCGAGCACTTTATAGTATGATATACGAGATAAAAACTAAAAAAGACTTCAGTTCTAAAATAAGCTATATATTAACAAATAAAGTATAAGGTGTGATTCATTTTTCACTTCAAAACATTTGATTTCTATGACTTGTACAAAGGAGAATGATGAGTCTCTGTAGGAGGAAAGCAGAGATGTACTGATGTAGGTGGGTTATCTAAGGTTAGGACTTGCTTTAATGCGTAAGGATTCTTCTATAATGCATCAAAGTTTTCAATAAAATAACTGGGCGCACTGATATCTTCTCCTGTATATGACAACTCCACACAGTCCCCTCACCCGTATAAGCACATCCTCACATGTATATTTGAGGGTTTTTCCTAGTGGCATTAAAAATTTGATTTCTTACATAATATATAAAGAAAGAGAGAGGAACTAAGGGAATGTCCCTGACTTTGGACATGATCACACAAAGAGTACAGAACAGTGACTCTTGGTGCAGCTTGATGTTTTCTGAGATTCCAGGCCTAGGGTCATAGTCCAGTTCTAGATCTTCCCAGAGAGTACCTGTTCTTACTCAGTTATGCCCTACGGAAGGCATCTTGCCTTTTTAGCATTACTACCGCCCAGAGATACACCGTAATGCAAGAGACAGTGATTTATCACAAATCTTATTCCAAAAAGAAATCCTTTTATAATAAAAGCTTTACAGATCTAAACACCAATTTCACATATGATTTAGTCAATAAGAAAGTGAATATAATGTAAGGTAATCTAGGTCATGTTTTAGATTTGTGTGGAACTAATATCATCTACAGTATACTGTAGAGATATCATCCCTGAAACACTAATCTTCACTGAAGTTTGCAAACAGCTTATTTTTGGCCCCAAGAACTCTCATTTAAGCCCAAATTATATTAATTTTAAGAAAAATTTCTCAGATTAATACAGTGATGTCTCAAAGTGTTTCCCTGAATCACCTAACAGCAAGCATCTTCAAACACAAAGCGCAAACACTAAACAAAGCAAATCCTTCAATATACAGACTGAGTGGGTTTAGACTCATTTTAGACTGGATAGCTAAGGCCAAAAGGGACCCATGTGGGCTTGAAAGAGAGACAATAAAATTCAAGAGAATATATTCTCTATATGAACAGAGATGGGGGAAAAGGCAGAACCTAAAAGAATTAAAAGTCCTCTTGAAGTCTGCATGATGTGCTCCAATGTTAATTCATTACAGGGCCTTCTTACATACACCTTTCTTAGGGGTGGGGATGAGGACTGGGGAATTTTACTTGGTCAAGTTTGTCTGGGGATGGGTCTTGGATGACTATTTAGATAAATTTAGGAGGAAATTCTGCCTCCAAGTCTACTTAATAAGAAGAAAATTATCAGCATTAAAGTTCTAGTTTCTTTTCTTTTTCTTTTTTTGGCCACACCGTGCAGCATGTGGGATCTTAGTTCCCTGATCAGGGATGGAACCCATGCCCCCACAGCTGTGGAAGCACAGAATCTTAACTGCTGGACCACCAGGGAAGTCCCAGTCCTGGTTTTTCAAAACACCAAACTAAGTAAATCTCCTGTTCTTACACACTGATGCCTATGTCTCTTACAAAGCTTTTTATGAGAACACATTTGTGGTCCTCAGGTTAGACAGCATTATCAATTCAACTATCTCTTCCCATCACTTTCACCTTTAGCAAAGCAGACTTCTTCCATTAAGAAACAAACAAACAAACAAACAACCCACCCCCCCCAAAACAAAGGCTAAGTAAGGGGAAAAATTCTACTGACCTTGAATAGTTGCCAGTGTACTGTTGCTCATCAGAGCTGGGCTGAGAGCACCACCCAGCGTCCCTGGATTGAGACTGAGTAAGGCACCTCTGAAAGTCCAAAAGAGCAGTCACTTTATGACAATGCAGACACGTGGGACAACATACCCAAAGAGACAAGAAAAAGGAAAATACAGCTGGGGAAGCGTATGGAAATGTGTGTTATTCTGTTTATACTCTTCCATGGTTTGCTTAGTGCTTCCGAGTTACTGCTTTCCTTGATGCTCACTTGTACAAAGCAAAACAAGGTATGGATCACACAAAATTTAAAACTTGCAGTCATTTTGACTCTGAATTACTTCATTCTCTTTTTTTCCAAAACAAATGAAAAAAAAATGCCAGAGAAAGGAATATATTTACAAACTAGTTCTCATTTGTTTGATGATAATATAAAATTGGGAATTCTATTACTATATCTATTATATTTACGTTTGAGAATTAGAAAGTAGACAGCTGAGAGCTTAATGGAGAAAGCATAAGAATGAGAGTCAGGAATTCTGGGCTTTCTTCCTGGCCCCATCGCTTAGGTATAATCAGTGGCCTGGTGTTCTGTATCTTCATCTGGAGATAAAGGTAGGACTACTGCCCTTCCAGAGTGTTAAGAAACTTAAGTCCAACCATAATCAAAGTCCTTGTGCTACTACAGAGCAACCCATTTCAAAGAGATTTTATGGCTTTAAAGGGTTTTTTGTTTTTGTTTTTTTTGCGTTTAAGACAGTGATAAAAAGTATTCTCTACGACTAACTCCAAGGATGACCTCTGAGCTGTTTCTCAGATGTAAACAAGAAGAGAAAGCACCTTACCCAGCTGCAAACTGTGAGGGTGCCATCAGGCCTGGGTTTAGTCCTGCAGCAGCAGCCATGGCAGCAAGACTGGCATTTGCTGGCAACTGTGCAGCTCCTTGGAGGGCGGCAGCTGCTGCTGTTTGCAACCCTGACGCTGTCACCATCACCTGGCTGGTCCCAAGAGGAGAGGACAAAGGAGTAGAGGTGGTCTGTGTTGTGCTGGTCTCACTGGCACTAGATGCCTCGGAGGTGGAGGCTGAGGCAGAAGGGGAGGGACTCAGAGAAGGGGAAGTGACTGCCGAGGAAGCCGGAGGCGCTGTGGAAATCACCGTTGCAGTGTTGTTGGAGGTGGTGTCTGTAGTGCCTGAAAAGAGAATCATATTAGAAATGTTTCTGGACAAATGGCTGCTTTATTCAGCCATACGCCAGAATCAACTGAGTAATTAATCTACCATCCAGTAACCTCTAAACATGTCCTTTTTAAATTAACCTAGTTTAGTGTTTCTATGGAAATTAACCACAAAAACATTTTAAGAAACAAAGCCATGAACCCTACTTTAAGAGGCAAGAGCAATAAAGTAACCATGTAACAAACAGAGAACACCGCTTTCCATTTTCAATTTCCTATTAAAAATTAAAAAAAAAAAATCACATTAGCTCTAACTACAGAACACAACTGCTCTGGGGAAGAAATGTATAAGCAAAACAAAAAAATCCAAGCTTCTGAAAAGCATTTCCATTCAGAAATCTCCTTAGTAGTCTCTAGAGAAAAATCGAAACAAAGCAATGAAATCATGAAAAACTAAAAGTTACACATTTTTCTAAAGTAAGTATGAATAACATACACAGAAATAGTATGAAAATAATTAAAGGCTTATGTCTAGATGCCTTCTTTGCATTAAAAAATTTAAGTGGCTACTGTGTACTGAAAAACAGCTCTCAAAAAGTCTATTGCGGTAAACATTTTCTTTTTTTTTTTTTTTTTTGGCCATGCCACATGGCTTGCAGGACCTTAGTTCCCCAATCAGGGATTGAACCTGGGCCCCAGCAGTGAAAGCACGAAGTCCTAACCACTGGACTGCCAGGGTATTCCCAACATTTTCTTATTTGAGGAAACAACAACATATGATTACTTTTATGAGAATATTACGATTCTCTTAAAAGTTAGCATGAAAAATGAAGATTAGAAAATTGTTATTTGAGAGGCCTAAAAACATCAAGATGCCAAATTTTTTTTGTTGTAAGGAGAACAACAAACATTTGGAAACAAATGACTAATTGACATTAAAAATATCACTGACAACTAAAACACATTCACTGAAATGGTTTACTATTATAGATCAATATTGTTCAATAGAAATATAATACGTATGTAATTAAATTTTCTAGTAGTCCTATTGAAAATAGTAAAAAGAAACAGGTGAAGTTAGTTTTAATATTATGCTCTTTTAAACCCAGTATATCCCAAATATATTTCACCATAAAATCAATATTTTAAAAATTCAATGAGTTTTTTTCATGCTAAGCTTTGAAAAGCAAATCTCAATTTGAACTAGCCACAGTTTAGATGCATAACAGCCATGAGGCTAGTGCTTACCATATTGGGTAGCACAGGTCTAAAATATCTCTAGAAATTAGGGCTGGTGGGTCCCAGAAATAAGTGTTACTTAAAGAATATCAAGTCCCTTTGCCTAAAGTAGAAATGACTGATAAGGCACAGGATAGATAAGGAAGATGTTAACTATTCCCACTGAGCTGTAATTTTGATGCCATCTATAAAAGACAATGTAGAACAGGCCCTCTTATTTCAGTTATCAGTAAGTGCTACATACAAAATAACAGGCTGCCTAAACTAGCTCGAACTTTGTTTAGCGAAAGTCACTATGTTCTAGGATATAATCAACCACATAGATGTGCACAGCAGAACCTAAGTGGTATTTTCTCAGGAGAACTGAAAAAGACAAAAAGAATCTATAAATTTTCAATGATACTTCTATGAGGTATAAAAGACTTCAGAGATGACAGAACTAGACCAACCAAAATAAATATTTCAAATCTATAAACATACTGGGAAAAAGATCTACGTAAAGAACTTTCTTTGTGATAAAATCTATCACTAAACTGTAGAAGATTCTCTTCTCTCATAATAGCCATATTAAAAATTCAGGCAGTTTTGTCCTTTTAAAATTAAATTTGAAGCCTTCTTCTGGTCTATACTAAGAACACCTAGAATTCAACTCTCATTTTAACTGTAAGGAAATGTTTCTTTCACATATTGCAGAGCTGGGAGAAAATTAGATACCATCTATTTCAGAACTGAATCTACTTTCCCCACGTCCTATCATGCTACACAAAAGTGTTATGTGGTCTCTGAATGAATCAGGTAAACATAGCTTTCTTATTGTTATTTGAAAAGGGAGAATTTACTCCTCTTTCTGCCCCTCTCAAAAATATAAATGATTCCCTCTTTACTGCTGCTGTCCCTAAGTATAATCACATCTTCATGGCTATGATTAATCACAGTTTCATTATTCAGTTCTAAATCTATCAGATCAATTTATATCACTGAGCTACGGATGCTGTGTTGGGTCCTATGTTTGGCAGATTCATACATACTCTTCCACTTTGACACTCTGCTCCTAAGACCTGCCCCCTGTTCTATAGAAAGGTGAAGTATCTTTTCTCATTTCTCTTCTATGGCCAGTAAATTTCAATATAATTTCAATTTTTTCTGGACCAATTTCTCACCTTATCTAACCTGATTTCACCTATGGGCACTACTTCCTTTTCAAAGTTCTGAAATAAAATTGCCCATGTCTTGAGGTCAAAGGCTTAAAGTAGCCTTTTCTTCACTCTCCACTGCCATTTTCAGACCATTTGGTATCACTTTCTTAAAATCCTGCATGTACACAAAGAAAATCCCAAAAATTTCATCAGTGAATTTAACCTGGGCTAAGAGATGATGACTCCGGAAACCATTTAAAGTAGCTTTTTCTGGTTGATATCCTCCAACCACATTGTAGGTGTCTTCAATATGAACGTCATATGAGCACTAGAGTATAATAACTTAATGTGATCTTCAAATTAATTCTCCCAGTCACTGAATCACATTTTAATCAATATATATCATTATATTCTTGGCAACTTAATTACCTGGGCAACTTTGATCAGGGAAGTGATGCTTGTTGAACTTCAACAACAAAGTAAGATGCCACCACCCACCTCACAAGGTTAGTAGGAAGTTATATGCAAGAATACATAGTGTTTGATACAGCCTCTTGCTTCCCACCTCTTTTTTTAATTTAGAATTTTTTTTTAAATTATTGAAGTACAGTTGACCATACAATATTGTGTTAGTTTCAGGTGTCCAGCAAAGTGATTCAGTTATACATATTCTTTTCCAGATTCTTTTCCATTATAGTTTGTTACAAGATATTGAATACAGTTCCCTGTGCTATACAGTAAATCCTTGTTGTTTATTTTACATATAGTAGTTTGTATCTGCTAATCCCTTTCTCTATATCATTCCAATTTTAGTATATGTGCTGCCAAAGTGAGCACCCATCTCATCTTTTTTAAAAAACAGATTTAGTGAGGTACAATTTATATGCCACAGAAATCACCCAATTTAAGTGTAAAATTCACTGATTTTTAGTATATTGACAGAGTGGTACAGCCATCACTCCAATCTAGTTTATGACTAAAAAAAATTCCTTGTGCCTATCTGCAGTCACACCTGCAGTTCCCACCTGCAGCCTCCAGTCACCTGCTTTTTGTGTCTGTAGATTTACCTTTCCCAGATACGTCACATAAATGGAATCATACGATTTGCAGTCTTTTGCACCTAGTTTTCTTCAGTTAGCATACTGTTTTCAAGGTTTATCTATGTTGTAGCACAAATCAATACTTCCTTCTGGCTGAAAAGTACTCCACTGCATGGATAGACCATATGGTGTCTAATTCATTCATCAGCTGATGGGCAATGGCTTGTTTCCAGTTTTTGATTATTATGAATAATGCTGTTATGATTCTTTGTGTAAAAGTTTTTGTGGAAATGTTTTCATTTCTCTTGGGGGAACTGCCAGGTAGGAAGGTAATTTTATTTTTAATTTTTAAAGACACTGCCAAAGTGTTTTCCAAAGTGGCTGTATCATTTTACATTCCCACCAACAATGCATGAAGGTTCCAGTTTGTCCACATCCTCGCCAAGACTTATTATTTTTCGTCTTTTTGATTACAGCCATCCTAGTGAGTGTGAAATAGTATGTAATTATGATTTTATTTTTTTATATGAAAACATTTATTATATTCAAAAGATAAGTTTGTAATAGATTACACATGAAAAACCTACAAAGCTCCTTTGTAGGACAGCTTCTTAGAACATAAAGCTAATTTAAAATTAGAGTGAATGTACAACGTTTCATAGTATAAGCTCCTGTCTGTTTGAACAATGTAATGATTGTTCTTTAGAGTTAAAGTAAGATTCTGTAGTAGTCATCTCTGTAGCTATACAGGAATAGCACTCTAATGAGTAATAATGTTGAACATCTTTTCATGTGCTTATTAGTCATTCCTATATCTTCTTTGGTGTAATGTATACTAAAATCTTTTGCCCGTTTACAATACTAAGTTGCTTGCATTCTTACTACTAAATTTTAAGAATTCTTTATATGTTCTAGATATGATTCCTTTATCATATGTACGATTTACAAATGGAATATCTCTCCATTCATTTTTTTGGACAGTTCATTGAAAGTATTTATTTTGTATCTTGCAACAACACTGAATTTGTTTACTAGTCCTGGTAGGCTTTTTGGTGTGTGAATTCCTTGGGAATTTTTTATACATACAGGATAATGAAAATAAAGACAGTTCTAACGTCTACCCTTCCACACTGGATGTTTAAAAATTTTTTTCCATTGTTAAGCTGGCTATAACCTCTACTACAATCTTAAGGGGGAAAGCATTCAGTCTTTCTCCATTTAATATGCTGTAGGTTTTTTAGTAGATGCTCTTTATCAGGTTAGGAAGCTCCCTTCTATTCTAGGTTTTTATCATGAATGGGTGTTGGATTTTGTCAAATGCTTTTTTCTCTATCTAGTGAGATGATCATGAAGTTTTGGTCCCTTCTTCTACTACTATGGTGTATTACATTATGTTCAGTTATTAAATCAACTTTACATTCCTGGGGATAACCAAGGGGTCATGACGTATAATTTTTTTTATATGCTGCTGGATTTGATTTTCTAAGATTTTGTTGAAGATTTCTGTGTACATTTTCATGTGGGATATGGGTTTATAATCTTTTTCTTGTGGTATCTTTGTCTGGCTTTAGAATCAAGGTAATATTGGCTTCATCCAATGAGTTGTTTCTCCTCCTCTATCTTCTGGAAGAGACTGCTAAAGATTAACTCTTATTTCTTTGTAAAATACCTGATAGAGTTCACTTAGCCCTCTGAGTCCAGGCATTTCTTTCTGATTCACTTACTTTACTTGTTTCAGGTCTTTTAAAGGTTTCCTATTTTTTTTTTTTTTTTGGAGTCAGTTTTGCTAATTTGTGTCTTTCTCAGAATTTGTCCATTTCACCTAAGTTGCCTAATTTTTGGGGGCAAAAAGCTGTTCATAATATTCCAGTATGCTGCATAATGCAGCAACTCCATTCTTAAGTATATATCCAAGACAACTGAAAACATATAACCACATAAAAACTTGTACTGATACATGCATACTCATAGCAACAGTATTCAAAATGGCCCCAAACCAGAAGCAATTCAAATGTCCATCAACTAAGGAATAATAAAGTATGGTATATTCATACAATGAAATATCACTCAACCATTAAAAGGAATAAAGTTCCAATATATTCTGCAACATGGATAAACCTTGGAAATATGCTAAATGGAAGAAGCCAGACAAAGAAGGTCATATATTACATGATTCCATTTATATGAAATGTCTGAGACAGGCAAATCCATAGAGACAGAGTAGACTAGTCATGCCATGGACAGGGGGAGAAGCGAATGGGGAGAGACTGATAATGGTTATGGGGTTGCATACAGTTGATTATGAAACACTATTTTGGGAAAAGAATTGGAGGCAGAGCTTGTTTAGTTGAGATTATTGAGGGTGGTGGTATTTTTACAAGTTCTTAAGACACATAAGAATACATATCTGTCTAGAGCAGTACAGTCATGATCATTCATTTCTATTCTAGAAAAGTTTACCAGGTACAGCCACTATGGAAAACAGTATGGCGGTTCCTCAGAAAACTAAAAATGGAATTACCATATGATCCAGCAATCCCACTCTTGGGCATATAGCCGGACAAAACTATAATTCAAAAAGATACATGCACTCCTGTGTTCATAGCAGCACTGTTCACAATAGCTAAAACATGGAAACAACCTAAATGTCCACTGACAGAGGAATGGATAAAGAAGATGTGGTACATATATACAATAGAATACTTCTCAGCCATAAAAAAGAACAAAATAATGCCATCTGCAGTAACATGGATGCTTTTAGAGATGATCATTCTAAGTGAAATAAATCAGAAAGAGAAAGACAAATATCATATGATATCACTTATATGTGGAATCTAAAATATGGCACAAATGAACCTACCTACAAAACAGAAACAGACTCACAGACACAGAGAACAGACCTGTGGTTGCCAAGGGGGCGGAAGCGGGAGTGGGGAGGGAGAGGGATGGACTGGGAGTTTGGGGTTGGTAGATGCAAACTATTACATTTAGAGTGGATAAACAACAAGGTTCTAAAGTATAGCACAGGCAACTATACTGAATATCCTGTGATAAACTACAATGGAAAAGAATAAAAAAAAAAAAGGCAAATATATGTATAACTGAGTCACTCTGCCGTACAGCAGATTGGCACAACACTGTAAATCAACTACACTTTAATTTTAAAAACATAAAAAAAAAAAAAAAAGAAAGAAAAAACAAAAGTTTACCAAGGACCTATTATGTACCAAACACTATGCTAGATACTGGGAAAATAAAAATGACCATGTTAATCAGACAAAATTTCTCTTAGAAAATGGTAGACTAAGGGTATGTTTTTTCCTTCATTTCTAAAATCCTATCCCAAATGATGGTTAAGAAATAAAAAAGGGAGTGAGAGCTCTAGGGACAGATTTCAGAGAACTTGGGATTTTGATACATTTGCAGAAATGAGAAATAGGTTAAAATTGGGTGGTAGGGAAACCAACCACAGTCCAGAAGGGCACAGTAGAAGACTACGATAGAGGTGGGAATTATTTACCCAAGTGGAGCCCTGAGGGAATTTCAAGCTCCGAGTTGTCAATACTGAGGCAGGAGTAGCAAATAAGGGCCGAGAACAGGGTGACCAGACTGTTCACACACCAGCTCTGTCAGGGGGACTTTCTCTCCCCGCACCAGACTTCTCATCTAAGCAAAATTAATGTCACCTTCTACTCTTTGAAGAAAATAGAAATCTGAGTATGGAAGGTTGAGAACTTTAGTGTAAGCACTGGCATCCCTCTCATTTGAGGAAGGTGTGAGGGTAGAGCCTGGTCTGCCTGTCCGCTTTCCACCCACAGGCCCCGAGCAAAGCCTGGCAGTTCTCTCCCCATATTCACAGCTCACAGCTCCCTTCCAATCAGGGCAAAGGATGCTGAGTAACAGAAGCTACGCAAAGGCAGAAAGAACCATACAAGCTACTGATACTAAGTACTAAGGCCTTGTATTCATCAGTATGACTAACCCAAAATCACCAGACAATGAAAAAATCCATAGCACAAAAGAAATGGAACAAAATAAATAAGCAGAATTGAGGCCAGAAGAAGCAATTTAAATACAATTCTAATTTGCACTGTGTGTACAAATTAAAAATAGATTGCTATAAAAAGGGGGGATCAGAACAAAGAAATGTTCTTAGAAATTAAAAATATGATTTTGGAAAAATAAATGACAACAATAAAAAATGAGAACATAGGAACAGTTAGATAAAATTCAGGATATATTTCCAAGAATGAAATATAAAAATTCAAAAAAATGAAAAACACAAGAGAAAAGTTAGAGATGTATAGGATCAATTTAGAGAGTGTAAAGTCTATTTAAAATGTTTCAGAAATAAGGAAGAAAGATAAATGATCAGAGTTAAAGACATTAATTCAAATTGAAAATGCCCACTGAAGGCCAAAGAGGACAAATTTTTAAAGGCCCATGCCTTGATACCTTCTAGTGAAATTTCAGAACTCAAAGGCTAAAAAGATCCTTAAAGTTTACAGAGGGAAAAACAAATGATCAACAGAAGGGAATTAGATTGAAATCAGACTTTTCATTGGCAACTCTGGATGCTAAAACACAACAGAGCAATACCTTCCAAGTTCAAAGGAAAAGTAATTCTGTACCTAAAATTCTATTACTGGACAAACTAAAAACATTGTGAGGGCAAAATACTTTTCTGTTTTGCATGTACTTGGAAATTTTCCCTCCCACATAACCTTTCCAAATAAAGAAAAAAAATTACTTGAGAATCTGCTCCAGGCAAAACAAAAAAGAATCAAACGTAGAGGGAGACATGGACTCTCAGAAATATTGGATCTAACTCAGGAACACAATGAAAAGAAGTTAAAATAAGCAATCATAGGGATCCTAAAGAGAAAGTCTTCAGGAAGAAAGTAGATTGTATTAGATAAGCTGTATGATTAAGATACTGGATGTCTTTCATAAACAATGTAAGTGAAAGAATATGCTACTTTTGCCAACAGAAAAAAAAAAAAAGGCAGTATACAAACGTCAGAGGAAAAGAGGCTATCATACGAAAGTTATGGTCCAAATAGGAAAAAAAAATTGAAACGAGGCATGATTTTGAGCAACTGCTGACAAGAGGAAGAAAAGAAAGTCTATTTGACACTAACTCTTGTAATCTTCTCTTTCATGGAGCAAGGTTTAAGTGTCATAAGATTATATTTTTTACCCTAATCATATGAGCTGGTCCTGAATGATATTTATACAAATGTAATATTATTGTATTCATTTTCTTTTGCTATTTAATAAAGTACTACAAACTTAGCAGCATAAAACAACACATTTACTACCTCATAGTTTCTGTGGGTCAGGTGTCCAGGCACAGCCTAGCTAGTCCTCTGCAAGGCCACAACCAGTCAGCCACTGTTCCATTCTGGAGGCAGGACTGGGGAAGAATGTGTTGCCAAACTTACTTGGGTTGCTGGCAAAAATTATTTGGCAGAATTTGCTTGCTGCTCTAGACTTAGTGCCCAGCTTCTTTTTGGCTGTTGGCTGAAGGCCACCCTCAGCGCCTAGAGGTCACCCTCAGTTCCCTGATATGGAGCTTCCTAACATGGTTGCTTATTTCTTACTTCATCAAACTGGTGAGGAGTGTCCCTAAGCAGACAGTCTTACAAAATGAAATAAAATCATGGAGTGATATCCTATCAGCTTTGCCACATTTTATTGATAAGAAGCAAACCAAAGGCTCAGCCCACGCTCAAGGGGAGAGGATTACACAAAGGCATGAACACTAGGAGGCAGACACCACGTTGCGGGGGTGGGGGGGGGAGAGGTCACCTTACACTTTGTCACAATTATAAATGCAGATTTTTTCTCTTAATTTAGATTTATCAAGTGTCAAAACTTATTTTCTTCTGATCTAAACATTTTTCATTTTGCAACTTACTTTTTTGTGTGTATATTATTTTTTAATTTTTATTTTTTACTTATTTCTTAAAATTTTTATTGGAGTATAGTTGCTTTACAATGTTGTTAGCTTCCACTGTACAGCAAAGTGAATCAACTGTACATATACATATATCCCCTCTTTTTTGGATTTCCTTCCCATTTAGGTCACCACAGAGCATCGAGTAGAGTTCCCTGTGCTACACAGTAGGTTCTCATTAGTTATCTATTTTATACAGAGTATAGATAGCGTATATATGTCAATTCCACTCTCCCAATTCATCACACTCTCTTTTTTCCCCTTGGTATCCATATGTTTATTCTCTACATCTGTGTCTCTATTTCTGCTTTGCGAATAAGATCACCTGTACCTACAAATGCTGTTTATTAGTTGAACATTTTTAGAGACTTCTGCCTTTGACGATAAGAGTAAATGTTAGCAAACTTACTCCTACACTGTAAGAAGAAAAGAGAAATACATGAGAAAATGTTTTAGATATGAGAAAACAGGCAGCACAGGGCTGTGATCCTTGAAGAAAGGGAAACAAATGATGTGGGCCTTATAATCACCTGGACTTTCTTTGGAAGCGCTTTCCAAACTGCTGCACTGGAAGAGGAGACTAAGTAGAACACAGCAATTTCAATGATTTGAGGAGACAAAGGCTGTTGCTGGATGCTGAAATGGCTGGAATTTGCAGGAGAGAGTACTGGAAAGGAAGAAACTAAATAGAGAAAGAACTCTAGAAGTGTGCATAGGTGTTCCTAGAATCTCTGGCTGAATACTAAATTTCACATGTGCAGGGCAACTGCATGAGTCCAGGCAGGGAGGCTGTAAACAGAATGATCCTTGGAATTCATGCAGGACAGGGGGATACTCCAGTTCCAACTACACAACGAAGGGAGACTGTTGAATATCTGGACATTTATTAGAGACCCCAGAAGGGTCATACCTTAAATTAGTGAAGGCTACTCTAGAGCCAATCTAATAACGCTTAAAAAATAAGCCTTGAAAGGATCAGGCTGATCTGTAGTAACCTATCTGCTTGCCAAAGCAAACTCAACAACTCTTTAAAGGAAGACATCAAAATCCAGAGGTATAATCCCCTTGAGTATAGGCAGATCTGTGAGTATGATGGGAGATGTGATAGCCACTCCTTTAATTGGGTTATATCATATGACAAAGGTGAGAGGACTGACTACCTTATATTACATAAGACCCTCCATAGCAGTTGACTAGGGAGAGATTCTTATGCTGCCTTTGAAGAAGCTGCCATGTTTAGAGAAGGTCATAAGGCTAGGACTCAGGGTTAACCTGTAGGAGTTTAGAGTGATCTAGCTGACAGCCAGCAAAAAAAAAAAAAAAAAAAAAAAAAGGGGGGGGGGGAACTCCAGTCCTATAACCACAAGGAACAGAATTCTGCCAACGAATGAACTTGGAAGATCTTGGGTGTCACAGGAGGTCACAGCCCAGCCAACATCTTTCAGCTTGGTAAGTCCCTGAGCAGAGGAACCAGCTCTAATCCATGCCTAAACTTTCAACCTACAGAACTGTGGGATAGTAAATGAATATAGGTTCAGGCCACTAAGTTTGTGGTAATTTGTTACACACCAACAGAAAACTAATATGGCTGGAAAGAAGACAATAATGTCTGCTCTTATCACTTCCCTCAGCTGGAATTTCTAGTCTGTGCAATATTGATCAATCAACGTGAAACAAAACCTATTTCACTGTTATAAAAGATGAAAAATAGCTCTTAAGTATATGAAATGATATTCAACTACACATGATTAGAAAACTGAAATTTAAAGTACACTGAGATACAATTTCTCCCATATCAGGTTTGCAAAAATTAAAAAGTGTAACATTCTGCTGTAGAGGCTATGGGGAAACTGGCCCTCTCATGCATTGTTAGTGGGAATGAAAATAAGTACAATCCTTTCAGAAGGCAAATTGATAGTATCCAACAAAACAACATAGGTGTGTACCTTTTGACCCGGCAATTCTACTTCTTGAAATTTACCCTCAAGACGCACTTCTAACAGTATAAAAATACATATCCATAAGGTTATTCCTGTAGCACAGTCTATAATTCCAAAATATTGGAAACAAACTCAATGTCCATACAACAGAAATGGGGTTAAATACACTGTAGTACCTCCACATAATGGAGTACTCCACAACAGTGAAAGAGAATAATGAAGATTTCTATGAACTAATGTGGAGTGACTGCCAGGATATTTTGTTAAGAGAAAAAACTGAAGTGCAAAAGATCACCTAAGTATGCTACCTTTAAAGTAAGAAACAAGGGTAAATTTAAAAAAAAAAATCTCTGTTCATTTGTGCAAAAGAAATAGGAAGGGCATAGATGGGAATGGGATGGAAAGGATACAGAGAATTATGATAGAAGGGACTCACATTTTTCTGAGAAGAACCTTTTGTTTAGTCTTGATTTTTAAAACCATGTTAATATCTCATATTCTTAAAAAAAAATCACAAGGATGGGAGGAAAAACACTAACACTGAATACAAACAAACCAAATAAACTGAACTGAATTTCGAATGAATAATGTAACTACACTGAAGAGGATATAAAAAGAACTAACTTAAATAACTTTTGAACACAGTATTCGGACTTTATGCCTTTAGGTTAAGATGAGAACTCTAAACTAAATTGAATTAGTAGGTCGTTTTTTTTCAGAGGCATGGGTTAGCAATTTTGAAACCACTTTCTCTTCCCTATAAGAATGAGCAATTAAGTAACTTCTTATTGTTGATAACGGGAGCCAGGTTACTCACTGTCACTGAGAAGGGAATTAAAATATGGAAAGAGGTTAGGACAGAAAAGAACAAACTATAGGGTATTGGATTAGAATTGGAGATATCAGTACGAACTCATTTTAAGTTCATACTGATTTTAAGGAAGCTGATTCTAGGCCACAGGCAGAGAAACTTTAAGATGAGGCTGAACATCTTGTGTGCCAAAAAACAAGGAAGCACTCAAAGAACGCTAGGGACCTGTCAAAAGGGCATAGAAGCCACCGTGAAATAGATCCCATTCGCTAAATCTGGGACAATCTGAATATTGAAATAAAAAGTGATAGTAGGATTTTAACCTATTGAATACGGAAGGAATTTCTATACTCAATAGGTTAGAGTCCATACTGATACAGATACATAAACAAGGGGAAAAGGAAAAGTTCATCCTTACAGTTGAAAGCCAACTAACAAATCTAGAAGAAATGATGGAATTATGAGAACCAGAATAATAACAGACACAGGCAAAAATAATCAATGGACACTAGTGGGTAAAGATTTGAGGAACAGGATATTTGTACAGTTTCAAATGCTTCACAAGATACTTACTAACCGTAAAGAGTAAAAGAACAAATACACAATGAAAAAACCTGGCAGATACCACTTTAATGAAAGTATCGAAGTTAATAATAGTGGCACTAATCAAGAGCATGTGTCTGCATATCACGCACAAAGAGAGACTCAACATCACTTCGGTGGGATTCCTGCCCAAAGCACATAATCTAAATCTAATCATGAGCAAACACCAGTAAACCCAAGTTAAGTGCCAGTCTACAAAATAACCAGCTATACTTTTAAAAAAATATCAATGACAAAATACAAAGAAAGACTCAAATTGTCCCAAATTAAATGAAACTAAACAGACACAGCAACTGAATGCAATATATGATCTCAGATTTTCTTTTGCTGTAAGGAACGTCATTGGTACAATTGGCAAAATCTGAATGTGAACTATTTATTAGATATTAGTAATTTAGCCAATGTTAATATCCTGATTTTTGATAACTGTACCCTGGTTATATATGGTAATTCCTTGTTTGTTAAAAAATATACAGTAAAGTATTTAAGGGTAAAGGGGTATATCTAACTTGATCTTAAAATAGTTCAGAAAAAAATCATATACGCAAACACAGAAAGAGAAACACACAGAAAGAGAAAAAGGAGAAAGCAAACATAGTAAGATTTTAATATCTGGAGAATGTGAGGAAGAGATTTAGGATTTCTTTGAGCTATTCTTACAATTTTTCTGTAAATCTGAAGTTACGTTAAAATAAAAAATTTGAGAAAAAGCTACATGTACAAAGGTTTCATTATAGCATTATTTGTAACAGTGAAAACTTCCTTCATTTAATAATTACTGGGTATCATACACTCTAGGTAGTGTGCTGGACACGAGGAATACAATAGTGAACAAGCGAGACCAGTTACACGGCTTAGAGATTGAGGGGTTTCCTGGGATGTAATACTTGCAGGGCTGAAACAGGAAAAGTTGGTCACTCTTGGTAGAACTTAACCATGAGGGTAGCATATGGATATGTTTATGAAATTACAGTACAACCATTTGATGAAAAGGGCAAATCAAAAGTAGTAAGGTAAAAACTATAATAACAGAGGAAGATACTTATAAGATGTTAAGTTAAAAAAAAGATACACTATAAATATTATTAGAATCATACACCTATGTACATATAAAAAAGATATAAAGACAAAGTAAAAATAGTACTCATGGTGATTGACTTTCCTACTTGAATTTCCTATGTTAAATATTTTGATGATTAAAGAAAAATTTCATTCTAAAAAAGTTACTAACATTTCAGAAAACTGTCACAATTAAATTTAAATAAATGGGCCAAATAATTGAGTTTAAGAAAATTTGATTAGTCGGTTAAGATCACCAAAAAAAAAAAAAAAAATTTTAACTAGTTTTGAGCATGTATATCTTCTTAAAATTACCTTCTGCTTCAGATTTGTGCCATATTTTAAGAAATCTGCAAAGCTATTTGTTCTTAATGTTTCAACTATTAGGAACTTCTTTTTGGCAAAAGATGGCTATCTTTAAACCTAATGTAATACGACATAATTTGTTTGGAAGGTAAAGTACACAACCTACCAGCTAATGGCAGTCAGAGTAGACAGTAAGTTCCTCAAAGGCAGGAATTTCATGTTCCTGGTGCCCAACACAATGGCAACCAATCACCAACAGTTTGCTGAATACTACACTCTCTTGAACAGAGGTTTTTAATTTGCCTCTAAGGCATCCAGAAATGGCATGTCTTGGTAAGTTAGGGACTGATGAGGTTTGTCCTTTATAAACCTCCTTGTATTTTACTAAAAATTGTGGGTATGTCTATTTTGTGAGGGGAAAAGTATAGCTTTCACCAAATTTTCAAAAAGTTCAAAGACCCCAAAGAGGTCAAAAGTACTGTTCTGAATAAACAAACAGTATTATGAAATCTTCTAATAACTTAGACATTTAATAACTATATAAAGCCATTTATTCAATTTTTACATCATGTTTAGGTCACTTAAAATATGAGTGAAAAAAACCAAATTCCCCAACTCTAGGTTAAATTTAAGCTTGATTATGAAAGATCACAAATCTACCCAATGATTTACTAGCATATATCAACCTGGTGAGCAATTACAGAATGTCTTCTGCATTATATATCACTAAAAAACTTCTGATGACAACACTAATTTAGTTTAGATGTGCCACGTAAAGGGAAAACATATATTTATTCATTTTATTGTGAATGTGCCAACCACTAAGCTAGGTGCTGATATTTCAAAAAGAATATTCAGATCTTTTGAGAAGTACAAAATCTACTGGAAAAGACAGAAATATAAAAATATAATTGTTTATAATACAGGCAGGTTGAAATAAATAGTTTCCTGAAGAAGCTAAAGAGTATATCCAAGAAGTGAAATCTAAGCTGGAGTAGTTTCATCACTAACAGAAGGAAGTGGAGGCTGGGATGGACAACATTTTATGCTATGGGGATGTTTACAAAGGTAGGAGGAGTCTTCCTGTGTGTTGAGGATGGGATGGAAAAAAAGACTAGTGGAAGATAAGGTCCAAGCTGGAAATAGTCTATGAATTCATGATGAATTTGGATGTACTCCTGAACTCAAAAAGCTGTAGCTATTAAACGTTTTTAAGGAGAAGAGGAGTTAATTGAAAAAAAGTAACTCTGGGACTTCCCTGGTGGTGCAGTGGTTAAGACTCCGTGCTTCCACTGCAAGGGGCGCAGGTTCAGTCCCTGGATGGGGAACTGAGATCCTGCATGTCATGCAGTGTGGCCAAAAAAAAAAAAAGTAACTGAAAGCAATGTAGAAGACAGACTAATATGGGAAAGAAAAAGATAAGAAAATCTTTATGTGAAAAGTATTCTTTCTGGAAAAATGTATTATGCCTGATTTTTTTTTAGAGTTCAGGTTTTCATACATAACTTTTTAAAAAAGGCAATACATATTCTTAGTTAAAAACCTTAATTTACAATTTAATGGCAGATTCTCACAGAAACTTATCATGGGCCTACCATTTGCCTAACAGCTGCACAGCCTGGTTGCTGCTTACCTGTAACAGAGAGATTAGTTACTGCAGCGCTGGTTAAAGGAAGGACTGGATTGACTGTGAGGGTAGTTGCTGCACTGCTTGTCACAAGGCTTGGCGTGGTTGCCACCTAGAGGTTAGAAGTGAAAATATGTAAAAGCATTTAAAAATCAAAATTTAAAAATTTAAGTCCATATTGTAGATTTATTTTTCCTATAAAATTTAAAAAATTTCAGATACAATAGAATAAAATAAAAGGGCCTAGAAGGAAATGATTTTATTAATTATTCTTTGATCTTGGAATTGAGAAAAACTGGCTTATGCTGAAAGTTTGCTTTCAGTAGATGGTTTTTCACTGATATTACAAATGGCTTTGCCCAAGTTTTAAAAAGAAATTAATAAGTCTGTCATACAGAGTGAAGTAAGCCAGAAAGAGAAAAACAAATATTGTATGCTAACTCATATATATGGAATCTTAAAAAAAAAAAAAAATGGTACTGATGAACCCAGTGACAAGACAAGAATAAGGATGCAGATGCAGAGAATGGACTGGAGGACACGAAGTTGGGGGGGGGGGGCGGGGGGGTGAAGGGGAAGCTGGGATGAAGTGAGAGAGTAGCATAGACATATATATATACTACCAACTGTAAAACAGATAGCCAGCAGGAAGTTGCTGTATAACAAAGGGAGATCAACTCGAGGATGGATGATGCCTTAGAGGGCCGGGATGGGGAGGGTGGGGGGAGTCGAGGGAGGGAGGGGATATGTATATAAATACAGCTGATTCACTTTGGTGTACCTCAAAAACTGGTACAAGAATGTAAAGCAATTATATTCCCCCCCAAAAAAATCATGTGCAAAAAAAAAAAATTCCCATATTTCAATGTTGAGTAAGATATACTCTAAATCAGTAAGAAATATACCAATTATAAACTTAATCTAAACAAGAAAACTATTCAAGGGGATCATGTAATCTGGGGTTCTTGTATTACTTCTAATTTCAACTATGTGGGGGCAAGACTGTCTTGGTTTTGTTTTTAATGAAATGATATTATGGAAAGAATGTAAAACAAATTTTCAAAAACTGACCATCTCTTTTAGAAATAACATAAGTATTTCTATACTGTTTTAAGAAATACTGCCTTCCTTCTATCCTTCCTTCCATCTTTCTTCTAGTACAAATAAACCCCAAACACAAAACAGTCACCTACATAAAACAAAACTGTACCTAATGACTTTTTCTAACTACTATCTCATGAATTTTATGATTAAAGCCTCACCATTTAACAACCACAGCCTTCAGTTAACAAATTAGTAAGCACTATTAATGATGACCTTAGTTTGAAAAGCTTCCCAGTGTATAAAAACAGATGATTGAACTTGGTGTACCCCCCCAAAAATAATAAATAAAAAAAAAAAAAAAGAAAGAAACGCTTCCCAGTGTAGAATAAATTTATTCAAATAAATTAAAAATAAATTAACAAGAAAGTATCAGAAATGCAAACTCAACAATATTGCCATCTTTGGAATCCTGGTTGAAATGTGGCATCATATTTATAATAATTCCTAAAGATCAAGGGAGTCACACGATCACCATATGTCCCTTCAGGCTGGGAATACTGTTCTAAGGTTAACAGCAGAGGTTACTCAATGAAGTTATAAATAAAAGGCCCACATGTCTGTGAGAATCTGAGACAATTGTTTTAATACAAGTTCAGAGCTAAAGGTTATCTGGGAATTTATTGTCACTCAATCATGTATGTGTAAATTTAATAAATTGAGCTTTAGAACCCAAAAAAGATAAAGAGCAACTAAAGATTTTTTTAGATAACTGGAATTAGACACAAATTTACTCCTAGTTACTCTCAGAGTAACTTAATAAACTACATCAGAGAAGAGAGTAATGGAACTGCAATGAAATAGGAAAGGATTAAAACTGTTTACTTTAGAAAAGAAAGATAAGTAAGTTCTTGGGTTAACAACAAGAGATTTAATTATTTTGGTAACATTTAAAATATAAATGTATATACCTTTATTCAACAGGAATACATACAATAAAGTCCTATAATGAAATAAATTCATTTGATAGGGCATTTGCAAAATTGTAAAAATTAACCCTTGAGCGTGCGTCCCTATTTTCATCCTTACCAGTGAGGTTGGGCTGGGGAAAATTGCTTTGATAGGTGAGCTGCTGGTCCCACCACTGCTTGGTGGGTTGATTCTTTTTTCTTTCTGGCGGCGGTTACAAAACCAAACACGTATCACCTCCTTTTCCATATTAAGTTGATCAGCAATCATGGTGATCTCTTCCGAGGTAGGCTTTTGATTCTGAAGAGGGACAAAAATCACCTTTTGGACCATGTCATTAAATGAATAAACAAATGGGTAGGAAGAACAATAAGAGAATGAAGTTGGGATATATATGGCCATATTACTCCACTTTTAACAAAGAACTTCTAGAGAAAGACATTCTAATGAACATATATTTATTAAATGTAGTCATATTAACTTAGAATAAGTTATTCTTGAATATTTAAATATTTTTTTATTTGAAGGGCAATTAATCATGAATGGAACCAATACCTTATTTATTAGTGGGAATTTAAGAATTTTCCCAGTGCTTCATGAACATCATCTCACTTGGACAATGTGAGGCAGGCAATAAGCCTGTGGGGCAGGAAAGGCAGTTATTTAACAGATAAAGGGATGTCAGCATAGGAAACCAAGTAACTTGACCAATCACATAGTTACTAACTGGCAGAGTGGATAAAGACTCCTGTTTCAGTGCTCCTTCCACAGTGCTCAAGCCTTTTCTGAACTAGAGAAGTCAAAATTTTGTTGGAAGCTTTGATTGTGGTATTCCCTGGTACAAAAAAAAAAAAAAAAAAAAAAAGCCAAATATCTGTTGAAATAATTTGAACTCCATAGCCCATCAAGGCTTTTAGTGTTCTGGTTCCAAACACTAGAATTTAGCCAAACCAAACTACCTGTGTTTCCCCTGACACATGTCATGGTTCTTCTCCCCAGATGCCTTTGCTTGAAGTGCTTTCCTCCCACCTCCCCCATCTGTGGTATTCCTAGGAATCCTACAGCAGCTGCTGCCTTTCACAGTGAGTGCTTACGTGGATCTAAGCCTGGTCTCTCCTGAACCCTGAAGCACTCTGGTTTCGTTTCCTTATGTTCAGTACTTACTTTGTCTTATTTTCTCCAATGTTTTTAGGAATCCATTAGGGCCAAAGCTTACAAGTCCGTATTTCATTGTCTACGGCACTTAACAATAGTGTTATACAGACAATCCCTTGTATATGAAAAGTAAAAATCTCACTAACCTCCAAGAAACTCTTCTCTAAGGCCACACGGATGTTGGTCTCTATGCTGGTGCGTTTCTTCCTCCTACGGTTCAAGCCCTCAATTCCCATCCCTGGAGAATTCAGGGCACTTGGGCTGGAGAGAGCCGAATCAGATGAGAGGTTCTCTGTGAGAAAGAAGAAAACATGTAAATCAAGTTAGCTGAGCATGATTCATGCACATAATACATATATTAACAACAACAAAACTGCCCAAAATATTTTAGGCTAAAAGCAAGTATGAAAGGTTTTCATAACCTACATTAAAATATTGTTCACTACCACGGATCTTTCTGCTGCTCTTAGTGGCATCCTTTGTCTGAGGATGGTTGACTATCCTGTCATTGCTATTGAATTTGTTTCTGAGAAAGCAGAAGTTTACTATTTCTATCCTTATTCTGAGCTCTACTTCTTCGGAGTTCTGCTCTTATGTTTTGGTTTTGTTTGCTTATTTATTTATTAGCTCTAGGGATAAAAGGAAGAAAGCTTCTTGGAAATTGTTGAATGTTTAACATTTATTTTGCAAATGACTTCTCATTTTATTTCATTGGCATTCCTCCCCTGCCCCCCAAACCAAACAAATAATAAAACACTTCTAAACTATTTTAAGTTTAAACGAGGTTCTGTCATTTAACCGTTTAATGACCCTGAGCACGTCACAGACATCTCTTGAGTTTCTTTCCACTCTCTATATAAAATTAGACAGAGGGAGTAGACCAGTGGTTCTCACCTGTGGAACTCAGAAAGATTATAGATGCTGAGGCCATACTCAGAACTATGAAATCAGACTGTCCAAGGTTGGGAGTTACAAGTTTGTCTTTTCCAAAGACCTGAATTTTGTTCACATCTACAATGTGAATCAAGGTCTAGGATCTCTATGTTTCCTTACAGCTCTCACAGTCTGTGAGTCTATGATTCTGTAACTCAAAATTCAAAATTTCCAAAGGAAAACCTCAGCACAAAACACATAAATTAAAACAGCTCAATTTTTTAATATATGAAATTGGTGGTCATTTTTAAAAAACTGAAGTATAGTTGATTTACAATATTGTGTTAGTTTCAGATATAAGCAAAGTGATTCAGTTACCCATATTTTTTTCCGATTATATTCCATTATAGGCTATGACAAGATATTGAATATAATTCTCTGTGCAATACAGCAGATCCTTGTTGCTTATTTATTTTATGAATAGTAGTAGTTTGTATTTATTAAACTCATACTCCTAATATGTCCCTCTCTCCCTCTCCCTTTTGGTAATCGTAAGTTTGTTTTCTATGTCTGTGAGTCTGTTTCTAAATGAATATAGATTTATTTGTATTATTTTTTAGATTCTACCTATAAGTGATATCATATAGCATTTGTCTTTGTTTGACTTACTCACTAAATACTGTCTAGATCTATCCATGTAGTTGCAAATGGCAATAGTTCATTTCTTTGTAATGGCTGAGTAATATTCCATTGTATATACATACCGATACGTGGTCATTTTTAACAAAGCAGAAATATTATCAGGAACAAATTTATAATTCATTGAGGAAGAATCAATAAACTTGTTTTTAAAGTTTATTTAAATACATAGGCCTTCCTATCCTCTTCAATTTCCTTCAACTGTCTCTCATCCTGGGCTCAAATACAAGATATATTCCAAAGCTAAAAATTATTGCTGATTATGTATCTTGTAATTACTAGACTATTTAAATGAATTCACTCTCCGATTTATGTAGTCATAATTTATATTGATCCTCCCAAGATTAGTGAGCTTCAAGGTTCTGTAGTACCAATAATGTAACAAGAAATATAGACTGCAATTTATACAATGATCGCTCCTGTAAAATTTCAATGAACAATGAGGAAATGTTTTATGTATTCACCTACCTGCATCATTTAGCCACTTCTCCAAAAGTGGCTTTAACTTGCACATGTTCTTAAAGCTGAGGTTCAAGGCTTCAAAACGAGAGATGGTAGTTTGGCTGAAGTCATTTCCATACAGTTTACCCATAGCGAGCCCAACATCACCCTGCACAGTAATACAGAGTAGGAGAGAGGAGAGGAAGAGAAAGAGAAAAGATTCATCTAATGTTCACAATTTTCACTCAAGGGTGCTGCTCCAATAACTGTTGCAGACAAAGAATCAACAATCATTACATCTACTGGGTCCCACAAAAACATCCATTCCTAAGCTGAGCACAGTATTCCAGTGAGGACTCAGGCCCTGACGGTGATAACATTCAAAACTGTTCCATATTCTCTTCATCTTGAATCTCTTCTTGCTACCTTATGTAATAACTGAGATATCAAATGTTTCTACTAATTCTCAAATGGTAGTGCTGATATTCTACCAACTCCCTTAGTTGATGCAACCAAAGTGATCTAAGTAATCTTCAGAAATCAGTTAACCTGTATTACTTATACAGGGTTAGTAGATGTAACTGTCTGGATAATCTTAGGTATTTTTGACCTAACCAAACTTCCCATAAATCACTTTAAAATTTAGAAATAATGCCTCATTCTTTTATTTTTTTTCCTGTAAAGTATTTCTGGAAGCAGTGGAAAAAAATAAAAAACCTCCTTTCCACCCTCAGTTTGGATTTCAAAGTTTGTTACAAAAACCAGGTATTCTATAAAGACTGCTTTTGTAACCATTATAGAGATAGAAATTCACAGTAGAGAGGTTTGACCCATTTAGTCAAACCTTCATGGGCACTGGAAACTTCGTAACCTTATAGCAATAGAACAATGATCCCCTGAATACATTACAAAAAATACCTTTCTCTATAAGCCTATAACCTTTGAAAGGTATAGAGTGCTTCTCCTCCAGCTGAATCTCTCTTGTTAAAGCTGGGGAAAAGTCACCTCTGAATAGTTATTGTAGACATAGGTAACAGAAACTCATGGAGCGGAAATAATTCACGTCCTCATTTCAGTTAGTTTAGTGGCAGGCAGAAAGGCAACATTCCTGGTCCAAAATACTACACAGCTAATTCTACCAGGGACGGCCCGCTCCCAACCAACTGGCAACACTCGTTTTGAATTAGGATTACCCCAGTCCTTTGATTTCTCTCACCTATAATCCATCTTTTGGATAGTATATTGCTTATTAGTACCTGCGTTAGGGGTTAGTCAGGGAAAAGAAAGAACATTTTCTTACTGGTGAGCAACTTCTGATAAAAAGTTTAACAGAGGAGAAATGTTGGAACCGTAGGATAAAATGAGACACTGAGAATACCTGAACTCCCACTGATCTATATTCTAATCTCTCCCATAGGATAACCACCAGCCACATGTGGTTATTTAAATTTAAATTAATTCAAATTGGATAAGTTAAAAATGTGGTTCCTTAGCGCCACTAGCCACCTTTCAAGTCCTCAACAGCCACATGTGGACAGTGGCTACTGTACTGGACAGTACAAATACAGAACACTTCCATCATTGCAGAAAGTTTTATTGACAGCTCTGAATACACTATCTCACAGAAGCAGAGCAGAAATGGGCTGCTTATTGACTTCCCTCCAATTACAGCAAAACTCAAAGAACTAGGACAGTGTGAGTGGAGCATAAATGTTATCCATTATCTCTATATACAAATATATCTACAGATATATTTATTGATTTTATCTATAGTGTTATCTCCATACGTTTATTAACTCTTACTTCATTTAGTCAACAAATATTCACAAGGTGCCCACAACATGTCAGGCATTAAACGATGTTTTGCGTGTCACATATATTCATGTCTTGGTCACTTTATTTCTTTAGATGATAGCTTCCTAGAAAACTAGGGCCAACTAAACCCTGTAACTCTTTGAATATAAGACCTGCTGTAGAAGTCAGTTGGCAATAAAAGTTTTCTGGCATAATTGCATAATTCACTAAAAAATTTTCACAAACTTGTGTAATGTCTTTTTATGAAAAGTAACAATAATGACAGTAAAAAAGATGGAACACCTATTCAAAACTCACATCACAATAAGAAACAATACCTTAAGCTGGTGGTTGGAAATAAGGTTATGCCACCAACTAACTAAACTATGGCAGTAAGTGACAAACCCACTCACTGGAGACTTATAATACAATTCTACTTCACGTTTAAATGATTTCATTGACTAAAAATCAACCAGTGCCTCAGTTAATATGCTAATTTTCACTAATTTGATATAAGCTTGGTTCAGTGCTTTTGTAACTCACAACCCTCTTGGGTTCTCCCTCACAAAAGTAAATGTTTGAAGTGGCTGACATACCTAATCTGAACTATATTACACCCCTAATCTGAACTATATTATATATATATATATGTATATATATATAAATAAATATATAAATATATATAAAGCCAAGGGAAAAAGGAACAAAGATTGGGATTAGGAAATAATGAATGTACCACATATGACGGATGGTGTTAGACTATGGCATGCCTTTTTTTTTTTTTTGGCACACGGGCTTAGTTGCTCTGCGGCATGTGGGATTTTCCTGAGCTGGGATCAAACCCATGACCTCTGCATTGGCAGGCGGATTCTTAATCACTGTGCCACCTAGGAAGCCCTGGCATGCCTTTTAATTATGTAATGACATCTATAGTAATCCTTTAACAACCAATCATGTAGTTGGAAAATAACTACTGTTTAAAACACCTAATGACATGTATATTTACTCAGAAAATAGGGATTTTTTTGTTTGTTTGCTTCAACTAATAACTTGAATGTCTAACTTACCCTTTGTGTATGTGTGTATAAATAAATTAGATACAAGGCAATGTTTAAAAAACTAGAATTGAAGTATCTGACTTAAAAACAAAGGCTGATTTTCCCATCCTGTGCCAGTAATAGTGCCTTAATCCACACAGTCATGGTTTGTGAAATGTTGCCAATGCTAAGTCAAAGTCATTTGGAAAAATAAGGAAGACCTGTGCCAAATAATAGGCTTAAGCCATAAAGCAGAACACCAGACCATAGGTAAGCTCTTCTATAGAAAAAGGAGAGTGAGAGATAAAGAAAGAGCAACAACCCTGGCAGTATGTCGGGTCAAATGCCACAAAAAGGTAAACCACTATTTGGGTAAAAGTCAAAGATTTTTAAAAGCCTTACCATCCTTGGCACATCACTCAGGCAACAATCTCCTAGGAAACGTAAGAGTATGCTGTGCTAATAGCCTAAGAGCTGAAGCACTGCTAAACATGCCAACCTTATACTTATTTAAGCTTATTAATTTATCCCTATCAATCTAGTTGTATCTTTAGCTTTCTTTTTGAAAACAAGCCACATGGTTTAGATGCTTCAAAAGCACTACAATCTTTCTAAATTGTAATTTGTTTCTTCACAACTGAAACTCCTCACAAATATAACTGTATTTTCTCTAAAATTACATATATTTAAAAAAAATTGTTTTCAATATATAATTAGTTTCTTTGTGCAAAAATAAATTACCGAAGAAATATAAGGAATAAAAGCCTGTTCTTAAAAATACAGGGATGTCATCCCTGATTTTTGATCTACCAGAGCAGGTGGTGTATTACTATACTTTCAATGTAAAATAATTTGGATAGTATTTAAGTGGTGGCTTAAAATTCAAACAGTAACTATGTTCTCTGTGAAAAAACCATCAGGTATTTCCTGATTCCATTAAAACACCCAATCCAATCTATACTTTAGTAATTTTATTTCACCTAATGATCTTGTATCATTTTACATAAATGTCATTCAGTTTAATTCTTTTCCTGCTTTACAAAGTATTATTTGCGACAGGTTAATCAAAGAGTAAGTCAGTAGGAGTGCTTGGAAAAAAACTCATATCCCCAGAGCCTGTTTAAACCATTAAATTTACTCTACTTTAAAAGCCCTCTGCTAAGTGACATTTTAAAAAATTAATTTGGATTTTGATTAATTTGGAGTTTTCATCTTCAACAGATTCCTATTCGATTAATTAGTCTCGGTTTGGGCTTATTTTGTGTTTGTGTGTGTGTGTGTCCACCACTCCTTTTCTCTCTCCCAAAAAACTATTTTAAACAAGTCTTTCAAACATTTCCCCTTTCAGCTACTATAAAAGACCTTGTAATCTTTACTCCCCTCAATCTTACATATATATAGCACGACGGTCTAGAACCAGATGTTTTCAAACAACAAAGCTCTCAGTATAGTTATATCATTCCCCAACATAATCTTTTAAATGCTCACCATTTATTGGTATAAATCTAATTTCAGAGGCCTGTGTTCTGAGAGAAATCTTAAAGATTTTAACCTAATAGTAAATAATAAATTTATAAATGAATATATATGATGAAAGTCTAAACTTATAAATGCAGAAAATGGCTAACAAAGTTACAGTCTAAAATTAAAAAAAACAAGGCTGAGAAATATATTATTCCTTTAAAGTCTCTTTGGACGTGGGAAGCAAATATTGGGACCCAGCCAAGGAGGGAAACCTAAGTTAAAGGTGGGTTCATCCTACCTGAGTGAATCCAAGTTTGATTCGTCTTTGTTTGAAGGTCTTGGCAAATTGCTCAAGCTCCTCAAGGTCACTGGGCTCCTCCAAGCTGGGAGTATCAATTCGCTTTGGTGTTGACTGGCTCTGTGGAAGTGTCTGAATTGGGGTTGCTGCTATTGTGCGTGTTGGGGTTGCTGGCTGTTAGAGAAGAAACAAAAGAGTAAGAACAAACGTACACCAAGATGTTTAAATTTATACCTGGAACGGCTGCAAGTAAACAATTTAAGGAACTGGTGTATTCAGGAAGAACTATGAAGACCACATGACACTGTAGAAGGTACAACATAATGCCCAGTGAGAAAAGCAGAGTGTGATGTTATATACACCATAATTATAGTGAAGGGTAAACATGTACGTCTACGGAAAAGACATTAATACACAAAAATGAAATCCATTATCTTTGGGTTTTCAAATGGTCTGAATACATGCATCTCATGCCATATAATACAACAGTCTTTATTTTTTAAGACTCCATATCATAAATATGCCACTTAAACTATAAGTTTCAAAACAGCAGGGACTGTACCTGTCTTATCACTATATTTCCTACTTGTAACACAATATTATAAATAAGATTATTAAAGCTATTTTAAGAGGGAAAAGTAAATCACCTACAGTTTAAATAACTTAATAGCTTCATTTCTATCTATTTGTTCAAGTTTTCTTTCACAGAGCTACATTTTTTTTATGCTGTTTTTAAATTTGTTGCAATAAATTTATTTACTCTGTAAAGGTTTCTCACAAATTATAATTTTCAAATCTTTACTAAAAAGGCATAAATCCCACGGATCAGAGTAATTTTTATAGTACGATTAAGACATTGGAATGGACCATAGAGCATAAAATCAAAGAGTAAACTTTTTTATTTAATTGAGGTGTGACTGACATACAAAAAAAGTTGTACATATATGATGTACACATCTTGACGAGTTTGCAGATAAGTAAACACCCGTGAATATATACCATCACCATATACAATGCCCTAAATTTATCCATTACCTCTAGAAGCTTTCTTCCTCCCTTAGATCTACATTCTTAACCTTAATGGTAATTATGGTAACAATTTTATACTCTGTTTTTCTCACTTAACACTATGTTTTAATTTTTTTCTATGCTGTTTCAGTCATTATAATTTTCATTTTCAAAGGCTGACTGAAAGGCAATATTATCATAATTCATTTAACAATTTCTTCATTGCTAGACACTTTTTCATTTGTTTTCACTAACATAGGTAACACCACAATGAAAAGCTTTGTGCATACAGTTCTTTTTTCCACCTTTGTAATAAGTTCTTTGAGGTAAGTTCACAAAGGATTTTCTGTGCCTAGATAGAGTACACCATGAACAATGTCATGGCTTTTGGTACACATCATAATGCTGGTTCTCACTATACCATGTTCTCCACATGATCTGTGTTAGCAGTTTTTAAAAATGTTTTGCTAATTCAGGGAGTAACTTGTACTTTGCTGTTTCCTTAAATCATATTTCTCTTATTACTTAAAGCCAAATTTTCTTCATGTGTTAATTATTATCTGTACTTCTGTACTTTGTTTCATGCGAACTGAACTTACACCTGTAACCCATTTATATGTTAATGATATCCTTATTCTCATCCCTAGCCTTCAAGAGCTCAATCAAATGTTATAGATTAAGCCTTTGTCTGTCGTATTAATACAAATAATTTTCCCAATTTGTTTTTTTTCCTTTTATTTTTCAGTGTACATAAGTTTTAAATTAACATTTGGTTGACTTTATTTTTCCTTTCTAATATCTTCTGTTGCTTCAAATCTGAGAAAGCTTTGACTTACTTCTAGCTTGAATAAAATTCCTTTTTAATATTCTGCTAGCTTCTTCTATGTCTTTTAAAATATTATTTAAATTCATCTAAAGTTTATTTGGGGACATGAGGGTATAATCTATCTTTTTTAAAAAAGAAAATATTAAGTTTCCTTATTACACAAACATAAGGCTACCCTGTTTTACTCACAAGCCCTTCTGGGTATTCACTAGCCAGGGATGCTGCCCTGACTCTGCATCATGACTGCTCAGTTAAACCTTCCTGTGAATAGAAGCCCAGAGAAGAGATTAGAGGACAAGATTGCAGGTGAAGTCTATGGTTATGTGCTTTTTTCTTGTAATTTAAATGGGTCATATACCCCTAACTTTGACCTCATAAGTAATATGCTCTCTCCAACTGAACTAACTGGCCCTGAAAACTATACAATAGGAATTACACAGGCCTACACTTGGGGTAAGCTCCTCTCTATCATTCTGCTTCAATGAAGACAACAAAATTCATCTCTCTGGCATGTTGACACCGAGAAAATTTTAACCTGACCAACTGGAGGAGCCCCAAACTGCACCAACCATGTTAGAATCCTATGTGGTTGTAACTTCTCACTGAAACTGGTTGATAGAGGTAAGTCTCAACTATCAGATGGCTGCTTCATTTCTAGGCTTGAAGTAGCCCCGTTCTCAAATAATAGAGGACTAAAAATAGCTTGGGTACCTTTTGGTGGGGTGGTTACAGATAAGTTACCCCAACTCCAGAAACCTCAGGCTGGACTGGGCCAGATCTAGAAATAGTAGAGTAAAATTCAGTGAGCAGGAGTCAGGATGAAGCTACAACAGCCCTGCCACTGTTTACAAAGCTCATAGGCCAGGAAGGAATTGCTGGTATAGGCTTTTCTTCAACCTCATTTTTATAATTCAGCTTATTCACAATTAAATGCACCACCTAAAAGTTTACAGTTTGATGTGTTTTGACAACTATATATAGTCATATAACTGCTACCACAATTAAGATGCAGAAAATTTCCATCACCCCCAAAAGTTTCCTTGGCCCTTATGCCGTCAATCCCCACCTCTAGCACCCATCCCCTGGCAACCACTGATACAATTTCTGTCCTCATAGTTTCATCTGTTGTAAAATGCCATATAAATTGAATCATACAGTATACAATCTTTTATGTTTGGCTTCTTTCACTTAGCATAATGCTTTTCAAATCCATACATGACGTTGAATGTATCAGAAGTACATTTCTTTCTATGGCTGAGTAGCATTCCATCATATAGATATGCCAAAATTTCGGTTATCTATTCTATGCATCACCAGCTGATGCATGTTTAGGATGTTTCCACTTTGGCGTGATTACGAATAAAGCTGCTATGTCTTTATGTGGACAAATGCATTCATTTCTTAGAACTGCTGAGTCATAAGGTACATGTATATTTAACTTTATAAGAAACTGCCAAGATGTTTTCCAAAGTGTCTGTACCAATTTGCAGCCCCAGGCAAAGTATAAGAGCTGCAGTTCTTTATATTCTCATCAACATTTTGTATTATTATAGTCTTTTTAAATTCTGCCCTTTCTAGCGGGTGTGTAGTGATATTTCACTTGCATTTTCCTGATGACTAATAATTTTGAGCATCTTTTCATATGCTTATTGGGTATTTATGTGCCTTCTCTGGTGAAGTATCTTCAAATATTTTGCACACACTGCCTTTTAAAAACGCAGGCTGTCCTACTGAGTTGTGTGAGTTCTTTACATACTCTGGATACACGTCTTTTATTAGATGTAAGTTCTAAGAATATTTTCTTCCAGTCTGTGGCTTTTCTTTTTCTTTTTCAACAGAAGCTTTTAATTTTTATGAAATTAAATTTATCAATTTTTTTTCTTTTATGGTTAGTGCTTTTTGTATCCTACTTAAGAAACCATTACCTTACCCAAGGATACAAAGATTTTCCCCTAAGTTGTCTTTTAGAAGTTTAGGTCTGTGACTTTTGAAATTAATCTTTGTATATTGGTGTGAAATAAGGAGTTAAGGTTCTTTTGTTTTTTTTTGGCCTATGGATAGCCAATTGTTTCAGCACCTGAAACAAGGCTTTCCTTTTCCCACTGAAATCCTTTGGCACCTTTGTGGAAAATCAGTTGGCTCTATACATGTGAGTCTACTGGACTTCTATTCTGTTCCATTTCT
The DNA here is from genome assembly GCF_030028045.1 of Hippopotamus amphibius kiboko. Classification (NCBI taxonomy): domain Eukaryota; kingdom Metazoa; phylum Chordata; class Mammalia; order Artiodactyla; family Hippopotamidae; genus Hippopotamus; species Hippopotamus amphibius. The sequence goes on along the minus strand of NC_080188.1, from coordinate 138,472,001 downwards.
ATTCATATGTCATTATCACACTGTCTTTATTACTGTATTTTATAATAATTCTTGACATCAGGTAGTCCTTCAACTTTCTTACTTTTCAAAATTATTTGGCTATTCTATGTCATCTACAATCCTGTACAAATGTTAGAAACACCATGCAAACTTCTAAAAAGAAAGCCTGCAGATATTAATTGAGACTGTGTTGAACTCATAGATCAACTTGGAAAGAACTCACATTTTAACAACCAAAGTCTTCATGAACAAATTATATCTCTCCATTTATTTAGGTCTTCTTCAATTTCACTCAGCAAGATTTTGTAGTTTTCAATGTATAGGTCTTATAAGTGTTTTGTTAAATTTATCCCTCATTACTGTATTTTTTCTTCTTAATTTCAATTTCCAAATGACTGCTGTTAGTATATATATTTCTGTATACTGACTCTGTATCCTACATACTTGCTAAACTCACTTATTAATTCCAGCAACTTTTTTGTAGGTTCCTTTGGATTTTCTACATAGACAATCATGTCATCTACCAATTAAGACACTTTACTTTTTCCTTTCTAATCTATGTCCTTTATTTTTCTTGTCTTATTGCATTGCTAGGCCCTTCAGTGCAATGCTGAATAAAAGTGGTAACAGTGAATGTCCTTGCCTTGCTCCTGATCTCAGGGAGAATGTATTCAGTCTTTATGATGGTTTTTCTGTAGATGCCTTTTAGCAGGTTGGGAAAGTTACCTTCTATTCCTAGAAGAGTTTTTATCATAAACAGTTGTTGAAGTACTGATTCAAATCTAGTAATTTGTTAGTATTAAGTGATAACTTCCATGATTATGGACAAAGAGAATCAGAGATGGAAGGGGAATTCGAGATCAGCTAGTTCAATCACCTAATTTACAGATGAGGAAAGGGAGGTGCAGAGAGGTGAAATGACATGCTCAAAGTCAAAGCTAGGAAAGAAACAGAACTAGATCTAAAGCTTAAACCTCTAGATGCCCAGACCTGTGCTTTTTCTATAGCTAAACTCTGGTAAAAATTAGCTAAAGCAACATCTGCAAGTTGAGATGGAACAAAACACAGAGACAAGGGCTTCTTTGCAGTTTCTGAGAAAGAGCAAAGGACAGTGATGGGTTTTAACTCAGGCTCTAGGTGTCTAGCTCAAGTGGTAATCTCTACTGCCAAATACCTGGGGGGAGGGGAGGGAGGGTGGTTAAACAGCCAGAAATCATTACTCATTTGGTGCTAACATAGTTATTCTTTACTAAAATATAAGAAAATAGGGACTCCTTGAAGATTTTCAAAGACTACATCAATTTGGTAGCATTGCTTTATCAAGCCGATAAGCCTAGCTTTGAAATTTTGGTGAGTTTTGGAGAACTATTTCAATTATTTTTATTACGGGGCTGTGGTTTTAAGTTAAACAAAGCCCCAAAGTGTCTCAAGACAACAGGATAAAAGAAAGCAACCTTCATTTGAGCAAACTGACCTGGGAGGTGAGGGTGATGCTTGGCTGCGACTGTAGGAGGTTGGCTTGGCTTTGCTGAGGTAGTTGCGTTAAAAGATTTTGCGCTTGCAGGAGACCTGTAAAACACAAACATGTTACGTCAAACATTAAAGATTACCTTGAATATATGGCAAAAGAAAAAATAAGAAAGTGAAGTGAAAATTCCCAACTAATCTCCTGATAGTCTTACTGGTCTTAAAATTCAATGTCTTTTTTGCCTAAAATTCAGTCTTGTTAAAGTACAATTTGGGCAAGAAGATATGAAACAAACTAAAACTGGTATATGTCTTTAGTGTAACCTGAATAACCTCTCTGATTGGCCAATTCTTTATTTTAGCAAGCAATGGATGAAAGTAAAGTATTCTAAATAGAAGCAGCTTGAAATTCCAAAAAAAAAAAAAAAAAAGCTCAACTTCTTAACCCAGAAACCATTAGAAACCTCTAGTATATGCTGGACCAGAGAACTGCCTAGCTCATGAAAGGGGCAGGCTATCCTATCTGTTAAAAGTGGAACAGGTATTTATACAACAAAAGATTTTGGAATGAATAATCATGAAGAAAAATGGCTAAAAAACAGAAATAATGAGGAATCAGTAGAGATGCACTAATGTTCCTTGGGTTGAAGCCTTAATACTCTGATATTGTCTATACTGATTCCATTAACCAACCCTACAAACATGACTGAACTTTATACAGAAGTAACACAACAGTATTTAGCACTGAAAGGCCTTGAAGATGTTTTTTATAACTCACAAAATCTGCACAATTTCTAACCTGACACCCTCTCCTTCTTAAACTTTAAAAGAAAACAAATGATTGTTAGAAGCATATACTTTAAATGCTCAGGCCATTATTTGAATACATTCCCATGAAGAACTATCAAAACACTAGAAGCAATTTATCCAATGTATGCGCAGCATTGTTGAAGGATTTAATTTAGACTTTTGGCTAAACTCATGGTCCTCCTTACTGATTAAACAGATGAAAGGCAGTGAAGGATGACCTTCAATAATTAGGTATGCATGACCAAAAAAAATAATTTTCCTCAACATGAATATTGAGCTTAAAGTTAAATAAAATTTAATACAAACAATTGTTCTAATGGACAGCTTCTGGGCCAAACTGACAATAGTCAGCATGTGTGTCACATAAGTGCACAGGCTTGGTATACCACTAATAAGCTATAAGGAGATGAGACGCTCACCCTGCTGGCCCTGGGGCGTCTGTGAGATGATAAACTGCGCTGGTTGCAGGTTGGTTGTCGGATGCACCAACACAAACTGTTGCAGGTTGAGATTCTGCTGTTGAAGTTGTTGCAGTTGTTGCAGATCCTAAAAAATTAGGATTAAAACATGGACTGGAGACTCTGAAATAAAAGCCTGCTTAATCTTAAGGTTCCCAGATGATAAGTTTTGTCACCCAAATAAAGAAGAGTCAATATTTGACATTCTTACAAACTTCCAACAAGGATGTGCTCTGGGTGTGCTCACAAAGCGTGTGAAAAAATCTGGAGTCTCTACAAGGACCTGCTATTTCTGTGGGCATGCATTGTGTCATGATTTATGCTAAATCTATTTTTCAATAGTTATTTAAAACTCCCTTAGAACAACGCTTATGGTTGTGTTTTTAACATGTAGAGACCAATATGAGTTTTAAAAATCAAGTGAGAAAAGAATATGTTGAGTTTTTAAGTGTTTGAGTTTTCTCTTTTTAAGCGAAAATTGAGAGTGCTATCTCTGAACTTGCATTAATAAATTAAAAGATCTATAATGATTCATGAAATTTGGCACCAGCCTGAGAAATCAGTGTAAAAATTTAAAAAAAGAAGCTATCCAATAAAAATCTGATCTATAACATATTAAACTTGCTTATATTGGCCTAGTATTTTATAATTTTCAATGCGCTTTCATGTATATTATCTTAGAATAATGTCAACACAGAGGCTCACAGCTTAGGCACTAAAAACATCTATTTGGTGATGAAAAAAATGGCCAAAATAAAAGCATCTCGATAAAGATTGTATATAATAGTCATAAAGATTAGCCTGACATCTGTTCTGTACACTTATAGTTAGTTGGTTCTTTTTTAATGTTTAGTCAAACCCTAGCTACAATTTAAGTCTGTTGCTGAGGCTTCTCTCCGGGGACAATGATCTGCACTAGACTCATAATAACTCTTCATACATCTCACTGATATGACTACTTATACTTTTTTCCTCTCCTTGAGATAAAGGATTTCATTTACCTTTCCTCCTTGGTAGAAGTGTTTATGCCACTTAAATAATTTTTTATCATCTCTGGATATTTTGCCCTAAAATGTGAAAATTAAAGCCAAACAACACTCTAATGCAGTTCTGCACAGAGCTAATCACTCTGTAGCAGAGAGATGACACGCAGTTTCTCTCACACATGGCTGGCAACATTCACTGCAGAGTACATGAAAGAACTCATGCCTGCTGTAATTAGCTAATTAAAATAAATACAGTAATCCCCTGCTTCAGAAATATGCCAGCTAATTATTCAAGAATTGTCACTTAATATAAACAGTCAGTTATTCAAATAATCAGTTATGTTTATAATATCAACTCAAATAAGCAAACAAATGTATTATTTCTAGTTCAGTGGTAAAGAAGGCTACACCACTTACCTCACAGATTTAGAGCTTCTCAGGCCTTTAAGGGCCCACGCTAACAATCAGAAAGTCAGCTTAATACCAAAGAAAACCTGCCACTTTCTTCCTCCCTTCCTGCCCCAGCTGTAAGAGTTACTCACTCACCTGTGCGATCTGTATGGGCTGAGACAGGGGGATCTGCGTCATGGGCGTGGCGGCGGAGGCTGAGATGGTGGCCCCAGCAGCACTGTGCTGTTGGCTGGCGGAATGCTGCTGCACTGCGGCAGCCAGCAGCTGTGCCTGTGCCTGTGCCTGCTGTAGTAATAACTGTTGCTGGGCTGGCGTCAAAGTCAGCTAAACAAAATCAGGACACACAGTCGGAAAGGGTTGAAGGAGATGGGCCCCTAATGCAAGCCCACTGCTTTGAAATAAGTAACTCAAGTGGTGTTAAACCTTAGCTACCGAACTTCACATGGCTAGCATGAGGCTAAAATGTTCATCAGCGATCAAGCTACCATTACTAGCAGACCATTTAAATTAAAATGGTGGTTCTCACTCTGGGCTTAATCATTCAAAAGCTTGTCCAAGGCCCTAGGGTTCAGGCAAAAAAGTAATTAACTAGTAAGCAAGAAAAAAAAGAATCAATGCTGACAGGATATGAAAAGAAATTTACACCCAACAGAACAGCAAGTGATTAGTCAGATGAATGAGGAACAAGGACGCTGGATCTGACCAGGAAAGAACTGATAAGGCCCAGCTGCTTCCCATTAGCATGAATCCCTGCCATATTCCATCATTCTCATTATGTCCTAAGATATGACTAAAGAATATGAAGTCCATTTGTTTCTTTTCCAAGTCTCCCTGCAGCCTCCTCCCCAACAGTCTTTTCTGTTGTTGAAAACATTGGGTCTCTGCAACTTTACATCCTCTTTCCGACACATTATCTCTGTGAAACAGGTGGTGACAGGCGCTTTCTTTACATGCAAATGAATCCTAATGCCCAAGTTTAATAGATGCTCCAGCCATGTGAACCTGGAATCCCAAGTGTCTCTTACTATTGTAAACACTAGTCGCTCAAAATGAAACACAAACAAGAAAACAGGAAATGTATTTGAAGATTTAAACTTGCTCTCATAATGCAACTTATTTCAAACACACAAAGTGATAAGTATGTTCTACCTTCTTTTTGGTAACATGTTCTGATCAAACTAAGAAGGAATATTCTGAAGTGCATGTACCGTCACTTATTGGTATAATTCTCTTTCAAAAAGGGTCGAATACAGTTTGTGCATCAGAAACATAAGAATCACAATCAAATCATTCAAAAACCCAATACCTTTCAAGATATATATGTTTATAAATATTTTATATAATATGTAAGCATATATTAACCTCTACTGATGGGATTTTGTAAACAAGTTTGCAACAATTCTTAAAAGAGCCATTCACTGCCAAAAGATACTTAATTGAAATGAAGGAAATAAAAAATTTTGTGGGTTGATGTGATGTGAACTGAATAACAAATAACTCTTCCTTACTATTCCTCTCGACCCCCCACAAAAGATAACTTAATAGACAAATTTTCAACATTGGAAAAATATTTTTAATGGTGTCTCAGAGCAAACACACCTGAAAAGTTAGAAGCTTAATATATCCACATAGGCCAATTTACTACCAATAAAAATAGATGACATTTATTGAATGCTAAGCACTGTTCTGTGAGTTTTATGTATGTTACTACTCAATCTTTAAAACAATAAATACTGTTAGATAAGTATTATTAACATCTCCATTTAACTGAAGGAAAACTGAGGCACAGAGAGATGAAGTAAGCAGCCAATACAGTAAACCGCAGAGCTAGGGTATGAGATCAGAGGTTTCATCTTAGAACACTATATGGTAACTTAAAATGTTTTTCTTTTATAGGTACTAATCCATTCTTTAACTTCTACTCTGCAATGATGTTATAACTTCAAGCTGACAACTACAATTTCATCACTATAACTGTCTCAACCATGGGATCGTGACCCCACTGCATGATGAAGCAACAGCTGAAACCTCAATTTTAAAAAGTCCTTAGTTTACCCAGAGCATATCTGCAATAGTAAGATAGTTCCTTTCTCAGAGCTGCTTACAGCGTAGAAAGTTCCTTTAAAGACATAATAGTGACAGGTACAGCCATGTTACTGTCTGCTACAGCCAACAGTTCTAATCAGATATTGGCCAATGGCAGTTCTGACACAGAGAAAGTTTGTTACAAATCTCTCAGTGAAAACTTACCCCGGTTATCTGTCCTCCAGCCAGCATAAGCTGGGGCTGGGGGATGGCTGCCTGCACTGAAGGCTGCTGGGAAGGCTGGCTTGGCTGCTGTGAATCCCCCGATTCTTCATTAGATTTTGACTGAGGTGGGGGGGGGGGAGGGGGGAAAGATTTTAAATAGTTGATTTTAACAAATGTACTCATAATTCCATATTGTAAGAATTATTTACAACATAGACTTATCTAATCATGAGGTTTCTGATTTCACTCTTTTCCTGTCTTATAAATCTTTGTAACTTTACGTATTAAGTTTTCAGACTTTTTGTTCCAATACCAGCAAAGCTGCAATTATAATTTTTAAGAAGAAAAAATAATTTGGTCCTCCACAAGTCAACAGAATTTTTCACAAACCCAAATCCTCAACTCTGGAAATAAGAGTAAGGGAAGAATACATTTTCAACCTACATTTACATTAGAAAGACCCTCCATCCCAACATTTTGACATGTCTTTGGTGGCTGGTCTAAAACTTCCTTATATACCATCTCAGAAATTGATTACTTGACCCACAGAACCTTTTATCTAATATTTTAAAGAACTGTAAATTTAGCATCCCTCATCAAGTAACACACAATCTTACAAGAAAAATGCTGCAGTCAAGAGGGAAAGAGAACATGCCCCTGAAAGGGGCACTGAGAGAAAATTTTATGGTAATTAAAACTGGTTATGCAGAGCATTAAAATTCTGCATAGATTTGCATATTTCCCACCACCTGTTTTGGGGACTGCAGCAAAGCTAATTAACATAAAGGCTCTGATTAATTCTGCCAGTCATTGAGAGATAATTACAGTGCAAGACTGTAAACATTCCACACTGGAGATACAGCCTGTTTGCCAACATCTCTCTAAGGGATGAAAGTTTACCATGGCAACCAAGGCAATTTTCCGCCTCCTCTCCCTCAGAAAGGAAGGTCACATTATCTCCTTTTCTTTTTTCTTCTTGTCTCCATGTGTTACTAGGTCCATATTCCACTCGGTTTCATGGAATGTTCAACCTAAGGTCTTTAGTCATTAGCAACACTGAAATCAACCGTCCAGAATACTGTTTTTCCCTCTTGACTGTTAGTTACCTAAACACTATAATGAAAGGAAGCAGCAGGCTGACTGAAATATTACGGAGTAATGCATCATACTTGGAACTTTGCATGCTTTGCTATATGGTTCATAAAAACAAAGCACCCAGATTTCAATTTTGTCTTCAAAATTTTGACTGTATGAAGCTCATTAATGTTTATAAATAGGTTTAATTGCAATCCTCAAAGTCATAACATTTTAGAGCAGAGAGGAACCCTGGCAATCTTCTAAACTTCCCCACTTAAATACATGCAGTTGCCCCCTAGTATCGACAGAGGATTAGTCCCAGGACCCCCCACGGACACCAAAATCTGTGGATGCTCAAGTCCCTCACAGTCAGCCCTCAGTATCAGCATATGCGGAACCCGGGGATAGGGAGGGCCAACTGTAGAAGAAAAATTGAGCCCCAGGAGGTTAAGTGACTTGCCAAAGTTCCACCTGCTAGTGGCAGAATGAGAATTCAAACCTAGAACCTCTATCTCTCATTTCAGAGCTCTTTCCTATACTATAAAGTTTCCCTACAATATGAAAAATGATACATAAAAAGACATTTGGAAACAAAAGGACATTTAAGGTATTCTTTGGCTTTGTGTTTAGGTATGTGTTATGGCTGCACAACTTAGAAACATTTTTACTGAACTTACATATAAAACTTTAAAAGTAGACTTTTCGTGCTCACCTCTGGACACTCACAGTGGAATAATATAAAATGGATTTTCATTAATGGCAATGATTATCATTATTTAAATCTTTATGAAATTTACTAAGGAAAAAAATAATACTAAGTATTTTCATTATAAAATTATTGTATATTCATTACAGAAAACGAGAAAAATATGGTAAAAATGAATAGAAAGATTGATCTATAAACCCATGTCCCAGCTTACCTGTACATTTAAAGACTGAGCAGCAGCCTGTAAACTTGTTCCAGCGAGCTGGACCTATAAGTAAAGTAATCGGGAAAGTTCTAGTCTAATACTGTTGACATCCATCATTAGAGGCTGTCATCAACAAGCCTCTCCAAATGTATGTTTTATTGACTTAGAACCAAGTATACAAAGAGTTTACCTTATGGAGTCAAAACTTTATGGAAAAGCCTACAGTACCTCCACCTTTCACCAGAAAATGCTGTTAAAATTTCTTTTCTGAAGATATTTTCCCACACTAAATTAGCATCAGCAAGCATGCAACCCTTGTATTAGACATTCCTTACATAACATTGTTTGTACTCGTAGGATACTTAGTTTCTAAAAACTTAACTCATCTTCCACATTGTGTTAAAGAACACATAAGAACAGGCTACTTATATATTTTTATCCTTAAATAATCAGAATTATCTACTAATTTCAAAACTTCCATGTATGTACAAGTAAAAATCTTATACACATACACACCTACATAGTCAAGTCCTTAAAATATTGTTCATCATAACTCAAAAATCCTGGCTGAAATAATCTGTCCTATAAACCACACATGAAAGTCTGTCAGAATAGTTAATACTCACATTTCATACAGTCAGAAAGTTCAAACCACGGTTATATTAAAATAAGGATCCTGCGGCACCCAAGATAATAATAATTGACTCAGGCAAGTGTCATTAATGGATGCTCTAACTAATGGTGAAATTTGAGGAATAATAGGATATTTACATATTCTCACCTATTTCTCCAGATGAAGAGCTTTTGTTTGAAAATTGTTCTACTGTCATAATCACAAAGGGTAAAATAGTGGCAAAATCAGGAAGACAAGTGATCACAGTTAAAAGTCACCAGTAATGATACAGGTTCTTTTTACTGTGATGTACTTAGAACACAGCATTATTTATAGTGTATTTCTCCTCAAAGTATGTAACCTGATCCAATTGTGATGAAACATCAGACAAATCCAAAGTGAGCAACACTGTATAAAATAACTGGATGGTTATGTAAACTAGGATAGAATAAATGGAAACTTAACCTAGAATGGCAGCAGTGGGAATTAAAAGTAGGAAAGATGAAAGGTATTTCAAAGTACTACATAGGATCCTGGCAACTGACTGCCTATAGATGAAGAAAAAAAAGTCATGGATTACTCCAGGGTTCAAATTTGGAAGACTGGGAAAATGGTAGTGTCATTAACATGAAGATAAGAGTTCCATTTTGGATTTATCACATAGCATCAAGATTTCCTGAACTATATAAAGTGTTGGTATGGAGATCAGTATAGAGTTCAGAGCTAAAATTAACTGAGTGCTGCGATCTTTAAACTGAAAGTTCTGTGAGGTGAAATAAGACTCCCCTGCCCTCCCCCCCCCCCCCCCCAAAAAAAAAACCCTCAAAAGAGCTAGGTACAAAGGTACCAAGCCTTTGTATCTGGCTTTGTACAGAGCCAGGTACAAAGATTTAAAGGAGATAAAGTTTCTTTGTGATTTTATTTAAATCATGATGTTTCTGGGTCAAAGTTTGTTGAGGAATAAGATATTTACAAGTCTTAAAAGCATCTCCTCATTATTTACTAATTATGAGGAAGAAAGTTACCTTTACCGTAGACAAATCTGAGACACTACCTTAATCAAATGATCAAATTCAGTATCACAATAACGGGACAAGTTGATATACACACAAAATGTATGTGTACAAACACATACACCCACAGATAAAGCATATATGGTAGTAGCAAAGCAACAATTAGTGATGCCAGATGAAAAGCTTTTGGTTGAAAATTATTCTACTGTTATAACTTTTCTGTAGATTTGAAAGTTTTCAAAATAGAAAATTGAAAAAAAAATGAGAGCATCCCTTTACAACTCCACTTAGCTTGCTCCCAACAACCTTTAAAACTTGGCTCAAAAATCATCCTCTCTATGATAAATGTCTTAGACTATACAGGATAAGCTAATCATTCCTTCCTTTGTATTCCAATATTTTACCATTCATTCATTCATTCATTTGTTCAACAACTAATTATTGAACATCTATTATTTTATGTCCATATGTGCTTTTCATTGAACCTCCACCACTAACACCATCAGGCACTACCATCACTAGTCACTACCACCTACATTGCTGACCAACACAATTTGAACACTAAATTGGTTCTAGGATTCATCTGAGACAAAGACCACCAAGTTGTAAAAGTATTGCTGTTATACATAACTGTGGATATAAATCAAGGGGTTGAGACACTCTAATAATCTATCTCCCAAATGTTTTCATTGTTTTATTTACTTTCCATTTTCAACCAGCTCCTATATCCCAAAACTCTTGGGGAGTCAATGCATGCTTTTATATTCTCTTTTCCTCTATCTTAAAGCTTAAAATGTGGATGAATAAAATCCACAGCCTGTTTTAGACTTAGGAGAAATTCATGTAACACAAGGGTAATGAAGTTGAACTCCAAACCAGGCAGTTCACAGTCAAGAAAAGGCTCTGAGTAGACTAAATCAAAATGGTTTGAAACTGTTTTAAAGAAGGGATATGAGCTGTGAGCTCGGAGCCTTACAGAGCAGGTCTCAGGCACTGGGGGCTACATCATTTTGGATAACTTTGCAATTTACTACCTTCAGTGAGCCACCACAGACCACACTCACACACAGTAACCCAGTTGTTATAAATACACTCTGTTCATAACAAGGAACTCTTTTTTACACACAGCTGTGGGGTTAAGAGCTATGCAGTCAGCTAAGCTATAGGATCCCACACTAACCATTCAGAATGACATGCTTAGATGCTGATAGCACCAGGCTTTAATCAACTTAAAAAGTCCCACATTCTGAAATAACTTCCCCAGGCCCTAGCATTCCATGCCTCCATTTTTTACTCTCACATGTGCTTTAGCAGAACATTCTACCTGATGGAGATGTCCAAGGAAAGCCTGGGCCTGGGCTGTTGAGATTGCTCCTCCAACGGGCACAGGCTGCTTCTGAAAGTCCAGACCATTGGTTTGTGTGCCTAGAAAGCAAGCAAAGTAATATAACTATTAAAAACACAAAAGCCAAAATAAGCCCCAGACTTTTCTTAAACAGGGGCATTTATTAAGCACCTATTTTGTATAAGCATTTTTCTAAGTACCTCCAAGGAGGAGAAGGGATTCAAAAGAACGGGGAAATACAGTAAGATGATTTCTCTTCTAACGGTAGGACTGCAGGACAAGTACATGAACACAGATAAAGCTTAAGACACAAACAAAAATGTAAATAATGTATGACAGTAATTAGATCATGCTCGTTCAGAAGTGAAAGCAGTGACTGGAGCAAGTGGGGTCAGAACAACTAAGGTGGCCTGAAGAAGAGTTTATCAGCATTACAGCGCTGTCAAGACTGGTAGAGACAGAGGGGTACCAAGGCTCTCTTCTAGTCTCTCCCTTCTCAATACTTGGCTTGGACAGAAGAAATTCACAGGTGACTTTGCCAAGACTAAGATGAATTTACTTTTAACTTAAAATGCTTTAATAAATGATAATCTGACAGTAAAAGGAATTATTTACAAGATAAACAAAATGGTTTTACTAATACCTTCAATCCCAAAGTATAGAATGCTGCATACATCTAATCAGCAAGGGCTCTGGTATCATCATAATTTTCCAAATGTTACGCCAGTGCGTTTAACCACATATGCTGCAATCTAATGTTAGAATAGGACTAATTTATGGAAAGACATACCACCCTAATACCCATATATATTTTCCAAGGGATATAATACATTGTTTCAAATTGCTTATATCCAGCTATTACTTAGAAATAACAAGAATACTTTGTACTGAATAAAATATAACAGATTATGGGAAACTGCAAGAATCATTGAGTCATGTGAACATGGTACTGAGCTTCCATTTCCTATCATGGGAACACCTCATCTTCTCGTCCTCACCCTTCTGTGTGTGCACACAGAGCAGACCAAGTTAGAAACTTCAGGCAGTATTTCTAAAATGGTGCTAACGTCTGCCTTTATATAGCCTAGCTAACTGCTAGCAAATGTATCACTTTAATAGAATAATTAGGTAGATCACATGACTCACAAGAGCTATTTAAGGTTTCTTTGAGATAATTATTAAGAAAAGTGTACATATATTTCACTTCCTTGAAAATCTCACACTGATTGCTCTGGTGGTTTTTCCTAAAGTTTCTCATAGATAGGAAATACAGAACTAGTTAGACATACACAGCTAATGAAATTAACATGCTTGTGTCAAGTAGTGAGAAACTAGTATGAAATAAAATTTAAGGTAACTAGGGTCACTTCCACAAGCCACATACAGAAGTTTCACTATTTTAAAGTTGCCCATTTTGTCATTAGCTGCTGTCTCTATCTTGATGCAGGAAATCATTACTTATGTCAAGATTTTAAGATTGTGCACCATTAGAGAAACATGCTCAAGAAACATTAAATAAATCAACAGGCTAAAAGAAGATAAGATTTTGAAAAAGAGACAAGCACTTAGAGATTAACACATCACCAACTGAAGAAGGCTTCCAGAACCACATATTTCATTTACTCTCATGGAGACCATAAAAATTCCACACACTGCTTCCATTTCCAAGTTCTCATAAAAATGATAACAAGCTTCTTGTAAATCACAAAGAACTATAACAAGACTGAATGATTTCTGGTATCCCTGATATGACGCCTACTCCAGTGTCCTACAGGTAGCACAATTTAAGTGCCCCAGCTCTGCCTCTCGGGTGTGGGGAGGGGTGGCATAAAGGTATGGTATCCAAAGCATGGTATAGTGGAAAAAAATTCTTAGACAATAACTTAGATAAACAGAGGTCTAAGATGCAAAGGCAGGTACTTTTTAAAAAATTAAGGTGCTGAGGTTCCACTGGGAGGTGAGGGGTAGAAGAAAGTAGATATTACATAGAAATCATTCTTGTAAAACAAAAACACATAATTTGGGCTAAGGAAAGGAAAGGGGAACAGATACACACACACATACACATGCACACCCTAATCAGACTTGAGTATGTAGACAGTATGGAGAATCAGGGATGCGAAGAGCCAAAACCAAATGCGTGCCTGAGAAGACAGCAACATCCAAAGGAGCAACCAAGGAAATTAAAAGGTTGGGGGAGAAGGCTGAATTACATAAGAAGATTAACATAAGATATAGTATAGAGTTTGAGAAACCCTAATAAAACATCTACGAAAAGTGATCCAGAGGAATTTGGAAATGACAGAAGCCAGAGCTGAAGAATTTATAAGGTTGTCACTAGAACAGTATTACTGAGGGAAACTTCAGAGATCTTGTAAACAACACCTCCTTATCTTATTGGTGAAGAAACAGAGATTAAGGCATCTTACACGAATTGCTCAAGATGACATAGCTAGTTAGTGGAAGAGCTAAGACAAGGCATGTGTCCCTGTTTCTGCCTAAATTCACTCACGGAGAAGTGGTAGCTGAAATTAAAAATGTTTATTAAGTAAGAATGGATATATGTATAGATCTTCCTTAATTAAATGATGGGGTTACATCCTGATAAATCCTTCCTAAATTGAAAATATCATAAGTCAAAAATGCATTTAATACACCTAACCTACAGAATATCACAGCTTAGCCTGGCCCACCTTAAATATGCTCAGAACACTTATAATAGCCTACAGTTGGGTAAAATCATCTAACACAAAACTTGTTTTATAATCAAATGTTGATTATCTCATGTAACTTATTGAACAACGTACTGAAAGTGAAAAGCAGAATGGCTGCATAGGTGCAGAATGGTTGTAAGTCTATGGGTTGTTTCCCCTCCTAGTCATGTGGCTGACTGGGGGCGGTGGCTGCTGCTGCTCAGCATCACAAGAGAGGCCCACACGGCCCATCACCAGCCCAGGAAGAGATCAAGATTTGAAGTATGGTTTCTACTGAGTGCATACTGTTTTTGCACCATCATAAAGTTGAGAAATCCTAAGTTCAAACCATCGTAGGCTGGGGACTGCATATAGAGGAAAGAAGGTTGAAGATAAGAGGGCACCTACATTACGAGATGTAAAGACAAAGAGTCAGAGGAAGCAGTTACGAAAAGTAGGAAAAACCCCCTCAAGACCAGTGTGCTTCAGGAACCAGAAAAGAAAGCTGCAGGGATGGGGTCGTTTAGTACTAGGATCAAATGGTACAGAAAAGATAAGGATTAAGTACTGAGAAAGAAGAAATTAATATAAAGAGAACAGAAGAAAGGCATTAATAAAGGTAAGACCAAAAATCAATGAAACGGGGAAAAGCACGTAACAGAAACATCACCTTGGTTCTTTCAAAAGAATCATATAACTTACAAACTTCTGGTAAGATAAAATAAGAAAATAAAGGAGAAGGAGCAAATGATTTAATGATAACAGAAAGGGCACAATCAAAAAAATGTCACAGAAACTAAAAAAGAAGATATTGTGAACCAATAAAATTAAAACTTAGAAACAGATAAATCTATAGCAACTATAATTTATCAAGATTGATTCAAGAAGGGAAAAAAAAAAAAAAAAGCCAAACAGTCCCACAGCATTTGAAGAAATTGAATTAGTAGATAAAAATCTTCCCAAAAAGAAAATGAAAAGCCTAGACAATTTTACTCTGCTTGCTTCCAAAATTTCAAGGAAAAAATAATTCCAATCCTATACAACTTTTCCAGAGTGGGGTTAAAAAAAAAAGGAAATACCTCCTAACTCATTTTATGAGGCCAGCATAATACCTAATACCAAAACCTGACAAAAACAAGTATGGAAAAAAACAAACAAACAAAAAAACAAGCCATTTTTACTCATAATATATATGGAAGTATCCTAAATAATAATAACAAAAATAATCTAGTGAGATAAAATATTGTGACTGAGATGGATTTATTCCAGGAATGCAAGGTTGGTTTGGGGCCAAAAAAAATTTCAAATAATATGATTCACTACATTCACTGAAGGGGAAGCTTCTCTAACCTGACAAAGAGTAACATTAAATGTTCTTCCTTTAAGATTAAGAACAAGATAAGGGTGCTAGCTATTGGAAGGATCAGCCAGCAAAATAAGGCAAGAAAACAGATGGGCTGGGAAAAAGAAATAAAACTTTCTTCTTAGATAATTTGATTATGAATATAAAATACCCTGAGGAATATAACACTATTATTAGGATAAGAGAGTTTAATAAAGTTGCAGCACACAAAATCTATCTAAAAATTGCCTTTTTTATCCGCCAAATGAAAAAAATTTAAACAATTTTATTTATAACACTTTGAAAACATAAAGTCCTGGGAATAAGTCTCTCAAGCTACAGCAAAGTCCTATAAGTGGAAAATTATAAAACTTTATTTTAAAATAATAAAGAAGAGATAAATAAATGTTCATTTATTGAAAGACAACATTGCAAAGATATCAGTTCTTTCCAGATTCTTCTAAGGATTCAAAGCAATTTCATATTCAAATCTCAACAAGTTATTCTCTTTCTTTTAAAATTCAAATGAAAAGGCAAAGAGTCAACAGGTTCTTTAAAACAACCAAAGTAGAGGGACCTGCACTATCAAGATATCAAGACTCATCATAAGGCAATAATAATTAGGACAGTGTGATATTAGTGCAGGGATAAACAAATAGACCAGAATAGAGAGTCTGGAAACAAAGCCACACATATCTCTGGACACTTGAAATATGACAGAGGTGGTACTGCAGCTCAGTGAGGAAAGGATGTAGTTTTCAATAAATGGATAACTAGGTATCAATTTGGAGAAAAAAATGAAATTACTATAGATCACACCGTACCAAAAAAATAAAAAAATAAAAAGAACATTTCAGGAGGATTAAAGACCTATATGTGAAGTGCAAAACTATTACATTTTTAGAAGACAACATAAGAGAATATCATTATAACCTTGGGAAAGGGAAGGATTTCTTTATCGTGACCTCAAAATTGAAGACATAAATTTAAAATTACAAGCTTTGTTCATCAAAGGACTATGTAAAATTAATGAAAAGGAGAAAATGCAATACATACCTACAATAAAAGATTAGTATTCAGAACACACAAAGAACTCCTGTGAATCAATTAAAAAAAAAAACCAACAAAAATAAAACAGGCAAAAGAAATGAACAGGAATTTCACAAAAGAGGAAACATAAATGGGCCTCAAATACAAGAAAGGAAACTAAGGAAATACAATAAAATCCCAATGAGATAGCTTTTTACACCTATTAGATTGGCTAAAATTACAAAGTTGGTTAATAGCAAGTTTTGGTGAGACTGTGAAATTCTCGCCTGTTGTTGGTAGCAGTATAAATCAGTACTAACAGTTTGGAAAATTGGCTGTGGCTGGGAGTACTGAGTAACACTGGAACAAGTTCAGCAATTACACTATTAAGTACATACTCAAGTGACTTTTTCACACATATGCATCAAGAGATAAGTACAAAATTACTTACAGCAGTCATGTTTGTAATAGCAAAAGCCTAAAAAAATGAAAATGTCCATCAGTAATAGAATGGATAGAAAAATTGTGATACATTCATATAATGGGATTATATACCCAGTGAAAATGAATTACAGATATAGGTACCAACCTGGATGAATCCCCAAAACATAATGTTGAGGAAAAGAAACCAGTCATAGAATATATATAGTGTGATTCAACTTACAAAATGGAAACAGGTATATCTAAGTAATGTATTACTTTAGGATAATAAGTACATAGATGAAAAAAATGGAAAGAAAAGCAATGTGACCATTAACACTAAATTCAGGATGATGGTTACCTCTGTGGTAGAAGCACATGATCAGAGTGGACCTATAGTGGCCTTCTGGGACATGGTAACTATTTTGTGGCCAGAGTGGTAGACACATGTGTGCTTAAACCATACATACATGTTTATGTATAGGTTGTTTACAATTACTGCTTTTATGTTGAAACAGTAAAAGAAAAACATCAACCATGACCAAAAAGTTGCAGTAAAGTTTTGGGGACACAGCCAGATAGCAAGAAGCAAAGAAAAAAGCAGGTGGTAATGGAGCTCATTTATTGCAGTAAGTCTGGCAGTGGTGGGAGAGAGAGAGGATGGTAGTTCAAAAGTGTAGATAGGGTGAAAGGAATGCTTTATAGGCTGATGAAACCTGAGTCTACTGAAAGATTGAGAGGAAAGATTCTACAGGAAGGGATACACTGAAGATGTTAAGAACACGAGGGGGTTAAAAGATGAGGCAGGAACCTGGAGGATATGAGAAGAGACAGAATTAAGAGTAAAGTGTAGAGGATTATAATAATGGAGAAGAGGAGGATATTTCTGTCCTTTTTTTTTTTTTGGCCACGCCACACGTCTTGTGGGATCTTAGTTCCCCAACCAGGGGTTGAACCTGGGCCCCTGGCAGCGGAAGCGCGGAATCCTAACTACTGGACTGCCAGGGAACTCCCGATATTTCTTTCTTAGATACAAAAGAAAAGCAGAAGGTGATGAAAACAGGAGAAATGTAAAGTGATGAGGAAGGAGGTGGTGGGGCTCAAATAAGCTTTTCTTAGTAATCAGAAGGTAGTCATTGTCAGAAAACAAAAACAGCAAAACAGAAATAAGACCGGAAAGTTCTGGACAAGAGAAAAGATTGGGATTATGCAATGAGGAATGTGACAGAGAATCATTAGAAGTGAATCCAAGGACACCAGTTATAGTGAAGGCCCAGCTGAGAGACAGCTGAAATTTACGTGGAGTTCAAGAATTGGCAAAGTCCTCATCTCCCAGGAAGTTCTGTTTCTTTCTTCACAGTCACCAGTCAAGGATCAAATATGCAAAGGTTTCCTCTCTTAAACAGTTCATACTTCCCACATTTGCAAGGTTTGAGGCTTTTCAACTCCTTTCAGTGCCCAGATCATATGCTACCTTCCTTTACATTTCCCACCTCTCAAACCCAAAAGCAATAATCTATGACTTCTATTTACTACTGCAACACATTTGATACTTCAATATTTTGTAGGAAGGAGGAAAGAGGTAAAATTGAGCTACAACAGACACAAACATACTGTGCTAAGTGAAAGAAACCAGACTCAAAGGGTACATCTATAGATTCCATTTACATGACATTTTAGAAAAGGCAAAACTGAAAGAGACCATCAAAAGGAATGAATAAACCTCTCTGATTTACAAATGAGAAAAATAAAAAATATACAGAACCACTTCCACTGAAATAATTAAGTTGGATAGTAATTGAACCCACACTGAAATTTAGACCTCCTTGCCTCTCTTCCCATTGCTCTTTCTACTATACCATCCTACAACCAAGGAGTCCAACTCAACACTTGAATGGCAAAGAATAGTAACTAAGCGACTAACCAGTCATTGCACCAAGGTCAGGCTCATAAAGAGACAGCAGATGATGAGGTATAAGAATTCTGAAACTTTGTTTTCTTTTCTACCTCACAGCTTGTTACTCCAGCTATTTTACTTTACAGTAAAATTTTTTTAATGGATCAAATCAAATTTTAAAGTTCATGAGAAATAATACCATATTGAATGAAGACAACTTTTAGCAAAATATGTCTCCAAGACACATCACACACATCAAATGTTAACAGTAGATACACGAATCTAAATTTTTCAAATTTGCTATCATGAGTATTACAATTAGTGGTAACAAATTTTTGCTCAATTTCATTTTTCCTAAAATAAGCTTCCTTTCAATTTATCCTTCAATGTTGTCTCCAAAGCAACATGTCTAATGTGATCTGTCTCTTAAAAAAGACTGACTTCTGCTTTTTAAAATTCTATCCAGGAGTGCCTTTATTTTTTTTTTTTTGGCAGAGGGAGGATAGTCTTCTCATTATCCTAATCCTGTTGTCATTTCTCCATAAATGAGAATGGTATCTATGCCCTCTGAAATTTTATTTTTAAAATGTATAAATAGGGGAAGAAACACAACATACTAGGGAAGAAAGGACAAAGAAAGGAAGAGAGGAATGAGGAGGAAGGAGGTTAAGGTGATACCCTCACAACAGGATTAAAAGGCAGATCCTCTCCACCATCTTTTTTTATCACTGACAGTCTAAGTTATTCAACATCCAGCCTAGAATCTGTTTTCTTTAGGAGGATTTTAAGGGTCAACCTAACTATAAATTATAAACGATCTTTCCCATACTATAACTCCTAAACAAAGTAGTTGTTTTTTTTAAACTGTATACAGCTTTTATTTGCTTAGTAAACCAGGCCTGCACAGTACAATAGTGTACTTACCTAAAGATAATATTAAACTATCACAAAGTATAAAATTGAGTCCCTTTTTTAAACTGAAGTATAGTTGATTTGCAATATTGTGTTAGTTTTGGATGTACAGCATAAAGATTTGGCGTTTTTACACATTATATTCCACTACAGGTTATTAGGTATAATTCCTTCCTTGAGCTATACAGTAAATCCTTGTTGCTTATCTATTTTATGTATAGTAGTTTGTATATATGAATCCCATACATATTGAGTCCTTAATGCTTAAAGCAATTTTAAAAATATGTTCCTTTCCTTTATTTTTATTTTTTAAATTAATTTTTATTGGAGTATAGCTGATTTACAATGTTGTGTTAGTTTCTGCTGTACAGCAAAGTGAATCAGTTATCCATATACATATATCCACTCTTTTTTAGATTCTATTTCCATATAGGTCATTATAGAGCACAGCCTAGTTTTTCAGTAAGGATATTTAATCCTTATATATTTTCCAAATAGATAAACACTTTGAGGCCTCAAAATGAAAACTTACAGTAATATTACATTTTAATTATCTCTTCAGGATCTAGTTATATCTAAACGAAATCATGATACTTTAAAAAGGAAAAAAAAAATCTCTTTTTTCTAATGTCAGTGACCTCAGATTTTTTTTTTGCTAAATGCATGGGTTTGTGAGGTAGAACACAAATAAGAATAAAGTACTGTCACTGCCCTCAAGTAAAGCAAGGCAGAATATGGTATCTGCTTTAAGAAAGGTGCAAAGTGCTTTGAGAATTCCAGTGTGGCTAAGAGGGAGAAAGGAGATTTTAAAGGGGGTCCAGGGTTACAGAGTGAGGCATGAACCATCAAGGTGAGGAAACTGAAAATCAAATGGTTCAGATGCAAACATACTTCATTACTACCCATTGTTCATCTCATTATTACAAGACATTCTGACCATAATACAGAGGGAAAAGCACAAAGACACTGTTGGCGAAAAGAAAAAAGAGAAAAAAAAAAGGGAGGATTCAGTTTCTAACATTATTTCCTGAGGAAAAATGAATGCAGAGTTGTTACTTTAAAAGTATATTATTCAACCCATTAGTAGGCTCTAACATTAAAAAAAAAAAAAGGAAAATAACAAGTGTAACAAGGATGTGGAGAAACTGGAAACCTTGTGCACTGATTGTGGAAATATAAAACAGTTCAGCTGCTGTGGAAGAGTCTGGTGGGTCTTCAAAAGGTAAACATAGAATTATTATATGACCCATCAATTCCACTGTAGGTATATACCCCAAAGAATTGAAAGCAGGTACTCAAATAAATCCCTGGACATGAATGTTCATAGCAGCACTATTCATAATAACCAAAAAGTGGAAACAACCTAAATGTCCATGAACAGATGACTGCATAAACAAATCATGGTATATCCATACAATGGAATATTATTCAGCCACAAAAAGGAATGATGTATTGATACATGCTACAATATGGATGAACTTGGAAAACATGCTAAGTGAAGGAAGGCAGACACAGAAAGTCACACACTGTATGATTCCATTTATAAGAAATCTCCAGAAGAGGTAAATCCACACAGACAGAACACAGATTGATGGCTGCCAGGGGCCTGGGGGGAGGGGAAAATGGAGAACTAGTACTTAATGGTTTCCTTTTGGGGTAATGAAAACATTTTAGAACTAGATAGAGGTGGTGGTTGCAACAACATTGTGAATTACTGAATGTCACAGAATTGTTCACTTTTAATGGTTAATTTTATATTATATGTATTTCACCTCTATTAAACAAAACCAAAAATGAATCTGCGGCTGCAGGACAAATCTGACGGTACAAATCTTACTGCCCTATCAGTTCCCCTGCCTATAGCAGCCAGCCTCACCTGTCTAATCAGCCACTTATACTCCACTACAGGCCAAGTAAAAAGAGAGTTACCACCTCTAGTGGAACTGTGTATGAAAATAAGAATAAATTTCTTGAATGAGAGATTCTGGAACATGGGGTTTATAAAAGCTATTTTTTCAGCACTAGGCAGCTATATTTTGGATAATACCTACTATATTTTAATCTGTAATGAAAATCATATTACATGTTACTACTTCAATTAAACCTATACAATAAAGAAAAAAATACATTTTTCATATTTTTGTCAGTAAATTTAAGGCAGTCAATGTGAAACTTAACAATAGTTAAATTTCATAATAATCAAAAGAGAAAAGTTTGATTTTTTAAATGTGAAATAAAAACAAACAAAAAAAACCAGTTAAATTTCAGATGTCCTACAGGAAATAAGGACAATATCTGTGCCTGTCACTACATTACCTTGATAAGTAGCACAAATTCCAAATGAAGTTCACAGTAAGTCAGGCAACCATTGGGCATAATTAACACAAATAGCAGCTGAAAGATCTTCAAGGAGAACTTAGCTTCTACTAGTGTGTGTGTGCACGCGTTTTTTAACAAGTGAGCCACAATAAAATGGGAGGAATCTGGGATAATGGAAATCCAGAAAGAGCATTATTTAACAGCTATAGAAAAAGTCTATGTTACTACAAAACAAGATGCATAATCAGAACTGATGCTATAGATCATCCATGGGATGGATGATTATTACATATCTGTCAAAACTTTCCACTGCTGTTGTATATGCTTCATCCCCTAAGAAATGGTATATGTTTTACTTTTTCTGGTTTTTATGTATATGACTGCACATCAGTAATGCACCATAAGATTCCTATAAATGGTTGATATTTGTTGAATTAAGTCTATCAGGATGAAAGGTTCTATTTAAACAGAATTTTATTAGCTCCATTCTTAAATGTAGAAAAATGACTAGTGACCTACCAGCTATTGAGATCAAGTCTTCTTCAAATAACTCAAACATGTCACATAACAGGAATACTCTAGGGACCCAGAAAAACAAATAGAAAGTCCTTATTCTAAAATTCTAATATCATAGCAACAATTTTGTTTACAAAAATGTAGCAAACATTTGCTCTTTCTCCTGCCTTATATCTCTTGCCTTATATACTCCATCTTTCTCCTGCCTTATAATCTAGTCAAACGCTCCTTATTCATCTTTACCTTTAAAATGTGAGCCAGGTAAATGGTGGCAGTTTCCTGCCTTCTTTGGAAACACAAAAAGTCCCTGAAAAGCTGCAGTAAAGCTCATTATCCTGACTTTATCTGATGTCAGGGTTCCTAGCTTGAATTATAACCCTCTGCTACCAATCCTTCTTATATTGTTTATTTATCTGGATGAACTACCTATTCCCAGACTTCTTTAATTACATTCCATTCCCTGGTTTCATTTTCCCAATATCACAAGGCCATCCCTAACTGCCTATGTTCCTAACCCTATTTAGAGTACTTTCTTACCTTCCCTTCTACCTAAAAACTTATTATCTATATTCATTATCTATAACTTATCTTTAACTCCCTCACCCTCCCATTTCTCTACCTTAAAAAAAAAAGATGGTGGAGGGAGGGGGCTTCTTCTACTCCAAGCTACTTCATTTACCAATGCTTTGAAACCCAACACCTCCCTTCTCCTTAGGAACTTTGATTCCTGAATCATCCATCCTTTCTCTACCACTCCCCTCCTACTGGTTCTTTCCTTAACATATAAACAGACTTGACCTCCTCTCCCATTCTTACCTTCCTTTTATTTAATATAGCACCATCATATTCAGACTCATAATAAATACTAATTATTGAGCACGTACTGAGTTACACATCTACTTGCTTTCAACACCAATTCTATGCAACGGATTATTATTATTTATTTCCATATTACAGCTAAGGAAACTGTGGCACGGAAGGAAATAATGTGCCCAAGGTAATATAATTAGTAAGTGAAAGAACTAGGATCTGAATCCAGATGGTTTGGTTCCAGGGCCTAAGCTCTTAATCACTGTGTTACACATCTTGTCATGGAGCTTCTATTAAAAGACTTGCCTACATTTATCTTTCCCCTGCCTCAACTATTCACTTCTCTATCCACAGCAATTTCTTTCCCTACCACTTACCTAAAACCTTTTAAAAAGTTCCTATTATATAGAACGGATAAACAACAAAGTACCACTGTATAGAACAAGGAACTATATTCAATATCCTGTAATAAACCATAATGGAAAAGAATATGAAAAAGAATATATCTGTCTAACTAAATCACTTTGTTGTACAGCAGGAATTAAAACAACATTGTAAATCAACTATACTTCAATAAGATAAATTTTTTAAAAAAAGTCCCCAGTAACTAACTGTCAAATCCAAAGGTCACATTTTAAGCTTCTTATTTCTCCACCTCTTTGCAAGACTTGATTACACTGAATACTAACTCCATAAACTTTGCTGTCGGGTTAACATCTGACCTCCATGGTTGTTCTTTCTTAGCCTACTTAAGCACTGTCCAAAGGAAATTTATGTGATGATGGAAACGTGTTATATATGTGCTATCTAATATGGTAGCCACTAACCACATGTGGCTACTGAACACTAGAAGAGTGGCTAACACAACCGAATTTTTAATTTAATTTTAATTTAAACAGCCACATGCAGCCTGTAGCCATCCCACTGGACAGTGCAGGGCTACTTCATGGGCTTTTTTCCCTCTGTCTGCCCTTTTTATGTTGTAGAAGAGCTCTGCCCTTGGTCCACTCTCATCGCAGCAGTATCCCCCTGCTAAGTACTTCCACACCTATCTAAATAGCCAGATTTCTTTCCCCAGGAACATATCTCTATCTTCAATTACTCACTTCTTCACCTGCAAGTACCATAAGGCACCCAAAACGCAAAATCTTCAAAACAATGTATCACCTCATTGTCAAGTCTACTCTGGGCTCAGGCAGTCCCTGCTCAGGTAATAGTGCTACACCTATCCCAGTCCAAAGCCAAAGAGAGGTATTCATTTTAGATTACTCCCTTTCTTGCTTGCTTTTTTTCACTCCCTCTCAATCTCCTCTCTTCCTCTTGCAAATGCTCATTAAATCTGACCCCTGGCTTCTACTGCTACTGCTTTAAGCTAGAATGGATATAATCGAAAGAGTAATGGGGTCTAGTTTTTTTGCTTCAAGCGAGATGTAAAGTATAACATGGCTGGAAAAATCTTTTATACTTGTTAGAAAAAAAAGAACACACAAAAGTGACGATAGGAAACTAAACTGTTCTGTAAGGAAGAAGGGAGAAAATTATAGACAATCTCATAATCTGTGCCTAAAGCAGCCTTTTAGAAACAAATCCTCTTATAAATATTCTGAATTCTATTGGTAATGAATAAAAATGAAATGGATACTACCTTTAAAATCTTAATTTTTGTTACTGGGTTATCACTTGGTGAAAAGATCAATTGCTCATTCACTCATTTAACAAAAGTATAATCTTAATTCAAATGTCACTTAGTATTCTCAGAAGCTCAGTAATTATGGCTCTCTGCCCCATATACCAAAATAACAACAACAAAAAATTCCCCACATGCACCAAAGGGCAGGGCCAGGGCAAGTTTCTCATTAGGTAGTGGTCGGAATCTCTTAGAAGCCACGTACTTTAACCGACATCTATCAAACCAAACACTAGAGGAGAGCCATCTTTCCTGTAAGTGTTTGACTTTCTGCTTCTAGACTACCAAGAACAGAGTAATATATGCTCCACCATGCTCCTGAGGCTCTATAAGTGCTCCAGTCAGTTTCAATGACCCGTGGAACTACCCACTATTTAAAACATCATTATGAAGGAAGACCAAGAGAAATTAGTATCAGTGTTGGTATTTCCACCCTGAGGCTTATAAAAGCACTTTGGCCAGTGCAGAATGCAGTCCACATAGTAAAATATGTAATAAACTTAAAATTAAAAAAAATAATAATAGTAATAAGAATGTTAGTAATAACCCCTGGATAAATGTAAGTTCAAAGGAAAATAGCCCCGTGGAGTCTGAAATGTACAATGGGTCTACTTTGTTTTGATAAGAACTTTATCTGAGGCCTGTTCTTCAGTGAATTTCTGAGGCTTCTCCTGAAAATGCTGGTATTTCATCTAGAAATGTTTTCCAAAACTAGCGCTTTTTAAAAACATCAAGATTCTTCAATTACTATGAAAAATGGCACATATATTTACTGGTACCCTGGTATTTCAACATCCTTTGTCCTCATCTTAGAGAAAATGATGTCTGATCATGTTCTCTTAAGAATATAACTTCCTAATATTAGCCATGGGACTAAGTCCCACAGAACAGATACATCATTGGTTGTATTTTTGGAATACCATTTCATAAATGTATATTAGGTTACATTAATAAATTTCTTTAGCTTTTTCAGTTGCCAAAAAGATCTTCATATCATTCTGGGAAAAAAATCATTTGAATGAAAAATCAAAACAAGGTCAGGATAGGGAGCCTTAGCTCTACCATAATTCAGGTTAAAAGAAAGACTTATAGTTAACTGACCACAAACTCAATGAATCAGCAGGTTAAAGCCGAGTCCTCCTAAAACCGAGTCCTTGTCTGGTTACAAGGTGAGTCAGTTGTTTTAAAATAAAACAACTTTTAATATTTCAAAACAGTTAAATATTATCAGAAAAAATAACATTTTAGATTTTAAAAGTTTAATCTGATGTCATTTTTACCTTTACTAACTATAAAAAATTATAATAAGCCAACAGTAAGTTTCAAAAAATAACAATAATAAGCCGATGGTAATGGCAGTAGCTGCACTAAAGTCTGTAATACTAATACTAATTCTGAGGATGACTAAACGATAAAGTATTTAGAAATAACGTGACACAATGGGACAAATCTGGGACAAATCGGAAGGAATTAGAAATCTTCAGTGAAGATTTCTTCCTCCCATTTTAGCTTTTACTGTTCCGTCATCCTAAACATACACTTCCTACTACCATCACATTTAGATCCTACCCAGTTTCAAGGTCCAGTTTAAGCTCTACCTTCCTCAAAGCCTTCCCTGATCCTCCCAGCTAGAAATGATTTCTCCCTACACTGAATTCTCATGGACTCATGTACTACTTCTTACGAATATTCTATTACATTTTCATATGTGTTTTCTCTATAAGATAAATTTCTTGAGAATAAATTTTTTATTCAACTTTAGTGATCCTACTGAGTATACAGTACAGTGTCTTGCACACTGGAGACAAAAGGAACAACATAGCTCAAAGGATAAGAGGATGGCTCTGCTCACTTTTATAGATATGTGTTTACAAATATGTGTGACTTTTGTCAAGGGACTAAACATCTAAGCCCTGATGTATAAAAGGAAAAATATAATGCCTCATATGGTTGTTATAAGGAATAAATGAGACAATCTATACAAGTGCTTAACACATCTAGTAAATACTTAATGAATGACAGCCACTATTATATTAGATTATTACAATTATAATAAATTGTATTTTATAATATATTAGTTTATAATAAATGTCAAATAAATGAAGAAGGCTTAGAATAGGGCAATGACTTCCAGAAGAGCTTTCATTTTTAACAGATGAGGAAAATCATTTTAATCTGTGTTACTGCCAAGGGCAGAATTCAAAAGAGTATAAGATAACAGAGTTGCACAACATCAGAATAGCATACATTAACTGTTCCTTGTCAATGGATGAGTCCAAGCACAGGGTAGATGACCATTTGTCAGGAATACTGATGAAAGAAGTTTGCCCTTTGATTATGAAGTGAGCAAGGCTTTAAAATTTGTCTAACATTTTTTACATTAAATGCTTTGGTTCTTCCTACTGATGTTTACAAAACTTTATACAACTTCTTTACTTTTTCAGCTGTCACCTATAATAAAACTGATCAGATTTAATTTAAGACAAAGTACTGCGGCAGGCAGAATAGCCACTCAAAGATGTCCACATCTTAATCCCAGAAGCTGTGAACAGTTTACCTTACATGGTAAAAAAGATTTTGCAGATCAGGTCAAGTCAAGGGTCTTGAGATGGGCAAATTATCCTTGATTATCTAGGTGGACCCAGTGTAATCACAAAATGGTCTTTGTAAGAGAAAGACAGAGGCAGGAGACTCAGAGAAGATGTGATGATGATGGAAACAGGGGTCACAGAAAGAGAGAGGAAGAAAGACAGACAAAGACACTTTACTCTGGCTTTGAAGATGGAGGAAGAGGCCATAAACCAAAGGATGTAGGTAGCCTACAGAAGGTAGAAAAGGAAATAAATTCTCTCCACAGAGCTTCTAGAAGGAATGCAGCCCTTCCAAACCCTAATTTTAGGACTTCTGACCTCCAGAGCTTTAAGATAATAAATTTGTGTGGTTTTACCCAGCAATTTCACTATTAGTTATACAACCCAAAGAACTGTGCACCAATGTTCACTGCAGCATTAATTCACACTGGCTAAAAGGCGGAAACAACCCAAGTGTCCATAAACAGATGAATGGATAAACAAAACGTGATATAAACATACAATGGAGTATTATTCAGCTACAGACTGCATAACATAAATGAACTTGGAAATATGTCTAGTGAAATAAGTCAGACACAAAAGAACAAATATTGTATGATTCCACTTATGTAAAGTATCTAGAATAGGCAAATTCAGAGACATAAGCTGCAGATCTATTTTCTTTAATTAGAGCCGACCCTCAAGAAGCTTTTTATTTATTTTAATCAATTCCTTAAAGGTAACTATGTCAAAACTCATTCACTTGACTCAAACCCTCAAATTCACTTCATTCAAAATCTTTGAGGCAGTATGAAATAATGAGAGGAAGGGGATATAAGCATACATATAGCTGATTCAACTCACTGTACAGCAGAAACTAACACAACACTGTAAAGCAACTATACTGATAAAGAAAGAAAGAAAGAAAAAAGAAAGAAAGAAAGAAAGAAAGAAAGAAAGAAAGAAAGAAAGAAAGAAAGAAAGAAAGGAAGGAAGGAAGGAAGAAAGAAAAAGAAAGAAAGAAAGAAAGAAAGAAAGAAAGAAAGAAAGAAAGAAAGAAAGAAAGGAAAGAAAGAGAAAGAAAGAAGGAAAGAAAGAAAGAGAAAGAAAAGAGAGGAAGGAAGGAAGGAAGGAAGGAAATGAAAGGCTCACGGTCTTTGCAATCACAAATTACTAAACAGTTGTGAATTTATTTCCCTTATCTGTAAAACAGGCATACTACTACATACCTTATATATATAATAAAACAGCTAGCTATGCACATATAAGTAAGAATTCAACAAATGGTAACTGTTGCCATTATTATTACTATTATCTCTGCCTTCCTGTCAGATGACCACCTCAACAACTTTTAACAAGAAAGGAGAAAAATGGAGCAAATCTAATGTGAATTATTCCTCATTTTCCTTCTCCCTTCCACCTCAATTTTCTGTCATTGTTTGACCTTACCTTTTTCTCCCCAATATAAAAAAATGGTATATCTTTTTCCATTTTCAAAGTTAACCCACCATTCTGTACTTTTGAACCTAACTCTTTCCCCTACACCTCAGTTCCATCAGTTGTTTTTCTTTAATTCCTTTCTCTCTGGTGGTTCCTTCCACCTGGCCTATGAACATACTCAAATTTCCTCAAAGAAATACCACTATGGCACTTTTCTACACCTCCTCTTGAATTACCATAATCCATCCTGAATCTGTCATCTACATATCTGTCTCATCTCTAACAGACTGCTAACTCTTCAAAGACTGAGTGTATCTCATTTATTTGCACTAACATCTTTTAATAACACCAAGTATCATATTTTACATATAGGACAGGCACAGACTTAATAAATAAATTAACAACCTAAACAACAGATTTTCTGTGAACACATAAGGGCTATTTGACAAAAGTGCATTGTCAGATTTAGTTGCTCAACCTAAATAAATCATTCTGGCTGGAGAAAGGCAAAGAAGTAATGTATCAACACAATCTTAAAAAATTTTATAACACCATTCTCTTAAAATGCCACAAATCAAAAATTATTTTTCCTGAAATGTTTAAAATTGTTATAACCTACACAAAAGTATTCTGAATCCAGAAAATGTGAAACTTCAGTTTTATTATAATGCTAAGGGTTCTTTCCATTGAAAACTTTGTTATTCACAAACCAACAAAAACTAAGAACTCATATTTTTTTACAATTAAACAATCTGAGGTTGTTATATTTTTAAATAGAAATCAATTTATAAGCATGTAATTATCTGAATAAACTGTAATTTTATTTTATTTTATTATTTTTTACTTTATGGCTGCACTGCGTGGTGTGTGGGATCTTAGTTCCCCATCCAGGGATTGACCCCACGCCCCCTGCAGTGGAAGCACGGAGTCTTAACCACTGCACCACCAGGGAAGTCTCAATAAACTGTAATTTTACATCTAACGTATCAGACATGGTAATTTAGTATGCAAGGTGGAACTCAAATGTATTTTTATCTTCCTAAGCTAACCACCTGACATCAGTGGGAGACGCTAAGAACACAGGGACAGACCCTTAACATTTGAGAAAATGACATTCAAGGTTATCCTCAAGTGAATGTAAAAGCCTATAACATGGAAGTAATTTGTAATTTTATAAAGGCAACAGATGCTTCAGTCAACATACAGAAAGTGAGCTACCACGCTCTAGAGTTAGGATGGCTGATCATCTCATGTTTGATCCAGCTTCTATTATTACTGCATTTAGCAGTAATTCTTGTGAAAAAGGAATAAAAATTTTCTCTATTTGTAAAATCAACCACTATTGCTGGTGATGGAAATAAAAAAGTCTAAGAAAACACTAGTTCTCAGCCACAAAATCAGAGTTTTAGAGACATGAAAATGTAAAATTAAAAAATTTTTTTAAAAAAGTAAAATATCTAAATTGATAGTGCTTAGCTATGGTGGGAGTGAGTCTGCCACACACTCCATATTAAAACAGGGCAAGAAATTCCTGAAACTGTTTCAGCAAGTGTCCTAGCTAGAATTTATCTCACATAGCTCCATAAATGGTTTTAGACTGAAACACACATAAATAAAGCGTTGTTTAAGTTTTCAATTTTACTTTATTACAATTCACGGGAGAAATCATATGCAGGGTGTAAATCCTGATCCTGTCTTTATTTCCTGGCTGGTTTTGTGCCTCAATTTCCTATTCCTTGAAATAATACCTAACTTGCAGGGTTGTCATAAGAACTCAAACTAAAATCAGGTAATGCATACAATGCTTAAGATTTTTAAAAACATGTCATCAGGGTTTTATTAAATGTGGTGCTCAATAAATGATAGCTACTGAAACTTCTATTATAGTGATGGATTCCCAAGGAATCTGACATAGTGGACATTTTCTGCGTTCTCCAATCATTATGAGTCTCTTTCTCTCCCCTAAGAAATATATGCCTCTTCTCTGAATCTATCTGCTCTTTAGGCATCGGTGTCCTGCTCACTCTCTTCTACCATCTTAATGAGATCAACTGCCCTACTTCTCTCTGCAAACAAATCCCATACCTAAGTTAGGCGGCCAAAATACTAGCAGAGGGGGACTTCCCTGGTGGCGCAGTGGTTAAGAATCTGCCTACCAACAGGGGACACAGGTTCGAGCCCTGGTCCAGGAAGATCATGCCATGGAGCAACTAAGCGCGTGCGCCACAACTACTGAGCTTGTGCTCTAGAGCCTGCGAGTCACAACTACTGAGGCCTTGCGCCACAACTGCTGAAGCCTGTGCCCAGAGCCTGTGCTCCACAAGGAAGAGTAGCTCCCACTCACCACTACAGAAAGCCTGCGTGCAGCAGTGAAGACCCAACACAGCACCCTCCAAACAAAAACAAAAAACCAAACAAACAAGAAAGCAAAATACTGGTAGAGGGACTGCTGCTACAAAAAAATGCAAGGCAGAGCCCAAACAGGGGACTGAAAGGAGACTGGCTGACACTTCAGACAGAACAGAATGCTGCCCTTCCCCTTCTCAGGATGTATTTACAGCAGCCTATTTACAGCAGTCTACCTGGCTAGCCTCAGTTAGAGTAACTTGAGAGACACGTTAAATACAACAGGAAGCCCCCAATGTTTGTTTCACATAAGGAGGCAGGTACGCTTTAGAGATTAAAAGATTAACAAGTATCTCTAGGTACAGAAAAATTTTAAACGAAAGGTATGTAGGCAGAAAGCTGCTATATTGGTTCAACTCATCTACTTCAAATTAAAAGGTATTGTGGTCAGCAGGGGTGGAAAACAAAGACAGTTTTCAAGAGTGACTCTCATTTTTACTATTTCCCATAGTCAGGCATTTTTAAAATGACGAGTCAAAGAGGCAACCCTCTCTGCTGGTAAAAACCTAGTGAAACTATTTACTTTCTGGGTATCCCTGCCCATAATGCCCTTCTTAAATGGTTAAGTATTTTAATTTATGCCTTTACCAGAAACTGGGGAAGTCCCTGCACCATCTCTGGCAGATGATAAAGACACAGTCAAATGTCAAGAGTATGGGCTGTGGAGGCAACCTATCCTTTACGGACTCACCTTCCTCCCATGGGGGCCTCAGTTTCCTCATTTTTAAGATATTTTCTCCTGATAAAGGGTTTAATCAAGTGTAAATTATTTTTTAAAAAATTACCAAATAAAAGGATGTATTAGAAACAGGTGTGTGTTTTTATCTACTTATAATATCATAACTTCTATACAATTTATACTGAATGTGGGTTAAGATTTCCTATTTTGATTAACACCTACTAACAAGAGCAACTTTTTTACCGAATGGCTACTCTGCAACTGGCACCTTGCTTAACACATTTCCTTTAATACTCACAATGACTAACAAAATCTATTATCCCTATTTTATAGGTGAACAAATTAAGTCTTTTTCAAAAAGACTGGGGAAACTGCCTAAAGTTACACAGCTAGTAAGTGGCTAGTAATTCATACCCAGAACTAACTGACCCAAAGGACTATTCTCTCAACTACTCTGTAGTTTCTCTGATATATGGTACCAAAAGATGAAACAATCTGTAGAAGCTGTTAGATAATCTTAAGTAAATACAATCCCAGTCCCTGCAAATACTAACTTATATTTGACAACTCAATACTCCAATTGGTCTTTATTCACTGAATACAAGTCATAGTTAAATGAGAAGTTTCTTCTTATAACTCTATTACATCTAATTAAAAAGCTGGATCTTTTAATTAGAACGATCTCGTACCTGTGTTGCCATCTCCACTCTCCATAGATGGTTTGCTGGTTTCTGACGGATTGTTCATTCTTGAGTCTGCAATAAATCACAGAATAAGTTTTTAAAAAACTGGGATGTGGTTATGGAGGTAAAATTGTGGCAAAGGAAAAGGTTAAGAGTATTGACTAATGTTACAGTCCTACAGTTCAAGGAGAGATGGAGTCAACACTAAAACACTGAAAACTATAATAAAATTTTATCTGAAAGAAATTCAGGATTCCCTTAACTCTGAAGTGATCCGCAAATAAATTGTCTTTCTAAAGAACTTTAAGATACTTCCAAAAGAGATAGCAGAAATCTAACCTGAAAAAAAATTATAACAGAGAGTCTAATATAAAAAAGAGGAAAAATACCACAAAGTTTGGGCAGGGAGGCGGAGAGAAGTACCTCACAAAGTAAAATATGTTATTCCCAAATAAAGTTTTTTGTTTCATAAGTAAAGATATTAATTAATTATAACCTAAATAATCCACTGGTAAACTTGATAACAGACTGGCCAATAGCTCAATCGAACAGAATAAAAAGAAAACATGTCTAAGAAAAATATCTCCATATTTACGCCCTCCCCCAAACCAACTAAATATGCATCAAAGTGAGAATATATCAAATTCATACTTCAGTCATAAACCAAGAAGCTGGACTAACAAGGCATAACAGATACATCTGATAACTGCAAAATTAAATCACAACCACACCCACTTAAAAATTATACTGCCTTGATATCCTAAATGAACAGTCATGGTAATAAGTTTTCATCAAGCAATATTAAGTATCCTAGAAGAAGTGCAAGAGGAAAGACAAGTCTGCTTTTCTTCTACCTCTTCTAAAGGGTAAAAATTATACATTTAATATACATCTTATTCTACTTCTCCTGTGAACTCAAACTTAGCATATTTATAATCAAAGAAGTTTACTATCAAGCAAGTTCTATCTTTTCCCTCAATGGGTTAAGAACCATTTAACTATAATTATCAGCAGAGAATAATACTTAAACTATGTTACATTCAATTTTTTGACTGAAGAGCCCATTTTGTCATCTGCTTAAATGTTTAACTGGAAAATCAAAACAATCATCAGTAGTCTCAACCATGCTGTCCATAGTTATTTTATCCACATGCATAACTGATGAGAAAGAATCAAGAATCCTTCTCTCATAAATTTCATTTCCAACCTGGAAGCTAATAGCTTTTCTAACACATTTTTTGAAACAAACGCTTGCCTTGTGGGCTTTAGCAGTTCTATCATATCCTTGTTTTGTTCTTCAGATGTTCAAAGGGTTCAAATTTGTATGTCTGTGGTCGTAAATGAGGGTAGTTCTATAACTTCCTTTCCCCTACCATCCAGAAAAATTTAAATATCATCTGAAAGCATACTAGGGTTTGAAAGGAACAGGTGCACAGCTTACTAAATATCAGCTTTCTGAATGACTTAACCAAAATCTTATGAAAATCAACAAAAATCACAACAAATGTAATAGAATATACCACTAAGCATACATGCTGCTCAATACTTCCTTTAGAATGTATTTTAAAAGAAAGTGGGAAAAAATGATGAACCAGTTAACATTCATCAGAAGGGTAACAATTTTTTCCACATACCATAAAGACAAAGCTGTAGGCCTAATTCTTAACAAGTCATGACCTTGTACAACTCATATCCTGATTTCCACATCTATAAATTAAAAATTATGTCACAGGTATTCTATGTGAATCTTCTATACATTTTCTATTAAACTGTCAAGAGTTTAATACACATACACAAAAATAAATAAAACCAAATTCTGATTAACTGTATAACTATGAATGTTGTACACTGGAATGGAATGGAACAATGTTCAAATGATGTTTACTGTGATCTGAAAATAACAGATACAATGTCTAATTCTAAAATATAATGCTAAAAATATTTCAGAAAGGTACTTTCCTTTCCTTTCTTGAGTTCCCAACTTAGTTGATGTAAAGGTAAATACAAGTAAGTTCTTTTTTTGATATCTTAAGTTTTTTTTGGGGGGGGGGCACATTGAACTGACTGTTATGAGTCTAAAACACAGTCTATAGCTTGCTCTTGGATTGAATTCTCAACATCAGTTTGTTATTTTAGTCATTCACCCTTTAAATAGTGGTTTTTATCATGCTGTACGAGTATTACCACTACGTTGGGTTTAGGCCATGTCTTTTAGCTAAAAATTCAAACATTTTTAGAACTATCATTTTATTTTACCCTGAGCAACTGTGATGGTGACGGAGGCAGCCTCAATTTCTCAAGCAGGAAAAATTACATACAGGAAAAAAAAATCATATGTACAGGTTTTGAAACTAAGATATCAAAGTCCTGGAGTTCATACCATCATCTAGAGAGGTAACCAGAGTAACCCAAAGAGGTTTCAACAATTTTGCATATAAACAGAAAAAACTCTACACAAAATATGGCCACCATGAGTCACAGTATGTCTAAAAACCAAGGTGCCTCAATCTATTTTAAATCTTAATCACCAAAGAATTTATATATTCAAGCCACATGCTTCCCTCCCCAAATCTTGTTGTTCTATAGGAAAAACTCTAAAAACAGTCTTTCCAGCACTTAAAAATTGTTTCTTGAAGAAAAGAAGTTGATTTTTAAAAATAAAAAAGGCTAGTATTAGCTAAAATTTAAAAGCAGTTAACAGTTTCTAAAATCTGGAAATTGATCAACAGTCCTATTGCAGTAACCATCCAATTACCTTCTGTATTAGCATTTATGGGAACAACTCTGCACTATGACTCCATCTTATTTTTCACTAGGCATTTTTGGTTTTTATATAAGACATTCATATTCAATATGCAAAACATTTTTTATTAATATGTACATATTACTTAGGTTCACTTTATACCTTGTTTCAGATTTAGACTGTTTTTAGAACTACATGAAATGCTCTCAATAGAAATTTCCAAAAAAGCAAAAATGTCCTCCACTCAAGCTGAAGTCTAAATCCACACTATTTACTGAAAATATCCTCTGAACCAGAAGAGCTAGTGGTAGGGAGGGACCTATTGCAAATTCAAGCAGGCTTGTGCTTTGCAAATGCTTTCCTCCTTCCCGGCTCAATCCACTTCTCCCCCTCCTCCGAGTTGGTTGCATATGCGATTAAGCATTTATGCATAGTCAACCCCACACACGCTATTTCCATATTAAAGCTAATAAGAAAGAACTGTGCTGGTACCCACCTAGAACATAGTCACTGCAGTCCAGCATTGCTGTGAAATCTTCTATAGGTTCAGAGAGTCCAAAGCAAGGAAGAAACAGGTAGCGGTTTGGGGTAGGAGGAAAGAAGGTACTACTATTTCTAACAAATCTACAATATATTCTTAAGAGAACAAGGGTGGGAGGTGGAAAGTGGATTAGGGGGAGAAGCAAAATACAACTTCAGTTACACCATAGCAATCTTCAACTGAATAAGGAAACTTCAGTTGCTCAGAGGAGTTTTAGTCTCTCCTACCAGCTAGGACTGACATTGTCAAGGCAACTGAAGCATGAAAAGTTCCCCTTTTTGTAATAAAATAGAAACAAAGATTGCAGCTGGCAGTTTCCATAATGAAGCTTAATCAGTATGCGCGTGATTAGGGCCTTATGCAAATCTCTCCTCGTTAGCACAGCAGCCAGCACTTTGAAGTCCACGAACAATTCATTTACAGAATACACTGAAAGCACTCCCTGCATAATTTAAATCATTGCATAAATATTTATCAGTCCATTTGCATATTAATTGGCAGTGCATGAAGGGAAAAATTATCTTCTGAGTGCCAGCATAATAATTAGGAGGATAAAATGAGATTTCTTCCAATGGCCTGGCTTCTTGGACCTAACTTGAGATAGTACCGAGGGAGAAGGGAGGGACAGGAGACAGAGTTCTGTTAAAATGCCACTGAAATGACACGTACAAATTAGAAACAACTCTACAGACTTAAGCACCTTTAATCTTATTCCTGCTGGCAACAATGACTTCAGTAATAAGAGGATTTGCAAAAAGCTTTCTACACAACCCAAATAATCCCAAGGAAACAATTAGCAAGGTAGAAGCAGAACACAGGGCTGTCAAGATGGTGCTAGCCTACTGATAGAGAATTTTCCAAATATTAACATATACTGTCAGGGGAAAGTCCTACTTTAAAACGAGGCACCAGAATAAATCCGGAAGCAGTGTAGGATCTACAAAATTATCTTCAAGAGTATGAAAATTCATTATCTACAAATCCTTTTATACTACCAAATTAACAAAATAGATTAGTTGAATGCCACATATCATACAATGTCCTTCCCCCATCAAAATCAATCTAAAGTGTATGACAGTTTGTTATTTACAGTATCAATCATCAAAAAATGGGTCATGTAAATTGTGGAATTAGTATTTGCAACTAAATTTCACTTAATGGATATAGATCTATAGATTCAGAATACTTACAATAGAATATATTTATTTAAAATGAATTTACAAGGTAAAACAACTCAAACATTTTTAGGCATTACCATATAACAACATTCCAATGTAATCATCACAGACAATTGAGGAGATTTACAAATACCCATGAAATAGGCATTATTACCCCCTCTTTAAAATAAGGAACCTGAGGCACAGAGAGGTAAAGTGCCTTATCTAAGGTCATACTAATAATCTGGAGTCAGGATTTAAAACCTGATTTTGCTGACATTAAAATCTGAACTCCTGGTTACTAGTATACCTATGGACAAGTTATACATTTAGGGAACTGAGAGGTATGGGGGGCTTGAATAGCTTATTTTCAGACTAAAATAGCTTATTTTCAGTGTAGTAAGAAAACCAGTAATTGGTGACAACAATTTTGTGTTTAAAAGTCAAGTGTGTATGGATACACAGAAGAGTGCACTAGACTTGAGTAGAGTTCTCAAGGGTATTATTATTCCATTAATAACGGCTTTTATTTAGAATTAATCTTCAATCATGCCAAGTGTCTGATTTTTAAAAATATGTATGTACCTTTTCCCAACATTACAGATGAAATTAAACTCAACATGCATATGAGGAAATGAAAGACAAGATTTCTATAAGGGACCTTCAAAAGATTTCCCTGCACGTCAATAACTTTGTTAGGAACAGAACCAAAAACATTCTTAATTTTTAGATCATCATGCTATTTATATTACTAGTTTTTCTGTATTTTTACAGAACCACAAAATCCATATGAGAGGGTCTGGGGGGAGAAATTTAACAATGACATGTAGTACCTGTGAAACTTTCCCTCTTTGAACCTTCCTTTTCTCATCTGTAAAATCATACTACCTTTTTCATGAAGTTGCTGTGAGGATAAATGTGCTTGTGCTTCTCAGACTAGATCTTGGACTGGAGCATGAGGTAGTTGTGCCAGGGAAGACATCAAGATATAGGATAAACATGGTGCATCCTAAAAACACTGATTTTTATTCAATAATAAGACACAATACTTTATATTAAAGCAATCAAGAATATATTATGGAACAGATTACAAAATTCAAATGAGTTTTTAAGGAAGAATGCATTAGACTATACAACTTCTACTTGATGGGAAAGTATGAGAAGTAATGATGAATGTGACTGAAATACACTGGATGTCATTAAATGTTTTTTTTTTCCTCTTCTGCTTCATCAAATTTTACATTTATTGCCTGCATTTATCATAAAATCTCTCTGCACCTCACCATCTACCTTTTTGTAATGTGTGCAGTAATACCTCTAAACTACCTTTCTTATGCCAATTAGGTCTTTCATACATTAGCTAAGGATGACTTACAGCTACAGCCAGTCACTACCAACTAAGGAGTGTTTGTTGGAAGCTACCTTGCAGGGTAGGACTTCAGTAGTATAATAATCCTCCTCCCCTTCAGGCCAAGAGAGTCCAGGGGCCTCTGCACAGCAGGCCTAAAGCTCACCAAATCATGTAGGCTACTATGCAAAGTGGGACCTCCCTACCCTCTACAGCACACCTCACCATCTTCACTCCAGGAAGAGGGAAGGAGGCAGCACTGAGATGCAGCTATCCAGAGTGATGGGAAGCTTCACCTCACCCACGCTGCTGTTAGATCTGAAAGAGGAAAACAGAATGCTTTTCCCACAAAGTCTCAAATGTTCACTTCATTTGGTCCTCTGTCTGAAATATCAGATTAAAACTTAACCTAAAAAGAATACCCTTTTGAAAAAGGAAAACCATTTCTGGAAGGTTTATAGGATTGTTATTCACACTTCAGCATGAATTAATCCAAGTAAATTCCTTTCCTTTCAAGACCTAGTTTAGGAGTTGATTAGTGAGGTAATGGTTGTTTCCACTGGAAAAAGAGGTCAATAAATATTCTTTTTAAAAAAAAATATTTTTTATTGAAGTATAGTTGATTTACAGTGTTTCAGATGTACAGCAAAGTGATTCAGATATATACATATCTTTCTCAGATTCTTTTCCATTAAAAGCTATTACAAGATATTGAGTATAGTTCCCTGTGCTAAATAGTAGGTCTTTGTTGTTTGTCTATTTTATATATAGTAGTGTGTATATGCCAATCCCAAATTTCCAATTTATCTCCCTCACCAACTCCTTTGGTAACCATTAAGTTTGTTTTCTATGTCTGTGAGTCTATTTTTGCTTTGTAAATAAATTTATCTATAGAATTTTTTAAGTTTCCACATATAAGTGATAACATGATATTTGTCTTCCTCTGACTTTTAAAAAATATTTATTTATTTATTTGGATGTGTTGAGTCTTAGTTGTGGCACATAGGATCTTTGTTGTGGCAAGTGGGATCTTTCGTTGTGGCATGCAGGCTTCTCTAGCTGTGGCTCACAAGCTCCTCTCTAGTTGTGGTGTGCCGGCTCTACAGCACTCGGGCTTAGTTGCCCCATGGCATGTGGGATCTTAGTTCCTCGACCAGGGTCTGAACCCACATCCCCTGCACTGGAAAGCAGACTCTTAACCACTGGACCACCAGGGAAGTCCCTCTCTTTCTGATTTACTTCACTTAATATAACAATCTCTAGGTCCATTCATGTTGCTGCAAATGGCATTATTTCATTCTTCTTTATGGCTGCGTAATATTCCACTGTGTATATGTATCACATTTTCTTTATCTATTCATCTCTTGATGAACATTTAAATTGCTTCCATGTCTTGGCTATTGTAAACAGTGCTGCTATGAACACTGGGGTGCATATATCTTTTTGAGTTAAGAGTTTTCTCTGGATATATGCCCATGAATGGGATTGCAGGATCATATGATAACCCTATTTTTAGTTTTTAAAGGAATCTCCATACTTTTCTCCACAGTGGCTGCACCAATTTACATTCCCACCAATACTGTAGGAGGGTTTCATTTTCTCCACACCCTCTCCAGCAGTTATTATTTGTAGACCTATTAATGATGGCCATTTTGACTGGCATATGTGAATGATGCCTCCTAAGGTTGCAATACAAGGATTTTGGTTCTAAAAAAAAAGGGGGGGGGGGGAGTGTCTACCATTTACTAAAAATTTAGATGGGCAAATACCAAGAATTTACTTTATCAATTTGGCTATTAAGCACTGCCAAATACTAGGAGATCTGAATGATCTTATTTCATAAAAAGCAAACTGAGGCCTAGAGAATGACTCTTAGGTGACACAGCTACTAAGTAGCAAAGAAAGCAGGGGTTGGGGGTTGTATAATAAGGAGGTATGAGAGGAAAGTAAGTAAAATAAAATATGCTGAAATTCTTACCACATGACACTGAGATCTGCAGTTGTTGGTCAATCAAAAAGGTCAGCTTAAATATAAAACTGTTTACACATACCTTAAACATTTCATTTTAACACAAAGCACAAAAAATATACACTCATTCACCAATCTCTTGATGTTGGACTAAAGCCTTTGCTTTAAGTTTGGATCCACTAATTTGAGTTTCCTCTTTTTTCCTGGATAAATTATACTCTTAATATGTACATACTCTAATATTTGCAGTCTCAATTTCTTGAGCTTTGTTTTTCAAGCTTATCACATTTTCACATTTTACATATGTGCATAAAATAAATATTAAAAACTCAAGAAAAATTTCATGAAACAATGCTCATTCCTAGGTGTAATGCACTCTGATATGCTCTAATATATTTCTTTTTTAAAAATTGACTTAAACCTACTAAATTGATTTCATGACCCATGGACTGAAAAACTGCTTTAAAAGATATGTGAAGCAATCTGAGCACAGAAACTTTTTCCTTCTTTCTTACTTTTTTTTTAAAAGAATAATTTATCCCTAATATTTTACAGCTCCCTTGTTCACATTTAATTCAGCAGTATTCTTTTTAGTAATTACTCTTTATCAAATCTTTTCAAAGCATTCAACTTAAGTTTTCATAGAAACATCATTTCTTTTTTCCTTGATTTTTTATAATTATTTAAATTGTGTGATTAAAATAAGTATAAACCAGCATGAAAAGGCTTGAGAGCACAAACAAGTAAATGACTCCTGATATCCATACAACTCGAACAGCAGCAGCAGATATGCACAGACATACTAAGGGCTAAGCATTCAGCATGCTGTAGGGGCATCACCAGTACATTTCAAGCAGGAATTCTCAGGGCATCAGTTAATTACATCAGTCATTTAAGCGGTGGTTTGTTAAGAAAGCTACCACACTAGAAAGCAGCTAGTATTAAGTGGCTCATGCTCTGGTCTCTTCCTTAACCTGTGCTACCTTATTTTACTACAGCCATGCCATAGCTCATTTACTGCTCAATTCAACACTCTGGCATCCTTTCAGTAAACACAGCATCATTACAAAATCCAATCCTGAATTACTTAGCTGTAAAAGCTTAAATCTTGTGTAGCTCTACTAAAGTTTTACCATAAGTTTTTCTGTTGTCTATCTTATCAGCCTGTTTCTTTACTTCTATAACTGTCTTTTATTTGTTCTAATTTAAAGAGCTTTGCAAAGTCATTTATTTCTGTATGAACACATTCCACAAGTATTTACTGAGTGCTGCCAGACACCAGGATAGGAACTGGAGCTACAACGCTGAGCCACAGAACACTTACAATTCAACAGTAGACAGAAATATTAATCATCCAAATATATACTAAACAGTGTGAAAATTCCATGGAGGAAAGTATTGGGTGATAACATGGCTTTAACACAGGCCTACAATTTGTCTTGACATCCTTGGCTAATATTAGAGTTCTCTTTAAGAACTGGAATGTGACTTTTTTTCTGATTCCATTTTTTAAATCCATGAAAAACAGGCTTTGTTTTATTTAAAACCATATGCTTTGTTTATTCCCATCCATCGTTTGAACAATTCTGTTTCATTTCTGATATTGGTAATTTGTGTTTTCTCTCTTTTTATCTCTCTCTTACTACCAGGTTTCATAAATTTGTGTGAAAATACAAGTAACAAGTATCCCTAATTTCTCTATGAGATACGAAATTTAAAGATATAGTCCTTCACTCTACTAATCAACTCAGACTAATCAGATGTTTTTAATATCTCTTAATATTAACAGTACAGTGGCAGTCATTCCATAAACATTTGCTAATTCTCAATCTGTCTGAAATACCGTTCCTTCCCTATATCAGCTAGCGAGAAGTCTATCTATCCTATAAAGACAGGCTCAGAAGTTATGACCTCAGATCATTCCCCTCACTGTCAAGTAACTATTTGTTTCCCTGAAATCCTATAGCAATGATAATACCTCTCTTCTGTTTTTAACTTTCTACTTTGTAATAGCTAGAAATTTATAGGTATTTATGACAGGTCTCAGGTACTCTTCACCCAGTTTCCCCCACTGGTTACATCTTATATAACTAACAGTACAGTACAACTAACAGTACAAATCCAGGGAAATGGTATAGAGCATATGTAAAGTTCTATGCTATTTTACCGTTATATATGTAGATTCATGTAACCACCACTGCAATCAAAATACAGAACTATTTTGTCACAAAGAATTCCCCACTGCTATCCCACTATAGGCATATACAATCCTCTCCCTCTGGCTATTCCTAATCCTTGACAATCACTCATCTGTCATCCATTTTTATAATTTTGTCATTTTGAGATTATACAAATGGAATCATACAGTATATGACCATTTGAGGTTGGCATTTTTTACTCCCCATAATGACCTTAAGATCCATCCAGGTTATTCTGTGTATCAACAATTCATTCCTTTTTATTGCTGAACAGAGTATGGATATACCATAGTTTGTCTAACCATTCACCTGCTGAGGGACTTTTTGGCTGTTTCCAGTTTGGGGTTATCACAAATAAAGCTGCTATAAACACTCACACATGGGATGTACCTAGGATCACAAGCTCCACCCCAGGAGAAAGTATTTGCAAAAGACGTATCTGACTCTCACCTATATTATATAA
This sequence comes from Hippopotamus amphibius kiboko, assembly GCF_030028045.1. NCBI lineage: Eukaryota > Metazoa > Chordata > Mammalia > Artiodactyla > Hippopotamidae > Hippopotamus > Hippopotamus amphibius. Next base: position 138,428,838 of record NC_080188.1, on the reverse strand, counting down.
AGCACATTCATGTACATATTTTTACGTGGACATAAATTTTTATTTCTCTGGCATAAATGCACTGAAGTGAGATTGCTTGGTCATACAATAAGTGTATATTTAATTTTAAAGAAAATTCCAAATATTTTCCAGAATGGCTGTACCATTTGACATTCTCACAATGTATGAGAAATCGTTTCTCTAAATCTACACCAGCATTTGGTATTATAACCTTTTATTTTAGCTCTTTTAATAGGTATGCAGTGATATGTCATGGTGGTCTTAATCTGCATTTCCTCAATGGTGGTGTATGGACCATCTTTTTATATGCTTATTTACCATTCGTATATCCTCTTCAGTGACATGTTTATTCTTTCTTGAATTTTTCTAAAAATGCAAAAATCTCTCCCTTTTTGTTTCTTTTTTTTTGGCCACACCACTTGGCTTGTGGGATCTTAGTTCCCTAACCAGGGATTGAATGCAGGCCCTCAGCAGTGAGAGCATGGGGTCCTAACGATTGGACTGCCAGGAAATTCCCCCCAAATCTCTATTTTCTAACGGATTGTTTTTTTCAGGTTCAGTTTTGAGAGTTCTTTATACACTGTAGATAATAATTCTTTATCAGATATGTGCTTTGCAAATATTTTTCCCCATTGTGGGGTTTGACTTTTCATCCTTTCAATAGTCTCACACACAGAAAAACTTTTTAATCTTGATAAAGTCCAGTTTATCAATTTTTTTCTTTTATGGACTGTGCTTTTGGTGTCGTGATCAAGCACTTTTCACCAAGCCACATGTCCTGAAAATTTTCTTCTGTTTTTATCCTAGTGTGAGGTTTAGGTTAAAGGTTCTTCCCCTCCCACCCAAATCATTTGTCAAAAACTATTCTTCCCCCACTGAACTGCTTTTGTACCTTACTCACAAATCTGTTGGCTGTACTTGTGTGGAATCTGGGTTTCCTATTCTATTCCATTGATTAATGTGTCAATGCCTCCATTAACATCCCGAGGCTTGATTCCTGCGGCTATATAAAAAGTTTTGAAATTAAAGACTGATTCTTCTCACTTTATTCTTCTTTTTCAAAATCTTGTTAGCTATTTGAATTCATTTGCATTCTTGTATGAGTTTTATTTTTTATTTTTATTTCATTTTTTCTTATAAATGTATTTATTTGGCTGCGTTGGGTCTTCATTGTTGTTCACGCACTTTGTCTAGTTGCGGTGAGTGGGGGCTACTCTTCATTGCGCTGCGTGGGCTTCTCTTGTTGTGGAGCATGGGCTCTAGGCTCAAGGGCTTCAGTAGTTGTGGCATTTGGGCTCAGTAGTTATGACTCATGGGCTTAGTTGCTCTGTGGCATGTGGGATCTTCCTGAGCCACGAATCGAACCCAGGTCCCCTGCATTGGCAGGTGGATTCTTAACCACTGTGCCACCAGGGCAGTCCCTGTATTAATTTTAGAATAATCTTTTCTATTAAAAATCTTAACAGGGGACTTCCTAGGTGGCACAGTGGTTAAGAATCCACCGGCCGATGCAGGGGACACAGGTTCGAGCCCTGCTCTGGGAAGATCCCACATGCCACGGAGCAACTAAGCCAGTACACCACAACTATTGAGCCCATGCTCTAGAGTCCATGAGCCATAACTATTGAGCCCGTATGCCACAATTACTGAAACCCACGCGCCTAGTGCCCGTGCTCCGCAACAAGAGAAGCTACTGCAACGAGGAGCCCACGCACCACAATAAACAGTAGTCCCCGATTGATGCACCTAAAGAAAGCCCATGTGCAGCAACGAAGACCCAAGGCAGCCAATAAACAAATAAAATAAATAAATTAATTTTAAAAAATCTTAACAGAATTAACAGATACACACTATATACAAAATAGATAAGCAACAAGGACCTAGTGAGTAGCACAATGAATTATATTCAATATCTTACAATAAACTCTAATGTAAAAGAATCTGAAAAAGAATACATGTATTCTTTTCAGCATGTATATATACATATACATATCTCTCAACCACTTTGCTACACACCTGAAACTAACAACATTGTACATCAACTATACTTCAATTAAAAAAAAAACAAAAATTAAAAAAAAAATCTTATGGGGATTTTGAGAGGAGCTGCATTAAACCTGTATATCAATTGGGGAAGAATTTATCTTTCCTATGTTGAATTTTCTAATCCATGAACACAGTACATCTCTCCATTTCCCTATATCTTCCTTGATTTCTCCCATCAGCATTTTGTAGTTTTCAACATAAACATCCTGAACATTTTCTGTTGGATTTAAAATTATGTATTTTTTTTTTGTCATTCTTTTAGGGTAGGGCTGCTGGAAACAAATTCTCTTTGTTTTCCCCCATCTAAGAAGGTCTTGATTTCTCCTTCATTCCTAAAGGATATTTTTCCCAGATATAGAATTTGAGGTTCTGAGCTCTTTCTATAACTGAAAAATGTTATGCCACAGTCTCCCAGCCTCCATGGTTTCTGATAAGAAATTCACTATCATCAGTATTGTTTTTCCCCTGTACATAAGGTGTCATTTCTCTCTCGCTATTTTCAAGATTTTTCCTTTGTCTTTAAGTTTACATGTTTTATTATGATGTGTCTTACAGATTTCTTTGGGTTTATCTCATTTGGAATTTGCTCAGCTTCTTGGATGTGTAGGTTTATATCTTCTGACAAGTTTGGCAAGTTACCATCCATTATTTCTTCAAGTACCTCTTGGCCCTGCCTTCTTTCCCCTCTCCTTCTCCTACTCTTGTTGTAGTCTCTCTCTCTCTCTTTTTTTTTTTTTTTTGGTCATAATCCTATAGGTACTAAGGCTTTGTTCATTTCTTTGCTCTACTTCTTCTTGTTCAGATTGGGTAATTTCTATTGTTCTATCTTCCAGATCACTCTGTCCCCTCCAGTCTGCTATAAGCCTACCTAGTGAGTTTTTTTACTTCAATTACTGTGGATTTCAATTCTAAAATTTCCATTTAATTCTTTATATTTCCTATTTCTTTAATGAGGTTTTCTGTTTTTTTCACTGAGACTGTATGTTTTATTTTTTATTTCTTTCCTTTTACTGTTTTGGTGATGAGATTACTAGTGGAAGTGCTTTAAAAATTTATGGGTGTATGTGAAAAAGAAACAGAAGCCAGCATGAAATGTCTCCCATCAACTTTTGGACAATTTGGACAACGTAAATAAAAATAATAATGAATTATAACTGTTACAGGGAAGAGCTACATCAGACTCCATGTTAGATCTGCTTGGTTTACATTAACCTTTGTATTCTATTGCTTTTGCTACAAGTTCAGAATGTTGCTTTATAGCCTGAAATATACAGGATAGCCCATTCTCCATCCTCTGACCTTTAAAGGTATAACACTTTCACATTCATTAAAGTTGCAGAACAAAGAACAACATTTGCCTTGTTGGAGGTTTACAGGAACACCGTGACCTGACCTACGGTGGACAGCTGCAAGAACAAAGGATTTGGGAACCAAGAAGTCTGCAATAACCAACAATAACCCCTTTCCTTTTTAGTACAAAAGAAGACTGAATTCTAACTCAGGCAAGATGGTTTTTTGACAGACACAAGTCTGCCATCTTCTAGGTCTGCCAGCTTTTCTGAATAAAGTTGTATTCCTTGCCTCAACACCTCGTCTCCGATTCACTGGCCTGTCGTGTGGCGAGCAGAGCGAGCTTGGACTGGGTAACATAACCATTACTCATAGGAATTCACGAGTCCGTGCTGATATAGATAAATATACAGGGAGAAGAGAAAGTTCTTCCTTATAGTAGAATGTCAAGAAAATCAACATTTGGAAACCATTATAGTAATAAGCTCAGTCAAGAAACAACCGATGCTAAATCTAGTGGGTGAAAATTTGATGAAAATATTTATAGTTTGCCCACAAAATATATATTAATTACAAAGGGAAGCAGTGTAACTTGCAGTAAAGAAGCTTGGTGAACATCACCTTAATTGAGTGATCAAAGCTAGTATCACTAGTCAAGGGACAAATCAAAATTGTGCAGCCTCCCCCCCGCCACTCCCCCAAATGAGACTGCAAATTCACTTCTGTGATATTCCTGCCATCCACACACAACCTGAGTCTAACCATAAGAAAGTATCACATAAGCCCCACTTCAAACACATTCCACAAAATATATTCTTCCAAAGTGTTATAGTGCTGACAATCAAGGGAAGACTAAGGAACTATTCCAGATTAAGGAATACTAAAGAGACATGACAACTAAATGCAATGCATGATTCTAGACTGGATTATTTTGCTATGAAGGGCATTTCTGAGACAACCAGAAAAATTTGAATATGGCCTATGGATTAGTTGGTAGTAATGTATTATTGTAAATTTCCTGAGTTTTATGTTTTGTTTTATGACTATGTAGAAGAACGTCCGTATTTGTAGGAATTACACATTGAAGTATTTGGGAGTGATGAACCATCAAGGCAGCGACTTACTCTCAAAAGGTTCAGGGAAAAAGTTATTTGTACTATTTTGCAACTTTTCTATAAGTCCAAAATAATTTTAAAAGAAAAAGAAAGCTACAGCAAAGAAAAAAAGGGGAAAAGAAAAGAGATCAACAAACTACCATACACTGTTTTATTATCCTAGTGGAGTCTTGCTCGCCCCATTCCTCAGAAATCTCTGATCACAAGATGCATATTAACACTGGCAATGCTGTAATTCTTACAGAATTGTGAAATATACAGATAACCTTGCATCAGAGTGCACTTGAAACAAATTAAACAGTATTTTGATGGACATCTCAAAATATGGAGGACTCTACATTTCAAAGCTCTCCATTGAATTAATGGCAGTTTGGATTTACACTCAGACCTAGGCACTGAGTATGACCAACTTTCCATAGTTGGTATTGTATCACTTATTATCCAAACAAAGAAAAAGAGCTTAAAATCCATTACAACCAAAAACTCTATTAAATATTTTAGAAACTCAGTTAATTTTAAATAAAATCTACCCAGGCATAAGAAAATATTAGAAAATGAATTTTAAGTGTGGTATTATAGATATATTGTCATGTTCTTTTAAAACTACTATTTTAACAGCACTGCAATGTGCTATGTCTAACTTTTCTACTTAAGAGATCCTAAGCAAAGGACTTCACATCTGTTATGGGTTGAATTGTGTCTGCCCCAAAGATGTTAAAGGCCTAATACCCAGGATCTGTGACTATGACCTTATTTGGAAATAGGGTCTTTGGAGATGATCAAGTTATGATGAGGTCATTAGGGTGAGTCCCAGTCCAATACTATTGCTGTCCTTACAAAAAAGGAAAATTTGAACAGAGACAGATACATACAGAGGGCAGACAAGAAGAGAGGCATGGAACAGATTCTCCTTCACAACCTTTAGAAGGAACCAACACTGCCAACACCTGAGTCTTGGATTTTTAGTCTCCAGAACTATGAAACAATAAACTGCTGCTGTTTAAGCCACTTGGTTTCTGGTACTTTGCTACAGCATCCCTAGGAAACTTAGCACAAATTTGAACCTTAATTTTCTCATTTGAAAAATGGGAATGATTATGCCGTCTCCCAAGGCTATTCTTAAAATTAAAATGAAAGTATTAGTTATTTTGAAAATAATCAGGAATTATAAAAATAACAGTATTATTCTAAAATCTTGATAAATATTCAATAAATTCTACTCAAGATTTTTCTCCTGTTATAACAAAAAATTTTAAGTAATGCTCTTGAATATTTCCATGGTTTTTTAACTGCGTTTTAATCCATAGGTGGGAAAATTATCTTTACTGTATATGATAAGAACAGAGTTTTATTAATGTTAGAACTAGCTGAACATAGCTTAAGTAGAATTTGGTTTCCTTTTTCTTCTTTTTTCTCATGTTTTAATCTTTAAATAACATTTCTTAAGAAGTATAACATTTTCTCTTACGAAAACTTTTTAAAAAACCACTTTATTGAGATAGGATTGACATACAAAAAGCTGTACATATTTTATTTTTAACAACTTTAATGTATATAAACACTGTAAGTTTGGAGATAAATACATCTGTGAGACTACAATTAAAGCCATAAACTTACTCATCACCTCTAAAAGTTTGTGTCCCCTGCCCACCTGTTTTTTAATTAAAAAATTTTTTTTTGTGGCAAGAGCACACAACTAAGATCCACCCTCTGAGCAAACTTTAAGGTATATAATACAGTATTGTTAACTACAGTCTTCTGAAAACTTAAAATCTAACTACCTCCCCTGCCGCCAAGAAAAACCCCTCACTAATGCCCCTCTGGCCACATAAGCACTATACAGCAACCCCAGGCAGCTGTGATTCAGAGCACTGGAAATGATCAACAGCACTTGGTTGGTCAAAAGTGGATGACAAAAGATACGAAGGGTTTAACAAATTGACCAACCAAGCAAAAAGCAAGACATAAATTTGTGCATAATATGCTTTCTTTTCTTTGCTCTACTTCCTGTACTTCTACAGTTCTCCATATATTAAAAATGAAAGCATACACATGTAGATGTGTCTAGCATATGCCCAACAGAGAGGAAATCAATAAATGTTTGCTGCGCCAGCCTTGTCTCACCTCCTTCCCTTCTACTCAGAGAATGATGAGTAGTTGCAAGTAATACTTAGGGTAGTTAAATAACTTTGTAATCTCATCATAATATCATTGTATCAATAAATTTCATACCACCTTCACAAGCTCCAGTTAGAAGGAATTTAACGAAAAAAATAATAAAGTCTGTCAATGTATCTCACCTTTAATAAAGTTCTAACATATGACCATCCAGAACAGAAAGGTACCAGACAATTTACTTTACATTATTTTTCATTTTCAATAGTAGCAATTTAAAATGCACATAAATTATAATTCTTTGCTATAAGATCCCCACACTACCAGGAATAAAACAGTTACGTGACATGGGCTACTAAAAAATGTATTTTTTTATATCTCATTGTCTGCATTCTGTGCATCCCCTCCCTCTTTTGGTCAGGCAGGTTGTGGTGGTAATTTAATGAAAGATTCCTGAGGAAAGGTGAATTTCAAGGGATAAGTCAGGTTTTAAGGTAAAGATTCTCCTGGTTTGGGCAAACTCTAGTATTCAAGGTATTTTACTAAAGAAGAGGAATTTTCTTTATACTTTCATCATTACATTTTTCATTTAAGATAATAAGCTTTTTTTTTTGTTTATCCCAAGGCCAGCCAGACACTTGAAATGTCTTAATTTCTGACTAATACTTTTTGCTGTAACATCAAAATTTTGTCATTAACAGTGCCTTAGCTAATTCTGAAAGGTCTCTTTTAAAAATACTTTAGGAAAATAATCACTATTTGATGATCGGCTATAAGTAAAAACATGGAGACAAACGTTCAATCACACTAAATATACCTCAGGACCTCCTCAAATTAGTTTAGTTTAAGCATATTTATAATATACAAATATTATAAAAACACTTTTTAAGGGGGTATAAAACCTATACCTTTAAATTACATTACAAAATAGCTAATATGATTTCTATAGCTAAAATCATTACAAAGGAAGATACGGTTTTATGGTTTCTCCACTCTACTTCAACATGTCTCTAAAACGCTAAGGTTTCTGAATGAGTGAATTAAGAGAGGAAATAATTCCATAATCAGTGTCAATTAACAAGGGATAGGTTGGATTTACGATTAAATTTTAATTCCAAAAATAAACAAGTGTCATAGTTTAGTAATGGGCTTTGAAATCAGAGAAAACTGTGTTTAAACTCCAGTTCTAGAATTCTAGAATTCTAAAATTCTAAACTATATGACTCTTTCTAAGCCTCAGTTTCCTCATCTGTAAAACAAGTACAATAATACTCCTGAGAGTTCTCCTCAGATTTGAATGAAATGTATCCAAAAGCTTCAATGACATCTAGTAATTAATTAATGGTTGTTAATAGATAAAATATTTTATGTAGAATAAATAAAACCATTTTGTCCCTTCTGTTGCTACATTAACATATTCAGTTATACAAAAGGAAAATCCATATGAAATGTCACTATGGTTTGTTTATTCCCTTAGGCATGTTAATTTATATTTAAAGTACTTAAAAAATGAGAAATTTTAAAAGGCACTAGACTAGGAGTCTAGATTCTGATCTAGATGCTGACCTCAGCTCTACACTGGCTACTTGAACTTCCTTAAATGAGTTACTTCATCAATGGTAAAATGCAGGTTATAATATTTTGATTACTAGATTAATTTTATAAAACTATCATTTACAAAGTACTTCTATTAAAACTACCATATAGGGATTATTGCTAATGTTAATATTATTACAATAAAGGTGATACTTAACATGTACCCTATTTGCATTAATTTCACATCGTTTTCAAAAGAAACCAGAGCCTAATCTAAGTATTAGTGCAATCCTAAACTGTTTTCCATTGCTGGCTAGGGTACAGGCATTCTAAGCATAACTCAATTATATCAATAAATATCAAACAAATTTCAGAGTTAAAAATGAAATATATATTTGTGAAGTCATTTTTATAGTCATTCCACAAAATTAAAGGCAATCATTATAACACCTGGATTTATCAGAGGCCACTAAATTAATAGCTTTTATTAGCAGAAAATATTTACCAGGTATAGAAAGACTGCATTCTTTCTTTGAATTGATTCACTGAAAACTGAGAGTAGTTTGGTAATTAAAAAGGCAGGAAAGCTCTTCTTACTTTTCCAGTCTATGAATACAAAAAGAGAAAAAGGCAAGACTGAGTAAATTGTATAAAATAACCTAACACTTTAAGGGGGAACAATTACAAACAGTGGGGTACACTGGATTACCCATCAGGGTATGGTTAGCTGCCTAAACATAAAGTGATTAGAGGCAGGCAGTTCTCTTCTGTCTACTTCCTCATCTACAAAATAGGAATACTAGCACCTGCCCTTACTTCAGAAACATGGAGGTAAATCGGAACACATATTATAAGGGTGTGGTCTTTCATAAAGCTAGATAAAAAAGCCTACTTAGTATTTTCTTTAAAGGGTATATTTCATTAACTTAACAAAAGACCCCACAATCCAACATTAACCTCCTTCCAAATTTACAAGTACCTTCTTCAACTGGCTACACACACACACACACACACACACACACACAGAGACGACAGATATAAATTGATATAGACTGCTATCACTGTATTCTGGAAAAAGGTACAAGATTACATTTTGTCTTTAAGTTTTATATAACTATACTCAGTATTCATGTAACTAGACCATATAATTTTTTTTCTATACATTCTGTGATATTCCTAACTACTTCATGAAACAGAACCAAGAGCTTAATTAAGTTCAATGGTGCAAACAAAATCAAATATGTAAATAGTTGAAACTATCTTCTTAAAAAACGAGTTATTTTTGTGAGAAAAGGGATCACAGTAGCTCTTAATACTTGAAAATAGAGATCAACATTAAAATTTTGCCACAATTTTCCTACAGTGGTCAAAAATTTACTAAGACATTTTATTATGTTATACAACTGAAAAGAAACTGAATTTTTTCTCTCTTGAAAAAGAAAGTCTGATCTATACGTACTTTAATTTCTTTAAAAGAATTTTAAAATTAAGTTGTATGAGGATATACCTAAAACAAAAAGCAAAACAAAACAGAAACACATTGACAACTAAACAGACAAATATAAACTTCAGCACATCCACCAAAATCCTCCAGAGCAGGAACTATACTGAGTAAGGAAAACCCACCTACTCTTCCTCCTTTAGACCAATGTGATAGTTACAAACTGACAAGCTCTTTCTTGCTCTCCACTGGCATATCTACCTCTACAGACCTCTTATTCTTTTGAAATTTACCCAACTTAAATTGGATGCAAATAAGCCAGGTGTGGTCCCTACAAAAGTAATCCTGCTAGTCCCTACTGAGTTTCCATAGAAACACGCACAGCTGGCAACGGCAAAGAGGTTGTGTTCTGGCCTCAGACTAGCTTAAAAAGTTTCAATACTCATTGAAAGAAATAACAATTATGGTATCTTAGTAAAGAACAAATATAAAACAAAAAACAAAAAACAAACAAAACTCCCCATCTTTGCTTCAAACATTAAGCAAAATAATGCAAAGTATTTTCTTCTAGTCCAAAAGTGGCTTTCAGCCGAGCAGCAGCAATTAATGTGTCTGTGAAAACTTACAATTACCAATGGCAACCATTCTTTTACTAAAGAAATATATTTGAGGAGAGTATTCCCTGTAGGTCACTTAATGTAATAACCAACATCCAGAGAGAAACAATATAAAGTCTAATCTAAATAGTAGTAAATACCGTGTATCTTTTCCTTAAATAAATGTAATATGACTCTTTATTGGTTTTACTAAAAGTAAATGTTTTCACAGCAGTGATTCTCAAAGGGCAGTACCTAGATCAGCATCACCAGGAAAATTATTGGAAATGTAAATTCTCAGTCCCCCATCCCAGACCTACTGAATCAAAATCTCTGGGGGTGGGAGGTCCAGAAACCTGTGTTTTCACAAACCTTCCAGAAAATTCTAATGCATGCTAAAGTTTGAGAACCACTGATTTATAGCACCAAATTTCAGAGGAAGCTGAAATATGAAACAGAAAGTACAATGCTTTATCTGATCCCTTGGAACTAAGTAAGGAACAGTAACAAAATAAAATGTAAAGGAGAACTCACTGCCCTCCCCACCCCACCCCCTTGAATTAAGTCTGTTGGCTAGTATCTCATTGTCTAAAAGATATGCAGAGATTAACAGTGGTACATCATGTCTGTCTTTCTTACACATGTCAAGCACGAAAAGAAAATCAGAAGTATCTGCTCCTGATTACTCAACAAGAGAAGGGTCCTTGCACATAAGACAATCCACCACCATTCACAGCTCATTACCAATCACAATCCATTTCTAACCACTGAAGTCTGCAGACAAACAGCAAACCTAACCACTTTATCATAAAAGTGAATAATCATTTGTCCAAGATATCAAACATATATATAGCGATGAGCCTGAAGTTTGAGTCATAAATTTTAACCTTTCTCACTACAGTTGGCCCTCCATATCTATGGGTCCTGCATCCACAGATACAACCAACCAATGTAAATTGAAAACACTAAAAATAATAACAATAATAAAAATACAAATAAAATAAAATATCCAGAAAGTTCCCAAAAGCAAAACTGCTGGCAACTATTTACAGGGCATCTGCATTATATTTACAACTATTTGCGTAGCATTTACATTGTATTAGGTATTATAATTAATCAAAAGATGGTTTAAAGTACTATGTCAGAGGATGTCTGCAGGTTATACGCAAATACTATGTCACCTTACACAAGGGACTTGAGCACTCTTGGGTTTTGGTATCCACAAGGGTCCCGAAATCAATTCCCCCAGTGCCAAGGGATAACTGTACTTGTGAAAAAACTTTTTTAAAGAAACATACATGGATGCAGTTCTTCCTTAGCATCTAACATGCTAGATAGTGCATATACTACAAAATACTCTTTTCACTTTTCTATTAACTTCTGTATACCCATTTATAATTCTTTCCCTATTTCCTTTAAGACAATGGGTAGGGGCTTCCTAGGTGGGGCAGAGGTTAAGAATCAGCCTGCCAATGCAGAGGACATGGGTTCGATCCCTTCCCACATGCCGCGGAGCAACTAAGCCCGTGTGCCAAAAAAAAAAAAAAAAAAAGACAATGGGTAGCACTTCAAAAAACAAACAAACAAAAAAACAAAACAGTACAGGTAGTGACATTAAAGTGCCCAGAGAGATATAATGGACAAAAATCACTGGGTAAATCAAATATGCCATATGTCATTAGAATCAATATATTCAAGCCAACTGAATAGTTTTCTAAAGGTCATAATTTATAAAAAAAAAAAATTGCTAAATACCTTCAGTATTATACCTGCAAACTGTACTTTAAAAATAATATTTTAAGTAAACTGAAGACCAGTCACAATTTACAAACAAAACAAAAAACCAGGAAATTCAAAGGAGAGTGTTTATTTACTTACTCCCAGGATTATTTTGTAATCTGTTTTGTGATAAGAAATATGATGAAATTTACTCAAAGGTCAGATCCTTGACTTTATGAACAAGGCAGGAAGCAGAAGAGAGTATACATTTGACTTGTTTTCTCCTGCTTGTTATTTTCTTTTCTAAAACTAGACAACACTCGAATTATAAGAGCATTCTTCCTCAAATATTCAAGGAATTTATTTACTTAAGAGATAAATTGAAATCTCAATTTCTAGGCTTATTATTTCCAGCAATCTCCATGCTTTTGGAAAAAAAGAAATATAAAGAAAATAAACCCTAAGATCATCCCTATTGTCATATAATTTAAAAAAATTCTACATCAAAGCAGCAATACAGAATAAATTTAAGTAGGAAACTGATTCACAGGCTGCTCTTTCTCTTTGTTAAATATTGGTGTTCCTTTGGGCCGATCCTTGGTCCACTTCTCACTATACCAGTGATTGCCAAAGTATTGTCATTGTGCCATTAGTGGGCCAGAACTGATCCAATAATGCCAATTCACTGACTTTGATGTCTGACTGCGGGCTACATATTAGTGGTGCATGGTTGCCATTCCAACTCTCCCACTTGGATAAGGGCAATGATACTCAGCTCAAGGGAAAAACCTGAATGATTAACTCATCCCCTTAGCTAGTGACTTGCTCAGGAATGAACTGTATCCCAGAAGTTTACTCAGTTCTGGCCCACGAAATCAAGGAAAGAGCTCATAAACCTTTATGGGATAGTTATTCTCACTTTGAATACAGACAGTAAGTGGCGACTCTCCTTTCTCTGGATGCAAACAAGGAAGCATATTTTCTGGGTTGCTGCTGGAAGTTGTTTTGTAACCATAAGGGAAAGAACCTGAGGGAAGAGCAACACAAAGAGCCCAGTTCTACCATCCCTGAAGCTTCTGGTCTCTTAATCATGTGAGCTAAGCAAGTCAAATAAAAAATGTGGGTGTGCGCGCGCGCGAGTGCACCCATGAGTGTACACACACAGTTTTCTAACATGAATCTGAGAGAAAACAAGTAGGACAGTGGAACAAGCATTCCGGATCTCAGGAGCTCCAAGCCAGCAGCACTTCTGCAGGGTAGCCAGATTTCATTTTGTGCACTACAAAGTGACGAGAGCCCCTACAGTAATGTCACTGAGGTAATCTTCTACTACCCCAATCACTCGAGAGACAAAATGAGGATATTAAAATAATCTATTCTAAGCTTGAATTTGCTATGAAACAGATTTTATTTCACTTTAGAAAAATTCCCCAACAATAAGCTAACGTGCTATAGAAGAATGCTTAGACTATCAACCTCCAGACACCTCACCATTCCGGCTGAGCCCCTTCTTACAAACATACCATTCCTTTGTACTAAAACAATATCAATACTTAGAGAAAAATTAGATAGGAAGATGAACAGCATAGGCAATTAAAGAAAATAAAAGTGGCACAACTGATCATAACATAATCAGCTAGTGCATACTACCACTGAACATCTTCCAAGGTTTTCCCTTTTCATTTAACAAGAATAGTTTAAGCACCATTGTCCTCTATCACTAGATTTAGAATCAAATCTAACATAAAAGGTAACCTTTATCTCTCCTGGTTCTCACAAAGAGCAAAGGATAAAACTCTTAGTTTTAGAGCAGAGGGAAATGTTAACAACAATCGACCTAATCCTTCACTGTACAAACTAGGAAACGGCACGGCTGTGTGATTTATTTTGGAACACTGTGAGTGATGGCAGAGCTGAAATTCAGATCCAGTTTCTGATTTTAGTCCATATAAGTGCTCTTCACACTGACCACCTCCCTTTTAGAAATGCAAAAATGTTTTCCAACAACTTATAAAGTCACTTTTCAAAAAGTGATCCATGTCATGTTGATCATTTTAAGTATACTGACTACTGATCATTATTCTCTAAAAATCACTTTATAGTAAGTGTTTATATATTCATTCATTAACTCATTCACTCAACAAATAACTTTAAGAAATTATTATGTATAGGGCTCTGTACTCTGCTCCACACGGCCAGAAAGATCAATCAGACATGAAAAGCTAGAAGAGACATTAGAAATCTATAATCTACGTAAAAGCTAAGAAATGTTTTCACTTTTTGTTAAAGGGGAACAAACATATGCATATTTTAATACAAAAGAGAAAATGTAGTTTTTATGAAATTTTAAGGATTCCTTACTTATGTTGAAAACCTATAAGTAACTAGATATTTACAAAATAAAGTTTACTCTAAAAAACAGATTAAATGCTTAAATTCTGCAACATAATCTGGGGTTCTGGATATTGCCTTTTAAGTTTCATATCTAAGACACTATGACCCTTTGTCATTATTTCTTGTCTCCTATGTAAAAACCTAGATTTATAATTCAACCAAATTTAGTTTCACTAGCTGAATACAGGATAGGGTAAAAATTAGGGTAATTTACAACACCAGTCAGTAAAAGGTAGGAGTTTAAGTTATGACAATCTGGTGTGATTTTTACACCATCATAAAATTAAAATTAATTTCCACAAAATGTTAGGCCCTGTTAAGCCACCACATAAATATACTCTCTAAGTGCATACACCAGGCATTCCCTGGCAGTCCAATGGTTAGGACTCTGCACTTTCACTGCCAAGGGCACGCGTTTGACCCCTCACCAGGGAACTAAGATCCTGCAAGGCGGCGTGGCCAGAAAAAAAAAAAAAAAAAGTGCATATACCACCACAGGGATGTACACCAAGTTCATGAGCCTTACAGCCTTTGCAATTTCTGTTACTTTAGTCTAAGATACCTCTGCCTAGGTGGCTTCTTTTTGTTATTCCAGTCTCCTCAGAGAAGCCTTCCCTGACCATGCAATCTAAAGAACACCCCCCCTCCCCCACCACTGCCCTGTCACTATCACGTCACCCGATTTTATGTTCTCCTAATTTTAAAACTTATTTACTTGCTCTACTAAAAGGCAAACTTCCTGGACACAGGCATATTTTTTGTCAGTCTTATTCACAACAGCAACCCTAGTGCATGGTAGAGCATGAGAGGTGCTTAAAAGTATCTGTTGAATGAATGGTGCCTAGAAAGTCAGTAAGTATTAGATCAGGGATATCAACTTAAGTTCAGAATAAAATAAACTCCTTGAAAGAAACTATTTCCAAAAAAGACAAGGATATGTGCTCAGAGAACTCTACTGATTTTTAATAAGAGTAGCCCTCCTAATAAAACCTTACTATAAATATACTCCTGATAGCAAATCTGAAATTCAAGAGTTAAAAAAATTTTTGTCTAGCAAATACTTTTTCCCAAAGTCATGGCCATACAGGAGAAAAACTAGTTTCTGGTTTGTGATGTTCTTGGCCATTTAAAGAGCAGCAAGTTCTATTCTATTTTATTCACTATGATTCCCTGAGATTAGCATGGGTTCTTAAAAAATTCAGAACTGTCTTCTAATTAATGGACGTGAAATCTGGGAACATTCTGAGTAGAAATTCCAGATTCAAACTACATGTCAAGACTGACATTCAGGATCTTGGTAAACAGGGGTAAGGCTAGTTAATACCTAAATTAAAATTTGCTCAGCAGCCTATAAATAGACATAAATCTTCCAAGAAACTCAGCCATTCCAAATCATATCCTGGAGACAGACTGTATCTCTTGACTTTGCAAAATAAGACTAATCATGTTAGGAGTCCTGTTGAGATTCTAGCTTCTCTTTGAAAAATTCTGAAAAAGAAGTTAATCCCTCTATCTGCTATGGTTGAACAAGAAAGCACACTATTATGGGAAAACGGATGAATCATTTATGTTAGTCAAGCATTTACTATGTACTATGGTCTTAAAACAGGTGTGTAGTTTACTTAGATTTACTCATGTTACTTATTTCTTCGCTCACCATTCCCACTTGCGTCTCAGTCTTTCCTTCTGTGTTCAACTTCCCTCCTTCTTAAATACATCCTTTAAAAGTCCTTTTAGTGAAAGTATGATAGTAGCCAACTCAGTTTTTATTCGCCCAAAAAGTCATTTCATCTTTATTCTTGAATAAACGTTTAGCTGGGTAAAATTTTAAGGTTGGTAGTCATTCTCCCTTAGCATTTTACAATTTTGTTGTCTTCAAGCTTCCATCTGTTGCTGGTGAGTACTGCGAAAATGTAGAACTTTTATGGGCAATTACCTATTCTTCCTGTCCTCCATTAAGATATTCTCTTTATAGTTGATTTTCTGCAGTTTTACTATAATATATCTAGGTATAGAATTTTTATCTTCCCTGCCTGGGCTTTTACCCTGCTGCCTAAAGCTGAGAATTCATGCTTTTCATCAGTTCTAGAAAATTCTTAGCCAGTATGTATCTGAATTGATAATAGCTGAGAAGTATATTCTCTCTGGAACTACTGCTACAATTAGATTCAGTTTGAACTTTCTCATTCTATTCTCCAAATCATATCTCCATACCTCATTCTATTCTCCATATCTCCATATCTCATTCTATTCTTTTATATCTTTCATCTATAATTATTGCTATTTTATCTGCTTCATTTCCTGACATGTCATTAACTTGCTCTTCAAAAAGCATACCTAATGTACTATTTAACTTGTTCATTGAAACTTCTAAATTTCAATAACTATTTTTTCCTTTCTAGAGATTATCTCTTTTCCGTTATCTGCTTAGTCACTTACACAGTTTGTTTCTTGCTCATGTTTTCAATCCCCTTTGACTACTAAAACATTTAAAAATTAAATAGTAAACCTTATTGATCCCAATAATCTCAAGTCTGTGGGAGGCAGCAGGGAGTCTACTTCTATTGTTGGTTGCTTTGCTGAAAAGTCTGACATTAGCTTGTTCCTTCCTAGGTTCTGTAATTTGGGGTTATAGACTCATATTTAGAAAGCTAATCTGGAGGAGTCTGAGAAGCATGGGTTGAAAGTACATTCCTTCAGAATTGCCACTGCCCAAACTGAGGCACTTCTAGCCCAGGATCACTTTTGTTTCTTGGCTTTGGGTTTCCCAGACTACACAGGTAGTATAAATTTAAACTTCAAATCTGTATTTAAAAAGAGCCAAGGTTACAAATTCTCAGGGAAGACTTGCACATAGATGTAAGGTTAAGAGAGACAAGCCTTCATTGCAGCACTCTGATGGTGGGTGGATTTTTTCCTGGCCTACCCTTTTGCTAAGGGTGTAGGTCTTTAGGAGTTTCAAACTTTATGCAGGGATCTCAGCTCCATTTCCCCATCCTGAAAAGTCTAGTCTTTTGTCTAGAGCAGACATTAAAACATAAGGTTCTGGAGGGTGGTTTGGACAAAGGTCCTTAGGGCAGACCCCAGTGTTAACTTGGTAACCATACATTTTCCTCTTCATGGACTCTGCAGAAATCCCTCATATCCTTGAGCTTGCAGGGAAAACATGAAATGGGATGTTATAGGCATCTGTAGGAGTTTTGTAGAATTTCTCTGAATAATCCATTATAGTGCCAGAAGTCTCTGAGAATACGCTTTAAAGTAAACAATTTCAATCTTCAAAAGCAAGCTCTAAGTCAGTGTTGTTTGCTCCTCTGTGTTGCCATTGCACAGTGTATTCTCCATCACAGCTCTTCCTTTACTTCACTCTTGTCGCTGTGGTTTAAAGTCTCCTCCCTGCCCTGATTTTAACAGATACTTCTAGTGCTCAGTAATCCAAGGTAGTGTATCAACAATGACGTGACTTCAGTGATTCCTGCCTCGGCTACAACAAGAAAGTACAAAAGCAGACTGTTTCTCTACTTTGGTGATAAGGGTCAAGCACAGTGACATGCTTTACAAGATGCTCTCTACCTTTTTTTTTTTTAAGAGTGGAGACCTACCTAATAAAGGTTTTGAAAAATGCTCCTATCAGGACAGCAGGAATGCAAACTCACTGACTGATTCTGGGCCATGTGTCACAGTAATCTAGATGGTGGTAGCTTAAACTCAGAGCTACAGGGACAGATTCTATACATTTTTTAGAGGTAAAACTGACAGGTGTCCGACTTCATGTGAGGGATGAGAAAGGGATTGACTCTATTAGGCTACAGAAAATGAACTGGAAGAAAGAGATGAAAGTTACAACAAGGGGACATATTTCAAGTTAATATTAAGGAAGAACTATTTAAAAATCACCATATTTACTTAAAAAATGGAATGATTCTGATTGTATCACTCACAATCAAAACTTTTTCATTGTGTTCCATTTGATGGGCACCAGGAAGTCAACTGCAGCAATGCATCCAGGACTTCTGCTATCTGGCCATAACTTTCTCTCCCAACCTGACCTTTCACTATCCCTTTACCTTCCCTAAACTTCAGTTAAATGGTATTACTCCCTCTCACAATTTTCTGTGACTGTCCTATATTTTCTCTCCTTTGTTCCACTTGTTCCTGCAGTCAGAAACCCCTCTAAAGTATTCAGATTCTACGTATCCTTCAAGATCTAGCTCCACTGCCACTTTTTCAGTAAAGCCTTCCATAAACAGCTTTCTTGTGCCTTATTCAACTCTGGAGCTTTCTGAAAATCTACCACAGTGCCTTGTCTGAAGGCACTGAGAAATGAATACTTCATGGAGATGCTAGAGAAAAATTTAAATTCCTTGAAGGGAGGCTGAGCTTCAACTCTGATCTCCCCTCTAATTTTAAGATTCTGTACTTCTATAACACTGCTATTAAAATAGTCTTAAGATACACCTAAAGCACTATTTGTTTTTAATATGTTAAACAATTATTGAACACTCTTCTTGTACCAGACACTGTGTTAGGTAGGCTTCAATGTGATCCCATTTAATCCTAACAAAATTCTCTGAAGCAGTTATTCTTTGCTCTATCTTACAGATGAGAAGAAAAGAGATTCAGGCAGACTGTCCTAATACAGACACTATAAAAGTGGCAGAATAAAGGCACTAACTTTAATCCTACTGCCCTTAAACCAACATCAAAACTGCCAACCAATTTAGAATTTAATTTCCACATCTAAATAAAGAAAAATACCTTGAAAATATCATAGACATGAATGAATCCAGTATAGATAACAAATTAGACAAGTTACTCTTCAATACCTGTAACAACAAAAAAATTCTTCAGCAAAGCAAAACAACTCATCTACTCAGCAGGTTCAATTCAATTCAACAAGCACTTATTTACTGTGAAAGGCATTAACAAGATTCTGAAAGAAACAGGTTAAGAATAACAGAGAGTCTATCATTGTATGTATTAGAGTTCATGGTGGCATGGAAGAAGATACTACAGCTTAACACTAAAGATGAAACATCAGGTTATTCCCCATTTTTTGTTAAAAAGTCTCTTTTGAAAAATATAACCTAATATTGACACAAGCACTCTTTACAAGCACTGTTCTATAGAAGCAGGGTTTCCCACTTTTGCCTCCAGATCAGAATATGGAGAAGTAAGAATCGCCTGCATTATAATGTATAAGATTTTAGTTTCATCAAAAAGTATTTTTTTTTAAAGTTTCTTGGACTATTTACAGTGGGAATGGCAAAGTGAGCATAGTATGGCATTTTCAAATAACTGAAAAATAAACAAGAAATGGATTTTAAGTCCTGATCATTATCATTCTGTCAAATAACAATGGAAAGCCAGGGATGCAACATGGTCTCACAGGAAGCAGAAACAGTGGAAGCCAGAGCACTGGGCTTCTGCCTCTCACTCTACTACCAGTGTGACTCTAAACAATTGACCAATCTGTGAAATACTCTCCGGTATACTTTCAGATTAGAAATATCAATTGGTTGTCAGTTAATATAAAAGAACATTAATTACAATTTGGACATTAGCTTTAAGACATACATACACCATTTAGAATAAATAGAAAGTTGAATCATTAAGGAAATAAAAAGGAAGAGAAATTGTTTTAATGCCATAAACACAAAATAGGATAGTTAGAGGGTAAACTGCTCTGGACGAAATCCCTAAAGACAGTGAAAAATAAATACTGAAGAGTCTGGTTTCAACCTGCTATCACTCAGCCTTGTCTATTTCCACAAGCTTACACAAGCAAAATATGAAGCTAGCTAGTTAAACTCAGAAGTTAGTATATACTATTTGTTAACTAGCATGGATGCCAAGGATGTTTCCTCAGGGAAAACAGAAAACTACTTGAAACTTTTCATCCTAACAAACTACAGAAGCTACCAAATTCTTACCTTCTACCACATGTTGATACCTGGGCATTTAAATAGCATTCTTGTGTGCAACTTTTCAAACATCTTAGAAAGATGAAAGACCTTAAAATGTCCTTTCACATAAAGAACAGTCTAGCCCTGGACTGCCAAATGAGAAAAAGCAACTATTTTGGACTCTCCAACTGACTTTCACATTTTCATAATATTGCTGCCATTTCTTCTTACAAAATAATCACCAATACCCACCATTCTGATCTTCGTACCCCATTCATTTATCTATCTATCCAATCATCCATTCATCCTAACAAAGATTTACTGAATGTCAGCCATCCTATGTATCTCTGACACCTAGCTGAGGGATCAGCAAATATTTTCTGTGAAGTAAATATCAGAGATAGCAAATATTTTAGGCTCTGTGGGCCCATGATTTCCAGCACAAACTCTTCTTTTTCTTTTTTTAAACAACCCTTTAAGAAGAGAAAAACTGTTCATACAGCTCAGAGGCCTCACAAAAACAGGCCAGTTTAGATTTGGCCAAATATTTATGATTCAGTGGGTGCCGAATAAATATTTTTTAGTAAAATTTAAGTTAAATAAGATTTAGTTCCTTCCCTCAAAAAGCTCACGATGCAGTGGAAGAGGGAACAAGTAAAGTAGTATCAGATAATAGGTGCTATGAATGAGGTACGCATAAGATAATAGCAGGATAGTGCTCAATAAGTGGTAGCATGTGCCAAGTACTATTCTAAGTATCTGCCATATACTAACTAATCTACTCTCACAAGAACAAGCCCATAAGGTAAATTCTATTATTACTCCCATTTTACATATGAGAGAACTGAGCGATACAGAGATATTTAATAAACTGCCCAAGGAGACCTAACCAGCAAAGAGTGGAGCTGAAGTTTTAATCTGTCTAGTCTGTCTCTGGAGCAAGTCCTTCATTTAAATTCTTAACTGAGATACTAAAGGGGCTGAGAAGAGCTACAATATCTAAATCAGACAAGAAAGTCAGAGCAGGGTTCACTGAGAAGTAGAAACAAGTGAAACAAAGCATGGGAGGCTGGGGGAATATAGAAAAAGTAGGACATGGGAAGGGAAAGAGGTGTGATGTGTATTCACAAGCCCAGGGAACAGCAAATGCCACATGTGAGGAGGTGAGGAAGTGTTGGGAGATAAGGTTAGAGAGGTAAGCAAGGACAATGTCATCAAGTTCCTCATATTTAAGTTTCAACTTCAACTTAAAATAACTTAAAAGTTTAAATTTTGACCTTAAAGCTTTAAGGGTTTTAAGCAAGAGTAACGTAATTGTTTTTTAAACTTTTTTTTTGGTAGTTCACTTGGCAGCTACATGACTACAAATTAACAGAGCATAAGTCTGAAAACTGAACCATCACATGAACCCAAGGCCAGAGTGGGGGGCTAGAACTAAGGAAGTAGTGTGACAATGGAGAAGAAACAAGCGTGAACAATATTAAGGAGACAGCTTTGGTACCAATGTAAATGCTCACTTGAGGGAAGGAGATGAGCAGAACGACTGCCAGCTTCTGGCCTGAGTGACTGAGCAGGGGTGGTGCTGAGTAGGGGGAAAACATGAGTACAGGAAGGGAAAACGTGGGAGTGATGGGGAAAAGAATGAGTTTGGATATGTTTAATTTGATACGCCTATGGGTTCCAAGAGGTTCAGCAAGTAGCTGAATTTATAGGTCTGAAATGAAGAGGAAAGGCCCCTGTCTTCTTCCTGCTCAAACTATTCCTCAACACACTGCCTCACTCCAGAATGAGTCCACACACCAGGCAATCCTCATGTCACTTATAAACTGTCACCTCTATTCCTCATTCTAACCATATCACGATTCTATAAACCCTCCATAGTGATGTCAAAAACTGTCCTACAAATGAATGCCAAGGATCTCCATATCTTTAAGCTTCAACTTTTCTTTATTCAACCAGCAAACCACATCTCCTTATTCGCTGCTTTGTTAACCTATCACCTTGCCTGGTGTATAAAAGAGCACCTGCAGGGACAGGAGTACAACAAAAAAAGATACCTAGGAAAGAAGATTCTTGATAATAGTTTTTTTTAATTTTTTAAAAATTATGTATGTATGTATGTTTTAAAACCTTCGTTGCTGTGCATGAGTTTTCTCTAGCTGCAGCGAGCTGGGGCTACTTTTTGTTGTGGTGCACTGGCTTCTCGTTGCAGTGGCTTCTCTTGTTGCGGAGCACAGGCTCTAGGTGCAGGAGCTTCAGCAGTTGTGGCATGCAGGCTCAGTAGTTGTGGCTCATGGGCTCTAGAGCACAGGCTCAGTAGCTGTGGTGCATGGGCTTAGTTGCTCCATGGCATGTGGGATCTTTCCAGCCCGGGGATCGAACCTGTGTTCCCTTGGCAGGCGGATTCTTAACCACTGTGCCACCAGGGAAGCCCTTGATAATAGTTTTCACTGCAATTTCTAATCTAAGCAAAAGTGTATTACATTTTGTTCCCTCTAGGATAGGGGAGGGAAGACATGCAGTGTGGAGGTTACAGCAAGAATAGCATTTTAGGTTCCTGATTACATGGTGAAAGGTAACGCTGCACAAGCAGTGTGGTCGGTTTAAGGAGATGTTTGTGTGCATCACATGAGCTGCATTAACTTAAGCTAAATTTGTATTCATATTTGTTTCTTGGGGGGTTGGGGTGGAGATGATATTATAATTGCAGGCTTCCATTACCCAGCAGCCTTTATTACGTCTTGTACTAGACCACTGTTTCTTAGCCTTAGTACTACTGATAGTTTGGGTCAGGTAATTCTTTGTTGTTGAGACTGTCCTGTGCAGTAGAGGATGTTTAGCAGTGTCCCAGGCATCTTATCTAACAACAAGATGCGAGCAGCACTCCTCTTCCAGATGCAGTCAAATGTTTCCTGAGAGGCAAAATTGCCCTCATTTGAGAACACGGCTTAGATCCACACAAATTTACTTAACACCCTCTTTCATGTGCTTCTCTTCTCAGTTCTGAACTCTACTCTGGAACTAATCCTGATTCCTGGAATGCTCTTCCACATTCAGCAGGCCAACCTTTTGTTATTCAAACAACTCTTAAAACCCCCTTTTTATAAGCCTCAAGCACCACAATTATGTCCCAGAATTCTAAAAAGCATGAATATTTACCTGCTACTGGAAGGCATTCTCCACTGGATCTGATCTTCAGTCTGCCAGGAATTTGTCTAATGCATGCTGGTTAACTGTGGAGGTGGTTTAATATTTTTCATTTGTCCAAAATCTAGTTCTCTAAGTCTTTACAAAGTTCTAGTATTATTCAACTTAATAGCCACCATTTATTGAGCCTTCACTGTGGCTCAGTAACTCTTCTAAGCACTTTGCTACATTATCCTCAAAACAGCCCAGGACTCAAACATAGGCAGTCTGGTTCTAGAACCCCATTGTCAACCCCTATGTGACCCTGCCTCCCAAATGTTCATCAATAACTCTGCATCTACTCTATCTATTCAAGATTTTATGATCTCAGATCATATACAATCCAAAGGTTTTGTTTTTTAAATTTCTTGTTCTTTTGTTTTTCCCATGAGAGTGTAAGAAAAACAAAATAGAGAGATATACAGTTTGCACTGACCAGTAGTATCCTGTCTGATAGAAGCATCAAAGAGCATTCTGTGAGCCCAGCACATGGCCTAGAAAATAGTGATTCCTCAATAACTACCTGGCTGAATGGATGCCTAATAAAACATTCTAAATTTTTATAATAATCCAGATTGAAGTGCTTTGATTATTTTGTCTTTTTGGTCTTTAATCATGCCTCTTCTGGAACTTCCTTCTTTCCTGAAGCACTGTGTCCAAATCTATACGCAATATAGAGATATTTTGGTACAAGAGTAGGAAAATATTTTTTATGTTTCTAACAACCCTTCCCTTGAAATTCAGAACTAGTCTTTTGGCTGCAGTACATCAATCTGCTATCTTCAAATAATAAACAACAATAATTTTAAAATTCTCTCTCCCAGTAATAGCTTGAAACCCACCATCCTACAAGTGCAAACTGGAGTATTTTCCCCCACATATCAATACATTATTTAAAACTTGTACACTAGCGCTCTTTTGCCATTTTTTCTTATTCAGACAATCACAGTCTTAGGCACTTTGCTACTGGGACAACACTCCCAAATACTTTACATATATTTTGAGTAATACCAGTCTATAAATGGACCTCTAGAGAACTGTATGACTTATATCTCTTCATCTAAACCAGACCTAAATGAAGACTAAACACTCCACCCTCCCCCTCTGGGGATGTAATCTTAAAGCATTTAGGGAACTTAGCTTGGTGGGATGGGGGTGGGGACACTATTTATATGAATACTTTGATAACATGATTTGCGTTAGTGTTACCTGGACTTTAAAAGCACTTAATAGACAGCAGTCCCATGTGCTCCTGCTTTATTGCTACAACACTTAGCATAGTAGCAAGCGCATATGGACACTTAATGAATGCCTTTGGCATGAGGATTGCTTGAAATCTAAGAAGCTGATAATTTAGCCAATTAATTTCTGAGAAGGGGTTAGAAAGAAGGACGATCTTCCTTTTTATGCTTAGCTAGGACTGGGAAAAATAAAAGCCTAAGACTGGAAAGAGCAAGCAAAGGAAACCATCTCAGTGAAAAGGGAAGGGAGGTCAAAACGTTCACAAAAGCCTAAATTAAAATAATTTCAAAGAAAAGTAAAGTAAAATTGGTTGGTAACCCACCTTGACCTGCACCTTTAAAAAAGAGTAAGGGTCTTGTAAAAACGTAACGTCAACTATCTTTTTAAAGGTTACTGTCATAGTACTGCCCATACGTTTAGGTAATTTGGGCTGACACTGTACCACTGACAGTAGAAACTGTTTTGTTGAGAGCCTAACATGTTTGCTAAATGGGAAGTGTTCAGAGTCATTTTTCCACATTCTCTGAATGAAGAGACTAGTTACAAAGACTTAAAAACAGCCCTAAGTAACAGAATAAAGTCACTTAAAAAAAAAATCAAGCTCAAATGCCAATCACCTTTGCTACCTATAGCGTCCACTTTCATCTTTACAAGAGCAACAGAGGAAAGTTTTATTTTTTTCTCACATTATAAACGTGTATCCTATATTTTAAAACAAATCATTTTACAAGTCAGAATTCTTACCTTATGTTTCCAAACATCTAGTTTCCACTAATCACTA
Organism: Hippopotamus amphibius kiboko; assembly: GCF_030028045.1. NCBI lineage: Eukaryota > Metazoa > Chordata > Mammalia > Artiodactyla > Hippopotamidae > Hippopotamus > Hippopotamus amphibius. The sequence continues at coordinate 138,403,471 of NC_080188.1, read as the reverse complement.
CCTTTTCCTCACTCTAGACAAATAAACCTGCTTGCTAAGTCTTCCACTTAGTCCCAGTCATCATCCCCCAACTCCCATCAACATTTGCTTCCTTAGGAACATTTATGCTGTAGTTCCCTCTACCAAGAACTGCATTTCTCCCCTATTCTAAGTCATATCTCTTCTCATCTTTTAATTATTCCTCAAGCTCTTATTAACTAAATAATCCATTGTTTCTATATTTATTTGGTTTGCAAGGGTATATCACAAGTACTCCCTTAACTCTGTGATATATTCTATCATGGTGGGAAGGACATCTCTAAGGGAAAAAAAAAATGGTTCAGCATAAACCTACATTTGAAAACTATAACAGCTCTTGGTCTGCATCCTAGGGCAGAAATAATTGTATTATATTTGTAAAACAAAGGACTGAATTTCTTTTTTAAAATCATATTTGCTAAGTCTCATCCGTGAACGGCAGCTGTTACATACCACAACCCTCCACCAAATATCTGGGAAGTATTCTACCCTTATTGTCAGGAAGAAACAGAAGAACTCAGGGACACAAATCTTGTCCCAAAAGCATTTGAATACCTTTAACATGCATAATTGTGTAAAAATTAAAGAGTTTAACTAATCAGAGTCAAGTGAAAAAATATCTTTCAAGTGAACACTTCATTTATAAAGTGCTTTGTTTAAAGTAAGACTCAAAGACACAAATATGTACCCATGTGAAATAGAGGTCTTGAAAATCAAATCTAGGTTTAAAATTACTTTAAATTCCATTATCACAGAAAGATAAATGAAAGGGGGGAGTAGCCAATTAAAGTCTACAAAGTGTCTGGCATATTATTTGCCCTAGAATGTCTGCTGAATTAAAGCAAAATCCCTAAGTCAGCATGTCTTCTTTTAGGAAACATGTCAGGGACAGGTAAAAACGGAGTTCGCAGACAATCTGAAGAGATTCAATTCCAGCTTAGAAAATGGCTGATTTTTAATGGATCCTTGGTTTCTATACTGTGTTGAATGATACGCAAAATATTATCTTCATCTGTGAGTCCTAAACAGACTATGCAGGGTCCTAAGATTTCTTGAAAGTAAAATTCATGGACCAGTGATGTATACCTTGAATCTATAGAAAAGACAGACTCCAGTCGCTTAACCACTATTTATTAATTGCCTGCCATATGCCAGGTGCTGGGGATCCTGGGGGTTCAGCAGTAAGTAAAACAGACAAGGTTCCATCCCTCTTGGGAGTTTTCTGTCTCATCACAGAGATATATAATGACAAGTTATGTTAAATGCTATAAAGAAAAAGAACAAACTACAATAAGACCATATATCAAGAAGCAGTTTTTCTATGGAAACTGTCTTTGTGTTGAGATCTGAAGAATGAAGTGGGAATTGACCAGGCAAAAGGGGAGGTGGAAGGTCAGAATATGGCACCTGTGAGAACCTGAACAAAAGGCCTGAGCGGCTCAAGTGAGGAGAGAGAGGGAAGAGGGGAAGCTGGAGAAGCAGGCATGTGGGATGTTAGCCTTTACTCTAAGAGCAGTGGGAAACAATTTTAAGAAGAATGACAAGAGTGGATTGCTATTTTCAAAAGATCACCCTAGAATAAATTAAAGGAAGGTTATGGGAGACTACTATTATGCTACAAGACAGAGATGATGACTACTAAGACTAGGGTAGCTGAGAATATGGACTGAGAAATGGGCAGACTTGGGAGTTACTAAAGGACGTAAAACAGGTCCTGGTAGCAAGGATTTGGGATGTCAGTCCAATGGCGGTGTTGGGAATGAATCCTCCTGGCTTGGGCATCTAGATGAGTAAGGTGATGCTATTCACTGAAAATGCAGGACACTAGAGAATGACATGTGGCATCAGTTAGTGGTAACTGAAGCCATAGGGATGGATACATTTGCTAGGCTGTGGAATGAAAAGAATAGGTATCCAGGACTGAGCCTTCATGAACTCCAATGTCTAAGGACGACAAAGGTAACAAAGCAAAAGCTACTAGAGAAATGAGAGGAAAACCAAAAGAGCATGATTTCACAGCTTCCAGAGGGGTAAGGTTTCAAGAGAGAGATAATGGACAAGAATGTCAAATGCTGTTGAGAGCCTGATTAAGAAAAGGTCTGGAAAAATGCTCATTGGATTTCATGGCCTAGAGATCACTGATGATCAAATAAGAATATTTCAAAGAATGGTGAATTATTCCACGGCTCATGTAAGCAGAATATGACAAGTAGACATTCTGCTCACCCCTTTAATAAAACCTCTCTCGTTTTCCCTTCCTTATTTCTGACCATCTTTCTTGCTTTGCACTCTCTCCTGCCATCAATATAACTTTCTTTCTCATCTTTTATTCCACCTACTCATTTTTTTCTCTATACTTTACTGTGCTCCCTCCTTCACTTAATTACAATATGGAACTGAAAATATTTCATCTTTTAATTGAATACTTTCTAGTCTTTCTGTCCTTTTTTAAAACATTTCACAGTTCAGACTCATGGGGGCAAAGAGACTGATCGCAAAACTTACCTGCTTTTATTTATAAACTTTAGAACAATTTCGCTCACAAGGTACATCAATGGTTTCAAAAGGAAAAAGGATTTCCTAAAAAGCTGAACTCTTCCTATATAAGAATAGTCTTCTAGTGTAAGTTAAATATTTTGCTCCTGCATCACTTATTTGGGGGTATAATGTAGTCAAACCACCATCTCTGTTAAAAATTTTAAGATAAGTAAATTATTAAGTAGTTTCTCCTGAACATTTTCAGGGCACAAAAGTATTCTTATACAGAAACTCTGAATGGAAAGTAGTTAAGGCATAAGTGCTGTTTCACAGAACCATCAATCAGTCATTACTAGGGTTTCACATTTTTCATTTGTTGTTTAATCAATCATCATGACTTACCCCATCCTTTTTTGGGGGGGTGGGGTGGGGGTGAAGGATGACAGAATTTAAAATTCACCATTACTAGGACAGAGTGCTAATAAACCAGTATTTTAAAATGTCTTTGTTTCTTAAGCTAAACTCTTCCACACAGTCCTCAAATATAAAGGTTCTGTAACTCTGTCTGCATGGTTAGGCTCAAGCAAATACTAAAACTTTTAAAAATGGGAATAGAAAACCTGAACAGCTGAATCAGAACAGTATCTAGCCCCATCTTCCAATTTTAGAAAGAATGAGTAGAGAGATTTCATGACCACTGCGGCCTACTATAATATTACCGCAGAATGATGCACATTTACTGCTATACTAGAGTTTTAAAATACGCTGCAAAATAAGTCTCTGGTGAAAGAAAACACTATTGGTAGGGGCATGGTCTCTCCTAACCAAGCTGTTCCCTGCTTGCCAGGGAAGACCAGCCTCAGCTGAGGTTGCTGGGGGCTGCTGGTAAAAACAATAATAATAACACCCCCACCCCCAGTATCTCATTCAGTCCTCACAGGGGCAAACAGAGGGTTTAGGATATTAAGGTCATGTGGCTGGAAGGAGCAAGACCAGAACTCCCCTACAGGCCTGACTCAGGCCACTGTCTGTCCCTCTGTGATGCTAGCTTCTTCAGGGATCTCTCCTTGCTGCTTGAACACCATTCAGGGATCCCATCCCAGCCTTCCTGAGCTTATGCACCCTATGTGCCAGTTCCTCTGCATCACGATTTACAGATTCAGATTTTACTGGCTAATATTTAATGATGTTTTCTACCATAATTCCTCATCTCAATCCCTTTATCTGATATCCTATCCTATCCTTCTGCTTCTTCCATAATGTCTACCTGTTGTTAGGAGAGGGTCAGTGGAACACACCCATTCTTTAGTAGAGTTATGAGTATATGGATCTATTCTACTTATTTTTTGGATGGAGATTTTTGTGATTATTTGAAATGAGGTCCCAGGCAAAGGCACAACTAACCCCAATGGCTTCTGATGTGTATACACAGCTACATTTATTCACCAAATTTTCTGAGCACCTGCTATGTGCTCTGTTTACTATGTGCTGGGCATAGAACTCTTTCTATCAGCCAATAACTGTGCCCTCGTGGAGCATACTTTCAGTGGGGAACACCATAATGCTTTTTAAATACACATAAAAATAAATGCTAAGGAGAAGAATTAATTCGACTAGAGGAAATGAAGCTATTAAACAATGAGACTAGATTTCTTGTGTGATTTAATCTATCCAATTATTACAGACATATCAAGGATAGTTACTTAACAGTAAAATGTGATCCCTAATTTGTGGGGAAAAAACAAGAAAATCATTGAGAGAATGACAAAACAAAATGCAATTAAAATTAAACCACTTCTCTATGTTCTCTACAAAAATACTTTCACCTGTTAGGTAGATTGATAATGCTCTTTACCTCCATCTACATTACTTTCCTTTTAGAACATGTGCAAGTACTTCCAAAAGAAAAGAAAAAAAGGAAAAGAAAAGAAAAGAAAAGAGAAGGGGGACAGGGAGAGGAGGGGAGGGAAGAAAATACTATTGATTTCATCATGTAATTCTTCCACTATCAATAATTATTACATTCATTTGACTAAAGTTAGCCTTGGAATTCATCGGTTGCGAATCTCAGAACTGAAAACAGCATGTTCCAGAAAAAAAGACGGAAAACAAGAAAGGATTGTAAAGGAAAGTGACAAGACCGTCAATATTCTTAGATGAAGATTTAGCATTAATGAAAAGTGACAAGCATCCTTGCAAGAAAAGGATTTATGCAAAAGCATAATTCTACCAAATTCATGGTTTAGACAGAAAACTGAACTTATGAACAAATAAATAAGAACCAAACTACTTTAATTCCCCAGCCATTTTGGGTACACAGTTGAGTCTACAGAGAAGTACGTCCACTAATTAGCAAACGTATTAAATTACGTTAAAATTCAGAGTAGTGGGTAGACATCTGGTTTCTAAGGCAAAGTATATACCACCAAATAGCAACTCATCTAAAAGCAAGGCCGATAAAATAACAGAAATAGGTAACTTCTTATTTAAAACCAAACCTGCTTGTTCAGTATTCCCACATCTATAGAAATTTATCCAAAAAGGTAAATATCAGGCAATACTAAAAGATCTAGAAGGAAAGAAACTAGGGGAAGAAATTATCTAAAATAAACAAACTGAGTATTACCATAGTTTCTATAGCCACATGGATTTTTGATAGCTTCATTCTCTATCCAAGCACATTTTAAAAATCCTGCATAGAGAATTCCTTGGTGGTCCAGTGGTTAGGACTTGGCACTTTCTCTGCTGGGATCCAGGGTGTGGTTGGGGAACTAAGATTCCCACAGAAATCACATGGTGTGTGTCCCATCCTGCCCCCGCCCCCCACCCCCGCCAAAATCCTGCATAAAGTAATATAATGTGAACCACCGTGAACACAATAAAATAAAGGAAAATATCAACTTAGTCACTGCTTGCCTATGATTAGGAACAAGAAAACCTAGGTGAGGAAAAAAATCTTAGTTGGCAGCTGGTGTTCATTCAGAATAAATCATGAGTTTGCTTTATGATTACCACCCTTTTATTTTATAAAGAGATGTCATGAACAATGTGCTTCTGGTTCAGGCTCAGTTATTTAAGAGAAGTTAGTAAGACAAGAAAATTAAATACTTATTTTTAACTATGACTTTTATACGTATGTCAAATCCAATAATATATTTCATGATGACATTTCTAAATCCCTAATTTTATTGTCCTAAGTGTGTGACTGATAGGAGAGAGGAAAGCGGGAAGAATCAGAGAAAATGTCCTACAAGTTCAAAGTCTTATCTATACACTACTCCCTCCACTCAGGCAAATCAGTAAATCACAACATGGGTCATCCTAGCTTTTCCTACAGAAGCCTATGAGGCCTCCCAATTACTTCTACTAGGTAATAGGGGAAGGAAAGAAGCTACCAGAACTGAGGCCAAGAGAAAGAAAAATCAATATTTCAAAGAATAAGTCTAAAACGCAGTCTTCTTAATGCATCTTAAAATGCCTGATTTACAAACTTTGGAAAGCCTCTGGAAGGCTTTCAAGAAAGATTAACTGCCCATTTCAATATACTTGGCTAAAATGGGGCAAAATTTGCCTGTGTAAATCCAAGTTCTCAAATTTTCCCAAACAACAGTATACAGCTCTCCTGATGTTCAAGCAATGTAATCTCCCATGCTTTACAGAAGAGAAAGCAACAAAGCTCTCAGCAGACTTGGAAGTTACACTGAGTTCTGAATATAGTTTGATTTTTTTGAAATCTTAATGAGTAGGAAATATACTTAGGAGCCAGAGTAAGAGCATCTATCCCACCCAAAAGGAGCACTGTCAAGCCAAAAAAAAAAAGCAGAAGCAGCGGCGGCAGCAGCAGAAGAAAGAAAAGAAACGATTAACTGGAAAAAGCATTTATTCCTGATGAACAAATAAAAGGACACAGAAAACAAATTCATTAACGGCAAACATTCCTAGTCTTAGAAAAAAATCTATAGTGTTTATTCTAACAAAGTGCAGGCAATCCTTTATTACAAACTTGTTCTGTAAAGGGCCAGAAGGTAAACATTTTCATCTTTATGAGCCATTCAGTCCTGTCACAACCACTCAACTGACTGTTGTAGTGTAAGTGTAGCCACAGATTCTACACAGATGATATATAAACAAATGGGTGTGGTGGTGTCCCAATAAAACTTTATTTATGGATACAGAAATTCCCATTTCATTTAATTTTCATGTGTCATGAAATACGCTTTTCATTTTTTCCCATTTAAAAATATAAAATTTCTTCTTAGCTCATGGACCATACAAAAAACGAAAGCATGGTGGATTTAGCCAGAGGACAACTGTATGCCTATCCCTGCATTATTTCCATCAATGTAGAAATAAAAATTGACAAATGTACGTAAAAATACTTTCCTGATAGTTCATTCATTTCTTTTCCCCATCCCCATTTCCAAACCTTCCACAGAATCTTTCTGAAGTCCCCATTTCATCAGATTCCTTCCTTCCTTGCACATCCCTCTCCCCAGGGTACAGCTTGCCTGTCCCTTGGATGTTTTTAAATCAAAATCTATCTGTGTTGCGGGGGGTGGGGGGGGGAAGCCACCATTGCAACTTTTTATAAATCCTACTTCCTTGAACTACTGTAAAAGTTCCAAATCTTTTCATGCTCAATCTTTCAATAAATATAGGTTTGACCAATCTTATTATACCCTTTCTCTTTCAGCCATCATTTAAGTCTAATTCTATACAATGAGACCCCTGTGAGGTCACAGCAGTTAGGCTGCCTTATTGAGAAGGCAGGTTTTAGTCACAAATACATTTAATGTTTAAAATTTTGCCAGTAACTTCAAATGGCTTCTAAGGAAAGTTAGGAAAAGAGCTGGTCTGTTACTTTAAATTGCTTCTCTCTCCACCTTCCCAAGCAGATATTTTTTAAAAATGCTTTATCATTTACTTCATTATTTTTCTAATTACTATTATTGTTATAATATCATAAGAACAATGTTTCAAAATGTTTTAAAAACTTAAATCTTTTTAAAACTACAAAGTCCTAAAATGCTAAATTAAAATCAATACTAACATGGAAAGGTACAATCATAAACCTGGAAAGTGTCAAGAAGTCATTAATTTCATAAAAGTGACCCTATATGTGGGAACTGTGTAAAACTGTAACTCTGGTACAGGGGATCTTTCAGCTTAGCACAGAGAAACATTCCAGAGTTAGTGAAAAGCCACGTGGTGGGGACAGAATTGTGTTCTGGAAAAGTGATGGGCAGGAGATGGAGCATTCAATAAAGAATGAGATTTCACTCTCCAACTCTCCCCATCCATAAATAACAAGTGTTTAAATGCACCTATATTAAAACTCTTCCCAGTGAATTCACCACAACAGTAAGAGCAAAAATGCCACAGTTCAGCAATTTGTGTTTGTGAAGTGATTTCTCCTGAAGACAGATGCCACCCTGAGGAACAAAAGCAGAAAAACAATCCAACGTAGTATGACTAGAGGCTAAAGCAAGAAAAAATTAGGACTGCAAGCCTTTCTCTCTCTCTCTCCCCCTACCCCTCTGAAACTCTCTGGCTACATCTTTAGAACATCCTGCACAGACAACAGAAATGGTAATTTCCTACACAATACAAAGCAAGAAGGTCTTTGCCTTTTATTCTGCTGCCAAGTATATAAACCAAAGGATTTCTTGCGAACTACTGGAACCCCCCCAAAACAAGAAACCAAGCAATATGGTTTCTAAAAAGCAACAACCAGGGTCCATTAAAGCTTAAAACATTTCCTCAAGTAGTTAACAATATATATATTTTTTTACTTCAAGTGCACTAGCCAGGTTTTAATATTAAAAGAAATCCTTAGGACCAAAAAGGGAGTTGAATATACGATGTATTTTTATTTGGATATTGTATGGGAGAAAAAAGAGAAATACTAAAAATCTCCTCATGAAGCTTTCAAAATAAAGTGTTACTACTGCTCCTACAAAGGAACTATTTCTTTAATTCTTACAAATGTTTTTAACCCCGCTGAATCACTTCTGTAATCCTAAAAAGTCAGGTCCACTCTCTATATGTTAAGTCACAAATTGCTCACCATTAGTTCAACATTAGATAAAAAGAAAACGCGTCAGAAGTTCAAATCTTACTCTTCACCATATTAAAAGTTTCAATTTAAAAATACTAGAAAAGGAAATAATACTCCTTCTCCCTCCTTCAGCACTCTCCCCTCTTCCATCTCTTTTGCCACCTCCCCAAACCCTACCACAAACCACTTACTGACTTTCCAATTTCTTTGAAAAAATCAAAATAAATAAAACCATAGTCCAAACCTCCAATCACCACATATTTCATCTTTGCAGTGAACTAAGGTTGTCTCTGGCTATTTCAATAGACTTGATAACCTGATGTTTTTCTCAATGATTAACAGCAGGCAAATATCTTGAATCAATCACACACTCCTTTGCAAAAGTAACTGACCTTTGTCAGCAACAGTAAAGCAACTTTATCATAAGCAAGCTAAATTTCAAGTGTGTAAAACTTGAAATTTCAATATCTTTTCTCTAAAATTTTAAGTGTGGTTCTGCATAGGTAATTCCCTTTTTTTTCTGCCACTTTAAGCTGTTAGTTGTTGTCATTTCTCAGTTCCATCCCAATGAAAAGTAATATAAGACAAGAAACCTGTAGTTAAAACCATCTATACAACACCAGAAAGCAAACATCCAAGGAGAAGTAGCAGCAGATTAGTAAGAGTTTCTCATTATTACAAGGACTGTTCTCAGCAATTAAATTTATTCCCATTTGCCTGTTTTGTTATGTGAGACAGAGAGGAGAAACTAACTCACCAATCTATAGTCAATGTAAATCAAAATTATTTTAAAAATGCAGGATATATTAAAAGGCACAGAGTAGAAGAATAGCAGTAAAGAGTTTGGTTCCTTCCACCTGCCCTGGATTCTTGAGCTGCAGCTTGGCTAACAGTTAATTTTCTCTCCTTGTGGGGTTTTACTTGGTGTGCATTGCTCTCCACTTCCCTTTCTACCCACGTAGTTTTTTAAAAGGAGATAAAGCAACTGTATAAGAATGCTTAAAGACATCAAAGACCTAAAGCTTCACTGGTTGTGTGTGGCAGAGGAGGAAGAGGTGGAAAACGTGAGGTAATGAGGATCTACTGTATTTACCTTATGTGCAGGGCATGCGGACAACAATAGAAACCATGTAGGGTGCACGTTTTGTCAAAAAAGAACATGGCAGCCTAATGGGAGGCCTTTGTTCTTCAAAAGGGTCTCCTTTCCCCCTTTTGTGCTTCACTTAATTCATGGCATCTGAGCTGCTCTTGAACTTGACAGACTTAGAGAAAGAAAGGGAGAAGAGTGGGGGAGTCACACACACAAAGAGAGGGGAAAAGGGAGAACTTCAAAGAGAATTCATTTGAAAAAATTAGTTCTACTTCCAGTTTTGATGAAGTTTTGGAACTTTAAAGGAGTTAGAGTATCATTCAGTGTTGAAATAAATTTAATTTTCCCAGAGATTGTAATGAGTAATAAAGAACAAAATGAATTATGTCCAAAGAACTTGTCACAAAATTTCTTCTGCTACACTGTATTTCTTAATAGTTTAAAAAGCATCGGATTTTCAACAATTACATGAAAGATAGCATTCCTCAAGCAGCACTGGTAATTAAATGATTTTGAAGTTTAGGGGAATTATTCTTGAGTGATAAACAGTGCAAAAGGACACAAAACCACCAGCGCCACCTGCAGGATAAATACAGATGAGAATTCTACAACATATTTCAAAGCCTAAGATTTTTTAAAACAAAGCATTCCACAACTAATCCTTGACACTTTAAAGTCAAGAATTAAAAAAATTTTAAAAGCAGTGAATAACTTCAGATGAAGAGCAAAACCCTAGGAACCTTTGGCCAATTTTAGGTATTCATGAATATAAATGGAGAAGTGCTAAAAGTTATGTATTAAAACAAAAGGCTGCTTCAAAACAAAAAGAGGTCTGGCTATAGTAGGATGACTGTCACATGGTTTAAAAATATTTATTTATTTTTCCTGATTGTAAAACATATATTCGTTATAAAATAATCAAACATGTTTGAAATATAGGAAGTTATCCTACTCCCACTGTTAGATTTAGTATTTCTCTTTCCAGCTCTTACATGTATAATTTTCCATAGTATGCCATATGTGCTTGTTTAGGTTTTCTTTTTTTTTTTTTAAACAACTTCTTCTCCCATTTAATATATTTTATACCTCCTTTTATGTCAGTCCACGTATTAATTTTTTTTTTGGTGGTGTATAGTAATCCACCATACAGATTAGTGACCAAGATGCTGCTGATAGGTATTTGGAATGCTTCTGTTTTTTTCCACTTTACAAACAAAGCTTTAAGAAACAGCTTGTATGTATATAGACTATGAAACAGACAATTTATATATGTCTTTGCTTACTGGTATAACTGTTTCTGTAAATCAATGGCTAAAGGTAGAATTTCAAACATTTAAAATTTTAATATCACCAAATTGCTCTCCAAAAGTTGTGCCAAGTTATCTTCCTAAAATTAGGTGAGAGTGCCTGTTTCCCCAGTCCTAGACAACAACAATCTTTTTAATATTTGACATTCTAATAAACACTGCTTTTATTTTAAATCATCTTAGAACTTTCACACATAAATATGCTCCTTCAAATTGAGAATACAGTACATTTACTCCAATATTTACTGATGAAAATATCTGCAGAAGAAACATTACTTTTAAACTACCTTCAGAGCCAATTATTACTTTATAAGTCATATCTCAATGTCATCTTACAATAGAAATACTACCCAACCTCATTACTCATCACAACACATTCAGAAAGCACTGGATGTTTCCTAATCCACCCTCAGAAGAAAATGTGGTACCAATGAGCAGATTTAAAGAATCTGCTGCAGGTCTCAAAGGTAACTGTAAAAAAGGCAGGGTCACATAAACAAGCGAACAACCTTTCAAGGGAACTACTTTGAAAAGACAGCTTCCAACTGGATTTATGTACAAAAGCGTGTATATGCGTCGCTTATACTATATTTGTTTAAAAGTAAGCAAAACCATTCTAGTCACACCTTGTATAGACAAGAAGTTGTACAGCTCTGTGGATGTTATAACATAACTGTAGGTTTAGCACTAAAATAAGGTGAAATCTGAGTTTAATCCCTGAGGCAGGGTTTCTCAGCCTCGACACAACTGACATTCTGAACCAAATTCTGCTGGGGGAGAAGGGCCGACCTGTGCACTGTAGAGTGTTTAGCAGGAAAACCTGGCCTCTAATAACTAGTTCCATTAGCACCATTCTACAAGTTGTGATAACCAAAGATGTCTCCAGACACTGCCAAAATCATCCCCAGTTGAGAACTACCACCCTAGGCTAACTAAAAGAATTATCACATATATATCACTTCTGCATGCACTGTCCTATCAGTTTGATTTTAAAAGTATAAAAATATTTAAAATACTTAAATACTAATATTTCAATTACTGAAAATACTTAAATACTAATATTTTAAATACTTAAAATACTTATCAAATTCTTATTACTTTTCACCACACTCTGCAACTATCAGTGACCATGGCAGCACCAGTAGACAGAGACTTAAAACAAAACAAAACAAAACCACTCTCATCTAATTACTATCATATTACTAGCTAACAATGATGTTTCATGGTGATTTAATGGAAAGAACACTAAATTTGTAAGGTAACAACTTGAGTTATTTGAATTATGTGAACTATCCTGTTGATTCAATCTCCAAAATATATCTTGAATCCATCATTTCTTTGCATCTTCCAACAACCTTCGTCTCAGCCAACATCATCTCTCATCTAGACAAAGAGCCTTTAACTGTTCTCTCAGCTTCTACTCTAGACTCCTCCAATACATTCTCCATCCCTTCATTCATCCTTTAACTAATATTTACTGAATATCTGCTATCTGCCAGGCAGTCTATGTACTGAGTATTGAGTACCGTGTACAAAACTCTCTTACAAAATCCTTTACCTGGAGAAACTTATGTTCTAGTATAAAACACATCAGAAGATGGTTAAGTGCTTTGGAGAAAAAGAAAGTAGGGAAGGATAAGCAGGGTGGAGTCTAGTGTCAAATACAGTGGCCAGGGATGGATCACGTCAGTTATATGAAGACCTGAAGGTTAGGAAGTGAACTGCACAGATATATCTGGAAGAGTCGCCCAGGCAAAAGAGAACAACAAATATAAAGGTCCTGAGGAGGGAGCTTGCCTCTGCCTTTCACTCCCTATGAAACAGGAAACCACTAGAAGGTTTGGAGCAGAGGAGAGCCATGCTGTAACATTTTAAAGGAAAAGACTGGCAACTATGTCACGATTAGGCTCTAGAACTACAAGGGTGGAAACAGAGACAAGCTAATTCATATGAGATTTAGGCCAGAGCAGGGTAAGTGGAGAAAAGAAGAGGCTGGATTGGGGATATACTATTAATTACAGTGATTTAAAAAAACATAAATTGGATTGTGTCATTCCTCAATTCAAAAGCCCTTCAATTACCACTTTCTTCCCATTGTACTGTATATAAAATGAAAAATCCTAAACACGGCCCCAAAGGCTCTCTATGTGATCTGGTCTCTGCCTGACTCTCCAGCCTGATCTTAATCTCAGTAACCAAAATGTCCTGGCCACACTGACCTCTCAGGTCCTCTACAACCCCAAACACTTCTCCACTCGGGGTTGGGGGGCAGGGGCAGGCTTAGTGCACACTGTTCTCTCTGCTTAGAATGAATGCCCTTCTCACCCTTTGCCTTGCCTCTATGCTCTCACTCTCACATTTCAGGTCTCAGCTTAAAATTCACTTCTTCAGAGACCTTCCCTGATGTGCCACACTGAATTAGCTTCACCACCTTCCCTCATTATATTCTCTCAAAGTAGCCCAAAGTACTTTTCCTTGATAGGACCCACCCCAGTTAGTAATTATAACGTTGGTTTAATTATACCTAATGGTTAATGTTTGTCTCTTGAGACTGCAGGCTATAAAGAGCAGGGACCACTTCTGTTCCACTCAGCAGCATACCCTCAGGGTATGGCACAATACCTGGTACCTGGCAAGTACAAAGGATACTTTTGAACAAATGATAGAGCTTTCATCCCAGCTCTGACAGATATGATCTAGTCACTTAAGTTCTCAGGACCTCAACATCCTTTCCCCCTTTTTAATCTTATGACTCTAAGAAGATCATAGAAACTGAAGTAAATGAGACAAAGAAATAGGAAATCACAAGGAGTTTTAAGTACAGTTTCTCTGAAGCAGTCAGGGTGTGGTGGGAGTGGGAGAGGTAAATGAGGGAGGGCCTTGATTAATAATACGAAGTTCAAAAAAAAAATATGAAGTTCAGACTTTCTTCAGGGGCCAAGTGGAGGGATGTTGAAGGCCTTTTGAGCAGTACAATGCTACAATCAGAACCACGTATGTGGAAAATTAATCTATCTGTGGTGTATAACTACCTGAAGAAGAGCCTAAATGCAAAACTTTAATAAGATTCCAACAGGTGAATAGGGCTCAACTAGTTTTAAAAGGTAGTTGAATATGAGAACACAAATATATGTATTAGTGAAGATTCTTAGCATTATTATTTAATAACTAAATTAAGCTCATGCTTGTTTTAGTTATGTTTATACAGAAAGCAAAAAAAAAAAAAAAAAAAAAGTGATCCAACAATGGAAAATACTTTCATTTTCCCATTCATTCATTACTCATAATGCAACCAGATTAATCTTCCAAAAGCATGGCCCAGATCATATTACTCAAAAAACTTTAGTGGCTCCCCACTGTCTACTGAATTAAGTCCAAACACCTTAGCCTGATATTTAAGACCCTACACAAACTGGCCCCAACTTATTTACTTTTACTCTTCTGTATTCTAGCCAAATTGAACTACTTTTGCTCCAAACACTGTTAGCTTTTTCTGTCTCTACCAGATTTTGGTTCACATTGTTCCGTCTTTCTGAAATGCAATCCCACCCTCCTCTCCTAATCCACCTGTCACAACCCTACCTTCCTTATTCAGGACCCAGCTCACATGTTACTGCCACTCTCAGTCTCTTTTTCCAGCCCACTTCAAGTACAAAATGACTTCCTCCACTTCTACAGCCACCCATACATACCCCCAGTGCTTTGTAACTTACTGCATTCTGTCTTGAATGACTTTTTCCTTATATGTTTGATCTTCCCAACTAAATTATAAACAACTTCCAGCCCCCTCCTTTTGTGGAGCTAAGATGGGTACATTTGCACATAAAAACAGACAACTGTACTCATAATCTGTAAACTGTTCTAAGTGCCTATTCCTTTTGAGGGCAGGAACTGTTTCTGATTCATCTTGTTTCCTGTAATTCTTTGAGCAAAGTATGCACTTAATTTTGCTGAATAAATTACTCATAAATTACTGAACATAAAATTTGTTCTTATTGCTCAGGTCTTATTCACTGAGGCCACATTAAAAGAAAGAAAGAAGCATTTATTAAGCACCTGTACTGTAGTTAGCTAGTGTGCTAAGAGACCATGGGAATGATCAAGTATAAAATGCTATGCCTGTCCTAAGAAGCTTACAATATTGTTAGGAACATAAGACATTTCCAAAGTAATCAGAAAAATAATAAAAGTGCTATAAAACACCATCAAATTCTAAACAATGAATTTCAAAAAAGCTGGTATGGATAACAAGCACCACTGGAAGTCTAGAATGGAGAGATCAAAGTTGGCTAGTCTCAATGAAGAACGCTTCTGAGAGGCCTAGCCAGAGGGCATGAAAAGACAAAATTATCCAAAACAATGTGTTCCCCCAGGTTGCTCCAAGAGCCATATCCATCCCTCTATCTTGGCTTTAAAAAGAAAAATAACAAATCTCTGACATGTAAGCGTGAGCATGAGCTCACTGGCTCCATTCTCTGCACAAGTGTCCATATGAAAAACCCAGAAATCCAAACACACAACCACTGTTTTCCAAAACAAACTCATTTTCTACATTTCCCTCACATGCAATATTGGAGGGAAGTTGGGGGGAAATCTCAGATGACCATTTTAGAAAGCCAAATTAAATTCTAAAAACAAACTGCAATAAATCTTTATGGCTCCTGCCTAACTCATTCTATCAATTAGATATATTTTAGAGGTAATAAGTGATTGGAAGTTGCTCTTGCCCCTGTTCAAATGTTACATATTACAAAAGTCACCAGGACATGGAAGAACCTAAATGTCCATCGACAAATGAATGGATAAAGAATATATGATACATATACACAATGGAATATTACTCAGCCATGAAAAGGAAGGAAACTGGGTCATTTGTAGAGACGTAGATGGACCTAGAGTCTGTCATATAGAGTGAAGTAAGAAAGAGAAAAACAAATATTGTATATTAATGCATGTATGTGGAACCTAGAAAAATGGTACAGATGAACCTATTGGCAGGAATAGAGACACAGATATAGGGAACGGATGTGTGGACACGGTGCGGGGGGGTGGGGGGGGATGAACTGGGAGATTGGGATTGACATTTGTGCACTGCCGCATATAAAATAGATAGCTAGTGGGAACCTGCTGTATAGCACAGGGATCTCAGCTTGGTGCTCTGTGGTGACCTAGATGGGATGGGATGGGGAGAAGAGTGGGAGGGGGGTCCAAGAAGGAGGGGATATATGTATACCTATAGATGATTCACTTCGTTGTATAGCAGAAACTAACACAACACTGTAAAGCAACTATACCCCAATTTAAAAAAACAAGTCACTTATAAACTCATTTAAGTGACAAACAGTATATCATAGTGGTTTAACGTTGAGACCCTGAAGCCAGCTGGCCTGAGTTCATAACCCAGCTAGTCTTCCTCTATGCCTCAGTTTATCACCTGTAAAATCAGAACAAAAATAGCTAACTCATAGTACTGTCATGAGGACCAAATGTTAATGTATTACTAAGTATTCTAATCTAGTAAACAGTAAGCAACCAAAAAACTGCTACCTATTATTACTATCCAAAGGAATAAGGATACTATTTAGGTAATAACACAGCAGGAACAAAAAGTGCCAGCTTCGAAAGTGAAAACTGGACATTTCTATGTATGAAATTAACATTAAAGGAAGTGTAGAACCTAGGTACACATGAAAATTCAATGCATAACGGAGCTGGCATTGCAAGAAAGCAGAAGAAAGGGAAAATTTCAACAAATCATTCTGGGAGAGTTGGAAATCCACACACCAAAAAAAAAAAAAAAGTCCTGATAGTACCATACACAAAAATTGATTCCAGGTAGGTTAATGGCCAGATATGAAAAGATAAACTTTAAAACTTTGAGAAAATATAAGAGAATGTGAACATGGAAAAGAGAAAGATTTCTTTAATAAGACATAAAAAGTACAAACTATAAAAAGAAAAGCCTGATAAATCCAACAGCACTGAAATCAAAAATGTCTGTCCATCAAGAGTACATTTAAAAATTGCAAAGACAAAGCACAGACTGAGAAAGGATATGAGAACACATATAACTAACACAGGATTAGAATCCAAAAGATTCTGATAAATCAGTAAAAGACAAAAGAGTGCAATTTTTAAAATGGGCAAGACATTAAGTGGCAGTTCACAGAAGAAACACAATGGTCAATAAGCATATGAAAAGGTGCTTATCTCGTTAACAATAAAGAAAATACAAATTAAAACTCTTATGAGATACCATTTCACATCCACTGAGAGTGGCAAAAATTAAAATATTATGGCAAAGATGTGGAACAGTGAGAACTACAGTACCAGGAAGAATGTAAATGGATAGAATTGGAAACAGTAGAAATGTCCATCAATAGAAGAATGAATAAATCAACTGAATGAATATTGAATAATTCAATAAAATACTATACAGTTGTGAAAATGAACTGCAGTAGATTGTCTGCTACCCTGTCCACAATCACTCCCTGCCCTGTCCTGTATCCACGACACTTTGCAATGTGCCTTTGCTGCTCCTCTCACCAAGAGCTGCATCCCTCAAATCTGGGATAACCTTGACAATAGAATGCAGTGAAAATTAATGTTGTGCCAGTTCTTAGCCTAAGTCTTGAGGCCGCACATGCTTCCTCTTGTTCTCTTATAACCCTGCTCTGCAGCCTGGTGAACAAGACTGGGCTAGCCTCCTGCAGGATGAAATATATGAAGCAGAAACAAGCTGTCTCCACTTAATCATCTGAACCTACTCAAACTTCAGGCAACCCAGCAGCAGGTCACAGATACATGAGCACGTCTAGCCAAGATCAGCAGAATCATCTAGCTGACCCACAGTCTCATAAGCAATAATAAAAGGTGCTTATTTCAAGTCAGTATGTTTTGGAGTTTGTTACAAAGCAATAGATAACTGATACATGTATGGATTGAAGCTGTACACATTAATATGAATAAATCTGACAAATAATTTTGGATGTAAAAAGTAAGCTGCACAAAAAAATACAAATGCTATCATACTGTATATATAATGTTTAAAAAGCGTTGTTTAGAGAGATACTACATATGTATGAGAACGGTGGTTACCTCAAGGTTTGGAGAGAGGAAAATGCCTCTCTCTGGGGAGAGGTACACAGGGGCTCCCTATGTGAGACTTTCCCTACCCTATCTAAAATTGTACCCTCCCAGCACACTCTGCCTATATTCCCTTGCCTGCTTTATTTTTCTACTTGGCACTTAACATCAGCTAATTCCATAAAAGCAGGAATTTGTATTGTGTTTGTCATTGCCTGCCCAGCTTCTAGAACAGTGACTGGCAGAAATTCTAATTTAAAGCTCCCCAGGTAAGTGTAATGTGCACCCTGGATTGAGAATCACTGCTTTAGTGAGAACAAGTGACACAGTAGCAGTTAAGAACAGGAGCTGGCTAACTACAAGCTGAGGGCAAAATCTCGCCCACTGCCTGTTTTTGTATGGTCCACAAGCTAAGAATGATTTTTACTGAAGAACACTTGCAATCGATTTGATAGGAACACTTAACTTTGAACCCCAATTGAGCGAAATGCTATCCTCTCAAAAAAATAATCCTGTTCTTCTCATTAGTAGATCTGTATTACAAAAAAATTGCCCTGTTATCACTATATTTTGAATTTCATCAATTTCATGTATGGAAATTTGTTTTCTCTCCTGTTATGTAAGTATCATCATATACTTGATTTTGCCTCTTGGCCTATAAAGCCTAAAATATTCACCATCTGGTCCTTTACAGAGGTTTGCCAGCCTTTAATTAAAAGCAACAGCTCTAGATATTAAATCCTGTGTAAGTTTAGGCAAATTCTTAAACTCTATACTTTAGTTTCCTCATCTACCTGAAAGAGCTGGGGTTAGAAATACTAGAGGTAATATATATATGTGTACCTGTCCATTAAGAAGAGCTCAATAAATACTGGATAGTATTATTAGTGAGGAGGAAAAGAAACAAAAAAGCAAACAAAGAGGGACTCTCCTGGAGGTCCAGTGGTTAAGACTGAGCTTCCACTACAGGGAGAGCAAGTTCGATACCTGATAGGGGAACTAAGATCCCACATGCCTGACGGTGTGGCCAAAAATAAAAAAAATAAAAATAAAAACATAAGCTATACAAGGAAGATGTGCATAGGTTACATAAAAATACTATGCTATAAAAAATGAAATTAATACAATTATACAAGTCTTTGCAATTTACAAAAGAAATAAAGGATTGAGATAGATAATAACCAGGTTGCCAAAAAGTGCCCAAGAATCCCACACACTATGGCACATTCAGAAAAGGAAGCAAAATATGAAGGAAATATGTCCCCTTAAATCATCTCCCAGAAAAGATGGAGATGTACCCAGGCTATGAGAAACAGCAGAAAATGAGGTAAAATTGTATCTGTGGTCACTTCTGGAGTCACAGTACAATGAGAGGCAGCAGAGCATGCTGGTTAAAAGTAGGGCATGAGAATTGTCTTGTCTGTGTTCAAATCTCAGCTCTGACACTTATAGCTCAGCTATGAAACACTGGACAAGTTATGAATCTAAATCTCAAGATTCCTCTTCTGTAAAATGGGGATTAAAAACACCATCTGCCTCCTAAGACTCCTGAGTATTAATAACAGCTAAGCACAGTGCCTGGCACAGCATCAGTGCTCAGTAAATGTTGGCCATTAGTATTACAAAAAGTCACCAAAGTCTTGTCTAAATAGATTCCTTAATGTTTCCTACAGAGCAAATCATTTGCAGTCTATGTCTTCCATCTTCTCTGCCTCTTCTGCCTCAAATAGTGTTTTAATAAAGCTTTTATTTCACTTCTCAGCAAATTTCTTTAGATTTGAAGCTACTATATATTTTCAGCCCTGTATATTTCTATCATTTTCAACTGAAAATCAATACTGGGGCTCAAAAGAAAGATATTTTTCTAGAGGAAAGAATTATAGTAACTGACATTAGGCCAAAACACCATCC
This sequence comes from Hippopotamus amphibius kiboko, assembly GCF_030028045.1. Lineage (NCBI taxonomy): Eukaryota > Metazoa > Chordata > Mammalia > Artiodactyla > Hippopotamidae > Hippopotamus > Hippopotamus amphibius. Next base: position 138,383,523 of record NC_080188.1, on the reverse strand, counting down.
ACTTCTCATCATTTGAACCTAGGTATACATAATGTTACTATAGTGTTCTTCCTCGTTTTTATTTTCCAAAGAGTAAAATAGAGCTATGGCCTCAAAAGAAGTTGTTTTAAAGCTTTCTCATGCTCATATGAGCATTTGCTGGTTTTCTGTTTAAATCAAAGAAAAAGTAGTGCCAATGTCAGATTTTAAAGTAAGAGACCATTTGATGCCCAAAATGAGACATGATTCCTCAGCACCACCTATTCTTGTACAAAACAATAAATTGTTCCCTGCAGGACACAGTCTACAGCTCACCTACCCAACTTAATAACAATCTTATCACCAAAAGTACCTTGAGCAATAGACACCATCAAGAAGTAGTTCTGTTATAAATTTAGGAACAAAATTAAAGGTCCTAGGGAGACACTTTCCACAAGCACATCCAGACAGTGAAAAGGGACTGCCACATTCCAACAGGATTTTACTGCTTTATAAGCATCTCTCTCCCTGAAGCAACTCAAAATTATGACTGACTCAAAATAAAGATTTGTGTCGCTATAACCAGTGTACCCAGATCCTAATATATCAATAGATATTCACCGAGGCTCTTCAGAGCAGGAAAGTCATCGCACTGCTCTATCCCAAAGAGTTCTTCAGATACAACAACCAAAAGATAGACAGGTAGACAGATATAATAGATAGATAGCTAGATAGATAAAAATCATCTTTCTTTTTATCCACAGGCAGCTCAACCAAAGATCATCATTTCTTATCTTTTCTGTTTGCATAAGTGAGATAATATGGTATTAACAGCGCTGAGCTGGAAGTTCACAATCTGAATTTTAATCTCAGCTGTCACTTATCAGATGCTTGACCTTCAGCAAGTCACTTAACTTCCATTGTTTTCAACTTACTTAGGAACTCAAGGTTATTTGGTGTGAATATCCTCACCAATTCTTCATCTAAAAATTCATGTTATCTCCATCTACTCTGCCTCAGCAAACAAAAAAAGAGACCGAGAAGAGAAGAAAACAAACCAACAAACCAACAATAGTTATTATTATTTCTCTATCAGTTAGTACCCTATCAAATCCAAGAGACAGGAAACCGAACAGAAATTGAGATAAGTTAAAAGAAAGGAGTGGGGGTGGGGGGTGGGGGTGGGGGTGTTAATCAACTCAAGTAACTGGAATAGCCAGAAGTAGAGCAGAACACGTTACAGACACTCAACCTAAAGCTTCAAGACCTGTTTCTCTCTCTCTCTCTCATTATTCTGACTTCCTTCTTGGGCTTCACATGGTAGCCAGAGAAGTGCAGCCACTCTTGCCTTTCATCTGCTTAGGCTAAAGTGGCAGGAAGCTTCCTCCTGTAGCTCAAGCAAAGGCAAAAGCTGTGACTGGCTTCACCCAAGAAACTGCCCACCTTGAACCAACCACGTGACTAAGGGAATGCCAGAGCAGTTAGTACCACCCATTAGGCAGGGACTGAAAGTGGGGAAGGAGTAAGTCCCTCCAAGCAAAAACACAGGTGTTCTTTACTCCTCACCCAAGGTAAGTCCCTCCATTGAGGCCCATTCCCATTTTCTTCCCCCGTCAGCTATATCCTCCATCCCCATTATCCTCTTCCCAAATCAAATCATCTCCTTGAAATCTTCACCTTGATGTTTGGCACATCATCCAAACTCTTAATACAAGTGAGGTATCACTTTCTCTTCTTCATCTCCTAAACTCAGTCACCAATTCTCAAAGATTCCACCTCTTTAGCTTCTTTTTTCCAAATCTTCTTCCTCCCCAGCTGCGTGCAATTCCCTTAGTCTAGGCCTCCACATCACTCCTGCCTGATTACTGCAACTGTATCTAATTGGTCTCCTTGCCTCCAGTCTCATACCACTCCAACCCATATTCCACACTGTCACCTGTGATCTTTTCTAAAGTTCAAGCAAGTCTAATCATATTTTCCTTTCTTCATACTTTTTAATGTCTCCTTGTTTCCTGCAGCATAAAAACCATCTTATTTCTGACCATCTTCACTGCATAATCATGCCAACTACTTGCAATTTCCAAAATTTATTAAGCTGTTTTTCATCTGTCCCTTTGTTCACACTGCTCTCTAGACTGGAATTTTCCTGTGCTACTCTGTGGATTCAAGGGGTTTCCCCTACTCTAAAACACCTGGGTGAACAGGTACTTTAGAGTAGAGGTATACCTTAAACTAAGGTATTTCTACTTGTATGAAATCTTTCCTGAGGTACCCACTAGGACTTCTTTGTTTGTGCCCTCAATATACCCAATACAGTTCTCTGTCACAGCACCTACAACACTTCATTGCACTTACCTATTCACAGATTTGTCTCGTTCCTATAGTTTTTAAAAGCAAACATGGGTTACGATCACTTGAAAAGCTCTGTAAAAATACAGATGCCTGAACCTACCAAACCAAAATCTGGGCCCAGCCATGTATATTGTGAAAAAGCTTCAAGGTGATTAATGTTACCTGTCCCTATCTCTCTAGTTTAAAAACTACTGAGAGATGACAATCTGCTTAAGGAAAACAATTCTTATTAAATATATCCAGTTCTTCATATTGTTCTTGGCAGTAGGGAAACAATAAATGTTATGGAATATAAATAAGTCTTAAACTTTGCTGTGAATTAGTCACCAAAAATCACCCAATGGAAGAAAATGAATCACAATATATCATTTTGGGGCATTCCAATTAAATAATCTTTTTTAAATACACTGGGTGTGGGGATGGGGAAAGGGACAGATGAAGAAATTATCCAAACCACTATCTTCTCTAATAATTAAGACTGGAACATTATCCCATACATCCAATTACTGAGGCCAAGGATAAATGTTTCTGATTTCAGCTTCAAGGTACTCTGTGGTTATGAGTCAGACTCTAAATAGTACTTGTTGTTTCTTAACAATGAATAAAACTAATACTGCCTTCTGCACAGCTTTCTATGCAGCAAGAATCAAGATATATGTGGAACACAGCTCTGCTATGAATTAAAGCTAGACAATACAAAGAAACAGAATTACCCCTACATTAAACCCCATTTAATAAATGCCTTCCTTCAGGGCCTCACGCCAGTTAATCTGTACTAGTACGGTGAACAAGAGGCACAGTCTGCCCTCACCTAGGGCACATTAGTAATGTTGCTCAAACTCACATTAAATAAAATTGAGACTGCCAAGTGTTTTATTTGCGTACCATCATAACCTTTAAGTCAATACTCTCATAAAACTTTTTTAAAAGAATACTAAGGTGTTTTCCTGGTTTATAGCAGCAGCATCAAAACGTTTTCCTCTTCAAAACCTGAATGATGTGTGAAGAGGCTTTTAAAAAAAATGAAAGTCCCATTGAAGCAATTTAATTCACCATATTATACAGGAGTCTGAAGTATTTTTCTACAGAATCTGACCAAGCAAGTAGAGTCCGTTCTACATTCTCCTCAAAATTCAAACTGATAAAACTTTCTAGATGTAGCCAGAGGATGAGTGTTACTGAAGTCACCTTCTTTTTTTCTAGTTGTATTATAAAAGCAAGGAGAAAAAGAAAAAATTAAATAATACAGCAAAGACATAAAAACTTCCTTTCAGCGAACATTTTCTATCCTTTTCTTCACTGAGACAGGCAAACGTAGCACGAAGTTATTAAAAAGGGAAAAAGCATCTAAGAGGAAGACGTCTATTTCTTTAAAATAAAAAAATCCTTAACCAAATACAGTTCCAAGTTTCACTCATTTTAAAAACAAACAAAAAAAAACAAACAACTGGAAAAATAAAGGATGAAACATAATAACAGAAAAAAAAAAATGACACCTTGTTGTACAAGAGAGTTGGTTAAGTTATTACAGAATTCACAGAGGTTAAAAGTTTTGTTTCTGACCTTCAAGTACAAACTCTTGGGCTGACGAGAGATAGAAAAATAATAATTCAAACTCTTTAAAGTACTGTGGATTTTTCTTTGAAGTGAAACTCTTTTGGCCTCATTAACCAAACTTGTTCCTTGATAATCAAGTCTGCCCAAGTTTCAGAAGTATTTCATTAGTAAATTCACCATAACGTGCACTTTGGGCCACGCCTTTTTAAAATATGCATTGTAAAGAACACTGTACTGCAATAAAACAAGGCCATTTTTTTAAAAACCCAAAAGCCCAATTAGATTATGTAAATGTGAATTAAATATATACATGAATCAGTCAATACCTAAAGATCCTGGCAAAATGCCAGCCAGCACAGTCTTTGGCATAAAAAATATTAGAAATGACATCCTAGACGGATACACGTTTTTTCTCTAGTGCCATGATTACATCACATTAAAAGCTATAAACTAGCCATCCATGTTAACTTGACTCTGGCTATGAGCAAAAAAGCTATCAAATTTAGTTACACTTTAAAAGAATTTTTTAAAGCTTTTCTATTAGCCAGAAATACTTTACTTCATTTTGCCACTTGCGGCTCGGTTATGAACATCCTTCGGTTTGGAGTTTGCAAAAAAGTAAAAATCCACATCTAATAAAAGCTGTAACTTAATTACACAATTATACAGAATACAGATAATAATCTGGTTTGTGTTCTCAAATTATCAACAATTGATTTTATTATGGTGCTGGTTTCCCTTCACGGCAAGAAAAAATTAACACTGAAAACAGACTTGGGAATCTTATGTCCCCCTCTAAACATTTCATATTAGTGATTCTTGCATGCGCTTCTTCAACGTGGAAAACTATGCAGGAGTAAGTTTGTACAGCACTTTGGAAAAGCACACTTGAATTCTACAAAGTATCTCAAGGAGGAATTAGTGGGGACTGCTGTTTTGTAGGTATATTCTACAAAGAAATCACAAACATCTGTGTTTCTCTTCATTTGCAAAGACACAGGACACAAAACCTGGACTGCTGGTTCTAAATATACTCTCTACAGAGGTCTGTTCAGATAATCCTAAAAGCAAACAGGATGGCCTTCATTTGTAGAAGCATCATATGTTATGAAATAAAAGAAAACATTCAAAAACATGGAGAAAACTGCCAACTCTCAGAAAATAAATACATTTGGTTCAAATAATCAATGTATAAAGAAGAAACAGGAAAAAATTTAATATTATCTCATACCATACCTATTTTCTCATAATTCTTAATAACACACAGATAATTTAATTAGTTTACACTATCCACTATGAAGCCTAAAACACCAATATACTCACTGATGACAAAAATGATGTGGTGTTTTCACCCACCTTGCAAAACCTACTGAAACATACCCTATGATCAGATCAACAAGCTCTGGCCGTCAAACCAGGAGAATTTCCAAAAGGTATGACCTTTTAGTAGAAAGATGCCATTTTGCTAGTACCCAACATAGAGGAAACATGAAAGAAAATAAAAACAAAAATTCCCCCTTGATATATCGAAACTATGTCTCCAAACTCTATTTCTCTCCATATTTAGCAAAATATTGATAAATACTGGCCCTAATTTACTTAGGTAAAAATGAACTCAAGATTAGTTTTAAAGCTAAAAACCTTAGTCGGCTCATGAGATTTTCTTATAGCTCTAAAACATCCACACACAAATCTCATTATTATTATTTGAAACGTTGCTAGTTAAATCTTTACTGATTTCTTGAGGAACGCAATTCCGAAATTACTAAAATAATGTATTAATTTGCTTCTAGAACCCTTGCAAAATAAAGCTTGTGTTTGCGTATTCATTTTCAATGTAATCTATACTGAACATAATCAGGAAAATTTGAAGAAATAAAATAACTCACAATAAAGAAGACAACGTGATATTATGGTATGTTTTTAAAATAATGCCCTAGTACACCAGAATATTGAAGTATGTATTATAATATATTCTAGGCCCTAAGATTTCCTCTGTTGATGAGATTACTAGAAACCATTTTTTAGAGTCAGTCTGATCCACTCTGTTGATACAAAGGTTTCCAGAGTCCACTAAATGAATAGCTATGCCTAAATTCACAGAAAACCAACAGACTGTACCTTTGTTACTTATATACATCAATGTTCAGCCCCAAAGTAGTATCCTCTCAGGGGAATGCTAACAAAAAACTAATCCTCTCAAATAAGATTACATTACATTTTTTCCCTGATGTTCCTATGGTGACATCCTCAAGAATAAAAATACTATTAATCATCCTTTTCCCTTCATACCTAAAACTTAAACACCATAATTTAAATTCTGAGACGCACCTACACATTCTAACCACACACAATTAAAACAAACAGGAACAACAAAAAGAAAACAATATTTCCCAAGCCATGATTATTGCTTTCTTTCTATCTGACCCCTGGTGGGCAATTCCCAAAACTATCAGCACAATTCAAACACCCTTAACTAAAGACTAAGTGAGAAAAGACAGCCTCTTCAATAAGTGGTGCTGGGAAAATTGGACAGTAACATGTAAAAGAATGAAATTAGAACACTTCCCAACAGCATACACAAGAATAAACTCAAAATGGATTAAAGACCTAATGTAAGGCCAGACACTATAAAATTCTTAGAGGAACACATAGGCAGAACACTCTATGACATAAATCAAAGCAAGATCCTTTTTGACTCACCTCCTAAAATAGTGGAAATAAAATAAAAAATAAACAAATGGGATCTAATGACACTTAAAAGCTTTTGCACACCAAAGAAACCATAAACAAGACAAGAAGACAACTCTCAGAATGGGAGAAAATATTTGCCAATGAAGCAACTGACAAAGGACTAATCTCCAAACTATACAAGTAGCTCATGCAGCTCAATACCAAAAAAAGCAAATAATCCAATCCAAAAATGGGCAGAAGACCTAAATAGACATTTCTCCAAAGAAGACATGCAGATGGCTAACAAACACGTAAAAAGATGTTCAACATCACTAATTATTAGAGAAATGCAAGTCCAAGCCACAATGAGGTATCACCTCACACTGGTCAGAATGGCCATCATCACAAAATCTAGAAACAACAAATGCTGGAGAGGGTGAGGAGAAAAGGCAACCTTTCTGCACTGTTGGTGGGAATGTAAGCTGGTACAGCCACTATGGAAAACAGTTTGGAGGTTCCTTAAAAAACTAAAAATAGAACTACCATATGACACAGCAATCCCACTACTGGGCATATACCCTGAGAAAAACATAATCCAAAAAGAAACATGTATCACAATGTTCATTGGAGCACTATTTACAATAGCCAGGACATGGAAGCAACTGAAATGCCCATCAACAGATGAATGGATAAAGATGTGGCACATATATACAATGGAGTATTACTCAGCCATAAAAAGGAATGAAATTGAGTTATTTGTAGTGAGGTGGATGGACCTAGAGTCTGTCATACAGAGTGAAGTAAGCCAGAAAGACAAAAACAAATCTGTATGCTAACTCATATATATGGAATCTTAAAAAATGGTACTGATGAACTCAGTGACAGGGCAAGAATAAAGATGAAGATGTACACAACGGACTTGAGGACACAGGGTGGGGAGCAAAGGGGAAGCTAGGATGAAGTGAGATAGTAGTACTGACATATGTGAAATACATAGGTATTGGGAAGCTGCTGCATAACACAAGGAGATCAACTTGATGATGGGTGATGACTTAGAGGGGTGGGATAGGGAGGGTGGGAAGGAGTCCCAGAAGGGAGGGGATTTGGGGATATATGTATAAATACGTCTGATTCACTCTGTTGTACAGCAGAAACTGACACAACAGTGTAAAGCAATTATACTCCAATAAAGAGTTTATAAAAAAAAACTGTGTCCATTTGTTCTTCATCTGATATCTTTTCTCTTTTTTGTTTTCTGAAAAGAAAATGCCAGAACAGATCGCCCAGAATGATAGATAACGTCAAAATACTGCTCCATAAGTAGTTACACTAGGAATTATACCAAAAACAGGACATATAACAAGAATCTGATCATACAAACAATGCTCCTTTTCACTGAAGCCTTTGCATTATTCTATGCAAACAGGAAGAACATGTCAATTACAAAGGTAAACATACCCCCTGTTAATAAAAGGAGTATCAGGTAGCGAGTGAGGGGCAAAGATGATAACAAAGCACCTTGCAAATTATGTTTTCATTCTTTCACAGCTCATCACAATGCTCCACTGCACACACAGGTCACCTTCCTCAACACTAATGACTCTTACTTTAATCACTCATACCAATGTTCAGATCTGGAACCCCATCACCACCCAGAACTCTTCCTCTTCTAATACTTCAAACTCTCTCAACACAACTCCACTCCTCCTGGATCGCTCACTCCCTTACTCTCATTAAAGACCTATTCCCCAATTTATCCAGATCCCCCATTTCCCTGTAAGCTATCAATTTGCTCCTATCTTCACTTCCTTCTTAATTCCACTGAGACCACAGGGTCCATTAATGATTTTCTTGTCAATGCTTTCCACTCCTTTGTTTCCTTGTCCTTCCACTGTATATCCCAACAAAGCCCCCAATCCTGGAGGATTACATCTGACTGCCTTCTCCACTCATATACTTTGGGCTGCTAAGCACTACTGGAAAAATAAAAACAATAGAAGGCACAACACTACAGGCTGGTCCTCCACAACCCAACAAGCTTCCTCATAAATATTCCTTTAAAACCCAGATTTCAGTGGGTTGAGGAGGGATTTAAAGGTGTATAGCAAAGGAAGGGGGTTCAGTATTTTACATCATGTTCAAAGAAGTTTGGGGATAAGAGGAAAGAAAAGGCTGGTATGAGAGGGAGGAGAAACAAAGGAGAAGTTAGAGCCTGCTGAGGTTTAAGAGGGCTGGTAAGGAGGGAAAGTTTGGAGACAAGAAGATGTTGAACATTCCTACAGAGGCAGAAAGAAATGGATAGGATTCAAATTTTATGAAAATAATATATTTGTTTCAGTAATACAAATAACTGAAAAGGATTTATCTCCAAAGCAATCAAGAGTTTAACTTCTTGCATTAGTAAAAACCCAACTCTGAAGTTAGACAGCCTGGGTTTCAATCCCAGCTCTTCCACTTCCTAGTTATGTTATTTCCTAGGTAAGTTATTTCATCTTTCTGTGCCTCATCTGTAAAACGGGGATAATCATAATACCTACATAATAGGGTTGTTGTGAGAATTAAAGCAGGTAATATACAGAACATACAAAGTGCTTTGAATAGTGATGGCACTTAAGCACTATATTAAATGTTAGTTATTATTCTGGCTAAAAACTTAAAATGCTACTTAGATGCTCTTGTATTCATTTAGTACTAGAAAGAATGTACTGGACTCCCACTTCCTACCCGCACCTTGCCCCCATATCCCCAACCTAATACCTACTATCTTTCAGCTCTGGTCTTCTTTGAAAAGTCTTCCCTGACTCTTCCTCTCTCTCTCTCTCCCTAAATGACTGGGTTAAGTGAATCTCTTCTGTTCTTTCATAGCATACCAGCTTTATATCCTTCACAGCATTTATCACAGGATATTATAGCTTTCAGTTGATTCATCTGTTCCCATCCCACCCCTCCCCCCAACCTGCCAACCAATTTGTGAGTTTCTTGCAGGATGGGGGCTATCTTTTCTGATTAAAGTTCAGGGGTTAAGAATAAGTGATATACGTAAATCAATATAACATGGTGCCTGATGGGTATTAGACAATAAATGTTAAATAAATGAATAAATCGGTCACTCTAGCCTTAGATGTATGTTTTATACAAGTTCATCTACTAACTTAATGCCTATCATTTACAAGTGTGCTGCAGTTAAACACAAGTTGAAAAACGTAACTACCCTGAGTTCTTAAAAAGCAATGCACACAAAGAAACTACCACACACAAATTTCTTGCAATGTTTTCTAAATTCAGTATATACACACATTACTCATACAACTAAGTCTTCCAAAATAAACCTGACAATGGGTTAAAAGAAGTAAAACTGTTTGTTATATATTCTGTACAGCAGAATACATAACTTTCAACTACACAAGTCTTTTCATAAAGCAAAGGTCATTCTATTACTGGAAATTGATACTTCCCCCTCACTGGTGATTATTCTACCTGTACTTTTTGTTTAAGCTAACTTTTTGAAGCACCTTTTTTCAATTATATGTATTTTAAAACATGTATCAGAGTCAAGATATTTTTTCTCTTCTTTTCTAAGTCATAAAGGTATGTTCTACTTACATTATTGACCAACAACAGAATTCCTACTCAAATAAATGTTAACAGTATGGTACAGCATGTATAATGGATCATTATATGATGGACAGAAAAAAAGAATTTATAAATAATTCAATGCTCCAACTACTAAGATGACAGAAGCCTAATAAGTACTATATAGCTCAAAATGAAATTCAATTGGATTCAGAAATTTTGAAACAAAAAACAAAAAAAGAGGAAGAGGAGGTCTGGAAGAGAGAAAAGTTGTGGGAGAAAAAAAGAAATCTGGGTAAAGATTAAAATATATGCACTGTTTTTTAAGGGTCCTTTACTAATCCAAACTCATTTTAAAATTTGGGGAAGTAAAAATTGAACAATGCCTATAACCTGATTTACTTATAAAATTATATTTTGCATTAAACTGAAGCACCATTTGTTCACACAGTCATCAATTTCCTTATATTTTTATGGCAAATAGTTATAAGCTAATCAATTTAAATCTACAACACCTCACTTTTATTAGCCTATGAGAAATAGACAAAACTCTGACAGAAAAGTTATCAACATAAAAGCAAAGGAAAAATTAAAGATATGATCTTCCTGTCTTCCAATAGTACTATGAGATACAGAAATCACTTAATTTCAATTTTTTAAAAAGCCACTATACAAACACATTTTACTTGGAAATCTAAAATCTGGAATCTCCTTTCAACTGTAAGACCTTGGGTCAAGCAACTTAACTCCTCTCTAAATGAAGGAGGAGAGTCTTAGCATTTTAAATCCCTTCTCATAATCACTTATATGCATTCTTTCATTCTTCATCAAATACATTTTACATTTTGGCTCCCCCTACAACTCTTCTCATTAGGGAGGCAGCACAGGAAGCGGCTCTAAGTACAGGTTACAGAAGTCACACTCTAGGGTTTGTACCCAGGCTCTACCACTTAGTTAGAAGCTGGATGATCTCTGACAAGTTATTTCAGTTCCCCAAGCCTGTTTCCTTGTCTATTAAAACAGGAGCAATACAAATATCTACCCTCATAAGGTTGCTGTGAAGATTAAAAGAAGTGGTTAGCACAGTTCTGGCACACTGTAAGACAGCCAATTAAAGCTAGCTACATTATTATTTTATTTTGATGGCTTTTAAAAATGGTATTACTCCTGGACTTCCCTGGTGGTCCAGTGGTTGAGGCTCTGTGCTTCCACTGCAGGGGATGCAGGTTTGACCCCTGTTCGGGGAAGCTATGCAAGCTGCAAGGTGTGGCAAAAGAAGAAAAAAAAAAAAGAACAGTTATGGGACCAAAAAAATGGTATTATGTATTACTCCTTCCATTAAGTGGATAGATACAGAATAGTTTACTTAATTCCATTTAGGTTGTTTCTAAATTTTACCTTTTTTAAGTAAAGGGGATGTATAAACATCTTCGTGCCTTAAGCTTTTTCCAAATTTAGGGAATTTCCTTAGGACGTATTTAAGAACTTAAATCACCAGATGAAAAGATATGGATGTTTTTAAGGCTTTACAGAAAGGCTGTATAGATTTATACTTCCACCAACAGATATGACAGTGCCCAATTTACTGCACCCATGTCAATCAGCACTGAAAATTATTGTATTTTCATTTCTTACAATTTGGTTTAAAATGTTTCTCAATGTTGCTATAATTTGCATTTCTTTGATTACTTGTAAGGCTGAGAATTTTTTCTGTTTATTATTATTAAAAGTTTTATAAGAACAATCTCATTCAATAAGTTTTTTTTAAGTAAAGAAGAAAAAAGCATAAAACACTTAGAAATAAGGAAATTAAGAAGGGACAGGAGAATAAAACAAGAATACTTTTAGAATATAAATATGTAAAGTTATTAAACTGACGTATAACTTGGCACTAAAATTCCTAGAGGCTAAAAGCACAGAAGAAAATGTTCTGAACTCTGCTTTGGGAGGGTCAAGGTGGCGGGACAGCAGCATTCAATTCCTCAAGAAAAGCAAACTTTTTTCAGGTACTAAGGATCTGAAAGCTGTTCTTAGATGGACTGTCATAAAAAGGATACAAAGTGACTTAAGGACAACAATCTCAATGGCAATAAACATGATAGAAGGGCTCAATTGCTGCAACTGCATTTCTTACATTTCAAAAATACAAGAAAATAAAATAATTCACTAAACATAATCTTGGCACATGAAACTTAGTATTACAGTCATTTCCTAAGTTACTACTATACTGCTATCTGCCATTTCTGCTTCTTCTAATCCTCCATTTTTTTAAATCTTTTTTTCAATCCTTTATTTTTATCTTGACAAATCTCTAGCATTGAAGGCTTGATCAAACTGAGACAAGCTTATTTACAATTTCTCAAATTCCTTTATTTTCATAAGTGAATCTTGGATATGGCTTAGGACTTCCCTGGTGGTGCAGTGGTTAAGAATCTGCCTGCCAGAGAGCAGTATCAAGCAGTATCAGCAGCATTTCGTCTTGTGGAACTGAAAACCACAGCCACAGAAAGATAGAGAAATGAAAAAGCAGAGGACTTTGTACCAGATGAAGGGACAGGATAAAACACCAGAAAAACAACTAAATGAATAGGAGATAGGCACCTTTACAGAAAAAGAATTCAGAATAATGATGGTGAAAATGATCCAGGACTTTGAAAAAAGACTGGATGCAAAGATCGAAAAGTTTACCAAAGACCTAGAAGACTTAAAGAGCAAACAAACAGAGATCTGCAACACAATAACGGAAATGAAAAATACACTAGAAGGAACCAATAGCAGATTAACTTAGGCAGAAGGGCGAATAAATGACCTGGAAGACAGAATGGTGAAAATCACTGATGTGGAAAAGAATAAAGAATGAAAAGAACTGAAGACAGCCTAAGAGGCATCTGGGACAATGTTAAATGCACCAACATTCACATTATAGGGGTCCCAGAAGGAGAAGAGAGAGAGAAAGGACTCGAGAAATTACTGGAAGAGATTATAGTTGAAAACTTCCCTAACATGGGAAAGGAAATAGCTACCCAAGTCCAGGAAGCACAGAGAGCCCCAGGCAGGATAAACCCAAGGAGAAACATGCCAAGACATATAGTAATCAAATTGACAAAAATTAAAGACAGAGAAATGTTAATAAAAGCAACAAGGGAAAAACGACAAATAACATACAAGGGAACTCCCATAAGGTTAACAGCTGATTTCTCAGCAGAAACTCTGCAAGCCAGAAGGGAGTGGCACGATATATTTCAAGTAATGAAAGGGAAGAACCTACAACCAAGAATACACTACCCAGCAAGGATCTCATTCAGATTTGACAGAGAAATCAAAAGCTTTCCAGACAAGCAACAGCTAAGAGAATTCAGCACCACCAAACCAGCCCTACAACAAATGCTAAAGGAACTTCACTAAGCAGGAAACATAAAAGAAAAGGACCTACAAAAACAAACACAAAACAAATAAGAAAATGGTAATAGGAACACACATATTGATAATTACCTTGAATGTAAATGGACTAAATGCACCAACCAAAAGACACAGACTTGGCTGAATGGATACAAAAACAAGACCCATACATATGCTGTCTACAAGAGACCCACTTCGGACCTAGGGACACATACATATGGAAAGTGAGGGGATGGAAAAAGATATTCCATGCAAATGGAAATCAAAAGAAAGCTGGAGTAGCAATACTCATATCAGATAAAATAGACTTTAAAATAAAAAATGTTACAAGAGACAAGAAAGGACATTACATAAAGATCAAGGGATCCATCCAAGAAGAGGAGATAACAATTATAAATATATACGCACCCCATATAGGAGCACCTCAATACACAAGGCAAATGCTAACAACTATGAAAGAGGAAATGCAAGGGAGAAATAGAGACACAGATGTAGAGAACAAACACATGGACACCAAGTGGGGAAAGCGGGGAGGGTTGGGGGGGGAATGAACTGGGAGACTGGGATACCAAATTGTACACTCTAATTATATGCTGTTTATTGTCTGTTAACTGTATCTCAATAAAAGTTCTTAAAAAAAAAAAAAAGAATCTGCCTGCCAATTCAAGGGACATGGGTTCGAGCCCTGGTCCAAGAAGATCCCACATGCCATGGAGCAACTAAGCCCATGCACCAAAACTACTGAAGCCTGTGCTCCTAGAGCCCATGCTCCACAATAAGAGAAGCCACCATACTGAATAGCCCATGCACTGCATCAAAGAGTAGCCCCCGCTTGCCACAATTACAGAAAGCCCACAAGCAGCAACGAAGACCCAATGCAGCCAAAAATAAAACAAAAAACAAAAAGCAATATGGCTTAGCTGATATCAACATTCTTCTCAATCACCTTGCTTGCTTTTATACTTGCAAGAAGAAATAAACTTAGACTCTCAAAAAATACTTTGTCTTGCCATAAATGGGTATGAAAAATACAGCTTTTTGTTCAGATTGAATGATTTGATATAAACGATTTTACAATAAAATCTTACCACATTTTTTAGAAAATATTTGGGTCATTTAAAGGCCTTCAGCCATATTGGAATTTATCTGAAACATTTTAACAACTCGAGGGGGGGGAGTCAAGGAAGGGAGGGAATACGGGGATATGTGTATAAAAACAGATGATTGAACCTGGTGTACCCCCCCAAAAAAAAAAATTATTACCCCAAATTCCTTTACTTTTAGAGTCAAGTTCTAGAGCTTCCTAAAGGGTAACATATAGACAAAGATCCTCCAAAAAAAGTTTTGCTTTGTTTTTTCTTTGCAAGAATATATTCCTATTCTTCTCTTCCAGACCTGTCTAAACTATAGACACTAAAGCTAAAGAATATTTGGACACAAAGACCTGTGATCAACATCAAACAATCCTGTTATAATATAAAATGCTTAAATAAATATTGCAGCAAAATTAATAACCTCACTATCTTTATATGAGTGCATTCTATATGACAGGAAAGAGAGGTAACAGGAAAACATAAAGAAGGGATGACAGAAAAGACATTCAGCATCTTCATATATTTATTTCTGAAATTCTGCCTTAAGTCACAACTTACGACAGATTTGGTCAATCATTTTCTTCCCACTTCAACCCAGGCCATCTTAAAAAACTGTGAAAACAGACAGAATTTTCTTCATCTAATCCACAGCTCTATTTTACAGATGAAGAAATTTTAACCCAAAGAGATTAATATCACAGAAGTAGACAGTGGCAAAAGTGGTAGTGTAAACTTCAAATCTGGACAAGAAATCAAGCATTCTGGCTTCTTATATTGTATATAATAATGCAAATGTTAGTTAGATGCTACTCTTCCATCTCTCAGTCAATCAAGTACCCTAAGTATCTGATGTCAACGCATTCTTTCTTCCTATGAATGTCGTGGAGTTTCAAAGACTGACAAAACTGTGCTTTGTGTTCTCATGACAGCTATGATATGCTGCAGAGACTTTTTAGTTTTTTTAACATTTGCTATTTCTTCCTATTATGTTTGTGTTACTTCCTAAAAGATGTTGCTAAAAAGCAGCTATGTAATAAATAATATTAAGATCCATCTCTTCAGAAAATGAGGTCCACAAAAAGCAGGTTTTTTTCCTCATTTCATTTTCACTTCCCAGTCCCAAGATATTACTTTAAAGAATACCCTTTTAATGATGCTATTACTTCCCACACACATTCCACCAATTTAATGTATGTCTAAAACAAACAAACAAAAATAGAGAACTGCTAATCTAATCTCAGAGCCCCTTTACACTCTTAAAAATTATTGAAGGCCCTATGGTAGGCAAATTTTTCAGATGGCCCCCAATGATCCCCAACTCTCCGTATCTGTGCCCTGTGCAGTCCCCTCCCCTTGAGTGTGGGCTGAACCAAGTGACTTGCTTGTAACAAACAGAATATTACAAAAGGATGAGACTGCTTCTGTGATTAGGTTACAAACGCTGTGATTTCTGTCTAACACTCCTTTCCTGCCAGGACTCTCTAGCACTACTTGTGTGCTTACTCTGAAGAGCGAGCTGGAGAAGCCCACATGGTAAGGAACTGAGGGCAGCCTCCAGTCAACTTCCTGGAAGGAACCAAGGCCCTCAGTCTGACTGCCAGTAAGGAAATGAATCTAGCCAACAGCCATGTGAGTGATCTTGGAAGCAGATCATTCCCCCGCTGAACCTTCAGATGAGATCATGGTTCTGGCCTACCTTGACTACAGCCTTTTGAGAGACTGAAGCAAAGGACCCAGCTAAGACATGCCCAAATTCCTGACCCACAAAAACTCTTCCTTTCCCTTTACATGCTATCCTAACCTAAGATGTATTCTCAATGCCAAAGCTCCAGAGACTATATTCTCACATTGTTCCAGCCTTTCAATTCAGCAAACTTTATACAGGGAGGACCTTTTGCTATCTCAGGTGTCCAGTGCTCAGAGCCAGGATGAGTAGAATATGGGCAGACACAGGAAGACTCTAGTCTGGGTCAGTTATGAAGGGCAGATACAGACAAAAGAGCAAACGAAGAAACGGCTCTATGTAAGAGCTGCTAAGATCTGTATCTTTTACCAGGCCTATCAGTATTCTTGTGGTAGTAAGCATGATGCCAATTACAATACATAGGACATGTTAAAATGAAGACTGCCAATCCTGAAATGAATTTAATTCAAGAAAATAGTTTAATAAATATTTACTCAATATCTTCTATGAGTTAAATACTGTGCTAAAATGAGGTACTAAAATTAACAAAACTTGGCTTATTCAAAACCCTCAAGGAGTCCAAAGTCTAATGAAAAATTAAGCAAAATCTACTTTGTAAAGAAGAAAAATTACATGTAACAAACACTGTGTTCACTTTGCTGTTTTGTTTGATATGAATAAATTATTTAGTCTTTCACAATTTATTGCTTATCTATTGACAATATTTTAAAAATCAAAGGAGACTTCTTAAATGTGGATAATCAATTGCTTTCTATGTTAATTTGTATGACACATTAAAAATGTTAGCACTTGTTCATACTTGCCTTTCTTCTCTGAGGGTTCAAAGTCATCAGAAGATTTAAAAATAATAAATACCTTATATAAAATTTTTACAGATCCCAGGGTAGGAGAAAAAATTATGGATTCCATTTTCCATCAAAGCACTCAGCAATCTATGTATATTATCTCATTTAATTTTAAGCACAGCTATGTGAGGAAGAATATCTACAGATCACTTCTCAGAGTCTAGGTTTCCTTCAGTGCCTAAAATAATGCCTAGTATATAGTAAGCAATGAAATTTGCTGAAGGAAGACAGTTATTGGGTCATGTATTCAAACCAATTTGTCAGATTCCTGGGCTACTATTCTTAATTACCATGCGATAGTGCCCCAGTTAAAATGTAAAACAGGGCTGGAAATAGAGGCAGGTGAACATCAGTTACATAGTGGCACTACAGAACAGAGATCCAGCCTCAACTAAGTGACACTTCCTCAAAATTGGACTAAGTCACATAAAGACAGAATTGATTTTAAGAGACTGAGAGAAACAGAATGTGTCCATATGTTTGCATATTGACATGTATGGATACAGCTCTCTGAATTTTGTCTGCAATGTACAGATATATTTATCCTATGCAGAAGCACCCATCAGAAATATATTACTATATCTGAAGTACTACAGCAAAACAATTACAACTGGCACAAACGCCTAAAGATTTTGCACTTTTTGTTACTTTGCTAGTAAAAACAAGTAACAATTCCAACTATGAAAACTTGGGTCCATATAAATCGATTAAGTTGTGGCTCCTGATTTGGGCTCATTTTACATAAAGGGTAATTAAATAACTAAGTAAAAGTTAAGCTATGGAAGAATATATATTTGCTTCTCTCCTCTCTCTCAGGACAAAATCTAGCAAATTGTAAAGCCAGACCATCTTATGAGACGTGCTCTAACATTTACTGCTTCAACATGCCACCACTGTGAGAAAGCTGGTTTTGGAATCTTCTGTGATTTGGGTTCTGACACCAGCAGCTTTTCATCTCTTTTTCAAAGAGCAGCTTTAACAGTCTTTCAGCATCATCACAAGGGCAAGCAGCTTCCCATGAGGTCCAGGACAAGAAAACTGGTACGTGTACACACACACACACACACTTTCCAAAGGTATCCATGATGTCCTATTTTTCTTTTATATCACTGTTCATAGTGCTGACAGTTTCATTCATGGCATTTATTTTGACTGTCACTAGATAGGCTGAACAACCCAGAATTGATACCTCAACTCCAAAACCAAAAAAGCATTAAAACTATGCTTCTTAATTCATCCAAAATTAATGTTCACAATACTTTATAACAGTGCAAAGGAGCAAGCAGCACTTAAATGCACAATTATCTCTAAAATTATTTTGCCACCCAACAGATAACTTTATTTCCAAAAACTTGAAAAAAAAACCAAATGACAACAACAAAGAATTTCTGCTAAAAATATCTTCCTTAATCAACCAGAGAAGCTCAACTCATATTAGCTGAAAACTGGAATCAATACCCTTAAATTATTTTAAACTAAGTCCACCACTTTCTAGTGATGTTAACTTTGGAAAATTACATAACTTCCTTATACCTCAGTTTCCACATCTACAAAACAGAGATACAACAATACCTATATCATAGTATCATAGTTGATGTGAGGATTAAACAAGATAATTCATGTGAAATACTTAGCACAGTGCCTGGCACATGGGCCAAAAGCAAACTTGATAACTTGTTATTTTATACTATCCAGAACCATTCCATCTTAAGCTAATACTGCCAACTGAGGTTGTCTGTTAATTAATTTTTCAGCTCACACAACAAACCTTGCTGTCAACTTATTTACCCATAGCAAATTTTGCTTTCAAATTCTTATAACAGCATCACTTCATGTGCTCAAGTAACTTTTTGCTGACCTCACTGCCTAGCAGTAGCTAGAAGGAGATTCCTGATTCCTTCTTTTTAAATAAAATATTCAGTTATTTCACCTGGCACTAGAAGAAGGATTCTGTAGACCATTTAGAGACATGCCTGTAGGAAGACAAATGAGTTATAATGCAAGAGACTGTTCTGCTAAGGTTATTGCTTTACACTGGCCAAAGAGGCAGATGAGTAAGACAGGAAAGGAGGAGGAGAGGTTAACTGCTATCTCCTGGGCGACAGTTTCATTACAAAACAAGGAGTCCCTAATGCAAAAGTTCCAGAAGTTGAGTTCTGAATCAGAATGGCTATTCCCATAAACATAATATTGAAGAACTATGGGGAAGGGCTTCAAAACATTGCAAAAAATGACCTTCATCAGGACTCTGGAAGCTTTTATTAAAGACGTTTGTGCAAGACCATGAGAAAAAGTGAGTTAATAGTTGACTTTCAATTATCTATGAGACACTTATCTTGGAACAAATTAACAATTACTACACAAGCTTAGGTGAGGCATAAACAAACCACTTCTCTGCTGTCCTGCATATTAAGTCAGGAATGGCAGGAATCCCTTCTCTACTTAACTATTTCACAATTTTAAATATATTTTCCTCCAATAAAATTACCAAATATTATGTGTGTGTGTGTGTATAGATATATGTATATAAACACTCCCAAGTTACCTCTAAATCATGGCCAGTATTCAACTCTATTCTTTTCCCTAACGTGTTAATTTCCCCACTACCCTACCAAAAGCACACATTTTCCAATTCATTCTTCCGTTTTTTTTATATTTCCACCTTGAAGAAGCTTCTGTCTTTATTGTTGGGGCTCAATCAGGGTTCATATGTTTACATTCTTGTTCTCAGTGAACTGCCTATTCCTATATTTTGACCATTTTTCTACTGGAGAGCTTGTCATTTATTATTGATGTCTAAAAATACTTAATATATTAAGAAAAATTAACTCTATCATTCTTATAGGCTACTAATATTTTCTCCCATATAACTTTATTATATTTGTAGAGTCTTTTGGCAGGAAGAACCTTAAACACTTTACATAGTTAAAGCTATCAATCTTTCTCTGTATGGCATTTGAGTTGTGTATCATGTCAAAAAGCTTTTCCATACCTAAAACTAAATAAAAATTATTCCTACTTTTGTCCTAGTACTTTTCTGAGTTTTTCTTTGAACATTCAAATCTTTAATCGCTCCAGCATTCATTCTTGTGTATGACCCTGACACACATTTTTTTTTTCCCCAAATGGACTACCAACTGTCCTAATACCACCTGGTCCCTCTACCTAATGCCATTTCAATCACTCCAGGCTCCTAAACTCTGGTTTAATGCTGACAGGAAACTTTCATGTCTGCATTAAAGTGATCACTTTCCAAAGCTTATTGTAGTTCGAAGGGGTATGTACTCTGCTTTGAGCATTCCCAGTACCTGCTAGAATTAAATTAAAAAAGAAGGGAGAGGGGGTGAGGAATGAGAGTCTCAACTGTGACTATAAGGCTAAAATACAAACCATTAAGTCGCCACAGCTTACTTTGTGTATGTACACCTGTGGTATTGCACTAAAATCACCACCTGAATTGTTGCCTATGGACAGCATATTTTAGATATGCTCTTTTATTCTGGCAAAACAGTAAAAACTATACAAGATAAGCATCATTTATTATAACTGGGAGTTAACTATGCTTTAACAGCATGGCAAAGAAGAACACCACAAGGAGTTTAGATTCACATACAATACAAGTATCAGATTTCAACCTTTCCCCCTTATTTAAAAACAGCTTTTAAGTAGACTATTTAACCTAGTATTCTCTTTTTGTCAGTAGCAAACAATTAAAAATAGGAATGGGAAGTCTAGAGAAAAATTTTTAGGATGTGCCCAGCACTTTTCAGGGCAAAATACATCCTAACCAGCAGAGAAGGTACATCCTGACCATTAGCATAATTAATTAGTTTCCTTGGCCTTGACCAAGAAAGAGTCATTAAGCAACTCTCCTGATTACAATCTGGCTTCTCCCAAAGTGAGATAATGTACCGCTGAATGGCCAAGAATTCTGGTCCACTTGCAATTATATTTCTCATAATAGGTTTATAGGTTAACACAAACAGGCAATGTTTCTATTTCTGTCTATTCTGTATTTGGTTAGCAAGAGTCAGTTCTCTTGAACTCAATTACCCTTAAGTATGGTAACAAAATCAAGTTTCTGAGAACCAGGCTGCCAATGAGCCTGCCCGTGTGGCATTACCCTTTGAGGCACTGCCTGAGCAGCCGACGTCTCCCTGAACAAGACCAACTTCTCTCTATCTTCAATGATAAAGCATCAACAAATATAATTTCAAACCCAGTGTATATGTATTCTGAAAAGACTTCTTAATAACCTACACTGTGCCTGTAACTCTGTACTAATGTGAACAAAACAGACTTCCTGTCCCTCACAGAGCTTATAATCAATATAAAGCTGAGAGAAAGAATATTTATGGAAGATTGCCTAAAGGATATGCAACATCTCCACCCTTCTAATTATTCCAAAACCTCGTCCCCTTTTAAGCCACACTCTGTTCTGAAACATCCTCATCTCGCCAGCACATAAGTGCCTTTAGTAATGATGATGCATCTGACTTACAGAGGGGCCTTGTGAAGTTTGTTGGTGTGTGCACAGCAGGGCTACTGTGAGGCCACTGATCATTTCACTACATGGGGTCCTGTCTAAAGGCCTCTGAGGAGCAATTTCCTTCTGATCTTAGTGTCAGGAATTCTGCTTTTTTAAAACAATATTTGCTTGCTTTCAAATGTTATGAACATAAATTGAGTTTCTTTTTTTGCACCATCTACAATGAAGCTTAGAGAAATATTTGTGCCCCACTGAAAGCAAATACTAGATTTTTACATTAGAACTTTGATTTTATATTTTTATTTTGCATTTCTTGCCATAGTTTATGAATCTCTACAAACCACCTTAAAGTTTGGAGTGGAGAAAATGCAACAAATGGATAAAGTTTGCATTAATGCATCATAAGGAAAATGTCCTTTTTAAATTTAATGGATCAGAAAACAAAATCACATGAGAAGTCAGGGAGAGGAAGGATTTCGAGAGTATGATACACAGACTTAAAAAATAAAAACCAGTCAACTCTCAATTAACTGGGGAAACCAGAAAGGGAAATTAAGAAAGGGAACTAAAGAAAGATCAGAGAATATCCCCAATAATTTTTTTTATTTATAGAAATTAGATCAATGGTAGTTAAAAATGACTTTGTGTAAACTTGAACTTATTGTATGGTTAAAGTTACATACAATATTTAACAATATTTATTATTGCACAGGTAGCACTCAAAATAGTAAAAATAAGTCGTAATTCATAAATAAAAAAGTTGCTTTATAAAAATGGCCAAAAGGGTACTACCTGGAAAAACAGACTGTTATTATAACCTATTTCTTATCTGAGCTCTGCCCCCCAATTTCAAAATATTAGGAAAAACCCTATGCATTGCAACGATATGAGTCTACTGACCTCTCAGGTTTCCAGTTACTGGGCATAATCTAGGCAGGTGTTTAAACTCCACAACATGCGTCATCACGTTTTTGCTAGATAGCCTCTTTCCTTTAAGGTCACTGTCTTCTTTCCTAGCCACCAACGGACTCTACAATGATGTCACTGCTGTATGTCAACTGGGGTTCACACCTAACATTGAGCCATCTCCACTCAGAAGTTAAATTACCTTCCTCCTTATTGTCAGCTTCCTGAAATTCCCTGTTCCTCTCATCCCAGAAAACTCCAAGCTTGCTGGGAGATTAGACCCCAGTTCAGTTCAGCACTGAAATGATTTTAGGTTCTGCCAGTTCCAAGTTCGTGGGTAGTGAATAAATTCCTAGACTTTCCAACTTGCATTAACTTTCCATTCCTTCTTCACCCCTTTCCGCCCAAATATTTGATTAAAAATTAAAACGTCTTAAGAGCATGCAGAGTAAAAACTTAGGCTCACTCTAATTCCTCTCTGCTAAAAGAAACATTTCTGTGCAAGGGTAAGGCATCCAGGACCACAGTGCCACAGCTGACCTGCAGCTATCCCCTCTTTGTGAATGAACAGCTAAAAGATGGCTGCCAGTAAAGCATCTGACTACCAAGGGGGTACATCTAGCACTTATGGTTAGCAGGCAGGGATCAATGAGAGATCACACAGAACATACGTAGATGTTTTTGCTGATCATTTCTTATTCTTTCAAAAATGCATTATTTCTTTTAAACTATGGTTAGTCTGCACACCAGTTGGTTCTGGATAAGTATGATTTGGTGGTCGCTGAAGCACTGCTAAGTGGACAGGAAATCAGCAACATATCCAGGGGAAGGAGGGTAAATGCTAATAGTCACAAGGAAGAGAACTTTGACACACCAGATGCTCCATGAAGAAAAGCACTATGATTGTTACAATCACAAACTTGGCAAACAGCACAATGCCTTGCAAATTGTAGGCATTCAATAAATACCTGCTATGAATAAACTTGTTAAGTGAAACACACTTTTCTGTAAAGTACTACAGAGAGGCTAAATAACTAGCTCACTGGCCCACAGCCAGTAGGTGGCAAAACCAGGATTCAAATTCATGTCTGTCTGGTTCCAGAGTTGATGCTCTTTTCACTTCACATGTGCTTCCTCTATCACAAGACTGATTTGCCAAGGATCTCTGACAGGGTCCTCAAAGCCATAGGATAAACATGCTTATCTTTCTGGAAAGTAAATTTTACTCAAAAGTTAAATAATTTAAAATATTTGATACACGAGGGTGAGTCAAAAATTATCCGCTCTCTGGCTGTAGAATTTAAGTAACTTTTAGAAAAGATAAATACATCATTTTTCGACATAATCTCCTTGCTTTTCAATACGCTTTGTCCATTTGTCAGCAAGCGTTCATATTGCCTCATTAAAAAATGTTTTAGGCTGAGCTGTAAGCCACAAATGCACCGCTGTCTTCACTTCTTCATCAGAAGTGAATCCGGCTCCTTCTTGATGGCTAACACTTGTGCGACCTTCCTTGAACTTCTCTATCTATTCATACACACTTCTTCGGACAAAACACTTTCTTCATACTGTGCACAGTCTTCAATAAATAACGGCACCAGGTACACCCTCAGATCACAAAAACTGAATCACTGCACACTGCTCTTCTTTCATGCAAATCACAAGTGGGGCATCCATTTTTGCTTGCACTGCAGTTACAAATGAACTGATGTAACACGTTCACACCTGCACAACAGTGACTGGGGAGACAGTAGCCTTGAACGGAAACCGCTGATAAAACAGTGCAGCCAATAGAAGTTTTAATATAACTGGAGTGAGGATAATTTGACTTACCCTCATATAAAACAAACACCAGTATATTATGAAAGAGAATGAAGAACGCATAGTTAATAATTTTAATTATATGGGCCACCACAGTTTTTCATTTTGTGTGATATAGCTCCAAGCTCTCTCAAGATACAAGTTCATTCTCCTCTGCTATTAGAGGTACACTACTAGAAAAAAATCCAAGAACCAAAAAAATCATTCAATAAATACTTGTTGAGCACCAAATACATAGCAAGCATGTGTTAAATGTCAGGGATAAAATGTAGTCCCTGATGCACAGAGCTTAACCTATTATAAAAAAGAAAAACAGGGACTTCCTAGGTGGTGCTCTGGTTAAGAATCTGCCTGCCAATGCAGCGGACTCAGGTTCAATCCCTGGTTTGGGAAGATTCTACATTCCGTGGAGAAGCTAAGCCTGTGCGCCACAACTACTAAGCCTGCGCCCTAGAGCCTGCATGCCACAACTACTGAGCCCACACACAGCAACCACTGAAGCCCACGCTTTCTAGGACTAGTGTGCTGTGACTACTGAGCCCGTGTGCTGCAACTTCTGAAGCTCGTGCACCTAGAGCCCATGTTCCACGAGAGAAGCCACGGCAATGAGAAGCCCACACACCACAACAGAGAGTAGCCCCTGGCTCGCTGCAACTAGAAAAAGCACACACATAGCAACGAAGACCCAACACAGCCAAAAGATAAATAAAATTAATTTTTTAAAAATTATAAAAAAAAAGAGAAACAAGGTAACCAATAATTAAAAGTGGTAACTTAGATGCCAGAATAGGATCTATAGAAACAGAGGAAAGGTAACTAACTCAGACCATGCATATTTGGGCCAACATGGGGGAGGCTGAGGGTCCCAGGGTATGACCTCAGCTCTACTTTCATCCCTAAACTGCTATTCAAAAGAGGTATGGGAATTAATTGGGGGGGGGGAGGGGGGAGTATTCATGGAAACAGAATATTTAAGAAGTTATAAATTTTCATGAAAGGGCCAGAACTAGTACAACAAAGAGGAAGAAATCACTGTTTTACATTAGATTTGAAAAACATACAGAAAAAGAAATAAAAATGTAGTAAGATGTTTGACTTACAGCAAAAATATAAAAATTAAAACAATGTTTCATCTATCAACATATCAAAAATTTAAAAGAGACACTGGGGAAACTGATACTATTAAATATTGCAGATAAAATATGTACTACAGATAAAAATATAGAATGGTACCTCACTCAAGGGCAATCTGACAACATGTAAAAAATTTTTAAGTGTGTTATTTTTTTATGCTACAATTCTACTCCGAGGCATTTATCTTTAAAAAATAAAACACTGTGGATGAATGCTTATAACATAGCTATGGAAAAAAATCTAACATACAAGTGTGAGTCAAAAATTATCTGTACTCTGCCTGTAGAATTTAACTTTTAGAAAAGACAAATACATCATTTTTCAACATAATTTCCTTGCTTTTCAATACACTTTGTCTATCTGTCAATAAGCTTTCATATTCCCTCATTAAAAAAATGTTTTAGGCTGAGCTGCGAGCCACGAGTGCACTGCTTTCTTCACTTCTTCATCAGAAGTGAATATTTGTCTCGTAGGGCTGCTTTCAGGGGACCAAACAGGTGAAAGTCCGATGAAACAAGATCAGCACTTACAGGGAGGATGCTTTAACACCTCACAACGAAGTAATCCATGACAGACTTAAGTTTTGAAAAGTTTGTGTGAGATGGGTACTGAAACAACTCACAGAAGAGCATAAACGGAAGTGTTTGGATATTTGCAAACAAAATTTGCACCGATACTCTAAGGAAGGTGAAAGTTTTCTTAAAGAGAATCATTACTGGTGACGAGACATGGATTCATCACTACAAGCCTGATGGTAAACGGCAGAGTATGGAATGGAAATATCCTCAATCACCGACCAAGAAAAAGTTCCAAAGTCAACCATCAGATGGAAGATTGATGCTTACAGTTTTTGGGGATTCTCAGGGGCCAGCACTGGGACATTATCAGGAAAACGGTTCAGCAATGAACAGTGTTCATTACAGTGAGATGGTTATTGAAGAGCTGGAGCCTAAACTTCAGATTAAACGCAGAGGACTGCTATCCAAGGGTGCTGATCCTGCATGACAATGCACGTCCACACACTTCTGCCCACACTGTCAACACTGCAGAAACTTCATTTTGAGGTGTTAAAGCATCCTCCCTATAATCCTGATCTTGCTCCTTCCGACTTTCACCTGTTTGGTCCCCTGAAAGCAGCCCTACGAGGACAAAGATTCACTTCCGATGAAGAAGTGAAGACAGCAGCGCATCTGTGGTTTGCAGCTCAGCCTAAAACATTTTTTAATGAGGGAATACAAACGCTTGTTGACAGATGGGCAAAGTGTGTTGGAAAGCAAGGAGATTATGTTGAAAAATGATGTATCTGTCTTTTCTAAAAGTATACTAAAATAAATTCTACAGCCAGAGTGCGGATAATTTTTGACTCATCCCCGTACATCTAAAAGGAACAAGTAAATTGGTTGGTCCCTCAATACAATAAAATAATGTATAACCATTAAAAAGGATAAGGTAAGATGTGGAAGGATATTTGTGAAAAATTATTAGGTAAGCAGGTTAGATTGTTTTTGAAGAATTGAAACCTGTAGACATGTCAATATTTTCCAGTTTTATAAGATAAGGTGAATATTGCCCCTCTGTTGATTTCACTGGGCCTCTCTGATTAACCTAAGACAACTCACCCTTAATCAGCTACAGCCACCCTGTGTAACAGTTCAACAATCAGTTTATTAGCTGTTATTTACACCACTAGAAGTCACTCAACTAAAGTTCAAAGATTAAAAAAAAAAAAAAGTTAGCCTTGAAATTATCCACAGGTTGTACCTAGCAAATAAAAAGGACTGTTTATTTACCTGGGTCAATCTTAAAGAGTAGGGAGCCATGTTTAAAAGGAAAAAAAAAAGGGGCGGGGTGTACACTGACTTATTTTTAAATTATGTACGCATACATGAGAGGGGCAGGCACACCTGGGGTATGAGTGTGAATGTGGACGCACTGTGCACCTAATCAGAGTACGTGGGTCTGTACACACACACAGAAGCACATTCCAGGAAAGTGGTTCAATCACCGAACCAGCACTATACTGGGTCTTACAGCAAGATGGAACAATTAAGATATGATTCCAGCAGAAAGAACTGGCTATAGCTCTGACACTATAGTCTAATCCTCTGAAATCACACCATGATTTCTTCCAGCAATACTCATAAAATTGTTAATTTGTCTTCTCATGCTTTTGTGATGTTTACAATGTCTCTCATAACATCAGAGGATTTTCACCAATTCCCTTCTAAGTAATGGTGATTGGCATATGAGTGAATATTTATTACCGTCTGGCAAAAGAGTCTTCTTCGCTGACTGCACGAAGAAACACTCAGAGCGGAGGCCCTCTGCACCGCAGTGTTAAGAAAAATGTCTCAGACACAAACACCATAGCAATAAACAGGGTGATATGGGGGAAGGATTAAACTGGGTGAATATGACAGGCAATACCAATACCATTAAACGACTGACTTCTCATCAGAAACAACAATCAACTGTTGTGTTTCTTCAACTGAAAGCTGGCTTAATTACAGCTTGGTGGGGGGAAACGGCGTGGTAAACGAATCCCTGGTACTTGCCACATATCAATTTTAAGTCACAACTCATTTGAGAAACATTAAAATATTTTAAACACATGTCCTAATTTCCTATCTAGCCAGCAACAACAAAAAAATGATACCCCAAACGAAAATTATCTGGATGCTAACATCTGCAAGTAGCTTCAGCTTAAAATATAACCCCAGGGGACTTCCCTGGTGGTCCAGTGATAAAGAATCCACCCTGCAATGTAGGGGACGCAGGTTCAACCCCCGGTCAGGCAACTAAGATTGCACGCCACAACTACTGAGCCTGCGCACCTCACGTAGAGAGCCTGCGTGCAGCAAACAACAGAGCCCACGTGCCCTGGAACCCACACACCACAGCTAGAGGAGAGAAAACCCACACACCACAGCTAGAGAGAAGCCCACACACCACAGCGAAGAGTCCGTGCACTGCAACCAAAGATTCCACTTGCCACAAAGAAGATCCAGCGTACCACAATGAAGACCCAATGTAGACAAAAGAAAAAGATTACAAAGTGTTCAGGATTTATGCATTACCAGAATCAGCAATCTGTAAACAGCTTCAAAATATTTTTATAATCAACAACTGGAGATGCCTGAAAGCTAGCTTAACATTAGATCTGCTAATCAATTGTCCATCTCCCCAAACGGCAAGATAGGGATGAGTGCACCATTGATTCCAGACCACACAGTCTGGAACTAGGAAACTCAAAAATAAGAGCTGCTAAACAGTTCATCATTCAGCTTGACTGAAAGCAAAAGTCAATGGTTAAGAGTATAATAATGCTCTTAATTGCATACAGCCATAACCAAGATCGGTCATAGATGTACCACTTAGCCTCTTTACACTGCAGTTTTCTCACCTGAAAGATGAAGAGGATGACAACTGTACACACTTCATGGGGTCATTGTGAAGATTAATATGAAAATACATGTAAAGCTTAGTAACTGGCACAAAGACTTGGTAAACATTTATTATTGTTATCACTAGAAATTAATACATTTGTTAGAAGTTATAGGATCTCTTCCACAAAGTCTGCCACTGTATTTGGCCACTAAAAAGGACAAAGATCATGAAAATAGCCTCATAATTTGGAAATCATCTTCCTCTCTTCAACTAAATCTTATTCTTCCTGGACCAGCCAGGCTGAACTTCAGTTCCTTGAAAGCACTGCGCTTTCACTGGTTTCAAGAATTATGTACATATTGCTCCCTTTACTTAGAACATTTTCAAGTCCACTTCCTACTCCCAGACTTGAACTGATAACCTACAGTCACCCGCCATGTCTCAGTGTAAACAACTGCTTCCTTAGGAAGCCCTTCCTAAATCCTTTTGTCGAGATTAAGTGCCCCTATCTTATTCAGAGTATTCCAAATCTCCCATATTTTACTCAGTTAACTATGAACAGTGTTACTTAATGTATGACTTGCCCAACAGACTATAAGCTTTGAGAGGACAGAGGCATTTTCTGTCTTATTCACCACTCTTTCTCCAGTGCTGGATGCATGGCAAGGTATAGCTCTATATTTATTGAATTAAATGAATGCAGAAGGACCTGTCAGGTTGGTTAATTATAATCCAGTTCATGCTCACATTGAGAACTATTACAGTTCCTGATTAGCTTACTGTTCTTGTTCATTCACATTCTAGTAAGATGTTTCAAATTTAAAATCTAAATGCTACCATTTCAGACTCCCCATATGTTTTAGCTCTGCTGCTGAGTAAGGATCAAACCTATCATGTTCTATATTCTTAATATGTCAATTAAAATGGTATTCAGATGAAAGCCAAGATACTCAAAGTATCTGCTGTGTTTACTGGTCTTCACCCAAAAAGATGCTTTAGAAGAACTCCACAGCTTAAAAAGAAAAACAAAGTAGGAAAATAAAACACAATTTGTCAATTTAGACTCCTACGGGACAGAAAAGTTAAGTGATTTGTTCAACATCATAAAGCTTGATAGTGCTGCAAACAGAATAAGGATCCAAGTTTCCTAGTTCTCTTTTTCTTTCCACTATGGAGCCTTTACAGTGCCCTGAGAGCCACAGTTCAAGATATTCTAAGCAATAATCTTGAAATGCAACAAGCAATCATTCAATGCTACTGAATCATTTTTTACATACTTTTAAAAACTATGGATGGCCAGACCTCTACTCTATTAGAAACTCAGATGGTAAGCTCTGGGCCTCTGCATACTGAAAAAGTTCCATAGGTAAATCTTATCCCAGCAAAGACTGAGAATCCCTAATTTAATTTATCAACCATCATTTGCTAAATGTCTACTCTGTCCCTAGCAGTGTGTTCCTGCTCTCAAGGCTCTTAGGAGACAAGATTTACTTATATAACTCAATTAGAGAAGAAAATAAGACTGTGTATAATGAAGTGCTGAATTAGCTAAATGAACACACATTAAGTGCTAAATTCAGACAGTAGGACAGAAGCACAGGTTTGAGAGAGAAGCTATTTGTGGAGTTAGAATAACAGAGAGATAGATCCTATATGATAAATAAGGATAACTAGTTTCAAACAGTGCACCCAGCAGAAGTCCTAAAGATCCTGTGAAAGGGCCTTAAGGGCCACTGTGGAGAGTAGAGAGGGAGGATGCTTTCCCTGCCCCTGTGCCCATCTCAATCAGAACAGCTCCACTCTTACCTTTTAACATTAAGCTTCTGCCTAAAAATTCATTTTGAAAAGAACTCCAATGGCCTTTTGTCTGAATACTCTCTTATTTACAAATGCAAAAAAAGAAGAAAAAAATCAGTGGTGAAGTAATTTGTCCCAGTCACAATGCTAATTAGTGATCTCCCAACTCCCAGTGTCATATTCACTATACCATACCACGACATTCCAAGCAAAGGTTCTCACAGAGCATCCCATAAATATCAGCCTGACCAAAACAGAGCACTTACTTTCAGCTCATGTGACAGAACTGTGAAGAGGAAGAGGAGAGGAGACCATGCTTCATAATAAATATAGCCAGACTCCCAGAACAGCTCTTCAACACAAAGTTTTAAGGTGATTAAAAAAAAAAATTAAAACCTGATAAATGAAACCTTGCTTGTGGTGGGCCTATAAGGGGACTTCCTGGTGGAACTGCTGAGTCACGCTTTTTAAGGAAGTAGTAAAAGATAAGAATGCATAGGCAGGGGTGGGGGAGAGATAGCAGAATGCCTTGAAATCAAGGACAAGTTTATGTTTGCTACAATGCAATACCCCCACTGTATAGTTTTTGAAAGAATATTAGGGAGTACCTCCCTCTCCCAAGGTGCTGGCTGCACATGGAAATGTACAACCTGCAGTATGGTGTCCCACAGAATCCACCAAAAAGCTAAAGCTTCTCCCTCTCTATAGCAGCACGAGTAATAAAATTGCTGATTTTATTCTTGTGTTCATGTAAGAAAAACTATTACAGTACTTTAAAAATGTTTCTGCTATCAATTTGTTACTCCCCACAGCATCCCTGTAACACTGGTATTATCACCATCTTATTGTTGAAACAACTATAGAAGCCAGTGCCAAAGCCAAAATGAGATGCCTAGAATTTACAGTGCTTAGACTCAATGCTGAGGACACACACACAGTGATATGAGCATAACTCTCAATCCTATTATTTGTATGTTTATCACATTAAATTCAGCAAAATTTTTTTGATTTTCACAATAAACCTGTAACCTCATAAGAGCCACCAAATCATGTCTCAAACAACATGTCTAAAACTGAATTCAGGACTTCCTAGGTGGCGCAGTTGGTAAGAATCCGCCTGCCAATGCAGGGGACACGGGTTCGATCCCTGCCCCAGGAAGATACCACATGCCGCAGAGCAACTAAGCCCGTGCGCCACAACTATTGAGCCTGTGCTCTAGAGCTCATGAGCCACAACTATTGAGCCCATGTGCCGCAACTACTGAAGCCCAC
Organism: Hippopotamus amphibius kiboko; assembly: GCF_030028045.1. NCBI lineage: Eukaryota > Metazoa > Chordata > Mammalia > Artiodactyla > Hippopotamidae > Hippopotamus > Hippopotamus amphibius. The sequence continues at coordinate 138,351,561 of NC_080188.1, read as the reverse complement.
ACGCCTGGAGCCCATGCTCTGCAACAAGAGAGGCCACCACAATGAGAAGCCCGTGCACCACAAGGAAGCGTAGCCCCCGCTCGCTGCAACTAGAGAAAGCCCGTGTGCAGCAACGAAGACCCAACACAGCCAATAAAATTAATTAAGTAATTTAAATAAATAAATAAATAAAATAAAACTGAATTCATTGTCTATTCCCCCAAATGGCTCCCTCTTCTAACTCTCCCACTTCTGTTCATGGCACTGCTTTTGATAATCTAAGCTCAAAACCCTGGTATCCCCTTTGACTCTAATTAGCTGCTAAACACTTTAAGGACTTTGATTATGGCTTGGTCCAGAACAAAAAAATTCAAATGATTCCTTACTGCTGAGCAAACGAAATCCAAACTCCTACACCACCAACACACAGCATTCAGAGCTCTCCAGAACAGAGTCTCAACCTGCCTTCCACCACTCTCCAATACACAGCCTCAGTAATAACTAACCTGGAAGTCTTGCTATTCCCCAAACACGCTTAGTGCTCATCAAGCACATGACCTTGGGAAAGTTACTTAATCTGGGCTTTATTTTACTCAACTGTAAGATGGGTATAATAATACTTATCTTTTCAAAAGGAGCAAACAAATTAATGAAAATGAGAATGCTGTTATAAATTTTAAGGTACTATAAAAATAGTATCATTATATCATGGTTACGTTAATTTTATTTATACCTGCCTTGCTCCAGAAAGGATATAAGGTAGCCCACATACAACACAAAATAACAGGAGTTTAAAGATGGAAGCAATAAAAGAAATGCAAAACAAAAGCTAAGGACCTAAATTGGAACTGGGAGCGAGGCTAAGAAAAAGTGGATACCATAATTGCCTATCTAAACTTTCCAGTTAATAATTTGGTCTAAACACTGTAGTTTGATTCGAAAAGGAAATAAAGTCAATTGGTTTAGTGTCCAGAAGACTAAAAGCAAAACCGTTAGTCAGAAATAAAACAGTTCTCACTGTAAAGACCAGGCAAGAATTTCTCCCAAAGGTCCTTATTCTGTGTGATGTGACAACATCCTCAACATCCTTATTATGGAATATCTATTTTCATTACATCATTGTTAGACTAAAAGCCTCTTGAGGTCCAGTAATTCTCTTATTATGTTTGTATCTCTATAGCTTAAAGCAATTAGTCAACAAACCACATATCTCAATTTTTACATACTGGCTTCCATGCATCCAATATCTCCCCTCTTATTTCAAACCATCTTGCACACCATCATGTTAATCCTACAACACCGACTGCTTTCATCATAGGATTTTTTACTTCAAAAAACCTCCAACGGCCCCCCTGCACATAGAATACCTCATTCTTTACGTATACAGCACAATCTTGAACACAACCTCCCCTGTAATGTGTTCCCATTCCTCTAAATTCTTTTCACCCTTTCAAACTCAGCTTAAAAAGCTCACCTCTACGAAGTCATCTCTGACTAGCAGCAATATTAGAGGGAGAGATGGGGGAACGGGGAGGGAGGAGACTAGAAAGTCTGAAGTCTTGTGTCCTCATCCGTTACTTAATAGTTAGAGACTGTGGGCAAGTCACTAAACCACTGAGAATATTGCCTCATCTGTAAAGGTTTTGAGATAGACTGTATCTAAATTACCTTCCAGCTATAATGGTTCTAGGATGCTTTGGTTCCTACATACTTAGACATACCCTGATCTCTACTCTGATCATTATTTTCTACTATATATTTTAATATGTAACTACAGTCACCCCTTGGTATCCACAAGCGATTGGTTCCAGAATCTTTATGGATACCAAAACCCAGGGATGCTCCAGTTCCTTATATAAGAGGGTGTTATATTTGGATATAGCTTATGCACATCCTCTTATATACTTTAAATGATCTCTAGAGTACTTACAATACTTAATACAATGTAAATGCTAAGGAAATAGTTTCCGGGGTGCAACAAATTCTAGTTTTGCTTTTTGGAACTTTCTGGACTATTTCTTTCCAGTATTTTCGATCTGCAGTTGGTTGAATTCATGGATGTCAAACTCACCAATATGGAGGGCTGAGTGTACATATATTGCTTTAAAATTTTCCCTGCTAAGTAAACTCTACAGCAAAGTCTTCCACAGCAGAGTCTTACATTCCCTTGTTAACCCCCGAGACAACTGGCATAGGGACCAGGTACACAGCAGCAGATATTTTCTGGTAAGCTAAGAAATGTTTAAATAATTATTTTTAAAAGATTGATTAAAATATCCTTACCTACTGCAGTATGAATCAGCCAAAAAAAAAAAAGAGAACATTTTTTCACTAAGCGGATTGTTAAAATAAGTATATTAAAACAAGAAAATAGCTAAGTCACTTCTCTCTAAAAAATGAATTCACTCTACAGATCACAAAGCTAACTGTAATAACTCCATTACTTGAGGTGACCACATTTAAAAAACAATTGAGCTGTTTAACATACACAACCTAATGTTCACTTCCTAGCCATTCCTGTTTATATCTTCTATTGCAAAGAGAAAACTCTCCAGTATGCTCCCCCCCAAAAAGGCCTACCATAATTTTTATTATTTTATTGATTTAATGGTTTAACTTTATACTTTAGAGCTATAATTCCAACATAAAACCCAATAAAGTTACAGAGAATTATGAACTAAATCATGTGACAAATTAAATTGTACTTGCAATGAATATCACAGGCTGGGTAAAGCCACTACCAACACTCACATTGAGCTAAGTTTTGTGCTTCACAGTGTCTTTTTAAAAATTAATATTATGTATCCTCTTCTGGATGAATATCTAGTTTCCTTGATAGTACTTTTAAAAAAGAATCTGATAAATCTAGAGGTTTGCTGATTCTTCTTTTGCTCATTGCTAGCCCTGTCTGCAAGATCTAGGCAACACTGAAAACTTGAGTATTTGCTTAACTGGGGAAAAAAAAATTAAAAACAAAAAACAAAGGCATTTTACCAGTCACTGAATACAAATAAGATCTCTTATCAACGCTCAATAAAATAATATCCTACAGTAAAAACACAGAACTCTATAAACCACATGCATTATATGTAAAGAGCTTCTTCAAATCAGAGGTTCTGAAACTCGACAATTCTCATATTCCAAATTCTAAATATACTGTACATGGATCAGTAAGTCAGGCACTGGCTCCACTCATGCTATTTTTGTTTCCATTGCTATTACTGCGGAAAGAGTTTATAAGGGATCATTGCCAGCTTAGAACATAGTTAGAAATATTTCAGTACAAAATAAAACCAATTTATTCCTAAGAAGAAATATAAATCTACTAAGTTATTCAACTATATTTATTTATAAAATGTCAACAATGTGCAAAAATGTTCAGCAAAAGAAGATGGATAAGTAATCTGTGAACCATAATTATTACCTCTTTCAACCTTTATTCCACTCAAAAAGATATTTTTAAGCAACACAATCAAGATAAGAATTAAGCAAAATTCTGACCCAAAGAGTTTCCTATAAAGAGGAAACGGAGGGAAGAATTAATTCAGGAGGGATACCGAAACTCAAATAAGGCCGATGTATAACAATCAATTCCACGCTCTAATGTCTAATATTAGGTTCCCTTGAAGAAATAAGTAATAAACATGTTTGCTCAGGCATTTAACAATAAAGGAGGCAAGAGAAACAAGAACATGCGTGACCCAAAAGGGACGTGTTTTGTCTGACTTGTTCTGTTCTGTAAACAATAATTATTTGAATAGTTCTAAGCACAATCATTTCCATTAGGAAAACACATTCCTGCTTAAAATTAGGCTTCATAGTAAGTCTTTACTAATCACAAAAACTGTAACTGAACCAACACTTGTATAAAAGCAAATTAATGACAGTCATAAACCAGTATTTTAAAAGAAAATTAATTTTAATAGTGCTTGAAAGAAGACTAAAGCTGTAGGCTTTCAACATGAAAAACAAAACAAAAATAACTGATAACATTAAGGCAATCACCACTACATTATATTATAGTTCTCCTAGTACAAGGGAACAGACATTCATGGAGTGAGAGACCAAGTTTTAAAACACAACTTAAACACATAAACCCACACACCTAAACTCAAGATCAAGCAATACAGATTCAAGAAACCTGAAATGTTTCATTTTTAATGGAAAATACTTACGAAAGGCAACATTCACATTTCCAGTTCTGTCATTTTAGAACCACCTGCTTAAGATAGTCAAGGCTCCTTTAAACAACTTTGGAGGCTTTATAAGAGCAATTTAACATTCTGAGCCCTAAACTTATTCCAAAATTCATTGACCAGATAAATAACAGACTAACAATTACTTCAAACTACGCAGCAACGAAACATTTTATTTCTTCTGCTTTATACTGCCTATTGAAGCAGAGAATAGTAAATTTAAAATGTGGCAGAATACTACACCATTTAAACCTGAATAATAGTCGCTGTTTGTTTTCCCCTGACTACTGGGGTTTTTGACAATGACAAAAGGAATCAGAAATTAGTTTGGGGCCAAGGTTAAAAATTACTTGAACAGGACTTCCTAGGTGGTGTAGTGGTGGGGAGTCTGCCTGCCAATGTAGGGGACACGGGTTTGAGCCCTGCCCTGGGAGGATTCCACATGCCGCGGAGCAGCTGAGCCTGAGTGCCACAACTATTGAGCCTGTGCTCTAGAGCCCGTGAGCCACAAGAAAAAAAAAAAAAGAAATTACTTGAACAGTAATGGCTTGGAAGAAGAATGGTCCTTTTAGAAATTAAAAATATTTGGTCACTTGTCACATAAACCTTCAAGATCTAAATTCAAAAGTACCATTGTAATTACTAGATGGGGCAAGTTAAGAAGGAAGTGACAATGGGTTTTCTGAAAACTTGTGGGAAGCCACTTGACAGATGCAAAAGGAGGCAGGCAGGTTACAACTTTATGAAGGCTCAAAAGTAACCTAAAATACTCTATCAAGCTTGGCTCATAAGGTAGGGTTAGGAATAAACCACAGCAATTCTGCCACATTCCCAGGACATTTTAATCCTTACTTTAAGATAAACTAGTTAAAAATATGATGAAAAATGTCTGACAGGAAAATCTAATAGGTCAAAAATCATATGTGGAATCACTACCTCACAGTGGAACAATTTTAAAACTCACTAATCAATCAAAATAAAATGCACAAACTTGTCCAGACTAAATTAAGACAATCCAGAAAGAATTCTGAATTTTTTTAAAAAACTGTTTGCAAAGCACATGCTTTACTATAAGTATTCTACCTTATTTTAAACACTATAATTTTAACCTAACCGAATGTATAGCTCTCATCCTCTTCAAATCCACTTTACTCACTGAAATAGGTTTTAAGACAAATATGATCTCTCCTTTATCTTGGGCTATGCTCTGATTAAGTCAAGAAACACAGCTTCTTACTAGTATTACAAAGAACCTGTCTAAAAAAGTATGCTTATGGATCACTTCTATGATTATACTTATTTAAAACCATGGTCTCCAATTGAGAATTTGAGGAAATGAATTTTTACAACAGCATGGAAAGCCAACCAAAACATAAGGCCAGTTAACAATACTCATCCTTTCCTGTATCACAAAAATTGTAAGAAAGAAATTTTGTTTGTAGAAAGCAAATTATCATCTTGGATAAAATATCTACAACCTCGGTAGCGGTTAAATTGCAGCTATAAAGGAAACTGTCCCGAGATAAATGGTTTCCCTATGAGAAGGTTTCAGTGCTACACTTCACCTCAGGACAATAAATCAAATTAACTGCACCTTGTCCTCTGTCCAATGACATCATCAGTTTGACCACATCTTGGGAATCGGGTGCAAAAACATATGCTATTTAAGGCATGAAATCACATTACTGTTTTTTGTCCATCCGACCTCATGCTTCAGGTCTCTGAAGCAGTTATTCACCTGAACATTCTCATGAAAGCTACAGATTTTTTTTTTTCCTGCTGCATTCAGGGCCAGCCTACTAGAGGTAAAAGAAGAAAAATAGTGAGAACTAGTTATTTGAAATTGGCTTGCTTTTAGCCCATCAAATCTAGAATTTTGTTACCAATTAAACTGAAGACTAATGTCTCACAAAATATGTAGCTCGCAACTGACCATCAAGTAAGTGCCTTAACATAATTTCAAAGGTTAAACACATCGGTGTTAAACAACATTTCTCTGATACTTTCCTCTACTAGCAGGGGTTAAAAAAACCACCGAGTATCAACGCCATGTTTTTTTTTTAAACATTAGAACTATACAAAATAAAAAAGAAAGAAAACTTTACCGAGGGAAAGTCCCCAAATCAAAATTATTATTTCTTTTAAATAGCAAAAGTTAATCTGCCTTTCACAGATCAAATGTCCTAAGTTTATATAAAACATAAAATCAATTGACAGCTTAAAGAAAAAGGGGCGGGTGTGCTGGGAGACGAATAATTTCCAAGATCAAGGTAGACACAATGCCTGTGTTTATTCTTTCATTTTCACTCATTTAACCGTGACACAAACACTCAAGGAAAACATAACCCATTTCTGTTTTCAGAAGTGCTACAATTAAAATAAGCAAGTCTATGACAGGGATAGCACGAAATTAATATCAGCCCCATTGTAAATTAGAATGAAGAGGCTGAAAAGGGAATGCAGCACTGAGAAATTTTGAAAGTGCTGTTAATTGGAATTTCTAAAATGCCTAGCTATTCTACAACTCCTAGAAAAAAAAGTCTGGATTTTACAAATACTGCAGACATTTACAAAGCCTGAAAGTGTTTAACTTGGGGGTAGGAGCCAAGGGGCAGGGGTGAACCAGCCCCAAAACAAAGTGATTTATTTGTGTTAAACCAAAATAGGTTTCATTCGCCTCTGAAAATGAGAAGTCATAGATTTTTTTTCTTAGGCCCATTATTATGGCAAACTATAAGAAAGTCTTTTTAAGAGAAAACAAAACACGACAGAGTTGATGCTTAGCTAGGAGCTGTTTGCATGCTGCTAAAGGCCCCAAGAGGGTTTGTTCTGCCCGCGGAGTAGGGGTATGCGTGTGGAAATGGTGGGGGTGGAGGGGTGGGGGTCATGTTGGTTATTAGTAAATAAATCAAACGGCAGAGAACATGAGGCCTAGGCCACTGCGAGAGGAGCCAAGGCCTAGCTCTCCCCCTTCTCTTCTCAGCACAGCCTGGGTTTGATCTCAGGGCCCTGTGGATTGCCAAGGAAGAAAAAAAAAAAAAAAAAAAAGAATCATATCGAACCACAAAAGCACATGGGGCGAATGTAAAATATAAACACGGCGTTGGGCTGTGAGTGGCTGTTATTAAAGGTCTGAATTACTAAACATGAGAGGCGGGGAAAGCCAGGCGGCCATTTCAATAATATAAACCTCCCCGAATTAGACATTATTCAAATGAGAGAGGTTCAGCTAACCAGAGAATCGAGAGGACCCAGCACCCAGCAAGAAAACAGGAGCACAGAACCAGGGAGGGGGATCCCCGCCCCTACCCAACTCCCAACCGGAGAGGGGAACCCAAGAACGTTATCAACTTGTCAGCCCAGCTGGGGCTGGGGCAGGGGCCGGAGGGCAGCGCTTTACGTCCGAGTTCCCGGGAGGCCTCCGGGCGAGGCTGGGGCCTGGGAGCGAGAGGCCCCCGAGGGCCCCGGGCCCCGTCGGTCCGGGTCGAGCGCAGAGACGAGGAGCGGGGAGGGGCAGGGGGAGACGGGGAGCAGACGGCGCCCGGCACCTTCAGCCCAACTCCCTCGGGAAACCACGGCCGCCGGGGGCCAGGGAGCCTTCCCGGGAGCCACTGAGACCCCGACCGCTGGCCCGGAGCACATGCGGCGGCCTCGCAGGACCTGCCCCTCGGAGGGGAACTTCCCCCCGGGGCCGCTTTCAACCCAGTCCGCCCCCAAGGGGGCGACGCGGACCCCGGCGCGGGCTCTCCCGCCGCTCCGCCCCCAGGCCACCTCACAGCGGCCACAAGCGCTCACCCCTACCCACCTCCGGCGCAGGCCTGGCTCGGGTCAGGCCGCCACACAGGGCACCAGCGCGGCGCGGCTGAGGCGCCCGGGTCCGCGCCCCCCGGGCTCGACCCCGCTCGGACCCCGGTGCGGCGGCGGGGCTCGGGCGCCTGCAGGGCGCTCTCCGCGGGCGCACCCCCGGCCGCCCTCCGGCCCGTCCCCCCCGCCCCGGCCCGCTCCCGGGGGGAGGACGCGTGCGGCTGTCCGGCCGCCGGGGTCCGCTCCGGCCCCGCCGCCTCCCCGGCATTGTGCTCGCCGCCACCTCCATTCCCCCTCCACGCCCCCCCCACCCCGCGCCCGCCCGGCCCGGCCCGGGTCGCCCGCCCGCCCGCGCCCCGCCGCGCCCCGCCGGCCCAGCAGCTATGAATATGTAAAATGTCTTTATTGTCCTCTCCCTCTGCCCTGGCCCCGCGGACCCGCTCGGGTTCGGGCTCGGCGGCGGCGGCGGCGGCGGGCGGCCGGCGGAGGAGGAGGAGGAGGATGGCCGGTGCCGGCGGGCGGGCGAGCCGGCGGCGGGGTGGGCTGGGGGCAGGAGGAGCGCGGTGGATCGCAGCCCCCTTTGCCCCTTGTCTTCCCCCTCCGCCTGGCAGCTCCGAGCCTCTTTCCCCCTCCGTTCGGCGCCCGGCGGGGGCTCCGTGCTCCCCGGCCCCCCATCTCCCCGCCGTTAATTATAATAATCCTGAGTACTAATAAATTATGCTAAGTCGCGGGGGGGGGCAGCGGGAGCCGGGGTTGAGTATGAATATGAATATGTAAAATGCTGTAATGATTACCTGCTGCTGCTGCCGCCGCGGCTGAACTCTCATCTTGACTCGCTGCTCCTCCGTCCGCCATTTTGAATATTTTAACCAAAATCGCCCGGTCGATAAACCCTCCCTCGCTCCGGCTCCCCTCCCCCCTCCCGCCCTCCGTGCCTCCGCCCTCCTCTCCGCCCCCTCCCGCTCCCTCCTCTCCCCGGGCGCGCGCCAGGGGGCGCGCGAGGCCGTCCCCTTGGAAGAGCCCCACCCCCCTTCAGGCGCTCTGCGCACGCGCCCCCTGGCCGCTGTGGCTATTCAGTGGCTAAAGCGCCCTCAACCTGACAGTCACCCCTTCGCTTCATTTTTCCTTCTGGGCTCTGCACATGCGCAACTTTCTCCGCGCGCCTGAAAGGCTGTCCGCGCATGCGCTACCTCTGGTTGGCTCCCTCCGGTTGCGTAACCTGTGAAGTGCAGCACGGGGAACACTTGTGCCTTCTTATTCTCCTCCCTACTCCTCCCGCCTCACTCCCCTCGCAGTTTTCCTCCGGTTCCCCCCAGTGGCCTGCTAAGAGAAGGGCAGGGGACACAGCGGCCAAGAGCGTGGAGACGCGTGGAGTATCGGTGGGCGGGCCAGCCCGCGCCCTCTTCGCTGCGCACTTGTTAAGGCTTTCCGCGCTGTTGAAACACCGACAACAAAGGAGGGGCCGCTCCCCTGCTAGGTAATTTCCGGCCCTGTGGCCAGGTAGGGGCGGAAACGCCCACCCCGGGGAGCCGGGCTGGAGGCACCTGCTGGGCCACGCGCGGGCCTCCCGCGTTAAATTTGAATCCGAGCTAGTCCCCGCCCCCAACCCTGCGAACGCCGGAGACCCGGCCGCGGTTACCGCGAGGGGGGAGTGTCCTGTGGTGGTTTTAATTAGCCCACATCTCTGCTGCTCTGCTAGTGTCTGACACCCGACTGGCTTCCTCGCTAGCTGGGAGTTTTATTAAATGGCTCATTCCCGCCCCTACCCTTCTTTCACGTGCCTCGATCGCCGCTCCCCGGATCGAAACAAACAGCCCACCCCCTGGTCAGTGGACTGGCGTTCTCCCCTTCCTTTCGCTTAGGAACATCTTAAAAGACAACCTAGCAGTAAACTGGAAAATGACGACCTAGTAAATAAAAATGTCGAAATCAGCGGTAGCTTCATCATGAGTTTTACTTTGCTGCTTCTCAGAGTAAATATGATTAGTAGGCGTTTTCCCTTGTAAATATCTTTCTTTGTAAGTAGTCACAGCATAATGTTCTAAGATTTCTTTATCTTTAATGGTAGATTTTCCTGGACAGGACCCAGGTCTACCATGTCTAATTATTTTACGAATTTTTAAGCCCTATGATTTTCCCAGGTTTTTTTTTTTCCTTAAGAGAAGTGCACTGTATTTCATGGTTACCAAAGTACAAAAAAAAAAAAGTTCGAGATAGTCTGTCTTGAGGAGAAAAACGACTGTGAAGTTTAAATTGGGTAGGATTACAGATTATACACAGGAAAAAACTGATCTCTAGGAGATAGCCAGCAGTTATTTTAATGGCTAAAGTTTTAATCATGGGTCTTAGCCTGCTCATTGAATTTCTTACACTGTGCAAGTACAGTTAAAGCTATTGTCAGTGACAGCCAATGAATTTCGGGTGATACTGATTTATTCATGGCAATTAAGCCCCAGGGTGTATTCATGACTGTTTAAGCCAAATAATTGGGCTTCCCTATAATCTAATTATTTCAAACTATGCCAGCCAACACACAGTTAAAGAAATGCAAAATTTAATCATGTTACAATTAATCTGTAAGTATTGCCTGAGTTACATTCACCAGCCTTACTATAGGGAAAGTCTCAGAATCATCAACCTATTGGAAACAAAGTACATGGCCCTGAGGGAAATAAATTTGAAATCATCTTCACTAAGAAAAAGAAGTCAAATACCCTTATTCAAATTCTTATCTTCTATTTAATCTTTATTTTGCTCTTTGTTTCAAAAAGTACATTAATATGACTTTCAGAAAGTAATTGAAGCTAGTGCCTGTGCTATTCATTCTTTATTATTTTATTTTTGTAAAAGAGAATTTTTATGGAATGAATTTTTATGTAAAGAATAATAGCTCTGTGAGGAAAAAAAGCTTAAAATAGTCTGTATCAATGATTCATTTTCCTCTTGATGGTAATACTTATGTTTCCAAATGTATGCCCAGGGCCTGCTGTAACACCTGGGCATAGTAGGTACTCATAAATATTTGTTGAATAAAAAATAATGAATAATACAGTTATATATGTTAGGATTATTTTAAAAATTGATAAAGTCATTTATTTAACAAATATTTATGAAAATCTGTATTCTGCCATAAACTTTACTAGGTGCTAAGGATGTGAAAATGTATAAGATATTGCTTTGACCTCAGCATACTCAGTGTATCAACTTTTTTTAATCTTCACAACTCTGGGAGGAAGGAACTCTGTTTATTCCAGTTTTCCAAGGTGGGGAAATTGAGACAAATGGATGTTATATAACTTGCTTGTATTAGTCAGGGGTCTCCAGAGAAGCAAAACCAATAGGAGATATATACATATGTAACTTTATATGTATGAAAGATCTCTCTTATAAAGAATTGGCTCATACAATTACAGACACTGAGGAGTCCCCAAATCTGCAGTCAGAAGGCCTGAGGACCAATGGTGTAACTTACAGTCTAAGTCCAAAGGCCTGATTCAACTTTATGTTCTTTAAACCATTATCCTAATCACCTAATATCCGTTTCCACACATGTTCCCTAGATTTCTGTTTGTATAAATTAGAAGACTCAAGGAGTTCTATGCACTTCCTCATAAATCAAATAATACCCAGTTCATGATAGGCAGCTCAGGTTTCATGGTAATTTGGTGGCCCATGGTTAAGCATTCAGTCTCTGCTGAAGTCAAGTAACAGGCCAAGAGCTATTTCCCAAAAAGGAGAGTAGTTATCTATAGAAGATGGCAGGGCTTTGCTCGAAACTCCTAAGGGTCTGAGCTGGAGTCACTTGTTGGGGCCTAGCAGCATCCCTACCTACCACTGACACGTCAAGCATCTTTGGATCTGCTGGTTCCTCTGGCCCAAGTGGCAGAGCAGCTTGGACAGCTGTCTGGACCTGTTGCAGAGCTTTCTCTTGTTCTGGGTCTCACCCAAAACTAACAGCTTTTTGAGTCACTTGGTAAGTAGGTCAGAGTAACACACCCAAATGAGGGCTGTTGCACCCAAAATCCAAAGAAGCTCAGTAGGCACTGGCCCTCTTTTTCAGTTGTAGGATATCTTGACATGCCCCACACCAGTGGACCCCTACAAATTTCACTGAGGTAGAAGGCCCCTGAATTTATGTCAGACTTATTTCCCACCCTCTGACACACAAATATCTCACCAGTAAGTCTGAAGTAGTTGCTACTTCTTGTTCACCAGGTCCAATCAGCGTGATGTCATCAATGTAATGGACTAGCGTAATAGCTTGTGGAAGGGACAGGAGAGCAAGATCCAGTGAACTAAGTTATGTTGCAGGGCTGGAGAGTTGACATACTTTTGAGGTGGGACGGTGAAGGTGTATTTGCTGAAAGCAAACTGCTTCTCGTGGGTCTTATTAACAGGGTTGGAGAAAAAGGCATTTGACAGATTAATAGCTATACACCAGTTTCCAGGGGATGTGTCAATTTGCTCAAGCATTGAAACCACATCTGGTACAGCAGCTATAAGTGGAGTCCCCACCCAGTTAAGCTTACAGTAATCCACTGTCGTTCCCCAAGATCATCTATCTTCTACATAGGCCAAAGGGGAGAGTTAAATGGGGATGTGGTGGGAATAACCACCCCTACATCTTTCAGATCCTTGATGGTGGCACTAATCTCTGCAATCCCTCCAGTAATGCAGTGTTGCTTTTGGTTTACTATTTTCCTAGATAGAGGTGGGATCTAGTGGCTTCCACTTGGCCTTTCCCACGTAACAGCCATCACTCCACAGGTCAGGGAACCAATGTGCAGATTATGCCAGCTGCTTCCATTTTCCAGGATGGGGGAAATTGAGGCATAGAGGTGGTAAGTAACTTGTCCAATGTTACACCACTATTAAACAGTAGAGCTGAGATTCAAACACAGGTCAGGGGCTGTACTCTCATACCACTATGCTGCTCGCTTTGGATCAGGCAAAATCCTGGAGGATTTATAGTTCATGTGGGAAGAGAACATAATAACACATAATGTCCTTTTATGTAATCTCATTATAATAAAAATGTAGACATGGATGCAAACTTATGCTCACACAAAAACATATACACAAAGGACAACTTATAATTGCTGAAAACGAAATAATTCAAAGGTCCTTCAACAAGTGAATGGATTAACAAACTGGGATACATTCATAACATGGAATATTATTCCACAGTAAAAAAAAAAAAAAAAAAGAATTATTGACACGTGCAACAACATCAATGAATCTCAAAGGCATTACCCTGAGGGAAAGCAGAAAAAATCTCAAAAGGAATCATATTGCATGATTCCATTCATATAACATCCTTGAAATAACAAAACTGTAGTGGTGGAAAACAGATCGGTATTTGCCAGGAGGTAATGGTGGGAGAAGGTGCAACTATAAGGGATGGGTATATGGGAGGCTTTCTGGGGGGAATGGAGTTGTTCTGTATCTTGATTGTGCTAGTGTATACATATGATTTGATATATATATATATATAAATTACACACACACAAGGTATAGAAGTAATACAAGGATATGATGAGTCTGCCTAGAAGTTACAGTTACTGTGAAGTTAGGTAACACTGGTAATGTGTGGTTGTGAATATATCAGTCTATCCTGCTAAAGGGCAACACATAAGCCTTTGCAGCTAGGTGTGGCCATATGACTATATTTTGGCTTTTGAGTTTTAAGGAATTGTTGGGTCGGCTTTCTGGGAGAGCTCCTAAAAGAAGCAGTTCCTTTGTTCTTCCTGTTTCCCTTCCTGCTGCCTGGAATGCAGATGTGAAGACTGAAATTCCTGCAGCTTTCTTGGGCCATGGAGTACCATTGTTCTCAAGAGAGCGGACAACGTTAGGAGCAACAAGCCAGTCAGATCTTCTCTACAGCTGAAGGGAAGCCTGGGACTGGGACTGGGCTGGTACACACTTCCTTGTACTGAAGTTAACTCTTGGTGCTGTTACATAGTTTTGTTAAAGGCTGAGGAATCCAAACTCTGGGAAATGTATTTTAATGACTGTAATTACTGTATTACTGTGTGTGAATAAGTGAAAAATTATCATATTTTTATAAACATCTCCACCATTTTAGTTCATAAAGATTATCATTCTAATATAGCAAATTAATTTCTTTAGTGACCTAGGGGTGTATTTCATAGCTAATTAATCTTATAGCAGGGCTTTCAAGCCATGCTTCATTGAAGCCCTTACAGCTGGCCTTAAGGTAGGCTGAAGACCAACCCCTCTACCTCCTCTTTAGCTGGGATGACTCTATGTTACCTATGTTGGAATTCAAGATAAGATTTCATTTGAAAACATGGTGTCACTGCTTTAAAAAAATTATATATACATATATATATATATATATATGAAATTTACTGTCCTGGAAGATTCAACCAAGATGTTTCACTGCTTAAAGGTACATATACTATAAATACTTTATTGAAGTGGAGTGAGCTTGGCAACTGTGACTATAAAAAGCTTTCAAGATAAAATGATCACGACCATTGAATGTGAAGCATTGGGACCTTGATCTCCTTTTTCTCCGTGTCTTAAAATGCACCCAGAATTTTTTCCAAGCAAGATTTTGATCCTGCCTCAGATATTTCCACAGTCCTCCTCCATGAGCAGGTGGAGATGGCCTCTATGAAATTAGTGAATATATCCCAATCACATATCTTAACTTTCATAAAAGGATGTCAAGCCTATTTACTGTAGCTGTCTGCTGTAATGTATGTTTCTGCCCTTAATGTACAATTAAGAGAGTATGTGTACTCAGAGAATGAACACTGAAACCTTTACAAGTCAGTGCTTATCAGAAAGCTCAATCTCATTAATGAAAACTGTCTGCTGGTAGCCCATTGTCCCCCCTGGCTCAGGGTCAGCAAATTCATGGCACTGCTCTTACTACTGTCCCTTCCAAGCCTCTGGCCAACTTCTGTAATCCATAACCCTTTCTTAGGCTGAGCCTGGACTCTTGCTCAAACATGATTCTTCCAACCAGTGCTTCAGGCAGTCATTGGCTCCTCATCAGCGTTGGCATGCAGGATGAAATCCCCTGCTCATTCCAACTCTAGATACTCTTAAAAGCCAAATTGTTAGGGAGCTGTGCACTTGAAATACGTCATTTTGTCCTCTTGTAAGATTCTTTCCTCGAATTATGCTTGGATTTATGTCATCAGCCTACATTAAAATTATAAGGAGGAAGAAAACTGAGAAATGTATCCTATTTACTGTAGGAATATTTTTGGAGTATCTGTCTCCTTTCTGAGGATAGTTTCTTAGTCTGAAGGGCAGAGGTGAAGGAACTTGCCCAACTTCATACAGCAAGGAACAGAGCTAGGGGTTGAACCAAAGACTGCCTGATCCCATACCCTCTCTAGGCCTCTAGATCTGCTCTGTGCCTTGGCTGCCATCTGCCTCTCCAACCTGCCTCCTACTGCATCTAGACATTCAGCCCTTTGCTTTGTTTCCATGTTTGCTGTCTATTTTCTTCCCTTGCATTCATTGATTCAATTTCTGCCCTTCCTGTTTTTTCCTGCCTCTTCCTATCCTTCCTCGTAAGCTTTTTCTAAATAAACTCTTCCTGCATTTACTCATCAACTTATTATAGTCTGACATCTGCTTCAATCATTTTCCTGAAATTACTTTATTACAAGTCACTGTTGACCTCCCAACTGCCAAATCTGATAACACTTTCAGTCTTCATCTTATCCCATCTCTCAGCAATTAGACAACAGTGATGGTTTCTTCCTTCTTAAAATCATCTAACTCTGGCTTCAATGACAAATTGCTCTCCAGTGTTTCCTCTTATCTCTCTAAACATGTCTTGATTTTCCTCACTGGATCCCCTTCTTCTTCCCATCTAATATAAGTACTCTCCAAGGATCTGCCCTTGTCCCTCTCCTCGTTGCTGCAAGCCTGTTTGATGTCATTCCCTATCCCCATAGTATCAACTGTTATCTCTCTGAAGTCAACCCCCAAATCTACACCTTCAGTCTTGATCTCACCCCCAATGTCAGACTATGTTTGTTACATTTGTCTCTTTCACTAAAATATAAAATATTCAAGGACTGGGCTATATTATCCTCATTATTTTTTGTTCTCTTTTTTTGCTTAATGTTTCATTACAGGCCTGGATATAGTCTATGCTTAGCAATTTTTAAAAAAACAATTTTTTGCATACTTCCCCCTAGATTTTAGTGGCAATCCAATACACATAAGAAGCCTTTATTCTCTCACAAGCATTCATCGAGTACCTACCATGCACTTGGCATTACTCTAAGCAAAACATTTCCTTTTGTTTTTTGGAAACCTTGGGGTAAGTACACATTTAATTCACCTTTTTTATCTTCCAAGTCTACATCTATATGTTTTATCTACTCTCAGATGTACATTTTTTTCACATTTTAATATCTTTGAAATCAAGATGCATCCTACAAAGGATATGGTAAGAAAGCATTGTGTCATAGTTTAACTGACAGCATTTTAATGGTATATAAAATAATGGTGCATCTTACAACCAATGGCATATTAAATCTATGAAATATGATACTTTGTATAGAAAATTAAGGTTTAGAAACTTCAGTCTAATGTTTAATCATCCAAGAAATATTTGACTATTCTGACTATACTAGACTTTCTAAGGCAGGAAAAGAAATATTTTAAAGGAATTTTCAATAATAAGGGTTCAAACAAAAGGAAAGAGACTTCCCAGGGCACAGGAGTTTCACACATCACAGCATTTCCTCTGCTGTAAATATACAGCAGTGATAGATAAACTACAAGGAGAGAGAACCAAAAAGAAATGGGCCCAGAAGCAGTTATCATTTCCATGAATTGGGACGAGCACATAAGTGGGTCTACTGCTGTGGGCCTCTTGCGCTGCAGGCCAGGAGGAAAGCTGTGGCGTCTGGGATTTTGGTGCCACAAAGAGAAAGAACCAGAACTAGGCTCATGACTCAAAGCATCTTTACCCTGCCCCCAGCACGTGTGCACACACACACACACCACCCCCCTTGTAATTGGTGGGTTTTTGTTATAATTTTATCTTCCATAAATGTTACATAAGTAATCTTACATAGATAGAGCTTACATAAATCAAAAATGAAAACTACAGCATTTTATGATACAAGGAATTCTCATGTTTACTCCATTCCCCACTTCCCCTCCTCTTTAGGAAACCGTTTTTATTTATTTGCTGCTTGTCCTTCCAGCATCTCTTCTTGCAACCACCTAAATTCTTATTTCTCTCCCTTTCGTACACAAAATATAGATACCATATATACTGTTCTGCACCTTGCTTTTTTCATTTAACTGTATGCACAGAAAATCGTGTCATATCGGGACCTGGAGATTTTACTCTTATTTTTTGTGGCTGTGTGTGCTTCACTGTGTGCACAAGTCATGGTTTACTCTCCCAATCCACTCTTGCTGAACACAGGCTATTTACAAACGTTTCCTGTTACTCCAAGCACCCTTCTACCTGTGGCATTTCACATTCCCACACACCTTTATAGATGGAGGCTGAGCAAAACTGCCGCTTGACTGTTGCCTAGGACTGTGGCTTTGTAGAAAGTTGATGAGTTAGCCAAGTAGGAAGACCAATCACAGCCTTGCAACCAGGAAGTGAGTAGAATTGCTCCCTGAGTTGTTCTGGTATTGCAGGAGCCTCTAATCACCATCCCAAGACCTAGTTATGGGCTAAAAATTTGGGAGGTGGTATGGAGGTAGCTACAAAACTATTAAACAGCCAAAGAGAGAGAGAGAGAGAGCCTTCAAAATAAATATGTACATATGTATGTGTATAAATATATATATTTCAAAAACAAAACATACATGTGTATTAATATGTATCACACATATTTTAAAATTATTAAATTAATATTAAAAGAAATTCAATTTATATTAATTTATTTAAAATTATATTTAACTTATATTAAAGCAATTTATCCAATTTTTAAAACTGGGCCTAAAAATTAATTTAAAAAAAATAGTAAAAACAAACAAACAAACAAAAAAACTGGGTCTATATCTCAAACTTAGACCAGGATCATTTCTAAATGGTTAGAAGATTTAAATGTAAAAAACAAAAAGAAAAGTTCTAGAAGAAAATGTGAATGAATTCCTTTGTAAGAAAGATATTTAGCAATATCGTTATCAGGAAAATTGGAATTTAAGGCAAAAGGAATAAAAATACATAATAACAAAAGGCTAATCCATTGAGAAGCTAGTTCAACTATGAATCCGTGAGCAACGAGCAACATACCTTGACATGTATGAAATGAACACTCGATTACAAGAGGGAGCAGCAAAATCACAAGCACAGACAATGTTAATACAAGAAGCTTGTCCCTATTTTTACTTATCCAGAAATGTAAACTAACAGTGATGCCCACGCCCCTCTCATTACAATCAAATGAGTCGGACCTCTCAGACTGAGCCCAAACTGTCTACCATTAATGCTCAGCTGTGTCTGGACATACCTAGTAGACTGAGATGGACCAGCGGATGTCTGCTTGCTTCAAGGTCTGAAGAAACTTCTGGGAGAAAAACTATCCTAAATGATCCTGGTACTTTTCAGCTTGACCATATATCCAATCCATCTTGGTCTTCGAGGGCATGAGCAACTATGATTTGAGCATGGTATCCATTACTCAGTTTAAATGTCTGGCTCAGATTCCTGTGAGCACTCATCTATGGATTCCTGTGGAGAGGTAGCTCTGGAAGCAGAGGTGATATTTGAAATATTTAACACCCAGTATGGTATAAGCTCTGACCAAAAAGAACAGACAACCAGCCCATCAGAGTAGATGCCAGCTATGCCTCATGCCTTACCTAATGAACTTAAGTCCTGTCTATAAAGGACATCTCATGGAACTTTCTCTAGGACATGGACACAAGGAGCACTGATCCTCCCCTGATATAGTTTAATGCACAAAAGAGAGAGAGATCTCTGCCCCACCCTGCCAATCAAGGACTGCAGTGCTGTGGGAAAGGGACCAGCAGCACCAACCAAAAGCAATAACAGTGCTTAAAGAGGGAAACTTAAGTAGACAAAAAGGGTATAAAACGGGATCTTGTGTAACTGATCAGATGTATTTGATAAGGGAACAGAAGGTGATGCTTAGGTGACTTCTGGCATCAGCTAGATCTGAGATCAATCCCATTCTGTCTGTCACTCACTGTTTAAATTTAGGCAGGACACTTAAATGCCTTGTCTTTAGGGTCTTCATGCTCTCTCCATGCTCCCTGTTGTTTGCAGGTAGTGGGAGGATCATGGGACACACCCCCAAGGTCTCACCAGAAATACCCACAGGGACTAGTTCTACATGGGTTGACAGGGCAAGAGCCAGCAGCACGAGAACCACACAAGTCAGCATCTTGAGCACAGGCAAGAATAGGGAGAGAGCAAACTGGGGTTTATTGAACTATTGCTCTTCTCTTTTATTTTACTTCAGTTCCATAGATATCATTGCCAGAGATAAAAAGTACAAATCCTTGCCTTCAGAAAATTTTAGGTTATTGAGCATTCACCAGCGTGGGTTAAGTACACAGTATGAAACCCACACAGATCAGGTGATCTCAAAGTAGATGCATCTGACACCTGACTCAGACACCAATTAGGAGCAAGTGAGAAGAAGGAAAAGGAGGCGTCTTGGACAACCACGAGCTTCCTGCTTGAGGGGTTGGAAGGACCCTGTTAAGATAAGACACACAAGAGGGGAGCTGGGGCTGGAGGTGAGACCAGCACACTATTGCTGTAAGACTATAGTTTCTGAGTAGAGGACATGTAGGGTGGAGGGAAGTGCTACATATGCATGATCTTATTTAAATATTATGCCACCCTTGAGAGCGAAGCAACATTTTCATTTCATGTTTAGAGGAAACAAGATTTAGAAAAATTCAGTAACCTGCCCAAAGTCACGCAGGCACTAAGAGTTGAACCCAGGACCACCTTGCATCTGCTTTTCTCACTAAGCCAGGCTACCCCAACTAAGGAGAGAGAAAACCTAGTGTTTCTCATTGCCAGATAGTTCTGATTGCTATTTACTTTCTCATCTACTTCATATTATGATACTGTTTTCCTGGAATTGGATGATATAATACTAGAAATTGAAGATGTTTATTCGCTACAAAGATTACATACGTAGGCTTCCTGTCATAATCAAGGGAAGTTGCTCACATCATTTATGATTTCCAGTCTTCTCTGTATATGATCATGCTTATTTTAGGAAATCTGTTTTTACTAAGCTTGCTGATCTTCAAAAGGAAAATAAGCAGAGGCGGGACAATGATATACCCTTTTGATATTTATCGAGTCTGGTCTATCTAAAATTAGTTTGCTGGGAAGCATTGCATGTGATGAATGGTATAGTATTTAAATGATCCTGTGATGTTCTCCCTTGTAATAAAGCAAATTATTCAAACAAAACTATTTTGTTTTATTTCTTCATACAAAATTCATGTTTGAATTTCACCTAGGTCCTAAAATTTTAAATTTCCATGACAAGTTTTATGCATTATTAAATTTTATACACCAATGCATTATGCTTTTGAAACTGATTGTACATCTAATTAATTCAGAATATTAACTACAATTTCCATAAAATGAATAAGATAATGTTGATGGGGGTGAGATGGAGGGCTACAATCCTCTCTCCCCCTCTCCTCAGGATCTCAATTACATGTACACCAAAAACCACTTCTCTGGAAGTCCCTCAGCCAGTAACTTCAATCTGGGGAACACAGCCAAGACCCAAAGTTCATTTAAAATGCCTCCAAATAAACTAACTTCTTAAAGACTTGCACTTCATTCCTAGGCAAACCTTTCTGTCCCTCTATCAGAAGTTAGAATCCAATTTTTTTTTTTTTTTTGCTTTTTTAGGCAGAATTTTTACGAGTCATGTAACTTCTAGATCCAAAGCAGATTAAATATCAAATTAAAATGATGATGGGGGTAAAGAAGATTCCTAGAAACTGTCTCCCTGAGAGAAGCAAGAGTGTCTATTGACAGCCTAATAACCATGGAAGAGAGACAAAATACCAAAAGTGATTCAAGAATTCAGAAAGCATGGCAAGTCTAGGCACGATTTATTTTAGGAGAGTATAGCCCTACCTGCATCAGGTTCTTACCATACTATATACAAAAAGGAATCAGTGCTCATCATGACTCAGTGACACCAAGGAATGGTTAAATTCGTCTTTGTTTCTGCTTAAGAAACTAGTGAAGTGTAC
Organism: Hippopotamus amphibius kiboko; assembly: GCF_030028045.1. Lineage (NCBI taxonomy): Eukaryota > Metazoa > Chordata > Mammalia > Artiodactyla > Hippopotamidae > Hippopotamus > Hippopotamus amphibius. Next base: position 138,330,352 of record NC_080188.1, on the reverse strand, counting down.
AGTGTATTTTGGCAGGCTTTCAATCAGAAAGGGTAAAATGTTATAAATCTTAAAGGGCTGTTTCAATCATTTGAAACATTGGCTTACTTGGAATATCATGTTTCCTAACAATGTGAAATAAGTGAGCATCTTATTATATGTTATAATTGAATCCTCTTTCGTTTGTTTAAAAAAAAATAAACCGCGTAAACCATGTTGATATTACATATCCCAGATGTCTCAAGACCCTACTGGCCTATGGGTATAAAGGAGGTCAAATTATCCACAATAATCCCAAAGTTCCTGTTCTCAACACCAATCCCCATCACTGCAAAACATCAGCACATGCCATTTGAAGTTGGCCTTTCACGTTCCCCTCTGTGCAGAGTCCCCTGACATCCTGCTAGTCAGGAGCAGGCAGCCTCCCAGGGCTGTCACAGCCCCAAGCCCCTGGGCCCACCAAACAGCTTCTGGACCGCCTTGTGATTTTGCCATGCTAGGTGTGCAGCTGTCGTGGAAAGAGGACATCTCACTGCACCACTGTATTGAGATCTGTCAGCCAGCCCAAAAGTGTCACTGCTTGTGCCCCAAGTCCCACTGAGTGACTTAAGAAAACTGCTCCTACAGCTTTGAATCCTCCCTTCTCTCTCCTGAGGTCTGGCTGGGAAACAGGCAGCTTTCACTTTCCCCTCTCTTCTCTAGAATCTACCTCAAACCTCCTCAAATGCTTTTCCCCAACGCAGATTCCTGGGCCTGCCCACTGATGGGTTCAACAGACACAGTCTGGAAGCCGGCTTGGGATTCAGCTAGTGTATCGTGCCTTAGAATGTGTTTGAAATTTTAAAATTCTTTTTTTAAAAAGACATTATATGAAGCAGTAATTTTTCTTTTTTTAATCATGGAAACTTCCCCTGAAACCAAATCTTACTCAGAAACTCAGCTCTCTTCTCCCCTTTCCCCCTTTCCTGGGAGCTGCCATATTGCTTCAAGCCACACGGTAGCCTCCTCAGGCTGAGGGCTGTGCTTTGGTAAAATCTGACCAGGCCTCCTCTCCCATGATTATTTCATTCAATAATTGAATTCTCAATTCATTCTTCACTATTTCACTATTCATTATTTCATGAAAATATTTTAAATCACTATTTAAAAACAGTGTCACATTCTTTAAAAGAGAATGCCCTAGGGCTCCAACCTTTCCCACCGCTGCTGGCAGTCCCAACTTTATCTCCACCTGACAGGATCCCGTGCTAGTTCAGGAGTGCATGCAACTCAGGAATGCAGAGCTCGGACATCATTCAGTGAGCGGAACTGCGCACTCCAGGTGCTTACTGGGCAGGGGGATCCTGACTCTATATTTAGAGAATCCATCCTATGCATGGATGTCTCTCTAAAACCCCGTACATTGGGTTCTTTTGTATCAGGACTTGATGAAGACAGCCAGATGGATTAATTGAGAATAACAAACTCTCATCACGGCATAAACTCTAAACAGTTTTCTAAGAATTTCTGCATAATTATTTATACTGATTAGAGATAATGTTGAATCAGTATAAAATGACTCTATTGTTAACTCTTTGGGAACTCCTCATGGTGTGATTAAAAGGAGAAACTTTTTATCCTGATTCTATCTGGATTCTGCTTGTAATCTGACAGACCCACGTTTGATCTCCTGGAGAGCATGTAGTAACCATGTAACCCACGACTTACATATTTGAGTAACTTTTAATATCTTTGTTAGTTATTTTGAGAAAGGCCTTTTCAAGAATTTTGCTCATTTTGCTACTGTATTTTCTTATTGATCTGTAGGAGGACATTATATATGAACCTTTTGTTGGCTAGATGTGTTGTAAATATCTCCTCCCATCCTGGTGTTTTTTTCACTCTCTCAGTGATGTCTTTGGTGAACAAAAGTTCTAAGTGGTGATGTAGTCCACTTTGTCAATCTTTTCCCTCATGGGGGACCAACCATCCCAGTTCGTTATTTCCAGTTTGGCTGGAACTAAGAGGTTTGCCGGGACTTGGGATGTCAACGTTAAAACAAGAACAGTCCAAGATAAGCCAGAATGGTTGGTCACCCTAGGCTAGGTGATTCATGTTGTTTTTTGGGGGGAAGGGATCCTGTCAGGTCACAAATATATTTTCCAGTGCTATCTTCCGGAAGCTTTATTGTTTTATCTTTCATGTTTAAATCAAACATTGATCTAGAATTGACTTTTTGTGTGTGGTGTGAGGTAGAGATCAACATTCAGTTTTTCGCCTATGGATGGTTACCAACTGACCCAGCACTATTTATGAAAAAGACCCATCTTTCTCCATTGTTTTGCAGTGATACCTTTGTCATGTCACATGTCATAAATCAGTTGTGTGGCCTTGTTTCCGAACGCTTCATTGTGTTCCATTCATCTATTTTCTCTCTCTGTGTCATTATTATAGTAATTTATTTAGCTTTGTAGTAAGTCATGGTATATGATAGCATAAAGTTCCTCTGACTGTCTTCTTTTTCATTAAGATTGGTTTGGCTGTTCTTGGTCCTTTGCATTTTCATATAAATTGAGCACCCAATTGTTGATTTCCAAAAAAAAAATGTGTTGGGATTTTGATTGAGGTTACATTAAATCTCTAGATTACTTTTGGGAGATTTGACATCTTAACAAAACTCAATATTTCAGTTAGTGAAAATATTATATACCTGTATCTATTTAGGTCCTTTATTTCTCTCATCAATGCTTGGTACCTTTCCTGAATAAATTTTTTTAATTAATTAATTATTTTTATTTATTGGCTGTGTTGGGTCTTCATTGCTGCTCGTGGGCTTTCTCTAATTGCGGTGAGCGGGGGCTACTCTTCATTGTGGTGTGCAGGATTCTCATTGTGGTGGCTTCTCTTGTGGAGCACAGGCTCTAGTGTGCAGGCTCAGTAGTTGTGGCACATGGGCTTAGTTGCTCTGTGGCATGTGGGATCTTCCCAGACCAGGGATTGAACCCATGTCCCCTGCATTGGCAGGCAGATTCTTAACCACCATGCTACCAGGGAAGCCCCTGAATAAAGTTTTAAATAAACACTTTTGGGGCCCCCATTCCAAACCCAACGAATTAGAATCTCTAGGAATGAGTTGTGGTTATGACCATGAATAGCTTGGTACATAGTCTCTGGACTTGCTTCAATATTTAGACAAATGTAAATGGGTATCTATTCCTTTGAGATTTAAATATAATTACTTTGAGGTGCCTAACACATTTGGTGCTAACTGCGATGCCGTTGTTCTATTTCCCTCAGTGTAGTATTGCAAATTCCTGGAAGCTTATCGTCTCATGGTCACTTCTGACACTGAACCCTCCTCTCCTTGACCTCTGGATCTCACTTTTATCTCACTGCCGGGATCTCTTCTTCACAACAATCTAAACAATTCATGGGCCCCATATGGAAGTTAACCCCTTTGCCAACTCACTTTCTTTATCATATTTTGAGTAAATTCACTCTGCACACTCTGCGTATCTCTGGCCCGCCTCTACACATCCAAAGATACATTTAGATGCTCTGATAAAACAAAAGCGTCCATTCGGAGTCTCACATTTTAGCAATGAAAAGTAGTGAGGATTTAAAATTTCTTTCTTTTACCACTCCTGCTTCCATAATTCTCTCTAAGTAGAAGGGACCAATTGGAGCTAATTATTTCCCCATACATAAAAACTATTTTAGAATTATCCCAACTTTCAGAGGTAGAAGGCTTCTTATATACATATGTACACAACACATGCACATAGATCAATGTGTTTATATTGGTGTGTATACACACATATATATGTATATATGTGTATATACACACATTTAAGTATATTTTTAAACTATTCTCCATACTGAATTCAGTTATGGTCATTTTAAAAGTGATCTTCCTATGTTTTTCAGGTATACAATCATGCTATTTGCCCATAACAATAATTTAGAAGAGACAACAATTAAAAGAAAAAACTATATACTCAGTGATGAGCTCTTGGTGGCTTAAGGCTACGTCCCTTGCATTTTTATTTAATTTTATAGAAAGACTGAAAAAGGTCCCCACTTGGCTCGCTGCTTCTTTAATGGGTCTAGATATTCATATTTATTGACTAAAAGCAGCCCTAATTTTTTTCTGAGTTTATACCATTTTGTGAGGAGAGAGAGAAAAAAAGACACTTTTATGGAGAAAAAAATAAGGAAGTGGAGGCTATAAACGTTTTATGTTTTTATATTGGTTCTTCCATAAAAAGATTGCTTACCACAGGCTTAGAATTCAGGGATTAATTGTATCCATTTGCATTTTAAAAAATGCACTCAAGAAAATGCTCAAGAAATGTTTTCTCCTAATCCTTAGGAAACCCCACAGACTGAGCATATACTTCTGGACCCTAAGACTCTTCATCAATTGTTGATCCACAGCAGATCATTGCTTTTGGAGAAGATTAAAAGACTTGCTCCCAAAATGGGCTACCACAAAAGCAAGACTTGTGAATCAATCTACTCCAAACAGATTTTAACTAAATTATGTATTAGTAATTTTAACCTGCTGTATACAGATTGTACCCTCAAAATTTCCTTCCAGGATAATTAAATGGCTTTGCATTCCATATATGAGGAAGAATACGTACTGACAGTGGAGTTGGTAGAGCGGAGGTGAAAGCAAGAGAAATAGTGCTGGAGGCAGAAGAAAGCTGCTGAGGTTACAGTTTCAAAAGAAATTCTAATCGTTGGGGTGGAAATAGCAGAAGTATCTGGATTTTGAGCATCAGAAGCCTTCTATTTGAGGTATTCGGAACTCTGCCACAGGTCACTCTAAGTGTCACATATACACTCCCAGAAGGATCTGCATTATTCTCATCTATATGATTAAGCACTGTGCATGCGTAATGTGACAGCTTCAAATCTTAGCACAGAGTTAGAAGTATGTTGAGTCATAGCATTTTTCCCTTATTGGATGTCATCCACACAGCATTCGCAGCTTTTGAGTTATAGTTCCCTTGAAATTTTCTAATTGTCTTATATAAAAAGAAATTGCAACATCTCATTGGTAAAGGAGGCCAGTCTTGCAGAGGGAGGGCCGGTACTCCAGCTCTTATCTTTGTTCTGAAGGCAGATGGTAACCTAAGGAAATGCAGGTTTTTATCTCTTGCCCTAAAATAATATTGTTTCTGACTGAAAGTGTTTTCTCACTCTTAAAGCTTACCAAACTTTTACTAAAATAGAAAGTGAGTCAAAAGTCTTAGAGTGCTCGTTATAAACCAGTTTTCCAGCCTTAGGAACTCACATTTATAGAGCACAGCTTATGAATCATGGTTTTTGCTTTTTATTTTACACATGTTAACTCATTTCAATTTTCCAACAGCCCTGAGAGGCAATGATAGAGCCCAGTTTGTAGATGAGGAACTGAGGCTCAAAGAGGTTGAGGGGCAACCCAGTATTTACACCCTAAATGGTGAAGCCAGGTTTCAAACCGAAGTCAGTGTGTCTCCCCAACAGTTTCCCAGACAGTCCAAGGTGGTCCTTGCTCTGCATTTTGAAACTGCTTTCATTGTGTATGCTCACTTTAAAAATACCAGGAGATATATGTATAAATAGAGCTGATTCACTTTGTTATACAGCAAAAACTGGCACAACAGTGTAAAGCAATTATATGCCGATAAAGAGCTTAAAAAAAATTTTTAAAAACATAAAAAAAAAGTTAAAAGGAAAAAGAAAATGCCAGGAGCATGTAGTGTATGCTATTAGAGTAACAGCTGTAGTCAGTGTTGGCAAGACACAAACCACCATCAGCACCTCGTATATCCTGAACAAAATCTGCAAAAATTTTCTGTAACAACAGTAATGTATTTTAATAACAATAATAGCACCTTAAATTTGTTCAACATAGAAGAGTTTGCAAAGCACTTTCACATGTTATCTCCATGTGTTGTAGATTGTCTAGACCTAGAGTTTCACATAGATTTCAACTTAAGTGTCAGTCCCAGTAACTGGTAGCAGGTGCCTCAAATTCTCTGCTGAAAAGGATCCTGAGAATCATTCCAGGATGAGTAGGAATCAGGGCCACGATCGATTAGACATGTCTGCCACGGCTCAGTTGTTAGAGTAATGACACATTAGTCATATGTTTGCTGTCTCTTGTCTGTTCTAGTCCACTCTTTTTACAAAGGAATAAATAACTTCTTTATGGCCACATAATAAGTGGCTGAGCTGAAACCAAAGCTCAGGTTTCCTTCAATCTGTCGTCATTGCAATTAAACCATATTGCACGTGAAGAATGTGTAGTCTGGAGTTTAGCATTCAAATGGACTAGAATTTATTATAAAGTTTTGAGCTCAATAATGTTTAATCTAAAACAAAATTAGATGTTTTCTCTAGCAAAATCCAAAAAAAAAAAAATTGACGCCACCTATGAACAGTCCCACAGGAATGGCCTCAGGCCTGCAAGTGCTGTAGAGGGTACATACTGCACTGGTGAGGCTAAAGACATGATAGGCTATTGTCAGCTGTGTGCTGTTACCTAACTGATAATACCTGGAAAGTCTGAGAGGCTCAAAAACCCTATTTCAAAGGCCAAGGACCTCTTGATAGTGCTAGAGTAGCATTGACAGGACATTGGACATCACGCCAAGTCTCCAAGCTGACACAGCAAGAAGTGCGACCAATCTTTTAGTTAATTTAACATCTCCCTCTGGCCTGTGGCAAAAGCACATCCAGCTTCTTGAGGAATTTTACTAATGCAGTGTTAACACAATTTAGTATAAAAAAGGAAGAGAAGATTAACTATACGTATGCAAGCTGGAACACATAGCTGACCTTTGGGAATGATAGCAAAACTCCCAGGTGGTTGTGGCTTCTTCAGAGTGCAAGTGGCACTGGCTGTAAAACAAATGACTGCAATAAGACTTGTAAAGAATAGCGATACAGCAGAGAGACTGTACTGTCCCTAGTGTAGGTCACAGGTTTGGACGCTGTGGCCACACACTCTCCTCTGTCAGCAGCGTTATCTCTGAATACAGAAGACAAGGAGGTACATACATACTATGCAGTCCGCTGTGGCCATCAAAGGCCAGTTTTTCCTTCCAGCTGGAGTAACTGGCCTGATTACACAATACCCAAGACCCAGGGCAGTCGAGTGGCAGAATACCCCACCCCACTACTTAGCCCCAGCCACCTCTGAGAGAGCAGACAGGGATTTCTTATAGCTTTACACACTGCCTTTGTTGGCTGTTTCCAAGGTGACAAAGTGTTCTGTCCTTTGCTGTAAATAAAGACAGGAGCAAAGGGATCCAACGCTTTCTTCCTCCTCTATTAGGCTTCTGTCAAGTTCAGTTGCGTGCTTCTTATGAGGGGATGTGAAAACTGTGTTTCCCAGAGTCAGGCCTTCCCAGGGTTTTGTTGCTGCTGCTGTTGTTGTTGTTAGTTTTGTTGTTAGTTGTTTTATGTGCATGTGGAAATTTGCTGTCAGACATTGAGTCTGTAGCTGGCATCCAAGGCCCTCTGATTCTCACTCCTACTTCATTCCAAAATGTTTTCTCAGCAGGGGAGGAATACATTCAAATACTGTTGAAGTTGGGTATTATATGTTCCCAGTTAGTCACTGAACCTCCCTGGGAGATGACATTTTCCCAAACCGTTGACACACACTTGGCCTGTGACATTCTTTGGCCAAATGTACTCTCAGAGGAAGTGATGTATGCTGTGTCTGAGTAAAGTTTTAAGAGCTCTCATAGCTCTGCCATTGCTCTTTTCCCCCCTCTACCATAAGAGTGGTACTTAAGGACCAGGTAGGGGCTGCTCCTTCAGGCAAGATCTCAGAATGAAGGAGATACACAGAGCACTGCCACAACCAACCACAGCTGACATGTAATAAGAGTGGGAAATAAAATTTTGTATTTGTGAGCCACTGAGATTTTGGGGGAGTGTTTGTTACTACAGCATAACCTGGCACAAGCAGACTAATGAAATAGTGGTAAGTATGAAACACAGGAAGTAAATGAACAAATGGGACACATAGGGACTGCATCAAAGTGGAATGTCCACTCTGGTCTGAAGGGTATGGCAGTGATTCAGCTCCAGGTGGTTATTGCCTTTCAGGAATACAGGTCTATCAGACTTTCCAATTTTTAAGAGTATATCAGGAATCGGGGGTGGGGGAGGGAAGGATTGGGAGTTTGGGATTAGCAGATGCAAACTATTATATATAGGATGGATAAACAAGGTCCTACGGTATAGCACAGGGAACTATATTCAGTATCTTGTGATAAACCACAACAGAAAAGAATATGAAAAAAAAAATGTGTATAATGGAGTCACTTTGCTGTACAGTGGAAATTAAACATGGCATTGTAAATCAACCATACTCCAATAAAATTTTTTTAAAAAGAGTATATCAGGAATCTAGATTTTGATGTGAATTCTACCAGTTTTTCAACATTCAAACTAAATTCAGGCCAAATAATGCATATACTATAGTGCAAAATTGGGCTTCAGGCTCCAGTTTGTAAATTCTGTTCCAAGCTCACCACGCACCATGGCACAATGGGTCTATGCACTGCTTATCAACGCCACCCATATTCCCTCCTCTCTGCAGTTACCCCAGCTGTGTCCCCCAATTCTCCCACCCTCTCCCACCCCTCTCTCGCCCCTCTCCTGTATTCCCCTCTTTCAAGGCCTTTGTCAAGTTCTTCTTCCATTTCCCCAACCAGACAATCCATCCCTGAACTTATAGTCTATATCGTAATTAGAATTGTGCATGTTTCTCGTTATTTATCTTCTTATACACATTCCATCCTTCGGAAGTCGATAAGCCCAATGAAGACAAAGACCACAGCTTATATTTTTTGGCATCCTCAGTACCTTAACGACTTAATAGGCACAAAATTAATGGTTTCATACTGATTGCCTGTTGGTTCAGATGAACACCCAATGTCGATTATCTCCTTCTGAGGTTCTTGAACACAAAGGGTGAAACCTGGAAGGAGCCACATTCTAGACACTTTCCTACTTTTCTCATACTAAAGGTTATAGCTCATTAACAAACAAACAAATAAACAGGAAGTCAGGTTTGAACGCTGCACGCACAAATCTTGTTAATACCTAGGCTTCTTTGTAGAATAAGTTCTCTCTGCTGTGATATATATATTTAGGGATAGAATAGCAGCGCTAATCCAGTTCACCTGGGACTGAGTTCCATTTTATGTTGACCATTCTTCTAAGACCCCTCTTATAACTCCTCAACAACCAAATAAGTTATGACATTCAGTTGAGTTCTCAAAGAAAGACATTAATTTTTCAACCTGCTGGGACATCCCTTCAAGTACTTTTTGGGGGGTCCTACTGCATGCCATAGCCACTGCAACGTTCTTGGTGAGCCTTAATATGTTTGTTGGATGAACAAATGAATTAATAAAATGCTTTAATCCTGCAGGTGCTATTTCTCCAGCATAGAAATGTTGAGTTCCCACCACTGTCCCCAGTTCTTTCATAATCCAAATTGGTTTAACCTCTATAATTTTCAAGTAATTCTGTACTTATCGTCCTAATTTCTCTGAGAAGCTAAAGACAAGATGAATCTAGTTCTTTAATTAGCAAGTACTTATAACAAGTGTTTTCTTAAACACTATTTTAAAATTGAGTTGTTCCGTGCATATGTGAAAAAGAGCCAAATAACACTCAAAGGTATTAAACCAATTACTCAAAGATAAGCTACCAGATCTGTGCTAGGAAGTTAATATCAGAGTCAAAACAAATCACTTGGAAGTGAATCACTTCCCTTTGGCAACTGAAGTTAATTTAAACAACTTTCCCCCACCCTCATTCACTCCCCACCCCCCAACCATGGTTTTGTCTGACATTTCTTTCAAATGCCAATGAACACCTCACTTTGTCAAATTAGATAAATCCAAGCTGCTGGTATTATGCGACTTTGAAGCCATATGGCCATATGTCTAGGATGTTCCAGGACACTCTGATTTCATGTAATTTTAATGTTTTTAATAAAGACAATTTGTTAAGTATGTAACTAAATATAAAGACATTTTATATAATTATAAGACTTCATATAGTTAAATTCACAAACGAGAAAAGATTCTCTATTACCATTCAATTCAATTCAACCAATGATTACTGACTACTCCATGCTATGCCAGTCCCTACATTAGGTCAAAGGGAACTAGAGGTAAATATGACATAATCCTTGCCCTCAAGGATCTTACAAAGAAAACAATAAATTACAATTTGGTGATTTGCGTATAACAATCAAAAAATGTTCCCATCACAAGGAAACACATAACTTTATTTGGTCTGGAGGTGGGACAGTGGCAGAGGAGGCTTTCCAGAAGAGGTGATTCCTTGGTTGGGTTTTGAAGGATAAATAGGAGTTCACTGGTGTATCAGGGGATAAGCCCTGGCATTCCAAGCAGAAAAACAGCCTGTATGTGTCCTTGTTTAGGAAATTAAGACCATCCTATAGTGATAACAGAGCCAACAGCCTAAAAGAGAATTATTAGCCTAGTGATATTTATTGTAATTCAGATATATCTCTGGAATTTTAATTTTGACTTAAAATATTCTCAAGCTGGCATCAGTTGGGAAGAAAACTTACTGTTAGGTATATTATGTTTGTTTTAAAACTATGTAAAAGCCACTTCTTGGATGTTTGTTTGTTGGCAATGAACAAGAAGGATCACTATTCTCTTATTCTTAAAAGAAACCATATATTCTGGACAATGATCACTTTTAACCATTCAAAGGAGAAGACATCTCTCAGGCATCTTCAGTTATTCATGTAGCATGCATACACTGGGCGCCCATTGTGGACAAGACACTTGTTGGGCATTAGGTCAAATGCTATGTCATATGTGACCTTTTTCTGTCCTTGAGGAACTTCTCATCCAGGAGAAAGGGGGGATCCCTTGGGGGAGATGATCTGGACCCCTGCACTTCGGGTGAAGACCTGTCAGAGTTCATGAGATGAGTAGAGAAACATTTGTAGGCAGCCTTTTGGAGATCTTGGAAGATCTTGACAAGCCTCTCAGCTCTGCTCCCCCTGACATGATTGAGAGGGAAAGGCAGACCCAGCACTGGCAGGTGCTCATTCACACTGTAGGGAGAACGATGAATCCCTGCCTCGCTGTGAAAGCCTCCTAAAAACCTACCTAATGCAATTCTGGCTGCAAGGAACTCAAGAGAGAATAGCCAAATTATTGGCTGCATTTCCTTTTCCTCCCCTTCTGTCTTCTGGAGGCCCAGGTCTCCTCTCAGCCCATTTCACCCCCTGCTGCCCTTCTCCCCACTGCACCTCTTAGCTGGGATATTTTTGGAGCCTGAACACAAGCCAAACATAGTCCACCTTCATGCCACACAATGAATGCCATGAGTGGGCTCCGAGCTGAGCTGAAAACTACCTGCTGGTGGGGTCAAGATAAACCTAAAAGGGAGAGCTTGGTTTGTTGGAAATCACTAGTTTGTAAAATCACATAGCACATTTTCTCTTACAAGACACTTGATGCACCTGCTATTTGTTCTTAAACTTTTTCTAAAAAGGAAAGAATGGTCTGCCCACAGTGTTAATGGTGATGGTGTTGGGAGCAGAGGGAGAGGGAATCATTAGAACATAATTTGGAGTTTGCAGTAGCCCAATAGTCCACTACCTGGCCATGCTCTCAGATGCAAAGGAGAGTCTAAAAGCTTGGAGAAAGTTTCTTCCAGGCTGGAAGCATGCAATAATTCCTCCTGACCAAAAGGAGAGTCTTCTGCTGTACAAACTCAAAGTCACTAATACTTAAAGGACCTCTATGCAGTGAAAGTGCACCAAAATAGTACCTTCATGGAGTAAGTCTTTGAGAACTGGAAAAGAAAAAAATGAAGCGTCTCTCATTGAAGAGGAAAATTAGGATGATCTGGTTATTTTAAACAAGCTTCTTATTCTTTAATATATGCTCCCCCCCACTTTCACACAGTGTATTCCTAAAAATCTGCCTGGAAAATAGACATATATTAGAGAATAAATGGACTTATGTGTATAATGAGAGTTATACACACATTTTCAGTGTTAAAAACATTCTAAAGACCATAATTTCACCTCCCTTTTAGACAGAATCTTTAACGATCTATTTCAAGCATTTTATTTTGCTGTTTTTTTTTCCTTTATAATTCAATATATTGAATTGCTTTTTATTTACATTGACTGCATTAAATAAGTCAAAATGACATCTGCATAGGCCAAAGACTGATCACTTCAGCTTAATGATTTTCATCCTTGTCTCAAGTCTATTAATGAGAACTTTGCTTCCTATCACCAATAAAAGCACTTTCATTCTGTTCTCCAGTCATTAAAAAACTTTTCATGTATATTAAAGTAAAACATGTGTGCATACATACTCAATAGTACTGTAACTTTTAGAATTTAAAAGTATATCTGTAAGCCCCAGCTTTTCCCATTCCAATGCCTGTTCCTAGTGGCAACCATATAAAAACCTTTTAGTTGTTTCTTCTGATTTTTACTTTCTAAATATGCTTATACTGCTAATTTTTTCAAAATTTTCTATTTTGGACATTATTTATCTACTTCCAATTGTAGAAGACGAAGATTTAGTTTCTTTATACCACCCCACCATCACCATACACGTACTTCCTCACTTTCTGTCCACCAATAGAACTGTCACCATTATTTTTATTAAATCAACATTCATAATTATACTAAAAAGTATAAAAATCAGAACTGACATTTTTGTTGCTAGGTAGACTTAGGTCACAGTTGAACCACTCAGTCTACTTTGATTATATTTATTAGAGACTCTACTTTTTTTTTCCTCCTAAAGTAAATAATTGTCTTGTTTTTTGTTTACAGTACTTAGCAGTCCATGGAATTATTACTAATTCATCCCTAAACTTTCTAAGAGGAATATGGTACTCTTCTCGGTATGGTCAACATCAGTAAATTTATCAATTTTGTGAAGCTGTGCCTCTGGGGCTTTCAGCATCCTGTCTGACCTGCACTGGGTGCCCTTGAAACCCACTTGTCCTTGCACTTGTCTTTGTCTGCAGCCTGAGAATCTCCCCTACTCCATTCCTGTGTTGTATCGCCCTCCTTCCTTAAGCCCACATTTTCCCCTTCCTTGACTTATTCCAGCAATATTTTGGAACAAAAAAGTAGCTTCCTGAGAAAAAGTACATTTGAAATACTCTTATTTTATGTTTTTTGAGATCTCAACCAGTCCTAATTCTACCCTCTAACTTAATTAAATATTTAGCTGGGAATAGAAAGCCAGTTTGGAAATAATGTTCTCTCAGAATTTGAAAGACATTGTTCCAATGTCTTCTAGCTTCCATCATTGCTTTTGAGAAGTCCAATTCCTAATTGTTTGAATCTTACTTTTTTTTTTTTGCCCTGGAAGCATTTCAATCTTTTCTTTCTCCCTATAGTGTAGGAAGCTTTATTTTGTTATTTTATTGATAATTTCCTCTCCTCTGTTCCTTCTTCTTTCTCTTTCTGGATTTTTTTTTGTACATTGCAGATTAATCTAAATTGTTTTTTTTTTCCTACTCTCTATTTGTTTCTCTGTTTTGTTCCATTTCCTGAATATTCTCCCAACTTGATCTTCCAAACTTTCTACCAGACTTTTGACTTTTGATATATCAGTTGTTTTATTATTAAGAGATCTTCCTCATTTTCTAAAAGTTCTTTTCCCATAACATCATATTCTTCCTTAATAGATGCAATATCCTTTTATTTGTTGGAACATATTACTTACACCTTTTTTTGAAATTTACTTCTGTTCTCTGCATTGTCTTCTTAGATTTTTTCAGCCTTTTTTTTTTGTCTTTCAAGTTATAGAATTTCCTTGACTGTCTGTTAGTCAATCGGTATTTAAGAATGAGGCACTAAAAATCTGATTGAAAGTTCTATGTGCCTTGGCAGAGATTGTTAATTAATGAGTTAACCATAGGAAACTGCTACTCATTAGGTGACCCAAATGTCAGTGTCTGTAGGTCTGTTTTCTTGGGATAGTCAATTTCCCCCGAGGAGAATCCTCTCAACTGCAGGGAGTGGTGGGTAGGTCCAAGATGTGTCTTTAGCTGACAACACTCTGGAATTCAAGCAGAGAATGTGGGGGTTCTTAGCATTTAGTAGGCTGACCTCCTGTTTTCAGTTTGGTGCCTTCTTCCCACCTTTAGGAGAGCCAGATGTCCCTAAGTTCAGAGCCTCTCTGCTTCTACCTGTAGGCACGTCTCTGCTGTTGGGGCTGGGGAGGGATGCCTCACAGCTACTTAGTCTGAAGGAAGAAACCTGGGGATCTAAGTGCTCTTTTTTTAAAATTAATTAATTAATTTATTGTCTGCGTTGGGTCTTTGTTGCTGCACTCAGGCTTTCTCTAGTTGCGGTGAGCGGGGGCTACTCTTGGTTGCGGTGCGCAGGCTCCTTATTGTGGTGACTTATCTTGTTGTGCAGCACTGGCTCTAGGCGTGAGGGCTTCAGTAGTTGTGGCACGTGGGTTCACGGGGTCTAGAGCGCAGGCTCAGTAGTTGTGGCACACGGGTTTAGTTGCTCTGCAGCATGTGGGATCTTCCTGGACCAGGAATCAAACCCACGTCCCCTGCATTGGCAGGAGGATTCTTAACCACTGTGCTACGAGGACAGTCCTCTCAGTGCTCTTAATACAGACTTTTAACCAATACTCCAGCTGAGAATTCCATCCCACATATAAGCCTTTAGAACAAACTGTTGTCTTGAATTCCTTAATTCTATCACCAAATAAGTATACTCTTTTAACAGGTTCTCTGTTCTACTAAATCAGAAACCACTCATTCATTCATTGTCCCTTTTTCTAAAGTTTGTTGGTATTGCTAAACTGTTCTCTTCCATTTTCTTTCTCTTTATGTCTTTTAATTTTTTTACTGTTATTTTAGTTGGGTTTTAGGAGGAAACGGGGATGAAAAGGTATGTTCAAACACTCATATTTAAGAAGTCTAATATTCTATTTTTTAATAAAATAAAAACTTCAGATAGTTGCACAACCAAAACAATTGCAGAACCAAAAATGCTGCTGCTGTAACTGAACAAAGTGCCTTGCAGGCACAACAACCATGTGAGAATTCAAAACATCTTCCCATTAGCAGAGTACAAGAGTTTGAATTCCACATATGAAAGGCTGAATGTATAGTATATTAGCTGTGTGAATGCCACCCAATGTAGCATCATAATGAGCAAATTATGCCAAAGAATTTGAGTTATTTCCATGACTGAGTGATGGGTCATACAGACAAAGCACAATGAAGATTGGAATTTTATCAGGTTTTTTTAAAATTAAGGTTTTCTTATAGCCAGACTAAGAAGATGTGGTCTATCCAAATCATACTCACTATTTTAATATGTACAAACCCTTAAAAAATTTTCTTACTTTTGAAAAATTATGTTCTTATATTTAAAAAAGTCTACACACATTAAAGTGTGACAAAAAGCAATATTTCACTACCCAAAAATGTTTTAGACATTTTTTCATGTAAATAAATATAATTTTTTAATAGCTCAAAGTTATACCACTATAATTGTATAGTTATGCACCATAATTTACTTAACTGACTTATAGCCAGGTTTTTTCCAAGTTTGGGGATACTATGAACAAAATTGTAATGAATACCTTTGCTATATACACTATTGCTCAAGGATAGTGTACAATAGCAAATGTACTTTAGGGTATCTATTGATTGAGAAAATACATAATGACCAAAATGCATATGAATTTAGTGGCAATTTTAGATGAACTTGTGGTTTATGAATCCTAATAGCATTAAGACACATTTTAAAAATAGAAATACACATGTGCATGAAACATTATATACAAAAATCTACAAACAATGAGAGGTATATAGAAACCTAGGTATAACTCCATGCCCACGTACCCTCCACCCCCCACAAAAAAATTCGTGACACACTAGTTTGGAATTATTGGGGAGACTGTTCTAGAGGTATCCATTTGGCTTCAAGCCATCGACAAAGGCATATAACATTCAGGACTGCCCCACAGAACTTAATTCTAGGCATCAAAGACCTTCATCAACAATTTAGATGATGGATTTTTAGTATGCTCATTACTTTTTCAGAGGATAAGTTGAATAGGGTTGTTTGTGAAGGTTTGAATAGAAGGCAATATTATCTTCTAAAAATAAGGAAGAAAAAGTCTATCAAAGAAACAAGCTCCGCCTTATAAAAAGCAGACGTGGCACAAGAAAAAGGCCCGATGGTTTTAGTGGGCCACAAGCTGGAAAAAGGGTATTCTTTTTTAGATAATCATGGTAACAGGATATAGTAACAGGAGTAATACCTTCAAGGCCAAGGTGTAATCTATCCAGTATATTTCCAGTGGCCCAACAGAAGCTAGTGGCATGAATTTTTACCCATATACCTGACTCTCCCAAACAGACACATAGTCAAAATAAATTAAAACTAACCACTGTATGTATTTCTATACACATAATTCCTTCAGTGATGGGTTTGATTGTAATGGGTTCTATCAATTGATTCTCACACCACCCTACAGACGGTACAAATCGGTGTTTTCAGCTAAATACTCTCTCTTTTGTTTGTTTGGTTGGTTGGTTGGTTGATTGGCTTCTTCCCTCCAGGCTAATGATAGCGACTAGCTCTGGCTGGTTGCTTCTCCCTAACTCCCTGGAGGCTGGCAGTGCCAATGTATGTGAAGATCCTTTAACCAAAGAATCGTACATGAATGATGCAGAAAAAACGCTGAGTTGCAAAACTGTTGCACCCTATGGATTTTACAACAAATTTTTGTTGTCAACAGGTACCCAAACTAGCAGCCTCTATCAGCCTGCTTTTTTTTTTTTTTTAAATTTTTGCCTGCACCCTGTGGCATGTGGGATCTTAGTTCCCTGACCAGGGATCAAACGCCTGCCTTACATTGGAAGGTGGAGTTTTGACCACAGGACCACCAGGGAAGTCCCCCAGCCTGCCTAGTTTTAGGGTAAGAGCTTCAATTAAATTTCAAATTCATTCCACCCTGAGGAAGATCAGTGTCTAGCCCTTAGTGGAGTCGGGGCGGGGGAGTGCGGCTGGGTAGATGCCGACCACTGATTACAAAAGCCACCTTAGCACAGCACAGCCTGACCTGAAGTAGCCAGAGGTGCCCTGGTAGCTCTGATGACTTTCTGGGGACTGGAGCAGTTGATACACCGCTTATACTGCTCTATTCAGCCCAAGCTGAGAGGGGAGACTCTGACTACCAGACAGGGAGCCTGGGGTGGGGTAGGGTGCAGGACTGCATCTTGTGAGGCTGGGCTGGGGTAGGGTGCAGGGCTGCATCTTGTGAGGCTGGGCTGGGGTAGGGTTAGTGCAGGGCTGTATCTTGTGAAGCTGAGTTGGTGTAGGGTGTAGGGCTGCATCTTGTGAGACTGGTCCTAGGCAATATTTATTTATTTATTTATTATAAATTTATTTATTTATTTATTTATTTATTGTCTGCAGTGGGTCTTCATTGCTGCACACAGGCTTTCTCTAGTTGCAGCGAGTGGGGGCTACTCTTCATTGTGGTGAGCAGGCTCCTCATTGTGGTGGCTTCTCTTGTTGTGGAGAATGAATGGTCTCTAGGCTCATGGGCTTCAGTATTTGTGGCACACAGGCTCAATAGTTGTGGCTCATGGGCTCTAGAGTGCAGGCTCAATAGTTGTGGGGCACGGGCTTAGTTGCTCGGCAGCATGTGGGATCTTCCTGGAGCAGGGATCGACCCCGTGTCCCCTGGATTGGCAGGTGGATTCTCAACCACTGCGCCACCAGGGAAGTCCCTTAGGCAGTATTTAAATAAAGGAACTCATTCTAGCCCCTGGTCTGCAGGTAGTTCCCTCTGGGACCTTGGTTATGCCACTCTACGTCTCTAAACCTTCGTTTTACTTTCTATCAATGCAAATGCAATATCCTCCTTGACGTAAACTTTTTTGAGGATGAAATTAATAATAATGATAGCTGACATCGCTTGAGCACTTATCACTGCATGTTTTTGTGTCCTTCTCTAATTCTAACATTTGTGTCTGTTCTGAATTGGGCCAGCCGACTTCAATGGATTAACTCTCCTCAATCTGGATCACGTTTTCCTGCCTCTCTGCCGGCCTAGTAGTCTCTTGATGCTGGGCATTGTGAATTATATATTGTAGGCTGTTAGATATTTGTGCATGACTATACATCTTCTTGAGCTTTGTTCTGGGTTGCAGTTACTCCGAATTACTAGCTCGATCCTTTTGGGTCTTGCTTTTATGATTTGTGCGGTGGGTCCTGAGCAGTGCTCAGTCTAGTGCTAAATATTGCCCACTGCTGAGAAGAGACCTTCCAGAGGACTCTACCCAGTGTGCCATGAATTACACATTTTTTTTCAGTCTGGCTGAAGAGGCACAATTCAGGCACAATTCCTGGTGCTGGGTTAGCAACAGGCACTGTTCCCTCTGAGCCTTTCAGGTGGCTCCTTCCCTGTAACCAGGGTTCTGATTGGCATCCTTCCTCTCCAGAGCCCCGGATGCTCTTTCTGGGCAGCTCTCTTCTCTCTCATATTCTGTCCCCTGCACTCTGGCTGCTTCATTCTCCCCAGGATTTGTGAGATCACTGGGCTTTGCCTCAGTGCCCACTCCTTGCGTCCTTGTCTGGCAACTATCTAAGGCAGGAAGTGCTAGTAATTGTAGAGCTCTTTATCTCCCATTTCTCCAGAATCACTGTCCTTTGTTACCTCATCTCCTGTGTCTTAAAACTGTTGTTTCATGTATTTGGTCTCTTTGTTGTTGTTGTTTCAGACAGGAGGATGAAATCCAGTCTCTGTTACTCCATCTCAGCCAGAGGCAGAAGTCCCCTAAATCTGGGTTAAATTGCTGACTTTATTCCTTAAGACTCATGTGACTTCAGTCAAGTTATATAAACTGCTTGAGCCTCAGTGTGTTTTCTATTAAATGGGGGTAAACAAACTTCCTGCATTTGCTGCCATACGGACAAAATGAGAAAGTGTGTCTAGCGCATCTTATGTGCTGAGAAAAGAGGTGAACAGCCAAGAGATATGGACAAAAATGTCTTGGAGAGAGACTGAGAAGTGAACAGAGTAAGAGAGACGAAGTGGAGGGAGCCAGGCAGGGACCCCTTGGGTAAAGGAGATGTGAAGAGACAGGGGAGGTAAATGGCCAGGGTGGAGAAGGAGAATGGAGGCCCGGGGTGGCATGACAGAGAAGTGGGGCCAAGGAAGGAATTCCGCAGCCACACAGGTTGCATGGTATGGGTTCTGCACAGCCCAGAGGTGAGTAGGGCTTGAAATCAAATCTGAGCTCGGCAATCTAGGTGTCTCCCGAGAGGAGAGGACACACCTCTGTCTTCCTATAGAGGCTCCTTCTGCCACCAAGCTGTGCCCTGTGGGGTTGCATCTGCCCAGAAAAGTATGTTTTCCTAATTTGCACGAAGGTGCTGTGTAGGCTTTGAGATCCTGTCTACAAACACTGGACGGTGTCAGGAGACTTGGCAGCATGGAGTAAAACAGTTCTAGAAAGAAATGGGGGGTAACTATGGACAGTAAAGCACTTAATGTTGCTTACCCATTCATTTATTCACTTGTTCATTCATTCAACAAACACTGTGCCTAGGCTCACTTTGAGCCAAGCATTGTGCTGGGATCTGGGATAAAATGATGAACAGGGAAGAATCTCTGCCTTCTGGGGAGAAGGTGTCACACGCTGTGTGGTGTGGCGCCTGTGGGCTGGGCCAGAGGAGAGGAGCAGAGTCGAGGTGGGGACGAGACTACCTGACTGCAGAGCCAGCCACAGGAGGTTGGCCAGCCGGCCAGGTTACACCCACCAAATGGACAGGATGACCTCTGGCCTGTCTTCCCAATGACTCTCACTCTCTCCCCCTGAGCAAACCTGGGGGAGAGGGAAGCTGGCATTACGTTGCAGGGTAGCAGGGCCAGTCTGGGAGCCTGAGGAAGATGGGTGCCCACCCCCCACCCCCAATATCTTTAGAACGTAAAGTTCTCCGTGCTTGGCACTAACCCTGAGTTCCAGTCAACATCCTGGACCCTCTCCCCAGGGGTACAGTGCAAAACTATCGTGAAATTTGTTGAATAGCTAAACTAATCATGTGATATAACATGCAAAGCCACACTGGGATATAGTGAAAAGTAAACCTCCCAGCTGCCCAGTTCTCTTCCCCAGAAGCAGCTATGATTACATGCTGGTGTGTGTTTCTGGAGATTCTCTATGCAACACGTGCACACACACACGCTGATGCTTTTTCACACAAATTCTGGGTAGGAGGTTCCAGCCAGCTCATACTCACATACAGTGTGAGAAAAGAGGAAGAGAGTAAGTAAAATTCCTGAGGTCCTGGGTCACTGTTTTCGATGCCTTAGAAAGTCCTGTCTCGCCTGCCACCTCCCCAGCTTGCTCCTGCTGGCAGGTTCCTGCTCAAAACCTCTAGGTTTGACTTGGGAGCCTTGCCACCCAGATTCCGGTTCTCAGTATCTCCTGAGTTCCTGTCCACACCCCTGCTCGCCAACCTTCTGGGATGTGGGAGGAAGTTTACCCCAAGCGAGGCAAAGCCCTCCAAACTTTCAGCGCCCTTTGCCCTTATGTATTTGTTGTAATGAAGTGAAACCTGACCACCTCGCAGGGCTGTGCTGAGAACGTAGAACTCCTTTTTTAATCACGGCCTGAAAATGCCAGTGACCTTTCTGTGGTCCTGCTCTGAGGCTCATGTGATCACCATGTGCTTCACTGTGGATTCGGCAGCATCATTTGAAAGCACACTGCCATGTAGACCCTCCCGCGGACACTGCAAACCTTCTAGGCTTCTGCACAAACCTCACAAGACTGGCTTAGGGCAGATTTATTTTTAAGCTTATTATCTATTCATATTTATTTAAAGTTTTATGCTCTCTATACAAATTTTGTTCAAAAGAAAACTCAACACATAATGTTGACCAATGAGATATTCTTAGACAACTTTTAGAAGAAACATTCACTTCAAAGTAAAATTTTTGCAAATTATAATGTGGCTGCTTGATTTTTCACAATATAAATAGTAGAAATTGTTCTCAGCAATATTTAATTCCAACTTGTGCTAATGTAGCTTGTGCTAAGTAAACAGAGTTAGATAGAAGTGCTTGCTTGAAAAGTCTTAAAATTTGTTTTTCTCTATTTCCTTGGTTTCTAATTTTTCTGTTTATCCCTATTTCCTCTACTTATCTCCCTTCCTAGTTATTTTATCGAATTTTATTTTTTTACTTTTTAAAATTTATCTATTTATTTATTTACTGGCTGCATTGGGTCTTTGTTGCTGCACACAGGCTTTCTCTAGTTGCAGCAAGCAGGGCTACTCTTCAGTGAAGTGTGCAGGTGCCTCATTGTGGTGGCTTCTTTTGTTGCGGAGCACAGGCTCTAGGCACATGGGCTTCAGTAGTTGCGGCACACAGGCTCAATAGTTGTGGTGTAGGGGCTTAGTTGCTCTGCGGCATGTGGGATCTTCCTGGAGCAGGGATCAAACCTGTGTTCCCTGCATTGGCAGGTGGATTCTTAACCACTGTGCCACCTAAGAAATCCCTTATAGAATTTTAGAAAAGAATTTGAGACCTTGGAAAAGATCTTACAGGATTTTTTTGTTTTTTGTTTTGCTTTTTTGTCTTTGGTTTGGTTGGTTTTTTAAATAACACCCTGCTCATCAGAATCCGCTGGGATGCTTTTTCAAAAATGTAGATTCCTTGGCCCTCCCTATCTCTGGAAAGTTTATTTCAGGAGGTCTAAGATGTGGAGTCTGTACCTTAAAAGCTTTCCAAATAATTCCAAGGGCAATCCCAGCAGAGAATCGCAGCTCTCCAGCCTGTGACAGGGTTCAGCTCATTGAGTCCTGTGTACACAGTTGTGTACAGATTACATGTGTGGGTCAGGCACTGTAACAGGGGCTTGGAATAAATCAGAAAACCAAGCAGACATAATCCCCGTTCTTGTGGAGCTTATACTGCAGCATTTACTAAAACAAAACAAACCCACCCAGAGCTCTGCACTGTCTACCAATTCGGTTTGCACACATAAAGTCTGTCAACCCTCTTGCAAATGTCTGTGCCCTGGTCATAAGGGAAGCCAGATAAAACATGGAAGGATAAGAGCATGAATCCTGTATATAAGAGCCGCCAATCATTTCTTCCCACCTCATACTGTCTTGGAGAACTTGCCCTAAACCCCTTCGCAGAATTTCTGTTCCCATGAGTCCCGCTGAGTGATTTCAGAGCCACATGACACCTGCCACGGCCAAACTGCTTGGACCAGGGGCAGATACATGATCACAGCTGGGTCAATCTAATTCTTCTGAGAGTTTAGAATATGTACTTAAAAAATTCAGTGGGGGGCTTCCTAGGTGGTGCAGTGGTTAAGCATCCACCTGCCAATGCAGGGGACAGGGGTTTGATCCCTGCTGCAGGAAGAGCCCACGTGCTACGGAGCAACTAAGCCCGTGTGCCACAACGGTTGAGCCTGCTCTTTAGAGCCCATGCACCACAACTATTGAGCCTGTGTGCCGCAGCTACTGAAGCCCATGCACCTAGAGCTGATGCTCCACAACAAAAGAAGCCACGGCAATGAGGAGCCTGCACACCACATTGAAGAGTAGCCCCTGCTCGCCGCAACTAGAGAAAGCCCACTTGCAGCAACAAAGGCCCAACGCAGCCAATAAATAAATAAATAAATTTATTTTAAAAAAATTCAGTGGGGTTGCTAATGCAAATGCCTGTAAGGGCCAAGCAGGTAACATAATGAGTGATGCTGGCCAGGTGTAAGGAAACCAACAGCACAATTCCTATAGTAGATAGCACATGACTCATGACCTTAGGGTGAGGGATCCTGCTACGGACTGAATGTTTGTCCCGCTCAAACTTTATATGCTGAAACCCTAATCCCTAATGTGATGGTATTTGGTAATGGAACCTTTGGGAAGTAATTAGGTCATGAAGGTGGAGCCCCCATAAATGGGATTAGTGCCCTTATAAGAGGAGACAAGAGAAATCTTCCTCTCTCTCTCTCTCTCTCTCTCTGTTACATGAGTAAACCAGGAAGAAGACCCTCTTAAGAACTTGCCCCTGCTGGCATCCTGATTGCAGACTTCCCAGGCTCTGCAGCTGTGAGGAATGTGCTTGTGGTTGAAGCCACCCAGTCTGTGGTGTTCTTGTTAGAGCAGCTGCAACTAATGAAGACAAATACAACAGGCAGAGGTGAGAACTGGGGCAGGTTGGAGAGCACATGCCCTACGCAAAAGGATGGCTACTACTCAACTCCAGCCAACTGTTGCCGCATGTAAACCCAGTTTGCCAGGTTGTCTGATGTTTATGGAAGGAGTCCAACATTCAGGTTTTTATATGAAATCTCACAACTTAACAATGTTGAAATTATTTTACATTAAAAAAGTTGCCTTATCCAAAGCACATCCAGTTGCAGGCTACATCTGCTATAGAACACCAGTTTGCAGCCTCTGCCTGTTGTAGCTAGACTGTTGGAAATGAGGACAGAGAAGTATGGTAGAGCAGGGGTCAAGGCTGCTACGTTCAGTCTGTGTGTCCAGAGAAGCAGAGATAGCCAAGTGGCAGGGAAAACAGGGTGATGATGACAAAGATGGAGATTTTTTTAATGTGGTAGAAAGACACCCTGGTTCCTGACAGTTTTCTAATTTTTTATTCTAGTCCATTGCTTCTGAAGCTCTTGTTCTGTAAGACACCCCTGTTTCCTTGTAATAAATTACTGTTTTTCTTTAGCTTCTGTTAAATACAATCAGTGATAAAGAGTGCCAGGGTGGACAGCAGTTGCTTAGCTATTTAAAAAGAATCTCAAGGAGATGCCAGCTTCCGAGTTATGTTATAGAGCAAAAGTTTTCCATCTTGCCCCCTTATCCTCTCTTGGGGAGTAGGTTGAGAGGAGGAGATCCTGGAACCCCTTGGTTAAATCCCATGTGGGAATTACACTCAACCAGCCTGCAACGGGCTCCTCTAATTTCCTTCAATTACATGGGTCTAAATAGTTGAACACTACTGCCGAAACAACCTTTCATGCTGCTTCTTTATAACGGGACAGAAGTGGCCAGATTTGTGGGTGGACCCTCAGATCTTGGGACTAATAATAGTAAGGACACTTTGTAATTGCAGACCTCTCATTTAAAGCACTCAGAATGCTTCATAAATGGCAAGAGCTTGAGATGCTAATAAGATTTCCAGTACATAAATAAGCATGTGTTTTCTCATATGCACGCTTGGAGTCTGTGAGCTGTCAAGGCAGAGGTCCTTCTTCAGATCTGTTTATTTCTTTGAATCTGTTATGGTGCAGGCAGGGAAGACCACCTCCCACCCCCATATTCCTCCTTGCTTCTTTATATTACTCTTGAAAGGAGAGAGTGAAATGGAAATATAAGCTAATTGCACTCATATATAGGAGGTTTCTTAAGGAGCCTCAGCTCTGCAGCTTTGAATTAGGAAACTTTTGGTAAAAAGATCTATGACTTTCAGTCTCAAACCAAATGTCCTGGGGATCTATTGCTATGTAACAAATAACCCCCAAAGTTAAAGCTGAAAACACTCCTGTTGAGGCACTGATACATGCTACAACATGGGGAAAACTCAAAAACATAAGTGAAAGAAACCAGACACAAAAGGTCATATATTGCATGATTCCATTTATATGAAATATCCAGAGTAGGTAAATCTGTGGAGAGAGGAAGCAGATTGGTGACTTTTTAAAAAATATTTCTAATAAGTTGAATTTTTCTTTTTTTTTAAAGCCCTTTATTGGAATATAATTGCTTTACACTGTTGTGCCAGTTTGTGCTGTACAACAAAGTGAATCAGCTGCATCTACACCAGATTGGTGATTGACAGGGGCTGGGTGCAGGGAGGAATGAGGAGTGTTTAATGCACATAGGGTTTCCTTTTGGGGTGATGAAAAAGTTCTGGAACTGGATAAAGGGATAGTTGCACAATATTGTGAATGTAGTAATTGCCACTGAATAATACACTTTAAAATGGTTAATTTCTTGTTATGCGAATTTCATCTCATTTAAAAAAAATGTGACACCATGTAATTATATCTTATGATTTTGTAGGCCAGGAATTCTAGGACTCAGGCGGGTTTCTATTCCATTAAAAGAAGTCACTTGGTAGGATTCAGGTATCAGCTAGGCTGTTCTATAGGATCCAAGACAGCTTTGTTGCTCCCCTGGGGACAGTTGGAAGAGGGGGCTCAGCTGAACCTCTCCTCCTCTCCATGTCCTCTCAGGCCTCTCCACATGGTCTCTCCAGTAGGGTAATCAGACATGGCAGCTTAGGGCTCCCAAAGACCACTGCAGAAGCTGTCAGTCCTCTTGATGGCCAGACCCAAACGACATAGTGTCACTTCCACCATACCGCTTGATCAAAGCAGCTAGGCCTTCCCTGATTCAAACGGAGGAGTAAATAAACTGCATTTCTCAACATAAGGAGAAGGAGTATAAAAATTTTTCAGCCATCTCTAATTTGCCTTCAAGTTTCCTTTCATTGGTGAGGTCATTAATATTGGTTGCTGAGGGAAACTCAAAACTCAGGAACCAGATCCCCGAAAATGCTGAACAGCTACATTTTCTAATATATTTTGTTTTGAAAATTGATGGCAATAGTTAACAGTCAATAAGCATTTATTGAGCACCCATGATAGACAGAGCTTTGTATTGTAACAACAATTATATAAATCAATATTGTAATCACAATGGTAGAAATCACAGTCTTGGTTTTGTTAAATATGATTGGGCCATACTAAATGTGAATGTCTAGAAGATAAGGTCAAGGACAATGCTATTCTAAGATCTGAGACAGGAATTTATCTTGAACCGAGGTCTCTTTGGTGTATCTTGTCCTTGGCCCCCTTGACTCCTGACATCAGGAGATGTGATCAGGTAATTGCACTTACCATGGCCTTCAAGGCCATGTGTCCTCCTGGTTCCACTGTTCTGTTTATCTTGTGCTTGCTGCTTTTACCTGCTCTGAACCTTGTGCCCTGCCTTGCTGCTCCTAGACATTGTATGGGAGTCTGATTTGGTCTACTTCTAGCTCCCCAAACTCTACCTCAAGGCTCTGCTGTCATTTCCCAACTGTTCTACACAGACTTAGCTGGCCTTAGGACAACTTTCCAAAGCTTTGGCTTACAGGAAGAGACAAGAGTCATCATACCTGTGATGTCTAGTCTTCTTTATCCCACCAACGACTTCTTAGTTTTACATTTACATGGCTTTCCTGGAAGTGGTCCCTAAGCCCATTGAGGAAAATTGAGCATTATTGGCTGTGTTGTTGGTAGAGGCAAGAACTTTGAGAATCAGCAGCAGGAAAAAGACAGCTCCTTGGGTTAGTGACGTGTTAGAAAGAGAGAGACTTCGTCTATGAGTCACCATGGTAGATGGTATTTCAGCTTGCTAAATATTTCAGTTCCCTCCCCATAGGAGGGCTATACATTGCCATCCCACTGCTGTCAGGCATGGCCACAAGCCTTACTTTGACCAAAGAAATGTGAATGAGGTAGGCAAATGACCCCTAGTGATCCTCACTCCTGGTATCCTTGCTCTTGTGTCATCCTCTTCTACACTGAGTCAGGGCCAGCCTTTGTGATCAACAGAATAAGCAGAAGTGATGATGTATGATTTCAAGGTTGGGATATACGTGGCATGGCTGCTTCTGCCTTCCTCTATGGGATCACTTGGTCTGGGAAAGGCCATCCACTAGACCGTGAGGACCCCAAAGCAGCCCACGAAGAGATGCATGTGGAGAAAACGGAGGCTCCAGACAATAGCCAGCACCAACTTGCCAGTATTGTGAGTGAGTCACCTTGGAAGTGTATCTTCCAGCCCCAGATAACGCCACTTCAGCTGCAATCTCGTGAGATTGAGAAACCTTGAGAAAACCACACACCTGAATTCCTGACCCACAGAAACTGTGAGATGATAAATGATTATTGTTTTAAGCCACTATGTTTCAGAGTGATATGTTATGCAGCAATAAGTAGCTAACACATGAGTGTAAGTTATGTGGGTTTTTTTCCACAATGTGGGGACATTAAGAGCCAGCTAGTGGTTGCCAAGTTCTCTCTTTTCTCTGTATCATGACACCAGCTATGTTCCAGATAAACGTTGTTTCATCAGTTTGGATCTTAGAGCAAAGGCAACATAGAGCTCAACCACAGCTGATCCAAGATAGATGAAATAAAGCTTGAGCAAGAAATAAATCTTGGTGGTTATAAGCCCTTGAGGTTTTAGGGTTGTTTGTTATCACAGCATAATCCAGCCTGTTCTGGCTGATACAGCTACAGATTGTCCATTTTCCAAGTTAAATTGGAACTGTTTTTTTTTAAGGATATAGATTCATGGAAGCCTCCTAGGAGTAGAAGAGAGATCTGATGTATATTTGGGATAGTAAATGCAGGGAAGAGAGAGAGAGATTCTATTGTCCTGTTCTCTCTCTCTACACCTGCCCCAGGCACTCCAGACACTCTGATTGAGAAGCACCAAGCATCCCAGCCCTGTCCTCCCATTTAGCAAGCCCCTGTATCTGAGGATGGCTGCCTGTGTGGTCTCATGAGAGTAGGTAGCTTTTGCCCAGTGGTTCTGCCTTTAAACCAGGGCTATCACTGGCTACCAAAAGTCATCCTTCCGGGGCTACCGAGATGAGAAAATGAAGGTGCCTGCCTAACTGTGAGTGTGCATTGCTCAACAAGTGCTAATAGCCATTCGACACAGTTGGGTAACAGTTTATGGATGAGTTTTCAAATATCCAGATTTTATTGACTTCACTGCTAATTATATCCTCTTAGGAAAGGAACCAGCCGGAAGAAGCGGGGAGAAAAGAGTTCAAACTCACTTGCAAAGTTGTACGAGTTTTTCCAGTTTAGGATTCATTGCTCAGGTAATCTCTTGAGAGGCTAGCCTAGAACACCATATGTGTGTCAGTTTCCAAATTAAGAGATACCAAACGTGGGGCGGGGAACCTCTAATATGTGAGCATACTGCGGTATTTGTCTCAAGTTGATTTGTGATGGTGCGACGGGCATTGCCAGGTCCAGGCTTCCAAAGTTCTGGTACCCTGAGAAAGGGCCAGGATATATTGCTCTGAGGGGCAGAGAGAGAAGTGGGAAGCCATTCCCCCCCCCCGCCCCCATATAATAAATCCTTGGGAAATTGTGGGAGGAGCTCTCTGGCCTCCTGTCCAGAAGGACGAAGAATCAGCCAATGCCTCCCTGGCTTTCCTATCCCCAGAGGTGACTCGTTTTCTCTACCCCCATCCAGGGTACCGCATTCTGAAGGGTCCCGTGACCGTTTGGAGGCTCATCCCTAAATCCTCTTCCCTACGGCTGACCTCTCCTGACTTCCAGGCCTGGGTTTCTTTCTGACTCCCTTCGGATCTCTCCTTCTGTGTGACTGTCTCTCTTGCGTGCACCACAAACTTCTCCATCCACCAAACCAACTTGCGCCTTATCTTTTGTGCTCCATGTCTCTTCACTCACATCACTGCAGTGACGCAGGCTAGAGACGCTGTAGTCCTCACTGAGAGTTTCTGCGTAGGCTAAACCTCGAAAAGCCTCGCACGCCCACAGCCCTCCTCTAAACTAGGTGCGCCGCTGGTACCACGTGACCTGGCCTCCTTGGCCACAGCTGATTAGACCAGAGGCCCCGGCAGCCAAACCATGGAGGACGTTGCCTCTCGGAGACATGAATACAAGCAGAATGGTTGAGACCTCCCTCTCAAAGTCTGAACTAAAGATTCAGAGAGCAAGTCAGTTAGTCAGTAGGGAGGAGAAGTTAAAAGACACAGAGGAGCGATCATAGGCGGCTATCATGAAGTCACATGTGTCACAAGGCTGTGACAGCTAAGACGAGGCAGAAGGAAAGAGGAGTCCTGAGCAGGGAGCCGCAGAGCAGTAGGAGACCCGTGATTGGCTGCTGCTGACCAACGTGGTGTTAGGAGGTGGGGCCTCTGGGAGGTGATGAGGGTAGAAGAGTGGAGACCGCATGAATGGGCTCAGCGCGCTTATAAGAAGAGTTATGAGAAAGCTTGTGTTTTGTTCTCTGCTCCCTGAGGCTACGAAAGAAGACGGCCATCTGCAAACCACACCCTGCGGCTGCCAGCGCCTGGATCCCGGACTTCCCAGCCTCCAGACTGTGAGAAATAAATGTCTGTCGTTCACACCACCAGGTCTCTGGTAACTTGCTATAGAGGCCTGAACCGACTAAGATAGTTCCTATTGCGCTCCATCGGGACTTGGAGACGCCCCGTGCCGGCTGGTGCGTGCTCTTCCTGGGCGGTTTCGTCGGCTCCCAGGCCGCACCTCCCACCGTGTGCGGAAGACCTCAAATCTACAGCACAGCGAGACCACTCCTGAGGTCTAGGCCGTCACGTGGTGAGACCTGTAATAGCTTTCCGCGCCTCACCTGCCTACTGGTTTAACCACCACAATCGTCATAACATTAGTCACATCAAGAGGCACCTGGCCGGAGAATACGGGGCAGACTCTGGAGCTGACTGCCCGGGTCCTGGCCTGGCCCCACCACTAACTAGATGGTATCCAGCGGTAAACTGTTAACCCCTCAGAGCCTCAGCTTCCTCACCTCCAACAGAGGCTCATGACAGTACCTACTTCATGGGTTGATCTGAGGATCAGATGAGCCTAACAGACGGAAGGTCCCTACATGAGCCTGTGTGTGATAAGCCTGCCATATATCAGGAACCAGCTTATTCCGTGCACGTCACTTTGTTAATTTAATTCTCAGGGTAGCCCTGTGAGGTTCTGAGGGACTTACCCATCTCCAGAGCTTTAACTCTTAGGTGAAGACATACCTCACTGGGCCTGCCCTCCTCTGTGTTGTCAACGTACTCACACCCGATTCAGCTCACCCCCCTCACTGTCTCATAGCTGTGGGCTTGGGCATCAGCTCTCCACTAGGCCACCAGCTTCTTGCCTGTGAAGACCAGGCTTTATCTTGTTTCCCTCATAGAATGCCTCGTTCAAATATGCACATGCTCATGGAAATAAAATCAAGAATAAACAAATGGGATCTCATGAAACTTAAAAGCTTTTGCACAGTGAAAGAAACCATAAACAAGACTAGAAGGCAACCCTCAGAATGGGAAAAAATAGTTGCCTATGAAACAACGGACAAAGGATTAACCTCCAAAATATACAAGCAGCTCATGCAGCTTAATACCAAAAAAGCAAACAACCCAATCCACAAATGGGCAGAAGACCTAAATAGACATTTCTCCAAAGAAGACATACAGATGGCCAACAAACACATGAAAAGATGTTCAACATCACTAATCATCAGAGAAATGCAAGTCAAAGCCACAATGAGGTATCACCTTACACTGATCAGAATGGCCATCATCACAAAATCTGGAAACCACAAATGTTGGAGAGGGTGTGGAGAAAAGGGAACTCTCCTGCACTGTTGGTGGGAATGTAAGTCGGTATAGCCACTATGGAAAACAATTTGGAGGTTCCTTAAAAAACTACAAATAGAACTACCATATGATCCAGTAATCCCACTCCTGGGCATATACCCAGAGAAAACCATCATCCCAAAAGAAACATGTACCATAATGTTTATTGCAGCACTATTTACAATAGCCAGGACATGGAAGCAACCTAAATGCCCATCAACAAATGAATGGATAAAGAAGATGTGGCATATATATACAATGGAATATTACTCAGCGATAAAAAGGGATGAGATGGAGCTATATGTCATGAGGTGGATAGACCTAGAGTCTGTCATACAGAGTGAAGTAAGTCAGAAAGAGAAAGACAAATATTGTATGCTAACTCACATATACGGAATCTAAAAATGGAACTGATGAACTCAGTGACAAGAACAAGGATGCAGATGCAGAGAATGGACTGGAGATCTCGAGATTTGGGGGAGCGGGGGGTGAAGGGGAAGCTGAGATGAAGCGAGAGAGTAGCACAGACATATATATACTACCAACTGTAAAATAGATAGCCAGTGGGAAGTTGTTGTATAACAAAGGGAGTTCAACTCAAGGATGGAAGATGCCTTAGAGGACTGGGATGGGGAGGGTGAGGGAGACTTGAGGGAGGGTGGGGGGGAGTCGAGGGAAGGAGGGAATACAGTGATATGTGTATAAAAACAGATGATTGAACTTGGTGTACCCCCCAAAAAATAATAAATAAATAAATAAAATAAAATAAAAAACAAATATGCACATGCTTAACATGTGTTACTAAATAAATTCACTCATGAAAATGTTCATAGAAGGTTATTCTGCATCCTTTCTTCTTCCAGATAGTGTAAAATATTTGATTTATATTAAATTACTTTTTAATTACAAAAGCATCACATATTTATTATAGAAAACTTATATTTACTTACTGGGAAAGAGAGAGAGAACATGTAATTTAAATGTGATCCTTCCAAAGGTAAGGTAATGTCCTCATCTTTGAGTCAATACGATCAGTGACTCACACATTTCTTAAACTGTTTAATTTTAGAATAGTTTTAGATTTACAGAAAAATTGCAAAGATGGTCTGGGAAGTTCCCACACACCCCACACCGTTTCCCCTATTATTGACATTTTATGTTGCTGTGTGGTACACTTGTCTCAATTAACGAACCAATATTGATACATTATTATTACCTAAAGTCCACACTTGATTCAGATTTCCTCAAATGTCCTTTTTCTGTTCCAGGATTCCACCCTACGTTTATTCCTCACGTCTGCTCAGGCTGCTCTTGGCTGTGGCTGTTCCTCAGTCTTTTTGGATCTAGAAAATACCTAGCTGACTGTGTAGCTCAGATCCTCTTCCCCACCATGGCTCTTGTTGGGTGCACGTTCCCTGGAAGGGATTTTCAGATGAAGTCTTAGGGGGTAAGGGGGAAGCCACAGAATTTGTTGGTGGAAGAGCCTGATATCCAGCCACGTGGGGAGAGTTGGGGGAGCCAGGATGAGGGAGGAGGGGGACACAGCACAGCAGTCACTTGTTAGCCGTTGGTCTAATTAGGCCAGTTTTCTGATGGTTTCCTCTCTGAGCCTAATATAAGGACTGGGACCTTGTTCTCTCAGGTGAGGTCTATCTGCTCTTACCTGGCCCACTCAGTGCAGAGAAGCAGCTGGCTTCCTGTGCTCCCCTAACATCCAGCCCCTGCTTCACCATCATGTATTTTCAAGGCAGTCATAAATCCAGGGAGATCAAAATTAATACCCCGTCTAGCCCC
Source organism: Hippopotamus amphibius kiboko (assembly GCF_030028045.1). NCBI lineage: Eukaryota > Metazoa > Chordata > Mammalia > Artiodactyla > Hippopotamidae > Hippopotamus > Hippopotamus amphibius. The sequence goes on along the minus strand of NC_080188.1, from coordinate 138,298,115 downwards.
TGGGCCAGCGTTAACCACATCAGCCACACTCCTTAATGCCTCCTATACTCGCTTTTTTAAAGAATCTCTTTCTACTCTCCTTCCTTCCTTCTTCTCTCTCTGCACTCCCCTCACCCAGCTGCTTTCCCAACTCTTGACCTTGGAGGGTGGGGTGGGGGGGGGGGGCAGGAGGGATTGGAAACAAACAAACAAAAGAATGTCTAAGCTTGTCACCTCTGGTCTATTTCTTTTCATTTCCTAAGCTAAATTCCAAATGGGTAATTGCATTAGTCATCCCCAAATCCAGCCTTCCCCCTGGGGTCACCCCCCCCTGAGCTCTGTCTCCCTCCTTCTTTCATGGGGCTGGAACACAATTTGTAAAAAGCTGCTGCTCCTAAATTTCCAATCTATTCTCTCTCCGGAAACTTGTCCTTCCCAGAGACCAGCCATCCTAGTTTAACCTGAAGCTGCGAAAGCTTCCAGAATATAATCTTTCTCCTTGTCACACCTTCCACCTTGCAGTCAATTAGTGACACAGAAAGCTAGCTGCTGCTGCTGCTCCTGGAGGAAGATGAATTAGGAGAGGGCTGGTGGGAGGCCCCGCTGAGAAGGGGGCCAGGGCCCTGGGCTAAGATGGGATGGAATGTGCAAAGGGATTTATGAAAGCCTGGGCTGGATGTGAAATCGTATACAACCACACTGACCTGCAGCACTGGTGATTAAAAACTAATGAAAAGGTGTGTCAATTTTCCCTACAAATTTGCCATTTTTTCAGAGGAGCTCTGACTCTGTCCTGTGGACAGGGCACGGGTAGTTTTTCTTGGATTTTTCACTGTATCTCCTTACCTGGCTAGGCACCCAGATATGCACTGAGGTATTTGAAATAGGCACCACCTACCCCCGAGGAGTTTCTATCTCTTTCAGCAAACGCATTGGCACCTCCACTTTGCATTTATGCCATGCACCCATGGGTGTCCCACAATCCACAATCCCTTTTTTGAGAAGGGATGTTTTGCTGTGAGGCTAGTCACTTGGTACGTGTAACTTTTCTTTAAATGAAGTTACAGGAAATTCACTCTCTGTCATTAGTTATCCACTCTGGGCAGAGGGGTATCAAAAATTAATTTTCATGACCCATTTGCTCGCCTAACATTTGCCGAGTGCCTCCCGTGTGCCAGGCGTGGGGCTAGGTGCTGGGGCACAGGCAGGGACAGCACACAGGCCTGCTCTTGGGAGCCCACATGGGAGAGGGAAGCAGACTTCCTAACAGAAAAATTATGTGTGTGCAAAGGGAGGGTGTGTGCCGTGATAGAGGCCTCAGCAGATTGCTCAGGACAGAGAGGAAGCACCTAACTTGAGGGAAGTCAAGGAAGGTTTTGCCAAACAAGTTGACATCTCTGCTAAGTTGAGTAAGTAGGGTATTCTGACACCCAGTGGTGTACTGCAATTCAGTTACACCAGAGTTAGCATGGACCCCACAAATTAGGGGCACAGTCACAAGACTGCCCCCACTTCAGACACCAGCTACAAATTTAAGGGGTCCCCAGGCCACCTGCATTTCTGGCGGATTGGCTATAAACTCAGGGGTTCTCATGACTCCTTCAGGTTCCATAATTTGCTAGAACAACTGACAGAACTCAGGAAAGTGCTGTATGACAAGTCCAATTTTATTGTAAAGGATACAGGTCAGGGGCAGCCAAGTGAAGAGATGCACAGGCCAAGGTCTGGGAAGATCCTCTGTCCTCTCCTCATGGAAAGAGGGTCCATCACCCTTTCTGCACATCAAAGTGTTCACCGACCAGGAAGCTCCCTCAGCTGTGGTGTCCAGAGTTCTATCACATGGGCATAGTTGGTTAAGTCACTGGCCCCATGATTAAACTCAGTCTCCTGTCCCCCTTTCCCTCCCTGGAGGTTGGCTCAAAGACCTAACCCTCTAACCACACAGTTGGTCTTCCCAGTGACCAGCTCCCGTTCAGAAGCTATTTCGAGGCCACGATGAGTCACCTTATTAGCATAATGACAGCACAGTGATCCAGGGGGCTCATGAATAACAAAGACGCTGCTAGCACTCTGGAAACCCCAAGGGTGTTAGAGGCTCCATGCCAGGAACCTGGGAAAAAATCAGACAAATCCTTTATAAAATGAATTCTTTAAACCATCTATATGGTATGCTGGGGAGAAATTCCATCAAGTGATGAAGGGTTGCTGCAAGTGTAGACTTGAAGATCATTGGCCTAAACTGACCAAAAATGAAGCCGAAGACTCCCTTACCCCCTGCAGACGGGGTAGCAGGCGCGCTTAGCACCTATTAAGGATAGTACATGTTATCTTTGTTTTTCCTCTCCCCCTTCCTCAGTTTTGCGTCTCTCTCCACTTCTTTTTCCTGCAGTTTCTATTCATCATTTTCTCCAACTTCCTGCCTAAATTGCTTAAAGTAGTGGTCCAAAGCCCCAAAGCCCACTGGAACCACCATTACATCAGACAGTCCTCCTTTCTCACTGCCCCAGTTCCCTAGGCTGTGAGTCAAATGTAAACCCACGGAGCCCCACCGCTGTCTCATACCAGTAGCCGGAGGTGAAATCCTGTGGGAGTCACAGTAGCTCGGATTTTATATTCTTTAAAGCAGTTACAACTCCGGAACAAAAATCTGGAGTTTTAACAGAGGCTTTAGAGAGAAAAGAGGAAATAACATCCCCCAGGATCTCCGTGGCATGAGCTCTGCCTCACACCATGCTCTTCCCTTCGTCACTGGATTCATCTTCACTCTCTCCTGGGAGGGAGGAAGGAAATCATTGTCCTTGCTTTGTGGCCTTGAGGTTTGTCCCAAAAGGATGGCCATGAAAGAAAGGGGGATTCCTTGATGGTACACACACTCTCTCTCTTTACAGGGGTTAGGATGCTGGTGGGAAAAATTTATGAAAAGGAGGGTAAGGATCAAGCTAACGCAAATGAAAACAATTTTTCTCCAGGAGATAAAGGTTTTAAATCAAAATTCTCATTCTTCTCAGAGATTGGGTGAAGAAGGAGGAAGTTTTAAAAATTTTCTTAAGGAGTTCCTAGATACTGCCCCCCCCCATTCATTTATTCAACAAATATTTATTGAGTATGTGAATAGATCATGAACTATGTGCCAGACACGCTTCTAGACACTTGGAATATATCAATATCAAGGAATGAAACTGACAAAATCCCTATGCAAATGGTCTCTTCAATAAATGGTGTTAGCAAAACTGGACAGCCACATGCAAAAGAATGCAACTGGACCACTGTCTCACACTGTACATGAAAATTAACTCAAAATGGATTAAAACTTGAGTGTAAGATCTGAAACCATAAAACGCCTAGAAGAAAACATAGGCAGTAAGCTCTATGACATCAATCTTGGCCATGATTTTTTGAATCTGACACCACAGCAAAAATAAATCAGTGGGACTACATCAAACTAAAAGGCTTCTGCACAGCAAAGGAAATCCCAACAAAATGAAAAGACCACCTACTGAATGGGAGAAAATATTTGCAAGTCAGATAAGGGGTTAATATCCAAAATATATAAAGAACTTAGACAATTCAATAGCAAAAAAACCAAACACTTCAATTAAAAAATGGGCAGAAGAACTGAATGGACATTTTCCCAAAGAAGATATGCAGATTGTCAACAGGTACCTGAAAGATCCTCAACATCACTAATTATCAGGGAAATGCAAATCAAAGCCACAATGAGATATCACCTCACATCTGTTAGAATGGCTATTATCAAAAAGAAAAAATAACAACTGTTGGCAAGGATGTGGAGAAAAGGGAACATTTGTGCACTGTAGGTAGGAATGTAAATTGGTACAGCCCCTATGAAAAACAGTAGGGAGGCTCCTCAAAAAATTAAAACTAGAACTACCATACAATCCAGTAATTCTACTTCCGGATATTTATCAAAAGAAAATAAAAATACTAACTCAAACAAACAAACAAACCCCAAAACCCAACTGTATCCACATATTTATTGTAGCGTTATTTACAATAACCAAGATTTGGAAAAACCCTGTGTCCACTGGTGGATGAATGGATAAAGAAGATGTGGAATATGTATACAGTAGAATGTTATTCAGCCAGTGAAAAGAAGAAGACCTTGCCGTCTGCAACAACGTGGATGGACCTTGAGAACATTATGCTAAGTGAAATAGGTCAGAAAGAGAAAGACAGATACTGTTTGATCTCACTTACATGTGGAATCTTGTAAAAAACAAACAAACAAAACCCTGAACTTATCAGAGCAGCAGAGAAGAGATTGGTGGTTGCCAGAGGCAGGCGGTAATGGGGTGGACAAAATGGATTAAGAAGGTCAAAGGTGCAGACTTCCAGTTATAAAATAAATGAGTCATGGGAATGTAATGTACAGCGTGGGGACTATAGTTAATAATACTGTGTCGCATATTTGAAAGTTGCTAAGAGAGTAAAAGTTTTATCACAGGAAAAAAAGACTTGTTATTAACTATGTGTGGTAAGGGAGGTGAACTAGACTTACTGTGTGATCATTTCGCAATGTATACAATATCAAATCATTATGTGGGTGCACGTGAAACTAATATAATGTTGTGTGTCAGTTATACCTCAATAAAAAAAGAAAAAAAAAAAGGCAGGCAATATACTTTAATAATTTCCAAGATGTTATATCAATGCCCTAGACAGAGCTGAGTTAATCACTGACAAGTTAAAAAAAAATAGGACAGAGAGTTTCAGATGTTTCTATTAAAGTGAAGTAATCTTATGAAACGTTGTTTCTAATAAGATGCTGCTCTTACTCTGCAGTAATTAGTTTTGGAAATGCTTAAGCTTCCTTTTTTGAAGTTGAAATAAAAATTTATAGCAATTTTAAAAAGGAAGAAGAAAAGAAAAATTCCTTGTGCTGGTGAAGTTTACAACTCTTTTGAGGGAAGGAAGACAAACTGATAAATATATAATATGGCATATGGTAGTAATTGCTGTGAAGAAAAATAGAACCAGTTAAGCAATTAGACAGTGATGTAAGGGAGGGGATCTTACATAAGGACATCAAGGACAGCCTTGCTGCCAGATGACCTTTGAAGTGAAATGAGAAAGTGAGAGCACTGAGGAGAGAGTTTTTGGTGGAGGCAAGTGCAAAGACCTTTAAGAACAGTCTTTAATTCTCACAACAACCCTAAAAGTCAGTACATTCTTATCCCTTTTTAAAAACTCTTTGCTTTTCCAATTTCTTCCTCCTCTTCCTCCTCGCCTTTCTCCAATCTCTCCTCCAACTTTTCCTCCTTCCTTTGCATCCTGATTTTCTCCCTCTTGGCAGCCTTATCTAGCACTACCTTGTAGTAAGTGCAATCTTATCCAGAAAATGCTATTTTTTTTTAAAGGTAGGGGAAAAGGGTAGAAAGAGAAAGTCTGTCTCAGTGAGTGACAGTTTACATGTAGCCACCATGTGACTAAGGCACACTACTGAGAAAGCCCTTTGCTGGTTCTAGGCCACCTATGGAGCAAACCTCAGTTCTTCAAACCATGGCGGTGAAGACGTTCTGTCAGCGTCTACTGCCAGCTCTGAGGAATATGGGCAGCAGGACATGGGATGGAGAGGAAGGGACTGTAGAATACACATTTCTCTGTCAGCAGCCAGGCTGAAAACTCACCAGGATCTGCCAGGAAAGATTTTTTGGTTCATGAGTTAAAGTCAGAATGCTTAACTCTGCTCAGCTACTTCTGTGATAGAGGAAGTAGAAGTTGTTCAGCTTCTATAAATTTTCAGAACACGCATTATGTTTTTTAAAACAAACTGTAAAAATCTCTTTTAACAATGGCATGATTTCCACGTCCTCTTCTCTTTAACCTTATACCAAAAGATATGCAGTGATTAAATCTCTTGACCTTTAAAGAAAAACTCCCATTCATATGTGCAAAGATCAACGTTGCCACAAATATGAAGTTTAGGATGTCTTTAAAGACTCTTAAGGAGAGAATTACAGGGTGGAGGTAGTGCCTGCCTCAGATAGAGACTGAAGATGTATTGAGAAACAATCTCTCTCTAATTTGTGTCCTTTTTTCCATTCTCATATTCCTAAGTTACTCTCCTCTCTCTCTCGTCTCCACTATACAAACCCTACACTGAGAAATGTAAATTGGTGCAGCCATTATGGAAAACAGCATGGAGGTTCCTCAAAAAACAAAAATGGAGTTGCATATGATCCTGCAATCCTACTCCTGGGCTTATATCCAGAGAAAACTGTAATTCAAAAGGACACATGCGTCCCAACATTCACCGCAGCACTATTTACAATAGCCAAGACATGGAAACAATCTAAATGTCCATCAACAAATGAATGAATAAAGAAGATGTGGTACTTTTATGGACTACTACTCAGCCATAAAGAAGAATGAAATAATGCCATTTGCCGCAACATGGATGGACCTAGAGATGATCATACTCAGTGAAGTAAGTCAGGCAGAGAAAGACAAACACCATATGATATCACTTATATGTGGAATCTAAAAATATGACAGCAATGAAGTTATCTATGAAAAAGAAACAGACTCACAGACATAGAGAACAGACTTATGGTTGCCAAGGCAGAGGGGATGTGGAAAGGATGGACTGAGAGTTTGGGATTAGCAGATGCAAACTATTATATATAGAATGGATAAACAACAAGGTCCTACTGTATAGCCCAGAGAACTATATTCAATATCCTGTGATAGACCATAATGGAAAAGAATACGAAAAAGAATGTATATCTATATCTATCTCTATATATCTATACCTGAATCACTTTGTTGTGCAGCAGAAATTAACACATTGTAAATCTACTATACTTCAATAAAAGAAATTTAAAAAAAACCCACAGTCATGCCATTCTTGCTTATAATCTCTCTACCAGCTCCTCTGTACCATCTGTACTTTATGTCTCTGCTGTAGTTCTCACAATGTTGTAGGGTGACAATTCATTGCCACATGGCCTCCCCTACAAGCCTGCAGACCCCATTCAGGCATCCTTCTCGTCTCATTCACCTCTGCATGGTCCAGGCCACTTTGCAGGCATAGGAAGGTGGTATGAACGGCTAAGTGAGTGAGTGAGCAGGGGCTAATTTCTGAAGAGGATTTGTAGCCCTACCTGGGTTTTACCTCTGACATTTGTGTTGCAGCCCCTGCAATGGCTTTTCTTGAGGCTCTTCTCAACTCCAAAGACTACGCTTGGTGCTCGTGTTCATTCACCTCCTGGCTGCACCATCATCCTCTCCTCAACTTTGTGTTTTGTCTGATTTAGATTAAGAGGTCACAGGTTTGCTTTGTAGAGCACTTGATGCATTTCAAATGGCAAAACCCAACTCTGAGTGTATGTAGTCAGTGGCAAGCTGTTAACTCCCAGCACATGTCAGAAGCATCTACCAGAGTTGGAATGATGACCCGAGAGTCTTAGATTATTTGCATGTCATAGAAAAAAATAGGTGGTGGGGCTGGAAAGAAGGTAGGCAGGAATGAAGGAAGAAATGAAAGAAGAATGGAGATTATTTAAAAACAAAACAGCGGCTTCCCTGGTGGCGCAGTTGTTACGAATCTGCCTGCCAATGCAGGGGACATGGGTTCCATCCCTGGCCTGGGAAGATCCCACAAGCCATGGAGCAACTAAGCCCATGTGCCACAACTACTGAGCCCACACGCCGCAACTACTGAAGCCCGTGCGCCTAGAGCCCATGCTCCGCAACAAGAGAAACCACCACAATAAGAAGCTTGAGCACCGCAAGGAAGAGTAGCCCCCGCTCTCTGCAACTAGAGAAAGCCCTCGTGCAGCAACGAAGACCCAACGCAGCCAATAAGTAAAAAAATAAATAAAATAAATAAAATAAAATAAATTAAAGAAATAAAAAGGAAACAGCTGGAAAATGACTTCATTTGTTCATTCACTCCTTTATGTATTAATTGAATAACAAAATTTATTGAATAAATGTATGAACTATTAATTGAGCCCCCATTATTCCAGGTGCAGTCCTGGGTATAAAACATGAGAGTGAACTGGTATACGTGGTTGCAGGTCTCATTGTGTTTATGGTCTAGCACCCTCCGGGAGCCTGGGGAAATGCACGGCCTAGGTCCTATAGCTGGAATACCTAGCAGCTTCCCCCAGTTGCCATGGAGACCCCAGAGCGAAGAAGAGGAAGGACGTCCCCTCTGGTATCATACAGCAGCTTCCAATATTCTTTTATCTTGGCCTAAGCCGTGGGCCTTTCTCTAGCTGCAAACACCACCCACGCTGGGCCGCTGGGAAAGGGAAAAGAGCAGCTGACCTCTGGGGGCTTCGGGCTGCAGGTGATATATGCCATGGAGGAGGAGGAAGTGGGCTCTGCCTTGAGGCTGGTCAAGCAGAGCTGCCATGAAGAAAATTATGAGGTGAATTAAACTTTAATTTGATTTTTATTTGATTTCAGCAACCAATAAAGGGACAGCAATTTTCCAAGTCCTGTCACTGGTTAGAGAAATGCTTTGAGAACATCTGTTTTAGTAACAGCAGTGACAATAAAAGCCAGTCCTATATTTGTCCAGGGGCTGCCTTCCAAGGCTCTCTAAGCACTGTCACTGATCGTATCTGCTCTCCCTTCCCACAGCAGCCCCAGAGAAATGGTGTTGACTTGTAATTAAGCTTTACCACTGACCTCTTCAGCAGCTCTCTCCCCTGATGCCTACTCAGCCACCTGCACCGCAGAGAGGGAGACCAGCATGGCCGAGGTGGGAGGGAGTAAGTTAGAGAGTGAGAGAGCAGAGGGAAAGAGCAAGGGGGTGGCTTTCATTCATTCATGGTCCTTTGCTGAACACTGGCAGGGCACTCAACACCCAGCTGGCATAGCACCATGTGCTCTGAGTTTTCAGGGCTTAGGAAAGTATACAGAGAGGTGTAGGCATCAGGAAAAGCATTTCTGGTTGGCAGAGAATTCCATTTTTCTGAAAAAGTAGAAAAATACAGAAATTTCCTGTTTTTCCGCAAATCTTTTTTCTCCTTTTCCCCCTTCCTCTTGCTGAGATGCCTAAATTGTTTAAAAAAATAGACCTAAATTTATTCTAGTTACTTGACAGAAAGTATACAATACAACAAGGTCCAAATTCACTGTATTTTAGGCACTAGAAGTGATGTGCTTTAAATTCTAGAAGCCAAATGGAGAAATAAAATACTGAATATCTATGTAATGGGATTTTATTCAACCAGTGAAAGGAATAAAACACTAATACATGCTTCATTGTGGGCAAATGTTGAAAACATGCTAAGTGAAACAAGCCAGTCACAAATGACAACACATTATACGATTTCACTTACATGAATTGTCCAAAATAAGCAAATTCACAGAGGAGACAGAGAATAGATTAGTAGTTGGTCTGAGGTTGGAGGGCAAGGGAGGGAAATGGAGAATAACTGCTAATGGGTATGAGGTTTCTTTTATTTTAAATTAATTTTTATTGAAGTCTAGTTGATTCACAATGTTGTGTTAGTTTCAGGTGTACAGCAAAGTGAATCAGTTTTACATATACATATATCCACTCTTTTTTAGATTCTTTTCCCATATAGGCCTTTACCGTGTATTGAATAGAGTTCCCTGTGCTATATAGTAGGTCTGGGGTTTCTTCTAGGGGTGAAGGTGTTCTGGAATTAGTGGTGATAGTTGCACAACCTTGTGAATATACTAAAACCACTGAATTGTACATTTTAAATAGGTGAATTTTGTACTATGTGAAATATATCTCAATAAAGCCATAACATTTTTTTTTACAGCCCTGATAACTGAATGTGATCCCAGGGTCTGGGTCACCTCACAATTAAATTCCTGACCTTTTACAGCCTATGTAAGGGATTTGAGACTTAACTGTCCTCCAAGATAGGAAACAAGAAGTGTTTAATAGCAGGGTAGGAAAGGGAAGGATTGGAAGCTTTTGGGATTAGCAGATACAAACTATTATATATAGAATGGGTAAACAACAAGGTCCTGCTGTATAGCACAGGGAACTATCTTCAGTATCCTGTGCTAAACCATAATGGAAAAGAATATGAAAAAGAATGTATACATGTATAACTGAATCACTTTGTTGCACAGCAGAAATTAACAGAACATTGTAAATCAACTATGCTTCAATAAAATAAATGTTTTTGAAAAAGAGGTGTTTAATAATGGGATAAATAATGGAATAAATCTTCAAAACACTGCATTGGATGAACAAAGAAAGGACTGTATGGCACAGAATAGCACTGTGCAAACTGGAAGCACATTTACACACGCATCAGCACTGCACATGCAGCGTGGGGGGATACATACATATTCCCAGACATGTGGCAAATATGGGTACCTGGGATCTGGGTTGGAATGATGATCAGGTATAAGGAGATGGGTCTTAAGTGAGTTGATGATAATAATGTACCACAATTCAACTGTTTGGTTACCTTCTAAGGTTATTTAAATATTGCAGAAAAGGTACTTGTAAATTACCTGGGGAGATAAACCACCTAAAGAACAATGTAAGGCAAAATATAAGAGTAATGTGTTGCTCAATTTATAAGTCAACTGGGAAATTCAGATCCTTTTAAAAATAAAATTATGCTCTCTATTAAAGAATATTATATAAATTAAAAATATGAACAGATGTATTTATTTCTATTGTTTTTAGCAAGACTTTTGGGGATTATTTTTGAAGTTACTTTCACACTTCAACCCAATCTCGTAACCCACTTTTTTCAGTTCATGTCATCAGAAGCATTTATTCATATCATTACAAATTCTCAATAAACATTATGTAAGTCAGACAACTTTCTGACTATGTATGTTGTTAGAAGAGAACAGATTCAAAATTACTAACAATCCAAAGGGGAAAGGGGGGAAGGATAAATTAGGAGTTTGGGATCAAAATATACACACTACTATATAAAAATAGATAACCAACAAGGACCACTGTATAGCATAGGGAACCATACTCAATATCTTATAATAACCTATAATGGAAAAGAACCCCAAAAATAATATGTGTGTGCATGTATGTATAATGGAATCATTTTGCTGTACACCTGAAACTAACACAGAATTGTATGAATAAATCAACTATATTTCAATAAAAATTTTAAAAATGACTAGCAATAAAAAATCATCTACACAAAAAGCTAGGCAAATTTTTATTAATCTGAATAAAGAATGAATTCTCATTTACAGAATAAGTCTTTACCTTAAAAACCATGCAGTGTTCTAATGGGGAAAATAGGAAATACAGTTAAAAAGCTCAACAGCCCAAGTTAGAAAGATTAGCTATGATTTTTTTTAATAAATTTATTTATTTATTTATTGGCTGCATTGGGTCTTCATTGCTGCACATAGGCTTTCACTAGCTGATGCAAGCGGGGGCTACTCTTCATTGTGGTGTGCGGACTCCTCATTGTAGTGGCTTCTCTTGTTGCGGATCACGGGCTCTAGGTGCATGGGCTTCAATAGTTGTGGCACACGGGCTTAGTGGCTCCGTGGCATGTGGGATCTTCCCAGAGTAGGGTTCAAAACTGTGTCCCCTGCATTGGCAGGCGGATTCTTAACCACTGCGCCACCTAGGAAGTCCAGCTATGATTTTTTAAAAACGATTCTCAGGATGAGGACAGATACAGGATGGAACAAAGAAGACAATTGGATGGTTGAATGGGGTTGTTTTAAACTCATAGTTGAAACAATGGCCTTAAAAGACTAGGTACCAGGAAGTGGAAAGGTTTTTTAAATTCCAAAAGCTGGCTTTGACCATCAAAAGCTGACTCCGGAAGGAAGCTGGGCATAACATTTCTCCACAAACCAGAGTAGGGAGGAATGCGGCACAGAACAGCCTGCCTCCTGGGAACTGTTTATTCCTGAGATAAGGAGCTCATCACAGAATGTAAATCAACTTTATGACCATGAGCACTGTTTCCTTCAGCTGGCACTTTTGTTTTTGGTAGCTGGACTCTTGGATGAAGGAGGCAATGTGTTTATTTATGTGCCGGCACCATGTCCTTCTCTTGCTGCAAACCAGCACCCTGAATAGCACTGCCAGTAGAGGGAGCTTTCTGTCCCAGAAGAGGAGGGAAGAGAGAGTTGGGAAAGGAGAGCAAGAGAGCTTCATTGTTGAGCTTCCTTGTGAGAAGGTGCAAGAGTCCTGATCACGCCGACCCCTACTCCCTTCTCTTGGGTTTAATCTCAGCAGCTGGATGTAGGACAAGATTGACAGAAACCTCAGATAGTTGAGGGGGTGGGGCCTGAGATAAGCAGGCACTTGTGCCTTGCTCCCCAAGGTGTGGCCTCGGGGGATGGCATGAGTCTTAAAGAAATAACCACTGCCCCCTCCCCGCCAATGTAGCATGGTGCTAGTGATGGTCTCTGTAGATGAATGAATTACTTGGGGACTACTTCACAGCACTTTAAAGGTCTTGTTAGGAGGGAGAAGAAATATTGTGAGAGTGTCATAGACCCCAGAGGCCTTTGGTTGGGATGAGGAGGGGGCAAAGTGGTCTGTCTGGTGTTCGGAGGTCAAGGCAGTGCTGGACATCTACTGCAAAGGTCAAGAGGAAAGTCATGTAGCCATGATGGCCTGCAGATGAGAAGACAGCCTTAGGGCAAAGGTCCCATCCTGTACTTCTTGCTGTGGGGTCCTTAATTATGCTTCTTACTCTCTCCATTATGCAAAGCTTAGATGTACTCCCCCCAGCCCCCACTGGACAAGGAAGACAAGGGGCAGAACCTAGAGCTGACCAAGTATTCCTTCCTTAAAACATGGCTGAGGGACTTCCCTGGTGGTCCAGTGGTTAAGACTTCACCTTCCAATGCAAGGGTGCAGGTTTGGTCGCTGGTGGGGGAGCTAAGATCCCACATGCCTTGCAGCAAAACAAACAAACAAACAAATAAGCAAACAAACAAAACAAAGCATAAAACAGAAGCAATAGTGTAACAAATTCAATAAAGACTAAAAATGGTCCACATCAAAAAATTAATCTTTAAAAAAGACCATGGCTAAGTATTAAATTGAAAAGTGAGTTGAATGGGCAAGACTAGACTTTTTCACATTGGTAGAAGTGAGGACTTGATAAGTTCAGTTAAAGGGAAATAAAGCTACATTTTGTACTATCTAGGTTGTGACTGTATCAGTCAGGGTAGGCTGGATTATGCTGTAGCAGAGAATAACCTCCAAATTTCAGGACACAATACAACACAACACATCTACCTTGAGTCACTGGGTCCTCACTTCAGGACCTGTGCTGATGGAGCTGGAACGTGGCCATTCAGGGCAGGGAAGAGAGCTCTGGGAGGTCTCCCATCAGCGATTACAACGCCCTCGTCCGCAGGTGACACACATCACTTCTATTACTTCCTCTCACAACTCACTGGGCTGAGACAGTCACAGGGCCCCACCCAAACAGCAGCACACAGGAAGTGTTTTCCTTTTCTGTGTCTCAAAGGTAGGGATCTGAAAATGTTTGGTGAACAGCACTAATGACTACCTTAGCAGGTGTGAAATTCTTATCTAGAACATGATTTGGGACTTAAAAAAAAAAACCCAAAATGAAAAAAAAAAAACCACAACAACAAACAAGATAAATACAGCATAGCAGATTAGATCATAGAACCTGGGGTTGAATTTTGATTCTGCCACTTGCAAATAGTGGTATTATTTTGGCTAGTTTCCTTAACCTCTTTAACACTTAGGGTTTCCCTAGAGTTGGTGTACCTATTATAGAAAATAACTTCCTGGCACATGGAAGTGACACAATAAATAGCTATTATTTTATTCTTTTAAAAAAAAGCATTTTGCTTCTTTCTTTTCTTTATAGTTTACGATCCTAACTAAGAGTTCTAGTCAGTTGGATTTCAACTAACTGCAGGGTTTTCTTTTAAGTTCATTTGTTTTTAAAAATATAGTTAAAGGGGGAAGGATAAATTGGGAGTTTGGAATTAGCATATACAAACTACTGTATATAAAAAAGATAAACAACCAGCTCCTACTGTATAGGGAACTACATAATATCTTCTAACGGAAAAAAAATATATATATATGTAAAACTGAATCACTTTGCTGTACACCAGAAACTAACACAAGATTGTAAATCAACTATACTTCAATTTAGAAAAAAACCAAACAGGCAGAAAAAAGAATATAGTTGATACTCACACATATACTCGCACATATTTACCGTGGCGGCTTTCTGGGGGGTTACTGTGAATGATGGTTATCTTGACCCCCATTATGAGATGGCCCTATATTATTGGGTAGAACCAGTGCTCAGTGACTGAAGTGGTCTGCGTTCAGTTCTGTGTGCTTATGGTTGGTAGTAATTGGGAAGGATTGCTCCCCCACCTCTCCCCCCTCACCGTGACTGACAAATGTGAAATTAAGAAGATAGCAATGGGAGACGGATGGGACGGAAACAGAGCAAGAGAGCAGGCACGCACCCATCTCCATTGTGTGCACCTTCAACCAGCATCCATATGACTCACAGTTAACCCTGTCAGATTAACATGAGTAAACAGTCCTGCCAACTCTTTAGAATGAACCCAGAGCATAGGGTCTTATATGCTACGTTTTGGTTTTCAGCATGGAAAGGCCCCCCAACAGAAACCTGGAAATAGCAGAACTCTCCATTTCCTCTTCCTACCCCTCTGAGGGATTTTAGCATCTGCTCTCTATGGAGTAGAGAGGGAGTGAGGTGCTTCTCCCACAGCAGGTGTTTCCATAGCTCTCTCCTCTCCTCTGACTGCTTCCTTCTCACATCCAACTCCAGACCCCCACCAGAGAGGTGGAGGAAACACGGGTACCTCTCAGAGCTGCGTTCACACATCACCATACACCTCCCTCCTTTTGTGCTCCTCTTCTCAAGCGGGAGGTTCAGGTTTGGGTAGCAATAAAAGGAACACTTCTGGAGGGCACACTTCTCCCAGAATGTTTGTGTGTGTGTGTGTGTGTGTGTGTGTGTTCTTTTTAATCACTAGGGGACCAAATACTGCAGTTGAGAGCAAGATGCTAGACACTGATGAAGAGGAACCATCCAAGTGAATATGCCTGGCCTGAGGCAGAAGGATGTTTTTTGTAGGCGTGGTTGTTAGCATTTCAAAATATCCACTGCTCATCCTGATTATGTGGCAAATTAAGCTCAGAGAGTGAGGACTCCCTCCACTTAGTTGTGTTACCAGGTCACCCATCCCCCAAACAACCCAGGGAATAAAACAAAACAAAGGCCCCGAAAGATTTTTCTTCTATAGACCAATCAATCCCCAGTGCACACTCTGCAGAGGGAATAAAAAAATGTCCTTCAAGGAAGGACAGCCTCAGAAATTGTGCTCCCTTTTAAAATTAATTTTAAAACCCAGTGGCAGGGGTGGGGAGAAAATCCTTTAGCATACCTTACAAAACACCCGATAAGGTCAACCATAAATAGCAGAGTCCCTCTCTTAACTTGGTTTGAAGGAAGGGTGAGACTGAGAGAAAGACATGAAATAAAAGAAAGATTTCACAAGAAAGGGAAAACAGAATGCTGAAATAAATTAAAGGTACCTGCAGAATGAGAATTTAGACTTCCCGTAGGACACAGATGTCCTCTGTGAATCCTGTCTGGAAATGATGTTGGAAAGGTGAGATTCCAGGCTGCTCAGAGGTTCTCTGCCTCCTGAAGCAGCAGAGCAGGACCCGGGAAAATTCTTTAAATTTACAAGGTGAAGCCTGGAGTGAGCAATTATTAATCAGGAAAGCAGCACCAGGGTTGACCAGAAGCCTTGGAAATCACCTGGATCAAGGGCAAAATGTGTGTACATGTGTGTGCACGTGTGTATGTGCACATGATCATTTGTAGATACACGATGAGGGAGGGAATGGTTGAAAAGTCATTGATCTTGGAAATACAACCTGGGCAGTCCCCGGCAGGACGAAGCTCACTGAGGTTCCATTCTGAAGGTGGAGAGAAGGGACAGGAGTGTAGGAAGCTATTCACCTGGCCTGGATGGAACGAATGCAACTATTAGGTGGGTGCAGTTAAGTCTGGTGTCTTTGTACACCACCTGAAGGGTTTTGTTCCCCTGTGACTTTTCTGAGATAGCAAAATGATTCGTTGAGAGCAGCTGATGGCAGTTTGTACCCACGACTGTAAGCATCAAACTTATGAATGGATTCTTTTCTTGCAATGATGGTTTGAAATGTTATGTTTTAAAAAAATGATTATAGGGAATTCCCTGGCGGTCCAGTGGTTAGGACTCAGCACTTTCACTGCCGTGGCCTGGGTTCAATTGCTGGACTGGGAACTAAGATCCCGCAAGCTGCACGGTGTGGCTAAGAAAAAAAAATGACTGTAAAAGTGACCTATGTTCTTCAACGTGTGTTTTTTTTTAATTAATTAATTAATTTATTGGCTGTGTTGGGTCTTCGTTGCTGCACACAGGCTTTCTTCTAGTTGTGGAGAGCGGGGGCGGAGGGGGGCGCTACTCTTCGTTGTGGTGCGCAGGCTCCTCATTGCCGTGGCTTCTCTTGTTGCAGAGCACAGGCTCTAGGCACGTGGGCTTCAGTAGTTGCAGCACACGGGCTCAATAGTTGTGGCTCACGGGCTCTAGAGTGCAGGCTCAATAGCTGTGGCACCTGGCTTTAGTTGCTCTGCAGCGTGTGGGGTCTTCCTGGACCAGGAATCGAACCCGTGTCCCCTGCATTGGCAGGCGGATTCTTAACCACTGTGCCACCTGGGAAGTCCCTTCAATGTGGTTTTGATGGTAACTCTTACTTTCATCTCCCTCCAGGTTGGGCAGGACATTTCCCATCTCTACCCTGTTGCCAACGGTCCTCCCCTTCTTTGGTTGGGTGGCTCTGAATCACTTCCTGATTCTCTGCTGCACCTGAGTTTGTTTACATTCCATTTCTGCGTAGGAGTGGTCTCTCTCTCTTCCAGGTGGGCCTAGCATGGGCCTTATCTGAGTCTCTATGGACTGTTGTGACAACTCTTTGGAAACATGAGGCAGCACTGCAGGGTCCTGTGTCCACTGTGACGTGGAGGAGAAGAGAGAGATACTCATTGTCCACCCTTTAGTGCAGAAGGTGTCCAGGTGAGGAGAGCAGCAAATAAAGCCCAGCTTGGCACCTGCAGGACCTGGAGTATTCCTACCGCCATGACTCCAGCTGGGGAAGTAGAGGGAAGAGGCCCAGAAGCAGAAGGCTGCCCTTCAGTGCTGGCCCTGGCTGTGGGCATCACAGGGAAGCTCCGGGGCAGCAGATACAGTGGACGGGAGCAGAGCAGAGCAGGGCAACAGCAGGGAGAGCTCAGAGGGCCTCTTTATCAGACCACAAGGACCCCTTGGGAGCCCCCCTAAATAACTGGTAGGGCTGTGGGAGGTGTGGGGGTGAAGCATGGAAAGATGCAAGGCCCACAATAGTAGGTTGAAGCTAGATCCAGAGAAACACTATTTATTTCTGTTAATGTATTAAGACCCTGTCTTAGACGCCAGGCTGATGGGACTTTGGATACACAGGTTATCACTTCAGGGTTTTTATATAACACATATAATAAAAATATTTTATCCTCTCTGTCTACAATGATTTTAAGTCTACCTTAAAATGTAGAGTCTTCCTGAACTATGTTTTAAAGATTATAGAAATGTAAAATGAACCTGCAGAGCCAACTAGATGAATTCAGAATAGACCTGACCATTACTCACAGACATTGTGAAAAATTAATCTTGCCAGGGTCCTGGGGGTGATCAGACTCCATGGCGTTGACCCCCACTTACAAAGCTCATAAAATACAGATGTAAAAACAAAGATGTCCATTTATTAATGCACGTTTAGATTTATATCCACCAAGGTGACTAGGTGTTCCTTACCCTTGGCCTACAAATTCTCTCTGAAGGAAAACTACTGGTGATGCTCATTTATAATCAGAGGCATTCCAGGTGAGTGTGGAATCACGAGGAATTGGTCACATGATTCAGCCATTCTGGCCGCAGGCCGAGCTCGCCAGAGGCATCTGTCTCGGCGGTGGGGATATATGTGCTGGCCAGAATGGAGAATGGGACATGACCATTAGTGGGCCCTCCCCACGCTTGCTTCTGTCACTCTTTTATTTCCAACTCCCCTTTGCCTGTCACATCAGATTTTGAGTGAAGCCAACCAACTTTCCGAAAGGCAATATTTCTGTTTCCTCGGAAGAAATGTTCTAGGTCATCAACATGTCGAATGACCAACTGACCAAATTCTTGTTTCATCAAAACCCGACTTTTATTAACTACCTATGGAGCTTATAACAGATTTCTTGTATGATACTTCTTCAAGACTCTTTTTTTTTTAAAAATTTTATTGGAGTGTAGTTGATTTACAATGTTGTGTTAGTTTCAGGTATACAGCAAAGTGAATCAGTTTTACATATACATATATCCACTCTTTGTTAGATTCTTCTCTCATATAGGCCATTACAGAGTATTGAGTAGAGTTCCCCGTGCTTTACAGTAGGTCCTTATTAGTTATCTATTTTATATACAGTAGTGTGTATATGTCAATCCCAGTCTCCCAATTTATTCCTCCCTGCCCCTTCCCACATGGTAACCATGTTTATTTTCTACATCTGTGACTGTATTTCTGTTTTGTAAATAAGTTCATTTGTACCATTTTTTTTGATTCCACATATTCATATGATATCGCTTATGTGTGGAAGCCTCAGTACTCTTTGAAGAATTATTTTCAGTTTTGTTTGGTGTGACTCATGGGCGCCGCTTCACTCCAGCTCTTTCACTGAGAATTTGTGAGGCTACCTCAGTTGAATGTTTTATGTTTTTCACCTTTTAGAGCCTGTACTTCTCTAATGTACAACGTTTTATACATTAATGGGTGAGCTCACCCTTCAAACAGATTATTGCCTACTCTAGTTTTGAGGCCTTATGCCTAACTTGGATTTTATAGGCCACATGCCTAAATTTATATATAGACCTCATTTCATGCAAATAATTTTGCCAGTTTCCACATTTGTTGTGGATATGTAAAATTAACAAGCAGGCAAAAATCTTTGTTCAAAAGACTGATAAAGTCAGCAAAAATAGGGAAGGGCAAATTGGTATAAAATTGTGTTTAAAGGGCAAACCATCCTTTCATGTATATGACATTGAAGTGAAAGCGAGTCTGAAGTTTGAAACATGCACAAAATATTTATTTGATTGAGCTTGTTCATAAGGCTGTGATTAAGAGTAATAGGAAAGGAAGTGGACTAAATGTATTTGCAGAGAAAAACCTGCCTTAGTATTTATAAAATCCTCAGCACTGGATTCGTGCACAACACGTGGAATTTGAAATACATAAGATCCTCTCATTACTTAATCACAGAGACCCCCAAGTGCCAAATACCCTAGGAACTGGCCAGTCTCAGTAACACAACTATAGCAAACCAGCTTGTAGTGGGATCCCTACAGTAAACTATTCTAGAGCTGGTTTAAGGTACCAGACTTGGTAGTTTGGGGTGAATTAATCATTCAGCAAACTAATTTTCATCACATTGGCTTTTGGTGAAATTGTCATTTAGGGACTTGACTTTTGGCAAATTCATCTTTGACCAATTGATTTTCATCAAATTTACCTAAAATTCTTCTTTGGATCTATTACCACCATCAGTTAGGTTAGCATTAAATCTCCAGTTGTAGGCATTCCTAGCTCTTTAAGATGATTTAGCAAATCCCCAATTGAACTTTACTGTGTTGATTTTATAGTTTACTCTGAAGGCAAGCATATTTTTAACTTCTTGGAAAACATGTCAGTTACCTAGGTCCATGTTGTTGATCGGCATTTAGCTCTCACTTTCTATTATGCGCCTGAAATATTATGCCACACACAGAGTTAGGGTGTGTGATCGTCCTGCAAATCGTTTCTTGGGAGTATCCCCAGACACTGATTCTCAATGAGGGTAATACCATTGGAAGTATTTTGGAAATTTATAGGGGCATTTTTGTTTGTCACAGTGACTGGAGGGTACAGCTGACTAGGGACGCTCTACTTCCTGAAATGCACAAAGTAATTCACCATAATGGTAGCTGTTTGTGGGGCGGGTGTCTCATATGACTTTGGAAAATTACACTTGACATTTGTGTAGTTGAAAATCCTACAGATAATTATCTGAGCCTAGAGTGTAACTATGTGAATCAAGGGAAGGTGGTATTTTGTTTTTACCAAAAGTTGTTCACAATTTTGGAAACACAAGTTTCTGACAGCAGCACTTCCCATGATATTCAATCACCAGTTTAGTCACAACTATATTAATCTGTATCTGTAGCTGTTGCATTCACAATGATTTTAAGTAAAGGTGCAAGCATCTGGCTCTTGCTATGTCTTCTAGTGTGGTTGTTCTGTTAGTATTTACATATTTAAATATATCTTATTTTATTACATATCCCTTTCTTTTTATTTTTGCTTTGTATTCTAGGTAGGACATTATAATGATTTTAAAAATTATATGTATAAATTGGTTATATTATCTAAAAATTTCATTTCTAGGCAGTAAAGGGATATTACTAAATATTTCTTATAAAAGGAAATTATTGTGTCTGAGAGGGCTGTCCGAGGCTTTCTTTCTCCCTGCCCTGCTCCATTTTCACGTCCTGGCACTCTGCTTTCTGTCTGATTGTGCTCTGGACGTGGAAGGAGCTCTGTTATCAACCTTAGATTTTAGGCAGGAAAGAACAACCTCCAAGATGAATTGACCTCACCAGAGTCCTCAAGGGCTCCAAGGTCATCAACTTCCTGAGACTTCCTGTGTTGCAACATGAAACATCTTACCTGCCCCCCCGCCCCCATTACCACCTGGCAGCCAGAGGTTCCACTATGAAAACACTTCTCTCTCACTGGTAAGACAGCAAAGTAGGAATGGTATGCTTTAAGAGAACACCAAAAACCTGCAGAGAGACTGATGTATCTCTACACTGGACTTTTGGCTAAAATCTCAAAAATCCCTGTCTTCTTAGAAACACGTCACCTGCCAGGAGAAGCTTACTAAAGCTTCAGCGCATATTACCTGAGATTAGGTTAGCCAGATATTATGCAAGAGAGGGCAGATCTCTTCTGCGGAAATAGGGTCCTGGTGTGGGAAGGGAGAGAGGGTCAGGTCTCAGGTCTGGTACACAGCTGGTATGGGCACTGCAGGTGAGACCACGCACCTCAGATGGGACTTGAACCCGTGGGCCGGGACTTGAACCCAGCCAAAACTCAGACTGGGACTTAAACCCCACATCTTTTATTTGAAATCACACACCTGGTCTCAGGACTTAACGACACTCAGGTTCTTTACGTCTTGCCACAGAAAGAATTCAGTGAGAGACAAACTGATAGGTAAGAAGTAGATTTGTTGAGAGAGATACACACTCCACAGACAGAGTGTGGGCCATCTCACGAGCTGAGAGGCAATGAAATATAGGGTGGTAGCTTTTATAGGCTGGGTAATTTCATAACTGGGAGGGTTATTCCAACAATTTTGGAGAAGGGATGGGGATTTCCAGGATTTGGGCCATTGCCCACTTTTTGGCCTTTTAGGGTGAGCCTCCGGGACTGTCATTGCACCTGCTGGTGTATCATTTAGCATGCTAATGTATTACAATGAGTGCTAAATGAGGCTCAAGTTCCACCAGAATTCGAACTGGTTCTAACCAGTCTTTGTCCTCCCAGGCTATGTCATTCTTTTAGAGGTTATGCTCTTACCCCTTCCCTCCTGTTTCACAGGGATCCCCTGGAGGGGACAGGGGTGCAGATTCTGTCAAGGGATTGTCAAAGGCTAGTCTCAAGATATGCCACTGACAGGGAAGAAGAGAGACCGTTTTCCAGGAAAGTGCCTGGAAAGCCGACATTACTGCTACATAAAGGTGAGGTTTACAATAAGGGTAGCAGGTAGGAAGTAAAACAAATAGTTATCTCTGTGGCTGGAGTCACAGGTGATTTTTATTCTTTTCCTTTTCCCTTTCTATACTTCATAGGAAACAGTGAATAATAGTGCCCTGGCTGGAGTCTGGCTCCTCAGTCACGCCGGGTGTGAATCCTAGAGCTACCACTTAGGATCTGTGATCTGGGGCAAATGAATTAACCTGTATAAGTTTGTTTCCTCATATGCAAAATGGGCACCATGATAGAACTGACTTCATAGAGTAGGTATTACTTAGCTAACACGCACGGAGAACTGTGGTGCTCAGTAGCTAAAGTAACTATAGCGACCATCGCTTTGGAAGAGTGGGTCTCTCTGGACTGGCTCTACCAGCCCTGCGTAGAGCCTCTGAGGTGGCCACTGCCTGGGTCACCTTGGGTCTGACTCTCCCACTTGAGGGAGCCACAGGCATTTGCTGTCGTGGACATCCTAGTCAAATCCCCTCCTACCCTGAGTAAACACATAAATGGGACCAGCCCTGCACCAAGAGAGTTCAGGAGGTGGGGGTAGAAGCAAAGCGGGACAGAATGGGCAGCTGGCTTGGAGAGGGGTCACCCAGGAGAGAAATGGCCACTGTGGTCAGACCATGGTTTGGGCAGACTTGTGGCTCAGGAAAATTGGTCATCAGTGTCCTCTCACTTCCCTTTCAGCCCCACCTCCCTCCTTGTTTCTTTCAAAATGCTGACATCATGGGCCAGAGCCGCGGGACTTTTCCCTTACCTTCCATCAGCTACCAACACAAATCCCAGCTGTAAATTGCTTGCATTTATTTAAAAATACATTTCCCTCAACCTTTTCACCCACCCTTGGAAATTCCTGCCACTTTTACTTTAGCGATTCTCTTTTTTGTCCTCCATTAGTCAACCAATATTTACCAAGCACGGGTTACGAGTACTGGACAACAGTCAAGTCCTGGAACTGGCCAGTATGAGCTCTCGGGGTTACTTCACGCACAGTAAAGGGTCATTTTGGGTGGCAGGAAAGGAAACTTTCTTCCGGTTGGGAAAGTCAGTGGTGGCTCTGTTACCAGAAAACTGGGCTCACCTCTTAGTGGGTGCTGAGACAAAAGACACAACCAAGTCAAAGATCGGGAGAAGGAAGGATTTATTATTACTTGCAGCAAGTAAGGAGAACACTGGGAATGTTTCCCGCAGCAGTGTGTCCCTGAGCAGCAAAAATGGGTAAGTTTTAAACTAAGGGTACATGCATATTCACGAAGGGGCTTGAGTAAAGGAGAATTCAGTATAGAATTGGGGCAGAGGTCGACAGAGGCCAAGTTTAAGTTGATTGAAGTCAGGAGGGTCAACATCATCAATTCCATCCTCCTGTCTGGGTGGGGGTGGGGTGGAACTCAAAGTATCAGATTATGTGCATTCCATGAGGAGGAACCAGGACTCCCTTATATTGCTGAACTATTGTTACTTGACTGCTTTTCCTTTGTTCCTGCATTCCCTCATTTCCCCTAAGATCATTAATTCCTGAGACCCATTCAAGGGCAAGCATTGCAGCCAGGCTTAGATCACAAAATGGCTTCTCGTCTATCAAGTAAGCCGTCCCTGTTTCTCTTTCTCCAGGGGCCCCCTACCCTATCCACTTACAGCTGCACTACCAACTCCTGAAACTGGGGACCATGAATGAATTCTGGGCTCACTGGGGTATGTAAATGTGACAGTGGTTGGGATGGGTGGATGGCAGTTTGGATCTGCATGGAGAATGATGAAATACCTCCTGCTTTAGTCACCTAGAACCCTCCTACCTGTGTGAGTTAATTCTCTCTTATCTTCCAGCTTTTCACAGAACTTCTCTCCCACTTTATCTAAAAGCTGATCCCAATTCAAGGACCTGTCTTAATTGCTCTTCTAAGTAGAATCTTCTTATTTTAACCAGACTATGTAGGGGGTCCCCAAAGAAAGAGAATCAGGCATGGCTTTCTTGACATAAGAGAAGCCCTTTTTGGCCTAAGCCATTTTGTGGTCTAAGCCTGGCCACAATGCTTGCCCTTAAACAGGTCTCAGTAATTAATGATCTTAAGGGAAGTAAGGGAATGCAGAAATGAACAACTGTTTATCAGGCAAGAGAAGTACCAAAGATTAGCCTGAAGTGCTCAATCCCCAGATCAACTGGAACCCAAGGGATGATGATACTGACCTTTTCTGACCCTCATGACTTCAATCAACTAACGCTTGAGCTCTGTTGCCACCCCCACCCTCCACCCCGCCAAGCCCCTTCATGAATATACATGTACGCTTTGCTTAAAACTTCCCCAATTTTGCTATTTGGAGAGACTCTGCTTTGGGAAAGATCCCTGGCGTTTGCCTTACTTGCTGCAAGCAATAAATCCTTCTTCCTCCCACTCTTTGGCTTAATTGTATCTTTTGACGCAACACCCACCAAGAGGAGAACCTGGTTTTCAGGTAACATTATCTCATATTCCATGCACCACAGGATCCAGAAGTTCAACTTTGTAGTTCACTGAAAGTCTTTGGGAGCTTGTTTCCTACTAACCAAACTTAAAGGAGACTGGTGTATAAATCTGTATCACCCATTTTCTTTTGCAAAGGAAAATACACCTAACCAGGGACAATGCTGCCTATCATATAGGGTGTTAGGAATTGTTCCCCTGTTAGCAACAGAGCTCTGGAATAGCAGTGACTTAAAAACGAGAGAAGTTTATTTTTCCCTCATGTAAGCAAAGTTTGGATATGGGCAATTCAGGGCTCATCTGCTGGCTCTGTAGAGCCATTACTGCTCCTGACTCCTTCTAGCAGCCAAACTAATTGTGTGGTTACCATTCACAGGGCACTTCAAGGCCACAAGTTAGACACTGCAGGTCCGGCCATTGAATCCACAGTTTGGGCAGAAGAAAAGAAAGGGGAAGGCCAACGGGGACTCCCAACTGAGTCAACAGTCCTTTTCAAGGGGCTTTCCCCAATGACCCAATGTATTATAAGCCACAGCTTAGTCATAGTTACCCAGTCTCTGTAAGAAGCTGGGAAATTCAGTTGTTTGGCTGGGCATTTCACCACTCCCCCTCCTCCCCAAATCAGAATTATGTTATACAGAAAAGGGGGAGAGACTGAATATTGGACAGACAGCTAGCAACCTTTGCCATTATTGAGGAAACAGGATTGGACTATATCTTAGCAACTATAGAATCAGAGATTAGCCGAGTAGGTATTTTTGAGTGATATTTCATCTGGGCTATGGAAAAGATAGGTGAACATCCCAGCCCCACCCAGGGTTATTCGTTCCTGGAATGCAGGGTCCATTTCCCTTTTGTGGGATTGAATAAACACAGATGGAGTCTAAAGAACATTCTTCTCCTCATACCGTCCATGCAGACCACACTGAAGTAGTGTCACAGGAAAGAAAGTGGGGCACCAGAGGATGGTCACCTCCCAGGGACTCGCCTGAGCCTTGGTGAGTCCCTGGGACAGCCGCCAAGTGTGGTTCTTGGCTTTGAGCAGAAAAGAATTCAAGAGCGAGCCATAGTAAAGAGAAAGAAGATTCATTCAAGGAGATACACACTCCACAGACAGTGTGGGCCATCTTAGAAGGCGAGAGGCACCAGAGTACTGGGATGTCAGTTTTTATAGGGGTGGGTAATTTCAAAGGCTAATGAGTAGGAGGGTTATTCCAACTATTTGGGGGAAGGGGTGGGGATTTCCAGGAATTGGGCCACTGCCCGCTTTTTGGCCTTTTGTTGTTGGCCTCAGAACTGTCATGGCTCCTGTGGGTATGTCATTTATCATATGCTGATGTATTACAGTGAGCATATACTGAGGCTCAAGCTCTAGTGGAAGTCAGTGGTCCACCATCTTGGACCTAGTTGGTTCCAACCAATTTATGTCATGTCCTCAATGGCGCTCATCCTTTTAAAGGTTGTGCCCTGTCCCCTTCCTGTATCAGTAGGACTGTCAGCTTGTACTGGCATTGCTTCTCAAGCATTTCCACTGAAATACTCATGATGATTATAAGCAGAATGTTGAATTTTTTCCTCTCTAGCCAATCATTTCACTCTAGGAAAGGGGAGAAAAAAATCAGAGGCTTGTGAATCTCTGAGGAAGTTTTATTCTCTCTTCTCTTCTCTCTACACCCTTTAACTCAGACAAGGAGAAAATGGAAGGAAAGGAAACCAAGAGGAAGGGAAGAGAGAATGCTGGAGAATTTTGGCTTCCTGGGATCAGCTATCAGAAGGAGCACTCTCTGTGGTTCTTCAAGATGGAAACTGGGAAGCTGCTCAGAGCTTTTGCCCCTTCACTTGAGGTGGGTGTGATATAATTGACAGCTATAGGTCCCAGCAGTTTGACCCTGCACCAAGGATGGTGTCCTGTCATTCTTGCCTGTCCTGTGGGGGTGCTCTAGCTGCCCTTTCAGTACTCTGAACTCTGCCTTGACATGAAGTTTTTACTTAGTATTAGATTGGATTTTCTTTGGCTTCTATCCATATTGCCAGTTTTTGCTTTAACTGCAGAATGTTTTGTTTCATGCTTTCTGTTATTAAACAGAGGTGAATTTAGTACTTTGCACACCCACATAAACACATACTGATAATTACTACAAAGAACATCCTGCTCTTATACCACAATTCTGCAGTAACTTGCCAAGGCAGTGTGAGTAAAGGAATCCTCTTAGGGGTCTAGGGTGCAGCTTAATTAACCTACCACAATCAAGGATAACGTTGTCCAGAAATTAGTTTTATCTTAGAAATGGATACAAATTCTACATTTTACTCCTTGGCATTTCTGTATTTACATTAATACTTTTAACTTAATAATCATCTCATAATATTGATATTCCAGAAAGTTGGAGTGTGATTTTCCATATTATTTGTATAATTCCAGGGTATGCATGATCCAATTTGAGCTTTCTTTGGTTACGCTTCAGTATTGAGTAATGGTTACCTGAACTGGATTGAGACACTCTGCAAGAATTCTTGCAGCAACATAGTAACTTCTGTGACAGTCAATGTTTTCGTTGTGTTTTATTTATTTATTAAATTATATTGTATAGCTGTAATTTATATTCATTTAAATAATTTTGTTTAGAAAAAGAAGTTTTAGTTAAAAACTATCTTTTTTGTGTTTATACTATACATACTCAATTCCTGCAGAGATTGGCAAACTTTTTCTGTGAAGGGCCAAGTAGCAAACATTTTTGGCTCCACAGGACATTCAGTCTGTATTAAAACTAGTCCACTCTGCAGTTGTAGCATGAAAGCAGCTGTAAACAGTGAATAAATGGACTGGGTATGGATAGTTTCAATAACATTTTATTTACAAAACAGGTAATGGGTAGGATTTGGCTCTAGTTTGCTGATCCCTACTTTCTAACCTGTAGACATTGACTGTTTATGGAAACTGGCCCACATACTCAGCCACGAAAACTTAACAAAAAAATGAACACCCAAACAATTGGAGATTTTAAAATACTCTCTTAAGCAATTCCTGGGTCAAGGAAGAAATCAAAATTACAACTGCAAAATATTCAGAAAATCATGGTAGTAAGAGTAGTAAATGGCAAAACCTATGAGAGGTAGCCAAAGCCACACTCAGAGTAGAAGTTGAGGACTTAAGGAAGTTTATCATGAAACAAATAGAGACATAAACTAAATGTACTAAGTGTTCTCCTGAAGATGTTACCAAATGAATAATAGAACAAACCCAAGGCAAGTGGGAAGAAGGAATTAAAAGATAAAAGCAGACATTTATTAATTAGAAAACAAATGGTAAAAACACAGTTGCTTCTTCTTCTTTTTCTTTATATTTATTTATTTATTGGCTGCATTGGGTCTTCTCTTGTTGTGGAGCATGGGCTCAATAGTTGTGGCACACAGGCTTAGTTGCTCCGCAGCATGTGGTATCTTCCTGGGGCAGGGATTGAACCCGTGTCCCCTGCATTGGCAGGCAGATTCTTAACCACTGTGCCACCAGGGAAGTCCAAGTTGCTTCTTTTAACAAAATGCAAGAGAGTAGATAATCTACTATCTAATCTAAAACAAAAATGAATAAAATGAATAAACAAATATAAAACATTAGGAATGAGAAAGAAAGTATAGCCATAAATACAGAAGAAATGTTTAAGATTTACAAGAATACGCTTCATACAATAAATTTGGAAATTTGCATTAAATACATAATTTTCTAAGAAAACATAAACAATTAAAATTACCTGAAAAAGAAGTAAAAAGTAATAAGCCAAAACTCATGGAAGATCTGCGTTCAATACTACATAGACTATCTAGATAGAAAATCACCAAGGAAATAGAAAACTCGAACGTTATAATCCCATTAGACCTAATGGACATCTATAGAGCACTACACCCAACAAAAGCAGAATACACATTCTTCTCAAGGGTTCATAGGACATGTCCTGGATAGACTATATGCTAAGTCATAAAACAAGACTCAGTAAATTTAAAAAGATCAAAATCATACAAAATATACTCTCTGACCAAAGTGGAATTGAATTGGAAATCAATAACAGATGGACAGAGGAAGAAATTAAATGAAACATTCCTAAAAAAATAATCCACAGGTCAAAGAAGAAATCACAAGTGAAATTAGAAAACACTTTAAGATGGATGAAAATGAAAATACAACATGCCAAAACACAGGATGCAGCTAAAGTGGTACTTAGAGGGAAATTTATAACTGTAAACACCTATATTAAAAAAGAATAACTTCAAATCAATAACCTAACCTTCTACTTTAAGAAACTGAAAAAATAAAAAAAAGGAAAAAAGGTAAACACAAAGCAAGTAGAAGAAAGGAAAAAATAAATATAAGAGTAGAAATAAATGAAATACATAAACAAATGAGACCTAATTAAACTCAAAAGCTTTTGCACAGCAAAGGAAACCATAAGCAAGATGAAAAGATAGCCCACAGAATGAGAGAAAATATTTGCAAATGATGTGACCAGCAAGGGATTAATTTCCAAAATATACAAACAGCTCATGCAGCTCAATAACAAAAAAACAAACAACCCAATTAAAAACTAGGCAGAAGTTCTAAACAGACATTTCTCCAAAGGAGACATACAGATGGCCAAAAAGCACATGAAAAGATGCTCAACATTGCTAACTATTAGAGAAATGCAAATCAAAACTACAATGAGGTATCATCTTACACCAGGCAGAATGGCCATTATCAAAAAGTCTACACAATAAATGCTAGAGAGGGTGTGGAAAAAAGGGAACCTTCCTACATTATTGGTGGGAATGTAAATTGGTACAGCCATTGTGGAGAACAATATGGAGGTTCCTTAAAAAATCTAAAATAGAGCTACCATTTGGTCCAGCAATCCCACTCCTGGGCATATATTTGGAGAAAACCATAATTTAAAAAGATACATGCACCTCAATGTTCATTGCAGCATTATTTACCATAGTCATGACATGGAAGCAACCTAAATGTCCATTGACAGATGAATGGATAAAGAAGAAGTGGTACATATACATGATGGAATATTACTCAGCCATAAAAAAGAATGAAATGATGCCATGTGCAGCAACATGGATGGACCTAGAGATTATCATACTAAGTAAAGTAAGTCAGAGAAAGACAAATATCATATGATATCACTTATATGTGGAGTCTAAAAAAGTGATGCAAGTGGACTTATTTGCAGAACAGAAACAGACTCACAGACTTAGAGGGCAGACTTGTGGATGCTGGGGGGAAAGGTGCAGGGGAAAAGATGAACTGGGAGATTGGGATTGGCATATGCACACTACTGTATGTAAAATAGATAATCAACAATGACCTACTGTATAGGGCAGGGAGATATACTCAAAACTCTGTAATAACCTATACAGGAAAAGAATCTGAAAAAGAAGAGATATATGAATATGTATAACTAAATCACTTTGCTGTACACCTGAAACTAACACAACATTGTGAATCAACTATACTCCAATAGAAAATTTAAAAAAAATTAAAATAAATAAAATAGAAAAACAATAGAGGGACTTCCCTGGTGATGCAGTGATTAAGAATCCGCCTGCCAATGCAGGGAACACAGATTCGATCCCTGGTCTGGGAAGATCCTGCATGTCGCAGAGCAACTAAGCTTTTGTGTCATAACTACTGAGTCTGAGCTCTAGAGTGTGTGAGCCACAACAACTGAGCCCGCATGCCACAGCTCCTGAAGCCTGTGTGCCTAGAGCCTGTGCTCCACAACAAGAGAAGCCACCACAATGAGAAGCCTGCGCACCACAACAAAGAGTAGCCCCTGCTCGCTGCAACTAGAGAAAGCTCGCGCAGCAAGGAAGACTCAATGCAGACAATCAGTCAATCAATCAATCAATTTATTAAAAAAAAGGAAAAGGAAAACAATAAAGTCAATAAAAAGTTGGTTCTTTGAAAAAAATCAACAAAAGTGCCAAATCTTTAGCTAGACTGAGCACAGAAAAAAAAGAAAAAACAGAAATTACTAAAGTCAAGGATGAAAAAGGAGACATCATTAGCAACCTTCTAAAAATACAAAGGGTTGTGAAGGAATACGATGAATAACTGTATGTGTAAATACAAATGGGTATGTGTGCTTTACTGAATAAGAAAGACTTTTCAAAGCGGAAACTATAAAGAAAAAGACTGAAAAATTTGACTATATGAAAACATAAAACTTTTGTATATATGGAAAATAGCATTAGCAAAACTATGAGAAAGGAAATGATTTACAAAACATTATGACAGAGTCAAAGTGCATAATAACTAAAGAGTTATTAGTCAAAAGATAAACATCCCAAAATAAAAAGATGAGAATAATGCAATTTATACACTATGAAACATCAACAATCAGTAAACATACAGGAAAAAAATCAAATTCAGTGGTAATACACACTATGTATTACTGCAAATCAAAGAGATAACATTTTATTATGTGATTTTGGGTAAGTTACTGATACTCTCTACATTTTCTTCTTTAAAATTTAATTTTTATTTTTATCAAACTAATGCATGTGTGTTGTTTTACTTGTACGTCATTTTCAAAGTTAAATAAAACTACAAAGATAGTAACAAAAATCAGCAGCCACCTGCCTCTGCTCTCCTCACTGTGAATTTCTGCCTTCTCTGGGCAACCACCTTCAGCTGTTTCTTCTAGCAAATAGGACATGCGGCCCTGAGTATGTGATGAGTATGGGAATAAATAGCCACTGCTTGAGAGGGCTGCCACTGAAGCCGTGTCCTGAATGCAGAGCCAGGTTTCTTTTAAGGCTAGGAGAGGATGGGAGCACCCAGAGAAGAGGGTGGATCTGTAAGGAAGTGTTGGCTATAAGCAGTACCTGCAGAGGGAGGGTTTGGAGGTGCGGATCAATGGCTGTGCAGGTATAGCCGGGAAGTACAGAGCATCCTGGGGATAATGCGTAGAGCACAGATGGCCAGAGTGGCTGACTCAGATGGAAGAGGGAATCGAAGGTATTGGGGTTTTAGTTTCCAGTCTCTTTGAGAGCAGTGGATAATGAATAGCCCAGGACTAGAAGGCTGATCTCACTAGGTTGGGCTGATGGAGAACCTAAAAATGGCAGACTCAAATGAGCTCTTAGTAAAGCATTAGCACAGCAGCTGGCAGCAGGAAGCATTTAATAATCTTAGCTATATTAGCATACGAATTATTGGCAAAAGTGTGTGTATTTGATAATACCAAGCACAGGTGGGAATGTGAGAACTAGGTACTGTTGCTGATATTGCATTTATACAGACTTTCTAGAGGGCAACTTGACAATATATTACAAAGAGGTTTCTGGTTTTACTTTTTAGGTATGTATGCATTGAGGTAGTAACTTCATTCGAATTTATCCTGAAGAAACAACTAGATAGATACACAACCAAATATGTATAAGGTGATTTACCTCAATGTTGTTTATAATAGGAAAAGCCAGAAAATGTAACTAACTAATCAATGATAGAAATTGGTAAAGTGAGTCCCAGACCAAAGACAGAAATACTATAAAATTGTTAGAAAGGTCTTACATGGGAAAACAATTAAGTGAAAAGTAAGTTTAAAAATAGTCTGTATAATGTGATCTTAAATATATAAAGTACATATTTATGCATATGCATAGAAAAATATCAAAACAGTGATTATCTCCAGGTGGTATGATTGTTTTGTGTATGTTTTTCTGTATGTTACAAATTTGCTTCACTGAAATTTTCTTTTCTATTTTTTTTCTTTTTTGGTAATGGAGGAAAAAAACCTGAATAATGTTATTGAAAAAAGTATAAAGGTCTGTTTCACTCAAGTTCAAACTTCATCATCTACTCTTTTAATTCTTTACTTTATTCTCTAATTGATTAATGAATGTAGCTTTGTCTTTTCCAACCTGGAAACTGTATGTCTACAGAAAACACTTTTGATATGGAGGGGTTTCCTTATTATTCCCAATGTTTCTTTCAGACCAGAGCAATCAACCCCTCTCTATTTATTTTTTTTTAATTTTATTTATTTATTTACTTACTTTTTATTTATTGGCTGTGTTGGGTCTTCGCTGTTGCACGTGGGCTCTCTGTAGTTGTCGAGGGCGGGGGCCACCCTTCGTTGAGGAGAGCGGGGGGTGGGGCTACTCTTCACTGTGGTGCACCGGCTCCCCCTGTTGCAGAGCACGGGCTCCAGGCTCGTGGGCTTCAGTAGTTGAGGTGTGTCTGGTCAGCACTTGTGGCTCACAGGCTCCAGAGCACAGGCTCAGTAGTTGTGGCGCAGGGGCTTAGTTGCTCCTCGGCATGTGGGATTCCCCCAGACCAGGGCTCGAACCCGTGTCTCCTGCATTGGCAGATAGATTCCCAACCACTGCACCACTAGGGAAGCCCAACCTCTCTTTTAAACAGTGCCTCTATTCCAGTGACAGCAGAAGTCTGCAGAAGCCACTAAACTCACCAATATCCTTCCGCCACAGCCCCCCATAATTCCATAGTGGAATTACTGATTGTCTGTAATAGATGCAGATCTCTTTTATTGGCACTGTGAAGAGGATAGTACCTAGAACATAGCATACCAGCAACTTAATTAAGAAAGATGATAGTGGCATTACGAACAAAGGCCATTCTCACTTTACCCTAACATTCTCAAGCAGTAGGTATTAATAATGTTTGTGGTGTGAACCAACAAATCTGAGGAAGTACATCTGATACCTACAGAAGCTCAAAGCCAAATGAGAAAATTGTTCCAGAAAATAACAGATGCTCTCAGATCAAATATATCTCCCGAGAGGAAAAAGGAATAAACATAGAAAATAACTCCAGACATGATCAGGACATCCAACTGAGGAAACATCAATATAGAGATCATTCAATTAAAAATTACATGCCCAGGGTTTGTTAAGATGTCAGTCCTTGATTTGGAGATCTGGGAATGATAGAAAAAATAAATTAAGAGAAACAGAACAGCCTGTGTGGGACTTCCCTGGTGGCGCAGTGGTTAAGAATCCTTCTGCCAATGCAGGACATGGTTTCGATCCCTCGTCTGGGAAGATCCCACATGCTGTGGAGCAACTAAGCCTGTGTGCTGCAACTACTGACCCTGCACTCTAGGGCCTGAGAGCCACAACTTCTGAGCCTGCCTGCTGCAACTAATGAAGTCCCTGTGCCTAGAGCTCATGCTCCGCAACAAGAGAAGCCATTGCAATGAGAAGCCCGCCCCCAGCAATGAAGCTGTGGCCCCCACTCACCACAAGTAAAGAAAGCCCATGCACAGCAATGAAGACCCATCACAGCCAAAAATAAATAAAATAAAAAATAAGAACAGCCTGTGGACTTCCAAAATCCCATGCCATACCTGTTAGAGCATTTTGTAATTGGGAGGTCAAATAAAGTTATGGGAGAGGGTATTGGTTCCAGAGTCAAGCAGAAATGTGTTTTAAGACCAATTTTGCCAACCTAGATGTGTGAACTTAGGCAAGTAATTAAATTTCTCTAAATTTACTTCATCTATAAAATGAGTGTGGAATATCTACCTCATGGGATTATTGTAAATATGAATAAAAGAATTTGTAAAAAATGTTTGGCATAGGTCCTGTAGACACTCCACCAATGATGACATGGAACATTATTGGTAACGTTCAGAGACCAGTGCACAACACCATACAGAGGAGCAAAGTGGACTTTGATAAACAGAAATGATCAAGTGCTTTACAGAGTCATCCAGTTCTTTTTTCTTTTAAAGAACTTTTATTGAGATAAAATTGACATACAATACACTGCATATTTTTAAAGTGTACAATTTGATATTTTTTTCTTATTGGTAATGTATATATGGTAATCACAATCTCTCAATTCATCCTCATCCAGTTCTTTATTGAAGAAAATAACGGCACACTTTTGTTTAAGAATAATCATGAGGCTAGTCCACTGAGTGACCATGGTTGTAGCAATAGCTAATCAAATGACGTTCATATGTTTATAAGAATCTTAAACTCTTCCATATTAAAGTCCACACTCAAAATGTGCCCAAAATATATCACCACCCCCAGAAAAAGGCTTGGGGAAAAAACGTGTTGTCTAGAAATTTTAAAGATACTCTTGAGGAAAATCAAATTTTACTTAATGAGGAAATTTTAAAAATCACCCCAAGGAAATTGATAATTTTCTAGAAAGCTCCTAGTGGCTAGAGAGTTGGCATGGAAGTCAAAAATGTGAAAAGTCATATTGCTGACACATAACATTAAAAAAAAAGTCTATGATGTTGTAATAGATACATTTTATTAATTAATTACTTTTATTAAAAATTTGAAATGCCTTCGCATCATGCTTTGGGTCCAGAATGAAAATCAATCAGGGTGGCACAGGAGAGAAATCATGGGATCCAGGGTCAGAGTTATGAGATGGGTTCCCTACTCTGTCTTTCCTAGTTGATTGACCTTGAGTGATTTATTTAACTCCTAAATCTGTTTTTCCATCTGTAAAATGGCAATTAAAATGCCTATCTTTGGCCATTGCTTGATCACTGAGCTTACGTAGAGTCACAAAAACTGAGATATGCTGGCTGTACTTTACATAAAGTTCTCAGTGAGTCCTGGAAACCCGCATGGAGTCATCTTCAAGATGAGTTGGGAGATGTGGTGGTGACAGGAGGGGACAGTTTGGGATGCAACCAATGCAGCTAAATCCTTGGGGGAAGTCTAGGAGGAAATTTCTGAAAATTGACTTAAAACTTCAGACTTGAGGAAACATAATTTTATTTAACAACAAAAAACAGTATAATGTCTGATGCCATTTTATTCTAAAATTTTCTTATCATTTCCTAACTTTATCATAATGAAATAAACACATCATGGCAGTCATCTTATATACATAGATGCACAAGTCAATGAAATAGCATTTTCTGGGCTAAAGGCAAGAACATTTTGAGTGTTCTCCATGGAATTAAATTAATCTGTTCATCTGTTTCCATAGTAAGCACTGTTGGCTTTGCCAGGCATGTTGGAGACACTTGGGGTTACTGTAGGAATCTGATGGCCAACGCGGTTACAGTGATATGGCATTCATCTGGATAGAACTGTTTTTTTCATATAGTTAATTTACAGTGTTGTATTGGTTTCAAGTGTACAGCAAAGTTGTACAGAACTCAGTCTTAAAGCTGAGATTTTGAACCCTCCTACACTGCTGGTGGGAATGTAAATTGGTACTGCCATTATGAAGAACAGTACGGAGGTTCCTTAAAAAACTAAAAATAGAACTACCATATGACCCAGCAATCCCACTCTTGGGCATATACCTGGAGAAAACCATAATTTGAAAAGATACATGCACCCCAACGTTCATTGTAGCACTGTTAAAAAGTCAGGACATGGAAGCAACCAAATGTCTATCAACAGAAGAATGGATATAGAAGATGTGGTACATACATACAATGGAATATTACTCAGCCATAAAAAAGAACAAAATAATGCTATTTGTAGCAACATGGATGGACCTAGAGATTGTCATACTGAGTGAAGTAAATCAGACGCAGAACGACAAATA
Organism: Hippopotamus amphibius kiboko; assembly: GCF_030028045.1. Taxonomy (NCBI): domain Eukaryota; kingdom Metazoa; phylum Chordata; class Mammalia; order Artiodactyla; family Hippopotamidae; genus Hippopotamus; species Hippopotamus amphibius. The sequence continues at coordinate 138,262,270 of NC_080188.1, read as the reverse complement.
TCATATGATATCGCTTATATGTGGAATCTAAAATAGGGTACAAATGAATTTGTTTACAAAACAAAAGTGGAGTCACAGGTGCAGAAAACAAACTTATGGTTTATCAAGGGATAAGGAGAGGGAGGGATACATTGGGAGATTGGGATTGGTATATACACATTACTATATAAAAAATAGATAATTAATAAGAACCTGCTGTGTAGCACTACTCAATACTCTGTAATGGCCTATATGGGAAAAAAATCTAAAAAAACAAAAAAACAAAAAAAAAAGAGTGGATATATGTATATGTATAACTGAATCACTTTGCTGTTCATCTGAAACTAATACAACATTGTAAATCAACTATATTCTAATAAAAAAAAAGCTGAGATTTCACTGAGAGTCAGGCCTGCAAGGCCAGAGTTTAGAGTGCCTGGTTTACATTGTTTATTGTTACAGGGCAGTGAAAATATTTTATAATAGTAAGTACAATTAAGAAAATCATCCAGTTTGCAATCATATCGGAAACAATATTTTTGTGCCCAGGAACATCATGACCTAAAACTCCATAATTTTCAGGATCAAATAAAAAGCCTTTATTGGCTTGGCTGAACGGCTGACACACACAGACTTAAAAAAAAATGTTTTTGTAGTGGAGTGCTGGTAGATTGAAAGTGAACTGTGCTCTGTCTTGTGATTCACTGCAGCGTGTGCTGAGATGTGTGTATCTTAAGAGGTGTAAAACAACAGAGAAGAAAAGTGGAAAGGAGGTCCTCTTCTTGATTTGCAAATGGCCTCACATGGCCCTTGTTATTCCACACAATTTATAGGCTCCTGGACTTTTTGATATTCCTCCATCAAAACTTTCTTTCTCAGTGTCTGTCTCATTTCAAAGGGACACTAGCTAATCCATGCCACTGAGTTACCCCTAATTCACAGACACTTTAACTGTAGCTGGTGCCTTAACTCAAAGGAAAGAGTCTAATGCTGGGATTTCAAGCCAAAGTAGCCTCTGGGCTCCAAAGTGCATTTTGTTAAAGAATCTGCTAGACTATATTCAAACTCTTCAGAGAAAGACATTGCATTTCATTCATCTTCCATTTCCAGCACCCAGAACAATTCTTGTCCCCTAGTAAGGACTCCATATATGTTTGTTGAATGAAAGAAGGGATGAAAGGATGAAACCAACAAGGGGGGATCTTTTATTGTTGATTAATAAATATAATGTTTGTCTACTGAATAGGTCTAGTATTAAACCTATTTGAATTTTGGTCATGTTGTTGATTCCAAGTTTGGGTGCCTTACACACAGTGAGGCCAAACAAACTGAAACAACAAAGTTTGGAGCAGAGAAAGGTTTATTGCAGGGGCCAAGCAAGGAGAATGGGTGGCTTGTGCTCAAAAAGCCCAAACTCCCTGATGGTTTTCAGGGAAGAGTTTTTTTTTTTATTTTTATTTTTATTTTTATTTTTTTTTTGGGGGTACACCAGGTTCAATCAACTGCTTTTATACACATATCCCCATATTCCCTCCCTTCCTTGATGCCCCCCCCTCGAGTCCCCCCCACCCTCCCTGCCCCAGTCCTCTAAGGCATCTTCCATCCTCAAGTTGGACTCCCTTTGTTATACAACATCTTCCCACTGACTATTTTACAGTTGGTAGTATATATATGTCTGTGCTACTCTCTCGCTTCTTCTCAGTTTCCCCTTCACCCCCCGCCCCCTCCCATACCTTGAGTTCTCCAGTCCATTCTCTGTATCTGCTTCCTTGTTCTGGTCACTGAGTTCATCAGTACCATTTTTAGATTCCGTATATGTGAGTTAGCATACAATATTTGTCCTTCTCTTTCTGACTTACTTCACTATGTATGACAGATTGTAGTTCTATCCACCTCATTACATATAGCTCCATCTCATCCCTTTTCATAGCTGAGTAATATTCCATTGTATATATATGCCACATCTTCTGTATTCAGGGAAGAGTTTTTAATAGGCAACATTTGGGGGAGAAGGGCTGCAGGGTGTGTCACCTTCCTCTGATTGGTTGGTGGGGAGGTAATGGGGTCAGATCTCAATCATCAGCCATCTGATCCCAACCAGTCTGGGAGTCCAAGTGCTAGTGCTCAACCTCCACCTGGCTGGGGGGGCCTTAGTTCCAGTAGAAGAACTCAGAGATATATTGTTATGTATACCCCTTGAGGAGGAACAAGGACCGTGCTTTACGCTGCACTATTGTTTCTTGACTGCTCCTCCTTTGTTTCTGCATCCCCTCCCTTCCCTAATTAGTAACTGTCTGAATCTGCCTTTTGGAACTCAGAGAAAGTCTAGGAGGCTGAAGCCTTTTTCCTAAAAACAAGAAACAGGGGACACAGAAAACTTTTGTACCCAGGAGGGACCCACAGAGTCCTGCTCAGTTTCAATCCCGCCTGTTTTTGATACTCCTCAGTCTGGAGGGGAACAGGTGTTGGAATCATAAACTCAGCAGAGGAATTTGGTTTTGGGGGGACTCGGTTTCAATAACTGAAATCCTCACTCATCTTGACTCCACTTCTATCGAAGAGGGGGCATTTTCCTTCTGCTTGAGGGACTGTAAGGATGAGTGATTTGCCTAATATCTCTGTCTGTCTCTGTTTCTCTGCCTCTGTCTCTTTCCCTCTATCTCTTTCTCTCTCTCTCACACACACACCCTCCAGCTCTCTGCCATCTCCCCCAGCAGCCTTTGTAATAAATCGAGAGTGCCACAATTGCCTGTGCTGTGCAGCTTTAAAAAGAGAAAGCTGTCTGAAAGACGTACAAATATTGTGACTCCCTGGAATGAAAGCTTCTCTCCCGGGAGTCAGAAGAGAGAGCATGTGGAAATCTCAACCTCTCTGAACATCCCATCCTTTAAATAAAGCTCCTATTTAAGAGCAGTCCCTGGGGGTTCCGGGCTTGTCATCTTCCTGGCACTCTTTCGCACTGGACTGATTATTAGTGAGACAGCTAACACATGGGATGGAGGAAGGCCAGCCTGAGCGTGGGCTTTGTTCAGGGACTGTATCTTCTGGATGGCCAATCTGTCAGCAGCCTGCAGTCACATTTCAGATTTCTCTGCAACTGCGGTTTTAATCCCTCCCTGGGCGTAGATCTTTTTAAGAGCAAAATAGTATGATAGAATAAGTGACTTTAAAATCAGACTTATCTAGGTTCAAATCCCTGTTTCTGTGCTTGCTTTGGCAGCACACATACTAAAATTGGAACGATATAGCGAAGATTAGCATGGCCCCTTCGCAAGGATGACAAGCAAATTCGTGAAGCATTCCATATTAAAAAAAAAAAAATCCCTGTTTCCCTACTTACACTGTGATTCCGAGCACATCACTTAATCCCTCTCAGTCTGACTCTTCCCATCTGTAAAATGGGGATATTAACCCTGGCTTTGCAGAATCATTTTGTCAGCCAGCAGGCTAAATGGAATGTGGTTTAGAGGTGGTCAGCCAGCTTTCCAAATGGGATTCCATAAGGAAGAACAACAGAACTCTGCGGCCTCTCTTGCTCTGTGCTCTCTGGGGTCACCAGGGCACTTGTTTGCATTGTCTCCTAGTTTGAGAAACGCTAAGATGGCAATGACCCATTTAAGCCACAGGGTCTCAGTGTCCCCCGAGGGCAGTGAGCCATGCCTGCTGTCTGCCCTCTCGCCTGCTACGGGGTCTTCATTGCTCTGTGTTCCTTTGAGGAATGCCTGCTTCTCCCCACGCAGTTCTTAGCAGCCGCATGTGAATGGGGACAGAACAGGCTGGTGGCAGCTGGCACAGAGCTGGGCCAGGAGTAGTTATTACTCTGATGGCTTTCCTTTCCTCTCCCAGTCCCTCCTCCCTGGTCTCTGCTCTTCCTTGGAGGGCATGGACATTTGTCAAGACTGGGCTCTACTGAAGCCCTTGCAGAGTTACTGTGGTTTGGAGAGAAAGGCTTCCAGCAACTCTGACCCAGCAGTCAATGTTGGTAAAGCAGGGATTGCTCTCCCAAGCTGCTGGCTGAACCTCTGTGCCTCCCAGAGATGCCTGGAATTCCCCCCAGCCTGCAGCATCCTGTGACGTTCTCTCTCCCATCAACCCCGAACATCTTGCCTACTCATCAGAGGGGAAAAAAAAAGAAAAGTATCACTAAAGGGAAACAAACTGACTTCTTTGGGTCCTAAAAATGTTCCATGCCGAATCATTAATTCACTAGCCAATCAATAATTCTATGCTTTTAAAACAAGATTGATTTAAAGACTAACAATCCAGTAGAAGATGAAAAAGATGTTTATTGAGCACTTATAGTTTGCTAGGCACTGCCCTGAGCACTTTACAGATGTCACCTACCCTGCAAGGTGTGTGGAGTCGGAAGTCAGACTGTCTCAAGTTGAATTTTGGCTTTGGCATACAGTAGCCATGTGGCCTTGGGTAATTTATTATTTCACCTCTCTAAGCCTCAGTGTCCCTATCAGTTTCTTTGAAACATCAGGGAGATGTTTCCTTAATCACCCCATCTAAAGTAACACCCCGCTCCCCACCACCATCTTTCAGGGCACTATTGTTTTTAGCCACAATAAATGTTTGTCGAGAGTCCTTTCTTGCTAGGTTTGGCTACTAGTGCTGGGAACAACAGGGAACAGCTGCCCCATGAAATTCACACTCTAGTAGGGAGACACCGACAGACAAATAAGAAAACAGATAATGAATATATAAGTAATATTCTAAATATTCTAAATTCCTTTTTTACCATCTATCTCCCTCAATAAAATTACTAGCTCCTTGAGGGCAAACTCTCATCTATCTTGACTTCTGCTGAATTCCCAGTAGCTAGCATAGTGTTTAGCACGTCATATGCTTAAAGTAATGAAGTAAATAAGGTTAAAAATTTGAAAAGAATAGAGTAGACAATCTATGCTTGAAGCTGTTAGCATAGTGCCTGGAATATGGTAAACATTTAATAAGTTGGTTATTTTTCAATTAGATTCCAAAGCTGTGTTCTTAACCACTTTACCACATTGAGTCTATTATAATAATAACTATAACAATAATACTGTGTTATTGTTATTATAGACTTCCATATATCAAACTACAATTTTTAAAGTAAATTTATTTATTTATTTATTTATTGGCTGTGTTGGGTCTTTGTTGCTGCACACGGGCTTTCTCTAGTTGCTGCGAGCGGGGGCTACTCTTCATTGTGGTGCACAGGCTCCTCATTGTGGTGGCTTCTCTTGCTGCAAAGCACAGGCTCTAGGCACGTGGGCTTCCATAGTTGTGGCACTTGGGCTCAGTAGCTGTGGCTCACGGGCTCTAGAGCACAGGCTCAATAGTTGTGGCGCATGGGCTTAGTTGCTCCGTGGCATGTGGAATCTTCCCAGCGCAGGGCTCGAACCCGTGTCCCCTGCATTGGCAGGCGGATTCTTTACCACTGTGCCACCTAGGAAGTCCAAGGTAGACATTCTTAACCTTATGCACCAAATTCCTATAATAAACAGCAGACTGTGGTAAGTGCCAAAGACAATTGCAAGCAAAATGCTGTGTGATTTCAGAGGAGGAAGAGACTCATGTGGCCAGGGTGGCTAGAAGAGGTTTGATAGAGGAGAACCTCGGAGGCTGGGGGGTCTGAGCATGGAGATAGTGGGGGCGGGGGGAGCCCGAGGCAGAGGGGAAAGCCTGAGAAAGGGCACAGAAGAGTGTATGGAGTGGTGTGCTGCTCCCACTGAGGCGGAAGGTGTGGTACGTGAAGGGAATGATAGGTAGGGCCGAAAGTGGAGGGGAAAGCAGCCCTCGAATGCCAAGGGAAGAAACCTAAGTTTCATTTCATAGGCAACAGGGAGCCATTAAAGTTTTTAAGCAGAAGAATATAAAGAACCAGAATTGTGAACCTGAAGATTAATTTGGTTCTAGACTAGACGGAGAGGAAATGAGGCTGTAATCGTCAGGTGGTGAATGAGTCCCGGTTTGGGAAGGTGGTGGTGATCATGCAATGAAGAGAGCAAATGCAAGCAGCAGAATCACCTGGCTCAGGTGAGGGACGAGGGAACCAAGGTGTCAAAGCTGGCCGTGCGCTTTCACGATGCAGTGGTGGGTGCTCTTCCGATACACCTGGCACGCTACTGAGTTCAGACTCAGGTGCCTTGCTATTTCTCTAACCTGGGCAATTTTCAAAAATCCTTTCTCATGAGGGACTTAGGACTCTCTCTTACTTGAGATTGTCTCTATCTTCCGTTACCTCACGTAGCGTGTTCTCAGTAGCAAGGTGGTGTTGGTACAAGGCTGGCTTTCAAGAAATGTTGACCAAACTGAGCCAAATTGAATTGAATTATTGGTTGTGGCCACTTGTCTGGGTTGCTACCAAAGCTGATTAGAGCTTCTGCCTGCAGGAACTTAGAGACAAATGAAGCTAAAGTAAGTGGATCCCCTACCGGCTCTGAGAGGCCACACCTACCTGGGATCCAGGTGACGGAATGGCTGGTGTGGGGGGGGGTGGGGCGTAGCGAGTCGGGGGAGGTGGGTGGCTCAGCTGCTGCAGCGGCTGATCTGCGTGCACAGATGCTCACAGATGCTAGCTGGGGCCATGATGTCCAAAAATGACAGTGGTGGCATTGGAACCTATAAAAATAAAGCTACATTGCTAAATACCTTCATATGCACATGGATGTACTTATACCACATTTGGCAGATATTTGGGCGGGATGATATGACTTAAAATACAGGTTTTACATGAAATTTACTTGTGAGTGTGTGTGTGGCAGGGTTGGAGAGGTGGTTTCTGCTTGGCACCTGAAACAGATGGCAGGCATCCTACATAGCAACGGCAGCTGACACAGAAAACTGACAATGCTTTAAAACGTGAGCCGTGAACCAAAGCTCATAAGGGTAGACAATCCTAAGACTAGCTATAAATTCGTATGCAAGATTCTTCTCACAAGGGCAGCTCTGTTTAGCATGTTTCAGACAGGTTGTGGCAAGAAGTAATTTAACTGTCGTTGGTTAATGACACCAGGGATAAAGGTTTCAGGGAGTCCAGAGAAATTCATATTCCCTCTTCTGGTAATATTCCAAACACTAAAAGCAGAGTCTTCATAACCCAGCATCAACAATATATCACAAGATAACTCCTGCACTGGCCTGAAATTTTGCCCTTGTTGTTGGGTATCTTCCAGCTGCCATCCCAGATCCACTGTCTACCCTTCCTCACCGTCCTCGGCGTCCGGGAGGCTGACCTAATGGACTGCATGCACCAACTGCCTTCGCTTTGGGTTTTGTCGCGGGGGGGGGGTGTGGGTGTGTGGAGGGGACAGAAGGCTGGAGGCTGAAGTTCTCTGGCTCCTTCCCTATGGGGTTCTGTCAGGCTGGCTCCCTAGACCGAAGGTCTCGGCTCCGGCAAGACTGCCCCCTCCACCCAGTCCCCTCTGTCTCTAGGGGTCTGGTAACAGCTCCCTGCTCTTGCCTCTTCAGAACCAAGGAGCTAATCGCTAGCCCTGGTGCGCACACTGTACCTCTCCATCCATCCACCTCTGCAAATGGCTCCTTTACGAGACTCCTCTTTGAATTACCTAATTTGGGTGTGTCTTCTGTTTCTTGCTGGGGTGCTTCGGATCCACCTTATTTTTTTATAGACTCCATGACTTCATGTCCCCTCCAGGGCCTCACCTTGGAGGTTAAAAAATATGTTCTCTCTCTCTCACTACCTACCCCTGCATCCTGTGCAGGATTTCCACTCTTGTGGAGCCCCTTTCTGTACACTATTCTCCCCTTATCATGGAAGTCTCTTAGTGAGCTTTTTATATAACTCACAGGTAGATGAAGGTCATTGATTCTGATCTCTCTCTTCTTTTTCTTTCCTATAAAACAAAATCACTGGCGCTATCAGTTGGTTTTGTGTAGCTAGAACCCTATTCTAGTCTTTAATTAATTCTTAAGAGTGGATCAATCTTGTGTCCAGTGCACATTGTTCCCAGTCATTTAAAACAACATCATTGGAAAGGCTCTGCTGAGGTGGCCTTTCCATTTAAGTGTATTAACCTCTGTGCTGGTAATTCTCTGTTTGTGCCTCCCAATCCACTTTTCGTTCTTCTCCAGACTTCTGGGCTCTCCCACTTGCTGGATTCCAGTTAGGTTTGACCAATGAAAGTTACTAGTGTGAGATCAGTGTTTAGGAGGAGAAAGAGGTCGTGGTATTCATTCTCCTCACCCCCCTGCAAAGTTGCCAGGTGGCCCTCCTCTTGCTGGGCTCTGCAAACGGGTCCCTCACTTTGCCCCCTCAGTCCTAGGATGGTACCAATATCTCACGATTCTATTACCTGGGTGCTTTACTATTCCTTTCTGATCCCTTAACCCTGCCCATGCCTCTGTAAATAGTTCCTCCATTGAACGCTTTCCCGTCCACTTCAGGTGTGCCAGTTACTGAGACCTTTACTGACATAATACCTACCTTTTAATGTCATTCAGAGACTGGAAGGCTGAAGTGCAACCTATCATCCTAGGTTGGGTCTAGTTCAGAAGTCACACCTGGGATCCTAACACTTCAAACCCCAGCTATTCCTTCAAGCTCATTATAACTCACATACAATTTCCGTCGATGTGGTTTACCAAAATATAGGCTGGACTCCAGGAATAAGCTGAATTCAGAGTCCTGAACTCTCAGGCAGATACCTCCCTGAGCACAGGATTCTGAAGGAGCTACCCTTGGAGACACAGCAAGCAAACGCCTTTCTCTAGGTCTTGACCTTGGCGCCTCTTAGGTTTCCTCCTCTGAGCTAGTCCATGTATGGACCATGAGGGCCATTGTTGTCCTCCTAGCCTATGAACTCAACTAAAAGCAGACTAGGTGGTCTCCCTGGTCTGTTTCCACCAGGCTCAAATTCAGGTCTGGAGAAAGACTGGGTGACTCTTCAAATCAACATGCTTTACATGTTTGTTCAACGTCTGTTTACTGGGCTATTAATTAGGATTGACTAGAAAAAAAATTTTTTTTAAATTGCTGGACATGATTGAGATCAACTTATTTATTTTCTAGTTATGTTAGAAAAAAAGACATGTGTAGAGACCTGTGTTAACTGGATCCTTGTGAATGGACACTGGGGGCAGCTGCTTAGCAAGCCTGTCAGTTAATTCAGTCCCTGAACTTGGCTCTCTAAATATTGATGGTCAAATTGCAAAATAATTCAAGGTGAGAAGACCAGGAAAAGAAAAAGAGAGCTGTTGTCCCAGGGATATTCCCAATCCTCTCCCCAGAAGATCAGCCTCCTAGAATGGATGCCCAACTATTTCCTGTGCCTGTATCAGAAACTTCCCTGTAGGGGTGAAATGAGAGAGGAAGCCTTGAGCTCACCCGGAAGATAAAACCGGCCACAACCAGCCTTCTTGCAGCGGGCATATGAGGATAGCGCCATCTCGGACGAGGAGAATGACTTGTTGAGCATGGAAAGTAGGGACTAAGGCTGGCTTAAGTCAAATGAGCAAAGGAAGAAGGAAAGGGGCAATGGGACAAAGGCTGAGAAGTGTGTTTGTTTGTTTGTTTGTTTTTAAGGCCTCATTCTCCCTCAGCCAGTGCCGGGAGATGAGTACCGTCAGCAGGTGACCTGCAGGCTGAAGTGTTAGAGGGAAGGCGAGCAAATTAATTCAGTTACTTTGACAGCAGCTAATGTGCAGCTCTGGATTTGAGCTCCAGTCTGCTCCTTCTGCCTTAACATCTTTGTGCTCACTGAAATGTGTAATGTTGAACTCATCCACGTAGAAACGATGCATTATCTCCATGCCCCATGAAACTCAGTTTTTCGTAAAAATGGTCGCATTATTAATGATCACTTACTATTCATCTCATTGGTGGATTCCTCTTTATTCTTCTGCCCTCCCAACTGTGTCTCATAACTGGATTTTTTGACTGATCAAGACATCTTGGACCCCTGCATGGCTCGGGCCTCTTTCCGAATCCTACAAGATGCTGCAGCTTGAAAGGACCGGTAGACACCAGTCCACCGATGTTTGAGGTAGGTGCCCAAAATATGCCTCTTGCCTCGGCAGTTCAACCTGTGTCTGGAGTGGTGGAAACCCTTAGCAACAAAAGGTAAGGAAACCTCACCAACCTAGTCCATCCAGAGTGCCCACTGGATGGGAGTGCAGTGGACTGCAAATGGACTGCCCGCTGCATTGTCCAATGATCCTCCAAGGAATGAAAAGCAAGGATGACCACAAGATTTCATAAAAACACATCTCCATTTCCTTGTACTGGGCTTCTTTTCTTCTCTCCCTCATGGTTTGCTTTTTTCCCTGCCACTCCAGAGGGACTCTCTACCTTTAGCTCACCACTCTCACTACAATAAAACCTGTTCTCTCTTTCCCGAGTTCCTGCTGTTACTCTCAAGGGTCCCGCTAGTGTCTTCCCACTGCACTGTATCCTAAACTAAATACTTGGTTATTATTTTTTATAATAAGATGATAATGGTATTGTCTGAAGACAGCTTTTGCAGCACAAGGTGAGGCTGGCTCCTGATAACACATTTGTGTCTCTTAAAGTGGGTTTCCGCTAATATCCAAAGAGCTAAAAGGGATCAGAATGAAGAACAAATATTCGACAACATACCAATTTAATGGAGATCCAAAACATTCAAAAGAAACAACCAGAACTCAGCATTGCTGGGAGAGGTGACATTTGCCACAGGATAGATTTCCTGGGTCTCGTTATAAAACCTTTACAAGTAGAACCATGTCCTGTATTCACAGCCTTCTTGGATGTAAGCTGGAGTCTCCAACAACCTATAGTGTTTTTGTAAGGTCATCTCTCTCGTCTGTGACCAACAAAATCAAATATGTAAGTGAAGCACCAAAGCTTAGAGGACATTGAGTGACAGAAATGGTGTCGGTTGGTCCCTTATTTGGACCTCACATTTATGGTTCTTCTCCTCTTTCTCTGCTTCCTTCCTACTCTACCTCTGGTGACCTTCTGCCCGATACCTCTCATTTCACCTCTGTCCCTCCATATGAACCTCTCCACATCCTTGTCCCTTGATGGGCTGTGGCAATGTGTGCCCTGAGCCCTGTGCTAAGCTGTGTGGCTTCTCCCTGTGTTCTCAGTCTCTTCCCAGATCCACTCTGCCCAGCTTAATCTTCCCTCCTTCTCTGCAGCTTAGTCCTGGTTTCCTCTTGCCGGCGTCTCCAGGCAGCAATGATGGCTTCATCGTCCATTTCTTCCTCCTCCTCCCTGTCAGTGCTTCTCCGATACCTGGACTGCCGCCCTGAAGCAAACCTCCCTTCTTCTCTCTTTTCCGTCCTCTCTTTTTTTCCCTCCTCTTCAGACCTCATGAAGCTCTGGGTGAATTTCCTCTTGGCTCCAAATTCAGAAAAGTCTGACTTGGATGACTCTTCCACATCTTCCCAGTCCCTGGGTCTCGCCCAGTTCGGACGCTGTGATTCTGGGGACTCTTCCCCTTCAGAGGTCTCAGGGGTCCGGCGGAAAAAGTAGGGCTCTGGGCTTTCCTCTCGGGAGCTTGAGGTCTCACTGAACATGGACCTGGAGAATGTGTGCATCTCTCTGCCCTCCCTGGTGGAGGAAGCAGAGAACCGTGAAGTGCTTCGTACAGAGTTGCCATTGGCCTCGTTGTAGGAGGAGGTGTCCTGCTCCTCTGACCGAGATTTGGAGAACTTGTAACTGGAGGACTTAGACTCTGTCTCCCGGAGCAGGGAAGATCTGGTACATTTCCCCTTTGAGCTTCCAGACCAATCACTTTGGGGAGGAGATTTTTCTTCTGTCCTGAGGCCACTGAGCCACTTACTAATACTGCTGTCCATCTCTTTGCCAGCTCTGCTGCCACTTCCATAGCTATCAGAGACAGCCAGGGAGGAGGAGGTGTCTGTTTCTGGTTTCTGGGAATTGCTGCGGGAAGAATACCTGAAGCTCCCTATGGCACTGTCAGTGTCCTCATCCTTATCACCCGCATCATTATCATCATCTTCCTTGACCTTCTTCTTCTTGAAAAGGGAGCTGCGTTTATTGTCGGAGGCCAGCTTCTCCATTTTGTACTCGGACATCTTCTCCCTCAGCTCTGTTTGCATCTCCTTCTCCTTCCGGCCAAGCTCCTTTAGGTCAACATTGTCAGCAAAGAGGCTATAGATAGGCTTGCTGGTCCCCCTCACTTTGCTCCCAGTACTTTCAGCTTTCAAGCTCTGTGTGGTGTGGGAGGACAGCACAGACTGTGTGTCGGAGCTGGGTCTTGCCTGGCTTTGAGGCAGCAGGCAGCCGCCCAGGGAGGAGTTGCTCTGTCCACTGAGCATGGAGACTTGGTCATCCCCCAGGCAGCTGGCTGCTGGTGCCACCCTCATGCTTGCAATGGATGGCGAGCGGGACAACAGTAGCATTTCATTTTGCTTCTGGGCGAGAGTTTCACTGACTACGTTGGCAATCCAGTTCTGGATGCTGGCGATGGAAATGGTGTCTCCAGGCCCCACTGGCAGATTAGGTAGAGGTGTGGTGGGGGCGGAGGCCAAGCATCCCCCTACGTTGCTCAGGGCCTGAGAGGGATGGCAGCTGTGGCTCTGGGTGCTGAGCACCGATGCTGTGTCCCCATCAGCACTGACTGAGGGGGCTGCGGACCAGAATGCAGACAGGGGGATGCTCCCACTGGCAGCCGAGCTATCCGCCTCCCAGCTTGCCATGGACTGGCTCTCCTCCAGCGTCTGCCTGCTCCTCTCCAGCAGCTCCAGCCTCCGTTGCCTCTTCTTGGCCAAGGCCGAGTCCTCTGCTTTGCTGAACTCCACTACCTCCTCCTTGTCCTCACTGCCCACCTTCTTCTGATGTTTCAGCTTCCAGGCCTGGTAGGCTGACAGGTTGACGTCAGAGAGGTTCTTCTTCTCCCCCTCGGCCTCCTCTGCACCCTGCTCACTGCTGCCGCCTCCTGCCTCCGAGTCCTTCTTGTGGAATCCAAACTGGATTCTCTTGATCTTCCACCTTTCCAAGGGGGTGAGTTTGTCCTTGTTCCTGCTGCAGAAGTTATAGAAGGAGCTGGCCTCAGAGGACACACTCTCCTCGTCATCCTCCTGCACCCTGCTCCCCTCCTCCGAGCTCGTGTCCACCTCCTCTCTCCTGCTCTTGGCGTGGTACCTCCGGGAAGCCTCCTTCTCAATCTCCAGCAGCCTCTGGTTCCACATGTCCCAGGTGCTCTCGGTGGACACCGAGTCGGAGCGGCGCCTCCCACCTCGGTTCCGGCTGCTCATCTCCAGCTGCTGCTTCAGGACCCGGATGTCGTGGCTGCTCACGCTCTCGGAGGTGCTGCTCTCACTCAGCGTGTGCCTCCTTCTTCTCCTCACGAAGGAGCCGTCGTCGCCCTCCTCCTCCTCCTCCCTGTCCCACTTCCGGTGCCCCTCTGCCTGGTACCTCTCATTTCGGCTCTGCCACTCCCGGATGATTCGCTCCACATCCGCATCTTCGGGGTCCTCCTCAGCCCGGCCGGAGGAGGCCGAGCGCCTGTCGTCCCCGCCCTGGGGGACCTTGCCTGTGGGGAGACCCTGACCCTTCTTCCACTCCTCATAGAGTTTCTCCTCCTCCTCTTCATCGATGAGGGTGAGGGGCTTGGAGGCCCGGCTGGCCTTCCCCAAGGAGGAGCCGCTCAGGTGACTGGTGGCGTCGTCCTCCTCCTCCTCCACGGTGAGGGCATGCACCCTGGCCCCGACCGTGCTCCCGGCGTCCTCGCCCCCCTCCGCCTCCTCTTCTCCCCGCTCCTTGCCCAAGTCCTCTTCTCTCTCCTCCATTAGCTTCTCGTTAAGCTCCCGGAGCTGCTTCAGGAAGCCATCGTTGGGGTAGATGGCCCGCTTCTTGCGCACGGTCATCAAGGCCTCCAGGATGGCCATGTTGTGGAAGATCATCAGGTAGGCGACCACCAGCGCTGCTGAGCGGCTGACACCCATTTCACTGCTGACCAGGACTTTCCCTGAGAAGAAAACGTGAGAGATCGTGATGTAATAGCACTGGTTTCCCTGTCTTTTTTTAAAGAGCTGTTTTGATGTGTTGGATTGAATATGTCTCCTTTGCCTCTAATATGCATCCATGCTCAAGTCCCATGAGGCACAAGCATCATTGTCCCCACATTACAGATGTCAGACAGAGCAGTGAGGCTGCCCTGTGCTTGAGGAAACATTTTCTGCATTTTGTGAATAGGGGCAAGGAGTGGGGAGTGCGTAGGGAAAACAAGAACTAACCACTGTCCCCACTTTTGAAACACGGGAGGGCATTTCTATTTTCTCTCCACCAAAATGAGCCTCAGAGGGAGGAAAAATAAAAGAATAGGGGGAACAGGGGAGAAAGTAGAAAAGGAACAGGGCTAAGGTGAATCACAGAGAAGTAGCATCTCAGTGTTGGAAAGGACCACAAGTCACTTGAGAATTCCCTTTACAACATCCTTGATACTGGATAATCCATCATCCAGACTCTGCCAGATGCTTCCAGTGACAGGGAGCTCAGTATCTCAGACAGACAGACACACACACACATGCACACACATGCACACCTCACTCCATATTTAGGTCATTCTAACTTTTTGAAAATTCTTTCACATGTTAGGGCAAAGAATAACTTTCTGTAACAGGCATCCAGTGTTCCTACTCTGACATACTAGGGTAAATAATAAATACATCTGTACGGATCAGGTCTTCAATACAGAAATCTTTAAGAAAATCCCTATCCTATTCTTCACTAAAGTTTTGTTGATTTTTTTTCCCCTTTCCCTGGCTATTCTGGGTCTTTCAATCACTAGTCAAACATTACTTCATGTTCCATTACTATACTAGCCACTCTTCAGGTCAAATTTGAATTTATCAGTTCTATTCCTAAGGAATTTGTGTCAGTATGGAGCAAGACATTTCAGGCTTGGACTGACCCATACAGGATAAAGAGGGCCTCACCACTCTTGTGCTGGGCACCAGGCCTTCATGGATGCCATCTGAGCTTGCAGTGCAGGTGGATATATCACACAATGAACTCAAATTATCTTCTGTATCAACCAAAACCTATAAAGCTTTCTAAAAACTGCTATTAAGTCATGCCTCTCTTATCTTGTAGCATTCTTAAAGCATAAGGATAACTTTATGAATTCCTATTAATGTTTTTGGTAGATATAGCCTATTCTTATAGCCTAACAGAAGCTTTCGCAAGTCTCAACGCTACCATTCAATAGATCAGTTATTCCCTGGTCTTCACCTCTGCTTTGCCTCCTTCTTAAACATGACAAACATGCCTTCTATGCCTTCATTCTAATGACTGTTTAAAATGCACACTGGGACCACTAGAGAGATCCTCCAGGCTGTCATCAATCTATTTGCCAGCAGTCTTTGGAGATATTTGTTAAAATCAGCTAAGAGTCCTATCTCACAATATGGGATGGGGGTGACTTTTATTATTATATCTCTGCACCAGTTAAGACCATGTCTTTGTCACAGAGAAGGTCAGAGAATAAGGCAAGACTTGAGGACACCCGAGTTTCAGAGATGCTGAGACCTTATTGGCAAGGGCCAGCAGCCACCAGGGGGAGGTAAACAAACAGAATCAAAGCCACTAAAAGAGCATCTACAGATTCAATGTCTTATATCCTCCCTCCTCTAGCTCAGGGCTCAGCTGTCCCTTTTAACTGGTTGACCAGGCCACAGTTTACTACTGTTAGTACCAAAGTCACACTCCATTCCTTTGGAGGTGGTTACTAGGCCAGCTCAATTCAGGACACTTCAGGACACAGGGAGCCAGGCTTCCTTATAAGGATATCAAATACCATTAGACTCAGTGTGGTAGAGGCCAGGCTGGGGTGCCAGGATTTTCCATGCTATGTTCACTGCACCTGGGATTCCTCTGAGGAGCCTCAGGGGTAGCCTAAGGGAAAAGGGAGAGGCTGGGTGGGTCAGACTTGGGGTGGGGGGGGTCCCACCTAATTCACCCAGAGCAGTGAAAGGATTTTCTATTTTCTCTATTAGGCACACTAAGGTATAGCTTGTGTTTGACAGAATTCCAGGGGGTGCCTTTCACTTTGAAATTAAAGTAGATTTGTTTGGTTATGATGAAAACTCTCCAGCGGTAAAATGACTTGAGGGAGGTGGTCTTTTTCTCATTTGCGGTTGCCATTTTGATTAGCAGCAGAGCTGATGTGGGGGGGCCTGGAGGGGTGGTCTGTCTAGATGTGCTTAAAAATTTGAAGAGTACGGCTAGTGGAGAGAGCCCTGAACTTGAGTAAGTCTGGGTTCAAGTTCTCTCAGAGTCTCAGTATGCCTTTATATGGCAGGCATTTGTGTTGTATTCTCCCAGTTCATAATTCTCTTTTTCCTCAGATCTTTCCCCCCCTCTGCATCCCAGGGAAATGAGAAGTACTTGCCCAGAAGCCACCTCCCTTGCCACTGTGGATAGATTTTGGGTAGACAAAGCACCAGAATCTGACAAATAAATTCTCTGTCCAGGGAATGTGGAAATGGAACTGAGGCAGGACGTCAGCTGTTATTGTCTGGCCTGTGGAGGGCCGCGTTCTCTGAGGTGGAAAGAGAAAGAGAAGATGGAACCAAGAGTCCTGAGGTTGTCCAGTCCTTGTTCCAGACCATCCTGGGGCCACATTCCTGTCTCTGCATTTCTCCTTGTATTGCTATAATTAATGCCTTTGCTAGTTGTTAAGTAGTTTGACATGGTTTCTACTTACTGGCAACCAAGGGAATCTTAATTATTCCACGATGGCAGTCACTTAACCTTCCATAAGTGGGGATTTCCCAGTTTGTGAAATGTGAATAATCACAGGGGTCACTGTGATTACTATGTAAAATGCCTGGCACCAGGTGTATGTTTTGCCTTCCTCCTTGTTAAGAACTGACTCAGAAGCATCCTAGAGTGGAGAAAACCACAGAAACTAAGGCTCAGGAGGTTAATTCCAGTGATGGTGACAACTGTCTGCCCCGGGGTGGGAACTGCCCACAAAGGCAACAGCCACTGTGAGGATACCATCCTTTCCCTGCCTTGCAGGGGTGCAGAGACAAGGGAGGGTGCGGCTGAAGGCAGTTGATGGCAGCAAGGGGGAAGAGATGGTCTGCAGGATGTGCAGGCTGGGCAGGAGATAGAGACCAGCCGGTCGACCTGGCAGAGCTGATGTGCTCACCCGCAGGCCTTGCTGCACCGCTTTGGGTCGGGGGAGGGGGCGGGGGTGGGGGCCACCAGCCCTGGAGGGAGTGCTGCTGTCTCTCTCTGCCCGGGACAGGACACTTCCCAGCTCCAGCCTCTCAGCCCCTGAACGCCCAGCCCGGCGCTTGCCTGCCACCCCGCCACCCTCCGGGCAGCTTCTTGGTTCTGGGGATGCGTTTCCGCCCTGCGAGCAGCCTCACCCGCCCGGGATGCTGCGCGAGCCCCGCCGGCCGGTGGCCGCGTCTATGACTTCATTCGCTCCGCCAAGAAGGCGGCCCGACAGCACAGGGAAAAGCAGCGGAAGAAACCCCTTCTCCCTCAGATACTTGGCAGACACACCCAAGTCCACTTTTGTCAGAAGAAATACATTCTTAAAAGTAGGGGTTTTTTTTTTAAGCATTTAAAAGGAGAGAATATTATTTTATATAGATATGGACATATAACTATACATGCAAAATATGTATAAATTTGTTATAATTTAATAAAAATGTATACATATATAAACATATCTCCCTTCTGTCTCTCTCTCCTCTCTCTCTATGTGTGTGTGTGTGTGTGTGTATATATATATATATATATATGTATGTATTTTCATTAAAAGTTACCCTTCCTGGCCATTGGTGATGACAGAAAATGTTCTTCCAAGGAATCATTAATGATATTCATTATGGTAATGGCTATAACTTTTTAAACATTTATTATTTGCCTGGTTCTGTACTAAGTAAGCTCTTATATGCATTTTTACAATTTTAATCCTCACAGCAATTTTCGAAGGCTTAGATCTATTTGCTCTAGAGGTAAGGAAACTGCGGTTCCTTGTATGGAGAGAGCACAGTAAATCCCGGACTGAAGCTTGGGTGTTTAGGTACCAGATCCTGAACTCCCACTCACCTACACTGCATGGGCTACGGCCTCTCCTTGCTGAGATCCTTGTTGAGATCGGTGTCCCATCAACTGTGTTGACAGTCTCCTAACATCCCACTTGGACAACAGTGACAGCCTCAGCACTGCTCTCCTCACGCCTCCTCGCACCTCCCCACCCAGTCTTGCCTCCAAAGCCCAGGGAATGAGTTTTCCATAATGCAGGTCAGATCAAGGTGCCTTTCGACTCCCTTACCTTGGCCTTCAACTTCCTGCACAATGGGCCCCTGCCACCCTTATCTGCAAGGCTAACCCACACTCGCCTTGTGATTCCTGGATACACCAAGCTTATTCAATCTTAGGATCTTTGCACTAGCACTTCCCTGGGCCAGAAATGTTCTTCTTCCAATATTTCCATGGCTAGTTCTTCTTGTCACTCAGCTTAAATGCCCCTTCTCAGAGACGCCTTCTCAACCACTCTCGAAGGAGCTAGCCAGCTACTCCAACACATCATCCCAGTTATCGCCTCTGCTTCACACTGATCAGCATCTGATATTTTTCTTTTTCTTTATGTTTTCTTTTTAATTTTTTCCGCCTTCACTACAGTGTAAGTATCAAAGGCCAGAAGCTTTGTCTGTATCTTTCACCACAATGCCTAGAATAGCACCTGGCAGTTGTTGGGCCCTCAATAATTACTTATTGGATGAACGATGGTCCCTTCCTTTCCCCTTGTCCTAGAATGAGACAACAACCATCTTAAGACAGATGACCTCCAGACAGCAGATAACCTGGAGGTTTTCATAATATTCCTAACATCGCTCCTCCCCCTGTGGAATTCCAGAAGCTTGGAGCAGGCAGACCCCCTCACCTCTATAGGTCAGCAGGGCTTCATCCAGGAACTCAGCCGCCTTCCGGAAATGCTGGGAGATGTCCACCTCGGGGAAGTCATCGACCTCCACACCCAGGTACTGGGTCTCCAGGCCAGTGTAGAATTCAGGCCCAGTGTAGACGCCGGTGCCGTGAGCAGCATTCAGGATGTGGGTAATTCCCAGCCTCTTTAGCCTCCCCCTGTTCACAGCCACGCTCCTGAAGGGAAAGAGGCAGGGGCGTTTTTTGCCAGAGTCCGAACTAGAAAGGTGCCTTACCACCAAGATTGGATGCCTGCTTCAGCCGGGTTACGAGGGCCGCAGCTGGGTGAATACCTCTCCCTTTGCTCCCTGATGTGTCTGGGGCTCACTGAAAATGTTGTTATGAAAAGGGACCAGTGACAGCTCTGGCAAGAAAGAGAAGGGATGGGGAGCTGGGCAGGGATGGGCAGGAGAAAGAAGAGAACGAGACTGCTGTGTAAGGAAGCCTTTGATTGGCCCAGAGACCTCTAGTTAAAATTCCATGCATTTTGGATGGGCAGTTATCAAGACACAACAGTGGCAGGCAAAAATAATAATAAAATTAGGTGTGCTTCACATTGATATGGCATGCTCTATTTTTCAGAGTGCTTTCGCATGCATTATTTTATTTTATCCTAATAATAAACTTAAGAGGTAGACAGGACAACTATTGTTTTAAGGTATTATTATTCTCCCCACCCTTTAAAAAAATTGGGGTGTAGTTGCTTTACAATGTTCTGTTAGTTTCTGCTGTATAATGAAGTGAATCAACTATATGCATACATATAGCTCCTCCACATTTGAAGATTGTAAAAATGAATCAGAGAGCTGTTATGACTTGTTCAGAGAAAAAGACTCTGAACAAGAACTGGGGGTCGGGTTTCTAGTTCAGAGCTCTTTTTACTGCAGCGGAATAAGAGAAGAGGCCCTGAGGACAGGGTTGCCCAAGAAGGAGCAGTGGCCTTTAGCTGGGGATATCTGGAGATGCCCAGGGTCCCTGTTGATCATGATGTGATGTTTCTGAGTCTACAGAGCTAATTAGGGATTGCTCAGGACGTGGTGCTCAGCTCTGGGAATCAGGTCCTAGACAACTGATTACACCATGGTAGAGTACAAGACCCAGTGTCCAAAGCTGTTTTCCCTACTGCCTGCCCCAGGGACCCCAAATCCCTTCCTTGCATATATAGGTATATATGGGTAATTACATTGGGAAAAGAGCTCATTAAATAGCCAGTAGATCGGCAAGAGTGAATTTCACAAACCAGCCTACTGCTACCACTTATGCACTGACAAGACCATGACGAAAGAACAGGATGTGAGTGAGTTGTTTTGGGTTTTGGTCTGGAAACCACTGATAAACTTTTGAAAAATAACATTTTTTTCTGATTATACAAACAACACATGTTTACTGTAGGAAATCTGTACAATTCAAAATGAAAATCACTTACAGAACCACCTCCTAGGGAGAAGTACTATAACCTTTTGATAGCATTTGTTTCTAATTTGTTGTCTGTGTAAAAGCATAGACACACACACTATATCAATTAGCATCATATTGTATATATATTGTTTTGTAATCTATTTATCCTCTTAATATATTGTGGACATTTTCATAAACTGGTAAATACATATAACACCAGTCTTGTCAATGGCTCTGAATGTCCCATTATGTGGTTGTTATGGATGTTATGGGATGATGGTGATAGTGAAGTGTGTCTGGCAAGACTCTGGACAAGAAAGGAGCCCCTGAGAAGGGATCTGGCGGGGCCAGGCTCTGACGGAGAGCTCTTGGCAGGAGTGTGGAGGATGGGCAATCATGCGGGCATTTTTGTCTGGGAATCTCTGCGTGCAGGTGGGTGGGCAGGACCTTTCTCCAAGGCTGGGGCTGGGAGAGTGGTCAGGCAGCATAAGTTTTCTGGATGGAGCTACTGGAGCCTTTGGTCAAAGTTGGGAAAATTTTGTCTCTCTCAGGTACTACCCAGAGGCATAGGACAAAGGGTGATGACCCCAGCTGTAAGACTTACTTCTCTGCTATGAAGACGTTGGGCCAGACCTCATCCACCTCATTCCAGGGGGCCTCTTGGCGGTCTTGGACCAAGGCCCGCTGTAGGTCCAGGATGCAGGGAGTGTTGTACAGGCTGGTGTCGTCCATCTTCTCCCTGACGCGGTTGTACAGGTCCTCCACCAGCAGCTGCTCAGCGGACTCCAGCATGCCTGGACACTCTGCCTCATCTCTGACCCCGCGAGGCTTGAGTTCTAGGGGGACAGGAAACATTCTCATCAAAGAGTAGGAGCACCACGGCCTTCCCCGCTCCTTGCGAGAATCCCCTCTCAGCCCATTTGTTGCCAGGACTCTGGTTATGGGCTGAATGCCAGAAGAATCTGACCTGCCAGGAAGGACTTAGTGGGGGCCTGGGGGATCCTGTGTTGGCTTGGACACCTGTGGTCAGGATGAGCCGCGGCACAGGTGTACTAGGGTGGGAGAAAGGGCATCCGTTTCCCTCATTTCCTCCCATATGTCTCTAAATCTGGCTTATAATTTCTTAGACTGAGGTCCTTAAGTAGCTGGTATATGTCCAATTTATACTTGTAAATCCCCCAGTGACCCACACAAAATAAATGCTTAGAAGCATTTACCAAATGAATACATAGCATTCCTTCGTAATATAATTCATTCTGTTAGTTTGACTCCTTTACATACGGAAGGCAGATCACTCTGGGAAATGTAAAACTTTTCACTTATGTTAGGTCACCTTCTAATACACCTTTAATTTACTTATTTCATTTATTGTCTGTCCCCCTCACTAGAGTGTAGGCGCCTGTGACCCTCAACCTCCCAGCTCTCTGGCGGGTGACAAAAGTTTGCTGTGAGCTCCGATGCCAGTCCCAAAGCAGCACTCAAGCCCTTTCTGACAACAGCCCAGAAAAGCTCAGATTTCGAAAGAATTCAAATTCTATTCACCTGCCTCGCGAGTGAAACTTTATCTTCTCCTCCTAATGTATTTGCTCCCAAATTATCAAATTTGGAGGAAAGTGAGATTTTTTCCTTTCTCTAAAAAGGTATACAAGAGAGCAAAACCTTTCCTTCCACTTTGTAGCCCAAAAATACTGAGTAGAGAGAAGGAAAAAAGAGGGTAAATAGGAAAGGCGTGTCCTCTATATTGGCCATAGCCTCTTGAGGGCACCACCTCTTTCCCACGTGGGTGAAGAGTGCAGCCACATTTGGCAAATAGACATGGCCCCGCCCTTCATGGAATGAGCAGGTGTCTGTAAGCCGGGCTTGCTGCTCAAGATCTGTGGGTCCAGGAGTCCTAGGTTCTGCCCAGGGCTGAGGACTTCATTTCCCTAAAACTCCCCTCTCTTCTCTTCCCTCCTCTAACCACCTGATGGGCCCCCACGTCCCCGCACAGGTCTCAGCTTTAAATGTTCTTTGATCTCTGTTTCAAAAGCAGGAAGAAGAAAACCTCTGCAATCCCAGTGCCCTATTTTGTTTAAAAATAGACGAAGCGTTCCTATTTTCTCCACCACTCTTGGCTCTCCTGGGGTCTTACATGGCAAATGTAAAAGCCCCTCTCTTTCCCTCTCCTACTTAGATATCTTTCCTCTACTACATGGAAAAAAGAATAAAACTCCCCACTGCCTCATTAAAACATACAGTGATGTCTTCCTCGGCTATTTATACAGCAGGTTATTGTTTTGATTTCTTCCTCTTCCTGTTTAAAAACAAATGTTCCAGCCCCTCATCTCCACTGGGAGCTCCTACTTTCCCTAGGTCTCTGGTCCACACCTCAGCCGCATCAATTCCTCCCATTTATTTTTACTCCCTGAGGCTCCTTCAGCAGATATTAAAGCCCAGACATTTCTCCTCTGCACTCTCAGATGTGTGGCATATACAGGCTTTCCTGAAACTGGAGGGTCCTTTGACATCCATTTTTACCCCTCTAATCACTACTGAGTAGTGTGATGTTTTGAAGTATCACTTGGTACATGTTCCCTTTTTTTCTGTAATTTATTCTTTTTTTTCCCATCTTTTATAGGTTTATTGGTCCATTACTTTAAGTTAATGGAGGTAAAGAAAACTTTTTTAAATTTACAAGCTATTAGTTTATCAAGCAATACAAATTATTTTGTTTACCTTGAAATGTAATACTAATCCCATAGTAAACAAAGGACAGAATTTTTTATACACAGATATATGAAAAAAAGTGGACAAAAACCTCATGCCAGCATCAAAAATGCAAAAAGAACTTTTTTTTTATAATTTCTGGGTTCTGTAACAAAAGGAAAAAAAAAAGGTGACTTTTTTTTAAAGTTTGGTAGTTTCATGAAACAAAGACTTTGATCTGTAAATAAATCACTTTCTCGTCTATAACACATTCTCAAGCACATTTCTTTTTTCACAGCTTTTGATTTGGCTTAATGGCAGCATGGAGACAAGAGAACACGTTTACAAGGAGGACTTTATCAATACCTCAGGGTTTTCCTTTTAAATTTTTAAACGTAAATTTTTCAACAGAATGTAAAGAATGGTTTCTAAAATAAAAACCGTCTATCATTTGGACATAACCTAAGCAAAAGTGTTTTTTTTTTTCCCAGCAGTTAAAATACAAGTTAGAAAGTTTGTTGGCAATTTATTTCATGGGAATATATCAGACGTACATCATGTCTGAACACATTCCCGACACACGGACATCAAGGGAACAGTCACACGAGTACAACGGACAGGCTGCTAGGACAGGACCAAAACTTCAGGGGTGCCCAGGGGAACGGTGCTGACCGCTGAGAGCTGCTGGTTTGGTATTCGATGAGGGCCCAGCTGACAGGGGCCTCGGTTTATCCCACCGAGTCACGTTTTTGTTTGCAATGTACCTTCCCCCCTCATTTCCCCACTGGGGAACAAGCGATGCCCCTTCCCTCCTTCCAGCATCATTTGTGACTGGAGGGATGGTCCGAGACTGTGAGCCAGCCTGTCACACAGAGGTGTTGGCAGGTGTTACCTGCTCACATCTGGCCTACAGGGAGCCCAGGATCACGTGGTGAGAGGGCAGTGCTGTCCGGAGAGGCACACGTGTGATACCCAATCACTGGTTTTAATAGTAAAAGCTCCAAGACAAAGGACTAAATTATGTGAGTCAATACCATATGTTTTATGTTTTCGGCATTTCAACCTGTAGAGAATTTCTATGTGAAAATATGCTGCTCTGAGGCCCCCACAGTATCTTTTAAAAAACTGTTCTGCAGAATCGGGGTAAACAGTTGCTATTGTCATAAACTATAGAGTTCTCTGTATCTATGTGATTTGTCGATTCTGATATCATAATATCCTTTACAATTAAAAATGTGCCAAGGCACTAAATTAATCTTTCATACTTTGAAACAACAACACCCAAAAAAGGTTTTGTGGTCCCTGTGTTTCCTTACATTATCAAAAATATCATTTGGCAATAGTGATACTTTCTCCTCCCAAAAGGCAGCCCTAATTATGAACCTCACTTTTTTTGCTTGTTTCTTTAAGAGGAATGAAGACTGGCTACGTTAGGCCTCAAGTCTTTAAACTGAACAACTGATTACATCTCTGAAAACCCTTTCTATCCAGAATCTAAAAAACCGTAGTTGAAGAATAAGGCATATTAGCATTGACAACTTCTCCAAAAGTAGAGTTAGGCTTTTAACAGTCTGTGGCACTTCTAAAAGTCTGGATTTGTTGATTTTCAAGTGCTAGAAACACAGAATATTTATGAATGAGACAAGTATCTTACTGGTTTGGTAGTTATTTTTTCAAAGCACTTATTTACAGGCTGTCTACAGTAGCAAAAACTACTTGGATAACATTTTTTTTTTTTGTCATACAGAAAGGATTAGACAGTCACACCCAGACAGCATTTCAAACACATATGATTAAGAAAGAACAGTCACATCCCCTGTAACAGCCCCCCAACCAAACCTTTTCTAATGTAGGCAGCCCTGTGCACACTCTGATCTGTGCAACTATGGGGAGACCAGATTCCTTAACACAGAAAGCTAACCACTTACTGGGTGCGTTGATGAAAAATCAGGTTCCTGGTTTATTCACGGAATTAAAAAACCACAGAGGTAAACAACTTCCAACACACCCAGCTCAATCTGTAGGTCTGGCCTGGGGGATGGCAGGTAAATTTGAGGGAAATGCCGTCTCAATAGAGAAAACACAGTAAGTGAGAGGGCGTGTTCAATCTGGTGGTACCTTGAGGACTCTTGAGAGTGAGAAGGTAGACCCAAATTCCCAGCATAATTTTGTAGACAGGAATGGCCAAAGCAGTGTTGCTCCAGCCTTATGATGAGATTACTCAGTGTCCACAGACCTTGAACGTAGGTGTCTGGGAAGGCGGGGATCAGGACTGGTGTGCCCCACCCTGACCGCAGGCAGACCTGTGTTGGCCTCATCTGTTTGGGTCCTGGGAGGGGTCAAAACTGGGCTCTACGCTGGTTGCTCTAAATGGCGTTTCTTCTCAGAAGACGGGCTGCTCGGGAACTGGCTCTCCCTCCACGCTCCCCAGCTCAGGACACAGGGCAGAGAATGACTCTTGTGCAACCCAATGAATAGCATCAAAACAGAACCTGGTGCCCATGATTTCAATGCTATAAACGGCAGGGCCAAGTCACACAACCTCTGGGTGCTTCTTAGGCTGATACCGTCCCAAGAGACCACCACGTGGCATTGTGCCCTTCTCTGAACAGAACTGCCTGTCATCCCAATACAAATGGCAGCCTCACAAGAAACGAGCAGGAGGTGTGCATTTAATTCCCTTGTGTGGACAGCGACCAAGAAAACACATTCAAGTCAACAACATGTAGGATGCACTCTGGGTGTGGCTGAAATTTGGCATGAAGACAACCTTAGGTTACATTTACCACCACCCCCAGAATTGTGCTGGTTTTGTCACTTCAGCTAAAGACAGGTGTGTGGTGGGTTCAATGAGCAGCACAGTAAAATATGAGCCCGTCACGTCCATAATCGCACTTATCTGAGGTCACCAGGAATCATCGTTAAATCTTAAAAAAATGATAAAACCCAACCCTGAATCTGGCTCGAGCAGGAGCAGTGGTTCCTTGCTTTGAGCAGAGTAGCCTACAGTCTTCTTGGAGATCCGGCACGTGCTAAGGACAAGCAGTGTCCGTTATTTGCTGCAAATCGCAACTGCGCTCTCTTCAACCTCATCTGCATCTGAGATCTGCTCAATTTCTAGGAATTCTCTCTTCTGCCCTCGCCTGGATTTCTAACCCAGATGAATGGAACCTTCGACTTCCCCGGCCCAGGGACAGTCAACAGGGGTGACTTTCCACTCCACTGCCACGTGCTCAGGTCTCAACCTGTCCACGTGTGTCTGCCTGAGGTAAAACACATCCTCAAGCAAAAATCGCCTGGAAAATAAATATAAGAGAGGCGTCAGTGATCTCAGCACCACGACTTTGTGGAGCCAAGAATAATGGGGTGACGAAACCTCTACGAGGCAGTCTGGCACAGAAGTCTCCGGGTTGTGCTTCTCACAGAGAATCACCTCCGTGCTGATGGAGATGAGGAGGTGACTGCTTGGGTCTGTGAGGGAGCCATGGGGGTGGGAAGGGCTAGAGGGCTTCCTCCACTGCCTACTTTCCCTTGCCTTCTTGGCCAGCCTCCTCACCACATCAAATGCCGGCCAGAAGTGAGGGACAAAGGTCCTTTTTCTGGAAAGACCATTTCTCCAAGGAAGGCTGCAAGATACCCTGGTCCTCCAAGCTCTGCTATCAATGGCATGCTGGAGGTCTGTTTGCCTTGTTCCAGCTCTCTCTGGGGTCTTAAAGCACAGGCACATCACAGGGGACCAAACAAACAGAGAAAGACAAAAGCCCAAGATGCCTGCATCCCATCAGAACCAGTCTTCTGCCTCCAATAATGCAAGGGGATGACTGTGTACCCTGCCCCTTTCCCCATATGTCCCAGCGAGGAACCTGATGGTTTTTTGTTTTTTTTTTTTTGAAGGGCTGCCTTCTTGCCCAACTAACCTTCCACAGGAATGTCCCTGGACTTTGGAAACTAGCAGCAGACTAGAGTCTGATCTTCCTATAACTCTTTCCACAGCTCTTTCCAAGCATTTGTCACACTGGACAACATTTTTAAAGCATATGTTCCACCAGGCAAGACTTCACACATTCCCAAAGATGAGCATTCGTCTCTGGGTCAGTCTAGCGTCTTCTGCCAAACATCCATAAAAGGCCATCAACCCAGCATCAGATAGATACATGCCCCGATTCTACCAGCAAGCTGTCAGGCTAGACCCGGACATCCACACCCACACCAACAGGATGGTTTAGAGGCAGAATGAAACACTGAATCACAACTTGGGGTCCATGGACTTTTCTTACCCTTCTGCTTCAATGCTTCATCTCTAATTGTACCAAATGGAAAATTCACATCACAGGATTTTAGGATGGCACGAATGGGGTCTAAGAGCGCACACAAGTACCAATTGATATACAAATTATCACTTAAACTGCAACTTTTTTATTGTAATTATTGTAATTTATTCTTTTGTTTTCTTCCCCCACCACCCTTCAGCCACTCATACTAATGAAACTGAGGCTTAATGCCTAGATAAGACTTAGGATAAAAAAAGGCATTGCTCAGCTTCAGGTCTCAGTATAAATGTTGAATGTCCCTAGCATCCCATAGACCAGAAAGTGAAGCTTTCAAAGAGAGGACATGGTTTTCTCACAGCCCCTAAAGCTGGACTCTTACTTATCAAGAGCCAAAGCCTGGAGAGTGGCACAGGGAGTAGCCACAAAGCAAGGATGATGCAGGATAGAAGGTTCAGGAGATTCCCAACCACACAGAGCAAAAAAGAACTTCCAGAGTTAGGGTGATGCTGGGAGCAGTTTAGAAAAAACTGGACTGGGGTCAAGACGCCTTGGCCTGGCTTGGAGCAAGGTAACAGTGACCCCAGGTAGGGTGATAAAAGAAAACAGAAAAAAGTAGTTCTTTGAGAAGATGGGGCCTCCTAGGGTTCCCAGATCAACAAGCAACATCAGATAAAATGTCTCATTGCTCATGAGGTGTACAGGAGATTCAGATGTCCTTGGGGATGCTGGTGGGGACCCACAGGGCGAAGGGACTGAGAAACACCTGGGGTTACATGGAGAAGGAGTAGCCTGTGTGTTTCTCATCACTAGGGAAGTGAGCATGGCCACCAGCTGTGGATGCCAGATTAAGCCCAAAGGCCAGGTGGGCCCTGTGTCATTAACAGGATGGTCTTATTTCACCCCACCCATCAGAAGTGACAGAGACACCAAAGGCAAAGGGAGGATAAAGGAGAGGAATGAAATTGTGAAAGATTATTTGCCCAAAATTGATTAGGAAAAAAAATACATCCAATCGGGTTGTGTATCCTTGAATGAAACATAGTGCGTTTTCCGCTCTAAAATTTTTTTTGTAAACATTAACATCTTTTGCCACCCCATCTTTCCTCGCCTCTTCCCCATTCATTCTTCAGTTTGAAAACCATCTTTAATCACTAGTGGAAATGCAGGTTTAAATCTAGACATCGTTTTGAACAGAACTCTCTGGGGATGCTCCTTGCCATTTCTTGGACTCTCAGGTCTGCATCTCTAGCATAAGCCATCCCAGGATCCCTGAGGTTAACTGAAAAACTAAATGAGGGGCCATAGGGGTAGACTGGAGCTGCCTCCCTGGCTGTTGACTAGAGAACTGTTCACATTGAGGCATAGTAATTTCCACCTCTGTCCCGTGAAGGTTGATGATGAGGGGTTGGAGGAACTGCCTTCTTTGGATCTGCTCCTCTTAATGGGATGGGAAGCATGTGAGAAGCACATGACACCTTCCAATGGGCCCCTTCCGAGGGTCTCCAGATGACCCATGGGCTCCCCCTTCTCCCACCCAGAGTCTGAGAACATCACCTTCATTGATGATCTGTTTAGCTGCAACAGCTGAGGAGAGGTGAATGGGATCCATGAAAATACTTTCCGTTTCTGCATCTGAGACCATTGAGTACCTGAAAGAAGAGGATATTCACGTGAGATAACTCTGGGCAGCATCTGAATCAGAGGCAATCGTTTTAGACAAGAAACCTAGATCTGATTATAGCCAGAGTGGAAAACAACGAGATAAAGGGAACGCCTTCCTAACTTTAGGGAACCTGAGGATGCAGAACCCTGAGTATGCTATGGCTTAGTCACCTATTTTTAGACCAGCGTTGGCACCTATGTGAGTTGATGTTTAATGACATGGTAGCCTGGGTTGTGGAAGGAAGAGACTGGGGAGAACTCACACTGATGTGGCTTCACTTTCTCTGTGTGTTTCCACCCTTGGATGTACTGCTGCTCCTTTTTCTTTTCTTGTCCCTGCTCTTCTGTTATCAATACTATAGGATGTCCCTGTTTCTTTTCTTGTCCCTGCTCTTCTGTTATCAATACTATAGGATGTCCCTAACTGTGCTTCCACCAGGGTTCTGCGGGATTGGTGGGCTGGGTAGGCTGCCACCATTCCCTCCCTGCCCCATATCTTCTCCGTGCTTTAAGCGCATGGGTTGATGATGAAGGGCTGGCACAGCACCGAGGGAAATGTGAAGATGTGCTCAACTGCACAGTCCTGGTTCTGAACACAAGAAATCCAGGATCAGCCTAAGCCCAGGGATGCAATACAGTAACTTAGGTAAATCTCAATTTCCCGGAAAGAATTCAGGAGAGGTGTCCGAAGGGATCTTTGAGGAACAAGGTGAATCAAGAGCAAAAACAAGGGTTAGGACCATCCTACAGTGGTGGGTGCCCTCCTCCCTAGTGGATTCACCTCTTTTCCCGGTGTCATGATGAGCTTTGGGTCTTTTTTTGCATAGTCTTTCCTTTCTATCCAGAGAGAATTTTAAAAAAGCAAGAGGACTTAATGGATACCATTTTTTTCCCACAAAAATTCCATCATGCCTCATTTGTTTTATAGTCAAACCCTCCCTGCACCTTATCTCCTAGCAATCACTGATCTGTTTTCTTTCCCTACAGTGTGGCCTTTTCCAGAAGGTTCATTAAATAGAATAATACAGTAGTCTTCTGGATCTGGCTTATTTCCCTTAGCAAAATGCATCTGAGTCATCTATTCTATTGCAGGAGTCAATGATCTGTTCCTTCTTATTGCTAAATGACATTCCATTTCTTAGGCACCTCAGGCAATTGCTGCCATCACTGTCACATTGCCCTGAGTCAGGACTGGGTATTCCAGAAGAAAACAAGGTAGACACACTGCTGATTTGGTAGTACTTTGGATTCTGGTTTTCTTCCTCAATCTGCCTGCTACTATTTACTTTTCAGAGTCCTCAAACAGCTGCTGTATCCTTCTGTCTGGGATTTATAAGGGTAATCATGGGAGAGTCCAGGTGGAGGGTGTGTTTGCCATCTTGCCCAGAACTAGACACTTGCCCATTATCTTTTTGCTTTTAAAGGTCTGAAGTCAATGTGTTTCCTGGTCCTTGTAATTGACCTATTTTACCTCTGTGGAAACCTGTAGGATTGTTTTTGGTTTGCAGTGTTTAGAAGTTTCCCAGTGATGTTCCTTGGTCTATGTTCATTCACTGTGTTGGGTATGGGTACCATTTTTGTTTTAAGATTTTTTCTTTTTTTTGATGTGGACCATTTTAAAGTCTTTATTGAGTTTGTTATGACATTGCTTCTGTTTTATGTTCTGGTTTTTTGGCCATGAGGCCTGTGGGATCTCAGCTCCCAGACCAGGGATCGAACCTGCACCCCCTGTATTGGAAGGTGAAGTTTTGACCACTGGACCACTAGGGAAGTTCCTGGATTCCATTTTTGAGTGCCTTTTATGAATTTAATCCTGACAAAACCCTCACAAAGTAGGTATTATTATTCCAGCTTTAATGTAAGGAACCTGTGGCTCAGAGAGGTTAACAGAATTGCCCAAGACAGTAAATAAGTGCCAGGGCTAAGTTGCAAACATAGAGCAATCCTGCTCTGAGTCCAGTCTTCTCTCCACACAATATACTGATACCATTTTGATTGGAAGGGGGAGGTGAGTTGGTTGGTGGAAGAACCCCCAGCTGGATCCCAAGGCCCAACATAGATTTTGACACAGGAAAGTACTTAAAGAATACTTATTGAAAGCATGAATAGGTGGGTGGGTGGATGGATGGGTGGATGGATGGATGGATGGATGGATGGATGGATGGATGGATTGGGTTGAGTTGAGCTGAGTCCAGCTGAACTGATTGGACCTTTGTGCTAAGACAAGTTTGGTTGAATTGATTAGCAGAATAATTCCCTCGTAGTAGATATCCACATCAGATTTCCCCCTTGGGAGAATGATGTGATCAGAGCCAGCGAGGCTATGAAGAAAGAAATGTCTTTGACAGAAAAAAGGAGCAGCCTGTAACTCTATCCAGGATGTGGCTAGACCTGCCCATGCAGGGCAGCATGATGTAGCATCATCATTGGTAGTTCCTGACGGATTTCCAAGAGCAGTTGTGTCAGATCATTCCTGATCTAGCCCAAGGACTCCTTGTGACCAGAAGCTGCATTTTGAAATAAACATGACTGGTGAGTGAGGGTGAATTAAGGGTGAGGTTTGTGAGATATTATCCTTGGATGCAAGAACTAGAGAGGTTTTTAGAGATCTGGTTGCTTGGTAAAGGTAATAAAGAATAGAACACCTGGTGGGGGTGTACACAAGCTCTGTAGAGGTACAGATTAGGGAGTCATTTATCCCTGTACCTCCAGCACATGGAAGATGAGTAACCAGGCAGGATTTGATGACTGAATAGAATGTGAGTGGACAGATGGGTAGATGGCTGGCTGGATAAATGGATAGAATTTGCTAGGCACTGGGCAAGGGGTCCACATACCACCTTGGGGATCAAACCTAATTGCCTCCAAGGCCCTGCAGTCTCTGGTCCCTGTCTACTCTCCAGTCCCTGTCTACTCTCCAGTCTCAGCTTGCACTGGCTTCCCTCAACCTCATTCCTTTCCAGTACACTGGTCTCCTTTGGCTTCCCATCCTCACCAAATTTCCTTTTGCCCAGGCACTTTGCCAAAGCCCATTTCCAATGCCTGGATGATCAGTCCTCCTCCCTCCTCACCGATCTTTCAGATATTAGTTCAATCATCATCTCTTTAGGGAAGTCTTCCCTGATCTCCACCTCTCATTGAACCATACACCTTTCCTTTATGGCATTTCTATTTGGTGTAACTTTACATTTATTTATGAAATAATTTGATAAATTCTGTTTCCTATATGAGACCATACTCTTTATGAGACAGAGGCCACACCTTCTTTATTAAACTCATTAAACCATGTCTGTGGCAAAATAGACTTAGGACTATTAGGGTATTTTGTGAGCTGTTGGGCTCCCAGAACCTAGCTTAATATCTGCTTAATAGATATTTTCTGATTCTCTGAATTTGTCCTCAGCACAGTGCCATATTTCAGAGAATGTGGCAGGTACAACAATTACAACACAAGAGTACTTATCAAGTATTTGCTACTGATGCCAGCAGCAAGCCCAGAA
This sequence comes from Hippopotamus amphibius kiboko, assembly GCF_030028045.1. Classification (NCBI taxonomy): domain Eukaryota; kingdom Metazoa; phylum Chordata; class Mammalia; order Artiodactyla; family Hippopotamidae; genus Hippopotamus; species Hippopotamus amphibius. Next base: position 138,229,868 of record NC_080188.1, on the reverse strand, counting down.
GCAGATCCAGGGTCCTGGCTGTATTCTGTCCATGCTCACTCTCTGCCCTTCTGAGGCCCACATATATACAATCTCGGAGGCCTATACTGGCAATTAGGAATTTTTTCTTATGGCGAATTAAATGTGGTCCCAGATCTGCGACACTCCTCACATAGATGTTGGGTCTATGTCCATTTCCCTTGAATCTGAGCGGTCTCTGTGACGGCTCTCACAATAGAATATGGTGGTGACACTGCCAGTGTCTGAATCTGAGCATTAAGGGCAGCTCCCCCTTCCTGGGTGTTGGCGCTCTCTCTTCAGAAGCCCTGAGCTGCCACATTAGAAGCAAGATGACCCCAGCCACCCCAAGGCCGCCAAGCGGGAGAGGCCATTGGTCCACACTCCCTGCCAAGCTCCCAGCCAACAGTCAGCCACGTGGGGGAACCTCTTAGAGGGGCATCCTTCACCCCTCGGGCCACTCTAGTTGACACCATGTGAAACACAGACACGCTGCTCTGTCCTGCGCAAATTCCTACCCACAAAGACGGGAGCAAAATAAAATCATTGTCTTAAGACATTACGTTTCGGGGTGATTTGTTAGGCTGCGGTAGCTTAGCACTATTGCAAGGGCTAAGAAGTGAATTCTGAGCAAATGCTAAGGCACTCTTCCCCCGATAGTAATACAGAACTTAGTAAATATCAGTGACTGAGCTCAATTTGTCACAGTTGGGAGGTAACAACAAAATAATACCAATATGAAAGTGAGCCCCAGAGCTCTGCCAGACCCTGGGGATATCCTGGGCCCAGGATTCAGGACAGTCTCAGTTTTAAAATATCAACGTTTCATGAAACTAGAGTCAGAGCCTTAAACTTTGTATAAATGTCAGAGCCTTAAACTTTGTATAAATGTGAATCACATTTCCATTTCAACAATATTTATTAAGGGAGTTTTATTTTTTTATTAATAGTTAATATTATTTATACTACTATTAATAAAATATTGGGTTGTCCAAAATGTTTCTTCAGGTTTTTCTGTAAATCTTCAGGTTTTTCTGTAAATCAGCTCAAGTAATTATTTTGTTTGTTAAGGATCAGCATTATTTAAAAATGAGGTTTGGGGTGGAAATCAAAACAAAACCCTGAAAGGGTATTTAACCAAAAGCTCTCAGGTTGCTATGGGGATGATAAGGCCTTCCTCCTGGCCTGGCACCTCAGTTCTCCCAGAGGTCAGTTTCCTTTGTTCCTCTGCAGGCCTCCAGGGCTCTGCATTCTGGGGAGGTTACAGGTGCAAACTGAACAGAGATACAGGAGAAGTCCTCACCTGTCAGGTGTGCAGAAAGACCTGGACCAGGAACCCAGTGGGTAGTGGCCCCCTGGACCCCCGCCTGGTACTATCTCTCTGTGAGCCTTTGATCCTGCCATTTTCCCTAAGCCACGTTGACTTCAGATTGTGTGGGTTTGGTTTCACATGACAAATACCGGGAACTGACAACCTGTCCTGAATATACCTAAACTCTGAGGCTGTACGTTTGATAGGGGAGAATTTGAAATTAAAATCTGAAAAGAGAAATGACGGGGAAACATCCTTCCTTCTTGTTGGTGGAAGAAGGAAGCTCATGAGTCAGTGAATCAGAGAAATCATGTTTGAAGATTACCCAGTACACTTTTGAGAAGTTGGAGGTTTTATGATTGAGAAAAAGAGGGGGATTAAGATCAGATTCCCTCCCCAACCCCACAATGCATCTGTTTTGGCTGCTGATGCAAAAATGCGAGCAATAGTAAACTCAGCTCTGCATCCTCCAGGGTTGAAGGTAGGATGTAAATCCCAAGCAGTTTTATGAGTTAACCTGTTATGAAAGGAAGAGATGTAAACCTAACAGTCCGAAGACTGTTTTGCCAGAGATGCGGTTTACCGAGTCTAATAAAGAAGGTGTGGGGGTAGGACCTGAGAGGAGGGCAGTGTCCCAGCAGCACTGAGAAGCCGCTCTTGTTTTCCACTGAGAAGCAGGATTGCAGAGAAAGAGAGGAGGAATGAGGGTGAGATCTGGACAAGGGGCCCTGTTTATATTTGCCAGGTGAGTGAGACAGCGGCCCTAGAGGTTCTGATTTATGACCATGTCTGTGCCTCCACTTGCATACCTGAGATGGAGTGTGATGACACACTGTGACTGGAAAGCAGCAAGGGCCGGCTGTTCAAAAAGAGCGGCAGGGGAAGAGAGGCTCTAGGATCGATAAACACCTCATCATAGGATCAGGAAGCAGCAGCTAAAAAGCCTTGAGGGTGAATTGAAGAGAAACAATAAAGCAGAGTTTGATGGACTTCCTAACCAAGAGCAGAGATGGGGGCAGCTTTCTTTAAACCTGTGTTTTTCAAAATTGCAGACTGTGACCCATTAGTGTATCATAAAATCATGGGTTGTGCCTAGCCTCTGGAAAAAAAAAAAGGAAAAAAATAAAATAAAATAAAATAGAGTATAGCACCATCCATTGTAAAGATAGGTATAATTTTGTGAAAACTTTTTAAAATTTACATGTACCTATATGCATATGCTCTGAGTAAATGGTATGTCCCACTGAGGATTACAGTTGGCAAAGTTTGAAAGCCAGCTCTTTAAGCCAATTGCCAGGTTGTCAAGACCCAGAATGGAGTGGAATTTGGGTCCTTCAACCGAGACCCCCTGACAGCTGATCACTTCCTTTCTGTGAGTCCCTTGGAAATGAAATGGAGGCGGAGGCCCAGGAGGGGGTGTCTTTCTTGATTTGGCTTTTGCAAAAGAGGAACAGGTTTCTGAGCTTCCAAAAAAGTGACCGCACAGGCAAAGTTCAGGCTCCAAGGAAGGAGAGAAGTCAGTAAAGCAAATTGATTTTTAGCAAACTGCTTCCAGCAGGTATCATGAAAGAGCCAAGGCAGAAAAATTTCATGGAAAAAAGAAATATAAAAGAGAAAGGGTGTATGCAAGGAGCCATTTGCTAAGGACACATGATGAGGACACACAGACCTGACACTCCGTGTTCCCATCTCCTGCCCCACCGCCACCACCAGGCATGCAGACCTCATGGTAAGAAAGGCAAGCAGAGCACAGCTCAGGTTCTTTGCTGGAAATGGAGGGGAAAATGCCACCAAGAGAGATGGCCTGACCAAATCACTGAGGAGTTCTCAACCACTGCAAAGGCCTGAAAAATTCAGATCCAAAGCCAGAGTAAGAATTGGATTTTTGACTTAGAAAGAAATAAAGGAAAACAAAAATATTCTTCAAGTCAGAATAAGAGAAGGATAAAGAAGTCTGATCCTTTATTTGGAAAGGAAGAGAAAACTGGTCATAGCTGAGGAGGAGCAGAAAGGGCAGTAGTAGGCTCTAGACCACCTGTGTGGGAGGGCTTGGGGGCAGCGGTCTCCTGTAAGGGAGGGATGGGCTTGTCTTGAGGTTGGTTTGCATCACAAGCACACCATTGTTTTAAACTGTGCTCACCTGGGTCACTGGGGACGTCTGATGGAGGTTATGGACAGGGTGAAGGCCCCACCAAGTTGTCCCACTGGATAGGGGTTTTACATTTTAATGTTAACTCATGAGTTAGCTCGGGAAATTTGCCTAGCAGGGAGATGGATGAATCTCTAGCTGCAGGCTTTCCTCCAGAGAGAGTGACTCACAGCCGCTAGGGTTGAATTTAAGGCATTTGAGGTCAATGCCTAAGTCAGGCAAAAATGGAGACTTGACACCTCTATCCACTGTCTACACCCCTTTGTTGGGTTCTTAATTCACCCTAGGATGAGATTTACAGATGAGGCTGGAAATGTTAAGACTCCCTGCTGAAACAGCAAGCACGCTCCTTCCCCCAACTAACTCCGGTTGATTGACAATGGTTGTTTGCTGCACTGGATGGGCTTTTGCAAGGCCCTATCCTGGTTCCACAGAAACGAGTACCGTTATATTGCCCCCGGGGTTGGATCTAAAGTTACAGTGGGTTGAATGGTGGCCCCACCCAAGATATGTCTCCCAGAACCTGTGAATGCAAGCTTATTTGGAAAAACAATCTTTGCAGATGTAATTATGCTAAGGATTTTGAGAAGAGATCGTCATGGATTAGGGTAGACCATATATCCAGTGGCAGATGTCACTTAAAAAGAACACAAGAGGAGACAGGGAAGAGATGGTCATGTGAAGACAGAGGTAGAGGTTGGAGTTATGCTGTCACAAGCCAAGAAACTCCTGGAGCCAACAGAAGCTAGGAAGAGACAAGGATGGAGTCTTCCCTGGAGGCTTCGGAAGGAGGGTGTCCCTGCCAACACCTGGATCTCAGACTTCTGGTCTCCCAAACTGCTGGAGAATATATTTGTATCGTTTTTAAGCCACTCAGTTTGTGGTAATTTGTCATAGTAGCCCTAGGAAACTAACACTGAGAGTCTGCTGGTGCAATATTTGCTGACTCAGTGCATAATTTAATTTTAAAAAGGCTCAAGCCTTTAGCTAAAGAGATAAAACAAGAAGGATGGAATTTCAGGCACTTATTAAGTACAGGGGGGACTGCTCAGAGTTGGGTGATGATCAGTTGCTTAGAATATAGTAATTGCTTGTGGCAGAATTAGAGAAACATAACGTTTTAACCACAGTGTGTGGGACTCTGCTGAAATAAAAATTTCTTGATATCATGAGTTACTGAAAAGAATTGGTTGTCAGATAGCACCATTTATCTAATACCTAATATGCCTGTATATGTATTGTATTGTAATAATGAAAGTTACATATTACATGTAATATATTATAAATAATATATGTTTTATAATATTGTTTAATTTCTATCACTGGGTAAAACTGGTATTCCAATTTTTATGACTAAGTAATTTATGTAACCTCACATGGTTGATAAGTGGGAAAGCAGAGCTGACCTTAATTTTGGCCTTAATTACGCCGCTTACGTTCTCCCCATCACCATACTGCCTCCTAGAAGAGAGTTTTAATTCTCTTTTCACAGCTTTGAAAAAAATCCACAGCTGTTATTTGAGGTATGATTGTTACACATGCAGCACATATTTAAAATGTGCAGTGGTAAAGTTTAACGTATGTACACACCTGTGAAACCAGCACCACGATCAAGATGGAGATACCCCTCACTCCCCCTCTGTAGGCCCTCCCTCTACCCCCTCCCTGCCCTGTACACCTCAGACAACCACTGATCTGTTTGCTGTCACTACAGAGATTCATTTGCATTTTCTAGAATTTTCTGTAAATTGAATCATATGTAGTCTTTTTGTCTGACCGCCTTCCTTGAGCAGAATTATTTTGAGATTCATCTATGTTGTTGTGCGAATCAATAATCCATTCCTTTTTACTGCTGAAGAGTATTCCAGTGAGTAAGTATATCACAACGTATTTATGGGGTTGACGGACATTGGGGTTGGTTCAGGCTATTACAAATGAAGCTGCTACCAACATTCATGTCCAAGTCTTTGTATGGACATAGGCTTTAGTTTCTCTTGGGTAAACACCTAGGAGTAGAATGACTGAATCATATAGATATATGTGAGTGTTTAGGTAGCTGTATGTCTAATTTTTAAAGAAACTGATGGACAGTTTATAAAATGGTTGTACCATTTTACATGCCCACCAGCAGTGGGATTGTTTCAGGTCCTCCACTTTCTCACTGGTGTTTGTTATGGTCAGTCTTTTTAAATCTAGATATTCTAAGAAGTATATAATGGTAGCCATGGTGGTTTTAATTTTCATTTCCCTAGTGACTAGGATTTTAAACATCTTTTCATGTGTTTATTTGCCTTCCATGTGTCTTCTTTGGTGAAGTATCTGTCCAAATGTTTTGTCCATTTTTAAATTGAGTTGTTTCTTTTTAATTGGGTTTTGAACATTTTTTAAAAATGTATGTTTTGGATACAAGTTCTTTACCAGATACGTGATTTGCAATTTTTTTCCTCCAGTCTGTGGGCTGTCTTTTCATTTTTAAAGATACCGTGGACTCATTCATCGGGGCTGGTTTAAGCCTGGTTCTGTGTAAGGCAGTGGGATTGACTGGATAATGACTCAAAAGTTAGTGCAGCTGCACTAGTTTGTACCTCAGATTTTATGATGATAATTGCAGGAAGAGATAGTCCCTGAAGTGTTACTGTGTGTTTGCCTTCCTCGAAAATTTCTGAAAAGTGTTAGCCAATTTGAGATCAGCTTCTAAAAACCAGTTGCTAAAAAAAAAAAACAAAAAACAAAAAACCAGTTGCTAAGGAGTATACCATACACAAACCAAGAAGAGCATGAAAACTAATAGGATTCAGGAGGAGTCACTGGAGACCCAGAGAAAATTTGATTTGTATGTGGGACCATGCTTTTAGGGAGCTCAGCCCATTCCACAGGTAAGCGGGGCTTTCAGGTTGAGCCTGTTTTTATCTAGGAGGAGGACTGGCAGCTGGAAGGGCTAAGGACTCAATGCTGTTAGAAAGGCTCTATTAATAAATGCTTTCATTCTTTGGCAGGCTCACTTTATGTGCAACTCTGAAACCAGCAGAAATGGTCTTCCCTGCAGTGACCCACCTTCCACCTTCGCAGCCAGCCCTCACTTACTGATCGCCCTCCCTAACAAATAATCTGAGAAGCTCAGTCACACCAAAGTGATAGGCACTTAATAAAAATGCCTATTCCTTAGGGCAATATTTAAATATAGTAGACTTTATTTATCTAGCCTACTGTTAATTGGACAGTTTATAATGTTGTTTAAACATTCTATATTCTTAATGACTGTTAGCTGCTAAAACATTCTAGTATTAGTACTTCTCTTCTGGTGCACATATGTACTTACTTCTGTTAAGTATGTATCAGGGGTAAGCCTGCTGGGTCATAGGACAGGCATGTGTTTAGATACTACGAAACAGTTTTCCAAATGGTTGTACTAATTTACACTCTTACCAGCAATGAACAGGATAGTCCTGATTGTTTCACATCCTCATTAATATTTGCTATTGTCAGTCTTTAAATTTTAGGCAGTCTGGTGAGTATGTAGTAGTAGTGAATTGTGGTTTTAATTTGAATTTCTGTTATCCATATATTTCAATATATCCCATCCCACTTGCTTTCTTTAGAGTGTCGCCTTGATACTCCTCCAATGGAGTGGTAGAGCCTATGCTGCCTCATTTTGAATTTTTGTGGTCCTTCATGTGACTTCTGAGGCTAGGTCATGAAAATCAACACACTTCTGTCCTATTCTCTTGGATGCAAACTCTTGGAATTTCCATTGTATATTTTTGTTTTTAGCGATTTCTAGTTTAATTCTGCAAAGGTCAGAGAACATATTTTTGTATGATTTCAAGCATTAAAAATTTGTTGATATACATATAGCCCAGTGCATGATCTTTTTAGTAAAAATTCCATGTGCACGTGGTAAGAATCTATACCCTGCAGTTGTTGGGTACATGTTCTGTAAGTGCCAATTAGGTTAATTTTGCTTATTGTTTTGTTTACATTTCTATATTCTTGATGATATTTTTTGCTTCATTCTATCAGTTGCTGACATTGTGATTTTTAAAATGTGTGTTTGACTATGTGAATTTATTTTTCCTTCAGTGCTGTCAATTTTTTGCTTTATATATTTTGAGGCTACTTTATCAGATCACAGAAATTTAAAATGAATATACCTATTATATGGTGAAATGAACTTTTGATTATGACAAAACATCCGTCTTTGTCCCCAGTAATGCTTACCCTAAAGTTTTCTTTGTCTGATATCAATAAATCACTTCACTGGCTTGCTTTCAGTTAGTGTTTGGGATTATGGCAGTTGGTACTTTCCAAAGATGGCCACAATGCATTCCATCCCACATGCTCTCTTTACTACGTGACTTTGATATTCCTTCAATGGAATGGTGGAGGCTTTGTTGCCTCCTTTTGAACCTTTGTGGTCCTTCATGTGAATTCTGAGGCTAGATCATGAAAATCAATGCACTTTCGTCCTGTTCTCTTCGAATTTAGCTCCCAGGCTCTGAGAAAGCCCACACTGGCCCACATGGGGAGATCATATGGAAAGACCATGTTAGGTGTTCAGGCCAATTGCTTAGCTGAGGTCCTGACATGAAGTGCCAAACGAGTGAAGATGCCTTTATGACTCCAGCCCTCAGCTGGTGAGTCACCCCCAGCCTTAAAGTCGTCTCCAGTCTCTAAGTCTTTCCAGTTGAGATCCCAGACATCTTGAAGCAAGCAAGCCACACTACTGTGCCTTGTCTAGTTTCCAGATTGTGAACATAATAAAATGGTCATTTTACGCCACTAAGTTTGGTTATGAGCAATAGAAACTGGAACCGTGTAGTATAAGTTCTCTATTCTTTGTTAACCTTTGTACATCTTTATTTTTAAGGTGTATCTCTTGTAAAAAATGTGTAGGCTTGTAGAAAAATTGAGTCTGAAAATTTCTGTTCTTTTAATTGGAGTATTAAGTCTACTTATGCTTAACCTAATTACTTATATATTTGGGTTTAAAATCTTCTATCCTACTATTTTCTTATTATTTGTTATGCTTTTTCTATATTATTTTTTCTCTTCTCTCTTGCCTTTTTTTGATTGATTATATTTTATTATTGCATTCTCCCCTCATTAGCTTATTGGTTATACATTCCAAATAACTTTTAACAATTATACTAGAAATTACAAATGCATCCCGACCCTCCCACTCAAATATAAAGTTTCAGATAATCTCTCAAGATACCTGTCATTAAGCTGAGAGTGAAGCATGTAGACAAGCAAGCAAGGGAATACATTAGGATTGAAAATTATACCTAAGAAAAAACTACAGGTGTGTTTTTTGGCGTGTGGCGTTGTCTGGTCTCTGTAGATCAGAAACCAATAAAGTTTTCGAAGAGATCAGATTTTCCAAGAAACCACGAGCTTTTAAAAGCCTTTGGGAAAAAAGGCCATTGGGTGGTAAAAGCCTTAAAACAGGCCTTGGACCCCCAAGTTTCCATAAGCAGGACAAGTCTGCAAAAGCTATCCAGCCTTCAAGGAAGAGCCCCTCTCGAACCTCAGTTCAGATGTGGCTACAGAGGATAACAGACAAGGAAAAAGGCCCAGGGGATGGAGCTGGAAGCCACAGAGAACAACAGACAAAGGAATTCCACCCTGAGAGCCACATCAAGGTCACACCTAGGAGAGCTCCCCACTTCTGGGGCAAAGACGCTCAGCAGGCTCATTAATCATATGGACTGATGGCTGTGGTACCACTCCTCCATTTATCGTACGGGGGTTTTGTTTTTGTTTTTTTGCAGTTATCCTGGTCAGACCGTGAGGAGCTGCATTCAGCCCTGAGAAGGAGGATGCATCCCTTTTAGAGAACCTAGCCTTTGAACTTTGCAGCAGTTGGTGAATGGGATTTGGGGCTGTCTCCCTTGGGAGGCAGTAGGTATGCTCTACGAGTGGAAACGAATATTAACTGGCTAGAGGGGTTACTGGCGCTGCGAATGCTGTGTGTTAACAAACCCACTTCTTTTCCCTGGGCTCATGCACCTCATTTCCCGTCTCCCCTTACAAGAAAGCATGGCCTTGCTGAGTTCCAGCCAGTGAAATACGAGCGGAAGCAAAATGGCCATTTTTAGGCCTGGCCCATAAAAACCTCCTGAGAGCGTCTTCGTGCACTTCCCCATTCTTGACGCTGACAAACACCATGACCTTAGAGGTCGGGGCTTAACGTGGAGGATCTACAAGATAGAAGGAGCCTCCGTCCCTGAATCACTGCTCAGGTACCTGTTATGAAGCGTATCTGAGTAAGAAAGAAATGTCCGTTTGCTTTAACAGCTGGCGTTACCCTAACGACTGCACGAAGCCATCGCCTACCCCAACCACACACAAAGTTACCTCTGCCTTGTGTGGGAGTGTAGAGAGGGGAGGGCATATTTTAAATCTCTCAATCCTGACAGTTTTCCTAAGTGGGAACGCAAGGCTGAATTTTAAAGGAAACGTCCCCAAGCTCCATTTGGACAAAGTGCCCTGGCCCATGGGTGATGAACACCTGCTTTTGTTCACATCTTACGCCAAAGGGGAAGCCTGTTGAGCTCTGAAAAGCAGGGGCCAGCAAGACCCCAGGAGACCTGAGAGAAAAGAAAGTCAAGCAGAATCAGAGATACTCGGACGTAATGTACCTTGAGATGTTCGAGTGGAGTCTTTCCTTCCTCTTTTATCTATAAGGAGACATAGGCTCAGGAATTAAAGTGATTCTTCACATAAACTAAGTGACAGAGCTAAGATTAGAAGTCAGGTCCCATGCTATTATTTATGGCAGAAGAAGAAGGATAGGCATACACACTACTGCTTTAGCAGCAATTAAGCATTTCTTTGATGCCTCATGGTTTTTCTTAACATTTTATGCAAAGTTTTCATTCTATATCATCGTATATCCTCAATGATTTTATGTAAAAGGAACTTTAAAAGTGCTTGTCACAAAATAAAGAAGAGCCTCCGGGAAGATGCACGTGTCCAACTGTTGCCTGGCACACTGCCCCTCACGCCCAGGCATGCACGTGTCCCGGTTTGAAAGACACAGCTTGATCACCCACACAAATTATCTCAGTACTAGACTCTGATGTCTTAAGGCCCTCTTCCTATCCTGATGCCTTCTCTTATCTATCTATGATCTACGGTCTACCTTTCCTTGGTGGTCTAGAGGTTAAGACTCTGCGCTTCCATTACAGGGGGCATGGGTTTCATCTCTGGCTAGGGAACTAAGATCCCGCATGATGTGACCAAAACAACCAAACGAAACAAAAACAAAAAAAACCCTAAAACCAAAACAGAAAAGATAAAGCAACTATTATCTGTGGTCTACCATCCCCATTTCCAGCCTCAGTCCTAGGGACTCATGCACTGTCATCCAGGGAGACCTGCCAGACTCCTAATCATCCTTTGAGGTTCAAGTCCAGCATCATCTCTCCTCTAGGAAGCCTCCTATGACCCTGCCAAGGCCAGGTGTTCCTTCCCCTGCCCTCCACCCCCACTAGACCCTAGGCATACTGATTCTAGCACTTACCATGCCATGCTGCAATGCGTCTGTTTGCGTGTTTGCTTCCTCCAGACAGTATGACACATAAAAAGCACTCAGCAGTGTTTGCTGAATGAGTGAACTAGAGGTGGTGGCTGCAGCTCCCTGGGGCCCACCTGTCATCATGCGTCCTAGTCCCTCCCACCATGGCTGGAGGCGCATGCAGCTCAGCAAGTACACACTTACTGGCTGGGGGAGGGGCTCCGGAGGTAGCGAGCCTGCACGGCCCTCACACTGGCTTCATCCTCTTCACTTGGGACTACCTGCTCCTCTTCTGGGTCCCCACCGGTCGCCATGACGGCCTGTCCGCCTCTGTAGGTTTGGCATGAAAAAGGCAGTTAGAAAACCTTGTTCTGGAGGTTTTGTGGGGGGGGGCTGGGGGTGGAAGGAGTGTATCAGTGACGTCACCTCAGTGGAACTAGGAATGGGAAAGTCACCGCATGCTAACAGTCTGGTGGGGAAACAACCCATGAGGAAACCCCAGTCAGACTGGATCCAGCTGCTGTTATCAGGACACCAGGGGCACACCCCCGGCCGTGTAGGCAGCCCACCCAGGAGTTACAAGGTTCAAGAAGGGACAGCTTGGCTCCTTCCACAGATGCCCGCAAGAAAGCGGTGAGGGAACCAGAAGCTCGCCTTAACTGTAGCTAATGCTGGAAAACAGCGTCTTCCCCAGACCAGGAAGATCTTTCTGTTGAGCCTCCTTGGTGCCCTCGCGTGTGCACACGCGCTCTCTCTCTCTCTCCCTTTCTCTCTCTCTCCCTCTCCTCCCCTTTCTCTCTCTCTCCCTCTCCCTCTTTCTCTCTCTCTCTCCCTCTTCCTCTCTCTCTCTCTCTCTCACACACACACACACACACACACACACACACACACATCTTTTGTCTTTACCAGGAAGGCGCTGTCTTCAGTGTCTCTACCCAAGGCCACAGGAGCCGCTGCCTTTGGGTCAGACGTCATCCCACAGCCTATGAAAGAATGTGAGATCCCCCAGGATCTGGCCCCAGACATGGTCAGGCCCTGACACTCAGGGCAGAGCTGCTGCCCTTTTGTTTGTAAGTCCTGGGCTCACAGGACAAAACGAAGGGAAAGCACACTTACCGCTGATCTGCCTGTATCTCCACACCAAGAAGCAGACACCCAAGGGCTGAGGGACCCAGACGAAACAGCCAGAAGCTCTGACCAGCCAGAGGGACCGACTGTGTCTCTCCAGTGCTTCTTCTCTGAGGGGCAGGACAGCTGGTCACAGGAAACCTTAGCTACCTTCTAAATTTAGCCTCTGGCCCCACAGCCTGGCAGATCTCTGGGAGGAAGGAATGCAGGCTCAGGACCCAGACCTGAATGCAGGCCCCACTTAACTCTCTCCCTCCTGGCTGATTTCTAGACACTGACCCTGAGCAGCAGAGTTGGGAGAAGTTCTCGCTTCGTAGGCAGAGAGGCCTAAAGAAAAGGTTTGCTTTGAGCTTTCTCTCCATACCTTCCTGCCTGGGGCTGCCTATTCACTGTGCTTCCAGAAGATAATCTAAAGCCAAAGCTCTAGAAGAATGAAATGAACTGTACTTCAGCCCCATGTCAGCATAGCGGGGGTTGGGGAAAAAATACCAGATCTATGGAAAGGGGGGGTGTCCTCTGATAGATGCTGGGAGAGCACCATGGTGGGAGTAAAGTACAGTTGTAGCTTTTGACCAGGGCTCCCTTTCTTTGGACAGAGGTGATGACTCTGCACAGCGAACTAGGCAGGTGCACTTCCCTCCACAACCCCTGTTCCACACCCACATCCCAAGGTGATGGTCAACTGGCAACCCTGGGTGATATAAAGATTCCATGAGCTTCATTAATTTCAAATGAGCTCATAACTCTCCCTACTCCACTACACCAACTCCCACCATCATTACGATCAAAGCAAAGCCCAATAACCCGATAACTTGCTCCCTTACCCCACACATTGACCCCATCCCTCCATCCATCCATCCACCCATTTGTCTACCCATTCACAAATATCCACTGATATCGACTATGCATCAGGCTCTATACTTGACCAAACATAGTAAGACACTTAATCACATGCTTAAAATGGTGTTTTTTCCCAGCTAGGGGGAACGATGCCTGGCGCGTAGCCTCATTAACAACTGGCTGAATAAATGAGTGAGCTCACAGTTTATTACGAGAGATGAGACATAGACCAAAAATAACTCAAGCATAAGGCAGAATGTAGTTAGTGTCCTAAGAGAGATCCAGAGTGCTGTGTGAGTGCAAAGAAGGGAGAAAGCCCTTCTGGCTGAAGAAGTCAGGAAAGGCTACATGAAAGAACAGATCACATATGGGCTGGCCTTTAAAGCACATGTTGGATTACAACAGCAGATATGGTGGGGGAAAGGAATTCCAGAGGGGATGGCATGGAAGAAGTTTTGGAGTAGAAAAATTTATTTCATATAGCGGTTAGAGCTTTGAAGAAAGAAAACAAGGTTGTGTACAGAGACTTGGTAAAGCTGGGATGGGGGCTTGTTTGGATAAGAGTGGTCCAGGAAGGCAGCTCTGAGGAGGCACATGGCACCACCACTGGCCAGTTGCCAAACCACCATCCTGAACGTCAAACTAGGGGCTCAGTGTGTGGCTGCTGAAGAATGGAAGAATGACCACAACTGAGTAAACATGGGGGTCCAATTCACCTCCAGGCTTCAAGGTTCCATGAAGATGAAAAGTGGTATGAGAGAGAGGTGAGATGAAGGAGGGAGGGATGGAGAGTGGGGTGGGAATGGGGCAGGGGACTAAAGGGTGGCATCAGTCAGGGTGGGGATCAAGATGACAGACCCCCAGGGTAGGGAAGCAGAAGGTGGATGGGGGGGTGGGGGAGAGAAAGATGGAGAGACAACACACCTAAAACAGGAAGCAGATAAAGAGGGGACCACTCAGGAGGAGGGAAGAAAGAGGACGCTCACTCACCACCCCTGAACTCACAGAGGGTGACATCTGGGTCACTAGCATCGTGGACTAGAAATCAGAAAACCACTTACTAGCTGTGTGACCTTGGAGAACCCATTTACCTACTTTGAGACTTAGATGTCTGTTTGTAACATAAAGAATCCCAATACTCATTTTCCCATTTTGTTTTCTGACCACCCAGTCCAAGGTGGGACCCCTTCCACTGCTCCAATTTCATTATCTATGTCAGTTCCCAGGTCACGCTCCCCACAGCACTGGTTCTCTTTAAGTAGGGTGACCAACCATCCCAGTTTGCCTGGGACGGAGACATTCCTGGGACATAGGACCTTCTGTTTTATTTTATTTTATTTTATTTTATTTTATTTTATTTTATATTGGAATATAGTTGATCAACAATGTTGTGATAGTTTCAGGTGTACAGCAAAGTGATTCAGTTATACATATACACGTATCTATTCTTTTTCCAATTCTTTTCCCGTTTAGGTTGTTACATAATATTGAGCAGAGTTCCCTGTACTATACAGTAGGTAGGAGCTTCTGAATTTTGGTTTTTGGTTTTTTTTAAGGGTATTTTATTTTCTTAAAATTTAAAAAAATTTTTTAAGAACTTTTATTGAGATACAGTTAGCATACAATAAACTGCATATATTTAGAGCATACAATTTGGTATTCTTTTTCTTATTACTAATGTATATATGGCAATCCCCATCTCCCAATTCATTCCCCCCCAACCCTCCCCACTTTCCCCACTTGGTGTCCATATGTTTGTTCTCTACATCTGTGCCTCTATTTCTGCCTCGCAAACTGGTTGATTTGTACCATTTTTCTATATTCGGCATATATGTGTTAATGTACGATATTTGTTTTTCTCTTTCTGACTCACTTCACTCTGTATGACAGTCTCTAGGTCCATCCATGTCTCGACAAATGTCCCAGTTTCATTCCTTTTTACAGCTGAGTAATATTCCATTGTATATATGTACCACATCTTTTTTATCCATTCATCTGTTGACGGGCATTTAGGTTGCTTCCATGTCCTGGCTATTGTAAACAGTGCTGCAGTGAACAGGACCTTCTGTTTTAAAACTGGGACAGTTCCAAGCAAACTGAGACAAACTGGTCTGCAGTATTTCTGACTGTCTCGTTTGCTTGTATACTCTCTTCCTCCCGGACCTGATTAGTAATTGTCTGGGAGTAAAGGCTTCCGGTCTGCTTCATGACTGTGTCTGTAGCATGTTATGGGGTGGGGTGGGGGTAGACCAGGAAGGGAAATATTATGCCTTGGAGTGTTTCAGCAATTGTGGCTAACACCCTTCTTTTATTGGCTTCGAAACCCTTCTTCTATTGGCTTCGAAACCCTTCTTCTGAGACAATTTCCCTTTGTATTACGAGGCAGCAACTTATTGTCCCAACATTACCGTGAGAAGCCCAGGACTTTGCCCACCTGCTAAGTGGAGGGAAAGCATGGGAGGTAACTGAGAAGGTGGAGAAGGTTCCTGTTGGGGCCTTTGGTGGAGTGGGTGGAGCAGGAGTCCTGTCCCACAGGAGAGCTCATCTGTCAGTCCTGCTGGCGGGGTGGAGCGTGGGGGCCAGGCTGGGCAGAGGTGGACAGGAAAGGTAAAACCACAGGGACCGAAGTCCGGGCTGAGCCAGAGGCTGTTGTCGCTTTAACCAGTCAGCCCAGACTGGTTAAAGTCGGGGGCCCACCAGCGCCAGGCCAGACTCGGGGCAGAGAGGAAGCAAGACAATGGAGGGGAAGATGCGGCCTGTGCTGTGGATGTTCTGTGCAGGTGAGTAGTGTCCAGGGGTGGGCAAGACAGGCGCTGAATGCTGAGGATCTCCCAGAGCACCCCCCGACCCCCCACCTGGGAGGGCCTCCAGTGACACAGCTGTATTCCTGCTGGGCAGAATGACACCTTCTGTCATTCAAAATGCGGGTTCCAGGCCAGCACCCAGAATCAGAGTGATTTTTATTCTCATACTAGGAAATAAAATTCCAGCCCATTTCTGGAATAAAGAACTCATAATACTCTCAAAACTATATTTTCTGATTCCAAATCAGATCGTTGGGTCAGATACAAGATCTGACAATTGGGACAAAAATATTTACAATCAGGGCTGTCCCAGAAAAGGCAGGATGTGAGGTTCCAGGATTTGTGTTCACGGCCTGAGATTTTCATCATTGCCTAAAATCAGAGAAAGAGGCAATGGAAACTGTGATAACATCTGTATCACATACAGGGAAACCGTGGCAGAGAGATGCTGCAACTTACCCAATATCGTTTACGGAGCAAGAGAAGACTCAAACCCTTCGTAAAACAACCAGTTAGAAAGGCCCTTTCCAAAGGCCAAAGCTCTTAGGTTTCCTGATACTCTGGTCCTGAAAACTAAAAACACAGGTAAACCCCATGGAAACCCCACAAAATAAAAACCAGACATTCATTGATTATAATGGTAGACTCCAAATTAAGTGCTAAGTAGCAAATCCTTGTGTGAGGACCCATAGTGTGTCCAAGGGTTAGGATGGAGGTCTTGGCATTGGAGTCCTGGGCACCGACAGGAAATAGGGTGAGCAAGGAATTTGAGAGATGGGGATTGGGGGGATTTTAGGAGTATCTTTAATTCAGTGTATTTGACCATGCTGAGAATCTCATCAGCTTGCAATTTATTTATTTATTTTAAAATTCAGCCACACTTTTTAAAAAAATTTTTTTCCTTCAGATCTTTATTGGAGTATAATTGCTTTACAATGTTGTGCAATTTCCGCTGTATAATAAAGTGAATCGGCTGTATTTATACATATGTCCCTATATCCCCTCCCTTTAGAGCTTCCCTCTCACCGTCCCTATCCCACTCCTCTAGGTCATCACCAAGCATCCAGTTAATCTCCCTGTGTTATGCAGCAGCTTCCCACTAGCTCTCTATTTTACATTTGGTAGTGTATATATGTCAATGTTACTCTCTCACTTTGTCCTAGCTTCCCATTCCCCATCCTGTGTCCTAAAGACCCTACTTTACATCTGCGTCTTTATCCTTGTCCTGCCACTAGGTTCATCAGTACCATTTTTTTTTCTTTTAGATTGCATACATATGTGTTAGCATATGATATTTGTTTTCCTCCTTCTGGTTTACTTCACTCTATATGACAGACTCTAGGTCCATCTACCTCACTACAAATAACTCAATTTCATTCCTTTTTATGTCAGCCATATTTTATTTGTTTTTTTTAAATTAATTAATTAATTTATTGGCTGTGTTGGGTCTTCGTTGCTGCACATGGGCTTTCTCTAGTTGCGGTGAGTGGGGGCTACTCTTCATTGTGATGCGTGGGCTCCTCATTGTGGTGGCTTCTCTCGTTGCAGAGCACGGGCTCTAGGTGCGCAGGCTTCAGTGGTTGTGACACACAGGCTCAATAGTTGTGGCTCATGGGCTTAGTTGTTCTGCAGCATGTGGGATCTTCCTGGAGCAGGGATTGAACCCGTGTCCCCTGCATTGGCAGGTGGATTCTTAACCACTGCGCCACCTAGGAAGTCCCTCAGCCACATTTTAAAACTAAAAATATTTTTTATTGAATGAAAGATTCTTTAAATTCTGTAGTGCTTTACAATTGTCAAAAGTTTCACACATATGATTTCATATAATTCCATAATAACCCTTTTTTCTCTCCTACCCCTATCTTGCCTCTCCCTTCTTCCCCCTCCCCACTGGTAACCACTAGTTTGTTCTCTGTATCTGTGAGTTTGCTTCTTTTTTGTTTTATTCACCTGTTTGTTGTATTTTTTAGATTCCACATATAAGTGATGTCATATAGTACTTGTCTTTCTCTGTGTCAGCTTGCAATTTAGAAATTGTTGTGGGCTTCAGGGATCTGGCAAGACTGGGTCATGTTGTCAAATCCAAGGCCACGTGCCCCACTCACAGTGAGGCCAAACAAAACGAAATGTTGGAGTTTGGAGCAGAGCAATGTTTATTGTGATGGCCATGCAAGGAGAACTGGCGACTCGTGCTTAAAAGACCCGAACTCCCCAGTGGGTTTCCGGGAAGCATTTTTAAAGGCAAGATGAGGAAGGGGAGTCACAAGGTGTGTGTAAGCTTGTGCACAGCTCTCGGATTGGCTGATGGTGTGGTAACAGGGCAGTGTTACAGGGGTTAACGTTGTCAGTCCTCAGGCTCCAGCAGGTCTGGGGGGCGGCATGCTCATGGTCACCACATACTTAATGTCTTCCATTTTGGGGGGGTTTTAGAAACTGTAAAATATCTCAGGAAATGTGCATCAGATACTGCTATCTAGGTACTTCAGGGTGGAACTAAACATTCTGTGACTGCCCTATGGCTGATTTACTATTTAAATTCTTACTGGTTCTCCTGGCCCAACTGCCATTTTTGCATTAATTCTTGATCCAGACCTTTGTGACTCTGGGGAGGCCTGGGAGACTACAGCTTTTCTACAAACAAGGGACAGGCAGGGGACGTGGGGAGAGGGGTCTGTCCTGGGAAGTCCCCATAGGGTCCTGCTTGGTTATAGGAGGAGGTGAAGAGTTATACCAGGAAACTTGGGAGCCCCAAGGCCTGGGAAGCAGAATGGAGGAGGGTCAAATTTAGAGCTCACTTTTCAGCTCCTACAGGCCAGCTGGCCTGCCAGCAGAGGGTGGTTCTCCCAGGGCCCCAGGCTCCCTCCTCCTCCCTCATCTCCCAAAACCCAATCTTGAGGCTCTTGGGTGGAGGGTAGCCCAGTGTTGCAGAAGGATTGGGGCAAACTCAGAGGCCCTGCTAGGAGGCCCATCTGACTGGGGCCGACAGGTCCTCCTCATCAGGTTCGAGGGCCTACTTTGTTCATTTCTTCATCCAAGCAGCTCTTTGCTGAGCACATAGTTTGTGCAGTCACCACAGGAGTGAGGGATCTGGAATGACTGCAGTCATAAGAGACCTGTCTCAGCCATCACATCCAGACTGGAAGGATGTGCTTCAAGCCCAGAGGGCAGGATGCTGAAGGGAAATGACCATCCTTTCTGGGTTGGGCCGGTGACCTCTGATCCTCTTCTCCAGAACCTAGAAGTCTCCCCCATGCCCCACCTCCTCCCCCACCCCCAGCACACACCGCTGCATTTGTGGTCTGGCTACAACCCAAAACCCATGCATGAATAAAAAGAAGGGATTTGAGCTCAGGGGAAAAAACCCAAAACAAAACGCACACCCAGCTTAGAATGAAAGGTGGCCTTAACTGTGAACTGCCTGGAGCAGTACATTTCTCCTCTTCCTGTGAGAAGGCATGTGACCCCTGGGTGAACTCATCCAGTGGAACCAGTTCTTGGGTTTGTGTTCAGACACAACGATAAAGTGTGTCTTCTACCCCTACCCGCTTCCCTCCACCTTCCTAGCCGGCCCTGCCTGGCACCATGGGCTCATCACCTTTGCCTCCATACTTTACACTAGGGGGAAGGGCTGGAGCAGTGGGGCCGGGGAGGCCGGGCTTGGTGGCTAGCTTGGGGCATATGTTTGCCAAATGGAAATATTTGGGGGTGAAATAGCTACTGCTGTGTACAAGTGAGCAATGAAGGCCTTCAAAGGTCAAACCGAAAAGCAGCGGGGTGGCCCTCCCCACCATGACTCAGGAGAGGATGCCGGAGGAAGACCAGGGAAATGAGGAAGGGTTTCCTGGAGCTTAAGTTGGGCTCCAGAGAATGTACTGGCTGTCCCCCTTCTTCCATTCTTTATGTGAACTTGCCCAGTAATAACTTAGATTTTGCTGATGTCCTGGGCAGAGTAATATAACAGAGTTGATGAAAATAGGCCCCAGGACTCATCAGACTTTGGGGAGTCAGAATATAATTGCATAAGGTCATAAGAAGGAGACTCAAACAGAAGGCGGTGCATTCAAGAATTTAAAAACAGTCCTTAAACTGACTAAGAGTCAGCCTGACCACTTCAAACAATGACAGGGACACAATACCTCTCCCTCCCTGCAAGACGCTCCCACACCCTCCTCCTCAGCCGTCACAGGCACTTGAGAAGGGCAGGCTCTCTTCCGTAACTGACTTCAGTGTGGGGCAAATTAGTTGACCTTGATAAATCTCAATTTCCTAATCTGTGAAATGGAGAGGGTAATCTATAATGTGTAAAAAGGCACATTGTATCTCCTATTCGGTTATTAGGGATAGTAGATGAGTTTGTCAATGCAAAGACCCTGGAACAGGGCTGCCACGTAAGAAGCATTCAGTAAATGCCAGTTATTATTATTATTGCTGTTGTTGTCAGCGTGGGCAAGTGTAAATTACAGGAAAGTAACTAGACTTTGCTGATCAAGGGTCTGATCACTCCGAGCTGGCAGAAATGTGCTAAGAGAATGAGAGTCACTGCGGATGAGGGATTTTGTTACCCCTCCCAAAGGCTGCTAGAGAAAACACTCCAACTTGTGTGCAAGACCAAGGCTCTGCCACTACGGGAATTTTTTCAGCCACCAGACTCCATGAAAGACGATGTGATGGGAGGTAGAGCTGCAAGAAAAGAGGTGGGTAAAGAGGATCCCACTGGTGGGGGGGAAATAGAGTCTCTGAGAAGCTCTGCCCAGAGTCATTAAAATCTTTGAGGACTTGATAAAAAACATAAACAGACAAACAAACAAAAAGAGCTCCATCTTCCTAGAACTAGAGGAAATCTTGAAGCTTAAATTAGAAAAACTTAGGAAAGTACTGCTTTTCACCGAGAAATAAGGGAATACATCATCCCAAAGTATTCCAGAGGACAAAATATATTTTTTTCTCCCCCATTTAAAAAAATTTCAGTAAGCTCATGGGTGCTTTATCCATGATGATTTTCTTCAGGAACTAAGTTTCCAAGTTCCTGTCTTTTTGAAGTTGACTGTGCCATTTTAGAATCCTTCCCCAGGGGCCTTCATCAGAGCCACAGTCCCCAGGAAGATAGTTTTCCCTACATGCCTTAGACTCGCCCACTCTGAAGGGCCCTGCTCCTGTTAGTCACGCAGGCTCGCGGAGCTCCCTGGGATTGTCCTGGTCAGAGTGTGGCATATCTGAGCCCGGTGTCATTTGCGTTTCTAAGTCCACTCGGTGACCTGGTCCAGGCTGTAAGGTTTACAGGGCTCAGCCTCAGACACGTACATCTGATAAAAATCAGATAAGAGAGTGGCCTCGTGCCCAGTTCATTCTGACCCTAGAGGGGCGAGAGCCAGAGTGGTGTCAGCCAGCAGGCGCACCACAAGATGGGCAGCCTGGTCTCTCATCTGCTCCGTGGTTGTGAGGCTTGTTGCCACACCCGTCCTTAGGGCGTGGCTCCCACGAGGCGCCTGAGCACCAGTCAGAAGCCAGTGCTCACAGGGAGGGCTCATGTGCCTGGGAAAGGACACTGTGTGCCTGTCAGAGATGAAATCAGGATTAAAACCCTCCAGCCTTGAAGGGGGAAGGATGTAATGAATGGTCAGACCAAGGGGGGTATGCCTGCAAGGGGGGAGGAGTGATGGTTTAGGGCAGTGGCTGGCAACCGAGACTGCCCATCAGAATCCCCTGGGGAGTAAAAGTACAAATGCCCAGCCTCCCCCAGATCCTCCCAAGCAGAATCCTGAGGGCCAGAATCTGGGCATCTGATTGTGAAAAGTTACCCAGGTGATTCTTGTTTTTTTTAAAAATTAATTTATTTATTGGCTGTGTTGGGTCTTTGTTGCTGCACGCAGGCTTTCTCTAGTTGCAGCAAGCCAGGGCTTCGGCTTCTCTTCCTTGTGGTGTGCAGGCTTCTCATTGCAGTGGCTTCTCTTGTTGCAGAGCATGGGCTCTAGGCTCGCAGGCTTCAGTAGTTGTGGCACGTGGGCTCAGTAGCTGTGGTGCAAAGGCTTAGTTGCTCCATGGCATGTGGGATCTTCCCAGACCACAGATCAACTGCACGTTCCCTGCACTGGCAGGCAGACTCTTAAGCACTGAGCAACGAGGGAAGTCCCTACCCAGGTAATTCGGATGTGAAAGTCTAGGTTCAGAGTTGCCTGTTGGACCTTGAGGAAAAATAGGTTTAATGAACAGCCATCCCTGTGACTAGGACTGACACTCTGAGTGTGACTTGCATCTCGGTTTTGCACCATCTCACCGCTTCCCTGAGTTAATGCCCAGCCTCTAAACTGGTGTCTTAACTTTTCACATTTTCACGTGCATAGAAGTCACCTGGGGATTTTGTCAAAATACAGACTGTTTCAGGAGGTCCAAGGTAGGGCCTGAGATTCTGGGTTTCTAACAAGCTCCCGAGTGATGCTGCTGGTGCTCCGGGGAATACAGCTCGAGAAACAAAGCTCCAGGGAGGACCTGACTCATGGACATGGGCGTTGTCCGCCTCTTGCCTTTTTGCCCTCTTGAGTCCCATCGCGGGGCTTCTTGGTAACCCAGCCACGCTGCTCACTGTGGTGCTGGTTAGCAGGAAGGAAGCCTGGTGGCAAGTGTGCCTGGCTCAGCAGGTGCCCCTACTCCTGGCAGTGCCTGACCCTGCTCATCCCGCCCTCCTTCCTTCCTGACACACTCTTTTCTGTCGGTTCCCATGATCCACCCTCGCCTGGTTCTCCTCCGACATTCCTGGCCCGACCCTCTTGGGTCTTCTTTGCAGCTTCAGGCTCCTCAGCCCACCATGAAATGTCAGCGCTCCTTCCACTCAGACCCTCTTCTATATCCACATCGACATTTTTAGTTGACACCCATTCTAGTTGACTCACAAAATTTCCGTCTTCAAACCCAACCTCTCTCTTGAGTGATAGACCCATAAATTCAACAGCCCACATGACTTTTCAGCTTAGATATCTCAGAATCATTTCAAACTCACAAGCTGAAAAACAAATTCATCATCTTTGTTCCCAAACCTGGGCATTTTTCAGTGATGTCATCAATAAATGACATCTCATCCATCCAGGAATGAAAGCCAGAAGCCTAGCAGGGATCTGTTACAGTTTTCTATTGCTATGTAATAAGCTACCCCCAAACTTAGTAGTAACTTAGTAACTGAAAACAATAATAATAAACATCTATTTTTCTCACAAATCTGCAGCTTGCATGGCGCTTGGCAGGCACAGCTTGTATCAGCTGGGGTGACTTGACTGGGGTTGGAAGACCCACTTCCAAGATGCTGGCTCACTGGCTGGCAAGTTGGTGCTAACTCCAGTTCCTCTCTTTGTGGACGTCTTCACAGGGAAGCTTGGGCTTCTTCACAGCATGGTGGCTAGATTCTAAGAGCAAACATCTAAAGGGACAGAAGGTAGAAGCTGCCAGTATCTTAAAGTCTGGGCCCAGATACTGACCCAGCATCTTTTACCATACTTGCACCATATGCTATTGATCAAGTAATCACAGAACCCAGACTCAAGGGAGGGGATATGAGTCTTATTAATTAATTAATTAATTAATTTTTAAATTTTTGTTGGGTGTAGTTGCTTTACAATGTTGTGTTAGTTTCAGATGTACTGCAAAGTGAATCTGTTATACATGTACATTTATCCACTCTTTTTTAGATTCTTTTCCCATATAGGCCATTACAGAGTATTGAGTAGAGTTCCCTGTGCTGTACAGCAGGTCCTTATTAGTTATCTATTTTATATATAGTAGTGTGTCTATATCAGTCCCAATCTTCCAGTTTATCCTTCTCCCACCCTTACTCCCTGATAACCAGAGGAGTTTCAAAGTATTTTGGGACCATATTTTGATACCATCATATCACCTTTGGCAGCTCCTTCTCCTTCAGCTACAAATTTGTCAGCACTACGTCCTGATAATTGTAGCCCTCCAACATCTCTTGAATCTGTTCACCTTTCTCTGTTTCCTCTGCCACCTCACTGAAGTAAGCCACCTCACTGACGTAAGCCACCTCTCCTAAGCTACTTCCATAGCCTCCAACTGGCCTTGTGAGCCTGTTTTAGCCCTTCTCCTATCTGCTGTCCACCCTGAAGCCAAAATGATCTTTTAAAATGAAATTATGACCATGTCGCTACCCCTGCTTAAAGCTCTTAAGTGATTTACCGTTACTATTAGGGTAAGACTCATATTGTGAGAATAGGTTCTCCCGAGTCATATTTAAGCTCTATAAACCACTGAAATGTTCCCCCACATCCCAATAGTTCAGCACCTAGACTGCCTCCTAAACCTTGAACATTACAAAAATGTTTGTCATATCACATCTTGCACTTCTTGGTCTGGAAAAATATTATCATCAGACCTACCTGTAGTGTCAGTACCTTCCTTTTTTCCTGTCTAACCTTGAAAGATCACAAATCCTTTCTCTCCATAAAGCCTTCCCAGATAAATTTGAGCCCCACTGATTTCTTCCTGGTTTGAATTTGAGGTCTCAACCACTTTTTTTTTTTCCATCTGTTATACTGCTGTTTAACTTTTCACCCACTTTGGGACCTGTTTTCCTAAGTGGCTTGGGGACAAGAACTACTGCTTATACTTTTTTTTTTCAATATGTGTTTGGTTTCCCACTGTCAAGTTATAACTTTCCAGTCCTCTTTTCCTCTCCAACTCTTTTCATTGAGCTCTTGCCTCAAATCTAAAACTGCCTTTAATCCAACTAGGGTATCCATCTTACCATGCATTCTCAGAGACTATTCTTGACCTTTAAATTGTGAGATTCTACAACATGTGCTAAACAAACAATTTAGGGTACAGATTCTTGCCCTTGGTTTTTTTTTTTTTGTTTGTTTGTTTGTTTTGCATGAGGGAGGCTGTACTTCCTGCTTATCTCCTTTATAACTTTCCTCTTCTCTTCTCAAAATCTAAGTTAACTATCTGGACAACTTCCCCAAACAAGGCTTCTTTCCAGCCAGCACCTGACCTTTAACCAGCCCCACTGCCTCCCCCCGGTGCCCATTTCTAAGCCCTCGTTCTCATCTCTAAGATGGGCTCCAAAATGCCCAGGGAAGGCCTCCCAAGTTCCCCTCCCACAAGGCCACCAGCGTCCTGGGGACCAGGGGAGGGCGGGCTAAAAGAGCATGGGCGCACGTAGGGGGACACTAAGGAGTGGGAAGGGCCGGAGAAGGGGGCCCGAAGAGGGTGGGTACCTTGATGCCCACGGCCGAGCCCACAGCCCCACCTCCGACCGGAGCCGAGACTGCCAGGTGCAGGAAGTGGGGGCCTCACGCCCAACATCAGAAACCGGAAGTGAGCGTTGCTGGGACACGGAGGTAGGGTGAAGGCCACTGGGGAGCGAGCCGTGTTTGGACCACGCGCTTTCTGCCTCCTTCATTTCCAAATAGGATTAAACTTACTAACTGTGCTGATGTTGAAAACAAATTGGCTCCTTATCCCTTTATGCTCAACACCAGGTTCCTTGGGCTGAAAGCAGTCATCATCCTCAAATTGTGGCAGCAAAAGTCGCATTGAGCAGGATGTTATCAACCAAATCAGGAAACTTGGACAAGAGACGGTGGCTGAGACCAGAATCCCATTTGTAGGGGCCCAGCCAACAAGTATAGTAACAACAGCCCTGCAAGCAACATAGCTATGGAATGTAAGCCTAACCTGGCTTCAGGCACCCGTGTTCCCAAGTCTCTGCTGTATGTTGTGCCCCAGAAAAACAATGGAAATGCACAGTAACTGAATATGCAGCTCATCAAATGCCAGACCCTAGAGGACTCTTGCTTCTTCCTGCTACCAGTGGGTTCTTCATTTTAATCCTAATTTAATTATAGAAAGATAGACATCAGTGATGTTCAAACTGACAAGTACATTTTGTCTCCCCACTTTGAGTGCTCACTCATTGGATGCAAGAAAGGACCCTCATACTCAAAAGAACTGCTTCAAATAAACCATAGATTGTAGATAGAGAAAAAAAAAAAAAAAGACTCAAATCGCTGTCACGGCCTATTAGACTTGGGCCCATCCCACATTTCTGGCCGCGCTGGGAGTGGTGTAACTTCGGAACTGTTTTGTAGGAGAGTCTTGAGGGGTGAAGTTTGGCAGATAGGGAAGTTTGTCCCAAACTACCCTGATGGCACACGTATGATGTTTGTACTTGGCCTCTGTGTTTGCTTGGAGTCACGATGGGGGGCTAAAGGATATCACACGGGGCAATCACACACCCCTACACCACCCCTTTGGTTCCATTGTTACACAATGGCCTGTTTCAGTTTCTGGAACACAGCCCACCTTCTCCTGTGCCCTGACCTCTGCACCGTGCTCTTCTCTCGCCTACTCGCCTCTTCCCCCATTTTGTTGTGGTTCCCTCTTGCTCATCCTCCATTGTCAACTCCAAAGGCCTTTCCTCAGGCCAACCTCTCCTCATCCCCAGATCCTCTATTATATCCTGTCATTGAATGTGTACCGGTTGTTGCTGTGCCGGCTTCCTACTTATCTCTGTGATTATTTACTGTCATTTGATTCATGCAGAGGATCAGACACCGTGAAAGCGGGGACTGTGTCGTTCTCTGCTTTGCCATTCTGTGCCCAGAGTCCAGCAGAGTCCCTGGAATGTGTGTGTCCAGCAGCCGTTTGCTGGGCGGGTTTAATGACCAAGTACCTACCCTTTGGAACCTCACCAGGCGGCAGGCTGGTTTGCTCTCAGTGTCTCCTACCCTGTCTCTCTTCCCTTCCTTCTTACTCCATCCCACTTCTCTCCAAGCCTCAACTTCCTAATCGCATTTGTTTCTATCAACATTTACTCATCCCGAGTCCCTTTCTAGGGATTGATGGGTGAGAGGGGTGAATTAAGGAAATGGATTTGCCCTGCAGGTTAAAGGGAGTCACTCACTGTGTCTTCCCTCCCTCCCAGACAGCACTTGTGTCTTAGCAGGGGCTTCAGCGCCTTCACTCAGCAGTGGCCATTTCAGTACTGAGACAGCCAGTGGAGGACATATGTAACTTGAGGTAAAGTTTAGTTGCTCTTCAAACCACCCCACCTTGGCAGCATTCAGGTTTCATCCCCACATCCTCTCTGCCTGCTGGGCTTGTCTCTGTTCCCAATTCACCCTGTCCCTGGAGCAGCTCTCTCTGCCCAGGGCACCAACTGTCACACTTGGAACCCGCCTGCTTCCTGAGGCACCTTCCTCCCCTGCCACCCAGTGACCTTTGGGCTGCTTCCTCGTTTTCTGCCCTGATGAATCAGGGAGGCCATAAACACCTGGCATAGGCAGAACATGGTGACAGACAGACGCTCCCACTTGGGACTGTCACAAAGTTCACTGGGAGAGGGGCATAAAATGTGGAGGGCAGGGCCTCCAGTTAGAGCTTGCGGCTCCACACTTGTCTGCCAACTTATCTCTTTCTGCACACATGGGAACAGGCGACTCTTGCTGTGGGCAAGGCTAGTCCTCCGCCTATGCCCCTACCCAACCAGCCGGGGGTCTTGCTCCATTTAGCTTCTGCTCTGTTTTCAGTCTCTTCCTTTCCAGGAGCTCCATCGCTATAACCTAGTAGCCTGCTCAAGTCTCTCCATCTTCCATCCCAGAGGGGATGAAAGAAACCTCCTCAAGATTTTTCATGGCCTCCTGGCTCCAGCTTTCCCATCTCCCTGTGTTAGGCGAGCTCCTTGACAAAATAGGCTGCCCTCACTTTACTTCCTAACTTCCTGCTTGACTAATAAACTGTAACATGCCTTTATGGTTACCAGGGTACCACATGTCTGTTTCAGAACATTCGGAAAATAAAAATACACAAAGAAGAAGCCCATCGTCCCAGAATCCAGAGATAAATGGTACTAATTCTGTATTTTGTGATTTTTTTTTCTGGAATTTGCTTCCTCTCTGTAACTATGTGGAAGTGGGATACTGTTGCATGTACAATTTTTCATCCGGCTTTACTCACTTATGTAAACAAGTTCAACACAGTGAATTGAATCCCTTGGGGGCTGTTTCAAATCCCACCTCCTCAATAAGCCTTTCCATTAAAATCCTTCTTCCAGGTTCTCATGCAGCCCCTCTCCTTCTCCCTTCACGCTTTACTCTTTTAACACTTGCGCTTAACACTTAATTAGGCTCTGTTAGGATGCTGGCTGACATTGCCCTCTAACTGCTTCCTGGGCAGGGACCGTGTCATGAACCACTCAGCCAACAAGGTCTTATTAGCACCTAGCTCGGTTGGAGCTGGCAAACGATGGGCACAAGAGAAGTCCGAGGCACAGACCCTGCTAGAAGGAGCTGCCACCTGACGAGGGGAGGCGGCCCTCACACACAGACCCACATGGACATGAGAACGACGTGTGCGTGAGATACACGTTCCCTGCAGTGTTTCAGCGAAGCCAGTAAGGGTTGGGGTGGTCCTGGTGGATTCCTGGAGGAAGTGGGGCATGAATACGTCTCTGATCATTTTCCCAGTGCCTTGCGCTAAAATAGGGCCTCAGGAAAAATTCACTAAATTGACCAGAATTTATAGATTCTTAAAGATTCCTGTTGAACAAAGAGTTCCACAAATGTCCACTGGGTTCTAACTCCCTCCCCACCTCTCCATCCCTCCTCCCCCAGCTGCTAGTCTGAGAGCCTACAGGAATCATTCCCACGTGGGGAGACAGTTCAAACCAACACACACATGCATGTATGAGCTGCACCCCCTTCCCTAGAGACCAGCACTTTCTTACTGTCAGAGCAGGTATCTAGCCCCGGGGCACAATGGGTCCCTTTGGGCCTCTGGCACCTCCTCCCTAACTAAGAATGTGGTTTCTCTGAGCAAATGGATTTTCCTAAGTGGAGGCATTACTGCCAGCTTCCCAAGGGTTCCCATAATGTGCTGTGTATGCCTCAAGCAGCCAGTTCCATCAAGCATTTCATTATCCTCCTTGGATGTATTGCTTTCTGGTTAGCTCTTAAGAAACGCTTTATTATCTTCTTAACAAACCTTAATTATTTACAAGCAATCCTGGAGGCTTCAAGCTGGGTCTTCACACCCCACCCACTTAGGGAGGTTAAATGACCTTTCCTGTTTCCATCTGGGGCCACTTGCAGACTTGGTGTCCCTTCTCTGCAGTTCCTCTAGTTCTTTATTCGATTTTTTTTTTTTTGACATTTTTTAGCAATGTGTAAGATAAGTTCTTCAACCAAGTTTCTCTGGTTGTAAATCCTACCCATCTTTTAAACTTAAGTACTCTAGAACTCATTCATTTTGCTGTCAAAGAGCACTTATTTGAGCATCTTCTATGTGTTGAGCACGTTGTTGAGCCTCGAGGGTATGAAAATGACAGAAACACAGTGTAGCAGAGGAGAAAGACATGACAATACAGAATGCTGACATAGTTCTTGCTTGTGTGCCAGGGTAAAGGCTGTGTGTGCTAAATATGTTGTCATCCAACCCTCACAACAACCTTGAGTTAGATGATATTATCCTCATTTTATAGTCAAGAAAACTGAGGCACAGAGAAGTTAATTGAATTGTGCAACGTTGCACAGCCAGGAAAGCTAAGAATGAGGATGCCAGCCTGGGCGGTTTGGCTCCAGCATTTGTGCTCTTGGCCACTCTGCCATACTGTGTAATAAACTTTCATGAGTGAGTACTAGGATGAAGGTCCTCGTAGGCAGTACTCGTGGCACAAAGGAGAGTAATCTACTGTTTGAGAGCCTTTGTACATTTTCTCTAGGATAATGTATGTGCTTAAAACTTCTTCCTCAGCAGATTTCTATAGTTCTGTGAGATTTTGATACTTTCCTTGCAGGTGAAATCACCTGCTCTTCCAATTTGTATACCCTTGGGAAGGTTAACACATCACTGAACTATTTGTTTTTAGCACCTTATGGTGAATTAGCTTATCAGACAGATGAGCTTCGTGGATTTCAGAAGAACTCAGCCTTGAGAAAAAAGGAGAGTGGGGAGGGAGGAGAAAAGAAAGAATATTTCTGGAGCATGAGGGACACAGCTGCTGGCAGCAACAGGATGGGAGAACTGCAACTACTGGGGATCGGGGGGTTCTGGGCAGCTGGAAAGCAGATATGCAATGTAGACCTGTACAAACAAGAAGAAAGGGAGGTTGTCGGAAGCCTCTAGAAATGAACTTCTCCATTTCCTAGTTTTCTGATCATGGATCAGATGTCCCACCTGGTACTTTTTTCTCATCTGCTGAGTAGGATGAAAAGATTCCACGGAATAGGAAAACGAGGGCCACAGAGCTAACGAACAGTAAGCCTATGGAAAGAGGAGAAAGGAACTGGGTTTATTACAGAACTGGGGGTGAGAAAGCTGGTGATTACAAACATCAGAAGCCTCAGAAGTATATGATGGGAAACTAAGAAATTAAGCCAGAGGTCTTTGTTGCCAGTAATGTCAGAACAGGAGGATACTGACTGAATCAGCGAGAAGGATTTAGATAAGCTATGCAGGATTCCCGGGATGGCTGTTGGCATGGTCTTAAATACAGGATAAATTCTCATCTAGGATTACGGAAAGTGTAGGTGTGCCTCAGGGCACAGGATCAGCTTTTAAAGATCTTTCTCAGGTTTATAAATAGCGTTTAAATAGTGCTCTATATTTGTTCAAGATTTTTTTCTTTTCTTTATGAGTTCTTTCTCATCCATTCATTTCAACCTCTTCCCTCACAAATTAACATGGAGTGACTTTAACTTGCTGGTGCAATGATCTCTAACATTGATCTATTCTTTAGTTATACTCATTAGTAATTATTATTCCTTTGTGATAGTTCACCCATGGTGACGGTGGGTGGTTATTTCTTGTGATTAACTTCTAACTAAGGATGTGCCCAACAAATGACTATGGGATGAGAAAGTGGAAGTTATTCAATATGAATATATATACATAGAGAGAGGATATATTGAACACACATACACACACGTGTATATAATGTAACTGTCATATATCGAGCACTGATTATGGGTCAGGAGTCATTCTAAACAAAGTACACATTTCATTTTACTTAATTTTCAAACAATCTATTTTTCAAGTGAGGACTGTGGCACTTGTAAGTAAGTAAAGGTTGTACATTTAGTAGATGAAGGAACTGGAATTCCAATGGAGGCATTCTAGCTCCTGGAGGCTGTGCATTTAAACTCAATGCTATGCTACTTCCTGAAGTGTCCATAGAGAAGTTGTGTATTAAACATGGACTGGTACGGGGGCGGGGGGGGGGTCCAAGATGGCCGCATAGAAAGACCCTGAGCTCACCTCCTCCCACAGACACACCAAGTCTACACCGACATACAGAGCAATTCCTCCTGGGGAAGATCTGAGGGCTGATTAAACAGCTGTTGCACATAGAAGGACAACACAGAAATGGGTGGGAAAGACAGAGATGCTGTATCCATGGGACCCCAACCCCCACCACAGCAACCAGTAAGGAGGGACATTGCTGACGGGCCCAAGTACGGACTTGCCCACCCTTGGGAAACACTATAAAAATCAGCAGTTTAAAGGGCACCCGGACTATGTGGGAAGGAAATGCATTCACTAGAGCTTCTGCCAAATGGGCCTCAGTCACACTGTAGTCCCAGGCCCACCTGGATGCAAGGGGTGGGGACACAGACCCTGCCTCTTGATGGAAGAGAGTCAGTATCACATGGCGAGAAGAATGCATTTAATGAGAGATGCTGATGTGGCCACACTCTTTTTCTCACCTTTTTTCTGATAAACTTATACAGAATAAATGCCTCTGGGAGTACCCTCTCTCTCTCTTTACCTTGACTTGATCTTATTCAGTAAATTTCTTACCACAGTTACGTGCTCCATAAATATTTGTTAAATAAATGAATAAATCATCATCATTACAACAAAAAAGATGGTGGGAAATATTTATCGAGAGCATTCTATGTGCCAGGCATGAGGCAAAGCATTTACACCTATTATCTCGTTCAGTTCTCCCAACTGCTCTGAAAGTATTATTGTTCCTTTGTATGGGTGAGACCTGAGGCTGAGAAAAGTTTTCACAGTGGGTAAGAGGTGGGGCTGAGGCTCAAAGCCAGGCTTGTATCCAGCACACAACGCACTTAACTTTGCTGAGGTGCTGCGGGACGGGTACAGGGTGAACCAAGGTACACGCGTTTGTCTTCACCCCAGGCCTGGAGGAGAACAGCTGTATGCTGTGGCCAAGACTGCAGTTGTCATGGTCTAAATGTGGTTGGAGGAGGAAGGGTGTCACTGGGCTTTCCCTCAGAAGTCCAGTGGACAGTGAGTGGGTGTGCCCATGTCACTTGCTTCCCACTTTCTTTCTAGTCTGGGTGACTGTCCATGCCATCTCTGTGGAAACCCCCAAGGATGTTCTTCGGGCTGCTCGGGGAAAGAGTGTCACCCTTCCATGCACGTACCAAACTGCCTCCCTCAACCGAGAAGGATTTATCCAATGGGACAAGCTTCTAAGGACTCATACGGTAAGGATCTTTAAAAAGTTGGAAGCATCATGAGTATGACCTGACCATGAGCTCTTGGAGGACAAGCACTACACAGCCTTTCAATAAATGCTAGACAGAATAGACCTAGTTAGTGCCCAGGCTGGGCTGGGTGGGGAAGGAGCAGTGAGTATTGGACCCAGGGAGGGCTGTATTGTGCCACCTCTAGTTTGAAAGAGTCACCTTCCCCAAAACATCTTTCTGTTGGCCAGTCTCAAGTGACCTAAACAGTATCACTTGAGTCAATGATTCCTTTTGATTAGCATAGAGCTCTCCCTTGAGGCCAAATTTTGTTATAGGTTTTTTTGTTTTTGTTTTTTCCTGTTTAGGTTCTTTTGAGGGAGTATGGGGAGATTTTATTTTATTTTCTATTTTGGAATAGATAGAATCCCATGGTTCAAAAATTAAAATATCATGAAAGTGTACATTGAGAAGTCTCCTTCCCATCCTTGCCCTTCTTGTCCCATCGACCCAGTTTCCACACCCTAATCCCTCTATCTCCCCATCCTCCCCAGCAAGGCTAATTTTCATTGGTACTAGTTCCTTGGGGGCAACATTCATTCTGATTGCTTGATATCTTTGCTGCAGTCATTCAGGGCTGTGAATATCACTTTGGGCTAAGATTTAGTTTCTTGCATTCCCTTCCAATGATTCTTTATGCCAATTAAAAAAAATGTGAATGTATATATTCACACACATGAAACTACATCTACTTTCCACCCTAGAATCCCAGTCTCCTATTCTCCTCAAGAAAGGCAACCATTATTATCAGATTTTGGGGTGGACATCTGTAGATGCTCCACACATATACCACGCACATACAAACATAGACATATATTTACATATACTCACATATACATATAAGAATATGTATGTTTGTATAAACTACATGCACACTGTCCTCCACTTGGCTTTTCTTCCTCTTAATATACCTCTTTCCATATGTCAGTACATTTATATCTATCTCATTCTTTTTAAATATTTGCATTAAGTATTTCATTTTACGAAAGCTCTATATGTACCAACAAAGGACGTTTGGTTTTTTCCCTATATTTTGTTGCACAAACAGTGCTGCAATAAATAGCCTTATATGCACGTCTCTAGGTATATATTTACAACCATTATTGTCATTAGTTATATATTTATATATAAGATAAATTATTAAAAATGGAAATTCTGGGTCAAAGGCTATGTGAATTTAACGTTTGGATAAATAATGTCAAATTGCTTTCATTGGATGTCAGACCTATGTTCACGTTCACCAAAAACAGTGCAGGCACCTGTTTCTCTAACTAAGGATTCTCAAACTATTTGATATTTGCCAATCTGATGAGTGAAAAAGTATCTCATTATTGATCAAATGTACATTTCTTTAACTGTAAGAAGAGGAACATCTATTCGTAAGTTTTTGGAGGAAGGTGGGGGCTGTGCCTTGCGGCATGTGGGGTCTTAGTTCCCCAACCAGGCATCGAACCTGCGCCCCCAGAGGTGGAAGTGTGGAGTCTTAACCACTGGACCTCCAGGGAAGTCCCTATTCATAAGTTTTAAAATGAGTTCTACTTTTAAAACGCAAACATGCCTGGCGTTAAATCCCCAGCTACTCAGAGTGAAAGCATTTAGCCTTTTCCCTGACAGAAAAGAAGGGGTGACAAGGACACCCAAGTCCTAGAGCAGCAGGGCCAATGAGGCACCTTATTGTCTGTTGCCCAAGGGACCCTGATGGGCCAGAGCACATGTCCTATCTGTTTCCAGAATCCCAGAAAAAAACCTAGAGAGGGCAGCTGCTGCCTTGAGCTTGCAGAAAATGAAGACACATCCTTTCAGCATCACATGTATTCAGGAAACCAGATGTTAGGTCTCTGGCAGGCACGTTTCTGAGTGCTGAGATAAATGCTAAAGATTTTTTGTGGGCTGGTGGGTCCCTTGCTTCCTAAGGGACTTGAGGCGATCCCCTTGAGAGCAAGCAAGGGTGCAGAGAAAGGGATTACACCTGTGCCCTCAAGGGGATTATTGTGACAGGTCTAGCAAGGGGCGGAGGGTGGCCTGGGGGGAGATCCAAGGAGGGGGAAGCCTTAGGATAGCTGTGATCAGGAGGAGGGCTGGGGCATGAAGAGTCCTTGGCAGAGCCAGTAGGTCAGAAAAGAGCTGAGCTGGGAAAGACCAGCATCCACAGTTGGGACCACAGCCCAAGACAGGTCCTCATCTCCCGCCTCGTTGCTCATCCCCTTCTCAGCCAAGCTTCCTGAGAGCTGCCTGCCCCCACCAGGGCTGTCACATGTGCTTGGGCAGATGATGCACTTGGGTACCCAGCCCAGGGGGCCTGATCGCCATTAGCTTGGCACAGATGCGTCTGTCCAACAACTAGAGTGCCTTTCCCTGATATGCATAAAGACCAAGCGCAGGCATCAGACCTGACACTGTCTCCACACTCTCTTCCCTACTCAGCATGGTCTACCTGGCTCCCCTAACACTCCACCAAAATCAGCAGCAACTTCTCTTATGTTACATTCAATGTGCTGGTTCAGTCCTCATCTTGTTTCATTTCTCCCTAGCTTTTCCGACTATCAACCACTTCTGGAATCTCCCTCCCTTGGCTTTCTGGTAGTCTTGTCTTGGCGTTCCCTTTTATCTCTCTGACCTCTCCCTGACCCTTTCCGAATGAAGTAACTTGGGGACTTGCCATTTCTCTACTCATTTACCTGAGGAGACGTCATCAAGCTCATATACTATCTACTATAACCCTCACAAAAATCCTATGATACAAGTGTTATTACCATTACCTCCGTTTTGTAGAAGAGGAAATGGACTCATAGAGAGGTCAAGCATTTTGCTCAAGGCCATACAACTAGTAAGTGGCAGAACTGGGATCTGAATGGAAGCAGTCTGGTTCGAAAGTAGTGGTCTTAGCTAGTACCATGTTCTGTTTGATAAATGAAGAGTATATCAATGAATACATAAATTCCCAAGGCAAGAGTCAGACAAATAAAGGGGGCTTGAAGCCAAGCATGGCTGCCCAGCACAATGCCTGCACATAGTAGGTGCTCAATAAATATTGGTTGCCCGAATGTTACAACTCCTCTCTTTTTCATTCCAAACCTACTAAACAGAAGAACTAAAGTGGAATGGGTAAGAGGTGCCAGAGGTTACAAAAGGTGAAAGCCTCACTTACTCACATGCGCTCCTCTGGTATGAACTGTTTACCTGCCTCAGGCTTTCAATATTTTCTATATATATGTATATACATATACACACACAAACAGTATAAGAGGAATCCACAAATGGACACCGTGTGTAGAGCTCTTTGTTCTGCGGGGTTGGTGTGTCCGCACATCCGGGCCTGGGAATGGTAGATGAGGTGAATCAGGAGAGTCTGGAGCATCACGCCAGGGCCTTAGGCTGAAGACCAAGTGTTGCTTCTTCCTCCTCCCAGGAAAGGGTGCTCATCTGGAATTTTTTGACCAAAAGCTACATCTACGGTAGACTTTATGAGAACCGCGCCAGCGTGTCGAGCAACGCCGAGCAGTCAGACGCCTCCATCACCATTGACCAGCTGACCATGGATGACAACGGCACCTACGAGTGCTCCGTCTCGCTGATGTCAGATCTGGAGGGCATCTCCAAGTCGCGCATCCGCCTCTTGGTCCTCGGTGAGTGTCTCCTTCTCCTTCCTGGGGTGGTAGAAAGAGGCTGGGGGAGAGGGGGTGCAAGGAGGAGGGCACCCTAGTGGCAAGATAAAGCCAGGGAGCGATGCCTGACCAGGAGCTGAGACCCCTCCCCTCACCCAGTCTGTGTGTGGGGTGGGTGGGTGCTGCTCCTCCCCCTGGAACCAAACACTATTCTGTCGGGGCAGACAGCTCCCCAGGGCCAAAGTCAAGGCTGATTTGGAGAGGTCCCTGGGGGTCAGGCTTGGAGATGCTGTTCCTGCTCTGTCCAGTGCTCTCTCCTTCACATCAACTTCTCTCTTTTTCATTCCAAACTTACTAAACAGAAGAAAAAGGGAAATCTCAGATCCCACTGTAAAGACTCTCACTGCCTTGCTTTGATGCTGGGGCCAAATCATGACTCATATAGGTCAGGCGTCTTTCCCAGCCCTAAATTCAGCTAGTAAGTAGAAGCTTTTCACACCACCATCTCCCCACCCCTCAGCTCCAACATACCATTGATCAGGTTCTACTGCCTCTGAAATATGTCCCATGATAACATTCTTTCTACACAAATAGCTTATTATTGGAGTTTATAGTCTTGGGATGATTGGAACAGTCACCTACTTTCAGTATCTTCATTTTATAGATGAGGCCCGGAGAAAGTAGACACCTGACTCAAGGTCAAACAGTTATTGGAAAAACTTTAGTGAGGACCCAGCCTGTGTTCACTCTCAGAAATGGGACACTCTACCCCGGGAGGTAGCAATACTTTAAACCAAAGCAATGGATCATGTTTCCTTCGTGTGTGGGTGGGTGCATGTGCGCGCGTGTGCACGTGTGTGTGTGTGTGTGTGTATTCTTTCACTGTGTTGCCCTTGTTTCTTTTGGATAGATTTTTTTAAATTAATTAATTTACTGGCTGTGTTGGGTCTTCTTTGCTGCACCTGGGCTTTCTCTAGTTGTGGAGAGTGGGGGGCTACTCTTCATTGCGATATGTGGGCTTCTCATTTCAGTGGCTTCTCTGGTTGTAGAGCACGGGCACTAAGCACGCAGGCTTCAGTAATTGTGGCTCGCGGGCTCTAGAGCACAGGCTCAGTAGTCGTGGCACGTGGGCTTAGTTGCTCTGCGGCATGTGGGATCTTCCCGGACCAGGGATTGAACCCATGTTCTCTGCATTGGCAGGCAGGTTCTTAACTGCTGCGTCACCAGGGAAGTCCCTGGATAGGTTCTTAAAGGTAAGATTTTCATTACTCAACATCATTAGGCATCAAGGAAATACAAATTTAAAAAAAGGAGGATTTCTAGGTCGAGGACTATGCCTTCATTAAATGTTACTCCACACCGGCAAATTACTTTCCCCCAAGCTGCTTACAACAGCCATGAGCATTACGTGATCGTGCCTGTTTTCTTATAGTTTTACTGAGTATTATCAATCTTTTTAATTTTTATAAATTTTGTTAATTTGCCAGGTGAGAAATGAAATCAGTTCAGTCCAAATCTAAATTTTAATCTAGCATCCAATAAGCTTCACACCTCTCCTTAACTTGGCGCTGACCCCCTAAGGCTAGGGGACCCGCAGCGGAATAAGGGCTGGGTCTGTTTCCTTACTCTCCTTAGTTCACCTCCTCCCAGCCCCACTTCTGGCTCCCCTGAGCTCACGGCCGAGGGAGAGGAGTGGTAAAGGGAGAAAGGGAAGGCCATGTTCACCTAGCCGGGCCACTTACCATTTTCTCATGACTATCCCATAATCCCAATCATAGCAGACATCCCACTACTGCTTATTGTGTGGAGTGCACTGGTGGATTCTTCAGCACCTCCCAGGGATCCACCTGACAAAGGTGGTGTGCGCACCTGTTGGCTGGACTCTCACATCCTCCATCCTTTTCCACCCTCCCCTCCTTATGGCAACTCGCTCCTGCTCTCTGCTGAAGGGCTCCCCTTCATCCAGCAAGCAGCTCTCTGGGACCGAGTCCCTTCTGTATGACAAGCATCAGCCTCCACTGTTACCCTGCTAAACCTCGCCCCTGGGAGGGCAGACCCCTCTCACTGCTGCACATTCCTCACCTTGCTACTGCAGTCTGCTCCAGCCAGCTTTTCTGGGCAAAGGGTCAGAGATCCCTCAGGTGGGTCCTCAGATATGCAGGGACCTCTTTAAAGCCCTCTATCATCACACTCCAGGAGGAGCACTGTAGGAACTTCCTGAGGTCTGTCACTCAGCAAGCCTCAGCCAGGAGTGAGAGATGTAGCTCTCGGCAGCAGACAACCCCATTCTCCATGTGGGAATCTCTTGGTTCCTCCCTGGCTAGGCCTGAGCTGAGGGGAAATAGCGCCTTTCCTTCCCCTAAGAGAAGGGGGAGGGACTGCTCATAGATCCCTATTCCTGAGAATCTCCTTTAAAGAAATCTCCTCCCAGATGAATCTCTAGCCTTCTGGGTGAGGGTAACTGTTAATCAGAGGGTTTGCTCTTGGGAAGGTCACTGGGATGTTTCTCGCGCCTCTCCTCAGTCTTGAGGACACTTACCATTCAGAGCCTCAACCTGAAGGTTTTAGTGGAAATTCTGAGACACAGGAGAAGTCCCCTCTGTATCCTGTTGATGTTTTCTCTTATAGATTTGGGGTCTTTCGTCTTGCACAAGGTCTCTTGCACTACCACCTTTGAGGTTGTAAAAATGAACTTAATGTTCTTTTCTTATGTCTGTATATCTTATTTTTTGTCCTTAGATTTTGTTTTATCTGGAATTTATTTTTGAACATAGGATTCTAAAGGTCTTTGTTTTCTTCCAAATGGATAGCCAATTACATCAACATCATTTATTATATCAAAGAAACAACTATTTTCCC
The DNA here is from genome assembly GCF_030028045.1 of Hippopotamus amphibius kiboko. NCBI lineage: Eukaryota > Metazoa > Chordata > Mammalia > Artiodactyla > Hippopotamidae > Hippopotamus > Hippopotamus amphibius. Next base: position 138,191,159 of record NC_080188.1, on the reverse strand, counting down.
GCTGGAATCCCAGCTTTGTCACATATTAAGCTCTTACATATACATAGCTGTTTTTTACTCATTTTGTTTACTTTCCTTTTGATTATTCCTATGTCAATATCATGTGATTTTGATTACAGTATGTGTGTAGTCAGTGCTAAGATTCACAGATATACAGACACATGGACACAAAGACACACACACACACACACACAGATATGTATTTAGAATTATCAGTATTTGTGTAGATGGCTTTTAAGATCTGGCACTGTGTAATACCTTCTTACTAAACTTTTCCAAAAATTTTTGTCAGTTTTTACACATTTATTCTTTCATGTTAATTTTAAAATCACTTTGCTTAGTTAAAAAAAGTAGGTTGGAATTATATTCAATTTACATATTAATTTGCAAAGGAGTGACATTTTCATGATATTAAGGAAGATGGTATATCAGATTTTCTGACCTTCAAAATTGGTAACTCTCTAATGATAGAAATCCAGACTTTCTGTGGCCAAATGAGGATTAATGTGTTTACTCAGTTGTATAGGAGGAGGGCAGGAAACTGCACTCATTCCATGTAACCAAATACCCAACCACTCTGTGTCTTCCTGCTCTGAAAACCAAAGGGATCCCTCTTAAATGGAGGGAAAACTACCATCGACTTGCAATGACCTTTGCCTGTATAGAGTTGCTATAGATGACACCAAATTCACAGTCACAGCTACTATCATTTATTGAGGGCCTGCTATGTGCCAGGCATCTCACTAAGTGCTTTATGGATATGATCTCATTTCATCTTTGCAATACATCTATGAAAGTAGGTATTAACACATATTTAGCAGAAGGGAACAGTGAGGCTCGAGAGGTTAAACGACCACTAGAAAGTGTCTGAGCTTTGATGGAAACAGGGCTGCCCAAATCCAAAGCCCTTCACTATCCCATCCTGGGGAAAGCCTGCCATTCCCAACCAGCAATCCTTCCAATTCTGGATGATTCCCAAACTCTTCTAGGTTTACTTAACAGGGTACCCTCTCTTTCACTCTATGGCAGATGTAAGCTTGCCAGTATGTTTTATCACGTCACAGCATTAACTTGTGGTTTTACCTAATTGAGCCCATGCCAACGAAATAAAGTTTGGAGGGGCAGAACAGTGCCAGCCCTGGATGTGTCCATTGCCCTCACTTGTCCACAGGACACGCCCATTGTGGAAACACCATTCATTGAAAACTGGGATTCTATAACCGCTCTTCCACATGGAAGGTCTCAGCTTAAGGTCTGGGACACTGAAGCCCGGCCACCTTATGAGCACATGGATGTTTATTTCATGGTTTTCATGGGGAGCTCTGATGGTGTTAGAGCTTTAGGAACATCTTCCCCCAATCTCATGGACAAGGCTGACACCATCACACTTTAATCTTATAGCATATTTACAGCTGTGTTTTAGTTGCCCCAGACTAGGTGGGTGGAGTGCCATGATGTGTTTTTCTACAGGCTCCATTTAATCAGGGGGCCTGCCTATTTGCGGAGGGAGGGCTCCTTATGTCAAAATCTGGAATGCACAGAAGGTTGTTAGAAAGGAGACTATTTCCGTTCTGCTGTTCTGTTCTTGTTCCCCTGCTACAACAACCTTAGCCCAAACACAAATAAACAAATAGCTGTGTTTGGTGATCCCTTGCCTCTTTAAAAAGTACTCATTAAAAAAAGAAGAAGAAATAAAAAAAGAAAAATATTCACCTATATCACTGGGTTTTATATTTCTCCATGTATTCTTCCAGCTCCCATCCACATGCTTATTTATGTACATAACTGAATCTGCAGCTTAACCAATTGGCACTTTTCTCTTTTCATTCCACATCACCTAACATTTCCTGCTGTCTTAGCACTTACTGCTTTTTAAGCGTCATGCCACTCTAGTAAGCGGATGCAGCGTCCCCCTGTCCCTGGACTGGACACTCAGGCTGTTTCCAGTTTAAGCTATTATAATTAAGGTTGCAGCAAACCGTTCTGTGTGCATAGGACTTAATTTTATTTGCATTAGCTCCTGGGAAAGATATTACCCAGCCAGGAAAATGAACATTTTCCTCCTGTTTCTCTCCTGCACTCCCTCCCGCCCCGCCCTCCCCCCCCCACCCCGGTTGCCCTGATTCACCTGCAACTGAGTTCCTCACTTTGCCCCACCGGGGCCTTCTCCTTCTCCGGCTAATTCTGCCTCCTGGCTTCCCTTAAATAGCTCCCATTTTCTTCCGGCAGAGAGCTGGTTGGGGAAGGCAGCAGGAACCCCTTCAGGTGTGAACATCCCAATTTCCCCTCCCCTCTCAGAGCCAGCTACATTTTAAGAGAGGAATTAGTGAACTCGAAGGGCAAAGGCTACAAGTTTAATCTGAGGTTATGCACCTCGGTGAAAAGAATGTTTTGCTTTAAAAAAGATAATTTCTTACTATATGTTAAGAAACCCAGTGAAAATCTTTTTTTAAAAAGTTTTCTTTCCAAATGGCATTGCTTCTGGGCTAATTTTAGGCAGAAGGGCTTTAATTACATTGGCCGCCCACTCGGGCTGCGCGACCTCACAGTAAACTGAGGCGAACGCGGAGCTTCCGGACCGACGGGGAGCACGCGCCGTCTTGGGCACCGCGGGGAAACCACCTGGCCCGGGGACCGGGGACCTGGCACCTGGCGCAGCTGTGCAGGATCGGGCGTCTCCCCGGCCTCTGGCGCCCCCTGCCGTCTGCGACGGGAGTTGCAGGCTTTGGAGAGGCCTCGGAACCCACCTGGTCCCCCGCTCCCTCCCATCACTCCGCCCTCCATAAATATTCAGGTAGTATCTACATTCCGTTTGGGAGGGGGGACGCGCCAACAGAGCATCCGAGATCTATCAATACAAGAGTCCCCGTGGGTCTCACATCCCCCGCAGCGGGTGGAAGGGCTGTTTGAACTAGATCTGTCTCATTCAAGGTCCTAGATGTTCTTGATGGTGGGGGCTGAGGAAGGGAGCTTCAGGGAGGGGTCTGGACGGAATGAGGACTGGGGTTGCCTAGGATGAGGTGAGCCAGGAAGGCTGTTTGGGGGCTGAGATTAAGGGCCCAGGGAAAGTACTCTGACATGTTCCTCTGTAGGGTGGGTCTCTTAGGGGATGGTTGGTCCCTTGTTTGCCATTACCTCTAGTGCTGCCTCGGAGTGCATTAAGGATTTGCTTTTAATAATTTTCCCTCAGCAAATGGTGGTATAAGAAAGCTAGTCTTGGGACTTGCCTGGTGGTCCAGTGGCTAAGACCCCCCAATGCAAGGGGCTCGGGTTGGATCCCTGGTCAGAGAGCTAGATCCTACATGCCACAACTAAGAGTTTGCATCCCGCAACTAGCGTGCCGCAACTAAGACCTGGTGTAGCCAAATAAATCAATACATAAATATTAAAAACAAACAAAAGAAAAAAAAACACAAAACATTCTGCCCACTGGCAAATGGCAGCCATTGGCATTAAACAAACAAAACAGCTAGTCTTCGGATGTGTTTAGCATGCTTTTTTTATGCTTCTCTAGATGCTCATTTGCCCCAGTCCCTTCCCTCTCCTTTTTGGCTTGTAGGACAAAGAAACCTGGTCTTGGAAAGGCCGGGCTACCAGTCATGCACACTTAGCATGACTCCGAGTCAATGTGAGACTTCGAAGGTGGTATTGTATTTGTGTCCAGCTATCTTTTTGTGGAATAAAGGCTTAGCCTCCTGGTAAAGGCATACCTGGGAAAAAAGGGTGACAGTTTTGATTGGTGAGGAGGGATGTTCCTGGACCTGTGGAGAGCTCAAGAGATAAAGCTTGGCTCAGCAACCCTGACCTGGTTCAGTTCTCCTTGGAAGTGATGCTCACTTTCTCTGTCCCCCAGGTACCTGGTTGCTGGGCCAACAGGGGAGACAGGAGGGCTGCTTGTGAGAGTGCCCTGCGGGTAGCAGCCTCTCCCTCCCCAGGCTGCTTCAGCCCTGAGGGTCTGGGCATGGGTACCTGAGTCCTGCTCTTGAATCTGGGGCCTTTTAGGTTTCAGTACTGTCTGATTGGGGATGGCATTAGGAAATGCCTCTGATTTGCCCCCTGCTCACCGTATGCCTGGCTGGCCCTCACTAAGACAGCAGGAGATGTGGAGCACATCCAGCAACCACCCACCTGTGTCAGAGATGGGCTGTGGGGCTAGAGGGGAGAGATGCGTGCTGGATAGCGTCTCACAGCAACTCTTGGCCAAACAGAGATTGGAATTCATCCTCCGTGCCCAATGACCATGCACCTGTGCAGTCTGGATTGTAGAAAGGGCAGCACTATTTACTGGGACAAGCAAACCATCCAAGGGGGCACATAAAGAAAGAAACAGAGGGGACAGGCCTGCCACTGGGGAATTCCAGTAATAGTCCTCTCCACTGGGTGTCCTCCTCTTCCCACCTGCAAGGACACAACCTGAAGTCTCAGGCATACTTGATGCTTCTTGCCTCAGGACCTTTGCATAGGCTGCTCCCTTCGCTCCCTTTGCCTGGAGTGTCCTCCCCTCTCTTTCTCTGACCACCGCCCCCCAACCCCCAACCACGTCTGCTTTTGGCTTTGTGATTGGCTCAGTGTCCCTTGTCGTGTCTTTCCTGTCCCAGCATCCTTACCTTCTGCCTGGACCTTGTTTGATTCCTTCCCATGTTTGATTACTTGCCTTTTGCCCCCACTGGACTCCTTGAACACAAAAATTCACTATGTCATCCCCATGCCCACCAGTGACAGGCATACAGTAGGTGCCCAATATGTTTTGTAGAATAAACCACTCTACACAGTGCTAAGAGACCCTGGCTTAAGGTCTTCAGGAATTCTGGGAGCTCAGGTTAGGCTTGTGAGTTGAGGGTGGCCAGTTGGTTTTGGTATTTCCTTTCTATGGGCTTCCCAGTTCTTGTGTCTGTCCCCTTCTGTCCCCTCCATCCCCTCAGCCCTCATTCTCTACCCTGGACATAATCCTGCTGCCGCCAGGGGTCTCTCCTACCACCCAGTCACTTGTGGCAATTGCATTTTATCAGCAAGGTACAGGAAGAGGGTAATGCTTAGCTGAAGGGAACATTCTTAAGAAGTTAGCACTGAAAGGCTTCAGAAAGAGAGGCTTTCATCGAGACCAAGGGTAGGCAAACTACAGCCAAATCCAGCCTGCAGATGGTTTTATATGGCCTGTGGGCTAAGGATGGTTTCCACATTTCTCTGCCTGTAAACAAACAAGGCAGTGTGTGTGTGGGTGTGTTTGGGGTGGGGGAGTGGCTATCACCAAGCCCCAACGAATTCATGGCTTCTCTTTGGCTCCTCCCCCTACGCAGTGCCACCCTCCAAGCCAGACTGCGGCATCGAGGGAGACACTGTGATTGGCAACAACATCCAGCTGACCTGCCAATCAAAGGAGGGCTCCCCAGCCCCTGAGTACAGCTGGAAGAGTTATGATGTCTCGCACAAGGAGCGTCAAGTCGCACCAGGTAACAGGGTCACCAAGGTGCAGCTGATTGGTTAGTGTTGCCAGGGGAGACCCCGCGCTGACCAATCAGATCCCCCTGAAGGCTGCCCCTTTCTCTCCATCCTGCATTTGGCACTGCAATATCTTGGGCCATCTCTCTAAGCAGCATTTTCCAGCAATAGTGCCTGCCTCATAGGTTGTTGTGAGAAATAATAATGTAGTAAGTGTTAACTTGTTTTCTTTATTCCCCATAACTGAATTCTCTTGAGTAAGCATGTATCGATAACCAGCCAGTACAAAAGCATTGGGTGGGATTTTAGTTTTGATTATGATTATGTCCTAAAGTATACATTTAAGGCCTCAAGTCTAACTCTGGCTCCACTTAAGGGTGGGGAATTTCCTATTCCCATCCCCTGCCCAGGCAGGTCCATCTCAGACTCCCCTGATCCACACCCCCCAGCTTCCCCCATTTTATGGTCTCACCCAACTACAGGATCGGGTCTGCTGTAAGGGTCCCACATTCTCAGGGAAGGAAATGGTAGGTTCTGCTATGGTTGCCAGGAGACTGGTTTTGTACCAGGGAAGCTTGGTATTTGACCTTTGGATCAGGAAACAAACTGAAAAAAAAAAAAAAAAAAAAAAGAGCTGTATAAACATCCCACTGTCATTATCTTGGAGCCAACTGATGTGGGAAAACCCTGGTGGAATCCCGGGACCCCTGGGCCCCCCAGCTGCCTGGCCAGCAGCACACACTGCTCCTGAAGATCAAGAAAGACAAGGCCTGGAAGGTCCCATTGGATTAACTCCCAGGAGGACTTTCTCTCCAGTGTGGGTGGAAAGGAAGCGGGAGGCAGAGCAGTGGGTGTAGACAATGGTTCTGAGGAGATGGGGCGGGAGACTGAACCCTACCGGGTGAATGCACAGACAGGGGCTTGGGTCAAACCAGGGTGAACTTCACCACTCTTCTGTTCATTTGTTTGGGGGGCAAAACAGGACTTCTTAAAAGTAAGAGGAGAATTAGTAGAACCCACTCTATCGAATGTAAAATAGATGTATTGTGGATTTTGACAAGCTTCTGGTTTTGTTTACATATTTCTGGTTGGCAAGTTTTTGCTGAGTGTGTCACAACCACGTGGCAGCTTTCCTCAGGCTGTACGGCCTCCCCTCTCTGGCCTGTGAACAGCCCAGGGACTCCAGCGATGGTTGCAGAAGTTCAGCCGTGGACACTCGTTGGTTTGACCTTCCAGGAAAGTGCATATAGGTAGGCCCAAAGCTGAAGTTTACAAGGTGGGGAATGTTGCAACAGTGTGTATGCAGTGCTGCTGGAACCCAGAGGATGCATAAAAGGGTCAAAGTAGGTTTCTCCAAGGAGAGGGCACTTGAGCTGCCAGGAGAGCATGGCACGGGCTTGAATCCTGGCTCTGCCACTTAGCTGTGTGACCTTGGCAAATTACTTAACCTCTCTGTGCCTTTATTTGTACATCTACAAAATGGGCATAAAACTAGTATTTACTTCATAGGGATGTTGTGAAGATTAAATAAAAGTACATATAAAATACTGAGACCAGTGCCTGGTAGAATTATGAGCTGTTACCTGAGCTGGGTCCTGAAGGATGAGTAGGCTAAGCATGGAGAACTGAACAGGAACCATGCATGCAGGAAGGATGGGAGGTGCTACTGTAAGAAAAGCCACAATGAGAGATCGTGCAGGGCCTGTGAATTGGGCTAGGGAGGCTGGCCTCTGCCCTGCAGGACATGGGCGTCCCACTCACAGCTCTCCTGCCTCCATCAGGAAAGACTCCTCTGCTTGTTAGAAGCCAAAGCTTAGTTTTTCAGTGATCCAAAAGAGGAGAAACCTGAGGGCATGAAAGGAGGTTAAAGGGAGATACACTTAGTTACTGTGGAAAAGATTTATCCTGCTTCTAGATAGGATTTACTCAGAGTCAGAACTGGGACCTGGGAGTGACCCAAAAAAGCATGGTTAATGGTAATAATAACACAAGCTTGCATCTGGATGGTGCTGTGATGTGGGGGTGGTTCTCAAAGCCTTTGGCTCCACCCTGCCGCACCCAGCCCTAGAGAGTCTTTTGGGTCTTTTTCTTCCGTGGGTCAGTCCAAACCCATTTCTGACTTTTAAAACATTTTAAAAGTCCACAGTGGGCAATTTGGGGAGCAGAGCTCTACATCTAAACCCTCCTACATCTAAAGACAGAATTCTCGACATTAGAAATTGCTTCCTTTGACTTGTGGAGGCAAGCCAGCAGTAAAGAGAACAGGGAATCTGGAATCAGCAACAAGGATCTGAGGCCTGAATTCCCCACTTTGTAGCTTAGGTCACTCACAACCTCTCTGACCCTTGGTATCTTCATCTGAAAAACTGGAACTATCATTATACTGTCTTCCTGAAAGGCTAGAAAAAGAGTAAGAGGAGATCACATATGGAATAGCTCTGAACATCCTTGTAAACCCTGTCCCAGTCAGCTGAGCTTCATCCACGGAAGGAATAGGAATCCAGATATCAAGGAAGGAGGGAGGGGGGCTAGAGCACTTTAGGGGAGGATGTTCTGAAGGTGGGCATGCGCCCTGCTTCCAGCAGCCAGGAAAGATCTTGAAGGCAGCCCGAGCTTGTTGACAAAACATGGGATCAGGGGGTGGGGTGGGGAGCAGGAAAGTTAAAGATTGTCAGTTTGACATCAGTGTCTCTGGAGGGAAACCTCTCCCCAGCTGGAGCAGAAGGAATGTGGGAGCCCTACTGTCCTGTGCATTCCCCATCTTGACCACAAGGTGTCACCACTGCAGCAGAGAGATTCATTTAACCAGATTTCTGGAACTATTGGGTCCTTTCCAAAAGAAAAAAGGGCTTGGGAGCCCCAAATCAGAATCAAAGCAGGTCTTGTGGCCATGTGTGTGCACTGGTTAATCCAAGAGTAGCTTCTCATATCCATTGTTTGTTTTGAGAAACTGGGAAAGGAGAGTGCTGACTCTGGCCTAGGGTGACACTTGTTCCCCTACCTTAAACAAGGCCAGGAGCTCTAAACTGGGCTCTGATAAATGGAAAAGGCCTGGAGAGAGTCTGAGGTCTCCTGCCCTCTATCTGTCTGCAATGTGCTGTGTACATTTAACACACAGACCGAGTTTCATACTCTAAGATAATGGGACTCTGATCAGAGCTATACACCCCTGAAACAAGCCCAAGGTCATAGAGCATTTCCCAGAATGCTCTTGTTTTCCTTCAAGATGCCTCTTAAAAATATAAAACTCCAATTGATTTAGAAAACGAGACCATTAATACCATAACCCGTTGTTGGTGACGCCCAGTGCTCATTAGCATCTCAGAAGCTCGAACTCAGTGATTTCTAAACCTGCTTTGGGCGTAGAGCCCTTTCTCAGAACTGTATATTAGCATCACCTGTAAGCAGTATTCCAGAAAATGCACCAAGGTATGGAATTCTAGGATAGAATGGGTAGCATTTTATAGAGAATGAGTATCCAGAGAATCGCATGCTGGGTGTCAAGGGAAGAATCTGAAGAACGTGTATGTGAAAAGATTGGAAGAAAATAACCTCAAATCAAAGAGCTGTTATTTCCTGCTGGTGATATTATGGCAGATTTTTATTTTATTCTCTGCTCTTCTTAGAGGCTTTCCCTGACCCTTCAGGTGAGATTAAGGTCAAATCGCACTTCCATTTTGAACTCTAAACACCCCGTAATCCCCATTGTTTCATGTCTGTCTTCCCCTATATACTGCAAAAGCCAAGAGGACAGGGACCCTTGTCATCTTGTTTTGAGCTGATGTGATGAGCATATAAAGATTAGACTGAATTGAAGTAATGGGTTTATGTCATAAATTCTTGTATAATTTATATATTTGTAATGAGCATGTGTAATATATGTGTAAATTCTTATACTGAGCATCCATTACTTTTATATTATAATTTTTTCTTTCCTGTTTAAAAATTTTCATTATATATTATAGTTTATTTACAGTGTTGGGTTAGTTTCATGTGTACAGCAAAGTGATTCAGTTTCACATGTACATATATCTATTCTTTTTTAGATTCTTTTTCCATTTAGGTTATTACAGAATATTGAGTAGAGTTCCCTGTGCTATGCAGTAGGTCCTTGTTTATTATCTATTTTATATATAGTAGTGTGTATATGTTAATCTCAAACTCCTCATTTATCCGCCCCCCCCCAACCTTTCCCCTTTGGTAACCATAAGTTTTTCAAAATCTGTAAGTCTGTTTTGTATATAAGTTCATTTGTATCATTTTTTAAGATTCCATATATGTGATGTCATATACTATTTGTCTTTCTCTGACTTACTTTACTTAGTATGATAATTTCTAGGTTCATCCATGTTACTGCAAATGACATTATTTCATTCTTTTTTATGACTAATATTCCATTGTATATATGTACAACATCCTCTTTATCCATTCATCTGTTGATGGACATTTAGGTTGCTTCCATGTTTTGGGCTATTGGAAATGGTACTGCAATGGACACTGGGGTGCATATATCATTTCAAAGTATGGTTTTCTCCAGATATATGCCCAGGAATGGGATTGCTGGGTCATATGGTAGCTCTATCTTTACTTTTTTAAGGAAGCGCCGTACTTTTCTCCATAGTGGCTGTACCAATTTACATTCCCACCAACAGTGTAGGAGGGTTTCTTTTTCTCCACAGCCTCTTCAGCACGTATTGTTTGTAGAATTTTTGATGATAGCCATTCTAACTGGTGTGAGGTGATAACTCTTTGTAGCTATGATTTACATTTCTCTGATAATTAACAATATGGAACACCTTTTCATGTGTTTGTTGGCTATACATGTGTCTTCTTTGGAGGAATGTCTATTTAGATCTTCTGCCAATTTTTTTGATTGTGTTGTGTGTTTTTTGACATTTACCTGTATGAGCTGTTTATGTATTTTAGAGATTAATCTCTTGTCAGTTGCATCATTTACAAATATTTTCTCCCATTCCGTGGGTTGTCTTTTCATCTTGTTGATGGTTTCCTTTACTGTGCAAAAGCTTTTAAGTTTAATTAGGTCCCATTTGTTTATTTTTGTTTTTATTTTCATTAAGGTGGATCCAAAAAGATATTTCTGTGATTAATGTCAAAGAGAGTTCTGCCTATGTTTTCCTCTAAGAGTTTTATAGTATTCAGTATTACATTGAAGTCTTTAATCCATTTTGAGTTTATTTTTGTGTATGGTGTTAGAGAATGTTCTAATTTCATTCTTTTACATGTGGCTGTCTAGTTTTCCCAGCACCACCTATTGAAGAGATTGTCTTTTCTCCTTTGTCTTAGATTAATTGAGCATATATGAGTGGGTTTATTTCTGGGTTTTCTATCCTGTTCCATTGATCTATAAGTCTGTCTTTGTGCCAGTACCATACTGTTTTGATTACTGTAGCTTTGTAGTAGAAAATCATGGAGCCTGATTCCTCCAGCTCTGTTTTTCATTCTGAGGATTGCTTTGGCTATTTGGGATCTTTTGTGTTTCCACACAAATTTTAAGATTTTTTTGTTCTAGATCTGCAAAAAATACTATTGATAATTTGATAGGCATTGCATTGACTCTGTAGATTGCTTGGGGAGTATAGTTATTTTGACCATATTGATTCTTCCAATCCAGGAACATGATATATTTTTTCATCTGTTTGTGTCATCTTTGATTTTTTCATCAGTGTCTTACAGTTTTCAGAGTACAGATATTTTTCCTCCTTAGGTAGGTTTATTCCTAGATATTTTATTCTTTTTTTTTGTTCCTTAATTTCTCTTTCTGATCTTTTGTTATTAGTGTATAGAAATGCAACAGATTTCTGTATTAATTTTGTATACTGCAACTTTACCTAATTCATTGATGAGCTCTAGTATTTTTCTGGTAGTATCTTTAGGCTTTTCCATGTATGGTATCTTGTCATCTGAAAACAGTGAAAGTTTTACTTCTTTTCCAGTTTGGATTCCTTTTCTTCCCTGATTGACATGGTAAGGACTTCCAAATCTTTGTTAAATAAAAGTGGCGAGAGTGGAAATCCTTGTCTTGTTCCTGATCTTAGAGGGAATGCTTTCAGCTCTTCACTGTTGAGTATGATGTTAGCTGTGGGTTTGTCATATATGGCCTTTATTATGTTGAAGTAGGTTCCCTCTGTGCCCATTTCTGAAGAGTTTTTATCATAAATTGGTGTTGAATTTTTCAAAAGCTTCTTCTGCATCTATTGAGATGATCATATAGTTTTTATTCTTGTTAAAGTGGTGTATCACACAGGTTGATTTGTGGATATTGAAAAATCCTTGCATCCCTAGATAAATCCCACTTGATCATAGTGTATGATCCTTTTAATGTATTGTTGGCTTTGGTTTGCTAGTATTTTGTTGAGGATTTTTGTGTCTGTGTTCATCAGTGATATTGGTGTGTAATTTTCTTTTTTTGTGGTATCTTTGTCTGGTTTTGGTATCAGGGTGATGGTGGCCTCATAGAATGAGTTTGGGAGTGTTCCTTCCTCTGTCATTTTTGGAAGAGTTTCAGAAGAGTAGGTGTTAACTATTCTCTAAACGTTTGATAGAACTTGCCTGTGAAGCCCTTTGGCCCTGGATTTTGGATTGTTGAGAGTTTTTAAATCATAGTTTTAATTTCAGTGCTTGTGATTGGTCTATTCATATTTTCTATTTCTTCCTGGTTCAGTCTTGGCAGATTGTGCCTTTTGAAGAATTTGTCCATTTCTTCTCAGTTGTCCATTTTATTGACATATAGTTCTTATAGTAGTCTCTTATGATCCTTTGTATTTCTGTGGTGTTGCTTGTAACTTCTTTTTCATTTCTAATTTTATCTATTTGAGCTGTCTTCCTTTTTTCTTTTTTTTAAATTAATTAATTTATTTTTGGCTGCATTGGGCCTCTGTTGCTGTGCACTGGTTTTCTCTAGTTGAGGCGAGTGGGGGCTACTCTTTGTTGTGGTGTGCAGGCTTCTCATTGTGGCGGCTTCTCTTGTGGAGCATGAGCTCTAGGTGCATGGGCTTCAGTAGTTGTAGCATGCAGGCTCAGTAGTTGTGGCTCATGGGCTCTAGAAAGCAGGCTCAGTAATTGTGGCACACAGGCTTAGTTGCTCTGTGGCATGTGGGGTCTTCCCAGACCAGGGCTCAAACCCGTGTCCCCTGCATTGGCAGGCAGATTCTTAACCTATGCACCCCCAGGGAAGTCCCCCTCTCCCTTTTTTCTTGATGAGTCTGGCTAAAGGTTTATTAATTTTGTTTATCTTTTCAAAGAACCAGGTTTTAATTTCATTGATCTTTTCTATTGTTTTCTTTGTCTCTATTTCATTTATTTCTGCTCTTATCTTTATGATTTCTTTCCTTCTACTAACTTTAGGTTTTGTTCATTCTTCTTTCTCTAGTTGCTTTAGGTATAAGGTTAGGTTGTTTATTTGAAATTTTTCATGCTTCCTAAGGTAAAATTGTATTGCTATAAACTTCCCTCTTGGAACTGCTTTTGCTGCGTCCCATAGGTTTTGAATCATCATGTTTTCATTTTCCCTTGTCTCTAGGTATTTTTTGATTTCCTCTTTGATTTCCTCACTGATCCATTGGTTGTTTACTAGCATATTGTTTAGCCTCCATGTGTTTTTGCTTTTTTAAAGTTTTTTCTTGTAGTTGATTTCTAATCTCATAATGTTGTGGACGGAAAAGATGCTTAATATGGTTTCAATTTTCTTTTTCTCAAGGCTATCTTTGTGGCCCAGCATGTGATCTATCCTGGAGAATGTTCCTTGTGCACTTGAGAAGAACATGTATTCTGTTGCTTTTGGATAGAATGCTCTATAAATGTCAATTAAGCCTGTCTGGTCTAATGTTTCATTTAAGGTCTGTGTTTCCTTATTGACTTTCTGCCTGCATGATCTGTCCACTGATGTGTGATTTTAAAGTCCCCCACTATAATTGTGTTGCTGTCGATTTCTCTTTTTATGGTTGTTAACTTTTGTCTTATATATTGAGGGGTTCCTATGTTGGGTGGATATATATTTACAATTGTTAGAGCTCCTTCTTGGATTGATCCCTTGATCATTATGTAGTATCCTTCTTTGTCTCTTGTAACAGTCTATTTTGTCTGATATGAGTATGGCTACTTCAGCTTTCTTTTGATTTCCATTTGCATGGAATACCTTTTTCCATCCCCTCACTTTCAGTCTGTATGTGTCTCTAGATGTGAAGCGGGTCTCTTGTGGACAGCATATATATGGGTCTTGTTTTTGTATCCATTCAGCCAGTCTGTGTCTTTTGGTTGGAGCATTTAATTTGTTTATGTTTAAGGTATTTATCGATATGTATGTTCTTATTGCCATTTTGTTAATTGTTTTGGATTTGTTTTTGTAGGTCCTTTTCTCCCTAAGTCTTTTGTTCTCTTCTCTTGTGACTTGATCACTAACTTTAGTGTTATGTTTGGATTCCTTTTTCTTTTTTGTGTATGTATCTATTGTAGATTTTCAGTTTGTGGTTATCAAGAGGTTTTTTTTTTAAAGGTTTTTTGTTTTTGTTTTTTTTGATGTGGACCATTTCTGAAATCTTCATTGAATTTGTCACAACAATGCCTTTGTTCTATGCCTTGGCCTTTTGGCCACAAGTCATGTGGGATCCCAGCTCCCCCACTAGGGGCCAAACCCACACCCCCTGCATTGGAAGGCAAAGTCCCAACTACTGGATTGCCAGGGAAGTCCCTATCATGAGGTTTTGATATAGCAGACTATATCTATATCTATATATACACAAGATTGTTTTCAGTTGCTGGTCTTTTGATTTCAAATGCATTGCAATATCCTACATTTGTACTCTCCTCACAATTGCTGGTTTTGATATCATATTTGCATGTGGATGATTTCCTACCTTTACTGTATGTTTGCTAGTGAGCTTTCCCATTTATAATTTTTGTTTCTAGTTATGGTCTTTTCTTTTCCACCTAGAGAAGCTCCTTCTGGAATTTGTTGTAAAGCTGGTTTTGTGGTGCTGATTTCTCTTAGCTTTTGCTTGTCTGTAAAGATTTGTATTTCTCTGTTGAATCTGCACAAGAGTCTTGCTGGGTAGAGTATTCTTGTTTATAGGTTTTTCCCTTTCATCACTTTAAATATATTGTGCCACTCCCTTCTGGCCTGCAGAGTTTCAGCTGAAAAATCAGCTGAAAATCTTATGGAGATTCCCTTGTATGTTATCTGTTGCTCTTCCCTTGTTGCTTTTAATGTTTTCTTATTGTCTTTAATTTTTTTGTCAGTTTGATTAATATGTGTCATGGTGTGTTCCATCTTGGGTTTATCCTGTATGGGGCTCTCTGCACTTCCTGGACTTGGGTGACTATTTCCTTTCCCATTTTAGGGTAGTATTCAGCTATTATCTCTTCAAATATTTTTTTCTGGTCCTTTCTCTCTCTCTTCACCTTCTGGGACCCCTCTAATGAAAATGTTGGTGTATTTAATGTTGTCCCAGAGGTCTCTTTTTTAAAATTATTTACTTATTTTTATTTTTTTATAGTTGAAGTGGGGTTAAGAAAGGTGTTTATTTTTAAATTTTTAAATTAATTAATTGATTAATTTTATTGGCTGTGTTGGGTCTTAATTTCTGCATGCAGGCTTTCTCTAGTTGCAGTGAGTGGGGGCTACTCTTCATTGTGGTGTGTGGGCTTCTCATTGCCATGGCTTCTCTTGTTGCAGAGCATGGGTTCTAGAAGTGCAGGCTTCAATAGTTGTGTCACATGGGCTCAGGAGTTGTGGCGCACAGGCTTAGTTGCTCTGTGGCATGTGGAATCTTCCCAGACCAGGGATCGAACCCATGTCCCCTGCATTGGCAGGTGGATTCTTAACCACTATGCTGCCAGGGAAGTCCGGTCCCAAAGGTCTCTTAAACTGTCCTCATTTTTTTCTTTCTTTTTTCTTTATTCTGTTTCATGGCAGAGATTCCCACCATTCTGTCTTCCAGCTCGCTTGCACATTCTTCTGCCTCATTTATTCTGTTATTAATTCCTTCTAGTGTATTTTTCATTTCAGTTATTGTATTATTCACCTCCGTTTGTTCTGTATATCTTCTAGTTCTTTGTTAATCATTTCTTATATCTTCTTGGTCTGTGCCTCCATTCTTTTTCTGAGATTTTGGATCATCTTTACTCTCATTACTCTGAATTGTTTTTGCGATAGATTGCCTATCTGAACTTCACTTAGCTGTTCTTCTGGGGTTTTATCTTGTTTGTTTGTCTGAAACATATTCCTTTGCTGTCTCATTTTGTCTAACTCTCTGTGATTGCAGTTTCCATTCCCTAGGATGCAGGGTTGTAGTTCTTTTTGCTTCTGGTGTCTGCCCCCTGGTGGGTAAGGATGTTCTAAAGGCTTGTGCAGGCTTCCTGGTGGGTGGGACTGGTTCCTGTCCACTGGTGAGTGGCACTGGGTCTTGTCTCTCTGGTGAACAAGGCTGTATCAAGGGGTGTGTTTAGAGGTGGCTGTGAGTTCAGAAAGACTTTAGGCAGCCTATATGCTGTTGGGTGGGGCTGGGTCTTGGTGACAAAATAGTGACCTCCAGGAGAGCTCACACCAATAAGTACTCTCTTGTACCTCTGCCACCAGTGTCCTTGTCCCCACAGTGAGCCACAGCCACCATGCACCTTCCCGGGAGACCCCATGCCCACCCCAAGACCAGCAGGTATGTCTGCCCCAGGCGCCTATGAAATCATTGCTTTTTCCCTGGGTCCCAGTTTGCCCAAGATCTGTGTGCACCTGCCAAGAGTGGCATTTCTGTTTCCCCCAGTCCTATGGACTTCCTGAAATCACACCCCTCTGGCCTTCAAAGCCAAGAGTTCTGGGGGCTCTGCCTCTTGATGCCAGACCCCCAGGCTGGGAAGCCTGATGTGGGGCTCAGAACTAACGCCTGTTGGAGAACCTTGTCTTATTGTGGCTTCTTCTTTGTCTTTGGTTGTAGAATATCTTTTTTGGTAGGTTCCAGTCTTTTGTGTTGATGGTTATTCAGGGGTTAGTTGTGATTTTCATGTTTTCATGAGAGAAGTTGAGCTCAAGTCCTTTTACTCCTCCATCTTGTCTCCAACCAGAAGCCCAATTTCTTTCATATCACAGGTTCCAATATGTGGAGAAGCACACCTTTGGGTGTGTCTTCTCAGACCAATTCCCATAAAACAGAAGTCTGTACTGGGCAGTTCCACAGATGTAACAGTGTAAGATTTGTTTGTTGGTCACCCCATCAAATGTGGAATTTTGTTCACCAAGTTTCTTGGTTAGGGAGCCCTCATCTTGAAAATAAATGATGTGTTTTTGTACAATGCTAGACTTTAAAATCACACAGCCTGTTCCTGCAGGCGGCACTGCAGGACACCTGGATCCACATCCTCCTCTGTGGGGTGCTTTTGGCAACAGCAAAAGGGCAATTACTCATAAACTGTGTTTCTTCTTTATCTATGATCTGGAAGGTCCTGGAATGCTCTTCCTCCTTATCATCCTCTCTGTTCTATTTTCTATAATTTTTAAAAATTAAGTTGTCAACTGCTCCAGGGAGTTCTAGGCCTAAAATGGAAGTTTTGTTACTGTTTTGTGTCATTTCGTAATTTTGTGACCTTGGGCAAGTCACTTGACTTCTCTAAGCCTCCAGTACCTCTGTGACATTGAAGATCGAAATACTTGTTCCATCTACCATACAAGATTGTTGGAAGAATCAGAGGACATCATATTTGAAAAAGTGTACTGAGTAGCATGTCCAGATAAGAGCAACCCACACTGAGATACAATCTTGCAACAGAGTAGAATTGGGCAGAGAAGGGATTGGACACCAGGTGAGCTGGCAAGAGGTAAAGCTGGAGTGATTTCCAAGGTCCAATCTGTAATGTCACATCCATATTAAGAAATCTGGACTTGTTATTGAAGATGATGGGCTGCCTCTGTAATGTCTGAACAGGGCAGTGGCTGGATCCTACATGCAATTTAGAACATCTCCCTGGATGGAGTGTAACCACCTGGTGACAGTGGGGTAGGCAGGCTCTGCAGCAAATTAGAGGACAAAGGTTTTGAACCTTTCTCTTAAAATAGCAGTTATGACAGAGAATCTTTGAGGACAGGACATAAAAATTTGTCTAAGCATAAAGCTCTTCCTTTCAAGGTGAAGAAATTCATAGGATCATAGATTTAGCAGGAAGGTTTTTCATGAGGCCATCTGGACCATTGTCCTGAATTCAGGAGGATCAAGTGCTTTCCCTCACACTTCCAGATGAGATAGCTATGGCTCACAGAAGTTAAATGGCTACCTAAGTGGTGGAAGATGAAGAGGAAGAGTCAAGACAGCGTGCCTCCTCCCTGCCTCACCACACACACACACACACACACACACACACACATGCACACCACATACAAATACCACATCCATTCACACACATCACTCTTGGCAGAGCAATCCAGAGGTCAGAGTTCTTGAAGTTCTAAAGCCTTCTTTCATGAGTCCAAGCTAATGAATTCTGTTTCTGAAGATTATAAAAGTGGTTATAATCATATCATCTAATTATAAAGCATTTCCATATACTATATAATGTATATTATGTTTCCTGAGGACTTACTATACACCAGGCATTTGGTTGTGGGCATTTTATGTTTACAATTACCCTGTGAGGCAGGCACTATTATTATTTTATTTATAAATAAAGAAACAGGTTCAATAAAGATAAGTCCCTTGCCCAAAGTCACAAAGTTAATAAGTGGCAGAACCAGGCTTCAAACCCAGGGTGCCTGCCTGAATTCTAGGCACTTCAAAATTGTGCAGCCTGCCTGGTTTAATCATCCTGCTGCCCTAGAGGCAGATATTTTCTCCATGTTACAGATGCGGCTTGGACACGTTCAGTGGCAGTGCTTGTATCTACCTAGGGTTTCCCTAGCATTTCTGCTCTACTCTGGTGGCCCATCTCCTCAGCCTGACTCTTCTTCCTTCCCAGTCACAGGACAGGTCTTCTCTCTGAAGAACATCTCCACAGAAATGTCGGGTTACTACATCTGTACCTCCAGCAATGACGTGGGGACGGAGTCCTGCAACATCACTGTGGCTGTCAGACCTCGTAAGAGCAGCTTGGGGAGGAAGGGAGGAAGGGAGGATGACTGCCAGAAGGGGACTGGCTGGTGGGCCAAAGAGTCAGCTGACAGGGACCAACATGGAGGTGAACTGGGCAGCCTCTTTGGGGTTTCCCTTTGGCAGGGTGGCTGAGGTGATGGCCAGATGCTCCTGTCCCAGGCTCCCCTTATCTGGAGGCCAGTCCAGTTCCTTTGATTTCTTGGAAATAGCACCTATGACTGGCTTCTGGAGACTTGCTTAGTCCTGCCTGCCCTTAGGGTCGCTCAGTGGGCAGGGAGGAAGTGCCCAGACTGGGCTGCTACAGGGTCTGGACCCCATCCTTTTGGGATGGGATACCCTGATGATCTTAGGGATGAACTAGAGTAGGAGCCATCATGACTGACACTCGAGGGCTTTTTTGGAGCCTGTTAGCTCCAAATCTGTTGGCCATCTGTCCTTGTCTACACTTCCATCCTGAGGCGTATCCCCCTTGTCTGGTCACATTCCCATGAGGCCGCGCCTTTCATGGAGTGCTACCAGAAGCTGGCAGCGCGGGACCCTGGACTGGGAGGAGGACTGGGGCTGCTCAGAGCCTGGGAGGGACCATCTCCTGCATCCCAGACACCGGCTGCTAGGGTTCCTCATCCCTGGCGTGCTCACCACCCGGAGCCTTGGCTGGTGTTGGGTGCTTGCACTGGGGACTGGCGTTGGGGCTCAGGACGTGTGGCTCTGTCTCTTGCAGCCTCCATGAACGTGGCCCTGTACGCGGGCATCGCGGGGGGCGTGGCCGCGGCGCTTATTATCATCGGCATTATTGTCTACTGCTGCTGCTGCCGGGAGACCCGCAAGGCCGAGGACACCGAGGTCGCGCGGCCGTGAGTGTCCGGGGCAGCCTGTTGGCAAGGGTCTGAGCACATTGAGAAGATGCGCGCCAGCCTCTTCCACTCGTAACACCCAAGGGGCAGTTGGTAACAGTAAAAATAACTTTTATCAGCCCCATTTTACCAGACTTTTATCAGACTCATTTACTGAGAAAAGAGTAAATGAGTCTCCCAAACCCTAAAGTGGTACTGCAGTCCGGGACTTGACTCCGAGGTCCGTGAGTCTCCAGTCTCTGATCTCAGGGTGGGGCTCCTGCGGGTGCCCAGGGCCGGGCGGGGGGGAGCGGGCCTCTGCCACAAGCCATTCCCTCCTCCCCTGGGGGAGCCAGCCTGTTCCCGTAATGACCTCAGCTCAAGGCCGGGCCACCCTGCTTCCACTCTGAGCCAGCCCTTCAGCCCAGTGTCCCTTTGCAGCTGGATGGGTGGGGGTTGGGGATCTGAGGGCTGTCGCATGGGGAGCAGTAGGCCCAGCTCCCTCAGGTCTGAGTGAGTGAGGGCAAACCCTTCCCCTCTGTCCTCACTGCCTGCAGGAATCGGGCGGCCTACCGGGAGCCACCAGAGCAGCTGACAGAGCTTTCCAGAAGACAGGAAGAGGAGGGCCAGGATGACTATAGGCAGGAAGACCAGAGGGACCCCGGCCAAGAGTCCCCTGACCAGGCTGGCCGATGACCGGGGCCTGCTGCAGGCTGGGGTCGGGGGGAGGACTCGGGGGCATCCCCCTGCCTCCACGCCTCTCCTCTCCTTTCTGAGCCCCACTTTTCTGACCCTTCGTCCCAGTCACTGATGGGCTGTTTCTTCCCGCTTGTTGGCAGCTGGGGGACTTAGCCAAGGAGGTCTCACTTGTGACTGACCCTGCCAAGGCCCTCACCTTCGAAGCCACAGCATGCTCCACCTCCCCGTGGCACTCCTGCTCCCCGGAGGCGATGCCAGCCTCAGGAGGGTGCAAGTTTCCCTCCCCACCTGTGTGCCCAGCACCCAGGGGGACAACGCCCAGCTGAGGTTTTGTGTACATTTTTGTTGAATGAATGAAAGAATAAATGAGGACATAAAGGAGTCCCTTTATTTCCCAACTTTGGTGCTTTGGACTCACGTTGGCCTGGCCTCAAGCTCCCTTTCCAGCCACATCTCTCACAGATTTCCTGAACATTTCAGATGCTCCCTGCAAGGGCCACCCCAGGTCCCACTGCCCACTCCCTCATGGGGCTTTGCTTTCTCTGTTTGGCGGGGAACGCCCACATAGCTCCCATCTCTGTCTGTCAAATCCTACCTATCCCTCCAGGCCCATCACAAATCCATCCTAATCTCCCACACAGATGGGGACAATCTCCTTACTTTGTCCCACACCCGTCACGAGCCACACGGCACAGCTGTCTGAGCGTGTCTCTCCTGTGTTACAGCATTAGCTCCTGGGGCAGGGCCTGGGCCTCACTCCCTCTGCTTTCCCCGGAGCCCTTGCAGCCTGCAGCCTTCCTAGCGGGTGCTCAATCCAGCTTACTTTGGGAAACTGCTTTGATAGGCTGGGCCTTCCCCTCTGTGATCTCCCTGATAGGATTGTAGACACAGATGACTCCCACTCAAACCCACTTGCTAGTTTCCTGATTTAAGTTGGAGATGATTTAAATGAACACACACCCACAGGAGCACACACACAGGAGCTAGTTTGCAGCTGGTCCTGGATTCTCCGGTCATGGTGATTCCTCTCAAGACCAGAGTAACTGCTTTGCCCACCTCTGATTCCTGATACTTAACCCCCGCCCTGACCTTGCCCGTTCCTGGCTCTGGCTCGGCTGGGCTGCGGGCTCTGCTTTGCTGGCTGGGCTGTCTTGCTGCCCCTCCCACAGCCTCTCCCCATTGGTTGATTATTTCTTCTGTGCCTAAGAGCTCCGGCAGTGTCCTGGCTGCTTGGGTCTTGTGACCCAGTGGCTGGTCTCACCCAAATGCAATTTACTAGTAAATAAACATTGTCATTTTTTTTCTGGATGATTTGAAAAGTAATTCTGTAAATCTGTTGTCCATCTGTGATGTTTAAAAATATACTTTTTATATATTTTGTTAAATTCTTTGCTTCATTCAACATGCTGTCAGTGATAAAATTGTCAGTGGAAATTCTTATTTCTTTTTAAAGGTGGGTTTTATTCACACCAAGGTAGAGCTTATGTCAACTGACCGTAGGCCTCTTGGGCTTCCTAGCAGAGGTCAGGTGAGGTGACGGAGTCGAGTGAGGGGAACCGAGGGTCATATCCTGTGAGTCCCATTGGTTGTGGCCATAGTGGGGTCCGGCCATGTCCCTAATGGTTGCTGGGGATGGGACAGAGCCCTGCTTGGTTACGGAAGAATATTCCAGGTGCCTGCAGTATCAGGAAGAGCACGCAGGCCTGGGACTCAGTGCTTATGCTTCAGGGAAGATGGTGGAGAGGCTCCTGCCAGTTATACCCCAAAGAGCTCCCCTCCTGCGGGGGAGGGAGCAGCCCCACCCACACCCCACCGCAGCTGTCAGAGACCTGGTGACTCCTCCTCCCCAAGCAGCTTGCCCCACAGTTGATGTTCAGTCCTGCCACCTCTCCTGCCACATGTTCCAGGCCCTCTCCTCCATGTCCTTTCCTGTGGTGCCCTAGGGTCCCCGCATTGCAGCACCAGTCCCACAGTACTGTCATGACCACAGCCTGTGTCTGCCTAGGCCTGTGAGATTCGTGAGAGTAGGCACTGAATCCTACTCACGGCCTGGCACATGTGGACACAAAACTTGATACACGGTTGTTGAATGAATAATGCTTCATGTCGCTATATCCTGCCCAAGGCCATCTCCTAGTCCTTTAGATATGTCGGGTGCCTTCCAGCACTCCTGGAGCAAGGTTCCACACGCACGTTGTTGAGGTAGCTCGCTGTAGAAGGGAGGCGGCCACCTCCCCCAGTCCTGGCCCGGCTCACCTCTCTGCTCGGGAAGGGCTCTGAAGTTTCACCCACCTTAGCTCCAGGCTTGGTTAAGAAAACGAGGGAAACTGGGACCCACTGCATTCATTCAGCAAACAATGTTTTGTGAGCACCTACTACGTGCCAAGCTCGTGCTGGCTGCATGGGATATAAAGGCCACTATGACATCAGTACACAGGAGGAGCTACGATCTAATGAAGGTGACAAGCAGGAATGTGATTATGTGGGATGGAGAAGATGGCACAAGAATACGACGGGGGGCCTGAGTAACTCAGCCTGAGGGGCTCGGGGACATTTCACAGAGGAGGTGACATGTGGGCTGCATCATGAAGGAAAATGAGAAATTTTACAAGTAGAAAAGGGGATGCTGACCCCTTTGTCCTCCTTTTCAGGTCTCTCTTACTCGGGTCTCAAATCACATTATCGGTTAGTGAGACTACACTCTCCTGCTGAATTGATTTCAATCCAGAAAGTCAATCAGAATCAGATTATTGTAGGTTCTCTTACAGTCAACGTTAGCCCAGAAGTACAGCCTCCTTCCCAGTTCAGGGTTTCAAGAAGAGAGACCAAGGCAACGACTGGCTGAGGGAAGATTGTTTGCTAGATGCTTGTTAGGCACTTGAGACAGTTTTTCATGCAATCCTCACTTGCACTTTCAAATATTAAGGCATATGGCAAGGTCAGGCATGTGTATTACCCAAAGAAGGACTCTGGCTGCCCAGAGGGGTCCCTGCCAGTAATACATACCTTGATAAATTAGCCACAATTCAGGGTCTTGTTCTCAAGTTGTTTTTGTGTACACTGACAGAGCATTGGCTTTCAAAGGCAGAGTCACGTTAACCAGCCTCATAGAGCCTGATGTACAATACTAACAGCAAATTTAGATAGCACGTGCTCTAAGCCAGCCACTGTTTCTAGCACTTTCCCCACAACATCTCATAGTCCTCACTGCAACTCTACAAGTCCTATTATTATTCCCATTTTACAGATGAGGAAGCTGAGGTACAGTGAATTTTAGCATTCTGAATAAACACAGAATGTCAATTTGCTATTTACAGCTGTTAAATAGAATGGACTTCTGTCCACATGACCCAGGCATTCCCACCCTGTGGGCACCATGCCCTCAGTTGCTTACTGGGCATGGAATCAGAAAAAGGGAAGTTAGTTGTCTTCAAGGAGCCCCCATCCTCTATAGCAGTGTGTACAACCAGGTTTCATGCCATCTGTGGGGATTCTAAAATCTTCTCTGGCCTTGACCCTATCCTGGAGGTTCTGGTTTAGGGCCCTGGGTATCTGCGGAGGTGATGCCTGGTCCCTGCTGGAAAACGCAGTTCCCCAGTAAAGGCCTCTTCAAGGACACTTGGCTACTGGATTTTGAGTTTACTCACTGAGATCACCTCTCCTCTGGCCAGTTTCCAGAAAGATTTGTCTACTGTCTCTGTTTTATGGGTGAGGAAACTGAGGCTCAGTGAGATAATGTCATCCGAGTTAACATAGCAGGTCAGCACCAGAATAAGGATTAGACTCCATTCTGTCTGATTCTGAAGACCACACTCTTCTCGTTGACTGTATTTCCTTCTGACCCCATGTGTATGTACAGGGTGACTGAATGGGAAAAAAGTGGGAGTGGAGACAGAGGGGGTTTTGTTTGTTTGTTTTAAATTTGGCAGTTACCTACTATAAAACAAACATTTCAGATATAACATTATATGTGCATTTCTAGAAAACCTTACAATCTGCAAAATCACAAGCTAAAAATAATAGGACTTAAAAGAATATTAGGATCAGAAGCAGACCAATAAAGCTTTGTAACCTCATCACTTTTAAACATTAACAATCTTAGTGAAAATACAATCCATGCTGTTAGTACAAGTATCATAGTTATCAACCTCAAACCCTTAAGCCCCACGGGCATTCAGTTCTACAGAGACCTCATCAAAATTAAAAATGATCCAGGCAATTCATCTGACCATCGAGTTGGGGAGGGTCTCTCTTTTAAAAACTTGATTTTTATCACGTGTTGGTTTTGGGCTATGTGCTTATCTTTGTACTTGAGTTTTGTTGTTAGTACAGTTGACCCTTGAACAACATGGGTTTGAATTGCACAGGTCCACTTACATGCAGATTTTTTTTCAAAAAGGAACTGGAAAAATATTTGGAAATCTGCAACAATGTGAAAAACTCGCAGACAAACCACACAGCCTAGAAATATTGAAAAAATTAAGAAAATGATAGGTATATCATGACTGCATAAAGGATAAGTAGGTACTAATCTATTTTATCATTTGCTCTCATAAAATACGCACAAATATATTCCAGAAAGATAAAATTTATCAAAACACACACACACACAGACTGTACATGGTGCCACACCCTGTAGAGGAAAATGTAAACAAGTGTCATGATAGAGTATTAAATCATAACTGCACAAAGTTAACTGTGGTACATACTGCACTAATCTATATAACCCCACAGCCACCTCCTGCTGCTACTGTGATGAGCTCAAGTGTCGCGAGTGTCCACTATGCTGTGTGAAGCTAATCAGCTAATCATCATCAGGTTTCTCTCTCCAGGAAATTGCGTGTCACAGTAAAAAGTGATCTCGAGGTTCTTGTGTATTTTCTATAGTGTTTAGTGCAATACTGTAGACCTGGAATAACACCACGGGACCCATACGAAGTGTCCCTAGTGATGCTGGAAGTGCACCCAAGAAGCAGAGAAAAGTCACGACGTTACAGGGAAAGTTGAATGGCTTGAGATGTGCTGTAGATTGAGGTCTGCAGCTGCAGAATCCAGCATAAGGACCATTGTAAAAAAAAGAAAAGGAAACTCATGAAGCGATTGCTGCAGCTACTCCAGCAGGCTTGAAAATCTTGCACTTTTTGTGCAACATTTTTTAATCTAGGATTGAAAGTGCAGCTTTTATGTGTGTGCAGGATTGCTATAAGAAAGGCATCCCAGTAGACTCTAATGTGATTTGAGAAAAAGTGAAGTCATTA
Source organism: Hippopotamus amphibius kiboko (assembly GCF_030028045.1). Classification (NCBI taxonomy): domain Eukaryota; kingdom Metazoa; phylum Chordata; class Mammalia; order Artiodactyla; family Hippopotamidae; genus Hippopotamus; species Hippopotamus amphibius. The sequence goes on along the minus strand of NC_080188.1, from coordinate 138,165,842 downwards.
TTTGATATCATAAAGCAAAAAGAAGGTGAAGGATCTAAAACTGGAGAATTTAGTACCAGCAAAGGATGGTTTGATAATTTTAGAAAGACGTTTGGCTTAAAAAAATATCAAGATAACAAGAGAAGCAGCTTCTGCTGACCAAGAGGCAGCATATGAGTCCCCAGGTGCCATTGAGAAAATCACTGAGGAGAAAGGAAATCTGCCTGAACAGGTTTTTAATGCAGATGGAAGTGCCCTAGTCTGGAAAAAAATTCCACAAAGGACATTTATTAGTAAGGAAGAGAAGTGAGCACCAGGATTTAAAGTAGGAAGGGATAGGCTAGGTCTACTCGTTTGTGCAAAAGTAGAGGGGTTTACAATAAGGACTGCCCTTATCTATAAAGCTGCTAAACCCCCAGCCTTGAAGGGAAAAGATAAACACCAGCTGCCAGTCTTTTGATTGTACAAGAAGAAGATCTGGACAATGAGAACCCTTTTTCTGGATTGATTCCTTCGATGCTTTGTCCCTGAAATCAGGAAGTACCTTGACCGGTAAGGGACCACCTTTTAAAGTTCTTTTGATGTTGGACAATACCCCTGGCCACCCAGTATCCCATGATTTCAACACGAGGCATCGATGTGCTCTATGGAAATGATTGTCAGTGCTATGAAAGAGAACCCCAACAGAGAGAACATCATGAAAATCTGGGAGGATTACACCATTGAAGATGACATCGTTGTTGTAGAAAAAGCCATGAAAGCCATTGAGCCTGAAACAATAAATTCCTGCTGGAGAAGACCTTGTTCAGATGTTGTGTGTGACTTCACAGAATTTACGACAGATCCTATCAAGGAAATCATAAAAGAGATTGTAGGTATGGCAAAAAAAAAAAAAAGGTGGGGAGTGAAGGTTTTCCAGATTAAGGTCTTGGAGAAATTCAAGAGCTAACAGACTCCATACCAGAGAAATTTAAAGGATTGGCATACCACATAGAAACATTTTTAGAGAAATGAGAAAGCAAAAGAGTCAGACAGAAATTACCATGTATTTTTATAAAGTTACACCAAATGTGCCTGTCTCTCCAGCCTCCACTTCCACCTCCTCCACCTCTTCTTCCTCTTCCCCCACCTCTTCTTCCTCTTCCCCCTCCTCTTCCCCCTCCTCTTCAGCCCACACAGTGTGAAGATGACAAAGATGTAGACTTTTATGATGATTCACCTTCCCTTAGTGTATAGCAAATAATCATTATGCCTTACTGTTAAGAGATTTATCTGCTGTGTATGTGTGTGTGTGTTCGTGTGAAAATCTAAAAACTGCACAGCAAGAGCTGTGTGAGAAGCTATTGTGTCTTCATCAGCGTCTAAGTGTCCATCACGTGGAACATGGTGTGTAAGACTTGTACCGAAGTGGGTAGCCCATCCTTACTTAGGCATAAGGTGAGTGATATTTACAGTGACATAAAATTAATAGTGTTAGTTTTCTTACTGTTTTCTAACTTTGTTTTCAAAGAATTACATTACCATGTAGTATGCTCTCTCATAATTGGAGAAACTGCCTATCAGCCTATCATCACAGGTAAGTGGGTTTTTAAAAAACTGTAACAATATTTCCAATAGTGTATTATGCATTTGACTGTAATATTGGATGCCATAAACATTTTATAATGATTCACCCATTAGTGTATAGGCTAGGCTACCATGAAGCAATTGTAAACATTACACTAGCTATAGTAAAGCAATCATATTGCTGCTTCTTTATTATCAATGCATGATTCATTACACTTATAAATAAATATGAATTTCTTTTTCACATTGTCTTTTCATTTTTGATATCTGGTGTTAGTGACATGTATGTAAACATCTACAGTGTTTTGTATCATATAAGATGATGTTGATATAGGTACTGACAGACAGATGATTTATCTTGTAAACAGACAGTGTAAACTTATGGTATTAAGAAATACAGTACAGTACTGTAAATGTATTTTCTCTTCCATATGATTTTCTGAATAATATTTTCTTTTCTTTAGCTTACTGTATTGCAAGAATACAGTATATGATACATATACAAAATATGTGTTAATTAACTGTATTATTAGTAAGGCTTCCAGTCAACAGTAGGCTATTAGTAGTTTTTAGGGCGTTAAAAATTATATGCAGATTTTTTGACTGCACAGAAATCAGACCCCTACCCCTATGTTGTTCAAGGGTCAACTGTATATGGATATACCTGCTTTTGCCAGTTGTGGAAAAGGGCCAGAATATATTGCAGGGTGGTGTGTACCGTAGCCGATCTTTAAAAAAAGATTTTTTTTTTTTTTCTAAATAACACAAGGGAAGTGTCTTTTGTATTAACCAGTTTAAGCCAAGTTATGCTGTGGTAACTACATAAAATATCATTGGCTCACAAGAACAAAGGGTTATTTCTTGCTTATATAACATGCCATCTCAGGTCAGCTCAGCCTTGCTCCACATCTTCTGCATTCTGGGTCCCAAGCTGAAGATCAACCTGTAATAGGGAAGATCCTTTGTATTCCATTACATGTTAATCACTAAAGGGATATTGCCTATAAATTTAAATTATACATAACAACCCATCTCTGGGAGCTCTGCTTCCCAGGTAATGAGAATTAAGCTAAAATACCTTTGTTTAGTTCACAGGAAACATCCTGACCAGGCCCACCTGTGCTGACTGCAGGGAGGAGGAAATTAACACATCCCCTTCCCGAGGCTGACGGGAACCAGGAAATGTTTGACTTTACTCCCTCCCCTGTTAGTATAAAGGAAGCCTGAGTTCTAACTGAGGCAAAACAGTTCTTTGGGGTATGAGTCTACTATCTTCTTGGTCTGCTGGCTTTCTGAATAAAGTTGCTATTCCTTGCCCCAACAACTCATCTCTTGATTTATTGGCCTGTCATGTGGTGAGGAGTACAAGCTTGGACTCCATAGCAAGTGTAGGCACAGCCCAGCAGGAGCCTTGCTACTTGTGGCTGGCCACCCTGGTTGGGAAATTTTCAGGTAAGGCCCTAGCAGCTGCTAGGACCTCTTGTCCTGGGGATCTTCCCTTCAAAATTCCCGGAAGCAGCACTGGCTGCCCCAGCACTTGGCAGTTGGAGCAAGGAATCAACATTTGGCAGCAGACAAGCTCCACACAGTAGGGTAAGTAGCTCTGGTGTTTACAGCTGGAAACTTTATTTCCTCTACATTTGGGGCTTTTTCTCTGGAATAAGCTTTTTTTTTTTTTTTTTTTTGCATTTGAGTGGGATACTCTGTTGGAGAGAGGAAAGAGTTTTTGCACTTTTACCTGCTTTGTGAACTGATTCCTTGTTTTCTTTGAATGCTAGCATTTGTGTGTGAAGTTTTTGTCTTGAATTTGTCTTTTAAAATGGGGAATATTGCAACTATCCCTAAAGTCCTCTAAGGCGCATTTTGGATAAGTGATCTGATTACAGCCATGAACCCATGGGTGAGAGCAAGATAATATTTTATTGTAACAATATGTGGCCACAGCACCTGTTAAGATTTCCACAAAGGGTTTAGCAGCATTATTTAGGGACCCTGTGCACCATGTACTGTTACAGTTGCTGTTAATTAATGTCGTTTATGGTCTTCTGTGTCATTGGTATATATAAAACCCCAAGACCCAACTTGAGGGTTTATTTAGGATTTTCTGTGTCTTTTGGTTTGTTCATTTCATTTTGTTTTGTACTGTTTCTCCATTTGTAGCCAAATCAGTTCTGTGATATTTTAAACTTTTACTGATGTCAAATGGAGAAAAGGGACAGGAGTCAAAAAAAAAAAAAAGTTGTCTATTCTTGTCCAAGAGTGGGACGTTCTCAGGAGGAAGAGAAAGTTTCCACTTGGTTCCTGAAATCACCAAAAGCTACAAATAGAAATAGAAGTGTATTTTCCATAAATATTAATGAAAAGGGTTTAGTCATCTGGACAGGTGACCTTGCTTTGTCCTATCTGCCAGAAATGCAATTTGAATACAATTTCTTTTGTAACTGATGGGGTTTTATATTGTCGTACCTGATTCATGGCTGAAATTTCGGAATAAGGACTATGAGGTTTCTGTGTCTGTACGTATTATAGATGTGTGGTATTGCCAAAACTAACTTGTAAAAGCACTATTTAATTGGTTTAAAGGAAATTAAGTGCTTATATAAATACGCAAAAAAAAAAAAAAAAAAAAAAACTGGCCAGAATGAATTTCAGTTTCGTGTGATCTAGGAAATATTTAGTATTGAATTAATATCTGGTATTAAAGTTAGCTTAATCTTGTTGGTTTGATTAATACAGACATGTCTTTAGAATCATCAGCATTAAGTATAGTACTTTTATTTACCTAAGTTTACTAGACATCAAATAAGATCTTACTCCTGTTACAAAGTTTGTCAGCAAGAAAAATAACAATATGACAAAGCTTTTAAGTAAATAAGACAGAGGTAAATGAGGTAAATTTAGGTAAACTCTGTAGGAATAATTATGCTTTGGGAATGGCTATGTAAGATAGCATCTCCATTGGACTTCCCTGGTGGTTTAGTGGTTAAGACTTTGATTCCCAAGGCAGGGGGTGTGAGTTCAATCCCTGGTCAGGGAGTTAAGATCCCACATGCCTCATGGCCAAAAAACCAAAACATAAAACAGAAGCAATATTGTAACAAATTCAATAAAGAGTTAAAGTCTTTAAAAAATGTTCCACATCAAAAAAATCTTACAAAAATCTGGGGACACTATTTTATTTTTTTAACTTGAAACTAAACTAAGTTAAATGAAGAGAATTCATTGACTATCTGGGTTTCAAATAGGTTAAAATATTAGAACATTAATTGCTGGGCAGGTCTAAGTTTACCTACCTTTGCCTTCTTAGGAGAGGAAGAGTAAAGCATAAGTTTGTCAATCAGGAAATGCTGGTATGACAAACATTTTACAATTAATTGCTTCTTGGTTTTCGCTAGGGATTAAAGTTTTAAGGTTAAGAGTTATAAGGGAAACATTTCAGTATGCAAAGACGTAGGATGTGTGTTTTCAGCAAAGAAGGTATGAGGAATGAAAATGCATCTTGTTAAAAGGAAAAAGGCGATATGGTCAAGATTGGCTAAGATAAGATTGAACTTAATTAAGAAAATGAATGTTAAAGATGAAGTGGTACAAAACCTGAATCTGGTTCTCTAAAAGGACAAAGTTTCCTTAAAATACCGAACTGCTTTTGGGAATTGTGTGAGTTTAAGTGATCTGTATTTGAGATCTTACTATCACTGGTTAAAACTTTTTGATATTCTGACAAACTTCCCCAAAATCAAATTCTGAGTGAGGTTCATTTGACCTCTAGCTAACTTTGAGGTTTTCCAAAGGGTCCCTGGAACACCTCAAACTCTTTGTTTTCTCTCCATATCAGAGAGAGGAATACTAAACTAACTGGGCTTATTTGGTATGTTAAATTACACAGGAAGCACTGACAAATGTGGTGATAAAGCTTTTTGGTTTGTATCATATGGGTAAACATTATTAATGTACACATTCTGGACATTATGTGGAACTCCTAAAATTCTGGTGTATGCTGGTAGATGATATCAGTCATAATTTTAGTAATTATCTTAAATTGTTGTCACAGCAGTAACTAAGTTTCTTTTCAATTGCATTGTAATCCTGATTGGCTAATGACAAAGCAGAATGGTTAGAGATGATCAATTGCTATTTATGGCTTTACAGCGGCTTTTGAATGACTCTATAGCTATTCTGTGAATAAGTGGGGAAGAATGATAAAATCCTTTATGTGCAAGCACTTGTGCTCTTATTATATCAGGGAGGAAAAGAAAAGAGAATGAGAGGATATGTTGCTTCAAACCTTAACTCCTTCCAGCTGAGCTAGGTGTCCCACCTGTTCTGGCTGTCATGCCAATATATCCACTCCTTCTTCCACCTTCCATTCCTTTCCACCTTCCATTCCTTTCCACCTTCCATTCCTTTCCACCTTCCATTCCAGCCCCAATTCCTGACGCTGGGGCTCAGGACTTCCCCTCCTTCTAGGGATCGATTAGAAAATCCTGTGTTAGTTTCTGAGCCACAGGGACTTGGTCTGGTATCACCATCTAAAAACCAGTGGGGCACTCAATTTGGGCCAGGAGCCACTCCCAGGGCAGGGCAATTTCAGTTACTGTTATCTCACGTAGGGGGCTAAATGCAAATAACCAGTCAGCTGGGTTTATACTTTAATTGGAACGATCACAACCCTCCTTTATAGGGGTAATCCGCTACACCTGAAACCCACTTGGTAGTATCCGCAGATGAACCAAATTGGGACCCCAATGATGGAGGAATGCCTGAATTAGAGCAGTACTTGTTAGTGCATCTTGGCAGGGCTTTGAAAAGGGGAACCAAAGCAAAAGTTTGAACAAGACTCAAGAAATTTGTCAAAAAATAAAATAAGAACCGCAGGAAAGGAGACAGAACTTCCCTCCCACCCCACTCCTTGAGGTCTACGGAAAGGTAAGACCGAAAGCGTATGCTCACAACACCCCAGGGAAGGCCAAACACACATGGCCAATAAGAATCCCATTAAAAAGGGACGCTGGGACACCTAATCTAAAACAGCATCCTTTGAAGCAAGAGGATCACTTCTCCCACAGATTGACTTGTTAGGATACCAGACAGTTTATTCCTGGTAGATGATATCAGTCATAATTTTAGTAATTATCTAAGTTGTTGTTATGTCACAGCACTAACAAAGTGGAGACTGGAATCCTCCAACCTGGCATGGTGGTCACCTGTGCTCCAGTCAACATTACAACAGAAGTAAAGTCTGTTGAAATGCACCATGAAGCTTTCAGTAAAGCCCTTTCTGGGGACAATGTGGGCTTCAATGTCAAGAACGTCTGTCAAAGATGTTCGTCATGGAAATGTGGCTGGTGACAGCAAAAATGACCCGCTGATGGAAGCAGCTGGCTTCACAGCTCAAGGGATTATCTTGAACCATCCAGGCCAAATCAGTGCTGGATATGCACCTGTGCTGGACTGTCACACAGCTCACATTGCTTGCAAGTCTGCTGGGATGAAGGAGAAGATTGATCATTGTTCTGGGAAAAAGCTGGAAGATGGCCCCAAATTCTTGAAACCTGGTGATGTTACCATTGCTGATACGGTTCCTGGCAAGCCCACCTGTGTTTGAGAGCTTCTCTGACTATTCCCCTCTGGGTCATTTTGCTGTTGATGACATGACAGACAGCTGCTGGGGGTGTCATCAAAGCAGTAGACAAGAAGGCAGTGGGAACTTGCAAGGTCACCAAGTCTTTCCAGAAAGCTCAGAAGGCTATATGAATGTTATCCTCAATACCTGCCACCCAGTCTTAATTAGGGGTAGAAGAATGGTGTCAGAATAGTTTGTCTCAATTGTCTCAATTGGCCATTTAAGTTGTAGTAAGACTAGTTAATGATAACAATGCATCATAAAACCTTCAGAAGGGGAGGAGAATGTCTTGTGGACCATTTGTTCTGTATGTGGCAGTTTTAAGTTATTAGTTTTAAAATTAGTATCTTCTAATGAGTTAAAACCCTTCTTAAGGAAATTATCCCCTGATTTGGATTAAGGTATTGAAACCACATTTATCCTGGAGACTACAATCAATAGGAAAAACTGAGAAAATGAATACTAATTTAACTGGGGATAAGGCCTTGCCAGTGGCTACAGATCAGTGGTTCCCAGAAACAGGCTTAAATTAAGCCCCTTTGCAATATTGTACGGTAGGACATTCCAGGTGTCTGCCCAGGTGAGAGAATCTATAAATACTCTAAAAGACCTAGCACTTGCCAATTATGTTAAAACTTTGGGCACTACGCCAACCTCTGTTCATGAGTTTGCCTCCAACAGGTTTGCCTATCCAACTGAAGTAGATGGTAATTTCATTGTAGCTGGAGAAGAGTCAACCAATTTGTTTAAGCTGTCCAAATAAATAGTACAGGAATTTCGTATACGTACTGGAAACTGGAAACAAAATCCCAAGTTCAATTACAAATTTGACAAAGAGCTAAGGAGTTTCATCAGGTTCAAATATTTGTAGGTTAAAAAAAAAACTAAGGATTCTAAGGAATATTCATCACCTCTCAAAGTAGCCAGAGCAGTCTTCCTCCCTTTTCCCAGAAGATTGTGGCAGGGACATTGACAGTGGGGAATTGTAATAAGGAAGAATCTTTGTTTTCTATTACAAGTTAATCACTGAAGGGATGTTGCCTATAAGCTTAAATTATACATAACAGCCCATCTCTGGGAACCCTTCCTCCCAGGTAATAAGCCCTAAGCTAAAATACCTTTGTTTAGCTTATAGGAAACATCCTGACCAGGCCCACCTGTGAATGACTGTGGAGAGGAAGAAATTAACACACCCCTTCCAGAGGCTGACTAGAACTAGAAAATGTTTGACTTTAACTCCCTCCCCTTTTAGTATAAAAGAAGCCTGAGTTCTAACTTGGGCAAGATGGTTCTTGGGGACATAAGTCCACCAACTTCTCAGTCTGCTGGCCTTCTGAATAAAGTCACTATCCTCTCCCCCAACAACTTGTCTCTTGATTTATTGGCCTGTCATGCGGTGAGCAATATGAGCTTGGACTTGGTAACAAACCCAGCTCTTGGGACAATTCTGGTCTCAGGGCAAAGGGAAAAGAAAAATGAGAGACTCGCAAGATGACTCAAAGCTTCTTAGAGGCACTGTCCCTTCTGCTCCTATTTCATTGTCCAGAACCAATCACATGTCATAGGGCAGGGGCTTGTCCTCCTCCTCAGGGAAAGGCAGTGAAGATACTGAGCCATCATACCATCTACTCCACCTTCACAGTCCCTTCCCCTGTATGCAGTTTCCCCATACAGCTTAACATAAAGGAAAGTGGATCAATTCTTAAAATCACTTAACTTGAAGCTACTTCTTTAATGAAAGGAAGCCACTTGTGCAGAATATTTAGCTTCTTTATTAAGTCCATCATATATTGCTTAGCCTTTGTCTTTCATTGTGGGAAACTAGTTCTTTATTGCTGGAAAAGCCATCACCTCCCCAAGGCCTGAAAGGACCAGGGGAGAGAAGGGGGTGAGCCCTTCCAGAACCCAGCAAGAGCTAGAGGCACAGAGGCGGGATTTCCAGCAGTTGGTGGAATCATGGAGAGATGCTGTGGCCAGAAGAATGGTGCCAATGCAAGGAGTGGGCAGAGAAGGAAACACCATGGCCAATTTCTCCTCCCACTCTCCCATCCTGCCCACTTCTCATTGGCAGAACCCAAGTAGAAGCTAGATGGCAAGGGACCAGGCTGTGCCCTCCTGGAGTACAAAGTAAGGAAGAAAGGGAAAGAGAATGGAGGTGGGGAAAAGGAGGAAAGTGCACATGAAGCATAACCAACACAGCTGCCTTCACCTATACCCAGCAGGGACTATTCTGCTTTTACCAGGAACTAGATCTCTTCATCCTCCTCAGCTTCACCCCTGCACCTGCTTAAGGGGGTGGAGAGAGACTCATTCTGCCTTCTAAAAGAGTTAAATCTCATTCAGAGGTGACCCCGTCTACATTTCAAAAAAAAGGCATTTCAGAGATACTCATATTGTATTCTGAAGGCCTAAAGAACCAGCACCATTCCATGTCTTTCCAGTTCCAGAAAACGGAGGATTGATTCCACCTATGGCTGGTCCTGCAACCATGTCAGAGGTGGCTGGGGGAGGCTATAGGGTGGCACATATGTATATGGCAAACATAGATAGGAAGGTGGTGTGATTCTGCAGTACCTCTCCACTAGACCTTTTCCCCTTACAATATTTTCCTTGAAATAATTTCAAACGTAGAAAAAACATATGAGTATAATATAAAAGACTTTTCCTGAACCACTTAGAATAAATTGCCCACACAATGTCCCATCAACCTATGTAGGTATGTTTAATGTACATTTTCTTCCTGTAAGGATATTCTCCTGCCTAACTACAATATAGCCATCAAAATCAGGAAATCAGCATCAGTATGCTCAGACCTCATTCACGTTTCACCAGCTTCCCCAGGATTGTCCGTTTGAGATAGAAGACTCTAGTTCAGACTTACTCATTGCATTTAGTTATGTATAATTAGTCTCCTTCAGTCTTGAACAATTCCTCAGTCTTTCCTTGATTGTCATGACTTTGACACTTCTGATGACTACAAGCTGGTTATTTTGTAGAATGCCTCTCAGTTTGGGTTTGTCTGATGTTTCTTCATGATTAAACTCATGTCTTTGACAAGAATATCACAGAAACAAAGCTGTGTTCTCTTTGCATCCTATTAGGTGGCACAGGATTTCAATTTTCCTGTTACTGATGATGTTAACTTTGATCACGGGATAAAGGTGGTGTCCAAAGTTTTCCCACTCTAAAGTTACCTGTTTTCACAGTGAAAATTCAGACTCCAATTTTCTTTCATTTATTTCCTTATTTGATCAATTTCCCTGCATGTGACCAATGTCCCTTTATTGCCATAGGTTTCTCGCCCATGTGGATACCCTTCTAACTCTGCCTATGCAATTAAAAGTGTTTTCTTGAGAGGTTTTTAGAGACTATGGAAACATCCCATTTCTCATTAAACTTCTAGTTTATTCATCAATTTATTAAGTTCCTATGGACTCCTGCATTTCTATTTTACACCCTGGGGTAGGACCCATTGCTACCATTATTTATTTTGACATTTAAATTGGCCCAGATTTGGTAGTGGGAGCCCCTCTCAGCAGCGAAAAGATCTAGTGAATGAAATATATTTCTTCCACACACACATTATCCTCTACGTTACTTCTATACTTATTTCTATATTCATCTCTCTATACTGAAGACCGTTAGTTCACACCAGTGCCTCCAATTCTAATCCAACACACCACATGGTTCATTTACATTTTCTCCCTTTCCATATTGGTATATTCCTTCTCCAGCAGTGAAAATTGAGACTCCAATTTTCTTTCATTTATTTCCTTATTTGATCAATTTCCCTGCATGTGACCAATCTCCCTTTACTGCCATAGGTTTCTCACCCATGTGGATACCCTTCTAACTCTGCCTATGCTCTCGCTTCCCTGTTTGGGAGACTAAGTTGTTTATGAATGTTTTCTCATATATTGCTTCCAGAAGCATTGTAGTTTCAGCTTACACATTTAAATATTTGATTCATCTCGTATTAATATACGAGTGTGTTAAGAGGTAGGGGCTGAAGTTTAAGTTTGTTGAAATGTTTATCCAATTGTTCTGGCACCATTTATTGAAAAGACTTTTCTTCCCCTCCTTGCCTTGGTACCTTTGCAAAAAAATTAACTGACCATGTATGTCTAGGTCTATTTCTGGACTCTGTACTTTCCTGTCAATCTATTTGTCTATTTTTATGCCAATACTACTCTGTCTTAATTAGCACAGGTTTATAGGAGGCCTTGAAATCAGAGTCCTCTAGAACCTAGTACTTCTTCAAGATTGTTCTGGCTATTCTGGATCCTTTAACCTTCCTATATAAACTTGAGAATCAACTTTTACACATAAAATAAGTGGTTGTAACTCTGATTAGGCTTGTACTGAATCAATAAATTAAGTTGGGGAGAACTAACATCTTAACATTATTGAGTCTTCCAATTTATGAGCATAATATATCTCTCCTAATATTTAGGTCTCTTTAATTCCTCTCAGCATTGTTTTGCAGTTTTCAGTGTAGAGATTTTGCAAGTATTTTGTTAAATTTAAAAGTGTTTTGGGCTTCCCTGGTGGCAGAGTGGTTAAGAATCCACCTGCCAATGCAGGGAACATGGGTTTGAGACCTGGTCCCGGAAGATCCCACATGCTGTGGAGCAACTAAGCCCGTGCACCACAACCACTGATCCTGCAGTCTAGAGCCCACAAGACACAGGTACTGAGCCTGCGAGCTGCAAATACTGAAGCCCGTGTGCCTAGAGCCTGTGATCTGCAACAAGAGAAGCTACTGCAATAAGTCCATGCACTGCAACAAAGAGTAGCTCCCGCTTGCCACAACTAGAGAAAGCTCGCGTGCAGCAACAAAGACCCAACACAGCCATAAAATAAAATAAAATAGATAAATTTTTTAAAAAGTGTTTTATGTTTTTATGCTATTATAAATGGAGCTGGTTTTTAAATTTCTGTCAGTTTTGCTTAATTTATTTTGAAGCTTGGTTATTAGGCGTATACTTTTAAAATAATTATCTTCCTATTGAATTGACTTTTTGTCAACAGGAAGAAATGTCCCTATTTATCTCTGGTAACTTGAAGTTTATGTTGACTGATATTAACATGACAAAACTTTCATGTTTACCATGAAGATCATGGTATATCTTTTTTCATTTCTTTATGCTCAACTTATCTGTGCCATTGATTGTATTTAAAGCAGATTTAAAAAAAAAATCTGGTATGACAGTATTTACCTCTTAATTGGTAAGTTATTTCATTTGTATTTAATGTAATTATTGATTTGTTTTAAATCTATCCTTTTGCTATTTGCTTTCTATTTGTTTTGTTTAGTTTTTTATTCTTACAATTCTTCTTTCCTGCCTTCTCTGGGTTACTGGAATATTTAAAAATATTCCATTTGAATTCCTCTGTTGAATTAGAGATAATGCATATAAAAGTGCCCATGACATATAGTATGCACTCAACAAATTATTAGTTATACTTTAGTTTTTCTCTTAGGAAAATGGGATCTGATATATTAATCTCACACTAAGAGCCTGGAGAACATCTGACTGAAAAGGCAGCTGTTTTAGATCATATAAAAAGCATGTGATATCTCTTGGCACTTGGAGTACCCCTGTACAGAAGCTCCTGATGGGAGTGTGGAAACCCATGGGTCAGGGATCTTTCTTTTTCCAAATGTGAGAGAAGTTTGGAGACAATTTCCCATAGCAAATTCAAGGAAAGCTTGAATTTGCTATGGGAAATTTCCCACTTTCTGGGGAGTTTTTATCATAAATTGGTGCTGAATTTTGTCAAAAGCTTTTTATGCATCTATTGAGATGATCATATGGTTTTTATTCTTCAGTTTGTTAATGTGGTGTAACACTGATTGATTTGTGGATATTAAAGAATTCTTGTAACCCTGGGATAAATCCCACTTGATCTTGGTATATGATCCTTTTAATATTTAGTTGGATTCGATTTGCTAGTATTTTGTTGAGGATTTTGCCTCTATGTTCATCAGTGATGTTGGCCTTTAATTTTCTTTTTTTGTGGTATCTCTGTCTGGTTTTGGTATCAGGATGATGGTGGCCTCATAGAATGAGTTTGGGAGTGTTGCTTCCTCTGCAATTTTTTGGAACAGTTTCAGAAGGATAGGTGTTAACTCTTCTCTAAATGTTTGATAGAATTCATCTGTGAAGCCATCTGGTCCTGAACTTTTGTTGGGAGTTTTTAAATCACAGTTTCAATTTTTATGCTTGTAATTGGTCTCTTAATATTTTCTATTTCTCCCTGGTTCAGTCTTGGGAGGTTGTAGCTTTCTAAGAATTTGTCCATTTCTTCTACATTGTCCATTTTATTGGCAATTGCTGGTTGTAGTATTCGTTTATGATCCTTTATATTTCTATGGTGCCTACTGTAACTTTTCCTTTTTCATTTCTAATTTTATTGATATGAGCTCTCTCCCTTTTTTTCTTGATGAGTCTAGCTAAAGGTTCATCAATTTTGTTTATCTTTTCAAAGAATCAGCATTTGGTTTCATTGATCTTTTCTATTGTTTTCTTCATTTCTATTTCATTTACTTCTGCTCTGATCTTAATGATTTCTTTCCTTCTACTAACTTTAGGTTTTGTTTGTTATTCTTTCTCTAGTTGCTTCAGGTGTAAAGTTAGATTGTTTATTTGAGATTTTTCTTGTTTCCTGAGATAACATTGCATTGCTATACACTTCCCTCTTAACTGCTTTTGCTGCATCCCACAGGTTTTGGATCATTATGTTTTCATTTTCATTTGTCTCTAAGTATTTTCTATTTCCTCTTTGATTTCCTCAGTGATCAATTTGTTGTTTAGTAGCATATTGTTTAGCCTCCATGTTTTCTTGGCTTTTTACAGTTTTTTTCTTGTAGTTGATTTCTAATCTCCAAGTGTTGTGGTTGGGAAAGATGCTTGATATGATTTCACTTTTCTTAAATTTATTGAGGCTTACTTTGTGGCCCAGCAGGTGATCTCTCCTGGATAATGTTCCATGTGCACTTGAGAAGAATGTGTATTCTGCTGCTTTTGTATAGAATGCTCTATAAATATCAATTAAGCCGATCTGGTCTAATGTGTCATTTAAGGCCTGTGTTTCCTTATTGATTTTCTGTCTGCATGATCTGTCCCTTGATGTAAGTGGGGTGTAAAATTTCCCCACTATTATTGTGTTACAGTCAATGTCTCCTTTTATGACTGTTAGTATTTGCCTTATATATTAAGGTGATCCTATGTTGGGTGCATATATATTTACAATTGTTATATCTTCTTCTTGGATTGATCCCTTGATCATCATGTAATGTCCTTCTTTGTCTCTTGTAACAATCTTTATTTTAAAGTCTATTTTGTCTGATATGAGCATTGCTACTTCAGCTTTCTTTTGATTTCCATTTGCATGGAATACCTTTTTCCATCCCCTCACTTTTAGTCTGTATGTGTCCCTAGAGCTGAAGTGGGTCACTTGTAGATAGCATATACTCAGGTCTTATTTTTGGATCCATTCAGCCAGTGTATATCTTTTGGTTGGATGATTTGATCCACTTATCTTTAAGGTAATTTTTCACATGTATATTCTTGTTGCCATTTTGTTAGCTGTTTTGGAATTGGTTTTTTAGGTCTTTTTTTCCCTCTTCCTCTTTTATTCTCTTCTCTTGTGGATTAATCACTAACTTTAGTGTTGTGTTTGGATTCCCTTTTCTTTTTTGTGTTTGTATCCATTGTAGATTTTTGGTTTGTGGTTACCTTGAGTTTCTGATATAGCAGTCTATATATAATCAAGATTGTTTTAAGTTGCTGGTCTTTTAATTTCAAATGCATTTCCAATATCCTGCATTTGTGCTCTCCTCTTCTCACAATTGGTGGTTTTGATATCATATTTGTGTGTGGATGTTCTCCTACATTTACTGTATGTTTACCTTTACCAGTGAGCTTTCTCATTTGTAATTTTCTTGTTTCTAGTTGCAGTCTTTTCTTTTCCACCTAGAGAAGTTCCTCCTAGAATTTGTTGTAAGGCTGGTTTGGTGGTGCTGAATTCTCTTAGCTTTTGCTTGTCTGTAAAGCTTTTGATTTCTCCATCAAATCTGAACAAGAGCCTTGCTGGGTAGAGTATTCTTGGTTGTAGGTTTTTCCCTTTCATTACTTTGAATATATCATGCCACTCTCTTCTGGCCTGCAGAGTTTCTGCTGAAAAAATCAGCTGAAAACCTTACAGGGATTCCCTTGTATGTTATTTGTTGCATTTCCCTTGTTGATTTCAATATTTTCTTTGTCTTTAATTTTTGTCAGTTTGATTACTATGTGTCTTGGTGTGTTCCTCCTTGGATTTATCCTGCATGGGACTCTGGGCTTCCTGGACTTGGTTGACTGCTTCCTTTCCCATTTTAGGGAAGTTTTCAGCTATTATCTCTTCAGATATTTTCTCTGGCCCTTTCTCTCTCTCTTCTCCTTCTGGGACCCCTATAATGTGAATGTTGGTACATTTAACGTTGTCCCAGAGGTCTCTTAACTGTTCTCATTTCTTTTCGTTCTTTTTTCTTTATTCTGTTCCATGATAGTGATTTTCACCATTCTGTCTTTCAGATCACTTGTCTGTTCTTCTGCCTTGCTTATTCTGTTATTGTTTCCTTCTAGTGTATTTTTCATTTCAGTTATTTTATTGCTCATCTCTCTTTGTTCTTTACATCTTCTAGCTCTTTGTTAATTATTTCTTGTATCTTCTTGGTCTGTGCCTCCATTCTTTTTCCAAGACTTTGGATCATCTTTACTCTGAATTCTTTTTGGGTAGATCGCCTATCTGCACTTCTCTTAGTTGTGTTCTTGGGATTTTATCTTGTTCCTTTGTCTGAAATATATTCCTTTGCCATCTAATTTTGTCTAACTTTCTGTGATTGCAGTTTCCATTCCCTAGGCTGCAGGGTTATCGTTCCTTTCAGTTCTGGTGTCTGCCTCCTAGTGGGTGAGAATGTTCTAGAGGCTTGTTCAGGTTTCCTAATGGGAAGGAAAGGTTCCTACCCACCAGTGGATAGAGCTGGGTCTTTTCCCTCTTATGAGCGAGGCTGTGTCAAGGGTGTGTTTAGAGGTGGCTGTAGGCTCAGGAAGACTTTAGGCAGCCTGTCCCCTGATAATGCAGGGCTGTGTTCTCACCCTGTCAGTTGTTTGGTCTGAGGCATCCCAGCACTGGAGCCTACAGGCTGTTGGATGGGACCAGGTCTTGGTGACAAAATGGTGACCTCCAGGAGAGCTCATGCCAATGGGTACTCCCTTGTACCTCTGCCCCCAGTGTCCTTGTCCCCACAGTGAACCATAGCTGCCCCCCACTTCCCCAAGAGACCTTCCAAATCCAGCAGGTTTGTCTGGCCCAGGCCCCTATGAAGTCACTGCTTTTTCCCTGGGTACTGTTGTGCATGAGACTTTGTGTGCACCCTCCAAGGGTGGTGTTTGTTTCCCCCAGTCCTGTGGAGTTCCTGTGATCAAGCCCCACTAGCCTTCAAAGCCAAATGCTCTGTGCACTCCACCCCCATGCTGGGGAGCCTGATGTGGGGCTCAGAACTCTCACTCCTGTGGAAGAATTTCTGTGATATAATTATTTTCTAGTTTGTGGGGTGCCTGCCCAGTGGGCATGGGATTTGATTATATCATGAATGCACCCCTCCTACCCTTTCATTGTGGCTTCCTCTTTGTTTTGGTTGTAGAATATTTTTTGGTAGTTTCCAGTCTTTTTTTGGTCAATGGCTGTTCAGCAGTTACTTGTGATTTTGGTGTCTAAATGAGAGGAGGTGAACTTTATTCCTTCTACTCTGCCATCTTGTCTCCAAACCCCTCTAGATTCTTCTTTCAAATCTTTTAAACAAACCCATCATATTTCTATTTCACCTTTTCCTCATTGAATCAACACAAAGTATTCCACAGTTGAAAGTCTTAACTGAGCATTGTTTACTCAGTGTAACAATCTTCTATTGTTTTTTTTTTCCTCAATCAAAACAAGGTTGCCCATGGAAATATAAGCCATTCTGTTTCCACATAAAGTTCACTTCCCAGATTCTCAGGGGCCTTGACAGACACCTGTCAGCCTGGTCTACTGCCAGGTAAAGGAACTTTTCAAACTTTCAGGTTGGGAGCACGGCCCAACTACATGAAGACTTCCTAGGGAGCCAAAGCATGGAGCTCAGGAAGCATGTGCAGCAAAAAGTGATGTCAGCATCTCAGAGATGCAGAAGTGGATTTCTGTAGAGAGACACCTGGACTCATAATTTAGGCTACTTTCATTCCCTCCCCCACATGGCAATCAAAACCGGAGATGCTTTTGAGCTTTCTTTTGTGCTGCCTGGAGAGGAGATGGCTCACTGTGCCAACGAGCAATTATTTCGTATGGGTCTGAAAAGAGCACACACTGCAGCTGCCTTGGAGCAGGAGCTTTTTGAGGTGGATTCAAAATGTCCCATCTCACCCAGGATCCAGACGCAGGCTTCAAAGACCATGCCGAAATGCTAATTGAGCCACTTTCTAGAAAAATCAACATTAGTAAATCACACTACTCAGTCTCCCTACCCAAATATCTTGTGGTATATATACTCATGCTTGAGGGTGTGGGGGAAGGGAGCTGATTTATCAGACGTTCATGAATAGCCAGTTCAGGAATGCAAGAAGCATTGAACTTTGTAAAGTATATTCGGAGACATGACCCATTTTCATCCTTACATCCACACTCTCAGTCAGACAGCCACACTCTCTGTTTGTAGATAAAGAAATCGAGGCTCAGAAGATTGAGGTGACTTGAGGAGGATTCAGGAAGCTGGTTAGTGACAGAGCTGGAGTCCAAACAGTCTAAGTTCTGAGCTTTATTGAAGAACTTTCTCTTTCAGAGAGAGATCCAGAACCCCTAAATAAATGTTAGCTGCTTAAGTACAAGTCTACATGTCATGAGCCTTATTCCTTCCCTTTGGAAAAAATCTATATGATTTATCAGCTCAGAGCAGCCTTCCTCCTCTCTTGGCATATTACTTTTATCTTCCTGCTCCCACTTTTCTCTAACTGGCTTTTACTGTCTCCCTCATGAAATTAAAAACATCTTGCAGTCCCTTAGAACCAGTTCCATGACCTAGGAGAGCTCTGTGGCTTGGCACATAAGGGTGGGGCCTGCTAGGGAATAGCCTGGCAGGAACAATGCCACCACCGAATATTGCCCAGGGCCCCATTAATAGGAGTTACTCTCTAGACTAGATGGAGACCAAAGGGTGGGGTTGCATCTGCATTATTTTTGCTCCTTTTACTACTCTACAAGGTTGATGCTGTGAAAATAACCTACTAAGACCTAAAAACCAGGGGCCCTGGTGCTGTATGACTTTCAGCAGTGTTAAGATCTCAAGATCTTTTTTCCTTCATTAATACAAGAAGCACATGAGACAAGATGAGACTGAAGTTCCTCTTCCAGCACTGAGAGTCATCTCTATGGCAGAAACTAGGGTTTTTCTTTTACCACTGCTTTTGATCCACTAGTGGGGCTGATTCCCAGTTTCTGGATACCACAAATGGAAACATGGGGAAAATCACATGAAAGAAGAATATATTCTTTGGGGGTGATCTTTCAGCCTGAATCAGGATAATAATGTCATTCCCTTCTCCATTAGCATCCCTGAGGATGATATAAGTTCATCATTATATCTCCAGTGCCTGAAACAGTGTTTGGACATAGCATGTGATCGAGAAATATTAGTTGAATTAGAGTAAATGAAATTAACTTAATTATCTAAGAGATTGGATTTCTTATCTCATAATACAAAACCTTAACCAATATTTGAAAATATCTGTACTTCAGTCCATGTGTTTACATGTTGTCTGTGATTCTCCATGGTCCCTGTGCCACTCTTCAACTGCAGTTACACCAGGACCTGAGGGTTCTTTGGTGTATACTGTTCTTGCTAGAACTTGAGGCTGTTAGCAGAAAGGTAAGATAATAATTTGAAATATAAGGAAAATCTTGACAAGAACATCATCAGGGATATGAACAGACAATGCACTGAAAAAGCATGAAAATCACCCTTAACCATGTGAAAAGATGCTCAACATCACTCAAAAGATAAATGTAAATTAAAATTACACTGAGATACCATTTCCCACCCGTAAGTTCAACAGAAATGCAAAATGTGGACCACATACCCTTTTGGCAAGGCTATGATGAAACAAGCACTTGAATACATAACTGGTAGGAATGCACAATGGCAGAATAACCCTGATGGAGGGGAAATTGGCAATATTTAGCAAAATTATATATGCATTTATCTTTTGACCCAGCAATCACACTGGAAATTTATGTTTTAATAATCCAGATTTTAGAACACTATCCTGAAAACGTACTAACAAAAATATGATGGGATGTACAAATAAGGTACAATTATAGCATCATTTGTTATAACAAAAGACTGGCAACAACCTGAATCAACAGGAAAACAGTTAAATAAACAGCTTCAGCTGCACAATGAAATACAATACGGTGTAAAAGGGAATGTTACAATGCAGTGATCTCTAGGGTATATATTGTTTTGTTTTGTCTTCTGCTGAACATATGTATTTTTTATTGACGTATAGTTGATTTACAATGTTGTGTTAGTTTCTGCTGTACAGCAAAGTGATTCAGTTATCCATATGTGTACTTTTTTTAGTATTCTTTTCCATTGTGGTTTACCATAGGGATTGAATAATCTTGTGATATACAATCAGACCTTGATGTTCATCCATTCTATATGTAATAACCTGCATCTGCTAACCCCAAACTCCAAGATCATCCCTCCCCCCACCCCTTTCCTCCTTGGCGACCACAAGTCTATTCTACGTCTGTGAGTCTGTTTCTCTATCATAGATAAGTTCATTTGTGTCATGTTTTAGATTCTACATAAAAGTGACATCATAAGGTATTTGTCTTTCTTTTTCTGACTTACTTCACTTAATATGATACTCTCTAAGTCCATCCATGTTGCTGCAAATGGTATTATTTCATTCTTTTTTATTGATGTATAATATTCCATTGCATATATGTACCACATCTTCTTTATCCACTCATCTGTCAATGGACATTTAGGTTGTTTCCATGTCTTGGCTATTGTGAATAGTGTTGCTATTTACATAAGGGTGCATGTATCTATTTGAATTATAGTTTTGTCCAGATGTATACCCAGGAGTGGAGTTGCTGGGTCATATGGTACTTCTATTTTTAGTTTTTTGAGGCGCCTCCATATTGTTTTCCATAATGGCTACACCAACTTTCATTCCCACCAACAGTGTAGGAGGGTTCTTTAGTGTATATTGTTAAGTGGAAGAAACAAAGTGAAAGATACATACTGTATGCTATCATTTATATAAGAAACATATCATTATATCATTTATATAAAAAAATTTTAAATTGTTATATTCAAGAGGAAGAGGGAGGAGATTTTTGAATATTCCAAAGATTTATCTTTAGAAACACACATATTTTTAAAAATTAAATAAAAATGTAATCCCTAAAGAATCAAAAATAAGTGATTATATCTGTAATCCAGTTAACAACATAACTGAACAGAAAGAACTATTTTAAATGACTTTAAAAACAGTAATTTCATCATATATTTCTGCTGGGCTTAACCCTAAGGACAAAAAAAAAAAAAAAAAAAAACCCAGCAAAAACAAACAAAACCTTAAATTGTTCTCAGTAATCATATTGTTGGTGGTAGATTTGGCATTGTTATTCTCAGATTGCTGTATTGTAGGATTAAAGAAATGTGATTATTTGATATCATTAAGAACCAAATATTTTTGATGTGGTTGAAAGGAGATATAAATGCAAGATTAGTGAGTTTAAGTAAGAGCCTGTAGACCTGTACTTCATCAGTATGAAATCATGATGTATTTAGATCTTAGAAATACATATTTTCTAGTTCTATCTACTGAAGAGGCCCAGATATAGTTCCTGTCTCCAGGCAGGGGTCCCCAAAACCAAACTCAGGTTCAATGATTCTCTAAAAGAACTCACAGAACTCAGCAAAGTTGTTATACTCACAATTACAGTTTATTATAATGAAAGGATACAGACTAAAATTAGCAATGGGAAAAGGCACATAGGGCAGAGCAAGGACAAGTTTCCAGTTTTCTCCTCCCAGGGAAATCATACAGACAAAATTTAATTTTCCCAGCAATGATGTGTAGCAACTTGCACAAAATATTGTCAACCACAGAAGCTTACTCAAGCGCTGGTGTCAGGATTTTTATTTTAGAGGTCAGTTACGTAGGCATGTTCTCCAGAAGTCAACTGATAGATAGTGTGTGGCCCAAGGCCCCCACCATAAGTCACATCGTTAGTGCAGGCTACCTGTTGTGGCCCAAGGTTCTCGGTAAACAGATGTTTTTATCAGGCAGAATATTCCAAGTTAGAGGTTATCTCCTGGAGTCAGTCAAGAGCCAAACCTTTTTTTTGGGAGTATGCAAGGTTTGGATAACCTAGTCCTGCATAGCTGGTCCTTTACTCACACTGACCTGGTGCAAGTGAGGCACCTGGTAGTCAGATTGTTATCTTTAAATACTATTGCCACAAAGAAATAGGGCTCTTTTGAGAAAGGGCTGAATCCAGGTCCAGGGCAAGAAAGGAGCAAAGTTAAGTTTAGGACATTTTGTCATACCAGAGAGTAAGGAAGTCATCATAGACCATGGCATTGTGTCAGTAGGATTCAGAAGTCAATCTAAATAAGTTCCCACCGGCCAAAGATAGGACAATTTGAGCAACAATAAAGATAACTACTGTAATAGGTTAAAACACATAAAAATACTTGTATCTATTGTTCATAATGATGCTAAAATAACCACAACTAACAGTCACCTCTGGAAGATGCGAGGCAAAACTCATATCAATAATTTGAAAATAGGTAAATGAAACATTTGCCTTCTCTGTCCTAAATGATCAGGGAAACTAGATAGTTGAGTGGGTAAATGTGGAGGAGCTTCTCTTTGCAGAAGTATTTCAGCTAAAAAATGGGGACAGGAATGATAGAGTATCACTATTTTTCAAACACTGCTAAACTGGTAGATTTGAGCAATGATCATCATCCCTTCAAAAGAGAAAACAAGAGACTATTCCTCCTATTTGAAATACAAACACCACCAGTAAAGCAGGCTTGAGGAAAATAAAAGAATCAAAATATGCCAAGTGTCTAAATCCAACTACAAGTTCATAGGTGGTACAGGGGACAGAGGAACAAGTTTAATGACTCTCAGGAATGCAGCCACACAATCAACAAAATCCAGACTATGAGAAATACAGTAAAATCATGGGATGTGAGCTATGGGAAATTACAGAGCTGGCTTTTTCAACCGAAAATTTACAAAAAAATAAAGGGTGAAGTTATAGAATAAAAGAGCCATATCAACAAATCAGAATGTATGATACTTATTTGTATCCCAATTCAAACTATCAAAGTGAAAAACAAAACGCAAAAAAGAAAACATAAGACAACTGGGGAAGTATGAATACTGATTATATGATGATATTATGAAAATATTTATTTTAGATGTGATGATATTATGTATTTTTAAAGACTATCTTTCAGAGATACATATTAAAATACTTACAAATTAAAATGGTATGATGTTTGAGATTTGCTTCAAAATCGTCTCTTGGGAGGTACAGGGAATGGGTTGGAATATATCAATAGATAAAATGAAATTGGTCACACTTTTATTAATAATTGTCCAATCAGTATGGGAGGTACATGATATAATTCCTCTACTTTTATATGTTTGAAAATGTCTATAATTAAAAGTAAAAACAACAAAAGACCACAAAAGCAATAACCCTGTATCACATAGTAAGATGGCCACATTAATTTGACTTAAAAAAAGGAATAATAAGTAAACTCATTGTCATTTGCTCATTCAACAAATATCGATAACCCCCTCTGTGTCAGGCAACATGAAAATGGCAGTGAACAAAGAGGAAAAAAATCCCCTGCTCCCTTGGAGCTTACATTCTAGTGACGGGAAAAGGCAATCATGAAAAAAAAGTTAATGAAACAAAATATGCCAGATGCTTTTTTTCTCTCTTTTTTTTTTTTTTTTTTTTTGGCCTCACTTCTCAGCTTGCAGGATCTTAGTTCCCCCATCAGGGATTAAACCCATGCCCTTGGCAGTGAAAGTGCGGTAGAGTCCTAACCACTGGACCACCAGGGAATTCCCGAGTATGCCAGATGCTTCTAAATGCAAAAGTGAATAGTAATAAATCTGGCAAGGGGGCTAGGGAATGTGGGAGGCAGTTATTTTGGAGAAGAGGTTGCTGGGAAGATGACATCTGAGCACTTAAAGGAGGTAAGGAGAGAGCGACACAGGTGCCTATGGAAGAGCACTGCAGGCAGATGGACCCAGCATCACACAGGCCCCATGCAGGAATGTGCCTGCACTGCTTACAGAACAGCAAGGAGAAGAGTGAGGCTGAAGCAAAGGTGAGGGTAGGAAGCAAGGTCAAAAGGGTAGTGCAGGGTCTGGGTAGCTAGAGGAAGAATTTTGACTTGTTCGTAGCTTGAGATGGAAAGCCATCAAAGGTTTGTTTGCTTGTTTTTAAGTAGCTTTATTGAAATGTATATTAATTTCCTAGGGCTGCCATACAAAATACCACAAGCTGGGTGGCTTAAAACAACAGAAATGATTTTCTCACAGTTCTGGAGTCCAGAGGTTTGAAATCAGGGTGTCAGTGGGGTTGATCCTTTCTGGAGGCTGAACCCCGAGGAACTGTAAAATTTTGAGGAAGGTGGGTAATGTAGCTAAGACTGATGAGAAATCAGTAAGATAGGAGAGAACCAAGAGAATGGGGTGCCATTCAGCTGGAAGCTAAGTGAAGGAACTGTTTCAATTGTGTCTAAGAAATGTTTCTGATTAATTAAGAGGAGGAGGGCTGAGACTTTGACCACTGAGTTCAGCAACATGAAAGTCACTGATGACCTTGATAGGAACGATCGCAGTTGACTGAGAGGAACAAATGCCTGACTGGGTTCAAGAAACAATGGGAGGAGAGGAATCGAGGCAAGGCAGGAAAGCTTTGCTGTAAAAGGGAGCCACTGATGGAGCAGTAGAGGAGTACGAGGATTTTGGTTTTCTAGTGGGAAAACCAATATCAAGTTTGTACAGTCATGGGAATGATTGAGTAGGGTGGGAACCATTCAGGGTACCAGAGGAAAAAGGAGAATTGCAGGTGCAATGCCCTGAGTGAGAGGGATGAGATGTAGCCTGGGGCAGTGGTGCTGGCCTTCAGGAGGGGCACGAGCAAGTCGTCCATTCAGACAGGCGGGGTGGGGAGGACGCAGGTATGGGGCCGATGCCAGTGACCGGGTAGATGTGGTGGAGGGAGCTTGCTGAAGTTCTAGGAGTACAAAGCTAGGAGGAAGGATGCGGAAGGGGGTACTGGAGTTTTAAGGAAAAAAGGACGGGCATAGTCATCTAGAACAGTGGGAGAGTGAGGGACTAGGGAAATACAGCAGCATGACGGGCCCCTGGAGGTGGGGTCGTGAATTTAGAGTGAGACTGGGCAGCCCGGCTGTGTGTCTTTCTCCTGCCCTATTCAGATGTGTGGGTGTTGACCCAGCGTAGGCACAGAATTGAGTTTGCTAAAGCAAAGATTTGGATTGTGCCAAACAAAAAAGGAAAAGATGCGGAAAGGAGGTGAGAAAGTATGTAAAGGAGTGATTACAACACTTGATTGTGGATGATGAGTTTAGTAAAAAGCAACGTGAAGACAAAGCATGGTAAGAGATGGGGGAAATGGTGACGGAATCAACAGGCTGTAGGTCCCACATACAATAGAAGAATTGCTGAACTTGGGGTGCCAGAAGGTGTGAGCCGAAAATGTGGGGTGGTGAGTTGAGCACAGAGCACTCGAGTTGGATTGTATGGTGGGGCTGTGTTATTGGTAATGATAAGGACTAGGATATGACTAGGAGAGGGGGGAGTCAAAGAGGGATAAAGGACAAGTTCACTGGGGAGAGGATGTCAGAGAACGGAGACATCAGGATTTGAAAAGATCATCTCCATGGAGACTGAAATCACCTAGAACCATGGCCGAAGTAGCCCTGGAGAGTGCGACAGTGAGCCCAGAGCTGAAATTGGCAAGGAATGAGTGGGAGTGCTCTGATGGGGCAGGTGACAGCAGCAAGGAGGGGTGGTGGGTGACAATCTATCAACGGGACACTCCAACCCGGAGGTTCTTAGGGTTTAGGTTTTAGGGAGGGGGAGGGGGAGGGTGGGAAAATGGCATTTAAAGCGCAGTGGGGAGGCAGGCGGCACCCCCCTCACCCCTAGACCTGGGGATATGAGGAAGGTGGGAGAGAAGCAACCGGCAGGGGAGGGGACTGCAGAGATGACGGGGACGGAGTGTTCTGACGAGAGGTGGTGTGTACAGGAGGGTGTGCCCACAACTGCCCTTGAGCTCCAGAGGGCCCAGTGGAAGGGTTTTATGAGATGGGGAGGGCTGGGAGACGGGGCCGGGAAAGAAACCTGCAGAGCTGTACGGGGCTTCCAGTGTGGGGGAAGAGGGATGACGTAAGAGTCTGGTGTTTGGGGCCAGGGTTGGGGGGAGAGGTGGATGCCGACAGGAATAAACAGCCCAGTGAGATTGGCCCAATCGTCTGAAGGCAGATGGTGGTGAAGCCACCATGGGTGTGAGGTCTAGGGCCATGGTGACATTTCTGCCAACCAGGGATTAGGCGGCTGGGGAGCGGACGTCTTATCAGAGCATTCAGAGATCCCTGAAGGCCTGGGGGGTCAGGGTGAGGTCGTCTTACATAGAATTTACATGGTGCCATGAATTGTCTAAGTACATTAAATCTTTTAACCTTCATAACAACCCTATAAGGTAGGTGTTATTATCACCACTTTTAGACGAGGAGCACCGGGAGTTAAGCGATTTGCCCAAGGCCATACAGCCAGTACGTGGTGGAGCCCATCACATGGAGGCCCAGGGCCCATACTCTTAACCGCCAACACTACAGATATTTGACATTCATTGAACATTGATTAGGTATTTCATCTATATGCTCCCTTCTCTGTGAACTCCCTAAGAATAAGGGACTGCTGTTAATCTTCTTCTCTCCTGCACCTGGCATAACGTCACGTATTTAGAAGGCGTTAATAAATGTATGAATAATAAATACACGAATAAGTAGAAAAGTGAAATGAAGCATAGAGGTTGGATTAAAAATGAAAAAAAAAAAACCTGTTTCTTTGCCATATCAGATATTAAAAACTTGTTGTAGAGCTATAACAAGTAAAACGGGGCGTAAGAGCAACATGAATAGAGTAGAACAGAAAATCACAAATTAGACCTAAATATACATAGGGATTTATAATATGAAAACTCTGCATTTTGAAATTAGTGAGGAAACATGGGTTATTTAATAAATGAGGTGGGGAAACTAGTTAACCATTTGGAAAAAATATGAATCCATATCTCACACTGTCACTAGGATATAGTTTAGATGGAAATATTAAAAATTAAAATATAAAACAATGACATTCTGGAAGTCTGAGAAGTAAGCATGGTATATATATATATATGTTTATTTTTCATCTCAATATGGGGAAGGCATTTCTAAAGGTAATATAAAGCTCCAAACATAAAAGGCTGATAAATCTGACCAACATAAAAATAAAAATTTCACCAAGGCAAAAACAGTAAAGATGAAAAATATACAATAAACTGTGAAAAAACAGTTGCAACTCACGTCATAGATATAAAGGGCTTCTAAAAATAAAAAATAACTCAATAGCGTAGTGGACGAAAGACAGGAAGGCTTAGTTAACAGAAAAGGAAATATAAATTGCTCTTAAGCATGTAAAATATCCTTGGCCTCACTCATATTCAGGCAAGTGGAATTTAAATTATGGGGCAATACCATAGTTAAACATAGCTAAACACTACCACACTGGAGAAAATCCACATTTGGGAACATACTGTGTGATGAGTGTGGGGAAACAGGCACATGTGCAAAATTACGTATGTACATACAAGGATATTCATTGCAGCTTTTGTAACAGCAAAGCTAAGAAGCAACTTAACTGTGCATGAACAGGGATAAGCCATGCCACACAGCAGCGTGTGGCTACACACATATGTAAATGAAGAAACTCTGTAGAATGATATGGAGTGAGTTCCCAGATACATCACGTGGAAAAAAAGCAAGATTCAGGAGAGTATGCTATCATTTCTATTTTTCGAAAGAGAGTATGAAGACTATATAAATGCGTGCACGTTTGGTATGCATGTTTCTGTAGGCGTAAAATTCTTTGGAAGGACACCCAAGAAACTGGCAATATTGGGTGCCTGGGGGGAAAGAACTGGGTGCATGGAGAACAGCGGTGTCATGCGTGTCATGCGTAGGGATTACCTTATATGCTTTGTATCTTCTGAATTTGAAAGCAAATATAGTACCTATTCCAAATACTAGTAGTGATAATAACTAAAAAGAATGTCTTTTTTGCCCTCGAGTTGGAGAGACAAAAGTACATTCGCTGCTTTACTACAAGGTGAAAAGTGTTTGGTGTCCTAAGAGAGGCAGGGATGACATTATGCTCTGGCTTGGCAGGAAAGACAGGGCTTGTGGAAATTTAGGCAGGAGTAGCTTGTATTTTATTTAAATATACTTAAGTGGAACTGGAATGAGGGCACTAATCTCCAACTTCAAGTCCTATTCAGTAGCACTTTGGCCTCCAACAAGTTTTTTTTCTGGTTAAAAGCAGGTGGCTGAAAACTTGAAGAGTTCCAAAAGGGCCCTGATAGCATCTGGTAAAAGTCAAGGGTCTAATGGTACTAGTTAAAGCCTTTTTAAGCGCTCAATCACCCTCCATTGTAACCTGTTCTGGTATTAAAGTAGCTGCGCTTAACACTATTGTGTGCCAGCAGGAGACAGAAAATGTATGTTATTTTTAGCAATTTCTAGTACCAATGGTAGGTGCTCTTCGGACTCTGCTGGCAGGCTTGCCTCTCAGCTCCTGGGAAGTCAAATTTATTTAAATCGCCATCTTTGTCTGTCATCTCAAGTGGAGAAATGGACTTTTGAGATTCCTCAAACTGTGATGTGGTGGGTGAATAAATTCCCAAGGTGGCATCCAACTGTGGCTGGACTGACAGTTTTGGGATTGTTTTTTTGTTTTTTGTTTTCCTAAAGCTAAGTAAGGATACAAAGTTTCAGCTCAGCAGCTGATAAAAACATCCAATTTACTGCCATAGCACACAGAGCTCTCCTGCCTTTATTTTCTGAAATAGAAGAAAAGTCTCAGGTAACTCATTAACTCTAGCCCTTTCCATAACAACTAGTATAAACCATCTTAAAGATTAAGAGATCATAACTTGAGGGAAAGAAACTTGCTATTTCACTATTTATTGCTTTAGGCAGCAAAAATACTATTAAAATTAGCTCTTTATTGTCCCTTTAAATGTAATATTTGACACATACATTCCTCTGCTTTCTCACTCCCTTTCCCCAGACGCAATTGCTCTCTTGATTCTGTGCTTATAATTTCCAGTTTGTGGCTTGTCTTTCCACATTCTCTGTAGTTTTTTTTTAATGAACACAATTTCTTAAATTGATGTAGTCACATCTATCAGTAGTTTCTTTTACAGTCGACTCTTTCTGTATTATGTGTTCAAAAAATCCTTATGACCTCAAAGATATACATTTTCTTCTAAAAATGTAGGTTTCCATTCCATATTTAAGTTCTTAGACCAACTGGAATTGCTTTTTTTTTTTTTTAATTGGGATATATTTGTTTTACCATATTGTGTTAGTTTTGAATAAGGTGGGGAAGGGATCTAATTTCAACTTTTTCCCTTTATACATTTATCAACTAATTGTTCCTGGACACTTTTCTAAATAGTCCCATTGGTCTGAAATGTTTCCTCGGTCATATATTGAAGAGGAAAGTTAGAAACTTACACTCAGCTAAAAACAACTCCATGCTTGTTTTGCTTTTGTGAAATATGCTTGCTGTGCTGAGAAAAACAGGATGACCTAACAATTCAATGTAACTTTAAGATGTTTTGCTAAAAAATGGAATGTTCTGCACCTGCTCTTCTAAGTTTCTGTTTGGAAACTTCCATGCCCTGTAAACCTGTGCACTGTAAAAGTAAAGCTCAGCCTGAGCTCGGGGCCCAGAACTTTGGAGCGCTAGCTCATCTGGTGCTGCCAGCTTAATAAACCTGAGTTCTCCAACCCTCCGAGTGTGGTGCTTGGTTTCTCAACAGACCAATTTCTGCAACATCAGTTGCATAAATGCATGGGTCTTCTAGATTCTGTACCATTCGTTAATTTGGCTATCCTTACTTTAGCATCTCACAATCTTAATTACCATTATAATAAGTTTTATAATCAGTTAAAGATCTGGTAGAGCAAGTCCCATACCTCTTACCATATTATTATTCGATAGGTGTGTACAGGCTTTTCTTTGTCTCTCTCTTCCTAGAATTAGCTTGTGAAGTCCCACTAAAACAAGGTTGGGACTTTAATTGAAATTGCATTAATCTACAGATCAGTCCAGGAAAAATGAAAATCTTTACAATAATGAGTCTTTCTATAGAAAGAAAAACTAGGTCTAAGTTTTTTGGTCAGATTTATTCTTAGGTATCTCACAGTTTTGTTTTTTGTTTCTTTGTTTTGTTTTGTTTGTTTTTGCTGTTCTTCCATTCTTTAAAAAAATGTTTTCCAAACTACTTGTTGCTGTTGTATAGAAATGTATATGATTTTTGTATTGACCTTATAGCCAGCTAAACTATTCTATTGTTTCTTTTTTATTTATTTTTTTGGCCACACCACATGGCTTGTGGGATCTACCACAGCAGTGAAAGCACAGTGAAAGAATGGAGTCCTAAATAAACTAGTTAGGAATTCCTAATAGGAATTCCCTATTTTTTCTACTTTTTCTCTGCAGATTCCTTTGAGCTATGTAGACAACCATATCTATGAATAATGACTTTATTTATTCTTTTCTGAATCTTGTGCTTTTGTTTTCTTTTTTATATTGTGCTTGCTAGAAACTCCAGTACAATGCTGAATAGAAGTAACCTAGGACATTTTTTTTTTGTCTTGTTCCTGAGCTTAAAGGAAAAGCTTTTAAAGTGTCCCCATTGAGAACAATACTTGCTGTAGAATTTTTGTAGATGCTTTTCATCAGGCTAAGGCAATTCTATTTCCAGTTTGCTCAGAGTTTTTGTCATGAGTGGGTGTTGAATTTTGTCAAATACATCTTTCTCCATCTATTCTAATGATAATAACATGCTTTTCTCCCTTGAGCCTATTAATGTGATGAATGACATTTATAGATTTTTCTAATGCTAAATCACTCTTGCTCTCCTGAATGAACCCAACTTGGACACAGACTATATATTTTTGAATATATTTGGAATGATATATTCCTTGAAAGTTTAGTAGAATTCACCTGTTAAACCATGTGGCGCTGGTATTTTATTCTTAAGAATGTTTTACATGAATGTTTCAATTTCTCCATTAACAGGAAGTATAGGCTTTCTATGTCTTCTTAAGGCACTTCCAATGAAAGACTTTTTTTTTTATTTCCACAGATTTATTTGATATCTGTATATGCATACTTTTTAAAAAAATTTTTTATGGGAATATAATTGCTTTACACACTTGTACCAGTTTTTGAGGTACACCAAGGTCGATCATTTGTATTTATACACATATCCCTGTATCCCCTCCCTCCCTCGACTCCCCACCACCCTCCCCATCCCAGTCCTCCAAGGCATCATCCATCATCGAGCTGAACTCCCTTTGTTATACAGCAACTTGCCACTGCCTATTTTACAGTTGGTAGTATATATATGTCTATGCTACTCTCTCACTACGTCTCAGCTTCCCCTTCACCCCCCGCCCCCCCAAACTTTGAGATATCCAGTCCATTCTCTGCATCTGCGTCCTTATTCTTGTTTTGTCACTGAGTTCATCAGTACCATTTTTAGATTCCATATATATGAGTTAGCATACAATATTTGTCTTTCTCTTTCTGACTTCACTCTGCATGACAGACTCTAGGTCTATCCACCTTATTATATATAGCTCCATCTCATTCCATTTTATAGCTGAGTAATATTCCATTCTATATATATGCCACATCTTCTTTATCCATTCATTTGTTGATGGGCATTTAGGTTGCTTCCACGTCCTGGCTATTGTAAATAGTGCTGCAATAAACATTATGGTACATGTTTCTTTTAGGATGATGGTTTTCTCTGGGTATATGCCCAGGAGTGGGATCATTGGATCATATGGTAGTTCTATTTGTAGTTTTTTAAGGAACCTCCAAACTGTTTTCCATAGTGGCTGTACCAACTTACATTCCCACCAACAGTGCAGGAGAGTTCCCTTTTCTCCACACCCTCTCCAACATTTGTGGTTTCCAGATTTTGTGATGATGGCCATTCTGATTGGTGTGAGGTGATACCTCATTGTGGCTTTGACTTGCATTTCTCTGATGATTAGTGATGTTGAACATCTTTTCATGTGTTTGTTGGCCATCTGTATGTCTTCTTTGGAGAAATGTCTATTTAGGTCTTCTGCCCATTTGTGGATTGGGTTGTTTGCTTTTTTGGTATTAAGCTGTATGAGCTGCTTGTATATTTTGGAGGTTAATCCTTTGTCCGCTGTTTTGTTGGCAACTATTTTTTCCCATTCTGAGGGTTGTCTTCTTGTCTTGTTTATGGTTTCTTTCGCTGTGCAAGAGCTTTTAAGTTTCATGAGGTCCCATTTGTTTATTCTTGATTTGATTTCCATGATTCTAGGAGGTGGGTCAAAAAGGATCTTGCTTTGGTGGATGTCATAGAGTGTTCTGCCTATGTTTTCCTCTAGGAGTTTTATAGTGTCTGGCCTTGCATGTAGGTCTTTAATCCATTTGGAGTTTATTTTTGTGTATGGTGTTAGGAAGTGTTCTAATTTCATTCTTTTACATGTTGCTGTCCAGTTTTCCCAGCACCACTTACTGAAGAGGCTGTCTTTTCTCCATTGTATAGTCTTGCCTCCTTTGTCAAAGATAAGGTGCCCATATGTGTGTGGGCTTACCTCTGAGTTCTCTATTCTATTCCATTGATCTTCCTTTCTATTTTTGTGCCAGTACCATACTGTCTTGATCACTATGGCTTTGTAGTGTAGTTTGAAGTCAGGAAGCCTAATTCCACCAACTCCATCTTTCCTTCTCAAGATTGCTTTGGCTATTCGGGGTCTTTTGCGTTTCCATACAAATTGTAAGATTTCTTGCTCTAGTTCTGTGGAAAATGCCTTTGGTAATTTGGTAGGGATTGTATTGAATCTGTAAATTGCTTTGGGTAGTACAGTCATTTTCACTATGTTGATTCTTCCAATCCAGGAACATGGTATGTCCCTCCATCTGTTTGTGTCGTCTTTGATTTCTTTCATCAGTGTCTTAAAGTTTTCTGCTTACAGATCTTTTGCCTCCTTAGGCAGGTTTATTCCTAGGTATTTTATTCTTTTTGTTGCAGTGGTAAATGGGAGAGTTTCCTTAATTTCTCTTTCTGCTCTTCCGTTGTTAATGTATAGGAATGCAAGAGGTTTCTGTGCATTAATTTTGTATCCTGCTACTTTACTAAACTCATCAATTAGTGCTAGCAGTTTTCTGGTAGAGTCTTTAGGGTTTTCTATGTATAATATCATGTCATCTGCAAAGAGTGACAATTTTACTTCTTCTTTTCCAATTTGGATTCCTTTTATTTCTTTTTCTTCTCTGATTGCTGTGGCTAAAACTTCCAAAACTATGTTGAATAATAATGGTGAGAGTGGACACCCTTGTCTTGTTCTTGTTCTAAGAGGGAATTCTTTCAGTTTTTCCCCATTTA
Source organism: Hippopotamus amphibius kiboko (assembly GCF_030028045.1). Lineage (NCBI taxonomy): Eukaryota > Metazoa > Chordata > Mammalia > Artiodactyla > Hippopotamidae > Hippopotamus > Hippopotamus amphibius. The sequence continues at coordinate 138,132,808 of NC_080188.1, read as the reverse complement.
GAACTATATTTGCTTTTGGTTTTTCATATATGGCTTTTATTATCCTGAGGTAATTTCCTTCTATGCCCATTTTCTGGAGAGCTTTTATCATAATGGATGCTGAATTTTGTCAAAAGTGTTTTCTGCATCTATTGAGATTATCATATGGTTTTTATCCTTCAATTTGTTAATATGATGTGTCATGTTGATTTATTTGCGTATGTTGAAGAATCCTTGCATACCAGGGATAAACCCCACTTGATCATGGTGTATGATTTTTTTAATGTGTTGTTGGATTCTGTTAGCTAGTATTTTGTTGAGGATTTTTGCATCTACATTAATCAGTGATATTGGCCTCTAATTTTCTTTTTTTGTGACATCTTTGCCTGGTTTTGGTATCAGGGTGATGGTGGCCTCATAGAATGAGTTTGGGAGTGTTCCTCCTTCTGGTATATTTTGGAAGAGTTTGAGAAGGATTGGTGTTAGCTCTTCTCTAAATGTTTGATAGAATCCATCTGTGAATCCATCTGGCCCTGGGCTTTTGTTTGTTGGGAGATTATTTTTTTGGGGGGGGCGGGTTTCTCTTTATACTTTTATAAGCAAGATAACTGTTTGCAACTTGTGCTGTCACAGCAAGAATAAGAATTCAAGAACAAGGATAAGAATTTCTCTTGGTCTCTCTATCCATTGATATAATGATTACAATCATTTTTCAAAAATAAAAGAAAGTAAGGTATTCAGCTACTAGTCTTTGCAATTCTTTATGATCTTTTACAGTTCTTAGCTTACGTTATACACTGAAAACAATACCAGGTTGTACACCCAGACACATTCTACCAATTCACCCCATACCGTTACCTCCCAGAATACAGTGGGTCACCACTGGTTTTCCTATAGTTGACTTCAACATTTTTCCTAATATTTATAGTAGAGTATCATTTTAAGAAAATTATAAAAGAAAGGGAAGAGAAGAAAGTCATCAGCACTTCAGAATTCTGCCTCACAGCAATTTCAAAGGCGTTTAGAGTGTGAGTTACTATCTATGGCTACACAACAAATTACCCTAAAGCTTAGTGGCCTAAACAGCAGACATTAGTTATCTCACAGATTCTGTGTGTCGGGAATCTGTGCAGAGTTTATCTGGAGGCCTCTGGTTCAAGGTCTTTCATAAGATTGTAGTCAAACAGCCAGCCAGGGCTGTGGTCTAATCTGAAAGCTTGACTGGGACAGGGTCCACGTGCACTCACATGGCCTTGGCAGTCTCCAGTTCCCCATGGCTGGTGGGGATGAGGTCTTCAGTGGTTGCCAAGCCACATGGGCCTCTCCTTAAGACTGCTTCCAGTGTGGAAATTGGCTTCCCCAGCACAAGCGATCTGACTCTGCCTTGGTCACATTTCGCGGGACTAGCCCCCCTGTGGCCTTTCCTGACCATTTCCTGTCTCCTGTCCGCTGTTGGGAGATTTTTAATCACTGCCTCAATTTCTGTACTTGTGATTGGTCTGTTCATAGTTTCTATTTCTTCCTGGTTCAGTCTTGGAAGATTGTATTTTTCTAAGAATGTATCCATTTCTTCCAGTTATCCAATTTATTGGCATATAGTTGCTTGTAGTAGTCTCTCATGATCTTTTGTATTTCTGTGGTGTCCACTGTTACTTCTCCTTTTTCATTTCTAATTCTGTTGATTTGCATCTTCTCCCTTTTTTTCTTGATGAGTCTGGCTAATGGTTTATCCATTTTGTTTATCTTCTCAAAGAACCAGCTTTTCGTTTTATTAATTTTTGCTATTGCTTCCTTCCTTTTTCATTTATTTCTGCTCTGATCTTTATGATTTCTTTCCTTCTGCTCACTTTGGGGTTTCTGTGTTCTTTTTCTAATTGTTTTAGGTGTAAGATTAGGTTGTTTATTCGATATTTTTCTTGTTTCTTAAGGTAGGACTGTATTGCTATAAACTTCCCTCTTAGAACTGCTTTTGCTGCGTCCCATAGGTTTTGAGCTGCTGTGTCTTCATTGTCGTTTGTTTCTAGATATTTTTTGATTTCCTCTTTGCTTTCTTTAATGATTTCTTGGTTGTTTAATAGTGTATTGTTTAGCCTCCATGTGATTGTATTTTTTGAAGTTTTTTCCCTGTAATTGATATCTAGTCTCATGGCATTGTGGTCTGAGAAGATGCTTGATATGATTTCAGTTTTCTTGAATATGCCGAGGCTTGATTTGTGACCCAAGATGTGATCTATCCTGGAAAATGTTCCGTGTGCACTTGAGAAGAAAGTGTAGTCTGTCGTTTTTGGATGGAACATCCTATAAATATCCATTAAGTCGAGATGGTCTAATGTGTCATTTAAAGCTTGTGTGTCTTTATTTATTTTCTGTTTGGATGATCTGTCCATTGATGTAAGTGGGGTGTTCAAGTCTCCCACTATTATTGTGTTCCTGTCGATTTCCCCTTTTATGGCTGTTAGCTTTTGCCTTATGTATTGAGGTGCTCCTATGTTGGGGGCATAGATATTTACCATTGTGATATGTTCTTGAATGGATCCCTTGATCATTATGTAGTGTCCTTCCTTGTCTCTTGTAATAGTCTTTACTTTCAAGTCTAATTTGTCTGATATGAGTATTGCTACTCCAGCTCTCTTTGGACTTCCATTTGCATGGAATATCTTTTTCCATCCCTTTCCTTTCAGTCTATATGTATCCCTTGGTCTGAAGTGGGTTTCTTGTAGGCAGCATATAGAAGGGTCTTGTTTTTGTATCCATTCAGCCAGTCTGTGTCTTTTGGTTGGAGCATTTAATCCATTTACATTTAAAGTGATTATTGACATGTGTGTTCTGATTACCATTTTCTTAATTGTTTTGGGTTTGTATTTGTAGGTGTTTTCCTTTTCTTGTGTTTCCTACTTAGAGAAGTTCCTTTAGCACTTGTTGTAAGGCTTGTTTGGTGGTGCTGAATTCTCTTAACTTTTGCTTGTCTGGAAAGCTTTTGATGTCTCCCTCAAATCTGAATGAGATTCTTGCTGGGTAGAGTATTCTTGGCTGTAGGTTTCTCTCTTTCAGGACTTTCAGTATATCCTGCCATTCCCTTCTGGCCTGCAGAGTTTCTGTAGAAAGGTCAGCTGTTATCCTTATGGGTTTTCCCTTATATGTTATTTGTTGCTTTTCTCTTGCTGCTTTTAATATGTTTTCTTTGTGTTTAATTGTCATTAGTTTGATTAATATGTGCCTTGGTGTCTTTCTCCTTGGGTTTATCCTGTATGGGACTCTCTGTGCTTCTTGGACTTGGTGAATTATTTCCTTTCCCATGTTGGGGAAGTTTTCCACTATAACCTCTTCAAATATTTTCTCAGACCCTTTCTTTTTTTCTTCTGGGATGCCTATGATTTGAATGTTGGTACACTTCATGTTATCACTGAGGTCTCTGAGACTGTCTTCCATTCTTCTTATTCTTTTTTCTTTTTCCTGCTCTGTGGCGTTTATTTCCCCCATTCTATCTTCCAACTCAATCGTTCTTCTGCCTCAGTCATTCTGCTGGTTATACTATCTATAGTATTTTTAATTTCAGTTATTTTGTTATCCATTGCTGTTTGTTTGTTCTTTAGTTCTTCTGAGTTCTTATGAACTGTTTCTTGTACTTTCTCTATTTTGTTATCGAGATTTTGTATCATTTTTACTATCATTACTCTGAATTCTTTATCAGGCATTTTTCCTATTTCCTCTTCATTTATTTGGTCTTGTGGGTTTTTTTCCTGCTCCTTTGCCTGCATGGTGTTTCTTTGTTTCCTCATGGCAGTCCAAACTTCTGGGGTTGCTTGTCCCAGTGATAAAGGGGTTTATAGAAGACTGTCCAAGCCCCAGACTAATGTCCGAGTGTTGGGTTAAACAAATCCTAAGTCTAGGAAACACATACATGTATAAGACACACAATTACTGAATCCATTAGGACACAAGGCTCTGGAAAGACCTGACAGAAGAACCCTAGTATGCTATCAGATATTCAAAGAGAAACCCAACAGAAATTGAAAACCAAAACAGAACAAAACAGAATCAAAAGCAAAAACAAAAACAAACAAACAAACAAATAACACTTTACACTTACAAACACAAATCCAGGGAGATATTGAAAGCTAGGATCAAACATAAAAAAGACCTAGAGTGCCACCAGACAGAGTGGAGATTCTCAGAATGAAATTAGACAATTGTACTAAGAACTAAGATAAAGAGAAAAACCTAATATTAAATACCAAGGCAGTGTGTCATCTGGAGAATAGAGCAAGGAGTTTGAGCAGATTGATAGTGTTGCTTATATGTGAAGATAAAATAAACTAAAAATGGATGGAAGACAGGGGAACAGAAGATCGTAGTGTGCCTGGAAATATGTAAATAAAAAGAAGGGAATAGAAATGTGTAAAGGATAGAGATGAAAGGAAGGTAGGAGAGATATATAGTCCGTACTACCAAAAACTTAGCTAGAAATAGAAGTATATAAAAAGGCTAAAAATAAAAATAGAATAAAAATAGAATAAAAAATGTTATAAAACTTGTAGATCCCTTAGGACTAAGATCATAATTAATAAAAAAAAAAAAACAAGAAAAAAAAAACCAAAACAACAACAACAAAAAACTGCAACTGATCCCAGATTGGAACAGTTCAATAGAATTGATACTCATATTTCTGTTTCCTTAGTGTCTCAGCTGTAAGTGTCCTTCTACTCGCCTTGGGTTTTTTGCATTATTCTGTGACCAGCAGAGTTTCCTTTATTGTTCATCTGTAAGCATTGGTGTGTGGGGAGGGAGAAGGTACAATGGTGGCTCCTTCCCCTGGGAGTGAGTGAGCAGTGGTGCTCTGTCATTTCAGTTGGGCTTGGAGGTGCCTGTTGCAGAGGAGTGCCAGTGGCTCAGGTGTAAACAGAATGTCTCAGAGCTGGGCCTCTCTCAGAGTTTTTTTTTTTTTTTTTCTCTCTTGTCAGCCTCCCTGCTGCCAGTGTTCCAAGCCTGCTCTCCGCTGCCTGCTGGGGCTTTAAACTACCCTGCCCGAGGGCCTGAGGTTCCTTGTTGTCCCTGAGTGCCTAAGGTGGCCCACAGGGGTCCCTGTGCTGCCCGCTGCAGGCACCAAAAGAGAGAGAGAGGCTATGCCTGAGGCTCCTCCCCGCTGCCCATGAGCCTGCAGCATTCAGCTGCCATCATGGCCGGGCAGCTCTCAGGGGCAGGCACTCCTCGCCAGGGACCTCTTCCCTCCAGTCCTCTCAGTCCGTCACCTTACAGGCAACAATTTTTCTCACCCTGAACCAGCTCTCCGGTTCCCGTGCTCCCGCTCCCGGACCCTCTGTTCAGCTGTGAATTGACGTCTCAGTCCGGGAACGCTGAGCTGTGGTGCGGACCCTCTGTGTGTTTCTCACTCCCTCCTGTCTGCCACAGCTCCGCAGCTTCACCCTCTTTGAGCCATCGTAGATGCCTCCCTACCGGTTATGTCGGGATCCCTGCAGTCCTTTCTGGTGTCCGAGGTTGTCTGCTGGTGTTCAGTTGGTTCTCTGTGGGAATTATTGCATCTTTTGGTGCATTCCCAATGCATCCGTGGAGAGGGATGCACTCCACATCTCCCTACTTTGCCGCCATCTTTTCTGATCTCTGAAATACAATTTTTTAGGAATTTGTTTCTAGTTTATCTAGGTTTTCAAATTTATTGGCATGAAATGTTCCAATATTATTTCATGTTTTTAACCTCTGCTGGTCTGGATTTATGCCTCCTTTTCTATTCCTAATTATTGTTTGTGCCTTCTTTTTTGCTTGATTCATCTCATCAGAGTTTTTCATCTATTTTAATAATCTTTTCAAAGAGCCAGCTTGGGCTTTGTTGAACCTCACTATTGTATCTTTGTTTTCTGTTTCATTGATGTTTACTCTTTATTTTCTCCTTCTACTTTTCACAGGTATATTGTTCTTTTTCTAACTTCTTCAGTTGGTTACTTAGTTGCTCAATTTTCATCCTTTCTTTTTTTTTATTTTTTATTTTTTTGGGGGTACACCAGGTTCAATCATCTGTTTTTATACACATATCCCCGTATTCCCTCCCTTCCTTGACTCCCCCCCCCGAGCATCCTTTCTTTTCTCATATATTTAAAGCTATTTGTTTTCCTCTTTCTTAATGTAATATGTAGTATTTAATATAACTGTTATGCAGATTTTTTTTACTATTGATTTAGTCATAGAAGTTATTGGATTTCATTATGACTTCTAAATGTGTAAGAGTAAAAAACATGTTTTTAAATATATACTGATATTTCAGAAAGAACATGACTTGTCAGTTCCTTGAAATTTAGTAAGACCTGTTTTACAGTTTGGTCCATTACCAGTGAAAAAAATTCCATGTGTGTTTGAAATGAATGTAGTTAACAAATTGTCTATTAGTTCAACTAAAATTTTCAAATATTCTATATATTTACTGATTTTTATTATGCTTGATTTATCAAAGACATGTTTAAATCTTACAACATGATGGTAGATTTGTCAATTTCTCCTTATGCTCTATTACTTTTAATTTTGCACTTTTGGGAACTATTTAAAAAGGAAAATTTACTGAATTAATCAGGAAATATAAAAAAATCTGATTTTTGCTAAACACTCCTTTGATATTAATAAGAGATTTTGGGGGGTTGGTATTTCTATGGTACATATGTATTTGTTTAATCTATTTTCATTTTTCCTGCCAATTTGCTTCTAATGTATAGCTTGTAAACAGCATATAACTGGATTTTTAAAAATCCAATTTGGCAAACTTTTGACTGGCAAGTTTAGATCACTTACATTTATTGTTATTACTGATATATTACACTTGATTCTATCATTTTACTTTTTACTATTTTTCCTTTCCCCCAACTCCATGCTTTTTCTTTCTTTTCCTCTCTCCTGCTTCCCCTAGGGAAGTGAGTTTTTTATTGATCATAATTTTTCCTTATTCCAATTGTTTTCTCTTTATAAATTTAGAAATTATTCACTCTGTTTCTCTCAGTGGTTACCCTGGACATTTTGCCAAAGCTATTTGATAAAATCTAGTGTCAAATAATATATTAACCTTTTAGTGAACAATTCTAGGAACTTAGAACACTTTAATTTCAACAAACTCCCTGTCTGACTTACATGTTATTATAGACCCAGTATTTTAGTGCTGTCCTTTTATAAACCTCCTGAATTTAACAATATAATGCTTAGTTTGTTACATGAACAGTATTTGCTTGGATTTACATACATGTCTACTATTATATCCTTGCCATTTCTTCTTGCATCTTAAGACTAGGATCATTTTCCTTCAGAAGTCCTTTATTGCAGTTCTCTTGATATTTTCTTTCTTTTTTAATCTATAAATGTCATTATCTTATCCTCTTTCTTCAAAGATAGTTATACTGGGTTAACAATTGTCGTTTCTTTTCTCACAATGTTTTGAAGATATTATTTTACATCTTCTGATTGCCATTGCTGCTGTTAGAAGTTTGCTGTCATTGTCCTTTTGAAGGCAGTATTTTCCTCTGGCTGTTTTTGAAGTCTACTTGGGTGTTCATGAATTTCCCTTCAGTATCTCTAGGGTAGTTTTTTTTTTTTTTTTTTTTAATCTATCCTGGGGATTCATGTTTTTCATCATTTCTGAAAATTTTCAGTCTTTATCTCTCTAAAAACCACCTCTCCTTTATTCTATTCTTTTTCCCATGGAAATTCCAATTAGACAAATATTAGACTGTCTCATTTTTTCCCTCCAAATCTTTCTCTTATTTTCCATTGTATTGTGTCTCTGTGCTGCATTCTAGATAATTTCTTCAGAACTATCTTCCAGATTGCTAATTTTCTTTTCAGCTGTAGTCTTCCACTGAGGTTTTTTCTTCCACTTCAACAATTTAGATTTTTTCATTTCTAGAACTTCCCTTTTTGTTCTTCAAATATGCCTGTTCATTCAAATAATTATTGCTTGCTTTTGTGAATGAATCCTTAAACATTCCATCCATATCCAACAATTCCAGTATCTGCAGTACTTGAATGAGTAATTGCATTACCTGCTGTTTCTGCTGCCATAATGTCTCACTTTTTCTTAGGCTTCATGTCCTTAATTAGCTTACTGCTTGATCTTAATCTGAGAGAATCTTGGAGGACTAAACTGGACAAACATTTCTTAAGAAAGGATGGCCATTTGTTTCTGATAGTGTCCAGGGGGTTTCACCAACCTGGTACTATTTCAGACCCCTGAGAGGTAAAAGGTCCAGGGTCAGACTCTTCACCTTGCTCCTGGTCTCAGACTCAGACAAATGATAGCAGCCCTGCTACCTGCATTAAGCTTTGTGCCCATCTCCTAACCCCTGGCCTTCCACAACTTCCTCAGAATTCCCTTCATGCATCAACAAGATGACGCAGACATGTTTAGAGTGATCACACTTCTCAACAGAGGTCTAACATGAGTCAGTGTACTGGGTCTAGGAGCACACCTCTCAAAGCCCTTTACTCTTTTTTTTTTTTAATTATTTATTTTTTATTTATTATTTTTTTGGGGGTACACTAAGTTCAATCATCTGTTTTTATACACATATCCCCGTATTCCCTCCCTTCCTTGACCCCCCCCAAGTCCCCCCCACCCTCCCCGCCCCAGTCCTCTAAGGCATCTTCCATCCTCGAGTTGGACTCCCTTTGAAACTCTTAACATCATAAGTGAGAAGTCACAGAAACTCACTCATCCTGACCTGCTAACAATGATAGTCTTAGCATCACTATCTGCTTTGAATCCACCAGGACCAACTTTCTCATGCCCTTTATAGCCCCGTTTAACATGTCAGTTATCATAAGAACCAACAGATTCCTAGGTCAACTCCCACACTCAGATCTCTCTAAGTTTCTGTACATCCCTCATTCTGTTCCTTCCACCACTCTTCTCCAATTCCTGAATCTTTCTATCATGCCCCCTAAAATTCATGGCTCAGCAAAACTGCTTTAATTTCAAGCCTTTTTTTTTTTCTCTGAATGCTGCCTTCAACTTCTTGCTATAACTGAAATGTGGATCACCCCTGAAAGCACAGTTTCCCCTGCAGTCTTCTCAAATGCTGTTTTTCTCTCTCATACTCCTGTTGCCACTGGGCCTAGAGGTTGGAGTAGTGTCTCCTTGTTCCTCACTGCTTTTTTCAAACCTATCTTCCTTCTCCCCAAAACCTCTAGCTTTGACACTCATGTAATCAGATAAGATCACTTATTACCTCATATTTTGATGTCAATAAGATATGAAAAGGAAATAAAAGTTACACAGACCAGGAAGAAAGAAAATTGTTTTTGTTCACAGATGACATTATAATCTATGTAGAAAATCCAAAAGAATTAACCAAAAAACTCCCTGTGAGTTTAATTATAAATTCACAATTATAACAAGGTTGCAGGATGCAAGATTAATATACAAAAGTCAATCATTTTCCTTTATACCAGTAATGAACAAGTGGAATTTTTAATTAAAAACACATTACCAGCAGAGCACAGAGAATTTTTAAGATAGTGAAAATAATCTATATTACATTATATATCCATCATTATAATATATCATGTCATTTTACATTTGTCCAAACCCATAGATTGTATAACACTAAGTGATCTCTAAGGTAAACAATGGTCTTTGGGTGATTATGATGTGTCAATGTAGGTTAATTGTAACCAATGTACCACTCTGGTGGGGAATGTTGCTAATGGGGGAGACTATGCACGTGTGGGGACACAGGATATATGGAATATCTCTGTAGCTTCCTCTAAATTTTGTTGTGAATCTAAAACTCCTGTAAAAATGTAGAAAACAAACTTATGGTTACCAGGGGGTACCAGTGGGGAGGGATAAATTGGGAGATTGGGATTAACATATACACACTATTATATATAAAACAGATAACTAATAAGGACCCACTGTATAGCACAGGGAACTCTACTGAATACTCTGTAACGACCTATATGGGGAAATAATTTTAAAAAAGAGTTGATATATGTATATGTAAAACTGATTCACTTTGCTGTATAGTAGATACTAACACAACATTGTAAATCAATTATACAATAAAAATTAAAAAAATAAAAGTACTCTAAAAATTGCCTTTAGATAATAAAAAATATATTTCCATTAGTACCCCATAAAAATGAAATACCTTAGATATGTCTAACAAAATATGTAAAAGATATATATATGAAGAAAACTATAAAATTCTGATGGGTGATATCAAAGAACTAAATTAATGTAGAGATATTCCATGTCCATGGATAGAAAGATTCAATATTGTCAGGAAGTCAGTTCTCACCAACGTTGATCTATAGATTCAGTGTGATCCCAATCAAAATCCCAGTAAGTTATTTTGTGGATATCAACAAACTGATTTTAAAGTATACATGGAGAAGCAAAAGATTCAGAATGGCCAACTCAATACTAAAGGAGAACAAAGTTGGAAGACACACTATCCTACTTCAAGATTTACTATAAAGCTACAGTAATAAAGAATGTGTGGTATTGAGCGTGGGATGAATTGGGAGATTAGACTGCCATATATACATTAATATGTATAAAATAGATAAGTAACAAGAAAAAATATCAAATTGTATACTTTATATGTAATTTATTGTATGTCAATTATAAAACTTTTTAAAAGAAAAAAAACTTTCTATTGACTTTTTTACTTCCATTAAAGCTGTTTAAGACTGAAAAAAAGTGTGTGGTATTGAAATAATAGGCAATTAGATCAGTGGAACAGAACAGAACCACATAAATAGACCCAGACAAATATAGTGCACTGATCTTCAACAAAGGAGCAAAGGCAACACAATGCAGAAACAAGGTTTTTTTTTTCAGCAAATGGTGCTAGAACAACTGGACATCCAGAAGCAAAAAAGTGAAGTCTAGTCACAAACCTTACATTTTTCACAAAAATTGACTCAAGATGGATCTAAATGTAAACACAAAACGATAAAACCCTTAGAAGATAACAAAGGAGAAAACCTAGATGACCTTGGGTATGGTGATGACTTTTTAGATACAATACTAAAGGCACAATCCATAAAAGAAACCATTAAGCTGGACTTTATTAAAATTAAGAATACCGCTCTGCAAAAAACAATATGAAAAGACTAAGAAGCTAGACTGAGAAAATATTTGCAAAAGACACATCTGTTTAAGGACGGTTATTTTTTAAAAATTTTATTGGAGTATTGTTGATTTACAATGTTGGTTTAAGGTGTACAGCAAAGTGATTCAATTATACATATACATATATTCATTCTTTTTCAGATTCCATTCCCATATAGGTTTTTATAGAATATTGAGTAGAGTTCCCTGTGCTATACAGTAGGTCCTTGTTGGTTATTTTATATATAGTAGTGTGTGTATGTGAATCCCAAGCTCCTGATTTATTCCACTCCCCCCCCGCCCCCACATTTTCCTTTGGTAACCAAAAGTTTGTTTTCCATATCTGTGAGTCTGTCTCTGCTTTGTAAATAAGTTTATTTGTATCACTTTTTAAAAAGCAGATTCCACATGAGTGATATCATATTCGTCTTTGTTTGGCTTATTTCTCTTAGTATGATAATCTCTAGGTCCATCCATGTTGCTGCAAATGGCATTATTTCATTCTTCATAGCTGAGTAATATTCCATTGTATATATGTACCACATCTTCTTTATCCATTCCTCTGTCGATGGACATATAGGTTGCTTCCATGTCGTGGCTATTGGAAACAGTGCTGCAAAGGACACTAGGGTGCATGTATCTTTTCAAAGTATGGTTTTCTCCAGATACATGCCCAGGAGTGGGATTGCTGGATCAATACAGTAGCTCTATTTTCCGTTTTTTAAGGAACCTTCATACTCTTCTCCATAGTGGCTGTACCAATTTACATACCCACTAACAGTGTAGGAAGGTTCCTTCCGTCCACTCTCTCCAGCACTTATTGTTGGTAACCTTTTTGATGATGGCCATTCTGACCAGTGTGAGGTGATACCTCATTGTAGCTTTGATTTGCATTTCTCTAATAATTAGTGATGTTGAGCATCTTTTCATGTGCTTTTTGGCCATCTGTCTGTCTTCTTCAGAGAAATGTCTATTTAGATCTTCTGCACATTTTTGATTGGGTTGTTTTTTGACATTGAACTGCATGAGCTGTTTGTATATTTTGAAGATGAACCCCTTGTCAGTTGCTTCTTTTGCAAATATTTTCTCCCATTCCATGGGTTGTTTTTTTTTTTTTGCTTTGCTTCTGGTTCCCTTTGCTGTGCAAAAGCTTCTAAGTTTAATTAGGTCCCATTTATATATTTTTGTATTTATTTTCACTACTCTAGGAGCTGGATCCAAAAAGATATTGGTGCAATGTATGTCAAAGAGTGTTCTACTTATGTTTTCCTCTAAGAACTTTATAGTGTCCAGCCTTATATTTAGGTCTTTGATCCATTTTGAGTTTATTTCTGTGTATGGTGTTAGAAAATGTTTTAATTTCATTCCTTTACATGTAGTTGACCAGTTTTCCCAGCACCACTTATTGAAGACTGTCTTTTCTCCATTGTATATTCTTGCCTCCTTTGTCATAGATTAACCATAGGTGCAGGTTTATTTCTGGGCTTTCTATCCTGTTCCATTGATCTATTTTTCTGTTTTTGTGCCAGTACCATACTGTCTTGATGACAGTAGCTTTGTAGTGTAGTCTGAAGTCAGGGGGCCTAATTTCCCCAGCTCCATTGTTCTTTCTCAGGATATCTTTGGATATTCAAGGTCTTTTGTGTTTCCATACAAATTTTAGAATTTTTTGTTCTAGTTCTTTGAGAAATACCATTGGTGAATAGATAGGGATTGCATTCAATCTGTGGATTAACCTGGGTAGTATAGTCATTTTGACAATATTGATTCTACCAATCTAAGAATATGGTGTATCTTTCCATCAGTTTGTGTCATCTTTGATTTCTTTCATCAGTGTCTTATACAGGAGTACAATTCTTTTGCCACCTTAGGTAGGTTTATTCCTAGGTATTTTATTCTTCATGATGTGATGGTAAATGGGACTGTTTCCTTAATTTCTTTCTGATTTTTCATGGTTAGTATATAGAAATGCAACAGATTTCTGTGTGTTAATTTTGTATCCGGCAACTTTATCGAATTCATTGATGAGATCTAGTCATTTTCTGGTAGCATTTTTAGGGTTTTCTATGTATTGTATCATCATCTGCAAACAGTGACAGTTTTACTACTTCTTTTCCTTCTTTTGGATTCCTTTTCTTTCTTTTTCTTCTCTGATTGCCATGTTAGGACTTCCAAGTGTATGTTGAATATAAGTGGTGAGAGTGGACATCTTTGTTTTTTTCCTGATCTTGGAATGCTTTCAGGTTTTCACCTTTGAGAATGACGTTAGCTGTTTGTCATATATGGCCTTTATTATGTTGAGGTATGTTCCCTCTATGCCAACGTTCTGGAGAATTTTTATCATAAATGGGTGTTGAATTTTGATAAAAGCTTTTTATTCAGCAACTGAGATGATCACATGGTTTTTATTCTTCAGTTTCTTAACACGGTGTTATCACACTTATTGATTTGTGGATAGTGAAGAATCCTTGCATCTCTGGGATAAATCCCACTTGATCATGGTGTATGATCCTTTTACTGTATTTCTGGACTTCATTTGATAGTATTTTGTTGAGCATTTTTGCATCTATGCCCATCAGTGATATTGGCTTGTCATTTATTTTTCTGTGGTATCTTTGTGTGGTTTTTATATAAAGGTGATAGTGGCCTCATAGAATGAGCTTGAAAGTGTTCCTTACTCTGACATTTTTTGGAAGCATTTCAGAAAGGTGTTAACTCATCTCTATAAAGTTTTGATAGAATTTACCTGTGAAACCATCTGGTGTTGGACTTTTGTTTGTTGGGAGTTTTAACATTGGTTTCAATTTCAGTGCTCGTGTTCCAACTGTTCATATTTTCTATTTCTTCCTGGTTCATTCTTGGAAGGTTGTACCTAAGAATTTGTCTCTTTCTTCTAGGTTGTCCATTTTACTGGCATAGAGTTGCTTGTAGTAGTTATGATCCTTTGTATTTCTGTGATGTCTGGTTTAACTTTTTTCATTTCTAATTTTGATTGATTTGAGCCCTCTCCCTTTTATTCTTGACGAGTCTGGTTAAAGGTTTATCAAGTTTGTTAATCTTTTCAAAGAATCAGCTTTTAGTTTCGTTAATCTTTTCTATTTTCATCTCTATTTCATTTATTTCTGTTCTTATCTTTATGATTTCTTTCCTTCTACTAACTTTAGGCATTGTTCTTCTTTCTCTAGTTGCTTTAGGTGTAAGATCAGGTTGTTTATTTAAAGGACTTATCTTAATCATATAAAGAACTCTCAAAACAACAATAAAAAATGAACAACCCAATATAAAATGTTCAAAAGACCTTTAAAAGACATCTAACACACTTTAAAGTTAGATTGTCTCTTTATTGTTGAGTTGTAAGAATTCCTTATATATTCTGGATACTAGACTTTGCTAGATAAATGATTTGTAAATACTGGGTTGGCCAAAAAGTTTGTTCAAATTTTCCCCATAACATCTTACAGAAAAACCCAAATGAACTTTTTGGCCAACCCAATATTTTCTTCCATTCTGTGGGTTGTCTTCTTACTTTCTTAATAGTGTCCTTTAAAACATACAAGGACCCTTTCTCTGGACTTAATTTTGATGAAGTCCAATTTACTTTTTTGTTTGGTTGCTTGTATTTTTTGGTGTCCTATTAAGAAACCATCACCTCATCCAAAGTCATGAATATTTACTCATATTTTCTTCTAGGAGTTGTATACAGTTCTAGCTCTTACATTTAGGTCTTTCATCCATTTTGAGTTAATTTCTGTGAATGGTAAGGTCCAAATTCACTCTTTTGAATGCAGATACCCAATTGTCCCAGTACCATTCGTTGAAAAGGCTATTGTTTCCCCCATTGAGTGGTCTTGGCACACTTGTTAAAAACCAATTGGTATGGTTTATTTCTGGATTTTCAATTCAATTCCATTGATCTATGTGTCTTAGCACTTTTAGTACTGCATTAATTGTTTACTGCCCCTATGAAACTGAGTTTTATGAGGGCAGGGGCAACATCTTTCTTCTTAGTATTTTTAACCCAGTAGTTAGTAAAGCCTTAAAAACATGTTCACTAAACAAAGTTAATCATTTAGTTTTGAGGAAAGGAATGGGAATGAAGTCCATAAGAAAGGTGGGCTCGAGAGGAGAAAAGATGGCAGCAAAGTAGAGAGACGTGGAGTGCATCCCTCTCCACAGATGCATTGGGAATGCACGGAAGGACGCAGTAATTCCCACAGAGAACCAGCTGAACACCAGCAGACGGCCTCGGACACCAGAAAGGACTGCAGGGAGCCCGACATAGCTGGTAGGGAGGCATCTATGAGGGCTCAAAGAGGGTGAAGTGGCGGAGCTGTGGCAGACGGGAGGCAGTGAGAAACATATGGAGGGTCCGCAGCACAGCTCAGCGTTCCCAGACCGAGACGTCGATCCGCAGCTGAACGGAGGGTCCAGGAGCGGGAGCGTGGGAACCAGAGAGCTGGTTCAGGGTGAGAAACATTGTTGCCGGTAGGGTGACGGACCGAGAGGACAGGAGGAAGGAGGTCCACGGAGAGGAGTGCCCGTCCCAGAGAGCTGCCCGGCCATGATGGCGGCTGGAGGCTGCAGGCTCACGGGCAGCGGGGAGGAGCCGCGCGCGTAGCCTCTCTCTCTCTTTTGGCGCCTCTGCAACAGGCAATGGAGAGGCGCCCCTGGGCCACCTAAGGCGCTCAGGGATAACAAGCACCCTCAGGCGCTCGGGTGGGGCTAGATTAAAACCTCTTGCAACGCCAGCAGCAGGGAGGCTGCCGAGAGGGAAAAAAAAAAAAAAAACAGCAACAACAAAAAAAACCTCAGAGAGGCCCAACTCTAAGACTTTCTGTTTACGCCTGAGCCACCGGCGTCCCTCTGCAACAGGCACCTCCAAGCCCGACTGAAACAACAGTGCGCCACTGCTCACTCACTCCCAGGAGAAGGAGCCACTATTGTACCCTCTCCCTCCCCACACACTGACGCTTACAGACGAACAATAAAGGAACCTCTGCTGGTCACAGAATAATGCAAAAAAACCCAAGGTGAGGAGAAGGACACTTACAGCTGAGACGCTAAGGAAACAGAAATAGTAGTATCAATACCTATTGAACTGGTCCATTCTGGGATCACTTCTGGATTTTTTTTCTTTTTCTTTTTCTCTCTCTTTTTTTTTCTTTATTAACGATGATCTTAGTTTAGCCCTAAGGGATCTACAAGTTTTATAACATAATTTTTTAATGATATATTTTATTTTCTTTTTTGCCTTTTTATATACTTCTATATCTAGCTAAGTTTTTGGTAGTACGGACAATATCTCTCTCATACTTTCCTTTCATCCCTATCTTTTATGCATTTCTATTCCTTTCTTTTTATTTGCATATTTCCAACCACATTACACTTTTCTGTTCCCATTTCTTCCAGCCATTTTAAGTTTATTTTATCTTAACATACTTATAAGCAACACTATCGGTCTGCTCAGACTCCTTGCTCTATTCTCCAGATGACGCACTGCCTTGGTATTTAATATTAGGCTTTTGTGTTTATCTTAGTTCTTAGTACAGTTGTCTAAATACAGTCTGAGAATCTCCATTCTCTCTGGTGGTACTCTGGCTCTTTTCTATATTTGATCCTAGCTTACAAAATCTCCCTGGATTAATGTTTGCATGTGTAAGGTGTTATTTGTTTGCTTGTTTGCTTTTGCTTTTGTCTCTGATTTGTTCTGCTTCAGTTGTCAATTTCTGGTGGGTTTCTCTTTGAATATCTGATAGTACACTGGGGTTCTGTCAGGTCTTTCTAGAGCCTTATGTCCTAACGGATTCAGTAATTGTGTGTCTTATACATGTATGTGTTTCCTAGACTTAATATTCGTTTAATCCAATACTTGGACATTAGTCTGAGGCTTGGACAGTCTTCTATAAACACCTCTATCGCCAGGACAAGCAACCTCAAAAATTTGGACAACCATGAGGAAACAAAGAAACACCATGCAGGCAAAGGAGCAGGAAAAAAACCCACAAGACCAAATAAATGAGGAGGAAATAGGAAAAATGCCTGATAAAGAATTTAGAGTAATGATAGTAAAAATGATACAAAAGCTCGATAACAAAATAGAGAAAGTACAAGAAACAGTTCATAAGAACTCAGAAAAACAAACAGCAATGGATAAAATAACGGAAATTAAAAATACTCTAGATGCTATAACCAGCAGAATGACTGAGGCAGAAGAACGAATAAGTGAGTTGGAAGATAGAATGGGGGAAATAACTGCCACAGAGCAGGAAAAAGAAAAAAGAATAAAAAGATTAGAAGACAGTATCACAGACCTCAGTGATAACATGAAGTGTACCAACATTTGAATTATAGGCATCCAGAAGAAGAAGAAAACAAGAAAGGGTCTGAGAAAATATGTGAAAAGGTTATAGTGGAAAACTTCCCCAACATGGGAAAGGAAATAATTCACCAAGTCCAAGAAGCACAGAGAGTCCCATACAGAATAAGCCCAAGGAGAAATACACCAAGACACATATTAATCAAACTAATGAAAATTAAACACAAAGAAAACATATTAAAAGCAGCAAGAGAAAAGCAACAAACAACATATAAGGGAAAACCCATAAGGATAACAGCTGACCTTTCTACAGAAACTCTGCAGGCCAGAAGGGAATGGCAGGATATACTGAAAGTCCTGAAAGAGAGAAACCTACAGCCAAGAATACTCTACCCAGCAAGAATCTCATTCAGATTTGAGGGAGACATCAAAAGCTTTCCAGACAAGCAAAAGTTAAGAGAATTCAGCACCACCAAACAAGCCTTACAACAAGTGCTAAAGGAACTTCTCTAAGTAGGAAACACAAGAAAAGGAAAACACCTACAAATACAAACCCAAAACAATTAAGAAAATGGTAATAGGAACACACATGTCAATAATCACTTTAAATGTAAATGGATTAAATGCTCCAACCAAAAGACACAGACTGGCTGAATGGATACAAAAACAAGACCCTTCTATATGCTGCCTACAAGAAACCCACTTCAGACCAAGGGACACATATAGACTGAAAGGAAAGGGATGGAAAAAGATATTCCATGCAAATGGAAGTCCAAAGAGAGCTGGAGTAGCAATACTCATATCAGACAAATTAGACTTGAAAGTAAAGACTATTACAAGAGACAAGGAAGGACACTACCTAATGATCAAGGGATCCATTCAAGAAGAACATATCACAATGGTAAATATCTATGCCCCCAATATAGGAGCACCTCAATACGTAAGGCAAATGCTAACAGCTATAAAAGGGGAAATCGACAGTAACACAATAATAGTGGGAGACTTGAACACCCCACTTACATCAATGGACAGATCATCCAAACAGAAAATAAATAAAGACACACAAGCTTTAAATGACACATTAGACCATCTCGACTTAATGGATATTTATAGGACATTCCATCCAAAAACGACAGACTACACTTTCTTCTCAAGTGCACACGGAACATTTTCCAGGATAGATCACATCTTGGGTCACAAATCAAACCTCGGCAAATTCAAGAAAACTGAAATCGTATCAAGCATCTTCTCAGACCACAATGCCATGAGGCTAGATATCAATTACAGGAAAAAAAAATGTAAAAAATACAAACACATGGAGGCTAAACAATTCACTCCTAAACAACCAAGGAATCATTAAAGAAATCAAAGAGGAAATCAAAAAATATCCAGAAACAAATGACAATGAAAACACAACCCAAAACCTATGGGACGCAGCAAAAGCAGTTCTAAGAGGGAAGTTTATAGCAGTAGTCCTACCTGAAGAAACAAGAAAATTATCGAATAAACAACCTAACCTTACACCTCAAACAACTAGAGAAAGAAGAACAAAGAAACCCCAAAGTGAGCAGAAGGAAAGAAATCATAAAGATCAGAGCAGAAATAAATGAAAAAGAAAGGAAAGAAACCATAAGAAAAATAAATAAAACGAAAAGCTGGTTCTTTGAGAAGATAAACAAAATGGATAAACCATTAGCCAGACTCATCAAGAAAAAAAGGGAGAAGATGCAAATCAACAGAATTAGAAATGAAAAAGGAGAAGTAACAACAGACACCTCAGAAATACAAAACATCATGAGAGACTACTACAAGCAACTATATGCCAATCAATTGGATAACCTGGAAGAAATGGATACATTCTTAGAAAAATACAATCTTCCAAGACTGAACCAGGAAGAAATAGAAACCATGAACAGACCAATCACAAGTACGGAAATTGAGGCAGTGATTAAAAATCTCCCAACACACAAAAGCCCAGGACCAGATGGGTTCACGGGCGAATTCTATCAAACATTTTGAGAAGAGTTAACACCTATCCTTCTCAAACTCTTCCAAAATATTGCAGAAGGCGGAACACTCCCAAACTCATTCTACGAGGCTACCATCACCCTGATACCAAAACCAGACAAAGATGTCACAAAAAAAGAAAATTACAGACCAATATCACTGATGAATATAGATGCAAAAATCCTCAACAAAATACTAGCTAACAGACTCCAACAGCACATTAAAAAAATCATACACCATGATCAAGTGGGGTTTATCCCTGGGATGCAAGGATTCTTCAACATACGCAAATCAATCAATGTGATACATCATATCAACAAATTGAAGGATAAAAACCATATGATCATTTCAATAGATGCAGAAAAAGCTTTTGACAAAGTTCAACATCCATTTATGATAAAAGCTCTCCAGAAAATGGGCATAGAAGGAAATTACCTCAACATCATAAAAGCCATATATGAAAAACCAAAAGCCAACATCGTTCTCAATGGGGAAAAACTGGAAGAATTCCCTCTAAGAACAGGAGCAAGACAAGGGTGTCCACTCTCACCACTATCATTCAACATAGTTTTAGAAGTTTTAGCCACAGCAATCAGAGAAGAAAAAGAAATAAAAGGAATCCAAATTGGAAAAGAAGAAGTAAAATTGTCACTCTTTGCAGATGACATGATATTATATATAGAAAACCCGAAAGACTCTACCAGAAAACTGCTAGCACTAATTGATGAGTTTAGTAAAGTAGCAGGATACAAAATTAATGCACAGAAATCTCTTGCATTCCTATACACTAACAACAGAAGAGCAGAAAGAGAAATTAAGGAAACTCTCCCATTCACCATTGCAACCAAAAGAATAAAATACCTAGGAATAAACCTGCCTAAGGAGGCAAAAGATCTGTATGCAGAAAACTTTAAGACATTGATGAAAGAAATCAAAGACGACACAAACAGATGGAGGGACATACCATGTTCCTGGATTGGAAGAATCAACATAGTGAAAATGACTGTACTACCCAAAGCAATTTACAGATTCAATGCAATCCTGATCAAATTACCAATGGCATTTTCCACAGAACTAGAGCAAGAAATCTTATGATTTGTATGGAAACGCAAAAGACCCTGAATAGCCAAAGCAATCTTGAGAAGGAAAAATGGAGCTGGTGGAATCAGGCTTCCTGACTTCAAACTATACTACAAGGCCATAGTGATCAAGACAGTATGGTACTGGCACAAAAATAAAAAGGAAGATCAATGGAATAGAATAGAGAACTCAGAGGTAAGCCCACACACATATGGGCACCTTATCTTTGACAAAGGAGGCACGAGTATACAATGGAAAAAAGACAGCCTCTTCAATAAGTGGTGCTGGGAAAATTGGACAGCAACATGTAAAAGAATGAAATTAGAACACTTCCTAACACCATACACAAAAATAAACTCCAAATGGATTAAAGACCTACATGCAAGGCCAGACACTATAAAACTCCTAGAGGAAAACATAGGCAGAACACTCTATGACATCCATCAAAGCAAGATCCTTTTTGACCCACCTCCTAGAATCATGGAAATCAAATCAAGAATAAACAAATGGGACCTCATGAAACTTAAAAGCTTTTGCACAGTGAAAGAAACCATAAACAAGACTAAAAGGCAACCCTCAGAATGGGAAAAAATAATTGCCTATGAAACAACGGACAAAGGATTAACCTCCAAAATATACAAGCAGCTCATGCAGCTTAATACCAAAAAAGCAAATAACCCAATCCACAAATGCGCAGAAGACCTAAATAGACATTTTTCCAAAGGAGACATACAGATGGCCAACAAACACATGAAAAGATGCTCAACATCACTAATCATCAGAGAAATGCAAGTCAAAGCCACAATGAGGTATCAACTCACACCAGTCAGAATGGCCATCATCACAAAATCTGGAAACCACAAATGTTGGAGAGGGTGTGGAGAAAAGGGAAATCTCCTGCACTGTTGGTGGGACTGTAAGTTGGTACAGCCACTATGGAAAAGTTTGGAGGTTCCTTAAAAAACTACAAATAGAACTAGCATATGATCCAATAATCCCACTCCTGGGCATATACCCAGAGAAAACCATCATCCCAAAAGAAACATGTACCACAATGTTTATTGCAGCACTATTTACAATAGCCAGGACATGGAAGCAACCGAAATGCCCATCAACAAATGAATGGATAAAGAAGATGTGGCATATATATACAATGGAATATTACTCAGCTATAAAAAGGGATGAGATGGAGCTATATGTAATGAGGTGGACAGAACTACAATCTGTCATACAGAGTGAGGTAAGTCAGAAAGAGAAGGACAAATATTGTATGCTAACTCACATATACAGAATCTAAAAATGGTACTGATGAACTCAGTGACAAGAACAAGGACGCAGATACAGAGAATGGACTGGAGAACTCGAGGTATGGGAGGGGGCGGGGCGTGAAGGGGAAACTGAGACGAAGCGAGAGAGTAGCACAGACATATATATACTACCAGCTGTAAAATAGTCAGTGGGAAGTTGTTGTATAACAAAGGGAGTCCAACTGGAGGATGGAAGATGCCTTAGAGGACTGGGGTGGGGAGGGTGGGGGGGACTCGAGGGTGGGGGAGTCAAGGAAGGGAGGGAATATGGGGATATGTGTATAAAAACAGATGATTGAACCTGGTGTACCCCCCCCCCCCAAAATAATTTAAAAAAAAATAGAAGGGCAAAAAAAAAAAAAAAAAAAAAAGAAAGGTGCGCTCCTTTACTCATGGAATATTTTACCATTTGATGTGGAATTGAAATTCTGGGATCCCTTATCCACTACTTCCAATGACAATTATTCATTCTAACATATACTGAACATCTTTCTCATACAGAAATATAGGCACCACAAACTTTGTAATTGGGGAAAAGACGATATGTAATGAACTCAAATAACAGTAATTAAAAGCTGTAAGCACTGTCAGATAACACAGAAAATGCTATTGGAGTTGCACCAGAAATCACCTTCAACCAGGATATCTTATCATTCATCAAGTCTTCTCGAAGGGTAGTTAATAGTAGTAGTTTGAAATGGTAGTTTGAATTTACTGCCAAAAAATTTTTGAAAATAGAGGAGACAGAAGTTTGAGGAGACAGGAGTTTGAATTTTACTACTAATATAGTTCCAAGTTTTAATTATCTCTGAAGGGAAAGACCAGTTATTCTCCAAAAATAAAGACCTGGGGCCTACTGAATTGTTTTGGTTTATTTGACATATACCTCTAAAGTACAACACAACCAGCAAAAATTTTAAAATACAAGTTGAATGATTAACACAGGATTAAAGTCATATGGCACAGAACAGGTCTTAGGTACCTGAAGCCATAGACGTGAATTATAATTTTAGGCTTTCCCTCCACTTTTGAAGCCAACCCAATTACTGTCATGCTGATTTTGAAGAAACAAAATGGTCTCATAGCCTATATATAAGATTTAAAAACCAATCTGCTAGTAGAAAATGAAATATATAAACTTACATTCAATGACCTGTTCCTTGTCTAAAGATCTGATATCAGAAATAGATGAAACGGAGGTAAAAGACAATGTGGACATGAGTAACATGGTCTTTGGAGTCGGACCTGGTTAACAGTTCCTCCATAAAGCAGCTATATGACCTGAATCTGAATTGTGTATGTGTCTGTAAAATGGAGGAGGTACCTCCTTCCTCAGAGTGGTTATTAAGTATTTTACAAGATGTGTGTTTATGTGGACACATACATTCACACATTACATATATCCATAAATAGGTTCTCAATAGTTAGTAAAGGACAATATGGGTATTAAGAAAAACCAGAGTCCTATGATAGACACCAAATGATTCTCCAGAGTTTTGAGTCAAACAAACCTAAATTAGAATGCTATCTCTGCCAGTTCCATGTATGGTCTTACTGTGGTTCCAAGTAAAAAGAGTTACTACATCTTTTCTCCTATTCCAGGGCTATATAGCAGCCCAAGTAGAGAACATGAGCCAGTTTAAGTCAGTCACAAACAGGGCACATACTTGACTCAATATACATCTGCTTAGTATATACGAAGAGATTTGTGGTCAAGTGGACCTGGAATCTGGTCACTATCTAGCCATGTGATTTGGGGGAAATTACATAATCTCCTTTTGGCTTCTCAACCTTCAAATGACTTTTGCCAAAGTCAGCATATTTCAAAGACTTTAAGTAGCAAAACTTTATTTTCGTTAAAGGCTAATTTTCTTCGATATCTGCAATGAAAATAGCTGCAGGTCTCAAGGGTACAGTTCCACATTTCCATAATGGAAAGAAATAGATTAAAACTATTTTAAAACCTTTCATAACAGATATTCAATACCTTTATTATGGAGAAAAGATATCAAAATATAACATTCCCAAAAGCACAACTCCGAAAATGCGAGTTTTATTCTTACAGGACTCAAAACTTTAATGGCATTCCCATAATACAGTTAGGAAGTAGAACAAGGCCTCAAGAAAAAAGCAAAAATGCCAAGATCTTCTCCAACCACAATTATTTTTAATCTATGAAACAGAATTTCCTTACAAATTAAGGAGTTTTTATGGTAGTTACATTTATCATTGATGTGATCTGTTCAATAAATGACTATAGTCAGAAGGGAAGATGGGCCTGTTATTTTTCCAGAAATTGAAAAAAGTAACATCATTAAGATAAGGAAGAGAAAGATTTGTACCCATCTTTCTGGGACACATAAGGTGAGAGTGAAGTCTCACAGTTGGAGAATTTGTGGATATTGCTGGAGGAATTGGAGATGCTCTCTAGTAAACGGGTAATCCCTCTTCCCCGAACACTGCTGTTTTGACCAGAAACTTTCACCCCAGATGGGTGGTTACCTAGAATATTAAAAATACAAGAAAAAAAATGTAGCAAAGTATTGACTACTGCAGGCCTTTTCACCAAGCCATGATCAAATGGATCATCAATAGCGGAGATAATCTTAAAGGCAAAAAGGCTGAACAAGAATATTCTTTTTAAGTCCTGGAAACCTTAATTGAAGTTCTTCAGGGACCACTTCATGTTACTAGCTTTTTTAAACTTTCCCATTTCCCCAAAGACACCCTCGCATCAAAACTACAGCTGCTACAAGAGCAACAGGTTTTATTTTAAATGCCCTGAACAAAATTCTGAAGAATAAGTTAAATTTTATCAGTCATACAAAAATCTACATATCTAAATTAAGTGCTTATGCCAAGTAAAACTCCCAATGCAACAAGATTCTCATATCCTAAAGCCAATTTAGAGCATCGTAAAATGACCCTAAACTCTTTGAAGTGCCTTCTTATTAAATATAAGACACTTACCAGTGGGTGTGTTCAATCTTTGTTCCTGATTAGAAGAGCTGAAATGAGAGAATCCTGGACTCTCAACCCTTAGCTTCTACAAGTAACAAAACAAAAAAAAAAACAAAAACAAACAGGGGAAAACGTATTTATTTTTTATTATTGGATCATCTACTTCAAGTTACTCTACTGCAAATTACTCTTTAAATACAAACTAACACCCACTTTTCCAATGTCTGACCAACTTTTGAAGACTACTGCTGTAAAGGGGAGCAGAAGGCAATCTTTGGGGGGGGGAATTACAGGGTCAGGAAAGGGCTTTTATTTTTAAGTATGAGATTATAGCATGTTTCCTGATAAGAATGACTCAGAACAGAGAAACCCTGATGATGCAGGAAAAAGTAGGAAATTATTAGAGCCGTGTCCTTAGGTAAGTAAGAGAATGAGATCTAGATCTAATATAGAAATAAAAGGAATGATCTTAGAAATACAGTTCATGCATTAAAGCAGATTATATGGTAGATACAATGGTAGGAATATGTGGAAAACCTCTTAATTGCTTCTGTTTTCTCAGAGGAGAGGATATGAGCATCAGCTAGAACAAGGATGAAAGAAGAGGTGATGGAAGTTTGAAGAGAAGGTGAGAAATAACTGTCTAGGAGAGTGGGAGAGTAACCAAACCAGAGAAATAGACAACTGCCAGGCAATGCTAAGGACTCACTTGAAATTGGTGGTGACGAATATTTAATAATACCAGGCATTATGGTAGTTTCTTTTCAGCCTCAGTTAGCTTCAAATGTGTAACAGAGTGGGTGAAGAGATGATTTAATCAGAGTTACTGTTTGTCAACCAAGTATGATGAATGAAGGGCCAATGGAGTTAATAGTGTAAGTGAGTGGAAATAATAGAGCAAGGAATCTAAGATAGGAAGGAAGGAGGTGAAGGGTGAGGTGGGGAGAGAAGGAGACACAAGGCTGCAGCACTGTCCATGTGTGAATGGTACCCCTAGAGTTGTGCAATGCAGTGAACCTGTGAAGGAGGGCATACAATGAATTGAAGGTCCCAGTAGAGATCAAAGAATTATTGGCACTGAGGTACCAGAGAAAGACAGTGGTAGTCAGAGAGTCGGATTCTTGAAATTTAGATTATGGGGAGATGCCACTGGGGCCTAGAATATGATCATGGGAGTGGATACTTGATGTATGGCAGGGGACAGGATCACTGGGAAAGGGCAAGTCAAGGAACTGAAATGCCAGACAGCTGGATTGGGAAGATCATCTATGGAGAAACTGAAATCAAGAATTCTGACAGGAATATTCTTTGATCTCCTGGCTCAGTGTTGCTCTAAGAATGAGGATGACCAACTAAGGGGCCTCTTGACTCCAAGAAGGGGTTATCAGGTACTACAGCCTGAATGGCATGTGATTCAAAGCCTAGGGATTTTAGGGGGAAGGTAGAAAGAAGTCTGGAGGCCACAAAATTAAGCAAGGACAACTACCTCAAATCTAAGCCCGTGATAAATGAGAAAAAAAAAATGTTGCCATTTAAGAGGGCTGACAGGGAAGTAGTATCTTTAGAGGACAGCCAAATTTTACATAGAACCAAGGAAGAAAACAGACCTCCCCAAGAGGAGGCTGAAGATAAGCGATTTTGCTGATAACTGAGGTTGAGAAGACCGACAAAGTTTTTCAGGAGTTGGGGAAGGCTGAAAAACAGAATCAGCCTAACAAGATGAGTTTGGGAGATGAGCAAGGATCTAGGTATCCTGAGCTTCCATAGTGACTGACGTGAACAATGAAAAGGGGGATAATGAGACTAATTCTGGTCGTCTCAACACAGATGGTAATGATGGGGCTAAGGCAGGGTTTCTCATCCTGGGTACTACTGACATGTAGCCTACTAAATAACACTCTGTACGTTGTCATGTGTTTAGCAGGCTTACTGGTATCTACCCACTAGATGCCAGTAGCACACCTCCCTCCGCCCCCAGTTGTGACAACCAAAAATGTCTCCAAGTGTTGCCAAATGTCCCCAAAGGACACAAAATAGGCCTTAGTGGAGAACCACTGGGCTAAGGGTTAACAGAGAGGAGAGAGGAAAGTCTTGCCCAGAGAATATATGGAGAGCCCTCTTTTTTTACTTCATAGAGTAAGACAGATTTCTTTGGCGTATACATTTCTATGAGTTTTAACAAATGAAGAGATCTGGTAAATCACCACTGCAATCAGGATACAGAGCCATCCTATCATCTCAAAAGCCTCTCTTGTGCTATCCCTTTACAGTCATACCCTCCCCCAACCCCTGGGAACCCCTGATATGCTCTTCATCATTATCATTCGCACTTTCAAGAATGTCATATAAGTGGAATCACACAGTACATAAACTTTGGAGACTGCTGCTTTTGCTAAGTATAAGTAATTTCTTTGAGATTGATCCTAACAGTTGTTTGTATCAATCGTTCATTCCATTTTGGGGTTCCCGTTTCAATATTTTAATAACTATTTAAAAATAATAACATTTATTATCTACCATGTTCTAAGTCAGTTCTTAGTACTTTCATATACCGCTGCATTTAATCCTACGATTACTAGCCCTTGTTATTCTTGTTCTACAGATAAGGAATCAGCACAGAAATTTCAAATAACTTGCAGAGAGTCATGCAGCCTAGATGCAGCAGAGCCTGAAGTGAAATTCAGGAATTCTAAATTCCTGAAGATTATGAGAGTCCATACTCTTGCTGTACTCTTAGTAGTATAGAGAGGCCTACTAAATAAGTAAACAGCAAGGAGGGAAGAGAGGTGGTAGGCAAATTAGCCTCTAATCAAATCCTGAATCAGGTCTTATATTTAAAATATCTACTTCAAAAATGTGTATTATGTAAGTTTTGTAATAAAAGTTTGGACGCATGTTTGTATAAAGACTAATGCCAATTTTAATTTTCTTTGTTAAGTATAGTGGGAAAATATACAAGGAAGGAAAAAGATTTTATGTAAGATCCAACTGGATTAAAAACTGACATCCCATGAAGGATCAAAAAAAATGTTTAAGAGAGAACAAAACAAAGGCCTGATCTTTAGCTATTGTGGACCAGGACCATACTGAGCAGGACATAAGAGACTAGCAGCCCCCAAAAGTCAGCTCCTTACCTGGTAACGTCCTGCATCCAATACAACCATTTTGGGTGTCACACTACTGCTGGCCTTGTAATCTTGGAGCGGTACATGAGCCTCTGTGAGCTGGATTCCAAAAAGAGTGGCCAGAGAATTACTGATGCAATACCTTTAAAAAGGAATTGAAAATGCTCATTATCAGAATCTTACTTCATTCTAAAAGTATTCACATTTTAAAAATTTCTAACAAAGAAAGCATGGGAGATATTGTTGTAAATTGGGAAAAAAGAAATTTAGAGATTTGGAGAAAAAAATAGGAGTAGGTAGCAGCACATATCATAAAACTGATAATTACTGGTAAGCAATATTTTGATTACCAAATAAAATTTCAGATTCATTATAAGGGAATGGGAATGAGGGTAAAGATTACCAGAATTCTCAAATACTTAAGGCAGGGATAGCCAATACCGGAAATAGGACTAAAACTCAGAAACACTTATTCATCCTCAGAACCAACTACCACCAGCTGTGTAAAGGGATCACCTGAGCTTCCAAAGATCTGAGGCTGCAGGTGCTTTCCCTACAAAATGAGGAGAAAAGGGTCTATGTTTTTTGAGCACCTTCACAAGGAAGCACTGTTCTCAATGTCAGTAGGGAATTTCATTTTCCTACAGGAATTCTAGAAGGAAAAATTTCAGTAAGTGCTTCTGAAGGGTCAGTCAAATTGCTCTGGTGGTAACTATACCAGACAAATAATGACATGGGCAGAATAATAAAAGTAACATGATGAAAAAGCCTTGTTTTAAAAGAGAATTGTGGAAATAGAGGTGAATAGTGATGCACCCTGATTGCCAAAGCAACAACAAGCAAAGCTGCAAAGAAGTCAATGCAGAATAGAGCATTAGGAAGAAACTTCTTTCTCCAACTTACGCAATTTTCTTGCAAACAGCTAAAGCACAGAAGAGAATATCATTTTCTTCATGCCACTTGCACCTGTACAAAAGAAGGACTTTAATATCCTGATCTAACTGAAGTAGCATTGCTTATGGGTTTTTATGTGCCAGATTTCTAGCTTACTGTCAAGTTTTTCTTAAATGATTTCAACTCTTATTCAAAGATTAAGGTTTCTAATTTAACATACAAAAAGCAGATTTTTTTAAAAACAAGTTTTTTATGTTACCTCCTTGATGCAAATTCATGATACATCGCAAACAACCAACTATGACAGATTTTACCTTGAAATAAAATGAGAGTTCTAAGACATATTAGTGACTATGGTTAACATACACTCATTGAACAAGCATTTACTGAGGACATACTATTTACCAGGCATGTTCTAGGCACTAGGGATACAGTATTGAATGAAACACAAACTTTTATGCACACAAAACATACTTTCTAATGGGGACGTCAGATCAAAAGATATGTAGGCATAACACATAGTAAGTTAGATGTTAAGTTCTAAGAAGGAAAAAAACAGGTGAAAGATGATATGAAATGCAAGAGAAGGGTGACATTTAGATAAGACAGGTAGAAAAGGTATCCATGAGAAGTGGATGCTGCAGTGAAGACCTCAGCAGGGGATGTTGCAGAGGAAATGACCAACAACACACTTTCATGATGAGAGACACTATAAATCTGTAAATATCTTTCCCTTGAGTGCATAAGTCATTCGAGATTCAGCACTACCTGCATAATAGAAAGCTTCCTTGACTTAGCAAAAATCATTTAAAAATTATAAACATGCTAAACGATAAGTGTAAAAAGTCCATTATCTGCACTTGTTATTTAACTGAATGGAAGACTATTCAAAAATAAGATTAAATATTTCCCACTGCTTTTCCAAAAAGTGATTCAATAAATATGATTCATAAAACTAACTCTAAAATGAAGCCTTAAGTTAAACTAAATCTAAGTCGAGGCACCAGTCCCACCAGGAAGCCTGCGCAAGACTCTTAGACCAGACTCCCCACCAGGGGGCAGACACCAGAAACAAGAGGAACTACAATCGTGCAGCCTGTGGAACTGCAAACACAGAAAATTAGACAAAATGAGACAGCAAGGAACAGATAAACAAGATAAAACCCCAGAAGAACAACTAAGTGACGTGAAAATAGGCAGTCTACCTGAAAAAGAA
This sequence comes from Hippopotamus amphibius kiboko, assembly GCF_030028045.1. NCBI lineage: Eukaryota > Metazoa > Chordata > Mammalia > Artiodactyla > Hippopotamidae > Hippopotamus > Hippopotamus amphibius. Next base: position 138,102,813 of record NC_080188.1, on the reverse strand, counting down.
TTCAGAGTAATGATAGTAAAGATGATCCAAGACCTCAGAAAAAGAATGGAGGCACAAGACCGAGAAGATACAAGAAATGTTTAATAAAGAGCTAGAAGATATAAATAACAGAGTTGAAAAATAACTGAAATGAAAAATACACTAGATGGAATCAATAGCAGAATAAATGAGGTAGAAGAATGGATAAGTGAGCTGGAAGACAGAATGGTGGAAATCACTGCTATGGAACAGGATAAAGAAAAAATAAAAAAGGAAGACAATTTAAGACAGTTGTCCCCAACCTTTCTGGCACCAGGAGCCAGCTTCATGGAAGACAATTTTTCCATGGAAGACAATTTTTCCATGGACGGGTGGGGGATGGTTCAGGTGGTAATGTGAGTGATGGGGGGGATGGTTCAGGCAGTAATGTGAGCAATGGGGAATGGCAGATGAAGCTTCACTAGCTTGCCTGCCATTGATTTCCTGCTATGCAGCCTGGTTCCTAATAGGCTGCAGATTGGAACTGGTCCATGGCCCAGGGTTTGGGGACCTCTGGTTTACGAGACCTCTGCAACAACATTAAATGCATCAACATTTACATTATAGGGGTCCAGAAGGAGAATAGAGAGAGAAAGGACCTGAGAAAACATTTGAAGAGATAATAATTGAAAATTTCCCTAACATGGGAAAGGAAACAGTCACCCAGTCCAGAAACTGCAAAGAGCCCCAAGCAGGATAAACCCAAGGAAGAACATGCCAAGACACATAGTAATCAAGCTGACAAAAATTAAAGACAAAAAGAAAATATTAAAAGCAACAAGGGAGACAACAACAAAAACAAACAACCCAATCAAAAAGTGGGCAGAAGAACTAAGAGACATTTCTCCAAAGAAATACAGATGGCCAACAGGCACAACAAAAGATGCTCAACATTGCTAATTACAGAAATGCAAATCAAAACTACAATGAGGTACCATCTCATGTCAGTCAGAATGGCCAAAATTAAAAAATCTATGAACAGTAAATGCTGGAGAGGGTGTGGAGAAAAGGGAACCTTCTTACACTGCTGGTGGGAATGTAAGTTCGTGTAGTCATGGTGGAAAACAGTATGGATGTTCCTCCTGGGCATATATCCACACAAAACTACAATTCAAAAAGATAAATACACTCCTACGTTCATAGCAGCACTATTTACAATAGGCAAGATGTGGAAACAACCTAAATGTCCATCAAGAGATGAATGGATAAAGAAAATATGGTACATATATACAATGGAATACGACACAGCAATAAAAAAGAACACAACAATGCCATTTGCAGCAAAATGAATGCAACTACAGATTATCATACTAAGTGAAGTAAGTCAGAAAGATAAAGGCAAATACTGTATGATATCACTTATATGTGGAATCTAAAATATGACACACAAAAAAACAAAAAAATATGATAAAATATGACACAAATGAACCTATGAAACAGAAAACAATAAACCAGGGATCTAGAGAATAGACTGGTGGTTGCCAAGGCAGAGGAGAGTTGGAGAGGGTAGGAGTGGGAGTTTGGGATTAGCAGATGCAAACTGGTATATATAGAATGGATAAACAAGGTCTTACTGCATAGCACAGGAAAGTATATTCAACATCCTGTGATAAGCCATAATGGAAAAGAATAGGAAAAAGAATACGTGTGTGTGTATGTTTGTGTGTGTATACACGTTTTATATATATACATATATATATATACATATACACATACATACATTATATATATATATAAAACCAAGTCACTGTGCTGTACACCAATCGACACAACACTGTAATTCAACTTTACTTCAATAAAAATTAAAATGCTTAAAAAAAAAGCAACAAGGGAAAAGCAAAGAAATCATACATACATACAAAGAAATCCCCATAAGGTTATACAAAGACATACAAAGAAACATACAAAGAAATAACATACAAAGAAATCCCCATAAGGTTATCAGCTGATTTTTCAGCAGAAACTCTGCAGGCCAGAAGGGAGTGGCAAGATATATGTAAAGTGATGAAAAGGAAAAGCCTACAACCAAGAATACTACCCAACAAGGCTCTCATTCAGATTTGACAGAGAAATCAAAAGCTTACAGACAAAAGCTGAGGGAATTCAGCACCACCAAGCATGCTTTACAATAAATGCTAAAGGAACTTCTCTAAGTGGAAAAGGAAAGGCCACAACTAGAAACAAGAAAATTATGAACAGGCAAGCTCTCCAGTAAAGGTAAACATACAGTAACGGTAGGAAATCATTCACAAACAAGTATGATATCAAAACCAGCAACTGTGGAAAAGAAGAGTACAAATGCAGAATATTGGAAATGCATCTGAAATTAAGAGACCACCAATTTGAAACAATGTTGTATATATACATACTGCTATTTCAAAACCTTATGGTAACCACAAACCAAAAATCTACAATAGGTATACACACAAAAAAGAAAAAGGAATCCAAACACAACACTAAAGATAGTCATCAAATCACAAAAGAACAAAAGAGGAGGGGAAGAAAAAAGATCTACAAAAACAAATTCAAAAAAACGAATGAAATGGCAATAAGAACATACATATCAGTCATTACCTTAAATATAAATGGATTAAATGCTCTAACCAAAAGATAGACTGGCTGAATGGATACAAAAACAAGACCTGTATATATGCTGTCTACAAAAGACCCACATCAGATCTAGGGACACATACAGACCGAAGGTGAAGGGATGGAAAAAGGTATTCCATGCAAATGGAAATCAAAAGAAAGCTGGAGTAGCAATACTCATATCAGACAAAATAGCCTTCAAAATAAAGACTGTTACAAGAGACAAAGAAAGACACTACATAATGATCAAGGGGTCAATCCAAGAAAAGATACAACAGAATTATAAATACATATGCACCCAATATGGGAATACCTCAATATATAAGGCAAATGCTAACAGCCACAAAAGATGAAATCGACAGTAACACAGTAATAGTGAGGGATTTTAACACTCCACTTACATCAATGGACAGATCATGCAGACAGAAAATCAACAAGGAAACACAGGCCTTAAATGTCACATTAGCTCATATGGATTTAACTGATATTTATAGAGCATTCCGTCCAAAAGCAGCAGAACATACATTCTTCTTAAGTGCACATGGAACATTCTCCAGGAGAGATCACATGTTGGGGCACAAAGCAAACTTGAGTAAAGTAAGAAAACTGAAATCACATCAAACATCTTTTCCAACCACAATGCTAGGAGATTAGAAATCAACTACAAGAAAAAAACTTTAAAAAACAAGAACACATGGAGACTAAACAATATGCCACTAAACTACCAATGGATTACTGAAGAAATCAAGGAGGAAGTAAAAAAAATACCTAGACACAAATAAGAACAAAAACAGGAAATCTAAAACCCATGGGATACAGCAAAAGCAGTTCTGAGAGCAAAGTTTATAGCAATACAATTTTACCTTAGGAAACAAGAAAAATCTCAACCAACCAACCTACACTTACACCTAAAGCAATGAGAGAAAGAAGAACAAACCAAACCCAAAGTCAGTAGAAGGAAAGGAATCATAAAGATCAGAGTAGAAATAGAGACAAAAAACAAACAAACCCAGAAAAGATAAATGAAACTAAAATCTACTTCTTTTAAAAGATAAAATTGATAAGCCTTTAGCCAGACTCATCAAGAAAAAGAGGGAGAGGGCTCAAATCAATATAGAAATGAAAAAGGAAAAGTTACAACAGACACCACAGAAATACAAAGGATAAGTGACTACTACAAGTAACTATATGCCAATAAAATGGACAACCAAAAAGAAATGGACAAATTCTTAGAAAGATAACAACCTTCCAATACTGAACCAGGAAGAAATAGAAAACATGCACAGACCAATCACAAGCACTGAAATTGAAACTGTGATTTAAAAACTGCCAACAGGACTTCTCGGGTGGCACAGTGATTGAGAATCCCCCTGACAATGCAGGAGACATGAGTTTGATCCCTCATCTGGGAAGATCCCACATGCTGCAGAGCAACAAAGCCTGTGTGCCACAAATACTGAGCCTGTGTGCCACAACTATTGAGCCCACGCACTGCAACTACTGAGTCCACATGTTGCAACTACTGAAACCCACATGCCTAGAGCCTGTGCTCCACAACAAGAGAAGCCACCACAATGAGAAACCTGTGCACTGCAACGAAGAGTCGCCTCTGCTTGCCACTACTAGAAAAAGCCTGTGCACAGCAACAAAGACCCAATGCAGCCAAAAGAAAAAAAACAACTGCAAACAAACAAAAGCCCAACACCAGATGGCTTCACAGGCAAATTCTAACAAACATTCAGAGAAGAGTTAACACCCACCCTTCTGAAACTCTTCCAAAAAACTGCAGAGGGAGGAACACTCCCAAACTCATTTGATGAGGCCACCATCACCCTGAGACGAAAATCAGACAAAGATACCACAAAAAAAGGGCAATTACAGGCCAATATTACTGATGAACATAGATGCAAAAATCCTCAAATTACTAGCAAGCTGAATCTAACAATACAGTAAAAGGATCATGATCAAAGGGGATTTATCCCAGGTATGCAAGGATTCTTCAGTTTCCACACATCAGTAAGTGTGATCCACTACAATAACAAATTGAAGAAAAACCATCTGATCATCCCAAGAGATGCAGAAAAAGCTTCTGTCAAAATTCAACACCCATCTATGATAAAAATTCTCCAGAAAGTGGGCATAGAGGGAAGATACCTCAACATAATAAAGGCCATATATGACAAACTCACAGCTAACATCATTCTCTAAGATCAGGACAAAACAAGGATGTCCACTGTCTCTCCTTTTATTCAGTGTGGATTTGGAAGTCCTAACCGTGGCAATCAGAGAAGAAAAAGAAAAGGAATCCAAATTGGAAAATAAGTAAAACTGTCACTATTTGCAGAGGACGTGATGCTATACAAAGAAAACCGTAAAGATGCTACCAGAAAATGACTAGACCTCATCAATGAATTCGGTAAAGTTGCAGGACACAAAATTAACACACAGAAATCTGTTGCATTTCTATATAATAACAATGAAAGATCAGAAAGAGAAATTACGGACACAATTCCATTTAGCATTGCATCAAAAAGAATAAAATACCTATGAATAAATCTACCTAAGAAGGCAAAAGACCATACTCCAAAAACTAAAACACTGATGAAAGAAATTAAAGATGACACAAACAGATGGAAAGATTTACCTACCATGTTCTTGGGTTGGAAGAATCAATATTGTCAAAATGACCACACTACACCAAGGTAGTCTACAGATTCAACACAATCCCTATCAAATTAACAATGGCATTGTTCACAGAACTAGAGAAAAAAAATCTTAAAATTTATATGGAGAAATGAAAGACCCCGAATAGCCAAAGCAATCTTGAGAAAGAAAACCGGAGCTGGAGGAATCAGACTCCCTGACTTCAGACTATACTACAGAGCTACAGTCATCAAAACAGTACAGTACTGGCACAAAGACAGACTTATAGATCAATGGAACAGGATAGAAAGCCCAGAAATAAACCCATGCACCCATTATCAATTAATCTATGACAAGGCAAGAATATAAAATGGAGAAAAGACAGTCTCTTCAGTAAGTGGTCCTGGGAAAACTGGACAGCTGCATGTAAAGGAATGAAATCAAAACATTCTCTAACACCATACACAGAAATAAACTCAAAACGTATTAAAGACCTCAATGTTAGACCAGATACCATGAAACTCTTAGAGGAAACACAGGCAGAACACTCTTTGACACAAGTTTTGGATTCACCCCCTAGGGTAATGAAAATAAAATCAAAAATAAACAAATCAGACCTAATTAAACTTAATTAAAGCTTTTGCACAAAAAGGAAACCATAAACAAAACAAAAAGATAACCCACAGAATGGGAGAAAATATTTGCAAATAAAGCAATTGACAAGGGATTAATCTCCAAAATATACAGTGTATGTAGCTCTCTGTCAAAAGTGCAAACAATCCAATTAAAAAATGAGCAGGACGATGATGGGTGATGCCTTAGAGGGTCAGGACAGGGAGAGTGGGAGGGAGTCTCAGGAGGGAGGGGATATGGGGATATATGTATAAATACAGCTGATTCACTTTGGTGTACCTCAAAAGCTGGTACAAGAGTGTAAAGCAATTATATTCCAATAAAGAGCTTAAAAAAAAGCTTAGATCTAAACTAAAAAAAAAAAAATATGAGCAGAAGATCTGAAAGACATTTCTCCAAAGAAGACCTACAGATGGCCAAAAAGCACATGAAAAGATGCTCAACATCATTAATTATCAGAGAATTGCAAATCAAAACTACAATAAGGTATCACTTCACACTGGTCAGAATTGCCATCATCAAAAAGTCTACAAACAATAAATAATGGAGAAGGTGTGGAGAAAAGGGAACCCTCCCACACTGTTGGAGGAGAGTATGGAGGTTCCTTAAAAAACTGACAATAGAGCTACCATATGATCCAGCAAACCCACTCCTGGGCATATATCCAGAGAAAACCATAATTCAAAAAGATACATGCACCCCCACGTTCACTAAAGCACTATTTCCAACAGCCACAACATGGAAGCAACCTAAATGTCCATCAACAGAAGAACTGGATAAAGAATAAGTGGTACATATATACAATGGAATATTACTCAGCCATGAAGAATGAAATAATGACGTTTGTAGCAACATGGATGGACCTAGAGATTATCATACTAAGTGAATAAGCCAGAAAAAAATGTGATACTGCTTATGTGTGGAATCTTAAAAAAAGGATACAAATGAACTTATTTACAAAAGAGAAACAGACTCACAGACTTAGAAAACAAACCTATCATTACCAAAAGGGAAAGGTGGGGGAGGGAATAAATTAGAAGGTTGGGATTAACATACACACAATACTATATACAGAATATATAATCCACAAGGACCTAATGTATAGCACAGGGAACTCTACTCAATACTCTGTAAGAACCTATATGGGAAATAGTATCTGAAAAAGAATAGATAGATATATGTATAACTAAATCACTTTGCTGTACACCTGAAACTAACTCAACTTTGTAAGTAAACTATACTCCAAAAAAAAAAAAAAAAAAAAAAAAACCGAAATCTAAGCTCTTACATGCCCATGCAAAATTAAGTAATTTTAAATTTCCAGTTAGTTTTACTCCTTGTCCAGAACTTAATCCCCAAGAGTATCTACTTCATATACACATTTTCCATTGGAGATATTTTAAATGAAAGCAATTAAAAAATTAACAATATATCCCTGCATTAAAACTAACTACAACAACAAAAATCCCCACAAAACCCTGGCTCCAGGGAAAAATGTCTCCAAATCTAGTTATACTATTAAAAATGACATTATTTTGATCGGTTTTTATTTATACTTATTGGTCTTCTTCCTCCAAATCATCCCAAAATATAAATGTATTTTCTAGTAAAGGATGATTCATTCTAAAAATCTATCAATTATCAGAACAGCTTTGTATATACTCTGTTATGCTATTAATACTCAGTATGCAACCTCAAATCTAGCTTCAACTTTAATGCATTTCCAATGTGTTTCTTTTATGAAATTTCACTCCAAAGTAATAAGATAAGGTCATAAGTGAGCATGCCTGCTAAGCTTGCGACTTACTCCCAAAGTTCCAACACCACCTCATTCACTAAAATAATGTGCAGCATACATAAAGGCCTTTCACACTCTTTTCCTCTTGATCTCCAAGATCTCAATGATCTCTTTCCCTCTTACTTCAGGGTTAAGTTTCCTCTCCTTTTCAAGGATAACCCTGCCTTTCCCTTTCTCAGGAACCACTGTCATCCGAGAGTTACACACGCTCTCTGCTCTACTCAAACTGACTCACTGTTTTTTCTTAAACAGTCTCTGTGCTTTCTTTCCCGAGTCACTGTTTAAGCCATTGTCTTCTCTTGGAAAGGTCCTCCTTTCAACCCAAATCTCTGCTCACAGTAATTCTATCTTTCCAGAAGAACCAAATAAAATATTTATTCTATAAAGTATTTCATATATTTTTAACCCTTACATGAAGTGATTTCTCCTTCATCTGGTCTATCTTAATCTTTTGAAACTTAAGAATTTTCAGAAATTATCATATATAACTCTACTGTATATACATGCTTTACTGCTCTTATCAGACAGGAGACTCTGAAGGCAAGGGTAATCATAGTACTCTTTGCCATGTTTCCCATTGAACCTAGTCCAGGGCCTTGCATACAACAGTTACTCAAATATTTGTTAAGTATCAAAACCTCAAACTGGACTAAGAAAAAGCTATTCTAAAGTGATGTCAAGGGCTTCTTAGGTGGTGCAGTGGTTAAGAATCCACCTGGCAGTGCAGGGGACACAGGTTCAATCCCTGCTCCAGGAAGATCCCACATGCCACGGAGCAACTAAGCCCGTGCACCGTAACTATTGAGCCTGCACTTTACAGCCCGTGAGCCACAACTATTGAGCCCATGTGCTGCAACTACTGACGACCACGCGCCTAGAGCCCGTGCTCCGCAACAAGAGAAGCCACGGCAATGAGGAGCCTGCGCACAATGAAGAGTAGCCCCGACTCACTGCAACTAAAAGAAAGCCCGTGCACAGCAAAAAAGACCCAACACAGCCAATAAAGTAAATAAACAAATAAATTTATAAAAAAAAAAATAAAGTGATGTCAAAATATAAAACTGCATCTCTTAAAACTACCATTGCTGGGGCTTCTGGTTCAAGATGCATAAAATTTATCTCCTCTTGCTCTCAAGACCCTATCAAAACCAGAGTCAAAGAATCAAAATAGTAGATGTCCTCAGTAAAGGAGAAAACAGGAAGAGGCCTCCATGGAAGAGAGTTTAACGAATCTGTGGGATACAGAAAGTAAATGAAGGAGTGATAAATGATGGAGCTAGACAAAGGAAGTCATAGCCTTCAGTACCCACAGAACAGGCGGCACAGAAGCTAATCTACTTACAGAGCTCTGGGGAGGCTCTGAACTCATGGACATGCCCCTGGCCAGAGAGCAGAGATAAGACATGAGACTGGACTTCTTCTGTACAAAGAACAGTCAACTTTCCTGACCCTGTGCAAAGATGTGACCTGTTCTTGGAGAACTAGGCAGCAAGACTGGATGCTGAAACCCTAAGGCAAAACCTCAATATTCTGGGATTTATGATTCTGCCTTCAGCTTAACAACTAGCTCCCCCGTCTGCTTTTCCTTAGCAAAGCCTGATCAGTTGATAGTCCTCACTGGACAACATAAGGCACTTACTCATCTTTGCAGCCTCATTTTAAAATGTGAGCATAACCAAGGGCAATCAGGCATTCAAGGAAAGCCTGCAACATGAGAAAGATCCAGATAGGAAGACCACAACTCATAACCCCAAAGAATGAGATAATATAGGGAACAAAAGCAAGCTGACATTCCTGCCCCACAAACAAGCACCCCACCCAGATTTGTGAAATTATTGCATCTACGATCCTAGCTTTTCTTCTCATCCCTTCAGCCCCCATCAACACTGGTGATTGGCTATGATGATTTATGTAACATGATAGTGACTGTAGGCTGAAAGGTACTGGGAGCTCAAAAAGTCAGCCTCTGCCCAGTTTGAAAATATCAGAGCTTGTGAGGGCTCTGTGCTGTGCTGGGTCTTCTTCCCTCTGTATCCTCTGCCTAGGTGATCTCATCTATATGCTGTAAGGTCCATTCAGGCAGAGGACTTGGCTCTCTTCATTGTATTCTCAGCACCCAGAACAGTGCCTGGCACATAGTGAAATGAATGCTAATGTTACCCAAACCTCTCCACTGAGTTTTAGGCCAGGACAACCAGCAGCTTGCTTGTTATTTCTAGATCTTGCCTCACCAGGGCCTCAACACATTCTAAACTTGCTCCTCTCCCTTCCCCTCTACTCTGAGGTATACACTAGAAACCTGTGCATTGCCTTTAGGTTTTTTTCTTTTCATTCCCTCTTCCTGTACCCAGTCCATCAGCAAGGTCTACTGATTTTTACCAATCTGACATCTACTTATTTAGCTCCAACTCTACTGTCACCACCCTTGTCCAAGCCATTTCTTACCCGGACCAGAGAAATGACCTAATAATTATAGGCTCTTTACTTCTTTTCTTGCCTTCTTCTAATACATCTATTAAAAACTCAGAGATTTTTTAGAAACCTAATCAAATTCTGTTAACTCCCCACTTGATAAAATTCCTTCCTGTAATTAACAAGGCCCTGTGTTTATGATCCCTGCTTATTGCTTCAATCTCATCTTGTGAATTCTCCCCTTTGCTCACTAACTCTCCAGTGAGTCACATGCATTGTCTAACAATTTCCAGTAAACACCCAAGCTTTCACCTTAAGGCCTTTACATCCCTCGGCTTCTGATGCGGTTCCTTCTTTTGTTTGCGTGGCTGCATCTCTCCTCTTAAGATTTCAGCTTTAATATTACACTCTCAAAAGAAAAAAAGTCTCCTTAATTCTAGAAAGCAGTATACCTCTCCATACACTTTTCTCTACTACAGTACCCTGTAGATTTCCTTCTTAGCACTGATTACAAGTTAAAATCACTTAAAAAAAATTTACGGTGTGTTTCTCTTTCCCACTTTAATATGGTCCTTGCTTTTATGAAGCTCACATTTATCTTGTTCACCACTGTACCTTCAGTAAGAGCCTAGGACACTTATTGGGACACAGGAGATGCTCAATAAATATTTGTTGATTAAATAAAAGCTGCCTTGTTTCAATCAGCAGGTCATAGTGAATTAAGCCAAGGACAATTATGACAGGAAGCAACAAGGAGAATGGGGGATCTATAAAAGTTATAAATATCCTAGCCTTCAAAATAACGATAGTCATTAACAGCCTGCTTATTTAAGATTCTGATACTCCCTTTGTGTAAGTGTACTCAATTTCACCAATATAAAACCTACCCACCTCTCCTAGATCTAGAGACAACATTTATCAAAAATTTATTACAAACTTTAACATCCTTTAAGTAGAAGTTTAAGAGCAGTGTTTGAAATGAGTCCTATCTGCCTATATTAACAGAGTCTAACAATAGTTTCTATTGCCCACTACAACCAAAACTCCCTTGTAAGATACTATATATCGGAATCTTACAACAACATTATGAAGCTCAGGAAAAGGCAGATCCATCCTTTCCAAAGCAGTTCATTATTAAAGTGCTTAAAGTGCTATGTAACGATTCCATCTTTAATAAAATCCCATGGCACAGACCTCCAAAAATGTCTTACACCAAAACTACTCGTTGAACCTATATGCACTCTGAGACTCAACACTATTTTTTCAATTCTAAAATGTGATTTTTTTCACATTTTAACTGAATGCATTTATTGGAATGCATCATACAGTTTAAGGTATTTTACAACTGCTATTGGTCAGTCTAGAACTAGTTGCCATTGCCTTAACATGTACAAACATTATTTTTTTTAAAGCAGTGGTATACAGTATTTTATTTTTATTGCAGTATAGTTGATTTACAATATTATGATAGTTACAGGTATATCGCATAGTGATTCAGTATTTTTGCAGGTTATATTCTATTACAGGTTATTACTAGATAATGGTGTAATTTCCTGTGCTATACAGTATATCCTTGTTGCTTATTTTTTATATATATATATATATATATATATTTATTTGTATCTGTTAATCCCATACCCCTAAATTTGTTCCTCCTTCACCCTCTTCCCTTTGGTAACCACCAGTCTGTTTTCTGTATATGTGAACCTGTTTCTGTTCTACATATACATTTGAGTATTGTTGCTGACAATCAAACAATTATAATCTTTCAACATTTTAGTCAATAAATCATTGAGAAAGTATTGGTTTGTCTCTGAAACCTTCTACTGGTACCATCTGATAAAATCAAGAAAGAACCAGCACCAAAACTTGTGGAAAGGGTGTCTGTCAGTGGCTTGGTAGGAAATCCAGAGACAACAGTGCAGTTTTCTTTTAAGAAATGCTGCATCACCACTCTGGATGGCACAGAGACAGCAATGTATGAAAATATGGACAATGAATGACTCTGAATGTGAAATTTTTAGGAATACTTTACCCAGTAGCTGAGGCAACAGTACATAAATCCAAATGTCCTAACACATCACCCATAAACTTTAAGCCTGACAAGATTAAACAAAACATACAAAGTATATACCTGCAGCATAACTAAGAGAACACTGCATGATTCAACTACCTATAAATGGGGGGGGGGGGGGGGAGAAAAAAGAAAATCCTTAATTTCCAATTAAGGATTGGAAGCTCACACCCAAGCTTTTATATAGCTTTATATAGAGTGGAGCCCAGAAAACACAGGGGAAAGGAGAGGAAGGAAATGGAGAGCCCAAATTAAATTACAATCATTTCCACAATGAGGAGGTCCATAAATATTCAGAATCCTGGTAGATCAGAGCACTGGCTACAGGAAACGGACTTAAAAGTGCCTGAATAATCTAGAAGGCAGCCTGAAAGGCAATCTTTCTGGGCAGCAGAAGGTAAGAAGAAGGGAAAGATTCCTTTAGAAATTGGGTGAAGGGGAAAAAACAGTACAGAAGGGTAAATTTAGGATTCTCCGGAACAAAGAAAGGAAAAAAATGGAAAGACCCACAAGCACACCCCGACCACCCTGAAAGCATTCAAAGAAACCATACTTTGCTACACTGACAGAAGAGGGTGCTCTTGAACTGTAAATCTCAAACCACCCCAAATAACCAGCCCTGTCCAAGAAATGCAAAGGAACAACAGAAAGCCACTGCAGGAAGAAAACAGAAAATGAGAATCACTGTAGTTGATAACCGTAACTCTCCCTGCCCCCACCCCCCCAAAAAAAAACCATGGAGAAGAAAACTATAAAATAACACCATAACATAACACTCTACATTGTTATTAATATATGAATTAAATATCCTTAAACAAAAATTTTAAAGATATGAAAACATGGCCTGAATAAGAAACTTCAAAACTATGAACAGAAATAAGAAGAAATAAGAGCTGACAAACTCAGGGAAGAAATAAAAATTATACAGGAAAGAACTGAATTACAAACTGACTAAGGAAGAAGAGAGTCAAATGAGAAGTTAATAAGGGAAATTGAAAACAGAAAACTACCACAAGAATAAGAGACTAAAGAAAGAAGAAACAAGGGTCAGAAAAGGTGACCATATGAAAGATAGGTAAAGAAGGCCAAACATACATATATTGGACACCCTTAATAAAAATTAAATGGAACAGAATATTTAACTACAATCTAAGAAAAATCTCCAGAAATAAGACCTGATTCTGCATACTTAAAAGATCCTACCAAATACCTGGGAAAACTGACCTGCAATAATATACTCAGAGAGATATCCTAGTAACACTATTTATTAGACTTTAAAGATGAAAAAACATTCTTAAGGTCCCAGGCAAAAAGATCAAAATAACTTAAAAGATCAAGAGAATTAAATGAACAAACTTCTAAAAAGCAACACAAAGTAATACAACAATGCAGCTATATGTTCTAGAAACTCAAAGAAATAAAATGTAAACCAACAGAAAAATTTTTAAACACACAAGAACAGAGTTACTGCCATTCCCAAGAGCCCCTGATCAATCTACTAGATCAAGATTCAGCGAACTTTTTCTGCAAAGACATCAAATAACACATCAACCACTTATAACTATAGGAGATGTAATGAGACATAGAAACAGTAGTTATGAGACTTCACAGCACTCTCAATGTAAGATCAAGTAGACAAAATATAAGAGATAAGGCAATTTAAACATAATAATGAAGAGCTTATGTATACTTGTCAAATGTTGCACCCTGATAAATACATATTCTTCTCACATACCCACAAGGCATTCACAAAAATTGATAATATATTTAGTTATCAAAAACCTGCAAAACACTAGTAACGTCTATAAAGTAGAATAATTATAAACAATATTTTGATCACAATGCAAAGACACTAGAATTTACTAGCAAAAACCAGAAAGTCTTTCCACCCAGACATTTAAAAGCCTCATATTAATTCTTGGGTTAGAGAGAGCTTAAACTACAGAATTTTTAAAAAATGACAAAATACTCTGTCAACAACTTATGGGATGCACTACAAACCATGTTTAAGAGAAAATTCACTCGACTAAACACTTATCAATAAAAAAAATTAACTAAATACCAAGCCCCCAAATCTAAAAAGAACCACAGAATACCAAGAATATAAAAGCAGAAATGAATGAGGAAGACAACAAAATATTAGCTAATCTAAAAAACTGAAATCCTATTGTTTTGAAAAAATAGACAATGCACTAGGCTAGCTTGATTTAGGGGAAAAAAGTAGAAGCACAAATATATTAGAAAAGATGAGATAACTAATAAAACAAGGAATTTTAAAAAGTATAAAAGACTACTTAGTTTGCAGACAATTTCAAATTTGGAAACATATATAAAAATGCATAATTTCCTAGGGAAGTAGAGATTACCAAAATTGATCCCATTAAAGTTAGCCTAATCAAATCAATTTTTATAGAAGAAACAGAGAAAGTTACCAAGGAACTGCCCCACAAAAATTCACCAGTCCCAAATAGGTACAACCTGCATGAAAAAAATTTTAAAACAGACTTGAAAGACCCAAAAGTAGATCTGAACAATGGAAAGACATCTCTTGTCTTTGGATAGAATTCAACATTATATAAAGATTTCAGTTCTCCAAAGTTAATTTATAAATTTAATGCAATCCAAGGAACTTTATGGAGCTAGCCTGAAGTTGTGAGTGATACTTCTGAATATACTTTTTTGTTTGAACTATGCTAATGCACTGCACATTCAAAATATAATAAAACCAACAAAGGTGGGAAAAACCAAAAATGGAATAAAACAAGCAAATAGACTTAACTATATTTCAAATGACTAATTTAACCACATTGAAGGAGAAAAGAACCAACTCTATTAACTTTTGAACAAAGTATTTTGAATACCTTCAGATTAAAACAACTGAAAGAAGATTCTAAACTGTTAATATGTCTTTTAAAATAGTAGCATCACTTAATTCTCAAACAACTCAATGCATTCTAAGACTGAATGAACAAAAATGTTGAGCACTAGGTTTTTCCACTCAGAAGGGCAATACAAATATGGAAAACTAGAGAACTCTATAGTTTTAAATTCAAATTGTAGGTTTAGTATGAACTTATGGTAAGGTAAAGACAGAGAAAGAGAGGGAGGAGAGTGAGGGAGGAGCAGGCAGGTGAGCCTAGATGCATAAAAATGTTTATGAAAGGTGTGTATACACATATATTTTCTAGCTCTCTCCACTAAGGGGAACTAGAATCAATGACACTAATAGGAATGAACACCCAGCACCAGATTCTATCTCCTAAATACACATTCTTCCACTAAAAGGAATCAGGGCTCCTTGGAGAAATGGCTAATTCAAAGCTGGAGCAGGGGAAGTGCAAGATCAACCTGGAATATATGGAGCTGGAAACCAAAGCAGCACTCAAAGAATGAGGCAGCAAGGTAAACAGCAACAACAACAAAAACAACAACAAAAAACCCCAAAGAAACCACTGCTTTGAAAGGACTTCCACTGGCCACAAAGAAAACCATCTGAGCATAAAAATAAGTTAACAAGAGATTATAGCCCACGGAATAAGATACAGGAATATGTGAGTCCATACTCATAAATAAATGGAAAAAAAAAAGCAGAAAGGAGAAGCTCTTTACCACAGAATGCTAACTAATAAATACAGAAAAGCAAAGTTCAGATTAGAAAACCACCATTTCACAAGTAAAGTAATAATCAACCCAGGCAAACATCAATGGGTGCTAAAACTAGCAGATTAAAGTTTGAGGAATAGATTATCTACCAAATCTCAAAAAATCTCCCAACAGAATATTAATTATAAGGTGAAAAAGAGTAACTTTTCAATGGAGAAATTTGGCAGACACCATCTTAAGCAAGTGATCAAAGTTATCAGTAATGAGACTAACATCAGATGCCTCCAGATATGACACACTGAGAAGAGACACCATTTCTGTGCTAAAAATACATATAACCTCAACCTAATCAGGAGGAAATACAGGCAAACTCAAACTGAGAGACATTTTACAAAGTAACTGGCCTGTACTCTTCAAAAAAGGTCACCATCATGAAAGTCAAAGACTGAGGAACTATTCCAGATCAAAGGAGCCTGAAGAGACATAATATCTAAAGGTAACATGTCATCCTAGGTTGGACCCTAGCTTTATTTATTTTTGCTATAGAAGACATTATTAGAACAATCAGCAAAATATGAATATGGCCTTTAGACAGCAGTATCGTATCAATGGCAATATCCTGTTTTGATAACTGTATTGTATGTACACGTTCACACTGATACTCAGGAGTGAAAAGGCATCATGACAGCAACTTACTTTCAAGTGCTTGAGAAAAAGTGTATATACATTTAGAGAGTAAGTTATAAATATATTAAATAGTAACAGAGAATCTGACAATGGTATTTACAACTTCCTTGTACTCGAGTCTTACAACTTTTCTGTAAGCCTGAAATTATTTCAAGATAATATTTTCATTTCACTTCTATATTTCTTACAACTACAAGAATTCTATGTAATAAAACATCTATGTAAATAAATACAAAATATTCTTTCATCAGTACAGAAATTCAAAGTGATAAAGCACTATCAGTTTATTTGGTAGTTTGTTTTTTGTTTTTACTGATAAACAAACTAACAATGTACCTTACAATCAGTGAAATCTTACATTCAAGGAAATACAATGATTCCAAAGCTCCATAGGAAAATATTGCTTAAAAAGGCAAAAACTAATCCTACCATATTTTCTCAGTTCAAGAAAAGTCAACATCACTATCACAAATCATTTTAAATACCTTGTGTTGCTAGAATAATCCCACATGGCCACATCTAGGAGGCTCCGAACCCAGGTCTTAGAGGGCTCCTTGAGAAATTTTTGCTCGTAGATCCCTACTACAAGATCCTCTACAGTGAGAAGTTCTAGACCTTGCCTGATTTCTTCCATTGGTAAACAGAAACACACATACAATTAGTAAATTTAGGTATATAGAACATGTACATCAAAGTGGAAACACAGATATTAAAATACATTTGAGCAGTGAACCAGTTTAACTTACCTGATGACTTCTCCATATGCTTCAAACACCAGTTGACTCTGGCTCTATCATCAGACTGGAGAAGAGAAAACAAATTTACTTGTATTTTCTCCTATCTTCTGTTACTTTTAATTAATGCAGTCCTTTCAAAGAGGAGTAAGTGTGGTGAGAAGGGAGAGACTGAAAAGTCTGTGACAACTAAATGAGAACTGTAAAAAAAAAGAGCAACATATACTAGAAAACACTCCTAATAACCAGTTATGTTCATAAAGCAATGTTAACATACTTCATGAACAGCAAGTGAGACTCAGGGTAGGCAAATGAAGAAACCAATGCTCAGAAAAAGATAAGGTGCTTTGTGTTCATGGTGATACTAATAAACAGTAAGGTTAAAACCCAAGTCTATGACACCTAGCCTAGAAGAATTTAGACAAAGCAAAGAATAAAGACTACAAAAAGGAGATCAAGGGATTGCTATAAGAACAGTTTTGAATAAACAGTACTCTTGCCTAGATGGACTGGTGTACAAACTAGAAATCCATCCTTCAGGGTAAAAAGATATTGAAGATACTTCAGAAGGAGGAACTAAAAACATGGCATAGACCAAAGTTGCAACACATTCAGCTTCTGCAGTCTTCAAAATCCCTCTAATACCAGAGCAATTTACAAGAAAAGGCATTATACCTAATTACATTCAAAACAACTAAGAATGAACATATTTAAACACACACAGCTAATACACAGGCAGAAGTTCTTTCTTTGGGTATCTTTCATGGATCTTTTGGTTTCTAAGTAGATGACTTCAATTCTTATGTTTAAATTACCTTGCAGTAGATAGGTGGCCAGTTCCCTGGGTTTGGATGAATGAATCTATAAAGGTTTTGTAACACAGTTGCTTGGTCATGCCCAGATTCAAAGTGTGAAATAGGAATCTTGTGACTAGAATCACCTTAAGGAAATAAAAAGTAGGTAGGAGTTAAAAATCTAAGACAAATATTATGGAGTAGGTATAGAATTAAAAGTACAGGAAGGGAGTATTGGGTAACTCATATTTAAACATTTGTACCAAGCCTGGTTATGGTTAGGTGCTTTACATATTTTATCCCATAATCTTATGAGGTAGGTAATATACACATATTAGAGAAGAGAGAACAAAAGCACAGAAGTTAGCAGTAAGTTAACAGCTGATAAACAGTGCAGTCAGGACTCAAGCCCAGGTCTGTTAAGTTAAAGAGCCTATATAATGTTTTCACTATTCCTATGTGGCCTTTCATGAATCTGTTTTATTAATAAGGCTGGAGACCTTGACAGTAATGACTGCTTTTTAAAAGGACGTATGATGCACAAAAATAAACTCAAAATGGATTAAAGACCTAAATGCAAGGCCAGACACTATAAAACTCTTAGAGGAAAATATAGGCAGAACACTCTATGACATACATCAAAGCAACATCCTTTTTGACCCACCTCCTAGAATCATGGAAAATAAAAAATAAACAAATGGGACCTAATGAAACTTCAAAGCATTTGCACACCAAAAGAAACCATAAACAAGAAGGCAACCCTCAGAATGGGAGAAAATACTTGCCAATGAAGCAACGGACAAAGGATTAATCTCCAAAATATACAAGCAGCTCATGCAGCTTAATACCCAAAAAGCAATAACCCAATCCACAAATGGGCAGAAGACCTAAATAGGCATTTCTCCAAAGAAGACATGCAGATGGCTAACAAACACACGAAAAGATGCTCAATGTCACCAATCATTAGAGAAATGCAAGTCAAAGCCACAATGAGGTATTACCTCACAACGGTCAGAATGGCCATTATCAAAAAATCTAGAAACAATAAATGCTGGAGAGGGCGTGGAGAAAAGGGAACCCTCCTGCACCGTTGGTGGTAATGTAAATTGGTACAGTCGCTATGGAAAACAGTATAGAGGTTCCTTAAAAAACTAAAAATAGAACTACCATATGATCCAGCATTCCCATTCCTGGGCATATAACCCTGAGAAAACCATAATCCAAAAAGACACACGTACCACAATATTCACTGCAGCACTATTTACAATAGCCAGGACATGGAAGCAACCTAAATGCCCATCAACAGATGAATGGATAAAGAAGATGTGACACATATATACAATGGAATATTACTCAGCCATAAGAAGGGATGAAGTTGAGTTATTTGTAGTGAGGTGGATGGACCTAGAGTCTGTCATACAGAGCAAAGTAAGCCAGAAAGAGAAAAGCAAATACCGTATGCTAACACATATATATGGAATCTAAAAGAATGGTACAGATGAACTCAGTGACAGGGCAAGAATAAAGATGCAGATGTAGAGAACGGACTTGAGGACAAGGGGCAGGGGGTGGGGGGAGAAGGGGAAGCTGTGACAAAATGAGAGTAGCACTGACATCTCTACACTACCAAATGTAAAACAGATAGTTAGTGGTAAGCTGCTGCATAACACAGGGAGATCAATTTGATGATGGGTGATGACTTGGGTGGGATAAGGAGCGTGGGAGGGAGTCACGGGAGGGAGGGGATATGGGGATATATGTATAAATACAGCTGATTCACTTTGTTGTACAGCAAAAACTGGTACAACAGTGTAAAGCAATTATATTTCAATAAAGAGCTTAAGAAAAAATAAAATAAAAAAAGGACATATGATGAGTATTTCCACTTCCAGTAAAATATGGACCAAGTAATTTAAACAAAACTTCCCACAAAAACTTAGGATATGAAGAGTACGCACAGTAGCAAGAAATTATTAGACCAAAGATGCAAGAGAATATAAGATCCAGAGAGGTGAGCCTAGATCTGGGCACAGTTTTCCCCCTGGAGTCATTTGCTAATTTCAGAAGAGGAAGTTTAATGGGTAAGAAGTGTGCTTCTGGCAGTTTTGGAGGTCTGCTTTGTGAGGCTCCAGGGGTCTAGAAAAAGCAAACATAAATTCTCTCTGGAAGAAGAAAACATCATTGTAAACCTCAAATTACCTTAAATCATTTTTCCCCAAAAAAGTACACAAAGAAAAAAGAATGAGAACCAAAACAAAGTTTATAGAGATCCAAAGGTAGTCCAGATGCTGAAATTATTGGACACAGATTTAAAATAACCACGCTTATGTTTAATGAGGTCAAATTATGAATTTCAGCATAAAATTAGAAACTATAAAAAAGAATACTGGCAATTCCCTGGCAGTCCAGTAGTTAGGACTCTGTATTTTCACTCCTGGTGCCCTGGGTCTGATCCCTGGTCAGGGAACTAACATCCTGCAAGCTGTGCTGTGCAGCTGGAAAAAAAATGCAGGAAAAGTTCAACTTCTGATAATGACTGACTAAGGAAAAGCTGAACATATGAAATACCTGCTTGAAAGCACTGCAGAGATATAAATGCAGTGACGAATTATGGGCCCAAAATCTTAGAAAGTAAGAAATCCTACAGAACTGAATCTGGCATTCAGGTTTTTTGATGATTTGGGTATTTAGCAATTCTAGAAGAGGAGATACAGAGGCTGAGGAACTGAGAAATTTTTAACAGATGTAGAGCTAGTAAGAATTAAAAATGTCACTCCAGTATTACTTGGGCATATATAAAAATTTATAAATTAAAAAATATTCAATTGTCTCCTGGCCTCCACTGTTCTTGCTGTGAAGTCAATTATAAATTTTAATGATGATTCTTTGCTGGTAATCTGTCCACCTTCCTCCTCTTTTTTTTAAAGTAAAGATCAATTGAAAGAGACTGACTCTCATTAAGTCTGAACCCAATTTTATATCTGACTCTCTGAAACTGGATTAAAGCAACATGAGATGGACAGTTACTCCAGATTTCTGCCAGAAACAATCATTAATCTTTGGAGAGGAATAACAAGTTTTCATATGTGCTGTTTAGCACTCAAAAATGACCAGGCAATATTAAGAGAGCTGAAAATCTGATTGAACATCAAGATAACCAACAGACTATAAAAATACATGCAAAAAGAAGATCCCCATAATAGTTATGAGACAAAAAAACTTTAAAATAATGATGCTTATTATGTTCAAGGAAATAAAAAAAATACTGATAACTTCAACAGAACCATAAAAAAAGAACCATATGTAAACTCAAAAACTGAAAACACATTCTCCAACCCATTTTAGGATGGCAAAATAGCCTTGATAACAAAATTGGTTAAGAATAACCTCAGGCTTTAACAGGCACAAATCCTAAAACAAAATATTATCAAACCAAATCCAGCAATTATTTCAGAGTTAGTGATGATGTTGGAATTGTTCCTGGCATCTAAGGTTGGTTTAAGATTAGTAAATCAGGGAGAGGATCAAGATGATGGAGTAGGAAGACGTGCTCACTCCCTCTTGCAAGAGCACCAGAATTACAACTAACTACTGAACAATCATCGACAAAAAGACACTGGAACTCACCAAAAAAGACACCCTACATCCAGAGACAAAGCAGAATTCGCAATGAGACGGTAGGAGGGGCGCAACTGCGTTAAAATCAAATCCCATAAATGCTGGATGGGTGACTCACAAGCTGGAGAACAGTTATACCACAGAAGTCCACCCACTAAAGTGAGGGTCCTGAGTCCCACGTCAGGCTTCCAAACCTGGGAGTCCAGCAACGGGAGGAGAAATCCCCAGAGAATCAGACTTTGAAAGCCAGCGGGATTTGATTGCAGGACCTCCACAGGACTGGGGAAAACAGAGACTCCACTCTTGGAGGGCACACAAAAAAGGGTGCTCATCAGGACCCAGGGGGAAGGAGCAGTGACCGCATAGGAGACTGAACCAGACCTACCTGCTGCTGTTGGAGGGTTGCCTGCAGAGGTGGGGGGCAGCTGTGGCTCACCAAGGAGACAGGGGCACTGGGGGTAGGGGTTCTGGGAAGTGCTCATTGGCATGAGCCCTCCCAGAGTCTGCCATTAGCCCCACCAAAGAGCCTGTAAGCTCCAGTGCGGGTCACCTCAGGCCAAACAACCAACAAAGTGGGAACACAGCCCCACCCATTGGCAGGCAAGTAGATTAAAGTTTTACTGAGCTCCGCCCACCAAATCGGATTAAAGTCTTACTGAGCTTTGCCCACCCAGCCCTACCCACCATCAGTCCCTCCCATCAAGAAGCACCCACGAGCCTCCTAGATAGCTTCCTCCACAAGAGGGCAGACAGTAGTTATCAGGCAATATCAGCAGCATTTCATCTTGTGGAACCGAAAACCAC
Organism: Hippopotamus amphibius kiboko; assembly: GCF_030028045.1. Lineage (NCBI taxonomy): Eukaryota > Metazoa > Chordata > Mammalia > Artiodactyla > Hippopotamidae > Hippopotamus > Hippopotamus amphibius. The sequence continues at coordinate 138,080,406 of NC_080188.1, read as the reverse complement.
AGCCACAGAAAGAAAAAAATGAAAAGGCAAAAGACTTTGTACCAGATGAAGGGACAAGATAAAACACCAGAAAAACAACTAAATGAAGAGGAGATAGGCACCCTGAAAAAGAATTCAGAAAAATCATGGTGAAGATGATCCACAACTTTGAAAAAAGACTGGATGCAAAGATCGAAGAGTTTACCAAAGACCTAGAAGAATTAAAGAGCAAATAAACAGAGATATGGAACACGATAATGGAAATGAAAAATACACTAGAAGGAACCAATAGCAGATTAACTGAGGCAAAAGGGCAAATAAGCGACCTGGAAGACAGCATAGTGATAATCACTGATGCAGAAAAGAATAAGGAAAAAAGAATGAAAAGAACTGAAGACAGCCTAAGAGACCTCTGGGAAAATGTTAAATGCACCAACATTCGCATTATAGGGGTCCCAGAAGGAGAAGAGAGAGAGAAAGGACCTGAGAAAATATTGGAAGAGATTATAGTTGAAAACTTCCCTAACACGGGAAAGGAAATAGCTACCCAAGTCCAGGAAGTGCAGAGAGTCCCAGGCAGGATAAACCCAAGGAGAAACATGCCAAGACATATAGTAGTCAAACTGACAAAAATTAAAGACAGAGAAGATGTATTAAGAGCAACAAGGGAAAAATGACAAATAACATACAGGGGAACTCCCATAAGGTTAACAGCTGATTTCTCAGCAGAAACTCTGCAAGCCGGAAGGGAGTGGCACGATATATTTAAAGGGATGAAAAGGAAGAACCTACAACCAAGAATACTCTACGCAGCAAGGATCTCATTCAGATTCCATGGAGAAATCAAAAGCTTTACAGACAAGCAACAGCTAAGAGAATTCAGCACCACCAAACCAGCCCTACAACAAATGCTAAAGGAACTTCTCTAAGTGGGGAACATAAGAAAAGGACCTACAAAAACAACAAAACAATTAAGAAAATGGTAATAGGAACATGCATATCAGTAATTACCTTGAATGTAAATGGACTAAATGCCCCAACCAAAAGACACAGACTGGCTGAATGGATACAAAAACAAGACCCATATATATGCTGTCTACAGGAGACTCACATCAGACCTAGGGACACATACAGACTGAAAGTGAGGGGATGTAAAAAGATATTCCATGCAAATGGAAAAATCAAAAGAAAGCTGGAGTAGCAATACTCATATCAGATAAAATAACTTTAAAATAAAAAATGTTACAAAAGACAAGGACACTACATAATGATCAAGGGATCAATCCAAGAAGAAGAGATAATAATGATAAATATATATGCACCCAATATAGGAGCACCTCAATACATAAGGCAAATGCTAACAACTATGAAAGAGGAAATCGACAGTAACACAATCATAGTGGGGGACTTTAACACCCCACTTACACCAATGGACAGATCATCCACACAGAAAATTCATAAGGAAACACAAGCTTTAAATGGCACAATAAATCAGCTAGATTTAACAGCTATCTACAGGACATTACATCCAAAAACAGCATATTACACATTCTTCTCAAGTGCACATGGAACATTCTCCAGGATAGATCACATTTTGGGTCATAAATCAAGCCTTGGTAAATTCAAGAAAATTGAAATTGCATCAAGCATCTTTTCTGACCACAATGCTATAAGATTAGAAATCAATTACAGGAAAAAAACTGTAAAAAACAGAAACACATGGAGGCTAAACAATATGCTACTAAACAACCAAGAGATCACTGAAGAAATCAAAGAGGAAATAAAAAAATACCTAGAGAAAAATGACAATGAAAACACAACAGTCCAAAACCTATGGGATGCAGCAAAGGCATTCTAAGAGGGAAGTTTATAGCAATACAATCCTACCTCAAGAAACAAGAAAAATCCCAATCTAACCTTACACCTAAAGTAACTAGAGAAAGAAGAGCAAACAAAACCCAAAGTTAGTAGGAGAGAAATCATAAAGATCAGAGCAGAAATAAATGAAATAGAAACAAAGAAAATAGCAAAAATCAGTAAAACTAAAAGCTGGTTCTTTGAGAAGATAAATAAAATGGATAAACCTCTAGCAAGAGTCATCAAGAAAAAGAGGGAGAGGACTCAAATCAATAAAATTAGAAATGAAACAGGAGAAGTTAGAATGGACACCGCAGAAATAAAAAGTACCATAAGAGACTACTACAAGCAACTATATGCCAATAAAATGGACAACCTGGATGAAAAGGACAGATTCTTAGAAAGGTATAACCTTCCAAGACTGAATCAGGAAGACATGGAAAATATGAACAGACGAACCACAAGGAATGAAATTGAAACTGTGATTAAAAATCTCCCAACAAACAGAAGTCCAGCACCAGATGGATTCACAGGTGAATTTTATCAAACATGTAGAGAAGAGCTAACACCCATCCTTCTCAAACTCTTCCAAAACATTGCAGAGGAAGGAACACTCCCAAACTCATTTTATGAGGCCACCATCACCCTGACACCAAAACCAGACAAAGATACTACAAAAAAAGAAAATTACAGACCAATATCACTGATGAATTTTGATGCAAAGATCCTCAACAAATACTAGCCAACAGAATCCAATAACACATTAAAAGGATCACACACCATGATCAAGTGGGGTTTATCCCTGGAATGCAAGGATTCTTCCATATATGCAAATCAATCGATGTGATACACCATATTAATAAAGTGAAGGATAAAAACCACATGATCACCTCAACAGATGCAGAAAAAGCTTCTGACAAAATTCAACACCCATTTATGATAAAAACTCTCCAGAAGGTGGGCATAAAGGGAACCTACCTCAACATAAGGCCATATACGACAAACCAAACATCATACTCAACAATGAAAAGCTGAAAGCATTTCCTCTAATATCAGGAACAAGACAAGGATGTCCACTCTCACCACTTTTATTCAACATAGTTTTGGAATTACTAGCCACAGCAATCACAGAAGAAAAAGAAAGGAATTCAAATTGGAAAATAAGTAGTACACCTGTCACTATTTGCAGATAACATGATACTATACATATAAAATCCTAAAGATGATACTAAAAAGCTGCTAAAGCTTAATGAATTCAGTAAAGTTGCAGGATACAAAATTAATACACAGAAAATCTGTTGCATTTCCATACACCAACAACAAAATATCAGCAAAAGAAATTAAGGAAACAATTCCATTTAACCACTGCATCAAAAAGAATAAAATACCTAGGAATAAACCTACCTAAGAAGGCAAAAGACCATACTCCAAAAACTATAAAACACTGATGAAAAAAAATCAAAGATGACACAAACAGATGGAAAGATATACCATGTTCTTGGATTGGAAGAATCAATATTGTCAAAATGACTATACTACCCAAGGTAATCTACCAATTCAATGCAATCTCTATCAAAATAACAATGGCATTGTTCACAGAGCTAGAACAAAAAAAATTCTTAAAATTTGTATGGAGACACAAAAGACCCTGAATAGCCAAAGCAATATTAAGAAAAATGGAGCTGGAGGAATCAGGCTCCCTGACTTCAGACTATACTACAAAGCTACAGTCATCAAAACAGTATGGTACTGGCACAAAGACAGACTTATAGACCAATGGAACAGGATAGAAAGCCCAGAAATAAACCCACGCATCTATGGTCATCTAACCTATGACAAAGGAGGCAAGAATATACAATGGAGAAAGCACAGTCTATTCAATAAGCGGTGCTGGAAAACTGGACAGCCACATGTAAAGGAATGAAATTAGAACATTCTTTAACACCATACACAAAAATAAACTCAAAATGGATTAAAGACCTCAATGTAAGACTGGATACTATAAAAGTAGAGAAAAACATAGGCAGAACACTCCTTGACATAAAATTGCGGCAGTATCTTTTTGCATCCAGCTCCCAATGAAATAATGAAATAAAAATAAATAAATGGGACCTAGTTAAACTTAAAAGCTTTCACATGCAAAGAAAACCATAAACAAAACAAAAAGACAACCCACATATGGAACAGGAGAAAATATTTCCAACAGATTCAACTGACAAGGCATTAATCCCCCAAATCTACAAATAGTTTATGCAGCTCAATGTCAAAAAAATAAACAACCCAATCAAAACATGGCTAGAAGACCTAGATACATTTCTCCAAAGGCGATGTACACATGGCCAGAATGCACATGAAAAGATACTCACCATCACTAATTATTAGAGAAATGCAAATCAAAACTACAATGAGGTATCACCTCACACTGGTGAGAATGGCTATCATCAAAATGTCTACAAACAGTAAATGCTGGAGAGGGCATGGAGAAAAGGGAACCTCCTATACTGTTGGTGGGAATGTAAATTGGTACAACCACTATGAAGAAGAGTATGAAGGTTCCTTAAAAAAGTAAAAATAGAGCTGTCATATGATGCAGCAATATATTCAGGGAAAACTGTAATTTGAAAAAATACATGCACCCCAATATTCACTGCAGCGCTATTTCCAATAGCCAAAATGTGGAAGCAACCTACACGTCCATCAACAGAGGTATGGCTAAAGATGTGGTACATATACACAATGGAATATTACTCTGCAAGAAAAAAGAATAAGATAATGCCATTTGCAACAACATGGATGGCCCTAGAAATTATCATACTAAGTGAAGTAAGCCAGACAAAGACAAATATCATATTATGTTGCTTACATGTGGAATGTAAAAAAATGACAAATAAACTTATTTACAAAACAGAAACAGACTCATAGACTAAGGAAACTCATTTTTGGTTACCAAAGGGGAAAAGTGGTGGGGGAGGGATAAACTGGGATACTGGGACTGACATATACACACTACTACATATAAAACTGATAATCAACAGGACCTACTGAATATCACAGGGAACTCTACTCAATACTCTGTAATAACCTATATGGGAAAATATTTGAAAATGAATAGATATATGTGTATGTATAATTAGGTCAGTTTGCTGTACACCTGAAACTAACACAATGCTATAAATCAACCATATTCCAATATAAAATAAAAATTAAAAAAGTGGTATATATATATATATGACTACTACTCAGCTGTAAAAAAACAAAATTCTGCCATTTGCAGCAACATGGATGGACTTGGAGGGCACTATGCAAAGTGAAACAATTCAGACAGAAAAAGATCAATACTGCATGATATTGCTTATATGTGGATCTCAAATATACAAGGAACTAGTGAACATAACATAAAAGAAGCAGATTCATACTTATAGAGAAGAAACCAGTGGTTACCAGTGCGAAGAGGTGCAATATATACGTGGGGGAGTAGGAGGTACAAAGTACTGGGTATATGATAGGCTTAAGAATTTACTGTACAACATGGAGAATACAACCAATATTTTGTAATAACTGTAAGTTTAAATAAGCTTTAAAACTTTATAAAAATTAAAAATAAACACATAAACAAAAAAAGACCCCTAAAAAAACCCCAAATCCTGAGGTTTTAAATCTCAATAGGCTTTATGTGAAGCATGATAGTGATTGTGAACTGTATATCAAAGTGCAGTCAAGAATAGTCATAATATTCCAAAAAAAAAACCAAAGTCAAGTAATTATCAAAATATTGTGTTTAACATATGATATGGGCATCTAAAAACAAGCAGATCAATAGAACACAAGATATCAGAAGGTCTCATACATAAACAGAAATGTGATATGATACAGGTGGTACTACATATGGGGAACAAATTGATTATTCAATAAATGCTGCTGAGACAACTGATTATCCACATAGAAAAAAAATGAAACAATCCTGATCTCACATCATACACAAGTCAATTCCAGGTGGAATAAGAACTTGGAATTATAGAAGAAAATAAAGGTATCTTCATGAGCTTCTAGTAGAAGGAAATTCTTAAATAAGACTGAAAAACCCCCACATACCATGAGGTAAAAAGATTGATACATTTACTAAATTAAAAATAAAAACTTCTGTTCATTAAAATACACCATAATGAGAGTAAAAAATGCAAGGCACAAACTGAAAATAGGTATCTGCACACAATTAAAACAATCAAAAAAGATATTATAAATTTCCATAAACCAATAAAGATGACAACCCAATAGGGAAACGGGGAAAAGACATTGTTAAATGTCTAAAAAAAAATACAGGTAAAGAAATACACAATGTTACACAAAAGTTCAAGCAAGCAAAATTAAATACACCATTTAAACAAGTATTTATTGTAAAACTATTCATAAAACAAAGGAAATAACACAAAATTCAAAACAGTGGTTCTCTTAAGATGGAGGGTGAAATCAGGGAAAAATATACGGGCCTTCAATGATAATGCCAATGTGTTATTGCTTCAGCTGAATGGCAGGTGCACTGCTGATCAGTAATGTTCTTTACACCTTAAGTGAACGTTATAATCTTTTTTTTTATGTATGAAGCTTCATTTTCAAAGCTGATAGACCTTTTGTACAGGAAACTGAAAGCAGTTTCTAAGGCTTTGCTTGTTCTCAAAAAGAACTTCTCTTTCAAAATCATTAATTAGTAAAACGGATAGAAGCAGAGATCCTCTGGTGAAGTGTGTGAGAATGAGAAGGGCCCAAACCTCCTAACTAGCCCCACCCCCGCCCCCGCCACACACATACAGAACCTGAACTCCCCTTCAGAGGAACATACAGGGGTTGAGGGGGTTGGGCAGTCTGTACCAAAATCTCTTCCAATCTTGAAATTCTTTGATATAATGTGCTAAACCATAATGCTCATGAAGCCTTCACTTGATTTCACGTACACATACTTCTTTTTCCTTAAGTTTTATTGAGATACAACTGACATAATAAACTGCATATATTTAAAGTGTACAAAGATTTTTTTTCTTTTTAGTAATGTATATACGGCAACCCCAATCTTCCAATTCATCCCCCCCCCCCCAACTCCCCCTGCTTTCCCCACTTGGTGTCCATATGTTTGTTCTCTACATCTGTGTGTCTATTTCTGCTTTGCAAACCGGTTGATCTGTACCATTTTTCTATATTTCGCATGTGTGTTAATATACGATATTTGTTTTTCTCTTTCTGACTCACTTCACTCTGTATGACAGTCTCTAGGTCCATCCATGTCTCTACAAATGGCCCAATTTCATCCCTTTTTACAGCTGAGTAATATGTAATTGTGTCTATGTACCATATCTTCTTTATCCATTCATCTGTCAATGGACATTTAAGTTGCTTCCGTATCCTGGCTATTGTAAATAGTGCTGCAATGAACACTGGAGTGCATGTGTCTTTTTGAATTATGGTGTTCTCTGGGTATATGCCCAGCAGTGGGATTGCTGGATCATATGGTAACTATTTTTAGTTTTGCAAGGAACCTCCATACTGTTCCCCATAGTGGCTGTATCGATTTATATTCCCACCAACAGTGCAAGAGCGTTCCCTTTTCTCCACACTCTCTCAAGCATTTACTGTTTGTAGATTTTCTGATGATGCCCATTCTAACTGGTGTGAGGTAATACCTCATTGTAGTTTTGATTTGCATTTCTCTAATAATTAATGTTCAGCAGCTTTTCATTACACATACTTCTTAAAAGGCCAGATAGCACAGGAGCATTTGAAAGATCTACATGCACATTCCTTAGTTACTAATCAAATTGTATCCACATGTAAATTTGCTTCAGTGTGTCACTGTATGAAACATGGCCTTTTCCTAAGTATCAGCATTTTTAGTTATTATGTCGACACAGCTGTCACTAATACATTTATTTATTTAATTGGCACATTTCCCAGGGTTATCAAATTGGCAATTTAAGACATGCTTAAATTGGTGAGCTCAAGGATTTTAGGTTTCCTGAATGAAAAACATTGTGCTCAGTTTTAATTAGTGTGAAAAATAACTCAAGAAAACATTCCTAGAGTTCTTAATAGGTTTGTTTTTAAGAACCACACTTTCTGTTAATCAGTTAATTTGAAAAGATTGTAAAAATAAGCCTTTAAAAATGATTTTTTAAAAAAATTTAATCAGAAACAAAATAAACAGTAAGGAGACATTCTAACAAATGAGTGTCTGGCACACACGGATTCCAATGCACTGATGAGATGAACAAATCAGAAAAAGAGCTTAAGTAAAAATATGAAATTAATTCACCAGCTAAGTTTCTATTTTTGGTTTTTACTACTACCTATTTCATCAAAAAACCTCAGACAATGTAACACGTGAGATTAGCTAGGTTCACACCTCAAAGTTACAACAGAACTTTTATTCTATATTTTTTTTTCATTCAAAGCTACATAAGGGAACTTACTAAAAAAAAATTGCCTTAAACCCCTGTCCAAGGCTTACAGCCCTGATCCCAGGCAAACAAAAAAAAGGACTAGTACATATTTTTCACTAAGACTGGAAAAAACTCAAAGGACATAACCAAAAATGAGTCTAAAATGTTCTCTTCATCTATAAAGAATATTGTAAGTATTACAAAACAGCTGTTTGCTATGGCAGATCTGAAAAACATATTTCTAATTTCAAACACTTCTACAGGCTAGTTTTCTACATTTTTAAGGAAAACTTTTAAACACTGGCTTTTTTTTTTAAAAGTGTACAATTTGATATCTTTTTCTTAATAGTAATATATTTTTGGAAATCCCAATCTCCCAATTCATCCCCTCTCCCAACTCCCCCTGCTTTCCCCACTTGGTGTCCATATGTTTGTTCTCTACATCTGGGTCTCTATTTCTGCCTTGCAAACCAGTTGATGTGTACCATTTTTCTATATTCCGCATATATGTGTTAATATATATTAAACATTGACATTCTGAATAAAAATTAAAAAAAACCTATTATCATGATTTTTATTTTAATTAAATAAGAAAATGGTTAAAATCTAGTTTCTAGAAGAGAGTACAAGAGCTTAGATATACACTGTCACATCCTTAGGTTGCAAGACATTTAGAAATAGAAACCTGTTTTCCTTGTTTGAAAAATTAATTCACAGCTGTTTTATTTGTTAAACACTATCATTCTGTTATTTTTGAAGCATCAACTTTTGTTTTTCCTTAATTTTGAATGGGCATTCCTGTGAATGGCCCTAAATCTAGACAACGTGATACCTGTTAAAAAGCCTACCTTAGCACCTGGTCAGAGGCACTAATCTTGAAGCCAAAGGATATAAGTAGAACATAAAAACCCAATTTCCATAAAGGGAAAAGGATATTATCGTATCATTCTATATAATTTCAAAGTTTTTAAGGATTACATACACCATCTACCACGTCTATGAAGATTCTCCAACAATAATTTAAGGTTATTCTTCTCTCAATCAATGTTTTATGTCTCTGTTTAGAGAAGCATCTTAACCAGGTACTCACTTATTCAATGCCTACATTCTACCCCATTCCTTTATACCTACTTGCAGCCTGACAATGAAACCGAAATCCACGTGGAATTTCACCTGTAATACAAAATATTTTATTGAGAGAAGCAGAAATCTGGAAGCTCTCTGATTGTGCTACAGTAATATTCCACAGGATGACCAAATTGTAACACAGGTAATTGTTATTGCTTTGTGAAATTACAGAAGACGAAACCTCGTAGAAGAGACTTTTCCTAACCAAAGGTATGATGACTATCAAAGAATCTTGGTATATTACCCAAGCTACTTTAAAAAGCAAGTTATTCCTCACAGAGAAAGAAATCCTAGGTAAAGAAAATTTGTGCGAAATGAGTCTTAGCCAGGGGTTCATGAGGCCCTTGATATAGCAAGGTATTTATATATTTCTTGGAGGAAAAAAGTCTCCAAATTCTATCTTAATGTTTCAACACCCATACAAAAAAAAGTAATTATCTGACGTGACAACTCTCCCAAGTGTGAGCAGGAAAACTTGTTATCCCGTTAACCTCAAAACAGGGAAAAGTGCTGGACTATCCTAATCAATTTTAAAGTAACTGATAAACTAAAGATGAAATTCTTCTTTCCCCAACTTCTTCTCCTTTACTCTTCCCTATCTATTCCTCCCACTTACCTTCAAAAGGTATGGTGCTCCCTTAACTACTATCTACCAACTTGGGAACTGAATCAAATCCTATGTCTTCATTAATAACTGCTTTTGATGTGTTGGAGTAGTAGGAAGAAGAAATAGTGAGAATATCTGAGAGCCTATTAAATACTAGGCTATCTCCGTACCTTCTCAGGTGTTTCTTAGAACAGCCCTCCTATAGGCATTATCCCCTTTATAGATGAGCTAATAGGTTCAGAAAGGGTAAGTACTCTGCTCAAGGTTACAAGGCAACAGCAAGTTAAAAACTAGTGACTGTTCAGGTGAAGGATGGGGTAAAAAAAGGAATGAGCAAAAGTATAAAAGTTTTCAGGAAATTCTAAGATGTAAGGCCGCAGGTAAGCGAACAGCAGGCTACACATTTTTCAGGCATTCCATCCACCCAACTTTAATGCTTACTTGAGGTTAAAAGCCGAAACCAAAAACTCTGTGTTAACACTTAGTTCTTAATAGTTTTTCATCCAATTATTATGAAGTATTGTTACATTTTAAGAACTCACTCATGCAACAGCTTTTAAGAAAGATACTATTATCAAATAAGGTCAATATAAAAAAACATAATTTAACATCTAGCATTTACTCTAATTAGCTACTTACCAGGATTTATAAAACTGTGGAAATCTGCCATAATACCTTCTTGGAGAGAATATTTAACACAGCCTATTTCACAAGGGAGGAAGCGCTGTTCACAATGAGGAGGTAGCTCGCCATGGCTAAAAATGTTCAAAAAATAAAAAATGCCTCCAAGGAGAGCTTAAAAAAAAAAAGACAACATGAACAGATGAACATCTCAGATTTACCCCTCTGACAAAAACAAAAGTTTTAGAACCTTTCTCCTTGTGTTCCTATATTCCTAAATGAGCTAAAAAAATAAAACAGCTGTACCAAATAAGTGAATCAATTTTTATAATTACACTTATCAAGGATTAAAGTAGTAATCACTCTTTGCATGAAGTAACAAAATTATTCAAACTTGCAGCCAGCTCTACATAATTTAGCTATACATAAGCCCTGAATCTCAGTAATGACTTAAGAAAAGCTGTGACCCATATTCAAGAAATATAACGGTTTGGGAAATAAAACCAAATAGTTTATATCAGAGCTTTTCTGCACTGATTCTAAGGACAACTTAGTTCACTCTTTGCTTTTTACCAATATACACAAGACCACTTATAAACTCTCTAAAAGAAGAAACAAATGTGAGAAAGTAAGAAGCATCTTATTTACCAGGATTGGCCACACTTAAGACTCCTGAAGACTACTAAAGTTTTAACAAAATCAGAACACATTTAATAAAAAAAACAGCCAGAAAAAATTAGCTATGTTCTTCTTTAGGCTAGCTCAATTTATCTTTACCTTTGTAACAAATGTATTTAAGTGTCTATCTATAAACACTTACATCCAAAAGGTATGCTTAATAACATGAAGTGATAGAAAACAAGAGACCAGATTTTTGTTAAAAAAAAAAAAAATTCTCCAGGGTTAACTTCAACAAATGCACACTACCTGATCTTTTACAACTTTAGTGCCACCATGTTTGAACACCTGTAGTCAATTACTTTGAAATGCAGAATCAAAATGAACAGAATACCTGTTTACCGATCAACATATCACAGTATTTTAAGCACCCAAATTTAATCTAAAAAAAAAACATTTTAGGATTACTCTACCTTGATCACTTTTTAGAGACAAGCCTGACATATCCGGGGGTGAAACATCCTGCTTTGGTACAAGCATGCCTGGCCTCCCCAGTGGGGTGGAAACACGTTTCTAAAGAGAAAGGTAACCATTGATCACATGTTTAAAACTCTTGTTGGGCACTTTATACCATATACTTAAATTTAGCAAAATAACTGCAAAACAACCCATAGATTACTTTGGTAATCTCTCCAGGACAATAAACCCAATGAGTATATAAACAAATAATCATCAACACCACCAACACCCAAAGGCTGACAATAGCAAAAATCTGTAAATACTCTGAATCAAAAGGCTGAGTAGTAAATAACCAGTCCAAATACTGCTAAAAGCCATTTGCCCACTACTGATAATCTAAACTAAACCTACTGGGTCACATCATATATGCCTGTCCAGTGGCCAAAAAATATCACTTGCCAAAGTACTCTAACATTATTGGTTCTTCACTCAAAGTAAAAACCAGATTGTGCTGACTCCAAGTCTCAATGACATATGTATACAAAATGGCTTTCACTTTGAGGGGAAATGTGTTAAGAAACTGCAGTGAGAAGAAAAAAAAAAAATCAAGGCTCACAAGTATAATTAAGTACAAATTCAAACTGATTAGAGTTTCTACTCAAACATAAATCCATAAAATAAAAATCGTTCAAATCTAAAACAAGCAAAACTCTTGAATTTCAATCCAATGTTAACAGTTGATAATAAGAATAGAATTTTTGCTATGTAAGAATGGGAAGAACACAGAGGGGGTAAAATTCCACAATTACCTTTTCTTGATATGAATCAATAAAAATTTTATGCAGTGCTTTAACATTCTGCTACACAGAAATTAACCCAAATGAACTTTATTCAACTCTAACCTGTAAGGCACACAAACATTCACCAACATCCACAAAGCTTGTTATTTCAATATTTTAAACACAGGAACTGGCCTGGTGCCAGGTGTCATTCAAAAAGAGAATGCACCAAACTACTGTTAAACATCTGAAAAACGGTTCTTAAATCATAAAGGAGTTGAAAAGGACCCTTAGAGGTCATCTAGTGCAAACCCTAAATATCAGCGCTCCCTTCACTGATCGTGTTTATTGGCTGCAGGTTTGCTAATGGGAATCTCCCTATCACCATCAAATGATACCATCGTTTGCCGTAGTTCTGGAGCCTGCTGGGTTTTTAGCAGGCATTCTGACACCAGGAAAAACAAAAAGAAAGAAAGAAAAACTCTTCTTTGCACTCACCCAAATCACCCAGTCGTCTACACTTGACATTCACCCATTCACTCATCCAGCATTTACTGAGCACGCCTGTGTGCCAGGCAGGTGACTATTCTTTTCTGGCTAATTTTACCTGCTTCTCGGAAGGCGCAGAGTCCTTCCCCTGGGCAGCCCTCCAGTCTCGAGCCATTTCTGCGTATTTCTCCTTTTCCTCCTCCCTCAGGAGCTTAAGGAGATGGCAAGGGGAGACAAAAGGCAGAAGTGAGGGCCTACAGTGCCCTGGGCCCTGCAGGTTGATGCCTGGACATTACAGGGAGGCGGTTTCAGCGGCGCTCCGCTCTGGGCTGGGAACAGGGGGCTCCCTCTCCCCTCCAGCAGGGGCCCAGGGGTCACTGGACTCCTCGAGGCTTCTCGCCCTCCTGCCTCCCACTTGCCCAACTGCCTGCCCCAGAATCATGGGCCTCCAGCCTTACCGCCCAGTCAGCAGAGCAGTAGGGGATGGCATCAGCGACGCGAGCCACGGGCAGACCTCTCCGCCGCAGTTCGGGGATCTTCTCCTGCACGAAGAAATAGTAGGCATTGCGACTGGGCCTGCGGTTCGGCATGGCGAGCGCGGCCAGGCCTCGAAGCAGGCCGAGACAGCACAAGCCGCCGGCGCCCTCGCCGGGATCCCGCCCTTAGTAACCGAGGCGGCGTCCTGCGCGCGCAGGCCCGCAGCTCTCAGCCAATCAGGGCGCGGTGCGCAGGCGCATTGGCCTCGCCAGGAGACAAGCCTGAGACTGGATGATTCCCCCTCGTGCTGCCGTGGGGGGAGGGGTGGAGGGGGAGTGAGGTCGCAGGTGCGAAGCATTCTGATTGGCTGGGATGAGTCGTTGGCCGGGGTCCTGTCACGTGGGAGGCTTGGAGCAATTTCCGTACGTAATTGCGTAACACCCATCAATGTAGGTAGAGAGAAAGAGGACCAGCAAGTGCTTCAGGCTCTGCGATGTTTTACAACTGTCAGGGGCCAACTCTGTTATGAATTGTGTAAGGTATCGGGTGGCCTCACAGAGTGAGGATCCCGACAAACAAGACCTTTTCCCTCAAGAAGTTTACAATCTGTGGGGGAGACGGGGCGGGGGTGGTGATGAAAACAGGTGAGTCAACCAGTATGATTTGATTTGGTTTTTTTCACCATTCTTAATAACATTATTGTTTCAAAGAATATGGTCTTTAAAAACACGCAACTAAAGGTCCTGTGGGCAGCAAGGATCTGCATACCACAACTAAGACCCAGTGCAGCCAAAGAAATTTTAAAAAAGCAAAAAAAAAATCCTCGACCCCCCACCAAACCAGTTTTTAATTAAGTGTTGGGAAGGAAAAACATACAGTAAGAGGCTGAGATGTCAAATAATGTCCTTGGATAAAGTTTTATAGATTTCCTCTTAAAGTCTCCCCCCCCCCTTAGTTTTATTCCTGGAATATATTTGGAAGTAATTTATGTATTTCTTTTCCCCATATTTTCTAATTAGTTACCATTGATGTGTAGAGCAGGTATTTAGTCACCCTGCTGAACTCTCAAATTGGTGCAAATAGTGCCAGTCGGTTTTCTTGGATTTCCTAGGAATATGTGCTTCCCAGAGAAATTCCTATCTGTGTTGAGTTTATTAAGTACGTGTATACATATTGTATGTATATGTTTTAAAATCAAGAACAGGAGATGAAATTTTATTGTGTTTTTTGTGCATCTTTTCAGATGACCATATGGTTTTATCCTTTAATTGGTTAGTAAAATAAATGATAGTTAGATTTTTCTAATTTTGAAGCATCCTATCATTCCTACTACTATAACCTCTTCTTGATCACGCTTGGCATTGATTATTTTTTAAAGCATACTTAGCGTGGGGTTTTTGCTTCCTTCATTGAAGTGATATTAAATTACAGACTTTTTTCGTGGTATCCTTAAAAAATGTTGGTATCAGCAATGTAATAGCTTCGTAAAATGAACCGCTATCTTTTTCTCTGTTAACTTTGAACAATAAATGGAATTATCTATTCCTGGACAGTTTGGTAGAACTTGACTAGTAAAACTCTGATCCTTGTATATATTTGGAGAGTGGGGTTGATCTTTGATTATCACTTCAATATTTGTATAGTTACTATTCTTTTCAGGTTTCCTGGCTTTCCTAGCTTGGTTTCCTAGCCAATTTTGGTAATTCATTACTTTTTAGAAAATTGTGTTTCATTTAGGTTTTCATTTATATTGTTATAAAATGTTGGCAAGGATGTGACAGAACTAGAATTTTCATACAGTGGCAGTTTCTTATAAAGTTAAACATACATTTACCATAGGACCTAGAACTTCCACTCATTTAGGAGAAATAAAAAAATATATCCACTTGGAAATGAATTTTCATAGCAGCTCTATTTATAAGAGCCCCAAACTGGACAACCCAAATGTTCATTAAGAGATGAATTGATGTTAAAATTGTCATATATCCATCATAGACTGCTATTCAGGAATGAAATGCAATGAACTGTTGATACTCAACATGGATGAGTTTCAAGATAACTTTGTTGAATGAAAAAAAGGTATACGTAAAAGGATAGATACTGTGTGAGTCACGTATACAAAACTCAAGAAAAGGCAAAACTATCATGTAGAAATCAGATCAGCAGTTACCTAAGGCCAAGAGGTAGATGGAGGGGATTGACTGAGAACTGACAAGAGAACTCCTGGGTTGTCAGAAATATTCTATACCTTGATTGTGGTGGTGAGGTAGAAGATAGATGGGCCCCTGGGCCAGACAGCTGGTGGTTGTCAAGTGGAATAAAACTGAAGATTTGTTTTCACCCAGACACTCCAAGGACAAAGGTAGAGACAGAAACTGAGCTTTGCTGAAGTAAAGAGATAAGATGCCCACTCCTGAGGTCAAGGAAAACTTCTTTGCACATGTGCAGGAGGCTCCTTGGGGGTCAAAAAGGGAGGGGATGCCACCCCATAATAAGTGTGGAATGCATCTGCAGGCCTCTGTGGTGGGATCCATCTTAGCAAAACCTTGCACAGGCTTCTTGGGGAGAACTGCTCCTTGGAGAGCAGTCAGGTGTAAAAAAAAGAAACAAGATAATTGGCCAAATGTAAACAGACACCCGGAGGAACTGTCCTATGTCTGTGATATAAATCACCTCTTTACTGCACTCCTCATTCAGGATGCCCGCAGTCCTCTCCGGGTGTGTATTTCTGCCTAGCTTCTGACTTACTGCGCTCCTCATTAGAGAGGGCGCCCATACCCTCTTTCTCCCTGGGTGTGTATTACTGCCTTGCTTCTGTCTTAAATAAACAAACTGCTTCTCTGTGTGGTCTCCCATATGTTGTCTTGTGTCTTTAATAATAAACTTTGCAACTGCTTTTACAATTTTGCCTCCTTGGAATAGTCTTGCTTTCAAATGAGGGAAAGAGCTAGGGCCACTTTGATTCTAGCCTCTAGCCCCTGGTGAACTAGCGGTTAAAATTCCTGGTTTTTATCCAGGCTACCCAGTTTCAATTCCTGGGCAGGGAACTAAGATCTCTCTTCACAACCGCTGACTGCTTTCCCTCTGAGATCAGCAGCAGTAGTTACAGGTGGCATATAGTTATCAAAACTCCTCAAATAATGCATTTTAAAGGTATGCATTATATTTTGTGTAAATTATACTTCAATAAAGTTGATTTAAAAAATGAAATCTATTGGCATAATTACAATATTTGCTTGTAATTTAAAATACACATTCTAATATTGCCTTCCCTTTTCATTCCTAATGTTATTTATACCTTCTGTCTTTTTTCCTTTTAATACTTGCCAAAGTTATTTTATTGATCTTTAAAAGAAAAAAAACAGGTTTGGGTTTTATTGATGAATTTTACAGTTTTCCTTTATTTTTCCTTTTTTGCTTTAGTTGGATTGATCAGTATTTTTTGCTATATGTCCTTTACATTGGTTTCAAGTTATGCATTCTATTTTGCTTCATGCAATAGCTACCCACATTTTTAAGACACTTGTTTTAAAACATATTTTTATAACAACTTATACAGTTAATAGGTATCCATACCGATTCTTCCCAAATAGACAAGAAGCTTAGAAAGCTATCACTTCCCCTCACTTAGTATCCCAGCTCACTGTTCCATCATCCCACTTCCATCTCCCATGCTATTGTCTGGGATTTCAGTTCCAGACTGCTTTTTTATACCAACGTTGAGACATGATGGAAGTAGAGTACATTAAATACATATATCGGAAGCATACAACTTGATGAGGTTTAACACATGCGTACAGCTGTGAAACCATCACCACCATCAAGATAATGAACATATCCACCCCCAAAAGTTTCTTCACCTAAGCACCCTCTTAGGCTGCTTGAAGTTGCCCCACAGTTCACTAATACTCTATTCATTTTTTTCCCCTCCTTCTGTCTTTGTTCTTTGCATTTAGTTTTGCATTTTCTACTGCTATTTCTTCATGTTTACTAATCTTTTTGTCTGCAGTGTCTAATTTGCTACTAATCCCATCCAGTGTATTTTTTGTATCAGATTATTTAGTTTTCATCTCTAGAATTTGACACATCTTTTTCATATCTTCCATATGTCTTCTTAGCGTGGTCTGTCCTCTACCTTTAACATGGGATGTAGTTATAATATGGAATACAATTATAATAACTACTAAGTGTCTTTGTCTACTCACTCCATAATGTGTGTCACTTCTGGGTCTGTTTCTACTGGTTGATTTTTCTCATTATTATGGGTTGTATTTTGTCCTGCCTCTCTGTAAGCTTGGCAATATTTAGTTGGATGACAGTTGTAAATTTTATCCTGTTGAATGCTGCATATTTTCACATTCTTATAAATATTCTTGTGCTTTGTTATGTTATCTGTAAACAATTTTAGTCTAGTTTTTCCTCCTTTTGAGGTTTGCTTTTATGCTTTTTTATTAGGAATCAGAGCAACCTTTAGACTAATTTTCTCCTCTGCTGATATAACACACTTCTGAGTACTCTTCCTGACAACCCATGAATTTGGAGGTTTTTCCACTTTGGCTAATGGAAACACAGACTATTTCTAGCCCTGCGTGAATTTCAAGGATTGTTCCTTCTAATCCTTTCAGGTTGTTCTTTCCCTGGCACTGTATAGTTTCCTCCCACACATGCACTGATCAGAATTCAGCTGGAGCTCTAAGGGAGATCCTCAGCAGATTTCCAGAGCTTTTTCTCTGTGCTGCTCTCTCTTTCTGGTACTCTGCCCTGAGAACTCTAGCCACTCTGGCCTACCTAGACACCCAACACCATCTCCTTCACCCAGGGAGACCACTCCTCGTTTACCCCTCTGGATCCTGCATTCTGGATACTTTTTCTGGGCAGCAACCTGGGGCAATCACAGAGCTCACCCTGTCTGTTCCTTTTCTTTCAGGGATTACTCATCTCTGCTCCCTGATGTCCAATATCTGAAAACATTGTTTCATATATTTTGACCAGTTTTTTAGGTTTTTTTCAGGCTGCTGGATAACTTCATTTCCTGTTACTCCATCTTGGCCAAGATTGCTTTATCTTATTTTAAAAATTCAAAATAATATTTGGATTGGACCCAAAAAGGGTCCAATGCTCCTCATAATTCTATTACCTGCTCCTCTCCTTTTCTGATACAACTGATATTTTTCCAGTTTTACTTAAAGTCCTATGTAAACAGTTTTCCCCCTTTTCCAACTACAGTGATCTTCCTATTCAGAAATTCTAGAGGGTGGCAGGTTTTTGTTGGGGGTATGCATGGCAAGGGCAGGGGGGATCAAGAATCCAGTTATGGACATGTTAGTTTTGAAATGCTTATTATACAGTCAAGCAGGCAATCGGCTATCTTAAGTCTGGAGTTCTGGGCTACACATAGAATTTGGAAGTAAGCCACGGAAAGCTGGTACTTAAAGTCATGGAAATGGATGAGATAGCTTAGGCTGAGAATGAAGAGAGGAAAAAGGATCCAGGATGGGGTCCTGAGAAACACCAGCATTTAGTTGTCAGAAAAAGAAAACCCAGTAAAGGTAAGGAAGAAGGACTGTTTGAGGAAGCCGGGAAAAAACCAGGGAAACAGAATAGTCTCCAAGAGGAAGTGTTTCATTCATTTAATAAATATTTATTAAGAGTCTACTGAGTGCCAGGCTCTATTTCAGGCACAATAATAAGTTGAACAGAACAAAGCTTATAAAAAGGAAGGCAGACAATAAAGAAACAACTATGTATATAATAAGGTGTCTGAACATCTTATTGGACAATAAGTCCAATGAAGAAACATAATGCAGGATAATGGAATAGGGACTGATGGAGGCTGCAATGATTGGGTGGTCAGCAAAGTCCCTATTTGAGGAAATGAAATTTAAGCAAACACTGGGAGTGAGGAAGCAAACCATGAAGATGTCAGGCAAAGAGCACTCCAGACCAAGGGAGTAGCTAGTGCAAAGACTCCAAGGTGGGCACATGTCAAGGATGTTTGAGGAACAGCAAAGTAAGTCTGTGGCTGGAGTGAAGTGATCAAGGGGGAGAGCAGAGAGGATATTGCAGAGGGAGCTTGGGCCAAATCACACAGGGCTTACAAGGCCACTGTAAGGATTTTCGATTTCATTCTAAATGGGTGAGAAGCCATTGGAAATTTGGATGGCTTCTACTTTTTATTTTTTTAAATATTAAGTATGAGCTGTGATTTTCAAATGAGTACGTGTTACAAAACCACCCCAAAGACACTGCATTTTAGGAAAATGTTTTTCCTCATGCTATTTTTTTCCTGATGCCAGTTTAAATTAAGGCCCTGACAGTAGAGAGTGCATCCTCCAACCCATGCTAATAATAATAGTAATAATAGCTAACATTCATTGAAAGCTACCATGTCAGACTCTCTGCTAAGCACTGTGCAAAGGTTATCTCATCTCTCCTCTTCATAACAACCCTATGAAATAGATTCTATGACCATCCCCATTTCGCAGAATGGGAAAGTGAGGCTCGGAGCAGTAAAGTGCTTTCCCCAGGCCACACAGGCCATGAGAGGCACTGACCTCTGTGAGATCCCTGCTTCTTTAACACGCGTATTCCAAGCTGTTCATTATAGGTGCCCAAGGATGTTTATTACACAGTGCCTTGCCAAAGCAAAAAAGGGGGAATTTACAAGTTCCCCATCATCTCTAGATATTGCCTGAATGCATACAGCATGCTGGACTAACTCAGCCTGAAGTCTGGTGGATTCCTTAGCTTGCTGATTCTACACATGTGCGATCTTTCATCGGGTTATGTGGATTTTACTTTTCGTGTCTCCCTGTAATGTCTCTCTCATGTACAGTTTGCTTCCCATTCCTGCCCCACCATAGCTTAGTTCTGGTGCTTGTTCCTTCTTGGGCTCTTGTGATGAGCTCTCCCATGGCAGAGGCCTCTGCCTGTTGTCTCTCTTTCCACCAATACATCCTACATCCTGTGGCCACAATAACTTGGCTGAAATACAGGTCTGATCTTGTTCTTCTGCTTAGATATCCTTATGGGTGGTCCATTGCCTGCAGAGTTAAGTCTGGACCTGGTAGCCTGGCTCACCTTGGTCTGACCTCAGCCTACCTTTCCAGCCTCATTGCTGACTCATACTCCTGGCAGCAGGCCCCACTCTCACCTCAGTACGTTGCTTATGCATCTGCACTACCTCCTGCTCCATTTCTGCTTTTAGAAATTCTGCCCAGATCATGTTTAAGACTTAGCTCAGGGGTCACCTTTTCATGAAGACATCTCTGATTAGCACTCCAGATGGGTAACTGACCCCTATCCCTTTGTTCCCGAACCATACCGAGAACATGTCCTAAAATGGGCCCTGTCACACTATCATACTTAAAGGCCATGTGTCTGTCTCTCTCTGACCCCAACACACACACACACACACACACACACACACACACACACACACACACACACATGGCTACAACTCAACTGTAAGCTCTTTGACAGAAGAGGCTGTGACTCATTCATCTTTGAATTCCTACTCATCTTGAATTTCTAGACAGCATAGTGTCTAAAATATAGTAGGTGCTCAGTGAATGTGTATGGAATGCATAAATGAAGGAATTCAAGGTAGAGAGAAGATGAGGAAAAGGGAAGAAGGCCCTGGAATAGGTTGTAATTAGTTAGACAAAAATACATATTGATCATCTCTGTGTGTAGGGCACCCGCTCAGAACTGGGGTAGGAGTACAGAATTAACAATTCTATGAGAGAGCCTTGCCCCACAGCTCCAACACAAAGGTCGAGTTTGCTGTTCTTTAACACCAGATTTCAAGAGCAAACAAATGACCCTCTGTTGCTTGAGCTGTTTCCTTTCATGATGTTCAGGGTTCTGGCCCTGTTGTTCCAGCTTCCTTACCTACCCGTTTACTGGGAGTGAGGTCACTGGATGACATACTTATTCTGGCTCACTTCCCTCCCTTAGGCTCCATCTTTGACCTGTACCAGGGGTGAAGCCTCTACGAGAATGATTAGGGCTGAGAAGCATCCTTCTGGCTTAATCACCAAGACCTAGCACCCAAAGCCTTGATAAAATACAGGAAGACAGGCCCCCTTCATCATTCCTCCTTTGGGCTAAAGGATTCTGCTTGACCACTGGAATCTGCTCTGTTGCTAATTTGGGGGACTGTCGATGCTGTTCTGGTTTCCAAAGGAGGCTAACACTGAAACAAAAACAGAAACAAAAGCAGAAACTAGAGATAGGGCTCATAAAAGAGAAGCAGCCTTACTTCATCTTTGGCTCTGTAACTCACAGAAAAATTATAGGCTGAACTATCAGTCAGTAAGGGTTCCCAGGGCTTCAACTGCTCATAAATAACTTGATTAACAGCTCATGATTGAGACAGAATGAGAGCAGGTGTACATTTGGGGGCTTTGTATCTGGCTAAAGATACAGGCCTGACAAAACACCTGTCACCCCTCCTTGATGGCTCTCTCCTTCCTCCAGGGATGTCCCTGAGATGAAGTAAATTGTGGCACAGCTGTATCTTTTGTCCAAGCAACTGCTTCTACAGTGTAGAGCTATTAGAGCAAATAGAAAATCTAAAGAAGAAAATATAAATGAATGACTATCCTACCTGAGATAACCATTATCACACTTTTGTTGTTTCCATTGTCTCTTTTAAATGCATTTTCTATATTTGAGACCCTGCTCTAAATATAATTTGATGTTCTGTTCTTTTTTTCTGCATATTATCCTTGGATGGACCTCTGTGGGGAAAGCATAGACAGCTCACTCAGGTGGGGGCCGCCCACTGTTGGTGGGGTCTGGCCTGAGGATGGGGCAAGCAGACATCATCTGATTCTGCCCCCCACACCACCACACTTTGATTTGAAGCCTGAGACAGCAGGCTCTTGGGTTAAATCTGCTTCAAGTACGTGAAATTTTCAGTACGTTCTCCCAATCCTTTACTTATTATATACTTACCACTGCTCTTGGCAGTACAGCTTTTAAAGATTTTTTGGCATCATGCACTTTATATTTGCATTTCTTTTCTTTAAAGCATTTTCTTAATGAAACAATTTATTCTTCAATATTAAAGGCTTCCAGATTGAAAACATTTCCAGTTTCCAGTACAGGGTGCCTAGAGTCGCCAGTATTTGTTTGTTTATATTTACTTATTTTAGTGTCTCACTTTAATTTAGATTTTTTAAGAAATTATAATTCATTGACAGTGGTATTGAAGATATGGGGGATGGGGAAGATTAACAAATTGAAAAGGTAGCACAAGGGAAGGAAAGAGGAACAAAACTTAGATATGAAACAGGTATCTGTTTTAAAGTCACACCTCATAGATTTCTCCTGGAAGACCAGGTCAGAGAGAAGTAGAAATGTGATATTATCTGTGTGCTTTAAAAAGACCTACATTCAGCAGAATTCATGTGCATGCATGCCTATGTGCCTGCAATGAAATCATGTTTTAAAGAGGATTCAGCTGCATTATATTTATAACTATGTGGTTGCTACCAGCTACCAGCCTGTCTCCTTGCGGTGGTTCACTTCTCTTTTTCTCCATGTCCTAATTCTGTTCTAAAAGGTGTAGCTTTGGCCAAGCCACCCATCAGTCTGCAGCCTCTCCCCATCATACAGAATTCCAGCTGTGGCTTCCTGGGAATCCTGATCTGGTCCCACACAGGCCTATGTTTTGATGTTTTGTCTCTGGCTGCAGCAGAAAGTTTGAAGTTTTAGGGATGCAGACCCTTCCCTTGGCAGTGAAAAATTCATCTCTGCAAGGGTCCTGTCCTACTTGGCCAGGATAAATGGACAACTGGAGTTTAACTCGATCTGAATCCGAGGCTCATTTGCAAACATCAACTCAACAGCTTCCTGGGAAAACAAAAAAAGTGATTAAGTAGTGCTTCTTAAACATTAGTGAGCTTCAGAAGAATGTGAGGAAGGCAGTTAAAATGCAGATTTCTAGGTCCCACCCAGAGTTTCTGATGTCATAGTTTTTTTTTTCTTTAATTAATTTATTTTTTCATTTATTTATTGGTTAAGTTGGGTCTTTGCTGCTGCACAGGCTTTCTCTAGTTGCTGTGAGCTGGGGCTACTCTTCATTGCAGTGTGTGGGCTTCTCACTGCAGTGGCTTCTCTTGTTGTGGAGTACAGGTTCTAGGCATGTGGGCTTCAGTAGTTGCGGCACATGGGCTCAGTAGTTGTGTCTCGAGGGCTCTAGACCACAGGCTCCATATTTGTGGTGCTCGGGCTTAGTCGCTCCACGGCATGTGAGATCTTCCCAGACCAGGGATTGAAGCCATGTCCCCTGCACTGGCAGGTGGATTCTTAACCACTGCACTACCAGGGAAGTCCCTCTGATCTCATGGTTTTTAGTAGAGACTGGGAATCTCCATTTAAGCAAACACTTTTATGTGATTCTGATGTCGAAGTTCAAAAACCACACTTGGAAGAGTACTAGGGTTCTGGTATCATATCCTGCTACCACCACCAATACAGTAAAATAATACCACTGTCCCACCCTCCTCCCACCTCCAACCTTTAGGCTGCATGTTTTGAATCATCAGGTGTACCCTTAAATTTCCTCTTAACCCTCCATTACCTTGGTAACAACATGTACATTGGGCAGTGGTACACACCATGATTTAGTCCAGTTTAGCATCTCCTTAGGGATGGCCCAGGTCCCACCCACTCAGAAAGATGCTAACCAACTATACCTCTTTAACGAGAAGACAGACACACAGGGTGCTATGCAGAAAACAAATTCCCTGGATGGTGGACAAGGCCCCTGCATTCTATGATTCACTCTGGTACAAGCTCTTCCCCAAGTGCCCTGACTCCTTGCTGATGTACAAACTCCAAGCACACATTCAAAGCTCGCTTCTGTGGGCTTTCACTTTCTACTTCCCATGCACACTCAGGTTCCCTTCGCTTAGTCCATCCCCCACTTACAATTTCTCAGTTCTTATGTCCAAGTTTTGTATCAAATACCATCACTATGTATGCTTAGATACTAAACACTATTCAAACTCTTTTATGCTCTGTGTGTATCGGCACACCCTCACACACACACAGACAGAAAATGTGTGTAAATAATTTGTAGACAATACAAATACATCATCATATCGACCCTCTGGTCTAGAGGTCGGTTTTAAAGTGCAAAGGGCACGTGTTTTGGAGCCAAAAGATCTCAGTTCAAATCCTTCCTTTGCCACTTGCTAGCTGCCTGATCTTAAGAAGTTAATTAAATGCTCTGGGCCTGAGTTTCCTCATTAGGATTAACTGAGAAAGCTTGTGAAACATCTAGGACTGTGTCTAGAACCTGAGAGAAAACCCACAAATGTTAGGTATCTCCTTTATTTAGATTTTCTTCCTCCCTCCCTTCATCCCTTCCTTCCTCTTTCCCTCCCTCCCTTAACTTTTGTATTTGAAAGAAAATAATCCTCCAAATTTCTCTCACCCAGCGTATTAGTCAGGGTTCTTTTTTTTTTAAAGAACTTTTATTGAGATATAATTGACATACAATAAACTGCATATATTTAAAGTGTACAATTTGATATATTTTTCTTATTAGTAATGTATATATGGCAATCCCAATCTCCTATCTCATCCCACCCCCCCACCCCCGCTTCCCCCTTTGGTGTCCATATGTTTGTTCTCTACATCGGTGTCTCTATTTCTGCCTTGCAAAACACATGCCCTTTGCACTTTAAACCGATCTGTACCATTTTTCTAGATTCCGCATATATGCGTTAATATACGATACTTGTTTTTCTCTTTCTGACTTAACTTCACTCTGTATGACAGTCTCTAGGTCCATCCATGTCTCTACAAATGTCTCAACAGTCAGGGTTCTTAATTGCAAGCTTCAGAAATCATCTCTGGCCAAAATAAGCAAAGAGGGAATTTATGAGAGGATACTAGGTGGCTCAGAGAATTGCCAGGAAGGCTAAAGAGCCAGGTATAGAAAATGAGCTGGAACCCAGAGAGGCTACACAACCAAGAGCACAGCCAAGATCACACCCCAGGGTAGTCTGACCACCTGACCTCTGCCACAGCTGGCCTGTGAACACTGGATGCCGGCTGCCCCCCCTCAGCGGCAAAACCGATTCTGCCCTGACTCTGCTTCTTGCCTCAGGGCACTCCCGATTCAGAAAGCTCTCAGCGAGAGGGTCCCTGGGTGGGGAGACTGCTCTAGCCTTTTTGGCTTCCATAGTTGGAACTCCTTGAAAATAAGAAGGGAACTGAGATGTCAGGAAGCCATGAAAGACCAGTCACTTCTCACCATTTCTGATGTTCACATCTCATCCCCGTTTCACATATACGGACATTCCTTCCTAAGTGTGTAGAGTCTCTCCAGGACTCTCCTCAAGCCTAGAACCACTATGCTTTTAGAGGAATTTTATACCTTTCTGCCCTGTCTCCTTTCTTTCCTCTGCCCAGAATTCCCCCTGCCCTGTCCCCTTTCCACCACCAATTCCTCAACAGCACAAATCTTGTCCATTCTGCGGATACCAATTGAGACATTACCTCTTCACTGTGGACGTTGTCTACTCTGCCCAACTCTCCAACCCACCCCCCCAAACTGCTCCTTCCTTCGTGTTCTGAGGGCACTTTCTCCATACCTCCATCTTCTCATTTGCTCTGTTTCACTGCCAGTATGTGTTAAGTGTTTAATGGTCCTACCTTCCTCCCTCTCCTGGACCCAAAATGAGGCTCTTTAATGACAGGAAGTCTGTCCTCCTCATCTTTGTAGCCTTGCTTCTTAGCACCTAGTAGACGCTTAATATATGTTTGTTAACATATACATTTCCCGGTTGTCTCAAAACACATACACTTAGAATCCTTTCCTATATACACAAGACAGATGCTTTTAAAAAATGAAGTCATCCACGTAAATGCGCCCTGCAGACAGTCAAGTGTTGTACAAATGCGCCTGATTTTAGCCAAAAGGCGAAGCCATTAAGTGGTGGACACATGTGAGCCCTATAATTGTTCGTTTCATATTTTTACATATTTTCTGTTACAGAGCCGCATGCCCTTATTTCATAATGTTTTCACAAGAGGAAGTTTCGACGCGGGATTTTCACCTACCTTTTCCAGTTGTGCGGAGCCCCTCGGCTCCTTGCACCGCCCAAAAGGGAACGGGACGGAGGGGCAGGTGGGTACAGCGAAAGCGCACACACTTGCCAAGGAGTTCTGCCAAGTCCCCGCAGGTCCCCCTGTCCCGCTCTCCCAGGTCGGAACGGCCCTACCCACGTGCGTACCCAGCCGCCCCCGCCATGAGTCCCCAGCCCCGCTTCTGGCTCGGGTCCCGAACGCCGGCTTCGCCGGGAGCCGCCGCGCCGGCCGCCTCCCCCGCGCGCCCTCTCGCCCGCGCACTTTGTCACTCGCCGCTGACCTCCGGGCCGCCGGGGCGTGCACGTGACCAAGAAACTTTGGAAGCCCCGGGGCGGCGGGCGGCGGGCGGCGGGCGGGGAGCCGGCGGCCGAGCTCCCCCGCGCGGCGCGCTCTGCGGCGGGAAGGCGCTGGGCGGGCGGGCCGCGCTGCCTGGGCGTGCGGGTGCGCCAGCCGCCGGGGAAGGCGCCGCGGAGCGCCGCGCGGACCCCGGGAGCCCGCGGCAGCGCGCGTGCCGCCGGCGGCGCGGTCAGCCCGGGGCCCCGCCTGCGCGGCCGGGCCGGCGGGCGGCGGCGCCCAGGGACGCCGGGGGCCCGTTCGCGCCCGCCGCCTCGGCTCCGCCGCCGCTCGGTTACCTAGACCCTCCCGTCCCTGCCGCTTCCCGCTTCCCTCACTCCCGAATCTGGATGGGACGCTGGGGAAAATGGACAGGGTCGTGCTGGCGTGGGCTGCTCTCTTCTGGCTAACAGGTAAGAGGCATTTTCTACGGAGACGGGTAACTTTATCTGTATTCCGGTACTGGTCCTGTTCTCACCCTACCCCACCCCACCCCCAGGTCCCCCCGATTGTGTTCAAAGCTGCTTAGCAGGCTGGTGGTAAGTGGGGGAGGGGTGTGTGTGTGTGTGTGTGTGTGTGTGTGTGTGTGTGTGTGTGTGTGTTAGAATGATGGGGGAGGCGGGGAGAAGCCCGATATCAAGTGAGCCGGATCGAGATGCAGGTGTTTTGACTCATTCGAGATATTGTTCTTCCTAATGTGCATTTCTCCTTCCATACAACGGTTCTTCCTCGGTCTTATCCTGAGTTTGTAATGCTGTGAGTCCTGGGAAAAGCCTGGTTGGGGGAAGAAAAAAGCAAGCAAGCCCGGAGGAGACCGATTAATTAAGAGAACTGGCTTTCTGGAGGTTGGAGGTTGAGTGTCTTCCTTAATTCCTTCCCCAGAGAAGCCGGGAGGCACAAGGACAGTCTTCTGTGGCTCCCAGGTGTGTATAGGAGCGGGGATGAGGAAGGAGATGGGGATGGAGGCTTGACTGGTTGTGGAGTTGAGGGCCCTGCTCTCTCTCATTTGGTACCATTTGGGGAGTGGTCCCATAGAGGGGAAGAGCCTTCCTCTCCCGATAAACAGGGGAGAATACCCCCTAATAAAGATAATTTGCAGATATTCAGAAGGTAGGGTCTCTCCTTAGCCTTAGAGTTACTTCCTCTAGCTGGGACCTCCGCGTTTCCCCTTCCCTTTTGGTGAACTTTCTCCCCACCCTCCTGGGGTCTGGAAAGGCTCTAGTTGGTAACACGTGTTCCCACAGAATGATCTGTGAGGTTGAGAGATAGGTGGCCAGGCAGAGGGGACAGCCCTGAGAGATTCACAGAGCAGCCCTGCCTGGGGTGGCGGTGGAGGGGTTAGGAAGGATTGGGTAGTCTGGACTGGGTCTGAGACAACAATTCAAAGCAAGGTGGAAACCAAGTGATGGAGGAGGGGAACAAGGGAGCAGAAAGGTGGTGAGGACAAGATGGGCCAGTGAAGGGCAGGAGAGAAAATGGAAAATAGCACCAAAACAAAGTTGTGTCCCCCACTGGGGACACTGAAGACTGGGAAAAATCAAGTCAGTAGGAAAAGAGGAACAAGATTAAAATACCTAAGGCAAGTGATTGAAAGAGGGTAAAATACATTTAAGAAGAAAGACAAAACCACTATTTCCCTTAGCTTCAGAATAAGATTATAGGTTGCCTCAGTTTTTTCTTCCTATTCCTAATGAAGGGTCCCTAACGCTGGCTCTTGCCCCTTGCTGGGTTTAGGCTGGGGGTGGGGCGGTGGGTTGCTTAGCAGAGTTAGCCTCTTCTCTTGGCTGCTCTGAGTTCATCCCTCCCACATTATTCAAATATGAATCATCTCTAATTTCAGGGTTTGGCTGATCCATGCCTCCCCACTCTCCTGGCCTCCCAGTGCCTTCCATTTCCACCCTCACTGATTCTGAACATCCTTAATTTGCCTCTACCTCTCAGTTATCATATTTGAGGGGTACTTTGGCCTTGAACCTCTATCACCACCTACCTGAAGCCAGCTAGGCATCTGGGGAGGGGTCCCCAAGTCAGAGGTGCTCTTCCAGATACCCTGGGTATACCCGAGCAAAGCTCTCTAGGGACTTGCAGGGCATGGGGCAGAAGGGGAACACATAGCCCTTGCTAAATGGCTGACAGCTTTTCATGAAATGGTCCCTGGAAGGGACCATCTAGGTCAGTCCTCTCAGTTTATATTACAAACAGAGGCCCGGAGAGGCAATTGTGCACACAGCAAGTTTGTGTTGGAGCAGGCACTAGAACCCAGTTCTCCCAAACCCCAGGCCAGTCCTGTTTGTACTCTCCTGAGTGCTCTCTCTGGGTTTTGTGTTTTGTGTGTGGTGGGGGTGGGGGGGGGGTGTATTTCTTTTTTGTCTTGAGGGGAGGTGCCGCTTCATCTGGTCTGTGCCTTCTCCCATCTGCACCTGGAGAGGTTGCTCCCACCTGGAAGCAGGCAACAGGTTAGTAATCAGGGCCATCCCAGCAGTCAGAGGGCTGGCACTTCTGGGCTCTGCAAGTGAGGCTGGCTCCAGAGATCCCCTTGATCACCCACTGGCATCCCCCAGCTTCCACTTCCCCCTCATCCCACTGTGGACAAGCCCCTCAGCCTCAGCAAAGTGGAGGAGCTAACAATGGTGGCCGGGGAGGGGGAGGGAGGAGAGACGAGCAGTCAAGGATGAGATGGATTCAGACTCATCGTTCGCAGAGCAACCAGGAGAGGAAAGGTAAGACATTTTAGTCCAGCCCAATCAATGAATTCTCTGTTGAGGGGGTGGTGGAAAGGGAGGGAGAAAGGAAAGGACAGATTAAAAATGAGTCATAGAGCCAGGAAAAAAACACATTCATTCTCCCTCTCTCTCTCCTCCCCCTTCTCTCTTTTTCTCCTTCTCTCCTCCCATTTTCCCCCCACCTCCCCTAGTTCTCTCTTTTAATGCAGGATGAGCAGTTTCCAATCAACACTTCAGGTTTTTATCCTCAGGCTCTAGCAGCTCCTTCCTTGTCTTTCATTGCAAAAATTCTGTATCTCTTTCTGCTGTATATTTAGCCTCATGATTTCTCATTGTCAGTGTGACGCCGCTTCCTGTAATAGATTATTCTTGTTGTTGTTGTCGTCCTTGTTGTTTTGCACAAAACAAAATGCTTACCAGCTGCTATTTTAGCAACAGGTGCCATCTAGCAATAGGACTTGAGGAGGGTTCACTCTGTCTTTGTTGCTGAATATGGATGGCATTTCAGCCCCTCCTGGCAGCAGAGGCTGTGAGAAACGCCGGAGCTGTGGCGACAGTGTGGGAGAGCACATTCTCTTTGGGGTCTCTCGGTACTGAAGAGTGCTTGTTCTGTTAGCATTGCTTTTGGTACCTTTTTGGTTGTAGTCATTCATTATTCATCCTTTCTCCAAGCATGCATTAAATTCCTGTGGTTTCTAAGTATTCTGATAGGTACTGAGAATCAAGAGAGAAAAGACGTAGGCCTTGCCCTCAAAAAGTTGTCAGTCTAGTCAGTGACTCAAATGAGTTTTCAGGTAATTTTGATATGGAGGTAAAATGTCCTATAAGAAGAGCCATGAGAGCCACATACCTGCCCCAAGCCTGGTGTGGGCGTGGAGCAGCTCGGAAACAAACTCCCAGAAAAGGTGATGGCTCAGGGACGACACGTACTCATGCGCAGTCAGCTGCTGCGTTTCTGTGCTGGGGTTAGTAAGACAGCCCTGCCGTCCGTGAGCTTACGGTTTGGTGGTGAAGACACCAGTGATGGAACAGTGATCGCACAGTTGCGGAGTACCCTGTACAAAGGCCATCATGGAGATCTGCACTAAGTGTTGTGGGTGCCTCAAGGTGGCTTCTAACCCAGCCTGCAGCAGCAAGGGTTACTGGTTTGGTTTGCATTCAGGTAGATGCCTGGTGACCATGAGAGGATGGGCTTGGGTGTGGAGGGTTAAAGTGTAATTAGCTTTGCAGAAGAGTTGCTTTTACAGATTTGTGACACCTCAGTTTCCATTATCTCCTTTCCGATCCTGTATACCTTTCAGTTTTTCTCCATCCTCTGTTCTACTTTCCTCCATGGAAGAGACCTTTTTCATCCCAGGGCATCTTCTTTCAGCACTTTGTCACAGCTCTCTCTGCTTCCCACCATCCTCAGCCTGGATGCTTCTCTCTGGACTGGGAGAGGGGGCTTATTTCAGTATCCCCATCATGCTTTAGATTTTAGACTCACATGATTCTGCTGAGTGTCTAGTTTATACAGACTTGGGTATTAGTTCTAGTAGTCCTACTGCGATACTATGTTAGTACCATGTCTTAGCGCAAGTACCTAGTGCTTAGTACAGTGTTAGTAGTATTACTACCAGGACTTGGTTAGTGGGAAGAACCCTGATCTGGGATTTAAGGATTGGATTCCAGTCCAATCTTCTCCACAAATTAATTGTATATCCATGGGATCTGGGTCTTATAATCTGTTTTTTTTTTCCTTTTGGCATCTAGTTTTATTTTATTTTTTTCATTGAGCTATAATTGACATAACATGATATTAGTTTCAGATGTACAACATGATTTTATATTTGTATATATTGTGAAGTGATCACCACAATAAGTCTAGTTAACATCCATCACCATATATATTACAATTTTTTTCTTGTGATAACTTTCAACATTTATTCTGTTAGCAACTTTCAAATATGCCACACAGTATTATTAACTATAGTCACTATGCTGTACATTATATCCTCAGGATTTATTTATTTTATAACTGGAAGTTTGTACCCTTTGACCCCCTCACCACTCACCCCCCACCTCTGGCAACCACCTATCTGTTCTCTGTATCTATGAGCTCAGTTTTTTGTTTTTGTTTTTGAAGATTACACATATAAGTGAGGTCATACAGTATTTGTCTTTCTGACTTAGTTAACATAGTGACCTCAGAGTCCATCCATGTTGTCGCAAATGGCAAGATTTCATTCTTTTTTATGACTGAATAATATTCCATTGTATGTGCATGTATGTAAATATAAATTATATATATACACACACTATATAAGTATATTTGTGGCATCTTCTTTATCCATTCATGAAGTGAAGGACACTTAGGTTGTTTCCATATCTTGGCTATTGTAAATGAAGCTGCAGTAAACATGGGGTTGCATGTATTGTAATCTTTTGAATGAGGACACATCTTAGGTCACTTTCAGCTCTAAGATTCTATGGTTCTGAACTTTTCTCCATTAAATTTTGTTGAGCTGGAAATCAAACTTACAAAGCAATAGATCCTTAGTGAGGAGCCATGGAGGGAGCCCTAGTTGTCTTCAGCCTTTCCCTGACCACAAATGATTGGAATGAAGAACAGCAGCGGGGAAGGGAGCTGCTTCTCGTTAACATTTTCAGAGGAAGAAGTGGAGTAGCACCCAGTGCTTGGTGGAGAGGATAGGGTCCACTCAGAACAATTAAATGTGGTCATACTGGGGACTGCGGAAGCCAGGCAAGTGCTTTGGGCCAGGTGAGATGCATCCTACTCTAACCAACATGGCCCTAGAATGTCCCTTCTAGTTTCAACTTCTTGTTTCAGGACGCACTCACCTCTTCACTCCTTCCAACTATTTTAGCTCTTATACCAATTTTCTGCCAATCAGGAATCTAAAGAAAGGTATGATCTGATTGTTGCTCCTGCTTATTTAGATGCTGTAATGCTTTTCTATGTATTAAATGGCTTTCATGGACATTATCCCTTTTGATCCTTCTAAGTAAGTAACGCCGATATTACTACCTACCTATACATAAGAAGAACAAGGCTCAGAGGAAGTAAACGACTTGTCTAAGTCCATGGTATCTTATTGATTAAAATAATAAGAAATAGTGTCACTGACTTATATATGACTTGGTTGCTTCAAATGCCTGAATCCAAGAGAAACATTATTTCCTGGTTAAGGTGGGTCAAACTGGAAATCCCGATTTCAGGGAACATATATATTGTCTATTATGGGGCATTGGGTATTGAGGCTCAGAGTTCATAGAACTCGGGGAAGTATTTCAGAGAAAAGCGATAAAGAATAGCAGTTAGTATTTCTAATTAAATCCTAAGATCTACAGGAAAGGAGAGAATGAGGAGCGCTCCAGCGGGGCACGGGAGAGCAGTGGATGTGACCCCGTGACAGCAGAGACCGCTGGCGTGTCAGAGCTCATCTGGGACTAGGGACTGGTGCCATGTACCAGGAACCTCACAGGATGTAACTGGGGCATGTGTAGGCTTAGAATCTTAGTCTTCAAGATAGCTTCTGGCTTTCTGAGAAAGAAAGAAGGCTTTTTGGATGACTACAGTTCTTTATAGGCCAAGAAACAAGGAAGAACTCAGAAGAACATGCTGTTTCCCTGTTATCCTGCAGCGGCTGGAGCCCTGTGGGAAGCGGTGCTGTAAATTAGGAGGAGAACCTTCACATTCAGCTGGGATCCTGCATTGTCACTGCTCCCCTGCCCTTGGCCACCAGGGGGCAGTTGGGGGAGAGGGATGAGGCTCAACCTGACCTGGATTTGAATCCTAACAATAGTTTACCTTGTTTTCTTTAGCTTTAAAATGGGGAAGCTCATTTACCTTCTAGGGTTGTTGTGATAATTAAAATGAAATTACGTATAACTCCTAGCACAGTATTTGGCACATAGGGAGCTCTCAATAGTTATGACGAACCCCAAATAGGAATATTAGTCAGCATTTTGATGTGGCCACAAGCAACCCCATAATCTCAACAGCTCACAACACCAAATATTTAGTTGCTCATGTTATATGAGAGCTGTAGTCGGTTGCAGGTCAACTGTGAATTGGCTAGAATTGGTGGACTTGGTTCAGTTCCAAATGTCTTCCTATACTAAGACCCAGGATGAAGGAGCAGCCACTATCTAGGCCTGCTGTTTTCGTGGTGGAGGACTCACAGTGGGTAGGGGGAGGGCACAGAGCCAAACCACACAAATGCCTTTTAAGCTTCTGCTTGGACAAGTCTTATGGCACGTGGACTCACATTCGATTGGCCAACACATGTCACATGGCCAAGCCTATAGTCACTGGAGTAGTAAGTGTACTCTGCCTACAGGGAACAATCTAAGAGTGAGGAGAGAAAACTAACTGGGAACAAATAATACCGTCTATCGACTGGGTTAAATCATTCACAAATATGTTAAGAACCTACTATGTAGCAGACTTTTTAAAAGCCTGCAGGAGAGAGCTTGTTATTAATGGCACAGACAGATGACTAAATAGGAAATTCTCAGGCAAGGTGATGTGATTCTCTAGGGTACTATGACTGCAGTAAGTGTGAGAGAAGCTTCTACAGGAAGTGATAGCTGAGGAAGTCTGGAAGGATAAGTGGGAGTTACTAGGGAAAGAGTGGGATGGAGGGAAGGGAAATTTACAGAAGAAACAGCATGTGTAAAAGCCAAGAATCAAAAGAGGACATGATGCTTTTCAAAAAGTACAAATATTTTAGTGTGGTTGCAGAATTTCGTGCTGCAGGAGGAATGGAAGAGAGTGGCCCCATCTGAAATGAGCCCTTGTACTTCTGAATGCTTAGAGGGAGTCTTTAAAGGATGAGGTCAAAGGAGTGCTGTGCATTTTGGAAATGTCATTTGGACCTCAGTTTGAGGGTAGATTAGACATAGGCAGACTTGCAGCAAAAACCAGCTAGAAGACACTGATAGAGAGGCAAGATATGATGCGATCCTGAACTCCTGTGGTGAAGTAGGGATGAGAGAAGTGGACAGAGTGACCAGAGGTGGAGGAAGTAGTCCCAGCTTGGTTGGATGCGGAGGTTGAAAGAAAGGAATGTCAAAGATACCTCCTCCAGGTTCCTGGCTTGGGATTGCTGGGGGTGCCATTTGTGGGCATGAACTAATATAGGAAGAGAAATGTATAAAGGAGGGAGAGACCGGTTCAGTTTTTTGCATTATATTAGAGAATAGCCTAAGATGCTATAACAAAGAGACCTTAAAATATAGTAACTCACACAAAATAGTTTTTTTTCCTGTCTCCTGTAACAGTAGAGATCTAGTGGGACTGAATCTACCATTCCCAACATGTGGCTCCCAAGACTGCTCCAGTGATAGTTACTTTTCAGCCAGTAGAAGCAAGGAAAGCAGAGGCTCAGGGCAAGTAGTTTGTTTTTAGAGAGGTTACACAGAAATTACATCACTTCTCCTCACTGAATCTAGTCCCATGACCACAATTAGCTGCAAGGGAGGCTAGGAAATGTAGTATGTGGCTGGCTTGGCTGGCCAGATTAAAACCTGGGAAGTTCTGTTACTAAAAGAGGTGGACAGTTAGCATCTCCATGTATAGAATGATGAGTTTGGGGTGCTTGTGTAACATCCAGATGGAGACTGAAATGATATATTTGGGTCTGGAGCTTGGGTGAGAGATCTAAACTGGAAATACAGGTAACAAGTTGATAAGAGTGGAGAAGAGCTTTCTTACAGGAGCTTTCTCTGTGCAAATCGCTGGTCCATCCTAGAAGTCTGACCCACCTGAATGAATCAGGACAGCTTTCAAAGAACCTCGGCCCTGCAGCGTAGAGACTGACCTCTTTTAGTACTGCCTTCGTCGCATTGGAACAGCATGTAAGCCAGCTAGACATTACCCATGCGCTCATTTCAGATCTCTAGAAGATGGGGCAAATCAGACAGAAAGAAGATATGCTTCTGGCTTTCATCTGCACAGTGGTAGCAGAGAATGGGAAAGCATGGCTCCGTGGGACACATAGAACATATGCTTACTAAATGGCAAGCTCTGTGTGCACAAGTACCAGAGTTATTGGCAGCAAATAATAACTAGGCCATGAGCAATGCCTACCAGAGCAAGGGCAGCACCAGTGTTTGCTTTAGTCGCATGGAAAGAAGGGAGATATTGATGTCTTTTAGGACTCTTGGAGAGAAAACATGCAAGAATGTTGTCATGTTTTTAAAATCTCAAAATAGTTCATCTGCTCACCCTAACCCTAAAATGGATCAAACCATCAGGTACTATGGTAGCAAACAAAAGAAACTGATTCTGTCCAGTTTAAGCAGGAAAGAAATGTATTGAAAGGAAATTGATTAACTTACAGGACCAATAGGCAAGCCAGAGAACTAGGCTTAGAAAATAGGCAAACACCAAGGGAATGTCAACTATTCTTGGTAAAGACTTTTTAATTTTATTTTTTAACCCAACTATATCAAGAAGATGAATGGTTTCTAGTTCTGGAGGAAAAAAGGTTAAAGCTGTGTTTTGTCTTTAAAAATTGAGCCTGTGGGTCATTATTTCCCAAAATGCTTTGCTCTCATGCTGACAGTGCTAAGGGTTGGACACACTATGGACCAAACCTAGTGGAGATGCTCGGACCTTCCTTATTCATCTCTTACACTTAGAAAGCCTACCCATCAACTGTTCCTAAAACAGTGTCCTGGGAAATTGGGACAGTATGTTAAAAATATGAAGACAAAAGATGAATTTCTTAAAGCTCTTCCTTAAAGGCAGGAAAAGGAAGATGTATATTGTCATACTGAATGAAGAAAAAACTTAGGAGTCTAAAAGCCAAGATATGCTGGTGAGTGGGCAATTCTGAGGTCAGATCACAATGCTGAGACTTCAAGAGTTAAGGGATGGGTGAGCTTGATACAAAATTTCTAAAGATGCTTTTCTGTAGTGATAATAATTTTGCAGGATCTTTAGCAGCAATCTTTGTTTCTCTAAAATGGGGCTGTGCTTATAGATCTGCCTCTCAAAGATGCTGGCAGGAATAGCTTACAACTAGTGGGGAAAAGGAACTTGCTTTGAAAAGAATGAAAGTGCTAAAATAAGAACAGCATTGCTGTAGATACTGTTTTTGTTATCCTTATAAGAACACAATCGTCATGTATAGAATCCTTTTCTTTACGTGAGAATTGGGGCAGGAACTTATTTTGCCATATGCAGTGAGGCACTGTCTGCACTTGGAGCTGATCCTCCCTGGCCTAGCGACTAGGTACCCCTGGTGACTAGCTGAGATGGGGGCTACTGCTTTGAGCTGTCACTCATCACTCTTTTAGGCAGCTTTCCTAGTTATTGGCCAGAATCCATTCTCTCCACTGAAGACCACCTGCTAAGAAAGGCCCTTCAGATTCACTCATTCATTTGTTCATTCATTCATTCATTCATTCATTCATTTTGTAAGCTTCAGCTCTATTTTATGGCCTTGCTGTCTACTGAGCAACCAATCCTGGTCCTTGCCCTCAGGAATTTTAGAGTTAGAAACCAGGTTTGTGTTGAATTTCTCAAGATCAGAGACTAGTCTCTTCAATCTATTTTCCTGGAATGTAACACTGTATTTTAAAACATGTTTTTGAACGAATTTGAATTAGTTAGCCAAGAGCAGTTTTTCTGAAGATCAGGGCACAATAAAAATGGAAGGAATGATCTGGTGGTCTAAGAATGATGACCCCCTCCTCTGCAAATGTAGAAAACCACCTATAATCTTCATTCTTCAATCTGTCATCTGGTGCTTCTTTTGGTCAGGAATCCTAATTTTTACAGATGTGTTCTATACAGTATGATCCCTTACTTCACTTCCCATCTGTTTCTGTCTTTTGCTTTCTTCTCTAAGCAGTCTTCTTCCAGTATTTTGGGATACTTGCTTTATTTTGTAGGATAAAACATGGATTCTTTCCATACCTCCACAAATGTCTTTATAAGGGCTTCAAAACACGTCCCTTATGGTGTCACTAGTGCCTGGACTCAGAGTCGCAGCCTCCCCATTGTGCCAACACGCGCTTGTTCATGTGTGTGCATGGACCACACTCAGTGCTTCTCTCTGTCTACCTCCCCGAAACTCCTCAGTGACACGCCCTGATGTTTCCCCAGGTGGGGGGAATAACATATTTACAGTCAAAGAATGGAAAACA
Source organism: Hippopotamus amphibius kiboko (assembly GCF_030028045.1). Taxonomy (NCBI): domain Eukaryota; kingdom Metazoa; phylum Chordata; class Mammalia; order Artiodactyla; family Hippopotamidae; genus Hippopotamus; species Hippopotamus amphibius. The sequence continues at coordinate 138,042,638 of NC_080188.1, read as the reverse complement.
TCTTAGTATGCCTGGAACGTGCACGGGGCCAAATCATGGAGAAGACCTTACATGCAATGTCAAGGCATTTGAGTTTTATCCTGGACGGAATGGGGAATCATTGGAAGCTTTAAAGCAGGGGGATGACACGATTGGATCTGTCTTTTAAAAAAATATTCTAAATAGAAAAAATGTGGAGAGTGTATTGGGTTGAAGTAAGGAGACCACTGAAACGGCTATTATAAAACCGAAAAGGTAATGAGGACTTGTGTAGAGTGATAGTAAGAGCTTTGGAGCCAGTCAGCCTGAGTTCAAATCTGACTGTCACTTGCTAACTCTGAGATGTTAGGCAAGGTGTATACATTCTTTGAGAATCAGTTTCTTCATCTGTAAAATGGGTGTAATGATAATACCTACTTTATAGGATTTTTTGAGAGAATTTATTAAGATACTACATGAATGTAGTTAACATCAACACAATTTCTAATATACAGTAAGTGTTTCATAATTATTACCTAGTAGAAGGAATAGAAACCTGATTTATTCCCACTGGGAATGACCGTGGGAATAGAGAAGGGTCAAGTTTGAGGGAGGTTTAGAATTAATGACCACTGAATGTGGTTAGAGCCAGGGAGGAAATGATCAAAGCTATGATTTCTATCTGGGGTGATAGGATGGGGGTATGCTGGCAAAAGAGCTAGGGAAGCAAGAAGGACTAGTTTGTAAGCAAGAGTTGAGGTGGGAAGAGAGAAGATGATGAATGTTTAATTTGAAGTATCTGTTAAACATGCAGATGAGGTTTCATGGAGTTGAGGGTCTGAAACATAACTGGTAGTTGGAACCATTGGGGGAATAAGATTTTTTAGATTGAATGCACAGGTGAACATTACAAAGAGACTGAAAAATTTTAATTTATTTACTTGCCATTCAAAAATATTCCGACTAGCCTCTATAGACTGCAGCATAAGAAGTACTAGGATTTTAGCATCTGACAGGTGGTGACATAGAAAAACAAAAGCTATAAGAGGTGGGACCCAAGCTCAGGACACTAACCTAGCCCCAGGGCAGATCTCTTGGGAATTGGAGTCAGAGGGAGGGAGTTTCCAGGTCAAATCTCAGTGTCCATAGGGGACTCTCAATCTTGGTTCTCATCCAGATTAGCTACTATCTCTGAGGGGCTTGATCTGGGGTAGGAGTAGGGGTCCCATGAGAGGTATTTTTTGAAGTTGGGTGGATAGCAACATTACAGTTTCAGATATGGGGCAGTCGGGTGAGGGTATGAGACAAAACCTAATCCTCAGGAGAAGGGGCTTGTATCAGGGCCCAGGCAAGCAGACTAGAACTCAGGGCAAAGCTTTGGTCCCAATGGATTGCAAATCAGGTGGAAACACAGTCTAACAACACGGGTTAAGGGAAAGACATGTGGCTCAGTGGGAATAGGGAACCCCACCCCTTGCCCAGAACCCAGGGTTAGGGCCAGAAGAGCAATTCTAGACCTCACCCTCCAGTGGGAATGGGGTTCCTAATAGGCTTGGCCAGGGCAGGCTTGGGACCTGGGTGGCGTTCATCCTACAGTTTGAATATTCTAGAGCTAACACAGGGATTGGCATCTTCAGTTTTCTCTCTAACTCTCCATTCTTATGGTCCTCAGAGATCCAATAAACTGACACGTCCTTGAAATTCCTAGTTCTGTCCTCTCCAGCTATCCAGATCTATGCTTAGCCTAAATTCCCAGGGTTCCCATTATACCTGCATATGTATACATGTCTGTGTATGTGCACATACACTCAGGGGTACCCCCCATTTCCATCTTCCAGGAGGTATATATGTGATCGTGCAGTGATGAGCACACCCAGTCACTGCTGAACACCTAATTACCTGACCTAGCGTTCTGCCTTATACACACTCAGCATCTGACACCTTGATATCTGTGCTCACCTAGCTCTAATTCATGGCTTCACAGAAGTCAACAGGCTATTCTTGACAGCAGCAGCAACTACATTTATTGAGTGCTTACTGTATACCAGTATTATCCTAAGTGCTTAGGATAAAATCTTATTTAACTGTCAAACAGCTCCATAAGACTGTTACTATTATTCCGGCTTTACCAGTAAGGAAACTGAAACTCATAAGAGTTGAGTAATTTGCCTTAAGTCATACAGCTAGGAAGTGGTAGGGCTTGGATGCTAAATTAGGACTCACTCTAAAATCCATGCCTTTAACTATCATGCTATAAAAAGGCAGATGCTTCTGGAAGTGTATTCTTCATTCTTTGGAACATGAGCTTATATGTACGTCATAGGAGCAGCTGTGAATTGACTAACCTCTATTAATAATTAAGGGAGTCCACAATTTTAAGAAATAATAATTAAGGGAGTCCAATGGCTTGGTCAAGTGGCTAATCTCATTAACAGAGAACAGAGCTGAGAAGGAGGTCATTCTTAGTAATCATCTAATGAAGAAAACCCCAAACTTCACTCTCTCAAAAAAGCCAGAAACAACCCTCCCCCCAGCACTTGTGCGCTGCACCTGCCTCCTTTGCTGGTTTGGTTTCATTTATCCTAGAAGGGCTAGGAAATGTGATTTCCCAAGTAGAACCTGAATAGTGAGCAGAGAAGAAAGGTGGCTGATCACCTACCCAGCATTGTACTGGGAACAATGCCTGTGGTTGGTTATCCAACCTCAGTCACTGCTAACTGAAGTCACTTCACCTCTCTGTCCCATTTTTGTTACCTGGAAGATTGGAGTGTACATAAGGATTTGAAGAATTACAAGGTTAAAAATTAATGCATTAGGGTACTGATGAACCTAGTGACAGGACAGGAATAAAGACGCAGATGTAGAGAACGGACTTGAGGACGTGGGGATGGGGGTGGGGCGGGAAGGGGAGGCTGGGATGAAGTGAGAGAGTAGCATTAACATATATACACTACCAAATGTAAAATAGATAGCTAATGGGAAGCTGCTGCATAGCACAGGGAGATCAGCTTGTTGCTTTGTGATGACCTAGAGGGGTGGGATGGGGAGGGTGGGAGGGAGGCTTAAGAGGGAGGGGATATGAGGATATATGTATACATATAGCTGATTCACTTCGTTGTATAGCAGAAACTAACACAACATCATAAAGCAGTTATACTCCAATAAATATGTATAAAAATATTAATGCAATAGAATTTAAGGAGAAACCATAAAAAAAAAAAGGTCTTTTCCTCAACATTTGGGAGTAGTGAAGGGAAGCAGTGGAGCGTGGGAACTGGGGTTCTTTTCTGAGCTTCCAGATGGGAATTATTTGCCCCTCCATGGGGCTGATGTACATAATCTGGCTGTAATCAAACTTATTGGTGGTGGATGGTCATTGAGATTCAAGAGCCTCAGATTGGGAGGTAAGGGAAAAGGCAGGAGAGGTGAGGGAGGATTCGCATTTGAGATCTGCCCTCTACTGGTCATGGTCAAGGTACTCTGTTATAGAGTCCACTCTACAGGCGTCCAGAGAGATGAGGTTTGTTAAGGGCTCTGCTGAATAAGGAATATGAGGCTCATTTTACAGGTGAGGATTGCTTAAAAGGCTTCATTAAGGTCTCACCATTAATACATGACCAGATGAGATGCAAAGCCCTATCTCTTTGATGCCAATGCTCTTTTACTATACTATGCTGTTTATAAGTCATTTAACCAGTTTCCTCTGCAAAGTCCTAGAAATTCCCATATTAATAGTCATTCATTTGCTCACCCATTCCTTCATTTATTCCACAGTATCTATCGAGCACTTAGGTTCAAAACACTAAGTCTCAAATACTCTGTTGCATTCACTTCCAATTCCATAGAATGCAGAAGCCTTTTCTTCATAACAGGAATTCATTTTCACAGTGCTTTCATAGAAGAGAGGCACTGGTCTGGAAATCAGAAGTGAGTACAAACATGGTATCTTGCCCTTGTCAAGAGAGCTTCTATAAAGAGACATTCATGAATAAGTGCATGTTTGAGCTTGTGAGAGTGAGTTTGCTTTGTGGGATGTCATTGTGACCATGCGTAGTAATGAAGGACAGTAGGCTCCCCATGGAAACTAGGCCTTTCTTGTGTGTCTCAAGTCCACCTGCAATTCTAGGGTGAAACTCTTTGCCTCAAGCTACCTGAAGCTGGCTTGGCAGGCTCCTGGATTCATCCCTGAACCTTTTTATCATGTCTTTCTATTCACATTCCTTTTTTTCTGCCTTTCATCATGATTCTACTTCTGCTTCTAACCTCAGATCAAGCTAGAAACTCTTAACTCTCCCATTCACCTGAAGAAGTTACGTTCTCTTTGCCTGGAATTTCTAGATCTTACCATTGAGTTCATAGAGGCCCTTTGCCTCTCAGACATTCCCCTGGGCTTTCATTCACTGAAATTTCCCTCTCTTTCTTGGACACCAAGCCTCAAATTGATCTTTTTAACCACTTAAACTTCTCATCTGCTTTCTAGCCTCCCCCCCACTCTTTTTTGGATTACCCTTCAAAGCTTTTGATCTTAGTCTACTGCTTTTGATCTGAAATTCTCCATTTTTCTCAAAGCCTTCTTTTCCCCTTAATCTCGCTCTCCTTTGCTTGGTCACCAGCTGGAAGGGAAGTCACTTCCTCCTGAAGTCATACTTCCTGGCTTCATTGTCCTCATTTATCAAATAGTTGTTGAGTGTCTATAGGCTTCACCAGCCAGGACAGCAAGATAAGACACATTCCTTACCTGACCCGACAAGTGTGGTGGAGGCGTGAAAATAAGTACTTGCAGAATTATTATAGTAAATGTCTAAAGGAGAATGCTGGGCATACTGATGGCACAAAGGAGGAAGTGACAAATGGACTGATTGGTCAGAAAAGCCTTGACAAGAAGCCTTTGAACTGGGCTTTGAAAGATGGACAAGAATTTCCCAGGAAGAGAAGTGAGGAAAAAGCATTTTGTAAACAAGAAACAACACATGCCAAGATCAAGAGGTGTGAAATAGCACATCCCACTTGAGAAAACTGTTAGTTTGGTATCCTCTGAGGTTGGTGCTCAAATAGGGGTGCTGTAAGAAGTGAGGCTGAGGAGGATTTAGATGATGGAACACCTTAAAATGCCTTGTCAAGAACTTTGGGTTTTATCCTGAAGGCCATAGAGGATAAGTGAAGGGTTTTAAGAAAGAGAACCATAACAGTCAGATTTAGAAAGATAACCTGAACTTATAGCAAGGAAAATGGACTGCATGTGGGCAGCTCCAGGCAGGGAGACAGACAAGAGATTATGGCAAAATTATAAGCAAGAAATGAGGAGGGCATACACAAAAGCAATGGTAGTGGGATTAAAGAGGGGGAAGGAAATATTAAAGATGTTATGAGGTCCAGTTGACATGACTTTGTGACCAATTGGATATTGGGAGTGAGGGCAGATTTCTGGACAAGGCAACCAGGTAGATGTTGATGCTATTCATCATGGTGGAGAAAACAAGGGGAGGGACAGGTTAGGAAGATAAGGCGGAAAGGCACACCTGTGTGGTGTGAGATGAGGCCCAGGATACAGATACCGTTTGGACATGTTCATTCTGTTTTGCAGCCATGGCTGAAGGCCTTCAGGTCACCGTGCCTGACAAGAAGAAGGTGGCCATGCTCTTCCAGCCCACTGTGCTTCGCTGCCACTTCTCCACGTCCTCCCATCAGCCTGCAGTCGTGCAGTGGAAGTTCAAGTCCTACTGCCAGGATCGCATGGGGGAATCCTTGGGCATGTCCTCTCCCCGGGCCCAATCTCTCAGCAAAAGAAACCTGGAATGGGACCCCTACTTGGATTGCTTAGACAGCAGGAGAACTGTTCGAGTGGTAGCTTCCAAACAGGGCTCGACTGTGACCCTGGGAGATTTCTACAGGGGCAGAGAGATCACGATTGTTCATGGTAATAATGCCTCTGTTTTCAATCTAGGGAATGGGAGGGAGGTTGGTTCCATTCTTCTGGGTGCTAGAGGATGTCAGCCTCGCACCTTTTTAATCCCTCAAGACTTTGATTTTACGGGAGATGGGACCATCAAGAAACCTAGCAAATTGCTTTAATGGGATGGTGTGGAGAGGAAGGATGGAGGGTTGTAATATCAAGAGAAGACACAGAGATGAGCTTTGGAAATAGTGTTTCATGAGCCTGATCTCCAGTCTGAGAAATTTATTATCAGTACTGAATTGAAATGGGTTCTAATGGAAACTTTCTCAGTCAAATACCCTACACCTTTACACCAGCCCTTATTGCCCTTTCCTTAACTCAGAAAGCAGACTTCCCTAAGAAGTTCCTCTGCTGGGAGAAGGGATATATGTGTACAAGTTGCAGAGCCAGGTCAATGCCATGGCCCAAGCCCCAGGTGGTTTTGCATCAATTCCACCCTTTCTCCTGGTCCCTAAAGCACTGGACAAGAAAAGATCCAAAGACTGGTATGACCTATTTGATATTTTGAATTTTGAAGAACTCCTGTGAACCCAGCCTCATTTCCAGGAGTCCAGATTAATTCTGGAATTTACTTGGCTTTCAGGGGCCTTTGCAGGCCTGGTTGAAAGCAAGTCTTCTATTTCTGAAACCAGACTGAAACTAGACCAGTTTCTGGGGGTGCTGGAATTCTCTCACCATAGGGATGCTAATTTTTAATTATTGTTCTGCTGTTTGTTAGTTTTAAATAAAGCAAACATCTTGTCAGCCATCATCCAGGTAAAGAAATAGAACACTACAGACACCCAGAAGGGCCCCCACCCACCCTCCGTTGTTCAGGGTATTCCTTTCAGAGGGCAAAGTACAGGACCAGGTCCTTCTCTTTGTGATAACAGATGCAGATCTTCAAATTGGGAAGCTCATGTGGGGAGACAGTGGCCTCTATTACTGTATCATCACCACCCCTGACGACCTGGAGGGCAAGAACGAGGACTCGGTGGAATTGCTGGTGTTGGGTAAGTGAGGACCCTCGGCCACATTTTCACCGTAGACTGCTTGCACTGTTCCCTCTTCTGACTTTTCCTGCCTGCGTGTATCAGCAGGTTGCACACACAGGCTTTGTCTTTGGTGCACAGACAAATCGGTTTTAGAATATGTTCTTTATGAGCAGTAGCTGTATTTATTACATTCTCTTTCTTGGCGGCTATGGCCCTCTTTTTAGCATTGTCCTGAGTGTTTCCTCTGCTTTCTTAGTTTTTTCCCCTCCTTTCCACTTGCACCTTTAACCCTGATTTCTCTCTGCTCTTATTCTTTATGTATGCTAATGGTTAAGGAAAATGCGAGGAGACTTTGAAGCAGGGTAGAGACAGCTAAGAGAAAAGAATTCCCTGGTGTGTTAGGATCTTCCGAGACTTCGGGAATCTTTTCTCATTCAATTATCTCCACTTAAGGCAATCCTAAGGAAAGATGGCTGTAAACTTTTAATAGTAAAAGATGCCCAGTGAAAAGAACTGTGGGGGAGATGTACTAGTGTTTAATTGGAAGGCAAATTTCTTGAAACCTAAAAGTGTCTGAGTTATTCTCAAAGCAAATATAATCTAATCCTTATTAATATTAATTTCTTCATAAATGAAAACATTACTTTTGGCTACTTTCTCTTTTGTGGATTGGAGGAATGTCAGCAGGAGATGACTTCCTTGTATGAAACTGAAAATTGAGCACATATTTCGTGCTCTATAAATGTTGGTTGGACAAGAAAATTAGAATAAAACATACAGAAGTTAAGAAAAGAAACATTAATTGTAGGAGAAAAGGTAAATCATTGAAGCCATTTTTTCAAAAGAAATTACGATTTTTTTGTAGCTTCAAAGAAACTAGGTGATGACAGTTTGACGAAATATTTTAAGGTGCTTTCTTTTAGAGGCAAATGAGGTTGAAGGTTAATTTTTACCCTCTCTGGGAAACTCAGTGCCCAGGGATAAAATGGAATTTCCTACTTAGGACTTTTAGTTTTACTCTGTCATGACTTTGGCAAGTCAGCTGCAGTGCTGCCTTAATTTTATAGTTTACAAAATGGATTAAGGTAATATTTATTAATGATTAACCCTTTAATTAATAATAATTAGCACTTATTAGAGGGTTGACTTAATTCAAATACATATTTCTTGAGTCCAGTATATAAAGCAAAACTGCTGTGATTTGTAAAAGGATGGGAAATATGACATATATTCAAAAGGAAATAAAAATGTAAAAGGTTTATATTGACATTGTAAAAAACTACAGGGCAATCCAGTCAGATTTGAGATCTGCTGTGACTGTAAATCAGAAGGGAATAAAAAGATAAATTTCTGCCTAATGACACAATTCTAATGGCCAAATTTGAAGGAACAAGTGGCTCATTGAGCCTGCAATTAACTAATTGTGAACACAGTTATTTGGCCAGTGCAGCCATTTGCAGCAAAGTAATGGCCTGTACAGGAAAAGGAGGCCAGGTAAAAACCACTTTAAATAATTTGGTCCCAGTTCTGCAAATGTGAGGAAATAAATTGAGTGAAAGCCTTGTCATCTGAGGCTGTGCTGAAGTGTATGAAGGGCAGTCCTCTGATTGAAAGAAACAAAGCAACTTGGGCAAAGATGCTATCCTCAGGACCAAAAGGTGGGCGGAAGGAAGGCTCAGATAAAAATGGTCAACAATGATGGGAGAAACGATAACAGAAATCAGTGTTACCCTAAAAATAATCATAAAGGAAAGTGGGGAGGCTGCAAATCAGCTCATCACAGTGGAAGCAGCATATCTGTGAGATAAAGAGATACATACCAGGGTTCTTGGTGGGGGAGAAACACATAATTCTGCTATATGGATTCCACATTAGTTAGAAATGTTCAGAGCATGGTAAATACTTTTTAGGGCTGTACTAGCTGTGTTAGCTAATTGAAAGGGTTTGACATCTATGAGAATTTTCCGGGTGCAGAAAGTACTGTATTGACTTTCCAAACGCAATATTCTGAGTCTTCTTGATCTTGATACCCCTTTATGGAATTTTTAAAAATACTGTCACAGTTTTTTAAAATGCTAATTATTTGGTGGTTATATCCTGCAGGCCTATTTGTTAGGTACGCTTTTTATGTGAGATTGGGAGAGCAACCTGATTTCTGAAGTCAACCTCAAGGAGATAAAGGCTTCAGTGGGAGGATAACTGGGTCCACAGTTTGCTAATTACAACCTCCATGATCCACTGGTTGTCACTGAACTTAACATGAGGACTGGTTGGAGGAACTGGGAGGATTTGGTCTAGTGAAAGAGGACTTGGGAAAGGGAGCATGGGAAGTGTCTCCAGATATCTGAAGTGAAATTGTATAGAAGAGAGATTGGAAACTTACTCTCTCTGTGTGGCTAGGTAAAACTAGAACCAGGAGTGGAAGTAACGAAGGGAGGGAGCCCATCTCAGGATAAAAAAAGAACTCTTAACGATTGGAGAGACATCTAAAGATGTTCTATGTCCTTAAGAGGGTGGCAGATTTCTTATGAGTTATTGTATCAGGCATTTATGTATAGGAAAAGGTATTCAACTCAGTTATTTTTAAGCTCTATTTCAGTTTTAAAATTCTTGGTTTAAAAAGTAGATGAGTATGAGTGATGTGACTACCTTGACAAATGAGAAAATGATATCCTGGTCATTCAGTCCTCATGATCGAGATAAAAGGGGTTACAGGTTGGTTACAAGAACATACAGGATGGTGCTCACTCTCAAGGAAGCCAGAGGGAATAAACTGTGGCCTTTTGCAGTAGGTCAGGGTTAAAAGGACTAACTCCTCAAGAATGAGAAGAAACTATTGATAGAGGCTTGAAGGAGCTGAAACTTGAGCTGTTCTTGGAGGATGATCACAACATGGGGAATAGAAAACTGGCTGGAATTTCAGATGACCAATTAGTAAGGAAAGATAGTTACAGGGATAAATCAGAGGCAAAGTTAACAAGAATTTGGTTTTCTCTTTATACTCATATAGGTGAAGATGGAAAAGTTGTGGGAGCAAGATTATGAAATGTCTTATATGTCAGACTAAGAAGTCTGGACTTCATCTGACGACTTTGGGGAGCCAGTAAAGAAACCATAACAGAGGAGTGAAATTAGATCTCAAGGTCAAAACAGACAATGCATTAGAGAGGAGTGCTAGAACAGAGGGATCAGTTATGGGGCTGGTGCAGTAGCACGGGTGAAAGGGTGTGAGATTCTGAAGCAGAGTAATGAGTTGAGAACAGACAACCTGGAAACATTTCTAAGATGGAAGTGATGGATCTTGGTGACTAATGTATTTTAAAAAATGAGAGAGAGGGGTGAGTTAAAAGGACACCAGGGTTTCTAGCTAGCTGGGTAGCCAACTATTCCATCAACTGAAAGAGAGGCCACAGGTTGGAAAGCAGGTTGGACAGGCAGGAGAATGCATTTGGTTAAAAAAACAAATGAACTTATTTACAAAACAGAGATATAATCACAGATGTAGAAAACACGTGGAATATGAGAGGCCTATGGGACACTATGGTGGAGATGTCTCACTGACGATTAGAAATATAGGTCTGGAACTCAGTGGAGAAACAAGGATTAGAACAGATTTGAGAGTCATGAAAGATAGTCACAACCATGAAAGAATAGATGAGTGACCCAAGAAGATATACAGTGAAAAGGGCCAAGGACAGAACCTTATCAGTGTTACATTCTAGTAGGACTCCTGGGAGTAGTGACACTGGTACCGCAGGCGTGTTTGTCCTCATTTCCCTACAACACAGGATGCTTCTCACTGGAACATGAGCTCTTCAGAGGCAAGGACCAATGCTCATTTATCTTTCTCTCTGCAGTGCTTAGCAGAGCATCTAAAGAAGCTTGAGTAAATATTTTTTTAAAATGATAAATGGGCAGGATTTGTAACTAATATTACTTTGTACCTCTTAAATGTTAGTCAATGCTGAGTATATATTTGTTGACATGAAGTGTTAATACAATACATGTCTACAGTCTCAAGTGAGATATAATCTGGCTTAATCTCATTGGTCATGAGTCTTTATATGGGTATTTAAATTTTTGCTTGTGACAACCATCAGGGACTATGGTTGAAAGCAACAGAAGTAGACTTTGGCTGACGTAAGCAGGAAAGGAATGCATTGGAAGGCTATCAAAATTGAAAGAAAGGCTGGAAAATCAGTCCCCAAAAAGGATAATATGTTAGACTAACACTTACTAGCTTCTATAAAAACAACCCCCAAATCTCAGTGACTTGCCACAATAAAAGTTCATTACTTCTTCTTGTCATAGTCAGATGTGGGTTAGGAAGCTTACTTGGGGAGTCCCCTTCCACGTAGTGGTGGAGGGGTCTAGGCTTCTTCATTGTTTAGCTTGCTATGTTGGAGAACTTTGCTCCCAGCTGCACAGAAAGAAAAAGTGAGGAAGGTCACATGGGACTTTTTAGGGGTCAGGTCTGTCAGTGACATGGAATACTTCTCCTGTTATTTTGTTTGTGTCCAGGAAGAAATTAAAAATGTTTTGATGAACATAGCACCTTCCCTGCCCTGCCAGAGATGCTCCAGGATCTATGTAGCGAGAATTAACAGACAATGTCTTTGGGGCTCCATGGACGTAAAAAAAATAAACTCAACTCTTTTTTTCCGATCTTGCATTTTCTCTCAAGAATCAGTCTCAGGAGAGAGAGTCCAAGTGGCCCAGTAGGCAGGTGTACATTGCTTAGCCTCGGGGGATCAGAGGCTCTTGGTGGCTAGTCCATCACGATACGGGGAAGATGTGATTCCCCAAAGTAAACTGGGGCACTGTTACAAAAAAAGGAAGAATGGATGTGAGATGCCCCCAAAAGCAATATATATCCGCCAAAGCGATGCCATCACTACATCTACTAACATTAATGTACACTGATAATAATTTGAGGTCACAAAATGTTTCTATAACAATATTGTAATGTAGGAGAGCAGGCATTATTTTTCTTGTTTTCCAAATGAAGAAATTAATGTTCAGGTTTTGTAATTATTATCCCGGTGAAAAAAACAGTGTCATTGATCAAACCTAAGTGTTGCAATTCCCAGCCTCATCTCTTTCCACGATACCCCACGACCTGTCTATATTAAGAAGCTATAGAATGCTCCCTTGCATAAGTCATGTTTTAAAAAATGTTGTCGCTGCCTTAGGCCATAGGTAATGATTTTTACTTGTCCCAGATTTGCTTTAGTTTTTCATTTCATTTCTCAGTGAAACTGCCTATAACCATTGACCTAGGCCCTCACTTCAAAGACATAGTTGTTGTCTAGATTGCATGCCTTCCCACTGAGCATGACGCATCTTCTTTTCCCCATACACCTGAACTATCTACAAATCACTGCAGCTGATTCTTTCAGAGGTTTCAGAAATACCCACAGATGTGATTCAGAGAAATGGGAGGATAACTGCTGATTCAACATTAAACGCAAACACTATGCTGAACACTCTTTAATCTCTTGTTGATGATTCAGAAGGTAGTCATTCTGAAATAGGAAATGCACATGGCGTTTAGGGTGCTTAGAGATAACAGTGACAGGTACCTCAGAAATATTTAGACAGATGTTCGGGATTGTAGAGCCATACCAGCAGACAGTCACAGAAAGTGGAAGTGTCCAGAAATCTGCCACCCTGAGGTTAGACATTGGTCTAGGATCAGTGGCAGGAACAGTCTGTTTATAACCTGGAACCATGCCACTGTTTGGAGAGGAATAAAGTTCCCTCGGGCAGCTCCAGCTGGCAGGAAAAGGACTCCACCATTCAGGAAGACTTAAGTAGGGAAGTTGTTATTTTAAAATCTAAAAGCAGCTCGCCTTGTTCTTACTTCCTTCTATGCACAATGTAAGGGCCTGACCCCTTCTTTCTGATGTCTCATGTGGTAGCTTGTTTTTTAAGGGCCAAGTAGAAAAAGGAGGCAAAGGAGCTCCACGGAAATATGGCTGGATGAACACTTGTGCCTCTGGACCGAGAAAAGAATAACAGGACATGAGCCACGAGTGTTCAGAATTAAAGCTAAGGAAGACTTTCCTAATGGTAAATAACAATTTTTGGAAATTATGGTTGGTTGAGGGAGATTATAGGCTCCCTCCCTGATGAGCTTTCACATGGAACAGGTTCTCTTGTCCAAGACATTAGGATAAACAAGATGGCTTTAGCATCCTTTCTATAATTTTGACCTTATCTAAAAGATCCACAGGTTGCAGAATTAATTCTCTGCATAGGGTGATGCCCCAAATACTGCTGTCCTGTTTTGTTTTAATATTGTTTCTATTTTAGAAAAAATGATACATGTTTATTATGAAAATTTCCACTAAAACAGAAGAATACAGAAGAAGAAAATATCTTAAAAATCTCACCATCCAGAACTAATTATTGTGTTCTTCAGAACTCTTTTAATTGCAAGGGATACGTTCTTAAACTGGCTTAGAGGAACTTTTTGGCTCAGGTAACCTATAAGTCCAAGGGTATTCCTAGCTTCAAGCATGACTGGGTCTGGGTGTTCAGATTATGTTTTAAAGAATCTGTCTCCTCTGCATTAGCTTCATTCGGGCAGGCTGTCTCCAAACCTGGCCCCTAGCAGGTCTTTAACACCTTTGATCTCAGGACGATAAAGTGCCTCTCTCCATAGTGTCAGCAAAACTCCTGTTGTTGGGAGTAGGCTGTGCATTCCCAGTGGAGCTTAGGGTACCACCAGCCCTAAATGAACCATATGCATTGAAGGCGAAAGGTAAAGGAAAAGCTTCCTAAAGAGAAATTGGACATTTGTTTCCAAATGAAGAAGAAAAGAATGCCAGGCTGGCAAAAACACACACTGTTAATATTTTGTGGAATTCATCAATTTCTGCTTCTCTTTAGGCCAAATGCAATGCTATTCCAGGAGGCCAGAAATAGGCTTGCTCCCAGCAGGTCCTTGTGAGTAGGCGCTAAGTTGGAATTGATTCTTCCCTGCAAAGGTAATGCCACAGAATTACCTTTGTTTTCCTGTCATGCTTCTATTTTTCCTTCCATTTCCTATTATGACTTATCCAGAAGTACAGCATATATTACATAGACAAGAGATGGAGAAACAGGCATGCACTAATTTAAAAAAAAAAACACATTATTCACAATACTGTGCCTGAAAATGTTATTCTGGTCTAAAATCAACCTTTCTGCCCATTAGTATTAAAAAGCCATTAAGAACATAATAAGAAATCAGGGAATTCTTAGGAGGGGACATCTCGGAACTTGTGATCAGCTTTAGGGATTTTTGATGGAAGTCTGTTTCAATGGCTGTGCAGAAATACTCGGGCACTCACCCCCGTGTCAAGGCTGCCTCAATTTGAATCCCTTCCTACCTCCACCCCCAGGACATTAGTTCTGGCTATTTAGAAAGGCTACTTGTTGCCAAGACTCCCCCTCCCCCTTCTCTTCCTCTCTGCCAGGCCCAGCCCATGCTGCTAACCAAGGAGATTTGCCGATTAAAAGGGCTTCAGCTGAGAGAGTTCCCATGGCAACAGCCTCCTCGGAGGTCTTTGTTGCCTGCTAAAACTTTGATCTCTTGAGAGTGGCTGCTGCTGTTTCTCTGGAAGATTTACAAACAGAGGAAGCAGAGGAAAGAATTGGAAGAGAAGAAAGAAAAGTTTACTCCTGGCCAAAGGAAGAGAGGAATTAATTACAGAGCCACACTCTAGCCATAAATCTGGGGGTTACTCCTTTGGAACATCTTTCAATTAGGGCTGTGCCCACATTTTCATTTGTAGACTCGATTCTACTTCAGATATCTTGGCTACACATGAAAGCCTTCAAGTGGAGTTGATTCCTCTAGGAGGAAGGACCTATCCTGTCTACCTTCAGATTTTCAGAAGAGCCAAGATAACTGTACCTCCTCCCGTGAAAGGGCGGACACAAAGCTAATAATGGGAGAGAGCTTTTTAGGCCTCAGCCCGGTTGGCTTTTCTCCCAGCCCCTGCCCCTACTTCTGGCCTACTCTGCCCTGAGCTTACCTAGATGCCTCTGTTGGTCTTGGTTTTGAGAAGAACCAGAAAAATGTGTTCAAGGTATGGAGGAGGAGGCAGAAGAGTCAGCCAGGCATCAGCTAGAATCTGATTCTGGTTCATGGCTGTCAGTAATGAGCTTTCTACCATCTGAGGAGTGGAGTGGGGTTTGTGGTTGCTCCAGACTAGGGATCATGCCTTTTACCCTTTGCAAGAAGCCCCCTATGGCCTTCAGACCTCTTCCTGCATAATCACAACCTTGCTCTTTGATAGGCACCCTGGAATGGAGTCCGTTTTGCTTCAAGTGTGATTTGTATTTGAATTATGCTTTAACTTTTAACCAGTCTGTTTTGCGTACTATATCCCTAGCACAGTGAGGATACAAAATTTCAAAGTGAAACTGTTTTGTCCCTATAAAAAATACTGTCTTTTGGTAAAGATAAGTATTATTGTTTCTGAAGCAATGAGAGAACAATACAAGAAAAGATTAAAACTGTATTTGATATTAAGTATCTAGGCTACTGATTCTTAAGAGGGGCCTCTTTTGCCCCCCCCCAGGAGATACTTGGCAATGTCTGGAAACATTTTGGTTGTCACAGTTTGTGGGGTGCTGTGGCATCTAGTGGGTAGTGACCAAGGAGGCAGCTAAATATCCTACAATGCACAGGACGGCCCTCCTGCCCCCAACAAAGGATGATCTGGCCCCACATGTGAATAGTGCCAAGGTTGCAAAATCAGAGGTCAGTCTGGATGCTGGATAAGGTCCACTGTGAAGAGCATGGGTTCTGGGGTCACATATATGTGGATTCAGTGCAGCAATATAACCTTTGATAAGTCAGTGTTGCTGAGTCTCGGTTTCCTTATTTGTAAAAATGGGGAAGGGAAAATAAAAGTCACATGGAAGACCTATTATGAAGAGTAAATAGCACATAATACAAATTCAGTATATGTTAGTTCCCTTCTCCTACCTCTTCCCATCCCCCCCCCCCCCATCTCCTTGCCAGTGTGTCATCCCTAATCTGAGGGAACCCTCTTTAGGGAATTCTGTGTTCCAGGACTCCTCCTAGAGAGCCGATTTTCCTTTAGCCCGGTCCATAGGCAGAGGCTTTAATGAGCCATCTGTGAATTGGCAATCCTATTACTAATAGATTCATGTTTTCTCAGTGACATCTGTGCAGTGCCTTGTGAGTGGTGACCCTAATCAGCCCTGTGGGAATCTTCCTGCTAGTGGGTTTCAGGGCACTCTGTCCCAGCATGCAATCTTTTGGTTGCTATGTTTTGGTAGCTGTTGGAAGCCCCTGTTTCTCGGTTAATTAGAGGGTGTTTACCACCTAACCTGAATACGAGGATTAGGTCATACAGGCCATTCGATGAAGTCTGGAAGGGTTTGGGGAACACGTAGCACATAGGTTAGGATGTGGATGGGCCCAGAAAGAGTGGGACCTTATAATTTATTGTCCAAATTAGGATACTCTTGAGAGTGAAAAGAGGAGACTTTCAATAATTTATGTCAAGACAGTAGGCATACTGGTATGATGGTATTATCTTTAGAGATGACCACCTGGAAAGTTCTTATTTTGGTGGAAGAGAGCAGAAGATCCAGAGGAGCTGGGAACAAATGAGTTGCAGCTCACCTTCACCTGCTGAACCCTGGATGTTAGCTGGCATTCTAATTATGGGGACCTAGGGATGTGCCCATCTCCATTCATTTACTAGAAGCAAGCAAAGGGGCCCAGCAAAGAGGTGGTGGTCTGCAGGAATAGTTGTTCACTGAAAAATGTGTGCTAAGATTTCTGAAGGGTAAAGGACGTCCTTTTAGGCTCTTCACTGCCCTGCGTTGAGGTCTTGAAGGCGCTCTTTGCCCTCTCCCCCCCCCCCCAGCCCCCCAGCCCCCCAGCCCCGCGCTGTGACCGCTCTCCCCTCCCTCCCCCTGCTCCCTCCCCCTGGTCCCTCCAAGCTTTTAACCCGCCTCACTATTTTTGCTTCACTTGTTGCTCATCACTGTGGGAGGAAACTCGGCCTTCAATTAGCGCGCATTCCTGAAGCCCGCGGTTGCCGTGGTTACCGGGCGGGAGCCGGAGCAGCTGGGTCAGCCCGCCAGCAGCATTGTAGTCGTTGAACCCGGGCAGCGGCAAAAATGCGAAGACGGTGCGCGGGAGGGAGGGGACGGGGCCCGCAGAGGGGAGGCACTGGAGGCCCGCGGGAGAGTGGGTGTCGCCTAAAGTCGGCTCAGCCCTGGAGAGAAAGAATGGCAGCCCTCGAAAGCCGGTCAGGAGACAGGCATGGCATTTTTCTCCAAAGCCAGCTGCCGCTATTCAAGTGTGCAGGTTTGCGTTCACACGGGGCAGTGCCTCTGAGTGTGCGCTGGGAAATGCTGCATGCGCAAACCCCTCACACTGAGAGGGGGCTGGCCGCGGAGGACAGGGCTGGAGCTCTGACAGTCCAGGACCTACCAAGCTGTGTGCCCCTCCGTGTCTGCCTTGGATCCCCTGGGCTTTTTTTGGTTAAGGAAACTAGCGATTCTTGATATCTTTGCATCTGAGGTGTCTGTGCCGGTCTGATGGATGGAGCACAGGGAGCTCAGGAAATCACACTGGACACCAAGAAACTCAATTTCCTCCTTCTATTAAATCCCACCCTCCTCCATATCATTTTGAAATCAAATCTGTCTTCGTCATTTCATCTCAGGCCAAGTTGAACATGTCATGTTACTAATAACACTTCGCATCTATTCACTCTTGAGGGCCAAGGGGTTGGATCACTATACCACTTTGCAAAGGCAGAGTGCTTTGCAATCATTTTTATTATTGTTTATTAGTTTACAGCAGCATGGTGAATGCCTTTTAATTAGCTCATACTGTGTTATGATGTATTCAGCGGTCATTTTCTGGTCACAACTTTAAAAGGTGCTGAAATTGTTAACCATCTCCAACACTCCTATATCCAAAAATTATACTTTAATTATGTAAGTAGAGCAATAATGCCACAAACACAAATTTCTGGGTTGCTCACTGCAAATACTAGGAGATTAGAAATGCTGCACATTTCTAACATTTCTAAATTAAGAATAAGCGAAGCTTGAGGGGGAGTGAGGTAGTGGGGAAAAAAATACAGGAATGGGGGTGAGTAGACGCAGGTTGTACTCCTGGTTTGATTATTAGTCAGCTTTGTGACTTTGGGTAAGATTCTTAAGCTCTCTGAGCCTCAGGGTCCTGAAAACATGGAGTGGGTTATGGCTTAGATGACCTCTGAGATCCTTTCTAGCAATACAATCCGATTTTAGAATTCCATGTGAATAGAAGAAGTCAGTGCCTTAGACCAAGCTTATAATCACTGCTGAAAAGCCTGAAGCATTTGTTAACAGTTAATTGCAGATGGTCTGATACTAGTCATTTTGTGGAGAGAATTCACTGTCAGAATTATTCATTATAATTTAAAGTGAGCTAAAACGAAAGGGACACAAAAAGAAAAAATACACTTAAATACATAGTTTATAAATACATATAGAAGAAAGGCAGGCTATATCCACATTTGTGATGAATAATCATAATCTATATTGATTGAATGCATGGTTGCCATGGGAATACAGAACAAAAGCAGGGATATGTGTGCCCTTGGGAAATTTCCAATTTGGGGGGATACCAAATAGCCATAGAAACAACTTTACACTTAAAAGGGCCAGAGAAAAACATCTGCTCTCCTCAAAGACTTAGGAGAGAAACATTTTGGAGGGTTAGTAGCTGAGAGAACAGGGGTGGATACCGTACATCCCTCAAAATGGATCCCGGGCATCTTAGGAAAGCTTGGAAATGGGGTGAAGCCCAGATGTGCATGAAGCAGAAGGGAAAAGAAGGGGACCTCAAGGAGCTGGGGAAGGAAAACATTCTAGATCATCCTGAACAAAAGGTTCATTTGTATAATATATTGGTAAACTTGAGGAGGACTCCAAGTTAGTACGTTTCAAAGAAATGAATGGAAATAACTATGCCGTCAGTACTGTTGACCTCACAAAGACAAAGGAAGTATTGTTTTCCCTTCTTTTCATAAGGTCCAGTGCATTACATAATGTATCTATTATCATGAAATAATTGAGTAGCAGATCGAGGATCTGAAAACAAGTTTGTCCTGCATCTAGAACTTCTGTACCTCCCATTGCACTTCGAAGGCTTGGACTAATGATCAGAGCTTGGATTTAAGTTTTAAGACTAGAGCCAGAAACCAGTTTGGGGGGCATATTGTATCTCTCTGTAATGGCTGCCTTGAAAATACCCTAGTCCAGTGGCTTTCTACTTGTAGGGGTGGGGTGAGGTGGTGCCTCAATCCCCTGAGACGGCACGATGGCATTTGGGGATATTCCAGAGACTAGAAGATGCTCCTGGCATTGAGCCCTGAGTCCAGGGCTGCCAAACATTCTCCGGTACATAGAATAGTGCTGAATGAATGAACGGTTCCTTCATATTCTCATTAAGAGTCAGTTTCTCTCTGGGATGGATAAAAGGCATTATTGTGAGCAGTAAATCACAAGTCCAGCCAAAAGCCCAGCATAGAAAACAATGGGGATTTACTGCTGGGAAAACTTCAAGGTCCTGATGGGTGAGGTGCCTTCTCATGCCAGGCTGTTGGGATGCAGAGGGATTTCCATCCTGCTAGTGGAGGCACATGGAAGGGAATCACGGCAGCTGAGAGATAAGCTCTCTCATGAAACTGGGAGCATGAAGGAGGATACACCCTCTCGGGGCAGTATTCTTACAGGGCTCTGTCAGAACATATTTCAGAGTCTTGTAGACTGTGTGTGGTAAGGATTTGGGTGAAGCCAAAGATCAAGAAGTTCATTAGCTGGTTATCTTAGTAAAGAAGGTAAGAACATCCTGCATTGAAGGCCTGGCCAGCCAAGAAAAGGGTATCAGAACCTTGGGGAAATGTCACCAGGACACGGTTTGTCGTGAAAGAGGCAAAGATAATGCCATGGGTAGGAGAGGAGTGGGAAACCAGGCAAGGACTGTGTCTCTGGGGGAAGGCCTCATGACTGGGGAAACCTGATGTCAAAAATGCAAAAAAAAGAAAAAAAAAAACACAGTGAAAACATGGGATTTGGCAGGAAGAAAGTCCTTTGACCTTGGTGAGTCATGTGACACAGAAGCAGATACATAAAGCTGAGTTCTTGCCCTCACATTGTTGGACAAGCTGCATGGGCAAGCCTGAGGCTTTCAAGCATAGGGATCATGTCTTGTTCCTCTCTGTGTCTCTACCTGGCACAGTATACATTTCTTTGTTGAATGAATGAATGAATTGGAGACATTGCAGAACTGAGCTTGTTCTCAGGAATATGTACCAAGGATTCAGTTGGGGATAACGTCAAGGTGTCAGTGGCAGAAAACAGCTGAGATAGGGAACGATATAGGTAAAATCTGTAAGTTGTTTTATTAACAAGGATTGTTTCTGCCCTTGTCATTCCACCCAAAATATGTGACTGTTTGGGGCCGTGATGTTTGTGGCAGTAGGGTATTCTACTGGCACTTGCATGTGTGCGTCTACAGACTATTAGTATGCCTGATTCGTTTGGTCTATTCATGTGGAAATTTCTTAAAAGTAATGGATTCCGCAAAGTTTGGGGAAAACTGTTTGAGTGCTTACATGAAAACTGTATTTTCTCCTCATAGTTTGAACTGGGGTTTGAAGAGAGTAAACAGGGCCTGCTATTTGCAGTGTCTGTTTTCCATCCTTTTCTTAGACAGTAAAGTGACTTGTGATTGCCACTCTAACTGAATCCTGGAAGAATGACAGTGATTCACAAGTGTTAGTAAAGTGCTGCTGAAGTCTGGAATGTGTTCACTGCAGTTGTTTGGACTCTCTAACATCAGACCTTCACTGGTTGTGATAGAATAGAGTAGGGCAGGAAGAAAAGTCAGAGCATTTCTAACTGGCAACAGCATTTTTTAGGGATTGTTAAGCAATAAGCTGGAAGCAAAATGATTTTTGGAAATACAGCATTCCAGCATAAATCCACTTTTTAAAATGCCTTTAGCTCCAGGGAAATACAGGTCATGGTATAAAAGCCAGAGAGCTTTGGGCTCTCTCTCTCTCTCCTGTTGACATAACATAGTGGTATTGTCTGCTGTCCCAAAACTCCTACTGTGTTCTGAATTCTGAAGACATTGGGTTTTACCCACTTTACTGCCAGAGTCTGTCACCCACGCCACCCTGGGGCTAACACTGCAAGAGTGCATCATGGGAAGGCTTTACCATCTTCTGAATAATCAGCTATTGGCTGTTGCTTCAGGGAGAAGGAGAAGCTGGATGTGTGTCTTTCTGTTGGAGTGACAAGCTTTGTGAAGCTCCTGTCCATGTTTCTTATTTTAGCTTTTTCAGTTACACATGTTAAAAAAAAAAAAAAAAAAAAAAAAACCTAAAAATTGAAAGCCCCTTCATTGTTCTTTCATGATGCCCATTCCAGCTCCCCAGAAAGAAGGGCTAACGATTTGGTGTGTCATACTGTGGCTTTCAGATTTTAATTTGAACATAGGTGCCTAGAGCTTATATTCACTAACATTTTGTGTGTAGAAGTCATCAGAACACCATCAAGGTGTTGTTCTAAACAGCCTGTGGGGAAGTCCAGCTTTTGTGTTTTACCCATCATAATTACATCTGTGTATATATACCCCTCAGTGGTTGTAAGCACATGATCTCTGGGCTCTATACAGCCCCCAAACATATATTGTATGTCTTGTCCAGTGATTTTTTTTATATATAAATTTATTTATTTACTTATTTATTTTATTGGCTGTGTTGGGTCTTCATTGCTGCACACGGGCTTTCTCTAGTTGCAGCGAGTGGGGGCTACTCTTCGTTGTTGTGCGTGGGCTTCTCATTGCGGTGGCCTTTCTTATTGCAGAGCACGGGCTCTAGGCGTGTGGGCTTCAGTAGTTGCAGCACATGGGCTCAATAGTTGTGGCGCACGGGCTTAGCTGCTCCGCGGCATGTGGTATCTTCCTGGGGCAGGGTTCGAACCCGTGTCCCCTGCCTTGGCAGGCAGATTCTTACCCACTGTGCCACCTAGGAAGCCCCCCAGTGATTTTTAACATCTATGAATCAGTTGCCAACATTTAAAAATCAGGATATTTCACATAAAAATCTGGGGTCTGCTTAATCTTGAAAAATAGGAAGATTTCCAACCCTGAAGACACATTTCTGTGAGGCAACAATTGGCTAGAGGTGAGCCGTAGCTACCCCTGCAGACACAACGTGCCGTTTGCCACACTGCCGTCTGCTCCCAGTTGTATTACGTTTGGCCAGCTGCACTTGTTAGCATTACCCAGTGGTCCACATGAATGCAGAGAGTTGAGTTTGCAACTCTACTCTCTAAGCATCAGATTTGAGAACTGAAAATGTTATGGATAGGGTGACCACATAAACCATTGTCCAAATTAGAACACTTTGAAATCAAAAAGGGGTGCTGTTGATAGCTGCACGAGGACAACAGGCATAAACCAGGACTGTCCCAGGCAAACCAAGATGTATGGTCTCCCTACTTATGGATCTCTTCATGCAACCACTTCATTTGACTAATGGCAAAATTGAGTCCTAGGAAGAGAAAGTACTTTGCCTGTAACGGTCACCAAGTAAACTCATGGCCAAGCTGCCTCCAGTACCCTGACTCTCAGCCCACTGCTTTCTCCAGTAGCACATGCTCTATATAATATGTGTGAGCACCAGATCCTCCTTGAATGTATGGGTTTTTTTAATAGTGAATGATTATCACAAAGCTAACTTCCTGTCAGAAATTGTATACACATCGATAGCTTATATCATCAATAGCATTTCTGTTATGAATGTGATCAGTGATTTGGGCTACAGCACATATAGGGATGTCTGAAACATTGGTAGGCTTGAGAACTAGAGAGTAAACACAATAAAAGCTTCTCATTTTACCAGATACAACAAGAGATATATTTAGAAGTGCTAATTGTGCATATTTAAAAAAAAACACACCATTAAGTAAGCATCTGATGACTGCCTTGCTAAAAGCACAGTATATTGAATTCTTGATCATTGGCTATTGGCTATAATTAATATTAATTAAGAGGTGTCCAAGATCCCAAATCCTTGACCACCTGTCTACTGCCTTGTTGAGTTTCCAAGAGATATTTGTACAGAGAACATTTCATAGGAGACCAATGCACGCTCTCAATCACTTGCGCAGACTTTGGCCCCAAATCCCTGCCTGGTCTCCTACCCTAGACCACATTTGAGCCTTGAGGCACCTCTTAGCCTTTTGTGAAGGCTTAGGCCAAAGGCTAGCCCAAGAACTCTCCTTCAAGATGCTCTTTTCCAATGACCTACTTGACTCTCACTTGTCTTCCCAAGAGACTTTGCAAGCAACAGACCCCCTCTTACCGTGTCAACTGCACATAATGGAAGACAGAAAGAAGGAAACCCTTCTTGCCAAAACCTAAAAGAGAGCTAACTTCAGGACTTCCCTGGTGGTCCAGTGGTTAACTCTGTACTTCCACTGTAGGGGGCGCAGGTTCAATCCCTGGTTAGGGAACTAAGATCCCACATGCTGCATGGGGTGGTCAAAAATAAACAAACAAACAAACAGAGCTAACCTAGTGGCCCACTCCATGCTTCCTTTTCCTTGGAATGTACCCTGGTCCTGATTAACTTTTCAAATGTGAGACCGCTACCCACGCAGGAGACGTGACTGGGACACGTGTTACCACACTGGCCCTGCGTAGTTAAGGAGAGCCAAGAAAAATGAAGTGAGCAAAGAGCCCTCTTACCCGACTCCCTCACACCTTGCCCCTACTGCAGCATCCTCCCCTGGTGTCCTGGAAGAACTCCTTGTCCTTCGACTTTTGTCAGAGCTGCTTTTCTATGGGGTAATTTGATAGAGGAGAGGCTCAGTGACCAACTATGACCTTTAGATTCAAAATATAAACCACACATGAGTGACTTTTTCTCTGATGCACCTCAACAAACTTCAACAGGAAAAGTTGTTTTCTAAGTGAGCCAAAGAGACCAGACCCCTAGAGTTGTGCTTTCTAATAGTGATGTGTGGCCACTAAGCCTTTGAAATGTTAATAGTCTGGCTACATTGGTACAAGTAAAAATATTTTGAAGCTAATTTCAGCTTAAAAAAATTTTTTTAATGTGTTACTAGAAAAGCTAAAATTACCGGTCACTCACATATTTCTACTGGACAGAGCTGTTCTAGAGGATGTGTCATGCCTATAAATGAAGTAAGATTCAGTTGCAGGCTTAGGAACCATAGTGACCTTTTGCCATCACAAGCCTGAAAGGAGACGAGTTTGCTGGTTGTTTCCTAGTGCAACTTGTTTCTTAGCAAGGCTGCATTGTGACAGAGATAGTCTGGTACAGGGGCAGAAGTCCTATCATGGCCTTTACATCTACCTGGCTGTGAGAACATGGTGGAAGCATTCAGCACTTCTTTCTATAGAAATCAGCCTAGTTTTTTAAAAGGACTAACTTCCTCCCTCACATCCTCCCGGGAGTTGTTTCCTGCACAGCTCTTTGCTTCTCAGAGCCCTGAGGGGCACCTGTTCTGACACCAGCCCTTAAGCTTCTGTGCCGTATCACGCAGAAGGCACTTGGGTCCATACCATGCCAGCTGTGGGCGCCATATGGAAAAGCCATACCATCTACATATGTACAGAGTATTTCTGAAGCCAGAAGGAGTGTCGAAGAGTGTGTAGCTGATCTAGCTTTATCTTCTCTTTTATCTTCTTTTGAAAACTTTAATCATTGAAATATCTTTAGGCTATAAATAGAATCATGTAGGGAGATAATTCGGAGTTAAAACCAAATACGTACTTTTGTTTTTATATGGACATGGGACTGTGTATGGATGTATGAAAATGTAGGTTGAACGTTTGGATACAGACGGGTTTGACTTTCCAATAATATGTGTGGAGTAGGATGTATAAATGAATGGAGATGGTATGTGTCAGTCTGCTCAAGCAGGGTTTTTCATATTTGAAGCAGAGATTTCCTCCTTCTTTAGTAGTTGGAGAGGAAGTTCTATTTCTGCTTCTGCCTGGTTTAGGTGCAGAGTTCACTTAGATGGCTACCAAAGATTGATGGAGAAGGTCCTTCTCTGAACGGAGCCCAGCCTTGGTGATGTGTGTCTCACGACACAAAGAGCGTGGATCAGTGGCCCCGTGTAGGGATGGTGCCAACGGGAGCCAGGCTTCAGGCTGCATTTTTCCTTTGGAGTAACCTTTTTCCTTCTTCTTTTCCTTCCACCTCTTCTAGGCAGGACAGGGCTGCTTGCTGATCTCTTGCCCAGTTTTGCTGTGGAGATTATGCCAGGTATTCAGTCATTTAACTCTATATTTGCGTAATTTGCTATCCCTCCATCTGTCTGGCTTCCGCATTAGTTACTAATTGCTCCTTTCATTTATTTGCACATTTGTCTGTATATGTCTGTGGTATTTTCCAGGATGAACTAAGCCCATTGGAAGAGCCTTCAAATTGTATTTCTTCTGTTACTAGGCCCTAAAAGAATAATGGTAATTAAAAATAGGCTGAGATGGGGACCCAGTTCTTCAGTGTCAGGTATGCAGGCCTTTTGGCAATCTCAGTATCTCAGCTGCACCCAGATAGCTATGAGTATCTTTAACAGAGTGGTTATTTATCTGCATTCCTTATTCCCTAAGTTTTATGTTTACCCATTCATTAGTGTACAACCGTGTTACCGTGAATTACCGTTTATAACTTTATCAAAACATTTTTTCAAACCTTCTGAAAGCTATGTACCCCTCATCCGTTGAAAAGTATACATTTACAGATCTCCATTGCTTTGCATACAATTTCAGGGGCTTCCTGGCCCCTAAAGTCCCTGAGGTCCGTGGACCCTATGTCAATGAGGACATCTGTACCAAATGTACACCTCTGCCTTTTTATGTAGCTTCTGTTGCACGTACCAGCTAGGCAAGCCAACGTCAGTTTGATGCTGCGCTATAGCCCATCATGGAAGGAGGATCAGAGAGAAACAAGAATGAACTATGGGAGAGGACATACCCAAAGGCAGGGAATAGAAAAGGGTATGGTTCAGTCTTGCCTTGGAGGGCTTCTGCCAAAGGGTTCAGAGCTGCCTACTAATTGAGAGCAAAGGAGAGATACAAAATAACCCTGGCGGTTGGTTTTGACTTGATTTGAGTTTGAAGAAGCATCCAGAGTCTTCACAGTTGAGCTTCACTAATTATTCTCCTGTGAATTCTCCTGATCCTTTCCCACCAGCTGGCCAACCCCAACACAGACAGTCTTCTTACTGATGTGGATCCCAAGGACACAAATAGATATTTCTTTGTGATCCGCCTTATCCAGAGTTCCGTCAATTTGTACGCATTTGTTCATCACAAAAAAACACAATGTTACACTGCATGGCTTCAAACTAGATGTTCTATCCCCCAGTCTCAAGGGAAAGTTACTTCATCTTTCATATCTGGTCCTGGCCGCCTGAATTTCTCTCCCTTTTGACTTCAAGAATCCTTTCATGGATAACATTCTTTGTTTCTCCAAGATAACCTGCCAGTCTTTTATCCTTGACTGCCTGACCCAAGTCGTAGCCATCTCACCACACGGCTCATCTAATCCTCAGGGCCCGTATCTATCTCAGGCCACATTGTGGTGTTATGTTAGTGCTAAGGCACAGGCCAAAGCCCTCAGGTGTCTACTGTCCTCAGCAAGAATGCTCGCCAGAACATTCTAGCTGGGCACGAGGCCTTCTCACTTCCCTCCTGAATAGAGGGTGACCTGGCTATTTTGAATGTATTTCTGATGAGTGAGTGAGGAGGACCATTCAGGAAAAGTAAGTTGTTTGCTTTCTCTCTGAGGAAATTATGTTCTAAACAAAGATCAAATAACTTTATCATGACCACAAAACCCTTTATAGAACCAAAATGTCATCGTCTCAAGCTCCAACTGAGTGTTCCATTTTATTGAAGGAATATTTAACAACTAAAATTCCAACAAAACAATGTGTACTTGAAGTTGATTGCAAAGGGATTTTTGGTAGATGGTTTTCAATCAAGATGAATCGCTTTTATCTTTTGCTTTGAAAGGAAATCAAGGCTCACTCCAGTCTGTCCCGGGCCCCCAATGGGACCTTGGGTCCTATAGCCAAGTCCCAGAAGCATGACATCAAGTCACTCAAGGGCCACAGTCATTTTTATCTAAGCCAAATGATATTTGTTCCCTTTCTCTTAATCTCTTGATGGGCAAATGAATTCAATTCATGTTCAGCCCCTGGCAGAGCTGTGAAAACAGCACATTAACAAACGTGGTCAGACACACAGGTGAGCCTCGCCAGTCATCCCAGCCTGAGCCGCTTTAGTCCATGGTTATGCTGGCTGTGCAGCGTGGTCATCCTGAGTGTGAGCAAACCAGTCTCGGGGGACGGGGACAGCATCTTCTCTGTCAGAGCCTATGTCTCTAGTTTTCTCTAGCCAATGGTTTTGATCTCAGCCCTGATGCTGAGTACAGGAAAGGTGTTAAGAGGCGGTCAGCAGGGAAAGCAGATGAATACATAAGGGACCTGGACCACCTAAATATGTTTTGATTTAGACCCTATAGATCTAGAGGACTTTTTCTCAGGACTTACACTTTTAGGGACAAGATTAACTTGGCTACAAAAGATGTGTGTTCACAGGACCTACCACTTTATAGCTCAGCAAGCAGATTCCCCCCTCCCCAGCCAGGAGTCTCTCTGCTCTTGTCCCATACTTGTTGTGACACTACAATCGGTAAGGTAAGCCCTTTCCCCAGGAAGCGGCCCTGAAACTCCCCTAGCGCTTTGTGTGCTGAGTATGACTCAGGCAACCTTCCCTGCTCTCCACTCCCCAGCCCTGGGAGTGTCTGCACTTCTCACTCTCAGAGTCCCTCCTGAGTATGGGGGGCTCTGTGCCCTGTTTCGAGATGCTGTCTTCCCCCAGGTCGCTCCCACTCACTCCTCTCATGGAGACACCGAAGGGAGGACGCCTGTCCCGACAGGGGGCCGCCTCGAGTGTGGGTTTCTCTGTGCATCCTTCCAGAGTGGGTGTTTGTTGGCCTGGTGATCCTGGGAGTCTTCCTCTTCTTCGTCCTGGTGGGGATCTGCTGGTGCCAGTGCTGCCCTCACAGCTGCTGTTGCTACGTCCGCTGCCCGTGTTGTCCAGACTCCTGCTGCTGCCCGCAGGCCTGTGAGTACAGTGATGAGTCGGGAGATGCAGAGCCATCAAGAGAGAGGTCACCTCTCCATCAGACAGCTATGTGCCCTGAGTGCCTTCTCCACCGCCTTTCCTTCCACCCCAGAAGGGATCGTTCCAGACTCTCCTCTGCTGGGAGCCCCCGGCTTCCTGAGATGACCATTCTTATTTACCTTGTCACCTACAGGCACCTCTCCATGCTTTTGATTTACACCTGTCACCCCTGCATGTGGCATTCTCATTGACACTATTGATGAAAGGAAGGGCAGGTTCAGGATGGTGAAGCTGTGGGGTAAGGCTTTTGCCCTTTCCTTGGGCATCCAAACCAGAGGAAACCTTCCCTGGTCATGCCTCTCGCGTGCAGAGAACTCCTCTTTTTACCAGCGGCGTTTGCAAACCACAGCCTTTGGGTCCCACCCAGCCACAGATGAGTTGTATTTACTCCTAGGCAAAATGGTCCACAAAGGAGCTAGTCCTCATTTGGGGATTCACAGTTTTACCTCCCTGGCCAAGCCCATGTAGGCATTAAGGTTGACACCCCTGCCATAAGCCAAACTCATCTTGAAGGAGAGAGACACGATGTGTATCTTTAGTATCCTTAGGAACAAAGCAGTTTCTGGGAGAAGTCAGGTTATTTACTCTGATTTTGAGCTCACAGATCGGGGCCACGTGTCAGCTCACAGCTGGCTTTGCCTCTCTAGAAGAGGTTAGGAGCCTCCTGGAAGAGGCCCTGGGCAACCCCAGTGCCAGGCCTCCTCCAGAGCGGCTGAGGCAGCCTGGAGACCATGTGGTTAAGAGTGGGCTGCGGCTGTCACAGGGGAGGCTGCTGTGACAGCTCCCAGCACCACTTAATTACTCAGTTGCCAGGTACTACTAAACACTGTAATTCCTTATGTCATTGCTGGAGGAGTCCAAGAGAGTGGGGGAGAGTGGTTCCAATGAATCAATTCAGGCCTAGTAGAAAACACAAACACACACACACACACACACACACACACACATACACATACACACCCCCCGTGCCCACGCCCATGCCTGTGCCCACATCCAGGAGCTCCCTTAAGCGCATCCTCAGGGATTTTTGGTGTGAGGGTTGTGGAGGGTGGGATGATGTAATCTCTCTTGCTCTTCATCTCCCTCCACAGTGTATGAAGCAGGGAAAGCAGCAAAGGCCGGGTACCCTCCCTCTCTCGCCGGTGTCCCCGGCCCTTACTCCATCCCCTCTGTCCCTTTGGGAGGAGCCCCCTCATCTGGCATGCTGATGGACAAGCCGCATCCACCTCCCCTGGCACCAAGTGACTCCACTGGAGGCAGCCACAGTGGTAAATGTAGTTCCAGACTGCCCTGCCCCACGCTCCCGCCCGGCTTCCACTCTGGTTCCTTGCTGATAGGAACCATCAGCTCAGTGATGCTTCTTTGGACAATGATTATCTCTATTCTGGAAACGGGATCTTGCCAGCTGTATCAGATATCTCCTGGAATGCATGTCAGGCTTTCCAAGGGCTGCAGGACACAGCTGCCCCTTGCTTCCTGCCCAGGCCCCTCAATAACTAAAATCATAAGAAAAAGAGGCAAGCTACCCCTTGGATGTTGATCGTTCAGTTGAGAAATAGTTCTCTCTTCTCTACCTAGTGCTCAGGACTGTACCGGGTACTGGAGGAACACCCAGAAGTCTAGGACACTCAGTTTGTCTAACAAGCAGTATGACTCAGCCAGGGAAAGAGAATGGACTTTTATTAGGACAATTAGGTGCTAAAACGTATGGTACTGGGAGTTCAAGAGAGAAAGAGCTGGAATGGCTACAAGGTCTTCGGGGAAGAGGTGAGATTAGAGCTGGGCCTTAGAGGAATGAGAAGGATTAGGAAAGCAGAGACACACGGGCCAGCATGGTGGAAGCCCAGAGCTAAAAGAACACAGTGTATGTGGTTGCCAGTGTCCAGCTTGTCTGTGTGACTAGAAGACAGTGAAAGAATATGGTGCAGCCAGATTGGGGAGCGCCTTGAAACCCCTCCAGAAGAGCTGGGGCTGGGAGCCATGGCAAAGGAGAGCCACTGCAGGCAGGGTCCTGAGGGGGGAGGTGACCTGCTGACAAAGCCAGTGGTAAGCAGGGGAGAGCAGAGTCGGAGGCCTTCAGCTGAGGTGTGATTGAAGCATTTCAGGTGGGACGCGTGAGTGTCTGGATGCTGATGGAGACAATGGGAGTTGAAATGAGTGGATACACCTGAGAGAGGCTTTGAACGAGCAAGCAGTTAGATGTCAGGAGGCGTCAGGGTGAGCCCAAGTGGTCTCGTGTTGCATATCCTAGACAGAAATGAAATAACTGGTCAGGAGGGTTTATTTGGATGAAGATTAGCCCCGCTGAGGGCATGATGAATTCGTGGTTATAGGCAGGGGTAACAGGACTACGGGGGCATTAAAATGGCGCTTTCCTGGAGGCATCTGAACAGGACAACAGAGCAGTAAAGGTTAGAACTGTGTATGTAGTACATTTAAGAGGTGATTTTTAAATCCTTCGATGTGAATGAGCCACTTGGGTTGGTGAAACAGACATTTCTCCCCTGGAGGTATCTGCACGGCCTTCAGTGAGGAGCGGGAAAGAAAGTCTAGCCCATTTAATGAACTGTCAGTGCTCCACCCTGGAAGGAGTGGATATCCTCAGTGAGTAACTGGTATTTGTGTTTTTTTCTCTCTCAGGAACTATTAGTAGAATTCTGACATCTGAGATTGGGAATGAGTCACAGACTGAGAAGGAAAAGTTAATGATCAAGGACACACAGGGTATTAGAGAAATAAAGACAATACAGTCCATTTCCCTGAAGGATGGGGTGGGCAAAAGAGGCATTAATAGGACTTGTCTCATGCTCTATTTGCAGCTTGCCTTTTCCCCCCAATCTTCTTTCTCCTTCCTTCTCACCAGAACCCTTTCCCTCTTACTTTTTATTGAATGGATTCTCATAATAAAATCACTCTTATTCACAGAATGGCAAATACTTCTTCTTTCCTGTTTGCAACCTTTTTCTAGTTCCTGCTTGTTGCAGTTCAGTCATTTTGGGCTCCATCCTGCCATACTAACCAATTGCAATTAGAAGTGGCTTAAAAAATAGAAAAAAAAATTATTTCACATAGCAAGAAATTCCAAGGTAAGGTGGTTCTGGGTTAATGGAGCAGTTCAGGCGGTATCACTGAAGGACTTTGTTCTTTTCATCTTTTGTTCTGGCATCTCACACGCATCCTCTGTCCTCCTGGGCTGGCTCCCCTCCAGATTCCACGATGATGGCCATAATCCCAGATATTAAATGTGTTTAGAGATGGAAAATATATGCTTCTTCCTTGTGCTCCTTTTCTCAAGAGTGAGGAAAACTTTTCCAGAAGCCTCTTCCCCGTCCAGCAGACTTCTCCATGTCATTTTATTGGCAAGAGTTGTGTCCTGTCTCCATTCCTAAACCAGATTGGCTTGGACCAACCAAGACTCATCTCTTAGGCCAATACACCTATTCACCTTGGAAATGAACGAAGTCAGGATTCTGATAGCAAGGAGAAGGAGGAGGATGCACAACCAGTGTTGACCACAGCTAGTCTGGCTCATGTTATCATTATCTGGCTTGTTGAGGCAGGAGTGAGTTCTTCCTGATCCCCACCAGGCACATTTCTGTACTCATGGTCCCATCACCAGAATTATTGATGGCATTTGGCTATTTCGCTTTTAAGAAAGGTAGCTTAAGCGAATGTTCCATGTAGATTGTTCTTTAAAGAATGTTAGAAGTGTTAAGAAATGCTGATTTATAAAGATGTAAATTTAGCCTATTTTATATTTTTATGCTCCTTCAATTTTAGGGTAATCATCTAGCAACAATAATTTTTCAGATTACATTTGTACACAATGCTCTTCTGAACACTCTGTGTAGTTGAAAAGACATCTTTGATGAGCTATGTATAGTGTAGCCAGTTAAGTTACGGAATGGGAGAGAGATAAGAGGCGCTCTGATTCCTTCTGCCATGCTTCATAGCCCTTATCGTTACCCCTGTGACAAAAAAGGAAGACTGTCTCCTCCTGCCCTGCTCTGGACCCATGCCCTTCAGCTTTGTCACGGTTCTCTCTTTACTGAATCGCCATACCCCGCTCCATTCCCACCTCATGTCTCCAGCCTTTCCTTCTTTAGTGACTCCTTCCTATCAGCATTCAAAACACACTCAGATCTCTCCCATTAAAATACAACAATTTGCAAAAACCCTATAGTCCTCTGATGCGACTTCCCTATCCACTTTGTCCTCTTCACAGCCAAATTCCCTGATAGAGTTTTGAATATTTAATGTCTCCATTTCCTCTCCTCAACTAACTTCCATCTTGCTATTGCTTTCCCACCCCAAAGACCAGCTCTTGCCAAGATCGCCTTATTGCTAAATCGAATGGATGCTTCTCAGAGCTTGCCCCCTTGACTTCTCAAAAGCACTTGCCACCCCTGACAACGCACTCATATTTCTTTGCCCTCCTCAACACTGTACTTTGTGGTTTTTCCTACCTATTTCACTATATGCTGGCTGTTCTTCCTCTGCACATCCCCCAGATGTTGGTGTACCTCTTTTGTCCGAGGTCCTCTCCCTGGGAAACCTTATCCAGTCCATGGTCTCAGGCATGATCTACATGCTGATGACTGCCAATCTTTATCCATTCTCTTTCCTGTTCCTCAGTACCTGCCTTCTGTACATCTCCACCTGAATGTATTACAGGCATTTCCAACTCAGCCTTTAACTAGGAAATGGAATTAATCTGCTGTTTCTCAACCTCAAACCAACTCCTTTGTTTCTTATTTCAGGGATGGCACCGTTATCCACCTCATAAACCCAAGCCAGAAGTAGGGACTTAATCCTCATCTCTTCCTCTCCCTCACTTCTCTCATCCTATTGGTCACCAAGTCCTTCAGGATGCACCACAAAATAGCCTTGAATTGGTCCATCTCCGCTCGACTATCCTAGTCATTGCTGCCATCATCTCCCACCTTGATTAATGCAATTATCTCTTCCCTTGCTTGATTCCATTTTATTTTCACATCTACCTGGGTCTCCACTCATCCTTCTTGCAAAAGAATCGAATAGGCAAGTAGGGTTTTGAAATGTCATTTTTCAAACTAATAAGGATGTGTGTCTATATATATGCCTACTGTATGTATACAGAGAATATGCAAATTTTAAGCATCACTTCTCCCACAACTGAGCTGCTGTCACCCTGCGGGTGGAATCTGGCAGCTGTTCCACTATCCATAAACAGCCTTCCTTAGCTTATTAAGATAGGACAGGAAGAACAAGGCCATATCCATGGATATCTGCCTTAGAGACTTCTTTTGTAAGTTTTACGAATTGGATTTTGGCTTTAAAGGAGGAATTAGCTGAAATATAGTTGAGCCTTAATTGGGTCAGAAGTATTAGCTCAAATCTCTTAACAATAAAAATTTTTGAAATTATAGTTTGGCATCAAAATAAATATCCCAATATTCCCTCTCCAGTAAAAATCAAAGTTGACAAGGCTGATAAATTAGAGGAGCTGAAGTATGAAAAGCCACACCAACCAAAGGATGTGGACCAGACCGAACTTCAAAAGAGAAATAAATCATCCATCGACCCTAAACGGAATCATCACCAGGAAAAAAGTCATTTTCCAAAAGATGCTGGTCTTTGGCCAATAATGTAGGACATTTCTTATTAAAATATCACCACACATCAGAGAGTTCTCTGATCTTCAGACAAATTACAGATAAAAATCAGCCTGACACCATTAAATTTGTTTTCAAATCAAGAGAAACTTGATGAATGCTTACAAATTTTCTCTCAAGGAGCTTCTGGTCCAGTAGAGTGGTTTCTGGGGGCTTGTGAATGGAAATAAAATGAGTGAAAAATAGAAAGGAGCACGTGATAAGACTGTTCTCTGATGCCAGCTCAGAGGAGGAAAAGTCTTACCTGCTTGGAGGGATCAAGAAAGGTTTTTCTGGTGTTTTCTATGCTCCTGAGCATATATGTGACACAGAGCCAGGTTCTACCACAAATAAAGTGTGCCTCCCAATCGAATTTACAGCTTTCTATTAAAAACAAAACAAAACAACACCTTTTAAAGGGAGAAGCGCCTGGTTTTTTAGCCACTGAAACCAAATAGATGATGCCTCTAAAGTCTAAATATTAATACTCTCCTCTGTCCTTTTTAACAAAGTAGAGGGATCTAGATTTCTGAAGTCATGAGCTGGTGTGACTGAGAAATCAACGCTGAAAGTATCTAGTACAGTGTTATCTCTTTATAATGACTACTGAAATGGGAAGTGGCCATCATCATTTGCGGCTGTAAATAGTTACTGTAACTTTTCAGGGGCATAATAACCTATGCGTCCATGATCAAATCTGTCTCATAATGAGGAGTGTAATTTGTTATAATGACACAGAAAGCAATCTAAGCTTCAGTCCAAGTTGCAGTTAAGGGAGAGGTTTCCAGCTGTTGCGCGGGTGGCAGCCATCTCTCACCGCCAGGGGACAGCCGGTACACTGTTCCATATAGCAGTACCCTTCCCCACTTCATCTCAGTATGACTGAATGTTTGCCATAACAGGGGTCACATATGAAGGACACCTAGATAAAGCCACAGCTGCAAGTAGACTAGATCCCTTCCCTAAGGCCTATAAACATGCCCATTTTTTTTTTACTAAAAAGATAATCATCAATAAAAACAAACAAAAAGAAACCTTACCTAAACCTTGCTGCTCCCTCAAGCTACCATTCAAGCCTTCCCCTTCCTGCTCAAAATTCTCCAACAAAACCACCAAATGGCCTTTTCTGCCTTACTTTGTATTTCTTTGTAATATAGTTTCTATTCTTGATTTCCATTCCTTCCTTCCCTCCTTCCTTCATTAAAAAACACACCTGTGTTTTGAGTGTCTGCAATGTGCCAGGTTCTATGCTAGGTGCTAAGGATGCTGAGATTAACAGAGAACTGGTCCTTGACCTCAGGAAGTTTACAGTCTAGAGAAGGAGACTCTACTGCAAATACTCTTTCTAAAGAAAGCACTAACCGCACCCCCATTCCCAGGCTGGCCCCAGTTCAGCTTAAACAAACATTTAAGTGCGTACTCAATGATTTTTGGAAAGATTAGACATTTATACAAATCATTTGAAACAAATGAGAATATATTAAGGGCCATGATGAAAGTTCAAAGTAAATGATTTGTAAGTTAGTGGGATAGAGAGAGAACTTTCTAGCTAGAGAAAAAGGAAGCCTTTTGGATGAGGTGACATTTGAGCTGCCCCAATAATTACAAAAACTCAAAGTGCTCCACTGATTTCGTCTTTGTTGTCGCCTTTTTTCCTTTTTTTTAAAAATCGTTTTGGCTTATATATTTGTCTCCTCTGCCTTATGAGATTGTTTAAAAGGTAAGAAGTATTACTTGTATTTTATAGACATGAAAACTGAGTCCTGGATAGGTCACCACTTATTTGAGGTCCCTCCATAAACCAGTGGCATGCCTACAAGATGCCCAGTCCCCCACTTCCCAGCCCTGTGTTTCATCCATCAGACATAACTGCCTCAGAACAGACACAGCAGTTCTGTGGGATAATTGCATTTTAATTGAACTGTCTGTACTACTCTGTGAACGCCTCTGCAGAGATGGAAAAGTGTGTAGCTTGATAAATAAAATCATTTCTGCTAATAATTGCTTCTGCACAGGGATTATGGATCTAACCTCTGGGAGAAGGTGTCACTAAAAAGCGTGTGCTGAGATTCATTAATTTTTTTAAGTAATTCCACACTTGGAGCTGAATGTGGACTGCCCATCCTGTTCTCATATAGAAAACCAGTGCACCTGCAAATGGGTGTGTGGGCGTCTTCCCAGTCTTCAGTGCCAGGGCTCTGATTAGAGTCTGTGCAAGATGATATTTTAATCTCCATGTTCATGCTTGTGTGGGGGGCTTTGTCCACAGCCAAGGTAACATGACCACAGAGCAGAAAGCAGAATTTTCTCCCGAGGTGCATGCAGTCACGTGGTTACTTATGGTATCTGCCCTACTCTGGGAACAGAGAATATTGGAGGTGGGTCATTTGCTTCCAACCCATTATACAGTCCTGATGGGCTGGAAGGTAGGACCGTGCCTCAGACGACACTGCCCATGGCACACCTAAGAGCATTTCCTACTTTGGGCTCTTTGTTTTTGTCTTCCTCTCCTCTCCATACTGCCTCTGCTCCTAGACTCCAGAGAGGCAAGATGCCCAGTATGGCTGGGCTTCAATCAGACCACATGGTTCCAGTCCCGGCACTACCACTTATTCCTGAGCAAGTTATGAAACCTCTCTGAACCAAAGTCTCCTCAACCATGAAGTGTGGCTACTAACAGTTAACTTCCCTAAGTAGTTGTGAGGAGCCAAGGTCCCTGTAAAGCATTTAGCACAGTACCTAACACATTTCAGGGCCCAACACGTGTTCTCTGTTTCCCTTGTTGTTCTGTCCCCATCCCTTACTTTCACTCTTTCTTGTTTTCTCTTTCTCTTATCTGTGAAGGTTAGACCTGCCTGTGTCTCATCACTCTTGGGGCTGGTATTAGACTAGACTGATGCTTGAGTAATATGGGACTTCTGCAGCTTTTGTCCCTGACAATGAGTGATGCGAATGTAGGAGATGGTATTCTCTCTCATCCTTTAGTTTTGTTTTTATTGAGCCCTGAGAATAACACCTGCCTGTAACCACACAGCAGCAGGTGGAATTAATCACGTCTAAAATATGGTATTCCCTTTCCTAAGAGGAAAACGCTAAAGAAATAATAATGGAACCATAATTAGTAATCCATGTATTTTGCATTTTATTTTGTACTAATGCGTATAAAGCCTGTAATCTAATATTAGCTCTTATGCACCACCGAGTTATGGAATTTTTGCACAACCTCCTGGGCAACTAGAGGCTTTTAGGCCCCCGGTGTCAGGGTCCCTGACGTTTGGGTATCTGTTTTAAAGCTACATGTGCTTCCACCAGGTGAAGGTATGATTCTCAGACTGTAGAGTGATCTGAGTCCCTTGTCTAGAAAGTGGTCTTTTTTTTTTTTTACAGTGAGTATACTCCCCCAGACGTTGAGAAGATGAGATTAAAGTGGAGCTATAAGAGGTCGGGAGGTAGGAAGCAGAGGTTAACAAATGACTAAAAACAAACTGTACTAGAATTTTGTTGTTGACCTGCTGCCCCTGCACGCCAATGGCACCACCTGATAAAGGGGATCTCAGGTATGGTTCCATAGATAGAAAAATAGGTTACTCTCGGGTTGGCCAAAAAGCTCATTCAGTTAATGAATACGTTGTTCAATAACGGTCTTGGTGAAAATGAGAAATGTCTTTTACTTAAAACCAACAAACGTTTTGGCCAGCCCTATATTTCTGGGTGATTTCGAAAAAAGCTGTTATAAGTGGGATTCATGTTTTCTACTTGGTAAAATAAATGGAAGCCGCCTTCTCCTGATTTTTTTTCAGCTCACTTTCTTGTCCATTTCTCAACAGTTCGCAAAGGTTACCGGATCCAAGCTGACAAAGAGAGAGACTCCATGAAGGTCCTATACTATGTCGAGAAGGAGCTGGCTCAGTTTGATCCAGCCAGAAGGATGAGAGGCAGATGTGAGCATCAGTTAGTTTTATGTGATCTGTGCATCACGCTATGGGGGATGGGGGGGACCATACACGGGCAGCCCTGTGCTTTCAGGGTCAGAACTAGTAGGGGTGCTGGTGACACCACCCTAAAGAAAGCAGCTTTGAGTACAGAGAGGAAAGAAAAAAGGGATTCTGGTGTAAAGAGCAGAGCAATCACAGGGAACTATATTCAGTATCCCGTAAGAAACCATAATAGAATTAAGAAAAAAGAAGAGCGCAATCATGTACCATCCTGGTTTCTGTTGTGTCTTTCCATGGGGCAGTCAGTATTGCTGGGGCTGTGCAATCCTGGGGTTAGAAATATTTTATTAAAACACCGTTTCCCTACTACTCCTTTTAAAATATATTCAAAATGATGACTTAAGATGTGGAAGCTTGAGTATCAGTTTTCTCCAACGTGAAAGGCTCTAGCATTGAACGACAGTCCAGCTGCCGACTTGCTGTATCAATGAAAGTGAAAGAGCAAGTCTGCCAAGTGAATCTCATAA
Organism: Hippopotamus amphibius kiboko; assembly: GCF_030028045.1. NCBI lineage: Eukaryota > Metazoa > Chordata > Mammalia > Artiodactyla > Hippopotamidae > Hippopotamus > Hippopotamus amphibius. The sequence continues at coordinate 138,004,381 of NC_080188.1, read as the reverse complement.
AAAAGAGGCCTACATTCCTTTGAGATGCCCAGCAGCAGAGACTGAGGGGCAAGCAAAGAGACTGCCGCTCTTGTCAAAAGAACGTTTTAATTACTGAGTCTGTGGGTGGCAGGGCCCCAACCCTTAACTTACCCACAGCCCTTGGAGACTTTGCAGCTGACGTAGCTGATTCTTTGGGGTGGATTCCAAATTACCATCTATCATGAGAGGCAGCACAGGGCAGGTCTGACATGGATGGGCTACTTATCAGGGGGTGCTGGCAGGCATGGGAGTGAGGTCACTAGGTTTCTCTCTTTGAACCCTTCTCGCCTTGGAACCAACCAGAGACTTGATGGCATTGTTGGGGAAACAGTCCCAGACTAGGGGAGCTTTATTCAGATTAAGGACAACATATTCCTCCCAGTTTGCAATTCTAATTTCATCCTGTCTGAGTTGCATCCATTCCTGCCTCCTCCCACCACATGGACTATAAAAAGACCATCTCCAGATTGGAATGTCAGGAATGCAGATGTCACTGCACTTGACAAGCTAGTTGTAACAGTGTTGTCATGGATCCCTGTAAGGGGACAGAGACAGAGATAGTCAGAGATCAAGGACAAAGAGCCCGCGGAGGAAATCCGTGAACCTCACAGCTCAGAGAAAAAGTGAAAAATGAAGATTAAAAATAAAGGGTGGATCCCAGTTTAGGTGATGTCTCCTGTCTGCCTGGATTAAAGTCATCTCCAAGGGCTGGCTGGCCATAAGGTAATGACCAAGGAAGAGTCCAGGGGGTGGCCTGGATTGACAGATGAGGAAACAGAAGCCCAGAGGGTTGAAATGACAGAATCAGGACTAGAACCCAGATGTTCTGATTCCTGTCTTGTGCTCGTTTGTTAAACCAGAAACTTTAGAGCCAACTGTGGAGGGTGCCATGGCTGCAGCGGTGGTTTCTATTCAAAGACCACAGCCTTCTAGCTCTTAGGACTTTAGGATGTTGGAGCTGGAAGAGACTGAGGTTGTTGAATCTATCTCCCTCATTTTACAGAGGACAAAAGGGAGGCAGAGAGGGAAAGTAGCCAGTGCCAGTACCCAATGCCAATGCCAGAACTGGGACCCAGAGCTCCTGGAACCTGCAGGTTGACATTACAGTAACTGCACAGAGATGAAGTAGGAATCTAATTCTCTTTAGAGAGCTTCTGTTCCTGAAGAGCAAAGTAAATCCTGGGATGGGATCACAGACATGGGACAATCTTGAAGATGTCATCATAAAATAAGTCTCATAGTTTCGGGTGCAGCAAGGAAGTAACAGATTCTGTAAGAAATGGGAGTTTCAGGGTCAGGTCCATGAATTTCCCAGTCCATGTGGTCCTCATTTGCCTGCCCCTTGTAAGTAGGGGGTTGCTCTTGGGATATTTTAGTCTGGAATCAGCAAACTACAGCTCCCAAGGGCACATATGTTCCACCTCCTGTTTTTGTAAGTAAATTTCCTTGGAACACAGCCATGCCAATCCATTTCTGTATTATCTTTGACTCCTTTCAAGTTGCAATGGTAGAGCTGAATGGTTGTGACAGTATGGCTTGCAAAGCCTGCAATATTTACTCTGTGGCCCTCTACAGAAAACGTTCGCCTGTCCTGCTCTAGAGTGCCATTATTAGGTGTCTGTGAAGTGGGGAATGTTGATGTTCATGTTCACTGTGGCAGAAATTTTAGAGCCACATGCAGCCTAGACCATCCACCATAAGAATGGTGAAACAGAGCTGGCCCTTACTATCTGGAGAATTGAAAAATGGCCCTTAATCCTGGAAGCTTAAGGAAAGTTCTGAGCCAATAATGTAAGTTTTCAATAAACACACCTGGTGCAGTTTTAAAGTTCTCTTCTGTGTGGTTCCCGGGAGATTGGAATTCACTGGCATCATGAGAAAAGGAAGGTTCTAGATTTTATTAATCAATAGGATCTAAGTTGTTTTCTTCTAAAAGAGGCACGAACTAGTCCATTCTCCGTACGAGGAAGAAAAGGCTTAGAATTAGATTATAATTCAAAACTGGCTGATCCTTGTGTCCTGGTAAAACGGGACAAGGAGGCTGCGTTTACACTGTGGGGGGAGGCCCTCCCATCCCTTCATGGGTGGCAACCAGCAAAAATCCCCTGCTGCTCTGAGGACTGCTGGGGAAAGGGAGGAGATGAGGTAACGGGGAACCCGAGACACACGTGTGTGCTTCCCACATCTGATCTCAGCTTACCTCCCACGTGGCAGCCAGGCCCTACACCTTATAAATGTTGATTTTGATAACATTTTGAAGTTCAAAGGCTTTTTAGAAAACAAATGGATTCAGTTACATTACAAATAGATTCACTAGATTAATTTTGTAAGTCATGTGAAATTCAACCCCTTTCAAAGTTTTATAAATAAAGTTTCTTTCTTTTTTTTTTTTTTCTTTCCAGATTGTGACTCTGGTCCTTATTCACAAGCGCTTTTGTGAAAAGCTACTTAGGGGCCACCCTAGGAAATGAGAAGGCTGTGACCATCCCCTCCCTCTTTGCATTTTTGGGCTGGGACCTGAGTATAAGTGGAGGCCCATGAGCCATAAGTGCAGCCCAACCTTCCCCTTTTCTTCCCACACCTCCATACAGCTGTGCTGGCCACCCATGGCCACAAACACCTGGAATACTCTTTGGGGAGTGAAGAGGTCTACTCAGGCCCTGGAAATGGACTTGGTATCATCTGGGGAAGATATTTCAGGTTCCTGGGTGAACATCCAGAAGAGGGGGTGGATGGCCACTAGGTGTGCACATCCTCTTGGCCCTGTGGACTCCTTGCTCTGTGGGGAGGGGCACAGCTGCAGGAGGCTGGAATGGGGTGCCTCTAAAGCAGGGGGCGGTACTGGCTCTGAAGGCCTCATCTTGGGACTCAGCCGACAGCAGGGAAGATGCTGGGATCTGTGGCTTCTCTCTCTTTTTGCCCCTTTTGCTTCATGCCTGGAGTCATCATGGCTCATCACCGAATTAAACAAGAAGAGGAAAAACATTTGAGCAAGGATGATGATGTACTAGGAGGAGACCAGCTGTAGAGAGCCCAAGTTCTGGGAAGCCTGCCTTAGGTGGAACAATAACAATTGTTTTCCTATTCCAAGAACAAGAGCATGTAGGAAGCCTCCCTCTCTGCAGGCAAGTGGGCTTCTAGCTGGAGCCAATTCTGCTGAGCTAAGAACACAAACACCACTAGTTCAGGTCTACACCCACCGCAGACAGGATTGAGGCCCTCGGGTGGGAGTTTCCCAAAGCCTCTAGTCTCAGCCCTTAATCGGTCTGCAGGTAGAAAGCTCTGTCATGCCTGGTTTTTGTCCCTGCAGATAACAACACCATCTCGGAACTCAGCTCCCTGCATGAGGAAGACAGCAGTTTCCGCCAGTCTTACCATCAGATGCGAAGCAAGCAGTTCCCTGTGTCCGGGGACTTGGAGAGCAATCCTGACTACTGGTCAGGCGTCATGGGAGGCAGCAGTGGGGCAAGCCGGGGGCCCTCGGCCATGGAGTATAACAAAGAGGACCGGGAGAGCTTCAGGCACAGGTGGAGGTGGCTATGGCGGGGCAGCTCTGGTGCTGGGTGTGAGGGGGCAGGAGCTGGGAGGCAGGGTGGATCCGAGGCTGTTGTGATCCGACAGCATCTCTGCCTGCCCTTCTAGGTTATCCTGCTACATCTCTCTATGGGCTCTCTCTGTGTTGAACATCCCTTTCCCACGTGTGTTAAGCAAGGGGACACTCGGGACACCATGTGCAGAAGTGATCACTCAAGGCTCTTTGAAGAGGGTGCTCTAGACCCCTTAATGAACCTTGTTAACATTTCTCTGCTCTTCTCATATATGTTTTATCCTATAAGCTCTAAAAAAAAAAAAACCCCACCTATCATCTCCATCAGTTTTGATCATTTGTTTTGTGAAATGTCAAATGCTAAACATGTTATACTGTTGCATTTGATTCTCATAATTCTAAAAGGCAGGTACTATTAATGTCCCCATTTTAAGTTGGGGAAACTGAAACTTACAAATGCTAAGGAATTTACCCAGGGTCACAGGGCCAATGAATGTGGGGGGTCAAGATGTGTGTCCAGTTTTGTGTAGCCAATGCCCACTGATAGCACCTTCCCCACTCACCTATCCTGTATCTTGAAGGGCAGTAGATAGTGCTTTTCTCTCAGAGTACCAACTGCAGGCTCCTTGCCTGCCACCCCAAGAGGTAACTTGCCCTCAGCTCTGAGGAAGGAAAAGGCCTCTGTTTGTCACCAAATATTACAGGGACTCCGTGGGCTACAGCTGTGTGTGCGACAGGCCACATCACCCACGCAGGCTTAGAGGGTGTGGGGATGAGTCAGGAGGCTGTCAACCAGAGGTCACATCATAATGGCCAAAAGAAGGCCCCACGCATGTTTCAGCAGCGTGTAGGTCACAAAGTATTTTTATCCACCCAACCCCATCTTGATCCTTAACACCAATTCACGAGATGGGCACGGCCGCCTTGACCCTGTTGTCTGTGAGTCTGAGGCGTGAGAGGCGCCGGAGGTGATTCATGCAGCCAGGAGCAGAGCCGTAGCTGGGACTGCGGTCTCCTGACCGAGGACCCAGGCACGACGGGGGCCCTTAGATCCCGGCTCGAGCTGCCAGCCTCGCGCACGGCGGGTGTTCGGTGCCTCGGCCTTGCCTGGACTGACCAGCGCCTCCTCTGCCCGCAGCCAGCAGCGCTCCAAATCCGAGATGCTGTCGCGGAAGAACTTCGCCACCGGGGTGCCGGCCGTCTCCATGGACGAGCTGGCGGCCTTCGCCGACTCCTACGGCCCGCGGGCCCGCAGGGCGGACGGCAACAACCACGAGGCCCGGGGCGGGAGCCGCTTCGAGCGCTCGGAGGCGCGGGCGCACGGCGCCTTCTACCAGGACGGCTCCCTGGAGGAGTACTACGGGCAGCGGAGCCGCAGCCGGGAGCCCCTGACCGACGCAGAGCGCGGCTGGTCCTATAGCCCCCCGCGCCGGCGGCCGCCCGACGATGCGCACCTGCCCCGCCTGGTGAGCCGCACGCCGGGCACCGCGCCCAAGTACGACCACTCGTTCCGGGGCGCGGGGCTAGAGCGGCAGGCGCGGCCCGAGGGCGCCAGCCGCGGCGGCAGCCTCGAGACGCCGTCCAAGCTGAGCGCGCAGCTCGGCCCGCGCAGCGCCTCCTACTACGCCTGGTCGCCGTCGTCCACCTACGAGGCGGGCGCGCCCCAGGGCGACGAGGAGGACGCGCCCGACGACGCGCTGCCGCCCTACAGCGAGCGCGAGCTCAGCCGGGGCCCGTCCTTCCGCGGCCGCGACCTGCCCTACCACAGCAACTCGGAGAAGAAGAGGAAGAAGGAGCCCGCCAAGAAGACGGTGAGGCCCAGGCAGCCTCCGGGGTGGGGGCTGGGCGGGGGGCCAGCGGGCACGATCGCTGTCCAGGGGCCGAGGGGCTGGGGAGGAAGGAGAGCAGAGCGGAGGGCCCTGCCCCAGACGCCGGTCGGGGCGCAGGTGGAGGGAGCAGGCCCTCGCGTTAGGCTGGTTTGTCGTCCACCTCCCTCTATCCAGGACCAGGTGAAGTAAGTGAGCGTGGGACCCTGGAGCGTTGAAAAGAGGCAGAAGTAGCAGGTGTGTAGGTGTAGCGTGTTAGAGAACATTAATGACCAGCTCTAAGAAGCATTGAGCATCAGGGATTCCAGAGGTCACTACCACCACAGGCCTTCAGGTGGGCTTCTGAGGTCTGCGTGCAGGATCTGACCTATGCTCTATACATGCTTATCTGTGCATTCTTCTACATCCCCCCCACCCCCCGCCGTGAGGGTTTGTAACTTGCATCAAATGCCCCAGAGTCCACATTCCTGAAAAGGTTAGTGGCCATGGGTATTTATGAAGGACAGCTCACTTCTTTTTCTTTCTGACGTCTTATTGCATGTAAACTGTACTATGTCCTTTATATGTGAAGGAAATATTTCAGTCCCTGCCCAGCCAATTGTCTCTTGCATAGGTTTGTTATTTAGACTTTACTGTTTTCTCCCTAAGTGCCGAGAGCAGCCCATTCCATCCCTCAGCCCCCAAACGTGAGCTCTGGACCTCAGAGAAATGTTGGAGGACAATCACAGATGTCCACTGTGGGTTTCCAGGGTGCCTCTGTGCTCCAGAGGCCACTCTCCAAGCCCGGGTGCTTCTGCACCCTCCTCAGTTACCCTGCCTCTCCCAACATTTTGTTTTTCTCATGATTCCAAGCAGGACATTTGCTTTGGTGTATGATATGGGGAGAGAACATGAACAGAAAAAAGCTTCTGACATGATTATTAACGCCTCCGAAAAATTAAGTGTCTTTTCATAAAAAACTGCAATGACCAAAGCACTGTGAGTAGGGAAGGGACTTTCAGATGATGTCAAGTTTATGGTGCACTGTCCACACTAGCTGTGGTGGAGCTGTAAACATTGTATGTAGCTACCGGTAAGGCTGGCGTAGTGGGGGGGTACTTATTCTGTGACCATGGAACTAAATTCTATCAGATGTCTGTTGGCCTCGGCACCAGTTAAGGGACAGCAGTGACAAGCCTAATGAAATGTCTTAAAAGTCAGGTGTGCCAGGCTCTGAGTAGGTGTGGATTCGGCCAAGGGTTATCTGTTGTGTTTCTTTAATCAGGGTCTTTCTGCTCTTCCCCCAGAGTGACTTTCCAACGAGGATGTCCCTTGTGGTCTGATGTTTGTTTTCAAGACAACTCTCTGGATGACTAGAAATCAGAAGCAGAACACGGGAACAAGACAAATCCGAGAAGCAGCAGGCCCGGGACCTTCTCTGGCCACCACCTTGGAAGATTTGCTGATCTTTGCTTTGGCAAGGGATGGTGGGGGCAGCCTTTAATGGAGGCTGATTCCAAAGCTCAGTGTCCATCTAACTAGTTTGAGAAACTTATCAAGAAAACAGCTACGTGTGAGCTCATTCCCACACATGGAGTTTCTCACCCACAGAGTTCATCCTGCCCGGTCTCCTTCCTTAGCCACACCAGGATTCCTTTTCCAGTTCTGAAAGGGAGTTAGCTCTGGACTGCTGATGTCCAGATAACACTTATGCCTGCAGTCTGCTTTTCTATACCTCCTGTGCTGTGTTTAGCCACAGAATTGATTACTGCCGTTAGAAGGCCTTCACTGACAGGGGAGGGTAGCTTCAGGCAAAGTATACCTTTTAGCCCCATCACCTCCCAGTCAGTAGTCAGTGACTGTGGTTACACTGAAATCAGGCCCATGGTGAGCTCAGTGATGGGGACCTGCTGCACAATCACAGAAGTGACGTCAATTTGCTGTCCTGAACGACCGCTCTTGAGTGGCTGGAACAAAACAAGAGCTGTCGCAGTGGTATTTCTTCTTCCGTCCTGAGAACATAAACTGATTTTTCCCTCTCAGCACAGTGACGTCTGAGTCTTGACCATCAAGGGCTCTCCTTGTCCTCCCCTCTCCTGGACTCTCCACAGGTTGGTGCCGCGCACAGAGCCCCGCCTCCCTCTGCACTCTGATTAGGTTGTCATCAGGTGCCTTTTGACAAATGCTTAAAGTACACACATGAAAGAGAAGAGGGAGAAAAACCAGTAATACAAAATAGAGAAGAATGAGAAAGCATCTAAAAAGGAAAGAATATATCATCTCATTATATTTTGAATATGGGCCATTTCCCCCATAGACTCCACTGGCTCTTCCGTGTGTTTTATACTTCATCTACCATGAGTCATTCCTACCATCCCAGCTTCATCCTTCCAGGACATCCAAGTGTGGAGCGGGCATCCGTGGGCCTCACCAGGCTGCCAGGTTGGGAGATGAGGGATACTGCTTTCTCAGGAAGGAGCACTTCCTATTCCCACCCTTGCCTAGATGATAGATTTCGCCTACATCCCAAAGCTGGATCTCTCTGGATTTTGTAACTTAGATAGATTGTGAAAAATGGCCACAAACTCTTCCCCTCTCATCAAGAGGTGCAGTCTGTTTCTCAAGCCCTTGAATCTGGGTTTGGCCATGTGATTCGATTTGGCCAGTGGTCCCATAACAGATGTGACACAAGCAGAGACTTGACAAATTCTTGTGCCGGGGGCTCGTCCTCTCTTGCTGCTGTTGGGAACCTTGCAGTCCCACCGGTGAATGAGCCTGGGCTGGCCTGCTGCATGATGAGAGAAAGGGGCCCAGTTACCCCCATCACCCTAACTGGCAGCCTATCAACTCTCACCTGATTGCAGACACATGAGTGAGCCCAGCCTAGACCAACAGAAGAGCTGCCTAGCTGAGCCCAGCCCAAACTGCTGATTCCTACTCAAGGCATGAGAAGTTGGTGCACTCTTTAAATGTTCATTTCTCTTCAAGGAAAAACTGACTTTTTCTTCTTGTCTGAATGTTTAGCCCTAAAACCCTGACTCCATCTAACCTTAGGTGTCTCTCAGTCTCCATTTTCTTTGATAGACTTTTGTCAAAGCTTTTCATCCCACACTACCATGGTGGGATACATGGTTGAGTCAAATCACTGGAGGACAATGATGCCTGGTCTCACTATCCCTCTGCTCCCAGCAGTGGTCCATCCTCTATCTATGGATCCATGGACAACCTCTGAAGAAGGTTTCTTCTTCAGCATCTCATGGCTCTTCTCCAGAACCATCTGACTGGAGCTAGGCCCTTTTCTCAGAGTACCATTCCATTGGTGTCCATTTAATTCATGGCATTTCCAAACCAGTCCTGTGTGTGCAATGAAATCAAGAAGTGGCTGGGAGAGGGTCAGAAGGATGAGTTGATATCATTGCTCGGGGGAGAATTGCCCTGCCAAAGGACTTCACAGTGGCCTTGGCCTTTGTGAGTGGAACCAGGAGAACAGTTCAGCCCAGTGCCGGCACTTCCAAGGGCTGGAAGACACAAGCCATAACCCTGGTGCTGAGTTTTAGACTTGCTGGTGTCCCTGGCCTCTGAAACCTTAGGTCTAGTCTGTCCTTTTGGGCCCTGATTCCGATGGAAAAGATGATTAAAACGTTATTTCTTAGTCACCAGCTTTGGATTTCAACTTGCTCAGGCAATTTTAGAGAAACTTGGGTAGCTGCAGTAGCGATTCTCTCTTTATATTGAGCACTGTGTCAGGTTATTCACCACCAAAGAGCCCCATAGCACCAGCTGCAGAGACCAAAAATACTGCTTTTATTAGCCGGGGGCAAGCATGATTTTGGTGAAGGTCAAAGGGAGCCATGGGAAAGAATTATTAAAATTGGAAACCTGCAGTTCCAAAGACAACAAAACTACAGACAGACAATAAAGAAAACAAAGATGATAACAGGCTACTGAAATAACCTGGGGAGATGGGACCAGGTTGTCCTCTGAAGGGCTGCATACATCACTCAGACCTCCAGCCTCCAGCTGAGAGAGAAAACAGTCATTTCTGGGTATGTGGACAGGAGATAAGGCTGACTGGGCAAGTAAAGGCAAAGCTGGCCTTCCTCGGCACCCCGGCTTTTCTCAGCACATCCTTCTGTTTCTGCTCCCCCAAACAGTCTGTCCCGCTTATACGTGAGCTTCCTTCCTAGGTGTTACAGGGAGTACAAGATAAGACTGTGTAAGACATGGTCTCTGTCCATGGGGACCCTGCAATTGAATAGAGGAAATAAGACATGCCCAAGAAAGAATTGGGAGATTTTATGCATATAATATGAACTGTTGCTATGGATAAATTACAACAAACCCAGAGAATTAAAGGTTTTTAATTTAAATGGGTATATTTTGATATTTAAGTGTTGTGTGTGTTTGTACATCCATCCTATTTAAATATATGCTCAGTGATCTGAAAAGCCAATATTAAAAAGTCTGAGCTGAAAAGGTGAGCTAGGATGGGGATGGTTGAGAGGCAGAGGTCCCAGTGGGATGATGCATGACAGTGTTTGCCTGTGAGTCACAGCTGAGTCAGGGACGTGTTGGATGAGGGGGCATGGATGCAGGTGGCAGGTAGATGAACTTCTCTAGAGACTCGTGAGGAAGCTAGGAACGTTTGCTGGACCTAGTGCTTACGGGGGAGCTCTCCGTCTGCTTCTCCAGGGCTTCAGTTCTGCAGCCATGAGCATTGCTGCCCACGTTTACTGACGCGGAGAACATCTTGCAGAGATGATGAGCCTCTCCTCTCTCTTCTCTGCACCTGGCACGGGACTGTGCAAACTGGGCACAGTGGGAAGTGGCTGCCACTCTAGCCCAAGGCACCCCATGCTGAAAAAAACCTAGCCACATATGTAAATATTTCTAACTAGTCTGAAAGACTTCGTATAGGTGATCTGATCAGACCTTAGGCAGCCTTTGAGAGAGGCTGAGGTTACAGATAGTGTTGTAACCCACCCCCTCTTTTCTGTATAGAGGGAGAAATAAACCAGCACTACCATTAGTGAAGTCAAAAACCTAATTGGGTCTTTAGACTCTAAGGTCTTTTCTACTGAACCAGTGTTTCCCCAGATTGCCTAACCATATGAATTACTTGATTGCTGTTAAAAATGTATTGTTGGGTTCCTGCCTGGGATATTGATGGGATGGGTCTAGAGCTAGGATTTGTATTTTTAATAGGCATTTCAGGAGAGTCCTGTGATCACATGTATCTGGAAAATCTTACGCTAGATCATACCTCATCATGTGCCCCAAGCACTTGGTCCTGAGGCTTCCTCAGGCTTCGAAATTTTTTCTTCCGATGTGCTGGTGAGGTCGCTCTTGCTCCCTTGGGGCCAGCAATGATAAAGCCTCCAGCAGTCTGGCTCTGATGGTGTTGACTGGCTCACCAGGGTCCGAGAGTAGGAGAACTGTGCAAGGCAGACAGAAAGGCGCACTAGGAGCACGCCCCAGGGGGCTGCCCCAGATGTTTCCAGTCCTAGAATAGAGAGCCTGTTGTGACCATCTCAGATCTGACAACAAGAATTACAGGTCATTTTCTCATTCCCTTGATGTCATTCTGAGCAAAACTTAGAGCATGAATAGAAAGAAAAGAGACCATTGGGGAAATGGCAAAAAAAAAATCACTTTTTGAAGCATTCAAATCATCAGCCTGGCTGGTCATCTCCTACTTCTGCCTTTAGACCCAAAGTGGGATGGGCAAGAATAATACAATCTATGTTACAAATCCTTCCAACATCAGATTTAAATGCTGCCACAATCTGACAGGAGCTTGAAATTGGTTTATAGGATGTAGGATCCAAATTCACCGAAATAGGGGCCAGATACTTAAAGAAAAAAGTGCCTAGATTTTTCCTGCCAGGATTCTTCCTCCTCTTTACCTGGGAAGCTGTTCAATGAAGCTCCGGATAAGGGACTTTTAACATCAGAGGGGAGCAAAGAGTGCAGAGCTGCTTTAAGCAGTGGCCTGAGCTTTAGCACTATAAAAATAAAGTTTGTATTATTTTTATGGTGTATTACTGTTTAAAGACCACTTTCACATGCATTGTCTCATTTGATCCTCACAATGACCGCTGTGATAGAGGCAGGGTGGATGTAGTGGTCCCATTAAACAGAATGTAAAACTGAGGCTGAAAAAAACTAAGTGATTTGCCTATAGTCAAACAATTTTTTAAATCATAGAGCCAGGCCTTCTGACTGTCGAGGGTTCTTTCCAATTCCTATAATACCCATGGGAGTGGAATCATCCCAACATCTGGGGAGAAGAGTCCTGGACGCGATGCTCAGTCATGGCATCACTGGGGTGAAGCTATAGGGACAGGCACTGTGGCTGCCTCACCCTCCCAAGCACCGGTCCTCAAATGGTGCTCTAAGACGGAGTCAGCTCTACTCAAGGAGACTTTCATTTTCATTAGCCACGTTGGAGGGGAAAAGGCTTTAATAAAAATGTGCTTCAGATTTTAGAATCCATCCTGAAGAGTAATTTCTGAGCCAAACTACAAATTCATCTAGACTCAGAATTCCAGGGCTTGGGGGTGACCTGCCTGGAATGAACTATCTGGCATCTTCACTGCATTGGGGGATTTTAGGTAGAACTGAGAGGGGCCAGATATAGAGGAAGCCAATACAGTAGTTTAGTTAAAAGTTTTGTTAGGGTTTCTTGGTGAGGCTGGATACAGGCCCATGTGGTCTGGCCCATTTCTTCTGGCGAGGCTAGAAGAGACACAAATAGCTTGCCTCTTATCTTGGCTTTCAGAAAAGCCACTCTGTTAATAAAGGTATTAGGCACTATCCAATGAGAATTTTCCTTGCGAGAATAAAGGAAAAGGGAATAGAAGGAACAATAGGACAAAGAAAGGTCAGAAAGCTACTTCATGAGGGTCACCTGCCCAGTTATTTTTGTGCCTTGTCTGTGGCATCAAAACTGAGATGTTTGTATCCCTGTTGCCCGTGACTTTTTTTCAGTGTCACCCATACAAACTGAATTTGGTTGTAACGTTTAAACTAAATAAAGCCTTTTCACCTATGTTGGTTATCAAGAACTTATGATTTAGCACAACTATGTTTAATCATGATCTGACCTCCGTAGAAAAAAAAAATCATACAATAATACGTGACCTTCTCAGACTGTTTTAAGTACTGTACTGGGGAATGAATACTGTGGAACTAGAGGCAAGGACTGAGAAGAGTGTAATATATGTTTTTACAGATTTTAATAAGCTACGGCCCGGATACATTCTGTGGCCACTTTCACCACTCTCCACAGACTGTCTAACACTCAGGAGATGAGGAGTAGGAAAGATGATTGGACAATGGGATGGTTCTTAGCTCATTTTCAAGAAGTGTCAAAGCATTTGCCTGCTAGAGATGGCACTCGGAGAAGAGAGAAAGGAAACTATCTGTGGGAAGACATTTTAAGTTCTGAAGAGATTTGAAAAAGTCCACAACATCATAATTTAGAGAAGGCAACTTAAAACCTTGTTAGCAAAGGAAGTGATAAGTACCCCCAGAGAATTATTAATCCTCTCCTCTTGGCCAGGCCCTCTCAAGGGAGTTCCAGACTTTACAATCCTGATTGAATGGAAAATTTATCCTTGCTTGAAGCATCTGGACTCAATTTTCTTCTTTTAATATTTAACTTGAAAATGTTGATGTGTAGATTTAAAGTTAGACACTAAAACAGTTTAACTCTGATTACCTCCTCTGAACTTTGCTATTTTATCCATTATTTTAATTCCATCTTGCTTTTCAGCTTTTATAAAATACAGTGTTTGACTTATAGTTTGTTTAGAATCACCTACATGTTTTTTCTACACATCTTTTCTTCCTGCATTTCAGATCTGCTTTTGAAATCTTCTCCCTTCTTTCTGAAGGAAGTTTTCTTCAGTGATGGTCTATTGATAGGATAATCTTTCAGTTTGTATTTGTTTAAAACAAAATCTTTACTTCATTCTTGTTCTTAAAAGATAATTTCACTGAGTATACACTTTTAAATCAATAATTTTCTCTTGGCACACTGAAGATATTATTCCATGCCCTTTTGCTTTTATTGCTGCTTTTGAGAAGCCAGTTACCAATCTAATTATCCTTCCTTCCTAAGTAATCTGTCTTGTCTCTCTGGTTATTTTTAAGATTTTCTTCTTAAAGTTTTTTTTTTGTTGTTGTTTTTGTTTGTGTTTGTTTGCTTGCTTAATCAACATGTGACGAGTTGTGGATTTCTTTTTACTCATTCACATTGGGATTTTGTTGTGCTTCCTGAATCTGTGGATATTTTATTAATTATGGAAGACTCTCAGCTATTATGTCAAATATTTCTTCTCCTCTTTAAACTCTCTTTTGAGAATTCCAATCTAATGTATGTTAGAACTTTTCATTCTATTCTACATATTGCTTAAATCTATCTTTTGTATTTTTCATCTCTTTATCTTTCTGTGGGCTCTTCTGGGTAATTCCTTCAAGTTTATCTTCCGCTTCACTACTTTTTTCTTTAGTTTCCTCTAATCTCCTTCCTTTGAGTTTTAATTTTAATTAATAAATTTTTATAAATTTTTCACTTATAAGAATTCAATTTAGTTCTTTTCCAAAACTTCATGTTCATTGGTGATAGTGTTTTGCTCCTTACTGTTGTATACAATTTGCTCTTATTTCTTTGAATATATTAAATGTACTAATTTTATACTTTATACCCAATAATTCCAATATCTGCAATCTTTGTGGGTCTAATTTTGAAGTTTGTTACTTCTGCTGACTCTCACTTACGGTTTCTTGTTTCCTTATATGTTTTGTAGTTTTTGATTGTGAATTCGTGTTTGGTAAAATGTCATTATATTGATGCCAGTCAAGAAAGACCTTTCTTGCTCCTTACCTGTCCTCATTCTCTCCATAGTAACTTCACATCTACATACATGTACACAGCAACTCTGGAGGGTCCAAGAAGAATAAGTGATTGAAGGAAGAAGGAATGGAAGTGCTTAGTGGGGAAAATTTAGAAAGAACATGAATTTCTCTCTAATGCAATCTTCTAGAGTGAAATGAGCCTACAACAGGGGAGAGCAAGAAGCTTTAACTTTACAAATTGTCCAGTTTGAGCATTATAAAAGAATTATTATTTTAATTACAGAAGCAAGACTATTTGGTGAATTAAAAGTGAACAGAATGCCATGTATTATTTAAGAGTGACCAAAGAAATTATGGATCTAGATTTCATTCAAGAAGTAAGGAAGGACTAGACCCATAGGATGGATTAGAATTAGGCAATTGTGGGGAAAAATCAACTATTTTATGTTTTAACCCTACTGATTTCCATTTGTTTAGTGTAAAAGTTATATTGTTACATACATTCAATTCAAGAAACAAAGAAGCAGGCCGATTTTAGGCTCTGAAAAAAATCTTGGCAGAGACATCCTAATAATACTCATCACACCATTTAGGTGAAAGTTATATTTTCTGCTGAATTGGTCTTAAGCATTTCCTGAATGTTTATCAGGTGGCCTGAAATGACTCACCAAATACAGCAGGAGGGGTAGAGGTAGGGAACTAGTTGCTCAGAGGGGAGGGAGTTAGCCTGACACGCCATCTAGTGGCACATGTCTAAAGGCGCGCCTCTGGTGCTAACTTTCCAGGACTCAAGGTATTGATTGGACAGCAGTGTGCCTCACATTGCCTGAGATGTATTCTTAAAAAGCTGTGTATGAATTCACTTTTGGCAAATCAAATTACGTGAATTAGGAGTTCTTTATTTAGAAGTGGTGAGTCTTTCTGTATGTTTTGCAAGTTTAGATTTTGCCATGTTATATTTTCAGGGCAGATTTCTGTGGGTACCACATGGGGAAAACCTCATGTTTCTTGCTTGGGACCAAGCGGAAATGAAGCACATTCCTCCCTTGATTTACAGCTATTTTAAGGTGTTCATTTTTAACACCATTGAAATATAAGTACTGAAGTCAGGTGATACTCCAATGCTGCAAAATTATAGTGAAGTCTGTTTCTCATTAACAAGCAAAAATTATGTCGTTGAATTGTGCAACTAAAGGATTTAAATAGTCCATTCCCTGGTCTTTGGCTGTAAAAGGATGAATCAATATTTCTTTCTCTTTCTCTCTCTCTTGCTCCATCTCTAAAAAACAAGCAGAGAAGATTCCATAGTCTCTTGCATTAAAACACTTTTTATAAAAAACAATCCTTAGCGGGGTGGAGTCAAGATGGTGGTGTGGGAAGACGCGGAGATCGCATCTCCCCACAAATAGATAGGTTGCCAGAGAGGGACCTAAGGCCAAAGGAGACCGCAGGAACCCCACAGCAACTGGACAGGACCTGGGGGAAGTCAGGGGGGTGGGGAAGGGGAAGCTGGACGGGACCAGCGCCCCTGGGGGGTGGCTGGGTGAGGGGGGAGGTTCCCGCCTGGAGAGACCCTTGGGGCCTGGGATGATCTGAAACCTCAACTAGGTTTCTCCTGCCAGGGAGGCTAGGAGGCCTGCTGAGCTCCCTGGCTTGGGGGCCTGCTGGGCTGCCCAGCGGTGTCCTCCACCCTCCAAGGCCCCCTCTGGATTGCCTGGATCCTGGGGGTGTGGGAGGGAGGAGGGGTGTGGGAAGACATTCGGGAACTTTTCTGAAACCTTGAAAATGTTAAAGTATGTGGGCAGAGCGATGGGATTCAGAATGTCCTGCTTGAGCAGTGGAGGAGCTGAGGATGCGGGGCGTGGAGACTAATATCACCCTGTTTGGCCCTGGAGGATGGCTGGTTAGCCAGAGACGGGTAAGATTCCTCAAGGGAGGAACAACCTAAGACAGGCACAGTCGCAGAGGGGCCAACAGGGGTGGGGCACAGACCCCTAATATCTGAGAGAGGTCTCCTGCCCCCAGGGCTGTTTTGCTCTCCATGCCCAGCTCAAATCCACACCTGCTCAACTCGGACCCAGGAAGCAAACAAAGATAATTGCCTCAGTCATGTGAGGCCTTTGATTGTTTATGGGTGTAACCTGAGAATGTTAGCCCACGAACTCAATAAAAGCAACCTGGGATGAGGCAGCAGGGCTCTTGATCCGAGAGGTCTTGAGCCCCCCAGTCCCACTTTTCTCTTCAGTCTGTGTCTGTGTCTTCTTCAAGCTTGCGGCACCCGTCACTCACCTCGAGTTGCCGAGCTGGTCTTGGCAGAGGGGCGAGGAGGTGGAGAGGCAGACTGGTGGACTGGTGGGGGTGGGGGCTTTGAGATGGGGGGATGGGGAGGCAAGAGGGCATTTTGCTTGCCCTTTTGGCCAGGCAGGCCGACTGGGCACTCGGGCCTGGTCCTTCACTCTCCCGGCCCCTCTCCAGCAGGAGGGTCTTGGGGGCTGGTGGGGAGGGGGAGAGGGGGAGGGAGAGAGGCAGACAGTGGGGGTGGGAAGGGATCTCTCCCGGTCAGAAGAATAGGGCAGGTGCCACCGGGTATTTCTTCTGGGTGGGTCCTCCACCTTCCAAGGTCCCTCTGGGCTGTTGGTCCTAGAAGTACAGGAGGGAAGCGGTGGGGGGAGAAGAAGAGAGGCGGAACACGGGAGGGACCCTCTGGGATCAGAGGATTGGGGGAGGAGCAAAAGGCATTTCCGTTGCCCACTGGCCCAGGAAGCCTGCTGGGCTCCCAGGCCTGGTCTCCAACTCTCCAGGGCCCCCTCCCAGATGCGTTGGTCCCGGGGATGTTGGAGCATGGCAGGGGAAGAGGAAGAGAGGCAGACTGGTGGTGGGACGTTCCAGGATCAGAGGACCAGGGGAAGTGCAGAGGACCATTCCCCTGCCCACTTGGGCCTGGCGGGCCTGCTGGGCTCCTGAGTCTGGTCCCTCGGTCTCTCCAGCTGAGTGGGTCATACAGGCATGGGAGGGAGGGAGGAAAGGAGAAGAGGAAGAGAGGCAGACAGTGGGGGGGGGGGGGGGGACCTTGCATGACCAGAGGATCAGAGGGGATGCTGCAGGAACTCTCCCTACCCACTTGGCACCGGGAGGCCTGTTGTGCCCCCAGGCCTGGTCTTCAGTCCTCCAGGGGCGCCTCTAGGTCTCACTGGTCCTGGGGGTGCAGAAGGAAAGCAGGGGAGAAGAGGAGAGGCGGGCAGGGGAGGGGGCCTTCTGGGATTGGAGGATCAAGGGAGGCAGGGAAGGTATTTGCCCTGCCCACTAGCCCTGGGAAGCTTGCTCAGCTCACAGACCTGGTCTTTCACACACCAGGGACCCCTCCAGCTGCTTGGGACCTAGGAGAGTGGGGGGCGGGGGAGAGGAGGAGAGGCAGACAGGGACCCTATGAGATTGGGAGATCTGGGGAAGTGCCACAGGCATTACCCTAGCCCAGTTGGCCCTGGGGAAGCCTGTTGGGCATCAGAGTCTGGTCTCCTGTCTTCCAGTGCCCCCTCCAGCTGTGAGGTTCCTAGGGGAAGAGGAGAGAGGGGGTGAGAAAGAAGAGAACCCAAGGGGGAGCGACCCTCCAGGATTGGAGGACTAGGGGAGGTGCCTAGCATTTCTCCCACCAACTCGGGCCAGGGGAGCCTGCTGGGTACCTCGACCTGGTCCTTTGCCCCCAGGACCAGAGGCATCCCTGGGCCCCTCTGCCTCATTGGGCCTAAGCCCCATTCCCCACCACCCCCAGGGCCTTTTCTAAGTGTAGGCCCTGCCCATTGCCTAACCCTGCCCCCCTTGTCTAAGCCCTGCCCCCACAGCCAACACCTTTTCTGGCTTTTTTTTTTTCTTTTTCTTTTCTTTTTTTCCTTCCCACTTCCTCACTTAGGCTATTGTAGTTGTTTTACCTTCCAGTTGTTGTTCCATCTTTTTTTTTTTTTAATTTTTTTTGTTTTCCTGCTCCACATGGCTTGTGAGATCTTGATTCGCAAGCCCAGAGTCAGGCCTGAGCTCCTGAGGTGGGAGCTCTGAGTCCAAAACATTGGACTAACAGGGAAACCCAGATCCCAGGGAATATTCATCAGACTGAGGTCTCCCACAGGTTCTCACCTCAACACCAAGACCCAGCTATACTCAACAGCCTAAAAACTCCAGTGCTTAAAACCTCAGGCCAAACACCCAGTGGGACAGGAACACAATCACACCGATCCAAAGTGGGGGAAAATGAGATGACAAAAAAATATGTCACAGTTGAAGGGACAAGGTAAAAATACACAAGACTAAATAAATGAAGAGGAAATGGGAAAAATGCCAGAAAAAAAATTCAGAGTAATGATAGTAAAGATGATCCAAACTCTCGATAAACAAATAGAGAGACTAGAAGAAACAGTTGATATGGACGGAGAAGAACTAAGGAGCAAACAAACAGTAATAGATAACAAAATAACCAAAATTAAAAATACTCTAGGTGGTATAAACAGCAGAATAACTGAGGCAGAAGAACGATTAAGTGAGTTGGACGATAGAATGGGGGAAATAACTGCCACAGAGCAGGAAAAAGAAAAAAGAATAAAGAGAATGGAAGACAGTCTCAGAGACCTTGGTGACAACATTAAGCGCACCAACATTCGAATCATAGGCATCCCAGAAGAAGAAGAAAAAAAGAAAGGGTCTGAGAAAATATTTGAAGAGGTTATAGTGGAAAACTTCCCCAACATGGGAAAGGAAATAATTAATCAAGTCCAAGAAATGCAGAGAGTCCCATACAGAATAAACCCAAGGAGAAATACACCAAGGCACATATTAATCAAACTAATGACAATTAAACACAAAGAAAAAATATTAAAAGCAGCAAGAGAAAAGCAACAAACAACATATAAGGGAAAACCCATCAGGATAACAGCTGATCTTTCTGCAGAAACTCTTCAGGCCAGAAGGGAATGGCAGGATATACTGAAAGTCCTGAAAGAGAAAAATCTACAACCAAGAATACTCTACCCAGCAAGAATCTCACTCAGATTTGATGGAGAATTACAAAGCTCTACAAACAAGTAAAAGTTAAGAGAATTCAGCGCCACTAAACCAGCTTTACAACAATTGCTAAAGGAACTTTTCTAAGCAGGAAACACAAGAGAAGGAAAAGACCTACAAAAACAAACCCAAAACAATTCAGAAAAAGGTAATAGGAACATACATGTCAATAATCACCTTAAATGTAAATGGATTAAATGCGCCAACCAAAAGACACAGACTGGTTGAATGGATACAAAAACAAGACCCTTACATATGCTGTCTACAAGAAATCCACTTCAGACCAAGGGACACATATAGACTGAAAGTAAGGGGATGGAAAAAGATATTGCATGCAAATGAAAGTCAGAAGAAAGCTGGAGTAGCAATACTCATATCAGACAATTAGACTTTAAAGTAAAGACCATTACAAGAGACAAGGAAGGACACTACATAATGATCAAGGGACCCATCCAAGAAGAAGATATAACAATTGTAAATATCTATGCCCCCAACATAGGAGCACCTCAATACATAAGGCAAGTGCTAACAGCCATGAAAGAGGAAATCAACATTAACACAAAAATAGTAGGAGACTTTAACACCCCACTTACACCAATAGACAGATCATCCAAACAGAAAATAAATAAGGACATACAAGCTTTAAATGACACATTAGACCATCTCAACTGAATTGATATTGATAGGACATTCCATCCAACAACTACAGAATACACTTTCTTCTCAAGTGTACATGGAACATTCTCCAGGATAGATCACATCTTGGATCACAAATCAAGCCTTGGTAAATTCAAGAAAACTGAAATCATATCAAGCATCTTCTCCGACCACAACGCAATGAGACTAGATATCAATTACAGGAAAAAACTGTAAAAAATACAACCACATGGAGGCTAAACAATACACTATTAAACAACCAAGAAATCATTGAAGAAATCAAAGGGGAAATAAAAAAAAATCTAGAAACAAATGACAATGAAACCACAACAACCCAAAACCTATGGGACACAGCAAAAGCAGTTCTAAGAGGGAAGTTTATAGCAACACAGTCCTACCTCAAGAAATAAGAAAAATATCAAATAAACAACTTAACCTCACACCTAAAACAATTAGAGAAAGAACAAAAAAGTACCAAAATGAGCAGAAGGAAAGAAATCATAAAGATCAGATCAGAAATAAATAAAAAAGAAATGAAGGAAACAATAGCAAAGATCAATGAAACTAAAAGCTGGTTCTTTGAGAAGATAAACAAAATGGATAAACCATTAGCCAGACTCATCAGGAAAAAAAGGGAGAAGAAATGAAATGAATAGAATAAGAAATGAAAAAGGAGAAGTAACAACTGACACCGCAGAAATACAGAAGATCATGAGAGACTACTACAAGCAAGTATATGCCAATAAATTGGATAACTGGAAGAAATGAATAAATTCTTAGAAAAGTACAATCTTCCAAGACTGAACCAGGAAGACATAGAAAATGTGAACAGACCAAACACAAGTATGGAAATTGAGACTGTAATTAAAAATCTCCCAACAAACAAAAGCCCAGGGCCAGATGGCTTCAAAGGCAAATTCTATCAAACATTTAGAGAAGAGCTAACACCTATCCTTCTCAAGCTCTTCCAAAATAAAGCAGAAAGAGGAACACTCCCTAATGCATTCTACGAGGCCACCATCACCCTGATATCAAAACCAGGCAAAGATGTCACAAAAAAAGAAAATTACAGGCCAATATCACTGATGAATATAGATACAAAAATCCTCAACAAAATACAAGCTAACAGAATTCAACAGCACATTCAAAAGATCATACACCATGATCAAGTGGGGTTTATCCATGGGATACAAGGATTCTTCAATATATGCAAATCAATAAATGTGATACATCATATTAACAAATTGAAGAATAAAAACCATATGATCATCTCAATAGATGCAGAAAAAGCTTTCGACAAAATTCAACATCCATTTATGATAAAAACCCTCCAGAAAATGGGCATAGAAGGAAATTACCTCAACATAATAAAAGCCATATGTGACAAACTAAAAGCCAGCATTGTTCTAAATGGTGAAAAACTGAAAGCATTCCCTCTAAGAACAGGAACAAGACAAGGGTGTCCACTCTCACCATTATTATTCAACACAGTTTTGGAAGTTTTAGCCACAGCAATCAGAGAAGAAAATGAGATAAAAGGAATCCAAATTGGAAAAGAAGTAAAATTGTCACTCTTTGCAGATGACATGATATTATACATAGAAAATCCTAAGATGCTACCAGAAAACTGCTAGCACTAATCGATGAATTTAGTAAAGCAGCAGGATACAAAATTAATGCACAGAAATCTCTTGCATTCCTATACACTAACAATGAAAAAGCAGAAAGAGAAATTAAGGAAACTCTCCCATTTACCACTGCAACAAAAAGAATAAAATACCTAGGAATAAACCTGCCTAAGGAGGCAAAAGACCTGTATGCAGAAAACTATAAGACACTGATGAAAGAAATCAAAGACGATACAAACAGATGGAGGGACATACCATGTTCTTGGATTGGAAGAATCAACATAGTGAAAATGACTGTACTACCCAAAGCAATTTATAGATTCAACACAATCCCTATCAAATTACCAACGGCATTTTTCACAGAACTAGAACAAGAAATCTTACGATTTGTATGGAAATGCAAAAGACCCCAAATAACCAAAGCAATCTTGAGGAGGAAAGATGGAGTTGGTGGAATTAGGCTTCCTGACTTCAAACTATACTACAAGGCCACAGTGATCAAGACAGTATGCTACTGGCACAAAAATAGAAAGGAAGATCAATGGAACAGAATAGAGAACTCAGAGGTAAACCCAAGCACATATGGGCACCTTATCTTTGACAAAGGAGGCAAGAATATACAGTGGAAAAAAGACAGCCTCTTCAATAAGTGGTGCTGGGAAAACTGGACAGCTACATGTAAAAGAATGAAATTAGAACACTTCCTAACACCATACACAAGAATAAACTCCAAATGGATTAAAGACCTACATGTAAGGCCAGACACTATAAAACTCCTAGAGGAAAACATAGGCAGAGCACTCTATGACATCCATCAAAGCAACATCCTTTTTGACCCACCTCCTAGAATCATGGAAATAAAATCAAGAATAAACAAATGGGACCTAATGCAACTTGAAAGCTTTTGCACACCAAGAGAAACCATAAACAAGACAAGAAGACAACCCTCAGAATGGGAGAAAAAATTTGCCAACGAAGCAACGGACAAAGGATTAATCTCCAAAATATACAAGCAGCTCATGAAGCTTAATACCAAAAAAGCAAATAACCCAATCCACAAATGGGCGGAAGACCTCAATAGACATTTCTCCAAAGAAGACATACAGATGGCCAACAAACACATGAAAAGATGCTCAACATCACTAATCATCAGAGAAATGCAAGTCAAAGCCACAATGAGGTATCACTTCATACCAGGCAGAATGGCCATCATCAAAAAATCTAGAGAAAATAAATGCCAGAGAGGGTGTGGAGAAAAGGGAACTCTCCTGCACTGTTGGTGGGAATGTAAGTTGGTACAGCCACTATGGAAAACAGCTTGGAGGTTCCTTAAAAGCTAAAAATGGTACTACCATATGACCCAGTAATCCCTACTACTGGGCATATACCCAGAGAAAACCATAATCCAAAAAGAAACATGTACCATAATGTTCATTGCAGCACTATTTACAATAGCCAGGACATGGAAGCAACCTAAATGCCCATCAACAGATGAATGGATAAAGAAGATGTGGCACATATATACAATGGAATATTATTCAGCCATAAAAAGGAATGAAATGGAGCTATTTGTGATGAGGTGGATAGACCTAGAGACTGTCATACAGAGCGAAGTAAGCCAGAAAGAGAAAAACAAATACCGTATGCTAACTCATATATATGGAATCTGAAGAAATGGTACCAATGAACCCAGTGACAGGGCAAGAGTGGAGATGCAGATGTAGAGAATGGAGTTGAGGACACGGGGCTGGAGTAGGGGGGTGGGGGGCGAAGGGGAAGCTGGGATGAAATGACAGAGTAGCATAGACACAGATACACTACCAAATGTAAAATAGCTAGTGGGAAGTTGCTGTCTAACGAGGGGAGATCAACTCAATGATGGGGGATGCTTTAGAGGGCCAGGACAGGGAGGGTTGGAGGGAGTCGCGGAAGGGAGGGGATATGGGGATATATGTATAAATACAGCTGATTCACTTTGGTGTACCTCAAAAACTGGTACAAGAGTGTAAAGCAATTATATTCCAATAAAGAGCTTAAAAAATATCCTTGCCCTCAAGAGATGTTTTCTTATATTTTGTTTACATTTCTTGTGCAGCAGCCTAGCACCAATGTATTCTTGGCTTGTTCTGTTTTTTCCTGAGATGTTCAGTCTCCAGAGAGAGAGAGAGAGATGCCAACTTCTGTTCAGCACTGTTCTTATGAAAGCCCTTCGTTCAACTGAATGGCATTCATTGACAATGGGCATTACTACCATCCCTCTCTCCCGTAGCCTCTTGTTGTTGCTGCTGTGGTTCAGGCAGCTGGCTGTTCTTACTCCTTCATGCCAGAGAGACAGCCACTGAAGTGCCAGCCGAAGTTGCTTCCCTTTTGCAGCAGTATTCCTCAAAAACCTTTCGGTTGCAAATGAGAGAAGCCTAGCTCAGGCTAGCTTAAAGAAAAAAAAAAAAAAAAAGGAAAAGATGGAGGTTGTTTATCAGAAAGATCCTGGGATAGATCATGGGATGGAAGAAGAGCTGTAGGAACTGAAAATCTGGGTTGTGATGTATTCAGATTCTCTCTCTATCACTCACTTATTTGTCTTTATATGTCTACATTTTTTCCCACCGAGGACAGACCTTCTTTACAAGGCAGGAATACAGCCATTAGCAGTCCAAGAGTCACAATTTTCCAGCTCATATGGCCCCAGATAGGTGAAGGGTCTTACTCGTAGGAACAATCCTGGGGAAAGGCTGTGATTGACCCATACTGGGTTATGTGCCCATCTTTGAGCTCATCCTTGTGGCCAGGGAGATGGCAAGTCCATTCATGACTAAAAAGATATGACTCGGTGATGGACTGGATAGTGGAGAAGAACATTTCTCCAAAGGAGAGAGGGAGGTGTTATTAATAGAAGTAGGAAAAGGGATGTTGAGCAGACCAAACACAATAACCACAGGCATCTGCTACTGCATCCTGAAAGATTCTCCTATAGTCATGGAGCGAGGCTCACACACCCCTCGGGTGTAATATTTCTATCCAGGGCATCGTGGAAGCTGTTTTCTTTGCAATTCAGTGAAAATTCCCACCAGAGCCTTCCACATATGGGTGTATCTCCTTGGCTACACTCTGCTCATTCTAAATTCAGAAATCTGTGTCACTATCTTAGTTAAGATTTTTCATCTCTTCCCTGGGTTCGTGTACTATCCCCCTTTCTTCTTTCCCACCTCCAGTGTTGTCCCCTTCTACTTTGTTGTCAGAAGTTCTAGCTAGTTTCAAGAGAAATACTTGATGTTGGGCAAAGTGTCTTCTTTCCTCTCCAAGCTCCACAGCACTGGGAACTTCTTGCTTCCCTGTCCACCTCTTCATTCTTTTCTGTGCAAGCAGGAGAGAACTAACTGGATTCCTGAGAATCTCTGAAGCTCACCGTGCCACATTTCATGCATAAAGGTGAGTGTTCACAGACAGCACACTCTCTCTTCTGATCCCACTTCCTCTTTCACTTCCTGTGCTCAGGATGGACAGCACCTCTGTGCTTCCTTCCCTCACGGGAGGGCGCACTTGGGTAGAGTCATCACTAGGCAACTCGGCCTCAGATTAAGGCTGCATTCTCTCATATGGTTACTGCAAACCCTGCAATTAGGGAGATATTTGTCCCTTGGAGCCCTCATTTGAATTCCACTCTTTATGTGTACATGTATGTGGTATTGGTCATGGGAAAACAGGGCTGTGCTGCCCCAAGCCTCTAATGCTGCAGAGGACATTCGTTGACCAAAAAATATTTGTACATGTTATAGAAAGTTTACTGATGTACATATCTATACATGCAATTTTTATGTTAGATTATGTGACTTTAAATACATCTTTTAAAAAAATTCATTAATTTCTTACAGGCAACCAATATCTCATACTCAACTGACCATAGATTTACACTTTCTTTCCATTCCAGCATTTGACACAGAAATTCAAACAAAATACTGAACAAGTTTTAACAAATTTAGAGCAGCAGTTTCTTGAGGGGAAAAAAAATCCATTTATTAAGAGATGTTCCTGCAAGAGAAGCAAACGCCATGTCCAAGGCCTCCCCATGGGGAGAACCTGGAGACCACCCATAGAGATTCTTCAGATTTAAATAACTCAATCCAATGAAGGTGGATTTTCATGAGGATCCAAACTCACGTTATTTAGAGTTGGCCATGGGGCATTTTCAAAAGGAAACCTCTTCTGCAGGCATTTGAGGGTTCTTGTGTCCACTTTCAGTGTTTCAGAAGGAAAAGTCTTCAAGAGCTGGCAAACAGCTCTTCATCACAGCAAATGCATCTCTCATTCCAAGAAACTTATCAACACAATTTTTTTTCTCTCAAGGAAATCTGAAACCAAATGTTTTAAATTCTTGACTTAAGGAGACCTGGGTTGTTGTTGTTTGGTTTTTGTTTTTTAATGAAGCTGCCAAATGCTCCTCAGGGTATGAGCAAGAAAAGACTAAAGACTTTCACTGTAACAAAACCTAAAGACTCTCACTGTAAGAACTGTGAGGGATAAAAGGAAACTACTTAACTCTGGCTTGTGGGAAAAGGCACCCTGACAGGAGGCAGTGCTGACCCACACAGAGGACGGGGTGCTGGGGTACTGGGGTGTGTGCCGTGAACCAGGTGGGAGCCAGAACCCCTGGACCCAGGAAAAGAACTTTAGCAGCACACAGTTCATCCAAGAGGGAGAGCCGGACACGCTCACACAAGCCATATCACACCTTGATAATGACCCTCAGTTACAAAACTCCAGATGTGTAAATACTTCCTAACCAGAAAACTGAAATAAATAGTTCAATAGAAATTAAGATAGCTGACAAGACCAAAGTCTGACTTTGTCACTCTCTGCTTAAAACTTTTCTGGCTCTCCACACTCTTCTTGACACAAGGTCAAGTGCCTTAGAAAGTACACGAGGCTCTCTGTGGTCCAACCCCTTCCTGCCACGGCAGCTTCACTTCCAGTGTCTGCTTTGACTTCTCTTTTTTCTTTCTCTTTGCTGTGCTCTAATATGCAGAATCATTTGTAGCACTGTACTTGAATACACTATGTTGTTTTGCGTCTTTGCGCCTTTATTGCAGAATGCCTTCCTCCTCCTCTTTGGGCACCTCCTCACACATGTTTTAAGATTCAGTTTGGGTGTCACATCCTCTAGGAATTCCTGCTCCCACCAGGCTGAGCTAAGAGCCCCAGTTCCATGCTTCCCTGGCAGCATTCATCCTGTTGCTGCATTCAACATGAATTCAAAACGATCCCTTTTTTTGTGTCTGTCCACCCACTGAGATGCAAGTTCTTTGAGAGGATGCTTTTTTTGTCTCCTTCAAATCACTATGGTCCGTGGTACACAATAAGTTCTCCACCGTTAGTTAGGAACTAAACCAAAGTGAGATCATGTTATGATATTCTGAAAGCTCTGATCGCAGGAGGGCTGGAGAGGAGCCACCCTCATGCTGGTTGAATATACCCAAACCCTTCCATATCCAGCTCACAGCCCAGCCAGGACAGACAACCTCCAACATCTTGAGGTTTCCTCCTAGCCATACACTAAAGCAGAGGTTGGAAAAGTTTTGAAAGTAACTTGCCATGATACTGGTCCCTTTCTCAGTGACCTGTAAGCCTAGAGGGGTTTGGAGGGCAGGAGACGGGGATTGTGTTCACCTATAAACCATGGGAAAGAGGCCAAAGATTTTGGAGGTAGAAACACCTGAGGCCCTACACTGGCTGCCAACCTCAGCTGTTCACTCCAACTGAGGCTTTATATCCATAGAAGGTTTTGATGCTCTTGCGACTGAGACATGAAAGAAGCAACCAGTCTCTAGGCCACAAGCGGTGTGTGTGTGTTGTCATCAGCAGCTAGATCAGCTATTACTACCTCCAAGCTCATGAAAACCAGGAAGAATTATAAACTGTGTATCCAAGACAGAGACATCAGGATTGGACAACTCAGGGAAGCCTGGAAGACATCCCGTTCAGGTAGTGGGAAGGATGGAGCACTGAGCAACTGGAGAGACCTACTCAGTCTCTGACCATCTCTGGGTCTGCTCCCTTCCTTGCCAACATATCTGAGCCTCAGCTTCTTTTAGTCTAAAAGGCAACCAATCCGTGTGATAGGTAGAAAATATCAGCGTTATGAGCACCCCCTAACTTCTTTGTCTTTCAATGCGCACCAAATTCTGAGCAGCCAGCTCAGCGTCTGCAATTTGTGATATAAAACAAGGCAATGAGTGAGGGCAGAACCCAGAGGATCGTGGCCTGGCTCGGTGGGTTCACACGGAATGAGCAGAGCGTGGGAGAGAAAAGGGTAAAGGATAATGGTCAAGGTGGGCTAGGAGATTTTGAAGAGGGGGAAAAAAAGTAGATTTGGGGTGTAAGATCTTAAGGGTGATATGAAAAGACTATTTTAAAGAATTTATTTATTTTTTGTTATGAATGAAATCCCCTCTGGCGTTTTTGAGGAACTTTAGTATGTATCAAAATGGGGCCTTGGGTTAAACTGGTTATAACAGAATTTTAAAAGTCTCCCTTCTTAGCAAGATCTCCATCTTGTCATCTAGCATAAAGGGGTTTTATGGTGGCTTCTTGAGGAGGTGTCTCCATGCTTGGCATGAAAACTGGGGGAAGAAAGGACAAGATGCCCTATTGTGTAAGTGAAGGGTGGGGGCCCGATTACCTTGGAGATGAGCTCCAGAGAATAGCGCCTGGATTCCCAGCAACCTTCCCACAGTGCAAAGCCTCTCCCTGACTCCTGTCAACTGGCCCTAGCTGTCCTGGAATATTATCTCCTATTTCATACAATTTTAGATTGTTCCATGGCGTGTTTATGTACATTGTTCTCCGATTCGTAACAAATCTTGGGGAAAGCATGACAGGCATTTTTGTCTCTCTTTTACAGATGGGAAAATGAAACCACAAAGAGGGGAATGGCTTTCCTGAGGTAATTTTTAAAAAGATAACAGACACTGGAGCTAATATCCAGATCTCTTGAATCCTGGTTCATTAATCCCCATGACACTTAATTCTTGCTTTCTAAACAAGTGTAGAGATTGCAGAAGCACATATGAAAAAGGAGGTGCAGTGAAAAGGCAGCATAAATTAAAGGAGCTGGGAACATTGAGTGTCCATCAGCGCAGGGCTGGAGGCTGACGGCCAACTGGTATGGGATGCTGGGAAGGACCTGAAGACCCGCTGGCGGTGGCCAATCCAGAATCAGACCCCAAGAGGGATCTACGGACGGGGGCAATGGGCCATGTCTAACAGAATGAAATCAAGAGGAATAAATGCCAAGTCTTAAATTTTGATCTAAATGATAATTGCACAGGCTGAGATAGGGAGTTATGCTTAGGATTCTTTTATCCCTTTATTTTAAAAGGGGTTTGTTGGGGGCTCATAATATCTATATGATGTTGTTGACCAAATAACCCCGGTAAATAAAAACCAGACAAATAATGCCCTATTCTGCTGCAGCTCAGATTACAGTGAGAGAGACAGCCAATACAGAGACAAGAGATTCCATAAAAGTATCAATGTTATGAAGAAAATAAAGCAGAGTCATAGACATTAACTATTGAACGGTAGGACAATATTAGAAGCGTGGTCAGAGAAGGCCCTCTCTGAGACATTTTCAAACTCTTACCTGGAGGATAAGAAGGAACCTAGATTGGGAGGATCACTGGGCAGCGTTCTAGGCAGAAGGAAAGCAAATGCAAGGGGCTGGAGGTAGGGATGATTTCAGGATTTTGAAGGACAGAAAGGAAGTCACTGTGGCTCAGAATTAGTGACATAGGAAGGATGCAGGAAATGCTGCTGAAGGGCTGCAAGGGCCGGGTTATTTAGGCTTTCGGAGCCACAGTAAGCATGGCACATCACCAGCCATCCTCCCAAAATCTACTTTCCTTTCCTCCTTGGTAAAAGACTTTAATCTGAACACCTAGCCAGACAGAATTTCCCAGCCTTCTTTGTGGCCATGCCACCAAAGTTATTGCCAATGGAATATGAGCAGAGGAGATGTGTGCAACACCCACCTCGCTTAATTGAAGGGAAAATGCTTTAACTTCCTCTCTTTTCCCTTCCCTTGAGTGACCAATCATGTAGGTAAAGACAATGTGCTTGGTGAAGGGAGGATGGAGCAAGAAGATGGAAGGAAACTGGGTCTCTTAAGGACATCATGGAGCAGAATTGTCCTGTCCGCTGGACTCAGAATTGACCTGTCAGCAAGACAGCTCTAAAGGCTCTATTAAATTTTGGAGGTGGTGCAGGAAAAGGAAGAACAAATATGGTTCCTAAGTCTCTGACTTGAGTAACTGATAAGATTTCCAGAGGTGGAGAAGATAAAAGCACAGGGTGTGATGGGATGCTTTGATTGCAAACAAACAAAACACAAAAAGTAAAACAGAAATCTTGATACAAACTGGCAAAAATAATAAGCAAATTTATTAGCCTACAAAATGTAGAACAAGCCATAATGGTTGAGTCTTTCAGTGACTTAAGTATGTTATCAACGGCCTCTTTCTAACTTTCCTCTTTGCCATCCAAGTTTAAGCTTCATCCTAAAGCTGAGTCTCTTTGGGGTCAGCAGCTGGGGCAATGTGTTTCTTTGCTCATAACCAACAGGAATGGAGAGAGACGCCCTTCCTCTAAGCATTATAGTACAGGTACTTCCAGCTAGCCTGAATTTGCTGACTTAGGTCTGCCATGTTCTGACTGGTTTAAATGAATAGGGACTAGAGCTGGAGCCAGTGTCCTCTGAGTCATGACTGATGCATGAAGAGCAGTGTGTGACACCTGGGAAAAATCAAGCTCTGTTGGGAAAGACAGGAGGAAAGATTGATTAAGAGCTTATGTTTGTGAGCATCAGCTCTTTCTTTGTTTCTCTCCATCTGTGAAGTGGGAGAAAAAAATATAAGTGCAGCCTTAGCAGATAGAGGAGGAGAGAGTTTTGTGTCCATCAGAAGAAAGGAAACTAGAGCTGAGGTCTGTTTGGCACCAAGAGGGAAGGCTCAAAGGACCCACAGGGTAAAACTGCTGCATGGATGATATAATATGAATATGTGACTTTATTTTTTTTATTTCTCTACTGAAGTATAGTTGATTTACAATATTGTGATAGTTTCAGGTGTACAGCAAAGTGAGTCAGTATTATTTTCAGATTATTTTCCATTATAGGTTATTACAAAATATTGAATGTAGCTCCCTGTGCTATACAGTAGACCTTTGTTGTTTATCTGATTTATATATAGTAGTGTACATCTGTTAATCCCAAACTCCTAACTTATCCCTCTACCCCCTTTCCCTTTGGTGACCATAAGATTGTTTTCCATGTCAGCGATTTTATTTGGATGACACAAATACGGTATCTGAGACTGACGAGTCCAAGCAACCCTGGAGAGACAGAGCAGAAGACAGCAAAAGAAAACTCTTGCTGGTCCTCAGTTTCTGTGTCTTAGAAACCCGGTTTTTTGGTCTAGAGAATGATATAAAGGATTCTAAAACTGTCTCTCTTTTGTGAGTCAAGCCTCTGATATTTTCAGAAACCAGGCCTTGAATATGAAAAACAAACTGTGATTGTGCTGTAAGGGGCAAAAGCAGCCTTAGTCCAGGATGAAGGAGGTCAGGGAAGAGAATCAGCAGGAATGATGTGGTATCCCCTGCTGTCCAAGGAGACTGATTCTGGACGGGCAGCTTTTTTGCTTGAGAGTCTATAAATAAGAAACTTATTAAAAGTTGCTCACCATTAGCCATGGAGAGGAGCTGTCCAAAGAAGTTCTTGGTTAACTTTTGTGATAACCCTGGAGCACCCAATGACTATAAGATTGATGTTGGTCTGAAGGAAGGGCACAGGGGTTATTTCCAATCATAGGTGTGGCTGCCAAGAACCTAACGAACTCAGGGGACACGAAGTACCTGGGCATTTCCCACATAGTTTGCATCAGACACATAGAGTCTGAACCCCCATTAGTCCCAGATTGTACCCTGCAAGCCACCAACTCCAATTCCTAAGGATGGAAGTTGGTCAAATAGATCAGACAAAGCTATGAAGCAATCAGTGCTGCATTTCTGATTTTGAATCTGCCTTAGATGTGCTCCACCTACCCTTTTATATTTCTTTAGGAACTGGACATGTGAAACGTAGGGAAGTGGAGGAGGGCCAGTAGCCACCCTTCCCTGAGAAGCAAGTTCGTCCTTGCTCCTCAAGCTGCAGTTTGCTTCTCTGTATCATTCATCAATTAAGGTGTTAAATGTTTATTGAGCACCTACTTTGTCAGAGACTTTGTGCAGAACACAGGGCATCCTCAGATGGCAGAGTAGGAGGACGTGCACTCACTCCCTCTTGCAAGAGCACCAGAATTACAACTAACTGCTGAACAACCATTGACAGAAAGACACTGGAACTCACCAAAAAAACCCACCCCACATCCAGAGACAGAGGAGAAACTGCAATGAGACAGTAGGAGGGGCGCAAATGTGTTAAAATCAAATCCCATAAATGCTGGGTGGGTGACTCACAAGCTGGAGAACAGTTATACTGCAGAAGTCCTGAGGGTTCTGAGCCCCACGTCAGGCTTCCTAACCTGGGGGTCCAGCAATGGGAGGAGGAATCCCCAGAGAATCAGACTTTGAAAGCCAGTGGGATTTGACTGCAGGACCTCCACAGGACTGGGGGAAATGGAGACTCCACTCTTGGAGGGCACACAAAAAAGGGTGCTCACCAGGACCCAGGGGGAAGGAGCAGTGATCCCATAGGAGACTGAACCAGACCTACCTGCTGGTGTTGGAGGGTTGCCTGCAGAGCTCAGGGGGCAGCTGTGGCTCGCCGAGGAGACAGGGGCACTGGCAGCAGGGGTTCTGAGAAGTGCTCATTGGTGTGAGTCCTTCCAGGGTCCACCATTAGCTCCACCAAAGGGCCTGTAAGCTCCAGTGCTAGGTCGCCTCAGGCCAAAGGACAACCAGGGTGGGAACACAGCCCCACCCATTGGCAGACAAGCAGATTAAAGTGTCACTGAGCTCCACCCACCAAGTCGGATTAAGGTTTTACTGAGCTCTGCCCACCCAGCCCAACCCACCATCAGTCCCTCCCATCAGGAAGCACCCACGAGCCTCCTAGACAGCTTCCTCTACAAGAGGGCAGACAGCAGAATCAAGCAGTATCAGCAGTATTTCATCTTGTGGAACTGAAAATTACAGCCACAGAATGACAGAGAAAATGAAAAGGCAAAAGACTTTGTACCAGATGAAGGGACAAGATAAAACACCAGAAAAACAACTAAATGAAGAGGAGATAGGCATGCTTCCAGAAAAAGAATTCAGAATAATGATAGTGAAGATGATCCACAACTTTGAAAAAAGACTGGATGCAAAGATCGAAAAGTTGCAAGAAAAGTTTACCAAAGACCTAGAAGAATTAAAGAACAAACAAACAGAGATATGCAACACGATAACTGAAATGAAAAATACACTAGTAGGAACCAAGAGCAGATTAACTGAGGCAGAAGGGCGAATAAGTGACCTGGAAGACAGAATGGTGATAATCACTGATGCAGAAAAGAATAAGGAAAAAAGAATGAAAAGAACTGAAGACAGCCTAAGAGACCTCTGGCACAATGTTAAATGCACCAACATTCACATTATAGGGGTCCCAGAAGGAGAAGAGAGAGAGAAAGGACCTGAGAAATATTGGAAGAGATTATAGCTGAAAACTTCCCTAACATGGGAAAGGAAATAGCTACCCAAGTCCAGGAAGCACAGAGAGTCCCAGGCAGGATAAACCCAAGGAAAAACACGCCAAGACATATAGTAGTCAAACTGACAAAAATTAAAGACAGAGAAACGTTATTAAAAGCAACAAGGGAAAAACAACAAATAACATACAAAGGAACTCCTGTAAGGGTAACAGCTGATTTCTCAGCAGAAACTCTGCAAGCCAGAAGGGAGCGGCACGACATATTTAAAGGGATGAAAGGGAAGAACCTACAACCAAGAATACTCTACCCAGCAAGAATCTCATTCAGATTCCATGGAGAAATCAAAAGCTTTACAGACAAGCAACAGCTAAGAGAATTCAGCACCACCAAACCAGCCCTATAACAAATGCTAAAGGAACTTCTCTAAGTCGGAAACGTAAGAGAAGAAAAGGACCTACAGAAACAAAAACAATTAAGAAAATGGTAATAGGAACATACATATCGATAATTACCTTGAGTGTAAATGGACTAAATGCACCAACCAAAAGACACAGACTGGCTGAATGAATATTTCTTTAGGAAGAGTTTGGTATATTGAATTCTAAAAATCAGAGTTAACAGTTACTATGAAGGCAGAATAAAGAAGGTAGGAAAATAGAAAATAAGCCATTTTTACATTACCCTTAGAGATAAACTGGAAGTTTTAACATAGGCGTAACAGTAACTTACACTAGCCATACCACCCCCAAAACAAAAGACCTGCCCTCTAACCTATTTTTCCTACCTGTGTTGATGGCCTCACCAATCCCAGTTAATCTGAGTCCTAGGAGATCATCACAGACTTCTCTCATCCTTCTACCCCAGCACAGGGGTGAAATGTCCAGTTCCCAGAGTCAGACTTCTTGGGTTCAAATCCCAGCTTTGCTATTTTCCAGCTCTGTGGATTTAGGTAAGTCATGGAGTCTTTCTAAGCCTTGGTTTCCCCATTTTTGAATGAGGATAAGGACACCGTCTGCTTCATAGAATAGCACAGGCTGTGACACATAGTGAGAACAAAATAAATGTTAGAGTCTGTTATGATCAGCCAATCAGTTGTGGAGTCCTGCAGATCATATCTCTTTTAATATCTCTTGTATTTATCCTCCATGGCCATCTTAAAGTGTGTGCCATGGGTTGAAAGGTTTATTTGTGGTGGGTGGGCTTCTTGTTGTGAAAGGAGAAATTAGAGAGGGAATTACAGTCCCAGTGGGAAGTGGGGGAAGGGGTAGACACAGACAGCCTTGGCTGTTTGGAGGGGGTGATGGGTGAGGCAGCACTGGGATGGAGGATATGAAAGGACAGAAATCAAGAGAAGCTGAGAGGCTGGCATGAGTGTGGAGCTTGGGTGAAAAAGATGTCTAAAGAGAATTTAAAAAAAAAATTTTCTGTGATACACCACACAAACATCTGTATTATAAGTTCAAGAAAATTTAAAGATTTACATTATTAAGTCATTTGGAAACAGATCTGGATTTCTTTTAACTTGACATAGTCCAAAGATGGTCTCGGGAGTTTCCTGGTGGCCTAGTGTTTGGTGCTTTCACTGCGGAGGCATGTGTTCAATCCCTGGATGGGAACCATCCTGCATGCCATGCAGCACAACCAAAATATAGAAAGAAAGAAGGAAAGAAGGAAAGGAGGAAAGAAAGAAAGAAAGAAAGAAAGAAAGAAAGAAAGAAAGAAAGAAAGAAAGAAAGAAAGAAAGAAAGAAAGAAAGAAAGAAAGAAAGAAAGGAAGAAAGGAAGAAAGAAGGGAGGGAGGGAGGGAGGGAGGGAGGAAGGAAAGAAAAAGAAAGAAAGAAAGAAAGAAAGAAAGAAAGAAAGAAAGAAAGAAAGAAAGAAAGAAAGAAAGAAAGAAAGAAAGAAAAGAAAGAAAGAAAAAGAAAGAAAGCTTTAAACAAACAAACAAACAAAGATGGTCCTTAATTGACCCAGTTTTACTTGGACCCCACACAGTGCCTGGATAGAACACACTGAGGGTATTCTGGGCAGCACAGGACAAACATCTTTCCCTGAGCTGGAGACCAGACTTCTGTCCATGCAGCCCATGACCACAGGGACTGCAGTGGCACTCCTGGCACACTACTGACATCTTGTCAACCAAAAGCCTTCAACCTTTTTCATATATATTGTTTGCTTTGTTCTCCATAATTTACTTTTTGCAGGGAGGCTTCAAAAAATCTATTCCCATCATACAGGCCTCCTTTCAGTTTCTTGAACCACCTTATTCTTGGCTTTTCTTAATTTTTAATATCTCAGCTTTAAATGTCCTTTCTTTGGAGAAGCCCTCCCAGTCAGTCTATCTGGTGCCTCTGTCCATCACCTTATTTCCTTCATAGAATGTAGCATTATTTAGTTAGCTTGAGTATTTATTGGTTACTTCTTTATTGTGTTCCTTCTCCAATAGGAGAGAATGCATGCTTACATGAAATGTAAGCTCCATGAGGACAGGAATCTTATATTTTATTCATTTATCATTGTAGTCCAATACCTTTCAGAGAATTATGTCCTGGACAAATATTTGTTTAAAGAATTAATATAAACGCAGTGAGCCATAAGGATGGTGTTATATAATACACACACACACACACACACGCACACACACGCAAGCACGCACACACACTTGATGGTGTTCCCTTTAATTCTCCTGTTCTCCTTAGGGATAGAGCATTCAAGTGAAAGACAGAGTCAGAAAATATTCACTATTGTTAATAGAGATCTCATTTCATAGATGAGAAACCTGAGGCTTACCTAACAAGCCACAGAGCTTGTTAGGGTCTATAGTGGATTGATTTGTGGATCCCTCAAAATATGTCTATATTCTGAACCCCAGAAGCTGTGAATGTAACCTTATTTGGAAAAAGAATCTCTGCAGATATAGTGAAGTTAAGGATCTCAAGATCAGATTATCCTGGATTATCTGGGTGGGCTCTAAATCCAATGACAATGTCCTTATAAGAGACAGAATGGAAGATGCAGAAGGATAGAGGTGAAGGCCATCTGAAGAAGGAGGCAGAGACTGGAGCTGTGCAGCCCAAGGTCAAGGACCACCTAGAGCCACCAAGTGAAGGTGGTGAAACTGAAGCATCAGGGAAAGGTTCTTCCCTAGAGCCCTCAGAGAGAGCACGACCCAACAGACAGATTGATTTCCAGTTTCTGGCCTCCAGAACTGTGAGAGAACACATTCTGTTGTTTTAAGCCTTCAAATTTGTGGTAGTGTATTAATGAAGCCACAGGAAATTCATACAAGGGCACAGCAAGGAACTACTAGGCATACTTCTTAACTGGTGCACTTTCCATGAGCTCCTGCTTTCCTAGGGTGACTATGAATACTTACTGGGTGGGCCAAAAAGTGCCTTCAGTTTTTCAAGTAAAAATGAAACTCACATTTTTTTCATTTTTACCAAGAACTTTATTGAACAACATATGCACCCTTTTGTTCCACTACTTTCTGCCATTTTTCAGGCAACTTCATAATTCCATCTTCCCAAAACTTTTTAATCTTTTTGAGCAAAGAACTGTTCCAGTTGCCTTTTACAGTCTTCTGGGGAATTGAAATTTTTTCCATTAAGAGAATTTTCTAAAGACTGAAATAAATGGAAATCCGAAGGTGCAATGTCTGGTGAATATGGCGGATGAATCAGAACTTCCTAGTCAAGCTGTAACCGTTTGTGCCTGGTCATCAAAGAAACATGCGCTCTCGTGTTATCCTCATGAAAGCTTATGGGTTTTCTGTTGACTGACTCTGGACACTTTTCGCATAGTGCCACTTTCAGTTGGTCTAATTGGGAGCAGTACTTGTTGGAATTAATCATTTGGTTTTCCGGAAGGAGCTCATAATAGAGGACTACCTTCCAATCCCACCATACACACATCACCTTCTTTGGATGAAGACCAGCCTTTGGTGTGGTTGGTGGTGGTTCACCTCATTTGCCTAACGATCTCTTCTGTTCCACATTGTTATACTGTATCCACTTTTCATTGCCCATCACAATTTGTTTTAAAAACAGAACGTTTCCATTACATTTCAGTAGAGAATTGCATGTGGAAATATAGTCGAGAAGGATTTTTTCGCTTAACTTATGTGGAACCCAAACATCAAAGTGATTCACATAACCAAGCTGGTGCAAATGATTTTCAGTGCTTGATTTGGATATTTTGAGTATGTCGGCTATCTCCTGCGTGGTATAATGTTGATTGTTCTCAATTATTATTTTCATTTGATCGCTATCAACTTCAACTGGTCTACCCAACTGTGGAGCATCATCCAGTGAGAAATCTCCAGCACGAAACTTCGCAAACCACTTCTGACAGGTTAAATCAATCACAGCACCTTCTCCATACACTGCACACATCTTTTTTTTGCATTTCAGTTGTGTTTTTACCATTCTTGAAATAATAAAGCGTAATATGCTGGAAATGTTGCTTTTTTTCTTCCATCTGTGATATTAAAATGGTTATACAAAAGTTCACCAACTTTGATGTCTTTTTTTTTAATGCACACTGATATGACAGCTATCACATGCAATCTAACAAAATCGTTTTGAATGAAGTTAAATACAACTAAGTGCTACTAGAGTCATCTGACAGAAAAAACTGAATGAAACTTTTGGCCCACCCCATACAAGAGGATTGAGCTCCAAGTGACAACCCAAACCATTAGCCCTCAACTGGGGGGCACTTAACTCAAGAGAAGGTACAGATCTCAGTCCCAGGCAAAACCCCAAAAGCCAAAATCCAAAAGAGGGAATGTCTGAATTC
Organism: Hippopotamus amphibius kiboko; assembly: GCF_030028045.1. Classification (NCBI taxonomy): domain Eukaryota; kingdom Metazoa; phylum Chordata; class Mammalia; order Artiodactyla; family Hippopotamidae; genus Hippopotamus; species Hippopotamus amphibius. Next base: position 137,966,332 of record NC_080188.1, on the reverse strand, counting down.
TGAGTCCAGGGAAAGTGGCTTTCTTAAACCACCAAGAGAGGGAAACTTTAGGTTCTAGGAGTGTCCTGCCATTCAGTTAGCAATGGGCAGGCCTTGTTTCTCATGGGACCACGTTTCTTCCCAATTGCCATTTCAAGAAATTGCAACATCAAGAAACTGGGCTCAAAATTAATTTTAAAAAAAGAAGAAAAAAATTCCAATTAAAAATGGGCAAAATAGGGACTTCCTGGTGGCACAGTGGTTAAGAATCTGCCTGCCATGCAGGGGATATGGGTTCGATCCCTGGGTGGGGAAGATCCCCCATGCCTTGGAGCAACTAAGCCCATGCGCCACAACTACTGAGCCTGCGTGCTGCAACTACTAAAGCCCCCACACCTAGAGCTTGTACTCTATGAACAATGATTAGCCCGCGCACCGCAAGGAAGAGTAGCCCCCGCTCACCACAGCTAGAGAAAGACTGCATGCAGCAACAAAAACCCAATGCAGCCAAAAATAAATAAATAAATAAGTCTTAAAAAGTAATTTAATGATTCTGTCAAAAACTGATAAATTCAAACAAAAGTAACATTGAAAAAAAATGGGCAAAATATTTGAATAGTTACCTCACCAAATAAAATATACAGATGGCAAATAAAAAAAAATAGACATAGGACTATTCAGGTTTTTCTGTTTCTTGTTGTGTCAGTATTGGTAAACTTATGGAATTTGTCCATTTCATATAAGTTGTCAAAATTATTGTAATAAAGTAGTCTATAATAGCTTTAAAAAAAAGAAAAGAAACTGGGCTCACTTTGCTCAGGTCCACCCCCAATACACAGCCCCTCTCTGCACAACTGTGCTGAGCAAAGGTCCCTCTTTCAAGATTCTTCTGCATACCTAAGGTGGGAGAATGTGCTCAAGTCAAAGGAGGACAATTCCCTCCATTAGCTCATTAAAAATGCTGGCCATCACATCAAGAGTCTTTACCAAGAAGTCAGTGTTTACAAGGGGATTGAAATCTTATTTCTCTTTTATAATAATAGCATTTCACAAAATTCCATGTGAAACTCTCTAAGCAGTGTTTCTCAAACTTTATTGTGTGTTTGAATGACGTGGGTATCTTGTTTAAAATGCAGATTCTCATTCAGTAGGTCTTGCTGAGACCTGGGATTCTGCATTTCTGGTAGGCTCCCAGGTCATGTCGATGCTCCCAGGTTCTGAATGGTTCAGAGTAGCAAGGAACAGAGCCAGTCCTTGCATTGTCCTTTGACAAGTGGCCGTCTTTGGAACTTCTATAAATTTGTTTTCGTTCGGCTTTCATAGAGCTTGTCCCAAAAGAATTCTTCCTCTTTCCCTAGCCCACATGCCCATATTCACAGAAGTGCCAGAGCAAGGGGAAAGGAGGTTGTATAGGGAAAAGCTTATGTGTATATATATATATATATATATATATATGATATGTAAAATACATATACTTAAAATATGAATACATACACATACAAAATAACACACCTGTATATGAAATGTACATGAATGAAAGGATATGAAAGGTATTTTAAAAATCTAAGTGTTTGGATTTGGAGGTTCCTTAAAAAACTACAAATAGAACTACCATATGATCCAATAATCCCACTACTGGGCATATACCCAAAGAAAACCATAATCCCAAAAGAAACTTGTACCATAATGTTTATTGCAGCACTCTTTACAATAGCCAGGACATGGAAGCAACCTAAATGCCCATCAACAAATGAATGGATACAGAAGATGTGGCATATATATACAATGGAATATTACTCAGCTATAAAAAGGGATGAGATGGAGCTATATGTCATGAGGTGGATAGAACTACAATCTGTCATACAGATTGAAATAAGTCAGAAAGAGAAGGACAAATATTGTATGCTAACTCACATATACGGAATCTAAAGATGGTACTGATGAACTCAGTGACAAGAACAAGGATGCAGATACAGAGAATGGACTGGAGAACTCGGGGTATGGGAGGGGGCGGGGGGTGAAGGGGAAACTGAGACGAAGCGAGAGAGTAGCACAGACATATATATACTACCAACTGTAAAATAGTCAGTGGGAAGTTGTTGTATAACAAAGGGAGTCCAACTCGAGGATGGAAGATGCCTTAGAGGACTGGGGCGGGGAGGGTGGGGGGGACTCGAGGCTGGGGGAGTCAAGGAAGGGAGGGAATACGGGGATATGTGTATAAAAACAGATGATTGAACCTGGTGTACCCCCCAAAAAATAAAAAAAAAAATAAATAAATAAATAAAATAAAAATATTATTAAAAAAAAAGAAAACACAAAGGAAGCTAAAACTAAATCTAATCAGTTGAGAACAGCAATGATGTAATAACTTACATAGTTTTAGCTCTCAGTGATGCCATTGCAAGTGTGAATTTGACATTGTGATAATACTTAGCAAAAATAAGTAGAAGAACCTTGAGGATGTTGTACTAAGTTAAATAAGCCCAGTCACAAAAATTAATAGTATTGTACGTTGTCAGGTACCCAGAGTAGCCAAATTCATAGAAACAGAAGGTAGAATGGTGGTTCCCAAGGGCTGTGGGAGGGAGGGAAAAAAAAAAAATCAGTGAGAGCAGAGGGTGAACTGAGCACGAGGCGGGGGAGGGTGTGCTTAGAGCTACCTGGTTATCCAGCCTCTTCAGACAATTGGCTCAACACTTGAGTAGGAAGGCAGTTCTCGGGGCCACTTCAGGCCAGAGTGAGAAGAGTATGAAGAGGAAGAAATAACTTGGTGGGGGTAGAAAAGACAAAGGCACAAGAAGGTCTGTAGTGTGGGAAGGAAGTGGATGGAGGAACAAGGAGCCTTAGAGGACAACAAGGCAGAAAGATTCCTATTTCAACCTCCTGTCAATGGAGCACCCACAAATCTTTGTCTCCAGCCCAGACTCTCTCCTGAACCACAGCTGTGTTGCTTTCTAGACATCTCAACCCTGAAGAAAATAGGCTCCTTAAAGTGACAGATGTAACACCAAATCCATCTTTCCCTGCTCTGACTCAGACCTGCCGCTCCTATTGGATTCCTTATACTTTTAATCTAGAAACTGTGAAGTCTTCCTTGACTTGTTCTCCTTCCCCCTGCCATACAAGCCTGACACTAGATAGACAGGTTACATTTCACAGGCTAAGGGCACATTCTTCCACAAGACTGCCTTCACTTCAGGTGCCAGCCACAAGTTCAGGGGTAACCACCTAACCTGCACTTCTGATCAACTAGCTACAGATTGGAGGGTCTCCCATGACCCCTTCAGGTTTGATCATTTACTAGGAGAACTCACAGAACTCAGGAAAGTGTTGTACTTCTGATTATAATTCATGATAAAAGGATAAAAATCAGGACCAGCTCAAAGAAGAAGCCCCGGGACAAAGTCCCAAATGTGAAGTTTCTGTGTCCTCAGGATGCACTGCCCTCCCAGCGCATCAGTGTGCACCACCAACCACAAAGCTCACTCAAGTCTTAGTGACCAGAGTTTTTATTAGGGTTTCATCATAAAGGCATGATTATTGGAGTCATTAGGCATGTGATTGAAATCAACCTCTAGCCTTTATTCTCCTTCCTAAAGTTGGGAGGTCTGGCTCCTATCACTTGGCTCAAAGCCCCAACCTCCCAATCACATGGTTGGTCTCTCTGGTGTGGCTAGTCCCTATCTTGAAACTTTTTAGGGGCCCCCCATGTGGTCCAAGGGACCCACCATGAATAACAAAGGCACTTTTGTCACTTGGGAAATTCCAAAGACTTCAAGCTTATCTCCAAGAAACCAGGGATAACAGCCAAATTCTTCATTGCACAACACACCCGTACAGTGTACCCATTACTAAGCCATGCTGATTTCCCCTCCCACATGTCTTTTCAATACAGCTCCCCCCACTCCATCCCTACTGCCTCTTTTAGGTCCTTAGCGGCTCTCATGTTAGCAATTGTCTCCTAACTGGTCACCTTACTTCTAGGTGCACTCTCCCACAAGCCATCTTTTGCTCTACTATCAGAATTGTAATTATAAAACCCCAACCTGATCAATTCTTTTCCTGCACAAAAACTCTCAATGGCTCCCAACTGCCTATAGCAGCACAGTCCTATAATGTGAGCTGAACACGTAATTTTAAAGGTTCTAATAGCCTCATTTTAAAAAAGAAACAGGTGAAGTTAATTTTAATAATATACTTTAATCAACACATCTAAAATATTATCATTTCAACATGTAATCAATCTATCTATCTATCTATCTATCTATCTATCTATCTATCTATCTATCTATCAAGACTACTTCCATTTTTAAATTTACATAAATATAATGAAATAAAAAATCCTGGCCTTCAGTTGCACTGGCCACATTTCACGTACTCAAGAGCCACATATAGTTCATGGCTATCCTACTGGACCTGTTACACAAGGTCGACTTCCTGCCTGTGATGTAAAAGCCTTCACATGCTGCCTCCTGCTTGCCTTTCATCCTGTCTCCTCCCTCCTGCCCTCAGCTCAGGTACCTTTTCCTCTGGCCACACGGAGTCACTTCCCCAAAACAGACCAAGCTCTTTCCCACTTCACACCTTTGCACATGCTGAACTGTCTGCCTTAAAACCTCTTTCTCTCCCCTGTGCCAGGAAACTTCACATCCCTCCCCTGTGCCAGGAAACGTCACATATATTGTTGAGTATTAAACCCCAATTTTGCCTCCTCTGTGAAGACTTCTCAGACCCTCTAAGCTGAGTCAGTCATGCTCACTGCTGAGCTTCCGTGGTACTTTAATGTTTCTATTTGAGCACACCAAATTTTCTGCATCAAAGATTGCAACACATGATTCGACACATCAACTGACAACTAGGCAGACTATTTGAAAATCAGGGAAAAATGTTTTTTGTGATTATAGTACTTATCATGTCATATTGGAATTGTGTTTGTACATGCCTGGGTGGTTAGCTCTTCAAGGACACAGGCTGTTCCTCTTCATCTTTGTATGCCCAGTTCTAGTTCAGTGCCTGCCGACTGTTGGCTTCTTCCTTGCTTGTTAGATTAAACAGGACAGATCTCTGTTCCTGGATGCAGCAAATACTCCTGGGAGAGGAAGCATGTAGACCAGTTAGTTATATATACTGTTGTTCTCCCCCTTAACCTTCACTGCATTTTGCTTAATCAAAGCACTCTTAGAACATTTGTTCCTATTCAACGTATACGTAATCGATGACTTAAAATTGTTACCAATTGTACAAGGGTTTTGCATTTTGACAGAGTTCAAAGACTCAAACTACAAAGATGAAACGTAAGGGTGGAAGGAGAGGCATCTTCCAACTAGAGGCTGATCAGGGAAGTTTTCTGGAGTCTCTGAAAGCACATCTCATATAGGAATTGCTGGATTCAAGATTAAGTCATTAAAAAATATACCATAGTATAGCTACTTTTGAAATTTGGTGGTTTCTTACAAAACTAAACAGTCTGACCATACCTTCCAGTAATTGCATTCCTTGGTATTTACCCAGAGGAGTTTAAAACTTAGGTGCACACAAAATCTGCACACAGATCTTTGTTGCAATTTTATCCATAATTACCAAAACTTGGAGACAACCAGGATGCTCTTCAATAGGTGGATGGATAAATAAGCTGGCACATCCGTACAATGGAATATTATTCAGCACTAACAAGAAATGAGCTATCAAGCCATAAAAAAGACATGTAGGGACACTAAATGCAAATTACTAAGTGAAAGAAGCCAATCTGAAAAGGCTACATACTGCATGATCCCAAATACATAACATTTCAGAGAAGGCAAAACTATAGAGAGAGTAAAGTGATCAGTGATTGCCAGGGGGTGGAGCATAGGGAGGAGTGAATGGGCAGAGCACAGAGCATGTTTCAGGCAGTGAAATTATTCTGTATGATACTAGAATGATGGATGCATGTCCTTGTGCATTGGTCAAAACCCATAGAACGTATACCAAGAGTGAACCCTAATGTAAACTGTGGACTTTGAGTGATAGGAACGACTCAGTGTAGGTAGGTTCTTGGATTGTTAGAAATGCACCACTCTAAGGCAGGATGTTACGTATGGGGGAGGTTGTGTATGTATGGCAACAAGCATGTGGGAACTCTTTCTACATTCTGCCCAGTGTTACTATGAACCTAAAACCGCTTTAAAAATAACGTCTGTTAAACAAACGAACAGACACTGTAGAATGAGGAAAATTCTATGGTGCTTGAGGAAAAAGCAGCCTTCTACACTCTACAAGGCTCAGAAACCTCTCCGAATACCACGCTGCATGAGGTAGGTACTCACTGTGTGGACCACCCCCACCCATACGCTTACTTGCTCATCTCCTCTCTAGACTGCAAGCCCCTTGAGGGCAGGAACTGTGTTTGATTCAGTGTTGCATCCCCATTGCCTGGTATTAGATGCTTAACGCACACGTGTTCATTCATTCAATGAATCAGAAGAGTGTGGGCAGGAATGGAGCTGCCCTAAAGCACGCTTGACTGAAGCCGTAGCTCTGGACGCCTCACAGCACAGCCCTCTGGGAAAGCACCCTCTGAGTCAGTGACACTCTCTCCTGAGAAGGTGGGGCAACTGCTTCCGGTGGTATTGTGCTGAGTTCTGCTTGAGAGGCCACGTGAAAAAGAAAGCTGCTATTTCTGAAAAATATCTCAAAAACCGAGAAAGTTAAAGCACCAGGTTGGCCTTCTTAACTGCAAGAAATCTCTCTATATGAGGAAAATATTACACCAGCAAATGGGAAACCGGTTAGGATCTGACTGACCTCGTTTCAGGCCCAACTCTTGCACTTACTGACTGTGTGAAGGTGGACATGTCTGTGAGCCTGGTTCTTTGTGAACAGAATGGGCAAACCCTTGGGTTGCATGAGCCCAAAGCTCTCTTTTACCTTTGTGATTCAGCACAGCCCAACAGCAAAGGAAGTACGTTTTAGCCTTCACGGTCTATGTATTCTCTGAAGCAATTTCCCAGCTATCCTTGCTGTATTTCCCTTTGTCACCTTATTAAAAATGATTGTTTATAATAATTTTTATTTCATGTATGGTGCTTATGTTCTCAATTTGCCCTCACTCCCACCCCACTCTAGATTAAAGGACACTTTACGCCCTTGCCTGCAGGCTGTGTCTTCTGTGGCTCCCTTGCCGTTCGAGTTTGTCCAGTGGAAAGCACCGGCCAAGATCAGACAGCAGGAGAAGGGAGAGGCCAGCATATTTCTTCCCCATTCCTTCTCTGCTATATTACTTTCCTAAGGTTCTCAAAACAAATTACCACAAACTGTGAGCCTTCAAACATTAGAAATGTATTCCCTCTCACCGCTCTGGAGGCCAGATGTCTGAAATTAAGGTGTCAACAGAGTTGGTTCTTTCTGAGGCTGTTGGGGAGAATGCGTTTCATGCCTTTCTCCTGGTTTCTGGTGGCTGCTGGTGATCCTTGGTGTTCCTTGACTTGTAGACACATAGCTCCAATCTCTGCCTCCATTTTCTTTTCTTTTTTTTAATTTTGATTTCATATTGGAGCATAGCTGATTAACAGTATTGTGTTAGTTTCAGGTGTACAGCTAAGTGATTCAGTTATACATATACATGTACCTATTTTTTGTCAAATTCTTTTCCCATTTAGGTTATTATAGAATATTGAGCAGAGTTCCCTGTGCTGTACAGTAGGTCCTTGTGGGTTATCTATTTTAAGTATAGTAGTGTGTACCTGTCAATCTCAAACTCTCAGTCTATCCCTCCCTCCCACCCTTCCCTGCCCCGGTAACCACAAGTTTGTTCTCTAAGTCTGTGAGTCTATTTCTATTTTGTAAATAAGTCCATTTGTATAATTTTTTTTCGATTCCACATACAAGCGATATCATGTGATGTTTGTCTTTCCCTGTCTGACTTCCTTCACTTAGTGTGATCATCTCCAGGTCCACCCATGTTGCTGCAAAGGTCTCTGTCTCCATTTTCATGTCTCTTTCCTCTGTGTGTTTCTGAGTTTCAGATCTCCCTCTTATCTCCCTCTTCTAAGGACACCAGTCATTGGTGTCCACCCTAAATCCAGAATGATCTCATCTTGAGATCCTTGAAAACTTTTGCAAAGACTCTATTTCCAAATAAAGTCACATTTTTAGGTACCAAGGATTAGGACTTGGAAATATCTTTGGGGGGGCAGCCACAGTTTAACTCCCATACCTCCCCTGATGTCATGCCCCAGGTAAAAGCAGAGACATATGGAAGAAAGATGTTCTGATTCTCCTTGGTCTCCTTGGTATTTCCTCTCTTTGTCCCTTTCACCCTAGGAGTGATAATGACTTCCTATTATTGGCTAGACTCAGAGATCCTATTATGAGGGATTGAGTTATTGCATGTCCTTCTAATCCAAAAAAAAAAAGCATGGGAATAAAATTTGTATTCCTGGAAAATAACTGGCAAGAAATGAAAGTGAGCTTGGACAGAATTCATAAGGATGCAAGCCAGGCAGGAAGGTAAAGGGTGAATTTTATGATTTCTATAAAGAAGAACCAACTTACATTTGGTTCATTTTTTTCCAGGTCTTTTTTTCAGAGTTCATTATTATAGTGCAGTGTGAAAATAAGAAGTTACAATCAGTTTAAGTTAAGGACTTGCCTGAAATGAATGTCATCTCCAAAAGGACATTTAGGTCAAATATATTGGAGTCATCTGGGATATTTTTTAAAAGTATTGCTTTGGTGCCTTCCCTTTGATCTACTAAATCAGAACTCCCATAAACAGGTTCTAGGTATTTTTATACTCAACTTTCAAACCACAAGAGATTAATTTGTGAACATTTGGTGTAGAGCAGTCTCAGTTTGGGTTCCCCAAACAAGAATTTGAGGATAAGTGCTTTGTTGGAGAGGTGGTCCTAGGAAAACACTGGTGGGGGAGTGGGAAGTGAGTCACAGACAGGGAGGAAGCTAGTAAGAGCTCATTCTCAGGGCGGTTACCATTTCCTGCCACTGGCACTCAGTCCTGATGGGAGATTCTGGAAGAGTGTGTAGAAATGCCTGCATCATCCTGATTGAGACGTGAGGAATCTAGGGTATTTACCCCTCAATTCCCTTCCCATCTTTGGTTGAGCTGCTTCCTGGGTATTGACTTTCCAGCACATCCTGCTTGTCCTCCTTGCTGGGCTGAAGACAAGTCCTCAGACACAGTTGTGGATACCTTCAGTCGGCAGCTTTGTCTTGCAGAGGGAATATTAAGGGGATTATAGTTGGGGCATTGAGGAGCATTGGCTAAAGAAATTAATATCATTAAAGAAAAAGACAAAACCAAAAATACAGACATTTTTTCTATTTATTTGTCAGATTAAGCCAGATTGTACATATACCTAGAAGTCTTCCTTCCTCCTCTGTCCTTGCCATGGCTGAATGATGGGCAGAGTGTAATTCTCCTACCCTATTGATTGGGTTGACCATGTGACTTGCCTTTGTCCAATGGAAGGTTAAAAGATGTGATGGGCGCACAGGGTTTAAATCACTTGCAGGGTTTGGCTTGACCTCCTGTGTTTCTGTCATTCTCATTTTTACCTAGAATTGCACTTTGGGGAATTGATCCTACAGAAATATACACATACACAAATAATTATGCAAAGTGATGGTCATCGTAGAATTGATTATAAAGGCAAAATATTGGAAGGAACCTAATAGAAGAATGGGTAAATAAGGTATAGTATATTCTTATCATGAAATTTTAAGCAGTGCGTGGAAAGATGTGAATGGTATATAAAAAAGGAAAAGCAAATTGCAGAACTATATATAATACCACTTTTGTAATAAAAAAATTATAATTGTGCATATGCAAAGGTGCATATTTGCATCTTTATTGTATACATATAGAAAAAAACCCCAAAAGTATCTCTGGGCACTGCAGTTGGGAGAAGCAGAGAAAAGGAAACTGCTGCTGACAGTTTTTTAAATGTCATATGCAAAACATGTATAAGATAAAAAATTTAATGAGTAAAAGATACAAAATGAAAGTGGGAGCTTCTTTCCTTCTTTTAATACCAGCTCCTATCCCACTGATAACAGTTTCCTGTAACTCATTTCAGAAAAATGTTTTAATGCATATATTCACATAACATATGCATCTATTTATTGGTTCTTGTAAAAATGTTACACATTATACTGCTACTTGTTCTTTTGCTTTTGATGACACAGAACTATCTTATTCTTTTCACAGAGGCATTCTTATTCCATCTTATGTATTTACAGTAATTTAGTTAACTTGTCCCCTTCTTTTGAATGCTGGAGGTTTCTAGCCTTTTGCTATTACAAAACAATGTAGCAATAAACATTCTTGTACATACATTTTGCTAAACATTTGCAACTATATGTACTGGACCAATTTATGGCAGAGGGATTACTAGAAGGAGATGGACATTTTAAATTCTGACAGATACTGGCAAATTATCCTCCAGAAAGAATGCACCAATGTACATTTCCACCAATGATTTATGAGACTGCTCATTTTTCCTCAGGCTTGCCGTACTAGGTGTCATCAAACATCTTTATTTTTTGATCAGATAAGTAAAAAAAAATCTTATCTCTGTCATTGTACTTTTGATGATTTGCATTTATTTAATTATGAGCGAGGTTTCACGTCTTTTCATTTGTTTTCTGGGTAGTCGCGTGCCTTTTTCTATTAACACTAGTTTCTTTTGAACATTTTTCTCCTGAGTTAGTCATCGGTTTTCACACTGACACGTACAAACTCTTTGATAACTGAGGACGTTTAACTTTCTACCATTTGCTTTGTAAATATATGTTTCCAGTTTGCCATTAGTCTTTTGACTTGGCTTATGGTCATTTTGTTCCACGCAGCTTTTTAAAATGTTTATATGGTCAAATACATTCATTCTGTTTCTTAATGGCTTTTGGATATGGTTCTTACTTAAAAGGGCCTTGCCTCTCACAAATTATAAACTCTTCTAGAATTTTAATTTTTTATTTCTAAATCATTGATGCAGCTAGAATTTATTTTGGTGAAGAATATTTAACTTTGTAGATATCTAAATTGTTTGTTTTCTCAACTGAGCATGTGTTTGATTCAGTAATCTAAAACTTTCAGTAAAGGAAAAAATGAAAGAAGATAAAGCATAATAACCCAGAGGATAAGGCCTGGAGACAGAAAGACCAGGTAAGAACTATTTTAATAGTCTTGGTCAGACACGTTCATTCAATACATTGATCACCTATTATTTGCCAGGCCCAGTGCTAGGTCCTGAAGACATAATAAGGGCCTAGACTGAAGGTCTGACAATTGTAATGGGAAGGAGGGGAAGGATTGATGGAAGTATTTTAGCTCATAGAATGATCACCATGGCAACGGGAGCCTGAATCATCACTATGGAGACACAGTGCTTGAAATCATGACTAGAGGGATATTGTGACTCTGTCGGTAAGGATTTTGAAAAAGGTAAACAGGTATGTAACAGATGTTTCAAAAGGACACTGTTTCTTGCTCAGTTAAGGTTATTGCCTCGCTTTTCCCCAGTGCTCTCTTTCAGGGAGGCGAGAGAGAAGATATTTCAAAGACAACATAGAGTAAGACAAAGCACAAGTTTATTTGATCATTGTTACTCATGAATGCACCAGCCAGGAAAGAGCCTTTTATTCAAAGAAGTTGCTATCCAATATGACATGCATTACATATAAAGTAGCCTGGCATCCTGGATCTCTGATCTCCAGGCTGCTTGGTTGTTGGAGAGACTGCTCAGACACATGTTCTTCTCTGCAGCAACATGAAGACTTTTGCCCAATACTTAAAGCCAAAGAGAAACTTACATATGATTGGGAGTGAGGCTTAGTTTGAATGGGATATTCGACCAGGGCTTGAGCTATACCCTTAAGCTAACTGATTATAGCTAATATGTGATAGGCTTCACCTGCTCATCAGTACGGATGAGATCAGATTTAACAACATGTCCAAATAATAGTGCCTTTTGCCTGTTCTGCCCATCCCTTTACACAGACACTCCAGCCTCACTCTCAGGGGCACTGGGACCTTGGGCAGTCTTGGGGTCAGAGGGCTTCATATAGGTTCCAAGTCAGTCTCTGACACCAGTGTATTTCTGCCATTAGGTGGCTGGATGCTGTTCCTTGCTCTGCCTGTGGCCACTGCTCATGCCACAGCTGACCCCTTCCTGAAGTGCCCAGCCACCATGTCAGCTTAAAAGAGGTTATTGCTCTTTTTTTTTACCAGTCCTCCCTTAGACACTTCCTGGATCCCCACAGCACAGCTCAAACCAGGTTTGCACTTTTGGTGTGAATTTTCTTTTAATTTCTTAAAATTGAAATATAGTTGACATACAATATTATGCTAGTTTCAAGTGTACAGCATAGTGATTTTACATTTACATATATTACAAATTGGTCACCATAATAAGTCTAGTAACCGTCTGTCACCATACAAAGTTATAACAAAATTAGTGACAATATTCCCTGTGCTGTACATTACATCCCAAGACTTATTTTATAACTAGAAGTTTGTACCTCTTAATCCCCTTCCCCTATTTTTCCCAGTCCCTCACCCCTCTCGCCTCTAACAACCACCAGTTTGTTCTCTGTACCTATGAGTCTGTTTCTGCTTTGTTTTGTGTTTTGTTTTTTAGATTCCACATATAAATGAAATCATACAGTATTTGTCTTTCTCTGTCTGACTTATTTTATTTAGCATAATACCCTCTAGGTCCATCCATGTATCACAAGTGGCAAGATTTCATTCTTTTTTACAGCTTGAGTTATATCCATTGTATATATATATACCACATCTTCTTTATTCGTCTATCAACAGACATTTAAGTTTCTTTCACATCTTGGCTAAGGTAAACCTGCTGAACGAACACAGGGGTGCATATATCTGATATAGGTATTGCTACCCCGGCTTTCTTTTTGTTTCCATTTGTATGGAGTATCTTTTTCCATCCCTTCACTTTCAGACTGTATGTACCTTTAGAGCTGAAGTGAGTCATTTATTCATGAATAAATATATATATTTATTCATTCAGCTACCCTATTTTTTAAAAATAAATTTATTTATTTATTTATTTATTGGCTGCATTGGGTCTTCATTGCTGCACACGGGCTTTTCTCTAGTTGTGGTGCATGGGCTCCTCATTGCAGTGGCTTCTCTTCTTGCAGAGCATGGGCTCTAGGCTTGTGGGCTCCAGTAGTTGTGGCACAAGGGTTCAATAGTTGTGGCTCACGGGCTCTAGAGTGCAGGCTCAATAGTTGTGGTGCTCGGGCTTAGTTGCTCCATGGTATGTGGGATCTTCCTGGACCAGGGCTCAAACCCTTGTCCCCTGCATTGGCAGGCAGATTCTTAACCACTGTATCACCTAGGAAGTCCCTACCCTATGTCTTTTGATTGAAGCACTTAGTCCATTTACATTCAAAATAATTATTGATAGGTATGCACTTATTGTCATTTTGTTAATTGTTTTCTGATTGTTTTTGTTGTTCTTCTCTTCCTCTCTTCCTTTCCGATTTGATGACTTTCTTCAGTGTTATGTTTGTTTTTCTTTCTCTTTACTTTTTGTGTATCTATTATAGGATTATTGGTTTCTGGTTACCATTAGACCCACATGTAACAACCTATGGAAAAAAAAGAAAAAAAAACCACCTGTGTGTACAGTAGTTTAAGTTGACGGTTGCTTAAGTTCAAGCACATTCTAAAAGCCCTATATTTTTACTCCCCCATCACATTTACATTTTGACATCACATTTTATATTTTGTTGTGTATCACTTAGATATAAGTGATTTTACTACTTTTGTCTTTTAATATTCATACTAGCTTTATAGATGGGTGACCCACTATATGTTTGCCTTCATCAGTGATATTTTTTTCTTCTATAATTTTGTTTCTAGTTATGGCCTTTTCTTTCCATTTAAAGAAGTCCCTTTAATGATTTCTTGTAGGGATGGTTTAACCGTGATGAACTCTAACTTCTGATTGTCTGGGAAACTCTGTCTCTCATTCAATTCTGAATGATAACCTTGCAGGGTAGAGTATTCTTGGTTGTAACTTTTACTTTTCCCTTTCAGTACTTTGAATACATTGTGCTAGTCTCTTCAAGCTTGTAAAGTTTCTGCTGAAAAATCAGCCAAGAGTCTTATGGTGGTTCCCTTGTATGTAACTAGTTGTTTTTCTAGTGCTGCTTCTATTTATTTATTTACTTACTTATTCATTTATTTTTGATTGCGCTGTGAGGCTTTCAAGATCTCAGTTCCTGGACTGTGGATTGAACCTGGGCCACAGCAGTGAAAGCTGGGAATCCTAACCATTAGGCTGCCAAGGAAATCCCTCGTACTGCTTTTAAGATTCTTTAACTTCTGATATTTTTATTATAATGTGTCTTGGGGTGGGTCTCTTTGGGTTCAGCTTGTTTAGGATTCTGTGCTTCCTGGACCTGGATATCTGTTTCCTTCACCACGTTAGGGAAGTTTTCAGCCCTAACTTCTTCAACTAGGTTTTCTGTCTGTTTCCCTCTCTTCTTCTTCTGGGACCCCACAATGTGCATGTTAGTATGCTTGATGTTGTCCTAGAGGTCCCTCAAGCTATCATTTTTTAAAAATTCTTTTCTCTTTGTGTGGTTCTCACTGGGTGATTTCCACTGCCCAGTCTTCCAGATTACCTATCCATTCTTCTGCATCTTCTAATGTGCATGTTCTCTAGCATATTTTTCATTTCAGTTATTGTATTCTTCAGTTCTAACTGGTTCTTTTTACTATTTTCTATCTCCTTTTTGCAGTTCTCACTGAGTTCATCTGTTCTTCTCCCAAGTTCAGTGAGCATCTTTATGACTATGATTTTCAACTCCTTATCTGGTAAATTGCTTTTCTGTTTCATGTAGTTCTTTTTTTTTTTTTTCCTGAGGTTTTGTCTTGCTCTCTCTTTTGGAAAATATTCCTCTGTCTCCCCATTTTGCCTAACTCCCTGTGTTTGTTTCTGTTTATAACGTATGTTAGCTACATCTCCTGATCTTGAAAAAGTGGTCCTGTGTAGAAGGTGTCCTGTGGTGCTCAGTGGCACAACCTCCCAGTCATCAGAGTCAGGTGCTCCAGGGGTATCCCTGTGTGGGCTTCATGTGCCCTCTTGTTGTGGCTGGGCTGTGATTTCTGTGGGTGCACTGGTGGGCAGGTCTGGTCCCCTGGAGAAGGAGCCTCTTTGGAGGGGCACCTGTGCTGGCTGAGGCAGCGCAGCAGGTGGGGCAGGATGGGAGCTGCTTTGGTGGGTGTGAATTTTCTTAAAGCTCTAGGATAGCCAGAGGGAAATTTAAACCTGGTTATCAGATGAGTCTTGGCTTTTGGGGCCAAAGCCCAGGTTCAACCTCCTCCATGTGACAGAGGCCAGTTTGCCTCCCTTCTGGAATGCCCTCAGCATGTCCCTATTTCTTTTTATAAAGTGATCCTATAAAATCCATTTCTGACGTGAGCTTAACAAATATTTTGGAACTTGCCACCTTTACTTCTGTCAGGTCAACATTCAGGTTCACCAGGCATGTTTGGGGTTCCCAACTCACAGGCCTCTACCCTGGCTGGCGCTGTTGGTGCCCTGCACTGTGAATCAATTATTAAGATTCAGGGGAAAAACTACAAAGAATGGCTGCACACTGGAATCACCCACGGCTTTGAAAAATACTGGCACCTGGGTTCCATTCCCCAGACATTCTGATTTAATCAATCTGGAGTGTGCCTGGGCATGGAGTTGTTTTAAATTTTCCCAGGTGATTCTAACACCAAAGTTGAGAAACGGCTCTTATCAAAGTTATAATGGGGCGAATTAAACAGAAATCATTCTCTGTTAGAGCAAAGTGCAGTACTCTTTGTTTCTATCTGTTTCCAGAAATGGAGAGTAGACACCCCTCATGTCTTTCATAGGCTTCCCTGGAATCCCCATAGCTACCAGCTGGAACTGATTCCATTGTCCTGGTCTGACTGATCCCTAGGTATCCCCTAGGATACCACTGGAAACCAATGGAATAGACAAGACATTAGAATAATTGGTGTGCAATATTAAGTGCTTGGTCAATGCTTATTAACATTATCCTCTGATCCGGCGCTGGCTCTGCTGGGCATTCGAACAAACTCGGACAGTGTCCTCTTTCCACTGGCACACAGCAGAAAAGGCTGAGGCACTTGCTATTGGCGTTCGACAGAAACATGCCATCCCAGCCTCCCAGCAATACACTAGGTACTGTCAGATGTGAGGTGGCTTGGCAGTCCATCATAGGGAGTAAAAAACATGACCTCCAGTTACTGTCCATTTGGTATTAGACAGGCATTCCTCAGGCCATGGAAGCAGCCAAATTTCATGAATCTGGTTGACACAGGTCATAAAGGTCATAACCCTCTTCACACACAAATTTAAGGTCATAGGTTCCCAACAGAGCATAATGATAAAGAAGTAGCAAAAGGTACACTTCTGGTGTTTTTTTTTTAAATCTCTTTTTTCTTTTTTGTTCTTTTTTCCAAGTCCTAAGCCTTAAGAACCCTACTGGGAAACGGTAAGAGTAAAGCCAACTGGAACAGGCTCTATCATACAGATACAATCCCGCAAAATCCATTTCAAACAACACATCAAAATGGCAGTGGTCTTGCTTCCAAATGGAAGAAGCCTGGGTGGGACCTGCCTCACCTTCGTGAACTTGGGTCAACCATTCAGATATTATTTTCTAGGCTTGGATGCTTCAATACACTTGATAACTGGGGGAGGCAATAAACCCAGGCATCAGACATTTGTGCAAAAAAGAAAAGAAAAGAAAGAAAGAAAAAGATTATTCTGCCTAAATCTCTTAACCTAGCTGGTATGCACCTGATGAGGGGCCAGCATATTCTGTAGAGGGTCTCTCATAATGTGGATATAGGGCCTGCTTGAGCTCTACCCCGACAGTGCCTGGGAATCGTGAGGCTGTATTGGAGTCGTAGTATAACAGATAACACAGATGGTTGAAGGGATGGCATCAGCCACACTGGCTGGAGGGCATCAAGGAGTATTCACACTATTTCAAGTTATTTCTCAGCTTGTCTCAGATGAAATTCTTGAGAAAGGGTGGGATGGAGCACCTATAACAGTGTAAGCAGTAAAATACATGGCAGCTAGTGATGAGCTCTGGAGTGGGACTGCCTGGGCTCAAATCCAACTTTACCAGTTATTAGCTGTGTAACTGTGGGCAAGTTTCTTAGCCCTCTATGACTTAGTTTACCTCCCTGTAAAATGACAGTGATAATAACAGTACCTACTTCATGGGGTGGTGGTGAGGATTAACTACAGTACTACACTAATAATGAGGTACTATATAAACACAAGTTTCCCCCACTATCTGAAAGCAGAGCATTCCTTTGAAACTTCTTGTAAGCCAAAATGGTGTAAAGGGGAAAAGCAACTACCTTAGGACACATCTTGCTAACGGATGCATAAAACAAGTTGAGATAAAGCACAGATGCTCATAGACACAGTTCAAAGCTTGGAGGCTTGATGCTGAGATGCTGAGTGTAGTTCCCAGGGAAGGAGTTTGGTGGTGCTACTCTCCCTGATTGGGGAGTGCGCTGCCTCTACAAGGGCTCCTGCTGAACTTGATTGTTGCTTTTAGGGTAAAGGCGAAATTCCTCTTCTAATTTCTTTCAGTTAGTGAAAACAGGTACTAATGCAGGTCTTCCATAAAAGCCAGGTAGTATAAAGCAAAATTTCAAAAAGCAAGGGAGACCTGTAAAAGGTACTGTGATAATAATGGGGTTGCTGTAAGGATTAAGTAAGGCATTACAAAAACATTTCACACACTGTTTGGCAGATATTAAATGCTCAGTGGAGTTAACTTTGATTTGTATGGTTATTATGGCAAAGGGGAGAACACACGGATTTGGTGTCAGTCAGACCTGGGTTTCAATCTTAACACTGCCACTTATTGCGTAACCTAGGGCAACCTCTTTCCTGAGCCTCAGTTTCCTCATCCATGGCATGGGGACAGCAGCAGTTCAAGCCTCACTGGGTTATGGTTTGGACTAAAGGAGGTCATGTAGTAGCTTCAACTGGTGCCTAGTAGGCAGTCAATCAAGGACAGCTATCATTATTGACTAGGACCTGATGAGAAAGCCATCTCACAATGGACTTTCTTCTCTCTCTGTTCCTCTGGGCTCAAGCTCTCAGGGTTGGGTAACCTCTGCGGGCCTGGTATGCCCCTGCCTTCACCACTGCTGTAAGTCCCCTTTGGTCCTCATCTCTCAGATTGTTCCCAAATGTGGCAATTCAAACAATTTCTTCCTTGTCCGGAATCTGGCAGTGATTTTGAGCCCATCGCTGCCATGAACCTTATGGTGGCCTAATGCCACAGTCACTGTCCACCAGTTAAGCCTGAACACACCAGAGGGCATTGATCTCCAACATTCTTGGAGAGCCTGAGAACTCCCACCTTTGGACCACCAAGGTGTATGAGTCTGAAGGCCAGGACTTCCCAGGGCCTCTTCCTAATCTGTAGGAGGAAAGCGCATGGGTTAGGTGACCACCTGAGCCCCGCCGGTGGCCAACCGTAGCACCCCAAGCTGAGACTCTGGGTGGGATGCCTGAGACCCACTGTCCTTGCTGTCAGCTGCAGCATCCTGGAAGAAGGATGAGGGCGCATCACCCCCTGGTGGCGGCGAAGCAGACATCTGCCTGGCCAGGTGGTGTAGTGCACCCAGGGATGTTTCTTCTTCCTCTCGGGAAGCCGGGCTGCACTGATGCGGGGACAGCTGGGTCGCGGCAGGGACCAGCTCTGAAATCTTCTCTGTGTTTCTCAGAGACAGTTGCTGTGCTGCTGTGCCGACACCGACCTGCCCCGCGGAAAGGCTCCTCCACCCAAAGCCACCGAATCGCCCCACCCACATTTGTTTCCTGCCGGAGGCGGGATTTGAAATCCCAGGGCTGTGCGCTCGGCGCCGGAACCCCGACTCTCTCCAGCCGCCCTCAGGAGTGGGCGACAGCACGGAAGGTCCTTCCCGCTGTACAAGGGCCGCCTGCGCCGGTGGGTTCTTGAACTTGGGGGAGCCCAGGATGCATCTTGGTCAACACAGGCCAAGGCTGCCAGGACCGAAAGAGCAGGTGTGCTTGCCCGCGCGAGAGGCGGTACATCGCTCTGGGCTTCTGAAACCCGCTCGATGTCGCTTTCTGTCCTTGGGCCCGCGCCGCACTACTGCTAGGCCTCCTCGGGGAGAGGCAGGGCCGCGACCAGCCCCGGGATGGGGGATCCACTTTTCAGGCACCGAAATTATTTGGGGCTGCTCTAGAGCGGCCTTTGCAGGGTGCACTGTGGTGGGGCTGAACGTAGACTTCCCAGGTGGAAGCTAGCTCTGCCCAGAGGAGACCGGCACCCAAACTGGATTTGCAGATCCAAGAATCTATATTGCCTCTTTATCAAGAAGTGGTGGAAAAGCTGGGACACAATATTAGGAATCCAGCCTTTCCTTCATCAGGTGACCTTCCTGAGTCTTCTTTGGAATAAAGTCGCTGCAAATTAGGCCATTCTTTAACGTGTCAGGAAAATAGTAACAATGTACCTTGTGCCTACAGTTATGCAAAGAAGGGTGGTGGTGTTAATCATGGGGGTACCCATCCACTTACAGGAGCCCACCCTGACCCCAGCAAGAGAAGCAGGTTCAATGCTGAGTTGCTTTGGAAGAGTATACAGAAAAACACATCACTTAAAAATAGCTCAAGAAAAAATAACCATGGAAAAATCCCCAGTAACCATGGAATTAAATGTGAAATTTAAAACACCTGTCCCCTTCTCCACCAGAGTAGGCTCAGATAGTTTTAGGAGGAATTTTCTCAAACTTTCAAAGAACAGAGAAGCCTCCCTCACCTTTTTAAACATTGTTTCAGACAACAGAAAAAGTGAGAAGACTCCCAACTTATGTCCTGATGCAATGTTTATACACAAAGTCAGTACTCAGAAGTTTTAGATTAATGTTTCTTATGACCAAAGATGCAAAAATCCTAAACAAAGTATTATCAAATACAGCAGCATATTTTAAAAATGCATCACAATCAAGGAGGATTTATCCCAGAAATACAAGAGTGATTCAACATCAGATGAAAATCTATCAGTGTAATTTACCACACCATAAAAATAAAGGAGAAAAACCATAAAATCCTCTGAATAGATGCAGAAATGCATTTATGCATTCAATGATAACTCATGGTAAAAACTTCAGCAAAGCAGGAATAGAGGATGTCTTTCCAAGTGTACGGCAAATACCATACTTGCTGGTGAAATGTGAGAAGTGCCATGAAAACCAAGTGCAAGGCCAAGATGGCCACTATTAGCACCACTACTCTGCACTGTAACAGAGGATCTGGCCTTGAGCTGTTCCATGTGGTTGCCACTAGCTACAGGTGGTTTTTCAAATTTAACTAAAAATTCAGTTCCTGAGTCTCTCCAACCATATTTCAAGTGCTAAATAGCCATAAGTGGCTACTGCACTGGACAACCCAGCTATAGAACGTTTCCATTGTTTTGGAAATTTCTATTAGTTAGTGCTAGTCTAGCCAATATAACAAAACCAAGAAAATGAAATAAGGGGCCTAAGGACTGGAAAGAAAAAAATGTTTCTCCTATCTGCAGAAAATATGATTGTCCACACAGGACATCTAAGAAAACTATTAGAATCTGCAGATAAACTATTAGAATTAATAAGAGTTTAGCAATGTTGCTATACACAGGATCAACATAATACTAGCACATACTGACATTTACTATATGTCTGGCACTGTGCCAAGAGCTTCACATACTCTTACATGTTACAATTAATTATGTTTTTAAGAATTTTTATTGAGATATAACTGACATACAATAAACTGCCTATATTTAAAGTGTGCAATTTGATTTTTTTTCTTATTAGTAATGTGTATATGGCAATCCCAATCTCCTAATTCATCCCATCCCAATCGCCTCCACTTTCGCTGCTTGGTGTCCATATGTTTGTTCTCTACATCTGTGTCTCTATTTCTGCCTTGCAAACCGGTTGATCTGTATACAATTAATTCTTACAACAATCCTTAGGTAAGTACTACTACTGTTATCACCTTGCAGATGTGGAAACTGAGATAGAGTGACTAAGTAACTTGCTTAGAGTCATACACCTAAAATAGGAAAAGTCAAAATTTAAACCTCAGGTAGACTAGCTCTAGAGCTTGTAAACTTTAGCACTATGCTATTTTGCCTCCATGGCATTCCAATGCATGAAAAAAACAAAATACATAACGTAATAAAGTAAAAAAAAAATTACAGACATAAAAGATATCTTTACAAGAGCATCAAAAACTTTCAAAGAAATTAGGTATAAAACTAACAAAACATATGCAAGACAGAGCTCCTTACTGTGGAGGAAGCCCTAGCCCCCAGCCAGCTTGCTTCTCCTGACAGGGGTAAAGACTGGGCTCAAGACTCCAGCAAGTAGATAGGATGCTCTGTGTGATACAACTGCAGCTGTTACTTCAGTCAGTGAATCACCTCCTGGATTTCAAACAATGAACCCTGGTCAAATCTAAAATTCACGTAACAAGTTCCATCTCTGGGGTCTGGTTTTTCTGGGCAACAGCAGAGAGCAGTTCGTCTTTCTAATCAGCACTATGGCTTTCCCTCCTTCCAGAGGGTGATGTGTGGAGCTCAGTCTCCATCCAGCATAGTCTCCCTATGTTATTAGCAACTCTGGAGACATTGCGTCCGTTTGCAATCTCCACCTGCTCCCAGTGCCAAAGATGTCTCCAAAGCTTGACCTCCATCACTACACAAAAATATTTTTTAGCACCTTGGAGAAGCTCTTATCTACAAGAAACTTGGCCATAGGCTTCAGCCAAGTTTTCCAAATTACAGTTTGGCTAGCTGCTTACAGAGGTTTGAAGGAGTTCTTTTTTAATGTATGCAGCTTAATAATTCATGTTCTGAAAAATTTAAAGAATGATCCCATAAATACCTCTGATATTATGCCCGGGACTAACTTCATCCTTAATAGGAGCTCTATTTCATTACAGACTGTCTGCAGTGTTCTTACTACTAACACAGGACCAAGGGGATCTTTGCTGTCAGGCTCCCAGAATAAGAAGAGGCAACAAGATGAAGAGCACCTCTGAGATTCTCTTCAAGGCATAGAAATATCCTGGGGAGACCTATGGAACTGTGCTCAAGGTTGGCTGCCTCTTGTGTCCTCAGAAACTAATTAGTGGTCCAGCTTGGTTGCATATTCTGCCCTCTTAACTGAAAGGTAAACTCTATTGTATCTCTGTTCTCAGCTGATTGTCCTAATTCTAAACCTTCTTTTAATTGCAACAATACTTATACTCTTCTAACTGGAGAAAGAAAAATTGCTAGGATAATTTTTTAAATATATTTTAAAAACTAGATTTAAGATAATATTTGTAGAGTTATTTACATTTTTAAATGTACTGTACAGTTCACTGGCTTCTAATTATCTTCTATCTACATTAGAGATCATGCCTTTTCTATCTATTCCTTAAATGTTCCTCTATTGTAAGACTCACTAACTCCAGGGAAAATGCTTTAATCAAGTTAATTACAACCAATATAATGCCAAAACACATTATAATAACAGTGCTTACTTTTCAGTATTCTTGGAGATTGCTTATATGTCTTTTATCACTAGAATCCCGAGATGCCGTCCATCTCTGAGAGTCCTAGAACTTTAATCTCCAAGAGCTTCTGAAAAAAAAGAAAAGAGAAGCTATAATTAACTCCCTGTAGTACTGTTATGGACTGAATATTTGCCTCCCTGTATTTGGAGATGGGGTCTCTAAGGAAGCAATTAAGGTTAAATGAGGTCATAAGGGTGAAGCCCTGATCCAATAGATTAGTGTCCTTACAAGCAGAGACACCGGAGCACACACACACTCTCTCTCCCTCTCCCCTTTCTTTCTCAATCCCCCTCTCTTTCCACATATACACCAAGGACAAGCCACTGGGGGCATCAGAGAGATGGTGGCTGTCTGTGAGCCAGGTGAGAGCCCTCATCAGAAACCAAACTTGCAGGCACCTTAATCATGAACTTCCAGCCTCCAGAACTGTGAGAAAATAAATTTATGTTGTTTAAACCACCCAGTCTGTGATATTTTGTTATAGCAACCTGAGCAAACTAAGTACCTACAAAACTTCAGAGGATTTTTAAGCTGGGGCCCATGGATAGTACTGTGTTTCAATAAAACTGTTTTACATGTAATCCTATGTAGTTTATGCATTTAGAAATATTATTCTGAGAAGGGCTCACCAGACTCACCAGAGGTCCGTGGTGCAAAATAAAGATTCAGAACCTCTTTATCTTATTTGGGCAGACATAAAAAAAAATATGTGGTGTCAGCGTGACATGCCTCTCCAAGTGATTTCAACCATAAATTTTACTAGGACCTAGTACATCCTAGTCTATAACTTTTGACTGTATTAGAATCCGTAGATCAATGTAGATATAGATGAGAAAGAATATTATATAGAATTTTCTAAAATATTTAATTCTACTGGACAGATATGTTGAGTGTGAGCCACTACATTCTATAGTATAACAGTACATATAGGTACCATATGTGCATATCATATGTACCATAGTATATTACATAAGTATTACAAATTGCTGTGAACATTTTAAGGGTAATTTCAACAGGGCAACTAAAATATTATCAATAATATTTTAAAGCCAAACTGTAAGAGTCCTTCCAGCAAAGCAGAGCTGCTGATGTCTGAAATGGAAACAACTCATACATTTGCAGACAGTGCTTCGAGAAGAAATCTAAAATTTCTGAGTACTGTCTTTGTATATAAACATTGCATCAGGACATGAGTTCAGAGTCTTCCCATTTTTTCTGTTGTCTGAAACAATGTTTAAAAAGGTGAGGGAGGCTTCTCTGTTCTTTGAAAGTTTGAGAAAATTCCTCCTAAAACTATCTGAGCCTACTCTAGTGGAGAAGGGGACAGGTGTTTTAAATTTCACATTTAATTCCATGGTTACTGGGGATTTTTCCATGGTTATTTTTTCTTGAGCTATTTTTAAGTGATGTGTTTTTCTGTATACTTTTCCAAAGCAACTCAGCATTGAACCTGCTTCTCTTGCTGGGGTCAGGGTGGGCTCCTGTAAGTGGATGGGTACCTCCATGATTAACACCACCACCCTTCTTTGCATAACTGTAGGCACAAGGTACATTGTTACTATTTTCCTGACACGTTAAAGAATGGCCTAATTTGCAGCGACTTTATTCCAAAGAAGACTCAGGAAGGTCACCTGATGAAGGAAAGGCTGGATTCCTAATATTGTGTCCCAGCTTTTCCACCACTTCTTGATAAAGAGGCAATATAGATTCTTGGATCTGCAAATCCAGTTTGGGTGCCGGTCTCCTCTGGGCAGAGCTAGCTTCCACCTGGGAAGTCTACGTTCAGCCCCACCACAGTGCACCCGCTCTAGAGCAGCCCCAAGGTAGGCTGCATCCAGGTAGTAAGAAAATCTGAATGCCAGGTTAGGGAGTCTGGAATTTGTTCAGTAGTCAGTGGGGAGCCGTGGAAAGCATAAGTGGATAACTACTTTTTAAAAAGTCAAAATTTCTCTGAGGTTTTATAACACAGGTAGGAAGACTTTACCTGCCTTGTTCATCTGTTGTATCCCCAGCACCCAAAAGAGTGCCAGGCGCATAAAAGGAACTCCATATATTTGCTGAAGGAATGAAGAAGCTTGAAGGAGACTTTGTGGAAAAATTACGAAAGATTTAAAAGCCACTTAGGATTATTTCAAATTTGGGGGAGGCATTTTAACAATATGCACCAAGACTCTTAAAAACACTCCTATCATTTAACTCAGTAAGTCTATTTATGGGACTCTGTTCTAAAGTAATAATCCTAAATGAGGAAAAGTTTTATGCATAAAGTTTATTACAATATTGCTTTTAATAGAAAAAATTGAAATAATCAGTCTAAACGTGGAAACAAGTTACTGTGTACCTTCCTCCTGTGGGGTATTTAATATACTGTCACTAAAATTATAATAAAGACAATGTAATACAAGAGGGAAACAGGTTATTATATTAAACAAATATAACAAAAACCCTACCAAGATGCACAGTTGAAGATAGAGTATGATTATAAATTATGGGAAGGGAGAATCTCTCTCAGAGTTTGTCCGGGGGTGGTAATATTTCTTTCTTTCTTTTCCTTTTATCCTTCTGGGTATTTTCCCTATTTTTCATAATTACTTCATTCACTCAGCAAATATTTATTGAGAGACCACTATGTGCCAGGCACTGCTCTAGGAACTAGGGCAAACAGCAGTGAATAAAACACAAATCCTGTCTTCACGGAACTTACACATTTTAGTTGGAGAAGGCAGAAAGTGAACAAGATAAGTCAATTAAGTGGCATATTAGATGATGAGTGATCAGCAAAGAAAGAGAATAAAATCAAAACTGCATTTACTTTTCGACCTGGAGGGAGAAGATATTCACCCAGGTAAGAGGGCCGGATTCCAAACGTGCTCAGCAGCGAGACTGAGGGGCCGGGGCTGCGCCAGCCCTGCAGGTGACGCTGCAGCCCAGGCGGGGCGGGCGGGTTTAGGTGGGGCGCGGGAGGGCCAGGGGAGGCGGGTCACATGACGCGAGGGGGCGGGAGCAGGAGGACCGCGAAAACACCGAGTTTGGCTCAGCACTTTCTCTTCAAAAAGGCGGGCGGAGCCGAAAACCAAACAAACATCTTCTCGGCGCTCGCGGGCGGGGCAGACGAGAGCCGACCGAGCCTCCAGAGCCGAAGCCTTCGCGGAGTTGGCTTTTCGGTTGCTGGTCGTTGTGGCCGAGAGGTGTGAGGTCGGGCTGAGACGTGGGGAGCAATGGCGACCTTTGTGAGCGAGCTGGAGGCGGCCAAGAAGAACTTGAGCGAGGCCCTGGGGGACAACGTGAAACAGTAAGAACTCTCCGTACGCAGCCTCCGGGTCTCCGCGGGGGTGCTCCCCCGGCCTCGGGCTGCCGACCCACCGTGGAGTCGGCCCCCGCGGCCGCGAGGCCTCTGCAGCCCTCGCGTCGCGGGCGCCGGGGCCTCGGTTTCTCCGGCTCGGGCCGGGGCCGGGGGCAACCCCGACTCACCTGGCTGGAGGGGCCGGGCCTCCTCGGGACCCGGGCGGGCGTCTTCGCCCGCGGCTCTGCCCTGGGTCGGGCGGGAAATGTAATCCCACGCCTTCATGCCCAAGGGCCTGTTGGACGGGTGCGGCCCGGGCGCGAGGATGAGGGACGCGTGTGGCTGACCAGCGGCCTGGTCCAAGCCGGCACGGCGCAGCTCGGCCGGCTCCCGGAGGGCTTCCTGGAGGCGGAGGCTTATTCAGCTCGGGTGTCGTGCGAGCATTGTCGGTCAGAGCGTGGACAGCAATTTGGAAAGGCAGACAGCCCCTACGGTGAAATAGTCGCCGGACACTCCTGCAGTTCTAGTGATGATAGCCGTAGCGGACGTTTATTGAACACTTTTTAAGCGCTCTAAATGTGCTGTCACATCTAATCCTCACGATTGAGATGTGAGGTAAGAACAATTATCATTCCCATTTGATAGATGAGAGCTGGAGTCTTGAGAGTGAGAGGTTCAGTAGCTCTTCAAAAGTCATGTCAGGATTGAGGCCCTCGCGTCTGGGTTATGGCTCTGATACCTTACAGGGGGTTGCAAAGGACCCCAAAGGCTCTCAGACGGACTTTTACCCAGGTAATAGCAGGGAACCGAGTACCCAATCAGGTCAGATGCTGAAATGACCGAGTGTAAAATCAGTAACTCAAGATAAGGCCGAAGTCATAGAAGAAACTCTCTGAGGTACAAGGACGAGTTTGGAAATGTTCAAAACGTTGTTATTACAGTTTTATTTTTCTGAAATATAAGAAGCAAATTTGAAACGTTTAAAATTATAATGCCTGTGTCGTTGCTGCTAGCTGGTTTCTGTTATTTTCTGCACGGTTGCATTACTCATTAGACGCTCACGTTGAGGTGATGTTGCTAGAGGAGCAAGGTGTTTGGGGGATACTTTCTTTTTCTCCAACACTTTCTCCTTCTCATCTATTTTTTTTATTACGGCTGGATTGAAGTTACTTAACTTGGATGTCATACGTGATTTTTGGAGTTTCTTCTTGTGAAATTTTGGGGTGGCAGAGTCTACTTTTCATCCTAAAAATACACGGAATTCCCATGTTAGACTTCTTGGAACACTCATGGCCTAAATGGAATAACTAAAAACAAATAATTTTTAAAGATTTTTTTAAATATTAGGAATGTTAATAAATCAAACTACAAACACTAGAATTAAAATTTTATAATCTAATTTGTTATTTTGGCATAATTATTTAATTTTTTGTGAACATTAATTGACTCCCAAAGATAACGTTTTATCTAAAGTTATATTTTAATATTCATGTTGACATTCAGTCTCTTTCCTTGCTGAATTAAAAATTATTTTAATGAGTAAAATTGACAGCTTTTACCTTCATGAATTACTATAGCTTATTATTTTTGTAATACTGACAGCTAAAATTTACACCTTTTAAGCACAATAGACTTCTCACTCTGTTACATCTAGGATGCTTACAGATATTTGAAAGTGAGTGTTTCCAGGCTACAATAAACCTGGCTTGTGTGTATAATTGACTGATTAGATGCCATGGTGACCTCTGTGATCCCACACTCCTCACACAAGTTTGGGGTCACCAGAAATGTTGAAGTTAGTATTCCCTGTTTGGTCTTTACAGGTCAAAGCTGACTATCAGATGTTGGTCAAATAGAGATGCCAGACCTAAATTTGGTGCATCTGTAGCTGAATCTCCACTACAGTGCAATCAAAATATGCCTTTGTGCCAGGAACAGCTGTGTTGCAGTGTTGTTCTCTATTATTTTTTTCCAGTCTCTCATTGTCTTTTCCCCCTCCTGCTTCTTAAAAAGTGCTTCTTGGTTGAACAATTTGTGATAGTGTTATACAGTAATTTCTCACATTTCCTCCATGAGTAGTTTGCTTTGGTTTGTACAACCTGACTATTTAAATGTGGTCCTTGTTTATAGATAAAATATATAGTAAGGTATGTAAGGAACTCAGTTATGAGTTGTTTTCTGTTTATGCAATGGTCCTAATGTCGGGTTGTGTGCACATGTCAGCTTCTAGAAAGGACCTTTGCTAGCTAACTCACTTTGTATGGTACCCAGTAGAGTGTCGGGTTCAAATGGGTGCTTAGTTTTTCAGATGATTTAGCCATGTTACTTAATTTTCTCCAGGTATCTTGCAGTGCTTCCTAGTCTGATACACTTACATTCATCACCTAGCATCCTCCCCTACATAGAGGTTGACTAACTTTGGTTTTGGTATTTTTGAGGAAAACTGAGGAAAACAGGCATTTGTCTATAGCTATACAGCAAATTAATCCAGGGACCAGGACTGGGGAGCAAGTCTTCAACTTGATAGCCAGTGCTAGCCTTTTGGAATAGAAGTTTGCCACTGGAAAAGAGGGATCGCATCATGTTGGCAGAGGCTTGCCTTAGCTCTGGAACAAGTTCACACACTCCAAATATGAATATATTTGCATCTTTCTTGTAAAATAGGGCTTTTAAATAATGAAGTTTTTCTCATGTTACTATCCTCTTTTGTTATATAGAATGGGATGAGAAAAGACTTTTTTCTGTGGAGCTTTATTTATTTATTTATTGGCCATGCTGCATGGCTGTGGGATCTTAGTTCCCCTACCATGGATTGCACCGAAGCCCTTGGCAGTGAAAGCACATTCTGGACTGCCAGGAAGTTCCCTTTATTTCATTTTTTAATTGTTCTTGTCTTAAAAAAAAAATAGAGGGGGCATTTAAGTGTTTGCTGCTGGTGGGGAAGGGATAGTTAGGGAGTTTGGGATTGGCATGTACACACTGCTATATTTAAAATGGATAACCAACAAGGACCTACTGTACAGCACAGGGAACTCTGCTCTAAATTATGTGGTGGCCTGGGAGGGGACTTTGGGGAAGAATGAATACATGTATATGTATGGCTGAGTTGCTTTGCTATGCACCTGAAACTATCACAGCATTGTTAATTGGCTATACCCCAACATAAAATAAAAAGTTAAAAAAAAAAGTGTTCGCTGTTGGGAAGTTATTATTGACTGATGGTTGTGACTGTCAGGCAAAATGTGGTGCCAGGCTCTAGAAGTAAACATGTTTTGCCATTGAATGAAATGGGTCTTAGGAAGCTTTAAGACTCTGCCAAAGCTATGGGTTTTCTCCGGTCGGTGGGGCATTGTGGGGGGAAGCATATGAACCCCAGCAATTACATATATACTTAGCCAGACTTAAGCTAATTTACATGTAGAAGAACAGGAGAAACCCTGCCATGGGTATAATAGAGCAGTGAGAGCATTAAATCAGCTTGTTTAGGGATCTTTTGCTTTTTTTTCTGTTAGAAACTCAAATGAGCATTTGAAAGTAGCTCATCATGAATTGAAAGTTATTGTAAAACAGGTACTGAGTAATTTTTAGTCCTGTTTCATGAAGGAGGAGTAGCTTTCTTAAGCACAGAAATAGGGTGTGGATGTGAAAAATCAAGTATTTTACTCCTATTTCTAACAATGTTGTTAAGGTATAAAAGATTGGATCCTTTTTTCTACCAGTTAACTAGTAGTTTTTATGATTAGTGGTTGGTTTTCATTTTAAAAACCACTAAGTTTCTCACATGCACGGGTATTTTCTTTGTGGTGAGGTGTTTTAGAATCCCATTACTTCAGCCAAATAGATTAAAACTGGAGTTCATTTGAAAGGAAAGCAGTCATCCAGAATCAGTATTGATGTCCACCCCTCAACCCATAAAACACATACTCATTTTAAAATGTAAATCTTTTTTTTAAATTGAGGTATAATTAACATGTAACTTTATGTTAGTTTTAGGTGCACATGATGGTTCAGTATTTGTATGTACGGAATCACCACAATAAAGTAAATGATCACCACTATGTCTAGTTGACATCTCTCACCATACATGGTTAAAAAATTTTTTTTCTTGTGATGAGAACTTTTAAGATCTACGCTCTCAGCAGTTTTCAAATATGCAATGTCTGATAATTTTAATACTTTAAAATATAAATATTGAGTGTAGGTTTCTGGGTAGCTGGTCTTTTGAAAAGGCAGCAGTGAGGAAGGAAAGGTACAGCTGTGGTTTTTGGCTGGTCGACTCATAAGTCTGATTCCATGACTACCATCCAGTCCCTTTTAGGGAGGACTTTCTTCTTCCGATGGTGTACTGACTTCTAGGTGACTTAAACAACAGAAATGTATTTTCTCACAGTTCTGGAGTCTAGAAGTCTGATGTCAAGGTGTGAGCAGGGTCGTTGTCTTCTGAGGCCTCTCCCACTGGCCATTGCCTGCTGTCTCTCTCAGTCTGTGTCCTTATCTCTTCTTATAAGGACACTAGTCACATTGGGTTGGGGCCCACCTGGTGACTCCAATTTTTACTTAATTACCTCTTTAAAGGTCCTGTCTCCAAGTACTGTCACATTCTGAGGTACTAGGGGTAGGGCTTCAATATATGAATTTTGGGGGAACATGACTCACTCCATAACACTAGGGAATGCAGAATTTCATTCTATCCCTGGGAGTTGAGGCAGATAAGGTGAACTTGGAGAAAAAGCAAAACCTGTGGATCTTAATATTGTTTCTGCCTCTGCAGATACTGGGCTAACTTAAAGTTGTGGTTCAAGCAGAAGATCAGCAAAGAAGAGTTTGACCTTGAAGCTCATAGACTTCTCACACAGGATAATGGTAAAATAATTATCTGGGGAGTTATTTTACTGTTCTGAAGTTTTTCCCAGATTTGCAATAAATTAAAGTCTTTTCACTTAAAAAATATAAAATTTTGGTTTTAGTTGTATGTAAGGTCATTTAAATACTGTGGTTGTTTAAAATTAAATGTAAAGAATGGCAGAGTGGGGGATATCCAAAGTCCTTAAAAGCTAGACTAAAACAGTGGTTTCCTTATGTTGTAAATATTCTGTATTTGACTTGTGACACTCTTCCCTTTTTCAGTCCATTCTCATAACGATTTCCTCCTGGCTATTCTCACGCGTTGCCAGATTTTGGTGTCTACACCAGGTAAGGGAGTGGAAGTACTTCCAGGGATGTCAAGTCAGCAAAGCCACAAAACAATGGGCTTTACTAGGTTTTTGCTTCCTTTAACAGACTTGTTTGTAGAAATGTTCTTTGAACTGCTCAGAAGAAACATTTTATTATGTAGTACAGATTCTTTTATAGAACCTTTTTAAAGCAGGTGATTTCTCTGTCCTTAGTTGACTTTTGGTCTTTACTTCCCATTCAGCTGGGTTTAGATTACTTAAGTAAACAAGAGGTGAGGAGGAGGGTAGGTGGTCAGGAGGAAGAAGCTGAGGAGTTAGGAGAGGGCATTTGGTGGTTAGGAGAGGGTTTCCATAGACATGGGGAAGATAAAGTAGGTGGAGGGGAAACCATAACATATGTTGAGAACGTGGACTTTCCTATATTCTTAATTCAGTGAGATATTAGCACTTGGAAGGTTAGGGCTTCAGCGTGTGTTTGGCAAACTGTTGGTGAAGAACAAACACAGTGAATAGCAGCATGTTGCAGAGGTGCGGGGAAGCTAAGTCACTTCAATAAATAAATAGGTATAGATGGAATGATTTCTCTACCCCTAATTTTTTGGAGCTTAAGTGGTACAAGTCACCTCTTTCAATTTTATTTTATTCAATTAGTCAAAAACAAGTAATTAAATACGTTAAAACTTTGCCTCATGATAAAGTTTATCCTGGGCTCTTGTTAAAAACTTGGATTTACAGGTACCTCCTGCTGTAGATTAAATTGAAGTTTTTATTTTTAAAGGGCCTGTGGTGATTCTGATGATCATTTATTAAAAGCCCATGTTTATCTAGAAATGGCTAGTATTTTGTATCATCGCCTTTTGCTACGCTCTCTTGTAAGGTAGAGAATTCAGATAAGATCTCCTGAAGGCCTTCTCAAAGAAGTTGCCGTTGGTGTGAAGAGTAGTAAACAGTGAGCATCTGTTTACGGAGATTGGTGTTAGAGAGGGGAGGCTGCTTTCCAGCCCTCACCACACCCCTTGCCTGCACATTCTACACTGTGTCAGATTTCTGAGGTTTTATTTAATTTAAACAGACGTAGACTTTCGCCAGTGAGATCATATAGTCCACTTCATTGTATAAATTCAATTTGATTAGAAAAGCCAACATTGTGAGGATTAGAGCTTGCTTTTTAGGTAGGCATATTCTAAAGTGCCAGACGCCCAAAAGATTCAGTGGGATGATCGGAAATAAAAACCTTGGTTGGTAGGAGTCAAGAGGCTTGGGTTCAAGGTTAGCTTTTGCTACTAGCTTAGATAAAATAGTTTATTATTGAGTGTTCTTAGCTTCCACATTTATAAAATAGAGACAATAATGTCTACCCTACAGGGCTATAAAAAAGCAGATGAAAGAGCATATAAAAAGTCCTCTTAAAAATAAAAAATGCTAGACAGGTATGAAGTGGTATTAGTATAGGTGGCTGATTTTAATTAAATAAAACCTTTGATATTCTTGAATGTTTGTTGTTGGTTTTTTAAAAATAAATGAACATTGGAATTTATGAGATTATTTCTCCATCAAACACCCAAAATATCTTTCCTTAAAATGAAATTAATATTTGCTGGCAACAAAGAGATGATTTCTGTTAAAAGTAAAATATAGAAATATAGTTTTTGGTACTTTAATAATTGTGAGTCAGGTTGCTTACCATTTTTCTAAGCCAAGCAGGAAAGATGATTTTAATCATGTTATTTATTGAATACTGTAACTGTAATGCCTTAGACACTTTACATGCACTATCATTAATCCTCACAGCAGCTCTTCAGAGGTATTAGCCTCTTTTTATATACTAGGAAACAAACTTCAGAGAAGAGAAAACAAAATAAAAATTTACCCGAGGCCCTCTTCAACTAGCAGGTAGAAGTGTCGAATCCAAACCAAAATCTGACTGCTGCTGTAAAGCCCTCTTTCCTTGGGGTCAGAGTCAGTCCTTACCCTGCTTTGCTTCCTCACCAGCAGCGTAGCCTAACATCCACTTCCATTCACTAGGGGAATCATCTAAGATTGACTGGCCTTACCAGGTGTGATCTCAGTGTGCCAAAGACACTTAAAGTGATGGAGAAGAGGAATTTGACTTCCCAAACAGTTCTTTTTTAACTGAGGAACCGGGAATATTTTTTCAAAGCTTTACAAACTCATTCTTCCAAATGAGTGATGGGTGATGGGTGAATGGCTAGAATGATGGGTGATTTTTGTTTTCTTTTCCTAAAAAAATCCTTTGGGATATTTTTTTCCAGTGTACTGTAATGAGCTTGTAAAACTTTTTTTTTTTTAACACTAAACTATATATGTTCATGGTTAAAAAAAATAGTACAGAAGGTCTTATAATGAAAAGCTTCCCACTCCTAGACCTGTTTCTTCTCATAGACAACTTTCGTTTTTTGTTCTTCTGATGGGACCTCAGTAGCTCCTTATTAGTGTGCTGAAACCTCTTTCTGGATTGACCGGTTTGAAACATCTGTCTTGTCTTATTGCTCTGTTTTGTGAGATTTCCTCAGTTCTTTCTTTCAGCCTTTCTGTCCAGTTCATCCTTTAATTCAGCAACTTTTGTAGTGTCTTCTTTTTTGTTTTATGGATACCCCTCTTCTCAAACTTCTCTGAGGATGCGAGTTAGAAATTATTTAGAGCTTTGTGTTGCCTGAGTCCTTTATCTCTAGGATCTCAATTTTTTGTCTGTTTAGCTTGGTCTTTCTTACCATGTTGCAGATTATCATCAAATGTCTGATGATTCTCATTTAAGGATGAAGCATAAAACTGCTTTAGATGAGCTGACGGGAGGCTGGCCATTGTAGTGAGGTTCCTCAGATGCCAGCCTGCAGAGAGTTGTGCCCTAGGGTGCCAATATCTATACCAGCCACCTTAGTAAATCCCAGAAATGTTGTTCTCTTTAACTAGAGAAGAGTTCTCCATTCTGCCCCCACCTGTTGTATATACCGCACTATGTACAGAAGTGAGCAGGGCTGGTTTCATGGGGCCAGGAACTCTCCATGAACTTAGAAGGGCCTGCATTTGGTTTAGTGTACTGTACTGTGGTTGTCTTGAAATTCTTAACTTTTGAACAAGGGACCCTGCATTTTTGTTTCGTACTGAGTTCAATCCTGGGGGTGAGGGAAGGGGTTTGTATGGATGACTTTTCAATATAGATCATCCATTAAACTTGTTTTTAGCTATACTATCCCTCCTGGTTTCCACTGCACTCACCTTCTCCAAATCCAGATTCGGTTGACTTAACTTCCTTGACTTACAACCTTGCGTAGCTTAGGTCACAGCTTCCACATGTCTGTTTTGTAAGTTGGCTCCTTTTTAGCCTATCCTTGAAATCTGTTGAGATCTCATCTTGTCTGCCACTCATTTTCCTTTTTATCTCTGTACTGTCATTTTTAGTAGGGTCTTGGAAGAAAGAGGAGACAAATACATGTGCTCACCTCACCATCTTGAACTAGAAAATTCTGTCCTGCTTTTATAATACTACTGCTACTAATAAGCAAATAAACACCCAGTAAACAAATAAAAATGTGAAAAACAAATTTGTCTTCCTATAAGAACAATTTTGGTTACAGCTAGAAAAAATGTGATTTGAGAGAATTTGAAGTTTTGTTTAGAGAAGCAGAAAGAGATGTGAATTTAAGCATTTGGATTGTTTATTTTCATCATTTGAGCATTTCATACTTTTTTAGCCCAAAGTGAAAACAAACTTAGCAGTTACCAATTGTCATTCTTTTCTCTTATGATTGTTATTTTTCTGTCTCATAGAGGGTGCTGGATCTTTACCCTGGACAGGGGGTTCTGCAGTCAAACCTGGAAAACCAAAGGGAAAGAAAAAGCTTTCTTCTGTTCGTCAGAAATTTGATGTAGGTTGTTCTTCAGTAGATCTAAATAACGACTGATTTAAGCACTGGTGTGATGGAACTTGCTTTAGTTTTCTAATGAGTATTACAATTCTGGTAGTAAAGTTGAAAAAAAAAGGGGAGGCATGATTTGGGAGAAAAAGGTGTTGTTGTATTTGAATTTGATGAAGAGGGTTTCAAAGATTTTGAGTCCCAAAGGGTCTGAAGTTTTGTAATTCTAGTTTGTTACTGCATAATTATTAGTATCTTATCACTAGTACCTAATGATTTTTCAGTGATTCAGAAACTATGCCTGTGTTCTTTTTCCTCCTAAATATCTTTGTGGAGTGAATAATGTTTCTCAGATTGAAGACTTCTGTTCCAAGGGTCCAGGAGGCCTAGAGGCCTCTGGCAGGATCCTGGTGATGCCCCGCTAGGCCTTGAGCCTTCTGGGGATCCTCAGAAAAATCTTCAAGACATTGGGCTATAAAATTTCTAAGTTTCCCAAAAGTATCCTTTTTATAGATTTGACTGGGTATTGATAGCTTTATTGATTAACATCAACAAATGTTTATTTATTTCTACCTTTGCTCTGTGTTTTATATCAGAAATACTCAATCTGGAGGGCATCAGTATCTCCAGAGAGGCATACTTGGTTTAAAAAAGCATGTTTGATACAAAATACAGTTTTATACTTACTTGGAAAATGGAAAAACAAGGTGTTGCTTTTATAATACAAGCTTCAAACAGGACAAGCCATATTCACTACAAAATCT
Source organism: Hippopotamus amphibius kiboko (assembly GCF_030028045.1). Classification (NCBI taxonomy): domain Eukaryota; kingdom Metazoa; phylum Chordata; class Mammalia; order Artiodactyla; family Hippopotamidae; genus Hippopotamus; species Hippopotamus amphibius. The sequence continues at coordinate 137,930,605 of NC_080188.1, read as the reverse complement.
TATGAGTTGGGCTTAAGCAAAAGCCACTGGGGCGTATCTCCCACTGACTATGGAGAATATAAATAAGTTATCAGCATCTCCCAGAAAACAGCTGAGGTTTTATGAGTGGAAAAGGTTTGGAAAAACTATTTTTAAAAAAACCTAATGACTGTGTCTTAGATTCTGTGATGAGAATTGTTGGTAGAAGATAATAGTCACTAAAGAGTTACACTACCCTACGTTATCCTAGAATATTTGTTATTAGATCTGTTATATTGGTTAACTAGGTTTTTTAGGGATTTTTTTTAAGCATTAGTTATATAGTTTTACTTTCAGAATCTGCTTACTTACAAGTACATTTAAAATGCTCTGACCTGTTTAAAAATAGTTTTATATTTTCTCCTCCTCAATTGTTATTTTTTTAGCACATAGCCGTATATTCTGTGATTACAGTGTATTAACTGAATAGAATAAACTGCTATGCATAGTACTATTATTCCCCTTAACGCACGTCTTCATTATTACTCTGTCATGGGTGTGAATCTGTGATTATTTGTGCATGAGTTACTTTTTTTTTTTTTTTTTTTTAACTCCTGCAGTATAGTTTTGGTGGTGTTAATTTGTGGGCTCTCAGATCCAATTCATTGGTTACTTTTATGTGTGTCTTATTACTTGCCATGTAATGAATAACTTTGAAAAGTTTTCTTACCCACAGCATAGATTCCAGCCTCAAAATCCCCTCTCGGGAGCCCAGCAGTTTGTGGCAAAGGATCCCCAAGATGATGATGACTTGAAACTTTGTTCCCACACAATGATGCTTCCCACTCGGGGTCAGCTCGAGGGGAGAATGATAGTGACTGCTTACGAGCACGGGCTGGACAACGTCACCGAGGAGGCTGTCTCAGCTGTGGTCTACGCAGTGGAGGTTGGTTTGCTGGTGGCAGAAACACTTAGAGGTTGAACGTGACAAGCTTGTATGTGTTTCTCAAAGTTGGTACTGCAAGAAAAGAACTAAAATGTGACTCTGATCTCAGAATTGTCATCGTTGAAGTTATTTTCTTTTGAGGAGAGAAACATCCCAATCCAAACAATTGCCTTCCGTTAACAGCCTAAGCTTCTCAGAAAGGTTACTTGTGGCATTAACACTTCTGTTGTTTCATTTGTCAACAAGGGACAGTTTTTAAGCAAAAAAATGAGATTGAGAATCCTAAAGATTAAAATCACTTGATTTTGCTGTGGTACAGCATTTGAAGAGCATCATTAGACTTGGTGTCTGTACCGTGGGATTCTTGTCTCAGCACACTCTTTCATTCATTCATTTTATTCATTTAGTTACTTGACAAAACATACACCAAGGTCTGCAGTACACAGGTACAGACAGGTGATGTTGGGTCATTCCTTTCATTCTCCGGGCCTTCGTTTCCTTTTCTGTACCTCAGAGATTATAATAGCTGTCTCATGAAGTTATAAACATTAAATTACAAATTGTACCATGGAGTCCTGACATGAGATAGTCTTATCGGTGTAATTGAAATACCATGCTCGACACCAGCTCCCCTGTTAATAATGGTAGGCTGGGACTAGTTCTGTCTCTGTTTTCACAGACATTCTCTATAACCCTTTCTTAGGTACTTAGCTCTCATAAAGGCGAAGAGATATTAAATACCTAATTTTCTGCCTATTGCCTATACATCTGTTGTTTATGTGGCTTTTGAGAGAGGCAAGTTTCTTTGCATGCAAGGATTTTAGTAGATTGGGCACTATAAGCAGTATATTCCTGATCTTGAAACATTTTGTACCATTTTAAACCAAGTTTCAAGGTAGTTTGCTGCTTAAAAAAATTACTTGTTTTTGTACTTTTATTTGAAGTTATCTGAAAATCATTTTTGAGAGAGAGGAGCCAATTTAGAGATATAAAAACTTTAATTTCATGTAGAGCAAGCCCATCTTAAATAGTGCTAAATAAAAATAGCATGTCTCTCTTTGCTCTTTCCTATGCCCTCCTTCTCTGGTATGGCTCTGTGGCTCTTTAGTGAGCGTTCGTTTGGTTTTACCACTTGCTTGCCTGTCTCACGTCTCCATCCACTAAATGCCAATAAACATTTTTTTGGTCAGTGGACCTTATATGGTTTGTCTTTAAAGAGGAATTCATGCTATTATTTTTTTCTTTTTTTCTCTTGTTTTTACAGAATCACCTTAAAGATATATTGACATCAGTTGTGTCAAGAAGGAAAGCTTATCGATTACGTGATGGTCATTTTAAATATGCCTTTGGTAGTAATGTGACCCCACAGCCATACCTGAAGAATAGTGTAGTAGCTTACAACAACTTAATAGAAAGGTATATGAAGCTTCTTGTGATTTTTGCATTCATCCTTTCTAGTTGGTTACACTACCCTTATGTAATAGACCACCGTTAAATAATTGGTTATTGGGTTTCTATGCGTTTAAGGTACATCTGAGAGTAGTATGGTTTTATTTTCTTAAGTTGCATCCTTGCATGATAACTGGAGAATTCTTTTGGTACTCTACATCAGCGGCAAAGTTGTAGAGTTTGGCTGCTGCATGTGGTTCAGTGTGAGTGCCCCCTACTTTCTGAGGTGCCGTAGAGTAGTTCCCTGGGGCAGTGGGTCTTGATGGTTTCTGAGGGGCAGCACCTGCCTGGTGGTGGGAGTGGGCTGGCTTTCACTCAGTAACGTGGCCTGTGATGGGTCAAGGTTGGGTTTCTTGGTGGTGCTGGAGGAGCCGTAGGGGTTTCTTCAGGTCCTCATCTGGCTTTTGTACCTGTAGCTCAAGATAGTGGCCTGTGCTGGGTGTCGTCAGGATGCTGGGTGTTCTTGGCATCCTCTTGTGCACATCTGGTCGCTCAGCTCCGATTTTGGGACCTGTCTGCACTCCACTGTAGGCTCCCAGGACCTCTCTGATGTCCTGAGTCATCCCTCTAAGATGACCTAGGTTACCTTCATCCCTGTGTTGTCTCTTTTCAGGGAGAAGAGAGGTAAAGAGATGACAAGGAGTTAAAAGTTCAGAGAAAAAAAGTGTGATTGGGAAGGCTGGCAGGAGTGATGAGGGGGAAGAGGTAATGGCCGGGAAGGCAGGAGGAGCAGAGAGTGAGGGATGTGGAGCGCGAAAGCTGAGCAGGGAGTCAGACAGAGAGAGAGTGCTGACACCACAGAGAGGACGTGGTACTGGTGCCTGTTTCATGGCTCTGAAGACCTTGACACAGCTCGCAAGGCTCATTTTGAAGATCACTGGCTTAAATTGGGTTCACTACTCTGTTGCCATAGGTGAAGATTTACTTTCTCAATCTCATTCAGGCATATCTATTTGGGATTATTTGTTCTCATTTGTGAGTCATTCTTCTCAAGAGAAAAACAAACCAAAAAAGTGGACCCTTGTAGTGGGTGAATGCTTGGAGCGGTGTCTGACCCCGCCAGGCCTCCGGCCGCCCTCTCTCCCTGCCAGCCTGTCTCTGCGAGGCGCCTGCCACACCGTCGGCTGTTTGTTTCTCCAACAGGGCTGCCTTTGTCTGATGCTGAAACCCATGCTCATGCTCCACTTGTGCTTTCCTTCTAGTTCCCTCCTCACTGTTGTTTCACCTCATGTGTATTCTCCAGAATTGCATAGGTTATCTCCTACTGTATTATGATTCAAAAATTATGCCTGACTTCCCAGCTGATATTATATCTGGGTTCTATTTTGGGAAACTGGCAAGATCTGAATGAATTTTCTCCACCCTCCATTTTTGCCTGTTGCTTCTTTTGTGCTTTATCTTCTTTTCTTGCTTGAAATTGTTGATCCCATTTGTCTCCAGTACCATTTACCTTCCTCTCCAAGTCGGTTGTTTCCAATTTCATTTTCCTTTAATTAAGGTCTATTATTTTTTCCAACTAGGAGCTCTTTAAGGGCAGGAAACAATTTTGGCTCAGTATCCTGACTGAGTAAATATTTTAACATTGTGGAAGGAGGGGGTAAATGCAGTTGCACTACATTTTATTTCCAGCCCAACAGATGGGCTGCCTTTAAAAATTAAAATTATAGACTATTGATGTATACACTGGCTGAAAAATAATTGGATTTCTGATTCACTTTGAGATACATTTTATTAGAAGTATTCTAGCGGCCCACTCCTATTCTGGTTGTTCCGTTGTTTCCATCTTACTTACTGGGAATGTTTCTGAAATACTTCGTTTGCAGCCCTCAAGCCTTCTCTGTGCCTTGTGCTGGTCAGAATCCCGCCTCTCACCCGCCGCCCGATGACGCTGAGCAGCAGGCTGCGCTCCTGCTGGCGTGCTCTGGGGACACGCTGCCCGCATCTCTGCCTCCAGTGAACATGTATGACCTTTTTGAAGCTTTGCAGGTAACTCTTGACTCCTTAAGGTTTACCTAGATTTATGGATAGGTTCAAAGTGCCTTCAAGTCTACAAAGATATTTACTAGGTTTTCCATTTCCTGGCTTTTGTTTTTCAGTTTTTATTGTTTGTTATTAAAGCCATTAATACTAGCCTCATTTTTCAAATCCTGGACTCAGGAGTCCTTCCTAATTTAACCTCCTGCATCCCTCACCTCCCCAGTGAAAGAAAAAAAAATCTCCTGTTCCCTATTTCTATTTCAGAGCCTAGTTATTTCCTTGTTTTCTTGTTACCTGGTTTAGGATTCATTAGGTTCTGGCTTAAAACTTACAGGTTTGTGTATCTTTTATATGAGTGTTTTGTTGATATAAGCTTTACTTTCATTTTCTGTGTTAGAAAAATAAGTATGCTCAAGTATGATTGGAGACATGCTGATTTTTTTAATCCCAGGTACACAGGGAAGTCATTCCTACACACACTGTATATGCTCTCAACATTGAAAGGATCATTATGAAACTCTGGCATCCAAATCATGAAGAGCTACAGCAAGACAAAGTCCACCGCCAGCGCCTGGCGGCCAAGGGGGGGCTTTTGCTCTGCTGAGTTAGGATTTGAGGGTGTGGGACCCTCAGCAGATTCATTGTTTACTGGGAATTGAATGTTTTGGGGTTCACATTTCAAGACTGAAGTGTGCACTGTAAATATAACCTTTCCTATGGAAATGTGACAGTACATTTTGTGTTGCTACTGTGAAGCCATTAATACAAATCTGATTTTGATAATGGCGCATATCTCCGTATGTGTGTGTGTGTGTTCCCAGTTATGGGACTGGGCACTGAGAAAGTTCTCTGCCTGGAATGGCGATGTTTAGGCATCTGAGGCCTAGTATCCTATGGTCTGCATGTGAGGTAGGTGACATTCTAGAACAAAGAAGCTGTTATAACTTTGTCCCCACGATCAGCAGGATGCCTGTGTGTTCAGAGATATCACATATTCTTCATCTGGCAAGTCTGAAGCTTCTGCTTTTCTCCCGAAGAACTGTGCTTTTAACACAATGTTAAAAATTGGTTATCTTTTTTCATGACCAGTTTAATATATTTTTTTTGTGACCAGTTTAATTTTTAACAGATATAGGTAGTTGCCTAAAGATTCATTACAACTCCATAGAAAATAAGACTTAGAAATGCTGTGCCATTAGACAAAATCCTTTCTTTAAATTAAAAACCAAATCAAAACAATGTAATTAACCTTATAAAATGTCTTCTCATAACTCAGGTTTCTTTTATAGAGTTGTTATGCCCAGAGACTTTGATTGCCAGGTTCATCTATAATTATTCCTACAGAATGTTTTAAGAAGTCCATGTACACATATTGGATTTATACTTGGTAATTCTCCTATTCCTATGAAATATCTTTTTCTGGCCTTTCAAATGGCAGTGTTACTAATTACCAAGTTTATTTCTTTAGAGATATGTTACTTATTATTCAAGAGGTGTTATTGGTGGAGATGTTAGAATGTACAGATGGGTTTAAGTAGGTCTAAATAATATATGTACAGCTATGTATATATGGTTCAATATCTGGATCTGTGTATTTGGTTTTGTATTTTAAATGCAACAAATAAACCTTTTGGGAGAAAACTTTGTTTATTAAAGTAAACATATAAAGAATACTGCCTTCTACAGAAATATGAAGAACCTTGCTTTATGAGATCTTAGCAGAGACTTTTCAAAAGAGTGTGCTAGATGAGAAAGATAAAAAGCAGGTTCCATTTAAGGCATGCCATATCTTCCTTTTGTGATAGGTAGATTATGACCAAAAAAAAAAATAAGCAGCTTAGTTTCAGTTCTTGGAAAAGTCCTTTACAGTTTTAGATAACTCTTTAATTTTTAGGGTTTGTAACAATTTGAACTGATGTCTAACTGCATATAGTGGTTTTGGTTTGGACTATCCATATATCTGAGCCTTAATGTTAAGTATGTGTTAAATCTCATGTGTTGCATAGATGGTGAGGCAGCTAGGTACCTCAGACATGCCCATTGCAGTGGCAGGTTCCATAGAAATCCATATAGCAGAGGGACCTCCAAAACAGCAAAATTCATCAGTACTCTGTAGGACCTGGCCTAAATCCCTAGTCGCCTGCTCTGGTGGGACCACGGGACACCAGAGGACTCTTCACCTCCCAAGTTTTGGGCCTGCACTCTAAGATCTGCTTTCCATGCCAGTTTTCCTCAAGCATCATTTTGTACAGTGGAGAGATAGGGTTGAGGGCAGGGCAGGCAGGTAGAAAGAGTGATATTTAGGACTTTTCAAGAGAGCCCCTGAAATTCAAATACCTCGTTCCATCAAAGGTTGCCTCCAGCTCTAGCACCACTGTCAACTGTGGGACCCTGAGTGCAGTCTCTTCTATGATTAGGTTCTTAAGAAATCATGAGTGCTTATTATCAAGAATCATTTAGAAAAATAACTATATCAAAGAAGAAAAAAGCTGTTAGAAACCAGATAATTTCAGACCTAGGATGAAGCTTATGTTTCCTGTAGGGATTTCAGTAATTGTCTTTTAGCTATAAGTGTATCATCGTGCAAAACCAGGTTTGATAAGGCCCGCCTTTCTCAGGCACACGAGTGCTGGCTTAGCACATACTCTTATCCCCTTTGTCACCCGTTGCTGGGATTAACCAAGCACACAGTTCCTCTGACACTTCTCCCATTGCCTGAAGTGATCTGGATGTTCCTGATCGAATTTCACAAAGTATCTTCTAAATGATTGCCCACTTTGTCATAGATAAATACCTGTGTTTCATCATGTCTTTGACTCAAACTAAAATGCCTCCAGTTTGAATAATGGTAAGGAAGCTTGGTTTTAGGGGTCAGACTTAGATGCTGTGGACAACAGATTGGTTCAGCATTTAATTCCCATGGCTTAAAAAAGGAAAACTGTCTAGATTATTCTTAGAGAGTAGATTAATATTTACTTGAATCTATGGGCATGGTAAATTGTCAAGACTAAACGCATACCATGAAAAGGGCATATAGGTTCATCACACTTTGATTTTTAGAGAAATTTATGAAAATAGAACACAGGTTTTCTGTTCATCAACCTGCTAGCATGTTTCCATCCTTTTAAAATTAATATCCCTTTATGAATTTCCTTCATGTGATATTGGTAACCATTCCTGAGAGCATCTGAACATGACTGATGGAGGGAAAAAGCTATTTTTGCCTGGGCCCTTTCCCCCACCTTTAAAAGCCAGTTTAAAACCACACATAACATTTGTCTTTAAAGACACCAACATTACTTACACTGCCATCCAGTGAACAGATTTTTTTTTAAGGGTGTGATATACTGGTAGCAAACTGAATGGAGAATAAAGTGTAAATGAGACTTTGAGATGTGACTTTTCACAATGCTAGCAGATGGTAAATAAAACCACCAGAGCCTGTTGTCTTTATTATCAAAGTTTATTGTTGGAGTCAGTTCCTATCTACTGGGGAGTACAACTATGTCTCAATATGTGCTATGGTAACTCTAGGGTAATAGCCATTCTGCAAAATAGTTGTACTGGGGCTCTGTTAGGCATAGATCATAATTAAGTCAGTGGAAGAATGAGCCCAGAAAAACCCTGACAGTAGAGCCATTACTCTAGGGAAATTCCAGTGCTATGCAACCTGTAAGGCATCATCTATCAGCTGATGATGAGACTCAAGGAGGTGTTGGTGGAATGAAACAGGAGTTGAACCCATTTTCTACTCTTCTCTGCAAGATAACTATGGCTCCAATGCAGGAACCAAAAATTAGGTCTTATAAAATCCTTTAAGCTCCCAAAGCAAGTAAAATAGGACATAAAGAGAAAAGGGAAAAGGGCCAGGAACCAGGACAGTAGAGGATAAATTAAGTGGAAATGGAGGGAATGAAAACTTCTGGAATGAAAAGTAGCTGGATTCAGATGCCATTTGAGATGACAGTACAGTACAGGGAAAAGCAAATGGGAAAATAATTCAAACACTGAAAGGTATTCAGATATCAGAAGTTAAATGAAATTTTCCCTCTTGGAGGAAAGCTGGTTTTAAAAAATGAGGAAGGTGAATCACTAATAGGAAAATGAGTACCTGAGTAGAAATGAGTGTTCCAAGGACAGTATAATACACAAATGAGCTGGGCCTACAGGAAGGAAAAGTGGTTATGGTAGCCTGTTATCCAGATCTGACATTGGAATGACATTTCTAGCAATGGCTTTGTCTACGAGGTTCTGGCATATTTTTCGTAGCACAGATAGCTTTGAAGGAATGTTTTCATAACACTCAACTTATGTGGGAATGCAAATTACTATAGTGTAAAAATTCAAAGACCTCCCATTTCTGCAGGATAGAAGTCTTGAAATAGCTGTGGCTAAAGGCCCAAGCCCTCTCACCACCCTTGTGATAAAAACATTAAAGGAATTAACAAAAAACAAGTATCAGAGAAGTCAGTGAGCTTTGTACCATGTAGACAGCAGATAATTTATAGTGACTTCTTCTGCAGGCAGCCTGAGAAACAGAAGAGCTTGTGTACTAAATGCTACCCTATCATTAAATATAATAATAATGAAAAATAGGGCCATTAAATGAGACCCTGGAAAAGTCTAGCTGCCAACCAGATTGGGAAGATAAATAAAACAGCATAGTTTATTTTAATCTGTATCTTCCACACTAACCTAGTTTGTCTATAGAAAAGCCATCTGCTGGCACCAGGCCAGTATGTCTGAATTTTGTTGTTATAATTAGCATCTCATTTTCCCAAAAGAGGAAATGTGTAAGTAGCAGGTGTACATAAATGACCATTTCTACAAAGCCTTCTCTGCAGTCTTGACCTGTGTGGGGACAGGTTCTACTGATGGAAGCATTTTAAAGGCAGAAGAAAAAACAATGACTTGAGGTTTTCTCCACAGAAAGAATACCAGTGGAGCTGGGCCCGTATGATGAGTCTCTTATTGGTGCTGAACAAACGGTCTCTTCTCCAGGAAATACCTTTGTTCATTCCTATTTACAGGTTTCTTTTGATGGACACATGGAGTAATCTCTAAAACAAGAAACGAGGCAGAAGCAGTTTCTTTTCTAATTATGTCTCTGATGAAGTGAAGGGTCCTAGACTTTTCTGACACCTCACAGATGTGGGGCGAGGTTGGGCGGTGTCCCAGGACGGGATGCTCAGGCTGCTCTCTAGGCCTGGGCTGTTCTGAGCCCATGGCCTTTTCCTGCTGCTCCCTGTGCATCCACGCTGTGAGGAATCTTCTTGAGGGTTTTCCTCCCCAACTGTTCCAAATACAATTCCATCTGCTGGAAAATGGAGAGAACCTAAGTGTGAGTTAACCCTTGGATTTTAGACATTGTATAACTTTTCATGAACATAATTATTCCATTAGATTTCTGAACAGATGAGAAGAGGCTGTTTTATGCCCATGTGTCTCCTCCTAAATGTCTTGTTTGCTGAGAATCCTTGTCTGCTATCACTTCCTCAGCTCAAAAACAGGGCAGCAGTACAGAGAAGTGTGGCCGTCAAGATGAGCCAAAGCTCACGGCTGGGATCGGATGTAAATGCCTATGTACACAGATGTAGTCCAGCATTGTTTTCTGCCCTTTCCTCTTCTGGTGGTTTTTGGTCCAGTCCTTAGGGTAGCAAATAACTTACAAAATTAAAAATGCACAAAAATGTTATCTAACGGGGGGGGGGATAAAAACTCACTATAACTCAAAGTTTACTATCCAATGCAGACAGTATAAAGGTTAGCAGAAAAGGGAGACAATTCATGGAGTGAAAGTATAGGGGACATGAGGGAAAAAAAGCAATTTCGGTGATTTTGACTGTAATAATAAGAATTTCTCCTTGGCTCTGTAATCCTAGGGATCACTGGGGTTCAGTGTTGACAGTACAGTTTGATTTTGGGGCAGGGAAGGAGACATAAGTCACTCTTCAACTTACACAGCATGAAGGGCGGGAGGGTGGGTAAGTGACAGAAGATTTCTCTTAGCATTTCATTTGGAGAAAGAAGCAAGTAGGATGGAAACACCTAATTATACTTTAAAGGAAAGAAAAAAATGTCAGGAGACTTTAAGGTCCTCTGTAGAAGGAGTGCTCTCTTCATACTGAACACTGTGTCTGGAGGAACAAATGAGCTGACAGTTAGGGAAATGAGAACAAGAAGGTAAAATGCAATGGGTCTGTTCTCTCTGTAAGTTGCCCACTGTAGGTGGTCATTCTCCTCTCTCAAGGGGTGTGGGGGGGGTGGGAGGTGGGGGAGGCTCATTCCACTAGTGTCGTCTAGTAGGCCCCCACTCCTCGCTTCCTTTTAAAGCTGCTGCCCTTCTATACGCACCTGAAAATGCCAGGCCCTATTGTCCTCAGTCCTCAGACTTTACTCACTGTCCTCCTAGATAAGCTTTCTGGTTTGTTTTTTGTTTGTTTGTTGGTGCAGAGTTTCAGTTTAAAAATATCACCCTTCAGATGTCTGTGAAATTATTATAATTGTTCACTCCTTGTGAATGTCATTATGAGAATAAGATGATGCTTTAAAACACACTTTCGAACTCCCAGTGAAAACCAGGCATAAGCTATTTCTTTCATGTCCCCACTGGGCAGATCCACCCCAGGATGGAGACATGAGGCCCAGGGAACACAGTCTGAAGGCACACGTATCCTTACGTCCCGGCCCTATAGGCTAGCCAAGGTGAGCACAGCTGCTCTGAGGGAATCAGGTACACACACTGGCCCTCAGTGTTCAACGTAATTTGTAAGGGGAAGAAAAATTTTGGTTTTGCAGACAAAACAACTTCTTATCGGAGCCATGTCAGACTATGCTCCTTCAGACCCAAATCATTTCAGCATTACGGCGCTCAGATGAAATGGCTCTGGCAGCTCACTCCTTGTTCACTTCATGCGCTATAAAAATACCCAGGAAATAAGCCAAGCAACCAAAGTTTCACATAAAGGAGAAAATGCTGATGGCCTGTTACCTACAGCACCACACTGTGGGCTCCAGGAGTTCTCAGAATCAGAGGAAAATGATGGCAAGAGGAAAGGCGTCTGTGGAACCCAACACGTCCCTCAGGGAAGGCGCCGGGCGGTGCCTCCCGGCTGCTTACCTTGGCTTTCCCTCCCTCAGTTGCTCTCTGTCAGGCTCTCAGTGTCACACTCTTTGGGCTGCTCCCCTCCTCCTGGCAACTCGCTCTCGATTTCCCACAGGACGTCATCCTCGTCCTCCAAGCTGCTAGAGATGTGGCACTTCTTGAACCCTTGGACGATGGATTCGCTTGAGATGCTGTTCCACGCCACCATGACCCACTCCAGAAAGAGGCCGAGGGGCGGCTTCTTGGCGTTCCCAGTGGGGCTCAGTGCCAGGTTCCCTGCCAAGAGCCAGTTTGAGTACTGGGCCCGGACACTGTCATTCAGCGGTTTGTAGACCACCACATCTAACACCTGCAGCTGCGAGGTCAGGCCCCCCGGAATGATGACCATGTCGGTGTTCATGCTTTCCATGGAGCTCTTCACTGAATCGGTGGCGTGGCCCCGGAAGCCGTTCAAGATCAGCATCCCTCGCTGCTTGGGCACTGCGCCCGTCCTCCGCCTCCACACCACCTCCAACCAGTCCTGCATCAAGTCCTCCGTCATCCATCCGTACCGGTGGCAGCGAATTTCCATGCCACTGGGGAACTTCCCGGGGGGGATGTATGTGCCCCTCAGAATGATATACGGAGGTAACTTCCTCCCATCAGCCAAGACACCAAGCATGGCTGTGATTTTCAGTTTCTCCCTGCCTGGCGTCTTGACCAAGACGGGCTTTTCACCCTGGTTGTCCACAGTCACCCTCGAGGGCACCTCTAAGCAGATGGGCGTCTCATCTGCATTTCCCATCTGAGCCACCTGGTAGTCGTGTGCCCTGCGCAGAGCCAGGACGCTCCGCTGGTAGGTGACAAGCTTCTCCGTCAGGTCTTCCGGCAGCTGCTGGGGCACCGGCACCTTATGCCGCAGAGACAAGTCATACCTTCGCATCATTCTGCGACACCAACCCAAGCTGGCCTTGAACCCTTTCTCTGGAATGTTCATCTCTTGGGCGATCTCCAGAGCTTTCAGCTGCATGGCCTCCCTGGTGATGGGGTCCCCTTTGGCCTGCATGTATCGGACGTACTCGGCCACGCGCTGGTCCACCAGAGCGAAGCGCCCGTTCTTGGGGCCCCGGAAGGCGCGCCGCATGGCGTGGGCGTTCTGCAGCTGCGGCTTCACTTTGCGCCAGTCGCGGACGTTTTTCTCCAGCACCCCGAACTGCTTGGCCGCCTGGCAGTTGTTGGTGCTTTCAGCGTACTCCACCACCATTAACTTGAACCCTGCGTCGTAACTGCGGCGCATGCCCCGGCTGAACTGAAACTTCCCGGCCAGGTCGTCGGCCGAGAGGTCGTACCCGGGGAAGCCCATGGCCATGTAGAAGGGGTACCCCTCGACCCACTCGGGCAGCTCTGTGATGTCCCGAGGCAGACGGAGGCCAAAGCTGTCCAGGTGCTGAGGCTGGGGAAATTGCGAGGCCGTGTGCATCGGGCCCGCCCAATCTGGGGGCTTCACATCCGTTTCTTCATTTTCTGGCAGACAGAAAGGGAGGGGCAAAGGCAATGCCCGTAAGTAAAGTGATTTCTGGCTCATTCCCTGATTTTTTTTTTTTTTTGGTCGAAATACCAAGACCACTTTAATCTGAAGTCCACTAAAATTAGTAACTTTAATAACATAACACTTCTGAAGTCCTTACCCCAAGCCAATTCCCATGGACTACTACATCTGATTCTCACAATAACTGTTTCTTTACTCCTTCTGTGCAGATGAGTCTAGAGAAAGTAAGTAATGCGTCAAGGTGGCTGAGCCAGGAAGCGGCAGAGCTGGAAGCTGAACACAGGCACCAAGCTTGGATCACATACTGACTGTGTGGTCCATGCTTGGGTCAAAATAACCTTTACCTGGGTGAGAAGCCAAATATAACTCATACTACCACAGAATATTCCGGAATTTGGACCATCAATGATCTGAATCATATCCCTTAAACCAGGAAAATCTATAGCAATACCACACTTAGCAAAGTTAAGCTTATAAGGCAGAAGTATAGTTCTTGCATACCACTGTCAGAAGTGGGTTTCCCTGTATTTCTGTTTAGAAGGTGATCACAGAAATTGAATATGACTTAGGGAAATTACCATATCTCACCAAAATTAAGATGCCATCAATTGCAAGATGCACCATTATATGCCATAAAGAAAAAAAAATGCCACCAGTGAAACTATAACATGCCACCAATCTTAAGAGACATTCTCAACTGCAGAGATGTTAAAGTGATGAGGGAATAATGTGACTTAGAATCAATGTAATATGGCATTTCAAACTATTACTTTTAGAGAGAAGGCAAATAAAACCACTCTGGCTGTTGGGAAGCTGTATTTAACTCCTGCCCTCCTGTGTTTCTTGATAAAAGACCACGTGCTTCTTTAGACATATTTGCTGAAATGTGTACTACAGCTGAAATTGCTTTTTCTACCCAAGATGATGTGGACAGGAAGCCAACTAAAGAACCCTGGATGCATGCTTCTTCCTTAGTTTTCAGAGGTGTGTCATATGCTACTGAGGCACCCAGAATGTGGGCTGGACCAAAGCCATACAAACTTCAATTTGGTTCACCTGAATACAAAGGTGCATGTTGAGATTTATTACCCACAGTTGCCAGATGAAGAAATGGAGGCTCAGAGAGGTGGATGAGGTTGCCTAAGGTCACACAGCACAGGAAAGAAGGAGATTTTGAAACTCCAAAGCCCATAATCTTTCTGACTCACAACCTTGCCTTACTCTTAAATACCCCCCCCCACACACAGAATGTACCTGGAAACTTAAAATCCATCTTCATAATTCTCCCATTGGATAGATGCTGGATTCGGTTAATCATAGTACCTGCAAAGGTTCCTCCCTGGAGCTGCCATTCGTCAGAAATCTGAGACGACTCCTCCCTTTCCAACCGAGTGATCATGTCGGGCTTAGGGAATGGGAATTCTGTTTACAGGAAATAAAACAGGTAACAGCTGTGTGTTACTGTCTTGGCGCACTGCCAAAATAAGTACTTTATGATACTTAAGAAACCCTCCCCTCCACTCCCACCCCATCACAGTTTTCTCAGTGTGGAGATTTGTGAGAGGTAGGGGAAAGGACTCAGGGATACTTAAAGAAAAAAAACGATGCGAAGTAGGTCTGTCCGAGGGAATTCGTGGATCTCTGCTAATGAGGGCCAGTACTAACAACAACAACAAGGAACTGCATTTACCAGGTAAGTGGGTGGATGTGGCCACTGATTTAATGAGCGTTCTGGTACCTGTATGAGCAAATGGGGACATCCCTCCAAATGGTTACATTCTAATAATATGGATATCAACGCTGGGAGGGGAGCAAGCATTCTTTGGGGATATGTCCCCAAGCTTCTGAGGCTGGTAGGGTAACAATGAGGCCTGCCTTCCCTCCTAAGAAACATATGAAGCACAAGCCCAGACCCATGGTGACATTTCTTAGAGTATGTCTTATTTTCTCTTTTTTTTGGATGAGAATGCCTGGGTTGAATGAGGATGGTTCTGAGAGCTGGCATGAGCTGCTGAGTAGAAGGACACAATATTTATATCCTGCCTAAATCAAAAACAGGAAATTAAGTGGGCAAAGGCATTGAGGGGACAGAGTCCAAGTTCAGGAGAGAGGGATGTTGGATACACCAGAGAAGAGAGACATGGACACAATTCTCTGGGCTCAGAGCTTCTAGGAGACAAAGGAAAACAGCTTTACCCAGGGACAGGACAGTTTCATAATTCATCCTCATGACCTCCCGGTAGAGGGCCTTTTGTTGCTCCGTCAAAACTTCCCACTCCTCATCGGAAAAATATATGGCCACCTCATCGAATAGGGCCGGCACCTGGAACAGTGAACAGGCCTTTCTCAACGACTGGCAGGCACATGCATACACAGATCACACCCCCCCATCTCACAGGGGAGGGCTTGGGCCCGGGGAAACATCTGTCCTCAGCCACACGGCTCCGAGAAGCAAAACCAGGATGCGAACAAGGTACTCCATGCCCTGCTGAGTGCTTTCCACGCACGCATTCACAGATAAGGAAAGCAGCACCTTGAGAAGAAAACTCCCCCACCACCGATCACCAGGTTGGAACACACTGGATCCTCACATATCACAGGGACAGCTGATCACGGCTCAGCCCCAGTCCAGGGCCAGAACCAACCACGCTCAAGGAAACACCCTGAGACAGTTCCTCCACCAACACAACCCTGCTCTCTCGCTCTGTCACAGTCCAGGGGGTGTTGGGGGCCTCGTGGGCACTCGTCTCCATTTGCAGGGCACTAGGCCCAGTGTTTGACTCAGAACCCAAAGCTGCCCAGGGAGGAGCCGGTGAGAGAAGGGGCCTCATCCGGCCATTTCAATCCACAGGAGCATGAGTAGGAGGAGAGAAGGGCTAATTAGAGCTTCAATTTATGTAATGAGATACTACAGCAAACTGGTTTGCTTTGATGCCTAGACCCACAGCAGAAAGCCCTAAGGACAAAGAAGAGGGCTCTACTCCCCTCTCCCTGTCTCACCCACATCCCCATCCCCATGGGCCAGTGGAAAGGGGCGCCTGAGCAGCCAGACACTGCCAGGCCACCCAGATCAACCTCCTCCTGTTCAACTATTGCTTTTCTGTTTACTATGTGTTTACTTTCGGTCATTAAAAATCCTTCTCCAAAGCTCATTGTATTCAGTAGTAAGGGGTCGCTGGGCTGCGTTCACGGCTATTCCTCGTAGCTGAATCTAGGGCCTAGGGGATTGCAGTGATGTGTTTCATCAGCTTAGAAAAGTTCAGTGTCTGCACAGTCTGCAGCTTCTTCAGGTGTCTGGCCAACAATCATTTAGATCTCCCGGCCTTTCCTCCTTATTCACGAAGCCTACCTCGTCCCTCCCCACCCTCACAGCCCCTTACACACAGGGAGAACTTCCTAGGAAAAGCCCAGTAACTGGTTCACTTTTTCCCCGCACAACCCCATTTAATCAAGAAGGAAACTGGCTCAGAGCAGCCCCGTTTCTGGTCCAAAGTCACACAGCCAATAAACGGTAGGATTGAGAGTGGGACTGAGCGCTGACTTCAAGGCTCCAGCACCTAGAGTGGCCTCCCTGGTAACTAGCTCTCAGGCCCCCCGCCCCCTGCCCCGTGCTCAGCGGTACTCAGCTCCTATAGTTTCCTGAACACACCATCCTCAGATCCTTCATGTCTGCGCACATGGTTCTCCCCTGCCTCAGAGGTCCTCCCCGTTTTCGGCCTGGCTGACACACACCCACCTTCCAAGACTCAGCCCACATGTCCTGTTCCCTAGGAAGCCCGCCGCAACTCAGGCTGTGTGTCCCGTGATGCCCTGGGCTCAATGCTCTGGTAGCACTTATCACACTGCAGGATCCTCTTGGTTTACCTCTCTGCTGCTTCCACTAGAATATTGGCTCACTGAGGGCAGAACCTGGGCTTATTCTGTTTTGCTTCCCTAAGCCTAGGACACTTCCCGTAGATAGTAATCCCTTAAATATGTGTTTCTGAATCAACAATTTAAGCAAATAATCTCTGGACTTCCCTTCTTCTGTTCTACTTGGAATAGTTTCAAATAATCATTAAAATGTATCTGTCACAAAACTCTTTGGAGTAAGAACCGACAAAAATCCCAACTGTAAAATACCAGGAGGTACAAATGGATTGGTCTCTAGGCTCTGCTCAAACTTCATCAACCTGGAAAGCCAGGCAGCCAGGAATTTTCCATCCCACCCTATCCCACTTCCCAGGCTTTTAAACAACTCTCCCTTTGGCCTTTTCTCTCCCTAGGAAATTCCAGATCTAGGCCATACCTATTTATAGGCCCTTTCCCTTTGCTGATAAAACAGGACCCTGGACTGGCTGTGCCTGTCACTGCAGAGGGGCTACCGTATTGAGACTCGTAGAAGGTACAACATCCCGGGCCTGGTAAAAATACCCTCAGCCCTGGAGGGGTGAGAAGGCAGCTGGGGCCGGGGCCAGATTCATCTCCTCCCACTTAGGACTGAGCCACAGAGGAGCCTCACACAAGCCCACCTTATGCTCCAACAGTGCCCAGTGCAGTGGCTTAGAAATGCTCCTCACAGCAACCTTCTGTGAGAACTGAGCAAGCCTTCAGCCAGGCCCTGCTGTGCAGGCCTCCCCTCTCTCCACAGAGGCCTTTTATCTGGCCGAGCACAGCAGAAGGTAAACAGGGCCAGCCCTGGGCCAAACTCAGAAATCGGGCAGCCAGCGTCCAACCCCAGGACACCCGTGCTTGGCGTCACCGGTAGGGGCCCTCCATCCCCGCCCTCCTCCCTTCCCTCAGGTCAGGGACTCATCAGATAGGTGTTCTTCCTTCAGCTTGTGTGCAATGCCTCGCTCAGCCCTGCGAGCTGGCATTCCAACGCTTATCTCCAAGGGTAACCGTCCTAAAGTACTTACACGCTGCCCAGGCTCGCTGACAGAGCTGCATAACCACCAAGCGCAGACAGCGGGGCTCTTGGGGGCAGAGGGCTGGACTGGTGCATTGAGAGAGCCCCTGCTGTGTGCCAGACACCATGCAGGGCACTCCCTCTTGCGTGGTTAAATGTGTTATCTTATTGAAACCTTTAAATAATACAGGGGTATGGGGGTCACTACCCCGATTTTATGGGTGAGGAAACAGGGCTGATCAGGATCTTGCCTAAGGTCACAGAGTTACCAGGTCTGATTCCCAAGCCCGGGCTTTCTCAGCAGGCCACTTAGCCTCTGCCTGCTGGCGGTAGCAAACCTTAGGGTCCCTTAGAAAGGTGAACCAAGGACTTCTCCCTCAGAGCTACTAAGGAGAGAGCTCAGCCTCCTGGGCAGAGCACACACCCCCTCCCGGCTGGCTCGGGCCCCCGGCCCCCTCTCTTCCCTCGCCTGTCCCCTCCACTCCCTGACACGCACGGCAGGCTCCAGCTGCAGGAGCTACTCCTGACTGCACACGAGCTTTTCTCTCTGGTTCTTTTGGTCCTGGCTTCCTGGAGGGCAAGACCCTCCATTCCCTTGGCTGGTTCCACCTATGCCTAAGACTTGGTTCAAAGTACATCTTCCCTTTTCTCTACTGAAATTGTATTTCTACTCCAGTTCTCCCATGCAATATACCCTAATATACAGCATGATTCTTAGGTTTGAAAAGCTTTTATTGATCACCCTAACACAATCCTCTACAACCAAAATACATATTTAAGAGACAGATTTGATTCTTTTCTTCCCCTAGTTTTAATGCTTTAGAGCAGGGCTTTTTCCACCTCGGCACTGCTGACATTTCTGGCCAGATAATTCTTTGTTGTGGGGGCTGTCCTGCGCATTGTCGATGTGTAGCGTTATCCCTGGCCTCTACCCAGGAGATGCCAGTAGGATCTCCCACTCTCCAAGCCCCACCCCAAGTCATAACAACCCAGAATGTCTCCAGATGACCCCAGGAGGGGATGGGCTGGGAGCAAAACTGCCTACTGCTCAAGACCAGGTCCTTGCCTGCCTTCCCCAGGAGAGCCCGTCCTGAGCTGACTGCCACCACGGAATTCCCAATACTGTGCAATTAATTAGACTTACTTCCCTATCTTCCTCACAAGATTAGTAATGCCACGAGACTAGGGATCTTGTCTTAATAACACCCAGCACTGTACTCAGTAACTGCGGATGGATGGCAGACTGCCTGGATGCCACACATGCCAGTCCCCCTCCTCCAGCTCCTCTGGTTACCTCCTTCTTTTCCAGCCAAGCATGGGCTTCAGCTTGCTCCTCTCTGTGTTGTCCCAATACACTCAGATGTTCGCTTCTGCTGCACCTGTTTTGCACACGTCTCCATTCTGTTTAGATGGTCTCAGTTGGCCAATGTGGCCTCAAAGAATGAGTTCTTGCTCAGGGCTAGATGGGACTGACTCCTGCCCTCCAAAATTTCCCTGGCTGGAGGGATCAGAACTGGGGAGGAGGCCAGGGTGGGCCAAAGAGACCAAAGCAGTCCAGCCTCCACAGCTAGACCGGCAAACCCAGAGCCTGGTGTTGTACTGTTTATCTTTTTAATTGAAGTATAACATACATACAACAAAATGCACTACTTTTAAGGTTCCAGCTCAAGAGGTATTTTTAAGAACAAATGTCAGCATATCCTAGAGGCAAAGTAGGTAACCTTGCTGCAGCCCGTGCAGTGGGAGCGGAGCAGGACCAGATGGTTTGGAAGGACCATGATTGTATGAATACAGATCTCTCACTGGAAACAAAGGCTATTATGTATACCGATGACATTCATACCCAGTGGAAAACTAAGCAGAGGAGCTTATTTAAAATGTCTACCATTCCTACCCAATTATCATGAAGTCCAGTAAGTACTGTGAATAATGTACATAACTATGACTATAAATGTCTGCTGCATGTACACTTTTATAAGTTTATTCTATCACACTATGCTGTTTGGATGTGCTCCCTATTCACTGCTGCCTACTATCCCAATCCCTTCATCCAGGGCCAGCTGGAAATGCAGCTCTCTCCTGTGTCAACTACTGAAAGAGATGTTCACACAGAGCCAAATGGCCTCGTCTCGTAAAGCTCTCCTCATGTCAGGTCGGTGCCCCAAGACTTACTTAAATGGTTTAAATGGTTCCCTTCAACCAGCAGTAGGTGATAGAGACTCCCTCCTCACCCAAACTTTGGTCAGCCTCCTCTGAGCCCTCTCCTCCACTAGGCCTCTTTCTTGGACACATACACACCCCCTCTAGTACTCAGCCTGCCCAGCCCAGTTTTAGCAAGATTCCTGCTAAGTCCGTTTAGAAAGAATCTGCCACTGTTGATGTCTCCTCTTAGTAATTTTCCATCCACTGAGCCCTCCGCTTTGCTCCTTGGCTATAAATCCCCACTTGTTGAGCCAATCTCTCTCCCCTATTGTGACAGTCTTGAAACTTATCTTGATAGTCCTGAATAGCCTTCCTTATGATCTTAATAAGTGCTGGAATAATTTTTCTTTCACATAGGTCAGCAGACATTGAGTCGGTGGCTACAAGGTACCTGGCATTGAGCAGGATATAGGGAATCCATGGGTTCAGGAGAGAGGTACAGTCGTGGCCTCTTGGACTCCCCATCTCCATGGTGATAAGCTACATGGCTGAAGGGACTGTTCCTATAACCACTTTCTCCATTCTTCACTGTGCCTTTTTAAGCCACAGGACTGTTTTCTCAGGTATGCAAACACACAGGGCTGGGATAGGCTAGGCTATTTTTACTTCCTATGTCTGCTTGAGGAAGAGACTGAATACAAGCCTGGCTCTCAGGCCTGCCCCTCACAGCTGTACGTGGACCCCACACCTTCTTACTCACCCATCCTCCCTCTGAACAGATTCGGACTTTTTGCATGTCTGTGGGGCCATCCTCCAGTTCCCGGCTCTGAATCTCTTCTTCTTCTTCCTCTTCTTTCAAGGTCAAATTGAGAGGGTAGGCCATGGACTCCATCTCTGCAAGCAAGATTCAGTTCAGAAAAATCAGGTGCTAGTGTGAACTCTTCAAAGCCTGTGATGGGGGCAGCTCAGGCTACACAAACCGTTTTAGCCCCAAGCACAGTTCAGCTGGAACAACGGAAGGAAGGGGTTAGAGCCAGAGCTGAGGAGGAAGGGTTTCAGGGAAAGCATCAGGAAGCTGGAAGGCGACATATTTAATTATAAGAAGACGGGCTGCAGGCAGTTAGCATACCTGGCTGCCTTCAAATATTTAAAAAGCTATCTGTGCAAGAGAGACCAGACTGGTTCTGTAGAGACCTAAGGGCAGAACAAGCCGCTGGGTAAACATTCCAGGAAGAGGTTTTAAAGAGTACATCGAAAGGCAGAACTTTCTCACAGCCCGTGCCACCCAAACATGGAACCACCAGCAAGACAGGGGTGTTGGCTTCCTTTCAACGAAGGCATTTGAACACAGAGCATTCGCTCAGCTGGGTTGTTCTTACAGGGCCAGTTCAGCATCAGGAGGTTGGCTGGCCCAGAATACCTGGATTTTCCAGATTCAAAGGTTCTGTCCATGAGCCGGGTCAGAAACAGAGTTTTCTGCCTTAAGCGACTTTCCAAGCCCAGGAGGCAGTGACCCTGAGTGAGGGATAATGCCTGGATACCCAAGAAGGTGCGGAAATCAGCTGAGGCCAGGCTCTGGGGCCCAAGCCCATCGGGAAGACTCGTTGCCTCTGGGGGCCACAGATTCTCTCCCTTCTGCAAATTCTCTGCTGCGCGCAGCTCCTCGGCCAGTACAAAGGGCCGCGCTCCTGCCCTCTAGGGGCGCAGGCAATTCCTAGGTGTGGAGGGAGTGTCGTCTCGTGGGCCGCATCCTCCCGGGCTTCCAAAGAAAAATCCTTCCGGAGTTCAAAGTCCGCTTCTTCGATGTTTTCAAAAAGGACGGGCGAATGCGGCAGGATAGGTGTGGGGCGGGTGGAGCAGGCTTCAGAGCCCTGGAGCTGGGGCCCGAACTTGGCCGCGGCTTCCCGGGCCGGCTCTCGGGGTGGGGGGCGGCGGCGCCGCCCTGCGGCGGAGGTGCAGGCAAGGAGGTACCGGAGGCCGCCGCCCACCCGCCCGGCGCCCCGCGCCCCGCCCGCCGCCGCCGCTGCCGCGCCCCCGGGCGCGCTCGGGTTTCTCCAGCCATCTTGTCCCATTTCCCTTTCTCCGCGGCCCCGCGCCGGGAGCGCTCCCGCCGCCCCGCTGCCCGCGCCCGGCCCGGCCCGGCCCGCCTCCCCGCCCGGCCCGCTCGCGGCCCCAGCGCACCTGCCGAGCGGCCGGGGCCGGCGCCGCCTGCCTTCCCCGGCGGGCCCGCAACAAAGGCGGCGGCGGCGGCGGCGGCGGTTGCAGCTGCAGCCTCGGCGCCCCCGCCCCCGCCGCGGCCCAACCGCCCAGGGCCCGAGGGAGGGGCCGCGCCGCCCCCGGCCCCCGCCCCGCCCGCGCGCACTCACCGCCGGGCGCGGCGCCCGGGCGCGGCCCGGGGCCGCGGTGCAGACGCAGAGGGCTCCGACCCGGCTGTCACAGCGCCATCCTCTCCGTCTCTCCGGCTTCCCGTGCGCGCGGCCCCTCGGGAGGGAGCGGGGAGGACACGTGGTGGGAGGAGGGAGGGTCCGGCCGGGAGCTGAGGGTGTTGGGAGGCGAGGGGAGGAGCGCGGCTGATGTCAGCGGGCCTCGGCGGCGCCGGGGGACGGCGCCCGCGCCAGCTCCCGACCCTCCTCCCGCCGTGGCTTCCGGCCGGTCCGCGCGGCGCGCAGCTCCCGGCTGCAGCTCCCAACCCTCCGGCCGGCTCCGCCTCGCTGGCCTGGGCGGTCGTGCCCTCGGCCCTCTCTGCTCCCCCTGGTGCAGTTTCCAGTGCACCGTGTGCGACCTCGGCACAAGCGAGGCAGGAAGAGCCCGGATTTCTGTTTGAGCAGAATGTAGCCTGGGTGCACTTGTTCATGCCCTCATTTGCATGAACCATTGCTTTGCACTTGCTTGGACGAGCACTCGAGGCATGCCTCAAGGAATGTGTTATGAAGAGTAGATCCGCAATGGGGTGGGCCAGAGTGGGGAGAGGTCTAGGATCTTTCGAGAAGTATGCATATGCATATTCTGGCAGGCGAATGTTCAGAACTTCGTATGTAGTATACATGTTGAAGGAACTTCCTCATTTTTGTAGTTGTTGCCTGTTAAATCCCAAGTATGTAATGCCATGGAGGAAGTAAGTGTATATAGAAAGATCTCCAAAATGTTCTAAGAATTTGTTTGCGTGCAGCTCTGTGGACAATACAACAGAAGTGAGCGAAGAAGCCCTGAAGCCCTTCTCATTCCAGAAAAAGATCCCGGGTTTGGGTTTTTGTTGGGAAATCATTAAAGAAGAAATTATTCTAACATTTATTAAAGCGAAAAAGTAGGACTTTATTGGGGATTATTGAGATAGTTGACAAGACTATCGCAGTAGAGGTGAGCTCTCCGGCTTGACTCAACACAGCGGAGAGTAGTTGGGGAAGTATCGCCCACATCGGAGTGAGGGGATTAGTGGGTGGGATACTAAGAGGAGCCATTAATGGTAGAGGGATTCTTGCTAAAGCGATTTAATGGGATTCTTGCTGATGGGAAGCAAGGTTGATGGGGTATCCAGGGTGTCGGTTTCTCTCTGTACTGATTTAGCAGGATTCTTGCTGAAACTGGCCTGAGTGGGCTGCAGACCAGAGGGGGTGTGTACGTGGAAGGGGTGTGTATGTGTCCAAGGTAGAGGCCTGGTGGAGAAGAGGGTTTAGGGGAGCCTGACTCAAATTTGGTCAAGGAGAGAATTTTGTCAAACTTTTCAGACTGTCCCTGAGACCTGAGTGCCTGCAGGGAAAGATTTCTCCGATTTGTGTCACCATTCTTGTATTTATTTATGTGTGACTTTGACTTCCCTTTGTCATGGAGAGGCTACAGTGGAACTGTGGAGCTCTCAGTGTATAAAATATAGTATGACACTTGCGCCTTTGAAATGTAATTATGGTGGACAACCCAAGACCAAAGAGGTCTAATAGATGGAGAACATTCGATTCAAATATTGGGAGAGAGGAGGCTATTAAAATTTTTTGTTTGTTTTTATGAACAATTCTTTTTGTGTATAAAGTTAACATTTTTAGAGCAAGAGTGACATCTTAGGCCAAACTGATTGACATTCCCATCTTAAGTTTTTTGAGGAAATAGCTGGTTCAAATGGAAAGGTGAGGAGGGAGTCGGGAAGAAGAAGGGTACTAGGGGCACTGTTGGCAACTCACCTTCTTAAAAAAAAAGTTATGAGATAACCAAAGAGGAAAATTTTGCTAGGGTTTTAGCCTCTGAGAGCCCCACTGTTCTCATGCAGCTTTGATTAGATTTTCCTGGGAAGAGGCCAACCAACAGTGACCCGCCTGAATTCTTGACTTTGAACCCATGGCCCCATGATATCAATTATTGTCATGGGGCCCACCTTTGTAGAAGTCCACAATGGCTAACACAACTTACTAGTAGGAACGAAGTGCTGGGGTCAGCACAATACGCTGCAGACATTCATGTTAAAGTGGCTAAGTCACATCACTTGTCTCTGCCCGGGTTTCCTCATCTTCAGAAAGAGGGGGTTGAGCTAGTTATTGTCCGAGCTCCCCTTCAGCTTTGTCGTTCACAGTGATTCCTTTCTCCATAAGGCTTTGTCTTAGTTTGAATGGGGAGTGACTGAAACTGGTCTTTGAGACGGTGCGTGGCTTTGTACTTTGGTAGGATGGATTTCTGTTAGTAGGTGGTTAATAATATGAGTAGAACACGTGTGGAATCAACATGATATTTCTTTAATGATGTGGTTGATCTGACTTCATCGTTCCTTCTGTTGAATTTTTGCACTACACAAACCATAGGGATTCCAAAGAGCCCAAGTCCCATAAAATACTTGCTGAACTGTAGTGTCTGCTGGTGAACACACACTTCTGACAGACTCCGTGGCCCTTAGCATAGTTGCTGGCCCCCATTGCTCCATCCCTCGGGGACTGTGATGGATTGAATTAGTGTTCTTGATTCTTTGTGTGTCTGTGGTAGTACACCCTGCTGTTATATAGCACACCCTGCTGAGATCTCAGTTGTGCAGCATGTACTTCAAAGCCCCATCACTTGGCATGGCCATGTGACATGCTTTGGCTGATAGAATTTGGGTGGAAGTGACTACATGTGAGTTCTGAACATGGGTCATAGAAGTTCTCACATATTTTCACTTATACCTCTGGTAGCTTTTGTCCTCTGGCATGACAAAACGTGCCTCATTAATCACTGCTCCTCCAGCCTGGGCTCCAGAACGAGACCTGTTCTGCACAGCCATCCTGTGAACATGAGAAGGGATCACTGTTCTGTTTTAAGCTATTGAATCCTCAGATGGCTGGTTAGGTAGCATGTCTGTGGTGAAAGCTAATTGAGACAGTGACAGCAGGCAATCTTGGACTTAGAACTCCCATCATGGGCCCTCATGGGGATGCTCTGAGGAAGGGGAAAGGAGAAGTGCCATTTCGTGGTGGAAATCCTCAGATATGTGACAAGGCAATCCAAGATTGGGAGCGGAGGAAGAGAGAACCAAATAGGGGGAGGGCATGTCACTGTTGGCTGTATCTTGCTCTTCCCTGGGATTCTGGCACTTCAGAGGAAGATCAAGATATGACCTCTACTTTCATATTCCCAGTAAACTATTCCTGGGAGATCTTGATAAAATGGTAAGGGAAACCCTGCTCGGGACAGTTCTTGGAAGGGTCAGAAGGTTCCTGGAGAGGTACTGTGTTGTTAGAGCAATTCAGAGGGTTAAGGAACAGGTAGAGGTTTCTCCAGAAGAGAAGGGAGAAGGAATTGTGATACTGAGTGTAGCATAGTAGTCCCCCCTTGTTCACAGGCGACATGATCCAAGACCCCCAGTGGCTGCTTGAAACCGCAGAAATCGAACCATTTTCTGTTCATGTCTTCTACCCACCAATTTCATACCTTTTCCATCTTAACGAAGCACTTCATTAAACACTGTGCCTGTGATTTTTGCAGTTTGAGGTGCAACAGCAAAAGCAGCATGAGTTTATTTTTCCTTCTTCCCAATTCTCACAGATAGAAGGTTCATTCTTACCATATCTTAGCAACCTCAGCATGTGATTTTTTTTTTTTTTTTACTTTCCTTATTGAGTCAAGAACGTTCACCTTTTCACTTAAAGGGAGCACTTTATGGTTTCTCTTTGGCACATACAAATTACCAGCATTAGCTACTCTTGCACTTTGGAGCAAGAGTATTTATTATTAAGTAAATACTTTATTTATTAAGTAAATACTTATTTACTATTAAGTAAAATAGTATCTCTTGAACACAAGCACTGCCGTACTGAGATAATCAATCTGATAATTGAAATGGCTACTAAGTGACTAATGGGCAGGATATGCTGGGCAAAGGGATGATTCATGTCCCAGCAAGATGGAGGGGGATGATGTAAGAATTCATCATGCTACTCAGAACCTGCCCAATTTAAAACTTGAGTTATTTATTTCTGGAATTTTACACTTAATATTTTCAGACCATGGTAGACTATGGGTAACTAAAGCTATGGAAAGTGAAACCATAGATAAGGGCAGAATACCGTACAGACTACAGACAACCCCCCCCACCAAATGCATAAAGGCTCAAACAATAGAAATTCATCTTTCATTTATGTAACAGTCCTTTGTGGGTGTTCCTGGTCCACAGGTGAGTCTCCTCCACACTGTGATTTAGGGACCCAGGTTCTTTCCATCTTGTGTCTGCCACACCCTCAGGCCTCGTGATTTTCTTCATCCACCAGAGTGAAGAGGAAAGAGAAAATGGAAAATTTACACCTCCTTTTTTTTTTTTTAGCCCTAAAGTGACACACATCCTTTTGCTTACATTCCATTGGTTAGGATCAGTTACATAGTGACATTTATATGAGAAGGGGCTGGGAAATATAGAGTATATCTAGGTAGTCACTTTCCAGTGACAGCTCCACACATTGAAAAGGGGGACCTGGATCTCTTTCTTTGCCACAACGATGCTTTTTCTTTCAACACTTTAAATATTTCACTCCACTCTCTTCTTGCTTTTAAGGTTTCTAAAGAGAAGTCCAATGTAATTCTTATCCTCGTTTCTCTTTAGGAAAGATATTTTTTCCCCTTTGGCTTCTTTCAAGATTTTGTTTTTCTGTAGTTTGATTATGACATTTTTAGGTGTAGTTTTTTTTTTTTTTTCCTGCTTGATATTCTCTGAGCTTCCTGGATCTGTGGTTTGCTGTCAGTCATTAATTTTGGGAAATTCTCAACTATTATTACTTCAAATATTTCTTCAGTTCCTTTCTTTCTCTTCTCCTTCTGGTATTTATATTATGTGTATGTTATATCTATTGTAATCCTTTTGTAGTTCTTCCCCACCCCACCCCCACCCCCCCCTTTTGTATTTCTTTGTTTTTCAGTTTGGGAAGTTTCTACTGACATATCTTCATGTTCACTGATTCTTTCCTTGGCTGTGTCCAACTTACTGATGAGCCTATCAAAAGCATTCTTGACTTCTAATGCAGTGTTTTTTATTTTTAGAATTTCCTTTTGATACTTTCTTAGAGTTTCCATCTCTCTGCTGACATCACCCATCTTTTCTTGCATATTGTATACTTTTTCCATTAAATCCCTTAGCATGTTAATCATAGTTATTTTAAATTCCCAATTTGATATTTCCAAAATCTCTGCCATATCCGAGTCTAGTTCTGATGCTTGCTGTGTCTCTTCAAACTGTGTTTTTTGCTTTTTAGCATATCTTGTAGTTTTTTGTTAAAAGCCAAACATGAGCTATTGGGTAAAAGGAACCAAAGTAAATGGACCTTTAGTGTGAGGTTTAATGCTTATTGGGCTAGGAGTTAGGCTATGTTTACTATTTGCTCTAGCTGAGGTGTTAGAGGCTAAAATTTTCTCCACTCTCTTTGTTTTTGTTTCTCCTGTTGTCTCTGGATTTCCCCAGAGACTCTTTCTTAAATAGAATCAGAGGTTTGCAGTTCTTTTATCTGTAAGTCTGCATTATTATACAGGAGCCTCTTTGATATGTTGAAAACTATTGGGGGAGGATAAGCATCTCATAATCTGTGATTAGGTCTCATTGTTTTAGCCTGTATTCCTGAGCTATGACCTTCACAAGTACTTCTAAGCTTTCTCTTCCTTCCCTCTTAACTGAGACAGGAAGAGGGAGTTGGACTTGGGTTTTTCCCTTCCCCTGGGTCAGTTAGGCACTGGTAAAACCCAAGTTGGTTAAGCTCTGGGAAAGTAAGTTTTCCATAAAAGCAGGTTCTTGTTAAGGAGAACAGAGCACTCTGGGCTTATTTAAAAATGGTTAATTTCCCCCTTCCCCTTCTGGATGTATGAGGGGATTTTTCTCCCATATTCACCCTGAGAACCTGGTGAGGCTCCTGCACGTAAAACACAGGAAAAGTGTGGGGTCCCCCAGGCATGTTTATCTCTTAAGCTGATCCAGACGCAGTCTCCAATAATTAGTCAGTTGCCCTTTAGCATGTTCCTACAAGGCTCCAACTGCAGCTTCTGCTCCTCATAAACTATGATTCTCTGTATTTGCCTGTCTCTCCAGTTTTGGGGGGTGGCAGTTTGTTCTGTAACCTCAGTTCCATGATGTATCTAAGACTTGTTGATTTTCAGTTTGTTCAGTGCTTTTTTTTTTTTCTTTTTGTGAGGATAGAAGTGATGACTTCCAAGCTCTTCACATGTCAGACTGGCTAGGGATCCTTTAAATAGGGAAGCTACTTGTCTTTAAGTTGGAGATAAGGCTATGGCAAATCTCCTGCTTTAACTTTATCCTCAGAGATGACACAGTTCAAGAGCTAATTTCCTTTACACCAGTGGAGTTGAGCTCAGTACAGCACATTCGTGCCGGTTCTTCTTATCTCTCAGTTTATATGTCTACAACCCTCTCCCATTCTCTTCTATAATATTCATATATTGCTCCTAGCCTCAGTCTCTGAGGTGACACAAAATAAATCTAACATAACAGCTTTGTCAGCATTTAAAAACTTCTGTTCTTTCAAATCTCCCCTAAATGTTCCTGTTTTCTTCAATAGTTCCTTATAGGGAATGGTTTCAGGTTTCTTGTCCTTTGAGATTGCTTATGATCTATTGTAGTTCAGGATTTTTCTGAGATCTTAGTAATACCATAATCCTCAAAGTAATTTTCCCACATGTGTTTTTATGTGTATTTATTTTTCTCTTCTTTCTACAGACAGAAGAGTCCTTTTACTGGAAAGGAAAAAGCAAACTAGTTCTTCAGCAGAAAACAAAGTCTTCCCTAGCAGTGAATGCTAGGTCAGTTTCTCATGTGTCTTGTATGAGAGATATTGAATGATACAATACTGTTCTCAACAATATTGTTTGAGAAAATATAGTCTCACATTTCAAATAATGTAGTTGTCAGCTTTTGCTGCACAATGGGATTTTAGTGGATGTATGTGAGCAGAGAATTGACCTATGCTTGCACAGTGGGTCTTGCCTCTGATGCTCCAATGATTGGCTATGCAGAGTTTCCCCTGGATAGCTATTTTCCTTGAGCCTCATCTCTGGACCACATGTGGAGCTGACCTTAACTCAACCCACAGCCTGGAAAGAAGCCCAACCAATTCATTGCCTGAAGCAGAGCTTCCAGGGAAGCCCAGCCTAGATCATCTGATCCATAGTTGACTTAAAGACCATTGAACATGAAAATAAATACTTTTTATGTAAACCACTGGGCTTTGGGAGATGGGACCAGGCTAATCACTTGAGCATAAAAGGCAAGCTCCATTGTGTAAGTACATGTCAATACTCTGCTCGTATTATAACCCCTAACAGCATTGGTCAAAGCAAGTCACATGCCCAGGCCTGAAATCAAGAGCTGGAGAAATACTCTCTGTCCACCATGAGGCCATGGTAAGAATGTTGTCTCAGTTTGTTCAGGCTACCTTAACAAAATGCCATAGATTGGGTGGCTTAAACAATGGACATTCATTTCTCACAATTCTGGAATCTGGGAAGTCCAATATCCAGGTGCTGGTAAGGTAGGTTTCATTCTGAGGCCTCTTCTCTTGGCTTGTAGGTGACTGCCACCTCACTGTGTGTTCCCATGCACTTTCTTCGGTGCTGCATGTGTAAAGAAAGAGTGAGAATTCTTTCTCTCTTCCTCTTCCTATAAGGCCACCAGTCCTATTGGATTAGGGACCCACTCTTACAATCTCTTTTAAACTTAATTACCTCCCAAAGACCCCATGTCCAAATAAAGTCATGTTGAGGGGCAGGGCTTCAACACATGAATTCAGTCCATAGTAGGTGTTGCTGTGTAATACTACCACAAGGGATAAATAACTGGAACCAATAATTCAACCTGCAAAATTACTCATGACCCTCCCTCATGCAAAATGTACACCCATTCCAAGATCCCCCCCACCCCAGCCCCACAACCCCCCAAGTCTCATCTAATCACAGCATCAGCTCAAAGTCCAGATTTGCATGACTTACATCAGGTCTGCTTGATCAGGAGACCTATGAACTAAGAAGGCAAGTTCTCCTCCTCCCCAGCCCTGCACATCCTGTATAGAATGAGAGCACAGGGACAGGATAACCACAGTGAACACATTGATTTGAAAAGAGGGAGGAGTAGAGGCTGAGCAGTCATATTTATAGCAATTCTGAAAGCTCGCTAGGCAAGCGTTGTCAGGTCTCCCTGTCTTGGGGGTAGGGAATGTCCCTTGGTTAGGCCCTGGGTCTGCTCCTGGGAGTGACTCCAAAGTTCGTGTTCTTTACCACTATGGCTTCACACTCTGGGAGGTCCTTCTCTTTCCATCATTCTCCTTAGCCTCTTCTGAAGAGGCCATAGGGGAACATGCCCATCTTGGTGGCAGAGCAGCCTTGTCAGCCTGCTCCCTGCTTCTAAAATATAGAAGCTCACAGATCCTTATTCTCTGTGGACACCCTTGGGTTTTTTGTTTTTGTGTTTTTTTTTTTTTTAATATAGTCTGGGTTTGTGAGGTACCTTTTGCAAACACAGCTTTTCTAAATACTTTGAGAATTTTCTAAGTATTTAATTACAATCTGCATCATGTGTCCAGACACATCTACCACTCTTTAGGGGATATGGCTCTCTCTCTCTAGACACAGTTAAGGAAATTTGGGGCACTTCAGGCTTCTGGGCCAAACTTTTTAATATTTCTAGTGGTCCTTTTGTGTAGCTGGAAGGATCTGCTCTATGATACTTCAGTCCTTTCCAAGGTTTTAAAAAGAGCCATTCTTTTGATTTGGTCTTTTTCTCAAGGCTGTGTTTTAATAACCACTCCTGTGATTTGATGAGAAATAGTTTCATTTTCCCTACTCTGCAATTTCTGTGATCTCTGTATTCCCTCTAATCTCTGCTTGAAATCTAGCCAGTTTTTTCTCAGCTCATTTTGAAGCTGTCTTTGCTCCAGTACTTTATCAAATGTAATTAGTAGCAGCTAGTCCACAGCCAATAGTCTGCCTTAAAACTTTGTCCTCATTTCATTAGGTACATTATCTGCCTTTCAGGTAACTACAGGTGACAGTTTTATCAAATATTTTAGCACTATATAACACACATCATCATTTTCCGGTTTATAATAGTATCTCGGCCACCTGCTTCCCAGTCCCAAATTTTTTCCACTTTTGTTATAGCAGCAGCTCACCTCTAGTTGCCAACTTATGTATTAGTGAGATTTGCTGTATTACATATGCTCCGAAACTCAGTGTCTTACGAGAACAAGTATTCATTCTTATGCTCGTGGGCCTGCATGTCAACTATTGTTTAGCTGAGTTCAGCTGGGCTCATCTGAGTAGCTGTGCTTAGGCAGTAGGTTGGTTGCATGTGTTTCCAGCTTGTGGGCTGGGCTTAGGTGTGCCCATGTGCGTTTGTTTTGGGTTCCAGATCGAAGGGGCAGCAGCTACTAGAAGGAAACTCTTCTCATGGTGGATTACAGGAACACGGGAGGAGAAAACCCTCTGTACAGAGCACATTTCAAGTCTTCGCTTATTTAATAATGTCCCATTGGCCAAAGCAAGACACGTGGCCGAGTCCAAAATCAAGGGGCAGAGAAGCATACACCATGTCTACCTGGAGGCCATAGCAATTATGTCTGCTTATGTACAAAGACTGGAAGAAAGCACAGAGAAATGAAAATGATTCGTATGGTAGAACAGTGGAATTGTGTGTAATTTAAAAAATTTTCTAAGATTATTATAAAGATGTTTTCGTGATAATTTTAATTAGAATTCTATGGATCTTTTCTTATTCTGAAATAATTGTAGGATAATCATATAACAATATAAAATATGTCCAGAAAAAAAAAAGGGCATGGATGTAAAATACCCCAGGAGCATAAAGAATTGGGCCAAGAACTCATAAGAATTTAGCACAAATCGCTATTTTTATTTGCTTTTCTGCTGACTCCCTGTTATTAGGAGCCTGGATGAGGTGGTGTAAAGACGCAGGGGAGGAGAAGCATTCTATATCCTCTGATTAGGTCTCAGTCATTTAATGAGCTGTGCGTCTGGGCTCTGACCTTCTCAGGTGCTTCTTCGCTTCCCACCCCTCCACCCTTAAGGGAGACAGGAAGAGGGGCTGGAACTGGGTATTTCCCTCCCCCAGGCCAGCTGGGCTCTGGAAAAACCAGCGTTGGTTAGGCTCTGGTAAAACAGCTTCCCTTGAGGGCAGGATTTTGTTAAAAAGAACAGAATGCTGTGGACTTGTTTCAAAAAACCTCCTTGTCCTCTTGCCTTGCCAGAAACAGGAGGGGGGAATTTCTCCGATATTTACCCTGAGGACCAGATGGGGCTTCTGGCGGTAAAGCTTGTGGATGTTCACGGCTCCACTAAGACGGGGTCCCTGGAATTTCTAACTCATAGCTGGTCCACACTTGGCCTCTAGCAAGTGCTTCTACCCCTACTGGCCCCAGCGGTGGGCTCCTGCTCCCAGGAGGCTGTGATTCTCTGCATTCACCTGTCTCTCTACTTTTCAGTGTGGTGACTTGCCTTGTGACGTGTTTTCTCATGGATGTAAGAAGGGTTGTTGATTTTCAGTTTGTTCAGCTTTTTTTCTTGGGAGGACAGGAATGACCATTTCCAAGCCCATTACATGTCAGAGAGAAACTGTTTTTCTTATTAGGAAAAAAGAAAACTTTTTCTCAAAGAGAAGAACAAAAATCACCTGAAATTCTCATGACGCGCATGTAACTGCTTGTTAAGAAAAGCTGAGTGACTAGCAGAAATGTAACTTAGCAAAGATGAATCAGTAAGGTGATAAATGGATGACATTTACTATTTATCCCTTAGGTGTCTAAATCTTGATGTAAGGAGTGAATTTAGAGATTTTCGAGGAGTAGAGTGAAGCTAATTTGTTGGTCAGTCTTCTCTGAATATCTTTGCTACAGGCCTAGCTTTTGCTAGGAGCTTGAAAGGAGATAATTTGCAAATGAAAGACAGAAATGCTGGTGTTTTATATTACCCACAGGAAGGCTCCAAGTGCTTCGGAATCCACATCAGCTGGGAAGGGTGGTGGGGGGGGGGTGGGGCAGAGTTGACATTCAATGACAAAATTACAAAAATTAAGTGACCCGGGTAGAAGGGCACTTGTGTGCAAAGCCAGACTTTTCTTTATGAAAGTAATTTTAGATTAGTTTCAGCCCATGCTTGGTGGAATCCTTAAAGTTCTAAACCTCAAGCATGCTAAAGTGATTTTGGCCTTGAAAAACTTTAAAGCAGATGTTAGCAGTTGTCCTACAGAAGTTATAGAGAAATAGTAGTCCCATGAATCATCTATTGATCTTTTCTATCATCATAAAAACATGTTACAATACTTCTCATGAAGAGAAAAAACTGTCTCTGTACCTCATGTCTCCCTCCATAGACCTTTTGCTGCTCCCTTTTACCATAAACCCCTTTGAGTTGTCTATTATCACTGTCTCCTTTGTCTGTCACCCACCTTCCTCTTGAACACTCTCCAACCTTCTTTTCTCTCCTTCCCTAATACTCTTCTACAACAGAAATTGTCAAGGTCATCAGTAAAGTCCATGCTGCTGCGATTAAGTCTCAATCTTCCTATGAGCCTGTGTTCCTGGGCTCTGACTGTCACAAGTGCTTTTCAGCTTCCACCTCCTTCCCTCTTAAGTGAGACAGGAAGACAGGGCTGGAGTTGGTTATTTCCCTCCCCACTTCTCAATCTGCCTCTTACTTGACTATGGTACATTGTTATATTACTGTCCCCAAAGAGTCATGTGTCTCAGCACCCCCCCCCCCCATATGGTGTCCTTCCATATCAACTCTGGACTTGACCATGAGGCTTGTGTTGACTAATGAAACATTAGCAAGTTGGAAGTAAGCAGAGGCTGAATAAGTATTTGTGCATTAATACTGGCTCTCTTGGAGCCTAGTTACCAAGGAAACAAGTCTGTGCTATCCTGCTGGAGAGGTGATGTGGAGGAGAATCAAGGCATGGCAGCCCAAATTGACCACCAGATCTGTGAATGCGGCCATCGGGAAAGAGTCAGCTCCCAGCCAACCTTCTGTCTGACTGCAGCTGCTTGTGTCCCTAAGCAAGACCATCAGAAGTGCTGCCTAGGAGTGGTGTCAGCATCATGGTGGGGTAAGATAGTTCTCCTTTATTATCCCCCCTTTAAACAATGAAATAGATATCCATCCATGAATGTAAGGGACTCTGTGGGTGTTGTGGGATCTAGCGTCATATGCCAAGGAATCTGGGAAGAGTCTTGCCCCCTGTGTCTTCAGTAATAGGCAGACAGACCTTGGTATGGGCTGTGGAACCAGGGAGCCAGCAAACCTGCCCAGACCTCTCTCAGCACAGTCAGGAAACAACCTGGAGAGTGCTGCCCTGCGTAGACACCCATGCATGAAAGAGAATTTGCAGAAGTCCAGCTTTCCCAGGGAGAGATTCCAGCATACTATTCTAGGGGGAAAAATGAGTTTGGTTGCAGTGGAGGTGGGAGTAAGAGAAACTTTCCCAGTTTCCCCACCCCTCGCAAGGAAACACTGTGTGTGTGTGGGGGGGGGGGGGGGGGGGGGGTGAGAGTGTGTGGAAGCAGACCTATCCATCCAGGTGGTGAATTCTGCCTTGGGGAAAAAGGATAGCTGTGAATATGAGTGCCTGGCTACCCCAGCTGTGCCGGAAGTGACTGGAGAATCCCTTTACAAAGACAGATTAAACCCCAGATAATAACACTCAAATAAATAAAATCAGAGATGAAGGAGGAGATATTACAACTAATAATACAGATATAAAGCATCATAAAAAGCTCTTATGAACAATTACATGCCAACACATTGGAAAACCTAGAAGAAATGGATAAATTCCTAGAAACACACAACTTACCAGGACTGAGTCAGGAAGAAATATAAAATCTTAATAGATGAATAATGAATAAGGAGATTGAATAAGTAATCAAAACCCTTCCAACACAGAAAAATCCCAGGACAAGTTGGGTTCACTGGTGAATTCTACCAAAAATTTAAAGAAGAATTAATATCAATCCTTTTCAAACTCTTCCAAAAAATTGAAGAGAAGGGAACACTTCCAAATTCATTTTACGAGATCAGAATTATATTGATACCAAAGCCAGATAAGGACTCTATAAGCAAAATACAGATCAATACCCAGATGCAAAAATTCTCAACAAAATATTAGTGAACTGAACTCAATAACACATTAAAAGGATTATATACCATGATCAGGTAGGATTTATCCCTGGGATGCAAGGATGGTTCAACATAGGCAAATTAATAAATGTGCTACACCATGTTAATAGAATGAAAGGTAAAAATCTTGTGATTATCTCAGTAGATGAGGAAAAAGCATTTAACAAAATACATGATTAACATACATTTTTATACTTAACATACATGCTTAACATGATTAACCTACATACTTTGAAAAAGCATTTGACAAAATACAACATGATTTCATGATTAAGACTTTCAAAAAATTGGGTATAGAGGGAACATACCTCAACATAATAATGTCTATATATAACAAACTCACAGCTAATGTTATACTCAGTGGTGAAAAATTGAAAGCTTTTCCTCTAAGGTCAGGAACAAGATAAGGGTGCCCATTCTTACCACTCTTATTCAACACAGTACTGGAAGTCTTAGAGCAATTAGGCAAGACAAAGACATAAAAGGCATGCAAATAAGAAAGGAAGAAGTAAAACTGTCTTTGTTTACAGATGATATGATTTTATATGTAGAAAATCCTAAAGATGCAACCCAAAAACCATTGGAACTAATGAATGAATTCAGGAAAGTTGAAGGATATAAAATTAACATTCGGAAATAAGTAGCATTTCTATACACTAACAACAAAGCACCTGAAAAAGAAATGAAGTAAAGTATCTCCTTCAAAATTGCATCAAAAATAAAATACTTAGGAATAAATTTAACCAAGGAGCTGAAAGATCTGTACAATGAAAACTATATGGTCTTATGCAAGAAACTGAAGAAGACAAACAAATGTAAAGATATCCCACATTCATGGAGCAGAAGAATTAATATTGTTAAAATGTCCATACTACCTAAAGTCATCTATAGATTCAATGCAATTCTTATCAAAGTTCCAATGGCATTTTTCATAGAAATACAAAACACAATCCTAAAATTTGTATGGAACCACAAAGAACTAGACTAGCCAAAGCATTCATGAGAAAGAACAAAGCCAGAGACATCACACTTCCTCATTTTAAACTATATTATGAAGCTATAGTAATTTAAATAATATAGTACTGGCATAAAAATAGACACATAGATCAATGGAACACAATAGAGAGCCCAGAAATAAACCCTCGTATGTATGGTCAACTAATATTTGACAAAAGAGCCAAGAACATTTAATGGGGAAAGGACAGTCTCTTCAATAAACAATGCTGGAAAAACTGGATAACCACATGCAGAGCAATGAAACTGGATCCTGATCTTACACCACTCACAAAAAAAACTCAAAATCAATTAAAAACATAAGACCTGATACAATAAAATTCGAAGAAAACATAAAGAAGAAACTCCTTGATGTTGGATTGGGCTATAATTCTTTGGATGTGACACCAAAACCACATGTAATAAAAGAAAAAAATCAAATGGGATTACATCAAACTAAAAAAAGCTTCTGCACAGCAAAAGAAACAAAGAAAATGAAAATCAACCTACCGAACAGGAGAAAATATTTGCAAATCATATATTGAATAAGATGTTAATATCCATGATACATGGATATCTGACTCAAGATAAGCAGAAAAACTGATAGACATTTTTCTGAAGAATGCATACAAATGGCCAACAGATACCTGAAAAAGTGCTCAGTGTCACTAATCATCAAGGAAATGCAAATCAGAACTACAGTGAGATATCACCTCACACCTATTAGAATGGCTATCATCAAAAAGACAAAAAATAGAGACCTCGAAAAAGATGGCAGAGGAGTAGGATGTGGAGATCACCTTCCTCCCTACAAATACATCAAAAATACATCTACTTGGGGAGTGGCTCCTGGAGAACACCTTCTGAATGCTGGCAGGAGACCTCAGACCTCCAAAAGGGCAAGAGAATTTCCATGTAATTGGGTAGTGCAAAGGAAAGAAAGGAAAAAGAGAGACAAAGAATCCTGAGGAGACTGGCTCCTGTGGGAGGGAGCTGTGAGAGGGGGAAGGCTCCCACTCACAGGGGAGCCCTCACACTGGTGGGGAAGGACAGGGGGAGCCTTGGAGACCCCAGAGGAGAGAGCAATGGCAAAGAGCAGGGTGGAGAGATCCCCACACGCAGGAGTCAGGCAGCACTCCCCAGCCAGAGAAGCTAATCTGCTCACCCGTGGAGGTGGTGGGGCCTGAGTGCCAAGGCTTGGGCTTCAGAGAACAGACACCAGGGAGAGAACTGGGGCTGGCTGCATGAGAACAGCCTGGGGGGCAGGTGCATCAGCAAGCTAGGAGGGAGTTTGCGAAGACTGAGACTGTGATCAAAAATCTCCCAACAAACAAAAGCCCAGGGCGAGATACCTTCACAGGCGAATTCTATGAAACATTTAGAGAAGAGCTAACACCTATCCTTCTCAAACTCTTCCAAAATATAGCAGAAGGAGGAACACTTGCAAACTCATTCTATGAGGCTACCATCATCCTGATACCAAAACCAGAAAAAGAAGTCACAAAAAAAAGGAAAATTACAGACCAATATCACTGATGAATATAGATGCAAAAATCCTCACAAAATACTAGCTAACAGAATCCAACAGCACATTAAAAAGATCACACACCATGATCAAGTGGGGTTTATCCCTGGAATGCAAGAATTCTTAAATATGTGCAAATCAATCAATGTGATACATCATATTAACAAATTGAAGGATAAAAACCATATGATAACCTCAATAAATGCAGAAAAAGCTTTTGACAAAATTCAACACCCATTCATGATAAAAACTCTCCAGAAAATGGGCATAGAAGGAAGTTATCTCAGCATAATAAAAGCCATATATGACAAACCAACAGCCAACATCATTCTAAATGATGAAAAACTGAAAGCATTCCCTCTAAGAACAGGAACAAGACAAGTGTGCCCACTCTCACCACTGTTATTCAACATAGTTTTGGAAGTTTTAACCACAGCAATCAGAAGAAAATGAAATAAAAGGAATCCAAATTGGAAAAGAAGTAAAATTGTCACTCTTTGCAGATGACATGATATTATACATAGAAAACCCTAAAGACTACCAGAAAACTGCTAGCACTAATTGATGAATTTAGTAAAGTAGCAGGATACACAATTAATGCAAAGAAATCTCTTGCATTCCTATATACTAACAATGAAAGAGCAGAAAGAGAAATTAAGGAAACACTCCCATTTACCATTATAACGAAAAGAATAAAATACCTAGGAATAAACCTGCTTAAGGAGGCAAAAAACCTGTATGCAGAAAACTATAAGACACTGATGAAAGAAATCAAAGATGATACAAACAGATGGAGGGACATACCATGTTCTTGGAGTGGAAGAATCAACACTGTGTAAATGACTATCCTACCCAAAGCAATTTACAGATTCAACGCAATCCCTATCAAATTACCAATGGCATTTTTCACAGAACTAGAACAAGAAATTTTGTAATTTGTATGGAAACTCAAAAGACCCTTAATAGCCAAAGCAACCTTGAGAAGGAAAGATGGAGCTCATGGAATCAGGCTTCCTGACTTCAAACTATACTACAAGGCTACAGTGATCAAGACAGTATGGTACTGGCACAAAAACAGAAATATAGATGAATGGAACAGAACAGAGAGCCCAGAGATAAATCCATGCACATATGAGCACCTTATCTTTGACAAAGGAGGCAAGAATATACAATGGAAAAAAGACAGCCTCTTCAATAAGTGGTGCTGGGAAAATTGGACAACTTCATGTAAAAGAATGAAATTAAAACACTTCCTAACACCATACAGAAATAAACTCAAAATGGTTTAAAGACCTAAATGTAAGGCCAGACACTATAAAACTCCTAGAGGAAAACATAGGCAGAACACTCTATGACATAAACCAAAGCAAGATCCTTTTTGACCCACCTCATATAATAGTGGAAATAAAATCAAGAATAAACAAATGGGACCTAATGAAACTTAAAAGCTTTTGCACAGTGAAAGAAACCATAAACAAGACAAGAAGACAACCCTCAGCATTGGAGAAAATATTTGCCAACAAAGCAACTAACAAAGGATTAACCTCCAAAATATACAAACAGCTCATGCAGCTTAATACCAAAAAAGCAAATAACACCCAATTGACAAATGGGCAGAAGACCTAAATAGACACTTCTCCAGAGTAGGCATGCAGATAGCCACTAAACACATGAAAAGATGCTCAACATCACTAATCATTAGAGAAATGTAGATCAAAGCCACAATGAGGTATCACCTCACACCAGTCAGAATGGCCATCATCCAAAAATCTAGAAACAATAAATGCTGGAGAGGGTGTGGAGAAAAGGGAACCCTCTTGCACTGTTGGTGGGAATGTAAGTT
This sequence comes from Hippopotamus amphibius kiboko, assembly GCF_030028045.1. NCBI lineage: Eukaryota > Metazoa > Chordata > Mammalia > Artiodactyla > Hippopotamidae > Hippopotamus > Hippopotamus amphibius. Next base: position 137,890,621 of record NC_080188.1, on the reverse strand, counting down.
GGTACAGCCACTATGGAAAACAGTTTGGAGGTTCCTTAAAAAACTAAAAGTGGAACTACCATATGACCCAGCAATCCCTCTACTGGGCATATACCCAGAGAAAACCATAATCTAAAAAGAAACATGTACCATAATGTACATTGCAGCACTATTTACAATAGCCAGGACATGCCCATCAACAGATGAATAGATAAAGAAGATGTGGCACATATATACAATAGAATATTACTCAGCCATAAAAAAGAATGAAATTGAGTTATTTGTAGTGAGGCGGATACACCTAGAGTCTGTCATACAGAGTGAAGTAAGCCAGAAAGAGAAAAACAAATACTGTATGCTAACTTATAAATATGGAATCTAAAAAAATAGGTACTTATGAACTCAGTGACAGTACAAGAATAAAGATGCAGATGTAGAGAACGGACTTGAGAACATGGGGTGAGGGGCAAAGGGGAAGCTGGGACGAAGTGAGAGAGTAGCATTGATATATATATACTACCAAGTGTAAAATAGATAGCTAGTGGGAAGTTGCTGTATAACGTAGGGAGCGAAACTCAGTGATGGGCAATGACTTGGAAGGCTGGGACGGGAAGAATGGGAGGGAGTCATGGGAGGGAGGGCATATGGGGATATATGTATAAGTACAGCTGGTTCACTTTGGTGTACCTCAAAGTCTGGTACAACAGTGTAAAGCAATTATATTCCAATAAAGAGCTTTAAAAAAAAGACACAAAATAACAAGTGCTGGAGGGTATGTGGAGAAAGGGAATCTTTGTGCACTGTTGGTAGGAATGTAAGTTGGTGTGGCCTCCATTGGAAACAGTATGGAAGTTCCTTTAAAAAATTAAAATACGAAAACTACCACAGGGTCCAGCCATCCCACTTCAAAGGAATATATTCAAAGGAAATGAAAACAGGAGTTAGAAGAGATATCTGCATACCCATGTTTATTGTAGCACTATTCACAATAGCCCAGATGAGGAAACCACCTAATTGTCCATCAATGGATGAATGGATCTACATGTAACGGAATCTTATAGAGCCATGAGAAAGAAGAAAATCCTGCCGTTTGTAACAATATGGATGGGTAAGTCAGGCAGAGAAAGACAAACACTGCATAATATAGTTTAAGTGGAATTTTAATAAGCTCAACTTATAGAAATAGAGACTAAACTCATGATGTGAATGTTACCAGGGACTTAGCGAGTCAGGGAAAAGGGGAGATGTTGGTCAGAGTATAAACTTCTTTGTAAGATGAATAAATTCTAGGAATCTAATGTGCAACATGACGATTATATTTTATAATACTGTATTATATGCTTGAAAGTTGCTAAGGGAGTAGATCTTAAGTGTTCTCACTACAAAAGAGAAATTACGTGATGTGATGCAGATGTTAGCTAACAATATGGTGGTAATCATTTTGCAATATAGAAGTGTATCAAATCAACACATTGGATGCCTTAAACTTACACAATATTACATATTAATTATTTCTCAATAAACCTAAGGGAAAAAAATCCAAGATACTGCCTACTGAGCCCAGTCCAAATTATTGACCTACAAAATCACAAGCAGAAAATGATTAGGTTACTAAGTTTTGGGGTGTTTTTAATGTATAATAGACAGCTGATATACTCAACTAACTAGCATCATTTGACAAGGTCAATCATGCTTATATATGTATATATTTTTAAAAATATGGTAAAATATACATAAGACTTACCATTTTAAAAACATTTTAAGCCCATAACTCAGTTACATTAAAAACATTCACACGTAAAACCATGATCACTATTCATTTTTAGAACTTTTTCATCATCCCAAACAAAAATTCTGTACCCATTAAATAATAACTTCCCATTTCCCCCTCCCCTATACCCTGACAACCATCATTTTACTTTGTCACTATGAATTTGCCCGTTTTAGGTACTTCATATAAGTAGAATCATATATTTTTCCTTTTGTTCCTGCCTTATTCCACTTAGTAAACGTCTTCAAGTTTCATCCGTATTGTAGCATGTAACAGGGTTCCTTGCTTTCTAAGGCTGAATAATATTCCATTCCATGTATATGCCAAATTTTGTTATCCATTCATCAGTTGATGGACATTTGGGTTGCCCTACCTTTTGGTTATTGTGAAAAATGCTGGTATGAAGATTAGTACACAAGTATCGGTTTGAGTCCCTGTATGTCTGTCTATTTATTTATTTATTTTATTTATTTATTGGCTTCATTGGGTCTTCGTTGCTGCGTGCAGGCTTTTCTCTAGTTGCAGTGAGCAGGGGCTACTCTTCGATTGCGATCCATGGGCTTCTCATTGTGGTGGCTTCTCTTGTTGTGAAGCACGGGCTTCTAGGTGCACGAGCTTCAGAAGTTGTGGCACATGGGCTTAGTTGCTCCACAGCATGTGGGATCCTCCAGGACCAGGGCTCAAACTCGTGTCCCCTGCATTGGCAGGCGGATTCTTAACCACTGTGCTACCAGGGAAGTCCTGTATGTCTTTACTTTCGAATCCCCTTCTTCCAGGATGTTTTTTTTCCCTTATTTCACTAATAGCTTCTTCTCATATTTCTTTGTTGTTCTTACCTGCCACACTTTTGAACATTTGAATGTCTCAGAGCTCATTTCTTAGATTTCTCTTTCTGTACTCATTTCCTTATTTAATTTGATGCCCTGGGTTTAAATACCCACAATTGAGATAAGACCCACATTTATGCTCCAGCTCAGAACATAACTACAAACACACTCATCTGTCTACCAGAAATCCTTATTTGTATATCTAATAGGCATCTTAAATCAGTCCAAATTTAAAATACTGATATTACTCGCAAATTATTCTTCTACAATTCCCATCTTGTTGAGTAACAGTTTCATTCTAACAGTTTCTCTGGTCAAGTTTTTTCTTGATTCCTGTCTCTTTCTTTTAATTAATTTGGAAATCCTGTAAGTTCTACCTTCCAAATATATCCAGAGTTACTCTTCTTCCACCTGGAGTAAACCACCAGTGTCTGTTACCTATGTTACTGCTGATAACCTCATAGCTGGTCATCATGCTTCCACTTTTCTCCCCTATGGTCTGTTCTCAACACAGCATCTAGAGTATTTTAAAAAGGCAAGGCTCCCCCTCTGCTCAAACTCCTCCATCAGCTTTGTAAAACGCAAAGTCATTGCTATGTCTTTTGAGGTCTTTAAGGCTCCTGCCGTATTTTTGATTTTGTCCCCTTTTACTTTCCTCCTGTTCACTCCACATTGGTCTCTTTGCTATTCCTCAAACACACTGTACACATTCCTTCTTCAGAACCTTGGCACTTGCTTGTTCTTTTCCCTGGAAAATTCTTTTTCACTTCCTCAGGCCTCCATTTGAATGGCACCATCTAAATGAGACCTTCCATGACTATCATTTAAAAAACAGCTACTTCCCCATATCCCACATTGTCTATCTCTTGTAGAGAGATCTGCTTTACTTTCTTCGTCATACTGAACTGACATCCTTTACATGAACTTATTGTTTGCCTTCCCACTGGAGTGTAAGTTCCATAGGTGCATGGACTTGGTCTATGTTGCTAATTGCTGCATTGCTGGTAGCTGGAATCGTCCTTGGCAACTAGTATGCACTCAATCATTTAATGCTGAATGGACAAAGACATTGTGAGCAGCTCTGCCTTATAATATATACACTAGACTATAGATCTGCAGAATATACCCTCAGCTAACAGGACAAGCTGACCTTCAGAAAGTAGTTACTTGTTGTACATCTATTAGATTGTGAAGATTGTTTGTCCTAAAGAGAATACATTTCATTTCAGTATAGTTTTTTTTTTTTTTCTTTCTGGCAGTTGTTAGAGAGTAAGACCATTTGTATTTTGCAGTCGCTTCTTTCTTGTGGTATGCAATCAGAAATTTTACCATTCAGTGATGCAGTGGTAGAGAGTAGAGAAGGGAGAGGGATGTCAAAGAATAACTTTTTAAAAATTTAAAAATACATTTTTATACAAATATGGAATGTACACACATCAAAGAGTTATTAAACTTGTTAACAAGGGAATCAGTAGTAAAGTTGGTGTCAAGAGCAACTGAAGAACTTTTAGGCAAGTCATGACTTTTAGAATGTCGACTACCAGGATTAGATGCAAACCTGGTTAGTATCATTCTGGCTGATAAAACCGCAGCTTTGTGGTGAACTTTTACATAGTAGAGAAATTACTTACAATTCTACCTGATGAAAATCTACAAGTTGTAACTCAAAGAGTCTTGGTTCTAATCAATAATAAAGAGCAAGTCAAACAAAGGTACATGTGCTAGAGAATTAGATACTTTTGGGGTAGGCCTGTGAGATGAAGCTCCAGTATGAAGCTGCAAGGACATACAATTCTCCTTCTGCCTTATTTCCAAGTTTTGGCTATTTTTTCTTAACAGCGACATAGACCAAATTAATCTTAAAGTGATTTCTACTTATTAACTTAGAATTTTTCAAAGGGAGGGATTTCCAATTATTAAAAAAACAGTGTGACCTTGTTTTTCTTTTTTTAAAAATTTATTTATTTATTGGCTGTGTTAGGTGGTGTTGTTGCACGCGGGCTTTCTCTAGTTGCGGAGAGCGGGGGCTACTCTTTATTGTGGTGTGGGGGCTTCTCATTGTGGTGACTTCTCTTGTTGTAGAGCACGGGCTCTAGGCACAAGGGCTTCAGTAGCTGTGGCATGTGGGTTCAGTGGTTGTGGCTCGTGGGCTCTAGAGCACAGGCTCAGTAGCTGTGGTGCACGGGCTTAGTTGCTCTGTGGCATATGGGATCTTCCCGGACCAGGGCTCGAACCTGTGTCCCCTGCATTGGCAGGCGGATTCTTAACCACTAGCACCACCAGGGAAGTCCTGTGACCTCATTTTTCAATCCCCAAATCAGAACATCCAATATGACAAGTTGGAAGATGAGGGTGGATCAACAGTAAGGCAGCTTATTTGAAATCAAGAATTTCAGACAGTCGTGAATGATGCTCAGTGTAAGAATACAGACGTTTTGAATCTAATCATTAGTTTTTCTTTGAAAATAATTTCTTGGTTAAGAAGTTTTTGATTTGGGGTACGTGCAATGCTTGGGGATTCATGCAAGCACGGAAGCGAACATGCTGAAGAATTCGTTCTAACTGTCAGACCCCACAAGGGGTGGTGGATCGGTGGCTGGCTGTGTTCCCCCTAGGATGAGATTGTAGGTCCTGAGGCTGCACTCCAGAGACTGGAGATGTGTTCTCAGTTCTATCAATAAGTGTATGAGAAACTACTGAAGACAAAAGAAGGTGGCAGAAAATGAGGAAGGAATTAGATTCTCTCTCATAATCTGTGAATCACAGTAGGTGTTGTTATTTTCATTTACTGAAAGGAAAATGAGACTTAGGAATATGAAGTAACAGATCCATGCAGTTAATGGCAGGACCATCTCCAAAGTTGCTTATTTTTACTTCTTTCTTTTATTAAAAATGGTACATCACTGCTTTCATCTGGGTGACTCAGCAGAGCAGATGGTCCATAAACCCTGGCTGTCCCTGGCCCTTGTATTATCATGTTCGGTGTTCATACATGGAAAATTCTTACCTGGCACAGGAAAAGCACAGTGTATGCTGGGTATTAACCTTCATTACCTCTTCTGCATGCCCTTTGCACCCACTTAATATTTTATTTAATCCTTGCAACAATCCTATGAAATTGGCAGGGCAGCTATTATTGCTATCTTACAGATGAGAAAACGGAGGTTCAGGCAGATTAAGGCCCCTTTTCCACCGTAACGTTGGTAGTAAGAGGCAGATGTGGCTAAAATAGGCAGCCTGTCTGGAGCCATCTGCACTGCGCATCCCATTGTTGCCTTTGCAGACACTGTTGTTTCCCCACAAGCTGCTGCTCCATTGCTCCCCACACCAAGCCCCAGTGATCATAGTGCTTTTCTCTCTGGAGTGTCCAAATAGTCTCTTCCACCTCCTTCACCCTTCCTGTCTCCTTAAATATCCTTTTTTGAGGAAGGTGCTTTAGAAACTGGAAAGAAGGGCTGCATGCAACTTGCAGCCACCTGCCTTGAAGTGAGGGAGGGCTGATGGCTCCCTCTGCTGTCCTTTCCCGGTAGTGCAGGCTCTGCACAAAAGCTGGGTGTCTCAGCGAAAGGTAACAGTCTCTAAATTACTCCCAGAAAAAGGTACTGTGGTAAAATTCCAATAATAAGCTAGGAAACAAGGTCTGAAAATAATTCATATTCCCTACTTATTTGTAGCATCACTAGAAATATATGTGAATATTTTGGAAATTCAGGTGGAATTATTAGAAGAAATAAGAATTTTATTTGTAATATATTACATAATATATATTTCATATTACAAAGAACCTGGGCTTTGCAATCAGATACACCAAGAGTCTAATCCTAACTCTGCTACTGATCAGTTTTTTGACCTTGGGGAAATTACCCCTTGCTTCCCTAGCCTCACTTTCTCCTTGTTTTAAAGGTAAATGAGCCAATGTTGGCAACTGCCTCCCACAGTGGCCATTCAGTGGAAAAATAAAAAAGGAAAATAGGGAAGAGACAAAGACATGTGGGTACTAAAAGTTCTTAATGATAGGCTACCTTTATGGAAAGCTGTATTCAATCTATATAACTGTTTTATATATCTATTCTGGAATTTTGCTTCTCTTATCTTTGTAGACACATATCAATTATGGAAATTAATAAACTTGTCCTTAAAAGTAGTTGCCTACTCAATTCCATAGCCACCAAGAGTATAGGCAACTCTGCTACGAGAGAGGCAAAGTCTCCATTCCTGGGATAAGAGCTCAAACCAAACCAACCAAAGACCAAAAAACTTTACCTCTTTATCACCTGCTCCCCATGAATAGCTTAAAGCAGAGCTGGGCGATTAGGGGAGGCTTCTTGGAACAGGTGGAGTTTGATATGGACCTGAGTGTTGAGTTAAATAAGTAGAAACAAGGAAAGAAATTAGTGAATATACCTCAGCCTAGCCTTCAAAGCCTGGGGATTTACAAAGGAGATCAAGGTCTAGTGGCTCCAAAGGGGAAAGTAATACAGAAGAGACCAAAAGGACATTTCAAGAGACGCCTAGAGAAAGAGGCCATTTGGTATGATGATTACATTTATAATTCGTGGAAACTTCAGAATATTTACAGCCCAATGAAAGCTTAAAGACACTGATCGTTAACTAATATCACAGATCTGTGATCCATTATTATATCCATTAGAATGACTGGATTAATCAAAGAAACAAGTGGAAGTTGGGTAGATTGTACTGGAGCTCAATCGTTCTCAGCACAGAGAAGAGAACAGATGATGGATAAACAACTGCCATCCGCAGGGATGAGTCTAGAAGATTTTCACTGGCTGCATGATGCTATTTCTATCTTTGGAAGGGGAAATTAAAAATAAGGCCAAACTACAGAATAGAAACATGTCTTCTGGGGGTTCTGAGCCTTTTGTGACTGGGCTTTCTTGGGTCATGGTGTGCAAGACTTTTTGCAGTGAACTCTTAGAGGAGTGCCAGCTGCTAACACGCGGTGTATAACCTGTGGGATACACACTCTGGGACTATTTGTTCACCATTAGCAATAACAGCAATAATGATGCAACACTACAGGCATACCTTGTTTATTGCACCTTGCAGATACTGAGTTTTTTCGTTTTCTTTTTCATACAAATTCCAGGTTTGTAGTAACCCTGTGTTGTTAGATGATGGTTAGCATTTTTTTAGCAATAAAGCATTTTTAAACTAAGACATGCATATTGTTTTTTTTAGCCATAATGCTATTGCATGCTTCATAGACTACAGTATAGTAAAAACATAACTTTAATATTCACTGAGAAACCAAAAATTCATGTGACTCAATTTATTGCTGTGGCCTGGAACTGGACCTCAATATCTCAGAAGTATGCCTTAGATGCTAACAATGGCAGACAGCTCCTCCCTTATTCCGATTTCTCTTGTGACTCTTTTTTTTTGCCATACCACTTAGTTTGTGAGATCTTAGTTCCCTTACCAGGGATTGAGCCCAGGCCCTTGGCAGTGAGAGTGCAGAATCCTAACCACTGGACTTCCAGGGAATTCCTGCTCTTGTGACTCTTTTGACTCCTTCATGGGACTGCTTTCTTCTGTATAATAGAAATAATCTTTAAAGCATAGAAAATAAAAATAGTAAAATAATTAGGATGGGATGAATTTGGAGTATTTATTGCTTTTGTTTTTAATATATTTGATTTCAAGTTTATATAGTTTAATTTTTAATGCATGTGTTTAACAACAGCTTACCAAAATTCCTGAAAATTTAACAATTGCCTCTTGTGAGCTGGTATGAGCCAGCTCCAGCCCATCCTTGGGAGAGAACTGAATCAGGTACTGGATATTTATGAAAAATAGGTTTTGGAGTTGTCCAGTGTGAAGGTTTGCTGGGAAAAGAAAAACATGACTATTATTTAGTAGTTCAAAATTGAAAAGAGAGTAAATTATGCAATTTAATTCCATTAAAATTGTCAGCTTAGTGGTAATCCAGAGGTATTTATTAAAATCTTATCATTGTCTTTATAGCTCCTTTCTCTGTGCCCTCCACTCCAACAAAGCTTTCTGGATAGGTTTTTTGAAAAGCAGCTTTATTGAGATGTCACTTATATACCATAAAATTCACCCATTTTAAGCGAACAACGAAATGGCTTTTCATAGCTCCTTTGACTGACTATCTTCAGAAGATTCCCTCGTCTTTTTCTCTCCTCAGTGAGAAAACTAAGCAGAGTGCTGGGTTGATTTCCTGTATTAAAGGTTACAACTTTGAATTTTGTCAAATGCCTTTTCTGTTGAGGGGATCATGAGATTTTTATCCTTCCTTTTGTTAATGTGGTGTATCACATCAATTGATTTGGGGATAGAGAACTTTCATACTTTCATCCCTGGAATAAATCCCACTTGATCATAGTGTATGATCCTTTTTATATGTTTTTGAATTTGGTTTGCTAATATTTTGTTGATTTTTGCATCTACATTCATCAGAGATATTGGCCTGCAGTTTTCTTTTTTTGTAGTGTGTTTGTCTTGTTTTGGTATCAGAGTAATGGTGGCCTTGTAGAGTGAATTTAGGAGTGTTTTGTGGAATAGTTTGAGAAGAATAGGTATCAGTTCTTCTTTATGTGTTTGGTAGAATTCCCTGTGAAGCAGTCCGGTCCTGTACTTTTGTGTGCTGGGAGATTTTTTTTGATGACTAATTCAATTTCACTATTAATGATCCATCTGTTCGGATTGTCTATTTCTCCCTGATTAAGTCTTGGCAGGTTGTATGTTTCTAGAAATTTGTTCCTTTCTTCTAGGCTGTCCAATTTGTTAGTATATAACTGCAGTATTCTCTTTTGATTTTTTAAATCTCTTGGTATTGGTTGTAATTTTTCCTCTTTCATTTCTTATTTTGTTTACTTTGGTCCTCTCTCTTTTTCTCTTGATGAGCCTAGCTGAAGGCTTATCAATTTTATATTTTCAAAAAAAAAAAAAAAAAAAACCAAACAGTTCTTGGTTTCATTTATCTTCTCTATTTTTTTTGTCTCTCTTGTATTTATTTCTTCTCTGATCAAAGGTTACAACTTTGAAAGCTATTTTATTTTATTGCATAATCTTCTATACAACAGTAACTTTCTTTTGGGGGCAAACAATTAAAAACATTTTCAGCAAAGTGGAGTCCTCCCACACTAGCCTCAAGCTGAAGGAAGAGAGCCCTTGATGGTGGAATGCCAGACATCAGTCAGCAGGTGAAGCTGTGTTGGTCTTAGTCTTCATGGAGGTCACACCCCTAATAAAACAGCTGACATTTATTGGGTTTTAGGCCCTGCCCTCTGCTACTATCCTTCCCCCACAGCTCATGGTAAGGAGGCCAAAGAAAACATGAGGATAGGACATATAACAAAAAGTCACTATGGACTTATATATTAATGCCTTTTTATACATTATAACCAACAAAATTATTATTAAATCCCTCATTTTATAGATGAGGCAATTGAGGCTCAGGAGAGCAAGTAGCTTGTCTGAGGTCCAACATCTGGTTAGTGGCTGCCTTGGCCTGCAGTGACACTGTGCAGGATCCCCTGTTCGTACATCAGGTACCCTGCAAGCCCGGGAGAGGCACTGTGGACAGGGAAAGCAAATCCCATCCAGAATAGGTTTCAGTTCAGTAAGGACAAATTGGTGCTCCTCCTATGGTGAAAAGATCTGATGCCATCAACATGCCACCAAGTGGCTGGCTGGCCTCTTCAAGTGTCAAAACTCAGTGTTAGGCTCTGCTACTTGAGCATTGAATTTTCACCAGTGGCAGGATGCTTAGTGAGAAGGATCCCGTGTTTTGGGGCCTCTTCAAAGCACCTACTCCTGAAACCATGGCCATCATGGACCCATTGTATAAGCAAGGGGTGGCTGAGGAAAGAGCCTGGCCCAGGAGAGAGGACCTCTGCCAGGTTATTGAGGGACTCCTCTCTCCTGGGTGTCAGTGTGAGAAGCACAGATTTACACACTTGTGTGCATGCCAACAGGTCCATCCATATGTCTCTTTGTGTCTCCAATCTTACAATTTTGCTTCTTCTAGGACCCTGGTCAATCAGTGAATCCATCATCACTATACATGAGTTCAAGTATAACCCATCTCTCCCTCCACTCGAGGTAAACAAGCAAGCACACTGCTCATAGTTCTGCCCACTGGGAGGATTCCACTTCACTGCTACCTCCCAGATCATTCACTTTCAGCTTTCACTGACATACGGAGGTTATCTATCTGTGTACCAGCCCTGAGATTTTCTTCCTCTCTCAGCTGGTTGTAGGCACTCCCTCACCCCTGAAATAAGTTGCAGGAGAGATGTCCATGTATCAGAATAGATGACATCGGGTTCTTGACCACCTGTTCATGCAACTTATTTTTGCTCTTCTGACCTGCTCAGACTGGATTCCAAATATTTTATTTCCATTGTCTAATGATTTGTTTCTGTTCTCTTTTAATCTTATGACCCAGTGGCTCGTTAAGGGCAGCTTCTGCAGTATATCTAGGATATACTGTTCTCATGGCAGAGGGCAGTAACTCAAGAGGCCAAAAGAGCCCTGCATGTGCATTTAGAATTTCTGGTCAGTCATGGTATATACACATGCACTTACACCCCATTGTCACCTAGCCGAGTCTGACAATGGGGTATGGAAATATACCTTACCCATGAAGAGACAGGGCAAGGGAGGGGCTGTATAATGCTCTTACAAGAGAGGAGCAGAGAGCTGGGAGTAAAATACCATCTGCCACGTTCTTGAAGCCTTCTTTGACCACTCCTGCCAATCACAATCTCTTCTTTAGTCTTTCTGTGATCTCTATTGTCTATACCACTCACAGTTTTCTCCTTAGCTGTGTAGAGTTTTTGTACTTCTTTGGTTTAGGTTTATTTTTCTTCCTGGTAAGCTTGAGAATAGGAACTAGGAATTACATTTCCTTTAAATCGTTTAGTACAGTGCTGAGAGCATCTTAGTTCCTCAGTGTAATTAACTAAGGGGTTGATTGCCTCTATATGATAAAATCATTAGCCACATTTGTTTTTGTCTGGCAGCTCAAGGATCCTTGAAGATGCACTCAGGAGACATTTTCCTATTATTATTTTACATATATGAGAAGCTACTTCTTTTAAAGCTGGTTCAGAAAAGAGCAAGTTCAGAGAAGAAAAAAAAGGCTCAACAAATATTTGTTGTATGCATATAGATATACTCTTCCTCTGTAGAGCTTGCAGTTTAGCAGGTACAAATCCTGGGGTATTTTCTGATCATCATAGAGAAAAGACTGATTTGATATCAATTTAAAAAAATGATTTGGTGAGATGGAAATCAGGGACATATTATCTTATTCCCTCATAACATTGGTATGGAAAGTCAGTTTATATTTAACCACTAGGTGGTGACATTATGATGTAGTTATACAAAATGTATTCAGATTTTCTATTTGCTAAAAAAATTCTAGTCAATATTACCAGCAGCTGTTAGGCAAAGGAGACAACTAGTCCATTAAGCCAAATGTTTCCAGTCATCAGAAGCTCTGGGTTGTTTTTTACTTCTGTAAAGTGGATTAATGCAAGAATCTAGTTTGTTCATATAATTATTAGGCCTCAGCTCTTTACTATGGCATCTTGAATTAAACAATCTGTGACTAAATGCTAATCTCCGGTTGAATTCTGTTTTAGCCAAGATATCCAAGGTCAGGAGACCCTGAGCTGCTCTGTGTATCCCTCTGACCACAAGGAGTGCTTCGTGGGAAATGAGAGGTCTCTCTGCACATCAAAAAGGGGGCTGGTGTTTTGCTTGCCCGCTGATCCAGAGTTGTGATAGAGAGAAAACTGTAATTTCTAAGGCTCAGTCTGGTCTTGCCTTAGGTATCTATCTAAGCCTTATGTAACAGGTAATTGTATAGTCAGAAGGACCTGGATTTGATTCCTACCCCCGCCCCTCACATATTAGCTGCATGATTTCAGGCAAGTTGTGTTTTCCTATTTGCAAAATGTGGGCAATACCAATGTTACTACCAAGGGCTGCTGAAGGCCTCAGTATGAATTTGTATCTATAATTTTGTCTATATCCACATTCATATTTATATCTACTAATAATACGACCCTGCCGTGATAGGCACTCAACAATTATTAATGTACTTCCCGATCCCTTTACACCTCATATCAAACTCTCTTCTAGACAGGCTAATCTTCTCACTGACCCCAAATATGTTTTTCTCATTCTCACCTTCAGATGGTGATGAAATAGGAACTAATGGAAAAATGAATGTCCTTTCCTCAATCTTCACTTGTCAAAATTCTATTCTTTCTTTGAGATTCACTTAAAACACAGCTCTCTCTCTCTGTGTCACAATGATCATGTCTTAATGTTTTATGGTCTTGTTTTGTTCTTCATTTCGGGATGGGTATTTTGATTTCCTTAGGAGAGGATCAATTCCTTAAGACCAGAGCTATGTCATGGACTTCAGCTGCATCCCCTAATGAATCTAGCATAGTGCTAGGCACGTGGAAGACTCCAAGCAGGTTAGGGATTTGAACCGAAAGAAGGGCCAATGGCTCTTTAAGAATAACACACGGAAGGAGCATTTTCCAGTGATTTGAAGTTTAGAAGATCATGCCAAGAGTTCAGTTTGTTATTTGGAATTTGAATTATTCTTTGCCCTAGGCTTTTGTGAATTTTTTTCAAGGACCTTGAAGCATATAATTCATTGAAACATATAATATTGATAAACATTTTGTAAAGAATAAAGTGTCTCAGAATATGCATGGAATAACTTAGACCAACCAGAAGAAATTTTCTCTTCTATAAAATGTTTTATTTAAAGAATTTGGTTTGAATATCTGTTGTCAGAAGACCCCCCAGCCAACCTTTGGCTAAGCCTTTCTAGGATCTTCCACCTTGACTAAATTTTGATCCTAGGTTGTCAGTTCTTTCAGCCAGAATCTCCATCGTGCCTGTAGATACAGATGCTTAGAAGAGATACAAACCATTTCTCTTATTCGCCGAAGCTAAACATGAAGAAGTATCATCAGGTTTTGGATCACCTGTTGTTTATATCTGCCATTGACTCTCATGGCCTTTCTCCCTCATCTCATAAGTTTTTCACCTAATGGACTCTTGGTTGTGATGACAAAATAGTATGACATATTTCTCCAGGCTCTTAGAGTCAGGAATATTTAAACTGCTCTTGGATATTTCTATATTCACATGATGGACCACTCAATTTTACAGTTAACTGACCACTGCAGGTATTTGTGTTTTCCAAATGGTGAGTGTAAATAAGAACACTTTTCTTTCTGACTTTCAGAGAAAAGAGGCAGACAACTGTGTACATGGCATTCTCTGGATATACATCCAAACAGGTAAAAATGAAAATATAATGAGCAGGTTAAGCTATACAGAATTCATTATAAATCTCTAAACCTAAAGAACAGCAATGCAGTAATTATAATATATATATATCTCTACGCTTCTCTTTAACATTTGTTATTTTTCTCTCTCAAAAAATTTTCCTCAAAGTTTCTAAACTCCTAGAAATTTTATGTCTGGATACATACTAACTGATTTTACATTGAACCAATGTTATTGTTTTCTGTCACTAGATTTCAAAACCTGTTAAAAAATTAACCGTTACCATTCAAGTAAAATCAATATTATTTATATATATGTAATTGTTTCAGAATAAAGGTTCTTTCAATATCAGGCTCTGGTCTAATGTATAGATAGATATAGACAAATCAACAGATATATTATATACAAACATGTATAATCGTTTTTATTGTATTTATATTTAGTTTATATTTACTGTGTTTTTACACTTAGTTTATATTTAGTTATATATATAATATATATATATATATACACACACACATAATATATAATAGCCTTTAGTTTTCGTTGTATTCTAGTGAGCTGAACATACTATCAACACGTTCCCATAGTACAGATAAATTCATCACTTTGTAGGTCTGGCTGTCTAGAGTCTTGGTTTTTCTTTATAACCTGAAGGGAACCATACTAGCAGAATGGTTAAAAACTTGGGTTTGGTGGTCATGCAACTCTGATTCTAACTCTGGCTCTGCTCCTTACTGAAAGCCTCAGTTTTCCTATCAATAATGAAATGGAGGTAGTGATACCTGTCCTTTGAATTGTTGAGAGGACACTGAAATACTCACATGAAGTGTCTAGCACAGGGCCTGGCACCTCAGTCATTATTAACGCTATTATTTTAATATGTCTCTCTCTTTTCTTTCAGGTAACATGTTCTACCATTTTGTGATTTATTTTCTATTTGTCTCATTTGTTCTTTCTTCCTGACTTTCCCTTTTTTCCTCACTTTCCTGACTTTTTTCCATTAAGCAAGATTTTTAAAATGTAACATTTTATCTCCTGTGCTACATTTTGGCTAAATAGCTTTGCATTATTGTTTTAGTGATTACAGCAGAGGTTACAATATCACCCTTGACTAACTACAGTCTACCTTAAATTAGTCTTTTTCACCTTCCGAACAGTGCAATAACCCTACAAAAGTTTAAGCCATTTATTTCCCTCCCACATTTTGTGCTACTGTTGTCATATATCTTACTTCGAGGCATGTTATAAATACCATAAGATAGCCCCTCCCCCTCCAAGTCCTAGGACCCTGAAGATTATGGTTTAAAAATAATTTCTTCATATATCTCCATTCCAATAATAATAATAATAATAATAATAATAATAATAATTTGTCAAATGGTTACGATCATTAAAATAAAATCATTTCAATTGGTTTGGGAAATCATGTCTATCTTTGCCTTCTTGAGAACCCTGTAGATGAAGTTATTCAAGCTTTGATTTGTAAAGTCTACCATTCCTGGTTTCAGGACCAAGGCTCACCAAGGAATGAGGTTTATTTTTAGCCTGTCTCAGATGCCAGCTGGTGTGGTCTAGTATTAATCCTGCTTGTACAGACCTAAGACCTGATGTGCTTGGTTGTATGCCTTCAGAATCTATATACTATAGGATTTGCATTTGTTTACCCTCTTCTCTCTTCTCTCGAATTAACCTCTCTCCTCAGTTGGTTCTATCCATAATGGCTAGGTATCTGCCTCAGTTTACTAAGTAGCACCTTATTCATCTACTGCTAGGAATGCATGCTGTGTTTGACTTCAACCTACCTAGTCAGAGACTTAAAATCTTGCTTAAATCTTGTCAGATGGCATCTCTGGGAGAAATCACTTCTTAGCTCTATAACCCAACTAGTGGCTGTGATTCTTTTAAAAATAAACAGATTGATACTTCATAGGACAGTGCTACCACTCTTACCACCAGTCTGACTTCAGATTTCACTTAACACTGGAATTCACTTATTTGAAGGGATCATCCTCCAATCGGGGCAATTCTTCTTTTTAGCCTGGTCAGTTTTGGCTTCTCTTCTCTATCTTCACTAGACCATGTTGTTGAAGTTTGAGCACTTTTCAAACCTGAGCCTTAGAGGTGATGACTAAAGTGAACATTATGTTGACTAGCAGTTCTCAAAGTCTAGTCCCCCAACCCCTGCAGGTCCCTGAGATCCTTTCAGAGTCTGTTGGGGAAAAACTTCATAATTGTACTGTCTTTATTTGCCTTTTTCACTGTGTTGACATTTGCACTGATGGCACAAAAGCAATGAAGAGCAAAAGGGTGATACCTCAGAACAAATCAAAGAAGTGGCACCAAACCATACAAGTCACTGCATTCTGCCTTGCCACACATTTGCAGTGAAAAAAAAAAGTCAGTTTGACCTAACAATGTCCTCGGGGAATTATGAATTTTATTAAATATCAACCCTCGAGTGTTTGTAAAATTCTGTGTGATAGAATGGGAAATGCATAAAGTATTTCTGCTGCATTTTAAAATATGATGGTTGTCTCTGGGGAAAGAAGAACTTTGCAATTGTTTAAGTTGTGAGCTGAACTACTGGCTTTTCTCATGAAACACCATTTTTATTTGAAAGATAATTGACATATAAACTATGGTTATTTTGACTTGGATATTTGGCATTTTCTAAAAAAAAAAAAAAAAAAAGGATGAAACAAGCCTGTCACTTCAAGGAAAACAATTGACAGCACTTGTTGTCAATGATAAGATTATAGCATTCAAGTGAAGATTTGAATATTGGAAAACTTGTATTTGCTACTATAAGCTTGATAGCTTCCTAATACTTAAAGGTTTTTCTGATGAGAAACGTGATTCTTTGATATTGTATGATATAATGTCAACATTTGGAAAATCTGCACAACTCAGGAAACCAATATTTTCTAAATAACCCAAGTATGATGCTACAAAATCATGCATGGTTAAAAGATGTGTTCAAAGTGTAAGACAGACCAAAGGATTTTAATGTCATAAGACTGCAAACAGCTCATTGAGGCAGTTTCAGATTTCATACTGCAAATAATCTACAAGAAGCTATCACTTGTAGAGTTTTGTTTTAATATCTAAGAGGAATAGCCTCAATTATCTGCAAAGGCTAGTAAAATATGCTTTCTTTTCCCAACCATATCTGAATTAGGCTGTATTTCCTTCATAAACTTCAATGAAAACAACGTATTAGAACAGCTTGAATACAGAAGCAAGTATTAGAATCTAGATGTCCTCTGTCAAGCCAGACATTGAAGAGCTTTGCAAAATAAAAAAATAATGCTACTCTTTACACTAAAATTTCTTTCTTCTGAAAAAGATAGTTATTTTTCATTACATATGTCTATGTTAATAGGCATTGGATTTATTATTGTCATTCTTAAATAAACAGGTAAATATTTTTTAAATGTCTCAGTTTTAATTTCTAATGCAGTAAATATCAATAAATGTAACTCACACAAATAATCCTTTTGGAGTCTTCAGTGGTTTTAAGGATATAAAGGGGGTTGAGAACCACTAACATTATTTAGAATAAGGGTGGAAATGTTGTCATTTACTAGATGGCTAAAGGTTCAGGTTTTTCACATCATTCTACATAATTTACACAATTTAAATTTTCTTTACACAAAAAATAGCTAAAGGATAATTTATTTTGTAAAGGTATTACTCATTAGGGATAGCCTGTTAAGAATATGTTTAAATATTAATAGCAAATAACTACACAAGACACATCAAGGCTAGTAAAAAAAAGCAATCTCCTAAATTAAAAAAAAAAGTCAAATAGATATAGAGCATCTATTACCAAATTCCCAAGAGCAGAAACTTGGACTTAGATGATTATAAAGAAAGAAATTCTAAGGTGGAATGTCTTGAGTACAAAAATAAACCTCCATTCTCATCTAAAAGAAGTTCTAGATTAACAAGAATACTTTTACTGATCATAATTGTTGCAGAAATTGAGAATGAATTAAACAGTTTCTCATTGTAAATATCCTGTAGGGTATTGCAATCAGTTTGAATTTGTTAAACTGTTCACAACTGAAGTGTAAAACTCTGGAGTTCAAGTTGTAGATTTATTAAAGTGAGTAGCAGCTAGAAATGGAGCTTGAAGGTCCTCTTTTCCAGTGCTCCAGGTACCTTTGTCATTGTCCTTGCTGGTCATTGAGTAATAATTATAGATGTCAGGAAGTTTTTATTCTTTCTTCAGTACTGTGAAACCATAAAATACTAACACATTTATGACACAAAATTTAACTTCCATACTTAAAAAGACAAGCCATTCTTCATTAGAGACAAGACATTCTTCATTATATGTGGATGACATTCAGCCAGGTTGCAGGATACATGATTAACATACAGAAATATGTTGCATTTTTTACACTAACCATGAAATATCAGAAAGAGAAAGTAGAAAAAAAAATCCCTTTGAAAATTGCATCCACAAAAAGTACATAGGAATAAAACTGACCAAGGAGGTGAAAGACTTATATACTGAGAACTGTAAAACACTGATAAAGGAAATTGAAGATGATTCAAAGAAATGGAAAGATATGTCATGCTCTTGGATTACAAGCATTAATATTGTTAAAATGGCCTTACTACCCAAAGCAATCTATAGATTTAATGTGATCCCTATCAAATTACTCATGACATTTTTCACAGAACCAGAACAAATAATCCTAAAATTTATATGGAACCCCAAAAGACCCAGAATTGCCAAAGCAAACATGAGGAAAAAGAACAAAGCTGTAGGAATAACCCTCCCAGACTTCAGACAATACTACAAAGCTGCAGTAATCAAAACAGAATGGCATTGGCACAAAAACAGACCTGTGGATCAATGGAACAGAATAGAGAGACTAGAAATAAACCCACACACTTATGGTCAATTAATCTTCAACAAAAGAGGCAAGAACATAAAATGGAGAAAAGACAGTCTCTTCAGCAAGTGGTGTTGGGAAAATTGCACAGCCGCATAGAAATCAATGAAGTTAGAACACTCCCTCACACCATACACAAAACTCAAAATGGATTAAAGACTTCAATATAAGATATGATACCATACAACTCCTAGAAAAGAACATAGGCAAAACATTCTCTGACATAAATCATACCAATGTTTTCATAAGTCAGTCTCTGAAGGCAATAGAAATAAAAGCAAAAATAAACAAATGAGACCTAATCAAACTTAAAAGCTTTTGCAAAGCAAAGGAAGCCATAAAAAAAAAAAAAAAAAAAAAAGAACAGACAACCCACAGAATGGGAGAAAATATTTGCACATGATGCTACTGACAGGGATTAATTTCCAAAATATACAAACAGCTCATAAATTCAATAACAAAAGATGCCCAGCACCATTAATTATTAGAGAAATGCAAATCAAAACTACAGTGAGGAACCACCTCACACCAGTCAGGATGGCCATCATTAAAAAGTCTGCAAATAATAAATGCTAGACAGAGTATGAAGGAAAAGGGAACACTTCTCCATTGTTGGTGGGAATGTAAATTGCTACAGCCACTATGGAGTTTCCTTAAAAAACTAAAAATAGAGTTACCATATGATCCAGCAATCCCACTCCTGGGCATATATTTGGAGAAACCTATAATTCAAAAAGACACATGCACCACAATGTTCACTGTAGCATTATTTACAATAGCCAAGACATGGAAACAACCTAAATATCCATTGACAGATGAATGGATAAAGAAAATATCTATCTACTTACACACACACACACACACACACACACACACACACACACACACACACACACAGAGTCACTGGAATATTACTCAGCCATAAAGCAGAGTGAAATAACTCCATTTGCAGAAACATGGATGGACCTTGAGATTATCACACTAAGTGATGTAAGCCAGACAAAGACAAATATCATCTGGTATAATTTATATGTAGAATCTAAAAAATAATACAAATGAACTTATTTACAAAACGGAAATAGATTCACAGAGAGAGGGCAGTCTTATGGTTATCAAAGGGAAAGTGGGGGGAAGGATGAACTGGGAGTTTGGGATTAACATATACACACTACTAAATATAAAACAAAATAACCAGCAAGGACGTATTGTATAGCACAGGGAACTATTCTCAATATCTGGTAATAATTTATAAGGGAAAATTCTGGAAAAAGAATATATATTTATTTATATATAATATATATATAACTGAATCACTTTGCTGTATACATGAAACTAACACAACATTGTAAATGAACTCTACTCCAATAAAAAAAATAAAAATAAAATGAAGATAAACATATTCTAGCATTTCTGATCATCTTTTAATGTCAACTTTTTAAAAAATTACAAAAATGTAGAAATAAGTCTACTGAGGTGTAACTGACATTAATTATATTTAGTGGGTTGAAGTTCAAATTTATTTTTAGCTTATTTTTGATAGGGCCCAGGAGCTAATTATCTCTAATATTTATCTCTGGATTTAAGTCCTACCTTTGTAGTTAGCAAACTGTGCTACAGGAAGAATTTTTATCTGCTTGTAAAAATCTTTTCTCTCAATTACTTCTTTGTCAGCTACCCATTAAACTATTAAATATTGTTACCCAGTCAAGACTGTCAAGCTGTCTTTGTGAAGCTCATAGGATTATGGTGGTATACCTTTATAGACAGAGGATTTACTTCTGCAGGAGACAGAAAATGACAAGGTACAAGATTAGGTTAACCTCACAGTGGAAAGATGTAAATGGCTGTCAGCAGTGAAAAGAAATATTCTTGTCCCATCATAAAAACATCTATATCACTGAATTATTTCAAAGCAGTTACAAGGTCCTTCCTACCTGCCAGAGAACACTCAAAATTCACAAATTAAGCATAGCTAAGAGTGCATTTTAAAAAATGTGTCCCAAACGTGACTTTACTCAGTGGGGTTTACCTTACTTTTATCCGTTTACTGATTGTAATCCTGCTTCTAATAAAACTCTTTTGTGGTTTTTTTTTTTTTCATTCACAAAGTATTGCGAATGAACCAATAAATCTGCTATGTGCTACTTACTTTTCTAGGTGGTGGGGATAAAAAGAGGAAAAGATATGGTCTCCTCTATTTGGCTAGCAGAAAACAGTCCAACAAGACACTGTAAAATATTATACAAGGGTAGTGCAGAGTTGAGGGGCACCTGTTCTAAGTGGGAGAGATTGCCCATCTAGTCGTCTTACGTAAAGTTGATCACTGCTGCTTGGGCAGAACCAAAACTTCTATCACAATTCCTATTGGAAAATTTAGTAAAATACTCTGAAATGGCTGTCTGTATAAAATGTCACACTGCCTCCTTTTCTAGTTTTTAAGTTTCTTTAATCTATGGCATAGAAATAATCACATTCAAAAAGTCATAAACTTAAAGAACATGCGTCCAGTGTCATGTTCTCTATGGGGCTAACTCTCAATCCAATTCGAAAGAGGTTGAGCAGACTTGAAGGTGAAATCATGACTTCCTATATTTGCATTTGCGGTACCCATGGGTTGCCGAGTGAGGAGCGGATTCACTGTACATTGCGTAGGTGTTACAGAGGAAGTGTACTGGTGTCTCTTTCAGGCCAGGTCCAGTCAGGAAGCTACCTTGGAAGGTGGGGGCAGAAGAGAGATCACAGTGGCTTCTGGAGAACACAGAGGTACTGGAGACAGAACTCAGAGGAGCTAGAGGCAGCTTCAGGACCATGCCAGTGAAGAGAGAAGCTACTCCTAAGGAACTACATGCCAGGGATCTAGCAGAAAACTTTACAGGAAGAGAGAAATATAGTTGAAGGGGACGCACACTTAACCTTTGAGCAAATGAAAACAGGCTGAGAATTTATTGCAATCCAGTTATAAGGAAGTAGTGTTTCCAAGATTTCGCAGAGAGGAAGCTTTGTTTTTGTTTTCGTGTACTGCATAAAAACCAGAACCCTTGTATATTATTTACTGTTAGCATTTTTGGAGAGATCTGTCCAGCTTTCAGCGACTCTCTTAACTGCCCCCTCTCAATTCATGCACATGAGGTGGGGGGTGGGGGGCAGCTCCCCACCGCCATGTGGGTATAAAATAACTCTGCCCTCCGCCCATGGTTGCTTGGTTTAGGTGTGAGAATTTGACCCAAGTTGACCTAGTCCATTCACTGGAAATTTAGAATGGGAATTGAGAAACACATTCCTCTCATGTTGCTGGGCCGGTTAACTCAAGCTGGGTAGCTGTGGACAGCCATATTCTGCATTGTAGGCGGGCAGCAGAGGAAGATGCTCTGTGGAGAGAGGGGAGAAGGAATCAGTGGTCAGAGTAGACACCTGGGAAAGAGAGGGTCCTGTCTGAGTTTCAAGCAGTTTTCCAGCTTCTGGAGCAAGCTTTTCTTGAGGCCAGGCTGTATGTCTGTCCCATGTTAGGTAGTCCTGCGCATTTATCAAAATGTCCTCTCTTTTGCTTAATTTAGCCTTGTGCTGCAAAGGAGCTGAAATATGTGGCTTTCATAACTGACTGAAATGTACAGTACACCATATATTAGTTCTTATTCCAAAGGTTTCAATGTGAATGTGGTATAAACTACTACAGTTCTTCTGGTATTGGTATGGCTACATCACTATGTGCCTTGTGACAAGTTGAGATCTCCTTTCTCTCTCTTTCTTTTTTTAAAAAAATTTACTTTTCTCTCTTTACCACGGAAAGGTTACTTAGCCCTCACTTAGTTGTTTATCATTTATATGTTACTTTCTCTTCAGTTGTTCTAAGATGATTAAAAACTTGTTCCTTTTGGCACTAATGCAGTCACGAACACAAACAAATTTGGTCTCTGGTCACCCAGGTGATTCCAGATATGCTTATATTAATTTTAAAAGAGTAACTTGTAAATTCTCTTGGAGAAATAGCATACATTCTTTGAGAGAAGCACTGACTAATAGATTGTGTGGTGAAAAGAATATCAGTGCCCATATAAGCCCTTCAATATGTCCTCGAACAAGGACTTTCCTCAGCATTGCTTTTTGATCACAATAATACCAGGTTGTGACAACCGGCAAAATCAGAGTTATCAATGCTCTTGGCCTCC
This sequence comes from Hippopotamus amphibius kiboko, assembly GCF_030028045.1. Taxonomy (NCBI): domain Eukaryota; kingdom Metazoa; phylum Chordata; class Mammalia; order Artiodactyla; family Hippopotamidae; genus Hippopotamus; species Hippopotamus amphibius. The sequence continues at coordinate 137,867,655 of NC_080188.1, read as the reverse complement.
AGACCCCCATCGCTCCCAGGCTGACTTCTGCACCTATGACTTTGTCCTTTACAGACCTCTTATCTGTAAAGGGGGAAAACCGAATATCAGATACTCCACCACCATTTTGAGCTAGGATCTCCAGAAGTTACTCATGTTGAGCCAGTCAAGTCCTGGCAGGGAGTCTCAGCCCAAGTCCCATTTGGTCAGCCTCTAGCTCCTGACTTCAGTTTGTTCATACAGAAAAATGAGACCAAGAATAGCTGGTAAGCATTAATCAGCATTCCTTGCAAATTATGTAACATTTATTGAAATAAAGTCCATATAATCAGCTGTCACTAGTAAGGGTTTTATTGGAAATACCCACAGGGATATTTGCCTTGCCTGGTGCATTGCTTTAGTCCTGCTATTGCGTTGGGTCATCCACTAGGGCTTCCTTAGAGATCTGCCTTTGCATCGAACTAAACACAATGGAAAAGGCAGAAGTTCATAATCTGGAGAATGTGTTTGTAACATTCCATCATCTCAGAAAGTTCCAAGTCTGCACTCTTTTGCTCCAGTTTTTGTCCATATGTTTTGTTGTTATGCATCTGCCCTAGATTTGTCTTGAAAGATCAAATTAAGTGACATTAATAAGGTGCGTTTCATAATCTTAATTTTGAAAATACAGGTACAAATGTCACTTTATAATCTTGTAAAACTGCCTCTGTGAGTCAAAGTCCTACCAATTAGGTGAAAGTGGTGTGCTCATCTTAGCAATGGAAAAAAGTTTCCAGACATTCCACAACAATGCTTCTACCATCCACCTGTTGTCTCCCTAGTTTTCTCTTTTCAACTTTCTTTCCAATTTGGAACAAATTCTTCAGTTTCACAATTCACAGACACCCCCATTCTGTAAAAAGGGAAAAGGCTTTTATCCAAATTACTTGAATGTGACAATTCATATTCAGCAGGCCTACATAGAGAGTTTTTCAGATACTTTAAGTCAAATATTTATACACTGGTTTATACTATTTATATATTTGTTTTCAACTTTGAAAAGGTCTGTATGGCTGTCCATCTTTGTCTAAGAAGACTCCGGATAGCTATATTTTATGAGGTTTTGCTTTTTTTCTCTTTTTTTGGATGAGGGGAGGAGTGAATAAAATAAAACTTCGCTAGAAAGCTAAGGTGGAAAATAACTAAGGGAATTTTGAAGGCTGCCCTGATGAGAGGGCATAAAAGGCAACCACAGAGGTGGGCTGGGAGCTATAAATAATGGCCAAGGAGTAAGTACAGTGGTAAGGACTGGTAAGTGGGAAACAAATGGGGATGGAGAGGTTAGGGTGACAGCCTAGTGAGTTGGCCCACTTAAAGAGATAATCAGGAAGTCTCCTCTTCCTTAGGCTTTGTATCAGAGGTGCAGCAGAGCCCCAGGTTCCTCGAAAAGCCCTGACTTATTAAGGGAGGAGGCAGCGGTTAGTCTCCCATGACTCTTCTTTCAGTTCATACTGTCCCATTGCACTAAGTGACAGAATGGATTGCATCCCATGGGAATTCAGTACTTCTTGTGTCATGTGTTGAGGTCACCTCTTCAAGTTTTCAAAGCTGGGGTACAGAGAAGCAGGGCAGGGTATAGCAGAGAGTGAATGGATAGTGGAGTAGATCGACATGAAAGCTGAGGTTAGGTTGAGGTAGAATTTCCACAGGATTAGGACGGTTCCAGGTGTCTTTTGTTATTAGTAAGGGACTTGCCTGTTTAAGGAGGAGAGCCAGATGATGTTTCCTGTTCAGATGTTCTTTATTTCGTTCGTTCTTTCTTTCCCTTTCTTTCTCCTTCCTTCCTTCCTTCCTTCCTTCCTTCCTTCCTTCCTTCCTTCCTTCCTTCCTTCCTTCCTTCCTTCCTTCCTTCCTTTCTTTTTAAAGAATTTTTATTGAGATACAGTTAACAGACAATAAACTGCATATATTCAGAGTGTACAATTTGGTATCCCAATCTCCCAATTCATTCCCTCCCAACCCTTACCGCTTTTCCCACATGGTGTCCATATGTTTGTTCTCTACATTTGTGTCTCTGTTTCTGCCTTGCAAACCAGTTGATTTGTACCATTTTTCTATAGTCCACATATATGTGTTAATATACGATATTTGTTTTTCTCTTTCTGACTCACTTCACTCCGTATGACAGTCTCTAGGTCCATCCATGTCTCTACAAATGTCCCAATTTCATTGCTTTATACAGCTGAGTAATATTCCATTGTATATATGCACCACATCTTTTTTATCCATGCATCTGTTGATGGACATTTAGGTTGCTTCCATTTCCTGGCTATTGTAAATAGTGCTGCCGTGAACATTGGGGTGCATGTGTCTTTTTGAATTATGGTGTTCTCTGGGTATATGCCCAGCAGTGGGATTGCTGGGTCCTATGGTAACTCTATTTTTAGTCTTGCAAGGAACCTCCGTACTGTTCTCCATAGTGGCTGTATCGATTTACATTCCCACCAACAGTGCAAGAGGGTTCTCTTTTCTCCGCACCCTCTCCAGCATTTACTGTTTGTCGATTTTCTGATGATGCCCATTCTTACCAGTGTGAGGTGATACGTCATTGTAGTTTTGATTTGCATTTCTCTAATAGTGAGTGATGTTGAGCAGCTTTTTATGTGCCTCTTGGCCATCCATATGTCTTCTTTGGAGAAATGCCTATTTAGGTATTCTGCCCATTTTTTGATTGGGTTTTTTGTTTTTGTGATAGTGAGCTGGATGAATTGTTTATATATTTTGGAGATTAATCCTTTGTCTGTTGATTTGTTTGCAAATATTGTCTCCCATTTTGAGGGTTGTCTTTTTGTCTTGCTTATAGTTTCCTTTGCTGCGCAGAAGCTTTGAAGTTTCATTAGGTCCCACTTATTTGTTTTTGTTTTTATTTCCATTACTCTAGGGGGTGGGTCAAAAAAGATCTTGCTGTTACTTATGTCAAAGAGTGTTCTCCCTATGTTTTCCTCTAGGAGTTTTATAGTGTCTGGCCTTACATTTAGGTCTTTAATCCATTTTGACTTTATTTTTGTGTGTGGTATTAAGGAGTGTTCTCATTTCATTCTTTTACATGTAGCTGTCCAGTTTTCCCAGCACCACTTATTGAAGAGGCTGCCCTTTCTCCATTGTATAGCCTTGGCTCCTTTGTCATAGATTAGTTGACCATAGTTTATCTCTGGGCTTTCTATCCTGTTCCACTGATGTATATTTCTGTGTTTGTGCCAATACCATACTGTCTTGATCACTGTAGCCTTGTAGTATAGCCCGAAGTCAGGGAGCCTGATTCCACCAACTCTGTCTTTCCTTCACAACATTGCTTTGGTATTCGGGGTCTTTTGCGTTTCCATACAAATCGTAAGATTTCTTGCTCTAGTTCTGTGAAAAATGCCATTGGTAATCTGATAGGGATTGCATTGAATCTGTAGATTGCTTTGGGTAGTATAGTCATTTTCACAATGTTGATTCTTCCAATCCAAGAACATGGTATGTCCCTCCATCTGTTTGTGTCTTCTTTGATTTCTTTCATTAGTGTCTTATAGTTTTCTGAGTACAGGTCTTTTACCTCCTTGGTTAGGTTTATTCCTAGGTATTTTATTCTTTTTGTTGCAATGGTGAATGGGATTGTTTCCTTAATTTCTCTTTCTGATCTTTCATTGTTAGTGTATAGAAATGCAAGAGATTTCTGTGTGTTAATTTTGTATCCTGAAACTTTACCGAATTCATTGATTAGCTCAAGTAGTTTTCTGGTGACATCTTTAGGATTTTCTATGTATAGAATCATGTCATCTGCGAACAGTGACAGTTTGACTTCTTTTCCAATTTGGATTCCTTTTATATCTTTTTCTTCTCTGATTGCTGTGGCAAGGACTTCCAATACTATGTTGAATGGTAGTGGCGAGAGTGGACATCCTTGTCTTTTTCCTGATCTTAGAGGAAATGCTTTCAGTTTTTCACCATTGAGAATGAAGTTTGCTGTGGGTTTGTCGTATATGGCCTTTATTATGTTGAGGTAGGTTCCCTCTATGCCCACATTCTGGAGAGTTTTTATCATAAATGGGTGTTGAATTTTATCAAAATCTTTTTCTGCATCTATTGAGATGATCATGTGGTTTTTATCCTTCACTTTATTAATATGGTGTATCACATTGATTGATTTGCATATATTGAAGAATCCTTGCATTCCAGGGATAAACCCCAGTTGATCATGGTGTTTGATCCTTTTAATATGTTGTTGGATTCTGTTGGCTAGTATTTTGTTGAGGATTTTTGTATCTAAATGCATCAGTTATATTGGTCTGTAATTTTCTTTTTTTGTAGTATCTTTGTCTGGTTTTGGTATCAGGGTGACGGTGACCTTATAAAATGAGTTTGGGAGTGTTCCTTCCTCTGCAATGTTTTGGAAGAGTTTGAAAAGGATGGGTGTTAGTGCTTCTCTAAATATTTCATAAAATTCACCTGTGAATCCATCTGGTCCTGGACTTTTGTTTGCTGGGAGATTTTTAATCACAGTTTCAAGTTCAGTGCTTGTGATTGGTTTCTTCATATTTTCTATGTCTTCCTGATTCAGTCTTGGAAGGTTATACCTTTCTAAGAATCTGTCCTTTTCATCCAGGTTGTCCATTTTATTGGCATATAGTTGCTGTAGTAGTATCTTACGGTAATTTTTTTCCTGCAGTGTCTGTTGTAACTGCTTCTGTTTCATTTCTAGTTTTATTGATTTGAGTCCTCTCCCTCTTTTTCTTGATGAGCCTTGCTAGAGGTTTATCAATTTTATTTATCTTCTCAAAGAACCAGCTTTTAGCTTTATTGATTTTTGCTATTGTTTTCTTGGTTTCTATTTCATTTATTTCTGCTCTGATCTTTATGATTTCTCTCCGTCTACTAACTTTGGGTTTTGTTTGCTCTTCTTTCTCTAGTTTCTTTAGGTGTAAGGTTAGATTGTTTATTTGGGATTTTTCTTGTTTCTTGAGGTAGGATTGTATGGCTATAAACTTCCCTCTTAGAACTGCCTTTGCTGCATCCCACGAGTTTTGGATCATTGTGTTTTCATTGTCATTTTTCTCTAGATATTTTTTGATTTCCTCTTTGATTTTTTCAGTGATCTCTTGGTTATTTAGTAACATATTGTTTAGCCTCCATGTGTTTGTGTTTTTTACAGTTTTTTTCCTGTAATTGATTTCTAATCTTATAGTGTTGTTGTCAGAGAAGATGCTTGATACGATTTCAATTTTCTTGAATTTACCAAGGCTTGATTTATGACCCAAAATGTGATCTATCCTGGAGAAGTTTCCATGTGCACTTGAGAAGAACATGTAATCTGCTGTTTTTGGATATAATGTCCTATAGATATCTATTAAATCAAGCTGATTTATTGTGTCATTTAAAGCTTGTGTTTCCTTGTTAATTTTCTGTGTGAATGATCTGTCCATTGGTGTAAGTAGGGTGTTAATGTCCCCCACTATGATTGTGTTACTGTCGATTTCCTCTTTCATAGCTGTTAACATTTGCCTTATGTATTGAGGTGCTCCTACATTGGATGCATGTATATTTATAATTGTTACCTCTTCTTCTTGGATTGATCCCTTGATCTTTATGTGGTGTCCTTTCTTGTCTCTTGTAACATTTTTTATTTTAAAGACTATTTTATCTGATATAAGTATTGCTACTCCAGCTTTATTTTGACTTCCACTTGCATGGAATATCCTTTTCCATCCCCTCACTTTCAGTCTGTATGTGTCCCTAGGTCTGAAGTGGGTCTTTTGTAGACAACATATATATGAGTCTTGTTTTTGTATCCATTCAGTCAGTCTGTGTCTTTTGGTTGGTGCATTTAGTCCATTTACATTCAAGGGAATTATCGACATGTATGTTCCTATTACCATTTTCTTAATTGTTTTGTTGTTTTTGTAGTTCCTTTTCTTCTTTTATGTTTCCTGCTTAGATAAGTTCCCTTAGCATTTGTTGTAGGGCTGGTTTGGTGGTACTGAATTCTCTTAGCTGTTGCTTGTCTGTAAAGCTTTTGATTTCTCCATCAAATCTGAATGAGATCCTTGCTGGGTAGAGTATTCTTGGTTGCAGCTTCTTCCCTTTCATCACTTTAACTATATCCTGCCACTCCCTTCTGGCTTGCAGAGTTTCTGCTGAGAAATCAGCTGTTAACCTTATGGGAGTTCCCTTGTATGTTATTTGTCGTTTTTCCCTTCTTGCTTTTAATACATTTTCTCTGTCTTTAATTTTTGTCAATTTGACTACTATATGTCTTGGTGTGTTTCTCCATGGGTTTATCCTGCCTGGGACTCTCTGCACTTCCTGGACTTGGGGAGCTATTTCCTTTCCCATGTTAGGGAAGTTTTCAACTGTAATCTCCTCCAATATTTTCTTGGGTCCTTTCTCTCTCTTTTCTCCTTCTGGGACCCCTATAATGCAAATGTTGATGCATTTAACATTGCCCCAGAGGTCTCTTAGGCTGTCTCAGTTCTTTTCATTCTTTTTTCTTTATTCTTTTCTGCATCAGTGATTATCACCATGCTGTCTTCCCGGTCACTTATTCGCCCTTCTGCCTCAGTTAATCTGCTTTTGGTTCCTTCTAGTGTATTTTTCATTTCAGTTTTTGTGTTGCATATCTCTGTTTATTTGCTCTTTAATTTTTCTAGGTCTTTGGTAAACTTTTCTTGCAACTTTTCGATCTTTGCATCCAGTCTTTTTTCAAAGTCATGGATCATCTTCACTATCATTATTCTGAATTCTTTTTCTGGAAGAGTGCCTATCTCCTCTTCATTTAGTTGTTTTTCTGGTGTTTTATCTTGTCCCTTCATCTGGTACAAAGTCTTTTGCCTTTTTGTTTTCTCTTTCTGTGGCTGTGGTTTTCAGTTCCACAAGATGAAATACTGCTGATACTGCTTGATTCTGCTGTCTGCCCTCTGTGGAGGAAGCTATCTGGGAGGCTTGTGCATGCTTCCTGATGGGAGGGACTGATGGTGGGTTGGGCTGGGTGGGTGGAGCTCAGTAAAACTTTAATCTGCTTGTCTGCCAATGGGTGGGGCTGTGTTCCCACCTTGTTGGTTGTTTGGCCTGAGGTGACCCAGCACTGGAGCTTGTAGGCTCTTTAGTGGGGCTAATGGCAGACTCTGGGAGGGCTCATGCCAATGAGAACTTCCCAGAACCCCTGCTGCCAGTGCCCCTGTCTCCTTGGTGAGCCACAGCTGTCCCCCACCTCTGCAGGCAACCCTCCAACACCAGCAGGTAGGTCTGGTTCAGTCTCCTATGGGGTCACTGCTCCTTCCCCCTGGGTCCTGGTGAGCACCCTTTTTTGTGTGCCCTCCAAGAGTGGAGTCTCTGTTTCCCCCAGTCCTGTGGAGGTTCTGTAATCAAATCCTGCTGGCTTTCAAAGTCTGATTCTCTGGGGATTTTTCCTCCCGTTGCTGGACTTCCAGGTTGGGAAACCTGACGTGGGGCTCAGGACCCTCACTTTAGTGGGTGGACTCCTGCAGTATAACTGTTCTCCAGCTTGTGAGTCACTCACTCAGCATTTACGAGATTGATTTTAATGCAATTGCGCCCCTCCTACCGTCTCACTGAGGCTTCTCCTTTGTCTCTGGATGTGGGGTGTCTTTTTTGGTGAGTTCCAGTGTCTTTCTGTCGATGATTATTCAGCAGTTAGTTGTAATTCCAGTGCTCTTGCCAGAGGGAGAGAGCACATGTCCTCCTACTCTGCCATCCTCTTCTTTTCTCTCAGATGTTCTTTCTTGATTCCCAATGTCATAGATAGTATATCTTGAATTACTTGTGTGTTGGAGTGGCTCATAGGCTTTCCAGGTAATGAATGATTGTGAAGATGAAGGTGAAATAGTAAAGGAGTGTTCTGGGTGAAGTGCAGTAATTGGCTAAGAGCAAACTGGTCAACATGAAAATGATCTTTGGATATATCATCAACACATTTTCCAGCCTTTAGGCATTTTAGTTACTTAAAGTCTTCATTTTCCGCTATTTTATAATTAATTAATAATTAGTTTTCAGTCAATTTGTTTCTGAAAACAGCCCTTTGTTTGGCCAACAGCCAGAACCAGAGCATTTTAGTTTTTAAAGATTTATTTTATTATTTATTATTATTTTTTAATTTAATTTTTGGCTGTGTTTTGTCTTTGTTGCTGCATATGGGCTTTTTCTAGTTGTGGCAAGGGGGGGCTTGTCTTCATTGCAGTGCACTGATTTCTCATTGTGGTGGCTTCTCTTGTTGCAGAGCATGGGCTCTAGGTGTGCAGGCTTCAGTAATTGTGGCACATGGGCTCAGTAGTTGTGGCTCATAGGCTTAGTTGCTCCGCCAGCATGTGGGATCTTCCCAGCCTAGGGATTGACCTGTGTCCCCTGCACTGGCAGGCAGATTCTTATCCACTGTGCCACCAGGGAAGCCCTAGTCAATTATTTTTATAAATTTTATAGATATATTGAAACAAACTAAATTCCAACAATTGGTGGGTTACTGAAATAAATCATGTAAGTTTTCAGCAAAGTAGCTGTGTTTCAATTTTTGCAGAAAAATGCATATTTATATACATCAAAAAGAATGAGAAAGACTAGGGAGAAGAATGGTGGTGGAGTAGAAGAATGTGGAGTGCATCTCTCTCCATAGGTGCATCAGGAATATATCAATAGATGCAACAATTCTCACAGAAAACCAGCTGAACACTAGCAGAAGACCTTGGACACTGGAAAGAACTATAAAGATCCCAGCAATGGGTTGGGAGGGAATGAATTGGGAGATTGGGATTGTCATAGATACATTACTAATAAGAAAAAAAATCAAATTGTACAGTTTAAATACATGCAGTTTATTGTATGTCAACTGTATCTCAATAAAAGTTCTTAAAAAAAATCCCAGCATAACTGGGTAGGATGAAGAAAAGAAAGGAGGAAGAGGAGGAGGAAAAAAAAAGGGATGGGACCTGCATCCAAGGGGGAGGGGACCTGAAGCAAAAGAGAAATTCCCAAATTCAGGGAAACCTCCCTTATCTGATGGGGAAACCCCCTCTCCAACAGGAAATTTGATTGGGTCTGAAAGGAGGCACTTAGGGCTGTCCAAAGAGCATGAAGTGGCCAATCCGTGACAGACAGGAAAGAGTGAAAAACACACAGATGGTCTGTAACACTGCCCTGCATATTCCGGACTGAGACGCATGTTCACAGGAGTGCAGGGGGTCTGGGTGCTGGAGGAGTGTGGGGGCTGGTGAACAGGCTCAGGGTAAGAACTGTCATTAGCTGTAGGGAGATGGACTGAAGGGATGGGAGATAAGAAATCCACAGTAGGGAATGCCTACTAGGGAAAACTGGGCTGCCATGGTAGCAGGGCACTTCTGCTGAGTCACACACAGAGGGAAGGAGCCACTATTGTGGCCTCTCTCTCAGAGCCCACAATACACAATAAAGGCAGCTGCCTCTAGGCCTGGCTATTGAGTGCCAGTTGACAAGTAATAGAAAAAGCCCCTTCAAGGGCTGGCCATAGTGTGCCTGCTGCTGAGAACCAAAAAAATGTCTGGCCAGAGTGGGCCATCCCTAGGGACCTTCCTCTTATACCCATGCCCACCAGCTTCCCTGTGCAATTGACGCCACCACTGGGACCCCCACGATCCAAGCAGGGCACTACTGCTGAGTCACATGCAGGGGGAGGAGCCACTATTGTACCCTTTCTTTCCCCACATGCAGATGAACAATAAAGGAAGCTCCCCTGGGTGCAGAGTAATACAAAAAGCCCCCTGAGGGCTGGCCTTCGTGCGTCTTAAGCCAGGCACCAATAAAGAACCATGCTAAGGCCAGATTTCCTACACCCACGGCCGCTGGCATCCCTGTGCATTTGGTGTCACTGCTGGGGCTCCTGCAATCCAAGCAGGGTACTACTGCTGAGTCACAGGCAGGGAGAGGAGCCACTATCATAACCTCTCTCTTCCCTCATGCCAGCACCTGCAGATGAGCAATAAAGGAAGCCCTCACTGAGGCAGACCCAAGAGCTCCAAGGCAGCATCAGGACCAGACTCCTGTGGTTGGATCACACACAGAGGCGGGGACAAAACCAAAGCTGAATGCCAGGGACAGGGTACTAAGGAAGAGACTCTAAAATCTTTCCATCAGCTATAAAAGCTGTAGACTAAATCCCCATGATCAGTTAGGTAGACCTTATGTCTTTGGAATAACTGAGTAGACAATGAATGTTCCCACAAATGAAAAATGTCTCCCTCTGGCAGCTGTGGACTTTGAGAGCAAACACACACAGGAATCAGGCCAGATCAGCGCCTAAGTGGAACCCATAGGCTCCACAGCAGGTCCAGAGTCCGATCTAGAGGCAGAGGAGGGCCTCTTGGGGAGGCAAAGGTGGCCTGTGGCTCAAGGTGTGTATAAGGACACTTACTGAGACCCCAAGGAAACAGAATTATTATTATTAATTCTATTGTTTTGATTCAGTCTGCTGGCAGTTCTGGCTTTTTTTTTTTTTAATTATGATTTTAGTCTTATGGGATCTTCATGTTTTAGAACATTTTTTAAATTCTTTTTTAGTTTTATTTTTATTATTATTCTTTTTATATATTTCTATTCCTAGTTGGCTTCTCTGTTGTGCTGAGTTCTTTCCCCCATCTTTTTTGTCTTCTTTATCTTTAATACATTTCTATTTTCTTTTCTTTTTCTTTTTATATTTCCATTTATACTATGCTTTTCTGTTGCTCTTTGTTTTATCCCTTTTTATTTTATTTTATCTTATTATATTTTTAATCTTTATTATCAGTCTGCTCTGTTTCCTTGCTTTATTCTTCAGTTGACACACTGCTTTGGTTTTTGTTTTCAGGTTTTGTCTTTATCTTAGTTCTAATTGTTTGATTTTGTTTTGTGGATCTTCAGTCTATCAGGTTGTTCTCTTACTCTTTGTTATATTTGGTCCTTATTTCTATTTTGTCCTTGTTATATTTGGTTCTTGTTTTTACAATTCGTCTGAGGTTTTGTTTGTCATTTTTTTTCCTTTTCTCTTTCTTTAAAAAATTTTTAATATATTTCCATTTCTATGTTGCTCATCTGTTGTTCTGTTTTCTTTCCCCTTTCTCTCTTTTTTCTTCTTCTTCTTCTTTTTAAATCATCCTTCTTGGTTTGTTTTGTTTCTTTTCATCAGTCTTCAGTTGGCAGTCTTTGGTTTTGTTGTTTTGGTTTTGAGTGTTTGTTGGTTTTCTTTTTAATTGTCTGATTTCATTCTGGGGTTCTTTTGTCTGGTTGTTCTAGTGCTTTATGTTTTATTGGGTTCTGCTTTTGTTTCTCTTGTGAGTGTATGTGTTTCCTTGTTTCAGTATTTGTTTGTTTGATTTAACTTTTTAACCATTAGTCTGGGGCTTGGTTAGTCTTTATTAATCCCCTTTATTGCCAGAACAAGCAACCTGTGGGGTCTTGATTCCTTGACCAGAAATTGGGCCTGAGGTTCAGGGGAGGGAGCACCAAGTCCAGGATGCTGGACGACTAGAGAATCCTTGGCCACAGAGACTATTAATTGTAGAGAGCTCTCACGGAGGCCTCTATCAGAGTCTAAGACCCAGTTTCACCTGACTGCCTGCAACTGCCAGTGCTGGATACCTCACACCAAACTACAAACAAGACAGGAACACAAACCCACCCATCAGCACACAGACTACCTAAAGTCATACTAAGCTCACAGATACCCCAAAACACGGCCATGCTCATCAGAGGGAAAAGACTCAGATCCACCCACCAGAACACAGGCACCTGTCCCTCCTATCAGGAAGCCTACTAAAGACACTGGTCCAACCCCACCACAAGGGGCAGAGAGGAGAAGCAAAAGGAATTACGACTAGGAAGCCTAGGGAAAGGAGATCTCAAATACTTTAAATCAGAAAAATGGAGAAAACAGAGAAACATCTTGCAGGCAAAGACGTAAGATAAAACCCCACAAGACCAAATAAATGAAGAACTAGGCAAATTGCCTGAAAAATAACTCAGAATAATAATAGTAAAGATGATCCAAAATCTCAAAAACAAAATAAATACAAGAAACATTTAACAAGGACCTAGAACTACTAAAGAGCAGACAAACAGTAATGAAAAACACAATAACTGAAATTAAAAACACTCTGGATTCATCAGCAGAATACATGAGGCAGAAGAATGAGTAAATGAGCTGGAAGACAGAATGGGGGAAATAACTGCCACAGAACAGGGAAAAGAAAAAAGAATAAAAAGAATGGAGGACAGTCAGAGACATTGGTGACAGCATTAAGTGCACCAACATTCAAATCATAGGTGTTCCAGAAGAAGAAGAAAAAAAGAAAGGGTCTAAGAAAGTATTTGAAGAGATTATAGTTGAAAAGGTCCCCCAAATAGGAAAGGAAATAGTCCATCAAGTCCAAGAAGTGCAGAGAGTCCCATACAGAATAAAACCAAGAAGAAACACATTGAGGCACATATTAATCAAACTAACAAAAATTAAACACAAAGAAAAAATATTAAAAGTAGCAAGAGAAAAGAAATAACATATAAGGGAAGCCCCAAAAGGATAGCAGCTGATTTTTGCACAGAAACTCTGCAGGCCAGAAGGGAGTGGCAGGATATACTTGAAGTCTTGAAAGAAAAAGGCCTGCAGCCAAGAATACTCTACCCAGCAAGAATCTCATCCAGATTCGACAGAGAAATCAAAAGCTTTACAGACAAGCAAAAGTTAAGAGAATTCAGCACCACCAAACCAGCCTTACAACAATTACTAAAGGAACTTCTCTAGGCAGGAAACACAAGAGAAGGAAAAGACGTACAATGACAACCCCAAAACAATAAAGAAAATGGTAATAGGAACATACATGTCAACAATTGCCTTAAATGTAAATGGATTAAATGCTCCAACCAAAAGACACAGACTGACTGAATGGATACAAAAACAAGACCCATATATATGCTGTCTACAAGAGACCCACTTCAGACCTAGGGACACATACAGACAAAGTGAGGGGATGGAAAAAGATATTCCATGCAAGTGGAAGTCAAAATAAAGCTGGAATAGCAATACTCATATCAGACAAATTGGATTTTAAAATAAAGACTATTACAAGAGACAAGGAAGGACACTACATAATGATTAAGGGATCGATCCAAGAAAAGATATAATGATTGTAAATATCTATGCCCCCAACATAGGAGCACCTCAATACATAAGGCAAATGCTAACAACCATAATAGGGGATATCAACAGTAACACAATAATAGTAGGAGACTTTAACACCCCACTTACACCAATGGACAGACCATCCAAACAGAAAATAAATAAGGAAACACAAGCTTTAAATGACACACTAGACCAGATGGACTTTATTGATGTTAATAGGACATGCCATCCCAAAGCTACAGAATACACTTTCCTCTCTAATGCACACAGAACATTCTCCAGGACAGGTCACATCTTGTGTCACAAATTTAGCCTTGGTAAATTTAAGAAAATTGAAATCATATCAAGCATCTTTTCCAACAACAATGCCATGAGACTAGATATCCACTACAGGAAAAAAAGTGTAAAAAATACAAACACATGGAGGCTAAAAACTATCAAACAACCAAAAGATCACTGAAGAAATCAAAGAAGAAATAAAAAATACCTAGAAACAAATGACAATGAAAACACAATGACCCAAAATGTATGGGATACAGCAAAAACAGTTTTAAGAGGGAAATTTATAGCAATACAATGCTACCTCAAGAAATAAGAAAAATCTCGAATAAACAACCTAACCTTACACCTAAAACAATTTGAGAATGAAGAACAAAAAAATGCCAAAGTGAGGAGAAGGAAAGAAATCATAAAGATCAGATCAGAAATATACAAAAAAGAAATGAAGGAAACAATAGCAAATGTCAATAAAACTAAAATCTGGTTCTTTGAGAAGATAAACAAAATTGATAAACCATTAGCCAGAATCATCAGGAAAAAAAGGGAGAAGACACAAATCAACAGAATTAGAAATGAAAAAGGAGAAGTAACAAGTGACACCACAGAAATACAAAAGATCATGAGAGACTACTACAAACAACTATATGCCAATAAATTGAACATGGCAGAAAAAGATAAATTCTTAGAAAAGTACAATCCTCCAAGACTGAACCAGGAAGAAATAGATAATATGAACAGACTAATCACAAGCATAGAAATTGAGACTGTAATTAAAAATCTTCCAACAAACAAAGTTCAGATAGCTTCACAGGCGAATTCTATCAAACATTTAGAGAAGAGCTAACACCCATCCTTCTCAAACTCTTCCAAAATATAGCAGAAGGAGGAACACTCCCAAAATCATTCTACAAGGCCACCATCACCCTGATACCAAAACCAGGCAAAGATGTCACAAAAAAAGAAAATTACAGGCCAATATCACTGACGAATATAGATGCAAAAATCCTCACAAAATACTAGCAAACAGAATCCAACAGCACATTAAAAAGATCATACACCATGATCAAGTGGAGTTTATCCCAATGCAAGGATTGTTCCATATGTGCAAATCAATCAATGTGATACATCATGTTAACAGATTGAAGGATAAAAATCATATGATAATCCCTATAGATGCAGAAAAAGCTTTTGACAAAATTCAGCACTCACTTATAATAAAAACTCTCAAGAAAGTGGACATAGAAGGAAACTACCTCAGCATAATAAAAGCCATATATGACAAACCAACAGTCAACACCATTCTCAATGGTGAAAAACTGAAAGAATTCCCTCTAAGAACAGGAACAAGACAAGGGTGCCCACTCTCACCACTATTATTCAACATAGTTTTGAAGTTTTAGCAACAGCAATCAGAGAAGAAAATGAAATAAAAGGAATCCAAATTGGAAAAGAAAAAGTAAAATTGTCACTCTTTGCAGATGGCATGATATTATACACAGAAAATCCTAAGATGCTACCAGAAAACTACTAGTGCTAATTAATGAATTTAGTAAAGTAGCAGGATACACAATTAATGCAAAGAAATCTCTTGCATTCCTATACACTAACAATGAAAAATCAGAAAGAGAAATTAAGGAAACACTCCCATTGTAACGAAAAGAATAAAATACCTAGGAATAAACCTACCTATGGAGGCAAAAGACCTGTATGCAGAACAGACGGACAGACATACCATGTTCTTGGATTGGAAGAATCAACATTAGGAAAATGACTATATTACTCAAAGCAATCTACAGATTCAATGCAATCCCTAACAAATTACCAATGGCATTTTTTTCACAGAACTGGGACAAGAAATTTTACGCTTTGTATGGAAACACAAAAGACCCCAAATAGCCAAAGCAATCTTGAGAAGGAAAGATGGAGCTGGAGGAATCAGGCTCCCTGACTTCAGACTATACCACAAGGCTACAGTGATCAAGACAGTATGGTACTGGCACAAAAACAGAAATTTAGATCAATGGAACAGAATAGAGAGTCCAGGGATAAACCCATGCACATTCAGTCACTTTATCTTTGACAAAGGAGGAGAGAATATACAATGGAGAGAAGACAGCCTCTTCAATAAATGGTGCTGGGAAAATTGGACAGCTACATGTAAAAGAATGAAATTAAAACACTTCCTAACATCATACACAAAAATAAACTCAAAATGGGTTAAAGATCTTAATGTAAGACCAGACAGTATAAAACTCAGTGGAAAACATAGGCAGAACACTCTATGACATAAATCAAAGCAAGATCCTTTTTGACTCATCTCCTAGAATAATGGAAAGAAAAACAAAAATAAACAAATGGTACCTAATGAAACTTAAAAGCTTTTGCACACCAAAAGAAACCATAAAGAAGACAAGAAGACAACTCTCAGAATGGGAGATAATATTTGGCAATGAAGCAACTGACAAAGGATTAATCTCCAAAGTATACAAGCAGCACATGAAGCTCAATATCGAAAAAACAAACAACCTAATCAAAAAATGGGCAGAAGACCCAAATAGACATTTCTCCAAAGAAGACATCAGATGGCTGACAAACATGAAAAGATGCTCAACATCACTTACCATTAGAGAAATGCAAATGAAAGCCACAATGAGGTATCACCTCACATCGGTCAGAGTGGCCATCATCAAAAAACCTAGAAACAGAACAGACCAATCACAAGTATGGAAATTGAGGCAGTGATTAAAAATCTCCCAACACACAAAAGCCCAGGACCAGATGGGTTCACGGGCGAATTCTATCAAACATTTCAAGAAGAGTTAACACCTATCCTTCTCAAACTCTTCCAAAATATTGCAGGAGGCAGAACACTCCCAAACTCATTCTACGAGGCTACCATCACCCTGATCCCAAAACCAGGCAAAGATGTCACAAAAAAAGAAAACTACAGACCAATATCACTGATGAATATAGATACAAAAATCCTCAACAAAATACTAGCTAACAGACTCCAACAGCACATTAAAAAAATCATACACCATGATCAAGTGGGGTTTATCCCTGGGATGCAAGGATTCTTCAATATATGCAAATCAACCAACGTGATACATCATATCAACAAATTGAAGGATAAAAACCATATGATCATTTCAATAGATGCAGAAAAAGCTTTTGACAAAGTTCAACATCCATTTATGATAAAAGCTCTCCAGAAAATGGGCATAGAAGGAAATTACCTCAACATAATAAAAGCCATATATGCAAAACCAAAAGCCAACATCGTTCTCAATGGGGAAAAACTGGAAGAATTCCCTCTAAGAACAGGAACAAGACAAGGGTGTCCACTCTCACCACTGTTATTCAACATAGTTTTGGAAGTTTTAGCCACAGCAATCAGAGAAGAAAAAGAAAAAAAAGGAATCCAAATTGGAAAAGAAGAAGTAAAATTGTCACTCTTTGCAGATGGCATGATATTATACATAGAAAACCCTAAAGACTCTACCAGAAAACTGCTAGCACTAATTGATGAGTTTAGTAAAGTAGCAGGATACAAAATTAATGCACAGAAATCTCTTGCATTCCTATACACTAACAACGGAAGAGCAGAAAGAGAAATTAAGGAAACTCTCCCATTCACCATTGCAACAAAAAGAATAAAATACCTAGGAATAAACCTGCCTAAGGAGGCAACAGATCTGTATGCAGAAAACTTTAAGACATTGATGAAAGAAATCAAAGATGACACAAACAGATGGAGGGATATACCATGTTCCTGGATTGGAAGAATCAACATCATGAAAATGACTGTACTACCCAAAGCAATTTACAGATTCAAGGCAATCCCGATCAAATTACCAATGGCATTTTTCACAGAACTAGAGCAAGAAATCTTACGATTTGTATGGAAACGCAAAAGACTCCGAATAGCCAAAGCAATCTTGAGAAGGAAAGATGGAGTTGGTGGAATCAGGCTTCCTGACTTCAAACTATACTACAAGGCCATAGTGATCAAGACAGTATGGTACTGGCACAAAAATAGAAAGGAAGATCAATGGAACAGAATAGAGAACTCAGAAGTAAGCCCAAACACATATGGGCACCTTATCTTTGACAAAGGAGGCACGAGTATACAATGGAAAAAAGACAGCCTCTTCAATAAGTGGTGCTGGAAAAATTGGACAGCAACGTGTAAAAGAATGAAATCGGTACACTTCCTAACACCATACACAAGAATAAACTCCAAATGGATTAAGGACCTACATGTAAGGCCAGACGCTATAAAACTCCTAGAGGAAAACATAGGCAGAACACTCTATGACATCCATCAAAGCAAGATCCTTTTGACCCACCTCCTAGAATCATGGAAATAAAATCAAGAATAAATGAATGGGACCTCATGAAACTTAAAAGCTTTTGCACAGTGAAAGAAACCATAAAAAAGACAAGAAGGCAACCCTCAGAATGGGAAAAAATAATTGCCTATGAAACAACGGACAAAGGATTAACCTCCAAAATATACAAGCAGCTCATGAAGCTTAATACCAAAAAAGCAAATAACCCAATCCACAAATGGGCAGAAGACCTAAATAGACATTTCTCCAAAGAAGACATACAGATGGCCAACCAACACATGAAAAGATGCTCAACATCACTAATCATCAGAGAAATGCAAGTCAAAGCCACAATGAGGTATCACCTCACACCAATCAGAATGGCCATCATCACAAAATCTAGAAACAACAAATGTTGGAGAGGGTGTGGAGAAAATGGAACGCTCCTGCACTGTTGGTGGGACTGTAAGTTGGTACAGCCACTATGGGAAACAATTTGGAGGTTCCTTAAAAAGCTACAAATAGAACTACCATATGATCCAGTAATCCCACTCCTGGGCATATACCCAAAGAAAACCATAATCCCAAAAGAAACTTGTACCATAATGTTTATTGCAGCACTCTTTACAATAGCCAGGACATGGAAGCAACCTAAATGCCCATCAACAAATGAATGGGTACAGAAGATGTGGCATATATATACAATGGAATATTACTCAGCTATAAAAAGGGATGAGATGGAGCTATATGTAATGAGGTGGATAGAACTACAGTCTGTCATACAGAGTGAAGTAAGTCAGAAAGAGAAGGACAAATATTGTATGCTAACTCACATATACGGAATCTAAAGATGGTACTGATGAACTCAGTGACAAGAACAAGGATGCAGATACAGAGAATGGACTGGAGAACTCGGGGTATGGGAGGGGGCGGGGGGTGAAGGGGAAACTGAGACGAAGTGAGAGAGTAGCACAGACATATATATACTACCAACTGTAAAATAGTCAGTGGGAAGTTGTTGTATAACAAAGGGAGTCCAACTCGAGGATGGAAGATGCCTTAGAGGACTGGGGTGGGGAGGGTGGGGGGGACTCGAGGTGGGGGTAGTCAAGGAAGGGAGGGAATACGGGGATATGTGTATAAAAACAGATGATTGAACCTGGTGTACCCCCCCCCCCAAAAAAAATACACCGACTATATAAAACTAAAATTCAATGTAAAAAAAAAAACAAAAAACAGATGATTGAACCTGGTGTACCCCCCAAAAAATAATTAAAAATAAAATCTAGAAACAATAAAGGCTGCAAGAGGAGTGGAGAAAAGGGAACCCTCTTGCACTGTTGGTAGAAATGTAAGTTGGTACAGCCACTATAGAGAACAGTATGGAGGTTCCTTAAAATACTAAAAATAGAACTGACATATGACCTAACAATCCCTCTACTGGACATATACCCAGAGAAAACCATAATCCCAAAAGAAATATATACCACAATGTTTATTGCAGCATTATTTACAATAGCCAGGACATGGAAGCAACTTAAATGCCCATCAACAGATGAATGGAAAAAGAAGATGTGGCACATATATACAATGGAATATTACTCAGCCATAGAAAGGGATGAAATTGAGTTATTTGTAGAGACATGGATGGACCTAGAGTCTGTCATACAGAGTGAAGTAAGCCAGAAAGAGGAAAACAAATACCATATGCTAATGCATACATATGGAACCTAAAAAAATGGTACTGATGAACCCAGATGCAGGGCAAGAATAAAGATGCAGAGGTAGTGAATGGATTTGTGGACATGGATGGGGGTGGTGCAGGGAAGGGCAAGCTGGAATGAGGTGAGAGAGTAGCATTGACATATATACACTACCAAATATAAAATATAGCTAATGGGAAGATGTTACATGACACAGGGAGATCAACTTGATGATTGGTGAAGACCTAGAGGGGTGGGATTGGGAGGGTGGGAGGGAGACTCAAGACTCAAGAAGGAGGGGATATCGGGACGTATGTATAAATACAGCGGATTCACTGTTATACAGCAGAAACTGGCACAACAGTGTAAAGCTATAATACTCCAATAAAATAAAATTAAATTAAAATAAAAAAAGAAAGACTAGATGCCAAGTTGCTCACAATAGTTGTCTCTCTCACTTCATTCAAGTCTCTGCTGCAACGTTCTTCCTCAGAGAGTCCTTCGCGGACCATTCTATATAGCAAATTTTTATTTTTCTTCCTGGTCCTTTTCCCCTTCTTGGCATTATGCTTATCTATCTGTTTAGTATCTGTCTCCCTCTGGACTATGTAGCTCCACATTACAATGGGTCTTTGTTTTTCTTATTTTCTGCTGTATCCCTTGTGCCTAGGACAGTGCCTGGAATGTTCATTGTACTGATGACTGAATATGAATGAATGAATGAAATTGCATAAATGGAAAATTCTTCTAGCACAGTGTTAGAACAATGGTGCTTCCTTTGTGTTCAGAGTAGAATCATGCTTCAACTGGCTTTGTCTGCTAATTAAACAGGATGCTTAAGCCAGCTAAGGGAAGGATTTCCTGAGAATTTAAGGACCAGTCATGCTTTGAATTGTATCCAGATAGGGCACCAAGCTATGAGTCACCCACTGTGATACTCACTTGAATTCCAATAAGCCAGGGAAACTGGGACCTTTGATCCCTGTTGTGGATGTGTCATTGCAGGAGAGTGAAGTTGTCTTATGGTGTACAGTACAAGGCAGCTGGTGCCCCCACCTCCTGCAGCACTGAAGTTGCTTATTTACTAATTGGCTAGGATTTCCTTCAAGGCTTTGGAAACAGTGACAGTGCCACTGTATGATTTAAACCATAGGATCTACTTTGGGTGTTCCTGGTTCTTAACCTACTCATTACGGTGCCTTAGGCCAGCCAACTCTACATATCTGTTTCATCATTTCATACATGAAGGGCTACTAATGCTTCTTGGCATCTAAAGGACATTATATAAAGTAATTAGTTCATGTTTCAAATTGTTTTACATATACAAGTGTCATTATTTTGAAATAGACTCCTTCAAAGAGTCAAAGAAAACTACGTGTCAAAAATATTAAGCTTATAACATGTCTTCTTACTCATTTACTCCCCTAGAGAATGGGCCTGCACAGTGGGGGTCACCTAGTCAGAAGTGTTTGTTGAGCCGTCACTGGATGCAGTTTCTTGTTGGGTGTTATCTGATAAGAGAGAGAGGGTCGAGGCTCTTTCATGCCCTACAGAAGGATCCGTTTGTTTGAAGGAGTCTCTCTGAAGCAGACTGAATTAACCATCCTCAGCAATGCATACTTCTGATTATGTGTACTTGTTCATAGCTTCCTAATGGATCTGATAGTTCATTCATCCTGAAAGGAAAGATTCTGGAGTTCATATCTAGTCCCAGCTCTTCAAATACCTTGGGTAACTTCCTCAGCCTTTGGGGCTGAGATGTCTAGAGAACCAAGGACAAGCAGAATATTCCTTAGCTGGTCTTTGCATTCACATGCTACTGCCGCCCTGCTCAAATGCCTTGGGAACAGAAAAGGGGGTTGAAGATTTTGATCCACATCCTCATTTCCAATATAATTTTTGTGTCTAGGGTCAGTTTGACAAATTTTTATTTTTTAAATTTCATAAAACAACTTGTCATCAAAATTAACATTGTGGATAGGCACCTGCATTGTAGCAAAGAACTATAACTATTGGGAGGCACTTGGATTCAGAAAAATATGCTTGTAGTTATGCTAAGAAGTGGAAGTATGAACTGTTTAAAGAGGTTGAAAGTATTTTCTTTGAGGATTTCCCAGATATGGCTTGGATAAACTTTAAGGCACATTACATGAGTTCAGGGGTGCTTCTGTTGTCCATGCTGTCTCAATAGCCCTGTGTGTGCCATTTGCCAAAGATCAGCTTCTAACTTGTATTTCTGAACTGCTCAGGAGGATAGGAATGTAGCAGAAAATTATAGTGATCACAATAATACCTGACACAGTGCTAAGATGCACCACTCGTGCTTCATTCATTTTATCATCATGACTCATCTGTGAGGTAGAAACTATTATCCACATGTCACAGATGAGGACATGCGACTTGGTTGGGTGAGGCAACTTGCCCCATATTGTATAGTAACAGGAATTAGGGCTGGGGTTTGAACCGGAGTCAGTCTGACTTTGGAACCTGAGACTTTCAGTCATGATGTGCGTGTCTAGACCCCTCTCATTGTTTACGACTTTGGGAAATAAATGTGCAAGAAGAATTAAAAATGATGCTACTAAAACTTTGTTCAGTGAAGGTGCGAGATGGGGCAGTTGAAAACTATTTAGGATATATTATATTCTGTATGGCTTTTGGCTATATTTAAATATTAAAATATTACCTTTTTAGATTAATAAAGAAATCAAAAAGGCAGACACACACAATGGAATATTATTCAGCCACAAAGAGAAGGAAATCTTGCCATTTGCAACAGTATGAATGGACCTCAAGGACATTATTCTAAGTGAAAGTCATAGGTAGAAAGACAAATACTGTATGATCTCACTTGTATGTGGGATTTAAAAAGAGGTAAGGGGTAAAGGGGATAGGTGAAGGTGATCAAAAGGTACAAACCTCCAGTTATAAATTAAATAAATCCAAGGGAAGTAATGTACAGAAGTGAGTTTATTAAACACTGTATTGTATATTTGAAAGTCACTAACAAAGTGGATCTTAAAAGTTCTCATCACAAGAAAAAATATATAAAAAACTTGAAATTAAAAAATTAAAAATTTGATTCCAAATGGAACCAAAGGAGTTCCATTTGGTTACAGAAATCATAACCAAAACCTTTTATAAAATATTCCAAAAGAAAGGTGTTTTCCTTTCTATCATTGTCAGGTTAAACCTTGCACTTAATGTATTCTCTGCTCATGTGTTGATCATGAATGTGGGAGAGAATTTTTGGATTCTTCTATTATAACAGGTACAGAGTCTGGTATCAAGGGGATTCCCCTGACCCCAAACCCAGTTCCATATTCATGCACCTTGTCTTGTGCTGAGTGAAACCTATAAGAGAGGAGTTGTGCCAAATAATTTTACTTCTTATCATATTTATCTCAGAGCCTTAGATGTGTTTTTTATAAATCGTTAAGAGCAGGGGATTAACTTCTCACATCACGTTGCCTACAATGTCTGATCCTCTTCCTCCTCTCCCACTCCATACACATTTCTCAGGTCCTGTTACTTACAGTTTTGAAATTACCTACTGTTCCTTGTGACCTATTTCTACTTCAGTGTTTAATATAGCTGTGCTAGGTGTCTTCTCTTTGGTCTCAAAATCTGAAAAAAAAATAAAGGTTAACATAAATAAGTTATTAGGTTGGGAATTACAAGTTAGTTCTCTCCTAGTTCTGTCATCCTATAATTCAGACTGTTAGAGAACTATCCGTTTGTACACTGGACACAAAGTCTGGGATAACAACAAAAATACAATGTGGAATTTACATTAAGAAATTTTAAATACTTAACAAATGGAAAATTTAAGTACAAAGTCCATGAAAAATAGAGGATACAGTCTTAGAAAAGTTTTACAATTCTATCTGAGTTATTTAACAGATACAAAAAAGCTACAGCTTTGACACCATCCCTTGTTCTTACATGTCACCATTACATTACACAGAACACTGTGGCCTTCTGATTTTAATATATTACTGTTATTCCTATTGTCCAAAAAGTATTCTCTTTTCCGTATATACCCAATTATAGCTATTCATTAGGACTCAGTTCTGTTAATTGAGAAAAATGTAATTAAAACTCAGATTTTGTCTCCCCTTTCAAGTCTTTCCCAACTATTTTAATTGTCTTTGACTTTCTTTTCCAAAACCTACAGTTGGCAATACACAATTTAAAACATAGCCATGTAATTTTCTAGTTTTCTGTTACTGCACATTATTTCATCTGCTTCATATTCCTCCTCCAACTAGCTAATGAGGTTGTGAGGACAGTACATGACCATTCTCTTTGAGTCCTTATCATAGAACCTAAGGACAGTATAGGGACTCATGAAGGAAGAAATGGGCTCAATACTCTTAGGGTCAAGCAGTTTTATCTCAACCTTGTCTTGATGGAAGGATTCCCAATTTATCTCCCAGGAGAGATGCATTTATAGGGTGTTACTACTGATTTTCACTCCCTCTGCATCCTCATTCACATCTCTTGGTGGGCGTAGAAATGGCTTTTCTGATGAGTGAAACGGCAGACTGTCTGTTGGAGCCCTGCCTGTCTTACTTAGGCTATTTCTTCTGCTCTTCAAGGATGGGAAGCAGACTGTGGTCCTCCAAGCATCTGGCTAGAGATGAGCTCTCTGAAGAACCTACTGTCCCAGGTAAAGTCTACACTCGAGGGAGAAGAAATAGGATTCTGATTCTGATTGTGGGTTAAGCAAAATTTTCTAACCCAGCTTGAACAGGATAACATTGTACTTTGGGTGATAAAGGCAATGCTATATTTTAATCCACATTTTTTCTTCTATGTCTTTTTCTCACTTGCTGAGAACCAATAAAGGAGAAATACACATGTATATTGCTAGCACTTCCAAATTCATAACAGTTATATATTAATTTCCTTAAAGGAAATTTTCTTTTTTAATGTAAAACTTCTATACTTATTTCAAAATGGAGTTCATAAGTCATTATTCTTAGAATGAAACAAAACTCATACTGTCTTAAATTTCTTATTCATTTAATATTTAGAACATCCCCTGATCATATACAGCTATTATAGTCTATGAACTAACAGTGGGCCTAATAATACTTTTCATTCTTAAATCATAAAATACACAAGTGAAAGGAAGAAATAAAAATTGCTTATGACATCAACCCAGATGTCATTACCCACTGTACAAAGTTTTGGACTTCATCTTTCTAAATTCTATATGAATATACACACATACATATATGGATATATATATATAGATGTGTATGTATATATGTATATAGGTATATATATTTAAATATATATATATAAAATTTAAGTATACCATTTATAGTATGTAAACTGCTTTATTACCTAACAATTTTGTGAACGTATTTCTATATATATGGAGACTTTCAGGAAATATTTGCTAAATGAAGTAATGAATTTTAATGACTGTAGAGTTTTCTTTTATGTAATTTATTATTGTGTATTTTAGATTTTTCCAGATTTTTACCATTATAAAGAAAGAAACATTTTCTTACTTTTCAAAAGCTTGCCCTAACTGCAGAAGTTCTACTTCTTCATTCTCTTTTCAGTCAGCTGGATCTTCATCAGATATTCCCATTATTCTCAGGCAATGAGCACACAAGCATCTCTGCCGGTGCAGTGCCTGGTATTCAGGACCTTCTCAGTAAATAGTAACTAGTAAGTAGTTGGAAAATTTCACTGTGCACAAAAAAGTACAATGAAAATCTAACAGTTGGGAGGGAGAGATGAGAATACAGTATCTATTAAATTCTCTGTCCTTAATTTCATGTTTGAACTAAATTTTTTTAAATAAATTTTTATTTATTTATTGGCTGCATTGGGTCTTCGTTGCTGCGTGGGCTTTCTCTAGTTGTGGTGAGTGGGGCTACTCTTTGTTGTGGTGTGTGGGCTTCTCATTGTGGTGGCTTCTCTTGTTGCAGAGCATGGGCTCTAGGTGCATGGGCTTCAGTAGTTGTGGCACATGGGCTCAGTAGTTGTGGCATACAGGCTTAGTTGCTCCATGGCATGTGGGATCTTCCAGGACAAGGGGTCAAACACATGTTCCCTGCATTGGCAGGCAGATTCTTAACCACTGCGCCACCAGGGAAGTCCTGAACTAAATTTTAATTCAACAAAAATATACAAAAAACTCATAAGGTGAAGCATGCCAGACAGAGACAGTATATCATGAGTAATACAATTTAATTCTACTATCAAGGAATTAAGTGGGCACTAGAGAAACTAAGACAAGTACAAAAATAGCTATGATACATGGAAAAACATGGTAAGTGCTAATAATTGTTGTATTTCCTGAACTCAAAATTGGCATTTACTCAATTTATATTTTAAACTAGGACATACTATATAAAATCAAGAAAGAGGGCTTCCCTGGTGACACAGAGGTTAAGAATCTTCCTGCCAATGCAGGGAACATGGGTTTGAGCCCTGGTCAAGGAAGATCCCACATGCCGCGGACCAACTAAGCCCGTGCACCACAACTACTGACCCTGTGCTCTAGAGCCTGAGAGCCACAACTACTGAGCCCCCGTGCTACAACTACTGAAGCTCTAGCCCCCTAGAGCCTGTGCTCCAAAACAAGAGAAGCCACCACAATGAGAAGCGCTTGCACCACAATGAAGAGTAACCCCCACTCTCTGCAACTAGAGAAAGCCTGTGCATAGCAACAAAGACCCAATGCAGCCAAAAATAAAAAAATAAACAAAAAAACAGGCAAACAAATAAATAAATAAATTTATAAAAAAATAAAATCAAATCAAGAAACACTAGAAATTCCTGGATAGCTTATTGCCATTGACAGAGTGGTTCAAACCAATGCAATGAGAGGTTAGGAGGTGGGAGGTTGGAGAAGGCAAAAATAAAAAAAAAAATAACAGCCTTCTGATGTCTCAAAGGAGGGGTTTTCCAACTCACTCACAGTCTTTGAAGATAGGTGTCTTCCCCTCCCTGGATTCATGTGTCATGCAGCTGTGCTGTTGACATTCCTGTTCTGGATCCCTTAGGTTGGGTTGCTCTTGTACCAAGTGACTGTGTTGCAGGAGCCACTGTCTTCCTTCTTTGCTGGACTGTTCTTGGTGTTCTCCCCCAAGGTGTCTTCTCGACCTCCTAGGCAAGGAGCAGGGACTGATATTTTCAAGAAGTAGTCCTACTTATGAATGTACAGGAAGGGTTGAGAACTACTGCCCCAGAACTGGAGAAAGACTTAAAAGATATGCAACCACATGTCCTCGTTTACCCAGGGCACTCTTTGTTTTTCCTTTTTTCTTGGTGTTGTATATGACTAATAAAACTTTCACTCTTAAAAGTGATCCATCAATAATATGGACACTCTACTCAGAGGTCATCTACATATATCAAAATTTCCTGAGGAGTAAAGTTTATAGGGAAACTAGTGTAGTTTGAAAAAGTACCACAGGAGATTCTGGTAAACATTCAGTTGAGAAACCCCACTTTAATAGAAAATTACCATTTCAAAGATATTACAGGGTATACTTATAAGAACTGTAGCTTAGTAAAAATAATTTTATAATTAAATAATTAAAAAATGTACTTTCCTGTTTAAAATAAGAATTTCTTCCCTATGTAAATTTAATAACTTGAATTTTACTGGGAAAAACAGACCAGCCTTCAGTCCTCAAGGCATTATTAGATACCTTGAGATTTCAATCAGAGTTGTTCTTAGACACTGTGAAGAGCCAGAAGAGCAGACCCAGTTGTGGGGAAAGATAGGTAGTATCACCTAAGAGCTGACACAGGGTATTGTGCTTCTCCTTTGCGGTTCTTTCCTAATCTACTCTGACCCAATTTGGAAACTGTAAAGATTCTATAAAACTAAGTACCAGTAACCTGGAACAAATGGATAAATTCTTAGAAAAGTGCAATCTTCCAAGACTGAACCAGGAAAAAATAGAAAATATGAACAGACCAATCACAAGTATGGAAATTGAGACAGTGATTAAAAATCTCCCAACAAGCAAAAGTCCAGGGCCAGATGGCTTCACAGGCGAATTCTATCAAACATTTAGAGAAGAGCTAACACCCACCCTTCTCAAACTCTTCCACAACATATCAGAAGGAGGAACACTCCCAAACTCATTCTATGAGGCCACCATCACCCTGATACCAAAACCAGAAAAAAATGTCACAAAAAAAGAAAATTACAGGCCAATATCACTGATGAATTTAGATGAAAAAGTCCTCAACAAAATACTAGCTAACAGAATCCAACAGCACATTAAAAAATCATACACCATGATCAAGTGTGGTTCATCCATGAGATGCAAGGATTCTTCGATACACGCAAATCAATCAATGTGATACATCATATTAACAAACTGAAGGATAAAAACCATATGATAATCTCAATAGATGCAGAAAAACCTTTTGACAAAATTCAACATCAATTTATGATAAAAACTCTCCAGAAAGTGGGCATAGAAGGAAATTACCTCAACATAATAAAAGCCATATATGACAAACCAACAGCCAACACCATTCTCAATGGTGAAAAACTGAAAGCATTCCCTCTAAGAACAGGAACAAGACAAGGGTGCCCACTCTCACCACTATTATTCAACATAGTTTTGGAAGTTTTAGCCACAGCAATCAGGGAAGAGAATGAAATAAAAGGAGTCCAAATTGGAAAAGAAAAAGTAAAATTGTCACTCTTTGCAGATGGCATGATATTATACATAGAAAATCCTAAGATGCTACCAGAAAACTACTAGTGCTAATTAATGAATTTAGTAAAGTAGCAGGATACACAACTAACGCAAAGAAATCTCTTGCATTCCTATACACTAACAATGAAAGAGCAGAAAGAGAAATTAAGGAAACAATCCTATTTACCATTATAACGAAAAGATTAAAATACCTAGGAATAAACCTGCCTAAGGAGGCAAAAGACCTGTATGCAGAAAACTATGACACTGATGAAAGAAATCAAAGACAATACAAAGAGATGGAGGGACATACCATGTTTTTGGACTGGAAGAATCAATATTGTGAAAATGATATCCTACCCAAAGCAATTTCAGAATGGCCATCAACAAAAAATCTAGAAACAATAAATGCTGGAGAGGGTGTGGAGAAAAGGGAACCCTCTTGTACTGTAGGTGAGAATGTAAATTGGTACATCCACTATGGAAAACAGTTTGGAGGTTCCTTAAAAAACTAAAAATGGAACTACCATATGACCCAGCGATCCCACTACTGGACATATACCCAGAGAAAACCATAATCCAAAAAGAAACATGTACCACAATGTTTATTGCAGCACTATTTACAATAGCCAGGACATGGAAGCAACCTAAATGCCCATCAACAGATGAATAGATAAAGAAGATGTGGCACACATATACAATGGAATATTACTCAGCCATAGAAATGAATGAAATTGAGTTATTTGTAGAGACATGGATGGACCTAGAGTCTGTCATATAGAGCGAGGTAAGCCAGAAACAGAAAAACCAATACCGTATGCTAACTCATATATGTGGAATCTAAAAAAGTGGTACTGATGAACCCAGTGATAGGGCAAGAATAAAGATGCAGATGTAGAGAACTGACTTGAGGACTGTTGAGGGGTGAAGGGGAAGCTGGGACGAAGTGAGAGAGTAGCATTGACATATATACATTACCAAATGTAAAATAGATAGCTAGTGGGAAGCTGCTGCATAACACAGGGAGATCAACTCAATGATGGTGATGACTTAGAGGGCTGGGGTAGGGAGGGTGAGAGGGAGTTGTGAGATGGAGGGGATATGGGGATTTATGCATAAATGCAGCTGATTCACTTTGTTGTGCAGCAAAAACTGGCACAACAGTGTAAAGCAATTATATTCCAATAAAAAGCTTAAAAAATGGATATGTGAAAAATAAAAAGAGAAATCTAACGCCAAGTGGGGCATATCTTGAAATTTTCCAGTAGGAATATTTCACCAAGCGTATGAGAAGGCTTTCCTTTTGTGTTTCTGGTCCTGTAGCTGGAACTAGCTCTTATTTATCTTCTCCATACCTTTGGACCTTCTCTTCTAAAACAGTGGGATCATTAATAAGTTGTTCTGGTGTATAAAAACACTTCTGACAGATTCTCACTAATCACAGTGGGGTCTATAGCATAGCAGAAATGAGTACAAGCAGTAAATCCTTGTCAGTTTTCAATTCTATGCAGACTATAGGTACAGTATACGGCAAGATCACAGAAAACAGTGACAAATGTATAAGGTCTACTCTATAGAGGCATGCTCAGAAATCTTATTGAACCTTTGAAATCAGCAGAGAATCATTTATTGCACAATTTTCAACTAGAAAGATATCCATGTCTCAATCATAGCAACCTATAAATACACTAACTTATATGGCAAAAAGGACTTTGTAGGTGAGATTGAGTTAAGGATATTGACATGGGGACAGTAGCTTGGGTTATCCAAGTGGGCTCAATCTAATCATGTGGGTTCTTATAAGAAGGAGGCAAGAAAATTAGAGAGAGATGTGAGAATGGAAGCAAAGATCAGAGAGGAAAGAGATGCTTTGCTGCTGGCTGTGAAGATGGTAGAAGGGGTCATAAATCAAGGAATGTAAGAGGTCTCTAGAAGCTGGAAAAGGCAAGGAACAGATTGTCCTCTAGAGTCTCCAGAAGGAATGCAGCCCTGCTGACACCTTGATTTTATCCCAGTGAAACTGATTTTGAACTTCTGAACTCCCAGCCTGTAAGATAAGAAATTCATATTGTTTTAAGCTACTAAGTTTGTGGTAATTTAATACAGCAGTAATGGGACAGAGCCATTAACAAAATGAGAGAGATTTGGGGGGACTGTTGCTGCTAGTTCAAGTAACTCATTGTCTATTTTTTTCCAGTGGTAGGACAATGAGTTGCTGTTTTTAGCCTATGCTCATTATACACAAAACATAACAGTAAATAGCAAGGCTTTTTATTTTTTCTATTTTTGCTTTTTCATAATTTCATACTAAAGCCCTAATTCTGCTTGGGTTAGGGAAGTAAGGCTCAGGAAATAGTTCTTAAAGGGATGGAGTTTTAGCCATGTTTTGAGGGAGAAATAGAGCTTATCAGGCAGTGGAAAGGAAAAGAGTTTTCCATACAGCCTGTACAAAGATGTGGAGTCAAGATGAACATGATGTACTTGGGGAATTGTTTTAACCAAAATAAATTGAGTTCAGTTTTAGAAAGGGGAGTGTGATGTGCCTTTGGAGCTGTCCAAAAAGTGGGTGTAAACATGAAATTGTAGCTCAAGAGAGCAGACTATGCTGGAAGATAAAGATTTGGAAGTCACCAGGTTGTAGCTAAAGATCGAGCCTGAGTGACATCCCCTGTGGAGGGGGTGTAGCAAGATAAGAGAGAGGAGTCAACAAGGGATATGTGGAATATCAATCTTTAGGAGATAGGTGGGTGTGAGAAAAAGGCTCACTCATCCAAGAGAACTCATCCGGGTATACCCTGTTCTTGTAGGGCTTATACGAGTACTATTAAAAACTAATTCATCAATTAGGATTCATCTGAAAACAGCTTGTTCTTGAAACATGTACTATTACAAAATAAATTAGCATTCATGAATCAAGTCATCTGACTACATCTTGACCTTGAAACCATACTATTTATAAAAGTAGTCAATGTTCATAAGTTGCTCTTGTGTAACTTATCTTTAAACATGTGCACTGTTGGGTGAGAATTGCATAAACCCACATGTTTTGTACAGTAAAGGAAGCAACAATTAAAAAGTAGCTAAGCTACTATGAAAAAACTCTAAATTAAAAAAAAAGCATGCAGTAAATGGGGTGAAAATTTCAGAGCTGCTTAGAAGACTATGGGAGAACAGAGAAATGAAAATCTTGCAAAGAGTACCAAATCACACCAATGCAGTGTTATGGGGGTACGATGTGATGAAACATAGGTAGAGAGACAGGGTTCAGCAGGAAAGGTCCAAGATTACACCTTTAGCTATGCTTTCTAACCATCTCTAAGCCTGTCTTTTCCCTGCAAAGTTGTTCATTTGTTTACTCAAAAGGTAGATTAACGCTAAAAACTAACAAACAAATAAACAAAACCCTACTCTTTATCCTCCTACCATATGATCAAGCCAGATAAGAAATTAAAAATCCTTTGCAATTTGCTATACTAAATCCAGCTATTTTCTTTTAATTCTGGAGGAAAAATGTTACACATATTACTTTAACATGAGCTTTATTGACCAATGGGATGATTATGAAGTCCAGGGGAAAGAAAAGTAGCTAAGAAAGTATAAAGGAAAACTCACAAAACTAAAGAATAAGGATTTTTATTGTTCAAATTAAGGCACATTATTTAGTCACTAAAGTACAATAACTTTAAACATAACTTAAAAAAATCAACTGCCTTAATATATATTTTTATTTTTTATTGATGATAGTGTCTTTCTATACTTAGAAGGTATTAGTTTCCTATCACTGCTGTAACAAATGACCACAGATTTGGTTACCTAACTAATACAGATTTATTGGCTCTGGAGGTTAGAAGTCTCACCGGGCTAAAACCAAGATATGGACAGGTCTACATTCTTTCTGGAGTTTCTAGGGGAGAATCTTCTTCCTTGCTTTTTCCAGCTTCTAGAGGCTGCCTACATTCCTTGACCAGTGGCCCTCTTACCTCTTCAAAGCCATCCATTGCACCATTGACCTCTGCTGTCTCATCATAAGTCCTCTGATCCTCATACCTCCCTCTTTCCCTTATCAGGACATCTGATTACACTGGAGCCACCTGAGTGATCCAGAACACTCTCTCCATCACAAGAGCCTTATCTTAACCATGCCTGCACAGTCGCTTTTTTCATGGGAGGTAATACGAGGGTGAGACAAAAATTATTCACACTCTGGCTGTAGAATTTATTTTAATTAAAAAAAGACAAATACATCCATTTTCAACATAATCTCCTCGCTTTTCAATACACTTTATCTGTCAACAAGCTTTCATATTCCCTCATTAAAAAAATGTTTTAGGCTGAGCTGTGAGCCACAAATGCACTGCTGTCTTCATTTCTCCATCAGAAGTGAATATTACAGTTGGTAGTCTTACTACCAATTGTAAAATAGATAGCCAGTGGGAAGTTGCTGTATAACAAAGGGAGTTCAACTCGAGGATGGATGATGCCTTAGAGGACTGGGACGGGGAGGGTGGGGGGGAGTCGAGGGAGGGAGGGAATATGGGATATGTGTATAAAAACAGATGATTGAACTTGGTGTACCCCCCAAAAAAGTAATAAATAAATAAATAAAATTAAAAAAAAAAGTGAATCTTCATCCTCATAGGGCTGCTTTCAGGGGACCAAACAGGTGAAAGTCTGATGGAGCAAGATCAGGACATAGGGAGGATCCTTATGAAGTTTTTGCAGAGTGTCAACAGTGTGAGCAGAAGTGTGCAGACGTGCGTTGTCATGTAAGATCACAACACCCTTGGACAGCATTTAATCCAAAGTTTAGGCTTCAGCTCTTCAATAAGCGTCTCTATGCATTCATACACACTTCTTCACCACAAAACGCTTTCTCCATGCTGCATGTAGTCTTTAATGAATAACAGCACCAGTTACACTCTCATACCACAAGAAATGAATCACTGCACTTCTTTCTTGCTGCACTTGCTGCTCTTCTTCCGGGCAAATCACCAGTGGGGTATCCATTTTTGCTGGCACCACAGTTACACATGAACTGATGTAGCACATTCACACTTGCACAGCAGTAACTGGGGAGACAGTAGCCTTGAATTGAAAGCACCGATAAGACAGTGTGGCCAACAGAAGATTTAATATAACTGGAGTGCGGATAATTTTTGACTCACCCGCATACATTCACAGGCTCTGAGGAACAGTTTTTTTAAACAGTGGTCAGTAATTATGAGGTTACTACAGTCCTAGTAGTGGTATTCTGAGGTGGTTGTGTATGTATAGTGGGACAAAACAGCTTTCATGCTATTTAAGCTACTGTGAGAAATATGGGAAGAACTTAAATTTTGCTGTCATTAAAATTCAGTTTGTCTTTAAGAGACTTTAGTAAATATTTATACTGCTTTGTGATGCTTTTAGCAGATAGTACTCATGTTCCTTCTTACAACTATAGCTACACAGGCTGCTCAATCCCCACCCCTCACCCCACTCAACTTTCATACTCTTATTCCATGGTGGTTTGGATTTTAACAAGGAGACAGGTAGAGTACCCTTTAGCTAAATAACAGAGGCTGAGTCTTGGGAAGATTTCATATAGTCGCTCAGTCAGTCAGGAGGAAGAGAAAGCATTTGGGGGCAGAGAACACTTCTGGCACTCCCAGAATGACATCAATGAGGAAGTCACCTTCCCAACATAAGGAGAGGGCTGCTCTGAAGGCTGAGTCAAAGGACCAGGTCAGCCAGCTTGTAGTTGTGTTTGGTACATAGGTATCAGTATAGCCTTTCTCTTAATATAATATAGTTGCTTATTTCCAAATACTGAAAGTTTAGAGTAATTTATGAAAATGTCTGAAATACATTCCTTAGTTATTTCTTCAAAATAAAAAGGATGTTTGCAAATACACTCAAGAGCATTTTTAGTTTCTAATAAACTAAAGCCTTAAATATTTTTGCTTGTGACTTTTAGTTTCTATGCTGTAAACATAAGCATAAAAAAGAGCTTAATAAAAGTTTCATCTTTCATTCTCAATTAGAATGTGATAGAATTTATTTGGAAGGAAGAAGAGAATAACATTAAAAATAAAACAATACAGTGAAATCTTATTTATAAATTCCTAAAAGAGAATTGAGTTTTGTGAAACCAATTTAGGTACACTTTATGTTGCAAAACATTCTTAAGGCTTAAATAGGGTTCCTTTTAATGATAAGCTTTCCTTGGGCATTCATATTGCTTCTAGAAGTATGATGTATACCTATTTTTAAGAAATAAATCTATTTGTAAAGTATATCTAGATAATATTTTCTATAGCAGTTATGGTAATACTAAATACTATTGTACATGTGTTACTGACTTAAACATAATGATCCAAGAAGAGTAGAAACATGTTTTTTCTACTCAATTTTCATTCGTTTATTTCCGTTTACCATGATGAATATATCTAAAGTATGCTAAGCCAGCAGCCAGAAATGCAAGGCCAACAGGTGCTATCTTTATCCAAGAGAGTGGTGAGGATGAGTGGCTGTCCTCACTAGTAATCCGAGTCCTCAGGGGCTTGATGGTCTGCTCTCTCTGAGTCAGGATGGCTTTCCGGGCCCCAGCCCACTTCCCTGGCCCATGCAGGCGGTACTGGTACGGTGTGCATGGACCAAAGAAAACCTCCATGGCCAGCTTTAGATCTGAGAGAAAGAGGAATAACAGGTTTGGCTTCACGCCCACCAGGGCGGCAATCTCATCCATGTACTCAATGTGATCCACTTGGATGGTGTGGCGGGGTGTCTTCACATACCTGAAACAAGTGGGAGGACAGAGCTTTTCATCATCTCAAAGCTCGCAATTTACTTCTACTCACCTGAGAGATGGAAAAACTGAGAACTAGAAAACTAAGTGACAAACCCTGTTCCCCTCGGTCATTGAACAGCAGAGTGTTCACAGAACCCAAGTTTCCATGCTTTTGTCCCTTCATTTTTGACTGCACCAGGGTGACTAAGCTGCAAATTGGTTTTGGCAGTGATCCCTATCCTCTAAGATATTGATTTTGTAAATGAAGGATTGCAATCCTGTTAAGTACTTTCCTGTGTGTTGTGTAGGTAGGATGGAAAACTCAACTTATAGCCCCCCGTGTGTGTGCAATCAACCAGGGGATGGATAGTCAACCAGGCACTTGGTGGCTGCAGTGGGGTAG
Source organism: Hippopotamus amphibius kiboko (assembly GCF_030028045.1). NCBI lineage: Eukaryota > Metazoa > Chordata > Mammalia > Artiodactyla > Hippopotamidae > Hippopotamus > Hippopotamus amphibius. Next base: position 137,832,348 of record NC_080188.1, on the reverse strand, counting down.
TGTTGCAGTGGGTGTAGCTGCTTCGTGGAGCACAGCAACTGCAACATTGCTGGGAAATGGCAGCTGTCTGTGTGGCTCTGCCTTGATCCAGAGGTTCAATATGATGCATATCCAAGGACTGTAAAACACTAGAATCCCCGTCATGTTGCAGGTTTGATTTTCATTATGACAGTTTGCCTCTCACATCTAGAAGTAAAGCGTCTTGAGGAAGGAGTGCCCTTCTTCATTCCAAATGTGTTTTATGGAATTACAGTGGCCCTGTGCACACCTGTACAATATGGGGCAAGGGTACAGTGTATTGCCTATGCAAGAACACACAAAGTGTCATTTTAGATATGTGTGAGAGTTGGTACCTCTCTTGCATGAACTGCACATTTGTTCCATGGTATGGGACCTTCACCATAACATAATGTTTGTAGCCTTCACATGTGAGAACAGAGGCTTGTTCTAGGTATTGTTATATAAGAAGAAACAAAAATGTCACCATTTTACACCACTCTCTATTGTCATGTTGGAAATGCTTAGCAATACTCCTGTTGTAATACGCACAAAATAGATATTTCAATGAATGAATTAGAGACATTTCACCTCTTCTTTCAAATATCGATGAGAATGGTACTTGAATACCTCAACTAATGGTTTTCTTTGTGTTGTAACTTTTGTAAAACTGAATATAAAGTGGAGTGGGTTAATGAAAATGAATTTTGTTTCTTTATATGGACACATATGCATACACATTACAGACTTTAAAATCCTAAAATGATGTGGCAAGGTAATTAAGATATTAATTTGTATTTTTTCTATCTGTATTACTCTTCTCCACCATTCTATCAAAGTAGTCAAGCCTTTTGTATTTCCTTGTCTTTCACATTTTTTTTGTTACATGGTCAAAGAAATAGCTTCCTTTTAAAATATTTCCATTCCTAGCTTTTGTTTGCTTAAATTCTAGGCTCAGGAAGAAAATGTAACATCTTTGAAGGCAACAAGAGAGGAGAGGGAGAGATTTCACATGGTGCCTGAAATAGATGAGTGGTGTGAAATTGTCTAGGAACCCATGGCAAGATTTCAGAGGGAATAACTGTGTTGGGTTCCTGGGGAGATTGGACTCTGAGCCCATCTCAGCTGGAGACTTCACCCTTAGCAAAGCTCCCTTCACCCTGATCATGACAGGAAAGTCAAAAGCCCCCAGACTTTGAGTACTTTAGACCTAGGCAATGAGACTGCCAGTAAGCAATGTGATGTGATGTGGTGAAAATCAGGGACTATGCCCATGTTTTGGGGAATCACATAAGTTTCTTGGATTCTGATGAGACCCTGGAAGAAATAATTGGTAATGACTGAGGTTAAAGACTGAAATTCAGATTTAATATGATTTAATTGAGAATAAAAATGATTATTTGTTGCATAACTGAGTTAGGGGACTAAGATTCATACTTGGTTTTGTATTGTATAATTACTATGGAGGAAAAAACCCCACATAATTGAGTGAGATGAAGCATGGATTTTGATCCCAGATTAGGAATTCCACCATCCCTATGATGGTTCCCAGCTAGCTGTTACTAGTTATTTATTTACCGTTTTTCCATAGCACTTTCCTTCTGGGCAATATCTGCCATCATATTCTTCACTGAAGGTAACTGGCTTAGGCCTAGAAGAGACGATACAGAGTCTGTCAGAGTTCTAAGTGTTGAAAGGAGAGAACTAGTGGCAAGAAGAAACTGGTGATTAACTTTTCCTGAAATATTAGGAATTTCTCCAGTATTTACTGACATACCTTTGAACACTCGTGTAGCCCAACGAGACTGGAGTTCTACAATAGGTAGGACGATGCCGAATGGCTGGATAAGGCCGATGACAGCCAGTGTTGGCTTCTCCAGGTCAGGAGGGAACATAAATTTATACAGGGACACTTTATCATTAGTGACATTGATCAAACCATCAAGGAAAGGAAAAGAAAAACTGTATCCTGTAGCAAAGATGACCACATCAATATTCTCCTCTATGCTGCCGTCATCAAAAATGGCATCTGTTTCCATGAACTCCTTCATGTTGGGTTTCACTTGGACTCTTCCAGAAATTATGTGGTTTGGCAGGCCATCACTGACAGTTGCATGCTGACTTAAAGGTCTATGTAAAAAAAAAACACAAAAGTAAACAAATATACAAAAAGAAAGTAATGCATATGAGAAGGGATTGAAGCCAACAATTTGCACTTTCCCCCCAAAACTGAGATTATCCAATTTTTTGCCTCTAATAGAAGAGGAGGGTAATTTTGTACCCTGAGGGCTTTAGTGCTTACCTCAGCTCTACCGTTTTTGTATACTTATATTTTATTTTGAAAATTTATGTAATTTGCATTCTATGCCATAACATTGTTTTTAGTATTAAAATATTTTGAACTACTTAGAATTGAGGGGAAAATGATATATTTCAATGGATCCCAGTTTCAAAAGCACAGTCATTCACCATCATTAGCCTTCCCTCCACCTCACTTCCTACCAAATTATTATCATTTGTAGGCAAAATCAATGTCCAAGTTAGATTTATAAACATTTATTATAAAGACATTTGTTATAAAAAAGGCACCTGACACAAGTACTCATTCAAATATTTGTTAATGACTAAACTGGTGTCTTCAATAATTCTACCTCCAGGTATTGAATCCATGCTCAAGACAGGAGAAGGGGAAGGGGGAAGGGCGAAGATTTATGTTGGTGGAGTGTGAGTCTTTTTCTAGGCAAACATTAGCCTTCCCAGAAAGTCCATTCAGGGGTCTTACCCTTACTATTCTTGGGGAAAACTGGGTCAAATGACCGCCCTGTCCAAACAGTCATCTATTGCAAGGAAGAAGGAGTAACTTAATAAATAACCAGGAGAATTGGTTACAGAGAGAGAGGATCTGAACTGAAAATGGGGTAGGGGGAAAGAAGTGAATGGAGATACAGATATAGAAAAGCCAAGTACATATAAAAAAAAAAATGCGTGAAGTTAAATTTGGCTTAAGCAACTTGAAGAGGAGGAGTGGAGAATAAAAATGCAGGATTTGAACTTAATCTGAGGGTAAAGGGAGAGTTTTATAAGCATACAAATAAAATTAGACTCTGATCTTACAGGTACCATGTTGAAAATAAATTCTAAATTGGTAAAAGACCTAAGAATAAAAAAACCTAAAAAGTAAGAATATTGCAAGTAAATCTTGGAAACTCCTTTTACAATCCTGGGGCAGAGGAGACCTTCTTAACCAGCTTTAAAACAGAAATTAGAACAGCAAAATGGACATATATGAGTATTGAAAATTTATGACACTTGTATTTTTAAAAACCATCAGAAGTTAAATCAATGGAAAAGTGATATGATTAGAAAAAATGTAACAGATAATGAAAAATAGATTTGTCTCTAAGATAAACATGGAAATTCATAACAATTAAGTGGAATCTTTGGCCTTTGGTTTTTATTATGACCAGATGGATTAATTTTCTGAAGTGCAGCTCCAGCCATGTTATTCATCTGCTTTCTTTTCTTTCCTCTTCCCTCCTTGATTTTGTTGAGACAGTTTGGCACATTTATTAGAATTTCACTTTGCTAGGGACCCTTTCTAAAAAAAACCTTTAATTTAGTAGTTATACTACACAGTCCCGACTGGTTCATCTTTATCTATTTGGGTTTAATTATAGATAGATTACTCACTATCTTTTCTCTCTTTTTTCATTTTCTTCCATGTTGAAGTTATCTGTTCTGATTTATCTGTTGAGGATATACGCTCAAGTAATTTTCTTTACTTATTACAGATGACTCAGATCTTGTCAGGATTTAGGATTCTTAAGGTAAAGACATTTTTCCTCGGAATCTGTAGATTATATTCCACTGTATTCTAGGTTCCAGTGTTTCAAATGTAAAGACTAATGGAAATCTAATTATTTTCCCTTTGTAGATAACTTGTTCTTTCTGGTTGGAAGCATATTCATGGAATTCACCTGATAGTGTGTATGTGTGTGTTTTCAATAATCCATCCTGGATTCAGTGATCTCTTTAAATCTGAAAAGTTCCTAAGATTTATTTAAATACCTTGTCTCCTCCATCTATTCTCACTTCTCTTAACCTATCCAGTACCATTCTTTGCTTTAATCTATCTGCTGTCATCTTTAGTTCAGAAATGATATTTTTAAGCTTAAAAGACTATTTTGTGCCATACTTCAATCTCCTTAAGATCTCTTCACATTTTTATGCAAATTGACTTTTCTTTCTTTTTTTTTTTCTTAGGCCTGTGTTCTGATTTTCTGACTCCTCTTTCTCTCTTTGGATGCTGACTTCATTATATGGGATAGTATTTTTCTTTGACAACTTATTGGGACTAAGTTCTGGTTATTAGAGTACCCCTTGTGGTAGCTATTCTGCAGGTGGTAAAAAAAGTAAGAGGACCACCTCTGTGGGCCAAAGATGAAGAAACAAACAAGCAGCCTTTCTCTCGGTTGAGGTACCTGGATAAAACCTTTTGTCCTCCACTCTGGGGACTTGCCTGTCTTCAGGAAGGACTCAGTCTACTAATTCATCTTTTTCTTACCCTCATCAGTGCTAGGGCAAGGCATTCTTCCTGAAGGGCTGATGTAGACTTTCACCAAAGAGTTCCACACCAAGTTTTGCCCAGGATCTGATGATCTCTGGTTCTTACCTTGGAGCATAGTAGATGCTCATTAAATATTTTTAATGAATGAATCAATATTCACCACATTCTTTTGTCTCATTTGCTAAAACATTTCAGGAATTTTTTCCAGGACCGCCTTTAGAGATAACTAAGTAGTCATATAAGAAAAACAACTCCATGGGATAGACCTGGAGTCATAGGGGTGCTCTGAGGAAGAGATCCTTAGATCTCCGTTCTGTGTGGTCTTTCCTGACATTTGCACCCCAATCTCAGAAAACCTATCTACTTCTTACTTTGAGCCTTACTGTACCCTACTCTGACATCTGTTGTAGCACCAATCATACTTCCTTGCTTTAACCTGTTTTCAGGTCTATCTCTCTCCTCTAGACTTAAAGCCTGGTTGAAAGGAAGAGCGATGTATTATTTATTTTTGTGTTTGGCACATAGCGATTGAATATGAACTGATTGCTGAATTAATGAGAGTGAATAAATGCCATTAGGAAACAAACTCAACATTTATGTGCAATAATATATATTATATGTGTTATAATATGTGCTTATATTAACAAGTGTATGAAATTAATTAACCACAATCAATGTTTATTGCCAAAAGTCGAATTATCTTTAAGGCAAAATCACATTTACACATACACACAATTATACTAATTAAGACATTTTGGTTATCACCTGTGCTGAGGCTGCAGGCCATAGTGTGCATGACTGAATCTGGAGTTCAGTATCTTCTCTAAGTGGTTATTTACTATTGCTGTAGTTGCAATTTTCTGGAGAAAATGATTGAACCTAGTGAATAATGAGCTGTCCATGGGATACACATTTTCCCAGACATGGTGTAAAATCCATGCTCCTCGTCGAGTACTGAGGAATACCTAAGGGAGACAGAAAGCAAGCCAGAGAAGAAGAGACCATTTTACATAAGGTGCTTTTTATTCATATTCTACCCATTACCCAGTCTTTGGATCTTGGTTACTGAGAATTAAGAGGTAAAGGACTATTCAATGGTCACCATTCAGTACTTTACCAGAGTTGTCTACTGAGTTCCAGAAAAAGGCTGCTCTATGATATTAAATTTCTGAGTGAAAAACAGAAAATTTCATTCATTAGTCTGTATGTTTCTGAATTACTATTAAAAAATCCTTAAATATTGATATAGCTGAGCTTCAAATATAAATAAGAGTTTGAATTTGGAAGCAAGTGAATTATAATCTGAACTACTACAAAATTCTATGATATAGTTTACATCAAAACAAAAGTGTACATTAAAAACTTTAATCAGATTATTCAGGACTAGTGTTCTGCTTAATGGAAAGTAACCAGAATTACTTTCAAATCTTTCTGTAATATATTTGTAAGCTTTTCTACATTCTGATGTAATTAGAAAATATATTGAATTATTTGTTTGATTTTGGTGCTTTTGCAACCTTGAGGTGATCATGTTGAATCTCAATTCCTGTTGATCAAATCTATGAATTAGAAGATAAATTAGATGGGCACTAGTGACCAAGCATTTACCTCTTGAAATGCTTATTTGATAACCTTTAACTATACCTTTAGCAAGTAGCTTAGTAATACTTTCTCCTAAAACTTAAGATAAATGAAAATAAAGATAAATATGTAAACATAATCAAGATATGTGAATATCCTAAGAGGTTGGGCTTTCTATTAATTAAGTTTTAATTATTAATTAAGGTTAATATCCTGAATTCAAAATTTATCTCATTTTCTTCTAAATTCAGAGTATTATTAATTTGTTGATGGGAGAAAGAACACCGATCAATCATAAATGAAGTTGTTGGATAACTTGCTTTCGTATGAAATGAAATATGCCTAAAATAGAATTTATTGTTTCCTCCTATCTTCCTCCATCACTGTAGCTTCAATACTCCTAGGTAAAGAGAATCATATATTTATCATCTTCACTGATTTTCCTTTTTACTGATCTTTAGTTCTACCACCAAAATCTACTGAACCCAGATGGACTCCCAGTTTCTTGTCTTTACCACTATTTGGAATCTGTTTCAGGACCCAGGTGCTGCTATGGTATTAAGAAAAGTTAGATTAATTAAACATTTTGTTTTATTTATGCTAATGTTTTACCTCTTTAGCTCAGTTAATGATCATTTGTTTACATGTGTTCTCCATTATGAATATGAGATATTTATTTTTCATTTATCGTCTGCTTCCCATGAATTTAAACATCTGGAGGCCAGAGACCATGGATTTCACTTTCTTATTTTTGTTCCTCATAAACCGAACCTACATTCTGGATGGCACCCATACATGCAGAGGCTTCTATTAGTGAAAGCTGTGGTTTGCTAACAAACAGACCTGTTTTGCTACATGACTGAGCTCCACTGCGATATCCACTCCAGAATTCCCAATGCCAACTACTATAATTCTCTTTCCTGAAAAATCCTCAGGACTTTTATACTCCCGACTCTGGAAATAACAGCCTTCAAACTTCTCAATGCCTGTGGTGGAAGAAGAGAATTTCTCATTATAATTCAACACAAAGAAGAAAGTTGTGTTCTGCATAATTTGAAAGAGCAAGATGCTGAGTTGGGGTCAGTAAATTGAACATCAACATTTGCCTTGAAATTTTAGGTTTATATCTCACAGAACTCAAGGAAAGAAGGAGTAAACTCAGAATCAGTACCTGTGATTAGACTAGATTAGATTCTCATAGTAGCTGTGATAAAGACTAGTGACCGTGTAATGTAATAAAAGGTAGATCTGTCTTAGACCTGCCCAAAATGAAAGTTTCACAACAATTTCACTGTGATATAATTTTATTCATTGTTACATTGTCCCATGTAGTCTTAAGCAAAATGATGAAGCAGGAAGCTGAGTGTTGTTGTTCTGTTATGTTTCATTACTCTTTAAGGAGATATAGGGCCTTTCTCCATCAATTTGACATCTCCTCTGACTTCCAGGTGTCTAATGCCCTCATACTCTCCCTTGCTCTGCTGAGCACTTCATAACAGTACTCACTCTGAGTCTGCCATTCTCAGAGATTGTCACACCCTAAACATGTTTAGTCTCTCCCTAATGAAATCTATCCAAATATACATATCCCACATACCTCTCTATAAGGAGTGTCTCTCAGGAAGGAAGCGAATCAAAAAGAAGATGAAAAATATGTAACAGTAATATAAACCATAGATTATATTGTATTCATGTCATATTTTCAGAATATATTGCATTGTAACATTCAGAAGAACAAATACTTTCATTTTACAAGTGACTGTGTTGGTATGTAGACACAGAAAGGTTAGTTATTTGCCATACGTAACTCAGCTATTCAATGGGACAATCAAAATCCAAGTTTAAGTTCTTTGATTTCCATCTAGGACTCTTCTATTTTCAGTTTTCCTCAACCCCTGAACAGTTTCTTATCATGGCTTTTTAGGCATCATAGAAAGGTACTGATAAATCAAATATTTCTCTTTTTTTCAATAAATTTATTTATTGGCTGTATTGGGTCTTTGTTGCTGCACATGGGCTTTCTCTCGTTGAGGCAAGCAGGGGCTACTCTTCGTTGTGGTGCACGGACTCTCATTGCAGTAGCTTCTCTTGTTGTAGAGCACAGGCTCTAGGTGGGTGGGCTTCAGTAGTTGTGGCACATGGGCTCAATGGTTGTGGCTCCTGGGCTCTAGAGCACAGGTTCAATAGTTGTGGCCCATGGGCTTAGTTGCGCCGAGGCATGTGGGATCTTCCTGGAACAGGGATCAAATCCGTTTCCTCTGCATTGGCAGGCAGATTCTTAACCACTGTGCCACCTAGGAAGTCCCCCCCTTTTTTAAAAGTGTTTATTTATTTGTTGGCTGTGTTGTGTCTTTGTTGCTGCTCTCGGGCTTTCTCTAGTTGCAGTGAGTGGAGGCTACTCTTCCTTGTGATGCGCAGGCTTCTCTTGTTGCACAGCATGGGCTCTAGGCATGCGGGCTTCAGTAACTGTGGCATGTGGGCTCAGTAGTTGTGGCACATGGGCTTAGTTGCTCTGTGCCATGTGGGATCTTCCCAGACTAGTGCTCGAACCAGTGTCCCCTGCACTGGCAGGCAGATTCTTAACCACTGAGCCACCAGGGAAGCTCTCAAATATTTCTTGATTAACTTTTTTTTTAAACTACTTAGTTCTTTCTTTCTTTCGACTGCATTGGGTCTTCATTGCTGCACATGGGCTTTCTCTAGTTGTGGCGAGTGGGGGCTACTCTTCACTGCAATGTGCAGACTTCTCATTGCAGTGGCTCCTCTTGCTGCAGAGCACGGGCTCTAGGTGTGTGGGCTTCAGTAGTTGTGGCTTGCAGGCTCAGTAGTTGTGGTACACGGGCTTAGTTGCTTCGCGGCACGTGGGATCCTCCTGGACCAGGGATCGAACCCATGTCCCCTGCATTGGCAGGTGGATTCTTAACCACTGTGCTACCAGGGAAGTCCCTTGACTGACTTTTGATAGCAATTGATGGAAAGGGAGCAAAAATGGAGGAGTAAAGGGAGAGGGTTTAGTTAGTAGTGGGAAGGATTTTTGTTTGCTTTGTTTTGTTTTTGTTTATTTTTGTTTAAGTAGTAGTATCCTTTAAAATGGGAACCATTTACCACAAAGAATTAGAAGGGAACAATAAGCTACTAGTTTGTTTTTATTAACCAGTGAAAATCCATAATAAATAAATGCTACTTTAAGATCTTATCCCATACAATCTTTTATATTGCAGGGAAGAAAATTTCTATGTTTATGGAGTTTGCTTGTTTTGCTTGTCTTTTGTCTCTTAATTTTATTAATTCCATTTTCCTCTGGAAAGAGATAAGATCAAATGAATGGACATGAAACTAAAACCATTTAAATATGGGCTAATTTTTGTTATTTATTGTAACCTATAAGAAACCATAGCAAATGAAAAATAGAAATTGTTGTCTTTACCTACTTTTGTATTGCAAATTACTACATTGTCCTGTTAACGTAAATGTTGGACAGTTAGTTGTTTATTATTGAATATTGCCAGAGACATTTCATTAATTATAGCAATAAAATTTATGCACAATCATTTTGCCTTGTAAATTATTTGGCAAGTACCGTTTTACCAAGTAGATTCTTATGACATACCTGGGAAGGACTGAAGTGGTAAGTACGGGTCTGTGTGATGTCCACTGCAGACCAAAATCCCATCAAAGACCAAAGTCTCCTGTTTTCCGTTAGCCTCCACAACAACATCCCATTGTTCATTGAAGGAAAAATCTGGACGTTTCCTCACACTTCGCACTTTAGTCTGAGACAAAGGGCATAAGCACAAAGCATACACAAGCACTTCCCTCAGGTTTAATTCCTCCTCTTCAGAACCCCATATGCCTGAACAACACAGCTCACCTGAGGCATTCATACTCATTTAGCCCCACTTCTGGGTGCTCCCATCATGACTCTGCTGTGGGTGTATGCTTTGGTCTGACTGTTGTGTCTCCCAAAATTCATATGTTGAAATCCTAACCCCTCAAATGTGATGGTGTTGGGGGGGTGAGGCCTTTGGGAAGTGATCAGGTCATGAGGGTGAAGTCCTCATGCATGGAATTAGTGCTTTTCTAAAAGAGATCCCACAGAGCTCCCTAGCCCCTTCCTCGTAAAGAGAAAGAAGGCATGGGCTGTGAACCAGGAAAAGAGCCCCCACCCAACCATACTGGAAACTTGACCTTTTTCCAGCCTCCAGAACTGTGAGAAATAAGTTTCTGTCATTTAAAAGTTACTCCATCTGTGTTATTTTGTTATAGTAGCTTCAATGGACTGATAATAGTGCATTTTCAAGATATTATGAGTATTTCATAAAAAACCTAGTTTTCCACAGAAATAGTTGAGACACCTGTGAGAAAACAAGGAAGTGACTGAAGCCACCAGAATAAGGGGTGGCTTCAGTCCCCTTTCCAGGAAGACTTCCAAATGAAAGAAAATGGTATTCCTTGTAGTTTTCATACTATTGCACAGGCCTGTCCAGTTTTCCTGGTCTCTACTTTTTCAGAGAGGAATTCGTGCTCCACCATGACAATAGGGATGGATTTTTATGTTAGTGTTGAGGGTGGTGGTTGTAGATAGATGGTGGGAACTACATGGATCTGAAAATGTCTTCCTTATGTTGTTTCCATGACCCTGGTTCTATATGATTTGGCTCAATTACTACTGCCAATATTATAAGTCCTTAAACATTTTGAATTTAAGGCTAAGAAACTGCACCACACCAAAGTAACATCAGAATGGGCAAAACTCTCTAACCTCACATCAAGTGTATTCTTCAAAACATTGCTTCATTATAAGTGATGGTTTTCTGGGGTGGAAGTTCACTAGTGATCTTTTCCTCTGATCATACTAGAGGATGCCAACTATGACTCCTTTTTGTGTACAAGTGAGCGTATCTGCACCCACCCACATACAATGAAATATTTCACTTATATCATACCTTAAAACGAATGTATTTTAGGAGGCCAAAGTGTTTGACATACATCCTGAAGTCGTTCATGAGTTTGGAGTTGTGCATATAATTAGGAAAATGATCAGGTACAGGGAAGTCACTGAAGCACATTATCTCTTTGGAAGTGTTGATGGTCACAGATTTGTAGATACTGGGCATTTTCTCTGAGGTATTTTTCTACAGCAAAAAACAAACAAACAAACAAACAAAAAACCTCTCCTAATAAAATAAACTTTGCAATAACATGAAAACCAAAATAGGATATTTTATAGAAGAAAAATAATCTCAGTTATAATGAAGTGGCACTTTGCCTTTTATTTTCTCAATGAATATTTTTTCCCTCACTTCCATATCTTCTAGGGAAAAAAAAGTTTTATTGAATGGACAATAAGGCTTATGACTGACTTCTCAATAGAAATAATGGAAGTCAAAAACAATGGAATAATATATTTAAAATGCTGAAATAAAAATATGTTTACCTCAACTTCTATACCCAGTGAAAATGTACTTCAAAAATAAGTGAAATAACACATATTCAGACAAACAAAAGCTGAGAGAATTTGTTGCCAGAAATCCAGCACTGCCAGAAATGTGAAGAAAGTTCTGAAGCTTGAATGGGAATGAACCAGATGGAAGCGTGCAAACACAGGGAGGAATGACAAACACTGGAAATAGTAAACATGTGGATAACAAAGCCTATTAACTGTTAAACAACAACAGAAATAATGTCTTGTGAGGTTCACAGCATTTTTCAGAAGTAAAATATATAATAATGCAAAAGATGGGAAGGGGAAAATGGAAAGTCTTTGCTTTATTCAGAAAGTAGTAAAAGTACAAAACATAAAATAGAAAATGTCAGGATGCATACTGAAATTTTTAGGATAACCGTTAATAATAATGCAAGAAAATATGTAGTAATTAATGTATGAGAAAAATAGAAAAATATTTGAGTAATATCAAAAGAAAGAGGAAATAGGAATATAGAAACAAAGATATAAAACAAATAGGAACATGCTAGATATTAAACTAAAACTCAAATATATTCATATTTCATTACATGTAAACACTTGAATTAAAGCAAAGAACCAAAATAATCACAAAAGCTTTTTTCATGCTGTTTACAAGAGTCTAAGTTAGACTGAAAGAATGGATATATCATGCAAACACTAATCAAAAGGCAACCAGAGTGGCTATATTAATATCAAACAAATTAGACATTATTTCAAGATAGAGATAAGGAGGGAGAGATCATAATGATATAAAGGTCAATTCTACAGGAGATTTTAAAAAATAAACATGAATTTGCCTAGTAACACAGTTTTAAAATATATAATACAAAGGTTAACAGAATTAAAAGGAGAAATATACAAACCCATACTCAATAGCTGGAGAATCCAAATCACCACACTAACTGATAGAACAATAGTACAAAAAATGGTAAAGGCATAGAAAATTGAAGAACACAATTGAGCTTAATTGCCATACATAGACGAATAAACTCAGCAACTTTAGACTATACAGTCTTTTGAAGTTCATATGACACACAAATATAGGCCCTGTGCGTGGCCATTAAAATAGTCTTTTAAACAAATTTCAAAAGATTAAAATCAGAGCATATTCTCCAACCACAGTGAAATTAAATTAGAAATCAATAAGAGAAAGATAACCAGAAATCAATACCCTTCAATTGTTTAGAAATTAAGCAGCACATCTAAATGACCCTTATGTCAGAGACATAAGGTCACATCACAGGGATATTGGAGAACAGTTTGAACTATCTAGTAACGGGAAAACTGTGAATCAAATCTGTGAATGATATAATGCAATGATGGTAGAAAAATTTATAGCTTTAAATGAATATATTAAATAAGAAAAAATTACAAATCAATCTTCTAAGCTTCAAATCAAGCACCTAGATAAACTGCAAAGTAAACCCAAAAGTGAAGAAAAAGAAAATAATAAAGAAATGAGCAGAAATCAATAAAATGCAACATAGATGTACAGTAGAGGAAAAAGACATGGCTATAAGTTTGTTCTTTTAGAATATTAATAAAGTTAATAAACCCCTAGGAAGATTGACCAAGAAAAAAAAAGAGAAACTATAAGCTATCAATATCAGGAACAAAAACGAAACACCATTATGGAATCTACATATAATGAAAATGATTATAAGAGGATACTATAAACAATACCCCCCCAAACTGACAACTTCCTTGACAAAAATACTTATCAATCTGACATGAAGAGAAAAAGAAAATTGGAAAGTCTTATATCTGTTAAAGTAATTGAACTTGTCATTAAAAACCTTCCTACGAGGAAGACTCAAGACCCAGATAGCTTCACTGTTGAATTCTTCCAAATACTTGAAGAAAAATATACCAGCTGCATATAAATTCTTTAAGAAAATAGAAAAGGAAAGAAAACGTCTCAATTTATTTCATAACTTTGAGGTTGAATAATCTTGATACCAAATCTGGATCAGCCATTATAAGAAGGAAAAATTATAATACAATATCTTTCATAAAAGTAGACAAAAATATTAGAAAACTTTTGTATTATGTTACCAAGCTAGAAATATCAGCAAAAATTATGAATCTCATCTACGAACATAGAAAACTAAAATTACCAAGCAGGTGTTTTTCCAGGAATGAAACTTTAATTTATCATTTGAACATGAAACAATGCAAAGCATTGCACTAACAGAATAAACAGAAAAAGCATATGATGATCTCAGGTAGTGCAGAAGAATTGTTTGATATGTCAATATATGCCCATAATTTTTAAGACTTCTTAACAAGTTATGTATAGGTGGAAATTTTCTTAATCTACAAAATTCTTCGCTAACATGATTACTGATAAAATATTGAACAATTTTTCTCTGAGGTTGGGACAAAGAGAAGGATGCTTTCAGTCAGTGTTTTTAGGCAACACTGTGTTAGAGGCTCTAGCTAACACAATAAGGCAACAACAACAAAAAACCCCCAAAGTCATAAATATTAGAAAGGAAGAAGTAAAGCTGTTTTTGTGCACAGAAGTTATAAATATGTACATAGAAAATCCAAAAGAATCTACATATAAAGCATTAGTTCATCAAGTTGTTGGACACAGATTAATTGTTCTTTACACCAGCAGCGATTTGGAAATTGAAACTTTTGTAACAGGTACCATTTACTAGAGTAAAAACATCAAATACCTAGGAATAATCTAACAAAAGATACGAAAGACTTCCACATTAAAAAGTCATAAATAAACGGAGACATAAACCATTTAATGAATGAGATGATTCAGTATCAAGATGTTAATCCTTCCCAAATTTATCTATAGATTCAATACAATCCTAAATGATATTCCAGTAGATTTTTTTTTGTGAAAATTGATAAGGTAATTTAAAAATTTATATGGAAATGTAAGTATTCTTGTAAAAATAAGATAATCCTTATGAGGAAGAACAAAAAAGCAAACTTTACTATACAGATATGGTAATTAAGATAGTGGTACAGGGATAGAAAACTGGACCAGTGAAACAGAGTTAAGAAATAAATTCACACGTAAACAGTCACCTAATTTACAAAAAGATACACTATTTCAATTTAGTGGGATAAAAGATAAGTAGTGCCCTAGCCACTGGATATCTGTATGAGAAAACAAAAAGAACTTTGACCCCTATATCTCACCATATACAAAGAGTAATTTAAAAATGGACCATAGATCTAAATATTAAAGGTAAAGCAAATCGGGGAGGGTGGGGGGGACTCGAGGAGGGGGGGAGTCAAGGAAGGGAGGGAATACGGGGATATGTGTATAAAAACAGATGATTGAACTTGGTGTACCCCCCCCCCAAAAAAAAGGTAAAGCAATTAAAGTTTCTGGAGAAAACATAGTAGAACACCATCAAGACCCTGGGATAAAAAAACGTTGCCTTGAGGTTTGGGGGGGCCAGGGGTGAAGGGGAAGCTAAGACGAAGTGAGAGAGTAGCATAGACATATATATACTACCAACTGTAAAATAGCCAGTGGGAAGTTGCTGTATAACAAAGGGAGTTCAACTCGAGGATGGATAATGCCTTAGAGGACTGGGACGGAGAGGGTGGGGGGGAGTCGAGGCAGGGAGGGAATAAGGGAATACGTCCATAAATACAGATGATTGAACCTGGTGTACCTCAAAAATAAATAAATTAAAAAAATTGCTTATGTATGATACAAAAGTACAAACCCGAAAGAAAATCTTCATCCTGGTTACCCTATACCCATGTTATTTCAGAAAAAAAAAATCTCTAACATACCCAGCCTTAGCACAATACCTACTGATCAGCTGAAGGAATTCTCAACTACCATTCCTTTCTAATATTTCTCATGGCCACATGGAATCTCAGTTATCAAGAATAGAATCTCATAAATTTCATGCCCAAGTTTGAAATTAACATACATATACAAATTTCTTCAGTCAATGAGTAATGCAACCAAGATTAGGGTCATCAATTTATTCTTAAGAAATGTGGTGTACTGTGTGTTCCATTTGAGGAAACCACCATCCAAATTGTTACGGATATTTTTTAAAGTTACCCGCTTAAAACCCGACAAAATCCAAACTTACTTGAAATTTCCAGAGACCTCCAATATCATCATTTCTTTCAAAGCAGGTGGGCTCCAAATTTTCATCTAAGCAGCACCTAATGGCACTCAGTCCACTAATTCCAGCCCCAATCACAGCAATCTGCTTCTTGGCCATGGTGCCTCCAATCTCAGTTGGGTGGTGGAAATGGAAAGCTCTGTCACTACCATCCATGCTATTTAAAAGAAAATGAATTTGTCACAGGACCTACAGTTTGCTGTCCTAAATTTTGGTTATTCTTACCAGCAATGAGAACACTAACATGTTCATCTGTCAGGGGCTGTGATAGGTGCACAAAAATATACAAAAATAAATCTATTCCCTCAAAAGGTTCTCCATATAGTTGGGATAGAAACACAAACACGTAATTACCAGACTATGTAATAAATACAAGAATACCGTCACACTATGTGTGCTATAGGCAGGCAGCACAGAGAAGGAATACTTGAACTGCTGGAGGAAGTGGCACATGCTAATACTTAAGGGTGAATGAATAGAAAGTCACTAGGTCAGAGACCAGCAAGGGTGGGGTGTATGTGTGTGTGTCAGAGAGAGAGAGAGAAAGACACACACACACACACATACACGTTCCAGACAGGGGAGACAGCTTGAGTGAAGGCAGAAGTGAGAAGATACAGAGAACCACATACAGCAGTTTCAATCTAGTAAAACTAAATTAAGATATGGACTGAAATAGGTCCATTAGGTTTGCCAAGGTAGTGGTCACGGGTGATCTTTGCCAGAGAAGTTTCAGTGGGGCAGTGGGGTGGAAGCCATCTGCCAATGGTTTGAGGAGAAAATGAGACCAGATAAAAGTAGATACAGTGGCTATTAATTACCGCCCCCCCCAAAAAAGCCTATGAAAACAAAATAAATTCAACATATTGATACTTTCCTCTTTGTGAATAACCTAATACAAGCTAACTGAAATAATTTGGGAACTTTTAAAAAAAGAAACTGTATTTTTGAAGTATATTACACAGGACTGTTGACTATAATCACGATGCTCTGCGTTAGGTCCCCAGAACTTATTCATCTTCTAACTACAAGTTTGTAGAGTTGGTAAGAGACCAGACCTTAAATGTTCTCACCATGAAAAAGAAATGACAATTATAGGATGTGATAGTGGTGTTAGCTGATGCCATAGTGGCAATCATACTGCAGTACATAAATGCATCAATCAACATGTACACTGCAAACTTACACAATGTTATATGCCACTTATACAGCAATAAAAATTTTAAAAAAATAAAAACACATGTAATTAAGGATGGTGTAAGAGTGAAAAAACTATATTTTTGAAATTACTATGAAAGTATCAATACTTAGTATCTATGAGCCTTAGATAACTTATCCACTTGTTTGTTTACCCATTTATTTCTTTGTTCAATAATTATTGGTCTCCAACTATGGACCAGGTACTGTGTCTCTTGCTGAGGCCACGAAGAATATGACATAGTCCTTGACCTCAAGGCTTCAAGCTAAAGGAGCAGAGCAGTGCAAATAAAGTAAAAGACACCACATTATAACTGCTAAGGTTAAGACACATGCAAATTGTGCCTCAACCTTGCTGAACCACTCATAGTGACTATTTAGACTCATGTCTTTTCTTGTTGAAAATGCCATTTGTCTCAGATGCTGTTTCCGCTGTAGAAATATCCTCCCTTTTCTACCAGTTACCTCCTACGTAACACTTTTCCACAAAATTCTCCTGCATAGTTAAGCCCATACTAAGAAGGTAACCACAAAGTGACTTGTATAGATCTCTTTTATTGCATTTAGTTCATCTTTTAATTTATTCTTCTGCCTTATTTTACTGAGTAATAAGCACTTAGCAAGATTTAAGACTCAGCTGATATCTAATAAATGCCTTCAGAATAAAATTTGAGTGAATAAATTAATCTCTAAACTTCCCTACTATTTTGTACTTACTAACGTAATTGGACAGTAAGAATACTATACCATACAACAATAATCAGATAAAATATATTGATGACTATCTCCACAAAGCAATATGTTATAAGGCAAAGGTTAAAGACCAACTTTTGGAGAGAAGAAAAATCAAGTTTAATTTCGGCTTCTCAGTGAAAGTAGATCTTTTGCTCCCTCTCTCTTCTTTAAGACAAAGTCATCCCACAGTAATTTAAAGACTTTTATATAGGTTTATTAAGCTATGTACTGAGTAATCCTTTCCCATGACTTCTCCAATTTGGATTTAAAAAATTGCCATGAGCTTTTTAGGGGAGGGACCATGTCTAATTTGATGAGATTTACAATTTACCCACTGGTATTGGTCTGTAATGCTATACATTTTAATGCTAATTGGCACATTGAAAATACCATCCAAATGAAATCATTTGCATTGGCTGGGGAAAATATAACAAATATTTTGGAAAATAAGCAATGTTGTTAATTACTCTTCACAAATTAAAACATTTTTATCATTTCAGATAATTTTATGTTAAGAAGTTTTGATAAAAATTTTTCAGTTGATGCTTATAACATAACTTTTAAAAGAAGACAGAACAAGCTGTAAATTTCAAAAAAAATTACCATATTGTTATCAATTATTGTATTTGGGTGATGGAACAATGGCTGATAATGTTTTGTTTTTATTTTTTTAATTTAATTTTTTTATTGGAGTATAGTAGCTTTACAATTTTATGTTAGTTTCTACTGTACAGCAAAGTGAATCAACTATACATATACATGTATCCCATCCTTTTTGGATTTCCTTCCAATTTAGGTCACCACAGAGCATTGAGTAGAGTTCTCTGTGCTATACAGTAGTTTCTCATTAGTTACCTGTTTTAGACATACATGTGGATGATAATGTTTTTAATCTTTCTACCTTTTTATTTAATGATATATAAGTAAAACAAATTAAAAAATGATTGTTACTAAACACCTAGGCATTGGGTTCTCAGTTATAATCCAGGGGGAATTATAGGGTCATACCTTGAGTTGGAAGGGAACTTAGAGGTTGCCTAGTCCAATCTTGTACCAAACGTAGAAATTCTGTTGACAGCAGCCTCACGTATGTTTATCAGGTCTTGACTACATACAATGATGAGCCTATTGTTGTTTCACAAGTAGTACATTCCATTTCCAGAAAGTACTAATCTTTAGAAAGTTCTTTCCTACCTTATATTAACATCTACTTCTCTAACACATGTAAAATAGTCCTCATTTAGTACTTCGACTTTTTCTTTGAGAATGATGACTCTTTGAGATAGCTGTCACATACACCATCTAAATTTCTCTTTAACTAAGAAAATTTCCACAGTTCATTCAACTGTTCTCTTAACACAACGTGAGACACATTGTGGGTGCCAAAAAGGCGTTTGTTGGATTGACCAATATGACTTAGTAACGAGATCTTTTTATCAACTTAGTTACCATCCTCTGGATGAGTCCAGAGGGTGAGTTAAAGCTTGCTATGCAAACTTGTAAGAACTTGATTTCAAAGACTATCTGCTCACTCCTTTCCTAGTTCTAATGTAAAGTACTTACGTTGTTTACATCCAATGTGATGGGGGACTAATAAAGAGGCAGGAGAGGAAGGAGGAGGATAGAGTGACGATGCAAGACATAATGAGTCCATTATTTTCTGGGGGTGTCTCAACAACTGACATCACTATCAAGTCCTTATTTGGCTCTTTACTTCCAGAATACTGGTGGTGGTATTTGGAAGTAGGGGTAGGAGTGGCTGGAATTGTTCTAGTTACTCTGGTTTTATTTATCTTATTTGGCTCTAAGACTTGGAGAATTCATGACTTAGAGGCAGCTGATTCAGGGACTCAGGTATACCTGAAGTCAGGGGGAAGGTGTCAGACTCATAACAAGTGTAATAAATTGAAGCCGACATCCTGATAGTGGGTCCATTTAACCCTCATTTACTTTTTTCCCTGACTCAGCTCCTCATATGCTGAGAGTTAGGTACAAAGGTGGCTGGAGAGCTCCTCTCCAGGAAAACAGACTGATCCAAGAGGGAAAAACTATCTAGATACTGACATTTGGGAGTCTCCCACTGAAAAATCACTTTCCCTGACTGACTACTATACAGTGAAACTCACCGATAGATGAACCCTACCTATGCATACAGAGAGCTTCCAATAAATCTTTCTCCTCATTCTTAAAATGAAAAACCATGAGGACTGGGTGAAAGGTGTTTAATTATAATAGTGGTGGAAAGAAAGGATTTTAATTCATATTTAGCAGATAGAATTGATAAACATATATTCTAGCTGATTAGGCATTTGTGTCTTGGAAGGAGTAACAGAAGTGGAGTGAAGACAATGAGGGAAATTCTTAATATCTTTACTATGTCCCATCCAATTCTCAAATTGTGTTGTTTTAAAGATATAGCTTATTGCAATTGAAAATATAAATTTACTTTTATTATGATGGGGTATATATTTTCCTGAATAAAATGTTTTTTTTTAAAAAATTCTCATATATTAAATCCAAAAGAATAATACAATAAATTCTTATGTACACATCAGTAGTTTCAACAATTACAATATATGGCCAATTTTGTTTCATCTATAGCACCACCTACTTTGTTCTCTACTTGGATTATTTTGAAGAAAATCCCAAACATGTTATTTCATTTGTAAATATTTTATTATTTATTCTTAAAGGCCAAGAAAGGACTCAAAATATAACAATGATATAATTAGCATACCTAAAAAATCACATTAATTCCTTAGATCATCATATGTTCAGTAATGATAAAATTTTGGGGACTGTCTTAGGAAGTTTTGTTGCTTTTTAAATCATTGTCTAAGTACAATCCACACCTGAATATCTGTAGTAATTTTCTATTACTAAACAACAAATAATAAACATAGGAAGTTAAAACGACTCATTTATCATCTCATACTTTCTGTAGGCCAGAGACTGGGCACAGCGTAGCTGTATTCTCTGCTCAAGGCATTACCAGGCAGAAATCAAGGTGTTGGCCAATACTGAGGTCTCATTTGAACCTCATGTCCTTGCTAGCAGAAGTTATTTCCTTGTAGCTGTAGATCTCACGGATCTGTGTCTTCGAAGTCAACAGCAACATGTCTCTCCAATGCTTCACTCTCTTTTAAAAGCCTCAGGCTCACCCTAGGTAATCTCCTTTGATTAACTCAAAATCATTGATTAAGGAATTTAATTACACCTGCAAAATCCCTTTTGCCATATATGAAGGAACATAATCATGGAAATGATACCTCATCATGTTCACAGGTTCTACCCATGTTCCACGAACAGGCATTATACAAGGGCATAGGTCACCAGGATCATTTTAGAATTCTGCCTATCACAATATCCTTATCTTCCTTCCACCTGATCTTGATTGATTGTGTATAAAGCATTTTATAACAATATCATACAATAAGATGTCTCTTTATCAATCAACAACCTGTGACATCCAGCAGTGGGGTAAAAATCTTTTAATGTGAAAAAATCTCAGCACACAACTAATTGATAAAATTAGATATGAAAAAGAAAATATGAAAAATCCAAATGCACAAAAGTTCTTTGAACATTTTAGATTCTACTTCATCAAATAATAATGTAAAACTCAGCATTCCACTGTTGCAAGCATCTGAGTGCTTTTATTTAGTATACTTCTCTGTGATTCAGAAGTTGTAGGAGGTGGAGGACATCATAGATTTATTAAATTTATTGAAAATTTCTAATGGATATTTTTGTTCCTCTGAAACTTTATTTTCTCAGTTTTGTTTCCCTCCTTCCAAAAAGATCTCCATTTCTTTGATGGACCACATCCGAGTTTAATTTCTAAGTCATATAGAAGTACAAGATTTCTGTTCCTACAGGCTTCCCTCTCTCCCATATCCTATTTAAGACACACATTGTCTTTTATACCTGCTTTTCTTATCCTGATGATCAACTGTATTCTTATGGATATAGACATGGAAAAAAAGAGATAACCATGCATTTATAATCAATAAACATGTTTTCCTAAAGCATTCACAAAAGCCCTTGTCTGAATATATAAAATGCAGTAACACTAACCTTCAGTAAAAGAGGATTCAAATTTGACTCCATGTGCTTGATATGGCAGAGAAATGCACTCCTATCTGTCTGACATGAAGAGTGAATGCTCTACTTTTCTCTCTCTTGGCTTAAGTATATCTTTTTGTGATGGTCCACATACAAAGAGGACTCCTGTTTATCTTTCTTCTCTGTTTGGATTTAATAAGTTTGATATAGTTGTAGAAATTAACATGCTGTCAACAATCTATCCATTGTTGAGATTGGGATATTGGAGTCCCCTACTATACTAATAGTATAATAATAGCATTACAGTCTATTTCTCCCTTCAGTTCTGTTAATATCACTTTATGTATTTAGGTTCTTTGATGTTGGGTACATATGTAGTTGTAATTGTTATATCTTCCAGATGAACTGACACTTTTATCATTATACAATGACCCTCTTTTTTCTCCTGTGACAGTTTTGACTTAGAAGTTTATTTTATCTCTATCAGTAGAGCTATCATGACCATTTGCATCTTTTTCCATTCCTTCACTTTCATCCTATGTGTGTCCTTAAAGCTGAAGTGAGTCTCTTGTAGACTGGTTGGATCTTTCTTTCTTTTTTTTTTTTAATTTACTCAGCTACTCTATGTCTTTTGATTGGGAAATTTTAATCCATTTACATTTAATATAATTATTAATATGTAAGGACTTACTAATGCCATTTGTTAATTTTTTCTGTCTGTTTGTAGTTATTTTGTTCCTTTCCTCCTCTCTTGTTGCTTTCCCTTTTGATTTAATGATTTTCTGTAGTGGTATGCTTTGATTCCTTTGTCTTTTGTATATCTACTGAAAGTTTTTTCTTTGTGATTATCATGGGGCTTATATAAGTTATCTTATATTTATAACAGTCTGTTAAGCTCATAATAACTTTACTTGAAGCATCTGTACTTTTGTCTCCCCCATGTTATTGATATCACAATTTATATACATTTTAAATTTTGTGTATCCTTTCACTATTTATTGTAGTTATAGTTATTCTTAATATTTTTTATCTTTTAGCTTTTACGCTAGAGTTAAAAGTGATTTTGTACCCTTATTATATCAGAGTATTTTGTATTTGTCTAAATATTTACCATAACCAGTGTGTTTTGTGCTTTCATTTTGTTATTTAGTTTCCTTTCATTTCTACTGGAAGAACTCTTTTCAGTACTTTTTGTAAGGCAGGTCTATTGGTGATGTACTCCCTCAGCTTTTGTTTATCTAGGAAAGATTATCTTTCTTTCACTTCTTAAGGACAGCTTTGCCAGCTGTAGTATTCTTTGTTGGCAGTTCTTTTCTTTCATTGCTTTGAATATATCATGCACTCCCTCCTGGTCTGCAAAATTTCTGCTGAAAAATCTGCTAATACTCTTATGGAGCTTCTCTTGTATTTTAGTTATTTTCCTCTTGATACTTTTAAAATTCTCTCCTTGTCTTTAACTTTTTTTTTAAATTTTTTTTATTTTTTGAGCTGTACACTTTATCTTTTTTTAAGCTCTTTATTGGAATATAATTGCTTTACACCCTTGTACCAGTTTTTGAGGTACATCAAAGTGAATCAGCTGTATTTATACATATATCTTCATATCCTCTCCCTCCCACGACTCCCTCCCACCCTCCCTGTCCTGGCCCTCTAAGGCATCACCCATCATCGAGTCTTTAACTTTTGATTAAAATTACAATATTTAATTATAATGTATCTCTGTGTGGATCTCCTTGGGAAATTTTGAACTTCCTGGATCTGGATGTCTATTTCTTTCCCTGGGTTAAGGGCATTTTTGGCCATTATTTTTTTTTAATGAACTTTTTGTCCCTTTCTCTCTCTCCTTCTTTTGGGACCCCTATAATGTGTAATTGATTTGCTTTATGGTGTCAAGTCCATTAAGTTATTTTTTTTCATTCATTTTTCTTTTTGCTCTGCTGATTGAATGAATTCCATTACCCTGCCTTCAAGTTCACTGATCCTTTCTTTCACTTGATATTGGGTGCTGTTGAACTCCTTTATTGAATTTTTTTAGTGCAGTTATTCTTTAACTCTGTGATTTCTATTTGGTACTTATATTTTCTGTCTCTTTATTGAAGTTCTCACTTTTTCATGCATTGATCTCCTGACCTTGATGAGTGTCTTTATGACTATTATTTTGAACACTTTATCATGTAAATCTCTTATTTCCATTTTATTAAGATCTGTTTCTGGAATTTTAGCTTATTCTTTTGTTTGGGACATATTCCTTTGTTTCTTCATTTTCCTTGACTTTCTGTGTTAGTTTCTTCACATTACTTAAAACAGCCAGCTCTCCTAGTCTTGATAGAGTGGTCTTGTGTAGGAGATGAACCTTATTGTTCAGCCCATGCCAAGCTCTTGCTTGTGTCTCAAACTCTTGTGATTGTCCAAACTGACTTTTTTGTTGTTAGTAGCTCTCTGTAGTTGAAGATGTGCCAAGACCTGTCAGTGTCTCAAAAAGGAGGATAGAAAACTAGATGTAGGTTGATAGGAAACCAGTTCCTTGGGAAACAGCTGGGAAAGTAGGTCATCAGATACCTTCCAGGGAGAAACTGGGAGATGGTCTCTTTTTGACTGTTCCCTCTCTGCCCCACGAAAGGTGGGACAGATGTGTATACAAACTCTTCTGATGGAGATACTGGCAATTTGGAGTGGGCTTGAGGGAGAGGTTAGAGGTGGTATCTGCTGGCTCTGGGGAGTCTCTGGGAAAGATTGCAGTCAGCTTCTAGAGTTGTGCTAAATTAGAGGACTTACCATCAGGCAGAAAATTTTAAGTATGCAAATATGCCTTTTTCAGGGGTATACTGGGAAATGGGTGTTTTTTTCCCCTTGTTGTTCTGCACTGAGCCCTGGGGGTGATAGCTCTGGAGAGTCCTTGTGAACCCACAAGGAACTGTTTCTTTGGTTGCTATAATCTTGTGGGTCTCATGGAAGCAAGCTTTGCTGGCCTTTGGTGCTAGGTGTTTTGGGATTCTCTCCCTCAGGTGGGAGTCTTAGAATTTGGGCTCCTGGTGGGAGTACAAACCTTTTGCTCCTCAGGGAGAAGCTGGGAATTGGGAATTCCCCTTGGTTGTTTGGTGCTATACCAGGGTGGGGTGTGTGACTTAGCCTTTCCTACTCATTTCTGTGTGGGTGATATATGCATTTTCTCATTTGCCTGATGTGTAGGAGTTTCTCAGCTAGTTTCTAGATTTCTTTCAGAAGAAATTGTTCCATGTTTAGCTATAGATTTGACATATCCATGTGAGGAAGTGAGCTTAGAAGGCCCCTATGTCACCATCTTGGACTGGAACTATACTAATTTCTTTAGTAATGTTTTGCACACTGTTTCATCTTGCATCTCATTGTTTCCTTCTTGTTAAATTTCCTTTACTTTGAAGAATGTGCTTCAGAGTTCTTTGAGTAAGTGTTAAAGAATGAAAATTTCTCAATCTTTAGGAAAAAAAATAAACTTATCTTTATTTTGCCTGCCTGAATTATAGTCTTGCTGGGTTTGGAATGTTTAACTTTAGAGTTGTTTTTCCCTCAGCATTTTGAATTATTTTTCTCTCTCTTTTCTTGCTGATAAAAAACTTGTTAATGTAATTATTGTTCCATTGATGATAATGATGATAATGTCTGGATAGTTTTCTTCCTCTGCATGGATGTATTTCAGATGTTTCCTTTGTTTTTAGCATTATGTAGCTTCATTACAATATCTTTGAATTGGAATTTATTTTAAAGCTTAGTCTGCTCAAAACTATTCAATATGAGGTTAATGTTAATAATGAATTCTGAAAAATCTCAGTCATTACCTATTTGAACCTTGTCTCTCTTCCAGTCTTAATATGGAATTTTTGCATCTCATATAAGTTCTACAATCTGTGCATATAATCTAAGAGGTGTCAAACTTTCCCTGTAAAGTAACAGATAATAGATATTTTGGGCTTTGATTGAAGATAATATTAATAATGTTATTAATGTGAGAATAATTGTTAATAATCAGTTGACCAGAAAGTATGAGCTGACACTTTTTCTATTCCAAGTGTGAGCTCTTTATCTGCCCCATTGGAGGTAAAAAATAATAATGATACCATCAGGTTTGTCACCTTCCTTTGTTTGGTCAGTGTAGAAAGGCATTTGAGTGCCATATACCAGAATTCCCTACCTTTAATAGACTTCTAAAATCTGTCAGTGACTCTCCTTTTTCATTTACATTATGATTGGATTTGTGAAAGGTGATTTATAACAGTGATTGTCAAACTGTGGCCCATGGGCCAAATCCAGCCCACAGAATGGTCTCTACATTTTAAATACTGGGAGAAAAACAATATTTTATGAGATGTGATAATTATATGAAATTCAAATATCAATATCTGTAGATAAAGTTGTATTGGAACACAACCATGCTTATTATTGTTGTTGTTATTATTATCATTTTACATATTATCTATGGGTGCTTTTGCACTACAACAGCAGAGTTGAATAAGTTGCAACAGAAACCATATGGTTTACAAAGACTAAAATATTTATTACCTGGTACTTTGCAGAAAAAGTTTGACATCTCTTGGAATATATACACAGATAGTAGAACTCATATGGTATGTTAAATAAAAAATCAATATAAAATTTAAAAAACTTGTATTGCATGATTATTACATAAAACTGATTTCATGACTAAGTGGCAGGCATTGTTCTAGTTGCCTGGAATACATCAGTGAAGAAAATGAAGGTGACTGTCCTTGCGAAAGTTACATTCTGGTGGCGGTTGACTGCCCAAAATCAATCAACATGATAAATAAGTAAAATATAGAGCATGCTGGAAGATGGTAAGTGCTATGGAAAAAGAAAAGGTAGAGAGGATTGAAAATACAGCTGGTGGAATAGGGGGTAGGAATGCCTTATTCTTTAATTTGTTTTCCTAACCTTAGTAATTTATTATCATTTTTCCCTCCAAACTTCTTTTGTAAATACAGGACCAATCATCTACTTTAAGTATTTTCTGAATCAAGATATGGGATAGAACACAAAATTAATTATTGGACTATAAGGCTTATATGTTCCTCTGAGTTGCTGGAAAAAAGAAGAAATACAGACAAAATGTCCTAATCTTTGGAACACTTACCTCCAGAAATGGAAACTCAATTAATTGTAAAAATACTTGAGGAAACTCCTTGGCAAATAATACACATAATCCTCTAAGTTGGACCCTGGGCACAGATCAGTAGTTTTCCAGTAAGATTAAATGGAAATAAGTAATGGTTTTTCACAACATCCTGTTGTAGCATCACATCAATAATAGTAGCTGACCTATCAGCTAAGCTACTCTTCTGGTTCTCACTGACTAGTTGCTTGATTTTAATTATACATATGATATGTTTAAGACCATTCTTTAGGAGTCATTCAGATCTCACTAGTAAACAAGGAAATAGGTGAAGATGACATCGCCACAATTCATCTGTATCCAGTCATATGTTCAGTGAAGCTGGAAAGGTTTTTTCCACTCAGCTTTGTCTTATTCTCATAGTACCTCTCTCTCTTTATTTCTGAAGCCCCCTCATTCAAAACTTATAGAATGCCTTCTAAGTATGACAATCTGCTAAGTATCAATAAGGACAAAATAACAAATGAAGAAAATAAAAGAACAAGAAAGAAAATAAAAGCAGAAGATATAACCCCAAAGTTTGAAGAATTTGCACTGTGGAAGAAATACTCACAAAATTAGGTGCTTCCAGCATTTCTGTTTTAGCAATCTTTCTTTAAATTTTTGTTCCCTTCATTAAGAAGAATAAATAAATGCTATATATCTTGCCAAGGAAATAAATGCACTGGCTAAGTTGAATGACACTCCCACAAAGGTGTGCATTTTGATCTGTTTTCTTATAGAGTCCTTCAAAAAATGGAAGTGAAAAGAAGGTGAGGACATAGTTGGGAGAGACAAAAGAAGCACCGCAGCCATGCTGCTGAGCCTTTCCCCCATATGCATGTACAGTGTGTGGGAGAGCCAACTCTCTAAAAGAGCAGTGCATACAGTAAAGATGGCCCTAGAAGAATGTTTCAGGGCCCTACAGTGATGAACTTCCTGGAGAAGGAGTAATAGATGAATCTCAGGACAACATACCTATTCCACGTCAATGACAATAAGGCCAAGTTTGCCTTATTACACTTGCCAAGTCTTTCTGCTCTTTCCATGTGAAACATCGGGATATGTGTTTTTTTTTTTTCTCTCCATATGTTTTGTGCTAATTGTTTAGCTCTATGATCCCGTGTTTTTGTGCTAATTATATTCTCAGCGCCTGGTGCACGAGGGTGTGATGGTTAATTTTATGCATCAGTTTGGTTAGGCTATGGTGTCCATGGTCAAACACCAGTCTAGATGTTGCTCTGAAGGTATTTTTTAGATGTGAGTAGCATTTAAATCAGTAGGTTTTGAATGAAGCAGGTTACTCTTCATTGTGTGGATGGGCCTCATCCAATAAGTTGAAAGCCTTGTGAGAAAAGACTAAGATTCCCTGAGAAGGAAGGAGTTCTGCCTCCAGGCTCAAGACTGCAACATTAACTCTTGCCTGGTTCTCCAGCCTGCTGGCTTGTCCTGCAGTTTTCAGACTTGTTAGCCTCCATAATCACAGAGCCAATTCCTTACAATAAATTTCTCTCTCTTTCTTTCCCTTTCCCCCTTCTCTCCATTTCTGTCTCTATATGTCACTCTTTCTATGTATAGATATCTATCTCTATTCATTTATCTCTCTATATATGTATATATATATCCTATTGATTCTACTTCTCTGGAGAACCCTGGCTAACACACATAGTGGACATTCAATAAATCTTTGTAAGATGAATGAATAGGAGGAGAGTGGGGATGTGGCACAGCCCTACTTGTTCCAAATAAACATATTGTCCAGGAGTGTTGGGCAGGATATTCCACATTAACACACTATTTCATGATATTAATTACCTGAAGAACTCAGAGATGTATACATTGTCTTTCATAGGTGTTCAAAAACTAATCAGTGGATTAAAATATATATGATGGATATGTGGGCCCCAACTACTGAGCCCACATGCTGCAACTACTGAAAACCGGGCACCTAGAACTTGTGCTCTGCAATAAGAGAAGCCACCACACTGACAAGCCCTTGCACCTCAATGAAGAGTAGCTCCTGCTCACCACAACTAGAGAAAGCCCATGTGCACCAACAGAGACCCAACACAGCCAAAAAAACAAAGAAAATTAAAAAAAAAATACAGGGGTGGGGAAGAGAGAGAAGGAGAGAAACAGAGGAGGTGGGAGTAGGTGTGGGTGTGGTGGGTGCAGGGGAAGAAGCATAGCTGGGAGAAAGAAAAGAAACACAGCAGTATAGAAAGTACACATAGAGAAGGCTGTGGTCTTGGCTACTGGTGCTTGGAGCTGACTGGAACTGAATAGATAGGAAGCTAAGTTTTTGAAAGAGTCATACTGTCAGAAGAACTATCTGCCTAGACTAGACTGTAACTGTTTGAGACTGAAAATGATTCTTGGGCTCCCAAACATCAATGGATATAGACAATAGACAGGAAAAGCTGCTTAGTCAGAAAAGAGGGCAGAGTTCCTAAAGCTCATTTCAGGTGTGACCATGGAGGTTAACTGAACAAGCAGAACTGCCAGGGGATGGAGCTAAGGGCAGAGAGAACACCAAACTTCCAGAAAATGGAATCAGGATCAAATCAGAAACATTACCCACTCTGAGTGGTATCTCAGAATTACCATGTGTGGTCGCAAGTAAATGGCATATTTTCAGTACCCCTTATAAAGTCTGGGAGTTTATCACAAGTTTCATCTCCCTTAACCTCCATCCCAATTTGTCTTGACATATTTGGAGATTTTTAGATCCAGGTTTCCATTGTTATTTTTAAAAACCAGGGTCATTATGTAACTTTATTTTTTTTCCAGAAAATAACATTGACATTTGTGTTCAGGGTTGTATTCAGAATTGAAATAATTTTAGACATTTCTATGTTTAGTTGGCTTCAGAGAAAAATTCCAGTCTTAGGAGTTCTCTATTTTTGAGCTCGATTTTCTTTAATTATTTTAGTAATTTCTTCAAGAAAAGTGAAGTCATTGTGACTAGGCAGCTGTATTGTTGCAGGCACACCATATAGCTCTTAAGATTTCCTGGGTATTTAATCTCCACACCCAGTAGTGACTCAGTATGCACCTTTAGGCCAGGCAGCTTAATATTTCTGTTTATTTCTAGAGGATGAAAGGAAATTAAAGCTTTCTGACCTCTGAAGGATTTTGCACAAAGTATTACCTGAGGTCAAAAATTATAATATACATGCAATTATTGTTTCTTTGAAATAGACACCATCAAAGATCTAGGACAAATATATAGCAAGAAACAAATTTCAAAACTACTTTCCACTTGCACTGAATCCTGCCAGCATATTTGGGTTCAATGGAACTTAACCATTCAGGTATAAATATTTATTGTGAGCTTTCACTGATGTGAGCTCTCTGGTATGTGTTTTGTTTGTAGAAGCTGATAGAGTTGGGTGATCAGTTGCCACTCATGGGCCCAAGCAGTACAAAGGGAAGTTTCAAATGATAAATGCCTACATGAAGGGGAAAACAATCTCAAATAAACAACCTAACTTCATACCTCAAGGAATAGAAAGAGAACAAACAAAGCCCAAAGTTAGCAGAAAGAAGGAATTAACAAAGATCAGAGCAAAAATAAATGAAATAGAAACAATATACACAATAGAAAAGGTAAACAAAACTTTTTTAAAAAGATAAACAAAAATGACAAACCTTTCTAGACTGAGAAAAAAGGGACAATACTCAAAAAATAAAAGAGATATGAAAGAGGAGACATTACAACTGATATCAAAGAAATGCAAAGGATCACAAGAGGCTACTAACAATTACATGCCAACAAATTAGATAACCTAGAAGAAATGTATACATTCCTAAAGACATATAACCTACCAAGGCTGAATCATGAAAAAATAAGAAATATGAACATACTAATAACAGGTAAAGAGACAGAATCAGTAGTAAAAGTCTCCCAACAAAGAAAATCCAGACCAGATGACTTCACTGGTGAATTCTACCAAACATTTAAAACATAAAATACGAATCTTTCTTAAACTCTTTCAAAAACTGAAGAGGAAGGAACACTATCAAACTCATTTTACAAGACTGGTATTAACCTGTTACCAAAGCCAGACAAGAACACTATAAGAAAAGAAAATTACAGGTCTATAACTCTGATGAACACAGATGTAAAATTCTTTAACAAAAGCCTAGCAAACTGAATTAAATAGCACATTAAAAGAATCATATACTATGATAAAGTTATATTTGTCCCTTGGGTGTAAGAAAGTTTCAATATACATAAATGAATCAAAGTGATACACCATATTAAAGAATGGCAAATAAAAATCATATGATCATCTCAATACACACAGAAAAAGCATTTGATAAAATTCAATAGACTTTCATGATAAAAATTCTCAAAAAACTGGGTTTAGAGGGAGTATATCTCAACATAATTAACTTGATATATGTTCAGGAACAGTACCAGGATACCCACTCTTACCATTTCATTCAACATAGTACTAAAAGCTAGAGCAATTAAGCAAGAAAAAGAAATAAAAGGCATCCAAATCAGAAAGGAAGAAGTAAAATTCTCTGTTTGCAGATGATATGATCTTACATACAGAAAACCCTAAAGACTCCACTAAAAACTGTTAGAGCTAATAAATAAATTCAGTAAAGTTGTAGATTCAAAATTAACACACAAAATCAGTTTCATTACTATATACTAGCAACAAACCATCTGAAAAGAAATTAAGAAAACAAATCTCATTTACAATAACATCAAAAGAATAAAAGACTGAAGAACAAATTAAGCCAAGGAAGTAAAATATCTGTACTTAAAACCCACAAAACTTTGATGAAAGAAATTGAAGAAGACACACATAATTGGAAAGATATCCTGTGTTCATGTATTGGAATAATTAGTATTGTCAAAATATCCATGATAGCTAAAGCAATCCACATATTCAGTGCAAATTCTTAGCAAAATTCCAATGGCTTTTTTTTTTAGAGAGATAGAAAAACAACCATAAAATTTGTATGGAATCACAAAAGACTTTGAGTAGCTAAAGCAATCTTAAGCTAGACCAAAACTGGAGACATCGTACTTCCTGATTTTAAAATATATTACAAAGCTATCCCAATCAAAATAGTATGATACTGGCATA
Source organism: Hippopotamus amphibius kiboko (assembly GCF_030028045.1). Classification (NCBI taxonomy): domain Eukaryota; kingdom Metazoa; phylum Chordata; class Mammalia; order Artiodactyla; family Hippopotamidae; genus Hippopotamus; species Hippopotamus amphibius. The sequence goes on along the minus strand of NC_080188.1, from coordinate 137,800,367 downwards.
AAAACAAATTATGTGGCAGCCTGGATGGGAGGGTAGTTTGGGAGAGAATGCATACATCTGTATGTATAGATGAGTCACTTTGTTGTGTACCTGAAACTATCACAACATTGTTAATTAGCCATACTTCAATGCAAAATAACAAGTTTAAAAAACCCCCCACATATACCAATGGAACAGAATATATAGCCCAGAAATAAACTCAGGCATATACAGTCAACTAATCTTTGACCAAAATGCCAAGAATACACAATGGGGAAAGGATAACCTTTTCAATCAATGTACTGGTAAAACTGGATATCCTCATGCAAAAGGATGAAATTGGACTGTTATCTGATGCCATATGCAAAAATCAACTCAAGTGTGTTAAAGACTTAAATGTGAGACCTGAAACCATAAAACTCCTAGAAGGAAACATAGGGGAAAAGCTCTTTGATGTCGGTATTGACAATTATTTTTGGCTTATGACACAAAAAACATAGGCAATAAAAGCAAAAATAAACAAGTGGGACTATATCAAACTAAAAATTTTCTATGCAGCATTAACACAAGCAACAAAATTAAGAGGCAACCTAGGGAATGGGAGAAAATATTTGCAAACAATATATTCAATTAGTGATTAATGTCCAAGATATATTAGCAAGTCACAGACCTCAATAGAAAAAAAAACAGTTTAAAAGTGGGCAAAGGGCTTGATGAGACATTTTTCCAAAGAAGATATAAATGGCCAACAGGTACATGAAAAGATGTTCAACAACACTAATCATTAGGGAAATGCAAATATAAAATAAGGTATCACCTCACACATGTGAAGATGCCTATTATTAAAAAGTCAAAATATAAGTATTGTGGAAGAAAATGGAGTCCTTTACACTGATGGTGGAAACGTAAACTGATACAGCCACTTAGGGAAATTGTATGGTAGTTCCTCAAAACATTAAAAATAGAGCTGCCATATAGTCCAGCAATCCCACTTCTGGGTATACATTCAAAAGAAATGAGAACAGAATCTGGAAGAGATATCTGTACTCCCATGTTCAATGCAATGTTAATCACAAGATATGGAAGCAACCTATGTGTCCATCAGAGGATAAAGGGATAAAGAAAAATGTGACAGATATACACAATGGAATTTTATTCAGTCTTAGAAGGATATCCTGCCATTTGAGCATAATAGATGAAACAGGAGGACATTATGCTAAATGAAATAAGCCAAACATGAAAAGGCAAATACTGCATTGTTTCAGTTACATGTGGAATTTTGCAAAATTTAACTCTTAGAAACAGAGAACAGAAGAGTGTTTATTGGGGTCTGGTGGGGAAATGGAGAGATGTTGGTCAAAGGGAACAGACATTCAATTATAAGATGAACAACTTCTGGAGACCTAATGCACAGTATGGTGACTATAGTTAAAAATATTGTATTGTATACTTGATATTTGCTAAGAGGACAGATCTTGTGTTCTCACCACACACACAACACGCAAAGGTAACAATGATGTAGTTAATACATTAATCAGCTTGATTGTGGTAATCATTTCACTATGCATATTTATATCAAAACATCACATTGCACACTTTAAAAATATACAATTTATAAATTTTCAATCATACCTCAAGAAATCTGGGGGAGAAACCCCTTTTAGAGAACAGTAAGACTAAGCTCAAACATAGCCTGTAATGTGAGTGACTGACCCAGAGACTAAAATATTTCATCTCTCTGATTAATTGTAAGTCTCTGTAAATGTTGTAAATATTTGATCTTTCCCCGTTTCTTCTTTTCATTCTCCTCAGTGTTTTTATAGAATTTTGTATGTTTACTATAGAATTTATTCTTGTATTTTGATAGTATGAATAGAAGACAAAATTTTGTATATTTCCTGACTTCCATTATTTCCCCCTTTTTCTCCTTGGCACCATCCATACCCTGAAAATACCCTCAATAATACTTGAAATAACCTGTTACCTCTATATCCATGATTCTATGGAATGTGACCCTAGTGGAAAGGGTTTCTGGTGAAGACATTTGTTCATTGTTAACTTTTCTAAGTCACTGAAGAGATACGTTTTCCTAGCCTGGGTTTTACATGCAAAACAAAGAGTTTGCAATTCATATGAAAGGAGACTAGGAGAACTTGGTAACTTAGAACATTTGTCATACTATAGAAATTAAATATACTTTTCCAGAGTAATGTGTAAACCATTTCATTTGAAATCTCCAATTTTGGGGTCGGCTTTAGCTTAAGTTTTTACTTTGTCCCTTTGGACTTCTGAAACCTCCAATTTTGTGAAATACTAGTATGTGAGTAATTTTGGAATTATTAGACAATTTACTGCACTGATATAGTCTGAAATGAGGGATAAACACTTCCACATGCCTAGTCTCTTAATTAGTGTGTGTCACTGTTAACCTATAATATCATAATGATCATAGGAGGATTATTCTTTTTTTTAACCTCTTTATTTTTATTTTTTAAGCTCCTTATTGGAATATAATTGCTTTACACTGTTGTGCCAGTTTTTGCTGTACACTAAAGTGAGTCAGCTGTATTTATACATATATCCCCATATCCCCTCCCTCCCACGACTCCTTCCCACCCTCCCTATCCCATCCCTCTAAGTCATCACCCATCATCAAGTTGATCTCCCTGTGTTATGCAGCAGCTTCCCACTAGCTATCTATTTTACATTTGATAGTGTATATATGTCAATGCTACTCTCTCACTTCGTCCCAGCTTCCCCTTCTCCGCTGGATTATCCTTTAATAATGACTAAAGTGAGAATAAAGAGGAGAAGGACTACACAGACACTTTTAACCAAAATGGCACAGAGTATGGAGTTTGGTCACAGGTGAGGATGCGAGTCCTCAGGGGCTTGATGATCCGCTCTCTCTGAGTCAAGATGGCTCCCTGGGCCCCAGCCTACTTCCCTGGCCCTTGTAGGTGGTACTGGTAAGGTGTGCATGACCCAAAGAAAATTTCCAGAACCAGCTTTGGATCCCACAGGAGAAGGGAGAACAGGTTGGGTTTCACTCCTATTTCAGAGGCAATTTCATCCATGTAATCCACATATTGCACTCTGAGTGTATCACGGGAATTATTCAGGAATCTGACACCAGAAGAGGAAAATATCAGTACCTCCCATCTCTCCAAGCACAACTTCCTCTAAACATTGGTTGATGATTACTCTAAAAAGTGAGAGAGAAAGTGAATTTTCTGTTTTCATTGACCACAGTCTCAATGGTTTCTAACAAAATACTCACGTACTGTATTTTTCCCCATCAAATCCTTCCAAGGATCTTGGGTAGCAATAGATGGGTTTCAGGAGATTTTTGTCTTTTCCTAAGTCCTGTACTTTGGATATGAATTTAATTCTCAATTAGATGTAGTCTCATTTTGGTAAATCGGTGGTGAGGAATATGCTATATGAATTGTACAGGCCAGTTATTTAGATAAGTGTGACATTAATTTGATTTTAAATATTACTGAAATGCAACTCTTGGCCCACCTTCTTAAACCAAAGTTACTGGATAACTGACTGTCCTTAGAATAAACCCTTTTGCTCATAGAGAACATGCTGTGACCTTCACATTGCAGATTCTCAATAGATATTTGCTGAATAGAAATAAATTACATTCCTAGCCCCAATGGTTGAGAATAATTTTCCATTAAGAAGATTCGGTGCAATTCACAAGCTTCTGACCTTGCATCAGAATTTTAATTGGATTCTGCAATGATTTGCTATCTCATTTCTCATATTGGTTTATCTTTTCAAACCTTAAAAGGTTTGAAACACATTCACATGCTTTACATCTCTAAGGTTATGGTAAGATGTAAATTTTTAATTGTATGTTGTATTTAGTGTTCCATGAAATTTAGACAAAATTCTGAAGTTTCCAGTTTGGACCATTCTTTATCCATTCCATTCCATAAGTATTCCATATGTGATATTTATGCTTGGTTAAGAGGAAATTAAAAAGTTGACAATTTGCGATATCATCCAGGCAAATAGGCTGAGATTTCTATCACGAGAAAAATATAAAAAATACTTGAAAGACAAACAACTCCACCTAAACATTTTCAATTGACTTTTATTAAGAAGCAAGTTTCTTGCTCTTTTTCCATTTTTTTTTTCTCTTCTTTCTTATGTCAGCCATCATGCCACTCACTGAAGGTAATTTGTTCAATCCTAGGAAAGAAATTTCAAATGTGAACATGGTTTTCTTATTGAAAAGATGTGGTTTCAAGAAGAAATGGGTACTATGAGAGGCAGTTTGGTAGAAAACATCATGAGTGAGGTAGCACAGGAGTGGGGGAGATGGATTCAGGTTGCTCTGGAATGCCCTTCATTCATTGTTGTTTTTTTTTTTTTTTTTTTTTCCTTTCAGAAAACCTTAATTTTTTTTAAATTTTTTTTTATCTTTTTGGGGGTACACCAGGTTCAATCATCTGTTTTTATACACATATCCCCATATTCCCTCCCTTCCTTGACGCCCCCCCCCCTCGAGTCCCCGCCACCCTCCCTGCCCCAGTCCTCTAAGGCATCTTCCATCCTCGAGTTGGACTCCCTTTGTTATACAACAACTTCCCACTGACTATTTTACAGTTGGTAATATATATATGTCTGTGCTACTCTCTCACTTCGTCTCAGTTTCCCCTTCACCCCCCGCCCCCTCCCAAACCTCGAGTTCTCCAGTCCATTCTCTGTATCTGCATCCTTATTCTTGTCACTGAGTTCATCAGTACCATTTTTAGATTCCATATATGTGAGATAGCATACAATATTTGTCCTTCTCTTTCAGACTTACTTCACTATGTATGACAGATTGTAGTTCTATCCACTTCATTACATATAGCTCCATCTCATCCCTTTTTATAGCTGAGTAATATTCCATTGTATATATATGCCACATCTTCTTTATCCATTCATTTGTTGATGGGCATTTAGGTTGCTTCCATGTCCTGGCTATTGTAAAGAGTGCTGCAATAAACATTATGGTACAAGTTTCTTTTGGGATTATGGTTTTCTTTGGGTATATGCCCAGTAGTGGGATGACTGGATCATATGGTAGTTCTATTTGTAGCTTTTTAAGGAACCTCCAAATTGTTTCCCATAGTGGCTGTACCAACTTACAGTCCCACCAACAGTGCAGGAGAGTTCCCTTTTCTCCACAGCCTCTCCAACATTTGTGGTTTCCAGACTTTGTGATGATGGCCATTCTGATTGGTGTGAGGTGATACCTCATTGTGGCTTTGACTTGCATTTCTCTGATGATTAGTGATGTTGAGCATCTTTTCATGTGTTGGTTGGCCATCTGTATGTCTTCTTTGGAGAAATGTCTATTTAGGTCTTCTGCCCATTTGCGGATTGGGTTATTTGCTTTTTTGGTATGAAGCTGCATGAGCTGCTTGTATATTTTGGAGGTTAATCCTTTGTCCGTTGTTTCATAGGCAATTATTTTTTCCCATTCTGAGGGTTGCCTTCTTGTCTTGTTTATGGTTTCTTTTGCTGTGCAAAAGCTTTTAAGTTTCATGAGGTCCCATTCGTTTATTCTTGATTTGATTTCCATGATTCTAGGAGGTGTGTCAAAAAGGATCTTGCTTTGATGTATGTCATAGAGTGTTCTGCCTATGTTTTCCTCTAGGAGTTTTATAGTGTCTGGCCTTACATGTAGGTCTTTAATCCATTTGGAGTTTATTCTTGTGTATGGTGTTAGGAAGTGTTCTAAGTTCATTCTTTTACATGTTGCTGTCCAATTTTCCCAGCACCACTTATTGAAGAGGCTGTCTTTTTTCCATTGTATACTCGTGCCTCCTTTGTCAAAGATAAGGTGCCCATATGTGTTTGGGTTTACTTCTGAGTTCTCTATTCTATTCCATTGATCATCCTTTCTATTTTTGTGCCAGTACCATACTGTCTTGATCACTATGGCCTTGTAGTATAGTTTGAAGTCAGGAAGCCTGATTCCACCAACTCCATTTTTCCTTCTCAAGATTGCTTTGGGTATTCAGGGTCTTTTGCGTTTCCATACAAATCGTAAGATTTCTTGTTCTACTTCTGTGAAAAATGACATTGGTAATTTGATCGGGATTGCATTGAATCTGTAAATTGCTTTGGGTAGTACAGACATTTTCACTATGTTGATTTTTCCAATCCAGGAACATGGTATATCCCTCCATCTGTTTGTGTCGTCTTTGATTTCTTTCATCAATGTCTTAAAGTTTTCTGCATACAGATCTGTTGCCTTCTTAGGCAGGTTTATTCCTAGGTATTTTATTCTTTTGGTTGCAATGGTGAATGGGAGAGTTTCCTTAATTTCTCTTTCTGCTCTTCCGTTGTTAGTGTATAGGAATGCAAGAGATTTCTGTGCATTAATTTTGTATCCTGCTACTTTACTAAACTCATCAATTAGTGCTAGCAGTTTTCTGGTGGAGTCTTTAGGATTTTCTATATATAATATCATGTCATCTGCAAAGAGTGACAGTTTTACTTCTTCTTTTCCAATTTGGATTCCTTTTATTTCTTTTTCTTCTCTGATTGCTGTAGCTAAAACTTCCAAAACTATGTTGAATAATAGTGGTTGGAGTGGACACCCTTGTCTTGTTCCTGTTCTTAGAGGGAATTCTTCCAGTTTTTCCCCATTGAGAACGATGTTGGCTTTTGGTTTTGCATATATGGCTTTTATTATGTTGAGGTAATTTCCTTCTATGCCCATTTTCTGGAAAGCTTTTATCATAAATGGATGTTGAACTTTGTCAAAAGCTTTTTCGGCATCTATTGAAATGATCATATGGTTTTTATCCTTCAATTTGTTGATATGATGTATCACATTGATTGATTTGCGTATATTGAAGAATCCTTGCATCCCAGGGATAAACCCCACTTGATCATGGTGTATGATTTTTTTAATGTGCTGTTGCAGTCTGTTAGCTAGTATTTTGTTGAGGATTTTTGCATCTATATTCATCAGTGATATTGGTCTGTAGTTTTCTTTTTTTGTGACATCTTTGCCTGGTTTTGGTATCAGGGTGATGGTAGCCTCATAGAATGAGTTTGGGAGTGCTCCGCCTTCTGCAATATTTTGGAAGAGTTTGAGAAGGATAGGTGTTAACACTTCTCAAAATGTTTGATAGAATTCGCCCGTGAACCCATCTGGTCCTGGGCTTTTGTGTGTTGGGAGATTTTTAATCACTGCCTCAATTTCCGTACTTGTGATTGGTCTGTTCATGGTTTCTATTTCTTCCTGGTTCAGTCTTGGAAGATTGTATTTTTCTAAGAATGTATCCATTTCTTCCAGGTTATCCAATTGATTGGCATAGAGTTGCTTGTAGTAGTCTCTCATGATGTTTTGTATTTCTGAGGTGTCCATTGTGACTTCTCCTTTTTCATTTCTAATTCTGTTGATTTGCATCTTCTCCCTTTTTTTCTTGATGAGTCTGGCTAATGGTTTATCAATTTTGTTAATCTTCTCAAAGAACCAGCTTTTAGTTTTATTTATTTTTCTTATGGTTTCTTTGCTTTCTTTTTCATTTATTTCTGCTCTGATCTTTATGATTTCTTTCCTTCTGCTCCCTTTGGGGTTTCTTTGTTCTTCTTTCTCTAGTTGTTTGAGGTGTAAGCTTAGGTTGTTTATTCGATCATTTTCTTGTTTCTTAAGGTAGGACTGTATTGCTATAAACTTCCCTCTTAGAACTGCTTTTGCTGCATCCCATAGGTTTTGGGTTGTTGTGTTTTCGTTGTCATTTGTTTCTAGATATTTTTTGATTTCCTCTTTGATTTCTTTAGTGATTCCTCGGTTGTTTAGGATTGAATTGTTTAGCCTCCATGTGTTTGTATTTTTTGCAGTTTTTTTCCTGTAATTGATATCTAGTCTCATGGCGTTGTGGTCTGAGAAGGTGCTTGATATGATTTCAATTTTCTTGAATTTGCTGAGGTTTGATTTGTGACCCAAGATGTGATCTATCCTGGAAAATGTTCCATGTGCACTTGAGAAGAACGTGTAGTCTGTCGTTTTTGGATGGAATGTCCTATAAATATCAATAAAGTCGAGATGGTCTAATGTGTCTTTTAAAGCTTGTGTGTCTTTATTTATTTTCTGTTTGGATGATCTGTCCATTGATGTAAGTGGGGTGTTCAAGTCTCCCACTATTATTGTGTTACTGTCGATGTCCCCTTTTATAGCTGTTAGCATTTGCCTTATGTATTGAGATGCTCCTATATTGGGGGCATAGATATTTACCATTGTGATATGTTCTTCTTGAATGGATCCCTTGATCATTATGTAGTGTCCTTCCTTGTCTCTTTTAATAGTCTTTACTTTCAAGTCTAATTTGTCTGATATGAGTATTGCTACTCCAGCTTTCTTTTGACTTCCATTTGCATGGAATATCTTTTTCCATCCCTTTACTTTCAGTCTATATGTGTCCCTTGGTCTGAAGTGGGTTTCTTGTAGGCAGCATATAGAAGGGTCTTGTTTTTGTATCCATTCAGCCAGTCTGTGTCTTTTGGTTGGAGCATTTAATCCATTTACATTTAAAGTGATTATTGACATGTGTGTTCCAATTACCATTTTCTGAATTGTTTTAAGTTTGTATTTGTAGGTGTTTTCCTTCTCTTGTGTTTCCTGCTTAAAGAGGTTCCTTTAGCACTTGTTATAAGGCTGGTTTGGTGGTGTTGAATTCTCTTAACTTTTGCTTGTCTGGAAAGCTTTTGATTTCTCCCTCAAATCTGAATGAGATTCTTGCTGGGTAGAGTATTCTTGGCTGTAGGTTTCTCTCTTTCAGGACTTTCAGTATATCCTGCCATTCCCTTCTGGCCTGCAGAGTTTCTGTAGAAAGGTCAGCTGTTATCCTTATGGGCTTTCCCTTGTATGTTATTTGTTGCTTTTCTCTTGCTGCTTTTAATATTTTTTCTTTGTGTTGAATTGTCGTTAGTTTGATTAATATGTGTCTTGGTGTATTTCTCCTTGGGTTTATTCTGTATGGGACTCTCTGCGCTTCTTGGACTTGGTTAATTATTTCCTTTCCCATGTTGGGGAAGTTTTCCACTAGAACCTCTTCAAATATTTTCTCAGACCCTTTCTTGTTTTCTTCTTCTTCTGGGATGCCTATAATTCGAATGTTGGTACGCTTCATGTTATCACTGAGGTCTCTGAGACTGTCTTCTAATCTTTTTATTCTTTTTTTTTTTCCTGCTCTGTGGCAGTTATTTCCCCCATTCTATCTTCCAACTCACTTATTCGTTCTTCTGCCTCAGTCATTCTGCTGGTTATAGCATCTAGAGTATTTTTAATTTCAGTTATTTTGTTATCCATTGCTGTTTGTTTTTCTGAGTTCTTATGAACTGTTTCTTGTACTTTATTTTGTTATCGAGATTTTGTATCATTTTTACTATCATTACTCTAAATTCTTTTTCAGGCATTTTTCCTATTTCCTCTTCATTTATTTGGTCTTGTGGGTTTTTTTCCTGCTCCTTTGCCTGCATGGTGTTTCTTTGTTTCCTCATGGTTGTCCAAACTTTTGGGGTTGCTTGTCCTGGTGATAGAGGTGTTTATAGAAGACTGTCCAAGCCTCAGACTAATGTCCAAGTATTGGAGTAAACGAATATTAAGTCTAGGAAACACATACATGTATAAGACACACAATTACTGAATCCGTTAGGACATAAGGCTCTAGAAAGACCTGACAGAACCCCAGTGTGCTATCAGATATTCAAAGAGAAACCCAGCAGAAATTGACAAATGAAACAGAACAAATCAGAGACAAAAGCAAAAGCAAACAAACAACAAATAACACCCTACACATACAAACATCAATCCAGGGAGCTTTTGTAAGCTAGCATCAAATATAGAAAAGAGTTGGAGTACCACCAGAGAGAATGGAGATTCTCAGAATGTAATTAGACAACTCTACTAAGAACTAAGATAAAGACAAAAGCCTAATATTAAATACCAAGGCAGTGCGTCATCTGGAGAATAGAGCAAGGAGTCTGAGCAGACCCATAGTGTTGCTTATAAGTATGTTAAAATAAAATAAACTTAAAAAGGCTGGAAGAAAGGGGAACAGAAGAGTGCAATGTGGTTGGAAATATGCAAATAAAAAGAAAGGAATAGAAATGTATAAAAGATAGGGATGAAAGGAAAGTATGAGAGATATTTTGTCCATACTACCAAAAACTTAGCTAGATATAGAAGTATATAAAAAGGGAGAAAAAAAAAAGAATAAAAAATATCATTAAAAAATTATGTTATAAAACTTGTAAATCCCTTAGGGCTAAGATCGTATTTAATAAATCAAAAAAAAAAAAAAAAAAAAAAAAGAGAGAGAGAGAAAGAAAAAAAAAAAAATCCAGAACTGATCCCAGAATGGACCAGTTCAATAGGTATTGATACTACTATTTCTGTTTCCTTAGCGTCTCAGCTGTAAGTGTCCTTCTCCTTGCCTTGGGTTTTTTTTTGCGTTATTCTGTGACCAGCAGAGGTTCCTTTATTGTTCGTCTGTAAGCGTCGGTGTGTGGGGAGGGAGAGGGTACAATAGTGGCTCCTTCTCCTGGGAGTGAGTGAGCAGTGGCGCACTGTTGTTTCAGTCGGGCTTGGAGGTGCCTGTTGCAGAGGGTGCTGGTGGCTCAGGCGTACACAGAAAGTCTTAGAGTTGGGCCTCTCTCAGGTTTTTTTTTTTGTTGTTGCTGTTGTTGTTGTTTTTTTTCTCTCGGCAGCCTCCCTGCTGCTGGCGTTGCAAGGAGTTTTAATCTAGCCCCGCCTGAGTGCCTGAGGGTGCTTGTTATCCCTGAGCGCCTTAGTTGGCCCTCCGGTGTCTTTCCACTGCCTGTTGCAGAGGTGCCAAAAGAGAGAGAGAGGCTACTCGTGCGCGGCTCCTCCTCCCCGCCCGTGAGCCTGCAGCCTCAAGCTGCCATCATGGCCGGGCAGCTCTCAGGGACAAGCACTGCTCCCCGCGGACCTCTTCCCTCCTGTCCTCTAGGTCTGTCACCCCACCGGCAACAATGTTTCTCACCCTGAACCAGCTCTCCGGTTCCCACGCTCCCGCTCCTGGACCCTCCGTTCAGCCGCGGATCGATGTCTCGTTCCGGGAACGCTGAGCTGCGCTGTGGACCCTCCGTATGTTTCTCACTCCCTCTCGTCTGCCACAGCTCTGCCGCTTCACCCTCTTTGAGCCCTTGTAGATGCCTCCCTACCGGCTATGTCGGGCTCCCCGCAGCCCTTTCTGGTGTCCGAGGCCGTCTGCTGGTGTTCAGCTGGTTCTCTGTGGGAATTACTGCGTCCTTCCGTGCATTCCCAATGCATCTGTGGAGAGGGATGCACTCCACGTCTCTCTACTTCGCCACCATCTTTTCTCTCCTCCATTCATTGTTTTATCAGGTGCACATGGCTTACAGATGCAAAGACATGTGTTTAATGAGTTCACATCTTGACTAGCAGACCTTAAAGCTCACAAAGCAGGATAGACTGAAGGGAGTTGCATCCAATGACAAGACACAAGGTAGTATGTGTGTAGTCCCATTACCAGAGTATTCACTCTGGCTCTCCTTTAAATAGTGAATTACACTGTTCATTTATGTTATCATTTAGTTTTCTAATGCATATTGTATTATAGCTACTAATAGTGACTCAGTGTCTCCTGATTGTTTTCATTGAATAGAGATTTCTTCTTAATTTTCCATCTTAACTCAGGGAAGACACTTTTCTATAATTCTTCATTTCTTTGATGGATGCCACCCTACATTTTGAAAACCAGAATGTTCTAGGAAAATATGGGAAACTTTTTAAAGAAAAAGCAAACAAATGAGCAGAATTACTACAATGTGATTGACATCATTTCATAAAGGAGGGTTTGAATCTGTCTTCATCAATTTATTCTCAGCCTTAGAATTAATGATATAGTAAAGAATAATAATAAAGAATTACAAGCACAATGGCTAATCTTTATTTATTCAATCAATATTCATTGACTGTCTACAAAAGTCAGATGCTTAATTGTTAATTCTTACCACTCTGCAAAGTACATGTAAGTGTTCCCATTTTTATAAGTGAGGGAATTGTGGAGGTCAAGTAACATGTCAAGACCAGGCAGTCAGTACGTGGAGGAACTGGATTTTAATCCCAAGTTCATTTGATTACAGAGCTCTTACTCTTTTAATTGTGCTGTGGTGCTATTCCATTACCCTATGACTGCCATAATTTTCGTAAGTCACATAACTCACAGTTCAAAATTCTGTGACTTTGATTGTCCTGTCTATATTTTGAACTTGACAGGCAAAAATGCTCCCTTTAATTTAGGCTCATTCCAGAAAGATCCTAGCAACACTGGAAAGTAAGATAACTGTTATTTCCCATGTATACTTTAGGTTGAGATCTTTCTTCTACTGCCCTCACTTCCTATACTATGTACATCTCTGACGTTCTCTAAAGAATTATTTGCCAATAAGCTGTCATTTGATGATATCATGAGGTATCATCATAATTTTTTAATCTTTATTTTCATACATGAATCATAAAGTTTAAATCAAACACTGAAGTAAAAAAAAATCTCAAGTCAGAATTTCAGATACTGTAAAGGTTAACTTCAGATGTATTTTGCAGCAGAAGACTTCTGCAATGCCTCTGAAATCACATTATCTGGATGGCTATCTTGTCTAAATATGCAGAATGTCAGGACATACCCTTGAATACACGTACAGCCCATTGGCTCTGGAGTTCTGATGTGGGAATGGTGGCTCCCATTGGCTGGAGGATGCCAATGAAAGCTAGCGTTGATTCCTCTAGCTTAGGGGGGAAGACATTTAAACATGGAGTGCTGGCTGTCCAGAACTGTTGAATTATCTTCCAAAAAGGGGAAAGAAACAGTATATCCTGTGGCAAAGATAACCACATCAGCGTCCTCTTCTGTGCCATCCTCTAAGACAGCCTTTGTCTCTGTGAACTTTCCAACATTTGGTTTTATCAGAATCCTTCCAGAAATTATGTGGTAGGGTAGCTCATCACAGAAAAAAACTCGATGGCTCAGAAATCTGAAGAATAAAAATTTGAATCCAGCAAAATTAATGTAAGTCTTTTTGGAAAGGAGTTAAGCTAAGAAAATACTTAATTCTTAGTTGAGCTAAAAAAATGAAAGACCTATGTTTTTGTTTTACAAAAGATTTTTTCCTCAATACTCCTTCTGAATTACTTACTGAATAAACATTCTGTATTTATCAGAATGCCAATAATATTTACTCAATGCTTATCATGTGCAGAGAGGAACTTTTGAAAGGTGGCATATAAGTTTATACCAGTGGTATGTTGATATTTAACTTCCTTAAAACAATTTTTTTTGGGGGGAGAGAGATTTTTTTAAAGTAATTGGCAAAGTGTTTATTATGGAACAGAAAACTCAGATCATATTCTGATTTCTATTGTATTTTGAGAACCTACATGCCATTTTTATAAGATTTACTAACATTATTTAATTTTAGCACCGTTAGTAGTCTCACTGTTTCTATCGTTGATTCCCTACAAATTTTTCTCCACTCAGCAGCCTGAATGATCCTTTTAAAATGTAAAATTATTCCCTAATGTGTTGCAATTTCACTAAAAATATAATCCAAAGTTATTACCATGGCCTAGTCCTAAAATTCTCTATGTAATCTGGTGCCTGCCTGCCTCTCTGAACTTATTGCCTACCACTTTCCCCCTCCACCAGTACTCTAGCTCCACTGGGTTCTTTGCTCTTCCTGGAATAAATCACACTCATTCCTGCCTTTGGACTTGATATTTCTTCTGTCTGGAATGTTATTCTCTCAGATATTCTCTTAGGACTTGCACCCTCGCTTCCTTCAGATCCTGATTCAAATGCTCTCTCATCATATAAGTACTCCATAACCGCCCATCTAAAAATGACTTCTCTCCCAAATCCAGCTTATTGTTTCTTCATAGCACATACTACTCCATGTCATTGATGGTATTTTGATTTTTTGGTTTCTCTCTTACTTTCTAGGAGGCCAGCAAGAGCTAGGACTCTGTCTAGTGGTGTCATCATTCTACCCCCAGTATCCAGGACCCCACTTGACTCTAGTAGGAACTCAAAAATATTCATTAAATTTATCTAGGCTGTACAGTTAGTCAGTTTTATATGTTTCTCCATTTATATTTCACAACAGATAGGCAAATAGGAATTGCATTTTACCAACACAAAAAGTAAAGAGAAAGAGAAAATACATAACTACTCCAAGGTCACATGACAGGTAAGCACTAGAGATTTATTAAGATTTGTTTTAGCTATAGCTAGCTAGCTAGCTAGATATATATATATATAGATATAGATAGATATTGATATATATATACATATACTAAAATAAAACTATCTTTTTCACTAATGAAGGCAAAATTGATTTGTTATCCATGATTTTAATAACACATTTTAAATGAAATATATTTATATTCTTAATACTTGATGAATATATATTTACTACATATTTTCTTTTGCCTTTCCTAAAATTTTCAAGCAAAGTTTTATTCTATTAATATCACATTTGTATTAACCATACAGTGTATATGCTTATAGTGGTCCCAAATTTTACTCTCTTCAGCTTCATGGATATTTCTTCCCAGTTTGTATTCAGTGAAATCCACATTCACCCTTTCCTTATACCCATTATATCTGTAGACTTCTACTGTCTTTATGTGGCAGAGCTTCAGTTCACCTTCATCATTTTCACTGTCCTCCTCAGAAGATTTTTCTGGTTCTGTTATATGTTTATCAAGGTTCAATGTCCAGAATATACCACTCTATATTTCAGATGCAGACCAATCATGTTTCATGCAAAAGTTGGGTCATCTTTCCTTACTTATTTCCAGCACACTTTCTCATGAGTCTTAGCTTTTTTGAGTTTCAGGGCATGGGAGTTGATAGGCCCATTCTTTTAACTCACATACTTGCTACTTATGTAATAATGAACACACAGAAGGGGCTCAGAAAATATTTGTTGACTCACAACTCTTGACATTGTTGGCCATTCCCTTCTTGAAACTTTCCCCTTCTTGTTTCCCTGTCCTTACTGCTGATTCTTGTACTTCTCCACTTGTACTGTCTTTCTCAGTGTTTTAATGGCCGCTCTTCTTCAAATTCCTCTTTAACATTTGGGATCCCTTAGCTTCTGATCTAGACCCTCTTCCCCCTACCCCTCACCCCAGATTATTGTTTCTTAAGGCAGCATGAGGAGTGTGTGTGTGCGTGTGCACAAAGGAGAATAAGAGAAGTGCCTGTTCAAACTTCACCAAGGTCCCTCTTCCTAATCCTGAACTATCACTCACTCCAAGACTGAGACTCTGATGTATATCTTCAGGGTTGATGACTTGAAGCCTAATCTCTACTTTGATTTTCAGAATCATCGATCCTAATGTTTGCCATGTATCTCTGTTGGGATACCTCATAAGTAACCCAAACACAGTTTTCTAAAGCTTAAGTCATCAACCAGCCTCCTCAGATCTTCCAAAGTTGCTTTCCTTGTGAATTCCTTACCTCTGTAGGATGGTACACTCTCTACTCAATCATTCAAGAGAGAAACTGGATGTCAGTGTATAATCATGGTTTTATTTTCTGTATTTTATGATGTTTTGACATCTTAAAAAGCTTACTGGCCAGGGAGAGGGCTACTCTGTTTTAGAGATAGCTAAAGGCTATGCCAGGAACATGTCGTTCATATGTGAACTAGCCAATCCCAAATCTATAGCCCCAACCAATTCTTCCAAGTCTGTAACCCCAACCAACTGTTTATCTAAATCTCATATCCCGAGCCAATATTTCCCCTGTCCTAAATCATCCCAGGGCTTGGAACCAGGCAAACCTCTATAGCCTAGAGCCCACCAGAATCATTCAAACTAGCCAAACCTAAATTGTTTACCCTACCCTGTATTGTTCATCCCACATAAACCCCAATAAAGGCTCTGGCCTCAGCTTTTCCCTTGTTCCTGCTTCTGTCTGAACAAACCTGGTGTTCCCATGTGGCCCTGCATGGCCGGCATATCTCCTTCTCTTAGGAAATGTAAGTAACTTATTCTTTCAATGGCATTGACCTCTCTGTGTTGTCACTCAATCACCTCCATAAACTGAAATCCCAAGAGTATAATTTTAATGTAGTTAGAAAATTAATAACATAATAAAACAGAAAATTGTTGAGCATTTACTATGTGCTGGGGACTAGTATAAACTATACATGTATTTTCCTCTCTAATGTGCAAAACAACTCTGAGTTGATGCTAATGTTATCACCATTTTATATATAAGGAAGGTGAGGCACAAATAGTTAAGTAAATCTGATCAATATCACACAGCTAGAAAGTGGTAAAGTCAGTATGCAAACCACAGCTGTCTGGATTCAGAGTTCTATTCAAGTGAAAGAAAGAAAGTGTTGAATTTCAAAAGACTCTCCCCCACATCCCCCATCTTATTGCTGGAAACTTACCAGATTGCTGGTTCTTTCTTTTGGCCTGGAAAAATGGAGTTTGTTTTTATGACATAATATACTATTTGCTTGTCCACCATCTAAGGTCTCAGAGCCTAAAAAAGAAGTGCATAATACCCTAAAAACATGAAGGGTGGGGACAGATGAAGCTGCTACCATATCCTGAAATTAAATTTGTTTTTTCTAAGGTTGGTGAATAGAACAGTCCAAAGAAACAGAGAAAAGAAATGATGATTAACATTCTTCCAAGATAGTTGAAGTCTATTTTCAAGGTAGTAAAACATGAACTCTAAATCCTCCTCATGTTCAAAGTCTGACCTGCTGACTCCAAAAGGCAGGAGCAAAATTATTTTTTAAAATCCTAGAACATACCTGTGTTTAGGTAGCAAACCATAAGTGCCATGGTAAAAGCAAGCATTTAATTTATTCTCTGCCCATTTGTGGATTAAGAATGTAGGGTAAACTTTGCTGAGAACACAGTTAAAATGAGTGAAGAGAACAGTGTCTGTGGGCATCCCATAATCCCAGACGTGGTTCAAAATCCATGCACCATGCCTTGTGCTGAGAAATACCTAGGAGAGAATGCAAAAAAATTCACAATAGATACTTCACAATATAACACTTTACTTTCATAGGATCACTTTCACAGTTTTTCAGATATCTCTTAATTGGCTCATGAGAAGAAATGGATAAGAACTCTCTTGTCTTTTTAGCTTGAAGAATTTTTCTGTTCTCAAGGACAGGAAGACCAACAGATAGTCACACATACTCCCGCATACAGACACATCTGACTTGTTGCTTATAGCCCCAGAGATCTCCTTGAGATTTCCTCTGGATCTCACCCACTTTCCCTTTTGAACCTTCTCCAAGGCAGTGTTTGATTCCTGCTATCTCTTAAATTCCATATTCTGGAAAAACACAATGATACAAAAAGACTAGAGATCAACAAACTGATATAAAAGATCCCATCCACCTACTAATTGCTGTATTGTAGTATCTAGAACACTTAGTCTCTATACTTATTGAAGGAATTGGAGTGAAGATAGTGTCAAGTGTCACGTCAATGAAGAATGAAAGGATTTAAGAAATGGTTTTCTGGTAAGTTCAGTTTTGTAACTCTTGGTTGAGATGGTAAAGCTTCCACACTGGTAAAAGTGAACAATATGGAAGTCACAAAAGTTTGAAATATTTCTTTCTATTCCATTCTCAATTTTTTTGGACTGGATTACCAAGATGTCTACAGAGGAAACAAGCATGAGGAGGCAATTAACAATCAGCACTTCTCTCCTTACCAAGTGAGGACAGCAAGAAGGCGGCTGTTTGCAAGTCAGGAAGAAAGCTTGTACCTTGAACTGAATTGGCCAGCACCCTAGTCTTATACTTTCCAGCTTCCAGAATCAGGAAAGAGGCTTGGTTTTCCTTTTCAAAGAGAAATCAAGAGAGAGAAAAGATGGCGGCGAAGTAGAGGGAGGTGGAATGCATCCCTCTACACAGATGCATTAGGAATGCACCAAAGGTGCAATAATTCCCACAGAGAACCAACTGAACACCAGCAGATGACCTCGGACACCAGAAAGGACTGCAAGGATCCCAACATAACTGGTAGGGAGGCATCTACAATGGCTCAAAGAGGGTGAAGCAGCAGAGCTGTGGCAGACAGGAGGACTGAGAAACACACGGAGGGTCCTCACCAGAGCTCAGCATTCCCGGACTAAGACGTCGATTCACAGCTGAACAGAGGGTCTGGGAGTGGGAGCATGGGAACCAGAGAGCTGGTTCAGGGTGAGAAAAATTGTTGCCAGTAAGGTGACGGACCGAGAGGACAGGAGGGAAGAGGTCCGTGGTGAGCAGTGCCTGCCCCTGAGAGCTGCCCAGCCATGATGGCAGCTGGACGCTGCAGGCTCACGGGTGGTGGGGAGGAGCCGCAGGCATAGCCTCTCTCTCTCTTTCGGCGCCTGCAGCAGGCAGTGGAGGGACCCTCTGTGGGCCACCTAAGGCACTCAGGGATAACTGGGACCCTCAGGCCCTCGGGTGGGGCTAGCTTAAAACCCCTTGGAATGCCGGCAACAGGGAGGCTGCTGAGAGAAAGAAAAAAAAAAAAAACCCTGAGAGAGGCCCAACTCTGAGACTTTCTGTTTACACCTGAGCCACCAGGGTCCCTCTGCAACAGGCACCTCCAAGCCTGACTGAAACAACAGTGCGCCACTACTCACTCACTCCTAGGGGAAGGAGCCACTATTGTACCGTCTCCCTCCCCACACACCAACACTTACAGACGAACAATAAAGGAAGCTCTGCTGGTCACAGAATAATACAAAAAACCCAAGGCAAGTAGAAGGACACTTACAGCTGAGACTCTAAAGAAACAGAAATATTAGTATCAATTCTATTGAACTGGTCCATTCTGGGATCAGTTCTGTTTTTTTTTTCTTTCTTTTTTTTCCCTTTATTAATTACGATCTTAGTCCTAAGATATCTACAAGTTTTATAACATATTTTTTTAATTCTATTTTTTATTCTATTTTTTTTGCCTTTTTATATACTTCTATTTCTAGATAAGTTTTTGGTAGTACAAACTATATATCTCTCCTACCTTCCTTTCATCTCTTCTATACATTTCTATTCCTTTCTTTTTATTTGCATATTTCCAGTTATACTATGCTCTATTGTTCCCCAGTCTTCCATCCATTTTTAGTTTATTTTATCTTAACATACTTATAAGCAACACTATTGATCTGCTCAGACTCCTTGCTCTATTCTCCAGAAGACACACCACCTTGGTATTTAATATTAGGTTTTTGTCTTTATCTTAGTTCTTAGTACAATTGTCTAATTTCATTCTGCGAATCTCCATTCTGTCTGGTGGCACTCTAGGTCTTTTTTATATTTGACCCTAGCTTACAAAATCTCCCTGGATTAGTGTCTGTATGTGTAAGGTGTTATTTGTTTGTTTGTTTGTTTCTGCTTTTGTTTCTGTCTTGTTCTGTTTTGGTTCTCAATTTCTGTTGGTTTTCCCTTTGAATATCTGATAGCATACTGGGGCTCTTCTGTCAGGTCTTTCCAGTGCCTTATGTCCTAACGGATACAGTAATTGTGTGTCTTATACATGTATGTGTTTCCTAGACTTAGTATTTGTTTAACCCAACACACGGACATTAGTCTGGGGTTTGGACAGTCTTCTAGAAACCCCTCTATCACCAGGACAAGCAACCCCAGAAGTTTGGACTACCATGAGGAAACAAAGAAACACCATGCAGGCAAAGGAGCAGGAAAAAACCCCACAAGACCAAATAAATGAGGAGGAAATAGGAAAAATGCCTGAAAAAGAATTTAGAGTAATGATAGTAAAAATGATACAAAATTCTATAACAAAAAAGAGAAAGTACAAGAAACAGTTCATAAGAACTCAGAAAAACAAACAGCAATGTATAACAAAATAACTGAAATTAAAAATACTCTAGATGGTATAAACAGCAGAATGACTGAGGCAGAAGAATGAATAAGTGAGTTGGAAGATAGAATGGGGGAAATAAACACTACAGAGCAGGAAAAAGAAAAAAGAATGAAAAGAATAGAAGACAGTCTCAGACACCTCAGCAATAACATTAAGTGTACCAACATTCGAATTACAGGTATCCCAGAAGAAGAAGAAAAAAAAGAAAGGGTCTGAGAAAATATTTGAAGAGGTTATAGTGGAAAACTTACTCAACATGGGAAAGGAAATAATTAATCAAGTGCAAGAAGCGCAGAGAGTCCCATACAGAATAAACCCAAGGAGAAATACACCAAGACACATATTAATCAAACTAATGACAATTAAACACAAAGAAAAAATATTAAAAGCAGCAAGAGAAAAGCAACAAATAACATACAAGGGAAAGCCCATAAGGATAACAGCTGACCTTTCTACAGAAACTCTGCAGGCCAGAAGGGAATGGCAGGATATACTGAAAGTCCTGAAAGAGAGAAACCTACAGCCAAGAATACTCTACCCAGCAAGAATCTCATTCAGATTTGAGGGAGAAATCAAAAGCTTTCCAGACAAGCAAAAGTTAAGAGCATTCAGCACCACCAAACCAGCCTTACAACAATTGCTAAAGGAACTTCTCAAGGCAGGAAACACAAGAGAAGGAAAGCACCTACAAATACAAACCCAAAACAATTAAGAAAATGGTAATAGGAACACACATGTCAATAATCACCTTAAATGTAAATGGATTAAATGCTCCAACCAAAAGACACAGACTGGCTGAATGGATACAAAAACAAGACCCTTCTATATGCTGCCTACAAGAAACCCACTTCAGACCAAGGGATACATATAGACTGGAAGTAAAGGGATGGAAAAAGATATTCCATGCACATGGAAGTCAAAAGAAAGCTGGAGTAGCAATACTCACATCAGGCATATTAGACTTGAAAGTAAAGACTATTACAAGAGACAAGGAAGGACACTACATAATGATCAAGGGATGCATCCAAGAAGAACATATCACAATGGTAAATATCAATGCCCCCAATATAGGAGCACCACAATACATAAGGCAAATGCTAACAGCCATAAAAGGGGAAATCAACAGTAACACAATAATAGTGGGAGACTTGAACACCCCACTTACATCAATGGACAGATCATCCAAACAGAAAATAAATAAAGACACACAAGCTTTAAATGACACATTAGACCATCTCAACTTAATTGATATTTATAGGACATTCCATCCCAAAATGACAGCATATGCTTTCTTCTCAAGTGCACATGGAACATTTTCCAGGATAGATCACATCTTGGGTCACAAATCAAACCTCGGCAAATTCATGAAAATTGAAATCATATGAAGCATCTCAGACCAAAACGCCATGAGACTAGATATCAATTACAGGAAAAAAACTGTAAAAAAATACAAACAGATGGAGGCTAAACAATTCACTATTAAACAACCAAGAAATCACTAAAGAAATCAAAGAGGAAATCAAAAAATATCCAGAAACAAATGACAATGAAAACACAACAACCCAAAACCTATGGGATGCAGCAAAAGCAGTTCTAAGAGGGAAGTTTATAGCAATACAGTCCTATCTTAAGAAACAAGAATTATATTGAATAAACAACCTAACCTTACACCTAAAACAATTAGAAAAAGAAGAACAAAGAAACCCCAAAGTGAGCAGAAGGAAAGAAATCATAAAGATCAGAGCAGAAATAAATGAAAAAGAAAGGAAGGAAACAATAGCAAAGATCAAAAAAACTAAAAGCTGGTTCTTTGAGAAGATTAACAAAATTGATAAACCATTAGCCAGACTCATCAAGAAAAGAAGGGAGAAGACACAAATCAACACAATTAGAAATGAAAAAGGAGAAGTAACAAGTGACACCACAGAAATACAAAAGATCATGAGAGACTACTACAAGCAACTCTATGCCAATCAATTGGATAACCTGGAAGAAATGGATAAATTCTTAGAAAAATACAATCTTCCAAGACTGAACCAGGAAGAAATAGAAACCATGAACAGACCAATCACAAGTACGGAAATTGAGGCAGTGATTAAAAATCTCCCAACACACAAAAGCCCAGGGCCAGATGGATTCATGGGCGAATTCTATCAAACATTTAGAGAAGAGCTAACACCTATCCTTCACAAACTCTTCCAAAATATTGCAGAAGGAGGAATACTCCCAAACTCATTCTACGAGGCCATCATCACCCTGATCCCAAAACCAGGCAAAGATGTCACAAAAAAAGAAAATTACAGGCCAATATCACTGATGAATATAGATGAAAGAATCCTCAACAAAATACTAGCTAACAGACTGCAACAGCACATTAAAAAAATCATACACCATGATCAAGTGGGGTTTATCCCTGGGATGCAAGGATTCTTCAAAATATGCAAATCAATCAATGTGATACATCATATCAACAAATTGAAGGATAAAAACCATATGATCATCTCAATAGATGCAGAAAAAGCTTTTGGCAAAATTCAACATCCATTTATGATAAAAGCTCTCCAGAAAATGGGCATAGAAGGAAATTACCTCAACATAATAAAAGCCATATATGAAAAACCAAAAGTCAACATCGTTCTAAATGGGAAATAACTGAAAGAATTCCCCCTAAGAACAGGAACAAGACAAGGGTGCCCATTCTCACCATTATTATTCAACACAGTTTTGGAAGTTTTAGCCACAGCAATCAGAGAAGAAAAAGAAATAAAAGGAATACAAATTGGAAAAGAAGAAGTAAAATTGTCACTCTTTGCAGATGACATGATATTATACATAGAAAACCCTAAAGACTCTACCAGAAAAATGCTAGCACTAATTGATGAGTTTAGTAAAGTAGCAGGATACAAAATTAATGCACAGAAATCTCTTGCATTCCTATACACTAACAACGGAAGAGCAGAAAGAGAAATTAAGGAAACTCTCCCATTTGCCATTGCAACAAAAAGAATAAAATACCTAGGAATAAAGCTGCCTAAGGAGGCAAAAGATCTGTATGCAGAAAACTTTAAGACACTAATTAAAGAAATCAAAGACGACACAAACAGATGGAGGGACATACCATGTTCCTGGATTGGAAAAATCAACATAGTGAAAATGACTGTACTACCCAAAGCAATTTACAGATTCAATGCAATCCCAATCAAATTACCAATGGCATTTTTCACAGAACTAGAACAAGAAATCTTATGATTTGTATGGAAATGCAAAAGACCCCGAATAGCCAAAGCAATCTTGAGAAGGAAAAATGGAGTTGGTGGAATCAGTCTACCTGACTTCAAACTATACTACAAGGCCATAGTGATCAAGACAGTATGGTACTGGCACAAAAATAGAAAGGAAGATCAATGGAACAGAATAGAGAACTCAGAAGTTAGCCCAAACACATATGGGCACCTTATCTTTGACAAAGGAGGCAAGAATATACAATGGAAAAAAGACAGCCTCTTCAATAAGTGGTGCTGGGAAAATTGGACAGCAACATGTAAAAGAATGAACTTAGAACACTTCCTAACACCATACACAAGAATAAACTCCAAATGGATTAAAGACCTACATGTAAGGCCAGACACTATAAAACTAGAGGAAAACATAGGAAGAATACTCTATGACATCCATCAAAGCAAGATCCTTTTTGACACACCTCCTAGAATCATGGAAATCAAATCAAGAATAAACACATGGGACCTCATGAAACTTAAAAGCTTTTGCACACCAAAAGAAACCATAAACAAGACAAGAAGGCAACCCTCAGAATGGGAAAAAATAGTTGCCTATGAAACAACAGACAAAGGACTAACCTCCAAATTATACAAGCAGCTCATGCAGCTTAATACCAAAAAAGCAAATAACCCAATCCGCAAATGGACGGAAGACCTAAATAGACATTTCTCCAAAGAAGACATACAGATGGCCAACAAACACATGAAAAAATGTTCAACATCACTAATCATCAGAGAAATGCAAGTCAAAGCCACAATGAGGTATCACCTCACACCAATCAGAATGGCCATCATCACAAAATCTGCAAACAACAAATGTTGGAGCGGGTGTGGAGGAAAGGGAGCTCTCCTGCACTGTTGGTGGGAATGTAAGTTGGTACAGCCACTATGGAAAACAATTTGGAGGTTCCTGAAAAAACTACAAATAGAACTACCATATGATCCAGTAATCCCACTCCTGGGCATATACCCAGGAAAACCATCATCCCAAAAGAAACATGTACCATAATGTTTATTGCAGCACTATTTACAATAGCCAGGACATGGAAGCATCCTAAATGCCCATCAACAAATGAATGGATAAAGAAGATGTGGCACATATATACAATGGAATATTACTCAGCTATAAAAAGGAATGAGATGGAGCTATATGTAATGAGGTGGATAGACCTAGAGTCTGTCATACAGAGTGAAGTAAGTCAGAAAGAGAAAGACAAATACTGTATGCTAACTCATATATACGGAATCTAAAAATGGTACTGATGAACTCAGTGACAAGTCAAGAGCAAGGACACATATGCAGAGAATAGACTGGAGAACTCGAGGTTTGCGGGGGGCAGGGGGTGAAGGGGAAGCGGGGGTGAAGGGGAAGCTGAGACGAAGCGAAAGAGTAGCATAGACATATATATATTACCAACTGTAAAATAGATAGCCAGTGGGGAGTTGTTGTATAACAAAGGGAGTTCAACTCGAGGATGGATGATGCCTTAGAGGACTGGGACAGGGAGGGTGAGGGGGGAGTCAAGAGAGGGAGGGAATACGGGGATATGTGTATAAATACAGATGATTGAACTTGGTGTACCTCAAAAAATAAATAAACGGATAAAAAAACAATCAGCATTGAAGCAATGCATGAGTACGCACTACACATTTTTAATTCAATGCTGACATCACAGAAGGCAGTGTGTAGGTTACATCTCAGGAAATAGAATTTAGGCACCAAACCTGTGCAGCTACACGACTGAGCTCAATCGCCAAATCAGCTCCAGAATTTCCAATGCAGATCACAACTATTTTCTTGCTCTGAAATTTCTCTGGACTCTTGTATTCCCAACTGTGGCTATATTGACCTTTGAAACTCGTGATTCCTGTGGGCAAGGACAGAATTACTCAAGCGTTGACTATTATTTTATTTTTTAACATTGGCGTATTCTACAGCTTATTGCTGAACTCAAAGGCTGTCCTATTTAAAGCTCTCATTTTCTGGTCTACTGTTCCTGGTCTCTGAGCTGTGCTTGCCTAACATGATCAAACAGAATTAATTCTCTTACAGTTTTGTTCTGGACCAAAAATTTTAGGCTCCAGCAAATTCTCAGATTTATTAGAACTTAGATATTTTATGTCTGCCTCCTTTTTACTTATCTATACCCTGCCCGCCCTTCAAAAAAGAGCTTGGCTCCTATTTAAGTAATATATCTTCTTTGTCCATTACCTTTGCTATTTACAGCTACTGCTCTGACCCAATTCCTTGTCTTGCTTTCCCAACCCAAGCTTCCTAGGCCAAGTACATCCTGCTAACACTAGCAGTATTCACTCTGCTCTCCTACTAGGGACAAGTGCTCACAGACTCTGTAGTTGAGAAGACATAAGAACTTATTATTTTTGTTTAAAAATATGCTCTGACTTAAACAAAAACATCATATGGCAAAGCCATAATAGCTGGTTGATTTTGTAGCATTTCATCTTTTAAACAATATTGGGGCATGCACATATGGGCTTCACTGCGCCTCCTGTGACATTGGACAGCCCTACTCCAACCTAATTGTGGTTCATGCCCTCCCCTGTTCCTTTTTCCCTAAAGAATATGCTCCAAAACTTCAGCTTTCCCCTGGAAGCAGTTCTTTGATCATTACCTATTGAACTCCTGGCACAGATCTAAATGTTCCTGAACTCAATCATTGCCAAGTTCAATTTCCCATTCAATTTCTGACAGCAGCTATTTCAATTATTTCCCCTCCTCTTGGCCCTACTGAAATACCTCTCATTCCCTGAAGGTAAACTTTTCTTCCCCTTTTTTAGGAAACAATAAAAATTTGAGGTGAGTTCCTCTACACCTAAAAGTTACTATGTTTTCTTCTATCATTCCTTTGCCTCCTTTCCCCAATATAAAATGTTTCTCTTCTATTCCAAAATAAACCCTTCGCCCTGTGGCTCAGTATGGGAGGAGACCTTGAAATCAAACAGACCTAGGCATAAATCTCAGCTCTTTCACTACCGGTGGCATTTATAATGCGTAAAATGGAAATTGTTTCACCTAGCTCATAGGAATGGTATTAAGGATCCCTTTAAATGCTCCTATAACACAGTACTTGAAAAGTAAGTTTAATGCTCTTCTTCGAATGTCTTTGTCCCATTGTGTCCTGCTCAATCTTTCTGCCTTTACAGGCAGAATCAGCTCTTCCCACAACCTCTTCTATCTCAGGACATGGCAATTCCATTGCTTAGGACAATAACATTAGAGTTATCCTTGATGCCTTTTTTTTTTTTTTAAATCACATTGCATATCTGGTCCATCAGCAAATTCTTTTTTTTTATACATCTTTATTGGAGTATAATTGTTTTACAGTGTTGTATTAGTTTCTGCTGTACAATGAAGTGAATTAGCCATATGCATACATATATCCCCATACGCCCTCCCTTTGAGCTTCCCTCCCACCCTCCTTATCCCACCCCTCTAGGTCATCACAAAGCACTGAGCTGATCTCCCTGTGCTATGCAGCAGCTTCTCACTAGCTATCTAGTTTACAGTTGGTAGCATCAGCAAATTCTTTATCTTTATCTTCAAACTATATTCAGGATCTAAGCACTACTTTATATCTCTGCTGCCATCATCTTGGTCCAAACTACCATCATTTCTCACCTGAATTAGCAAGAGTCTCCTCCCTGGTCTTTCTGCTTCTGCTTTCCTAGCTCCTTCCCCAGATATTCTCAGCATGGCATCCAAAATGATTGGAGCGTGTCACTCCTCTGCTCAAAACCTCCCAACAGCTCCCATCTCAGTTAAAGCCACAGCCCAAGCCATGACCTTTAAGGACCTTCTTGATCTGGCACACGTTCACTCTCTGACATCATCTCCTTTCTCCTACTCCTGCTACACTAGACCTGTCAGGTACACTCTTACCTCAAGGCCTTTGCATTTTTTTCTTCCTTCTGTGCGATCTGCTTTCCTCAGATATCTGCATCACTTCCACAACTCCTTGGGGGCATTTGTTCAAATGCCCCTTCCTCAGTGAAGCCTTACCTGGCCATCTTATCTAATCTTGTGTCACAAGCCCCTTTCCCCAACCACCCACACCTTTGCTCTTCCCCCGTAATTGTTTCTCTTCGCAGTTATCGACTTCTACATGTTTATCTTTTTGTGTGTCTCTCTGCATCTACTGCTATGTACACTCCTTGGGGACAGAAATCTTGTCTGTTTAATTCTCTGCTGAGCCTCTAGCAGACCGTTGGTGCTCAGTAGATACTTCTTGAGTGAGTGCTGACTGAGTGAATACAGGAATATATAAACTTCTAATACACTAATAACTAACTAATAGACCTCTTTTGACCAATTTTAACTCTATCTTCTTATGCACTGGGACACAGATACTCATAGCAATGGAAAGTGGGAGGAGTCTAGCATCTCCTGAGAAACCCAAAGGAGTCTCAGGTTCAGCCCTCTTTGAGAAGACTGAGTATACATCCTGCTTCTAGAGATAAGGAAGGAGATCTTATGCAGGTAAATCATTCCTGCACCATTCCTTATATTCAGGGGACTTAAGCTTCCAAATAGTAAACAATAACACTGCAGTCTCTTCTAAGATATGTAGTGACACTAGCACTATATATTTTTATTCATAAATAGCTATTCATATTCATCATGCTATGCATATATATATATATATATACAAATATATTCAGGAATAAAGGTAAATATCAATTATTTCTGTATCTTTGATCTTACTATTTACTCCAAACTATCACCAACATAAAACAATTCCCACCTTTTGCCTTCCAATTATAGTAAAATGTAGCAGTTTCCTCTTAAAATAGTCCAGAACTGGTGGTAATAGGATATTAGTACTTTTTATTTTCAATTTTATAACATGTATTATTTGAATGGAACTTGAAAGAACATGCATTACTTTATAATCAGAAAATATCATATTTATTTTGAAACTAAGATGACTTTCAGAATTATAAACTTTCTCCAAAAATAACAATAGCCACAATGATAAAACCCCACAACACCAGAGCCTTAGCATTCAGTAGGACATACCTGGAAAGCTCTGGAGTGGCATGAAGGGATCGGTATAAAGGCCACTACACACCATAATCCCATCAAAGACATAGGATTCCTGCTTCCCTTCAGCCTGGACCACAGCATCCCACTGTTCCATGCAGAAGTCAGAGCACTTCCTCACACTGCGCACCTTTGACTGGGAATGAGACAAACTCAGATTCATGACCACTCTTCCCAGCTGCCCTCCTGTGCAAGAACTCTTGGCCTCAATGAATAAGGTTGGTTGCAGCTACTCTCCTCTGGGCTTTCATTAAAGAGTTCATTTATAACTGGTCTCCCTACCAAGGCTTTTTAAAGTAGAGATGTAGCTCAGTTTGTTCCAACTGCAGTCCTGAATGTAGCTAGGGGTGAGCCAACACCGGGTGCACAGTCTGGCATATCAGCCAGTCCTCCATACTTTCTTCCTGAAGGAAGTGAGGAGAGAAGCTCTTGCTGACTTCCCTGGAAATGTATGTAAAGCTCACCTCCAAGACTGAATGGATGCCTCACGGCATTTTGCTCTGGGCTTGGCCCTTGGCTCTAACAAGAGGGTTCCACGTATGCTGAGAGTTCTCTGCCCCACTTACCAGAAACTGGATATGCGTCAAAAGGTGAAAGTGTTTAATGTACATCTGGAGATACTCCATGATTTTGGAATTGTGCATGTAGTTGGGAAAGTGATCCGGGAAAGGGTAATCACTGTAGGCCATCATCTCCTTTGAAGTGTTGCTGGTGACAGACTTATAGATACATGGCCTGCCACCTTCAATCTTCTGCTACCAAGAAAATAAAGGACACCTGCTACCATATATCAACGTTAAGAATAGATCAAAGTATGGGTTTTTTTCAAGATGAAGAACATTGTTATATTAATGAATCCCATGATATTAGAACATTCATGTACAAAAATATCCCTTTTGATAAGGGCAATCTCTGTAAATATGACCAGTCTTTCTTATAAGTGAAAGCTTTAGGGCATCATGTAGTGAAATCAGATGATGTAACGTGGTATTTGGGGGCTTTTTGTCATGGTCCTTGAGGTGTATTGTTGCATGGCTTGGTCCAGGAAACTGACATCAAATCATGTCTCTGAATCTATTTCTTCACCTGTAAATAAGTACTTGTCTACCTCACAGAGTTGTTGTGGAGGTCAAATAATACACATAAAATGCTTTAAAAACCTTACATGGTAAAATAATAATTGCATGCAGTGTTATAGGACTAATAGCAATTGCAGGCACAGGGTGCAGTGGACATCAGGCTGGGAGATTGGAGAACTTTTTCTGGAGATGTGTCTGTATCACTCACGGTCCAACCAGGAATGTGGGAGCTACTCTCTCAGTACTTGAAACAGGGAATGTAATGCAGAGAACTTGTAGCACAGGTAATGAGAAACCTGAAAGGCCAATGAGGTATCAGTGACATATTCCAGAGATTAGCAAAAGCAGGCAGCCAGCAGTACCTCTAGGCTAGACCTAGGCAGCTAAGAGTTGGTATGTTTCCACCTTCCTTGTTTTCCCCTCCATGGCAACCTTGGAGGCCATGTGGTCCAGGGGTATGACTATAAGTTGGAGAAGGGCCATTTAATCCGATTAGGGTGCAGGCCAAAAACTATCATTGTGCTAAGCTCTTGAGATTCCCAAGTTGATGTTTAGTTACCCTGACAGATGCATATATACTATTGGGCTGAAGATAAAAATCTAAAGTTTATGTATTAGCATATATGTGATAACTGAATCCAAGGAAGGATAAGGAATTATCCTAAGGAACTTGCAAAGAATTAGAAGACCAGAAGACTGAGAATAGAGCTATAATCAGCTATATTTAGAGGCCAAATGGAAAAAATATTGAGAGGGAAAATCAGAAAGAAAACAGTGTGAAATCACAGAAGCTAGACACAAGTGTTTTTTTTTTTTTTTTTTAAATGAGCTTGTTTTTAACATCATTGGATCCCCTTGAGAAAGCAATAAAATTCTGGATAGAAAGTCCATTCAATTTGTCAACTTTTCTTGGTAACATCGGTGAGAGCAATTTTGGGGAAGTGTGGAATGACCATCACATAGTGATGGTGGGGATGAAGGAAGAGCAAGCACGTACTTCTCCTTCCAGGAACTAGACTCTGAAGGGAGGAAAGTGATTGAACATCACCCTCGGCGGGAAGGAAGAAATGGGATTCAAAGTACAGGAGTAGGTACTAATAAAAATAACAACTATCATGCTGGTAGTTGAAGGGTAAATTAGTCTTGTAATCCTAGCATTCCTATATCCCAAATATGGAAAAAAATGTCATTACACATATAGAAGCATAAGGCTATCAAACTTACCTCATATTGCCACAGCCCTCCAATGTCATTGCTTCCTTCAAAACAGATGGGCTCCAGTCCCTCCTCCAGACAGACCTTAATGGCGCCTAATCCACTGACCCCAGCACCAATCACTGCAATTCTTTTTCTTGGCATTGTGTCTTGTATCAGGAAACATATTAGTATAAAATCAGGTTTTTATTGACATGTAATTTTTTCTATAATGCAAGATTAGTTTTTTTTCTAAAATTGCTATTTAATGCATTTAAGGAATATCCTACTCATAGCTGTTATGTCTTTCAAAGGCACGTCGAGTGACAGAAAATCCTAGCTCTCACATGGGCTTTCTTATTTTCAAGTACAAAGGAGGTTGTTTTTTAAAAAGGTTTGACTCCTAAAATTTTCCTGGTCATATGACTTCACATTTTTACATTTCTTTTGTAATAGCTTCCTTCTACCTAATACATTTATACACACACACACACACACACACACACACACACACACACACACACCCTGAAAAACCTCTTCATACACAGATTTTGCCCAGAATGACTTTTTTGTCTTTCCATTATGATTTATTACATGACAGTGAATACAGTTCCCTGTGCTGTACAATAGAACCTTGTTGTTTATCCATCCTGTCTGTAATAGTTTGCACCTGCTAGTCCCAAACTCCCAATCCCACCCTCCCCTGCGCGCCCCCCTCTCCCCACTTTGGCAACCACAACTCTGTTTTCTATGTCTGTGAGTCTGTTTCTGTCTTACAGATAAGTTCATTTGTGTCATATTTTAGATTCCATATATAAGTTATATCATATGGTAGTTTTCTTTCTTTTTCTGATTTCTCCTGTTAGTATGATAATCTCTATGTCTATCCATGTTGCTACAAATGGCATTATTTCATTCTATTTTATGGTGGAGTGATATTTCATTGTATAAATATACCACATCTTCTTTATCCATTTATCTGTTGATGGACATTTAGTTTGTTCTGATGTCTTAGCCATTGTAAATAGCACTGCTATGAACATAGGGGTGCATATATCTTTTCAAATTATAGTCCAAACTGACTTTCAATTCCTTCCACTACTACTTTTGCACAGTTTACTTTATTTAAGCCAGAGAACCCCTACTTTTGCCTCATGATAGGGTTTGAAATGGAGGGAAAAAAGAAAACCTCTACAGAGATTTTATCATATAACTATCATTCATTATGCTCTTCTTGTGGCGAAGAGTGTACGTGGTCTTTAGAAAAGTAGTCCAACTGTCTTCACACCAGAGATTAATATTCTGCCATTCGTTCATTCAATAAATATTTATTGGGTAGCTACTATGAACCATACACTACTTTAGTGGGGCAGATACTGCAGTGAACAGATCAGACACAGTTCTTTGAAAACATTCTAATGAGGTAGGGGCCAGAGAAAAGCAAATAAGTAGTAGGCCAGATGATGGTACATTCTATGGAGAAAAATGAAGCAGGGTAGTGTCTACAGGACATAGAGGAGCCAGGGTACTTTTTATACAGTATGGTCAGAGGCGGATTCACGGATGACGTTTAAGCAGGAAGTGAGGCAGGCACTTGTTGGACTTTTTTTGAAGAAAAGTAAGGGAAGTTTTATGACTGGTACCAAAAGAAAATAAGGAGTATAATGAGGTTGGACAGGAAGTATTAGGCACCAGTATCAGAGGCAGTATCAGTATCAGAGGTCAGACTAGGCAGGGTACTTTTTCAAAGGATAGAGCAAAGAAAATATTTGGTATTCAGAAATGCCACTCACCTGTAAGTGCCTCTGAGGACACTAATTGTCTTCTCACCCTCTCTATTCTACGACATTACATTTGATCCTTTACCACTTAAATGAACCACAAAGAAATAGAATTTTCTTAAGGGATGTCTCAACTTATTATGGGGTGATTTTCTCCCTGGATCTTTGCTCTTTACTCTGAATTGAAGGAGAAACTGAATGGTATTCTGTACTGCATTTCAATAAGTTTTTATTATAGTGGATTAAAGCAGCTCTTAAAATATGACTGTTGAGAGAAAAAGATGGCGGCGAAGTAGAGAGACGTGGAGTGCATCCCTCTCCACAGATGCATTGGGAATGCACGGAAGGACACAGTCATTCCCACAGAGAACCAGCTGAACACCAGCAGACGGCCTCGGACACCGGAAAGGGCTGCGGAGAACCTGACATAGCCGGTAGGGAGGCATCTACGAGGGCTCAAAGAGGGTGAAGCGGCGGAGCTGTGGCAGACGGGAGGGAGTGAGAAACATACGGAGGGTCCGCAGCGCAGCTCAGCGTTCCCGGACCGAGACATCGATCCGCGGCTGAACGGAGGGTCCAGGAGCGGGAGCGTGGGAACCGGAGAGCTGGTTCAGGGGGAGAAACATTGTTGCCGGTAGGGTGACGGACCGAGAGGACAGGAGGGAGGAGGTCCGCGGAGAGGAGTGCCGATCCCTGAGAGCTGCCCGGCCATGATGGCGGCTGGAGGCTGCAGGCTCCCGGGCGGGGGGGAGGAGCCACGCGCATAGCCTCTCTCTCTCTTTCTGCGCCTCTGCAACAGGCAGCGGAGAGACGCCCTGCGGGGCCACATAAGGCGCTCAGGGATAACAAGCACCCTCAGGCGCTCGGGCGGGGCTAGATTAAAACTCCTTGCAAAGCCAGCAGCAGGGAAGCTGCCGAGAGAAAAAAAAAAAAAAACCAGCATCAAAAAGAAAAAACCCCGAGAGAGGCCCAACTCTAAGACTTTCTGTGTACGCCTGAGCCACCAGCGCCCTCTGCAACAGGCACCTCCAAGCCTGACTGAAGCAACAGTGCGCCACTGCTCACTCCCTCCCAGGAGAAGGAGCCACTATTGCACCCTCTCCCTCCCCACACACCGAGGCTTACAGACGAACAATAAAGGAACCTCTGCTGGTCACAGAATAACGCAAAAAAAAAAACCCAAGGCAAGGAAAAGGACACTTACAGCTGAGACGCTAAGGAAACAGAAATAGTAGTATCAATACCTATTGAACTGGTCCATTCTGGGATCAGTTCTGGATTTTTTTTTTTTTTTTTCTTTCTCTTTTTTTTTTTTTTTTTTTGATTTATTAAATACGATCTTAGCCCTAAGGGATCTACAAGTTTTACAACATAATTTTATAAGGATATTTTTTACTTTTTTTTTTTTTTTTTTTTGCCTTTTTATATACTTCTATATCTAGCTAAGTTTTTGGTAGTACGGACAAAATATCTTTCATACTTTCCTTTCATCCCTTTCTTTTATACACTTCTATTCCTTTCTTTTTCTTTGCATATTTCCAACCACATTACGCTCTTCTGTTCCCCTTTCTTCCAGCCATTTTAAGTGTATTTTATCTTAACATACTTATAAGCAACACTACTGGTCTGCTCAGACTCCTTGCTCTATTCTCCAGATGATGCACTGCCTTGGTATTAATATTAGGCTTTTGTCTTTATCTTAGTTCTTAGTACAGTTGTCTAATTACATTCTGAGAATCTCCATTCTCTCTGGTGGTACTCCAGCTCATTTCTATATTTGATCCTAGCTTACAAAATCTCCCTGGATTGATGTTTGTATGTGTAGGGTGTTATTTGTTGTTTGCTTGCTTTTGCTTTTGTCTCTGATTTGTTCTGTTTCAGTTGTCAATTTCTGCTGGGTTTCTCTCTGAATATCTGATAGCACACTGGGGTTCTGTCAGGTCTTTCTAGAGCCTTATGTCCTAACGGATTCAATAATTGTGTGTCTTATACATGTATGTGTTTCCTAGACTGAATATTCGTCTAATCCAATACTTGGACATTAGTCTGAGGCTTGGACAGTCTTCTATAAACACCTCTATCACCAGGACAAGCAACCCCAAAAGCTTGGACAACCATGAGGAAACAAAGAAACACCATGCAGGCAAAGGAGCAGGAAAAAAACCCACAAGACCAAATAAATGAGGAGGAAATAGGAAAAATGCCTGAAAAAGAATTTAGAGTAATGATAGTAAAAATGATACAAAATCTCGATAACAAATTAGAGAAAGTACAAGAAACAGTTCATAAGAACTCAGAAAAACAAACAGCAATGGATAACAAAATAACTGAAATTAAAAATACTCTAGATGCTCTAACCAGCAGAATGACTGAGGCAGAAGAACGAATAAGTGAGTTGGAAGATAGAATGGAAGAAATAAACGCCACAGAGCAGGAAAAAGATAAAAAAATAAAAAGACTAGAAGACAGCCTCAGAGACCTCAGTGATAACCTTAAACGTACCAACATTCGAATTATAGGCATCCCAGAAGAAGAAGAAAACAAGAAAGGGTCTGTGAAAATATTTGAAGAGGTTCTAGTGGAAAACTTCCCCAACATGGGAAAGGAAATAATGAACCAAGTCCAAGAAGCACAGAGAGTCCCATACAGAATAAACCCAAGGAGAAATACACCAAGACACATATTAATCAAACTAACGACAATTCAACACAAAGAAAAAATATTAAAAGCAGCAAGAGAAAAGCAACAAATAACATATAAGGGAAAACCCATCAGGATAACAGCTGACCTTTCTACAGAAACTCTGCAGGCCAGAAGGGAATGGCAGGATATACTGAAAGTCCTGAAAGAGAGAAACCTACAGCCAAGAATACTCTACCCAGCAAGAATCTCATTCAGATTTGAGGGAGAAATCAAAAGCTTTCCAGACAAGCAAAAGTTAAGAGAATTCAGCACCACCAAACCAGCCTTACAACAAGTGCTAAAGGAACTTCTCTAAGTAGGACACACAAGAAAAGGAAAACACCTACAAATACAAACCCAAAACAATTAAGAAAATGGTAATTGGAACACACATGTCAATAATCACTTTAAATGTAAATGGATTAAATGCTCCAACCAAAAGACACAGACTGGCTGAATGGATACAAAAACAAGACCCTTCTATATGCTGCCTACAAGAAACCCACTTCAGACCAAGGGATACATATAGACTGAAAGTGAAGGGATGGAAAAAGATATTCCATGCAAATGGAAGTCAAAAGAAAGCTGGAGTAGCAATACTCATATCAGACAAATTAGACTTGAAAGTAAAGACTATTAAAAGAGACAAGGAAGGGCACTACATAATGATCAAGGGATCCATCCAAGAAGAACATATCACAATGGTAAATATCTATGCCCCAAATATAGGAGCACCTCAATACATAAGGCAAATGCTAACAGCTATAAAAGGGGACATCGACAGGAACACAATTATAGTGGGAGACTTGAACACCCCACTTACATCAATGGACAGATCATCCAAACAGAAAATAAATAAAGACACACAAGCTTTAAATGACACATTAGACCATCTCGACTTAATTGATATTTATAGGACATTCCATCCAAAAACGACAGACTACACGTTCTTCTCAAGTGCACACGGAACATTTTCCAGGATAGATCACATCTTGGGTCACAAATCAAACCTCAGCAAATTCAAGAAAATTGAAATCATATCAAGCATCTTCTCAGACCACAACGCCATGAGACTAGATATCAATTACAGGAAAAAAACTGCAAAAAATACAAACACATGGAGGCTAAACAATTCACTATTAAACAACCAAGGAATCACTACAGAAATCAAAGAGGAAATCAAAAAGTATCTAGAAACAAATGACAACGAAAACACAACAACCCAAAACCTATGGGATGCAGCAAAAGCAGTTCTAAGAGGGAAGTTTATAGCAATACAGTCCTACCTTAAGAAACAAGAAAATGATCGAATAAACAACCTAACCTTACACCTAAAACAACTAGAGAAAGAAGAACAAAGAAACCCCAAAGTGAGCAGAAGGAAAGAAATCGTAAAGATCAGAGCAGAAATAAATGAAAAAGAAAGGAAAGAAACCATAAGAAAAATAAATAAAACTAAAAGCTGGTTCTTTGAGAAGATTAACAAAATTGATAAACCATTAGCCAGACTCATCAAGAAAAAAAGGGAGAAGATGCAAATCAACAGAATTAGAAATGAAAAAGGAGAAATCACAACGGACACCTCAGAAATACAAAACATCATGAGAGACTACTACAAGCAACTATATGCCAATCAATTGGATAACCTGGAAGAAATGGATACATTCTTAGAAAAATACAATCTTCCAAGACTGAACCAGGAAGAAATAGAAACCATGAACAGACCAATCACAAGTACAGAAATTGAGGCAGTGATTAAAAATCTCCCAACACACAAAAGCCCAGGACCAGATGGATTCACAGGCGAATTCTATCAAACATTTCGAGAAGAGTTAACACCTATC
Organism: Hippopotamus amphibius kiboko; assembly: GCF_030028045.1. Classification (NCBI taxonomy): domain Eukaryota; kingdom Metazoa; phylum Chordata; class Mammalia; order Artiodactyla; family Hippopotamidae; genus Hippopotamus; species Hippopotamus amphibius. The sequence continues at coordinate 137,763,541 of NC_080188.1, read as the reverse complement.
CTTCTCAAACTCTTCCAAAATATTGCAGAAGGCGGAGCACTCCCAAACTCATTCTATGAGGCTACCATCACCCTGATACCAAAACCAGGCAAAGATGTCACAAAAAAAGAAAACTACAGACCAATATCACTGATGAATATAGATGCAAAAATCCTCAACAAAATACTAGCTAACAGACTGCAACAGCACATTAAAAAAATCATACACCACGATCAAGTGGGGTTTATCCCTGGGATGCAAGGATTCTTCAATATACGCAAATCAATCAACGTGATACATCATATCAACAAATTGAAGGATAAAAACCATATGATCATTTCAATAGATGCAGAAAAAGCTTTTGACAAAGTTCAACATCCATTTATGATAAAAGCTCTCCAGAAAATGAGCATAGAAGGAAATTACCTCAACATAATAAAAGCCATATATGACAAACCAAAAGCCAACATTGTTCTCAATGGAGAAAAACTGGAAGAATTCCCTCTAAGAACAGGAACAAGACAAGGGTGTCCACTCTCACCACTGTTATTCAACATAGTTTTGGAAGTGTTAGCCACAGCAATCAGAGAAGAAAAAGAAATTAAAGGAATCCAAATTGGAAAAGAAGTAAAATTATCACTCTTTGCAGATGACATGATACTATATATAGAAAACCCTAAAGACTCTACCAGAAAACTGCTAGCACTCATTGATGAGTTTAGTCAAGTAGCAGGATACAAAATTAATGCACAGAAATCTCTTGCATTCCTATACACTAACAACGGAAGAGCAGAAAGAGAAATTAAGGAAACTCTCCCATTCACCATTGCAACCAAAAGAATAAAATACCTAGGAATAAACCTGCCTAAGGAGGCAAAAGATCTGTATGCAGAAAACTTTAAGACATTGATGAAAGAAATCAAAGATGACATAAACAGATGGAGGGATATACCATGTTCCTGGATTGGAAGAATCAACATCGTGAAAATGACTGTACTACCCAAAGCAATTTACAGATTTAATGCAATCCCGATCAGATTACCAATGGCATTTTTCACAGAACTAGAGCAAGAAATCTTACGATTTGTATGGAAACGCAAAAGACCCCGAATAGCCAAAGCAATCTTGAGAAGGAAAAATGGAGTTGGTGGAATCAGGCTTCCTGACTTCAAACTATACTACAAGGCCATAGTGATCAAGACAGTATGGTACTGGCACAAAAATAGAAAGGAAGATCAATGGAACAGAATAGAGAACTCAGAAGTAAGCCCAAACACATATGGGCACCTTATCTTTGACAAAGGAGGCACGAGTATACAATGGAAAAAAGACAGCCTCTTCAATAAGTGGTGCTGGGAAAATTGGACAGCAACATGTAAAAGAATGAACTTAGAACACTTCCTAACACCATACACAAGAATAAACTCCAAATGGATTAAAGACCTACATGTAAGGCCAGACACTATCAAACTCCTAGAGGAAAACATAGGCAGAACACTCTTTGACATACATCAAAGCAACATCCTTTTTGACCCACCTCCTAGAATCATGGAAATAAAATCAAGAATAAACGAATGGGACCTCATGAAACTTAAAAGCTTTTGCACAGCAAAAGAAACCATAAACAAGACTAAAAGGCAACCCTCAGAATGGGAAAAAATAATTGCCTATGAAACAACGGACAAAGGATTAACCTCCAAAATATACAAGCAGCTCAGGCAGCTTCATACCAAAAAAGCAAATGACCCAATCCACAAATGGGCAGAAGACCTAAATAGACATTTCTCCAAAGAAGACATACAGATGGCCAACAAACACATGAAAAGATGCTCAACATCACTCATCATCAGAGAAATGCAAGTCAAAGCCACAATGAGGTATCACCTCACACCAATCAGAATGGCCATCATCACAAAGTCTGGAAACAACAAATGTTGGAGAGGGTGTGGAGAAAAGGGAACTCTCCTGCACTGTTGGTGGGACTGTAAGTTGGTACAGCCACTATGGAAAACAATTTGGAGGTTCCTTAAAAAACTACAAATAGAACTACCATATGATCCAGTCATCCCACTCCTGGGCATATACCCAAAGAAAACCATAATCCCAAAAGAAACTTGTACCATAATGTTTATTGCAGCACTCTTTACAATAGCCAGGACATGGAAGCAACCTAAATGCCCATCAACAAATGAATGGATACAGAAGATGTGGCATATATATACAATGGAATATTACTCAGCTATAAAAAGGGATGAGATGGAGCTATATGTAATGAGGTGGATAGAACTACAATCTGTCATACAGAGTGAAGTAAGTCAGAAAGAGAAGGACAAATATTGTATGCTAACTCACATATACGTAATCTAAAAATGGTACTGATGAACTCAGTGACAAGAACAGGGAAGCAGATACAGGGAATGGACTGGAGAACTCGAGGTATGGGAGGGGGCGGGGGGTGAAGGGGAAACTGAGAAGAAGCGGGAGAGTAGTACAGACATATATATACTACCAACTGTAAAATAGTCAGTGGGAAGTTATTGTATAACAAAGGGAGTCCAACTCGAGGATGGAAGATGCCTTAGAGGACTGGGGCAGGGAGGGTGGCGGGGACTCGAGGGGGGGGGCGTCAAGGAAGGGAGGGAATATGGGGATATGTGTATAAAAACAGTTGATTGAACCTGGTGTACCCCCCAAAAAAATAAAATAAAATAATAATAATAAAAAAAAAATATGACTGTTTTTTACTCTAGAGTTCCTTGGCAAATTCTTTTCATTTAAGGCTTATTGACATTACCCTCTACCAATGATGTTCTGCCACTACTTGAAAATGTATCCAGAGGCTATAAGCAATGACAACAGCAAGCACCTAAATAATTCCCCCGAGTACACAAGTTAATGCATAGTATAGGTATTCCAGATACTTAGCAGAATTATAGTGTCAGACGACACCCTGGACCTCACAAGAGCAGAATGAGCCTGTATTAACAAGGAAACTGAATCGCAGAAATACATGGATAAAGAACATTGGATTTATTAATTTGAAAAGTAGACACAAATACTCACTGTTCATTTTTAAATGCCAAGGTTATTACACTTCCATTAAGATATATGAATTTGTTTGGAAAACCAACTTTAAAATGTCAAAAATATCTAGTCAAATACTTTTCTTGAGGCTATTTAGATTCCTTGGCTGTTGAAAAAAAAGCTATTAGCACATACAATTTGTGTTTAGTATGTAATAGGTGTGTCCTTGATCATTTATATCCCCGCAATCTTCCAGCAGCTGCCTTTAAACTCTGGTTTCCATTCATGTCTGTTCATTTATCCTCTCACCTGAAACAAACCCAAATGAAATCTCAGCAGGCCAAAACCCTCTCCATGTATGCAGTGGACACTATCCCCAACCCATCTTCTACCCCACTGGAAATTGTAACATGTTGCTTTTTCAATGAATTCTTGGTCTATTTTTTCCTTCCCTTGTGAATATTCCATACTAATTAGCCTTTTTCTTTCTGTTGCATATATAGAGCACAAGGATATTTTTCTAATCATGCAATTATAGGGTATAAAATAAAAAATTTGAAATACCCATTAACCTCCAGGGTCTTCGAGGAAATAAAGGTCATAAAACTAACCTGTAGCAAGAAGAAAAAGAAAAGCAGATTCGCTCCTGAAGTCTGCAGGTGCCGAGATAAGAAATGGACTCCAGAATGCTTGTCTCCTAAGGAGACCACTGGCTTCTTCTTTGCTCTTTTCTATGCTGAGGTAGCCCACCAATATGTTTTATAAGATGGCTAATTTGCAAAACTCCTCCCCATGTCTCTCTCCTTTTCACCTGGCTTTTAAAATTGGGATTCAGGTAAAGAAATTGGCATGTCATCAAATTTTTCTAAACAGTAATTGTGTTGGTCTCACAAAGTTTAATCAAATATAATCTAATTAAGGTGTGATGAAGCCTGGAAGAAACTTCATTAAGACAGTACACATCTCTGGAATTGATCTATAGTGAAACTTGGAAAATATGGGGTAACATTTCATCTCCTGGGGTGATAAAAACAAATGTAAAGGCAGTGCAGTGGATAGAGCATTATCACCAAAGCTGGAATAGGGAATGGGAGCGATTGACCAAAAACATCCTCGTATACAACATTTTCTCTATTTCTATTTGTTTATGGTAAATTCCTACAACTGCAATGGCTGAATCAAAAAGCATTTGAGGAACAATTTTTCAGATCTTCAGTACATTATCTCATAAAGATTAAAGCAGTTTCATTATGATTAAAAATGTTTGAAGGTACCTTTTCCTTGTCCTTGCCAATTACAAAATATTCCATTTTCTTAATGGAATCTGCGATTCTTTGAATATCAATAAGTCTAAATTCTGTACATATATCTTTGCTCCATTTGTATTTCTTCTTTGGTGAATTCGATGACTATCATTTCCACATTTTTCTATTCTTTTTGTTTGAAGGAATCTTTAATGTTGTAAATAGACACCATTTTTCCTATCATACATTTTCAAATATTTTCTCTCATTTTGTCATTAGTTTTTAAAAATTACTTAGATTTTTCTTCCATTTTGATCAGTGATATATATCTTTTCCTTTATATTTAGTTGGTGGCTATTACATCATACTCATATTTTTCTCTATCTCAAGATTGTGAAATAATTCATCTACATTAGATTCTTTCTTGTGGTTTTATGTTTTTATTTACCTTTGGTATTTCTAGAATTCAATTTTGACATACAGTGTCAATACTTCAACTTGATCCTTTTTTTCAATCGTTCACTGGGTGGCTTTGACCATTTTATTGAGCAAATCATCCTAACCCTACCATACTGGAAATGACACTTTAATAATATATTCAATATTTATACATTTGGTTTTATTGTAGATTTTTATTTCCTGCTCCATGAATGCTTTTCTACATTCAGATATCAAAACCATACTGTTTAGTTATTGTTGCTTTAAAGGATTTGTAATATTTCCCTGTGCAGCAGAATTGTTACTCTTCTTTTTTAATATTTTCTTGACTTTCCTATCATTTGTTTTTCTCAATGAAACTTGGGTTAATTTTTCATAGTTTCAGCAGAAAATTTTTTTAAATTTATCAGCTAATTATGGGATAATTGGCATCTTTATAACATGGAACTTCTTTGTTTAGTCACATTTTTTGTAACCTATTGTAAAATTTTCTTTACGTGGGCTCACAAATTTTATTGTTGATTTCTAGTTGCATATCTGATTATTATTGGCAATGTTAATTTTTTCATTGTATTTTTAAACACTGCTGGCATATTAGTTAATAGTTATGTACATATTTACTTATATATTAGATAGAAACTATATATATGGTATCTTTTAATAGTTCATACATATACATATAATTGCAGTCATTTCAAACTCATTCAAAGTATTTCATAGATTCTCATGTCAGCCCACATAAAAAAGTCAAAGAATCAAAATAATATAATTTAGTTTCTCCCTTTCTGATAAGTATTCCTATATTTTCCCTCTCATTTACTGAGTTGTCTAGAATTTTCAGAACAATTTCCAACAGATGTGGTTGCTGAGCATGTTCTCTTGTGTGTTTCACCCTTAAGTATGATGCTAGCTCCTGGTCTGAGGGACATACACTATATCACATTAAGGAAATATTTCTTCTCTTTCTAGATAGCTCTGTATGTGGGTGCCCGTGTGTATCTGTGTGTTTAATCAGGGAACAGTACTGATTTTATTGAATGTGTGCCTGAATCTATTAAGATAATCTTATAGCTTTTAAATTTTCATCTGTTACTGTAAATGATTATATTAATAGATTTCTCCATTTGAACCACGTTTGCATCCTACATTAACTCTTACTTGGTCTTGACATACTAATATTGAAAAGTGTTGTATTCTATTTCTTAGAACTTTTTGAACAGTTTTTGCAGTTAAAATTATACCTAAAATTGACCTATTGTTACTTTTTCTCTGTGCTGTTTTGTCAAGGCTATGCTATCTTTGTTATCAGGGTTATGAAAAAGCTTTCACTTTATACTTTGGCCAGTTTACATGGTGTGGTAATCATCTATATACGGAAGGTTAACACCCATTTTCCTGGGTAACTGTCTGAGCCCAGTTATTTTCTTTTACTTCTTTAAACTCTTCATTTTATAAGTTTTATATTTTTTCATCTGTCAGTTCAGTTACTTATTCTTTTCACTGAAGATTGTTCATTTATAGGTCTCAAAAGTTCCATCTGCTATTATATATAATCTTAAGACTTTTAGCTCTCTGCTGATTTGTAACTGCCCTATGTTGCTTTTCAATTTTGTGTATTGTGCATTCCCCTAATTTTACTTTGGACTAATAGCAGAGCTTGTCCAATCAGTTCATAATGAGATGAGGAGCTTATACCAGGATGTAAATCAATGCATGGCTTCAAGGAAAGCTTAAAACAACACCAAAAATTAGTGAACATCAGCAGTCTTTAGTGATTTAGGCAATTTACATTTTTGCACAAACTTCTTGTCTCATAGTATATAAACTACATCAATTTGAGAATACAACCACGCTGAGCGAGAGCTAGAGCCTCGTTTTTTTAATTTCACTTTGCACTCCCTGAAGAATCAGCTTTTCAGTTTACCCATCAAGTCTATAATTTTTGCTTTATTAATTCACGAATATCTGCTTTTATTTTTGTTTCTTTTCTTATGCTTTCCTTGGGTTTGATTTCTTGTTTTCTAACTTCTTAAGTTTTTATTTACCTTATTTATTTACATATTTTTATTATCTTTTATTCTTATTTATGGTTATAGATGTTAATTTAATTACTATTTTGACCATGTCCCCTCTTAAGTTAAGAAATAGTATTCTTATGCTCATTATTTTCTAAAATGCCATATAATTATGGTCATATTTCTCTCCTTTAATGTGAGCTATTTGCCAGATGTTTTTTGAAATTCTGTTTTGTTTTATTTTGTTGTACTTATGGTCTTTTTTGTTTTTAAGCTCTTTATTGGAATAAAATTGCTTTACACTGTTGTGCCAGTTTTTGCTGCACAACAAAGTGAATCAGCTGTATTTATACATATATCTCCATATCTCCCTCCTCCCACGACTCCTTCCCACCTTCCCTGAGGTGGATGGACCTAGAATCTGTCATACAGAGCAAAGTAAGCCAGAAAGAGAAAAACAAATACCATATGCTAATGCATATATATGGAATCTAAAAAAAACGGTACAGATGAACCCAGTGACAGGACAAGAATAAAGACGCAGATGTAGAGAACAGACTTGAGGACACAGGGTGAGGGGTGGGAAGGCAAAGGGGAAGCTGGGATGAAGTGCAATTTTGCTCTTAATTTCTACTTGTACTTGTACGGTTGCCAAAAATAATGCCTTAAATGATTTCAATTGACTGATACTTATTGATACTTTCTTTGATATATAACATATACATTTTATGTACATATATTTTAAGCTCTGGAAGAGAAAGTTTTTTCTAGGGCATTGAATTTATTATCTTTAGTGTCCTTATTTAATTGATCCCTATTATCTGCTAAGAAATAAAATCTTTATTGGAGTGTTATTAGCATGTTTTTTTTAAGCTCTTTATTGGAATATAATTGCTTTACACTCTTGTACCAGTTTTTGAGGTACACCAAAGTGAATCAGCTGTATTTATACATATATCCCCATATCCCCTCCATCCTGTGACTCCCTCCACCCCTCCCTGTCCTGGCCCTCTAATGCATCACCCATCATCAAGTTGATCTCCCTTTGTTATACAGCAACTTCCCACTAGCTATCTATTTTACAGTTGGTAGCGTAAATATGTCTATGCTACTCCCTCACTTCATCCCAGCTTCCCCTTCGCCCCCACCCCAGCCCTGTCTCTACAAGTCCATTCTTTACATCTGTATCTCCACTCTTGCCCTGTCACTGGGTTCATCAGTACCATTTCTTCAGATTCCATATATATGAGTTAGCATACGGTATTTGTTTTTCTCTTTCTGGCTTACTTCACTCTGTATGACAGTCTCTAGGTCTATCCACCTCATTATATATAGGTCAATTTCATTCCTTTTTATGGCTGAGTAATATTCCATTGTATATATGTGCCACATTTTCTTTTTCTTTTTTTTATTTTATCTATTTATTTATTATTTTTTGGGGGGTACACCAAGTTCAATCATCTGTTTTTATACACATATCCCCATATTCCCTCCCTCCATTGACTCCCCCCCACCCTCCCTGTCCCAGTCCTCTAAGGCATCATCCATCCTCAAGTTGAACTCCCTTTGTTATACAACAACTTCCCATTGGCTATCTATTTTACAGTTGGTAGTATATATATGTCTATGCTACTCTCTCGCTTCGGCTCAGCTTCCCCTTCACCCCCACCCCCCCAAACCTCGAGCTTTCCAGTCCATTCTCTGCATCTGCATCCTTGTTCTTGTCACTGAGTTCATCAGTACCATTTTTAGATTCCGTATATGTGAGTTAGCATACAGTATTTGTCTTTCTCTTTCTGACTTACTTCACTCTGTATGACAGACTCTAGGTCTATCCACCTCATTACATATAGTTCCATCTCATCCCTTTTTATAGCTGAGTAATATTCCATTGTATATATATGCCACATCTTCTTTATCCATTCATTTGTTGATGGGCATTTAGGATGCTTCCATGTCCTGGTTATTGTAAATAGTGCTGCAATAAACATTATGGTACATGTTTCTTTTGGGATTATGGTTTTCTTTGGGTATATGCCCAGGAGTGGGATTACTGGGTCACATGGTAGTTCCATTTCTAGTTTTTTAAGGAAACTCCATACTGTTTTACATAGCAGCTGTACCAACTTACATTCCCACCAACAGTGCAGGAGAGTTCCCTTTTCTCCACATCCTCTCCAGCATTTATTGTTTCTAGATTTTTTGATGATGGCCATTCTGATTGGTGTGAGTTTATTTTTGCATATGGTGTTAGGAAGTGTTCTACTTTCATCCTTTTACATGTTGCTGTCCAATTTTCCCAGCACCACTTATTGAAGAGGCTGTCTTTTTTCCATTGTATACTCGTGCCTCCTTTGTCAAAGATAAGGTGCCCATATGTGCTTGGGTTTGCCTCTGAGTTCTCTATTCTATTCCATTGATCTTCCTTTCTATTTTTGTGCCAGTACCATACTGTCTTGATCACTGTGGCCTTGTAGTATAGTTTGAAGTCAGGGGGCCTAATTCCACCAACTCCATCTTTCCTCCTCAAGATTGCTTTGGCTATTTGGGGTCTTTTGCGTTTCCATACAAATCATAAGATTTCTTGTTCTAGTTCTGTGAAAAATGCTGTTAGTAATTTGATTGGGATTGCCTTGAATCTGTAAATTGCTTTGGGTAGTACAGTCATTTTCACTATGTTGATTCTTCCAATCCAAGAACGTGGTATGTCCCTCCATCTGTTTGTGTCGTCTTTGATTTCTTTCATCAATGTCTTAAAGTTTTCTGCATACAGGTCTTTTGCCTCCTTAGACAGGTTTATTCCTAGGTGTTTTATTCTTCTTGTTACAATGGTAAATGGGAGAGTTTCCTTAGTTTCTCTTTCTGCTCTTTATTTGTTAGTGTATAGGAATGCAAGAGATTTCTGTGCATTAATTTTGTATCCTGCTACTTTACTAAACTCATCAATTAGTGCTAGCAGTTTTTTGGTCGCTTCTTTAGGGTTTTCTATATATAATATCATGTCATCTGCAAAGAGTGACAATTTTACTTCTTCTTTTCCAATTTGGATTCCTTTTATTTCATTTTCTTCTCTGATTGCTGTGGCTAAAACTTCCAAAACTGTGTTGAATAATAATGGTGAGAATGGGTACCCTTGTCTTGTTCCTGTTATTAGAGGCAATGTTTTCAGTTTTTCACCATTTAGAATGGTGTTGGCTGTTGGGTTCTCATACATGGCTTTTATTATGTTGAGGTAATTTCCTTCTATGCCTATTTTATGGAGAATTTTTTGATCATAAATGGGTATTGAATTTTGTCAAAACCTTTTTGTCAGTCTATTGAGATTATTATATGGTTTTTAACCTTCAATTTGTTGATATGATGTATCACATTGATTGATTTGCATATACTGAAGAATCCTTGTATTCCAGGGATGAATCTCACTTTTTCATGGTGTATGATTTTTTTTAATGTGCTGTTGGATTCTGTTAGCTAGTATTTTGTTGAGGATTCTTTCATCTATATTCATCAGTGATATTGGCCTGTAATTTTCTTCTTTTGTGTGTGATGTCTTTGCCTGGTTTTGGTATCAAGGTGATGGTACCCTCATAGAATGAGTTTGGGAGTGTTCCTCCTTCTGCTTTATTTTGGAAGAGTTTGAGAAGGATAGGTGTTAGCTCTTCTCTAAATGTTTGATAGAATTCACCTGTGAAGCCATCTGGCCCTGGACTTTTGTTTGTTGGGAGATTTTTAATCACAGTCTCAATTTCCGTGCCTGTGATTGGTCTGTTCATATTTTCTATTTCTTCCTGGTTCAGTCTTGGAAGATTGCACTTTTCTGAGAATTTATCCAGTTCTTCCAAGTTTTCCAATTTATTGGCATATAGTTGCTTTTAGTAGTCTTTCATGATCATTTGTATTTCTGCGGTGTCACTTGTTACTTCTCATTTTTCGTTTCCAATTGTGTTTATTTGTGTCTTCTCCCTATTTTTCCTGATGAGTCTGGCTAATGGTTTATCAATTTTGTTTATCTTCTCAAAGAACCAGCTTTTAGTGTCATTAATTTTTGCTATTGTTTCCTTCCTTTCTTTTTCATTTTTTTTGATCTGATCTTTATGATTTCTTTCCTTCTGCTCACTTTGCGGTTTCTTTGTTCTTCTTTCTCTAATTGTTTTAGGTGTAAAGTTAGGTTGTTTATTCGATATTTTTCTTGTTTCTTGAGGTAGGACTGTATTGCCATAAACTTCTCTCTTAGAACTGTTTTTGCTGCGTCCCATAGGTTTTGGGTCATCGTGTTTTCATTGTCATTTGTTTCTAGGTATTTTTTGATTTCCTCTTTGATTTCTTCAGTGATTTCTTTGTTGTTTAATAACATTGTTTAGCCTCCATCTGTTTGTATTTTTTACAGTTTTTTCCCCTGTAATTGATATGTAGTCTCATTGCAGTGTGGTTGGAGAAGATGCTTGATATGATTTCAATTTTTTTGAATTTACCAAGGCTTGATTTGTAACCCAAGATGTGATCTATCTTAGAGAATGTTCCGTGTGCAATTGAGAAGAAAGTGTATTCTGTAGTTTTTGGATGGAATGTCCTATCAATATCAATTAAGTCGAGTTGGTCTAATGTGTCATTTAAAGCTTGTGTGTCCTTATTTATTTTATGTTTGGGTCATACGTCCATTGGTGTAAGTGGGGTGTTAAAGTCTCCTACTATTATTTTGTTACTGTCGATTTCCCTTTTTATGACTGTTAGCATTTGCCTTATGTATTGAGGTGTCCTATGTTGGGTGCATAGATATTTACAATTGTTATATCTTCTTCTTGGATGGATACCTTGATCATTATGTAGTGTCCTTCCTTGTCTCTTCTAGCGGTCTTTACTTTAAAGTCTAATTTGTCTGATATGAGTATTGCTATTCCAGCTTTCTTTGGACTTCCATTTGCATGGAATATCTTTTTCCATCCCCTCACTTTCAGTCTATATGTGTCCCTAGGTCTGAAGTGGGTTTCTTGTAGACAGCACATATATGGGTCTTGTTTCTGTATCCATTCAGCCAGTCTGTGTCTTTTGGTTGGAACATTTAATCCATTTACATTTAAGGTGATTATTGACATGTATGTTCCTATTACCATTTTCTTAATTGTTTTGGGGTTGTTTTTGTAGGTCTTTTCCTTCTCTTGTGTTTCCTGCCTTGAGAAGTTCCTTTAGCAATTGTTGTAAGGCTGGTTTGGTGGTGCTGAATGCTCTTAACTTTTGCTTGTTTGTAAAGCTTCTGATTTCTCCATTGACTCTGAATGAGATTCTTGTTGGGTAGAGTATTCTTGGCTGTAGGTTTTTCTCTTTCAAGACTTTAAGTATATCCTGCCACTCCCTTATGGCCTACAGAGTTTTTGCAGAGAGATCAGCTGTTATCCTTATGGGTTTTCCCTTATAAGTTTTTTGTTTCTTTTCTCTTGCTGCTTTTGATATTTTTTCTTTGTGTTTAATTTTCATTAGTTCGATTAATATGTGCCTCTGTGTATTTCTCCTTGGGTTTATTCTATATAGGACTCTCTGTGCTTCTTGGACTTGATTAATTATTTCCTTTCCCATGTTTGGGAATTTTCCACCATAACCTCTTCAAATATTTTCTCAGACTCTTTCTTGTTTTCTTCTTCTTCTGTGATGCCTATGATTCGAATGTTGGTGCACTTAATGCTGTCATCAAGGTCTCTGAGACTGTCTTCCATTCTTTTTATTCTTTTTTCTTTTTCCTGCTCTGTGGCAGTTATTTCCACCATTCTATCTTCCAGCTCACTGACTTCTTCTGCCTCCATCATTCTGCTGTTTATACCATCTAGAGTATTTTTTTAATAAATTTATTTATTTATTTTATTGGTTGTGTTGGGTCTTCTTTGTTGTGCACAGGCTTTCTTTTTAGTTGCAGGTGAGTGGGGGCTACTCTTTGTTGTGGTGCCCGGGCTCCTTATTGCCGTGGCTTCTCTTGTTGTGGACCATGGGCTCTAGGTACATGGGCTTCAGTAGTTGTAGCACATGGGCTCAATAGTTGTGGCTCATGGGCTCTAAAGCACAGGCTCAATAGATGTGGCACATGGGCTTAGTTGCTCCGTGGCATGTGGGATCTTCCTGGAGCAGGGATCGAACCTGTGTCCCCTGCATTGGCAGGTGGATTCTCAACCACTGCGCCACCTAGGAAACCCCTATACCATCTAGGGTATTTTTAATTTCAGTTATTATGTTGTTCATTACTGTTTGTTTGCTCTTTAGTACTTCTAGGTCCTTGTTAAATATTTCTTGTATTTTCTCTATTTTGTTTTCGAGATATTGGATCATCTTTACCATCATTACTCTGAATTCTTTTTCAGGCAATTTGCCTATTTCCTCTTCATTTATTTGGTCTTGTGGGTTTTTATCTTGCTCCTTTGCCTGCAAGGTGTTTCTTTGTTTTCTCATTTTGTCTAATTTATAGGATTTGCTGTCTCCTTTTCCTTTCCTGCCTAGTAGTAATTCTTCTTGTTTCTGTTCTCTGCCTGTGGTGGTTCTCAACCCCTGTGGTGGGGTTGTTTCAGTGTCTTGAGTAGACTTCCTGGTGGGAGGGTCTGGTGTCTGCTTTCTGGTATGTGGATCTGAGTCTTTTCTCTCTGATGAGCAGGGCCATGTCAGGTGGTGTGTTTTAGGGTATCTGTGAGGCTAATATGGCTTTAGGTAGTTTGTGTGCTGATGGGTGTGTTTGTGTTCCTGTCTTGTTTGTAGTTTGGTATGAAGTATCCAGCTCTGGCAGTTGCAGACAGTTGGGCGAAGCTGGGTCTTAAACTCTGATTGTGCTGTGAGAATTTTCTCCAGTTAATCTTCCCTGTGGCTGAGGACTCTCTAGTGGTCTAGCATCCTGAATTCAGTGCTCCCTCCCCAGAGCCTCCAACTTGACTTCCAGTTGAGTAATCCAGACTTCAGAGGTCGCTTGTCCTTGGCACGAAGTTGATGTGAAATCATACTACTGCAAAACTGGCAGACAGTTCTTTCCTGCTCTTTGCTGAAAGACTCTCCACTGCGGATCCTGGGTATCTTCTCTTTTATATTTCACTGGATTCATCTCATATGAAATCCTTGTACTTCTTCCTAATTCTCAGTTTTTCCTCCAATGGTGCTGACTGCAAAATCTGGCAGAAGCACCTTTGCACCGCCCTCTCCTGAGGGTTGTTGCCTGCCTTGGCCAGAGCCCAGCAGTCCCTTGGCACCCAGAAAGCAGATCAGGAAGCACCAGGGGCGGCCCAGATCTGCTCCAGCAGCTTGCAGTCACCTCAGAGAAATTCACCTGGAACACCTGGTTGCACCTGGGCGCACTTGGCCACTTCTCGCCAGGACTGCAGGTTGCCTCTGAACTTTCTACTGCAGGATGGGTGGTAGAGTTACATGACATAAATGGCAGAAAGGATGGATTTTTAAGATGGTGGAAAAAACTTGAGACTACAATCATCTCCTATTCATTTAACACCATTAGCACATATTTCTAATTTCTTGTAGTAATTACCATCAACCCCCTTACCAACTGGTTTTAACACTTCCTGAATCTTAAGTTGTGCCCTCTGGCTTCTACTACACAAGGCTATGTGTGACACCCTCTCATATTTCATCTCTGAAGAATGCAAGTTTACAGTAATTCCCAAGGATGGTCGTCTCATAGGGTTTATGTCCAACTCAGAATTCCTCAGCAAAGTACTGCTTAATAGAAGTTTCTGCAATGACAAAAATGTTCTCCACCTGTGCTTCCAACATGGTAGCCAAATCATTCCCAGAATCAACAGCTTAAATATAAAATTGTCCCTCATCTTCTTGTTGCAATTCTTCCTTCTCTGTTCCTTTCCCTATTTCCTTTGGTCCAAAACTCTTCTTTGGGATTCAGAAAACAATATACAGAAATGTCTGTGTCCATGGTTCTAAATCTGTTACTCATGGCTATCCACAGTGTCATGGATGGGTGTCAGAAGCCCATGAACTTCCTGAGGATGTTTGCAAAGGTCATGCATACGTGAATGTTCATTTTTCTGGAGAAATTATCCAAAGTGTTTGCCTTTCTTAAAGGAATATGAAATCCAAAAAGTTAAAAGGTTCTTTTCTATAGCAAACATATAAAAATCTTAGAATCCTAGATGATCAAATTAAATTATCAAAAAAAGAAGATGAAAGAATATCAAGGCATTAGAGAGCAATTTTTCCCTGCTACCAGTGCCTAGGATAGTGCTACTACATAGGAGATGGTAATGAATATTTACTATTTATTCAGTTAATATTGCTAATTGATGGATGACATAAAATTGATAAAAGACAAAGAGTACTCAGGGAAGGGCAGTGTACCTTGATGAGTTTCAATGTTCTTGAGGGAACAGGAGGCCATTAGGACTTCCCAATGAACTTTGGAGCTGTGGATCAAGGATCTTCACCATGAGTTTATCTTCACCATAAACTTTCTTAATCCCTTGTACTGTGCTGTGGTCATTGCTTCAGAATGACACTGACCATTTCCCAAAATGAAAGATCTCAAAACAAACGAAAATGACCTAACATTTATTTAATGACTCCATATCCTACTCCACAGTCAAGGAATGCCCAGAAAATAAAAAGAGTATTAATAAGTCTAAAACAGAAAGCAAAGGAAGCAAATTCTTGGGTGGAAAGAAATAAGTCGGCAGAGTGCTGACCTAGGGCTGTTTTGACATTCAATCTAGTGAGGATCCACTTGGCATCAGATGTATGGTGAAAGCATATCAAAAGAGTTTAGAAATCAAGTGAGGACAAAAAAGGAATAAAAATGTCATAAAGGTGTTGCAAGTTTATGGAAAATCCTCCAGCTGTCTTGTTTCCAACATCGCATCTTGGCTTGTTTTCTTAGTCAAAAGCACAAACTTTTGAAATGACTAATGGTACATCTAATTAAGGGAGAGGTTCTAAGAATTAAATCCACCCCAAATTCTACATTTTTGTTCTCAGGTACTGACTCAAGTTTTGCTTTATAGGTGATGAAAAATAGATTGAAGCTTATATAACAAAGTTTTTCTTTCTATTTCATGATAACAAATGGTAACATTATGACACATCTTAATAACTTTTATTAAATACTATTAGCCCTTTAAAATCATTGCCAATATTTCTTCAGCTAATTAAAAACAGTGAGTCTATTTAATGAACACTGTAATTATTATAGTTAATTAAGAATAGACAAGGTAAAAAGACTCTGAACTAGAGGACATTTTTAGTGATTTCATGGAATATGGAGAAGGTGAAGTCTCTAAAATCAACATCTTCAATTACTTTGAGACCTCCTGAAGTGAGTGCAAAAAGGTAAAAACTGAAAGTTAATTTTCTTATTACATCCTAAGCAAGTAATTTACATACACTATGTATATAGACACATTTTTTACTATAATATTGACTATTATTTATAGATAATTGATAGTCATATGGTGTTTCTTTCCTTTAAGACAGCTAAATCCATCTGTTTCAACAGAAAGTAAGTACTCAAAATGAAGCAATTAGAAACACTGTGCATAGAAAAAGCATTGAACTGTAGGTCGGAAGAATTTCTCCTCTTTATTTTTTGCTATTACCTGTGTAAATTAGAGCAATACCTCTTTTTTAAAAAAATCTGTCAAGTAGAAATGATAATATATGAATACCAACCTCACAGAATTGTGATATGGTTTAGATACAAGATATACTTAAAGATACTTTCAAAAATGGAACATAGCCTACACACTGGTTTTAATTACTTTAGAAGTTTATTTTGGTGGTTTTCAAACCTAATGGAGCATTAGAATCACTAAGGAACTTAAAATTAGTAAATGGTTGATGTCTCTCTGGGCTTCACCTTATATTTACTAAATCAGGATGCCCTAGGGAGGAATCCCAAATAAATATTTTTATTAAGCTACCAAGGTACTACAGATCTATGTCACTAATAAAAGAATAGCTGTTTTTTGTTAGATACTATGTTATAAATACTTTGAAAGGTAGGCACTTTCCCCATACTTGGTATGTCATTTAAACCTCACAAGAGTTCTGGAAATAGGTATTATTAAGCCCTTTTTACATATGATGAAAGATTAAATAACACATCCATGATCCCCAAGGTCACACAACTCTCAAATGGTGGAAACCTCATTAGAAACTTAAGACTGTCAGGTTGACATTAGGTTTCAGCTTTTGGATTTTTGTAGCACACTTTAGGATCAGAATTTCTAGCAGTGTACATGGAAAGATTACAAGACTCAGTAAGAGAACAAGCCATGGCCAGAGTATAACTATGCACTTCTAAACAGGTCGCTGTCATTTGGCTGCTCATCTACAGTGTGATGCTGTTGGAGCAGAAAGTTACTGCCTGACCGAACCCTCATGCTCTCAGGAAGTAGAGTCATTTCATGTTCCATTAGACCCATGATCATCTTTCTTTGGTGTAGGCTTCCTATTGCATTGTGCCTTTCATTTCTTATGCACGTTAATATTCTCAATTCCTATTTAACATCCACTGTCCTAACAGCATAGGCACTTCGTTTGACAAAACTTAATTTTGCACATTGCCCCAAATTTGAGAACACAATAAAGTGTTCACAGCCTATTCTTCTTCCTCTGGGCCCTTTAACTCATTTGAGCTTAGATTTTTTTCCCCCATGGATACCACATTTAATACTTTAAAAAGCATTTCTGTCAAAAGTTGGAATGTTCTGCCAATGTGGGATGAGACCCTGGTCTGCTCTTTAAACAGGGTGACACTTCACATAGTGATGTCTGAAAGTCTGGCACAAGAGATTCTGGAGACCCTTTCTCCTAACATCCCTGAGATGTACACTAGGCCAGAGAGGGAGCTCTTTTCTTGCTGTTCCTTTGCCCAGGAATCTGGGTGGGAAGTATTGCATTAATAGTGGTGTTAACATCTGCAGTCTTCTTTACTCCTGTCTTCAATATATAAAGCATATTTTCTGCCTCTTAGTAATTTTTGCTGATTTTTGGCAAGATATTTCCAAAGGTTCTTATTTTTTCTTAAAATTTGACTTCAGAATTATACTCTGTATAATATTCTGTAGCATAGGTTATTTAGGTAGTTAAGTATTGATATTTTGATTTAATTTAGGTAGGACAGTGATATTATTCATTTTTTAAGAACTTTTATTGAGATATAATTGACATACAATAAACTGCATATAAAGTGTACAGTTTGATATTTTTTTCTTATTGGTAATATATATATGGCAATCCCAATTGAGAGCTATTATTTACTGAGCATTAACTATGTGCCACATTAATAAGCATTTTGTAAGTATAATCTCATTTAATTCCCACAATGACCCAATTACAAAAATTATTGTTTCCTTTCATAGACAAAGAAACAGTCTCAAAGGAGATTAATTGTCCAGTAAATGGTAGAAATGGAATGCAAGCCCTTGATTTTCTAACTTCAGGTTCTTTCTTCATTACTCTGATTTATCAGCTCCTTTAATTATTGTTGTGGTGGTTTTAAATAAGTGGCTTCAAATTCTTTGCTATTTCTCCTATTGAGAGGTGGAACTTATGCCTCCCCCCCCTTGAATCTGGGTGGGTTTGTGACTCAACCAATAGAATGCAGTGAACATGAACACATGATTTCTGAAGCTAGATCATAAAAAGTGATGCAACTTGTCTTATTCACTCAGACACCCATTTTACAGGCTTGGGCTTCCATGTGAGAAGTCCAGCTATCCTGAAATATACTACGAAGAAGCTCAGGACACTTGGCAAGATCCCAAGTGACAATTGCGTCTACCACCAGACTTGAGACTGAAGATGCCTCCAGATTGCTAGCCCCAAGTTGCCAAGTCTTCCCATCTGAGGTCCCAGACATAACGAAGCAGAGACTGTCATTTTTCACTATGCCCTTTTTTGAGTTCTGGACGCACAGAATCTGTGAACTTTATTAACAGTGATTATTCAAAGCTTCTAAGTTTGGAGGTAACTTGCTACATGGTGATAATAACTGGAACCATTGACCAACCTGTATAACTGCTTAGATATATCTTTCTCTATTCCCTCCATGCTGTTACCTTAGCAATGGGGTTAAATTAGCCTTAGGCTAAAGCCAGTTTCAGGTCAATGATAATCAAACTTAAAAGCAAACCTCAAAATAATTAAATTGTTTCAAAGTAATTTAACTGCATATCAGAACAAATTTTAAGTTTAAAGAAAAGCATTAAAATCCAGTATCCTAAAGCATAAACTCTAAAATGTCCAGTATACACACACACACAAATTATCAGAAAAACTAAGAAGCAGAAACATAAGACCCACAACCAGGAGAAAAATAATTTCTTTTTTTGCCAAAAATGAAATAGACGATATAAAGAAAAATTAAAATGGCTATCATAGCAAAGCTACATGTGCTCAAAAAATGTAGAGGAGAACATAAGCATGAGAAAAGAAATAGAAGACCTAAGAAAGACCCAAATGGTATTTCTAGAGGTGAAAAATACAATACGTGAAATGAAAAATACACGTTTGAGGTTAATAACAGAATAAACACTACAGAAAAAGAGATCAGTGAATTTCTTGAAGACATAGCAATAGACACTATCCAAATGAGTCAAGAAGTGGGGAAAATGCAGGGAAAATAAGCACAGCATTAGTGGTTTGGTGAGAAAACGTCAAGCAATCTAATATATGTAATTGGAGTCCAAGAATGAGAAGAGAGAGAGTGGGACTGAAAATGTTGGTGAAGAAATAATGGTCAGAAACTTTTCAAATTTAATAACAACTTTAAGCCTGTAGATCCAAGTAGCTCAATAAACCCCAAGTTGGAAGAAACAAAGCAAATCACACCTAGGTTCATCATAATCAAGCTGCTGAACACCTGGAATAAATTAAAAATCTTAAAAGTAGCCAGAGAAAAATGACACATTGTGTTCAAGGTAAAAAGATAGGATTGACAGCAGATTCCTGGGCAGAGGACCATGAAGCCCATCATCAAAATACTTAAAGAAAAAGATCAACATAGAATTTTATGTCCAGTGAAAATAACTTCCAAAAACAAAGGTCAAATAAAGACATTATCAGCGAAACAAACACTGAAAGAAGTCCTCACTAGCAGATCTTTGCTATGAAAAAATGTTAAAGAAAGTTCTCTGGAAAAAAGGAAAGTTATACCAGGGGGAAAATTAGATGTATTGATACAAAAGAAATGAAGAGTGCCAGAAATGATAGACATGGAGATAAATATAAAAGGTAGCTTTGTAATTAAACAATACCTTTAAAGGACAATAGATGTCTTAGGGTAAAATTAATAGCAACGTATGGTAAAGTCTGTTGCCCTCATTAGGTTTACTTACCCAATTGGATCATGATCATATCGTAGTCTCTCAAAGTGCTCAAGCGATTGGCAGTGGTTTACATGAAGTGGCCATGGGTGTCTGGAGCACCCAGCAACTGTATCAAAGTTGTACATATTTCCAAAAATTTTTAAAAAGGAAAAGGCTCTCATGTTCTCCTCACTCTGTGCACTTTGCTGTTTGTGTGACAAGGCATTTAGAGATGTTTCTGGCTTTTTTTTTTTCTTTTAATTTGTAAGGTGGTGTGTTAACCCTATGGTCATTGGCTAGGAATCCCAAGTTCTCAGCTGTACATAATCTATAGTTTGTAAAAAGAACAAAGCAACCGAGACACACTCTTGATGCTCCTTGCTTGGTGTGGAGGCTGTGGGAGTGATGCCTTCCAGAGGGGCCATAGCTCAAGGCATGCACTGTGGGGCTGGACCTGTGGCCACTGTAGTGGGCATCCCTTTAGCTTCAGGTTGTCTTGTTTTGTATGTAGAGACATTGCATGCCGCTGCCATTCTTAGCTGTGGAAAAGGGGGGTGGGGGTCAGCTGGCATGAGAAGTGTTTTGGATCATTTTTAGTTGAAATGTGGTAGTTTTAAACTGTTTGTTTTTAAACAAACCGTAGAACTCTTCATTGTCAGCAAAGCCAAAAGCCACTGCATCGATGAAAGTTCAAGAACCTTCAGTTACTAAATACGATCCGCAACATTCTGTTATTTTTTTTTTGTATGCTTAGAATTCTGAAATGTTTTTGAAGTTAAATAAACAGCATTACATTTTAAAATATATATGCAGAAGTAGAATGTATCATAAGAATAGCACAAAGGACAGAGGGAGAAAATAAGGTATACTGGGTTGTACCATAAACATTATTTGAGAATGCAATAAGTTAAAAATATATCCTATACCCTATAGGCTCCAATAAAACAAAACAAAACCAACTAAAGTACCAGTAAGTATTTTTAACATGTTCCAAGCAATAATTCTATATTTGCAACAAAAGGTTCAATTAGATTTAATAATAGTGCTTATTTTTAAAAAGTTCCAGAGAATAGAAAAGATCATATCCAAGAGTAAAAGTTCTACTTTCAGATCTGGCTTCCAGTTAGGAAGCAAAGTCAGTGACAAAGGGGCAAGGGATTTTGGAGACCCCACCCATTTCTCAATCTCTACCCTCAGGTTGGGCTTCCCAAGCAAGTATAACATTTGTAAATATAGTATGTAATTCCTGTGTGTGTAAACTTCTGTTGAAAGCAAGGTCTTTCTTTGTTCACTGCTATATCATTGGTGCCTGACATAGGAGCCGTACAATAGTATTTGATGGTTTACTGAAAGTATCAGAACCCTCTGGAGAAGCAAACAGATTGAGCACCAGGAGTCCATCTTTGCATCTGGGTGAATAAGAATAGATGCTATCATTTGTGTTCAGGTATTTAAAACTCCCAGCCCCTTTCTGATAAAGGTCCCACTCTCAACTCACCTGTGACCCTAAGCTAGAATGCTTACTCGACAGCTTCCAGCTCTGACTTTGAGTGTGCTTGATCTTGGATTAACAAAACTAACTCTGACATCTTTCCTTGTATCCCAACTGACCACAACTTGACAATTGAAACCCTGTATCCTTATTCTTCCTTTAATTAGTAGTTTAATTTTGACTCTAAATCTGAGCCTGAATCCAGATTATTCTTATCATAACTATTTAGCACCAGGAGCCTGTATTTTACGTGTACAGTACTATGTCATAGGCACCATGCCAAGCCGGGGGAATAAGATGTGGAGCTCTTGCCAGCAAGGAACTCGAGGTCTGAGGAAGAGGCAAACACATAAGCAGCTAATTATTACATATTGGGCTAAAAGTAATAAAGCAGATATGATGGTGGCAAAAGTACTGAAATATACAAGCCTATTATAAAAACTTGGCAAACACAAAAATACTTATAAAAGCTTGGCATCTGCCACTCTACATTTTTTGGACATAACAACCCAATCTTTGCACCCAGGGAGATGGTCCTGAGGACAAATCGCCCATGTCTGCTGGTGATTTCCTCTAACATTGAAAATGGAAGCTACAAGTCCCGGACTTTCATCATTTACTTCTTGTTTGCCAGCAGAGGAAGAAGCAATTATGTGATTGGACTAACCACTAACCTAGGAACCAATAGTCATGTTATATGAAAGACTTCCAGTTCTATATAGACTATAAAAATAATCCAAATGGATTAAGTTAATAATGGAGTCCAAAAACATCATAACTTATTATATCACCATTGGAGCAGCAGCCCCTGAGTTCACTCTAGGCTGTGTATTGGAGATGCTAGATAGCAGATGACTGTGAAAGAGTTGCAAGGAGAGGAAGGCACAAGGTGAGACGATCACACATGGTGGAGCCAATACCAATAGACTCATCTTGTTGACCCAGTATGAGTTTCTCAACCTTGGCACTACTGGCATGTTGTGCTGGATGATTCTTTATTGATGGAGTGGGGAGGGAGATGTCCTGTGCATTACAGGATGTTTAGCAGCCTTCCTGTCCTCTACCCACTTGATGCCAGTAGCACCACCCATCACTAGTCATGAAAACCAGAAAGAGACATCATTAAGATGTTCCCTGGAGAGGAACCACCTACCTAACAGCCTGATAGTATTCCTGTTATAACAGATGTATTTTAGTTTCATTTCACCAAAATAAGTGAGGATGCTCACCATGGCCCTCATCCGTATAATTAACAAGTTGAACTAAATAATTTCCATAAACGTTCTTACTTTAACATTCTCTAATTCTCTAAATCTCTGTCCCTGCACTGTCTCCAGGTTTTACTCCTCATGTCTCTCCTTCTTAAATTTTCTTCATTCATTCATTAATTCTACAAGCAATGATTAAGCATATTCTGTGAGTCAAACCCTGGGAATATTCCCTGAACACTGGGAATATGTGGTTACATAAGGTAAGTTCCTTGCCCTCAGAACATGCACATGGGAGAGAAAAGTAAGTGAAGAAAAGCAGCTCGTACACTTCAACGGGGTGACTGCTATAGAAGCCAGAGCCTTTGAGTGTGTGTTGAGTGCAGGTTGGGGATGGGAGGGAGGGTGGCAGAGGATAGAGATGGGGCTTCATTCATCACTTGAGTGGCTGCATAATTCTCAGGAAATCTAGATGCTGACCCTCTGAGAGGCTACTGAGTTCAGCAGTTTTCTAATACCTGAGCACTGGTTTAGCAGATGCACAATTGGTGTCATGGCAAAGGCTTGTCCTATCTCTGCCACAGAAAGTACAGAAAAGATAAGGCTACAGTCTCAAAAAGGCTTAGCTCATTCCAGGTGGAGTCAGCCTGTCTTCCTGGCTTGATGCCCATACAAGTGAACAAATAAAAAATAATTGCAGGCTAAAGCATTCTCTACCTTGTTCACCCAAGTGTTATCTTCTGATTGCCCATAGGGTGCAAGGCATTTGGGGCATTTGCCAGGAGCCTACGTGAGCCTGTGTATGCCCTTTTCAGGCTGAGGCAAGGTGAGGACATGAGAATTGCAGGACAACAAATTAAGACTTTGCTTATTGCTTCTGACACATACAAAGCCATTGCACCACTCCCAATCTGCAGAAAGATTATTCCTCTAATTATATATTTAAGGACTTGAATCAGTCAATCTTTTGCCTCCACACAACTATCTCACTGCATAAACAGAATTCCATTTTCCCAACCTTGGCCCTAAATGGCAAACAGTGTAATACTGAGGGAAGGTGGTTCATATTGCTCTGCAGGTGTGTCTAAAGAGTGCAGTGTTCATCTGGACCCGATCTGCCTCTTGAGGCAAAACCACACCTCTGTCCCAGAGATGAGTTGAGACCCGAAGTACAGAAGGGCTCAAATATGTGAGAGAGGTTGTCATCTCTCATTCACATCCTGGAGCTGTTTTCTGATAGCCTCTCTGTGATGCCAGTGATGTAGCCCAAACTAACTGCATTTTGTGACTTTAGATTTTGGACTCTTGTCCGGATGTCCTAACATACTCCAGTCCTTGCCTTTTCAACTTTTCCAAGTGATGCCTCTCTGTCATCCAGTTGGAGCAAACTTATTATCCAGCAAACTTAAACATCCAGCCAGCAAACTTTTATCAGGGGCCGATGATGTGTTGCTAACCAGGCATCACTGGCTCATCAGAGATTAACATGGAACAATCCACACCCTAGACAACCCCCTGCTCTAGCTGGGAAACAAACAATAAGCAATAGCTACAATAAGTGTGTTTCAGGCAGTAACAGAAATACATTTATAGAATAGAAATGGCACAAGAAGAAATGTAAGACTCGAAGGGAGGTGGGGACAGAAAACTTTTTTCAAAAGGGGCACGATCTGAGCTGAGTTTCTAGGAATCAATAGAAATTGATCACCTGGATAAGAGGCAGAATAAATCTGTGTGTACACAGAAGCAAAAGGGAGCAGCGGTCCAGGCAGGCAGGGAACTACAAGTGCAGGAGGTTTTCCTGGAGACCAGAGTGAAGGGGAGGGGGCTGAAAGAAGATGGGGCAGGTTCCACGGCCTGATGGGGAAGGAGCCTGCTCCTCACAAAACTTTTCCTACAGACTGTGAGGCATCACTGAAGGCTATCAAACAAGACAGTGCCATGGTCAGACTTGGGTTTTGGAAAGATTATTCTGTAAATAGTGGAGAAAATATCAAGGAAGGAAAACTGATCAGCAGCACTGAAGGAGGTGAGCCAGCATGAAACAAGGACTCACACAGACAGAGGTTACAGATAAGATCGACATTTAGGAGGTCAAGATACAGAACTCAGTGACAGGTGGAGTGATTGGTGAGGGAGAGGGAGGCATCAAGCTGACCAGTGGGCCTCTAGTTTGGCAGCTGGCTCTGTGATGATGCTCCCATCTCCTGGTTTCTGTTTGGACACATGGGACAACAGTGTCCACTCTGTTGAAGTGTATGAGCTGCCTTTCTTCACTCACATTCCTCTCTCCAGTGTGTGTTTCTTCTCTTATTCAACCAGTGCTTGCCCAGTATTTGGTCCATAGAATATGCTTAATTATTGCTTATAGAATTGATAAATGAATAAAGAAAATAGGGAGAGAGAGAATAAAACGTGGAGACAGTACAGGGACAGAGGTTTAGATAATTAAACAACCTTAAGGTAAGGATGTTTGTGGAGGTTATTTCCTTCAACCCATTAATTATACAGATGAGGAAACCAAGGCCCAGAGAGGTAGAGACAGGAAGACTGGGTGATGCGCAAGTTTGGGAAGGAGGGACAATGCATTCAGTTTGGAGTGTATAACATTTGCGATGCCCATGGTAAATCCAGATTCTGATATCCAATGTGCGGTGGGAATGTGGAGCTCAGGAGAGGGGTTGGGTCTGGATATGTAGGTTTGGGATGCAGATCTTATGAAGACCAGGGCAGGCAATGTTATAATTACCTCATGAGAAGAGATGAAGTCAGGGACCAGGAGGACCAATGGGAGAGCTCTGATAACCTCAGAGCTAGCATAGCGTAGTAGGAAGCAGCACAGCAAGTTACTTTTCTTAAAATTTTATTTCTTTATTTATTATTTTTTGGGGGGTACACCAAGTTCAATCATCTGTTTGTATACACATATCCCCGTATTCCCTCCCTCCCCTGACTCCCCCCCACCCTCCCCTGACTCCCCCCCCACCCTCCCTCGAGTCCCCACACCCACCCCGTCCCAGTCCTCCAAGGCATCTTCCATCCTCGAGTTGAACTCCCTTTGTTATACAACAACTTCCCACTGGCTATCTACTTTACAGTTGGTAGCACAGCAAGTTACTTACCTTCCTACACCTCACTCCCCCCAGCTGTATATGCACCTACATTATAGAGTTGTCATGACATTTAAATGAATGAATATTTGTCAAGCCCTTAGGGCAGTGCGTGGCAAGAGGTAAAGTCTATGAAAGTGTGAAAATTTATATATAAACACTATTTGATAGGGGACAGAGGAAAATAGCTCTAAAAATAAGTAAAGTAGATATGATAAGAAAGTAGGAGGAAACCAGGCAGCTGTGGGAACAGCAAAATCTATGGAAGAGAGAGTTTAAAGAAGGAGGGAGCAATTATGTGACAAACGCCAAAGAGAGACTGAAAACAGGAAGGATTTAAAAGTGTCTATCGGCTGTGGCAATTGGAAGGTCATTTGTGATTTTAGAACTTTCTTGAAGGTTCAGGGAGAAGAAGGGTGGGCTCAAGAGTGAGTGAGTTGGTGGGCAGGAAGTAAGAAGGATAATGCGGCCAGTTGGATCAGAGCAAGGCTGGGCAGAGAAGTGGAGAAACCTGATCGTGGAGCTGTTGAACTAGGTCCTAGTCAGGCTACACAATAGCACAGGGCAAGCACCTACTCCATCCCAGAGTCCTCACTTGTAAAATGAAAGAGGACTTGATTTCTACATTTCTACCAGCTATGATGACCTCATCTTTTCCTTTTTTTATTACTAACGTTAGATGATGATGAAATTCTTTTTTATTTAGAAATCATACCTGAATTTGCTAATGATATCCTTTTTAAAATGTTGTTTTGAGGGACTTCTCTGGTGGTGCAGTGGTTAAGAATCTGCCTGTCAATGCAGGGGACATGGGTTCGATCCCTGGTGTGGGAAGATCCCACATGCCACGGAGCAACTAAGCCCTCGAGCCACAACTACTGAGCCCATGTGCCACAACAACTGAAGCCCACGCACCTAGAACCCGTGCCCCACAACAAGAGAAGCCACCACAATGAGAAGCCAAAGCACCACAACAGAGTAGCCTCTGCTCTCCACAACTAGAGAAAACCTGCGTGCAGCAACAAAGACCCAACACAGCTCATAAGTAAATTTATTTATTTTTAAAATGTTGTTTTGAGTTTATGGAGATGGATGCTGTTAGGGGTTGGTTTATTTTTAATTTATAAAAATGTTTTCAATGTACAATTTCACCTTTGATCCTTGGGAATGTGTTTTCAGTATTTTCATGTTATCAATAAAACTGACTCCAAAGGATGGGGTAATTTTTCTCAAAGTCACATAAAGAATAACCCAAGATTTTAATTCAGGTTTGCTGGCAGCTGATAAGAATAACTGGGGTAAGTGGCAGAAAAGTAGTTTAGAACTGGGCTTCTAAAGAACATGGTTTTTATAAATGAAAAATGCCTGTCAGTGTAAAATGTTATTTCCCCAAAATAATGTTTTTTTGTTTTGTTTTGTTTTTTTGCCACATTCTCTTTTCCCATGATAGGATATAACATATCATAAGATTTTTCCTTTGGAGAAAGCAGCTTTTTTTTTTTAAAATTCTTTTGATTTCTCCCTTAGTGGTAGAATGTTTAAAAATACCATCAATTATATTTTATTAGGTAAATGTGGTTATGTATGTACCTAGACAATTTCAAAGCACTCTTGCATGCTTTATTCATCTGATTGTCCCAGTCACTCTTTTAGAATGGCAAAATAAGAGTGACTAGTTCCATTTGAGAAGTAAGAATCTAATGCTAGGGCCTTCCTAGGTGGCGCAGTGGATAAGAATCCATCTGCCAATGCAGGGGAGCCAGGTTTGATCCCTGCTCCAGGAATATCCCACATGCAACTAAGCCCGACTGCCACAGCTATTGAGCCTGTGCTCTAGAGTCCATGAGCCACACCTATTGAGACATGAGCCACAACTATTGAGCCCATGTGTCACAACTACAGAGGCTCACATGCCTAGAGCCCATGCTCCACAGCAAGAGAAGCCACCATAGTGAAGAGCCCGTGCACCACAATGAAGAGTAGCCCACACTGGCTGCAACTAGAGAAAGGTCATGTGCAGCAACGAAGACCTAATGTGGCCAATAAATAAAAAAATAAATTTATTGAAAAAAAAAAAGAATCTAATGCTAAAACGATCCTGTGACCAACCAAGTTCTCAGAATTGCCCAGGAGCACCTCTTAGACAGTCAGTCTGGAGATAGTGCCAACATGGTGAGTCACTATACAAATGCTGATCAGGTAACATCAGTAGGTGCCTGACTTGTAACCGGCACTCATAAATCAGTGAGCACTAGGAAAATAAGGGCACCCCACCTCTTTCTGTGCAGCCCTCATTCCCACTGTCAGGGTGTGAGATGCAGTGATTTTGATCTCTTAGTCACTGAAACTTAAAACTAAAAATAATGCATGAAGTGAGAAGGAAGTAAGAGAAGAAGGAAAGAAGAGAAAACTTTAGCAATAGTTAAAAATTTCACAAATGGTGGCTCTGGGTTGTGCAAATATTTCTGTAAGGTGCTGACTTCATCATTTTACAAAGCATTTATGGGATAATATCTAAGAAGCATTTTGAGTGCCTTAGAAAATAGGGTTAGATAAATATAAAATAGTGGGGGTATAAAGTGGAAGACAATCTCAGATATATACTCTCTGAGTTAGAAGAAATAAAATTGCTTTATTTATCACAATGATCACTATAAAGTGAAGAAAGCAGAGGGTTTTATTTTGTTTGTTTCTGGGCAGGGCAACCAGCCTGGTTTTCCTAAGGATTAATGTAGTGTAAAGATGTTTACCATCAATAAAAAAGTCTATAGAAATATTGCTTCTCTGGTTCAGCAGGAGGATGAAAGATTGCTAATTTAATCTCAGTAGAAACAATTTAGCTGTCTAAATTTAGGGCACATAGTCATATAACTTTAAGTCATTTATAGTAAGCAAAAAAATTCTATGATCAAGTAGTTTATTTTATCAGAATGTCAGGTTTAGAGTGTGCCCTGATCTTATCTCAGAAGAATATCTTTTCAGACAGCTTTTTAATATTCTGGACATTATGTTTTGAACCAATTAGTACCATAATTTCAAAAGATGACAAAATAAAGAATAATCCTTTCTCAATTTAATTATTACTAAAATTCTTATGCCAATTTTAAGATAAGGATATTGTAAGCTTAGTCAAAATACTATGCCATAAACTTGAAAGAAAAACAATTATTCCTTTCCTTTATCTCAAGAAAATAACTTTGAAAGAGAAAAAAGGCACATGTCCAAAGATAATTTTAGCTGCATTATTCATGCTAGAAAAAAAACAGAAACAACTTAAACAATAGAGAAATGATTAACAAACAATTGCATGTTGCTATAGTAGGCTATTATACAACTATTAAAATGATAAATATGTTCATGAAAAATCTGAGAAAAATGTTTACAATAAAATATTTTGAAAAGTGAAGAACAAAGGAAAATGTATGTATACTGTTGTTATTTCCACATAAAAACTGTATATTTATGTAGATAAAGTGTGAGGGGAACATGAAGAAATAGAAATGCTTGATGTAACAATGTATCAGTCGGAATAAGACAGACTATGCTCCAGTAACAAACATTCCCTATCGATCCATCAATCACAACAAAAGCTCATGCTACATAATCAGGCTTTGCTCACTGTAACCACCCAGGGACCCAGACTGAGGAAGATTCCATCTGTATACCTGCTTCCTCAATTATTTCAACCTCAGCAGAGGAAAGACATGGTTGGCACTATATCTTAAAGATTCATCATGTCTACTTAAATTTATTTGGCCAAAGCAAGTCACATCATCATATCAACTTCAAAGGGGGCAAGAAAGCTAACTCCTACTACGTGATCACAGAGAGAGAACCAGAAATATTTGATGAACAACACTAATGAATTTCACAACAAGATTGGTGGATTTATAGATGTTTTTTCAAATATTTTGTAATGTTAAAATAAATGTTAAAATACATTTTACACTATTATTAGCTCAGATTTTACTTGTGAGCTAGAATTTGTGAGTTGATGATATATACCATACTAACCATTCAAAGAAAGGTTTTTTAACTGGAGATTCCTTAAAATGTACATTCTTTTATTCAAACATTTAAAATGGAATGAGATAAACATTTTCATGTTGGGAAATATAGTTTGATTAAAAAATATTTCTGGCTTCACATCATGGTAATAATGGTAATATGCCATTTGTAAATTATATGGAAGAAAGAAACTTCAACAAGACATTCTGTTATAAATATTTATGTGTTGTTAGAAAAATACATCTTTTGCATCTGTACAATGTAACAATTTACTTACTTCAGCAAGCAGTCAGCAATAAAGAAAATACATATCACACTAGTAGCAGTTTTAAATATTCTAATATGTAAACTGAAAAATAGCAGTTTAAAATGAATGAAGGGAGTGTGATATACAGTAAAGAACACTGTCTTTGGTATCAACTAGGTTCAAACACTGAACCACAATTTATTATATAATCTTGGACAATCTTAGCTAACACCTTTCATAAAAGGAATTTAAAATTCTTTCCTTGTGTATATTGTTATGAAGTTTATGAAATAACACATGTAAAGCCCTTAGAAATGTGGCTAGCACATGATAGAAAAATAAGTGTTCATTATTTGTATGCTAGTTGAAACTTCAGCAATTGAAATTACACAAGAATCCTGCCATACACTAAGGGGAGTGGATATCTTTTAAATTCCACTCTGTCATGAATAAATATAGAGATCATATGGTCAAGGCATGATGATCTAAGTGTTCTTAATGAAGATACTGTTCAAATAGAATTCCATGACAGGCATGTTAACTGATGCTCAACCAGTGTGGAATCTTACCATTGCTGGGTACAGTGCCATGTGCATAAGTGAGCACTTAATAAACAATGATAGAGGAAAACAATGAACACCAGTCAAACTTCCTCACTCAGTGACTTATGAGGAGTAAATGTCTTTCTGGGAGCAAGCCAGGCAAGGGGAATTAAACCTTCCAAAGGCTGCAGGGATTGCCTTAGGAAGTGGATGAACACTTGGACCCTTGTAGCCTTTGCTTTTTCTGTCATGTTGATAGGTGATCATGTACATGAGATGGCCAGGCTGGCACAGATAAACTGGAACCAAGTCAGCTTATAAGATTGGCAGATGTCTTCATGTACCACTGAGGGTCCTCATGGATTTGAGAATCCACTCTCTCTGTATTGGGACAGTTCTCTGCACTCCTTTCCATTTCTCCAGTCCCTAATGGTGGTACTGGTATGAGGTACATAGTCCGAAGACAATATCTACTGCTGGTTTGGGATCAGCAGATAAGAGAGATAGTAAACTGTATTTCATTACTGCCTGAGAAGCAACTCTGTCCATGGAGTTGTTACAATCCTCCTGAAGCCTGTGCCAAAGTATACCTAAAAACAAACCACGTGACTCTCATTGACTGTACAGAGAGAAAAGAAACCATTACTGATTTTATAGTGTCTGGGGTCACACTTCATCCTGGGAGGCTCAGACTCTCTCCTTCCCTTTTGCATAGACAAGTGTTATTTTCAGGGTAAGTCTCAAGTCCTCCCCTTCTGACCACTTGAATTCTGCCCAACCAGCCACCCTTGCCCTAACTGTTTGCTCTTACCATTGCTCGTCTGTACTTTGTATACCGTCTGGATAAGGTCTGTGCACATGGAGTCTTGTGCTGTGAGCTGTCTGTGGGCAAGCACCAGATCTTATAGTCTTTTTTTACAGTCTACATAGGTCTCAGAAAATATTTGGGTATGGAGCAGACATTCACTTAACCATTCACTGCACTATCTAAGGATTTATTTGGTGAATCTGGTTGCAAAATGTTGAATTTGGCTTTAATCGTCTTCTGTTCTAAGTTTAAGGTCATTAACCTTTACTAAACCTCAAAAGGGACCTATATGGAAGTCTCCTGAAACATGGCCAAAAGGAGTCTAGAAACTATCCTAGTTGCCTCAGGTCTTTTCCTGATCAGAGCATTAAAATTATTCCTCCCACCTTTAGAATGTCTCTTAGGACACCCTTGTGGTCTTAGCTTATGTGAAGATTTATTCTCTCACTTGGGAAACATTTACTCACCATCAGGTGGGAGCTCTTTGTTGTTGGAAATGGTATTGATACCTTGATCACAACTGACTAGCAAAGTTTCTGGCAGATAATAAGCACTCTAACATTTTTCATCAGTGAATTTCTGCTTTGTTTCTATCATTTATACATTTTGAAATATTTTCTCTTATCCTATAGAATAACCAAATTATACCTGAATATTAAAACTAAGGACAGGGTAGGTGTTTGCAATGAAGATCTTTTGATCTTTTCTTGGAATAGTCCTGGAAGTTGCCTCCCTGCAGTTAGAAGTTATGTCTAAAATCTGACTCACAGATTTTGCCTTTTTTTGACCCCACTCCCTTAAGCCCATAAATCCCACTTTCAGTAATTGCTTGCTGGTGGAGGGCCCACATTTTCCCCCAAAGCCTCTCTTCTCCAGACAATATCAACCATCATGTCCTTGAAGAAGGGCAACATGTTCAGTCCTGTGAAAGGAAATATAGTATATGGAAGGGTCTATGGAAAGATGGAATATGGTTCCAGGAAAGTAAAATAGTGGGATTCTGGTGCTGAGCTTCTCCAAAGCTAATTAAAAGGACCTGAGAGAGGAGCCCTAGAATGAAAACACATACCTGGCTTTTCCCTGTTAACAACAGAGATGGGATTTTTTATTCCTATATTGTTAACCAGAATTGCTTTAAAAAAATGGGGAAGTCTTCCACATCTGTAAAATTGTTATAAATAGATTTCTCCCACTTTTCTTTCTCAGGCCTTTCTAAATTCTCCAGAAAGCAAGCAAGCAAGCAAGCAAGCATGCAAGCAAGCAAGCAAGCAAGACTTATTATACCCTTTAAGCTAAATAAAATCTGGCTGGAAGATGGAATTATTTTAAAAGAAAGGAGTGAATAGTAATATTGGTTGTAATTGTCCAGTCCTTTAATTTAAACTAGCTTGATTTTAATACTCCTCTGGTTCAGTGTACCTAGCAGTAGCAGAGAAACCATGGAAATTCACTCAGCAACATTCTCTTACCTTTAAACACACATCTGGCACAATGACTGTGGGACTCTATAGTTGGTGTTACCACTGGCTGGATTAAACCAATGAAAGCCAAAGTTAATTTTTCTAAATGAAGTGGAAATACACAATGATATAGAGATCAATGATATTGGTCATCAGTGATATTCACATAATCACTGAAGAAAAGAAATGAGAAGGGGTATCCTGTGGCAAAAATGATCACATCAATATTCTCCACAGGGCATGGTGACTATTTCCATGAAACCTTTCATATTGGATTTGACCATTACTCTTCCAGAAATTATGTGATTGGAAAGTTTGCCATGAATACTAACTTGAGAGTTTAGAAATCTGTAAAACCAGGGAAGATGATTCATATTAACCTTTGTCTTACTTCATTTATTCATTCACTTATCCACTTATTCATTCCGGAAAACTTCATTGGTACTCTTTGCCTCTCCTATGTTTCTATAAATGAGATGAAATATTCTTTAGTAAAGGTTAAGACTCCAGGGTTATCCTTTTCCTTTTCTTTTATTCTTCCTTTATGAGGCAATTCTCATACTAAGAAGCCAGTAAAAAGCCAGGAAAACAAAATTCTGATCCTCCAGTGCAAAAGGCTTTGTCTGGATTTCCACCCTTAAAGATAGCTATCTACACTAGTGCAAGACAGAGGCGTAGATAAACACTGGAATGTGAGGACTCCTTTTTTATCTTTGATTCTGATTATCAACTCTGATCAAGCATTTATCACAATGGTCTACTCCCCATTCTCTCTGTGCTGTGGTGTCTCAGCTCTAGCACACAGCTCTTGCCAGGAATTTCACATGGTGGGTGGTGATTGTGTATATATAGCAAAGTTTCATTTACTAGGCACTTTCATATAATCAGAATTTTGAGGCACTGACATTTGTACAGGTGAGGAAATCCTTCTTTTACTTTTTACTTTGTGTTTTGAGGAAAATATTTCTGAAAATTACTATGCTCTTTTATTATTTCTTAAACAATGCATAATGAGCATAACCTTCTCTTATTGTGCATTCTCATCATAAGGAACTTAATTACTGCTCAAATGTTATAATGCACTTTTAATGTCTCCTTCCTATATTATTCACTATTATGGCTCTTGTCAGTGCATCTGTAGCCAGCAGTATTTTCCTTCTCTTTTGTTGCCATGACCTGACAAACCAGACAACCCACGGTTAGAATCATCTGTAAAATAAGAATCAATATATTCTGAGGGATTACCTCTAATTCTGTCTCACTAGTGACAAGTACAGGTCATGGTGACTAGAAGTCTGTTTGGCCTTTCTAGTTCTTAAAATCACATCAACTGAGACAAAATAATTGCACCCTAATGGGTAACATGAATACCTTTCCTAAGCATTTAAACTGTAGTTTGTGTGGTTGAATCTTGAATTTAATTTATCCTTTGCCTGGGAAACACGATGGTGAGGTAGAAGGATGTGAGCTTATCTCTTCTTACAGAAACACCAAAATCATAACTAACTGCTGAACAACCATTGACAAACATAGTGCTGGAAACTACCAAGAAAGATATGCTACATTCAAAGACAAAGAAGCCATGAGATAGTAGGCAGGGAGCAATCATGGTAAAATCAAATTGTATACTTGCTGGATGGGCAACCCACAAACTGGAAAATAATTATACTACAGAAGTTCTCCCACAGGAACAAAACTCCTGAGCACCATGTCAGGCTCCCAAGCCTGGGGGGTCTGACAATGGGAGGAGGAGCCCCAGAGAATCTGGCTTTGAAGGCCAGCAGGGTTAGATCACAGGAATTCTACAGGACTGGAGGAAAGAGAAACTCTAGTCCTGGAGGACACACACATGGTATCATGTGCACAAAGACCCAGGGGGAAAAGCAATCATCTCATATGAGTCTGGGCCAGACTTACCTGCTAGTATTGGAGAGTCTCCTGCAGAGGCAGGGGACAGCTGTGGGGACAAGTAGTTCTGGGGAGTACTCGTTGGCATGTGTCCTCTTAGAGGCCACCATTTTGTCACCAAGACATGGCCCCACCCAACAGCCTGTAGGCTCCAGTGCTGAGACATCTCAGGCCAAACAGCCTATAGGGTGGGAACACAGCCCCACCCATCAGCAGACAGGCTGCTTAAAGTCTTCCTAAGCATGGCCCTGCTCACCAGAGGGACAAGACCGAGCTCCACAACAGTGTGCTGGAACAAGTTCCTCCCACCAGGAAGCCTGCACAAGCCTCTTAGACAGCCTCATCCAACAGAAGGCAGATAGTAGAAGCAAGAAGAACTGCAACTCTGCAACCTGTGTAGTAGAAACTGCAATCACAGAAAGTTAGACATAATGAAATGGCAGAGGAATATGTCCCAGGTGAAGGAACAAGATAAAACCCCAGAAAAACAACTAAGTGAAGTGGAGATAGGCAATCTACCCAAAAAAGAATTCAGAGTCATGATACTACAGTAAGTCTCCTACATATGAACCTTCAAGTTGTGAACTTTCAAAGATGAGAACATGTGTTCACATGTAAAATCACATAAGTTAGTTCATGTGACTGGCATACATTGTCACGTGTGTGCATCCTCTACAAGTGGTTGTGCTTTTGTATACTTTGTGTAGCTTACTAATGAAGATGGAATTAGAGGCCCAGAGAAATGATGAAGAGAAACAAGAGGAAGAAGTAGCTGAAGAACCGAAGAGATCCATGGCATAGCAAATGGCAAGGGCATTTTCTTTACTTGGGGAGGCATTGTTAGTTTCTGAAGCACAGGACCCACAATAACTGCACCCTAATGGGTAACATGAATACCTTTCCTAAGCATTTAAACTGTAGTTTGCAGCAGTTGTTCAGAATATAATCCAGTGCTACTGTGTCATCTATGATGAGAAAAAAAGAGCTACTACCCAGACATCACTGGATCATTTTTTCAATTGATTAATTAATTAATTGACTGTATTGGGCTTTCTCTAGTTGCAGTGAGCAGGGGCTACTCTTCATTGTGGTGTGCAGGATTCTTGTGGTGGCTTCTCTTGTTGTGGAGCACAGGCTCTAGGCATGTGGGCTTCAGTAGTTGTGGCATGTGGGCTCAACAGTTGTGACTCACAGGCTCTAAAGTGCAGGCTCAGTAGTTGTGGCACATGGGCTTTGTTGCTCTGCAGCATGTGGGATCTTCCCAGACCAGGGATTGAACCCATGTCCCCTGCATTGTCAGGCAGATTCTTAACCACTGCACCACCAGGGAAGTCCCCCACTGGATTGTTTTTACAAGAGGGTACAAAGAATTGAATCCAGCAAGGAACCAGAACCTGTGCCATCAGTGTCAGGTGTGAGTGAAATTGCATCTTGCCCACGATCTCCTATTGTTGATGAAGCTTCAGTTCTACCACCTCCTTTCCCTCCTCCAGTCAGGAAATTTTCTTGCCAGTTCAGTCAATGCCAGTCCCTGTATGCCAGCTGTTGTACTGTACTACTGCATTTTCAAGGTACTGTACTATAAGATTAAAAATGTTTTCTTTATTTTTTTGTGTTTTTTTTTACATATTATTGGTGTGAAAAGTATTATAAACCTATCACAGTACAGTACTATATAGCCAATTGTGTTAGTTGGACTTGCAAACATTGCTAACATTTTTGGACTTATGAACAAATTGGACTTACAAGCACAGACTTGGAATGGAACATGTTCATATATAGGGGACGTACTGTAAAGATAATCCAAGACCTTGGAAAAAGAATGGAGGCACAGATGAGAAGATACAAGAAACTTTTAACTAAGATCTAGAACTAAAGAACAAAGAAGCAGAGATGAACAATACAATAACTGAAATGAAAAATACACTAAAAGGAATCAATAGTAGAATAACTGAGGCAGAATAATGGATAAGTGAGCTGGAAGACAGAATGGTGAAAATCAATACCACAGAACAGAATAAAGGAAAAAGAATGAAAAAAAAATGAGGACAGCCTGAGACCTCTGGGACAACATTAAATGCACAGATATTCACATTATAGGTATCCCAGAAGGAGAAGAGAAAGAAAAAGGACCTGAGAAAATATCTGAAAAGATTGTAGCTAAAAACTTCCCTAACATGGGAAAGGAAACAGTTCACCCAAGTCCAGGAAGCACAGAGAGTTCCAGGAGGATAAATCCAAAGAGGAACATGCCAGGATGCAGAATAATCAAATTCACAAAAATTAAAGACAAAGAAAAAATATTAAAAGCGACAAGGGAAAAGTGACAAATAACATAAAAGGGAACTGTCATAAGGCCATCAGCTGATTTCTTAGCAGAAACTCTGCAAGCCAGGAGGGAGTGGCCTGATATATTTAAAATGATGAAATGGAAGAACCTACAACCAGGAATACTCTACCCAGCAAGGGTCTTATTCAGATTTGACAGCAAAATCAAAAGCTTTACAGACAAGCAACAGCTAAAAGAATTCAGCACCACCAGACTAACCTTGCAACAAATGCTAAAGGAACTTCTCTAGGTGGAAAAGAAAAGGCCACAACTAGAAACAAGAAAATTACTAATGGAAAAGCTCACTGGTAAAGGCAAAGAAACAGTAAAAGTAGGAAATAATCTGCACACAAATATGATATCAAAATCAGCAATTGTGAGAGAAGGAGAGCACAAATGCAGGATATTGGAAATGCATTTGAAATCAAAAGATGAGCAACTTAAAACAATCTTGTTTATATATTTACTACTCTATCAAAACCTCATGGTAACCACAAACCAAAAATCTACAATAGATACACAAAAAAAAGAAAAAGGAATCTAAACACGATGCTAAAGTTAATCATCAAATCACAATAGAAGAAAACAAGAGAGGAAGGGAAGAAAAAACACCTACAAAAACAAATCCACAACAATTAACAAAATGGCAAGAAGAACATACATACTGATAATTATCTTAAACATAAACAGATTAAATGCTCCAATCAAAAGACATAGACTGGCTGAATGGATACAAAAACAAGACCTGTGTGTATGCTATCTACAAGAGACCCACTTCAGATCTAGGAACATATAGAGACTGAAAGTGAAGGGATGGGAAAAAGTATTCCATGGAAGTGGGAATCAAAAGCAAGCTGGAGTAGTAATACTCATATCAGACAAAATAGACTTTAAAATAAAGACTGCTGCAAAAGACAAAGAAGGAAATTACATAATGATCAAGGATCAATCCAAGAAGAAGCTAAAAAAATTGTAAATATATATACACCCAACACAAGAGCGTCAAAATATATAAGGCAAATATTAACAGCCATAAAAGGAGAAATTGACAGTAACACAATAATAGTAGGGGAATTTAACATCCTGCTTTCATCAACAGACAGATCATCTAGAGAGAAAATCAATAAGGAAACACAGGCCTTAAATGACACCTTAGACCACATGGACTTAATTGATGTTTATAGGCCATCTCATCTAAAAGCAGCGGAATACATTCAAGTGCACATGGAACATTCTCCAAGATTGGTCACATGCTGGGCCAAAAAGTGAGCATTGGTAAATTTAAGAAACTTGAAATCATATCAAGCATCTTTTCTGACTACAATGCTATGAGATTAGAAATCAACTACAACAAAGAAAAAAAAGCTGAGATGGTTCAAGATGGCAGAGTAGAACAATGTGCACTCACTCCCTCTTGCAAGAGCACTGGAATTACAATTAACTGCTGAACAATCAACTACAGGAAGTCACTGGAATTCACCAAAAAAGACACCCCACATCCAGAGACAAAGGAAAAGCCACAATGAAATGGTAAGAGGGGCACAATTGTGATAAACTCAAATCCCATAGCAACTGGGTGGGTGACTCACAAACTGGAGAACAGTTATACCACAGAAGTACACTCACTGGAGTGAGAGTTCTGAGCCCCATGTCAGGCTTTCCAACCTGGGGGTCCTGCATTGGGAGGAGAAATCCCCAGAGAATCAGACTTCGAAGGTCAGTGGGATTTGACTGCAGGATCTCCACAGGATGGGGGGAAAGAGAGACTCCACTCTAGGAGGGCACACAAAAAGTAGTGTATGCACAAGGATCCAGGGGGATGGAGCAGTGACCCCATAGAAGACTGAACAAGACCTACCTGCTGGTTCAAGGGTTGACAGCAGAGATGGGGGGCAGCGGTGGCCCACTGAAGGGACAGGGACACTGGCTGCAAGGGTTTTGGGAAGTGCTCATTGGTGTGAGCCTTTCCAGAGTCTGCCATTAGCCCTGCCAAAGAGTCTGTAAGCTCCAGTGCTGGGTCATCTTAGGCTAAACAACCAACAGGGTGGGAATGTAGCTCCACCCATTGGCAGACAAGTGGATTAAAGTTTTACAGAGCTCTGCCCACCAAAGCAACACCCAGCCCTACCCACCACAAGTCCCTCCCATCAGGAAGTGTGCACAAGCCTCTTAGAGAGCTTCCTCCACAAGAGGGCAGACAGCAGTACCAACCAGTATCACTGGTATTTCATTCTGTGGAACTGAAAACCACAGCCACAGAAAGAAAGAGAAAATGAAAAAACAGAAGATATTGTACCAAATGAAGGTACAAAACAAAACCCCAGAAAAACAACTAAATGAAGAGGAGATAGGCACCCTTCCAGAAAAAACAATTCAGAATAATGATGGCGAAGATGATCCAGGACTTGGAAAAAGACTGGATGCAAGGATCGAAAATATGCAAGAAAAGTTTAACAAAGACCTAGAAGAATTAAGGAGAAAACAAACAGAGATAAGCAACATAATAACTGAAATGAAAAATACACTAGAAGGAACCAATAGCAGATTAACTGAGACAGAAGAACAAATAAGTGACCTGTAAGACAAAATGGTGAAAATCACTGATGCAGAAAAGAATAAAGAAAAAAGAATGAAAACAACTGAAGACAGCCTAAGAGACCTCTGACACGATGTTAAATGTGCCAACATTTGCATCATAGAGGTCCCAGTAGGAGAAGAGAGAGAGAAAGGACCCGAGAAAATATTGGAAGAGATTATGGTCGAAAACTTCCCTGACATGGGAAAGGAAATAGCCATCCAAGGCCAGGAAGCACAGAGTGTCCCAGGCAGAATAAACCCAAGGAGAAACATGCCAAGACATGCAGTAGTCAAACTGACAAAAATTAAAGACAAAGAAAGATTGCTAAAAGCAACAAGGGAAAAGTGACAAATAACATACAAGGGAACTCCCATCAGGTTAACAGCTGATTGCTCAGCAGAAATTCTACAAGCCAGAAGGGAGTAACACAATATATCTAAAGGGATGAAAGGGAAGAACCTACAACCAAGAATATTCTACCCAGCAAGGATCTCATTCAGATTCAACCAAGAAATCAAAAGCTTTACAGACAAGTAACAGCTAAAAGAATTCAGCACCACCAAACCAGCCCTACAACAAATGCTAAAGGAACTTCTCTAAGTGGAAAACATAAGAGAAGAAAAGGACCTACAAAAGCAAAACAAAACAATTTAAAAAATGGTAATAGGAACATACATATCGATAATCACCTTGAGTGTAAGTGGACTAAATGCTCCAACCAAAAGACGCAGACTGGCTGAATGGATACAAAAACAAGACCCATATATATGCTGTCTACAAGAGACCCACTTCAGACCCAGGGACACATTCAGACTGAAAGTGAGGGGATGGAAAAAGCTATTCCATGCAAATGAAATCAAAAGAAAGCTGGAGTAGTGATACTCATATCAGATAAAATAGACTTTAAAATAAAAAATGTTGCAAGAGACAAGAAAGAATACTACGTAATGATCAAGGGATCAATTCAAGAAGAGGAGATAACAATTATAAATATCTATGCACAGAATATAGGAGCCCCCGAAACGTAAGGCAAATGCTAACAACTATAAAAGAGGAAATTGACAGTAACACAATAATAGTGGGGGACTTTAACACCCCACTTACACCAATGGACAGATCATACACACAGATAATTAATAAGGAAATACAAGCTTTAAATGACACAATAAACCAGATATTTATAGGACATTATATCCCAAAACAGCAGATTACACTGCCTTCTCAAGTGCACTCAGAACATTCTCCAGGATAGATCACATTCTGGGTCACAACTCAAGCCTTGGTAAATTTAAGAAAATTGAAATCGTATCAAGCATCTTCTCTGACCACAATGCTATGAGATTAGAAATCAATTACAGGAAAAAAAAAACTGTAAAAAACACAACAACCCAAAACCTATGGGATGCAGCAAAAGCAGTTCTAAGAGGGAAGTTTATAGCAATACAAGCCTACCTCAAGAAACAAGAAAATCCCAAATAAACAATCTAACCTTACACCTAAAGAAACTAGAGAAAGATGAGCAAACAAAACTCAAAGTTAGTAGAAGGAGAGAAACCATCAAGATCAGAGCAGAAATATATGAAATAGAAACAAAGAAAACAATAGCAAAAATCAACAAAACTAAAAGCTGTGTTCTTTGAGAAGATAAAATTGATAAGCCTCCAGCAAGACTCATCAAGAGGGAGAGGACTCAAATCAATAAAATCAGAATTGAAACAGGAGAAGTTACAACAGGCACCACAGAAATAAAAAGCACCATAAGAGACTACTACAGCAACTATATACCAATAAAATAGACAACCTGGGTGAAATGGACAGATTCTTAGAAAGGCATAACCTTCCAAGACTGAATCAGGAAGAAATAGAGACTATGAACAGACCAAACACAAGGCATGAAATTGAAACTGTGATTAAAAATCTTCCAACAAAAAAAAGCCCAGGACCAGATGGCTTCACAGGGGAATTTTATCAAACATTTAGAGAAGAGCTAACACCCATCCTTCTCAAACTCTTCCAAAACATTGCAGAGGAAGGAACACTCCCAAGCTCATTCTATGAGGCCACCATCACCCTGATACCAAAACCAGACAAAAGATACTACAAAAAAAGAAACTTACTGACCAACATCATTGATGAATTTAGATGCAGAAATCCTCAGCAAAATACTAGCCAACAGAATCCAACAACACATTAGAAAGATCATACACCATGCTCAAGTGGGGTTTATCCCTGGAATGCAAGGATTCTTCCATATATGCAAATCAATCAATGGGATACACCATATTAATAAAGTGAAGGATAAAAACCATATGATCATCTCAATAGATGCAGAAAAAGCTTTTGACAAAATTCAACACCTATTTATGATAAAAACTCTCCAGAAGGTGGGCATAGAGGGAACCTGACTCAACATGATAAAGGTCATATGTGACAAACCCACAGCAAACATCATCTCAATGGTGAACACCTGAAAGCTTTCCCTCTAAGATCAGGAACAAGACAAGGATGTCCACTCTTGCCAGCATTTTCAACATAGTTTTGGAAGTCCTTGCCATGGCAATCAGAGAAGAAAATGAAATAAAAGGAATCCAAATTGGAAAAGAAGTGAAACTTTCATTGTTCACAGATGACGTGATACCTTACATGGAAAATCCTAAAGATGCCACTGGAAAACTATTTGAACTAATCAATGAATTTGGTAAAGTTTCAGGATACAAAATTAACACACAGAAATCTCTTGCATTTTATACACTAACAATAAAAGGTCACAAAGAGAAATTAAGGAAACAATCCCATTCACCATTACAACAAAAAGAATAAAATGCTTAGGAATAAACCTAACTAAGGAGGTAAAAGACCTGTACTCAGAAAAGTATAAGACACTCATGAAAGAAATCAAAGACGACACAAACAGATGGAGGGACATACCATGTTCTTGGATTGGAAGAATCAACATTGTGAAAATGACTATACTACCCAAAGCAATCTACAGATTCAATGCAATCCCTATCAAATTACCAGTGACTTTTTTTTACAGAAGTAGAACCAAAAATCCTAAAATTTGTGTGAAGACACAAAAGGCCCTGAATAGCCAAAGCAATCTTAAGGAAAAAAAAAAAAAAAAAAAAAAACACAGAGCTGGAGGAATCAGGCTCCCTGACTTCAGACTATACTACAAAGCTACAGTAATCAAGACAATATGGTACTGGCACAAAAACAGAAATATAGATCACCGGAACAGGATAGAAAGCCCAGAGATAAACTATGGTCAACTAATCTATGACAAGGATTAGCCAAGGATATGCAATGGAGAAAAAAGAGCCTCTTCAATAAGTGGTGCTGGGAAAACTGGACAGCTACTTGTAAAAGAATGAAATGAGAACACTTGCTAACACCATACACAAAAATAAAGTCAAAATGGATTAAAGACCTAAATGTAAGGCCAGACACTATAAAACTCCTAGAGGAACACATAGGAAGAACACTCTTCGACATAAATCACAGCAAGATCTTTTTTGACCCACCTCCTAGAGTAATGGAAATAAAAACAAAAATAAATAAGTGGGACCTAATGAAACTTATAAGCTTTTGCACAGCAAAGGAAACTATAAGCAAAATGAAAAAACTCTTAGAATGGGAGAAAATATTTGGAAATGAATCAACAAAGGATTAATCTCCAAAATATATAAACAGTTCACGCAGCTCAATATCAAAAAACAAACAACCCAATCAAAAAATGGGCAGAAGATCTAAATAGGCATTTCTCCAAAGAAGACATACAGATGGCCAAGAGGCACATGAAAAGCTGCTCAACATCACTCATTATGAGAGAAATGCAAATCAAAACTACAATGAGATATCACCTCACACTGGTTAGAATGGGCATCATCAGAAAATCGACAAACAGTAAATGCTGGAGAGGGTGTGGAGAAAAGAGAACCCTCTTGCAATGTTGGTAGGAATGTAAATTGGTACAGCCACTGTGGAGAACAGTATGGAGGTTCCTTGCAAAACTAAAACTAGAGTTACCATATGACCCAGCAATCCCACTGCAGGGCATATACCCAGAGAACACCATAATTCAAAAAGACACATGCATCCCAATGTTCACTGCAGCACTATTTACAATAGCCAGGACAAGGAAGCAACCTCAATGTCCATCAACAGATGAATGGATAAAGAAGATGTGGTACATATATACAATGGAATACTACTCAGCTGTAAAAAGGAATGAAATTGTGACATTTGTAGAGTCACGGATGGACCTAGAGACTGTCATACAGAGTGAAGTGAGTCAGAGAAAAACAAATACTGTATATTAACACATATATGCGGAATATAGAAAAATGGTACAAATCAACTGGTTTGCAAGGCAGAAATAGAGACACAATTGTAGAGAACAAACATATGGACACCAAGTGAGGAAAGTAGGGGGGATTGGGTTGGGATGAATTGGGAGATTGGGGTTGCCATACATATAGTACCAATGAGAAAAAATATACCAAATTGTATGCTTTAAATATATGCAGTTTATTGTATGTCAGTTGTATCTCAGTAAAGGTTCTT
Organism: Hippopotamus amphibius kiboko; assembly: GCF_030028045.1. Classification (NCBI taxonomy): domain Eukaryota; kingdom Metazoa; phylum Chordata; class Mammalia; order Artiodactyla; family Hippopotamidae; genus Hippopotamus; species Hippopotamus amphibius. The sequence continues at coordinate 137,719,290 of NC_080188.1, read as the reverse complement.
AAGGAAAAAAAACAGTAAAGCAAGGCCAAGGACATGGGCTGGTACTTCTGGACAGGTGCTTTTCCCCAGCACTTCCTGGGAATTGCCCACCAGAGTCTGCAGTGCCCATCCACCCACACTTCCCTCTGGGGAATTCCTTCCTGGACCACCTATTGTCCTAAACTGTTGTGCTCTGGACAGTGTGTTTTTTCCCAGTCCTGATATCAGCCTACTAGATGGGGAATTAGCTCCTAACCCTTCAAGGGTTGGCACTGAGAGAGAGAGGTCAAAGGGATGTAATATATGGAGAGTGACAATGCTGCAGAGGAGGCTAGGGTAGCTTTTCTGGGCCATGGGTAAGGTAAAGTGAGGACATCACTCAGCAGGGAGAGAGCAGAAGACGAGAGAAGCAGAAGAGTAATGGCCTAGCTCTTAAAGAAGGAAATAAAATATCCTTGGTTTCCCCAAACACCCGTGCTTCTCTGTATCTTGAAATAACCCCATTATCTTTAGCTAGCTAGACTCTGTGCCATGACTTATGGCTAATCTGAGTCCCAATGAGGTCAGAGCACTGAGCCTTTCCTACAAAGGGCTGACTAGACAACTCAGATGCAGCTTTACCGAAACAGAAGCAGAGGATACATGCAGCAAATAAAACTGGCCTGAAATAGTGGGTCCTTTCCTCATCATGCACCTCTTGGGATATTTCTTTAAATTATTACTTAGCTCCCTAATTTGTTTAGTGAGAAGTTTGTGAAAAGTTCCAATCAATTGTTCATCCCTATGGCTCACTTTTTTTCTGTAATAAAATACTAACATATTAAATTATGATTTATATACGTATCTGTCTCCCCACTAGACTGTGGCTTCCAGGACAGAGGAGACTAGTTTACTTGTCTTTAAACATACTTTGCCTCCTGCCTCACCTTGGCTGCCATAGGAAGCCAGTAAGTATATGGAGAATGAATGAATGAATGAATGAATGAGCACATTGTCAAAGACAGATGTGCCCCAGTAAATAATGCCAATGTGCTCTTAAAGCAAGAACAAATAATGTGAAAAACTTATTACTGACCTAAAGTCCAATTCCATCCCCCCACCTCCATTAAAAGACTAGGTTAAGTAAACAGTATATAGCGTGAATTCCAAGACAGAATTGTTGAACCCTATTGCACAGTTTCCATGTTTTTTCATAGAACACCACTGCTGGCTGGGTTATAGTCATGCCACCTGAAGCCTTCCCAGCACTGGGCCCAGATGGTCTGCCCTCTGAATGTTGAGCATAGCCTGCTACCACAACTGATTTTCCTTTCTGATTGCTTTCTGTAAATGTAACCAGCTTTCCAGAAAAATGGCTGCTGGGATTTCTCTCTTAAGGGTCAGAAGTGTTGTGGAGGTGATCATTTACTAGGAAAAGGTAATTTTTTCGATCGGAAAAATATGCACCAGCCTGTTGGAATCAGCTTGTCAGACCCAACTGTTAAGTTTTAAGGAATTTTGTAAACACACTTATTAGTAAAATTTATGTAAACTTACAACTAAATGAATATTGTTAAAAACAAAGACAATAAAAATTCAACCCCCATCACTTGCTAATTATTTTGCTACATGTTACTATTATCCATACTAGCGAGGGTTTTTTTTTATATCTATTGTATTTGTACCATACTGCATAATGATGTACTACTATGTATCTCTTTCCCAACTCCACATTCAATGATATCATTTGGTAGCTTGAAAATGGCCTTGGTGGGAGTATTCACACCTTAGAAATCAGCAAATGCTGCAAATCAGGGCTATCCCTTGCCCCCCTAGAACCTGTTGTTAACCATTTGCCAGCACACCACTGATGTGCACTGGAATAAACTCATTGATTTATTCGGCTCACAATGAGAATTAAACATTCAGATGAAGACAGTGCTTTAGAATGCACATGGAGGATGCCGTAAACATCTGCTCAACAATCTCTAATGCCTGAGAAGGCAAAAGTCTCATAAAATTGTTGGAACGGAAGCTCCACAGCTTTATTTGTTGAAAGCCACTATGTATAGACCCTCATTCTCCCTGGGAAGCACTTCTTGGGAACCAAACACTAGAAAGAGACTATGTCTCAACTGCATTTTAGCATTCTGGCTGCAAACCTTTAATGAAAAAGGCAGGAAAAGTACATTAAAAGCCTCATATTGATCCATCAGGCTTTTTATGATCATAGGCACAGAAATGGAGTGGTAAAGCAGAGGCTATTATCTTGCTGTGATAACAGCAGGACAAATAAACAGGAAAACATTTTTTTAAAAAGTGTAGGTATGTGCTTAAGTAAGCAGATTGCAAAGCAGTCATCACTGTTGGGACTTTATATTCATCAAGGCAATAAAAGAGTCAGTGATTTCAACCAGTGGTAGACAAAGGTGCGGTCTTTCAAATCAGATATCGCACATCCCAAAACAGTTGCTAAAATCCAGTTCTCCTGAAACAGTTTACATGTTTTGAATTCAAAGCAAATCAAGAAATTATAGCTAGAAATTTATGAGGTAATAAGATGATTCATTTTTCACCCAATGTTAGGTTGTGGTTCAATGAATGTATCAAGCCACAGATTTTTTTTTTCCTGCCTAGGAGACTATATTGTGAGGATGGGTGTAATAGAAGATAGTAAATGTTTGCTTTAAAACAAAACAAAAGTTACAACAATGAAAATAAATGTTCATTCAGGTGCTATATTAAATATAATCATATTCATTAGGTCAAACAGGTACATATCTTGGCAGTAATTCTTTCCTCTGTTCACAGCTTTCTCAGCTTTGGTGACTCTATGGATTTTGGAACTCAGAAAACTCACTTCTACTCTGTGATGCTCAAAAAAGAGCAAATGGTTTTATATATTTCTTTGCATATAGCAAGTATTGTTTTCTTGAATCAGTTTGCTTGATTTTTGCTAAAGCAATTTTTCCTATGAGTTGTTGAAGTTGCTCACAAAACAGTTACGAACAAATAGCCTCACTAATTTGGGTTAAAAATTAATTTTGTTAAAAGAACAACTATGGTGAAAGGGACAAATTTTCTTAAGTTCAAAAGAAAGTGTGCTTATCACTTTGTTCCTCTCTGTTTTTAACTCCTTTTAGGGACAGCCTGGGGGAAAATTTTTTGCATGGGTTGGGAGATTGCTTCTGGGTTAATCTGCTTGTTCAATGAAACCAAGAAAGATATTTTCCTTTCTTCTTTTTTTTCTCTTATGAATTTATTTATTTTTGGTATACAATAAACTGCATATATTTAAAGTGTACAATTTGATATTTTTTCTTATTAGTAATGTATATATGGCAATCCCAATCTCCCAATTCATTCCACCCCAACCCCCCTTGCCCCTGCTTTCCCACCTTGGTATCCATATGTTTGTTCTCTATATCTGTGTCTCTGTTTCTCCCTTGCAAACTGGTTGATCTGTACCATTTTTCTATATTCCGCATATATGCGTTAATATACGATATTGTTAAGAAAGATATTTCCTGTTTGCCCCTGTTGATATCATTTCTGTTCTCATTTCTGAAAGAGTGACTTCTTTCCTTATCTCTACTTTGGAAAAATATTTGCACACAAATTTGTCTTATTCAGTGAGCCCATCTTAGTGTGAAGCTTCTGTACTACATAGATTTCCACTATTGAAGCCTTTCTAGGAAAATTAAAATATTTCCCTTAGTAAACACATCTAATCACAGTCCCTTTGCAAAGTGTTAAATCAGCCTTTGATTCATGTAAATTTATAGTTATAATATTTGTGAAGGAATGAAAATACAAGGTACAACACACATTCACACATTACGTACACCTTAGTGAGAAAGTTTAATAGCGTTGTAACAGGTCACCTGCTTTCTATCGCCCTATATAGAGACCAGAATTATCTTCAGAAGATTATAGTCCTCCCTAGGTATTTGGGGGGAAGGAGAGGTGGTAGGTTGGTTCCAGGATCCCCCACAGATACCAAAATCCATGGATGCTCAATCCTCCTATATAAAATGATGTAATATTTGCATGTAATTTAGGCATATCCTCTCATATACTTTAAATCATCTCTAGATTACCTATAATACCTAACACAATGTAAATGCTATGTAAAAAGTTGTAAATGACTGTAAATGCTATGTAAACAGTTGTAGCAAATTCAAATTTTGCTTTTTGGAACTTTATGGAATTTTGTCCCTCAAATATTTTCCATCACCCATGATTGATTGAATCCACAGATGTGGAACCTGCAAATACAAAAGGCCAACTGTACTCATGTTGGTCCCTGGCTCATAAAGCTTTGATGGATTCCTGTGGGCTACAGACAAAGTTGAAAATGTTTAACACGGCACTCAAGGCCCTCCAAGATTTGGTTCCAACTTCCTGGCTTTCTTTCCCCTACAAATATCCCCAGGTGAATTATAGCACTTCCTATGATTTAACACTGTGTTAAGCCCTTCAAATTCATTACATCATTTATATCTCATGAGAACCCTATGAAGCAGATGCTGTTATTATCATTGTTTTATAGAAAAGCAAACTGAGGCTCAAAAAGGTTAAATAACTTGTAGGGGTTCATCCCAGAGGTCGGTGATAGAGCCTGGCAGAGGTCTTCTTGCTGCAGTGCTCAGGCTCTAACCATGATTGCCCATTGCACCTGTGTTCCAAGGACTCGCTGACGCCAGTCTGGCCTTGCTCAAGCAAGCTCTTTGGTTTGGAGGTGTCTTTTCTCCCACAACCTCCGCCCTTCCTTCAGGATCCAGTTCAAATGCTACTGCCTCTGAGAAGTCTTCCCTACTCCCTACTTCCTTCACCTCCCTTCGGGATTTCCCTTCCTGTTCTCCTTTGTGCCTCTTAGGCATTTCACTCCTTTGCTCAAGAAACATCTGTCACTTCTACAGGGCTTTGAGGGCAGGGCCTGTCTCCTCTTCGTGTATATTTCCTACAAAGCCTTCCACAAACCCTTGTGATTAGTTTGTGTCCAACAGATTTTGTTGAGCTTAATTGAACATGGCCACTTCCAGAATAACCCCTCCTCCCTACAAATAGTTACATTGAACCAGCAGCAGGGGGCAGCAAATGCAGCAAAACAAACAAACAAACAAAAAACTGAGCTGCAAGATGAAGACCTAGGGGAGAAACCTGCTGATGTTGGGAGGCAGTGTGGTTTAATGAAGACCTTTCTGTTGGGCAACATGGGTCCTGATCCCAGCTCCTCCTCTTCTTAGCTGAGTAGTCTGGCAACTTTCTTTAATCTCTTAGCCTCAGCAAGGTCATTAATAAATTGTGAATGCTAAATAATGCCCTGTGGGGGCATTCTAAGAAATATGGATTATCCTGCACATGATCGCATCTTGGATAAATGACAGCCATTATCATTAAGCACTCACTGAGTGTCTTGTGACATGTTTTTACTACCGTAGGTCTCTTATTTTCTCCACCAGCTTGCTCCCCAGGGGCACCACCTTCTCTGCCTCATCAAATAACACCATCATTGCCCCTACCACCAACCACGTGCTTCACCCAAAACTAGAAGCCTTCCTTCCATGATTCCTTTCATTCTTTCATTCCCGCATAAGCAATACAACAGCAGATTATACTGACGTTGCCCCTCAAAAGCATCTGACATCTGTCCATATCTCTTTATCACTGCTGCCATCACCCTAGTCCAAAGCACAAGTTCTCTTGTCTGGGTTTCTAAAATGACCTCCAAACAGGTCTTCCTGTTTCCACATTGGCCCCTTCAATCCATTCTCCACACAGCATCTAGTGACCTTTTTAAAATATGTCTAATCATACCACTCCTGGCTTGAAACCACCAGTGGCTCCCCACCATCCTCAGAATAAAATCCAGCCCCTACACGATCCAGTCCCTGCTCCCCTTCTGACCCATGATACCGCTCTTCTCACCTTCCTTTCCAGCCCACTTTCTTTCTCACTGTCCCTCAAACACTTTGGGTTCGTGCCCAATTCTAAGAGCCCTAGCTTTCCTGCTTCCCTTAAGCACATTTTTACATGAGCTGTTTCTAGTGCCTAGAATGCTTTGCTTTCTCCGTTTCACATAGGCATCTTTATACAACTTTTTTATTTGCTTTCTAATTAAAATGTAAGTTTCATGAGAGCAGAAACCTTATTTTTCTTGTTGAAAACTGTATCCTAATACAGTTAAACTGTAACTTGAGACATGGCAGATAAATATCTATTGAATAATTGAATATTAATAAATTTAAATAATAAATAAATAATGAATCTGAATAATAGGAATCTACATTAGCATAGAACAACTACAAAATAGTCATACTCATACATTAAACCAACATTAATTAAGTGCCTGCCATGTAATCATGGAATCAAAAGTGAGGCACAGTGTCATCTTTCTAGGAGCTTAGATGCCCGATATTATATTTTTATTATAGTAATTAGGACTTTTTTATAATAAGAAAAAATGCATTCTGTATGTTATTTTCTTAAATCTTCATCTTTCCAGTCCTTATTGCCCACATGACCTAGTGGGAAGGTGGGTAGTTTAACAGATAAAGCAACCTTTAGACTTTGACAGGCCTAGGTTCAAATCCCAATCTTCCCCCAACCAGCTGTATGCGTATAAGCAGCAGGTTATGTATAACCTATTTGGGTGTCCCTTCTTCATCTTTAAGAAAAGGAAGATAACAGTACCTCTCTGGCAGGGTTCCTTTGATATTTAAATGAGTTAACAGCTGTGAAGCCCTTTCCTAACTTTTTATTTAGCCGATCCTCAAGATGCCAGGCATCTGATCCCATGATTTTCTCCAGATATAAACCATGGTTGAAATACATCTGTATCCTCTCAAAAAATCCTGTTTTTGAGTGGCGTAATAGCATAATGGTGAAGTGTGTAGGGCCCCAGGGCTGGACCACCTCTGTTGGATTACCAGATGGGCAAATATGGACAAGCTATTCAATTTCTCTTGCCGCAATTTCCCTTCAGTAAAGGACGAGAATAGAAGTACCTACCTTATAGGACTGCTCTGAGTGTTAAATGAGCTATTACACGTGAAGCATTTAGAGTTATGCTAAGCACACAGCAAGCATTCAGTAAAGCTTAGCTACTATTCTGGCTATTCACTGCCTTGTTAACAAACCACCCACACCTAATGACATAAGGCCACAACTTTTCTTACGCTTCCGGATTCTGTGGATCAGGGACTTGGAAAATGCACTGTGTGGACAGCTTATCGCTGCTCCACAATGTCTGAAGCCTCAGCTGTGAAGTGAGGGGGTGACTCTACAGCCAGAGGCTGGAATATCTGAAGGCTTCTTCACTCAAGGTTCTGGCAGTTGATGCTGGCTACTGGCTGGGAACTCAGCAGAGGCTGTTGGTTCAAACACCCACACAGGGCTTCTCTGTGTGGATACTTGGCTTCTCCCAGCAGGGTGGCTGGCTTTCACGACCCAGTATTCCACAAGACAGAAATTGGAAGTTAAGGATTTTTGAAGATCTTGGACCAGAAATTGGCGCAACATCACTTCCTCTGTCTTCTTCTGGTCAAAGCAGTCGCAAGTTCCTCCCAAATTCAAGCGAAGGGACACAGACATAACCACCTAATAGGAGAATGTCAATGCCATGGTGTAATAAGAGCACGTGGGGTGGGGTGTATGGTGGGGGCCATCTTTGGAAAATATAATCTACCGCAGCTATTATTATTAATGCTATGCCCTAATATTCATAAAAAGCATATTAGCCTTGAGAGATGCCCTCTCCCAGGCCCAAAAATTGGGATAAGAAAAATGAGGAGAAAGGAAGGGAGGGTAAACACTAGCCATCCACGGACCATCACAACTTAGAAATTTTAGTCCAGTGCCCTTACTGAGCAGATGACAAAACATGGGTCACAGAGGTGAAGTGACTTGCCCCTAATCATATGGTTGGCAGAAGCACCAGAATGCTTCTATTTCTAATAAACCACATGCTTGGAAAAGTAACAAAAAGGTAGTTGAAGGGGAAGAAATAGGAAGATGGTGAAGAGCGGAAGAAAGAACTAGAGAAGGTCATAGAGAGGAAATGGGTAGGAAAAACAAGGAGAGAGTTGCCAACAACATTCTCTGAGACCACAGTCATTCTTTGGATGCATTTCACACTTTTTTTTGAACCGCGAGGTTTCTGGGAAATCTTAAGCTCTTTGGGTCTTTGGAATGACTTCCGTTCCTTCCTAACCTTGAGGACAGACTCCAGGATGGAGAAGTAAATGGCAAGTGGACATTTACCAAGTCATGACTGCAGCAGATGCCTTTTTCTTCCTGTTGAATTCCCCTGTTCTCTTCTTTTCCTGGTTGCCAGGACCAAACTTCCAAGTCTGTGTCATCAAACTCCTCTAAATCCAGCCCCTACCTTACCCCTCCAAGTGGATTTCTCCCCACACCTCCAGTGTCATTCTGCTTACCTAGTGTGCATTTGATTTGGAGTGCTGTTCAGTCAGGTGTCTGGTCTCAGATTAGGGCTCTAAGCCCTCGGGGACAGAGAGTTCATTCTGAAGTTTGGTGCTTTGCAGAGCCCCCGTGTGTGAAGGCAGTATCCATGGTGGAATCTCCAGGCTGGTCCTTAAGTGGCCTGGCTCCCTGGCCTTCATGCTGCTCTGCTCCACCGTAGAGAACAACCCTGCTCTAAAAGCAACCCAGAGAAGTTCACCCGCCTTTTAAACTCACTTCAACATGAAAGCACCAGCGTTTCTACTGGAAGGCCTCCTTTATAGCCAGCTCAAATGTCAAATTAAATTAGTAGGAGTAATCCTGTTTCTCCTTTTTGTATACTCAATGGTGTTAGAAACCAATAGCCATAGAGCTAATGTCATAGACATTCTTATAACTGAGCAGATCTGCCCTCTTTCTCCTCCAAAGTAATTGTCCACATTTCTTATTTTTGTTCGTTCATCAAGCATTCACCAAGTATTTATGACATGCCAGGTTCATTGGGAATACAAATGTGATTAAAGTACAATCTCTGCTCAACTAGAGTTAGTTGAAGGAATTATAAGCTTAGAGTCCATGGACTGGGCTCAGGGAGTCTGTGAACCCCTAAAACTACATGCAAAGCTTTAGGGAGTATGTGCATTTTTCAGAGTGCAGGGTAAATACCTTTTACCTGATTCTAATCAGGGACCATTGCAAAAAAGAGGAAAACCCACTGAGATATAGTCCCAAGCACGTGTCACATTCATGATCACAGACAAAGGAAGGGAGGGTAGGGTTTACTGTGAGTACTGTAGATAGAGAAGAGGTCAATGTCTAGTCCAGGAGGGACTATGCAGGGGAAATGATGGTTCATCAACAGCTGGTTGGTGCCTGAAGTTGGAAAGACCTACCTGACCACTGGGCCGGAGAAGGAGAATGGTGGCCGATGGAGGTACAACTTTGAAAACCCTGCCTCACTGGGGGCACTCTCATTGCTATTTAATCCACTTTGGTAACCTCTTCTTCCTATTTTCAGCAGTTTTGTCATTTTCATTATTATTCTCAGAACACATTTCAACTTCTCCATGTGCCTCTTCATTCATTAGACTAGGACCAAACTGGTGAGTTATATAACACAAGCATGTTCCACAGTACAGAAGGACACTTTCTTCTTGGTCTCAGTATAGCACAATTTGGCCAAAAAGAACCATAAATTAATTTTACAAATGATTTACATAGCACTTTCACATTCTTTTGAGATCATTGTGCACTAAATATGTTATTACTATCTTTCAAACTTTGTCATTCTTTCTTTGGAGTTTTTCCACTGCTGGCATATCTAAAATATACCAGATATATAATAAATACGTACAAGTGATATATACATATATTATCATTCATACAAACCTTCTTTTATTAGAAGTGGAAAATAGAAAGAAAGAAGAAAATTTGACAAAAAGCAAAGGGAGAGCATTGAGAGCCCCCAGTAATCAACTTTGTGCCATGAATTGTATCTTATTGACAGTTTAAAGAACCCTATCATCGTGAGAGAAAAATTCATAGTTTTTATAAGCCAATGAGATCATAACAAAGCACTATAATGGACCCAGGTTAGATCAAATTGTTCTGCTTTTATCTGAAGGCTGTTGAAATACTCATCAAGTGAACAGGAAAAGTGTGACATCTAGAATAAGAAGCAGATTACAGTGAGTTCCTTTGCATAAAGATTTTGGGTGTTTCAGAAGGAATAACATTAAAGAAAGCATCTGATCAAACATACCATTCTGTCAGTATGACAGCAGAATCTAAAAATAATTTTAGCTCTTACTTCTTAAACATCCAGTTTTAATGGTTGCATAACCTTTGTCACACACACAGAAACTAACTTTATGAGAATGCATTTAAGCAATCAAGCATTTACTGAGCGACTACTGTTAGCAAGGTGCTGTGCTAAGCTTTGCAGAGGATACAACTATGAATAAGAAATAGGCTTTCCCTTAGGGAAGTTATAGAGTGGTGAGACAGATTCATATACTTACAAGCAACTACAAGTCAAGGCTGAAACTATCAAATACGTAATAGTAAGAAACTCAAATGCAAGGGAAGCTGAAATGAAGGAGAGAGTAGGTGGGCTTGAAAAGCAAGAGAAGGGTCTTTCAAAGGAGGTAGAATCTGAACTGGGCTAGGAAGGTGTAAGCTGTCATCAAGCAAAGAGGGGGATAAGGTCACTTTAGGTCCAGTGTGTAGCAAGAGGCAGAGAGAAGGAAATTGTAAAACATGCTGGGAACAGCAAAGGAACGGTTTGGTTAGAACAAGTATCCTGAGGGGGAGTAGAAAGCAATACGTCTAGAAAATTTTCTTAGAGCAAGAAATTTGAGAGTTTTAAATACACAGCGAGGAACTTAAACTTTTCCATAGGTATAGCCTATGATTTGGGGTTTGGGGAGGGGAGTTTTTGAACAAAAGTAATAGCATGAAAGTTTAGAGAGACTACTTAGGAGGTTATTAGAATAGGCCAGGCAAGTGGAAATTAGGCAAGTGGACAAACATAAAGGCATGAGATTGGACGGGGGATACTGATGAAAGAAAGAGACATTGGCAAGATAATAGTCTCCAAAGAAAGCTAATTAGAATTACCGTCAAAGACCTTCTGGCATGAATCCCAATAAACAGAGTAGAAAAAACTAGGCAATATAGATGATCCTCTAGATCAGGAGCTCAGCAAATATAGATTCTCTGAACCAGAGCAGTCCAGTGGCATTGCATTTAATCATAGAAGTCAGTTTGATGGGCAAGGAGAGTTCCACAAAAGCTTATCTGAAATTGGGGAGAATAAGATTAATCAGGTAGATTATCCACTGATTATATTTGATTCATCTACTCTTCATGGAAATTAATTGCATCTAAAAATGTTATCTGCTTGCAGAGCATTTTAAGTAAACCCACTTGCAAAATCTGGTTCTTGCTTGAACATTTGTGAATGCAAGAGATTGCTATAATGGAGGTCAAAAACCCAGGTTCAGACCTTCCCTGTCACCAACTAAGTTTGTAATCCTGAACAGCTGCTTAAACTCAATAATTGTTACTTTTTTCATCTGTAATAGGTTGACAATAATACCTACCTCATTTGATTATTATGACAATTAGAGGAGACATTGCATGTAGAAATACCTGGAACAAAGAAGTGCAGTAATATTGGTTTCCTGCCTTTTTGTTTGTTTTCCTTTTAATACACTTGCATTGACGTGGCATAGGCCAACCCATCCGAGTCTACACTTGGGTATTGTGTAGGTTTGTTGGATTCTGAGATAGTGGCCACATGATAAGCCTTCCAAGTAAGGGATTCTCACTACTGCGCCATTTAAAGTTGGTAAGTAAGCAAATTAGAATCTTGTTCAGAATCTGTTTGGCCCAACATTTTGTCCACATCTCACTTGTTTACTCCCAGTGCCAGGACTTTTTAATGCCAGTGTGTCCAGCTATGCCTCCTGAGAGCTTCAGGATGGGGAGGCCAGAGCAGCCTGGTGAGTGGGCTCCTTTGAGTAGGGGTGTGGGGAGGATACGGCAGCTATGAAGCATCAGAGGAAAGTATCTCAAGTGGAATGAGAGTCATCCAGGCCAAGGAGGGGCAGGATACTTCTCACTTGGAAAAGCAGACCTGCTTCTTTTTTTTAAATTTATATATATATATAGTTTATCCATTGTATTTTTATTTATTTATTTTTTAGAACTTTTATTGAGATACAGTTAAAAGACAATAAACTGCATATATTTAGAGAGTTTTTGGTATCCCAGTCTCCCAATTTATTCAAGGCAGACCTGCTTCTAATAAAGGAAGAGACAGATTAGAAGAGAAGAAATAAATGTTGGAGAGGGTGTGGAGAAAAGGGAACTCTCCTGCAAGGTTGGTGGAAATCTAAGTTAGTACAGCCACTATGGAAAACAGTTTGAAGGTTCCTTAAAAAACTAAAAATAGAACTACCATATGATCCAGTAATGCCATTACTGGGCATATACCTAGAGACAATCATAATCCAAAAAGAAACATGTACCATAATGTTCATTGCAGCACTATTTACAATAGCCAGCACATGGAAGCAACCTAAATGCCCATCAACAGATGAATGGATAAAGAAGTTGTGACATATATATACAATGGAATATTACTCAGCCATAAAAAGGAATGCAGTGGAGCTATATGTAATGAGGTGGATAGACCTAGAGTCTGTCATACAGAGTGAAGTAAGCCAGAAAGAGAAAAACAAATACTGTATGCTAACTGGTATATGCGGAATCTGAAAAAAAAAAAAAAAAAAAAGGTACTGATGAACCCAGTGACAGGGCAAGAATTAGGATTCAGAAGCAGGGAATGGACTGGAGGACATGGGGTTGGGGCGGGGGGTGAAGGGGAAGCTGGGACGAAGTGAGAAAGTAACACAGACATATATACAATACCAACTGTAAAATAGATAGCTAGTGGGAAGTTGCTGTATAACAAAGGGAGATCAACTCGATGATGGGTGATGCCTTAGAAGGCCAGGACAGGGAGGGTGGGAGGCAATCACGGGAGGGAGGGGATATGAGGATATATGTATAAATACAGCTGATTCACTTTGGTGTACCTCAAAAGCTGATACAAGAGTGTAAAGTAATTTTATATTCCAATAAAGAGCTTAAAAAAAAAAAGAGAAAGAGATGACTAGAAAGTCTTCACTGGGGAAGGAAAACAGACAGCAGGGCTGGACATCTAAGTCTACCTTTTTTTTTTATCCTCCTGAAAACAAATTCAGAACTGGAGAATTAAGATGCCTGTTCATGTGTCTTCCTGTCAGTGACTGCCCAGATAGGCTGCTGTTGGAGTTATGCTAAATCCAGTCAACCACGCTGCCAGATCAGCTAACCAACAGAAAATTATCACACCCGAAAGTAGGTTTACTTGGATAAACCCCATAAATGTTATAATAAAACTCTAATTGCAGCTTGCATCACTCAGAAGACCATTATAAAGAAAGCAGCAAAATTCATAAATAAATTCATAAATTCTGATTGTAGGGAGAGGTATAAATATGAGATATAGCCAGACTCTCCATCATCTCTAAAAGAGGCAGCATAGCGTGGAGGTTAAAAGTAAATGTTCTACAATGAGCCTACCTGGGTTCAAATCCCAGCTCCATCACTTACTAGCTATGTGACCTCTGGTGTTGTTTCATCTCTCTGTGCCTTGCTTTCGTCATCTGCAGAAACAGAGGTTGAAAATAATACTGCATATATGTAATAGCATTTGTTAGGACAAATAAAAAATTAATGTACATAAAGCACTCTGTGAATGGGATCTACTGTTGAGGCAGGATAAAGAAGCATGTGTGATGATGACTCTCAAACTTTATTTTGGTACGGTCCCTTGCTAGTACGCAAAATTTTAGCTAGAGCTTCAAGAAAGCAGCTGACTCCTCTGTCTTTGGAGACAGCTGTTGAGTACAAAGAGGGAAAAGCAAGACTTGGAGAGGGGAGATAAGATAATAATTGGCTTCTGGAAAATCCGAGATGGCCTTGCCACCCTCCCTGGAGTTCTGTGGATGGCACCTACTGTCATATATGATAAGAAGGGCAAGAGCATGATTAAAGAATAGCCCCCAAGCCCCTTGCTTCATACTTTCTGCAGGGGCAACACCGTGGATATTGACCCAAGAGTAACCCGAGCAGCAGCCTTAGAGGAGTGAGCACCAATCCCAACTCATTCACTGTCTGTAAGCACTCAATTCAAAAGCAAAGTGGTGCCTTTCTAGACTGGGTATTTTTGCATGGGCTTTGTCTCAACCAAACAAGCCACCTGTAAGCACGATAAATAAAGGCAACCAGAAAGGTAGAAGCACATTTTGCACCGTAAGACACAGACTCACTATCCACTGAGCTACCAGAAACCCTAACCACGGCCTGTGTGAAGGAGTGAAAGTGTGTATGAAACTTTATAATCATGCATCATTCATTCAACCCCTTAACACACATTTTTAAGTATCTACGATGCACTGCACATATTAAATTCTTATGCTGATGATCCCTGGCTGAGGAATTACACACCTCAGCTAAGCAGAACACAGTACTGCTTTCCATGGGCAGACATGGAGATGTCACCTGGAAGTAGCAACTGTAGAATTCTAGGTAAATGACCAAATTAGGTGTATATGTCTATAAAATGGGAAAAGAAAGCAACAGTTATCCTTTCTTCCTGGACTGGTAGGTAATCATTTTCATAATTATTAAAAAATATTCATAACTCCAGTAATACTTACAGGTAAAATATTCTTTATAACTTTCCCAAAGACTCTCTGTAGAGGCAATACTTTTCCAGCCACATCTAAGACATTTTTATCCACTGGAGTCACAATGTTGAGGCCTTTCAGCCTGATTCTAAAGCCATGTTTACATTTGCTATTTAATTTACAAAGCTTCTCTTTACAGAGAGTTATTTGTGCCCTCCTTTACAGAGAGCTATTAAAGCCCTCCACGCTCTCATGGTGTTCTGTCAATGACTCTGTGGAATATGATTTTGGTTCAGGTCTAAACTGCCATGAACAATCACCATAGTGAATTTCAGCTGAAGGCTGGGCTGCAGTAAGACCAAGCCCTGCACCCGACAGGAAGGTCCTCAGATTTCTTCTGGAGCACCTCACTCTACCCCAATAGCCAAAAGCTTGACTAAAATTATATTTAAGAAGTATTTATCATGTTCTAAATTCTGCAAGGAATATTGAAGATTAATCCATTGTTTCAAGGCCAGCTCAAGATGACTTTTGTTTGTAATTGCAAGTCTCAGTGAACCTACGTGTTCTTCCAACCATTCATGTTGTGTGGTTAGTTAGCTCTCATTGGTGTCATTTCTCATTTGTGGTTTTATTTTTCTGACCATAAAAGTAATTTAGAGACAGCATGTAAGAACAGTTCACTTTTTGTGCTTTGAGTTCAGTCTAATTTAAAAGTCTGTCGCTTCCAACCTGTGTACTCTGGCAAGTTACCTGTTAACTTCAGGTTATAATGTTGATGCAAGAATTAAATGAGATAATGCATATTGCACTTGACACATGGTAGGCACTCATGTTGATGATGAATTGTATAAAGTGTGGAAAATATAGAAAAGAGAAAACAAAATCACCCAAAAATCTGATCACCCAGGGGATAAAGCACTATTGAGATTTTGGTGTATGCCCTTCCTTTATCAAAGGGTACATATAAGTACAGATATCTTAGAAATGTTGACCAATAGAAAATATGGTTATATAACTTGTTTTTTCATGTATGATATAATGAGATTTTCTCCACAATATCTACTTCCAATTCATGATTTTAATGGCTGAAATCTATCATATGTTTTACATAATTCAGTTCACTCTTCCCAGATTAGCAGATGTTTTATTTCCATTCTACATCATTGTAAACAATGCAGCAATGGATGTCTTTACTTGTAACAACTTTTGTATGGTTTTGAGACAGAATGTGGTTCAAGTCCTGGCTCTGTGACCCACTAGCTGTCTGACCTTGAGCAAGTAACTTAACTTTTCTGAGCCTCAGTCACATTCTTTGTAAAATGGTGAAAATAATAGTACTTACTCATAGGTTTTTCATGGGGATTGAATTGATGATCCATGTGACACACTTAGCAACAGAATAAACACTCAAGTATTAGCTACTGTGACTATCTTTCATAAGGGGAATTGCTGGAAGAGATTAGAGTAGCATACGTAGGATGAGATTTTCATGGGAAATTGGAGGTGAGGGTTCTATATAAAAGGGTTAAACTGAGGCTACAGGCTCCAGAAGTCTGGGGTTAGTGTAACCAGTAACCTGAACAACTGCGGGCACCTGTTGCCTCATCTGTCTTGCCTTGTGGTGTCACTGAATGAAAGTACGTCCTGGGGGGAGCAGGGGATCCCTTGTTATTTTTAGTTATTCCATGGTGTGCTTGCCTGGAATGGCAGGTAGGAGGGTGTCTGTGGGATTCCCAGAAGCAGTACTCACCCTGTATTCCAAGAGGGGGTGCACCTGCTCTGCATAAAGCACACTTCAGAGGCTCCAGAAAGAAACAGCAGGTGTGGCTCCTTAGTTCAGTAAAGGGTCAGGCTCAGTAATGGAAAGGCTGAGAAGAGATGCTTCCGTGGGCGGAGCAGGGTTTCCCCTGGAAGGGTAGAGGCTGGGAAGCTGAAGGTAAGGAGGTCATTATGCAAGATTTGACCTGGACAGTGATTAAAACATCAGGGCAGGGCTTCCCTAGTGGCTCAGTGGTTAAGAATCCACCTGCCAATGCAGGAGACACAGTTTCGATGCCTGGGCTGGGAAGATCCCACATGCCATGGAGCAACTAAGCCTGTGCACCACAACTACAGAGCTTGCACTCTAGAGGCACAATCCACAACTACTGAAGCCCACGTGCCTAGAGCCCGTGCTCCACAACAAGAGAACCCACCGCAATGAGAAACCTGTGTACCGCAATGAAAAGTAGCCCCCCTCGCCACAACTAGAGAAAGCCCACGCACGGCAATGAAGACCCAATACAACCAAAATAAAATAAATAAATAATAAAATAAACCTTTAAAAAAAAGAAAAAAACATCAGGGCATCCTAACCCAACCCAACCCTGCTCTTTACCCTGTCTTTGCCATCTCACCAAAGGATAACATCTTCTACCCAGCTGCTCAGACCCAAAGTTTCCACATTCAATATATCAGAAATCCCTACAGCCCCTCTCTCCAAAATATATCTGGAACCCACATCTGTCTTCATCCCCACTACTGTAGCCCTGATCCAAACCACCATCATCTCTCTCCTGATGATGGTGGTTTGGATTAGGTGGTGTTACTACAGCAGTCTCCTAACAGGTCTCCCTGCTTCCACTCAGGCCGTGTGCCCCTCTCATGTCCATGCTTCACAAGGCTGCCAGAATAATCCTTCCAATGCATAATTCAGATCCTGTCACTCTTCTGTCTAAAATCCTCCAGTGACTTTCTCTGCAACTAGAATAATATTCTAACTCCTAACCCTGGTTACATCTTCTGTCCCCAGCCTGCCTCTCTAGCCTTGCCTTAACCCCAGCCGTGCAGTCCTACGGGCCTTACTCCTCTTTCTCTGCAAGGCAACATCCTTCCTATTTTAGAAACTTGCATTAACTAGCCCACATACATACATTTTCAGTTTAATTGTTTCATGTACACTTTCCCAAAGATGGAAAGTACTGGCTATCTCAGGGAGTGGAGAGTTTCCACTCAATGTCAAGTCCCCATTGGAAAGAACAATCACAGAGTAGGTTTCATAGCATGAAGTGAGAGATGAAATTAGGCACCCTTGGCAATTTCTCCCAACTCTGGGGTCCTGCATTTTCTACCATGAATAGAGTTACCTTCATAATCAGATATATGAAATCTTTTGCTTGCTTGTTTGCTTTTCAAGGAAAATTCTTATGTCAGTGTGAAGGATAGTCTGGAGAACGGTATTATCATTTTCATGGAGACAAGTGAGAGGCTCTTTTGATAGCACATATGTGAGTATGAAGACCAAACTTGCACAGTACTATAGGGACTCAGCCATCCTAAGCTCAGTTAGTATGTCATGGGATAGATTTTTAGCCAATGCTCTTCCTGGGAATTAAAAATATTTAGTAGGGAAAAGGTTGCTCCTTCTATGAAAGTAACACTGTTGGCACACACATGGTACATGCATTTGGAGGTGTCACTTTCTTGCCTGAACACCTTGTATCTGGATGCCGCATTTATAAGATAACTGTGGTTATGGCTCTATGGCTATAGAACAGAGCCAGGCCAAGTGTTCTCACAAAACCAATTTTAGGACTTTGTCCTTATTAGAATTATTCTCTGTCCAGCTAGGCTAAATAAATGCTTGCTGAACTAAAGAGTGATAAATGAGGATCAGGCATGGATCCAGAGTTAAACTCTACACGAGAGTTCAGCTTCCATTTGCCACTGTGGGACCCCAGCATAATTACTTGCTCCTCTGTGCCTCCTTATCCATTTATCAACACAAAGTATTTGCTGAGCTCTTCCTGTATTAGAACTATGCTAGACATCCTCAGCAGTCAGGTTGGCAAACAGATCAAAGACGCTGTTGTTAGACATAGACACACACACACAAATTGTTGTAGAAATAGTATGGAGTTCTACAGGATCTATTCCTAAGAAGTAAAAAAAAAAAAAAAAAGAAAGAAAAAAAAAGAAAGAAAGAGAGAGAGAGAAAATGAGAGTGGGAATTCATTTTAATTCAACAAATGTTCATCAAACACCTACTAGAGTCAATGAACAAGACACCATTGAGAATAGTAAGGAGAGGGAGGGATATGTAAAACTTAATAATATAGGGTCTGCCCTCCACAACTAGTCAAGCAAATAGTCATAGAAATAATTAAGTGTTGTCACACTAACTCTTATATGTTATTCATTCTAATTAATGGGCTCATGGAGGAAGCAGCATTAGAGCCAGGCTTTGGAGAAAAAGTGTGAAGGAGGCATTGAAGAGAAAAGAGAAGAAAGCATGAGGTCAAGAACTGCTTGGTATAGAACCACCTCCATTCTGAAGGATAAGTATAGCTCTCCTTTTCTGTGTTAGGCAGTGTGCTATTCTAGGGATACAATACGAGAAAAATAGACCCAATCCCTCTCTTCATGTACATCATCACTTAGTAGTAAATATAATATTAATAAAATAATCCCACTAATAAACACAAAGTGGGAAATATTTCTATTTTCTGTTATCAGTAAGTCAGTTTCCTTCCCTGCAACTGCCTTTATGGCCCAGGGAAAGAGAGAAAAACAAAAACCTCCTTGCAAAGAAGAATGTGACAAGAGAAAGCCTGATAGACAGGAAAAGAATGGGGAAATCCCATTTTGTCCATCATAGTTGATTATTGAGAGGAGACAAAGGGAGTGTGAACTGGTTAGACATGCATGTCCTAGTTTTCCCCACTCAGAGTAGAACCCGAAAGGAGGAAATGTGATAGTATCATTCTGAGAACCTGACTTTAAGAACTTTAAAAACCTTAGGAGATAGTTAATGACATACTTTCTTGAGCATAACACTAGAAGAAGTTCCACTGAGGTCATTTCCAGCATAGCCAAGGAAGACAGGGTAATATTTGCATAGATAAAACTGATGTTGACATTTTTATATACCCTAGTAAGGAGGTAAGGAGGTATGAAGGTGCTTAGAGATCCTAAAATCATTACTGAGTTAGTCATGTCAGGCTAGACTATTGTTATGGACTAAACTGGCTCCCTCAAGATTCATGTGTTAAAGCCCCAAAGTAATTGTATTTGGAGATGGAGATTTTGGAAGATGATTTGGTTCAAATGAATTCATGAGGATGGGGTCTTTATGATGGAATTAGTGCCCTTATATAGGAGACCGGAAAGCCCCACCCCTCCCTCTCTGAGGGCAGAAAAAAAGGCTGCCACCTGTAAGCCAAGAAGTGAGCTCTTACCAAAAACTGAATCAGCCAGCACCTTGATCCAGCACTTTTTGGCCTTCAGAACTGTGAGAGAATGAGTTTCTCTTGTTTAAGATATTCAGTCTATGATATTTTGTTGTGGCAGTCTCAGCAGACTAATACAATTGTGCTGCTATAACAACACCCCATCTCAAATCTCAGAGGATTAAAGCAACAAAGATGTATTTCCTGCTTATACAAATGTAGCTGTGATACCAGGCAGTTCTACAGAGCAACTGCCCTCCATGTGAACATTCAGTGGTCCAGGGTTCTTTTACCTGGTTGCTCCACTATCTCAGCATGAGAAACTACTAAAAGGTTTAATCATTTCTGAAGGCAGCTCCCTATTAGAAACTAGTCTACAATGGGTAAAATGCTTACAAGTCTCAATAACCAAATTGAGCTTCTGTCTCTACAATGGGTTTTTGCTTCTGAGAGGAGTATATATAGAATATCTTGCCTTCTTTCTCATTTACTCTCCTGAAGCTTGCTGCCACTTTCCCCTGACAGTCAAAAGAGAATCAAAGCAGAGACAGTCAGATAAATATTCCTTCCTTCTTTTACTAGTGACCAAGTGAGTATGTAAGTCTTTTAAAAATAGTCAAAATCTCTTTTTAAGATTTATATGTTATCTACATATCTAATAATTGTTTCAGTTCTGCAAATTGGATCACAGAATAATTATAAACACCAAATGTGGTTCAAATTGCCTCTTACAGTTTCAGACAAGCCAGAAGATGGTGTTAATTTGCTGCACTGTTGCTCAGTGCTTCTCTGGGGCCATTAAAATAAATGTTACATCACAACAGCATGTAGTATCCTGAAAACATAGGGAATTCATGGCCCTGAAAGTTTCAGAGAATATCACTTAGCAATTACATCACCTAAGCCTCATTTCAAGTCTCCCCAGTCATGGAGACCAAGACGCCTGTGTTAACGGATGTTTGGGCTGTTTAGGGAAAAATATGACTCTAAGAATGTGGATTCCTAAATTCCCATTGCTATGGGGTGGCCAAATCTCTGCTCTCTAACAAGTAGAATTAAAGACAAAAGAGATATTTCCTTTCCCCTGGGACTATGCTGTTTAGAATTAAAGTTCAAACTTTAATATTGATGAATGACCTTGAGTGGAAAAAGAGTGAAAAGATTAAGATTAGAATTTCCTGGTGTTCCCTTCTCCTCTTAGCTACAATCAATTTTTCTCCCAAGGAAATGATGGAGGCAGAAATGATAGTGAAGGAGCTAGGTGCCTGGTGGGTCGAGCACGCAAAATACTCCTATTAATGTTATCTCTTCATTTGATTAGAGCTTTCCAGTTTATAAATCACTTTCACAATCTCATGAGATTCTCAAAAAAAATTTGAGGTAAGGTAGACAGAATTTTTCTTGTTTTGCAAAGGGGGAAACTAAGGTCTAATGGAGTGAAGGGACTGATCAAAGATCACATCACTCATGAGAAGAAGAGCCAGGATAAGACTCAGGCTTCCTGATGCCTAAGACATGCTCTTACCATGGTATTGCCACTCTTATATCTTGTCTAGATTCTAGTAAATATTCTGCTTATAATAGTGGTTTAAAAATATTTGAGTGAGAGATCAAGAAAATTTCCACTCATGGAATTAAATTTTAAAACACCAACTCTGTTTCTTTAAAATACCAGCTCTCCTGGCCATGCAAGGAAGAGAAACACAGAAGATACAATGGATATCACAGGAATTCAGTGGTGGGATTGGGAGATTAAGCTTAGGATAAGCGATAAGAGTGCTTTGGGAGGAATTTTGCATGTATGATGGCATCTGTGTGATATTTTCCCAAGTCAGAGGCATTTGTGACAATGACTTCATATAGAAAAGGAACTTCCTATCATTTTCTTTTTCTTCCTTCTTTAAAAAATATTATCATGAGCTCTTCATTAGAAATATGCTCTAGTGGATTAGCCATTTTCAAAGTGACCTTTTAAGGATTCTGATGGCTGCTCTTGTGAGATCCAGTGGGGATCATAGAGCCACCAATGACATACTTTGTTCTGACTTTCATATAGAAGTAGCTGCCTCTAGGACCTGGGCTCAAAAAGAGGGAAACAGCCTATTGTTTCCCAGCCTTACACTTGGATCCTAAAAAAATGTTGAAAGAAACTCTTTTTAGAGATACATTTTTTAGAAATAAATTTTTGAGATAGTCAATGTCTTTGGTCATATCCATGAAGATAATATAAATGAAAGGGCAGGTGATGCCCAGATCAGCTCTGGATGCAGGTGGTATATTGTAGAATCTGTGGGTTGATGCAGAGTCCCTGCAGAGGGGACTGAATGTCTTGTTTTCAAATGGTTGATACATCAGCTTTTGGCAATTGATAATTGCTGTCATATATATGTCACTTTTTAAATGTAGAAATAGGAGTTGGAGAAACAAGAATCTTGGAGATGGGGAGGGAAAACAGTAACCAGTTCTTGATGGGACAACAGCTAAGGGATACCTGACATAGGCTTCTGACAAGAGAATGAAGACCATGAAAAGGAGGGGAGAGGGAATTTACTGCAGTAGGATGCTCTATGGAGTGCTTCCTCTAGGTACCTCTTCCTTCTCCAACTCACACCCAAGCCTAGTATCTAACTTGGCTCATCAATATGCTGTTATCATCAACATTATCCACACTATCAAGCTTTAAAAATTTGATAAAAATAAATTGCTGCTCATAAGTCAGATTTGTTAACACATTTGGGAAAGCCAGGGGAAAGCTCTTAGCCTGTTTGCATATGTCAATGACAGCTGCCAAAATAAGCCCTTGGCTTAGTGCTCCAGGGCCTAGAAAAACCCAAGCGGGCCTGAGAAATTACAACAAAGCTCTGAGTTCAGTTACATCCGCAATCTTGCCTCTAAACTTTCTATTCCCCTCGTGTAGGGTTTGCCCCTGCCCTTGCCCCACCCCCCAGCATACCAACCTGTCAGATCTCTTCCTTTTTCAATGGTGGTGGTGATAAGTAACACAACTCAGCTTTCAGCTTGCTTCTACAAGGCGCAAAAACCCTAGAGGCCAAGGAAATGTGGTTTGCAAGAGTTATATCTGTACAAATGACACATATTTTAACTGTTTATTAAAACACAAATACACTCATAAGAGTGTGCATAGGTATAAACTCAATAAATTTTCAAAAACAAAACACATCCATGTAACTAACACCCAGATAAAAACTAGAACACTAACAGCATCCAGAAGCCAATAAATTGCTCCCTTTTAGTCACTAGAACCCCCAAGGCTGTCACCCTCTTACTTGTAATAACATAAGTTAATTTTGTCTGACATGTGCTTTATAAAAATTAAATTCTAAAGTATGTATATTGTATGTTTTTCTCTCAATATTAAGTTTATGAGATTTATTGTTTTATTTAGTTGTTTATTATTCATTCTAAGTGCTGTATAGTATTATGTTGTGCAATTATATCACGGTGTGTTTATCCATTCTAATGTTGAAGGGTATTTAGCCAATTTCCATTTTTTATTATACAGCTATTATACATAGTGCTGCTGTGACTATTCTCATATTTTTTGGTGAAAATATGTATGTATTTCTTTGGGTATGAGCTATGGGTGTAACTGCTGGGTCATTTGGGATGCATATGCCCTCCTTAAGTAGATTCTGCCAATTTTCCAACATGAATACACTAGTCTATATTAACATCAGCACCATGGAGAGTTCCAGTTGCTCTCTGTCCTCCCAACAGCCTGGTGCTTTCAACTTAGCCATTCCAGAAGATGTGTTCTATTCTGGTCTTTCGCCCTTCTTAGTTATTGAGTTGACTGTTTTTTCCCTTATTTATCTGTAAGAGCTCTTTATATGCTCTGATATAAGCCTTTTGTCAGATATAAATATAGTATATATTTTCCTCCACCCTATGGGTTGAATTTTCACTATCTTTTGACAAAAGAATTTTAAAAATACATCTAAAATACTTTGCTGAGACCTTACTACTGAGAGGATTAAGAAACTTCATTCAGCTCTACAGAGAAAGACATGGACTCAGCCTGGCCTAGCTGGGAGAAGTAGGAAACCTGTGCTCTACAATTAAGAC
Organism: Hippopotamus amphibius kiboko; assembly: GCF_030028045.1. Classification (NCBI taxonomy): domain Eukaryota; kingdom Metazoa; phylum Chordata; class Mammalia; order Artiodactyla; family Hippopotamidae; genus Hippopotamus; species Hippopotamus amphibius. Next base: position 137,695,328 of record NC_080188.1, on the reverse strand, counting down.
AGGATATGTAATGATGATGATGATAATAATAATAATAGTAATAAAAATCATAGACTGATTGCCTACTACATGTCTGGACATTATGATACATATATTATCAAAGTTAAAATGTACGAGATAAAAATATCATTATCAAACTCATTTTCAGATAAGAGACTGTGGCACAGACAAAGTAACTCTAAGCCTAGTGTAAACTGCTCTAAACTGCTGCTCTCGACCATTATGAGATACTATTTTTGCCAAGCTCACTCTAAAGCCTAAAGTTAATAAAATTTTCTACTTAATAAGGATTCAGTCTAGCTAAACATGTCCCTCAGAAGTGTCCCAAATTGGAAGGAAGAGGCTAGGCACTTACCTAACACTGAGTGGTCACTGGAGGCAATCTGACCTCATATTAATCTTGGGCAAGTCTGATCATATATTAATCAGCTGAGGGCAAGTCCTCCAGAGTGACCCAGCTGATAGCTGTTGGCCACCAGCATCCTTGGCAGCTGGAAATATGAATGCTTCAGTCCTGGAGGGGATATTGGGAGGTGCACCATGACATCTGCCAAGTCCACTCCTTGTGCTGTCCGTATAAAAGAGGTTCTGAGAAAAGTTCCACCAGGATTTTGTCAGGCCTCTTCTCCTGATAGAAACTTGTAAGAGGAAGATCAGTGGCATAAACTCCAGCCCCTGCCACTGCAGTTGCTCATGAGGCTACAACCCATATTCATCAGTCCCCATATTCTAGAGTTCCTTCACCCACTGAACCTCTGCTAGTGAATATGGATTACCTGGTATCATGAGCCAGGCCCTCATCCCATTTCTGGCCCACCAGCAGGTGATCCAGCTTCAATACCCCATATTAGAGTTTCTTGGACTGCTCCTGGTACCAGCTGTTGCAGGTTGGTTTCCTGAGAAGTAGGCTCTGATATGGAGTGAAGCATACAGGGAAATTCTCTTGGAATTAACACCCGTGAGTGAGTAAAGGAAGCACGATTGGGCAAAGAGAGAAGTTGAACTGCAAAGCAGTTGCAACAAAGTCCTCAGCCAATCTTGCAGGAAGCTCTGGAGTTGGATAATCCTTCAAAATTCTCCCAAGTTGAGGGAAGAGGCTAAACCTTTACATCCCCACATCAGTTAGCCATTGGATGGAGCCTGGATCCAGGATGGGGATTAAGTCTCAGGACGGCAGTTTTCTTCATTTGAGAGCTGTTGACCAACAATGTATCCAGTACTTCAGTCCTGGAGGGGTGGCCTGGGCAGATCACCATGGCATCCATTACAAACATCAGTGACTTTGGTCTGAGATGCAATATTTCAGGAGAGTGAAATTTGCATTTGGAAATTTTGAGGTTTCCTTGGGAAAAGCAGACTTCTAGAAGGAGTTTTGGCTTACATACGTGAAAAAATGCTTCATTAGTACCACGTTTCATCAATTATAGTTATCAGTATATCAATGATTATAAGATAATTTCAATTTTATTACTACTTTATATACTACTAAAGAAACAAAAATAGCACCATTTAAACTATGAAAGGCAATGTGAAATGTAAGAAGCATCTCAATTTCAGAGTTGGAAAAAATGTGAATAGAACCCCCTATATCTTAGAATCATTGATATATGGTAAGTTTTGACATCCCTATGCTCTCCTCAAACACACACACACACACACACACACACACACACACACACACACACAGCATTTCCCATTGTTTTAATGAACATTGCCAGAATGGCAGTAAAGAAGGAGGGATGGGCTTACTGGCAACACCATCCTCTGTCAAGGTGCCCAGATAAAGCAGTAGTCACTGCACCTTGTACCCAGGTGTATGTGGGTGGTGGAGAACCCATCCCATTCACAGGAAGGAAAAGCATTCAGGCAAAATGTCCAAGCCACAAGGGACCCAGGCCCCCACCCAAGAACTCTGCTCAGCTCAAAGGCAGACATGCCTGTGCTCAGCAATTCTGCCTCTTCCATTCTTTAATCCTAGGATAACAAGGAGAAAAGGAGCCTTAACTCTTCCCCCTGCTCCACTCCCAGTTTCCTGTCACCTCTAATGTCATGAGGACCAGCACAGTAGAAAAGTAAAGAAGGTATTCAGGAGGGATGACATTCACCACTTAAAAGCAGGACACTGTTCATTGTCTCTCAGCCCTCTCACACCTCAGGCTCTGCCCTCCCCACTCCCACTCACTCTACAGCAAATAATTCTCTCTCTCTTCAGTCACCCAAACAGCTTTTGAAATGTTGCCTCCTGCATGTAACCTTTTATGATGTCCTGAAAGAGAAGCACTCTCCTTGGTCTCTTCCTTTCTAAACCCCCAGAGTCATCCTCACTCTTGTTTCCCACTTAAATACAATTACATCTTTGCTAAATCAATGTCTGGGATTGCAACATTTGTCTGGGATTTGGCTTTTGGCATGTCCTTCGCAGGCTGACACATGATCATGGTGTCCTTCTCCCACACTGTCAACCACACAGAGAAAGGACTTGACAGTGCAAAGCCTATCACAGCTAGAGAGGCTCTTACCAGCCATTGCTGCTGCTCATAGTGAAGAGTCCAGTACCTTAGCTGTACATTGAGTTCTCGAAATTGACCCAAAGAGGTCATTTCCAGCAGCCTGGTTGTCCTAGCAGCCGTGAACAGTGGGGTGACTTCTGTTCCAGGTTGCTCAGATTTTCTGAGATGCTGGGGAGAACTTGAAAACATCAACATTCATCATACACTAGAGGGAGCCATAGCCTTGAGTAACTGAGTCGACCCAGGATGCATTTGTCTCTAAGCCTCACCTTGCAGCCAAGAAAGGGAAGCTCCAAAAGTCTGTAAAGTCCCAGAGCTGGACTGGCCATTAAGACATCAGTTAGAGTGGATGCCTGCACTCTCAGATGAACGATTCCAAAATTTTCAAGGGATCAGGATCTATGCCACTGCCTGAGATTTTCAAAGGCAATACTGCAGTGATATTTTAAAAAACAATCCTTAGCAATAATAGTAACTACCTATTTGCACAGTATTTACTCTGTGCCAGGCACTGCTCTTAAGTACTTTATATGCATATTAAATCCTCCCAACAATCGTAAAAGTTATTTACAGTTTACATATGAGGAAACTGAGGCAGGGAGATTAAGAGATTTGCCCAAGATCACACAGCTACTAAAAGGAAGAGCCAGTATTCAAATCTAGGAGTCCCTCCTGGCGATCTAATGCACAGCATGGTAATTATAGTCAGCAATAGTGTACTATAAACATCAAAGTTGCTAAGATACTAGATCTTAATTCTTCTTACCACAAAAAATGACATAATAATTATGTGATATGAGTGTTAGCTAATGCTATGGTGGTGATCATATGGCAAATATATAAATGTATCAGATCAACGCTTTGTACATTTTATATGTCAATCCATCTCAATTTTTTAAAAAGAGGAAAAAAAAAAAAACCAAATCTAGGAGTCCAGGTTCAGAGTCTGCGGTTCTACCTCGCTTACATGTAAACAAAAGCATCACACATTCAGTTGCCACATTTCTTGTCCAAATTTCTCCCAACCCCCTGGTTAAGCAATCACCATGCTCAACACTGCTTACTATCTAAAAGTTCTTTCTTAGCACTCCGCTGAATCCAGTTCCCATTCTTTATGTGCACCCTAGACTTTCTGAGCGTACTCTGAAGTTTTACTGACGATGCCAACCTCAACAATGGCTCCTGACTGCCATAGTTCTAAACACAGCTGATAAAATCTCTCTTGAATTTCAACAAGCTGTTGGCTCACATTGCTTTAACTCTTGCTCCCAACAGTGGTGAAAAGACCTGGGTGAAAGTGACAAATTAGCTTCAATGACTTGACATTGCCCTTGAACTAATTAAAACTCTCAGCTTACTTACATGGAATATTAGAGAAAGAAGTAAGTTTTAAATGAACTAAACAACATAATGTCCTGGGGTTTTTTTTTTTTCTTTAGTAAAAATTAGCATATTTAAAGGTCTCCCTTCCTGTCTTATGTTGGTGGTGGAAATTTATTAAATGCACCCACAATTGAACTTGGGTTGAATTTAAATTTGATTTCCCTTCTGACTTCACCAGCAACTCACTGTGGGACCTCACCACAGAGTTTCCTCTTTCTGTGGAGAAAGAGAGCTTCTTCTAAGAGATCTTTTCAGGAAAAGGTGTGGGCAAATTAGATTTTGGTGAATTAAATTATATTCTCAATGTGTTTGGAGAGAATCTTCATTATAAGGAGAACTAGGGTTATAAAATGAAGAAGGCTTGTTTTATTCTTATTGATAAGTTCCGAATTAAACATACGAGATTGTCTGAAGGTATTTGGGCCAAGTAGGTTCTGCGTTAACACTAGCTCTAGAGAAAACCCAGTTATTTTGAGATTGGGGTATATTGACAAAGTATGAGGATTGCTATATCTAGGGAATGTGGTGGAGTCAGAATGCTTGGATTCCATTCTGACTCCAATTCAGGCTGTGAGAGCTTGGACAAGTTACTCAACCTCGCTGTGCCTCAGTTTCCTCATCTACAAAATGGGTGGAATAATAGTACCTACCTCATGAAAGTGGAGTGGTTATAAGAACCAAGTGAGTTAGCATATGTAAAGCACTTATAACAATACTGGTAATATGTATAAAGTAGATGACTAACAAGAAAAAAAGTCAAAAAAGAAAAGAAAATATATCCTCCCTCCCAAAACAAACAAACAAACACAACACTGACATTGAGTTTATGCTTAATAAATATATGTACTATTAGTCAACTTGCTTTTATAGTGACAGTCACTGCTGTCATTCCCAACAGTGCCTAATTGTCCTGGGTGGGTGGATGGGTGGGGCTATACTAACGCGGCTGCCCTCAGAAGGTACAAACAGCACCTGGAGTGGAAGGAAAGCAGCTTTCTCAGAATCCCTGTGCATAACATCATCACAGCCAGGTATCCAGCTGTGACTCTGAACTCAAGTGAGGGCTGGTACAGCAAAGCAAGAGAACGTTATTCAGTAACAAGAGCAGGTGTCAGCTGTTGCTTCTGTGTGGTGAGGCAGTTCCAGGGATGCTTGAAAAAGAAGACCTGCTGCGGTGAACCTGAACATGATCTGGCAGCCAGGTCTCCATCCTCCACAGCAGTTGCCAGTCATGCCTGTACATGAGCCCCCCAAACCTGTGTGGTCTAATTAGGTGGGCAGTGATATCTCTAGTTATGCTTAATGGGAACATTCCAAGTTTCCAAGGAATGACAGTCATCTGTCCTTGGAGAAGTCAGAATTGGAGCCTTACACGTCATCTCATCCCCTGTCTATAATGCTGGCTTGAACTAAGAGCTGGGGCTATAAACCGAGTTATAGAGTGCTGACTGGATGTTTCATGCTGCTCAAGAAATTGGCCACCAGATCTCAAGACGGTAGACAAAGAAGGTGTATTGTAAAGATGGCCTCCAACGATGGCCAGACACCTCTCTCAGGCTGATTAAGAGGGAGCCAAACCTGTTTGCTAACACAAACCAACAATACAAAACCCACCTACTCTTTTTAGTCTCTTTTAAAATCTGGGCCATTGCAGAAAGAGATTGATGGAGTCACTGAAGTCATGAGTCATAAGCTTGTGGGTTGTTTTCTCTACCCCAGACTATGCAAGACAGTCCAAAGAAAATCACTTGTTGAAATTGTGGGTACCTGTGGAAAGGCAAAGTGATGTATTATCCCCAAATTGGACATCTGCGTAAGGAACAGATTTGCTGATTTGCAGCTGAGCCTATCTGAGCGGAGGAAGCAAGCAACGAATATGAAATTAGGGTAGGTGATGATAGAACAGCCTGTGCTCCCACTGTTGGTCATAGCATGGATGCGTGAATTTCCCGTGAGCCACACAGACACTTAGACGGTTTGAGTAAGGTTTGAGGCATCTTGCTGTTACCCCAACTAAGAAGGCTGAGCTGCAGGTAAGGCAGATCCCGCAGCCAAATATTACAGGAGGTTCTTGGAAGATATCAAGTCAGATGTAACTGTCCCATGTTGGAGGGCTAAGGAGTGGGGAGCCCCCTCACCCATCCTCACCCCCGTGCAGGCCTGCCACACACAGGGGTCTTGGGGGCAGTCAGTGTGAGCCCGAGGAGAAGCAGCAGCCAAAAGAGGACCCTGACAGATGGCTGACAAGGGCAGATTGGGTGCAGAGGAAAGATTATCCAGAGGTTACTTTGATTTTAAGTTAATATTCCATTTATTTAAAAACCCAGTTCTTTCTGAAGCTTTCAAGTTCAGCCTACAGATCTTATTCTTCTATTTATAGCTCCAGCCATCATTAACGATTGCTTTTTAAGAAGCTGTAGTTAACATTTAGTGTCATTTACAAAATTAGTTCAACTTGTTCAAATAGTTTAAGTTGCACTTATACATTAAATTATTAAATATACTTAATTTCCCTTTGAAGTTCCCCAGGTGTCTGATTTAACAACAACAGCAGCAACAACAACAACAAAAAAAACACCTTTCCATGTGCTTGAATAACTCTTATCAATCTAATAAATTAAACTTATAAAAAGGTATAACAAGACTTCTTAAATGTTCTAATGCAAATAGATAAACGGTCAGATTTTTACTTAAAGGTACAAGCTCAAATTTATTACTCAATTAATCATTTTGAAATAGAATCACAAGATTGAGCTACTGCTTTAATACGTAAATTTTCTTAAACAATGCAAGTACCTAAAGTATAATTGTATACAGATTCCTTACAAAAATACTATACTATAGGTTTAATTCTCTTAAAATGTGTATACTAATTCTAAGTCCTAGGGCTAAAAATGTGCTTTCTCACTATTAAAATAATCCTTCCAACAACTATGAAGGATACCTTCCCAAAAGGTGAGATTGAAAGATCATCAGTTCAGGGAAAAGCGTACATAGGCCTCGGAGCCCACACCACCCAGGTCCCAGGTCACTCATGGAATTCTGAATCCTCCACCTACCTGCTCCTTCACTTCACTGGATTTGTATTTATGTGGCCCTTAAGATATTTACATGCATTCTTGCCTAGTTTTTTCTATCTCTTAGGCCACAAAATTCATATATCTGTAAGAGATCATCAAATGGGTTAATTAATTGATCTCCAATTGAATTCTGGCTATCTCTCTGGCTTGGTCTGTCCCTAAACTCACCGACTCCAAGGCCATTCCATGTTCAACCTCTAACAACCTAGGATGACCCTTGCCCTCTTCTTATTCCTGCCTCTCAGTTCTCAATCCCAATTAAGCCGGAACTAGGTTAGGAAGAGAGAATAAGGCTCTTTCCCTCTAGGTTCCTGGGGCCACAGGTCAAGCCTGAGCTGGAGAGAGGGGAGGAAAGGAGATGAGCATCTTAAATTGGACTGGCCCGGACTTTTTAGTAACTGAACATGATTTGAAAACTATGGGGTTTGCTTAAGAGGTCAATAAAGGGAAAGAAAGGGAGATTCAACAGAGTAGAATGGAAGACAGTGACCAGAAAAAAACTTGTTTGGTGTTTATATGTTGTTGAGTTCAAATTGCCCAATAAACATGTAACACTTGAGCAAGGCTAAATACAAAGATTTTTATTAAGCCTTCAGAGGTGTATGGCTGTAATTGTTTCTGACTCCTAGAATATACGGACACAATCTTCCACGTTGTCTTCTTTGAGTCCCAGTTGCTAATCCTGGAACAAAAAGAAAAATCCCCTTCAGCATCCTGCTATACTCTTCTCCTGAGTAATATTTTTCTCCATTACAAAGAATCACAGTAAAGTCTCTGTCCAGAATTGAATATTTCTTGTGTCATCTCCCGATCACTCTTGTCTCTTCATCGTGGTTTCATCCTCATGACCCTGTTTTCATGCCTGGGGTCCCCGATGAGTCCAGCATATTTCTCAACTGCTCAACAAAAATTCATGAAGTATCTCAGATATGAGTGCCTTGCCAGGGTCTCCAAGAAGATTCAAGCGCTCACCATGCCCTCCCCTTTCTAAGAGCTTTATTCTCCACTTTAAATTTATCTGTCTTTGGAGAGAGCATGTGCACTGATGAGAAAACTAGCCAGCCAGAATCTAGACAAACCATACAGGTTTGAAGGAGACTTCAATGATCTAGGCCCAGGCTCCAAGGCTAGAGTAGGCCGTCTCCAGGCTCTAGGCCCAAGTGAAGCCCCACCACCTCATCACAGCTGTGCATCCAAAATAAGGGTGAAACTCAGGTAGGGAACCAAAGTAAGGAGACCAGAAGAGGAAATTAAATCCTTTGGTTGTAGTGTATTAAGTCATTGCAGCACTCAAAGGCAGCCATTCATATCATCCAAGAAGCCCTGAATAAATGTTTCAGTAATGAGACTTGCAGAAAGGAGCTTGTCACCCTGTGATAGTCTTTCTGCAAAGAGTTTGATTTAAGGTTGGTATCAGAGCATGAACCATGTTAAAATACAATTACAAAAGAAGCAGGAATTTCATTAGTGAATTGCAAGGAATAGCTTGGAACTGAAGAGGCTGGTGAGGGCTGATAGGTTTTGGCAGGGAGAGAAAGGGGAGAAGAGGCGGTGAGGGAAGGGAGAAGCTGCTTGTCCCTCTAGTGCCACACTGGAAGGAAGATGGGGATGTTGACTTCAGGGAGGGGGAGGGATAAAATGACTTTCTGCTTTGAATTGGGGTTCATGACCCTCTCAAGGGATCTGGAGATTCTACCTGCTACGAGAATAACCATCAGAATAACTGCAACCCTCTGTCCCCCATCTCCCCACCACCTCCCATCCAACATACACACCCTACTTCTCTGTTAATAGGACCTTGATTGGCTGTAGAAAATGCCATTTCTGGGAAATCTGGTTAAAAGAGAATTGGAGGACTAGAGGCTGAAGACCCAATTCTATCACTCGCTATCAGTGTGACCATGTATGTACCAGTAACTTATTAGCAAGTCACTAAATCCCTTCTGAATCTGTTTCCTGTCTGTGACAAAGACACTCAGTAAACAATACAAGACTGATGATCACTTGGTTCCAAAGGGGTGGATTCAATCAGTGGTCTCAAAGGTGGGGGATGCATGCAGCCAGATGTGCAAGGTGCCTCAGAGGAGTGTGAGAAGAAAGTATTAGGATTTCTACTAACATGTACTTTTTATCTGAAAAAAGAAGAAAATTAAGCTTCATTCATCATGGTTTCATAGATTAACACAGTTAATTTCATAAAATTGCTTAGAAACTTATGTGTGGCTAACACACATAGTAAGCACTAGAAATGGATTTGCTGTAATTATATAATGTGCATGTGTTTGCCTGTGTGGTGAGCGCTCAAAATTATTTTAAATTATAGAGATATACAATGAAAATTTTTGACTCCACTGTCTACACAATGAGTGCTCTAGAATGATAAGGAAAAAGAAAGAGAGAGGGAAAGAAAAGCAAGAAAATGGGAAAAGGAGAGATCTCTGTTGGACGAGGGCATCCACAGATGGAGAGTGTTTGCTCCGGGTACTTCCTGTTACTCCTCTCTCCTCACTCACTGGCCAGAACCTCTCAGTTGTGATCTCAATAGGGCAGAAGCTAGCTGTGCATCATTCTTCCAGTATGAAAGTGACCTGGGAGTTTCTACTCCTTTTTATTTTTTTTTATTTTTTATTTTTATTTTTTGGCACATGGGCTTAGTTGCTCCGTGGCATGTGGGATCTTCCTGGAGCAGGGATCGAACCCATGTCCTCTGCATTGGCAGGCGGATTCTTGACCACTGCGCCACCTAGGAAGCCCCTACTCCTTTTTAAAATTTATTTTTTACTTTATTTTTTAATTTATTTTTCATTGAAGTATAGTCGATTTACAATGCCATGTTAGTTTCAGGTATACAGCACAGTGATTCAGTTAGATTCTTTTCCCTTATAGGTTATTATAAAATATTGCGTATAGCTTCCTGTGCTATACAGTAGGTCCTTTTTGATTATCTATTTTACATATAGTAGTGTGTATATGTTAATCCCGACCTCCTAATTAATCCCTACCCCGTTTTCCCCTTTGGTAACCATAAGTTGCCATAAGAGTCACTCCGTTATTCTCTTTCTATTTTGTAAATACCTTCACTTGTGTCTTCTTTTTTTAAGATTCCACATATAAGAAGTATCATATGATATTTGTCTTTATGTGACTTACGTCACTTAGTGTGATAATCTCTAGGTCCATCCATGTTGCTGCAAATGGCATTATTTCATTCTTTTTTTATGGCTGAGTAATATTCCATTGTGTGTGGAATATTACACACACACACACACACACACACACATACATGCACACCACATCTTCTTTATCCATTCATCTTATGATGGACTTTTAGGTTGCTGCCATGTCTTGGCTATTGTGAATAGTGCTGCAATGAACATCAGGGTGCATGTGTCTCTATTCCTTTTGAAAGCATAAGTGGCAGTTGCTTTCCTTTGGGAATAGAGGACATCTTCCAAGTCTCATTTCCTGCTCCCTTTCCTCAGGTGGTGGAGGTGGGGGCAGGGGGCGTTAAAGCATGGGTCTAATCAAATAAAGATAAGTATCTTTCAACAGGCATCTTTTTACTAGGTATCTGATGAAATCTCAAAATCAGACAGGACTTCAGGTGCTGACCAACATGCAGTTAGCTCACCAAAGCTCATCTCCCCAGATGATTACAATGAAAAACTGAGCACAGGAAACAGAACAAAACAAAACAAAGACAAAAACAAACGAACAAAAACCCAGCTACCTGAGGACTCTGAAAAATGCATGTTAGCATCTCCCCAAAATTCATTTTTAAAAAACATTTTAAAAACAACAAGTTAGCATCCATATTAGGTTGGGAAGTCAGAACTTGAAGAATAACCAGGAGAACTGTTTGGATGTTTGTCCTCTTTGTCTCTCAGCTTTGACCCGTGGGTGGTCTCAATTGTGGAACTGGGCAGCAAGGATAAACAGCAAAAACTGCAAAAGAAAATAACACATCAAAATGTGAGGGAATCACATAAAGCAGTGCTTCCAGGGAAGTTTAATACATTAAATAATTATATAGAAGGGAAGGAAAGTCTCAAATTATATAAGCTTTTACCTTAGGAAACCAGAAAAAAAGAACAAATTGAACCCAAAGCAAGCAAAATGAAGAAAATAATAAAGATAAAAACAGAAGTCAATGAAATTGAAATTAGTAAAACAATAGAAAGAACCAATGAAGCCAAACAATAGTTCTTTAAAAAGATCAATAAAGTTGATAAATTTCTAGCCACACTGATCAAGAGAAAAAGAAAACCCAAATTACCAATATCTGGAGCGAAAGAGGAGAAATCATTGCAGATCCCACATATCCTAAAATCATGATAAGAAGACTATGACAACTTTATATCCATAATTTTGAAACTTTAGATGAAATAAACCAATTCTTTGAAAGATGAAAACTACCAAGTCTCATTCAAAATACTAGATAATTTAAATAATCCTATCTCTATTAAAGAAACTGACTTTGTAGTTAAAACATTTCCAAAAAAGAAACTCCAGGCTCAGATGGCTAATTTGGTGAATTCTATCAAACATTTAGGGAAGACACTATACCAATTTTACATAATCTTTTCTAAAAATTTGGAGAAGTGGGAAACTTTCTAACTCATAAAGCCAGCATTATATTGATATCAAAACCAGAAAAAATTGTTATAAGAAACTACAGGCCAATGTACATACATAAAAAATCCTCAACAAAATATTAGCAAATTAGTTCCAGCAATGTATGAAAAGGAGAATCTATCATGACCAAGTGGAGTGTACCCCAGGAATGCAAACTGGTTCAACATTCAAAAAAATCAAGCAATGCAGTCCACCGTATTAAAAGACTAAGGAAGAAAAGCATGTGACTATGTCAATCGATGCAGAAAAAGTATCCGACAAAACTTATTACCCATTCATAATAAAAACTCTTAGTAACCCAGGAATGGAAGGGAACATCCTAAACTTGATAAATGGAATACACACACACACACACACACACACACACACACACACACAAACCCTACCACTAATATATAATGATGAAACACTAAGTGCTTTCTCTCTAAGATCAGGAACAAGGAAAATAATTCTGGCTCTGATGATCCCTACTCAACATTATATTCTAAGTCCTAGCCAGTGCAATATGGCAAGAAAAAGAAAGGCCCACAGATTGAAAAGGAATAAGTACAGCTGTCCCAATTTACAGATCACAGGGTTATATACATAGAAAACCCCAAGGGATATACAACAACACTCCTAGAACTAATGAATGTGTTCAACAAGATCACAGAATACAAGATCACCATACAAAAATCGATTGTGTTTTTATATACTGACAAAAAAAATGTGGAAACTAAAATAAACACACAACGCCACTTGCAATTGCTCCAAAGGAAATGAAACGCTCAGGTATAAACTGAACAAAATATGTACAGAATCTGTGTGCTAAACATTACAAAACACTCATGGAAAAAGAATCAAAGACCTAAATAAATGGAGAGATACACCTACTACCTCTTGCCTTTTGTCAGAGCTTTTTTTCTGCGTTTACCTCTCCACCTCCACTTGGGGTGCATTAGAGGTAAAGAGGGCACAAGGGGGAGACATCAGGAGCACCTAGCAATGCCATGATTTTATTTCCATCAGTGACAATTTACATTAGGTTCCACTGATCTCATTCTTCCAACCCTAAACCATTTGTGAGCTCACAAATGGTACTGATATTCATTTCTAGTTAATGTTTCCGGAACTCATTAATTCAACAAATACTTATTGGGCACCCACCAGGAAATGCACTCCATGCTGTGCGTACAGAAGAACAGACACAACACCTTTCACAGAAGATTCAGAGAAGAATTGTTTTAAAAGATCCAGTGCCTACTGGAAAAGATCTAATCTCATAACTTCTATAGCAATCAACAGCATAAATCTCAGCTTAGGAAGGTACAAATGAAAAAGAGTGTTTTCTAGAAAAATTAACCAAAATCTTAGTTTCCTTCTGAAGCTAATACATTTAGTGAAGACACACAAAAACGTGGCTGTTTCACAAATCTTTTTTTTTTTCTAAATTGACTAAGAGACCTGGGGGTTTGCTGTTCCTTCCTTAGCTTGTTTCCTGTTGGTGTTCCAGGGCCTGATGGGTCTGTCTCAAGTGTCGCCTGAGTACCCACACCAGGCCAGCTTAATAATATGCTGACTCATCATTCTTGACCAGCCAACCAAATGATACTGCAAGGACACTGAATGCAACCACCGTGGAGGTAAACTCTGAGCCAAGAGGCTAACCATTCCCAGTTCGAGATCTGCGGAATACGGAGCAAGGAGCGTCAATTAGATCTTGATTCAAAACCTCCCATCTCTTATCTCCTCTTTCACTGGGTCCAGTTCTATAAGCTCACTGGATCCTCAAATTTCTTAATAAGATGGAGATATAAAAGAAAAAAATCTTCTTTATGGGGATAATAGAAAACTAAATGAACTAAATGTCAGTCAAAGTTGCAAAGCATGTAATGTGTACTTGAGAAAACATTCAATTTCTCCTTCCCATCCTTCTGCTCTGCCATATGGACAAGTTACTCTGGGGCTCTTCTCCAAAGTCAGAGAGGTCCTAGCCTCCCCTGAAACAGGCCCAGGTATGTCTTACACATCCAAAACTTCTCTTCAATCAGACCAGTTTAGATGGAAACCTACAAATCTCATCTTAACCATTTCAATCCACCCTGTTCTTCAGCCCCAGCACCCTTCCCTCTCTAGGATCCTAATATCTTCAGCCACACATTCAGTATATGATGCCCTGGGCCAGCATGGGTACCACATGCATGCTGAGGCTCTTTACCCAGTCCTTAGATGGCTCCAGCCTCAGGGTGGGTACCACTTCCCAGGTTCATCAAACCATAGAGTCTTCAGTGAAATATTGGTATTTTGCCTAAAAGTTCAGTTAGTCTCCAGGTAGAGGGAAAGACTAGGCCATCAAGCTCTTAGACGTAGCCTCACGTGTGATATTGTATTAACTGCTCCTTGATATAAATAAGAAAGCCACAGGTCCCAAAGAATTATTTCCACCTTGTATCCCAGCCCTCATTGGGCTAATTACACCTTCTCTATGTTCCTATAGGCTTGCTCTGGGCATCTCAATCATTGCATTTAACTCTCTAGAGCCTGGGTCCATTCACCCATAGGCCAGTCTCACCCAACAAAATGTGAATCCTTCATGGCTGGGAAGATGTCTTGTTCATCTTTACATGCCCAGTAGCCAGCACAGTGCATGTCATGGGTGCCCAATAAATTTGTTGAATGAATGAATGAATTTAGTCCCCTAAATGAATGGAAAATTCCTCCTGTGAGCATACCATCTAAACATTGTACCTCCAAGCATGTAGGCCTAGCATTTCCCCATGGTGTCACAAATGGATGAGGCTGCCTGAATAATTCTACAGGATAAACTGGCTGCCTCCTGGGCTTTTCTCTTAAATGCAGGCTGCTATCAAGGCTGCTAATATTGTTTCTCTGGGTGTACCACAGAGGATGCCAGGCTTTATTAGTCTAAGGTGTTTGCCTCATGTAACAACTTGCTTCTTAATGAGCTTGTTTATCTCACCATCTTGGATGTTAATATTGTTGAGAGGGAAGCATGCTGATTGACTGTTACCAAGCAAAGATGAAAATCTCCAGGGAGAGCATCAAATACATTCTATGTGCTAACAATTAGTCAATAACTAAGCTCTATTTCAAAAGAAATGGAAAGAAAAGGAATAAAGGGAAAGGAATGACTTTAAGATGAGCAATAAAAGTTATTTGTATTTTCTTTTCTAAGCTTCTGGCAAGGTCCATGAACTAAATTGAGAATCTTAAACTCTGCCTTGCAGCTGGAGCCCAGGGACCTACTGGACTACTGGCTCACCTCTGAGCCCCATACTCTGCAGGAAAAAATATACTCTGAATATAAAGGCAAGGGTGAAGGTTGAACAGTCCATCCTTATCAACGTTTCCATCTGTAATTTGAGTTTTCGCTGTAGGAGTCTGCTTACTGAAATACGGCGCTTCCCTCAGAGAATGGCTTCTGTGAGGGTTATTCGCTGTTTGCTAACTGCCTCCCTCCCAGGTCCATTCTCCGCTCTGCTCTGCCCTGCTCTGTGACTCAGAGGCTGGCTCCCTCCCCCCTGGCTTCTGCTGGATTTGGCCACCAGTCAGCAGTAGGAGATCAGAGGGTGGGAAGTCCGAGTCCTCACCCGTCTCACCCTGCTGCTGTGTCCCGTCCCCTAGCAGGAACTGCATGCTTCTAGAACTACTGCTCCTCCCCGCTGGCTCTCACTGAACTCCAGTAACACAATCTCTTTCCCTTGCCCCTGAGTCCCTGGGGATGTAACAGCCTTCCACTGTGAGTAATCTCTGGGTGCCTCAATTTCTCTTGTCTGTGGCTTTAACCTTGCCACACCTCCTTAAATAGATAGTCCTTTCATTCAAATTTCTGACTTTGAGCCATCTGAGATGAATACCTATACACCCTACTGTCTCAAGTCAGAGAATGTGGTCCCTCATTACATGCTTTTTCACATCATGTTCCTCTATGGTGTTTTCACAGTTTGCAAAGTATTTTCAATTCCAACACATCTCAGGCCTACAAGGATTCTGTGAAGTAGGCAAGACAGATTGTTATCCCCATTTCTGATCCCCCATCAGATAAGAAAGCGGAGACTCAGAGGCTAAGTCACTTATCCTGTCACATAGGCCTCTCCCAAAGGGGGAAAACTTGTTGGAAAAATAACACATCAATCCACACTGAAACTAGAAAACTTAAGTCACTCTCTATCCTCTTTTCTCTCAAAATTCTTGAGAAGGTGAGAGGGGATGGGAACAAAGCACAAAAGGAGAGCTGGATCTTAAACAGAAGCAGGAGCATTGCCTCCATTTCAACAGGCCGGAAGGCAAGGTGTACGGCTGCAGATGCAGTGGTTTGAAAGACCTGGCTGGATGAGTAGTTGTTTTTTTCCAACTGTGTCTTTGAAGAAAGATCACCAGCTAGAGGATAGTGGCAGAGATTGAAGGGAAAGGAAGGAAGATGTAAAATTGTCATCTCAAAGAGTGGGAAGGTGACTTTCTACATTTACGAAAACATCGTTGGATTGTTTAGCTAGTGTATTCTTTCGAGATTTGTGGTCATAAGTTTAAAGAAGTCCAGTAAGCAGAGCTGTGTGTGTGTGTTTTGTCTTCCCTCTCCCTCCTCTCTCTCTCTCTCTCTGCATTGCTCAGCCTCTGCTGTGGGCATACAGTAAGTGGATGGTTGATTTTAACCAGGAAGAAAAACTGGTAGGACCGATGGTTGGTGATCTTAATGTGGTAGAAGGTAACGCTTGAGTAAATTAGCTGAAAGGATTGAACTTTGTGCTTGGAATCAAGATTTTGGATGACCTTGTTATTCCCAATGTCTTATTCTTGTTTTTAACCTTAGCATTCAGTGCAGGGCTTGGCATATAGCCAGCAGCACCAGAATGAAGTTTGCAAAAGTGGATGAACCGTCAGGCTCAGGAGAAACCAAGCCATGGAAGGGAAAGATATTTTGCCTCTGCTGTTCATTTATTTAATATGCACATTGCCAGTCAGCCTTTTCTCCTTGCTCTATGCTGTCTCCTCTTGCTCTCGCTCTCTCTCTCTCTCTCTCACACACACACACACACACACACGAGTGCTCTAGCAACAATCATCTACTTTCTGTTTCTCTGAATTTCTGACTTCTAGTGTCTTGTTTCAACCTACCCACCTGAGCCTAAAATGTCAGCACTCTGCCCTCTGTTTCCTGTAAATGGCCCCTATCATCTCCTCAGTGAAACTTTTCTGAGGTCCTTCAGCCAAAATAGCCCTGCTTTTCCTCACAGCCACAGGGTGTTCCATTGGAGCCACTGCTGTGGCACTTGCTTCGTTTTGCCTTCGTGACTGATGTTACTTGCCTTTGCCACTTGACCATGCTCCTGGCACAAAAGCAGAAACTCCACAAATCTTTGTTGAATAAATAAACGAATAACTGGAGTTTTCCAAAGAAAGGCACTATTAATGGTAAGTCAACAAATGATACGTCAACCAGGTTCTGGCTTAGGGTGAAGGAAACAATAGAAACAATGAATAGTGAGCTTTTCTTGAGCTCAGAGAACAAAGTAAATCCCTGTATGTATCAGCAGAGATGGAAATTGAAAGTACTGACCGGAAGATTGGACTATTAGGTTAGCATTTCCATGATGACAGAATAGAAGCCCTGGCACTCTGCTCCTCTGTGTTTCTCCAGATGCTTCTCGATTTCTAACCGCAACAAATCGACTGATGTTTGCTCAATATATTAAAATTAATAATAGCAACAGCAACTATACAAGCTAACATTTGTACAATGTTTAATTGTGCTTTTCACACTTGTCCCACTTATTTCCCACTTTCTGTGATATTCCATTTGTAAATACCCATGTTTCTTTGTAAAAACCCATTTCTGTAGGCAAACAAACTGAGGCACAAAGAGATTACGGTATTTGCCTAAGGATATATAGCTGGTAAGTAGCAAACAAAATCTCAGTTCCAAATCATTTGAATCCAAATCTCAGAAGCTTTTGGGTTTTTTTCATTATTATTATTTCTTAAAGAATCCCTGGGATGCCACAGGGGTGTGTCTTGCTCTGATTTTCATACCAAAGGATTGGGAGGTGGAGGCTCCAAGGAAATTGGTTGACACAAACCCAGAGAACCCAGGCCTCTTGTCCCTCAACCCAGAACATCTTCAGCCAAGGCACAGCACTCCTCTGGGTAGTGAGAACATGGAAAATCCTTCCAACTCTTCATTCTGGATCTTCTACTCCTCACTAGCAAGGGGACCCGTATCTTGAGTTCTAAGATAATCTATTAAAAATGGGCCCATTTGGGGAACCATCACTTCCATGAAGAAAGTGGCTCCCCCTCAAGGAAAATTGGTCACCAGAAAGAGATCCTTCGAAGAGAGTCATTCTGCAGTCACAGGGGAGAGGCTACCCCAGTTTCCTGAGTCTGGAAGGCCATTGGGGGTGAGAGCTTTAGCAATAGGCTAAACATGAGGCGGAAGCAAAGATATTTAAAAAGAAAAAAAGACGGAAGCAGAAGTAGATTTTTAAAAATCCTGCAGTTTTTTATTTTTTTTAAAGCGAATGTGATGAAGGGCTAGTGTGAAGATGAAAAAGAAAACAGATTTAAAAATTAATTTGCAGGAGACAGACACCTGCACAGAAAGAAATGAGAGTAGGAAGTTGGCTCAACATTTGTTTCAGCTCCCATGTCTATGAAAAGAGACGGGACTGTCTTTTCCTGCATAACTGAGGGATTATTTTCAGGAGCAGGCAAGATCACATGGTGATCTTGATGTACTAAGGCAGCCAACGATTGCCTTGAGGCCGGGAGTAGCCATCTGTGCCATGCGTGCCTGCCCAAGATTGACGTGACACTGTTTCTCAAACCAGGACCCAAGAGTATTCTCGAGAGTATAAGTGATGGCGAGAAGTTTTGTGTTTTGCATTTACATTTTGGTAGTAATCTACAAAATATTCATCTAAGCATTTTTTTAAAAACCATCTAAAGAAAACCTCATGACCTAGTCCTGCCCTTGATCTCTGTACCCACATGTAGGCTTGTATGTAATGGCTTTGCGAGAAGGTCCCCTCTCCTTATTCTGTTGACGCCTCTAACTCTGCTCCTTGGTCCTTTTCTCTTCTTCATTTATACTCCCTCATTTAGTGATCTCATCCAATCACATGGCTTTAAGTGTCATATGTAAGCTGACAACACCCAAATGTATACCTCTGGCCCAGACCTCTCGCCTGAACGTCAGCCCAACTGCCTGCTCAACACCTCCACTTGGATATCCCGTGGGGTGACTTTATGTCTTGGGCGAACTGGGAGAGTTCTGGATGACTCCTGTTGTTCCAGCACGACTATTAATAGTGTCTCCTTCCTCCTCCACACTCAAAAGTGTCCTGGTTTGCACAGTAATTATATGATCACCTTGCTAGCAGGCTTCCCAAACTTAACATGCCCAAACTGGACACTTGACCTGCACAAAATGACCCCATCCACTTGTCTTCCCTATTCCAGTTGAAGGCAGCTAAATCCACCCAGTTGTCAAGCCAAAGACTTAGCGCCTCTCTTTCCCTCACTCCACATTCAAACCAAAGGGAAAATCCCTTGGTTCTTCAAAGCACATATAGAGACTGACCATTTGCTCTATCTTGGCTGCTACAATCCTGGCCTAAACCACCATCATCTTTCTCACACTTCTTTGCAAAGATCTTCTAATCCAGCCCCTTTCCCCACAACCTAACCTCAACACAAAAGCCAGAGTGCTACAACTTAAAGGTAGGTCAAACTTGTTATGCCTTGACTCAGAGTTCTCCAATGAGATCCTATTTCTCCCAGAGCAAAAAACCAGAATCTTTACAATGGCCCATGTGGGCCCAGGAGATCTGGCCTCCCCTATTACCTCTCTGACTACTCTCTCCCATCACTCACTCCCATCTGGCACCACCAGCCTCTTTTCCAAGCACTTACAGCCTCAGGACTGGCTCTTCCTTCTCCCTGCAAATATTCTTCACCTCTTTCAAGCTTTTGCTCAAATTTAACCTTCTCAATGAGTCCTAATGGCACCATTCTCTTTAAACTGCAACACCCGCCCACATTCCCACCCTGATCCCCAATCCACCTACCTTGTTTATTTTTTCTCTTCATAGCACTTCTTAGCTTCTTACATATGATATACTTTACATACTTATTAATCTTCTTATTGATTGATGGTGTCTCCCATTACAATGTAAGCTCCACAAGAGCAAAGGTATTTCTTTCTGTTTTGTTCAGTGATGTAGTCTGAGCACCTAGAACACTCTCAGGAACATTGTAGGTGCTCAGTAAATAATTTTTAAATAATACTATTTTATTTGCCCTTAGCTAAGAAGAAAATAATTTAGGAGGATGTATTATAAAAACGATGTCTTCTTATCAAGTGAAAAGCATGTGATGTCACAGGGTAAATGTTTCACACTGGTTTGAATTTTAAAAAGTAGTGACAGAAATGAGTCATCATATGACAGATGGGAGCACAAGCATGATGAACTCAAAAGAATTACCCCTCAGCACGCAGTACCTTATTCACATTAAGAGGGTCAAATCATCAACCATCACATTAAAGTAATGTGCATTTGAATTATAGTGCATTTTAGTTTCATATAGATTTCATTTATAAATTTATTTCAGTTTTATTATTATATAGAAATTAAGAAGCATAATGTGTAGTTTCATATATACTCATTATTTAAAACAAACACAAAATAATAATTTGTTAGTCCTCTGGTTCCACAGAAGTATTTCTTCCTTTAAAAAAGGCCCATAAAATTTAGAAAAATACTGGGTCTAGACCATATTTGGACTTTTAGGTGTGCATATATCAGAGTGACCTCAACCTCTCATCTGTCCAGATGTGAGGCAAGTTTAACTCACTGGTAATTCTATCTTCCAGGTCAGCCAACCTCATTACCACTCTCCTCTCCCGCAGTTCAATGATTTGCCTCATTAGTCCCTCAAACATAATTAAGCGCCCACCCTCTGCCAGGCGGTGACCTAGGTGCTAGGCATGCAGACACAAAGGTGGCAGGGTGTCTGCTACTTTGAGCCATTTTAACACCATCGTCCCCACAATCTAATACCTTTTGTCTAAATAGCATTTGTAGTTCACAAAGTGCTCCAATGTATATTCGCCCTTTGAGGCAGGAATGTCAGTTGTAGGAACTGACACTCCCAGAGGTTAACTGACTTATTCAAGGTCACATGGCTAATGATGTCAGAAGCCAGAACTCAAGCCCCAATGTTTAACCCTTTATTTTCTCTCTCTTTTTTTAATTAATTAATTAATTTATTGGCTGCATTGGGTCTTTGTTGCTGTGCACGGGCTTTCTCTAGTTGCGGCGAGTGGGGGCTACACTTCGTTGAGGTGCAAGGGCTTCTTATTGCGGTGGCCTCTTTTGTTGTGGAGCATGGGCTCTAGGTGCGTGGGCTTCAGCAGTTGCGGCTCACGGGCTCAACAGTTGTGGCTCGAGGGCTCTAGATCACAGGCTCAGTAGTTATGGTGCACGGGTTTAGTTGCTCCGAGGCATGAGGGATCTTCCTGGACCAGGGATTGAACCCGTGTCCTCTACATTGGCAGGTGGATTCTTAACCACTGTGCCACCAGGAAAGTCCTAACCCTTTACTCTTTAAGTGATAGCTTCTGTCCTCTACAGCCACAGCATCTTTGTCTCTATTCCACTCCCTCTCCCACCTCCTTCATTTCCAGCAAGTTTTTCCCAGGATTTCTGATGCCTTCCTGCTTCTCCGGGGAAGGACCACAAAACAAGAGCAATGTTTCTTTAATTTGTGGGTGCCTTCCTTTCTCTCTGCACTGTGAGTCTGCAAGAGCAAGCCTAAAGTATACAGTACCGCATGCAGCCAGGGCCATTGGTATTAACGTGATTTCAAGTCCAGAGAATGCTTGGTGCGTCTGGGTCATGTAAATATACTCATGCTTCTGTGTTTGAGGAAAGTCACATTATGGATCCTGAAGGATAAGTACTGTGTTCCTTTCCTTTTAGTAGCATCACCTGGCAGATGGGGCCAAGACTGCATTCTTGCTGCCTGATCTGATCTGTAGCCCTATGCTCTGCTGTAGATGCCCATCGGCCATATGGAAACAGTGTCACATAGCACCCACAGGGCATCCCACCAGATCTGCTTCTTCCTGGATTTGGCTAATACCAGCCCTTGAACCCAGGAAAGCCTTCTGAGGGCCAGGGTACTGGTTTCACTTGGACTTAAAGTTTTCAGCATCTGCAGTTGTAGCAAGCACCTTTTCCCACCGTCAGCTAAAGCCTTGTCCTGTCTCTACAGCTCAGGCCATTCAAAATGTCTATGTGGATTGCTTCCCCTTTGTGTTTCTCTCCTATCAGTGCACCTGTTAAAAGCAGCTAAAAATCGACACTTCACACACATTGGTGTTGGATGGATTTTTTTTCCTGAATGATACTTTGCATCCAGGTAGCACTTCTCTCCCAGGGCTTTCTCAGAGAAATTGTCATCCTCACCCTCATTTACTAGATGAGAAAAGGGTTGAGCAGGGAAGCTATAGCTTTGTCTCATAATAATAAACTGAGAAGGGGTGGAATTTCCCAAGAATTATGGTGTAAGCAAAACAGAAGTAAGATCTCATGACAGAGGGCACAGCATAGGGGGCCATGTGCCACTAGGCTTACAAAAATTAATAAAAATGATATCCATTGGCCAGCATGTGGTAGATGCCCAACAAACATTTGAATGGTTGACAAAATGCCATCACACTATTTCACTTTGTCCTCATAACTGCTCTGTGTGGTAAAGTGGAACAGGTATAATTATTCCAAATTTATAGAGAAAGCACTGAGGGGTTGCAAAGCTCTCAACATTATACAGGTCAGAGCATAACAAAGGTTTCTAACTACAAAATCATGGCCCTTAGTATTTGGAATCAGTTTAGAATTCTGATTCCATCACTTACCAACTGTATCATCTGGGCAATAGTAATAATACTTTTTTGGAGTTTTGATGAAAAGTAGAGATAATTTCTTAAAGGATCTAGCATAATGCCTGGCTCAGACTAGAGGGC
This sequence comes from Hippopotamus amphibius kiboko, assembly GCF_030028045.1. NCBI lineage: Eukaryota > Metazoa > Chordata > Mammalia > Artiodactyla > Hippopotamidae > Hippopotamus > Hippopotamus amphibius. The sequence continues at coordinate 137,672,694 of NC_080188.1, read as the reverse complement.
TAATAAATGCCTTCTTTTACACTAAATAACCTCCAGATTTGATCCTTCTTATTAAGAAAATCTATTTGTAGGCAGCAGAAATGATGTGTACAGAGAGACGTAAATAAAAATGTATCAAACAGAATTCATAAATTATATCAGGGGAGGCTGGGAACAATGGGAAGGTAGGGAGGGAGATGCTGGTACGGCCAGACTTGGACCAAATGGGGCAACCTTGGACCATTCCCCTCCAGTGCTCCCTTCAAGTGACATCTATTTACTCTGCAGGTCCTTCTGCGATGCACAGACCTTTCAGTGGTTATATGGCACTGAGTTTTACATTAGTTCCTCTAACTCTTCCCAACTTTATCAACCTTACTCGACCCTTAACAGGTGAGCCTTCTTCCTTCTTCCCCATCTGGTCATCCACAAGGCTGACCCCACATCACAGGAGGCTGATGAAATTGGTGGTCCCAAGGTCCATCCTCCTGGGAAGGCATTCTGGAGTCATTCAGTATTCAGCAGGAGCTGTACTGGTGTTGGGACCATGGTATGGTGGCCATATAATGGAGATACGGTGGCCAGCCTTGAGGCGCTCACATTTTAGATGGCAAGAAAGATGAGTAAATCAAAATTCAAGGATAACTTCTTCCTGTAGATAATTGGAATCTATAAAGCTTTGTGAAAGAGACTGCTGGGAGCACTCTTACTAGCTACTGTTAATGAGTTCAGGTTCTGGTCTATATAGTTTATGAAAGATGTCTCATTTGATCCTGACAACAACCCTGGAGTTATTATTCCTATTTTTATTTATTTATTTATTTATTTATTTATTTATTTATTTATTTATTAATGGCCACACCATGCAGCATGTTGGATCTTAGTTCCCCAACCAGGGATCAAACCCGCACCCTCTGCATTGGGAACGTGGAGTCTTAAGCATTGGACTGCCAGGGAAGTCCCATTGTTCCTATTTTAGAGTTGAGGAAACTGAGATTTGAAGAGGCTAAATAGCATATCCAAGGTTTGGCTAGCAGCAAAACAGAGAGTTAAACCCAGATCTATCCCATATTGTCCTATTATGCTATTCCTGGAGGGGCGCAAAACGGCAGAGGGGAAAAGGTAGGTTGTTCTAGGCCCAAGCACACAGCTTGGGAGGAGGGACTCAGTAATCTTAATAATGGGCTCGGGACCTTTTTGTACATTTCCACCCATGTTTCTTTGTTCCGGTGTGTCCCCCACTCCTTCCTTCCTTGACACACAGAACCTCTGCTGCCTGACGCTTTCCCATCATATCTCCCAAGAACACAGGCTCTGGGGTCAGACAGCATGGCACAGATCTTAGCTTCACCACTTACTGAAGCAGCAAGTCAGTGAATACCCTTCACGCCTCCATTTCGTCAGCTGTCAAGTAAGAAACAAAATACTACCTTCCTCACAGAGTTACTGTGGAGATTCAATGATTTCTTAATGTAAAACACTTAACACAATACCTGAGAAGTGACAAATGCGCAAACATTGTGCACGCCATTGTAACTATTGTTATTATATTATTGCTATCTGCAGAAGCCCAGACCTTCAACCACACTCATCATTTCACTATTCCCTAAATACGCCTTGCTCTTTTCTATCCACAGGTCTTTTGCTTTGTGTTCCTTTCAGTTGAGCCGCCCTTCATTCCGTCTCATAGAGTTTTGTTTTATTCATCTGGATTTTTATTTGCTGTTATCATATGTCACAGTATCCTGCACACAATAAGTCCTCAACAACTGTCTGTTTAATCAATAATTAAATATATGTTAATAATACTACTAAATATATGGTACACTAGAGTTTATCCAAAACTCAATAACCATATAAAAATCAAAATTTCTTATAGTGTCATGTTAGCAGATTGACTGCGAGATGCCGAAGTACTTTTTGAATCAAAGAAAATTTAAATTATGCTCCATAGGGTAAGAACACGGTGTGTGATCTTATATTCTAACACTTTGAACATTAGTAATCAATTTATAAAATGTGTAGCTTTCATCCTCCTCTGCAAAAGAGAAAGCTAACTGTAATTGGTAGTGATCATATCACTTTCAATTTGAACTTATAATAACAATGACAACATTCACATGTGAACTTGAGCTTTTCCAAACAATCTCCCAGATATCACCTTTCATCCTTCCAAGGTTCTCAGCAGTGGGCACAAATGATTTCAGGGCAGAGCCCAGATGAGGGCAGAGTCAGCATCTTGGAGCATCATCCACAACAAGCTCTAAAAAACCAGAAGAATAAAGCTGAATGTCCTGACCCCATGCCCCTTCCCAGAATAGATGGTACCTGGCTAGGTCCCTCCCACCAAAGGAGACAGCATCTTCCAGTGGAAAGGAAAAGCATTCTTCTTGCCATTGACTTCTGCTCCCTTAGAAGTTTCTGATACAAATGTGAAAATTGGTGCCTGATGCCACCACAAGCCAAGCCACCCATTCCCAGGCCAGCCATTGGTATAATCTGGACCAGGTCCCACAATCTGCTGGAACTTTGGGGACTAATGCTTGATGCACGCTAAACTGCTGCTGACCAGGAAAGACTGACTGACTTCATCAACTCAACCAAAACAAGGTAGCATGCCACCCAAAGTTCCCTGGTGGAGAGCACGACAGAAGAAAACTGAAAAGGCAAGGAGGAGAGCAAGAGACGCTTTGCCTACATGAAGGCAAGGAGGGAAAAACATATTTTAAACATTTCTAGAACAAGATTTTCTTATTTTAAAATAAGACTTTCTCCTTAAATCCAGTAATTTAACACTATCCTTAGTATGTGCTGTTTATTAATGAAATGAGTCATAAGCAACAACAAGCTTTAATATAAAAATAGCTTAAAGGCTATGTTACATTCAGAGAAAGTTAAAAAAAAACCTACTTTGAACACAAAGAAAATTTATACTATTTTTATTTTAATAAAAGCAGTAGCTGATAATGAGAAGTTACCATGGGCCATTATTTGATGCATCTTAAATATATTAACTCTTTTACTTCTCACAGGAACAATGTGAGATACTTATCTTTATTTTATATCAGGAGGTTAATATGTCCAAAATCACACAACTAGAAAGTGATAGAAGTAAAATAAGAACTCAGGTAGTCAGGCCCCAGGGCTTCCTCCTACTCCCACTAAACACATGGTAAACAAATACTTAAATTTGATCAGTTTGATTAGGAATTTGGGATTAGGAGTTTGATTAGTAGTGTGCACACTACTATTATAAATATTATTTTATATAGACACACTACTATATATAAAATAGATAACCAACAAGGACCTACTGTATAGCACAGGGAACTATACTCAATATCTTGTAATAACCTGTAGCAGAAGAGAATTTAAATATATGTATATTAATTATATATATAATGAATCATTTTGCTATACACCCGAAACTAACACAACATTGTAAATTAACTATACTTCAATAAAAATAAAACAAACTTCATCAGTTTGAAAGGGCATCAAAGTTCTAGTGCATAGGCCTGGGTTCCTTGTTACTTAAGGCACTCACTCCCTTCCCACCACCCATGCTCTCATTGCATGGGATGTTCAGATGCTAAGCGAGGGCCAGCAAATCAAACCCAGGACTTGCACCACCTCCCTAACCACCCCAGGAGCCATGGGAAACAAATAGACAAAAGCCAAGTGACCCATAAGTCCTTGAGGGATAAATAACTTAACAAATTCTAACAGAATGCCACCACCAACTGGGGGCAGCAGAAACTAATCCCCTGGGAGAGGTAGAGCCACTTAGCAGTGTGTCCCTGACGGGAGCACAGGAATCTCTAAATGGAATTTGTGTAGCTATTGAGGAGCTCACCAAGCAAGGGCCAGGACAATGGGTGGGCAGGTACTGAGAGTTCTGCAGGAGCCCTGAGGCTGCCCCCTTAGGGAGGGTCAGCAAGGGGCTCACTTTTTGAATGTGTTTGTAGACCTTTCATCAGCATTGGGCTCAGAACTCTTCCCCTTTCCTTTCCCTCTTCCAGCAGCAGAGGACTCCATCTCCATTTGAGAAAAAGGTTTGTTATTATTCTCGGGATGTGAGAGGAAACCCACTGAAATGCCAAGTAAGGCTGATTACCTATCTTCTTAAAAAAATTTTATTGGAGTATAGTTGATTTACAATGTTGTGTTAGTTTCAGGTGTACAGCAAACTGAATCAGCTACACATATACATATATCCACTCTTTTTATCAATAGATTCTTTTCCCATACAGGCGATTATAGAGTATTGTGTAGAGTTGCTTGTGCTATACAGTAGGTCCTTATTAATTATTTACTTTATATATAGTAATGTGTATATGTCAATCCCAATCTCCCAACTTATCCCTCCCCCACTTACTCCCTGGTAACCATAAGTTTATTTTCTACATCTGTAACTCTTTTTCTGTTTTGTAGATAAGTTCATTTGTACCCCTTTTTTAGATACCACATGTAAGTGATATCATCATATGATATCTGTCATTCTCTGTCTGACTTATCATAATTTGAAAAGATACATGCACTCCAATGTTTATTGCGGCACTATTTACAATAGCCAGGACATGGAAGCAACCTAAGTGTCCATCAACAGAGGAATGGATAAAGAAAATGTGGTACATGTATACAATGGAATATTACTCAGCCGTAAAGAAGAACGAAATAATGCCATTTGCAGCACCGTGGATGCACCTAGAGACTGTCATGCTGAGTAATAATCCATCTTTAACCTGTTGGACTTAAGTTCCCCTGTGGCCTCAATGTGCAACAGAGATACAGTCTCCCTCGACAACATTCCCTTTCTTAGGCCGGCTCTAGAAGGCTGGAGAACACCGCCTGTCATCATCTCTGTTTCTGAGGCAGCTTTGAGAAACTCAGCATGCAGCATGGGGCTGGCATGTGGCCTTGGTCCTGCTCTGGAAGTTGACAGAGGAGGGACACGGCCACTCTGCAAGGGAGGCCCGTGCCTTGCCTCCCCTTGGCTGGAAAGTACCCACGGTGCATGTGGCAGCCAGGAAGGTACGATGCCCTTCCTCTTTGACATTTAACTCCTAGAAGCAAGAGTCAGCCCATGTCTTATTAAAGTTACCTTCAGGAAAAAGAAATCTTAAATCTATTGGAATTGCCACAATCTCACAATCTTTGGCCACATGTGTGTTTCTCTAAATACATGTATTTTTATCTGCATTTGTTACAAATTAAGCATTATGCTAAGCTCCAGGGCAGAGAAAAGGGAAAGCGGTGATGCTTACGTTCTAATGAAGAAGATGGGCAGGAGCACACATAACATAAGGGAGAAATGAACAGAAAAAGAAATGGAAATGGGGGTGTGTATAACTGGCCAAACTCAAAGTCAATCAAACATCCATGTTGAGGGGTGAAGAACACTGCTTAAAAAGAAACCGTACCCTCTCACTTCTCCAGGCTGAGAAAAGGTCCTGGGCAGGGAAAAGAAACTGGGAATTACATAGGAGCCATTCAATTCCTGGCTGGAGCCCAGGACTCAGGAGGGCCTGGCTGGGACAATCCTAACCCTCTTTGACTGGAGAGGGGAGCTCTGGGACCCAGTGAAGAATGCATTTCATTTCTGTTTCAGGTGCAGTGTCCCTCCTATGGCCGGAAGTAAGAGGGGAAGCTAATACGGTGTTTTCTATGTCTTCACTCCTGTCCCAGGAAGATGGAATTGGAAAGGGAACACAAGACTAGAGGTGTTTCCCTTGGGAAATGCCCCACAGGGTAGCCTTAGCAGAGAATAGGGTCTCAGAGAGCACTGGTCTGAATTCCAACTTGTAGGGCCTGTGCTCCATGAGATAACTGCTTTGCTTGTCCCATAAATGATGCCACTGACTTGCCTCCCACACTAGGGCAAATGCCTGTCTACTCCTCTGGGTGCATCTCTCAGAAGTCATGACAACCGGAAATGGGCTTAGGGGGACAGAGGAAGATGAGACCAGCCGCTTACTGCCAGCTCCAGAGGAGAGAAAGGGCGATGTATAGCACTGGACAACCTCTGTGCTCTCTGAGTACAAAGAATCTCTGGCAGCTTCTGATTGATCAGAGGTATCCCCAGAGATTCTAGCCATAGCTGGAACTCTCTGTGCCAAGAGGATTTTAGAATGTTCGATGGCGTGACCGTGTTTCATGCACTATGATTTCTGCTTGGTGTAAACCTGTTACAAAAGCACCTAAGAATATCATTCTGCTGAACATGGGGCGAGACTGCAAGGGACACTCAGCTAATATGCTGATACACACCAGCTCCCCGGCCTATAAAATGTGCTGCTGTTTCACTGCAGTTACTGCTCTAGGATTGATGTTGTGGGCAAAGGGAGTAGTATTCCCACTAGCAATTCCAAGCAGCTTGCAAGAAGAGAAACTTTTAAGAGGAAAACAAAAGTTGTCTGTAGCTGTTACAAAATGCTAGGGACAGTCTGTCCAGGTGGTAACCATCACTTCTAAATACTTAAGAACCCTTTTATCGGATTGGAGGAAGTCTTGGTGACTCAATGGGCTGGACCTGGGAAAGAAGAACGGGAGCATGAGTTTTTTCATTTACCTGTTTGTTTTTTCATTCAGTCAATAATTACTGAGTGTTAAGAACCATTATAGACATTGTGAACACAAAGAAAATAAGACCTGATCTTTTCTTTTAATATGAGCATCACTGTTTTGGGGGAGAAGATGGAGCAGCACATAAATAATTACAGTAACAAATTTAGAAGCTCACATGTATGTGGAGCTCTCCATACTTTATTTTGTTTGATATTTATAAGAAGTACACAAGGTAGGGAGGAAAATATTATTGTGCCGGAGCCCACCAAAAATCACTGGGAAAACACTTGTTGTGAATAAAGTTGGGTTGTTATTTGCTACAGCAAAGAAACTACATACCATGGGTACCTGTGGGGTGTCTCAAAAGGAAGGAGACAAGAAAGAGGTCCTTTTAGGGTTGTGGGAGCTTGAGTTAGCTGTCTTGTTAGGCTTGGCAGGAATCCACTAGAAAGTTGCTGGAACAGTCCCTGGCCTTGTATTTAGAACATGTGGGTCCGTTCAGAGTTGTTGTTAAATCAGTTTGCCTGTGGTCTTATCTTGGACTCTGGGACTGGAACAGAATGGTGTTGAAAGAGCTGAAGCTTGGCTAGTTTGTGATGAGCATCATGGTTTTGATTTAGTGCAGCTTATCTCTTTTGCCAAATATAGTGCACTTCATTTTGAAAAATTGTGGCTTCTTTTTCAATTCGCAGTACACTCCCACCATAGTGTAGCTACCAGTGGGATCCTTTTTCTCTTTATCAATTGTTATTAATATCATTTCAATTTTACAAGTGAAGTACTAAGAAACAGGATGCACCAAAATCCAAATCATTAGGAAGCTCTGCAGAGGCCCAGCCAAACTCAGGTCTCCTGAGTTTAAAAGGGGTCCATATAACTAGATTACCTTGACCTAAGAAATCTGTTCAAACTTGAACTTCTCTCTTGCTCTGAGCGTATTTACATGCCTTTCCTTCTTATCTCCCCACGTATATGAGTGGCGACTGGACATCATGACTGAGTGTGGTCCTTGGGAGTAAACCACCCAGCTGCAAAACCTGGATCCACCTTGAGTGGCCTGAGGCAGGATACCAACCTCTCTATACCCTGGCATTCCCTCAGCTTTAAAATGGGAATAATATTGGTATCTCCCTCATAGGGTTATCGTAAGAATTAAAAGCAGGTAAAATACCTAAAGTGCTTAGAGGAGTGTCTGACGTACAGAAAGTGCCTGATTAAACAATTATTATTATTATCCTGTCATCTCCCTTCAACACCTAGTCCAGGGCCCTGCAAACCAACAGCTGTGGGGTAGACCAGCACTCCTTAAATTTTAATGTGAGATCTGGAGGTCTTGTTAAAGTGCAGATTCTAATTCTGCAGGTCCGAGATGGGACCTGAGATTCTGTGAGATCCTGTGTTTCTGGGGAGCTCCTGGGTGATGCCTGCTGGGACCACATTTTCAACAGCAAGTAGTTCTCAGTGCATGGTTTCCTTTGCATCAGTGTTTCCTGAAAAATTACTGAGAGGCAAATTTTGGGACTGCTGGGATGGGACCAGCAGTCTATGTCTGAATAAGCCTTCCAGGAGATTCTGACCCTCACTAATATTGGAGAGCCACTGGCACAGAGGGGAGAGTAACTGACCAGAGCCAAGGTCTGGGATTGTATTCTGGATTTGCCAATTTAACAGTTGTGTGCCCTTATAAAAGTCACTTAATTTCTCTTAGCGTAGCACTGAAGCCCCTAAATGATTCAATTTTCTAAGCCCAGAATGTGACTGTGGAAAAACCCAAGACCAAAACTGGGCAGCGTTTCACCTCCTTGGACTCCCAAATCCACTGTTTCTCTACCGCTTCTGTAAAATAGGACAAATTACATGTGCTCTGCTCAGAAAGTTGTTGTGACTCTAATAAGATAATGTGGAAGCATTTGGAAACAAGCATATAATACATAATTAGCCAGAGCTTGAAATATATTTAATGAATAATTAGATGGAGACGTGAATTATTATGTATGCAACTACCATACCTTTGAAAAGCCCAGACTGTTTCTTTACAAAAAGTCATTTGTTATTAGGTATGCATCAGAGTTTGCTTATGAGCTATAGACTTTTTCCAACATGACCATTTAATGAAGAGCTATGGTATTTTATTTTAGCACCATTAACAGATCAATGAGGAAAACAACCACCCAGGTAAAATGGCCCATTCATTTCAGGGTGCAAGTACCTTTTAAATGACTAATTCCCTACCTTTTAAACTCTGTTACACAGCTGGGAATTTGCTGAGATACCCAAAGTTGACTGAGGCAGCCATTCTTACCTTAACATCTGGCCCTTCCAACCACACTGGATGTTTACGTGTGAGGCTTTTTATCTGGCTCTGTCAATACACTCACCAGCTGGTAGTGTCTATAATTAGGCAAACCTACTTATGAATATGACTCAGTCACTCCCACCTCAATCAAGAAATATTGAGAAGGATGATAGGAGTTTTATTTTCAAGTGTATGTTCAGCAAATCTAAAAAACTTTATTACTGAATGCCTAAGTTCAAGGTATAAGTGGTAGTTGCCAAAATTTTCTGTATACCTTACTGTTGCCATAAAACTACCTATACAAATCCAAGTTATGTGCCTCCCAGACAAATCGCATCTCTCACATTTGAGAATAATTTTCAAATATAGCCATCCCAGATAAACTTAACTAACCAACCCAAATCTACCGATCCCAGCAGAGGCAGAATATGGAGGTGGAGAGGACCTTGAATCAATCAACAGAAGACCTAGGTTCTCATCCCAAGTCTGCTACTAACCAGCTCCATGAGCTTCCCCCTGCCATTTGCCCTCTAAACCTCATTTCAATTTCCTGCAAAGTGTGAATTTTGAGATGTCCTTGCAAATCTTCCCCATTTCTAACATTCTCTTTGGTGCTCATATACACACCCCAGGTGACTCTAGCTATGCATTGTTCCTATGTGACTTTTCTGTGTACTTGCTCATCCTTTTTCCTTTTCCCATCACTTATACTAGATGTAAACATCTTTAAGGTAGATGGTACAGCCCATGCTGCTTTTGAAACATCCTCCCCAGGATGTAGCCTCAAGGAGCATTCAGTTTATATAGCTGGCACCTGGCAAATGGTCTTCTTCCATTTTTAACAAACTCAAGAAACCAACATTTGCTCCTACAAGCATTTCCTTTGCTCTGCTTTAGGGCTGATCCCACTAGTGTAATGGATCTGTGTTACTGAACCATCAGGAGGTGAGAAAGACTCTGAGAATCGTCGTGCACCATCTTCAGAGAAAAGCTACAATCCCACAGACAGACCTGTCCTTCAGTGGGAAAGAAAATAGGAGGGGAAGCTGTGCTGAGCCCCATCTCAGGAAAGGTGCTCACTCCTCATTGACAGAGCTGTCAATGATTGTTGGAGAAATCACTCACGACAAAACTAGTGCCCCTGGGACTTCCCTAGTGGCTCAGTGGTTAAGAATCTGCCTGCCATATACCCTGAAAAAACCATAATCCAAAACGAAACATGTACCACAATGTTCACTGCAGTACTATTTACAATAGCCAGGACATGGAAGCAACCTAAATGCCCATCAACAGATGAATGGATAAAGAAGATGTGGCACATATATACAATGGAATATTAGTCATAAAAAGGAATGAAACTGAGTTATTTGTGGTGAGGTAGATGGATCTAGAGTCTGTCATACAGAGCGAGGTAAGCCAGAAAGAGAAAAACAAACACCGTATGCTAACTTATATATATGGAATCTAAAAAAATGGTACTGATGAACCCAGTGACAGGGCAAAGATAAAACGCAGATGTAGAGAATGGACTTGAGGACACGGGATGGGGGGTGAAGGGAAAGCTGGGATGAAGTGAGAGAGTAGCATTGACATATACACTATCAAATGTAAAATAGATAGCTAGTGGGAAGCTGCTACATAACACAGGGAGATCAACTCGATGATGGGTGATGCCTTAAAGGGCTGAGATAGGGATGGTAGGAAGGAGCTGTGGGAGGGAGGAGGTATGGAGATATACGTATAAATACAGCTGATTCACTTTGTTGTACAGCAAAAACTGGCACACTAGTATAAAGCAATTTTATATTCCAATAAGGAGCTTTAAAAAAAAAGAAAAAAATATCAGATTGTACACTTGCAAGAAAACAAAACAAAACAAAACAAAACAAAAACAAAAACAAAACAAGAGAAAAAAGTCTAGTGCATGTGAAATCACAACATGTCTGTCTCAGAAGTTCTCAAGTAGCCTCCTTCCCCTTATGAGAAAACCAAAGCATTCAGATAAGAAGAGATATCCCTAATGTCATCTATCTGGTTAGGGACATGACACAGCAATTAGGATCTGTTCATCCCTCCCTTCCACACCCAGTACTCCAGGAGTTTGAGTTCCAAGCAGAGAGAGAAAAGGTGGAAATAGCAGGGACTACAGGCAAGGCCAGCTGTTTGAAGACCTTTAGTTCAAGTTACCTCGCTAGGAAGCTGGTGCATTGTGTTACATGGTTGGCAGCCTAGAAAATTATCAGACACAAAGGGTAAACTTTGTTGGGGACAAGTGGCCATGGAGAATGTTCAGAGAAAACCGCCCAAATATAATATGCTGCAGAAATATTATATACAATAGAATATTTTGACTCATTATGTGCACATACAGCAGAGAAATATTATAGCCTTAGGGGTCTAGAAACTCAACACGAGTCAGCAGCACGGCGATACTGTTTAATAAAGCAAGAATGGAATTCAGAAGCAGACAGAGGCATAGAACATTAAACTCAGCACATTTGAGGGCTCTTGCTCTCTTTTATTCTCTAATTGTATCTCGTGTCTAAGTCTTGTCTCCCCAAAGAGCTTAAAGGCTCCCAAAGGACTTGGTTCTTCTCTTGTTTCTTTTTACCTCTAGCAAGAAAATATAGGTTGAGAAAAAGAACTTAGAATCTTAGGAGAGTGCTGGTGGCGCTCTGGGATTCTATAATTCCAGAAGGAATTTGTTTAATAGACATGGACTTAGAAAAATGGAGCATGAAGCCAGAACTAAAAGAGTTGGCTTAATATAAGCCCACAAAAGAGATGACTGGAGGGACAGACAGGGACAGTGGTAACTGTCATTTATTGAGTGCCCGTTAAGACCCAGGCTTTGAACATCAATCGTATCTAATCCTTACAATGACTCTGCAGGGTAGGTTTTAGTAGCCCCATCTCATAGCTAAGGAAATTAAGAATTGAAAAATTTAAATGACCCTGCTTACAATCATAAAACTACTAAGTGACTGAGTTAGAATTAGAATGCAGGGCTGCCTGGCCTTGCATTCCAAGTCCTTTCTATAAGCCTATACGCCATCCAAAGGATGGAGAACATGTGTATCCTATCTCTGCTGGGACAGAGAAACATCACTCAACACGGCAAGAGGATCTTTGACCTTGTGGGAGTAATAGCTTTCTGACTAGGAGGGTGGTCATGGAGAGCCCAGTCTCACAACTGTGGAGGTTGAGATGAAAGCACGTGGGGACCAGTGCAGAAGGACCCACAGTGGCTGGTGCTCGGACAACTGTCTGAAGTCCTAGAGTCAGAGGAAGATGGAAAACCCAGCTGCTCTGGAGATGGTCCAGTTCCGTCTGTTTGTGTCCCTTCCGTGTCCCTTTGGCTGACTCATCCTGCTGTTCTCTGTGAAGGAGCTCAATCACTGTCCTTGTCATAACGAAATAAGAGATCTTGAAACAAGCTTCCTCACGATAAGTTGCAGAGAGAAATAAGCAAGAAAAGATTCCTGTGACAGTAAAAAGAGTGGATAGAAATAGAATAAAATGTTAAGTATTGGACATAGAGTTGTTTTTTACTTCCCCTTATATTTCTCTGAATTTTCTAGATTTTTCAAAATAAAACTTCTCTTCTTTCATAACTAGACAAAATATTACACACATTTAAAATAAAAATGGAAAAATAATACACATATTTAGAAATAAGGAAATTACCCACAGGAGAATTTTAGGAAAATATAGACAATGATTACTTCTGTTCAATTATAATTTTCTCTAGTGCTCTTCACTGGTGAATAATCTTTACGATTTAATCCCGTTCTTGAGATCAGAAACATCTTTCTCCCACACCATAAATTATAACCACAAACATAAAATTAAAATTTTAAAAATTTAAAAAGAAGTGATAGCCACAAATAAACATATAAAGAATTTTTTTTTAATGTCAACAAAGCTTACAAGCTGTAAGATTAACTAACACAGCAGTAGCCTTTGGAATACAGAAACAAGCAGTAAGCACACTGGTTGTCACAGAGATAACGTGTCAGACAAAAGTGTTTCCTCCCCCGAGGAATTTGAGCCAGGAGAGCTAGAACCCCAGAACACCCAGGAAAGCCATCCAGGATTCCATTTTACTATGGTCCTGGAAACTCCAGGGCAGAAATGTCCCACCCCTATACTATCAACACAAAGAAGAGAGTAACTCCCCAGCCAAGGAGAGATGCATTGACTGCCCAACAAGAGAGTTTCGACCTCCCTCGTCTCTCTCCATTTGCAACTGTGTGTGTCTGGTCTCAGGAAGATCTTTTCAAATAGAATCAACATCTCATTCAAACCAAAATGTCCTGGAAGATGTTTTAAAGAAATTTAATAGACGCCCCTCAGAACCAGCAGATCTGAGAGAAGGCTGCTGAAGCAACTCTGTAGTGGGTTCTCTGAGCTGGAGAGATAAGAGGTCATAAAATCACTGTTTAGAATTGTCACTGAACAGGGACTTAGAGTAGAAGTTCCCAAACACCGTGCTCATAGGAATCACTTGGAGATATTAAAATGCAGATTCTGATTCTGTAGATGGGACCTGAGGTTCTGTGTTTCTATCAAGCTTCCAGAAGGTGTTGATGCTGCTGACCTGAGGACCACATTTGGGATAGCCAGGCACTGGAGATCATCTAACCCTCCGATGACAAGTACGTTTCTTCTTGTGTGTCCATCTTGGATTAAGATCAATTGATTGTGGAACTGGAACCTGGTTTTAAAAAAGATTTTGATGTGAAGCAGCTTCAAGACTCAGAAGAAAAGTTGTATAATCAGTTAGTGATGTCTGGTATGAGGGAGAAAGAGCAACATTTCATTTTCCTTTAGTTATTTCTGTGTTCTCATTCCTAGAATAATTGACTCATTCTCCTGTAATAAACATGGTTTGACCGATATTTTCTGAAAGGCTAACTAGAGGTAGCTGTGGTATAATGAAAAGAGCACTTATTTTGGAGTCAAAGGTCCTAGCTATGACCTCAGTTTCCTATTCTGTAAAATGGGGATAATAAAACCTACCTGACAGGGTGTCAGGGAGATTCCGTTTAATTAGAGACAGTGTAAACTCCATGAAACTACACAAATAAAAGTACAATTTTATATTCTGTGATTGAGCAGTGATTCAGTGTGCCTGGCAGCACCAGGGTTGAAAAACCAAATATGGAAACTATGGTGTACAATATGGTTTTTACGGTCTAGTCCAAGAGACGGAGCATGTACAGATAGACCATAAGGATACTGTTATGCTAAAAGAATATAGTGTGAACTAGGTATTTAATTGCTAAAGTGATTCCAATAGCTAGTTGGAGTTGGGTGGAAATAATCCAGGGAGATTTGCAGGAAGTTAGTACTGAATTAGAACAGAAAAGAAATGAGGGCTTTGGATGGATGGAAAGGAGGAACAAATTGCTTAAGCAATCTAACTCTTTTTCTCATCTGTGCAATGAAGATTAAAATAAAACCTCACAGGGGTCTCGTGGGGATTAAATGAGATGATATTTTTACAAGCTTAGCACCATGCTTTACACACAGTAAGTACCCACTGCTTGATTTTTTAACCCTTACCGTATTTTTTATTTGAATGAGTAATATAAACTCATGATTCAAAAACTAAATCAATGTAATAAAGTATATGTTGACAAGTCTTGCTCTCATGTCTCTTCCCTTCCAGCAGATGCTCCCTTTCTCCATGGGTAACTACTGTTAGTAATTTGTGTTTCTTTATGCAGGTGTAAGCAAATGCAACTCTGTATTCTTATTCCACCTTTCTTACAGGAAATGTAATGTATGATATACAACATTCTGCACTTGAGTTTTTCACTTTCTTCTTTTCATATAAGTAATTAGATAACATTTTCTCTATCTTTTAAAACTGAATACTCTTCTTCTGTGTGGTTGTACTGTGGTTTATTTTTTATTGAGACATAATTGACACATAACATTAGTTTCAAGTACACAACATAGTGATTTGAAATTTGTATTTATAGCAAAATTGATCACCACTATAAGTTTAGTTAACACACATAGTTACAAATTTCTTTTTTTTGTGATGAGGTCTACTCTCTTAGTGGCATACCACAGTTTATTTATCCAGTCCCCTATTGATGGGCATATGGAGTTCTTCCTATAAATATGCTACAATGAATATCTTTTATACGCCCCGCCCTGCATGTGTGCATTTAACTCTATAGGTAAAATTCCCAGAAGTGGGTAAATGCACTTGTAATATTGATACATATTGGCAAATTTCCAGCCACGTAATCGGGGGTTTGTGCTGTCTGGTCCTCTCGTCAGCTTATGTCTTCACAACCTTGCCAACGGATCGTGCTGTCAAACTTTGGATGTTGATACCACCTTCACCACTTATTCTACGAAATTATTTTATTAATCAGGTCTATTTCTAAACTCTATAGTTTGCGTTATGGTTCATTTTCTCATTAGATATCCTTATTATCTATAGAGGGGCCAAAATATCTTCATTGCTCTTTGTTTTCAGAACTTTCCTGGCCACCCTTGCTTGTTTATTTTTCCATATGAACTTTAGAGTCAACTTGCCCAACTGCAGGGAAGGAGAGGGGGAGGTCTTCGTTATTGCTTTTATTTGAATTAAATTAATTGTATTAATTAAGCAGAACTGTCCTCTTTACAATGTTCAGTCTTCCCGGGCGAAGACATAGATACTTTTGCATTTGTTGAGTTCTACTTTTGTGTTGCTTGTGTCATTACTGAGCATATTTCACGCTGAGTAATTCACAAGTAAAAAGGCAGAAGGACAAAGATTAACAAATTATGATCGCAAAAAGTAAACAGATTCACCTGTCTGAAAGTGAAGGGGCTGTAACTCTGGATACTGGCAAAGTGGTAAGAGGCAGGATTAAGTCAGGAAGGAAAAAATGAGAGAAAAAAAATATTACTATATTACTATTTGGGTTTAATGCTTTATACTGATTATCTCATTGAATCATCATTTCACAGATCATAACAGTGCAATAATAACAATACCTGTCCCTTAGGATTATTTTATCCATGAGATAACACACGCAAAGCATTTAGCATAGTGTGAGCCTATCAACAAATGTTAGAGGTTATAATGCTGATGAGGATGACAAGGGAGGAGAAGATGAGGCTCTGATATACAAAATAATTTGCCAAAGTTCTTACAGATCAATAGTTCAAAACACAGGTCAGCCAGTTTCTAAAGCCCATGCTCTCTGTACTGTACCACTATGCTTCTGGGGGAGTTCATTTAATTCAGCTTAATAAGTGTTTATAAAGTATTTGCTCCAAACAACTTGAATATTATGTTCTGTCCCTGAAGTCACTCTGGGAAAGGCTCATCCATTTAAAATGAATAGAAGCAAATTCAACCTATCTTAAGTATAACACGTGTAAGAGAAGTATTTATCAGTTAAGTAACCAATTATGGAAAGGGTTACAATAAGAGTGGTCTTAGGGATCACTAGGCTCAGAGATTCTGATACTGCGAGGTTGATTTCTTTCTCCTATCTCCCTTTCTCCCCTCTTACCTTAGCTGTTGGCTCCATTTCCTGCCCCTTCTCTCATCTCTGCTTCCCTGTGCTTTAAGCTTTCAGGCTTGTTGTCCCAGAAGTCCAAGCTCACATCATTGCTCCAGGCTTACATCCTCACATCAGGCTCTTCAGCTCGGCTCCAGTTAGAAAACTCCCAGGAGTTTGGTTGACCAGGCTTGGGCCACATTCTCATGGCTCTGGCCAGAGGGCTGGGTGGTAGTTGGCAGCCCCCGCTAGAATCACGCGGTTGAAGGTGGGGAAGAGCAGTTGCCCGGTTGAGATATGGAGGAGTTCCCAAGAATGGTGGTTCTTTGGGCAGAAAGAACAACAAATGACAGTGACAAAAGTAAAATAAATAAGCAACAAGGATATATGGTACAGCACAGGGAAATATAGCCATGATCTTGTAATAACTTTAAATGGAGTATAATGCACAAAAATATTGAATCATTATGTTGTACACCTGCAACTAACATAATATTTTAAATCAACTATACATCAATTTTAAAAAGCAAATTATAGTATAGCTACTCAATTGGGCTGTTATGCAGCTCTTTCAAAGTATGTTTAAATTTTAATATGATCATGGGAAAGTCTTTCTGCCATGATAATAGATTAAGATATGCAGAATGGGGACTCCCCTGGTGGCACAGTGTTAAGAATCTGCCTGCCAATGCAGGGGACACTGGTTTGATCCCTGGCTCCGGGAAGATCCCACATGTTGTGGAGCAACTAAGCCCGTGTGCCACAACTACTGAAGCCTGTGCTCCAAAAGCCCATGTTCCACAACAAGAGAAGCCACCGCAATGAGAAGCCTGAGCACTGTAACGAAGAGTAGCCCTCACTTGCTGCAACTAGAGAAAGCCCGCTCACAGCAACAAAGACCCAATGAAGGTAAATAAATAAATAAATAAATAAATAAGAAATGCAGAATAGTCAACTGTAAGAACACAGCAAGAAACAAAAAACTTTTCATAAAGAAAAGACAGGAAAAAAATATACTACACCAAATGTGAACACTATCTTCAGGTTGTGCGACAGTTAGTGATTTTTCTTCTACCCATGTTCTCTGTTTTGCTATTCTTTTATGGTAGTAGTTTATATTTGGCCCCAAAACTTTTTTCTTTTTAAATTATTCATTTTATTTTTATCAAGATCATGCCCAAGTGTGTAAAAAGAGCAGTCCCTTACCTCCCACCACCAACACCCAATACCTGTCAGTCCCACTCTCCACATCTGTCCCTTTGAACTCTCCTGTTGTCTCTTCTAAATAGTATTTAAAAACAAATTTTTTAAAATTATTTACTTATTTATTTTATTGGCTGTATTGGATCATTTTTGCTGTGCGCGGGCTTTTTTTTTTCAGTTGCAGTGAGTGGGGGCTACTCTTCGTTGTGGTGCGTGGGCTCCTCATTGCCGTGGCTTTTCTTGTTGCAGAGCATGGGCTCTAGGCAAGTGGGCTTCAGTAGTTGCAGCATGTGGGCTCAACAGTTGTGACTCACGGGCTCTAAAGCGCAGGCTCAATAGTTGTGGCACAGGGACGTAGTTGCTCCGGGGCATGTGGGATCTTCCTGGAGCAGGGATCGAACTCTGCGTCCCCTGCATTGGCAGGTGGAGTCTCAACCACTGCGCCACCTAGGAAGCCCCTAAATAGTATTTTAATAATATGCTTATATTTCTATGTCTTGGTTTATCCAGCTTAGGCTGTATCTCTTCATTTCTTTTCCTAATAGTGGAAGGTTTAACCCTTTAAAGTCATTTAAACATATATATGAACACTTTTCTTCCATCTATTGTCCCTAGATAATTATGTTAAAATTATTACCTAAGTAGAGAGAGATTATATGATGATTATGATGTAAACACAGTTTACCATTTGGCCAAGCAGTGTCCCTCTTTCTTGCTTTCCTCACTTCTTCTGCTGAAATATCCTCAAGTAGCTTCTTAAAAGATGTTTGAGGATAAACATTTTAGAGTCTTTAATATCTAAAGACATCTTCTACCTTCATTGTTGATGAATAGTTTGACCAGATATAGAATTCTAGATTGAAAGCTGTTAAAGGGCTTCCCCCAGTGATATCCAAAATCTAGTACTCAATTCTCCTATTGAAAAATCCAGTGCTGTTCTTGACTTTAGGACCTATACTTTTCCTTTCTTTAGAAGCCTCTCTTTATCTGTAATGTTCTAAAATTTAAAAATTATATGCCTTTCCCCCCCCTTTAATTATGTTGGCACTTACTGGGCCCATTCAAATGGAAGATGCATGCCTTTCAGTTCTGAGAAGTTTCTGTATTTCTCAGATTTTTCTTCCATTTTTCTCTGCTGTCTCCTCTGGAAATCTTAGGGTAATAGGAAACATTTTGAGTCAATCCTACAAGTTTTTGTTTTTTTTCTTGCTATTTCCCTTTTCTTTTATGTTTTGTAATTCTTTCTGGGATATTTCTAAGGGCCCTCCTACTGACTTAATTTTTTATTATAATATTTTTAATTTCTAGAAGTTCTTACTGCTTTTCTGTTCTTTTATCATAGTATCCTGTATTTGATTTGTGATTACAGTATCTTTTCTTATGTTTATAAGGATACTCTGTGGTTTCATTTGTTGAAATTTTTCTGTTCCTGGGAGAACAATTTGTTTTCTCCAGGAAGGTTCTTTTTTCCCTGTTTTTTGTTCTTTGAGTTTTGTAGTTGTTGTTGTTTCCTGCTCTCTCTTTAATGTTTAAAGCTTTCCTCAAATATCTGATGATCCTTTATTTTATGTTCATGTTTAATTTGGGGATAGAGGTGACTGTCAGCTGTTGAACTTCTGAATAGGCTGAACAAGGAGAGAGGCAGCCTTTTCACCGGGGGCTTTCAAATGTCAGTATGTAGAAGTCTTTTCTCCAGAGATGAATTCTTCAATTTCCTGCCGAGGGACAGTGAGCAGGGGAGGGTAATTAGGCAGGTCTCAGCATGTTCTGGGGAAGAAGGGGAAGTGGTGCTGAGGAGCCCTTGTTTCAATACATAGACTTACTCTTCCCCTTTTTACCCCCCACCCCTCTCCTTAGGATCTCCCCCTCCCTGGGGGGAGGGGCAGATCAGAGAAGACACGTAGTCACTTGGCTGTACAGGGTCCGTAAGGGAATTGCGGGGGAGGTCTAACCTCCCTATAAAACACCTTTCAACCACTCATCCTCTCATTGGCACTCCAAAAGCTCAGCCTTTTACTATATTGAGTCTTTCTGGGGTATCTGTTAGGTGAGTGGGTCTCCTTTTCATCAGACTCCCTCTCTATAGGCACTTGAATATGACTTCTCCACTCTGCTTGGTCAGTGAGCTGTCTTCCATCTGCTTTGCATTTCTGAAAACTTGTTGATTTCTGTTCGTTTGTTCCTACTAGGTTAATTCCTTTAAAAATCATTTCACAACCACTTTGGTGGACTTTCTGGAGAGGATAAAAACGAATGCAGTCAACTCACCTGATTAATTTGAAGTCTCACTTCCTATCTTTGTTTTCAACTTTTTAGAATGAGCATACACTGTGTTTATAATGGAGAAAATGCACTTTAATTTTTGAGTGGATAATTAAAAGTCAAGAAGGAAAAGGAAAGACCAAAAGCTAGATGGAAAATGGAGAAAAGTGTTGATTTGAGGTTTACATTTTAAACGTTTACAAATGGCCCTTAAACATGACAAGATGCTCAATGCTATTTATAGCAGGAGCACTGCAATTAGAAGTATACCTAGATGCCAATTTTTCATCATTTTATCACTATAAACATCTCACCAGTGTGGGGACTTCCCTGGTGGCGCAGTGGTTAAGAATCCACCTACCAATGCAGGGGATGCGGTTTCCATCCCTGGCCTAGGAAGATCCCACATGCCACAGAGCAACTAAGCCCGTGCACCATAACTACTGAGCCTGAGATCTGGAGCCCTCAAGCCGCAACTATTGAGACTGTGAGCCACAGCTACTGAAGCCCACGCAACTAGAGCCCGTGATCCACAGCAAGAGAAGCCACCACAATAAGAAGCCCATGCACCTCAATGAAGAGTAGCCCACACTCGCCACAACTAGAGAAAGCCCACAAGCAGCAAGGAAGACCCAATGCAGCCAATAAATAAAAATAAGCAAATAAATAAATTTATTACAAAAAAGAATCTCACCAGTGTGTAAGAGAATGACAACAATTGACAAGGATGTGAATTCACCGGAACCCTCATACATTGCTGTGGGAATGTACAATGTTGCAGTTAATTTGTAAAACACTCTGGCAGTTTCTTAAAATATTAAACATAAATTTGCCATACAACCTAGCAATTCTACCCACAGGAGAAATAAAAATACGTATCTACACAAAGACATATATGAATGTGCATAACAGCATTATTCATGATAGCCCAAAGGGGGAACAAGTAAAAGGTCCATCAATTGGTGAGTGGATAAACCAATTGTGATATATCCATGCAATGGAATACTCTTCAAAAATAAAAAGGAGCAAAGTACTGGTAAATGCTGCAACATGGACTAACCTCAAAAATGTTATGCTGAGGGAAAGAATCTAGAAACAATAAACCACATATTATATGATTCCATTTATATGAAATTTTCAGAAAAGTGAAATCTGTGGAGACAAAAAGTAGATTAATATTTGCCTGAGGCTGGGAGCAGGAAGGGAAAGTGACTGCACATGGGCTTGCCGTTCCTTTTCAAGGTGATGGAAGTGTTTAAAATTAGATTGTGGAAAGAGTTGCACAACACTGAAAATGTACTTAAAAATCGTTGAATTGTGCATATAAAGCAAATGAATTTTATGGTATATAAAACAGACCTCAATAGTCAATTATATCTCAATAAAAGTTCTTTAAAAAATAAATAAATAAATTAGACCTCAATAAAGCTTTGGAAGGAAGGAAGGAAAGAAGGAGGTGGGGATGGGAGAAGGGAAGAAAAAAGCTCCTGGATTTGGTACAATGAAAAGTCAAGAATCCAACTACAGAAGTCATCACAGATCTAAAGTCTCTGGTTTGAGAGGAAACAAAGAATTAAATATAAAGAAAAAAAGTGTGAAATATGCAAATCCCAAGGTTTCAGAGAGGAGAAAGGCTTGAGTTTTTCTTGCTTGGATCCCCAGGGAATGGACCTTATTTAAAATAAAATATGAAACTTAGTCATGTTTCGCTAAATTATAGCAACACGGTAGAATATGCATAATTCAGATTAAACCAGTCCCAGTGTGAATCAGATAACAAACCACTGGAATTATTATGCTGGAAAATAAAAGAGATTAATGGTTCAAGAAGCATTCTTTGTATTCATTTTGAAAGAGATCACACACTAACTCCCAGGGAACTAAATGAAATTTTAGAGCTGATTATTGCAATCTATACACACGGAAGGTACCAAGTAATCAGAGATGATTTCTCTTTGCCCTTCCTCTTTTTGGGGAAAGGTTTTGAGGAAACTGATAAGCCAACTTTGCCTTGAAATATTACAACTGAAAAAATGCAGGGAGTCATTTGAAAATCTAAAGGAGAAAATCTTGAAAGAATAGACTGCAGAGAATCTGATACATTGTATAGCACAGTGATTACACTCTGATGCTTAACCTCTGCACAACCAGAAGAAATCATCCTGCCGGCAAGTTCCCACTGGTTTTATGGGTGGCCAACATAATGACAGATTTTCTCCAAGATCCTGCTTAGGGATGGTGTCACCTGTTCCATTAAAACTTGAACATTATTTTTTAACTTCCCTAATTCACCAAATGACACAGTCTTTAGTGTCTGATGACTGGGTTCTCATCTAGCTGTACTCCTTACTAACTTCATGACCTCAAGGAAGTTACTAACCTCCCAGTCTCTTCATCTGGAATACAGGTATGGAAACAACAGCACCTTCTCGTACGGGGAGTTACCAAGGTTAAATGAGATAATAGAGACGAATATGTAGACAAGCCCCTGGCACCTGGTAGGAATTCAATCATGTAGGATAGGATTTCTTCCAGGAGAAAAACATCAGCAGTGGCTATTATTTGGTATTCACTGTATGCGACAGGCATTCCGTTAAACACACATCATGTCATTTAATCTTCATGACAACTTGCTGAGGTAAGTTTTGATCCCCATTTTCAGATGAGAAAACTGAGGATCAGAGAAGTTAAATGATTCACCAAAGCTCACAGAGGGAGTATAGATATGGGATTTGAGCCCAGGTCCGTCTTATACCAAGTTCTAGCATACCTCTTAAAGATGAAATTTAAAATTAAATCATAGCACCTCTATCACCATACCTGACCTTGTAGGAGAATTTAATATGATAATGTAAGATATTTTGTGGAGGCCCTTTTATGACTAAAGCACCAGAAAATACAATGATGAACAGACATGGACACATGACCTTAATTTTGAGTATCTGAGAGGGTTGCAGGAAACAGACATGTAAACCTACCGTATTTGGATGAAGCAGAACAGAGACATGTGTTAAACAGAAGTACAAGAAAGGGCTGTGGATGCACAGAGGAGGAAGCAATTAATTCTGATAGAGTGATAAGGGGAGGCCCCTGGGAGAAGCTGCAAATGAGCTGTGCCTTGAAAGTTGCATGGATTTTTAGTTAGTGGAGGAAGTAATGAGCATCCTGGGCCTAACAAAGGTGAGAGGAGTGAATGCCCTCGCATATTTGGGGATCAAGCAGGTGATCAGTGAAAAAGATTGCCGAATACACAAACGGATATAATGGAAAATGAGGCTGGAAAAAGGGCAGCAGGTTGGGGTACATCATGAGGCCCCTGAATGCCTGTTTAAAAGATTGAACTTTATTAAGAAGTCAACAGGGAGCCATTGAAAGTTTTATGAAGACAACTCTAGCAGCTGCCTGGAAGATGGGATGCTAAAGCAGATTGATGGAGACTGGAGGCAGGGCAGGTGAAGGCAGGGGAGAAAGACTCCAAGAAAACAGTTCACCTCATTCTTCCAGGTAGCTCCATTCTGAACAGTCCCCCAAAACAAACATTTGTGTGCATTTGTAAAATCAACATTCTTCTCTTGACATCTCAAGGGAAAGATGCTAGGGATGGCAATGGAGACTAGGGCTGGCATCTCTGTCCCCGCTGTAGGAGCCTATAGGACAGTGAGGCTCACAATGTTTTGCAGAGTGCTGGTACTCCAGAGAGAAGGGCGAGTGGGGGCAGCTCTGAGAAACCTACCTTTCAACCAGAGCGGCAGCCTGTAACCGAACCTGAGGACTGGGGGGTCTTTTGTTTACCAGTGCGTCTTCAACATAACACAGTGTCTGGCACATAGTAGGTGCTTAATATTTCCTGAATCAGTGAATAGATGGGTGGAATTACCTTTGAGATTTTATTTGGAAACAAACATTCCACAGAGAGGAGAAGAAGGAGGAGGAAGAAGAAGAGTAGGAGCAGCGGGAGGAGGAGAAGGAGGAGGAGAAGGGGAGGAGGAAGAAGAAGAAGAGGAAGAAAGAGAAGCAAAGGAGAAAGAAGGAGAAGGTTTGTAATGTCTCTTCTGAGTGAAAATATTTGCCAACTTTCCAGCAATCCCATGACCATTTTTAACAAACCTGTGCAGAAGTCCTTTCTTATATCTGACCTAAATATTTTATTCAGTAGCATAAGCCCCTTTTCTTTCCCCTGCCCTTGGTACGATGAAAGAGAATTCATCACAATAACGATTTGCTTATTGGAGGCAAATTATAAACCTGTTTCTTGTTGTTGTTTTGTCTTTATCAAACACCACTCACCAAAGTATGCATTGTTTGCCATGGGCATGATAGTTTTCTCTGGGAGAAGATGCTGGGAGAGTTGCGGAGTAGGAGGTACCCATGAGACCAACCCAATTAAGAAATCAAGGCGAGGGTGGGGGGGACTCGAGGGGGGGAAGTCAAGGAAGGGAGGGAATACGGGGATATGTGTATAAAAACAGATGATTGAACCTGGTGTACCCCCCCCCCCCAAAAAAATAAATAAATAAATAAATAAAAAAGAAATCAAGGCAGTAGAGTGTATTGGAAAGAAACCCGCCTGGATGGCTGGCATGACCTGAGGCTCAGATGAACCCTTTTGTTAGCTGTCTGATCTTGAGTAACTTACCTAACTTTTCTAAACCTCTGTGTCCTCCACTATGAATGAAGAATATTAAATAATACCTACTTTATATGATTGTTTTGGAGAGTAAAGCCAAAGTATGTCAAATAGCTAACAGTGCATGGCACATTGAGGTACTTAATAAATGGTACCCATCATTTGAAGGGGCAATCACACAGTACGTCATAATGGTCATATCTCTGCCTATCAAAGTTAACTTAAAAAATGAGTAAAATTTTTCTTGAAAAATAACAAGTGATTTAAAAACAAGAATAATTGCCCTATGCACACACTTACACACACACACAAAGATTTATAAACTCAAAATTTAAAAGAAATCATAGCTGTCTTTCATTTTTAGAGACATGGATGGACCTAGAGACTGTCGTACAGAGTGAAGTGAGTCAGAAAGAGAAAAACAAATATGGTATATTAACACATATATGTGGACTATAGAAAAATGGTACAAATCAACTGGTTTGCAAGGCAAAAATAGAGACACAGATGTAGAGAACAAACATTTGGACACCAAGTGGGGAAAGCGGGGAGAGTTGGGGGGGGAATGAATTGGGAGATTGGGATACCAAATTGTACACTCTAAATATATGCAGTTTATTGTAAAAAATTAAAAATTAAAAAAAAATCATAGCTGTCTTAGAACACTTAAGAATCATTATTTGGCAGTATCCAAGGATACCTAGAATTTAGGGATGGAAAATGAAAAGGGAGACCTTAGAGCAGGGTTAATTCCTGATTTCAGCTTATGGAGGTACATTACAGCAATAGCCTTTGTACCCACACTTGATAGGAGGCCGCAAGAATGTTGAAGTCATGATATCATTCATTCATTCACTCATTCATTCATTCACTTGTTCAAGTGAGTGCTTCCCAATACCAGTCTGATAAACTGAGCTGCCCCTGAAGAGTGAGCGGCCTTCAGAAAGCAGAGGGGCTAACCACCAAGGGAGCTCTTCCAACTCAAACAAAGGAGAAAATATAGAAGATTAAGAACAATTGAAACCAGCCAACACGCTAGGTAAAATTGCTGAGCCCTGGCAGTACTCTGTTTCCTCCCTGTTCCCTGTGTGGCACTCCACTCCACAGCAAACGGAATTAGTGGCTCCATTCTTTATCCCCCACTGTACCCACTGCCAGTTTCAGTGCCCTCTCAACCAGACATAAGGCCAGCAGAAACTTTAAAAGCACTTGCAAGCTAAGGCTTCCCTGATCCCTAGCCAAGAGAAGAACCTGCTCAGACTGGTCCCAGTCAAGCCTGCTGGTCCCAGGAAAATGTTGCATGACAGAGCAAAGTCGGCTCCAGCAGATCCCCAGTGTGAGAGAGACCAGTGAAGATCGACATGGTCACCCAGCCAAGGGCAGCCTGCATCAGCCAATGTGCAGATCAGTGAGGATCCATGCCTGTTGTTCTAAGCTAAATTTGAGGGCAATGAGTAACATACCACATTTGTGGCAATAGCTAACATATACACATTCCCTTTTACTTAAGACAAATTCTGCTCTACAGAAAAAAAAAATCAGAAATGCATTGAAATTAAAGTTTAAAACACGTCTGCTAAAGCTTAAAAAATAACCCCACATGGGGGTTTCACATTTAAACTGAGAACAAAGACTTTAATTAAAGCAGTGACTTTCTTTTCATGCATGTGTGTGTATGTGTGTGGTCACGTGCACACACACATGTTTGGGAAGGATACTAGGAAGGAGTATTCAGCATAAAACCCTCTCCTCAAAGGGAATCTTACCGAGAATCTCAGTGGATAAAAATGATAAAAAGCCAGAAATTTGCTTGAAGATGAGATATTCTCCCCAGGTCCTTAAAAGCACATTCCCCAAACTTTGGAGCAATATCAGGATAGTTGTAAAGTATAATCCTAAGTGAGAAATTTATTTTATAGTTTAATACCAGAAGAATCATCAACTCTGATTGGACCATGAAGAATGAGGCTTAAGATAGTCTTTAGTTACAAAACAGAAATAAAGTTACAGATGTAGAAAACGAATTCACGGTTACCAAGGTGGCGAGGAGGGATACATTGGGAGATTGGGATTGACACATGCACACTTCTATATATAAAATAGATGACTCGTAAGAACTGTTGTACAGCACAAGGAACTCTACTCAATACTCTGCAATGGCCTATATGAGAAAAGAACCTAAAAAAGAGTGCATATATGTATATGTATAACCGATTCACTTTGCTGTACACCTGAAACTAACACAACATTGTAAATCAACTATACTCCAATAAAAGTTAATTTTAAAAAAAGATGGTCTTTAGATCTGAATCTGCTGGACATACCAGAAGGACACACAGAGCTTCTGGGTCTCAGGAGACTTTACATAGTCTAAATAGTGAAGGGTTATTAATTAAAAGAGAGCTGGCAAGTTCATATATAGTTATAAGGAGCAATTTCAGTATTCAATCCAATTTATTCTATAATTGATTAAGTGATTAAGCGAACAAATACAATTTCTTACAGTAAACATGTTTTGTAAGATTTTAACAAATTTCATGGGTAAAACTTGACAGTTGCTTTTCCTCTAATTCTTCTTCTTTCTCTTCATCTATTCTTGCCTTTCCCCAAAAATCAGTACTAATGCTCTGGATGCCACTAAGTGGAGCAGAGAAAGGTAGGTGTCCACGCTGAAGGGACATAAGGAATAGGCTTCAGTGGTCTAGAGTGGGGTGTCAAATCTCAAGTAGGGTGTTCCTGCATGGGTGTGGACCAACATGGGATGTGGAAGCCCAAGCAGTGCAAGAAAGGCATTCATGCATGAGGACAGCCTGGCATGAGGTATCAGAACCCAGAAAGAATGAAGAGAGTGTCCATGTGGGGGGGGGGCAGCCTGGCATGAAATGACAGAGTCTGACAGTTGTGACAAGGGCACCCATGCCTGGAGAAAGCTGGGTGCAGGTTGACAGGAGGTAGCCTTGTGTAAAAAGTAAGTGTTCAAAAACATTGAGAGAAGTGTCCAGACAGGGTCACATGGCTTGGGGAATCAGTGGCCAAGCAGGGTGAAGAGGCCATCAACACAGAGGGCAAGGGAATGGTCTAGGTGGGAGTCCAGAGTTTAAGTGGGTAAGGAAGTCAGCCCCAAAGAGAAGCAGGCTTCCATGAGGTGTTAGACACCAAACTGGGTGTGAATGGTGTCCACATGGTGGGGGGAGGGAAGGGACAGGGTAGCCAGCATGAAGTGTCAGAGCCCTGTCAGGTTAAGGACAGCATCCCAGAAGATGGGTGTCTGGTGTGGAGTGTCAGAACCCAAGAAGAATCAGGAGGGCATCTGTGCTGGGGGTGGGGGTGGGGGGGCGGAGCCTGGTGCTGGGAGTCAGCAAAGGCAAGATGAGGTCAGCATCCAAGTAGGGAGGTAGATTGACACGAGGTATCATAGCCCTGATAGTGTGAGGAGAGTGTCCAAGTAGGGGGAAATCTGGTACAGTGTTGCAGAATTCAAGTGGGGGGAAGAGGGCATCCATATGGGAAAGGGGGTGGCAACAGAGATGAAAAACTGATACGAGGGTGTTGGTGAAATAAGTAGGTATACTAAAGATCATGGGAGTCAGGCTTTCATGGTTGAAGAAGAGAGTTACAAATACTAGAAGGAGAAAAGATACAATGAACTCAGTGGTTTTGGATTGGAATTAAGAGTTATTCGTGCTAATCTGAAAAATGTATTATATAGAAATAGTTAAATAAATAAATATAAAAGTAAATGTGTGCATGAATGTATATATTAACATACAAATAATCCCCTAACTCTTTTCTCAGAAAGAGCCTGGGAATGGTGACAACCCAATTACAACAAACACACTTGGTACCCAGATCTTGACTTCTAAATACCACTGTCAACCAAAACAGAACCAGGGTCCCCTTGGAGAAACTGCTGATTCCAGATTTGGGACAGGAAAAGTGAAAGATAAAACTAAAACATATTACTGCACCAGAAAACAAGAAAGCACTCAAAAACACAGGAAACATGACAGAAGGATACAGAAGCATGCTTCAAGGAATTCTCACTGGTTAAATTGAAGACAATTTGAGCATAAAAATAAATAACGGTAATAATGGATCATAACTGACCAAATACCATAGACTTCCATGAGCACATACAGGTATAAATAAGTAGATACATTGAAAGTTTGATGAGAAATGGGATATTTCCACAGTGTCACAGTACATCCCTATAAAATATGTAAATTTTATGTAAATATGTAAAAAGGGAGAAAGAATAACACCTCAGTGGAGAAGTCTGGCAAACACTATCTTACTCAAATGATCAAAGTAACTCATTTATAATAGAACAAATAAAAACTGTGAGCCACCGGATGATAAGATGCAATCACTTCTGTGACATTCCTGCCAAAGATGCGTAACCTGAATCTCAGCATGAAGAATAGCCAAAACTAAACTGAGGGCCACTCAGCAAAATAACTGGCCTGTTCCTTCAATTTAAGAAACTGAAAGTCAAGAAAAGGTTAAAGAACTGTTCTAACAGAAGACTGAAAAACATGACAATCAAATGCAAATGTGTGATGCTGAACTGGATTCTTTCGCTGTAAACAACATTATTGAGCAAGTGGGGATCTGAGAGTTAGGTGGTACTATATTCATGTTCACTTCCTTATTTTGATGATTGAATTGAGGGTTTAGAAAATATGCTCATTTGTAGGAAATATTAGCATATTAGAAGGTGAAGGGGCAACAGATTAACAATTTCCTTTCAAACAGTTCAGGGGAGAAATATTCTTTATTCTCATTATAGTTGTGTTTCAAAATAGGAAATATTAAAGCATAACTTCATAGTTAAACATCATGGAGAATCTCCTGTGGCATATCACGAAAAGTTAGAGAGAGGTTATCATGATGATAACATGATTAAAACTGAGACATCTGCCCCACTGGCTTCTGGTAAGAGTCCCTTGGCCTTTTTGTTCACCGTGCTCCCCACACACCCAAGTATACGTATTCTCCAGTCTGCCCTTCTCTATATCACTAAGAAAGATAGTGATGGCACTTAAAATTCTTAAGTGCTCATGTCAACAAGATTATTTTTTTGCAAGTCTTCTCATTAAATACAAGTGTGAACTGTAGTTTCTTTTTCTTTTGATCAAAGAAAACCAAATTTCTTGAGGCTTGTAATTGTATCCCACAGGAACCCTTGAAAGGATCTACCCATGCCTGGTAGAAAGGTCTTAGGGCTGGATTGCACCCTCAGGAGTTTTCCCTGAGATTATCTAGAGTGAGCTGATGATTTGGGAAAGTCAATGTCACTCCTGAGACGATAATAGAGTTCAGCATCAAACCTGAGAGGGGAGGCAAAGATGGGTAAGGAGCAAGGCTGGCACCCTGGAGCCAAGAGAGAGGTATGACAGCATGAGACAAGGTTCAGGACACTAGTTTTGGGCTCTGCTCCCTTTTGGAAAATTTTAACTAGGCCTCCCCTTTTGTAGAGTTCAGCGTGAAAGGCAGACTGGGCTGAGCTGCACCTTCTCATATATTTAAATTTCTCCATTTTTGCTAAATCAAATGGGTATTGTTCACTCTTACTTGCCTTTTCAACAGTTTTATGATATTACCATGTTCTTCTTGAATTGTTTCCCTTGATTTTTACCTGACTACACTCTACAGGATGGACCGTTTACCTCTTTCTTTTGGAGCCATGCCTTCTCAGCATCCTTTGCAGGCTCCTTTCCCTTGCCCACGCATCACTCTCCCCAAAGTTTTAGTCTCGTCTCCTTTTCTCACTCCACCAGACTTTCTCCAGGCACATTCTTGATCCCTAAAGGATCTATAGCTGGGCTCCAGGTAATCTGTGTCTCTCTTGAATCTATGTGTATACACACACACACACACACACACACACACACACACACACAGACACATGTACAATTTTCTGATGAAAATAGTTTTCCTCATATTCTCTAATGGGTCCATGATCACACAATCACACAAAGTTAAGAACCCTGACATGTTCTATATTAGTGGTCCCCAACCTTTTTGGCACCAGGGACCGTTTTCATGGAAGACAATTTTTCCAAGGACTGGGGTTGGGGGTGGGGGTGGGGTGGGGATATTTTCGGGATGATTTATTGCATTACATTTATTGTGCACTTTATTTCTATTATTATTACATCAGTTCCACCTGAGATTATCAGGCATTAGATCCTGGGGGTTGCGGACCCCTGTTCTAGATATTCCACAATCTAGATCTTTGGGTCATACTAATCCCTGAGCTCCAGACTCATTTATCCAACAGACATGCCCAAAATGGGCCTCATCCTCTTCCTATCCAAGCCTCTCTTTGTTTCCCTTATGAAAAGGACCATCATCACCTCAGGTGTCCCAGGGAGAAATGTTAGCATCACCTTCGGTTCCCCTCTCCCTTTCACAACCTCATGTCCAATCAAGCACCAGGGCCCAATATTTCTCCCTTCGTAATCTCTCTTCCATTGGTCTGCTTCTCTCAGTCTTTTAGGTATGAAGTCATGTCCTTTAAAGCATTTGAGCCACTGCTCAGTCCCTGCCATCAGGTTTGTCCTCCCCCCCAACCACTCTCACACTACAACTAGAGTGACCTTTCTAAAATGCTAACGTGCTCATTTTTCTCCCCTTTTCTTAAAACTCTTCCAAGTAGTATCTTTTACATAAGATAAAGCCTAAACTTTATAAAAAGATGTCTAATTCACTAAATTATCTGTTCCCAACCAATATCCCATCTCCCACCCCTTCGTTACCCTCACCATTTTGCACACCACGGCCCAGTCATACTCAGCCATTTACAGGTCCCCAAAAGGCACCATCATGTTGGTAGATTCTGAAACTCAGCACATTCTAAGGTCCCAGATCCTCACCAGGGACTAACACGCTGCCTAGAACATTGATAGGCTGTGGTGGTTTAATATGGTGTGAACTTGTCTAAGTTGGAATGATGTTTCACAGAGTTCATCTCTGCATGGCTCCAGACAAGATTTGGGAGGCATAAGTAAAGCATCTGTCATTGTGCTCCAAAGGTTATGTGGATGGAAGTGATGAGGGATGCAGGGGTGAGGATGGAGCCCAGTTTGCCTTGCTCTTTCCACTCGCCACCCATCCAGCTCTTCATCCTAACTCCCATTCCTGCCAACCAACAGCAACCCAGGCCTACGATCAGGCTGTGAACTCCCAGATACAGCATGTACAAAGAGACAGCCTTGCAGAGACGCCAGCGCCCTTTCACGGTCCCAGTGCATTAGCTAGACACACCTAACGTCCACATTTTCCTGCAAGCTCTGACTTGTCCATTCACACTGGCGCTCCAGGAAGGCTAATTAAAAACCTTTTACTGAATTTTCAAATCTCCTTTTTAGACCTTTACTTCCCCAGGCTTTTCCACATTTGTGTTAAGGACTAACTCCCCTATAAGTTCCTTAGTCCCTAAAAATCAGAATGTGCCTGCTTCCCTGACAACTCCTTGGTTCTGTTGACTGGTTAGCTTGTGTACACCCTCAGTATGTCCCCTCTAAGGGAAGCGTCTCTCAGCCTAGAGCTGTGCGGGGCTCAATGAGGAGGAAGAGTGCAGAGACTCCTCATGGCTACCCATCACTGTGCTCACTCTGCAGCTCCACCCCAAGTGAGGAAAAACCTGGCTCTGCCTCTTGGTGATCTACACAGAGATAGGATGCCTGGGTGACCACCCAGGTTCCTTACACTCTCATGAAACTGCTCTGCAGGCAGCTGGTCATTCCCCACAAGCTTCCCACACCTCCACCCTAAAGCTGGGGAAAGAAAAGACAGGGGCTCTACTGAGGACCCTTTTTTCTGGTCTAAAACTGCCCTGGGGAGACATACTTCAGGTCCAGGTGGGCCCTCAAAATGCTGCTTCTGGGACTAATTGGTTAGCACCCAACATCCCTGGGGTTAAAATAAGCATCTGCCAGAAGCAGGAGATGGGTCCTGCCCCAAGCCCATGCTCCAGCCCTAGAGGCAAGCCTCATTCAAACACACTGCACAGGATGGGAAGGCTTCACACATTCCCACCTCAGAGGCCCAGCTCTTTGCCCCTTAATACCCCAGTGCCACTCCTACTGCGGGAGTAAGTAACTCCATCCATCTCTCCAGAAGCATCTCTTCTTGCTTGTGAAGGACCTTCATGGCAGTTTTCACAGATGGTGCCACTATACCACCATGATCTTGGAAGGCACTCTTGGAGACTGTGAGCGCCTTGAGGGCCGGGACCATGCCTGCAGCCTCCTAGTTTTCACCTCAGCTCTGGGGAAAGAGATAGATGAAGGATGCTGGAGAATAAGAACCAGAAGCCTAAAATAGAACAACGGAATACGGCTGCCAACTGGGATGCTGGAATAGGAATGGAAGGGGTAAAACAGCAGAGAACCCTCAAGCCATAAAGTGAGGTCTGGAAATGTTTCAGTGCGCCACTTCTTGTATTAAAGCAGATGCACTGTATGATTTGATGTCCAATGGTTATTATTGCAAATAAGTAATAGACTTTTGAAAGGAGCAAAGGTGTAGGCAGAAGGAGCAAAGAAAAGGAAGGAAAGTAGAGGCAGAGCGCAGCAAATGAGTTCTTGATTATGGGAAATATGGTCATCTCTTGTACACTTTACATCCCCATCTTAGGCCAGGGATGGAGGCACACCTTTCAACAAAATCCTTCTGGAACAATGTCCTGCCAAAGAGATGGCACTAACATGGACAGTTCAGGATGGGCGTGGCTAGTGTGAAGTGTGTCGGGGAAGATGTTGGGCCTTGCTGAGCCACATAGATCATCCAGCCTTGAGTACCTGCTGGGTGCCTGATGCTGTACTAGGTACCAAGGATGCAGGAGGCAAAAAGAAAGATCCCAGTTCTGCTTCACTCTCAGGATTTATTTTATCCCCCCAGGAACTCTGTTCAGAAGCAGAAGCATTTTACATACCCATTACAGAGAGTACACTCAGGCCTGGAGAAATTTATGACTTGACTAAAGCCAGTGAGAAAGTTAGTGGAGTTGGGACCACTCTGTATTTAGACCGAAGAACTTGACTTTGGTTTCATACGGATATAGATATAGATATAAGTATAGAAATAGCTATAGATACAGACCTGCTATCCTACCGCCACACCATCTTCAGCCTTGGGGAACATTTGAAGCATTTCATGCAGGGTTATCTCCTGCATTTCAGTGGCTTCTTTTTTTAATACAGTTTTTAAAGTTTACACTCCATTTATAGTCATTGCAAAATACTGACTCTATTCCTCGTGTTGTACAATACATCCTTGTAGCCTCCCTTATACCCAATACTTTGTACCTCCCAGTCTCCCATTTTGATATTACCACCCCCCACTGGTAACCACTAGTTTGTTCTCTGTATCTGTGAGTCTGCTTCTTTTTTGTTATATTCACTAGTTTGTTTCATTTTTTAGATTCCCCATACAAGTGACATCACACTTGTATTTGTCTTTCTCCATCTGACTTATTTCTCAGTGGCTCCTTTTAGGCTGAGCAGAGATGCCTGCACATCACAGATGGAAAGCCCCTCCTCCGTGACCACGTCTCCTGGGCATGCACTTTGTCAGTATGAGGTTGCCCTGCATGGCCCGGATGTGTCCCACTTTATGCTGTGCCAGGCCACACGATGCCAGCCAGGCCCTCTTGTTAGCTCCCTTGTCCCATCCCCACTTCTCAGGCAGAATAGCATGTGATGCCTGCACAGAAGTCAGTCTGCCTGCTCAGGGGGCCCTCTTCAGGTTTCAGAAGCACTTGTACAAACCACCCATAGCTCTCTGCCTTGTAATTCAAGGCTTACAGATCTCTGCCCTGGTGAACCATGAGCTCCTTGTGGATACACGTATGTGTGCTTTGCTTGCCCCTAGATCCCCAGTGTGGACCCATCATAAGACCGATAGCAGGTGCTCAGTAAAACACTGACAACCCTTGTGGGTGGGAGTGGAGTTCCTAAAGGCCCAGGAACTCATCCACCTGTCTGCCCCTCCCTTTCAGCATCAACCAACGGTCCCAGAGAACACTGAGTAACCAGTGACCTAGGAAGTAACTTCATACACCGTTTCCTGGGGGAAGTCTCACTTAGGAAATGGCCTTTTTTGCCAGGAAGGCTTTATCTCCTGGGGATTGTCCTCATTCGTTTTAATGCTGAGTGATGGCCCTGTCCTTGACATAGTATTTCCTGAGATCATCATTCTGCAAGAGAGAGAACGATGTTTCTCAATGGAAAAACAGTCTGGCAGAGCATTTAGTTTTAATCAGACGTGTACATGTATAAAATGATTATAAACTGCCCCTTGCATCATCTTTTCATGTATAAAATGGGCTAATTATTCCCTACCCCCAATCAGTGCACTGAGACCATGAATGCCATGTTACCATTTTAAAAGGGGTTGCCCCCCCCCCCAGGCTAGGCTTGATGGCTGTACACACATAAAACCCTGTGATTTTTCCATCATAGCACTTACCTCACTATGCTGCCTTCATTGGCTTAATGTTGGTCCCCTCTCTCCCCCAGCAACGAGCCCCTAAGGCCCTGGAATCCCAGAATCAGCTCACAATGTTTAGAGGCAGAGTGCTGTGATAAAAAAAAAATCATCAGTTTTGAAATCGGACTAATCTGAGCTCAAACCCTAACTCTGTCACTTTGGGTGCTATGAGTCTGGATCAATCCTTTCGACACTCAGTTTTCTCACCTGTAAGATGGGCTGCTTACTACATGCCCAGAGGAGGATAAGAGAGAAACTGCATGCAGTAAGTTCCTCGCTTATCCCATATCCTATTATGATAACTATCAATACTTCATTAATAAATAAGTTCTAAGAAAATAATTCAAAAGAAAAGTTAAATCCAAAGGTTCTCATTATAACATTTTCAGTAAAAGAGAAAAAATTTTAAAACGTAGCTGTCTGAAATGGTTTATTATAATACTGGCTCTTTTGACACAGAAGTTCTACCTTTAGGAACATATTCTACAAAAACTCACAGAAAATTCCTAGGGGTATATACACAAGAACATTGATTGCAGGATTTGTTGCAACAGAAAAACGTGGAGACAGCACTCTAAAATTCCATACAGCCATGTCTAAAAATGAGTATTTCACAAAATGGAAGAATATTCATGGTGCTTGTTGAGTGAGAAAAAAACAAAACAAAAAATTGTGGGACACTATGTATGATGTAAGCCCGTCTTTGAAAAGACAGAGAAAAGAAACAGAAAATCTTATATAGTGAACAGAAGGTTACTTATGAAACTTTAGAATGGAGGAAGTTAATTTTTAGTTTTGTATTTTTTATATTTTTTAAAAATATGTATGATTTTTATATTTTTAAATATGTAATTAAAAGTGAAAAAAATTAAGTTTTTGCAAAGGGGGCATGTGGACAAGTGAAAGTCATGACTTTGCAAGTAGGAGAGCCCAAAAAAGACAAAGTGTTTTCATCGAAGAGAAGAGCTTACAGCAGAGGCAGGTCCTCAAAGAGTGGCAGCCCCTCAGAGATAACCACAGACCAAGACCTGGCTCCCCACCTCGTAGGTCCAATAATGGAAACCACTAACATATTTTGAGTGCCCACCACATGCCAAGAACTGTGCTGAGTACATTTGAGCATCATTCTACTTCGTCGTCATGGCAACCCTGTAAGTGTGAGCTATGGTTATGTCTGTTTCACAGAGGAAATTGAGGCTCAGGTGTGAACTTGCCTAGGTTCAGAAAACTAATAAGCCATGAAATCATGGATAAAACCCAGATCACTCCAAATTTTGAGCCCAAGCTCTTAACCACTGAGCTCCAATGTCTTCATAATCAGGTCTTTCAGTTCACCCATGATGATTCCCTCATATAAATTAACTAAACCTCTAAGGGACAAATACATAAACCAAATGCTAGTGTAATTATTTACCACAGTCATGTCCGTGTTCAGAACACCTCCCTTCCCTGTATCAAGTTTTTTTGGGAAGCTGACTCACAGAGAATCAGCAACTAGGGGTTGGATAGTTTGGAACATATTTCAGGAAAAACATGACGAGCCACCCTGGAGAGCAGGGTGGCTAAGAGAGCCCTAGAGTCAGATGGGCCTGCCCTCAAAAGCTGTGTCTCCCACTTGCCAGCTAAGTGACTGGCTTAGAAAACTAGGAACTGGTGTTCTCAGCATAAAATGTAGTTGATAGCAGTCCTATGATGCAGGGATACGTTAAAGGTTAAATGTAAAACTCTATAAAAGCACTTTAGCATCTATTGGGCCTGACATATAACAGGTATTCAACAAACGCAATAGTATGGCTAATACATTTTATGTTTAAATATAAAATATAATATAATATAGTTTTAATATCTGTCACCACTCCCCTTACAGTGCTCCCCTAAGTGACCACATCACCTGTGTCTGTCAGGTACAGGCCCTCCATCTCATGGATAGAATTGGATGAACCCTTCTTGCTCACCTCTCTTTCCCATACAGACCACACTCCTCACTGAGACAGGTTACAGCACTATTGATTTGGTTCTACATCTCTGAGGAAACCTGCCCATCTCGTGAACATGGCCCAGTCACCTTGATTGCATTTAGGTGTTTGCCAAGTCTCCATCAGCAACACACTCACAGACCATCTCTTAGGGAGCTCCCTTCTGCCAAAGCAAGTTTCCTTTTAATTGATTTTAGCTAATTTTCACTTCTGAAGTGTGGCCTCTGCTAGCATTGTTAGCTTTGGGGTAATTAAATCAGGCTGGAACGGTGACTCAAAATTGACTAATTCAAGGGTTTTTTTTTCCCCCATCTCTATTCCTTCCACCCTTCAAGGAGTCCATAGATAGGAAATCAGCTGACTGTTCTTTCTCACCTGGCATAAATCTTACTCTCATGGATGACTAGGAGATTGCTTTACTCAGCATGAAACACTGTACTGGATGATTTACAGACAGAAAATGCTTCCAAGCGCTTGTCTGGTTTTCATCACAGATTTCCCAGGTGAACACTATTCTGGTCTTTGTCCTCTCTGTAGTTTCCAACTCACACAGCTAGACAGACAGAAATGGTTCACGATTCCTGTCCTATATGAAAGTGTGTGCAAGTGCCTGAAAATAAGCTTTAAGTGCTCTACGGAGGCAGTATATTATTCTCGAAAGAGTCCTATTACTCAGCAATCTGACAGTGGTGCTGATGAGCTACCCTGATAGGCTGGAGCAAAGGGATCATTCACTGAGTGTTGACAAAACTCTTAGACCTCCCAGCACCCAAAGGGATCACTAGCGAAAGACTCGGGGTTGGTGGGGTGGCAGTGGTTAGGCGCAGGGAGGGGTAATTGGGTGAAGCCTGGCTGTGGGATCCTGAATCTGTAGAGTGCAAAGTTAGAAGGGCCTTGGGCAGCATCTGGGCCGATAGGTCTCAGCATCAGACAGAGGTCTGCTTACACCGAAGTCACCAGAGAACAGGTTAAAAAGATAATTTCTTGGTCCCTCCTTCAGAGGATTTGAATCAGCAGGTCCAAATAGGTCTCTGGAAACTGTATTTTTAACATGCACCCTGCCTATTCCAATGTACAACCCAGTTTGGAAAATACATGCTACTCAAATCTAAACTTCTCGTGAGGCAAAGGAGACTGGCACCCCAGAAGTGATGGGTACGACTTGGACATAGTGACCCAGGGATTAAGGAGCAGTTGTCAGACCAAAATATTACTCATAACCAAGGCATTCGTGTAAATATTCCCCACATCACCAGAAAAGAATGTTCGTGTGATGGACAAATGGGGAAACAGTGACTCAGAGAAGCCAGCTATCCTCAATCCAAGCTCCTGCCACATTTCAAGGCTCACAAACACTAGAGACAGAGGAGCGAAATCAACTCTGTCAGTCTGCAGGGGCAGAAATCACTGCTGCCAATTTCCCTAACTGTCTTCCCATACTGAACTGCAGACTGTTTCTGTGCTCTTCAAACACCTCTAGGTCTTACTTGGTACAAACGAAGGAAAGCCTTTTTTTGTTGCCATGGCACCAACACAATAAGCCGTTTTCTAGTGGTAGATATTCTGAAATGACAGGCTCTGTTTTGAGAAATAAGAATGCTGAAGGGGTCAGTAAAAATCACCAACATTCATATACCACCGGATTGTTACAAATCAGCAGTGTCACTGTACCAGGAATTTATTCCTGAGACAGAGAACATCTGTTTTAACAATCTACCCCCAGCCTGGGTCCCAAGCGGATGCGATGACAGTTTTCTCTTCTGGCCATGCATCTAGCTAAGAGACCTCAGCCAGTCAATGACCACTTCTAGTTGCCTACTCAGGTTACCATAGGATGAAGGTTGATATGCTCTGAGTCAAGAGGAAATGCTGATCCAATGGAAAATAACCAAACATTGATGTCCTTCCTTTCTTTCCTTTTGCTTGGATGCATCTCCCCTACCTCGAAGAATGAAGACAAATTATCTTCAAGCCTGCCACTCCCGGAACAAGATGGACAATTGTACTTTGTACCACTTGTGGTCCAGTACTGGAGGCAGGCTAGTTCTTTAGCCACAATTTTGTTTATAGCCCTGTGCTCTACCTAAGCGTGCAACTTTCTGTACTGTGAACTCCTCAGGGTCATGGTTGATTACTCTCTACGTCTGCCACAGTGTCTGGTGCACACCAAGTACTCATCAATGTTTGTTAGGTGTTCAAAAGTTAAACTAATTAAAAAAAAGAAGCATGTGTGTGTGTGTTTTGGGTGATGTGGGCCCGGCTTAGCGAGATGATAGTGAGAATAGGAAGGAAGAGAAAGGAAGGAATAGAAAGGAATAGAAAGAAAGAGAAATCTTCAAGTTGTTTTCGAGGCATCTCCAAAAGTAGCTGTTGCCAAACTTTGGTTGGTATCATAAGCCCCAAAGATTTCATTTAAATAACAGAGTTCAGGTCCCCACACCTGAGTTTCTGATTCAGCTGGGCTGTGAAAAGACCCAGGAATCTTTCGAATTCAGATCCCCAGAGCATTCTGATGCATGCTAAAGAATCCAGTAGTAGATTAAAATGAAAGGGTGAAGAATGCCTAAACATTAGCAGCTCTACCTTTAAGTAATTTACAGAATGTGTTAGGAGTTAAAAGCAGTGCATGTTAAACAATTAGGCATGAAAAGAAACACAATAGAAAAGAGTACACAGCAAGAGGTGAAACAATCTGATTCAATGCCAAAATCCATGAGTCAAATAGAAAATGCCTTTGTGGTTCACAGATGTCATCAGGGAGGATTTCACGGAGGAATGAGACTTCAAATGAAAATGGGTCTTTAAGAGCTAGTAGAACTTTCCTGGCAGAGGTGGAGGGGGCATTTCAGGACAACATGCTTCTTATTTCTACCGTGTTTTGAAATGTCAGAGGGTTTACAGGCAATACTGTAACTTGATGAGGACCAGACTGGAGATGACAATCTTACATTTCTGCCACAGCCTGGGAATTCAGAGGTTCTGCTGTAGGGCTATGGATTTAGGCACCTGCTTCCTGACTTTCTGAACACTCACCATTCCCACAGTTTGCTCCCAGGCTGCCGTATTTCACATCAACCAACGTTTTTTGTAGATATTGGTGTAGATGTGGGTGTAGACATAGACATAGATGTAGATGATATAGATATGGAATAGATTTAGGTGATATAGATGTAGAATAGACGTAGATGATATAGATATAGAATACATGTAGATGGTATAGATATAGAATAAATGTAGATGATATAGAATAGATGTAGATGATATAGATGTAGAATAGATTTAGATGGTATAGATATAGAATAGATGTGGATGATATAGATTTCAATAGATGTAGATGATATAGAATAGATTAGATTATATACATGTAGAATAGATGTAGCTGGTATA
Organism: Hippopotamus amphibius kiboko; assembly: GCF_030028045.1. NCBI lineage: Eukaryota > Metazoa > Chordata > Mammalia > Artiodactyla > Hippopotamidae > Hippopotamus > Hippopotamus amphibius. The sequence goes on along the minus strand of NC_080188.1, from coordinate 137,632,383 downwards.
GATATAGAATAAATGTAGTTGCTATAGATATAGAATAGATGTAGATATTAAAGCAAAGAGAAGCAGACTCCATGTACTCTCCTTAGGTTCCTGACTCTGTCTTTTTAAGCAGATTCTTTTAAAATTAATGTCATGAAGGGAAGCAGGAGCATGAGAAGAATAGAAAAAACTTAGATGGCTTTATAAATAAAGCATCTGATATCAAGGGGTTAAACAACCATTTGTACTTAGGAAAATCGAAGGGAGCAAGGTAAAAATCTGCTATGTCAGTAAAAGCTTACAGAGGAAGATAAGTTTAAGAAAAAAAAACACAAAAACGATCAAGAGAACAATAAAGGCTTTTTTGTATACCTGCCCCAGCAGAGAAGACAAGAACAGTGCAGATGTAAGCCCACTGACAAACGGGCGGTGTATTAAATACACGATTAGTACAAAATGATCCACACGCTGAGCTTCACTCACAGAGAAAAAGACAGAGAAGCAGCAGTGGACAATTAAGAGCTACCGTGATAAGATCAGAAAGCCATGGGGGCAGCGGCTGCCAGAAGAGGGGAGGGCTTGGGCAGCTGGGATGCAGGCAAATTAGCAGGGCCCTGATTTCCAGAGAGCCCAGGGAATTGGTAATGAACCTGGACTGCCATAGCTGACTCATCAGCGGGAACAGTAGGGTGGGGTCCCCCGGGGCTGCAGAAAGCAAAAGCGAAACTCCAAATTTCTCAAGAGGCCTGAGAAATGAGTGGCCAGTGCCAAGAAATAGTAGCATCAAGCTATATCTATGTGAGTGCATAGTCCATAGAGAACATATGTAAATACATTCTATCTGCAAGTTAATGCTACTTAAAGCAAGGCTGATCTGTTTAAATAAATGCATAAAGAAATAAGTTGGTAGGATAAAGTATACCAGTCATATGGTTGCTATGTTTATATAATTGGACTAGAGTGATAACAAATTAGAACAAGTCCTTTATCAGAACTCGGGGGGTAGATTCCATTTCCTGTTATTATTTCCAGCGTTACTGAAAACAATTACCTCTAATTTATGATTGACCATGTACCAGGCACTAGTGCTAAAGCATTCTACACATAATAAACTCCTTTAACCCTCAGAACATCCTTATGGTGTAAGTTTATTTTCATTTTACGAGTAAGAAAACTGGAGCTCAAAGTGATTACATACATTGTCTAAATTCACATCACTAGTACGTGACAGAGGAAGGACAGCCCAGATCTGTGTGTCACTGAGCAAGCCTCAATCCTATCCCCAGCTCACAGTGGAACCCAGAATGGGTCCCTTCACTTCCTATAGCCTTGATTTTTTTTTTTCCATTTGTGCCATGTAATGGGGATGGGTATCACTAGAAGTCCTTCAATAGTATGTGGGCAGCATCTATGGTAGAAAGAATAAAGTCTTAGAATTTGGATAGAACTGAGTTTAGATCCCTCTAGCACCAGGATGCTGGATAACCCATCTGTGCCTCAGTTTCCTCATAGATAAAGAGGAAAAATTACACCTAACTCATAGAGCTGTTGTAGAATTCAATGAGATATCCCAGTAGGCACCCAGTAGCTTTAATATTCTATAATTTTAGTCTAAGATAAATCAACCTGACTGTAATTACATGAAAACTGAAAGATAAGACAGTAAATTACAAAAGGAAAATCTTTTTAAAATTAATGTAATAAGTTAAATTTATTGAAAAATCATTAGTTTCTGAATATGTTATATAGAGTGTGAGATGCTGGAACAATAAATTACTTTAAAGGGGGCATTCAGCCTTTGATATTCCACGATTTAGAAAGAAAAGTTATAAAAGTTTTATTCCCTTAAGTCACTCAAAATTGAATCCTGAATCTAATAGTAGATTCCAGAGCCTCTGAGGATAATGAGGAAATTATTTTCCAAAGAGAATCTGTTTTCAATGAAGTAAAACATCGCATTACCCAATCACTTCCAATAAAGGGAGTGCGTTCATGTGATAGAAATATTTGGGGAAATGTATGCTATTTTGCCCTAAGACAATGAACTTTGTATGTATATATACATATATATATATATATATATATATATACATATATATATATTTATTTAGCTGCAGCCAGCATTTCTCTTTGTAACTTCATCCCCATACCAATTTAAAATCCTTTATTAGCCATCATATACTTCAAGAGAACAGATGAAATCACAAATTGAATTTAAGTAGTTTCTTGATGTCCTTTATAATACTTGATTTGGTCAAAATCAGTCTTCCCCTTAATCAGTTACTGCAGAATCCTGGGAGGGAGACAAACAGGGACTGCCAGATGGCTGAATTGGAACAAAACTCGAACTTCATTCCCTTACCAAAAATGCAGAAATGAAGGAAATGTGATAGTAACCAAGACTAACACCTTCCACATCCTAATGATACAATGGTCTGAGAGAAGAATGATTTCCACGGATATTTACTGAGCACTGACTATGTAGATGTTTTCCTAAGATGTGGGATTAGCAGATGCAAGTATATATATAGAATGGATAAACAACAAGGTCCTACTGTAGAGCACGGGGAACTATATTCAATACCTGGTGATAAACCATAATGGGAAGAATATGAAAAAGAATGTACACATATGTATAACTGAGTCACTTTGCTGTACAGCAGTAATTAACACAACGTTGTAATTCATATACTTCAATAAAAAATAAATTAAAAAAAGAAAAAAGAATTCATAGTGCTCAAATGCATCATCACATTTGATGCTTGAAACAAACTTATGAGGTGAATGGTGACTGTTTCCCTCATTTTATAGCTGAGGAGATTGAAGCACAGAGAAGTAGATAGCTTCCTGGGAGTTTTTAACCCAGGCACTCTTGCCCTGGAGCCCAAGCTTTTAACCACTGTGTCAGGCTTGGGCCACCTCTGGAGTGGTCAGAGCTAGCTCCTGTCCTGGCTCAGCCATGAATACCATGGGTGTTCATTCTAAAGCCTCCCTCCAAAATTTTAATTACCATTTATGATATAATATTTTATTAACAGTAAAAGTGCTCACATCTGTGTACTCTGTTACTGCCCACAAAGCATTTAATATACATCCATTCCTTGGACACTTATGACATAGGTAGGTTAATTTCACATGAGAAAATAGGCTCAGAGGGATGAAATGACTTACCAATGTCACTCAGCTTTTCTGGCAATATAGAAAGGGTTAAATCTAAGACTTCTGACTTTTACTCCAGGGCTCCTTTTGCTACAGCAGCCTTCCCTGAGAAAAAAATCAAACCCGAGAATTTGCTGGTGGTTCTGTAACCAGGAACTTGCACGTTGCAGCACTTCCAGGGCAGCAAGATTGATATTCAACGAGCACTTATTTCCTACTGGGGACTATGTAAAGCATTTTATTGAATATTTTATTAACCTTTTTTAAGCCACCTTCTCAATCCTAGGATGTGAATCTAGTTAACACTAGTATTTTAAAAGTGAGGAAATTGAAGCTCAGAGTAAACAACTCATCCCAAGCTACGTGGCAATGAAGTGATCTGGAAACTACATGACCCAAGCTGGACCCGATACTTGAACACATGTCCATTTGATTGCAAAACCAATGTTCTTCAACACTAAGATATGGAGGTATCCTTCCAGAACCTACAGAACCATGTCCTGTTTCCAATATAGCCCTGACATGCTTTATTAGTTATCTGTTGATGTGTGACAATATCACCACACACTTAGGAGGTAAAACAACACACATTTATTTGACTCACAGTTCCTGTGGGTCAAAATCTAGATATTTATTGTCTGGATTCTCTGCAAGGCAGCATTTAAGGAGTCTTCTAGGGCTGTGGTCTCATCTTGAAGCTTGACTGGGGAAAGAGTCCCTTCCAAGTTCACATGGTGGTTGGCAGGATTTTGGTCCTTCAGGCTATAGACTGAGGGCCTCTGTTTCTTGACAGCTGTAGATTCAAGGCTGTTCCCAGTTCCTAGATGGTTTTTAGCCAGAGGCCATTCTCAGTTCCTTGACACATGGGCCTCCACCACATGACCTCTTGCTACATCAAACACAGCAAGTTCCTCCTGGAATGACAGTTTACAATCTTGTGTAATGTAATCTTGGAAATAACATCCTATCATCTTTGAAATATTCTGTTGGTAGGAAGCAAGTCACAGGTCCTTCCCACACTCAAAAAGGGAATTACACAAGCTGTGAGTACCAGAGGCAAGGATAATTGGAACCATCCCACAGTCTGACTAGCCAAACACATAAGTCTGAGAACACTTCTGATTTGATGACCCCCCCCCTTTCTTAAGAAATCTTCAAAGAGCAAATAAGAAAGATAATTTCTACTTCTTCCATAAAATTCTGTAACCCAAACCACAATACAGAGGAGAGTCTCCAGATTCTAGGACAGATTTCATAGGGGTGCTCAAAGGGGTGAGAGAAGATGCCCATGGCTTCAGAGTTTAGACAGAACTAGCAGAAAAGAGTCCTGAAAATATGGGCAGACCATTAGCGGCAAAACCACAGCATGGTGGTAGGATTTTCTGTAGTTTCTTTTTGGTACAAAGCCTTGAGAAATTGAGAAGGTAGGGCTAAATGAGGAATCACACAGACAAGCCACGTTTGCAAGAAGCAGTCTATCAGGATTGCAGGAGGAAAGAGAGTGGCTCTAAATTGGGAATCTTCTGCTGTGCCAAACTGGTTTGGCTGGGGAGAAAGGAATGCTAGAGGAAGGCACTCATGCAGACACAATCCCATCATAGGGAAGCTTCCTGTTGCCCTGGATCAAGTGCTAGCCCTCTAAGACACACATCTTCTGCAAATAACTGGTCCAGAAAAGATACAGCTCATTCAAAGATGACTGCTTAAATAAGTGCAAGACCATTTAGGTAATTATAAGGGAAAAAAGAGTAAAAAGAATAGGAAAAGAAAAAGCAGTTGAAAACACATGCACAAGAAAACTGTTGCAACAGAAATGATGGAAAATTTGACCAAATTAATAGCACACTTAAAAAAAATAATAATAAGGAAGTAATCACCTCCATAAAAACAAGTTTCTAGAGCAGAGATCAAAGAATTCAGAGAAGATATGTCAAGACAACAGAAGTAGATAAAATATGAGCCAGTGAAAAAGAAAAGTAAAAACTATCACAAGGGAAGAAAGATGGTGGTGAAGTAGAAAGACATGGAATGCATCCCTCTCCACAGATGCATCAGGAATACATCAAAAGATGCAGTAATTCCCACAGAGAACCAGCTGAACACCAGCAGACAACCTTGGACACCAGAAAGGACTGCAAAGATCCCAACATAACTGGGTAGGACAGAGGGAAAAAAAAAGGAGAAAGAGGAGAAGAAAGGAAAGGGACAGGTCCCACACCCTGGGGAGGGGGGATCTGAAACAGAGGGGAGATTGCTGATTTTGGGGAAATGTCCCTTATCTGACAGGGAAATCCCTTCTCCAACAGGGAACTTCCCTGGGTCAGAAGGGAGGCATTTGGGACTGTTCAAAGAGGATGAAGCAGCTGATCAGGGACAGATGGGAAAGAGTGAGAAACACACGGAGTGTCCGCACCATGGCTCAGCATGCCCAGACTGAGACATCAATTCACAGCTGAACAGGGGGTCTGGGAGCTGGAGTGTGGGAACTGGAGAACTGGTTCAGGGTGAGAAACATTGTTGGCAGTGGGGAGATGGACTGAGAGGACAGGTGGGAAGAAATCCATAGCAGAGAGTGCCTACCACGGAAAGCCGTGCAGCCATGACGGCAGCTCGATACTGCTGACTCACAAGCAGGGGGAGGAGCTGCGGGTGTAGCCTTTCTCTCGGTGCCTGTGACAGGCAAAGGAATGACCCCTCTGGGCCTGGCTAACACACTCAGGGATAACAAAGTCCCCTGGGCAGGGCTGGCTTAGAGTGCCTGCTGCCAAAAGCCAAAAGTCCTCAGAGTGGCACAGCTTTGAAGACATTCTATTTATACCTGAACTGCTGGCATTCCTCTGCAACAGGCACCACCCAAGCTGCCCGAGCTGCTGTGAGCCAGGCAGGGTGCCACTCCTCACTCACTACCAGGGGAAGGAGCCACTATTGTACCCTCTCTCTCCCCACACATTTGTACTTACAGACGAACAATAAAGGAAACTCTGCTGGTAGCAGAGTAACACAAAAGCCCAAGGCGGGTAGAAAGACACTTGCAGCTGAGACCCCAAAGAAACAGAAATATTATTATTAATTCTATTCATATGGTCCATTCTGGGATCAGTTCTAGCTTTTTTTTTTTAATTAATTATGATCTTAGACCTAAGGGATCTACACGTTTTATAACATTTTTTATTCTATTTTTATTCTATTTTTATTTTTAGCCTTTTTATGTATTTCTATTTCTACCTAAGTTTTTTGTAGTGCTGACTCTATCTCTTCTACCTTCTTTTCATCTCTATCTATTATACATTTCTATTTTTTTCTTTTTCTTTTCATATTTCCAGTCACACTACACTGTTCTGTTGCCCTGTCTTCTATCCTTTTTTACTTTCTTTTATCTTAATAAATTTATAATCAATATTATCACTCAGCTCTGTCACCTTGCTTTATTCTCCAGATGACATACTGCTTTGGTTTTTATTATTATGTTTGGTCTTTATCTTAGTTCTGATTATAATTGTCTGATTTTAATTTGGGAATCTTCAGTCTGTCTGATTGTGCTCTTGCTCTTTATTATATTTGATCCTAGCTTTCAAAATTTCCCTGGATATGTGTTTGTGTGTTTGTGGTGTTTTTTTTGACTTTTTGTTTTTTTTTTTTTTTTTTTGGTTTTGAATTTCTGTTGGTTTTCTCTTTGATTGTCTGATTGCATACTGGGGTTCTTCAGTAAGGTATTCCTAGTGCCTTATGTTCTATTGGATTCATTATTTGTGTGTCTTATACATGTATGTGTTTCCTTGATTTAGTGTTTGTTTGACACAACACTCTGCCAATTAGTCTGGGGCTTAGACAGGCTTCTTTAAACCTCTTTATTGCCAGGACAAGCAACCTCTGAAGTCTGGACTACTCCATCAGAAGTCAAGTAGGAAGCTCTGGGGAGGGAGCACTGAATCCAGGATGCTAGACTACTAAGGAGTCCTCAGACACAGGGAAGATTAACTGCAGAGAACTCTCACAGAGCCCTGTAGCAGAGTCTAAGACGTGACTTCGTCTGACTGTCTGAAACTGCCAATTCTGGGCACCTCACACCAAACTACAAACAAGACAGGAACACAAACCCAACCATCAGCACACACACTACCTAAAGCCATATTAACCTCACAGATATCTGAAAACACACCACCTGACACGACCCTGCTCATCAGAGAGAAAAGACAAAGAGCCACACACCGGAAAGCAGACACCAGACCCCCCCCCACCAGGAAGCCTACTCAAGACACTAGACAAACCCCACCACAGGGGGCAGAGGGCAGAAACAAGAGGAATTACTATTAGGCAGCATTGGGAAAGGACACAGCAAATCCTATAAGTTAGACAAAATGAGAAAACAAAGAAACACCATGCAGGCAAAGGAGCAAGAAAAAAATCCACAAGACCAAATAAATGAAGAGGAAATTGGAAAATTACCTAAAAAAGAATATAGAGTATTGATAGTAAAGGTGACCCAAAATCTCAACAACAAAATAGAGAAAATACAAGAAACAGTTAATAGGGACTCAGAAGAACTAAAGAGCAAACAAATAGTAATGGACAAGAAAATAACTGAAATTAAAAACACTCTAGATGGTATAAACAGCAGAATAACTGAGGCAGAAGAACAAATAAGTGAGTTGGAAGATAGAATGGAGGAAATAACTGCCACAGAGCAGGAAAAAGAAAAAAGAATAAAAAGAATGGAAGACAGTCTCAGAGACCTTGGTGACAACATTAAGCACATGAACTTCTGAATCATAGGCATCCCAGAAGAAGAAGAAAAGAAGAAAGGGTCTGAGAAAATATTTGAAGAGGTTATAGTGGAAAACTTCCCCAACATGGGAAAGGAAATAATTAACCAAGTCCAAGAAGCACAGAGAATCCCATACAGAATAAACCCAAGGAGAAATACACCAAGGCACATATTGATCAAACTAATGAAAATTAAACACAGAGAAAAAATATGAAAAGCAGCAAGAGAAAAGCAACAAATAACATACAAGGGAAAACCCGTAAGGATAACAGCTGACCTTTCTGGAGAAACTCTGCAGGCCAGAAGGGAATGCCAGGAAAAACTGAAAGTCCTGAAAGAGAAAAATCTACAGCTAAGAATACTCTACCCCGCAAGAATCGCATTCAGATTCGATGGAGAAATCAAAAGCTTTCCAGACAAGCAAAAGTTAAGAGAATTCAGCACCACCAAACTAGCCTTACAACAATTGCTAAAGGAACTTTTCTAAGCAGGAAACACAAGAGAAGGAAAAGACCTACAGAAATAAACCCAAAACAATTAAGAAAAAGGTAATAGGAATATACATGTCAATAATCACCTTAATTGTAAATGGATTAAATGCACCAACCAAAGGACACAGACTGGCTGAATGGATACAAAAACAAGACCCTTCCATATGCTGCCTACAAGAAAGCCACTTCAGACCAAGGGATACATATAGACTGAAAGTAAAAGGACGGAAAAAGATATTCCATGCAAATGGAAGTCCAAAGAAAGCTGGAATGGCAATACTCATATCAGACACATTAGACTTTAAAGTAAAGAGTATTACAAGAGACAAGGAAGGACACTACATAATGATCAAGGGATCAATCCAAGAAGAAGATATAACAATTGTAAATATCTATGCCCCCAACATAGGAGCACCTCAATATATAAGGCAAATGCTAACAGCCATAAAAGGGGACATTGACAGTAACACAATAATAGTAGGAGACTTTAACACCCCACTTACACCAATGGATGTATCACCCAAACATAAAATAAATGAGGACACACAAGCTTTAAATGACACATTAGACCATCTCGACTTAATTGATATGTATAGGACATTCCATCCAAAAACTACAGAAAACACTTTCTTCTCAAGGGCACATGGAACATTTTCCAGGTTAGATCACATCTTGGGTTACAAATCAAGCCCTGGTAAATTCAAGAAAATTGAAATCATATCAAACCTCTTCTCTGACCACAATGCCATGAGACTAGATATCAATTACAGGAAAAAAACTGCAAAAAATACAAACACATGGAGGCTAAACAATACACTATTAAACAACCAAGACATCATTAAAGAAACAAAGAGGAAGTCAAAAAATATCTAGAAACAAATGTCAATGAAACACAACAACACAAAACCTATGGGACACAGCAAAAGCAGTTCTAAGAGGGAATTTTATAGTAATACAGTCCTACCTAAAGAAACAAGAAAAATATCGAATAAACAACCTAACTTTACACCTAAAACAATTAGAGAAAGAAGAACAAAGAAACCCCAAAATGAGCAGAAGGAAAGAAATCATAAAGATCAGATCAGAATTAAATGAAAAAGAAATGAAGGAAACAATAACAAAGATCAATAAAACTAAAAGCTGGTTCTTTGAGAAGATTAACAAAATTGATAAACCATTAGCCAGACTCATCAGGAAAAAATGGGAGAAGATGCAAATTAACAGAATTAGAAATGAAAAAGGAGAAGTAACAACTGACACAGCAGAAATACAAAAGATCATGAGAGACTACTACAGGCAACTATACACCAATAAACTGGATAACCTGGAAGAAATGGATAAATTCTTAGAAAAGTACAATCTTCCAAGACTGAACCAGGAAGAAATAGAAAATATGAACAGACCAATCATAAGTACGGAAATTGAGACTGTGATTAAAAATCTCCCAACAAACAAAAGCCCAGGGCCAGATGGCTTCACAGGAGAATTCTATCAAACTTTTAGAGGAGAGCTAACACCTATCCTTCTCAAACTCTTCCAAAATAAAGCAGAAGGAGGAACACTCCCAAACTCATTCTACGAGGTCACCATCACCTTGATACCAAAACCAGGCAAAGATGTCACAAAAAAAGAAAATTACAGGTCAATATCTCTGATGAATATAGATGCAAAAATCCTCAACAAAATACTAGGTAACAGAACCCAACAGCACATTAAGAAGATCATACACCATGATTGAGTGGGGTTTATCCCTGGGATGCATGGATTCTTCAATATACGCAAATCATTCAATGTCATACACCATATTAGCAAATTGAAGTATAAAAACTATATGATTATCTCAATAGATGTGGAAAAAGCTTTTGACAAAATTCAATATCCATTTATGATAAAAACTCTCCAGAAAATGGGTATAGAAGGAAATTATCTCAACATAATAAAAGCCATATATGACAAACCAAAAGCCAACGTTGTTCTAAACAGTGAAAAACTGAGAGAATTTCCTCTAAAAACAGGAACAAGACAAGGGTGCCCACTCTCACCATTATTATTCAACATAGTCTTGGAAGTTTTAGCCACAGCAATCAGAGAAGAAAATGAAATAAAAGGAATCCAAACTGGAAAAGAAGTAAAACTGTCACTCTTTGCAGATGACATGATATTATATATAGAAAACCCTAAAGATGCTTCCAGAAAACTGCTAGCACTAATCGATGAATTTAGTAAAGTAGCAGGACACAAAATTAGTGTGCAGAAATCTCTTGCATTCCTGTACACTAACAACGGAAGAGCAGAAAGAGAAATTAAGGAAATTCTCCCATTTACCACTGCAACAAAAAGAATAAAATACCTAGGAATAAACCTGCCGAAGGAGGCAAAAGATCTGTATGCAGAAAAGTATAAGACATTGATGAAAGAAATCAAAGACGATATAAACAGATGGAGGGACATACCATGTTCTTGGATTGGAAGAATCAACATTGTGAAAATGACTATCCTACTCAAAGCAATCTACAGGTTCAACGCAATCCCTATCAAAGTACCCATGGCATTTTTCACAGAACTAGAGCAAGAAATCTTACAATTTGTATGGAAACACAAAAGACCCCGAATAGCCAAAGCAATCTTGAGAAGGAAAGATGGAGTTGGTGGAATTAGGCTTCCTGACTTCAAACTATACTACAAGGCCACAGTCATCAAGACTGGCACAAAAATAGAAAGGAAGATCAATGGAACAGAAGAGAGAACCCAGAGGCAAACCCAAACACATATGGGCACCTTATCTTTGACAAAGGAGGCACGAATATACAATGGAAAAAAGACAGCCTCTGCAATAAGTGGTGCTGGGAAAATTGGACAGCAATATGTAAAAGAATGAAATTAGAACACTTCCTAACACCATATACAAAAATAAACTCCAAATGGATTAAAGACCTAAATGGAAGGCCAGACACTATAAAAACTCCTAGAGGAAAACATAGGCAGAACACTCTATGACATCCATCAAAGCAAGATCCTTTTTGACCCACCTCCTAGAATAATGGAAATAAAATCAAGAATAAACAAATGGGACCTAATGAAACTTAAAAGCTTTTGCACAGCAAAAGAAACCATAAACAAGACAAGAAGACAACCCTCAGAATGGGAGAAAATACTTACCAATGAAGAAACAGACAAAGGATTAATCTCCAAAATATACAAGCAGCTCATGCAGCTTAATACCAAAAAAGCAAATAAGCCAATCCACAAATGGGCGGAAGACCTCAATAGACATTTCTCCAAAGAAGACATACAGATGGCCAACAAACACATGAAAAGATGCTCAACATCACTAATCATCAGAGAATTGCAAGTCAAAGCCACAATGAGGTATCACCTCACACTGGTCAGAATGGCCATCATCAAAAAATCTAGAGACGATAAATTTTGGAGAGGGTGTGGAGAAAAGGGAACTCTCCTGCACTGTTGGTGGGAATGTAAGCCACTATGGAAAACAGTTTGGAGGTTCCCTAAAAAACTAAAAATAGAACTACCATATGATCCATTAATTCCACTCGTGGGCATATATCCAGAGAAAACCATAATCCAAAAAGAAACATGTACCACAATGTTTATTGCAGCACTGTTTACAATAGCCAGGATATGGAAGCAACCCAAATGCCCATTAGCAGATGAATGGATAAAGAAGATGTGGCACATATACACAATGGAATATTACTCAGCCATAAAAAGGAATGAAATTGACCTATATGTAATGAGGTGCATAGACCTAGATTCTGTCATACAGGGTGAAGTAAGCTGGAAAGAGAAAAACAAATACTGTATGCTAACTCATATATATGGAATCTAAAAAAAAAAAAAAAAAAGGTACTGATGAACCCAGTGACAAGGCAAGAATAAGGATGCAGATGCAGAGAATGGACTTGAGGACACGGGGTTTGGGGGGAGGCGCTAAGGGGAAGCTGGGATGAAGTGAGAGAGTAGCATAGACATATTTACACTATCAACTGTAAAATAGATAGCTAGTGGGAAGTTGCTGTATAACAAAAGGAGATCAACTCAATGATGGGTGATGCCTTAGACGGCCAGGAGAAGGAGGGTGGGAGGGAGTTGTGGGAGGGAAGGGATATGGGGATATATGTATAAATACAGCTGATTCACTTGGTGTACCTCAAAAGCTGTTATAAGAGTGTAAAGCAATTATATTCCAATAAAGAGCTTTAAAATTTTTTTTAGCAAATAAAACAAAACTATCACAAAAACAAAAAACAAATTGAAAGCACCACAAATGTGAAGAAACCCTGCTAAGAACAATGCAAGGATATGAAGAGCAAGACAGAGAAACAGCAAACAAAATGGGAAGAACATTTTTAAAAATGAAATCAAAGTAAATAGATGTTTAAAGAGGGTTAGAGAGGAAAAAAAGAAATATAAAAGACGTACATAACTAGTGACCCAAAAGAATATAAGCCAAATAAAGGGACAAAAACATTGTTTAAAGATATCACTAAATAAAACTTCACAGTAATTAAAGAAGTTTTGGTGCTACCTATTGAAAAGACAAACCAACAGCAGAGATAATCTGATAAAATTACAGGTCTTCAAAGATAAAGGATCTTTTGGGCAACTAGACAAAAATGCTTGAGTCACCTAAGAAGAGAAAAAGAAAAAAGAAAAAAGCTAAATGATAAGCAGACTAAGTAATAAATGGCTAAGCAATGAAAAAAAAAAACAGTTAAGAAATAAATGCTTCTAAAATCCTTGGGAAAAGATATGACACAAGAATTTTATACCCTGAAAAAATTAGTTCAAATATAAAGACAGCATGAAAGTCTCTACTGAACATGCTAGAACTCAAAGAATACTTACTGTGAGTACTTCTTGGAGAAAGTATGAGGACAAACTTTAGCCAACTAAGTAATAAATGGAGAAACTGCAGCAAAAGGCAGCAATGAGCACTGAATCCTTAAACTTAAGTCACAGTCTGAACCAGATGTGGACATTAGAATTACAGAACAAAATGAAATGTTAGGAACATTTACAATGTAGATATAAAATAACTAGCAAAGTGCAGGAGGATAAATGAAGACAAATGGTGGAGATAATGTATTATGATTTATCTTTTATGGATAGGTAAAAAAATATACCATTTAAAGCTGTTAAATCAAACCATAAATATATAAGTATATGGGAAAAACAGGAAGTTTAACTTAAAATTATATAGGAAGTGGAAATTGAATGGTTTAGAAGAGGGAGGATAAGAGGGGAAAGAGGAAGTATACTAATGTTATTTCCTCATTGAAGGTAATCAAGATACTACCTTCAGAAATAGAAGTTTGGCATATTATTTAAAGATATTGATATAAAAATGACTGCTAGAACAAAATACATAAAACTCTAAAATATATATTATACATACTTATGTATTACATACTTTGTATAATTGTGATGATTGATTTTATGTATCAACTTGTTTGACACGGTGCCCAGATATTTGGTAAAAATTTATTCTGGATGTTTCTGTGAAAGTGGCTTTGGATGAGATTAATATTGAAATTGGTGAACTTTGAGCAAAAGCAGATTACCCTTAATAACATGGGTGGGCCTCATTTAATCAGTTAAAGGCCTTAATAGAACAAAGACTCACCTCCTGCAAGCAAGAGGGAATCCTGCCATCAGACTGCCCTGGGACTCAAAACATAGCGCTTTCCTGGATCTCCAGTCTACTGGTCTACCTTGCAGATTTTGGACTTGCCAAATCTCTACAGTTGCATTAGCCATTTCCTTAAAATAAATTTCTTTCTCTATTTCCCTGGAGAGCTCTGACTAATACAATAGTATGACGTGTGTGTGTGTGTGTGTGTGTGTGTAGGTGTGTGTGTGTAAAATTTTAGGGTCATATAAGTTATATATAATACATAATTCTAAAATATGCATAATTCTATCCTGCAGTAAAATTGATCATAATTTTTTACAAGATCTCAAAAATATTTGCAAAATTTATCATTTATTAGGCCCAAAGAAAGTCAATACATTCCAAAATGTAGAAAGAGTATACTCATTATTCTCTGGTTACAATACAATAGAACTAGAAATCAAAGCTAGAAAAAATAAGAAAAACTCTCTCTTATACACTTAGTTCAAATAAGAAAAGTGAAATTGCATTTCATCAGCAAAATAACAATAACAATAATTAAATAACAATAATTAAAAGTGTCATAATCTATGAATGGTGCTCAAAAATGTACACATATTAATAAATAAGAAGAAAAGTTTATGCTTACATATTTTAATCATAAACAAGAAAATATACTTAAATAAACTTACATTAATAAATATAAAAGAATAAGAGTAATCAAGAAGGTAAAAAAAAGAACAATAAAATGTCTAAAAAGAAAAGGAAGAAAATATTATAAATGAAAACAGAAATTTGTAATTTAGAGAATAGAATAATGATAAAACTAAAACCAAAACCCAATACATCAACTAACATTAAAAAGGTAGAATGATGTAGAAAAGACATTCTTAAGTGAAAAGAAAACCCGTAAGATATTTTTTTAAAGACTGATAAATTCTACATAAAATTGTTTGTGTTGAAAAAAAAATCACTTAAAAATTCAACGGCAATTGACAAACTAGTAAAAAATTAAAAAGTCCAACTTGAATCACAGATAGAAAGCTAACTAATATCTAAAGAACTCCTACCAATCAATAAGAGGTCGACAACCCAATTGTTTAAAAATCAAAGAGTATGAGCAGGAAAATGAATTATGTAAACCTAAAGGTAAAGTAACCTCATTCGTAAAAGAAGTGAAAAGTGAAATAATGTTATCCTTTTCTTTTTCTTTTACCAACTGGATAATATAAAATCAAGTGTTTGGAAACATTATGTTGGCAATAATGTAGAGTAACAGGCACTCTCTTCACATAGTTGGAGGTGAGGTAAATTGACAGAATCTCTGTTGAAAGCAATTTGGCAATATCTATCAAATTATAAAGCATACATTCTTCTACCCAGCAGCTCTACTTTGAGGACTTTATCTCACATATATATAAGCATACATATGAATGCTGTTATTCATTACAGCATTGTTTATAAAAGTAATCTATTGGAAACTATCTACCAATAGAGAACTTTTAAAAAATTATGATACATTCTTGTAATTCAATACTATACAGCTATTTAAAAGACGATAAGACTGTTGAATATGAATTGAAATGGACTAGTCTCCAAGATGTTATATATTGTTAAATAAAAAATATCAGAGTATAAAGGAGTCAGTCCAGAAAGCCAACATCTTCTTTCTTTCTTTTCCTTTCTCTTTCTTGTTTCCTTTCTTTCTTTCTTTCTTTCTTTCTTTCTTTCTTTCTTTCTTTCTTTCTTTTTCTTTTTCTTTCTTTTTCTTTCTTTCTTTCTTTCTTTCTTTCTTTCTTTCTTTCTTTCTTTCTTTCTTTCTTTCTTTCTTTCTTTCTTTCTTTCTTTCTCTTTCTTTCTTTCTTTCTTTCTTTCTTTCTTTCTTTCTTTCTTTCTTTCTTTCTTTCCTTCTTTCTTTCTTTCTCTTTCTTCCTCTCTCTCTCTTTCCTTCCTTCCTTCCTTCCTTCCTTCCTTCCTTCCTTTCTTTCTTTTTCTCTTTCTTTCTTTCTTTCTTTCTGTCTGTCTGTCTGTCTGTCTGTCTTTTTCTCTTTCTTTCTTTCTTTTTCTCTTTTTCTTTCTTTCTTTCTTTCTTTCTTTCTTTTTCTCTTTTTCTTTCTTTCTTTCTTTCTTTCTTTCTTTCTTTCTTTCTTTCTTTCTTTCTTTCTTTCTTTCTTCTTTCCTTCCTTCCTTCCTTCCTTCCTTCCTTCCTTCCTTCCTTCCTTCTTTCTTTCTCTTTCTTTCTTTCCCTTCCTTCCTTCCTTCCTTCCTTCCTTCCTTCCTTCCTTCCTTCCATTCTTTCTTTCTTTCTTTGTTGGCTGTATTGGGTCTTTGTTGCTATGCACAGGCTTTCTTTGGTTGCAGTGAGTGAGGGCTACACTTCATTGTGGTGCACGGGCTCCTCATTGCCGTGGCTTCTCTTGTTGCAGAGCATGGGCTCTAGGCACGTGGGCTTCAGTAGTTGCAGCACATGGGCTCAATAGTTGTGGCACACAGGCTTAGTTGCTCTGTGGCATGTGGGATCTTCCTGGAGCAGGGATCAAACCCGTGTCCCTTGCATTGGCAGGCAGATTCTTAACCACTGTGCCATCTAGGAAGCCCACCAACATCTACTTTCTTAAAGAACAGAAAATATTTACACGTTTTTGCTTATGCATAGAATTTGACTGGCAGGATACACAAGAAATTGATAATATCAGTTGCCTTTTAAGAAGGAAACTATGTAGGAGGTGCAACAATGGACAATCCTACCTTTCACTCTCAACCTTTTTGAATATTTTTGCTTTTGTACCATACTCATATTATTATTTAAAAATAAATGAGTAAGCACTAAAAAAGAGAGAAAATGATATGAGAGCTCACTAGGGGATTTGAGTTCTAAGCAAAATGGCTCAGAATTGTTTACCATTAACCTCTGCCCATGGCTCTCCCATAACTGCTATGGTTCAAGACCCAATTCTCTGATTCTTGAGGATTTAAAAATCAGTCCTGCATAGCTTTGGGTCAGCTTTGTGGGTCTTTAACTTAAGCCCCATCAGTTCTGAGGCTAGCAGATCATTGACTGTGCTGGTATCAAGGATCTACAGATATGAGACAGAACTCAGGAGTTCAGGAGGGAATGCAGAAAAATGGAAGGTCCAAGGACCTGTTGCAGACCGTTTGCCAACTCAACTGTTTTCTTGAGAGACTGATCAGCAGACTACCTGGCCCTGACAGGGGAAGGGTCTGCCACCCCATTTCGCACCCGTCCTGCTGATCTGAACCACCTTTGAAGAGATTGAAGGAAACATATCCACACACGAGGACTAAAGCAATGTCCTTTCTCTAGGGCAGTAAACATGATTTATTTGGATTTTGTTGGTTCCAAAATCCATTGTCTTCTGAAATCTAATTTGCCATTGTGCTCTAAGCTTATTTGGGGCTAGATGGAACAGAAATTAGTGCAAGGTACCAGAGTCTCCACACAGGCCCCAATAGATCAGTCAATCTTAATAACCTCATTAATGATCAGAAGGTGGTTGGGAAACAGCCTGGTTGAAAATAGGTGGGAACATTTCCTTAAAATAGTCTCTGCTTTAATTCCCATGTTATTAGCACCCAATGCATTTTTTTACAGGACTGTTAACCTTTTTTTCTTTCTTTTTTTTTTTTTTAAGAGCTGCTAGCAACTCCAATGAAGAGAATACAGAGAGACTTGCAGGCACAGGGAAAGTGTAGTTCCAGGAGTTCTAGGGGATGCTACATGGCCACATTCCCTTAGCCTCCACTGAGTTCTAATCTCTGGATTAGAGCAACAAAATCCGCTAGGAATAGATTTTCCTAGGTAAGCTGTTTTTTGTTTGTCTGTTCCTCTGATCCAAGAGAAGTTATACTCCTAAGTCAATACTGCAGAAAATGTAAAAATAAGTTCATCCTCTCATTCATTGCATGAAATCCTTACTAAGCACATATTGAACAATGGCAAGTGAAAGAGAGGAGGCCTATGGCACAAAAGAAATGTAAGGCTCATGTCTGTTCAACAGAATTTACAAGTCTAGCTGGTAAGATCTGAAGAACACACATGAAAAGAACCAGAGAAGACGTACATTTGCCCTTGATTATTAATTGACTTCACACATCCATGTTCAACGGCTGGCAGGATTCTGAACATTCAGGCTCTGCTGGAAGAATCTCTATGTGTTTGGCACCAATGGGCCTATATTAACTGACCTTCTGTAGTCAGGTTGCAACATAGTTTTCAAACAGAGCTCTTGTATTCCCTTGAAACTCAGAGAGAAATGAGGAAGTAAGATCTCTGAGTGCAGCTACATTATTTCTCAGTGTTCTGGGGGAGTCAGCTGATGAATAATACCCAGAGGCCCTCTTGGGGTGATAAGTCGATTTCCGATCACGGTGTCAACAATGGGAGGAATGATGGTCAGGAAGAGTTTATAACTTCCTTCCCTGTTCCTTTGGATTTCTCAAAACTGAAACCCACGAGGATGTGGATTTGATCTTTCTTCCTGAGTAACACAAATCATAGAGTCCTCCACTCCCAGAAGTATAGCAGGGATTTGGAGAAGAGAAAGGCCAGGGTGGGCTGGGTCCTTGTGGAAGCTTGTCTGGGAAGGGATGGGGGTTTGAGCTGAACTCAGAAGCTAAAGAGAGAGGCCGGGGAAGGGCGGTTGAGGCAGGCGAGACTGTGAGAACCAACCTTCGGAGTCTGGGATGGACTGGCCTGAGAGAGAGGCGGAAGAGCCTGGGGATGCCATCTGTAAAGGAAATGGCTTTGAAAGAATCTCTCAGTTAGGGGCCAACATGGGGGTCCCCTGACAAGACTCCCATGCCTCCTCTACCTGGAAAGCTCATTTCCATTCTGAATTCTGAACATCCCAGTGATTCACAACTACTAGTAAACATCTGAGACCCCCAAGGCCTTTCCAACAGAGCTGAGCAGAATCAGAATTTCCTGCCATACTCCAAGCTCTATGTATTGACCATTACCCAATTTTTCTGGTGTATAACATGAAAATTTTAATATCTACTTTGCAGAGTGTTTGTATTGTTCAGATAGAATTTATGAAAAGTGTATGACACAGTAGGCATCCCAAAATGGTAGTTACTGTTACTCTTGGGCCAGATTAGCGTGCTCCTCAAAAAAAAAAAGATGGGGAAGAGCAACCAGGCTCTTCGTACGACCTCTGGCGCTGTTCTCATGAAGGAAGGAGACTGCTGCCTACTGTGTCCCTGGATCCTGGACCTTCCGGGCCACATAGGTAATAAATATTCAAACACTGGATTAGTAGATAGGCTCTACCTGACAGTTTTGTTATTTTCACATCATTTTATTATTGTCATAAAGGTCATTTGTGAATTATGTGACTGCCTTTTAGAGTTTGTGTTACATAAATTTAAAAATTTAATTTCATGAAAATGGGGGGTAAATCCCATATCAGACTACATGCCTTGATTTTCACTTTGAACAATAGTAACTTTAATCATAACTCTGATTTCTCCATAATACTGCCAACTAAAAATTGTCACTTGCCATCTGCCTCTACAAGGATTAAGTTACAAACCATTGCAGCCTCTGACTTTCAAAACACCCTGAGAGGAGTTCAGGGTGGAGATGAAGAATGAGGCACTCCATGCTCTGGGAAAAACTGGCCGAACAGGGCTTCAGATAGATATTTTTAAGAGATTTTATGAGACCAAATTCTTGCATCTTCTCATATCTAGAAAGGCACTAGAATCATTAATGGTGACATCTGCTCCTCGTGACTAGCAGCAAGCCTCTGCCAAAACGTGTGCTTGACTGCACATACGCCCCCTTCACTAAAATCATATATAATACTGACCTCGCTCCCTACCTCTTCAGAGCAGGTACCTCAGGGTGATTTGAGATGATGTCTCCCAGGTTGTAGTCCTCATTTTGCCCCAAATAAAATTTAACTCACAACTCTTATGTGCATTTTTTTTAGTCGACAATACCCAGATCAGGGTTCCTAATGGTCACTGACAGCAGAAAGTTGCCAGTTTCCAAAGACCTTGGAGTGTGGCTACTGACACCAAGAGCCCACACCTGGAGCCAGGAGGGAAACTTCTGAAACCTTAAGGTGCAAGATGCTGCTTGCAAACGTCAGGTGTACCCAACCCAGGTCTGGTGGCCTGGAAATTAACCTTGGTCCATGCTGGCTTTACCATAGGACAAAACAAGTATAACACTTTAACTTCTGTGTCCCTACGAGTTTTAAGAGTACTCACAAATTACAAGCAAATCCAACTGCTCAGGACTGTGCTATGACTTCCGTGGGCTTCCTCATAAAAAAATATTTTAAATTGTATTTATGCATTGGAATAAAGATGAGTATATTAAAACATTTTCTCTGATCTAAAAAGTTCATTTTTTCCTGATTTTATTTTATTTTATTTATTTTTTCCTGATTTTAAAAGAAATGAAAACAGTTTTACGGGCCCTATGCACTATGCCTACTGTGCTTACTAGATAATTTTGCTCAGATGGGGTGAGAAATTTAAAAAGGCAATGGCAGGGAGGAAAGAATTGCAAATACAAAAAAATAAACATCTCTGAGGACCACAGGGTGGTGAGTTAGAGAAAGCAGCAAATGAACTAGTCAAATTCTGTAAGATCTTCAAATGCAGTCTCACTTTCTCAGAGGTTAAAATCTCCAGGTCTTGAGAATGTGCTCATTTTACATTCAGGCTGATTACAGCTTCACACAAAGCACCAAGGTGATCACTTTTCAGGAGCAAATGTTTTTCTGATTACTTTGTATTTGTGTATCTGAAACTGGAATTCCGTGAATGCTAACTGCTGCAATTTGAGTTTCCAATTGAATTGTCAACTGGCAATTTTGTTCTCTCATTTTTAAACTTCCACATAATGTTCATTGTTTTCTCAGTTTTTCTCCTTTCCTGTAATCCCGAAGTGTGTTTAGAAGCTGTCAGTCCCTGTCAGCCAATCTGGAGGGGGATCCACAAAGAGCTGGGAGCATTATGGAAAACCTTACATAGCACCATCAAAAATATCACTCTTCACCCCAGACCTGTGTTCTTCTGGCCAGAGATATGAACAAAACTAACACACCTGGCACCCTTACCTGCCAGACAGAGTCACCAGGACCCCCACCCCCCCAGAAATATTTAGTAAACCTACAATGTGGGCACCCACCCAGCCGGCCACACCAGTGTAGGAAGATAGCTACCATTTGAGATTCTCCTTGCCATTGGGTTGTGAAGGTAAATTGTTTTTCTAACAATTTTAGTGTTCATATGCAACAGGCTTCAATCACTTGCAAATCCAAATGGAACAGGATATCTACTTTCTAGAAAGAAGGAAGACATGCTTTCGACATAGATTAGTGCTATAGTTTCTGCCCCATATGAAACAGCGTTCCTGCCCTGTGCTGTTCACTTCAATGTCAGAGCACCTGCTCTGAATCGTTTTCCCATTTGTGGAGACAAAGTTACATTGACTTATCCCCTCTCTTTTAACCAACTACCACTTTGGCCACCAATTGCATTGAGATTGTTTTCCTCTAAGGAGAAGGATGAATACTTATTGGCCACTTACTATTTGACTAGCCTTGTTATTTCCTATGTATTACCTCACTTAATCTTTACACCATTTGGAGGTGGAAGTAATAGTCCTTTATAGATAAGGAAACCAAGGCTCAGAGAGGTGAAGAAATTGAGAGAATTCAACCATAGAAATGAGAGGAAAGAAAAATGTGAAAGACAAAATGAACCAGATAACTAAGGATATGATTTTATTCAGTCTATTGCAATAGGAGAATGTTCATTAATGGGGAACATTTCAAAAAAGGGAAGGAGGGCTGGGTTTGTAGAAACAGGCAAAGAAGAGAGTCATCTATGAGTCTACGGGAGTCAGGAGGAAGGATGGAAATGGATCTTGGAATATACAAAGGAAGGATGGTCCTTTGTGATTAGCCACTCCTGGGACACAAGAGGGCGGGCAGATTTCTTTTTTTTGTTTGTTTGGCTGGTTTTGGGGTTTTGGTTTTTGGAATTCATTTTTATTTTATTTCATTGAAGTATAGTTGATTTACAGTGTTGTGTTACTTTCTGGTGCACAGCAAAGTGGTTCAGTTATACATACACACATACACATAAATATATATAACTGAATTTTCTTTTCAAGTTCTTATCCATTATAGGCTATTACAAGGTATTGAATATAGGTCCCTGTACTATACGGTAGTAGCTTGTTATTTATTTTATGTATAGTAGCATGGGGATTTCTTAACAGTTGCAACTTTCTGGGAGCACAAGTTTCAGAAAATAATTCAACATTGTCAGGACCCCTTTTTTTCCAGACAAATATCATTCATTGCTGAACAACTCAGAGGTGATCATAAGCCTCTTGAGAGGCCAAAGTAGGGTCTAAGAAATAGTCTTCCAAGGATTTTTGTTAGCGTTATTCTTGTAAAACCAGTTGAACCATCTGTTGAGAAGTGGTGGCAAAGATCAGTCATTTTAGGGTTCTGGAGATCAGGCATCTTGAAAGTAAGATGTCTAAAATTATAAAGATAAGCATTAGCATTGACTATTGTATTAAAGTAAAGAGCCAGGAGCTGAATTCTGAGGGCAGCCAGTCCAGTGGATTCCAAGAGGTTGGTGGAGGTTATTCAGCACTACTCTTTGAGTTTCTTAAAGCTTTCCAGCTGAAATGTCGATGTTCTTGGTGATGTTGTCCTCTGTCTTGGTTACCTCTTGTAAAAGAGCATGTGTGACCTGAGCCTTTCACAGAACTCCCTTCGTGGTCCAGACACAGCTTGTCCAGGGAGAATTCCGCTGCAGTGGTGAGCCCTTAGAAGCTATGGCAAGTTGTTGGGCTTCAGCTTGCAGGGCCTCTTCGGATCTTAGGGAAAAGGGCCAGCTGCAAGGCAAACTAGTGTCCTGATAGGGATCCGGGCAGTCAGGTTTCAGTTCTAGAAGCTACTAGATTTAAACTAAAGTTTCAAAGAAGTTAACGTTAAATACCGAAAATATGACTAACACTACACTGTGGTTGTCTAACATAAGGCAAAGAAGAACCAGGACTCTGATAAATAGGAAGATATTATACACAGCAAGGGCACTGACAAACCTCTAGAAACTTCCCATATGACACACAATTTGAAATATTTGTATTAATGACATCACTCATACAAATTTACCTAGGGAAGGCTAAGCACCCCTTCGGATTTGACAGCTCTTTGCCTGCAATTCATCAATAGTAACATATCAAATAAATTTTATTATTTCTAGCACCTCTCTTTTTACAAGGTGAAGGAACAAACTCTCTGTGATTTTCTAGGGGCCCTCTGGGAAATCTCAAAGGCAGTTTTAGGTGTAAAGATATTTATAATTGGATTTTGGAAAGACAAAAATCAAAAGTTGCTAGGAGATTTGAACACCTAAGATAGAACTGGATCATGAGTGCCTGAGACACATCATTTTGCTTCTCATTTCAAAGTGACAATGAAACATTCAGAAATAAGCAATGAAGGTAATACACTCTTTCCTAAATGATAAGCTTTTATTTTCTTAAATCATCGAAGATATATTAAAATCAACATAAACCATAGAGTGACTTCCCTGGTGGTGCAGTGGTTAAGAATCTGCCTGCTAGTGAAAGGGACACGGTTTGATCCCTGGCCCAGGAAGATCCCACATGTCACAGAGCAACTAAGCCTGTGAGCCACAACTACTGAGCCTGCACACTGCAACTACTGAAGCCCATGTGCCGAGTAGCCCCTGCTTGCTGCAACTAGAGAAAGCCCACGCACAGCACTGAAGACCCAATGCAGCCAAAGTAAAATAAAATAAAATAACCACAATGAGATATCACCTCACATGCATTAAAAACAAAAACATAAAACATAGAAGGTTATTCTCTTAAGACACAAAACCTTTGCGATCTAAAATAGATTATACAGAAGGCAAAGAATAACATTTTATAACCTCATATTAAGAGCAGACCAATGGTCCAAGAAAATTTTGCCATTTTAACAGAGATAAGAAAAATCCCAGTTTTGCATCAGGATAACATTTGACACTAACAGTCCTTTTTTGAAATCTTATAAATAAACCTATCAAACCCAAGCTAGCTTTGACCACAAGAAATAAAATTTCCTTTCCACAAATCTTCTATAAGGTTTTATACCCATTTAGGTTTGTCCTTCGTCTTTCTTCTTTCTCAGTCTGCAGCAACCAGTCATTATAGTTTAGGACCAAACCACTCTCTTGCTTCATTAACAAAAGCACATCCTCTCCCTGGCTACCTTGCATATAGAGTTGGTCCTCTCTGCCATCTCCTTCACATATATTGATTGTAACTTTTAACCACAGTAACTTCTACTCCACAGAGAAAATGAGGAGGCCGATAACTGTGAACAATCTGTCGCTTCCCAGCATTTTGCAGCAGATTAGCAGAGCTCACAACTTCCTACAACCATATACATCCCTTATAGTACAGTATCTCAAAGTCGCAAAAATAGAATATGCTCATTAACAGACCCAAAATAGACTCTCTGCAGCATGTAAAAATAAGAGGCAAGCGTATTTAAACCAAAAAGTATGATTAGTAATTAATGTTTTAGTGCTCTATCTTACTTGGAGATGAATGTATCCAATGAATACACATTAACTCAATGTAGTAGAAGTCCAAGGTTTGAAGTCACCTAATGTTCTTGGAAATTATCTTCATGCTACAAAACAAAATTATTGTTGAAATAAAGTTTGCAGAATAATGATTCAATTTGGTTAAATACAAATGTATGTTTTTCATAATCTTAACCATTAAGTAAAAATAATGTTAACTTATTTGATAAGTGAATATGTATATGGTCAGAAAACCTATACCCAAGTAGAATAGAAATATATTCTTCTCTTAAACTTACTGTCAATAACTCAGAAAAAAAAACAGCTGTTTTTATTAAACCAAAATTATTAGTCTTCTTTGCCAAAGATTTACCTAAATTATGTGAACTTGAATTCTTAAAACATTTCTGAGTTAGTTTATACAGCAATATCTCTCTTTTCACATTGAAAATATTTGAGGTTTAATTTCCTTAATTTCTTAGAATTTTAGGAATATTCCATTTACATAAGTACTTATTTACCTCTAAGTTAATTTTAATAGAGCTCCTATAAGAGATTTATAATCTAATTTGGTAATACAATTCAGGAGTAAGAAAATATTACACAGTCACACAATGAAAAGTGAAGATCTTACCGAATTACAGACATATAAAAATATAGACAAATACAGAGAGAAAGCTTATAGCTTCAAGTTTAAAATTTCAGCTATGGGTCAAGCATAAACACGGAAATACAAAACTGACCAGCCCATATCAAGGAATTCTTCCCTTTCCAATGGATACAAATTCTTAATTGATTTAAACTCAGACAAAAAGACAAACAGAAAAGACTAGCAATTCTGATTCTGTGCCATCTTTCATCCAACAGAGAAAAGATCTGTTTCATGACATTACATCTGTTATGTTTACATTAGCCTGTTTACAGAGAACACCAATCTATCAGATGATAAAACCAAGAAAAGCCAGAGCAGAAGTCAAGTGAGTACTCAGAAAGAATCAACGTCAAATACTCTGCTACTAAGAGACAAGAGCACAGAGTACAGGACCCGGAGGTGGAGCCCACTGTGGGGGCCCCAAGTCAGAAGTCAGGAAGGGAGCGCAGCAGGCTCTGAGAAGCTTCAGTATGTGGATGGAGTACATGAAGATTCAAAGAAGAGGTCCAATCCTATTTGAGTCACAGCAGCAAAACTGTGAAAGGCAAAATGCACTAGCCAATTAAGGATGTGATTTTACTTAGGCTATTGCAATAGGGAGAATGTTCATTAATGAGGAACATCTCAGGGAAAAGAGAGGTTGGGAAAAGTAGCCAGATGCCCAACTTAAGCCACCAAATTTCAGTCATTAAGAGAAAAAAGGACTGCAAACCACAGATCCAACAGAGGATCAGTATCTAGAACATATAAAGGACTCTCAAAACTCAACAAATAATTTTTGATTGTCCACCAAATAAGCAATCTAATTAGAAAATGAGCAAAAGATATGCACAGACATTTCACTGAATGTGCAGATGGCAAATAAGCCCACAGAAGATACTCCACATCATTAGCCATTAGGAAAATGCAAGTTAAAACCACAAGGAGCTACTACATACCTATCAGAACGGCTGAAACAAAAAATAGTGACACCAAATGCTGATGAGGATGTGGAGAAATTGGGTCACTCGTACATTGTGGGTAGGAATGTAAAGAGATACAAGCCGCTTGGCAGTTTCTTATAAAACTAAATATGTAACTACCATACACCCTAACAATTGCACTCTTGGGCATTTATCCCAGAGGAATGGCACTGTTGACTAAAAAACCTGTACACAGATGTTCACAGACAAAAACCGGAAACAATTACATATTCTTCAGTGGGTAAATGGTTAACAAACTGTGATACACCCACACCATGGAATACTACTCAACAATACAAAACGAATTATTGATACATGAAACAACTTGTATGAGTCTCAAGGGAATAGTGCTGAATTTAAAAAAAAAAAAGTCAATCCTAACATGTTATACACTGTAGGATACCACTTACAGAACAGCTTTGCAATGCCAAAATTGTAGAAATGGAATAGATCAGTGGTTTCCAGGGATAGGGAGAGTAGTGGAGGGCCAGGGGATGGTGTGGAGAGGAGGGGAGAAAGAGACGAGAGGGAGGTAGTTGTGGCTATAAAAATGCAACACTAGGGACCCCTGTGATGACAGAACTGTTCTCCATCTCGTCTGTGGTGATGGATACACAAACCTACACAGGTGATAAAATTACACAGAGCTAAATACAAGCACATAGATGAATACAAGTAAAACTCAAAAAGTCTGTAAAAAGGAAGAAGGAGGAGATGAGCGCTGGAGGACAGTTAGTAGTCTCCACAACTGTGTTATTTTTCTGGTGCAAGGATTAGAGATAGAGGACTATTCTTATCACGTTGACTTCACTTCTCCCCATTTCCTCTCCTGAAGTTTGATACTTGGCAAGAGAATACTAGCATATGACCGACAGTATCTCTCCCTCACAAAAAAAGGAAAAAAAAGGGGGGGGGGAAGGAAAAGAAAAGGAAAAAAGATGACAGCAGCAGCTGTTTCTCTGCTACTTAAATAAGGAATTTTTATTTTCCCATAAGAATTCCCCATGGAAAAGATTAGAGAATTAGAGATAAACTCTCCCTTTTCACCAGATAGCAAAGTAATAAGCTGAACACTTGAGGGCTTTAACAGAGCAAATAACAATGAGGTTGTTTTCCTCTTTGTAAAACTTGGGTGCATGAATCATTTAAATTGCAAGAGAGATTCTTGGAAGTGGCAAACATAAACTCTTTTAATCATCTGAGCTTTCCAAGGCAACAGGAATCGCATAATAATGCATGGTCCGGAAGGAATTAAAGTCTGGTTGGCCAGACTAAAAAAATACCGTGTGCTGTTGGAATGTGGACGAGTAACCATTAGGCCGGGCAACACCTTCACTGCCCAGAAAGGGTCATTCAATTTCCCATGTGCTGGTCATGTACGCTAATGCAAATTGTTTTCTTTTTAATTTTAGTAAGGCTAGAAGAGGTGCAGGAATTTCTGTCCAAGGCTCCCTGTAGGTGATTGGCAGTCAAGGGCATTGACTCAGGCGAGTGCAGATTGCAGAGATGGGCTCCGCAGGCTCTTGAATGGTACTTTCTTCTGCTTCGTGGCTTTTTTCTGAATGCCAAGGCACTACTCACCATGCACCATATTGCTGACGTTCCAGAAAGATTTCTTAAAGGGGCCAAGTTAGAGAATTGTCTTCTCTCTTAATGAGGGTGGATTTATCCCTGAGAGAACCTGGGAAGAGGACTCCAACTCCTGGGCCCAAGCAAAGGATCTGGTCTCTCTAGTTCTACCTTAAAGGATTACTTTATTTGTGTCTTACAAGTATTTATTGAACTTTAACTATGTGGCAGGCTGAATGAGGACAAAGGTTAAAATGCAGGCAGGGGTTAAATCCCAAGGTGACCTTGACACCATCACATCACAGATTCTCTGACTGTCCTATTATGAGAGTCTGTGAGAGCCTGAGACTGGCTGGTCACTTTGTGGTCAGTGTGGACATGGTTGAGCCTCATCTGCGCTCTGCATCCTTTGTTACTGTGCTAGTGTTTAGAGGGGTTTGCTGAGAAAATGCTGCTATACATCATTAATGTAATCAAGAATGATTTGTCTAAGTCAGTGTTTTCGAAGTTTATTGAGCATCAGAATCACCTGTAGGGCTTGTTAAAACAGTTTCTGATTCAGGAGAGCTGGGGCGGGGCCTGAGAATTCACATTTCTAACAAGTTCCCAGATGCTGCTCTTAATTCTGCATTTGGGACCACACTGTGCAAACCACTTACAGCCATCTCCTTAGAATTCCTCCTGCTCCTCCTTTCCTCACTCTTAACCATGCGTGACACAATTTAACTTAATGTTTTCCTAAGCTAGCAACTCAGCATTACTTCTCTGTGTAGGTAGAGCCAGCAAGTCCTCTGAACACAGAACTTTGTTAGAGAAGAATCTTTGGAATGACCCTCTTGGTTATGTAACTCTAAAGCCAGAAGGCATCCGTGAGAGAAAGATGGAAAAGGACTTTGTGGCCTGCTGTCTCCCAGGTCCTCTTGCTGTGTGGAAACCTGGGAAGGGAAGGGACTGATTTGTGTAAGGAGCCCAGGGGATCTGTTGGGTGGGAAGGGACTCAGATTTAGCAACTTGAAACAATACCCACTGATTATCTCGTAATTTCTGTAGATAGAAATCCACACGCTACTGAGCTAGGATCTCTGCCTCAGCGGCGAGAAATCAAGGTGTTGGCCAGGCGTGTTCCTTCTTGGAACTCGGGGGTCCGCCTCCAAACACAGGTGGTTGTAGGAAGAATTTGATTTGTTGAGACTGTAGGGCTGAGGCCCCCATCCTTTTGCTGGCTGTTGGCTTGGGGCTACTTGCAGCTTCTAGAAGTTTACTGCGGTTCCTCGCCATGCCATCCCCCACCTGCACTCAGCTCCACTGGCCCTCTCCTACTTTGTGTATCCTCCTCTTCCTTTAGGCCAGCAGGAGCGTAGGTTTCTAACTTCTTGTAAAGGCGCCTCTGATGAGAGCAGGCCCATTCAGGGAAATCTGCCTTTTGCTTAACTTTTGATCACTAATCATGGAAGTGATATTCCATCATATTCACAGATTACACCCCCACAAAGGAGAGGGGATTATACAGGGCATCTTCTCAGGTTTGGACAGGAGGTGGGGGAGACTGGGGAAGGTGAAGCTTGAGAGACATCTTGGAATCCTGCCTAGATCACTACCCTTCCCTCTGAGATTCAAAATGATAAAACATATCGGGGAGGATTCAAGTGATTCTGGTCAAGGTCAGACTGACAAGCAAGGATGCCTAGGGACTCAAAAGAACTCCCACAAGTAGAAGAGGTTGGGAATGGTGACTTGGTCTTACGTGAAGGTTAAAAGTCTCTTGAAAGAGATGTTTTGGGCCCAGTAATTAGCTGAGGTTGTACTGAATTTCCTTAGGAACAATGGCCAAGCAAAGCGTGGTAGAGAGAGTGGAAAGGTGAGCAGGGCCCAGATGCTGGAGGGTTGTATGTGTCCTAAATGTAACTGGGAACCATTGGTAACTAGGCAGGCAGTGGTGTGGGCAGCCTTGTGTTTTAGAAGATCACTCCGGCTACAGAGTGGCAGGGCTCAAACCACAACATAGTGATGGGGGGCAGGAGTTAAAAATATTCAGCCTCCCCCGCCAATAGGAACTGCTCTGTTGTTTAGTAGTTGAATGCCAATGTCTCTACCTTCATTCAGACCTCATTACCTCTCCACTTGACTATGTCAACAGCCCATTCCATCTGTTGTTTAATAGTCCTGTTGTTAAAAAGGGCAGATCCAAACTTCTTGGTCTAGTATTCAAGGCTCTTTGTGATTTGGCTTTGTTTTCATCAGCTTCAACTTCTGTCTTCCTTCTTCATGCTTTCTATGGTCTAGTTACTTTAAAGATTTTTGTAGTTCCTGAGCAGTGAGGCTTTCACATTATATCCCTTCAGCCACGAAAATTGCCAGAACTCCTATTCATTCCTCAAGGCCCAGCCCCAATGCCCTTTTCCTCATTCTGTAATTGTAGTAGACTGAATAATGATCCCCCAATGATACCCAGGTTCTAATTCCTCAAACCCGTTACCATGTTACATTATACGGCAAAAAAGGACCTTTGTGGATGTGACTGGGTTAAGGATCTTGAGATGGGGAGATTATCCTACACTAGGTGGGCCTTAAGTGTCATCACAAGACTTCTTATAAGAGAAAGGCAGAGGAGACTACAAAAGAAGAAGAAGGAGATGTGACAACAAAAGCAAGAGTTTGGAGGGATGCAAGGAAGAGGTCATGAGTCAAAGAAAGCAAGTGGCCCTCAGAGGACGGAAACAGCAAAGAAACTGATTCTCCTCTAGAGCCTCCAGAAGGAACCAGCCCTTCTGGCGCCTTGATGTTGACCCAGTGAAACTGATTTCAGACTTCTTGTCTCCAGAACTAGAAGAGAAAAACATGTGTCATTTTAAGCCACTAAGTTTCTGGTAATTTGTCACAGTAGCAGTAGAAAACTAAGACAAACTCTTTCAGCAGTACATCACTCACAAACTTATGTTTCTGTTGAAGTACTAACCACATACTCTAATTATTGGTTTACAAGTCTATCTTCCCCACTAGATTATGAATTTCTCAAGTGTAGGGATTATGTCATACATCTTTGTATTCTCAGTTCCCCACAATGTTTGGCCATAGTGGATCCTCAGTAATTGTCTGAAGAAAGGAAAGGATGGAAGGAAGGAGTCAAAATAAGAAAAATCCTCCATTGGGCATCTTTCTATCATGTTTGCACCCCCATCAGCCTCTGTTCATCCCTTTCTACAAGTTTTTTTGTTGTTTCTTTCTGACCATGACACTCCAACCACTCAAATGGAGGAGTCAGGAACTGAGGAGGATAAGAGAAAACCTGGCAAGAAGATGTTCTACTCTTTCTCAGGTCAAAACATACTCTTCAAGAAAACTGGATAGTATAGAAGATTACAAAATATCTCCTAGGGACAAAATCACCCCCACTTGAGAACCATTCAAGGTTCTCAAGCGAGGGATGCTCCTGTCAGGTTATGGGAAATCTGTACCCAAAATAGAACTTTTCTGAGGATCCATATCCTCATGGCTGCTGGATATGGTGCACTGCATGGTTGGTTTTGGTGAGATTTGATAGCCCAATTCCTTCTTCCCAGGTCCAGTACAGCCCGGTCGTTTTGGCAAACCACTCCTTCCAAAGGATTACTATACAAATATTTCCTACAGTGAAATACAAGCCCAAGGACATACCCTCAGCTGCACTTGAATATTTCCTAAGTCTGCATCAGCAGCACATTGACAAAGCACTTCTCAGGGTAGGACCCGTCTGGCATGGCCAAGTGTATCCACTGTTTGCTGAGTCGTCCTGGTTTGTCTCTTGGATGATGACCTCATCTGCCACTTCTTGAGGTAACTCCCTGCAGCCTTCAGTGTTCTCTTCCTAAGCTGAACCTGATCAGAGCAGGATCAGAAGGACAAAAGCAGACAAGTCTGCCAGGCACAATTTAGGCAGGCTTTCCTGTGTCCACTATTGGGTGTGGGTGTGGGAGGTCTTACATTAAGTGTGCTCAATTATAATCATTATTTATTTTATATTGGTTACCACTGAGACGTTGGGAAGGTATTCTTTTGGTGCTGGCTTTCTTTGAAGGTAAAGGAAGTGCAAATGAGGTGAATTATGGCATTAATGGAGGAAGGTATCCTTGAACATTTGGGTCGGGGGGGTCTACAGGTGGAAAGTGGTGAGCTCTTCAGAAAGATGCTGAACAGAATGAAACTATAGTTTTGTAACTAACTGGATTAGATAGACTCCTGGACCAATAGAAAGATGCAGTCATCTGAGCAGTAGCCAAAGACATTAGGAAATTAAGCAAAAACCTCAGAATTTAAGAGCCAAAGCAGAGGGTGTGAGATGCCTTAGCTGATTTTGCAGGGCAGAAGTGATTCCAATACAAGATCTGACAGTTTGTAGCTTGTCTCCAGAAGCACACAGTTCTCCATTCTCCACAAACACCCAGCAGACAGGCATCATTGTATATCTTTTATATTATTCCTTTCCACTGGCATAATGCTGGGCACAAGGTATTTAATAAGTGTTGATAGAGGCTTTTTAATTCAACCATGATGCAGACATAAGAAAGTAGTTATTTATAGATGAGGAAACTGAGGCTCAGACTTCTTTGCAGACCAAGGGGCAAAGCAAGGACTCAACTCAGATTCTGGCCTGATCACTCTAAGTCCATTTTTCCTTCGTGCACAAATTAATAGGAATCGTGTGTATTCCTACAGCTACATTTTGGCTCTCCCTTTCAAATTATGCCATCCTAAATCATTTTACTGGAGCTAATAGCAAGTAATAAAATGAGCATATTTCACTTTTCATTCTTTTTCTTTCCCTAAAGAGAAGCAAAAGTCATAGGTTAAAAAGAAATTAGGTAATAGACCACTACAAGATCAAAAGCTGGATTTCCTCAGAAGACCCACCAATTTGTAACACCAGGTCAAGATACTCAAACTCTAATTTAAAGAGCTTCAAGGTAAGCACCAGAACAAACCCGGCCAAATGAAGCATAGGCCTCTGATGTTTTGTATGAACAGAGACAACCAGCACTGTGGAAGGACAACGGCTACCCTGGAGCAGTGAGATCTGAGTTTGATCCCAGTTCTGCCACTTCCAAGAGGTGTGGCCTTACACAAGTCCCTTAATCTTTTTCAGCCTTTTCCCTTATCTTTGAAACTGAGCTGACAATATCCACATTACAGAGTTGTGGTGAGGATTACATGAAAAAATAACAGGGACTTCCTGTTTCTGGTCCAGCATGTAAAGAGCTTGGAAGTTGTCACTCTTTCCTAAAAACAAAAGCTGAACAAACTAAAAAACAAACAAAAAAACAAACAAAAAAACTCTTCTTAGATTTATCAGAGGAGTGAGTCTGTCCTGTATTCAAGGCCAATCCCTCCTATTCAGCAGTGGCCACACTGAGAAAGGGTCATTCCTTTCATCTCTTTCCCTTCCCTCACCCTCCCTATGACTTTCCTTCCTATTTCCCTGAGGAAATAGAAGCCACCAGAAGAGCACACCCATACCTTCTACCTACCTGCCTACCTGTATCTATGCCAGTATGTTCTACCTTGCTTCCTGTTACCACAGACAAGTTGTCTGTCCTTTATTCAAGGCCAATCGCTTCTCCAGACCCCACACCCCCTCACTCAAGGAAATGACCATTCTCTCTCCTATGTTATCTATATTTTCCTCTATACTTCCTCATCCTCACCAGCATACAAACATGCTGTCTGATTTTTAAAAATGACCATACATGCCCCGCCAGGTATTTCCCTACTTGTTTGCTCCTCTTTAGAACTCCCAAGTGGTCTACACTGGTTATTGCGGTCTCTGAATCTTCTCCTTCCATTTTCTGTTGAGATTCTCCAATCAGGACATTGTTCCCACGACATAGAAACCAGGGACCTCCAAATTATTCAGTCCAATGGCCAACTATCCATTCTCAGCCTTCCATGACCCATCAGCAGCATCTGACCCAGATGAACAAGCCCTTTGCCTCAAAACTCTTTCTTAGAGCATTACCCGCGCCTCACCGGCTCACTTTCACATCCCCTGCCACTTCCTCCTCATCTCCTTGACCTCTAACTGTGGAGTGCCTTAGGACTCATTCCTCAGGTCTCTTCTGTTCTGTATCTACATTTACTCACACGGAGAAATCATTCACTTTCACGGCTTAAAAAAATTAAAAACTGTGTAGCACACACTCACAACCCCCATATTTCTAACCACCTTCTGCATTTCCTTCTACATTCTCCTGCAGGTCTCTGCTCAAAATGTCACCTTCCCAGTAAGGCCTTACCCAACCACCCTTATTTAAAGATGAAACTTACCTTCATCTCACTAGGCTGCTCCCCATTCCCTTCCCTTATTTTCTTTTCCTTTATATTTTTTACCTCCTAATATCTCATATAACTATTTACTGAGTTTATTTTGTGCTTCCCAATACTGGAAAGTAAACTTCACAAGAGCAGGAATTTTTGTCTGTTCTGTACTGCTATATTCTCAGAACTGGGCATAGTGACAGGCACATAATAAATGCTCAATAAATACTTGTGAACATGAATGGATGAGTGTCCTTACAGGAGCTATCATAATATTAAGGGGCAGAAAATCATAATTGGAAATATCCATTTTCACACAAAAGCTCAAAGCTGTATGGTATGTTCAGCTCCCAAAGCACCTTCACTGTATTGCCTCCAGAATCCTGTAAGCCAGGTATCTATGTCCCATAGAAATTAAGAGGATACCTAGTATGACAGATAGAATGCACCCCCCAAAGATAGCCACGTCCTAATCCCCTGTGAATATGTTACAATACTCAGCAAAAGGGACTTTGCAGAGCTGTAATTAAGGTTACAAATCTTACAATAGGGAGCTTAGCCTGGATTATTCAGGTGGACCCAATCTAATCACATTAGCACTTAAAAGCAGAGAACATTCTGCAGCTAGAAGCAGAGGAGATTTCCCAGAAAGGACACAAGATTTGAAATGTGAGAAAGACTCTGGGTCTGCCATTGCTGGCTTTTTCCCCTCAGCTTTACTGAGATATAACCGACATATAACTTTTTGTAAGTTTAAGGTGTACAACGTATTGATTTGATATAGTTTGCAAAATGATCACCAGCTTAGAGTTAGCTAACACCTCCATCATGTCACACACTTACCATTGCTTTTTTTTTTTTTATTAAATTTTTGTTGGAGTATAGTTGATTTACAAAGTTATGTTAGTTTCTGCTATACAGCAAAGAGAATTAGTTATATGTATACAGATATCCACTCTTTTTTAGATTCTTTTCCCATATAGGCCATTGCAGAGTATTAAGTAGAGTTCCCTGCACTATACAGTTGGTCCTTATTAGTTATCTTTGTTATATACAGTAGTGTATATATGTCAATCCCAATCTCCCAATTTATCCCTCCCCCACTTTCCATCTTGGTAACCATATGTTTGTTTTCTACATCTGTGACTCTATTTCTGTTTTTTTTTTAAATAAATTTATTTAGTTTACTTAGTTTATTTTTGGCTGTGTTGAGTCTTCATTGCTGCACGCAGCCTTTCTCTAGTTGTGGAGAGTGGAGGCTACTCTTTGTCGCGGTGTGTGGGCTTCTTATTGCAGTGGCTTCTCTTGTTGCAGAGCACAGGCTCTAGAGGCACATGTTTCAGTAGTTGTAGTGCACGGGCTTAGTTGCTCTGCAGCATATGGGATCTTCTCAGCCCAGGGCTTGAACCCATGTCCCCTGCATTGGCAGGCGGATTGTTAACCACTGCGCTACCAGGGAAGCCCTCTATTTCTGTTTTATAAATAAGTTCGTTTGTAGCACTTTTTTGTGGTAGGAACATTGAAGTTCTAATCTCCTAGCAACTTTCGAGTATATAATGCAGTATTGTTAACCATAATTACCATGCTGTGCATTAGATCCCCAGAACTTAACCATCTTCTAACTTGAAGTTTGCACTCTTTGACCAACATCTCCCCATTTCCCCCTCCCTCCCTCAAGCCCCTGGTAACTACTCTTCTACTCTCTGTTTCTGTGAATTCAACTTTTTAAAATGCTACATGTAAGTGAGATATCCAGTATTTCTCTTTCTTGTTTGGCTTATTTCACTGAATATAACTCCCTCTAGATCCATCCATCTTGTCACAAATGGCAAGATTTCTTTTTTTATATGACTGACTAATGTTCCATTGTATATATGTACCACATCTTCTTTATCCATTCATCTACTGGCAGACACAGGTTGTTTCCATATGTTGGCTATTGTGAGTGATGCTGTGATGACTATGGGATACAGATAGCCATGAGCTAGAGAATGCAGGTGGCCTCTGGAAGTGAAAACAACTTCCATCTTAGAGTCAAAAGGACACTGGGACCTCAGTTCTACTACTACTAGGAACTGAACTCTGCAAATGACCTGAATGATCCTGGAAGCAGATTCCCCCTCAGCGCCTTCCACAAGAGCCCAGCCTGGCCTGCACCTTGATTTTGGCACTGTGAGCCCCTGAGCAGAGAACCCAGTTGAGCCCCCTTGGACTTCTGCCCAAATTGTGAGATAATAAATAGGTGTTATTTTAAGCTGCTAAGTTTGTGATAATTTGTTATGACAGCAATGAAAAACTAATACACCCAGTAGCTATCTATCACTGAGTGATCAGGGACGCTAAATATTTGTAACAAGAGAGCTTTCCTCCAACCCAAGAATCAAGCCTGCTTTGAGAGATCTGGCTTCTTGTGGCTTCCCAAAGATGTCAAACTGATGCTTTGAACTATTGTTAAAACACCACTTTCTGTTGATTCCCCTGGTGTCAGAAATTTATATAAACCAAAATAATAGAGGTTGTTCTGTACCTTTTTTCAAGTTGTGGAGGAAACATCCCCTTTGCATAAACTGGGTTCTGTCTAACTAATGGTCTGATTTTCTATTAAGCTTCAGGGAAGTGAGAAATGGCTGCTTTCATAGAATTAGTAAATGCCACCAAAACTAAAGGTCAAACTAAGTTGACATTAAATACAGTATTTCCAGTGGGGCAATGTGGGGTGTTTGAAAGAGCAGTTCCCACAAGCCCCTGCAATGCCTATTCTCTGAGCTTGTTGTGAGTGTTAATGGAATCCAGTTAAACTCTGTCAGTCCCCGGCCTTTCCACCTGCGACCTATATTAGCCACAATAAGTCTGATTTCACAGACAAAGCCCCCTTGGTGACCAAAGTGGAGAAGAACTGTGTGGCTGGTTCCACATTGCAGATGTTACATTCATTCAGGCAGGCTTCTCAGGGGCCCCCAGCCCTGCCAGCTTTCAGGATCACTGTGAGTGGAACACCGATTTATCCCCTCATGTGGCTTTGGAGGACAGAGAAATAAAGGAAGATGGACACAGGGCCGATTCTGGCTGAGCTGAGTTTGCACAGGAAACTCAAGCTTGAACGAAGGGCCTGGTAACCTGGGAGTTTCAAGAAGCAGAGTGAGGGCAAGCTTGTAAGAAAAATGTGCACAGACCTGGGAATGAGGCTGTTTTAGGTGTGAATCCCAGCTCCACCACTAGATAGCTGTCTGTCCTTAGATATGGTTTTAACCACTCTGATGCTCAATCTCCTCATCTGTAAAATGGGATAGTGTTAGATTAAAAATATAATAAATGAAGTAATGTACCGTTCCTACTTCCGTGTTTTCTATTACTTTTACTTTGCTTTATTTTTTTCCATGGCACTTATCACCATCTGACATCAACATACTTGCATGGTTATTGTTTAATATCTGTCTCCCTATCTACCAGAATGTAAGCTCCACGAAGTCGGGGACTTTTGGGGATTTTACTTGTCCGCTGCTGTATGCTTGGTGCCTAGACGCAGTAAGAGACCAGAGAGGTTAGCGGTTAAGAGCATGGGCTCCAGAACCAGGTTTCTGGGGTTTCAATATGGACTGCAAATTACTAGCTGTGTGGACCTGGAAAAATTACTGAACTTCTCAGTTCCTCAGTTTTTCCATCTGTAAATTGAGGACGATAATAGACCCTCCCTCCAAGAGTTATCCCAAGAATTAAGCAGCTAAGACATGTAAAGCACTGATGAGAGTGCTAGGCACACAGTAAGTATTTAATAAATATTAACTAATAATAATTACAATGGAACCTAGTATATTGCAGGTAATGACTCAGTATTGGTTGTGCAAATGATAAATATTTACAAGATTCTTGGAACTATGCCTAGCCCAGAGTAGGCCCTCAATGAATGATAACTTTGCAAAGTGGGGCGTGCTGGTATATGTTTAATGACTAATTCTCAGAAGGCAGGAGGTGGATTTGTCATGTTTGCTGGTGTCTCCCATCAGGGCTGATTTCAGCTACCAACCTGACACCTGTGAACACAGATTTGGGAAGAGATGCACAGTAACATTCCATTACAGAGAATTTCTACCACGCAGATACAATAAATACAGATAATCGTAAGAGCATAGATAATAGGAAAATAATTAGGAAATGATGAGTTTTAAGTATTTGCTACCTTTGTTTTAATGTAATTTAATTGTAAGTTTACATAGTGTAATTTTAATACTCGCTAAATTTAATTTTCAACAACAGGCTCTCAAGTCTCCTGAAAATTTAACAATTACCTGTTTTGAGCCAGTACAAGCTAACTCCAGCACACAATTGGCTGTATGCATGTTATTCTTCCTACCACTAATAGGTACCTTTTCCTGGACCCAAATAAAGAAAGAAAGAATAGCATAAATGCTTGTGCAGCAATCTGGGGCAGACCTCTCTCCCAGGCAAAGTGTGGGATCGATCCCAAAAAGGAAATGAATTGATCCCTTTGTAAACAGTTGGCTGAACCAGGTGAAACAGGTCAAGTTCTGGGCCATTCCCTTTTTAGGCACAGCCCAGACCCCCTGACTGTGTAGAGTTTCACGGTCTCAACTACTGCTGGAAATAAGTGAGCCGTTAGCCTAGACTTGAGTATCTCTGGATTCCGTGGTCATTTACGAGACTAGACTTTAGGGAATTTGTAGACAAATGAATAGACGGGGCAATTGTGAGGGTCACAGCTGTGTCAATAGTCATTGTCACAGCTGTGATATGGGCATTCTCCCACTGGTCAGCTTTCTTACTCTCAGCTCTACATTCAGGAAAACAGAAAATTCGAGATCCAGAGAAAACTCAGTTTAGTCTGGTAATCGCTCTTTGCTCCACTGGTTACAGCTCCCAAAGTAAGCTCCTCAATTGCCCTGGGCCATTTTTTGGACCGGAGCATTATGGTTCTGTACATGCCCTATCAGTAGGGTGACCAGCCATCCTGATTATCGAGGACTTTCCCTGTTTTAACTTTGGACGTCCAGAGTCTCAGGAAACCCCTCAGTCCTGGGCAAACCAGGACCATTGTTCACTCTAACTCTTGGCCCCCAAGGCCAGGATTCCTGTGGCTTTCAGTCTGCCAGGAGAGCCTCAGACAATGATTCTAAATATAAAGGCTGTGAAGTAGGAACGTGCACAGATCCAAGAGACCAAGAATTAGAAGTCAGAATGTCTTAGTCAATTCAGGCTGCTGTGCAGAATTTCACAGAGTGAGGGGCTTAAACAACAAACCTTTATTTTTCACAATTCTGCAGGCTAGAAGTCCAAGATCAAGACACAGAGACTGGGAAATATAGAGCAACTGGGCAATCATACGCCCAACATGGCAGCAAGGCAGCCGTCTCCAACACGTATAATTGGGAAGATCTGTGACCCCAACCATGCAAATGTGTAGGGGAGTAGTTCAGACACACAACAACTGGATAAACCAGAACTAGGTTAATAAGTTGCTTCAAACCAGTGATTCTCCACCGGGAAATTATCACTTCTAGGTAGACAAGTGACTCTGCCCCTCCCTCTCCAAAATCTAAGGAGCTCTTCATAGGCTCTTTCACCATGTGCCTTCTCTGCATCCTGTCCAACCACCAGGGACTCAACCTCTCGATCCACACACGACTCATGTCAACACTTCACGTGCTTGGAATCACAGCACACATCAGGGAATAGAAGACTTTGAGGAAAATAAAAGTATCTTCTTGTTAGAGAGACTTGAGTATTCCATGCTGGACTCAGAGATCAGAGCTGCTCCCAGTAGTACCAGCTGACCTCTCACTACTGCATGGGCCAGGAGGTGCTTAGTGATTTTCTGTTCCCTGAGGTTCCTCTTAGCTCTCCTCTTACAGTTGAAGACCACAGAAGTAGCTTGTGAGCAGTTCAGTTGTTTCTAACTGTTAAAAAATATTGCTGCAGAGATGCCTTGTCCTCTGACCATTGCTGCTCCCACAGAATAAAAGAAGTGCAGGTCCAGTACCACCTTTCAATAGGTCATCAATGCTCCATTTTCCATGCCAGGGAGGAGACTGTGCCAAGATGGGCATTATGTTTGTTAATAAATTAGTTAAACGAGCATGTGGCAGGCATTGTCCCAAGCGTTGGGAAGAGAGTGATAAATAAGACTTATGTATTTTTTCTGTGTCTGTATTGCCCATCTCCAACCCACATAGCGGCAGAGTGCTTTTTCTGAAACATAAACCAAGTTTCATTACTCCCCTGTTCAGCCAGATCACCTCTTCAGCATCATCTTCAGGTCATTAAAAACAGACAGAGTGGGGAAAGATCTGGGCTGTGCAATTTAGAAATCTTGGCTTGCCACGGTCCCAGCTCCAGGAGAGCATCCCTAAATGCAGCAATAGCTTGCTGGCATACGCAGAAATCATATGAAGGGGGATGTGACTGTGCAACACTAGGTCCTCCACCTAGAGAGGCAAAGGGCTCCCCAGGGGCCATTTGAAGTGTGCTTTCTCTCCAACAGCACTTCATCGTAAAGTGAGTCTTCTCACTCCATTCTTCACACTCCTCCATACCAGCAACTCTTTTCCCTGTCAAGTCCCCAGGTGCATCTTTCTAAAGGTGATCAGGTACTCTCCAAGACACTGTATTGACCTGAAAGCAGTCTGCTTTGCTAGGGACCTCTGAAAGACCCCCGACAATCCCGTGTATTGCCCTGGAACTTGCTGCTTCTTCACAAATGCAATTCCTTCATTTCTCCTGAGACCAGGCTCAAAAGGCCACTCCCTCCAGGAAGCGCTCCCAAATTTACCTCCCAACCCCCCCATAAATCTCTAATGATTTATATTACTCTGTCACCTCTAACAGTATTGTGGGTTATGTGTTCAATTTTGTGTCATTCTCCACTTGTTGATATGTCATTGCAACTACAGATTCTTTGACTTTTATCCAAAACCTGTAGAATCAAGACTATTGTGGAATTCAGAACTTTTCAAATTTTAGAAAAATAGTAGAGGTTCTGGGGTAACCCATTAATATTTGCTCAGTGAAACTTGTGAATATTCACA
The DNA here is from genome assembly GCF_030028045.1 of Hippopotamus amphibius kiboko. Lineage (NCBI taxonomy): Eukaryota > Metazoa > Chordata > Mammalia > Artiodactyla > Hippopotamidae > Hippopotamus > Hippopotamus amphibius. Next base: position 137,591,241 of record NC_080188.1, on the reverse strand, counting down.
CCAGGTAGGACACATAAAGATTATAATCAGCTTTTTGTCAGTTCAGGTCAGGTTTTGCCGCAAATGAGTTCAGCATTTTAGAAGCATGAATATAAGCTACTAATAAGAGCCACCGCTACCAAACCTTCCTCTCTGACAGGCACTCTGCCCTGTGCGTATAATCTCATTTAACCCACAGCAGGGCCACAGGAAGGAGGGATTGTTTTCCGCACATGATAGACAAGGAAAGTGAGGTTCAGAGAGGGTAAGTGATTTGCCCAAGGTCGAACTTCTAGAAAATAGAGGAACCGGCATTCAAACCCAAGGTTGTCTGACCATAAGCTTGATGTTCAATGGCCAAGTTTCATACCGAAAGCGCTTCCTCTCACATCTCCCGTGACAGCGTTCGTTATGCAGGATGGAACACACAAATGCTTGCCAATGACACAGAAAAACAGAAGAGCATTTAATTTTTTTATTTGTAATTCACAGGTTATATTTTCCTTCTTCCAAAAAGACTGTACAGGGTGTAAAATGTCAGTTAGTTGTGTAAGGCAAGCGCCTTACCTCTTGGAGTCCAGATGTGACCTTGGTAGATTAAGGCACAACAAACACATCAGCTAGTGGGTCACATCAGGAAGCACACGGGCCACACCAGGCACCACATGTGTTCTCAATCAGCTCACACAGCATCAGTGGTCAACATTTAGAACTCAGGGGATTTCAATTCAGAGTCCAAGTAGTTTCTCTAAATGTGAAAATATGGTTTTTTAAAATATGTTTCTAATGTCCACAATATTTTCTCTTGAAAAACTGGATATTCCCACCATACAGTGTTTTAGTTCCTTCATTGCAATAATCAGCTGATGCTGCACAGCAGCTTTAGGTGTGTTCCCCAGTTAGCAGCAGTCCCCCACTTCTGCCCACCTGGATTCTGAGGGAATTCGAGTTTGGGACCACTGCATCCAATAGAGTGAGCCAGTGTCTGATGGCTCGCCTGTCATGCTCCCCAGCAGGCTGGCAGTGTGTCTACTGATGTGGGTGATGCATCCTCTATTACAAGTCTAGGACTTCCAGTAAGGATGATATCAGAAGATCATATTTTCAGCACCATCACAGCCACCAACATGCAGCAAGAACAGACTGAGAGATAGAGACAGAGAAAGAGAGGCAGAACGGGGGGCGGGGAGAGAGAGAGAAAGAAAGCAGTTATTCATGTCAGAAATAGAAAAGAAGTTTGAGGTGGTAAAGGAAGCCTAAAGCACACGTGTTGGACCAGGGCCAGAAGGCGGCAGAGGTGGCCCAGTGTCAGCAGAGCAACCAGAACCTAGGTCACTTTTTGAACCCAGGCTCCACTACCCTTGAAAAGAAGCTGAGAAAAGCTACCCACAAATTGTTGCTTGGGGTCATGGCGTACAGAAGGTTCTGTGATCAGAGGACCTAGATGACGCAGACGGTACTACAACAGGACAAGGCCACAGCCACCTTTTTCGAATAACCACCAAAAGAATACAAATATAATTCCTATTTTCTTAACTGGCAGAGATAAGATGAAAAGGGAAAAGATAAGTCCACCAAAAGGTAGGAGACTAAACAATTAAAAAAGAGGGGAAATCAAGAAGGAATATACAGGAAAATAAAAAATGTATTTCCTGGGTTTTCCCAATTTCCAAGATGATCACCCAACACCCAAGTTTACCACTTTTGTGACCTGTCTCAAGGTCAATAAAAGCACTTGCACGTAAGACCCAGCTGAGTTTACATTGGAATCTGTATGTGAAGAGAGGCAAGTGTTGCTTTTCCCAGCAGTGGGAAGCCAGATGTCTGCCCATTATTGTCTAAAGCCCACAGTCCAGGAAGCATCTACCTTCAGACCATCAGTTCCTAGCACTGAGTCCCTTACAGGGGACATCTTGTTTGTTTAGAGAGCTTTCAGGGAGACTCTCAGAAATAAATAGAAGGGTAGCAGTAAAGTCCAGACAACCAATTACACAAAAGCTTGTCAAGGGCCGTATGGACAAAGGACCTTGGACAGATCTGCGCACCTGCTGTCTTGTAACGAATGAGAGTGACGATGGCCTGTCCTCTGAGAACCAGCTCTGCTTCCTGTCAGATACACATGTAACAATGGTGATTGGCTTCCCTGCAATATGCCCTCCCATCAATATCCTAACTGAATGGAGGCAAAGATTTGTTAGTCTTCTGAAAATTTCCAAATTTTCCTGATCAGCTCAGTTTTCTGGACCTAGGAAAGAAAGCTCATTGGGCTGTGTGCGCCAGCATCCTAGGAGCTGAGGTGCTGCCAGCCCACGCTCTGAGAGCCAGAAATGTAATATAGATAAGGTAAATTGCACTGTTGTTTTGCTTTGGACCTGAGAGGCGAATATCCAATTTGAGATCAAATAAATGGATACTGGGCCTGAGTAAGATTTTTAAATAGGATTCACTCTAGAGCAGTCTGAAAATCAGAAAGATGCACCAGCAAAATTCTGCCTTTGCTTCCTGAGCTAAAAAAAGAGAAGCCCCACTCCCACCCCTCCTGACAAGGGAACCCATCTATACCAGATAGTATGTTTTACATTTAGAAAAGTACAGCCACAGGCTTAGGGAATAGGGAAGGGTCTTATACAATTCTGAATTGAATGAGGACAACAGAATTTAAATTTATAGTACCAATGGTTCCAAAAGAAAAACAGCTAAGGTTTACTGATTTCTTACTATGTGCTTGACACTGTTTCAAGTACTTAATAACTATACAATATTACCAACTCAATATTTGAAAAAAAAAATGATAATGATAGCAATCCCCCCCCCAAACTGTGAAGTAGGTGCTATTACTATCCCTAATTTATAGATGAGGAAACTGAATAATAGCTAGTATGTGCTCGTGCCAAGATTCAAACCTCATATTTCTGACTCATGAGCATAACTACTAATCTACCTAGAAAGTAATCTTACAAAAAACTTACTCCGAAAAAGTTCAGGATCTATGAGTCTCATGTAAAGCAGGGCACACACCTCTTTTCCCCTCCCAATAGCTATACTTAGCCTTGCCTGTAGTTTACAGAATTTCACATTGTCGGAGAAGCAACATCTCAAAGAAAGAGGGATCTTTCTTCAGACGTAGGAGGGGAATTGTGATTGGTTTGGGCGATGCAGGGCAATTTCTTTTCTGTTTGCTGGGGACTGGTGAACATGTGACAGAGATCCAGTCTTGAGACCAGACAAAATTCTGCTAGAGGTGTCTGGGGAGGGCTTTGCTGCATGATAAATAGATAGATTGAGAGAGTTCATGACATTTTTCCTTTTTTGAATGTGTGTAAAGCATGATGCTAGGCATTGGGACAATTAGTTTAGGGTTGTCAGCCTAAGGACAAAAAAGCCAACATGCTGAGGATGGCAGAACAGAAAGATTTTTAAAAACCTGGGTTTCTAATGACAGATGGAGCCTATATATCAAACCTGGACTCCTCTATCTTTGTTGCTTAAGCCACTGTAAGGCTTCATGTCATTTTGCCTCTAAATGATTCCTAACTTATACATATATCCTTTGTCTGTGTACTGACATGTTATATCTATACATTTTTTGCCTTTCTTTATTTCAGTTGACTTATAGCTACATGGTCAAATAAAACCAGGCAGTCAAGGAAGGAAAGAAAATATATTTGAACAGCAGTTTATCAACACTGTCCTGGAAAGAAACATATTCATTTACCAATCCCCTACCCCAAATCTTGCTTAGATGCCTTCACCTGCAGGCTATGACTCAGCAGTAAACAGAATAAAATATATCCCCAGTTTCCTCATTAGTAAAATAAGCAATCTGGACCAGATGATCCTTAGGAAAATCTCAGCACTGACATATTATGCTTCATGCTCTATCTATCTATTAAGAAGGGTTATGTTGTAAAAACTTTTAAAGATGCCCTATAAATAATGACCACATCCTTAAACACTTGATAAAATCATAACAATTTATCACAGTCTAAGTCCTTCCCCTCTGCAGGCCTTAGTTCCTCACCAGGAAAATATGGAAAATGAAATGGATGCTCTTTAAGACCCTTTCCAGCTCAGACACTCTTTTTTTTTTCTTTTATTGAGATATAATTGACATACAATAAACTGCATATATTTTAAATGTACAATTTGATATTTTTTCTTTTTAGTAATGTATATACAGAAATCCCAATCTCCCAATTCATTCCCCTCCCCCAACTCCCCTTGCTTTCCCCCCTTGGTGTCCATATGTTTGTTCTCTATATCTGTGTCCCTATTTCTGCCTTGCAAGCTGGTTGATCTGTACCATTTTTCTAGATTCCGCATATATGCATTAATACATGATATTTGTTTTTCTCTTTCTGACTCACTTCACTCTGTGTGACAGTCTCTAGGTCCATCCATGTCTCTACAAATGTCCCATTTTCGTTCCTTTTTATGGCTGCAGCTCAGACACTCTTGAATCTGACCGGATTCTTAAATATGCGGTTCTAATCCTCATAGACTTTCTGCCAAGCTTATGCAGTCAGGTCCTGACAATGTCTGAATCATACAGATCTTCTGGAGCACATACTTATGGTAAAACTTAACCAACACAAACTGTGAGCTCCTCATTCCTCTGCTTCTCCTCAGTGCCCAGCACACCATGAGGTACATGGCAGGCTCTCAGTAATTACTGGTAATCCAATAATAGTACCATTTTCTTGAAAGTCTACCATCTAACAGAGATTTTAAATAGAGTATCTCAACTCCTCACAATAATCCTGAAAGGGCAGTATTTTTTACATCTATAACCTGAATAAAAAACTGGGCTGCCTGTAGGCCAGTCTCAGCATGGTGTCACATCCAAAATAAACCCAGACCCAGACCCAACGACTTGGAAACGTATGTAGGTCTTTAGTGAAGTCTTGGAAGATACAGCAAAAGGGACAATTACGTGGCGAAACAGAGAGCAGAAACTCCTTTGTACCCAACTTTCCTCCTAAAATCCTGCCACAGCCCTGCAAAAATCCCTATCTCCATCTTCCCCAAATATTCCTAACAAAACTCCTGCCTCCTCCCCAGTCTAGTTCCCCTCTTTCGGATCTATTCTGTCCCTTGGGGAGTGGTTTCCTGCCCTGTGTAACCTAAATTAGTTTGAAAGTTTAGCCTCTCCAAGGTCTCCAGTTTTCCCAATGATTCACCAAGTATACTCTACGAGTATGTACGACACCAGCCTTTGGTGCCATCCTCTGACCCAGAGCCCATGCTCGTCCACAGCATCGTGCAATGGACATGCACTGTTCTGTTCATGCAAAGCTGCTCTCCTTGTGTGTCTCCTTTAACCAGGAATTGCCTCAGAACCAACCAAGGAACATGCCAAAAATACAGACATCAAGTCTGCACAACAGTCCCTCTGAATCAGAGCATCCTAGGGTGAGATCCAAGAGTCCACATGATGATTCTGAGGCACAGGCAGGTTTTGAAGCACTGCTTTACACCACACAGGCTTTAGAATTAAGCTACAGAGTCACTCATGCCCACAGGAACAGGACTATTCTCCCAACTCCCATTTGACTGTTTGGTCTTCCTAACAACATGGTGTCCCAGGAACACAAGCAATCCTCAACTTCTGAACCCTGTGGGTTTCAAAAATATGTTAGTCAGCGGTGGTGTGCAGCTCAGAATGTTTTCACCAGAGAACAGGGACGGGAGGTCCATGCAGGCTGGGAGAGTGCTCCAAAGCTTTGCAGGTCTTTGCAAAGTGATTTTGTGAGAAAATATACACAAAAGTCCCCACTGGGGCTGCCAGGAACAATTTCTCCCTGAGGTCAGGCAACAAGAGCCTAACCTTGACTACCCTCCTTTCTGGGGGACTGGTGGCAGGAGGGGAAGGTCAAATGGTGACAGAGGGAGCCCAGAGCTCTGGTGGCTACTGGGAAAGACATCGGAAAGGGAACCTTCCACAGAGCCAAGAAGTGTCTTCTTTCACAGTGTCAGGGCTCTGAACTGAGAGAGAGAAAAGATGTTCCCTGGGCTGAAGAGGCACCTTGAAGGAGGAGAGGACAGCCTGGGGCCTCAGATCCCTCAGGCAGTGGCAGCCAGAGCCCCCATGAGGATCAAGAGGGTGGGAGGATGGGAGGGCCAGGCTTAGCATAAGGGCAAGCTTTTATAAAGCAAGTGCTCACTGCAGGATTCCCTCTCCTTGGTCCTCCTCCAAGCCCTGTTCTCTTCGGAATGGACTTCAACATCTGGAGTTTCCATATTGGATCCTTCCATAAAGGAAGGAAAAAAACCAAAAAAAACCTCATTATAAAGTGATCTTACCATACAGATTCTAAAGACAGTTTTAGAGTGAGGGCCAGTGCATTTTGAAACTCAACTGCATTGCATGATTAGTAGCAATTACTGTCAACAAACATTTATCAAATATCTACCGATGAGCTAGGCCTGAGGAACATGTGGGCAAGAGTGAATCAATCCCTTGGCAGAGCACAAAGTACCAGAAATCAGAACACATGATCTGACAAGCAGAGCTGTCCTTGTGAATCTGCTGGAACAGAAAATTTGAATACAGATCTACCTCAGAAAAACCAAAACATTTGCTTGCTCAAAATAAGGCTAGAAAGGTCAGTGGAATCATTGATCAAAACAGTTCATTGGTTCTGCGCACATGTGGTTAAATCCAGTGTAATCATAACATGAGTTCAGATCCAACATCAAACATGGGTACAGCCATCTGTACAAGGGAAAGAGACTTCACTTTTCTCTATACAGCTTCCACAGCACAGTGCAACAAATCAAGGTGACCATGTCTCTGGTTGGCTACAGGGACATCCACACAGGCAACTTTTTTGTTACCTTGTGCCCCTCTGTTTCTCATACATCCCAGTGTATCCCTTCCCCATTCCTCTATGTAATATTCCTGGCTTCAGCTTGTTTTGATTGGACTGGCATTGCCCTTGCTTTCTAATAGTGGTTTGTAAAGTTACTGTAGGCAGTGAAACACTTTTAACAAAATAAACTTTCTATGCCACTCCAATATTTTAAACACATAAACAGAGATCTCTGAGACTGCCCTTTCTCCAGACTCCCTCCAGCTTCAGGAGCAACCCCGGAATCTGAGGAACACAGTTATTCTAAAACCTCAATACCATCCATGTATCCCTTTCCCCTTCTTTCTTAGTAACAGAATTCTAATAAGGGTGGGAATTAAACCAATTAAAAGATGACATTTCTCAGCCTGTCTGGCTGCAGCTTAAGGCCAGTACTGATTAAAATCTGGCCAATGGTATGTAAATGGGAGTATTATATGAGATTCCCAGGAAGTCTCCGTAAACCTGGGAGCTGTGCCTTTTCTATTCAGTTTTTCCTCCTTCCTGCTTTCTCAAATATGGGCATGATGGCTGGAGCTTCAGCAGCCATATTGGACCATTAGGTTACTTTGAAGTTGGAGGCTATGTTCTAGAGACGGTGAGACAGAAATGATAGACAGAGCCTGTATCTGAATGACTTCATGGTTTTGTGCATTTCCTATCTCTGGACTTCTTTTATGTGAGATAATAAGCTCTGTGTGTCTAATGTAATTTTGCCTAGGTTTTTCTATAATTTGCAGCTATATCAAGTCCTAACTGATACAGAACTTGTTTGCAGTTAACTTTTTCAGCAAAAAAATTCACTATGTGTCTCCTCTTATGTACTATGTTTGGCAAGGAGAAATTATGAAGAACTAAGATAAGAGCATACAGTCATTAAGGTATATACTGTATGGATCAAATTTGGAATAATAATAATAGCTGGAATTTACTGAGTGCTTACTGTGTGCTAGGCTGTCTTCTAAGCACTTGTGCATACATGATTTCATTTACTACTCAAGGCAACTACATGAAGTAGGTGATATAATGGATAGTTTTCAGATGAAGAAATCAAGGCTGAGAGGAGTTCATGACTTAATTTCACAGCTAGTTCATTGCAGAGCGGAGATTTGAGACTACATCTCCTTTCTATAACAAACAGCAAATGAAAGTGGACCTCTGAGTATAAGCAAAGTAAGTGGGTCAATAAAACGGTCTTTTGAAATACTTTATAATAAGGACAACTCAAGCAGGGTGTGTTCTGACTTATGTTCTCTTTGGTGATCTAAAATTGAGGTAAGGCAGCTCTAGAATCGGGCCTGCTTGGGTACAAATTCTTGCTCTACCTCTTTTTAGAAGTGTGATCTTGGGCAAAATTCTTTAACTTCTCTGAGCCTCAGGCTGCCTTGCACAGTAAAGTATGAATTAATGAGCTAAGGCATGTGAAGTTTATAATGCAATGCCTGCATGTGATAGGTAAGCTAGTCTCAACTTTGTAACACAGGGCAGGTTCAGATGACACGAATGAGGTAAGAGGTAATTCACTTATTTTCAGAAGGATTTGAAAATATCTCCTTGGAGACCTGGCACAGAACAGAGAAATGTTTATGGTGTTTGCATGCATACTAATTGTGTGAAGCTGTACAAGGTACCTCTCTTTATTCTCAGTTTTCTCACCTGTAAAGTTGGAATTACAATTTCTTTTAGGCAGGGTAATTGGAAAAAAGAAACAATTAGCTATGGAATGCTACACAGTGTTAATGATTAATACTAGAGTTAGCCATCACTAATCCCTGCCACTTCTTAATGTTTCCAAATGAAGTGACAAACTACCTATCCCACTTTCTTATTTTTTGTTATTTCAAGCTGTTGCTAGGATTCCTTTCATATTGTGGAAATTGATACCAACAGTTATGATTCAGAAATGCTAACCCTAATGAAGGTGAAGAATCAGAATTGGATAATAGAGGGAAAAAAAGTATGTCAAGCACACAATGTTAATTTTTATAGGAAACATGATAATTTCTAAAATCATAAAACCCGTTAGGAGACTACATCAGAATTTAAAACTTCTATGTGTCAAAAAACACAATCAACAGAATGAAAAGGTGATATGGAATAAGAGAAATGTAAGCCATAGATCTGATAAAAGGTTAACATCCAGAATATATGAAGAACTCCTACAACTTAACAACAAAAACAACCTGATTAAAAAAATAAGCAAAAGACTGAAATAGATATTTCTCCAAAGGAGATATACAAATGGCTAACAAGCTATGAAAAGATGCTCAACATCACTAACCATTAAGGAAATGCAAATAAAAACCTCCATGAGATATCACTTCATACCCATTAGGATGGCTACCATCAAAAAGATAGGAAATAGCAAGTCTTGGAAAAGATATGGAGAAACTGGAACTTTTGTGCCCTGTTGGTAGGAATATTAAATGGTGATCCACTATGGACAAGAGTATAACAGTCCCTCAAATAAATTCTATTAAAATAGAACTACCATATGATTCTGCAACTTCACTTCTGGATATATAACCAAAAGAATTGAAAGCAGGGTCTCAAAGAGATATTTGTAGACACATGTTCATAGCAGCAATAATCGCAATAGCTAAAAGGTGGAAGCAACCCAAATGTCCATCCACAGATGAATGCGTAATCAAAATTTGGTGTGTATATATATATATATATATATATACACACATATATACATACATATATTCATATATATATGTAATGGAATATTATTCGGCCTTAAAAAGGAGAGAAATTCTGACACATGCTACAACATGGATGAAGCTTGGGGACATTATGCTAAGTGAAACAAGTAAGTCACAAAAAGACAAGTCCTTTATGATTCCACTCACATGGGGTATCTAGAGTAGCCAGATTTATACAAACAGAACCCCAGGGCTTGGGGGAAGAGAAAATAAAAGTGTGTTCAATGGGTACAGAGTTTAATTTTGCAAGATAAAAACGTTCTGGGGATTGCTCACACAACAATATGAATATACTTAACACTACTGAATTGCACATTTAAAATGGCTATGGTAGTAAATTTAATATTATGTGCATTTTACTACAATTGATAAAAAACTGTTAGGCAAATAACAATAGGAAGACTTGTAAAAGAGACAGAAGGGAAGAGTGAGCAGGTGACAGGAGTACAGCAACATTATGTGGCCATCAGAAATGCATTTAACAACCACTTCCGTAAAAGTTATGCTTCAAATTAAATTGGTCTGTTTTTGAATGCTCTCATCTAAATGGAATGCTGCCAGTGTGAAAATACTACGTAATCAGGAATAAATGAGAACTACGTCTGGTTGGAAGCAAAAGGTCCACTGGGGCATGTCATAGGCTGGTGTTGGAACTGGCTTCGTTTAACAAACTCATTAATGACCTAGAAGAGAACGGAAATAGCCACCGCTAATGAAATTTGCAAAGATATGCTGGCAATGCCCTGGGCTTGGCCGTAACAGTATAAGCATCACTGGGATAGAGAGAGATTTTCCACTAGTTAGGTAATTGGATTAAACCAATGACTTCCTGGGATAAGAACACTTGCTCATTTCCAACTCTTGTCTCAAGAGCAGAAAGCAAATTCTGAAATGTGATGTTGTTCATAAAACCATACTTGATAGACGCATAATGGAAGAATAGTGCTTTCCCGGAGCACAATTCTGTCTTTGTCCCTTATCTCTAGGTAGAAGACAATGGAATCTATTCATTAAAAAGATATAAGAAAGGAGAAGGTGAGAGAGGCAGAGGAGATACAATATTTCTTCCATGGCCTACTAAACCTTAACATACAGGCTCTGAAGTTTGGCACAGATTTCGTCACCCTCTTCCTCTGCTTAAAACCACTGACAAGCGGTCTTCCAGGGCACTAAAGAGAAGTCTAAAATCTTTGACCAGACCCTGAACGACCAGCCCTGCCTCCCCATTCAGGCTCATCTTGCATCACTGCCCTTCTCACCCACGTAATGGTCATCAGCTACTCTATCTGTCCAGCAGCAGTTCTTCTGCCAACAGCATCACTATTTTCCTTAGCAGATTCACCCCTTCCCACTCTGAGTCACCATTTGATCCCCAGCTATTGTGCTTGGTTCAGGGGTGGACAGAGGACTCAAGCTGTGTCAATCTGATTCCATCCCAGGACTTCTAGAGCCACAGTCACTGAGGAGCAGCTCTCTTGATGAGGTTGGCTGCCTAGAGGGTTTCTCAGACAAAGATGCTGTTGGCATTTTGAGCACGACAGGTCTTTGTTTCACAGAACCATCATTAGTATTTAGTATTTGTGCTTCTGTGCACCAACTTTCAGTCATACCCCCCGAATCACCGTGGAAACAACAACAAAATGACATTCTTGAGTACCATCCATAGTTGAGAATTACAAAACATAAAACTTTTTGCCATGAGATGGAAATCTAAGAAGGAAGTAATTTGCCTGGGACATCCAGGTCTTCAGTTTATGTGTCCCTTCCTCAAAGAGGCTTTTTCACATCTCCCCCATCTAAATTAGGTTCCCATCATGACACTACTTACTATGTATAGTACTGAACCAATTTGCAAATACGTGTTTAGTTGTGTGGTTGTTTGTTTCATATCTGTTTTCTCCCACTAGACTGTAAGTTCCATGAAGAAAGGGGCTATTTTGGTTTCCAAAGACTGACATTCAATAAACATTTGTAGAGAAAAGGAGACAGGGAGAAGTGAAGGTTGCTTGGAAACTAGTAACACTTCTTAGTGACTAGCATCTCAAGCCAACCCACAAAAGCCTGTTTAATCTAAGAACCTAAATGTCATCTCCTACACTGTTTTTATGAGAGAAGGGGAAGAGCTGGGGTTGATGATAGGGCCTCAGGAGCCCATCTACCTCTCCACAAGACCAGTTCTGAGAAGTCACCTGGCTCCCAAAGGGACAGGTCCCACTTCAAAAGAGCGAGGTTGGAAGATGAAGGTGGAAGGTAGCAGTCTGGTAAGCGGTTTCACTAGCCCTTACCCCTCCCCTCCCTCACTCCAGCCTTGGCAGTGATGTCAGGGGCTCCAGAAGCAGGGAGAAGGGGTGGGGTTCAGAGAGGGATCACTTGTACCACTTTGGAAATCAGAGACCTGTCTTCTAAAGTACTCCCTTGTTGGGACTTCCCTGGTAGCGCAGCAGTTAAGACTCTGAGCTCCCAAGGCAGGGGGCCCTGGTTTGATCCCTGGTCAGAGAACTAGATCCCACATGCATGCCACAACTAAGAGTTCACATGCCACAACTAAGGAGACTGCGAGCTGCAACTAAGGAGCAGGTGAGCTGCAACTAACAAGCCTGCCTGCCTCAACTAAGACCCAGTGCAACCAAATTAATTAATTAATTAAATATCAAATAAAATAAAATAAAATATTCCCTTGTTGGCAACATATGTTGTTTTGTGGTCACCCAACACTATGTTCTCCTCTCTAACACACTCCTGTCCCCTAAGGGGAATTACTCTCCCCTTTGTGGGTAGACTTGGTGGGATGGGAAATCCAGATGCCTGGCTCCCACTTTGGAAGCCAATAGATCAAATCTTTCCTGCTATGGCTGTCATATAGTGGCACACCTAATAGGCTATCTCCCAGGACATTAAATATTGAGTGAACAATTAAAAAAAGGATTGGAGGACATTCACCCAGTAATGTAACCCTGCATAGTGTTCCTTCTGCTTGATTAGTTTCTGGCCCTCAAGGGATGCCTTGCCTCCTGCCCATTTCCAGGCCTGGTTGTCTAGACTTTTCTCAGTTCTCGGACCCTCTCAATATCATTCCAATAAAGTCTCCTTTGTCTAAATGACCAGAGTCAGAGATGTTGTGTGCAATGCAAGAGTCGAGATGAATTTCCTGAGGCCTGATCAAGTCATTCATTGCAGTTTCACATTTGCATTCATGCATTCCAAGTACAGCTAACAAAAGTCCATTATGCCCCATGCACTGTGCCAAGTGTTAGGTATACAAAAACAAATAGGATTCAGGCCCAGCCCTAAGAGGACACATTCTGCTTGAAGAGGCAGAGAATTAGATCAGAAATTGAAATTGAAGTGGTGTAACCTGTTGCGATGGTGATCTGAACTCCTCCCCTACCTCAGGCACACCTTCGATCTCTCTGCCTCTCCCACTTCTAATGCCTTCTGGGGCCTCTGGACAGCAGGTTCGAGTGAAGATTTGGGTACTGTGAGTTTCTGCTGAGAGAATCTGTGCAAACTTTCTCCACAGTGGACTGAATAGGAGCACAGGAAGCCAGACTTGGAGAGCTTTAGAGTGGGGTCCTAAACAGTTGACCACAGTGAGAGCTGGGATCCTGGTGGAAGTTGCCTGGGTTTTCAGGCCCTAAGAGGCCAAGAAGGATAGGACTAGTAGACGGAGTCCTCTTTGCTCCAGAGATCACGAAAGCATGTGAAAACTGGGGAGAAAGGAGGCTTCCTCCGGACCCTGCAATCTGCTAGCTTCCACACACCACCCTAGCCCCCAGTGAGAAGGACAGCTTTGGCTTCTACCGCTGCCGGGGCTGCTGCCACATTAGGGGCTTAAACAAGCAGACCTGAGTCTCAAGGGGCTGAAGTGTCTCTCCCTTGGCTGCCAGGGAGAAACATCCATCAGGAGACACTGAACGCATGTACAGTGAAATAGAGCTGCTGAAGAAGAATGCCAACATTTTTAATATAAAAATAACGAGTACTTGAGGAGACTCAAGTGCAACACACACAACAACAAGACAGTCTTCTGGAGCCTAAAAAACAAAACTCAACTAAGAGATTCAAGATAGAAATCAAAACAGAGAGTGGTCATCGTTGAGACCCAAATTGGTGGCCTGGGTGGTCAAATTATAAGAAACATCTCAAAGGACAAAAGAAAAATATAAAGAGATGGAAATCATGAAGGAAAATATAAGAGCCATAGAGAATACACCCAGAAGACCTCATACGTGAATTACGGGTGTTCCAGAAGGAGAAAAAGGAGAGTTATAATAATTAAGACTCTTTGAGTTCTGTCGGGACTGCAGAGTAGGGATATATGAAGAAATACCTTGGTAATATTCCAAACTTTGGGTAAAAAAAAAGCCTGCCAAGCATTCAAATAAAAAGAAAGTAAGCTCTATATGGGAAAAATAATCAGAATGGCATCATATTTCTTTACTGCAACCATGGAATTTGAGAAACAGTAAAATAACATCCACAGACACTTTGAGATCGCAACCAAGATTCTATACCCAGTCAAGATTATTCACTTATTAGAATTATTAGCGTTATTAGACTGAAAGGAAAATACATGGGAACATGCCAGAAGAGATTATATCACCCCTATAGTTCATCTTCAGGAAAGAATCTAGGGAAGGTATCCACACACAAAAGAATGAAGTTGGACCCCCTACTTAACATCACACAAATAATTAACTCAAAATGGATCATAGAACTAATATATAATAGCAAAAAGTATAAAACTCCTAGAAGAAAACAGGATTAAATCTTCATGACCTTGGGTAAAGCAATGATTTCTTAGATATGTCACTGAAATCGCAAGCAACAAATGGAAATACAGAAATATTGGACTTCATCAAAATTAAAAATGTTTGTTTCAAATGACGCCACCAAGAAAGTGAAAAGACAACCCATGAATGGGAGAAAGTATTCACAACTCAAATATCTGATAAAAGACTTGTATCCAGAATACAAGAAGAGCCCTTTTCAATTCAATATTTAAAAGGTAGACAGCTCAATTGAAAAATGGGCAAAGGATCTGAATAGACATTTCTCCCAAAGGAGATATACAAGTGGCCAATAAGTACATGGAAAGAAGCTCAACATAATTAACTATTAGAGAAATGCAAATCAAAACCACAGTGAGATATCATTTCACAACCACTAGGATGGCTATAATTTTAAAAACTCAATTTTAAAACATTTTTTAAAAAACAGATGATAATGAATGTTAGGGAGGATGGGGGGAAATGAATCCTTATACATGGCTAGTAGGAGTGTAAAATGGTGTAGCCAGTTTGGAAAATAGTTTGGCAGTTCCTCAAAATATTAAACATAGTTACCACATGATCTAGCAATTCCACTCCTAGGTACATACCCAAGAGAAATGAAAACACTTGTCCATCCAAAATCCTATACATGAAAGTTCACAGCAGCATTATTCAAAATTGAAAAATGGAAACAACTCAGATGTCCATCAACTAACGGATGGGTAGAAATGTAGCATATCCATACAATAAAATAAAATTTTATTTGACAAGTGAATTGATACATTCTACAACATGGAAGAGGCTGAAGCACATTATGCTAAGTGAAAAAAGAGCACATAGCGTATAATTCCATTTACATGGAATGTTCAGGATAGGAAAATATACAAAAATGTATTACAAAAATATATTAGTTGTTGCCTGGGGCTTGTGAGAGTGGGAGGAATGGGAATAGGCATACTGCTGTGGACAAGGAGTCTGGAGTAGGGAGTTTCTCTGGGGCGTGGTGAAAATGTTCCAAAGTTACATCGTAGAGATAGTTGCATGACTGAATATATTAAGAACTACTAAACTGTACACCTTAGATGAATTATATCTCATTAAATATGTTTAAAATTAAAATTAATTTTTTCAATCACATGAGCCACATTACAAAAAATTCTAGAGGAGCCTCTAGGCAACAACAAATGCACTAGAACAGATACTTTTGAGAGGGAGGAGGAAAACAAGAGAAAAGACAGCGAGCAATGAGCTGGGTGATGATGTGTAAGTGATTGAATGTAAATGGGTCACAATGAGCAGCCTGGTATACAATGTGTTTTAAAAGGTCTCCTGAAACAGAAGATACATACTCCAAAATGTCTAAACAAAAAGTACTTAAAAACCTAAAAGTAGGGGCTACCCTGGTGGCGCAGTGGTTAAGAATGGGCCTGCCAATGCAGGGGACGCAGTTTCGAGCTCTGGTCGGGGAAGATCCCACATTCCACGGAGCAACTAAGCCCGTGCGCCACAACTGCTGAGTCCATACACCACAACTACTGAAGCCCACGTGCCTAGGGCCTGTGCTCCGCAACAAGAGAAGCCACTGCAGTGCACAGCTCGCTCACCTCAACGAAGATTAGCACCCACTTGCCACAACTAGAGAAAGCCCACACACAGCAATGAAGACCCAACACAGCCAAAAAATAAAGTTAACAAAAACCAAACACAAACAAAAACTAGAAGTAGCAAAACCCAGAAGTTGAAGGAAAGAAAGGGAAATAAAAGCTTTCCAGAGTTCTCATCTTATTAGGGTGGAGTGAAGCTGGTGATGAAGTGCCTTAGAAGGCCAAATGTGCATTTTGGTGGAGGAGACAATATAAGAAACATACGTGTCTGACAATTAATGTAGAGAAAATGAATTAAGCATTAGTAAAAGGGAAAGCAAAGTAGAACTTTCAAATTAACAAGGAAGTGGAGTGGGAATAGAATACAGAGCAATTTGAACAAACCTGCTAATGTAAGAAAAGAAATAAAAATGTAAAATAATATTTTATGTCCCCAATATTTGATGTTTTCTCATGGTTACACTGGGGTTACAGGTTTTTCGAAAGAACACTACGAAAGTGATGTATCCTTTTTGTCACATCATATCAGGTGATAGATGACACCCACATAACATCACTGGTGAAGGGAGTGTTTACCAGTTTTCTTTACTGTAAAATGATCATTGTTCTTTCCCTACTCTATTTTTTGGAAGCCAGCCAATAAGTTCCAACCTTCAAGGGGATGGAGGCAAGAATTAAACTCCACCTACTAGAGCGGAAGCATCTACATTTCGGGGTTTTTTTTTTTTTTTTTTGGGAATACTGGAGTGAGGCTTTCTCTTCTCCATCATACAAGATAAAACTTTTAAAAGCATAAACATGAATGAAATAAAGTCAAATCTCTCAGTTTTTCCAACAAACATGAAATGACTGATTTTACATTAAAAAGCAGAGACTGTTCAATGCTTGGTGTGGAGGGGTGGCGGGTAAGAGTAGCCATATACTGTTTACTATAAACATGTTTAAAACAAAGTGAAGATACAAATTAATTAATTAAAGGAATGAGAACCAAACAACTATTTTTTAAAGGTAGGAGCTAATATCAAACACAGTAGAATTTAAATTTAGAAGTGTTAAACAGGAACAAAGGAATATTATGTATTGAGACAAGGTGTACAGTATAACTTAGGAAGACAAAATGAATCATAAATCTGTATGCTTAAAGCAGTTACAGCAGCTAAACACTTAAGGAAAAACTATTAGAAATATAAGGAGAATTTAATAAAATTTCAAATATAGTGAGAGACTTCATTATACCTCTTTCATATTTAGTCAGATCCAGTAAACAAAAACAAACAACAAGGAGATTGAGGTAATGAATAATAAAAGTATAGATATATTTAGAGCCCAAATCCACCAAACGAAAACTGCTCATTCTTTTCTTATGTCCTTGGAATATTTATAAAAATCAATTATGCATTTGACCACAAAGAAAATATTATTTAAAGAAATTTAAGGAGTAAATTAATAGGAGTTAACTGTCTATAATTTTTCAGTCAATAAAAGAGAAATGAATAATGAAATAGTAATCAAAAGAAAATCTTAACTTTTAGAAATTAGAAATACCTTCTTGACTAATATATATATGGTACCTTCCTGAATAATAAAGTATATATATGGTACATATTAGTCAGGTTTTTTGCTAGACAAACAGAATTGAAAACAAGGACTCAAACAAATACATGTGCACCATATTTTTTTTCTTTTTTAAAAATTTATTTTATTGAAGTATAGTTGATTTACCATGTTGTGTTAATTTCTGCTATATAGCAAAGTGATTCAGTTCAGTGATTCCCTGTGCTATGAAGTAGGACCTTGTTACTTAGCCATTCTGTATATAATAGTTTGCATCTGCTAATCCCAAACTCCCAATCCATCCCTCCTCCACCCCTCTTGGCAACTACAAATCTGTCCTCTATGTCTGTGAGTCTGTTTTACAGATTAAGTTCACTTGTGTCATATTTTAGATTCCTCATATGAGATATCACATGGTATTTGTCTTGTACGCCGTATTCAAAGTAGCACTACTCACATTAGCTAAAAGGTGGAAATAGCCCTAATGTCCATCAGTAGATGAATGGATAAAGAAAAGTGTTATTTAGCCACCAAAAGGAATAAAGAACTAATACATGCTACAACATGGATGCATGTTGAAAACACTATGCTAAGCAAGAGAAGCCAGCCACAAAAGATCACATTTTGTATGATTCAATTTATATGTCCAGAATAGTTAAATCCACAATAGTTGAATCTACAGAAGCAGAAAGTAAATTAGTAGTTGTCTAAAGATGGAGGGCTGGGGAGAAATGAGAAGTGATTGCTACTGGGTATTAGGTTTCTTTGCGGGGTGATACAAATGTTCTAAAATTGGTTGTGGTGATGATTGCATAACTCTAAATATTCTAAAAACCATTAAATTGGTTTCCTCAGAAATACAATTCCCAGTATATAAGAATATACATTTGAAGGTATTTATTGCATCATTATTCATACTAACACAATAATTATTACAGTTAGAATTACACTTAGGGCTATAGACATAAAGTGACTGTCTATCCATAGGAGAGTGTTTAGGCGATTATAGTACCTATATACTATGAAATATGATACAGCCATTACAAAGCAGGAATTCATTCCCTAACAATTGCCTTTAAAGAATTTCCATGAGTTTTTATGAGAAAGACAAATTGCATAACTGTGTGTATAATGTGATCACATTTTTATAATATAAAAATACTAAAATTTTGGGACTTCCTAGGTGGCGCAGTGGTTAAGAATCCACCTGCCAATGCAGGGGACATGGGTTCAATCCCTGCCCCAGGAAGATACCACATGCTTCGGAGCAACTAAGCCCGTGCAGCACAACTATTGAGCCTGCGCGCCACAACTACTGAAGCCCAGGCACCTAGAGCCCATGCACCACAACAGGAGAAGCCACCACAGTGAGAAGCCCGCACACCACAATGAAGAGTAGCCCCCACTCACCACAACTAGAGAAAGCCTGTGTGCATCAACGAAGACCCAACACAGCCAATAAATAAATAAACTTATTTTTAAAAAATACTAAAATTTTAATAAAAAATTCAAATACCTGCTTCCTATGCATATATGTGTATATATGTACACACACATGCACACACACACACAAATGCTGTACATGATCGTCAAAGCATAAAAAGAAGTGTGGAAGAATGCCCCAGGAGTGGGTGGGTCATTGGAGTTGTGGGGGAAAATGATACTGCATAGGTTTTCCAAGTAGATGCTGAAGCAGCTACGTGTCTAACACCTGAGCTTGAAAACTGAAAATTTTAAAGATGCTGAAATTCAGAATCTGTATAATTTATATGTTAGCTTCAAAGGATCCAGTCTCCATCACTTAGTAGTTAGGTTAGCACGATTTATTTCAGGCACATTATGTAAACTCTCTGTGCCTCAGTTTCCTCAGCTGAAAGGGAAATAATAATATTACCTACCCATTTCAGAGAGTGGTCATAAGGATTGAAGAAGTCAATATGGATAAAACATTCAAACTGTGTTTGCTTTTATTACTATCTATATGGCTGGTTCTTTCTTCAAATTTTGTGCAAAACCACAGCTGGTCCTGTTCAGTAAATAAACAGATGGTTATTTTTCTTCTCATTGGCTTTTCTTCCTCTTCTTCCCACCTTTTTCCCATATTGGAAGGAAGTGTGCTCCTGGCTTGCTCTGTGGCCACTCTGAAGTCATGGCAACACTGAACTGAGAAGTAGGCCAAGCATCGGGCAAGGCCAAGTGATAATATAAATGGACTCAGCCGGTTAGAAATATGGACAGCACATAATAAAATGAGATTTATCTTGGGAGAAAAATGCAAACTAGTTTGTCTAAGAAGAAATAGTTCATTACATATTCAACCTGGAAGGGAAGAAGTGTGTATCTCAGGGAGATAGAGATAATGAATGGCAAGAGGAAAGGGCTCTGGCAGAAATACGGCCAGACTGTCTCTGTTCTATACAGCATGACCTCAGGAAAAGGAGATAACTCCTCATGGGATGCCCACTGATGAATATCTCCTCGTCCTAGGGACTGCTCAGTTTTTGCTTGATTTAGATTTTCCAACTCTAATAGAGGCCGGTGGTCAAGTGGTTGATGTAATTGTGCACCAAAAATATTTTTGTCAGTTGCATTAGTCATTATTTCGGCAGTTTTAATAACCAAATTAGAACAATCACAGGCAGTCTGAACCACTGCTGGGCAACCGTGCCGTCATGACAAGCACGAATACCAAATCGACTCCCAAGGGAGGTCCCAGTCACACTGCATGGACACAGCCTTGGGCTCCAAAGCTATTGCCAAAAACATATTCCAGCCCAGAGCTGGTGCTGTCTGCTGAGGGATCAGTGCTGTGGCTGCATCTCTAAGCTGAATGCCGTGAGAGCCTGCCTTTGCCCTCCTGTGGGTCAGGTCACCTCCGGAGGCTTTGTGTCTGTAGACAAGAGCAATGGACTCCTCTTAATTACGAACTGAAGCTTTAGTGTGAACTGGTCAATAAAGACACAATCTTACTTGAAATCCCTCTCCATCTTAATTGGCTTAAAACTAACATCAATGGAGAAAACAAAGACAGCCAGCGTATAATTAGCCCAAGGAATGGGGCTGTGAGGACCAGGAAAGCAGTAGATCCAGCAGAGGCTGTGATCCCTTTACCACATGCCTCCAGGGATGCAGAACCCCAGGCGAGGAAGATCGTCAGCCTGGGAGGGACCCCCATAAGCCAGAAGGGTGACTTCCTGCTTCCTGACCACGACAGAAAAAATCCTCGAGAACTGGATTTACCCCCAAAGCGGATCGTTATATTCTCTCAGTTCTCCCTTCAAATAATCTCGGGGACCTGTCCCCAGTTTTTCAACACCACTGATGTTCAAATCCCCTCTCTACAGGCTCTCAAACTAATCTACTTGCCTCTCTGCCTCGAAGCCCTCCACCCTTCAACACCTCCCCCAATTTCAGTTGTCCTTCGAACAATGAAATGTATGCAGCCCAGGCGAGCTACTTAAAGCACAAATGTGACTCTGTCAGCCCCTCGAGCCCCAATTTAAGCTTTACTGCGCACAGATGGGTCACAGGTACTGTGCTTGGCACTGAGAACATGAAGACTAAAAAAAAAGCAAAGAAGCCCCACCCTCCTGAAGCTTGGGATCTAATGGGGAAAAAAGCCAAACAATTACCCAAGAAGGCATGGTTAAGTTCTACAAAGAAGTGGGGGCTCTATTGGAGGCTCAATCTAGCCTGGGAGGTCAGGAGACTTTCCTGAAGAAGCAGCTCATGAACAGAGATCTG
This sequence comes from Hippopotamus amphibius kiboko, assembly GCF_030028045.1. Taxonomy (NCBI): domain Eukaryota; kingdom Metazoa; phylum Chordata; class Mammalia; order Artiodactyla; family Hippopotamidae; genus Hippopotamus; species Hippopotamus amphibius. The sequence goes on along the minus strand of NC_080188.1, from coordinate 137,570,029 downwards.
AAAGATAAGCAGCAATCAACTAAGCCAGTGCTTCTTGTAACCTATTAGTAGGCTAAGGAAATTAATTAATGTGTCATGACTAATGTCCTTTGAAATGCAATCATAGACTGGACTATAGTACAGTAGAAGAGAGAAGAACAGAAAAAAAACAGAATAGGGAATAGATCAGAATGTATTACACGTAGTAAGGGTTAGTATTATTTCATGAAACGTTTGTACTGGGTTGAATATAAAATGTATTTCTTGCTGAAGGCTATGAACTAGACAATGGGAGAAGAAAAGAGGATGGAAACACAGCCCAGAAAGGGAACAGCCTCTGCAAGGGCTCAGAGGTGAGAGAAAGCATCGGGTGTTTAGCCTCATTTTTAAGCTGGAAAAGAACCCACTCATTATCCATTCAGCAAAAGCTTATTTAGTTCTCTTTCAAAGGAGTACACACAATGCGAGTCACAAAGGAAGAGTCAGGCTGGATTCCCTCTCTTGATGAGTTTACATGTTATCAGGAGAGACAGACTGGTATGTAAAAAAATATCAGACAAAATTTGAAAAAAAAAACTGCAGGAATAAATCGGATATAATGAGAAGAGAGAGTATGAAGAAATTACTTCTACCTAGGAAAGGTCTCAGAGAGCTTTATTAAAGGGGAGGCTTTTTCTCAAGGTCTGGAAGGACAGGTAGGAATTCAATAAGTGAAATTGCTGGGGGAAGAGGGGACACAGAGGTGCAAACATTCCAGGATGAAGAGTAGTGGTAATAAAGGCATGGAAAACTAGAAGGCATGTTCAGAGAATGGTGAATTGAGCCAGAGCAATGAGCCTGGGAGTAGAGAGAGGGTCATAGAAAGACATGAATTGGGAGATTGGGATTGCCGTATATACATTATTAATAAGAAAAAAATATCAAATTGTACACTTCAAATATATGCAGTTTACTGCATGTCAATTATATCTCAATAAAAGTTCTTAAAAAGAAAAAAAGAAAGAAAGACATGAGATGGTAGATGGAGGCTAGATTGTGCAGGTCTATCTGGTTAAAGAATTTGGACTTTGTTTGCAGGCAAAAAAGAACCAATAAAAGTTTCTGGTAAGGGGAGCAACCTACTTGTTGCTGTGTATTAGAAAGATTCCTCTGGCAGAAATGTGCAGTAGAACAAATTAGTGGAAGTGGTGGTGGAGAGAACCACTAGGAGGCAATTGCAAATCCCCACACTACATTGACTGGGACCTCAACCACAGATGTGTCGGTGGGGATACAAGGGAAAGAGCACATGGGTAAGCACATCAGCCCCATGTAGGCGGGAGTTCTGGGGGACAACAGCTTCTCACAAGGACCAGGCTGGATCACTGTCTGTCTCAGCCTCCAACTGTGATAACTCAGACAAGCCCTCTGGCCTTCTCTGCATTGGTTATTACCTCTGTGAACTGGGGAATGTAACTCTGTCCTCTGATACAATCAGGAGAGCTGGGGAAAATAAAATGCATTCAACCACATAAAGCGTTTACAGCTCACTGGAGTAAAGGTGCCCTAAATCTACAGCAATCTTAGCAGCCCCAAAGAAAGCCAATTGTTTTAGAGTAATAGGGTTCATGGGTGGTATTTTTCAGTCCTTACAGGCTTCTAATTGTTGAGCTGTCTCAATTCCCTTTTTAAGAAAACTTCTCCTTTTTGAGAAAACTAAAAGACCTGAGGGTCCTCACAGAATAAAATGAGTATGAAAGCAAGGGTGTTTCTGTAACTAATGACATCGTTAACACACCTTCAAAGTCACACCATCTATCCCCAGGTGGCACTACACAACAATAAGTGGTATTGTCAAAATCTGCTGATTTTCTTTACACATCTTAGACTCTTGATTCACTAAATTCTATTAGATCACAATCTCTGTTAGGTAAACAGAGATCTTGTTCACCTGACACATCTTTATCATGTAGCACAAGCAAACGCCCATTATTGAATGAATGAATGAACTACAGGGTCTCCCCCAGTGAATGAGCACATTTTAATCAGACCTCTCCAACAACATAAAGGAAAATGTCCAATGGACCCAAGCACACTTTTTTGGGATGGCGGGGGATATAGTTTTTTAAATGTGTATGTATTTCTAAAATTCTGAATTTTTTTCCCTGCAGACTGACTTCTTTCTGCCTCCTTTGCATTTTCCTTAAGGGTCTGTACATGAATGACACACCGAGGCAGAAAGGTGTTGTGATCAGCAGGATCATCCAGGTCAAGACTCTAGGTTATAAGTGACAAAAATCTATTCAAACTGGTTCATGTGATGGAAAGGCACAGGCCCTGGCTTGTCTTCAGGCATGACTAAATCCACACATTCAAACAAGGCCAGCAGGAGTTCGTCTCTCTCCACCTCTTGGCTCTCCTTTCCTCGGTGTTGGCTGCATTCTTGACTGAACTCTCCTTGGTTAGTGGCAAAGAAACCAGTAGATCTAGGCTTATAGTTTTACCAATCTAAAAATTCAAGAGGAAAAAGAAAGCTGTTCTTTCCCAATAGTTTCTGCTAAAATCCCAGGGTTTCCTCTCATTGGCTCAGCTTGGGTCACATGCCCATCCCTAAACCAATCACTGGGATTTTAACTGTGTAAGGCCAGCCCTGGAGCAAAGGAAATGAAATCAGCTCTACTTGAACCACAGAGAATATAAGCAGAGAAGGCAAGGGAGAAAGGGTAGGTTCCCAAAAGAAAATCAGGTGCTACTAACAGAGTAAACGGTTGCTGGGAAGACTAGACTGGCAGATGTCATCGTCTCCATCTGTCTAGGATGAGGTTGAATAGGGCCATAGGACAGGCTGGCAGAAAGAAAGTGATTAAGCCTTTTGCCACTATTGATGCAATGCATGTGCTTAATGATAACAGATGAGATTCAGTGCCAGTGAGCAGCTGCAGAAAAGGAGCCAGCAGGGTTGGGAGTAGAAGCCAATCAGCAATCCATCTTACAGCCTAAGAGTTCCCCCAAGTCTATTTTGTTACATGAAATGCCCAAACTGGCTCAGGCGCTTTTCAAGTTGCAAAACTTGCACTCATGCTCAGCAGATATATTTGAAACTGTTTTATGACCAACAGTTAAGCAGGAGGAAATTGAGGGAAAAAATCAAGGATACAGCTTCATGCATAAAACTCAGCCATACAATTAACAGAGCCCATATTAATCACACGTCAGTCAGGCCTCAGTGGTTTGATAGTTATTCGTCGGCAAAAATAAGCCAATCCTGATAGGCAAAGATGGTGGATGCCAATATAACTGAAAGACTTAAATGTAGGGCCCCTATCATTAATTAATCAAGTAATTACTCTATTTCTGGTGTTTGTACCATATTTGGTAATTAGGTTTTTTAGTGTTTCTCCCCCTTCAGCTCCAGCCCTTTATCACACCAACATTCCTTTATCTAGACATTCCAGTGGAAGATGAGATGTGTTTTTAATAATAATAAAAATGCTTGTATTTGTAGATCACTTTGTACTTTATAAAATAGCTCACTAGAGTCTTCCAGCAGCCTTTGCAGATAAGCAGGATAAATATTATTCTCCCAAGTAACTGCCGACTGTCTGGCTTGGACTCAGACTTGAAAAATGCCAACAGAATCCCATTCTCCCACAGGCAGAGTAAGACATCTCCTTATCCTGATGGTGGAGCTTATGGAGCCTTGGTTCTGGGGTAAGGCACAGAATCACCCTTAGTACCTACAGTCCCTGAGGACACAAGTCAGCCCTACGCAACTGCAAAGGTATTAAATATACTGCACCTGGGCTTGAATGGAACAATAATTCTATAGAGAGGGGAGAAAGGCAATCAAATAGAAAACATGAATTCACAAGACAATACAGTATTTCACAAGATAACAAAAACGTGTTTTAATGATGCTCCCACTTGTATCATGGTCAGGAATTCTTCAGGAAATGCACTATCCCATTAGTCCTCAATCTCTGTAGACCAGAAGTACCAGCATCTCTATGACTTGGAGAAATTTTATAGGAAAGAGACAAGGCCCTGCACTGCGAGAGACCTCATATCTTTCAAATGAATCTTTCTCAGGGCTGATAATATAGTAAATGTATTCAGGAAGTGGGTTTTTGTTTTAATAAGAAAAATATCAGCCCCTTGCATTAATGCTGGTTAGCGTTTTTTGTGACTCTGAGGCCCATTCTTGGAACTATTCTACTATCTCTAAAAATGATCATTATAAAAAAGGTAGCTGAATTTACCCTCTAAAGCATTCACTTATCCATCCATTCATTCAGTCTATAAACTTTCAAGGACGTGATGCCAAGTTCTACAGTGGTGCAGAGGATGTAAAGATAAAAAGTTATAGTCCCTGAACTTAAAGGCTAGACATGCAAGTCAACCATTACAGCAGCAGCAGTAGCAACAGATAATATCAGACATTTTTGAGCACTTACCATAGTCCAGGCACTGTGCCAAGTGCCTTCTTTGTATTATTTCTTTTAATCTTTCCCACCACCAATGAGGTAGGTAGTATTATTAACGCCATTTTAGAGGAGTAAACTGAGACTCCAAGTGGTTAAATGACTTGCCCAAGCTCACATGGCCAATTAGAGGTGGAGCTGAGAGCCGAGCTCAGGCAATCTGACCCCACAACACATACTCTTAGCTCTGTAACTCATACTCCATATGAGTGCACTGGTCATGGCATGGATAAAGTTCAGTGGCAGCACAAGGGAAGAAGCAGTACTATATCCATGAAGGAGTTAGTTGAGCATCACAGGAGAGAGAGCATCTGCACCGAGACCTAATGGATTTGTAGCATTTTTCCAGGCTGGATAGCTTGCAAAGAGCATTCCAAGTAAAGGGAATAGCACAGCCCAAGCACTAAGGTGGGAAGGGAAGCCTGGTACATTCTGTGACGTAGAACTACATCTGAGTGGCTTGGGCATTGAACAAAGGTTGGGGAGGAATGGGAGGCAAGGCCAGTGAGGAAGGTAGGATCTGAATACCATGGCTTAATTATATAAGATATCTGTGTAATTGTCTTCGGTTATGAAACAAATCTGTCATTTAATTTTGTTTGGCAATTCACAGCACTCACTGTCTGATTAACATCAGAGTGAACTTGACCTTAGTTTGTTGGGGTCTAGTCTCCTTGGTGAACAGGCTAATTTTACTGTCACTGTTTAATGTCAAAGGTCTCTTCTTATAAAGACTGTAATATCATGTTTGTTTTGGTTTTGTTTTCAGTCCTAAGAGAGATTTTAAATGTTATAAATTATCTATGGAATCTAAGGAATCTAAGCTAATCAGTTTAGATTCACAATTTTGAATTCCTCGAGTTGTATCCTTACTCCACATGATTGTAAATGTGTATAAATATAATTGATTTTTAAAAGACTATAAGAAAATAAGCCAATGTTTTATGAGCTGCCTCTAAATTCTGGAAAATTTTTCTATAGTTTCTAAATTTTCCATAATGAGAAAGCATCACTTTTAGGAGTGCAGAAAGAAATTTTTCTAGAGTGAAGACCAGATATTTTAAAACTCAATGTAATGCACACATATAGTTCAAAAGTCAAGTTTTCCCAAAGGACTAATAATGAAAACAAAACTCCGTTCTTCACTCCCACCCTCAGGCTTAACCCCCCAAAGTCGACCAGTAACTCTCTAACTTGTTTATTCTGTAGTTACATCGAAATACTGTAGTTCTTCTATGGTTCTATGCCATACATGAGTTTATATACCATGTCTGAATTTGTCCATTTTAGACATTCAACTTGTTGCTATAAGATTTTGCTCATTTATATCACCTCCTATGTGTCTTCCCCAACTTCCCAATGTAATTATAACACATATTTCTTTCTCTATTGTTTGCTTACCTTTGAGATTTTAAGTAATAAACATACACCATCATGTCTTGTTCCACCAAATATAGTCCGTCTCTTAACATCCCCGTGGGTACAATGAGAACATTGGTGCTCCTAGACTTATCTTTAGCTCTGCCATCTCCCTTTCTCAGCATTCTGGTCTTAGAGCATTCCAGGTGATAACATTTACATTTGGTTCTGTAATTTAAATATTCCATGCTTTCTCTATCAGTTCATTTTAAAATTTGAAAACCAATAACAGCATTTACACTGTTGTGACCACGTAAGCATTATTCATGGAGGAGTCAAGTAGCATTCTGTGAGTTTAATTTTTTTCTTACACTTGTTTTTGTTTCTTCTGATTCTCACACTATTTTTAAATTTTCCGTTATGTCAGGTATTCTACAACATCTCCTTTTGTCCCAGGAGTCCTCTCTCCCAGGGCCCTCTGTCCTCCTACTTCGACCTGGGTTGTATGTTCTCCAGGTGCCATGGACAGTGTGGCTGATTCCGCAAATTCATTACATCACAGACGGTTAGACTGAGGAGACAGTCACACTCTCAGTGAGGGTGTTCTCAGACACCTTCCCTAAAATTCCATCACCCTACAACACTTCCTATTTCCTCCTCTGCTTTATTAATCACACCAGCACATATCACCTTACAACTTTATAGTTGCTTTTCATCTCTTTACCTGAATATAAGCTCCATGAAGGCAGGCAGTTTTGTCTGTTTTATTTCCTGCTTTATCCCCAGTGCTGAAAACAGTGCCTGCACTGAGTGAAAGAATCAAAACGACTCCATCTCCCTTGCTAGAGACTCTTTCAGCAATGGACAGCCCCTGGAGACCAGTTTGGCCAATGACCTGTGAGGAGTAACTTGCTGGAAAAGAAAAGCCAGTCTCTCTTCTGCTAGATATGAACACAGAAGCATTTGCTTCTGGCAGCCACACATGACTAGGAGGAAAAGGAACTTTAGGATGAAGCTAATACCAGAAATGACAGAGCAGAAAGATGGTAAAAGCCTGAATCTTTGTTGATCTTGGAACCATTAAATCAATCTGGGAGACCTCCCTATCTTCAGTTTGTGTTTCAGCCAATTTGAGTTGCATTTTCCATTACTTGCAGTCAAAGAATCTCACCAGTTACCTTAGTTCTACTGCGTATCTGCCATCTTAGGATCTCTCTTCACTGCCTTTCTGAACCTGAGTCACACGTTTGTGTACTCCATGTCTTTCTCTTTGGTTTACTTGCCAGTTTTAGTGGGATACAAACTGGATAACTTTCTGAGAAGTTATTTTTTTTTCTAGGCCCTTGAATGTCTTAAAATGTTTTCATTTCTCCCTTATACCTCATTGATGAGTTGGGTAGGTATGGGATTCTAGGTTGAAAATCTTAATATTAATCAATTTTGAAAACATCATTCAAATTTCCTTTTACCATCACTGCTATTGATGGGATATTTGGGTGATCTGGTTTTATTCTGGGAAATAAGATTGCCACATCTAGCAAATAAAAATACAGGATATCTTGGGACTTCCCTGGCAGTCCAATGGTTAAGACTCTGCACTTCCACTGCAGAGGGCCCAGGTTTGATCCCTGGTCAGGAAACTAAGATCCCACATGCCAAAAAAACAACAACAAAAACCGGATATACAACTAAATTTGCATTTCAGATAAACAAGGAAATATTTGGAACATACTTATTCTAAATATTTATTGTTTATTTGAACTTCACATTTAACTAGCTGTCATATTTTTTAAGGTAACACTATTGGGACACTTTTAGGATATTCTTTGTATCCTTACTGTTCTGAAATTTCACAGTATTTCTAGTTTGTGAGTCTTAAAAAAAAAAAACAACTTTTATATTAGTGCTTAAGCCCCAAGAAAGAGGGTATGGTTATTACTGACATGTTTAAATGATGAGTCACCATTGTTTACAGACTCTGGCTCTCTCTCAGCTTGAGTTTGAGGAACAGGAGCAAGAAAAAAAAATGTAAAAAGTTTCACCAATCTTAGAATTTGAAAATCTTTAGAGAGAGTGTCAGATCAGAAGCATGAGATGACTGTAGTCTATTTCATACAGGGCTCAATTATCTAGTAGTTATCTGGTTTCAAACCTTGTCACCCAACTGGTATTTCATACAAGTATTGGTGAACAATCTTAGGAAAGAACCAAAAGTTCAGGCTGAAGAGCCTTGCTTTATAAGAGTGAATATTCTGGACACATCCCAAATTTACCATATAATTTCTCCACTGTGAACATAGCATAGAGATACAGTATCTCCAAAGGTGAAAATGATTTGCTTGTGAGATACATATTTCCTGTGGTTATCTCTGAATGAACTAGCCAGAAAGAAGTGAAGAAGCAGAGAGATAAGAAGTAATCACTTTGGAAAGTAGTGGTCAAATCAGGCAAAGTAAAAACAGGTCAAGGAAATTAGGAGAACCGCAGAGTTGAGAGAGAAGAAATTTTTAAAACTGACTTTAGAATCAGTGAACTGGACACGACCTTAGAAATTATCTAGGCCAGCCCCTCCTTTTGCAGTGACAATACCCAGGCTAAGAGAGTGGAAGGGACTTGCCCAAAGTCATGAAACCAGACCAGACCAGTTCCCCTGATTCCCAGTCCAGTGTTTACTCCACTCCATTGCTGCTGTGGTTTGGGACCTATTGCACAACAGCCCTATTTAATCATCTTGACAGCCTCTGAGAGTGATCAACCTTCTCTGTTGTGATCTGGCTCAGCTCAGGGTAGCAGCTTCACCAGATGCCCATTAAAATGCAGTCAAACAGGGAGAGCAACTTGATGCCAGGCAATGACTTAGAGGAATGGGATAGGGAGGGTGGGAAGGAGTCGCAGGAGGGAGGGGATATGGGGCTATATGTATAAATACAGATGATTCACTTTGTTGTACAACAAAAACTGGCACAACAATGTAAAGCAATTATATTCCAATAAAGAGCTTAAAAAAAATGCAGTCGACTCCAGGGGGAGGTTGAAAAAGGGGCTCCAGGGGGCTTGGAAAAGGTTCCCCTGACCAAAAATATTGCCTGCATCCACCTGCCTGTGTGCCTGAAATTAAACCTTGAAAATGTCTGTTGGAATGCAAATGATTACCTTTAACATTTTGCTTGGATAGAGGATCCTTAACAAAGAAGGTATTAATGGTATGTGACACCAGACAAATGCTTTGTGATTGGACAGGGGTAGGATGACTAGTCAATGGTCTCAAACGTATTAGGACCCATCAGGTACAAATAGCAGCAGGTGCCCACTTGAACACCATCATTTCATATCAGAACAAAGCAACAGATTGCTTTGTGTTCTAATCATTTTCCTGTCATCAGATTTCACTTTTGGTGTCTGATGTCACAGTAAGGTATTTTAGTAGACGTAGTTTCCTTGATTACTTGAATAATTCACATTTTGATTCTGAATATGGGATGTTTTCAGTAGAACAAAGTCCCTTTAAATGGCAATTTTGATTTTAGCATTGAGACTCGGTTTGCCTGGACTCAAACTTGAAAATGTATTTCCCACACATGAAGGTCATTTGCCTTCTTCTCTTTGTGGCCAAAAGTTAAGGAAGATGAAGATTGAAAGATAGCCATTGGGTTTTGTTAACGAAGAGGTAATTTTAACCAGCGCTGGTGTAATAGATCGATAGAGGCCAAGGATAGAATGCCATACGTTGTTAAGAAGTGAATGCAGGTGAAAAGTGGGGGAAATTAATGTAGAAAACCTTTTTTTTTTTTTTTTCCAGAGTCCAGGCCTTTTATTTTCTTTACACCCATCATGCCATGAACTCGTAGGGAATGGGCTCCAGTAGCTCAGGCTCCTTTCCATTAGTTCTCACGAAGTGTGCTTCTCTGGGTGGAGCAGGCTGGTGCTTCAGCTGAACCCAAGTACCCTTCTCTTTGGCTTCCTTCTTTTTCTGATCATTTTCCTTCACCTGTTTCAGGAAGCTATCTCGGCTCTTAGAGTGCTTAATATGCTCGATACACACATTAATTCTCTTGGCAAGAATCTTGCCCTTAACTTGTTTGTTTACAATGATGCCAACAGCATGCTGGGTAACATTGTAGACTCTTCCAGTTTTGCCATGGTAACATTTGTGGGGCATTCCTTTTTGTACAGTGCCCATTCCCTTGATATCTACAATATCACCTTTCTTGTAGATTCGCATGTATGTGGCCAAAGGAACAACTCCATGTTTTCTAAAAGGCCTAGAGAACATGTAGCGGGTGCCCCTCCTCTTCCCTTTTGTGTTGGTCATTTTGGCGAATTACTGGACGATGGCGATTCCGATGGAAAAGAAGGCGGGGCCGTGCGCACACCTTACAAGGGCCCGCCGGCTGCCCGCGGCGCCGCCTGAAGAGACGCCGGCCGACAAGCCCCTCTCTCCCGGGGAAGGGTGTTGTCCCCGAGAGCCAGGAGCTCCTGTGAGGATCGTCTCCCCTCTTGCGAAAAGCAGGTAACCTGTAGACAACCTTTTAAGAGGCTTGACTATGACCAAAAAGAGAAAATCTTTTATCGAAATGTTTGGTTGGATATTGATTGGTTGGTTGATTTTAAAGGTGGGTATTTAAAGACATGAGTATTTCTATTACCTTGCGGGGATGAGTCAGGTCCTCAGCTTCTTCATCTGCATACTGCAGAAATGCTAATATAACTGTAAACAAAGAGTCTGTCCAAGGTCATCCAGCCAATTGACCAGAGCATCAGAATAAAAACCCTGGTCTTTCAACAGCTTATTGTCTTGGGCACATGAAGTCTCTCCATTTTGCAACTGTTTTTGGTTTTCAGTGGATCATGGGAGGATGTAGGTGATCAGTTCTGTACAAATACACTTGGGAAGAGCTGTAAGGGCCTCTCGGGCAGGGCAGGGAGAAGGAAAGAAAATACTTGATTAAGTTGACATTTTCCATTTGCCAGACGCCAAGGTAAGCACTTTACCTATAATAAATTATTCAACCCTCACAGCAAAATATGAAGCAAATAAAGTTATTATCTTTTCACAGATAAAGAAATTGCAGCTCAAAGAGATTAAGTAACTTGCCCAAGATCATACCAGCAAAAGCCAAATTAAAGAACCGTTGGCTTTAACCACTAGATTATCCCATCTCTCACAAGAATGCAGAGTAATACTCATTTAATACCACAAATTAGTTAGTAATATTTTTAAATGTCACAATTCATTTTTCCTAGGCATGGTCATATTTTTGTCCTTTTTTATCTTATTTTACTTTCAGACCAATGCTGTGAGACAACTAAGGCAGAGAACACCATCTCCATTTGAAAAGAGGAACATTGAAGCACATTCTCTCTCTCTCTCTTTCTCTGTCACAGACACAGAGACACAGACACAGACACACAGACACACAGACACACACACACACTAGGGAGGGAAGCCTATTAGGAGGGAAGTAACACAGCCTGGGCTGCTCACTGGCCACATTTGCTGCAGAGCTGCCAGAACCCTTAAGGGAAGAGATTCAGTCCTCTGCTCTTTTTAGCCAGTAGCACCTGGTGTCCAGGGTGAAGAAAATAAATCCATTCCATCAAAATGCCAGAATGTAGGCCCTTAAGCTGCTTTATCAGAGGACCAGGTGAGAGGATTCATAAGTAATAACCACAGAAACTATTTCCAAGTGGAACAAACTATTAAAATAATAAACGCAGCAGATCTTGACCACTACTAGACCTCTTTCCTCTCCCAAGTGACCTACAGCGAGTCTCTTGGCATCATAGAGCTCTGCGGTGAGATGGGAATTTGCAGTTAGCTTGAGGAATAAGAGAGTAAACACAAGTTGGCCCCACATGACCTTGATACATAACAGACCATTTTAAAAGACAGTATCCATCAGTTACGAAAAGGAGTCATTAGTCTGAAGAAGAAAGGTCAGCCTAGGTATGGTTTGTTGGTAATTTGGGTGCAAGGGCTATGTCTTATTCATCTTTGCATCCCCAGCACCCAGCATAATGTCTGGCACATTGTAAGTGCCCAGTAAATTTTGTTTAATGATGAGTGAACATTAGCCAGGATATTATGATGGCCATGTCTTCCACTGTGTTCCAGTTCTCTAAAACCAATGATTATGTATAAGATTATGTTAATAAAATATACTTAGTTGAACAGAGCAGATATTGAAATGACATCAAACAACTCTAGCCTGAATTTCCCAGGGAATTGCCTCAACTTTAAACTTACATGGCTTGTAGCATTCTGATTTAATGGAAGCAATTCCATTATTAGTGGGTGAGTTTCTAGATCAACCTGTAAAATTATTTTATCTGAATATAGAAAAATAATAGCATTCAATAGTATTATAGAACTGTATTTCTGGGACTTCCCTGGTGGTCCAGTGGTGAAGACTCCATGCTTCCAATGCAGGGGGCCCAGGTTCCATCCTTGGTTGGGGAACTAGATCCTGCCTGCTGCAACTAAGAGCCTGCAAGCCGCAACTAAGAGCCTGCCTGCCGCAACTGAAGATCCCGCATGCCACAATGAAGATCTTGCACACGGCAACAAAGATCCCAGCTGCCTCAACTAAGACCCAGTGCAGCTAAATAAATAAATAAATAAATATTTTTTAAAAAAAAAACAAAGAATTGTATTCCCATTGTAATTTTATTTTCTTGGTAACATTTATTTGAAGCTCCAGTCTAAGATGGCAGAAAGAAACCTTCTGCTGGAGTCCCAACTTCAGATTTGGGAATCCTTCTTAACTCTCTTTCTACTCTACCTTACCTTCCATTACCTGTCTCCACCTACCCACCCTAATCTGCACCCAGATAAAACCTGCTTCTCCTCCTGTTTCCTGAACCTCAGTGAGTGGCTCCATTGTCTACCCACTGATTCAAGTCTGACACTCTGGAGTCACCCTCCCTCAGAATGTCCCCTCGCTCCCATAACATACATCCACATCCACAAACACACATCCAGTAGGCTATCAGGTACCAATGATGCTACCTCTGACATTGTTTTAGTTCAGGACATTATCTTTCTGGACTACTGCAAATGTTTCTGGCTTCCAGAGACAAGAGTGCTGTAAATGTAGTAAGTCTTCTTGCCAATTCCACGCATATACAATTTACCTGAATTCATAAGTTGGTAAGTGTACTCAGGTGAGGACAACATTGAGGTGATAGATGAGACTCTAAAAGTGGATCAACTTTCCAAAGAAGGGCTCAGTCATTCTTCAGGACCTTGGAGAGAACCAGTAAATGTGGCTGATACATGGAACTAGGCAAGTGCTGTCAACACCAGGACAGTAAACAATGCAAGCGCTGGAAAGAAGTCAAGTTAGACGTTCCATCCACAGGTTGTCTTTCTGATCTTTGAACACTTCAAGTCCATTCCTGTGGCAGGCTTTTGCACCAGATGTTTTCCTTGACTGTAACTGCTGCCCCCGTACCTCTGCATTGCTGTCAGCTTCTCACCATTCAGGTCTCAAGCCAAATGACTGAACTAAAGGCTTTCCTCGATCGCTCTTATCCCATTTCCCCATTTTACATTCTTCATAACAATTATCACTGTTTGAAACTATGTTGTTTACTCATTTGTTTACATGACTGTTGTCTTCCCTAGCCTTCACAGAAGGTAAGCTCTGTGGGTGAATAGACCATGTCTGTGTGATTAACTGTCATATCTTTAGTGTTTAAAACATATCTGACACCTAGAAGGCAGTCTATAAATATTTGACAAATGAGCAAATGAAATAAGACAAGCAATGAAACAGGCAATTAGATTTGAAGTTTAGGAGACTAGTGAGGACCTTGAACTGAGCAGCTGGAGCTAATATCAGACACTTATTATTGGGTTTGGAGAAATAGGATTCAAGATGCATGTATAGATTTGTATTAGCATTACCCATGTAAGAACAGGCATCAAACACACACATTGGGTGGCAGGCATGCCAATACTACATTTTAATTTCTAGAATAATTAATATATTTTGAACTAATAAAAGCAAGATATTCCCTTATTTGGATCTCTGCAAAAGCAGCAACTTCATTCATTCATCCCATTCATTTCCTCTAGAAAGAGATTTTGATTTTCTCAATGACATTAAGTGGAAACTGACTAGGCAAATCAATGGGTGGGTTGTTTGATCACTCAGAGGTCAGTGAGTGAGAACCATTACCCCTGAGCCCTTACTTCCAGAATTCTTAGGAAATGAGAGAGTCCTGTGTCTGGGAGGCTTGGGTCTTGCCATTTGTCTCTCCAATGGAGAAGGCACACAGCAGGGTGGTAGGGCAAACTATATGCCCAGGATTTGAATCTGGAACACACATTTCATTTGGTTAACATGGAGGTCTTAAATGTTTTTAATCAATCACCAACATTTTAAAAATCAGGAGACTTCACATAAAGTAAAGATTTCCAGCCTCTCTTTAAAATACAGAAGTTCTAGAAATATTGGCCTTCGAATTCCCACATGAAAAAAATCACCAGACACTGAGTGGCAGCTGCCCCCTTTAAATGGGATGTGTAGTGTCAATGCTGCCACATCCCCCAGGACGCCACCTGTGTAACAGCAAGCCTGCTTCACTCATTTACCTTAACTGCATGGCCCTTGAAGGCATGTGAGTGTGAGGTCCCCCACTATGAAATATACAGATTAGATGATTCTAAGAATTGGGAACATAATTACGAAGATAAACTATCTATAAGGAACCAGAGTGTCCATTTTCCCAAAAAGCAACAAATCTGTGGTACGTTTCTGTGGGCACAAAACTTTTACGTATTGTAAAGATATTGATATTTACCAGGATATTGAACCTACTTTACAGAGTGTCCCCTTAAAAGAGAATCTAAGGAAATTATGTATGTGTGTATGTGCATGCGTTTGCACACACGCATGCAGATGTGTGCATAGTGGGTACTCAATAAATATACATTGAATAAATTAATGAGAGGCTCAAGAGCATTCATTAAAATCCCAAAGAATAAAAAACATTATGAACTGCTACTGTACACCTTACAGCTTATGAACCCACTCTACTTTTCTTTTCTCTCTTGTTTACCCCCAGTTGTAGCCCAAGACCGAGAATGGAGATATAATTAAAACCCATTATTAATTGTAAGTAGAACTGGCTGACCAAGCATCAGCTAGTCTGTTTGATTGGTCTGATTAGTTTGATGTGGGCTGATAGTGCATTCATTACTCCAGTGAAGCCAGAATTTCCTGGTTGGGAGCTATGTGTTCTGGCCCTGGCTCTGCCACTAACTAGTGTGGTTCTTTGAATAGGTCGTTTGGCTCCCTGGCCAAGGTTTGAACATCCATAAAAGTATGTGATCTCTGGGGCTTCTCTCTGCTTTATGGCATCTACTCCTGTAAAAACAAAGACACACGACAGCTAAGAGCTAGAAACCCAGAGCCAGCAGAGCCTAGCAAGGGAAGACCAAGAAGAGATTCCACCCTGCCCCCCAATAATTAAGGCAAAGAAGTCTCCAATGGAGACTTCCTCCAATGGAGGGACAAAAGTGGAACGTGCACTCTTTAGCAGAATGTTGAGTAAAACTCAGGGCGGGGAAAAGAGTAATGCGGAGGGAGTCCAACTGTAGACTGAGAGAATTCTATAGAAAAAAATGGGAAAATTACTCCTAATTAAGTCATTTAGAAACTGAACAACTGAATGCAATTCTTGCTGAAGCAGTAAGGAAACAGCCAGCCAAGGGATGCATGATAATAACAAGAATACGTGCTAATAGACAAAAATGGGATCCCCCAAGTAACTTAGGACAATAAGCCCCATGAGAGCTAGGAGATATCAGGTGGAAAATGGCACCTGAATTTCAATGTGGATTTTTAAAATATGCAGAGGAAGCATGTAGTAAGGGCTCAGAAAATATTTTCTGCCTCAAATCCTATTATTAAGAGCTGGGGAATGTATCACTATGTAAAAACTTCAACATGCAAAAAAATTAAAAATTTGAAAAATCTCAGAGTGATTATTCCTTTTTACAAAAGGATTCACTGTAAATATATGTTAAACAGAAATCTTTCATCTTTAAAACAAAAAACTGGGGGTTCCCTGGTGGCACAGTGGTTAAGAATCTGCCTGCCAATGCAGGGGACATGGGTTTGAGCCCTGGTCTGGGAAGATCCCATGTGTCGCGGAGCAAATAAGCCTGAGCGCCACAACTACTGAGCCTGTGCTCTAGAGCCCATGAGCCACAACTCCTGAGCCTGAGTGCCACAGCTACTGAAACCCACGCACCTAGAGGCCGTGCTCCACAATGAAGAGTAGCCCCCATTCTCCACAACTATAGGAAGCCTACATGCAGCAACAAAGACCCAACACAGCCAATAAAAAATTAATTAATTAATTTAAAAATAAATAAAATAAATACATAAATAATTGAAATATTTCCTTTTACAAAAATTCTTCATTAACAAACATGTAAATGAGGTGAAGTTCAGAATCAATGCTTTATTTAGTCTTGCATCCACTTCACCTAACGCAGTATCAGGAACAGATGGATAGTTAACTTTCAATGAATGGATACGTGTGTTTTGATTATCTACTGTTGCATAAGAAACCACCCCCATTTAATGGCTTAAAATGGCTTTATCTTTCACAGTTCCAAAGGTTGACTAGGCTCAGTGGGAAGTTCTTTTGGTGGTTTCACTTGGTTCTCTGGTTTTCTTGCAGTCAGATGACAGCTTGGCATGGGTTTATCTGGAGGCTCAACTGGGATGCTGGGATGACATGGCCCCCTACCTCTCTGTGTAGTCTCAAGTCTCTTCCTCTACAAGTAGACTCTACATGTAGTCTTTGCAGCAAGGGAGCCAGATTTCTCACATGGTGGTGGTTTGGGGTTCCCCAAAGCACAAAATCAGAAGCTGCCAGGACTTCTTAAGATTTTGGCCCAGAGCTGGTACAGTGTCCTTTCTGCCATCGTCCATTGGTTAAAGCAGGTCACAGGGCTGCCCCAGATTCGCTAAGTAAGGGAACTACAGAAGGATATGAATTAGAGGTGTGACTCACTGGGGCACTTCTCATAGGCCTGCCACCCCAGTTTGCCCTCACTTTGGGCCATTAATTTCCAAAGGGGTAGGAAGCAGGCTCAGAGTCATGCAGCTACAAACATAGGCCATTTTTATGAAAAAGGAAGAATGACTCAGAGCCAGAGCCCAGAGGATGAAACCAAGAGCCGAGGAAAACAATTCCTAAAAAGCAAAATTGTGCCTTAATCAAGGACTATCCTCTGCCTCGAGGCAGAAAAATTAGGACGTGTGCCAGGCTGGATTTCAGAATTGCTATAAATCAGCAATGGCTCATGTCTCCCTTTTTCCCTCTTTTGAACACTGAGGTTTTCACTGAAGTTTTCCTGTCTCTTTTACCATCACATATTGGGTGCTAGGGGAGGGGTGTCTTCACTGGTCTCTGCAACCAAGGAAGTGCATATGAAGGGCTGCCCCTGAGGAGTCCCACCCACACAGAACCTGATTTAGTGGACAGTATCCTGGACTTTAAACCAACACCGTATCGGGTTGAGATTTGCAGGGGTGAGGGTATTCTCCATGTAGGAAGGCCATGAGTCATTAAGAGCGAGAGGATGGTAGCTAGTCTCCATAGATGGCTCCCGATGAGCCACACCTCCCTGCATCCACGCCACGCTTCCTCACTGAAGCTGGGATTTCCCAAGACTTGATTTAAATAACAGAATATGGCAGAATTGACACTATACCAGCTATGGCCTAAGCTTTATAGGCCTGGCAGCTTCCACTTTTTTTTTATTTTTGGAAAACTTGAGCCTGCACATAAGAAATCTGGCTCTCCTTCTGGAAAGACCACATGGAGAGGCCACATGGAGGTGGGGAGGAGACCACTTAAAGAGGGAAAGAGGCCCAACTGTCCTAGCATCCCAGCCAAGCCTCCATTTAACTACAACTGCAAGAAAAAACCCAAGAGAGACCAGCAGAAGAACTGCCCTGCTGAGTCCAGTCAACCTACAGAAATGTGAAAGATAATAAAATGGTCGTTTTAAGCCACTGTTTTACGATAGCTTATTAATGCAGCTATAGATAAATAAACTTGCATCAGTGAATGAATATGGACAAAGTATCTTATTTGAGGGCGTTATAGTTTCACATACTATCCATAAAGATCTTTTTCTCTAGTCAAGAAGTATTTATTGAGCCCCTACCTCAGTCAGTACATCCTTCTCATGTATGAAGGAAAAATAGTGTCTCCTTTGCCCCACTCACGTGTTGTCTCCTAAAGAATAATGCTTAGATTTAGATTTAGGGAAAAGCATCTTTAATTGAAAGGTGGAATGTTTAGTTGAACAAATTTTAATTTCTTTGTCATTGGCTCCATCCTCCCCAGGCCTCAGGGGAGGGAGTTTTGATACATTAGCAAGAGGAAACCACTGCAGACTCTTGGGGCAGCAGTGACATGATGATAGTGGTATTTGGGATGGTTCGTTTGTGGCAGCAGAAAGCAGGGTTAGTGAGGCACGATCTTAGGTGCAACTTAATCTGGGTTGAAACCACAGTAAATGGAAAAGGAGAGAATTTAATTACAGAACTTGGTGAACTATAAAAAATGATAGACAACCTGTCAAAGACTACTGAGACTGGGAGAACAATGGTGCCATCGTCAATAACAAAAGGAAGAATGTGGGACACTTGGAAAAGGAGTTATGTATGGGAAGAACAGATCCATGATGATTTGGATTTAATCAGTTGGGTAAGGGGATCATTGAGCAGAGCTGTTTGGTAGGCAGGCAGTGGTTAATTTAAAAACAAAACAAATGAACAAAAAGACTAGAGCAGCAGACTACATGTGAGAGAGAGAAGGAAAGGGATTCAGGAGCTGAGAATCTGCTTCCACGCTTGACGCTCTTGGATTCAACATGGCTTTGCCCCACCAGCCAGTGAACAGTATGGTCCAGGCCACAATCAATGTCTAGATCTGAGACCTGGAATTCTGCAGGCTTGTCCAGGCACCCTGCTTCCTATGAAGATCCTAATATGTCTGGGAGGACCCAGGAAACACAGTGGAGACCAATTCTCTGCGGAGTGGCCAGTGACTAAGCTAGTAAATTTGAACCCAAAGCACATCATTTTCTGACTTCCCCCTAAATTATCTTCAAAATGGTACAATTTCATTACTTATTATTATAAATGTTTGTGTCCCACCTCAAATTTATTTGTTGAAGCTCTAACCCCAATGTGATGGCATTAGGAGGTGGGGCTTTGGGGAGTGGGGCTTTAGATGATGTCGTGAAAGTGAAGCCCCCATGATGGGACCAGTGCCCTTATAGGAAGAGGAAGAGACATTAGAGGTTCCTTTCTCTACCATGTGAAAATACAGCAACAAGGCATCCATCCGTAAGCCAGGAAGAGAGCCCTTACCAAGAACCAAACTGGCCAGCACCTTCACCTTGGACTTCCCATCCTCCAGAACTGTGAGAAATAAATGTTTGTTGTTTAAGCCACCCAGTCTATGGTATTTTTATAGCAGCCTAAACTGACTAAGACATTTATCCTTTAAGTAGATACTATATTCTACAGGGAAGTGAACTTGGTGAACTCCCAATAAGCTTGTAATGGTTTAGCATAGTTCAAGCACCCTTTGGGAGCAGCTTGTATCTCTAACACACATGGTACTAGATATTCTTTCATTTAAGCTGTAAAGCAGAAATAAACAATGCTTGTGAAGATGATGAAACAGAACTTGAGTTTCTCTAGTTCTGTCATTCTATATGACCAGTTGTAGATTTTTATTGTGTTTAAAAGCTTAAAACAGTGAAACAGAGCAACTAGAGTGATCATTTGAAAATATGCTCAAATGAATGTGAAATCCAAATACCTCTCTAATGTACTCTTTTTTTAAGAACTTTTTATTGAGGTATGATTGATATACAATACATTGCATATATTTAAAGTGTACAATTTGATTTTTTTTTCTTATTAGTAATGCATGTATGGCAACCCCAATCTCCCAATTCATCCTACCACAACCCCTCCCCTTTCCCCACTTGGTGTCCATATGTTTGTTCTCTACATCTGGGTCTCTGTTTCTGCCCTGCAAACCAGCTGATCTGTACCATTTTTCTAAATTCCGCATATATGCATTATATACAATATTTGTTTTTCTCTTTCTGATTTACTTCACTCTGTATGACAGTCTCTAGGTCCATCCATGTCTCTACAAATGTCCCAATTTCATTCCTTTTTATGGCTAAGTAATCTTCCATTGTATATATATACCACATCATCTTTATCCATTCATCTATTGATGGACATTGCTTCCATGACCTGGCTATTGTAAATAGTGCTGCAGTGAACATTGGGGTGCATGCATCTTTTTGAATTATGGTGCTCTCTGGGTATATGCCCAGTAGTGGGATTGCTGGGTCATATGGTAATTCTATTTTTAGTTTTTCAAGGAACTTCCATACTGTTCTCCATAGTGACTGTGTCAACTTACATTCCCACCAACAGTGCAAGAGAGTTCCCTTTTCTCCACTCCCTCTCCAGCATTTACTGTTTGTAGATTTTCTGATGATGCCCATTCTAACCAGTGTGAGGTGATACCTCATTGTAGTTTTGATGTGCATCTCTCTAATAATTAGTGATGTTGAGCAGCTTTTCATGTGCCTCTTGGCCATCTGTATGTCTTTGGAGAAATACCTATTTAGGTCTTCTGCCCATTTTTTGATTGGGTTGTTTATATTTTTGATATTGAGCTGCATGAACTGTTTATATATTTTGGAGGTTAAAACTTTGTTGACTCATTTGAAAATATTTTCTCTCATTCTGAGAGTTGTCTTTTCATCATGCTTATAGTTTCCTTTGCTGTGCAAAAGCTTTGAAGTTTCATTAGGTCCCATTTATTTATTTTTGTTTTTATTTTCATTACTCTAGGAGGTGGGTCAAAAAAGATCTTTCTCTGATTTCTGTCAAAGAATGTTCTTCCTATAAGTTTTCCTCTAAGAGTTTTATAGTGTCTGGCCTTACATTTAGGTCTTTAATCCATTTTCAGTTTATTTTTGTGTATGGTGTTAGGAAGTGTTCTCATTTCATTCTTTTACATGTAGCTGTTCAGTTTTCCCAGCACCACTTATTGAGGAGGCTGTCTTTTCTCCATTGTATATCCTTGCCTTCTTTGTCATAGATTAGTTGACCATAGTTTGGGCTTATCTCTGGCCTTTCTACCTGTTCAGTTGATCTATATTTCTGTTTTTGTGCCAGTACCATATTGTCTTGATTACTGTAGCTTTGTAGTATAGTCTGAAGTCAGGGAGTCTGATTCCTTCAGCTCCATTTTTTCCCCTCAAGATTGCTTTGGCTATTTGGGGTGTTTTGTGTCTCCATACAAATTTTAGGATTTTTTGTTCTAATCCTGTGAAAAATGCCATTGGTAATTTGATAGGGACTGCATTGAATCTGTAGATTGCTTTAGGTAGTATAATCATTTTTACAGTGTTGATTCTTCCAATCCAAGGACATGATGTATCTCTCTATCTGTTTGTGTCATCTTTGATTTCTTTCATGGGTGTCATAATTTTCTGAGTACAGGTATTTTACCTCCTTGTTAGATTTATTCCTAGGTATTTTATTCTTTTTGTTGCAATGGTGAATGGGATTTTTTCCTTAATTTTTCTGATCTTTCATTGTTAGTGTATAGGAATACAAGAGATTTCTGTGTGTTAATTTTGTATCCTGCAACTTTACCAAATTCATTGATTAGCTCAAGTAGTTTTCTGGTGCCATCTTTAGGATTTTCTAGGTATAGTATCATGTCATCTGCAAACAGTGACAGTTTTACTTCTTTTCCAATTTGGATTCCTTTTATTTCTTTTTCTACTCTGATTGCTGTTGCAAGGACTTCCAATACTATGTTGAATAGTAGTGGCTAGAGTGGACATCCTTGTCTTTTTCCTGATCTTAGAGGGAATGCTTTCAGTTTTTCACCATTGAGAATGATGTTTGCTGTGAGTTTGTGGTATATGGCCTTTATTATGTTGAGGTAGGTTCCCTCTATGCCCACTTTCTAGAGAGTTTTTAACATAAATGGTGTTGAATTTTGTCAAAAGACTTTCCTGCATCTATTGAGATGATCATGTGGTTTTTATCCTTCAATTTGTTAATATGGTGTATCACATTGATTGATTTGTGTATATGGATGAATTCTTGCATTCCTGGGATAAACCCCACTTGATCATGGTGTATGATCCTTTTAATGTGCTGTTGGATTCTGTTTGCTAGTATTTTGTTGAGGATTTTTTGCATCTAAATTCATCAGTGATATTGGTCTGTAGTTTTCCTTTTTTGTAGTATCTTTGTCTGGTTTTGGTATCAGGGTGATGGTGGCCTTGTAGAATGAGTTTGAGAGTATTCCTTCCTCTGCAATGTTTTGGAAGAGCTTGAGAAGGTTGGGTGTTAGCTCTTCTCTAAATGTTTGATAGAATTCACCTGTGAAGCCATCTGGTCCTGAACTTTTGTTTCCTGGAAGATTTTTAATCAGTTTCAACTCTCTAATATACTCTTGAAGTGTGTGGCTGGGCCCTTGTGTGCTAGGGGCCAATTCTAGCTACATAATATCATTAAATCTTAATGGTAATGCAGTAATTGTTTAGCTCTTAGAATACAATTTTTCTTTTAGGAAGGAGCATTTTATTATTACTTGCTTGCACAAGATAATAATAAAAAACAGACCAACTTTCAGTTAATTTTATAGTTTAAAAAAATTTCTAGAGAAAATGCACCCATTCATTACCTACACCCAGGGTAGTCCATTCCTATCCCCCTGGCCTTGATATTCCAGATAGGGCTTGATTCTGAAAAACAACAGCATAGTAATGTGGCACTCAACATCCTCAGTTCCCAGAGTGAATGAACACAGACTGGAGTGAGGCCACTTCTGCACAGATTGCATAATCCACATGGGACTAATTGACTATCAGAGAAGTTAAATAACTTGCCCAAGTACCTAGTTAATGAATTGCTAAATGAGACAGACTCTGGATCTCACCAATCTTCTCTCTTCCCTTGGCACACTTCTGGATCATGTTCCCAGTCTCTTTACATCTAGGTGGGATCATGTGATGAGTTCTAGCCAATGAAATGAGGAAGGAAGTGACTTGTGGCATTTCCAGCCTTAAACAATGTCCTACCAGTCTCTCCATGTTCTTTCTCTTTTCCTGTCTCCTGGCTGGATTCAGAGGATCCAGTGGAGGACTCAGTGAACACACTAGAAGGAAGGAGCCTGGGTCCCTGAATCTCTACATGGATATACACACGTGCACAAGGTAGCCAGCTGGAGAATGAGATACCACAGGGAGCAGACACAAGCCATCCCAGCTGAGTCCTCTTAGACTAGCCATCCCCCAGCCAGCTCTGCAGATCATCACAAATGTATAGGACATCAAATACATAAATGTATAGATGAGCTGTGATATAGGAGAGAAATACAGTGCAGCCATTGAGATTTTGATGTTATTATAGCTGTTACTTCACACTGACACAGTGCCATGATTTGAATCAAGGTCAGTTTGACTCCAATGCCTGTGCTCCCCAAGGGCACAGAGCATGATTGGTAATATATCCCAGTGGTCCCAACCCCTGGGCCATGGACCATTACCAGTCTGCAGCCTGTTAGGAACCAGGCTGCACAGCAGGAGGTGAGCAGTGGGTGAGCAAGCGAAGCTTCATCTATTGCTACTCATTGCTCCCCATCACTCACACTACCAGCTGAACCATCTCCCCATCACTCATATAACTGCCTCAAGCATACCCCCCCAACCCCCTGCCCAGTCCATGAAAAGTTGTCTTCCACAAAACCAGTCCCTGGTGCCAAAAAGGTTTGGGACCCCTGATATATTTCACTTCCTAGCCCAGTTCACTCAAATTACACCTGGCTAGATAGAAAACTGTCCCTAAAATCCCAACACACATGATCTCACCAGTGGCACTAGACTCTAGAAGAAGGCTTAGGAAAATACCTGTGTCAGTTAACTTTTGCTGCATAATAAAACACTTCAAAAACAAATGGCTTACAACAACAACAAAAAGATAAAGGGAAAGAAAAAGATTACTGTAGCTCACAATTCTGAGAGGTTGCAGTTTGGGCCTCCTTTGCCTGAGTGGTTCTTCCAGCCTGGGGCCAGACTCTGGGCACTTATACATCTACGATCAGCTGTGGAGTTGGCTGGCAGCTGGCTAGTCTGTAAAGGCTCAGCTGGGAGAGCTTATCTCTGCTCATGTAGTGTCTCTTCCTCCAGGAGGCTAGCTTGAGCTTGACTGTTTGGTGGAAGCAGCAAAGGTTGCAAGAGCAGCAAGAGGACCATCCCCAATGTACAAGCACTTTTCAAGCTGCTCCCTTTGGCCAAATCAAGACACGTAGCTATGCCAAAAGTCAGTGTGGGAGAACATTATTAAATGCCTGGATACAGGAGGTGGGAACAAATTAGGTCATTACCACAATCAATCTACCCCAATATCCAAGGGTAACTATGTGAAGACCAGACTACAGGACAAATGTGCCCCAGACTTTAAAGCTCCCCAAATTATTTTTTCCAGCCTCTGGCCACCAATCCAATGATAATATAATCTATGGGACAACAGCATCAGCTGGGCCTTTTTGTTTTTTGTTTTTTTAGTTTATTGGAAGCCATACGGGAGGAAATGACCAATTCGTTGCTGCTGTGGCTGGTTTGGCAGAACCCTAGAGGCAGAGAGCCTTCTCCATCTGAGAGAAGGATAGTTCCGCTGGGTGTGAGAAATCTTCTTCCTGCAAAAAGTGAGTCATGATAAGAATAGAGTGCCAGACCTCCTTCATACTCCTCATGTGGCAAGGAGAATGTGACCAGTTCCCTGGTGAGCACAGTCCTTTTCCTAAGAAGGAAGAGATAAAAGTCTATCAGGAAGAAGAAAACCGCTATTGGAGCTGTTGCCTGATCTGCTCTCTCCTCAAGTTTCCCTTTTGTCTTGATGTCTATGTTCAAGATCTCCTTTTTGTGGCTTGCTGTCCTTTCTATAAAAATGCCTTTCACATGGCAACATCTTAGCCAAGAAAAGCAAAATATCTGCAAAGAAAAAACACAGCTTCTCTGTCATTTCAGTGACTTAAGGCTGGAACAATAATGAGTTGTTATGGATTAAGTTGTGTTCTCTCAAAATTTATATGTTAAAGTTTTAACACTCAGTATCTTAGAATGTGACCTTATTTGGAAATAGGGTCATTGCAGATGTAATTAGTTAAAGACTGTGTCGTAGTAGACATGCACACAGAGAAGATGAAGTGTGATGATAAAGGCAGAGATTGTAGTAATGCAGCAGAAAGACAAGGAACACAAAGGATTGTGAGCAAACCACCAGAAGTTAGGAGAGAGTCATGGCACAGACTTCAGAAGGAATCAACCTAGCCTTCAGAACTATGAGACAATAAATTTCTGTTGTTTAAGCCGTTCAGTTTGTGGTACTCTGTTATGGTAGCCCTAGCAAACTAACACGAGTGAATAACCACCCATGTCATGGGCTATTTCAAACACATATTCTTTTTTAATCCTTGCCCCCAAGACCATTGGCCCCCGTTCCAGGTGAGAACACTGACGCTGAACCAGCATGGTCAAAAGCCAGTTTCAAATCCAGGTCTCCTGACCCTATCTATGCAATTTCCTTTACATGCTGTTGCTGTGTAATGGTTGCTGACAAAGGTTGATGGCAAGGCAAAGGTTGGAGCAGCAATTCTAAAGGTGGCTACACCCCCGTTGTGCAATAGATTGGTTTCTGAAAGAATTGGTTCTTAATCGATTCCTTATAAACTCAATGATATTTTAAGTGCTCCCTAGCAGTTTCTTATTTAAAGGAGCCCTGTGGGAGATCCTTTTGTATAGCACAGGGTCTCTTTGGATTGTAAATGATCACCCACCTCCCTCTAAACTCACTTGCTTTGCAGGGGTAATTTATTTTCGTATGAGAGATTTTTGTGAATGCGGGCCTGCCTTTAATTCCACACCTCTGCCTTGGCTGGCGGGGGCTCAGTAAACGCTGGCCGTTCCTATTGTGGTTAATGATGGCAATGAGGACGCTCACCAGCAACACTTCCTTTTAAATACACGTGGTGTCTGGAATGATTTCCTCCCGTTTCAAGCCATTTTGAGCATCCTCAGCTTAAAATCATTGCTTGGGTAGAAAACGGGAAAAGGATTTTGTTAAATGCCAACGTTTAGCTATTAATTACTCCCTAACTATTAGTGAGCTTTGTGTTAATTACTATTCGAAATACCTAGGTGTTTGTAAATTAGCAGGTTCTTCATTTCCTTTTCTGGGTCTGCCTTTAGGCTGTCTGTACAGAAAGATTCCCCTTGGGGGATGCACACGATTCACTGGAGAGGGGAGAGCTGTGGCCGGAGTGACTAGAATCTTACTATTTTAATAAGAGCCTCTATTTGGGAATTCAGGTTGCCAATGTTTTGGACTAGTTTCAAGATTCTTTCCTGAAAGTGCTTTTATTATTAATTAATTTGCTAATTTCGCATCACCTGAATATCTGCTAACTGCCAGGCACTGTCCTTGGTCCTGAAGATGCAGAGATGAAGAGGACTCTGCCCCTATGCCTCACAACCTCACCATCTAGTGGGAACATATACACACGTAGGAGTCAATAAACACAAAAATGTGGTAAGTGCTATATCAGAAGGATGGGGAAATGCACGGAAGAAAGGCTGGGAGCACAGAAAAAGAAGTGCTACACTTTGATGGAAATGGCAGAAACCATTTCCTAGGGTTGGTGGCATTCACACTAAATCTTGAGGTATGAGTAGGAGTATGCCAAATGCATAATGTGACAAAGGACATTTCAAGAAAAGAGAGTAGTGCACACTGAGATACAGTTATGAGAACCTGGCGCTTGGTGACTGGTGGGTGGCTAGACACAAGAGGTGATGAGGGCATAGCAGGGAGTGAATTTTAAATGATTTTCTGGGGCAAGATCACAAAGGCGCTTGGACATTATTCTACAAGAAATAGGGAGCCACTGAAGGGTTTTATCTTGGAAGGAAGGGTGACCTGATTAAATTCAGTGGCATGGAAGATGGCCTAAAATGTGAAGAAGCTGGAGACATGGACTGAACTGGGAGACAAATACAATAGATGGAGGTCTAAGCTAAGGAAGCAGCAGCGGAGATGGGAAGAAGGGCAGTCATTTACACCACAACAACTAGGTCAGCTTCTGAAAGTTTGTCACTGGGAAGCGAAGGAGAGGAAGGGTCTGGATGACTGTACACCTCAGGTGGTGCATCCAGGTATACTAATAAAAATGGGGGATGCAGGCATAAGAGCATTCATGCCCATTACATTTAGATTGCAGAAACTGCAAGGAAGCTTTCAAAAGTGAGAAGTATGCTAACTCCAAGAGTAGTTTGGGACCTACTCGCTCATTCTGGCTCAGCAGCCCTTAGAGAGTTATACTTTAAGTCACAGAACAAACAAATGAGTTCTCTTTGCATTCACTTAGAAAGGAAACACTGGCCCTTATCAGCCAATAATGGAGTTTTTTTAGTCAGGTTCTTAGTTGCGCATAACAGAACCTCCTCCAGCTAAAAGCAGAAAAATGATATTAAAAGACACTGGATAGCTCAGAAAATCTCCAGGAGTGCCAGAAAGCCAGCCTTGGAGGTGACATAACCAGGGACAGCACTTGGATCGCACTGTAGATGGCTTGTATGGAGACCCCGCTGAGGCACATGACACAGCACACAGTTCACACCCCTGACACTGGGCTCTGGAAGCCTAAAACTGCATCTGCTGCTCCCAACAACAAAGTGCCCCATAGTCTTCTTCATCAGAAAGTGGGTTATATCCCCTGCTTTCGTGCTCCACTCTTTTCCTAATTAAAGATTCCCATCAGCATATCTGATTGGCAGAAATTGGATCTGTGAATATACACACCCCAACTGAAAGGAAGGCTGGAAAAGTGAGTGCCTGACTTCCCCCTAGGGGAGGGGAGACTTGTAATGCAGAAAATGGCCCTAATATAGGAAGGGTTCTAGAACATGTGATTAGAAAACAGACAAGCATTAGCTTCAGAGGGCTACTATTTAAGGAAGAAGCTCAAATTAAAGGTTCTCTTCCTCCTGGGTTTTGTGAATCACTGCTTTTGTAGACATTACAATCTTTTTTTACTTGCTACTATAGTTCTTTGCCCCACACTGGAAAGCTCCTTGCGGCAGGTGAGATGTCATTTTTAGTTTCATGTGCCATAATTTTGGTGCCACGCACCCAGGAAGAGCTCAATGAATGCATCCATCTCCAAGCCCATGACAACCATAGAACCCTCTCTGCTTATTCATTCAGTGAGCATTTCCTGTGTGCCTACTGTGTGTCCTGACTTACATTAGGCATTGCAGCTGATTCAGCAGACATAATGGACACACATATGCTTACTGCCTGCAATCTACAAGGCCTTCTAAGCAAAGTGCACAGAGATGATGCCTGGCATTTGTCATCACTATGATAATCTATCATCATTATAGAAGCCTTCATAATTGGCCCTGAAGAAGAGCCCTTCATTGTCAGGCCCACCTGGCTGCACTTCCTTAGCACTGGCTGCTATGGACTCTGCCTCAATGAAAAGAAACCAAAAGGAAATTATATTGAGTTTCAAGAAGATATAAAGAAAGGATCTTCTAGGCTGTTTAGCCAGACTTTTAAAATGAGGATTCTAGGCCTGCGAGAGAGGCTTAGCCTACAGATAACTCTATCCCCATCTGCCTATCCCCAGAGGGCGATCACCAGGGGTGCTCATGCATTCCGGCCACTAGTTCCCCTGCAATACAGGGAGCTGCCCAACTCTTATTCCTTGTCCCAGCAGAGCTGCTCTACCCAGGAGATCTGAATTACTGTAAGGAAAGAAAATCATTTATCATAACTCTGCTGCCACAGAGTTAATCATGATCCCAATGGGCAGAAGTGAGGCACTGGAGGATGGCTTCACTTCTCAGTCTTGAGTTTCAGTGTTGAGGTGTTAGGAGGCCTCATGGGGCTCAGGCCTGTTTCCCTGGAAACACAGGCAGAAATAGTCTTCAAGGGAGACTGGAAAATCCGCTGTGACCAGGGGCCCAGGCCCAACCCTGCTTGATGACTTCATCTATTTCTAGCAGATTGGGGCAGTGGGTTCCCTAGAACCAAGAGTAAGGTAATACCCAGCACCCAGTGATGATGAAGGCTTCTGTGTCCTGCTCCAGTAGAGCTTTCAGAAGGGTCTAGTGTGGACTTCTAATCTGAGGCAGGGTAGAGCAGATTATACAGATTTTAGACATATTGATATTAGTCACTTTCTCCCTACTATATCCTACATTTCCATTCTCCAGGTTTTTGTGACCATGACATTATTTTTTTGGATGTAAGTCTTCTTCAAAAGTCATATCTTTAAGCAATCTCATCTTAAGTTATTTTTATGTCCATTTCTACTTCCAATCAAATGACTAAAGTTATCCTCCCTCCTTAAACAATTTAAAAACAAAGTATATGGTTTTAGACATTGGAAAATAGTCAGTAAATGACAGAGTCCGCTGAGAGAGAAGAAACAAACAATGGGAGTCCTATGGTTGTGCCAGATTGATGCCTAGAAAGAGTTTCCTGGACAAAGAACAGAAAGAGGAGTCCCAGGCAAAGGGGTCTCCCTGAGTTGAGGAGTTTGGGAAGCCCAAGGCAGCTAGAGTTCACAGAGCATGGTATCAGAGGAAACAGATTTGTAGATAGAAATAGTTCCAGAGCTCTGCAGAGGGTTCCCCTTGATACTTCGGCTACATACTGATTAGTGCTTACATATGAGGAAACTAGCTGAGGTAGGAGAAAGACCCACTGGAAAAGAACAGGAGAAACAACTCCCAAAGCTCATGCAGGGCTGGGAATAGTTTGTATTATCAAAAATTAGAGTGGAGAGGACTTCCCAGGTGGCACAGTGGTTAAGAATCCACCTGCCAATGTAGGAGACATGGATTTGATCCCTGGTCTGGGAAGATTCCACGTGCCAGGGAGCAACTAAGCCCGTGCACCACAACTACTGAGCCTTCACTCTAGAGCCCGTGAGCCATAACTATTGAAGCCTGCATGCCTAGAGCCTGCGCACCACGACAAAGAGTAGCCCCTGCTCTCCTCAACTAGAGAAAGCCCGTGTGCAGCAACAAAGACCCAACACAGCCAAAAACAAACAAACAAATAAATAAATAATTAGAGTTGAGAAACCTGTAATATGTTGTGGTACCAGAAAGAGTATTCAAAAGAGTATTGCCAAATTAGCCCCATGTAAAAGATTGCCTGATCCCATTTAACAAAGTTTGAAAGCAAGCCTCAAAAGAATCACACTGTTTGATCCTTAACTACATCCCTGAACAAAGCACAAAAACATTTAAAGGAGTATGAAAAATTTAGCACCCAAAAACATACAATGTAAATTCTTAGCATCCAATGAAAAACTATCAGACATACAAACAAGCAAAAAATATGATCCATGAGGATAAAAAAAATCAATAGAAAAAGACCCAGAAATGGTACAGATGAAAGAATTATTAAACAAAGACATTAAAATAACTGTTGCATTCCATATACTCAAGAAGATAGTGGAAATCACGGGCGTGACAAGGAGAGACATAAAAGATATTTTTAAAATATCCAAATTGAACTTTTATAGCTCAAAAATACACCTAAGATGAAAAAATGCAGTCAAAAATATTAAGATCAGGGCTTCCCTGGTGGCGCAGTGGTTAAGAATCCACCTGCCAATGCAGGGGACACAGGTTTGAGCCCTGGTCCAGGAAGATCCCACATGCTGAGGAGCAATTAAGCCCGTGCACCACAACTACTGAACCTGCGCTCTAGAGCCCTTGAGCCACAACTATTGAGGCCCACATGCCACAACTACTGAAGCCCTCGTGCCTAGAGCTCATGCTCCACAATAAGAGAAGCCACTGCAATGAGAAGCCTGCACACTGCATCAAAGAGTAGCCCCCACTCTCCACAACTAGAGAAAGCCTGCGCAACAGCAACAAAGATCCAACACAGCCAATAAATTAATTAATTAATTTTAAAAATATTGAGTAGATTAGACACTGTAGAAGAAAAGTTTAGTAAATAGTAATAAGAATAACCATGGAAATATTCTACATGAAATACAGAGAGAAAAATTATTGAAAAAAATGACCAAAGTATAAATAAACTGTGGAAGAACTTCAAGTATTCTAATATATGTGTAATTGATGGCCATAAATGAGAGGAAAAGGAAAGAGGAAGAAGATGTAGAAAAAAATTGAAGAAATAATGAAATTTTTTTTCAAAATTTGGTGAAAACTATAGACACAGACCGAAGAAGTTAAAAAGAAGAAACATTACAAAAAGTATACCAAGGCATATCAAAATCAGATTACTTAAAACCCATGATAAAACAAAAGTTTTTTAAAAATCTGGATTAAAAAACAAAAAAGACGTATCACATATAGAGGAACAGAGGTAAGAATGACAGGAGATTTCTCTTTGAGTACAATATAAGTCAGAAGAAAGTGGAGCAACATCTTTAAAATGCTGAAAGAAAAAACCATCGACCCAGAATTCTCTAAATATTTATACATTAAACAACACACACATAAAGAAACCATGGGTCAAAGAAGAAATCACAAGGGACTATATAAAGTATTTTGAACTGAAATAAAATGAAAACTCAACACATATCAAAGTTTATGAAATGCAGTAAAAACAACACTCAGGGAGAAATTTTTAGCATTAAACATATATTGGGGGGTTGAAGAAAGATGGTGACGAAGTAGAAGGACATGGAATACATCCTTCTCCACAGATACATTAGGAATACACCAAAAGATGCAATAATTCCCACAGAGAACCAGCTGAACAC
The DNA here is from genome assembly GCF_030028045.1 of Hippopotamus amphibius kiboko. Taxonomy (NCBI): domain Eukaryota; kingdom Metazoa; phylum Chordata; class Mammalia; order Artiodactyla; family Hippopotamidae; genus Hippopotamus; species Hippopotamus amphibius. The sequence continues at coordinate 137,538,320 of NC_080188.1, read as the reverse complement.
CAGCAAACGACCTCAGACACCAGAAAGGACTGCTAATATCCCGACATAACTGGTAGGGAGGCATTTGCGACTTTCAAAGAGGGTGAAGCAGCTGAGCTGTGGCAGACAGGAGGAAGTGAGAAAAACACAGAGGGTCCGCACCATGGCTCAGAGTGCCTGGAATGAGATGATGATTCACAGCTGGACAGGGCATCTGGGAGTGGGAGCTTGGGAACCGGAGAGCTGGTTCAGGGTGAGAAACATTGTTGGCAGTGGCGAGACGGACTGAGGGGACAGGAGGGAAGAGGTCCACAGCGAGGAGTGTCTACCGCAGAGAACTGCGAGACCGTAGTGGTAGCTGGATACTGCTGACTCACAAGCAGTGGGGGAGGAGCCGTGGGTGCAGCCTCTCTCTCGGTGCCTGTGACGGACAGAGGAAGGACCCCTGTGGGCCTAGCTAATGCATTCAGGGATAACCAAGGCCCCCGGGCGGGACTGGCTTAGAGTGGCTGCAGCCGAGAGCCAAAAGACTGAAGAGTGAAATGAATGGATAAAGAAGATGTGGCATATATACACAATGGAGTATTACTCAGCTATAAAAAGGGATGAGATGGAGCTATATGTAATGAGGTGGATAGAACTACAGTCTGTCATACAGAGTGAAGTAAGTCAGAAAGAGAAAGACAAATATTGTATGCTAACTCACATATATGGAATCTAAAAATGGTACTGATGAACTCAGTGACAAGAACAAGGAAGCAGATACAGAGAATGGACTGGAGAACTCGAGGTTTGGGGGGGGGGGGCGGAGGGTGAAGGGGAAGCTGAGACGAACCAAGAGAGTAGCACAGACATATATATACTACCAACTGTAAAATAGATAGTCAGTGGGAAGTTGTTGTATAACAAAGGGAGTCCAACTCGAGGATGGAAGATGCCTTAGAGGACTGGGGCGGGGAGGGTGGAGAGGACTTGGAGGGGGGAGTCAAGGAAGGGAGGGAATACGGGGATATGTGTATAAAAATAGATGGTTGAACTTGGTGTACCCCCCCAAAAATAATAAATAAATAAATAAAATTAAAAAAATAAAAAAAAAGACTGAAGAGTGGCCCAGCTCTGGAGACATTCTGTTTACACCTGAGCCACCAGCGTCCCTCTGCAACAGGCACCACCACACCCGACTGAACCACCTTGTCCCAGACAGGGTGCCACTGCTCACTCACTCCCAGGGGAAGGAACCACTATTGTACCCTCTCTCTCCCCACACACCAGCACTTACAGATGAACAATAAAGGAAGCTCTGCTGGTCACAGAATAATACAAAAAACCCAGGGTGGGTAGAAGGACACTTACAGCTGAGACCCCAAGGAAACAGAAATATTAGCATAGATTCTATTGAACTGGTCCATTCTGGGGTCAATTCTAGTTTCCTTTTTTTTTTTATTATTAATTATGATCTTAATCCTAAGGGATCTACGTGTTTTATAACATATTTTTCATTCTATTTTTTATTCTATTTTTATTTTCAGCCTTTTTATATTTATATTTCTAGCTAAGCCTTTTGTAGGGCTGACTGTATCTCTCCTACTGTCTTTTCATCTCTATCTTTTATACATTTCTATTTCTTTCTTTTTATTTTCATATTTCCAGTCACACTACGCTCTTCTGTTGCCCTGTCTTCTATCCTTCTTTAGTTTATTTTATCTTAACATACTTATAAGCAATATTATCAGTCTGCTCTGTCTCCTTGCTTTATTATCCAGATGACACACTGCTTTGGTATTTATTATTATGCTTTGGTCTTTATCTTAGTTCTACGTATAACTGTCTCATTTCATTCTGAGAATCTTCAGTCTGGTGGAACTCTAGCTCTTTATTATATTTGATCCTAGCTTTCAATATCTCCCTGGATTTGTGTTTGTGCATGTGTGGTGTTATTTGTTTGTTTGTTTGTTTGTTTTTGCTTTTGTTTCTGTTTTGTTCTGTTTTGGTTTTGAATTTCTGTTGGTTTTCCCTTTGAATGTCTGATAGCATACTGGGGTTCTTCTGTCAGGTCTTTCTAGTGCCTTATGTTCTATTGGATTCAGTATTTGTGTGTCTTATACATGTATGTGTTTCCTTGACTTAGTATTTGTTTGACTCAACACTCTGCCATTAGTCTGGGGCTTGGACAGTCTTCCTGAAACCCCTTTATTGCCAGAACAAGTAACCTCTGAAGTTTGGATAACCATGAGAAAACAAAGAAACACCATGCAGGCAAAGGAGCAGGAAAAAAACCCACAAGACCAAATAAATGAAGAGGAAATAGGAAAAATGCCTGAAAAAGAATTCAGAGTAATGATAGTAAAAATGATACAAAATCTTGATAACAAAATACAGAAAATACAAGAAACAGTTAATAAGGACTCAGAAGAACTAAAGAACAAACAGCAATGGACAAGAAAATAACTGAAATTAAAAATACTCTAGATGTTATAACTAGCAGAATAGCTGAGGCAGAAGAACGAATAAGTGAGTTGGAAGATAGAATGGGGGAAATAACTGCCACAGAGCAGGAAAAAAAAAAAGAATAAAAAGAATGGAAGACAGTCTCAGAGACCTCAGTGATAACATTAAGTGAACCAACATTCGAATTATAGGCATCCCAGAAGAAGAAGAAAAAAAGAAAGGATCTGAGAAAATATTTGAAGAGGTTATACTGAAAAACTTCCCCAACATGGGAAAGGAAATAATTAACCAAGTCCAAGAAGCACAGAGAATCCCATACAGAATAAACCCAAGGAGAAATACACCAAGGCACATATTGATCAAACTAATGACAATTAAACACAGAGAAAAGATATTAAAAGCAGCAAGAGAAAAGCAACAAAGAACATATAAGGGAAAACCCATAAGGATAACAGCTGACCTTTCTGGAGAAACTCTGCAGGCCAGAAGGGAATGCCAGGATAAACTGAAAGTCCTGAAAGAGAGAAACCTACAGCCAAGAATACTCTACCCAGCAAGAACCTCATTCAGATTCAACGGAGAAATCAAAAGCTTTACAGACAAGCAAAAGTTAAGAGAATTCAGCACCACCAAACCAGCCTTACAACAATTGCTAAAGGAATTTTTCTAAGTAGCAAACACAAGAGAAGGAAAAGACCTACAAAAACAAACCCAAAACAATTCAGAAAATGGTAATTGGAACACACATGTCAATAATCACTTTAAATGTAAATGGAGTAAATGCTCCAACCAAAAGACACAGACTGGCTGAATGGATACAAAAACAAGACCCTTCTATATGCTGCCTACAAGAAGCCCACTTCAGACCAAGGGATACATATAGACTGAAAGTAAAGGGATGGAAAAAGATATTCCATGCAAATGGAAGTCCAAAGAAAGCTGGAGTAGCAATACTCATATCAGACACATTAGACTTTAAAGTAAAGACTATTACAAGAGACAAGGAAGGACACTACATAATGATCAAGGGATCTATCCAAGAAGAACATATAGCAATTGTAAATATCTATGCCCCCAACATAGGAGCACCTCAATATATAAGGCAAATGCTAACAGCCCTAAAAGGGGACATCGACAGTAGCACAATAACAGTAGGAGACGTTAACACCCCACTTACATCAATGGACAAATCATCCAAACAGAAAATAAATGAGGACACACAAGCTTTAAATGATACATTAGACCATCTTGACTTAGTAGATATTTATTGGACATTCCATCAAAAAACTACAGAATACAATTTCTTCTCAAGTGCACACAGAAAATTTTCCAGGATAGATCACATCTTGGGTCACAAATCAAGCCCTGGTAAATTCAAGAAAATTGAAATCATATCAAGCATCTTCTCTGACCACAACACCATGAGACGGTATCAATTACAAGAAAAAAAACTGCAAAAAATACAAACACATGGAGGCTAAACAATACACTATTAAACAACCAAGACATCATTAAAGAAATCAAATAAAAAAAATCTAGAAACAAATGACAATGAAAACACAACAACCCAAAACCTATGGGACGCAGCAAAAGCAGTTCTAAGAGGGAAGTTTATAACAATACAGTCCTATCTTAAGAAACAAGAAAAATATCGAATAAACAACCTAACTTTACACCCAAAACAATTAGAGAAAGAAAAACAAAGAAACCCCAAAGTGAGCAGAAGGAAAGAAATCATAAAGATCAGATCAAAAAAAAAATGAAAAAGAAAGGAAGGAAACAATAGCAAAAATTAATGACACTAAAAGTTGGTTCTTTCAGAAGATAAACAAAATTGATAAACCATTAGCCAGACTCATCAGGAAAAAAAGGGAGAAGATGCAAATCAACAGAATTAGAAATGAAAAAGGAGAAGTAGCAACGGACACCACATAAATACAAAAGATCATGAGAGGCTGGCCGCCGCCTAAGGGGGCTGGGGCCGGGCCAAGCCGCCGCCGCTGTTGCCGGGATGCCACGGGTGTGCATCGGCCGCCTGAGCTACCAGGTCCAGGAGCGCGATGTGGAGCGCTTCTTTAAGGGCTACGGGAAGATCCTGGAGGTGGATCTGAAGAATGGTCGGTTATGTTCTGAACCCACACATGTTTTCGGAAGGACCAGATGGCTGACACTGGCTAATGGGAACCAAAAGACGAGTGAAAGTAACCTGGTTGTCACATACCCCAAGCTTAGAGGTGCTTCACCTGTCCCAAGATCAATTTCATTTTTCCTCTGGAGACTTTACCCCGCTGTATCAAAAAAATGTTAATACAGCCTGGCTTATCTGAGGTGGGGAAAGATCAAGTGCAGACTGAGCTGTGGCCAACGTGTACAGACCAGGAATCCACATTAGCTCTAAGCAGAGAACTCTTGGTGTGCGGGAACTGCCAGTTTGCCAATGTGAAAAGAGCCCCAGACTGGGTACTGGTGAGCCCTGAAGTCGCACCCCAGCTCTGCCACTCAGTGAGCACGGGGTAGATTTAAGGGCTCCGCCCTTAAAGTACAGTGCTGTTGACCCTAGTTTCAGGGTTCAAGCCACCCCATGGGTTAACTTCAACAGATGAAAATTTTTCCTTGGCTACAGCAACATCGCTAATCCTGACCAGCCATGGAGAGGTTCGGTTCTTGCAAGGAAAATGAGTGAATGTGGGAATGGCTCACCACATTGGGAAAACAAAACTCACATCCTGCTGATGGTTGGCTGAGGACTGTCATGTCCACATACAAAGAAAAGCATGTGGCACAGTTTTAGGACAAAGATATGGGTTTGTGGAGTTTGATGATCTGCGAGATGCAGATGATGCTGTATATGAACTGAATGGCAAAGACCTTTGTGGTGAGCGAGTAATTGTTGAGCATGCCCGCAGCCCACGACGAGATGGCAGTTACGGTTCTGGACGCAGTGGATATGGTTATAGAAGAAGTGGCCGAGATAAATATGGCCTTCCTACCCGCATAGAATACAGACTTATTGTGGAGAATTTGTCAAGTCGGTGCAGCTGGCAAGACCTAAAGGATTATATGAGTCAGGCAGGAGAGGTGACCTAGGCAGACGCTCACAAGGGACGCAAAAATGAAGGGGTGATTGAATTTGTGTCTTACTCTGATATGAAAAGAGCTTTGGAAAAGTTAGATGGAACTGAAGTCAATGGCAGAAAAATCAGATTAGTTGAAGACAAGCCTGGTTCTAGACGACGCCGGTGCTACTCCAGGAGCCGGAGTCACTCAAGGTCTCTCTCTCGAAGCAGACATTCTCGTAAGAGCAGAAGCCGAAGCGGCAGCAGCAAAAGCAGTCATTCTAAGAGTAGATCGCGATCCAGGTCAGGCTCCTGTTCCCGGAGCAAGAGCCGCAGCCGCAGCCAGAGCCGCAGCCGCAGCAAGAAGGAGAAGAGCCGCAGCCCCAGCAAGGAGAAGAGCCGCAGCCGCAGCCGCAGCGCCGACAAGTGCCGCAGCAAGAGCAAGGACCAGGCGGAGGAGAAGGTCCAGAACAACGACAGCACAGGCAAGTCCAAAAGCCGCAGCCCCAGCAGGCATAAAAGTAAGAGCAAGAGTAGAAGCCGCAGTCAGGAGAGGGGTGCGGAGGAGAAGCGGGGCAGCGTGAGCAGAAGCAGAAGCAAGGAGAAGAGCCGGAGCCAGGAGAAGAGCCTGCATAAGAGCCGCAGCCGCAGCCGCAGCCAAGGAGGGAGCCGCAGCCGCAGCCGCAGCAAAAGCAAGGACAAGAGGAAGGTGAGGAAGAGAAGCAGGGAGGAGAGCCGCAGCCGGAGCCGCAGCAAGAGCGAGAGGAGCCGAAAACGAGGCAGCAAGCGAGACAGCAAGTCAGGCAGCAGCAAGAAGAAGAAGGAAGACACCGACCGCTCCCAGTCCAGATCGAGATCCCGCTCGGGCTCGAAGGAGTGGGAACGTGCCAAGTCCGAGTCTGGCCAGAGGGAAGGCCGAGTGGAGAGTGAGGATGCTGGTGCCAATCAGGAGACCCGGTCCAGGTCGAGGTCCAATTCCAAATCAAAACCAAACCTTCCGTCAGAATCACGCTCCAGATCAAAGTCCGCGTCAAAAACCTGATCTCGGTCCAAGTCTAGATCCAGGTCTGGGTCCAGATCGCCCTCCCGGTCTAGATCTAGGTCCCACTCAAGGTCCTAACTGGCTACAACCACAGCTGGAACTACCCAAGAAGTCTTTTGTACATGTTTGGTAGCCGTAGCACAAGTGATTGAAGTAGAACATATGTCACTGCTGTACATTTTTAACTTCCCTAATGGTGTGTCTACAATTGTTAAATCTAAGTGCTTTCTCTCGGTAAAGCCTCCTGGCGTCAGGCCTTCCTGCTCGACTGAAAACAATCTTCTCTTTGAAAACCCCCTTTACTCATGGCCCACAGTAGAATATCCAAAATGCATTGGCTTTCAGGCCTGGCCTTTCCACAAGGGAGCTCAGTACCTGGATGGCTTTAAGGCTGGAATGATGACATAGGTAGGTATGGTGAGTTCAACTGTTTTGCCCTTGAATCGATGCCCTTTGATGTATGCCATTTAGTGAAAGTGCTAAGTCTTACGTTTCCTACCACTTTGGTTTCATATTTTGGGACTTAACAAAGTTGTGAATAGCACAGTCGAGGAAAATTGATACCTGCAGTAACCCATAGAAAATAAACTGTAGAGTTCCATATTCTGGTATTGTGATTATATTGTTTTATATTAAAAAAGAAAAGAAAAGAATTTTTTTAAATTTTATTTTTCCCCGTCTTGCAAAGTATAGTGACCCCTGTTTCCATTAAATTTGAATAAAGACTATTTTTGCTTAAAAAAAAAAAAAATCATGAGAGACTACTACAAGCAGCTATATGCCAATAAATTGGATAACCTGGAAGAAATGGATAAATTCTTAGAAAAATACAATCTTCCAAGACTGAACCAGGAAGAAATAGAAACTATGAACAGACCAATCACAAGGACGGAAATTGAGGCTGTGATTAAAAATCTCCCAACAAACAAAAGCCCAGGGCCAGATGGATTCACAGGCGGATTCTATCAAACATTTCGAGAAGAGTTAACACCTATCCTCCTCAAACTCTCCAAAATATAGCAGAAGGAGGAACACTCCCAAACTCATTCTATGAGGTCACCATCACACTGATACCAGAAGAGGCGAAGACATCACAAAAAATGAAAATTATAGGCCAATATCACTGATGAATATAGATGCAAAAATTCTCAACAAAATACTAGGTAACAGAATCCAACAACACATTAAAAAAATCATATACCATGATCAAGTGGGGTTTATCCCTGGGATGCAAGGATTCTTCAATATACACAAATCAATCAACGTGATACATCATATCAACAAATTGAAGGATAAAAACCATATGATAATCTCAATAGATGCAGAAAAAGCTTCTGACAAAATTCAACATCCATTTATGATCAAAACTCTCCAGAAAATGGGTATAGAAGGAAATTACCTCAATATAATAAAAGCCATATATGAGAAGCCAAGAGCCAGCATCATTCTAAATGGTGAAAAACTGAAAGAATTCCCTCTAAGAACAGGAACAAGACAAGGGTGCCCACTCTCACCATTATTATTCAACATAGTTTTGGAAGTTTTAGCCACAGCAATCAGAGAAGAAAATGAAATCAAAGGAATCCAAATTGGAAAAGAAGAAGTAAAATTAGCACTCTTTGCAGATGACATGATATTATACATAGAAAACCCTAAAGACTCTACCAGAAAACCACTAGCACTAATTGATGAATTTATTAAAGTAGCAGGATACAAAATTAATGCACAGAAATCTCTTGCATACCTATACACTAACAATGAAAGAGCAGAAAGAGAAATTAAGGAAACTCTCCCATTTACCACTGCAACAAAAAGAATAAAATACCTAGGAATAAACCTGCCGAAGGAGGCAAAAGACCTGTATGCAGAAAACTATAAGCCACTGATGAAAGAAATCAAAGATGACACAAACAGATGGAGGGACATACCATGTTCTTGGATTGGAAGAATCAACATTGGGAAAATAACTGTACTACCCAAAGCAATCTACAGATTCAATGGAATCCCTATCAAATTACCAATGGCATTTTTCACAGAACTAGAACAAGAAATCTTACGATTTGTATGGAAATGAAAAAGACCCTGAATAGCCAAAGCAATCTTGAGAAGGAAAGATGGAGTTGGTGGAATGAGGCTTCCTGACTTCAAACTATACTACAAGGCCACAGTGATCAAGACAGTATGGTACTGGCACAAAAATAGAAAGGAAGATCAATGGAACAGAATAGAGAACTCAGAGGTAAGCCCCAAGCACATATGGGCACCTTATCTTTGACAGAGGAGGCAAGAATATACAATGGAGAAAAGACAGCCTCTTCAATAAGTGGTGCTGGGAAAATTGGGCAGCAACATGTAAAAGAATGAAATTAGAATACTTCCTAACACCATACACAAAAATAAATTCAAAATTGGTTAAAGACCTAAATGGAAGGCCAGACACTATAAAACTCCTAGAGGAAAACATAGGCAGAACACTCTGTGACATACATCAAAGCAAGATCCTTTTTGACACACCTCCTAGAATCATGGAAATAAAATCAAGAATAAACACATGGGGCCTCATGAAACCTAAAAGCTTTTGCACAGTGAAAGAAACCATAAACAAGACAAGAAGACAACCCTCAGAATGGGAGAAAATACTTGCCAATGAAGCAACGGACAAAGGATTAATCTCCAAAATATACAAGCAGCTCATGCAGCTTAATACCAAAAATGCAAATAACCCAATCCACAAATGGGCGGAAGACCTCAATAGACGTTTCTCCAAAGAAGACCTACAGATGGCCAACAAACACATGAAAAGATGTTCAACATCACTAATCATCAGAGAAATGCAAGCCAAAGCCACAATGAGATATCACCTCACACTGGTCAGAATGGCCATCATCAAAACATCTAGAAACCACAAATGTTGGAGAGGGTGTGGAGAAAAGGGAACTCTCCTGCACTGTTGGTGGGAATGTAAGTTGGTACAGCCACTATGGCAAACAGTTTGGAGGTTCCTTAAAAAACTACAAATAGAACTACCATATGATCCAGTAATCCCAATACTGGGCATATACCCAGAGAAAACCATAATCCAAAAAGAAACATGCACCGTAATGTTTATTGCAGCACTATTTACAATAGCCAGGACATGGAAGCAACCGGAATGCCCATCAACAAATGAATGGATAAAGAAGATGTGGCATATATATACAATGGAATATTAATGAGCCATAAAAAGGAATGAAATGGAGCTATATGTAATGAGGTGGATAGACCTACAGTCTGTCATACAGAGTGAAGTAAGCCAGAAAGAGAAAAATAAATACTGTATGCTAACTCATATATACGGAATCTAAAAAAAAAAAAATGGTACTGATGAACCCAGTGACAGGGCAAGAATAAGGATGCAGATGCAGAGAATGGACTGGAGGACACAGGGTTGGGGGGGCAGGGGGGGCGAAGGGGAGGCTGGGACTAAGTGAGAGAGTAGCATAGACATATATTACTATCAACTGTGGAATGGATAGCCGGTGGGTTGTTGCTGTATAACAAGGGGAGATCAACTCGACGATGGGTGATGCCTTAGAGGGCCGGGATGGGGAGGGTGGGGGGGAGTCATGGGAGGGAGGGATTATGGGGATGTGTGTATAAATACAGCTGATTGACTTTGGTGTACCTCAAAAAAAATAAACACATATTGGGAAAGAGGAAAGGTCTCAAATCAATAACCTAATGTTCCACCTTAAGAAACTGAAAAAAAGATAAGTTAAATCTAGTGTAAGAAGAAGAAAGAAAATAATGATAACAGTCTAAACCAATATAATAAAAAGGAGAATAATAATAGATAAAATCAATGAAACAAAAGCTTGTTCTTTGAGAATAAAATCCCCAATAAAAAAAATCCACAAACAATAAATGCTGGAGAGAGTGTGGAGAGAAACCCTCCTACACTGTTGGTGGAGTGTAAATTGGTGCAGCCACTGTGGAAAACAGTATGGAGGTTCTTTAAGAAACTAAAAATAGAGCTACCATATGAGCCTGCAATCCCACTCCTGGGCATATACCTAGAGAAAAACATGGTCCAAAAGGATACATGCACCCCAACGTTCACTGCAGCACTGTTTATAATAGCCAAGACATGGAAGCAACCTAAATGTTCATCAACAGAACAGATAAAGAAGATGTGGTACATGTATATGATGGAATATTGCTCAGCCATTAAAAAGAATGAAACAATGCCATTTACAGCAACATGGATGAACCTAGAGATTGTCATACTGAGTGAAGTCAGACAGAGAAAGAGAAACATATGATATCATTTATAAGCAGAATCAAAAAATGATACAAATGAACTTATTTACAAAACAGAAACAGACTCGCAGACTTAGAGAATGAATTTACAATTACCGGGGGTGGGGGAAGGGTGGGGGGAGGGACAGTTAGGGAGTTTGGGATTGACATGTACACACTGCTATATTTAAGATGGATAACCAACATTTCCTGTATAGCACAGGAAACTCTGCTCAATATTCTGTTACAACCTAATTGGGAAAAAAGAATTTGAAAAAGAATAGATAAATGTGTAACTCAATCACTTTGTTGTACACCTGAAACTAACACAACATTGTTAATCAACTTTATTGCAATACAAAATAAAATGTTAAAAAAAAAAACTTCTCACTACCCTCTCCAGGTTGGGATACACAGTTTTAAGGGCATTAGCCCACTGTGTCCTCCTTTGCTTGGCAAAGTAATAAAGCTATTCTCTTCTACTTCACCCCAAAATAAATAAATAAATACCTGATATTAATAAATAAAAAATAAATACCTTATATATAAAATATAAAAAGTGAACCAATAAAATGAAAAAGAGAATAGCAATAGACAAAATGAATGAAACAAAAGCTTGTTCTTTGAGACTATCAATAAAACTCATAAGCTTCTACACAGATTGATCCCAATCAAAGAGAGAAGATGCAAACAACCAACATCAGAATGAGAGACTGGGTATCACAATAGAGCCTATAGAATTAAAAGGATAACAAAGGAATACTATGAACAACGTTATGCCAACAAATTCAGCAACCTAGATGAAATGGTACAAATTTCTTTTAAAAGGCATAATCTACTGAAGCGCTCTCAAAAAGAAGTAGATAATCTGAAGAGTCTTAAACCTATTAGAGAGATTGCATTTGTAAGTAAAAATCTTTCCATGAAGAAAACTCCAGATAACTTCACGGGCAAATTCTACCAAACATTTGAGGAAGAAATAATACCAATTCTACACAAACTCTTCTTCAAAAAAGAAATTGATGAAAAGTAGGAAGGAATAATATGAATGTGTTACCTTACGTGGCAAAGGGGACTTTGTAGAAGTGATTAAACTAAGAATCTTAGGATGGAGAGATTATTCTGCGTTATTCTAGTGGACCCAATGTAATCACAAGAGTCCTTGTAAGTGAAAGAGAGAGGCAGAAAATGTAGGATGAGAGAGAGAGATTAGAAGATATTGCACTTCTGGTTTTGAAGATGAAAGAAGGGGCTGTGAGCCAAGGAACTCAGGCAGCCCTCAGAAGCCAGAAAAGGCAAAGAAACTGATTCTCTCCTAGAACCTCCAGAAGGAAGTTGCCCTGCCAATACCTTGATTTTAGTCCAGTAAGATTAATTTTGGACTTTTGATCTCCAGAACTGTACGATAATAAATTTTTGTTAACACTAAACCTGTGTTAGTTTGTTCAACAGTAATTAGAAAAACTCATACTGTAAAGAGGGAACACTTCCAACTTATTCTATGAAGCCTGCATTATCTTGATAGCACAACCAGATGATGACATTACAACAAAGAAACCACAGAATATAAGCACAAAATGTCACTACCACATTTTAGCAAGCCCAATCTAACAACATATAAAGAAGATAATTCATCATGACCAAACGGGGTTTAACCCAGGAAAGCTATTATGGTTTAATTCTCCATTGCTTTTCCAATCTGCTCCAAGTTCCTTTAAAAGACCTGGCCTCCAGCAGCGCATCCTATACCATCTTCTGTCTTTCCCCATTCCATCCCTAACTTAGGATTTATCTGCATCAGCCTTCTCTCCATTTCCTAAATATAAGGTACCTCCATATGCTCATGCCTTTGCCCATGCTAGTCCCCTGCAAACACTGTCCTCTCTCGCCCTCTCAATGGGGAACACTTATTCATCCTTCACATCCTAGAACAGATAACATCTTCTATTCTGAGAAAAATTCCCCTTCCGCCTCATGCTCCTCCTCCCCATCTTTCCTATCTCTCCCACAGCATGCTATTATGACTTCTATTACAGGAATTCACCTTCTATTATATTATTTCTTTCTTTCTAGACTGTGAGTTCCACCAGGGCGAGAATGGTATCCGATGCACCTTTGAATCCTCAATAGCTAGCACAGTGCCTGGCATGTGGGAGACCCTTCATAAATTATTGGTCAATAAACAGCTTAGTAGAGAATAGTTGACAGTCGCTTGAGAAAGAGTCTAGCGTTTTACACGACAGAGACAATTAATCCAAAAGGAAGAAAGTATCCTCAGAAAGGCTTGGAAGGGTTCCAAAAACAAACACATCATCCTTTCCACTCAAAATTACATCTTCTGGCTTACATGTGTTCAGAGTCCCACCATGTCCAAGCATTTATACATATAATATTCTATTTGAGGGCAATGAGCAAGATGTGATTAATCCCATTTTTCTGATGAAGAAGCTGAGGCCCAGGAAGGGTAAATTATTCACCCAAGATTATGGTATGAGAAACTGGAAGAGCATTAAGATCCACTCCCTACCTGGCTGACAGTGCCCTACTCTGACTGCTCCTTTGAGCATATGCCACAGTCGTCCACCCCTGCCTGAAGGAAGTAAAAATTAATAAGGCCTTTGTGCTGTATTTCTGAATTGCCTGCCCTCTGGATGACTTCCACCATGAGTAAAGGTGCTGGAAGTCTCCCCAGCCCTGTACTATGCTCCTCTGACCACCAGACCTTCTAGGCACTGCTTTCAACTCCAACAAAGCACGCAGCTTCCTTCACTTCTCTGCCCAAAACACTAATAAAAATGGAAAAGAGAATGTTTGAATTGAAGTTTAATAGGTATAGCCAGACAGGCCAACAGCCTAGTGAGCCTTTCCCATTTTACATCTTGGAAATCATCTACTCTCCCAGACACAGCCTGCCAGTTCCATGATGATGATGTCTTTCACCTTGGGAGAATTAGGGATCACTGCCCCAGCCTAACATGGCTGGGGGTGATCCCTTTCTTCTTGTCTGACATGTATCTTACCACACTAATTTCCCCAGTCTGTCTTTTGGTTTTTATCATTTCTGTTTATATATCTTCTTTACACATTCTGCTCAATTGTCTCCATGTTGCCCTGAAACTTGGGTAAAGGAGATAAAAATCTCTTTCGCTTTTGCCTCTACTCCTTACCTTGAGAATTTCCTTTAGATTGTCTCTTTGCAGGTCCCATTACTCTCTGCCATCTAGAAAAGGAGCTGAATTCCCTCCTATTGATCATTTTTTCATTTGTTTAATGTCATATTTTAATTTCTTCCCCTTTGAGGAGGAAATTGCTCAATCTCTTTATACCTTTGCAAAATTTCTCAGTTTTGCATTTATTTTAGTTATTACCATAGATAGCATGCTTAGAAAGATGCTGTCCCTAAGGAGTGGGCTTTGGTCTCCAACAACCAAGAAGAACAAGCAATAACCTTTGTGTAATGCTTTCCAGCATGAAAATTGAGTCACAAAATCTGAGGACACAAGCAGAGAGAGCTTTAAGCCCCCTAAAATAGTAAGAGTAATAATATCTGACAAAGTGATAACCTTTCATATATGTACACTATCCAACTGATGGCCCTCCTCAAGCCTTAACATCCATATAAAGTAAGTAGGGCAGGGCACTTTCCAGCAATAATAAAAAAGAATTACTTACTCCAATGGTATGTACTCACAAAGATTTCTGCCCTTGTGTTTTGTTTGTTTTTGCCATATTGCATGTGACCTGGTGTACTCAGGTCTTCCTTCTCCTTGAGCAAGAAGGACTGGATTGGCTCAAATGCTTACCTATGCCCTCAGAAAATTAATTCACTTTTCCAAGGTTTCTGTCAATTCCGGGAGGTTTATGTCTTCGAAGCCTCCTCTGACTCTGACTCCATGTCACTTCTCAACTCTTGGTCTCATTCTAACTCATACAGTTGCTTGCACTTTGACCCAGGCATGGGATTCAGCCCTATTCTTTAATTTACACACACAAGCACGCGCACACACACACACGCGTGCGTGCAATGTCTTTGGAAATAAGGAAGACTATATTAAAGGTTTGTGGGCAAAGAGGAGTGGGTTTTTTTACATGAAAGAAGAATATAAACTTTCGAAAACTGGACATTAGATCTCCCTGTTCTAATGGGTAGATCTTCCTACCCATTTGGGCATGCCAGCCTTTCTCTCCTCCTTCCCCAGTCTTCCCTTTGCTCCACTCTCTTCCCACCTCCCAAATTCATATTCCTTTCTGTGGGAGAACCAACTACCATCTTTTTACCAGTTCTCAAGTTTCTGTTGTCAAATTCTTATCTTTTGCCCCAAGCAGTATATCAAGGTGTTTCCCAAAACAAAAACAGGATGAAATCTGGAGATAGCCATGAAGATCATCGTTTTGAATTACAAATACAAACAAGGAAACGGAGGCTCAAAGGCTTTATGTGACTGCCTGAGACTCGAGAGTTGGTACCACTTCCAATCCTCTGTCAACTGAAAGACACAAATCTTCAAAGACATGACTTTCCAATAAAGCTCCCAGTGCCAGGCTGTGGGCCTACTTTAAGATGCAATCAATTGTCCTTCAAACATTTTGAGGAAACAACATGGCCTTCTCCACCTAGCTCCATAGGGTGTTTGTAAAATGGAATTAGGATGTGTGACCTGCTTGATACTTGTCTCTTGTTGGTACGGGATTGTGGGTGTTGCTTCCAACTGCCTCAGGAAGTGTAAACACTAAGTTATTTTGCTTCCATTGTGTGTGATACTTACTGAGCATTACAGATAAAATTAGTCTCTGTTCCAGTATATACCCGATTTAAAGAGCTTCTCTGTTTTTCTCCTTCCCTTCTGTATTGTGTTCTTCCTATACTACTCATTCTCTTTATTATAATGTGATTTGGTCTTGCTTTCCACTCACAGTTGCCAGCAGTAATAAAAATAAATACTTATTCCGAATGGTAAATGCTTACTAAGAATTCTACCCTCATCTTGTATTTATTTAGCCTGGACTGAGCCCCGGGTTGAATTTTCTGAGTAAATACTGCACACATTGGAGCACCCTGCACAACCAGTCCCTGGGGATCCACACACCAGCTCCTCACAACTTCCTGTGATATCTCCAGACACATGTCCCCAACGCAATTTGGATGGGACAGTCCAGAAGGGGTAGGACCTGAGACTAAGGAGGAGATCCCAATGCTGGTGCTGAGAGAAATGTGTCTCATCCCACAGGGACAGCACGGTGGCAGGAAGGCCTGGCTTCACCAGAACCTCTAGTGGAATGACGGATGTGTCCTGGCAGGGGGCAAAGGGGGGCAAATCCAGGAGCAGCGTGAGGGGAATGCTTGAGCAAGTATCAGGGTTCAATCACAAGGTGGAGTTTGGGGATCTCCCTCAAACCCAGGGGGCAAGGGAGTGTCCAGAGTGAGTATCCAGATGGACTGGGATATTGGGCAGGTTACCAAGATGAAGCCCTCACCTCATTCAACAAAGATTTTATGAAAAACCACTGTGTATTGGGTATTGCTTTGAAGGCTGGGGAAAGAGCAATGACAAAAGTAAACATGGTTCCTAACCTCATGGAGCTTATAATCTAGTGAGGAAGACAGATCATAATTAAATAATCCCAGAAATGATTAGTTGCTCATATCACATGTGCTGTGAGGAAAAAGTACAGAGGGCTTTAAGGACGCACAGTAGTGAGCCCTTGCTGGGCCTGGGAGGCCAAAAGCATTGCTGAGGGAGTGGCATTTAGGTTGAACTTGGAAAGATATGTTGGCTACATGAAAGACATTCATCAGAGAGGAAAGACCTCAAAGAAGAGGGAAATCAGCATGTACTGAGCTGTCCTGCATTCAGTAAGTATCTATTAAGCACCCACTACATGCTGGCATTTGGGATATATTAGCGAACAAAAAGGCAAAGATCCCTGCCCTCATGGAGCTTACATGTTTGCAGAATGTGAAAGTGCAAAACACGTGAGGTGAAAACTGGGCAATGCTAATCACCTCAATGTGGCTAAATGTAAATGAGAGAGCTTGCAGATTAGGCTGCAGGTAGGAGCGGGCCACATTACACAGTCTTTTCCATCACACAGAGGAGCATGAGATCACAAGGAACACACTTCCCTGGATTCTGCAGTCGTGAGGGCAACATCTTACTCATCTTTGTACCTCCAGCACCTAATACAGTGCCTGACAGATGGCAGTGGCTCGGCACATGAATGAATGAACGAATGACTTTAGACAGGCCAGTGAACAATGAGAAGTACGTTTTAGAAAGATGATTCTTGGTGGGAGGGAGATAAATTAGGAGTTTGAGATTAACACATGCACACTACTGTGTATAAAATAGATAAACAACAAGGACCTACTATATAGCACAGGGAGCTACATTCAATGTCTTGTAATAACCTACAGTGGACAAGAACCTGAAAAGAAGATGAGTATATATATATACATATATTCTTTTTCAGATCACTTTGCTGCACACCTGAAGCTAACACAACATTGTAAATTAACTATACTTTAATTTTTAAATATAGATTAAAAAAAAGATAATCCTCAGCGTAATATAGAAGATGGATTGAGACGAGGAGACCAGCTGGAAGGAGTTGCAATTGTCCAGGTCAGTAGTTGCCATGTTGTTTTGCCTGTTTATCTATAAATTATATACATCAGTACTAAAATACACATAAAAATAGGAATTTTATTATTTTCTTCCTCTGCTCCAGTGGAGATTGTTCTGGAGACTGGTGCTCTGGATGATGAGGCTTGAATGGTGAAGGAGGCAAAGGAGATGGAGAGGGGCGTGTTGGAGGACAAGGGGGGTCTGCCTCCCACATAGCACAAGAGCTGGAAGGCGGCCAGTCCTAAGAGAAGGAACACACGTGGACAGACAATGGTGCTGAACTGATGCTCCAACAAATTCTACTATCTGACCCACATGGTGGAATCTGGTCAAACACACCTCATCCAAGATTAGCTGGTGTTTGGCAGGATAACCAAGGGTGAGGTAAGAAGGCAGAAGAAGGGAAGGTGTCTAGAAGAAATGTGGTTGAGGCCAATGCAAATCCAGAGAAGGTGACTGTCTTCCACTGAGGGTGTTTACCCACCTGGATCTACCTGTGAGTGGAAATCTCACCTGGGGCTTCAAGCTGTGAAATCAATTTATAGTTTATCCCCTCTGGTCTTGAAGCCAAAACAGAAAACAGAGGGTCAGTAGCCAGAAGGTCCATCCACGCTGATGGTTCACCCACTCTGGAAATTCCTATAGGCAAAAATGGTATTTTCTCTGTCTGTCCAGACTCACACTGCCCATCACCTACGCTGGTGAGGATGGTCACTACCATTCATTGAGTACCCACCATGTGCCAGGCACTGACCTAGGAAATTTACATTTAGTTAATGCTCACAGCAGCCCTGTAAAGGAGACATTGTGCTCTCCCTGTTCTCATGCTGTAGACAAGGAAAATGAGGATTAGGGACAACGACATTGTACCACTAGTACTTGTCCAAACTGAGATTAGAACCCAGGTTTGTCTGACTTCAACTGCATTAGCTTTCCACTGTACCTTCCTCTGCCTCAGGTAGTCACTGGGAGCCGTGGGCCCTGGTCCTAGCCTCCCTTTTTGGCCTCATCATTCCCCTTGCCTGCCCTCCCAGGTGCTACGCTCAGCAGCACTAAATTTCCTGCTGCTCCCTTACACACCATCCTCTCCATCATGCTTCTCAACTTGAATGCCAATGCTGCGGGTTCACAGACCACGTTTTGAATAACAAGGACCTAGAAACTGACTACAAATGCAGAATCTCATTTCTGCCCCACCTCAGACCTGCTGAATCAGAATCTTTAACAAGATCCCCAGGGGATTTATATGTGCATTATACTTTAAGCAGCACTGGTCTCAGCACGAAATACCCTTTCCTTTGCTTCACACCAGACCACCCTTTACAATATCATTTGAGCATTTACTATGTGCCTGGCACTGTGGTTAGAACTGAAGGCACAAAGTCAAATTAAATATGAGGTACAAACTTAAGATGATGATAATGTATTCTTGAGAAAGACATGCAAATAAATAGTATGTTGTAAAGGGTGAGTGCTATGAACAAGGTAAGAACAGGATGTAGTATCTTACAAACCTCACTATCTCTAAGCACCATCACAATACCAGATACCAAGAAAAGGCTCAATGATATTTCTGGAAGGGAAGGGAAGGGACAGAAAGGAAAGGAAGGAGAAATGATAGAAGGAATTGCACTGAACTATAATTTCTAGAGAATTGCCTGGCAGTCCAGTGGTTAGAACTCTGCGCTTCCACTGCAGGTGGCACGGGTTCATTTCCTAGTCAGAGAACTAAGATCCCGCAAGCCACTAGGCAGGGTCTAAAATGAATAAATGAATTAAATAAACTATAATTTCTAAAATGACAACTCAAACAAGATATACCCATCAGAGACTTCCCCACAGGGTATCTTTACTTGGACATTTGGATACCTGATTTCAAGACCACTGTAGCTCCCAATCCACCAAACTCTCCTTTTCTTATCTGATTCACTTCGACAACGGTGTTATCATTCATTAAACAACCAGCCTAGGAATCTGGATTTATCCTTGAATCTTCCCCTCCTTTGATCTTTCTATAAAGCTGTTAAAAAATGCTATTACTCTATTCATTCATGCATTAGTTACTCCGTGTCCAATGTATGTTCTGAGTAGGAGGTCAGGGGTTGACAAGATCATTTCTAGCTAAAGTGCTTGCAGAAGTTCTCATGAGAGTCAGGGAATCAGAGTGTGTGGTCAGACAGAGATCTGAATCTTGGCCCAGCCACTTGCTAGTTGTAACCTTGGGGCAGTCCCCTACACTCTTTGCACCACTGTCTGTAAAAGAGGATAAGGATATTATTACCCCACAAACTTAGGTAAAGAATAAATGAGACATACACCATTGCTATTATTATCATTAATAATTGCAGGGTGGGATACGAACCTGCAGTTGACGACACAGCTTAAACAAAGACAGAGGAGAGGACAGGATGGAGACCTGTCGAGGGAATGGTGAGGCATCTGCTTGGACTGAGGCCCAGGGTACAATAGAAGCTGGGGGAAAAGGGCTAGAACAGCTGCTTGGGGTCCCATCGTGGAGCACTTCAATACCAACTCAAGAGATCTGCGGTGAATTTGATAGTAACAAAAAACCACTGAAAGTTTCTACAACAGGGGAAATCACGATGAAAACTTGCTCTACCTTGATGTGTGGGAGGAGAGTGGCAAAGATGGGAAGGGAGGAATCTTCAGCTAGAAACGGGTAGTCAGGAGGACACACTGGCTTGCAAGAAGAGAGGTGTCAACTCATTGAGATGAAGAAGCTGGCAGTATGTCCAAACGGAAACATCTAGTAGGCAGACGCACATGCTGGCCTTGAATTCAGGAAATGTTTGGGCTGGAGTGACAAACTTGGAAGACATTGTAGGAAATAATAGTTAAAACCAACTGCGCTGAGGGAGTTCGGGCAGGAGAGGAGGGATCCTCAGGAAATACTACCCTGGGGGAGCAAGGGAAAGCAAAGAGGAGTCAGAGAAGACAGAAGGAGAATTGGGAATTGCAGAATCATGGAATTAAAAGAAGAGCATCAAGTCCTGCAGATTAAGGACTGAGAAAAGGACTCTGTGGCAGAGAGAGGCACAAGTGACCTTCAACAGGACAGCTCACAAACTAAGGCATTCTTGGTAGTCGCTGCAGCCTATCCTAATGTGAGGCAGGTAGGAAAGGCTGGATAAATATTGGCTACTTGAAACAGTTGCCACTCCTTGGGCTCAGCGCATTCAGCAAAGCAGCCTGACTCCATTACCAGGGCCCACTTCCTGTAGAGCTTCTTAGCGGAGCCTGAAGGAGAAACCAGTTACTCTGACTTGGAGTGGTGGTAGGAGGATTTTATCCCTCCTCACTCCCCAAAAGAGTTGTTTCTTTAATCCTGTTCTCTTGAACTTTGAGGATTCATTTAACCCCTTGCCTGCCTTCAGACCTTCTCAGCTAGATAGAAATTATCTCCCTTTTAAGCAGTTCCAGAGGTAATTCTTCAATAATTTTGGTAGTCTGTTCTACAGTTTCTGAAAACTCTTTGTGACCCAGAGTTTCTAAAAAGCTCACTTGACAAATTGAGTAATGAGTCAACTGATAGGAAAAATGAAGTCAGAGATCGCCCTGCTTCTGGAAAGGCAGAGCATGGGATCATTGGAAGCTGAGGGAGTGGATTGTAAAGGGGGTGCAGAGGCCAACATCCTGGAGAGTGTGCTCTAGGGCTCTAACTCTGGGAACTGAGGGGCTCTGTCATGCCCAAGAACATCAGAAGCACGAAGTACAAAGGAGGATTTGTGCTGTGCCCTGAGAATAAACTCGAGTGAAGTTATTCACAAGGAATGATTGTCATTGAGGTCCTGTCATTGAAGTTTTTCCATTTCTTGGTGCCTTGGACTGATAACCCT
This sequence comes from Hippopotamus amphibius kiboko, assembly GCF_030028045.1. NCBI lineage: Eukaryota > Metazoa > Chordata > Mammalia > Artiodactyla > Hippopotamidae > Hippopotamus > Hippopotamus amphibius. The sequence continues at coordinate 137,517,034 of NC_080188.1, read as the reverse complement.
TGAGAGGGAGTATAGTGCTCAAAGACAAAGGGCATCACTTTTACATTAAGGAGGGATGCTGGGGGGGAAATAGTGGCAGGACGAAGAGGTACCATGCAGAAAGAAGTATTGATAAGGTAAAAATATATATGCTGGTTGTAGGTAAGGAGACAGCCCTAATAGTTGTTATGGGAAATAGTATTTTACCAGATTAAAAAAGTAAATTTAGTCATTCAAACATTTATTGAGCAGCTCCTAGGTGCCAGGCACTAGGCTGGGCAGCGGGGCGTGATGACACATCCTCTTGGGGAGTGTATAGCCTATTGAGGGAGACAGGTGTGAGCAGACAACTGTGAAACAGCAGGCAAGGTGCTAACAGAGGCAGGTACATGATGCTAATAGAGGCAGGGGAGACTGACTTTGCCAGGAGAGAAAGAGAAACTTAGAAGAGCAGCACGAGAGACATGCACTTCTGAGGACTTTGGTTTGAACTGCATGTAGAGGCCCATTGGCATTTGCAGACTGAATGTTCATGGATGAAAACAGTCTCCACTGAGTGATCTGAAAGGTCCCTGTAGGGCGGTGATTTGCTGAGACACAAATCTGAATGGCCTGCCAGGAGGCCAGAGCATACTTGTCAGCTACTTACTAGTGAATGGACCACGCCCAACACCTGGCATTTGTGCCCCAGCACAGCTTAGCTCTTCTCTTTGACATCTATGTAGTAATTCTCACACTGTGATTAACTTTTTTTTCTTTGCAGAGTCAGATAAATATGGAGTTAATAAGGTACAGATGTAATGAAGTAAAGAATTTATTTTAATAGCAAAATTTACTTAAGTAGCTTTAGAAATTACCCTGGCCCCATATTTATAGAACCATTAAGAGTCTAAAAAAAACCCTTACATTTTTCAGTTACACTTTTTATAGTGGAAATTATATGTCATGGTGACATTCATGATTCTGGAGACTCATGAAGGTCATGGATGAACACTTTGAGAATGTCAAGGGTCCAGGTCTGTGAATAATGAGTTATGTTTTATTGGCATTCTACTGGATGTAACAAAATCTCATTTTAAGTTTGAAAAATAAGATATATTCTCCTTTATATGATTTCCCTATAATCTGGAGAAGGCTACTATTGCCCTTCCCTATTTATGAAGGCTTACCATGTATTACCAAAAGACAAAGGATAATATTTTTCCACAAAATTGCAGCCTGACAAGCAACTCAAATCAACAAAGATAACTAAATTTCCTCAACTGAATGCTTTTCTCTTGGTCTATTTCTTGGAACTTAATAACCACTGAAACTCAAACTCTGGCCCCCTCCCCAAAATACACTCCAAGTAACTCAAACTTAACATGACAACACACAACCTCAATCTGCTTCCTCTTCTGTCACCTTGTTTTGGCTCTTAGGATCATGTGTATTTAATTGCTGCAGCTGGAGAACTCAGAGTTGGCCAGACTCTTCCCCCAACATCTAATCAGTTACCAAGTAAATTGATTTTACCTCTTAAATGACTCTCAAATGCAGTCAGGCCTTTCCAGTCCCATGGCACTGCCCTAGTTCAGGGCCAAATCATCTGTCATCACAATATCCTGACACAGTGCCTCAAGCCTGTCCTTCTTCTATCCTCCAAATTGATAGAGAGTAATTTTTCTCAAAATGCAAATCTTGCATTCATTAGTTTCCACTGACGATCAAAATACAGTCCCATCAATAACTGGTTCCTGGACAGTGAGTCTGCTGCCCATGGTCTATACATAACGCTTTGAGAACTGCATTGACTGTGAGCTGTTTATCTCCCTAAACATGCTGTGCTCTTTCATACCTCTATGCATTTTTGCATTTGCCCAACTCTTGTCCTGTGCTACCCTTTCACTCTTCTACTCTTAGCGAACCTCTAACAGAACTTCCAGATCCAATTCAAAGGTCACTACTGCAAAAGAGGCAGGTGTAAATCTCTCAGTGGCTCTCCTCTCTGGGCTCCTGTGGCCCTGAATACACACTATTAAAACATGTGTCATAGCTGAGATGAACTGAGAGAGTAGCATAGACATATATATACTACCAACTGTAAAATAGATAGCCAGTGGGAAGTTGCTGTATAACAAAAGGGAGTTCAACTCAAAGATGGAAGATGCCTTAGAGAACTGGGACGGGGAGGGTGGGGGGAGTCGAGGGAGGGAGGGAATATGGGGATATGTGTATAAAAACAGATGATTGAACTTGGTGTACCCCCCCAAAAAATAATAAATAAATAAATAAAATTTTTAAAAATAAATAAAAAAATAAAAACATGTGTCATAGTTTACAGCAACAACTTGTTAACAAGATTATCTTCTCCAGTGACCCACAAGCTCTTGTCTTTGAATCCTAGTACTTAGCACAATGCTTGGCTCCTGCCAGGCAATCGGTGTTTGCTGGATGAAAGGACCAGTGATTGAGATTGGTGGTTAAAAGAGTAAAATGGGAGAAGCATGTTATCAAAGGGCAAAACTGCTTTTTTTTAACTCTAAAGTGAATCAAGGTACCAGGAAGTCAACATAAGAATAAAGAGTGCTTTTAGATCTCAGCTGACTTTTAAATTACTTCTTACATCTGTCCTAGCTAAAGACTAACTCTAGCCAGCCTCCTGTGCAGCCTAAGTCAGAGTATTTCACACTTGGACACAAGATTCTGCAAATGCTCAGTAATCATGGAAGAAATACTTAAAGAGAAGCTATTGGCTTTGAAAATACAAGTGTAAAAAAAAAAAAAGGCCCAGTAAAATCATTTGCTATTTTTTTTTTCTAGTTGACATTTTAGACCACAACATTAGACACAGGGCATCATACTGTATACAATGTCCAATATCTGTGGTGGCAGTTTCCACAGGTCAATTACAGTGTTCATTCATTCATTCACAGACAACCGTTGCTCAGCTGCTACGTGCCAGTCACCATGCAGTACTCCGAACAAGCAAAGAAAAGAATGGGTCATGGGTCCCTGAGATTCCAGGCTTTCTGTAGGACAGATGGATTACTACAAACGGGTACCCTGGATTTGTAACATTAAGCAGTTACTATTTAAATCCAGCCGGGTTTCAAAAATGTTCTCAAGTTCTCCTTGTACTTAACGGGTCACAGTTTACCTTGGGTAACCTCAAGAAGGCTGCTAAGCATTCTAATCCAGCTAGTCGGTAGTGAAAGGCACAACCTGTCTCGAGATGCAGCTACATGCAAAACGCGGTGTTTAGGGTAAGTCCACTACTGCTCTAAATCCCCTGTGTGTGTGTTTGGGGTGGGGGGGGGGGGGCCTTGTTGAAAGAGCGTTTTCTAAGAAGGAAAAAATTTGGATGAAGGCAGGCGATGAGTAAAGCTGAGCTCGAGCTTCAACCAAAACTCTTGGCGTTTTGGTGACTTGGTGGTAGGGCACGCAAGGATTCTTTGCGTATCCACATACAGTGGTGGAAAGAAAAGCTTCCAGAGCAAACCCAGTCAGAGAAAGACGTAAATCCACTGCATTGAGCACCCTCCTGGAGCCCAGATTTCAGCCTTCTTCAGGGTAAAATACTAGGGGAGCTCAGGTCTGACTCTAATCTAACAAACTACATTATAAATCACGGGCCAGTCTCAGACAGGGCTGCTCCCCTAGCCCTCAGGCTGCCCCGAAGATTCACCGCCGGGTTCCCACCCAGACTCTGGACAGCGCCGCGCCCTGCTCGGCCCCACCCACTCAACCCAGGATGGGGCCCCACAGCCCCCAGGCCCACCCCCGCAGCCCCGCCCACCGCAGCCCCGCCCCTCCTGGGCCCCACGTGTCGCGCCCCACCCCGGAGCTGGCGGCCCTTTAAACACCCCCACCCTGACACAGTAACCCCCCCCACCCGGACGGCAGCCGGAGAGGGACAAAACTCATGGCGTACAGCCAGTTTCTCCGCGGGTCTCGTCCGGGGCTGCGCAGCCTGCGGGGCTCTCCACTCCGGGCCGCAGCCCCCCGGCGCCCCCCGGCCCCCGGCGGCCGGGCAGAGGAGTGTCGCTGCGGCCCACCCGCGGGGCGGGGCCGGTGGGAGCGCCGGTCTCCGCCGCCGCCACTGCTGCCTCCGCCTGCGGCTCAGGCCGCCCGCTCGCCCGCCGCTGGGTGCGCTGCACGCGGGGGGCAGCCGCGGTGCAGAGGTTCATGCAGCGGCGGCGGCGGCGGCGGCTGCTGCTGCTGCTGCTGCTGCCGCCGCGGAGGCAGACGGACCTGGCGCTGCCGCCGCTGCCGCCGCCGCCGCCGCCGCCCTCCCCCGGCTCCATGCCGCCGCCGCCGCCGCCGCCGCCGACTCCTCTCCGGCGAGGGGCGGGGGGCTCCGGCCCGGGGTGGGCACCGCTCCTCGCAGCGCCGCTCCCCTCCCTGCCCTCCGCGCGGGCCCTGGAGCCGGCGGAGGCGCCCGCCGCCTCCTAGGAGCGCACTCTCCGCGCTCCCTGCCGGAGAGAGGGGGCGGGCGTGGGCGGGGGCGGGCGGGCGTCGGGGCAGCGGGGACCCCGCGCGGCGACGAGAGGAGGGGGCTGCCTCGGAGGATGCCCGGCGGCGGCTCCCCGCTCCTAGGCGCTGGCTGAGCCGGACCCGGAGCGGGCGGCGCGTCGCCATGCCGGTGTGACGGGCGCCCCCGGCTGCCCGCGCGGCCCCCCGCGCTGCCCCACGCCGCGCCGCGCCGGCGCCGGGCGGCAGGATGGGCTGTATCCAAAGCATTACCTGCAAAGCGCGGATCCGGCGCGAGAACATCGTGGTGTACGATGTGTGCGCCACCATCGACCAGTGCCCCACGCGCATCGAGGAGACCTCGCCCATCGTCCTGCGCTACAAGACCCCCTACTTCAAAGCTTCGGCCCGCGTGGTCATGCCCCCCATCCCCCGCCACGAGACCTGGGTGGTGGGCTGGATCCAGGCGTGCAACCAGATGGAGTTCTTCAACACCTACGGCGACCTGGGCATGTAAGCGACCGGCCGCGCGGAGTCGGAGCGGGGTCCCTGGCCCCGGTCTCTCCTCCTCACCCCGACCGTCCTCCCCAGCTCCTTCTCACTGCTCTCCCCATCCTCTTTCTAAACCTTCCTCCCGCCTCCTCTTCCATCTCCCTCCTCCCTACGCTTTTGTTTCAGTGACAGGGCGGGTGTGTATAGGGAGGCTCCTCGCGAAGGCATTTTCTCGTGGTTTGCTTCTGACTCCCCTGAACGCGAGGAGAACAGTGCGGGGCGGGAAAGAACGCGATAAGAAGGGTTCGAGAGATGGAGGTGGGGGCGGCTGGATACTGCCCTGGGAGTTTCGGGGCGCCTTCTGTGCTTTGTGAGGCTTCCCGGGAAGAGTTTGGGGGGACCTGTAGAGAAGAGTGGAGTGCCGGGGGCGCGTGGGCTGTGCCGCGCGTGGTTTGGAGAAACCCGAGCGGGCTTGGAGGAGAAGGTCCCGGGCGTCCGAGCTGGACTTGGTGGTTCTGCCCTTGTTCGCTCGACTGTTGACTTCGAGCCCTTGTCCCCTGGGCCGGCAAGCCTGGAGGCGTTTCCATCCGGAACCGCAAACCCAGCAGAGCCGCTTCTCTGGCTCGGCGCCCTCTGGACGAGTGCTGGGGTGGTGGGAGCGGGAAAGCACCAGGCGCGTCCCGGAGGGGCAGGGCTGATGGCCTCGTGCGAGCAGCCTCTGGCTGGCGTGGCGCGGTGTGTGTCTTATGCTCGAGGAAAATATGGGTCTCTTGTCGATCTAGGGTCTTTACTTACTCCAAAACTTTACTAATGCGGCGCCGGAAGGGATTCCCCAGCGCCCACCGCCGAATTCTGTCTGCGAGCTGGGAGCTCTCCAACTTCTTTCAGCAGCGCCGCTCGGTGCGCGCCTGGCTCCGCGGTTGCGGTGGAGACCCGGGATCGCGCGACTGCTCTGCCGCCAGGGGCCGACAGTCTGCCCCGGAACCTCAGGCTGCTGACAGTTGCGTCCAGGACTTTTTATTTACTCAATTTTCATAACTCCCTGCCAGCCGCCTTTCAGAAGTAGACTGGGCAGTTGGTACCTGCAGTGGCTACAAGGTTTGGGGCCTGCATTCTACCTGCTGTTACAATGTAGGTCTAGAGCACCCTAATTAGCTTGCAGCCTTTAGGGAAACCCTATTCTGGAAAGTCAGCCTCATTTCATTAATCTAAAACTCTAAAGTTCCCAAGGTTCATCTTTTGAATATGGATATAAGGTGGGAGAGTTTCCATTTTAAAAGGTCAAACTATCTTTTTAACAGCAATGTGCAGGCTCTGAGAGCATGTAAGGTGCTAAAAGGAATTTTGACAGGTGGCTTTGTTTTTCCTGCCTCCCACCCTCACCCCAAAGAGTTGAACTTTTCTCTTTAACCATAAAAGCTCAATGCTGGAGAAAGCTCATTCCTAGGCAAGATGTGTGACAGCCCAGTTTCCTCTTGCCTTTGCACATAGAGTGTTCTTTTCTTTCTGGAAGGCAGCTGGATGTGAGAAATGGGGGACATGTTATTTGGGGTGAATCATGCCACTTAAAAACAGACACACCCTCAAACAAATGATTGCATCTGAACACATGTGTCTCTTAAAGATGTTTTTTTAAAAAACTCAAGTTAGAAAAAGCCCAGACAGGGCAAGGGCACCCTCCCTTTTGTTCTCCTGGCCCGGCCCTAATGGCAGTGTGCAGCCTTGCGGAGGGGGGGGGCGCAGTAATTGCAGCCTGCCGCCCCTCTGGAGGAGGCTAGGAGGGTCTGAACCAAAACAGCCTCACTTTTCCCAAGACTGCACAGCCAAGGCTCTCTGTTGCTTCACATCTCTTGTAAATTAGTAATCCGAAAGCAAATAAATCATTCTTTCCATAAAAAATAATATATTATACCTCAGGAGAAGCTGAGATGAGGTATAAACAGACGTGGTAGTTGAACTTCCTTGACTGTGTGGGAGGATGTGGCCTCGTGGGAACCCGCTTTAATGGGGTAGGTCGGTGCCCACTCAGAGAGACACATCTTCCCTGACCCTTCCTTGCTGAATTCCTGCCTTTGGAATTTGGGGGGAAAGTTTTGCTTTTAAACTACCACGATCAGTATTTTATGATTCTTGGTTTTCATGTTGTTGATGCCCGGGAGCCAAAAACAGTCCCCAAGAAATCATAAAGCATGTTATTTTAGACCTGTGTCCAGGGTCTACCTGTCTCTTCGTGGCTGCAATAATTGCTGTGTGTTTAAGGCCACTTTGGAGCCCAGGTTTGATTGAACCAATTTCCACAAAATGTTTCTGCCCTGAAAACTTCGCCAAGGTAAACTTTTTGATGGGAACTCATACTGCATGAAAGTCACTGCAGCCTATTCGTTTTTATGTCCACTTTAGCCAGTACCTTGAGTGGAGAAAACACTGCAGGCTGAATTTTCACCCCTGTGCAATGCTCTTGTTACATGAAGCATGATATGATGAGAGAGTATAGGTTAGAAAGCTTCCTTTTCAACATTTACAAGGGACTATGCCAGAGGAAACCTGCAACTTAAAATGCCAAGAAACCTCTATCTACAGATCTAAAGGAAAACATGAGTTTTGGTGTTTAAATTCTCAACATTTCCAAGAAAGAGTAGGCTTCTCCAGGGGCATTTGAAATAGTTGATGGTCAGGATGGCCAGAGTTTAATTTGAACTTGAACTCAAGTGACTTGGAACTTCCTTCAGTAATTCTACAGGAAGCAGGCTATGAATGCTTGTGGCATTTATTTCTAATTTGGCCCTGATGAAGCCTGCTCATGCAACCCTGTTGAGACCGCTGCAAGGCTTCCTCCTTCAGGGAGGAAGGGCCACTGGATTTTCTCAATCAACCCATCAATAAACAAATATTTACCAAGTGCCTCCGATGCACCAGCACCAGCAAAGAAAACAAAGGAATAAGCATGCAGCTTCACTTTTCCTCACTGTAGGAGGTAGGGGCTCATGTAGAAAGCCAGTGCCCCGAAGCAGTGTAGGAGAGATGCCAGCAGGAGGGGCAGGGGACCAGACCAGGTTTTCTAAATGTGTAAGGACTCAAGCTGGATGTGAGGGGAGGATAAGATTCAGTGAGGTAAGGAGGAGGGACTAGTTCTAAAGGGGAAAACAGCAAATGTGTGGAGGTAGGAAAATATAAGGTGTTTTAAGGGGGCATATATAGGCAATAGAGGAGCTTTCAAGGGAAAGAACACTGGGAGATGAGGTTGGAAAGGGTCTGTTGGGGAAGGCCTAGGACAGTATGATCTGGAAAAGAGAAGGTTGAGGTCAGGTCTTCTTAACCAGAAGAGTATGAGGAGGCTCTTCATACCTCGTCCACGCCTCTTGGACATACAGGAGGGAACATAAGATCTTAATGATGGAACAGGTTTTTTGTGTGTGTGTTTTTTAAATTGAAGTATAGTTGATTTACAGTGTTGTGTTAATTTCTGCTATACAGCAAAGTGATTCAGTTATACATATATGTGCATTTTTTTTCATATTCTTTTCTATTATGGTTTATTGTAAGATATGGAACATAGTTCCCTGTGCTACACAGTAGGACCCTGTTGTTTATCCAGTCTATGTATAATAGTTTGCTTCTGCTGATCTCAGACTCCCAGTCCATCCCTCCCTCACCCCATGATGGAACAGTTTTGAATGCTAGAGTACAATACCCAGGAACAAGGAATGAGGTTCACGTGCCAGGATGAGGGTGAAGCTGAGGTCAGGGAGAGCCAGCAGGGGCTAAAGGCCCTTCCCACTCCCTTTGAGCCCACGTGCGTTGTCTGGTAGAGCTGGAAGGGAACTCTCTGGTCAGCTTAGGGCTGATGGTATAGAATTTGGAGAACCTCAGCCTGGGTGAAACTTGAGGAGGTCAGAGGTCACTCCTCTCCTTCAGGAGACGGTTCCTGCCTGTGTGTCTCCTGCTCCTTCAGAGCCAACGTTGAGGCTTTGACTGTCCCCACCCACTTCTGTTGCCTGTTCAGTTCCACCCGAGCTGGTTTCTATCCATTCCAGATTTGTTCTTGCTCAGTTTGCCTGGGTTTTCCGTGTTGCCAGACACTTTTGAGAGTCACTCACCATTTCATCAATATTCCACATAGTTGACAGCTTCCTGTGTCTTGAATCTTTTTCATCATTAAGCTTTCATGCTATTTTTCTGGCCTTTCCTTTACCTGACCTCAAAATACAGTTCGTCAGGAGATTTCTCATCCTATACTCATGGATGGTAATTTCATCCATCCCAGCAGCAGCAGATGGTCTCCGTAATACACAGTCACCTGCAGTGTAGGTGTGTGTGTCTACGTACCGTTTCCGCTTGGCTGTCTGAGAGATATCTCGAGCTTAATGTATCCAAACCTGCACTCTTGATCTCCACTATAGCTCCCACCCCAAAGCTGCACCTCTGCCATTCTTTCCCATCTTAGTAAATAACACCTCCAGTCCTTGGGTTGCTCCAGCTGAAAATCTGTGTGTCCCTCTAGATGCTTCTGCGCACACCCAGTCCATCATTAAATCCTGCAGATCCCATCTCCCAGGTGGCTCTAATCCAGCCACCACTTTCTACAGACACCTCTTCCATCTTAGGGTGTGTTACCATCACCTATCACTTGCTCTGATGGAGGATTTCTGACCAAACTTGCCACCTCCGTTCTTGCCCTTCCTCTAGTCTGTCCCTCGTACGATAGCAGAGGGATATTTTAAAAACATAAATGCTGTCACTTTCCTGCTTAAGCCCTTTAATGACTTTCCATTGCAATCAAGGTAAAATTTGAAAATCTCTTCCCACTCTTTGGATTTCTGTTCTTAAGCCCCATCAGCCTTTGTCCACTTCTTCAAAGGAACCAGCTTCATCCCAGTTCAGAACTTTTCCATGTGCTGTGCTCTCTGTCTGAAATACTCTTCTTGCCCACCTTTGTCTAGCAAATTCCTACTCCTCATTCAGGTCTCAACTGTTACCTCCTTAGAGAGGCAATCCTGAGTTCATGGTTTAAATTAGGGTTCTCCTGTTCTCTTGAGTAACACACTGTGCTTTTAGTTATTACAGTCAGTAAGCAAGTAATTCTATGTTTATTTAACATCTGACTTACCTACAAGAATATAAGCTCCATTAAAGCAGGTATTATATCCATTTGATTCTCTATGAACAGTGCTTGGCCCATAGCAGATATTCAGTACACATTTGACAAAAATAAATGAAAGAGCCATTTTTCTGACCTCAAATAATCTGTGTCCTCTTCAACAAATCATGTCTCTGCAAAATTAGTTTTTCATCTAAAACCTAGGGCTAACCCCACAAAGCGCTCCAACTCTCGGTACTCCAGCAGTCACTTAGCACATAAACAGTTTAACTCCGCTGTGTTTTTGTGTCATTTTGACCTGCGTTGTCCCACCAGATCTGCTGCTTCTCAGCCCAAGGCACATGTCCATCACTTCCTCTGTCTCACTGAGGTGTTCTGAACACCAGGAGTGGGGTTCAGCAAGCACTGAAGCCTCACTCACATCACCTGGTGCAAAGTGGCATTCATTGTCCGCCCAAGGAAACGGGACATAGAAACCTTGTCATAGCACAGTTCCACCTGCATCATCAACTCATGGCCTGAACCCCAGGACTTCTGGAGGTGATGGCCCTAGCCATTGCTTAAGCATCTTGCTAAGTAGGGTCATTGCCCCAAAGTGAACACCGCCGTCCCCCCCCCCCCCCCGCCCCCCGCCATTCGCGGCTGAATGTGCAGCATGGCTTTGAGTGTGGCCCTCATTCCAGCATTTGCTCTTGAGGGCCAGCTTGGCTCATCTGTCCAGGGATCCTGATGAATCTCCAGGTGCACCGCCCCACCAGGTCCAATGCACCTCAGCACAGGGCTCACGTCTGTTACTTCCTCTGTCTCCCTGCGGAGACTTGCACCAACACCCATCCCCCATTTCCATTACATTCCCAGTCAGGGGCCTCATGATCTGGAAGTAGTGAGAGCTCCTCCTCATCAGAAACAATGGAGACCACAGTCCCAGAGCATCAGATGGGATAGCAGGATCCAATTCCCTTATTAAAGTCCTGAGTGCCCTTGAAGGGGAGGCAGCCTAACCCTTTGCTTCTAATCTTCTCCATCTCCGCAAAAGAGGAGCAGCAGAGGATTAGCTGGTCTTATCAGGATGCATTAAGCTCACTGGAGATAAAGCACAACTCTGGAGTTGGGGGGGTGGGGAGAGTGGGGGGTAGGAGGAACAGGGGAGGAAACAAATGATTCAGAAAAGAGAAGGGGAGAAATAAATGGGAGTTAACAATGAAATGTGGCTTGTGTAGCCTGGGATGTTGAACTACAGCTACGCGGGATGGGGAAAGCAGGAACAGGTGAGCTGGGAGGTGTTGGACTGCAGGATGTCAGCGACCTTCCACATGACAGCAGAGGCAAATGCTGTTTGTGGGGTTAGGTGAGCAGATGCTTCATATTCCGGGTTAAAGAAGGCTGGCAATTGAGTAAGGAAGTGCAGAATCTGGTGTAAGATGCAAGATCTCAAATATCCCCCTTCGCTCTGATTTGTGTAGCGCTCTGATCTTGTCTGACCCTCCTTATTATGACCACGGGAGCTAGATGCTGTTATTGTACCTGATGAGGAAACTAAGGCTCGTGGCAGGAAGCGGGGGGGCGGGGGGGGGGGGTGTGTCCGTCAGATGACTTGCCTGAGACCATGCATCAAGTAAACTGAGCTGAATCCTTGAGAGGGTAGGGCCAAGGGAGCAGGGGGCCAGGTCCATCCATTGCTGAGAAGCTCATTGCTTGGGAGCAGGGGCACGCCTCCTCAGTTCTCGAGGACTCCAAGCTGGCCAGTCTGGACTGCAGGTTTTAGCCGCATGCTGTCTCCTCCAGGATCTTCCCTGGGGGTCACATGTCAGCTCAGATGGGCAGCCCTGGGCCCCAGCAGACAGTCATTCAGACCACTTTGTTCATTCCTCAAACTCCTCAGACAATTGATGTTTGAACAGATGGAACAGTTGAACAGAGGAAAAAGAGGACCCCCTTCTGGTGGTGGGAAGGACCCCTGGCTCTACCATCACCTCATTGGACATTTTGCTGGCTCCCAGGAATTCTTATACTATTATTCCTTTTCCAAGACCCCCTCAGGCCACTGTGTTAGCTGCGTGGACCCTGCTACCTCAGTGGCTCTGGTAGAAGCCAGTTGGAACTGTTCACTGTGCCAGTTGAAGGGATAGCTGCTGGCTCCCCAGCACAGGGATCTGAATCAGAAGACCTGGGTTCGATTCCCAGCTGTGTGACCTTTGGCACTTTCTTAACAATCTAGTGTCTAGTTCGCATGCATGTAAATAGACAACAAAAAGATCTTCTTGTCTCCTTGGCTGGGGGGTCAGGAACCAGGTGAGATGAAAACTGTGAAAGTGGTCTCCAAACTGCAGTGGCTTGTGCACATGTTGCTTTTTTATGATTCTAGAGTGTGGCTGTTATTATTATTAGAGGGTGACTCTGGATCCGCCTTGAGGAGCAGGGAGGTTGTGGCCCTGTGGCTTCCCCTGGTGGAGAGGAGCATTCACACACTGGAGAGGGGTCCCTCATGCTTCACCCACTGCTCCCCCACAGCCCCACTCAGAGCCAGAGGGGAGGAGGAAGGCTCGCTTTGTAAATACTTCAGAGCCAGGTCTGTTTTTCATTCGTATTCAGTGGAGGGTGGAAGCTGCTACCTCTTGTCCCGCCCAGAGGTCGCCCTCCCAGATCTGCTCCAAGCTGCGGACTCCGAGCAGCATCCAGGACCCTGGCCACTCCCAGTCCTCTGCGCAACGCCTGCAACTCAACCATGTCCTTGTGGGGACTGCCTGCCCTGCCCCCAGGCCCTCCCGAGGTGTCAGCATCCGTCAGATGAGGAGCCAGGGACTCAGGGCTGAGGCCATACTGGAGCATGGAAGCCATGAAGGTCTGGGTGGACAATGAGACCCACACCTGAAATAATTGGTGTCTGAGACTATTTCTAATATATTCTTTCTGATATATTTTTAGTGTATCTGTAACATGTACTTTCATGATTTTGTCTCTTTACAAGGAACCTCACATAATCCCAAAATAATCACTAAACCTATTTAGAGCAACCATTTTTCCCATTCTTAGATAAGAAAGCTGGTTAGATAAATAATGTGCTCAAGGTCACTCTGGCAGGTGCTGGTAGAATCAGGGCTCCCAACTCCTGCCCTCGTGCCCTCCCATGCCAAGTGCACAGTCAACACCAACCCAGGACGGGAGGTGGGGATGAGAGAGGTCATCCTCAGAGCCGTGTACATTAAGCACTCCAGGGTCAGTCGGCACATGGGCACTTTGAGGGGCATCGTTTATGGCCTCTGAAGTCAAGAGATGGTACATAGGAACATCTAAATGTATCCCACAAAAGCGAAGAGAAATTCTCAGGCTGTCTGATTAAGACAAAATAAATAAGGCCATGTGCCGCCTGATGGCACCTCGGTGGGGTTACTGTGACAGGCCTGTCTCGGAAAGCCTCTGGCTGGCTTCCTCTCTTGAGACCTGACCTTTCCAAGCTGGCGTGTGGGCTGTGTCAGGCCGGGGTGCTCAGAGGCTGTCAGAGGCCTGGCTAATGGGAAGCAGTAAATCGCATCCTCAGTCAGCAAGCCCTGCAGCATCCTGAGGGGGCAGGCAGGCCAAGGAGGTCACAGCTTGTGGGCATGAGTGGTGACAGGGACAGCCTCTGGCAAGCCTGGGAACTGCCAGAAACAGGCAAAGGAGATGTTCCTTTGCCTTAGGCATGGGTGGGGGAAAGGGGTCAGGAGCTAGTATGTGTGGGGGGAGAGAGGCTTGACAGAGAACAGGATATGGGCTTCTCATCCTTCCTCCTTCCAAGAGCCACCAGCTGAGCCTGCATTCCAAAATGACAGCCTTCACGCCGGAGCCTGGGGAACTCACTTCAAGACCAGATTTTAAGTGACTCAAATATTTGAGACTCTCTTTCAAGCTTCCATAAATAGCCTCTACCTTTTTAAGGAAGAATAAGAGATTTGTGCCAAAAAACTAACCGCAAACTCCTGTTGAAGATGTCTTCCTGGCCTTCAGAGCCAGGGAGACTGTCTTGCGGGCACACGTGTACACTTTAAGGACTAGGCAGGTATCTGCTTATTGTCTGTCTCCCCATGGGGCCATAAACAACGTAGTCAACTTAATGACGATCGCAGCCACCATTTGTTGAACACATCCCGTACTAAACGCTTCGTATGCACTGTCTGAGAGACAGGTGCCAGACTTTCCCCGTATTAGACATGATGAAACCGAGGCCCAGAGAGGGTGGGTAACTGGCCCAGCAGTACCCAGCTCACAAGTCACAGAGCCAGGATCAGAAACCAGGATTCCAGTGACTCCTTACGATGTTTCACTGCTGCATTAACGCCAAATGACTGCATGATAGTGAATGAATGAACACATGGATGACCAGGGAGCGTTCAGGACATTGCCTGAGTGCTTTTTTCGTCCTTGCTGCGGCGACCTGGGAAACAAAGGGTTTATATCCCATTGGAAACAACCGGCTTCTTCGCCTCCCAGCTGGTTTGCTCAGCTGGTCAGGGCATGTTAATGAGCTTGGGGTCTTAGGGTCAGACCCAGGGGACCATCCCAGCACCCAGGTCAACACTCTTTACCCTTCCAGCTGCCAGTCATAGCAGAGTCGAGATTACAGGGCAGAGAAACAGCTGGGAAAATGCAAGTGGTGGGCCAACAGAGTCATCCTTCTCTCTTGCGGGTGTCAGGGCCATGTGGGAAATCATCTACCCAGCTGCTCATTTTACAGATGGGGCCACTGGAGCCCAGAGAGGGGCAGTGACACAGCGAGTGAGTGCTGGAACCGGGACTCAGACCCAGGTCCCTCTGACCCCATAGCCGGTGTTCTTCACTAGCAGGCCACACCGGACCTGAAGGCGAGTGGGTGGCTTACTCCGTGGGCCAAGGCTGGGGGCAGCCCTCATCTGTGAAGCAGTCCTCAGGGGTCACCACCGCCTATTTTTCCGCGCCCCCCCCCATCCCCCACCCTGTTTGCAGAGGGGCCAAGTCTGTGGGCAGAGATGGCTACCTGCCCGAAGGAGGACGCAGCACAGCCCTCGGCCGCACAGAGAGGAACTCAGGTGGGCCCAGGGGAGGTCTGCACAGTTGCCAGGAGCAGAGAGACCAGCCTCTTCCCACTGTCCACAGGCAGTGATTGGCAAGCCAGAAAGGAGAGGGGCTCCCCAGAGACGCCCATCACAGATGGCAGGAAATGGGAGGGCTTGGCAGCCCGGGGCAGGAGGGATATATGGAAAAATTGGACATTGAGATTCAGCCTGGACGCCCAACAACCCAGAAGCCTTTCCTCTACCCCTCAACTCCCCGCCCAGGTGCTGATGCCGTCCCCAGGGTCCCTGGCCCCCTGCCCACAGACAGGCAAGGTAGCTCCGTGGCCCCTGGCGGCTCCAGACGAAACGAGATCCAAGTGATGTCAGAGATGACAGATTGTGAGGGGGCCAGGACCCTCCCCTGACAGTAGGGTTCAGCTGGGCGGCCCCTGTGGAGCAGAGCAGATGGGGGAGTCTGAGAGGGAGATCCTAGCAGCCGGGAGACTCTGTTTCTGTTGTGGCTTTTACTTGGGTTTTCATCATTTTTTTTTTTCCTTTTGTTTTTTGTAAACTCAGTACGTTTTAGCGTAGGGGTGTGATCCAGTTGTTCAGTGTCTGCTTACTCTAGAGGAGGTGGGGGTGGGGAGGAGCAGGAGTGAGCAGGTCGGAGCTGCAATGCAATTTGCTCTGCCCTTGTTGGGATCTGAGGGGTGGAGTCAAAGAAGAGGGGGCTGAGTTTGTGTTTCGAAGCTGCCTGTCACCTCTGTCTGTCTGGCTGAATCCAAAATCTTTGCACCACTCCAGACTGTCTCTCATGAGGAAGACTCTGGAAAGCCAGTGTAATGTCAGAGGGGTCTTGCCTCCCCCATACATGGTCCCATTGCAGTTTTGGCCCACCATCTGAAAACTTGTACTCGGGACCTACCTCTGGTCCTCCCTGGAGGCCTTCCTGTAGGAGGAGGCAGCTTCAGGTCTCCTGGCATCCTTGGGCCTTTCCCACCAACCTGGAGTAACCTTTTCAAGTTCTGTAACTCTCAGGACTCCCTGTACCTGTCTCATCAGCCCTGCTGCCTAATTTTTCAGTATTTGTTTTTTGTTGTTGTTGTTTGTTTTTGTTTTTAAAAGAAGCTGCTTTAAGCCAATTTCATTTGTTTCAAGGCTATTTATGGCACTATTACATTTATGACACTCAGGTATACCGAGAAAATATAGTGCAGGCATACCTCGGAGATACTGCAGGTTCAGTTCCAGACCACTGCAATAAAGTGAAAATCAAATAAAAAAAAAGAAGAAGAAGCTGCTTTATTTTTTATTTTTTTTACTTATTCATTTATTTATTGGCTGTGATGGGTCTTTGTGGCTGCACACGGGCTTTTTGTAGTTGCGGCGAGTGGGGGCTACTCTTCAGTTGCGATGTGTGGGCTTCTTAGTGTGGTGGCCTCTCTTGTAGCAGAGCACGGGTTCTAGGCATGAGGGCTTCAATAGTTGTGGCTCGCGGGCTGTAGAGCGCAGGCTAAGTAGTTGTGGCGCACGGGCTTTCGATGCTCCGTGGCGTGTGGGATCTTCCCTGATCGAACCCATGTCCCCTGCATTGGTGGGCAGATTCTTAACCACTGTGCCACCAGGGAAGTCCAGTTTTTTAGTATTCACGAAGACTCTGCCTGCCTTCGTCTCTCTCCACCACTTGTGCTGTCTCCGTGTCCATCTCACCACCTCCCTACTTGCTTTCTGACCCTCTGCTTTCCCCGCTCGGGCCAGACACTCTTTCAAGTTGCTCGGCCTCAGCTGGATGCCTGACCCCAGGCCCCCTGTCCTTTTGGGTCCTCCCTGTCGGGCTCACCCTCTCCCTCTAAGATGGGAGACACAGATGCAGAGGGAGCCCACGAGCTCCTCTGCCCTCCTTGGACCCTCTGAGACCACACTGGGCTTCCACTTTCATCTCATGAGTGAGGATGATCTTTATAAAGAAAACTGCTTGTGACTTAAAGGGGCAACTAAAGTAGAATTCTGAAGGTCTGATGAGGAAGCTGAAACAGCTAGGAACGGAGCACTGTGGACGTCCCAGAGGGGGTGGGGCAGGGAGGAGGGGATAGATTGGACAAGCATGCAGGGCTGGTCAGCTCACAGTCTAGAGCAGAGAGAGGGGGCACGAAAGGCAGTTCAGAACATGCTGTACTGCCCCTGTGTTCTCAGCAGCCATCAGAAAGGTCTGGGTGTCAACTGAGACCCTAAGATACAGGAAAGAGGACAATTGATGTGGGGTGGACACAGCCCAGGGAAGCCACAGTCAGCCTAGTTTCTGCCCGGCAAGTTGGGATGAACTCTTGACCTTTTGTCCTGCCGGGTGTGAACTGTGGGGGGGCGGGGGTGGGGGTGGTCCAAGCAAGGGTGGCAGCTGCTCTCACCCCACCCCCACCCCATGCCAGAGAACAGCCACCCTCCAGAGTCTTCTCTGCAGAAAAGCCCCCTAAGGCAACCGTCTCCAGGTGGGTAGCCAAGCTGAGCAGCCCCACTGACCCCACTGAGGGGCTTCTGAGACCCAAGGGAGGGTAGAAGCCGAGAATGCTGAAGTGGCCCCTCTGTGGTCCAGGCGGGCATCCTCCTGCTCTGGCCAGCGCCGGCTTCCTCTCAGATGTGTCTGGGAGAGCTTCTCTTTTCAGGACCTGAGTCCCACAGGGAATCTAGACCATCTGAGTACTGGTAGGGTTGCTTAGTCTTTGTTGAAAAGACTTTCAGAAATGGACCTGCTACATAATTAGATGGAGAGTTGGAGCTGAAGGAAGGCTGACGGAAAGGGGTCGTGGTGCAGATGTAGCACCAAGGGCCCCCTTCTCCCGCAGAAACTACTAGGCCTCAGCGCCAAATGGAACGGGAGAATTTGTCCACATGAGAAAGTAGCATTGGTCTACGTGAGAAAGGTTTCATGGAAACCCTGTCTGGCGACCTTAGGATCTGTGCAGCTACCTTTTCTTTAAGTGGTCAGTTCTCTTTAGCCAAATGGTTGAATAGTAGTCTGAGTCCGGCACTGAAGCCGAGACGCTTGGGCACAGCCCGCACGGAGGAATGTTTGTGACCCCTTGGCGTTTAAGATGGTTTCCTCTCCACTCACATAGGGCTGCAATTTCTTCAGTTTGTATCAATGTCTTCAGACTCAGGATTGAGGAGTCATAGGCCAGGTACCCCCACAATTGGACAAACAACCACCGTTGAGCCAGGAAGCGTAGGGATGCTTCTAGATCAGAAGACAGGCACGTTTAGGTGCTATTCTGAGAAGGAAATGCCAAGAGTTTTTTTCAAGATTTACCCTTAGCATCTGGTGCTTCCTGAAATGTCTGGGTGTCAGGATTGTGATCTAGAATTACATGCTAGCGTTTATGACTTTCCACAAAAAAGAAAAGCATCTCGGAGTGGTGTCATGCCATCTTGAAAGAACAAAGACATTGAAAAAGTATTCTCTTAGAAACGCCTCCGGTAAAATGGAAGCAGGGTAGCCAGAGAGAAAGAAGTGGGTGGAATGGTCAGGCTGTCTTCATTGGGACAGGTCAAGAGCTAAGTATATATCCAGAGTTCAAGAGTACAGACCAATTTACAAGATAACAATGAACTCCTGAGCTGTTACAACTCTACATGCAATTGTTTCCAGTCTCAAATGTTGATTTTCTTTGGAGGCCTGTTTGTCAGTAGTGTGATTTGCATGACCGAGGACAGGACTGAGATGGGTCTCACTGGCAGAAATCACTTTCCGTAAGAGCTCAGAATCTCAGTTCTGGGTCATTCCATCCAACTTCCGAACATTTCTGGTTGGCTTCTGTGTATGCTTTAAATGAATGTGTTTTCACTGTTTCTTATGTCCATGAGCTCACGTTTGTTAGCTGTGTTATACAGATGTTCTATATTCTCACCAAGTTTTATCTGCTTGATCTATCAATTATTGAGAAAGTCTGTTGAAATTTCTCTCTTGCTTGTGTGTTCATTACTCTTCCTGCAGGGCTGTCCCCTGTTACTTTATACATTTGGGGGCTGAGCCTATTTACCTCTTTGGTTTTCAGTTTTCTCTTCATTTCTGACCCCTGAGGATTTATTTTGCAGGCTCAACTGTGGTTTCAGTAAGAAATTTGTATCAGGGTTTTTCAAGATATTTAATCTACCACATTATGATTTGTTTACTAGATTCTTCTTTTTTGGGGAAGTGGGGGTGGATTTCTTTTTTCCAGTTCTATTGAGTTATAATAGACATATAACACTGTATTATTATTATTATTATTATTATTATTATTATTATTGGTTGCATTGGGTCTTCGTTGCTGCACGCAGGCATTTTCTCTAGCTGTGGTGAGCGGGGGCTACTCAGTTTCAGTGCATGGGCTTCTGATTGCAGTGGCTTCTCTTGTGAAGCATGGGCTCTAGGCTCACAGGCTTCAGTAGTTGTGGTGCATAGGCTCAGTAGTTGTGGCTCGCGGGCTCTAGGGAGCACAGTCTTCAGTAGCTGTGGCTTGTGGGCTCTAGAGCGCAGGCTCAGTAGTTGTGGTGCACAGGTTTAGTTGCTCCACAGCATGTGGGATCTTCCCAGACCAGGGATCGAACCCATGTCCCCTGCATTGGCAGGTGCATTCTTAACCACTGCATTACCAGGGAAGTCCCTACTAGATTCTTCTGTTCCTCAATCACAGACAAAGCTATCAGTGGCTACTTTTTCTGCTTTGAATGAATGTCTTTCAAAGCGAGCTGCCTGTGTAAGCAAGGCACTTTGATAAAAACAGCTGAGGTTCCTTACTCTGACATTGGGGGTGAAGAGGGGAGCCAAAGCACTATAAGGACCTTGGGTCCACAGGCAAGGACAAGAGAGTCTGGCAAGAACCCACTGTGCCTTAAGCACAGCCGATGGGAGCAAACCGCTGCCTGCGTGGACCCAGTATCTCTGCAGTGCGGTAAGTGACTGCTGAGTGACTAGTGCATTTGCCACCCATCTGTATACACTCCAGGGCCCCATGTTGGCCTTGACAAGCCAGAATGTTCCGCTGGACAAGAAGCTGCTTTCTTAAGAAGCCTCAAGGCCCCACCCAAGCACAGCCATCCTCAGTGTCTCTCTTGTAGCATCAGAGGCTCCAGTTGGCACCAAGATTCCCCTCTCTTCTTCCCTGGGCCTTACCCCGGAGGCTCATTTTGCACTGGCATTTGGCTTCTGGCAGGTGGTGAGCTTGTTTTGCTCCTTCTCTTCCAGATGGCTCTGAGAAGGACCAACAGGAGGCGGGAGGGTGGGAGGCCGGCAGGAAGGCAAAGCTGTCTGCTACTTGGAAGGTGTACCCAGGGACCCCTGAGAAGGCACACAGGCCTGGCATTGCCCTGGCACTCAGCAGGCTGACTCTCTCCAGAGGTGGGGGCGAGGGTGGGGATTCCCTGCATTGAGCTGTTCAGGGCTGTGAAGATCTCAAGGTGGCCGGGCCTATGTACAGCAAGACTCTGATGACAAAAGACTAGACTTGCATTTAAGCATTTCAGAAAAGCTTTCATATGCGTTACCTCTGTTGAATTTCATGCTCACTTTTAGAGATGATATTATTGTCCACATAACAAGGGGAAAACCAAGGCTCCGTAAGCTTAGCAGTTTGACAGGTTACGTGAGGAAGTAGCCATGCTTGCCATCTGATTCCAAATTCATTGCTCCTTTTAGGTAGCTGATGCTGGAAAAAGAAAAAGTGCTAGAACTTTGGAAGCTACAAAGATGTTGGAATTTACTGGTCTGACTCCTTTATATTTTTTACAGGTTAAAAAAAAAAAAACACAGATGTAAAAAGAGGTAAAAGGAATTGTCCAAAGTCATACAAAAAGCTAAGTGGCAGACCAGCTGAGATCCTCGAAGGATTGCGTTTATTTTAAAACTTTGCATTTTTGATAGCAGTTCAATTCAGTGAATTTAATTTTTTTATGAAAGCTTTTCATTTCTCTGGGAAACACACTCCAAAATGAAACGACAGTCTACAGGAATGGCCTAGCCTATTAGACAGCTGTATTAGGAGGAAAGGTTCTGAACCATGATTGTCAACTGGGCCTCCTGACTCCAAGTGGTAGAACAGAATTGTCTCCTCCCTCGTGGCCATTTGATACCCATCAGAAATCTGAGCTGTTTCTCACCCACCTGACTGTCAGGGTAAGTCCTTTCCTAACCCAGATATACTCATTGATTCATCACCTAATAGGCACAAGACGAACATGAGATGCCTGGTGTTTTACACAAATTGTACCTCATTTAAAGTTCATTTAAATTCATCTTATCTCTATTTCACACATAAAGAAGCTGAGGCTTTTGAAAGATCGTGTAACTTGCCCAAACTCATGGTGCTAGGACCAGAATTTAACACCAGCTTCTAAGGACTCCAAATCTATGCCCTGACCACTATTATTAGTACGTTATTGCTTCACCTAAAAGAGAAAAATTAACTTCAGATTCCAAGCAGGGCTTGAGAATGCTGGGAACAGCAAATAATTTGAACATCGAATAACAAAACTCTTACAAGCACTCTTACTAAACTGCACGCATATGAAAGGTATTTCAAGATTTATCTGTAAGCCAAAAAAAAACCACTCTTAAAAGAATAGTATCAAAGATTTGAGTTCTTTGTGTTACCAGCTCTCTAGACCCCTCACATCTTACGTTGCATTCATCTGGGGCTTCTACGTGAGTGGACCACAGAGTTAGAGAATCATTGTTGTAGTTGGTGCTGTTAAAGAAGAAGCCTTAGATGAACAGGAGGAGTGCACCACAGTGGAGAAGAGCATGGGGTTCAGAGCCACTGGTCACTGAAAATTCATTGCCCTTCACTCCTCTTTGATTGAAGGCACGGAGTATTAAAAAGCATGGACCTTGCAGCGTCTCCACATAGGTTCAAGTCCTGCCTCCACCACTTACTAGCTGTGTAACTTCAGATAGCTTAACTAACCTCTCTGTACCTCTGCTTCCCCATTCATAGAAGGGGGTAGTGATAGTTCCTACATCATAAAGTTGTTCGGAAGATGAAATGAGTTCACATTTATAAAGTGCTTAGTATGGTGCCTGATGCGTTGCAGGCACTATATGTTTTTGTTACATTTCTTTTAAATGGGTGAACAAGTAACTAGATGGAGAAATATTTATTGAATACCTGGTATGTGCCAGGAACTGTGCTGGCTGATGTTTCATACTGTGAAGGCAAACTTGCCCTGATTGTGTAAAAGCCCTTTATCCAGCTGGATCAGCCAGGTGGTGTTTTGAGCACCTTGGTACTTGGCATTGTGCTGGGTCCACCATAAGCTTCGTGGTCAGGGAGCCCACCCAGAGGAGGGAGAACCCTGCAGAGGCGTAAAGACTAATTGACAACCATCATTAAGTCGCCTTTGCATCCAGCCTTCTCCGGGCAGAATTGTGCCAGTGCCCCAAAGCATCCTTATGGGGTCTAACTGCTCATCCCTGGACTCTATTCTCAGAAGAGATCTGGCCTGAGCAGGCAGCAGCCAGGAGCAGACTTCCCCAGGCCTCCTGCTCACTGATTCCCTTTTGGGTGTTATTTTCCCAGCATTGTACCTGCTTCTTATCTCTGGAAACACAGCGTTCCAGTAAGAGACGCCAGCTGTTACCTTCAACAACCCCTCGGACTTTGCTGGCTGTCTCACCTCACATACAGCCAGCCTTTCCTGTCCTGGTTGTGAGCAAATTTCCCTTCGCCATGTCCATTGCTGGCTTGCAAAGCTGCAGTTTGCTCTTTCCTGACCGCCTCTCTGCTCATCTCCTCCTCGATGTGGTCTCACCTGAACCCCAGGCAGGTGAGAACCAGACCCAGAGCTCAAAGCCCTGACATTACATCATGAGTTCAGAATTTCTAGGAATCCTGATGGCTCTGTGTGTGTGCTTAGTGGCAGGGGATGAAACTCGCAAAGAGGGACTGTAGGTGGTGATCACAAAGTCGTAAGCTGAGCCTGCGCACTGAATACTGAGGACAGCTCAGGAACTAATGCTTCCAGGGAAGGAAGCCCGGGAAAATTCCAGGCCCTGAGAGCCAAAATGAGATGAAGGGCAATGCTCAGGAGGCTCTTTGCCTCTGCTGAGAGGTTGGCGCCGATGTCCCCTGAGACTCCTTCCCTGCTCTTTATCCACTTTGCCATCCTGTTGGCCTTATGGGTTCTCAATGTGAGTGCCAGCTAAATGTGCCACCCCGACCCAGTAATCAGTAAGGTTAATTCAGAGCTAGAAAAAGTGACTCAGACAGAATCCTCAATAAACCCAGTGCTCTGTGGTCCCAGATGCTATAAAACCCTGAATGGAGAAGGTAGAAATTGGCCCTTGAGGTCAAAAGCCTTTTCAACAAAATGGTGGTGGCAGTAACTCTGAGACATTAGTCCACTGAACTGAAGACCTAAAACGTTCCCCTGAATTGTCCTCAGGGAAGATGCTGGCCCTTCCAAGCCATGTTACTAATAACCATTCTTCATCTTGGTAATAAAAGTTTACAGAGTGCTTTTGCTTATAACATTTTTTTTTTTTTTTTTTGCTTCTCTCAGTAGCTATGAGAGTAAGGGTGGAAAACGTATCATTTCTCTTACAAGTGGAGAAACAAAGGCTCAGAAGTTACGAGACTTGTCCCAGGCCAGCAGGCACAGGCATAGACTCACAAAGTGTCTTCTGACTCATTATACACTGTTTGTCCACTTTACCATCCTGCTGGCCTTCTGGGTCCTGAATTTGAGCATCTGCTTAATGTGAAGCCAGCCAAGAAAAAGAGTCAGTGCCCTTTCATTTGGGAAACTTGCATAGATGGGCCCCACTGGGTGCCACAGATGTGTCAGGCTTGAGCTTGTCTTTGATCATATACAGATCCAAGACTGGACATTCTGGCTGAGTGGTGCTGAGATAATGCTTTGTGGCCTCTCTTAAACTTGTGAAGCAACTGGAGGGGAATTGGAGAAAACATCTGACCGTTCCTCCCCCTCCTCCACACAGCCCAGAGCAGGTGAATGTCCTGTACCTTGCAGGCCCTTCTGCACACCCGCTTTGCCCATTGAGAAGCCCTCTCTTCCTTTGAAAGCACAGGCAAAGTGCTGATGCCATGACGGCATCTGGTACCAACCTGCAGGATGCCCTAGAAGGCAGGATGCCAGATGCACTCTGGAAGGATGTTTTTTGCTATTCAGACAGGTTGGGCAGGAGAATGAGGCAGGTAGAAAATCATCCAGGTTGTAAAATCTTGCCTCAGTTCCATGTCTAGGAGGCACCTCTGACCTGGACATGAACATGATAGAAACAACGTTGATGGAAGAGATGAGAGTCTGAGGCAGGGATGGCGAGGCCTGAAGTTCTTGGCCTCCTGAGGATGTCAGACAAGGGGTTCAGCTTTTTTGTCCCAGTGCCATTTGGGAATCCTTCACCTTGACTAGAATGGACTCAACCCGACTTGAGGGCATGCTCCCATCTGTCTTTGGCAAAGTTTGAGTTCCAAGGAATTGGGGGTCGATATATACCTTTCAAATGATCCTTAAGTCTGACAGCTGTTAAGCCCCACCCAACACGCACCCCATCTCTGACACTTTCAAAAAACACCCAGACTTCTTCCTTTTCTAGGCAGGGGGTTGGAACGGAGAGTTGCATTTTTTATGGAAAGATGAATGGATTCCTAGTGAAGCCTCTGGGTGAGGTACCATCATGGAGGACAGAGAGGGGGCTTCCCAGGAAGGTCCCTCCTTCGCCTGTGGGCTCTATACCTTTGATGTGATTTTTCTCCTTTGCATCGGAAGATTTTGCCCTGAGCAAAGTTAGTTTACACCTTGTTGCTGAAGCAAATAGCTGAGGTTTGAGAGACAAACAGCCACCCACTCCCTGTCTGTCAAGAGCCAGTACAGCTTAAGATGAATGGGAGACCTCTCTCTGCTCCCGTCTCCACCCGCCCCATTACTCTCTGATTCTTCCTGCTCCATCAGGAGGGCAGCCAGCCGCCTCCTCCCCGTCCCTGCCTCCCACCTTTCAGAACTGAGCTGATCCTTCAGGAAATATTTAATGTTCATATGCCTCCCTTGCATGGAAGCAGTTTAAGGGTTCCTGTGATCCTGTATTTAAATCTCTTTCATTTCCTACAAATGTATTGCCATCTGTTGATTTCATTCCTGTGACACCCACATCCAGATCATTCATAAGGAGGATCAGACCCATTCCTAGACCCCTCCCTTACTCACAGCTCTTTCCTCCCATCCAAATGCGGGAGCGTGCATGGATCTGTGAAAACATATTCTCTCTCTCTCTCTCTCTCTCTCACACACACAGGCACGCGCGTGCTTAACAGACTGCAGACTGTCAGGCAATTTTACATTTTGGTATTTATTTTCTGAATAATTAGCAGTGGAGACCTGCCAATCCTTTGATCCCTTGGGAACCCTGGTTACTGGACCCACTAATGTGGGTTCAGGATTTCTTTGGTGCCTTCTGTCAACTGTTTTGGCTGCCTCATCATTACTTATTCCTTGATAAAATCTCCTTTTTTATTTTCATCAGAGCTAAGTTAGTGGGTTGTGTCTTGTCTGTCCTGCAGTCCCTGAGGGCATCTGTTCTTTCTCCACCCCCCACCCCCCACACCCCTGTGAGGTCTGTAAGGACTAAATGAGATGATTCGTGCCAACCGTTTAGCACAGGGCCCGACACGTGGTTAAGGGCTCCGTACATATTATGATTGTTGGTATTTTAGTACCTGCCAGTCCTGTTGTTTACCACGACTTCTTTAACTCATCTTTCCCGGATCTGTCTGCCCTCTTCTCTCCATCCCCACTCCTTTAGTGTAAGCCTCAGCTTCTCACCTGCTGCACTGCCATGGCCTCCTAACTGGCCTCCCTGCCTCCCATCTCCACACTCTTCCCCTCCATCGCCCATCCTCTGCATCACGGTCAGAGCAAACATCTCAGGGTATCAATCTGATCAGGTCACCCCCTCCTGCTTAAAAGCCTCCTGCGGTTTCTCTTGCCCTTCAAGATAAAATTCAAACTCCTTAGCAAATATTGCCAAACCTTCCCCGCTTAGGGAACCAGAGGCGTCTCTTACCATCTCATCTGCCTGTCCCTCCTTGGTCCCTGAGCCAGAGCCACAGCAGATTACATGCAGTTCCCAGCCAGGATGTGTCATGCCCCTAGAGAGCCTTCCCTGGCACCCTCCCCCAGTCTGGATTCAGTGTCCCACCCTTCCACTGCCCCAGCCTGTTCCATGTATTAATAGCTAGCACTTATGTGTTCCCAGATGTTTCATGTCTCTTAACACATTTAATTCTCACAACCCTAGGAACCAGGCACTATTATTATGGCCACTCACAGGTGAGAATATTGAGACATAAAGAAATAACTGATTTGTCTAAGATCGCACAGCTCTTGAGAGCTGGATTTGAACCCAAATGATCTTGCCTCCAGATCTACACTCGTAACCACTGGGTTCTGTGGCCTCAGGTGCTGGTGGCCAAGCCATGGCCCTCTCTGGACTGAGCTCCTTGACCATGTTTGATCCTGGAGCCTGTCCCACTGCCTCACTCAGGGTATGAGCACAGTTCCTTTTCAGGTAACCCTTCCGTCAATCCATGGTTCTAGGCCTGTAGGACTCAGTATAGTTAAGATGAGCCCACTTCATGCAACTAGTTGCCCATACATCATTGCATAGAAAAAGGCCTGTGATGCCTTCATATGCTAGAACTCTGGGGTCAGAGACTTAGAAGACAAGGGCTGCACCCTTGGGGAACTTATAGTTAGGCTGAAATAAGATTATACACAAACCTAAAGTAATGATAGTAATGCCTCAAATCATAAACAAAGCCAGTTTCTTCGTTTTACGGTCAGTCCTCGTATAGAAATACTCTCGCTTGTCTCCGCTCGGCCCAAGCCCCTTGAAGAGAGAGCCACTGTGCTGTAGCTCAGGACCAGGGCTCAGCAAGTGCCCCTCCATGAACTTAGCCTCAGTTATGCAGTCTTCCCAAGCATGGGTAATACAGGTCATTCAGAAGACCCAGACATCTGAGAAATTCCCGGTTGGAAGTGGGTTTCTGGGGACAGAGTTGCACGCTGCAATAGACCCAAGTTGTTCAGGACTTGAGAACCTCTTTTAAGTGCAGTCTGACCCCTCCACCCACCACCAATTACTTTCCACTGCACAGTGTCCCCTGGTGACCTACCTGGGTATAGACCTCTACAAGGCAGCTGGCCCCTTCCACGCAGACGTGCCCCAGGGCAGAGCAGGGCCAACGCTTGTAGTCAGTTTGATCACAGGGGACCTGTGCTCAGAGCCAGGAACCCCAGGACCTCTCACAGTTCGCATGTCTTGCCAGGAGTGCAGAAGGCACCACATTTTTGCAGAACCAGCTCAGCAACTGTCAGCCTGCCTCCTCCCCTTCTCCACCCCATCCAGCCCAGAGCAGACTTCCTCCAATAGAATCGGGGGCACTTGCAGTCTGTCCCTGGCTTGTATGGCTTTGCATCCATCAGTGTGAATGCAAAAGACAATGCACGCTGTCATGTACTGCTTCTAGAAGCAGCTAGGACAACCAGAGGTGGCTGTCACTCATCTGAAGGTCACCCTTTACCAGGCCCCACGTGGATATGCACTTCCCATCACCACCTAGTAGGAACATGTTTTCCTCTTCTGTAAAATGGGCATGGACGTGCCTTCCTTGCAGAGTGTTTGTGAAGATCCTGCATCTGTTTGTTTAACAGAGTACCTGTGGGGGCCCAGCTTCCAGCACATAGTAAACGCTCAATTGCAATAACTTTAAAAAAAAACTCTGTCTTAGACAAAGTGGTTTCAAAGCTACATGGAAAATCCACAGGTAGCAATATTCCAACTCTCTTCCTTCTGTTGTTTGATGCGCTTAAGTTATGCAGGGAAATGGGGTGTCTTGCTCGATAACTGGAGTAAAACCCTCAGAGATTTCCATGTCCCCAAACCTCTGCTTGTGATGGGGCATGTGCCCCATCAGCCATTTGTCTGACTATGACATAGTTGCACGTTGACTTACCTCTTTGTTGCACTAGAGACCATGAGGGCAGAGACTGTCTCTGTGCACCTTGTATGTCACTGCCCCAGTGGGCATGCGATGCGTGTCTGTTGCACCACAGCAGGGGAGCCCTTTATGAGCATTCTGCCTGCTCACTGGCCCAGCCTTCAATGTCAAGGGAACATTACTAACACATGAAGGTGTCCACTTTGTAGGCACTTAATGCCCCCGAATTCAGGTACTTTCATGTACAGAGGCAGCCTGGGCTTTAGCGTCCGAAGGCCAGATTGCAGTCACAGCTCTGCTGTTGGTTGGCCATGAACTCTGAGCAAGTTGCCTGGTATCTCTAAGCCACAGTCTCTTCATCTGGAAAACGGAGGCATTACTAATGATACCCGCCTCACAGGGATGTTTTGAGATGAATAGAATGATGGGAAACCATTTTGTAAACTTCAGGGCCCTTCCCCGCCTGGCTGTGCTGCCGACCAGTGGTCAGGACTGAGACAAATCATGCCCCACCCCGCCCAAAAAAAAGTCTTTTTTGTTGTGTTTTATCAAGTATTTTCTTAGAAACCTCAGCTGTTTCCTTACAGTTGGCAACTTCACCCACTGTTTACAATAAAGGAAACTGAGGCACGCCCTGACTCAGCATCGGCAACCTAGCACAGGACAGAGGTCTTCTGCAGGTCAGTTTCCTCATCCCACCCTGGAGCAGAGATGCTGGAGCCTCTCTCCTTCCTCTGGCTCAGATTTATTGGTTCCCTGGCTATCATTTCCTGAAGGCCCAAAGCTCTGCCCAGTGCTGCTGTCTGGCTTCCCAGGTTTATAATCACGGTCTTCAGCCCCTAACAATGTCTGGGGTCTAATTTGCATATTCACTTTCACTGTCCAGTCCAAATCCTCCCAGGCAGCCTTCCGGTGGAGGCTGGTTTTCGCATCTGATTGTGGTCTCTGCTCTTTCCCAGCAAGTCAGCCTTCTCTCTCCGGGACAGGGGCAACTCTTAGGAGTCTCGTGTTGGAGGTGAATTGTGTGGTGAACAAGAAAATGAATGTAGGATCTGCCCGTTTGAAGGTTTGGCAGGGAGGGGGTTGCACCGGGTAGGTAGCAGCTCTGCTACTGGAATATCCTAGTCACTACTGGAAAGGTCATCTTCTAACTAAAAAGAATCTGACCCTGCCGTAGAGGGTCAGAAACATGTGTGCTCTACAACTCTCTTTCCTGCTCATTTAAAGCAGTCCTCCAAAACAATTTGGGGAAATCTGCCTCCACCCCGCCCCACATCCTGCACGGCCTTCATTACATCCTGCCTTCAAGGGGCCCCAGCAGTGTGGTAGGGAGGCTGTCCGCACCATGGAAGAGTCCAGCCTCTTACCTTCATCTCCAAAGCAGGACAGCCCAACTTGGACTTACATGAGAGAGCAACAGGGCTGTTCAACTCTCTGGCTGAAAGAACATACTGTGATATTTCTGGGGCAACACAAGCCTGGCTGATGGTGTCCACAGGAAGAGTGACCCATGGGATTTGCTAATCTGGTTAAGACCAGCCCTACAGTCCTCTCTGCCTTCTGCACATCTTATATGTATCAGGGTTCAATCTGAAACCAGTGGCAAACCCAGACCAGACACGTCTTGGTGGTGCTTGATGGTGTTCAAATGCTACCTCCTCCTCCAGGAAGCCTTCTCCATCTCGCTGACAATGACTTAGGGGCTCCTCCCTCTCTGTTCCCTGTCAACCCTGCCCCTGTATCACTGTGGCCATCTTATTTGTTTCCTTGGGTTTCTCCACTAGACTATAAGTGTCAAGTGTGTAGAAACTTATTTTTCCCAACTTTGTAGCCTCAAAGTCTAGCACAGTTCATAGCACACACTGACCTGTCAGCAGTGCTTGTTGAATGAATAAAAAGTCTGATTGCATAGAAAACCATAGTGATTGGTTTCCTTTTGGAGACACCTGTTTATGCTATTTACAGGAATAATATCAAAAAGATGGGAAATACATTGGTCTGAGGTTGGTTTTACCTACAGAGTTTCTGCATCATGGAGCTTATCTCAGTTGTTTCTGATGTTGGCCTACCTGCTACTGAATAAAGCTCTGAGCCCAGGCCTCTCTTTCTAACATAGCTGCCATACCCTTACAGGCCTCCAAATTCTTGTCTGTAAAATGAGAACACAGACTGACTAGGAAATTTTTCAGGTGTCCCCTTTGCTGTTTTGTGATTCTGGAGCACGTCAGAGAACACTCCAAGATGGCAGAAGGTCTGGATATTCTTCATATAATGTTCAAGGGCCTGTCAGTGCTTAGGGAGGGAGGCGGAAGACTCAGGGACATGCCAACTGTTTTGAACTGTGGGAGGTGCTATATAGAAGATGAAGAGGATCAGACTCTTTCAAAAGGCCCCACGGGCTAGAAAGAAGACCAGTTATTAACCTGTTCAATGAATATTTATTGAGCACTACCATATGTGAGCACTATTCTAGGCAATAGGGACACAGTAATGGATAAAACAGACAATGGGGCTTCCCTGGTGACGCAGTAGTTAAGAATCCGCCTGCCAATGCAGGGGACACAGGTTCGGTCCCTGATCTGGGAAGATCCCACATGCCGCGGAGCAACTAAGCCCGTGCACCACAACTACGGAAGCCTGCGTGCCTAGAGCCCGTGCTCCACAACAAGAGAAGCCACCACAATGAGGAGCCAGCGCACCACAACAAAGAGTAGCCCCCGCTCTCCGCAACGAAAGGAAGCCCGCGCACAGCAATGAAGACCCAACACAGCCAATCAATAAATAAATGAATAAATTTATTTTTAAAAAAAATCAACCTCACCCTCATGGAGTTTACTTTCTAGTCAGCAGAGACAATCCAAAAATGAAATAAATGTATTGAGTCGGAGCTTCTTGGACTCCCAAAATGGGCTGCCTGGGAGCTACTGTTTCCTGTGTTCAGGGATACTTTTTAAATGAGTCACAGGGGACTCATTTATCCATATTTATGGAGCTAGAACTAAGTATTGGGACCAGGGCAGTATGAGGGTAGTATGACATACTGAAAAAGTACTGGACTAGCAGTCACGAGTCCTGGCTTCAAATTTCACCTCTGCTACTGTCCAGCTGCGTAACTTCAGATACATTGAGTTTAATACTTAGAATTTGTTTCCAGTGGCTGGTTAGACTAGAGCTTGTTAGTTCCTTTTAGCTCTGCAATCTTACGAATCTGAGGCTAGTTAAGATGACTGATCTCTGTATTCTAACACCTCTAGCTTAATCATGGCCTCCACTCTGACAATTCTCATTCTAAGAGAGACAAGGTAGATGCAGTGGCTGTTTTTATGAAAGGCACCAAAACCAAGTACTCACAAATGTGCATGGCCAGGGGTGGTTGCCTTTTCTGGAGATCACTATGATACGGAGGCTGAAGAAGGAGGACCTCAGAAGATAGGCGGCTTGGCTGCAGGACCAGTGAGAGTGAGTCAGGAGGAAAAGGAGGAGGAGGAGAGAGCAAGCAGGAGAGGTGCGGGTGGAGCCTTTGATGAGGAGAGTGAGGAGGGAGCAGAAGTAGGAGACAGACAGGAAACCCCTCAACACAAGACCCAGGAATCCCAGCCTCACTCCCATGTAAGCCATACAACTGAGAAGCTTGGAGTCTACCTGCAGTATCCCAGCTTCCAATCACACAGCTCATGTTCATTGACTGGGTCTGAGACATGTACTCTGGAGAGCAGGCTAGAAAGGATGAGTGGGATATAAGAGGACAAAGCTCATATCTCCAGCCCCAGGCTCTCCTCTGCAACATCCATGGGACCAACTGCCTCCTAGGGGACTGGGTCTGCTTCCTCTGTTAGCCTTGGTTCTCTCCCATTCTGACTCTTCCTGAGCTCCTGCACACAGGACTATAGAGGGAAAGCCTGCAGGTGTGGAGCAGATGCAACTGAAGCAGAATCTAGGGCTCCAGACTCCTCACTTCCAATAATACTGCTCTGTGTTCTTAGGGCTGCTTATGCCTTTCAGTGTTTTCATGTCTATTGATAGCATCATGGTGCAGTAGCAAGAACGTGGGCCCGGGAGCTTCAAGTTCTGGGATTCTGGCATTTCATTTGGTTTTCAGTAATCCTGTGAGACGGATAAAACGGGAATGATCTCCTCTAATCTGCAAGTGAGGAAACAGAGTCACAGGGGAGTCGTTATCCATATTTATGGAGCCAGAACTAGGTATTGGAACCAGGATAGTACGAAACTGAAAACTTACTGGGCTAGGAGTCAAGAGTCCTGGCTTCAAATTTCACCTCTGTTACTGTCTAGCTGTGTGACTTCGAATACATTCATTTTCTGAGAGACTTGATTTTATTATCTATGAAATAGGTAGACTAGAAGAAGAAAATATGACAAATAGGTAACATCTTTGGTCCTATTCGCCCTTTCCACACCTGTGGCAGACATGGCTAATCAATCACAGCACCCTGCTCCCCTGAGCAGCCCCTGAGTCCTCAGTACCATACTCCCAGGCGGCCAGCAGCCACTGCTGAAAAGAAGAGTTAGCCCATAAAATGAAACTGCTTGTCATCCCCCAACTAGCTCTCCAAGTTCTTTTCCAGTCTAACATTTTGGACATAGAAACCTGATCTCCTCCCTTCCAGCCCATGCCGTTTCCACTGGGTCAGCCTGGAACATTCCTTTTCTACAGATATTTAGAAAAAGTAATAGAATGAGACGATCTGGGTTCAGGTGCTTTCTCTTTGCCTTACAGGCTTAGTTTAACTCGAGAGTAATAACACCTACCTCACACAGTAGTTATGGGAAGTGAGGGAGATAAGGTGAGCAAAGCACTTTACTAAACTGTAGAGTGCAGTACACATACATTCACTTAGCAGACGCTCAGTGAGCACCTACCGTGTGCCAGGCACTGTACCAGCATGTGGGGTAGAGCCTTATTTGTATTGGGTCAGGGCAGGAACTTGAGCACCCCACCAGGCATCCAAATCCCCTTTCTGCTCAGGGACAGAGAGCCTAGACTCTTGGTCTGGAGCAAACACGTCCCCAAATGTGGGCGAGGTAGCCCGGGACTTTGGACAGAAGGTGAATTTGTCCACCCTGTGGTGTTACTTTCCATCAGCTCATTACTTTTCTCTTTTGGCAAATCTTCCTGTTACCCCCTTCACTCACTATCTGCTCTTCAGCTCTTTTATTTTTGGCTATTACTTATCGGTAAAGTTCTGCTGCTATAAAGAAAGTGAGAAGTAAGGGTCACAGTTTGCAGTAACACTGGCAGTGAGAGTTGGCAGCACCAGCAGCAGCAGTCAGGGGCAAAAAGATGAGGCGTCTGGATACAGCTGTCCTGTTACCCACGTCACTGATCCGCTCTCGGGGGCCAGCACACAGCTAGAAGTCTGCTTCCCCGACCTCACACCCTGTCCCTGCAGGCTCAGGCTTTCCATTACCCAGGCTCTGGGAAGATTAACATGTCATCTTTAAAACACTTGGCACTTCTTGGGAAAAGCCATACTGTGAATTCAGACATGGGTATAAGATTGAACTCTTATTAAATCTCTGACATCCTCCATGCGATAGAATTCTTAGAGACTTGTTCTGTTACATCTTCTGTGTCCTTTGCTAGTTCCCAGCCGGTCTCATAGACAAGCAAATTACTGGCAGGTTTTGCTTAAGACACTGTACTTAGCCCATTTTGAAATACTGGTGAGTGTCAAGTCCCCCTCAAAGGGGCTGCTTGAAAAGATTTAGTGTTGAGGCTTGCTGTGTTTATACATTTCTTTTGCTCCATCTTGCAAATGCAGGAACCCCTGAGGATTTCCTGGATCTCGGGAGACTAGGTCTCTTCTTAGTACATCAAAAACCAGCTTTTGGAAAGTGGATTTGGTCTGTACTGATTCTAAAATACCTCGGATTATTAACCTTTGCACTATCTCTGTGGAAGGCATACAGATTGTAAATCTCTTTAGAGGAGAGAGAAGCACATTTGGGCACCCGCCTGCTCTCTCCACTGGACAGATGCCGTGGGGTTGAGTTAGAAGCACTCTGTGCCTGTGTCAGCGGGGGGCTGGTAAACCAGATCCCTGACACCTCGATGGAAGCTGTTCCATTTGGAATTCTCTCTGGCCTGACTGCCTCTCCATCGCTTTCTTCCCCTGACCACAAAAGGAGACTCAGAGAGTGCCATCTGTCTGCCCTTTCTTTGAATCTTCAAGGAGAATGTCTCCACCCAACATGTCTCCTGCTGTTGGGCTGAATAGAAAAGCAACGGAGCCTTATTCCTTATTGTTAGTGACACAGACACGGGGCAAGGCAAGCTTTCATTATAAATCGTGATCTGGAAGGATTGCGGTAATGAAACCTGAATCTTCATCGAGATGGTGTCTCCTGCTGTCGCATCTCCCAGCTTTAGATATTGGAGTCAGTTAACCATTCCCAATACCTTTGCTTAGAAAGTTGTTTTCAGAGTTTTGGACTTTGAAAACGAAAGAATGCATTTTTACACTGTCATTGCTGTAATGTTATAGTTATAGATTATATGTGCCTGCTCCCTGGACTCACTATTTTCATTTTTCTTCTGGGGCAGACACAAACCATGTCCACACAGGTGTGTAAAGAAAATTCCTACTGAGGTAGGTTCAACCTGGAAGACATCTGGAGAAGATAAAGCCCTGTAGGTGGACTGAACTCTTTCAGGAAACTTGTAGGAACCTCAAAATTGGCCTAATTAATGTTTTTGCATAGTAAATATACCTGTTTTCATTGTAGACTTAATTAGCTTCTTTAAAAATAATTCTTCAGGTGAAAGATGTTAATAGCTTCTCATCCTGACCTGCTGAGCACAGCCAGGAAGCTTGATAGTTTTAGGCCAAATAAAAGGAAGTAGTACTTTACGCTGTAGGTAGTAAATGTGTGAAAATCGTCACTCCTAGAAACAGTATGGGCTGAAATTATAAATAGATTCCAGGAATGAACTTTTAGAGAGTCATGGATGACAGACATAAATTGGGTTATTAAAGGGAAGTTAGGGAACATTTTCTAAATGCTGAAAGTTAACATTATAGATGAGTCTCCCATATTTTCATGTGACCCTCGATGACACCAGCATCAGGGGCTCT
Source organism: Hippopotamus amphibius kiboko (assembly GCF_030028045.1). Lineage (NCBI taxonomy): Eukaryota > Metazoa > Chordata > Mammalia > Artiodactyla > Hippopotamidae > Hippopotamus > Hippopotamus amphibius. The sequence goes on along the minus strand of NC_080188.1, from coordinate 137,481,918 downwards.
GGGTAAGGTGGAGTGAATGCTGATCTGACCTGCTGAGGTGCTTTAAATTCTCATGCTCCATTTTTTTTTTTAAGCCAGTTTAACTAGTTTAACCTCTAGTCTTTCTTTCTTCCTCTTTTTCTTTGTTATTGTTGATGATGATGATGGTGGTGGTGATGGTCTGATCCCTTTCAATCAGCCACTTCTTCAGAACTCTCTGAAATGATTTGGAAAACCTACAGGGTACTACAGTCCACCCATAAGACAGAACCCCCGAGCTCCAATCCTTCCTCTGCCACCAAGTAGTTGCTTTACCCTGGAGTGTCACCGCAGCTCTCCTGCCTGGTTTTTCATATCTCAAAGGAAGAGAGCTCTATTAAACCCTCTCTGAGGTCCCATTGGTGGTAAATTTCTGTGACTCTGTAAATAAATATGATATGCACTCTCATTCAGGGAATACCTAGAATAAAAGAATACTGGGGTGGAGAGACTGTTTTGTCTTATTTTTCGAAAGGATGAAGTAGAGAATTTCTCCCTTCGGAGAGGAAATGAACATGGCAGGGGCGGTGCAAGGAAACCTGTGTCAACATCAGGAAACTCCCCCCAACTTCCTTTTCTTTGAACCTGGTAGAAGTGAGAGAGAGAGAGTAGGGAACTCACAGCATGTGTGAGAGTCAGGCAAAGTCTGAATTCAGATGTGGCTCAGTCACCAGCAGATCCCAGTCTTTTGGTGGTAGAATGAAAATAATAACATGGAACTTACGGGGTTGTGGTGAGGCTGAAATGAGATTAGTGGCATAAAGTGTTTTGTCCAGTTCTTGGTATTGAGTAAGTGCTCAGTAAATAATAATGTTTAGAGAAAGGGGATGGGAGTTCCAAAATAAGATGATTATAATGGCAAGCTTCTCATGAGTAGCCATCAGGGAAGGAGGCGCTGGTGCAGCTGAAGGAAGCAGCCTGGGAAAGGTGCTGAAGGAACAGCATGCATCCTACAGCTGTGTGAAGTCTGCTGCAAGTAAAAGGGTGAGAGACTAGTGGCAGAAAGCATTCCTAACCCGTAAAAATCAGATTCAGTGTTCCACTGTATATCTATGGTTTTTTCCTTTAAGGTTGCTCAACTTTGCAGATTAATATTGTTTGAAAGTTGTATACATTTTAATAAATCAGTGGAAATAACAGTTACACACTTGCAGAGTTTGGGGAGGGATCCCCACATGAAGCAGATATCTTATAGTTTGGTTCACATCACTGCCACCTGCTGAAAGAGTATTCAAATTGCAGGTTCTTTTGCTTAAGAAATTGTACCTTTGGCATACGTCTTTTGGAAAGGTAACACTCAACCTAAAGTTATACAAGAACAGCAAGCATCCTCTGCTGAGAGGTCTTGTAACCTGCTCTTGAGAAAGACCAAAGGGGGCCTCATTAGAAGTTTCAGGCACTGCATACAGCTGCTGGATTAGGATATTCAGCTCTGCAAAGCTCAGCCCTTGTTCACCCTACACGAAGCCAAGAGAAGAACACTGGGGTCCAGACTCTAGCAGAAATCCTGTTCTCAAAGATAAGATGAGGGCCACTTTGTCATTCCCAGAGTCAGCAATGCCCCTTTCCTGCCAAAATCCTGCCAATTTAGTAAACATTTAATAAACAACCCATACCTTCTCTCATTGCTGGAAGCACAAGTTGCCCAGCAAATCCCCAACACTGCTGATGACCTTGGACTGGCCCCAGAGATTGTTCCCATATCCCTGAAGTGATAAATAAGACAGTGGACACCCCTACAGACTGCTCTTACTGGCTTCATCATGGTTCATTTGGGAAGCCAGCAGATATTATGAGCTGGTGTTATAACTCAAGTCACTGTTTATCTAATAATACTTTGGGGCCATTAGCAACAAAGCTGACCTTACTGGTTCACATAGTCGACAAATATAACTACACTTTATAGTGGTTCCTTCACAGAAAACAATGGGAAGCAAGTGGCTTTTGAACGTGGTGCCTTCCACCTAATGTGAGAATCTTTGTCTAATTAGGTAGAACAATTTGGCAAGAGGGAACCACTGTTAGGTGGAGAATTGTGCACTGGGGGAGGGGGAGGGGAGGGGAGGGAAGGGGGGGACTCTCCCTCTGCTTCACCTTACGATGGTACAAGGAGAAGGGAGATGACACCTGGGAAAGCTCTTTGTAACGATGGCTGGCATTCAGCAGCCACTTACTGTGACCACACTTCCTGTGCCCTGTACAAACATCTCATTTAAACCTAAGCAGTTACCCTATGAAGGTAAGGCGTAGTATTATCCCAATTTTACAGATGAGGGAACTACAGCATGAAAATTAAATGACTTGCCTGAGGTCACACTGTTAAATTGCAGTGCCAGATTTTGAATTGAGGTAATGTCAGTCAACCTCAGTGTGTCATTTTCTTCATACTGTGAGTGGTGGGGGAGAGCAGGGTTGGAACCACCCCTCTAGGTAACAAAGTAAGAACAGAAAAACCAAACACCTTTCAGTTATTTATGTGAACTGCTTAGTCCCCATGTTACACAATAGTTATGATATCACTGAACATATCGTATTCACTTTATTACAAGTTTTCTTTAATAATGGTGGCTAATCCATGCCAAGTCTTCGTAGCCTGTTGCACTTACTGTAGAGACATCTGCTAGCAAATTTTAAAAATTGAAGAAAACTATACTTAGTTGAGTTTTGATGACCTTCCTGACTTTCAGCCTCAGATTGAAGCAGAAGTCTTTCTCAATTGAAGTCAGCAGCTTTGATCAGAGTGAAATCAATGCATATATGTCACTGTCACTGCCAAATTTAAGATCTAGGTCTTCTGCGTTCAGTTGAACATCTACTATGTGAGGGCAGGGCTTTTCCAAGCCACGTCTCCCATCTTAGGCATAAGCTTAGGTCCTACAATTGGTACATTGCCTCATAACCTTGCTTTTTCTTTCATAAAACATATAGGATTTTGGAGGTATCCAGTTGGGAACTGCTTCAACATCCCTTGGAGACCATCCAGCTTACCTTGAATCCCAGTGACATGAAACCTTATGCAGTTTAATACAGTTTTTTCTATTCTTCCTCATATTGAGCCCAAATCTGTCAAATTTTATGCTGTCCATGAATCCCAGTTCTGCCCACGAGAGCCCCAGGGATATACCTTCTCACAGATTCACGTGACTGCCCTGTAGATCCCTGAGGAAGCACTCATGCCCCCCAAGTCTCCTGCTCTCCCCATCAGTCTTCCTCAGCCCTTTTGCATCCTATTGCTCTCCTGTAGATGGTAGGTTTCAGGGCATGGATCAGAATTCTCAGAAAAAGTGGTTATCTGTATCTGCCAAGCCCTCCCTGCCGGCATGCTGCCCCTCTGCTCTCTTGAGTCAAGAAATTCAGTAAGCGAGGGTTGGTGTAGGGTTTCCCAGCATGGCATTCCCATCACTGGATATTGACTCCTCTTGGGCTGCTTCCCAGGCTTCATACAACACTTGGAGCAAGAAAAACTGACCTTGATGCTATTTGGTCTCTGCAAAGCCACTGTCTGCTGGAGGGTTCAATTATCCATTGATGGGGGCGGGGGGTGGGGAGGGTGGTAATTTCCTCTCCCTGGCACCCTTTCCAACAGGATCCAGTGGAGTTGCTTCAACCCTAGAGCAGTCTGGCCCTGTCTACTGGGATGGGGGGGTCCACTGCCCTCTGGGCTGCTGGCATGGCCTCCCACGGTCTTGTTCAATTTGGAAGAGTTATAGAAAAGCCTCCTGGAGCAGGAGTCGGTGGTAGACCAAGTCATCCAACCTGGGCCCACACCCTTGTGGTCACTTTGGCATCTCCCAGGCTTAATAATAGCATCTGGGTCAAGTCTGGTGCTTCTGAGTTCCTGCCATGGTATCTGGCTATGCAGATGGAGGCATAATCTAGGAGAAAGAACACAGGGCTGGGAATCAGGGAACCTGGAGTTTAGGCCTATTTCTGCCGCTTAAAGAGCTGTGTTATCTTCGGGAAGCCACCTGACTTGTCTGTGCCCCAGTTTCTTCATCTGAATTATGCAGTTAATAATGCTTATTTTACATTAATCCAGAGTTGGTCAATAGTAGCACTATTGACATTTTGGTCCAAATAATTCTTTGGTGGAGGGCTCAGCGGGGAGCTGTCCTCTCATGCTACATGAGTCGTAGCACATTTAGCAGCATGCTGGGCCTCTACCCAGTAGATGCCAACAGCATTTCCCCCTTGCAATAACAAAAAGTGTCTCTAGACATTGCTGAATGTCCCCTGGTGGGAAGATTGCCCCCAGTTGAGAAGCACTGCATTAACTGATAGGATTAGCCAGGTACCTTAAATAATCATGTGTGCAAATACAGGACATCACAGTCATCATTCGTCCTTTAGCATTTTGGTCTTCTCTGATTTGACTATAATTCCGTAGAAGCAGAAAGTAGAAATAGCATGTTCTCAACCAGACCCCTACATGGTCCAGCAAGTAACTTGATAAGTCCATGCTTTACTTCATGCAATTGAAGTAAGTTTCCTTCTTTTAACGTGTTTAATGTCGACTGTGTGTGAAGAGCCAGAAAGATGAGTAGCCGTGGCTATTTTCATGGATGATAAATTCCAATGGGAAGAATATTTAAGCATGGAAATGAATATGGAGTGTACAAACCTAAGACCAGAAAGAGGCGCTCAGGTAGCAGAGAGAAAATGCTTCATGAAAGAGGTGCTGTTTGGAATAGGCCCTGAGAGTCAAATGGGATTTCAGTAGGGAGCAGTGTGATTAAGGGCAGAGAAGCACTGGGATTAGAGGATAAAGTAGCAGGAGCTAAGGCCTTGTGGCCAGTTTCTGAAAGCTCTGAATACAGGTTTGCAAGCTGTCCTTAGCTTGGTGGGCAGTGGGGAGCCGTGGAAGTTTCTGAGCAGTGGGGTGGCATGGCCAGAGCTGTGTTTAAGGGGTGGCGGTAGTGTCAGGGGTGGATGGAAGTGAGGAGAGGCCAAGTACGAGATGACTGGAGGACCAGACTGGAGTGGTAGTGGGTGGAGTTGGGGGGATGAGGAAAGGAGAAGAAAGTACAGGGAGAGAAACAACAGGAATTGGTGGGGGAGGGGCAGGGAGGAAGAGAAGGAAGGGGGGGGCGGGGAACGACCGGTTTGCATCTGATCCCTGAGAAAGAGGTTTCCATTAATAGAACAGGAGGAGACAGAGGAAGAACCAGCAATCAGGAACTTTGGGCACTGGAGAGGGGCCAGGGAAAAGCATTAAATGTGTGGGTTTCCCGAATCCTTCCTGACACAGTCTCGCACACTTCCTGTGGGAAAAGGCACACAATTGTTTGCTCAATGCTTTCTTTTTTCAATGGAGATGGGCTTCTCAAATCCATTTATCATTGTTTAGGGACTATTTATCTCAAAAAATAACATTCAGTGAAAAAACAGAAAAGAAGCTCAGCCTGGGGCCCGTGTCCCTGTGCAAAGCACCTTTTATAAGCAGAAAGAATCAGAGTTTGGAATTAACTAAGGTAACAGCAGGAGCAGAATTGCACACAGAGCACATGCCATATGCTGCTTTTTCCTAATATTCTAACAATACGCCAGAGCGCTCAAAATCTATATACACAGGAGTGTGCCCACAGCAGAGGCTCTGAGCCGGAACTGGTCCAGCTGGGCTTCCTACCACTGCTCACACACTGGGCAGGAAAACCGAGCCTGGACCCTCACATGTGTGAGCAGGTAACCTATGCTTATGTTCCCACAAAAGGCTAACATCCTTCCCAGGGACACCTCTGTCACATTCCCACCTTGTCCCCTCAGCAGATGATGCGGCTTTGGTTTATTTTTCCTCCTGTGAACCTTCCTTTACCTTCCCATCCTCCTGCCACCCTTTTTATTATTTTATCCCAGCACACTCTGCAATTATGATGTTGAGATCCTTAAACGCATCTCAGAAGGGACAATCAAAGGGATGGCTCCCAGGACACCCATCCTTCTTCAACCCTGCCTGCATGTTTAGTCATTAATATTTATCTGCTCGCCAGCTAAAGGGATGCTCTGTGCCTCTGTGGGGCTGCCTCAGGAAAGAAGGCCAACCTGCCTCGGCCACTCTCGCTGACAGCCCCATGCCAGATTCGCTCCCAGGGGAAGGGTGGGAGGAGAGGTCCAAGGACCATGTCTCCTGTCTCTGGTTTATAGATGTTGGCAGTGGAATCCATCTTTGAACGCATCTCCCCTCTTTCTTCAGCTGATGATCAAAAAACTGTGCCTTACATGTGGAGAGCTTTTCACAATTGATCAAGCATTTTCATCCGCGTTAGCCAAGCCAGCTGTCACGATGGAAACAAGCACAGGTATTAAGCCCCTGCTTTGTAGGGGACGAGGTGCAGAGAAGTGCGTGACGCATCCAGGGCCACAGTGCCTGTGTGCCAGAGCAAGGACCGGAACCCCAGTCCTCTGTCCAGGCTCCTGCCACCTGGTGACTTCTGCCAAGTCCATCACCTTTGGTTCCTTTCCTCCAGCTGCAGGCTTCCTCTGGTCCATTGCACTGCTGATTAGGGCTGCCATAGAGTGAGGAACAAATAAGGGAGGAAGAAAATAATTGCATAAAATACATGACTGGGGAATGAATAAAATAATATGTAGTAAATAAATGAAAGAGGAATGAATTAACTAGAGGAATAAATAAAGGAGTGAAAGGAGAGGACATGCAAAGAAGAAAAGTTTAGCTCCTGGGAATACGTCTAATTAAGGTGTCAAAATGATATTTGTTGGCTAAGCTCTCCTATTTCTCGGTTTACACCATTTCCTTTAGCTCCTGTATCTTAGGCTTTTATTTTATACAAGTTTTCTGATATTCCTTCAATAAAGCTTATACTAATGAGGCCAACTTTGCAGGTGGTTTTTATCTGATAGCAGAATGCCTTGTCTGATATGATGGGCTCTACGTTTTATACTGGTTATTTCGAAGATACTCGCAGGTGCACACTCAGTAATTCTGTGCGGATCCATTTGCCATCTGACCCACCAGGGCTGTCGCAGGTGAGGTGTGGTCTTGGTACCATTCTGAGCGCGCAGGTTAACCCCGGGAGCCAGTCTGTGCACTCTCGCGTCTTGGTGCAGCTGTTTCACTGATTTCCCCACATGTGCAACGGCTGTTCAGACAGATTTGTGAACTAAATTTATCTTTCTCTTTCCATCATCAGGTTTTCCTTTGCCAATGTCTGTTCAAACTGGCAAGACTTTTAGTGGCAGCAAATTCCATTTCTAGTAGTAATAACAGTGACAACAGTTTATTAAGCACCTACTATGTGTCTAACACTTGAAACGGAGCTATAAGTGCATACAGTAGGGCTCCAGCTGATGGGAGAGGGAGTGAGGAGACTTAAGGTTGGGGACCCCTGGAGCACCAGATGGGAGTGGGAGGACAGTGGACTCATCAGGTGTGGGGACAGATAAAGGGGATGGTGCACCCAGGGAAAGTGCAAGCCCCCCGTTGGATGGCTGGTGATTGGGAGGAAGGCTATCAGTACGTATCCAGTCTCTCCACGGTGCTGCAAATGGCATTATTTCACTCTTTTATATGGCTGAGTACTATTCCATTGTATATATGTACCACATCTTCTTTATCCATTCCTCTATCGATGATAAGAACCTACTAGATGGCACAAGGAACTCTGCTCAGTATTCTGTAATAACCTATATGGGAAAAGAATCTGATAAAGAATGGATACATATCTATGTATAACTGATTCACTTTGCTGTACACCTGAAACTAACACAACATTGTAAACCAACTCTACTCCAATAAAATTTTTTTTTAAATACATATTCTGTCTCTGTCTGAGGCAGGGTTGAACTTGGAGATGGGTTATCACTGACTGCAGCTCCAAGAAGCTAGGGAAGGAGACAGGAAAAAGAAAAAGAACTGCCAGCATTTTTCAGAGTCCTGCTATATACATCATTTCACGTAATCTGCACAACCATATGAGGCAGGAGTGATTGTTTCCACTTTACAGGTAAGGATACCTGTCATATGTCATATGTCCTGTCACCCAGCAAGCGAGAACACCCAGGCTTCAGCCTCAAAATCTATTGTTCCTTCCGCAGTGCCAGAATTGGACAAGAAGATCTCTGGAATTCCTTCCAAGTTCAGAATCTTCTGAGTCTTGGGTCCCACCTAGCCTAACTTGGTTGACATGGGAGGATGTCAAGAAACGTCCTGGCTTGCCATGTGTGGAGAGGGGGTATATAGTATTAGGATATGCACATGGGCTGTAGATGTGGTTAAAGCTGGTTAATTCCCTGCTCTAATACTTACAGGTCATGGCACCTTGGGCATAGCCTTTCTCTGCCTCAGTTTCCTCATCTGTAAAATGGGGATAATAATGGCACTCGTCTTATGGCCCTGCAAGGCCCTACCACATTGCCTCTCATTCTCATCTGTGCCACCCTCACTCCCTCCCAGCCTCACTGACCTCCTCACCACTCCTTGAACACCCCTGCCACATTCCTACCTTCAGGCCTTCACACTGGCTATTCTTTCTGCCCAGGATGACCTTCCCCCAGATATCCACGTAGTCCATTCCCTCACTTCCAACAAGTTTTTGCTCAAATATCATCTTCTCATTGAGGCCTCCCTGGACCATTGTCCCAGCGCTCCTGGTCCCTCTTACCTGCGCCACTATTTTATCTGGAGTATTTTCCCTAACCCACTATATAGTGACCTTGTTGTTTATTAATTGTTTATTATGTTTATTGCTTGCTATCTGTGTGCAAGTTAAAGATCTCTGTTTTGTTCACTGCTGTGTCCCAGGTGCCCAATACAGAGCCTGGCAGATGCGGGTGCTCAGTCATACCTTTGAAAGGATTAACACAGATTTGCAAGGATTAAATTAGATGGTATTTGTTAATAGCTTAGCTCAAAGCCTGACCCATAGCAGAGACTCAATAAAAGGTCGCTCTCCTCGTATCTGACTTTCATACTGATTAATTTGCTGATGGGTTGAATTGGCTTCACATTCCACTGGAGGGGAGCATGGGTTGTGTTTCGTGGCCTTTTCATTATGGGAACAGCCCTCCCCTTGCCCGCCCACCTTCCTAGTGGACACAAATAGACCATTTCTTGGCGCTCTAGGACCCAATGGGGCAGGTTATCAGAGTCAGCTTCAATATGCAACTGGAGAAACCAAGTCGGAGCATTTGGTAGCTTGTTTAAGAAAAGACAGTGAGTCAGAGAGCTGCCTGCCTGGCCATCCAGCAACTGTAGGAAAGTGCAGCTGAACTGAGGAATGGCTCAGCTCTGAGAGAGAATCCCTCCAGCACGGCGCACCCCGACATTGGCCTCACCAAGTTATGTATAGAAAAGAACTGCGATTGTGAGAGCTCAATGCAGAAGCTTCCTTTTTTGTGCCACTAAGGCAAGTCTCAGCGAACCACAGGAGAAGCCAAACGTGCTTAAAGAATATGGAGACAAGTTGGAGAGAAAGAAAGTGTGGCCAAGTCAGCCAGAGACATTCCACGGCAAAGGCCTGGCTGGCAGCAGGCTCTGCCCAGCTTGTTTGGTGTCCGTGCCCACGACCCACCCTCCACTCGCGCAATACCCTGACCTCCAGGACACAGGCATTGTGGGGCTGGACTTCTCTGACCCCATTTCTTCCACAGCCCTGCAAAATCCAGCTTCCAAGGGCCCAAGTAGCCTTTTCTCCTTCCTTCTTCCTCCTTCTGTCACCTAACAGAGAAAGTTCTATTGAGTTCTGTCAGGTAGTATTTCGTGAGTGCCAGCTCAGCCGTCACTAGGCATGTGAGCATGGCTGTCACCATGCTGCCCTTGGGGGCTCACAGCCCAGCAAGGCCGACTGAGGTTCTTCAAGCCATTTCTAGAGGCAGTAGTTAGGAGCACAGACCCAGAGCTCGCAGTCCTGGGTTTGAACTTGGCTCTGCTACTTATTAGCTCTGTGATTATTTTGAGGAAGTTACATAAGCCACCTACATCTCAGTGTCTTTGCTTCATAAAATGAGGACTAATAATAGTGCCTACCTCATCAGGTTATTGTGAGGAGCAAATGAATTAAAGTATGTCAAGTGCCTAGAACAATGCCTGGCATGTAGTAAGTGGTATATATGTTTGTTTTTATTGTCGTTATTATTGTTTAGTGTTATTCTGTAATAAGTGTTATAAAGATGCACAGGGGTGCTAGGAGCCCAAAAAGAGTCTTTAACCTGGGAAGGATTCCTGGCGGAGGTAACAATGCATGGAGTCTGGAAAGATGAGTAGGCGTTACCCAAGCCAAGAAGGTAGAAGATGGTCCAGGAAAGGGGTGTTGGAAACCATGTGACACACCCGGTTGTGTTAGGAGCTGCCCAGAGGCTAGAGTTGCTACCCTGTAAAGTTCCAGGCAGGATGCTGAGGGATGAGGCTGAAGCAGGGTCAGATCATGGTGGGGGGGGGGGGGGGCGGGGGTTCATTAGCTCAGCACCCTTCTCCTGACTTCTTTTAGCTCAGATGCCACTCTCCTTCTCACTCCATCTAGGCCCGGGTACCAGTCACCTTCCTGGTTCCACTGGCCACAAGAGTTACAGAGGGATGGGTATGCGCCCCAAGCTGGCCCATCATAATGGTCCCCTGGGATTTCTGCTGGGGCCCAAGTGGAGGAGACCGCTGTCCCTCGTGGCATGTTGCTGGAGGAGTGTCGTTCTGGGTGACTAAAGGCCTCTTCCCCAGTCCTGGCCCCTCAGGTTCCAGCTGGCCTTCCTTCTGTGCTGTGAACTATCTCATTATCCTGCCAGCAAACCTGTTTTTAGAGTCTGGGCTTCTTCAAGTTGGTTTCTGACATTAGCAAATGAAAAAGGCCTAATAGACCACACCAAGGGGCTGGGATTTCATCCACTGAGCAGTGAGGAGCTATTGAAAGGTGTTAAATTGGGGTCAGGTGGGCCTTTCAGAGACATCACCCTGACAGCACTGTGGAGGATGAATTAGAGAGGAAGGTTGGAGATGGGGACACCAGTTACGGGCTGTCGTCCTCATCTAGGAGAGAAGCGGCGAGGGCCTGACCTGAGAGAATTGAAGTAGGAATGGAGATGACAGGCTGACCTGAGAAACTGGAGGCAGTTACCTGAGGCGGCCAAGAGCAGGAGGAACCAGGTGCTGACTGACTGTCAGCTGTGTCTCCCCCGCGGTGAGGCCCAGGGCCTGAGGTCCCTGGACCAGCGCAGGTGGTCCGGTGTGTGGGAGGCCACGCTTGGAAGGTCAAGGCTGGCACAGAGGCAACAAGAAATGACCTTCTCCCCTTGTGGCAGACCCTTTCTGCTCTGCACCGTCACCTTGCCATGTGGGGTGTGCCCCCAGTGCTCTGCTGTCTGTCACTGCCCAGGGATTTCTTTTAAATGTGTTTGTCTGTTTTCCCCTCTTCCTTGGAGTGGTTCCTCATCAAAAGCAGGCCCTGCCCTCTGCTGCTTTTGTCCCTGCCTCCCGGGCCTCCCAGCCTGCCCGTGTTCCCCCCACGCAGAAGAGGCCTTCCGTAGCTGTGAACAGATAGTCCCCAGGATCCTAAAGATGGCATGGAGACAGAGGTTCCGGGAGGGAGGAGCGGAAGGGAAGATGGCCTAGGAGTTGGGGAAATAGCATTTTAAAAGTACATTCTATGGAAGCAACTTAACTCTCTTTCAACGGACAAATGGATACAGAAGATGTGGTAAATAACTTCATCTCTGAATTGGGAGATTGGGATTGACATATCTACACTACTATGTATAAAACAGATAACTAATGAGACCCTACTGTATAGCACAGGGAACTGTACTCAGTACTCTGTGGTGACCTAAATGGGAAGGAAATCAAAAAAAGAGGGGATATGTGTATATGTACAGCTGATTTACTTTGCTCTACAGCAGAAACTGACACAACATTGTAAAGCAACTGTGCTCCAATAAAAATTAATTTTAAAAAAGATGTAAGAGATATATATATAATGGAGTACTATTTAGCCATAAAAAAAGATTTAAATTTTTCCATTTGCAGCAACATGGATGGACTTGAAGGGCATTATGCTAAGTAAAGGAAGTCAGACAGAGAAAGACAAATACTGTATGGTATCATATGCATGTGGAATCTAAAAGCACAACAAACTAGTGAATACAATAAAAAAGAAGCAGACTCACAGATAGAGAGAACAAACTAGTGGTTACCAGTAGAGAGAGGGAACGGAGGAGGGGAAACTTAGGGATAGAGAGAAAAAGAAAAAAAGGTTATTGTGGGATTATATGAAATCATGTGTGTGAAATTTTGAAAATTGTAAAGCACTATAGAATTTGAAGAACCTTTCATTCAATTTTTTTTTTAATTAAAAGTCAAAAAAATTTTAAGAAAGTACATTCTATGTACGAGAGATTGTACAAACATCATTTCATTTAATTGTCACAACAGTCCTGGATACTTTCTACCCATTTTACAGGTGAGAAAGCCAGAGTTCAGGAATATCAAATGACGTACACAGCACCCTGCCGCTGCTAAGGGACAAAAATGAGGATTCGAGCCCAGCTCCCTGGTGATTCTCACCTTTAGACAGATTGTTTTTAACCATTTAAGAGTGGGTTGCTGTTATTGCTAGTTCAACATCTATGATTATCTAAGATACGAATTGGCTGACATAGCGTTGGATCATAGACTTTACAAACATATGTAAATATCAAACTGATGGTATTTTCCTTCACGTTTGTTACCTGATTTAGGTAGAGGTGGGTTGCACTTTTAACAGAACCAAGATGCGGTACAGAAGTTTTCTTTTCTTTGGTTTGCACTTTCCCACAATTCAGAAGCAGCTACCATCACTGGCTACTAGAAACCTTGCTCATGGGGGTGTTTTCTGCCTCTCACACTTTAGGCAGATCTGTGTCCTGGGCAGAGTGCTCTCTTCTGGTTATCAACTATGGCATCAAACCACATGTGCCCTCAGACCATGCATATCCCCTCCCTTAGGGAAGATTCTATTCCTTATCTTGTCTGAGACAAGAAAAAAATCCATTTTCTAAGTCACTTCCAACTCTTCACAGTGATGCTTCAGCAAGTCCACCACACAGATCTGGGAATTAACCTGTGATTCAGCAAAGCCATCAGAGATGCAAGGATGTGACAAAGAGTTCTTCCAAACATTCAGGAGTATAAGCAATGAGTATACAGTCGGTGCTCCATAGTGCCTGATTGGGAGTTGTCCTGAGGGCTCTGCATCCCTCTGGGAAGGTGCCAGGTGAGCCTTATGTGCCCTGAAGGTGGACTGTGCCATGTGAGGAGGGGTGTGGGGTGATAGATAGGAGAGAGGACCTGCAGCCAGACAGCCCACTCCATCAGATATAACCTTGGCAAGTGGCTTATCTGCTCTGTGTCTCAGGTTCCTCATCTGGGAAATGGCAATAATGGTACCCAGCTCATGGAGTTGTGAGAATTACTTAAGTTAGCCCACATAGAATGCTTAGGGCAACTATTAGTACGTGATGCTTGGTGGATATCAGTGAAGACCATTACCACTCTTAGACCCCTGTCCCGGGCCCCATGCCTTAGAGGGCCCTGTATACCACAGTGTACGGAGTTCTGAAGGGCCAAGAAGACATGTCCAGACTCTTCCTTCTAGGCCATGCTCAGGTACCAGGACTCCAGAATTACCTGTTGAAACAGTCTCATACCTGCTTTCAGGACCCTTGGACACCTTTTCCCCAGGTCTGCCACCTGAGGGTGGACTCCACTGCCTTGGGAACCCCCAGAGGCCCCGAGTGACTGAAGGTGATGGTGTGGATGGAACCTGGACCTGTGGACTTTGGTGTCCATGCCCGGGTGTGATCAGCCCCCTGTGAACCACAGTACCTGCACACATACCTGGTTGTATGTGGCCCCTCATGGCTCTTGATGATGTTGGTGTGGCTCCTCATGGACCACGGTGTCCACCTCCGTGTGGCTGCCATCCCTCGCCACCATGACCCAACAGAACTCGGTGGAGTCTGAGAATTCTAAATGTGAATCTGAATCCAGCCTTCCAGACATGAAGCTGTAGAGTTGTCAAGGTCGGAGAAGAGCACATATTTTATGTAGCAATTTGTAGAATTGATTTATAACTTTTAAATACTTAGTCATATGGTATGTGGGCTTTTTAGAAAAAATTCTTGTCCCAGACCCTGAAAACATTAGGGGAGTTGGGGGAATGTGGTGATGATGAGGGAGATGGAGAGTGATTGCTGAGCTGATGCTCTGGGGACCAGCACCTGAAAGTGGTGGCAGGACTGTACTGATTTGCTTTCTCACTTCCTCCGTCTGCTTACCAGTCGATTAGAGAGAAGGCAGAGGTGTAAAGAAACTTAGGTGTAAAGAACAAAACAAATGGTGTGCGCAGGTGCAGCCACGGGTTCTGGAGTCAGGCTGACCCCTCCCACCTGGAGCATTCATCTGTTCACCCTGGTTAACGGCGAGCTCTCAGTGGAGGTCCCTGCTCCCCACTCTCCCTCTCCTGGGAACAGCGCTCAGCTCCTCCTGTTTTCTCCCCCCACCTCACTCCAGATTCAGCTGGCATCTTGTGTTTTTGCTATCTTCAGCATCCCTGGCAGTGGCCCTCGGGGACCCCTCCTGAGGAGCCTCTGGGACCTAACTGAGCACAGTTGTCTGTACGTCTGGCACTCTCACAGCCAAGATCAATCCACATATTCACACCAACATAAACAATTGTATTTCCGCACATATCGGGGTTTGTTCTTCCCTCACCTCCCTCCTCGGCCTCCCCTCTCCAAATGACCTTCAGCGTTTCCACTGGTTCTGGTGTCAACAAGACGTGCAGCACACCCAGTGCATCTGTTCCTCGACCCGTGTTCCTGCAGCGGCTGGGCACCCTACTAAGTGGATGAGGCACAGTCAGCCAGCAGCAGCAGTGAAAGAGAGTCACCAGGGTTTGGAGGTGGCACGGGAGTGATAGAAAGCACCCAGACACACATGCGTTCAAAGCCCAGCTCCACCACTTAATTCCTGCACATCTGTGGACCAGTTACTTACCTTCTCTCAGCTGTGGGTGCTACGTGTATAAAATGAGGATAATAAAGCTGTGCGAGGATATGAAGAGACAGCACCCGTAAAGCCCCTAACCCAGGACCTGGCACAGATAGATTCTCAATAAATGTGAAGCCAAGGCCTTACTTATCTTTGATTCCCAGCACCCCACCCAGTGCCTGACATAATACATGTTGGTTCCCATCTTTAAGCTGTGAGGAGCTGACTCTGCTGAGAGGGACGGGCTGAGTTCAAGGTACAAGTAACAGTAGATGCACTGGCTGAGCCCCAGGCAGAGCTGCCTCTGCTCATCCGTCTTCTCTCTCATCCTTAGCTTTCCTGACTTGGCTGGGAAACGTCACCCTTGACATTTGAGCTTGTGTTAGAGCTGAGCAGGAGTCCTGTGGGCCCAGGGGACCACACACGTGTCAAATGTATCGCGTTGGCAAGGCTTGGGGAGTCTCATGTGGCCACTTACAACCTTCGTCCTTTATTCTCTTGACCACTTATGTTAGGACTGCTGATACGCTTTAATCTCCTGCATGAATATTCATTCTTACCTCTCTAAGAGAGACGCGTAATAGACGGGGAAATGCAGAAAATTTAAAGGCTTATAAATGGCAAGGAGGAAGAAAATAGCCCTCTTAGGGAGGCAGCTGGAAGAAGGGTGAAAGGGGGGCTTGGCTTTGAATTTATACTCTCTTGGACAAATGTAGATCATTCGAATGGTTCAATTGATTCTCATCACTGGGCAATCTCCCACATGCAAAGTGGAGGCCTGACCTGGACCTCAGATGGGCTGTTTGTTCCTTTAAATATGACTGTGGGTAGATAGGGCTTGGTTGGTTGGTTTGTTGTTTGTTTTCCCCTTTGCATTGTCTCCTTTGGAATCGCTTATTTCAAAAGAAGATAAATACCAGGTACTCAGATGTTTTGCTGTTTGTAGCAGATGCTACCAAAGGAATTGAAGGCAACTGGGTGTGTTAAAATCATTTCAACCCATCAGGGCTGCTTGGAGTAATTTCCCTGGAAATCTGTGAAAAGGGTTTTCAGGCTGAACTGGAGACAGTTGTGAATGTGTCCTTTTGTTGGATAACAGAAAGTGAAAGCCAATGCTGGGAGGAGCTCGGGGAGCCGGATGAGTGCTGTTCTCAGAAGCTCTTAGAAGCTCTCGCTGCCTCCCAAGACCTCAGCTTTCCTGGAGTAGCAGTTTGGAGGCAGCTCTGTTGGGTCAGAACTTGCAAGCATGAGGTCCGTCACGTGGCTAGCAGGTGGGCAGAGTGACCATGGGCCAGCCAGTCCACCTCTGCCCCTCAGGCCCTGGGTCTGAAAACGAACGTGGCAGGACGTAAAGAGGTGCTCAGAGAGAGAGCAGCCAGGGTTGGGACACAATAGGCTGAGGCAGAGAAACACAGGCCTGGTTCTTGTTCCAACTCAGTTACCAACTAACTCAGCCTAAAGGAAGTCACTTAAGTATGTCAGCCTCCGTTTCCTTACCTATAAAATGGGGGATTGGATTAGATCGAAGGTGGCAAACTTTTCCTCTAAAGGGCCAGAAAAATAATCATTTTAGGCTTCACAAGCCATTTGGTCACTGTTACAACTACTCAACTTTGCCATTGCAGCAGGAAAACAGCCAAAGACAATATGTAAGTGAATGGGCATGGCTTCTCCAATGAAACTTTATTTGTAAAGACAGGCAGCAAGCCATAGTTGGCCAACCATGGATGAGATGACCAATAGGTTTTAGGGGTCTTTTCTAGCCGTTTTGGGTCTTCATTGCTTCTCACAGGCTTTCTCTGGTTGTGGTGAGCAAGGGCTACTCTTTACTGAGGTGTGTGGGCTTCTCAGTGTGGTGGCTTCTCTTGTTGCAGAGCACGGGCCCTAGAGAGCGCAGGCTTCAGTAATTGTGGTGCACGGGCTCAGTAGTTGTGACACACGGGCTTAGTTGCTCCGCGGCATGTGGGACTTTCCCAGGCCAGGGATCAAACCCATATCCCCTGCTTGGCAAGCAGATTCTTAATGTTACACTGCCCCACCAGGGAAGTCCCAATTCTTTTTGTTTTTAATTCACAATTTTTTTATTAACAGCTTTATCAAGATATAATTGATATGCAAAAAAAAACCTGTACATATTTAATACTTAATTTGGTGAGTTTGGACATATGCATGTACCCATGAAACCATCACCTCAATCAAGGTAATAAACATATCCAGTAAGGCTCTTCCTAACAATGAAGTTACACATTTTATCTTGTGAAGGCACAAAACCCATTAGAATGTAAAGTTGTTGGTTCTTTTATTTGCTATGTGATTAACTGAAGTTACACATTAGACGGCTATCTTGGTATATTCTTTTTAAAAATCTCACAGAATGTCAGACTCTTAGAGTTTGGAGGGTCTTAGGGACTACCACCTGCTCCATCCTGGAAGCCCCTCTACAAGTTCCTGACTCCTGGTTACCCGTAGCCTGCACTGAGCTCCTCATCTCAGGAGACAGCACGCTCCATCCCGGCGCCTCCCGCTGTCGGCAAGTTTAAGACTCTGCTTCCTCGTGACTTCCCTCATTGGTCCCACTTGTGCGTGCTTCTTGCTTCTACCTTCTGTTTCTGTCCTCGTCCCCCACAGATGAGTCGCACGTCCCCTGTCCAGGAGGGTTGCCTCAAGGGACCGCTTCGGAGCTGCCTCCTTGCTTCCAATCCAGACCTGGCCCCCTGTCCTTGGCCCCACCCCCAACCCCTCCCCAGCAGCCTCGTGTCAGGCTGGCTCCGCCCAGGCCCAGACTTCTGGAGGGAGCGCTGGCACTCCAGGAGGACTGCCTGTTAGCTTTCAGTCCCAGCTGCAAGCCCCACTTTACATCTCAGACTGCACTTGGTTCAGCCCCTGTGCCCCTCCCAGATATCCAGAAGCTCTGCTTGTGTCTAGCCTCTGGGCCCCAATTCTCCAGGAACATTTAGAATACATGATAACTCTTTAGGTATCTAAAGTCCACTCTTTTCCAGACCCATCAGACCCCTCGTGCTTTCAGCTTACCTGTATATCCACAATTCAGCCATTCCTGCCACGAATAAAACAGCTAACTGCCTTCTCAACAGAAATCTATGCTAATGAAAGCATATATCTGTAAAAAAAAAAGTGCCATTAAAGCTGGAATGAAACAGTGGCTCTAGAAACTACGCTTCTCAGATGGGAATAGATGGATATGTCTGTTATTAGCCCGTCAGAGAAGCAGCAGCTTGCACTCACAGGGATGCACTGGCAGGGATGCCAAGACGGCAACGGCTGATCATCTAAATGAACAAAGAAAAACTTGCTATTTGGGGGTCTGTGATTCTGCTGTTGTATTTATTGAGCACCAACAGCAAACTGCATGCTCCACACGATGCAGTATTAGGTAAGAATCCTCCCCAGGGACTTGTGTCTTTCCCTAAACTGGCGGCGGGAGGGAGCAGAAAGAGACCACGGAAAGGGAAAAGTCAAGATAAAAGTCAAGAGACGTGGTGACTCCTCCGCCAGGACAGGATGGCAGGGTGGTACCATTAAAACCGAAGGGTCCTGAGGACTTCCTAGGTGGCACAGTGGTTAAGAATCCACCTGCCAATGCAGGGGACACGGGTTCGATCCCTGCTCCAGGAAGAGCCCACATGCCGCGGAGCAACTAAGCCCGTGCGCCTGCACTTTAGAGCCCTCGAGCCACAACTGTTGAGCCCATGTGCTGCAACTACTGAAGCCCACGCACCTAGAGCCCGTGCTCTTCAGCAAGAGAAGCCACAGCAATGAGGAGCCCGCGCACCACAACAAAGAGTAGCCCCCACTCACTGCAACTAAAGAAAGCCCGCACATAGCAAAAAAGACCCAATACAGCCAATTAAATAAATAAATAAATAAATTTATAAAAAAAAAAAACAAAAAACGAAGGGTCCTGAGACCTTGGAGTCATCTGTTCTATTCCCACATTTTACAGATAGTCATTGAGGCCCAAGGGGTGGTTGGCATCACAGAACCAATACCTGAACCCAGCCAGTGTTCCCTTATAGGAATAGAGTGGGTGTTTCAACTGAGGAGGGTGAGTTTTCCAGAGGACAACTCTGATTGGAGTGAATAACCTGGAAGATGAAATACATAAAGCCTAGGATTATTGAAAGGAAACTCTTTTCTTCCTGAAGGGACCTAGGAAAAAGAGCTTTTTAACCACGGAGTAAGATTTGTGGATAGCACTTCGTTCTAAGTGTGTTGGGGTTTTTTTATGTTAAACTATGACCTTGCCAATCTGCTGATGGAAATTTACTCCCCAGATGGACCTTCTTTATAGAGAGAGTAGGCTCTCCTCTTTGCCTGGCTGAGTGCCTCTTGCTAACAGAGAAATGCAGTTCTGGACAGAGCCAAGCCTGGTGTATGTGGCAACAATGGTCCCCTCCCCGATGCAGAAAAATGGTAGTACAGGGTGGCCGCATCTCATGTGGGACCTGGGGAGCAGGGTCAGGGTCCCATCTCTGGTTCTGGTTGGAGAAGATGCAGAGCCCAGAAGCAAACAGGAGTCTACACACATTGGAACAGTTCCAGTTACCACCAGAGCAGATGCCACGAGGATGGCTCTGGCAGGCCCACTGGCGGCCACAGTATGTGTGGAGTCCACAGAATGAAACCAGGCCTCTGGCCGAGAAGCCTGGCTTAGATCTTCACAGACTGAGCCACCAGTGCTGGTTGGCTCCAGGAGGAAGGAGACACCAGGAGCCTGTGTGCTCACACACACAGTCACAAAATACATAGGAAGAGAAAACCGTGCAATGAGATAATAGCAGTGTTTTACATCTGTCTGAGGCCTTGCAGTTTTCAAAGCACTTTCACACCTATGACCCTGTTTTCTTCTTTAGAGAACAGGTATTATTATTCCCATTCTGTGCACAAGAAGTAGAGGCTCAGAGAGATCAAGGAACTTGACTGAGATAACAAGTGAGCAAAACTGGGTCCAGAACACAGCTGACTTCTGGACTTATTTCACAACTCTTCCTGCCAGCTTTGGTGACATCTCTGGAAGCCCTTTTGAGCCCTTGGCCCCTCCAAGTGCCCCCTCAGCACTCACCATGGGTCCTGGGCTCCCTCTCTTTGTCCGTCATCCTTCCCTAGATCATAAGCTGCATGAGAGCAGGGCCATGACTGTTCATTGCAGTATTGCCGGGTCCTAGGACTGTCTGGGACATAGAGGATGCACAGCAGATACCCAGAGTCCATTCAACACGGCTTCCAGGGCCCATAGGATCTGCATCACCCCTGGGTCCACAGCCCCTTTGACCTCACGTCTACCTACCTTCCCCAAGCTGATCTCAAATGTATGCAGTACTTCCCCACTCCAGGGCCTTTGCCCTTGCTGGCCCCTCTGCCCAGAACCTTCTGCCTCCACATATGCAAGCAGCTGTCTCCCTCACTTCATTCTTATGTTTGCTGAAAATGACAATGGGGACATCCTAGGTGGCGCAGTGGCTAAGAATCCACCTGCCAGTGCAGGAGACAGGGGTTCGATCCCTGCTCCAGGAAGATCCCACATACCTTGGAGCGACTAAGCCCATGCACCACAGCTGTTGAGCCCACGTGCCACAGCTACTGAAGCCCGCGTGCCTAGAGCCCGTGCTCTGCACCAAGAAAAGTCACCACAGGGAGGCCCTCCACAACTAGAGAAAGCCCATGTGCAGCAGTAAAGACCCAACGCAGCCAATAAATAAATAAATAAATAAATAAAATGACAATGGGGCGACATTCCCAGAGAGGCCTTCCCCACACCTCTGTCTTAAAAAGCAGCCCCATTCCTCATTACCTTTATCCTGTTTGCTTGTTTGTTTATTTGCTTATTCTGTATTTCTCCTACTGCATTAGCTCCCTGAGGGCAGGAGCTTTGTTTTGTTTGCTGCTGTGACCCCAGAGCTTAGAACAGTCCCTGGCACTTGGCAAACATTGGTCGAATGAATGCAGAAACTATGTCTTTTCATGTTAAGCTACCAAAACTGCTTTCTTGTTACATCTGGGGAGCACAGTGGTACCCCATGCCCCTCCTAATCTGTCATTTCTCATTCTCAGCTCTCCCCCCACCACCGCCAAAATTATTTGAGAATCTCCATCTCTATGTAGCAATTAGAGAAGGCTGAGGGGAACCTTTTGTACAAGATCAGCCTATCTGCCTGGGAGTCAGGAGCCCTGAGGTCGACGTGGGTCAGATACAGTCTAACTCTGCCAAGATATTGGCCAGCATAGCTATGGTTTCCGAGTTTGGGGGGGAAAAATACAGAGAACCTAAGCTACAGTGTTGTCTCTTTTAAAATAAGGAATTCACATCGTTACACTCTCCTGGGCAGGCTCCACCTCTTCCTCTTCTGTGTCCTCTGAGGTGACGAGCACAGGGCCGGGGAAGGGGAGTAAAGGCCACTGCCCCACCCCCACTCTGTTACAGTGTGGGATGGACCACGTTTTTTCAAGTCCTGCTGGAAATCTCCTGGCTGGAAACCTTCCCAGATGCCTAATTTTCTTGCTTGAAGTGCATTTCTTTTCTCCTTGAAAATGAGTACGGGAGAATTTGTCTCCATTATAAACCCCATCCTGGTGGCCAGGGTAGAGTTAGAGTGTTCAGTATTCACACCGAACTTCCTGAAGCTTGGTGTGTGTAGAGCACTATGCCAGGGGCTACGGCTCCTAGGGATGGGACACAGAGGACTAGGGGAAGGGACAGGTCCCCCAAAGGAGTTTCCGTGGACTCTGACTCAGGGGATGTATAAACTGACCCAGGACTCCTCTTTGTCAAGACTTAGGAAGAACTTTCCGGGGGGCTGAGATCAGGAAATTGGGGTGCAGAGCTACATCCCAGAAAAGTCACGTGCCCCATTCCTTATTAAACTTCTCTTCTCCCCTCAGTGACCAAAATTGCAGGGAGCTTGGGCCATTCCTACCAGGAGACCCAAGGGAAGGCAGAATTGGCCTTCTCTGTGGGGACAGTGACTCAGACCGCAGGAATGCATGCATTCTTTTAATCAGCCCATCACACATTGACATATGTAGCAGCCCTGTCTTGGGTGCTGGGTACAGAGAACTAACCTGGACATGGGCCCGCCTTCAAGATGCTTCCATCCTGGAGGAGACACACATAGATATATTGGCACGTGGCGGGAGAAGAGGTCAGAACACAGGGAACTTTGGCAACCTCGCTAAGGAGCCTGTCCTCCATTCTGTGGACGATAGGGAGCCGCTGAAGGGTCTTGAGAAGAGGAGTGGTTTGCTTAGGTTTTCATTTTCAAAAGGACTCTCAAAGGGGCTTCTTAGGAAGATGGTGGACTTGGGCTCATCACAGAGACCCCCAGCCTTCCTCATCTATGAGCACCACTTCCCCACCTCCCCCAGCCGAGCCGGGTGCACCTGCCGTGCACTCGTATTGTGCCTGGAGTCCTCCCTGCTGCAGCGCGCATCCTCAGGTAGCGCTGCCTCATCTCCTGGCGTGTCCCACTAGAATGGCGGACACTAACTTATGCACATCGTTGTATCCCAGTGTCCGGCATAGAGCCTGGGACACTGCTGGGGCTCACTAAACATATGCATATTTTCCTAAAGGAATGTCACATGCAATTATTGCAGTAGAGCAAGAGAGAGAAACTCAGGGTCTGGGTGAACTAGAGCCATGACAGCAGGAGGCTGGAAGGAAGGGAAGGACATGCAAGATGGTGGGCAGCCCCGTCGGGCGACCTGCAGAGCAGCGGGACGGTGCAGCCGCCCTCTGCCTCCTCTCCCTCTCCTGCTTTTCTCATGTGTAAAGTTGGGTTTTAACACCTCCTCCCAGGGATGTTGTGGAGGTGAAACAAGAGTGTAAAGCGGCAGCTGACCGCCCGTGTGCTCAGTGAATGCTGGACTGCCTGTTTCCCCAATGTGATCAGTGTGATCTGGACTCGTAGGAGCTGAGCCAAAGTGAGGCACAGGTTGAAGGAAGTAAAAGTTTACTTTTCTACCTGTTACTCCCCGCTTTGTGTCCAAGAGAGCACCCACTGTCCTGGGGAGACCACATCAACCCAACAGACCTCCCTGCCTCTCACGGGCCCCTGGATCCTCTGGCCTCAGCAGCCAATCTTTTCTTAAAGATGACAGATCTACACCAAAATCCATTACCAAAAATTCCAGCCACTCTGTGACTGAATGAATGAATGAATGAGCAAATGGCCTTTAGCGTGAGCTCCGCCATTTCCCATGACCCAGGACACCCTCCCTGAGCCTCAGTTTCCCGACCTCAAAATGGGCATTAGATTGTGCTCTGCACAGTGTGTCTCGAGAATGCAGTTAGATAGCACGTGTGTGAGCACCTCAAAAATTCTCATGTGCAATAGGAATGCCTTTTTATCATCATACATTGTATCCCCCGACAGCACCCAACAGAGTGAGTGAGCACAGAGGGAGTCTTCGGCTGAATATTCAGGGCGTAAACAGTGCCGTTTGATTCACTTACTGCCCTGCATCTTGTTATATAAAGAATTTGCCTGGCAACAAGTATCCACGGGGTGGTGGATCCCAGCATGGTAGGAGGTATTACCGGTTCTGATGGGCTGCCTCCTTTCGCCTGTGTTTGACCTTAATGCTTGTGCATTTGGATCCTGCCATGACTCCTGCTGGAGGTGGCATCTTCCCCCAACTTGCTCCCATCTGCATGCAGGCCCCACCTCCGTACCCCCACCCCCACCCCATTCAGCAGCCCCTCTGTACCAGGAAACACCAACTCATTTCTGTGCAGAAGTGTTCAAGGAAACATGAGTGTGAGTGCACGGAACGCCAGGTAGCACAACACAGCAGGGCCAGAGCCCCTCTGGCGGGGGGCGGGAAGGGGGCGCAGCTCGGCTCCAGTTCTCCAGGCCTGCCGGAGGAAGTAAGTAGGATTCCTGGGTTTCTGATGTCACATCAACAACCCACTACTTTGAGCATCATTTATTTTCTCAGATTCCTCTTTTAAAATGCAAGTATTCTTTAAAATGCGAAACTCCTAATGGTCATTCACACCCTGATGAAAATGAACTTTGTTATATATTTAATTGCTAATGTTTATAAAACTTTCCTAGTGTTCTCTCACCACACATTTAATTTAATCTTCATAACTGTGATGAAGTGATTAGCTCTGCTTCGCAGTTGAGGAAACCAAAGCTGGACATACAGCTACAAATAAGAGAGATGGAATTTCAACTCAGCTTTTTTCCCTTGTGAAGAGTCTCTTTTCACTAAACCACACTGTTTCCAAGGAAGACTGTAGGAGGCAGGACCCTGATGGGGAAGGGCTGTGAGTCCAGAGCCCACAGAAGGGGAATCTTGGCTGAGGACCATCATGGGAGTCAGCTTGCTCACCTGCTGTCCACCCACCCACACCCACCTCCCTACCTGGGCCAGGACAGGGCGTACAGAATCTGGGGGCCAGTGACCATCTTCAGGCTGAATAACCATCAGATGGGGCACAGCCAAGCCTGATTCACGACAGTAAGTTTCTGTAGTTTTATTTCTTTCTTTTTTAATTAATTAATTTATTTATTGGCCACTTTGGATCTTCATTGCTGTGCACAGGCTTTCTCTAGTTGCAGCAAGCGGGGGCTGCTCTTTGTTGTGGTGCACAGGCTTCTCATTGCCACGGCTTCTCTTGTTGCGGAGCACGGGCTCTAGGCGCACAGGCTTCAGTAGTTGCAGCACACAGGCTCAGTAGTTGTGGCACACGGGCTTAGGTGCTCCGCGGCATGTGGGGTCTTCCCAGACCAGGGAGCGAACCTGTGTCCCCTGCATTGGCAGGCGGATTCTTAACCACGGCGCCACCAGGGAAGTCCCGGTAGTTTTATTTTTTTAATTAGAAAACAGGCTTGTTTTTAATCTCTCATCTCTCTAATTTAGCCAATTAAACAATGTACTTTAAGTGGATTTCCCAAGAATACAGTCTAATCAGTTCATATCGCAGCTCTGTACCTATTAGTGACCTTGGCTGAATTATATAACCTCTCTGGGCCTCAGTATACACAATCTGTAAAATGGGGGTCACCACTTATATGCTTCGTAGGATTATTGCAAAGACGAAATGAGGTGACTGTATAGAGTACTTAGCATGGGGCCTGCATATAGGAAGTACTCCCAGAATTGTAGGTGGTCCAGGGCCTTGTTGTCGGATCCCCGTCCTTCTTGGTTTCAGTGCAGGAGCTCAGACAACACCTGCCTCTTGGGGTGTCACAGCACCCAGTATAGTCCAGCTGCTCCTTGGAAAGTGGGGTGTCTGCAGAAGGGGGTGGCCGGAGTGGAAATCTCCCTCGAGGCCTTTCCTCGGGTATCTTATCTGAGGCAGTGCGTGCGGGCTGAGGGCCCGGAGCTTTGGTCTAGCAGCATTTGGAGGATTCTACGGGAAAGTACCCTTTCAGGCCCCAGAGGCTTCTCTCCAAGGTAATTCAGACTGTTGACCCAAGAACCTGATTAGTGCTTTTTTATAAATTGGGTGAAGTGAACAGACATAGAGAACCGACTTGTGGTTGCCAAGGGGGTGAGAGGGTGGGGGAGAAATGGATTGGGAGTCTGGGATTAGCAAATGCAAACTATTATATATAGAATGGATAAACAACAGGGTCCTACTTCATAGCACAAGGACTTATATTCAATATCCTGTAATAAACCATAATGGAAAAGAAAGAAATAAAAAATAAATAAATTGGGTGAAGTGAGATGAAGATCAGAAGAGAAGAAATAGACTGGACTCCATAGAACCCTGCTTTGGGCTTGGATCTGTATTTTCCCTTGACCTTTCTCTCTGCTTTGTATCTGTCCAGGGACTGGGGTTGTGAGTATGATTATAATAGAAATGTGATAAATGAATAAGAAAGCTAATCCCTAGTAAATCCGTTCTGAAGAGGGAATGACTAAGCTGAAAGAGAATTGCAGACAGAGCCAGTCAGGAGATACACCCCGAGAATTTATACAGAAGCAGCAATGCCAGAGAGACCTGGCTGCTTCTGGAGAGGAGAGGGCAGAATCATAGCCAGGGAAGGCCACGGTGCTGAGTAATGTCTCCTGATGTTAATCAAGTCTTTGAGAACCTGGATCATGCAACTTACTGAACTCAATTTATATTCTCTTAGGCAAAATCACTGTGACCTGGATGGAAATTTAGCCAGAGAGCAGTAAAGAATGCCAAGCCACAGGTAAAGAACTAGCCTCTGGGAAGCCAGGAGCCCTACTTTCTGGCTGGTTATACTTTCAACATTACCGGAAATTAGATAACATTGAACATTTACTGCGTACTTATTAAGTGCTTTGACCTGTGATGACCTGAACTCATTGGATCCCCTCAAAAGCCCTGCGCCGAAGGCATCCCAGTCTAGTAACCACTTGACAGTTTTCTGTTATAAAAACATATTCTGGGACCTTGTTGGTTTGACTTTTCTCCCATTTCGGGTGGCCAAAAGGAAGTGGTAATTCCCAGTTTTTTGAACTAAAGTAAGAGACTTACTACATTTCCAGAACAGACTATAGGTACAGCACAGACACTGTACGTGAACCACAGTCCGTGTGTCTTTGCTAGATAACAGCTGTTCTAGCCTGTGTTACAAGTTGTTCTGAACTTGTCTAAGACTTCTAGTTTTCTCTCTACATTGGTGAGATCGTGATATCAGGCGTCTTGACTTGACAACCAAGCTCTAAAAGCAGAGCCCCATTTGTTGATGTGCAGAGAATAAACATGAAACCCAGTATAAACTTATCCTTCCTCTTCCTGCCTGTGAGACCTTGAGAAAGTACGTATTTTTAACAAACTCCATACATTTGGGGTCTCCTTGATGCAGAAAAGAGCAGATGCACTGAAAAGTGCCCTCCCTGGACAGATCTCAGTCACCTGAATCCCATGGTTGCTTCATCCAGGGGACATGTGAAAGAGAAGGGTCAGGTCCAGGCCAGCATTTGCGGGATGGTCAGGAGACCACATCTACAATGGTCCCATCCGTTGTATTCACACAGAGGCCTAACTCTTTCCGCCCTTCAACTTTGGTCATCGAAGACATTTTATAGCGGTCACTTGGTTTCTCGCAACTGTGACGTCCTCCTTCATTTTTTCTTAGCAGGGACCGTTCAGGTTTCTCAGTCATTCCTGTTGACATTTATAGGGCACAGGGCCTCCCAGAGATTGATGGTGCAGTGCCAGCCCATGCTCACCCGTGTAACTTCTTAATTCTCAGTGTTACACGCAGAGAAGCTGGAGGCTCAGAGCTGGTGCCTGCCCTCGGCCACGCCATCCCATTATATCTTCTGCCTCTCTCCTCACACATCCAAATGTGCTCAGCTTCCCGGAGCTCTTCCTGATGAGATAGCAGAGGCTGCGTCTTTCTTAGTGGAGGATCACAAACTCTGCTCAGCTTTGTGGCACCTGAAGTGCCCGATGCCCACTTAGCCAGCAGCCAGCGTGCGCGTGACAGGTGCTCATGGCATCAGTTGCCAGCAAGCTAGAAAGGAGCAGGGAAGTTAACTGTTAGCTGGGCTTTGGGTAGCAGCTCATGGGAGGAAAAGCCTGCGATGGCTCACCACTTGCCTTGGCCTCAGCCACAGGAAGAAAAGATAATGAATAACGTCCAAAGCAGCAGAAGTAAGAGCAGTTACAGTCTCTCACTGCGTGGCTCTTCAAAGGTTCGCAGCTGTGCAAAGGGAGGATGTGAAGTCAGGATTTCATGATACCGAGTGTCAGGGCCAATGATAAATCCTGCCCTTTTCCTTTTGAAGACAGCTCTTCGTCATCTATTGATCCTAGGACTCCAACCTCATTTCCGTGGCGACTAGGCTGGCTTCCAGAGGCAAAAGTCAGGGTGCGGTGAGATGCAGACAGGCCTGCCATGATGGTGGTCTAGGGCAGGAAGGCCAACTGGATGAAGAGAAGATGAGAGCATTGAAGCAGGCCTCTCTGACGACTTCAGGGCAGTCAGAAACATTCCTCTCCTTAGTCCCCATCTTGAATGATGAAACTGAGGCATGAAGCAGCCAGGTAACGCTCCCTAGGTCACATGGCCAGAACACTGTAGAACCAGGAATTAGATCTATGGTGGAATAAGTTTTCCTCCCTTCCAAAGAAAACACTGCTACTGACCAGCCATCAGGAAGTTGTGTGTTTAAAGTTGTTTCTCTTGGAGAAGAGAGGAGGGGACAGTGATGTGCATGGGAGGCTACTTGGGCTGGCCAGCAGGGTGAGCTTCCAGCCCACAGGTGGAAGCAGACCCCACTCACCTCCCCACCAGCCCACATGCTGACCAGCAACCACCCGTCCCCAGCAGTGGTTCCTGGGTAACTACAGGGACCCAAAGGGGAGCTGGAGGTCCAAACGTGTGTTCTTCCCACCAGTCAGAACAAGTCAGGACGAAAACTTGCTGAAAGCAGCAGAGAGGCTCCTGGGATGACTGGCAATTTGAGTTTCTTAGAGACAGACACTTTGTTGGGACCAGATGTCATTTTAACCTAAAAACCTATGGTTATGTTGCTTAGATGATCTTCTTTATTTACTCTAACCCGTAATCCAGAAGCCGCTCTAGATTGAATGTGGGCCGTTAAGCATTCCTGTGAGAACCACAGCTCAGTATTTTTAGGTGTTGCCATCGCCAGCTGGGGAATTACATTTCTGTCTGCAGCTTGCTGCACTTAGGTTCTGATTATCTCCGTGTGTATTCTAACCGTCACCAGTCCTCAGGAGACGGTACCGGCACGTACTCTTCTCTGCTGGTGGAGTGTCTGCACCCACAGTAGTTCCTGATTCCTCCCCTGCTCCAGCCCCGGAGACCTTCTCCAGCGGCGAGGGTCTTCTGTACCTCACTCACTCTGTCTATCCCTGGGGCAGTTCCCTACCCATATCCCCCAGCCCCCATCTTGGTGGGGGTGAAGAGAGGGATGACTGAGGGGGCCTGGGGTCCCCAGGGGCTCAAGAGTTCTGGAGCAGGGGCAGGGAGTGAGGATTCTCTGCCAGGGCAGTGCCTGACAGTCTGTGCCCGGAGGCTCCAGCTGCACCGCTCCCATTGAGAACGGTCCTGGTGGCCTCCTTCCTGTGCAGTCTCTAACCTCCCCTCCCCGGTGGCTCCTGACAGCCCATGCTGCGGAATCGGGAAGCTGTGACGTGTGCTCACGCCCCTAGATGTGCCTCAACCTCAGGCCAGCACCGGGGCAGCCTTCGTGTGGCTTCCGACCACTCTCTCCTTGAGCTCTCCTGCCTGCCCGCCCCGCTTCCTGGCCCACTGGGCACTTTGACCGCTGCCTCTGCCTGCCCCTCCGCCTTCTTTTTACCTGTGCAGATTCGTCCCCCCACCCCTAGTCTCACCTGTGATGCCTGTGCACTCCTCTGCCCCAGTGCTCCTGGGCCTGGCCTGCCGCCACAGTGGGGCTGGACAGAGGGAGGGGCCTGGGCACTGCCTTTTCCATACTCGAAGGAAGGGGAGGGCAGGGCAACTGCCACCACAGGGCCTGGCAAGCCCTGGGGCAATAGGAAAATGCAGCCACCTGAGGCCCGGCCTCCCAAGCCCCCACGTGTGCCAGCAGCCTTTCTCCTGCAGGGCCGCACGGGCAGGTGCAGATGGACAGAGCTGTCCCTGCCTAATGAAGAGGGGCAGGAGCACCTTAAGTGTCCAAGCAACCTGCCAGCTCAGCCAGCTCTGACTTGCCACCTGGGACAACTTGCTTCAGTTCCCTGAACTTGTGTCGTTATATATTAAGTGGGTCTAATAATATCCACTGTGCAGAAGCATGGTTCTGAGGGCTGAAGGAAGAAATTCGTATAAAGTGCTCTACACCCTCTGGCATGTTGTGGGTACATAAACCACAGTAGCTAGTACTCCTCTTGTATTGCTGTCACTACAACAGAAGCCCCGTCTTGTCCCTCCCCTGCACATCTCAGCTTCATTTGGCCCCAACCATCCTCTGCTCCTTGCAGGGCTCCCTCCAGAACACGTGACCATCTCGATTCATGGCAGCATCCACGCGGTGCCAGAAGGTTCACTGCAGAAGAATCAAGGCACATTCTGTCCCTGCGTCTATAGGACACTCCTGCACCGTCAGCCTTCTAAGTAAAGTACAGACTGTTTGAAGCAGAGGGAAATCTGCTCTGACAGAACAGGACAGCAGGAATCCGCAGACTCGTTGCAGTCCTGATGCAGCGTGGCCAAGGGCAGCCCTGGGTCCACCTTGATTAGAAAATGCCCACTGCAGCGTCCTGGCGGAGAGCAGATGTCAGCGTGGCGCACACACCTCCAGGGAGAGAGGCTTGGAGGCTGACTCCACAGGGAGCACAGGACACCTCCTCCCTCCACAGTGGGGTGGTGGCCTTCCACTTCCATCCCCCACTGCTGGCTGCAGCCTCCCGCTCCATCGGGACCGAGACTCTCATTCCCAGCATCTCTGTGTGCTCTTCGTTTGCCCCATTTTTCTCCTGGCTGTGGGTGTGGGCGCACCCCCAGCGCAGTCCCTCTCAGATGGCTTCTGCTCTGTGGCTGCAGTGCTTGCTGTTTGACACCAGCCCTGCGTCCCAACCTCCTGCTTCCCCTCCCTCTGCTGGACCTCTGGCTCTATAAGGCATGGACTCCAGAACACACACACACACACATTCACGCACACACTCATTCACACCCCTCGTGTGCCCCCCTTCCGTCTTCCCCCATCCCCACCGCTCCCCTGTGCACAGTCATTGATCCCAAGATATGCAGTCCCCTCCGAGCAGCGCTATTCTTATATCATCCAAGCCAGTCAGGAGACATCAGATCTTTCCTGGAAATCAATGCCTGCCTTACCTCCAGTGCCTAATCTACATCTGCTCATTTTCTCGCTTTCTTTAAAAAGGTAATAAAGAGCCCTTTCCATGTGACCCTCTTGCCTGCCATTGCCAGGGCCTCGAGAAGCCTTTGCTGATCAGGATTCTTTTATTCTGCAAAGAATTGCTCTGACACACGTTTCTCTCATGAGTTTGTCCTCTGTTCATGTGGCACAGGTTCGATCGCTTAGAGCCTTTCCATGTGGGAAAGGCCCCAAAAGGTGTTTGATGGTGAAGAGGGCAAACCCTCTGCTTTCAAAGGGGTTCTGTGAGCTCCGAGTCCCATAGGACCTAGCAGGGAGTGACATATCAGCCTCTTTCCTTCTGCTTTTGGTCCAGGGGAAAAGGAAATAAAAGGCAACAATTGCCTCCCTAAGAATACAGGAATATGTGTATAAATACAGATGATTGAACTTGGTGTACCTCAAAAAAAATTAATAAATAAAAAAAATTATTTTATTGAAGTACAGTTGATTTACAATGTTGTGCTAATTTCTGCTGTACAGCAAAATGATTCAGTTATACACATATACATTCTTTTTCATATTCTTTTCCATTATGGTTTATCACAGGATATTGAATATAGTTCCCGGTGCCGTACAGTAGGACCTTGTTGTTTATCTATTCTATATGTAATAGTTTGCTTCTGCTAACCCCAAACTCCCAATCCATCCTTCCCCCAACCCCCTACCCCTTGGCAATCACAGGTCTCTATAAGACCCCTTTCTTTCTTGGTAAGAGTAGTGGGAAGGGCAGGGACTTAGACTAGGCGCTTGAAAGTTAGAATTTATGATCAGCTGCGTATCTTTCCTGCTGTTTAGGACCACCCTTCACAACTAGACGTGAAACATGACTGGACCATGTCTTCCCACCACCCCTTTCTGCCCAATGTCTTTTCTGAGTCATTTCTGACAAACTGACATGCCCTCCTTTAAGGAACTGGATATATATATATTTAGAGAAACTTACAAAACCAGGAAACTAATAAGAGCTTACTTATGTTACGTAAAGATTTTTCTGTTCTAAAATGCTTCTCTGTGAGGCTCCTTTAAGGAGTAGCTGCCCTAATATATGTGTTTCTTTACATATCCTTAACTACTGCCCAAGTTCCAAGTAGATTTGAAAGAGTGTAGGATTGGGGCTCAGGGAGGCCCAGGTTTAATTCTAGCCTGGCTACTTCATGGCAAATTGGAAGGCCTCTGAGATTCAGTGTGCTCTTCTGTAAAATGGACATTGTTGGGAGGATTAAACAAGTTCCTTATTACTTCATTCATCAAACGTGTGGATTCAAATGACATTTCTGAGAGCCTCTTTTACTCTTACATGAAAAGAACGGGGCAGATGTCACCAAATTTGAGAGACTGTTTCGCGTGGTTGAACCTAAGATAAAAACTGTGCTGTGTACCCAAAATTCACCTTGGGGAGCCCATGCACAGGGCTCCCAAGGGTCAGAACTGGAGTTTTGGGTGGACAGATCTGGCTTGTAACTGAGGGGCATGGAAGAAAGGAGAAGCCAGGTCTGCATCCTAGATGATGAGAACAGGCTAAGGAAGCTTGAAGTGTAAGACCAATGGGCAGAGAATAGGCAGAGAACCAGAAGTGAATCCAAGGTGAAAGGTCGGCAGACAAGAAGAAGCCAAGCAGGACTACCTGGGGACGGGGGGTGGGGGTGTTGAGACCACTGACCACCTAGAGGGCTCCCTTTAAACAAGCCCCCAGAGAGGGTAGGGTCAGGAACACCAGGCTGCTTTGGAGTGCAGGCTACGCAGATGGCAGGCCACCTGGGCAGCAGGGCCATGCCCCCCCCCCCCCCCCCCGCCGCCATCCGAAAGACAGTTTCCCATGGCTTTTTATCTCCCTCCTCAGAGCCCGCGTCCTCTGGCACAGATAATTAGCACTGGTGGTAGCTCAATTAGCTAATTATTTCTCATTCATGTTTACCAAGTGTATTACAGACAGTTTGGACAGATCTTCCTGAGAGTCAAGTTCTGGAAAATTCTTCAGAAGAGTAGATGCTTGCTACATAATGCTCCCAATCCCCTCTATCTTTCGGAAAAAAATAAGAGCTCAGCTGTGTCAGCCACAGAGTTTCTGGGTTCTCTGGCCCTCCTGTCTCAGTGACGGCAGTGGGGTGTGTGGTAGGAAACATGTAGAATGTGGATGTAGGCTCAAGACCTGTCTCCATCGCTTACTAACTGTTGGACCTTGAGAAAAATCAGTTGGCCTTTGTGAGCTTTGGTTTCCTTGTCTGTAAAATGGAGGACATACTGTCTCTTTCATAGGCTTGTCGTGAGGATTAAAAGAGATCATTTATAAGAGGAGTATGGAGTGACATCAGAACGCTAAGCCAGTATTTGGCTGTGGTTGTGTTTCCATTCATTCGGTCCCCAAACATCGTGGAGCATCTCCGCAGCAGCAGGAGGTGGCGGGACCCACAGGGAACCATTCTTGAGCCCCCCCGTCCTTGCACCAAGCTGACCGGACGGCCCTGGGGCAGTGGTCGAGGCCAGCATCGCCCCTCCGGCCTCCTCTTCCTCCCTCGCTCGTAGCCCGACACTATGTTTGGGCAATGCAGAAGTCACTCCTACCTTTTCTGCCCACTCCACGTGCCAAGGCCTTTGCTCCTGCCTCCTCCCCGTCCGCTACCCAGTCCTTATCCAGATTCTGCTCAGGTGCCAGTGGGCCTGCATTTAAATCCTGCATTGCCCCGGGCTAGTTGCTTCACCTCCCCAAGCCTCAGTTCCTCTGTTTAAAATGAGGACGAGGCTAGTTGCAGCCTCACTGGGTGGTTGTGAGGATCGAGCAGCTCACGTGTGTGAAAGGCCGTGCGCAAGGCCCGCCCAGCGCAGGTGCTCCATCAGCGTTGGCTGTCGTGGTGACCACCACGGTCCTCTCCCCAGCAAAAGCGCTGCTGCCCCCCCACGATGACACGTCTCTGTCCCCAGATAGCCCATGTTGTACTGAAGAAATCTGCCTCTAAGTCCTCCCCAAATAATGTCGACATTCCCTGAGGGCAGGGACCCTGTCTTATGAGTCTTGACATCCTCTGCACCCAGGACAGAGCCAGGCACATGGTAAGGGTTCGAGAAATCATGGAACTGATTTAAATTGAGCTGTATCTCTGGCGTGGTTTTTCTTTTTTTTTTTTTTAATACCTTTTTTTATTGTACATGTAATTCATACATGAGTATAAGGCAGACAATTAAATCACCCACATTGCCACTCTCAGAGATAACATCACATTTCAGTATATGCTTTAGATGATTCCTGTCCTATCTAATGGCATTTGAGCTGGTCTTGGGGTCTGGAGTACAGACACTGTAGTTGGGTGGGACTTCAATGTAACCTCTTCCCACAATTTATCTAATCATGTTTGGGACCAGGATGCTGCTAAAAGGAATTTGGCAAACTTCCCTACTTCCACATCCATTTGATCGTGATTATTTTTTAAAATTGAAATCTAATTGACCTACAACACTGTGTTAGTTCCGGGTGTACAACATAATGATTCAATATTTCTATATGTTACAAAATGACCACCTCGATAAGTCTAGTTACCATCTGTCACCATGGGGTGGTTTTCCTTTATTATCAACTTTTGATTGGGACAACATTCCCTTTGGTGGGTCTAGTCGTAGCCATAGAAGGATGGACTTAACCTATGATCTTGGCTGGCTCTTACCCCATCAACGTCATCAGAGTGGCCTCCTCCTTCGGCTCATGGCACCCGCTTCTCCTGGTGACTTTGGCTTTTGCAGCCCAGTCTTCTTGTTGCATGAGGGTCAGTTTCAGTGGCTGGGGCGTTGGTCTGCCCGTCCATCCGGGGGCTGGGCTGGTGAATGAGCAAATGCTTCTTATGGTCCTGGCTTGGAAAACAAAGGGACCCCCACGGTTGTGTGCTCAGGAGCCCCGAACAGTAATGCATACGAGACAGGGCTTCCTGTTTCCCCATTTTCATACTAACATTTTTCAACCCACATGAGAGCCTAGGGTCAGCAAGTGGACACTGGGAAGAATTGTAGGCCTGGGCGGGACAGGAGGAGTATTGCTTAACTGACCTTGGTACGAACTTTTGTATTAAAAAGAGCTACTTCTGCAAGAAGCTATTACCAGCTTCCTGTCTGGCCTTCCATCACTGCCTCTGCTGTGCCCCTCTATCACTGCTGCCAGGAGGACGAAGAGCCCCGTGTGGCCCAGGAACGGTGTAAGCTGAGACTCACGGAGTCCACATAGTGTTTTTGGCCACAGGGCTCCAGACCACGAGGGAAAGCTGCTATTTAACCCTTACTGCAGTTATGTTCACAGAGCCCCTGACTCCCAGGAAGGGCTCCCTCTTGCTGAGGCCAGAGAATACATGTGAAGTCCCAACTCCCTCAGACACCTGAAGGGCAGGGCTTCCCCATACCACAGGCTCACGGCAACACGGGCCCGTCCATGGAGCTTCCTTCTACTTCCCGGTCCATTTCCCAGCTCCTGGGCCTCTGGATGCCCCAACTGCATCAGACCCCATCAGGACGCAGCATGTACTCCTTCTGGGAGCCTCAAAACAGACCATCCTTCAAGGCTGCTCCTGTGAAATCTTAAATTCAAACAGTCCCTCTCAGGCCTTCCACTGGACTCATCTTCCATCTCACAGAGCCACCTGCCTTCTTCCTGCCTCCTTACCTCTCAGGCGCATCATCACCATGACTCTTTTTCAGCACCCACCATTGTCTTGTCTCTTCTGCAGACATTCACTCTTCCACACGTTCATGAAATACCACTGTGTGGCAGACTGTGGCAGGCGCTGGGTCTATAACAGTGATCAGTTATAGACCCAGTCCGCGCGAAGAGACAGACGTTCAACCATAAACACACTCACACATATGTCATTGCAAACAGTGATACGCTCTATGAATTAGAAAAAGAACAGGGTTCAATAAGAGAGACCTAGTTTAGTTCAGCATTGGGGGAGGGCATGTACAGACCAGAGAAGGTCCCAAAGGAAGTAATACTGGAGAGCTAAGGATTATTCAGTTACCCATATAAACAGTTGGAAAAGTGCTTTTCCAATAGCATGTGCCAAGGCCCTGAGGCAGGGAAGAGCCTGGCATGTTTCAGGACTATAAGGGAAGCTGGTTTGGGATGGAGCACTGAGAGAACAGGGAGTGTAGTATGAGATGAAGCTGGGGAGAGAGTCAGAGGCCAGATGAGGCAGGGCTGTGTGGAGCAAGTTAGGGTTCCGGATTTTATTCTACCAGTGATAGGAAGCCTTTGAAGAGTCGTAAACTGGGGAGGCCACCAGCCCAGCAAAACCCAAACCCCAGATGAATCCAGCGTCTGCTTCCTCTACCACTACACCTAAGTCACACAGCGCTCTGGAAGTCAGGTGAGCTAGATTGATCAAGAACTCCTTCACAGAGGACCAGAGGGTAGAAATGGCTTGGCCGTAGCCAGAAGTTACTCAGTGAAGCTGGGAAGTTGTAATGGGCATAAAAACCTAACATTGCAGTTACTTTTCATGTAACCCACATCTTGGATCCATAGGGGGATGTTATGACCTCCATTTTACAGCTCAGACAGCTGAGACCTGAGAGAGTCATCATGTAACTCATGAGAGTCATGTGGCTGAGTGACAGCCGGGACTGTGGTCCTGGGGCTTCTGCCTCCCGGTGCTTTTTTTGCCCAACCCAGCAGGGTCTTCAGAAGAAAGAAGATTTCCTTGGAAAGAGAGGGAGCACAGTGTGGAACATGGTGGGGCCAAAGGGCCCTGCAGGTGTGATGCTGGTGCTCCTTCTGAATCCACAGCAGCCCCCACATGGCTTTGATGGGCTTCTGAATAAAGGAAGAGTCATAAAGCTCCTGATTTCAACTGAACATTTAAAAAGCGTGAGGTTCCAGAGGCCTCTGTTGAAAGCCAGCTCCCCTGCTGGCTCTCAGGCTGACGCCAGAATCATCAGAGCAGGGATGATCCCTGCAGGGGCAAAAGCCAGTCCCCTGAGTGTTTGATGGAGGTGACCAACAGCTTGAGCAGAATTCGCTCAAAGCATCCAAGCCTGGACTTCACGCTGGGGGAGGCTGACTCCTGAGCCACTGTCCCCGGGGTGCAGAAGGAAATAGCAGCAGATACAAGCACTCCCTGAATCAGCTGCATTTCAGTACACTGATAATGAACTATCTGAAAAAGAAATTAGGGAAACAATCCCATTTACGGTAGCATCAAGAGTAAAATACTAAGAACAAGCCCCCTCTGCCATCTCCAGTGCCCCCGGCACGTTCTCTGGTTGAGCAGTGCGCCTCACCTTCCTCCTCCCATCAAGGTCATCACACCCACCAGGAGCCAGGTCACGGCCAGCTCTGTATCCCCTCCCCCATATTGCCTTGGACACACAAAAGGACTTCAAAAGTTATGTGCTAAAGGAATTAATTAAACAACCAACAGGACTTCCTAGGTGGTGCAGTGGTTAAGAATCCGCCTGCCAATGCAGGGGACATGGGTTCGATCCCTGCCCCAGGAAGATACCACATGCCGCGGAGCAACTAAGCCCGTGCGCCACAACTACTGAGCCTGAGCTCTAGAGCCCGTGAGCCACAACTACTGAGCCCATGTGCCGCAACTACTGAAGCCCACGTGCCTAGAGCCTGTGCTCTGCAACAAGAGAGGCCACCGCAATGAGAAGCCTGCGCACCACAATGAAGAGTAGCCCCCGCTCACTGCAACTAGAGAAAGCCCGTGTGCAGCAACAAAGACTCAACACAGCCAATAAAATAAATGAATAAATAAAATAATAAATAAAAATTAAAAAAAAAAAAACAACCAACAGACGAAGCAGATGGGGGCAGGGGGTGTCAATAAATACAGTTGTCCCTCAGTATGCATGGGGGGTTGGTTCCAGGACCCCCAGAGTATTCCCAAATCCGGGAATGGCCAAGTCCTTATATAAAATAGCATAATATTTGCATAGAACCTACACACATCCTCCCATATACTTTAAATCACCTCTAGGTTACTTATAATCCCTAAGACAATATAAATGTTGTGGAAATAGTTGTAAATACAGTGTAAATGCTTCTTAAATAGTTGTCAGGGTGCATGGCAAACTCAAGGTTTGCTTTTTGGAACTTTCTGGAATTCTTTTTCCCAATATTTTCAGTCCTCCATTGGTTGAATCCATGGATGCAGAACCCTTGGATACCGAGGGCCAGCTGTAATGTAACTTTTTAATAATGAAAACACACTGCAGTCATTTGGGAGGCACCCAGTTTAGGGAAAGAGTGCAGTGTCTGTCTCTCTTGAGCTAAATCTCAGCTCTGCACTTACTAGCCAGGAGAACGTAGACAGGTTACCTAACTTCTCTCAATCTAAGTTGCTGTATTTCTAAAGTCAGGGCTTTGCCTCACAAGGACAGTTTTTTTTTTAAGAACTTTTATTGAGATATAATTGACATACGATAAACTGCATGTATTCAAAGTGTACAATTTGATATTTTTTTCTCATTAGTAATGTATATATGGCAATCCCAATCTCCCAATTTATCCCACCCCAACCTCTCCCTGCCACTTCCCCCCCTTTGGTGTCCATATGTTTGTTCTCTACATCTGTGTCTCTATTTCTGCCTTCCAAACCGGTTGATCTGTACCATTTTTCTAGATACCACATACATGTGTTAATAGATATTTGTTTTTCACTTTCTGACTTACTTCATTCTGTATGACAGCCTCTAGGTCCATCCATGTCTCTACAAATGTCCCAATTTCGTTCCTTTTTATGGCTGAGTAATATTCCATTGCATATGTGTACTACATCTTCTTTATCCATTCATTTGTTGTTGGACATTTAGGTTGCTTTCACAGGGACAGTTATGAAGATCAAATGAGTTGACAAAGGACCTAGCATGGTGCCTGAAGTGTAGCAGGAGCTCAAGAAAGGCTACTTTCCTTCTGTTTCTGGAGAGCTGAGTGCTTAAATATGGGCCATGGAGGCAACTGCTTGGGTGTGAATTCTAGCTCCACAGTCACAAGATCCCAGGCACCTCTTAATCTTTCTGTGTCTCAGTTTCCTCCTTTGCAAAATGGGATGGTGATAACTGAAGTCACCTGGTAGTATTGTTACAGATTCAACGAGAGCAAGCGTGTAAAGTACTTACCTCCACTGTATCCCACCTGGACATGCCACACTGGGGGAACACGTAGACACCCCTGGATGCTTTGGACTCTCTCTGCCCTCTAGTGTGATAATATCCATGTGAAGTCCTCTGTGCTCACTTAGGTGTGCATCTCACTCCCTGTACACAGGCGCCCCTTCTGTGTGCTCAGCAGGGACCTAATAGACCCGTTTTCACGGCCCTGTCACCAGGACACACACTGAGCCACCCCACCGGCATCCTCACATTGTCTGCCCCCAGCCTCGCTGCTGCCGGTAACTCCCCACATCTGCTTCCTTGCTCAGCGTGCAGGGAAATGTGGCCTGTGATGAACACGCAGTGGAAAGTTAATGAAAAACAGTAAACTCGAACTTTAAAAGTCTGTGCCGCTACATAACTCCGTCTCCATCCTCAGCCTGGTCCCTTCTGTGTCCCTGTGTCTGCCTCCCTCCTCAGCTTAGCTTCATGAACCTGACCCTCCCCCACCCTTCCCCCTCTCTCCTTGGCCATTATTTGGTGGGAAATGGGAGCTCCCTAAAGAAGCAGCAGAAGGACTTAGCAGCTGGGAGAAGGAGAATAGGCAGCATATCCACATTCTGCCAGTGCAGCTTCCATCTTCCCGGCCACACCTGGCCTGGTGCTGGTGAGAGGACTGGTCCCTGCAGCCAGCCAGCAGAACCCGGCAGTCTTGTCCCTATGCCACCATGTCTTCCCTGGGGACTCACCTCAGCTGAAATGTCATCTGTAGAGAGAACCCATGTTTGGGGGGTGCAGGGGGAATCAAGTTAGGGGACCCAGGTCAGTACCTTTGGTTCCGGGCAACAGGTGGGCACAGGTGCTAGAGAATTAGGTTCATACCAGCTTGGCCACCTACTTGCTTTGTGACTTTGCGAAGTGATTTAACCTGAGCCCCAATTCCCTTATGCAGGGGAAATAAAGTCGAAGGAGTAACAGTGCCTCCTTTGAGGTTGATGTATCAGGCGTTTACTAGAATGCTTGGCACACGGTAAACCCCCAGTAAATATTAGCGGCTCTTATGAGTAGTAGCAGTATTAATAATACCCGACTTCTGAGAGTCTCCCCTCTGTCTGCCTTAATCTTTTCAACCTTGTCACCATGGCTGTTTTGCTCAATCTGATTCACCTGGTCTCGTTCTTGCTCCAGTTAACAGATCTTTGACTTTATTTCCTGGTTTCCAGACTTTAGGCTCCTCTAGACGCTGAGGCAAAGGAGCCCCCTCCCCAGACCCTGCATTGACCCCCTGCCCCCCGCCCGCCCCGGTACCCAGATCCCTGAACCACAGCCCTGTGGGATGTTCCTCAGGGCCAGCCGATGGGGTGGGCAAGAGTGGAAGGAGGCCACCTTCTCTCTTCCTCAGGCCCCAGCCATGATCCTCAGGCAGCTCTGGTCAGAGGAGCTGGGTTTAAATAAGATGACAGCAGACATGTCCGGATCATGATCACTTCTCAGTGGGTCCCTGAGACCTCCGTAACCAGAGGCAGGGGGAGGGTAAGGATGCTCTCTGATGTCAGAGGATGGGTGGTGCCCCTGCACTCCTGCTTGGACACTTGTGCCCAGGAGTCCTGCCCTGGTTCATTCGTTCATGCATTCATGCATTCAGGTAGTAAATATCTAGTGACTTCCCATTCATCTTGGGGAAGATTTGGTAACCGTGTCATACCAATATCTCCTTGCCCTTGAAGAATCTTTACCCTCAATGGTTCCCAAATTGGATGGGAAGAAATCACAACAACTTCTGTCCAGGAGAACAGATAGGAAGACTTCTGAGTTCTGGCCCCAGCCCTCATCCACGTTAGGTCCACGTGTCGGAGTGGGGTGGCAGAGTGGCTGTCTCCTCCTCAGGGGGCCCCAGCCAGTCTTCCTCACATCGTCTTCAGCAGATGCATGTGCCACCATTGGACTCAGCCCCCGGAAGACGAGCTGTGTCTTTATAAATAACAGTTAAAGCTGCAGATGTTCTGGGCTAAAAGAGTCAATGAGACTGCAGAGCACGCAGAGCCAGACTCTGTCAGCTCACCAATACGGGGTGAATGGGAGGACCCCAACATGTCCTTCTCCAGGGATCACCAGAAGATTCCGTACTAGGAACCCCACTTGAATAACAAAGAAAGGAATCGGGGAACCGCACCTCCTCCCAGTCAGGGACAAGGAACAAGAGGAAAAATTCAAAAGAATTTTGAAAAAATTCAAAGAAAGAAAGAGGTTCACAGTGTCAAAGGCCTTTCGTTGTCACTGGAGCCCCCAGATTCTAGGCTCCAGTGAGAGCTGTAGGGGAGGCCTGGCGTGGGGCTGGGATCCAGGCAGTATGAAGGCAGGAGCAGGGCACAGGCTGGAAGCCTGACAGCCGGTGAGTCAAGGACACCCATCAGGACTGAAGAGCCACAGTGGCTCCCCAGCTGCAGGTAGTGCAGGAGACTCAGTCAGGACGATGCTGGACCCTGGAGTGGAGTGTGGGTGGGGACCCTGGCCCAGTGTAGACCCAGGGAAGCCACCCTGAGTCCCCATTGGGCTTGGATCCCAGGGAGAACCAGTTGTGGGGGGTCCTGTGTTCTGGGAAAGGTAGCCCATCCCTGAGGCGTACCCACTACATTTCTCTTCTGAATCCAGAACTTCTTCCTCTGTGGTCCTGAAAATTCCGCCGGCCATCAGCACAAGGACGGAGGTCTTTGGTCAAAAAACATAGGAGCTAGACATGGCCTGATTCATGAGGTGGTTTATTCCACCCTCTCGGTTTTATAGATGAAAAAAATGTAGATGAAAGGGTGTTGGAGACCCCAAAAGTCATCCCAGAAGAGCATGAGAAAGTGGTCTCTGGCCAGGCTGGTATCTCCCAAAGCAAGTATTTTTAGATCGGAAACCCTTCTCCCATGAAATCATAAGCAAAATTTGAGGGAGGTGGTGTCCTAGGTCTCTGTGTTATCCACAAAGTCTGACTCAATGTTGGGAAGGAAGTAGGTGCTCAAAATTCCTTGTGAGATGAACACATGAATGCGTCTTTCTTGGTGAGTGTCGTAAATAGATCATGTTCTCTCTCTCTCCTTCAGTGTCCCCATCATGTAAATGAAGTGCAGCCATCTACCCTCCTGTTACCTTGTCAGGATGGAGGGGAAATATTCAGGTGCCCATGTCACCTGCGTATAAGGAGGAAATACCTCTTACCCTTGAGGATGCTTGGGCTCCAGCCAGTCAGCGTTCTCCCTAAATGAGCAGTATCCGTAATCACAGTTCTCATTTGTGAAGTATACCAGGCACTATGCAGATTGCTTTGCATAGCTTTCTTATTTATTTCTAAAAGCAACCTATAAGGTAGGTTTTATTATTATTCCCATTCTTGCTGGAAATTGAAGACCCAAGAGGCCTGGCTGTTTGCCCAAGGCCGCGTGGCCCAGCGGGCAGTGCTGTCCAGAGCTGCACACAGGTCTGTGTGAGTCCCGCCCGCTGTCTCCCCACGTCACCTCCAGGTGCCCCTCGGCCTGCCCAGCTCAAGTCAGCCTGTGCTATGTTGCCACGCCCCTTCCTCGTATTTCCCCCCAAATGTTTCATGGTCATGATATGCAATCCTGTGAAGCAACTCATCATTTTTGATTACAGAATTAATACAAATTAATTATTTTATAGGAGAATATATACAAAATAAAAAGAAAAGGAAAACACCCCTAATCGTATAATCATACATTCAACACTTTGGTGTCTCCATCCAATAATGTCGTTTTTAAATTTTCACTACGGTTCTACCTGTAGTAGCAGAATTTCAAAATAAGAAGAAAAAACACATGTCCACTTTCCCTCTTCTCTTGTCCACTGCTTGTCCGCTTTGAGGGATGAACACAGAGAATTCGGTTGACTGCCATGGCCAGATCGTGACCGCTCGCCACCTGGCCCCTCTGGCCTCTCCCAGCACCTGGGTGGTCAGACCCACGGGCAATGCTGACTGTCAGAAGGACATTCAACTCAGGCTCCAAGCCGGGAACCCCAATGTGCCTCCATCCAGTCCCTCTGCATTCCTTTGGCCGTCACATCAAGCCTTTCCCCTAGACTCTCCAAGAGCCTTCCCCATCCCTTCCCCTCTGTCACCCACTGGAACTAACCTCATTAGCGGCCCCGTCTGCTCTGCCGGAAACACTTGGCCTGCTCATTGCAGCAGCTTGAAGGAAGCTTCTGCTCCGGGCTCATCCCTGGAGGCACCGCAAGGCCTGTCCTCAACGTGCCTGCAGTCTGGTGGGGAGATGCGCGTGGGGACACACAGATGCAGCACGCTGAAATTCACACACTGTCGGGCAGCCCCTCCTGGGAGGCGACTTGGAGCTGCAAATTGAGGACGTAAAGGAGCCAAGCATTGAAAGCGCTGGGGGAGGAGGGTTCTGGGCAAAAGGAACAGCCAGGCCCAGAGGGGGGCAGATACTGCTCTTGCTCCAGAATGAAGAAGGTCAGTGTTGGTGGAGTATAAGGGGCCCAGGGAAGGCGGTGGAGAGGAGGCTGGAGACCT
Source organism: Hippopotamus amphibius kiboko (assembly GCF_030028045.1). Classification (NCBI taxonomy): domain Eukaryota; kingdom Metazoa; phylum Chordata; class Mammalia; order Artiodactyla; family Hippopotamidae; genus Hippopotamus; species Hippopotamus amphibius. The sequence goes on along the minus strand of NC_080188.1, from coordinate 137,438,500 downwards.
GGCAGGGGCCTGATAATGGAGCGCGGATGTTAAGTGCAAGAGAAGCCCTTGCAGGAGTTTTCAGGGAGGTGAGGCATGATCTGACCTACGTTTCTTAAAAACCGCCTTCGTGGCTTGTGGAGGCAGAGCAGGCTTAGACATGGGGGCCCAGCAAGGAGGTCATTGCCGCATCCAAGAGAGCGGAGAAACGATGAGGCGCAAGTGGTGGCCATGCACATTAGAGAGAAAAGACACATTCTGGCATCCGACCCATTAGGAGGTCTGACCTGTCCTCTCAGGCTGGCTGTGAGCTCCTTGAGGCTGGGCACAGACCCCCGCCTGCCTAGCACAGTGCCCGTGCCTGGCCAGCTCTGTAAGGGAAGCAGCCTGGGTCCACACTCACGCCCCGCAGGTGTATGTGAGGATGCTCCATGGGTAAGGCCACCCTGGCCTGCAGCTCTGTCTGTGGGGAAAGGCACTTTGCTCCAAGCTCAGAATGGGAGTCAGAGGCAAAGCATCCTCAGACATGACCCAGAACACTGGCCACCGATCCAAGACCTCAGGGCTGTCAGACAGCACAAGCCAGCAGAGACCTCTGAGAACCCAGCCAGGACCGGGACTTCGAGACAGGAGCTGATCTCCAAGTGGTGAAGGATAAATACATACTGAGAAGGTGTCTCCAGTGGTAGAGAAACCCAGTCTAAACAGAACAGGAGGGTGGCTGACAAAAGAAGCCTTTCGCTTAAACATGGAGCCTCGCCCAGCACTGATGGCCCTTTAAAAACACTGGAAATCGTCTTTTCTGCTGTGAGGGGGATATATGCCTCCCTGTGTGCCAGAAGGAAAAGGATGTGGTCAGGAAGGAAGGGGGCGGAGGGGGAGGTGGGAGGGTGGTATTTACAGGCTTCTCAGAGTCTGACATAAACAGTGCAGAATGAGGAAAAACCTAATTTTAAAACTTACTCTGTAATCATGGTGCAGACCATCTGAGAATCGGGACGTGTGCCAGCTCTTGGGCTGGGATTGGTGCCTGAGTGGGCTGGGAGGCTGCCCAGGGGACATGGGCTCTGTGACTCCCCCGTGGGTGACACAGGGCATCGGCTTCCCTGCCCCCGACCTGAGCCCTCTCCCAGCCCTGAGCCCTGTCCCCACCTGCTCCTTCCAAAGGGGCGTGTCTCCATCCTCTCCCACTCGACCTCGCTGCCTGCTGTGGACTGCTGTATCCTGAGCCTCTTGTGCAGGGGTTTGCAGGGAGGAAAGATGCTGGGCGCTGCCTCTGCCAACCCAGAAGTAACGCTGAGCGGGAGCATTCCTGGGACATGGGCTCAAGGCTCATCTTAGCACTGGATGGAGAAGAAACGCTGAATTTTCAGAAAACATGTTCTGTTTAAACTTTCCACATTCCTGACCAGTAATTCTATAGGTTCAAGCCATGACATAAAGGGAGAAGAAAGGGGCCTCTTTTCCAGCCTCTAAGTGCAGTAAAGTTTACAGAGCGGTGAGTCTTCCTTTAAGAGCAGGCTCACCAAAGTGGTTAGACCACAGACTCTCAGAACAGGGCCTGTGATGTGACCAGGACTGATACCCAGCTGCAGAACTGGTCCTCTGCCATGCCTACATTAACCTTTTAGTTGCTGGATTTGGGACAGAACCAGGGCCAAGGGGGAACCTGGGTAGCCAGGGAGGTTGCCCTTGGGGAGAGGGGAGTCTGTTTAGCAGTAGTTCCAAAAATGTCTTACTATTTTAACAACGGGTATGGTGATAGCAGTGTGTGCCCGCTAATATTACCCATTATTATCTTTTATTTTTTAGAACCTTTTGGAGCACTAACTTAATATCAGTTCCCACCATAGGGAACACGTGTGATTTAGAATAAGATCTCGTGTTTGCAGCTCACTTCTGTCCAGCACTAACTGTATGACTTGAGCAGGTTCCTTATTGTGGAATGGAGAGTGGAATGATGCCCACCTCATGCGATCAATGTAAGAAGTAGGTGCGACGCTGTTTCCGAGAGTAAATGTTAATACTAAACAGATGTGAATAAAAACGCACACACCCAAAGAAAAGTCAGGATTGGAACTGTCCATGGTTCCAGAGCTGTGGATACAGACCTCCCACCTCATACCCATCCCTAACATTTGTAGGGTCCAGGGGAAGAATGAAGGCCCACATTCCATATTTTTAAATATTAATTTTAATTTTAAGTTGAACAAACAAAATGCTAAATGTATATTTCAGACTAACAGAATGCTAAATTCTATCCTCTGACCTTGACAGATGTATCTTTATGACAACATGAAAAGCCAGGTTCAGGTTTAGAATTCTTGGACTCTGAAAGTTCTGTGCCAGATGTAGCAGCCTAGGAATACCCAGCCTTCAGCCTGGCTCCATTTCTCTTCCTTCCCCTTGCTCTTTACCATATCGAGATATGGGCCTTCACGCACATGCATGTGGACAGTTAACATATGTATGTCCAAACTCCATGCATACCCCCAACAAGCAGTCTTGGGCCCAGGGGTGCACACACAGGTGGAGTGGACTGCCCCTAGGAAAACAGACCAGGAGAAAGGCCTGTGTGGACCCTGAAGGCAAATTTGGGGCCATCTGAGCTGGATCCCAGATACCCGGAGGGTGGTCTAGGAGGAGCAGAGGTTCTAGGTGGGCATGCTCTCTTAGCCCCACACACTCCTTACCCAGTGTGTAAGGGCATGGCCAGAAGATACTAGAGTGGGCCCCTTCAAAGTGTAGGGCCGGGCAGGGGCTCCTCCTATCTAGGCTTAGGGGTAATCCCATCCCAGATCTCAGAGCCTCCCCTGGGAGCTCTACAGACTTGAAACCATCAGACCTCTCCATGTGTGGTTCCCCCGACTCCCATTCCAGTCTCCATCAGGGGACATTAGTCTCAGCAGTGTCCCTGCACACCTGCCCACTCCCTGCCTTCAAGAATGCAGCTGCTACCCCCGCTCCCATCCCCTTGATGACCACAGGGCTATGGTGAGAGCAAAGCAAGGCTCCCTCAGAGAGGTTGCTCTGGCCCTCATGGACACTGGGAGAACTGGCTGGGCCTGGGTGGAGGCCTGGACCTCAACCCAGGGACCACTCATTTGAATGAAATCTTCACATGAGCTTGTTTGCTTGAGATTTGCCTCTTTCTTCTAAAAATGGGATGCAGAAAGCGTGTGGGTTGCAGTAATCGATGTTTTCATTATTAGCTCCATCGGCAAGTCCATTAGCTGTGAGCTTTGGGTCAATGGCTGATTGTCTGAAATGAAAACACTGTGTTTATCACAGTGAGGAGAAGGGTTGTTGGAGAAGGAGGGGAATGAGATGATAAGAACTAATATTGACCTGGTGCGTTACAGTTTACAAAGCAGTTGCTCACACATCATCACTTCATTTGATCCTTGTAATAGCCCTGAGATTAAAGAGGTGGTGTTATTTTTCTTCCCATTGTACACATGAGCAGCCTGAGGCTGATTTGCTGAGGTCACCCAGCTGTCACTTTGGGACTGACATCCAAGACTCCTGAGAGCAGTCTTGGTGCTTCCTCCATTCACCACACCAAAGACTTCAAGGAAGGAAAGATGAGATTTCGAACTCAAAGGAGCTCTTCCCACAAGTGGGATGCAGTAGAAAAGGCAGCGTTTGGGGTCAGGGAGGTTTGGCTTTAAATCCTGGCACCACCCCTTCCCATCGACATGACTTTGCATAGTTTATTTTTCCTCATTTATGAACAGCGTGTAATAATCCTTGCCTCATATGGTTACTGTTAAGTGCTTTCACGTGGGAGCCTTCAGTGGCTGTTCATTTCCTTTTTTCTCTAACTCTACCCCATCTCTGTTTCTTGTTGACACCTAAACTTCAGTGTCACTTACTTTGAGCCAAGCTGTGTTAAGTTATTATCTCATTTAAGTCTTACACCAAGTACATCAATTAAAGCCTGTTATTATGCCTACTTGATAGCTGGGGAAACTGATATAGAAAGGGCAAGTAACTTGTCTAGTAAGTGGTAGCTAGTAAGTGATAGCACTGGATTTACAAGCCTGGGCGATCTGGCTGCAGAAATCCTGCCTTCAGCTTCTTTGCTCGATCAGTTCTCTACTGCCTCTCTCTTCTCCCCTTCAGTGCCCAACTTCTTGAAGGAAACCCTGAACTCTCCATTTTTTTTCCTGTGTTTGCTCATTCCGTCCATAACCCCTTACAGAATGGTCTCCACCTGCATATCTTTACTGCTGTCTTCATAGTAATTCTAATGGCTTTTCCTTAACCCCACTCTCCTCCATTTGTATGGCTTTGACACTGATGACTCCCTGAAATTCTCTTGACTTTGGAAATGAATTCTCCCCCTTCACTGGCTCTTCTGCTTTTCAGATTCCTCTTTGTCTTCTGGCCACCCAAACAAGCCGCCTAAGATCTCTCTTTCATCCCCAGAGACCTCACCTATCATCAACACATCTACTGATTCTCTCCATGCAGATAGTTGCCAAGTTTACATCTCTAGCTCTGTTTTTCTCCTAAGTTCTAGACCCCACTTTGCAACTCCATAAAAGCAGCAGCATCCCAACTGAAATTCATAGTCTCCTCCCATCGTTCACTTCAGATCAATTCAATGCTTATTTATTCAACAAATAATTTTGAACTCCTTCTGTGTGCCAGGCATTGTTGTAAGTACTAGAGATATGACAGTGAATAAAACATGGGAAATCCCTGCCTTCTTTGGGGTTACGTTTGGGGAGTGGGATAAGGAGAGATAGACCATTAGCTATGTAAGTTATGTAGTATATTAGACAGTGCTACAGAGAAAAATGAAGCTGAGATGGGGGATGGGGAGGGCTGGGGCAGGAAGTCACAATTTTAAGTATGGCTGTCAGGAAAGATTGCACTGAGAATATGATATTTGAGCCAGGAATGATGGAGGCAAGGGAGAAAGCCTTTCAGATAATCATATTAATACAATCTGGGACCTGTAAAGTTCTGGATATATCCATGGGAGCACAGAAGAGAAGGCTTCCTGGAGGACATGATGCATGCAGTGATTCTCAAATGTCAAGTAGTGAGACACAGTGAGACTTCAGGGGAGGAAAGAGCAGTGCAGGCAGCGGGCACAGCAGGAGCAAAGGAGCAGAGGTGAGAAACAGCACGGCATGTGGGCACAGGGAGGCCAGACGGCAGAGGACATACGTCCTATTAAGGAACTTGAATTTTATCCTGTAGGTGATGCCAGTGATGTCCATGTAAAGGAGGCTTTGAAGGGTTTTAGGTAGAGAAAAGACATAACCAGATCTGCATATGTGAACACCAGTGCAGGCTAAAAGATGAATTTGAGAGGGATCAGGATTGCATGCAGAGAGACCAGCTGTGGACCATTATAGTAGGCCAGGTAAGAGATGCTGAGGGCTTGGATTAAATGAGGGCCGTGAGAGTTGGATGGAGAGAGGGATATAAATTCAAGCATCACTTATGGGGCAGAATTCACAAGATGCAGTAACAATAGCTTTGGCAGTCTAGGAGAGGGCGGAGGAAGAGCCAAAGATGACCCTCACTTCTGTCCTGGAAGAGAGGGTAAGCAGTGGGCCAATGCCTGCAGCAGAGATGGGGGAAAGGGCCAAGATTACAATGGATGTGGTGATTTTGGTTTGGGTCATGTGGAATTTGAAGTGATTTTGGCATCCCATTCAAAGTAGTTATGATGATCATAGAGTAATTCCAATGGTGCTGTCATTCTTGGAACTTCTTATCAGGGATCTCTTTGAAAACTATTATGAAAGCCATTTTATCAGCTATGTAAAGCAGTCATGCATTTATATGCATAACTCTTTTTGCAAAAATAAAAAAGCCACTACCCTGGAATGCACATTAATAGCTATTTTTTATAAAAGAAATAAAAATGATATGATACTTTTCAAAAAGAAACCTACTCCCTAGTCATTAGGCTTAAGTTGTAACGAATTTTGGCTGCTTCCAAAATCAAACCCTCCCTTAATCATGTAGTCCTGGTGTCCCTGGGGCTATGGAAGAGAACATGCTTCAGACCTGAGGGACTTCCAACAGAGCAGTGGCCAAAGTCACAGCAATGGCTGGAACGAATGCGTAGCCTCCCAAAGTCACCACGCCCATTGGCGACACTCGCCAGGTGCCTTTGTTTTGATGTGATGATTAAGAAGCCTATTTTATTTCTCTATTCCAGAGAATCCTCCAAGACAAGGGCATCTTCCTTCTCTTTCAAGACAGGCACAAGAGTGCAACTTTGTTATATTATCTCTGTTTTCAGGAAATCTGGGACCAAACTAAGCTTTGTGACTTTCCCACAAAACTGACCTCTAGACCCTGGGCCCAAACCTCTGCTCACATAGCTCTGGACAGGAAAATAGAGGCAAAAAATATGAACTGTAAATACTCTATAGAAAAAGTAATTGAATTGAACGGCAAGATAGCCAGTCTTGAAAAGGACAGTGCTGTAACAAACCAAATTCCCAGGTGACATGCCACAGCTCTGCTCCAGTGTTTGGGACAGCAGAACAAGTACAGTTTTACACTATTAGGAATACTTGTCCTCCAATCCCACAGAGGAAACCAAAGGCCAGCAGAGCTTGGTCACTGTAACCAAAATGAAGAACTGGGTTGAAGCAACACAGAAAATGAATGCCTGGTGACTGAATAATTGTCGCAACCCTTTGACTCGGGGCACAAAGCTGCCTCCAGGGTGGCGATTTCATCAACTCAGCAGGCAGATTGGCTCTCACTTGACCTGACCCTTGTATGATTATATCCCACTCAACAACACTTACTCCCTTTTGTACAGTATGAAGTGGCTGTAGAATTATCTGGGAGCTACTCCTTGGCCCAGCTACAACTAGCATGGGTAACAAAATGTTAACAAAAGTCTCCAACTTTCTGCCTCAAGTCAATTCCTCTTACTTAGTTTCTGCCAACCATTATATACTGCAGTTATTCCCAGCAGTTATCAAGGGCATGGAGGCAAGAGAAAAGGTTCTTGCAGCTGTGGGCTCACCTCCTCTCCAGGCAATCCAGCCTTCCCTTCTCTTCAGGCTGGGACTGACTAGTATAGGGAGTGCTGTGGGGGGCAGCAGGAGGCAGCAGTTAGTATCTCTGTGTGAAGGATTCTGAGAGGGTTCAGTTTTAACCTGGCAATGCAACTCCCTTTTAGGTCACTGGTATAAAGTGCTGCAGGATCTTCTGTCACTTCATAAGAGAAGAATTTTATATCAAACAAGACTACTACCTCTTAGCTAATGAGTGAAGCAGTCTCATTTCTTTCCTTAATTATTAAATTGTTATGCAGCATTACTAAGACTCATTTGTGGTCCCAGAAAAAGATATATGGAGGAAGCATAGCCAGGCTCTGCTGACTAAACGTCTGCCCCTACTAGGACCCAGTCCAGCTGTCCATGGCTGCTCTGGGAGCTGCTAGCCCATCGGATAGCCTGAATCCCCTCCACCCTGGCTTCCTCCAGCATCATGTAAGGACACTTCAGAAGGCAGTGTAGCATAGTGGTCAAAAGCATAGACTTTGGAGTCAGACAACTTCCAGCTCCACATCTTACAATCCATAGAACACTTGGCATGTACCTTAACATCTGTAAGCCTCCATCCTCTCATATGTAAATGGAAATAAAAAAATGTATTTATCTTGTGGGATGTTTTGAGCATTAGCTGAGATAACATAATTAAACTACTCAGCACAGTAGTTGGAATAGAGCTAGTGCTCAATAAATATCAGCTATGTTGATGATGATGACAGTGGTGATGGTGAGTTGTCCATAACTTTGGGGGAGACACATGGGCTGGGAGTAGGGCACGTATCCTCCTCCCTCCTTCTGTTCACGGTTGGGAGCAGCCAGGAGGAGTAACAAAGTGCCCAGAATGGCAAGGTTGCTAAACTAAGCAATTAGACTTCCAGGCTGGACTTGAAGTTGATGGGAGAACAGCACAGTAGAGACTATGTATGCCAGCCTACAGCACAAATTGCACATTGAGGTGGTTTCCCAAGAGTGACCATTATCGCCTTTGTTATCAGTTTCTATATCTATGTTTTCTAAATGCTGAATTGGCCAATGACTGGAATTTAAACAACTTTCTTTGTTGAGTAGAAATTCTACTACTGTGATTTCCTAGGAAATCAGTATACCCTTTAACTTTACCACCTGTGCCCTCCTTTCCACCTGATACTTCCATCCAAGTATGTCAGATTTCAACCACCACCTGTTTTTAACAAACAAACCTCACACACACTCATACTGCCTGAAAAAGTGGGTTTTGCGATTGAATGCCTCTAGACAGTTCATTACAATTGCACCATTCCAGCTAGTTGATGCCTCTTTGTGGGTCTCATAAATGCTTCTTTGAGCTTTTTTCTTCCAGTTGGACCAGCTATGGCTTAATTTAACTTGTTTTGGTGTTGCTTTTTTATTTTTGTTTTGTTTTCATTTGTTCTCATTTAATCCCGACACGGCAGAGCACAGAAATTTTTGACCTGAATTCCCCTCTGAACTTCCCATTTTGCCCAAGTTGACTGTGATAGTAAGTGGTGGGCACCTCTCCAGCTTTTGAAAAATTCATTCAGCCTCTTCTTTTCTTGTGCATCTCTTCTGCTTTGCCAGGTCAAGCTGGGAGCTACCTGACTTGAGGGAAGGGAGAGTAAAAGCCATCAGTGACTCAGATGGGGTGAGCTACCCTTGGTACGGGAACACCACAGAAACTGTGACCCTGGTTGGCCCCACCAACAAGATCTCCAGGTTCTCCGTCAGCATGAATGACAATTTCTACCCCAGTGTGACGTGGGCAGTGCCAGTGAGTGACAGCAATGTGCCACTGCTCACGAGGATCAAGAGGGACCAAAGTTTCACTACGTGGCTAGTGGCCATGAACACCACCACAAAAGAGAAGATCATTCTGCAGACCATCAAGTGGAGGATGAGGGTGGACATTGAGGTGGACCCTCTTCAGCTCTTGGGGCAAAGGGCCCGGCTGGTGGGCAGGACTCAGCAGGAGCAGCCCCGGATCCTGAGCCGGATGGAACCCATCCCCCCCAACGCACTAGTGAAACCCAATGCCAACGATGCCCAGGTCCTCATGTGGAGGCCCAAGCGGGGGCCGCCTCTGGTTGTGATCCCTCCTAAGTAGAAGCAGACTGGCCTGACTGTGTGTAGAGCACACACCATTGAGACACGCAGTGAGGTTGCCAGAGGTGGCAGGAGCCAAACTGAGTTTCTGAGCCAAAGCAGACCTCGTGGTTTGCCAGCCTTTGCAGCCACTTGTGAAGAGTAGAGCTGCTCCTTGGGTGGTAGAACCATAATCTTTAGGAAAAATCCCTTCCCTTTAGGAATAAAGAAATCACTGATTTGACAGACTTGCTGTGATTACCATGCAAGTAGCCATATTTTGGAGCTGACCAGGATGATTCTTTTATCTGAACTATTGACCATTTCTTTCCTGTGAGATGCAGGGGATGGAAACGAAATTAAACAGTGCCTGTGGCAAATGCTGCTTCCCAACCAATTAGAAGTGGGAGTGAAAACATCCACACCAGGTGTTTGTAAGACATACAGTTCCAATGTCCAACTGGAGGGTGCTGGGGAAAGGGGTGGAATGAAAGTCGGGTGGTGAAGAGAATGGGCAGTGGAAAGAGGAGGGAATAATTTGTTACTGCAAAATAATACCTGTGCATGTATTAGTTAATCATCAAATCATCAACACACTCACTGGAATGAAAGAAACACAGAAAAATGGAGACATGCTATTGGTTCCATTCTGAGGAGAGCCTCCTAGGCACTGTCCAAGGTGCTGACGGCGGTTCTACGCGATGGTGACTCTCAATGGTTCCATCTACTCACCTCTTTCCAAAAACTGCTTATTCAAAGTATCCTCAGTCACGGTATTTGGATAGATAGTTTCTGTATTCTCCAATAGCTGTGATATTTGGGGCCTTCACCATGTTTTTAGTGAAACCCAAATGGTGATTTTGTTTACAGCTGCTTATTCTGTTCCCATTACTAGCCCTAAATTTACAAAAAGATAATTGTTTATAAACCATGAACCCGTATAGAGTTTCAAGAACATTTCAACAAGAAGGATAGCATTTTTACTATTACACAGTCACACATGCAAGCACACATGCCAGGATGTATATAGCATAATTACTATGCTGTACCTGCATGTGTGCTCATAGCCTTTATGCATACGCAGTACATATATTGTGTATGTGTATATGTTTATTTTAGCTCAATTTCACAGAAATTCAACTTTAACTGATTGCGCATGTGTGAGAAAGTGCTTCATAAGACAACTTCAAACTCTTAATGAAAATCTGAGCTACTCACAGCAAACCTGTGCTGCTGAGACCCAACCAATAAAGATGAGAGGCCATACTTCCTTTAGTCGGGCCAATATAAACGCTTAAAAGTATCCAGTCTTTAAGGATCACCACAAAAAGAGCTTTTAAATCGCTACAAAAGGAGGCTTTCCTTTTATTATCGATAGTGCTAATTTTGATAGATAGATGATAGTTGATATTTAGATGATAGATAATAGATAGATAGATGATAGATAGATGATGATAGATAGATGATAGATAGATAGATGATAGATAGATAGATAGATAGATAGATAGATAGATAGATAGATGATAGATAGATAGATAGATGATAGATAGATAGATAGATAGATAGATAGATAGATAGGTGATAGATAGATAGATGATAGATGATAGATAGATAGATAGATAGATAGATAGATAGATAGATAGATAGGTAGATAGATAGATGATAGACAGATGATAGATAGATCCTTGTTTAAAACCTCCATGCAAAATAATTATAAAACTCTCACAATATCATTGTGAATTTTATGGGGGATACTGCTAGCCTAATTTCAGCGATGAGAGAGTTAAAGTTCAGCACAATTATTACAGTCCCATGGTTGGCTCCATCAATCTGTCTTTTATCAGAGTTTGAAGATGGAGAAGATAAAACGGGAGGACTTATTACTTTTACTGAAAATGCAATTTAGTCTAACTTACTTCAGGTTACTTCAGGTCCCAGAAGATGGTGCTTATTTACATGACAGGGTTAACAGATCCACTCCAAATTGTGTGGTGTTAACTTCACACCCCAACCACCAGCTACTCTCTTATAGATTAGTTATTGATGGCAAGCTGAGCTATTTATAACACCACATTAATGACACATCAGTGACTCACAGAAGACCTGGAGACTTTCCATTTAGAAATAATTCAGCTATTACATTTAGATTCCTCTGTCCCTTCCCATGTTATGCCTCCTTATTTTATGGGAGAGGTAGTCCCAGAGAGATCCATGGTTTAAATATAGAACTGCTTAATTTCCATGCCAACATCAGAAACAGGAATCTCTCCCTGTGATTGAACTAGATGCTACCCTTATGGAATTCTAGAGTGTGGATACTGATCCTGGAATCTAATCCTTGTGGCTCTACTTTAAGAAAACCTGATATTCAAAAATCTAAAATTGTAACACACAAAAGGTTAATGAGGAAGGGTTTTTTACATTACAAAATCCTACACAAGATTTCTGCCCATTAAAATAAGATATGACTTACACAGTTATGTTTACATATAGCATAACTTTTTCAAAGGCATATCTGTATTTATAAAGCAAGGTGCTACATACTTAGCTAGACTTGTTCCCATTGAAAACTCACACTTTTTTCAGAGTTTTAAAAGAAATGACCCCCGGCAAGTTTTCTGGCAAATTATGTAACAACAAAAATGGGAAAAATAGATGGGAAAGTGCTTATGAAAGTTAAAGGCACTGTGCAAATATACGTGATGATTATCGTCAGTGATACTGTTGTGAACACTCAGTTCTGAAATCAGCCTGGCAGAATGCTCTTGCCCTGCAGCCTATTATTTTAAAGCTATAGGTGCTTTACAAGGAAATGATGCTTTTCTTTCTGTCATCCTTAGATCATTACCTTTCAGCTTAGTCAGGATATTGCCAAATGAAACTCTCCAACATGAGAGAATTCACCTTGAAATCTCTGTTGGGATCACTTCCATCCACCCATCAGAACTTTCTTCCCCTGACTGTCCCTGGGTCTAACACCAGATGCGATCATTTTAAAGGGGCTCATGTGGTGCCTTGATTAGGTTTTAGTTGGGTAGTCTTAGTACTGTATTTGGATTCTAAACTCACATACCCACAACAGTTTCTTAGTGGCATAAGAGTTTTTAATTCCTGTGTGGGAAACAGCATTTCATTAGGTCATAGATTCTTTAGTTACCTTTGAGATTTTTTATTCCATGATCTCAAGGAAATTGGGGTCTAGTTATATCAGCTCATCTATTCAGAATTACATCATTCACAGGGTCATAATTAGCAGCAGAGCCAAGAGAAGACCCTGGGTCTCCCATATCTCATATCACAGCATGGTCACACTTACCTAAGACCCACAGTTTTCCCTTGTCTCCAACCAAAGCAGCATCACCATATTTGAGCCATTCAGCCTCTTAGCACTAGAGACAATTGAATCCATCCTCTAAAGAATAGGGAGAAATCTTTGTCACAATTATGTTCAAAAAATGAGTGTCCCTGACTTCCTTTTATCCATGCCAGCTGTTTTGAGATTGAACCCTTAATTTGGGCCCTTTGCAGCATCCTACATTCCCAGCTCATTGCTTTTGTCCACAGCACCTGGGAAGGTTGGAGGCTAGTTCCTTCTTTGCCTCCCCTTCCATGGACTTCTTTGCAACTCCCTCTTTCCTGGTGCTAGGAATATCTCACAGGTCAAATCATGTTCTCAGCAGTAGTTCTGAGCAGTAAAATAAAAGAACTATGATTTATGGAGTATTTGACAAGAGGCTTCCAAATGCATTTTCTCATCCCCAAACAATCTTATGAGTGTAAGATTGTTGTTGATATTGCTATTATTACCCCATTTTATGGACAATAAATTGAGATCCAGAGGGCTTAAGTGACTTATCCATAGGCACACAAATAGAAAATGTCAGGAGTTAGGATTCGAACAGGGCCACTTGGCTCCAAATCCCATGCTATTACACTATACTGCGGTGCCTCCCGAGTTGTTCCCTGCCTAGAGAGCACAAAAGAGAAGGAAGGAACAGAGAAAGCAAGTCCCTTTCACCTACACAATCATGTAGTCCCTACCAGTCTACTAAGTGGACGTATTAAGACAAGAGATGTAACACTGTTTTCTTATACAGAAAACTGTAATCCCTGGGGAAATTTCCCCAGAAAAATGCCTGTTGGGGGCTGCAGTGTGGGTGAGCTGACTGTCGCTCAGCAGCTCTTAGCACAGTACTGGTAATTAGCGGAGTAGGAAATCTGCTCTCCTGGTCTCAGAATCCCTGAGACCCCATGAGCATGAAAGGAGGAGGAAAGCACGCATCCTGCAGTGGAGTTCCCAGCTGAGCAAGGCCCTGCCACCCGCCATCCCTCAGTGCAGCAGGAGCAGCCCATGGGGCAGAGGCACTGGAAACAAAGGCTTTCCAAGCTCTGGTTGGCACATTCAATGTTCTTCTTAGAACTGAGAGCACAATTAAACATTGCCAGAGCCAGCTCCCGATGGAGTTTCAAAGGAAGATGTAAACACACACACACACAGACCCACTACACTCACACATGCTTCAAGCTGAAAAGAAAATTAATCAAAACCCCAATGAACGCCTGAACTCTATAATTAAGCCTAAATGATCCTTAGATAGAAAGGGAGCGGAGTGAGCAAACTCAGTGGCCAGGGATATTTTTACCCCAGAGTCTTATTGCCATTAATTTCTTTTGAGATCTTGATTACATCTGGTTCCAGTTTCCCTGGTAGGACATCTGCCTATGGAAGGCCTTCAGAAGTGTTGCCAGCTCAGTGGCCAGAGGACAGCCAAGGTTGTTTGGCCATCCTTAAACACTCTTACAGGAATGCCTCTGGGGAGATGGAGTGCTGTGGCTCAACTTGGTCAGCCACACTCCTTCCCATGATTGATCCCATCACTAACTAATCTCAGTCCTCCTAATAGTTCTTTTGAGGTCAACAGAGCTTTACAGTTTACAAAGGGTTTTTACTTTCCTTTGCTTAGAGTAAAAAACATCTCTATTCAAGATAGAAAATCTTTGTATTGGTCTAAGCTTTCTGTTCTTATTGTTATTAATAACAGTAACTACTATTCGATTAGGATGTTGCAGTTTGCAGAGCACAGACACAAATATTTTGTCATTTGATTCTCAATAATCTTATAGGGTCTTCTTTATATCCCCATTTTACAGATGAGGAATTTGAAGGTCATGTGACATGTCCAAGGTCACACTAATATCAGTGGTGCTCTGAAGACTTGAATTTTAGTCTTCTGGCTCCACACCTTTACTCCATTCTCACAGGGCGTTTTCTCCATGGTTAAATGCAGGTATCTTTGTCTGCCTATCTAGCTACTGCTATTCCTCAGGCAGGGCTGACTAGCAGAGGGAGTCTTTGCAGGGTCGCCCTAATTGACCTCTAGATGCACTTTGACCAGACAGAATAAACTGTCCTGAAGAGTCTGAGCTCAGCTATTTCAGCCTCTGTGCCTTCAGATGATTTCTCTCATCTTCCACATTGGAAGGGAGGCCCATTTGGGTGTTCTGAGGTAGGAGGCCAGAGCCTAGAACCTCATCATGACTTGAATCTTCCAAACCCAGCTGGTGAACTAGACCTTTAGCAAATCATATAATTAATCTCAGCCTCAGTTTCCTCCTTTCTTAACTGACCCACTCACTAATACAGCCCAGCCAGCATCACAGTCAGAAAGACACAGTGGGATGATGTCTGCACACACTCCAAAATGTCTAAAGTGCTGGCTTACCTGACAAGTAAGGTCTTGTCACGTCAGCAGAATCATGGGACCCCGGGCTAGTTGCAGGCCCTCAAGTCTCATCGAATTGGAAGCCCAAGATCATTTTAGGGAAACCCACTGTCCCTGCCAAGGGAGGCCTGGCCTTTTGGGGGTGGGTGGAAACCTTGAACTCTCCCTGCCCCTAGCTACCTTGATGGAAAGACCTGGATTCTGGCAGTCAGGAAAAGAAAGGAGACCACTGCATAGCCCAGTAGAAAGTAGCTCCAGGCAGAATTTATAGCTGGAACTCCAAGAGGCCTTTTGGAAAGGAAAAGAGGCTGATCACATCTGGGCCAGACTTAAAATCCCAGCATGATTTGCCTAGTTTAAGCCTCCAGGAGAAGCCAGCCAGGGACAGTTACATTTTTCCTATTATGGGCTCAGGCAAGACATACAGAGGGGAAAATTATCATCATCATCATCATCATTATTATTATTATTATTATTATTATTATACAAATATATTCCTTTATGTGGGTCTCCACTGACCCATCTGTGCCTACATAGTTTTTGATGCCCCAGATCTTGGCTGTAACATCACAGTTTGTAGGTAGCGTTACAGATTTGGTCATATGGTACACAAAAAAGGAGGAAATACTTCTTCCTACGCTGCCCCCACCCCAGGCTGTCTTACCACACTAGAGGCATATTTGGCTGTGGCCCCTCTCTCTACCTGCCTTACCTGCTAAGCCCTATCCCACATGCCCCAGCTGGACCAGCCACACAGCTTGCTTCATGGCTACTTCCCAAGGCCCCCTGCCCCTATCCCCCAATACGTGCCTCACTGCCAGGTAGACCCACCATAGACTTTCTGGAGAGAAAGGTAATTTTGCTCAGCTAGAGAGTGGTCCCGAAGGGAACCTACTATCTTTTCTCATCAAGACAAGCATGAGACCAGGCCTTTGGGCAGTAGGCCACGTGCCACGCAAAGGAGGCTCTTCTCTGCCTCCAGGCTCCTATTTGTCCTTCACTAACCCAGAAAATGTGGCCTGACCTTTAAAACAGCTGAATGCTGGGTCAGAAATGCCCGAGAGAAGGGAAAATAGCCATTGGAATTATAGCAATGAGGGGAGAAGGCCAAGACACAGAGCAGCAGCAGCCCAGCTGCACTCAGACCTCCCTGGGGATTGTGAGGGGCTCTGATAGTGCACGGGAAGCATGTGAAACAGAGATGGCTGAGTGTGGGGCTGGTCTCGGTCTGGCTGAGATGCAGCATCCCTGGGAGCAGAGAGGATACAGGAGGGAGGATGGAATTCTTTGCTTCAGGCCAGGCCTGGGGCTAGCATGATCCAACCAAGGTGCCTGGGCTGGAAAATCTAAGAAGGTGCTCACTCGTTTGCAAACACTGATCCTGCATCCGCTGAGCGGGACGCCCCCTTCAGTGTCTGCCCTGGGCACCTGGCTTGCCTCACCCCAGCCCCAGCCCAGCTTTGTGCCATCTTCTATGCATTGTTCTCTTTACAACAAGAGCAAATATGTGAGGGTGTTGTGAGACCCCTCTGTGTCCTCACTCTTACAAGTGTTTATCGCGGGTGTCTACTGTGTTCCAGGCTAAACCATCCTTAGGTATACAATGCTCACGGGAAACTTTGGGAGCTACTCATTTTCCCCTTTGGAGTCACATATCACAAGGAACCCCAGAACCTTGGCAAGTGCTCCCTTAGTCTGCCTGTCTGGCCCAAGGGCTCGGTGAGGATGGCTAAGGGGACAGGCAGCACTCTGGCAAGCTCTTTGAGCTCTTTCAAGGAAAGGCACTGGGGAAAACCTATAGCCACATCAGTACACACACAGCTCTGGTGATGAAAGGAACAGCTGGTTATCTCTCCATCTGCTCTCGTCCCATCACCCCCACCCTTCAAACCAATTAGAATATTCCACACAGACGTGATCCAATGAAATGTTAATTGGAAAAATAACAGCAAAGATAATACATGCACTTCAGGCCAAGAACTGTTTCATTAAACTGGGCTTTGAAAGCAAGACAGGCAATTAGATTACTTCCCACTTCACTCCCTCACATACCAGAAACTATAGAAAGCTATTACTTCTAATTAATTAGGAAAGAAAGAAGGACTCTGTGTATGCACATCCGATGAACAGAGACTGAGGTGCTACCCCACTTACCTCTTTGTGCACAGTGTACACGCATACACGCACACACGCGTGTACACACACACACACGCCAGGGACTAAACGCTCATCTACTCCCTCACCTGGAGAATTTCATGGGTCTTCTGAAACAGCCAGAAAATATCTGCTCCTAAAAGCCACTCACAAAATCAAACAAAGGGAAATGCCTTCTTTGGGCGAGTTTATCAGAAATGAAATGGGGCATTTCTTATGAGAGAATAAGCAGCTCTAAACTCAGTTGGATTCCAAACTTTCTACAGCCAAAACAATCTTGTCTTTTCTTCTTTAGTAAAGAAGGAAGCATCTCCCAAGCCTATTTGAGGAGGGTCTTGTGGACCAGGAAATCTGAGACCCCCAAAGCCTGAGTTTTGAATTGACTTTATTATGCAGGTCCTCTCATGCAGATCACCTGCACTTTTCCATCTGTGAAATGGGAAGAAGACCTGTCCTTACTGCCACAGTCACCCCCTTAAAATTTTTAGGCTTGTGGGAGCATATTGACAGAGAGCTCTGAGCTTCTTATGCCTTGCCTTGGGAAACACTAATAGACAAAACTCAACCATGCAGTTAAAATATTTTTTGTACAAAAATTATGCTAACCTAAAGGGATCCTTATTACATAATTACTATACTATGAATAATACAATAATGGGTATAATAATCATATAAAGCAGTCATCATGATGATGTGACTTTTGCACAAGGGCAGCGTGGTCCAATGAGCAGCAGACAGACTCCAACGTTGTCTCAAAACCTCTGCACCCCTGTAACCACTTGGTACCCTACTCTCCCCCATCACCCACCATGTCTGCCACGCTGTGCTGTACGCAACATCAAGGGCTGGCAGAGCCTGAGCACAATCAGGGCCTCTGATCAATCACTCACTGAAGGAAGAGGAACTGGCATCCACTGACACTAGCGCATGGCAGCTACTCCAGAGCACAAGGTGTAGGGAGGGACAGTTTCTAGAATGGCTTCTAGGCTATTAAGTCCCCAGTTGTATGTATAATGGGGTTGTTTGCAAATGTCAAACAACTGGAACAAATGTATTTGACCAACTCTGTAAGAATTTGGGATTAGTTTTCTTTCTGAAACTGAACCCATACGTAAAATCTGAAAATGCAGCAGTGCTCATTTGGAATCATAAAACTCATTGTGCCGTTACAGCAGTGCATTCCCGTAAGCAAACCCAGCACATCGACAATCCAATGCTACAAAGCATAAGAAAAAAGATCAGGGAAGGAAGAGGAAGATGTCCAATGCTTGGATTTACCTCAGAGCAACTCCTTTCATGCATTCAAAAATACCTTTTTATTTTAAAAATTCAGTTCACCCACTTATTCTTTAGGACCACGGCTGTTACATAAAGCAATATATACAAGTACCCCCCAAAAGAGTGACAATAATTTTTATTTTTTCAAAGAAAAATGGATTTACAACTTCAAGTTGAATAATAGACTCACATTCAAAAAATTTTAGCACAGTTGGAATATGTGCGTATGCACAGGTACACTGGGAGAGCCATGGGATTCTGGTGAATCAGCAGTTCTTGCAAATTACCTTGTGCCTTTGGATGCTGAGAACCAAGGCCATGGAGGGTCTGGAATTCCCACCCATTTCTGTAGGTCTTTTTGTGCCTTGCTGATGGGTTACACCTATAGACGATCTAGAATCCCTTAATCTTGTTTTGGTTTTTAATCATTTTTGAAGAACCATATAAATGCTATAGACCACCTTGACAGAGCAATGCATATGTAAATAAGGACCTGTAATTTTGCTTAAGAATCTCAGGGTCATTGTCCCCTTGCAATCTATTTATGGAGCCCAGATTATGAACATCTGTTTTAAGGAATGACATTCTTTGGTCACTGTCTTAATGTCCGTTTTATTTACGTCTCTATGTCCACATACAGGTCACCTAGTAGGACAAGGCACGCCCAGGAGCAGAACCACATGACAGAGACTAAAAAGGAGGAAATGAGCAATGGCTGGTGGCTTCAGAAGCTAAAGCCCTGGACAACTGATTTCCCATGAAAATGGGTGCCATCCTACCTGTCTCCTCACCACCCTCCCATCTCCTCACCCCATGACCTGTACCCCTCCCACCCCACCACATGCCATGCCACACTCCCCATGGGCTGGCTGGCTGGCTGACTGGCTCCTGGGGAGCCGTGTTGAAGTGGGAGCTGTGTCTGCTGTATCTTTTTGTGTGGAAAGATCGGGTCCATCTGGGTCTCAAGTCTATCCCTGCTTCTCTAAGTGAAGCTGGGATGAAGCACTGGTCAGCTTGGACTTCAGATACCCAAAATGTTCCGGCATTGGTTCCCAAACTCTGCCTTCCCTCCCTACACTTTTGGGTGAAAAGCAGAGGGAATATGTGTCTCCCCTCTTTCTCCCTTCTCCATATGGATGGCCAATGTTAATACTCTCTCTAGATTTCCCTGATCCTTAGAGAGCTTGGGGCCAAAACAGTGCTATTTCCCCTATATGGCCAGGTTAGGTGCCTTCGGGTGACCAAGAGCAAAGTGCATGTCACCAGGATCAATGGGGTGAGGGGAGAACCACCCTAAGAGGGCAAAAACTGTGTGCATTATTTTATTTATTGCCTTGCTTATTGATTTATTTATATATGAAATATGTATTTATTATACAGCAGAAAATCTACTCCCATTTTTGAAGCACCCAGCCCCAGAATTTGTCTTCTTGGCCCCATTCCTCTTTGGGGTGACAGAAAAGAAGGGGGAACATTTTCTCTCTGTGCCCAAACACCTCCACCTCAAACAGATTTTAAACCAGAAGTGGGATTAGAAAGCACCAGCTAATGAGGCTGTAAAGTCACACAAGTCAGCAGAGGCTTGGCTATCCAAATAGAAGCCCTTGGCATCCTCCCTACGCTGCCCCTTGCCTCAGCCCTCCCCTTCCCTCCTTCATGTGCATGGTGGGGACTGGCCCGGCAGCTCCAGCCTGACCATCTCAGAACTAGACCTTTCAATTGCTCTGGTGCTGCCTTCTTACCCAACACCACACGCACGTTAGAGACACCTGAGGAGCTTACAGAAAACACGTCTGGTCCCCTCCCCAACTCATTCCAGCAGAATCTCTGGGGAAAGAGCCTGGCACTGGTTTTTTAAAAAGTCACCCAGATGATTCTAATGTGAGATTGGGGTTGAGAAGCACTTCTAGTGTCTTCTCTCCTTTGCCCCTCCCCCTGCACCCACATACCTCATCCTTTATTTCCCAAGCTCTCTTCAGCACTAAGAATAGGAAAAGGCCATTGAGGAATGACAAGTTCTCTTCCCATTCCTCCAGCCCTGAACCTTCCCCGTCTCTGGCCCTTCCCACTGAACCTTCCCCATCAGGTCAACCAACCTGAGCAGATCCCTGGAAAGCTGGCAGGTCCCAGCAGCTGTACCCAGAGGCTGGTGCCCGCACCCAGCCCGGGGGCTGCTCAGACAACTTCCAGCTTTTCTCGGAGCAGAAACCTACCCTTTGGCAGATTCTTTCTCCACTTGCCCCTCCCCCAGGCTCCCAAACTCCAAAGTCAGAGACGTTTATGCCTCTAGTTCCAAATCCAGATGGGAAGGCCATGCCCAGTCTTTATAACCCATTGGCCATTTCTGCAGAGCCACCTGAATTGAATGAAGGTCTACTAATAACAGAGAAGAGTCACATTGCCCCAAGCCAGTCCTTTTCCCAAGAATTGAACTGCATCCAAATCCCAGATGGCTAAGAAGAGACATCTCACATTTCATGCTTACAAGATCTCCACTGCTGAGTGTGAGTAAATGTGTGTGTGTACACATGTGCACACACTATATACAAATCATAGAGATATACTATATTCATAATAGGCCCAAGTGAATTCTATATTGGATATATACACAGAATGTTGTAATCTCTACAAACTGTTAGACACCACACACACACACACACAGACACACACACACACGCACACATACACACACACAGAGCTTAGGGGAACCCGTGATGTGGGAAGAGTTGTTTTTGCTACCCCATCTCCCCCAAGGGTAACCTCCCAGAGCAGTTTACTCTGTCACACCCACCCTCAGCTCCCCAGCCTGTCCCTCTCCTGTATCCCATATCACCAAGCCTTCTTTCCCCACTCGTCACAATGTCCCTGCCCTACGTCCCATCTCGCAGGGTCCTACTCTCTGATAGGTGACAGACAGTTCAGTCAGTGGGTGCTAAAGAGCTGAGTGTTACCCCTCCCAGATGACATTTACATTTCAACAGGGGCTACAGATAATGCCTTAATCTGAAGGAGCGGCTCTTGTGGTGGGAATTTCAGGCACAGTCGTGGGCCAGTAAGGGAGATGATTTTTTATCAGAGGGGGGCTTTTTAGAGCCCCTCAAATCATATCTGTCTCTAAAGTCAAACCTTCATCAGTCCATGAGCACAAGTAAGCACAGTTAACATACACACACTTTCTATAATTTTGAGACACCTCCCTTATAGTGGCCCTATCTTTAAAAATGAAAAATAAATAAATAAATAAAAGGAACCAGCTGAATTAATTGAAACCTCACTGGGAAATGTAGCCTATTTTTCACCAGTCGCCAGCCATCTGGCCCACCCCACCCGGTTCCATTTCCCTTCTGCTCCTTCTCCTTTCTGCTCCCACCACATCGGTTCATCAACTTGTATGTCCTCTCCGTGCTCTCCTCACCCATCTCCCAACATGTATTTCCTTCCTTTCCTGTTTCCCAGTTGGAATTGTGCTGTTTTTTGGTGTCGTCGGGACAAAGAGCAGGTTAAAAGCATGAGCATGTGTGCATCACTTTAAAGAAAGAGAACCCAGGTATTCTGCTACAGTTTGGAGAAAAACCCAACGAAGGAAGAGATGAAAGCTGGCTCTGCAGAGTGCCTTAAAAATGACTTTAATTAGCAAATTCTGAGTTGTCAGTCTTTGGATGTTACATAAACTCAAACAGATGTTGCATTTCACTTCTCTGGGATTAAAAAAAAATGTTAAATACAGTATGTATTCAACAACAACAACAACAACGTATCTTTTCTCTTTAATTTGGTCCTTAAAGATGCAGTGCCTGGTTTTCCAAAAAGCCCAGGGAAGGCCCCAGGGACAAGCATCCCTGGGACATACTGAGGGTAGATGCAGGAGTCCTGCCCAGCTAGGAAAACTGGTGGACTAAGGCAGAGCGCTGCAATCACTGTCAGTCCAGAAGGCAAGTCTCAAGTAAGAAAGAAGCTGGATGATGCTGAATAAGGAACAGAAAGCAGTCCTCGTCCTTCTCCTTGATGATGCACTATCCTAGTCTATGACTCAGTGCTATGAAATTGGGAGAGGGAGAACATTCTAGAGACACAGGGCAAATCTTGCACTTCCATCCTCTCCCCACCCTCACTCCTCCTCCCTGGAACACCTTTGACCAGTTTCCGCTTTGCTTGTTAAATGATTTTCTTTTAGCGTAACACTTGCTCCCTAAGGTCTGACTCAAACAAGATATTTGGAAGAGTCTGGGCTCCCGAAAGCAGTTAAGGCTTCTGGGATACTGCCTTCTCTCCCTCAGAGCTGCATTTTTAAATGATCAGACCACAGCTAGGCAAGAGTGGGAGGTGCAGCAGGGAGGGAGCTCTTGACCTGTCCTTGGGTCCTGAAAACCCAGTGGAGGTGGGAGGAACTGGGGACCCAGCCCATCAGAACCCCGCCCTCCCCCCCCATCTCTCCCCACCGCCTGCCTCTGCTTTGACAGCCAGCACCTGGCTGGTAAGTGCTTCATGTCATCTAGGTAACAGCTATTCTCTTTACTGCTCCTTTTATTCAACTCTGTCATGGCTATTTTAAGTGAGATGTGATTGTTCTGTGGGATCAGCAGTTTTAAGAAGGCTGAGAGTCACGGAGTCACTAGTTCATATTCTCTCTCTCTCTGTCTCTGTCTCTCACACACACCACCACCACTACCACGACCAGCACTCAAAAGAGGGAGAGCAAGAAAGAAGACCCAGATCCTGAAATAAAGAGTGGTAAATAGTGGTTTCCACTCCTGGAAAAAAATATTTCTCTATCATACGTGGCATGAGGTGAGGGGAGTTCATTTTTAAGCATATGTATTTATAATCTAAGACACCCCCCACCCTCACCAAGTCAGCCAAGCAGCATATGCTCAATTCTATGGGAAGCAGCTTCGTGAACACATTTTAGGCAAGGAATTTCCACATCTTTTCCATTAGAAAGCATGATCTGAGGTACACTCTCTGGGAAAGGGCAATTTGCACTTTTCGTCCTAGTTCATTCATTTTAAGAAATAAACATGGCTGAATGCATGAAGTATGAATGCATGTATGTACACAGGTCTCCCCCACTATCCGATAAAACCTTTCATTAACCAAAATGGCTTAAAGCAAACAAGCAAGCACCTCAAGGCACATCTTGCTAACAGATGCACAAAACTGAGATAAAGCACACGTGCTCACAGACAATGCAAAGACATGGCGGCTTGATGCTGAGAGGCTGAGTGTAATTCCTGGGGAAGGAGCTTGGCAGGGCCACTCTCACTGCTCCAGGTGCCCGCTGCCTCTATAAGGGCTCCTGCAAAAGAAACACTGAACTTTCACATTTTACCTTTTAAAGCAAAAATCTTCTTCAGATTTATTACAGTCACTAAAAACGGTACTAATATAGGTCTTTCATAAAAGTGAAGTGTCCTAAAACGAACTCACAAAAAGCGGGAGATACCCATACAGTTCAAATGTATGAATGAGGTTTGGGAAACATAAGTGACAGTTGAGGCAAACTGAAACTCTAAGTGGTATTTCTTTTGCACTTAAAAAAAAACCTGTAAAGTTCTATGTTAAATTCTATAATGGTTTGGAAAAGGAAACAGGGATGTGTTTGATTTTTTAAAACCTAACTGATTATATATGCACACATACTTAAAGAAGAAATTTGAAAGAGCAAAGACAGAATATTCAAACAAAAACTATATATTTATTGCTACTTCTGTGGGAAAATGGTACAACCTGCCTAATCAACTTGGAGTACAAAAATGCTCCTATTTCTTTTATTTTTCAAATTTATTGCTTGAACTTTCTTAGGTCCTGTTAGCAGAAAATTTAGTAGTCCCTTCTTGAGGCTCCCCCTGCCCGCCCACCCCCCCAACCCCCCATTTCTCAGGAATGCTGGATCCAGAGAACTCATCAGAAAGAGAGTCAAAGCACCAAGCAGAAAGAACAGGGTCACATTAACCGGTTCCTGCCCTGCCTTCCTCCTGCTTTCCCTTCCCACTACTTGAGGGAAGATGGCCAGGATACTCAGGATGCAAGCTGTCCCCTTGGTACAGCTTTGGGCACCATGCTTTGCTCAATCCCTGTTTTCAAAGGATGCCAACAGGGCCGGGACTGGAGGTCCTTCCAGAATCAGTCCTACATCATGCTGAAATTACCTTCTTCACAAATTTCTAAGCCTCTCTATTACACCCAGGTCAATGACCTGAGCTCTGTCTTCCCAGGTCAGTGATCTCAACTCATTGTGCTCTGAGCCTGGGTCTGGGCCCCTTGGAGATCTCAACTTCCAGCCAGGGGAGGAGGAGTTGGCTCTCACTCATCTTATAGAAAGGCCCCGGTTTCTTTGCAAGTTGATATGGTTCTCCAATGCCCCCTCCCTGAAAGCCCACATTTGCATAAGTGAAGGACATCGCTGGAATGATCCACAGAGCGAAAAGATCTTTTATTTCAACAAATACTTGTTAAGCGACCAACATGTGCCAGACACTACATTCTAGATGCTGGGCATTCCTCAGTGAACCAAACAGGCAAAGATCCATCCCTCCTGCAACTTCCATTCTGGTGGGAGGAAGGACAGATAATAGACACAATAAATAAGGAAATTGTATAGAGTGTTAGATGGTGAGAAGTATTATCAGAGGGGGAAAGAACAGGTAAGAGGAATCAAGAATTCTAGAGGATCTGCTTCCAGGTGATTTTCTGTGTGGGCTATATGCAAAGAAGCAGTTGTCAACTGCACTTACTAATAACAACAACATTAATAATTATGGACTCCCCAGCACCCCATTTAATCCCTGCATCAACAGCATCCTTTTCCATGTAAGGCTTGAGATCTACACGTTAAACTTTCCAAAACAGTCTCAGGTTTAGTGTCTCCTGTCTTAACCCATGAGAACTTCATTTACTGCAGCTGAGTGAGGTTAAGTGACCTTCCCAAGGTCACATGGCTACTAAGTGTCAGAATGAGAATTCCAATAAGACTCTCTTAACTCCATTGTGTGATTTTCTCAATGCATTTGTAAAAAGCACAAGACATGAAGCCAGAAAATCCAAAATTGAGACTCAGCATTGTGTCTCAGTAGGTGTACGAAACCTTGAAAAGTTCCCTGCAAATGTAAGATAAGACTGGATTTGAAATTACATTATAAATCATAAGGCATGGTACAAAAGTGATGCTTTGGGGCAACTCTGTGGGCTGCCTCAACACTCCACTTACCTACTATCTGTGTGATTCATTAAGTAAATAAATATAATTAAAAGGAGTTATTTTTATAGCATGCTGCTCACAACTCCCAAAGCAGTTCTTAGTAAAGTTGGACAAATTAAAACAGTATATATTTTCTGTCTGTAAACTAATTATCTGATTCAAATAGATTCAAAGCAAGCCCACTTCAGAGGTGTTCTGTAACAGCGCGTGTGTAATCGCACTAAATGTATTGAAGAAGCATTGGTACGTGGGCCTTGTTAGGAGCTTCTGAGCATCAGTGTGGAGAAAAGGATGTTCTTGTGACAGATCCCAGGGGCATAGTTGTGGCTGTGAGCAACCAGTTGGATTTACTGTCCTATTCCAGGCCTCTGCATCCTCTTTGTTAAATTGTTACCTCAACAGTTGGAGAATGCTCACCAGTGAACAGAAAAAAGGTGTCACATTGGCCTGAAAGGCATCTGGTTCTGAGTCCATTAGTCTAAGCTAGGAAATAAGACTGAATTTGGCTTCTGGGAAAGCTTGGAAGATGCAAACTGCAGGAGGAGAGGTGCTATGGACTGCATGTTTGTGTACCCCCCGAATTCATATGTTGAAGCCCTAATCCCCAAAGTGATGGTATTTGGACATGGGGTCTTTGGGAGGTAATTAGGTTTGGATGAGGTTGTGGGGAGGAGCCTCCATGATGGGTTTGGTGCCCTTTATGAAAAGATCCCAGCTCTCTCTCTCTCTCTCTGTCTCTCCCCGACAGTGGAGAGAAGAAAGCAGGCAACATTTGGCAGCTCCATAAAGGTGCACTTTATTTTTGTAGAAATTTATTTCAAATTTTTTCCTGAGGGCAAGTACATTCCTTTTGTAGAAGCACAGGGATTGGGCAGTTACATTTAAGAACTATTTCAGAACATAGAGTATGCCTCTTGTCTTAGTTCGGGCTGCTATAACAAGAACACCATAAACTGGATTGCTTAAATTACCACGAACATTTATTTCTCACAATTCTGGAGGCTGGAAACCCCAGATCTGGGTGCCAGCATGATTGGGTTCTAGGGAGGGCCCTCTTCCTGCTTTCTTCACACAGGGGACAGGGGTAGAGGGAAGGGAGAGAGAGAGAGAGGGTGCTGGGATCTTTTCATTAAGAGCACCAAACCCCTCATGGAAAGACAGTAACTTCTTCACCCATCATCCCAGCTTGGAGGATGTATAAAAAGTATTCTCTCCCTGCTTCTGTAGCTTCTACCATCAAGATTCCAAGAAAGTTGTATAAAACCACCCAAAAGACAGAGATATCAGGACTTCCCTCGTGGCACAGTGGTTAAGAATCAGCCTGCCAATGCAGGGCACATGGGTTTGATCCCTGGTCCGGGAAGATCCCACATGCCATGGAATGACTGAGCCCATGTGCCACAACTACTAAGCCTGAGCTCTAGAGCCCGAAAGCCACAACTACTGAGCCCATGCACCGCAACTACTGAAGCCACAAACCTAGAGCCTGTGCTGTGCCACAAGAGAAGCCACCGCAATGAGAAGCCTGTGCACCACAACAAAGAGTAGCCCCAGCTCGCCCCGCATAGAGAAAGACTGCACGCAATAGCGAAGACCCAATGCGGCCAAAAAAATAAATTAAAAAATAAAAATATATTTTAAAAAAAAAACAGAGCTATCTTGATAAGCCCAGGTTCAAAATGAAGGAAGTAGGCAAATCTCATTTTTGTGCGGCAGAATAGACAATGAACCAAGGTAGACGATAAAAGAACTTCAGGAATAAATTAAAAGGATGTGGGAAATGCTAAAATCACGACGATCATAGTTTTCAAACCAAAAGTTCATGTCACAGATGAGACAGAGACACAAAATAGTTTCAATCAAATCTATCTGCAAAATTTTGGAATCTGCCTTTGTCTCAGCCCCACAGCCCAATCTGTGGTGTAGCAATTGTTCACTCTAGTGAAATTATCTGCATTGAAGGTGATGGGAACCAATTATTTTCCTATCAGTGAGGAAAGACAAAGAGAAATGTGCTCCCACTGAAGCTGTAGGGATTCCTTGTTAAGATTCTGAGCAAGTAAAAAATGGTATCTGGTGGAGAATTTTTCTTCTCTTCCCCTCTCATCCCAAATAGAAGGTCCAGACTGCAGCAGTAAAGCACTAGCAGGGTAGAGTTGGTCCTGGGCAATTCTGAGTTGAATCTGGCTCTTTCTTCCAAATACCAAGGTAGTAAACTGATGGCTGGGAGGAACTCCCAAATGCCACCTCTCTAAGAGAGCCCGCCTCCAGGACGAGCAGCGCCTCCCAGTAGAAAGCAGGGCACCTTTGGATGCCCATGGCCAGGCTGCATTTCGAGGTTGTCAGGAGGGCTCAGGTTACCTGACTCTCTGAGGTATTTAATGATAGTCAAATGTCTCTTCAATATCAAGTAAAGGGCTACCTTAGGGCTGCTGTCCATTTGTAGTGATAATTTAGTCTGAGAGAGAAGTGAGCCAGCCCCCTGAGAGTCGAGGTCCCATATGCCCCCTGACTTGCAGGCTCCTATCAACCCCAGATTCAGAGATTTCTAAGCACTTTTCACTGTATAAAACCAAGAAGTTTATAAAGTTTTGCCCCATATAATATCTCACTTTATCCTACCAGTAACCTCATGGGGTGTTATGAGCCCGAATTGGCATAGGAAGAAAACAGAGATTCAGAGAGGCTGAAAGACAGCTAATAAATGTCGAGCTGGAGTTTTAATTTCCTGGTCTCTAGTCTATGCAGTACACTTTGCACGGCTCCAGCTTGGAAGTTTAGAAGGAAGAAGGAAGCTCACCTATCATCAGTCAGGCCATTTTAGAGATGAGAACACTGCGGTCCAAAAAGTCATTGCATCCTTTGCTTAGCCACATGACTTGCAGGGGAGAGGTGCCCAGATCCCCAACACACAGCTGGTGGGGGTCTGGCCCCAGGTTCAGGGATGAAGAGGCTGCCAATCCAGAGAAAGGGCCCGGGAGAGCTGACTCAGCAGGGGGCCACGCTCAGCGGAGGCTTCTCCCGCCCCGGTCAGGAGGGGACAGGCAGGGAAAGCTGCAGCTTGTCTCCTGTGCTGTGGATTTGTGCTGTCCTGGAAAGCTACTGGTGGTCTTTCTTCCACCAGAGATCAAACCTCCAGGTGTACTCAACCTCCATCACAAGACCAGGCCCCAGGACTGGAATTCTCCCGCCGTATCCTGGGGCAGGGGAGAGCTGAGGGCCCTCTTTGACATCACAGCAAGTCACTGATTTCACTAGTAGCGTCAGTTCCATGCCGAAAGCTACAGAAGCAACGGGAGGACCGAGGAAGGCTCCTGCCCTTGGATGAGAGCCCCAAGCACCCCTGAAGCCCACAGAGGGCCGGCCCATGCCACAACCGGCCCACCCACCAACTCACCCAGGGCGGGTGCTCACGTGCCTGCCTGCTCAGTCCAGCCCTGGGTCCCGACTCCCACTCAAACTGCTTTCCAGCTGAAGGCTCCCGGAGGACCAGGGTTCCCTCTGCCGTGGGAAAGGGGGGACTGAGGCCGTGGTGCCTGGGAGCCCTGCTAAGGCCCCACAAAAGCTGAGGATCACCTCCCATTCCAGTCCTGAGGAAATCCCCCTCCCCTGGGCCCTTCTAGGAAGGGTGATTTTAAGGGAATTCTGGGCTGACCCACTTCTGTGAGGGAACGATGGGACGTCCCCCAGTCTCTCCCCTCAGGATTTGCTCCCATGTCACTTTTCTCTCGCACAACCCCCAGCTCCCCCAAAGACGGGGCGGGGTACTGGGACGTCTCAGGCTGGATGTAGGGAAGGCCAGGGTTGCACAGTGGTGGTGTGTGCGTGGCAAGTCTAGGGCCGAGTTACTCAGCAACCGGGATCCCAGGGGCAGGGAGGCAGCTGCAAAAACAGCAGAAGAAACAGCAACAGAGCTAACTAGGGACCCCGGCTCTGTATTGCCTCCTTCCCCTCCAATGAAAGATCTCCCTGCCGTGAGTTCAGGTAGGCAGAAACCAGGGGCCGTGAACAGGGACATTCTCATATCTGTTTCACACCTTTGTTGCCAAGTTACACTAAGAAAATAAGCATGTGGTGAGAGAGCGGGGAGGGGGCGGCCCATTCAGTTGAACAAACATCCAAGCAGCATCTACTGTGCAGGGGAAAGAGCAGCCGCCGCTGCCTTCCTAGTGCCCAGGCCTCAGTGAGATGGTGAGGATGCTGTGACCAGGTCTGGCAGAGGGGCAGGAGGCCTCCCTGAAAGAGCACCGTGGGCTCCAGAGTCAGGGAATCAGGGGCTCAGAAACCAGGCAGAGGAGTTTCCCAGCCATTTCTCTTGCCGTCCACAGCCACCATCCAGCACCTCTCAGCAGAGGTACAAGATGGGCCCAGTCACCTCCCTTCAGTCCCATTATTCAGCCCTCAAAAATATCCATGTCTTTACTATTTATCCAATACACATATAGGGCACACCTGCTACGTCCCAGGCACTGTTCTGAGGTTGACCGACCCAGGAGTGAGCAAGGCAGGCAACGCTCTGCCCTCAGGAGCTTACATTCTAATTGGGGATAGAGCAGGGATAGATAATAAAGACAAAGCAAACCTAAGGCATGTTAATGAGTGCTCTGGAGGAAAATGAAGCAGGAAATGAAGATGATTGATGAGGGATCGAAGATACAATGGTCAGGGAAGGTTCACTGAGAAGGGAGCATTTAAAAATAGACTTAAAAGAAGTGGGTGGATGGGACTTCCCTGGTGGCCCAGTGATTAAGCATCTGCCTGCCAACGTAGGGGACACGGGTTCGATCCCTGGTCTGGGAAGATCCCACATGATCCGGAGCAACTAAGCCTGTGTGCCATAACTACTGAGCCTGTGCTCTAGAGCCTCAAGGCACAACTACTGAGCCCACATGCTGCAACTTCTGAAGCCCACATGCCTAGAGCCTGTGCCCCACAACAAGAGAAGCCACTGCAATGAGAAGGCCATGCAACGCAATGAAGAGTAGCCCCCGCTCGCCACAACTAGAGAAAGCCCACACGCAGCAACAAAGACCCAATGAAGCCAATAAATTAATTAATTATTTTTTTTAAAAAAAAGAAGTTGGTGGGAAAAAAAGCAACAGGAACAGAGCACAGACATTGAAACCAGATAAACCGGGATGCACACAGAGCCCTTTACTTTCTAGCAGAGTGGACGTGGGCAAGTCACTCAATCTCTGTAACCTCCAGTTCTTGAAAGGTGAATGAGGATATATACTTCACGGGCTAATTGTGAGAATTAAATGAGACAATGCATGCAATGCTAGATAGACCCTGTCATGTGGTACGCCTTAATAAATGGCAGCTACATTAAAAAAAAAAAAAAAAAAAGTGAGTGAGTCATGCAGACACCTAGGGAAGGAGGCTTAGCAGAAAGAGGAAACAAGCAGTGCAAAGGCCCTGAGGCTGGAGCACGCCAGATGTGGATGCAATTGAGGAACAGCAGAGGACCAGTGGGGTGAGAGTGGAATGAGCCTTGTCTTTAAGACCCAGCATGCCAGAAGCTCATTCCAGAGACCTACTGAGTCTGAACTGACACTGTCCATTGGTCTTCATCAGAAGTGAGGATATCCTGGCTGGGTGACCAAGTTCCCTATGAAGATTCTGCAGTAGTTCCTAGGTCTTTGACAGGTGATGGAGGTGATTTCAGAACTCTGAATGGAGAAAGGAAGGAAGAAAATAAAATAAGGAGAAGCAAGTATAAGACACTCGGGATAGTGGCAAGACAATGGATGTCTGGACAGAACTCTGTGAACATGTCATGCTGTTCTCTTGGTGCCTTTGCACAAGCTGTCTCCTCTACGAATGCCCCTTGATCCCTACCCCAACTCATGCTGCAGGGCCCAGTCATTCCATCTGCCCACACACACCTCTGTACTCACATCAGCTCTTCTGCAGTTTGTTTGTTGTGTGTTCCTCGAGGTCAAGAGCAATACCATATTCCCAGCAGCTCAGAATAGATGTTTGTTGAGTAAATGAATATGAAATTCTAGGATCACAGAGTTCTCTTTAGAACCTAGTGCTCCGAGGGCAGTTATTGCAGCCAGTGAGGGAGCATCTACACTGGAGCAAAACAGTTCCTTTTTGGAGTTCCTTTCCTTTCCCACTACAGCTGTGGGAAGATGCATTAGGCCCTTGAAATGGTCCATGTGTCCCGTTCCCCATGGGCAGGGCCTCCCTGGAGCTGGAATCAACTGAACACAGCCCTATCTTCCTGAAGACTTGGAAACATGATGGAGGTGAATGGGGTTGGAGGATAAGGTTGGGGGATCCCATCACTGGTACTAAGTGCCTAGAGGATAAACCCAAGCAGGTACCTATATCAATGCCATTTTTAGGGTCCCAGAGGGGAAAAGAAAACTTTCATTGGCTTTGGTTGCTTATCCTTTGCCAAAGTGAGATTTCAGTCACGGTATTTGCGACTTGAAGAGTCCAGGGCTTATTTTCAAGTGTCCCTATCACAAAAGGCTGTTTCCCAGCAGCCAGTTACCAGTGGAGGTCACACTTTAGTGAGAAGAGGCAGCTGCCGCCCAGGTGCAACCGCA
The DNA here is from genome assembly GCF_030028045.1 of Hippopotamus amphibius kiboko. Classification (NCBI taxonomy): domain Eukaryota; kingdom Metazoa; phylum Chordata; class Mammalia; order Artiodactyla; family Hippopotamidae; genus Hippopotamus; species Hippopotamus amphibius. The sequence continues at coordinate 137,406,483 of NC_080188.1, read as the reverse complement.
GCCTCCCCTGAATGCCCACGGAATCCCACTCCCAAATTGCATTCCCACCTCCTGCACTCACAGCACTGCCCCTGTCTCTTAGCCGTCACACAGAAGCACGCCAGCCGTCATTCAAGGTGCCAGCAAGGCAGATGTATTTGTCTGGGGCACCAGGGTGTGAGGAAACAAAGCCTTTGTAGAACAAATGTGGAGAATGCTTATTTATTTGTTAGACATTTCAAATCATGTTTTCTGTAAAACTGGCTCCCAGGCAAGGGAAGCCGTGTAAAAAATCTTGGAGGTTGAGATGATTAAGCACAAAAGTGACATAAGGAGAGTCTGAAACACAGCCATTCAAACAGGGGAAAAAACCTTATCATCTCTCGGGAGAAGATGCTTAGAAACTAAGAGTAGGGTAAGAAGGAGACAGTTCTTACAGAATACTCTTTTGCCATATTTGATTTGTTTCTGTGTATGTGTAATAGCTTTTCAAAAGTTGTTAATTCATCACATTAAATATATGTAGCCTGTCCCACATCTTACAGTGATATTCTTACCATTCCTATGTATTTTCTTTGGAGGCTTAGCTTGGTGCTCTGTGATGACCTAGGTGGGTGGGATGGAGGGGAGAGTGGGAGGGAGACCCAGGAGAGAGGGTATACACATAGCTGATTCGCTTCATTGTACAGCAGAAACTCACACAACATGGTAAAGCAATTACATTCCAATGAAGAAAAAAAAAGAAGCAGCATTGAAAACTGTACTTACTGAGCTTACTAAGTGCCAAGACTTAAACACCCTCATTTCACCTTCACAACAACCCTGCAAGGTCATGCATGGAATGACCACTTTACAGGTTTTCCAGGCAAGGAAGCTGAGGCTTACCAGCGCTGAGTAACTCACCCAGACTACCCGGTCAGGAAGTGGCGGTATTATCCTAAAATCCCAGCCACCTGGCTACAGAGTCCCTGTCAGGCCACCTTCTTGTCTCCTGTGTCGGTCATGAACAAAGGGATCTGGATGAAATTAGGGAAAAAGTTCCAGAGAAAGGATGCTCTGTTTAACACAGACTGAGAGGCAGATGAGGAAATGGAACCAATCTCCTCCCCTCTCTGGCATGGACACATTCCCTGTTTTCTTACTTGCCTTTTCTGGGGTGTTTGCTTCCCCTGAGTCTCAGCAATACCTAACTCTGTGTTGTCTCTTATACTGTGTGGACAAGACAGCAATTAGCTGTTCTCACCTTCTGTGAGCTCCTTAGTGTATCCTAATCAAGCCTCCATCCACAGCTCCTCTCTCCACTACCCTCTCTCTCATACACGGACACAGACACAGACACACACACACACACACACTTCTGATCCACTTTTTTTTTATTTAAATTCACACCTCATGAGGGATGTCTCAGGGCTCTGCACGTACCATGCCTTTAACACCCTGGAGAGATGTTTTGTCACCCAGTTTTTGAAGAAAGCCATAGTCGCTCATGCCCAGGGTCTCACAGCCCGAGTTCCCCAGCCAGGACTTGAACCCAGGTCTGACTCCAAACCCCACATTCATAACCATGAGGCCCTCTCCTCCCTGGGTGGGTACTCTTTGTTTATTCATTTTTTTGCTTTTTTTTTAAATTGGGGTATAGTGGTTTTACGATGTTGTGTTAGTTTCTGCTGTACAGTGAAGAGGAGTCCCCTGTGCTGTACAGCAGGTTCTTATTAATTATCTATTTTATACATATTAGTGTATATATGTCAATCCCAATCTCCCAATTCATCCCATTGCCTCCTCCGACCCACTTTCGAGTATGTCAAACCAACACTCTTATACCAGAATATTGACTCTATGCTAAGTTAGACAATTCCAGAGATTGGAATGAACCCTTGACCCAAGTAGGAGTAGGAGTAGAACGAATAAACTGGATGAAGAGTGAAGATCTTTGTACCCAAGGCCGCATTCTCATGTCGGGGGATGTAATGACATAAGCAAGGTCTTCTTTTAGAAGCCTCAGGGAACTCCCCTGCCAGCACCATCCATGCTGTATACTGAATGTGTGTGTCCTCCCAAAACCCAAATGTCGAATCCCAATGGTATTCAGGGCTAGGGCCTTTGGGAGGTGATTAGGTCATGAGGGTAGAGCCTCATTAAACAGATTGGTGCTCTTATAAAAGAGACTCCAGGGAGTTCCTTTGTCACTTCCACCCTGTGAGGACACAGCCAGACGATGGCCATCTACAAACCAGCAATCGGCCCTCACGAGACCCTGAATCTGCTAACACCTTGATCTTGGACTTTCCAGCCTCCAGAATATGACAAATACTGTTGTTTATAAGCCACCCAATCTATAGTAATTCATTATAGCAGCCCAAACGGACTAAGATGCTCCCTGAAAAAGACCTATCCCCACCCCCAGTGGACAATGTCATGATTTCCCTTTTGCAGGAGACTTTGATGCTATTAATGCACTTGCCCCTGGGGGGCAGCCTTGGGCGATGGTGAGAGAGCCCCTTTCCCCCCTCCCCAGGGCTGCTGTGTGTGACTGCAGTCTGTACACTCCACAACTCACGGGATGCCATTTACATCATGATGGGGGGGATGGGTTTTGGTGACAACTTCTTGGAAGATGGCAGTCAAAGGTCTAGTCTTGGGGCTGCCCACCCCCAATAGGACAGAACCCACTTCATGCAGATCACCTTCCTGCCCTCGCTCTCTGCAGGGAGTGCAGGCACGGTCAGGGGTCACTTCTTTCCACCAGGGCTTGTGCTCCCCGATGGTTTTAGTCTGCCTCCACCCCATGACCTCCTTCTGCACCTTGGCCAGGACCTGTGTCCTACTCTCCGTAGGAGACCTTGCCTAGGAACTCTAGCCCAGGACTTGATGGTCAGTTGCAAAGTGGGAAGAAGAGGTTGGAGTGGACACTCAGGGTCCAAGGAAGCTCATGTAGTCTCCCTGCCGACCGCTGTGATCTCAGCTGTCAAGGCGCCCCCGCTCCCCCACCTGAATGCCTTCAGCTGCTCTGCCACAGCCCTTAGTACCCTTGGGTGCCTCTCATCCCCCCAGACTTGGCAGGGTCCTCTTTGGAACCGCAGCAATGACTGGAGCTACCAACACTGACGGGGCTGAGGTTCTGAAGGGCTCTGTCCCCACCGGTTACAGCTCCCATTGTACGTTCCCAAAATGCTCGCTTTGCTCTCTCTCAGTTCTTACAACGATCTTTCTCAACAAACTGAGGACATGACCCAAGACCTAAGCCAGAAGACATCTGTAGGGTCCCCACGTTCCCACCCCAAAACTAACCCACCCTCCAACCATCCCTAGGAGTCCCAGGACCTCAGCTTCCTGTCTTTCCAGGGTGAATTCCCAGCCCTCCCAGGTCACCCTCTGGGAAGCCAAGGCCACCTCTTGGCCGTGACTCAGACATCCAGTGCCTTGGAGCTTCACCCTCCGTGTCCTTTGTTACCCATGGAATTTTCCCTTCTTATAAGATTTGTTTATTTTTTTAATTTTAAAAGCCATGAAGTTACCCTCCGCCACTCCCCCCCATGCTTTTTCCTATGCCTGTGCAGACAGCAACATACCCCAGGCAGCTTTTAGGGCTCTGCCTAAAATCGGGTCCCTGGCAGATGCACAGACCTACCAACTCCCTAGGTTGATACAAAGCTCTACAGCTCCTTCAGTGGGGCTTCTGCCTTTGTTTCACACACACAGCCCCTGAGCCCAGAGCCTCTATTCTGATGGGACACAACCTCCAGAGCCTTGATTGGCACAGGTGCTGGGAGATTGTTATTTACAGCTTCTTAATGTCTGCTTTCCATTCCCGGCTTCTTAGGAAGCAATAAAATGGGAGACACACTTGCACCTGCCCCCAATACTCACCTTGCTGCAAACAATGGCTTCTAGTGATTTAAGTCCCACGCTCTCCGTGGGGCCGGGCAGAGGTTCCCACAGACCTGTAATTATGCTTCTGGTTCCGAAAGGATCTGAAGCAGCCCTTTCGAACTGTCTAAAACAGGGTGCTGTATTTATGCGTAAGCAAGCCAGCCAGCCAGCGAGGGCAAGCCCACCGACCTGGGAGGGTCGAGGACCGGATCTCATGAACTAATCCAGCAGCCTGGCAGCACTCAGGGCAGGCAAGCCATCAATAAAACATCACAGGCCGTGCCATTAGAGGAGGCAAAGCAGGATATTTTATTCATGACTGTGTTTTGAAGGGGCTTGCTCGTGACTCACAAATTATTCACCAGCTTCTTTCTATTTTTAAATGCAAATTACAAGGGTGTTTAAAGGGGCAGAAGTGCTACACCCTACCTTTGGTACCCCTCTGGGCTATTTTGGGGAAAGACTGTCCCATTCCACGTACAGAACCTCTTTCCTTTCAGAGTTCTGTCCCACAGCACGGTCACCATTGTTCCCTCCCGAGGACTCCTCCCGGCCAATCAGAAGGCAGGCCGAGCACCTGCCTCTCAGACCCGCCTTTCTGCCACTCATTGTACAAACAGCTCCTAGCCAATCAGAACCAGAGGCCGGCTGCTGCCACAGGTGCCTCCGTGATCATCTCCTGCAGTGTTGACAAACTGAATGTAGGATCTAGAGACAGATTCTGAGTCTCCCAGGGTGCTTGTGTAAGGTATAGATTCCTGGGCCTCTCTGACTTTCCAAATCAGTACTTCTGTGATGGGGTCTAGGGATCATCATTCTAAATAAGTTATCCCAAGTGTTTCTTACACAGAGTGCAATTTACAAAACATGGAGCTAGTCCAGAGGTTCCAACTTCAGCATCTATCAGTCACCCAGACCACTTGTTAAGATGCAGGTAGCTGAATCCCAGACCCAGAGTTTCTGATTCAGTAGGTCAAGGATGGGGCCTGGGAATTTGAATTTCCAACAAATCCCCAGGTATGCTGATGCTGCTGGTCCAGGGACCACACTTGGAGAACCAATGACCTCCTGAACACTATTGAGGCCTGAGTTTGACAAAGGCCACACACCAGGGTAAAAGAAGAGTCTTCCTGTGACAGGGCAAGAGAAAAGATGCAGATGTAGAGAACAGACTTGAGGACATGGGGTTGGGGGGGGTGGCGAAGGGGAAGCTGGGATGAAGGGAGAGTGTAGCATTGACATATATACACTACCAAATGTACAGGAGATAGCTAGTGGGAAGAGTTGCTGCATGACATAGGGAGATAAACTCGATGATGGGTGATTACTTAGAGGGCCAGGATAGGGAGAGTGGGATGGAGTCGTGGGAGGGAGGGGATATGGGGATATATGTTTAAATACAGCTGATTCACTTTGGTGTACCTCAAAAATTGGCACAAGAATGTAAAGCAATTATATTCCAATAAAGAACTTTAAAAAAAAATTAAAAAATAAAAGACAAAAAAAGAGTCTTACCCAGAAGGTCCCCAGCTCCCAGGCCTGTAGGTCACTCTAGACCACTGCCTCCCATCACATTCCATAAGCCTGTCCCACTTTTGAGTGTGTTCCCAGAGCCTTCTGGCTTGCCAGAATATGGCCAGAGCAGTGAGATAATTTAAATATCATGACAGCAAAGCCCTTCTCTTCAATCTCTTGTCCTGAAATTCCTCACATGGATTGCAGAGGCCTCTGTCTTATAAAATACCCTGCCTGCACTTCTTGACCCAACAGATACCAACTAAGCACTTACGATGTATGCACTGGTGATGGGAAAATTCAGAGCTGCTGCCCTCAAAGAACACAGAACGCAGGGGCTCACAGAACACAGGACACAAGTTCAAATACAAACAGGTAATTTTAATCTATTGTGGTTATGGGCAACAGTGGTATTTAGGGGAACACTGAGAGGGGCACGTGATCCAGCCTGGGTCAAGGGAGTGGCAATGCTGGAGCTGAGTCTGGAAGGATGTAAGGAGTCAGCCTGTTGAGAGGAGTGAGGCGAAGGGAAGATCCGCTTAAGCAAAGGGACAAAGATGAGAAATGGCATTGGTCCAGGAACAGGGGAGGCGGGCTTCTGCAGGTCTTCAGTCTGTGTGACAGCATCTTTGACATTTTAGAGTGACTCATCCCGCACTTGGAGAAGATGCAGTGGGGAGTGAGGAGGTGGGAGAAATTGGAAGTGGGGACTTTCCTCAGCTTTTATGTGATGAGCCAGAATGGAGAATGAAGTGGAGCCATGAGCCGGTGACACTGCATGAACGTGACCTTGACCATCAGCCTCCTGTTGGGAGAGAGTGAGGACTGGGGCTGGAGGATAGGCGGTTGGCAAGGTTTCTGAAGAGACCCTGCAGTTGGCCTTGGGGAAGCCAGGATCTTGATTGGCCCTCAAGGGGGTCCTGCAGAATCACTCACACAACTGGCTTCTTCCACCTCCTGCTTCCCAGTGTCCCGATTAAATTCATCTTTCAGATCCAGCTCCACCGTTTCCTTACCCAAGAGGGATTCCCTGCTCTCCCATTTAAAAGTAAACTTCCCCTCCTGTCCTGTGAGCTCCCAGAACATTTGATCTGTGCCCCCCTTATAGCATATGAGACTTTCTTGTGTACTTGTTTTCTCAACTAGACCAAGGTTCTTGAGGGCAGAGGCTGTGGCTTATTCATTTTTGAATCAGACACACAGCACCTGGCATACTGTCTAGCACACCGTCGGGTCTCAAAGGATGTTGGAGAGGGCCTCCTAGGTGGCGCAGTGGTTAAGAATCCGCCTGCCATTGCAGGGGACACGGGTTCAATCCCTGCTCCAGGATGATCCCACATGCCGCGGAGCAACTAAGCCCATGAGCCACAACTATTGAGCCTGCACTTTACAGCCTGTGAGCCACAACTATTGAGCCCATGTGTCGCAGCTACTGAAGCCCACGTGCCTAGAGCCCGTGCTCCGCAACAAGAGAAGCCACAGCAATGAAGAGCCTGTGCACCACAATGAAGAGTAGCCCCTGCTAACCGCAACTAAAGAAAGCCCGCATGCAGCAACAAAGACCCAACACAGCCAATAAACAAATAAATAAATACATTTATTAAAAAAAAAACAGATGTTGGAGAGATGAAGGAATGAGTTGAGTAAATAAGTGAATGAAATTATTTCCCAGGGTGGCCTCATTCCCAGGAAGAAGGCTAGCCACCATGTGGTTGGAATGAAGAGCCGGGAGGAACTAACCGGTGATCACTGGGTATTACTCATAGACAACCAGCCTCAGTAAGGGATGGGGCCCTTACTGAACCTCCCACTTGTCAAAACTCTTTTTTTTTTTTATTGTTTTTTTGGGGGTACACCAGGTTCAATCATCTGTTTTTATACACATATCCCCGTATTCCCTCCCTTCCTTGACTCCCCCCCCTTCGAGTCCCCGCCACCCTCCCCGCCCCAGTCCTCCAAGGCATCTTCCATCCTCGAGTTGGACTCCCTTTGTTATACAACAACTTCCCACTGACTATTTTACAGTTGGTTGTATATACATGTCTGTGCTACTCTCTCGCTTCGTCTCAGTTTCCCCTTCACCCCCTGCCCCCTCCCATACCTCGAGTTCTCCAGTCCATTCTCTGTATCTGCGTCCTTGTTCTTGTCACTGAGTTCATCAGTACCATTTTTAGATTCCGTATATGTGAGTTAGCATACAATATTTGTCCTTCTCTTTCTGACTTACTTCACTCTGTATGACAGATTGTAGTTCTATCCACCTCATTACATATAGCTCCATCTCATCCCTTTTTATAGCTGAGTAATATTCCATTGTGCAAAACTCTTAATGAGTGGTGTAGAGCTGTCCAGCCAGAGCACCCAGCACCCAACCAACAGACCAGGGCCGCAGAGCCCCAGACCCGTCAGAAGCTGACAGGTCACTCTGTGCAAGCTCTGCAGATAATTAGCTTGTGTGCACTGGGGACTGCAGGCACTTTGGGGAAATAATTACAACAGGTCAAGGACTCAGCCAAAGCAAAATCAAAATGAAATCATATGGACTGCTGAGGTCAGGAAAAAAGATGCTCTGGTCTTTGAAATCCCATCAAAGTAGGAAAAGAAGGTGAGGCTGAGAAGGGGGATGAGAGAAGAGGAGAAAAGTCAGATTCCTGCCCCTGATGAATTGGAGAATCGAGGACCCAGCCTGCCAGCCAGCCTTCTAGCTCTGCTTTATCATGCAGCTGAGGGTGGTGGGTGTGTGAGTGGCGGGAAGGGTTACCCTGTGTGCATCGCTTTTCTTTCTTCACATAAGTACAAAAGCTCACTCACCCCAGTCTCTCTCCTCCTTGAGGCAGATCTGAAGGGATGGTTTCAAAGGAAAAGATTAAAATCACAATGCCCTGACCTGAAGTTGCTGGGAACAGGGAACCACTCCAATTATCCACTCACAAAATCAGGGAGTCACATGTTAAGCAGTGATCGTGTGCCCAGGACTGTGTCAGGCTCAGAAGAGGTGGGTAAAAGCAGTCAGACTCCTCCCAGCCATCAACAGCTTATCCCTGGGCTGGGGGAGAAAACCAAGGCTCATGAAACCATTAGAGAGACCACAGGCCAAGCTCTGAGTCACTGTGAAGCAGAGGCATACCAAGGCAGGTGGGTTGGAGTGTCTAGCTCAGTGCAAGCAATAAGCAGGTACACTGTGCAAAGAGAATTTTTTAAAAACTGACTCACTAAAGGTAGGTCTGCTTTATATTATCACCATTGCCACAACGAAACAATATCTGTGATAGAATATTCCTCCTCACAGGCAAAAGGAGCTCCTACCCCTATGCCACTGCTGTTGAGATAACGATTCCTAAGAAAGGGGAGGTTAACGTAGGTTAGAGTAGTTTGAAGAGACTTGTCAGATGAACAGAATTTGAGGTTGAGCTTTGATGGGTGGGAAGAATTTAAATAGTGAGGGGTAAGGGTAAGGATTCCAGTTACCATTCCATGACAGCGTCTGCTGCGTTGAGGAGCACCCCTCCACCCCACAAAGACTTCCCGTTGGCGGTTGATCAATGAGATGGTGGAGGAGGAAGCCCTGACCCAGGCTCGGTGCCCTGGAGCGCCTTGTTGGACTCTAACAGAGCAGGGAGGAGCTTGTCTGTTGCAAGCAGGCCCTGTGGTGTCCCTGCGGCACGTGAGAGGGTGCAGGCAACATTCTTGGAAGAGAAGTAGGGTGCACTAGACAGCTTTGATGGGGGTCCCAGGGCACTGAAATGAAAAGAGAAAGCAATTTTCAGAAATAGAATATGGACTAGACAGCAGAGTTTATTTCCTGGATTCCACAAATCAAGTAACAAAAATTGAGCTCTCAAGAGAATCTGGTCCTCCAAGCTCCAGGGTGAGGCCTCTGTTCCGGCGACAGGCTCAGAAGCAGTGTCGCTTCTCAGCAGGGGGAACTGAGAGGCGGCTCCAAGTATCTGAAGGGCTGTCAGGAAGGAGAGGGAAGAGTCTAAGTGTATAGCTTCAGAGGCAGAATTAGGCTCAGTGGGTAGAAATAATAGGGAGGCAGATTTCAACCCAGGATTAGCCTGATGTTTTCTTGCCACTAAAGATGTCCCCCAGTAGGGCACACTGCTTGAGAGGTGGCTGGCCCCCGTCACTGCACGTGACCAAAAATTAGCTGGACAACCTATCACTGGAGGATTGTAGGATGCCCTGGGGAATACTCTAGCAATGGACGTGGATCTGGAGGACCACCAGGAGGGGCCTCTTTAAGTCTGAGATTCCGTGATTTTGAGTCCCTTCTTTGGCGAAGCTCTTGGATTCAAATCACGCTACCCAATATCCAGAGTCACCCACACCAATGTGGGATAGCAATGACCATTCCCGGGTACACATCTTCCCTATCAGTCCAGCAGAGCCCAGCCAAGCATCCCTAGAGGGAGACAGGAGAACCACATGTTCTCTGGTTTATGAACAGTCAGTAAAAAGAACACTGGCCTAGGAACAAGAAGACTTAGGTTCTGCTCTGAAACCCGTCATTAATTAGCTGTGGAACCTTGGAAAAATCTCTTCTGGGGCCTTGCTCTCCTTATCTATCAAATGAAGGTTATTTGGAGTAGTCCTCAGATTCTCCCCAGCTCAAAACAAATCTCTTTTCTTTTTTTAATTTTTTTTAAATTTTTGGCCCTGTTGGGTCTTCACTGCTGCCTGTGGGCTTTCTCTGGTTGTGATGAGCGGGGGCTACTCTTCATGGCAGTGCACCAGCTTTAGTAGTTGCGGTGCATGGGCTCAGTAGTTGTGGCACACGGGCTCAGTAGTTGGGGTGTATGGACTTAGCTGCTCCATGGCATGTGGGATCTTCCCGGACCAGGGATCAAACCCATGTCCCCTGTATTGGCAGGTAGATTCTTAACCACTGAGCCACCAGGGAAGTCCCAGAGCAAATCTCTTATGAGAACTGAGAACATAGAAGGAACCAGCTAAGAATCACCTCATCGTCCCACCTACCTTCCTCCAAAGCCACCCCTCCCCTCCCCCTTTGTTCCGACAGGAAAGCATCCTCACCCGTCTCCAATGGCAACTTTTCTGCTTGTGCTCTGGACCCTGCATCACTGAAGCACTTCAGTCCCGAAATCACCTCTCACTGTGGTGCGTCAACAACTTTCCCCTCCCTACTAGATTATTCCCATCCGCACACACACATGCAGACATAGCTACAAAATACATCCTGTGGACCTTGTTCAGACCCTCATTTAAAGAAATCTACGCCATATAAACATTTGTGGGACAATCAGGGAAAGGTGAACTCCTACTAAATGTTTGCTAATATTAAGAAATATTTTTTTAAATTTTTAGGTGTGATAGTGGTACTGTGATTACAGCTTTTTTACTTTATTTTTTAAGCTTTTTATTGAAATATAATTGCTTTACACTGTTGTGCCAGTTTTTGCTGTACAACAAATTGAATCAGCTGTATCTATACATATATCCCCATATCCCCACCCTCCCACGATGCCTTCCTGCCTTCCCTATCCCACCCCTCTAAGCCATCACCCATCATCGAGTTGATCTCCCTGTGTTATGCTAGCTTTTTTAAAGTGCTTTCCTTTATAATAATCCAGGGGCAAGAGGCGCAGGTTATGAATGAGACAAGATTGGATATGCATTGATAACTATTGACACTGAGCGTACATGAGGGTTCATTATACTATTTTCTCTACTTTTATATATGTCTGAAGTTTTCCAGAAGAAAAATTCTAAATAATGAACAAATAAATAAGGGACAAGGCTCTCAGCAGATTTCACACCACATCATGGTAGAGTCTTTCCAGGGTTCCAGATGCCTAGCAGGGAGGAGAGGTAGGTGAGCTCTTCAGATAAGGGAACTCATCCCCCAAAGGCCAGTCCAACAAGCAGATAAACAGAGGTGGTGACTCCCAGGCTCCAGGTCTACAGCCCTGAGATTGCCAGATCCCCCAGACCACCAACAGGAGGAACAGTCGGGTCTGGTGGTGAGACCTCCCAACCAGGAGGCCTCAGTTAGGCTGCCCAGCTCTCAACCCACCTGGTGGGCCAGGATTTATCCAGTGCTAGACTGCTTGCTTACAATATTCTTCACGTGCCTGATCTCACTTCATCCTCTCCATCCCTTTGAGATTGTTCTCATTCTCCTCCATTTTGTTGATGAGGAAACAAAGAGAGTGGAAAAATGACTTGCCCAAGGTTATTCAGCCAGTAAGAAGCAGAGCTGAGACTTGGATCCAAGTCTTCTCAACAAAAGTCATGTTCCTTCCCTGTCTCCTCACTGTGAATCCTCGAGGGTAGAAACTTTTTTTTTATGTTTTTACATTTCACATTTTTTTTACATTTTACATTTCTAATCTTTGGATCCCACTTGCAAGAATCATTCTGAGAGCATCATAAGAGCTCAGTAAATGTTTTCTGAATCATTGAATGGGTGTGAGCTGTGCCCCATGTTCATTGTAGATACCTCATCTCTCAGACAAGTATTCATCACAGCCTTGTGTTGTAGGCATAAATGAACAGGTCTGCTATCTCCCCGAGTAGTTTATAAAGTCCCCAGTGGCCAGAAAGGCCATCCACGTTTCTGTGGTCCCTGTCAGACATGGGCCAAGAGGCAGTCTGCACAAAATGGTTGGGAAGAGAGGGACAAAGATTTTTTGGCATGGTGGTGTAGTTATCTTCATAAGAAGACAGTACAAAACAACAGACAAAGGATTAACCTCCAAAATATACAAGCAGCTCATGCAGCTTAATACCAAAAAAGCAAATAACCCAATCCACAAATGGGCAGAAGACCTAAATAGACATTTCTCCAAAGAAGACATACAGATGGCCAACAAACACATGAAAAGATGCTCAACATCACTAATCATCAGAGAAATGCAAGTCAAAGCCACAATGAGGTATCACCTCACACCAATCAGAATGGCCATCATCACAAAATCTGGAAACAACAAATGTTGGAGAGGGTGTGGAGAAAGGGGGACTCTCCTGCACTGTTGATGGGACTGTAAGTTGGTACAGCCACTATGGAAAACAATTTGGAGGTTCCTTAAAAAGCTACAAATAGAACTACCATATGATCCAGTAATCCCACTACTGGGCATATACCCAAAGAAAACCATAATCCCAAAAGAAACATGTACCATAATGTTTATTGAAGCACTATTTACAATAGCCAGGACATGGAAGCAACCTAAATGCCCATCAACAAATGAATGGATACAGAAGATGTGGCATATATATACAATGGAATATTACTCAGCTATAAAAAGGGATGAGATGGAGCTATATGTAATGAGGTGGATAGACCTACAGTCTGTCATACAGAGTGAAGTAAGTTAGAAAGAGAAAGACAAATATTGTATGCTAACTCACATATACAGAATCTAAAAATGGTACTGATGAACTCAGTGACAAGAACAAGGACACAGATGCAGAGAATGGACTTGAGAACTCGAGGTATGGGAGGGGGCGGGGGGTGAAGGGGAAGCTGAGAAGAAGCAAGAGAGTAACACAGACATATATATACTACCAACAGTAAAATAGATAGCCAGTGGGAAGTTGTTGTATAACAAAGGGAGTTCAACTTGAGGATGGAAGATGCCTTAGAGGACTGGGGCAGGGAGGGTGGGGGGGATTCAAGGGAGGGTGGGGGGGGAGTCGAGGGAGGGAGGGAATATGGGGATACGTGTATAAAAACAGATGATTGAACTTGGTGTACCCCCCCAAAAAACAATAAATAAATAAATAAAATTAAAAAAAAAAGACAGTACATTTGTTATTTTCTCTCTCAATGAGAGATTACAGTTTTGTTGTCACAGAATAAATAGAGCCATAATTTATTATTCACATGCTGATTTCTTAAACTGTTGACATATATCACTTTTCTGACTTGTATAATTTATTTCCTCTCCATCATAAATAGTCAAATTGGAATGCTGGCAACCATACCCCCTCTCCATCTCTCCGCTGGCTACACTCACCTCAGGGTCAGACTCTGGGCAGGCAAGATCCGTTCTCCATGGAGTAACATTAGAAATCTCAGAGCCCGTCAGTGGGTTGGCAGAGGCTAAATGGATATCCAAATTCAATGAGAATTCCAAGTGCCATGGCTCTGGCAAATGGCAAGGGTTGGCACTCTAGGCACACTCTGAACAGAGTCGATTGGTTAGCAGGAAGTAGGGAGGGAGGGCTGGGAAAATGTAAGGTTTAATTTCCTTCCCTGGCACCCTGCCAGCTGGATATAATGGCAGCTGCTAACATATTTCAAACAGCCAGTTTTATGCAATGCTGGTGGTGTAAAATCTGGGTTTTTGTCAAACCCTGGGAAGCTAAAACGGTGAATTGCGAGTGAAAGCCCAGGGCTGGCATGGCCCAGGTGGGCATGTTCACAGGCCTTGACCCCGGCAGCTCCAGCTGGGAGCAGCTCTTGGCCAGCCTTGGCCCAAGGTCCTCCTGCCCGGAGGGAAGTGTCAGAGTGTTGGCCAGAAGCAGCATGTCACCGAAACTACCATGCATTTTGAGTCAGCCCTGAAAACTCCTAGGGATTTCAGAAACAAAAGGACATCAAGAGGGCTCGGACCCAAATAGGCACAGAGCAATCAGGGTTTTTAATAAGCAATGACCTGTCTGCATACCTCTGACCCATCTCTGGCTCATGGTGTCTTCCCAGGTTGTGGGTGGCCCCGCCAAGACTTAGTTGATTTGATGGAGACAATGACCAAACAGGCTGGGCTGACATCTAACCAGATCATTCTGAGACACTCCTCTTCCTCCTCTCCAAGGACCTGAGGGAAATGGGCCCCTAAACTCCCTTAACACCACTGAGGAAGGAACCTATGGTGAGATGGAGTCAAGGTAAATGGAGAATCCCTCAAATTAGCATCTCACTCAGACCTTTGAGGAAACCGTGCCAGGTTCCTGGGGAGAGAAGGGCTGTGATTCAAAGTGATGCAAATGAAGATTTCCAGCACCTGAGGCACTGAGAGCTCTGTTGACATTGACAGAAAGAGGATGTCCTCCTACATCCCACCTCCCTTGTAATGAGGAGCAGAACAGTAGCAGGGAACAGAAGCTGGAGTCATCACTCTCGGCCTGCCTCTAACCCAGCCCCAGCATCAGTGCTGCTCATGGCCAACCCTAACTGAACAGCCAGGGAACCAGCATCTGCCACAATTCCCAGCTTTGGTTCTGGGTTTCTTTGCTCCAGCAGAGAAGACACAACTGCAACGTGGAAAACACACAATGTGGGGCAGCCCCGGTACAGGGCAGTAGCCCTGAACCCTTATTAATTCATGGGTCCAGGGCTACCTCCCCGTACCAGGGGATGCCCCTCAAATGCTCCAGGGACTACATCAGGCAGATGTTGACATGCACCCCGGGCACTCAGTCCCATTATGATGCTGCGCATATGCACAAAAGTTCCATCTCCAAGGCAATGAAAGCAACCTTTGGGGGACCACATGGGATCACACACATGGCTCCACCCCAGGGTCCTCATCCCTGACTCTGCGCTCCCAGGACATCATCCCTACACCTGAAGGCAAAGCCTCCTGGGCCTGCATTTTCTTGGGGGAGAGAGTTCATTGCTTTCAGCAGACTTCCCAGAGGGAACATGTCCGTAAAAGTTAAAAATCACTGATCTGCAGGTGGACACTGGTTGGTTTACAAACAGGCCCAAGGGTCTGGCAGCCCTTCCCAGGTACGGATTGATGCTGTGACCTGAAATATGGCGGACAAACAAATCAGGAGTTCCCCAGATTTTTACTGCCTTCATAATTTATCAAAACTACTAAACCCAATCTTCTCATAAGAAGTTCCCAGGGTTTGTTTCTTGGCCAGTTTCTTGCAAAGGCTGGTGACGTCACATTTAAATTGCAAATAGGTGTTTTGTGTGGACATTTTATTCAGTCTTCAAAAGCCCATGGTAATTTTCCACGTTTTTGGTGGAGTTAATGGCTCCCATCCAGAAGCCAGTTCATATACTCGAAATACAATAGATGTTTAGTAACTAATCTGACAGAATGAATGAATCTGAAGATAGATTTCCTACTGCACTGTAGCAACACACATTCAGATGTTACCAATTATAATGTTTAAAAGCTTTGCTTTTTTTTTTTTTAGATTAAATACTCATATTCTTCATTTATTCCACGAATATTTGTTCCATACCTCACTTAACCGGACTGAAAACTCCATGACAACAGTAAGCCTAGAACTGTGTCAGTCAGTGAGAGTCCTTTTTTTTTTTTTCTGGCCATGCCCCACAGCTTATGGGATCCTAGTTCCCTGACCAGGGATTGAACCCAGACCCCGGCAGTGAGAGTGCTGAGTCCTGACCACTGGACCGCCAGGGAATTCCCTAGAGCTATGTCGTATTCAACTTTGTATCTCCGATATCTTCTGGTACATATGAAATGCTCAATAAGTATTTGTTGGGGGAACGTGGGAATTCTAGATGTCTTTTTTTTTTTCAAGGAGGTGCCAAACACATTCAAGCCAACAATCTGATTTATGTACCCACTTCTGAAATAAGAGTAAAATATTAACAAAGAGGAAGTCTTGGTGGCCCTTTAGATACTTGTAGCATAGAGACTTGAAAAATTGTAGCAACCCATTCACATGCTACTTGAACCCATATTCATTAAGCACTCATCACTACGTACACACCAAGGATACAGAGGCCAGCCTGATCTCTGCCAGATGATGCTTAATTTCAACAATTCTTAATTTGCTGTAAGGGGAAATTAAGAAGCATGACTGAGAGAGGAGGTGAGGGGAGCCTGTCCAAGCCCTGGAAACAGTTTCTCAAAGGCGTGACATGTAACTGAGATTTAAAAATTAAAGGGACTGAAGGCCAGGTAAAGGGGCAGAACTGGAGGTGTCAGAGGACACACCCAGGAAAACTCTAGTTCTGGCTTGAAATATCCTCCATCCCCAGCTCTTCAGACAATGAAGACACCCGGGAGTCAAATATCACCTCCAGCCTTGGATCTATTGAAGGCCTAGGAGTAGTTTGAAAGGAAGAGATAAAACACCCTGATCTGATTTCACCTCTACCTGCCTCTCCCTTTCTTTCTCAACAAATAAGATCCATGGTGAACGCTGAGAATGGGCTTGACAAGGGGAATTTTTCTTTGAAGAGGGAAGAACGTGTGTGAGGCCTGACTGTAAGAGATAACTGGTCCATTAGAGGAACTGAAAGAAGCTCAATAAGGGGAGACAGGGGATGAGGCTGGAGAAGCAGGCAGGGGCAGAGCCCGCACAGCCCCTTGATCCACGCAACGAATTTGTCCCAAATCCTAAGAACAAAGGGATCGGGCTTAAACAGGGATGTGACGTCACTCATATTTGTACTTTGAGAACATCTCTCTGGCTGCAGAGAGTCCAACAGAAAGCCCTTGTCCAGCTGAGTGACGACCGTGACCCAGGCTGGGTGGTGGCAATGGGAAAGAAGTAGATGAATTCAGAACGAATTTAGGAGAGAGACGCCAAAGAGCCTAATGACTCTTAGAGCATTTATTGAGCTCTGGCTACAGACAGGCATGACGTATGTGATTTAGTTCTCCTGACAGCACCCTTGGATTGTTTCCATCATTATTTCCATTTCTAAAGAAGAAACTGAGGCATCCAGTGGAGCCAATTGCCAAAGTCCACCCAGTTTGTAAATGGCAGGGCTGAGAGTCAGGCCCTGTGCTCACGTTCCCATCCTTCTACCTGTCCCCCTTAATCCTCATGTCCTACCTTTTGGGGGTCTGGTTTGGGCAATGGGGAGAATGGTGGCACCATTTACGGAGGTAGAAACAGAAAGATGCGTGAATTCAGGTGGGAAGGAAGTTATGAGTTCAGTTCCCAACGTGCTTGTGGGACATGCAAATGGAAATGAGCGGCAGGTAGGCTGGAGCTCAGGAAACAGGTTTGGGAGTAGGTAGGGTAAACATATAGATGGAGAGTTATCAGCAGATAGGCAACGATTACATTTCACAGGCTTCCTCCTTGAGAATGGTGTTGAGTTTGGGAGCAGACTCAAGGCCTTCAAAATACAGACAGACTGGGAACAAGCCAGTAGTAATGAGCCCAGTTGGGCCAGGGCCCTGGGACCTCCAGCCATGTCTCCTAGTAGCCTCATCCATCTCTGCCCCTGGGTCATGCCCAATAGCCACTCAAAGGGCATGTTGTCAGGCCCCGGGCACTTCCCAACCTCAGCCTTCTCCAGGCAGCCTTTTGGCACCTGCTTCATGACCATGCCACAGGAGCTGCTTTAATACTGATTTACTCTTCCTTTAAAAAGTCACGTTTGCACACTGCCTGCCAAATGGTAACAGACAGATAATGTACTGTGTCATTAGCACATCCCTCTCTATTTAAAAACCTCCAGAGAAGCAAGCAGATGAGCCTTGGAGTTAGCTCAGCGGTGGAGATTATTGCTTGGCTAATTACAAACAGCACTCTCAGAACTCCAGAAGACACGAAGCAGGGCTCAGCCCCTGTCTGCCCTGAGGAGCCAGGAGTAACTGCTGAAATACCCCAACTCAACACTCAACACACGGGAAGGTAAGAGGGAACAAGACACCTTGGCACAACTGTGGACCCAGAAATAGAACTTCATCCTGACACAGTGTGTCACCAGCCCCCAGGGATCCTCACCTGCTGTTTGGCCCTCGTGTGGTCTCCTCCCCTGTGATTCAGGGCTGGCCTCGTGTGGCCAGTAGAATAAGCAGAAGTAAATAATTTTCAAGGCTCTAGTCTTTATGATAAATGACATTGCAGATTCCACTTTGGGCTCTTGGATTGCTCACTCAGACACTCTGTTGTGAAGACACTAGAGCAGCCCCGTGGAGAGACCCGTGTGGTCTGGAACTCAGACCCCCTGCCCATAGCCGGTCAACACCAACTTGCTAGCCATGTAAGTGAGACACTTTGAAGTTGCATGTTCCAGCTTCCGTCAAGCCTTCAGATGATGTAGCCTCAGCTGACATCTGACTGGAACCTTATAAAAGACCATCAAGCCAGAACCACCCAACCTAGCTAGTCCCAAATTCCTGACCAACAATAACTGCTGGAGGTAATAAGTGATTATCATTGTTTCAAGGCACTGAGTTTTCACGTGATTTGTTATATTAGCTAATAAGGTGGAGCAAAGGACTGGGTCCAGGATAGGGAAATAATTAACGCCAAGTCTCCGTGATGCCTCAGGGACTCCTGCACACGATGCCATTTAATCCTCACAGCATCCCAATGAGGTAGTTATCAGCTCCATTTTATAGATGAGAACAAACAAAGCATGGGACTTCCCTGGTGGTCCAGTGGTTAGGACTCCGCGCTTCCGTTGCAGGGGGCACAAGTTCGATCCCTGGTTGGGGATCTAAGATCCCGCAATACGCTCAGTGTGGCCAAAACAACAACAACAACAACAAAAAACCAAGGCACCAAGTATACAAGATTGCAAAGCCTGACCAGTCCCACAGCTAGGAAATGCAGAACCAGGGTTTAAATCCTGACCTGCCTGCTTTCAAAGCTTCAGCTATTTCTATCACCATGTTCTTATGCCCTTGAAAATAAGCAGCACCAGACTCTGGTTCTAGCTCAGCCACTAAATAGCTCAGTAATTGGGAGGAATTTTTCATTCTCCCTAGGCTCATTTTCTCTCCCATGAAGTGGGAGAATTAGTCTTCAGCCTCTGAGGTCTCAGTTAGCACTAATATTCTTTGACCCTGTGGCCCCATCTCACTGTATCTACCTTCCTTCTAGGACAGGTTGTTTTCAAGGACTTCGCTCAGGCTGTTCCCCATCTCCTTGAGGAGTTAGCCTCAGTTGTAGCAAGAGGGTCTTAGGTTAGCCTTAAGAAATCCTTGGGACGTCTAGGAAACTCAAGTCACTAAGAAAACATAAGAAACTTCCTTCCCTGGAGGCTTTTCAAAATAATGTTGATGACTATCTGGGAGCTCTTAGGCTAGCTGAACAAATTAGAAAGAAATGAAGCCAAGTTTGAAAGAAACCAGGTGATGAGCTCTTAGTCATTTCTATCTCACACATAGTATCTCAAGGAGACTTTGTGGAACGAATAAGTGAATAATGGGCGTTTTCCCTTCTGTCAAGTGGAAATGAGCTGTGTGCCATGGGCAAATTATCTAACCATTCTGAGCCTCAATTCCCTTAGTTGTCAATAGTAACTGACTCATAAGGATTGTAAGAATGCATATCAAGCCCTTAGAGTCTCTGGAAGACAGAATGTGCTCAATAACACATATACAATGGAATGCTACTCAGCCACTATAAAGAATGAAATAATGGGAATTCCTTGGCGGTCCAGTGGTTAGGACTCTGCCCTTCCACTGCAGGCGGCACAGGTTGGATCCCTGGTCTGGGAACTAAGATTCTGCAAGACACATGGCATGGCCAAAAAAAAAAAAAATGAATGAAATACTGCCATTTGCAGCAACATGGATGGACCTGAAGATTATCATTTAAGTGAAGTAAGTCAGACAGAAGAAGACAAATGTCATATCACGTATATGCAGAATCTTTAAAAAAAAAATACAAATGAACTTATTGCAAAACAGAAACAGACTCGCAGATTTAGAGAATGAACTTACCATTACCAGAGGGGAAGGGTTGGGGGGAGGGGTAGATTGGGAGTTTGAGACTGATATGTGCACACTACTATATTTAAAATAACCAAGAAGCACCTACTGTATAATACAGGGAACTATTCTGTAATGACCTAAATGAGAAAAGAATTTGAAAGAGATACATGTATATGTGTAACTGAATCACTTTGCCGTACACCTGAAACTAACACAACATTGTTAATCAACTCTCCTCCAATATAAAATAAAAATTTAAAAAAAAATGAACTATATTGATTCAACAGAGATGAAAGACACTTCATTAGTATCATTGACAGTTGGAATGTGGGTTCCTTCTGTTTCTATGAATCCCTGAGCAGCACTGGCATCTGTGGAAGGGGAGTGAATTTTGGAAGCAGAAGGCCAGATGGCAGACTCAACAATGCCTCTCACCACCTCCAGCTGCTTCATATTTGCCCCGGCAGCACCACTGCACTGGGGCTCTCCAGCTCCAACCCTCACTTTTGCCATATTCACCCCCAGCAGCCACCAGTGCATTTACGTCACCCACTCCTGGCCCGAGGTTGGAAAATCTGCATGACCAGCCCTGTTAGGAAACTGCTTCCTGATCAGTGGCCACTTCAGGACCTTCCATGCTTAAAAGGGACTTTCAGCTTCACCAGCTGTATAGTGTAGCAGCCACCTACATACATCTCCCAGGGGAACTCCAAGAAGGAGACGCTCTGCCTCGTCCCTTCTGCCTGTCTCCAAATCAGACCATCTACACCCACCTACTCAGAAGACTGATTCCTGCAGCTCAATCCAAAGAATTTTCCAGGATTTTAGATCCAGTATGGGTCTCTAGGAAGCAGACCCATAAGTGGTACTGATGCCATTCTGACCCTGAGGATGCTTTCTTATCACTCATCCAGCACAGGAAAGTGAGCTTGGGGAGAGGAAAGGGCCCTGACATTAATGTTATTAAGAGTATGTAGTCCAAGTAGAGATCTGCCAGGCTTCATCAGGGGCTGTTGATGGCCTAACTCAGTTAAAACCTCTCATTTCATTAGTGGGAGGAGACCATAATTACATCCCGAAGCCCATAAGTAAAGGGTCATAACAGTTAAATAAGTGAGGAGGGCTCCAGAACATTCAATAATGCAATCAGGTTAGACCCAGGGAGAAAATATAATCAACTGGATCAAAAATGACCCTTGTTTTTCATTAGTCCTCACTAAGATTGCCAGTGGAGATGATTTGTTTTCCATTCATTTTATTTGGCTCTAAAGAGTATTCTATTTCCTTCAATATTCCCCCCATCAAAAAATACCAGAAACCTCACCAAAATTAATAAAAACAAACCAAAAAACAAACAACAACAACAAGAAGCAGCCTCACTTTAAGCCAGAAACCTCATGCCCAATTTAGAGGTAAAGAAACGAACTCAAAGTTGACATGACCAGATACAGATTCAAGTCACTTTCAGACCAACATTGCCCTTTACCACTTACAAAGCTTTGTCACTTGCACTATCTTGTTTATCCTCCCAATAGCACTTATGCCCATTTTCCAGTGTAGAGCACAAAGTTGGAGATGCTTGACTGAGCATTTGCTGAGCATCCACTCCCTACTAGACAATGTGTCAGGTGTGGGGAGGCAACCAGTCCCACTGATGACTTGCCCATGGCCACAGATTCATTAAGTGGCAGGGCTGGGGCGTCAGCCTTGCTCTTCCATCTCAGGATCTGGGTCTGACTGTGACCTTAAAGCTGGACCAACAGAATCAGCCCCTCTGACAAAGGGAAAGATGTAGGGTGTTTGTCTCCCAGCTAGGTACACATTTGTCATCCTGTAACTTGGATCCTCTATTTTGAAAACATCCATCTTAAGCCAGTTAAGTGAAATCAGTTTTAAAATAAGAGATTTATTCTTTCTTTTTTTCCTTATAAAATAGGAGATTTATTCTTTCTTTTTTTGCTCATGAGAAGGATGAGAAGCCTGGAAAGACAGATGAGAATGTTCTGAAAGAAAATGAAAAAGTCCCATCCTGCGAGCAACAGGACTTTGCAGTGTTCTGCATAACAAAGCTATCTGCCTTCCCTTGTAAATGGTTTTTGGTGTCTGGAATGTTCTGGTCCAAGGACCAATATTTCTCTATAAAGAATAATTCAATACAACAAAAGCTATGTCTTGTCACCAATCATTCTCCTATTCACCAATTTTCTACTATGGGTTTTCTTGCTTACTAGACCGTAAGTTCCTCAGGGCAGCAAATGTGCCTAGCCTAGTGCCTAACAATCTGTAGCTCAATCAATAGTCATTAAACTTAAATGATCTCTACAAAGACATCTGTGTATTTTAGATGTGCTTCAGTTATAGAATAGTCTTGAGAAATTCAGTTTTCTACATGGAAGAGAGTTTTCCAAGTAACTGGGAAGTATTTCTTTATGTACCAAAACTTTCTTTAATGTCCTCAGGTGAGATTACCATCCCTTCCTCTCTGCTTCTAGTCGTATTTTTATCCTTATTATTACGCTGGGTTATAATGATTGGTTTACAATGGAGACACCTCACACACAGATTTAATTTATAGGCTGACAGCTATGGCCCTTCTGTATTAATGTCTCTACCAGTCAACTGTAAGCCCCCTGAGTCTTGTGTCTGCTTCCTTTTCATGGGGCCTGGCACAGAGTATATAAATGCAGAGAGGATGGAAGGAAGGAAAGAGGAAGAAAGGGAGGGAGGGAATGAAGGAATGAAGGGAGGGAGGGAAGGAGGGAAGGAGGGAGGGAGAGAAAAAAAGGGAGAAAGAAGGAAGGGAGGAAGTCATCTGAAAATACTGGAGAGCAAACAGGATAGGGCAGAATCACCAAGCCAAGATCAGAAGAAGATGGAAATATAAAGAGGCGAGACCACCACATTTCCTTTAGGGATATTTGCTAATTTCAGAGGATTTTAAAGTCTTCACGCAGTAGTGATTCAAGATTTGATAGAGAGGGCCTCATAAACTCCTCCTACTTTTGTTTGGAACCTCAAAGAGCTGTGAGGATGAAACACAGGTGGATCAGCACTCACAGTGACTGTGGCTCAGCTTCTCATCATCTCAGCCCCTGAAACTGGATGAAGATGATCCCTGATTGCTCAGGCCCCCCCTCCAGGTGCCTCGGAGTAGCAAATGAAGATGCTCCCTGGAGGCAGAGAACAAAAAATGAAATCAGATAAAGGCATTTTCAGACAAACAAAACTGAGAGTTTGTCACAAGCAGAACTGCATTAAAGGAAACCTTAACTTCAGTAAAGTAGAAGAAAAATTATCCCAGATGGAATGACACAGATGTAGGAAGAAATGAAGAGGACAGAAAAAGGGAAAATATGTGTGTAATATTGGCTATACAAACCAATTAAAAAATGTGTCTTATGGAGCTTAAAATATATATGTTGAAATATACAACAACAATGGCAGATGTCAGAAGGGGATGCATGGAGTTCGAGTGCCTAAAATCTTTGGATTTTCTGAGAAAAGGCCTCAAATACCAATCAACTGTGGACCACACTGAGCCAAGGATGCATATCACAGTCTCTTAGGTACCAATGAAAAGACAACAAGAGTGTATAACTTCGAAGCTAATAAAAGAGGGAAATGGATTTTAAAACTCAGTATAAAAGAAGAGAAAAGGGAAAAAAAGGAACTTTAAGCAGGTAAGATGAAGAAAAGCAAGTAAGATGGGAGATTTAAACCCAAATATTGATACATCAATGATTACATTAAACATAAGTAGACTCAGTGCTCTGATTGAAAGGCAAGGTTATCAACCTGGATATAAACACAAAACACAACCATGTGCTCTTTGCAGGAGACACATGTAAAAGAGAAGGAAACAGAGAGGTTGACAGTAAAATAAAAGAGAAAGATATGCCATCCAGAAGCTAACACAAAGAAAGCTGGTGAGCTCTATCAGAGTTTCAGGTAAAAAGCATTACTAAAGATTAAGAGGGTACTTCATTATGATGAAAAGCTTAATTCACCAGAAAGACAGAGCACTATAAAAATTTTATGTACTTAATAATTTAGTCTCAAAATAAATGAAGCAAAAACTGACTGAACTCCTAAGGGAATAAACAAATCTATAAAAACAGGGGGGAGATTTAAATATACCTCTCTCAGAAATGGAGAGAACAAGCAGCCAAAAATCAGTAAGGATACAGAAAATTTGAACAATGTGTGTTAACAAACCTAACCTAATTGACATATTTAGAACACTGCACCTGGCAACTGCAAATGACACATTCTTTTCAAGCACACTCAGAACACTTAAAAAAATTAGCCATACGCTGAGCTGTAAAGCAAGTCTCAGCATATTTCAGAGGACAGAAATCAAGCTGAGCATCTTTAACCATAATGTGATTAGCCAGGTATCAGTAACAAGAAGATTATTACTAGAAGACTCTGTATGTTCAGAAATTAGGAACTATATAACCAATGAGGAAATCACAATGAGAATACAGTTTAAATAACAGTAAAAATACTACGTATCAAAACTTGGATTCAACTAAATTACTGATGTATTAGAAAACAAGCTGAAAATCAATAAATTTTCAACCGTTATACAATTGCAACTTTTCCCCTCAAAGGCCTCCCTCTGTCTAATCCCCTGAACCAGACCCCAGACCCGCTGAATGGGTTAAGCATGCTCCAGGGCTGGATCCACCATTTCCTGAATCCCATTTCTTTTTCTTTCTTAGCTTAGGCCTTCTATTAGATGTAGTGCATTCTCAAACAACTTTCTGAGAAAACATGCATAGGAGATAATATTCCCCAGTTCTTACAAGTATAAAACTAATACTACCCTCATATTTGACTATTAATTTGTCCAGGTGTAGGACTTCAGGTTAAAATTCTTTTTCTCTCAGAACATTTCCTAAAGACATTTCTCAATGAACTACTGACATCCAATGTTGCTGATGTAAAGGCTAATGCCAGGCTGCTTCCTATTACCGTGTGTACATTCTTTGTTTGTTTATTTGTTTATCTGTTTTCTCTTCAGAAGCTTTTAGGAGCATCCTTGAGTTTTGAGTTTCACAATGAAATGTCAAGATTTTGGTCATTTTGCATTGACTGTGTTGGAAATTTTATGGACTCTTTCAATATGGAGACTTCTTGCTCTTTGACTCTAGGAATTTGCTTCAGTTATTTCTTTGACAATTTTCTCTCCCCAATTTTATCTGCTTTCCTTTTGTAGGGCTCTTATTATTAGTCAGATGTTGAACTTCCTATATTGATCTGCCATGTAGATCATTTAATTTCTTGAAAGATAATTCCCATTTTTTGTTTTTGTTTGTTCATTTGCCTGAGTTGAAGGAATCCATGTATGTGCCTTGATGCTAGGCATTCAGCGTGGGAAGTAAGGGGAGGTTGACTGTTCCACACATAGTTTCAGTTACTTGCTCTCTTTATAGCCCCACATACTACCACCCTGCCCCCCCCCCAATTATATGTGATAACCTTGTTCCAGTGCCTGTTGGCATCTAAGTTTTCTTCTTCATTGTAATCCCTCTTTTCCTCTATTTCACCAGGTACCACTCTTTCACCTATTTTCCATCTTCCTCAAAGCATTGAAATCTTTCATTCTCTTCATTGTATAGACACTACAATTTTTTTGATTTTACTATTATTTAAGGGGTCTTTGGGGAGAGGAGATAAATCTATGTACTCAGTCTCCTGGAAGCTCAGCTTCTATTTCCTGACCTGTCTACCCACTGTAGGGCAGTAAACAAAGAGCCACTCTATGTTTCTTCATCTCTAATTTTAGTGCCTAACACAAACATGGCTAACCATCACCTTAAATGTTTGCTGAATTGAACAGAATTGCCTAGTGCATATTATGCATATTCAGTTATTCTAAGATAATTGCCAAGTAGTTAAGGAAATCTGTCATAACCTAAGTTTCCACACTAAAGTCAGGATAAAATTTCTGACAAATTCCAGTGCCTCGATGAGGACCACATAGATGGATGTTTTAAATCTGGGTGATCCCTCAGAAATCTGGGACTCAGGATTAACCTACTACTCTGTTGAATCTCCAGCATCTCATACAGTGTGTGCTACTTACAAGAAACCTTGTTGGTGTTGCTTTTCTTTCTTGATGATAAATGAAGGTAGAAGAAATGTCAGCTATCTCAATCCTGCAAATATCCCTGATATTCAAGTTGAAAGCAACTGGATATTCATCTTTCAAGTTGAAAGCAAAAACTTCTTCTCTCAGAGTGAATAACTGCCGAGTATTGTCGCAGATGTTGCTGCTTTTATTTTGAGTTGATAAAGCCATAGGATTTTGATCAATGAATTTGGAGATTTTCCCTTTTATCAATGATTTAGAATCTGCCTGGTGGTTGATGAAAGAGTTTAATTCACAGAGGATTGATTTTCTAGGTATTTACAAGGAAGCAGTCATTGGACTCCCAGAAAGAATGATAGCTCATTTTTCTCCCTTTGTCTAAGCTGGTCCATAACCCGGGAGAACAAGAGCAGGGCCAGACTGCAAGGTCAGGGTGGCAGCATGTGCTTAACTCCAGGAGAATAGAGAAGGTAAATCTTTGAATGGCCCGAGACACTAAAAGCCCAATGAAAATACAAAGAAAGTCATGTGGGTCAGAATCTGAATCTCCTGGCTGTGTCTCTCCGGTACAGATGTTCTGTGGCAGAATGGAATCTTTGGAGTTACACAGATTCATTCAACTCTTCTACTTTCCAACCTGGGATTTGGGGAAGTTTCTTGACCTCTCTGAGCTTCACCTTCCTTATTTATAAGATTATTGGAGAAAACTAAATGAGAACATGAATGTTACAGAGCACATTCAGTAGCCAGTACATAGCAGTTGCTCAAGAAAGGCTAGCTTTACTTTTCCCTTTGTGTCTCAGGAAAGAGAGCCATGGAGCCTCCCTGGGAAGCTATTCCCCTTGATAGATGACCTGCTGGTGGATCACACCTCTGCTCAGGTGATGGAAGCTGGTAACCCTTTAGGCATTCTTGACACTGCTTCCTCATTATAAGGCACCCCTCCCACTATTCTTCCAAATGTTCTTCTCCCTGTTTTCTCCTTCTTTCTTTTCCCCTTCCCTCCCCTTCCCCACCAAGTCCCATGTCATGTAATAAGAAAGGACATGGAAGGCAGGCACAGTGTAGAGTCAAGAGTGGGGAGTAAAAGGGGAAGGGAGACAAGAGAATGATTGCACTGCTGCCTTTGTCCCAATAGTTTTTTTTTCCCCTCTCACCCTAGGACTCTCATCTATGCCTTTTCTTTCAACTGTCATGCTAGGTTGATAGTTTCTAATTCCCCATCCCCATCTCAGATATCTCTTCCCTAGAATTGCATATCCAACAGCCATTCAGTGCCTCCACTTCTGTGTCCATATGCTCTTCAAGATCAATACTTTTAAGCTGCACTTGTCAGTCTCCCACCTGCCTGGTTTGCCCCACAACCCACCTATCCTCCAGGACAATCCTTTTTAGGTCATACCACTGCTGTCCACCCAACTGTCCAAACAGAAGCCAAGGAAACATCCTTGAAATTTCTTCTCCATCAATTACTGCCTGCATCAATCATTAAACTCGCCCTAGTTCACCTCATCTGGACTCCTATTTTTCACATATTAAGCCTCCTGTTCTGCTCTCCAAATCTCATTTTTCCCTCATGATTTCTGTCTCTGTACTTTTGATCTGTGCATTAAAGTATTTCTTTGACTTGAACTTCTAGGCATTACTATTGTTTAAAACAGTGATCATCCCCTCCTTAATTTTTAAATTTAAAAATCATAGCCATTGTTTGGGCTTCTTAGGTGGCACAGTGGTTAAGAATCCACCTGCCAATGCATGGGACACAGGTTCGATCCTTACTCCAGGAAGATCCCACATGCCACGGGGCAACTAAGCCCGTGCGCCACAACTATTGAGCCTGAGCTTTAGAGCCCATGAGCCACAACTATTGAGCCCATGTGCCGCAACTACTGAAGCCCACGTGCCTAGAGCCCATGCTCTGCAACAAGAGAAGCCACGCCAATGAGGAGCCCGCGCACCACAACAAAGAGTAGCCCCCACTCGCTGCAACTAAAGAGAGCCCATGTGCAGCAACAAAGACCCAACACAGCCAATACATACACACATACATATATACATACATACATACATACATACGTTTATAAAAAAAAATACTTCTTTAAAAAGAACATAGCTATTGTTTGATTTTGTTCTTTTTTTGTTTTCTGGTTCCAGGAGATCTTTTTTTTTTTAAGGTTGCATGACTCTCCTTAAGTACTTGTATTATTTTTTAAATAAGATCAAATATCTCCTTTAGTAGTTTTATTCCAAAAGAGTTACCTTCCTAAGCATTCTGCTTATTGTTGCTCTCTGGCTGTAGAAAACCCCCTGGGTTCAACTGCATTTTCCTTTGTGAGCACTTGGCTTGTTCTGTCTTGAACAAGCTATCAAGAACGGCAATGAACTGAGAAGCATTGGAAAGCACAGCAGCCTCTGACCCAGATAATGAGCTGTCTCTCTCCTGCTGAAACCTCTGGATGAGTATCTCCGCAATCCATCTCCTAGGCAGCAAAGACCATAGTTCTCAGAGATGGAGGAACTCAGGCCACGCTGAAGTTCCACCTCAGCTACTTGAGAGCAGGTAGGCCATCAGGTGCTCCTAGGACCAAATGGGGCTGGCTCTGACCTCCTATGGGCAGTAGATCTCCATGGCTCAAGCTCCCTATACTAACTCTCCTTTTTGCCTCATGGATTTTTGCCTATCTCCAGACTCCTCTCTTGCTGAACACTGCTCCAGAACACTACACCTCCAGCTGCTAGTTGGAATGGAACCAGGCAGAAAGGCAGTCGGACAATTGCTCTAGCCACCATCCTCCCAGAAGTCCCTCCGCCTCTCTCCCATCCATTGTTATGCATGTAGACCAGGCACCATTGTCTCTTGCCTGATCTACTGCCTCTTAAATGTTTCCACTCCCGACTTCATACAATCCATTCTCCCCACAACACCTCATTAACTCTTTAACAAATAAACAAAAATCTCTTCATCTTAATTCTCCTACTTAAAGACTTTCAATGACTTCCCAGGGCTCTTGCAATGGAGACCAATACCTCTGACATAACCTACTAGACTGTGAATAATCCAGATTTCTTGGAAACCATCTAATCTTAGCCAAGGGAAGCAGTTGTATGAAGTAGTCTCTTTCCTAAAAAAGAGCAACAATGGCCCCAGAATCAGAGTGCCAGGGTTCTAGTCCTATTTCCTCCATTATCCAGCTGAGTGTCCTTGACCAAATCACTTCATCTCTCTGGACTTCTGCTTCCTCATCTGAAAAATGCTAATAAAATCTACCCTGCCTACTTCACAGAGTTTTTTGAGCCTCTAGTAAGAAAATATTTGCCAATGTGTGTTTTGTAAACAGCAAAGTAGTGTAAGAATCAAGCTCTCCAAATAAATGGTGTGATTTGAGGGAAGCTATAAACTTAAAACATAACTCCTACCAGCTTGTCACTGACGCCTGAAACTTCCACCACAAGAGGGTCTCCCTTGGACTGGGGCAGTATGACTCCAGTAAGCCACTGTTAAAATGCACAAGATACAGGAGAAAGAAGGGAAAAGGATGAAGCATGGAGTTGTTAGCATTCACTGCTATGGAGGACTCTCGAGAAATTATTGCTCAGATAGGCTAAATCTCTGGGGCTCGGAGATGGGAGAGGTAAGATTTTATGGGTGAGAGAAGGTGGGGTAGGGCGGGGAGGTCCCAGGTGATAC
This sequence comes from Hippopotamus amphibius kiboko, assembly GCF_030028045.1. Taxonomy (NCBI): domain Eukaryota; kingdom Metazoa; phylum Chordata; class Mammalia; order Artiodactyla; family Hippopotamidae; genus Hippopotamus; species Hippopotamus amphibius. Next base: position 137,376,746 of record NC_080188.1, on the reverse strand, counting down.
CCAGAGAAGGAGACCCAGGTAAGCACAGTATTGGCATTCCCTGGCCAGTGCCATGGCAGCAAGAAGGCCAGCATCTTTCATCCTTGAGCACTGCTTGTCCTCCTCTTAACTTTATTTTGCGAGCTATTTCTTCCTTTCACACAATTATCTTCCTCCCCATCGGGCAAAATATTTCATGTACAAAGGACAAAAATGAGAAGAAGAAAAAAAAAAAAAACCATTCCAATCCCTGGCTTCCCCTCAACCAAGAATGCTATATAACATTTTATCCTCATATTTCATTTAATCTAAGTTACCATCAATTATAAGATGCCATAATTTTGTGTAATACTAAGAAAGAAAAATTGTTCCCAGTTTAAACTATGACATGGCATCGATTATTAAGATTTATCCCAATTTCAGAGATGATAAATGTGAAAAAAATGTACATCTTAAAATCCATGAAGTATAACATCTATACACTGATTGGGTCAATATATCTAATCTGCTGCCGCTGCCTGACATCATACCATCTCTCTGCTAGTGCAGGGATCACAGTGTGAATTTTCCACATACTCGGAGCAGAAAGCAGTTAGTTGCTACCAAGGACTTTTTGATAATGATCATGGGGATGGTAAACTTAACCTTCAGTTTTTTCCTGGAGTAAAGTGGGGGAAAGTCTACATACAAAGCAGATACAAAGGAATTTTTTGATGTATAGTTCATTTATAATGTTATGTTAGTTTCAGATGTACAGCATAGTGATTCAAAATTTTTATAGATTACACTCCATTTATAGTTATTATAAAATGTTGGTTATATTTCCTGAGCTGTACAATATATCCTTGTAGCTTATTTATTTCCTACATAGCCGTTTATACTTCTTAATCTCCTACCCCATCCTGCCCCTCCCCCTTCCCTCTCTGCACTGGTCACCACTAGTTCATTCTCTATGTCTGTGAGTCTGTGGGGGTGTTTTTTGTTGTTGTTGTTGTTATATTCACTAGTTTGTTGTATTTTTTAGATTTCACACATAAGTGATAACATACAGTATTCGTCTGTCTTTGTCTGACATTTCACTAAGCATAATATCCTCCAGTTCCATCAAAAGATTTTGGTTTTTTTTTAAAGGAGACAAATGGTTTTATTCCCATCCACAAGAAGCAAATTTAGGTCTGACCACTAGTTCTCAAACGGAGGCTCAGGGTCCAACTGTAGGCCTAAAAGGCCCTCCCAGGATCCCTGAGAGCAATAGGCATCCCAGATCCCATATGAAATCTTGCAGAGGACCCATTTCAGTTCACAGACCCCAGAGACCTCCTCACCAGTCGCCCTGAGGGAGGAATTCCCTCATTCCAAGGGACCCCATATACCACAGGGACATTCAGTTCATTTAGTCTTCATTAAAAAATGACTGTCAGCCCAAGCACCAGGTAATATTGTTAGAGGTAAAAAGGAAGTTGACCACCCAGTCCCTGCCCTACTCTTCACGGAAATCCCCAAATAGATAATAGGTTCTTAGCACGTGGTGAAGTCAGGGTATTCCCTAGAAAAAGTCAACGCGGTCCCCATAGTCAACATGGGGAGGTGTGGGGATGCACCTTCACTTTAGTGAGCTCACCCACAGTCTAGGTTCTGGCCCTGGACCTCTCAGGGCCAGAAACGTGACTTGTCAGCACAGTGAGAGCAGATTCCCCTCTTGGAATCAGACTTAAGTTAAACAGGACTGACATATAAAATCAGAATATAAGTTAATTCACTTACAAGAAGAATTACAACTGCTCCGTGGACTTGAATACCCCACTCACTGTGACCTGTCAACAGGCCTATGTGAGAAACCAATCCTCAGTGATGTTATTTGGTGATCCTGTATGCAGGATAAGAGGAGGGTGGTAGATGGCCCAAATGTGCAAGGGCAGCCGGTTAAGGTCGCCTGGGGTGCCCACCTCCACAGCAGGGTCTCACCCATATGACCGGAAATGCTATCAACTCATTGGCTGCAGCCCTTTCTTATATCTCCACATCAGACACAGCTTTGCTTAATGGGATCAGAATAAGCAAAATCCCATGGCTAAGGCGCGTATCTCTGGATGCTACTTGGATGGACACTGTTCTAAGATTTGCCTTTTATTATGAGTCTGAGACTTCTTTCTTTAGATATAGTTAATTCCTTCCATCAGGTCTTATTCTGATCTAAGGGCCATTCTGTCTCCCTAAGTCACATTCATTTCAGCATTCATTCAACAATAACTAACTGAGCAACTACTATGTGCCAGCATTCAAGGCACTGAGGTAGGTACCCGGGCCGAAGACTGAGCAAGTGCGATAAGTGTTACAATAGAGGAAGTACAGACAGACTAGGGACACACAGGAGAGCATCTGGAATAGACTCTGGGATGGAGAGCTGCACCAGAAAGCTGGCTGGAGAGTTACCTAGAGAAGGTTGAAGGACCTATAAGGAAGAGAGAAAGGCACAGAGAGAGAAGCTGGCCTGCAATACAGCTGAGGCCTCAGGTGGTCCTCCAGGGAGCTCTGAAATTGAGATAGCCCTTCAGAGAGCTCCTAAATAACTCTCCTTTATCCAACTTTATGCTCTGTCCCCCTTGACCCAGCACCTCAGGATTCAGTCCCTGATGTAGTCTTCCAGCTCCTGCTGGTCCATGTTAGCTAGATTCTGCAGCCACTTCGGCAGCTGGTCCCTCTCCTCCTAAGGCCCAGCTTATCCTCAGTCAAGTTGTGCAGGGACTTGGCCCACGTGATTGGTCTAATTGCCAGGAGAGGAGATGGAGGTAGAGCCTGAGGGAAATAAGCATCATCTTGTAAGACACCTGCCTCAATGGAAGCCTCCACAAGATCTTCAGAATCTGCCAGCCAATGGAGAGCAGGCCACGTCTGTGGGTCCAGTGGCTCCAGGAAAATCTGTAAGTCCAAGGTCCTCAACTGCATCTACTCAGATATCCCAGTCTCAAGTCTTTGGATCCCCTTTCTTCTCTATTAGGACCATGACTTTGGCATAGGAGACTTGCTTGGGCCAGATTCAACTTTCTTTGCAGATCTGTTTCTCCCACAGTTGAGTCCTGAGCCTGACTCTCCACACTTCCTGGCCCTGCTCCAGAGATTAGGATTTCCTTAAATGCTCCCAAGGAGGCTTTCTTTGGCTTTCACATTTTGCCTAGAATCGGTGATGAATCCTACGTTGAACCTGTCATCAACTCTTTAATGAATCAATGACATTCAGTAACTGCCACTAATTCCATGATCCTCTTAGATACCGTTTCCCTCAAGCCTGTCTAGCGCCCAAGACACACGAGCCAATGCATCCCCTTCCACTGGTGTCCTAGCCCAGTCCTAACCATTGTGCTGCTACATACATCAGGGGATATGCTGACTCCACCTACCACCGGTGTTGAGGTTCTCTTTGCCAGATAACTGGTGAGTGGGATCTCCAAGGTTGCATTTTAGCATCTTCTTCCCAGGGCCACTCTTCACATCAATTGTCTCAGTTTGGATTTCTGGGAAACAGACTAAGATGTACAGTTGTGTACAGAAAGTTGGCTGGAGGGTTCTCTTGGGAGATACACCTGTGAGAAAGTGAGGAAGGCAGGATTGGAAGAAGCTGGCCCACAATGAGGCTGCAATCAAGGCTCCAGTCAGTCTCATAAGGAACTCTGGTGCTGAGATGATCTTGTAGAATGGACCCCAACTGAGGCAAGGGGGCTGAGCCTTGGTATCCCTGAATCAGCTAGTCATTGGCTATGGCGCCCCCTGGGGAGGAGCATGACCTTGGGGAGGCAGCAGTTGCTGACGTTTCCAGCAGGTGGGGATGAGTGCGCTGACTGTGAAAAGAGGGTCAGGGCTGAGCCCCGGCGTCCACCACGGAGGAGTGGGAAAGTCAAAAGGGAAGGGGATGGAGGAAGGAGGAGGGGAAGGGTTTCAGGCAGAGGGAGCAACTCGTCCCAGATGGGGACAGGGAATGGAATGGTGTTTGATGAAGCTGGAGTGAGGAGTGCTGGGGGGAAGGGCAGAAGAGGAGGCTGGAGAGGGAAGCAGTGGACTCCTTTGTTCCGTGGGGGGGGAGGGGTGGTCATGGTGTGCGTGACACACTCATTCCACTGTTTAACCTTTCAGAGAGCATTCTTGTTTCTCTCATGTCTAAGTTTTTGTGGAAGTGAGTCACTATGCCCCCAAGTGTTGACCCAAGAGTCCCTTTGAGGAACTAAGGCTTATGGACAAGAAAACAGGAAGAGTTTAACACCTAGCAGTCTAGGGATGCCTGGGATGGATAGAATGCCCTAGGAACATACCACTTAATACACTTCTTCTGCTCTATGCTGTTTTCTGTGGGAGAGGCTGCAATTATTTCCCTGCCTTAGTGCATCCAGTTATAGCTGATTCCAGAAAAACTGAGGAGGGAATTTACCCCAGCTCCCCTGGAACCACATGGGGGCAGAAATTAGCATGCTACATGAAGAAAGTAGAGGACAGATGAGGCTGCCAACCAAGAGAAAGGGTGATGGGAAATGAAGAGCTGGACAGGAAAGTGGACAGGCACCAATTCAAGGCTTCGCTCTGTGGGGCTTTGAGGAAATCTCTGTATCTCTTAGGACTGTAGAGAGTAGGACTAGATTCAGTCCTCTGAATTCAACAGCCATATGATTTTGTATTTCTTAATAAATATCTCATAACACACTTAATGAATGCAAAACATCACCCTTTGATGACCAAATCCATCCTGAGTCTACCTTTCTTTCGGGCAAGGTTTGTCATACTAGGAAGAGAAAGCAGGTGACTTATGGGGGCCGGTGAGAGTTTCTTCCCCTGTAGACAAAGTGATCAATGGACCAGAAAGGCATGTAAGCCTCCACCTCTAAGGTTCCCTTCTGAATGGCACACTGACTTTCTGCTGGAACATCCCACCCCTCAGAAGGAGAGTTCAACCATCCTCACCTTCAACTCTTGCCTAGAAATTAGTGGGCAAACTGCCCTTTCTAACCTCACCTAGCTACTTCCCTGGTTCTTTCTCCACACTCTCCTCCCTTCCTCCCTGCCTTGCCGTGCCTGTAACTTGATTCACAAAAATACTGCATTATCAGCCCAGGCAAACATGTAGCAGGGCTTTATCTAAGCAAAGCATAGAAAGGCTAATACTACATTACAGAGTTAACTTTGTAAAGCAAAGATAATCTATTATTCATAACTAAGAAGAAATCTATTCATTCCCTGTCCTCAAATAGAGCAAATCTATGCCTTACACAGGTTGGTTCCCTTAACAGCTGTTAGTTTAAGACTGGCTTACTGCACTAGGCACCAATGCACATTAGTGGATTACACATATTATTTATTTAACCAATGTATTTCATTAATGGGTTCACCTAACAACATATGAAAACATAACTTATCTACTTAGCAGGTGTGCACCTGCATCAAATATTCATTATCAATAATAAGTTTGCTTTACAAGAAGCCAACTGCCTCCCGCAGTGACCACATAATTCTGGGCCATCAGCAGCAGCAGCAGCTGGCGGTGTCTTTTGGTCAAGCCACCCCAGGGGCTCGGAATGGAGGATGCTCCCTAAGGTGTTAGTAAGCATCGTTCCACCTGTCAACCAGCACGCGATGGGCATCTGCTCTGTACCCAGACTGTGCACAAGTGGGAGATGCAGTGGGGGACAGTGGAAAGAGTGCGGTTTCTGGAATCCCCAAGTCTAGTTCCAGTTCCACTGCTGTCTCTTGCGAGCTGTATGAGCTTTTGCAAAACTCTTCATCTCTGTAAGCTTTAGTCTCCTCACCTGAAGAATGAAGCTACCTATAGCACTGTCATGAGGCTCAATGACCATAGGGACATGAAGGTGCTGGGGAAAACTGGAAATCGACCTCAGAGAGGAGTCATTCTGGCTATTGCTGTTGTTGTTATTGTTAGACATGAAACAAATTCCACTCTTTCCATTTTCTATTCTCAATTATAGCACAAGTTTTCCCATGAAAGAGCAGAAATTGCTTATGCATCTCATATCTTCAGTGCCCGGCCCATCTCTGACCCTCCATAATTGTTGGATAAATGAGTCTCTTCATTATGGGTGATCATTCATTTTATTTCTAATTATCAAATAAGTTTTAAGTAAAATAATTATAATAATTAATACAAATGATAATTGTTAACAGATGGACCATCGTTTGACACAAAGATAAGATATTATAATGTACATACATGCATTCATTCAGTAAATACATATCAAAGTCCATGCTAAGTGCTAAGCCCTGTTCTAGGTGCTGGGGGGAAGAATGAGAACAAGACACACAAGGTTCCTGTACTAATAGTAGGGCCCTTATAGAAGGGCAAGGCAAACAAGAAATAAATACATAAGTATCAAGGTAATTGCAAAGAGTTGTAATGGGGGGAAGTCTACATTACAGTGATTTCTCCGGACTGGAATTTTAAAAGGGAGCTCGGCCCCTGAATTCTGAAATCAATTTTCTAGGCGGAAGGAACAAGTGCAAACAGCCTGATATGGGAGTGGGTTGTTAGGTTCAGGATACAAACAATAACCCGTGTGGCTAGACTGAAGTGGAAGAAAGAAAGAATGGGATGCAGTGGGGCCAGAATCTGTACCATGTTGAGCTAGAGCCAGGATTTGGGATATTAATTTAAGTGGAGGGGAAAGTGAGCAGAAATTTATAAGTAGAGAAGACATGATCCACTTTACACTTTTATAATTTCAGTCTGGCTATTGTGGAGAGGAAGATTTGTAGGAGAGAAAAGGCTATTTCAGTAAGCCAGAGTCTTAGTTTGGGTTCCCCCAGAAGCAATCCCTGAGACAAGGATTCAAGCACAATTCGTTTATTTAGGAGATGCAGGGAACTCCTTGGAAGGAGTGTGGGGAAGGAATACGAAGAAGAAAAGGCAAACAACAAAGAGTGCATTATTAAGCCAGTTACTATAGTGAGCAACTGGAGCTTAATCCTGCAGAGAAACTTGGGGGAAATGCTTCAAAACACACCTCAGAATAGGCCCACCTGAAAGGTGAGGGAGCTGGGGTATTTATGCACCAACTTCCAAATCGAAGTTGCTGTTAGGGGGTAGCAGTTGTCACCTCCCCAGCACTTCCTACCTGCAGCAGATGGTCAGAGCGACCTTTCAAGTTTGGAGGAGGTCAGCCCTCAGGCACTGAGATGCAAATTCTGAAGGATATGAGTGGGCAATGACATCATCTGGTACCCGAGGTCAGATATAATGATGGCTTGAAATAGGAGATGGTTGTGGAGAAGTGGATGGACTTGAAGCCAAGCTGCCAAGGCTTACAGAATAAGTGTGGGGAGTGATGGAAAGAGAGGAAAACAAGGATGGTTCCTGGACTGGGGACCTAAGCAACTGGGTGGATAGTGGGAATGATTGGAGCAGGCATCACCTTTAAGGGAAAAGAATCAAGAGATTTGTTTTTACATGCTTCTTAGACCTCAGAACGGAACTGCCAAGTAGACAATCAGATACAGAAATTGAGCTCATGGAAAATGTCCCCACACTCAGCCTCCCACCCCCACTCCAATCAGAATAGCACAGTTAATACCAATACCCATTTTCTAGGTTGATTTCCTTGAAAATTTTCATCTGAATTCATGATTCATTTGCCAAACACCTACTGGTGAAAATAGGCTGACTGCAGGGACTTGAGATCCAGTACTTCCTCAACAGCTATTAGCTGCCAGGTCTTGTACTAGATTACGTCACATACATCTTCACATTTAAGCCTCCAGTAACCCAAGGTATAGATTGTATTATTGTCACTTTATATTTGTCTGGAAATTTTATATTATTTATAAATATATATTATTAATTTATATTATTAATATTTATATTATTGCCATTTTATTATTGTCTGGAAAAACTGACTCAGAGAGGTGAGGTGACTTATCCAAGGTCACACAGCTAAGAGAGAGAAGAGCCATCAGGCTCCCAGGTTCCAGATCCACACCCATCCCTCAGCACCATGTTGCCTGGCTGGGTAATCAAGAGCAAAACTTGCACTACAGCTTGGGCCCAGAGCTTGGTTGCTGAAGGATTTCTGTATCACTTGTTAGTCATTTGTTAGAGACCCCACACAGAAGAAACAGAAAGGAAAGACCCAATGACCATTTCCTAGGTGGTGTCTGAAGAACAGCCTCCACTAAATAAAAATCCTATGATCACCAACTTGAGGAAAGACTACACTGTATATCCTCCTCTTAGAGGGCCAGGGTGCATGTCAGAATATCAGCAATGCTGATGACACTGTAGTTTAACAAAACAAAACAAAACAAAACAAAACAAAACAAAACAAAACAAAACCTATGCGATTTCCCTGGTGGCCCAGTGGTTAGGAATTCTCCTGCCAATGCAGGGGACACGGGTTGGATCCCTGGCCCAGGAAGATCCCACATGCCGCAGAGCAACTAAGCCCGTGTGCCATAACTACTGAGCCTGTGCTCTAGAGCCTGTGAGCCATAACTGTTGAGCCCACGTGCCACAACTACTGAAGCCCACATGCCTAGAGCCAGTGCTCCACAACAAGAGAAGCCACCGTAATGAGAAGCCAGTGTACCACAACTAGAGAGAAAAAGCCCACACGGAGCAACAAAGACCCAAAGCAGCCAAATTAATTAATTAATTTTTAAAATTTTTTTAAAAAAACAAAACCTGATTTTGTTTAGTCTAGCATTTCCCAGATCTGCTCTGCCATTGGACCCTGATTTTATGAGCCCTATTACCATCCCCAGGAGGAGTGTTCTGAGGAACATTTAAAATCCTACATATGGCTAAGTCAGCACACCTTAGATTTCATCTTGTCTCAGTCATCTCAACCCCCCTAGATTGCTCCATCACTTTGAACATCTCCCTTAAACTATTTGAAACTCAGCATCCCCCCGCTCTTACGATGGCATTCATAACTCCTCCACTCAACAAATGCCCATTGAGCTTGTGCCAGGCGAGGTGCTAGGACTGGCAAGTCCTCAGTGAATGAGTCAGCTCCTGACGGCTTGGTTCCTGGTGCAAGCCTCAGAGGAGGCCACCTACTGTCGCTGCATGATCACCAGAGCTTTCTCTTTTATAAGAATCCACTCGAGGCGTTTACCAAAGCAGACAAGGTAATTGATCATTATCTACAATGAATCTTAAGTTAGCTAAGAAGTAGCCCTGACAGCAGGGCTAGCTACACAATTTGTAGGGCCAGTGCAAAGGGCCCCTTATCTAAAAGCTGGGGGGAGGGAGGGTGGACAACTTCCTTGGTGGCACAGTAGTTAAGAATCTGCCTACCAGTGCAGGGGACCAGAGTTCAAGCCCTGATCCGAGAAGATCCCACATACCATGGAGCAACTAAGCCAGGGCGCCACAACTACAGAGCCTGTGCTCTAGAACCTGAGAGCCACAACTACTGAGCCCATGTGCCACAACTACTGAAGCCCAGGAGCCTAGAGCCCGTGCTCCACAACAAGAGAAGCCACTGCAATGGGAAGTCCACGCATTGCAGTGAAGAGTAGCCCCCACTCACTGCAAATAGAGAAAGCCCATGCACGGCAACAAAGACCCAATGCAGCCAATAAATAAACAAATAAATAAATTTAAATAAATAAATTTAAATAAATAAATAATAAATAAAAGTGGGGGGAGTGCAGTTAAAATTACTAAAACATAAAGCTTTTTCCCTCAAAAATACTGTGTTACTTACAAACCATCATAGGTATGATGGTAATACATGAATCACCACATAAATTTATACATTGCAAAAATATAATATTTTGATATCATTTTACACAACAAAATAAATAATAATACATTATTAACGTGATGCCTTGGTTGACTGTGAGATTCTTCTGGCTGGCTTTTCTGGATATTCATTTATTAGGTTCTCAAAATTTATACTTTTAGCAACTTCATTTTCAGTTGATGTAATTGAAAGCATCTCTCTTGGCAAAGGCAAGATCACAAATAATTTTTGGTAATCTTTTATCTTGAGAAGGATGTTTCTGCTGATGCAGCTGTTACTGGAACAGTTAAGAGTATTTTGTAGGTTGTGACAACATTGGGATAAATTTCTGATAAATTATTTTGAAATATAAATTTTAGTGCACCTAGAGCTGATGATTCTTGCGAAACAAGTTTTCTAAGAAGATTTAACTCTTCACACAATTCAGTTTTGCGTGTCTGAATTTAATTTTAAATATAAATTCATGCAATGATATCTTAATGTTTTCTCTGACATTTCCTGTAACTTATGGGGGATGTACAAGAAACCAAAAGTGGCATCATGATTTGTATATCATTCAAAACATCTGAGATGCATTATTTGTCTGTATCTTCAAAATTAATTTTTAAATTGTCTTCATTAATAATTGGTTCACCTCCTGCACCCTTGGTGGGAATGTAAATTGGTACAGCCACTATGGAAACCAGTATGGAGGTTCCTTAAGAAACTAAAAGTAGAAGTTCATTGCAGCACTATTTACAATAGCCAGGACATAGAAGCAACCTAAATGCCCATCAACAGATGAATGGATAAAGAACATATATACAAAGGAATATTACTCAGCCATAAAAAGAAATGAAATTGAGTTATCTGTAGTGAGGTGGATGGACCTAGAGTCTGTTATACAGAGTGAAGTAAGCCAGAAAGAGAAAAACAAATACTGTATGCTAACACATATATATGGAATCTAAAAAAATGGTACTGATGAACCCAGTGACAGGGCAAGAATAAAGATGCAGATGTAGAGAACAGATTTAAGGACATGGGGTGCGAGGAGGTGAAGGGGAAGCTGGGAAGAAGTGAGAGAGTAGTATTGACATATATACACTACCAACTGTAAAATAGCTAGTGGGAAGCTGCTGCATAACACAGGGAGATCAACTCAATGACTGGTGATGATTTAGGGGGGTGGGAATGGGAGGGTGGGAAGGAGTCACAGAAGGGAGGGGATATGGGGATATATGTATAAATACAGCTGATTCACTTTGTTGTACAGCAGAAACTGGCACAACAGTGTAAAGCAATTATACTCCAATAAAGAGCTAAAAAAATATAATAATTGGTCCATCCAAAGCCTCATGTGAAAATGGAGTTATTTTCTATTGAACGTGATGAACTTTACATTTGATTTCTCTTTTTAAGCATCTTTGCTTTGCAATGTTGCAGCAGTTTTCAAACCCGGAGATTCTAAACTCTTTGAAGGGAGAGGGAGGGACAAATTAGAAAGTTGGGATTAACATATACACACTGCTATATATAAAGTAGATAACCAACAAGGACCTACTGTCTAGCACAGGGAACTATACTCAATATTTTGTAATAACCTATAAGGGAAAAGAATCTGAAAAAGAATATATATATGTATGTGTGTGCGTGTGTGTGTGTAACTGAATCACCATGCTGTAGACCTGAAACTAACAAGACATTGTAAATCAACTATATGTCAATAAAAAAATTTTTTTTAAACTCTGCAAAAAAAAGGATATTAGGACGTGATTCGGTAAATCATGCTCTATTCCTCTCTTCTCTTCCTCTATACTTCTAATACAACCAGCTAATCAATAGCCAAGTGAGCACCACCTACATGCAATGTGACTTCAAGAATGCACAGCATAGTAAACACAGGCAACAATATTGTATTATAATCAAACTTGTTAAGAGACGAGATCTTAATTATTCCAGTCGCTAAAAAGAAATGATAATTATGTGACATGAGAGAGGTGCTAACTATTGCTACAAGAGCAATCATATTACAGTATATAAGCATATCAAATCAACATGTTGTACACCTTACATTGATACAGTGATATATGTCAAATATATGTCAACAAAAAGAACACTTGTGGGACTTCCCTGGTTGCCCAGTGGTTAAGACCTCTCCTTCCAATGCAGGGGGTGCATGTTCAATCCCTGGTCAGGGAGCTAAGATCCCACATGCTTGGCAGCCAAAAAACCACAACATAGAACAGAAGCAATAATGTAACCAATTCAATACAGTCTTTAAAAATGGTCCACATTAAAAAAAAAACACTGGTAATATAAATAGACTTTGAAGAATTATAATAACACTCATGTATGCTTTATTGCAAAGTCCATGTGTACACATATTTTGTAATAACTTCCTGACAGTTTACTCTCTATTCCTGCAATTCCTGTCCTAGTGCTCAGGCTGGAGTTAATATTTGTCCAGGTGAAACAGGGACAGGCTCCAGATGGACAGACAAGCCAGTCCCCCACCGTAGATGTCAGCGCTGGCTACCATGGGGTTCCTCCCCTCTCCCATGGCCATATCACTACCCCTGCTGCCCTGTCACCATCATTATTGCCAATGTTGCTGGGGGCTGTGCCCTACACTGCCCTAGGACACCCCAGGCATGCATGAGGGATGGTCAGGCCAACTCCTCAGCATGAATGTTACCTGCAGTGTTTAGAAGCCTGGCCTATACTTACATACATGTTGCCTAGACTATCTCCTCTGCTTGCATACAAGCTCCATCGGGCTTCCTTACAAAATGCAAGTTCAAAGATAAGATTATTAAGAATTTCAAGACAGTGACAGCAGAGGATAAATCAAGATCCCTGCTTCCTCTGAGAGTAGGAAGTGCACAGGTGTGAGTGCACACCTGTGTGAGTGCACAGGTCTCACACTCAGAAAGCCAGCCCTGCCTGAGAGGCATTGCCATCAACACTATTCTTCGGGTTTTCCAGAAACCCCATGACATCCTTCAGCATCACTTTTGCAGTCCTACCATGTGAGTCTGCCTTGAAGGACTGCATGGAGGCAAATAGCCTGACCCAGGGCTCTTCCATCAGATCCTTCCCTGGTCTGCATCAGACTAAGATGTTTACCCTGCTGGATTCTTTGAGACCAAACCTTAGCCCATCTTCCTTTGACTTTTCAATTCATCCTGTGCCCAGTAAAACACTGTCTTTGTTTTTGAAATCCTCCACTGATAGGTCCATCTGATTCTAAGATTTCATCTCTCCGGCAGGTTTTGCTCACTTGGCTTTGCTGGGTTCCAGCTTGATTTTTCCAGTGGCAATAAGACTGGGTTTAAAAATAAACTAAAGGAATTATAATTGTGATAAGAATTAGCCCAGGAGCAGTGACTAATGGAGGTGACTGTGGATTAAGTGACTAAGCAGTCAGTGGGCCAAGTAGCTATTATGAGATAAATCTCAGCTAGTATCAAGAGAACAGCACCCCGCCTCCCTGGCCCTTTTCCCACAGCTCTCTCTGCTCTTCGCTTCTCTTGAAATGTTGAATTCCAAATAAGAGGAGCCATCATCTTTCTCCTCACTGAGATAGACCCTTGGAAGATCCTATGAAAAGATGCGAACTAACATTCTTAAGTACCCACTGTATACCAAGCACAATGCTAGGCACTTTATAAAGTCTTATTTACTCTTCATGATGATCCTTAAATCATCTGACCTCCCTCCCAAAAAGACAGAGGCCAGCACATTCAGGATGCCCAGCTCACAGTGAATGGTAGCCTCGCTGACAGTGTCCAAGGAGCCTCGTTAGATTCTGGGCCTGATATGATATTCTACGAGGGTATCTGGCCTGAACCAAATGCCAGGCTGAGACAAGGTCACCAAATCTCACTCTGTTAGTCAAAACATGGAGATCTACAGTCAAGGGGGTGAGTGGCCCAGGGGAGTCTCTACATGAGAACATCTGAAGAGGATGGCAAGGAGTCAATCAATATCTGGAGGGCTGCTTAAGCTAGAGTTTAGGGCTGGATTTATGTGGTGGCCACAGCTGCTGATGTGGACAGGCCAGCACTAGGTTAGGGAGCTGAGGCTTTTGTCACTACTTTATAGCTAAGGAAATGAAGACTCCTAAAGATGAAGTAGGTTGCCCAAGATCACATCAACAGAACCTGAATTCCAACCTGGACCTGGTTCATAAAGCTTCCACCATTAACTGGATATAACATTGAAGTAAAGCTTTGGTTTTGGTAGTTACCCTGCCCTACACACACATCCCATCAGCTGAAGTATTAGAGAATGTAATTCTCTACCTTGGTCTTAGCAAAGGGCTTCGTTCAACTAAGCTAATCCAGCCCGCTTAGGATCCCTGACACTGAGTTAAGAAAAAAATATGACTCCAATTACCCAATTTGTAAACTGAATAAATAAAAATAGGCCAAGTATGTTTCTCTGGATGCCAACAACCCTTGTCAGCCTGACTCTTGCAAATCATTTTTCAGACTACTGTCTCTGCTATGGGCTGAAACTCTGGTTTGAAACAAAATACGACTTTGAAACAAAACTGAGCAGTGATTCCTTTGTCACCTTGTTTGTTGTTCTCTAGAAACAATGACTAGGGTTGATTTCATAGGCAGAGGCCCTTGAGGCAGTTAGGAACTAGGAACAAACAGGTTTCACCAAGAATGAAAAGTAATTTAGTTGGTATTTCAAAAAAAATTATCCATTCCATATTTATGGAGGACCTTCCGTGTGTCAGGAAGTGATTGAAGGATGTGGTCGGTGAAGGAGGCAGACAAGTGCATGGAAGTAACAGTGAGATTGGCACAGTATTAACAGATGACATCCACTGGGGGGAGCACTTCTTCAGCTCCTGTTTCTTTCCTCGTGTCGTTGTGATATTGCTGCCGTCTCCCATCTCTCCCTGCAGCTCCCCAGAGAATGTGGCTTAATCTGGTTGGTGAATTTGGGAGGAATAAACTGGACACTCTCATCTTAGCTACTCTTTTTATCTCTGTTGAGATAAAAAGTCTCTGCTCTTCTTTCCAGGAAGCCTGCCTTCATGCATGCTGCCTGTGGCTGAGTGGCTATGTCCGTCTAGTGGAGCAAATGAACTGGTTCTCACACTTGGCTAAGTCCTCCAAATCAGCCTTTATCAGTAATAAATGTAACATTTTAGCTCTTGTCTGCTTCCTCTCTTGTCTTCCATCTCAATTTGTTCAGAATGCAGGCGGGGAAGAAAGGCACTGATCACAGAGCCCTCTCAGAGACCCCAGCTCCATCAGTCCCTTTCCCAATACACTCTGTGAACGGGCATTCAACCTGCTTCCCCCTGGAGGCCACTCACCATTCAAACCTCTTTGCCCACCTTGTCTGTCCGGTCCCCCAATCTAGTCACAAAAAGAGATACTATGGTTACCTCAACTTGTATTGCCTTGTTTTAAATGAACTCATGCCGGTTCCAAGAGGACACCATTTCCTCTGCTAAATCTACTTCTATTTCATACCTGGGACTTTTCTGGGCATCAGTGTGAAGCTGTGGGGGCTTACCTTTTCCCTTTAGAGAAGCAGAGGGTTGTGTGGCCCCTTCATTCTCCATGATTCTTCAGAGTTCAGGGCAGCATCTCTGTGGCCACATCTGCAGTTTCTTCCAGCTCCCTTGGAGGTAATTCATCTGAGTTTGAGCTCATTTAGAGCTGCTCTGTACTGTGGCTTCACCTATCTTAGATTTCAATTCCCTTTTAATCATGTTTGTTCTACCCTTTCCAGTTTTGAGGTCATTCTGCTTGATAGAGAAGACAGAAGCAAATGAGGGCTGCAATCTCTGTCATCTGTTAACATTATCCCATCTACCCCAAGCCATGGGCCTATCATTCAGCCCTTATCTCAGCATCTTGCTTCAAAGGTAGCTTCTTCTTCTTCTTCTTTTTTTTCTTTTTTTTTTTTTTTTGGTCAATAACAATTTTTTTAGCTGCATCTCATCCTGGGCTTTACCAATTTCAATACTATTTTTGTACATCTGCGTCTATCTTATGCTTTCCTGGTTATTTGGAGATCTTTCCATCTTTTATGCAAGACAAATATCTGAGCTCATCCTGGACCCCTCTGTGTGGCTACTTAGCTCCCCTGGGTAGCCTCCTGCCTCCACCCCACACTTATGCCTCCTCATCCAGGTTCTTTGTGTTGATACACTCTCAGAGATCTTTCTGCCATCTTACTTTGTGTGAAAAATCTTGGCATTTCTTTGTGCATTCTCTATATTCCACATATCACTAGATCTATATAAAAAGTCTTAAGTCTTGTTTTTGCCACACTTTGCTCTCCCTCCCTCTTTAGAACAGCTGGACATTTCCACTATTCTTTCAGTGTCAGAACCCTGCTCTCCACAGCTAACAACCAATAGGCATCTTTCTCCTTATCCCTGAATTCCAGTTTAAAGCCACCTCAGTCAGGTGAATAATTCCCTTGCTAAACACATTCTTCCCCACCTTCCCCTCCTCCCCAAGCATTCTCAGATGCTGAATAAATGGCAAGCAGCTGGGATGCTCAGGGCACACACAGTGGGTCAAATGTTCATGTGGACAACACTTGCAAAGTCCCTTCACCTCTCTGAAGACATCAGTTTTATCGTCTATAACATGTACAACTACCTACTTCCTACCTCCTGTCGTTTTGTGACAATTGAATCAGGAGTAATCTATAGCAGTCTCTACAAATGCTCCCACGAGTTCATCTGTCTTTCTCTGTCATCTACCCCGAGCAGCAGGCCTGTCAGTCCAGTTTTATTCTACTTCATGTGTTTCTAAGCCACACCCTTCTCTCTGACAGTCTCTGCACAGCTGGACTCCCATACAAACCTCGGGTTCTAGGCCTGCTCTGTTCTTATTATATTGAGGAAGATGGAGACAGTCAGGAACATGGGATTGCCCCAGGACCTGGTTTTTTTCTGAGAGTCCCAAAATCTGATGTCTACGGCTCTTGCAGGAAACCCCAGGGACACTCCTCATGGGATAAAAAAAAAAAAAAGAAGAAGATGGTTTGCCTTGTCCTTTGAACAGTATTTCTCTAAGGAGAGATGGGCAGCTATTCAGAAAGGGAATGCCTGGCCTGATGCCAAAAGTTTCTGGGAATATTCTCCATTCATATCCTAAATGAGACTCTAATGATGTAGAGAGAGAGGCATCCCAAAGGCAAACATGGCACCTGCATAAAATGTCTTGGAAGGATGCGTAGTTTCTTTACAGTTTAGGCATGAGAGAGATCACCTTTCACTCATCATGTTGCTGTACTATTTGAATTTTAGCTATGTTTAAGGGCAAGCAGTTTTATATTAGTATATTGTGATGCCTGACTGTGAGCCCTTGAGGGAAGAACAGTTCATTCCAACCCCACGGAGTGGTGGCTGGGATTCGGATGGTCAGCTCACATGCTCTCCTGTGATAACTGAGCTGAGATTTCTGTAAAACCACTTACTGAAGTCTCAGCTATCATGCTAATAGGTAAGGTAAGGGCCTTACCTATTACCTCAGTCAGTCCTCATAACAGCTCTGCAAAATAAGTGTTGTTACTTATTTTACGGATGAAGCCAAGATTTGTGAGGTTAAGTAATTTGCCACACAGTGTGTGGCAAAGCAAAAGTTTGAACACAGACCTATGTCCAGAATCGATGTTTTAGCCACTTCTCTATGCTAACTCCCCACTAACCTGAATCCTTACCCCACCACACACAAACACACACACACACACACACACACACACACACTTACTTTCTGTCCACTTCAAAGTGATGTTGACACTGCTTACGGATGATCGGATGATCGGGGAGTGCCTCAAACATTTAGGTCTTCTTTCACAGTTGGCAAGATGCCACCCCCTCTGATTTACATCTCTGAAGATTGTGGTGGAGACACCAACCTTGCCTAAACAAAGGGCTGGCTATCTTTCAGGGGAGGGCTATTTGCCAGCCCAGAGGACACTGTCTGGTTGGTTCTTGAGCTTCCCTGTTGAGCAGGGTCTTTGGGTTGAAGTCCTATCTCAGCGTGGTCCCCTCCTCAGGCTTTTCACCCTTGTTGAGCTGTTTCCTGCTTACTGTGTTCCTTTTCAGAAGTCGCCTCTTCTGAGCCAGGATATCATCATTTATAAACTGAGAAGTGTTTTTTGTTTGTTTGCTTGTTTTTTTTTTTGTTTTTTTTTTTTTTTTGTTTTTTTTTTTGGCAGCATTGGGTCTTCGTTGCTGCATGTGGGCTTTCTC
Source organism: Hippopotamus amphibius kiboko (assembly GCF_030028045.1). Lineage (NCBI taxonomy): Eukaryota > Metazoa > Chordata > Mammalia > Artiodactyla > Hippopotamidae > Hippopotamus > Hippopotamus amphibius. The sequence continues at coordinate 137,358,803 of NC_080188.1, read as the reverse complement.
TAATTGCGGTGAGCGGGGGCTACTCTTCCTTGTGGTGCAGGGGCTTCTCATTGCGGTGGCCTCTCTTGTTGTGGAGCACAGGCTCTAGGCGCACAGGCTTCAGTAGTTGTGGCTCTTGGGCTCTATAGTACAGACTCTGTAGTTGTGGCGCACGGGCTTAGCTGCTCTGAGGCATGTGGGATCTTCCTGGACCAGGGCTCAAACCCATGCCTCCTGAATTGGCAGTGGTTACACTGTGCCACCAGGGAAGCCCCCTGAGAAGTGTTGTATCAAGGGATCGCTAAAAACTTTCTATGAATCTGCTTTTCTAAAACTGAACCTTCATCTGGAAGAGGAAGCAAAACTACCACCTGAGCACCCAGGTATTCTTTCACGTCCTTCTTCAGTAGTCACCTGGCGGGGCATCTGCCCAGGTCACAAGCCCGCTCTCTGAGAAGTAGACCTGTAACCATGTTCAACAGATGACGCTGCTCCCACCACCATGGTCCCTGCAGGTCCCTGGAAGAATTTCTTTATTTTATAACTCTCCTCAGTCTCAAGTTAAACTACATACTTCCTTTTATAATAACGCCTGGATGTTTACCCTATAACAGTCCATAAAAACTAACACAATGTCTCTGTGGACAAGGACCAAGCCTTGCATTGTTTCAGCATCTGGGGAGGCAGAATATCAAAGTGGTTAAAGAAGGGGTCTCTGGAGTCAGAAAGACTCAAGGGTTCAAGTCCCAATACTGCCTCTCTCTAACTGAATGACTTCACATACGTTATTTAAAGTCTCTGAGCCTCAGCTTCCTCATCAGTAAGCTCGGCATAACAATTCCTATTTCATAAACTTGTTGGGAAGATTAAATGAGAATATGCAGATCAAGTGCTTAGAACCTGGCATGCATATAATATGTGTCCATACTCACCCAAAACTCAGTAAATTGGTAGCCATTATTATTCCTTACAGTGCCTTGCTGGGAGAGAGCAGAGTAGGTGTGTAATACATCTTCTGCTTCTTTGATCCATTGTTGTGTTTTCAGCCTCCAGACCTAGTAGAGAGTGTGGTAGATGCCCTTCACCAACAATGTCACTCTAATGAGATCTGATTGCCATTAATGGGTGTAGAGTGGGAAAGTGGGGGTGATGGGAGGAAAGAAAGGTCTCATTAGTTATTGATGCCTCTTAGTACAAGGACAGACACAGAGAAATCCTAAAATGGTCATTTTCTCCTCCCCCAAAAAGCAGAAATTTTCAGTTCAGACAGTTGAGTAACAGGATGCCCAAAAGACAGACTGTTGTACAAGTCAGATGAGTGAATAGTTTTAGCGTATTTCAATCTTTTCCATTTCCAGAGGCCAGGGGGTCTCAGTTGGGCCAGTGTTTCCCCAGCACAGTGGTCATTAGACTTGGGGGATAAAAGAGGTGGCATTTGTTTGCATTGATTGAAAGGAAGTCTCAGTGAAATCCAACACACTGCTCTCTGCCTGGCACAGACCACATCAGGGGCTCATATTTTATTATTTCCCTCCAATTTATGAGACAAGCCTTGGTTTCAAGTCAGTAAGAGTGAGGAATGGCTCTGCAGGGGAACATGTTGTTTGAATCCAGCTGTTGAAAAGTGGCCATTTGTGAGTAATTAGTAGATTTGCTCCAGAGGATAAATTGAAAATGCCCAGATTCCAGCCCAGGTTTCACCAGCTGTTATGGAGTTCAAATTCCCTCCTCCAAGTCTTAGAGAGTTGTACTTGTCTGCTCAAGCTGCTATAACAAAATATCATGGGGCAGCTTAAACAACAGACTCTTACTTGTCTCAAGCAGGCACCCTGATCATCTCTGAATCATCTTCAGAGTCCTTCTTCCTTTTCCTTGAAGGACAGCACATGCCCACAGTTGAATAGCTTTCTGGTCCAGTCCTGTAGGATTGAAGAAGTCTCACAGTTGTCCCTTATTTCATCTAATATTTGCTCTGTTCCCTGTCATTCAAACTGTCTTCGCCAGTATAATCACATCTCTGTTCTTGGCTTCTGTTGAAACACCTGAGTAATTCTGTGAGTTATACCCATGATCTCTTCATCAAACAGTTGTGCAGTCACTCTCTTAGCGTTCTCTTCGCAAGCTTTCTCACGTGTTGCAATAGGAGAGGCTGAGAATTTCCCAAATCTTTGAGTTCTACCTCCTTATTGCTGAACAATCTCTTCTTCAATTTGTCTCTTTCCTTTCATATTTGACTGTAAGCATTCAGGAGGAACAAAGCTACTCCTTCAATGTTTCGCTTAAAAATCTCCCCAGATAAATATCCAATTTCATCACTTGCAAGTTCTACAAACACTAGAAAACAGTTTAGCCAAATTCTTTGCCACTTTATGACAAGGATCGGCTTTCCTTCAATTTCCTATAACATGTCCCTCATTTCTGCCTGAATCGCTTTTAGCATGTCTAGCACGTGCCTCAAATCTTGTGCAGCTGCAACCCATCACCCAGTTACAAAGCTGCTTCCACATGTTCAGGTATTTGTTACAACAGCGCCCCTCTTCCTGGTAGCAAAATCTGTATTAGTGTGCTCAGCGGCGGCTATAAAAAAATGTCACAGACTGCGTAGCTTAAACAACAGACACTTATTTCTCACAGTTCTGGAGGAAGTTCAAGACCAAGGTGTTGGCAAATTTAGTTCCTGGTGAGGACACTCTTCCTTACTTGCAGCCAACCACCTTCTCACTGTGTCCTCACATGGCAGAGACCTCTCTCTGCCTCTCTCTGTCTCTCTTTTCCTCTTCTTATAAAGCCACTAATTCCATCATGAGGGTCCCACCCTCATGACCTTATCTGACCCTAATTATTTTCCTAAGGCCCCATATCCAAATGCCATCACAGTCTGAGTTAGCACTTCAGCATACAAATTTGGGGTGGGGAGAATACAATTCAGTCCATAGCAATAATTTAACATTTACATTTTTACTAAAGCCTCACCTGGTCCTAGGAGCCCTCTCTCCTATATTATTTGACATCCATGAATATTTTTAAGGAAAAGCAGGAATAGCTGTACCTTCTATTTTCCCCCATCTTTCTTCCTTTAACTCCTAAATATTTGGTCAAAAGATAACTTCACATTTATTGAGAATTTGCCATGTTCTAGGCACTATTCTAAATAATTTACATGTAGGCTTCCCTGGTGGTGCAGTGGTTAAGCGTCTGCCTGACAGTGCAGGGGACAGGGGTTCAAGCCCTGGTCTGGGAAGATCCCACATGCCACAGAGCAACTAAGCCCATGAGCCACAACTACTGAGCTCATGTGCTGCAACTGCTGAAACCCACATGCTCTAGGGGCCGCACTCCGTAACAAGAGAAGCCACTGCACTGAGAAGCCTGTGCACCGCAATGAAGAGTAGCCCCCACTCACCACAACTAGAGAAAGCCCACGTGCAGCAACGAAGACCCAATGCAGCCAGAAATAATAATAATAATTTGCATGTATTATTAACCCTCATAACAAACCTACAAGATAAAGTTCTCTTCACAAGCTTTCTCATGTTTTGCAATATGGGATAGGTATTATTAATAACCATATTTAAAAGATGAGGGAATGGAGGCACAGAAAGTTAAGTAACATGCTCAGGGTCTAGAACTGAAAGATCCAGAATTTAAACACAAGCTGTGTAACTGGAGAGCTTGCCTCTTAATCATTACACCATATATCTCTGAACGTGTGACATGCTGCCACACCTCCGTGTGTGTTCCCTCTGTCTAAAATTCCCTCCCTGCCCCATTCCATCATTTAGCAAGCTGCTTCTCACCCTTCAAGTTTATGAAGTCTTCCCCTGACTCCACTGGGAGAGTCAGACCTGGACTCTCCTCTCTGCTGCCAAAACAAGTGGCACATAACACAGGCATGTTTCTCCAGGCCTTCCCGTGATGGCAGTTCACGTGGCCGTCCCCACCAGACCAGACCAAATGGAGAGCCTCAGCACAGCTCTATGTAGTCCTCATCTTTGTAAACCCAAAACCATGCACATGGTTCTTAGCACATTGTTGTCATGCAAAAAATCATTGTTGAAGTTAAAACTAAAAAGCAGAATTTGGTAATACACTGAATTCAGCAAACTCAGTAAAGTGCTTGAGTTCTGACCCCCATAATGAAATAGCTGAAGTCTAATTTTTCAGCTGCAAATCTGTCAAGGATGAAATATGATCCTGGATCCTCTCAGCTCCTCCTGGGGAATGTTTCTTCTTCTTTACCACTGTTCTCCTCAGCTCTTGCCTGAACCACTGCAATGGCCCCCTCCTGGGCCCCATCCCTTGTCTTACCCCTTCCAATTCACTCCCCTAAGCACTACTAGAATGATCTGCATAAACACATCCAACCATGTCACTTACTGCCATCCTTTCCATCTCGCCACCTCCCTCTGTCCCTCCACACTCAAGGGTGGCCAGCACATTCTGCTGTGGGTTCTTGGTGCAACCCCACCACCCAGCTGCAGTGATGCATTTTAAAACACTTAAATAACACCACATTTCAACATCAGCATTCAGGGGTGAGAGAAGATGCTGAACTCATCTTGCAGGCTCAAAGTGGAGAAATTTTAAACTCATTGGTTTTCCATGCTGACCAAGTTCTATTTGGCTGGAAGCAAACAAATCAGTCGCATCACTTTTCACTTAATTAACCTTGAAGCTGCTGGCCTGGGCATTCTCCCTGCCACGCCAGCACAGCCATGCCTGCTTCATTCCCCTCCCCATTAGTCAACAGAGGGTGTTACCCCTCCACAGTTAACTCCTAGTCCTGTAGCCACATCCCCTGGGCCCCTGTAGCCCTTTACTCACATCTATATCATGAAGCTTATTTCATTCTGCCTCATGGTGTAGGTATATGTCTTCTCACCAGGCTCTACGTCTGAAGAGGCAAAGACAATGCTCACTCAATATTTACTCCCAGGACCTGTCATAGAGCTGATACCCAATTAACAAACAGGGTCAATCAACAATCAATAAACAATGTCACATCCTGGAGCAAAATTCCCAAAGCCGTGCTTGAAAATTAGATTTAAACTTCTCATTCCATTCCAATAATTGGACAAATGTCCTTCTGGCTCTCAATGCAGGGCACCCTCTCCCCCTTTTCTCTTTAGGTGGGTACACAACACTCTCTATGTGCCCAGCTACCAGAAGTTCAAGCCACACCCTCCTGGGTGTGTTATCTGGCTGACATTCTCTCCCCAATCTCTGTGGATAAACTCCTCTTCGGGTGTTAAAAAAGAAAAGAAAGTAACTAGCCTAAGGTCTTGCTAGTCTTAGAGGCATTCAGAGTTAAAGGATAATTATGAGGTGGAGAACATGAATGCTCTTTTTGTGGGTCAGTGGCCTTTGGATGGTCCTAAGAAAAATGCAACTCACAACCCTGCCTTGATCCTAGTCTTTTCATAAACCAACGACTGCCAACAGTAACTCCATATGTGCTCCTAATCTAAGGTCAATCCCCTAGATTTATGCAGTGGATCCTAGTTCCTCTCACTCATGGAAAGACATCACTTCAGCAACTTTCATTATTCTCTCCTGTATCATTATATTTTTCTCTCTTTATTGGATCATAGCCATCAATATATTACAAAAGTACTATAATAAGAAAAGAAAAAAGAGAGAGGAGGATTTTAAAAGTAAGAAACAAAACTTAGGGACTTCCCTGGTGGCACAGTGGTTGAGAATCCGTCTGCCAGTGCAGGGGACACAGGTTCAATCCCTGGGTTGGGAAGATCCCACATGCCACATAGCAACTAAGCCCGTTGCAACTAAGCAACTAAGCCACAACTACTGAGACCGCTTGTTGCAACTACTGAAGCCTGCTCACCTAGAGCCCGTGCTCGGCAACAAGAGAAGCCACAGCAATGAGAAGCCTGTGAACCGCAACGAAGAGTAGCCCCTGCTCACTGCAACTAGAGAAAGCTCTCATGCAACAATGAAGACCCAATGCAGCCAATAAATTAATTAATTAAACAAATTAAATTTTTTAAAAAACTTCATTATATACTAACAATATGACTTTTCCACATAAAACCCAGACAAAAAGAGAATAATATGAAAGGTTAGCAAGGTTTCTAATTTTTTTAAATAAAAATCATCTGTATATTAAAAATAACTCCAAAAAATAATTATCAGAAATTACATGATATCAGGAGTAAAGCATGAGCAAGATATTTTGGATATAATTACAACGCCTAATTTAATGGCATAAAAGAATACTGAAATAAATTGAGAGATATACCAGATTAATGGGTGGGAAGATTCAACATATTAAAGATGACAAATTCTCTCCAAACTCAATCTAAATTTTCAATGAAATCCCAATCAAAATTCCAGCAAAGTTTTTGGCAAAACTTGATAAGTTAATGTACATATTTATATGGAAAAGTGAAGGATCAAAAATAACCAGGAGAGTTTTGAAGCAGAAAAATAAGGAGGGAACTCACCTTATCAGTTGACTTATTATCTGCACAATAAAAATTAAAATAGTACAGCAGGCACGGGGGTTTCTTGCCCAATATCCATTCCTCCTTATTCCTCTCTAACAAAATTCCAATTTTGTTTAGGGTGGCAATGTGAACAGTCAAAATGACTCATCTTCTCAGATTCTCTTGCAGCTATTGTGTCCATGTGACTCAGGTCTAACCAACATGATACTGATTAGAAAAGCTATTATTTGGAAAGTAGAAAACAGAATTGGGCATAAACACCTTTTCCCTTTGCCTTTACTCTTTCTTCCCCCATAGAAGGAAAGTGCTGTACATGAAAGTGCAGCAACCATCTTGTGACCATGAGGAAGGAAGATACACTAAGATTAGTGGAACGGGAAGAGGGATTCTGGAGGGTTTTTTCCTTCCCTTTTCTCACCTCTGCTTTTTGCTTCCTTTCCTGCTTCCCTATTTTATTCTCCTTCTTGCTTGTAGTTTTCACTTCCCTTTTTACACTTCTCTCTCCCTCTCTCTCTCTCTCTTTTTTAGTTCCCCAACCAGGGGTTGAACCCGGGGCCTCAACATTTAGCATTCCGAGTCCTAACCACTGGACCACCAGGGAAATCCCTCACAATTCTTTTTTCTTCCTTCCCATTTTGCTTCCTTTTTCCTACTTCCATTTTTTTTGCTTCAACATTTTTGCTTCTCTTTCTTACTTCTATATTTTGTTCCCTTTACTTTGTTGGGGTTTTTTTTTTTTTTTTTTTGCTTCCCTTTTAAAACTTCCTGTTTTTGCTTTGCTTTACCTGCTTCCCTTTTTCTGTTTCCCGTGTCTTCTTTCCCTGTCTCCACTGCCCTTTCTTTGCTTTTTGCTCTTGCTTCCCCTTTCTACTTCTCATTTTGCTTCCCTTCTCTCAATTCCCTTTTCAGCTCTTCTTTCTTACTCTTAAAGCTTCTCGTTTCCTTCCTCCCTTTCTCACTTTCCTCCTCTTGCCTCACTTTTATTGATCCCCTTTTCTCATGTCTCCTTTTCATTGTTTCCTTTCATCTTCTTTTCTTGCTTTTTTTTTCCTTGCTTCCCTAACCTTGCTCTATTTGCATATTTCTCTTTTCTAATTCCCAAATTTTCATCCCTTTACTTTCACAAGTTTTTTTTAAACTTACTGAGATATAATTGATATATATAACATTGTGTAAGTACAAAAAAAGTGTTGATTTGATATCCTTATATATTGAAAATTGATCATTACCATAGGGTAAGCTAACACTTCCATCCCGTCACATAAATACCAGTTCTTTTTTTGTGGTAAAAATATTTAACATCTACTCTCTTAGCAACTTTGAGGTATATAATACAGTATTGTTAACCACAATCAGAATGCTGTATATTAGATACTCTGAATTTATTCAACTAATAACTGGAAGTTTGTATCCATTCACCAATATCTCCCAATTTCCTTCACCCACCAATCCCTGGTAACCACCATTCTACTCTCTGTTTCTATGAGTTCAGCTTATTCATATTCCACATACAAGTGACATCATGTAGTACTGTCTTTCTCTGTCTGACTTATTTCATTTAGTTTAATGTTCATAGTCCATTCATGTTCTGACACATGGTGGGATCTCCTTCTTTCTCATAGCTGAATAATATCTCATTGTGTGTATATATATACACCACATCTTCTTTAGCCTTTCATCCATAGATGGACACTTACGTTGTTTCCATATCATGCCTATTGTGGATAATGCTGCAATAATGGGAGTGCAGATATCTTTTCAAGATGGTGTTTTCATCTCCTTTGATATATATCTAAAAGTGGGGTTACTGGATCATATGGTAGTTCTATTTTTCAGTTTCTGAGGAATCTCCATATTGTTTTCCATAGCGACTCTGTCAGTTTACATTCCCACCAACAGTGCGCAAGTGTTCCCTTTTCTCTATGTCCTCACCAACACTTGTTAGCACTTGTCTCAATGATCATAGCCATTCTAACAAGTGTGAGACTGTGGTTTTGATCTGCATTTCCCTGATGAGTAGTGACATTGAACATCTTTTTTGTACCTGTTGGCCATTTGTATAGCTTCTTTGGAAAAGTGTCTGTTCTGTTCCTCAGCACATTTTTTTTAATTGGATTGTTTGGGTTTGTGCTATTGAGTATGGGTCCTTTATACATTTTGGGTAAAGCATGTCTCATTTTATTGTGCTTCAAAGATATTACATTTTTTACAAATTGAAGGTTTGTGGCAACCCTGTATTATCAGATGACGGTTAGCACTTTTTAGCAATAATTTTTAACTAAAGTATGTTTATTTTTTTTTTAGATATTGCACACTTAACAGACTACAGTATACTGTAAACATAACTTTTATATGCACTGGGAAACCAAAAATTTTGTGTGATGAACTTTATTGCAATATTTGTCTTATTGCAGTGGTCTGGAACTGAACCTGAAATATCTCCAAAGGCCTGTATTGACCTCTTATCAGATATATGATATGCAAGTATTTTCTCCCCTTCCATAGGTTGTCTTTTCATTTTGTTAATTCTTTCTTTTGCTATGCAGAAGCTTTTTAGTTTGATGTAGTCCCACTTATTAATTTTTGCTTTTGTTGCTTGTACTTTTGGTGTCATATCCCAAAAATCATTGCCAAGACCAATGTCAAGGAATTTTTTCCCTACATTTTCTTCCAGAAGTTTTATGGTTTCATGTCTTATTTTTAAGTCTTTAATCTATTTAGAATTAATTTTTGTAAGTGGTGTAAGACAGAGGTCCAATTTCATTCTTCTGCCTGTGGTTATCCATTTTTCCAGCATCATTTATTGAAGAGCCTGTGCTTTCCCCATTGAGTATTTTTGGCTTCCTTGTCAAATATTAGTTGATCATGTATATGAGGACTTATTTCTCATGTCATATTTCCTTGATTTTTTTATGTTCCTTGGAGTTTTGTGTTGCTGACTTCACATTTAAAGTAGCAGTCACTTCCTCTACTAACTCCTTTCTGGGGAGAAATACCTTTTGTTATCCCTGCTAGAGATTCTGAGGCTTTCTCAGGCCTTCTATGGATATACCTGCTCCATTCTCCTTGCTCATTTTTGTGGCAGAGTTCTCACAGTTGTATGCCTACTTTTAATGCTGCAATGCACTAGGCCCAGTGCTGACAGCGGCTCTTTGCTTTTCCCAAAAGTGACACTGCATCTCAAGCTTGTGGTCTCTCCCTGGCCTGCAGATTCAGGCCTGCTTTCTGTCTGTGTTCATTAGCTGTCTTCCTAAGCTTATTCTCACTGCTACCTTTGGGAGTGCACATACGGAGCCTGCTGCAGAGGGGGGTGGCAGGTGGGGGTGAGGTACGTGGGGTTCTAGAGGTACCCATGGGCCAGCTGGGAGGACCTGAGGATGAGGATTTCCCAGTGGCTCATGGGCACATGAAAAATTTGCAGGTAAATTTTTTTTTAAATTTTATATATTTTTTGGCTGTGTTGGGTCTTCGATGCTGCACATGGTCTTTCTCTAGTTGCAGCAAGTGAGGACTACTCTTCACTGTGGTGCACCAGCTCCTCATTGCAGTGACTTCCTTTGTTTGCAGAGCACAGGCTCTAGGCGCATGGGCTTCAGTAGTTGTGGCACACAGGCTCAGTAGTTGTGGTTCATGGGCTTAGTTGCTCCGTGGCATGTGGGATCTTCCTGGAGCAGAGATCGAACCCTTGTTCCCTGCATTGGTAGGCAGATTCTTAACCACTGAGCCACCTAGGAAGTCCCCCAAGATAATGTTTTAAAGCAAAACTTAAAAATATCTATGACTAATTGTAGAGGAAAATATGTAGGACATAGTTATGATATTGAGGTAAGAAAACATTTCTTAAACAACACACAAAATCACGGACCACAAAAGCAAAAAGAAAAAATCTGTGAATTTAACTAAAGTATAATTTTAAATATCTATGCAACAAAAGTTACCCACCAAGAAAAGATTGAGAGGAAGAGAAATAAAGGAAAGCATAAGTTAGATAAGGTGATAAGGGAAGGTAAATTGAGATTGGAAGGACCATGTAAAGAGCATGAAAGAGACTGTTATAAGCAAAGGAAGACTGTGCAAAACTCCAGAGTTAGGAAGGGCTTGGTAGGTAACTAAAAATGACCAGGGTGACTAGAGGTAGAGACAAAGAAGGAGCATTGTGGTCAATAAAGTTGAAGATACAAGCAAGGGAAAGTCCCATGGGCCTTGTAAGCCACAGAGTGTGGCTGACTTGTGCAACAAGAAGCTGTTGAATGACTATGAGCAAGGGGACCCATGAGTTCCATGAGCTGATCACTCATAGCCCAGTACAAATAATGAGTGAAGAAGGAGGACTTACAAGGAGCTCTTAAAACCTACCTGCTTCACATGATGAGATCAAAAATATGAGGACACATTCTCTAAGTCATTGGAGATCTCACAGAAGAAAGAAAAGGGATCCAAAAATGATGCCATGCCCCTATATGCACATATAAATATGATCTTGGTCTGGAATGGCTGAGAACTAAGGTAACTGAGGTGGGAGGCCAGGGCTGAAGTAGTAAGGATTCAGAGTGGGGGAACTAAAGTGGGTGACAAGGAACTGGCCTGGACTGTTAGGCAGCCAGAAAAGGAAAGCTTAACTGACTTACATCAAGATTAATCAGGATATTTTCATCTTTGGAGACATAACTAGGTGGGAAAGCTGAGCTGAGGACTCTTGATCTGAGTCAAAGTCCTTTAGATGTGTTTTAGCGGTCCTATTTCAGGGCAACTGCTGCTCACTGGCTGATAGAAGCAAAAGCAAACCATCTCTGAAGGAAGCTTCCCCATATTGGGCCTCAAGAAGTTCTACCAACTAAGGTCAAGCAATGAGCTCACTTTTTTTAAGTATTAAAATAGTGAGAAGCCACTATGTGTGAGAATAAGATGAAATAAGAATCAGTAGATTTAGACCCCTAGGAACCCCAAGGATGGGAGAATATATTTTTAAATAGTTATGTGTAAAGTGTTTAAAGAAATAAAAGATGCAATTACAAAGATGAGAACTCAAGAAACTATTAGGAAAGAAGAAATAAGTTTGGAGGAAAAACAAACCGAGCCATTAAAAAATGAAAAGTATAAAATTGAAAGTTCAGTGGATAGGCTAAACAGCAGTTTAGATGCAATTTAAGAGAGAATCAGTGAACTGGAAGATATCCAAAGAACTGTCAGAATATACCAAAGAAAAATCAGGAGGAAGAAAATACAAAAGAGAGGTTTGGAAGCATTGAGAATAGAATGAGAAAGTCTAACATTTATGTAATTGAATTCTAGAAGGAGAGAACAAGGAGAAGGCAAGAGAGGCAATATTTAAGACTCCACAAATTTGATACAACTAATAAAAAGTATAGGTCCAAAAATGCAGGGAGTAAAAACATCCTAGATATGATAAATAAAAGAAAATCCACACATTACTATAGTAGTGAAACTACATAACACAAAAGACAAAGACAAGATCTTGAAAACAGCCTGACAGCAATGATTACTTACAAAGGCATAGCCATTAGAAAGACAGCTGACTTCTCCATGACAACAACCAAATTTGAAAGCAGTGGAGTTACAACTTTATGTTGAGAGAAAATAACTAACAATTAAGAGGATGTACCCAGAAAAACTATGTTTAAAGAGAGTAAAAGAATAACACCTACAGAAAAACAGAAACTGAAGTTTACTACCAAGATATTTCTCTAAAGGATATACTTCAAAAAAAGAAAAGAAAAGATCCAGAAAGATGACCTGAGATGCAAGGAAGAATGGAAAGCAAAGGAAACCATAAATATGTAGATAAATTCAAACATTGTCTCTATAAAATAATAGTAATAGTTTTATTTGTGGATTTAAAAGTTTAGGACTAAAAAATGAACAATGTATAAATTGATGGGCAAAGATTGGAAATAATGTGTTGCAAAATCCTTAGAGTATTTGGAAATGGGTCAAGATACTGCTTAGTTTAACGATTGAAGAATGGCAAGACTAAAAATGGGGAGAACTATTAAGAGGTGGTTGCCGCAGTCCAGTATTGAAATAATGGTTTCCTGGACTAAGACATGGGAGTAAAAATGAAAAAAAAGAGATAGTTTCAAGATTTATTTTAGAGAGAGATTGGGAGGAGCCAAGGATAACTTCAAGGTTTTGGATTGAGTTGCTGGGTAGGTGATGGTGCTAAATGAGAAGGAGATGCCTGGGGTCAGTAGGGTGGGTGAGGTAGAAGAAGTCACATGTCCCATTTGGCATGGTAGATTTCAGAAGTAGGCCAATTATGAAGTTTTAAGTAGAAGGCGGACCTGGGAAGGTCAATGTGGTCATCATTAGCATAAAGATGTCTTTTTAAATTCATGGAATTGGGTAAAATTCTTAAGGAGAGAATTTAGAGAAAGAGTGAATGATCTAAAGCAAGTCTTAAGGCCGTTTGCCTTTAGAGGTCAGGTAGAGCAGAAAGAGCCACCAAATAGAGATACAGGGAACAAGGAAAAGAGGAGACAGTGGTGTTACCAGTTTCAAGAGGGGAGAGGGTTTCAAGAGTGATTTCAGTGTGCTGAAATGTCAAGTATGATGGGAACAGAAGCCATGACCTTGACAATGATCTCAGGTGGCCTTGGCCCCCAGTGGCTTGAAGCAGGGTTTTGGTCTGGCCAGTGATTGAGGTTGTGTCACAGTGGTGAGAGCACCAAATCTTAGCCAATAGACCAATGGTCAGTGACAAGGCCTTGGTCCTACAGCTTTGCAGAAAAGAATTCCCACAAAGTTGGAAAGTAGTGAAACGAGTAAAGTATTTATTAGGGAAAAAGAGTACACGTGGATAGACGCATAGGCAGACTCAGAGGAGAGTTGCACCCTCATGGTAGTTTGCATCACTTTTATTGGACATTTCTTCTGTATTTCCTTTGAACAGTCATTTTGAGTTGCCTGGTTCAGAGTCCATATTTGGTGTATCTCAGGATCTTCCCATGTGCGCGTGCGCATCTCTTAGCCCAAATGCATTCCACCAAAGAGGCCTATGGGTAGGTTTGGCCACTTGGCATCATTCCACTTTTGATCTCCAAGGAGCTTTTTTGTGCATGTGTAGTCGGGGGGGATCTCCTGACTTCAAGAATGAGGAATGTGTGGTCTCTTATCTTCTATCTGGGCAGGGCCCAGCCTCCTCTCTCAATTGTCCTGTTATTCCCATCTCAGAGTATCGGTCCACAGGGAACGAACTCTGACCGTTTGCCCTGGGAGCCCATCTGTCCCCTGCCTCAATAAGAGTTAATTTAAAGAAGTGTGGTGAGTGGTGGAATTGAGTGGGAGAGGAAGAAGCAGTGGAGTATATAAGACCTGTTCATAAAGGTTGGGTATGAAATGAAGCAGAGAGACAGAATAGTACCTACACAGAAAAGTGAGGTCAGTGGAAGAGTCTTTTAGATTTGGAGTTGTCTGTGTTCCTGTATAGTATAGGAATGATTCAACAGAGAGGGGGAAGTTGCTGTTGCTGGGGAGAAGGTGAATCATCAAAGAGATGCAATCCTCGAGAGAACAAGAGGAGACGAGATCCAGAGAATAGAGGAAAGGTGCTTTTAATGGGAAAAGAGATGCATCCTATATGGTGAAGATGAGGGAAGAAAATGTATTTAGGTTTTTAGTTCTAGTTGCAGGAAGATGAAGGAGTTCATATCTGACAGCTTCTATTTTCTCAGTATAGCCTAAGGCACTATGATCGTCTGGGGGTGAGGAACAAGGAGGTAAAGTAGTTGGAGGGAAAGGTATGAAACAGTATCCCCCTTCCTCTACATCACAGCACTCCACTTACTTCCTTTGTGGAGCTATAATAATCTTTAAGAATCTTGTTTATTTTTCCATTTGCCCATTTACTATTTGTCTCCCCTACTAAAAAGTAAGCTCCATAAGGGGCAGGAACCAGACCTGCCACACTTAGATGGACCAGTGCTGAGCAGGGTGCCCAGCACATAACACATCCTGAAAAAATATTAGCTGGAAGTTGAATGAATAAACACATTAATGTATTCAGTGCTCGATGATTAGGGAATTAAAAACTCCCAATTGGAGGTTGTACTGAGACCATTGTTGAATCACCTGCCAGCGACACCTTCACTCCCAGCCCCACCACCAGCTCCACTCAGGTTTCAGGGCCAGTCAAGACCCTCTTGAGATCCACCCACTCTCAGTACCTATCACAGAGCCCACACACAGCCTGACACCTGGCACTGAACAACCCTTGCCTCCTACTCTTACTGTCTGGAACCCAAAAAGTGACAGAGCCTTGAGGAAAATCCTGACAACTTCCAACATCACCAAAAAATTATTTTTTTGCGCTTTCTATTAAAAGCAAATGAAATTTAAGATGGTCATGACCAACTATTGTTCTTCAGTAAATTACACCAGGCTCAGGGGCGGGGGGTGGGGGTGGGGGCGCTTTCTGAAGAGATACTTTAGAAGATGAAGAAAATGTAACAATGACATTTTAAGCCTCTTTATTTAGAAATCAGGCTGGCTTGACCTTTATGCTTCTATCAGCATCCCAAATGAGGCAAGAGAGGTATAATTTCACGTCACAACAGGTGCGTGATTTCTGCTCCAGGGAAGGTAATGAAAGGGACCATGACACCCCTTCCCACTCTCACCACCCCCACCACCACCAGTCCCAGGTCCCAACAGTGCTCACAAGGCTTGATTGTGAGCTGTGAGCAATGCCTCTGGATCTGCCTTCAAAGTCTGGGACTGTTCACACATCTGAAAATTCCACCTTCAGCAGAAGCCTGGAGAAAGTGCGGATATCTGATGATTGGTCAATGCTCGATTGGAAAAGGAATAAAAGAGCAGTGAGAACCTTCTAACAATCTCATGGATTCCTGAAAATTCTATCTTATTGTTGTTAAAGAATTAAATAAGACTTGACCTTAGGAAGGGAGTCATCCTATCTTTGTCTGTTTCTAAAACAGGGATACACAAGACCACAAATGTGTTCACACACACACACACATCCTCAGACCCCTGCGAGGTTAGGAGCAAGCACAGGCATTAGCAACCTTGGCTAGCATACATCGTCCATCAACAGGAATGAAAGAAGACTCTTCCTAAACATATGGGATGCAAAGGACTACATCCCACACACCACGTTGACTCCATTCCCTTTTGCTCTCCCCCTGGCCTGAAAGGTCCACTCCATACTCCCCATCAGTCTGTTTATATTTCTTTTTTTTTTATCTTTATTGGAGTATAATTGCTTTACAGTATTGTGTTAGTTTCTGCTCTACAACAAAGTGAATCAGCTATATTTTAAGTCTCACTTCTTCCATGAAGCCCTCTCCAAATTCTCCAACACTTCTCTGAGCTTCTACATTACTGATCCTAGTCATTAAGTATATACTGCCTCGATGCTGTTTATGTGCATCAGATTTTTTACCTCATCTGCCCAACGAGAACAGGGTAACTTTTACATATTGCCACAAGGATACTGGACACAACTGAAGATGCTCAAGAAGAATTCAATGCATATTTTCTCACGTCATATGATTAAATGAGTGTGTATAGATGGACAATCATACAATAGTTATAATAACAACAACAATAGCTACTGTATTTGGGCATCACTACAGATCAGGTACCATGCTGAGCACTTTTTATGTGTCACCTAATTTAAATTTATTAACAACTTTATGAACTAGATTCTATTTTTATCCACAACTTACAGCTGGAGAAATTGAGCTTTAACCCAAATTATGGATTTTGACCAATAAATGGATTCCAGAAATGTATGCATATATTTTTTAAACAGGGAATTACAGGCTCAAGTAACACTTTCCAACAGATTCATAGAATACTGGCCCTGGAAAGGATTTCAGAGCTCATCTAGTCCAACTATCTTGTTTTTTGTTGTTGTATTTTTTTGGATTTTTTTGCCACACAGAGTGGCATGCGGGATCTCAGTTCCCCAATCAGGGATCCAGTCTGCACCCCCTGTAGTGGAAGCACAGTCTTAACTGCTGGACCACCAAGGAAGTCCCTATCTTGTCTTATAGATGAAGGAAACACGTGCCAGGGATGTGAAATGACTAAACCAAGACTATGCAGCTAGTAAGAAGCAGAGGTAAGACTAGAACTGAATCCCTTACTGCCAGGGTATGTGGTTTCTACCATTTGCAATCCTACCCAAAAATGTATCTTTTCTCCTCCACCCAACTTTAGCACCTTCAGATTCTGTGCCTAGCACACGCGGTTCAGGTAGCTCAGGTCCAGAGGCTGTTGACACAACCCATCTGGAGCAAGCTAGGCTTTCTTCAACTCTCCTTACCCTACCATCCTTCCCCTGCCACCTCCCCCTTCATCACCTCCTCCCCTAGCCTGGACTCCACCCCAGACTGCATTGTCCCTTGCCTTTTCCCTTAACCAAAGCTTCTCTGTGGCCGAGCAGAGCCGTTAGAATGCTACTCAGGCTGCCAAGAAGCAGACGGTAACACAGACGCTGACACAGGCAGTCCAGTCAGGACAAATGCCTCGACTGAAACCAAATTACCTTCCGCATGAGCCAGAGAGGGGATTTATACCCCTGCCTCCATCTGGCCCTGCGTGGCAGCCTCTGCCTGCCCTGGGTGGGGAAGGAAGGGAAGCGGCTAATTGCATCAGGGCCCTCTAATCTAGTCACGATCTAATCAAGCTCGGGGCTGTCAGCAGCAATGCACTTTTCAGAAGGCACTTTGATCTTCCCAGTTGTCACTGCCAGAGCTGCCCACATCAATCTTTCTAAGCCAGAAGCAACCAGACTCATGTGCCCATTAGACCAGGGCCTAGCAAAAAGGCCAGCGTTCCAGATACACCACACCAGATCAGAGCAGTCCCCAGATGTTTCACTCAAAGGGAAATTGGGTGCAGGCCCCTCAGGGAAGAATCTGACAAGAGGAGCCAACAGCTCTCTCTGCTTCCAGGAAATAAGTGTTTTGCTTTATGTCTAATTATTAACACAGTTGGTCATGTACACTAGGACTGACAAAATGTTCCCCAATAAAAAGGCAGAAAAAACTCTGAAGAGAGTGTCTTTCTTTCTTTAAAGTTACTGCAACAAATACAATAACTCACCTCTCCAGGCTCCAATCTCCCTTCTCTCCATTCCATCCTTCAAAAAAAATAAATTCATTTATGTATCTAACTAATCCCACGTGAGCATCCAATCCGTGGGCTGTTGAGGGACGAGAAGAGTAAGACCTGGTCCCTGGGAAAGCAGCATGGAGCAGACATTTCAGTGTGATATGGGCCATCATAAGTATGTGAGGTGGGCACCCAGGACTTGAGAGGGTCCCATCACTCTCCCGCACAAAAGCTTACAAGCGCACCCCTCGTGCTCCCTAATTGCAGCAGTCAAGTGCTCTTTTCAGCAGTATCCCTGCTCTCTTCTCTCCAGGTCCAGAGTGGCATTGTCCTTCCCTCCCCTCCCCGTGACCAGATTGACTTATCTTGACCAACAGAATGTAAGTGAAAATGACATTATTTTTCGGTGGAAGCCTTTAACTCTTGGTGTGCAAATTTCCATGTCCTCTTCCTCCTGCCATAGCAAATTACAGTATCCTACATGGTAGAAACTGCATCAGTAGGAGCTTGGATGGAGGAGGACAGGGAGCAGGTTCCTTGCTGACCTGAGATGGACTTATAGCAGTAGTTAAAATTAAGCTTGGTTGATTTAAGCCTCTGAGATGTCAGTCTGCTTGTTCCTGCAGCATAATAGCCCATCCAGACTCTTAGGCTGGCATTCAAGGCCTTTCCATACACCAGAGTACCTACCCTTCTAGGCTTTTGTTTCATAATACTTACACGAATCTACATTCCGTCCACTTACTGTCTTCCAACCATATCCAGCACCATCTGACAAGCAGACCTTTTCTCATGCTAGTCCTCTTGGCCAAAATGCCATCCTCCCATCTAAATGCTATCAGCCTTGTAAAATCCAGTTTAGCAACTCCTTCTCCCAAGAGCTCTTCCTTGATGACCTGAGTTAGAAATGAGTCGTACCGTGAATTCCAATAGCCCTTTAAGTATTCCATTCATGGGTATTTCCCTTACAGAACTTTCTAGAATATTTGGTCATTTATTGTCTGTGTCCCTGCTAGATAGACCATGAATTCCCTGAGAACAGGGCTTGGGGTCTCATTGGTCTTTGTAACCCACACTCAACGTGACCCACACTTTGAGTGCCTTATACATCATAGTCCATGGCCATCATGTGCACAGGCTAGAACACTCCCTAAGCCAGTTTTCATGAGTCATTTTGTCTTATTCTGTATAGAAAATACGATCAGCTCTCTCAGTCACATTATAAATCTGAGCCACTACTAAATTCAGTCTTCCAGTCTTTATCTTAAATTTCTATCTTCTTGCCCACTTTCTTAATCCTCTTCATTTTCTTTTCAGCTCCATCCTCAACACTAGTTGTTGCTTTTTTTCAGAGGCCATTTTTCACCAAGACACTAAGCTGTTTTCATTTCATGAGTTATGACTTCTGATGGGTTGAGGTACAGGCGCTGAGCAGTTCCCCAGCCACGTAACTCCCTCTGCACCCAGCGTCCCAGCACAACACAGACTCAGCCTCTGCAGCCCCGCAGATTGCTGCACACCATGGACCTCCAGGTTGCTCGAGAATAGCAGAAAGTGTGAGTGATAAATACTGTAATTCCCAGCTTGCAGGGTTCTTATGAGGGTTAGAGACAAGCCTGAACAATGCCTGCTATCCAATAGGCACTCAGTAAAGTGACAGCCATTTTGCTACAAGACAGCCTCAGTGAGGCCATACATGGACATTCACAGGTGTCCTAACGTAGCAGCCATGGTGAGACCGAAGGGAGCGATGACCAGCAAGGCCTCTTCTTCTTCACAATGCCTCTCCAGCCTTGGTTGGTTCTCTCTCTCTCTCTCTCTCACACACATCACACATGCACAGACTCCCCCATTCCCTGTACAGTATCTCAAATTCCAACACTAGAAATTCTATCATTTATGTTTGAAAATATTATACCAATCCAAGAAAGGCCCCTAGGAAAACTAAGAGAATGGGTCATAGGATTAAGCTCCCATTGTTGGGATAATGGGGAGAGAGACCCAGGAATATAGAAAGAGAACCATCAGCCTTCAGAGCTAAAACGATCTTGGAAGTCATTTAGGCCAACCCCTCATCTCTTATATGAGGACACTGAGTCCCAGGGATGTGAAGTGACTTGCCCATAGTCCCAGACCCTTAACAAGAATGCTGGTTCCCCATCCCTGACCTCCTGACCTCCTGTTTGCCATTCTTTCTATCTACACCATGCATCTCCTGGAGACCAAAGATGGAAGAACATTTTGCTGGGCCCCACACTTCACCACCATCCTTACCTTCTTCTCCCCCTTGCCCTGGATGTCCTCATCCTATAGAAGTTCTCACACCCACACAGCAATCCCCTTTCCTATACTACCATCATTGACAGAAAATTCCAGTAATCTTTTTTAAGTTGATGGGGAGTAGAGGAAAGAACAAAAACAGGGGGGCTTCCCAATATGTATAAAGCTCTGGCAGGCCCAAGGGAAACATACAGCTGCTCTAGCTTTTGGATTCGAGCTGTTAACAAGGATTCCAGAAATTCAGCTGCTGACAGCAGCAACGGAAGTCTTACCTGCTCAGCCTCCCACATCTGCTCCCAGGCTCCAGAAGGGGGAGAGGAGCCCAGCCTGGGAGGCCTAGGAGCAGATGGCAGCTCTGTTCCCTGCAGATGACTTCACTGGGGTAATGACGACTGATGAGGGGATAGGGAAGCCTCCTCGCTGATAATAATTAGCCAGGATAGATAAACTGAGCCATGCTCAGAGGTCTGGGAGGACATGAAACATTAATACTAAGCACCTACTAAGTGCAGGCACTTTACAAACCTTTTTTTGGTTAATCCTCCACAAGCCTGTAAAGTGTAGGTTTTATGATCTCCATTTTACATAAAAAACAAACAAACAAACAAAAACTGAAGGTCAGAAAATACTAAAGCAACCCACCCAAGATCACACAAGCAGTAAATAGCAACTTCAGGGTTCAAATATGAGTCTAACCAGCAGGGGATCCTATGTTTTTTCTGGGGTGCCACACACACATACCTGAGATGCCACTGGTGATCCAATAATGCGGGTCCCTTTAACCAATATGATCCAGCCCCTGTCTGTGACAGACACTAAAACAGCTCTGAGCAGCCAAAGACAAATAAGACACCGCCCCTCACCCAAGGGCTCACAGTCAAGAGGAAAAACAAAAAGAGACATCAACAGCAGTTACATTGCCAAGTGGGAAATGCCTTTGCAGAGTTGGGTAGTCACTTGTATGGTTTCGTTTTTGTTTTGGGGGGGTTTTTTTTCTTTTTTTTTTTTTTTTTTTTTTGGTCTATTTCTTTTCCAATGTCCTCAGGACCCTAAAGGGCTGTAAGGGCCATGGATAAATAATAAACACTTTTGAGATAAAGGGAAAGGATGTAATAAATGCAGGAAAGAAAGAAGAGAAAAGGGAATTACATATCCATGAGTTAGAACAGGAATCCTCAAATTAAGCTAAGAAAATACAGTAGGGCATTTGTCACAGCCACTCAGGTCCTGAGATCGTTGGCTACCAATGATCAGTGTCTCCTTCCGTGGCTCAAAAACATTTATAGAAGATAAGACATCACTCAAGTCAGACCTCCACCTCAATTATCAGACAAGAGACCATAGGGCTCCCCTCATATCTTCCCACCATTGGTCTTAAAAAGGTCATCAGGCCTCCCCTTTGCAATCATCTTTCCCCCCTGAAAAGTACAACTAGAATTACAGCAATTCCATACTCATACAGTTCCTATAAGGATCTAAAGAAATTGAATGACATCTTCCAGAATGGGCAGGAGGCTTCCTGCACTGAATAAAATAGTGTATAAGGCCCCACTCCACTCCAAAATCCTATGCTATGCCAGGTGAGCCCAGACAAAGAAAAGGATGAGAAGAAATCCAATTAAGGCTTTAAAATTATTGGAAGATGACAAAGGACCAAAAATGAAAAGGTAAAGAATGTCATAGGCTATTTTCATTTGTGAGTCTATTTATTGAGCACGTTTATTCACCAGGCAGTAGTTCTTAGGAGCAGTGGCCAGTATAGACCAGAAATCGTCACCCTCAAGACACATACATTTTAGTGGGAGGGAACAGACAATAGGCACATAAATAAAGAAATGTAATAAGGTAATTTCAGGCACCAGTAAATTCTAAGAAGAAAATAAATAGGATAATGTGATGTAGAGGTATCGTGAAGCTGCCTAACTAGAAAGCATGGGTAGAGGCTTTCTGAGAAGGTAACATTCAAGTTGGGTTATAAATGATGCAAAAGAGGTAGCTCAAAAAAGACCTGGAGTAAGAACATTGCCCAGTGATGGAGTAAGGTTGCTATGTTCAAAACCAATGCTGCTGAATCTAGAGAACAAGGGGCAACATGGAGAGAGAGCTAGGTGGGGGTTAGATAATAAAAGGCCTTACAGGTCATGATAAGGAGTTTTATTTTATGCCCATTATAATGGCAAGTCATTAGAGGTACTTAAGCAGCAGAGTGACATGATCTGATTTATGCTTTAGAAAGATAATTCTGGCTACTATGTGGAGTTTGGTGGGAAAGCGTGGCAGCAGAAGGACAAGTTAAAATACTATGAGTGGGACTCTGTACATTAAAAAATCATCTCCAATAGTGAAGCAAAGTTTATCCCATAAATATAAGGATAGTCCAACATGAATCTATGAGTATACTGTATCACAAGTTACATATGACAAAGGCATATGATTATTTCAATAAATGTGAAAAGAACATCTAATAAAATTTGAATGCATTTCAAATAAACACTATTTTAAGATGTGAGACTAGATGGGTTGTTTCTCAACATGATAAAGAGATACTATTTTCAACTGACATCACTTTCGTGCATGAAATACTAGAGGCCCAAAACAAAGATGCCTACCATTTCTATTGTAGTTTATTATGTTGTTTATTAAGTTCTAGACAATTCACTAAGACACAAAACATAAGAAGCATGTATTTGGAGAGAAGAAAATTATCATTATTGATAGAGAGTATCATTTATTTTCCTGCTGAGAATGTAACCCTTGGCATGAGCCTACTGTGTGCCAGGTGCTTCTGATATTTTATGTCAGCAAATCACACAACACATTAGGGGTGACATCTTTCTTTTCATTTGATAGATGAAGATAAGTAACCTTCCTAGTTATTAAGCTATTAAGCTGAGATTTGAACATAAGTTTGTCATTACAAAGTCTGTGTTCTTACACCATGTTGCCAAAACAAAAAGATAAACTCAGAAGCTGCCAGCACTTCCTCATCCCTGAGGTCCCAGAGCTATGGAAATTTCAGCCCTCTTGTGGGATGAAGGTAGACGCTAGAGCTCACCAGCATCTCAGAAGTCCTAGTGCCAGAGGAAGGCGATATGGCTGGAAAAGGCCTCCTTCCCTGAATCCCGTGGGCCATTCCAACTGGAAAGAGGTCTCAGAGCCTCAGCTGCTCAGCACAAATAATGCTGAGGAATTCTGCATTTAAGTGTGAGTCTTACCCCTTCCAGGGCATATTTAAATTTTAAAAGAAGAACGTTTTTCACCCAGATGAATCTATAATTGCTTGAATTGTATGAACAATATTTTAACTGTGGGAGGGGTCGGTCTTCAGAGTTTCTTCTGCCTCCTCCACACTGCTGCCACAGTCACTATCCCTTATGCTAGACAAGGCTCACACCTATACCCCCACATCTGGAAGAGTGCTGACCCTCTGCCCAGAAGTGATGTGTTGTTGTATAAGGTGACTCGAAGAAAGAAGCCAGCCCCTTGAGGTATGCTGCACAGCCTGACTGGTCTCTTCAGATCCAAAGGAGGCTCAACCACACATTGAGGGATGCCAAGACTTGTCCCAAACCAAGGAACTCTGCTGCCTGAAGCTCCAAGTTCCTGTCAGGATCATGGAACTTTCTCTTTCCATCCCAGATGATATCAGAATAAAGCATACCTCTTCCCATATTCAATACATCTTCAATTCAAAAAATTGAGACCTATAGACTCTCCAAGATAGACTGAACTGACATCTCTACATTTGCCTCATCACTCTTGAAATGAGAGTGTCACGGGCAACAGGCAGTTCAGCAGCTGCCTCACATCTGCCTGAACCCACAGTTGGCAAGCCCAAAGAGCCTCTTCCCAATTGCCAGACACTTTGAAGCTTTTCACTTTCCTTTGGATGTTTTCTTTCCTTCCACCCTGAATAACACAAAACCCACTTGCAAGCGGCTGCTGCAAGCTGGCCTCTCTCCCATCTCAGCCCACCAGCATGGAGCAGGTGCGAAGCTCAGATATCATAGAAAGGAGAGGGGTGGATGGAGAGGACATGAAGAGGGGAGGAAAAGGGGGGGAAGAAGAGCCAAGAGGGCACCAACAGAAGACTGAAGCCAATGGGTGGCAGCACACGGCACCAGCTCTGTCTCAGAAGCATGAGACTTCCTAAGGGAAGTTTCTCTGTCATAGCCTGAAGCACTGTACCATGAGGACCAAACTATTTCCAGTTGTCTCGGAGGAATGCAGTATTTCCCTGCTGCGGAACCTCAGGAAATCTGCCCTCAAGGAGGCCTCCCATTTCCTCCTGGGAAGACATGGCCAGCCGTGCCTAACTGCATTCCCCATCTCAGAACCCTGGACAGCTCCCTGCACACAAGGCAGGCCCTGCAGCCACTATAACGCATTCCTTTCAGAGATTTCCAACAAAACTACACAGTTTGCCTCTCTTGTATTCCAGTCACATTAAACAATAGAGACAGACAGACTTTAAAAAATAAATTTGTGGCCACCTAATCACAGGCAGGGTTGGGTATTCTGCAGAACGCCAAGTCTATTTAAACATGGCTCCCACGTCCCCTTCAAGTTGCTCTGTTTATCATTTATGACAAGATGTTTATTAGCAGCCAAGCAATAAACGGTGAGTGAACATCTGAAAACAGGGCTATAAAATCCTGTAAATCAGAGCTCCACACAGGCAGCCACCAGCCCTGGGACAACCCCTCCCTTCATGGCTCTGGAAACCGTGGCAGGTCTCCATCTGCACTGGAGTCATTTACCCTGCTCAGGTGCTGCATAGTAGGACGTGCAGGGCTTTTTCCTAGGTGGACTCACTTTGTTCCCTCCTCACTTCGTTATAGAGTCCCTCCTGTGTGCCAGATGCTGCACTCAGTGTCAAGACCTGAAAATGGCTCTAGCCTTCAAGGAGCTCACAATCTGTAAGCAAAAGGCAGGGGACCAACACTGCAGTTGCATCCTTTGCTCTCTGAGGGACCCAGTCCCCCACTTCTTTCTATATTTCTGTTTCCTACCATCACCATGCCTCCTAAACCCATATTTATTACACAGAACCCAGTTTGTATGTGTCCTGAGGTGAGCTTCACCATGAGTGGCTCAGCATTAGTGATGATCCTCCAGCTTCTCGTAGGTCACAGAGGAGGGCTTGGCCACGGTTGGAGAAATATTCATTTAACTTCAATACTATCTTAATGGCAGAGGCCACATCGTTGTAGTGCTTTACCTACATGGCCAACTGGACCTACTGCTACAGCCGTTTCCAGTCTCCCATGTTGCTCAAGGTACAATGTTGCAGTGCACCTCACATCTCACATGTCATACCTCCTGCCTCGTGCATCCCACCCCTGCCACTGAGGAATCACTGAGCCCCACTAAGCCCCTGTGCATACACATTGGCTGGCCCACAAGGCCTCTGCTGCAGGCAGGCAGGGAAGGAGGGTGTGACCTTGGCTATGCCACCACCTATGTCATGGGATCGGGCTTCCCCAGCAGCTGCCCACAGGAGCCAGGTAACACAACCTAGGAACACAAAGGAGTTAAGGTCCCACGGGAGAGAACTTTAAACTATCACAGCAGGAGGATAGGAAGAAGATAGTGGATCAATTCTTCTCCCTTCCTCCTCCCAACAGGCTATTACCAGACTCAGTGTTTCTGTACAACCTCTCCAGAGACCTCCTATTAGATACATCAATAGCTATGCTTTTTGGTAAACTGTAGCCAGTCTGGTGGCACACCTCCTTGTATTTGCTTTCCCTTCCTCTTGGCCTCATTTCCCTTTCTCCCTCACTGTCACCTCCCTGGGATTGCACTCCTGCACCCCTATAGAGCACAAACTCATAAGGTTTTTTTTCAGGCTCTGTTTCCCAGGAAACTCAGGCCAAGACACTTCTCAACCAATCGAGAAGCTAAAAATACCAAGATAAATATGATCTAGATGCTGACTTCAAAAAGCTTTAAGTCTATTCCATGGCACCAACACATTTATAGTTTTAATATGATTTGGTATCATAAGAGAAATGCATATTAGGAGCAAAAATGAGGATATCAGGTCTAGTCAGGAATGCTGAGCTAAGTCTTGAAAAATGTATGAGACAGTTTTATAAGAGAAGGCAATACAGACAAGGGAATGGCATATGAAAAGGCTTGGAGGGGGAATGCCCTGGCTTCCCAGTGGTTAGGACTCTGCACTTTCACTGCCGAGGGCACGGGTTCAATCCTTGGTAAGGCAACTAAGATCTCGCAAGCCATACTGTGTGGCCAAAAAAAGAAAAAAGGCTTGGAGGGATTAAATCTTTCTAAAATCTCCTGCCAAATATTTCTTCAAGTGTTCCTCATTCAGAAGCCCCTTGCTAAATGTCATCAACAGATGAATGGATAAAGAAGATATGGTGTGTATATATACAATGGAATATTATTCAGCCATAAGAAAGAATGAAACAATGCCATTTGTAGCAACATGGATGGATGTACAGAATATCACATTAAGTGAAGGAAGTCAGACAGAGAAAGACAAATATCATATGATATCACTTATATGTGGAATCTTAAAAAATAATACAAATGAACTTATTTACAAAATAGAAATTGACTCTCAGACAGAAAACAAACTATAGGTGCCAAAGAGGAAAATGGGGGTGCATAAATTAGGAGTTTGGGATTAACAGGTACATACTACTATATATAAGATAGATAAACAACAAGGACCTACTGCATAGCATAGGGAACTATACTGAATATCTTGTAATAACCTATACTGGAAAAGAATGTGTGTTGGGGCACTCCTTCAGTACTTAGCCAGGCATTTATGGCTCTGCCTTAGCCTTCACTTCCTGCTTGCATGGACCCTAACGGTCAGCCACAGATGAAAGCACAGAGTCTTCTCAGGTCTTTTCTGAGCATGTGTCCAGCCATGAGCATGGGTGTGGGCTTCTAGACTCCCCAATACATGTGGGGAGCTCTTCAAAGTCTTTATTCCATATCTCCTTTCCCAAGGCTCTTGCTTTCAGGATTTCCCATCTGTCTCCACTTGCCCTGACAGTTCTCCCCTGCCACAGGTGGCTACAGCTAGTATATTCACCTTCACATGCTTTCAAAATACACCACCCAGAGAAGCCACTTCAACCCTGAAAAAGCTCCAAGGCAGGAGAAACAAAGGCAAACCCTTGAGCCTATTTTCCAGGGAAACACCAGACAGGTCAAAACACACAAGACAGTTCTTTGAAAGTAAGGTCTATGTTGCTCCCTCTGGTACCAGAAAGCTTCTCCAGAAATGCAGCTCACCATCCTTATGGCTGCTGCCCAACTGAGAAGTGGGAATTGGTAAATGGGCAACATAAAACCATACCGCGCACTCTTTCCCAAATTTAGCAGTTTCTTTCTTCATTAAGCATTCCCCCTGATTATTGTAAGTTTTTCAGTAGATTCCAGAGTTCTGAAAAAGTTGATTCTGACAGCTTTTGCCAGTTTAATCATTCCTTTAGTGGAAGAATAGAGTTTTTCAGTTCCCTACTCTGTCATTTTTGGTGATGTATTTACTCCATATATGTTTTAGTGCTTCTATAATAAAATGTTTTTGTAAAAGCTCCAGGTAACTCTGATAAATTATAACTACTTCCCCTCATCCAAGTTTTTAAAAATCACTAGTTTAAATGAATTCTGGCTTCCTCTCTTTTGGTTTGAGCAACTTTAACTCACTGCCCCCTTGTGGTCCTTCAGGGTTAACTTCATCAGTGTCCCCCAAAGTTTCAGATACCTCATATTTCTCTAATCTGTCTCCTGCTTTTCTCTCTTTTGCCCATGTGACCTTTCCTCTAATGTACCAGAACACTTCTGCCCCAGGGCTTCTGTACTTGCTGTTCTGCTGCTTCTGCATGGCTCCTGCCCTCACTTCCTTCTTCATGTCCTTATGCCAATGTCACCTTCTCATGAGGTCCACCAGGGTACCCTGTGTCAGCCAGCTCTATTGGTTCATCTGCAGCCTGCAGAGAATCCAGAAGTGATGAGGCATCACACAACAAACATAGAACAAGACTTATTGGACAGGTGTCAGTTTTCCTCCTTCCTAATTGTGAGCAACCTGTCTTCAATTTTTCTCTGTCCTTGCATCATTTTTCTCTTGTGATAAGCAGCACACAGAAAGGATAATGAGGAAATTGCACCCAGATAAGCACATCTGCAATCACAAGGACAGTGCATTGCTGAACAAGGTTGGGCTTTATTGTTGTTATTTTGTCTTGCTTTTAATCACTCTGAATGTTACTTACTCCCACTCCCCAGAATCTCTTCCAGTCCCTTGGCAGATAGGCACCAAAATGATTAGGCTTTTCTCCTCTTGAACGTATTTTGAGGAAAGCTTTTCTAACAGCCACATACACGGCTAAGAAGCTGAGTACTTTTCAATGCTTTCTCTGACTCTATCTCTCTTCCTCTCTCTCATCTTTCTTTTTCATTTAACCATCTTAGAGGATGTTTCTTGCCACCTAGAGGGAACTCTGAGCAACAAAGAGATCTCCATGTGCTTGTTTTTCTTAAACCAGATGCATGTAGCACCTGGCAGCTGAGTGATTTCAGGAAAACAGCTTCTCGTCACATCTCTCTGCACTCCATCAGCCCAGGGAATCATTAAAGATTTCAGAAACTGTGGCGTGGAGCTTGGCATTGCCAGTGCTTACTTTTCACGGGACGATGGGGGGTGTGAGATTCTTTGATTCTTCTTTCTCTTTTCTACAGCTTCTCGGTTTCATCTCAGAAGAGCAAGATTGGAGTACATGCCTTCTCATGTGTTAATATTTTGTTAACGTGTGACTCTATACATCATGCTACTCTATGTCCAAAAGAAACCTCAGTGTCTCTTCATTGCCAGCAAATTAAATCCAATATCTTTTCAAGTCTCAAGCAAGCTGAATTTGATCCCTTTTCCTAATCCTATTTCACACTGTCTAGGATACTATGATCCAGGCAAAATCAAACATCATCTGTTTTCTGAACTTGCCCCTCGTGATCCCCTCTGTGCAATTGCATATATGTCATGTCCCCCACCTCGAGCACCCTCTCACTCACCCCACTGTGCCTGCTGAACAGCCAGGCAGCCTTCTGGAGGCAGCACAAACCTCACCCAACTCAGAGCTCACCTCCCTCTTCCCCACAGTGGGGGCCTCATTTCCTACATTTCACACACTGCTTCGTATCACAGCTATTGATCAGCTATGTCTGTCTCTTCCACGGTGTTAAAAGTTTCTGCCAGGTAGGGAAGGTGGTAGAGCCACTTTTGGTGCTGACAATATGTCACAGACACTCAACAATGTTCTCCTGAATGGATGTTAAATAAAAGGAAAAAAGAAATAGCATGCCAGTCATTTCTCTTGGCCTCCAGCAGCTCCCAAGTAAAATTAAGCCAATATCTGTCTCCTTCGTGCCATGGAGCCATTGAGTTGAGTTTCCCAATCTAAGTCCTAGCCAGCCAGTGTAGTGCTCCTGGAATTGACTGATCAGTGCTAAGGGATTAGAAGAACTCCATTCCAGATTCCCTGCCTCTTCTCTTGCTAATTATCTTCAATGTCTCCTGAAAAAACTGCTTCATAATCAGTAACTTCATCTTCTGCAGGGAAAGCACCGGGGTCTAACGTAAGATGCCTGAAAAACAGCTCCATCTTTTCCCACCTCCAACAGGGATAAGAGAGCAGCCAACAGGCCTGAGAATGGAGGCTCAACACTAAGTGGGTTTAACACACAGAAAGGAAGGCTGCAAGAGCTCAACGGAATCTTTATGACTGTCTTGCCCAGTGTTCTCCTTTTACACACAAGGAAAATGAAGACAAAGGAATGGAGGGTAGGGTACTTCCCCAAGGTCATGTAGGTTCCTTAAGAGTAGAAATGGGACTGGAACCCTGGAGTCCTAATTCCCAGGACTGTCCTTACCATTAATTGTGCCAGTGTTTTCCCACATCTACCTGAGCACACAAGCCACCTTTTTGTTAAGAAGAAAGAATCATCAAAACTTAGTTACCACTGGGTTATAGGTGATGCAGAAAATGCAGACTGAAAGGTTCCATGCTTAGGGGACTGGAAAAGGGGAGGGACTTTAAACAGAGGAAGGGAAATCATAAGCTGACGGTAGAACTGCAGCGAGGGGTGGAGAGTGCAATCTTAGAAACATTGACAGCTGCAAACCAAGCACTGAGCTAGACACTGCAGGCAACACAGAAGGTCAGCAAAACGTTTTATGATCTAATTGTTAAAAACTAGACTAGGGCGTGCTGCACCACTGGCTTGGAATTAAGCCCTACTGGCATTTGGAGAAGAGGACATGACCATGGTTACTAAATGATTAGGAAAGGCTTTCTTGGAAGAGGTAGCGCTTGAGCCAGACCTTGAAAAGAGCAGTGCTTACGTGGTGCTGCAGAGGTGTGAGGAGCTAGAGTAGGGGGAGGAGGGGCAAGGTGCAGGGGCATTTGAGACAGGCCATCATCAATTAAGGGATCGAGGATGTCTGAGAAAAAATGTCAGAGTTGGTTAAGTGAATGATGTCTCCCTCCACTGGTCTGCTCCACTTCCCTCCTCTTGGTGCTCCATACACAGCCCTGCACACTCACTTCCGCACCCGTGTGGCCCAGGGCCTGCTCATGACAGCCCCCCACTCGGGTCTATCCTGCCCCAGACATCTCCCATATTCTCAACCTTCTCAGCGCCTCTCCCCAGCCCCCAGCATAAACCACACCCGCTCCACTGCTGATCGCCTGCTGGCCTTTCCAAAGGACTGGCTGATGAAACGATGACCAAAGGGTCAATGATAGAGAGTAACTCAATATATTATTCCGATACTAACAGTTAACAGTTACCGAAGGCTTACTCTTGCCAGGGCCTGCGCCCAACACATGACACACAGCATCTCATTTAGTACTCACAGTTTATACTTATAATAAACAGCGTTACTACTGGCATTTAATGGAAGAGTAAATGGGCTTGGTAGGCCAAATAAGACACCCCCTCCAAAATGTCCACATCCTAACTGCCAGAACCTAGGAATACGGTACTTTCCATGGCAAGAAAAGTTAACGATCTTGAGATGGAGAGATTATCCTAGATAATCGCAAAGGTCCTTGTAAGATGGAGGTAGAAGCGCCAGAGTCAGACAGGAGGTGTGATGGCGGGAGGCAGAGGAAAGCTTAGCGCACCTTGAAGATGGAGGGAGGGGTCATGAACCAGGGAACAAGGTGGCCTCTACGAGCTGGAAAAGGCAAGGAATTCCATTCTCCCCTGAGCCTCCAGAAGGAACGAAAACCTGCCAACACCTTGATTGAGCCCATAAGACCCATTTCAGTTGTCTGACCTCCAGCCTGTAAGATAATAAATTTGTGTCATTTTGAGCTATAAATTTGTGCTAGTTTGCTACAGCAGCAATAGAAAATTAATACACTGCATTCTCACAATATGTGCACTTAAACAGAGACCTTTACCACCTTAATTCAGTGGGGTTTCTTCAAACAAAGAAAATTTTGTAAAAATCTGGCAGGCCAGCAGGGGAGATGTGTCTGTGTGTGTGTGTGTCTGTCTGTCTTGTGGGGTGTGAGCGGGAAAGTGTTATAAGGAGCTGTTGGAGTTATTTGGAAAATCATCAACATGGCAACAAGCTGTTCTACTGGAGAGAATTCCCTGGGTGGTTAATGTCACACCGAGGATGAGATTCTGATCCAGGGGCCTAAAGAGACCTGGGCAGGATGGACCACGTGGGGGTCCTTACCGCCTGTGGGGCTTTCACATGCCTCTCACCACCTTTGCACCGGCTTTGTTCACCAGGAGGCTGCTGTCAACTTGAGTAATTAGGGTGGTGCCATGATCAGAAACGGGAACCGTAAAAGGAGAACTGCTGAGCGGTTGGCTGCTCGTTAGAGAAGGGCTGCGTCTGTCACTCCCCATTAACAAAAGAAAGGGGGGACTTTGCATCAAATCCCAGCTCTGATATTGCCTGGCTGGCTTTTATCGGCCATAGGAGACTCTGGGCAGGAGATGCTGTAACACTTCAAAAGCACTTTATCATACAAGATTTACTTTGCGCTCACCAAGGCAAGGGTGAGGGCAAAAAAAAAAAGTGGCGGTGCTGGCGGTGAGGTGGCGGGGGAGCACCTGAGCATTTTGTTTACAGGCAAATATAATCAGTTATTGGGGGAAAGATGTAAAACCTACCCTGTGACGTGATGCCATGAGAGGTAAATGACACTTTACCTCTGTGGCCTTTTCCCCCCAAAACACACACCCTAGTCTAATCAGGAGACAATCATCAGACAAATCCAAATTAAGGGATGGTTTGCAAAATATCTAACCAGGTTTCCCCAAACTGCTGCATATACGGGCAGCTACAGAGACTGCCGCCCCCCAGCGTGTGTGAAAGTGCTGGCTCCCGGCCATTGGTCCCTCACCTCCAAGGCTCCCCGAAAAGCCTTAGGTTCCAGGCAGGCCATTCTCCAAACTTCAGGAACAACCGTGGTAAGTGAGCACCTAGACTTGCACATTCGGGGCTCAGAAGATAGGAGTCATGACCTTGGGCAAGTCGCCCCCTCTGGCAGGCCATCTCCTCATTTGTCAAATGAGGTAGTTTGTTTAGAGTAGTGCTCGTCAGTCTCTAACTGCACACGCATCACGTGAGGACCTTGTTAAAATGCTGAATCTGATTCAGTAGATCTGGTGTCAGCCCCAAGAGTCTTCGGTTATAACAAGTTCCTAGATGAGACTGATGCTACTGGACCGTAGGCCACATTTTGAGAAGCAAGGGTTTGGATCCGTAGCTCTCAAATAGATAATTTTGCCCCCTGGGGGACGTTTGGTCATGTCTGGAGATGTATTGAGTTTCACAGCTGGAAGGCAGATACTACTGGCAGCTAGTGAGGAAAGACCAGGGACACTGCTAAGCTTCCTAAAATGCACAGGACAGCCCCCAACAGCAAGGAATTGTCCAGCCCAAAATGTCAATAGTGCTGAGGTTGAGAAGCCCTGCTCTAGGTCAGTGTGGTCCAGACCATTCTTAGTGTGGGTAAGAATCACCTGGATGACTTGTTAAAACACAGATTGTGGGTGCCTTCCCCAGAGTTTCTGATTCAGTAAGTCTGGAGTGGGACCTGAGACTTTGCATCTAGAACATGTTCCCAGGTGGTGCTGATGCGGCTGGTCTCAGGATGCACTTAGAGAACCACTGGTCTTTTTTTCTTTTTTTTAATTTTATGTATTTTATTTTTTTTGGCTGTGTTGGTCTTCGTTGCTATGCGTGGGCTTTTTCTAGTTGTGGTGAGCAGGGGCTACTCTGTCACAGTGCGTGGGCTTCTCACTGCGGTGGCTTCTCTTCTAGAGCACAGGCTCTAGGCACACTCGGGCTTCAGTAGTTGTGGCACACGGGCTCAGTAGTTGTGGCTGCCAGGCGTAGCTGCTCCACACTGTGGCAGCAGGGAAGCCTGGGAACCGCTGGTCTGGATGATGGCTAAGCTCGCAGCTCTGGCGTGCCTAGCTTCTTGCACCGCTCACACAGAGGAGGCAGCAGCTCCCTATCCAGAACCCCCACCGCAGTCAGAGCTTGTTGATGCCGAGGCAGGAACAGGCATGGCTCCTCTGTGACAGCGTTAGACCTAAAGATGAGGCAGCATGGAGAGGGCGGAGGGGGAGCAACTGAATCTGGAAGGATATTCCCGATACCTCTGGCTTCATGTTTGTTGGGTCCACTTTTCAGAGAAACTGGGGACAGTCCTTGTTTTGAGGCTGAAAGCAAAGTATTAGGAGGACAGCCTACTCCCAATTTTACTGCCCCATTCTTTGTTGCTCCCAAGTGACCCATGACATGTCAGAACCAGTGGATTCAGCTAATAGGCAATGAACATTGGCTGGCTCTCCATCGAGGATGACTTCTTGGCAGGCCCATGCGATAGCACACAGTGTCACCAAGCCAACGCACCCCTCCACTCTCCCCCCCATAAAACAGCACAGGAAAAAAAACTATCGCACGTGATCAGGATGGCCTAGGAATGCATACGTGTGCTCTCACCGTCCTGCTTGCTGACTTCTCCGAGTGACCTTGGGCAAGTCACTTCTCTCTAAGCCTTGGTTTATTTTATTTTATTTTTTTTGTAAATTTTAGTTTTTATTGTAGCAAAAAGGATACAAATCAAAAGCAGTCCAAAGAAGAGATACCAAGGGCAAGGTCTGGGAGGGTCCCGGATGTCCTGTTCCTGTGGAGTGGGGAGGCATCACCCTCCTGGCACAGTGATGAGTGACAACGTGCAGAGGATTGGCAGCAAGGGGTCCTCACCAGAGCATCGATGTCCAAAGTTTCCATGGTTTCACGGCTATGTCGGGCTCCCCGCAGCCCTTTCTGGTGTCGGACGCCTTCTGCTGGTGTTCAGCTGGCTCCCTGTGGGAATTACTGCATCCTTCCGTGCATTCCCAATGCATCTGTGGAGAGGGATGCACTCCACGTCTCTCTACTTCGCCACCATCTTTTTTTCCTAAGCCTTGGTTTATGATCTGTGGATGAGAATGACACAAGTACTCCACGGGGCCATGGTGAGGCTTCACACATGAAGGAACTGCTCTGAATTCCCCACCGCGAGTCAGCACCATTCTAAGCATCAGGGCTACAGCAGTGAACATAACAGACAAAAACACCTGCCCTCTCACTCACAGTAGGCTCTCACAACTTTTTGTTGAATTTGCCCAAAGGAAATGAATGGGGGGACTTCCCTGGTGGCACAGTGGTTAAGAATCCGCCTGCCAATGCAGGGGACGCAGGTTCGATCCCTGGTCTGGGAAGATCCCACATGCCTCGGAGCAACTGAGCCTGTGCGCCACAACTATTGAGCCCGAGTGCCACAACTCCTGAAGCCCATGTGCCTAGAGCCTGTGCTCCACAACAAGAGAAGCCACCACAATGAGAAGGCCCATGCACCGCAACAAAGAGTAGCCCCCACTTGCTGCAAATAGAGAAAGCCTGCACGCAGCAAAGAAGACCTAACGCAGCCAATTAATTACTTTTTTAAAAAGAAAAAAAAAAAGAGAAAATGAATGGGTGTGCACTCTCCCTAAGAGATCTGTCAGACGCAGCCTCCAATACACCCACAAAGAAAAGCTCCGACAGGCCGGGCAGCTGAAGCAGAGCAAATGGAGCCCAGTGAGGCCTTCTAACCAGGATGATTTATCTTTAGTTCAATATGGTACAGGGCTGCGGCTCCTGAAGCTTTAAATATTAAGGGTTTCATTATGACTATTTCATTATCCTAAACAGTACATTGCAGGAGATGAAACAGCTCGGTGTGACCAGGTGGGAGGTGAGGCTGGCTGGGGTCGAGGCGGGGTCGTGTCGGGCAGGGAACAGAGAGCGCCTGGCAGCAGGACTGTGTCTCATGTAGTGATGAGGAACAGGCCCCACTCTGCCAGGCACTGCCGGGCACTGGGGACCCGGCGGCTCAGACGGGTGCTGAGTGGTCGGCCCTGCAGCAGACTGCCAGACCCTGCCCCAGGGTGGCCTGCTTCTGTCTGGTCAACACAGCAAACTGGGCCACAACTTCTGCAGGCCTAACATGTGTTTCAGTTCAATGGGCCCAGCAGCCCTAAGCCCACCTCCCCCCCACCCTGCCCCCGCCTTAACTGGCCTCCTGTCCTCCCTCACGACTCCCCTTTCAGAGCCCCACCTGAGCTGCTTCTCCTGCTACCTCCTCCCAAGATAAGACTTCCCCCAGCTGTCTGGGTCTTTCTAGCCACATCTTTCAATGCCTACCCAGCCTGTGTCCCTTTCTCTCTGTCCCCACGTCCTGTGGTTCACGGCTAACTAGATGTGATCAGCTCTCCCCCGGGCTGGGGTTAGTGGATGCATTTTTACCAGGGTTCCCCCCTCACAACATTGATTCACTAAACATAAATTTAAATATCTTCTACAAATCTTCTGGAGACTATTCCTTAACCCAAGGGAATAATAGATGTGGAAATGTGTACATGTAGAAAAATGAAGGTGGATTAAAGATAAAATGGGGGGATTTATTTATAGCTGCAATGGGCTGCTAAAGTCACAATAACTCTAAGAGATAGATAGTATTGAGGCAAATTTTTACAAATGAAGAATCTGTGGATAAGAGAGCTTAAGGGACTTTCTCAAGGGTCACACAGCTAGCAAAGACCTGCCAGGATTTTCTGAGTCTAAAATTGCAAGCCTATCTCCTCTCATGGGAAGAGGGAGAACTAATGCTGATCAAACTTGGCGGGTGGTGGGGAGCCTGGAGAGATGAAGATTCCCCTAACATCTGCCCTGAATCAACTCCTACACTTTTTGTTTTTCTGATAAGGGGTTCTTTTTTAAATAATTTTCATTGAAATATAGCTGATTTACAATGTTGTGTTAGTTTCAGGTGTACAATAAAGTGGTTCAGTTATACATATATAGCTATATATTCTTTTTTTTGTACATGCTCTTCCATTATAGCGTGTTACAAGATGTTGAGTAGAGTTCCCTGTGCTATACAGTAGGTCCATGTTGTTTATCTATTTTATACACAGTAACGTGTATATGTTAACCCCAAACTCCTGATTTATCCCACTCCCCCCTCATGCTTGGTAACCATAAGTTTGTTTTCTCTGCCTGTGAGTCTATTTCTGTTCTGTAAATAACTTCATCTATATCCTTTTCTTAGATCCCGCCTATAAGCAATATCATATGATATTCGTCCATTCCCTCACTTTTTCTCCTAGCCCCGCCAAGCCCCAGACTGTCGGGTGGAGCCGAAGCAGTTAGAGGAAGAGGCCATGCACTAGGACCCAGCCTGCCCCAATGGTGCGGGTGAAAACAGTTGGGGTGTTCCCTGGACCCGGGCAGCCCCCTCACCTGGGAGCTCAGAAATCCAAACCAGCCAGTTCTGACTCAGGGCAGCTGGCCCTCCGCAAGGCCACTTCTCCAGGGTCTGCCCTGCGGGCCGACTGCAGCTCACCTGGACAGCTGAGTAAGCTGCAGCCTGACAGCTGAGTAAGCTGCAGCCTAACAGCTGCTGGCGGCTTCCAACATCCACCCTCCTGACACCGGCATTTTCACAGCCATCTTCACGCTGCCACCCTGGAGAGAGGCAGACACGTTTGAGAGAGAAGCAGGGCCTTTCCTAGATCCACAAAAGTGTTTGCTTCCCCAAGTGCTATTTTTCTGTGTCTTACATAAGCCTTCCTACCAAGGCTCCTTCTCAGGTCTTCCCTCGCGGTGGGCAGGGCTCACTGGCTTTCGGAGCCCCCTGCCTGCCTCTGTGCAGCAAGGCAGCTTAGCCTCCGCTGGGACACCTCATTAGGCAAGAGCTCCAGCGAATGGGCTCCCCAGCTCTTCCCCAGCCTGGGCTGGGGTTCCCAGTGCCCTTTCTGCTGCTTCCCTCCTCCTGACTTCGGGCTCCTCCTGCACCCCAGCCCCACCTCGCTCCTCCCCAACACCGCCTTGGATTTCTATGTCTCAGACTCAGCGCCTCTGACCACTACACTCCCGCCAGCTCCAGGGCAGATGTGCTAATCGTGTCCTGCACGTCCCCTCCCGTGGGGCATGGGATCATCATCTCTCACCTACACGTGCCATGGTGAGACAGAAAAGGCCTCAGGCTCGGAGCTGTGTGACTCAGGTGTGACCCCAGCTCCACCTGGGATCTTGTTCAGTGTGTGGGCTTACGCAGGACAAATCATCTCTGAGCCTCAGTTTACACACCTGAGACATGGGAAGGGAAGTAAGACCTGCCTGTCTCCCAGAGATTTTATGAAGGTCAAATAAGATCATGCATTTAGGGGGCCAGTAAATAACATTCCTGTCCTTCCTCCCTGAGCTTAGAACTAGCTAAGAAAAAAGACAAAAATGAAAGAGTGGGTTTTTTTTTTAATTAATTTTTATTGGAGTATAGTTGCTTCACAGTGTTGTGTTAGTTTCTGCTGTACAGCAAAGTGAAGCAGTTTAATTAGTGGAGCTGAACTGGAGAAGGTGGATTGGATTTGTGGCCAGTGGGGCTTCCTACTACATCCCTCCTGCACTCGTGCATGGCACTCTGGGCCAAGGGATGTACCATTTCTATCTCTGAGAATCACTCAGGAGTCCTGAGGCAGGTGTGACTCACCCATTACAGAAGAGGGGACAAAGGCCCAAAATGATTAGGAAGCTCGCCTAAGCTCACACCTTTAGCTTGCACAGCTGGGTTCTGCACCTGAGTTAGTCAATCGCAAAGCCCAGGCTCTCACCACCAGCCAGCAGGTGAGAGGCTTTCCTGCCACTGGAGGCAGAGGCACTGGACAATGGTCTTGACTTACGCTTCCACTTTTCAGGGCAATTGCCCATGCATTATCTCGTTTCATCCATTCACCCATTCAACAAATATGTACCGAGCACGTCCATATGCTACACAATTGGCTGAGGGTACGGCAGGAAGCAACCCAAAGTCCCTGCCCACAGCAGCATACATTCTAGTGAAGAGACAGATCCAAAAGAATTAGCTAGAGAAGGAAAGAGGACTTCCCTCGTGGTGCAATGGTTGAGAATCCGCCTGCCAGTGCAGGGGACACGGGTTCGATCCCTGGTCTGGGAAGATTGCACATGCCACAGAGCAACTAAGCCCATGCACCACAACTACTGAAGCCTGTGCACCCTAGAGCCTGTGAGCCACAGCTACTGAGCCCACGCACTCTAGGGCCCTGTGTGCTGTAACTACAGAGCCTGAGTGCTGCAACTACTGAAGCCTGCGTGCCTAGAGCCTGTGCTCCACAACAAGACAAGCCACCTCAATAAGAAGCCCACACACCGCGACAGAGTAGCCCCCAATCTCTGCAACTAGAGAAAGCACGCACGCATGCAGCAACTAAGACCCAATGCAGCCAAAAAAAAAAAAAAAAGAAGAAGAAAAGATAGGTAGGTGGATATAGGCCTAGCCACAGACATTCTCAATGAAAAATTAAATCAGGGTTAAAGAACAGACAGACGGTCAAGGATGGCTGCTCTGAGTGTCACATCCAGCAGAGACCCAAATGAAGTGAGAGAATGTGTCAGAGGAAGGGCATTCCAGACAGAAGGAACAGCCAATGCAAATTTCCCGAGAAAGAAGCAGTGCAGCGATCAAGGACTAGCAAGTAGGACATCATGGCTGCAAACAAGCAAGAAGGAGGGTGGTAGGAAGTGAGGTCTCAGAGCTGGGGACAGGGGGTGGGGAGGGGAATACGTAGCCTTGTTGGGGACAGGAAAGACTTAGGATTTTATTCTTAAATGTGATTAAACTTGGAGGATTACGGAACAAGTAGATGGCTTGATTTGATTTACATTCTTAAAACATGGCTGTGGCTGTTATGGGGAGAACAGGCTATAAAGGGCAAGAATGGAAGCAGAAGCCTAGTCCAGGCACAAGGCTGGAGTATTTCATCTGACCGATGATAGCGGCTCGTACTGGGACGTGGTTGGAGTCAAGATTCATTGCGAAGGTAGAATCCACAGGATTGTGATTTTCACAGCCTACCCGTGAAGGCCACAGTGTGGGTTTTATCCCCGGAGGCAGAAAAGGAACCTGGAACCCCGAGCAGGAAGGGGAGGGTGAGTGTGCGCCGCAGGAGACGGCCAGTTGGTAAGAGCGGGGCTGGCTCTGGAAGCAGCTCCCTGGCCCTGGCCCGAGCGTCCGAGCAACACACGACGTCCCTCTGGAGGCCCAGCACCAGCCGTGGATCCGTCCTTGGCTCCCCGCCCCTCCCCCGTCAAGATGGCAGGCCAGATGCACCATCTAACGCTTGCTGTGTATTTTTCAAATGACATTTCCACAGCAGCGAAAACACCGCATGCCACTTCAATGCAAGATGGTGGAACAAAGGCACAAACGCCGGGGGGATGCGCTTCGATTCCCTCCCGTTCAGGGAGCCACGCTGTGTCCCCCCCAAGAGGCTGGGGATGCTTCATTTCAATGCATGTTCCTGAGCACCTGCTTGCCGGGTGTTGGCTGGAGGACCACACTGTACATTACAGGGTATTGTGCTCTTAGCCTCGCGGTGGGGAGGGAGGCTAGGGGACAGGACTGAGGGATGAAGCCCGGAGTAAGGGAAAGGGACCAGAAAAGGTCTTCAATGTGTGCCCTGAACAGGACAAGGGGGACAACAGCGCATGAGCAGAGGCTCACAGGTGTGCAGAGACATGGGCCCCAAGCAGCCCTGTGCAGGGGGAGTCCACATGGCCAGAACAGGAGCTGCAGCAGAAACAACTAATATTTACTTAGCAATGTTCCGGCAAGCCCCACGCAAAGAGCTTGAAGGCAGTCTCCCACTTGATCCTCCCAACACTGGGAGGCAGGTGGTACCACAGCCCCGTTGTATGGGATGAGGAAACAGGCTCAGAGAGCTTAAGTGACTTGACTAAGATTATTTCATAAAAAGTGAAATTAAAAAAAAAAATTCATTGAATTTTTTATTGAAGATTAACACACACAAAAGACTACAAATCCTAAGTGTTACAAAACAGAAACAGATGCACAGACTTAGAGAACAAATTTATGGTTACCAAAGGGGAAAGGTGGCGGGGGGGAGGGATAAATTAGGAGTTTGGGATTAACATACACACATATATTTAAAATAGGTAACCAACAAGGACCTACTGTATAGCACAAGGAACTCTACTCAATATTCTGCAATAAGCTAAATGGGAAAAGAATTTGAAAAAGAATAGATATATGTACATGTATAACTGAACCACTTTGCTGTACACCTGAAACTAATACAACATTGTAAATCAACTGTACTCCGATATAAAAATTAAAAAATAAAATAAAATTTAAATGAACTGTATTGAATTATAATACACATACGGAAAAGTTTATAAACCCTAAGCGTAGAGCTGGATAAATCATCACAAAGATAGTACCCCTAGTAACTACCAGCCAGGTCAAGAAACTGACTCTCACCCTTTCGAAGTCCGTCTCTGGCCCCATCCCCAACCCTTCCTTTCCCTCCTCCCCACAGGTAGGCACCATCCTGAATTCTGACCCCAGAGATTCATTTTTGGAGTTGAGATTTGCACCCAGGGCTGCGGGAATCCTGAGGGTAGGATGGACTAGGGGGGCACGGGACTAGGTGGATGGGCTTCGCCCAGTCTGGCTGGGTCTACAACCGTTGCCAGGGTCGTTTTCTCAACCATATCCCATTCCGTGCCATCCTCTTTGCAGTGTCCTTGGTGGCACTGGAAGACGGGTGACAGCTCTAACGCAGACTCTGGAAACAGGGGTGGGAGCCACGTGCATTCAGACCAGAGTCCCTCCCTGGACTCAGTGACAGGGGTACGCACTGGACCTGAGGGCAGTGAGGTTGCCCACAGCCCATCTTCAGGAACATATTATTTAATGACAAGTCTGTCCTTTAGGAAAGAACAAATCAATAGCCCTGAGCAGTGTCTTTGAATAGATTTAACCATATTCTCAAAGCTACCAGTTTTTATTTTGTGAACTGTGAAGAAAATTATATAGTCATTGCAGAATAAAATAGAAAGACTCCTCCAGTTTGTCAACTGGACAGTAAGACACATCTCCATTCCCCCACCTCACCTCCTAGCCTATGTTCTGGTACAAAAACAAAAAATAAGCATAAACTTTGCGGAGATGGTGATTAGCTTGGGTTCTTCTGAAGTCCTGAGTGACACAAGCTCTAACCCATGCCCTGCCCCCTTCACCCCCAATTATATTTCGGTCAAATCCTTAATACAAATTCTGTGGTCCACTCTCTTGGCAAATCTTATTTTTCTTGTGTCCTTTCACTCAGGACAAGATCAACCTATGACTCTCTCAGGCAGCACCTATTCAGGCCCTGCTCCCACTTCCCTGGTCGTCCTGACCAGAGTCCTCTAAGCTATTGTGAGTTCAGGGAGGAGCCACCTGAAGGGAGACAGGCCAAGTCACAGAGTCGATAATAGAGCTGCAGGTGGAGTTGGAGAGATCAGTGAGGAAGGCCTTTAAAATGCAGCTGTATAGGGAATTCTCTGGCGGTCCAGTGGTTAGGACTCGGCACTTTCGCTGAGGGCCGGTGTTCAATCCCTGGTTGGGAAACTAAGATCCCACAAGCCATGAGGCCAAAAAAAAAAAAAAATGCAGCTATGTAAACAGCACTAAATGAACACTGGGGTGAACGTATTCTTTCAAACTATGGTTTTCTCCAGATATATGCTCAGGAGTGGAATTGCTGGATCATATGGTAGCTCTATTTTTAGTTTTTTAAGGAACCACTCGGAGATTATCATACTAAGTGAAGTCAGACAGAGAAAGACAAATATCATATGATATCACTTTTTTGAGGAATCTTAAAAATTTGATACAGATGACTTGTTTATAAAACAGAAACAGACACAGACTTTGAAAACAAGCTTATGGTTACCAAAGGGGAAGGGGTTGGGGGAGGGATAAATTGGGAGTTTGGGATTAACATATACACACTGCTATATTTAAAATAGACAACCAACAGAGACCTACAGTATAGCACAGGGAACTAGACTCAATTTTCTGTAATAAGCTAAATGGGAAAAGAATTTGAAAAAGAAGAGATACCTGTATACATATAACTGAATCTCTTTGCCATACACCTGAAACTAACACGATATTGTTAATCAACTATACTCCACTATAAAACAAAATTTTTTTAACAAAATAAAGTAAAAAATAAAATGCAGCTATGACCGATACCGTCCCAAATGGGGGTGTTGTGAGGAGGCCCAGGTCAGGTGGCCAAGGTAACCACTTCCTGGTCAGGTGAGCTGGGACCACCTGGGGTCTAGCTCAGTAGACAGCAGTGGGAACACTTGTAAGGCTATCCAGGTGGGGGAGGGTAGGAGGCCAGAACTCAGTTGGGGCAGCAGGACACTGAGGAGGCAGCAGAGTGTAAAGTATAGAGTTGAATCAGAAAAACATGGGTTCCAATTTCAGCACCTCCATGCATTCCTGACTTGGCATAATTTACTTAACGTCTCCTAAACCTCAGTTCCCTTTATGCAAGCGGGGTAATATAATCCACCTCCTAGAAGTCAAGTGAGATTTAAAACAAAATAACATACTTCAGTGACAGACATAGAGCAGAGGCTAGATACGTGGTTGATGAATGGAATGATTAAGAGAAATTTCAATTACGCCCCCTGGTGGAATTGTGAAGCCTAGCACATCGGAGAATGAAAGCATTTAGGAGATGGTGTGACGACTATAGGATGTCATAGCTAACACACACACACACTCATACTCACATGAAAATGTCTGCACGGAAATCTCATTTTAACTAAAGTTTTAAAACCACTGATTGTGATCAAATTGACTAACACATTGTTTTTAAAATAGACTTTGGTTGCAAAGAAACCCAAGAATCCCCATGGGGTGTTCCTTGATGAGGCAGGAAGATAAGCATGGTGACATGTCTCCAGGCTGTCCTCCTGTTCCCTCTTGCCATGGGCCA
Source organism: Hippopotamus amphibius kiboko (assembly GCF_030028045.1). Classification (NCBI taxonomy): domain Eukaryota; kingdom Metazoa; phylum Chordata; class Mammalia; order Artiodactyla; family Hippopotamidae; genus Hippopotamus; species Hippopotamus amphibius. Next base: position 137,315,553 of record NC_080188.1, on the reverse strand, counting down.
TGGGAAGATACCTGGAGTCTCCCATTGGCTAGAAGAGTTGGTCCCCTTTCCTCAATAGAGAGTGGGATAGAAAAGCCCCCACTAGCCACAGCTTCCTTTATCACACTGATCCTGAAAAGTGACAGTGGCTTTTCCTCTTGGGAGCTTGTTTCAGGGGTTAGGACAGCATTATCACACTCCACCCATACAGTCCTACCCCACCTTCAGTGTCATCTTCCTCAAGGCCTCTGCCCAGGGAAAGAAAAGAGCTCCTCTCCCCAGGCTGAGTCAGACCCTTCCCACAGAGCCTAAGACAGGATCTCCTGCTACAGAAGACCTCCCTTCGTGGATGTCAGCCTGCATCAGGCCCCAGGAGCAGGCTCAGCCCAGCGCTTCGCCGACACTGCTGTTTCCCTGGCTCTGAACCAGCTGGTACACGTCAACCAGCTGTGGGCCTCCGCTTCCAGAAGAGCTTACATTCTAATCCATTCAACAGATGCCCAAGTGGGCCTAGCCTTCCCTGAAGAACTTTTAGAGAATTTTACACAAATGATTATTTTAATGCCTCCTCAGTCGATGGCACTTACGAAGTTCAAAGCATTTCAACCTCTAAGACTTCACTTAAAAGCGACATCACCGTGGGAGGTGCTGAGGGCTGATATGATGACCCCTACCTGAAAGCGAGGCTTAGAGAACAGTTCACCTAGGCCACCTAACCCGTCAACTGCAAAGGGAGGCCTAGCAGGAAAACCTGATGGGAATGACAAGATAGGTACACACGCAGCAACTGCAAGAGGTTGGGTGAGGCTGGGAGGGGTTGACACGGTCTTGGAGGCTTGTGCCTCATAAACTGACCAGTCTGAGTCCTTCAGGGAAGAGGGTAGTGGTTCCTGGTTCTTGAGACCCCCTGGGTCTAGAACCTTGAAGGCACACATGCCATTCTGCCTAGGATACATGCCATGTCTATACGTGAGTGGCCACTGGCCATTTATGAGGTCCCTGAGGGCAGAGAAGGCTTGGCACAGTATCTGGCACATGAGAGGTGTTCAGTGTTTTTGAGGTGACTGTCTTCCAGCTGCTCTGAAGGTTAAAGCAGGACTGGACTGTGCTGTGGCTCACTCTCGCCATCTAGTAGCCAGTTCTAAGAGCAACATCGCAGATGGAGCTGAGTTTCCCAGGTCAATCAGGCAGCACAGCCACATCTAGGCTACAACCCACTCTTCTGGTCAGGAACAACTCAGACAGATGTGCATGACACTCTTTAAAAACATGTGTGCATCTCATGCGAGCACTGTGCCTGGCTCCACAACAAAAGTCAAGTAAATGGCCAACTATTAGGCATCGATTACATGGCCAAGTATTGCATATGCAGGAGCACATGAAGAGACGAGAAAAGCACATTTCAGAGGTCCTGAACATAAAGAGGCTACGGTTTAATTTGGAATAACACACTTCACACCCTAGGCATCCCAGCACCCTCACATACTTAGAACAATGGAAGTTTTAGAACTCCAAGTAAGATTTGATCCTGTAGACAAAGCAGAATTTTTCTGGAGAAAAAAAGTTTGAAAAAAAACCAATGGGATACTTTTTTCACTATTGTGAGTCAGATAAGCAGAAAACCTTCTTGCTATAAAATACTAGAAATTCTAGATAAAATACAAAAAAGTCTTGCTTAATGCACAGTTGAGTACATAAAAAAATTAAAGCTTTTTACAGGGGCCAGGAATAGAAATTGAAAACATAAGGATAAGATACTGTAGAAAATCAACAAGCATATTTGTAATAAGATGAAATAGTTTTTCTAAAAACTAAAAATATGGTCAATGAAATTAAAAACTCAACAGATAGGTTTTGGACACAGACTGAACATGGCTAAAGAGACAATGAGTGAGTTGGAAACAGATCTGAGAAACTTTGCAAAAGTGTAGTTAAAAAGAGGAAAAATAGAATGAGAGTAAGAGACTTAGAGGAAAGAATAGTTACATGTGTTAGTATCACGAGAGAGAAAGGTGAGGAAGCACATTAAAAAAGATAACAGTTATCAACTTTCCAAAATATATGACACACATAGATCTTGCCAATCAGGAAGCACAAGTAGGACAAATAAAAATAGATCCACATCTCAACACTTCAAGGCAGACTGCAGAACATCAAAGACAAAGAGAAATCTTATGTTTAAAAAGACAGTAGAAAAATATGTTCAAAATGTTGAGAGGAAATATACAGCTAAATTATCTTTCAAACTGAAAGTAACATAGACATTTTCCAACAAAGAGCAGACCACTAACACCCGTTGTAAAAGTATCACTAAAGGGTGTACTTTAGGGAAAAAATTGAATCTAGAACGAAGAACAATGCAAAATGAAAGTGAACAAAGGCATTATAAAATTCTGTGTAAATGTAAAACAAGCCCTGACAGCATAAAACAATAATGATTTTTTAAAAACAATAAATGATAACTAACTTAGGGGATATAAAAGCAAGGTGGATATAATGGAAAAGAATCTGAAAAAGAATATATACATATATACATATGCGTGTGTATATATATATCTGAATCACTTTGCTCTATACCTGAAACTATGAACCAAGTATAACTTCAATAAGATAAATACTAAAAATAAATTTTTTTTATTTTTTATTAAAAAGCAAGGTGGAAATAAAACTCTCAGCAACACAACATGTAAGCTGGCTTGCATGATCAGAATTAAAACTTTCTGAAGCTCATATTGTTTGGTAGGAGATTAGAGATTTTTTTCAAGTCAAGTATGCCTTTCAATTTTAAAAGATAATCAACAAAGTAAAAAAACTATGCGTAATTTCCAGACTTGTAGAGATAATGAAAGTGATTACAGCAATTTCAAGAACTTTTCATTAAATATGGTAGATTAAACCACTGTTTTATCTCTGCTCCCTCCTGAAACTACTCTAAACATAGTATTAACATTAATGTCAGTTTAGCAAGGCTGCAAGATAAAAGACCAGTACACAAAAATCAACTGTATTTCTATACGTGAGCAAAAAACAATTGGAAATTGGAGTTTTTAAAAATACTATTTACAGTAGCTCCAAAAGGTATGAAATACATACGAAAAATTCTGGTAAAAAATGTACAAAATCTGTAAACAGAAAACTACACAGCATTGCTGAGAGAAATCAAAGAGCAAAATAAGTGGAGAGATATACCTTGTTCATAGGTCATGATGACATATTGAAGATCATTTAAAAATCAAAATTGAGTAACTCTGGTTCAAGCATTCAAAATGGAGCCAGGTGGCCACTGTGGATGTGGTTTCAGACATGTTCCTGCATCACTGAGAACTTAAATTTTCTGAACTCTATCAAACTCAAGGATACCACTTGTTTTCAAAATAATATTTGCCAGCAGCTTCCAGCTGCAACCTTGTAACCATTTTTTAAAATTTATTATTTATTTATTTACTTATTTATTTATTTTTGAGTGTATTGGGTCTTCATTGCTGCACATTGGCTTTCTCTAGTTGTGGTGAGCGGGGGCTACTCTTTGTTTCGGTGCTTGGGCTTCTCATTGCAGTGGTTTCTCTTGTTTCAGAGCACAGGTTCTAGGTGGTGTGGGCTTCAGTATTTGCCACACATGGGCTCAGTTGCAGCACGTGGGCCCTAGAGCACAAGCTCAGTAGTTGTGGCGCTTGGGCTTAGTTGCTTCGCAGCATGTGGGATCTTCCTAGATCAGGAATCGAACCTGTGTGCCCTGCTTTGGCAGGCAGACTCCCAACCACTGCATCACCAGGGAGGTCCCACTATGTGACCATTCTGGATTCTAATTAATCCTTGCTTAACAAGCACCCTTACTTCTTACCAGCTGCAATCCTAATCCTTGACAAATAATTTATAAACTCTTTCCTACTAATATCATAGATTGTTTATTGATTACTTGTGTTGACAGTCAAAAGACACGTTGTTAAGATGTCAATTCTCCCTCAAACTAATCTATGTCTTCAACACCAATGCAGCGAAAGTCCCAGCAGGACCTTTTGTAGAAATTGACAAGCTGACTCTAAAATTCACGTAGAAATGCAAAGGACCTAGAATAGTGAAAACAATTTTGAAAAAGAACAAAATTGAAGGGCTTATACTACCGGATTTCAAGACTTATTACAAAGCTACAGTAATCAAGACAATGTGGTATTGACATCAAATAGACAAATAGATCAGTGGAGCAGAGAGTCCAGAAACAGACCCACAAATATGAACAGCTGATTTTTTGCAAAGGTGCAAAGACGATTCAATGGAGGGGAGTCTTCAGCAATGGTGCTGTTGAAAATGGATGTCACACGCAAAATGATGAACTTCCATCTGTACCTCACACCATAAACAAAAATCAACTCAAAATGGACCACAGATTGAAATGTAAAACCTAAAACTGTAAAACTTCTGGAAGACAACACAGAGGAAATTTTTTGTGACATTGGATTATGCAAAAATTTTAGATATGATACCAAAAGTGCAATCAATAAAACAATTTTTTGATAAATCACACCATCAAATTTTTAAACATTTGCTCTTAGAATGACACTGTCATAGGAAAACAGACAAGCCACAGAAGAGGAGAAAATACAAGCAACCTTAAATAACATGGGTTAGGGGCATCAACACTCCACGCAGTCGAAAATCCACGTATTACCTTACAGTCAGCCCTTCATATACAGTGCTCCGCATCTGTGGATTCAACCAACAGGGGAATCTTATAATACTTTAGTATGTATTTATGGGGAAAAAATCCATTTATAAGTGGACCCGCACAGTTCAAACCCATGTTGTTCAAGGGTCAACTGTACTTGCAAAGCACATATTTGAAAAGGACGTGTATTCAAAATATATAAACAACTCTCAAAATTCAATAAGAAAAACAAAAAGGGTAAAAATTTGATATTCACAACATGGATCCATATTAAAATTATGCTGAGTGAAAAAGCCAGGCCAAAAAAAAAAAAAAAAAAGAGTACATACTGTATGATTCCACTTACATAAAATTCTAGAAAATACAAAGTAGTCTATCATGAGAAAGCCAATCAATGGTTACCTGGGGGAGGAGGAGGAGGAAGGATTATGAGGGAACTTCAGGGAATGATAGATATATTTACTATCTTGATTATGGTGATGGTTTCACAAGTATATATATATGTCAAATTTTACCTAATTGTAAACTTTATGTGCAGTTTATTGTATGTGTTATACCTTCACAAAGCTCTTTTTAAAAAAACAAAAAAAAAACAAAAGGGAATTCCCTGGCAGTCCAGTGGTTGACTCTGTGCTTCCAATGCAGGGGGCACGGGTTCAATCCCTGGTCAGGGAACTAAGATCCCACATGCCGCATGTCACGGCCTAAAAACAAATAAATAACTTTTTTTATTTGAAAATAAAAACAAAACAAAAAATTATATTAACAGCTATCATTTATTGAGAACTTGCCATTCTTGACAGTTTTTCTGCTTATATTATCATCTTTGCACATTTCTACTTTACTCAGAGTAGGAATGACTTAGCTAAAAGATCACATTTCCCAATCTCCATAACAGGTAGATATAGACATAGACTAAGTTCTGGCCAATAAGATTTTGGCAAAAGTGTGTGGTACTTCTGAAAAGTCTTTCTTAACAAGAATAAGCCATGCCCTTCTTTTCCTCCTTCTTTATGGAATGCAAACCTTTTGGCTGGAGCTCCAGCAGCCTTTTTGGAACACAAAATGATCTTGAAAATATAAACCAAGTGCTGATGATAGAAACAGAGGCCTGAGTCCCTGACAACATGATGAAACCACCATATTTGCCTTGAACTTCCTATCCCTAGGTTTCTTTTATGAGAAAAGTAAACTACCTTGCTAAAGCCAATTATTTGGGGTATTTTGTTAGTTTGTTTTGTTGTTGTATGCCACTGAACCTAATCCTAACTGATAGAGTCTCTTTCAATGATGTTTGTGATGGTGGAGCTACTTCTCAGACTTTGGGAAGATTAGATCTTGTGACAGGTTGACACTTTGACCAGAGGTAAAGAAACATTGTCTTCATGCTTCTTGCAGGTTCATGGACACTGCCCCAAAGCCATGCTCTCCAAGTGGCTGACACAGGCTTTCACTCCATGAATCCACTTTGCTGTTTTCATCTGCTCTCACCTCCTTTCTGGCTATGTACAGACATCTTATTTTCCCCAGAAATTCACTGGTCTGAGTCCAACTTGATCATTTCTTACTACCACTTTGGCCCAGTTACACTTTCTCCTGAAAATAAATAACACATTTTATATTTGTATGACAGCTTTTATTGCTCTAATTCATGTTATAGCTGTTCTTTCACATGATCTATTAAACCATTAAGTTGAGGAGGGCAGAGAGGAGTCTCTCATTTCTCAGATGGAGAGGACTGGCAGGAGAAGTGATGTGACTTGCCAAGATCCCAAGGAAAGAGTGGAAGCTCAAACCAGACGAGGTTTCCTGACTCTGTGCCCATCCTGCACTGCACGCAGAGCTCTCCACCCTCATTCGTTGACTCCCCTTTGTTTTTTACAAGTTTGTCAAACACTTGCTCTGTGTCAGAACTATGCCATGCCAAGCACTGGGGATACTAAGGGTAGCCAGACATGCTCTCGGCTCTCAAGGAGTTCCCCATGCAGGAGAGACAACTTTTAATACACACAGACAGTACCATGGACAAGCGTGCGGCATCTCTATGTAGTGACTGAGCTGCGGTGAAGACAATTTGCTGGTGTCTTCCCTTATCTGTTTTTAGGAAAGAACCAGAAGATTCTGGGATTTCCCCCTTTTCCCCTTTCATGGCCAGCCATTTCCGCCTTCCATTTCATAACCATCTCCTCTGGACCTCTGTGGGATAAACAGATTTTTAATGTGTTCCCCATTTATTCAGTTTCATCTCAAAGATTTTACCTTATCATACTCCTTATTAACAGTTTTCTTTTTATTTCCCGTCACTCTGCATTGGTCATTTCATCTTCATCCATTGCTTAACCAACCTATGTTCTTCCTGCTGTGAGGTGACCCTCCCTTCTGCATCACTGATTTCCCCTTGAGCTCTTCCCTCCCCCCAGATTTTCTCTCTTTCGCTGCTTTCCTAACCCTCTTCACCGAGCTTTCAGAGGGGGCACCTCCAACACTCAGGGCTCTCCTGAAGAACTCAAGGCCTTCAGAACCCAGGGCTGGAAACATGTAACATTTCCTGAAGGGCAGCACAATGGTAGAAACCCCACGAGACAGAGGCTTAACCAAGGCCTGGCTCTCTAGCTAATTACCCATGACCTTGGGCAGGTCCCTTCCTCTCTCTTTGAACCCCGGTACCCCCTGTGGTAGAAGGAGAGTATTTAACAGAAGCCCTTGCCTGACCCAGACACAATATAATTCTAACTATACTGACCTGCACTGTCCAAGAAGGCAGCCACTAGCCACAGAGCCCTTGAAATGTGTCCAGTCCAAATCGAGATGTGCTGTGAGTGTGCAATAGACACCAGATAACAGACTTTGTACAAAATAAAGAAAATGCAAAATATCTCATGAGTAGTTTTTATACAGATTACATGTTGAAATAATGGCATTTTGGATATACTAGGTTAAATAAAATACAATGTTAAAATTAATTTCACCTTCTTCTTACACTTTTAAATGTGATTCCAAGAACATTTTCAATTACATCGGGGTTGCTCGTTGTGTGCCCATTGGCCAGTGCCCAGACAGCTGTCACACAAGAAGCCCAGTGCTGCGGCTGAGGCCTGACTCACTCAAGACACATAGTAAAAGGGGACACATTTGTCTACCTTGGTCACCAGGTGACCTGGAAGATTTGGATCTAGCCCAGGGTTTCTTAATCTGAGGATTAAGGACAGAAGCCTTGGGCAGGATCCAGGTGGTCTGTGAGCTTTAAAATTCACATCTCTATTGTCACTGGTCTCTACTTGAAATTTTAGCCTTTCCTTCCATTATGAATGTAGGCAACAAATCACTGGAATATTGTATTTGCTTGTCAGCAATGGAAATCAGAGTTATTTTCCTAACATCTTACAGTTGTTGCAGAATTTCAAAATACCATTTAGTTTCATTACCATTGTGCTAGTTACTAGACCTACCACTGGATCTTGTTATTTGATGTCTCAATAAAGAAGCACACCTATCACAGATTTGTTTTTATATTTTGGTAACTGTGTTTCAATACAATTTATTTTCTTAAATGTTTCTGGAGTGTTATTTCATACATGTAAAATAAAAACATTATTCTGAGAAGGGGTCCTTAGACTGCTAGAAGGGTCCATGGCACACACACACAAAATAAAAGACTAAAAACCCTAATCAAGAAAGACAAGGCAGGGTCTTCCCTGGTGGTCCAGTGGTTAAGAATCCATCTTGCAATGCAGCGGATGCTGGTTCGATCCCTGGTCAGGGAACTAAGATCCTATGCGCCAGCGCCACAACTACTGAACCTGCGTGCCACAACTAGACGGCCTGCATGCCGCAACTAAGACCTGATGCAGCCAAAAATAAATAAATAAATATTTGAAAATTAAATTGTTTTTAAAAAAAGAGAAAGACAAGGCACTTTCATCAGCCGGAGGACCAGCAGACCCTGAGCGGTGGGGGACCCCGGCTCCGAATGGCATGCCAGGACTCCACAGACTGTCCCACTAGAGATGCCCAGTGCCCCTCAGTTTGTTTGCCCCACAGGCTGTTCAGCTACAGAACAAGAGAACATGATGTCTGACTCCTTTGTTTCGGTGCCAAGACTTTTGACAGTCACCATTTTGAGATACTAAAAAGCATACCATCAAGTATTTGGATCCATTTTAAATCACTAAATGCTACATAGAACAGATATCCTTCCTGGAATCCAGCCCCCATCTCAGAGCCTCACACCCGGGGGAGGTGTCAGGGTCAACAAGAGGCCCCCAAATGGGTGGGTCTCAGCCTGGGAGGCTCAGAATCCCGGGGGCGGGCTAAAGCTCTGATCCCTATTGGGTCAGTCTCTGCATCACAATATCCTATTTTGGTTTTGTTATTAGCCTGGCGGCAGGGCTCCCGCAGTAGCAACAGAGAAATCTAGGTTAGGAACTCTTCCTCAAGCCAGCCAGCCTCTCACAGATGCCCTAATCTACCAAGAAAATACCTTCTAGGAACTCAGGCTCACCCATGCCTCCCAATTACTCGGAGCACAAAGTCAGCCATCACTCCCTGGACACCTTACACCCAGGCAGTCCTGACTCTGTGTACAAGCTCTCATTCAGCATGGAGCAAAGCAGGGGTCCTTATCCCTGCCCAAGACCACACAGCCATCACATGAAGAAGCCAACATTTAAACTGCATCTGTCAACTCCAGAGTGATTTCCCTCCAATAGGCTCCCTCCCTTTGAGTTGAAGCCAGACACCACTGAAATCATTGAGCAGAAGGTGGAATCCCTTTTACAGAATTCAGCTGACCCTTAACTCACCAGACGTAATTTTTAAAAGATGTTCAATCCTCTCCATTCTCCTGCCTTCCACCCACCCAGGTCCTTCTTCCTGTAGCTGCCAAAAAGGATCAGTCCAATAGCAGCACCTCAGCTTCTGCCACCAACACCTGCCCTGGGGAAGCTCTAAAGGACTACAGGAGGGACTGTTGTTTTAAACCCCCAAATGAGTCCACTGCAGACCTACAGCCCAGTAGTAGCATCTGGCCCCAGTCATTTTGCCTCTGGGCCCTAGGTTCCTCATCTGTTAAATGAAGGGCTTGGACTTCAATGGTTTCAAAGAAAACCCTGAGAATTCTCAAGAGAGAAGCTGCTTTTCTGCTTTTGACATTGGGACTTCAAGAAAGACTTTATGAAGGGCTCGATGACTAAAGCACGCTTGAAGGCACTGGACTACATGACTTCCAAAAGCTTGCCCTGCTCCCAGGACATCTTAGGAACTTTCCCAGGGCAGACATGCAGCCATAGTTTAGTGTCTCCTAGTGCTGGGGCGGCGGCTGGCGGGGCGGGGGGGTGGATGATGTCTTACAACCTAAGAGGCAGTGCTGAACATGAATGAGCTTCTGAGCAGCCTTTAATACCCCTTTCCAGTCCCCATGCAGGCAGCAAAGGGCTTTAAACAGCACAGATGACATTTGGGAGAGAAATGGGCTCCCTCCGCAATGCTGTGAACATCACAGATTTAAACGGTCTACGTGATTAAATACACAAGGTCCCGGATTTTCAACTTTGCCTATGCATCTGACGCACCTGTAGTCTGTTATAAAAGATCCTCTCCCTAGACCTAGAGAAAAGAATTCTCAGGAATGGATCACAATAGTGTCTTTATCAAGCCCCAGTGATGATGATGGCCAGCTTGGGGAACCACTGGAGTAGATTGCAGCAATAGAGAAACTAAGATGTAGGAGCTGATGCTCCTACCTTGTCCTAATGAAGTCTTTAATAAAGATCTTCCAGGGAGGGGGAAAAATAAAAAAAGAAAGAAATCACAGCAGTAGTTAGACTTCTAGGCCCTCTGACAACTTTCTTAGAAACCTTGATAGAAATGGCATTGGTCCAGCAACCCAAGGCAACCCTCCTGTTGAGAACTGAGTTCCACCACTAGATGGCACACATGCACCAGACAGCCTCATCCTGCAGCTTGCCCTACGTCCTAGCTTCCTCGGGAAAACTGGAGCAGGACCACATTCCTTACATACTTTGCAGGACTGTTTGATGGCTGGAAAAGTCTGGTGTGAGTATTATCATGAAAGCTGGGAATTTCAGAGGCTGAAAAGAAAGTACATGGTGTACATAGTGCTCACTGATAAAGAGGAATCTGGAAATATCCTCAACTCTAATATCCTTAGTGAGAGCATCCTGGACTTGTAGATAAAACCCCACATAACGCATAAGCTTGAAAAGCAGAGGCCAGGCTGGCCTTCCCTGGCCCAGGGCAGTCAGCACTCAATACTGTGGTGAACCCCAGGCTACCTTCATCCCAGCCACACATTGTGGGCACCACTGACCTAGTCCCAGCAAATCCTCACTGTAAAAGGGGATGCCAAGCATGGACTGGACTGTAAAAAATGAGTTTGTATAAGGCTCAATTTCACGTTCTCCCACCCTTTACCTCCATCCATTCATTTCAGGAGATATGTCTGGATAAATCTTTAGTCCTAGCTCACACTGATTCAGTTGTCTGGTTTGTTATTTTAGTTCATGGTTTATTGAAAAGATATATAAGCATATGTGCAGGTATAGCCCAAGATTTACCAGGAAGGTTAACTTCATTCTGGGATTTTAGCAAATGTGTTTAAACTCTGCTTTAAAATAGAAATCTAGAGACTGTCATACAGAGTGAAGTAAGTCAGAAAGAGAAAAATAAATATCGTATATTAATGCATATTTCTGGAATCTAGAAAAATGGTATAGATGAACTGGTTTGCAAGGCAGAGATAGGGACACAGATGTAGAGAACAAACGTATAGACACCAAGGAGGAAATGGGGTGGGGGGAGAGGGGGCAGTCCTGCGGGGGCAGATGAATTGGGAGATTGAAATTAACACATATATACTAATATGTATAAAATAGATAATGAGAACCTGTTTTATACCACAGGGAACTCTACTTCACTGTACAGTAGGAACTAACACAACACTGTAAAACAATTATACCCCAACAAAAACAGGAAAAAAAAGAAAAAAGAAAGAAATCTAAACATCCTCCAGCACCAGATGATGACAGAAATCAACCCGTGGTCCCATCCTCTCAAAGTGGACTTTCCCACATCCTAAGTCTCCTTCTCTACCTCTCATCTTTAAAACTTTTAGGCAAGTCCTAACATGTTTCTTTCAATCTAGCCAATGTGGTTTGATTACAGCAGCACTCACTCGTCAAACAGGTGAGTCCAGGCTGCAGAGCAGAAAGTGGCTCAGATGATGCTGTCACAGACGGGTGGAGAGGCAAAGCAAACCGCTCAAGCTTCACTGGACTGCACCACTGTTCCTCCAATTACAACAAGGAAGCAGAACTAAGTTCTGAGAAATGAGCGGAGTGCCAAGCAAAGCATCTAACTCCAGATGTGGTCCACAGACAGGGGAGATGTGAGAGCAAAGCACAGAGCACACTGGATCACAGCTAAAGTGGCTTGCACAACCATGACTCACAACATCTTCATCTGCCTGCAGGAAATAATCAAGCTTGATAATACACACCTAAGTGTTATGTAAAAACACAGCAGCCTTCTGAGGATGGACTCCTCTTAAATCCAAGCTCTTCTAGATCTGAATTCCTTAAGGGTTTGCCCCTATCCTTGGAACAAGTGGCTGGAAATAGCAGGGCAACTCTGCACATCGGTGAGGGTCATTTGGTGCCTGGAAGGCAGGGGGTGAAGGGATGAAAGGGAAGCTGGGGCGGGAGTTGGGGTGCTACAAAGAGCACAAAAGCCAATTATTTTAAAGTCCTGGGTAGTGGGTGACCTAGATCTTTTAATAACAAGGAGATAGACGATTCTCTGCATTGATTGATGTGTGCCTGTGAACTAGATACGGCCATCCAGGGTAATCACACACATACATGCTTGTGTATTCAACTTGAAGTTGTTCACATCATCATAAGGTCAACTTTCCTCCACCCAACCCCAATAAAGTTTTCTTTCTTTAGAAGGTTTTGATCTGGCTTTTATTGTGAAAGTTGAGGAAGGGACGGGGAAGGGAGGGCAGGGAGGGAGGAGACTGCAAAAACCAGATGACCTCAGAGGAGCAGAGCCAGTGAACAGAAACCTCCCAGGGACCTTGGCCTGCCTTTCAGGGACGGAGCAGAAACACTCAAGTGCACGCACGGAGGCCTGGGTGCAGCCCAGGATGGGGAGGCCCCGCAACAGTAGGCTGGTGCCCGGATCCACACAGCCCAGCCTGGAGGTGCTGTCTTCCCATCAGCCCGCTGGCCTCAGCCACTGTTCCTCCTGCCCCAGCACCACAAAGAAGGCAAGAGTGCGTTCTTTTCTGTTCAGTCTTTATTTACAGCAAAGTACAGAGTATGTGGTCATTTATGTAACTGCTAACAATAAAGGCAAGGCAGTCGAAAGAAAGAGGGGAAGCGCAAGCATCTGAAAGACAAAAAAAGGCCTACGTCTTTATTTACCAACTCAGCCTGTTCCTGAGGCAGGACTGGCTAGCTAGGAGGCTGACCTGTAACTGGCCCCCCTGCCCGAGGAGGGCCACAGAGGCCCAGAGACCAGGATCAAAGGGGACTCAGTTCCTGACTTGCCCCGACAGTTTCCCCAGCCTGCTCTCCCTCTCACTTGCTGGGACACTGAGACGTTCTCCACTCCACCGTGAGGTCAGGGTGAAGGGCAGGAGTGGCAAAGAAGTCCAGTCAGCCTTTCCCAGAAGCCCAGCGATGGGACCCGGAACCTCCCTGGCCTGCTTCTCCCACGCGGCTGTTGACAGGCAGGTGGGGGACTCCAGGGCAGAGGAAAACACTTCCCTGCGAGAGGCAACTGCTTCCCTCCAATGGCCTTGGGCCCTGGTGCAGGTCAAGGTTGCTGAATCAGGGAAGCTGCACAAGAACAGCAAGGGCGTGATACAGAAACCAGCTGGGCTCCAGCCCCTCCTACAAGCAAGCCTTCAGCCTGACAACCCACACTGGGCACAGAAACAAGTGTCCAAGCCAGCCCAGGAGAGGCAGGAAGCCAGTGTCCTTGACCGCCCAGCCGCCAAGACCACAGTGGGTTGTTGCAGAGACAACAGGTTCTGAAGGGTTAACTGGAGACCTTTCCCTGCCACCCTCTCCAGCCTGTTCTTCAAAAACCACCACCTCTTCGAGGGCGTACCCTAGCCACTCCAAATCAAAGGGCACCTGCGGCCACAACACTGTTTTATCTTACTCATACATACTCCCATCTCTCTGTTCCTATTGCTCTCAGGCTGCCCAAGAACAAGAAACCCAGAGCAGCAGAAGTTCCACCAGGGTGCAGGAGCATGGCACCAGGCCTTGCCACGACACAAAGCCTGTTCCCTAAACACATGGTCTGCTGACAACACCTGCGCAGCAGCAGCAGGGAGAAGCAACCACCACCGGGGCTTCTCTGAACCCAAGAGACTCCCATGCCCACACGGCCAACACTGCCCCATTCTGCTCACTGGTGTCGCCTCCCTGGACAGCAGAGAGTACCCAGACAATGCTAGTCATGATTTCTGGCCTAATGATTCTATCTGACTCTCCAGCAGAATCAGAAATCCAGTGCCTTTCTGATTTCTTAAAACTACCAAGTCCGGGATTTGCCACATAGAAAGCTCAAGTTCAGATACTCAGTTGGCTAAATGCTGGGGTGACCACAGAAGCAGAGCTTCCTATCCCCTCCTTGCCCCAGACATCCTGTGTCACAGAACCAGAGGAGTCGTCAGCACAGCCCAGCGAGCCCCCAGCCAAGACACCAAGAGTTGGTGATGGCTTTACCCAGGGGCAAGGCAGCCCTAGAGCTGTTCCCCAATGAGGACAGGGCTACTCAGAGACACTGGAGGCTTGGTCCCAACACCACGAGCACATGAGGAAGCAGCTAAGTAAGTCAAGGCTCAGAGATGAGAAGAATCCGTCTTCCAAGGCAGTGGGATAGACAGCCAAGGCACTGAATGGTTTGGCACCTGGGAGCTTCAAGTAAAGTTGAGCGTGCTACCCACCGAAGGGCCGAGGCTCTCCCAGACAGGGATGGGCTTCCCCTGAGCACAGACAGGCCCCACCCAACAAGGCAGGAGGCCCTTGGGTCCTCAGGATCCTAACCCAGGCCTGCCATCTACCCTTTATCCCAGAACCACACCAGGCAAGACTGGAAAGATAACCAATACTGACTCGGAAACACGCACTCCAGAACTTGGCCATCCCCCCGGGTACCGGCCTTCAGAGCAGGCACCTCTGAAGCTCCAACCAGGCAGTTGCTGCCCTCGGGGGCTCCCTCCAGAGTCTGCAGCACAGTCTCCTGAAGGTCTCAGGGGCAGCAAAGCCCTGTTGGGGATTAGGTTTCACTTTCTGACACAGCCGAACAGAGTTAGAGTCAAATGGAGTCCAGAAAAGGAGAAGCAAACCGGACGGTGCTGGGTCTACAGGGACGATTCGGTGTGACTAGAGTTAAAGGAGTCAGTTTATCTGAATGGCTCACGGGGCTACAGAAACAATGGAAGGTGAAGGTTCCCCAAAACGTTTCAGGTCGTGGCAATAAAGGAATGACTAAGGGTGTAGCCTACCGAGCACTGAGATGGTCCACACGAAAATGGAAAGGTTCTGGCTCTTCTGCAGTTAAAAGGTGAGGCTTTAGGACTCTGTAATCACACCTCCCCCACGTTGCTTGGTCCCCTGCTTCCTCCACCCCTCTCCACCAGGAATCGTCAAGAATCTGTACTTCTTCCAAGAAGGACGTTTCCATCAAGGGGGAGCCCTTGGGAAAGCTGGATTTCTCCATCTCTAATGTTTTCAGCCTAAGACTCCAACCCGTGACTGAAAAACACGACTCCTCTTCCCTCCCCTTGTGCCCAGCAGCTGTCCTGTGACACGACAGCGTGGTAAATAAGCCGATCAGTGTGGCTGTGATGCTGCCAGGGATGGCCCCTGTGATCCTCACCTCGCTGCAGATCCCCAGGCTCTGGGGAACAAAAGCTGCCGCTCCCCACACAGGGAGCTCTCTGGCCACCCTGCGACAGGCTGTCTGCCAGCAGAGGTCCTCGACCGATGCCTAGACTGCAAGGGTCCACTGTGCACGACACAGCCTGGGGGAAAGCCCGAGGAATCTCATCAGGGACCTCCCTGGGAGGCGCCAGCATCTCAGACAACATGACAGGCATAGCCCCGCTACTCCCTCCTTCCCCACTACATTGGGAAGTGACCCCGTTACATCCCCACTAGAGAAGGGGAGCAAGGCAGCTCTGGCTTTCGGAGAGACTGAGAAACAGGTGAGTAAGGAAAGTCAGGTAGAGCTGCCCGAGCAGCCAGAGGTGGGGTGGGGGCAAGAAGAAAACGCATGACTTGTTCCCCTCAGTGGGCCTCTTCCCTGAGTTTGATTTTTGAGTTGAGGTCTTGCCTAATTTCAACTCAAAAAAAAAAAGAAAAAGGAAAAAGAAAAAAAAAGAGGATCTCTCATCGACATTATCCTAAAGCTCCAGCTCCAAGAAGATGGCATCTGGCAGGAGAGGTAATCAAAGGTTCCAAACGCCACTGCCAACAAGGCCCCCAGAGGCTGAGAACTGTGAGCTGTGAGCCTCTCTCCCAGACGCATGAGCCGGACCACTTCCCTTTGGTGAAACTCCAGCTCCAGCCCCCAAAACACTCGAGTACAGGCCCTCCTGCAGAATACTTACGGCAGACAGCTGTACAGTATTTGTACATTTACACAAAAATAGATCCTTTTATATATATATATGTATATATATATGTATTTATAACTGGTTACACGTGGGTCTCATAATTAGGCATCACCAGTAGTAGTTGGCACAGTTTGTCCTTTAAGCTCAGGGTCAAGCTCTGTTTCATTTCACCGCTCCAAAGTACCAAAAAAAAAAAAAAAAAAAAGGCATTTCATCTCCATGGTGTTTTCTTAAATACAGCAATGTCATAGGAAACCGTATGTATAGATGCACAGTGCCTCCTGCCCCTCTTCCTGTCCCTTGGAGACAGGGGCCGGGGTCTGCAGGAGACGGGGGTCAGTGCGGCCGGCTGCTGGACTCTGAGGCCTGCCTCTTGCGTGAAGGGGTGTAGCCGTTGAGATAGCCATTGGTCTGCCGTTTGGAGAGCCCTCCGTTCAGGATGTCCTGAATGTGCTGCACGATGAGGTTGATGGCCACTGTGGGGCAGAGACGGGCAGATGGTTAGGGACGTGCGGAGGGTGGGAGCACATCTGCAGGGCTGTGTGTCTGTCTGGGTGGAGGGCACACAGGAACTGAAGGCTAAAAAACTGTTCCAGGAAGCTGGCTCTGCCGCTTGCGAGCAGGTCATGCAACCTCCCCAAGCCTCCATCGGAGCTAAAGTGACCCCCGCAGGAGAGTTACCAGAGTAAGACAACTCAGGATGCAGGAAGCACTTCGTGAATGGGCTTCTTTCTTATCAGGAGGTGATCAGAGGCATGGACTGGATGAAAGCAATCAACCCAAATTCTGCAGACATGAAGCCTGGCCTTCATTCTGACACCATCAATTCACTGTGAGACCCTTCCCACCGGGTCCCCATCCCACGCAGCTCCCCATCCCAAGGACAGGGACCCCACGGAAGGCCCTCTCCTCCAAAGGTAAGATGGGACTCTCTTTCCTTAGCCTTAGAAATAAATCAAATGCTTCAAGCAAATGATCAATGTTAACATCACCAAAAATGGGATAAACATCAAGTGCTTTCTGAGGTGATGCCCCAAGAACACGCCTCCCCCAGAGTATTCTCCAGACTGTATAAGCTGAAGCTAATCATGAGGACACAAAGGCAAACCCAAGCTGAGGGCCATTCTACAAAACACCGAGCCTGTACTCCTCAAAGACGTCACTGTCATAAAAAACAAAGAAAGGCTGAGGAAGGTGAAAGGAGATTACGTCAATATTTCTGGCTGTGATGAGTGCACTGGGGCTGTGAATGAAAATGGCCTTGTCTTTGTTGGGGGGGAATAAACAGGGAGACTGGGATTGCCATATATACATTACTAATAAGAAAGAAACATCAAATTGTACACTTCAAATATATGCAGTTTATTGTATGTCAATTGTATCTCAATAAAAGATCTTAAAGAAAAAAATTTAAAAAAAAATAAAACACAAGGAAAAAAAAAGAAAGAAAGAAAATGGCCTTGTCTTTAAGAAACACAGTGCAATTTTCACTGCTATGACTAACTCCCAAATGGCTTGGCAAAAAATTAACTTTTTAAACAGAGGAAGAGGGAAATAAATTATAATGAGAATGAGAAGACAGGGTCTTTTCACAATTCAACTCTGCCCCATTATGCCTAAGTCCAGAGATAGTCTTACTTTCTAGACAAGTCAAAGCTAATGCATAAATGCACTAGAGGTAGAAATCCCTTTCCCTTCAGGAAAGGCTACCTTGGTGGCAGGTCATTCTAAATTAGATGAAGAAGGAAATCTGCTTTTGCTGAAAAATGGCCTCAGATACAAGGCGCCCAGATATTATCACTGGGAATGACAGTAGAAGGTAATCTATGACCCTCTGATTGTTGCCAGAGAAGCCCAAGTTCACATCTGTCCCCATTCATGCACAGACATATCCACAGGGGCCAGTCCCCGAGGCCAGACCTGTAGGTACAAATTCCTTTCCGGCTCACAGAAGCAGCCAGTGGATCAGCCACACCTATAGAGCCTTGTTTGCTCACCACATCCTACCCCAAAGTATAACTGACAAAGCGTAGAAGCGATGCCCCACGAATGGCACCCCACGAGGACTCACCTAGATTATCTGCACCTCTAGGAATGATCACATCAGCATATTTCTTTGTCTGTGGAGAAAGATATTTACAATGCATTAAACACATTACCATGCGTTAAAGAGAGAAGCCGGCCCAAGCCCCTCTCTAAGGGAATGTGGGGAGAAGGCCAGCCTTCTCCTACCAGTCCCAGAGAGCAGCAGCTTATGGCTTCAAATGTAACACATTTTATCCACTTTATCTAATTTATAATAAATCAGCTTTTTCCTGAGTTCTCATTTTCATTTAACATTGCTTCAATATTACAATCTGCACAGAGAACATGATTTTTGAAACCAAATGTGTAACTGCCTCTTCATCACTAAGAAAAATATCAATTAGTACAACCCAAAGTGAAAGAGGAGCAATTCACCTTGGATTTCTACACAGTTTATCTAGCACAAGGGTAAACCCAGAAAAGGTAATCCTCATTGATGACAACTTTCACTGGCTCTGTTATGACACAGCCTTAAAAAAAGAAAGGGAAAAAGAAATAGGAAAAAAAAGAAAAAAAGACCCAAAACAACAACAACCCACAGACCCTCCCTCCCTCCCTCTCTTTCCTTCCTTCCAACTTTACTGAGATTTTGTGGACCATTTTACAAATAACTGTGTCCTTGTGAGACTATAAAAATGCCTTAGGACATGGGCATCTTTAAGCTTCCAAGCTACAACTTGAATGGCAACTGAGTCGGGCCCGACTTGAACTAGGCAGACAATTTATCGGGTCCAAGCTCCTGGCTTCCACAGGAATAAGCTGCTCTTCCCTAAGCTGAGTGGCTGGACAGTGGGAGCTAGTAGAGACAACCTAGAAAATATTTATGTAAAATCCTGGGCTCCATTGCAACTAAGTTAAAAGCAGAAAGCTGGCAATAAACTCTAATCTATGTCCAGTAATCAGTTTACTCTGTATTCTTATTATTAAGTTAAAAGGAGCAGGAGGGGTCCTCAGATGTATGGACAGAATTTCACGGCTCCACGGCCACCTCTGCCCTCTTCCCAGAAACCTAATCCTGTGACCCAATCCTCTCCAGGGGAATGAACAGGGCACCGGCGTTACTCAGGCTGACTCACAGAGTCTGCCTGGTTCCTGATGTGAAACAAAAGTCAAGTCTGCTTTGACGCAAAACCTACTAACAGACTTAAAGAAACAAAGATGCACGGGTGGGGAAGGTGAGGGTGGGAGGAACTGGGAGATTAGGATTGACATATAAACGCTAGCATGTGTAGAACAGACAGCTAGTGGGAACCTGCTGTACAGCACAGGAAGCTCAGCTCGGTACTCTGTGGTGACCTAGATGGATGGGATGGGGTGGGAGGGAGGTCCCTGAGGGAGGGGATATATGTATATATACAGCTGATTCACTTCGTTGTACAGCAGAAACTCACACAACATTGTAAAGCAATTACACTCCAAGACAAAAAAGAAAAGAAAGAAAGAAACAAACGGTTTGGGGTCATATTTTTCCAAGAGAGGAAAAAGAAGTTAATTATTGAGAAGCAGGGAAATGCCCACGCTCAGCCTCACTCTACAACTGTCATCTCCCTGAAGGCATCACCCAAGACTAGACTAAGACCCAACCTCTCCTGCCCTCTCTCAGAACTGAATTCTAAATCCTTGGGGAGTGAGACTGGTTTGGCCAACCTGAAGAAGACATGACAGAGGTGTCATGAGCTAAACACTTCTTCCTAAGCTAGGCTACCTCCCACACCTGCCTCTCTCATGACCCCACCACTCCACACCTCTTGTCCCTGAGGCCTACCCTCAACGTTCACCTGTCTTTCCTCAGGAAGCTGGGGTGTTTCCAAGGCTGAGGGCTGATTCGCTAAAAGCTGAGCACTCCCTGGTCCACACTCTTCTTCCCTGAAAGCCACTAGAGAGCTCCCAGCTGCGGTGGGGAGCCCTGATGAGCCTGTGCTAGGGCAGGAGTAGGGAAGCCTGCTCCAACATGGTGCACACCTCCCAAACGGGAACTTACATACGGGCCAACAACAAGCTCGAAATGGAGCTCAAACGTAGTGACGAAAGAGACTCAGAAGGGAACGCCCTGCAGCTGAGGGCTCCTGCACCAATCCCCCAACCATCCCAGACCTTCTGAAGACCCAAGTGGCCGAGTCTATTTTTGGATGCGATGTACCCTCGATAAAGGGTCTCACACCACGAGCCCACCAAGCAAGAAATGCACAGCTTGCTGGAATCAGACGGCAGGATCCTGAAGGGCTGCCCCAGAAAAAGTGGCAGGGCAGAGCTCTTGGAGAACACAGTGACAGGAAACAAAGCCCTCAAGGCTGCCCTTTCTTGGGCCTTGAGGATGGAGGAGCAGTCAGAGGAATGAAATCAGAATGAGTGAGATCCCAGCCCGGGGGCTCAACTTACAGAACGTTATTTGTATGATGACATTGTAAAGTTGAAATTCAACCAAAAACAAGAACACAACTCACTGGCAAGCAGAATTCCTCAAAGGCAGGCTTGACGAATGTAATGTATTGAGATAAAATCTGCTCAAGGTCCCTCCCTCTTTCGCTGATGTCCCTTAATACTAGAAGAGAAGGGAAAACAAGAGTCAAGAGGATGGTGCATGAGTCAACACAAGCCCGGCCCTCACGAGGCCGACCAGGATCACACAGGCTCCACAATGACTCTGGATGATTCACGAGCTGGATTCCTGAGAGACTTGACCAAGAGCCAGTCAGCAGCAGCTTTGGGAAAAACAAGTTGCATTTTCACGTCTTGCTACAGTCAAATTCAGCTATGACAAAATGCTCTCCAAAGCAAAAGGTTGTCTGGGAAAGGCCAATAGCCTTCTGGTTTCAAGCAACATTTGACCCAAATAAAATTTCATTGCGAACCCTCCCCTCCACAAAAAAAATAAAATAAAATAAAATAAAATAAAGGGCAGGACAAACTCATAACAGGAAGTGGACTGGGCCCAGAGAGGTGGTAGGGCTTCCTGGCAAAGAGGGCGTGTTGCCAGGACACCTCTCTTTACCCACCCTGATCCTGTGCCCTTGCACTTACTTACCTGTGTTCGGGCTGGTGACCCTCTGCTGATATGCCACCGCTGCCTGCCCAGCTCCCACCCATCCCTGAGCCCCTACACAGGGTAGAAGTGGGGCAGAGGGCCCAGCTGTGGTCAGCCACTCCTGCCAACCTCACGCACAGAGGTGTGCAAAGGGAAGACCTCAGTGAAAGATGAGAAAACCATGGTGTAAGACACCGTGGGCTGGAGCTGTGAAGCAGCCCAGATGGACCCAAACTCACAATCTTCTATCTTCTTCTTCTTCTTCCTTTTTTTTTTTTGGGGGGGGGGGGTGGGGGGGAGACCTTGCATCAAATACTGCTTTTAATACAGTCTCTCGTCAAAGCACGGAAGAGGGCCCGGAATCCTGGTGCCGCCACTGTACATTAAACTCCCCGGGCCTGAGTGCTTCCCAAACGCAGCAAGCGAATTTGATTCCCATAATCAAAACCAGCCCCTCCCTACAAATGTTTTCAATCTTGGCTACTAAATCTGTCCCTCCCACCCTGAAAGGGTATCAAATCCACGTACAATCATTTGCGATGGGCCCTCGGCCTCCTCCCAATCATTTCTCGGGTTAATCATTTCAGCGTGGGTTGAAACTCTTGGTAAACAAACACAGGGAATACTTGTGAGTGAATTTCTGGAAAGCCACGTCTGTAAACCATTCTGTGTTTACATGCAGGCACGCACACACGTGGGCAGGGGCAGGAAACGGGGAAAGCCCGTGGTCGTGGTCCAGGCTGGCATGAAGTCTGTATGATCAGATGGCTAGAAAACTGTCAGGAAGACCCCACTGCAGAAACCAGGGTAATGGATATACTGTGACTACCACTGACTTCTCTCCCAGCCCCTCAAGTCACCAGGAGTTTCTCCCCATGGGCCCTGGCAATGAAACGGTTGGTTGGTCCCTAATTCGTCCAGATTTGCCTCATACCCCCTGCCGCCTGCGCACCCAGCCCAGCCCAGCCCAGAAATGGTCTCAGGCACTTGGACGCGGACGGGGGCCCACGCCCGCTGCCGCCGCTGCTCTGCCAGGGATGCCGGGCCAAGCAGGAGCCCCGACAGCTGCCACGTGGCTCAGCCCCACAGGCCTCTGGAGCTCGGGCACGCAGGCCAGCGGGCTCAGCTCGCCAAAACACACAGCTCGTGTGGCCTCCAGCTCTTCACGCGTCTCCAGATAAAGTCCAAAGAGAAAAGGAAGCCAGACCAAAAGGGTATCAGAGCTGGGGAAAAAAGCAAACACATGCCCACACTTAAGCAGCTTTGACTTAAAAGCCCTGCAAAAGCCTGATATCAGGTTTGTTTCACAACATGCGTTTCTCACAACTGCGGACAGCTTCAGCACTATGAGAATCTCCACCCTTCCCCCAGGACACACACACACACACACACACACACACACACACACACACACACACACACACACACACACACTCTCTCTCTCTCTCTCTCTCTCTCTCTCTCTCTCCCCATTTTCACATCGCTCTGCCACTGCCCTCAGCCCAGGCCTGCAGCTCTCTTGCGTCTTGCAGACCCCAGAGCACCACCTGTCACATCACGGGAGTGAGGAACGGGCGGGGGGAAGCAGGCACAGCAGGTGAGTCACACCTGCATCCACCGGAGCCCAAAGCCACTTCTTGCCCCACCATCTAGAGCGATGGGGGCAAACCTGACCCAATTTGAATCCTGACCCCATTAACTGCGACCTCTGTGGCCTTAGACAAGTCACTTAACCTCTTTGGAGCTCATTTTCCTTCACTCTAAAGCAGAAATCATAATAGTAACTTTCTCACAAAGCAGTCCCTTGGGAACACAGGGAGATATACGTAACACTCTTCAGCACTGTGGCTGGCACACAGTATGTCCAATAAACCCGAGCTTCTACGATTACGAAGACGACAGGCCCTGAGGAAGCTTCAGGAGGGGCGTGGCTCCCTGACGGAGACACCATCAGGAGGACGGGAACTGAGAGCTCAGGTGAGCAGGCTGGACCCGGTGGGGGTGGGGGTGGGGGCCCCGCAGAGCAGCTGGGAAGGTGGGGGTGGAGCTGCGGTGTGGGAGGCGAGGGCAGACACGTGGAAAGACAGGATGGGGCGGGAGAAACAGAAAGGCAGGGAGGAGGCATCCTCCAGCTTCCACCCTGGAAAAGGAGGCAGCAGCGGGTCAGAATGTTGCCCAGACGCTGGGAACACGCAAAACCAGAAGGCATCGCCCGCCTCTGCTCCCAAGAGCCTTCCATCGAATTATCACCTTAAACAGTTTGTCCTTGAGCCAAGGACAATTCGGGGCTGGCCAGTTCACTGCACTAAAACGCCCTCCTCCTCACAGTCAGGAAACCGGGCCAAGCCAACGGCTGAGTCAGAACAAGGTGCTGGCACAAATCGGCTCCCTCGTCACCACTCTGACCCTGGCACATTTGCTGGGCCTGGACAGGCCCTCTCAGAGGGGCCCCGAAGGGGTGAAGGGCAGGAAACTACAGGTCTACCCTTCCCTGCTTGGCTTCCACTCAGCCCTTCCAAATCAGCCAGTGCTGCTTCTCGTCAGCCAAAGCCGAGAACCAAAGGTAGAAGGACCCAGAGTAAACACAATTCCTTCACAGTTGTCAATTCATTTTAAAAGTCAGTTGAGATGTGTTACTCTAGTAAAAGAACAGACTGACTATATCAAGGCTCACTGCAGCTCCAATTCCACGTAAACTGGGCATAGAGAACCAGGGTGGGAGAGAGACTAGGGCTCAGCTGTCCCAGGACCCCTGCCTCAGGTCTTCCCTGTCCCTAATTCAAGGGGGGGTCAAATTCACACAGAAAGGGAAGGCGAAGGTAGGCTTTGCTGGGAGGAAACCCAATTCCCTAGAAATACAAGGGGGGCCCTGGGAAGGAAGGAAGTCCTTCCAAGGCTGTGAGGCTTGATGCAGACCTCCCTCCTACACGAGGGTCAACTTGGAATGTGCCCGGGAGGATGTAACCCAAAGGCGGGTGAAACCATGGTCCTCACTCAAGTCTCCAGGAATGTTCTTTTGCCCCACAGCCTCCAACGAACCCTCCCTCATTCTCCCTTACCATGTACCCTCCCATCCCACAAAGCACATGCCAGGGATGTTTTTTGTCCTACGTGGACAGAGAGTGAATTTGTAGAAACAGCATTTGGAAAGTCCCACAGGTCCACTAGGAGACTGACTCAGCACTGAGTGACATGACAAGACGGCAGATCTGAAAGAAGGCAGTGACCTGCCCTGGGGACACCAGGGAAGGAAGGGGGTGCAGAACTGACCCTAAGAAACCCCCAGAAAAGCCACCATCACCTCAAGTCTCTCCCCCATATCACACAAGGATCCCAGTCCAAGAAAAGGAGGTCGAAGTTTCTGTTTCATCTACCCTGGGATTATTTGTTTGAATCAGAGTCCAAGGACGTTGCCACTCCACAAAATGTGGTTCTAATTTCCTGTGCAATTTCTTGCACTGGCTTCTCCCTCAGGCATCACTCCATCCCCTGAGACTTTAGTACCACCTGCTGGACTAATGACGGTACCAGCCCAGGTGTCACCAGCTCCTGAGGACATGACTACTCAGAGGTTCTGACAAGTCCTACCAGAACACTTGGGAAAACAGAACATCATGTACCGTCTCAGGTGAAGCAGGTTTCTGATCTGCCACATTGATATTTATCAACTGATGCCAACCACCAGGCATTTCACCTGCATTACCTCTAATCGGCACAACTATCCCAGGAGTACTAGCTAATCCTTGCATGATCAACCAGTAGGAAAAGAAGGTACAAAGGGATTAAAACATAATCTGCCCAAGATCACACACGTACTAAACAGTGAAACCAGGATTTAAATCATGTCCAGTTCATCCGACTCCAACTTTTCCCCCAGTGATGCCTCACAAATCTGACAAGCTAATATGGACATCCGAGCAGATAAGTCTAGGTAGGACCTGAGTTTGTGGATGAAGGTGATAAAAACCAGACCCTGGGGGCAGATGCATAAGGGACTGTCAGGCTCAAGCCTCAATTATCTGTCAAAAAAGATTATGCAATTCTTACCTGGCTTGTGTGACCTAAAAAAACAGGCCTGTCTCCTTCATGTTACCCATTTAAATAAAAAATTAAAAACCCATGCCTGGACGTCACAAGAGCCATCAAAGTCACAAAGCTGGGGGAGAGGCTCTGCTGGGACCAGAATCTCCTTTTTTCCACCAGATTGCCCCCCTCCCCCACACCACCTGGGAGGGGAAGTATAGCTCCTCTGACTTAGTAGAGTGTGAATCCTATTACTTCTTAGGAGCGCAAAACCCAGGGTGTCGTTTCTCTAGATTCCGCCATCTCCACTTACAGTTCTTGCGATGAGAGTACTCAACTGGATAAACTACAAATTTATTTCATGTACCGGAAAAGAGAAAACGTCGCAGACGTTGGGGTCGGAGGTCTCTGGGCTGGAGCTTATGAAACTTGAACCTGCCAATGACTCGCTCTGTGACCAGGAGCTCGCCCTGGCGCTTCCTGTGTCGCTCGTCTTCCGCGCGATGGGGACTGGAACCGTAGTCACCTTCCATCCCTCTCCTCAGTCACCCGCACCCCACTGCCTTGGCTGGGTCCTGTCGGCTCTAACTCTGCCAGGACCTTTCTCATCTCTCCCAGCTCTCCATTCCCCCGCACGCCACCCACAGATGACTGCCCCACCTGTCGTCCTGATCGGCAGAACAGTCTTAACAAGCGTGGTGTCTATACTGGTGGCGTGTGCCTCCTGGGGTTGCCTATGCCGTCATCATCCCACCACATCCAAGTCCAGGCCCCGCTTCCCCCAGGGAGCCTCCCGAGCTCTCTGGTAGAAGCAAGCCCTCTGCTCCGTGCCCCGCAGAACTGAATTCACAGGCTCCCTCCCCCACCAGCAAGCAGTGTGGTGTCTTCAGCACACACGGAAGTAAGGGCTGCACAGGGAACAACCGCCTTTGCTCCCGAGCTGGCTGGGCAGAGGGACCAAAACTCCGCAGAACTTTTTGGAAAGCAAAGGGCGAGAGACACAAGCAGGTGGGACCAGCTGCCCAGAGCTGCAGGCAGAGGGTGTTCCTGCCCCCAGATGTCCTGCAGTGAGTTCCCATGTAGATCGTGACGCCCGTGGGGAAATCAGAAGGAACTGATGCCCCCAGCAAAACCAGAACATGAACTTCTTATGTCATCTCTGTGACCTCACGAACTGGTAAGTGACGAATCCCTTCTCAAATGTTACCAAACATTTGGGCAGCAGGACATCCCTGGGGCTAGACTGACTCCGCTGGGCTGGGCCCCACAGCCTCGGGGAAAGCACGGTCCCCAGAGTCGGGGAGGGCAGGGGCCTGTCACAGGCCACCGACAGGGCCATGGGAGGCTTGTGGAACGCACCTCTGCGGGAGAGCCGGGTGTCTGCGTCTGTGTCCACGAAAAGCTTCATCTGGAACAGGTCTCGCACCTCCTGGGAGTAGAAGGCCAGGATCCCTTCGAAGAGCACCACATCCGCAGGGTAGACAGTAACCGTCTCCTCCTTCCTGCAAACCACAGGGCAGATGATGGGCCAAGCCCGATGTGGGGAGAAGGGGAGGAGGAAACAAGAGCAGCTGTCTGGGAGTCTGGGGTCCTACCCCCTCGACTGAGAGGGTTTAGCTAACACAGCCTCACAGAGCCCTCGGACCACTGCGGAAGATCCAAGAATGAGAGCCAGGAGGGCTGGAGCAAAGGTCCCCTGTGACCAGTTCTTCTGAGCTTTCCCCATAAAGCAGACATAGAGGGCAGACGTCCTTCTCCTTAGAGCAAAAAAACCTGCTGTTAGTTTATTGTCTGTTTAAAAAAAATAAATAAATAAAAACCTGCTGTTAAATGAAAAATAAAGACAGACAAAAGATGTGGTCACTTTTTTTTCCCCTCCAAAGGCGTCTCCAGGAAGGCTCTCAGTCCTGGCCTTTATGGTACCTAACACTCTGAACTTTCAAAAACAGAAACTCACAGTTTTCTCCCAACAACCCCACCCCCTCCCCCAGTGTTGAGATACAGGGAGGAAGAAGGAAGGGCAGAGGGAGGGAGGGGGAAAGAAAGCTTTAGATAAGAGGCTGGGAAGGGGAAAGAATGGAAGGAAAGAGTCCCAGTCCTGCCTGGTTTGGCGCTCCTACAACTGCCTTGCTTATCAGTAAACTAGGGACACACATTACCTCACCCATCTATACATGGGGCTGGGAAGCCCAAGGCAGATACTCATGTATACACGACTTCTCAAAAAGCCAGGGGAGTGAAACCAAATAGATAATGGGGCCTGCTGGGGTCCAGCTCTGCCCTGCTTCAGCTTTCACTGCATTCTTATCTTTCGCTTCTGTCTGAAAGCCACCTTGCACTTCACCTCGAAATTCACTAAAAGGGAAGTAATGACGCCAGTGCAAGGTTTAGCAATTACCCTGACTGGCAGACCAGCACATGTGAATAAAACCAAAGAAAACAATTATTTCAAAAGTCCCTTAAGATGACAGGTTTTATCTGTGCAAACACAGGCAAGTCAGCAGCAGCGGCCCACTAAGCAGGGACTTCCTTCCCATAAACATGCTTTGATTCTCTATTGGCTCAGTCCCTTGGGTTCCTGTCTAAATTCTAAGGCAGCACTGTTGGAGTAACTACCAAAGTGGCAGAACGTGGAGCATAAAAGACAGAAGAAGAGGAAAAGGTTAGTGCAATTAGCAGACTCTCCACGATGACGGTGTAACTCTGGATGCAGGCAGAATCATCTAGGGAAGTCTTAAAAATATTTATACCTGGATCCTACTCCCCCAGGGCTATGATTTCATTAGTCTGGGGTAGAGCTAGAGCATGGAAATTTTTTAAAAGCTCCCCAGTTATTTCTTTTTTTCTTTCTTTTTTCTTTTTTTAAGTCATGAAACTTTATGCAAACAGCAGAGGTTTGAAATATATCGAGCAGATAAAAATGCCAGGAGAAGATGCATCCACATTGGTATTGGAGAGACTCCTAACTTCTTTATTTTAGAAACTGACAGATGAAGTAGCAATAAAGTAGGAAATGGATAGTTTGAATAACACAATTAGCAAGCATGTATGCTTGTGTCTGCACACAACTTTGTACAAAACTTTGAAATACAACTGCAGCAGGCACAAAAATCAACTGTTGGGCCACAATGCAATATGAACCAATTCCAAAAAGTAGAACTCACTTGTGTATTTCTTTTTATTTATCCTGCTTGGGATTTGTTGGGTTTCTTGAATCTATGGATTTGGTGAGTTTCATTAGTTCTGGGAAAAATTCAGCTACTATCTCTATAGATATTGCCTTTATTCTCTTTCCTTTTCTTCTGATTAAATACTTTTCAGGTCTTTTCACTTGTCTTTCATGTCTCTTAATCTCTTTTCTGTTTTTTGCTGTCTTTTTCTTTCCTTAATGCATTAATGAATGATTTCTTCGATCAATACTCTAGTGTTTGAATTGGGTTTGGTTTTTTTTTAGCATATTTTGCTGCTAAATATGTCTACTGAGTTTTAAAAGTTTGCCATTGTGTTTTCCATTTCTAGAAACAATGTTTATTCTTTTTTCATATTCGATACACTTTTTAATTTTTTCCTTTTTCCTTTCTTTAAATTTACATTTTCTTCTAGTTTCATTGAGATTTAATTGACATAAAGCACTGTATAAGTTTAAGGTGTACAACATAAAGATTTGACTTTCATACAGCGTGAAATGATTGCCATGGTTTAGTGAATACCCATCATCTCATGCATAAACAAAATATTTTAAAAAATATTAAAAGAAATAAAGAAATAGAAACATTTCTTTTGTGAAGGAACTCAGGATTTACTCTCTTAACAGCTTTCGTATGTAACGTACAACAGTGGTAATTATTGCATTGTACATTACATCTCTAGTACTTATTTATCTTAAAACTACAGTATGTACCTTTTGACTATCTTCATCTAATTCTCCCTCTCCCCGCAAACCCATCTCCCCGCAAACCCATCTCCCCCAAACTCCCACACTGGTAGCAATAAATATGATCTCTTTTTCTATGAGTTTATTTTTTTGAAGTATAATTGACCTATGTTAGTGACTGGTACATAACACAGTGATTTGATGTCTCTCTACATTTCTGAAGCATTACCCTGTTAAGCCTGGTTGTCATCTGTCACCATACAAAGGTATTACATTATTACTGAGTATATTCCTCACAGGGTACACTTCACACCTGTGATTCATTTATTTCGTAGCTGAAAGTTTGTACCTCTTAATCTCCCTCACTATTTCTTCTTCCCTTACCCCGTTCCCCTCTGGCAATGACCCGTTTGTTCTCTGTATCTATGGCTCTGTTTCTGTTTTCTTGTTTGTTCATTTGTTTTGTTTTTAGATTCCACATAAAACGTGAAACCATACAGTATCTGTCTTTCTCTGTCGGACTGATTTTACTTAGCATAATACACTCTAGGGCCCATCCACGCTGCCACAAAAGGCAAGATTTCAGTCTTTTTTAAAAAAGCTCCCCAGATATGTCTACTGTACAGCTCAGGGTTGAGATACGCTGGTCTAGAAGAATATCAGGTACTGGAAAACAGGGTACCCATTGTGGTTCAGGATAAGGAACCAAACTGGCCAGAGTTCAGAAGCAAGATGGATAGAAAAAAGGATCAATGAGTGAGTGAAATAATGAGTCACTCTAGGCAGCTGCCCTGGGTCATGAAGAGGGCGGAAAGGCTCTGCTGGGAAACAAAACACGCATGCGGGATTCCTACAGCTCCTTGTGGAAAACAGAGCGAGTGCAATGACGGTGCTAATTAACCCAGTCTGACTCTGTCTGGCAGTGCTGCTCAGCTTGCCTAACTGATAAATACTAAAAAGGAACAGGTGGTTTTCCAACTCAACAGTCATGCCTCTTCAATCCTGGGACAGTAAGGAGAACAGAACTGCCTGCTCTGTGGGTGGTGCCCCAAGAAGCTGGAATCAATCACTTCCCAAGTCCACATGTAGGTCTAGGTGGGAGAAATTTTCGAAACAGCATAGAGCTAAAAACAATATTTATTGAGCAGCTACCAGCCCAGGATGGGCCAGGAGTCACATATGGTACAATATTCTGTTTAGGAGTTTCAACATGGGCCGGGAGGTTCACATAAGAAACCTGGAGTGTTAGAGCGTTTGGATAACCCGGCCCCAACTTCTGATCTGAGAAGTATTCCTTATGATAAATGGGGGGAAGACCAGAGAAAAGTATTTTATAGAGAATAGGTGACGACTCAGTTTTAGCCCAATATTTGTTTGTATCAGTTAACCCTGAACAGCTGGGTCCCTCATAAGTGGCTCTTAAGAGTTGTGGGGGGACCACCGTGGTCTTAGGTAGTCACAAAGCTTCATGGAAGAGATGGGCTCTGGGCCATTGAAGAACAGGATTTTAAGATGAAACGTACGAGAGAGGAATCTGGAAAAAAAGTGAAACACGTCTGGATGGGAAACTCTGCAGGACTTTTTTTTGTTGCTACGTGAACTTGGTAGTCATCTTCACCTCCTGCCCCCCGACCACACTGGCAGGCCCTGACTCCTGCCGACTACCCTCACCCCACTCCCTTCCATCGGGCCCTGATCAGCCTCTCACCTGGGCCACCGCAAGGGCTTCATAAACAGCATCCTGAATCCTTGTTCCTGCCACCAGAATGACCTCTCCACTCCTACATAACAAGTGTCTGTAGCTCTCTACTGCCAACACGTCTGTCCTCTGGCCCTGGGGTCCATGGTCCTTCCTGACCTGAGGCCTGCCTACCTCCCAGCCTCCTCCTTCTCCTGCCACTCTCCCCACACACCAACCCCCATCCCTCCACACCTAACCTACTGCAATTTCCCACCAAGTTTGCCCCTGAAATGGCTCCCTACCCCATCACCTTGGAAATCCCTTTCCCAACTTCTCCAATGTACAGCTTAAATATCATCTCCTTTACACAACCTGCTCTAAATACTCCAGCCCTTCCTCCCTCCTTCACACTCCTCCACAGGCCCTTGTCTTAGTCAGCTGCATTTTAATTCTGTAGCAGTGCCCTGCCCTGGACCTAAGAGGTGGTAAGCTAGACTGTCTCGTCAGCTTGACACCACCACCACTCTCCCAAGGCTAGAAACTACAATTCCCAGAATCCCTTTCCCTATGTGGTCCCAGATACTGTGCCAATGAGAAACTTAGAAGAGGAAAGTGATTAACACAACATTGTAAATCAACGATATTTGAATAAAATAAATTTTTAAAATTAAATTTAAAAAGATGAAAGTGCAACAAAATCTATAATTTTTAGGAGATCACAATAGCTAGACAAGGAAACTGCACACACTCCACAAGTTTCCATTTAGAGGCTGTGGGCCCGGATGCAGCAGATTCTTGGACTTAGATGAACCTAGCTTCTTCTCCAGATGGCCCACGCTGCCATCACTGGGGACTAATTTCTGATTCTCTGACTGTGGCCTCCTAGATCTTCACTCTGCCAGCCCCCTCACTATTCATGTTAGCTCCAATTCCTATTCTAAACACCCCTTTGTTCCTGCACAGCCTGTAGAGGTTTGATATAGGCAGCATATTTTGCTCTTTGAACGTCCTGCACAGCAGAATCAGGTTCATAGCAGGAAGTACTTCAATAGATATGATGAGGGATGAAGGTGAGAACCAAAGCAGCCCAGCTTTCCATCATCATATGCTCTCTCTTTTCTCCTCCTCCAACCAAATCTTTGCCACACCCTCAAGTTCTGAGAAAGTTCAGAAGAGCACAGAACGTGTGAGCTAAAGGCATTAAAGGCTGAGATGTATCCTAAAGGAACACACAGGGAGATAAAGATCGGGCTTTTAATTATAGAAACATTTGGTAGCAAAAGACATATGAAATCTGATTTCCCATTTTTAAAAAATCAACTGAAGAGAGAATGGGGTAAAGAAACCAAGAGGGAAAAGGAAAAGCAGGAGGAAGAAAACTTTCAAAACTTTAAAAACAACACATACTCAGCCACTACTAAGCTCAGGATACGAAGGAGCTACACGTGGTGTGACATACCATCTAGGAGTGTTGAATGTGCCTGGGAGGTCCCCTGAAGGAGACAAAGTGAGCAGAGAGCTCTGTGTAGCTCTGAAGGAGCTCAGGGTCTAGCCAGTAGAAGGGAAGTCCTCCAGAAGCCCCTTCCCACCACTCAGAGGGAAGGAGGCCACGATGGAGGTCAAGCCACGCCTCCATTCCTAATCAGGAGCATGAAAACCAATAAACGGAAAGGACAGGTCTGACGTGATGGATAAGATCTCTGGAGGGTCTAGTCTCCAGTGACTTCAGCGCCCTCACACCTCCCCGCACAGCTTGATCCCAAATAAACCAGGAGAGCAGAAAAGAACAGCTTCCTTTGTTCTTCTTCCTGTTCCTCCTCTACCCTGGCTCCTTGCATCTTGTTCCAGGAACAACAGCTCTGGCACGGGGGATGAGGACGAATATGCAGCCCCTGACCTGAGCCCAAATTCACAACCCCACCCCTTCAGAGTTAACAAAACATGATGGTCATGACTGGACTGTTCCAGGAAGCACCTGGATGAACTCCTGACCCCACGCACCTACGGGTACATTGACACCACTGCCCCATCACAGGCTGCAGCAGTCACCAGCGGGGGGAGGCGGAGTGCGGTGTGGAAAGTATGGTGCAGAGACATAAGCCTGGAACTTCTGGGGACGTTCTGGGGAGCAACAGGTAGCAATCCCCAGCCCAGAGCAGCTCACTTACCTGGAATGGGTTACAAAGTCGTACACGGGAATCTGGACTGTTTTTCCTTCGGTGATTTCTTTAAGTGTCTTGAATATGAGTTCATTGTCAAAGGCATCTGAAGGAAATCAAACTGTTAAGATGTTTCCTAATTGTAAAATGATTTCTCCCATAATGATGAACAGGACATCCTTACAAACCTACTTTTTCACATATGTGTACTGCACCCTAGAGAAGCATTCCCTCCCCCTAAAAAAGCCAGATTTCTACCCAAAGCAGAATGCAAACTCCCTGCATCTCAAACCAAAATACATAAGTGAGTTCTGAGAAGTGGTTTCTTTATTCTTTTTTCTTTTTTGCCTTGACATTCCATCTGTGGCCTCAGACATCTCTCTCCTTGCTCTCAATCCAGCATATGATAACCTGGAAAGCATGCTCACGGCTGGGGGCTGCAGCAGGCGCCGCACCAAGGAGTTTTACTCCCACTATTGTAAGGGCCCCAAACCAGCTAACAGGGCAGTGTGCTGATCTGGGGCTGTCAGGGCAAAAACATTCAGGCAGCCATCCTGGACCCTCCATCTCCCTTTCTGCCAGTCAGTGAGTTTAACACACATGCCGGGTGGTGGCGCGAAGGTGTGACCCAGGCTGCTGCAGGTCAGAGGAGGCAGGAGGACCAGCTGTGTGTGTTCTAGCCTGTGTCTGGCCCATCCTGAGTAATAGCCTTCTCCAAGAGTCACCCTTGTTTGGACACAGATCCGATCAGTATTTAAGGAGCCAAGCACTACAGGATGCGTTGCAAAGTCCTCCTTTCTTATATGCCCCACTGCAACCCTGCAAGGTTCCTATCAGTCCTCCCATTTTATGGATGGGAAACAGAGAGGTTGAGCAACTTCTTCAATCAACCCTCCCCACACACACACACACACACACACACCCCTCCAATGCCCAACTCACCCGGGTGATCAAAATTGAACTGGCCCTTCAGGGCTTTGGCCTTCTGCTCTGAAGTGAGGACACGGTAGAAGCTATCCTGGCTCAGGATGACCACCTGCTTCTGGCGATAGTCTACTTCATTCTGTCCCAGGAGCTGCACGATCTTAGCACAAACGGAAGACTGCAAGGAGAGAAGAGAACACTAAGGAATGAGGGAGGTCCAGTCACCAAGCTGAGGCGTGTGCCCTGAGCAAGGGCCTTTGGAAGGAAGAACCCAAAGGCTACCACCCTGGATGATGGATAAGGGGAAGGGAGGATATGTTTGCTGAGAAGTCTCTTCCTCCCCTTCCTTAACACAACTTACGACACTCAGGTATCTGCAGTGAAGGCGCAGGGGGAGAGCAGTAAACTCTACCTCCCCTTCCATAAAGTCTTCCCCAAAGCCGTTAATAAAAGGTGACAATACTTTACTCTTCCCCGCTTGTGCCCTGGTATAGATACACAAAAAAGACAGCAGAAAGTGGGAAATGGGCATATTCACGACCTGCTATTGGGCCAAAGGGGCTCTGGGTCATGAACTGACTGGGCATTTACAAGACAGCTCTCAGCCCCTGCACATCTCTTTATATCAAAGGAGTCTCAAAGCAGAGAGCTCGGCTGGTTGGCGATAAGGCCAAGGTCATGGCTTCCATTCTACTTATGTTGGTTTCTTTTGATTTGGTCCAGAGCCGTGGACTTCATCGCCCTCACAGCACCCTGGGCAGCACCCCC
Organism: Hippopotamus amphibius kiboko; assembly: GCF_030028045.1. Lineage (NCBI taxonomy): Eukaryota > Metazoa > Chordata > Mammalia > Artiodactyla > Hippopotamidae > Hippopotamus > Hippopotamus amphibius. The sequence continues at coordinate 137,280,716 of NC_080188.1, read as the reverse complement.
ACACACACACACGCCCCCACTTTTGGAGCTGGAGCCATAACCATCACCAATAACTGAAACAACTTAGGGGTATCCCAACTAACAGTAGGGATGCCAGTTCCAGATGAACTCAAACCTACATGCTTTGTGTTGTGTTGCTAGTAATACACATCTGATTCCTCTTCTTCCCAATAACATACTCTCTTTGTCAAAGTTAAAGTATAAAAACAAGTACGTCAAAAGAATGAGATAGTGAAGGATTGTATTTACTAAATAACTCATTTCTATTTTTTTATCTGATACAAAGATTAATTGAAAAATAAGAATGTCTACATTACAAAACTTCTAGAAGCTGTAACTCAAGCCCCCTTATGGAACTGGTTGACCTAATTACAAGCAATGAAAAAATGAGATCGAGGTTTCTTGGGCTCAGCATTAGAAGCTTTACTATTGAACTTATTTTACCAGCTGATGTTAACAGGAAAAAAACAGGAAACTTCTAAAAGTTACAATTCTTATGAAGAATGTATTTGATTTGTCCGAGTATAAGGAAAACCGGCCATTCCTGTTGTACTAGTCAATGCAAATTAATACTATTTCGCACAATATGTCCTGTTGTAGAAGTGGTGAAACACACTGCCACATTATAAGGCTCTGTGGGGGAACAATACTTTGACTCAACTGTTAATAATTAGAAGATTATTTTACTTTTATGACATTTTTGCACATGAACACACAAAAAAGCATTTAAAACTACTTCAGATTTTTGGAACTACATATGTGCCACCAAAAAAAAAAAGTCATAGGAAGATATAAAGCTTGTACATCACTTAAACTAGATTCAAAAATGAAAATGCTACAGCAGAATCAAAGGTCCTATGCAATTAAAAACTCTTAAGTTTTTAAACATCTACAGGCCCATAGTTTCCTTTCCCTAGCTTCCATCTGCTTCTCACATCCTAAGGCTATGAGAGGGCAACGTCTATACCTGCAGCCTTCACTAGTAGATAGAATTCCTTCTAGAAGCCCAAAGAACAAAAATGAAAAGAGGGATTCATGGAGCCAGATATATATTATATATCAGGTTATTTAAATAATGGTATTTTTTTAGTAAGAACAGTAATCCCACCACCACCACAAAAGCATATACTACTTAATTTCACAGATAAACCCAAGCACAACCTCAAACCAAGCACAACCTAGGACGAACCTATCCAATGGCCAATAAAATTAATGAACATACAATAGGTACAATTCTAGAACATCAGTGCTCATCACATTCTCTATCAAGAGTTAAAGATGGGGGGCTTCCTAGGTGGCACAGTGGTTAAGAATCCGCCTGTCAATGCAGGGGACACAGGTTCGAGCCCTGCTCTGGGAAGATTCCACATGCCACAGAGCAACTAAGCCCGTGCACCACAACTATTGAGCCTGTGCTCTACAGCCCATCAGCCACAACTATTGAGCCCGTATGCTGCAACTATTGAAGCCCATGCGCCTAGAGCCCGTGGTCCACAACAAGAGAAGCCACTACAATGAGGAGCCCACACACCACAATGAAGAGTAGCCCCCGCTCACAGCAACTAGAGAAAGCCCGTGTACAGCAACGAAGACCCAACACAGCCAATAAATAAATAAAATAAATAAATAAATTTAAAAAAAAAAAGAGTTAAAGATGGCTGGGGAACTCCTTGGTAGTCCAGTGGTTAGGACTGTGCGCTTTTACTGCCGGGGCTCAGGTTTGACCCCTGGTTGGGGAACTAAGATCCCAAAAGCCAAAACTAAGATCCCCCATGTAGCACAGCCAAAACAAACAAACAAAGAGAGTAAAGATGGCTGTTTTGTTGGTCCACAGCAGCTTGTCTCAGCTCTTCATTTTCAAGGACCGGGCTGGTGATCTTTCTTTCTACAAACATACCACCACCATCAACTGCTAACATTTTAACTGATTATTTATTAGGTGCCAGGCCCTAGGCCAAGTGCTCCATTACAACCACCCCTAAAAGTCACAAGTGCTACCCTTCATAGATATGGACACCAAATGAAAGGCCTTGGCTACAATCATACAATCCTGGTTCCTTTCTTCCTCAACCTACAAGTCGTCACAAGTGGAGGGGTGAGATAAATTTGGAGTTTGGGATTAACATATACACACTATATATAAAATAGATGAACAACAGGATTTATTGCACAGCACAAGGAACGATATTCAATATCTTTTAATACCTATAATGGAAAAGAATCAGAAAATGTATATGTATGTATAACTGAATCACTTTGCTGCACACCTGAAACTAACACAACACTGTGAATCAACTATGTTTCAAAAAAAAAAAAAAAACAGGTACTCAGAAGTTTCAAGGCAGAAAATACCCTTTATCACACAGGAGACAAAGACCACTGCGTGAACAAGCAGAGAAACACTTGCCTCTAGGTTAATCTAGATTTTTCTAGTATTTTCTTCCTCCTGGCACTTGTTAAAAATGGGCCCCAAATATCTAGGTAATGGTTGAATTGGGGCAACAGATACATAGGGAGGGGTTCATTCCCTCCACTGGTGCTTAGGTTTGAATTCTTCACTTTTAATTTCCCTTTTCTCTAATCCTGCCCTCTTCAAAAGGATGAAATGGAGAAGCAACATGCCTTGTTCCCTTAAGAAAGGAAATAGGGCTTCCCTGGTGGTACAGTGGTTAAGAATCTGCCTGCCAGTGCAGGGGACACAGGTTCAAATCCTAGGCTGGGAAGATCCCACATGCCACAGAGCAACTAAGCCCATGCACCACAGCTACTGAGCCTGCGCTCTAGAGCCCAAGAGCCACAACTACCAGGCCCATACACCACAACTACTGAAGCCCAAGCACCTAGAGCCCGTGCTCCACAAGAAAAGCCACCACAATGAGAAGCCCTCACACTGAAAGGAAAGAGTAGCCCCTGCTCACCACAATTAGAGAAAACCCACATGCAGCAACAAAGACCCAATGCAGCCAAAAATAAATTAAAATAAATTTTTTTAAAAAGAAAGGAAATAATTCGTTGATGACTAGGGTTTAAGAAGGCAGGCAAATCATGAGCTTGTAGAATGCTAGAGCTTGTAGGATGCTAAAAATGGGAGAGAGTGCAATTGCTGCGGTGAGCTAAGACTTACTAAAATAAGTACAGTCACAAAACCACAAGTACCATGTGATCTCACTTATGCGGTATCTAGAGTAGCCAAACTCATAGAAACAGAAGGCAGAATGGAGGTTGCCAGGGGCTGGGGGTGGGGGGAGCTATATAATGGATACAGTTTCATTGTTACAGGATGAAAAAGTTCTGGAGATTAGGTGCCCAACAAGGTGAATATACTTAACACTTCTGAAACGTATGCTTAAATATGGTTTAAGATGGTAAATTTTATGTTCCATATATTTTACCACAATTAAAAATAATTATTATTATAGTAAGAGTCCCCATTGAAGGGGCCAGGTTTTTCCTACGTGCTTGATACTGGGCTCAACAGTTTTAAACCATCCCATTTACTTATTACAACAACCTTGCATTCTGGCCATTATTATTATACCCACTCTACTTATGGTGAAGACTGAGGTGAAGTCACTTGCCCAAAGCAAGTGGCAGTGGAGCCAGCATTCGAACCCAAGAAGTTCAGCTCCGGAGCCCACCCTCCTCCTAGCTGCACCTCACAGGCACACTGGCACCATCCATGGAGCTGGAGGTAAACTCAGATTTGCATGGTATCTCCATATGTGGTGAGACGTATCCAGAATATATTCTGTCCCTGCCACGTCCAGCATACTGTTTTAAAAGAAGAGGGGGTGGGGGGATGGGACACACAGCAACCAGCCAGCTAGGGTTGCTGTCTGAATACAATGTCAAGATCAACATGAGATTAGTTTTAGAAAAAGAAAAAAAAATCATAGGGAAGAATCAGTGAAGGTGATTTACAATTTCTTCACTCCTGCACCATTTTGAAGATGTTATCTCACTTAATTCTTTTACAAAAAGATATTATCTTTGTTTTCCTTAATGAGGAAACCAACGTTTAGAGATTTCAATCAAGCTAAATGAGTTGCTCAAGGTCATGGAGGCGAATCTCAAGCCACAGATCTCCTAACTGCAAAGGCACAATTCTTTTCACTGTTCCAAACTGAAGCAGCTTTAGCACCAGCCCCAGTATTTTCTATAAATTTACTCCACTTCCAGAAAACAAGGAGGGAACTGGTTAGAAACGTAATACTGCTTTGTATCAGTAAAGTTAACTTTCACAGAACTTCATGTAACTCAAGGCAGGCAAGTGATTTGTATATCAAAAAGAAGCTAAAAGTACACACACATGTTCAAAGTATTTGGAACCTAAATTTGGATTATGTTCAAAGAACCCAGCTGTTAGGAGCCAGTTATTTTGGAGGGCCCAGGAAATGCTTTGAAGAAAAATCTGTAGGACTAAATCTCACAAACAACCATGGTGATGGAGAACAACTCACAATGACTCTAAGATTCCTTCCCGTGTTGTCATTCTGAGAACATGCCAACACTGAACTTCATCATGAGGCCCGTCCACCAGATGTGCTGGCCAGTATGGCTGACTCCCTTCTCGCGGACACTTCCCATTCCAGAAGCCCCAGGAGTGGGTAGTCAATAGCCAATCAACAGCCCCTTCCAGCGAGCGGTTTCCAACAGGGCAGCTGTTGGGTCTGCACAAGTTCCCATGCTGCTGTAGGAAGTACAGCAGTTCTCTAAACGGATTCTCACAAAGGAGGTGGCTCAGCCTGGATACCATCTTAGTGTGCCGTTTCTAGTGTGTGTGTCTCTTCCGAGATCTTCCTTAAGGTCCTCTTGTCCAACCCCAATATTGCCTAATGAGGAAAACAAACAAACAGAGCAAACAAGCTCCGGTAGCTTCTTTGTTGGGTGAACCACCAACCACCCCAACACATAACCTGGATGGAGCCCGGGCTGGTCAGCTCAGAGCAACACAGCTCAGCCCTACAGAGGGCTTCAGGCTGGGTGTGTCCCCAGGGGATAGGGTGGGTATTTCTCATGGGCAACCCTACAGAAGAGGACAGGCTGAGGGCAACATTTCAGAATCCCATCAGGCTGTCTGTGAGCTGCTTCACCATCAGAGGAAGCACTGCAGAGATGGAGGAAAACCTAGCAACCACACAGCCCGGGGCATAAAACAGCCAGCCAGCTCCAGGTGAAACACCTGACTCATCACTCCCTCCCCACCCTTCAGAATGGGTTGTGGACCTCAGTGAACACCTGCCCTGAAGGCACCACGGAGCAGCGAAGAGAGCAAGAAGGCCGGGTGCTTAGCCTCCTCAGGCAGGATGACCCCCATCTAACTCCTTCACTCTGGGAGTGTGTACAAGTCACCTCCATAACTCCTGACAGCAGCTTTCCCTGTCACTAGCATCAAGTAAGAAACACATCACTAACTTATATGGTGTCCTGCAAGGCCCCCAGACATTATATCACACCTCTAGGGGCAGGGGTTGCTCCCCATGCAGCTCAGAAGCTCTAATTTACAAGTGTGAGAAAACCAAAGCCCCAGTAATTTGCCCTGAGACAGAACAAAGCTCAAACCTGCTCACTCGATTCCTGGTCAAACCAACTATGTGGAAGCAATTAGGGAGGTGTCACTCAGTGCTTCCCTGGGAATATCTGTAAGGCCAACCAGCCTCCGGGACATGGATGACCCCAGAACCCAGGCACTGCTAAATGGGTTCTCCTAGCTTTGATTACAATTACCACCACCACATACACACACACAAATATATAGGATCTAAATCAGAAACTCAGCAGGTTGCAATATAATATAAAAGGGTCTTAAGACATCAAGAGGTAGCCACAGGTCAATCCAATAATTAAGAGGCGTTGATGGTACAGTGGAGAGCATAGCTGCCTTCCAATAACTAAGCTCCTGGAACACAGGAACCAGTTGTGACTCAGCTTTTATTCCCAGGGCTGGGGTGGCGGGGCCGGGCACTCAAATGCGGTTACATGGATGATCACAGGAAATGCCTGAATTCACGGCCCAACAGTTTTCTTTTTCCTTCAGACCTAGAATTTCAAAAATATAGTTTGCCCTGCTCATCCTTAGCATCAGCCTTGATTCCATCCTAAAGCACATCACGTACTCAGGCAGAGACAACTAGATGTGTACCCAAATCTCAGTCCCTGAGTTTTAGCTGGGCACATGACTACATTTCCCAGCCCTCCTTACAGCTTGTGGTGTACCAAGTTCTGACCAATTAGATAAGCAGAGGTGTGAAGTGGAAGCTTGTGGAATCTCCTAAAAGGATAAGGATCCCCTTTTGACGCTCTCCTTCCTGTCGGCTGGAATGAAGACTTGATGGCTGGAACGCAAGCAGCTACTTTGTAGGATCGATATCATGCTAACTGAGGGTAATGGAGCAGATAAATAAAGGAGCCACACACTCAAAGGATCATAGAACTAAGATAGGAATGAGGTAAATTATCTTGTTTAAACCCTGCTGTTTGAAGTTTTCTATCTTTCAACTTAATCCTAATGTCAACACCCACATACTCAGGATACCTTAGGGTAAATGTCCTCTTGAAAGCTGGGTTAATTCTCCTGTCCTGGGCCAAGAGGATGCCTTATTCATTGCAGGTGTCACAAGCATCCCCTCAGCCAAGTAATTTCTTTGTGAGCAGCATTTGCCTGGACCGACGTCCCCAGAGCACTGGGCACCTCTCTGCCACCTGCCAGCCTCTGTCTCTGTATTTACCATGATGTGTCAGAGTGCAATTAAACATTCTCCCCACCTTTCTGCACCTTGCTTGTGCTACAGGCCAAGCTCTCCATAGAGGAAGCTGCAGCTGGGGGGGGGGAAACCAGATTATAAACAGTACTAGATGAAAACCCCCCACAATGGAAGCTCTCAGTTGTTTTGTTGTTGTTGTTTTCAACTGGAGTATAATTGCTTTACAACGTTATGTTAGTTTCTGCTGTACAACGAAGTGAATCAGCTATATGTACACACATATCGTCTCCCTTTTGGACCTCCCTCCCACCCCCCACCCCCATCCTACCCAACTAGGTCATCATGGAGTACAGTTTTAATTCCTAATCCAGGTTGGTATTGCAAAGGTAGTTCAGACTAGAAAATCCCAGGTGTTAGCCTGCACCTGAGAAAAATTCTACTTGATCAACAGTCACCAATATAAACATATTCCCAGGGCTTTTCAGTGAATTGCCCATCAAAGCTCTATTCCTAGCAAAGACATTTAAAATAATTCACTTCTGGGTTTGTAAACATTACATAGTTGGCTCTGCTCTCCTTAGAGTCATGAGCCCCTACAGAGAAACCCCCTCAAAGAACACTTATTCATGAAATTAAACTTGTTTAGAATCAACTGAGGGATGATGAAGAATCGTGAACACACAGATGCCAGGAACTGTTCTAAGGAGTTTACATTCACTATGTTATTTAATCCTCAAACCAACTCATAAGGTGAGTGTTCTTATTATGCCCATCTTACAAAGCAGGAAACAGAGGCACAGAGAGGTGGAGTAAGTGACTTGGCCCGAGATCAGACAGCTAGAAAGCAGCAGAGCCGGTCTTTAGACTCAGGCAGGCTGACTGCAGGACGCCGGCCACACACACTGCCTGCACTGCCCGCCCTGCCCGCCCTGCCCGCCCTGCCCTGCCAATGCATCAGAAGGGGATGGAAACCTCTTCTCTTCCCAAGAGCCACAGTGACCCTACAACACAGGTACCGTGCCCACAACGAATGATACAGGAGCTGCCAGGAACAGACACTCTCAGCAAGGCTCCGTCATCTCCTCCCCACTGGACTTCCTTAGAAGTTAGTTTTGCTGAGAAACACTTTACTAGGAAAAGAGTAAGACAAGTCACTTCAGATCCCCCACACTGCTGTACACTTGAAAACAACATGGTAAAATAACTATACTTCAGTTAAAAAAAAAAAAAAAAAAGGAGGGGGGCGGGCGCCCATGCTCTTCATGCGAAGCTGAGTTCCAGTCGCATCCAGAGCCTTGTTAACACCTGCCACCAAACACAGGCAAAACATCGGGCAAGACAGCACTGTGCTTATACTCAAGTGGTGATGCGGGCGTCACCCCGGGTTATAATTATTCAGTATAAAACAATGATTGACTTCAGCCTCCTTTTGCTGATTCTGAGCCTGAATATGAAATCTGTGGACACGTCTTTGTATTCCCCACAGATCAAACCCAAAGGCACCATCACCACTACCCCCGACTCCTAAAAAATTTGAATGCAGCTCTGCTTATTGCTAGCTTTGATGAATTTGCTCCTTACGAAGCCCTCTAAAGAAAGGCAGAAGCAAGAGGAGGCACACTGGAGGGTCAACTCTCACTGCCTCACGGGTGCAAGTAAGGCTGGGTCTCTTTTCTTCCCCTTTTGCTTGAGGGGCAGGAGGCGAGTTGAGATGGTAAAACCCAGCCAACTGAGCTCCCTGTCTGAGAAAAAGTAAAGCACGTCTTTGGATGAGGGGTACCAAAACCCACCCACTTGGTACAGTTCGGTTTATGAAGCGAGGATAATGTGCCTATTACAGAAATCATGGCCCAGGACTTGAAGTCCTTCTGGAGAGAGGCACAAAAAGAAAGTTGACTCCCCCCTGTTTTAAAAAAATGAATGGATAAAGGCAAGCACAATGTGCCAGTTGGATCCTTGGCTGAATCTTTGCAAATTGAAGGCCACACATGGGTAAACATTGAACGTGGACTTAACAGCACAAGACTGCTTTGTTGTACAAAGTATATTTGAGTTAACTCTTCCTTTCCAGCAATCCTTATCCAAATGGTGGAAAACCAGAAGTTATGACTATCTGGCTATCAAAGAATTTTTTTTTTTTAATTTTCTCTTCAGGTTTCCTCCAGCACCCGTGTCTAACTGCAGCACAGCAAGGAGAAGAAACTGAAAGCGTGTGCCAAGCGCCCACTTCCCCTTCCTTTTGGAAAGTCTCTTTCACTGTCCTTGAAAACCCAACTTCCCATTTATTTGTCAGAGCATCTGAAGAAAGGAGTTCAAATCCTCTATTAAGAGATTCATTTCCCTCAAGTTGTCCCTTCCAGGTGTTGATGGATTCATCATTCATCAACCACCTCCTTGGCCCCCAAACTCCTCTGAAATTAAAAAATAAATAAATAAAAGAACTCCCAAAGCTATACAGACCATGTTACTCTATAAAGGATGGTGAGTTTGCCACAATGATAGTTATCATTAACCATCAGGGCTAGGGACTTCCATGGTAATACAGTGGTTAAGAATCTGCCTGCCAATGCAGGGGACGTTGGTTCGATCCCTGGTCCAGGAAGATCCCAAGAGCCACGGAGCAACTAAGTCCATGTGCCACAACTACTGAAGCCCACGTGCCTAGAGCCCATGCTCTGCAACAAGAGAAGCCACCGAACTGAGACATCCACACACCACATCAAAGAGTATCCCCCACTTGCCACAACTAAAGTCCGTGCACAGCAACGAAGACCCAACGCAGCCAAAAATAAAATACATAAATTTAAAAAAAAAGTAAACCTTGCTCTATGAAACCTCTCTCTTAAGAGGATGAAAAGATAAGCTACAGACTGTGAGAAAATACTCACAGTGCACACATCAAATGAAGGACTAGTATCTTACATAAAAAATTCTCAAAACTCAACAGCGCAATTGTATCTCAATAAAAGTTCTTAAAAAAGGAAAAAAACTCAACAGTAAAATACAAACACTCCTATTAGAACATGGGCAAAAGACATGAAGAAGCATTTCACCCAAGAGGGTATAGAGATGGCAAATAAGCACATGAAAAGATGCTCAACATCATTTAGCCATTATTGAATTGTAAATCTAAACCAGAACGACATTTCACTACATACCTATAAAAAATAGTGACCACACCAAATGCTGGTGACGATGGGGAAGAAAGCTACTGCTCACACACTGCTGGTAGAAATGTCAATGGCTCACGTCCTCAGAAAAATGATTTGACACTTTCTTCAGAAACTAAACATGCAACTACCGTATGATCCTGCCATTGTACTCCTTCCTGGGCATTTATTTATCCCAGAGAAATGAAAACATGTTCACACAGAGACATGTACTTATATGTTCACAGAAGCTTACAGTCATAATAACCAAAATTGGAAATCGCCCAGAAGTTCTCCAGTGAGTGAACGCCTAAATTGGTGACATACACCATGGAGCACCAGTGAGCAATGAAAAGGAATCAACCCCTACCTGCAGGAATCTCCAGAGAATTCTGCTAAGGGTGGAAAAAGGGAACGTATGATTCCATTCGTGTCACATTCTAGCAATGACAAAATGACGGAAATGGAGACAAGGTTACCGGTTGACAAGGAAGAGGGACTGGGGCGGGGGGTGGCAGCAGTGGGAGAAGGCAGGGGTAGCTAATAAAGGGCAACATGAAGGAGGGGTCCTGTGGTGATGAAATGTTGTATATCTTCACCTTACCAATGTCAGTGCCCTTTAAGATATTATCCTTAAGGAAACTGAGTACAGAATACACGGGATCTCTCTGTTTTATTTCTTACAACTGTCTATGAATCTACAATTATCTCCCCCCAAAAGTTTCTGTCGTAGGTTGAACTGTAGCCCCCAAAAAAGATATGACCATGTCCTAATCCCTGGAACCTCAGAATGTGACCTTATTTGGGATAAAGGTCTTTGCAAATGTAACTAAGGTTGAGGATCTCGAGTTAAGACCATCCTTGCAATGGATGGGCCCTAAACCCAATCAATGACAAGTGTCCTTGTAAGAAAGAGAAAAGGAGGAAGCACAGAGACATGAGGGAAAACCACATGCAGATGAAGGCAGAGACTGCAGTGATGTATCTACAAGCTAAGGGACTCCCCCAGAAGCTGGGAGAGAAGCACGGAGCGGATTCTCCTTCAGAGGCTTTAGAAGAAACCAACGCTGCCAAACACCTACATTTTGGATTTCTGGCCTCCAGAAATGTAAGAGAATAAATTTCTGTTGTTTTAAGCCACAAAGTTTGTGATAATTTGTTACTGCAGCCCTAGAAAGCTAATACACCTGTCATTTTTCAATGGCTGCTTCAACTTCTCTTTTTTTTAAATCAGAGAATGTAAGCACGTTCTTCAACTTCTGATTATGTATATTCCTGGATACAATCTTTTTTTTCTTCTCCCAGAGGATCTATGCCATAAGGATATATATGTATCATTTCATTCTATAATCTTTTCCCCGCAGAATGTTTCCTAGTGTTTTCTGTTTGCTGTAAGTGTAAACTATTATTAGCTGGCATATAGGAGTGTCTACTTCATCAAATATCCTGGTTAATAATTATCAAACATGCTAAACAGACGACCAATTTTTAAAGATTTCAACTACACTTAAAAGAAACTAGACGGAGCACTGAGCTACATCTACTGTTTCCTTGGTAACTAAGAAGTTGCTTTTAGATCCAGCAATGTGCTTCAGGGGCTCCAAAATGAGTAGCAATTATTAGGCTGCAGATGTGTAAGAAGTGCCATTTTGTATCTTGATAGAAATGCCCTAAGCTTCTGAGCAAGATAGAGTTTAAAAAAAAAAAAAAAAAAAGGCCAAGATGGACAAAAACTACCTGCTCACCACAAAGTTCTAAAAGGTGAAAAATGGGTCCTTTTGAATCAGACAGGGCACACAGGATCTGGCTTCATTCCTGACTTTACCACACCCACCCAGCTATGCGTCAGACAACTCAACCTCTCAGACCATCACTGTCCTTGTTGTAAACAGTAAGAATGACAGCCATTCCACAAGCTGGCTCTAGCTGTTAACAGGTTAATATACATGACAGTGGCGAACACAAAACACAGGCTCCATAAAAATCATTCTTGCTTCTAAAACCCCTTAAACTTCATTTACACAAATATTTCCTGGAAACTATCTATTGGGAAGCTTTTATTTTGTAACCCAGCTGAAGACTTCATCCTCACTCATGACCACGCGTTTTATTTTCTTCACATCTATGAAACCACACAGAACTACGTTCTTTCTCTAGCTCAGAATTCTGTCATGTGTCCCCACTTCACTGTTAAATCTCAGTGACCTAACACCTGAGCTGACATTCTGGGTTTATTTTTTGGTAGTTCTTTCCTTGGTTTTTCTACTTATTTTACTTATCTCCATTACCCTTTTCAAAGCAGTTAGCTTTTTAAGAGGCAGTATCTGCAACATGATACAAAATCTAAAATGTTTGAAATGGCACAGAATGCGAAGTCCACATTCTTCCTACCCCACGTCCCAAGCACCTTGCTGACTTTCTCGCAGCCACTGTTGGTGGTTTTCATGCACATCCTCTGAGAGGTGGTCACTGCATATAAAAACATTGCGTGTGTACAAACTTTTCAAACAAATGCTAACACAATGCTGTCTGTACCTTCATTCACTCATATATTCATCAGTGGATTTAAGACCACTTCCTTTACAAGTGCATACATTCCATTGTATGACTGGAACCACAGCTAGTCCTGCGCTGATAACAATCATTATGTATGGGCACATGTACATAGCTGTCGAATAAATTTCCAGTAGTGGATCTGCTGAGGCAAAGAATCTATATTTTTTAAATTTCCATACATAAGCCCAAATAGCCCCCCATCATCAATAATTTACATACACCTATTTTCTCAAACTCCTAATATCTAACTTAATGCTATCTACCTATTTAATTTATGTTTCTATTTTAAGTGAGGCCAAACATCTTTTATGTCAAAAAGCCTTATGTTTTTCTTTTTCTGAGACCAGTCTGTTAATATTCTCCTCATTTCTCTGTTGAGTTTGAGTTACTGCTCTTTTCTTATTGGAAAGCTCTTAATAACCATTAAGAAGACTAACTATTTCTCATTTGTATCACAAATATCCTTTCCAGTGAACTGTCTTTTTTCTTTAAACAAGTGATGTTTCAGGACTTCCCTGCTGGCACGGTGGTTAAGAATCCACCTGCCAGTGCAGGGGACACGGGTCTGATACCTGGTCCAGGGAGATCCCACATGCCACAGAACAACTAAGCTGGTGTGCCACAACTACTGAGCCCATGCACTGCAACTACTGAAGCCTGCGACAAGAGAAGCCACCACAATGAGAAACCTGCGCACAACAGAGAAGAGTAGCCCCTGCTCACTGCAACTAGAGAAAGGCCACATGCAGCAGTGAAGACCCAATGCACCCCCAAAGTTAATTAATTAATTTAATTAAATAATAATTAAAAAGCAATGTTTCCTGAAGAAAAATTTTATTTGTGTAGTTAAGTTGATTAACTTTGTAATGCTTTTATCGTGTTATATTTAAAAAAAGACTTCCTCATGCAGAAATTTATAGCAAATTCCCCTAAGTTTTCTTCTTCTCAGGGACTCTTTCTTTGCCTTCAACTCCCAAGATCCCCACCAGATCAAAGGAGGACCACAAGAGGGCACCAATCTGCGGCTCTCTGAACCCTGAACTTACAGGCCAGACACCCGGAGAGCACCAAGGGAAACAACTGAAAGGAAATGAGATCTAACGGAGTGGGTTGTAAGGAACTTCCTGTGCACATACAAAGAGTTACAGAAAAACCTGCAGCTGTGTCCCTCTGGAATTCATCTGGGAAGAGACACAGGATCTGCTTTCAACCCTCTGGCCCACAGCTGCACACGTGTTGAGATCAGACCTATGTCGTAGCACCACTTTTAGGGCAGAAATCTGCAGCAGGTGTAGAGTTCATCACAGATGAAGCCCATTTGCAAAGTTATCTTTCTTTCAAACACAAAGTATATTTTCCCACCTCACCAGGGTATTCTGTTAAGAGTGTGAAATCCTGTTTCTTCTCTACCGTGACAAATAGTTAAAGTAAGCACACACATCCTCACCAAAAAAAAAACCCCACAAACTAAAGATTAATGGGGAATTTCAGTCCAAACAAGCCTCCTATAAAGAATACATATATAACTAAAGATAGTATTTTAAGAAGCACGTTGCATAATATGTATTTCTCATCTTACCTGGATAATACCTTCTCTTTCCCCCTTCTCATTTGAAATGGCTCCTGTAGATTCCTAGGAAATAGTGCACAGGAAGTTCCCTCCAGGAAGCCTCCTGTAGCGTGCTGTCTCTCCATAATGCAGTGAGGCTTCAATATCCTCCTCTTATATCATTCAAACAGGACCCTCCTGCCAGAAACTGCGGCTCAATAACTCCTGTGAGTTGCAGTTAAGCATCTTCTTTCATACATTAAAGTTATCTTTCAACAAATTGTAACAGGAAAACTGAATATCCAAAAGAAAGCAAGCAAGCAAGCAAGCGAAAGGAAGAAAGAAAGAAAAAGAAAGAAAGAAAGAAGGGAAGGAAGGGAGGGAGGAAGGAAAAAGAAGTGGAACCGTACCTTATATAACATACAAAAATTAACTCTAAATGGACCAAAAGCCTAAACGTAAGATTTGAAACCAAAAACTCTTAGAAGAAAACATAAAAGTATCATAACATTGGGTTTGGCAATGATTTTTTTATATATATAATACCAAAAGCACAGGCAACAAGAGAAAAAAATAAGATGGACATCATCAAAAGTAAAACCTTTTGAGCATCAAAGGAGACTACCAACAGAATAAAAAAGCAACCTAAGAAATGGGAGGAAATATTTGCAAATCACATATCTGCTAAGGGATTGGCACCCAGAATACACAAAGAACTCTTACAACGACAACAAAAACAGATTAAAAAATGATCAAGACTTGAGCAGACACTTCTCCTGAGAACATATGAATGGGCAATAAGCACATGAAAAGATGATCAACATCACTAATCACTAGGGAAATGCCAACCAATACTACAATGAGATAACTCTTCACACCCATTAGGAGGCTATTAGCAGAAGAAATGACAACTGTTGGCAAGGATGTAGAGAAACTGGAACCCTGTGCACTGCAGGTGGGACTGTAAAACGGTACAACCACTGTGGAAGATAGTACAGTGATTCCTCAAAAAACACAACACAGAATTACCGTAAGATCCAGCAATTCCAGTTCTAGACATATACGCAAAAGAACAGAAAGCAAGGAACGGATATCCCATGTTCAAAGCAGCATTATTCACAATAGCCAAAAGGTGGAAGCAAATAAGGGTTTATTGATGGATAAATGGATAAACAAAATGTGGTATATAACCATACAATGGAATATCTATTCACCCTTAAGAAGGAAGGAAATTCTGACACACGCTATAACATGGGTGAACCTTAATTCCTGGAGGAGTTAAGTCAAATGAAATAAGCCAATCACAAAAGGATAAATACTGTATGATTTGCTTATGAGGTACCTAGAGTAATCAAATTCATAGAGACAGAAAATAGAATGGTGGTTTCCAGGGGCTGGGAGAAGAAGGAAATGAAGAGTTATTGTTTAACAAGTACAGAGTTTTAAGTTGGAGAAGATGGAAAAGTTCTGGAGATGAATGGTGGTAACGGCTGAACAATGTGAATGTATTTAATGCCACAGAACTGTATGCTTTAAAATGGTTCAAATGGTAAATTTTATGTTATGTATATTTTGCCACAATAAAAACTTATCTACTTACATTACTAATCTCTTATCACCAAACTACAGGCAAGGATCTGATCTCATTCATCTTTGTACACCTATCCCAGTGCCAAGCCCTCAATAAAAGTATATGGAGCCAAAGTCACATTTCTCAGGAAGAGTCTGAAACCAAGATGTCTTCCGGCTTCAGGTTCAGAGTACTGAAAAGCAGCCGCTGAAACCAAGATGCAGACACGGACACACGGACACACATACACACACAAACCATTTCATACAACCCTTTTCTCAGTTACAGAAATCAATTCTCTCTCATTAACAAATACTTAACAACAACAACAACAAAAATCAATGGTTTGCATTACTAGTTACCAACTTCAAGCCAAGCTCTTAGAAGATGCTTCTTCCTGGTATATGCCAAAAACACAGCATATGCTCTAATCTCCCAGAGTTAACTTCCTCTTCCAGGAAGACTTAAAAGTTTGCTCCTTAGAAGTATCTTTGCTCCCTTCTCCTCCACCTTTTCTTCATCTCCCAACTCCCCACACTGGCCAACCACTCAGTTTTCCAGCCACACACCAAGTAACTGTTAAGAAAGCCCAGGTTAGTGAAAAGAGAATTAGATCAGGCTTGGTCTCACACCTGGCGTGAGTCCTGCCCTCACTGGTGGAAGTAAAATCTGATGAGATGCATGTGCTGTAATTAGTTATCATGACTGTGGTTACCCTACTTAATCACCCCCTCGCTTCTCCAAGCTCTCTCACGGGATCCTTGGCTATGATGGGAGGTCTCCTCCTTTCAGATCAGCTCTACTGTCTTCTCACAGTGGACACTCTGAAATGGAATGAATAATTGGTGCCTGGCTTTTTCGTGTGCGAAGAGAGGTTTCTTTAAAAAAAAGAAAAAAAGACAATCTAGTGTGTACAGGTCAATCCCAAACTCCCAATCTATCCCATCCCCCCCATAACCTTAAGTTCGTTCTCTAAGTCTGTGAGTCTGTTTCTGTTTTGTAAATAAGTTCATTTTTATCATTTTTTAGATTCCACATATAAGCGATATCATATGATTTTTGTGTGTGTGTGTGTGTGCATATATACATATATATATACTAGAATCACTCAATGCAGTGACACTCTTATAGCTTTAGCATTTTTATATGTTCTTTTTTTATTATTTATTTTTTTTTATTGGCTCATTTTTTTTTAATTAATTTATTATTTTTGGGGGGGTACACCAAGTTCAATCATCTGTTTTTATACACATATCCCCATATTCCCTCCCTCTATCATATGATATTTGTCTTTCTCTGTCTGACTTGACTTCACTTAGTAGTAATGATAATCCTGTTATATTTAAAACAGGTAACTAACAAGGACCTACTGTGTGGCACAGGGAACTCTGCTCAATATTCTGTAGCAACCGAAATGGGAAAAGAATTTGAAAAAGAATAGGTACACATATATTAGATAGATAGATAGATAAAGGCAATATAATATAGGTCTCTCTTTTTACATGAAAAAATAAGGAATATATAAATAGGGCTGAGTTTTCCAGAAGGAACTCATCCCACCCCATCCCCCACCCCCAAAAGATGCAAGAGCAAAAATGCTAGGAAGAACAGTTTTTCTAGTTTTTTCTTCTGTGGCTCTCACTGCTGCACTCACCATGCAGCGGGGCGGCGGTGGGGAGATGATGGGGACCTTGCTGCACTGACACCCCAGCAACACACCAACACACTGAATCTGAGTAGGACCCAGCTGTCCTGGGAAACTACTCACAATGCTGTCAATGGCAAGCACTGAGGATTTTGTTCCCAGTTTGGCAAGAGTATGAAAAATGTTCATCCTTTTAACCTATCATTTCACGACTAAGAATTTATTCTAAAGAAATAAAGAGGAACAAAAAATTTATGAAGATGTTCATCATTGCAAAAAAGTTAATGACAACCTACTTAGTCAACAATGTGGGGAATGGGTTTGTTAAATAAATTCTAGTACATTGCACATAAAATATCATACAGGTACCAGGCCATGTTTGCAAAAATTTGGTAATATGAGAGAATGCTTAGGATATATTAAGTTTTAAAAAGCTATGTTTTTCTCAATTTTGTCCAAAAACAAAATAAGTTCCATGGACATATATACATTAAAGTTCAGAAAGAAATTTAATAGTTTTAACAATAGTTAGGTCTGGGTGAAGCAAGTATAAATCATTTTTCTTCTTCCTTATCCTATTTTACTTATTTTTTATACATTAAATGGTAAAGTTCAAGCAGAAAGAGGTCCAATCCAAAACTCCATACGTGAGATGCTGATACCCATAAAAATAATACAACGACATTTATTTCTGAAATGTTATTTTTAAAAATCAATCCATTTATTTTAAAAAGACTGCTGGACTTCCCTGATGGCACAGTGGTTAAGAATCTGCCTGCCAATGCAGGGGACACAGTTTCAATCCCTGGTCCGGGAAGATCCCACATGCCATGGAGCAACTAAGCCCGTGCACCACAACTAATGAGCCTGTGCTCTAGAGCCCGCGAGCCACAACTACTGAAGCCCAAGCACCTAGAGCCCATATTCCACAACAAGAGAAGCCACCACAATGAGAAGCCCACACACCGCAAAGAAGAGTAGCCTCTGCTGGCTGCAACTAGAGCAACTAAAGAAAGCCAGCGCACAGGAATGAAGACCCAACACAGCCAATAAATAAATCAATTAATTTTTTTTTTTAAAAAAAGGCTGCTAAGAGGAAAAGTTGTGCACTCTGGTAAGGTTTACAATCATCATCATGAGGACAGGTAGAGATGGAAAAAATTCTGTGGTTTCCTATCCTGATTTGGCACCCTGAGTCTGACCATTACAAAAACCAAAGAATGCACAAAAAAAAGGTGGCAGATCCAGGATCCTGATATGAGGGCGTCGCTTAGCTTGGTGTTGGAAAAATAAGGAAGGAACTATTAAAAAATAAATGACATGACTTTTTATAATACATGTAAGGTGACTGCTGCATTTCATAAATACATAATGTAATTGATATATACCACATACGCTTTCTACAGACATTGCAGAGAACTTAATTATTACAGACAAACCAGTTGGCAAACCAGCAATTAGGAAGCACTAGATGATCTTTATGACTCCACTACTGATATTCTGAATTTCTAAACACCCTGTTGGAAGTTATTCAGGCTCAACCATACTATGATCAAGTCCAAAACTAATTTCAAGCGTGCTTTTTTAGCACCTGGTTCCAGTGACTCCCCTTTAACCCACAGAAGGTCCTGGCTGGAAAAGAATGTCTCCTTCTTTACAAAATACCCTACAAGCAGTCCCCAACTTACAAACACACTGCCATCTAAAAAGTTCACTGGTTGTACAAAAGTGGAACACATTTTTCCATAGAAATGAGTGAGGATTTGGTTCCCAGCATAGCTTCTAATGTCATTTAACACATACTGACGGATCTGTCTACAAAATAAGAAAAAGCAATATTGCTTCAATTCTAAAATTTATTAAAAAAGGAACACCAGTATAACTGAGTAAATGCTGGTGCTGGAGGACACAGACCTATGTTTCTGAAGCTTTTTTCCTTCATGCCACTCACAGAAAATAGCCAGTGTGGCTGGTTCTCCAGCACACAACCTGTGCACATCTCTCTGGAGGTCTCTACTCCAAACCTCTCTGCCTCACTAGTTTTACGTGTGTGTCCCCAGAGATGCGCTCTTAAGTGCATAAATCCCTCTTAGGGTCAATCTGCAAAGCACATCTCTAGCATAGCTGGGAACCAGGCACAGGAGAAGATAGCAGCCTCTAAACAGAGGTCCCAATAGCTATGCAATTCTTTCCTTGGGGCCCAAAGGCTCACACATAATTATATGTTTCCTAAGTTCCAGATCTGGCTGGAGGCAGCTGAGAACCAGACAGTAAAATTATCTCTAAGTAGCCAAATGCCTAGCAAGGTCCCTGATTTAGATAAGGCTCTGCTTTTTTCTACACAGGGAGATCCTCAATTATAGGTTATTTACTCTTTATTTTTGCCCACAAATCTAAGACACTTCCCTTCCAGATTTCAAGTCAAAGGGAAAGTAACTAACAATTGTTGAGTGCCTCTGTGTGGCACTATTTTATTCTCATTTAAGGATTTAAGTGTCTTGTCAAGGCCACTCAGCAATGACATAGGACCTGTGACCTGAAACTAGACCCCACCTGGTGGCTCTGAAGTCCTTGGAGACAGAGTCAGTGCCAGCAGTCGGCAGCCAGCAACAGGCTGAGTATACTATTAAGGGAGGAAAAAGGAAAAAAAAAAAAAAAAGCTGCCACAAGTCTCAGAATGCAGCAGCTCCATTTGCTAACTGCTCCTTTCAGAAACAAAGGGGTGTTTGGGATGTTTTTTGATCATTTCTCCCTAAAATTGTTTTCCCAAGTGTTGGTACTTAAATGGGGCTCTATGAAATGTGCCACCCTTGAGGTTCTGGAGGGCTTGGGGGGTTTTACTCCAAAGGATCTCACGCTTCCAGGCATCTCAAGTCGTCATTCCCTGAGCAGCAGGGTGACGTGGCCAGGCTACAGCCCTAGGATGCTTTCTGATGCAGTTGCAGCCCTGTTCTGGCCCTGCCTGCCTCAGCACGGGCAACCTCGCCCTCACGCTTCCCTGAGTGTTTGTGAAGCAGCAGGAAGAGACACTCCAGAGCTCAGGTGACAGGATTAGCTTCCAAAAATTGTACTATCTGAGACCACTCAAAAGGAAGGAAAAACAGAATAAGAGACTCTGCATAGGAAGAGACTGATGAGAGCGCATTCCCGGGGACTCGAATGTTTTCAGTCAAGTATTTAGTAAGGATTTCTAGCGAGGCTGATGCTGAGAAGAGGACTTATGGCTTTCTTTTCAATAAGCAAGGACTTTCAAGTGGGAATCATTAAAGAAAAAAAAAAATGATGAGGCTCTCCCATCAGAACTACTCTCTCTAGAGGACAACCCAATAATTATCAATCAGTTTACTGAAAAGGATAACATAATTTACTGAAATTTAAAAGTGGCTTCATGAAATTGGTATGCATTCCCCTGGAGGCAGAACAGTGTGGTGAACACAGAATAGGATTTGCGTTACACAGATTTGTGTTTGAATCCGGATGTGGATGGGTGATCTTGAGCAAAGTGATTCACCTCCTTTAAGCCTCAGTTTCTTCATTCTCAAGATGGCCAAGTAGGGGACACGTATCTTACAAGAATGTATTAAGCATTCAATAAACCAGAGCTAATTTGTTTTACTAGTGCACAAATTATATTTGACAAGTTGACACAAATCATATTTGACACGTTGATTTCTTTTCTTTTTCTTCTTTTTTAAAACAAAAAGCAGTTTCAAGCACTTACTTATGCCTGGTAAAGTGTGGGGCATTTATGGAAAATCCTGTAGACTTGATCCCTATTCTCTTGGAGTTTATCATCAAGATCCCAAGGATACTAACAAACAAGGGATATTAGATAAGATTAGATATTAGATAAGATTAAGAATTTACTGTGTGTAAACATCATGCATAATTGCAGGGAGGTGAACTGGAGTCATAGTCCTCTCTCCTTTTAACAGCAGTGAAAAGACTTCAATGGAGAAAAAGGCAGCTCAGTGGTGGTGGTGGTGGTGCCTTAGCAACTTCAAGGAAGGAGGGGCACAAAGGCGAGGGAAAAGAACAACTAAGAAGTGGACCCTGCAAGGCAGGTGGTTAACACAGTCTGAAAACAGCACCAACATCTCAAACCCGTCCTGCAGCGCACCAGGCACGCCTGGAGTTAAGGTACAGATGGGCTTCCGGTAAAAGTCCAGGGCTCCCGTGGGATGGGAGGGGTCTGTCCTACGGCTGATATGATGGTGATGTGAGCTGATTCAAAGCTGGGACGGATGAAGGCAGACAGCCCTGGCCCCACACAGAAACCGACAAGGAGGCTGGGAGGAGGGGGAGTGCGCTGCAGTGGAATGGGAAGGCTACGGCCAAGGGCCAGGCCAGGTGGGCAGGGAGGGCAGAGTGTTCACCAGAGAGGGTGAGGGACCTTCCCCCGGGAGTTGAGCTTGGGAAGGGACTTTCTCTTTCCCTCCAGTTGAGCCTGCTAACAGGGTGCTGTTTGGGTCTGAAATGCAGGGGAAGGTTTGTATACATAGGTTTATATAGACTTCATTACAGTCCTCCATTCCCTGGGTCATAAACGTCACCACCCAGGGAACTGCCTTATCTTTCTCAGTCTTCAAACCAGGGAGTCAGCACCAGCATCTCCTGTAAACCTGTAGAATGGGATTTGAAAGGGACACCGCTAGTTCAGCAGATTCTGTGACATGTCCAGACACTTCTGCTGCAAGGCCTGGTGTAAGCTTCCTGGACTCAGCCTTTCCCTCCAGCGACAAGTTCCCAGGCCTATCAGAGCAGCTGCTGCTGGCTTGTTCATCTGTCAGCAAAACCGAGCTAAGGCCACCAAGGGGGCAGACTGGGAACCACACACAGCCACTTTCTGCATGATACCCAGGGCAGTACCACCAGACCCACTGACACCTGCAGCAGGCACAGGGCACGCAGGAAGAGCTGGACAGACCCACATGTGAATCCCTGGGCCCATTCCTTATTGGCTGAGCAACCTTAGGTAGGTTACTTAACCTCTCTTGAGTCTCCACACCCTCCCCTGAAGCAGAGGACCAGAACCTCACAAGTCAGGATAGAAGTGCAGCTTCTTCTCTTTAGGTGCACTCTGCACAGTGGCTAGAACACTCAGAATGCTACGGGGGCCTCACACACCAACCTCATGCACATACCTCATGTACTGCGGACTTTTTGTAACGGTCTGGAAAACAAACCCTTCTCTAGTCCTCCTACCATTCACCTCCCTCACTTTCTCAGAGTGCTGATTCCAGAGGCCAAGATCCAAGACCCTCAGAACACCTCCTGTACCGCTCTCTCCATCCTTCCAGCAGACACAGACATAGGGAAATCACTCCAAGAGGGCACAGCTGGCCTGGTGAGAGCCTGTAACCCTTTAACGTGCGAGGCTGACACTGACAGCCTAAGGAAAAAGCTGGGAGGGGTGAAAAAAAGGAGAAAGGAAGGGTTGGGGGTGGCCAGAATGACAGTCAGGTGACAGCCAGAGCAGCAGGTAACGGACATGTGGGGTACAGAGGCAATGGAACATCACTCAAACGCCTCTGCCCGGCACACAGGGCTGCCAAGCCGGCCTCCACCGGCTGCTCCTGCTTCTCGCTCCTGCCACGAACCCAGTGTGAGCACACACTGCTGTTCCCAGCCCTCCAGTTCTGTCTGGAATGCCACCCTGAGAGTGTCCACACCCACCTTTCCAATCTGGCAAACTTCCTCTCATCTTTCCTACTCCAACTCAGTCATTGTCTCTGCCTTCCCCAACTCTCCACTGCTGCGATGACATCTCCCTCTGGGTGTTCCCACATCATGTCACTCACCCAGCTGCACCGCCATCGCTTGTATCAGTTATCCGTCTTCTCCTCTTGCCTTACTCATCTTTGTATGCCAGGTACTAGCGACTCAATAGGCACTCAGCTGGCTGAATGAATCGATGGCTCGGATGGTACTCGGTACCAGAGCTTGCCCCCTGCTCCGATGGAGTCTCATCGGCTTAGTGGAAACCAGGATTCAGCGTGACAAGGGTTCGAGTACCAGCTCTGCCATCTGCTATCTGTATGTGACCGGGGAAGACACTTGGGGAGACACTCATTTCTGAACCTCGGTTTTTCATGTTTTAAAAGGAGGGAAGAATAATACCACCCACCTTACATGACTGTGACTGACCTCAGGATCTTGAGAAAGCAGGTATAAGAGAACTCTGGGTACTGTTAGGACACTCCCAAGTCCAAATGCTTTCCCAAGCCCCTAAAAAACGGTTTCTCCACAAAGAATGAAGCCCCGGCACGTGTATGAGGCCTTCTCAGTCTCATCTCTGCAGACACGTTGCCAAATGTTAAAAAGGAAGCCCTGCAGCCCGTGAGGGTTTACCGCATATTCTTCACTCTCAGGCTTTAAATGCTGGTCCCAGTAACACCTGCCAAAGGAGTGACATTTGACTCTGGAAGTGTTTTCCAATTAATTTATCTATCAAAGCTTTTCAGCTCCCCCTAGGTGAGCCCAAAGCTGAAGAGTTAGGAAGGTTAACAGTTAAATCACCACCTGGCCAACCAAACAAGCAAAGCTGACACAATCACATGTCACAACTCCTAGTTCACTTACTGAAGTCATTTCAAGTCTCTTTTCCTAGGAGACACGCCTCTGGCTGGTTGCAGGATATACACACAGGAATGTCAACTAAGAAATTAAGACTAAGAACCAACAGCGAAGTGGTTAATAAGAGGGAGAAAAATTTCAGCCCAATGCTTTTAAAGATCATTACAAGTTACTTAGGGAAAAAAATTGAAAAGACAACAAACAAAACCCACCTAACACCTAAAATGCCAGGTATGAGGGATACAACAGGCACTTAACGTTTGCTGAGGAAATTAACCCATCAGATGGTACCTAGTACTGTAAGTTGCCTACTGCTTTAATGCACCCTGATTAGCTTAGTAAAAAAACCAGGTTTCAAAAAGAAGATTCAGGGACTTC
The DNA here is from genome assembly GCF_030028045.1 of Hippopotamus amphibius kiboko. Taxonomy (NCBI): domain Eukaryota; kingdom Metazoa; phylum Chordata; class Mammalia; order Artiodactyla; family Hippopotamidae; genus Hippopotamus; species Hippopotamus amphibius. The sequence goes on along the minus strand of NC_080188.1, from coordinate 137,256,589 downwards.
ACTGGTGGCTCAGTGGTTAAGAATCCACCTGCCAATGCAGGGGACATGGGTTTGATCCCTGGTCCGGGAAGATCACACATGCCGAGGAGCAACTAAGTTGCAGCTGCTGGGCCTACACTCTAGAGCCCTCTAGTCACAACTACTGAGCCCATGCACCACAACTACTGAAGCCCGCGCACCTAGAGACTGTGCTCCACAACAAGAGAAGCCACCGCAATAAGCCCACGCACCGCAACAAAAAGTAGCCCCTGCTCGCCGCAACCAGAGAAAGCCCACGCAGCAATGAAGACCCAATGCAGCCAATTAATTAATTAAAAAAAAAGACCTAAGTGCTGGCTGTGCCACTTAGTAGTCATATGAGTTTAGGGAAGACACTTACTTCTGAGCCTTAGTTTTATCATTTATTGTAGGTGGGATGGGGTATCTATTTTATATAAAATGTAACATATTGTTTAGAACACATGATACATAATATCTTCTACACTGAAAAACACGTATCACCTTATCATGGAGGGTTCTTTAAGGTTTAAAAACATTTTCGTACCTATTTTCACATTTTATTCTTATAACACCTGGGTGCCATTGACAGGGTAGATTCCTTTTTCACTTCATAGAGATGATCAAACATCTTGGACGTTAGTCAGCCTGCACCAGGGCACAGCCAGAGGCTGAGCAGAGTGCAGATTCAGAGTATTTTGACTTCTCTGCTATTCTTCCTAGGGTGCCATGTTGGCCAGGACAGGGAAACAGAGTTCCAAGTCTCTCAGGACCAGGCTGGCTCTAGGAGGCTGCACGAGCCCCCTGTCCTCAGCTTTGCTCCCACCCGCACTCCCAGAACCTCCACGTTCTCACAGGTAGCCCCTGCCCCCACATGCCACAGTCTCAGACGTGCGACTCCAGCGCATCACCCAAAGCAAGGTTCAAACAGCACATGCTCTACCACCCCACCTGTGTTCGGATATCTATGAAAACCCTGGGATGTGCAATCTGGCTGACAGAGGTCACGTGGGTCCCAGTTAGACAGGACAGAAGGAGCTTGTGACAGAAAATGCAAAAACTGGGAAGTGACTGAACCCATATGTGAAAACAGTTTTACTTCCTACCACGGTGGACTGGGTGCCGGTTGAAATGTGTTCAACTGTGAGCTGTTCTGAAACAAGACACAAGGAAATAGGATCTGCTGCTATATATAAATGCCTTATTGGGGGACATCTTTGCTGCAAAGTAAATGGAGATTCAGAGACTAGGAAGAAGCATTTATGGAATGAATTCAGAAAGCCTGACTCCTTGGAACTAACCTTCACATACTAAGGCCTACGACATGTGGAAAGAGGTCCTGAAGAGAGCTAGTTGCGCTCTGCCAATTACAATCTTAATCATTCCAGCAATCAAGAATGTCCTTCTCCTTTATTTTACAAGTGTCCAACTATCCAAGGTAAAGCAGTTCAGAACAGGCAGAAAAAAACACAGGCTGGCAAGCATTCTGCACAGGGTGAGAAAGCAGCAATCATCATCTTCTCCAGCAAGATACTTTATAGATTCTGTCCCTTCTCTTTTCAGTGTCCCTGTGTGCAAGGTACCGAGAAAACTATTAATTATACCTTCAGAAGGGACTTGCATAACTTTTCAAGCCCAGTTAAAATCTTTTCAACTATGCCCTTCTAAAGTAGGATCCAATAAGTGTTGGGGATCTATAGGAAAAACAAGTATAGAGTTTGAGGACTGGAATAAAGAAGTAAAGTATTATTTTACGGACTCGAAAAGATATGGTGCGGCCAGAAAGAAAGAAAGGGGAAAAAAAAAGAAAAGGTATGGTCGGGACTTCCCTGGTGGTTCAGTGGTTAAGACTCCAAGCTCCCAATGCAGCAGGCCCGGGTTCCATCTCTGGTCAGGGAACTAAGATCCCACATGCCGCAACTAAGCCCGTGAGCTGCACGCTCTAGAGCCCACGCACAGCAAGTGGAGGAGCCCGTGTGCTGCAACTAGAGAAGCCTGCACGTCACAACAAAGACGCAATGCAGCCAAAAATTAATGAATAAATAAATTTTTAAAAATTAAAGAAAAAAGAAAAGATATGGTGGGACTTCCCTGGTGGTGCAGTGGTTAAGAATCCGCCTGCCGATGCAAGGGACAAAGGTTCAATCCCTAGTCTGGGAAGATCCCACATGCTGCAGAGCAACTAAGTCCATGTGCCACAACTACAGAGCCTGCATGCTGCAACTACTGAAGCCTGCACACAGCAACAAAGACCCAATGTGGTCAAAAAAATTGAAAAATTTAAAAATTAAAAAAAAAAAAACGATATGGTGACGTAAGAGCTATTGGGAGAGGGGGAGCTGCTTCAGAGTGAAGAGATGGACAAAAATCAGCACATAAACAGAGGTAAATACGAGTTTCTTTTTTTAATCTATAAAGATTCAAAAGATACATTTTTAAGCTCTTTATTGGAATATAATTGTTTTACACTGTTGTGCCAATTTTTGCTGTACACCAAAGTGAATCAGCTGTATTTATACATATATCCCCATATCCCCTCCTCCCACCCTCCCTATCCCAGCCCTCCAAGTCATCACCCATCATCGAGTTGACCTCCCCGTGTTATGCAGCAGCTTCCCACTAGCTATTTTACATTTGGTAGTGTATATATATCAATGCTACTCTCTCACTTTGTCCCAGCTTCCCCTTAACCCCCACCCCGTGTCCTCAAGTCCGTTTTCTACATCTACATCTTTATTCTTGGCCTGTTGCTGGGTTCATCTGTACCATTTTTCTAGATTCCATATATATGAGTCAGCATATGGTATTTGTTTTTCTCTTTCTGGCTTACTTCACTCTGTATGACAGACTCTAGGTCCATCCACCTCACTACAAATAACTCAATTTCATTCCTTTTTATGGCTGAGTAATATTCCATTGTATATATGTGCCATATGAAGATACACTTTTTTTTTTAAAGGAGGCTGAGTTGGCAATGCACAGTCTTACTCTAAGAGGTGGGGTTGAGGCTGGGGGAGAGGACACAGGTGGCTGAAGAGGCCACTGGCCCGCAGCTACACAGCTACACTGGTCGGGCTGGTCAGGGGCCTTACACTACCTGTCACTTCTCTGCATGATTCGAGTGATCAAGTCCTAGAGGGAAACCAGAGAAACCAAAGTTTACTTTCCCATGAGAGGCGTGGGAATCACCGGAATGAAGTTATTAACGAATATCCTCAGCCCAGACCCCTTTGTTCCCCATCCTTCCCTGTAGCAGGAGTGGTTTCTGAAACTGAGCCCCATTTTTTGTGTGTGGGATGGTGTACACATTCTCTGGCCTGCCACCACGCTCCACGGTGCCTGGGGGAGAGCCATTCCAGAACCCACTGCTTCCTACCTCCCCCCACAGGAGCTCTCAACAGGCATTCTGCCTCACCGCTGGAACCCCCGAATGAAGGGAGATACGAATTGGAAACCCCCCCGCCCATCTTCAAACTTCCCTGTGAGCAGGGGATTCTGACAGCTCAGCTCTAGTCGAGAAGGCTGATGAAAGAGCAGTACTGAAGATTCTATCTAAAACCGCTAAGGAGGAGCTTCCCTCAAGGTGCAGTGCTTAAGAATCCACCTGACAATGCAAGGGACACAGGTCTGATCCCTGGTCCGGGAAGATCCTACATGCCTCGGAGCAACTAAGCCTGTGTGCCATAACTACTGAGCTCACGCACTGCAACTACTGAAGCCCACGTGCCTAAAGCCATGGTCCGCAACGAGAAGCCACTGCAATGAGAAGCCCACGCACCACAATGAAGAGTAGCCCCCACTCACCACAACTAGAGAAAGGCTGCGCACAACAACAAAGACCCAATGCAGCCAAAAATAAATAAGTAAAAAAATAAAAAACTGCTAAGGAAGAAACTTTGAAAGACAAGATCTTTACATTTGAGTAACTACATACAAGTTCTCCCATAAATGGACATTCCAAGAGCTCTGATTGCTTATCCAGAACCTTGTGCTTGTGCAAGTCAAGAACTGCCAAGAAGATAACTCACGTGTCCCCAGTTGTGAAATACTCAAGAAGGCACACAATTAGGGTGTGGAGATGGGAATGAGAGAGTTCCAGAATATCACTAGTGCCTTAATCTTGTATCACCAGGGGCCCAAAATAAATACTTCCCGTTATCTTCACAGTTTATAAGCACCAAACAGAGGAGGGAGTGGAGAAGAAAAGCTCTCTGTGAAATGCATTCGGACGAAGGATGACATTCAGGGAAGGAGGTGATTCCTTTTTGGATAAAGCCCCTTGCTGCAAATGCCCGGCTGGAGAGGGGAGAGACGGAAAGAGAACCCACTGGATTTAGCAGGCAAACATAATACTTGGCCTGCTTTGTTTATTTTTCATGAATACCAAAAAAAAAAAAAGAACTCATAAATATGCCTGACAAGTTCAGGGCTGGAGATGCAACAGGGGAATATCTTTCTTCTTCAACTTTGCAAAAATCAGGTGGGCATTAAAATCACTGAGATGGTCTGCTCTGCACTGAGTTGCTCGCCAGCACCCAAATTTTCCCATTCCACCCCTCACCCCCCACCTCTGACCAGATCCAGGAGAGAAAAAATGTCAGTAGGGTCGACGCTTCCTGGTGCCTCCAGGTGCTAGTCCGAAAGCCTGATGGCAAGCCATAGCTTTAAATTGTTCTCTTTGATTCACGCTGTTCTGCAAAACTCTGCAGGAAGGTGACCCCTCGGCGCTCACAGATGCCGTGCTGGGACCCTGATATTCACAGGACACGTAACTCACAAGGAAAGGGACAACTTGGAAGAAAAGATACCAAGGCCAGGCCCCTGGGAGGGACACAGCCTGGGGAACAAGAGCCTTCAAGAGGGATACCTCGCTTTGATATCTGAGAGATGTTTGACTCAAAGCCACAGCAAAAGCTGTAGCAGCTTGAGTTTGATTCTCATCACTCTAAGTGGACTTTTCAGAATATCTCAGTTAAGCCACACTGTACCAGGTATCCAGGCTGGACACTGAGGTCGCCCCTAAGAACCGCACCCAGATCTAGTGGGAAAAAAAAAAAAAAAAACAGGGGCCCAAAACGAAAGCTTCCTTCAAAGAAACTAAGACAAAGGAAAGCCTGATAATCTGTGTGCTCACAGATGAAGCCAGGAGACAACAGAATAAACCAGAGAGAAGAACCATCATCACAATGCACCTTTCACAATGCTTCCCCCAGGGGTTGACAGGGAAGACCGGATCTCAGAGATACCCAGGTGTGCTGGGCCAGCTCCAAACATGAGACACAGATCACAGAGCGAACAGAACCTTGTGTTTACCTTCCCAAAGATCCAGACTATGTGACTTAGAAGGGACTTTCAGGGCTGTGTAACCCAGTTCCCCTCAAGGTGGACCTAAGGAAGATGTCTGTTCTGGGACATGGAGCGATCTTGGGTTCTTTTTCTGGCTATTCCACACCATTTCTGGGCTACCCCAGTCAAACCTCTTACTTGTTAATCCAGTCCGTCTCTCTGAGTAACGGGTGTTAGGAATTATAACTACTTCATATAGAAGACACCCAAGTTACAGAGGCTTACAATTTACTAGTAACTATTCAGAAAACCTGATAAAGGCTGGATGAAGAATGTGGAGGAAGGCGCCACACCAAGAACAGAAAAGGAAGAAGAATTACTTGAACAAGAAAACCCTCTGCTATTCACAACCAAGAGACATCCTTTCCCAGCTAAAACCAGCTTTTCCACTGTTTACAAACCCTCACTACAATCAACCTATAAAACTAGTCACTAACCCCCAAAACAAAAAGGTTAGAGCCAAGAGGGAGGGGATATATGTATATATACAGCTGATTCACTTTGTTATACAGCAGAAACTAACACAACATTGTAAAGCAATTATACTCCAATAAAAAAAAAAGTTAGAGGCAAAGATGAGAAAAGGAACTGTCTTAAGCAGGAATTAATCTCGTGTTTCTCTCTCAATTCAATGCTGCATCTGATCATTCTGTATGAAACAATCAGTAGTACCCAAGCACTGGCTTCCTCCTCTCTCCACCTTCCCTCCCCCATGCCCCTTCCCTGCCGCTTTCCCTTTAATACCAGAGGCCAGGAAATCCCAGACCAGGATCCCTTCAGGACTACTTCATCACCTGCAGCTCCAGAGAGAATTTCTGCTTTGGTTCTGGTTCCCGGTGCTCCCCCAACTCCCCCCCACCCCAGAATCCACAATTTCACCGTGTGCTATACAAAGACAATGTTTTGTCTCCAGTTCAGATTCGCAGAGCAGAAGCATCACACCACCTGACCTCCTCTGTCTGGTTCCTTGGTAAACACTTGAGACCCACAAAACCACAACTCCCGCCTTGTCCTTACCCTCCGCCCCTCCCCCCACACTGGATAAACTGTACCAAGTAAAAGTAAATCAACGTTACCATTCCATCTATGAGAATCTGCCTAGCCCTGTAGAGTGCACTTGGAAGACTCTGCTTTTTCCTACTAGCATTCATGTTTCCTTTTCATAACCATATTAGAAGCTTGCCTTTCCCCACACTGGGCTCATTTCGTTCCACATTCACCTAGGCAGTCCCACCGGGTGCTTCCCTGAGACCCACCATACTTTCCGAAGCCTAAGGATAAGGACCTGAAGGGCAGCTAGTACCAAAAGCTGACAGACCCACAGACGTCCATGTCTGCTACAAACTCCCAGTCTATCTGAAGCCCAACATTTCTTCTTTCTAGAAGAAACCTCTAGAAAGAAGTTCAACCTCTTTCCAATTCTAAGATTCCTGTATGGTTATACAAACAAATGAGGTACAACTGAATAGCTGAAGAGAAAAATAAGCGAGTCACAAAATATTTCTAAACAGTCAGCAACCGCATGGCAACCTTTAACTTCATAATTAAGAGCAAATCAACAATGCCCCCTTCATTTTTTTTCAATTCAAAACAGCAGTTGAAATATTCAGTAACACCCACACTCTCACACACTATCCCACAACTCAGCTATGAACAAAGTTTATATGATCATAGTAATGTAAAACTCTAAATGCCGCTCTAACTGAAACGATGTAATTAATTATATTAGGAGGGACGTAGGGAAGGTTTTAACGTATTAGTTAAAACCTCATCATCTACAACAGGAAGGCAATAAAGACTGTTTAATAGTAGGAGAGGAAAAATCAGAAAACAGCAGTGAATGTGATTTTTTGAAATTCAGAGATAGTGAAATAAAAGAATTGAAAGTGTTTGTGTCTGGGAAATGGGATAGAGTGAAGGAGGAAGGACTCCTCACATGGGGTTATAAGCCTTGCCGCACAGGTAGTCATCCTATTGTCATCATCGTCTTCCTAAGAGTTAGCGTGTATTGGCTGTTTCCTATATACCAGGAAACACGTCAGCTGCCTTCTCTGTATTATTTCATCTCTTTTGAGAGGTACCATTTTGGTACCCATTTTACAGATGAGGAAAATGAGGCACAGCAAGCAACTTTGCCCAAGACCACTGCACTAGACAATAGCAGAGCTAAGGCAGGTCTGTTTTTGTTTTTATACCAAATACATTTTTTTTAACTTTTACCAAAGTAATAATAATATACAGCTTAAAATTTTAATCAGGTACCTGCACACAAGCAGCAGCATTTGGAAATAAAAATAGTCAGTTAAATATGAGGGTGGGAACTGTTTCCAATCTACATGATAGAAGGCTCAGATAGGGACAAAAGCGGCACGACACTGCTGTGACATCAAAATGTTTAACCTTAACAGGTGCCCCTTGTAAACAGGCTGAGCCCACACGCTCCCTCAATTGTGAGAACCTCTGTGCCCTAATGAGGAAAAGTCCAAATTGCCCTCTGGAGTTTTACTCACACCCACCTCATTTTCTCAGACTAGAAAAAAGTATTTCTAATCTCTAAATCAAGTCAGCCTTCAGGATCCCTGCAGCCAGAGAATGAGAGTGTGTTCCTACCTGTATCAAAATGGGCTTTTTGTGTCCTCATGGCTCGATTCTGAGATGGAAAGCTCCTCCAGCACAACACGCACACTTACAAGATTCTACATAGTTTAAGAAATTGATGGCCCTCCTGGAACCCCACTTTAGGGCCCCAGGCTAACGTAAGAGTTCCTGCCCTTCAGGGAAACCCTTTGCTCCCGCTGGAGGGGAAGAGAAGGAAAGACAAGAAGACTTAACCACTTCCCAAACATTCTTATAAAACGTTGTTATTACACAAAGAAAATTTTAAGCAGTCTTTTTTTGTTCTCACCAGCACAATTATAGGAACTAGCAAAAGACCACAGTCAGTAACCAGGATGCTCGAACCTCCAAATAAGGTCTACCCTTAGAATTTAGCAACATTAATTTTCTCTACAGGGATGACATCTTCTAGTAAGAATCGACAGAAACTGGACCACAGCGGCCATCTGGAGGGGCACCCGTCTTCCCAGGATTTGCTGATGAGGCTAAAACGTTTCCCAGACCTCAAGGAGACTGACATTTAGGTGACGTAAAACAATCTCAGTCCTGTTCATTGTTGCACCGCGAAGATAATGTCACATCTCAAGGGACACGATCCCCAAGGAGTCGTGGAGGAAAAGAAATGTTTCCCAAGAGGGGTAACATTTATGTTAAAGGACTCTGTGAATAAGTGTATGCTTGTAATTGAAAAGAAAAGGCTTTATGAGGAAAACAACCAAACTGTACTGCAGAAGGGTGCTGAAGAAGGACTTCATTTTCACTTTTTGCTTGGTATATTTCATGCTCATTCCAGGCACCCAGTGCAGAGCGCCACGCTGGGAGCTGCGGGAAGCAAGCCACCTGCCCTGTCCCGGCTTAACACTGAGACTCAGCAGAGCAGAGTGGGGTTTTGGACTCTGCAGCCAGGCTGCTTGGATTTAAATTCCATTCCCACCACACAGTGCTTACGGACTTGAGACAGTTACTGCTCTGTACTAGGATCTCCTCATCTGGAAACTGGGGATAATGACAGTAACTTACCTCTTGGCTTTTAGAAGGATTTAAGGAGTTAATACATACATGACACTTGGAACAGTACATGGTCAGTGCTCAGAAAAATATTAGGTATTATCTATACAAGTATTTTGGAAAGAAATAGATCATAAACACATACACACATAATTCCAGATAGTGCTAAGTGATGTAAGGAAAATAAAATAAAGCAGTGCACTAGAGTGACTGCAGGTATGCAAACGTGTCACGTTGATGTTTTACAAGAGCATGTGTTACTTTTGATTAAGAGAAAGAAAAGTGGCAAAAGATGATAGAAGTTGTTCTTTCTAATAAATTAAAAGACTGTGGGGAAAGAGAAAAACAAATATCGTATATTAACACATATATGCGGAATATAGAAAAATGGTATAAATCAACTGGTTTGCAAGGCAGAAACAGAGACGCAGATGTAGCGAACAAACATATGGACACCAAGTGGGGAAAGTGGAGGGCAGGGCCGGGGGGGAATGAATTGGAAGACTGAGATTCCCATGTATACATTACGAATAATAAAAAAATATCAAATTGTACACTTTAAATATATGCAGTTTATTGTATGTCAATTGTATCTCAATAAAAGATCATAAAGGAAAAAAAAAAAAAAAAGACTGTGGGGACTTCCTTGGTGGCACAGTGGTTAAGACAGCTCTCCCAATGCAGGGGGCCCAGGTTCAATCTCTGGTCAGGGAATTAGATCCCACATGCATGTCACAATGAAGGAGCCTACCTCCTGCAACTAAGACCTGGCGCAACCAAAATAAATAAATATTAAAAACAAACAAACAAACAAACACTGTGCCGGGAATTCGCTGGCAGTCCAACAATTAAGACTCTGAGCTTCCACTGCAGGGGCCATGGGTTTGATGCCTGGTTGGGTAACTAAGATCCTGTAAACCAAGGTTCTTAAATAAGTAAATAAACTTAAGTAAGTAAATAAAATAATAAAATTTAAAAAAAAAGACTGTGCCACCCCTCAAAATACAGGTGACCCAACAATTTCATCTTCTTTTTAATTAATTAATTTATTTATTTGTTTATGTATTTTATTGGTTGCATTGGGTCTTCGCTGCTGCACTCGGGCTTTTCTCTAGTTGTGGTGAGTAGGGGCTACTCTTCGTTGAGGTGTGTGGGCTTCTCATTGCAGTGGTTTCTCTTGTTGCAGAGCATGGGCTCTAGGCAAGCAGGCTTCAGTAGTTAGTTGTGGCACTCAGGATCAACAGTGGAGGCTCTCAGGCTCTAGAGCACAGGCTCAGTAGCTGTTGCGCAAGGGCTTAATATCTCTGCGGCATATGGGATCTTCCCGACCCAGGGATTGAACCTGTGTCCCTTGCACTGGCAGGCGGATTCTTAACCACAGTGCCACCAGGGAAGTCCCCCCTCCCCCCCAACAACTTCTTGAAATTGAAATATATACCTAGGAGCTCAATAGAAAAGCAATGATTTTTCCTATAAATACAGGGTTCAATTAAAACTGACTTTTTTTTCACGCTCATGTATAACTTTTGACATGAACGAGTAGTTTTTTTTAAATTCATGAGATCAAAGTTTTCTACACTAGTCCCATGTTCCAAAACATCAGTGCACAGTCCATCTGCCATCCCCATGCCTGCTCCTCTCCCTTCACACACCTACACACTCACATGGCAGGCAGGGCAGAGGGTAAACCAGATGCAACGTCAACAAGTGTGCCTCCTGCTAGTATACTTCCTACCAACATTAGTTTAACGTTCAGCTCTGCAGAGAGCAACTACCATGAAGATCTGTGCCATATCAACCAATAACTATATATGTATTTATGCGATTCACTTTTCAGATCTCTTTTTTTGTTTGTTTGTTTTTGGCACACGGGCTTAGTTGCTCCGCAGCATGTGGGATCTTCCTGGCGCTGGGACTGAACCCGTGACCTCTGCATTGGCAGGCAGATTCTTAACCACTGCGCCACCTAGGGAGCCCAACTTTTCAGATCTCAAATGCTGATGTTAGAATGAAAAAGAAATTTTATCCAGGAGAACCCATACATAACTCAATCCTACACCTGTTGCAAAAAACAAACAAAAAAACCTCCTACCTATGATATTCTAGGCACAGTAGAGATGAAAGACATTGCTCTTAAAACCCAGCCTGCTAGGAAGACAAACAAGTAAACAGTGAGCAGCGTGCTAGAGGGAGGAGAACACAGGATGGGAACCTCAATTCAGAGCACAATGGATGGACAGAGAACATCTCCCACAGCTTTGAAGGGACTGGACAAAAGGGGAGGGGAGAACACATGAAGCAGAAGCAGCAACATGTCCAGAGGCGTGGAGCTGAGCTCTCTGAGATCTGGGAACTGGAAGCTGATGACTGGGTTGGAAAGGACAGGTGTGGTGTGTGGGGAGAGACAGGGAGTAAGCCTGGAGAGACTAAGCCACTGCTTAGGCGGGAAGCAATGCTGACAGCAAGACTGAAGGCAAAGAAGAGCCACTAAAGCATTTTTGGGGAGTGACAGGCATGATCACTCCAGGAACAATGTGGAGAATGTTTTGAGAGAGGTCCAGACTGGCGGCTGGGAAATCAGCCACTGGAGAGTTACCCAGGCAAGAAATGATGGATGTAGGGGAGGGAGGAAGGGCGGGGGTAATTCCAGGGGAAATCCAGAAAATAGAACTGGCGGGACCCCAGGAGCCAGGATGGATGTGGGAGAATGGAGGAGCGCTGGAGAGTGAGAGAGATGACTCAAGGCTGCTTCTGTCCTGTGCATTTGTATGGAGAGAAAATATGGTAGTACAGCCCCTGTGGCTGGGAGCAGGTGAGGTTAGGTACTAGGGGTCTAGTCCTGAATATACTTAGTTCATGAACATCAAAGGGCAGTGCCCAGGAGACACCTGCATGAATAGGAAAGGAACCCAGGAACAGGCTCAGGGCAAGAAATCACCTGGGAGTCACCCAAAAATGGAGGATACAGAGTATGCAGAGGGTGAAAACCAGTGAGCCAAGGAGGGGCTTCTGAGACATGACACATTCACAGGCAGAAAAAACCCCCAGAAGAGACTGAGGAAGAATCATGAGACAGGAAGAAAGTCAGCCTAGAGCGGGGAAATCAAAAAACTTTCCCCAGAGGAATTGGTCATTGTCAATTGTTACAGAAAAGTAAACTAAGGAATCAGTAGTTTTAACGGGCCTTAGGGACTAAGTGATTATTGGTGACTTTAGCAAGAAAAGCTTTACCATAGCCATTAACATTCGCCAACTCCTCTTAACTTTTGACAGCACTTACTGACTGTACCACATCTTCAATAATCAGACTTTTAAAGTCCTTTCTATCCAAGAGGCTAGGAATACAAAGATGGATAACCTGCATTCTAGGATCCTGGAATCTAGAAGTCAGAGGTCTTGGGTGGACCTGGAGGGTATCACGCTTAGCGAAATAAGTCAGAAAGAGAAAGAAATACCATGTTATCACTTATACATCAAATCTAAAAAATAAAACAAACTAATGAATATAATAACAACCGCCACCACAAAAAACCAAACTCACAGACATAGAGAACAAACTAGTGGTTACCAGTGAGGCGAGGGATGGGGGAGGGGTAAAATAGAGGTAGAGGATTAAGAGGCACCAACTACTATGTATAAAATAAATAAGCTACAAGGATATATTGTACAGCACAGGGATTACAGCCAATATTTTACAGTAACTATAAACGGAATATAATCCACAAAAATTTTGAATTGCTATGTTGTACACCTGAAACTAATATAATATTGTAAATCAACTATATCTTAAAAGTAAATACAAATTTTTTTTCAATATGTGGGGAAAAAGTCAGATGTCTAACAGCTGACCACAATACTACAAGGGCGTAAATGCCACAGGAGTAGAGTAAAGGGAGTATATTTAGTCGGGTTTGGAAGACATTTATTAAACACCTGGCTGGGTACTAGGTTAGCACCAGTGAGTCACATCTAGACATGTGAGCCCCATAGGGTCAAGGGCTTTATCTAATCACTGCTGTATTCCCAGTACTTAACAGCATGCCTGGCACTTTGTCAGGAATCAATAAATATTTACAGAATGAATCAATGAATGGAAGACATGACCTTTTCTCTCAGGGGCAGACAAGGGTGAAAATTTCAGTGGCTTTATTTTCGTATGTACGTATCTCCTCTACAAGACCAAGTTCCTAGACTCCCAGAAGTCGTGCATGGTAACCCTACTATGAAACACTGCCTCACCTTTAATAGGCAATCAAGAGACAGTTGAGAGGAGGGGTGGTGATGGAGAGGGGCTTTCAGTGATGCTGGTCACGATCTATGTCTTAACTCGGGCAGGTACCTACGCAGGTGCAGTCACTTCATGGTAATTCACTGAACGGCACATTGTAATTTACACACATTCCTACGTGTTCTTTTCTTTTTTAATAAATTTGTTTATTTATTTATGTATGTATGTGTGTATGTATGTATTTACTGGCTGCATTGGGTCTTCATTGCTGCTCACGGGCTTTCTCTAGTTGTGGTGAGCAGGGACTACTGTTCATTGCCATGCACGGGCTTCTCATTGAGGTGGCTTCTCTTATTGTGAAGCACGGGCTCTAGGTGCATGGGCTTCAGTAGTTGTGGCATGTGGGCTCAGCAGTTGTGGCTCGTGGGCTCTAGAGCACAGGGTCAGTATTTGTGGCACACGGACTTAGTTGCTCCCCGGCATGTGGGATCTTCCCAGACCAGGGATCGAACTCGTGTTCCCTGCATTGGCAGGTGGATTCTTAAACACTGCACCACCCAGGAAGTCCCCTATTTTTAACTAAAAGGATTTTTTAAAGAAAGTAATGTTAGGGAATTCCCTGGCGGTCCAGCAGTTAGGACTCCATGCTTCCACTGCAGTGGGGACACATTTGATCCCCAGTCGAGGAACCAGGATCCCATAAGCTGCACAGCGCAGCCAGAAGGGGGGGGGGGGGGGGGGGAAGGAGAGGAATGTTAATAAATTGCTTTCCCTCCTAACTACCCTTTATAAAACAATTCCACATAACTCTTTTAAAGAAAAGCTCCATCTTAACAACTACAGAACAGGATCGCTAAGGCCTCCAGCAAGCTGGTGATGAGAAAAAGAGCCCTGAAAGCGCTGCAACATCTGACTAGTCACGGCCTTATCTGCAAAGAGGACAGGCCATGGCCTCAAGGAGACAGCATCACGGTTAGTAAGTGGGAATCACACTGCCTTATCAGGGCCCGATCACTATCAGCATTGCCATGCCTGGACAGCACCAGGCTCACGTGCCTGGGGAACCATGTTGGTCAGAAGTGGCAGCAAGACGGCCAAAGAGCCTGTAGTGACAGCACGGCTGCCACAGAGCAGGAACCATGGTGCAGGAGGGCAAGCCCCCTGCAGACTCCCTGCGATGTATGTGCTTCTGCTCCTTCTCATGGAATCTTAGCAATTCTCCAGTCGAGATGTGATCCCCTTTTCACAGATGGACAAAGGGGTTCAAAAGAAACAGATGAAGAGTGGTGGAGCTGGGGTGTTAAAACAAGTATGCTGACTCTGAAGCCCATCGAGCTGTCTGGACCTACTGGAGTTCTACTTCAATCCTTGCTGGAAGGAGAGACATCATAAAGCTTCGATTCTATCACACCACGATGACCTTGAACCCCACCAAGACCTGCAAAAGGAGCCTTGAGGCAGGCTGGGGATTAGCTCTTCTCAGATGTACAATACACAAGCTTTTCCACTTCGAGCCTGATGTCCCATGATCATGTCCCTGCAGAACCCAAAGGTCAATCCAGCACAGTCTCTGGCTTCTGTCCTCCAGCGTCAGACAAGGAGGGCTCTGCTTGCATCGCCTTCAGAAGAGTACTCACTGCCCCTTCTTCAATTACTAGGTGTCAGTCAGTCATCTGTTCCTTCTGCTTTCAAAGGCTTACTTTCTCTACAAAGGGGGTGGAGGAAAATGAAGCCACTGACTAATCAAAATAGCATGTTTCTATGACCCAGCAATCCCACTCCTGGGCATATACCCTGAGAAAACCATAATTCAGAAAGACACATGCACCCCAATGTTGATTGCAGCACTATTTACAATAGCCAGGACATGGAAGCAACCTAAATGCCCATCAACAGATGAATGGATAAAGAAGATGTGGCACAAATACATAATGGAATATTACTCTGCCATAGAAAGGGATGAAATTGAGTTATTTGTAGTGAGGTGGATGTACTTAGAGTCTGTCATACATAGTGAAGTAAGTCAGAAAGAGAAAAACAAATACCATATGCTAACTCATATATATGGAATCTAGAAAAATAGCACTGATGGCAGGGCAAGAATAAAGACACAGACGTAGAGAACAGACTTGAGGACACAGCGGGGAAGGGGAGGCTGGGACATGGTGAGAGAGTAGCACTGACATATATACACTACCAACTGTAAAATAGATGGCCAGTGAGAAGCTGCCGCATAACACAGGGAGATCAGCTTGGTGCTTTGTGATGACCTAGAGGGGTGGGATGGGGAGGGTGGGAGGGAGGCTCAAGAGGGAGGATATATGGGGATATACATATACATATAGCTGATTCACTTTGTTGTACTGCAGAAATTAACACAACATTGTAAAGCAATTATACTCCAATAAAGATCTATAAAAAATAGCATGTTTTACAATCTAAAAGTCCATCAACAGATGAATGGATAAAGATGCGGCATAAATAAACAGTAGAATACCACTCAGCCATAAAAAAGAATGAAATAATGCCATTTGCAGTAACATGGATGGACCTAGAGATTATCATGCTAAGTGAAATAAGTCAGATAAAGATAAACACTATAGATCACTTATATGTGGAATCTAAAATATGACACAAATGAACTTATCTATGAAACAGAAACACTCACAGACATAGAGAACAGACTTGTGGTTGCCAAGGGGGTGGGGGAGGGATGGATTGGGAGTTGAGATTAGCAGATGCAAACTGTTACATACAGAATGAATAAACCAGGTCTGACTGCATAGCACAGGGAACTATATTTAATATCCTGAGGTAAACCATAATGGCAAACAATATGAAAAAGAATGTACATATATGTATAACTGAATCACTTTGCTGTAGAGCAAAAATTAACACATTGAAATCAACCATACTTCAATAAAATTTAAACAAATTTTTTTCTTAAATGCATGTTTTACCTCAATAGAAAAATCAGCAGGTCCCCAGGAGATGAGGCCCACCTCAAACAGCAGGGCTCTTAACCAGCTTCCTCCCCAAACTCAACTTCTGGAGAAAGTTCCCGCAGACAACCAATACACCATACAACAGAAGTGGGCCCTCAGAAACCCTGCACTGAGATAAAGGGCAGTCACGCCATAGCTGCTTCCATAAATGCCAGGCAGATTCCAATGCACTTGTTAGCAGAGGTGCCCACCCGTGAGCTGCACAGATGGGGCACGCTACCCATGGCCCATGGGTATTTGCCCTGGGTTCCAAGTTCTATTCCTGCTCAGAACTACTTCTTATTATTCTTTTTAAATTTATTTTAATTTATTTATTTATTGGCCGTGTTGGGTCTTCACTGCTGCACATGGGCTTTCTCTATTTGCAGTAAGTGGGGGCTACTCTGCATTGCGGTGCGCAGGCTCCTCATTGTGGTGGCTTCTCTTGTGGTGGAGCACAGGCTCTAGGCACATGGGCTTCAGTAGCTGTGGCACATGGGCTCAGCTGATGTGGCTCACGGGCTCTAGAGTATAGGCTCAGCAGTTGTGGCGCACGGGCTTAGTTGCTCTGTGGCACGTGGGATCTTCCTGGGGCAGGTATCGAACTCGTGTCCCCTGCATTGGCAGGTGGATTCTTAACCACTGTGCCACCTAGGAAGTCCCAGAACTACTCCTTATTATCAGTCCTATCATAAATTTACTAGAACGGTAAAGACCATAAGTGCTTCGGTTTACAAAGTATCTGCATTTCTTTTGTCAAAAAAAGAAAACAAATAGCAGCATCTCAGATTTTAACACTGCTGTTTTACAGCAGAAACTAAAGTCTGTAATACATATAATTATGTATCATCTGTGTTGATGAAGAATGCTAATAACCCCAATGGGACAACACAAAATTACACATACAGCTTTGGACAGTATCTGTCATGTCAGATCTCTCTAATTCAGTAAGGACATACACTGTTGCCTACAAGCCACACTAAACTCAGAAGAACCTAAAGAGCTACCACGTTTGCCCACCCTATGGTTCTGCTCAGCATTTCATTCCCGTCCATGCTACAAAAGGCCTATATTCAGGCGAATGCAAGCTGCGCAAAGCGGAGATAGTTTTTCCCAAACGATGAATCTACCTTTCTCTGAGATAGAGAAGATAATCCTTTTGGTTTAAAGGATCTACTCTTCTAGCCTTTCTTGAGTTAAAGTAAAGATCTATTTCATATCAACAAGCATTTCATTAAACAAAATTAGGTAGCATCCCTAGTAAGAACTTGACAGCAAGATATTAAGGTTTATATATACATATATTTATCTTAAATGCACCATTACACAGGCACCTAAGTCATCAGACATGTACACCAACACCAAGCTCTGTGGTTGGCAATGTGCCCACAATCTCATCCTGGTGCAGGGATGCCCAAGAGGAAGTACAAATGTGACCAGCAAAGGGACAATGATTTCCCAGCAACAGCCAAAGCAACTGGGTTTAAGTGCTGAAAACTAGTATTAGAAGGGATAACTGAGCAAGGAATAATGCATTCTTCATCCAGTTATTCAATATTTGAGTGCCTGCTGTGTGCAATTTTAAATAAGGTGACCAAGGAGGTGAGACAGTTAACTACTCAGATGTCTGAAGGAAGTGCTGTCCTCGTAGAATGAACGGCCAATGCAAAGGCCCATTTGTAGGACCTGGAGGTCTTTGTAAGGGTTTTGGCTTTTATTGGGAGTAAAATGGGAAACTACTGCAAGATTTTGAGCAGAAGCAGGGAAATTACTTTCCAACCTTCATTTTAATATAATCACTCTGGCTGCTACAATGACAAAGGAGTACATAAGGAGGACAAGTGTAGGTCAGGGAGATGAGTTAGGAGTCTATAGCAATGACCCAACTGAGAGATGTTGGTGGCTTGGATGAGAGCGGAAGCAGTGGAGAAGAAAAGTGGTCAGATTGTGGACATGTAGGTAAGGAGGTAGGGCAAACAGGATTTCTTAATGGATTGGATATAAGTGAATACAAAAGTAGTCAAGAATGGCTCCAAGGTCTTAGGCCTGAGCAACCAGAAGGATAAAGATGTCATCAATTGATATGGGGAAGCCTGCAGGTTGACCACGTTTGAGGGAAGAGCAGGTGTTAAATACTGGACATATTGAGATTCCTACTATACATCTAAGTGAAGATGTCACGGGAGTTAGAGAGAAAGGTCCTTAATATTTAGTTACTTAACAAACATTTACTGAGAACTCACATAGACTGTTTCTAGCCCATGTGTGAGCCTCACTCAGGCAACAGTGAGGAAACACAGTCCCTGATCTTGAGAGCCCAGTGTAGACAAGAACACAGCCTAAAAAAGCAAGGACCACCCCGTGTGGGGGAGAATTCCAGATGCAGGTCTGGTAGGCTGCTTTAGCAGCACAGCAGAGGGGAAACTCAATCAGGTCAGCGAGGACTGCCTAGGAGAGAGAGAAAGCAAATGGAAAGATGAGCAGGGGCTACCCGGGTAAGGAAAAGGAAGGAGGGTGGAAGGAGGGAAGGACTCCTGGGACAAGGAGCAACATTTGTGAGAGAAATCTGGTTCAGATGGATGTCAGCAAATGGCGAGAGATGACCGTCTTCCAGAACCCCACTAGAAGATTACAAATGCCAACTGCATCATGCAGGTTCGGAGTCAAGGATTTGAGAAGTACTTGATCTGTGTGACCAGTGGTGAGAAAACAATTATAGGATACTCAAGGCAAGCTGTAGAATTGTGAAATGTTAAGGGCTGAAAGGACCTTCCTCTATTTATTATACCTAATAAGTAACTGGCAAAGTTGGACCAGAACCCAGGTTTCCTAAATCAGTGACCATATACTGATTTGAAATACTGGTGCTGACACTAAAAAGTGAATGACCTAATGAGTGGGTAACAAATGCTTTTACAGTTCTGGAGGTTTCCAGTTTTCTGCTTTCAACAAAATTAAATGGGGGTGAGTGGCAAGCTGGTTGATTCATAAAAACACATCAGGTTCTGACAAGTAATTTAAAAGATAAAAACTAAGTGACCTTGATATAATAAAAGTTCTTCCGTCCCCATCTACTCATGTCAACAAGGTTTCTCAAAGTTTACATCTAAACAAGTGAAAAATCTTATTCTAGCAGTAAGTAGTCATCATCCCCCGATACATGAAATAACTGGGAGGAGGAGCTCCATCTGTCTCATCAAGTTGCTTTCTGACATAATTCTATCTTTTGTGTTTAATTACTTATCAAAACGTATATCTACTTGTTCTGATTAATTTATGCTAATAACTGTACTGATGCAATCCAAAAGAAACAAATGTTGAAGAGACTTATGAGAACAGGAAACAAAAATCATTCCAATGTACATACATACTTTTGTTGCAGAAGGATGACAGAATGATCAACAAAAGATTTTCAAGTACAAAAATAAATTAACATTTTGTGGAGGAAATAGAATTGAAATATGATTTCAAGGACAAAAAAAGGAAAAATTAACGTTTTTGATGAAGAGCTTATTCACGTATTTTTTAAATGGGTGATAATAGGTCAAATTATTACAGTGTTTAGAGCCCACCAGATACACTGAAAAGAATGAAACTATTATTATTTTAAAACATCAATATTTACAATATATCAGAAATTACATACTTTGCTACTCTTTACTCATACGATAAAAAAAAACTGATGTCAAAACCATGTGACGGAAAAAAAAAAAAAAACCATGTGACGGGAAAAAGAATTCTCCAAAATTCTCTTAGCAGACATGGATGCAAACGTTTCTTTAAGACCATAGTCCAAAATCACAGGTCAGCACTCTTAGCATCCCATTCTACTACAAGCTCTCTGTATAGCCTGAGCGAGACTACCGACTTGCACAAGGCAGAGACAGAACTCACCCTCCACGATCCAACAGGAGGCGATCCTAGAGACAACTGCAAACTTTGGACTTCCTACAGGACAGGCAAACAAACAGAGGATGTTTGCCCAGATCTGACAAAACAGCTCTTCATCTGAGGGAAGGGGCGGGGGACACGAGGGGAGAGGGAAAGAGGAGGGGAAGTAGGGATATCTGACCAGACAGCATACTTACAGACTGATTAAAGCAATAAAGACGCACAACTCAACTTCAATGACACACGCAACATTCTTACCTTACCAAAGCTCTAAATAACACTCCACAAGTCATACAAAAGGCAAGTAGTAGAATCTTCTGTCACTATTACTGTGAAAATGAATTCTCCACCAAAATGAAGTGTGAGACCCCACAGGATGGGAAGAAAAGGCACTGCTGGACACCATAGGGTACTCAAGGTTACTAGAGAAAGCGTGAGAGGTTCAGAGATACTCTTGACACTTCCTGAAGTTTCATAGGGAGTAACCATGTGAAAATAGCTGCCTTTTAAAAGAACCCTAGGCTGTGAAAAGATCATTTTTAATACCCAGATGACAATGCAAATTGATCTTTTTTAGAATTATCAGCTTCTTCCATTATCATTCAAAACTCTCAAAGCATACATGATTCATTTCAAAACCAATGCCCCCCAGAATTCCCTGGCAGTCCAGTGGTTAGGACTCTGGGCTTCCACTGCTGGGGGCCTGGAGGCCTGGTTTGATCCCTGGTGGGGAAGCTAAGATCCTGCAGGCCAAAAAAACAAACAAACAAAAAGAACCAGCACCCCCATATCTAATCAAATTACTGCTTATAAGAAGCCTGAAAGTCCAAAGTTTTATAAGATTCTTTATAGTTCTCAGGTTAAAGAGTCTACTGATGGTACCGATACTTCCATGATTGTAAATATGTTGCTTTCTGAGTCAACACTCCTGTTACACTTAAACTCTTCTGTGCCTGTGAATTGAATGCTGATGAGTATGTTTTGTCAACATGACAATTTTTACATCTTTTATTTTATCTTTTAGAAAAGCCTGTCTTTTCCCTTTTATCTTTATGTAAATCTTGCAGTTACTTGTTCATTTGGAAATATTTCACTTTCAAAAGTAAAGTTTTTGACTTGCTGTCTTACGTAGGGTTGAAAGGCAATGAATACATGTATCAGAATCAAATTATCAAATTAAATGTTAAAAATATTTTGAAATGTTTCCATTGTTAGGCAACTTAGTTGACAAAAACTACCTGCGCACCTATAAAACTCAAATGGAAATTTGTAAAAACCTGTAAACAATTCCACATGAGCATCTTCAGTGGAGCTTAAATCCACTAGTGAAAAAACATTAAATGGAGCACCTTGGTTTGCAACAACAGCTGATGGACAACAAAGATGAAAATGCTCTAGCTGCATAATTGGGGGATGGGACTCTCAGGCATTGATAAATACTGCAAACGATGAGTTTCTTATACTTGGATCATTTTGGGGGAAAACTTTTTCAAGTACAGTCATTAAATCAAGATTCATGAGACTTAAAGCCAAACTTTCAGCCTTATATTATCACTAAGAGTAATATCACCAAGATCATCCAAGATCCATGAATCACCACATTTGAAATAAGATTTTTAAAAATAAAATTCAGTAAGAACCAAAAGGCTTTATACTGCTAAAGAAACCAGAATTTGGATTGCCATGTATACATTACAAATAAGAAAAAAAATATCATAGTGTATGCTTTAAATATATGCAGTTTATTGTATGTCAACTGTATCTCAATAAAAGTTCTTAAAGAAAAAAAAACCAAAAGGCTTTATACTGCTAAAGAAACCACAATTTTTAAGTGTTTGCCTCATTTTTCTTATCCTTTCATAATCCCTATTTTTGTTTGTTTGTTTGTTTTTAATATTTATAAATTTGGCTGCGCCAGGTCTTAGTTGCGGCACGCAGGATCTTCATTGCCTCAAGTGGGATCTTTACTCGTGGATCTTTTAGTGGCAGCATGTGGACTCTTAGTTGCGTCATGCAGGATCTAGTTCCCTGACCAGGGATTGAACCCAGGCCCCTTGCATTGGGAGCTCGGAGTCTTAACCACTGGACTACCAGGGAAGTCTTCCTATTTTTGTTTTTATTTATATTGATTATACTTACATAATTTACATATACAGATACGTGATACACTGTAATAACAAGATAATCAAATGCTTTAATGATAAATTGGTTTAATGATAAAAAGTTTAATGGACAAGAAAGCACAAAAACATACACACACACACAGGATATACCCTCAAACTTTTTTACTGATTTAAAAAATTGAGACACACATCTATAAAACCTTATAGATCTTAAGCAATTCCAACAACACCATCTTAGATCCCACTAGCAAAAAAGGTCAGATCTTCAGCCAAGAAATTTCCAAATACAGCCTGCCTCCATCACAGGACCTCACGAGAGCAAGACAACAAAAAAATATCAATGAAAAGACAACCTACAGAATGCAAGAAAATATTTGCAAATGATGCGACTGACAAGGGATTAATTTCCAAAATTATACAAACAGCTCAAACAGCTCAATAAAAAAATAAAAAATAATTTTAAAAATGGGCAGAAAGCCTAAATAGACATTTCTCCAAAGAAGACATATAGATGGCCAAGAGGCCCATGAAAAGCTGCTCAACAATCCTATTTATTAGAGAAATGCAAATCAAAGCTACAATGAGGTATCATCTCATATTGGTCAAAATGGCCATCTTCAAAAAGTTTACAAACAACAAATGCTGGAGAGGGTGTGGAGAAAAGGGAGCCCTCCTACACTGTTAGTGGGAATGTTAAAAATAAAAATAAAAAAGAAATACTATCAGGCAGAAGACCTAAGCAAATGCTATAGGTACAGTGAGCTGGAGTTAGGTGACCACAGATAGCGTGCATCAGAAACACACTTCAAAGACTTTCCAATAGAAATAAAGGAGACAGCAGCTGAG
The DNA here is from genome assembly GCF_030028045.1 of Hippopotamus amphibius kiboko. Taxonomy (NCBI): domain Eukaryota; kingdom Metazoa; phylum Chordata; class Mammalia; order Artiodactyla; family Hippopotamidae; genus Hippopotamus; species Hippopotamus amphibius. The sequence continues at coordinate 137,233,550 of NC_080188.1, read as the reverse complement.
GAAAGGCAGTAGCAGCAAGACCTGCTGTTTGGGCTTCATTCTAGCAGGCACGTGCTAGGCACTGGCGCAATGAACAAAAAGGGAATTTCAGGCAGAGCAAACAGCAAGTGTGAAGAGCCTTGGGCAGGGGGGAAGCGTGATGGGCCGAGCTGGGGGTGTGGCTGGAATCGAGAGCAAAGGCGAGAGTGGCAGGAGGTCAGCAGGACCAGATCACTCCAGACCTCCCCAGCAGCAGCTTGGGGCAGTACAAAGCAGACAATGTCAGCTCTGAGAAAAACAGCAGAAGGACCAAAGCAGTCCCATGGTTCTGGGAGCACCTGATGGAGGGAGGGTGTAGAATAAGTGATCTGGCCCTAAGGGGAAGGGGATGGGGATGGGGATGGGGATGGGGATGGCTGCCGAGGTTCCAGGAACCAGGCAATGGGAGATGAGGACCTGCGAGGAGCCGCAGGTCTGGGGAGCATTCCAGAGAGCTCCAAAAGCAGATGCTGACTCATGGTCAAGCTGAGCTGAGGTGACAGCACCCACCTCTGAGGGGACTGCAATGTCCTCTCGTGGTCTGCGTTATTCACAGACTGTCGGACCAACTTCCCTCAAAATACCTCCAAGGGAGGGCAGGTCCCATCAATGGGGAAGACACCTGCCCCACTTCAAAGGGAAGAGATAATCAAATGCTTTAATGATAAATTGGCTTGATCATAAAATCTGTCTAAGCAGCTTGAAACTATAAAACACTGACAGCCTTTCTCTCCTATTTCCTTATATTCTGACTTCCCCTAGAGTCCAAGCACTTAATACAGTATTCTGCACAATGATATTCAAAAAATACCCATTTAGTACATACTAAATAAATGCTAGGCTCTGACTAAGCAATACCAATGCAGTAGGGTTCAGGGGGCCTTCTGATTGTCTGGTCATTGCAACATGAATAGCAGTTAAATATGGTCTCAACTGTGGCTTCAAAGCCTAATTCAAAGTCTTATGAATTAAAAGAATAAAAGGGTAATTATAAATTATGATCACCCTAACTCAGTTCCACAAACGCTGAATCCCAACACTGTATCAAATACTGTAATGGACTTTAAGACAGAAATAAATGAGACGCTCTTATAGAACTTTTATTATAATGCGGGAAGCAGTCAACAAATAACCCCGATACTAGGCAAAATGTGGTGAAACTATGGAAGCATTAGAGACAAAAAAATCATTCTGATTAAGGAAATGGATAACAAAGTTCCTTGGGGGAAGTATTAACAGAACTGAAGCCTTAAAAGGATTAGAGGCCCATTCCAGAGAGAAGACCAGGAGCAAAAGTATAAATGAAAGCAGTTTCGCAGATGTGTGTGTCTGTGTGCATTTAAGTGTGGGGAAGGGGGGACAAGAATGGAAAAATAAACAGTCTGGGACCCCATTTGAGGGCCAGGGGAATGTGCACCTTGCTCAAATCACTGACCTGTTGTCTGGGCAATGGAGAGGTAGGTATCAAACGTTTCCATAAAGGAGAGTGACACAGTCAGAGCTAAATTGAGGAAGACCACTCTGATGGCAGTGAAGACTGAGAAGCTATTTTAATTGGCCAAGAAGTTACAGGGCAGTAAACAGCAAAATTAAAGAGAAGAGGGAATGGCACTTAAAGTCATGGATATATATGCAGGTAAAGAAGTTTAAACTGTTTTTTTCCCCATCCAGTGTTACTTCTTGCTCTCTCTAGAAAGCAAGAGAATCTGGTTTTTAACATAGATCAGAATTACTTTCTCAACCCACCACAATTTTAAGATGAGTTTTTAACTACGATTTGCCATGTCAACCTAGCAAAGCTTACTCTAGAGTTCTAATTAATCTTCATGTACAAAACAAACTTTACAAATGTGATATACAGCACTTCCCTGGTGGTCCAGTGGTTAAAACTCCATGCTTTCAATGCAGGAAGCACGGGTTTGATCCCTGGTCGGGGAACTAAGATTCCACATGCTGCGTGATGCAGCCAAAAAAAAAAGTGATATATGCACCAGCAATCGCTATTTTTGCCTTCTACAACCTAAATAATTGGGCTAAGATAAAATACTTGTAACTCAGGGCAGTGACAACATTGAGACAAACTAGAGCTCTCAAGAGAAGCTAAACAGGGTGTTGTTTTCTCTTATAAAGGGGGGAAGAAAGCAACCAAGGTCTATACTGCCAGGCCACTGAGTACAAAACAATCTGCATTTCCATCTCCTTTTGGGTCAAGTACCTCTGAAACCATTCTGTAGCCATTTCCAAGTAGCCCCTTTCCAGGTTGAAGGTCTAAGTTTGTGTTCTCCAGGCATACCTTAGTCAATTCTTCTTAAACATGACAGATAGCTGGGACAGAGCAGCACCAGTCTAGTCCTGGCTCCATCAACCACAAAATATATGATCTGAATTCATTATTTTTCTCATGCATAAATGATAAGATGAAGTGTTGGACTCCAGGGCCTCTGAGGTTCCCTCTAGCTCTAAAACTGTCATTTTTTGGTGACATCTTTGGGCCCTCTGCCTTCTCCCAAATTCCTTTAACAAGCACAGAGCAAATACCCAGGGGGTAGAGTATCAACTTTGCTTCCAGACCCTCCTGCACTTCAATGTTCAGACTTGAGACTTCCAAAGGAGGTCCAGTTTGTTAATATTGACCATCCTTTAAAAAAAAAAAAAAAAAAAGGAAAAAAACTTCAAATTCCTTGGAGGAAAGGCACTAAGGACTGGAATACAGAATCAAGACATAATTGCAGGGACCTCCCTGGTAGCGCAGTGGTTAAGAATTTGCCTGCCGGGCTTCCCTGGTGGTGCAGTGGTTAAGAATCCGCCTGCGAATGCAAGGGACACGGGTTCGATCCCTGCTCCAGGAAGATCCCACATGCCGTGGAGCAACTAAGCCCATGCGCCAAAAAAAAAAAAAAAAAAAAAAAGAATTTGCCTGCCAATGCAGGGGACACGGGTTCCATGCGGGAAGATCCCGCATTCCGGGGAGCAACTAAAGCCGGAATGCCACAACTACTAAAGCCCGCACACCTAGAGCCCATGCTCTGCAACGAGAGGCCACCACATTGAGAAGCCCAACCACCCCCGCCCCCAATGCCCACGCACAGTAACCAAGAGCCAACACAGGCAATAAATAAACTTTTTTTAAAAAAAAGAAAACTCTGAATATAAAGTTATACACTATAAAAAAAAAAAAAACATAATTGCAGCAAACTGACTACAACACAGAATTTTCAAAGTCCAATGCTCCTTTTGGACTTTTTTTAGTAACAAAAAAGTTTTAAATCTTAAACAACAACAAAGTATTTGTCAATGCCCAAAAGGTACCACATGCTTTAAAAACTGCGTGAAAGCAGACCCTTTCGTGGGAGCATCTTCCTCCTTGATGAGAATTAGGGACAGCAGAGTTTGAGTTCCCTTAAAGGCTCATTACCAGCTCCAACTTGACACATTACCGAAATAACACTTACATTTATATTGATTATCAACTGAAAACAGGTGATGATTGTGAAATACGCAAGAATAAGAAGGGAGTTATTTCACCTTTTAGGACCTCAGTTTCCACCTCTGTAGCGACTAGATTATTTAGGTGAATTACCAAGGTCATTCTGTTTCTAAATGCTACACGCATCTGCCAGTTTCTGTCTCCCCCGTAGGGAGGGCTGGATCTCAGGTTAGTTAATATTTGGGCCCAACTATATATGCCAGGCATCGTGCTAGGAGCACTGGGAATACAGCCATCAGCAACAAAAATGGTCCCCCGCAACACGCATATACTATGGAAAGGGCGGGGTGGGGGGGGGGCGGAATTCTAATACAACAGGTACACTTCCTAAAAGAGGTGGCATCCTGGTTTGGTGCTGACTTACTAGTAATAGTACCAATAAAAACCATGTAAATTTGTTAAAAAATTTAAAAAGGCATTCAACCAAGGGCAAATTCGACATAAACTTCTGGGACCTAAAGCCGGCAGATTCCCAGCCCTGGCAGCTACGAACGTGATTAATCAATAAAGAAGTTCCACAGCGCCAGCTGCCGGGTCTGGGCCCCATGCGCCAAAGTAGTCCAGACCTGGAGGGAAAAATGTAAAACCAAAATGGAGGAGGGGCTACGGCAGAGTCGGCTCCGGAGCGAAAACCTCGTGGCTCGCTTCTCATGGCGCCAACCAGCCTTCCTGCTCCGCTCTCCCCAACCCTAGGAGGCATCATCCCACCTCGCCAAACCCAGCGCGCAGCACCCATCTCTCGCAGGCTCCCCTGGAGGAGCCCGAGCACCAAATGAACTTGGAGACTGTTAAACAGTAGGGACACACGCAGCCACATCTTAAAGGAAAGAGAGCAAAGAAAGAAACATCTGGGAGGACTCCACCCTTCGCCACCTGCAGAAAAAGCCGGGGGTAAAGCTAGGAAAGCATATCCCTAGTCTCTCCTTGCCTTGCTGAAAAAAAACAAAGAAAGCAGGCTCCTAGAGGAGTCAGATACCCAGAGGACGACCCCTTTCCGCGGATCCAAGACGCACACGGCCCCAGACATCTAAGCATGGAGCCAGCACAACTTTCTCACTGAAGCTGACCGCGTTTCCCCTTAAAACCCAAAAAAAGAGAAGCCCCGACTGTGATGATTTCATTGATGTCACCTCGCCCACTTGGCTCTCAGGATTTTACCCGGAAACCCCTGCAATCCCTGGCCCCGGCGGCCAGCCCAAGTGGGGCTCCCCTTCCCCGGGACGCCGCCTCGCACGTTCTCGCTGCCCTCCTGGTCGGGCTACCCGGCTCGCTCCGCCTTTGGCACCGGGCGAGCACATCAACTCCAGGCCCAGGGAAGCCGGGTGTACCGGAGGTGCGTAGAGGACCCTGTTTAAAGCCCTCTACCCCCACGTCGGACTTGCAAAACAATAAGCATCCGCTTTCTCTGCCCCTCCCCCATAGGACCCCGGCCACGAGTTACCGCCGCCAAGGAGCGTGCCAGCCCTGCGATCGGCGGCCGGGGCACCCCTGGAACCTCGGATGGCCCGAGTCCCCGCCGGCCCGTCCCCTGCCGAGGCTCCCGGGGTCCGCGCGGGGAAGACTGGAGCCTGGAGCGCGGCCAGGAGCGGAGGCGCGCGGGCCACGCGGTGGCTGCAGCAGCTGACACGGCCCGCGGCCGCCGGCCACATGCGCCGCCGCGGGGCCGGGGCCGGGGAGAGGAGAGGCGGAGAGAAGGGAGCGCAGCCCCGGGGCCCCGCCGTACCTTGCCGCTGGCCGTGCCCCCGCTGACGCCGATCAGGAAGGGCTCGCCGCCGTTGGGCTGCTGGTGGTTCTGCAGGGTCTGCTCGCTGTCCCCGGCCATGGCTCGCGCCGCCCCTCCTCCCGCTGCCTCTGCGAAAGGACGCACGCTCCCCGCCCGCGCCCGCGCCGGGCTCCCTCGACTTCCCGCAGCCGCCGCTGGGCGCTGCCCAGGCCGAGGCTGCCGCCGCTCCCTGCGCCCCGCTCGGCACCCGGTGCTGGGCTGGCTTTCCCGGAGGAGCCGAGAGCCTTCCTCTGCCCGCTGCGGCCGGCCCGGTTTACATCCCAGGCAGAGGTCAGCGTGATGCCGCTGCTCCAATCCCGGCGGGCAGCGCACTGCTATTCGCCGAGGCAGCGGCTGCGAGGCGTCTGGCCCCAGCCTCCGCCCCTCCCGGGCCCCTCCGCCGCCCGAGGTCTCGGGAAAGGTGTGAGCCCGACCCTCCTCCCCGCCCGCCTGCTTAACCCTTTCCGCGACGACGACCTGCGGCGGGACCAAGGGAAAAGAAAGGAGCCTTATGCGTTTTAGTTGGGTATGCTCCCACCTATGTCAAAAAGGGATAAAAAGCTAAAAGGGCAGATCGAGTAATGGAGGGGATGCCTCAGGTTTGAGAAGCGAAATTAGAACAAGCTTGGAAGATTACAAGGAAACAAAGAGTTAATGTCGTTTACCCATTATCCAGACTAAAAACTTGTGTTCCGAAAATGAGATTTTTTTTTCCCCTGCCGTTTGCCAAAATAATATGTCAGCCACTGGCTTTAAATATTTCCTAGCTTGGAAACCACCAAACACCATTCTCCTTAACCGGCGACTCTCTGGAGTCCTTCCTAGAGAAAGGTAATTTGAGGAGCTCATCTGAGGGACGCCCTCCCTCCTAACTTCAACGCCCTTTCTAACCATCGTTTGAAATCCCAAACACTGAGGTTCCTGTGGAGTTAGGGCTGCGGAAACATTAAAATAATACTTAATGTCCTCTTGGCTAATTAATGCCTTTAAGTGAACTGGTTTTTCAGAAATGGGCAGTTAGGCACTTGGTTATAAAGGCTGATGACTTGGTTACAAAGGCAGTGGCTGCTGATGACTCAGAGCAGCGCCACCTCTGGAGCCAGACTTCTACATCCATGTGCAAGTTACTTAATCTCCCTTGCTCAATGTTCTCATCTGTTAAATGGGAATAATGGCAATTATATGCTAGGATTATTGTATTAAATGAGCTATGACATTTGAAGTACTTAACATAGAACCTGGCACAGGTACAAGACCCTATAGAAGTGTTCTATGAGAAAAGGCCCCTAAAGGGCTGAAACTGGAAAGGGAACCTTTGTGGGGACACAGGGGGGAGAGGGATAACTAGACTGGTCACTTCCAGCCTCTGCCCTTGTGAACCTGGGACTGGTATGAAAACTGTGCACCTCAGATTAGGACTAGAACCCAGCCTAAACCCAGACTGGGATTTGAACCCATGCGGCTGGGCCCAAACCCGGCCAAAACCCAGACTGGGACTTGAACCCGGCCAAAACCCAAGGTCTTCCAACTGAGATCACGCACCTGGTTTCAGGACTTAATGAAACATGTTCTTGATGTCTCATCGCAGAAAGAATTCAGTGAGAGGCAAAGTGATAGTAAGAAGTGGATTTATTTAGAGAGAAACACACTCCACAGACAGAGTGTGGGCCATCTCAGATGGTGAGAAAGGCACCAGGGTATGGGGTTGTCAGTTCTTATAGGGGTGGGTAATTTCACAGGCTAATGAGTGGGAGGGGTATTCCAGTCATTTCAGGAAGGGGCAGGGATTTCCAGGAATTCGGCCACCGTGGGCTTTTTGATCCTTGTGGTTGTATTACTGAGGCTCAAGGTCCAGTGGAAGATGACTTGTCCACCATCTTGGACCCATTTGGTTCTAATCAATTTATGGCATGTCCTTGGGCTATGTCATTCTTTAAAAGGTTGTACCCTGCCCACTTCCCTCCTGTTTCAGTATCGATGAGCTGATGGGGGTCCTACAGTCTAAAGGAGAACTTAAGTGTATGACATTCTCTTTCAAAACTTAGTAAGTTACCTTAAATTCAGAATTATTTTGAAAAAAAATTACTGAAGAAAATTGAGTATTAGAAAAAACAAATGTTCATTTCGCTTTTTAAATATTTCAGGTAACCATCCAAAACCAAACTCCACAGAAGCTCAGATAGGAAACTAAGCTGCAGAGAGCAGCTACTTGGTATCCAGCAGCAGGCATTTAGGAGAGATTAGCTAGAAGGATGCTTTATCCAATGCCTGTGGGGTGGGTGGGTTTTAGCTGATTCATGAGTCTGCTTCTCCTCCTCCAAGTCTTTCTCCACTAAAAAGATAACAATCTTCAATGACTTTTGCAGAGCTCTTCATGGCCCAAGATAAGGCCTATTGGAATTGGGAACTTAATGGACTCACAGCTAAGGAGATATTAGGAAGCTGAGGAGAAGAAGAAGTGGATAAAACAATGCCACATCCTCCATGAACTTTTCCTAAATCCCCACCTTTTTTGTCATTCCTATAACTTTTTTCTACAATATTTTATCATAAAAGTTTTCAAACGTAAAGTCAAAAGATTTTACAGTAAACGCTGATATAGCCACAACCTGGATTCTGCTGTTAACATTATAGTGTACTTGTTTTATCACACTAGTCATTCACCCATCCTCTGTCACATTTTTATTATAGTTTGTTTCCCATTTTTACTCCAAACTGGTTTATACATTTCTTGTTTTGTTTGTTTGTTTATAACTACTATATCCTTAGCACCTAAAACAGTTTCTGATACATAATATGGCCTTCATAAATTTGTTGAGTGAGTGAAGAGACACCATGTCTCATTTCTACATTCCCATGGCCCACAGAGCAGAATAACTGGAAATAGGAAGCACATAATACATGTTTTTTGAATGAATGGATGAATGAGTGAATGAACAAATATGAAAAAGGTAAGAAAACACCAGCAAGTAAACTTCAATTCCACCATTTTAGAAGGACATGTGGTTTTCCCTAGATTGCGTTTATGTGGTTACTATTATTTCTGAATGTTTTCTTTTCCTGGCATTCCAAGTAACTGTCTACCTCTAATCCTAGTATGTGCATCTATTAACTAGCTGAACTAACACATTAACTGAGCTAGCTCATTACACTTTCTGCACCCTATTTAATAATAATAATATTTGACATGAGTTAATATACATAAAAGTGCTATGAAAAAAACAAAAGCTATCTATATAAAGGCCTATTCCAGCTTCACTCTGCACTCCCTGTTTTCACTTTGCTGTTTTCTTTTCTCTGTTCTGTCCCTAGGGCAGGCTCACCTACACGTAAGGAAGTTCCCTTTGTTCATGTAAGTTATTAAGAATATTCTCAGCACCGGTGACCTTAACAAGGACTTCTGCATCTTTGCTCTCTAAAAAGCAAAGCAGGCAGTCTGTGCTATTCCCTGTGCTGTGTCATCCTCTCTTGGGAGCCTGGTCACCAAATCCCACAGCTAGGGATGTTCAAATCATGTTTGAGCCTCCTCTAGCAATTACACTGCAAATTCTGGATTAAGTGATTTCCAGATGCTCTCCTTCCCCTCCCACTAAGAGAAAAAAAAAAATCAAACATTTTCAATAAAATCCAGAGCTAGAACAGATTCAAGGGAACACATTTTCTCAGTATCTGTGAGAATTTTTTTATACAAATACAGATTTCAGTCTGATCAAGTTCTGGCCTAGTTAATATTTGGGAATGAAGTCAGCATGAGTGTGCAACTATAGCTGTAGCCAAAGAAGAAGAAAAGACCTTGCTGTTGAGAGTCTTCTGCCTGCCTGCCTTCTCTCCTTAAAGCAGCCACAGTTCTGAACTAGACAAGCAACCTTACATTTTGCCTCCAACTGACAAATGCTACCTCCAGGTGCTTCACGCACCATAGCTACCTCTCTAATTGTTTATCACATTTTCCAACCAGAGGAAAATGTCCTCACACTTCAGTATGTCTTCTACAGCATGTTTATTCCCTGTTTTGCCTTTCCAACTACCTCCTGCCTTTTAACAATCAGCAATTGCTTTGACAGGTCATAAGTATTGTTCTGAAAAGATGACCAGATGATATGAAAGCTACTTCAACATCTAGCTCTGTGATCTTAATCGATCACGTTCTCAGATCCTCTGAGACCGCAGAAGATAGCACAGTCTCAGACCGAGCAGCATCAGTAGTAAACTTGAAACTCCGTGGGAGGAGCCAAGCAATTTGTCTTTCATAAGCCCTTCAGGGGGCTAGGAGTGCCCACCCAAGCTTGAGAACCACTGATTTACTGTGAGCTCTAGTCAGAAAAGCAAGGTTTGCATTCTTGCTTTGTTACTAACTTTGTAATCTTTGGTAAGTTACTTAGTTTCTATAGACCTCAGTTTCTTCAACTGTTACATAGTACCTGGCTTACAGGATGGTTGTGGAAATAATAATATATGTTGGTATACATATAGCAGTTGTTAAATAAATACATTTCTCTTTCCCTCCTATTTCCGTCACAAGTCTCTGATTATCACGAGTCACACCGTTTAGAGATTAGTTCAAAGGTAAGGACACCTAATCCCCAAGGCCACTTTAAAAATGAAAAGATAATGTCCAGAATAGTAACTCTACAAGTAGTGCTTGCCGACAGCTAGAGAAGTTGGGGGATAAATGGCGAGTGGCAGCTAATGGGTCCAGGATCTCTTTTTTAGGGTAAAGGAAATGTTCTAAAGTTGATTGTCGTGATGGTTGCACAACTTTTGCGTAAGAACCATTGAATCATGTAAGTTGGTGAATTGTATGGTAGGCAAATTATATCTCAATAAAGCAGTTGCAAAAAATAGGTCTCACCTTGCAGTCTACGAGAGAAGAGAGACTTTTCAGAATTGGGAACGGAAATGGCAATGGCACAGAAAAAAGACTGAGAACTAAAAAGATAATGTCAGAGAACTTTGTAACCTATAAAACAGAACCCAAATGCAAGTTGTTAAGTCTGTTAAATTCAATACATTAATTTTTGCACACATGCCCTTCCCCTTCCTCAAAAAGGTAATAGTCATACAAGGGCCCTTAAATTTTAGTTGGCACAACTTCAGAAGTCCCACGTGCCCCCAGAAGTCTCCCCAGACTTTGGAAAAGTTAACATATAGATTTTAGTTCTATAGAGATTTTTTTTTTACTTTCTCTCCCTACCTTGTAACAGGATTTTCTAGTGCGATTCTATGAAAATAATACATTAAGTTAGGAGTTCAGTTGTCTTGCCCAGCCAGCTCCCAGCACCTGGTAAGAGCAAGCATCTCTGTTTTGCTCACTCTCCATGTTCTAAGCCCGTTAGCTTCATTCTCTTCCCAGAACTGTATCTTATCCTCTGCTTCTTTTCCTATCGCCAGACTACCACCCTGCCCATTCCACTTTTCTACAGTGACTTCCTTCACCTTCCTCCATTAGCTCCAAGGTCACTTTCTCTGTAAATAATCTACTTCTACCCCTCCCCCTCCACCCTGGGGCTGACGCTGTGTCCATTACACCATAATGGATGCATTATGGTTGGTGATGTACAGTGCTGGGACTAGGGTGACACGAGGAAGACCCCTAGGATGCAAAATGTAAGGAGGCTCTGACTCTCAGATGGAGCAAGTGCTGGCCTAGGGTGGGCCTTAAAAAGGAGTCTTCCTTATGTGTTTGATCTAAACGCCTCTTCCTTGCCTCACTCCCGTCCCAGCCATGGTAATTGTCAACAGGAGAAGCAGACGCAGGCGACAGTACAGCTGATGGCATCAACCTCAGAGGAGTAGCTGCATTTAGTCTGGTGGCTTGGCTTGCATTTAGACTGGTGGCCAAGGATGGCAGGTTTGACTGTCCTCGAGGTGATGGGCTGAGGTGCCAATTGGTGCTGGAGGCTAAATGAGATTGCAGATTTAGCAGATTTGTTTTTGCTCAGGGTTCAAATGGTATGCTGCTGAAAAGTTACTTTTGTATCTCCAAGCAAACACTCCCCAGATCATTAGGAGGGAAAATTAGTTCAAATCAGCTTCATAATGAAATTACAGCTGTTCCTGGCGGCAAAGAGGCCTAAGGCTTTGAGTGATAGAACCTAGTGTTTCCTAAATATTTTTAGTTAGAGACAGAAAACTAGAAAAAGCAACAGATTCCCCAGAAACACACACACACACACACACACACACACACACATACACACACACACATACAGAGTAGAATTTTCAGTATAATTTACTCAGGCTTGACATAGCCCCAGTTTTCAGCCTGGTGGCCTTGGGGAGGTGGTGAGGGTGAGGGCAGCTTCAGAGGAGAGCACCTATTAGCAGCACAACGGAAGTGTTATCTCTTTTTAAGGAATATGGGCCACCTCTGCAAGCACAGAGGCCCAGGGGCATGGTGGTTGCAGAGGCAATATCCTCAAAGGCACCCGTCCAGATGTCCCCACCCATATTTTAGAATCCTAGGTTTTTATCACCAAGACCCTAACATTTTCCTACCAGTCCTGCCTTGGCTGACCAGTGTAAACAACTATTGAGCTCTGAGCCTCTAATAATTAGGTCTTCAGCCTGCTGCTCAAATGTGCCTGCCCTTCTACTGTAAAAGATCAGGACTGCTTTGTAAGCTACCAAAGTTTCTCTAACTCTCACACAATCACTTGCTAAGAGTAGCATGTCACAGCCAACTCCAGTCTTTGTAGGCACTGGTCCCCATATTTTTGAAAGGCCTGAAACATTACACCTGCCACGGCTTTCTCCTCTACCAGGACATGTTCCCAGGCCATCACTGATGAAATCTTTAGCAGCTGAGCCACCACCTTGTGCCACATCCCACTCCCCAACCAGGACAGCATATTCTTCCTCTGCTGGGCAGTAAGTGAGCCAGTCTCAAAGCTCTATCTGACTGCCTATTTTCTTGGACCACTCTTCGTACCACTTGTGCTAGTGTGGGTTCTCTAAGAAGCAGATGCCAAGATGGGATGAAACACATAAACTTTAGGGGAAATGACTGTAAGAGGAAAAAGGGAGTGGGAAAAACCTGGAAGAAAGAGGCTTCAGACTGCAGTACAGACCTGATCCTGAGTGAAGGAGAGAGATAAGGAAGGTTGGGCAGAAGCATCCTAGGACTACTGTGCAGACGAAGAAAGGTTCAGCCAAGCTGTCAGGAGTCCTCAAGTCCTCAGTATTCCAGCCCACTGGAATACTGGACCTGCCTTAGTATTCCAGTGACGTGGAGTGTTCCACTTGGCTGGCAGTAGCCTGTGGGAAGCACGGTCAGGGAGCAAATGCAGCACATTAGCTGGGGCTCTTGATCAGTCATGTTCCTTGCAGGTGTTCTTTGAGGCATGTCTTCTGGCCACCACATATGGAGAATGAAGTCTTGAAATCTCTAACTAAAATTGTTGAATTATCTATTTTTCCTTTCAGTTGTATCACTTTTCGCTGCATGTGTGTTGGGGCTCATTTGTTAAGTACATATAAATTTATGAGTGGTCACATATGTATCTGTATATATAGATATAGATAGATGTATATAAAGGATATACATATCCTTTTCTATTATGAAATGTCCCTATTCATCTCTAGGAATATTCTGTGCCCTAAAGCCTATTTTGTCTGACATTAATAAGCCATTCCAGCTCTCTTATGATTACTGTTTGCATGGTTTACCATTTTCTATCTTGTTTTTAATACATTGTGTTTTTGGGGTTTTTTGTTTGTTTTTTGGCTGCGCTGGGTCTTCGTTGCTGCAGGCAGGCTTTCTCTAGTGTGGTGAGCAGAGACTACTCTTTGTTGTGGCATGCAGGCTTTTCATTGTGATGACTTTTCTTGTGGAGCACAGGCTCTAGGCGCATGGGCTTCAGTAGTTGCAGCATGTGGGCTCAGTAGTCACAGCATGCGGGCTCTAGAGTGCAGGCTCAGTAGTTGTGGTGTGTGGGCTTAGTTGCTCTGCGGCATGTGGGATCTTCCCAGACCAGGGCTCGAACCCATGTCCCCTGTATTGGCAGGCGTATTCTTAACCACTGGACCACCAGGGAAGTCCCATTTTCTATCTTTTAATTTTAACTTATTTGTTTGTGAATGTAAAGTATGTGTCTTGTGAACAGTGTATAGTTGGATCTTGCTTTTTTATACAGCCTGACAATCTGTAGTAGATATAACAGTATAATGTAGTAAGTCTACTAGTAACATCTTCTCTCAGTTTTTGCTTACTTGGTAATATCTATTTCAATTTCATTTTCAAAGAATGGTTTTACTGGATATAGAACTGTTGGTTAAGAGGCTGGTACTTTTTCCCAAGCTTCCCCCCAACTTCTTTTTTCTTAGTTGCAGCAGGCGGTCTCCTTAGCTGCGGCACATGTGCTTCTTAGTTGTGGCAGGTGGGATCCTTAGTTGCAGCTTGCCTGGCTCCTTAGTTGTGGCATGCAAACTTTTAGTTGCGGCACGCATGTGGGATCTAGTTCCTGGACCAGGGATCGAACCTGGGCCACCTGCACTGGGAGCATGGAGTCTTAACCACTGTGCCACCAGGGAAGTCCCCTCCCTAGTCCTTTTAATAAGTCATTCCACTGTCTTTCTGGCCTTTATTATTTCTAGTGAGAAGTTAACTATTAATTGTCATCCCCCTGTATATGATGAGTCATTTTCTTTGGCTGTTTTCAAGATTTTTCTCTTTGTCTCTGGCTTTCAAAAATTTGCCTCATATGTCTAGGTGTGGTTCTCTTTTCCTTTATCCTATTCAAATTTCATTGAGCTTTTTGTTTTTGTTTGTTTTTTTAAGATTAATTTCATTATTTATTTATTTTGGCTGTGTTTGGTCTTCATTGCTGCACACAGGCTATCTCTAGTTGTGGAGAGTGGGGGCTACTCTTCGTTGTGGTGCAGGGGCTTCTCATTGCGGTGGCTTCTCTTGTGGTGCAGCACAGGCTCTAGGCATGCGGGCTTCAGTATTTGTGGCTCATGGGCTCTAGAGTACAGGCTCAGTAGTTGTGGCACATGGGCTTGGTTGCTCTGCAGCATGTGGGACCTTCCCAGCCCAGGGATCAAACCAGTGTCCCCTGAATTGGTAGGCAGATTCTTAACCACTGGGAAGCCCTCATTGAGCTTTTTGATTTGGAAATTAAGGTTTTTCATTAAATGGGGGAAGTTTTCAGCCATTATTTCTTGGAATATTTTTTCTACTCCTTTCTCTCTCCCCACTTTGGGACTCCCATTACATTTAAGTTGGAATGCTTGACTCCAAAGTTTCCAAAACCCTGTTTATTTTTCTTCAGTCCTCTTTTTTCTCTGTTCTTTGGTGTGGATAATTTCTATTAGTCTATCTTCAGATTCACTGATTATTTCTTCTGTCATTTCAAATCTGCTGTTGAGACCATCTAGTGAATTTTTCATTTGAGTTATACTTTTCAAATCTAGAATTTCCATTTGGTTCTTTTTTATACTATTTCCTTATTGAGATTTGCTTTGTGTTGATTCATTGTTAGCATTTCTAAAATTATTTGAACTTATTTATAATAGCTGCTTTGGCATGTTGCCCTGATAAACCTAAAAGCTGGGCCCACTCATAGTTAGTTTCTTCTAACTGCTTTTTTCCCTGTATATGGGTAGAACTTTCCTGGGTTTTTTTTTTTGCATGTCTAGTAATTTTTGATTAAAAATAAACTGGACATTTTAAATAATGTATTGTAGCTACTCTGAGTTCCATTTTCTACTTTTGATGGTTATTGGATTTTTTCCCTTTATTGTTTAATAACATGCCTAGAGTTAAACTGCAGAATCTGTCTCCCTGGTGTGCAGCCACTGATGTCTCTGCTGTTTTATATTTGTTTGTTAGTTTCTTGTGTTTGCTTAGCCCGGCTCCCTAGTTATTTCCTCTGTGACTGCATAGCTTAGTGGTCAGTCAGTGCTTCGGGCAGAGGTTGTACTCAAATGTCTTGAGCCAATTAGGCTCCTACCCTCTGCTGATTGATGCGTGTGGGGATTGGGGAATGCATTTGAAGTTTCAGCCTGTGCTCAAGTCTCTCTCATCTTTCACTTTTTGCTGGGCTCTCTGAGGTCTCTTGGATCTTCTCTATTCATGTGTAGTGTCCCAGTCAGCCAAGGATGTGTGAGGAGCTTATCGCAGCTATTCTTTGCCTGTCTCGTTTCCGGGGTTACCCTGTTAAACTTCTGGCTGCTTCACCACTTGCTCTGAACATGAACCTCATCTTCAAGCTGGCAGAGCTGCTTGTGCCCAACTAAGTCCACAACTTATTGCTGGCAAGGCTGGGGGACTGTGGCCCCTACACTGAATGGGGTCTGACTCCTCTTGCAGAAGTGAGATTCTCTTGCAAAATTGAAAACAGTCCAGTGAAATAAAACACAGCAAGATAAAATTCCAGGCTCTGATACTTTCATCAGTGAATTATACCAAACATTCAAAGAAAAGTTAATACCAAGATTTCACAAGCTCTACCAGAGAGAAGAAGAAAGATGGAACACTTAACAACTCATTTTATGAGACCAGCAGAATTTTAACACCCAAACTTAACAACATGTTACAATAATGGAAAGTCAAAGGTTAGTCTCTCTTATGAGCGTAATATGTAAAAATTCTGAACTTAAACCACAATTTTGAATCCATCAATACATGAAAAGGATAATCCATCACAAACAAGTTTTGTTTATTCAAAAAATGTAAGGTTGGGGCTTCCCTGGTGGTGCAGTGGTTAAGAATCTGCCTGCCAATGCAGGGGACAAGGGTTCGAGCCCTGGGCCGGGAAGATCCCACATGCTGCTGAAAAACTAAGCCCGTGTGCCACAACTACTGAGCCTGCACTTTAGAGCCCATGAGCCACAACTACTGAAGCCTGTGTGCCTAGAGCCTGTGCTCCGCAACAAGAGAAGCCACTGCAATGAGAAGCCTGCGCACCGCAACCAAGTAAAGTCCCGGCTCGCTGCAACTACAGAAAGCTCACACGCAGCAATGAGGACCCAACACAGCCAAAATTTTTATTGATTACTTAATTAACTTTAAAAATGTAAGCTTAGTTTAATATTGGAAAAATCTATACCTTCAATATTCTAGATCTGGCTCAAAAATGATGTGCAACAAGCAGGGTATATTGTTTTTTTAAATTACTTTTTATTGGAGTATAATTGATTTACAATGTTGTGTTAATTTCTGCTGGACAGCCAAATGAATCAGTTGTACATATGCGTATATCCACTCTTTGTTTAGATTCTTTTCCCATATAGGTCATTACAGAGTATTGAGTAGAATTCCCTGTGCTATATAGTAGGTCCTTATTAGTTGTTTATTTTATATATGGTAGTGTGTATATGTGAATTCCAATCTCCCAATTTATCCCTCCTGTCCCCTTTCTCCCTTGATAACCATAAGTTTGTTTTCTACATCTGTGACTCTATTTTTGTTTTATAAAATAAGTTCATTTGTACCATTTTTTTTAGATTCCACACATAAGCGATATCATATATTTGTCTTTCTCTGTCTGACTTACTTCACTCAGTTAAGGGCATCTTTAGATATGGATAAATCCTGTGGTAAATAAGAAGGGGTGGGGACCTTAATTACCCATTACTGAAATGAACTCTTTCTTGAACACCCTACAGCAGTATTTCCCAAAATATGTGCCTTGAAACAGTAGTTCTGGGAGGAACAAAGGTATTGGGAACAAATAAGTTTGGAAAAACCTGTGTACTACCCTCTGTTCCCAATTTAATTCCTTGAAAGGAGTCACAATGTGCATTAGCATATTAAACACCCTGAGAAATACTGCAGTGAAGAAACTTATTTATGTTTGTTTAAACCAGTGCTTTACCGAAGTTACAAAAGCACAGAATCCTTTTTTTTCTATATGCCTATTACTGAGGGGGCAAAGCTAGTATTTTGTGGAGCTCACCCTAAGAAATGCTTGTCTGTAGTAACCAAGGGTCCATACAGCAAATTATCTCCTACAAGGACTAAACAGTATTTTCCTAGCTTGGAAGAGGCCCTAAGAGACCTGTTTACACGGAGAAAGATATTTATTGACTTCAGCTTTCTATTAGATAGATATCTCATGTTTAATATTCAGATACTAATAATTTATTATAATTGTTTTCTCACTTAAGTTATAGATGTTTAGTATATAAAAATCAAACAATGCAGAGAAGTTTTATATAGAATGTTAAGGATCTCTTTAATCCCTTCCCTTAGAGATAATTATTATTAGTGGTTTAGTATTATTGTTTCTAAAATTCATATTTTTGCAAGTTTTTCAAGAATAATTTCTCACTAGCAGAGGAGTTGGTCAGTTTCTGCTATCTAATGAAAATGCACATATTAATACCATTAAAACCTCCAAGGTTTCAAATAAATATGAAAAATATCAGAGTTTTTTAAAATATGTATGAAAGATGAACATTAAAATTTAAATACAAAATAGAAGATAAATGAAGGAAAAAACTGTCAGGAAAAGAAGCCAAAGACTATGACATCTGATTAACTTCAAGCAAGAAATGGAACACACCGAAGATGGGAAACAAAGGGATAATTTATTTATTTTTGGATACACAAAACACTTATCTTTTGAATGCTCTGATAGTTTCATAAAAAACAGTTTTCACTATGGCTATTATGAATCAAGGCATACTTACACAGGAAAATATTCATGGGCATGAAATTATTGTTTACGCCACCAAGAGAAAATGGATAAAAGACATCAGTAGTTGACAGTTATGACTGATGGGGAGGTGGCATCTCTCATTCACAATAATCCAGGATTTGGAATGAAATGAAGGTCAACAGAGGAGGAATTCCAGGTAAGTGTCAGCCTATTGACACCTGAAGCACCACTGTCACCAAGGGAAACAACTAGGCATTCATTGTCCCTTCTCCATTGGTGGCATTTCACCAGTCAAGTGGGAGTTAAAATGACAAGAAAACAGATTTTGTAAGTAAGGCCACAGGAATTATCATCCTGGATCAGTTTTACAGGTCATTCAATTCATGACAGCCTCTGACAGTGGCGTCCAGGGTCGTTTTGTGGAAGGGTCTCATTTTCCTCTACGCTGCAGCTTCAAAAGTTTCAGGTGCAGGCCCAACAATTATTTTCTTTCAACAGCTCATGCTGAAATGTCAGAATGTTTCTTTCCTATTCTTCCAACTCTCATATCAGTTTCATCTCCTCCTGTGGTTCCTTTCTAGCTTTACTGTATCTTTCCTCTGGTGTGGACACAGAACTACATACAGCATGTGGGACGTGAACTCTTCTGTTTCCTTTACAACACCATTCCTAGTGACTCCACATTTTTGTTGCTCTTTGTGGCTGAAGAACCAGTCTGGACCAGCATGTTCAACGAACAAGGTGATTGTCTGTGATCCCCCCATTTCCTTGGTTTAGGTGATAGTCAATCCTTCTTTAAGTTTGTCGGAAAGAGAACTAGACCAGCAAGTTAGAGTCCTGGCCCATGGTCTGGTGTTATCAATAATGAGCTATGTGACCTCGTAAGCTATGTAAATGGAATGAGCTTTAATTTATTCATATATTAAATAAAAGGATTGACTTTTAGATGCTTTAAGTTCCCTCCCAGCTCTGAATTTATATAATTATGATATTGTAGCTTATCTACCATTTTTCTCGACATTCTTACACCGCATAAGCACTTTTAGCAGTATATTTGTATCTTGGCATTGCAATTACTGCAGTTGGTGAGTGTCAACTACAAATGTAAATATTTCACCTTAAAATCTCAAATCTTAATGTAACATGCCCTTCTCCATCAGTGTGTAAGAACCCATCTCCATTGTGCTTTTTAAAGCCCCAACACTTTAGTTCCTAGCTCTAAATCACAATTCTAATGACCATCATCAAAAACATCTATAAACAATAAATGGTGGAGAGGTTGTGGAGAGAAGGGAACCTTCCTACACTGTTGGTGGGAATGTAAATTGGTACAGCCACTATGGAGAATAGTATGGAGGTTCCTTAAAAAATAGAGTTACCATATGGTCCAGCAATACCACTCCTGGGCATATATCTGGAAGAAAACATAATTTGAAAAGATATGTGCACCCCAGTGTTCATTGCAGCACTATTTAAATAGCCAGGACATGGAAGCAACCTAAATGTCCATCAATAGGGGAATGGATAAAGAAGACAGCATACATATATACAATGGAATATTACTCAGCCATAAAAAAGGATGAAATAATACCATTTGCAGTGACGTGGATGGACCCAGACATTGTCATACTGAGTGAAGTAAGTCAGACAGAGAAAGACAAATATGATCTGATATCACTTATATGTGGAATCTAAAATAAATGGTACAAATGAGCTTATTTACAAAACGGAAATAGAGTCACAGATGTAAAAAACAAACTTATGGTTACCGGGGGGAGGGGGAGAATAAACTGAGAGATTGGGATTGACATATACACACTACTGTATTTAAAATAGATAACGAATAAGGACCTACTATGTAGCACAGGGAACCCTACTCAAAAATCTGTAATGACCTATGTGGGAAAAGAATCTAAAAAAGAGTGGATATATATAATGTATAACTGATTCACTTTGCTATACAGTAGAGACTAACACAACTGTAAATCAACTATACTCCAATAAAATTAAAAGAAAATCACAACTCTATCCATTCATTCATTTATATATTCTTTCATTTTTTAAAAACATTAAGTTCCTATTACGTGCCAGTAAGACAGATATCATTCCTATTCTTACCGAGCTTACAATCTAGAAAGACAGGTACTTGAACAAGCCATGACAATAAAATGTGATCCTAGGGAACGTACTAGGGACTATTTAGCAGAGGCATCTAACCAAGTCCCAAAGCAACCTGTTTTTTAAAATAACCTTTGACTTCACTATTTGAAACTTTGAATGTTTAAATAATTTACATCTGCAGTTCTCCTTTATTTAGGATAAAGCAATGTAAGTAACAACATTTAGAAATTCTCCTTTCCCTAAAAAAGTAGCTACATTCAGGCACCTCCATATCAATAACACCTTACAACCATTTTCCAAATGGCTTTATATTTCCGAGTAGCTTCCTTTCTTTTATATGTTAGCTGATAAACAACCCTGCATTTTCTTCAAGTATTGTGCAAAAGTGGCCTGTAGGACATTAGATATAGATATAGATATAGATATAGATATAGATATAGATATGTGTAACTTTTTAAAAAGTGGTCCTTTTTAGCAAAGATCTCATTAGCCAAGAGATCTCCTTCATTAAGAGATTGCGCTGAGAAGCAAAGATTGTCCTAACATATATTTACCAGTGAACCAATATAGTCACATGATATATTGTGAACTTTCAACGCCATCAATATACATTTATATCATTTTAAGTACTGAATAGTATTCCATTGCATAAATTTGTTACAATTTGTTTAACAGCCTTCTTTTTTAACATTTAGATATTCTGCTTTTTTAATTAGGTAAGAATGTGAAAACATCCTTAAATATGCTTCTTGACCCATCTCTCTGGTTATTTCCTCTTCTTGGATCAAAGGGTGTGCACATTTTTAAGGCCTTTGATACATCCTGCTAAATTGATTTTAAAGTTGAAACTAATTTAGGCTCTACTTACCTCACTAGAGATGCAGAGGATCCTGATGCCAGAAGACCTCAGGCAGCTGGAAGTTGGTGGAGTAAATACAACAGTCAGACCCGAGGTTGGGTAGGGCAGTCACAAAGTGTGCTATGCTTTAGGAAGAAATAAAATACAGAGCACTTAATTTGGGATATTTTAGCATATTTTTAAGTTATATGTGCAAGAGTACAGTAAAACCCATGATGGGAAAAAAGCCGCAGAAACAAAATTTATTGTGGCCAGAGGTACCAGCTTCTATCAGAAACGACAACAACAACAAAAAAAACACTACATGATGAAGCATGTGGAAATCATTTAAAAAAACATAAAGTATTTAACTGTTAAGTCCTACCCAATTTTTATGTATCTGTAACCCTTAGGACGACTTGAAATGCACAATATGTAAACCCTCAGGTAGATGAAGACCGAGAAAAAATATTTTTAAACTCTTACATGCTTCTGTATATGCATGTAACAAACCCATATTTGATACTTTCCTAACCTGAATTTAGTAACTTAGTAATATTCCCACATCATTCCAGTCCTCCTACTTACCATTTATTTTAGGTTTTAGAAATGGTAAAAAATCTATAAAATTTTACATATGTATATATGAACACACACATATGGTAATATATACACGAAATAAAAAAAATTAAGCAATGCTAAAGAGTATACAGTAAAAAGTAAATCATTAGCATGTATATTCCAATGTTACTATCCAAAGGCAGTCACTCCTAATGGTTTCTTTTTTTTATTTATTCTTTATGTTTTAAAGCTTTTTTTAAATTTATTTATTTAATTTATTGGCTGCGTTGGGTCTTTGTTGCTGCACACAGGCTTTCTCTAGCTGCTGAGAGTGGGGGCTACTCTTCATTGTGGTGCACAGGCTGCTCATTTTAGTGGCTTCTCTTGTTGCAGAGCACAGGCTCTAGGCACGTGGGCTTCAATAGTCACGGCACATGGGCTCAATAGTTGTGACTAGAGCACAGGCTCAATAGTTGTGGCGCATGGGATTAGTTGCTCCGTGGCATGTGGGATCTTCCCAGAGCAGGGCTCAAACCCGTGTTCCCTGCATTGGCAGGCAGATTCTTAACTATTGCGCCACCTAGGAAGTCCACTCCTAATGGTTTCTTATGTATCCTTAAGACAGTGTATGCACGTAACAAATACACACACACAAAAATATGTGTATGTGTATTCTCTCTCCAATTAAACAAAAAAAACCAGCCTATGCTACAAACTGTTCTGCATTTTGTTTCTATCACTGTATCTTAGAGACTGTTCCATATTAGTACAGCAGTATTTGCCTCATTAAAAAAAATAAATTTTAAATTAAAGGGACAAAACAAAATAGTTTCAGGGCCTAGAGGAAATTACTTTTGAGGAAGGCTAAGCAGATACTCTGAGATACATTATTGTAACAAGAAAAAGATGAGGGAGACATCCCTTTACTCATTCCTTCCTTACTCATTCAACATGTTTTGGATATTTACCAGCTCTGGGGAACTTATTGGGTATTAGGAGTATAACGATGAATTAGAAATCATTTCTACCTTCTAGGAGTCACAGACTACTAGGAAATACACTCTCATAAACAATTTAGCAATTGTAATAGGGTATGATGTGATGTTATGCTATAGAGTGGCAACACAAAGGATTAAGTAGTTAACTCTACTTGTGCAGGAAAAAATGCTAAGCACTTCATGGGCATTATCTCATATAAGACTCACCACAACCCTATTACATGCCTGCAGGAGGTCTTTACTAGTCAAGGTTTGATTAGAAGTTCCCCCAGTTGAGAGATTTCACTAAGAAGCAAAAGTTGCCCTGCTATATATTTACCAATAAACCAATCACTTATAAAGTTAGTCATCAGATATCTCTCCTTATGTAACATCTTTCTGTTCCCATTAGCCTATTTGCAAATTCATTCCAAAATGTTTGCAAAATGAAATTGCAAATCTCTTGCAAAAGATGTAGGACTTTCATGAACTCATGGAAGGTAACAGTGGAGGATTGCTCAAATTGCAAGCAAAGCCACAGATGAAGATAAGAATGTTGTGGAAGTATACTAGCTAATAATTGAGGAAGAGAAACTCCAAAAGGGTAGTGGTATTTCACAAGAAAACGATTTGAATGGAAAAGAAATGAAAAGTAAAATATATGTTTTATGTATCACAGTAACCTAAGGCAAAAGCCTATAGCAGATACACAAAAGATAAAAACAGAGTGGTACCAATAAGTGTACCACTCCGGAAAATCATCAAATCAAAAAGGAAGAGATGGGTATTGGCCTTGTTCTCTGCCTTTCGGTTTTCCTTCTTGCAGATGCCACCCTGCTCTCATCAGCCTCCAGCCCGCCATCTCCTTGAGATCTAACACCATGCCTTCAATTAAGCTGCAGAGTTCTGATGGAGAGATATTCGAAGTTGATGCTGAAATTGCAAAACAATCTGTGACTATCAAGACCATGTTGGAAGATTTGGGAATGGATGATGAAGGAGATGATGATCCAGTCCCCTTGCCAAATGTTGATGCAGCAATATTAAAGACGGTCACTCAGTGGGGCACCCCCCACAAGGATGCTTCTCCTCCTCCTGAGGATGATGAGAACAAAGAAGAGCGAGCAGATGACACCCCTATTTGGGATCAAGAATTCCTGAAAGCTGACCAAGGAACACTTTTCGAGCTTATATTGGCTGCAAACGACTTAGACACCAAAGGTTTGCTTGATGTTACCTGTAAGAATGTTGCCAATATGATCAAGGGGGAAACTCCTGAGCAGATTCAAAAGACATTCAATATCAAAAATGATTTTACTGAAGAAGAGGAAGCCCAAGTATGCAAAGAGAACCAGTGGTGTGAGAAGTGAAATTTTGTGTCTGATGCTGTAACACTGTGAGGATTGTTCCAAATACTAGTTGCATTGCTTTGTTTATAATTGTTAATATTAGAAAAACTGTCAACAAATGCAACAGCAAATCAATTGTATTATTAGCAGAATGTCGTCTCCATTGCATGTGTAGTTTCAGTACAGATTCCAAACTTATGGCTCCGTTTCTTCTAGTCTGATCAAAACTTCTTTTTTTCTTTGCTCTGAATAAAATCGTACTGTGGGTTCTCTATAGAAAGTGGCATTTGGGGCTTTCCCTCTTTTTGTAAAGCAATTTCTGCCTAGTTTGTCCAATTAACTTAAGTGACTTTTAAAAGTTGGCACTGCAAATAAAGCAACTTGCAAAAAAATTTCTGAAATAGAAAAAAAAAAAAAAGGAAGAGATGAAGAGAAGAAGAAGAAAGGAACCAAGAAATTACAAGACAGCCAGAAAACAACTAACAAAATGGCAACAGTAAGTCCCTACCTAGCAATAATTACTTTAAATGTAAAAGACTAAATTATCTAATCAAAAGATATAGAGTGTCTTGGGACTTTTCTGGTGGTCCACTGGTTAAGACTCCATGCTCCCACTATAGGCAGTGCAGGTTTGATCCCTGGTCAGGGAACTAAGATCCCTCATGCTACATGGTGCAGCAAAAAAAAAAAAAAAAAAAGACATAGAATGTCTGAATGGATTAAAAAAATGACAAGACCCAACTAACTATATGCTGCCTATAAGAGACTCACTGAAGCTTTGTGGAAACACACGGATTAAAAGTGAAGAGATGGTAAAAAGGTATTCCTTGTAAATGGAAACCAAAAGAAAGCAGGAGTAGCTATACTTAAATCAGATTAAATAGACTTTAAGCCAAAGACTGTAACACAAAACAGGGAAGGTCATTATATAATGATAAAGAGGTCAATCCAAAAACAGGATATAACATTTGTATATATTTATGCACCCAAAATAGGAGCACCTAAATACATAAAGCAAATATTAACAGACCTGAAGGGAGACATAGCAACATAGTAATAGTAAGGGATTTCAATAATTCCTTTCAATAATGGATAGGTAATCCAGAAAGAAAATCAATAAGGAAACATAGCACTTCAACTACATTAGACCAGATGGCTTTGCTGGTGAATTCTACCAAACATTTAAAGAAGAATTAATACCAATACTTCTCAAGCTCTTCCAAAAAACAGAAAAGGAGGGAACACTTCCAAATTCATTTAATGAGTCCAGCATTACACAGACAAAAGATGCCACAAGAAAAGAAAATTACAGATCAATATCCCTAATAAACATAGATGCAAAAATCCTCAACAAAATATTGGCAAACCAAATTCAACAATATATTGAAAGGACTGTGTACCATAATCAAGTGGGATTTATTTCAGGAATGCAAGGTTGGTTCATAGTCTGCATATCAATCAATGTGATATCCTTCATTAACAAAATGAAGGATAAAAATCATATGATCATGTCAACAGATGTAGAAAAAGCATTTACAAAGTTCAACATCCATTCATGATAAAAACTTTGAACGAAGTGGGTATACAAGGAATGTACCTCAACATAATAAAGGCCATTAAGATAAGCCTCCAGCTAACATCATACTCAATGGTGAAAAGCTGAAAGCTTTTCCTCGAAGATCAGGAACAAGAAAAGGATGCCTACTCTTGCTACTTTTATTCAACATAGCATTGGAAGTCCCAGCCAGAGCAATTAGGCAAGAAAAAGAAATAACAAGGCATTCAAATTGGAAAGAAGTAAAATTGTCTTTATTTGTAGATGACATAATATGATACATAGAAACCCGGAAGAACTCCATCAAAAAAATGTTAGAACTAATAAATGAATTCAGTAAATTTGCAGGATAAAAAATCAATACACAAAAATCAGTTGTATTTAAAAACATTGACAATGAGCTATCCAAAAGAGAAAATAAGAAAACAATATCATTTACAACTGCAATAAAAGAAATAAAATACCTAGGAATAAATTTAACCAAGGAAATAAAAAATTTATATACTGAAAACTATAAAATATTGATGAAAGAAATGGAAGAAGACACAAGTAAATGGAAAGTTATTCTGTGCTCATGGACTGGAAGAATTAATATTGTTAAAATTTCATACTACCTAAAGAAATCTTGAATTCAATGCAATCCCTAAAGAATTCCAATGGCATTTTTCTTAGAAATAGAATAAACTTCTAAAATTCATATGTAACCACAAAAGACCCCAAATAGCCAAAGAAATCTTGAGAAAAAACAAAGTTGAAAGTATCACATATCCTGATTTTAAACTATATTACTGGGAATTCCTTTGTGGCATAGTGGTTAAGACTCTGCACTCCCAATGCTGGGGGCTGGGGTATGATCCCTGGTCAGGTAACTAGATCCCACATACATGCCACAACTAAGAGTTTATGTGCCACAATTAAGGAGACTGCCTACCACAACTAAGACTGCCTACCACAACTAAAACCAAATAAATACATATTTAAAAAAATAAAATAAACTATATTACAAAGGTATAGTAATCTAAAGAGTATGGTATTGGCATAAAAACAGACACATAGATCAATGGGAGAGAATAGAGAGCCCAGAAATAAACCCATGCGTATCTGGTCAATTAATTTACAACAAAGGAGCCAAGAATATACAATGCAGAAAAAATAGTCTCTTTAATAAATTGTGTTGGGAAAACTGACTACCACAAGAATGAAACTGGACCCCTATCTGACATGATACACAAAAATCAATTCAAAATGGATTAAAGACTTGAATGTAAGACCAGAAACCATAAAACTCCTAGAAAAATGCTTTGGGAGTAAGCTGTTTGACATCGCTCACAGTGATGAGTTTTTTGGGTTTGTCACCAAAAGCAGAGGCAATAAAAGCAAAAATAAACAAGTGAGACTACATCAAACTCAAAGCTTCTGCACAGCAAAGGAAACCAGCAGCAGAATGAAATGGCCACTTATTGAAAGTGAGAAAATATTTGCAAATCATATATTTGATAAGTGATTAATATCCAAAATATAAAATGAACACATACAGTTCAATAGCAAAAAAATCAAACAATCCAATTAAAAAATGGGCAGAGGAACTGAATAGATATTTTTCCAAAGATATACAAAAGGCCAACAGGTACATGAAAAGGTACTCAGCATCACTAATCATCAGGGAAATGCAAATCAAAACCACAGTAAGGTACTGCCTCACACCTGTCAGAATGGTTATCATCAACCTGACAATTGTTGGTGAGGATGTGGAGAAAGGAGAACTTTTATGCACTGTTGGTGGGACTGCAAATTTGTGCATCCACTATGGAAAACAGTATGGAGGTTCCTCAAACAACTGAAACTAGAACTACCACATGACACAGCCATCCTACTTCTGGGTATACATCCAAAGGAAATTAAAACAGGATATCAAAATTATATCTATTGACTCACATGTCATTGCAGCTTTATTCACAATAGTCAAGATATGCAAAAAACCTAAGTATCCATCAATAGATGAATGGATACAGAAGATGTGGCATATATACACAATAGAATATTATTCAGCAGTGAGAAAGAAGGAAATGTTTTATTTGCGACAACATGGATGGACCTTGAGGGCACTGTGCTAAGTGAAATCAATCAGACAGGAAAAGACAAATGCTGTATGGTTATCACTTATATGTTGAATCTTAAAAAAAAAAAAAAAGACAAACACATAGAAACAGCATAGAAAAGTTGCTGCCAGGGGCTGGTGGTGGAGCAAATAGGAAGAGGCTAGTAAAAGTGTACAAACATTTAACTATAAGATGAATAAAGTCTGAAGATCTAATGTAAAATATGGTGACTATAGCCGATAACTCTTTTTTTTTTTTTTTTTTTTTTTTTGGCACACGGGCTTAGTTGCTCCATGGCATGTGGGATCTTCCTGGAGCAGGGATCGAACCCATGTCCTCTGCATTGGCAGGCGGATTCTTAACCACTGCGCCACCTAGGAAGCCCTAGCTGATAACTCTTATACGAAATTCAACCAAGTAAATTTTAAGATCTAATTGGCTTTATTAGGCAGTTTATGAATTGGGTAACATCCCATCAAGCAACTAGAATGATGTTCTGAGGGGCTGTATGAAACGGAGAGTTTTAATAGGCAGCAGGAGGGCGAGGCAAGAAGGTATTAGCAAAAGAAAAGATTGTTTCAGGCCAGACCATCTTTTTTGCAGGGAGGTGGCAGCAGGGAGGGACTGCAGGGGTCTTTATCCTGTAATTTCAGACCAACTCTTTTAAAGGTCACATTTCTGTGGACTGTTGAAACTGCAATTACAGACATACCTCAGAGATATTGTGGGTTCAGTTCCAGACCACCACAATAAAGCAGTTATTGCAAAAAAGTGAGTCACACACAAAAAACACCAATGTACATAACTGAATTTAAAAATGCTCTATTGATAAAAACAACAACAAAAAAGGTAACCATCATCTAAACCTTCAGTGACTCATATTAGTAACATCAAAGATCACTGATCACAAATCACTATAACAAATATAATAATTGAAAAGTTTGAAATATTATGAGAATTAGCAAAATGTGACATAGAGACACAGAGTGAGCAAATGATGTTGGAAAAATGGTGCTCATAGACTTACTTGACACAGGGTTCCAACAAAACTTTAATTTGTCAAAATGAAAGCAAAATAGATCTTCCCTGGTGGCACAGTAGTTAAGATCCACCTGCCAATGCAGGGGACACATGTTCAATCCTTGGTCTGGGAAGATCCCACATGCTCCGAAGCAACTAAGCCCATATGCCACAACTACTGAGCCTACACTCTACAGCCTGCAAGCCACAACTATTGAGCCTGCATGCCACAAACACTGAAGCCCATATGCCTAGAGCCCAGGCTCTGCAACAAGCCACTGCAATGAGAAGCCTGTGCACCACAACAAAGAGTAGCCCCCGCTTGCCGCAATTAGAGAAAGCCTGCACATAGCAACAAAGACTCAATACAGCCAATGAATGAATTAATTAATTTTTAAAAAGTACAATAAAACAAAGTGCAATAAGCATGAAGTATGCCTCTTTCAGAGATGGTTCAAGATGGCGGAGTAGAAGGACGTGCACGCACTCCCTTTTGCAAGAGCACCGGAATCACAACTAACTGCTGAACAATCACTGACAGGAAGACACTGGAGCTCACCAAAAAAGACACCCCACATCCAGAGACAAAGGAGAAGGCACAATGAGATGGTAGGAGGGGTGCAATCATGATAAAGCCAAATCCCATTACCACTGGGAGGGCGACTCACAAACTGGAGAACAGTTATATCACAGAAGTCCACCCACTGGAGTCAGGGTTCTGAGCCCCACATCAGGCTTCCCAACCTAGGGATCTGGCAATGGGAGGAGGAATCCCCAGAGAATCAGATTTTGAAGGCCAGTGGGATTTGATTGCAGGACCTCCACAGGACTGGGGGAAACACAGACTCCACTCTTGGAGGGCACACAAAAAGTACTGTGTGCACCAGAATCCAGGGGGAAGGAGCAGTGACCCCATAGTAGACTGAACCAGACCTACCTGCTGGTGTTGGAGGGTCACCTGCACAGGTGGGGGACAGCTGTGGCTCACCATAGGGACAGGGACACTGGTGGCAGGGGTTCTGGGAGGTGCTCATTGGCATGAGCCTCTTGGAGTTCTCCATTATCTCTACCAAAGAGACTGTAAACTCCAGTGCTGGGTCACTTCAGTCCAAAATATCACCAAGGTGGGCACACAGCCCCACCCATTGGCAGATAAGCAGACTGAAGTTTTACTGAGCTCCACCCACCAAAGAAACACACAGCCCTACCCACCACCAGTCCCTCCCATCAGTGAGCTCACACAAGCCTCTTAGACAGCTTCTTCCACAAGAGGACAGACAGCAATCAACCAGTATCAGCAGTATTTTGTTCTGTGGAAATGAAAACCACAGCCACAGAAAGACAGAGAAAATGAAAAGGCAGAGGACTTTGTACCAGATGAAGGAACAAAACAAAACACCAGAAAAACAACTAAGTGAAGGCAACTTTCCAGAAAAAGAATTCAGAATAATGATGGTGAAGATGATCCAGGACATTGACAAAAGACTGCATGCAAAGATTGAAAAGATGTAAGAAAAGTTTAACAAAGATCTAGAAGAACTAAAGAACAAACAAACAGAGATAAGCAATACAATAACTGAAATGAAAACTGCACTAGAAGGAACACATAGCAGATTAACTGAGGCAGAAGAACTAATAAGTGACCTGGAAGACAGAATGGTGAAAATCACTGATGCAGAAAAGAATAAAGAAAAAAGAATGAAAAGAAATGAAGACATCCTAAGAGACATCTGGGACAACATTAAATGCACCAATGTTCATATTATAGGAATCCCAGTAGGAGAAGAGAGAGAGAAAGGACCTGAGAAAATATTGGAAGAGATTATAGTTGAAAACTTCCCTAACATGGGAAAGGAAATGGCCACCCAAGTCCAGGAAGTGCAGAGAGTCCCAGGCAGGATAAACCCAAGGAGAAACACACCAAGACACATAGTAGTCAAACTGACAAAAACTAAAGACAGAGAAAAATTATTAAAAGCAACAAGGGAAAAAAGACAAATAACATACAAAGAAACTCCAATAATGTTAACAGCTGATTTCTCAGCAGAAAATTTGCAAGCCAGAAAGGAGTGGCATGATATATTTAAAGCGATGAAAGGGATGAACCTACAACCAAGGATACTCTACCCAGCAAGGATCTCATTCAGATTCGATGGAGAAATCAAAAGCTTTACAGACAAGCAAAAGCTAAGAGAATTCAGCACCACCAAACAAGCCCTACAACAAAAGCTAAAGGAACTTCTATAAGTGGGAAACATAAGAGAAGAAAAGGACCTGCAAAACCAAAAACAAAACAAGCAAATGGTAATAGGAACATATATACTGATAATTACCGTGAATGTAAATGGACTAAATGCTCAAACCAAAAGACACAGACTGGCTGAGTGGATACAAAAACAAGACCCATATGTATGCTGTCTACAGGAGACCCACTTCAGACCTAGGGATACATTCAGACTGAAAGTGAGGGGATGGAAAAAAAATATTCCATGCAAATGGAAATCCAAAGAAAGCTGGAGTAGTGATACTCATATCAGATAAAGTAGACTTTAAAATAAAAAATGTTGCAAGAGACAAAAAAGGACACTACATAATGATCAAGGGATCAATCCAAGAAGAGGAGATAATGATTATAAATATATATGCACCTGACATAGGAGCACCTCAATACATAAGGCAAATGCTAACAAC
Source organism: Hippopotamus amphibius kiboko (assembly GCF_030028045.1). Classification (NCBI taxonomy): domain Eukaryota; kingdom Metazoa; phylum Chordata; class Mammalia; order Artiodactyla; family Hippopotamidae; genus Hippopotamus; species Hippopotamus amphibius. The sequence continues at coordinate 137,202,467 of NC_080188.1, read as the reverse complement.
TATGAAAGAGGAAATTGACAGTAACACGATAATAGTGGGGAACTTTAACATCCCATTTACACCAATGGACAGATCATCCAGACAGGCAATTAATAAAGAAACAAAATAAACCAGCTACATTTAATAGATATTTATAGGACATTACATCCAAAAACAGCAGATTACACTTTCTCCTCAAGTGCACATGGAACATTCTCCAGGATAGATCACATGTTGGGTCATAAATCAAGCCTTGGTAAATTTAAGAAAACTGAAATCATATCACGCATCTTTTCTGACCACAATGCTATGAGATTAGAAATCAATTACAGGAAAAAAACTGTAAAAAACACAAACACATGGAGGTTAAACAATATGCTATTAAATAACCAAGAGATCACTGAAGAAATCAAAGAGGAAATAAAAAAATACCTAGAGACAAATGATAATGAAAACACAATGATCCAAACCTATGGGATGTAGCAAAAGCAGTTCTAAGGGGGAAGTTTATAGCAATACAATCCTACCTCAAGAAATAAGAAAAATCCCAAATAAATAATCTAAACTTACACCTAAAGAAACCAGAGAAAGAAGAGCAAACAAAACCCAAAGTTAGTAGACGGAGAGAAATCATAAAGATCAGAGCAGAAATAAATGAAATAGAAACAAAGAAAACAATAACAAAAATCAATAAAACTAAAAGCTGCTTCTTTGAGAAGACAAACAAAATTGATAAACCTTTAGCAAGACTCATCAAGAAAAAGAGGGAGTGGACTCAAATCAATAAAATTAGAAATGAAACAGGAGAAGGTATAACGGACACCACAGAAATAAAAAGCACCATAAAAGACTACTACAAACAATTATATGCCAATAAAACGGACAATCTGGGTGAAATGGACAGATCCTTAGAAAAGTATACCCTTCCAAGACTGAATCAGGAAGAAATAGAAAATATGAACAGACCAATCACAAGGAATGAAATTGAAACTGTGATTAAAAATCTCCCAACAAACAAAAGTCCAGGACAAGATGGCTTCACAGGTGAATTCTATCAAACATTTAGAGAAGAGCTAACACCCATCCTTCTCAAGCTCTTCCAAAAAACTGCAGAGGAAGGAACACTCCCAAACTCATTCTATGAGGCCATCATCACCCTGATAGCAAAACCAGACAAAGATACTACAAAAAAAGAAAATTGCAGACCAATATCACTGATGAATTTAGATGCAAAAATCCTCAACAAAATACTAGGCAACAGAATCTAACAACACGTTAAAAGGATCATACACCATGATCAAGTGGGGTTTATCCCTAGAACGCAAGGATTCTTCAACATATGCAAATCAATCAGTGATACACCACATTAACAAATTGAAGGATAAACACCACATGATCATCTCAATAGATGCAGAAAAACCTTTTGACAAAATTCAACACCCATTTAGGATAAAAACTCTCCAGAAGGTGGGCATAGAGGGAACCTACCTCAACATCATAAAGGCCATATATGACAAACCCACAGCAAACATCAATCTAAATGGTGAAAAACTGAAAGCATCCCCTCTAAGATCAGGAACAAGACAAGGATGCCCACTCTCCACTACTATTCGACATAGTTTTGGAAGTCCTTGCCACAGCAATCAGAGAAGAAAAAGAAATAAAAATAATCCAAATAGGAAAAGAAGTAAAAGTGTCACTCTTTGCAGATGACATGATACTATACATAGAAAATCCTCAAGATGCTACCAGAAAACTACTCGAACTAATCCATGAATTTGGTAAAGTTGAAGGTACAAAATTAACACACAGAAATCTCTTGCAGTTCTATACACTAACAATGAAAGATCAGAAAGAGAAATTAAGGACAATCCCATTCACCATTGCAACAAAAAGAATAAAATACCTAGGAATAAACCTAACCAAGGAGGTAAAAGATCTGTACACAGAAAACTAGAAGACACTAATGAAAGAAATCAAAGACGACACAAACAGATGGAGAGATATACCATGTTCTTGGATTGGAAGAATCAACATTGTGAAGATGACTATACCACCCAAAGCAATCTACAGATTCAATGCAATCCCTGTCAAATTACCAATGGAATTTTTTACAGAATTAGAAGAAAAATCCTAAAATTTGTATGGAGACACAAAAGACTCTGAATAGCCAAAGCAATCTTGAGGGAAAAAATAGAGCTGGATGAATCAGCTCCCTGACTTCAGACTATACTAAAAAGCTACAGTAATCAAGACAATATGGTACTGGCACAAAAACAGAAATATAGATCAATGGAACAGGATAGAAAGCCCAGAGATAAACTATGGTCAACTAATCCATGACAAAGGAGGCAATGATATACAATGGAGAAAAGGCATCCTCTTCAATAAGTGGTGCTGGGAAAACTGGACAGCTACATAGAAAAGAATGAAATGAGAACACTTCCTAACACCATACACAAAAGTAAACTCAAAATGGATTAAAGAGCTAAATGTAAGGCCAGACACTATAAAACTCCTAGAGGAAAACATAGGCAGAACATTCTTTGACATAAACCACAGCAAGATCTTTTTTGATCCACTCCCTAGAGTAATGGAAATAAAAACAAAAATAAATAAGTGGGACCTAATGAAACTTCAAAGCTTTTGCACAGCAAAGGAAACTATAAGCAAGATGAAAAGACAACCCTCAGAATGGGAAAAAATATTTGCAAATGAATCAACAAAGGATTAATCTCCAAAATATATAAACAGTTCATCCAGCTCAATATGAAAAAAATAAACAACCCAATCCAAAAATGGGCAGAAGACCTAAATAGGCATTTCTTCAAAGAAGACATACAGATGGCCAAGAGGCACATGAAAAGCTGCTCAATATCACTAATTATTAGAGAAATGCAAATCAAAACTACAATGAGGTATCACCTCACACTGGTTAGAATGGGCATCAGCAGAAAATCGACAAACAATAAATGCTAGAGAGGGTGTGGAGAAAAGGGAACCCTCTTGCACTGTTGGTGGGAATGTAAATTGATACAGCCACTATAGAGAACAGCATGGAGGTTCCTTGCAAAACTAAAAATAGAGTCACCATATGACCCAGAAATCCCACTACTGGGCATATACCCAGAGAAAACCATAATTCAAAAAGACACATGCACCCCGATGTTCATTGCAGCACTATTTACAATATCCAGGTCATGGAAGCAACCTAAGTGTCCATCAACAGATGAATGGATAAAGAAGGTGTGGTACATATATACAAATATTACTCAGCCATAAAAAGGAGTGAAATTCAGACATTTGTAGAGACATGGATGGACCTAGAGACTGTCATACAGAGTGAAGTGAGTCAGAAAGAGAAAAACAAATATCGTATATTAACACATATATGCGGAAAATAGAAAAATGGTACAAATCAACCAGTTTGTGAGGTAGAAATAGAGACAGAGATGTAGAGAACAAACATATGGACACCAAGTGGCGAAAGCGGGGAGGGTTGGGGTGGGATGAATTGGGAGATTGGGATTGCCATATATACATTACTAATAAGAAAAAAAAAACCAAATTCCGCACTCTAAGTATATGCAGTTTATTGTATGTTAACTGTATCTCAATAAAATTTCTTAAAAAAAGAAACACTCAATGTAAAAGTTGTGAGTTAAGTTTTATTCAGGGACCCTACCAAGGACTATAGCCCAGGAGAGAGCCTCTCGGTAGCTCTGAGGAGACTGCTCTGAAGATATAGGGGAGGAGCCAGTATATATGTATGTGTGTATATATACACGTACATATATATATATAGGGTGCTGGGAAATACATGTAATCAAGCAACTATCTTAGTAAAAGATGACTGCTAATGACAAAGAACAGATATCTCAAGTTAATAATTGTAATGCTTTTCTGTGTATGGGGAGTTTCGAGCATTTAGGGTCTTTGAAATTCTTCCTTAGATATTCATCTTAGCTATCTAGGGGCCCAAACCACAGAATGTTTCATGCTGTTCTCCCTCACCCCATTCTGAATTCCCCACAGAGCACAGATGGTCAGCGACCTCAGTGAATTGTGACTTAATCCTTTTATAAATGTGATGATGAGCCACACTCTTTGTTCTTTTTTTTTTTTTTTTAATAAATTACTTATCTTATTGGCTGTGTTGGGTCTTTTTTGGGTCTTTTTTTTTTTTGTGGTATGCGCAGACTTTCTTTAGTTGCAGTGAGTGGGGGCTATTCTTCATTGTGGTGCATGGGCTCCTCATTGTCGTGGCTTCTCTTGTTGTGGAGCATGAGTTCTAGACGCGTGGGCTTCAGTAGTTGCAGCACATGGGCTCAATAGTTGTGGCACACGGGCTTAGTTGCTCTGCAGCATATGGGATCTTCCTGGAGAAGGGATTGAATCCATTTCCCCTGCATTGGCAGGCAGATTCTGAACCACTGTGCCATCTAGGAAGTCCCTCTTTGTTCTTTTTGTTTACAATTGTAAGTCATGGTTTGCTGCCACCAGAGGCAAGTGACTCCATTTTGGGCCTGTTAATTTTTTTTTTTTTTTTAACATGAGGCAGGTTGTATTGCATAATTGAAATTTGCTGAGATTAGAATTTAAATGTTCACACTAGCAAATATGGGCTGAAGTCTTCCTCCTCCAACCCAACTGTAAAGATGCCACAGTAGCGAGACATTCCTGGTTAAGAATCCACCTTCCAATGCAGGAGAGTTGCAGATGCGATCTCTGGTCAGGGAACTAAAATTCCACACAATTCTGGGCAGCTAAGCCCATGTTCCATGTGCCACAACTACTGAGCCTCTGTGCTCTAGAGCCCATGCACCAGAACTAGAGAGAAGCCCGCGTGCCACAATGAAAGATCCCGCATGCTACAGCTAAGACCCAACGCAGCCAAATAAATAGAAAATGGATATTCTGGGTGAGAATTTAATAGTTTTTTTTTATCGAGTTATATATAATACAGTGAAATCTCTCCCTTCTCTTCCTTTTTTTCTTTTCCTGTTCTTTTTTAAAAAGAAATTTATTTATTTATTTATTAGCTGTGTTGGGGGTTCAGTGCTACGAGCATGCTTTCTCTAGTTGCAGACAGCGGGGGCTACTCTTGGTTGTGGTGCGTGGGCTTCTCATTGCAGTGGCTTCCCTTGTTGCAGAGCATGGGCTCTAGGCACATGGGCTCAGTAGCTGTGGCTCATGGGCTCTAGAGCACAGGCTTGGTAGTTTTGGCACATGGGCTTATTTGCTCCGTGGCATGTGGGATCTTCGTGTCCCCTGCATTGGCCAGCAGATTCTTAACTGCTGTGCCAGCAGGGAAGTCCCTAATTTTTGCTTTTTTTCTTTCCTTTTCACACTGTTTTTTCAAGATGGTTTCCTAAAAATTGATTTGCATATAATTTTATCAGATAATGCCAAAATCCTTTGCATGTGGTTATACAATTTTGCATTGCCATCAGCAATGTATAAGAGTGTCTGATAATTCATAGCCATGCTAATAGAGGATGTTGTCAAAGTTTTGGATTTCTGATAGGTGAGAGGGGATAATTGGGAAATGGTGTCTCAGTGTTGTTTTTTTTCTTTAATAAGATTAACAACTGTGCCACCAGGAAAGTCCCTCAGTGTTGTTTTAAACTGACGTTCTCTTACTATGAATAAGCTCAACTACCTTTTGTTTTAAAAGACTTTTCTGTCTTTTTTGTGAACTGCCTATTTGTGAATTTTGTCCATTGTCCTATCATGTTTTGGATCTCATTTTCTCAGTTTCTTAATGTAAATCAGCCTTTTTTCTGTGGTACAAGCTGCAAGTATTTTCTCTGTTTTTCACTTGTATTTTGCTATGTTTGTAGCATTTTTGCCATGTTAAAAAAAAATTAATCCTAAAGTACTTAAATCTATCAGCCTTTACTATAATTTCTTGTGATTTGGGGTAATAGTTAAGGAAAGATTTCCCCTCTCCCAGTTCTAAAGAAATTTATCCCTGTTTCTTCTAGGGCTTGTATGGTTTCATGTTTTTTAATTTTAGATCTCATACTATTTTGTTAATGTTTTCAAGTCTTTTATATTTTTACTGATTTTCTATTTGTATCAAAGGATAATTGTGTATTTATGTATTTTTCTTTTCTGTTCTGTCAGTTTTTATTTCATGCATTTTGAAGCTCTGAATTAGCTACATATACATTGATGACTGTTATGTCTTTATGTTGAACTGATCTTTTAATTATTATGAAATGTCCTCTTTACCCATGGTAATATAGTTGTCCTAAAGTTTACTTTGTCTTGGGACTTCTTAGGTGGTGCAGTGGTTAAGAATCTGCCTGCCAATGCAGGGGACATGGGTTCTATCCTTGCTCCAGGAAGATCCAGCATGCCATGGAGCAACTAAGCCTGTGCACCACAACTATTGAGCCTGCACTCTAGAGCCTGTGAGCCACAACTACTGGAGCCCACGCACCTAGAGCCCGTGCTCCACAACAAGAGAAGCCACAGCAAGGAGAAGTAGCACAATGAAGAGTAGCCCCCGCTCTCCACAACTAGAGAAAGCCCACGTGCAGCAACAAAAACCCAACACAACGAATAAATAAATAAATTTATTTAAAAAACTATAAAAAAAGTTTGTCTCATATTAATATACTTCAGCTTTCTTAAGAGTAATGTTTGCATATTTATTTTAACTTATGAGTTTTAATATTTAAGAATATATTCTTGCATATATGTATATATGTATATTTGTGTAATGTATTTAGTTGGTTCTTTTTAAAAGCCAGTATGATCAACAGAAGAATGGCATAACAGTGTCAAATAACATTGCTTGACCTCTTCCTATCTGTTCATTTATTAGACACGCATTATTTTTATCATATCAATACCAGAATAAAATATAATTTTACAAAAAAAAAAAAAAGCCAGTATGAAAATATCTGCTTTTTCATTTTGGTGTTTAGACCATTTACATTTAGTGTAATTTTCCACATGATTAGGTTTAAATCTACCATTTTGCTATTTGTTTTCTATTTTTCTGATCTGTTCATTGTTCCTTTTTTAATATTTCTGTGCCTTTTTGAATTTTTTTATCCTATTTAATTTCCACTTCTGGCTTATTAGCTATATTTTTGTATTAGTTTTATAGTGGTTGATCTAGGTTTTACAATTGCATCTTTAATGTATATTCTATCTTCAAATACAATTATACCACATGATAAAATGTAAAAATCATACAAGACTATATTTATATTTCTCCAAACCATCCTTTGTTGCTGTTCTTGTCATACATTTCACTTCTATACATTATTAACCACACAATACACTATTATTATTTTTGCTTAAATAGATACCTTTTAAAGAAATTATAGTTTGAGAATCACTATATTTACCATATTTATTATTTCTGGGATCTTCATTTCTTTGTATAAATCCAGCTTTCTATCTTGTATCACTTTTCTTCATCCTGGAGAACTTCAACATTTCTTTTACTGTAGTACAACATGCTAGTGACCACCCCACTCAGATTTGTCTGAAAATATTTTAACTTACTTTGATTTTTGAAGAATATTTTGATACATGAAGAATCAGTTTTCTTTTTCCCTTTCAGCATATTTAACATGTTCTATCTTCTGACTTGCCTAAGTTCTAATGGGGAAGCTGCTGTCATTTTAATCTTTGTTTCTCTGTACATAATGTGTATTTTTGTTCCTCTATTGCTTTTCAATTTTCTCTTTATCAGTGCTTTTCAGCAATGTGAGTATAATGTGCCTTGATGTGCTTTTCTCTTAACACTTATCCTATCTGGGGTTAGTTGAGATTCTTGGATATTGGACTGTAGTTAAAAACAGTATAAAATAGTCTTATATGTGAATTCCATATGGTCAAGAAGCTAGAGAAAAGACTGAACATGCTAAGTAGAGACATGTAAGATATTAAAAATCACAAACAGAGCTCCTAGAAATGACAACCATATTGTCTTAGATGAAAAACACACTGCATAGAAATGACAGCTTACTAGATATTGCAGAAGACCGACTAGTAAACTTGAAGATAAAGCACTGGAAACCATCCTAAATGAAACAGAGGAAATTTACCACAGATTACCTTAAATTTATAAGAAGAAAAAGGTGAACTTATTGAATAAAATGAGATGAGCTCCAATGTGTTGAAAGATGTGAGGGAGGTAGGAAAGATTCTAAAAAGGGAATGGGACAGAGGTTTAGCAAAAGAGGTAGATAAAAAGATTGCAAAGAGTATACAAGACCAAACTGAGTTTGTATAACATGGTTTTTGTTATGGATCTATTTCCCCATCAGCTACACTAGAAACATCAGAATAATTTTTGCCATTTCTCCTTTTTCTAATCTCTAAGCCACGTTAAGTTAGTCCCATGAATTACTTTCCTGGTTTCCCTAGTATTCATTCTTTTCACTGACACCCTAGTTCTGGCTGTTTTTTTCTGTTTGTCTGGATGTCAGTATGGTCTCCTAATTAATCTGCCATCCATTATGAATTGTGTTGCCAAATTCTTTTTCCTAAGGCCCCATTTTGATCATGTCACTTTTTTTTGCTACAAAATCTTCAAAGGCTCCGCTCTTTTTTTTTTTTGGCACATGGGCTTAGTTGCTCCACGGCATGTGGGATCTTCCTGGAGCAGGGATCAAACCCGTGTCCTCTGCATTGGCAGGTGGATTCTTAACCACTGTGCCACCTAGGAAGCCCATCCGCTCTCTTCTGAATAAAAATTTGGACTGTGTTTCACCTGCAACTCAAAGTCCTACCTATTTCTCCAGCTTTTTATATCTTATGATATATCTGTACTAAATTATCTGTTATTTCCAACAAACTTTTATTTTATTGCCTCTTACTTAGTCATTAATGAAGACACTTACTGAGCACATATAATGTGGCATTAGCCTAAATGCCAGGGATAAAGTCATTTTCTTTCAATCTAGGTTTAAGGAAATCTGATCACCTTCATACAAATCCATATAATGAAGTTTCTGAACTTTCAAAGTTGAAGATCAGACCTCAGATAGAGGTAAAATCACTATGGTATAGTCACTTAGGAAGTTTTACCTGAAACAGCCAAATGGCATCTATGTTCAGAACATTATGGAATGAATTATTTGCAGGAGGTTCAAGAGAGAACACTGAGAACAGACCACAGAAAAAAATGTGTGAGAATCAGATTGAAATGAATGAAAAAGGTCTAATTTGTCCTGTACAGAACAATTTCCCTCTGCTTGGGAAAGGATAAGTGATCTGTACCACAAGAATGGAAAGTTAAAATTTCCCTGTGCTTTGGTGGAATGCTTTTGCATGTAGAACATGCATTTCATCCCTTTGACAAATATTCTGAAAGCTGTGAGGGAGGTAGGAAAGATACTAAAAAGGGAATGGGATAGAGGTTTAGCTAACAGGCCCCATGCTCCATGTATAGGTATATTTGAGGCTGAGCTCCTGAAAAGGCCTAGAGTCAGGGAAAGGAAGCTATGAACATTTAATAGTATTGTTTATGGTATTTATGTTTCTCCATGAATAAAATCAATGTCTTTTTGACAGCAAAGTGAAATTATTAAGGGGCTAAGAGTCTAAGTAGTGAGTACAAGTGAATTATCAGCCAACAATCTATCACAGGAATACTGAGTAAGCATTACAATGTGTATTTGTAAAGGGAAAAGTCACCTCAGATTTTAGGCTTCTATTAAAGATGGCCCAGACTCACATATGAGAAAAGGAATGTGGATTTGTTTAGGTATTTAAGCATTTTCAAGGGCCCCTTCTAACTCTTAATATTATAAAGTTTATTGTCAAAACTGAATTTTTTATATTTTCCACTATTAAATGGCTACCTTTCCCAGACACTCTATGTCAGGTTTGTCAAAATACAGACACAGATTTACCATGAAATTAATGAAAGAAACTGAAGCTTTTGGGATCCTCACTTGCACTGTCCCCTTCTAAATAAGTAAATAAGTACTCACTTTTGTACCTAATTTCGACATGTAGTTCCACGTTATTTTTTGTAAAAAGAGCCCAAGAATTATATGAGCTTTAGGTCACAATACACCTAGAAATGCCTCTGGTAGAAACCTTAGAATTATTAAAGTATTCTTCTTGTTCACTTCATTTTATTTAATTCTAAAAATTACTATTTATCCTTCAAAACTCTCTTGGATTTTCTCTTGTCAATTTCAGCTGATACTATTTAGTTCAGGGCTTCCTCACTTGAAAACTGCATCATGATGATAGCCTGATAGTTGCTTTTCCTGACTGCAATCTCCCTCTCAAATAAATCTATACTACATAAAGCTGGCAGACTAATTTTCTTAAAAAGAAACACTGCTTATTTTGCAAAATTCCCATCCAAACTCAAGATATTTTGGTGTCTTACCACTACCACTGATCTTCTACACTTGGGATGCTTAAATGCCCAGGCAAAAGTGGCAGTCAACCAGAGGATACTCATAGCCACAAGAGAAATGTGACGCATTTTTCTAGAGTATCATTTTTACTCCATAGCAAGTAATTTAAAAGGTTACTTCCCCACTTTCTTCTCTTTGTTTCAAACAGATATAGATTTGAATGCAAAAAGAAAAAATACTCTTGAGCTCAGATGCAGAAAATTAGATTCATTATTATTCTTGGCTCATGACACATGCTCACCATTGGTTCATTCAAGCCCCTCAAGTATTCATTCATTCTTTCATTTAAAATAATACAACAGGGCTTCCTAGGTGGCACAGTGGTTGAGAACCCGCCTGCCAATGCAGGGGAGACGGGTTCGATCCCTGCTCCAGGAAGATCCCACATGCCACAGAGCAACTAAGCCCATGCGCCACAACTATTGAGCCTGCGCTTTAGAGCCCGTGAGCCACAACTATTGAGCCCATGTGTTGCAACTACTGAAGCTCATGCGCCTAGAGCTCCTGCTCTGCAACAAGAGAAGCCACGGCAATGAGGAGCCTGTGCACCACAACGAAGAGTAGCCCCCCCCTCCACTCACCACAACTAAAAAGAAAGCCTGTGCACAGCAAAAAAGACCCAACACAGCCAATAAAATAAATAAATAAATAAATAAATAAATAAATAAATAAATAAATAAATAAAATAAAAATAAAATAATACAACAGGGGAATTCCCTGGGAGTCCAGTGGTTAGGACTCCAAGCTTTCACTGCCAAGAGCCTGTCTTCAATCCCTGGTAGGGAACTAAGATCCCACAAGCTGTGTGGCCAGTAAATAAAATAAAACAACAAAAATCCAAGAAATCACCGCCAACATGAAAACTAGAACATGAACTTACATTCACCTCTTTGACCTTCCATTGCATCAACCAGCCTCTTCGCTTCAAGGTAACACTATCTAAATCATCATTCTCTTGCTTTTCTTTTTACTATCACAGATACATATATAGTCCTAAATAGTTTTGGGGGGGTGGGGGCAGCTTAGAAGTTATTAGCTTTATAAAAAGTCTACCGCATGCTGTATGTAATTCTTACAGACTTACTCTTTTCACTCAATATTATATTGCTAGGATTAATCCTCATTATGGCATATAACTGTAGTAAATTCATTTGGAATGCTGTATGAATATATTCTAATTTATTTATCTATTCTCCTACCTGTAGATGGGCATTTGGGTTGTTTTCACATTTTGATATTAAAGAGAATACTCACATGAACAATCCTGTATATGTCCCGGTATTTGTTCAAGTTTATTTTAGGTATATACCTAGGAGCAACATGGCTGGTCAAGGGGTTTGCAAATGTTTATCTTTACAGGGTAAATGACAAGTTAAAGGAGGCTGTACCAATTTACATTCCCGCTAGAAATGATTGATTCTGCTGATTCACGTCCTCTATATACAGTCCAACTTAAAGAAGATTTTTAAAATTATGGTAACATATACACATCAAGCCTACCATTTTAACTACGTCTAAGGGTACAGTTCAGTGGTATTAAGTACATTCATATTTTTGTGCAACAGTCACCCACCACATTCATCTCCAGAACTTTTTCATCTTCCCAAACTGAAACTCTGTGCCCATTAAACAATAACTCTCCTCTCTCTCCTTTCCCCAGTCCTCAACATCTACCATTCTACTTTCTATGTCAATGGATTTCACTACTCTTAGTAACTCATAGTGGAATCATACAGTATTCATCATTCGTGATTGGCTTATTTCACTTAGCATAATGTCTACAGGGCTCATCTATGTTGTAGAATGTGTTAGAATTTCCTTCTTTTAAGGCTGAATTATACATATATGGACACATTTTGGTTATCCATTCATCCATCTATGGATACTGGGTTGCTAAGTATAAGGAAAGAAGAGAAAATTGGAGTTTGGGTGAAAGAACTGGATAGGTTCAGTTTGGGATATCCAAATGGAAATGCCCAGTTGGCAGTTAAGATACTAGGTCTGAGAATCAGAAAAGAAACTTGGGCTACAGATATTATTTCATGAATTATCAGTGGATAGATGATAACTGAATCTACTGAAGAAAACAAGATAACAGGGAAAATAAGTAGAATGAGAAAAAACTAGTTTTAAGGATTATGTGCTAGGTGGTTTAATAAGAAGCAGTAATAATAAGTTAACACTTATTGTGACCTTTCTATGAGCCACGTACCATTCTAAATACTTTGCTTATATAATTTTTTAAAAAAGGGACTTCCCTGGTGGTCCAGTGGGTAAGACTCCTTGCTCCCAAAGCTGGGGACCTGGGTCCAATTCCTGGTTGAGGAACTAGATCCCACATACATGCCACAATTAAGGAGTCCGAATGCCACAACTAAATATGCTGCAACAAAGATCCCGTGTGCTGCAACTAAGACCTGGCGCAGGCAAAATAAATAAATAAATATTAAAAAACAGAAAAACAAACTTCGGACTTAGGTGCTATTATTATTACACCATTTTACATTAAAGGAAACCAAGGCACAGTGCAGTGAAATAATTTGCCTGAAACTGTACATTAAATTGAGTGGCAAAGCCAAGATTTGAAGACAGCTTGTCCAGAACTTTGCTCTCAACCCTATGCAAACCTCACAGTAACTCTGGGAAGTGGATATTTTTACCTCTGCTTCACAGATTTAAAAAAAAAATGAGGCTCAGAGAAGTTAACTCGCTAGAGTAATGACAGCTTGCATGGAGTAGGGCTATGATTCAAACCTAAAGATCATATCTTTCATACCTCAGTTATGAGAAGGGATTTAATTTCTCTCATAATCTTCTACAATGCCTCACCTAGTATTAAATATTTGCTTAAAAAATGGTATTATTATCCTTAACTATTACTACTAATAATGTAAGAACACTGAAGTTTAGCTCCCGATTACCTTTCACAGGAAGTTACTTGAGGTTGTACCACAACATAAAAAAAGTATAAACTAAGGCAGAACATGTGGTCCAGGAAACAGTGACTCCTACCCTAGAGAATAGTGAAAGGAAGTCTCAGGACAAAAGCCTTGCAGTAGTCACCAAAATTGGAGCAGGACAGTGAATTTTTGCAGGGTGGTCTCCATGGAGAAAACTTTGAAATCTAAAAATCAGTACAAAAGAGAGCTTAGAGATGTAAGGGAATCTGGTAGCATGTAGTAAAGATGTCATTTAATTGTCTCTAGCACTGTTCTTCAACAAGGGGCATAAGGTCCTGATATCTTTGCTCTACAGAAGGAAATGTTATCCTAGCAGTCCACAGTTCTGTAGTAAATATTAACATAGGAATAACTGAAATGCTTTTTATTAGCATATTTCACTGATTGTTAAGACTTTTCCCCCCACATTTTAACACCTCTGGATGGGATGCATCTTATAAGCAATGGTGTGTCATGGTTTAGTTATTTTCTTTCTTAGTAGTACATAAAATAATGATGCACCTTCTAATCAACAGCATGTTGGATTTGATCAACCATGTGTGCCACAGCTTTATATGCTTTATAATATACTTTCTAATTTAATCTTCATAAGTTTCATGTAGATGATGTTATTACTGTTTTAAAGAAACCGAGGCTCGAAGATGCTAAACAATATGCTCAAAGACTGCTGTCAATGAAGTGGCAAAGCCAGAACTGAAAACCAGGTCTGGGGAATCCCCTGGCTGTCCAGTGGTTAGGACTCATCTCTCTCACTGCCGGGGCCCCAGGTTTGATCTGCAAGCCTCGTGGTGTAGCCAAAAAAACAAAATGGAAAGGAAAACCAAGTTAGACTTCAAAGGTCATGCTCTGTTGCACCTCAGCATTTACCGTGGGTGATACAAAGCTGAATAAACACTATCAAAGTTGAATAGTTCAAATCGGATGAAGTTTTTCCAACTCCTCCAGAAAGAACCAAACGTGCCCTCATCTGTGCTCCCATAACATTTTATGAATACTTCTGTGGATGTAAAATGTCACCTGCCCTATTAGCAAACATAGGATATTGCAGCCATCAGCCACTACATCAGCCCTGAGGGAACTCAGAATAGAGACAAACAGGCTGCCTGTCACCAAGCTGTCAGCCACTGTAGCTGTCCCCAAAGGTGCAACCTGAGGGAATTCAGGATGGAATAAAAAACACAATACTGGCCATAGATAGTTAAGGTGCATATCAAAGGAATGATTTCAATAAGCCCAGACTCTTGCATTTTCCCATACATAGCTAAATTCATTAACTTGTGATGTCCGGTTTTTAATTAGCAGTAATCTTTTGATTTCCGACTACTAGTTTTTGTCACAAAAACTCCTATATATCCTGGCTCCTCCCTTATCTCTTTGGAGCAATGTCTCAGCGCTACCTGAGAGGCTGCCTCCTGGGCTTAAGGCCTCAGAAAGTCCAAAGAATAAAACATAATGCCAAACTTCTGGGTGGTGCTTTATTTTTTTTTTTCAGTTGACACCTCTATTACATCTTACTATAATGTATAACTTTCAAGTCAGGAGTAGTATCTTAATCACCCTTTCCAACCTTACAGTGCCTACCACTGATCTTGACACATGTAGAAGCTCAATGCGTCTGTTAAAAGGAAACAGGGTCAAAGAAAAAAAAAAAAAAAGGAAACAGGGTCTCTGTCACTAAGTCTAAGGAGGAGACAAGAAAGGCACACATAACTAATAAAGGCCAAATATAGTGCTACAGGGAAATTATAAATAAAGTGCATTGGAGTTTAGGGGAAAAGAACAAATGATAGAAAGTACAAGTCAAGGGGAGACAGTTCTGCCAGGTTCCAGATTTTCATACACACTTACACAGATATAGTCAGTCTGGAAAAGCTGCAAAGGCTGAAACTCAGCTGCTGCGACAATTCCTTTACCCATTTTTAAATTTTAATGAGTTACCAGCATTTATAGGCTGAACTTTTAAAAATTCACATAAAATCAAGACTTTCAGATTTCCTTGAAAAATGGGAAGATAAAAGGAAACTGCGTGCTCATTCTCCAAGGGAAATTGGTTAAATGTATCAATTATTCCCTTCAGATAAAGTCAGTGCTCCCTTAATCATCCTGGTACCTATCACCATTTTCTTTTGCCCACACAGTGTAAGATACTTTATGTCTGACCATGGGTATTTGGGTTTATGACCCCTTGTCAAGACATACAGCTCACTGCTCTATTACACACCAGGTATGTTCAAGCACAGTGTCCCTGCCTGGAAAGATCTTTGCATTCTAAAAAAGCACTCAGACTCCTCCAAGCGACTGGTTCAATTTCTTTTACTAGCTTTCTCTGACCACCCCCTCAACCGGGTCACCGCAGCATTCTGGTCATACCTCTATTAACACCGTAATTACACCGTATGTACAAGTTTTCCTCCTTTGCGAGGATGTGAGTGCCTGGAAGCCAGCGGCCCACGATTCATTGCTGCTCGCGCCCCAAATCCGTGGCCTGGCATCCAAACACAGGCATTCAGTACGTAAGTACGGAAGTCAATCTCTCCACTTTACGCAAACCTAGGCTAAACTATCTACTCGACCTTAGACGTGGGTCTGAGACAGAAACGCAGACGAGTGAAAACACGTGGACTCTGGGAGAGAAGAAAGTGTACACCGAGACCACCACAAACAGACGCTCCGGAACGACGTTCCACCTCTGCCACACAGTCTCAGAATCGCCAAGTCCAACTCTCGCGAGATTCGGCCTGAGCGACGGCCCGTAAGCCCCCGAGACTTGCAGCTCAGTTTCCGCTGGATTCTCGCGGCCGCACGACACGCCAGGATGAGCACTTCCGGCGCTGCGCCCAGGAAGCGGAAGTGAGACTTCCAGTCTGTCTGAGTAGGTGTGTTGTTCGGCGGTCCTGAAATCTGGGAAAGTCGTTTTCGCTTTGCATTCCTGGGCTGTCGAGTGCTTCTCCCCTGGCGGGTGGGAGTGCAAAGACTGAAGTGCGAAATGAGCACCATGTTCGCGGACACGCTGCTCATCGTTTTTATCTCCGTGTGCACGGCTCTGCTCGCCGAGGGTGAGAGCAGTTGCTTCTCTGACGTTTGACCAATCCGAGAGGGGAGGATCCGAGGCTCTGGGTTCCTCGAGCCTAGGGAGAGGTCGCGAGGCTTGCTTCCTTCGGCGGGGGTGGGGGTGGGGGGCGGTGGGGTTCATCTTCTCTATTCCAGGGACTCTTTCTTACCTCCAGGAGCGGGAGCGGTAGTGTGGAATCGATTGTCGAGGTTTGTTTGGTCTAGGGTAGATTTCACTTGCTTGTGGAGACCCCTTCGTATCGTGTCACAGTTGTTTTGGTTGAAAATTCAGTTGTTTTAACGTTAAAAAAGTTAACTGTTGGTGAATATAAAGCAAAAAGTTGACATCCATTCTTACCCAACGGTAACCACTAATAAAGGCTGTTGTGACCGTTCCAGACATTTCTCTGTTAGCATGCTGCTTTTAATGTTTCAGGTATAACCTGGGTCCTGGTTTATAGGACAGACAAGTACAAGAGACTGAAGGCAGAAGTGGAAAAACAGAGTAAAAAATGTGAGTATGGCAACATCCTTCAGAAACAGTTTCAACACATCACGCTTACTGAGTGCATGTTCATATATTTTAGGAGCACCAACTGATATAAAAACTTTATAGGAATACAAAGGTGAATCCGATTTCAATTGAAGTCTATTTAGAAATATAAGACTTTTATGCAAAATATGTAATACAAACTTCAGTGGAGTGACTGACAAGAGTAGTACTTACTATGTGCTGTGGTGGTTCTAAAGAGGAGATCCCACGCAGTTGTGAGGGGCCATGGAAGCCTTTGTGATGCAGATAGCCTTGCAGTCCTTCATGAGTAGCTAAAGTTTGGACAGGGGATGAGATGGGGAAGGAGTTCCAGGCAAAGGAAACAGCGTGTGTGCAAAAATATGGAGATTTTAACTAGTAAGGTGTATTTGGAGAACAGCAGGCCACAGTGATTGGTATCAAGGTAAGTGGTGTCTTCAGGGATAAGCCAACTTTCATTTGGGTCTGATGGCTGAAGGAGTATTTGAGGAAAAGGTTAAGAACAAGTCGAGTTTGTTGTTTTTGAAATAAAACAGGAATTCCACAGGATACAGCTGAGGGGGCTGCTAAAGGTATAATGTGAATTGTTCTTTACAGGCTTGATTTGGTTTTCAGTCATCTTTTCTGCCTTATAAATATTAATTCTAACTTTCATATCTTAAAATTCTTGTGACTTTCTGTATTCTCTTACTTCTCTGTATGTCTTCATAAGGGTTTGACGTTTTCTTTCTTACAACATCCCATTTCTAATATCCACATAGCAACCATTTGTGGTCAGTTGTATAAATATTATTCCTTTATAGAAAAGGAGGTTGAGACTCAGAATGGTTAAATGACATGTTAATGTCTCAGAGCAAAGAATTAGAGACCAAATTCAGGCCTTTTAAATTACGGTTTTACTGTTTCTTCATTTATTAATGTTGATAATGCACCTTAACATATTTAAAACCAAACTCATTATCTTTACCTTCACACATGTGATCCTTTTCCAGGATTTCCTTATTTGGTGAATGGTACTTCCTTGCTTCCAATGGTGCAAGCCAAAAAACCTTACTATACTTTCTTCATTTGGCTTTCAGGACACCACACTCTCTTGGTTTTGCCCTTACCTTGCTCATTGGTCATTCTTGTTTTTTGTTTTTTTAATAAATTTATTTATTTATTTATTTAATGTGTTTATTGGCTGCGTTGGGTCTTTGTTGCTGCACACAGGCTTTCTCTAGTTGCTGAGAGCGGGGGCTCCTCTTCATTGTGGTGCGCAGGCTCCTCATTGTAGTGGCTTCTCTTGTTGTGGAGCACAGGCCCTAGGTGTGTGGGCTTCAGTAGTTGCAGCACATGGGCTCAGTAGTTGTGGCTCACAGGCTCTAGAGCACAGGCTCAATAGTTGTGGCACACGGGGCTTAGTTGCTCCGTGGCATGTGGAATCTTCCCAGGGCAGGGCTCGAACCCGTGTCCCCTGCATTGGCAGGTGGTTTCTTTACCACTGCGCCACCTAGGAAGTCCCTCATTGGTCATTCTTGGTTTTTTTTTTTTTAATAAATTTATTTATGTATTTATTTTATTTACTTATTGGCTGCATTGGGTCATTGTTGCTGCGCGCGGGCTTTCTGTAGTTGCAGAGTATGGGAGCTACTCTTTATTGCAGTGTGTAGGCTTCTTATTGCAGTGGCTTCTCTTGTTGCAGAATACTGGCTCTAGGAGCACGGGCTTCAGTAGTTGCGGCACGTGGGCTCAGTAGTTGTGGCACACAGGCTTAGTTGCTCCACGGCATGTGGGATCTTCCCAGAACAGGGCTCAAATCCCTGTCCCCAGTGTTGGCAGGTGGATTCTTAAGCACTGCACCATCAGAGAAGCCCTGATTGGCCATTCTTTTGCAATTTCCTGGTTGCTTCCTCTTCTTGACTTCCTGTTGTTGGGAGTGACCCAAAATTTGTTTTTTTTCCTCTGTAGTCAGAGCCCTTAATGAACTCATTTATGTGGTCTATTCACCAGTGACCCCCAAATTTACATCCTTAGCCCTCTCTGCTTAATGCAAGATTCAGATATCCAACTATCAACTTGTTAATTCCACTAGAATGTCTAATACACATCTCAAACCCAACCTGTCCAAATTATAAACACTGTTTCTCACTTCCAAGCCTGCTACATTTGTAGCCTTCAAAATCTTGGTCGGTGTTAACTCTGTCTTTCCAGTTGTTCAGGACATAATCCTTGTGCAGTTATCTTTGACTCTTCTCTCACAGCCCGCATCGAGTACTGTTGGGCTGCCTTCAAGTATATTCAGAATCTGCCCACTTTATATCACCTCCACGCTAACTACCATAGTCCAAGCCAACATCACCCTGTGCGTGAATTACTGTGATAGCCTCCAACAAGTGTTCCTGTTTCCCTGTAGTCTGTTCCCAAAATAGCAGCCAGAACAGTCCTTTTAAAAGTATATCAGATCATGTGCCTCCTCTGCTCATAACTCTGGCATGGTGTCCCATTTTCACTCAGAGGAAAAGCCAAAGTTTTCACAGTGGCCTACAGAGGTCCCCTGTTACGGCTCTGATCTTCTTTCCCTCGCACTCACTCTGCTCCACCCTCCCTGACCTGTTTGCTGTTCCTCACTGCACATCAGCCTCACTCCTGTGCTGGGGCCTTTCCAATGGCTGTTCTCTCTACCTAGAATGTTCTTCTCTATGGTATCTGCTTACCTAACCCTTATATCTTCTTCAGATCTTTGCTCAGAGCTCACCTCAGTGACCACCCTATTTAAAACTGCAGTCAGCCCACCTCCTGTCACTGCTGCTCCTCATCTTCCTTATCTTGCTCTGTTTTATTTTGTTTGTTTTCATTCAGCTGTTAGAATGAACCCCTCACTAGGGCAGGGTTCTTTTTTTTTTTTAATCGTTTACTGATGTATCCCATGCACCTAGAACAGTGGCTGGCACGTGATAAATGTCTAATAAATATTTATTGATTCAAATACTTTCTTCTGTCACCCTGTATATGCAGTCCACTCTCAATCCGTGATACCACTGTCCTCCTGAAGAGTTTTCAGTCTTTCCACATCTCTTCATTTCCGCCACCATCACCCAGCCTGCACTTCTGTCATGTTTCATTTGATCTACCATGATAACCTCCTCATTGCTCCACCTGCAGCCGCTCAAATTTGTTCTCTACAGTAACACCTGGAGTAATTTTTCAAGACACAAATCTCATTGTGTTACTTGCCCTTCTTAGAACACTCAATTTCTTCCCATTGCTTTGAGGACAAAGTTGTGGCCTACAAAGTCCAGTGTGGTTGGATGCCTCCCTCCCTCCCCTTCTGACCACATCTGTGTCATGTTTTTCCCTACTCTCTATTCTTTAGCCATCCTCTGAACTAATCTTGCTTTTTCCTGCCATGGAGCTGGGCTTTTGTATCTGCTTTTCCCTCTATCTGGAATAAGTTTCCCTTCTCATTTTGTCTAATAAACTCCTACTCATTCTTCAGATCTCAAAGGCTTATTTAGTCTTCCCAACAGGATCAGATCTTCCCATCATGTGCCTTAATTTATCCAGATACTTCTCTGTAGAGAACTTGTCATAATTACATTTTTATCTGTGTATGATGATGATGATTTGAATAATGTCCTCTCCCCAACTGAACTGTAATTTCTGTGAGGGCAAAGGCTGTTGTATCTCTAGCACTTAACACAGGGCTTGGCATAGATTCGATATTTGATAAAAGTGTGTTGAATAGTTTAAAGAATAAAGGATCTCTATAACATAACATCACATATATTCTTTGTGGGGAATTGTTCTGCTATGATCATAAACTAGCTAGCCAGCATGCAGCGGCATCCACAGACAATTTTCTTCATGTCACGTGTCATGGAGTAGTCTTATGAAATATAAAACACATTTAGCTTCGAATTTGTTTGGATTAATATTCTCATACATTAAATACTTATATGAATATGAATTTGCTGTATAGATTTTGGACTTCCTTAGTGTCCACAGCTAATTGCCTTGTTTCTAGTTATCTGTATTATAGAAGTTAAGTCTTCTTCACCTGACATCTAAATTCAAAGTAATATAGTTGCCAGGCGAAGTTGCCAGGTTATCAAGGAGGAAGGGTAGGGAAGGGGTAAATTAAGAGTTTGGGATTAGAAGATACAAAGTACTATATGTAAAATACATAAACAACAAAGTCCTACTGTATAGCACAGAGAACTATATTTAATATCTTGTAGTAAACTGTAATGGAGAACAGTCTGAAAAAAACTTATATGTATAAATGAATCACTTTGCTGTCCATCAGAATTCACAAAACATTGTAAATCAACTATAATTTAAAAAAAAACCAAAAACTCAGTGTGTTTTGTTTTCATTTATATGATTAGTTGACACATACGACTGCTTGCTCTCTCTAGAGTTTACCGTGTTGAGTGAAGTACACAATGAAGCGGCATAGATACTGTCTTCTAGATATTTGTAATTAAATGGACAGCTGTTATTTACAATGGGGGGCTATTTAACAGGAAGAATTAAGGTAAATTCCCTCTTTGAACAAATGTCTTAATTGCAAACATAATCCCTCCTGACATTCTGCGTTCAAAATTTGGTATGGATCTAGGCAAGAAAAGTTTGTAGGGGACCAAATCTAGAGATGGCCCATGGGAATTCCCTGGCGGTCCAGTGGTTAGACTCCATGCTTCCACTGCAGGGAGCATGGGTTCAATCCTTAGTCAGGGAACTAAGATCCCACAAGCCATGCAGCATTTCCGAAAGAAGGAAAGGAAGGAAAGGCAAGAAGGGGGGAAGGGAGAAGGGAAGGGAAGGAAAGGAAAGGAAAAGAGATGGCCCAGATATACAACTTGTACATAACTATGGTTAACATGTTAAAGGATCTAGTGGAATATATGAACAACATGCACAAACAGATGGGGATTTTCAGGAGATGGAAACTATAAAAAAGGTGTCACATGGAAATGACAGAAATAACATATCAGACATAAAGGATCCTTTGATGAAATTATCCGATATGCAAGACCTTAAAAATATTTATCTCAGTAAACTTGGGAAATACACCAAAATAAAGGAGTAAACCAAAAAAAGAGAAAGATATGAACTCCAGGAAACAAGAGCTCCAACACAGGACTCAAGTGAAGGGAATCTCTCAGACAATAGTGAAGGCAGATTTAGCTGTGCACCAGGCTGAGCTTGTAAGAGGATGCTAGGGGAAACTTCTTCAGGCAAATTTGTAGTGCCTGATGGTTTGACTTTGTACAGGAAAGATTTAGACAGCTAACTAAGAATTTGGGGCCGAATTAGTGATAAGTGTGGAGACAACCAAACAAATTTTAAAATGACATAAATCTCGGAAAAACTTGCAGAAAGGAAAAAATCATCATTTACTGTGTAAATCACCTGTGAACAGTATTTTCACAGTCATAATTTTGTAAATGTTGAACTCACATTTAACCGAAATTACAACTTATAACTAGATTATTTCAAGATATAGGTAAAAAACGACAACAAAACTTTATGGGAGTTCCTTGGTGGTCTAGTGGTTAAGATTGGGTACTTTCACTACCGTGGTCTGGTTGGGGAACTGAAGATCCCACAAGCTGCACAGCACTGCCAAAAAAAAAAAAAAAAGATATATGAGTAAATACCAAAATAATCAGCTAAAAGAGGAAAAGTGGTTGCTCTTTGAAATGAAGGAAATAGGGAGGAGGGGCAAGCATAAGACCATTGCTTATCTTTAAGACTGCAGAATGACTGACTCTAAAATAAATGAGTGTTTTACTTTGGTTATTTATTTTTTTAAACTCTTTATTTTATATTGGAATATAGTTGATTAACAATGTTGTGTTAGTTTCAGGTGTACAGCAAACTGATTCAGATATACATATACATGTATCTATCCTTTTTCTTTCTTTTGTTAAAAAAATATTTATTTATTGGCTGTGTTGGATCTTTGTTGCTGCACATGGGCTTTCTCTAGTTGCAGTGAGCGGGGCTACTCTTAATTGCAGTGCATAGACTTCTCATTGTGGTGGCTTCTCTTGCTGTGGATCACAGGCTCTATGCACGAGGGCTTCAGTAGTTGTGGCTCGTGGGTTCTAGAGTGCAGGCTCAGTAGTTATGGCACACAGGTTTAGTTGCTCCACGGCATGTGGGAATCTTCCTGGACCAAGGATCGAACCTGTGTCCCCTGCATTGGCAGGTGGATTCTTAACCACTGCACCACCAAGGAAGTCCCTATTCTTTTTCAAATTAAAATGTTTTCCAGTGACAGCTCTCATTAGATGATCACCAGCTTGTAGACTGTTAAAATATTTACTACCTGATGTTTTAAACTTATATAAAAATCTAATCTCTTCACAAGTTCAGCCAAACAAAAATCCTTTACAAGTACAAATAAGTACTTGAAAAAAGTAGAAATTTTGCCACAGTTGAAAAACTAGAAATTTTCTAACTATTGAAACAGTTTTGAATCAATCAATCCATTTTGGACTTTGCTAGCTCAAAATGAATTTAAGGAGACTAAAGTATTTTCACACATTTCAGTGAACAAACCAATCAATAGTAATAAAACAAACTAAAGGGAGGCCTTGCTATTTCATCTACTCTTATTCTTTAATAAAGTGATAGGAAGCACAGGCTCAAAATGTAAAAATAAAATGAAATAAAATAAAAATAAAATAAAATAAAATAAAATCCTCAAAAAAATTTGTAGGGTTTTTGAGGAATACAAAGAAATATAAATAGATCTGAATCAGAATTAGATTTCAATTTCTTGTGCAGATCTAATCCTAGGCATTATTTGGAGAATACTGGTGTTACAGTTGTGGTGGGGGCTTTGACAAAAGATCCTTTCTTTTTTTTTTTTTAATTTATTTTTGGCTGTGTTGGGTCTTAGTTGCGGCACGTGGGATTGTCTTTGCAGTACGCAGCCTTCTCCCTAGTTGCAGCGCGAGGGCTCATTTGTCCTGCAGCATGTGGGATCTTAGTTCCCTGACCAGGGATCGAATCTGTGTCCCCTGCATTGGAAGGTGGATTCTTAACCACCAGGGAAGTCCCAGCTTTCTTAAAGGTACCAAGTTGTTTGATTCAGGTAGTCCCTAGACTTATGAGTGTGCTCTAAATGTCAGTTAAGTCTTTTCTCATTGTGTTACTTTTATAATATAGACTAATGAAAGAACACTTCAGTAAATGAGAAAGATTAAAGTACTATATATAGCTGGATTCTTGTAACAAAATTATTTGAGAGCATTTAGAGTAATTTATAAACTGACAACTCTGGAATTCAAAATGCAGCAATACCAGGTCATGGGCAAAAATATATTTCATAGTAGACATCTTTTATTTTTGTCAACTCTGATATCACCATTTATTGTTATGGGGTGAGGTTCTGATGAATAAATGTCAGCAAAAAGAGAGTTTCTCCACAACTTCATGAGGTTAAAAACTATTAGGTTAATTTATATTATCCTTAGAAAAGATTTACCTAGATGGGGGAGGGAGGAAAATCACAGATGTCAACAGAAGGTATAAATATACAGAACTTGGTCAACCATTAAGAAAAAAAAAAAGGTTTATCTAGTCTTAATCCAGTGTGCTGGAAGATCAGGTTAATGTTCACAGTATCATCTAATGTTTCTCATTCTCTAGCCTGCTGGCTTTTCTTTTTTTTTTTTTTTTTGCCCTTGTTTTTAATGTGGTCATGGTTAAATGCCAAGTAGTTGTGTTATAGTCCTTCTGGAGCATCGATGTTTCTGTCCATTTTGTCTTTTAAAATGTTATTTCTGTAACATCTTGTAGAATTTGACTTAATTTCCCTTATGATCTCATACTACTAGTTCATTCTAAATCTCTCTCAGAACGCCCCTGGTGGTCCAGTGGTTAAGACTGCGAGTTTCCATTGCAGGGGACACGGGTTCAATCCCTGATCAGAGAACTAAGATCCTACATGCTGCCTGTTGCAGCCAAACAAAACAAAACAAAACCTCTCTCTTTTATATCTTTTTGATAAAGGAGTAGCACCAATTTTGCTTTTAGAATTCAGGCAGCATACTTAATATACTAAAGGAAAGATTCCTACCTGCCAGTTCTCTTTAATGCAACTTTTAGAAATAATGCATGTACTGTACTATTTGCTAGTAAAGGAAGTATACTAAGATACTATAGGAAACAGATAATGTAAATAAAGTAAAGGTAATTTTTGGTGCAACTATCGCTAGTCCATCTGTAGGTGCTTAAAGATAGTGAGTATAAAATGTAAATATGTTAACACTGTTCTTCAAAAACTTACTGTTACTCTATCATCATGTTAATTGGAAAACTTCAGAAAAAATTTTGGTCTTAGCCTTTTTGGCTCTCCTGATCTTCCTGCCCTGTGCATGTGTTGCCATTTTTCTGTACTATAATTGTTATTTGATTATGTGCCCTCACTAGATTGCTTTTTAGAGGGCAAGGGTCATTTTTATCTTTTTATTTACCTACAATGGTGCCTGTTACTTAGGCAGCCAATAACTGAATGAATGAATGCCCACCTTCTGTAGTGAATATGAGAATGGCACTATAATTAATCACCTAAGAGAGCAGAATTTTAAAATTGTGCTCAGACTCTACCTAAGGCAATCACCCCTCAGCTAATAGTCTGAAAATCATCTCAGTTTTGATTATGATTTTGTCTTTATAAAGTCCTTTACGGGTATTTGATTGATGATGCTTGGAATATTGTGTCTACCTTTTACTCTCAGCAGGTGTGGGAGCATACCAGTTAACTTAACCATGACCATAATCAAAGTCAACATGTAACTTTCTTGTAAGCTTCTTTCATTGGTTCAGCTGTGATAAAACATCCTTTGTTTCTTTAGTGTCATGCATAATTAATTTTTACTGTGTTACTATGTTGTTCACAGTGGAAAAGAAGAAGGAAACAATAACAGAGTCAGCTGGTCGACAACAAAAAAAGAAAATCGGTAAGATGAGCTATTGGTATATACAATATCGAGGTTTTCTTGGAAAAAATAAATTCTTAGATAATGAAAATATAATCAAGTTTTTAATAGTAGTAACTCATGTTTGTGTAGTTTTATGGTCTAGAAAACACTTGCATATGTTATCTGACTTGACTCTCTCTGCTTGTTTTTGCTCTTAGCTTTGAAATTTCAGTTTAGTAAATTGATGTTGACAGTCATGGCTTTTGAACTTGGCTGAAGATTCTTGGCATAGTTTGTAAAAGCGTATTGTTTTTCTTATCTGAGATGATTTCCAGTTAAGACTGAGTTACTTGTATTTATTGTTGCCATGGCTTCCTTACTGAGAATTGACTGGTGATAGAAATCCACCAAGGCGTAGGAAATTTTCTGCTGAGTAATTTTACCTAGTCTGCAAAAATAATTATATGTTTTTGGTTTTTTAGTGTAATTTAGAATTTGATTACAGAATGTAATTCTCTTCCAGAAAGACAGTTTATAAATGACTGCATATGATTTGTATTTATACTTTGTGATGCTTCCTGATTCTAAAATCAGGACAAAATTGTTGTGAAATTGTGTATGTGGTTTGGAAACTCTGTCTCTATCCCTAGGTCACTGCTGTAAAATCCCAGGAGATCACTCTACCAGGCTAGAGTATACCAGTGTCCTGTTCTGATGAAACCTTTTCAATTTAGTGTTCAAAATGGCCTACTCATTCAGTTCCACGGCAAGATGCTACTGTACATCTACTCTGTATGTGTCAGTCACTCTGGTAGGCATTGGAGAAACAAAGTGGAAAAAACTGCTGTCTTTTAAGACGTCTAAAGAGGAGACACAGATCAGTGCAGTATAATACATACTTTTTAGAGATATATTCTGAGTGTCATGAAAGTGAAGAAAAAGGATATCCAAGTGAGTCTAGGGGATCAGATTTTCTTTAAGAGATAATTCTTAAGCTGTATCTTAGTGTGAATTAACTAAGTAAAAATATAAATAAATAAAATACTGATCAGTTGAGTTCTTACCATCAGCAATACCCTGAAGTAAGCACTTGACATTTTTTAGTTCTTTTAATCATATGTGGTAGTGGACAGTGTTACCTCATTTTTAGAGATGAGAAAATTAGGCTTAAGTAACTTGCTCTGGGTCATTCAGTGGTATGATGGATTAAGTAAGTGGTAGAGAAGGGATTTGAACCTAGTTATTCATAACTTTAAGAATCCATGTTTTTAAGCCTTATATGTTCTCGGCAGAAGGGTAGGCATATGCCAAAGCATAGAGGGACCAAATAGCAAGGTATGTACCTGGGACTATAAATAGTTTAGTACAACAAATAAAAAAGAAGGTATGTGTAAAGTACAAGCATACAAGGCTGGAGAAATAAGTAGGGCCTAGTTCATAAAGGTCTTTATAAATTAAGATAAGGAGGTTAACGTAGGCAGAAGGCTTCCCATAACCGTTAAGGGATTTTAAACAGAGGTTTGAAATCAGATTTTAAGAAAGACAACTCTGGCAGTAGTTTGGAAGTTAAATCAGAGAGGGGATCAATGGCAAGAAACTGAACTTAGGCAGAGACACTGGGAGTGCAGTAGGTGGTGCAGATTCAGTGGATATAGAGGAAGTAGATGTAATAGGACTTGAAGACTTTTTAGATGTAGGTATGTTGAGAGGAATGAGTCTGGGAAGAAGCCCAGATTTCTGATTAGGAGAGGAAATATTGGAGGAGTAGCAGACTGGGATGAGAGGAAGAGAGGATGATTTTAGGTTTGAACATGTTATATTTGTAGCGCCTGTGTGACAGTAGGGTGGAAATATTTGGTACACAGTTGAGAGTTGTATGGTTTGGAGCTGGCAGAGAGATAAAGGCTACAAATAGAGTTTAGAATCATATGATTATAAATTGTAACTGAGTCCACAAAGTAAATGAGATCACACAGGGAGACCATAGAAAGTAAGAAAAGCAAAGGGCTGAGGATGGAGAGAGTCTTGAGACACAGAAATTTAAAGGGTAGCAAAAAAAGTGGAGCTTGAAAAAGTATAGCCGTAGAAGTTGGAAAGGAGTTGTGTCATAGAAGTTGAAGCGAGTGTTTGAGGGGACAGGAAGGGTTAGAGGCTGGGTGTTAAATATCTAAGAGGCAAAACAGAGGTAATTAGTGATTTAGCACGAATAATTTTGCTGGCATGATAGGGAAGAGAAATCAGATTGTATAGATTAGAGAGATAATGCATGGTGAGGAAGTGAAGACATTGAACATGGGCAATTCTTTCGAGTAGCTTTGTTATAAAGGATAGGCAAGATATAAAAATGGAAGGCACATTACCCCCTACCCTTAAATTGACAACAGAAAGTATTTACACTCGAATTATGTTACCATGGAAGGCAACCTTGAATTGTTTTCTCACCAAAATGTCATCAGAAGGTAAAAGAAATAATATTTATGAAGAGTCGCTTATCAAAATCTTATCTGGAGTTAAACACATAATATTTATTGGGAGTTGCTTGAAGGACAAACATCCTATCCATTCCGTAGATTTAGAATTTTTACTCCTAAATTAAGCCAAACTATCATAAATCTGTAAACCTAACCTTGTATTATTTTGGACATCATATTGCTTCTACTCTATTTCACCTTGACATTTGCACTCTTAGACATGTCATGAAAAACTCAGCCAGATAAAATTTATTGTAGTACTACTATGGACTGTTTTTGAGAACATCATCTACAACATTACACGATACTCCTTTGAGGAGAAATTATGGAAACTTTCTAGTACTTTTGAATGTCAAGACAAGCAGTGATTCTCATACATAATCGATTTATTTTTATCTTATTGACCCTGTGCTTGAACTGATGGGTCCCCCCCAACTTTGAGACTGGAGTCAGATTTGCTATTCATCTCCAGCAACTTTATAAGGCCAATTAAATGTATTTCTGTATACTGGCCCTATGTACGATTTTGTTATTATGCAGCCCTTACTTCCCATTTTATCAGATTCCCTACTTGGGCTTCTTTAAAAAAAAAATGGGGGGCACTATAAAGAGTGATACTGCTGCATTGAAAGAAGAGTTTTTAGTAAAGGGGGAGTGGTCAGCAATAGTCAGTGTTTCAGAAAAGCAAAATGTCATTGATATCACTAGGTGAAGCTCTTAGAGATAACGGTCTTGGATAGAGCCATTAATTTGAAACTGAGGTGTGTAAAGATTTTATGTCTCCCATTCTCATTTCAGGAGCAGATGTTTTGGTTTAAACTGTAAAAGAGAAACTGCTTTTAATGTATGAATTTTATTTAGCTCTTTTGGCCACAGTCAAGTTACCTCAAGTAATGAGGAATTTAAGGATATATGTGATCCAGAACTCAGGAAAAGCTGAACTAACTGGTTACAGGAAGGCAGAAACTATGTTAAAGCAATTCCTGCAGGCAGAGCAAGCCCTGGGATAAAGCCAGATGTTGGGCTCCACTATTAATTTATAGTACTTCTCTCTCTCCTGTTGTTCAGCTTCCCCACTTTCTCTGCAGTGCTTTCCTAGCATTTAATATTTGCCTACATTTGACTTTGGCTTGTGTCCTGCGGTTCTTTCTAGATCAGCATTACTCACAATGTGCTCTCTAGGTCACCTATATCAGTATTGCTTGAGTTATGTGTTACAAATGAAGGGTTTTGAGTCTTACTCCCAGGCTTTACTAAATCAAAATTTCTGGACATGCGACCCAGGAGGCCACTTTTTAAATAAGCTGCCCAGATAATTCTTAGGCGAACTGAAGTTTGAGAGCCAATTCTACATTATTATTTTGCTGTTTCTGCTCCCACAGTTAAATGTTTACTTTCCCAAGATTTTCTGGTTTAAATTCCTGAAAGAAGGAATCCAACTAGCTCAGCTCGTCTTTTTATAACATAGGTCTTGGGAAAGCCTATGGATTGGCTACCTTTTTGGCCAGTAGTGGCAGGGCAAGGGGTGTGAGGAATCTTCATAAGGTTGAACCTCAACAAAGACTGTGATGTGAGGGAGATATTCCCCAGAAGGTGGCCAGTGATGGGAGAGCAGGCAGTTTGAAGCTTTGCTGAATGGGGTATCTCCTTTCTTGGTGACTTGGAAATATGAGAGGACATTTTTGAAATTTATTTGGGGTCCTGAATTTATGTATTCATTCTAGGCCTTTATGTCTGCTATTTGGATTTTCCATAAAAGAAGGCTGTATCAGGCGTTTCATTTAAATTTTGCTTCTTCTCCCAATCTACATGAAATTTTACAGGCGTGTTATTAATTGGTCTTCCATTCAAGACTACTCAGAATATAGAACTGTCATGGGATACTTAATCTGTAGAGAGGCATCTGCTATTTTGATCATCTGTTCCTTGTTTAAAGATGTTCCCCACCTCCCAAACTGTCAGTTGGGTCAGACTACCGAGTTGCCCCCGGAGTACGTTAATTGATCTATATTCTTTGACAGAGAAGTCACTGGTTATTGACTAAGGTAAATGATGAAGTGTTCCTTTCTTAGTTAAATTACATTATCTTGTGGTACAAAGCCTAATGCTGTCAAATAAAAATGTGTAATAGATTGGCTTGAGGTTTGTTCATTCTGTGGTCAGAATGGATGTCATCATTGCTACTAGTGTATTCCAATAGCTACAAGAAATGTAGCTCTTTTTAATTGGAGTATTCGCTTTTAGAATTTTAATTTTTCCTTGGATTTCAACTTGGATAATAAATCATTCTAGAATACAAGTGTATCTTCTTCGTGCTTACAGTCTTCTCCCATGAAATTTCCACAAATTTCATAGAGTTTGTATTCCAAAAGCTGAGTAGTAAAAGGGTGTATAGAATTCCTTTCAGATGGAGGAATTGAGGTATGATTCTCTTCTGTATTAAATCCTGAGGTTCTGGATGACAAAGTAAAGAATAGTTCACACAGGAGAGGTGAACACTAAATGACATAGAATATTTATTTCCAGCATTTGGCACCTTTAAATTCTAGATCTTCAGGGGAGGTGTAGAAGGTTTTACACATGTTTTCACCCTCCTCTTGTTAACAGTTATGAAAGATGAGTTGGGAAGTACAACCATCGTGGAAGTCTTGGGCTTCTAGATGTTGAGTTTTTTCTTAGGAGATGTTGAGTGAACCTTAGGATGAGGTTCACTAGCTATACTTCTTTTAAGTAACACACCACCAAGCTGGAAATAACCTTAGACTGAGACAGTGACTTCCCTACCTTATTGGGACCCAGAGAGAACTTTTTGAGAGGATTTAAGCTAGTTAACTGACAACAGGTAAGGACTAAGTTAACACAGAACAATAGAGAACCAATGAATCACTTTTACTTATTTCAGTATACTCTTTAACTATTTGGGGTACTAGAAGTTAAGCATTTCAAGCAGTAGAATAACTAGCTTTATTGCATCATCTCAGGCAAAACTGTATTATGCTCAAATATTTGATTGCTGCTAATACACAATATAAATCATTTCAAAATAAATCATTTCCACTTATTTTACTTACTAACGTGAGTTCCCCAGAAATTATTCACTTGGGGAAACAAAGTTTCTTGTTAAGGGAAAAGCAGGTTCTTTTAAAAAAGATACTTTTTCAATACAGTTTATTATAAATTTGCTTATTCTTATGTATTCTTATGTATTACATGGTGCTTATATTGACTAATGGGTCTTCATAAGCTTATTTAATCCATAATGTAATGTAAAAATTGTATTTTTAGGGACAGTAGTTGGTTTTGTTTTTGTTCCTCTTTTGTATTGCTGATAATTAAAAGCAAAATTGGTCATGAAATAACATTTAAAATTTCTTTAAATCATTGAGGCTTAAAGAAAAGTAGATTTGATCACAATGTGAGAGCTAGAAACTTGAAAAGGATGTTTCAAGTAATTTTAAGGACGTAAATGTTTCATTTCTCATTGTGTCTAACAGAATATCCTTGTAAAATTTGAATCTTATATTCTGAAATAATGAGTAGAACGCATCTTTGCCTAGAAGTTACTAGAGTCAGGGTTTGATAACCATAATGGAAGAGAGATAAAGAATGAGTTTAATAATTTTCTAAGGCTGGAAAGAAAAAAAAAGAGGCTAAAAGAGAATGTGGGTATTGAGAGAGATGGGATGGGGGGAGAGACAGGACAGCATCTTAGATGCAATTAACTGAGCTGGGAAAGGAGGAAAATGGAAAACTTTTAGATTAGGCATTTCTCCCAGCAGTTATTTAAAGGTATCATCAATTGGGGGGGTTAGTGGGGAGAAGAGGAGGTATATAAACCTAACTGTGGCTTTATGGCGATACTTACAAGTTTATTGTTCATAACTTGGGGAGTACCTGAAATTTCTTCCCTATTGGTAACATTTCTCTTAGATCAGATTTGCTCTCTCCGGCATGGGCATTTCTGGATTTCTGAAAACTTACATTGTTTAGGACTTTTAATAATAAAGTCTTTGTAGTGTTCATGCTTCTTGAGGCATCTTAGCATTTCCTACCAACTAAGCAGATCATGTTCATTTCAGACAAAACTTTGCATGTATAGTTGACCCTTGAACAATGCGGGGGTTAATCCGTGTGTAATTTACAGTCAACCTCATATCCGGGATTCCTCTGCATTCCTGGATTCAACCAACCACAGACTGTGTAGTACTGTAGTGTTTACTATTGAAAAGTATCTGTGTTATCAGTGGACCTGTGCAGTTCAAATCCGCATTGTTCATGGGTCGGCTGTATAATGTTTCCCTGTTAAATATATCTGTTTAGATTGTTCCTTTATTTTATTCTGCTTTTTGTCCCCTTTTTTAAACAGAGGGTTTTGGTTTGTTTTGGCTTTTTTAACCAACTTTACCTTTTTATATAGTATCTTTTTTGTTTTTGGGGATTTTTTTGGTGGGTTTTTTATTATAAATTTATTCATTCATTTATTTATTTATTGGCTGCATTGGGTCTTCGTTGCTTTGCGCTAGCTTTCTCTAGTTGTGGTGAAGCTACTCTTCGTTGTGGTTCACAGGCTTCTCATTGCAGTGGCTTCTCTTGTTGCAGAGCTTGGGGTCTAGGTGCATGGGCTTCAGTAGTTGTGGTACACGGGCTCAATAGTTGTGGCTCACGGGCTTTAGAGCACAGGTTAAGTAGTTGTGGCACACGGGCTTAGTTGCTCCATGGCATGTGGGAACTTCCTGGCCCAGGGATCAAACCTGTGTTCCCTGCATTGGCAGGCACATTCTTTTTTTTTTATTTATTTATTATTTTTTGGGGGGTACACCAAGTTCAATCATCTGTTTTTATACACATGTCCCTGTATTCCCTCCCTTCCTTGACTCCCCTCCCCTCGAGTTCCCCCCACCCTCCCTGCCCCAGTCCTCTAAGGCATCTACCATCCTCGAGTTGGACTCCCTTTGTTATACAACAACTTCCCACTGACTATTTTACAGTTGGTAGTATATATATGTCTGTGCTACTCTCTCGCTTCGTCTCAGCTTCCCCTTCACCCCCCGCCCCCTCCCAAACCTCGAGTTCTCCAGTCCATTCTCTGCATCTGCGTCCTTGTTCTTGTCACTGAGTTCATCAGTACCATTTTTAGATTCCGTATATGTGAGTTAGCATACAATATTTGTCTTTCTCTTTCTGACCTACTTCACTCTGTATGACAGACTGTAGTTCTATCCACCTCATTACATATAGCTCCATCTCATCCCTCTTTATAGCTGAGTAATATTCCATTGTATATATATGCCACATCTTCTTTATCCATTCATTTGTTGATGGGCATTTAGGTTGCTTCCATGTCCTGGCTATTGTAAATAGTGCTGCAATAAACATTATGGTACAAGTTTCTTTTGGGATTATGGTTTTCTTTGGGTATATGCCCAGAAGTGGGATTACTGGATCATATGGTAGTTCTATTTGTAGTTTTTTAAGGAACCTCCAAATTGTTTTCCATAGTGGCTGTACCAACTTACAGTCCCACCAACAGTGCAGGAGAGTTCCCTTTTCTCCACACCCTCTCCAACATTTGTTGTTTCCAGACTTTGTGATGATGGCCATTCTGATTGGTGTGAGGTGATACCTCATTGTGGCTTTGACTTGCATTTCTCTGATGATTAGCGATGTTGAGCATCTTTTCATGTGTGTGTTGGCCATCTGTATGTCTTCTTTGGAGAAATGTCTATTTAGGTCTTCTGCCCATTTGTGGATTGGGTTATTTGCTTTTTTGGTATGAAGCTTCATGAGCTGCTTGTATATTTTGGAGGTTAATCCTTTGTCCGTTGTTTCATAGGCAATTATTTTTTCCCATTCTGAGGGTTGCCTTTTAGTCTTGTTTATGGTTTCTTTTGCTGTGCAAAAGCTTTTAAGTTTCATGAGGTCCCATGTGTTTATTCTTGATTTGATTTGCATGATTCTAGGAGGTGGGTCAAAAAGGATCTTGCTTTGATGTATGTCATAGAGTGTTGTGCCTATGTTTTCCTCTAGGAGTTTGATAGTGTCTGGCCTTACATGTAGGTCTTTAATCCATTTGGAGTTTATTTTTGTGTATGGTGTTAGGAAGTGTTCTAATTTCATTCTTTTACATGTTGCTGCCCAGTTTTCCCAGCACCACTTATTGAAGAGGCTGTCTTTTTTCCATTGTATACTCGTGCCTCCTTTGTCAAAGATAAGGTGCCCATATGTGTTTGGGCTTACTTCTGAGTTCTCTATTCTATTCCATTGATCTTCCTTTCTATTTTTGTGCCAGTACCATACTGTCTTGATCACTATGGCCTTGTAGTATAGTTTGAAGTCAGGAAGCCTGATTCCACCAACTCCATTTTTCCTTCTCAAGATTGCTTTGGCTATTCAGCAGGCACATTCTTAACTACTGCGCCACCAGGGAAGTCCTGTGTATCTTTTTTGTGCTATTCTGTTGAGAATGATACCTGATGAAAAGTGAAATCACTGAATCATATAACATGCTTTTCAGGTCACCTCAGACACAGTTACTGTTAATTATCCATGAGTAAAATACCTGTGCTGAGAATGAGTCTTAGCTTCTTCTACTACACCATCTAGCTAGATCGTGTGTGATGGTACGTGAGTCTATCAGAGCAAGTCAGGAGTGAAAGCAAACATCTGAGAAACTTGACTGTGTTTCTTTTACCTCCTCCAAAACCAGATGAGCATTAACTTATTTCTGAATTATTTGAAACCAACAAAACCTACTTTATTTGTATATGGTGGGCACCTAAAAACAATGTGAGTTGAAAAATCTTCAGGAACCATGCACAGTAGTGTTGGCATATATCATAAACCTATACTGCTGTATTCTTAAGCCATGTATACATACAGTCTGCCTTGGCACTACATATGGTTAGAGTTTCTGTTTGGACATAATTGAAAAAAGTGGAATAAAATGTCAGAAAAACTATGTCACTTTAGTTTACTCTCAGCCTTTCAGTCTCTAAGTGCTTCTTCAGGCTATCAGCTTTATTATGAAAGACTCCTGTCCCTGGAAAGGGATTTTTGGGGTACTGTATCTTCAGATCAGCTTTTATTACATTTGCTGATTCATTAATGATGCATTATTGAGCATCTACTACAATACTGAGCAACTAACTACTTGCCAGTTACTGAGGATACAAAAATGAAGAAGGCATAGATAGTCCTTGTCCCCCAGGAGCCTGCCATCTAGTTGCATTGTTAAGTACATACATAAACAGATCATTATAACAGTATAAACTCAGTGAGTATAATGATAGAGATGTGCTTGGGATATTCTGGAACCCTAAAGAAAGGACTTCTAATCCAGTGTCTAAGACTGCATTGTCCAGTATAGCAGCTTCTAGCTACATTTGACTGTTTAGATTTTAAATTAATTAAAATTATTAATGAAGTTGAAATTTTAGTTCCTCAGTCATACTGGTCACATTTCATTGCTGAGTAGCTACATGTAGCTAGTGAGCTACTGTATTGACAGCACAGCTATAGAATATTTTCATAATTGTAGAAAGCTGTTTAGAATAGTATTGCTTAAGGAATCAAGATTGTCAAAAGGAGGCGACACAAGAGCTGATCCTTAAAAGTTGAGTACAGGCTAGCCAGGAAAGGGTTTGATGGGGTAGGATAAAACAGTCTAGGTGGAAATAGGGTAACCAACCATCCCAGTTTGTCTAGTCCGAGGAGTTTCTTGGGATGTGAGATTTTCAGAGCTGAAACTGGAACAGTCCAGGGAAAACTGGGACACTTGGTCCCCCAAGGTTAGAAGAGACTATGAACAAAGACACTGAATCAGGAGAAAAGCATCATATATACAGGAACTTAAAGTTGTTTGGTGTTGTAAAAACATAAAAATTTATGGGAGTGGTTGGAAATGTAGCTGCAGAAGTAAGCAGGGACCAGATACAGGACTTGCAGTTGATATTGAAACATAATCTTGGGACTTCCCTGGCAGTCCAGTAGTGAAGACTCTGCGCTTTCACTGCAGGGGCTGGGTTCAGTCCCTGGTCAGGGAATTAAAATCCCACATGCTGTGAGGCATGGCCAAAGGAGGGGAAAAAGAAAAAAAAGAAAAGAAAAGAAAAGAAAAGAAAAGAAAAGAAAAGAAACATGATCCTGTAGGGATGAAAAGCCATGGAAGGATTTTAAGCTGGGAAATATCATGCTTTTGTTCAGTTTTGCCTTTTAGGTAGATCTGACATGCATTTATATGGAAGATGGATTTGAGGGAACGAGTTTGAGGTAATGAGATCTGTTAGGAGACTCGAAGGTAGTATAGGTAAGAGGTGTTAGAAATCCTAACTAAGGAAGTGAGAGTAAGGCGGAGGGGAGGGGGTGGATTTCATAAGTATCTCTGAGGTATAATTAATAGTACTTGGTGTTTGATTGAAGATAGAATAGGGAGTCAAGGATACGCCAAGATTTCTAGCATAGATGCTTTTCTATACCATTCTTTTCATGTCTCAGTGATAGTCCTTTCCCCCCTCCAGTTCTTTTATGACTGTTTACCTTCTAGTCATCTCTTACCCCAATCCTCAAATCCCAAATTTTAAAAAGTCTTATTACATTATAAGAGGGCTGCTCAGGTAGAAAAAGAGATTTAGGGGCTTCCCTGGTGGCACAGTGGTTAAGAGTCTGCCTGCCAATGCAGGGGACACGGGTTCAAACCCTGGTCCAGAAAGATCCCACATGCCGCAGAGCAACTAAGCCCCTACGCCACAACTACAGAGCTTGTGCTCTAGAGCCTGCGAGCCACAACTACTGAGCCCATGTGCCGCAACTACTGAAGCCTGTTTGCCTAGAGCCCGTGCCCTGCAACAAGAGAAGCCTGCGCACTGCAATGAAGGGTGACCCCCGCTGCCCGCAACTACAGAAAGCCTGCATGCAGCAACGAAGACTCAATGCAGCCAATAAATAAAAAATAAATAAGTAAATAAACTTAAAAAAAAAAGAGATCTAGCCTCCGAGATACACCTTAGCTCTATCCCACTTTGTTCATTTTCTTCCATATATCTTCACCATCTCTACTCTCTCCTGCCTGTATCCTTTCCTTCCAGAGAGAACAAACTGGATAGGAACCATTTAGGACATGGAATCACATATTCATCTCACTGTACATTGGAAACTGCACTCCAGCCTGCAGTTCCTGTAGGCCTGTTCTTCTTCCCTGCTTTCCTTTAACTGCCTAAACTTGCCAGCCCTCTCACCAGTTTAATATATTCCAATTGTATATTTTTTGTTTTAGAGGGTATATCTTTTATTTCATAATCTTCCTGTGAGGGTGAGGATTTGTGTGTGTTTTGTTCATTCATTTTATCACTACTGCTCAGAGAAGTGCTCTGGGGCTTTCCTGGTGGCACAGTGGTTAAGAATCCACCTGTCACGGAAGACCTAAATAGACATTTCTCCAAAGAAGACATGCAGATGGCTCAACATCGCTAATCATTAGAGAAATGCAAGTCAAAGCCACAATGAGGTATCACCTCACACCAGTCAGAATGGCCATCATCAAAAAGTCTACAAACAATACATGCTGGAGAGGGTGCGGAGAAAAGGGAACCCTCCTGCACTGTTGGTGAGAATGTAAATTGGTACAGCCACTATGGAAAACAGTATGGAGGGTCCTTAAAAACTAAAAATAGAACTGCCATATGACCCAACAATCCCACTCCTGGGCATATACCCTGAGAAAACCATAATCCAAAAAGAAACATGTACCACAGTGTTCACTGCAGCGCTATTTACAATAGCCAGGACATGGAAGCAACCTAAATGCCCATCAACAGATGAATGGGTAAAGAAAATGTAGTACATACATACAGTAGAATATTACTCAGCCATAAAAAGGAATGAAATTGAGTTACTTGTAGTGAGGTGGATGGACCTAGACTCTGTCATACAGAGCCAGGTAAGCCAGAAAGAGAAAAACAAATACCGTATGCTAACTCATATATATGGAATCTCAAAAAGTGGTAATGATGAACCCAGTGACAGGGCAAGAATAAAGATTCAGATGTAGAGCATGGACTTGAGGACACGGGGTGGGGGACAAAGGGGAAGCTGGGACAAAGTGAGAGAGTAGCACTGACATATATACACTACCAAAGGTAAAATAGCTAGTGGGAAGCTGCTGCATAACACAGGGAGATCAACTCAATGATGGGTGATGACTTAGAGGGCTGCGTTAGGGAAGGGGGGAGGGAGTCAAGGGAGGGAGGGGATATGGGTATATATATATAAATACAGCTGATTCACTTTGTTATGTAGCTAAAACTGGCGCGACAGTGTAAAGCAATTATATTCCCCAGAAAAGCTTAAAAAAAGAAAAGGAATCCACCTGCCAGTGCAGGAGACACGGGTTGCATCCCTGGGCCGGGAAGATCCCACATGCCACCGAGCAACTAAGCACACGAGCCACAACTATTGAGCCCATGTGCAGCAACTACTGAAGTTTGTGCTCCTAGAGCCCACGCTTCGCAACAAGAGAAGCCACTGCAATGAGAAGCCCGCGCACCGCTAGAGAAAGCCCATGTGCAGCAATGAAGACACAACACAGCCAATAAATAAATAAATAAATAAATAAATAAATTTTTTTTAGAAAAGTGCTCAGCATGTAGTAGGTAATCAGTAAGTATTTGTTGAATAAATTGATTCTGGTGATAAAAATACATGATCAAAGAAAGCAGTAGCATAGTATTATATATAGAGATAATTGGATTGGGAGTTGGGAAACTTGAATTCTAGTCTTAGCTTTGCCATAAAATAATTATGTGGTCTCTGAGATGTCAATTCTCCTTTGCTGGGCCTCAGTTTCTTCACAGGTACAATAATAAAGTCCCTTATGTTGATGGAATACAGTAAATAAGGGCATTAATATACAGCTGAGACTTCTTTAGTGGTTTAGGTTCTGTGTATATAACAATTTTCTTGAAATATATGTCAAGTTTCCTAGCTTTCCAAGCAACTTAACTATGAACCTGTGCTTATTTTTAGATTGATTTGACTGTAATATGAAAGAACCTGAATCTTAAATTCATCTTAACTGGCTTTTAATTTTTAGACTCTGTGCTCTCTTAAATTAACTGAAAGAGGAGAAAAAAACCATAAGAGATGAATAATTAATATTTGAAACCTAAGTACAGTCATTATGGTTATACTGTACTTCCTATTGATGTTATAAGAGTATATCTTAATGTACAGAGTTCAGACAATACCAGAGGTAAATTTTTTAAATTGAACTTTAAAGATTTTTTTTAAAGCTCTTTATTAGAATATAATTGCTTTACATTGTTGTGCCAGTTTCTGCTGTACAACATGAAGCATCTGTATTTATACATATATATCCATATGCCCTCCCTCCCTTGACTCCCTCCCACTCTTCCTGTCCCATCCCTCTAAGTCATCGCCCATCATCAAGTTGATCTCCCTGTGTTATGCAGCAGTTTCCCACTAGCTATCTGTTTTACCTTTGGTAGTGTATATATGTCAATACTATTATCTCACTTCCTCCCAGCTTCCCCTTCGCTCCCCTACTCTGTGTCCTCAAGTCCGTTCTCTGCAACTGCATCTTTATTCTTACCCTGTCACTGGGTTCATCATTACCACTTTTTGAGATTCCATATATATGAGTTAGCATACGGTGTTTGTTTTTCTCTTTCTGGCTTACCTGGCTCTGTATGACAGAGTCTAGGTCCATCCACCTCACTACAAGTAACTCAATTTCATTCCTTTTTATGGCTGAGTAATATTCTACTGTATGTATGTGCTACATTTTCTTTACCCATTCATCTGTTGATGGGCATTTAGGTTGCTTCCATGTCCTGGCTATTGTAAATAGCGCTGCAGTGAACACTGTGGTACATGTTTCTTTTTGGATTATGGTTTTCTCAGGGTATATGCCCAGGAGTGGGATTGTTGGGTCATATGGTAGTTCTATTTTTAGTTTTTAAGGACCCTCCATACTGTTTTCCATAGTGGCTGTACCAATTTACATTCTCACCAACAGTGCAGGAGGGTTCCCTTTTCTCC
The DNA here is from genome assembly GCF_030028045.1 of Hippopotamus amphibius kiboko. Lineage (NCBI taxonomy): Eukaryota > Metazoa > Chordata > Mammalia > Artiodactyla > Hippopotamidae > Hippopotamus > Hippopotamus amphibius. The sequence continues at coordinate 137,162,093 of NC_080188.1, read as the reverse complement.
GCACCCTCTCCAGCATGTATTGTTTGTAGACTTTTTGATGATGGCCATTCTGACTGGTGTGAGGTGATACCTCATTGTGGCTTTGACTTGCATTTCTCTAATGATTAGCGATGTTGAGCCATCTGCATGTCTTCTTTGGAGAAATGTCTATGTAGGTCTTCTGCCCATTTTTGGATTGGGTTATTTGCTTCTTTGATATTAAGCTGCATGAGCTGCTTGTATATTTTGGAGATTAATCCGTTGTCAGTTGCTTCATTGGCAAAGATTTTTTCCCATTCTGAGGGCTGTCTTCTTGTCTTGTTTATGGTTTCTTTTGTTGTGCAAAAGCTTTTAAGTTTCATTAGGTCCCATTTGTTTATTTTTTATTTTATTTCCATTATTCTAGGAGTTGGGTCAAAAAGGATCTTGCTTTGATGTATGTCATAGTGTATTCTGCCTATGTTTTCCTCTAAGAGTTTTATAGTGTCTGGCCTTAGATTTAGGTCTTTAATCCATTTTGAGTTTATTTTTATGTTTATCTCTGGGCCCTCTATTCTGTTCCATTGATCTATATTTCTGTTTTTGTGCCAGTAGCATACTGTCTTGATCACTGTAGCCTTGTAGTATAGTTTGAAGTCAGGGAGCCTGATTCCTCCAGCTCCATCTTGCATTCTCAAGATCGCTTTGGCTATTCGGGATCTTTTGCGTTTCCATATAAATCGTAAAATGTCTTGTTTTAATTCTGTGAAAAATGCCATTGGTAATTTGATAGGAATTGCGTTGAATCTGTAAATTGCTTTGGGTAGTATAGTCACTTTCACAATGTTGATTCTTCCAATCCAAGAACATGGTATGTCCCTCCATCTGTTTGTATCGTCTTTGATTTCTTTCATCAGTGTCTTATAGTTTTCTGCATACAGGTCTTTTGCCTCCTTACGCAGGTTTATTCCTAGATATTTTATTCTTTTTGTTGCAATGGTAAATGAGATTGTTTCCTTAATTTCTCTTTCTGCTCTTTTGTTGTTAGTGTATAGGAATGCAAGAGATTTCTGTGCATTAATTTTGTATCCCGATACTTTACTAAATTCATCGATTAGTGCTAGCAATTTTCTGGTAGAATCTTTAGGGTTTCCTATGTATAATATCATGTCATCTGCAAAGAGTGATAATTTTACTTCTTTTCCAATTTGGATTCCTTTTATTTCTTTCTCTTCTCTGATTACTGTGGCTAAAACTTCTAAAACTATGTTGAATAATAGTGGTAAAAGTGGACATCCTTGTCTTGTTCCTGTTCTTAGAGGGAATGCTTTCAGTTTTTCACCATTTAGAATGATGTTGGCTGTTGGTTTGTCATATATGGCTTTTATTATGTTGAGGTAACTTTCTTCTGTGCCCACTTTCTGGAGAGTTTTTATCATAAATGGGTGTTGAATTTTGTCAAAAGCTTTTTCTGCATCTATTGAGATGATTCTATGGTTTTTATCCTTCAATTTGTTAATATGATGTTGATATTGTGATATTGATTGATTTGCATATATTGAAGAATCCTTGCATCCCAGGGATAAACCCTACTTGATCATGGTGTAAAGATTTTTATTTATTTAAATTGAACTGTTTTGGTGCTCTGCTACATTTGAATTTTCTGTTAATACAAAGTATACAGTATTGCATGTATTCAGCTTATCTTATTAAGTGATACTGAGACAGAAATGCTTTATAGTCACCACTCAGTGACAGTTTTAACATATGCTTTGTTCTCAGCACTGTATATATTAACCAGTTCATTAATTCTTTGCAGAGCGGCAAGAAGAGAAACTAAAGAATAACAACAGGGATCTATCAATGGTAAGAGTCCTAAATATAACTTCATGATAAACCACTGTTTTTCAGCAAAAGACCCTGATTTGCATCAAGTACACTATGCTTACCTTTTCAGAAATGTATAGTTATGTAAGCTATAAATAATATCACGGGTGTTCCTGGACTAGATAGAAGTGAAAATATGCTACTGGGCTGAAGCTTCATCTTAGTAATATGAAGAGTTTTTTTTTTTAAGGCTGTCTCAAGATCATAATTTGTCCCTTTCACACAGTTTTTATTAGCTTCCCCCTTACATTTTCGAATGAAGTAGCTTATTTTCTTTTTCTTCCTCATGTTATTGTTGAATCTTTGGCTTTATGGTGACCTGGTAATCCCACCATAGGGGTTGGAGCATCATAGATGGCCTTTATTGTGGCCTTTATTCTTTAAGAGGCCTTTTATTCTGAGGGTCAGGCATATCATAAAGTGTAAGGAAAAGTGATTTTATTAGCCATTTACTCGTTATTTATAAAGAGTAGAGTTTGTGCAAGCGTGTCTTTCTCTGGCATAGGTAGGCTAATTATATGGCTTAATTGCTGTATATTCAACACAGGACATCTAAACTGTGCAACAGTTGTCTTTTACCAAGAGACCTTGCTATATTATTTTATTTTCAGTTTCTTGAAATTCTTATTGATTAAGAAAGATTATAATTTGGAAGTGCGTTTTCTTGAAAACAGCTTTTCTTGTGTCACAATTATTATATGTTCATGAGACCAAATTTGGAAACTGCAGAAAAAAGATAAAACTTGCTGATAAACTGTTAATCTTATATCTTTATGATCTTTTATTTATACTTTTATGGCACATGTAATTAAGAAAGAAGTTAGCTGCAAGAAACAGAATACCTAATATTAAACATATAAAAGTCTTTTTACTTGCTCAGGAAGTGCAGAGGTTGGTAGTCCTGGGCTGGTGTGGCCGCACAGTAATGTTACTAAGGACTCAGGTGTGTCTTCCTTAGCCTATGGTCGTTTGGTTGTTTTGATGGTGCTTTACTGCCAGGCATTTTGTTCTTTGTTCCAGTCAAGAAGTATGGGCAAAAGCCCTAAGGGATGCTAGCCAAGTTTGTCCCTTTTAAAAATTCTGATTAGTACTTGTACTTATAGCTCATTGGCCAGAATTGGGTCATATGCACCACCCCATACTATTCATCAGAAGGTGGGAAGAGAAGAGGCCTTTGAGGTGGTGGGTCAGTTAGCCAATAAACAGCTTTTTGCCAAGGAGCATTTTTTTTAAATGATACGAAACCAAAACTTTTGGGGTATGCTTTAGTGGTGGTTCTTCGTTAGTGCGAAATGACAATTTGTTATTCTCCTTACAGGTTCGAATGAAATCCATGTTTGCAATTGGCTTTTGTTTTACTGCCCTAATGGGAATGTTTAATTCCATGTGAGTATCCTTTTATATGGTTTTATCTAACTGTTGCTGTATGTGTGTGTATATGTGAACAATTAACTTTCTTGGTAATGTTTTGGTTTTTCAGATTTACAGAAAGATTACAAGAATAGTACATTCATTAACCGGATTCACAGTTGTTAGCATTCTGCCTCATTTGCTTTCTTTTTTTCTCTGTTTCTCCATATCATATATATACTCATTCATACATTATTTGTGTATTTTTCTGAATCATTCAAGAGTTTGTTGTAGGCTTCATGCCCCTTTACCCATAAACTACTAAAATGTGTATTTCCTAAAAACATGGACATTCTCTTACTTAACCTCAATCCAGTTATTAAAATCAAGGGAAATTTAATTTTGATAGAATATAATTATATGATAACTTTTTCACCCTCTTAGTATTGAAGATATCTAGTGTGTAAGGCAAAGACTAAGATTTTATAGATCCTCTAAAAAGAATTTAGTATGTCCCTTGGGTTTTTAAGTTCCTCACTAGCAAACTGCTTCAAAATGAAGGTAGTCATACAGAGATGTTTTGACTCTTAAAATAGAGTCTTAAAAACTATAATCTTGTTTAATGATAAGGTAAGTTACTATTGTCTAAACTAGCATGTAGCAGGCCTGAGTAATTGTGGGACTGCTTTTGACAGAAGCTGGGAAGATATCCAAAGATGACAGGCAGTCATTTATCACCTTTCAGAGCTTACCTGAACTATCCCACGCGTATTAGAATTTTCCTCACTTGCTCTTTTCCTTCCCTTTCTCCTACTCTTTCTCCACTGCTTCATTTCTCTGTCTCTCTTTTTCGTTGTGCCCACCCCCTGCCCCACCTCCAGTCTATTCTTCTCTACCCACCTGTTAAGGGCCTACTTTGTACCAGGCATTGTGCTAGGTATCAGAATATAACAAAAAAGATGTGTTCTCTGCCCTCAGTAATATCAAAATTTTATGGAAAGAAAAGACATAAATAAATTAATACATTGATGGATGTTACAATAGATATGTGTGTGTGTGAAGTATAGTAGTGGGGGAAAAGGGAGTGGTTATTTTTATAGGTGAGGCACCAAAGGGAATGTCCAAAATGATATTAATACAAAATTTCCACTTAACTATTGAATACTAAAATCATAGATGTTTAGAGCTGAAAAGGACCTATGGAAGATTAAAGGTCTCTAGAAGTCTAACTTGTAACTCTAAACTCATTCTTTATTCACTGCTATGCTTTCTTTCATATCTTGGGTATATATCACTGTAATTTCCAGGCAAATCAAACACTGAAAGATTTTGTAGTTAACTAGAAAGCTTCATTGGTACAACTCAAATACTCAAATAAATGTTCTTTAATTTGTCACATTCTGGATAGTATAGAGCTGGCTAAATACTCATCTATATTTTAAAAATTTGATGCTTAACTTCTTATTTTCCTCATACTTCTGATTTTTAAAATAATGTTTTTGTAGGTTAGTGGCGTGTGTGTGTATAGCTATTCTTACTGGTCTTGGCTTTATTGTGTGATAACTACAACAGATTTAAATCCCTATTTTGCTTGAAGTGCAGCATTTGGTTTGATTCCTTAGTCTCATGTACAGGGACGTTCTAATGAAAGAGACTGACTAAGAAATAACTGTGAGGAACATAGCCAGTATTTTATAATAACTCTAAATGGAGTATACTCTTTAAAAATTATGGATCGCTATGTCATACACCTGAAACTTATATAATATTGTAAGTCAACAATACCTAAATTTAAAAAAAAAAAAAGCAAAGAAAGAATGGTGGCCATTTCTACCAGGAGTAATGCTGCCTTATATTCATGTGATTCCCTTTCTTAATGTTGTGAACATATTGTGGTACGAAAGGCTGCTCTATGGGAGGGGCACTGCTTCAAATATATTTTTCTCCCAATATCATATTTTTCCCCTAAGATATAATCTTTTATTACATTTGTTTCTCTAATTATTGAAGTAATAGATTCTTACTGGAAAAATTCTAGTAATATATAGATGTATAAAATATAAAGTAAAAATCACTGCCTTCCTCAAATGAATGCGTGTCCTTTCAAGGTTTGTACTTCTCTCCGTATGCAAACACTTAGATATTTGTATGTAATAATTTTTATACCCCAAAATGGTTGTTTTGTAACCTGCTATAGTTACCTATGATAATATTTTAAATACATGTGTAACTCTTGCATAATTGTTTTTAATGTCTGTAAGTATTCCGTTGAATGGATGTACCCTAATTTATATAATCTTCACATCAAATATTCACAGGTAGTATGTACACCAGTGTATGCTTATTTTTTCCTCAGGTATATCCTAGAAGTAGTGCTTAGGTAAAAAAAAATTTTTTTTTTTTGGCCATGCCGCGTGACATGCAGGATCTTAGTTCCCCAACCAGAGAATTTCCCTTAGAAAGGTTTTTATTAATTTATATTTTTTGATTATTGCCCTCAGTACTTGTGAGTGGTTCTTTCTTCATATACTTGTCATCACTGGGAATTATGTATCTGTTTAGTATTTGCAAATCTATAGCTGAAAAATAATATTTCTTTTAAAATTTGCATTTCTTGTGAGATTTAGCATCTTTTCATATATTTATTATGTTTTGCTATTTCTAAATTTCTAATTCCTGTTCTCATTTTCTTTTTACAAGGATTTTTTTATGTATTGAGACTATTAAGCTCTCTTTGGAGATATATGGACAATATTAGGTCAAACTTTTAGGTCAAATCTATTACTCTTTTCTGTTATATAAATAGTGCCTTTCTCGTACCAGGTTATATAAATTTTTTTCTACTTTTTATTTTTTATATTTAAATTTTGTTTCATCTGTAATTTATTTTGGTGTTTAGTTTCCAAGTTTACCAGTTCTTAGCTGTTGTCAATATTAGGTAGGGAATAAATAATATATTTTCCCTGATGATTTGAAATGACTAGTTTGATATATTAGGTAGCTTCCCAAAGTTTATGTAGTAGATCTTAACCAAGAGTGTACATCAGAACCAAAGTTTAAAAAAAAGAATTTTCTTCTACTAGTAATACACAAATACTTCTAAAAAATTCAAACAGTATAGAATAATGTAGAATAAAAAGTGAAAGTGAACCCAAATGAGTTGAAAACTGATGTCCACACAGAAACCTGCACACAGATGTTTATGGCAGCTTTATTGATAATTGTCAAAACTTGGAAGCAACCAAGATGTCTTTCAGTCAGTAAATGGATAAATAAACTGTGGAACATCTAGACAGTGTAATATTATTTATTGCTAAAAAATGGGCTATTGGCCATGCAAAAACATGGACGAACCTTAAATGCATATTACTAAGTGAAAGAAATCAACCTGAAAAGGCTACATACTGTATGATTGCCACTAAATGACATTCTAGAAAAGGCCAAAACTGTGGAGACGGTAAAAAGATCAGCGGTTGCCAGGGATTAGGTGTGAGGGAGGGATGAATGAGCAGAGAACAGAGGATTTTTTAGTGTAAAACTATTCTGTATGATACTTAATGGTGATACATGTTGCTATACATTTATTAAAATCCGAGTGAACCCTAATGTAAACTATGGACTTCGGTTGATAATGAGGTGCCATTGTCAGTTCATCTGTTGGCAATTATGAATAATGCCATCTGTGTGCAGGTTTTTTTGTGAATATCTTTCAACTCCCCTGGATAGATACCCAAAGAGCACGATTACAACATGGTATTCATGTTTTTTTTTTTCTGGTCTTTGTGCCCTGTACATTTAAATATATATATATATTTCTTGTGTCTAGGACTGTGAGCACCTAGAAGTTAAAGACTATATTTCTATAAGCTGGCATGTGAAATTAAAAGTCTAGTACATATTTTTTGTGTGTGTGTGAATGAATTCCAAGTTCTATTTCACATATATTGAAAAGCAGACATTTCAGATCTGATGTTCAGAATGTCCAATCCATAAGATTCAATGCTATCTTCATATCCTCAGATACAATGTCATTGTTCATGTGACATGGCAGTCCAAATAATAGCTGAGATTGAAACCAAATGCACCCCTTTCTTTTTCTTTTCATTAAAAATATTAGCACATAATAATTTTAATCAAAATTTAATCATTTTCGTATCTATGAATTTTAAATTTAAATGGGGAAAAAACATATAGAAAGAAAATACCATCCCTCAACAGTTCTAAACAAAAGTAATATGGATATCAATTATTACAGAGTCTAGTACATATTTTGATTTTGTTGAACAATCACTGTTCATTCTTTAGCATAATTTCTCTTAGTTTCACCTTGGTCATCTGTCTGTTGCAGAATGGAATACATTATCTCTACTATCCATTTTAGCTTAAAGTTTGTTGATAAGAAAAAAGCTTCAGGTTAGACAAAGATGGGGAGGACTTTAGCTCCCAGATTGCCAGAGTAGCAACAGGAGGCACCAAATTCAGCCATTTATTTCGCTTTGGCTTCTCTTCTGGATCATTTCCATAAAGCTGAATCATTAAAATCTTAGAATTAGAAGTGATCTTAAAAGTCATTTAACACATTACTTCTGTGTCAGTACAGAAATCCCCCAGTAATACCTCTAGCAGATAATATTCCATCCTCTTTTAAATTATTTTCAACGATGAGCAGCTTGATGATTTGTGAGGTAATATAGTTTTACCGAGTAGTATTTAGAGTTTGAAAACAGTTCCTTTTACTGGGCCAGAATATGCCTCCTTGTTCTTCTGTTCATGAGCAGTGGTTCTGCCCTCTGGAACTGCAGAGAGTAAGTGCACTTAAGTAATCAACTTATTTTAAGTCATCTCTCTCTTTGCACCTTTTTCTCTCCTCAACTCTTTTCATTATTAGGCTAGACACCAATTCACTTAGCTATTCCTATGGCAAGCTTCTAGTCTCATGGAAAAATTCCTTTGAAGGTTTCTTTTTCCCTTCGTATTTGCGGCTAGTTTAAGGTCTCATTCATACTAAATGTTCAGTTTCACATAAATGAATAACTTACTTATAGGACAAAAGGTTTTCTCTCTTTTTTTTTAAAGAAACTTTTTTCTAGCTTTATTGAGATATATAATTGACATAATATAGAACATTGTGTGTGTTTAAGGTGTACAGAGTGATTATTTCATGCACATATATATTGCAAAATGATTACCAAAATAAGGTTAGTTAACAAATCCTTCACCTCACATACATATCATTTTGTTGTGCTCTCTTAGCAACTTTCAAGTATGTAATACAGTATTAAATATAATTGCTATGCTGTACATTAGATGCTCAGAACTTACTCATTTTAAAACTGGAAGTTTGTACCCTTTGACCAACATCTCCCCATTTCCCTCACCCGCTGTCCTCTGGCAACCACCAATCTAATTCTCTGTTTGCATGAGTTCAGATTTTTAGATTCCACATTTGAGTGATGTCATACAGTATCTTTCTCTGTCAGACTTGTATACAGTATATGTATCACATTTTTTTTATCCATTCATCTGTTGGTGGACACTTAGGTTGTTTCCATATCTTGGTTATTATGAATGATACTGCAATGACATGGGAGCACAGATCTCTTTGAGATAGTAGTTTATTTCAATTCCTTTGGCTAAATAGCTAGAAATGGCATTTATGAATCATACTGTAGTTCTATTTTTAATTTTTTGAGGAGCATCCATGTTGTCTTTCATGGTAGCTGTATCAATTTACATTCCCACCAGCAGTGTCCTAGAGTTCCCTTTTCTCCATATCCTTGCCTGCATTTGTGATCTCTTGTCCTTTTGATATTCTAACAGGCATAAGGTAAAAATCTCTTTGTGGTTGTGATTTGCATTTCCCTGATGGCTAGTAATGTTGACCTTTTCATGTACTTCTTGGCCATTTGTATGTCTTGTTTGGAAAAATGCCTGTTCAGATCCTCTGCCCACTTTTTTTTTTTTTTTTTTTTGGGGGGGGGTACACCAGGTTCAATCAACTGTTTTTATACACATATCCCCATATTCCCTCCCTTCCTTGACGCCCCCCCCTCCTCTGCCCACTTTTTAATTGGATTTTTTTTTTTTTTTTTTTGCTATTGGGTTTTATGAATTACTTATATATTTTGGATATTAACCCCTTATATATATGGTTTGCAAGTGTTTTCTCCCATTCCATAGTTTGCCTTTTCATTTTGTTGTTTCTTTTGCTGTGTAGAAGCTTTTTAGTTTGATGTAGTCACATTTGTTGATTTTTGTTGCTTGTGCTTTTGGTGTCATATCCAAAGAATCGTTGTCAAGATCAATGTCATGGAGCTTTTTTCCCTGTTTTTTCTTTTAGAAGTTTTACAATTTCAGGTTTTGTGTTTAAGTTCTTAACCCATTTTGAGTTAATTTTTGTGAGTGGTGTATGATAGGGGTCCAGTGTCATTCTTTTGCATGTGAATATCCAGTTTACCAGCACCATTTATTGAAGAGACTTTTCCCCACTGAGCATTCTTGGCTCCCTTGTCAGATATTAGTTGACTGGGTTTATTTCTGGGCTCTCTATTCTGTTCTGTTGGTCTGCATGTCTATTTTTATGCCAGTATCATATTGGTTTGATTACTATAGTTTTGTAATATAGTTTGAAATCAGGAAGTTTGATGCCTCCAGCTTTCTCAAGATTGCTTTCCCTATTCAAGATCTTGTGTGGTTCCATGTGAGTTTTAGTATTGATTTTTCTTTTTTTGTGAAAAGTAGAATTTTGATAGAGATTGTATTGGATCTATAGATGACTTTGGATAGTATGAACATTTTAACAATATTAACTCTTCCAATCTATAAACATGGAGATCTTTCCATATGTTTGTATCTTATTCAGTTTCTTTATCAATGTCTTATAGTTTTCAGTGTATATATCTTTCACCTCTTTGATTAAATTTATTCCTAAATATTTTATTGTTTTTGATGCTATTGTAGATGGGATTGTTTTATTTTTTTCATATAGTTCACTGTTGGTGTATAGAAATGCAACTGATTTTTGTATGTTGATTTCCATCCTGAAACTTTTACTGAATTCATTTATTTGTTGTAAAAGGTTTTCTTTTTGGTTGCAATTTCAAATTAAAGATAATAAGGAATAAAATGATTATGTAAGATGAATTTGTTGGGTGTGTATGTTAGCAATAAGAGGGATAAACATTTTTGGCTATATTTATTCCAGCCCTGTTCCTCACAGTTTAACTCTACAGAAGGATAGTAGAGTGTCATATGTAGAACAGCATACTATATACAGCATATAACCAGGAAATATTGGAACAGCTGTATATCATATTTCTTGTGAGTGAATGGGGATGTCTCCTCCTGGAAAAGTTATTACTTTTGTTTTGCTTTTGTGAGGTTAGTAAATAAGATTAGTAGCATAATTACTTCAAGCAGATCTTTAAATATTTTTGTCATATCCAAGTAACAGCATTCATGATTAAGTCCTTTCCCTGTGTAACTATATACTAGGAAGGCAGTTGGAAATTGTAAGTGGACAGTCATATATAATGTATGGAATATGTCAAATTCGTTCTATTTTATATTCTTTGGAGTTCAGCTGTATAAGAAGCTCTTTATAACGGCAATAGTTAATATGGATATTTTGGGATTTTTTTCCCCAAAGAAAAAGATGGTAATGCTACCTCTCTTTTCCCTCTCCCTCTGTAGAAACATTCTAAATACCAAATGTTTTTCTAAGAGGGAATGTTCTAGACATTTTAACTGGAATTAAAGACTTTATTTGGTTAATGTAACTGATGCTGTCATATATTTTTCTAATATTATGAAGTATCACTATCCTTAATCACATTAATTTTATAATTCTCATTATTGTTTGATTATACAGCTTATTTATAGAAAAGTGTAAAAGAAGCTTATACCCCCAGCACCTCAAAATAAACACTGATATGTATTTTCTTCTAGCTTTTTTCTAAAATTTTCTATTTTCAAAACATTTTTCTTTTCTATTTTAGAAAAACTAAAAGGAATTACTTTCAAACATTAAAAGCATGTTAAAAGTTGTCTCAGGGGACTTCCCTGGTGGCACAGTGGTTAAGAATCAGCCTGCCAGTGCAGGGGACACAGGTTCAATCCCTGGTCCAGGAAGATCCCACATGTCACGAAGCAACTAAGCCCGTGCGCCACAACTGCTTAGCCTGCGCTCTAGAGCCCGTGAGCCACAACTGTTGAGCATGTGTGCCACAACTGCTGAAGCTCCCCCACCTAGAGCCCATGCTCTGCAACAAGAGAAGCCACCACAATGAGAAGCCTGTGAACTGCAACGAAGAGTAGCCCCTGCTCTCGCCGCAACAAGAGAAAGTCCGCGCACACAGCAACGAAGACCCAACAGCCATTTATTTTTAAAAAGTTATCTCAGAATATTATGTATGCCATTTTTCATTCACCACTATGTGTATTCCATGAATTTCTCTTCAGAAGTGTTTATCCTGTTTAATATGTATATACTGGGAAGCTTCGAGTCTTGGAAAAGAGGATTCTTTAAACCTTATTGGTGTCATGGTTTAGAACAGTGGTTCTCAAAGTGTGGTCCGGGGATCCCCGGAGGTTTCTAAGACTTTTAAGAGGTCCTTGAGGTAAACATTATTGTTGTGATAATTGTAAGATGTTATTTGCCTTCTTCACTCTTGTTTTCTCATGAATATATGGTGGAATTTTCCAGAGGCTTCATAGGGTGTGTAATATTGCAACAGTTCAAGCAATGAAGCAGTTGTGAGAATCCAGCATTTTTCTATTAAATAAAACATTAAAGAGATTGGGGGGGGGGGTGGAAAAGCCTTTCTTTTCACTAAATTCTTTTTCTGTATGGAAAATAGAGTTATTTTCCATAAAAATATTTGTGTTAACATACACTGAATATTGCTACCTTTTAAATGATTTGATAAGTACTTTAAAATTTCTGTTTTAATTTATAAAACAGTAATATTGTTAGATATAACCTCTAAATAAAACCTTTATAGGGTCCTCAGTAATTTTTCAGAGTGTTAAAGGATCCTGATACTGAAAAAATTAAGAATCACTAGTTTAGAAAAAGATTGATGGGAAAAATCTAGGCCCTTCCTTACATGTTTATACTTCATATCTCTTTTTAGAATATCACCCTTTGTTTTTTAGAGATCAAGGGATGTAAAGTTCTATTTCTGTCCCAGATTCTTCTCTGTAACTAAGAAGCTTGTCAGTCTTCCAAAAATAACAATTCTTTGCTTTTTCCTTTTTAGATTTGATGGTAGAGTGGTGGCAAAACTCCCTTTCACCCCCCTTTCATACATTCAAGGACTGTCTCATCGAAATCTGCTGGGGGATGACACCACAGACTGTTCCTTCATCTTCCTGTATATTCTCTGTACCATGTCAATTCGACAGGTAAGTGACCACATCCACTATTTAATACGTATATCCTTCCTTACTCTCACACCCTAAGTTAGTGTCTACTTCTGTAATACCGAAAGTGTCTACCTGTTGCTACTGAGATCTTTCAGTTGCTTGTTTTAGAATTCCAGGGTATCATCTAAAATAGTTTTAAATGTGTATAGGTCTAGAGTACTGATCCGTAGGGATGGGAAGTTAGCCATAAAATCAAACATGGTTTCCACATCCCATTTTTAGAGCTCTCAAGTTTCTACTTTATTGCAACTATCTAAAGGTAGAAAAGTAAAGAGTGGGTTTTGTCTTCCTACTATCATTTCTTTTTATTATACACCAGTGCCTTTTGGCACTTTAGGAAACTGTTCTAAACTATTGCAGTGATGAGAGGGTTGAAAACATAATAATAATTTGGTGACTTTAAGTTAGTCACAGTTGAGTTTAGTAGTTGTGTCACGCAAGCCCTAGAGTGAGTGGGATTCAGTAGTTGTGGCACCCAGGCTCATTAGTTGTGGCTCATAAACTCTAGAATGCAGGCTCAGTCATTATGGCACACAGGCTTAGTTACTCCGTGGCATGTGGGATCTTCCCGCACCAGGGATCAAACCTGTGTCCCCTGCATTGGCAGGTGGATTCTTTTTTTTTTTATTTTTTATTTTTTTAATTTTTTTGGGGGTACACCAGGTTCAATCATCTACTGCGCCACCAGGGAAATTGCCTTAGTATGGTTTTTGCCACGCAAAATTTTGTTTGCTGAAGGTTTTGGTTTTTTCATTTTGTTTTGTTTTGGGTCTTTTTTGTTTTTTTTTTGTTTGTTTTCTTTTTTGGTTTATTAGTCTCTTATTAAAGTTATAAAGGAATTCATCCTTGTTTTCTTCTAGTACATTTTCGTTTCATTCCTTATATTTAAGTCTTGATTCAATCCGTTTGAAGTTGATACTGCTGTACCTTATTTATTCTTTGCTTTTGTGTTTTGCCAACTATTATGTGATTTTTACGAGGGAAAACATGAAAACAAGGGTTCATTTGAGATTCAAGGTTGCCTCCCCCTTGTTTTCAAAGACTAAGAAGCCGGAAGATCAGAAGAATGCAGTAAGGTTAATGATTATTCTTGAATCTGGTGTGTATTTGAATAGGATGAATCCCTGTCAGCAGTCTGCTATTAATATTTTCTCTGGAGTGCCTGTCTAAATTCCTCTTTGAAATTTGCAAGTCTGTTCAGATCCCAGTACAAATGTTTGGTTGGGGACATTCCTCCTTTCTTCACACCTTGTGTAGATAATCAGGTCTTTTGGAATGAGCGGGTGTCATAGGGTGGGCTAAGCATTGTGATCTGAACCCCTAAAGTAAAAGAATATGGAGAAGTGAGTCAAAACATATGTGTTGTATCTAGAGAGTCTTAAGATTTAAACTTCTCAGTGTGACTGCCCCTGGTAGCAGTTTTTCTGGTTTCCCATATTCAGTAATTCCAGTGCTTTTAATCTTTCTTTGTTTTAATCTTTCTTTATTGTGGTAAAATAGACGTAACATAAAATATACTGTTTTAACCATACAGTCCTGTGACATTAAGTACATTGTGCGTTGTACGACCATCACCATTATCCACCTCTAGAACTTTTTCGTCTTCCCAAACCGAAAATCTGTGCCCATTAAACGCTGAATCTCCATTAACCTCTCCCCTCAGTCCCTGGAAACAACCACTCTGCCTTCTGTCTCTGTGAATTTGACTGTTCATATTTGTAAATTTGACCTATTATAAATAGAATTGTATTTATGTCCTTTTGTAACTGGCATCTTTTCAGGGTCCGTCCATGCTGTAGCATGTGTCAGAATTTCCTTCCTTTTTAAGGGTGAATACACATTCCATTGCATGTATATACCACATTTTATTTATCTGTTCATCTGTCAGAGGACAGTTGGATTGGTTCTACCTTTTGGGTGCTGTGAGTAATGCTGCTGTGAACACGGGTGCAGAATTGTCTGAGTTCCTGTTTTCTCTTTTTGTGTGTATACTCAGAAGTAGAATTGCTGGTCATAGTGCAATTCTGTGTTTAATTTTTTGAGGAATCAACATACTGTTTTCCATAGCTACTCACCATTTTACCCAGTACTGTTAATCTTAAGGCTCCAGTTCACCACCAGTTTGAGACCATTTTTTAAAGAATACAAGTAATTTCTCATGCTTCTGTTTCAGTGAGTGAAAACCATAATTTCATTCACTTGGGGTTAATGTTTATGCTAAACGTATAAAAATAAAGTGTATTTTATTCATTATCTCCAGCGATGGTGGGGTGGCCTTGCTTATTTTAATGGGGAAGTCTTGTAGTAAATTAGAATATAGCATCTAGGAGAATGAGAAACATTTCGGTTATCCGTGTCTTTTTTTTTTTTTTTTTTTTTTTGGCACACGGGCTTAGTTGCTCCGTGGCATGTGGGATCTTCCTGGAGCTGGGATCGAACCCGTGACCTCTGCATTGTCAGGTGGATTCTTAACCACTGCGCCACCTAGGAAGCCCCTATCCGTGTCTTTAAAATGTCAACTTTAATTGCTGAAGTGAGCAGATACTTCTATTACCAGGTTTCCAGAATTTGTCTTTAACATCTTATATTTATGAAGGATTCTGGCATTTATATATGTCAGTTAATAACCTCTCTACAGTATTAACCAGAATCTACTTCGTTTACTGAGAGTGGTAGTGTGATTAAATCAACTAGCTCTAGTCCCTTTCTGACAATACAAGGGCAGGGGGTGTGCTAGCTGGTTAAAAAAAAAAGTGCATCTTAAGAACAACTGCTTTAAAAAAAACAAAAAACAAAACAACTACTAACTTTCTATAGCATTGTCATGTGATTATCATAACATGCCCCCCTTATTATGTTGGAGGTGTATAACATTAGGTTGAGTTAAGGGTATCTATCTGCTTCAGTAATTTTTCCCCCTTATCTATAATAGAATTTATTCACATTAGTAATAATTCCTTGATAGATTCCTCTATTCATTCAACAGAATTGAGCACGCACATGTATCAGGCTCTGTGCTGGGTGCTTAGTATACAGTTATGATTAAAAAAAAAACTGACATATAATTATGGTCCTTGCCCTCATGTAGCTTATATTTATTTTGAAATAAAAAGGTTAATTTTCCCTACCTGCAACTTCACTTCTAAAAAAATCATTATCGGGGCTTCCTAGGTGGTGCAGTGGTTGAGAATCCACCTGCCAATGCAGGGGACACAGGTTCGATCCCTGTTCTAGGAGGATCCCACATGCTGCAGAGCAACAAAGCCCGTGAGCCACAACTATTGAGTCTGTGTACCATAACTACTGAAGCCCACGCACCTAGAGCCTGTGCTTTGCAACAAGAGCAGCCACCGCAATGAGGGGCCCATGTACCACAACGAAGAGTAGCCCCCGCTCACCGCAACTAGAGAAAGCCCATGTGCAGCAACAAAGACCCAACACATCCAATAATAAATTTAAAAAAAAAAAAAGAAAGAAAAGAAATCATTATCAAATATGAGGGTATAGAAGTATATTTAAAATTATTTCTATTATGTTAATCATTCAGAGTGGAGGCAGATTAAACAAAGATTAAATTTTAAACCTAAACTAAGGCAATTTTATGACATTACTAATTCACGTAAATATTTGTGAGTCTGGTTTTCATCTATTACATATTTTTTTCATGTTGTAGTATGTTATTGATTATATGATTCACCATTGACTTAAGAGATTTCAAGGGAAAGCAGAAATAATACTATACTGATCATATAATAGATTTTAAAACACATTCTTACTTCAGAAACTTTAAAATGGTGGGCAGAGAGGAGGAATGCATTATAAGGTTGAGGAAATATAGTATTTGGAGGTGAAACACCAAGGTTTGATTCTTGATGATACTGGCCAAATGTCCTTGGGAAACTCTCTGAGTCTCAGTTTTCACAAAGGTGAAATGGGGTTTGGTGCACAACCTCCTCACGTTATGATAATCAGATGACAATAATATAGAAAGTTAGCGGTTTTTCTTAAGGTGATACTTTTTTTTAAAAACAGTTATTGCCTGCCCCTGCCCTTGGGGTATGTTTAAAATTAGTATTTGTTTCCCAGCTCGAGATAGGACTGGTTCTTTTCACAGATTAAAGCGTGGTGCTGTGTCATATTAACTGAAAATAAATCTAATTACATTTCCTCATTTTATCTTTCTCCTTTTGTTTACTTCCTTAATGTGTAGTGGTTAGTGATTAGCTGCCTTGACCTTCACATCACTATTTCCTTTGTGTGAATTTGTAGCAGAGGAAATGGTAGGTCTGCCAGCTTTTATCAGAGGTGTTAAGTTAGTCCAGGATAGTGACGAAATTTAAGAATAAAAGGAAATTTTCTTAACTCCTGAAATTAAGGCACTTGCTTTTTTTTTTCTTCCCCCTTTTCTTATTATGAGTCAGTAGTGGACTGAGTAAATGGTGATCTGTCCTCTACAGAAAGTGTTCTAAATCTTAGTGAAAATCCACGCAAACTTACCTGGTAAACAGCTAAGGGAAAACTGGTCTATTCTTTTTTTTTTTTTTTTTAATTTTTTTTATTTATTATTTTTTTGGGGGTACACCAAGTTCAATCATCTGTTTTTATACACATATCGCCGTATTCCCTCCCTCCCTTGACTCCCCCCCCACCCTCCCTCGAGTCCCCCCCACCTTCCCCGTCCCAGTCCTCTAAGGCATCTTCCATCCTCGAGTTGAACTTCCTTTGTTATACAACAACTTCCCACTGGCTATCTACTTTACAGTTGGTAGTATATATATTGGTCTATTCTTATAAATTTATATAACAGTGAAAGCTATGAACAGTATTTTCTTTTCTTTGAAAGCAAAAAGGATTAGTGGTTCTGAGGAAAAACACAAGAAAGAGTTTCCTATCTTTTTTTTCTTTTGTCACTCACATCTTAATATATAACTTTATGGATGAATGACTGTAATCTGAAGAAGTGCCAGTGAGAATTTCTCATTGTCTTCTTCAACAGGCATATGTGCTCAGAACAGTGATAAAAATAAGTAAATTTTATTTTTTTCTCGCACTGTTGGCTTTCCTAGGACAAAGAATTTTGGTATGACTTATAAAAACCATAAGCCATAAACCAAACCAAACCAAGCCAAGCCATAAAAACCATAAACCAAAAGGTTCTAATTGTGTCATGTCAGTATATCTTAAAGTCATCAGAATGGTAAAAGGATGAGATAGATGCCTGCCACCTCTTGTACCTCATCATTAATTTATGTCACTTTAAGGATTGTAACTTAAGTCATTAATTTCAGTATACCTCATCCATAAGCAAGGCATTTTCATTTGTAGTATTTAACTTCAAATCAGTTAGAGAATACATGTGATTCAGAACAGATTATTCAGGCATCATCTTAATCTGATTCCTTTGAATTGTTTCAGTGCATGAGTTCAAGGCTTTATTTAGAATATTCCTGTCCTTGCTGAAGAGTGATTCAAGTCCTTATACTATGCCAGGAATTCTTTGATGCTGAAAATGCAAGAGTAAGAAGTGATTGTCTCTACCCTGTGGAATTCAGTCTATTTGGGAAGACAGACCCATAAGTAATAGTAGAGTGTGATCAATGCCCTTTGTGTGTGTATGCATGTACAAAATGGTATAGGAGGGGTAAAAAGTGCTATGAAAGTGAAGTGGCTGCAGGGATTAGTTCTATGAAACAAAGATTTTACGGGAGGGCCATTTAAGTTGTATCTTGAAGGATGAGTAGGGGTTTTCCAATCTTATCAGAATATTCTTGGCATAGGGACTTCCCTGGTGGCACAGTGGTTAAAAATCCACCTGCCAATTCAGGGGACATTGTTTGAGCCCTGGTCTGGGAGATCCCACATGCTGCAGAGCAAGTAAGTCCATGAGCCACAACTACTGAGCCTGTGCTCTACAGCCCTTGAGCCACAACTTTAGAGTCCACATGCCACAACTGAAGCCTGCATGCCTAGAGCCTGCACTCTTCAACAAGAGAAGCCACCACAATGAGAAGCCCGCACACCACAATGAAGAGTAGCCCCCACTCACTGCAACTAGAGAAAAAGCCCATGCACAGCAACAAAGACCCAATGCAGCCAACAAATAAGTAAATAAATAAAAATTTAAAAAAGAATTATTCTTGGCATAGTATGAGTGAAAACATGGAGGCTTGAAAGTATGTACTGAATATAGTGAGACCCCTGAGTCCATAGTTGTTGATGGGATGAAGCATGTCACTGCTTGTACCTCATAGCACAGCATTAAGTGATTTCTCTCCCTGTTTCTTTCTTTCTATGTGTTTCTTATAGTGCAAATCTGCTAGTGACAAATTCTCTTAATCTTCATTTATCCAAAAATTATTTATTTTATCCTTATTCTTGAAGAATATTTTCATGGAATATAGAATTCTGGATTGACTATGTTTGTTTTAATCCTTTAACATTGTAAAATGTCTTTCCACTATCTTCTGGCCTCCATTATTCTTGATGAGAAGTCCTTCATATCTTTGTATCCTTGGAGATAATGTGTGACTTCCCTCTGGCTGCTTTCAGATTTTTTTTTAAGTTTGGTTTTCAGCAATTTGACTATGATGTGCCTAGGGTATTAAAAAAATTATCTTGCTAAAGTTCATGGTTTTTATAATCTTGGAAAATTTCAGCAATTATTTTTTCTAATTTTTTTTCTGTCCCATTCTTTCTCTCTTATGTAATTCCATTTACTTATACATTAGTCTTTTGGGTATAGTGTCCCAATAGGACACTGAGTCTCTGTTCAATTTTTTAAAGTCTTTTTCTCTCTGTTCTTTAGATAGGATACTTTCTAGTAAACTGTCTTCAGGTTCACTGATTTCTTTTTCATCTCTAATCTGAGTTAACTGTAAACTCATCTAAGGATTTTAAAATTTTGATAAAGTATTTTTCAGTTCCAGAATTTCCATTTGGTTCTTTTTGACTTTTCTCTTCCCCTGCTGAGGTTTCATATTTGTTCATTTGTTATGAACATATTCTTTTATGTCCTTAGGCATAGTTAAGCTGCTTTAAAAATCATGTCTGTTAATTCCAACATTTGGATCATCTCAAGGTTGAACTCTGTTGCCTGTTTTCTTTAATATAGGTCAAATTTTCCTGTTTCTTGATATGTCTAGTAATTTTAGATTGTATCTTGGGCATTGTGAGTGATAGGCTATAGAGATTCTAGATTCTGTTATTTTTAAAAGAGTGGGGTTTTTGTTGTTGTTGTTGTTAGTTTGTTTAAGTGGGCAATTAAGTTGGCACTCAAACTCCAAAGTCTGTCTTCTTTGTGATAGGCAGCACCTGAGATCTTAGTCCTAGTTGGGCTGCTTGAAGACAGTCTCGTGCATGAATGGTTTAAGAGTCAGCCAGAGATATGGGCAGAGTTTAGATGTAAAATTTTGAACTCTCCTTTTAGCTACTTTCCAGGATTTTTTCCCCTCAATTTTCAGTTGCTATGGTTGCCTTAAACTCTGGTTCTTTAAACTAATAAGACTGCAATTTCATTCTGAGTTTTAGATACCCCACACAGTGCCACCTGGGTTCTACTATCCATTATGAGATTTAAAAAGAATAAAACATCTTGTCTTCTTACACAAAACTAAAATTCAGAACATTCTCCTTGACTGGTCAAAATTGTCACTTGATCCCCTAATCCCCCCAGAAGAGACCTTTATTACAAAAGAGGCCTTTGGACAACCTAGGACAGATATATGTTGAAGTCTGCAATATAATTTGTTATAACATAGACATATTCTATAATGTTAGAGCCACAGCCACACAGGACTGTGGCTCCTTGAAGGTGCTTGGTGGGGAGGTTAGGGCTCAGCAGGAGCTTTAGGTTCCCAACAACATTTCATCTGTTTTATGTGTTGGGTTTTTACATGATTTTGTTTAAAGAAAGAATTCTGTGACTGAAAACAATTGACCTAGTGAGCCCCCTTTTTTCTTTTCTTTTCTTTTTTGATTTACTTGGCTGCATCAGGTCTTAGTTGTGGCATGCAGGATCTTTGTTGCAGCATGCAGGATCTTTTGTTACGTTGCACAGGCTTCTCTAGTTGCAGCTAGCAGCCTTCTCTCCAGTTGTGGTGCATGGGCTCAGTAGTTGCAGCCTCTGGGCTTAGTTGCCCCATGGCATGTGGGATCTCCGTTCCCTGACCAGTGATCAAACCCAAGTAGCCTGCATTGGAAGGTGGATTCTTAACCACTGGACAACCAGGGAAGTAGCCCCCCTTCTTTTTAAATGTACGGAAAATAGAGATTTGGTAAAGTGAAAATATATTGCTTATTGTTTTCTTTGCCTAGTTTGCCAGTACTGGAAAACAAGTCTTCTAAGTGCTAACCCAGTACTATTTCAGCTACACCAGTGTTGTACTATCATTAAATATTTAATCTCTACATCATTCTCCTAAACAGCCTATTATGATACAGTGTGAAAATCCTGAGACTGTTGGATAGGGCCATTTCAGATGATTGGATTTTACTCACAGCATTATGAATAAAGATTATGTTATGGGAACTTGATGAGAAATTATAATCAATCGGAAGGGTAAGCTTGTTGTCAGATGCCAGAGAAACTAACAGAGTGAAGTAAGGATTGCTATGGCTGAGTTATTTTAGCTAAATGACTAAGGAATAAAATTTAGCAGAATGTGTTTATTGCCAGTGACCTGGGTCTTCCCAAAATATCCAGTTAGCAACCAACAACTTCCTTTTCTTGATCACCGGTCCTTATCCTTTGCAGAGAGGAAGGAACGCAAATCCTGTAGTGGTATTTTTCTGGGTTTCCTGCCAATGGAAGGCATGATTACGGGAAAATGTTTTTCCTTTGTTTTTCCCTTCTGACATACTCTTCAGTTGTTACCCAATTGCACAGGACTGGACAGAAATGCAAAATAATTGTTTTATATTTTTCTAAAACCTTACCATATCTTATTTTTTCTTTAATTTTTAAATTGTTTTTATTTTTTAATTTTAAAAATTATTTTAAATTTATTTTTATTGAGGTTGAATTACAATGTTGTGTAAATTACTGCTGTATAGCAGAGTTACTCAGTTATACATATATTTACATCCTTTTTATATTCTTTTCCATTGTGGTTTAGGATATCCTATGGTTCCATAGTATATTGAGTATAGTTCCCCATGCTATACAGTAGGACCTTGTTGTTTATCCATTCTTGTATATACCAGTTTGCATCTGCTAATCCCCAACTCCCTCTCCCACCCTCCTCCCCCTTGGAAACCACAAGTCTATTCTCTATGTCCCTGATTTTGTTTCTGTTTCATAGATAGGTTCATTTGTGTCATATTTTAGATTCCACATGTAAGTGGTATCATATGGTATTTGTTTTTCTCTTTCTGACTTACTTCACTTAGTACGATAATCTCTAGGTCCATCCATGTTGCTGCATATGGCATTATTTCATTCTTTTTTATGGCTGAGTAGTATTCTGCTACTAGTACTGTATATCTATGTACCACATCTTTATCCATTCGTCAGTGGCATTTAGGTTGTTTCCATGTCTTGGCTATTGTGACTAGTGCTGCTGTGAACATCAGGGTGCATGTATCTATTTGAATTATAGTTTTGTCTGAATATATGCCCAGGAGTGGGATTGCTAGATCATATGGTAATTCTATTTTTTAGTTTTCTGAGAAACCTGCATACTGCTCTCCATATTGGCTACACCAACTTACATTCCCACCAACAGTGTAGAAGTGTTCCCTTTTCTCCACACCCTCTCTAGCATAAGTTATATGTAGACTTTTTTTTTTTTTATTGGCTGTGTTGGGTCTTCGTTGCTGCACGTGGGCTTTCTCTAGTTGTGGCGAGCGGGGGCTACTCTTTGTTGTGGTGTGCAGGCTACTCATTGTGGTGGCCTTTCTTAGTGCAGAGCACGGGCTCTAGGCTTGTGAGCTTCAGTAGTTAAGGCACATGGGCTCAATAGTTGTGGCTCACGGGCTCTAGAGTGCAGGCTCAATAGTTGTGGCGCACAGGCTTAGTTGCTCTGCAGCATGTGGTATCTTGCTGGGTCAGGGATCAAACCTGTGTCCCCTGCATTGGCAGGCAGATTCTTACCCACTGCACCACCTAAGAAGTCCTGTAGACTTTTTAATGATGGCCATTCTGACAGGTGTGAGGTGATAACTCATTGCAGTTTTCTTTTGATTTAAAAAAATTTTTTTTCTTTTTTATTTCTTTTTTTCTCATTGTAGTTTTGATTTGCATTTCTCTAATAATTAGTGATGTTGAGCATCTCTTCATGTGCCTATTGGCCATCTGTATATCTTCTTTGGAGAAATGTCTATTTAGGTTGTCTGCTCATTTTTCTGTTGGATTGTTTTTTTCTTGTTGCTGCTGAGTTGTATGAGCTGTTTGTGTGTTTTGGAAATTAAGCCCTTGTTGGTCGTATTGTTTGCAGATATTTTCTCTGTAGGTTGTATTTTCATATTGTTTATGGTTTTCTTTGCTATACAAAAGCTTGTAAGTTTGATTAGGTCCCATTCGTTTATTTTTGTTTTATTTCTGTTTTCTTGGGAGATGCACATGTTATATTCTGCATTTCTGTTAAGTATTCTTCCATATCATATTCATATATATTAAAACTCCTGTCTTTTTAGCAAAGTGCATATTTCTGAACTGTCTTGCTAATTAAGAAGCCCTGAAAAATTGGAAGAGAATTGAGAGGCTATAGGAAAGCAATCAGGTCGAGTTAAATGGATGAGGTTGTTGAAAGATATAAAGGAGGTAATATACACAAACATACTTGCTTATATGCACTGTGAAGCTTAGCGACTGTTTATTGAATTATAGCCTGACAGTTGGATCTCCATTTTTAAAATCTGCATGTAAGGATAATAATAAGCCTGCTTCATTGAGTTGTTGTGAGGATTAAATGAGAACATATATGTGAAGTGCTTAGAACAGTGCCTGGCACTTTGAGATAGCACCTGTGGAAATATTTGCCTTTATTTTAAATTATCCTGTTCAGCAGTATTTCAAAAAGTTGAAGGCAAGGAATGAGAAAAGAATATATAACTATTATTAATACAACTATTATTTTTCCATATATTCTTATAGTATTTATATTCATTTTTAAATTGATTTAATTATTTATTGGCTGCGTTGGGTCTTCATTGCTGCCCACGGGCTTTCGCTAGCTGCAGCGAGCGGAGGGCTACTCCTTGTTGTGGTGTGTGGGCTTCTCATTGCAGTGGGTTCTCTTGTTGCAGAGCATGGGCTCTAGGCATGCAGGTTTCAGTAGTTGCAGCACGAGGGCTCAGTAGTTGTGGCACATGGGCTTAGTTGCTCTGAGACATATAGAATCTTCCCAGACCAGGGTTCAAACCCGTGTGCCCTGTGTTGGCAGGTGGATTCTTAACCACTGTGCTACCTATATTCATTTTTTATTGACTATTTTTTTAGAGCAGTTTTAGGTTCGCAGCAAAATTGAATGAACTGTACAGAGATTTCCCATCTAACTCCTCTCCCCTACTTGGAGGCTGCCCCCACTATCACCTTGCATAATAGTGATACTTTTTTTTATAATCAGTGAACCTGCATTGATACATCATTATCACCCAAAGTCCATAATTTACATTAATGTTCACTCTTGGTGTTTTACATTGTATAGGTTTTGATTTATATGCATTTATTCACTTAACAATGTAACATATATATATTTGCTATGTTGTATTCATATATGGTCTTCATAATTGCAAATTTTTTATAGGCCAGGCGTGCTACAAGATTTTTCACTCCTAAGATAAAGATCCCTTAGAGAGGGATCTTGTTATTTAACAGGAAAACTGTGCCTGATTTGTAACCTCTCTCTGCCTCAGCTTTCTCATCTCAAAAACGAGGATAACTAAGGACTGGTGTCTAGTCCTTAAAACTATTTGCAAACTTTAAAGTGCATAGAAGTGTAGGATATTATTACTACTCTAGAGGGAAAATTTTATCTAAGAAAAACGATCGTGGGTTCATTTGTGAGACTATAGGAATTTAAACTGTTTAGAATTTCACTAAAGGATAAGATTGCAGAGGGTTGGTATTGAAATACAAATACTTGAGTAATGTACCATTGATAAACTTGATTTAGTGTTTGCAAAGAGAGTCTGTGACAAGAGCCACAAGGAGAACAAAGTATAGCGCTGCCTGGATTTCCGTGAACTTCAGCCTTGTTTTAACATTTTTGTTGCTGTTGTGGTTGTTGCTCTTAAGGCTGTTTACCATCTAGAGCAGTGGCCTGTGTCCAGTAGTTGTTTATATGTTTTTAATTCATAACGAGACTGTCAACAGTCTACCCTTTCGGTCTGCCTTTCAAAATATTTCCTATTTTCCTTTCATTTGTCTTCTTTAAATCACAGTAAACCTGTAATTTAAAGGGCATCAGAGGTTTTTACACTGGTCTTTATCTCTAAAATGATAGAGAGTCACTTAATTGACCCCTGTCTCTGCAGAATAACTGAGCAAGGATGCCTTGTATATTTTGTCTAGACTGTATTATTCTATTCATTAACTAGACAGATGTGTTTATCAGCAGCTAATTCTGAAATGTCTTATTATTTCAAATTTTATCTTTAGTTTCCTATCATGCCTTGTTTAATGTTGGATACATTGTAGGTGGTCAGTAAATACTTACTGATTAATAAAAGAAGTTGGAAATTATGACATTCTATCATTTGGTCTTCTCATTGCTTTGTGCAGTGGATTATTGGAGGGGGGGCATGAAGGAGCTATTTTTATTGTGAAAGTAATACAAACATTCTCCAGCTTTGCTGAGGAGAAGTAACCTGAACTAAAATGATTGATTTTTCTTCTTAACTGGTTTTTAGATTTCTTTTTAAAGTAAAGCATGGGCTATATAGTATTGTGAGTGAATGACTAAATAAAGTATTTTATGGTAAATATAATTTAAATGAGTTCTTAAAGCTGTATCTTCATATTTGAATATTCTGTTATATTCTGACAGTGTTATCTCAGAAATATAAACACATCTGTAGTAATTATCATTCTTAATGATAAAGGATCGGGGAGTATATACCACAGGAGCCTGGATATGGATATTCTCATAGTGCCTTATGCACAATAGGTACTCAGTAACTATTGAGCGAGTGAATGTATACAAGCTAACCTGTCTATCCTGGAGTAAAGTTTGTTCTGAAGACCAGAACTTTAACAGAGGAGGTACTGTGTAGAGAACCCATTAGATTAAGAATCAGAACACATGGGTTTTAATTCTAACTCTGTTCTTCATTTAACTTTTTTTCCCTCAGATGTTTATTGGAGTGTAATTACTTTACAGTGTTGTACAGTTTCCGCTGTACAGCAAAGTGAATCGGCTGTATTTACACACATATCCCCATATCCCCTCCCTGTTGAGCCTCCCTCTCCTCCCTATCCCACCCCTCTAGGTCATCACCAAGCATCAAGTTGATTTCCCTGTGTTATGCAGCAACTTCCCACAAGCCTCCTCTTTTACATTTGGTAGTGTGTGTATGTCAATGCTACCCTTCAGGAAAGACCTGAACAAGAATAATTAGGTGAGGACTTCCTAGGTGGCGCAGTGGGTGAGATCCGCCTGCCAATGCAGGGGACACAGGTTCGATCCCTGCTCCAAGAAGATCCCACATGCTGCAGAGCAACTAAACCTGTGCGCCACAACTATTGAGCCTGCGCTCTAGAGTCCGTGAGCCACAACTGTTGAGCCCATGTGCTGCAACTACTGAAGCCCACATGCTTGGAGCCCATGCTTTGCAACAAGAGAGGCCACCACAATGAGAAGCCCGCGCACCACAACAAAGAGTAGCGCCCACTCGCCACAACTAGAGAAAGCCCATGTGCAGCAACAAAGACCCAACACAGCCATTAAAATAAATAAATAAATTTAAAAAAAAAGAATAATTAGATGATCTAAGAGGTTTTTTCCCTCTTACAAGTGCTGTACAAAATCTTAACTGATCTTTACTTAACCTCTGCACATTCATGAGCCCCTCCCTCCCCCTGTAAAGCAAACCGATTCATCCCCTCATCACACTGTCCACTCCTGATTGCTCTTTAGAGCGCCTACACCTTTCTGCTCCTACCAGTTGAGTCACTGCCTTTCAAGAGCCAATTGTGTTTATCTGAAACTGTTTATGCTAGTTTTCCTCAGTGTTGTATTTATGTGATTTAATTTAATGTTCTATTAACTGGTGAAATCTGAGTATGAAAATAGTTGTTTCTGTGAGAACTAGTTTCATACAGTTGAGTTTCTAAAACAAAAAAACTATTGCATTAGATTTAAGTAAGACAACTGAAAAAGATGAGAGGATATGCTAAAAATCTAGGAGACTTCTGAACTTAGATTACTTCACAAGATTCTGAATTCTCTCAGTTCTTTGAAGACACTGATACTGAATATTTTAGTTTCAACTTCAGATGATGCAGTAATGACTCAATCCAGCTATAAGACCCTTACTCAGAGAAAAGGTCTTGTCACAAGAAATAGCTGATGAACATACTTTATATACTCTGTTTTGAAGTAAAAGAGGATCTCTTTTTATGATTCACCACTTGAAAAAATCAGCTTCTTTGATTAGTAGACGTAGATCTCATCAGGTAAGAGGGCTTTTACTGTCCTGTGATCTCTGTAACGTAGGCCTTTAAAAAAATAACATAGTAGTAATCATCCTATTTTAGGTCATATCAGTACTTTTTATTTGTAAGGCCTCTCTTTATATGACATCTGTGTTAAATACTTTTCTGTATATCTCATATTAAAATCCAGTTTTTATTCTGTTTCCTTCACAGAACATCCAGAAGATTCTTGGCCTTGCCCCTTCACGAGCTGCCACCAAGCAGGCAGGTGGATTTCTTGGCCCTCCACCTCCTTCTGGGAAGTTCTCTTGAAATCAAGAAGAGCCCTATAATTCCTGCCATTCTTTTTAGACAGTCAAATCAGACAGGCAACTATTTTGTAGCAAGAGCCATAGGCAGCCTTAGCATTTGGGCCACTTTCTAATTTTGAGTTCTTTCTAAGCTTTTTTGGATACGATTCTAATGAGAATGGCACCCAACAATCGTGATGGTGCTTTTGCTCACAGATTAACTTTTTTTTAAAAACGTGTGTTGATTAGATCAGCTCAGGTGATGTTTATATAATGAGAAATTCTTATTTTGCTTATACAAATATTTCTGTGGGATCAACTTTCAAGTATGTGCTGTGTGCCATGTACCATGGAAGTTGGCTCTCCATGAACATTTAGAGATCTGGAAGAAAAATTTGGTTTATGTAATTCTTAATTGGAACTATTTGTTGTGTGTTTTTTTCAAGCCAAATATATGACCTGAGATCAATAAAAGAGGCCAAAATTTTAGCTATTTGATCTACAAGGAGAGATCTGTTTTGTTTTGCCATATTTCTAGATACATATTTTTAGTAATCTGAACATAAGGATAAACATTGGCCAGCAAGGGGCAATGCTGTTTTTTTCTTTTTTCTCTCCCCTCCCCCCACCCTTGTGCAATGTTTAAATGTAATATTTTATCATACTTGCTTCATATGCTCAAAATGCAGAGTTGCCCTGTTATAGGAATTGGAAAGCATGAGAGGAAAGTAATAACTCATGGGAGTATAAAAAAATGAGGGACCTCAGCAATTTCCTTCATACCTTAGTACGATCTGTTGGATTCTCGGGAAGGCACTCAGTCCTCCCCTGGAGGCAAGGTTATAGTTATATGTGGTTAATTGTGCATAGTCACAGTGGCCTTTGGTTCCTGCCATGCTCCTCTGTAAAGGATGAGAGGATGCCTATACCATCATCTGCCCCCCAATCCATGGAATTGGAAATTTATGTGGAGTGATAGCTCTAGTACTAAATATTTACATTTATCAGTAGTGTCCTTAGATGCACATATTCTACCAGTGAGAAAAATACATTATTTGCAAAGTAACAACTGTGAAACCAACAGCAAACTTTTCAATGGCATAAAGTCCAGAAGACAGTGGAATAATATTTTCAAAGCTGAGGAAAATAATTATCAACCTAGAATTTTATGTACAGCTAAACCATAAGTTTGGGGACAATATTTTCAGAGCTACAGTATCCAAGATAGTTGAATTACTAAAAGATGCATTTCAGGGATGGAAAAGAATACCAGGGGGAAGGTGTGGGATATAAGAAACAATGGTCAACCCAGAAACTGATAAAATATATGGTGGGTAAATTTAAATATCTTATGGATTGTCTAGTTTAAGGGTTATCTCAAGACAAGCCCACAAGTAATTACTGTTCTTACACTCATTTAACAGATGAAGAAACTGGGGCAAGAGAGGTTAAGCAACTTGCTCAGCATCCCTTAGCTAGTGAGTGGCAGAGTTAGGATTCGAACCCAAGCAGTTTAACGCCATGTAGTCCAGGCTCTCAAATGCAATGTTGTATTATAACCTCCCCATATAGTATGTGGTGTCTCTTCCCATCACTTTCCCTCTCTCTTCAGCTAGAGTAAATGAGCTCTAAAGCTGGGGCTTTGTATTTTGTTGTTGTCTTGTTTCCTCAAAGCCATCACATGGGTGGGAGGAAGCAGAGCAGGAGCTCACTGAGAGCAGATGAAATGGAACAGAAATCTCTATTTCAGGGTTACCTTTATCAGAAAAGATGCCCGATAATGGATGGTGATGACTTCACATGGTCTTTTCTCCACGTCATCAACTGTTCCAGGCACAGTAAAAATGAAAAGGGTGATAATGAAGGAGGTGACGATCGTGCTAACAAGGGCGGCAGAGTGACGGGGTATCTAAAACAGAGAGAGAAGACACCCCTTCAAAATTCTGCCATCACCTTGTAAAGTGAAAATATATAGTTCATCCGCCCTCTTAGGTTTTGAAGTTGGTGCTTTCTAATCAGATTTCTAATAGATATTGAGGTTTTCATAAAGTATAATTCAGTGCAAGAGGGTAAATCAGAGGGAGAAGTAAAAAGGAGAAGGAAGGAGGAAAGATAACATCTATTCACCCTGTTCCCAAAAGGACACAATAGCAAGGATGTATACAGAGGAAACAAAAACTATTGCATCACAAAAATGTAAATTCAAGGAGATATTAAGGGCTACTGCAGGCTAGCAATTAGTTTTTTTATTTATTTGCCCTGAAAATTTTTCAAGACTAGTCATTTGGATGACTCTAAATGCAGACCATCACTGAACTAATGGAGATAACATTTCAAGCCAGGGAAGGCTCTGAACAGCCGAAACACATGGTTTGGCTGCTTTGCTTATGTAAAGGATAGATTGTCCCCTTCCTAGTTTAAAAAAAAAAATTAAGCATTATTAATATTTACATTAGGCTACTCAGATTGTGCTCATAATATACTCAGTAGTAAACTTTTTAAAAATGCATGTAAACCTAAATTTATTAACAGATAACATTTCAAAATTTAAGCCAGTTTGAAAACTGGAAAGCAAACAGCTGTACTCATGCCTTTGACCAAATTGTGATCCCTCTTCTCCCATTTGTAAGTCATTCTCTTCAGTAGGTTTTCAGGAATTTAAAATGACATCAGTGGGTTAACGAGCATCCAGAATTCCCTCACATCCAAATCAAAATCATTTTATCATATGCTAGTATGTAGTAGGGTTTTTTCAACATACTTAAACTTTTATTGTGCATTTCAATCCTATGCTTCAATACAAGTAAAAGCAGCGTATACGTTCTCCTTTTTTGGATTAATTCCTCTTGTTACAGTCTTTTATTTTGTTTGAATTTACTTCTTGCTTTGAGTTTTTAAATGTTTCAGAATGGAAAAGAATCTCAGAAAGAAATGAAAATTTTAAAATGTATAAAGAACACCCAGGTACCGATTATTCATCTTCAACAATTATTAACTCATGGTAGGTCTTATGTCTACCCCTGCTTGTTTCTGTTCCTCTTACATTATTCTGAAGCAAATCCTAGCATTGTATCTTTTACTCATAAATGTTTCAGGGCTCTCAATACCATTTTCACACTTTTAAAAATTGACAGTTCCTTGATAGCATACTTGTTTTTAGATGTCAACATTTTTTAGTTTTTTTTGAATCAGGAGCTAAATATTAAGATAGCCGTATTGCAGTTGGTTGATAAGAGTTGTAAATCTCTTTATTGTTGCAGTTCTCAAATTAGAATACATGAGAATCACCTAAGTCTTGTTAAAACATTGACTGCTGAGCCCCACCACAGAGTTTCCGAGTCTTCAGTGGAGCTTAGGAATTTGCAGTTCTAATAAATTCCAAGGTGACGCTCAATGTTGACTGATTTGAAGTCCACTCACGTTTTAGTACCCCACTCTCTCTCTTTCATTTCCTCCCTTGCAATTTATTTGTTGAAGAAACTGCATTGTTTCCCCTGTAGAGTTTCCCGCAGTTTGGATTTTGCTGATTGCGTGCCTGTTTTACACACTGTTGGTTGTCTCTTTTTGTAATGTTAGCAGCTTTTGCTAATAACTAATTACTAATAATTAGAGATTGAAAAATTATGATATTCTAGTACCCCTTCATTGATTAGGTAAAATACCTCTGTAGGTAGAAACATCCCTTCATCTACTGTTTGGTTACCCAGGGTTAAATTTTTTAGGACAGGCAGAATAAATGCTTGATTATCTGGGTTTCACAATAATGAACTGTTCACTACGATCCTCCAAGGGTGAACCATGTGTGTGTGATTAGCAGTTCGTAGGTTTAAACATACTTGATTCACTTCAGTTCACTGAGGTTATTTTTCCTGTGGATGCTCAGATTGTCCTGTTTTTGGCCAGTGAGAGGCCCTTTAAGTTGGCTCCTGGGTCTGTTTGACATGATCCTGATTTTCACTGGTGGCATCCTTGCTAAGTGATATGACAAGATGTTCCAGGGCCACCTCACATTTCCTGCCTGACTGGAATTCAGCGCTTTCTTCAAGGAGGCCTGGTTCTTCTTACTGGGAAATGGTATTTGGAAACTGCCATCAGAGCACTAAAGATGCTCATCAACACTGGGTTACTAGGTTTCTAGGCCTTTTTTGTGGACTCAGGTAATATATTTTGTTGTTGTTGTTTTAAGATGATGAACTTATACTAATACTCTACACCCCACTTAAATTCAGGGCTACAGAGTTTTCCTTCAATTTCTTTGACCTGTCTCTTTTAATTCTCTCCAGTTTTCATTGGCAGAAATGATGGCATATCAGCATAATCCCACAGTATCCACCCAAAAGCCTCAGAATATCAATACCAACAATATAATTACTGAAAATAATTGAAGCTTTTTTGGGGTGGGGAGGATTCTTTAAAATACATCCCACTGTGTGTTCACAGTCAGATTACTGAGATTTCAAGTCGTCTGTAATAGTTTTTTTAGACTTTACTACCTTTGTTTTCTCTGCCTGGAATGTTCTTCCTCTTATTTGCCTGATTTTTCTCACGTTTCCTTCTCGACTCAGCTCAAGCATCTCCTCCTCTTAAAGGTTTTCTCTGACCTTTATGTGGTCGTGTTAGGTTTCTTTTCCCTGTATCTGTTTGAGCTTTTCATATATGAGTCACTTATAAAAAAGTGGGCAAATCTCTTAATTTTCTAAGCCTCAATGGCCTCGTGTGGAAAATGGGATGAATACTCCAGTTAACACTCTCATATCCAACATCACTTATCTGAGTCTTCAGCTAGATTCTCTCAGTTCCCTCTGAAAAGCCTGCTGCCTGATGCCCACGGTACCCTGAATGCTGTCAGCCGCGCTTACGCACTTTAGCTCTTACCAGGGAGTTGTATAATGTTACTTGTTTTACCTGTTAATTTCAGTTATATATGTTGACTAAGTATTATGTAAATTAATGAAATGAATGCAAAGAAGAGAATTGTGTTCATGAAAACTAATTTGAGTGGTTTGAAATGACTCAATAAAAGCAAATTGCTAAAAATAATTGCTTTGACTTACATGTGGGTGAAATAACAGGGACTGAAAAAATAATAAAAGTAATAAATACTCATATTCATTCTTAGTGTTTTAGTTCATACTTCACTTTTAAAGATACCCAAACTGGAAATTAGAGATATGATACATTTTAGTCTTAAAAACATTTTTATTTTAGGAAAGCATCACCATAAAACATGGAATTCTCATCATCACAAATTCTGTTTAATTTCTAATTTTTGAAACCTTTGAGTTGACAATATTTGATTCTTTTGTTTTACTGCTATAAAGTATGCATGGAAAACAAAATAAAAATAAAACTTCTTTGAAATAAATGAGCCAATCATGATGAATCAAACAAACAAGAGGTGATACATTATGGGTTTGGTGTATATCAAAACAAAACAAAACCCAATAACACTCCAAACAATAGACTCGTATTCAGGGAAAAAGCCTTGGCCCTACATCAGAAGTGAATAGGTATATATTTGTTATAAGTTAAAAGTGTCTGAAGTGCATAGGAATTTTTTTTCATGATTCTGTCATTAACTTTTTATTTATTTATTTATTTATTTTTTGGCGGCACTGTGTGGCATGTGGGATCTTCGTTCCCTGACCAGGGATGGAACCCATACCCCCTGCAGTGGAAGCGCAGAGTCCTAACTACTGGAGTGCCAGGGAAGTCCCTGTAATTAACTTTTTAGATTAACCTACAAATTACTGGTTCTAGTAACATCAGCTACATAGGTTTTTCCCTCATAGTGTTTTTGATGGATTATATAAAGCAATTGACATTATGCCTAGCATATTGAAAGCATTTGAATTTCAAACACAGCAAGGTAGATAGGATATCTTTTTATTGTCTTGATTTTATATGTAACAAGTCAGGTTCTTAGACATTAAGCGATGTATCCAAGATCACAGTAAATGGCAGAACCAGGAAGAACCTTAGGTTTCAGGGTCCATGCTCTTTCTACTAGAGCACCCAGTAGGCTGACTCCATTGGGTCTACAATGTAAGACTGCTGAGTTGGAATCCTGTCTGGACTTGTTACCCTGGATGCAAAATGTCTTCATGTGAGGCAAGCTGGGGTTCCCAGGGAGTATCATTTAAGTGACTATCACTGTCTCTTTTCCCTCTATTAAAAAAAAAACTTCCCCACATTCCTATTTCACCATCTGAATGGTACGTATTGAAGAGACTGAATCTTAGAGGAAATTTTTAAATTATTAAATCAATAAAGAAATTGTCCAGCTGTCACCAGATGAATATGGAAGAGGATAAACAGAAGTCTAATAGATGTTTTTTTTAATTTCAAAATTGCTTTTTTTAATTTTTATTTTTTAAACTTATTTCACTAAAGTATAGTTGATTTACAATGTGTTCATTTTTGTTATACAGCAAAGTGATTCAGTTATTCAAATATGTATATTCTTTTTCATATTCTTTTCTGTTATCACAGAGATGATATGATATTTTGAATGGTTGCTATCTGAAGATGGGAGGCTAACCACATTTTAATTCAGAAAATTATATTTGGATCCAGGCCCATCTGGCTGCTTATATTATAATCAAAGGCCTTTTTTATGCAAGTGATTTTTAGGTTTGTAATTAATTACTGCAACCATTTGCTGAAAAAAGTCATCGATCATAAATAGAGGTCATGTCAAGAAGGATGAAAAAGCCTGAAACCTGCTTGAGCTGGTGACACTGTTCCATTCTAGAGAAAATTCACATTTGTAAGCAAAATGGGACAATAACTTTAGAGCAGTGGTTTTGAAATTTTTTGGACCACAATCTGTGGTAAGGAATACCATTATTGCAACCAGACTGAAGTTTCATGAAATAACATTTACCTCCTATATGCACGTTGATAATTTCATACTATTTCATTTTTTTAAAATTTTGGTCACATCCTTTAAAGGCAGTTCTGCTCTTTTTTTGGTAACACTGCTCCAAGAACACTCAGATATAAACAGTAATGTCAGCTTGGGCAGGAAAATGGAAATTCCACTGGCTTCCCTATTTCCATTTATATCGCTTGACTCAGGGGTGATATTTAAAATATAAAAATGTTATTTAAAAAAAATAAAAGTGTAATTTAAAAAGTCAGCTTGCTGAAGAGATCCCTCTAAAATTTTGTTCTCCATGTTCACACCAATTTTTCTAATTTTAATCTATAAAAATGCTTTACCTACAAAAAAATTTGGCCTCAATCTACTAATTTTACAACCTACTAGTAGGTGGTACCAGATAGTTTGTGTCAAAAAACAAAAAACTAAGACAGGTATATCTTTTTGGAATTTGAAAAAAGAAATTTGGCTGAATTCAAATTTGGGGCAATAGAGAACATTGCTCAAGTTACATGTGGTGGGCTCATCTAAGACTGACTATATTGTGTTAATCAATAATTTGCTTTTAAAAATGAAGAACAATAAAATTTCTAGAAAGGCTTTAGCAAAAATGTGACTTCTTTCCTCAAATATGCTATAATGACACTTTCTGGAAAACAAGAAAGCACCAAGAACCTGACATTAATATCAGGATATAATTACATTCACCCATCCACCAAGCACATACAGGGCATCACCTTTTTGCAAGACCCTGTGCTGGGGTCATAGTGGCCACAAAGTTGAATTAAGTAGGATTCTATGTTCAAACAACTGACAATTCATGGCTACTGTGTCAGTTACCATTTATCTAACAAAAAAAGGATGACGATTCCTTCAGTGAACTGCTACTCACGAAATTGTTATAAAGATGAAGTGAGAAAAATATATACTTTGTAAGTTATAAGGGGACATTACTAAAAACAGTTGAACAAGTAAAATGTTCAGTTGTTTTATTTCTATATATACTAAGCAATCGTTTGACAATTTGGTTTTCTTCCTCTTTAATCATCAATTTATAGTAACTAGGTTGTAGCTAGAAGATTTTGTTTCTGAAGATCATTTGTCTCAAAGCATTAGCTGTATTTGGTAAAATCTTGCTAATAAAAAGTAATAGGCTGTGGATGAATGCATTTCATTTCCTTCTAGTCTTGGTTGTACCCTGTGTCCACAGAATAATTTAATTAAAAATCTTATCTTCCAATAAAAAATAATAAACCAATTTACTGCTTATCTCAGTAGATAGGACTTATTAATGCACAATAAAGATTAAAAAAACACCCAGAAGACTTCAAAATAACATGAAGTACTATTAGGTCTGTTCTCAAAAAATTACATGGCTACAGATAGAGAGGTCATAATCTCTATAACTCTGGTAAGACTCAATCCTTAAAAGTTCTAACAATGTGAATATCACCTCCTCAAGGTGATTCTTCTCAGTCACCTCAGAGCAACTAAGCACCAGGGAGGTGCAGGGATTCATAATACATAGTCAATATCCCCTAGGACCAAGGATTGAGCAACAGTAATGATTGTGGCGTGTATTGCAATAGAGGTAGCAACAGAGAGAGAAGGAAACCATAGATTGTCTGGGGAAGATTGTGGGGTATGGGTTAGCAAAAATTAGTAAAACGAAACTCCTGCCTTCAAAGAGCTTAGAGTGTAGATGGGGCAGCATTTGATTGACTGAACCAAGTATGGCAAGTAGAGATGAACACAATGTGTTCTAGGATGTAGAGGAGGATATCTAACACAGGTCCAAGAAGGGGTTCTGAAAGAGGTGACAAGAGCCAAACTCTAAAGGAATGATTGGAGTTGGCTGAGAAAAACTTGGAAGAAAAACATTGCAGATAAAGAAAGTAATGTACAAGAAAGTAAGGAGGCAAGGAGTGTAGGTAGTTTAGGATGAATGGAGCCTTAGGGATGTGTGGGGAACTGGCAAGCCATGAGCCAACTCCTGACCAGCTAAGCGGTTTAGTTTGGAAGCTCTAAGCCATTGGTTACAAGCAGAGAAGTGGCATGATCGGATTTCCATTTTAAGCTCACTCTGGTAGCAGGGTAGAGATTAGGAAAGACAAGCCTTTGGAGAGATTAGGAAGCCATCCATTCATCACATGTATATTAAGTGCCTACTGTGTGCCAGGATACTGTGGTCATCAAACATATACATCGGATTTCCCTGGTGGTCCAGTGTTTAAGACGTCACCTTCCAATGCAGGGGGTGCAGGTTCAATCTGGTCAGGGAGCTAAGATCCCACATGCCCCATGGTCAAAAAACCAAAAAATGTAAAACAGAAGCAAAATTGTAACAAACTCAATAAGAACTTTAAAAATGGTCCACATCAAAAATAAATCTTAAAAAAATATATACATGGTTACACTTTTATGGAGTTCCACTCTGGTGGGGGAAGTAGATGTCAAACAAATGAACACATAATTACAAAATTTATGTATTCCAATGGCCATCTTCACAAAATCTGGAAACAACAAATGTTGGAGAGGGTGTGGAGAAAAGGCAACTCTCCTGCACTGTTGGTGGGAATGTAAGTTTGTACAGCCACTATGGAAAACAATTTGGAGGTTCCTTAAAAAACTACAAATAGAACTACCATATGATCCAGTAATCCCACTTCTGGGCATATACCCAAAGAAAACCATAATCCCAAAAGAAACATGTACCATAATGTTTATTGCAGCACTATTTACAATAGCCAGGACATGGAAGCAACCTAAATGCCCATCAACAAATGAATGGATAAAGAAGATGTGGCATATATATACAATGGAATATTACTCAGCTATAAAAAGGGATGAGATGGAGCTATATGTAATGAGGTGGATAGACCTAGAGTCTGTCATACAGAGTGAAGTAATTCAGAAAGAGAAAGACAAATATTGTATGCTAACTCACATATACGGAATTTAAAAATGGTACTGATGAACTCAGTGACAAGAACAAGGACGCAGATGCAGAGAATGGACTGGAGGTTTGGCGGGGGTGGTGAAGAGGAAGCTGAGACGAAGCGAGAGTAGCACAGACATATATATAGTACCAACTGTAAAATAGATAGCCAGTGGGAAGTTGTTGTATAACAAAGGGAGTTCAACTTGAGGATGGAAGATGCCTTAGAGGACTGGGACGGGGAGGGTGGGGGGGACTTGAGGGAGGGTGTGGGGGGAGTCGAGGGAGGGAGGAAATACGGGGATATGTGTATAAAAACAGATGATTGAACTTGGTGTATCACCCCAAAAATAATAAATAAATAAATAAAATTAATAAAAAAAATATATGTATTCTAAATAATCACCGTGAGAGAGTAGGACAGTATGACCGTGGTGCTTCTCTGCTGTTGCTGACTGCTCAGCATTGCTTCTTCCTTCTGACAACAGTTTCCTGCAGGGAACCATGCCTCCCCTACTCCATGTGATATGTCAGTCACATTGTCCCTTCTTCCTGAAAGGTGGGCGTATAACCAAGACTAGCCAATTAGAGTGATCTATCCTCCTGACCCCAGTGCTTAGTCTCCAGGCTGGGCATATGGACCTAACTAAACCAATCAGGAACTACTCTGGTATTTGGTACGTGGATGCTAGGAAAGAGAGGGCCCCTCATTCTTTTGGATCAAGAGCTATAATAAGTATATAGGCTTGAACCATTAGTCATCTTTCCTGATAAATGTGGAGAGACAGAGAATGAATCCAATAAACATGTGTAAATAGAGCAGAGAGAGAGAAAGAAAGGTGGGGGGAGAAAAAGGCTTTGACAGCATTATTTGAGCTCCTGGATCCAACTATGCCTAAAGCTAAAGCCACCTTCGAACATTGCAGCTACACTGAAGGGAATACAGGAACAGGAGGTGCATGCTTTGGGGAAAAAAATAATGAGTCCAACTTTAGACAAAATGAACAGAAGAAACTTGTGGAATAACTAGGTGGAAATGCCTAATAGGGTCTGGATATATGTTTCCGTTGCGTGGAAGGGAAATCAAAGATGGGATTACATATTTGGGAGTTATCGGAATACAAGTGTAAGTTGAAGTCATGTTTGGCTGTGAACTACGAAAAGCATCTATAGATTGTGAAGGAAAAAGAACAAATCCAGAGGAATATTGTCATTTACAAAAGAAAAAGAGACAGAGATGCCTACATAGAATAATAAGGAGAAAACCCAGGAGAAAGGAGGCTATTTTAGCCGAAAATGAATAAGGTTTTAACAAGTGGGCACCCTAGGGGGTTGTCTCTCTCACACACACTCCCCACACCCAATCTACCAGCATCTTCTGTTGGCTCTGCTTTTCCCATCACTTCTACCTAGACTACCACCTTGGTCTACCATTGCCTCTCACCCAGGCTATTGCATTAGCATCCTAACTGGTCTATTTGATTCCACTCTTCTGTTCTTAACACAGCAACAATATGTGATCCCTTTACAAAGTCAGCCAGATTGTGTAACTCCTCTGCTTAAAGCCCTCCATTGGCTCCCTGTATTAGTTTGCTAGGGCTGCCATAACAAAGAACCATAAGCTTAGTGGCTTAAACAACAGAAATCTATTGTCTCATAGTTCTGGGGGCTGGAAGTCCGATATCCGTGTCGGCAGGGCCATATTCCCCCTAAAGACACTAGAGAAGTCTGTGTTCTAGGACTTTCCCCTAACTTCTGGTAGTTTCTCGGCTTGTGTGTAACTCCAGTGCTTCACATGGCGTTCTCCCTGTGTGCCTGTCTTGTCTTTGTGTCCAAATTTCTCCCTTTTTTTAAGGACACATTTGTTGGGATTAGGGCCCCGCTTAATGACCTCCTTTTAACTGGGTTATCTCTTTAAAGACCTTATCTTCAAATAAGGTCACATTCTGAGGTACCGGGGGCTACGACTCCACCATATCTTTTTTCCAGGGGACACAAGTCAACCCATAACACTTCCCAATTCAGAGTAAAGTCCAAAGTCTTTGCAAATATTCCACAAGACTCTACAAGATGTGTCCACTCCCCCACTCTTCCCCACCCCCACCCCTTCTTACTTTCTGACAGCAACCCCTACTGTTCTCTCTCTGTCATTTACTCTGATCATGACACAGGGACTTCCAGGCTGTTCTCAGTACACTAAGCACACTCTACCTCAGGGCCTTTGCACTTACTTTTCCCTCTGCCTGCAAAAGTCTTCCTCCTAGATTTCTGCATGGATCTTTTTATCACCTTCTTTGGGTCTTGGCGCAAGGATCATCTCAATAAGTCCTGCTCTGACCCCATTATTTAAAACACTCAACAGTCAGATTATTCTAGCACTCTATCATTTTTCTTGCCTTACTTTTCTCCATAACACCTTCTGATGTATCATAACACGTTCTCTTCACACATTCTGGTGTACCATATGATTTTCTTATTAATTTACATTATTGCCTGTCTCTTCCCACCAGAATAGATGCTTCATGAAGACAGGGACTTGGGACTATGTTATTCACTAATGTATCTTCAGAACCAAGAACAATGCCTGGTATATGGTAGAGGCTTAATGAACATTGACTGAACAAATGAATGAGTGGTTAATAGTGTCAAATGCCACACACAAATGTCAACATGAAAAAGAGGAGCATCCATTGCATTGGTCAAGGTGCAGTTTATTTTTTTTTATAGGTCATTTTTTTCCCTATTTTTAAAGAGTGATATTCTCTCTCTTTTTTAAAGATTTATTTTATTATTTATTTAATTATTTAATTTTTGGCTGCATTGGGTCTTCATTGCTGTGCATGGGCTTTCTCTAGTTGCAGTGAGTCAGGGCTACTCTTCGTTGAGGTGCACGGGCTTCTCATTGTGGTGGCTTCTCTTGTTGTGGTTCGTGGGCTCAGTAGTTGTGTCTCGCAGGCTCTAGAGCACAGGCTCAGTAGTTGTGGCACATGGGCTTAGTTGCTCCATGGCATGTGGAGTCTTCCCGGCCCAGAGGTTAAACCGGTGTCCCCTGTATTGGCAGATGGATTCTTAACCACTGCACCACCAGCGAAGCCCCAAGATGGGGCTTATCAACACCTTATCCAAAGCAGCTTCAGTAGAGTGGCAGAGGGATTACAGTGGATTAGGGATTGAATGTGAGTTGAAGGAGTAGAGACAGCAGGTGTACTATTTTCCTATCAGGTTGGTTCTGAGGAAGGAGAGATACAGGTAGGTCTGTATCTAGACAGACTTGGGCAGGGTGGAAGACTGTTATTTTTAGATGAGAGGAACTTGGATTTGCTTAAAGGCTGAAGAGGTAGCTTAAGTAAGTAGCCAGGCTCATGTGCGGCCTCTGGGCCCATGATTACCTGGGGTCACATGGCTGGGTCTCTCTGCACTGTGCACCTTGGAAGCGACTAGAATAGAGGAGGGGCAAGAGGAGCTCTGTGCGGCTGGGCCCTGCTCCACTTCCTCTGCATCAGTACTGAGGCTGCCTGGGGCCTTTGTCAGCATCCTCTCCCCCGACCCACCTGAGGAGAACTGGGAGACGGAAGAGGAAGGAGTGAGAAGAGGCCACAGCCATGGCTCAGGCTTAGCTCTGAAGCTGCACGGGGCTTTCACGGCAGCTTATCCACTCCTGGGAGCATCCCTCCGTTTTCACTGCTCCCCCCACCCCCACCCACTAAGAGAAAAAGATACTCTTTTTCCCCTTTCCTTTTCTGATGAACCTCTGCCTTGCTGAGACAAACCTATTTTCCATATTGTTGGGGAAAAGAATGAAGGTTCTTATTATACTGGGGCTTTTTTTTATTCTCGATTTTTTTAAGTATGATTGATTTATAATGTTGTGCTAATTTCTGCTGTACAGCAAAATGACTCAGTTATATACATATATACATTCTTTTTTTCCCCAGATCTTTATTGGAGTATAATTGCTTTACACTGTTGTGCTAGTTTCTGGTGTACAACAAAGTGAATCAGCTGTATGTATAAATACAGCTGATTCTTCCAATCCAAGAACATGGTATATCTCTCCATCTGTTTGTGTCGACTTTGATTTCTTTCATCAGTGTCTTATAATTTTCTGCATACAGGTCTTTCGCTTCCTTAGGTAGGTTTATTCCTAGGTATTTTATTCTTTTTGTTGCAATGGTAAATGGGAGTGTTTCCTCAATTTCTCTTTCTGATTTTTCATTGTTAGTGTATAGGAATGCAAGAGATTTCTGCACATTAATTTTGTGTGCTGCTACTTTACCAAATTCTTTGATTAAGTCTAGTAGTTTTCTGGTAGCATCTTTAGGGTTTTCTATATGTAGTAACAGGCCATCTGCAAACAGTGACAGTTTTACTTCTTCTTTTCCAGTTTGGATTCCTTTTATTTCTTTTTCTTCTCTGATTGCTGTGGCTAAAATTTCCAAAATTATGTTGAATAATAGTGATGAGAGTGGGTACCCTTGTCTTGTTCCTGATCTTAGAGAAAATGCTTTCAGTTTTTCACCATTGAGGATGATGCTGGCTGTGGGTTTGTCACACATGGCCTTTATTATGTTGAGGTAGTTTCCCTCTATGCCCACTTTCTGGAGAGTTTTTATCATAACTGGCGTTCAATTTTGTCAAAAGCTTTTTCTGCACCCGTTGAGATGATCATATGGTTTTTATCCTTCAATTTGTTAATATGGTATGTCACATTGATTGACTTGTGTATATTGAAGAATCCTTGTGTTCCTGGTATAAACCCCACTTGATCATGGCGTATGATCCTTTTAATGTGCTTTTGGATTCTGTTTGCTGGTATTTTGTTGAGGATTTTTGCATCTGTGTTCATCAGTGATATTGGCCTGTAATTTTCTTTTCTTTGTCTGGTTTTGCTATCAGGGTGATGGTGGCCTTGTAGAATGAATTTGGGAGTGTTCCTCCCTCTGCTATATTTTGGAAGAGTTTGAGAAGGATAGGTGTTAGCTCTTCTCTAAATGTTTGGTAGAATTTGCCTGTGAAGCCATCTGGCCCTGGGCTTTTGTTTGTTGGAAGATTTTTAATCACAGTTTCAACTTCAGTGCTTGTGATATTCTTTTGCATTATGGTTTATGCTAGGAGATTGGATATAGTTCTCTGTGCTGTACAGTAAGGCCTTGTTGTTTATCCATTCTAAATGTAATAGTTTGCAGCTACTTACCCCAAACTCCCAGTCCATCCCTCTCCCTCCCTGCCTCCCCCTTGGCAACCGCAAGTCTATTCTCTATGTCTGTGAGTCTATTTCTGTTTAGTAGATAGGTTCATTTGTGCCATATTTTAGATTCCACATATAAGTGATATATGGTATTTGTCTTTTTCTCTCTGACTTCACTTAGTATGATCATCTCTAGTTGCATCTATATTGCTGCAGATGGCATTATTTCATTCCTTTTTATGGCTGAGTAGTATTCCATTGCATATATGTACCACATCTTCATTATCCATATATCTGTTGATAGATGTTTAGGTTGTTTCCATGTCTTGGCTATTATGAATAGTGCTGCTATGAACATCAGGTTACATGTATTTTTTTAAAAAATAAATGTATTTATTTATTTATTGCTGTGCTGGGTCTCTTTATTTCCTTTTCTTCACACTCTCTCCAGCATTTGTTATTTGTAGATTTTTTAATGATGGCCATCCTGTAGTACCTCATTGTAGTTTTTTTTTTTTTTTAATTATTTTTGGCTATGTTTGGTCTTCATTGCTGCACAGGGGCTTTCTCTAGTTGCAGTGAGGTGGGGCTACTCTTCATTGCGGTGCACAGGTTTCTCAATGAGGTGGTTTTTCTTGCTGTGGAACATGGGCTCTAAGCGTGAGGGCTTTAGTAGTTGCAGCATGTGGGCTCAGTAGTTGTGGCACACGGGCTTAGTTGCTCTGTGGCATGTGGGATTTTCCCGGACCAGGGCTTGAACCCCTGTCCCCTGCATTGGTGGGCAGATTCTTAACCACTGTGACACCAGGGAAGTCCCGGTCGTAACTCACTGTAGTTTTGATTTACATTTCTCTAATAATTTGTGATATTGAGCATCTTTTCATGTGCCTACTGGCCATCCATATGTCTTCTTCGGAGAAATGTCTACTAAGGTCTTCTGCCCATCTTTTGATTGGGTTGTTTGTTTTTTTGTTGTTGTTGAGTTGTGTGAGCTGTTTGTATGTTTTGGAGATTAAGCTCTTGTCAGTTGCATCATTTGCAAATATTTTCTCCCATTCTGTGGGTTGTCTTTTCGGGTTTTTTTTTTTATGGTTTCCTTTGCTGTGTAAAAGCTTGTAAGTTTGATTAGGTCCCATTTGTTTGTTTTTGTTTTTATTTCTATTGCCTTGGGAGACTGACCTAAGAAAATATTGGTAGGATTTATGTCAGAGAATGTTTTGCCTATGCTCTCTTCTAGGAGTTTTATGATGCCATGTTTCCTGTTTAAGTCTTTAAGCCATTTTGAGTTTTTGTCCCTGGGGTGAGGGTGTGTTGTAATTTTACTGATTTACAAGCAGCTGTCCAACTTTCATATTGGGGCTTTTTTAAGAGCTGGGAAATTTTTTCCCAGGGATGCCCAGCCTCTCCAGTGCCTATTGACTAGATCTGGGTCACATGCTCATCCCCAATCCCATCAGTGCCAGAGGGAATAAGACAACCCTGGTTGGCTTAGTGTACTCATGATTTGCCCATGTGATGAGGGAGTTAAACACTGGCACAAAATCCAGGAGCTGTAAGCCTGGAAGAAGGGAGAAAAGGCTTTCAGTGGCATACAAATAGTAAGGTGTATGAATAATGATTCAGGGAGGCCATTCAAGGTAGAGTTGGGCTGCCTGAGGGGGCAACCTGGCCCTAGGTGGGTGGTCAACCTCTGTTATTCTATGTCTTGTTATTTGCTGCCACCTGGTGCAGAGATATTTCTTTCCACCATGACCAAACATCCAGCCTCAAGTTTTGGGGCACCGGAAAAAGCCACTTG
Organism: Hippopotamus amphibius kiboko; assembly: GCF_030028045.1. Lineage (NCBI taxonomy): Eukaryota > Metazoa > Chordata > Mammalia > Artiodactyla > Hippopotamidae > Hippopotamus > Hippopotamus amphibius. The sequence goes on along the minus strand of NC_080188.1, from coordinate 137,117,782 downwards.
ATAGTCAAATTTTCAAAAAATGTAATAGACGTTTGAATCAGTGGACCTCATTCTTGAATTCTTTCTTTGCTTTATGTGTTTTCTTTTTCTAGTTGTCTAATTTTATCCTTCCGCCCGCTCGACCTACCGCTTGTGTGCGTGTGCCACCTAGTGGTGAGCATTGGTCCTGCAGGCTCTCCAGGGGAATGAGGTGCTGTGTTCTTGGAGCCACTTGGTCACTGTACTGCAGAAGGGAGGCAGGCTGAGTGGACCACACACTGAGAGCAATCTAGAATGGATACTCGAATAGGGCTGATGGGAGGCTCCCTGTGGTTGAGCCTGAAGGCACAGATCTCATAAACGCATGCCAGGTATCCTCTCAATATCCTTCAAAGAAAACAAAACAAAAGAACAAAAAGGTTTGTTTCTTCTTTGACATGCCAACCATCCTAAAAAATAGGAGAGAAAGTGAGCAAGTGGATCCAGAAGGGCTCCCGTTATACTACTGGCCGCCCCACCATTGTCTGTCTTCTTATCACCCATCTCCATCCAGCCAAGTCCTTCTTACCCCTGCTTCCCCTTTCCTCTCCACCAAGTCCTCTGTTCTTTGCTTAGACTTTGCTACAGTCTCAGTTTTATTATGTAATACCCCAACCACATTAACTAAAAACCTGGCTTTCTCATGAGGGAAATATAACATAACTATATAAATGCACCTGATAATACATGGTAATTCACAGCCCTCTTGAGCAGAGGCTGCTGTTTCCCTGACACTCCCATCTGAGGACCAAGAGGTGGGGATAACATGCTCTTAGCTACCCATTGCCCCATATTCTATTTTTCAAAAAGCCTGTCTTCTTTTCAGGCTTATAACATCAGTCTATAACATCTTATGTCCCATCTTAAAAACAATTTTTAAAAAAGCAAGTAGTATATACACATGGTAAAAAATTGAATATCTATGAAGATATAGAAATAACAAAAATCTATGCCTCTCTCCCCTATGCTGTCCTCCTGCCTCACCTTCACTGCCTATTCCAAAATCACCACTGTTAATACTTGGTTGTCTGTGATGGTTTACTTTATATGTCAGCTTGGCTAGGCTGTTTGGACAAACTGCACCTAGGTGTTGCTATGCAGATACTTTTTAGATGTGATAAGTGTTTATGATCAGTAGACTTTGAGGAAAGCGGATGATCCTCCATGATGTTACTAGAGCCTCATCCGAGCAGTTGAAGCCCTTAAAAGCAAAGAGTGAGGTTTCCCAAAAAAGAGGGAATTTTCCTCAAGACGACAACATAGAGACCTTGCCGAAGTTTCTAGCTTCCTGCCCTGTGGAATTTGATTTCAAGACTGCCACTTCAACTCTTTAAAAAAAAAATTATTTTATTAAAGTATGGCTGATTTACAATGTGTTAATTTCTGCTGCACAGCAAAGTGACTCTGTTACATATATACATACATTCTTTTTCAGAGTCTTTTCCATTATGGTTTTTGCCAGCCTGCCCTAAGGACTTGAGACTTGTCAGCCCTGCCCCTCCCAACTCATGTAAGCCAATTCCTTGAAATCTCTCTCTCTCTCTGTCTATATAAGTATATCCTATTGATTCTGTTTCTTGGGAGAACGCTGACTAATATAATATCTGTGGTGAGGATGGAATCCGTGTTTTGCTCTTCTAGTTAACTAATAAGGAGTTGCATTTTGGTGTGGCCATGCAGCTACGTTCTCTCCACTGGTGTGGGAAGAGGAGTGATGTGAGTGACTGCCATGCCTGACCCATTATACCTCTTTGCTCTTTGTTTTTAATGGATGACTGACAGGTGACACAGAGGGCATCCTTCTAAATCACGTGTTGCAGATGGCATCCTGGGTCCTTCTGTAACTCTATGGAGCCAAGTCCCCTCCTCTTCAACTCTGGCCTCACAGATCTTAAACATCCTAACCTAGATGCCCCTGGACTGTTAGGTAAGTTTTCAATACATTTCTATTGTGTTCAAACTATTACATTTTGGATTTGTTTCATAAACTAATTGAACATACCCTGACTAATAGAAAGATTGGTACCTTGAAATGGAGTGCTATTTTTTTTAAGATTTTTTTTTATCATATATTTATTTATTTTCCACTGCATTGGGTCTTCATTTCTGTGCATGGGCTTTCTCTAGTTGTGGAGAGCAGGGGCTAGTCTTCATTGTGGTGCATGGGCTTCTCTTGTTGCAGAGCATGGGCTCTAGGCGGGCGGGTTTCAGTAGTTGCAGCATGTGGGCTTCAGTAGTTGTGGCACATGGGCTTAGTTGCTCCATGACATGTGGGATCTTCCCGGACTAGGACTGGAACCCTTGTCCCCTGCATTGGCAGGTGGACTCTTAACCACTGCGCCACCAAGGAAGCCATGGAATGCTATTTAAAATAAACACCTAAAATATAGGCATTGGCTTAGTCGATGTGTAGCAGGAGGTTAGGAACTGGTATCACTGGCTGAAAAGATGGTGTCTCCTCTTCTGCCATGGCAAAACTTTTGGTAGAATTGATGCTGTGGTGACTTGAAAGGCAGACACAATCCCTGTTGTGCCAGTAGCGTGAGGGAAGGTGGTTGGAATGGCTGTTGCTTGCTGTTTTTTTAATTTATTTTTTAATTGAAGCATAGTTAATTGACAATGTTGTGTTAGTTTCAGGTGTACAGCACAGTGAGTCACATGCACACACACATATTTTTTCCAGATTCTTTTCCCTTATACATTATTACAAAATGTTGAGTATAGTTCCCTGTGCTATATAGAAGGTCCTTGTTGGTTATCTATTTTATATATAGTAGTGTGTATATGTTAATGCCAAACTCCTAATTTATCCTTCCCCCCCTTTCCCCTTTGGTAACCATAAGTTTGTTATATCTGTGGGTCTATTTCTGCTTTGTATATAACTTCATTTGTATCTTTTTTTTTTTTTTAGATTCTACATATAGCGATATCATATGATATTTGTCTTTGTCTGACTTACTTCATTTAGTGTGATAATCTCTAGGTCCATCCATGTTGCTGCAAATGCCATTATTTCATTCTTTTTTATGGCTGAGTAGTAGTCCATTGTGTAAATATATTACATCTTCTTTATCCATTCATCTGTTGATACACATTTAGGTTGCTTCCATGTCTTGACTATTGTAAACAGTGCTGCAATGAACATCAAGGTTCACGTATCTCCTGAAAGTATGGATTTTCTCTGATATGCTAAGGAGTGGGATTGCTGGTTCATATGGTAGCTCTATTTTTAGTTTCTTAAGGAACCTCCATGCTGTTCTCTATAGTGGCTGTACCAATTTACATTCTCACAGTGTAAGAGAGCTCCCTTTTCTCCACACCCTCTCCAGCATTTATTATTTGCAGTGCTGCTTGCTGTTTTTATCTAGGTATTACAAGAAAGAGATGGGCCTAGATGAGAATCTACTGGTTGGCAGGCAGAAGAAGGGAGTAAAGAGCCCAGAAATTTGGGAACTTGTAGATATTAAGTCAACTGCTTCAATACCATAAATAGCAAGAGATGAGACTTGCTGCTTAGAGGCCTCTCATTAAGACATCTCAGTCAGACAAAGAGCTCTTTTCAGTCGTGCCCAATTGTTTCAGATGGTTTCAAGGCAACTACCACTAACCTGAGAAAGAGAAACTTGGGGGCAAGGAAGCAAAGTATGGAAACAGATTAAGGACTCCGTTTAGAAAAGAACTCTTGGTGTGGCCCCTGGCACAAGGAACTGAATAGAAGCAAGTAGATAACATGCCTTGTAAGTTTGTGGAATATTCCTGAAGAGGCCATGGGAAGTCTGGCCTAAAAAGGTTTTGTTAAAATAAAACAAATCCTGGGCTCCCAGATTGCAAAATCAGGCTGCAGAAGGCTGAATAGTTCTTGAAGAAGGACTCCTTATCACCTACTTTAGAATTTCTACTTATCTCAGGTTCCTAGCATTTTGATTAGGATCTGTTTTGATGTAGTTTCTTTAGTATTTCTTCTGTTTGAGGTTCATTCAACTTCTTGGATTGGACAACTTATAATTTTCATGAAATTTAGAAAAATGTTGACCATTATTTCCTCAAATATTTTTTCTCTCCACCTCCCAATCCGTCCACCTTCTGAGAATCCAGTTACATATATGTCAGGTCACTAGATATTGCCTCATAGCCCGCTAATGCTCTGTTCATTGTGTTTTTCAGTCTTTTTTCTCTGTGTGTTTCATTTTGGAGTTTCTACTGCTGTCTTCAAATCCACTAATCTTTTCTTCTACAGTATCTAATGTATGAATCCCACAGGGTATTTTTAATTTTCAGATATTATATTTTTCATGTGTATATCTTCCATTTTCCTTCTCATTATGTTCATGCTTTCCTCTACCCTTTTAATCATATGGAATACATTTATAATAAGTATTTTTTTTTAATTTTTTTAAATTTATTTATTATTTTTTTTGGGGTACACCAAGTTCAATCATCTGTTTTTATACACATATCCCCATATTCCCTCCCTCCCTCGACTCCCCCCCACCCTCCCTTGAGTCCCCCCTACCCTCCCCGTCCCAGTCCTCTAAGGCATCTTCCACATGCTAATCTTCTCTGTATCATTCCAATTTTAGTATATGTACTGCCGAAGTGAGCACTATAATAAGTATTTTAATATCCATATCTAAAATAGTTCTATTACCTGTGTTATTTCCAAGTCTTTCTTTTAACTGATATTCCTTCAGTTTCTCTGCATGTCTGATAATTTTTTTTTTAATTATTTTTTTGGGGGTACACCAGGTTCAATCACCTGTTTTTATACACATATCCCCGTATTCCCTCCCTTCCTTGACTCCCCCCACTCGAGTCCCCCCCACCCTCCCCGCCCCAGTCCTCTAAGGCATCTTCCATCCTCGAGTTGGACTCCCTTTGTTATACAACAACTTCCCACTGACTATTTTACAGTTGGTAGTATATATATGTCTGTGCTACTCTCTCGCTTCGTCTCAGTTTCCCCTTCACCACCCGCCCCCTCCCATACCTCGAGTTCTCCAGTCCATTCTCTGTATCTGCATCCTTGTTCTTGTCACTGAGTTCATCAGTACCATTTTTAGATTCCATATATGTGAGTTAGCATACAATATTTGTCCTTCTCTTTCTGACTTACTTCACTCTGTATGACAGATTGTAGTTCTATCCACCTCATTACATATAGCTCCATCTCATCCCTTTTTATAGCTGAGTAATATTCCATTGTATATATATGCCACATCTTCTGTATCCATTCATTTGTTGATGGGCATTTAGGTTGCTTCCATGTCCTGGCTATTGTAAATAGTGCTGCAATAAACATTATGGTACAAGTTTCTTTTGGGATTATGGTTTTCTTTGGGTATATGCCCAGGAGTGGGATGACTGGATCATATGGTAGTTCTATTTGTAGTTTTTTAAGGAACCTCCAAATTGTTTTCCATAGTGGCTGTACCAACTTACAGTCCCACCAACAGTGCAAGAGAGCTCCCTTTTCTCCACACCCTCTCCAACATTTGTTGTTTCCAGATTTTGTGATGATGGCCATTCTGATTGGTGTGAGGTGATACCTCATTGTGGCTTTGACTTGCATTTCTCTGATGATTAGTGATGTTGAGGATCTTTTCATGTGTTTGTTGGCCATCTGTATGTCTTCTTTGGAGAAATGTCTATTTAGGTCTTCTGCCCATTTGTAGATTGGGTTATTTGCTTTTTTGGTATGAAGCTTCATGAGCTGCTTGTATATTTTGGAGGTTAATCCTTTGTCCGTTGTTTCATAGGCAATTATTTTTTCCCATTCTGAGGGTTGCCTTTTAGTCTTGTTTATGGTTTCTTTTGCTATGCAAAAGCTTTTAAGTTTCATTAGGTCCCATTTGTTTATTCTTGATTTTATTTCCATGATTCTAGGAGATGGGTCAAAAAGGATCTTGCTTTGATGTATGTCATAGACTGTTCTGCCTATGTTTTCCTCTAGGAGTTTGATAGTGTCTGGCCTTACATGTAGGTCTTTAATCCATTTGGAGTTTATTTTTGTGTATGGTGTTAGGAAGTGTTCTAATTTCATTCTTTTCCATGTTGCTGTCCAATTTTCCCAGCACCACTTATTGAAGAGGCTTTTTTTCCATTGTATATTCGTGCCTCCTTTGTCAAAGATAAGGTGCCCATATGTGTTTGGGCTTACTTCTGAGTTCTCTATTCTATTCCATTGATCTTCCTTTCTATTTTTGTGCCAGTACCATACTGTCTTGATCACTATGGCCTTGTAGTATAGTCTGAAGTCAGGAAGCCTGATTCCACCAACTCCATTGTTCCTTCTCAAGATTGCTTTGGCTATTTGGGGTCTTTTGCGTTTCCATACAAATCGTAAGATTTCTTGCTCTAGTTCTGTGAAAAATGCCATTGGTAATTTGATCGGGATTGCATTGAATCTGTAAATTGCTTTGGGTAGTACAGTCATTTTCACGATGTTGATTCTTCCAATCCAGGAACATGGTATGTCCCTCCATCTGTTTGTGTCGTCTTTGATTTCTTTCATCAATGTCTTAAAGTTTTCTGCATACAGATCTTTTGCCTCCTTAGGCAGGTTTATTCCTAGGTATTTGATTCTTTTGGTTGCAATGGTAAATGGGAGAGTTTCCTTCATTTCTCTTTCTGCTCTTCCGTTGTTAGTGTATAGGAATGCAAGAGATTTCTGTGCATTAATTTTGTATCCTGCTACTTTACTAAACTCATCAATTAGTGCTAGCAGTTTTCTGGTAGAGTCTTTAGGGTTTTCTATATATAATATCATGTCATCTGCAAAGAGTGACAATTTTACTTCTTCTTTTCCAATTTGGATTCCTTTTATTTCTTTTTCTTCTCTGATTGCTGTGGCTAACACTTCCAAAACTATGTTGAATAATAGTGGTGAGAGTGGACACCCTTGTCTTGTTCCTGTTCTTAGAGGGAATTCTTCCAGTTTTTCCCCATTGAGAACGATGTTGGCTTTTGGTTTTTCATATATGGCTTTTATTATGTTGAGGTAATTTCCTTCTATGCCCATTTTCTGGAGAGCTTTTATCATAAATGGATGTTGAACTTTGTCAAAAGCTTTTTCTGCATCTATTGAAATGATCATATGGTTTTTATCCTTCAGTTTGTTGATATGATGTATCACGTTGATTGATTTGCGTATATTGAAGAATCCTTGCATCCCAGGGATAAACCCCACTTGATCATGGTGTATGATTTTTTTAATGTGCTGTTGGAGTCTGTTAGCTAGTATTTTGTTGAGGATTTTTGCATCTATATTCATCAGTGATATTGGTCTGTAGGTTTCTTTTTTTGTGACATCCATCTTTGCCTGGTTTTGGTATCAGGGTGATGGTAGCCTCGTAGAATGAGTTTGGGAGTGTTCCACCTTCTGCAATATTTTGGAAGAGTTTGAGAAGGATAGGTGTTAACTCTTCTCGAAATGTTTGATAGAATTCGCCCGTGAACCCATCTGGTCCTGGGCTTTTGTGTGTTGGGAGATTTTTAATCACTGCCTCAATTTCCGTACTTGTGATTGGTCTGTTCATGGTTTCTATTTCTTCCTGGTTCAGTCTTGGAAGATTGTATTTTTCTAAGAATTTATCCATTTCTTCCAGGTTATCCATTGATTGGCATATAGTTGCTTGTAGTAGTCTCTCATGATGTTTTGTATTTCTGAGGTGTCCGTGTCTGATAATTTTTGATTGGCTTTTTAAAAATGTATTTATTTATTTATTCATTCATTTATTTATTTATTGGCTGTGTTGGGTCTTTGTTGCTGCACACGGGTTTTCTCTAGCTGGAGCAAGTGGGGGCTACTCTTCATTGTGGTGCATAGGCTCCTCATTGCCACGGCTTCTCCTGTTGTGGAGCATGGGCTCTAGGCACATGGGCTTCAGTAGTTGTGGCACATGGGCTCAATAGTTGTGGCTCATAGGCTCTAGAGCACAGGCTCAGTAGTTGTGGTGCACGGGCTTAGTTGCTCCGCAGCATGTGGGATCTTCCTGGCCCAGGGCTCAAACCCGTGTCCCCTGCGTTGGCAGGTGGATTCTTAACCGCTGCACCTCCAGGGAAGTCCCTTGATTGGCTTTTGACATTGTGAATTTTACTTTGGTAGGTGCTGGACTTTGTTGTATTCCTTTAAATATTTGGGGGGGAGGGGAGTTGTTCTGGGTCAGAGATGAGTCACTTGAAATTGATTTGATCTTTCTGAGGCTTGCTTTAAGCGTTGTTATGTCAGTCCCAGAGAAACCACTAGCCTGGGGCTAATCTGTCCCCACTGTTGAGGCAGTATCCTTCTGAGGACCCTACACAAGGCCCTGTGGCCTAAGGTCTTTGCACTCTGGCTGATGGGAACACAGACAATTTCCAATCCTATATGAGTTCAACGGATTTCTCTGCCTCCTTCTTTCTGGTGGGTTTTCCCTTGGCCCTGGGTAGTTTTCTCATTACTGAATACTATGGATCAGTTGTCAGCCTTCAAATCAAGGGACTCCCTAAAGATCTTCAAAGCTCTCTCTTTGTACAGCTCCTTCCTTTCTAGCTACTCTGAATTATGTCTCCTTAACTCATGAAGATGGCTGGGCTGTCTTTGGGTTCCCTCTCTTGCACTATGGCCTGGAAACTCTTTTAAGGTAGAGAGCTGGGAAATTTGAAGAGCTCACTTGCAGAGATCACTGTCCTATGTTACCTGTTGTCCAATATCTGTAAATTATTTCCTATATTTTGCAATGTTTTCTAGTTGTTTTAGGCATGCAGATGAATCTGGTGCTAGTTATTCCATCATCATCAGAAACAGAAGTCTCAACACCCACTTCAAATGAGGACATAGAAGATAGTGAATCAGAAAGTACCACAGTCAGGGACTTGATATTCTCTGGGTCCTCTAAGGTCTTTTCTCCCCCCTCATCTTTTTTTCGTTTGTTTTTTGTTTTTGTTTTTGTTTTTTAATCTAAGAGCCATTTTATTTATTTAATTGAAGTATAGGTGATTTACAATGTTAATTTCTGCTGTACAGCAAAGTGATTACATTATAAATACATATACATTCTTTTTAAAAATATTTTCCATTATGGTTTATTGGAGGATCCCCTCATCTTTATCGAGGTATAATTGACAAACTGTATACATTTAAGATGTATGACTTGCTGTTTTAAGTATGCATTGTGAAATAATCAAGCTAATTAACATCTGCATCTCCTCACAAAGCTCACATAGTTATTGTCCCCCACCACCCCATGAGTGTGTGTGTGTGTGTGTGTGTACGGTGAGAACGCTGAAGATCTACCCTCTCAGTGATCTCTCAACTCGTGATCCTGCTCTTAGGCAACTTACAAGTCAGTTTTTCAGATTCATGGAGAACTTCATCATCTGGCCTATTCTCACCTTTTTAATCATTTTTCTGCCATCATTCCAGGCATCTATAAAATCCTCAGAGCCAATAAATCCAATAATAGTAGCTACTGCTTTTTGAGCCTGCTGGGCCAGATACTTCACATATGTTGTATTCTCACATTGCTCCTACCAGATAGTTATTATTTCCCCCTTTTCTTAAAAAATAAAGAAACACAGGCTGAGTAGGTTGAGCAACGTGTTCAAATTCATTTATTAAGAGAAAGAGGCAAGATTTAACGGTGGCTATTATTCCTTTCACTGTATCCTATGTCCTATTAGCTTTACAATTCCTAGACATCCTTTACTGCAGTAACCTTCCCTTCCAGTTCACTCCAACAATTCATTCCTGTGAATTGATCTAATTACCACCTAAAACTCTGAAATCTTGAACATAGAAATTTCATGTGAACATACCCTATTATCCTCCCAACTCTTCCATTCCTGTATCCCCACTAAACCTGTTCTTCCACATCATAGAAACCGCCAGAGCCTTAACCTCCACTCATGATTCTCTTTTTCTAGCTTCCTTTTCTTACCAACCCAACAAAATTATCATTCAACACTCTCGCGAGGGCCTTCGGTTCCCTGGCTCCATCGATCCTCACAAATCCTAACACCTGCTTGTTCCCTTCCTGGACCATTGAGTGAGGATGGAGAAAAATGTATTCAATAGTCTGATTGGAAATGAGTTTTGCTCAACAATAGTTTTACTAATTCTGAATCAGCAGTGTTTCTTATTTCTAGCAAGTGTTGTTCCTGAATTTTTATCTCCCATTTGAAGTTTTTCTTTGCTACTCATTTTCAGCAGGTGATTTTGTTTCCTACTTTAGCGAGGAAAACAATTCCCTTCCAGCCATGCTCCTTCACTTTCAAACATGTGTATCTACACTCATATGTTTACCTTTTTTTATTTTTTTAGGAAAAAACCTGCAGCATAACATCTCGTCACATCTTTACTTCCTCTCTTGGACCCACCGCTTTTTTGGTTCCTTTAGGATTTTCCATCAGTCATTCCTTCTTTCTCTTGGATTTGCAAGCTCTCTCTCTTCCTGGCTCCTTTTCTCCTCCTGAACCAGTACTGAACTTTTCTTCCTTTCATCTACTTCTTGAAAGTATAATTGTACATTCTCTGTATCCACTTGACCTCTGGTTCATTATATAATTTACAGTCCAGCTACTCACTGTTCAACTGAAATTGCTCAATTTAAGGATACTCAAGACTCCTTAAGTGGTGAACTTTAACAGTCTCATCTCCCAGCTTGACTCTAAAACAACATTTCCCAGAGTGTTTAACAGTTGCCACTTGAAAAAACAATGCTGCATTCAAATAAGATTGGGAAATCATGGGTTACAACATTGAACACATTTCTTTCTTTTATTGTTATTGGTTTTTTTATTGAAGTATAATTGACTTGCAATATTAAATTAGCTTCAGGTATACAACATAGTGATTAGATATGTCTATACATTACAAACTGATCACCACGATAAGACTATGTGGTGCACAGGCTTATCATTGCTGTAGCTTCTCTTGTTGCAGAGCAAGGGCTCTAGGCATGCGGGCTTCAGTAGTTGTGGCACCTGGGCTCAGTAGTTGTGGCTCACAGGCTTAGTTGCTCCGTGGCATGTGGGATCTTCCCCGACCAGGGCTGGAACCTGTGTGCCCTGCCTTGACAGGTGGATTCTTAACCACTGCACCACCAGGGAGGCCCTCATTTTCACTTTTAAAATGTATCTTGGACTCAGCCACTGCTCTGCTACTCCAGTCTGTCCAGATACCATCATCTCTTGATTAGATGGCTACAAAAACCTTTCCTAATTGGGTCTTTCTGCTCCCTACCTGTGTTGCTCCCTCCAATCCATTATTCACAGAGCAGGCAGGGTGAGCTTTTAAAAATTTTATGCTTGATCAGGTCACTTCTCCTGCTTCACACCTTTGATGACTGTCCCATTGCTTCTGAGGATAAAAGCCAGGATAAAATCCAGACTCCTTTTGGCAGCCAGATGCTGATCCTCCAGCTTTGCCTTGAGACGCTCTCATCCACCCTGGCAAAGCCCCCATCATCCCGAGTCATCAGTAGTTTCTAGACCACGTCCAGCTCTTCTCCGTCTGAGAACTTTCAGGCATTCAGTCCTCTCTCTCAGGAATGCTCTGCCCTCAACACTTTCCTTGCCTAATTTCCCTTTTTCTTTCCAGCTTCAGCTTAACCATCATCTCCTCTGCCAGACATTTCTGTTCATTTTACCCCCACGAATGTCACAGCATTTTCCAAATTTGCGATTGGGTATTTATTTATCTGCTTATCCTCCAGTCTGTTTAAATTTTAGTTCATGAGCACAGGGATTATGTTTGTTTTATTCATTGCTATTAACTTCATGTCTGGCACATGGTAAAAGTCTGTTAAATGGGCAGATGAATAGGACTCTTGAAAAGGATTTCTAAAGGACAGTGACATATATCAAGGTTGAGATAAGCTATTGTTAAATGTACTTATCCAGTAAAAAAGCTAAGACTGTAATTTTTTTGGAAGGCAGAAAGCCATAGCTACCTCAATTAATGCAATAGTGTATCTGTTATCTATTGCTGCATTAAAAAATTACTCCAAGATTGAGTAGCAGCTGACCACAAAAAAAATTTTTGTTTTCCTAGGTTTCAGAGAGTCAGGAATCCAGGAGTACCTTATCTGGATGGTTCTGGCTCAGTGTCGCTCATGAGGTTGTAGTCAGGCTGTTGGCTGGAACTGTCATCATCTGAAGTCTGGGGCTGGAGGCTCTGCTCCCAACCTGACCAGTATGGCTGTTCGAAATGGGCCTCAGTTCCCCACCATGTGGGCCACTCCACAGCAACCTCACAATGTGTCAGCTGGCACCCCCCAGAGCAAGTGATCAGAGAGAGACGGTGTCCAAGAGGAAAGCCACAATTTCTTTTATAACCTAATTCCTGAAGTGACTACTTCTGCCATTTTCTACTTGTCACAGAGACAAACTTTGGTATAGTTTGAGAGGAGACTACACAAAAGTGTGAATGTCACAGGGCAGGGATTATTCCAGGCCATCTTGGAAACTGGCTTCATAAACAGTTATTTATAGTTCTTACTATGTGTGAAGCTTATTCAGGTTTGCATACTCTCAACATCTAATTCAATGCCTCCTGCAGAACAGGTCCTCAAAAAAAATGCTTGTTGGAAACTCAGGTGAAAAACTGCCTACACATCACACTTCTCAATAGTAATGTTGTAAACTAGAAGATAATAGGGTGTTGCCTTCAAAATTCTGAATGAAAATTATTTTCAACTTAGAATACTGTACTGATCTAATCCCACCTAGATCATCAATCATGTATGAGGTGAGAAGGAACATTTTTCAATCGGGTAATCTCCAAAAACTTACCTTCCTTATATCCTTTCTCAAGAAGTTACTACTAGGGACTTCCCTGGTAGTGCAATGGTTAAGAATCTGCCTGCCAATGCAGGGGACACGGGTTCAATCCCTGGGCCAGGAAGATCCCACATGCCATGGAGCAACTAAGCCCGTGTGCCACAACTGCTGAGCCTGCGCTCTAGAGCCCGCGAGCCACAACTACCGAAGCCCACACACCTAGAGCCCGTGCTCCACAACAAGAGAAGCCACCACAATGAGAAGCCTGTGCACCACAACGAAGAGTAAACCCCGCTCGCCAAAACTAGAGAAGCCCATGCACAGCAACGAAGACCCAACACAAACAAAAATAAAATAAATAAATAAATTAAAAAAAAAAGTTACCACTAGAAGATGTCTTTGTTAAAATAAGAAATACACCAAGAAAGAAGAAGACATAGTAGACAGGAAGCAGAAGGTACCACAGGGCAGGGGCAAAGGGAATGAATGCTTAAGATGAGAGCAAGGGAAGTCCCCAGAGTAGATGAGGTCAGAAGGCTTCAACACAGGTATCTTCAGGAGAATAAAACACATTATCTAATAGATGTGACCATGTAGAAATTGTGTGGAACATAGTTTTACAGAGCTCTAGAGGATGTGGATTTAGTCAACTGTTCACAGAAAACTAAACAAATGGAAATTAGAAGAAATTACGAATGCCAGGAAAAATAAAAAATTATAAAGAAAGCAAATGCAATTAAATCGGCCACATATTACCTTTGGCTCCATGGTGACTAATATTTACACACTCACAGAATAAAAACTAAACTGCCGACATCTTGAGTGACGTGATGGTTACATGGGTGTATACCTTTGTCAAACTCATCGAATTGTCCCATTAAAATGAATGCATTTTATTGTAAACTATACCTCAATACCTCTAACTTTAAAATAGATTGCTTGCAAATTGGTATCAGAAGGTTTCAAAACAATTATACCCTGGGGCTTCCCTGGTGGCGCAGTGGTTAAGAATCTACCTGCCAGTGCAGGGGACACGGGTTCGGGTTCAAGCCCTGGGCCAGGAAGATCCCACATGCCACAGAGCAACTAAGCCCGTGTGCCACAGCTACTGAGCCTGTGCTCTAGAGCCTGCGAGCCACAACTACTGAGTCCATGCACTGCAACTACTGAAGCCCACTTGTCTAGAGCCTGTGCTCCGCAACAAGAGAAGCCACCACAGTGAGAAGCCTGCGCACTGCAACAGAGAGTAGCCTCTGCTCACCACAACTAGAGAAAGCCCGTGTGCAGCAACAAAGACCCAATGAAGCCAAAAATAAATAAAAAAATAAATATTAAAAAAAAATTAAAAAAATAAAAAATACTCTGAGACCTAGGATTCTACCCTGAGAAAACAACTAAGCCAACAGCAGATTTAGCTGTATCTCCTACTATCCATCTATCTTACTATCTAACATCTGACAAATTACTCAATTTTGCCAAATCTGTTTCCTCACTTGTAAAATAGAGATAATAGTTCCTGATCTATAGTGTCCTTTTGAGGAATAAATGAGATAATACAGTAAAATGTAGTAAAGTATGATAGTATTTAATAGACGGTTAGCTATTACCATTATTTCTAGGTGGTGAAATAATTGCTTTAATTTTCTTTTAAAAAAATCTCTAAAGATTTTTCTATAGTGAGCATATGTTCCTTGTTTATTTTTAAAAACTATTTATTTTGAAATACTATAGACTCAAGAAATTGGAAAAATGTCAGAGGTCCTTGTTTAAGTTTTTAAAGTTTGTTTTTAACTACATATTGTACACATGCAAATAATGAAAGTTCTATTGTGTTTTAGAAAAAAACACTAACACAACCAATGGTGTATCTTATACATGTAAAAGAGCTGAAATAATTCCTCTATAACTGTACTCTCTCTCAGATACAGACAGGTTCTAAATTTTTCTGTAAGGTCCATGATCTTCCAAGTTCTGGGATTATTAGCTCCAAGAACAAATTCCAAAGTCAATGACTCTGATTTTCATTTAAAAAGAACAAAACAAACAAAAAAAACAGAAAGGCACTGCAAACTATAAGTGCATTATGATTATAATGACAACTATTGTACAGTGCTTATTTTAAGATAACTCACATATTCTGTTTCATACTACCTGATATTTACAAATTCAACCAATTTTTTGAACATATGACTATTACAGCATCAAAAATACATTGAAAATGGAAAAGACTGGATTCTCCAAATAAGATTCCTAACTGCCGTCCTGGAGCATCCTTATCAGGGTGGTGATGTCAAAATCCAGATTTGCAACACCTCTGACTGAATTACTGTTTATTTGCTTATTCAACAAGTATTCATTATGGACCTAATCCTAGCGTCAGGGTGCCTACATCAGGAAACGTATTAGATCTCAAATAAGACAATTATATTCTCCACATGAAGAATATAAAGCATACTCAAGGCTTAAAATGGAATTCAGTCTGTAAACTATTATAAGAGAAAGCCCCTGTAAATATAGGCAGGAAGAGTGTTCTAAATAATTTTTTCCTCTTTTTGTGTAGATGGTTTTCTCGTTCCTCACTGAAAGAGTTAAAAAGTGTAATAGACATATTATTGTATCCAGGAAAAAAAGTGTATGTGTAGTCCTAGAAGATGGAGTAAGATCTGGCTACTCCCTGAAGACAGTCGCTTTTCCTCCTGGAGGATGTATCAAAAAACCAAGTATCACTAATGATGAAACTAAGCCAAAACAACAGCCTGGCAGCTGGATGACATGGGGGTGAGGGGGGAGTGAGGGACCCCAATGGGTTCCCAAGGGCTCCCTCCTTTGGCAGTCCTGGAGATGGGGGAAGAGGGTCTAGTTGCTTTTCTTCTTCACCTCCAGTTCTCTGGGGAAGGAAATTCAGATATGGAGGCGGCTTTGGTGGCACCCAGGCTGGGCTTTAAGCAAATTGTGAGGTAGGCGGTTTCTCTCAGCTTCTCCTCTTCCTTTAGCAATGATTCCTCTTCTTCCCTTCATGCCTTTCTTCCTTCACCTCTGCCCTCCATCGTGCGTCCGTCTCAGGAGGTGCACTGCTCTCACTTGGTGTGTGCCTGTCTCTTTAAATTTTCACCATGACCCTGTACCACTGGCTAACACCCTCTGTGGCTTCACAGCTGCTTGGGGAGTTTTGCTAACAAGCTCCTCCCAGGAAACTTACAGCTTCTTTCAATCTTTTCTCCAGGCCAGCTTTCTGGGTTTCAAAAATCCCCCTTTTCTTTGATAAATAACCATCAAAATAAGAGTGAATTTTGATGGCAACCTTCATGGCAATGTTGACTTTAAAAAATATATGCACAGCGTGAGAGTTGCGACTTAAGTTTTATTGGAGGCAAAATGAGGACTGCAGCCTGGGAGACAGCATTTCAGATAACTCTGAGAAACTGCTCTGAGGAGGCGAGGGGAGGAGTCAGGATATATGGGAGTTTTGCAACAAAGCACAGGTAGTTGGGAATGTCAAAAGAGTACTGTTAAGTAAAGAAAACCAGATCTCTCAAGTTAAGGAATTTAGTGCTTTTTTATGTATGGAAAGATGCAAGAGTCTGGGCTCAGTGATATCATTCCTTTGATATGCACCTCAGCTATCTGGGGCCAGTATCCTGACATATCCTGAGTTTCCTTAGGGCTCCTTGCAGTCAGATGGCTGCTAGATGGCAGGTATTCTTTTCAGCCCTGAGTTTCCTTGGCTCACCAGCTCATGTTGGAGGGCTGCAATCGTTGATGACTGTGACATCCTTTGTTTATTGGTATGGCAGGAAATATTTCATTTCTTAGGGACAACATCCGGACCTGGTATAGTGACAAGAAATGTGCTTTGGACTTGCACAGTGCTGGACTTGCATCCCAGCTCCTCCAGGCAGGGAGCTCTACAACCTTTCTGAGCTAGTTGCCTCATCTACACAAAGGATGGTAAAAGCTGTCTTGTGGAAATACCACTGAGATATTTACGAGAGTGCCATATATGAGCTCCTCGCTTAATCTGTATTAGGCTCCTTTTCTTTTACAGGCTTATTATGAGCATTACGTGAGAAGATGTGTGAAAAGGCTTTGCAACCTATAAAGCTCTCTCTACATGTTGGGTTTTACAAATAATAATATATTAATAACACTAATAATAAAAGCATTGCTAGGTAAGGGGAAGAGCTAAATGTTTTGGTGGAGTTTTGTCATTTTTATAATCTATGAATTATAGCAACAGACATCATGACCACATGCCTAAAACAAATATCAGGAACCATGATCTGACAGGTCAAAATGCATTTGCTGGGGCAGAACATTATAAATAGGAATTGCACCCTCAGGTAAAAACCTTGAGATGTGTGGTCTCTGCACACGCAAATCCTTGCTCCAGTGATCCTGGAAATCTACATTGCTGGTCATCAACTCAAGATGTGTTTCAATTCTGCTTCCAATGGCCAATAATAACAAAGGTAGTAGCTGAATTTGGCCCCAGGTGTTCTAAGTTTGAATACTGCTGTTTCCACTTGAGGACCAAGACCTGCAAATCTCAGTAGCATTGTGGGAGTTAAATTGGTATAGAGTTCTGGAAAAGTTGACCAGTGTAGTTTATTTCTGTTTCAAACCTGAAAATCACCCTCCCTAATATTGTGCTGGTAGGTAAAGGAAAGAACATTAAGCAAGCCTGCAGCCCCTAGAAGAGAAACAAGCCTGCCAGAAATAATGGAATGTGCAAATTGGCAATTAATTCGTGAACGTCTCTGCTGTAGATGCATGGGAGTTCAAAATGAAGAATAAACAAGACTGCTTTTGTGTAAGATCCCTTCGGTGATGGCACCTTGGGAGTGCCTTTTTTCTCACGCCTTTTCATGAGGACTTTGCTCTTTATAACCTGCTATTAGCTTTCCGTTTGTGCTGCTATCTGTAGTTAATAGCACTTACAGAGCTGTTTCATAATTGAAAAAACAGTTTCACATCAAAATATCACGTTTCCTTGACCGTCCTCCCCTTGGTCTTTACAATAGCATTTACAAAATTTTTAAACTTAATTTTTATTTTATTTTAGGGTATAGTTGACTTACAATGTTGTGTTAGTTTCAGATGCACAGCAAAGGCAACAACTTTTTGAAAGCATTATTATACAAATAAAGAAACGGTGGCCTAAGAGTGAAGTAATCCCCGAAGTGAAATTACCAGCCCTCCAATCCTCCGCTTTCTTTAGGCGGAAAAATCAAGAGTAAGATCCTAGGATGACTACACGCAGTGATACACCCGAAAACTCTTGTTTCAAATACTGACCTGGAAGAAGAAAGCGAAAATGAGTGAGGGAGAGAGAGAAAGCGTGCATGCGTGTGTAAGACTCTGCTCTGCCGCCCGTCCTTGAAGCCAAGCGAGAGCCAAACCTAAACCCGGGAAGAGCCAAACTCCAAAGGTCTCGCAAACTCCGCCGGAAAGGCCCGGCCCTTGCCGGGAGGCCCCTTAACTCTAGTCCAGCCGCGCCACGCCCCGCAGCCCGCCGCTCGCTCCGCCTCCTCGCGGCCCCGCCCCCCACGGCCCCGCCCCTTAACCGTAGTCCCCGCGCCACGCCAGCCTCCCATGTTTCCCCGGGCGTGCGTAGCGGAGCTCTCGTGGGTGCTCCGCGCTCTCCGGTCTGCTCCGGTCGCCGCCATGAGCACTGGCAGCTTCGTCGTGTCGCAGCCGCTTAACTACCGCGGCGGGGCCCGCGTGGATCCGGTGGACGCCTCCGGCACGGAGAAGGCGTTCGAGCCCGCAACCGGTAACGGGACGGAGACCGGGCGGCGGGGCGGGAGGCGCGGCGGGGTCCGGGGTGGGGCGACGGCCGGGCGCCGCGAGTCTCCGCCACCCCCGGGGCGGGGGGGGGGGGGGGGTGGACCTGTACTGCCTCCCTGAACCGGCGCCTAGTGCCTTCAGCAGACGTTTATTGAACATAGGTGGGTGGCGGTGTAGACTGCAGAGTTGTGTGGGGGCCGCTGCCGGCGCTGTGCGAACACCGGAGCGTCTGCGCCGGGAGAGGAAGCGGGTCGCAGCAACCTGGACGGGCTGGCGAGTTGCGCGGTGGGGTCATGGGTGGGTTCACAGCGGCCAGAACCAAGAGGCCGCGGAGCCCCGGGGGGTGAGGTGGTGTCTCTGGTAAAGCTAGGACTACGGTCCTGTCCTCAGCCGTGCACGTCGTCATGGGAGTTTTAGGAGGCCGGGGGGCCGGGGGAGGAAACACTTGTGCCCACGTGGGAGGCGCGCGCACAGACGGTTGTAATGAGCGTGGATGAGGCCTTTGTTACCATCCCCTAGTGTTAAAACATTCCTGAACGTGAACCAGAACTGGGAAAGGGAAAAGAAATCCTGCTTTTATCCAGTGCATAATGTGTGCCAAGCACTGTGCCAGGCCCCGAATTTGCCCTGGGAGCTCCAAAGGTCACAAAGCAAATGGGGAAGAGGTTTGTTGTTTTGTTTTGCTGGGTTTTATGAAATATTTGGCAGGAGACCAATTACACTAAACCACAGAGTGGCAACTTGTCAGAGCAGGAAGGGGCCACAGACGCCATCAGGCTCTCCTTTAGGTAGGAGGAAACAGCCTCTTGACCCGCACTCCCGTATTGATACAAAAGAAAGAAAAATTGCTCTTTATTTTCATTGCCTACAAGTGTGCAGTCCTTAGACGCTGCCTTTACCGATTGGCTGTTCAAATTTGTAACAGAAATTGCAGGTTTGGGACATTTCTGGAAGAAGCTGAGTCCCAGGTGTTCCTGAGGGAGGGGAAAAGAAACTGCTGACATCTTAAAGAATTTTTTTTTAGTAGAGTCAGCCACATCCCTTGGGATTTGGGTCTAGAAAAACTGATCATTTCATATTTTGCCTGGGATAGGGAGTAAGATTGAAATAAGAAAACGGGGGACTGGCTTTGTTTATTTTCCCCCCATATTTGAGAAAAAAATTTTCTTTTAGGAATATATTTTCTTGGTATTCTGTTTATTAACCATATTCATCAAGTATCAGTAGTATTATATGACTTGTATGCAACATAAACCAGTGATTTAAAATCACAGAGTTCATAACCCAGGAGACTGAGTACTTTGATTTTGCAAGACCTCTGGGATTCTCAAACATTGTTAAGGAGCATTGCGAAATAATTGATTGGAAGTTAATGTTACTAAACCCACATGTAAAACAGAGGAGGGCAGGGGTTCTTACCAGGAAGTTCCTGGTGTGCTGGGCAAGGAACGTGATCTCCCTGTAATTCTGTGATATGGTTCACTACATTTTTCTGGAGAGAAGTCTGCAGTTTTTATTAGATTCCTTAAAAGATCAGCTGCTGGTATAGGGGTGGTCGCTAAATCAAACCATACTTAAAAATAAGAAGAGGATCACTAAAAGGAAAATTGGATACGTGGTACTTTATGTAAAATATGCGGCAACCAGTTGAGATAACACTGATTTTCCCTGTATTTATAGGGCGAGTGATAGCTACTTTCACATGTTCAGGAGAAAAGGAAGTAAATTTGGCTGTTCAAGATGCAAAGGCTGCCTTTAAAATATGGAGTCGAAAATCTGGCATGGAGCGTTGCCGAATCCTTTTGGAGGCTGCCAGAATAATAAGGGTATGTTTTAATTTAATCTCTTCCAGAGAAGTCCTCTTTCACTGATGTGTGAGTTCTTTGTGATGATTTGCAGTTAGACTTTGATGCACTATAAGGTGATACCTTTTTGATGAAATCGGAGAACATTTCCATATGCTCACCTTGGTATGTACAACAAGCTTTCCATCAGTGATTTCCTTCTGGCTCTAGGCTCCTTGTGACATCTCCCTGGGCAGGTTTTCTTTTCCTTCTTTGTTGGAGTGATAATGTATCCTTTGTAGCTTGTCTCCTTTTCATTTTAACTATGTGTACTTTTTTCCTTTTTCCTCTGATGACTCTTAAGTTCACTTTTTCAGGTTTATTTTCTAACTTAGTTGCCTGGAAGATTTCACAGATTCATCGATGTACCCCTCTTAAGAAATAAAGTTTAGCTTTTTACAGTCTTAAAAAGCAAGAATACTAGATTGTCATTACAGAAGATTAGAAAATTGAGAGAGTATACACTGAAATATAAATCAAGGATATCAGTGTAGGACTGGTGATTTTTTTTCCTTATCAGTTGTGTAATGTTAGAACCTGACGGTCTGAGAGTTACCCTACTTGCAAGGTTATATGTGTATTCTGACAAGAGACATAAAGCTTTCTGGATTAGGAAAAGAGGTAGTTTATTACTTGCAGCAAAATGCAGCACCCAGAGCAATAATTTAGCACTGGTTTCCTTATTTATTTATTTATTTGCATTGTGTCTTTGTTGCAGCAGGCGGGCTCCTTAGTTGCGGCATGCATGTGGGATCTAGTTCCCTGACCAGGGATCAAACCTGGGCCCCCTGCATTGGGATCGTGGAGTCTTATCCACTGCGCCACCAGGGAAATCCAACACTAGTTTTATGAGCCTCAGTCCCCATGGGGTGACGCAGTGAGAGCCAGATGTTACCCTGTTGCATGCAGTGGGTCGCACCACAGGAGAGGAACCCTAAAATTATGAGACTCAGCTTATATAGGGGCTGTGGGCACATCTGCCCATTCTTTTCTCTGGAGAGAGGTTACTCATGAAATAGATCTCCAGGGTTAAGGGGGAAGGTGTCACTAGGGTTATTACCCCGGAATGTAAGCAGGTGTCTCCAGGAACAGGAATTAGAAAGCTTTATATCTCCACATCTCTTCAGAGACATCTGTCTTTAGGGAGACCCTGTCTCTGTCTTTCAGGGGCTTTACTTTTCAATCAGCTTGCCTGTGTCCTTTGCTCAGAAAGCCTGGATCAGGCAGTAATGTCAAAAAATGCCTGGAGACTTTTTCTCCCAGCAAGGTATTTTCTGCTATTAAAATTTATTTTTAATTTGATAAAAGTGGTAACTCAAAGCTGATAATTTATTATTCTGATTTGTCTCTCACTTTTTCCTTGTGCATATGCATTTGAGTTGTTATATCTTCTTAAGAACTGGCTCCTTTATCATTATAAAATGACTTTTTAAATCCTGAATAATATCTAATAATTTTTTCCTCTGAAATGGACTATCTGATATTAATTTTCTTTTCCTTTAAACACCCTATTCCATTTTTTTAGATATCTTATGTAATATTTTTACAGTCAAAAACGTACCACTCCCTTTCTCTAAAGCTCCTGTCTGATGGTCATGCCCTCGACCTGCCTTTACGTGAAATTGTTCTGTAACTGAACAGATCCCACCCTCTGACCACAGCCTGCAGTTACAGCCCTCAGTTGTTTCTCTGAGTGATGTTTCTAGTTAATCATGATCTGCAGTTCTTTGCCCCTTCCATTTTAAACTATGCATAGTTATCTTTTATGAGATAAAATTATTTAATATTTACCCACATTTTGAGCATTTCTAGTTTTCTTCATTCCTTTGGGTAGGCTCAGATTTCCATCTGTTATATTTTTTTTCTGCTTGAAGAAATTTCTTTAGTATTTTTTATAGTTTTGCTGGAGATGTTCTTTTAGCTTTTGTATATCTGAAAAGTCTTTTATTTTGCTACCATTTTTAAAAGAATTCTAGGTAAATAATTCTAGGTTGGCAGTTTTCTTCTTTCAGTACTGTAAAGATGTTGCCTACTGTCTTCAGGCTGGTGTTGTTTCAGAAGAGAAGTCTGCTGTCATTCTTATTTTTGTTCCTCTGTATTTAATGCTTTCCCCCCGGCTGCTTTTAAGATTTTTCTTATCACTAGTTTTAAGCAATTTCATTATGTGTTTTGATGCAGTTTTCTTTATATTTCTTTTATTTGGAGTTTATTGATCTTGAATCTGTACATGTATAGTTTAGTTACATTTGGAAAAACTTTGGCTATTATTTCTTCAGATTTTTTTTCTGCCCCTTTTTCTATCTCTTCTTCAGAGCCTCCAATTAAATACTTGAAACTATTCTATAACTCACTGAAGCTCTGTTCATTTTTTTCCCCAGTTTTTTTCCTCTGGGTGTTTTATTTTGGATAATTTCCATTGTCATGCTTGAAGTTCACCTATCTTTTCTGTTATAGTTTCTAATCTGCTGTTAATCCCATCCAGTATATTTTTCATCTCTGGAAGTTCAGCTTGAGTCTTTTGTTGTTGCTGTTCCATGTTGCTCCTTAACATGCTTATGTCTTCCTCTGCCTTCTTGAACACGTGGAATATAGTTATAATAACATTTAATATGCCTGTCTACTAATTCCATCATCTATCAGTTCTGAAGCTGATTGTACTGATCGGTTTTTTTCCTCCTGGTTAGGTGTTATATAGTTTTCTTACATTTTACACGCCTGGTAGGTTATTATCACTAGACATTGCGAATTTTATGTTGTTGGATGCTGAATATTCTTTATTGGATGCTTTAAAAAATGTTAATGAGCTTTGTTCTAGAACACAGTGAAGTTACTTGGAGTCCATTTGACCCTTGCAAGCCTTGCTTCTGTGCTTCGTTAGGTGTGACTAGGGCAGCTAATTTTGCTCCACTGCTGAATACCCTTCTGAATACCTAGCTGGATGCTCTGTGTGTTAGTGAGGTTTTTCTCACTGTGGCTGGTGGGAACATGAACTATTCCTGGCCCTGTGTGAGTTCTGGGGATTTTTTTCACCTTCTTGGTTAGGTTTTTTTTCCTGGCCTGGGGTAGTGTCCTCACTGACCAGTTCTCAGATGAAGACTTAAAGGGGATCTCTGGGGTTCTCGTGTGCAGCTCTCTTCTCTCCCATACTCAGCCTGCAGACTGTGGCCATCACATACTCCCTGAACTAACCTGTTTCCTCAACTCAGAGTATCTGTTGGGCCCCACATAAGTCCCTTCTCCCTGCTCTGTGATGGAGAACTCTTTCCAGGCAGTAGGCAGGAACATGTGTAGGGCTATCCTCATTTGTTTCCCTCTCTCAGGGGTTGCTGTTCTGAGCTATCTGATGTCCAGTGTCTGAAAATTGTTGTTTTATGAATTTTATCTGGTGTTTTTAGTTGCTTAAGATGGAGGCTAAATCTGGTCCCTGTTACTCCAGCTTAGCTGGAAGCCCATTGACTCCTACTGAAGTGAACAGTTTTTGTTATGTTTATTAATCTTATGTTCCCCTTTTCACTTTGAATCTTCATGCTTTTTATCAGATTATAAAGATCTTAATGGTAGGCCCCATTCATTTTTTAGTGGGAGTCTCCTTATGAAAAGTAGCTATCATTTGGCTTTAAAGGGAGAAAGAAAATTTATTTTAAAGCCATGATGACACTATTTATATATAGGAAAGGTCGTGTATGTAGATTATGCACTTGCCTTTAGTGACTCTCTTGCTCAGCTCTGCCTCTTGAAGCAAGCAGGGGCTCAGGCTTGTCAGGGTTTAGTGGGCATGTCTTTGCTCATGTGGTTCTGTTGTAAAAGCTAGACACTGAGCCAGCTTGTGGGGCAGGGGTTGAGTGAAGGAGAGAGGCGAGGCTCCTGCCTCTTGCTGCTTCTCTTTTATCCCGGTGGACCCCTGGTCAGGTCATATGTGAAGCAGGGTGGTGGAGAGGGGGGGAGGGGTAGATATGAAGCACATGTTTCCAAGAATGGACAGTTTTGTTTTGTGATGGCTCTTGTATTAGTAGGGGCAGGAAACTTACATTGTTTTCCCCTGCTCCCTCTGCTCTCCTTATTCCCAGAGCATAAAGGAATCCATTTCCCTGAAAGCAACATTAAATATCAGTAGAGATCAACTTGGACTCCTTGGTAGTTTTTGTCAGGGACTTTTTTGATGATCAGGTATGTCAAAAGATCTCATAATGGCTTTTTAGAAATAACCTTTTCTGTGAGGGTAGAGAAAGCTGGAATAAGACAAGAAAAATCTCAAAAGGCCAGCCAATAAATTGAATTTTCTCTTTGAGCTGAAACCTTGAAACAGTCCTCAAAGCTAATTGCCTGTCCATTGTTTACCAAAAACAAAACCAAAAAAGCTTAATAAAACTTAAATACGCAAAGGCTTTTCAGCGATAATCACAGGTTACTTCCTGTCTGTTCACTCTAGTATTAATGCAGAAGACAACAGCATTTCACTTTTGCCAGTTTAATATTTCTTCATGTGTTTGAAGTATAATATAGTGATTCATCAATGTATTCAGGCTGATTAGTGAACTGGTCCTACTTCCTCTTTAGGGACTAGTCCCCCTCTTGCATTCTAGAAATGAAGTTTAAGTCACTTATGGTTGATCATGCCTCTTGAAAATGTGTTTCATGCTGCTCATACTCAACAGATCCAAGAAGGGGGATAATTTACACCTGGTTAAAGATCTGTTACATCAGAACTGATGCTTGTTATTGTTTTTGTTTGTTTGTTTTTCTAGAGTATTAACTCTTTTAATTAATAATTGCTGTTTCACAATCCCAGTAATAAATCTTTGGAAATTAAATAATAAAGCTAAGAAATTAGTTTTGTAATTGTATCAAGACAGTATAATTACTGACCTTTGTATTGTCACATACTTTTATAAAAAATCAGCGTAATTAAAAAAATGCACATCCTGATATGACTCATTTATAGAACGGATGCTTGTTATTCTCCTCTTTCTAGTATC
The DNA here is from genome assembly GCF_030028045.1 of Hippopotamus amphibius kiboko. NCBI lineage: Eukaryota > Metazoa > Chordata > Mammalia > Artiodactyla > Hippopotamidae > Hippopotamus > Hippopotamus amphibius. Next base: position 137,092,398 of record NC_080188.1, on the reverse strand, counting down.
AGTAACTGGTAAGCAAGTTAATTGTTAAAAAGTTGTTTTGGTGAGAATAGAATCAGAGAAAGGGAAGGTGAATTGTTGGTTTAAAAGTCAATTTAATTTAGACTATGTTTGGATGTAAACAAATTATCCTTTTTGAAGGAACACATCTATTCAGTAATTGCAGAGTTTATTCAGAACTTAACTAACTTCCTTTTTTAGAAGTGAGCTCCTTGAAGGCAGAGACTGGATCTGTCCTTTTTTATCTTAGTAACAAATGTGGAAGATTGCCTGTCTCCGCTTCACTTAGTTCTTCTGGGGTTTTATCCTGTTCCTTTGTCTGGAACATAATTCTTTGCCATCTCATTTCTTCTAAATTTCTGTGTTCTTGGTCCCCCTTCTGCAGGCTGCAGGGTTGTAGTTCCTCTTGCTTCTGGTGTCTGCCCTCTCAGAGTGAGGCTTGGTCTTGTCTCTCTGGTGGGTAGGGCTGTGTCAAGGGGTGTGTTTAGAGGTGGCCATGGGCTCAGGAAGACTTTAGGCAGCTTGTCTGCTGATGGGTGGGGCTGTGTTCCCACCCTGTTGGTTGTTTGGCCTGAGGTGTCCCAGCACTGGAGCCTGTAGGCTGTTGGGTGGGGCCAGGTCTTGGTGTCAAGATGGCAGCCTCCAGGAGAGCTCATGCCAGTGTGTACTCCCTGGTACCTCCGCCACTAGTGTCCTGGTCCCCACAGTGAGCCACAGCTACCCTCTGCCTCCCCAGGAGACCCTTCAAGACCAGTAGGTGAGTCTGGCCCAGGCTCCTATGAAGTCACAGCTTTTTCCTGGGTCCTATGCACACAAGGCCTTGTGTGTGCCCTCTGAGAGTGGAGTTTCTGTTTCTCCCTGTCTTGTGGAGTTCCTGCACTCAAGCCCTGCTGGTCTGCAAAGCCAAGTGCTCTGGGATCTCCTCCCGATGCCAGATCTCCAGGCTGGGAGCCTGATGTGGGGCTTAGAACCCTCACTCCTGTGGAAGAACCTCTTTTTGGTAGGTTCTAGTTGGTTTTCTCGTTTGTTGTTCAACAGCTAATTGTGATTTTGGTGTTTTCATGAGAGGAGGTGAGCCCAAGTCCTACTCTGCCATCTTGTCTGGAATCCGACAAATGTGGAATGAATGAATCAAAGCACTTTATACCTGCGGTCTTTGTAGAAATAGAGCATGTCCAGATATCATTATCAAACTGTCCTTTCCTGTATTTCATACTGATGTTCATATTCCTTCTTCCATCTTTTCTGAGATTTGTACTCAATCTTGATAGAGTTTGTATTAATTAGATGCTTGTGTTAATTTACGTTGCCATTTCATTTTGCTTCTGGTCAGCCTTACTGATTATCAGTTTTGGTAACAGAATGTGTCTTCTTGTCAATTGTTTGATTTGTCTTTTATGTGTGTTTAGATTTTGACCACATTGTCTATTTTAAATTGGATCCATAATAGCAAATATCTATTTCTTACATATTCAGTTTTTTTCATCTTTGGGGGCATTATTTAGCTTTTCTTTTTAGGTCTAATTTCCCAAACCTTTTTGTTCATCCCTGGATCATGTGTAGTACTTCTAAGTTGTGTAAACTACATCTGGAAACAGTATTTGTTGGTTTTTTTTTTTTAATATTTAATTTATTGGCTGCATTGAGTCTTCGTTGCTGCACATGGGCTTTCTCTAGTTGCGGGGGGACGGGCTACTCTTCATTGTGGTGTGCTGGCTTCTCATTGTGGTGGCTTCTCTTGTTGCAGAGCATGGCTCTAGACACATGGACTTCACTAGTTGTGGCATGTGGGCTCATTAGTTGTGGCTCATGGGCTCTAGAGCTCAGGCTCAGTAGTTGTGGTGCACGGGCTTAGTTGCTCCACGGCATGTGGGATCTTCCTGGCCCAGGGATGGAACCCATGTCCCCTGCTTTGGCAGGCAAAGTCTTAACAACTGCACCACCAGGGAAGCCCTGGAAACAGTATTTGAAAAGAGAATTGATGAGTAGTACTGAGCATTAGAAAATAAATATGACTATCTTATGATTTTAACATGCTGCATTTCTTTGGGTGAATTAAAGCCGTGTGTATATATAACCTTTTAAATGTTGATTGTGTGTTTGGCTACTTTGTACAATTTTTCTAAGGACCATTTGCTGTTACTCTATACATGTAAATATATGCACACATATCTATACATATTTATACAGGTGTACAAATATAATATTTCTCAAAACACTTCTAACTAATCTTGAAATGAGTTGTTGGTCTTATATCTGTGACAGTTATTTGATGGGGAGAACAGGCACTGTTTAGCAATAAACTTTTCTCTCTTTTCCAAATGTCACACTGCCATTCCTTTTATTTTCATTGAATGTGCAAGCTGTTTCTATTTTTAGAAATTGGGCGGTGTATTCTGTTTTGATTGTTGAATATGTTGAGGTGTATGGTAGTTTGTCTTAAATCTGGTCTTCTGTTTCACCCAAAGGAACGGAAGGATGAAATCGCCACTGTGGAGACCATCAACAACGGCAAGTCCATCTTCGAGGCCCGCTGGGACATTGACACTTCCTGGCAGTGCCTGGAGTACTACGCAGGCTTGGCGGGATCCATGGCCGGTAAGCCCTCGCCTGGCCTTCTTTGACCAGCTGACAAGCAGGCAGGAGGGCAGAGCCTGGTGGGGTAGGGCACAAATTTTGGAATTAAGACAGGCCTGGGTTAAAATCCTGGGCTTATCACTGTCTACTTGGGTGACACTGAGAATTACTTTATCTTTCTTTAAACTGGAGACGATAATCCCTATCTTCTTGGTTATTATAAGGGTTAAATGAGATGATATACATAAAGCACCTAACCTCGTACCTGAGCTATAGACCAGGTTGTGGAAAAACCAATTCTTCCAAGAGTCAGTGAGTGCATCACATTTATTACAAGTAGTTTTACCTACTTAGCAAAAAATTTTCTTTGTCTAGGAAATGTACATCAGTTCACATGTTGGCTGATTTAGCAGGGCCCAGGAGGGCTGTGGGGAGTCTGAAGTCAGGCTCTTCAGCTGCTGAGTCTTTCCCCGTTTCTGTTTCATTTCTTTAAGTTATATAGTGGATGCTTGGTAAATTTTTAGAGGACTATACTGAGTTGAATGAGCATGAGTTTTGAAGGATAGAAAGGATTCTTTATGTGGAGAGAACATGCAGAAAGCAGTGTAAGAATGACTAGAATGAACAAAAAACAGAGGTGACCAGCGGTACTGCGCTCTTCTCTACCCTTTTTGCCCCCTTAGGCGAACACATCCAGCTCCCAGGTGGATCCTTTGGTTACACCAGAAGGGAACCACTGGGGGTGTGTGTTGGAATAGGAGCGTGGAACTACCCCTTTCAGATCGCCTGCTGGAAGTCAGCTCCAGCTCTGGCTTGTGGTAAGAATGAATTATTCCTCTACCTGTGAGCCATCCTTTCTCCCAGGATGTGGTTTTAGCCGTGCCTTGCCCCTTAGGGAGCTTTGAGGTGATACACACAGATTGTGTCTACCTTGTTTCCATTGTGCTGCTTGTAAGTTCTCTTCCTTTATGGACAAGAATTCTGGGCATGAACTTCTGTGTAGTGGGTAGCACTTAGGAGTTTGACTTCATTTAGGAAGCAAAAGATAAACTTCCTCCTTCATTTGTGTCTTAGAGAAATGATAAGGCTTCCATTGGAAAAGCTTTGGCTGATTAACAAAAAGTTTTCTTGTGATGTTTAAAGAGAGGAATCTGTGGGAAAAGAAGACATTATATCTTTTTTTTTTTTTTTTTTAAGCTCTTTATTGGAGACATTATATCTTAGAAAAAACTGTTGGGCTAAAAAAGCTTTGCTATTAAAAAAGCTGTATTGAAATGCAGCTTTTTTCATGTTGCTGTTTCACTTTCTTTTTGCACATTTCTCCATGATAGAGGAGAAATAGAATTAAGTCACTAGCTTTGGGGACCTGCATCAAATTAATTAACCTTTCTGGTCTGCAGCTTCAACTTTTATAAAATGGATCTAATTATACCTACTTCATACTGCTGTTGCAAATGTTAAATGAGATTAATATATGCGAAATGCTCTAGATATGCAAGTGTAAGGTATTGGTTGAGATACTGCAAGTGTATGGCTTGGGGTGTGTTTAACGAGAGAAACCAAAGTGGGAAGATCAAGATATGTTTACTTATTCATAACACTTTTGGCCTAGCCTCTGATGGGGCACAGGAAACAATTGGAGTTGTTCTTGATGTGTCCTCTTGTCCTGTCTTCAGGGGATCCCCAGTCTTAAGAGTCTTTCTGTGATTGTGTCTCGGTAATGCAGGCAACGCCATGGTCTTTAAACCTTCTCCCTTCACGCCTGTGTCCACATTGCTGCTGGCTGAAGTCTATACTGAGGCTGGCGTGCCTCCTGGGCTCTTCAATGTGGTGCAAGGAGGTGCCGCCACAGGCCAGTTTCTGTGTCAGCATCGTGATGTGGCCAAAGTCTCCTTCACTGGAAGTGTGCCCACTGGCTCAAAGGTGAAGACAAGACCAGTTTAGATGAACATAGGTGGCATCTAGATAGGACTGTGTCAGGCCTCCACAGGGTATACGTTGGAGGCTTATCCTCTGATTTTACCCAGCTTGTGTTGGCAGGGAGGCTGTAGGTGTTTTTGGGCAAAGGTCTGAAGTGTACTTTAAAAGTGTGACGGGGCGATTAGAACAGCCCACTGGTGTTAGGCCCATTGGGGATGGGAATCGTCTCCTCCTGTCTGTGTCTGACAGGGCAGGCCGTGGGCTGCCACTTGTATTGTTTGGTGACTTACTTCGTCTATAGCAGCTACCTCTGAAGAAAGGGTGTTTTCTCAGTTTATTTTAGATTCATTGTTTTGACTTTTATTTGTGCTCTGAGCTCTGTCAGCCTTGAACACAGTAACAGTAATACAAAGGAGTTTCTGCTCATGACACTCAGGTTGAATTGACAGTATTTTTTAAATTTCATTTAAAAAGTGCAATTCTGCAGATTCTCTTCAGTGTACTGGAAAAGAATATTTCAAGTAGACGAAGCACAAAGTCTATTGAGAACAAGGCTGCAGGTCATGTGTAGTTCAGGATGACTTTGGAGGGTCAGGGTGTAGTTAACCTAGTATGTGATCTCATTGGTGTTAAACTTCTTCTGAATGCTCTTGTTCTTGTTCTGTAAGATCATGGAGATGTCAGCTAAAGGAATCAAACCTGTTACCTTGGAACTTGGAGGCAAGTCTCCACTGATCATCTTCTCAGATTGTGATATGAAGAATGCTGTGAGGGGGGCACTGATGGCCAACTTCCTCACGCAAGGCGAGGTGTGTACCTGACCCTGGAAGAGGTTTAATGGGAATCTCCACCCCTTCATCTCACAGTGTGTTTTAAAGTTTGTTATTTTGAAATAATTTCAGACCTACAGAAAAGTTGCACAGGTAGTACAAAGAATTCCCATGTACATTTGAACTAGGTTCCTTAATGTTAACATTTTATTATGTTTACCATTCTGTTTGTCTGTCTATACATGCATATGCATATTATTTTTTTTTCTGATCTGTTTGAAAGTTGCAGCAGATCCCTAACCTCTACATTCCTATGTGTATTTCCTAAAAACAAGTGCATTCTCTTAAATAAGCACAATATACTTACTAAAATCGGTAACTTGGTATTAATGTAGTGCTATTACTCAATCTGTAACTCTTATTCAGATTTCACCATTATTTCGCCATTTGTTTGACTAAGGTCCTTTTAGCAAAAGAAAACAATTTTTTTTGCTGGTCCAGGATCTAATCCAGGAAGATGTGTTGCATTTACTTGTCATGTCTCTTTATTCTCATTGAATCTGGAACAGTTCTAAAGTCATTTTTATCTTTCAAGACCTTGACAGTTTTGAAGAATACAGGGTGTTTATTTTGTAGAATGTTCCTCATTTTGGGTCTGTTTAGGTTTTTTGTTTTGCTTTTTAAATTGGATTCAGATTATTAAAAAAAAATAAAAAAAAATTGGATTCAGGTCATGCATTTTTGGCAAAAAAACACTACAAAAATGATATGTTTTATATTTTCCAGTGGTGTTGTTGACTTTGATCACTTGCTTAAGGTGGTTAATAAGTGTCTTGTAGGAGATAAAGTGAGACTATCTTGTTCCTTATCAAACTTTAACCTGCTAGTTTTAGCACCCTTTGATGATGTTTGCTGGAAGTAATTTTCTTCTGGTTGTCACCAAATGGTGATTTTTCCAATTCTGTTATTCTTTTTACATTTATTTAGTTCACTATCTATTGCAGGAAAGAACTTTTTTCCCTCTTCCTAGTTTGTTTTTCATTCACTTACTTACATCAGCACAGGCCCATGGCTTCTTACCTCATTCTGTGAGTTATTACCCATTACTATTATTATTTATTTTGATGCTCAAATAATTGCAGATTCTGCTAGTGGGAGCCTCTTTCTGTGACTTTTTTTTTTTCTTTTTTTTTGTGGGTACACCAAGTTCAATCAGCTGTTTTTATACACATATCCCCGTATTCCCTCCCTTCCTTGACTCCCCCCACCTCGAGTCCCCCCCACCCTCCCTGCCCCAGTCCTCTAAGGCATCTTCCATCCTCGAGTTGGTCTCCCTTTGTTATACAACAACTTCCCACTGACTATCTATTTTACAGTTGGTAGTATGTATATGTCTGTGCTACTCTCTCGCTTTGTCTCAGCTTCCCCTTCACCCCCCGCCCCCTCCCAAACCTCAAGTTCTCCAGTCCATTCTCTGTATCTGCTTCCTTGTTCTTGTCACTGAGTTCATCAGTACCATTTTTAGATTCCGTATATGTGAGTTAGCATACAATATTTGTCTTTCTCTTTCTGACCTACTTCACTCTGTATGACAGACTGTATAGTTCTATCCACCTCATTACATATAGCTCCATCTCATCCCTTTTTATAGCTGAGTAATATTCCATTGTATATATATGCCACATCTTCTTTATCCATTCATTTGTTGATGGGCATTTAGGTTGCTTCCATGTCCTGGCTATTGTAAATAGTGCTGCAATAAACATTATGGTACAAGTTTCTTTTGGGATTATGGTTTTCTTTGGGTATATGCCCAGGAGTGGGATGACTGGATCATATGGTAGTTCTATTTGTAGTTTTTTAAGGAACCTCCAAATTGTTTTCCATAGTGGCTGTACCAACTTACAGTCCCACCAACAGTGCAGGAGAGTTGCCTTTTCTCCACACCCTCTCCAACATTTGTTGTTTCCAGATTTTGTGATGATGGCCATTCTGATTGGTGTGAGGTGATACCTCATTGTGGCTTTGACTTGCATTTCTCTGATGATGAGTGATGTTGAGCATCTTTTCATGTGTGTGTTGGCCATCTGTATGTCTTCTTTGGAGAAATGTCTATTTAGGTCTTCTGCCCATTTGTGGATTGGGTTATTTGCTTTTTTGGTATGAAGCTTCATGAGCTGCTTGTATATTTTGGAGGTTAATCCTTTGTCCGTTGTTTCATAGGCAATTATTTTTTCCCATTCTGAGGGTTGCCTTCTAGTCTTGTTTATGGTTTCTTTCGCTGTGCAAAAGCTTTTAAGTTTCATGAGGTCCCATTTGTTTATTCTTGATTTGATTTCCATGATTCTAGGAGGTGGGTCAAAAAGGATCTTGCTTTGCTGTATGTCATAGAGTGTTGTGCCTATGTTTTCCTCTAGGAGTTTGATAGTGTCTGGCCTTACATGTAGGTCTTTAATCCATTTGGAGTTTATTTTTGTGTATGGTGTTAGGAAGTGTTCTAATTTCATTCTTTTACATGTTGCTGTCCAATTTTCCCAGCACCACTTATTGCAGAGGCTGTCTTTTTTCCATTGTATACTCGTGCCTCCTTTGTCAAAGATAAGGTGCCCATATGTGTTTGGGCTTACTTCTGAGTTCTCTATTCTATTCCATTGATCTTGCTTTCTATTTCTATGCCGGTACCATACTGTGACTTTTTGATATGTCCTCATTATTCTTTGAGCACTTCTGCACTTCCTGGCACTGCAAGGTGTTCTAGACATATCTTGTGTTTTCTCTGTTGGAGCTCTAGAATGAACCATTTCTCTAAGGAGGTTTGGTTCCATTTAGTGGTAAATGGTATTTAGAAACCAAGGTCTGGGTGCCAGGTGTACTCGTTTCTACTGGGGTATCATTGCTTTTGTGTCTTGTTAGAAGCCAGAGCCAGGAAATATGTTTGGCGTATATGTATGTATGTGCACACACACCTCTATTTATGTACCCATCTATATTAATAAGTACAAGTTCATACGGATATTTCCAATCATTCCAATACTGCAAAGTTTATTTTAGCCCCCTCCCTTCCATGTTTATAATTTCCTTCTCTGACAGACACTTAGCTTCCATTATTCACAATATATATAATTGCTCAGTTCTAGAATATGTTTATAATAGTTTCCGATTTGTGAGCCTACACTACTCTGAAAAATAAACCTCCTAACTAGAGTTGAGCATGTTTTTTCACAGTCTCTGTGTGTAGCTTGAGGGTATAGTTAAAATGCTGTGCTCAGAAGTTAACGGGTCAGTTCTTCCTTCACCACCCCCTTCAGTGTGGTTATGATAATTCATTTTAAATAACAAGTTTGTTTCTGTTTGTATTTCATTTGGGATTTATTTCCCCCTCTCCTTGCTTTAAAAATTTATTTAATTTGATTAGATGCAATACTAACATGGTTCTGAATGCCAGAATTTTACCAAAAAGGTACTCCTCCTAGCCCTTCTACCTCAATCCTGTTCCCTCCTTCTTCCAGTCCATCCCTATCCAGCCAAATCTGTTTCTCATTTTTCCTTCCTGCTTCTTTTTATACAAATGAGCAGGTACTTGTATATTTCTTATTTTCTCTTCTTTCCTATATACAAAAGATAGCATATTAGAGATTCTTTTGCTCTTTCTTTTTTCACCTGGAAACCATTTTATTTCATAGAAATCTTCTTTCTTTTTTATAGCTGTGTAGATAGTAATTCCTTGTATAGCTATTAGTTTATTCAGCTATTCTTTTTTGGATGGACAGTTAGTTGTTTCCAATATTTTGTGATTACAAACAGTTCTGGAGTGAATAACCTTGTGCATGTGTGTTCATACTGTTGGAGATATATTTTCAGAGTAAATTCCTAGAAATGCATATGTGATTTTTTTGTGCCTATTTTTTTGTGGTAATATATACACAACATAAAGTTGACCATGTTAAGCATTTTTGAGTGTACATTTCATTGGCATTCAGTACATTCACATCATTGTGCAATCATCACCACCATCCACCTCTAGAACTCTTTTCATCTTCCAGGACTGAAACTCTGCATATTAAACAACAACTTCGTATATCCTCTTCTTCCTAGTCCCGGGGAACCACTATTCTACTTTCTCTCCATATGAATTTGACTATTCTAGGTATCTCATGTAAGTGGAATCAAACAGTATTGGTCCTTTTATGTCTGGCTTATTTCACCTAACTTAAGGTCTTTAAGGTTCATCCATGTTGTAGCATATGTCAGAATTTTCTTCCTTTTCAAGATGGGATAGTATCCCGTGGTATATGCATACCATATTTTCTTTGTCCATTCATCTACCAGTGAACATTTAGGTTATTGCTGCCTTTGGCTGTTGCAACTAGTACTGCTATGAACATTGATGTACGAATATCTATTCAAGTCCCTGTTTTCACATCTTTGGGGTATATACCCAGAAGTAGAATTTCTAGATCATATGGTAATTCTGTGTTTAATTTTTTTAAGGAATTGCCATACTGTTTCCTACAGCAACTGCACCATTTTACATTCTCACCAACAGTGTACAAGGGTTCCAGTTTCTCCACATCCTTGCCAATACTTGTTATTTTCTGGGTTTTTTTGGTGGTAGCCATCAGAGTGGATGTGAAGTAGTATCTCACTGTAGGTTTTTATTTGTGTTTCCCTTATGGTTAGTGATGTTGAATGCATATATAATTTTACAGGATAGTGCCATATTCCCCTCCAAATGGGTTGGACCAACTTGCATTCCTGCCAACAATATATGTGTGCCTATTTCCTCACTGGGTAAAAGATGGTATTTCATTGTAGTTTTAATTTTAGTCTCTAACTATGAATGAGATCAAACATCTTTTCTAGGCTTAAGGACCATTTTTGTATGTGTGTGTGAATTGTGCATAATATTTGTCCATTTTTATGTTGAACATCTAGTCATTTTGCTCAATTTTTAATAGAGTTTTTATTCACATGTAGTAAAGTTCACTTTTTTTGGTGTATTATACCATTAGTCTCAATTTTCCCTCAATTTTTATAATTTAAATATTGGTGTTAGTACCCTTTATCTGTGATGTACATTGTAAATGTTTTCGTCCAGTTTGTCTAGTGTCCTGGCTTTGTTTAGGATGTTTTTCCATGCAAAAGATTATACATTTTATGTAGTCAGATTTATCAGTTTTTTCTTTCATTGCATCTAGATTTTGAGTACTAGTTAGAAAACCTTTTCCTACATGTAAGTTATAGACGAATTCACCTATATTTTCTCTTGGTAATTGGTTTCTTATCCTATATTTAAGTTCCTGATACATTTGGGGTTTACTTTTGTGTGTGGTGTAAGATTGTATCTCATTTTTCACATGGCTAACTAGTTCTAGCACCATTTGTTACTAGTTCATCTTTGCTCCAGTGGTTTGAGATTCCACATTTATCATAAACTAAATTTCCTTGAGTACTTGGATCTAGTTTTGGACTTTCTTTTCTATTCTGTTCTGATAGCATTTGAGCAGTGTTTATGCTTATGTCTATGGGAAGGTCTAAATAGTCATTATTTGTGAATTTATTTATTTATTTATTTACTTATGTATTAATTATTTAAAAAAATTTTTGGCGGGATCTTAGTTGCCTAACCAGGGATTGAACCCCGGCCCTTGGAAGTGAAAGCATGGAGTCCTAACCACTAGACCACCAGGAAATTTCCCATTATTTGTGATTTTAGAGACAAAAATTGACTATAAAATGCTCTAGATTTTTATTAGATTCAAGGCCTCAGTTCTTGATTTGTTTTTACTCTAAAATCCCTTCCACTTTTACCTCCTGCTCTCAAAATATACAACCCCATTGAGCATCTGAGATGAGGAAATAGAAGTCCTGTGGGTCATATGAATCTATTAACTGCCTTAAGGAAATTTAAACAAAAACCAAGGCATAACTTTTTTTAAATTTATTTATTTATTTATTTATTTTGTTTATTGGCTGCATTGGGTCTTCGTTGCTGCACATGGGCTTTCTCTAGTTGCTGCGAGCAGGGGCTACTATTCATTGCGGTGCATGGGCCTCTCATTGTAGTGGCCTCTCCTGCCGCGGAGCGCGGGCCCTAGGCGCATGAGCCTCAATAGCTGCAGCACATGGGCTCAGTACTTGTGGCTCATGGGCTCTAGAGCACAGGCTCAATAGTTGTGGCGCACGGGCCTAGTTGCTCCGTGGCATGTGGAATCCTCCCAGGGCAGGGCTCGAACCTGTGTCCCCTGCATTGGCAGGCGGATTCTTCACCACTGCACCACCTAGGAAGTCCAAGGCATAACTTTTATCTCAAATGACAGAGTGTATGTGTGTAGAGTAGCATGTCCTCAATTACATGTGTGATCCTATTCAGTATGGTGATAATTTTTAGAAATGGAACTAACCTTTAAAGAAAGTATGCTCTCTTAAATTTAAAGCTGTTGGATTGTTTTTTTTCCTTTTTTCCCCCTTACCTACATATAAATTTGTGTCTGTCCTTTAGGTTTGTTGTAATGGTACAAGGGTATTTGTGCAAAAGGAAATTCTTGATCAATTTACAGAGGAAGTGGTGAAACAGACCCAAAGGATAAAAATTGGAGATCCCCTTCTGGAACATACAAGGATGGGTCCCCTGATCAACCGACCACATCTGGAGCGAGTCCTCGGGTTTGTTAAAGTGGCAAAGGAGCAGGTGAGAAGCAAGTGGAGATGAGGTGAGATGAGACAAGTGGGAGGGGTAATTACTCCTAGATTACTCATTCTGTGCCCCTTTCCTATCGTCATATCCATTTGGGAGCAGCATTTTGTGTTGTACTTGCAGCAGAGTGACTAAGTATACATTTGTTCAGGACACAGGTAGCATTTCAGGAATTCATATTGAGGTTGTATGTTTAACATAATATATGAATTCTTTTTTAAAAAAATTATTTATTTATTGGCTGTGGTGGGTTTTCGTTGCTGCACACAGGCTTTCTCTAGTTGTGGTGAGCGGGGGCTACTCTTCATTGTGGTGTGCGGGCTCCTCATTGAGGTGGCTTATCTTGTTACGGAGCACAGGCTCTTTGGAGCATGGTTCTAGGTGCATGGGCCTCAGTAGTTGCAGCACATGGGCTCAATAGCTGTGGCACACAGGCTTAGTTGTTCCATGGCATGTGGGATCTTCCTGGAGCAGGGGTCGAACCTATGTCCCCTGTATTGGCAGGAGTTTTCTTAACCATCGTGCCGCCTAGGAAATCCCAATGTGTGCATTCTTTTTTCTTTTTTGGCAGGGTGCTAAAGTGTTATGTGGTGGAGACCTCTATGTACCTGAAGATCCCAAATTAAAGGATGGGTACTACATGAGACCTTGTGTGTTAAGTATGTCCTCTCCTTGTTTGCTTTTAAACAGTTTGAATTAAATGTCAGATAGAAAAGAATATTTATAAACTCTGTATATGGTGTAAGGCAAGGGTTGGCAAACTGTGTGTCCCCACTACTCAGATTTAAGGAGTAGATATTCTCCGTGATCTTGGAGGCCTCCTGTGTGCCCCTCCTCTTGGATGATGATATCGGTTACCTGGGACTTAACTATGTGTACACCTGTTTTAGAAGCAAGGAGCTCCAGAAAAAATGAAAGTGCATGTTTGTTAAAAATTAAGTGATGAATTTCTTTTCTTAAGAAAGTTGTTAAAGAAAGTGTTTTTCTTTGAACTTTAGTCATCAATATAATAAAACCAATTTGCTGGACAATATATTAATATTTTCAAAAATTATATGGTATAATAATTTTTAGCACCTCCTTCCAATCTGATAAATCTCCTGGTTTGGACAGTCAAGTATGTGGTCATCCTACTGTCCTTACACTCATATCCTTCCCTCCTACTGGGGGTGATACTGTTCTAGATGTTGTTGTTGTCATTTACTTTTCTCTGTCATTTTATAATGTATGTTAGTATCTCCTGTGAAAATATTGCTAGTTTTCTTGGCTTTAAAAAACTGTATGTAGATGGAATTATGTTGTATAATTCCTCACACCTTATCTTGAAGATAGATTGAGCTGTTTTTTGTCCCTGAGGTTGATAGTGGTGTCACTTTTCAACACTTGATATTTGATGCAGTTTAACCTTTCTAGCCCTTGCCAGAAAAAAATCCACTTATGTTTCAAGGCTGTGAATTTAGCATCCATACCATGGATCAGCTTGTAGTTTTTAAAGAAGAGGGAAACCTTACAATGTTTATAAATAGAAAATATAGGTTAAAAAGTAGTGTGTATGGTATTATCCCAAATCTATTAAAAACCAAATATGTGCATGAGAAAAAGAAGGAACAGAGTATATGCATCATAATATTGATAGTGGATTCCTCTGGATGCTGGGATTAGAGGTGATTTTTGTTATACTTTGTGCATTTCTGAATATTATAGATTTTCTACAGAAAACATATATTTTACAATTAGGAAAAAACTGTTTTTAAGCAAGCTGTGAAGCTGTGCAAAGAACGGAGCTAACTACATTAACTTCATTCTAGTGATTCTGAAAGCCTGGTTTGTGGTCCACCGCATCAGTATTACTTGGAAAACTTGTTAAAAAGGCAGATCTCTGGTCTCTCCCTTAGACCCCCAAATGTCACTCTCAGGGGCTGGGACCTCGAGATCTGCGTGTTAATCAGTCCTCAGTTCATCTTCCTGCACATTACAGTTTAAGAATTACTACAGAGTCTTGATCTTTAGATTCATATACTTGAGATTTGGGGCTAAAGTATAGTGACTGTTACATGTGAGGCAGGAACTATTCCTTTTCTTGTAATGTCAGCTGCTGCTTTGTCCCCTCATTTCTTTTGAGTCCAATATAGAACGCATTGCACACACAGCCACACTGTGTCATCAACCTGCGTAAGACAAACTGTATTCTGAGACATTTGGGTAATGAATTGTCTTGAGTAATTTAATATTCTGGCTAATGATTTCCCTAAAAATTATATGTGGATTAGTAGTTTTCAGAGGTTTAGATCATAATAAACTATCTTAAACACAACTTAAAATTATTTAATATACCTTTTAAGATAGTGTAGGTGTCCCCAAAGTACAGTGTAACAGACGACCAGAATGCTGTTCTTACTTTGTACACACAAGCTCTGATCCATCTTTTATGAGATTTTAGAGTCCTCGTCTTTGTAGATACGTGAGTAGTTGGTTTTTAGCTTTGGCTAGTATAAAGCTGGTGTTTATAGTAGGGTTCTCAAGCTCTTTTTCTGCTTCCACATTCCTTACACATGTATCAGACAACCTTACAAACACCAAATCTTACTCCGTGCAGTGGTTGTCAGCATTGAGGTGAGCTGTCCTTCAGCCACAGTGCAGATAAAAGCACCATTCTCTTGAGGATCACTGGATTCAGTATTGCACATCTAAATATATGAGCTTCTTTAGATATATATGCATATTTAAAAATGTCGACTGTGAATTTAATCATTTTAGGAATTAGCCATTTAAAACCTTTTTAATTTCAATTTTAATTTTTTTCCCTTTAAAAATAATTTTATTGAGATATAATTGGCATACAATAAACTGCATATAAAGTGTACAATTTGATATTTTTCTTATTAGTTATCTATTTTATACATTTTAATGTATATATGGCCATCCCAATCTCCCAATTCATCCCACCTCAACTGCCCCCCTCCAACTTTCCCCCCTTGAGCCAACTTGAAAACTTCATGCCTTCAATTGTTTCTAAGTTTGTTTTTTATATTGTATTTTCTTTTTAAAAAAATATTGTCATTCTAATCATATCACAGAGTCATTAAGAAAATGTGAAAAAGTATAAAAAATGTTAATCATGTGTAACATTTTAACAGAAATTGGGACAATATACACAGTTTATATCTTTTTCAGTGATTGTTTATCATGAGCATCTGCTTACTAAACTTCCTTCAAGAACATTACTTTTCAAGGCTTCATAGAAGTTCATCCTCGGAATGTGTACCATTCATGTGACCATCCCACTTATTTTGTATATCTAGTTTATTGCTTCTAGTTTTCACTGTCACAGGAATGTTGTGGTGGAAGTCGTTGTACGTACATCCTTGTCCATCTCATTAGCTATGTCCTTATGACGAATTAAAAAAGCGGATTTGGAATTAATGCAAAGGCCATGACTCCTTTATACACAGTGTTAAATCGTCATGCAGAAAGGGTGCTCTGATTTGTATTCACACTGGAAATGTCACATCGAAATTTCTCTAAAGCTGTGTATTTCACGGTTTACTATGAACAAGAAATTTTAACATGTCAGAAATTCTAATTCCTTCACTGATGTGTGGTGTTTTAATAATGTTTGCAGCTAATTGCAGAGATGACATGACCTGTGTGAAAGAAGAGATCTTTGGACCGGTTATGTCCATTTTATCATTTGACACTGAAGCTGAGGTTGTGGAAAGAGCCAATGATACCACTTTTGGACTAGCTGCTGGTGTCTTCACCAGGTAGGTCGGGAAGGACACCCGAAGCAGCTTTGAAGAAACGGGGCTGCAGTGTCTTCTTAGATATTTAATTGATCTCATTCCCTCACTGGAGTTTGCCCTCACTGCACTTTCATTAGCATTTCTTATTTGTTTCAGGTAAAGTGAGAAGATGCCAAAGTAGCATTTCGCATTTAGCCCTGAATGGCCAGAGAAACCTACTGTTGAGTTTATGTTTATTTATTTATTTATTTTTTATAAATTTATTTATTGGCTGCGTGTTGGGTCTTCGTTGCTGCACACAGGCTTTCTCTAGTTGCCGTGGTGGGAGGAGGGGGGACCGTTCTCTTCATTGTTGTGCGGTGGCCTCTCTTGCCATGGAGCACGGGCTCTAGGCACGCAGGCTTCAGCAGTTGCAGCACACAGGCTCAATGGTTGAGGCTCACAGTCTCTAGAGTGCAGTCTTAATAGTTGTGGTGCACAGGCTTAGTTGCTCCGTAGCATGTGGGATCTTCCTGGGGCAGGGCTCGAAGCTGTGTCCCCTGCATTGGCAGACGGATTCTTAACCATTGTGCCACCTAGGAAGTCCCTACTGTTGAGTTTAAATGAAGCTATTAACTTCATTGAGGAAAATTCTGTCCTTTTTTCATTCATTCATTGAATAAATATTTAAGTTTCTGGTCTATGTAAAGCATCCTGTTAGGTGCCTATTAAAAACATATATGTCAAGGAATTTAGAAACCTGTAAGCATATAAATACTGGGCAGTATTCCCCAAAGACATGATTTTTAATAGCTTTACAGTAGCCCCTAAATTGGAATTCATTATAACACATGTGGGCCTTTTTTCTACTGTTGTGTGTTTAGGGTGCTATTTCCAATTTTAACTATTGTAAGTAACATTGTGATTAATATCTTTGTACATAAGCTTCAACCACTATAAGAAAAGGAAAAAATGATTTGGGAGTAAAATTGCTTTGAAAATGATTACAGATTGCTTGATTATATACAAACTGTGATTAGACTTTGGCAGTAGTAGGCAGTTTTCTAAGACTGCTTTACACATGGGATTATGCTATTTCTTTAGTAATATACAAGGTGGTGGTTGTTTTTTGGTTTTTGGTTTTTTTTTTTTTTTTTGGAGTTTTGTGGTCAAGAACTTGGGAAGGAAGACCCAAGTCTCCCTTGAGGACCTGATGTAATAGCTTCTTTTTGAGTTCTGAAGAAAAGAGTGAGGAGCTGCTTTTTTTTTAAAATAGACTTTATTTTTTAGAGCAGTTTTAGGTTCACTGCAAAATTGAGTGGAAAATACAGAGATTTCCCAAATACTCCTGCCCCCACATGCATAGCCTCTCCCCCATGGTCAACATCCCCCACCAGAGTGGAACAGTTGGTAGAGCTGATGAACCTACATAAACACATCATTGTCACCCAAAGACCATAGTTCACACTAGGGTTCACTCTTGGTGTACATTCTGTGGGTTTGGACAAGTGTATAGTAACTTGTTTCCACTTTGTAGTATCAAACAGAATAATTTCATTGGCCTAAAAGTCCTCTCTCAGGAGCTGCTTGTTTTGATTTGAGGATTATGTGGATTAAGTCTCTTGCTTTGCATTACTACCAAAGTACAGACAAAGGCCAGTTACAAAGGAGAGTAACTCCTTTTTTTTAAAAAAAATAAAACAAAACACAGTTTTTTGGAACAATTCATGTACACCCATTTGAGTTGTACAATAAAGTAGTTTTTAGTATATTTACAGATTGTACAACAGTCATTATAATCTAATTTTAGAACATTTTCATCACTCTGCATTCTCACCTCCCCTCAGTCCCTGGCGACCACTCATCTACTTTCTGTCTTTATAGGTTTGCGTGTTTTGAATATTTTGCATAAATGAAATCATACAGTATGTGACCTTTCGTGACTGGCTTCTTTCACTTAGTTCATTTATTGGCTTCTTTTCAAAATTCATTTATGTTGTAGTATTTATCACTACTTTATTCCTTTTTACTACTGAGTAATATTCTATTTTATGGATATACTACATTTTATTTATTCATTGATCCATTGATAGACATGTGGGTTATTTCTACTTTTTGGCTATTATGAATAATGCTCCTATGAGCATTCATATGTGAGTCTGTGTGTGGATATCTGTATGTTTCATTCCTGCTGGGTATATACCCAGGAGTGGAATTGCTGGGTCATACGGTAACTCTGTGTTTAACTTTTGGACGAACTGCTAAACTGTTTTCCAGGGTGGCAGCACCATTTTACATTCCCATCAGCAATGTACAAGGGTTCAGATACAGGTTGTTTGTCCACATCCTGGCCAGCAATTGTTATTGTCTGTTCTTTTGTTTTTAGCCATCCTAGTGGATATGCAGTGGTGTCTTGTAGTTTTGATTTGCATTTCTGTGAGTTGTCCGTTTACTTTCCTGATAGTCTTACTTGCAGCACAAAATTTTTAAATTTTGATGGTATAATTATTCCATTTTTTCTTTATCTGTTACTTTTGGTGTCCTAAGAAGGTTGTATCTAACTGAAGGTCATGAAGATTTATTCCTGTTTGCTTCGAAGAGTTTTATGGTTTTCACTCTGATATTTTAGATCAGTGATCTGTTTGAGTTAATTTTTGTGTATAGTGTAAGAAAGGATCTTCCTGCATTCTTCTGCATGTGGATATCCAGTTGTTTAGCACTATTTTTTTTTTTTTAATTTTAATTTTTTTTTTTTTTCATCACTATTTGTTGAAAAGACTGTTTTCCTCCATTGAATTGTTTTGGCACCCTTGTTACTGCTACTTATTTTATAGATGCTTTTGGATGAGACTACAAAATGTAAACCCTTAATCTGTTTTGCCTAGATGGTGTAAGATTTTAAAACACGTTTTGAAAAAACAAGAATTTGGCAATGTTTTGAGACACTTTGAAGTGACAGTCTAACTTTTCCTGGTGAAGTAGTAGCAAAAGAAACTTGGAATAACCAATGCATTTTTTTCTTTGTAGGGACATCCAGCGTGCCCACAGAGTGGTGGCTGAGCTTCAGGCTGGAATGTGCTTCATTAACAACTATAATGTCAGCCCAGTGGAGTTGCCTTTTGGTGGATATAAGAAGTCAGGTGAGGCTGGGAATTGTGAAAGCAGATTCCTGTCTCTAGAGACACTGGTCATGATTCAGTCCTTATAGACCAGGTTCCTAAACTGTCTTTGTATCAGAATCACCTGGAAAGGTATATGAATTCCTAGTCCCAGGCTCACTGTATCCATCTCTGGGAATGGAAGCCAAGCATCTTTATTTTTTCCAGAAGGCTCTGATGTGTAGACTGGCTTGTGAACAGCTGACATACATCTCAAAAAGGTTTATCTCATGGGTAGGATTACTTTTTCCTCACAGTCTGTGATTGCTGTAAACGTAAAACCACTCCTAGATGTTCTTATATTTTTTTTATAAATTTATTTTATTTATTGGCTGCATTGGGTCTTCATTGCTGCATGTGGGCTTTCTGTAGTTGCAGAGAGCGGGGGCTACTCTTTGCAGTGGTGCGCAGGCTTCTCATTGTGGTGGCGTCTGTTGTGGAGCATGAGCTCTAGCCACAAGGGCTCATTAGCTGTGGCTCGTGGGCTCTAGAGCACAGGCTCAGTACTTGTGGTGCTCAGGCTTAGTTGCTCCACGGCATGTGATATCTTCCTGGACCAGGGCTCGAACCCATGTCCCCTGCATTGGCAGGCAGGTTCTTAACCACTGTGCCACCAGGAAGCCCCTAGACGTTCTAACCATGGCAAGTTTGTAAGTCTAGTCTGTTAGGAGATTTGGGGCATCAGGAACATAGCCATTACTTTGAGGTTCTTTCTTTGAAGTTTGTCGCCAATTTCACCAGTTCTGTATGAAAATTGGTTTGGACTTTGTAGGTGCAGCATTCTGAGAGTCTGACCCCTGGTCTCTTGGCAGATATTTACGGCCATCACAGTGTTGGCAAACAGATAAACACTGATGATTGATGATGAGATGGTGGGTGTTAATTTGGCAGTTTTTTATTTATATATTTTTTATTATTTATTGGCTGTGTTGGGTCTTCGTTGCTGCACACAGGCCTTCTCTAGTTGTGGCAAGTGGGGGCTACTCTGTTGTGGTGCATGGGCTTCTCATTGCAGTGGCCTCTCGTTGCAGAGCATGGGCTCTAGGCGCGTGGACTTCAGTAGTTGCAGCACGTAGGCTCAATAGTTGTGGCACACAGGCTTAGTTGCTCCACGGCATGTGGTATCTTCCTGGGGCAGGGATCCAACCCGTGTCCCCTGCATTGGCAGGTGTATTCTTACCCACTGCGTCACCTAGGAAGTCCTTATTTGACAGTTTTATTTGACATTGCGTTTGGCATTATTCTGGCATTCTCTGGTTTTACTTCACTAGTCATTCTTATCCCTGTGGACCTACCTGAGGAGCTGTAGCACAGACCCAAATGCAGGGTAGGAACCAGGGCTCTGTTTTATTAATTCATAACCCTCAGTTGGTTTGGAGCCGTTGGCTTTGGCCTCAGTGGGGCCTCTGAGGCCAGCTTTCCCTTCCCTAAATCTGAATCTTTGCATCAGTGCCCATGGACATGCCTACAGTGAGAGTAGAGGGACAGAAAGCTGGCCTAACACGCCCAGTGAGCTCCCTGGTGAGAGGATTTGGAAAAGAACAAAAGGCAAAGGGAGGACTTAGCAGGGCCTTTGTGTATGTCCTCTTTGGAATGGTGCCCCCTGGAGATGTGCATTTTTGGAGACTGGGCCTTGCCCTTAGGATGCAGAGCTGGCTTCAGTGTGGGGCAGGGGGCACAAAGAAGGCTGTCCTTTTAGCACGTAACCTCATCCACTAGTGATTGGCCAGTGTCTTGGCTTTGAGTAACCTGAGGGCATAAAGGGTCCACTCCCCACATGAGTGGGCAGGGTGTAAATAGTAGATGCTCTTACAGGTTCAGTATAAGAGAAGGTTAATAAGCCTATTATGTAGAGTTAGGCATCAGGTTGATAATTGTAGAGAATGCTCTAGTGCTTGATAAGAAAATCTGAACACTTTTAGACTTAGCCTAGAAGAGTAGACACTGGAAGTTAAGCGTCATACTGGTAAGAAATGAAACCTAAGTATTTCCCCATCCCCGAAGGCCAGTGGGCCACTTTCCCCACATCTAGCTCCATAGCTAGCACATGCAGTGAGGACTTGATCCCAGACTTCTTGGCTCTGCTCTTCCCCAGCCCGGGGAGCAGTGCCATCTCTGCAGGTCACTGTGACTGGGTGGCGGCGACAGCCATCCTCACCCCTTCTCTTCCTTTCAGGCTTTGGCAGAGAGAATGGCCGTGTGACAATTGAATATTACTCACAACTAAAGACTGTGTGCGTGGAGATGGGTGATGTGGAGTCTGCATTTTGAAAACGTGCAGTGAAGCCAGTGAGCGTGGCCGGGCCTGGGAGTCACGCGAGCCGGCTCTCCTGACTGCGGTGGTGCGGCCGCCTCCAGTTTAGGTGCAGAGTGTTGGTCAGCTGGGAGAAGAGAATGCTTCAGTGTTGCTCTTCCTCGCTCAGTCAACATCGTAAGTGAAAATGTGCGTAAGTGCCTTTTAGATACTAATCAAGAAAGCTATGAATCAAAGCAAACGTCTCTAAAATCTTTGAGAGTCACTAACACACTTCTGGAGAACAAGGGGAGGGACCAGGATTGTTCTTCTTCCACAGAGCCGACCCACCGACAGGTTCACTCTGTAGCTCTCTTTAAAGAACCCATGCCTTTAGAGGTTCCTGGGGGAATCAGCAGAGATTTCTTAAAGCCATGGCCCCTTGTCATTCCGTTGAGAAGGCTGAGAGTCGGGAGAGAGGGCTTGGCTGATAGATAGGTCAGTTCGGTGTGAACGCGGACCAGCCAGAGCCAGCGCTGCAGGGGTGGGGGAAACCGGCTCCAGTCCTTGAGTTACAGCTTGCTCTCTTACGACAGAAGAGTTTCCTTTCAAATGTACAAATTATTTGTAATCCACTGCAGTATACTGAAACTAAATAAATCATACTGTCAGTCTTTTCAGTGTCGTGATTTGAAGCTAAACACATCTCAGCGTTATAGGAAGATACAGAATAGGGCTAAAATCATACGTTTAAGGCAGAGGATTTGACCTTCTTTGCAGTGAGTACACCCAGGCAGGCTTTTGTTGCTGTAATGAACTTTCAGTGGCCCGTGCAGACTTCTAGGCTCCATGTTCTTCCCAGCCCCGATAAGCAGGGCCTGTCCTTGAAGGGCCATCAGGTCATGGTGGCTTCTCAGACTGTTGCAGTGATCCTCACCTTGCCCCCTTCTCTTTCTTTCAGGGGAATAATTTAGATTTAATAGCGGTATTAGGGTTCTCCGGAGAAACAGAACCAGTAGAATAGAACAGATATGTATAAGAGAGGATTTCTTATAGGAATTGGCTCACGTGATCACAGTGGCTGAAAAGGCCCACAGTCTGCTCTCCATAAGCTGGAGACCCAGGAAAGCTGGTGTAATTCAGTCCACGTCCTGAGGCCTGAAGCCCAGGAGTGCTGCTGTCCGAGGGCAGAAGACAGATGTCTCAACCCAAGCAGAGAGAGTGAATTTGCCCTTCTCCGGCCCTTTTGTTCTATTTGGGCCCTGAATGGATTTGATGATGCCCACCCACAATGGGGAGGGCCATCTGCTTTACTCAGTTCACCAGTTCAAATGCTGATCTCTTCTGGACACATCCTCATAGACGTACCTGGGCATCCCATAGCCCCGCCAGGTTGGCATGTAAAATCAGTCATCACAGTAGCTAAGAGGTAAGGGGTGATTCTTGCTACTGGGCCTGCATCTGATTATGTATTACGATGGGCAAATGCTGTAATTAGAGGATGAGACAATTGAATCAGCCTCTCTTGATGGATATTTGCATGTAGATGATACTGAGCAAGGCCAACAGGGATCTCACCGTGTGTCTTAGGGGATCTTGTGTGACTTAAGCAGTAGGAGCCACCTGGGAGGAGAAAAGTTTCTGGCAGTTCCTCTGAAGAGAAAAGAGCCAGGGAAAGGGAACCAACATTTAAATACTTTTCCTGCATTCCATCTGCTACTTCCCTTCTCATTGAATACTCACACTAAACATGAGGAAGTGCTTAGTCCTGATTTTCAGATGAAGAAACTGAGAATTGGAGAAGTCTTGACCACAGCTGAGTCAATAAGTCGAAGAGCAGGGTTCCAACCCAGGTATGTGGGACTTCAACTCTTGTGCTTTCTGTTCTCCTTCCCTGATTCCTAGACCTTAACTCAGGGTATTTGTTTTCTATGACTGCTGTAACAAATTACCACAAACATAGGGACTTTACGGCACATTTATTATCTCATAGTTCTGGAGGTCAGAAATCCAAAATGGTTTCACTGGGCAGAAACCAGGGTGTTGGCAGGGCCATGTTTCCCCAGCAGGCTCTAGGAGAGAGTCTGTCCCCTGCCTTTTCCAATCTCTGGAGCTTCATTCCATGGCTCACAGCCCCTCCTCTATCTTTAGCACCAACAGCTTAGCATCTTCAAGCCTCTCTCTGCTTCCATTCATTGCCTTCTTCCTCTGTGTAGTCAGATCTCCCTCTGCTTCCCTCTTATATGGACACTTGTGATAGCATTGAGGGCCCACCGGATGGTCCATAATAATCTCTCAAGATCCTTAACTTAATCATATCTGCGAAGTCTCCTTTTGCCACATAAAGTAATATTCACAGGTCCCGAAAGTTAGGATGTGACATACCTGGTGGGGAGCATTGTTCAGCGTCCCACACCCAGTGTGGTCCAAAGTATGTTCCAGGATGTCATCAGCTATTGTATTTCATAAATTTACCTGAACAAAGATTCTTATTTGATAATGAAGCATCTTAGGAGAGTGGTAATATGTACAAAATGCACTTAAGGAAACATGATTTAACCAAGAGGCCAGGCCTCCCTTTGATTTGGAAGAAGTTGTGTAATCTAGTTAAACTCTCCTGGAGTCTCCTTTTTTCTCTACTAGTATTTTGATTGACTTTTGAAAGTTAAGCTGAAGGTACCCTTCTTTCTCCCTCCCCTATCTAATCTTATCTCCCAGATGTAACTACTGTTAACATTTGGATGCATATCTTTTCTAGGGTTTTCTTCAAGGTAATAACTGCTAACTAACCCTGTATCTTGATGAGGCCACATGTAAGTTTATTCAACTCATGTCCTTTTACATGCATTTTAAGACTTCTTTGGTTGACAGATTCCTGTGCTAAAACATCATTTAACTGCTGTTGATAGAAACTGTCTTGGAGTTTATTAGTGAGAGAAAGAAGAAAAGCAAGACTCATGTTGGCTTACTCCTTTGTAGTAGCTCAGATCCTGATCTTTGACTTGGTTTTTTGGTGACTCCATATACAGAGGCAGTCTCTTACGTAGGTGGGTCTTTTTCAGACAAAAGGTGGCCACTGGACCCCCTTTTTCCTCCTGCTTCTCTGTATTTCTTACACCTTAGATCCTCTTGCTGCCAAGAATCTGGCAGAATGAAAGTTGGTTACAGTTTACTGACACCATCTACAGAAGCCATCCACCAGGAGCTTCCGGAGAGGTGGGTAGGCAACCCCAAGTCCTTGCCGGCTTCTTACAATGGCAGAGTCTCTACCCTAGCTTCTCTGAAATGCCTAGAAAGGAGACCAAACTTTAGCAGTTAAATGATGCTGCGAAAAACTATCAGAACAGATCTGCAGTGAGCAGTAAATGAGAATTCCTTATGCTCTTGCTTAAGACCCTCCTGTGGCTTTTAGTTTAGTTAGAACACAGTCCCAACTCCTTACCGTGACCACCTGCATCCTTCTCTTATTTCACCTGTCACTCTCCCTGTTCACCTGTGCGTTACTCTGCCAGGCTTGTTCTTGCCTCAGGAAACTCACAGTTCCCCAGAGAGCATGTTTTCCCAGATATTCACCTGTAGCCTCCTGAAAGCCAAAAACTAAACATTTACCTTCTTAAATCTACAGTAGCCGCACACACCCTTATCCCACTACACTATTTTATTTACTTCAAAGCATTTCTTACTATTTGAGATTATAGGCTTATTATATCTTCTCTGACTAGAATGGAAACTCTAAAAGCCAGAATTGTCATGCCACTGGGCTCACAGCAAGTACTCAATGTTTGTGTAGGTGAACGGATTGGTACTCGGTGTGGCCCAGGGGCAGCAGCATCTGCTTGTTCGACCTGCAGAATCTCAGTTCCCACCTCAGGCCTACAAATCAGTCTTCATTTTTTTTTTTTTTTTTTTTTTTTTAGGCGCACAGGCTTAGTTGCTCCATGGCATATGGAATCTTCCCAGGGCAGGGCTCGAACCCGTGTCCCCTGCATTGGCAGGCAGATTCTTTACCACTGCGCCACCTAGGAAGTCCTCAGTCTTCATTTTAACAAGATCCCCAGGAGGTTCTCAGGCCCAAGACTTTGCCAAACACTGCTTTTAAGGCAGTCATTCTCAACTTTGGCCACATGTTTAAAATACTCAGTTTTAAAAATACTGAGATTCTAATTTAATTGATTCGGGGCATGGTCTGCTCATCTAGATTCTTAAAAGGTCCCTGCTGGGGTGAATGTAGGGGACAGACAAGGTTGAGAACTACTGCTTTACTGCTGTGCTATCCAATTACAGTAGCCACTAGCCACATGTAGCTATTTAAATCCAATTAAAACTAAAAACTCACCTTTTTAGTTGCTTTCACCACATTTCGTGTACTTGATACCACATGTGGGTCATGGTTACTGTAGTGGACAGTGGAGATGAACAATATTTCCATCACGTCAGAAAGTTCTGTTGACAGCACTGCTTAAGAGAGGGAACTGAGCAGTTTTCGACTGAGTTAGGAGAGCATCTTTGGAGGCAAGTGCTATAGGGGTGAAAGGGAAGCAGGGCAAATTCTGGGGGGATCTTAGAACATAAGAAGATAACCTGGTTGCTGACTTTTGATGGGTGAAGTTTTGCCAGCGGGTGGCTCTGGTGCTTCTTACCACACCTTGCGCTGGAACCTGAGCTGGCCCTCGGCCACAGGGAGCGCCTGCTAGGTTGTGTGCCCACTGTGGTTTGATCCTCAAGAACCGTATACAGTAAGGGCAGGAGGAGGTCAAGATGGTGGAATAGAAGAACATGGAATTCACCTCCTCCCACAAGTACATCAAAAATACATGTACATATATACAATGGAATATTACACAGCTGTAAAAAGGAATGAAATTGGGACATTTGTAGAGACATGGATGGACCTAGAGACTGTCATACAGAGTGAAGTGAGTCAGAAAGAGAAAAATACATATTAACACATACACAGAATATAGAAAAATGTTACAAATCAACCGGTTTGCAAGGCAGAAATAGAGGCACAGATGTAAAGAACAAACACATGGACACCAAGTGGGGAAAGCGGGTTGGGGGGGGTTGGGGGGGAATGAATTGGGAGATTGGGGTTGCTGTATATACATTACTAATAAGAAAAAAAAATCATTGTACACTTTAAATATAGGCAGTTTATTGTGTGTCAGTTGTATCTCAAAATTCTTTAAAAAAAAAAAAAAAGGCTAGTCCAGGCAATAAAAGACTATTAAGATGATTTAAAAAAATACATGTACACATGGAACAATTCTCATAGAATACCTGTTGAACTGGGAGAAGATCTCATACAACCAAAGCTGCAAGAAAGATCACCAGGTAGGACAAAAGAAAAACCAAAGTAATCGGGACAGGCCCTATGCCTCTGGGAGGGAGCTGTGAAAGAGGAAAGGTTCCTTTGCTCTGGGGAGCCCCTTCACAAGCTGGGAGGTCAGCCGGGACAGAAGGGGAGCTTCAGAGGCTCAAAGAGAGTGCAGCAGCCGCATTGTGGCAGGCAGAGCAGAGAAAGCTGCACAGATGGTCCTGGCCATGGGCAAACCAAATAGTGCACAAAAATGAGTTACCTGGAAGATAAAATAATGGAAATCACCCAGTCAGAACATCAGACAGGAAGACGAATGGAAGGAAAAAAAAAGCAATATACGAGACCTATGGGATAA
Source organism: Hippopotamus amphibius kiboko (assembly GCF_030028045.1). Taxonomy (NCBI): domain Eukaryota; kingdom Metazoa; phylum Chordata; class Mammalia; order Artiodactyla; family Hippopotamidae; genus Hippopotamus; species Hippopotamus amphibius. Next base: position 137,065,649 of record NC_080188.1, on the reverse strand, counting down.
TATAAAGTGAGCCAATTTATGCATAATGGGGATCCCAGAAGAAGAAAGAGAAAAGGGGATCAAAAATGTATTTGAAGAAATTATGGTGGAAAACTTCCCAAACCTAAAGAAGGAAACATATCCAGGTATAGGAAGCACAGAGGGTCCCAAACAAGATGAACCAAAACAGACCCACACCAAGACATTTACAATTAAAATGGCAAAAGTTAAAGTGAGGCTTCTAAAGGCAGCAAGAGAAAAACAGTTATAAGGGATGCTCCATGAGGCTATCAGCTGATTTCTCTACAAAAACATTGCAGGCCAGAAGGGAGTGGTGAGATACATTCAATGTCCTGAAAGGGAAAAAATCTGCAACCTAGGATACTCTACCCAGGAAGGATATCGTCTATAATAGAAGGAGTGTTGGACTGCATCCGACAGCCTACAAGCCTGTACTTGCCCATCCTTGAGACCAAAGAAAGCCCTGTCGGCGACAGAGACATCAGTGGTTTAATGGATGGGGGTGGACCTTACATGTCTAAAGCAAGATCCTGGAGTCACGTCCCACTGTGTGTGGCAGACAGTGGGTAGGACATGGCAGCATTGTTTGTTCCCGGGGCGAGGGCAAGGTTACCAGTTACAGGGGGTATTGAGGTCAGGTTGGCTCACCAGCTACCAGGGAAACTAGCAGAGGGGTATGCTCCTCGCTGCCCTTTTAATAAGCTATCATAGTGGAGATACTCTGATCTAAAGACTAGAATAATCACTAGCTGGGGTGGGGGCAAGTATGCAGGACGTTCAGTCATGTAATCAAGTCAAGTAAGGGTGTAGGTGAAGCAGGCACTGGTCGAGCAGGGAGCAGGGGATGTACAGAGAGCAAGAGAGCAGCCATCTTGGGTGGCCTGACCATATGCTGCACCCCTACATACACTGCACGACCCTCACAATCTTGGTCTGCCCCTCCTTCGTGATATCCCTGGGGGCAGGTATGTGGGGGCACTGCAACCAGATACCACAAATACAATGGCAGCAGCCGAAGAGTATCAAGAGTAAGATACCTAGTATGCTAAGAACAGTCATTTGTCAGAATGTGGGCACATTTTTGGAGCCAGGCACTTACTGGGTTAATGGAGAGGGAGTCAATAGCAGCAGCACCCTGTTCGGTTGTAAAGAAGGTAAGGCCATCCCTGGTTTTCACAGATCCAGAAGGCCCTGGCTCTAAAACATGGGGAGGAGAAGGCCCTGGCTCTGAAACATTCTGGTGGAGTCAGCAGTTACCCCATGTTTTGTTAGGGGTGGATACATTAGGTCTTTCTAAACAAAAAATAATCACACTAGTTGGACTTGTGTGTCCAGAAGCCAGTCTATTCCATTCCATACAGCATAGCCCAGGGGGCACTCTCGGGCAGTCACCCTGGCAAAGTGTATGATGTGTTATATGGTAATGTTTACCGACAGTAGTCCTTCTCACATACTGGCATGCGGGACAGGAAGATGGTTAAGAGTCTTTGATTTTTCATGGAAATACAGAGAATGACAACAATAGCATCTTGCTGGAGACTCAGCAATGAGAACCTTTTTCTCAATGAGGTTATTGTTGTTGCTCAGTTCTCAAATAGGTTTCCTCCACTCAGGGACAAAATGTAAGACATCTAACAGGAACAACACAGGGGAGATCATGACCATTAAGCAAAATACAGGCAGTACCTGTATTCTGAGATGGTACCACTTCTGTGGTACCTATGGTTTTTGTCCTGGTCTGTAATATAGTTCAGAAAACAAGTTTTAAGTAATACAGGAACATGTCAAAAATCACAGTTACAGTGGTCACCTAGTTTTAGCATGGAGGTCTGAACCACAGCTACTCCATTTGGACTTTCAAATGCATTCCCCTCCACAATAGCCAAAGCAGCTATACAATGTGTGTTTGACAGGCCACAAAACAGGCTACTCTGGTAAATGAAGTTTAAGTTAAAACATGTATAAGCCAGAATGACTTCCCCATACCTCTATATGTGAGGATTTTCTCATCATTTCCTCTTTTGATTGCAAATCTTTCAATAGACCAAAGTATACGTCCCTCAAAGCCAGGGTGAATGCTGCCTGCACTGTGTCCAGATCTTGTCCCTCAACATGAGGTCTCCTTTACATTTGCCTGTTATCCACACTAGGAGAAAACTTATCAGATATTGTGAACAAGCTCAGAGGTATGTTAATGGGGAAACATTTTAGAGGTTATACATTTTATCAATTATATTGAATTGTTTTACAAACATTGTACATGTATTTTTAGCAATAGACTTAAAGCAAGTAGTGTTACATGTCATGAGTAGTTATACTCTGTGACAACTTCACTACAGAATTTTCTTTTTCTCCTGAACATCAGGGCAAAAGTGTGGCTAACAAAATAACTTTCATAAATCTAGACTTCAGTTAACAGTACTAGAATTTAATATCCACTGAAACATAGTATTTTTCTCTCTAAAATTACCCTCATCTCCACCAAACAGCCAAGTCAAGACTAATTTACTTGCAAAATAAGTCTGGTCAGTTGACTGCATAGGCTCCTCCAAACTGGCTGTGATGGAATTCCTCAGGAGTCTCAGACTGAATTCCCAAAAGGCCTCCTGAGGCCAGGAAAGCTGTGCCAAGGCCTGCCATCAGACTCTGCCTCGGTGGAGTCCCCTCTTCTAGAGGTCCCCCGAATGTTGAGATACCTGCATATGCCAGGAGGCAGTCTTCCTCATTCACCTGCTTGGAACCCAAGAATCTCCAATTTCTTGAGGGACCCAGCAAGGAGAAAAAAAAATGTTTCAATTCTACCCATAGGTATAGTTTACCAAATTGCTGTAAGTCATAACTAAGTTGAAGGGAAGGGCTTCCCTATATCTGGAAAACACAGATCAAAACCCGTAATACTCCAGACAAAAACCATAAAAATTATGACCATATTCACCATTTCACTCAGTAACCAATCCTTTTAACTTTTTATGAAGCCATCAGGTTTTCTGTTAGGGTTCTTTAATTTCTTACCCAGCTCAGCAGTATGACCTGAAATTTATCAGAGACCTGTACTTGTCAAGAAATCCTTCCTATGAATCTTCTTGAAGATGAAACACTCTCTGCAAAAGCATCAGAGTACAACAATAATTGTTTATAAATGACAGAAGACTTAAAAAGGCACAAACACCCAATTACAATATAATTGATAAACTTGGTTACAATAACTAGAATTATGACTGAAAATAATCTTAACTATTAAAAACCTTAACTCTGGCAAAAACCAAGGAATAAGTAATTGTGAACTTTTTTCATACTAACATTTCCTGATTGGAAAACTTAGTCTTCCTCTCCTAAGAAGGCAAAGGTAGGTAACCTTAGACCCACACAGCAATTAATGTTCCAATATTTTATCCTATTTGAAATGACCCAGATAGTCAATGAATTCATAACTTAATTTCAAGTTGCCATCTGGAGAGACTGTTTTAGATAGGCATTCCCCAAACATAATTCCTATACAGCTTACCCATTTACATTTCCTTGAAGTTTCATTATATCAAGATATTTTCCTTGCTGACAAATTTGCAACAGATATAATTAGGTCTTATTTGACCTCTAGTAAACCCAGGTACAACAGAAGTATTATACTTAATGTTGATGACTCTAAAGACATGTCTATTAATCAAATCAACAAGCTTAAGTAGCTTCAATACCAGATATCAATTCAGTACTGAATATTTCCCAGATCACATGAACCTGAAATTCATTCAGGACAGTTTCTTTTATATTTCTGAGAATTTATGTAAGTGCTTAATTTCGTTTAAGCCAATTAAACAGAGCTCATCCACAAACCAATCTTGGCCATGCCATTTGGAGACAGAGACACATCGTATCTATAAAGTACACATAGACATACACATGTCTCTATAGACACAGAGGTCTCACAGTTTTCCTGCTAGAGTTTAAAAAGGCCTTTTTTTTACCCCCTTCACCCTCAGGTAGATTATTTACATCTCAAAGGCACAGGAAGAGAAATACCAATTCCTTCTAGAAAGCTAACTTCCTCTAACAGCATATGCAAAAACCAGCTTTAGAATGTCAAGAGTCCCATCTTGGACATTTTCAGGGTTTTTTTTTTTTTTTTTTTTTTTTTTTTTCAGTTTCTAAATAAATAGCCAATCCAGTTTAAATAAATTATAGTGGTAGACAGTAATACATATCATTCACATGCATCACTCAGAGGAGCATGAATCAGCATTCAGGTTACTAGGACCCCCTAACAAGGGTCAAAACCAGGGAGAGACAACAGGATTTGGACTCATGTACTGGGGCACTCATGTACACACCCAAGATAAAAGCCAAACCAGTTACAAAAGTCTCACTTTGAATCAATAACAGAGCCATTAGGAGCCACTGTTCATACTTTCTTGGTGGCCCTCATTCATCAAGGACAGCCACCCCAGGACCCCATGTGCTAGTGGACAGCCACCCCAGGATTTCCCCTGCAACTTCTGGGCCCCACATGTTACTGGACGGCCATATTGGAATTTCCTCTGTAAATTCATACCTCATGTTAGTGGACAGCCCCTGCAACTTTCTATTCCCTGCCCTTATTTCCTGACATCTCTGTACCCATGGGAGTTTCCCTGGTCTCCTTGCTGGCTCTGCCAGTTGTTGGGCTGCACCCTGCAGGCCTACAAGCTCTGTACTTGCCCATCCTTGAGACAAAAGAAACAGCTCCAAGTCAGCAACAGAGACATCAATGGTTTAATGGATGGGGGATCTTACATGTCTGAAGCAAGGTCCTGAGCAACACCTCACCATGTGTGGCAGATGGGCAGGACATGGTGGCAGTCTTTGTTCCCAGGGCAAGGGCAAAGTTACCAGTTACAGGGGGAATTGAGATCAGGTTGGCTCATTGGTTAGCAGGGAAACTAGCAGAGGTGCAGACCCCTTACTGCCCCCTTGATAAGCTATCATTGTGGAGATATTCTGATCTAAAGATTAGAACAATGACTAGCTGGGTTGGGGGCAAGTATGTAGGAAGGTCAGTCATGAGTAGGGTATAGGTGAAGCAGGAACTGGTTGAGCAGGGAATGTACAGAGAGCAGGAGAAGAGCCATCTTGGGTGGACAGATCATACAAGGTGAGATAAAAGAACTTCTCAGACATGCAAAAATTAAAAGAATACAGCAATACTAAATCTATCCTAAAAGAAATATTGAGAGGCACCTCTAAATAGAAAAGAAGCAAGAATCTATATAGGAAAGAGAAAAAAATCACAACAGGAAAGTAAAACATGAAAATAAGCCAGTACATTAAAAAAAATTTTTGTGTGAAAGTGATTATAACTGCAATGAACAGCAAAAGGATAAACATGAAGATATAAAAGTGCATATCAAAATCATAAAATGTGGGTGATGAGAATAAGAAAAATTGTATTTTTTTTTCTTAGAATGTGTTTGAGCTTCTATGACTACCAATCTAAAGCAAATAGATACAGTAATGGGTTAACATACTTGAAAATCAGGGTAAGCACAAACAAAAACATACAACAGATTCACAAAAACCTAAAAGAACTCAAGCATAACACAAAAATAACCATCAAACCACAAAAGGAAAAACAGAAGGGAACAAAGAAGAAATACAAAATCAACTGGGGGGCTTCCTAGGTGGTGCAATGGGTAAGAATCCGCCTGCCAATGCAGGGGACACGGGTTCGATCCCTGCCCCAGGAAGATCCCACCAGAAAAAAAAATAAAAAATAAATAAAAAAATCAACTGGAAAACAAGGTTTAAAATGGCAAAAAAAAAAAAAATCTATCAATAATTAACTTAAATGTCAATGGACTAAATGCTCCGATTAAAAGACGTAGAGTGGCAGATTGGACAATAAAACAAAAGCCTACAATATGTTGGCTACAAGAGATCCACTTTAGGATGAAGGACACACAGATTGAAAGTGGAAAAGACATTTCATGCAAATGGAAATGATGAGAGCGGGGGTAGCAATACTCATATGAGACAAAATAGACTTTAAAACAAAAGCTATAAAGAAAGATTTAAAAAAGGATACTATATAATGAAAAAAGGATCAATACAAGAAGAGGATATTATACTTCTTAACATACATGCTCCCAATACAGGAGCACCCAACTACATAAAACAAATACTAACAGACATAAAGGGAGAAACTGACAGGAATACAATAGTAGTAGGAGACTTTAACACCCTACTGACATCAATGGACTGATCTTCCTGACAGAAAATCAATAAGGCAACAGAGGTCCTAAGTGACACAATAAACAGACTTAATTGATATTTTCAGGACATTACATCCCCCAAAACCAGAATACACATTCTTTTCAAGCACACATGGAACATTCTCTAAGATAGACCAGATACTAAAACACAAAACAAACCTCAACAAATTTAAGAGGGAAGAAATTATTTCAATCATCTTTTCTGACCACAATAGCATGAAACTAAAAATCAACCACAAACAGAGAAATGAGAAAAAAAAGTTATTACATGGAGACTAAATAACATGCTACTAAAAAACCCAATGGGTCAACAATGAAATCAAAGAAGAAATTTAAAAAATACCTTGAGACAACTGACAATGAAAACACAACCATATGAAATCTATGGGATGCAGTAAAAGCAGTCCTAAGAGGGAAGTTCACAGTGATACAGGCCTTCCTCAAAACAAACAAACAAAAACAAAAAACAATCTCTCCCCACAACTCCCCCCCCCCAAAAAAAACAAGAAAAATCTCAAACAACCTAACCTACCACCTAAAAGAATTGGAAAAAAGAACAAACAAAACCTAAAGTCAGCAGAAGGAAGGAAATAGTAAAGACCAGAAAGGAAATAAATAAAATAGAGATAAAAAAAAAATCAATCAAACCAAGAGCATGTTTTTTGAAAGGATAAAATTGACAAACCTCTGCCCAGACTCACCAACATGAAAAGAAAGAGGACCCAAATAAAATAAGAAATGAAAGAACAGAAATAACAACTGATAGCATGGAAATACTAAAAACCATAAGAGAATACTATGAACAATTATATGTCAATAAATTGAACAACCTAGAAGAAATGGACAAGTTTCTAGAAACATACAGCCCACCAAAACTGAATCAAGAAGAAATATATAATTTGAACAGACCAATCACTAATCTGCAATTTAAAAAACTCCCTGCAAAGAAAAGTCTAGGACCAGATGGCTTCACTGGGAAATTCTACCAAACATACAAAGAAGAACCTATACCAACCCTTCTCAAACTCTTCCAAAAGACTGAAGAGGAGGGAACACTCTCAAAGTCATTCTACAAAGCCATTATCACCCTGATACCAAAACCAGACAAAGACACTACCAAAAAGAAAATTACAGGCCAATATCTTTGATGTATATAGATGTAAAAATTCTCAACAAAATATTAGCAAACCAAATCCTACAAAACATAAAAATGACCATACACCATAATCTAGTTGGATTCATCCCAAGGTCATAAGGATGGCTTGACATATGCAAATAAAAAAAAAAAACCTACTTAGTTTACTTGGAAAAATTATGTAACTTAAAGCTATTTAATGATTTAATCAAAAGTCAGAAGTCTTTACTATTGGCATAGAGAAATCAGGTGAACTGTTAATTTATAGTCCAGTTACAAGCATAATTTATCCTTCAAATTCTTCAATGTTGGTCACATGAAAATTAACATACATCTTAGTAATTGTTTATTCAAAGTATATGTAATCTAATGTGTACATATATTTCCCAATTACCTGTTGGAGCTCATGCAATATAATCTATTGTAAAGTTTTCTTTGGTTCAACTTTTCCTTTGTCTTTATGGGATAAGCATTAAAACTTTTCCATAAGATAAATTACTTCTCCCAATATGATTTGATTTAAAAAATACACAAATCAACCAATGTGACACACCACATCAACAAAAGAAATGACAAAAACCACATGATCATCTCAATAGATGCAGAAAAAGCAATTGATAAAATTCAACATCCCTTCATGATAAAAAACTCTTACCAAAGTGGGTATAGAGGGAACATATCTCAACACAATAAAAGCTATGTATGACAAAAAAACAGCCAACATAATACTCAATGGTGAAAAGCTGAAAGCCTTCCTGTTAAAATCTGGAACAAGAGAAGGATGCCTACTCTCATCACTTCTATTCAACATAGTATTGGAAATACTAGCCACAGCAATCAGAAAAGAAAATGATATAAAAGGTATCCAAATTGGAAGGGAAGAGGTAAAATTGTCATTACATGCAGATGACGATACTAAATGCAGAAAATCTTAAAGACTCCACCTAAAAACTACTAAAACTGATAAACAAATTCAGCGAGGTAGCAGAATACAAGATTAACATACAGAAATTGGTTGCATTTCTTACACTAACAGTGAACTATCACAAAGGAAAGTAAAAAAATTTCCCTTTTAAAATCATGTTAAAAAATACTTAGGAATAAACCTAACCAAGAAGGCAAAAGATTTATATCTGAGAACTATAAAACACTGATAAAGGAAACTGAAGATGATTCAAAGAAAGAGAAAGCTATCCCATGCTCTTTGGATATCTCTTGGATTGGAAGAATATTGTTAAAGTGGCTATACTACCCAAAGCAATCTACAAATTTAATGTGATCCCTATGAAATTACCCATGATATTTTTCACAGAACTAGAACAAAGAATCCTAAAATTTATAAGGAACCCCAAAAGACCCAGATTGCCAAAGTAATCCTGAGGAAAAAGAACAAAGCTGGATGTATGACCCTGTCAGACTTCAGACAATACTACAAAACTACAGTAATCAAAACAGCATAGTATTGGCACAAAAACAAATATATGGATCAATGGAACAGAATAGAGCACCCAGAAATAAACCTACACCCACACCTCTTTTTGACAGAAGAAGCAAGAATATACAGTGGAGAAAAGACAGTCTCTTCAGCAAATGGTGTTGGGAAAGTTGGACAGCTGCATGTAAATCAATGAAGTTAGAATACTCCCTCACACCATACACAAAAATAAACTCAAAATTGCTTAATGACTTAAATATAAGACAATACAACATAAAACTCCTGGAAGAGAACATAGGCAAAACATCTTCTGATATAAATCATAGCAATTTTTTCTTAAGTCATTCTGCCCAGGCAATAGAAATAAAAGCAAATAAACAAACTTACAATCTTTTGTACAGCAAAGGAAACCATAAAGTCACAAGACAACCTATAGACAGGGAGAAAATATTTGCAAATGATGTGACTCACAAAGGCTTAATTTCCAAAATATACAAACAGCTCATACAGCTCAATAACAAGAAAAACAAAACCCAATCAAAAAATGGGCAGAAGATATAAACAGACATTTCTCCAAAGAAGATATACAGATGCCAACAGACACATAAAAAAAGCTCAGCATTGCTAAGTAGTGATGGATTAGAAAAATGAAAATCAAAATTAAAATGAGGTATCACCTCACACTGGTCAGAAGGGCCATCATCAAAAAGTCTACAAATAATAAATGCTGGAGAGGGTGTGAAGAAAAGGGAACCCTCCTACACTGTTGGTGGGGAAGTAAATTGGTATAGCCACTATGGAGGACAGTATTGAGGTTTCTTAAAAAACTAAAAATAGAGTTACCATGTGATCCAGCAATCCCACTCCTGGGCATATTTTTGGAAAAAACCATACTTCAAAAAGTAACATGTACCCCAATGTTCATAGTAGCACTAATTACAGTAGCCAAGACATGGAAGCAACCTAAATGTCCATTGACAGATGAATGGATAAAGATGATGTGGTGTACACACACACACACACACACACACACTGGAATATTACTCAGTCATGAAAAGGTATGAAATAATGTCATTTGCAGCAACATGGATGGATCTAGAGATTATCATACTAAGTGAAATAAGTCAGACACAGAAAGACAAATATCAAGTAATATCACATATGTGGAATCTAAAAAATGATACAAATGAACTTATTTACAGAACAAATACACTCACAGACATAGAAAACAAACTTATGGTTACCAAAGGAGAAAGGTGGTGGGGGAGGGATAAATTAGGAGTTTGGGCTTGGCAGATACAAACTACTATATATAAAATAAACAAGGACCCACTACATAGCACAGGGAACTATATTCAATATCTTGTAATAAATTATAATGGAAAAGAATCTGAAAAGTGTATATATATATATGTGTGTGTGTGTGTATATATATATATATATATAAAGCTGAATTACCTTGCTGTACACCAGAAACTAACATAACATTGTAAATCAACTATACTTCAATTAAAAAAAAAGAACTTTATATAGTAGGTATTATCAGTATACCCTACCTGGGGAAATGGAGGCCTAGGGAAGCTAATATACTCAAGGGTATATAGCTACCTGCAGCAGGTGATACTTGACATTCAGTATGGAGCAACTATAGATTGGTATGGTTCTCTAATTTCCATCTATAACAGAACTCAGAATGTATTTTTCCATAGAAATAGACTGGCCCTTTGGAATGTACACTGCAGAACAGCAATGAGTGGAGGCAGTACTTCTGCCCATTTTTTTTCCCTCCATGAGACAAGGGAATTTAATAGAAACTAGCTTGCCAGACAGGGTTATTCTCTACGGCATTGATACAAACTGGATTCTGCCCAGTCCTAGGGTGCCCTGGGAGTGTGTTGGTGGAGGAACCAGGGAAACAAAAAGGCAGAGCTCTGGGTTCCCCACTTCAACCACAGTACCCTTTCATGCACTGGTTCCTTATAAAACTTCCTTTGAGCCCATTCTATAATAGCAAAATGACAAAGATGGATCATATTACTTTGAAAAGCGTACCCCATTAAGAATTCAAACAAAGATGAAAACCCAACTTTGTCTCCATGTCTCCACTGCCCTGCTTCGCTGATGCCTATACTCTTGATCAGAAAAGAAACCTTAACAAGTTCTCTGATCTCTTTAGGTGCATTTTTTTAATTAATATTTATTTATTTACTTATTTGGTTGTGCCAGGTCTTAGTTTTGTCAAGTGGGCTCCTTAGTTGTGGCTTGCTGGCTCCTTAGTTGCGGCACGTGGCCTCCTTAGTGGCAACTCATGGATTCCTTAGTTGTGGCTCACCAGCTCCTTAGTTGTGGCATGCAAACTCTTAGTTGTGACATGCACGTGGGATCTAGTTCCCGGACCAGGGATCGAACCCGAGCCCCCTGTATTGGGAGCTCAGGGTCTTACCCACTGTGCCGCCATAGAAGTCCTGCATTTCTTATCAAACAAAAACCAAAAAGGCAAATACCAAAATAAAAAACAACCCAAACCACAACCCTAGCTTATTACAAATCTTTAATTATATTATCCTTTTAAGTCAGGAACAAAAAAACCTTACTATTTATCATCACTGTCATTTCATAAAGGGACATTTTAATGTAAAAAAGAATACAAGTTAAAGCTTTATGAAAACAGTCCTCATTTTCCTTATTTTGCTCTCTACTGGTGAAAATTTCTCATGAACCAGCAATGATCTAGTCCAACTTTCTCATCCAATGCTCTGAGGACTCCAGGTGGTTATGCAGCCAAAGCTGACCATCTTCAATGGCCGACCAGGGCATTCTATTCTTAAATGCTTTAGCTTCTCAAAGTGGTAGTGGGGTACAATGGAAAAAGCATGGATTTTAGAGTCAGGCCTGGGTTTAAATCCTATCTAATCCTCAAAGGCTACTGAACACTTAGAAATGTGGCTAGAACAACCAAAGAACTGATTTTTTTGTTCGTTTTAATTATACAGTATTGCATAAATTTAAATGTACATAGTCATATGTGGCCAGTGGCTGTATTGGAAAGCACAGGTCTAGACACTACTACTGTTAATGTAGTTTATGACCACTTTCATTTTTGGAATAGGCATCTCATTCTGCCAACTCGCATTGTTCTCCAAGTCAGCTAAAACCTTTTAAGTCTTCCATATTTTGTTGCTAAGGGTGTCCTTCCCCATTTGTACCGATGCAATCAGATCTCTGCATCCAAAGCAGGAAATTAGATTCATCTCTATTAAGTTTTCGTAACCTTAAATTTAGTCTATCACTTCAATTTTTAAGCATTAGAAGCAATCTTCAACAGAGATTTTTAAAAAATCCTATTGTCATCCTATGTATTAGCAAGTGATAAGATCATCTTATATCATAACTAGCACTAAGAGACGCCTTCTCCGAGCCCCAGTTTTTGACTGCTGTGGCATGATTATGAACATACTTCCACAATTAGACATTTTCCCACCGCACACATTACGTAAACGTCCTCTGGCAGGGTGAGAAGGGATGCTTAATACCTGTGGCCCTTCTCTCATCTAGTAGGAACAGACTACTTATATTTTAGATGAAGACTCAAAAAGAAACAAGTGATAGAGTCAGGGTTAGGTATGAGGCTGACGCCAGGTAAGTTTTTATTTAGGAAAAGAAAATAACTGAAATAAAAGTCAGTCACTCAAAATGAACGAGACTTTCAAAACACCCTATAATTCTTTAATGGCAGCTCTTGCACCCACCGCTCAAGCCAGTTCTAACCCAACCAAGATGCTGGAAGGCAGAGCACACAGTGGTGCCCATCAGGCCAATGAGGGCGATGAAACTCAGGGCTCCCCGTTTCCGCTTTTTGGGTTCTAAAAAAGAGGAAAGAGCAGTAGTTACTGGGGGTGCTCCACAGTGACAATGCTGTCAACATCCACCAGCCATATTCCATCAAGGCACCTGGGTTTGCACATTAGACCCTCTGGTCTTAAGACGTCAACCAACTCTTCAGCCTAAGCTGTCAGTATGTCAGATACTACATGCAAAGTCGTGTGCCACAATAGTGCTGCACTTTAAAACAAATCTAGGATAATAATTAGAGCACCTTTGCTCCAGGATCTTCGGGAATTTTTCCCTCTTCCAAGAGGTGAGTACAGCCAGAAGAGTCTCTTCCCCCTTCTCTCTCAGGCACACCATTTATAGCACTGATTAGGAGCAGGGGATCTGGAATCAGACTGCCTGGGTTTGAATTCTGGCTTTCTAGTTTACACTTAGTAGTGCTGCAACCTAGAGCCTTCATCTTTCTAAGCCTCAGTTTCCTCATCTATAAAATAATGTTATCTATGTCATGGAATGGTTGTACAACTCAACAGCACATGCAAAGTTCTTAGAACAGCAACTGACACACTGAAAATGCTCAATGAGCTTTGTTCAAAGGTTAATAAAAAGAAAGAAGTTAACAGATCTTTCACCTAAATATCAAGTTATTTACGTTTTCTTAAAGCCCCATTAAATAGGAAAATACAGTAGCAAAAGATTTTAAATTTGTTTTCTTGGCAGATGTAAATATGTCCTTACCTCCTGTGTAATAGCCATAAGCATAAAGAACTCGTCCAACAATCCAGGCCAAGCCCAAGCCAGAAACTACACGCTAAAATAAAAGGGCTCTGTTAGTATTTGCATTAAAGAAACAGGCAGATTTTTATTAACATCTAAAACATTGATTACACAATGTTTTAACAAAAAGTTAACAATTCATGGATATGGTAAAATACTCCCTACCAAAGTTAGGATAGAATGAAGTTGTTTCAGTCAGGAAAATCAAAGCACTGTGATCCTTCTATGAACTGCTCATAGACCTGGGAGGTATTGCTGGCTTTTCCCTAGGTAGGTGGGCTGGGAGGAACTCCCGGCTTGGCAGGGGACTCAGTGTGCTAGAGTGCAGGGGATGGAGAGGTAGGCCTGGGGGTGCAGAGTAACCTAGGAGATGGACTGAAAGGCAGGACAAGGGGAGCAGCCCTGGGGACAGGAGATGGACTACACACTGCGCAGCCGTGTGCTGCTTTGTCTCAGCAAGGTCCCTCCCGGGAGGGCTCTAGGGGCTGTGCTGTGGCCCATGCATAGGTGTGGGGCTCCACTAGAAAAAGTGAACCCCAGAATATGCGGTCTTGGAGGCAAAAGTCTCCCCATTCCCAACACCCTTGAGAAGAGAGAGTGAAAACGCATGCAAGATGGAAAATCCTTCCATTTGTGCCCCGTGCTGGGGTGACCAATCCATTTGGTCCAAAGGAGGCTGGGGAGAGGGAGAGAGAGGGTGTGTGAGGACCTGAGTCACTGCATGTCACTGTCCCCGAGTGTCTTTCCAGTGTAGCAGTGGCATCAGTGGGGGTGAGGTTCCTGCTTTAGGATTTTTATTTGTTTGTTTCGATGACATTAGGGAAAGTTAAATGTCAGTAGGAGCATGAAACAACTATCAATAAAACCCCCAGGCACATACGTCACTATCTAGAGGCTCTGTAGTTTCTGCCAGGTCACTCTTTAAAGTTGAGTAATTACCATCAACCCAGGAACAATGTTAGGCACTGGTCCTCAGAGTAGTCAGAGTATTTCCAAGCACTAAGCACAAGGAATGGGATCTAGGGGAGTGGGACAGGGATGAGGCTGGGGTGGACATCCAGTGATGCCTAATCTAGAGAGACCAGCTAGTCTGTTGAGACCACCTAGTCTAGTCACTTGCTAGGATTGGGGCTCTTTAGAGGCACAAGAAAGAAACATCTTCTCTAACAGAGCAGCAGATGTTTCTTTGAAAAAAATACAAGCCTTTGAGGTCATGAACTATAGGTGTATCAGCTGACAACAAAAGCACAAGGCCATTCAGGTACAGAATGGCCTCAGAACCAGAAATGTGAGGTGCCAGCATTCTGGTCAGAACTCAATGGAGGGGAAATCTGGCCCCTGAAAAGGAAACACTTTCTGTGTAAGGCAAGACCCCAGCAGCAATGATCAGGCTCAGAGAAACCTGCCTTATTTAGATAAGGTGTAGTGCAGACCATATCTAAGGCTCACAAAGACCACAGTGGCCAACAAGGCCCTGAGGTCTGCCCTCACCTCCAGCCCTCACCTCCTGCTCACCACCGAAGCCACGCTGCTCACTGTGCACCAAACAGACCAGGCAGGCTCCAGCCCCAGGGCCTCGCCCTTGCTCGTCTCCTGCCTGAGATATCTGGAGACATCCGCAGCACCTGCTCCCTCACCTACTACTTAAGTGTCACCTTTGCAGCAAGGTGCCCCTCCTAACCGCCCCACTCAACACTGTCCCCCCCAGCACCCCCTTTCCACCATCCCTGCTTTTGCTTCCTCTGTGGGGCACATCACCTTCTAACATACTACACGATGTCCTTGTGTTGCTTTTTGTCTGTGACCCCAATTAAGAGTCAGCTCCATGAAACTAGGAGTCTTTGCCAGTTTTGTTCACTTCCGTAACCTCAGGTGTCCAGGAAATGTTTGTTGTGTGAATAAATGTGGCCAGGGAAAACTCGATGGACACGAACCTCCTAGGATCAGAGACCTGGGTTCAAATTCTGATTCTTCTACTCTAGCAATTTGATCTTGAGAAAGTTACATAGTATCCAAGAGGTTTCTCCTTATTTGTAAAAAGTGGGAAAAATTCTACCTCCTTGAAGGAAATTTGTCAGAAGTAATTGAATAAAATTCTTTTAAATACATGGTGCCTAGACATTGAAGATGTTCATTAAATGTTTATTTCCTCTTCCCTCCCCCATGGCTCAGTGAATTAAACCTATTAAATCTAATTAGATTACACCCACCCCCGCCCCAAAAAACTTACTGGGTGGTAAACACCTCCGACAGCTAGAAAAAATAAGAAGGGAGGGTACACTTCCAACCTGGAATAGATAGAAAAAATGTTTTTGTTTTTTTTTAAGTGCCCTATTTAAGTATGTCTATGTAAAACTAAGAACCCTTTACGTTCTTACCTGCCAAGTTAGAAACTTGAGAGTGAAAACAAACATTGGCTAGAGGGGGAAAGCCTGACCACTAAGATCCACTTTGCTCTGCTTGGGATTAGAGGTAACTCAGAACACAAGTGGAAGACCTCAAATCTAACAAACTGATGAGGCAAATTAGAGCAGATTTCCTTGCAGAGCTCTAAAGCCTCTCACCCCCTAGGCTGGGAGATTCAGTATTAGTTTAGGGTGGACTTGCTGCAAATACTGAAGAGTAATGCAGCCTTAAAGACATGTCTGAAAAGGGCATTGGGGGGAGGGATGGAGTGGGAGGTTGGGGTTAGCAGATTAAGCTATTATATAAAGAACGGATAAACAACAAGGTCCCAATGTATAGCACAGGGAAAGAACTATATTCAACATCCTATGATAAATCATAATGGAAAAGAATATAAAGAATGTATATATACGTATAACTGAATCACTGCTGTAGAGCAGAAATTAACACGACATTGTAAATCAACTTTACTTCAGTTAGGAGAAAAAAGAAATGGAAAAAACAAAAGATTATCTAGAATCCCACAATCCTAACAACTCATTTGCTTAATATTTAATCTGTTCACATATACACTTTTAATGATACTTTTAATGATCATCATTATTGCTATCACTCAGCAAACAGAGTACCAAGGGCTGAAGCTTTGGACAGAGAACACCCACTCTGCAGATGTCTTGGGGGCCCGGCAGAGCCAGCACTCACGTGTTCTGGTGGGCTCGCTGAATGCAGTTGAAGAGGTGTCCGTTTTCAGGGTCGGTGCTGTACATGGTAGGATACTGTTAAAACAAAGTGCGTGTGATCAAATGGTCAAGCGTGGCATTCAGGGTTGAGAGTTAAAATCAACCTTAAAGATAATGTATCCCACAGCATCTTCTGCCATAGCCCTGGTAGACGACCATTCAATTTCTGCTTAAATATGTGTGGCCACAGAGGTCTCATTCTCAATAATCCAAGTCTATTAATACCCAGTAACAAGAATGTGTGTCTGTGCCATTCAGGGGATGGAGGCAGCTTGTGCCAAATTCCGTGCTTTTTGTTGATGCTATGCCATCACCAGTGGCTCTGGGATGCATTACAAGGGTGCCACAGGGAAACAGCTCTTTCCCAAGAGTCATCAAATACATCCATTTAAGGTTCCCCTTAATGGAGGAATAGAAACTGAGTGTGTGAGAGTTTTAATGTGTCCATTAAGAAAAGAAACTAGACATGAAAACTTTAAAAAGAGCTCTAATTATAAATTGCTCAGCAGAAGCAGACATTTAAAATTGCTCACCAGGGACAGCTTCAGTAATTATCCTTCTAGATCAGCTAGAACTCACAGACCTCCTCCCTACGTCTGACGACCAAACCCAGGCTAACGCAGCCACCACATGCTTCTTTTCTACCTGGGAAACAGGAAGATCACCAGAACACATCATTGTAAAGTGGCACACCAGGGGCTTCCCTAGTGGCACAGGGGTTAAGAATCCGCCTGCCAATGCAGGGGACGCGGGTTTGATCCCTGGGCCGGGACGATCCCACATGCTGTGGAGCAGCTAAGCCTGTGCACCACAACTACTGAGCCTGTACTCTAGAGCCCACAACCCACAACGACTGAGCCCACATGCCACAACGACTGAGCCCACATACCACAACTACTGAAGCCTGTGCGCCTAGAGCCTGTGCTCCGCAACAAGAGAAGCCACTGCAATGAGGAAGGGTAGCCCCCGCTCGCCACAACTAGAGAAAGCCCACGCGCAGCAACGAACACTCAGTGCAGCCAAATAAATAAAGAAAGAAAGAAATATTTAAAAAAATAAAGTAGCACACCAGGAAACAACTGCCATTCAATGCTTCGCACCCCCCACCCCCCGCCTTTCTGGCCTTACTGTGGGGCCCTCAGCAGTGAAAGCACAGAGTCCTAACCATTGGACCGCTAGGCAATTCCCTACTTAATCCCTTTTAGAAAATAACTCTCTTCTTCACAAAGAGCTCCAGGCAAAAGCTCACCTGGTCTTTCCACAAAAGAGACAAAAGTAAAAGAAGATGGAAACGACTCTCTAGAAGGGGCCCGTATTTCTTGCCTTCCTCCTGCCGGAGAGGGGCAGAATTTCTAACGGGAACAGGCCTGAAACTGCCACCGCTGACCCCTAGTGCCTCACCCCTTCTCACGATTGAAAACAAGTTCTTGCCGCCGGCCAGCCGACAGAGGCACCAGTGTGTTCCCACTCACCTCCACTTTGTACTTCTTGCGGGCCTTGCTAACGTTGATGGCCAGATGAGTTACCATTATGAAGCTGGCGGCACCAGTTAGAATCACGAAACCGTATTCCTTAGAGAGGACGGCCATCCTGACCCTGTGGGAGAAAGAACACATCAGGGTGTTGCCTGGCACCGTGGGTGCCACACTGCAGGAGGCCTCAGGAGTGCGATGCTTTGTTACCAGCAAATGTATCCTTACGGATCAAAAAGAGGTGTGAGTGATCTGATGGCTCTAAGAGGTAGACATATTACTGTACACCACCCAACAGAATTAAAAAATAATTCAAGTCTGGAATACACACACAGAGAAGTTCACGATCACATTGTATGTTCTCTTTTGTGCCTGAGTCCTTCTGATCAACACTGCATTTATGAGATTTATCTAAACCATTGCAGTAGTCATTGCTTATAGGATCGTCTGGCCATGAAAATTAAAAAACTATTTAACAAGGCAAAATGTTAAAAGATATACTAAATTATAAGAGCGAGAGAGAGAGAGAGAGAAACAGGATGATATAAACCAGTAAGTACACAATGATTCCAGGCTTTTGTTTGTATGTCTGTTGGCATCGGGGACATTCTGAGGGTAAGAACCTTAGGGCCTCCCTTTGATCTTGAGGTACCTGCTGGTACAACAGCAGAAATATCACACTAGTAGGGAAGGGGTCAGTTCTAGTTCTTTGAAAGCAGAGTGAGGCTCTGGGCAGCCCCTGGAGAACCCAGGTTGTTTATCAAATTATCACTTCAAAACTAATCCCATGATGTGTTCTGGTGCCTGCGAGGCAACTTATTTTGAAATGCATCAAAAAAATGATGATACAAACTAGTATAGCAAAATATTAATTTTAGAACCTGGGTGGTAGCTATATGGAGGTTAAGTGTACAATTCTTTCAACTTTTCTGCATGTTTGAAAAATTTCTTGATGAAACATTTGGACAAAAAAGCTCATCACAGGGCTTCCTAGGTGGCGCAGTGGTTGAGAATCTGCCTGCCAATGCAGGGGACACGGGTTCGATCCCTGCTCCAGGAAGATCCCACATGCCACGGAGCAACTAAGCCCGTGCGCCACAACTATTGAGCCCGCACTTTAGAGCCTGTGAGCCACAACTATTGAGCCCATGTGCTGCAACTACTGAAGCCCACATGCCTAGAGCCCGTGCTCCACAACAAGAGAAGCCACAGCAATGAGGGGCCCATGCACCACAACGAAGAGCAGCCCCCACTCACCGCAACTAAAAGAAAGCCCGCACACGGCAAAAAAGACCCATCACAGCCAATAAAATAAATAAATTTATAAAAAAAAAAACAAAAATAAATAAGTGGGACCTAATGAAACTTCAAAGCTTCTGCACAGCAAAGGAAACTATAAGCAAGATGAAAAGACAACCCTCAGAATGGGAGAAAATATTTGCAAACGAATCAACAGACAAAGGATTAATCTCCAAAATATATAAACAGTTTATCCAGCTCAATATCAAAAAAACAAACAACCCAATCAAAAAATGGGCAGAAGACCTAAATAGCCATTTCTCCAAAGAAGACATACGGATGGCCAAGAGGCACATGAAAAGCTGCTCGACATCACTCATTATTAGGGAAATGCAACTCAAAGCTACAATGAGGTATCACCTCACACCGGTGAGAAGGGGCATCATCAGAAAATCTACAAACAGTAAATGCTGGAGAAGGTGTGGAGAAAAGGGAACGCTCTTGCACTGTTGGTGGGAATGTAAATTGATACAGCCACTATGGAAAACAGTATGGAGGGTCCTTGAAAAACTAAAAATAGAACTACCATATGTCCCAGCAATCCCACTGCTGGGCATATACCCAGAGAACACCATAATTCAAAAAGACACATGCACCCCAATGTTCATTGCAGCACTATTTACAATAGCCAGGACATGGAAGCAACCTAAATGTCCATCAACAGATGAATGGATAAAGAAGATGTGGTACATACATACAATGGAATATTACTCACTTGTGAAAAGCAATGAAACTGGGAGATTTTTAGAGACATGGATGGACCTAGAGACTGTCATACAGAGTGAAGTGAGTCAGAAAGAGAAAAACAAATATTGTATATTAACCTATATATGTGGACTATAGAAAAATGGTACAAATCAACCTGTTTGCAAGGCAGAAATAGAGACACAGATGTAGAGAACAAACATATGGACACCAAGTGGGGAAAGCAGGGAGGGTGGGGGGTGGGAAATGAATTGGGAGACTGGGATACCAAATTGTACACTCTGAATATATGCAGTTTATTGTAAAAAATAAAAAAATTAAAAATTAAAAAAAAAAAAAGGCTCATCTCAGCATTTTTCCGTGTTCAACAATTTCAGCTCTTTTAGCTCTTGTCCTGCCCCAGGAGGAAAGATGAAAGAAGGAAAGAAACAGACTGGGTATCAAGGAGAGGAAAACTTGGTGGGTGAGAAGAAGCCCTAATAATTTCAAGGTAGGTCAGTGCTGCCCTCCAACCTCTCTGAGCCTTGGTCACCAGATGTCTGAAGGGTCAGAGCATGGCAGGATGCGGAAAAATAGCTACAGTGCTTCCAGAAATCCTTAGCTGCTGGCCCACCACATGCACGGCTGCCACAGGCTGACAGCTCCTGCGTGTGTTCTGTCTTTAGTTTAAAATTTCCATCCCTGGGAATTCCCTGGTGGTCCAGTAGTTAGGACTCCGCGCATCCACTGCAGGGGACACGGGTTCGATCCCTGGTCGGGGAACTAAGATCCCACATGCCACATGGCACGGCCAAAAAAAAAAAAAGAAAAAAAAATTTCCATCCCTGGAAACTGTTTGGCTACCACCTCTTCTACAAGCCTGGGAAGGTTACCCTGCTCCAAAATGTTTCTAGTCATCCTCATAAACAACCCAACAAGATGGTAATATCTCTATTTTCCAAAGAGCGCCCAGAGGTTAAGTAATATTCCCAAGGCCTAAAAGAGAAAGTATCAGGATTCAAATTTAGATTCCAGTTCGGTTCCAATGTCCCCTTTCAATTCCACTTGACAATTTAGAGCTGAACTGACGTTGGGATCACACCATCTTTCTCAATGTGGAATCTGGGGCTGGCAAACAGCTCAGTTCTTTAAAAGTAAGTTTCCCTTAGGTCTGCAAAATAATGTTGGGAATCAAAATCCTAAAATCTGCCCATCCCCCCCATGTTTGACAATAATTCCCGTCAGTTTCCCCTGCTATATTCTCTCTTCATCTGGAGCTGCTCGCCAAGGGGCACCTAGCATCCCCTCCTCTGGGACAAGGGCCACACACTGGAGAGGGCCGTCCCCATGACTCAGCACGGGAAGCACCTCCAGGTCAGCCTCTCCCGCGCCATCTCATGTGGCTGCAGAGAGCAAGGAGTCTTTGGCT
Organism: Hippopotamus amphibius kiboko; assembly: GCF_030028045.1. NCBI lineage: Eukaryota > Metazoa > Chordata > Mammalia > Artiodactyla > Hippopotamidae > Hippopotamus > Hippopotamus amphibius. Next base: position 137,044,199 of record NC_080188.1, on the reverse strand, counting down.
GCCCTCCAAGCTTCCCTGCCCTCATTCTCTTTTAGAATTAGTCGTTTCCAGAGTTTAGAAAATCAGCTTGGGGAGGAAGCTTTAGTAATAGTTATTAAAACAAAAATATGGGGTGAATATTGAATACCTCTTTGAACATAAGTAAACATGACTACCTGATATCCCTGAGTTCAACACACCTGGACCAAACAGGCCATTGAAAACGAAGCTGTCTCTAACTTTGTCAAAAGCTGCCTATTTAAGAATGATACAATTAAGCATATCTGGTTTAGGTCAAAGTTTGCAAGCTGAAAGTCCATTCAGACCTCACCTTTGGACAGGGGGCTGGGCTTGCTTGCACCTTGTGTTGGTGCAAACTTTTCAGATTTTTCAGCTCGTTTTTCTTCTTCCCTCAAACCCTATAAGCTCCATTTTACAGAAAAGGAAATGCAGGTGCAGGTAGAGAGATGAAGGCAGAACTAAGACTGGAGCAGTTTTTAGAATTCTTCCCTGAATATGCCAACTAGCCCAGGCAAAACATTAGAATTTGGTGGCCAAGTCACTGGCCTCTGTTTTTCTGGCCTGTAAGGGTTTGCGTAGGAGAAGCTAGGTGGCAGGACAGAGAAGTGCCTTTTGAGTAGATGTTTCTATTGCAGGCAGAGAACACTCGGAAAGGCTCAAAAACCTGCAGTTAGAAATTAGTGTTTAGTACTGAGCTCCTCTCCCAAAGTACAAATGCAAGCTGGGAGGTTACACTCAGGCATTCACACCCTAGTGAAAGTGACCCTCCTCACACTTTGCTATGGTGATAGGTACTGAGGGAAAAGGAGTCTGGGTGGGGGCAAGCAGAGCCAGGAACAAGACCTTTGAAGGGCAGAGAATTTACAGTAAGGGGGACCCAAGGTCTGATGCTAATGTGGGTGGTCTGCAAAGGGTGGTGTAATGGATCAGGACACAGCCAGTGTACTAGGGGCAGGAGGAGAGAGGTGGCCCTCCCCAAGGCTCTCGCTGCAGGAGCCGTGGACACACCTGTACAGGTGCAGGAGCCAGGCCTGTTCAGCCTACCCTGACACCTCCTTGCACTTTCACCGAGTGAGGAGCCCTGCTTCACAGGCCACTGCAGCCAGCACTTCCCAGCTGGCATGATCAGGGCTAGAACAGAGAGAGCAGCCAATTGCATCAGCTACTAAGCTCCCACGAGGGAGGGACCGTGTTTGTCTGGCATCTTCTGTGCCAAGCACAGAGTGTGCGCTTATAGAAAGCTGTGGAATAAATGAAGCAAGCTGTAAGTCCAGGTGGCTTTCAGAATGACTCCTCCACTAGGCACAGTGTCTGGCATAAAGTGTGTGCCTAACCCATGTCAGTTTTCTTTATTCCCCTCAAAGTATCTAGTGAAACAATGGAAGCAACTGGATGTATGAATTCCTGGAGAAAGAGATCAGAACAAAGAGAAAAGTTCTGTTGCTGTAACTGCTGAAAACATAAATCCAAAAGGGACTGAAAAATGCTTAAAGATTGTCTGTCCTTTAAGGAAAGAATCAGTTTAATTCACTTAGGATTCAAAAATTAAAAACTTCATCATCTGCTGAATCCTTATTTTCTGAGGAATCCAGGGCAGAGATGGACGTTCCCACCCCTTCGTGGGTGCGGGTGTGGGTGTGGGTGCGAGTGCGGGCACTGGAGAAAGGGAGGCCCCTTGGCTCACAGTAGCCACATTCCAGGCAGCCCCAGCCACACCCGAGGCTGGGCTGGCCCCGCAGCTCGCAGATAGCTCGCAGATAGCTCCCAGAGCACAGGCTTGAGAAGCTGATACATGCAACATAACCTCTCTCTGACATGAGCATGCACTGCACACCACGGTTTGTTGATTACACACCTGCTCTGTGTCCATACATCCACCCAACAAGATAAGGTTCTTGGGCGTGGGATCTCTGCCCTAGACTTTGCCTTCTACATGGTGATAAACACACAGCATGCAGTCCAATGGTCCTTTTAGAGCTGAACTTTCTTGACCGATGTAGATTACTTTGTAACCCACTTGGTTATATAACAGCACTTGTTAATTACCTTTTTGGTTTTCCAGGTTAGCTACACACCAGCTGTAAAGATTAAAATTTATGATTTGTACAAATAAAAATTTATTTAGTTACTTTGCAGTATTAAACACAGCTGGGTGAAGTGTAAAATAGAACCATGTGGAGGACAGCCTGGCAGCAGGCAATATGCTTTACACTGTTCATACCTTTTGCTCATTAATTCTACTGGGAATCTATCCTAGGGTAATAATCAGGAAGGCAAACAGATTTGGTTAGAAGACATTCGCTTCGGCACTATCTATAACAGCAAAAACAGAAATGGTATGGATATCCAAATAAAGAGGACTCATTACATAAGTAATATATCCATAAAATAGGACAGTATATAACCATTAAAAATGGTGAAACATTAAAGATGGTGAAACAGAGTTAATACACAGCATGTTAAGTTAAAAAAAAAACAATATTTTCTTTTGTATCTTTCTATAATGTCCAAAATGAGCAAATATATACCAAAAAAGTTATACAAAAAAATAGCCTAACAATAACTAGTAATTGAGGAGACAGGAGGAATAGACAGTATGTCACAATGAACCAAAGAATCAGACCTGATTTTTAGCTTGAATCCTGTCACATATCCACTGTGTGCAGTATATGAGTCAGCCTTGCAGGTAAGGGTGCAGTTTTGGAATCAAATTGTCCAGGTTTAGAACCTAGATCTCACACTCCTAGCTGTGTCCTCAGCAAAGTTACTCAACGTCTTTCAGCAGCCTCAGTTTCCTCATCTGTTTATTGGAGATCATCATGGCACCTACCCTACACCACACAGTTGTTGTAAAGACTAAATGGGGACACTATCTCTAAACACCCATCAGGATGCCTGTCACATAGTAAGTACTCAATAAATGCTAAATACCAGGTTATACTATGTTTGCTAATGTTTTCTGCCTTGATTCAGTGATAAAAGGGGATGTCTGAATACATGATGTTGAGATACATTTAAGAATTTATAATTTATAATTACCATTTTAAAATAGCAAACAAAGCTTAGAACTACATATACTCCCCTCCTTTTCTGAACTCTTAATAGCCAGTCATGTTATAATAGATTATCTGAAAAGCAGGAGTACTCAGAAGGAAGCGAGCTTCTAGTACAGACTATGAAAATCGGCAAACTGCAGTCATGCAAACCCTCCCTGCAGCCAGACCTGCTCATCCCCACATGAGGCTGAGCATCACTCATTTCCTTGTTCAAATTCACTGAGTGCCTACTATGTGCCACTCAGTGGGCCAGTGCTGGAGAAGAGGTGACGGAGCCAGACTCTGGTCCCTGCCCTCAGGAGGTTCATGTTCTACTGGGGGAAGCAGGCAAGTAAGTAAACAAAGACCCAATTCCAGATTTCCCCTTCATATCAATGATCAGAAACTGAGTACAACACTACCCCCACCCCCCACCTCCCTGCAAAAATGAAACTAAAAGGGTTGGGGAGGGACTTCCCTAGTGGTCCAGTGGTAAAGAATCCACCTTCCAATGCAGGGAATGCGGATTCGATCCCTGGTCAGGGAACTAAGATCCCACATGCCACGGAGAAACTAAGCCCATGTGCCACAATTACCGAGCTTGTGCGCCTTAACTAGAGAGCCTGCGTGCTGCAAGCTACAGAGCCCATGAGCTCTGGACCCTGTGCACCAAAACGAAGATCCTGTGTACCACAACTAAGACCTGATGCAGCCAAAAATAAACAAACAAACAAATAAAGGGTCATGATTTAAAAAAAAGGGGTTGGGGAAAGGCAGAAATAGGACAGAAGTGTTTCTGTTCTCTCTTCACTTAACTAGTAACTATAGAGGTGTATGCTCCTAGTTAACTGTTTCCTGGCAGTCTTGAGTCAAAATAGTTCATCTGAGAGAAAATTAAATTGAAGGTTTAAAAGGAATTAGTTTTTCTTTTTATTTAGAAAATTCTTGTCACTTATTTAATAGTAGAGATGCTTTTGGGAATGTTTTTATTCCTAGCAGACTGGAATACTGTTTATGATGTCTTTTCCCATGGGAAAATCCACTGGAGTAGAGACAATGGGAATTCCAGAGTTAGACTTGTGTTCAGACCCCACCTCTGGGAGCTTGGAAATGTTATTTAATTTCTCTGCCAGAGACTTCCCTGGTGGCACAGTGGTTAAGAATCCGCCTGCCAATGCAAGGCACATGGGTTCAATCCCTGGGCCAGGAAGATCCCACATGCCGCAGAGCAACTAAACCTGTGAGTCACAACTACTGAGCCTGAGTGCCCCAACTACTGAAGACCGTGCGCTTAGAGCCCATGCTCCGCAACAAAAGCCACCGTAACGAGAAGCCCATGCACTGCAACAAGGAGTAGCCCCCACTCACCGCAACTTGAGAAAGTCTGCATGCAGCAATGAAGACCCAACGCAGCCAATAAAATAAATAAATAAACAAATAAATAAATATTAAAAAAATTTCTCTGCCACGTGGAATACTATTTACTTCACAGGATGGTTTGAGGAGTTAAATGAGATAAACTAGACTAAGCATCTGGAATGAACACTTAATAAATGTTGGTGCAAACACAAAGACATTGTACATACTGGCAGGTATACATGTCTGTCCACATATGTAATACTTCCTAAATAAGGAGATATTGATTTTTCTACAAATCAATAATGTGTTCTGACTTAGAAATTAGTTCTGATACTGTCTGGGATAGATTCAAATTTGGCAAAAGGTTGGTCTACTTAGATTCCTGATGCGAACAGCATAATGACAGAAGGAGTTAGTTTTCCTGTAGATAGCATGAGTCCAAGAACACTTAAGTCACTTATTTAATATACAAAGTGCTTACTCTATGCCAGGCACTGTTTAGTTGTGGGAGATACAGTGGATAAGATGGGGGTCCCTGGCCTCAAGGCACTGACATTCTAAAGACGAGAGAAGACTGACAACAAATATGCAAACAAAGTCAACCTGAGAGAGCAATGGCTATTACGGAGAACCTTCGGGGCAGTGAGTGGCATACAAGGAATGGGGTGGGGGAGGGGCTACTCCAGCAGGATCATCTGGGGAAGATCTCTTTTCTGTGGAGGACATCTGCACTGACACATGAATGAGGAAGAAACAGCCACGCAGCATTATGGGGAAAAGAATATTCCAATCTAAGTGCAAAGGCCCTGGGTGAGGAAAAGCCTGGACCCCAGCGAATGGTGGGAACAGCAAGAGATAAGGTTAGAGAGGACAGATCCAGATTATGAGAGGGTCTTTACAGGCCATGTAACAGTCACTACTTCCTGCTTCTCCCTCGAGGGACTAGATGATATGCATAGAGAAAGAAAGAGTATGCAATTAAGTGCTAGCAGAGGAAACATCACTTCTCAAAGGGAAAGGTGTCTGACCACGCAAACATGCACCATCGTTAATCATGCGAGCCTCCGGGTGGATTCAACTCCTACACGTGGGAAGAGCTTTCCAGGCACTGTGAAGGGACCATGAATGGTACATACCCTAAACGTAAGGAAGAAAGAGCTCTGAAAAGAAGTGGATACCTCTGTCAAGAAGCATGAACAGGCTAAGAATATGCTCCTGGCTTTGGTGAGGGGAACCCTGGTTTTAAGAGAATGGTAGAAAGTGGAAGCCCATGTGCTGAGGGTTAAGAGACAAGTGGGCTGGGAGGTAATACACCTCAGGCTTCTCCCTCCTAGATGCACTCACACTGTCCAATCCTGCCAGTATGGCCCCGCGGCAAGTCCTACCCCTTCCCAGGCAGCCCTTCTCCCTGATGGACCCTCACGGGCCACAGGCTCGACCTTCGGATGTTTGCACATTTTGAGAATACTTTAGAAACTGAATCACTTCTGTAATAGACATTTTTAAACAGCAGCATTTGTTTGTAACTTTTTAATTTATCAAGATATTACTGGTCAAAAACATGATTTTTTGAGGACACATCAGGTTGGAGGAATAAAACTAGGAATAGTATTTGAAGCGGGTGGGGCATGGGACAAGGGGCAGCAGAAAAGCCCCAGGCAACAGTGGGTTTCTAGGGGATATCAGAGAACACTGGTGCCCTGGTGACTGGTGGGGCCTTGGGGTCTATGGGACAGCACGGTGGATGGAACAGTACTTGGAGCAACAATTCTTTGGTGCAGCCAGTAGGTAGACACCCAGTGGATTTTTAAAAAGCTACAAGGCACCATTGTAAAGTCTCACTTTAGGAGTGATCAAGTTTGGATTTAAAATGAGGCAGTGTTGGTATGACCCCTAGAAGATATGCTCAATGAGTTAGCAACATGTTTCTGTTTCTGTCATGTTTCACTATGATATCTGGTTAAGGTACTCTTCTCTAGGAATCTGACTGACAGATTCTCCTGGAAACATCACTACTCCAGTACTTATACTTCGCTCAACCTTTCCTCCAGTTCCTGCTTCTGCCACCACTTGCCTTATCGCGCTGGGGCAGGAGTTCCTTCAGTTACACAAGGATTACTCAGAGAACTTCCTAAACTATGTTCAAGGAAATACTCCTGGGGCAGAGGTCTCCATCCCTACTTACTCCACTCCCTCTTAGCTACCAACAGAAATTCCCCAGGGCACAAGCAACACTGCCTGAATGGAGCAAAAGGCAGGCTTTATCATTTGGGCACTGGCCTCAAATAATTTGACTTCTGAGCCATGAAGTTACAACAACATATCTTCTACTAAATGAAAATCATCAAATGTTTTCAGGGAGAGAGGATTTCAACTTTTGGTTCTCTCTTTGCCCTCAAACAAATAAATAAAAGCCAGTGTGGACAATGGTAATCCCTACTTCTATTTGCAAGATTGCTCTCCTCCAACTGTACTGCAATTTCTCAGCAGTATTTTTTTTTTTTAATGCATCAGGAATGGGACAACACTAAAGCACTTACAGAGTGACTTGGAGCCATTCCCCAGTGTTTCATTAAAATCCTTATTTGGCTGCCTGTGTTATTAACCCAATCTTCCTTATGTACGGTCCTTTATTTTACATGGCATTTTCATGGGAATAATACAAGGATGGTAACTTGAAGGGCTTCATTCATATCAAATGGACTTCCATGAGTCCCCAACACTGGGAGGTGGTTCCAAAAACTGAGGTTGTGCTAGGGGTCTACTGAGCCTGTCTCTATTTTTGTTTTTAAAGAACTTTTATTGAGATACAATTGACATATAATAAATTGCATATATTTAAAGTGTACAATTTGATTTTTTTTTTCTTATTAGCAATGTATATATGGCAATCTCAATCTCCCAATTCATCCCCCCCCACCCCCGCTTTCCCCACTTGGTGTCCATGTTTGTTCTCTACATCTGTGTGTCTATTTCTGCCTTGTAAAACTGGTTGATTTGTACCATTTTTCTATATTCCACATATATGTGTTAATATACGATATTTGTTTTTCTCTTTCTGATTCACTTTACTCTGTATGACATTCCCTAGGTCCCTCCATGTCTCTACAAATGTCCCAATTTCATTCCTTTTTCAGCCTGTACCCTTTTAATGAAGTAGCCGTCCAGCCTCGTGTATCCTTTAAATGCATCTACAAAGGAATAGTCCTTAAAATTATTTTTAGGCCAGGCAGCTGAGTCCATATAAAGCTATATGAAGAAATTTGAGAGCTTAGAGGGAAGCACCACGAAAGTAATTCCCTGTTTCCATGATGGGAGAGAAAAAAAGAAGAGCCACAGCATTTCTTTGGGTCTATCCTACGTTTTCAAAATGCCAGTCTGGTCACTTCTACATTAAACAGATGATAAAATCTGTTTGAGTGCCAAAGTTTCAAATGGCAGCTAGATTTAAAAAAGAGTACATGGACAGTTAAGAGAAGGAATAATAACCAAGTGAAGAAAAATAACTATTCCCCACAATTGTTTTGCATATTCAGTAGATATTACTCCAAGTGCTAAAAACGAAGAGTTAGTTGAATAGGCAGACTATTGTTTGTCCAGCCTTGATTATTAACTCAAGTGAGGCAGCTGGCCAGAGGCAGGTCATAAAGTGGGTTTTTCCCAGTTTCTCTTATTTTTTAATCCCTCATCAATGCTACTGGTAGAACACTTGGAAAGTGGAAGCAAACTATAAGTTAGGGTGATGGAAGATCTGTCTTTTTAAGAGATAAATGTCCTATAATCCAAATATATTCAATTTTATAGTTAAGTAGCTACAGCTTGGAATATAAACTATTCAACTTCCACGTCATTTTTTTTTTTAATTTTTAAAAATTTTTTTTATTTTTTGGGGGGTACACCAGGTTCAATCATCTGTTTTTATACACATATCCCCATATTCCCTCCCTTCTTTGACTCCCCCACCTCGAGTCCCCCCCACCCTCCCTGCCCCAGTCCTCTAAGGCATCTTCCATCCTCGAGTTGGACTCCCTTTGTTATACAACAACTTCCCACTGACTATTTTACAGTTGGTAGTATATATATGTCTGTGCTACTCTCTCGCTTCGTCTCAGTTTCCCTTCACCCCCCGCCCCCTCCCATACCTCGAGTTCTCCAGTCCATTCTCTGTATCTGCATCCTTGCTCTTGTCACTGAGTTCATCAGTACCATTTTTAGATTCCGTATATGTGAGTTAGCATACAATATTTGTCCTTCTCTTTCTGACTTACTTCACTCTGTATGACAGATTGTAGTTCTATCCACCTCATTACATATAGCTCCATCTCATCCCTTTTTATAGCTGAGTAATGTTCCATTGTATATATATGCCACATCTTCTGTATCCATTCATTTGTTGATGGGCATTTAGGTTGCTTCCATGTCCTGGCTATTGTAAATAGTGCTGCAATAAACATTATGGTACATGTTTCTACACATGTCATTTTAATTCCAATACTTTGGTAAACTGTCAGTGCTGAGGACGATGATTACATTACTACGCGGCTGGGAGCGGGAGCGGGGAGGGAAGGACCAGCTTGATGCTCAAGTTCAAGTGCATGTTTCCTGGTTATGTGGGATGAGCCTGCACTGGCACGAATAAACTCTGTTAAGGCCAAATAAGCAAATTACCTGCTCTCTTCTCTGGAGTCCGATTTCTGTGTGAAAAAGCACTAAACACACAGGCCTAACTGAATCTCCCCTGGGAAAAACTGGTAATTCAGCTCTTTAGGAATCTAAGAATAGTAGATCATAATACAGAACAAATCCTAGGTTCCCCTGTTTTGGGATGACTAACTTTCCCAAACAGATTTTTGAGCCAAAAGGCCCTATGGGTGAGAGTTCTTTGATGTGCTGACCTAGGAGCCCTGAGCCACGCCGAACCATCCGAAGCCCAGCCTCCAGGGAGGTGTGATCCCAGGGACAGGCCACAGGACATTTCTCACAGTCTGAAGGCACCAATCTCAGAGGACAGGGAAGAGAATGGGGAGAAGTCATGGGATGCAGAAGAAAATTAAAATCTTGTAACAATTCATTTAAGGGAGCTGACTTGATAAAATCAATGCAGGACAAAGCATTTCATCTAAATAGAATGCTCGCTTTAAGTCTGCATCTACCACCTTCCTCACTATTGCCTCACGATGATTCCTTCCCTGATTTATCCCCTACTGAATGCTGGGTACCACGTGCGGTGCAGGGCTACAGTGGTGATCAAGACTGAGAAAGAAGGTCCTGACCTTCCAGACTACAGAGTCAAATGGAGGGAGACAACTTAGGAGGATCATGAAACAGGAAGGTAACAGATTGAGATACGGGCTCTGAAGGATGTAAACAGCGATGTGAGAGCAAGAACACAGGTAGATAAAACAGCAAGTACACAAGCATGGAGACAGGAAAGGTCTCCTTTTTCTTCCTTATACAAGTAAGGAAGAAAAAGGAGACCAGTGTTGGCTGAAGGGTAGACTAGAGGAAGAGTGGTAGGAGAAATCAATGATTATTAATAACATATTCTTAGCACATATATTATTTTACTATGTGTCAAACACTGTTCTAAGTAGTTCATCAATATGAACTCATTTAAATCCTCACAGCATCCCTATGATATACAGTTACTCCAGTTTACAGATGAGGAAACTGAACATCAGAGAGGTTAAGTAATCTGCCCACTACCACAGAGAATGCCTGGATTCACACACAGCCAGGCAGCCTGGCTCCACAGTTATGCTCTCAACCCTTGGCTATATTGTCTCTCAATGAGGTTGGAGAGCAAGTTTGACCACACCTGATCTGTTTTGAAACTTTTCTATTTCCCCAGACCCTCTCCTGAGCATAAAATATATTAACGAGAATAGAAAGCTAATAATTAACTCCAAGTCTGTGACTGATTAAAGCCTGAGAGCTTTCGACTTGGAAGAAGAAAAAAACTTGGAAAAGGCCCCCCAAAAAAACTTTTTTTCTTTTTAATGAGTGTCAGCACTGCAGTATGACAAGAGGAGAGACTACAGGAAAAAAAAATCCTCCAATCTTTCAGGTATACAGGTTTGCAAAGAGCAAAGCAACACAGAAATTGGCACTTCATTTTTACATCACAATTTCCATACAACCTGTCCCTTAACTGGCATTAAATAGGAACTGAGGGGCAGAGTGAAACTAAGCCCTGACTTCCTGAATAGGGAAAAAGAAATCTCTAATGAGTCACACTGACACCACTTGGATTTTCCATCACAAGAAATGTGGGTGGACTGTAGTTACTTCTTAGCAGCTGCTGAGTCCCCACCAGGCTACCAGCCGTTCTGAATGAAGGAATTGCATAGGCTGCAGGCTCCTGCTTGAAAACAGGGGGGTAACTCTTCAGGCCTGTCTCTACTTAGAATGAAGTTGTGTCACAATCATTCACATTTCTTAGGCTGGAGAAATAAAATATCACTATGAGATAAAAAAGAGTGAACTAAGGCACCAAAATATTACAACACAAGTTCCAGTTAATGAATAGGTTGACTCTAGAAAGAACTCAGCAGGTAACAGGGGATGGATGATTCTAAATGCTGAAATCCTTAAAGGTATTTGTAAATGTATTTGGAAGGGAGTACAACTTCCCCATAGGAAGATAGGTAGGTAGATGCCATAAGAGATTGTGAGGGAAATGCAAAAATTCTATTTTATGTAGCAGTAACCTACCTGATAACTGCTGAATTTTTCCTTTTCAGGAGGATGGTATACTCATAAGTAGTATTAATGAAACCAGTGGCAAAAACCATAGCAGTATATTGTTTTAAACAAATATTGCTCTAAAAATTGCTAAATGGTTCATGGTCAGTTGTGGTTGGCAAGAGTGTTCTGAATAGATTCAGAATATTTGAATAGAAATATATATTACTAGCTGTGTAGTAGTCACTAAATTACTTTTTGACAGATTGACTTGTCATCCATTTCATTCCAGACTCCTCCATGTAGGTTCAATCTCTTTGCTATTCTCCAGGTTAAGACGTTCCCCTTCATGGATTGCATCTCTGCAGAACTCTAAACTGGCAGGATTACGTCTAAGTCAGGGGGAAGACTGCCCTTCTCCAGAAGCCCCTGCAGTGCAGTTTCTATGAGGGGGCACAGTATTTCTACCAGTATCTCTGTTTTATATATAGTAACTTCGTGGGGGGGGGGAGGGGTTAGGGTTAGCTTGACAAAGTTTTCTATTTCTGTAACATTGTGTCAGGAGGGAAGCTTCACAGAACGTCTTCCATGGCTGAAAGTATTTGTTTGGATTTTAGATGTAAATTTATTTAACTCTGTTAAATTTAACTCCTGTGAGAATAAACATTCTTGATCCCCTGACTCAGATATTATGCTCTCTTTACTGAATTCGTTGACCTAGACATAGTCTGTAATTTAAACCAATAACCTTGGATGCTTCCCTGAAACTGTAGGCTCCCGGTGATCTACAAATTTCCTACGAGATGCGCTTGCTCCAGCTTCCACAGGTCTAAAATCTGCGGCAATTCCACATGACCACGCCCAGGTCTACAGCACCTGCAAGGAGCCATGCATCTGCAGAGCAGTAAGTCTCCTTCCCTCCAGAACTCCCTTTCTCCAGTTAGGGGATTAAAGCCACAAGCCCGTAGCTCTTTTCCTACCCACCCTCCTTTCCCACACTCACTTGTCCCCTAAGCTACAAGGTAGCCGTAAATTCGTGACTCCCAAGGAAAGTGTTAGCAGAAGCCAGAACTTCGGGGAATGACTTAGCCTCCAGCCCCTTCCACCGCCCGGCAGCTGCCCTACCGCTGTGGCCCTAGGGCTCAGCAACACAAGATGAGGGAAATTCTCTGAAATCCAAGGCAGAACCTAAACGAAGATTCCGCCCCCTCTCCTGCTCCAAGGCAGCGATAGGAAATGACCCACTCGTAGGTTCCAATACAAACATACAGACGAATGTTTCTATGAGGAGGAAAACAAACACAATTCCCCGGGAGGCCCTCCGGGAAGCCCTCTAGCAACACATGCACATCGCAGCTGGCGCAGCGCTTGCAAGCCACTTTAAACACTCATATTACCGATCAGGCCTGCACTGCCAGCTGCCCCTGCAGTGCCCTGCCCACCCCTCCCATGCACCAGAGATGCAGCCGGCAAGGCCTGGTGGGCTCTGGGAGGTAGAAAGAAGGAGCCCAGCGTCGATGCAGCCAGGGAGCGGAGGAGAGAAAAGGAAGTAACTGAGGAAGGGTTGACCTTGAGAATCTCCCTGGGTTTTTGGATAGAGAAGCCGTCCCGGCTTAGACGCTCCAAACCCACTACATCATGGGGAGGATGGAGGGCAAAGGGGATGAGAATGTAGAAAGAAATCTATAGACAAGAAGGGAGAGAGACAGAGCGAGCGAGAGCGAGCGAGTCCCTATTCAGCTTGGGATGGCAGAGATCTGGGCGGTGCCCAGCGCAGGAGCTGCAGTGTCCTAGAAGCCCACCCTCCTCGCTGCCCGCAGCCGCGGGCACTCACCTGGATCGCCTTTGCTCGGCTGTTGCAGAACGCAGTGCGCAGCGGAAGTGTAGGTGCGGTGCCCTTGGCCTCAAGCAGAGTGGGGGCGTGGCCCGAAGTAGTCCCCGCCCCGGCAGCGCAAGGCCACGCCCTCAAGGCGGGGCCCTGGGTATCAAAGAGAACCTTCTGAGAACCACCTCTGGGCTCCTGGTTTTGAGCCGGAGACTGAATTTTCTTCCTCCTTACGGTTGTCCACAGATTTACCCCTCCCACTCCCAAATACATTTATCTGTCCCTTTCTGCAAATGCCATTGTGGCCGCCTTCCTAAACTGTCCCAGCCAGGTCATACTTCTCGGGTGGAGCTTGCAGCACGGTAGCACGTTAACAATTTATCCCCAGCAGGGCCACCGTAGCTTGCTTCTAGGGGCTCTGAGGTGAGGGAGGGGCACATGTTTGCAAGGCGCGTGTGCGCACGCACGCACGGGGACGGGCACCAGAGCTCGGTTGTCAGGGTGGGGTGAGGTGGGGGTGTTCTGGTTGCTTCTGGGTTGTGGGAGGTGCTCAGTGTCTCAGATTGCTACACTCGCCAAGTGAAGGGATTTAGGGACGTTAGAGCCTGTACATTTCCCTAACTGATACTGTTAGTTTGCCAAGATCCGGAACCGAGCCCTGCCCGCATGGTGGCAGCACCCATACTTGCCCGCCCGCCGGGTCCAGCTCTCCGGGAACAAGACCGCACCGCCTGGGGACCCACAGATCTTTGATAGCGAATGCAAGCCCCAATTTAGGCCCGCTTGTCCGGGCTCGGGGCGGTGAGATCTTGAGTGAGGCCCGCAGGCTGGGTCGAGCCGGAGGGAGTAGAGCTTGCTTCTAAGTGCTGTAAACTCAGCCTCGGAACAGTCACAGAAGGCACCAGTTTCCAGTTTTCATGTGTCTTAAGTGCGCCCTCACCCCTTTCCTCTGGATACCCCACATCCTACTAGAGAGTGCCAGATCTGGGCCACCCCTACTGTCTCCTGTGCGGGGGTGCTTCTCCTATGAGAGCCTGTGCTTCCAGGTAGAAAGGCTGAAATCTAGATCTTAGAAGGCTCTAGGCTGGGTGTTTGTTCGTTTTCTTTTTGATTTGTCATATCCACACATTCGGAAGTATTTTGAGGGCTTGTAAAATCTTTACTCTTGTTGTTTCAGCAACTTCCAACCATTTTCACGCTTTCAACTTCATCACAAGAAGGCCTTATATTTTAGGATTCTGGCATGTTGACTGTAAAGGACTTGTTTTCATTGAACATTGCAAGTAAAAAAGAAGGAAGGCATTTCTACATTATTGAGGGACATTTTCCCCCTTGCTTCTGTAGATCGATTGTGTTCTCTGCTGTGGTTTTCTTGTCCACCTCCCCCCACCCCTCCCCTCACAAACCTCATTTCATATGTTGAAATCTAATCCCCTGTGTGACTGTATTCATGGGTTAGGCTTTTGGGAGGTATTAGTTCATGACGGTGGAGCCCTCATGAATGGGATTAGTGTCCCTATAAAAGAGACCTCAGAAAAAAAAAAAGAGACCTCAGAGAGCTCCCTTGGCCCTTCTCTTGTGTGAGGATACAGGCAAGACAGCCATTTATGAACCAGGAAGTAGGCTTTCATCAGACAGTGAATCAGCCAGCACCTTGATCTTCACCTTCCCAGGATCCAGAATTTGGAGAAATACATGTTTTCTGTTTAAGTCACCCATCCTATGGCATTTTTGTTATAGCAGCAGGTCAGAAGTAAGACACATACTGACTGTTCTATATAAGAAAAGGCAGCTTGAAGTGGTAGAAGGAATGATTGAAGAGCCAGAAGCATAATTCTTTCCCAGTTATCCCTGTTTGACACAGACAGGGACTTAACCACACAGGACCTTACTTAAAAAAAAATCTCATTATAAGAGTAGTATTTGTTTATCGCAGACACGTTGGAAAATATGGGAGAAAGCCCACAAGAAGCAAAAATGCAATCATACTGTATATACTTTTTGTGGCTGCTTTTTCCACTTCAGAAATTATAAACTATTTCCCTTTTTCTTTCTTGAACAGTTTGTTCTGCAACAGTATTTGGTACTGACTGCATATCATTTCATAGCATGGACATACCAGTCCCCTCGTGTTGGAACTAGCTTGTTTTCAATTCTTTACTATTATAAGCAGTGTACAACTTTGTAGATAAATCTGTGTGCCTGCTCTTGATTATTTCTTTTGGCTAAATTCCTTTAAAGAAGAATTTCTGGGTCAGAGAGTACATACATTTTAAGGTCTTTTGATATCTATTAACAAGATGTACTCCAAGAAAAGATTTGTAATCTTCTCTAACACTAGATTTTAGGTATCATTTCCCTCCATCACCAAGTGAGAATAAGACCCTTCTCACAAGGTTATTGAGAAGATCAAGTGAAGTGAGGACAGAAGTCCTACATTCCTTTTGACATAGGATAATGTATATTATCCAGGATAATATTATCCAGGCTAATATATATATTTGGCTGCATGGCATGCGGGATCCTAGTTCCCTGACCAGGGATCAAACCCATGTCCCCTGCAGTGGAAGTATGGGGTCCAAACCACTGGACCACCGGGGAAGTCCCTAGGATAATATTGGGTTGGCCAAAAAGTTCACTTGGGGTTTTCCATAAGATCTTACGAAAACCCAAACAAAGTTTTTGGGCAACCCAATATATTTTGCAGGTTCCTATACAACAACATGAATTATGATGTGAAGCACTTAGGCTCAGAGGTTACTCTGTCCCTACTTCAGTCACCATTGGTTCTTTCTCCGTTTACAGTGTCTTCTTCCAACCCTCTTCATAAGGTCACCATTGACCTCATCAGCTCTCTCTATCCTTGGATTCTCAAACATTGCTCTCCCCAGATTCTTTTCTTTCTGCTCTCCTTCACTAGTTCCTCTTCATCAACCTGCATCCTCAAATGTATTCAATATTCTCCAAAGTGCTATCCTTTATTTTTTCTTCTCACTCTTCTCTTTGATAAGTCTCTTTTTTGACTCTTTCTTATTGGTTGCATCCACTCCTGTGGTTATTTGGGGTTGTCTAGAATTCAAACCCTCTTCTCTTTTGGGAAAATCCCTCATTTTCTGTATGTTCTTCGGAGGTAGTGCTTATCAAAATATATGAATTGAGGGCAATTCTTCCTTTCCCTCATTTCAGAGGAGCTAAGGGGGTGGTCACATGCCTTCATCTCTGCCAGTCAGAGGTTACTTCCAAGAGTCTGACCCTCAAGAGAATGAACAGCAATAAGGGGACATTTGGAGTTCTCATTCATTTATGTGGCTGCAGCAGTGCATGGACCAGAACTCTCTGAGAGGCTTTTCTGACCACTCCATTGAAAACTACAACTTCTCTCTCCTTAAGGCACTCTTTATCCCTCTTCTTTGTTTTATTTTTTACCATCTGAAATATTTTTGGATTTAATTAATTGAGTTATTTATGATCTAGGTCCCCCATTCAAATGTAAGTTGCATGAAGGTGGGGATATTGTTTGACGATTCACTGCTGTGTCCGCAGTGCTCTGAGGTGCCTGGCATGGGGCACACACTCAATAACTATCTGTTAAATGAATACACATATGGCTAGTTCTTGTTGTCTCACTGTCTGGAACTTCCTGGTTTCATGACCTTTTCATGAAGCCTGTCCCTCCAGTCTACCACTGATTCTGTGAGTCCCCACAGCCTTCCAAGAAATACCCTACTCAGTGAGTTAACCAGAATCAGTTTCTGTTTCAGGCAGAACCACTTACTGTATTACAGGCTTCTAACCCACAGGGTAACCAAAACCACATTCATTACCTTTCCCAAGAAACCTTTATGTATTTAAGCAAAGGACATCATCTAAGCAATTACCTTAGCTGGAAACTTAGCACCACTTTGTGTCCTTCACTCCTTGGGCTTGGGTGTCAGATAATCCTGCAATGGAATTCCAGAATATTTATTTACTTAGCCTTGTGATTCTGGGGGGAAATTATATAAGTTCTCTGAAACTTTTTTTTTTAATCTGCAAAATTAGTATACCAATACCTATTTTGCTTGGCTTTTGTAAAGATAGCATGGAGTCTGAGCCTACTACAGGCACTTAATAAATGCTGTTATTAACCAATTCTTGTTGATGACACCTCAAAGCAGTCTCCTTTCTAGTCCCTCTGCCCTAGTTTAGGCCTCAAGTCTCTTCTAACCTAGACAATTACAGTAACCTTTTAACTGGCTTCTCTTTAAACATTCATCACCCAGATACCATCATAGTTACCTTTCTAAAGCAGACCTCTCCTTTGGTGACTAATGCCTTTAGGATGAAGTCCAGACACTCCCATATGATATTTTAAGATCCTTTAACAGTCTAGCCTCAAACTGCTTTTCCAGAATCATCTCATTTAACATCAATTTCATAAGCATTTGTTGAGTGCCTTACTAGATGCCAGGCAGTAATAGAACTTACATTTTAACATGTGAAATTGCCAGTAAAAACAAAATAATTACAGATCGTGACTGAGATATCAACCTGAAGCTTTAGGAGGCATGGACAACTTCTGTTGTCTCTTTCGTGCTTCTGCCACCCACTGTGAAAAGAGCATGTTTCAGGAAGCCATTGCTTCTTCACTTCATTCACCCAGAATGGGACACATGGCTTGCAGACCCAAACCTGACTTTTCAGTCTGGAGCCACACTTGGCTGAACTCAAACAAGGTCAGCCAAGCCTAACACAAGCACAGCCAGCCTGCAGACTTGTGTGTGAGGCATAAATATCTACTATAACTCACTGTGAGTCCGAGTTTCTTAGTTATTTTAGCAAAACTGTAATAATACAGAGATAGAACCAAGAGAGCTTGCTTGTGGGCTGGATGTGTGGATAAGGAAAAGAAAGAAATGAAGGCTTCTGTCTTGAGCAATAGAATGAAGAAAGGCATCAATTACCAAGGAATTACCAAGGAAGAGAAGATTGGTGGGGGTAAGAATTTGGGTAGGAGAGTCAAGTTCAGTGTTTGACATCTATAGTAGTCTGGGTAGGCTAACTGCTATTGAACAAATAACCTCAAAATAGCAATGGCAGGATACAATAGGTTTTTCTTGTCCATAAAACAGTTCAATGTGGGCATTCAGTGGGTGATGTTTTGTGCATTGACTCATGAATCCAAGTTCTTTCTGTCTTGTGACTCCGCCCTGCTCTACAGCTACATCCAGCTGCATAGGAAGTTAGGAAATGCTTGGCTGGGAGTTCAAGGTAATAAGGATTTAGTGAACAACTAGCTAGTCTCTGGCACTGCATCTTATTTTGAGATACCTCTTAGATATACAGAAGAAGACAGAGTTACTATAAGAGTCTGGCTCTCACTGAGCTTGAGGTACACTTCTGGAAATGAAAGACATGTGGATGGTATGTAAAAATCACACATAGGGGCTTCCCTGGTGGCTCAGTGGTTAAGAATCCTCCTTCCAATGCAGGGAACACGGGTTCGATCCCAGGTCTAGGAAGATCCCACATGCCGCAGAGCAACTAAGCCCGTGTGCCACAACTACAGACTCTGTGCTCTAGAGCCTATGTGCCACAACTACTGAGCCACACGCCACAGCTACTGAAGCCTGTTTGCCTAGAGCCTGTGCTTCACAATAAGAGAAGCCATTGCACTGAGACACTGTGCACCACAACGAAAGAGTAGCCCCTGCTCGCCACAACTAGCGTACATAGCAATGAAGACCCAACACAGCCAAAAATAAATAAATAATAAATAAATCTTAAAAAAAAAAAAAGAAAAGAAACCTGGAACATTAAAAGAATGAAATAAAATAAAAAAATAAAATCACACATAGAGGGAAGAGAATGAGGTCAGGATAGAGATCCCCACTGTTGGCCTCTTCAACATTTGGAGGTTGGTAAAGGAGGAGGAACTGGCAAAGGAAAACAAGAAGACGGCAAGAATTCATTACCAATGAGGTAAGAGGGACACCAGGAGAAGGTGATGTTACAAAGGCCAGAGAGAAGGAAGAGGTGGTAAACTGGCAAATGTTGCTTGCGGAAAGGTCAAGTAAGATTTGGAAAGAGAAATGACATGAATAAGAGTAGCTTCAGAGGAGTGATGGGGAAGGAAGGAAGCTTGATTGAAGGTGGAATCTTGAATCCACTTCTCTTGGTTGAAGAAAGAATTGTAGATGAGGAAGCAGAGAGATAAAAGTATGTAGACAACTCTTTGATATGCTTGGCTGTGAAGGGAAGTATAAAAATAAAGGGTCAATAGGAAGATGATGAGTGGCCTACATAAGGCAATAAGGAGAGATTTTGATGATGTAGAAAGTGGTGTTACCAAAGGAGGCAAATCCTTGGACAGCCAAGAGTAGATGGAAGAATTGGAGAGACTGTTTACTGATAAGAGACCTACTTTATAATAACAGGAGGGGAGACAAAAAATCAAAAGGATGTATTTTTACTAGGGAAATAGTGTTAGGAAAGGACACATATCCCCATGTTTCCTTTCCTTCCAGGTGGAGGGTAAAGGGAGCTCAGCTACTGTGGCTCACAGTTTCCCTTTTTGCCCTGCCTATGCTGTCCCCAGGGAGCAGAATAACTTACCTGATTGGTGACTCTGGGAAGAATAAACTGAACACAGTTGGCTCAACTTCACTCTTCTTACTCTTGGGAAAAAGGATAAACATGCATTTATCAGTCATACAAATAAATGTGAATATATATATATATATATATATATATATATATATATACATATATACACATGCCTTATTTGAGCTGCTATAGCAATATACCAGAGACTGGGTGGCTTATATAAACAATAGAAATTTAGTTCTCACAGTTCTGGAGGCTGGAAGTCCAAGATGAGGGTGCCAGCATGGTCAAGGAGGGCCCTCTTCAGATTTCTCACTCTATGCTCTCTGATCTCACGACCTAATCACTTTCCAAAGCTCCCATCACCTAATACCATCATCTTGGAGGTTTGGATTTCAACATATGAATTTTGGTGGGACACAAATATTCAGATCATTGTGTGTGTGTATATACAAATATATATATTTATAATTTTTTCTGCTGAAAGGGTAATGACAACCAAGTAGCAAAGAATACACCTAGAACACTGACCTTGATTATTTTGATTTCTAAATACCATGCTCCACTAGAAGAAACTAGGGATTTGGGAAAATGGCTGAAATCCAGGGCAGCCTGGAAAATTTTGTTGTGCTAAAAAGTAAAGATGTGCTAAGAAAAATTTGATATTTAATACAAATAAGTATAGTAATAAATTACAGTTCATTAAGTAAGAATCATAAGCCATACTGATAATATATAGATAGTGCATAAATGCATGCATATATACTTATGTACGTACATAGGAGGTATATGGGAGCTCTCGGTAATATTCTTATAACTTTTCTATCAGTTTGGAATTGTTATAAATTTAGAGTTAAAAAATATTACAACTACCATTATCCTTATCCTGTTAAAAATATTTTTTAAAAATATGAAATTTATAGATGAACATTTAAATATATATGACTCTCATCTTACCCAGGTTCTCATCCCAATAGCACTTTTCAATATCTATCGTACTCTGTAATTTATATATTCATTGTGTCATTTATTATTGTCTTCCCTCCCCCATCGCTCCCTTAAGGGATGCAGGCTCCACAATAGTTCACTGACATATGCTAGAGGATTTAGAACATCATCTGGCATGTACTAGGTGCTCAGTAAATATCTGTGGTTGAATGAATGAATGGACTAGAACTTTCTGGGTCTGATAGGTCATTATGGCTGACTCTCTGTGGGCCTTTCTCCTGGCTTCTTCAGAGGCACCTCTGCAGGTACTTCTCACGATACAGGTGATGTATGTCATTTCCTCAGTCTCTGGTTTTCCTGTGGTGTCTTTTGGTCAGACTTTCAGTAGGGTTCCTATCATCCTTCTAGGAGATCCTCTTTGGTTGGAATTTAGAAGGGCTCCTGGCCTGCTCCCTCTCCCTATTGTGACCTACATGTGGTCCTTGGCAGCACTCATACATCGTTTACCTTCATTAGGGAGGCAAGCTGGCTTCCAGTACAGTCTGGTCTTTCTCCCATTTGATGTGTCATTCTCCACACCAGTAAACACATACCCTTCAATCCAGGGAACATCTGTTAAGCTCTTAAAGCAGTCTTCTTAAAGGTCCTCCCACCATGACTGAGGTCCAAGGGAAGCACCACTCACCTATATCCCTTGAGGGTAGATGGGAACTTCAATACAGAAGCCTTTTCCTAAGTCCTTTCTAATCTTTAACCTCCCAAACCCTTTGTACATTTGACATGCATTACTTATTTAACTGGGTTTTGGAAACCTGCTCATACCTTTCTGCATGGTATTCTGTCTCTCCATTTACTTTGATACCTGATACATGGTGTCTCAGACAAAACTTCCGGTTTCACATCTTGTTGTACATGTAAATCCATGACTGATCATGGTTCTAAGACATACTGCTACCAAATAAACAACTCATTAATCAAAAAGCAATTTCAAAATAAATTCAGGTGCTTTTTTACATTTCTCCCCCAAACACCATGAAGGGGATTTAAGATTACAGTGATGCATCTAAAAGCTTCAGTTTATGCTCCTCATACATCAATCACAGGTGTTCTCATTCCTCTCTCTTCCAGATTTTCCCTAAATTCTTCCCCTGGCCTTAACAGGGACCATTGCTCCTCTCCCTTTCCATTTCTGCCATATTTTGTATCCTTAAAAAACCCAAAGAATAATCTAGCCAGACTCTTCCCTGGCTAGAATGGGTGGGATCAGGAATGTTCGGCTGTTCATTAAGCCGGCAAGGACTGTCCAGCTACACTTCATTTATTTTTACTTTATTTTTGGCTGCACCATGTGGCTTGCACGATCTTATTTCCCTAACCAGGGATTGAACCTGCATCCTTGGCAAAGAAAGCACAGAGTCCTAACCACTGGACTAGCATGGAATTCCCTACACTTCATTCCTTAATCTCTCCCGTAGTCAGGTGTGGCTGTGTGAGCAGCTTCTTCCTAATGGAATATAAAGAAAGTGAGGTGTGCTATTTCCAGACATGACCAAAAAGACTACCTGTACTTGCCTTTCCCTCTTCTCTTGAGCTAGAATGGCAATGACCAGAGTAGCCTTAATGGTAGAGCTGCTATCAGCCTGGGGCCCTGCATGATTCTATGGAAGAGAGCTGCTTACCAACCTGGAATAGCTTCCCCAGCATGTTACATGAGTGAGAAAAAAAGGTTTATTTTGATTGAGCTCTTTCACTCTGGTGTTCTATTTATTGCAGCAGTTCAGACTGCTCTAAAAATATAGAAATTAGAACCAGGCATGGGGTGCTGCCATAATAAAAGTCCAAAATATGTAGCATTGACTTACCAGTTGGACAACATGCAGGGAGGGAATGGAGAACTTTAGATCCTTGTTATGCTGGGGAAATGCAGTTGGTACAATACTTTCTGAGATAACCAGGAAGGCAGATACAAGTTCCTCCTAAGCCTGTAGTGATGGAAGAAGCAGTTGGAAAGAGCCAGAATTTTAGGGTGAGTTGGCTGCTGCTTGCTGCTTTTAGCAAGTTATAGGTCCCAAAACTTTGGAGCCAGATGTGTTCAAGAATTCAGAATTTTTTGAAATTTAGAAAGTTAGTAGTGCATATATTGTATAGTATAAAACACCCCAGCAGAGTCTGGAACACTATCCCATAACCAAACACATTTCTATATCTGCTGTGAGATGCATGATCACTCACACTAAGCAGGATAAATAAAAACTATAAATAACCCACATCAATTTAGGTCAAGTTTCACCATCATAAAGTTATAGAAATGAGCCATAGAAAAAATTCAGAATTGTGAATAAGGGATTGTGGACCTAAATTATAAGAAAGAGGGGACTTTGGGACAAGATGGTGGAGTAGAAGGACTCGAGCTCATCTCTTCTCACATGCATACCAAAATCACAATTAACTGCTGAACAACCATTGATAAAAAAGACTGGAACCTACCAAGAAAGACATTCTACCTCCAAATACATATAGAAGAAACCACAATGAGATGTTAGGAGGGGCACTCTTGCAATATAGTCAAATCCCATACCACCCAGGGTTGTAACCCACAAACTGGAGAATAATTATATCACAGAATTTCTCCACAGGAGTGAGTTCTGAGCCCCATGTCAGGCTCCCCAGCCTGCAGGTCTGGCATCAGGAGGAGGAGCCCCCAGAGCATTTGGTTTTGAAAGCCAGTGGGGCTTGAGAGCAGGAGCTCCACAAGACTGGGGGAAATAGAGACTCCACTCCTGGAGGGTACATACAGGGTCTTGTGTGCACCAGGACCCAGGACAAAAGCAGTGACTTCATAGGAACATGGGCCAGACCTAGCTGCTGGTCTTGGAGAGTCTCTAAGGGAGGCAGGGGGTGACTGTGGCTTACTCTGGGGATGTGGACGCTGGTGGTGGAGATGTCAGGGAGTATTCATCTGTCTAAACTCTCACAGAGGCTGACATTTTCCCTGGGACATTAGCACTTAGTCCTTGCCCCTGCCATCAGCAGACAGGCTGCCTAAAGACTTCCTGAACCCACAGCCACCTCTAGACATGTTCCTTGACATGGTCCTGTCCACCAGAGGGCCAAGACCCAGCTCCACCCACCAGTGGCAGGTACTGGCCCCTCCTGCCAGAAAGCCTGCACAAGCCTCTAGACCAGCCTCATCTGCCAGGGGGCAGACACCAGAAGCAAGAGAACTAGGATCTCACAGCCTGCAGAACTGAGTCCACAAACAGAACTTCCCCTAGGACCAGCTGGTCCCTGGCCCTTGGGTGATGAGAGGGGAGTGTACTGGTGGGACAAATAGGACATCCCCTACAGAGGGCCAGTTCTCCAAGGTTGAGAAACGTAGCTAACCTACCACATACATAAAAATACAAATAGAAATTTAAACAAAATGAAATGGCAAAATAATATGTTTCAGACAAAGGAACAAGATAAAACCTCAGAAGAACAACTAAGTGAAGTAGAGATAGGCAATCTACCTGAGAAAGAGTTCAGAGTAATGATTATAAAAATGATCCAAGAACTCAGAAAAAGAATGGATGCACAGAGCAAAAACTTACAAGAAGTTTTTACACAAAGAGTTAGAAAATATAAAGAACAACCAGAGTTCAAAAATATAACTGAAATGAAAAATACACTGGAAGGAATTAATAGCAGAATAAATGAGGCAGAGGAATGGATCAGTGAGCTGAAAGAGTGGTGGAAATCACTGCTGTGGAATAGAATAAAGAAAAAAGAATAAACGGAAATGAGGACAGTTTAAGAGACCTCTGGGACAACATCAAACACACTAAAATTTGCATTATACAGGCCCCAGAAGGAGAAGAGAGAGAGAAAGGTCCTGAGAAAATATTTGAAGAGATAATAGCTGAAAATTTCCCTAACATGGGAAAGGAAACAGTCACCCAAGTCTAGGAAGCACAGAGAGTTCCATACAGGATTAACTCAAGGAGGAACATGCTGAGACATATAGTAATCAAGTTTACAAAAATTAAAGATAAAGAGAAAATATTAAAAGCAACAAGAGAAAAGCAACAAATAACATACAAAGGAATTCCCATAAGGCTATCAGCTGATTTTTTTCAGTAGAAACTCTGCATGCCAGAATGCAATGGCATGATATATTTAAATGATGAAAGGGAAAAACCTACAACCAAGAATACTCTACCTTGCAAGGCTCTTATTCAGATTTGATGGAGAAATTGAAAGCTTTAAGCAAAAGCTAAAAGAATTCAGCATCACCAAACCAACTTTATAACAAATGCTAAAGGAATTTCTCTAGGCAGAAAAAAAGGCTGCAGCTAGAAACAAGAAAATTACAAAATGGAAAACCTCACCAGTAACGGCAAACCTACAGTAAAGATAGGAAATCACCCACTCACAAACTAGTAGGGAGGTTCAAAGACAAAAGCAGTAAAATCATCAGTATGCATAAAAAGAAGTTAAGGGATACACAAAACAATTAGATGTAAAATATGATATCGAAACCAGTCATTTTAAGAGAAGGAGAGCACAAATGCAGGGTATTGAAAATGCATTTGAAATTCAGAGATCAGCAACTTAAAACAATCATGTATGTATATAGATTGCTATATCAAAACCTCATGGTAACAATGAACCAAAAATTCATAATAGAGATACACTCAAAAAAGAAAAAGGAATCCAAACACAACCCTAAAAATCATCATCAAATCAGAAGAGAACAAAAGAGGAAAGGGGAAAAAGAAGACCTATAAAAACAAATCCAAAAGCAATTAATGAAATGGCAGTAAGAACATATGTATCAATAATTATCTTAAATGTAAATGGATTAAATGCTTGAAGGAAAAGACACAGACTGGATGAATGGATACAAAAGTAAGACCCATATATATGCTATCTACAAGAGACCCACTTTAGACCTAGAGACACATACAGACTGAAAGTGGGGGGATGGGAAAAGGTACTCCACATAAATGGAAATCAAAAGAAAGCCAGAGGAGCAAGACTTATATCAGACAAAATATGCTTCAAAATAGACTGTTACAAGAGCCAAAGAAAGATACTACATAAGGATCAAGGGATAAATCCAAGATGATATAACAATGATAAATATGTATGCAGCCAGCATAGGAGCACCTCAATATACGAGGCAAATACTAACAGACATAAAAGGAGAAATTGACAGTAACACAATAGTAGTAGGGGACTTTAACACTGCACCTATATCAATGGACAGATCATTCAGAAAGAAAATCAATAAGGAAACACAGGTCTTAAATGACACATTAGACCAGACGGACTTAATATTTGTAGAGCAATCCATCCGAAAGCAGAATACACATTCTTTTCAAGTGTACATGGAACATTATCCAGGATAGATCACACGCTGGGCCACAATGCAAGCCTTGGTAAATTTAAGAAAACTGAAATCTTATTAAGTATCTTTCCTGATCACAACACTATGAGACTTGAAATCAAATGCAAAAAACACAAACACATGGAGGCTAAACAATATGCTACTAAACAATCAAGGGATCACTAAAGAAATCAAAGGGGAAATTCAAAAATACTTAGAGATAAATGAAAATGAAAAAAAAAAAAAAAAAAAAGATCCAAAACCTGTGGGATGCAGCAAAAGCAGCTCTAAGAGGGAAGTTCATAGTGATGCAAGCTTACCACAGGAATCAAGAGAAATCTCAAACAACCTAACCTTACACCTACAGAGAAGAAAAAGAATAAGAGACAAAGAGAAAGAAGAACAAACAAAACCTAAAGTTAGTAGAAGGAAAGAAATCATAAAGATCAGAGCAGAAATAAATGAAATAGAGACTAAGAAGGCAATAGAAAAGATCAATGAAACTAAAAGCTGGTACTTTGAAAAGATAAACAAAATTGATAAATATTTAGCCAGACTCATCAAGAAAAAAAGTCAGAGGGCACAAATCAATAGAGTTAGAAATGAAAAAGGAGAAATTACAAGTGACACCACAGAAATACAAAGGACCATAGGAGACTACTACAAGCAACTATATGCCATTAAATGTACAATTTAGAAGAAATGGACAAATTTTTACAAAAGTACAATCTCCCAAGACTGAACCAGGAAGAAAGAAAATACAAATACTGAAATTGAATCTGTGATTAAAAAAACTGCCAACAAACAAAAGTCCAGGACCAGATGACTTCAAAGGCAAATTCTACCAAACATTTAGAGAAGAGTTAATACCTATCCTTCTGAAACTATTCCAAAAAATTGCAGAAGAAACACTCCCAAACTCATTCTGTGAGGCCACCATCACCCTGATACCAAATCAGACAAAGAAATCACACACACACAAAAAGAAAATTATAGACCAATATCACTGATGAACATAGATGCAAAAATCTTCAACAAAATACTATCAAACCAAATCTAACAATACATTAAAAGGATGATACACCATGATCAAGTGTGATTTATTCCACGGATGCAAGAATTTTTCATTATCTGCAAATCAATTAGTGTGATATACCACATTAACAAGTTGAAGAATAAAAAGCATATGATCATCTCAATAGATGCAGAAAAATGTTTTGATAAAATTCCATATCCATGGAAGATGCCTTAGAGGACTGGGGTGGGGAGGGTGGGGGGGACTCGAGGTGGGGGGAGTCAAGGAAGGGAGGGAATACGGGGAGATGTGTATAAAAACAGATGATTGAACTTGGTGTACCCCCCAAAAAAAATAAATAAAATAAAAAAAAATTCCATATCCATTAATGATAAAAACTCTCCAGAAAGTGGGCATAGACGGAACGCACCTCAACATAATAAAGGCCATATATGACAAATCCAAAGCTAACATCACACTTAATGGTGAAAAGCTGAAGGCATTTTCTCTAACATCAAGAACAAGACAAGAATGCCCACTCCCACCACTTTTATTCAACGTAGTTTTGGAAGTCCTAGCCACAACAATCAGAGAAGAAAAAAAATAAAAGGAATCCAAATTGGAAAAGAAGTAAAACTCTCAGCTTGTAGACAACATGACACTATACATAGAACACCCTAAAGACACTACCAGAAAACTATTAGAGCTCATCAATGAAACTGGTAAAGTTGCAGGATATAAAATTAATACAAAGAAATCTATTGTATTTCTATGTGCTAACAACAAAAGATGAGAAAGAGAAATTAAGGAAACAATTCCATTCACCATCACATCAAAAAGAATAAAATACCTAGGAATAAACCTACTTGAGGAGATAAAAGACCTGTACTCTGAAAGCTATAAGACACTGATGAAAGAAACTGAAGAATACACAGATAGATGGAAAGATATACCATATTCTTGGATTGCAAGAATCAATATCATTAAAATGACTATACCATCCAAAGCAATCTATGAATTCAATATAATCCCTATCAAATTACCCATGGCATTTTTCACATAACTAGAAAAAGAATTTTAAAATTTGTATGGAAACACAAAAGACCCCATATAGCCAAATTAATCTTGAGAAAGTAGAACAGAGCTAGAGGAATCAGGCTGCCTGACTTAAGACTATACTACAAAGGTACAGTAATCAAAACAGTATGGTACTGGCATCAAAATAGATATATAAGATCAATGCAACAGGATAGGAAGCCCAGAAATAAACCCATGCACCTATGGTCAATTAATCTACGACAAAGAAGGCAAAAATATACAATGGAGCAAAGACAGTCTCTTCAGTAAGTGCTGGAAAAACTGGACAGCTACATATAAAAGAATGAAATTAGAATATTGTCTAACACCATATACAAAAATAAACACAAATGGGTTAAAGACTTAAATGTAAGACTGGATACCATAAAATTCCTAGAAGAAAACATAGGCAAAACACTCTGACACAAATTGCAGTAATATCTTTTTGGACCCATCTGCTAGAGTAATGGAAATAAAAACAAAAATAAACAAATGGGACCTAATTAAACTTAAAACCTTTTGCACAGCAAAGGAAACCACAAACAAAATTAAATGGCAACCTACAGAATGGGAGAAAATATTTGCAACTGATACGACTGACAAGGGATTAATTTCCAAAATATACAAACAGCTTTACAGCCCAATATCAAAACAATAAACAATTCAATAAAAAAAATAGGCAGAAGATCTAAAAAGACGTTTCTTCAAAGAAGACATACAGATAGCCAACAGGGACATGAAAAAATGCTCAACTTCACTAATTATTAGAGAAATACAAATCAATACTGCAATGAGGTATCACCTCACACCAGTTTGAATGGCCATCATCAAAAATTCTACACATAATAAATCCCAGAGAGGGTGTGAAGAAAAGGGAACCCTCCTGTACTGTTGGTGGGAATGTAAATTGTTGCAACCACTATGGAGAACAGTATGGAGGTTCCTTAAAAGACTGAAAATAGAGTTACTATACAATCCAGCAATGCCACTCCTGGGCATATATCCAGAGAAAAATCTATTTCAAAAAGATGCATGCACCCCAATGTTCATAGCAGCACTATTTATAATAGCCAAGACATGGAAGCAACCTAAATGTCTATCAACAGATGAATGGATAAAGATGTGGTATATATATATACAATGGAATATTCCTCAGCTATAAAAAAGTATGAAATAATGCCATTTGCAGCAACATAGATGAACCTAGAGGTTATCATGCTAAGTTATGCCTGGATGTAATCCAGACAGAGAAAAAAATTGCATAGATATTGCTTATATGTGGAATCTAAAATAAAATATACAAATGAACTTATTTACAAAACAGAAATAGACCCACAGTCATAGAAAACAAACATATGGTTACCAAAGGGGAAAGTGGGGGAGGGATAAATTAGGAATTTGGGATAAACAGATACACACTAATATATATAAAATAGATAACCAACAAGGACCTACTGTATAACACAGGAAGCTATGCTCAATATTTTGTAATAGCCTATAAGAGAAAAGAATCTGAAAAAAATATATATATAATATATACATATGAATTGCTTTGCCATACATCTGCAACTAATACAACATTGTAAATGAACTATACTTCAATTTAAATAATTAAAAAATAAAAATTATCTGTATATATAATCTTTAAAAAATTATGAGAGAGATGAGTCCAGGCAAGAACTGACCTGTTTTCAAGCAGAAAATGACCAGATAGAATAGATAGAGTCCAGAATTTGGGGCATTTCTCGAATGTATCTCAAAGTGTAAGAGATCAAACTGTCCTTGCTCAGACACTTCCTGTTAACCCTTCTTAGTCAAAACAAAAAACAAACAAACAAAAAAACCCAGCTCTGAGGCTGACATCAGAATAAGGCTATTGCTTTCCTGCTATGCCTTTGTTTCAGATGGCCTTGAAAAGAATCTTTTCATAGCTGTATATCTGTATTTATCTCCTTATACAAAATTTTTTGTTTGTACAAAAAGGTTTCTACTAAAATCCTTTTGTTGTTTTATTTCTTTTTTTTTTTACACAAAACAAAAATTTCAAGAATCTTTTCATATCAGCACTTAGAAAACATTCTCTTTAATTGTGGCATTTTAATACACCAGTTGAATGCATCTATATTCTGTTTACCCAGCTCCTTATGGTGGACAGTTTAGTTGGTTCCATTTTTTGTTCTCTCTCACTATTATGAAAAAGACTGCAGTGAATATCCTTGAAGAGGTGAAGAGATACTCTGGCATATTTTGCCAGTATATCCTTAGGCTAAATAACTAGCAGTAGGATTTTTGGGTTAATGAGTCTGTACATGTTAAATATTGAAA
The DNA here is from genome assembly GCF_030028045.1 of Hippopotamus amphibius kiboko. Taxonomy (NCBI): domain Eukaryota; kingdom Metazoa; phylum Chordata; class Mammalia; order Artiodactyla; family Hippopotamidae; genus Hippopotamus; species Hippopotamus amphibius. The sequence goes on along the minus strand of NC_080188.1, from coordinate 137,013,975 downwards.
TAAATTGTCAAATTTTTCTCCAGGAGGAATTGATAAATTTACCCCTTGACAAAACTCCAGGACAATGTATGAGAATGACTGTATCTCATACTCGATTGCTCAGGCTCAGGGTTGCTGTGCCACACAACCCCTGAAGGAGTTATGGGTGTTCACAGCCTCTGTGGACCCACAAAGCCACCCTACACTCCTGCCAGTCTCATGGGAGCAACACTGAATTCCATCACCTTGGTTCTCACTTCTCTATCTTTGTGTAAGGCTGAAAATCACTGTCCATCTACACTTTTATTTTTTTTACTGCTTATATGTCCTTGCTTATTTTTCTATTTAGCTTTTGTTATTTGAATTTATTTTGTCTACTTATACAAAGTTTTGTGAAAATTAAGGATATCAGCTATTTGCTTTCCTGCACTGCAAACATCTTTCCCCAGTTTGTCAATAACTTTTAGGATTTATTTATTTATGTATTTATTTATTGAGGAGAAATTTATAAATTTGGTGTGGTTAAATTTATCAAACTTTTGCCTTAAAGCTCACTGATTTGATGTCTTTTTGGAAAAGTCTTTTTCAATTCCAGGATCTAATATAAATCCATTCATGCTTTATTCAGGAATTGTATAGATTTATTTAATGCAAAATCTGTAATTTATCTGTAATTAATTTTGGTATAAACAGTGAGATATGAATCCATCCTTATTTTTCCCTAACTTTTTTCAATTCCCCCAACACTATTTTATTTATCCTACTGACTACATTGCATATAAATTCACTGATTAGGAATGACACCTTTATTACGGACAAAAACACTATGCATATTTAGGTCTATTTCTGCATTCTCTCTTCTATTCCACTGATATCTTTTAAACAATTTTAAGCATGGCGGCACTATCTAGGTTTTTAAAAAATTGGATCTTTTTGATTGGTGCAGTCAACGTGTTCGGCAGAGTTGGGGATGAAGAGTTAGCTGATGATTGGTGGTGGTAGTACTAAAGAATTAGCCAGTATGGCCAGGATGGCTAGGGCTGAGTATCTGACCTTTGTGTTTGGTGGGACTGGGGCCGATGGCTCAGCCTGGGTGGTTCAGGCTGCCAAGGCCAGGGCCAAGAAGACAGCCTGAATGGTCAGAAGATTGCTTACACACTGGGGAATTGACTGAAGAAGTAAATATATTGAGAATAATGGAATCCAAGTTTCTCACAATCTGAGAAAGGAATTACAAGTATGGAAAAACAGAGGCTGGAAAAAAAACCTGTGGTGTTGGTTTGGAATTGGAAATATTGGTGTGAACCCATGGTTTTGAATCTGTACAAGTAGATTGATATAAAAATAGATTTATAAGTTATATGTGTCTATTCATATACTTCTAGCTCTATTTCCTGCAAGGAACTAAAACCAATAATACACCAGTAACAATGAGTATAACTAGTGCCCAGATCTTGGTTTCTAAATACCATTTTCCACTAAAAGAAATGACCCTTGGATAAATGGCTGATTCCAGATATGGAAAAAAAAATCCCGCAAGTACAAGATGCACCTGGAAGATATTTTTTGTGCCAGACAGTTAAATTTTGCTCAAAGAATAATAAGGGATGTGTCATAAGGACATAAGAATCTGCTTAAAGGAGATTCCTCTTGTTAAATCTGGGACAATTCAAACATCAAAGCAAATAATAATAGCAACAAATGCAATCCACTCAATAAAATAGAAATCCATGAGTTCTTACTGCTATAAGTAAATGCATAAATAAAGAAAGAAAAAACATTGGAGAAGGGAAATCTCTGCCTCACAGTAAGATGCTAACTAATAAACTTAGAGGGAATGATGAACTAGAAGCATTTTGCAATCATTAGAGTAATAATTTATTCAGGGAAGACTCATCAGTGGATGCTAAAACCAGTGAATGAATGCTTGATGCAGAACACATAATTACATAATTTCATAATTATCTCCACACAGACTACATGTTAGTTGTTTATTAATTAATACCAAACACTTCTCAGTTAATTTTACCACAGAGAAATCTGATAGACACTCTTATAACTGTCAAAAGAACCCCTGTATTGGGACAAACTAACATTGTGTATTTCCTGAAAGGATGCCATTAGAAGAACATAGCATCACTTTTGGTGTATTTCTGCCAAAATATAAAACTTGTATGTAATTAGACAAACCTAAATTGAGGGACCCTTTTAGTTAGCTCGGGCTGTGATAACAAAATACTATAGTGTGGCTGGCTTGAGCAACAGAAATTTATTTCTCACAGTTCTAGAGGCTGAGATCAGGGGGCTAGTGTGGTCAGGTTTTGGTGAAGGCTTTCTTGCTGGCTTGCAAATAACCACCTTCTCAGTGCACTTCATGACACTAATCCCATCATGAGGGTCCCACTCTCACAACATCATCTAAACCTAATTAGCTCCCAAAGGCCCCATCTTCAAATACCATCACACTGAGTGTTACAGCTTTAATATATGAATTTGTAGAAGGGGGGCATAAACATTCAATCCATTATAGAGATTTTCTAGAAATTAACTGGCTTATTCTCTTTAAAAAATATCAAGGTCATAAAAGTTGGGAAAGACTGAGGAACTTGAGATCAAGGAGACATGACAACTAATCATTATGTATGATCCTGGACCTATAATAGATATTATTGGGATAATTGACAAAATTTGAATGTGATCTGTGGATTAGATTAGAATGAGCCCTTTAAAAGGTGAAACATCAGGGAGACATCTTAGCCTGGAAGAAGACAAACAATGTCTACACACTGCTGCACACTTCTGTAGCAGTGTGGTGAACTGCTAATGGAGTGGCTAAAACCTGAGGGTGACCTGTAATAGCAGAGGGTGACCCCCAGCTGACAGCCAACAGGGACCTCAGTCCTACAACCAAAAGGAACTGAATTCTGCCAAAACCTGGATGAGCTTGGAAGAGGACCCCAAGCTCCAATGGGACCACAGCCTGGTGGACACCTTGGTTCAGCCTCATGAGACCCTGAGCAGAGAACCACTTTTTAAGTTGTGCCAGACTTCTAATCTACAGGAACTGTGAGACTATAAATGGATGTTGTTTTAAGTTGCTGAATTTATGATAATTTGTTACACAGCAATGGAAAACAAATACAGATACTCAGAATGCAAATGAGCTTCAGGGAAAGTTTCTTGACCAATGGGAGAACTGTTAACCCTCTGAAATCTGGTACAGATGCTACTAGGCTACCTGTGTATTTTGAAGTTTCTGCAAATCCAAATTGTAAATGAACACTTTGCATACAGATAATGCAGAACATCAAATGTTAGGCATCTAGTATGTTAGAGCTGTTATCCTGGGGAGGAGGTTTGATTTCATTAAAAATGGTGGTTTTCATAAAACACCTAGAAGAGAAAATAGGCAAAACATTCTCAGATATAAATCATACCAACTTTTTCTTAGGTCATTGTCCCAAGGCAATAGAAATAAAAGCAAAAATAAACAAATGGGATCTAATCAAACTTATATGGTTTTCTTTGTACAGTAAAGAAAACCATAAACAAAATGAAAAGATAGTGTACAGACTGGGAGAAATTCTTTGCAAATGATGCGATTGATAAGTGATTAATTTCCAAACTATACATACAACTCAACACCAAAAAACCAAACAACCCAATAGAAAAATGGGCTGAAGACCTAAATAGACATTTCTCCAAGGAAGACATACAGCTGGCCAACAGGCACATGAAAAGATGCTCAACATCGCTATTATTAGAGAAATGTAAATCAAGACTACAATGAGGTACCACCTCACACTGGTCTGAATGGCCATCATTAAAGAGAGTAGCATTGACAAAGATACACTACCAAATGTAAAATAGGGCTTCCTAGATGGTGCAGTGGCTAAGAATCTGCCTGCCAATGCAGGGGACCCAGGTTCGATCCCTGCTCCAGGAAGATCCCACATGCCACAGAGCAACTAAGCTTGTGTGCCACAACTATTGAGCCTGTGCTTTAGAGCCCGTGAGCCACAACTATTGAGGCCATGTGCTGCAACTACTGAAGCCCACAGGCCTAGAGCCTGTGCTCTGCAACAAGAGAAGCCACGGCAATGAGGAGCCCGCACACCACAACGAAGAGTAGCCCCCACTCACCGCAACTAAAGAAAGCCCACACACAGCAACAAAGACCCAACACAGCCAATTAATTAAATAAATAAATAAATTCAAATGTAAAATAGATAGCTAGTGGGAAGCTGCTGCATAACACAGGGAGATCAACTTGACAATGTGTGCTGACTTAGAGGGCTGGGATAGGAAGGGTGGGAGGGAGGCTCAAGAGGGAGGGGATATGGGGATACATGTATAAATACAGCTGATTAGCTTTGTTGTACAGCAGAAACTGGCACAACAGTGTAAAGCAATTATACTCCAATAAAGATCTGAAAAAAAAAGTCTACAAATAAAAATGGTTGTTATTATGGGTTAAACTGTGTGTTCAGACCCCCCCCCCACCCCCGCCGCTGCCCCCTTATGTTGAAGTTCTAACCTGTAATGTGCCTGTATTTGGAGATAAGGCTTTCAAGGGAGATAACTAAGGTTCAAGGAAATTGTAAGGGTGGAGGCATGATCCTTATAAGAAGAGGAGGAGATACCAAAGATCTCCCTCTCTCCCTGAACTTGCAGAGAAGAGGCCATGTGAGAAGGTGGCCATCCACAAGCCGGGAAGAGAGGCCTCACCAGAAACCAACCCTGACAGCACATTGATCTTGGACTTCTAGCCTCCACAATGTGAGAAAATAAATTTCTGTTGTTTAAGCCACCCGGTCTATGACATTTTCTTAAAAGCAGCCCAAGCCAACTAATACATGGCTGGTTGATTAGTCAGTATTATCTAAATAAAGTACAATTAAGGTATGAGAATACAATTTTCAGCAGCTATATTGATAGTGTCCCAGGTTCTGAATGGAGGAAGAACTGGGTGGAGTAAAAGTTTGGTTTTCTTACATACTCAAAGAATGAGTTACTACAGATAACTCAGTTTTCTGAAAAGCTGAATGTCTTTAAGAACTCAAATATCCTTTGAAAAGTTATTTTGACTGGGCAGCCAATTTTATATGCTTCTTCCTCTTTTTATTTTTAAACTTCTTTTATAACTATAATCAATGCATATTATTAAAATCAGATGGGGAAGAGGGAGAGAGAAAAGCTTATCATAAAAATCCTAATTCATGTACTTTCTGTATGAGGCTATCCCTTGCCTCCACTGCAATCCTGCTCCCAGATACTATTTTAATCATTTCTATTTTTCTCTTGTGGTGGTTGCCTCCACACTTCTCAACAATAGCCTTACACCATTTAAAAAATTTATCAACTTTACACCTTGCCATTCTATGATGAGCGAGGATTTAGTTCACATGCATCAATCCCAATTTCTCTACTCTTTGAAAGGGTTCTACCACTAGTCTCAGGTCCTCCACTTGTATTCAGGCATCTTTAAACAATATGTTTAAACCTCTGCTTCATTTCCCACAAACAAGAGATACTATTTAATTTTACACTTTGGATCTTGATAATTTCACAGCCTTTTGCCTCTCTACCCCATTTCCACTCCCCTTCTTTTGATAGCTAAAGATCTACTTTGACAATATTCAGATTAAAAGTATTTATGCTTTGTTCTGAAACTATGGTTAATTTCCCCGTAATCTGTCTATAGTTTAATTCTATAAGTTGCAAGTCAATAGCCGGTGTTATTATGATGATGTAAATATTGTTTATGATAGAACCAAATATTGTGTTGGGCTTCCTCTTCTTTATTCATGTCATGATCCCTATATCTCTCAATGGATAGTAGTGCTAACCAGAAATATAATGAACATAAGTTAGTGTTCCTTTGTAACTGAATCATAAAGGTGAACACCAAATAATTGGCTTGCCATAGTCTAGTGGTGTCCTTAGGGTTTATTGAGGTACACAAGGTGGTTTTCTCTTAATATTGATAATAGCTATCATTTATTGAGTACCTACTAAAAGGCATTCTGATGTACAATATTCTTATTTTATCTTAATAACAATCCTGTATTACTCCTATTTTTGCAGATGAGAAATCACAAGGTATTATCTGGGAAGACTGGATTTAAATAAAAGACCGACACAACGTTGGGTTTACCAACTCATCCCAATTTGCCTGGGACTTTCCCACATTTAGCACAAAGTCCTGCATCTTGGGAATTGCCTCAGTCTCAAGGAAACTGGGATTGTTGATCATCCGACAAGTCTAGACCCTCTATGTCTTTCTTCTTTTTAAATAATTAATAAGAACAATCATAATAATTATTCATTCCCATGGCTTGGGGTTCATTGCTCTTCTGCGAGTCAGTTATATCATTTGTTAGTGCATCATCTGAACTGGGAGCTCTTACTAAAGCCTGGACTGATGTCAAAACTACGTACAGTGGTGAAAGTCACTTATATTTCAATATATTAAATGATATTTTTCTCAGGTTTTATTGGATGGTAATTTTTCTATGTGCAGCATACATTAGGAGCCTTCCTTTGCTGGTTGCCCCTCACGTTCTACCTCTACTGTGGAGCCCCTCAGAACTCAGACCCTTAACAGCTTTCCTCTCTATACACTTGCATAGTGATTCATCTTCTCCCATGACTCTAAATGTCATCCATTTGAGCTCATGACTCCTAAATATACATTGTCAATGCAGATTCTCCCCTGAACTCCCAGCACAGATGCACAATTACCTATTGGATATCTCCTCTTAAAGGTAAAATAGCTTAAATTTAAAATGTCTAAAAGTGGGGAATTCCCTGGCAGTCCAGTGGTTAAGACTCTGTGCTTTCACTGCCCAGGGCCCAGGTTCAATCCCTGGTTGGGGAACCAAGATCCACAGCACCGCCCCGCCCCAAAATGTCTAAAAGTGATTTCCTCATAGTCCCTGGAAAACTTACTTCTCCCACAGACTTCTACATTCCAAAAACGGTAACTCCATCGTTCCAGTTGCTCAGGCCAACTTTAGAGCCACCCTTGACTCTTCTTTTAATCTTTGACCCTATATGAAATTTGGCAAATCCTCCAAAACACATTCAGAATCTGACCACCTCTCACTACCTTCAACCTAACAACATGTCTAAGCCATGTCTCACTTGGATTATTGCAATAGCCTCTTAATTGAGGTATCCTCAATTCTGTTCATCTATAGTCTATTCTCAATAAAAATCCAGAGCTATTCTTTGAAAACACACATTGGATCCCTCCACTGCTGAAACCCCACAAGTCGTGCTCCATCCCACCCAGAGGACGACCTCATGTTATGCGGCACAGCGTCAGCCCGTGACTGTCCTGGCTCCATCTCCAGTCTCTTTGGCCTCCTTGCTCTTTGAAAACTCCAGATATGCTCTTTGCTGTTCCCTTTTCCTACAAAGCTCGTGACCAATTATCCAAAAGCGGGACCCCCCACATAATGTTCAGGACCAATATGAAGTGAAAATGTGGGACTTGTTAAAAATTAAGATTTTTAAGACCATGCGAGTAGTGTGTCAAACCAAGTACGGGGCCCTTCTGAGCATGTGGCTCTGGGTGAAAGTCTGAAAGTCTCCCCGCCTCCAAGTCATCTTCTCATTGAATCCGCCTTCCCTGACCACCCTATTTAGAACTTCAGTAATGCCTCCCCACCTGGAACTCATTTTTTTATCCTTTACAATTTCCTTTTTCTCTTTAGCACTTCTCACCCTCTGATATACTATATAATTTACTTACTTTTATTTCGCATTTTCTGGCCTCTCCCTGCATTAGAATATAGGAGCCTGGGGTTTTGTTCTGGTCAATCCTGTATCTTCAGCACTTAGAACAGTGCTGGCACACAACAGACACTCAAATATTTGTTGAAAGAAAAGATAAACAAATACGTTGATTTTGTAGCATCCCAGTAGAATCTATCCTCTAGAGGGAAAATCCTGTGAATTTGCAATATTTGTAGAAAATGTGCATAAGTTGCTTTCATTTACTTCCTTTCAACCCCGGAGCATGCTGGGGCCACAGAACAGTTGGACCATCTTGCCTTCCCAGAATTTAGCCTCTCCATGTGTGCTTTTCCTTATGCAATCCTGTCTCTCCTTATAAGGTGCTAAAATTTTTGAAAAAATTCTTGGCTCTTTTTCCTTTTAAAAAGTAACATTACAGATAATAACATGGTTAAGAATTTACAAAGTTACAAAGTGAAAAGCTTTGTCATTGCTTGTCCCCTCACCTAGTTCCTTTCCTCAGAAAAAAAAAATATTATCTTTCAATATTTTCTGTGAACCTTCCCAGAGATAGTCTATGCAAAGAATATGCCAGTAAATATGAGTGTGATGCAGATGTATGCTCCATTTTTTCCTCCAAAAAATGATTTGACAATAGGATATGAGAATGGGACTATGCTGTCTCAGTTTTGACTGAGGTTCCAGGACTCTGGGTTTCAAATACTCCCATGTTTCTCAGCGAGATGCCAGCGGACCTTCGTAGTACTTGGAAAAGCACTGAAAACTGGTGTTGCAAGCCTTGAGCCTTCACCACTTAGGGTATGAAAGAGGCTGAGAAGGCCGATGTGGACTCTGAAATTGACTAAGAGATCTGTTGCCTTGAGCTTTTGCAAGAGGCATACCTCATTCCCACAGGGAAGCATGCTTTCCTCTCGCCTGCAGCCCAGGACTGAAGTTAGTTCTCAGCTGGGGGATTTTGGGGGATTGGTAATGTCTGGAGACATTTTGGATGGTCATGATGGGAAGGATGCTACTGGCACCTGGAGGCTAGAGATGCCCTTAAACATCCTGCAATGCAGGGGATAGTCCCATACAACAAGCAAAAAATATTTAGTCCCAAATGTCAGTAGTGTCAAGGTTGAGGAACGCCAGTCTAAGAAGAGGACCTTCAGGACCACTTGAGAACTAGTTAAATGTCTTCTGCAATTGGTGGACACAGGGAATGGATGTCTGGCCCATGTCTAGAAGCTGAGGTTGGCTTGCTGTGCTAATGGTGGAGAGGTGAGCTTGCTGAACTGGGGGTAGCCTGTGTTCCCTGAGGGTTTGATAAAAGGACACTTGAGTGATTCTTGTAAACCAGAATCAGAATTGTGGGAGTGAGAGCAGGGAGCAGGAACACCACATGGAAAGAAGAGGTGAGCTCACAGAAAGAAGCTGGAGGGTTACCACCAGAAGCCCTGGAATGAGGAAGCACTCATAAACATTAACCCATCCCAGGGGAGCTGCACGGGAGATACTTCCAGTCAGAGGAAAGTATGGTGAGTGGGTTGTCTTTGAAAAATGCTTCAGGAGAGAATGCAACTGTATCAAACACCTGGAAAGCCCAGCGAGCTTCTGTCAGCTGTCACCAGTATTAGTTCAGACCTTGGCTGCTTCTCCAATAGCACATAGAGAATAATATCCAGAGCTCACAAGACCCTGCTTGATTTAGCCTCTGCTTACCTCTAACTTCATCTTTTCTTCATTATTTTGTTCAAGCCACAGTAGACATCAGACTTTCCTCAAACACACTGAGACAGCTCTGACCTCAGGACCTTTGCTCTTGCTTTCCCCACCACCCAGCATGTACTTTCCCAAGATCCTTGCATCACTGTTTTTCTCTTTATTTGAGACTCTACCCAAATGTCACCATTTCAGAGAGGCCTTTCCTGATCAACCCATCTAAAATAGGCAAATTGCTATCATTCCCTCCTTTGCTTGCTTTATTTCTCTTCAGTGCACTTTATACATATAACTTTTTGTTATAATATAATCATATACTGATTGCCCTTCTCCTCCATGATAAGTAATATCCCTGCAGGTATGCACTTCATATTTACATTCCCAGGATCTAGGGCCATTTCAGCATTTGGTAGATGTCTAATAAATACTTGTGCAGTAAGTGAATGAATGAGCATCTGAGCAATGCTGTTGTAGTTTGCATCGCGGGCAATAGCAAGAGGTTATGGAGGAGATCTTGTCTGCAGAGGAGGAGGAGAAAAAAGGCGGAGGAATTCCTCACTTCAAATGAGATTAGGGAGATGTGTAAAATGTGGGAAACAGTGCAAAATTTTGTAGAAAAGCACCACCCAAATAAGGCTGTAGCAGTGCTAGTGATGAATCTGTTTAACAACAATGCAATGTCACATTTCCACAAAATCCTCAAAAGTAGGCAAAAGCAAGTATCATTGGATAGGTTCCTTGTTAAAATTGCACGAAAAGGAAAAAGATTCCATTGAGCCAATAGATAGCAGTGATTCCGTTAGTGATAGTGAAAGTCGTCCTACACAATAACCCTCTTCTCTTGTTGCCCTCACACCAGCCACAAAGGTTTTAAAGGGTAAGTGTAGGTTAATTTGTTTTTCTTTATATTTTGTATTTTCTTTATTATTTTGTATTATATTACTCTATTTTAATCATTTTTATATGAATATTTTGGGGTCGTGGAAGAAATCATCTGAGTTTCCATTATTTCTTATAAGGAAATTCACTTTGATATACAAGTGCTTTGGATTACAAGCATGTTTCCGGAAAGCATTATGCTTGCAAACCAAGGTATTTTAAAACTGAAAATAGGAACTTATTGTTGAGGTGTTGGGAAATCCAGATAAGGGGCAAAATGGACTAAGATCATCCACAATTCTATTTCTGGACATTACTACTTTTATTTTTTATTTATTTATTTTTAATAAATTTATTTATTTATTTATTTGTTTATTGGCTGCATTGGGTCTTCATTGCTGCACATGGGCTTTCTTTAGTTGTGGTGAGCAGGGGCTACTCTTCATTATGGTGTGTGGGCTCTGCATTGTGGTGGCTTCTCTTGTGGAGCATGGGCTTGAGGCACGTGGGCTTCAGTAGTTGTGGCCCATGGGCTTAGTTGCTGCACAGCATATGGGATCTTCCTGGACCAGGGCTCGAACCCACGTCCCCTGCATTGGCAGGTGGATTCTTAACCACTGCACCACCAAGGAAGTCCCGACATTACTACTTTTAACATTTTGTGTAGGTTCTTACCATCTTTTTCTCTATGCATATAAAAGAAATTTTATTTATTTTAATAGGCATCATATGAAATAATACATCAAAATGGCATATATTCACAAATAATGTCACATATTTTATGGTTATTTTCATATAAATTTTCTTATAATTCCCTCCAAAAGACCCCCAAAATCTATATACATGCATCCTATCTTTTACATACCTATTCACTTGTCTATTTCTGCATCTATTAACTATGAGTTAATTTATCTATTATCATATACCTTTGTATCTCATGTTTCTGTTTATCTATCTTCCTGTCTATATAATCTATGTATCTCTGTATCCACTCACCTATCAATCTATTATCTATCTTTCTATTACCTATCTATGTACAGCTCTCTCCCTCTACGCATTTACCTATCTAGGTATCTATGCAGGTATCTTGGCATCAAGGTATCTATCTATCTATCTTTCTATTTATACACCTATCATATATCTATATATTTATCTATCTACTAATTATCTACATATTTCTCTAGCATCTGTTTTTATCTATATATCTACCTAAGTATCTAGTCATTATCTATTTATATATGAATGTATATACATATGTATGCATGTGTCCAAGTGTTTATCATCTATGTATCTATCTTTCATTTTTATTTACACAAAAGACTTCCTGCTATGAACACTTTGGCACCTTGTTTCTTTCACATAATGCATCTTAGAGACCTTACTACACACAAGTACTTCAAGAGCTATCTCATGCCACTAAACAGAAAAAAGAATGAAAAGAAAGAAGGGCAGTTTAAGATACCTCTGGGGACAACATCAAGTGCACTAATATTCGCATTACAGGGGTCCCAGAAGGAGAAGAGAGAGAAAGGGTCCGAGAAAATATCTGAAGAGAAAAATCACTGAAAATTTCCCTACCTGGGAAATGGAATTGTAACCCAAGTTTAGGAAATGCAGAGAGTCCCATAGAGGATTAACCCAAAGAGGACCACACTGAGACACACTGCAATCAATATGATAAAAATTAAAGCTAAAGGGAGAATACTAAAAGCACCAAGGGAAAAACAACAAATAACATACAAGGGAACTCCCGAAAGGCTATCAGCTGAGTTTTCAGCAGAAACTCTGCGGGCCAGAGGGAGTGGCATGATATATTTAAAGTAATGAAAGGCAAAAAGCTATAACCAAGAATACTCTACCTAGTAAGACTCTCATACAGAATGCTCCAACCAAAAGACACAGACTGGCTGAATGGATACAAAAACACAACTTGTATATTTGCTGTTTCCAAGAGATCCACTTCAGATCTAGAGACACATACATACTGAAAGTGAGGGGATGGAAAAAGCTATTCCATGCAAATGGAAATCAAAAGAAAGCCCTAGTAGCAATACTTACGTCAGACAAAATATGTTTTAAAATACACTGTTACAAGAGTCAAAGAAAGATACTACATAATGATCAAGGGATCAATCCAAGAAGCTATAACAATTGTGAATGTATATGTATCCAACATAGGAGCACCTCAATATATAAGGTAAATATTAACAGACATAAAAGGAGAAATTGACAGTAACACAATAATACTGGGGAACTTTAACACCCCATTTACATCAATGGACAAAGCATCCAGACAGAAAATTAATAAGGAAACACAGGCCTTAAATGACAGATTAGACTGGATAGACTTGCTATTTGTAGAGCATTCCATCCAAAAGCAGTAGAATACACATTCTTTTTAAGTGCATGTAGAACATCCTCCAGGACATGTCACATGCTGGGCCACAAATCAAGCCTCAGTAAATTTAAGAAAATTGAAATCATTTTAAGCATCTTTCTTTGACCACAATGCCATGAGACTAGAAATCAACTATTAAAAAAAACACAAAACAAAAAACAAAAAACACCCACAAAAAACCAACCTGCAAAAAACACAAACACGTGGAGGTCGAACAATATGCTATTAAACAACAATAGATCCCTGAGGAAATCAAAGAAGAAATAAAAAAAAATACCTAGAGACAAATGAAAAGGAAAACACAATGATCCCAAACCTATGGGATACAGCAAAAGCATTTTAAGAGGGAAGTTTATAGCAAACAAACTTGCATCAGGAAACAAGACAAATCTCAAGTAAACAGCCTAACCTTAAACCTAAAGCAACTAGAGAAAGAGCAAACAAAAACCCAAAGTAAGTACAAGAAAAGAAATCATAAAGATCAGAGCAGAAATAAATGAAATAGAGTAAGAAAACAATAGAAAAGATCAATGAAACTAAAAGCTGGTTCTTTGAAAAGATAAACAAAATTGATACAACTTTAGCCAGACTCATCAGGGAAAAAAGGCAGAAGGCCCATATCTAGCAAGTCAGAAGTGAAAAAGAAATTACAATTGACACCACAGAAATATAAGGAATCATAAGAGACTACTATGAGCAACTACATGCCAATAAAATGGACAACCTAGAAGAAATGGACAAATTCCTAGAAAAGCACATCCCTCCCCCCCAAGACTGAACCAGGAAGAAACAGAAAATATGAACAGACTGATTAACTGTACTGAAATGGAATCAGTAATTTAAAAACTCCCAACAAATAACACTCCATGACCTGATAACTTCAAAGGTGAATTCTACTGAATATTTAGCGATAACACCTATTCTTTTGAAACTATTCTAAAAAACTGCAGAGGAAGGAACACTCACAAAGTCATTAATGAGACCACCATCACCATGATACCAAAACCAGACAAAGATAGCACAAAAAAAGAAAATTACAGGCCAATATCACTGATAAACATAGATGCAAAAATCCTGAAAAGAAATACTAGCAAACCAAATCCAACAATACATTAGAAGGATTATATGCTGTGATCAAGTGGGACTTATCTCAGGGATGCAAAGATTTTTCAATATCTGCAAATCAATTGATGTGATAAACCACATTAACAAATTGAAGAATAAAAAGCATATGATCATCTCAATCAATGCAAAAAGCTTTTGATAAAATTCCACATCCATTTATGATAAAAACTCTCCAGAAGTAGGCATAGAGGAAACATACCTCAACATAATAAAGGTCACATATGATAAACCCACAGCTAACATCATACTTAATGGTGAAAAGCTGAAAGCATCAGGAACAAGACAAAGATGCCCATTCTTGCCACTTTTATTCAACAGAGTTTTAGAAATCCTAGCCACAGAAATCAGAGGAAAAAAAAAAAACAAAAAGAATCCAAATTGGAAAAGAAGCAGTAAAACTGTCACTGTAGATGACATGACACTATACATAGAAAATGCTAAAGGCATCACCAGAAATCTACTAGAGCTCATCAACAAATTCAGTAAAGTTGCAGAATACAAAATTAATTTACAGAAATTGGTTGCATTTCTATACACTAACAAGGAAATATCAGAAAGTGAAATTAAGGAAACAATCCCATTTATCATCACACCAAAAAGGATAAAACACCTAAGAATTAAATCTCCTTAAAGGGTCAAAAGACCTGTACTCGAAAAACTACAAGATGCTGATGAAAGAAACTGAAGATCACACAGATGGAAAGAATCAATATTGTTAAAAAGACCATACTACCCAGGCAATCTACAGATTTAATGCAATCACTATCAAATGACCAATGGCATTTTTTGCAGAACTGGAACAAATGATTTTAAAATTTATATGGAAACACAAATGACCCCAAATAGCCAAAGTAATCTTGAGAAAGAAGAACGGAGCTGGAAGAATCAGGCTGCCTGACTTCAGGCTATACTACAAAGCTACAGTAATCAAAACTGTATGGTACTGGTACAAAAACAGACACATAGATCAATGGAACTGGAAATAAACCAGAAATTAACCCACACACTTAAAGTCACCTAATCTATGACAAAGGAGGCAAGACTACACAGTGGAGAAAAGAGTCTCTTCAACAGGTGGTGCTGGGAAAACTAGACAACTACATAGAAAAGAATGAAATAGAACATTCTGTAACACCATGTACAAAAATAAACTCAAAATGGATTATAGACCTAAATGTAAGAATGGATACTCTAAAACTCCTAGAGGAGATCATAGGCAGAACTCTCTTTGACATAAATTGTAGCAATATATTTTTTGATCCATCCCCTAAAATAATGGAAATAAAAACAAAAATAAATAAATGGGACCTACTTAAACTTAAAACTTTTGCACAGCAAAGGAGACCATAAGCAAAATGAAAAGACAACCTACATAATGGGAGAGAATCTTTGCAAAAGATGTGACCAACAAGGAATTAATTTCCAAAATATACAAACAGCTCTACAGCTCAATATCAAAAACAACTCAATCAAAAAATAGGCAGAAGATCTAAATAGACATTTCTTCAAAGATGACATCCATTTGGTCAAGAGTGACGTGAAAAGATGCTCAAAATCACTAATTATTAGAGAAATGCAAATCAAAACCACAATAAATATCACCTCACACTGGTCAGAATGGTCATCATCAAAAAGTCTACAAATTATAAATGCTAGAGAGGGTGTGGAGAAAAGGAACCCTCCTACTCTGTTGGTGGGAATGTAAATTTGTGCAGTGACTATGGAGAATGGTACAGAGGTTCCCTCAAAAAGTAAAAATAGAGTTACCATACAATACCAGAAATCCCATTCCTGGGCATATACCCAGAGAAAACTATAACTCAAAGTGTTACATGCACCTCAATGTTTATTGCAGCATTTATTTGCAAGAGCTAAGACATGGAAGCAACCTAAATGTCCATTGACAGATGAATGGATAAAGATGTGGTATATAACTCGAGGTATGGGAGGGGGCGGGGGGTGAAGGGGAAACTGAGAAGAAGCGGGAGAGTAGTACAGACATATATATACTACCAACTGTAAAATAGTCAGTGGGAAGTTGTTGTATAACAAAGGGAGTCCAACTCGAGGATGGAAGATGCCTTAGAGGACTGGGGCAGGGAGGGTGGGGGGGAATCGAGGGGGGGGCGTCAAGGAAGGGAGGGAATATGGGGATATGTGTATAAAAACAGTTGATTGAACCTGGTGTACCCCCCAAAAAAATAAAATAAAATAATAATAAAAAAAAAAAAAAAAAAGATGTGGTATATATACAGATATACGAGGGAATACTACTCAGCCATAAAAAAGACTGAAATAATGTCATTTGCAGCAGCATGGATGGATCTAGAGATTATTATTCTAAGTGAAGTAAGACAAAGACAAATACCATATGATATTACCTATGTGTGGAATCTAAAATTTGATACAAATTAATTTATTTTCAAAGCAGAAGTTGACTCAGACAGAAAACAGACTTACGGTTGCTATAGGAGAAAGGGAGTGAGGGGAGATAAAGTGGGAATTTGGGATTAGTAGATACAAACTTCTATGTAAAATTGACAAACAACAAGGTTCTACTGTATAGGACAGGGAACTATATTCAATATCCTGTAATAAATCATAATGGAAAAGAAAATGTGTGTGTGTGTGTGTGTATTTGAATCATTTTGCTGTACACCGGAAACACTGTAAGTCAACTATACTTCAGAAAAATCTAAAGGAAACAAGAGCTATCTCATTCTTTTCTTTGATGATGGCATTGTAATCATCTAAGGATGTCCCGATAGCAGGTTTAGAATTTCTTTTGACTTTATTTTATTGTGGTATATGACATATATAACATGTACACACACACACATGCACACACACAATTTATATACTACCCAGGTCAAGAAATAGAGCATTATCACCACTGAAAGACCCTCACCTACTCAATTACAGCATGATTCCTACCTCCTAGAAGTCACTGTATCCTGACTTTCATGATAATAATTTCCTTGCATTTAAAAAATGTTTACCATCAGGGATGCATTTCTTAATAGGATAGTTTATTTTTCTTTGTGTAAACTTTATTTAGATGGAACCATACATTATGAATTTTGTTGTTTCTTGCGTTTTTTTCCTACATTACAATTATGAGATTCATCCATATCATGGCATGTAGCTGAGTTCATTCATTTTATTACTCTATAATAGTATTCCACTGTATAACTAATTCTCACTAAAAAAATCAAGTCTAATGTTGGACATGTTTCCAGTTTGTGCCTATTGTAGAAAATGCTTTTATGAATATACTTATAGATGTGTTTTGATTCTCACGTGCATCAGTTTTTACACATATATTTCTAGGACTGGCATTTCTAGGTCATGGTATGTCAATTTCACCAGGAAGTGCCAAACTGTGTCTAAATGTTAGCACATATATCCCTCCCCACCCCTCCCACCCTGCCCCAGCAGAAAAAACTTAACCTTTCTCAGAAACCTTGCTAACACTGGGTGCTGTCAGACTATTAAATTATTTTCTACAAGTGTCCTGCTCATGGTCAATTTATTTGTTGCTCTTTCTCTTTCTGTCCCTCCTTTGAAATTCTTTTGCTATTACAAACCCTGTAAGGAACTCAACCCCACAGACTATCTTAAGATGTAACTACATCTATGGTATCTCTCTCCTCATTAATGGAAATGCTAAGTCAAAGGACTGTGAATATTGATAGCTACAGCCAAATTTTCCTCCCCAAGAGTCCATCAATTTACATTCCCACAGCAGTAACCTGAGCATATCTCTACATTTCAACAACAATGGCTATCATCGAACTTTATTTTTTAAAGTTCAAACTGGCTCCACTGTACCACTGTGTAATTGGAACTAGCACTGGAGGCAGATGTGATTAAGAGAGATTTCAGTTCTCTAGATCTCTCTAGTCACTCCCACTCTAGAAATGTTGGATTCCATTTCTCTCTTCAGGCTGAATTATTTCCATTCCCTTCTTTTTTCCCACTGATCTTACCTTTTGTCCTTGGTCCGTCCTATTGCTCTGCTATGAATTCTTTTTATTAATTTTTATTGGAGTATAGTTGCTGTACAATGTTGTGTTAGTTTCTGCTGTACAGCAAAGTGAATCTATACATATACATATATCCACTGTTTTTTAGCTTTCCTTCCCATTTAGGCCACCACAGAGCACTGAGCAGAGTTCCCTGTGCTATACAGCAGGTTCTCATTAGTTACATGCTTTATATATAGTAGTGTATATATGTCAATCCCAACCACCCAATTCATCCCCTCACTCCCCCTCTTAGTAACCATAAATTTGTTTTCTACATCTGTGACTCTATTTCTGTTTTGCAAATAAGTTCATATGTATCATTGTTCTAGATTCCACATATAAGCAATGTTATATATTTCTCTCTTTCTGACTTCACTCTGTATGACAATCTCTAGGTCCGTCCACGTTGCTGCAAATGGCATTATTTTATTCCTTTTTACCGCTGAGTAATAGTCCATTGTGTGTTTGTACCACATCTTCTTTATCCATTCCTCTGTCGATGGGCATTTAGGTTGCTTCCAGGTCCTGGCTATCGGAAACAGTGCTGCAATGAACCCCGGGGTGCATGCCTCCTTGCGAATCACGGTTTTCTCTGCACTGAAACCTAAATATTTGTCAATCCCATAGGTATTTCATTTTTATTTTGATTTGCACTTACCTAATAGTTTTATTATTAATTTGTATTAAATGGCTGAAATCTTATTTGAAAATTCCCAGTTGTTAGCTTCTGCTCACTGTCATGACATTGTCACTGTTTAACTGTTAAGTTTTTTTTAATAAGTTAAGGAAATTAGCCCTTTGCTGCCATATATGTTGTAAATATATATATTTTTTCATTTGACACTGATCTTTAGGCTTTGTTTACACTAGTTTTATTCCACAGAGAAAAAAACTTGTGTATTGAAATTTACCAAGTTTTAAATTTTATGGCCTCTAGGTTTTATAGCCTTCTTAGAAGGGCTTTTCCTGCCTTCACTTATGCTTTCTCTCGGAAATTTTATGGCTTATTTTATGCTCAACTACTTGATACATGTTAAGTCTTTGATAATTTAGATTGAAATCTTTGAGGCATCAAAATACGGGAATGTGGCAGGAATCTAGCTTTCCCCCCATCCCCAACAATTTCTCTGTGGATCCACGATTTTCTGACTTGTTTGAAATGCCAGCTTTACCATGAAATAAAATGTCATGTGTATGTGGGTCTATTCTTGGATTCTCCATTTTGTTTCACTGAAGTCTATATTTTCTCAAGTATAAAAGCAGTTTTAAATTTTTCTCACTGCCTAGGTTTTACTAAGCAAAAACAGTTTTTTCTTAACTAAAAAAATCAAAGCCATACATAGATACACAGGCACAAAGAACACGGGCACTTCGAGCATACCTGAGCAGGGTTCCATGGGTGAAGGAAGAAGGATTAATATGTGGCTATCTTACACAGAGGTTGATGGGTTATAGGTGCCAGGGGTACAAAGGTATAATGTTTTTGTGGATTCTTGATTAGGAAGAAATGCTCTGTACACACAAAATTGGGAGCCAGGCAAACAGTAGATATTAAGGCCAGTATCTTGGGGCAAAGTCTTCTTTCATTGCAAATAGTAGGGTACCTACTGACTAGTTGAGTGGTTATTCTTTTTTTTTCAAATCGATATATTTACAATATTGTGTTAACTTCAGGTATACAGCACAGTGATTCAGTATCTTAACTGGTTATATTTCATGATAGGTTATTAGCAGATGAGTATAATTTCTTGTGCTATACAGTACATCCTTATTATCTATTTGATACACAGTAGTTTGTATCTGTTAACCCCATACCCATAATTTGTCCCTCCCCACTTCCCTCCACAAAGCCCTACCTCTAAATACTATTGCATTTGGGGTTAGGGTTTGAACATATAGATTTTGCGGGGGACACAAGTGTTCAGTCCATAACTCTCCATTAGAATACATTTCCCACCTTTCCTCATAGGTGGTATGTGTATGTGACTGAGCTATATCTTTGTTGAAAAACAAGAGCCCACCCAAGCTTCCCTGCATGTTTTTGGTGAGTGTGCCGGACTGGTCCACTTTGTAGGTCAAGGTGACTGGCTCTTTTCGTCCCACTGCTGTGATGATCCCTCACAGTCTCAGAGAAGTCTTCCATCCCCTCGCATGTGCTAGGATGATATTAGGATTGAAATCACTTACCCAGATACTCCACTGTTTCCGCTAGAAGTCAAACCTACTGGGATCATGCATGGGAATCCTAGGATGTTACGGATGCTCATTAAGCCTTCTATCATCGTCTGAGCATCAGGGGCGCCAACGCGGAAGCTTCAGGATACCGGGTGACAATTCTCGCCCAGGAGCAGGGAAATTTCTCTTCACTGAACATGCAGTTCTCAGCACGTAGCTCTATCTCCACTTCCCACACCTTGGGCTGGGACTCCTTGGGCCCTTCGCTGTCATGTCACTTCACGAATCCTGGCTTTCCACGACACTCCTCCCAAGGGCTTAACCATGCTGGTCCTAGGGCATTTTTGGAAATTCAGCCATGGTCAACTTGCAGGCCCTCCTGGCTCCCGGACGCTCTGCTGGGTGCTCCATGGCTCGGGGCCTGCTCTGGCTCCTGTTTCTCTCTCCTGCCCCTGTTTCATCAGTGAGCCTCCTTCCACAGCAGCCACTCGCTCAGGCTTTGGACCACAGCTATTTTTCTAACCTCTGTCCCCAAGGCTCTGCGAGGGGCTTTAAGATCCATTTTGGACATGCGCAGTCCCTCGTGGTGCTGAGAGCCTGGGTAGTGATCTCATCATGCCCGCGGGTGTGAGGTGTGGCAGGGAGCAGAACTCCAGGTCATCCTGGTGATACTAGACTGGCCATCAATCTGGTGGAAACACCTGTGGAAAGGAGAGAACTGGATTGTTGTGAGAAAGCAGCCTAATGAGCAGATGATTGATTACACGAAGCTGCTTGCTCCTCAGAGGAGTGAAGGTGGTGTGAGAGCCTAAGTCGAAAGCAGGAGGGGCACCGAGAGGGGTGCACAAGGGGAGCTCCCTGGATACACCTCCTTTCTAGGGGCCAGAATGTCCACAATAAGGCCATAGTGATTCACTCCCAGAGGTATGGAAGGATCAGAAGAAGGTGGTGCTATCATAGGGCCAGAGGTGGGCCAACACTGCCTCCAGGGCGCTTACAGTTTGGGAGCGCAGGTGTGGGACCCTAGCAGCTCTCTCCTAACCTATGAGTCTCCAACTCTTTTCAACCCTCAGGTGGTGGAAGCCCAAGGGTTGCAACACCAGTTTCCAGGAACCTCCTTCCCAGCCCAGCTTCAAAATGTGGGAGAGGTTGCTAATCAGCAAAAAATCTGGTAACATTTACTGCCTCTGCGGAGGAAGGTGGTGGCTAGAGGACCGGAAGAGGAGACGCTTTCCTCTCGTGAACATCTTGAATTCTAAACGTCTATTAATTACCCATAAATATAAACTTACTTAAAAATACAGCAAAGAATTATCAAAAACATTCTGAAAAATGTAAGTTGGATGACCTCCAAAGAGAGGAGGTATTGCATAACGGAGGAGCTGAAATAAAAGGCACGGAGTCCGAGTGGGGTGCTCTGCAGGATTACCGGGGGAAACCAGCGTCTGCAGGCACACACATGGCCTGGGGTGAAAACCGACCAGATGAGAAAGAAACTCACGCAGTTTTCACCTGGAAGTTGCAGATCCGCGGGGCTCCTCTTCTGAGAGCCGGCTTTCAGACTGGAGACTCTTCTACCTAGCGGCAGCTCCTAAACTAGGCTTCATCACTGAAAATTTTCACACCGAAGTAGACGATGATTGGCTCTTTTTCACGATAAATGGTCTGCAGCTCTGTAGGTCCACACCGCTCTGAAGGCCATCCCGGCTCCCTTACCTGCTCCTCTGCTTCTGATCTCAGTGTAGCAATCACGTAAGTGATCAAGACCAGTGGAGGCCAATGCATTGAAAACAACCGGGCCTTTGTTTTCCAGTCTGTTTTGACCACTCTCTCACAGTGGGAAACAGATTTTACATTGCAACCTAGTGCACATGTTCATGCAAATTCTCACACACACACACACACACACGAAATAAATTTTTGTAAAAAATACTTCCCTTAGTTACATGGGATGGATTCAATTTTCTATTCTATTCTTTCCTGTTTGGTATTTTTGTTTTTGTTTTTGATTAAGTAGCAATAAATCACCCAAGTTTATTTTTAGATATAAATGAGTGAATTCAATTTGTTTCAGGTGAAAGTGGCACATACGGACATATCACTGAAAGCATGAAAAACTCACCTGAGTTTCAATGATTTTGTGAATATCCTCCATGGTGAAGAGAATTACAACTGTATTTTAATCATGTGCAATTCATTTAGTATGTCACCCAATGAAATCAGTCTTTAAAAAGATAAAAGTGCATCCCTTTTGAAATTACAAAGTATCTATTTAGTGGAGTGATTTGGGGATGGCATTTGGCCTTGGAAATATGATAGTATTTTTATCTTTTATTATGAGCTACATATTTAAACTAGTAGTGAAAACAATGAGTGGTGTGAAAATGAATGTTTTAGAAATACATAAAGCAACTTTACTTCACAAAATAAAATAACAAGGAGAATTTTTTGTAGCACCCATTACCAGATAATGATACAAAGAGGACTGCAATAAAAATAAGTCATTGGTTCATTGCATAAAAATGCAATTCCATGAATATTACAGGACACACCTCAGTTATTATTTTGGAAGCAAATAATGATTGAATCTTTAGTTGGTCATGTATTGTTTTTTCTTAATGATGTGAACCATGTCCTATTCAGTTTTGCTTCCCCACCTTGGAGCGTGATGCACTGCACCTTGATTGCCAAACAAACAAACAAAACCCAATAAATCAATATCCATTATATCAAGGTGAAATGTCTTCAGTATTTAAAATATTTTCTAAGATTGAGCTTCAAATCATAACTAAACCATTCAATCCCTTTTTCCTTTCCCAACATTTTTATTTTTAGGACTAGTTCAACCCGTACTTATATCTAAATGAGTACTTAAAAATTTGGTACCCAGAATCTATTACAATACTTTTTAATCCTGTAATTTTGTAGAATTGTTTACACTTCTAGTTGAAATAGCTGAAAGAAAATGAACAATTATGAGTGAAATAATTTACACTGATACAGTGAAAATAAATAAATAGATCAATCTCATGTATTTATTTGTGTGTTTCTCACACATCTACTCTTAGTACACGGATTCTTCCATTCAACATATAACTGAATGCCTATTCTCCAGCATATATTATGTCATACATATAATTTCAGAGCGTGGAGTGGAATGCGTTTATATGCTTTTATGAAATAGTTTGTCCCACCCACCCAGATGTGAGGAAGACAGCAAAGGCAAAGCCCGTTGGGACAAAGAGGAGACTGCCCAGGTTGCCTGCTCTCACAAAGGGTTGGTACTGAAGGCTTTGGAGAGAAGGTCATATCCAGTAGATCAGATTAACAGCATGCACCCTCCATGGTTAATTGATTACTATCGCTCTTTTAAAATAATCTTTATTGATATAGTATAACTTATATACATTGAAATGCCCCTATTCAAAGCATGCATCTCCGTGAGTTTTGACAAATGCATACAATTGTGTAACCACCACCCAATGAAGGTATAGAACATTTCCATCATCCAAAAAATTACCTTGTGCCCCTTTGCACAAGATGGATCCATCCCCCCACCACACTCCTGGCCCTAGGCAACCAGTGATCTCCTTTTGCTTTCCTTTATTATCCCTGTGAAATGTGACAATTGAACCGCAGTGTCAAGAGAACTGTTGGGTCAGCATGGGGGAGAGCTGTGTGCTGACGAGGCTGGTGTGTGAGTGGCAGTGTTGATTCGTGAGAGATGCCTAAGGAAAGTGAATCCTGAGAGGTCGGAGTTGGTGGGTCTAGCTGGGCCTTCCTAGGTGGTGACATGCCCTCCTTTGGAAGCCTTGGAGAATTGGCTCAAATTGCTGAGATCAGTGGTCTTTTCAGGCTATAGACATTTGGATGAGGGTGGGAGGACTGACCTTGATGGAGTGGATAGATATATTGGAGGCACTCTTTTTCTTTTTTTCCCCTTTGGTGATGAAGAGTTTTACTGACAATATCAAGTGAACAGAAAATCTAGAAAGGATAAAAAGTTAATTTATGCTATTTATATTATAGAAACAAGTTTATTAGATTCACCAATTTGTCTCTGGAGGCATAGCAGGAATTAGTGAGCCAGTTGCTAAGACTGTAAAGTAAGAATATGGTCCTAAGAAGGTTAAAACTGAACTACAATTTCAGTTCTTAATTTGTTTTTCAGAAGCAGGGTCTATATTTCAATTAGCTATGGGTAAGATCAAGTCCAAAACCAAATTATATTCAAAAGAATGGCATAGACTTAGGTTGGAAATAGTAGTAAATAGAAAGAAAAGAGATGGTCAAACAATTCATGGGACAAAAAACTAACTTGTTTCACGTAGAGGTCATGGTTTGAGCCTAAATTGAGTTCTTGCTAGAGTTTAGGCATGTCTGGACCACTACTGGAGGTACTCTTATGGGAGAGCCTAGTTCCAAATGGGTAAGGGATTAGGATTAGGAATTTGACCAGAAATTCTGAATCCTGCTGAGTCCCCAGTGGGCCTTACATCTGAGGTTCTTTAAGTAATGAATATATCAGAACTTAGACCATATTTACGAGCCAAATCTAGGTCAGGGTTAATAGTTGGAGTTCAAGAAAAGTTATAGGGCTGCAATCAGTAAGCAATCGTGCAAGAAGAACTGGGAAGCTACAGACTGCCAGGGTATTCAAGAGAGTGGTTGGCAAAGGCTGGACAGGCAGTTTGGAACATGGAAGCCAATGGAATACAGAAGAATGGGCACAGCAGTCTTTAATCAAGTCATCTAAACTGCAAAGGGAGGAGTCAAGAGTCTTGCTAAGTAGTCAAAACAAACCTCTAGTGGTGGGGGAAGGCATCCAGAACTTGAATCAAGACCTTCCAGCGAGGACTTCCCTGGTGGTCCAGGGGTTAAGACTCTGTGCTTCTACTGCAGGGGGCATGGGTACTGCAGGGGCCATGGGTTCTGCCGCGTGCTGTGGCCAAAAAACAAACAAAAAACCCCCAAAACCCCACTGGAGAAAACCACACCACAGCTCACAACAAATGTATGGTCAATATAGCAGATGCTGTAGGTACCCACTCATATCTCCTCAGCATTTATCATTTCAATAAATTAAGATTTCCAATCGCCAGCAGCCGTTACTCTCTGCCTGAGGGCAGCCACTGGCTTCTGAAGCCTACCCTCCATGGGTATGCTGTGCACTTGATCATAGCCACAAGACTGAGAAGCAATGAACGTGCTATGGATACTGAAGAATTACCTGACGCTTCCTCCACTGCCGCCCACCT
Organism: Hippopotamus amphibius kiboko; assembly: GCF_030028045.1. Classification (NCBI taxonomy): domain Eukaryota; kingdom Metazoa; phylum Chordata; class Mammalia; order Artiodactyla; family Hippopotamidae; genus Hippopotamus; species Hippopotamus amphibius. The sequence continues at coordinate 136,988,668 of NC_080188.1, read as the reverse complement.
CCCAGATGTGTATTTTCTAAACAAATAGGGGTAACGATGTTTCCTATCCCCCATGCTCTTCTTCCAGTGTGACTTTGACACTTTGAAGTGTATATCCTCTTCCCTTGAAATTGGGCAGACTTTTGGGATTCTTTCAACCAACAGAGCACAGTGGAAATGACATTATATAACTTCTGAGACTAGTTCATAAAAAGTTATGAAGCTTCTACCTTGCTTACTGGACTACTGTCCTTTGCATTCTTCCAGTTACCATATAAGCAGTCTGACTACCTCAAAGATACCATGTTGTGAGGAATCCCAAACTAGCCCATGGCAAATGATGAATGGAGAGCCATAAGACTACGGAAAGAGAGAGGCGTTGGTCCATCCCCTAGCTGACCCAGTTCTCCACGCTGTTCCATCTCTAGCCACCATTTGACAATAACTCTGTGAGAGACCCTGGGCTAGAATAGCCCAGTTGCATCCTTCTGAAGTTTCTAACCAACAGAAACTGTGAGAGAGAATGACTGTTGCTGTTGTAGAGCCTGTAAGTTTGAGGTGATTTGTTATACAGCAACAGATAACCAGAACATTCCCATCCCCTTAACCAATGGCTATCAGGACTTGGTATATGAAGTTTCCACCCCCTTCTCTGCTGGGTGGGGTAACATTGAAGAGTGTATTTTTTCTGCAGTTACCACAGTGGTAACTTTTGGTTACTGTCCCTTCTCTGTTTCACTTTCTCATTCTCTTCTGGTGTTTCCCAGGATTGCCTCCCCAAGAAACTACTAGTAGTTAAATCCCTACTCAGGGTCTGGCTCTAAGGGAACCCAAAAGATGATAGTTTTCACTGTCAGGCATTTCTCATTAAAGTCTGAGTCCCTTGTTAGTTACTTCCTCACCCATCCCTTGAAATGTGTTTAAAACATTTACCATCCTTCTAAGGCCCTTTCCTCCTCACCTCTCCTTTCACACCAAGTGGATGATTCCCCTGCTACTTCCCTGAGAAAATGAAGACTGCCAACAAAGAATTCCTCCCACTTTCTTCCCCTCTCCTCTTTCTTCTGCTCAGTTTTTCTCCTTCAGCCACCCCAACGCTAGGTGCTCCTCTCCTGTAGTGGCAGAGAGGATGTCCCTCTGCCTGTCTAGATCTGATTGCTCCACATCCACTCTGGGCTCCCTCCTCTCTTGCCTCCTTAGAGACATAAGCCTTTGACCATAACTGCCCACTCTCTTGGACTTTAACTACTTTACTGGCCCATTCCCCACAACCCTCCTTCACTTTGACCTCACCTTTCCTCTAGCTACTGCCCTTTCCTTCCTTTCTAGGTGGAGTTTCTTAAAAAAAAAAAAAAGATATATATATACACACATATATATTTAAATATATATAATTTTATATATATCTTATCTAAAAAAAAATATATATATCCACATTTGTTAAGTCTCTACTTCCTCCTGTTTAATTCACCCCATGCCTCCCCTAAGGTGAACTGTCCCAGGGACAGTGTTGAAACTACAAGTCCAACCAAGGCTGCTCGGTTCAGATCCCTCATCTTAGTGCACAAGAACTCAGTGTTTGGTTTCCTGCCTGTCTCTGTGCCACAACTCACATGGACAGTTCACTCTTGTCATTGAGGATTACTTATATTCCTCCAACAGGTCACTCTGTTTCACGTCTTTGTACCTTTGTACAAGCTGTTTGCTCTGCTTGAATTCTCTTCTGCCCCAACCTTCTCTAACAATTCCCATTATAACAATTCCTACTCAGTCTTTAAAATGACATAAATTACCATTTTTTTCAGGGAAGATTTCTTCTCTAGCCTTAAAGGACTTTCCTCTATGTTCCCATGGCCCTAGGACATGATAAACATCCAGTGAGTATCTGAATTAAGTATGGGCGAGGAAGGGTCTTAGGTACCAACACTTATACAGTTTTGATTCTGAGTGTCCTTTCGACCCCATCAGCAAACCAGGAAAGATCCAGTCTTAATAAGCAGCTATTCCAGGTGGCCAAGTAGACATGAATAAGCAGATACATCTGGCGGGAGGCACAAGGAAAGGGCAGAAATAAGGGGCGTCTTGATAATGCTCCCTCTGTTAGTTTATTAGGACTAGCATGACAAAGCACACAAGCTGGGTGACTAAAACAATCTACATTCATTTTCTCATAATTCTAGAGGCTAGGAGTCCCAGATCAAGGTATCAGCAGGGCTGGTTTCTTCTAATAGCTCTCCCCTTGGCTTATAGATGGCCATCTTCTTTAAGTCTTCACGTGATCTTTCCCGTGTGTGTATGTGTGTCCTAATCTCTGCTTCTTATAAAGACACCAATGGTACTGAATTAGAGTCCACCCATATGAACTCATTTTACCTTAACTACCTCTTTAAAGGCCTATCTCCAAATACAGTCACATTCTAAGGTACTGGGGTTTAGGACTTTAACGTGAATTTTGGGAGGACACAGTTTGGCCCATAACACTCCCCCAATGTGGAGAATCCATGCTCTTTAATGTTAAGTCCTGAAAACATCAACTAGTTGTCAACCCTGAGAGAAAAAACTTCTAGGCCCTGGAGACATTAACTTGAGTCATGGGCTTAGTTTTCTTAACCTAGATCTCTGTTTAAGGCCAGTACTAGAGGGATAATAGGTTAGTCAGAAAGCAATTCTATTTCTTCATAGCTATTATACGATCTTTCCACAACTGTTCTGGAGACCGAATTCTATCCAGGAGATCCCTAGGATCCAAGGATGTGTGGAGGCTGACTATTGGGACAATGAGGGGAATGGCTGCAGTCAGCTTTCAGAGATATTGTGCAGCATGTCTTCCTGGTTGGGCACATTGGGCTCAGGCATCAGGGTTTGTAGAAGAGCTGACGCTTGTGTAATCATTAGCTTCTACCCACAGCATCCTCGATCCATTTGCAGTATCTCTGGGGTTGAGAGGATGTAACAGGAGCAGAGAAAGGAAGCCACTCCTGAGGGACGCAATACAGTGTGAGCCTCTCTGCTGGGACTCAGTGCTTTGGGAAGTCTCTGAACCTTCCCATTCTAGAGTGGTCTCATCAGAGGTTGAGGCTGCTCCCTGTTCATATGTGGCTCTTGGTTGAGGGGCAGGCCACTGTTATATCTCTTCAACGACTTGGAAAGGTTTGGAGAAGGAGAGGTGGAGAATGCTCAGAGAAGCATGGAGCAATTCTATTTTAGTTTTTGATGGCTCCTGATTCTCTCAAATCAGGAGATACTTTATAACTGAGCTGCTGCTAGTCTTCCATTAATTTATCAGAGTCATCATGATAATAAGACATAGAAGACAGAATATTTACATTGGAAGGTGCTCAAAGATCTAGATTGGTCTTTCGTTTTGCATGTGAGGGAAAATGGGAGAACTAATACTCATTGAGTAAGATGTTTTACATATGTTATAGATCTTACAAGGTGGTTATTATCCCCATTTTATAGATAGGGAGATGTCACTCAGAAAAATGAAGTAACTGGCCTAACGACACAATATAAGTGCCAGGACTGGACTAGAATCAGGTTTCCTGATTCCTAGGCCACTTGTCTTTGGGTAATGACTCTAACCCAAATCCAGTGAGGTGCTGCTCTCCAAGTTTTAAAGCCCCAGTCTATGTCCTTAGTAGATCATACCATCTAAAGAACTTAGACAGACACTACTAGGGAAAAACTGGATGGTAATATAAGCTCAGCCAATAGCTTTTCACTACTCAGCCCTGTTGGATCCCAATTTGACTGGTCAGATGCTAGATCCACTGGAACCCTGCTGTGTGCCTTGCTCAGATTCCACTGAAAATATGACTTAGATGATATTATGTGTAGAAAATTCTAAAGATGCTGCCAGAAAACAACTAGAGTTCATCAATGAATTTGGTAAAGTTGCAGGATACAAAATTAATACACAGAAATCTGTTGCATTTCTATACACTAACAACAAAAGATCAGAAAGAGAAATTAAGGAAACAATCCCATTTACCATCTCATCAAAAAGAACAAAATACCTAGGAATAAACCTCCCTAAGAAGACAAAACATCTGTACTCCAAAAACTATAAGTCACTGATGAAAGAAACTGAAGACTACACACACAGATGGAAAGATATACCATGTTCTTGGATTGGAAGAATCAATATTGTTAAAATGACTATACTACCCAAGGCAATCTACAGATTCAATGTAATCCCTATCAAATTACCCATGGCATTTGTCACATAACTACAACAAAAATAAATTAAAATTTGTATGGAAACACAAAAGACCACAAAGAGCCAAAGCAATACTGAGAAAGAAAAATGGAGCTGGAAGAATCAGGTTCCCTGACCTCAGACTATACTACAAAGCTAAACTAATCAAAACAGTATGGTACTAGCACAAAACAGACATATAGATCAATGGCACAGTATAGAAAGCCCAGAAATAAACCCACATGCCTATGGTCAATTAATCTATGACAAAGAAGGCAAAAATACATAATGGAGAAAAGACAGTTTCTTCAATAAGTGGTTCTGGGAAAACTCGACAGCTATATAGAAAAGAATGAAATTAGAACATTCTCTAACACCATATACAAAAATAAACTCAAAATGGATTAAAGACCTAAATGTAAGGCTGGATACTATAAAACTCCTAGAGGAAAACATATACAGAACACTCTGACACAAATTGCAGTAAGATCTTTTTGGATCTGTCTCCTAGAGTAATGGAAATAAAAACAAACAAACAAAAAATCAAATGGGACCTAATTAAACTTAAAAGCTTTTGTACAGCAAAAGAAACCATAAGCAAAATGAAAAGACAACCTACTGAATGGGAGAAAATATTTGCAAATGATGCAATTGACAAAGGATTAATTTCCAAAATACACAAACAGCTCATGCAGCTCAATATCACAAAAACAAATAACCTAATCAAATTAGGCAAAAGATCTCAATTTCTCCAAAGAAGACATAGAGATGGCCAAAGGCACATGAAAAGATGCTCAACATTGCTAATTATTAGAGAAATGCAAATCAAAATTGCAATGAGGTATCACCTCACACTGGTCAGAATGGCCATCATCAAAAAGTCTACACATAGGAGAAAAAAAAGATGGCTGTGAAGTAGAGAGACGTGGAGTGCATCCCTCTCCACAGATGCATGGGGAATGCACGGAAGGATGCAGTCATTCCCACAGAGAGCCAGCTGAACACCAGCAGACAGCGTCGGACACCAGAAAGGGCTGCGGGGAGCCCAACATAGCCGGTAGGGAGGCATCTACGACGGCTCAAAGAGGGTGAAGCGGAGGAGCTGTGGCAGACAGGAGGGAGTGAGAAACATACGGAGGGTCCGCAGCACAGCTCAGCGTTCCCGGACTGAGACATCGATCCGCGGCTGAACAGAGGGTCCAGGAGCGGGAGCGTGGGAACCGGAGAGCTGGTTCAAGGTGAGAAACATTGTTGCCGGTAGGGTGACGGACTGAGAGGACAGAAGGGAGGAGGTCCACGGAGAGGAGTGCCCGTCCCTGAGAGCTGCCCGGCCATGATGGCGGCTGGAGGCTGCAGGCTCACGGGCAGTGGGGAGGAGCCGCGCGCATAGCCTCTCTCTCTCTTTCGGCGCCTCTGCAACAGGCAGCGGAGAGACGCCCTGCGGGCCACCTAAGGCGCTCAGGGATAACAAGCACCCTCAGGCACTCAGGCGGGGCTAGATTAAAACCCCTTGCAATGCCAGCAGCAGGGAGGCTGCAGAGAGAAAAAAGAAAACAAAAAAAAAACAACAGCATCAAAAAGAAAAAAACCCCAAGAGAGGCCCAACTCTAAGACTTTCTGTGTACGCCTGAGCCACCAGCGCCCTCTGCAACAGGCACCTCCAAGCCTGACTGAGACAACAGTGTGCCACTGCTCACTCACTCCCAGGAGAAGGAGCCACTACTGTACCCTCTCCCTCCCCACACACCAACGCTTACAGACGAACAATAAAAGAACCTCTGCTGGTCACAGAATAACGCAAAAAAAACCCAAGGCAAGGAGAAGGACACTTACAGCTGAGAAGCTAAGGAAACAGAAATAGTAGTATCAATACCTATTGAACTGGTCCATTCTGGGATCAGTTCTGGATTTTTTTTTTTCTTTCTCTCTCTCCTTTTTTTTTTTTTTTTTTTTTTTTTTCTTTCTTTATTAAATACGATCTTAGCCCTAAGGGATCTACAAATTTTATAACATAATTTTTTAATGATATTTTTTATTCTTTTTTTTTTTTTTTGCCTTTTTATATACTTCTATATCTAGCTAAGTTTTTGGTAGTACAGACAATATATCTCTCATACTTTCCTTTCATCCCTATCTTTTATACATTTCTATTCCTTTCTTTTTATTTGCATATTTCCAACCACATTACGCTCTTCTGTTCCCCTTTCTTCCAGCCATTTTAAGTTTATTTTATCTTAACATACTTATAAGCAACACTATCGGTCTGCTCAGACTCCTTGCTCTATTCTCCAGATGACGCACTGCCTTGGTATTTAATATTAGGTTTTGTCTTTATCTTAGTTCTTAGTACAGTTGTCTAATTACATTCTGAGAATCTCCATTCTCTCTGGTGGTACTCTAGCTCTTTTCTATATTTGATCCTAGCTTAAAAAATCTCCCTGGATTGATGTTTGTATGTGTAGGGTGTTATTTGTTTGTTTGCTTGCTTTTGCTTTTGTCTCTGATTTGTTCTGTTTCAGTTGTCAATTTCTGTTGGGTTTCTCTTTGAATATCTGATAGCACACTGGGGTTCTGTCAGGTCTTTCTAGAGCCTTATGTCCTAACGGATTCAGTAATTGTGTGTCTTATACATGTATGTGTTTCCTAGACTTAATATTCGTTTAATCCAATACTTGGACATTAGTCTGAGGCTTGGACAGTCTTCTATAAACACCTCTATCACCAGGACAAACAACCCCAAAAGTTTGGACAACCATGAGGAAACAAAGAAACACCATGCAGGCAAAGGAGCAGGAAAAAAACCCACAAGACCAAATAAATGAGGAGGAAATAGGAAAATGCCTGAAAAAGAATTTAGAGTAATGATAGTAAAAATGATACAAAATCTTGATAACAAAATAGAGAAAGTACCAGAAACAGTTCATAAGAACTCAGAAAAACAAACAGCAATGGATAACAAAATAACTGAAATTAAAAATACTCTAGATGCTATAACCAGCAGAATGACTGAGGCAGAAGAACGAATATGTGAGTTGGAAGATAGAATGGGGGAAATAAACGCCACAGAGCAGGAAAAAGAAAAAAGAATAAAAAGAATAGAAGACAGTCTCAGAGACCTCAGTGATAACCTTAAATGTACCAACATTCGAATTATAGGCATCCCAGAAGAAGAAGAAAACAAGAAAGGGTCTGAGAAAATATTTGAAGAGGTTATAGTGGAAAACTTCCCCAACATGGGAAAGGAAATAATTAACCAAGTCCAAGAAGCACAGAGAGTCCCATACAGAATAAACCCAAGGAGAAATACACCAAGACACATATTAATCAAACTAACGACAATTCAACACAAAGAAAAAATATTAAAAGTAGCAAGAGAAAAGCAACAAACAACATATAAGGGAAAACCCATCAGGATAACAGCCGACCTATCTACAGAAACTCTGCAGGCCAGAAGGGAATGGCAGGATATACTGAAAGTCCTAAAAGAGAGAAACCTACAGCCAAGAATACTCTACCCAGCAAGAATCTCATTCAGATTTGAGGGAGAAATCAAAAGCTTTCCAGACAAGCAAAAGTTAAGAGAATTGAGCACCACCAAACCAGCCTTACAACAATTGCTAAAGGAACTTCTCTAAGTAGGAAACACAAGAAAAGGAAAACACCTACAAATACAAACCCAAAACAATTAAGAAAATGGTAATTGGAACTCACATGTCAATAATCACTTTAAATGTAAATGGATTAAATGCTCCAACCAAAAGACACAGACTGGCTGAATGGATACAAAAACAAGACCCTTCTAGATGCTGCCTACAAGAAACCCACTTCAGACCAAGGGATACATATAGACTGAAAGTAAAGGGATGGAAAAAGAGATTCCATGCAAATGGAAGTCAAAAGAAAGCTGGAGTAGCAATACTCATATCAGACAAATTAGACTTGAAAGTAAAGACTATTAAGAGAGACAAGGAAGGACACTACCTAATGATCAAGGGATCCATTCAAGAAGAACATATCACAATGGTAAATATCTATGCCCCCAATATAGGAGCACCTCAATACATAAGGCAAATGCTAACAGCTATAAAAGGGGACATCGACAGTAACACAATAATAGTGGGAGACTTGAACACCACACTTACATCAATGGACAGATCATCCAAACAGAAAATAAATAAAGACACACAAGCTCTAAATGACACATTAGACCATCTTGACTTCATTGATATTTATAGGACATTCCATCCAAAAACGACAGACTACACTTTCTTCTCAAGTGCACACGGAACATTTTCCAGGATAGATCACATCTTGGGTCACAAATCAAACCTCAGCAAATTCAAGAAAATTGAAATCATATCAAGCATCTTCTCAGACCACAACGCCATGAGACTAGATATCAATTACAGGAAAAAAACTGCAAAAAATACAAACACATGGAGGCTAAACAATTCACTCTTAAACAACCAAGGAATCACTAAAGAAATCAATGAGGAAATCAAAAAATATCTAGAAACAAATAACAACGAAAACACAACAACCCAAAACCTATGGGATGCAGCAAAAGCAGTTCTAAGAGGGAAGTTTATAGCAATACAGTCCTACCTTAAGAAACAAGAAAATGATCGAATAAACAACCTAACCTTACACCTCAAACAACTAGAGAAAGAAGAACAAAGAAACCCCAAAGTGAGCAGAAGGAAAGAAATCATAAAGATCAGAGCAGAAATAAATGAAAAAGAAAGGAAAGAAACCATAAGAAAAATAAATAAAACTAAAAGCTGGTTCTTTGAGAAGATTAACAAAATTGATAAACCATTAGCCAGACTCATCAAGAAAAAAAGGGAGAAGATGCAAATCAACAGAATTAGAAATGAAAAAGGAGAAGTAACAACGGACACCTCAGAAATACAAAACATCATGAGAGACTACTACAAGCAACTATATGCCAATCAATTGGATAACCTGGAAGAAATGGATACATTCTTAGAAAAATACAATCTTCCAAGACTGAACCAGGAAGAAATAGAAACCATGAACAGACCAAACACAAGTACAGAAATTGAGGCAGTGATTAAAAATCTCCCAACACACAAAAGCCCAGGACCAGATGGATTCACGGGCGAATTCTATCAAACATTTTGAGAAGAGTTAACACCTATCCTTCTCAAACTCTTCCAGAATATTGCAGAAGGCGGAGCACTCCCAAACTCATTCTACGAGGCTACCATCACCCTGATACCAAAACCAGGCAAAGATGTCACAAAAAAAGAAAACTACAGACCAATATCACTGATGAATATAGATGCAAAAATCCTCAACAAAATACTAGCTAACAGACTCCAACAGCACATTAAAAAAATCATACACCACGAGCAAGTGGGGTTTATCCCTGGGATGCAAGGATTCTTCAATATATGCAAATCAATCAATGTGATACATCATATCAACAAATTGAAGGATAAAAACCATATGATCATTTCAATAGATGCAGAAAAAGCTTTTGACAAAGTTCAACATCCATTTATGATAAAAGCTCTCCAGAAAATGGGCATAGAAGGAAATTACCTCAACATAATAAAAGCCATATATGACAAACCAAAAGCCAACATCGTTCTCAATGGGGAAAAACTGGAAGAATTCCCTCTAAGAACAGGAACAAGACAAGGGTGTCCACTCTCACCACTATTATTCAACATAGTTTTGGAAGTGTTAGCCACAGCAATCAGAGAAGAAAGTGAAATTAAAGGAATCCAAATTGGAAAAGAAGAAGTAAAATTGTCACTCTTTGCAGATGATATGATATTATATATAGAAAATCCTAAAGACTCTACCAGAAAACTGCTAGCACTAATTGATGAGTTTAGTCAAGTAGCAGGATACAAAATTAATGCACAGAAATCCCTTGCATTCCTATACACTAACAACGGAAGAGCAGAAAGAGAAATGAAGGAAACTCTCCCATTCACCATTGCAACCAAAAGAATAAAATACCTAGGAATAAACCTGCCTAAGGAGGCAAAAGATCTGTATGCAGAAAACTTTAAGACATTGATGAAAGAAATCAAAGACGACACAAACAGATGGAGGGACATACCATGTTCCTGGATTGGAAGAATCAACATCGTGAAAATGACTGTACTACCCAAAGCAATTTACAGATTCAATGCAATCCCGATCAAGTTACCAATGGCATTTTTCACAGAACTAGAGCAAGAAATCTTACAATTTGTATGGAAACGCAAAAGACCCCAAATAGCCAAAGCAATCTTGAGAAGGAAAAATGGAGTTGGTGGAATCAGGCTTCCTGACTTCAAACTATACTACAAGGCCATAGTGATCAAGACAGTATGGTACTGGCACAAAAATAGAAAGGAAGATCAATGGAATAGAATAGAGAACTCAGAAGTAAGCCCAAACACATATGGGCACCTTATCTTTGACAAAGGAGGCATGAGCATACAATGGAAAAAAGACAGCCTCTTCAATAAGTGGTGCTGGGAAAATTGGACAGCAACATGGAAAAGAATGAAATTAGAACACTTCCTAACACCATACACAAAAATAAACTCCAAATGGATTAAAGACCTACATGTAAGGCCAGACACTATCAAACTCCTAGAGGAAAATATAGGCAGAACACCCTATGACATCCATCAAAGCAACATCCTTTTTGACCCACCTCCTAGAATCAGGGAAATAAAATCAAGAATAAACAAATGGGACCTAATGATACTTAAAAGCTTTTGCACAGCAAAAGAAACCATAAACAAGACTAAAAGGCAACCCTCAGAATGGGAAAAAATAATTGCCTATGAAACAACGGACAAAGGATTAACCTCCAAAATATACAAACAGCTCATGAAGCTTAATACCAAAAAAGCAAATAACCCAATCCACAAATGGGCGGAAGACCTAAATAGACATTTCTCCAAAGAAGACATACAGATGGCCAACAAACACATGAAAAGATGCTCAACATCACTAATCATCAGAGAAATGCAGGTCAAAGCCACAATGAGGTATCACCTCACACCGATCAGAATGGCCATCATCACAAAATCTGGAAACAACAAATGTTGGAGAGGCTGTGGAGAAAAGGGAACTCTCCTGCACTTTGGTGGGAATGTAAGTTGGTACAGCCACTATGGAAAACAATTTGGAGGTTCCTTAAAAAACTACAAATAGAACTACCATATGATCCAGTAATCCCACTGCTGGGCATATACCCAAAGAAAACCAGAATCCCAAAAGAAACTTGTACCATAATGTTTATTGCAGCACTATTCACAATAGCCAGGACATGGAAGCAACCTAAATGCCCATCAACAAATGAATGGATACAGAAGATGTGGCATATATATACACTGGAATATTACTCAGCTATAAAAAGGGATGAGATGGAGCTATATGTAATGAGGTGGATAGAACTAGAATGTGTCATACAGAGTGAAGTAAGTCAGAAAGAGAAGGACAAATATTGTATGCTAACTCACATATACAGAATCTAAAAATGGTACTGATGAACTCAGTGACAAGAACAAGGAAGCAGATACAGAGAATGGACTGGAGAACTCGAGGTATGGGAGGGGGCGGGGGGTGAAGGGGAAACTGAGACGAAGCGAGAGAGTAGCACAGACATATATATACTACCAACTGTAAAATAGTCAGTGGGAAGTTGTTGTATAACAAAGGGAGTCCAACTCGAGGATGGAAGATGCCTTAGAGGACTGGGGTGGGGAGGGTGGGGGGGACTCGAGTGGGGGGCGTCAAGGAAGGGAGGGAATACGGGGATATGTGTATAAAAACAGATGATTGCACCTGGTGTACCCCCAAAAAAATAAAAAAAAAATAAAAAAAAATGCAAACTATTAAAAAAAAAAAAGTCTACACATAAATGCTGGAGAGAGTGTGGAGAAAAATGAGCCCTCCTTCACTGTTGGTGGGCATATAAATTTATGCAGCCACTAAGGAGAACAGTATGGAGGTTCCTTAAAAATCTAAAAATAGTGCTGCCATATGACCCTGCAATCCCACTCCTTGGCATATATCCAGACAAAACTATAATTCTAAAAGATATATGCACCCAATGGTCATAGCAGCACTATTTACAGTAGCCAAGACATGGAAACAACCTAGATTTCCATCAACAGATGAACTGATAAAAACGATATGGGGGGTGTGTGTGTGTGTGTGTATATATATATATATATATATATAATGGAATATTACTCAGTCATAAAAAAGAATGAAATAATGCCATTTGCAGCAACATGGATAGACCTAGAGATTATCATAGTAAGTGACGTAAGCCAGACAAAGGCAAATATCATATGATATCACTTATATGTGGAATCTAAAAGAAAAATGAACTTATTTACAAAACAGAAAGAGACTCACAGACATGGAAAACAAACTTATGGTTACCAAAGGGGAAAGGAGGCGGGGAGGGATAAATAAGAGGTTGGTATTAACATATATACATTATTACATATAATCAACAAGGACCTACTGTATAACACAGGGAACTCTACTCACTATTCTGTAATAACTTATAAGGGAAAATAATCTGAAAAAGAACACGTGTGTACACACACACACACACACCCCAAATGAATCACTGTGCTGTACACCTGAAACTAACACAACATTGTAAGTCAACTCTACTTCAACTAAAAAGAAAGGAAAACATGACTGAGAGAGATAGTGGGGGAGCCCGCGTTCTAGAAGTGGGGACTTGCTGAGTACAGGACCAGCCATCAGGGTCACTGAGAGAAGGGAATCCATGTTCAGTATAATAATGAGAATTGAGGAGAACTTGTCAAAGAAAAGAGCAACTAGGGAAAGAGAAAGGACCACGGATTGTGGAATGTGGAAGAGAAAGATGCAGAGAGTGTTTCAGGGTATTAAGATGCAGGAGAGTCAGGGCAGCGGAAGCAGAGCCCTCGTAGAAAACACAGTCACTTGGGGGCAAGGGAACACTCTGGTTGTCATCCTGTGCCACCTTGTGGCCACCTTATCAGTTCCCACCAAACACTCCACCTTCTCTCAGCCCCTTTCCATTTCCTGTTATCCCTGCCTACGTCTGAAAGTCAAAGTCACTTGAGTGATGCCCACAAGCAATGCTTAATTTCAGTAGTGGGTCTCAGGGCTCTGATTTCTTTGGCCTCTCTTTGGTAGCAATGAAGGATCTAATTGTGGAATTCTGAGAGCTATCAGGGAGAGGGATGGGGGACAGAGGAGGTTCTCCTGTATTTCCTTCTCTGCTGCTGCTACTGATACACTCACAGGGCAACTATCATTGAGAAATTCCACCATTAGTGCTTGAGGGTTCATTGTCATCCGCGTACTATAGTAGAAACGAAAACAGATTCTGATGCCTTTACTGAATTTTAAGCAAAAGCTTGTTTGCTTAATTAATATCCTAGATACCAAGTATGGTCTATAGCAAGAAAGGAACAAGCAAGTATGAGAAACTATGCCCCACTCTCCTTACCCAAAGAATGATTCTGTCAGAGACATTCACATAGTGGCAGACTGCTGCGGGTTTGAGATTATGGTTTTGTTAATACCTATTTAGCACTTCCAACGGCCAGGTCCTATTCCAAGCAATTCATGTAACTAACCCACTTAATTCTTTTTTTTTTTTTAATATTTATTTATTTATTTATTTGGCTGTGCCAGGTCTTAGTTGTGGCATGCAGGATCTTTTTGTTGCAGCATGCAGGCTCTTAGTTGTGGCATGCAGGATCTAGTTTCCTGACCAGGGATCGTACCTGGGCCCCCTGCATTGGGAGCACAGAGTCTTAACCGCTGGACCACAAGGGAAGTCCCTAACCCACTTAATTCTTCACAACAATCCTATGAAGTTGGTACCATTCTATCTCCCTTTTACAGATAAGGAGACTAAGGCTGAGTGACTTCTCTAGGGTCACGCAGATAGTAGGTGCCAGAGCTGGGATCTGAATTCAGAAGTTTGCAACTTCCAGCTTGTGCCGTCTCCCTTATACCTACATTCCATTCAGATTGCTGAGTTCAGATCTGCCTGTGAACTCCGGTTCTTCCTCTGTGGATCCTACTACTTCTAGAGCAGTCTGTCCTATTCAGAGCTATTTCCTCTGAACAGGGGATCTTGACAAGTCTTTCACTTCAGCTTTTTTCACTCATCTTTTTGTTCTCCTCCTAATACCTCTTTCCTAAACACTCAGACTATGCTATCCAGGAATAAATGGGAATGTCTCAAATATTTGACACTTAAAAAAATGATGGAAGAGCAGGAGTTGGGGGAGATGATTGCTATTCAATTCTTTCCTTCCTAAGGCTTCCCATGCAGAGGGCCATTTAGGTGGACACAAGTTGAAATCAAAGAACAACACACACCATCTGCCCATATGGGGGTGGGGGAGTGATACTGAGACCTTCAGGCCAATAGATCTAAGATCTAGAAGGTAACAGTCTTGCTTGTACTCTCAAATGGCTTGAAAACCTGTAATACTATTCATCTAAATAGCAGTGGATAGAATGACTTAAAACATTAGTAAAGTGGGTCAGCTGTATGGAAAGGGAAAAGGAAGAGTCAGGAAACAGTAGAACTTAAGCAACTGCCAATTAAGTTGTTGGAAAATTAAAGAGAGCCAACACCCTTCACTCTGCTATACAATTTCAGAGCTCGGTGAGGAACAAGATACTACACTTCAAATAAGGATAGATCCTAGCTCTTAAAAACGCAAAGATGGAACAAGAGAAACTCTTGAGGGGCAATGGAAAACTGACTGAGCAGAGCTGCTCAAGGGAGTGAAAATTAATTAGAGTAAAGCTGGTTTCATAATACAAAAGGAGAAGACTGTCAAAGCCCAAGGTAAGAAGCATTGATATATATCCATGATGGAAGAGAGACCTTTCCTTGCATTAATAATGTTCCTGGAAAAGGAACTCTCTACATAGTAACTTAAGAATTACAATATCCTCTCTGGAAATCAGAAACAAGTTTGAAATAGAAATGAAAAACAGCGTAATGATGCGAGCTGTGGGAAGCGACTTCCGTGAGCCATTGTGAGAACAGAGGTGACTGAAGCAGGCACACTGTCAGAAGAGGAGGGAATGAGGTAAGACAATGATTTGAAAAGTACAAAGATGTCATGCATGTAGGGCTTTATAAAATCATCATTATTGCTCTCAGGCACACTTTCAGCAAAAGGACAAGGTCAGCGCAGCTTCAAGAGAAACACCATTCCATGCTTTACGTGCATTTGATGAAAAAATTTAAGTGAATCTAAAATAATTCTGATAAAGGACTGACCATATTCGGAGACTTCCTGAGGACAGTACCCTACCCACTCGGAGTGCTGATAGATGAGAATTCTTCTCCAGACATTCAGGCGTTCTGTAACCTTCCTCCACTGGGGTAGGCCTCCGAGCCTATGAGCTGAATCAACCGTGGGACAGACAAACATACATCCTGGATTTTCAGAGGCAGGACGAATTTATATCAGCCTCAAATTTCTGCACAAGTTCAGCAGCTTTTATTCATATATCCTGACAGTGGGTCAGAAAATACAGTCATTCTACCGCAGGGCAGAAGCTTAGACAATTTTTCATTTTCTTCTATCGTTTCCCACTGGCTTAGCTGTTCCCTGTATTCTTCCAGTCTTTTCAAGTATTTCCCTTTTTTATTTGTTATCTTCCATTATCTTTCCATGTACTTCCTTTCCTTCCTGAAATTCTGGTCCCTGCTGGGTCTCGCTGGTCTGTAGAATGGGGCTGGCAGAATACCAGTCATCTCACTGCATTCACTTTTTTGCTGACAGTATTCTCTTCCTCTGATAAACTAAACAAAACTTCAACTCAGAACCTTACTTCCTCTTCACGCCCAAATCTTCAGTGAGCTTACTCTCAATTACAGACTTTCATATGACCTGTTGCTACTGTTCCGTCCTAGGGGCAGTAAGGCAGTAGCAGTAGTAGTACTTGTAGTAGTAGTAATAACAATAATAATAATAGTTTTGTTTTCCTATCTCACGGAGCAAACCGTGAGGCTGGTTGATCTACTCGCCTCCTCCGGCCGGTTTATCAGATGCCGGCAGAGGGTACTGCCAGTGTGTAATCTCGGACAGGAGTGGGCTCCGCAGAGGTCCTTCCCACTTCCCAGCACGCGTCCAGGGGACTGTCACTTCCTGGGGTTCCTCTGACCCTGCTTCCCTAGCCCCACAAGAACCCTGACTGAGGGTCCAGTCCTCTGTCCTCAATAGAATATTAGGCATCAGTGACTAACACCCATTTCACAAAGCGAGCGAAAAGCAACACCCATCTCCGTCCACTCTCCGTTTCTCCAACCCCGCCCTCCCTGGGAACGGACCATTCAGCTTCGGGCTTTATGTGACAGCGCCTGATTGGTGGATCGCGGAGGGCCCGTTAGAGAGGGCTGATCCCATTGGACAGTCTCTCCGCGCGTTGTGGGAAGTGGAAACCTGGCAGAAACGTTTGTGCCCAGGCGTGGACAGCTGGGTCCGAGGCCACTGCTCGGAGGCGGCCTGTTGCCTTAGCAACCGCGGAAGCTTAGGGCTGGGGTCTACAGTTTGGCCAAGAGCTGAGCCCCGCGCGGACGCGGTAATGGCATGGACACTAACCCCAATTACCTCAGCAAGCCTTTCCAGATTGACAGGAGAGATGAAACAGCCACGATTGCCCCATTTCTGTCATTTTAATCTCCGAAGTATTTTTATTTGTCAACCTCAAAGTAAAAATCCACTTGCCTCGACGTGGGCATAAGAAATACTTTTATTTTTAATGGGTCAGCGTAATTGTTTAAAATAAACTGTGAAAACTTTGGCAGTAAGCCTTTCTCTCATTTCCCTACATTTTCTATGAGGAAAACACTTTCCTTGCTTGTTATTTCTATGCTTGCTAGGCATTTGTATTTCTTCTCACGTAGAGAGATGACAACACGAATCCCTGCTACATTCTGAAATTTTCAACTACATTAACAGATGCAAGAAAGAGTAACGGAACATTCTGAAGTCACTCAGGGTGGGACAGGAATCGGCCACTATTAGGGATATTTTCCCACCATCTCTTTCCTATTCACCTTGGTTTAAAGACAGCAGACCGCTTTTTCTTCTCAGAGACGGAGGGAACTAATGCAGAGGAGGAGGAATAAGCAGACAAAAAGGGAAAGTGGGATCATGTACTAGGCATTCTTGGATATTTTCAGTGTGGACAAATGTCCCTCTCCCAAAATAGTTTTAACTTTACTTTTGTGTGAATTTATTCTCAATGAGCAGTTTTAGGTTCACAGCAAAATTGAGGAGCAGAGAATTCCCATATACCTCCTCACCCCACACCCACATAGCTTCCCCCGTTATCAACATCCTTCACCAGAGTGACACACTTATTACAACTGATGGACCTACAGTGACACATCATCACCCAACGTCCACAGTTTACCTTAGGGTTCACTCTTGGTGTTCTACATTCTATGAGTTTGGACAAGTTATGTATGTATTTTAGCAAATAACCCCAAAGCATTTGGATCTAAGTTTGTGAAATAGCAGTTTAATAGCTGATTGATCCTAGTTTGAAATTTTTTTTTTATTTTTTTTATTTATTTTTTATTTTTTGGGGGTACACCAGGTTCAATCAACTGTTTTTATACACATATCCCCATATTCCCTCCCTTCCTTGACTCCCCCCACTCGAGTCCCCCCCACCCTCCCTGCCCCAGTCCTCTAAGGCATCTTCCATCCTCGAGTTGGACTCCCTTTGTTATACAACAACTTCCCACTGACTATTTTACAGTTGGTAGTATATATATATGTCTGTGCTACTCTCTCGCTTCGTCTCAGTTTCCCCTTCACCCCCCGCCCCCTCCCATACCTCGAGTTCTCCAGTCCATTCTCTGTATCTGCATCCTTGTTCTTGTCACTGAGTTCATCAGTACCATTTTTAGATTCCGTATATGTGAGTTAGCATACAATATTTGTCCTTCTCTTTCTGACTTACTTCACTCTGTATGACAGATTCTAGTTCTATCCACCTCATTACATATAGCTCCATCTCATCCCTTTTTATAGCTGAGTAATATTCCATTGTATATATATGCCACATCTTCTGTATCCATTCATTTGTTGATGGGCATTTAGGTTGCTTCCGTGTCCTGGCTATTGTAAATAGTGCTGCAATAAACATTATGGTACAAGTTTCTTTTGGGATTATGGTTTTCTTTGGGTATATGCCCAGGAGTGGGATGACTGGATCATATGGTAGTTCTATTTGTAGTTTTTTAAGGAACCTCCAAATTGTTTTCCATAGTGGCTGTACCAACTTACAGTCCCACCAACAGTGCAGGGGAGTTCCCTTTTCTCCACACCCTCTCCAACATTTGTTGTTTCCAGACTTTGTGATGATGGCCATTCTGATTGGTGTGAGGTGATACCTCATTGTGGCTTTGACTTGCATTTCTCTGATGATTAGTGATGTTGAGCATCTTTTCATGTGTTTGTTGGCCATCTGTATGTCTTCTTTGGAGAAATGTCTATTTAGGTCTTCTGCCCATTTGTGGATTGGGTTATTTGCTTTTTTGGTATGAAGCTGCATGAGCTGCTTGTATATTTTGGAGGTTAATCCTTTGTCCGTTGTTTCATAGGCAATTATTTTTTCCCATTCTGAGGGTTGCCTTTTAGTCTTGTTTATGGTTTCTTTTGCTGTGCAAAAGCTTTTAAGTTTCATGAGGTCCCATTCATTTATTCTTGATTTTATTTCCCTGATTCTAGGAGGTGGGTCGAAAAGGATGTTGCTTTGATGTATGTCAAAGAGTGTTCTGCCTATGTTTTCCTCTAGGAGTTTGATAGTGTCTGGCCTTACATGTAGGTCTTTAATCCATTTGGAGTTTATTTTTGTGTATGGTGTTAGGAAGTGTTCTAATTTCATTCTTTTCCATGTTGCTGTCCAATTTTCCCAGCACCACTTATTGAAGAGGCTGTCTTTTTTCCATTGTATACTCGTGCCTCCTTTGTCAAAGATAAGGTGCCCATATGTGTTTGGGCTTACTTCTGAGTTCTCTATTCTATTCCATTGATCTTCCTTTCTATTTTTGTGCCAGTACCATACTGTCTTGATCACTATGGCCTTGTAGTATAGTTTGAAGTCAGGAAGCCTGATTCCACCAACTCCATTTTTCCTTCTCAAGATTGCTTTGGCTATTCGGGGTCTTTTGCGTTTCCATACAAATCGTAAGATTTCTTGCTCTAGTTCTGTGAAAAATGCCATTGGTAATTTGATCGGGATTGCATTGAATCTGTAAATTGCTTTGGGTAGTACAGTCATTTTCACGATGTTGATTCTTCCAATCCAGGAACATGGTATGTCCCTCCATCTGTTTGTGTCATCTTTGATTTCTTTCATCAATGTCTTAAAGTTTTCTGCATACAGATCTTTTGCCTCCTTAGGCAGGTTTATTCCTAGGTATTTGATTCTTTTGGTTGCAATGGTGAATGGGAGAGTTTCCTTCATTTCTCTTTCTGCTCTTCCGTTGTTAGTGTATAGGAATGCAAGGGATTTCTGTGCATTAATTTTGTATCCTGCTACTTGACTAAACTCATCAATTAGTGCCAGCAGTTTTCTGGTAGAGTCTTTAGGGTTTTCTATATATAATATGATGTCATCTGCAAAGAGTGACAATTTTACTTCTTCTTTTCCAATTTGGATTCCTTTAATTTCACTTTCTTCTCTGATTGCTGTGGCTAACACTTCCAAAACTATGTTGAATAATAGTGGTGAGAGTGGACACCCTTGTCTTGTTCCTGTTCTTAGAGGGAATTCTTCCAGTTTTTCTCCATTGAGAACAATGTTGGCTTTTGGTTTGTCATATATGGCTTTTATTATGTTGAGGTAATTTCCTTCTATGCCCATTTTCTGGAGAGCTTTTATCATAAATGGATGTTGAACTTTGTCAAAAGCTTTTTCTGCATCTATTGAAATGATCATATGGTTTTTATCCTTCAATTTGTTGATATGATGTATCACGTTGATTGATTTGCGTATATTGAAGAATCCTTGCATCCCAGGGATAAACCCCACTTGATTGTGGTGTATGATTTTTTTAATGTGCTGTTGGAGTCTGTTAGCTAGTATTTTGTTGAGGATTTTTGCATCTATATTCATCAGTGATATTGGTCTGTAGTTTTCTTTTTTTGTGACATCTTTGCCTGGTTTTGGTATCAGGGTGATGGTAGCCTCGTAGAATGAGTTTGGGAGTACTCCGCCTTCTGCAATATTCTGGAAGAGTTTGAGAAGGATAGGTGTTAACTCTTCTCAAAATGTTTGATAGAATTCGCCTGTGAATCCATCTGGTCCTGGGCTTTTGTGTGTTGGGAGATTTTTAATCACTGCCTCAATTTCTGTACTTGTGTTTGGTCTGTTCATGGTTTCTATTTCTTCCTGGTTCAGTCTTGGAAGATTGTATTTTTCTAAGAATGTATCCATTTCTTCCAGGTTATCCAATTGATTGGCATATAGTTGCTTGTAGTAGTCTCTCATGATGTTTTGTATTTCTGAGGTGTCCGTTGTTACTTCTCCTTTTGCATTTCTAATTCTGTTGATTTGCATCTTCTCCCTTTTTTTCTTGATGAGTCTGGCTAATGGTTTATCAATTTTGTTAATCTTCTCAAAGAACCAGCTTTTAGTTTTATTTATTTTTCTTATGGTTTCTTTCCTTTCTTTTTCATTTATTTCT
Source organism: Hippopotamus amphibius kiboko (assembly GCF_030028045.1). Taxonomy (NCBI): domain Eukaryota; kingdom Metazoa; phylum Chordata; class Mammalia; order Artiodactyla; family Hippopotamidae; genus Hippopotamus; species Hippopotamus amphibius. The sequence goes on along the minus strand of NC_080188.1, from coordinate 136,967,759 downwards.
GCTCTGATCTTTATGATTTCTTTCCTTCTGCTCTAGTTTGAAATTTAAAAATTGAAATTTAAAAGCAAGAAGAAGGAAAAGGAGAAATATGACTATTAAGTATTGTACTGGTTTTCTTATGTAGCTGTGAAGGCAGTTCCAAGAGGGATTCCATAGACATTCTGAGCAATGTGGTCATGTCACCAGGAACCAGACATATAGCTTCCTATGGGGATGCCTTTGAAAAGAAATCCTCAGTTTGATGTATAAATTCTGATAATCAAAATTAGTCCATCTTTCCTTTTTTTCCCCCCTCTCTTACATATTTGTCTCATTTTCAAGAAGGATTTTGGGGCATGAATAATAGACTTATTTCAATTCAAGCTTTGAAATGTGAAAAATATAAATATGGAGTTTATTTACTATTATTTTAGGCATTATCAAATTATTACCAACATTCTTAGTCATTGCTAATTACATCCTGTGGTACTCAGATTAAAACAGTCTATCGATGTGCTACTGAAAGATTATATAGATCAAAATTGAAAATGTTGAACAAAATATTTTCCTGTTAACATTGAATTGTTATTTAAGAAGCATTAAAAGAATTTTTATTTCTGTCACTTTGAAATTAGTAGACATTCCTAATTCTCTCTTTAAATTTTTCTGGCCCCTATGTTGTTAGTGAAATGTATGTGTTGAACCACGTGGGATTGCCAGGATTTTGATTTTATTTGGTCAAAACAATCAAGTATTGCCAATTTTACATGATTCGACCTAAAATCTGAATAAGAAAAATTTCACTTACCATATTTTGAAGTTGTCCTTTTTTGATATAAATGACCACCTTGTAATGTATTGATTTTATAAGTTAAGATTTTATATATTGGGTTTACTTACAGCAGGGCCCATTTAAATTTTACCAGACTTTCTGTTTTGCACATGTGTGGTATGATATCCTGACTAGAAATTCAGGAATTTAAGGGCAACTAGAAACCTTTCAGCACATGTCTTTCACAGCATTAACCACAATCCTCCCTGACAAGTTGGAGGTTACTGACTTTGAAACGTAGCCAGTTGCTGAGAACCCAGGCTGTATTCTTTCCATGACCCCTAAAAACTGGCCTGTTTCCTATTAATGATTTTTTGTTTTGTTTGAGACATGTTATGGTCCAGTTTCCTGGTTAATATCCAGATCTTCTGCCGTTCTTCTTGTACAACTCATTTTCTTTGCGGTGGGTCTTACCAAAAGACACCGTGTACAGTAAAGGGGGCTTCTGGAAATTATCATGTTTCAGTAACAAAATTGTTTAAACATCTGACTATCATTTACAACCAACATCTCTGGTCTCATCCATGGAAAATATCACACATAGCAGAGAAAATTGAGAAGAGCTGGCAGAAGATATCTGTTGAGTTTGCATCGTGCACTGTTCAAATATGTTCCTAGGAGACCTCAGACCAAGGCTATTTTTTACTTCAGTATAATTTTCTGAGCGTGTTCCTTTCTGCAGAGCTGAAGATCGGAGTCTGGTTTTAAAGGTGAACTTGAGAAATCAATTAGTGCATCCTTCTCCTGTCTGGAAACTCAGCATCATGATGGACAGAGAGCCTGTCTCCAAGGCAAAAGGAGGCTCTTAAAAATTTGGGGGCAGGAAGGAAGCATTCTTATTGGTGCTCACCATTGCTGCTAGTCCCAAGTCACTGCTGTTCTGAGGGCCCTGCAGAGGAGGTAACTCCACATGGATTGCACCAATAGTTTGTCATCCTGGGAGTCATCAACTAAAACTGTGCTTTAATCCCCTGATTAGGAACCTTGCATATATCCTATCTTTAGGAGTTCATTGGCTTGTAGATTTCTCCAAGGCCATTTTTCCAGGGTTGTTTTTGATGAGATAAGAAAAACCTGCCAAGAAACCCTGGTTAGCCTGGAATTGAGCCTTGGAGGCTGAATTGCCTTAATCTTAGGGTGTGACAGTCTAGCTCACAATGAGATTTCCACCAGTTTAAAGGCACTGAATTAGATAGGGGCGAGGAGATTCCACAGCCTTAGAAACACACCTCTGAGTGGAGCAGCAGTGGTTCTACTTTCTTTAATGTAAGAATGTGAAGTTCTTTGTTAAGCCTGATAGGCCACATGCTTCTAGTGTATAAATTACACTATTGTTAATGTAATCTGCCAGATAAAAGCTTAGGGATGATTAGTGAACAATTCAGTCACCTGTAAGATGCAACCAGAGAAAATCAGGCTTCATTAATTTCCTCACGATGTGAAACTCCTGCTTTATAATTACAGCTGTCTTAATTGAACTCCAGGTGACAGTTTTCTGTCTATCAACTAAGGAAGAAACAGATTTCATTTCGTATCCATGATCTTGTACTAATTAATGTATGAAAAGCCTTTATTTATGAAAACATGTTTGCACGACTTTAACACAGTGCTCTCCAATAGAAATATAGTGCTGTCCTTATATGTAATTAAATGTTTAGTAGTCCCATTAAGAAGTAAAAGGAAATGGGTGAAATTAATTTTAACAATATACTTCGTTTAACCTAATATGTTCAAAAGAGTATCATGTCACTATGTAATCAATATAAAATCATTAGTGAGATATTTTATATTTTAATTTATGTATGACGTCTTAGAAATCTGGTGTGTATTTTACATGTATAGTGTATGCCAATTTGGACCAGCCACATTTCAAGTGCTCAACATCCACTTGTAGTTAGTGGCTGTTGAACTGGAAGCACAGCTTTAAACTGTTCCTGTATCTGTAGTTAAGCAGAGGATTTCAGAGGGGAGAGAGAAATGGGGCAGGAAAGAGGGGAAAAACAAACAAACCCAAACAAAACCAAAAGAGCCCTTGCTGGATACAGAGCATGCATGGTGCCAGATTTCCCAGGATATGTGTCCTGTTCAACATTTCAGCGCTAAACCAAAAGCATCAACTTCCTTATTCTGACACCCCAGCGGGATATTGTCATCAAAACAAGAAAACCATCTTATAGACTCCACTTCTGCCCTACGCAAATTTGAGAAGTGAGAACGGGTGTTTTGGACTGGTAGCATGAGAACGGACTTTGGCAACAGGACAGATAGACCTGAGTTCAAACCAGCTCTGTTATGGCTGAGTTGTGAGCTTATGCAAATCTGTTGGCTCTTTGGCCCCTCCCACGCTAGCCAGGGCACAGAAGTACCAGTCTGGTAGGGTTTTAGTGGGGATTAAATTAGATTCCTCATGTGAAGTTACCTAGGTCAGTCAGTTTGTGGTGTATGGGAGGCGCTCAGTCTGCTGGGGCCGTTATCTTCCGGTTTCTCCATCTGTTTTTCTCATCAGGGTACTTTGCCCAACTTTTTTGCCCTTCACTCTCAGTTTAGGGTCTGAACTGTTTTCCTACGCCAATTCCCCAAATCTCAATTTCTCCTGCAGCCCCTGCTTCTATTCCCGCTGTAATTGTGATTGTGGTATAAATATAAAAGGCTTATTGTCAAAGCACCAGCAATAATGGTAATAAAAATTCAGCTACTGCCCATTCCAAATCCACGTGAAGTGTTCCGTTAAATCACTCCATATTCGGTGAAAAGACCAGTTGTACTTTTATTTTTGACCGATGGGTGGCAGCGTTGTCTAAGTCACTGGTCTCTGAGCAGGCTGGTCCCTCAGAGTTTCCTTTTTTTCGTGCCTTTCATTATCTGTGGTTCATTCTCTCAGTCTGGAAGAGAGCTTTTCATCAGAAAGTTCAGGACACTGGAGTACAGTGTCAGCCCCCAAAGTGCTAGAGGACACACAGCTGCTGTCCATTTGGACTTGGGGAGACAGGTCAGGCCCAGAGTCAAGGTACACGTTGTAAGTAGGCCTGGGGCAGGGGCCTGGGAGAGTGAAGGCAGGATGAAATGCTTTCCAGCAGGTGATCACTAAAGGTCCAGGTGTGGCGAAGGAGAGGGTGGAGAGATTGACCCCAAGAGACTGCGTGAAAACGTAAAAGCCTCCATGAACAGAGGCTGGTGGTAGGTATTAAATGCTGGTCTTGTAAGGTCGCTGTAATAACTGGGAATTAATTTTCTTACCCTCATCCCCCTTAGTAGGACCTATTGTTTTGTTTTGTTTTTTAATGATCAACAACTCCTTAAAAAATTATTTATTTATTTATTTTTGTCTGCGTCAAGTCTTAGTTGCAGTTCACGGGCTTCTCTCTAGTTGTGGTATGGGGGCTCCAGAGTGCCTGGGCTCTGTAGTTGTGGCACATGGGCTCTCTAGTTGTGATGTGCTGGCTCAGTAGTTGCAGGCTTAGTTGCGGGCTCAGTAGTTGTGGGATCTTAGTTCCCCAACCAGGGATCGAACCTGTGTCCCCTGCACTGGAAGGTGGATTCTTAACCACTGGGCCACCAGGGAAGTCCCAGGACCTATTGTCTTTGAATTAGAATGATGTGCTTAAAAATTATTCTGGTTTTTTTTGTTGTTTGTTTTCATATCTTGTTACCTGGGGTTTATCCCCCATCCTGGTCCTCAATACCCAATACAATGACCATTTGGCACTTTGAATGATAATCTTTAGATATCACATTACCTTTTAAATTAAAGAGTCTAATCATATTTGAAGACTCAAACTTCTTTCAGACTTCCTTTATATTTTCTGATTTTTATCAGGTGACTGATTTGGTATGGATCAAAAGATTAACCAGAGAACATTTAGAGAATGCAGGAAAGCACTAAGGAGAAAATAAAAACCACCTGTTAGCTTGAAAATATATATATTTTGAAAAATAAGCTGCAAAAACTATTGTTTATTGTTCCATAGTTATGGACTAAACCAGAAAACCTTTTGAAGTGTATGAATATGAATTTTATGATGAATCATGTTGACAAAAAAAGGGGTATGAAACTTCTAGGATTATCTTGCTTTGTTTGATTATTCAGTTATTCATATGTATGTGAAAACACTGAAGAACCTGTTATGTGCTATATATTGTGTTAGGTTGCAGGGTCGGGGAGAGAGTTGAGCCATAAGACATGGTCCTTGCTTGTGAGCTCCTTACAATTTACTGGAGAAGAGAAACAAGCAAATCAACAATTCCAGTGTGGTAACTGCTACAACAGGGGAGCACGTCTTTTCATAGAAACAGAAAGAAAGGCATCTAACTGCCCACTGGCAGCGAGGAAAGCCTTCACAGGGAGGTGACACAAGCTGAGTCTTTAAAGGCAAATAGGAGTTACCCATATTGAGCATGAGAAATTGGAAGAAGGACATTCAGGCAGTGGAATGAAATGTGCAAAGACACATATTCGATGGCTTGGTGTTGGTGAGGAATGGGGAATAGTAGGAGTGGTGGGAATTGGGCAGGGAAGCTGGGGTGAGATTATTATGGGCTTTTTACAGCTCATTGAGTTGTTGGGAATTTTATCTTACAGGATTTGATGGTAGATAGATACGGGGAGTTGGAGAGTGAGAGAAATGTGGGATGAGTCCTAGGATTCTACTTTGGATGATTGCATGAATGTTTGTAACACGGAGGAGGGGCAGGGTTGTGGGAGGTGATAAAGACTTTCAGACTTCAGGGGATCCTGCCCAGGTGACAACTTAATATATGCATCTGGCCATCAGGAGAGAGATCTATATTTCCAGTTGCAAATTATGGTTACGAATAATAACCGTTTACCAAGGATTTATTATCTGCTGCTTTCTGTGTTGATCCTCATGTGACATCCTCTTTCACAACCCCGTAACCACATTTTATAGGTGACAGAGATCATGGTGGAGCTGGGATTTGAGCCCAGGCTGATCCCAGAGCCTGCGTTCTCAACCACTGCCTCCTACAGAGCCATCTACATGGAGGCGTGGTTAAGTAATGGGCAAAAATGAGACATTCAGGGACATGTGGAATGAGAAAAGGACCAAGGAACATAGCTATTGTGGGAAAGTAACAGACGAGGAGCTGGTGTAGGACAGGGTTGCCACAGGGGAAGGAGGAAAACAAGGAAAGGATGTTGTCCAGAAACCCCCGAGGAAAATTTCTAGGAGAGAGGGGTCAACAATGACAGAAACCACAGAGGCAAAATAAGACATGGACTGAACCGAACCTTTGGGTCTGTCTCTCTGTGTCTTCCTGGGACCAGCCCCACATTTCCAGCTGATGACCAAACGTAAGCACTTGGGTGTTCCATAGGCTTTGTCACTTTCTAAGTTCCACTTCTGTTGATAATATAACTATGTTCTCAGACATCCAGAATACACACTTTGGGATGATCTTTGATGTCCTTTTCCCACATGACCACCAGTGACCAAATTCTGTTGGCCTTTCCTCGACGTTTCTCTCGTCTACCCCTTCCTCTTCATGCGCTCGCTGATAACCCAGCTCTTTGCTTTTTCCCTCCACCACTGTATTTCCATGCTGGCTTGTCTTCTTGCCACTGGCAGTGTTCTCCTCTAATCTATCTTGCCCATGAATCCTTCCTCAGTCTCACCATGCCACTCCCCAGCTCAGGAACCTTCAGGGGCTCTTTGTTATTTACAACATAAATTCCAAATTGTTAGTGAAGACCATCGATGAACTAGCTCTAGCTTATTTTTTCCAATATTTTCCCCCTGCATGATGTGCCTTGCAGCCTCTCTTCCAGCCAGACTGCAAAATGTCTCGTTTCCAGTGTTTTGCCTCCTTAGATTCACGGCTCAGGCCAGTCCTTCCACCTTGATGCACTTTCCTTTCATCTTTCAGGTCCAAATCTTACCCATCCTCCAAAGGTCATCTGAAATATAATTTTCTCGGTGAAGCTTTTCTTAACCTTTTCTACTGGAAATAATTTCAGCCTTCTCTGAACTCACATGAGTGTGGCACTTTACCTGTACCTTTCTTAGGGCAACTAATGCCTTCTAGCTTATATTATGGGCTAATATATACATGTCTTGACAGTTTTCAAAGGCAAAGTCTATTTCTTAACCATTTTTCTATTCATTTTACTTATCACATGGGTGTTTTATATGTAGGTGTTTTGTTTTGTTGAATATTTATTGTGTGAAAGGATGGATAGCTGACATTGCTGTCAGGATCTGCGCAATCTCTGGAAATTTCCTTCTTAATCATCTCTTTATATAAGATTAGTCTTGAGTCTTTCCTGTCATTTTTTTTTTTTTTTTTTTTTGGCTACACCGCATGGCTTGTGGGAGCTTTCCTGAATAGGGATCGAGCCCAGGTCCCTGTAGTGAAAGCCTGGAATCTTAACCACTGGGCCAATAGGGAGCTCCTCTTAATCATCTCTTAGACTGAACCTCCTTAGTGCCCTTCCCTCTCAACTGTATGCTGTAGACAGCTTGGGTTTGAGAAAAGTTAATTTTGAGTAGTGTCAATGAATGCAGTAGAAAGCTTAGATAGCCATTTGATCTTGAGATATGCCCTAAAGAACTAAATTTGCCTACTTGGGGAAAAATCTGCAGTTCTCTGGGGTAGCTCAACATCCAATCTGGTTATTCTTGAGATGTTTCATGTGGTCTCATTCTGCTGTCACAACATTTAGAGTGTGCCTTTGAAGATGGATAGATATTAAGGGAAAAGGAAAAGATGATTGTCTTGAGAATGGCATCCTGTATCCTTTGAAAATATCTTCATGTTTGGTGACCATATAATGTTTCCGGGTTTTCCCTTGACTCATAGATAGAACCAGATTAGAGAATTAGGACCCAGAGCCAGGACACTGGACTGAGTTTGGTGGTGCCTGTCTGTCCTGCTTGTGAAATTCAATCTGGAGTGTGGAGTTTCCACAGCTAAGCTTTCTATCCTGCATGGGTCTCTTTGGCTTTCTCTGGCCTTTGAGGGTATTTTCCTCTGTAGCCACATGTGGATGAACTGCTTGTTAAGCTAAATGCAGTGGAACTCAAAGGAGTGATCAATGGAAAATGTCTTCTGGTGTTATATTTTATTTGGGTTTCAATGTCAAGTTTAAGCCTATAATTTGAACATACAAATCAGTTGGAGCTCATAGTTTCTTACCAGCTTGGGCAGAGCTAAATTCTTCCTTGAAAATGGAATCCAGGTTTTGTTACCTCCTCTTTAGCCGCTATTGTTGATGGTGGTGAGGACAATCTAAGGGAAAACTCTCACATAAAGTAGTGGTGATCCAGGATTTGTGAGCTCTCCAGGACAACCCACCTGTGTATCCTACAGAAGATACCATATCTTCATTAGCGAAGACCAAGGGAAATTAACTTTGCTGCTGATTATCTGCCTGGCATGGAATCTGGCAAAGAGAACAATTCAATAGTTTTTTTTTTTCTTTTTCTTTCTTTTTTTTAAAAATATGGAATGCTTCACAAATTTGCGTGTCATCCTTGCGCAGGGGCCATGCTAATCTTCTCTGTATCATTCCAATTTTAGTATATGTGCTGCCGAAGCGAGCACAATTCAAGAGTCTTTTAAAAAATTTATTTATTTATTTACTTACTTACTGGCTGCGATGTGTCTTTGTTGTTGCATGTGGGCTTTCTCTAGTTTCGGAGAGCCTGGTCTACTTTTTGTTGCAGTGTATGGGTTTCTCATTGAGGTGGCTTCTCTTGTTGTGGAGCATAGGCTCTAGGTGCATGGGCTTCAGTAGTTGTGGCACATGGGCTTAGTTGCTCTAAGGCATGTGAATTCTTCCCGGACCAGGGATTGAACCCTTCTCCCCTGCATTGGCAGGCGAATTCTTAACCACTGTGCCACCAGGGAAGTCCCTCAATAGTCTTTTAAAAAAATCTCTTTCCAACTGTTTCACCCTAGTCTTCCTTATCCATCTTCCCTCCTCTATCCAGTGATATGCAGTGAACGAAGGTAAATGTCACATCTTCATTAAAGGGTGAGGCTCCTCCAATCCTGGGGGAAGGTGGGAAAAGATACCCAACACATACTGCTCTTCTTGAATAGGGGCTACAGGAACTGTCAGGTTCTTCTTCCACCTGTTTCATGGGTACCCATATCCCAAATGTGAAGCTCAAAGACAAAGACGCTCCTGGGTGCTGCCTCTCTTAGCTTGCACATCACTTTGTGCTTTCATCCTCCCTTTTGTTATGTCCCCTTTTACCCAAAGGTAAAAGGTATGGCTTATTCACACTGGCACCTTCCTACAAGGAACCTAAATGATTACTTTGGAATCATATTCACTGGAAATTAGTGGCTCCACATGTGCTTACAATTTTTTCATTTCCTATTTCAGAAGGAATAGATTTGTTACTTTTGTGTAAGTACTCTGGTGACTTTTCCTTAATTGTTAATTCCTTTGGTCTTGAGTTTCAACATCTTTTCCCTTGTTTTTTAAAACAAATTTTAATTGTTTTTTAAGAATTAATTTTTTATTGCAGTCTAGTTGATTTACAATATTGTGTTAGTTTCTGCTGTACAGCAAAGTGAATCAGTTACACATATACATGTATCCACTCTTTTTTATTTATTTTATTTTCATTTTTATTTTATTTTATTTATTTATTGGCTGTGTTGGATCTTTGCTGCTGTGAGCAGGCTTTCTCTAGTTGTGGAGAGTGGGGGCTACTGTTTGTTGTGGTGTGCTGGCTTCTCTTTGTGATGGCTTCTCTTGTTGTGGAGCATGGGCTCTAGGTGCATGGGCTTCAGTAGTTGTGGCTCGCAGACTCTAGTAGTTGTGGCTCGCAGACTCTAGAGCGCAGGCTCAGCAGTTGTGGCACACGGGCTTAGTTGCTCCGCGGCATATGAGATTCTCCCGGACCAGGGATCGAACCTGTGTTCCCTAGATTGGAAGGCGGATTCTTAACCACTGTGCCACCAGGGAAGCCCCACTCTTTTTTAGATTCTATTCCCATATAGGTCATTATAGAGTATTGACTAGAGTTCCCTGTGCTATAACAGTAGTTTCTTATTAGTTACCTATTTTATATCTAGTAGTGTGTATATGTTAATCCCAATTGCCCAATTTACCCCTGACACCTTTTTCCTTCTAATTTTGCTGTCTTACAGCCTGTATTCAATAATGTCTTTGCCTGCGGTCCATTAGAAATTCGGAGTGGGGGATTTTGACTTCTATAATTAAAAATTAGTGAGAGTCTCTTTTAAAAAGGGAATCAGATTAGACCTTTTGTGCTATGGCTAGCTGAGGTTTGGAAATTTTATGTGGAGTCTGGAGTTGAGACTTAAAAATTCAGATTTCAAACTGATGGTCTAAAGATTCTGGATTCCATTTTATGGAGTACATCAAAACAGATCGGAAGAATCAGGAGCCTCGCTACACAGGCAAAGGAAACTACTGTTTAAGATTCTAGCCAAGATTGTGAAGTCATCAGCTTGGAAAACAAACTATTTTATCTCCTAAATATCTTATTAAACCTTTTATAAGGATTGAGAATAATGCATATATAATATCCAAACCAATGTAAGGAATTAAAGCCAGTAGGACTGGGAATCAAGTTCATAGAGCATTTTCTGGTTTACTTGTTATTCCTTATGACAAAGCATGTTTTTTTTCATTCAGTCATCACCACATCCTTGTGAAGAAGACATCACTATTACCTTATATTATAGATGTAGTGACCAAGGTCAGAAAGTTTAGGATAATTGCCCCAAAGTCACGCACAGTGACTGAGTCTGTGCATGTTACCTGATTTTGCTTGTCAGCTTCTTTCTGAACATTTAAGTCTATACTTTGGTGAGCAAATGGGATAAAGTCTCCTCCCCCACCCCCTCCAAAAAGGTACATTAGCGTGTTCACATTCAGAACGTTTCCTTTCCCCTGCCTTCTAAAAGCAAGGCTTCTCAGGTGGACAGCTGCTTTTGTTCTGTGGAATCACATGAGAAGGGAGCAGAAGATCCAGCTACAATGATAAGGGCAGGGAAGTGCTGGAGGGAAAGGGGTATTTCAGAAGGGAAGCAGAAAGGGGGTGACAGCAAATGCAGGCTGAGATTTGAGAGGTAGTTTTTGGGCATTTGAAGAGTGTGGGCCATGAACTTGGTAGAACATCAGCACTCTACGAGAGAATAGGAAGGAGATGGGGAAAGAGGTTCTTGAGAAGTTTTATTATTATTGTGAATGGAATGCTTCCTTGGTACCCTTTAAAGACTTTGCTGCAAAGATGTCAATTGCCTTGCAGATCTCTTTGAAGGGTGGCATGTTCTTTTCGATTCAGTGCCTGTGGTCTAGCCTTACGGGTATTATGTGAGTTAGAAGGCCAAGATGTTAGTCTAGGTTTTCACTCTCTCGTGTGCACTTAGGTAAGGAAAGCTAGGTCAGCAGTGTGTTATGTCCAAGCTCAGTGATGCCAAAGGGAACTCAATGATGCTGAAGAGAAACTGGCAAAGGAAAAGTTTCTCCCTCATCTCCTTGGCTCTGTTGGTGCAGGTCACCGTTAGGCCTGAGCCAAAGAACTTCAGATTAGAATTCTGAGGGTCTGCACTTCTGAAGTCTCCTCTTTTCTCCTTAAACCCAGGAAACTCTTCTTGGTGCTAATTTGATCTTTCTATAGTTGCATAAGAACCATGAATATCCTTTCATTTACAGGAAGAGAAATAGCACAGCTCTAAAGGGAGACTTTTTGGCAATTTCCCCCCATTTCATAGCTTGTGGTAAGCATGGTCTTGTGACTCAATTCCCCTGGTGTGATAGTCTGGACAGCAGTGCTGGCCATGGGTCACGGACCGGGAATGGAAATGTGCTGCCTTAGCTGAACCATCGACCTCATCCCAGGAGAGAATCCACTGAATCTCAGCCCAGTGAGGGCTTGGAATAGGAGAATCTGAGGCCAAAGGTAGATTCTGGCAAATGACTTGTCTGGGGATTTCAGGTCTGATTTTGCTGAGAATTGCTATTTTATCTGCTGGTTTCAAGGCTGTTAGTTCAGGTTGGGAAGTTGATTACTCCTTCATTATATACCAGTGTCCAGAATGGGCTTTCCTTGTGGTAGACAGAGCAACAGTATTCAATAGTTTGAATAGGAGTAGAAGCAAATGATTTTCTTTCCTGTCCCTTGGGCTACTTCCTTCTACAACATGAAGCAACTCTTCTTGCAAAATGATGTCCATTTTTCATTCCAAAATACTGGCCAGTGCTTGGTTAATACTGTAATTTAGGAGATATGGTTTCATAGTTTCCCCCCTTTGGTTGCAACTATATTTCCCTTAAGATGACTACTTTATTTTTTTAAATTAAATTTATTTATTTATTTATTTTGAGGTACACCAAGTTCAATCTTCTGTATTTATACACATATCCCCGTATTCCCTCCCTCCCTCGACTCCCCCTCCACCCTCCCCGTCCCAGTCCTCTAAGGCATCATCCATCCTCGAGTTGAACTCCCTTTGTTATACAGCAACTTCCCACTGGCTATCTATTTTACAGTTGATAGTATATATATATGTCTATGCTACTCTCTCACTTCGTCTCAGCTTTCCTTTCACCTCCCGCCCTCCCAAACCTCGAGTTCTCCAGTCCATTCTCTGCATCTGCGTCCTTGTTCTTGTCACTGAGTTCATCAGTACCATTTTTAGATTCCATATATACGAGTTAGCATACAATATTTGTCTTTCTCTTTCTGACTTACTTCACTCTGTATGACAGACTATAGGTCTATCAACCTCACTACATATAGCTCCATCTCATTCCTTTTTATAGCTGAGTAATATTCCATTGTATATATATGCCACATCTTCTTTATCCATTCATTTGCTGATGGGCACCTAGGTTCCTTCCATTTCCTGGCTATTGTAAATAGTGCTACAATAAACATTATGGTACATGTTTCTTTTGGGATTATGGTTTTCTTTGGGTATATGCCCAGGAGTGGGATTACTGGATCATATGGTAGTTCTATTTGTAGTTTTTTAAGGAACCTTCAAACTGTTTTCCATAGTGGCTATACCAATTTACATTCCCACCAAAGTGCAGGAGAGTTCCCTTTTCTCCACACCCTCTCCAACATTTGTTGTTTCCAGATTTTGTGATGATGGCCATTCTGATTGGTGTGAGGTGATACCTCATTGTGGCTTTGACCTGCATTTCTCTGATGATTAGTGATGTTGAACATCTTTTCATGTATTTGTTGGCCATCTGTATGTCTTCTTTGGAGAAATGTCTATTTAGGTCTTCTGCCCATTTGTGGATTGGGTTATTTGCTTTTTTGGTATTAAGCGACATGAGCTGCTTGTATATTTTGGAGGTTAATCCTTTGTCCGTTGTTTCATAGGCAATTATTTTTTCCCATTCTGAGGGTTGCCTTCTTATTTGTGGTTTCTTTTGCTGTGCAAAGGCTTTTAAGTTTCATTAGGTCCCATTTATTTATTCTTGATTTTGTTTCCATGATTCTAGGAGCTGGGTCAAAAAGGATCTTGCTTTGCTGTATGTCATAGAGTGTTCTGCCTATGTTTTCCTCTAGGAGTTTGATAGTGTCTGGCCTTACATGTAGGTCTTTAATCCATTTGGAGTTTACTTTTGTGTATGGTGTTAGGAAGTGTTCTAATTTCATTCTTTTACATGTTGCTGTCCAATTTTCCCAGCACCACTTATTGAAGAGGCTGTCTTTTTTCCATTGTATATTCGTGCCTCCTTTGTCAAAGATAAGGTGCCCATATGTGTTTGGGCTTACCTCTGAGTTCTCTATTCTATTCCATTGATCTTCCTTTCTATTTTTGTGCCAGTACCATACTGTCTTGATCATTATAGCCTTGTATAGTTTGAAGTCAGGAAGCCTGATTCCACCAACTCCATCTTTCCTTCTCAAGATTGCTTTGGCTATTCGGGGTCTTTTGCGTTTCCATACAAATCGTAAGGTTTCTTGCTCTAGTTCTGTGAAAAATGCCATTGGTAATTTGATCGGGATTGCATTGAATCTGTAAATTGCTTTGGGTAGTACAGTCATTTTCACGATGTTGATTCTTCCAATCCAGGAACATGGTATGTCCCTCCATCTGTTTGTGTCATCTTTGATTTCTTTCATCAGTGTCTTAAAGTTTTCTGCATACAGTTCTTTTGCCTCCTTAGGCAGATTTATTCCTAGGTATTTTATTCTTTTTGTTGCAATGGTAAATGGGAGAGTTTCCTTAATTTCTCTTTCTGCTCTTCCGTTGTTAGTGTATAGGAATGCAAGAGATTTCTGTGCATTAATTTTGTATCCTGCTACTTTACTAAACTCATCAATTAGTGCTAGCAGTTTTCTGGTAGAGTCTTTAGGGTTTTCTATGCATAATATCATGAAGATGACTGCTTTAAAGGGAACTTCCCTCATTTGGATGAATCAGTTTTACCTGTAACTTTATGAACAGTCATCCACAGTACTTTATGGTCTCACCTTGTGGGGTTCATTTTTGTATCAGGTAGGACTCTTTGGGTTGCAAGCAACAGTTAAAATCCAAGTCAGTCTCATTAAAGTTGCAGTTTAATGCCTTATGTGACAGGAAAGACCGTAGATATATTAGTAAGGCTTGGTTGTGTCTCCAAGGCCCATCTCTGTCCACCCCTCACCTCTGTCCTCCTCCTGGTTGGATGCAGTTTTGTCTACATTGGCAAGACAGCTGCCAGCATAGACCTTAAGAGACATGAGTAACTGGAGTGGCTTAAATCATTTGGAATTAGTTTGTCTTATGTCTGAGCCTTGGGTTCTTCATCTGTAAAATGGGAACAATACTACCTCATCCACAGAGAATTATGTGAATATTTAATGAGTTTTTGAAGGTGTGTACCTCTGTGGCTGAGAACATGGGTTTTATTTTATTTTAATTTTTTTGAGGGTGGGGTTTTTTTTTTTCTTTAAGAACTTTTATTGAGATACAATTGACATACAATAAACTGCATATATCCAAAGTGTACAACTTGATATTTTTTTCTCTTATTGGTGATGTATATATGGCAATCCCAATCTCCCAATCCATCCCACCCCAAACCCCTTCGCTTTCTCCACTTGCTGTCCATATGTTTGTTCTCCACATCTGTGCCTCTATTTCTGCCTTGCAAACCGGTTGATTTGTACCATTTTTCTATATTCCGCATATATGTGTTAATATATGATATTTGTTTTTCTCTTTCTGGCTCACTGCACTCTGTATGACAGTCTCTAGGTCCATCCATGTCTCTACAAATGTCCCAATTTCATTCCATTTTACAGATGAGTAATATTCCATTGTATATATGTACTGCATCTTCTTTATTCATTCCTCTATTGATGGACATTTAGGTTGCTTCCATGTCCTGGCTATTGTAAACAGTGCTGCAATGAACATTGGAGTGCATGTGTCTTTTTGAATTATCGTGTTCTCTGGGTATATGCCCAGTAGTGGGATTGCTGGGACATATGGTAACTCTATTTTTAGTTTTGCAAGGAACCTCCATACTGTACTCCATAGTGGCTGTATCAACTTACATTCCCACCAACAGTGCAAGAGGGTTCCCTTTTCTCCACACCCTCTCTAGCATTTATTGTTTGTAGATTTTCTGATGATGCTCATTCTAAGTGGTGTGAGGTGGTACCTCATTGTAGTTTTGATTTGCATTTCTCTAATAATTAGTGATGCTGAGCAGCTTTTCATGTGCCTCTTGGCCATCTGTATGTCTCCTTTGGAGAAATACCTGTTTAGGTCTTCTGCCCATTTTTTTGATTGGGTTGTTTGTTTTTTTGATATTGAGCTGCATGAACTGTTTATATATTTTGGAGATTAATCCTTTGTCTGTTGATTCATTTGCAAATATTGTCTCCCATTCTGAGGGTCGTCTTTTCATCTTGCTTATAGTTTCCTTTGCTGTGCAAAGCTTTGAAGTTTCATTAGGTCCCACTTATTTATTTTTATTTCCATTACTCCAGGAGGTGGATCAAAAAAGATCTTGCTGTGATTTATGTCGAAGAGTGTTCTTCCTGTGTTTTACTCTAGGAGTTTTATAGTGTCTAGCCTTATATTTAGGTCTTTAATCCATTTTGAGTTTATTTTTGTGTATGGTGTTAGGGAGTGTTCTAATCTCATTCTTTTACATGTAACTTTCGAGTTTTCCCAGCACCACTTATTGAAGAGGCTGTCTTTTTTCTATTGCATATTCTTGCCTCCTTTGTCATAGATTAGTTGACCATAGTTTAACTCTGGGCAGAACATGGGTTTTAGAGTCACATGTAGCATCTTCACTATTAAGTTACTTGTGTAAAATGAGAAGACTTAATGTACCTACATTATAGAGTTGTTGGGATTTAAGGTGATACATTGTACATAAAAACTCTCAAAGGGTGTCTGGAACATGGGGCCACTCAGTAAATGGTAGCTATTATTTGAGTAGACTTTTGAAGTGATCATCAGTGGTTTGAAAGGAAAAAGCAAACTCAGGCATGGGAAATGGCAAGAAAAGGGCATGGGTAGTGATTCATAAAGGAGGCAGTTTGGGGTGGGGACAGCAAGGTAAGTTCGGGTAGTGCCCAGGTGTAGAAATGTGGCTCTGGCTCTTGGTATCAGAACTATGATAAAAAGACAGACCCCAAGTGATGGTCTAGAGAAGATCCTGTCAGCCAACCAGGAGGTCAGCACTTTGGAAGTTTCCATCAGGGATGCTGTGATTTTGGAAGTGTTCTTTTTGTAGAATTACAATGTCTGGTTTAGTGCTTTATCCTTGATGAGTGTTTGTTGCACTGACTTGCCTTCAGAGTCAGAGATAGTCTTCTTAAGCCTTCCATGGTGGCAAATCTTCCTTCTAGGAGGGTGGATTTTGTAACAAATCTAACGAGTAAGGTGAAGGATCGAGGTGGGTAATTCTGATTCAAATTTTTAAAAATCACACTAAACTAGTGTGGTTTTTTTCCCCCTCTGACTGGCTTTTGAAAACAACAGGATGAGTAAGTTGTAACACTAAAAAATCAGTTTCATAATTTCGTATTTTACATATGAAATATATGAACTCAAATTACAGAGTACTTGCTACATACTAGGCATGATAGTAAGTGCTGGGGTTACAAAGATTAATCAGTATTCTTCTCTGGGAGCCCATTGTCTGGTGGGGAGAGAGAACAAGGGCAGTTATCCTAATGGGGTGAGATCACACTTGTGGCGTTTGTCTGGGTTCTCTGAGCAGCCCTAGGCAGTGGTTACAGGTGAGGTGGGGCGGGGGCAGGGCTTCCGGGGAGGTTTTAATGTAGAGGTGATGCTTGAGCAGGCTGTTGAAGGAAGAAAATGAGTTTGCAAGAGTACAGAGGTCATAGAGGGGTGTGTGTGTGTGTGTGTGTGTGTGTGTGTATCTCAGATAGAGAAAAATTTATTTGTGAAGGTTTGGAGATCATGGATGTCAGGAGAATGTTCTGAGGAATAAGAAACATGAAACAGGTGAAATAATTAAGGGTAATTTTTCCCCGTTAGTCGATGCCAGGAGAGGCATTCAATTTTTGGTATCTAACTAAGATTAGCATTTGAAGAATTCTTCTAGTATGTCTTGTCTTAAAAGTCAGCAAATAAAAGGCAGCTGAGAGAAAGATGTGGGTTCTGCTCAATTATCCCTCCCAACAATCTTGTGAGGATTTTACATATGAGGAATCTGAAGCTCAGTGGGTTTAAGTTATTTGCCTGAAATCTGGAAAGCGAGGAAGAAGTAGAACTGGGATTTAAATTGGAATCTGCCTTACTCCAAACAAAGACTGTGCTCTACTGTGAATATAATTTCATATCTATCTGGTGCCTCATGACTTCACCTTGCCTGAGGGCCACCATTCTGAATATGAGATTGCTCTGGACAGTTTGGTAGCTGGAGATGCAGGGGGCTGAGTGAGTGGACTGACCATGGGCGATGCCCAGACCAGTGGTTCTCAGATTGCAGATTTCCTCTGGGGGACCTGTGATGGTTCTGATTCCCAGACCCCACTTCTGAGGGTTTGTCTTCTTGTGAAGCACATTGGGTGATTCCGATGCAGATGGTGTGTGATTCACACTTTGATGAGCATCACCTTAAATGAATTTCTTATGTGAACTTGGTTCTCTCTCTTCCTCCCTCCCTTATTTCTTCTCTTCCTTTCTCTCCCTCTCTCTTCTCCTCTCCCTTTTGCTTCTTCACTTCCTTCCTTCTTTCTCTCCTCTCGTCTTCACTTTCCTTCTGCCACTTGCTCTCCCTCTCTCCCTCTTTCCTTCCTCCCTCCCTCCCTCCCCCTTCCTTCCTTCCTTCCTTCCTTCCTTCCTTTCTTCCTCATTCCTTCCCTCCCTCCTTCTCTTCCCCCCCTCCCTCCCTTCCTCTGTCCCTGCCTTCATCCTTCCCTCTTTTCTTTCCTTTCCTTTGAGGCTTCTGTTGATTGGGCTTCGATGATTTGAGGAGATTATGCGTAAATACTATTCCTCCACTCTCCAATGAGACTGTACATTCCTTGCAGGCAGGGATTGGGTACTCTGTGTGCCTTTCACAGACACTTACATGGGTATCTTCCCCCGATTAAAACACACACTGTGTACCTATTAGCTTCTGATTACAACGAGGTACTTTAAAAACTGTAATTCAGCCAAGGTAGGCATGCTCAGCTATTTACGTTAACTTTTCATGTTGTCTCTGTGTTCTTTCTCCTCCTAGTCTATGCCTCTCTAGCTCTTCTGCCCTTCACATGATCCTGGAGGATCCTAGATGGGTAGAATGTAGACAGGTGCTTAGGATTGCTTTCCAGTTCTGGTTCTTAGCATTTCTCCTAGACTCTGATAAAACTTCACCGCTTGGGAATCTCCAGACCTGTGCTTCTCCAGTCATGCTCACCTATTCAGACCCTTTTCTCATCTTGCATTTCTAAAAAAGGAAATCCCATCTTAGTTTGCTTTTCATTCAGTTCTCCTTGTTGTAGCGGGCTTTTAACATCTGTGCATCCCCCCTTTTGGTCATAGGATGTGAGGGCTGTGTGGGTGACCTGGACTCATCCTGGTTAGGCTGTTTTCTCTTCTCAGCTTAGTGGCTTCCTTGCACAATATCACACAAGTGATGGGTTCCTTTCTGTCTCTCTGCCTTGGCCCAGGTACCTGGATTCTGGAGTCAAGTCTCATGTATTCAAATCCTGCTTACTGACTGAGCTTGGGCAAATGTTTTAACCTCTCTAAGCCCCCATTTCCTCACCTGTAAAATGAGGACCATGAGGCGGTTGTGAGGTTTAAATAAAATGATCCTTGAGGAAGAGTGCTGCTTTATGGTAAATGTTGTTGTAATTATTGTTATTGGCAATTATTTTTACTGTTCCTCCCCATCCCCAGTTCAAACTCTGTACATCTTACAAGGCCCAGCTGGAGCTCTGCTTCATCCACAAAGCTTTTCTTTGGTCCACTCAAGTCATCAGGGACCTCTGTCCTAAATTCTCATGATCACTCATGTCTGAGGTGAATGCTTGATTGCCTTTAATATTTAATATTGTGTTACTATTGCACAAGGTCCTAATTGGTTTTATTCTTGGTCCCTGGTGTTGAGAAAAGTCCTTGAATACTGATAAGACGATCTTCTTCTTTTAGCCTCTCCACTACCAGTTACATTAGTAGAATTAGCCCCTTTTTTGAGTGTCATGGTGAAGGATGTACAGATCAATACACTCAACAGGAACCCATCTGAGGTAAACAGAGGTGAATTGGCAGCATCTGCACTGCAAATGACAACATGCTGGGGTCCAACATTCAGCTGGCTCCATTCAGTTGCTGCTCTTACTATTTGGGAAGAAGGTGCTTATTCAGAGAGAAATGCATCTTAAGGCTTGAATGAGTAACTGATGGAAGACCTTGTTTTGACACCCATCTCCTCCAGGGCTGGTGATTCTCAGCCCTGGATGCACAGCACAATCACTGGGGAGCTTTAAAAAAAATACTGATGCTCAGACCATATTCTGGGCCAGTTAAATCTACATCTCTTTGCGGGGCACACAGGTATAGTATTTTCAAAAAACTTACTAGGTTGTTTTGTTTTCGTTTTTGTTTTTTGATTTTATGTGTTTATTCTGTCACCAGTTTTTATTAATTTGATTGAACTACATATGTATATATCTTAAATTCTTTTTTTTTAAGCTCTTTATGGGACTATAATTGCTTTACACTGTTGTGCCAGTTTTTGCTGTACAACAATGTGAATCAGCTGTATTTATACATATATCCCTATTCCCTCCCTCCTGTGACTCCTTCCCACCCTCCCTATCCCAGCTCTTTAAGTCATCACCCATCACTGAGTTGATCTCCCTTGTGTTATGCAGCAGCTTCCAGATCAAACAAAATATATTTTAATTGGCAGTTATAATACATTTAGGAACATTCTTCTCCATAAAACCTTACCAGGTGGTTTTATGGTTTTACTACGCAGCCCAGGTTGAGAACATTGCACTTCTGTAAAACCAGGTTCCGCAGTCTCTCCACCTGGTGAATGGGCTTTCATTTGAATTTCATGCATTCTTTCCGTTTTTCTGGAGTGTGGGCTGCAATTAGCTTGTAGGAATTAGCTTTTAAGAGAGCATGGATATCTTAAGAGTCCAAACCATGCCCTGAAAGAAACAGTTTATTATCTTGAGGCTGTTCACAGACACTTAGTATGCCTAGAAATAGAATTTTCCTTGCCCTAGGTCACTGATGCCATAGTAGAGAACTGACAGGGCTCTCTGAGGACCTAAAGTATTTATAACTCTTACAGCATTTTTGCAGGTTGAGCTTTGCTGCCAGAAGCCTGAATTAGGGTGGTTAAGAGTCACTAAGGTAGAGGAGTCAGGCACAGCTGCTCTGGGCTCCTGGGGAAACAGCTCTTAGCACTCAGAGAGAGGGGCTCAGGTGTCCTTCCCTGAGAACAGAAAGGAGCAAGGCTGGGGAACAGACTCCTCCAGGCTTCTTCCTTTACCTTGTCTGAGATATTTTGCAGAGGAACCAATTAAGACTTAAAAAAAATTTATTGAACTGTAATTTACATAATGTAAACTTCATCTGTTTTAAGTGTACAATTCAATGAGTTTTAGTAAGTTTACAAGGCTATGCAACCATTAGCACAATTTAGTTTTAGAATATTTTTATCACGCCTAAAAGATCTTTTGTGCCTGTTTGCAGTCAATTCCTACTCCCAGATCCAGGCAACCACAAATCTGCATTCTATCTCTCTAGTTTTGCCTTTTCTGGACATTTCGTATAAATGGAGCCTACAATGTGTAGATTTTTGTATCTTGCTTTTTTCACTTAGCAAATATTTCTGAGGTTCATCCATGTTGTAGCATGTATCAATATCTTGTTCCTTTTTTATTGCTAATAGATCCACATTGTATGGATGTGCCACATTTATCCATTCATCAGCTGAGGGCCATTTGGATTGTTTCCACTTTTCGACTATTATGACTAACGCTGCTGTGATCATTCGTGTGTAAGTGTTGTGTGGACATATGGTGTTATTATTCTTGGGTGAATAGCTCGGAGTGGACTTCTCAAATTGTATGGTAAATTTATCTTTAAGAAACTGCCAAATTGTTTTCCAAAGTGGCTGTACCATTTTATATTTCCACCCGAAATTCATGAAACTTCTGGTTTCTTGTCATCTTTACCAACACTTGTTGTCATCTGTGTTTTTGATTTTAGTGAGTATGATGTGGTGTCTCATTATGGTTTAGTTTGCACTTACCTAATGATTAATGATGTTGAGTGTCTTTTCAAGCACTTATCTGCCATTCATATTTCGTCTTTGGCTACATGTCTTTTCAAATCTTTTGCCCATTTTCAAGTTGGTTTATTTGTCTTATTATTTAGTTGTAGGTGTTCTTTGTATATTCTACATAAAGTTCCTGATTAGATATATGATTTGCAAATATTTTCTCTACACTGTAGCTTGTCTTTTCATTTTCTTGATGGTGTCTTTTGAAGCTCAAAAGTGTTTAATTTTGATGAAATCCATTTTATCAACTTTTTCTTTTTTGTATCCTGCTTTTAGTGTCTTATCTAAGAAATCTTTGCCTACTCAAGATCATGAAGGTTTTCTCCTAGATTTTAGGAGATTTTAGATTTTCTTCTAAAACTTTTATAGTTTTAGCTCTTCTATTTAGGCATTTGATTAATTTTGAGTTAACTTTTAGGTATGGTGTGTGTAGGAATCTAACCTAATCTTTTAGCATGAGGATCTCCAATTGTTTCAGTACCATTTTTTTTGGAGCTACATTTAATTTAATCATCATTTGTTTTAAATTCTTCCTAGCATAAAATATGACAATAAATAGTAGTGAATTTTTAAGAAGTTATTCTTTCCCCTTTGAATTGCCTTGGTGCCTTTGTTGAAAATCAATAGACTTGTAAATATAAGGGATTAATTCTGGACTATCAGTTTCATTCCATTTATTTATATGTTTATCGTTATGGTCGGTATCACACTGCCTTGATTATGTAGCTTGATAATAAGTTTGCAATTAGAAAGTATAAGCCCTCCAACTTTGTTCTTTTTTCCAAATTGTTTTGGCTACACTGGGTTCTTTGTATTTCTGTGTAAATATTACCTTGTCAATTTCTGCAAAAAAGCCTGCTAGGATTTTTCTGTGTGTGTGTTGTTGAACTTATTGATCCATTTGGAACAAAATTGCCAACTGAACAATATTAAGATTTCTAATCCACGAATACAGAATGTCTCTCCATTTATTTAGACCTTCTTTAATTTCTCTCAGTAATAATTTATAGTTTTTGGTGCTCAAGTCTTACAATCAATACTTTTTGAGAGTTCGTGTGATCCTGCTGGGGAAATTTGTTTGTTCGTAGTTTTTTTTCTCCCCGGGATCTCATGGAAAACAATGGAGAGAGAGAGGCATAGCTTAGCAGAGTAGGAGGTGGTGTGGTGAGTGGGAAGGGCACTAGCCTGAGGACCAACCCTGATCTTTAGCAAGCCACTTAATCTCTCGGTTTTCTGCTCTCTGAGTATAATAGCATTTATTTTGCTTCAAGGTTGTGAGGATTAGAGATAATGTGTGGGTAGACTTGGGAAAATGTTGGAGTATAGCGAGTGTTCACTCTTTTGCGCTTGACATGCTTGGTGCCTGTGATAACGACAGTGATTATACAGCATTGTGTGTGCTGTTAAAGGGTTCTCATCCTGGACTCTGAGTCTCTTTGCAGCTCAAGGCGGATGCAAGTGATCCACAGTGAAGAAGTGAATATTCATTCCATCTCATTTAATCTTCAAACAACTTTAAACATTTTATTTATTTTTATTTAAAAAGTAAAAAAATATTACACAATTTAAAAGGTTACTTTCCACTTACAGTTATCACAAAATATTGGCTATTTTCCCCATGTTGTGCAATACATCCTTGAGCTTATCTTAAACCCAATAGTTTGTACCTCCCACTCTCCCATCGCTATATTCCTCCCCCTCCCCCCGTAACCACTAGTTTATTCTCTGTATCTGTGAGTCTGCTCCTTTTGTGTTATATTCACTACTTTGTCATATTTTTTTAGATTCCACTTATGTGATATCCTACAGTATTTGTCTTTCTCTGTTCAGACAACTTACTGAATTAGCTGTTTTCATCCACATTTTGCACCAAGGAAACTGATGTTTCGAGAGAGAAAGTCAATTTCCCAAGGTCACAGAGTTACTAAGAGGTGGAGCAGGATTTAAACCTAGACTTGTCTATCTTCAAAGCTTCTGCATTTCCTCTGCACCTCACTACCCCCACTACCCCCACCAAGTCTCATCAGGGACTCTACAAGGCAACGATAAATTCCGGAAAAGCACACACATAACTCTTCAATGAAAAAATGGATACTGATAAGTGATTAATATATCTCGCTTATCTGTCTTACTTAACATGTTAAAGGTTTAATTCTGCCTTGAGATTCAGGAAGGCAGATGTAATTTTCATCACTAAGATTCAATGGGAGAACCAAGCTGAATTCATAATGGGTGACCACAGTGAGGTATTACAAAAAGTCACCTGGTTTACATGGCTATAGAGATGGAAATAAAAGGCAACCTTTGTTTCCAGTTTTCAGTGTGACCTGACTTGAGCACTAAATCGCACCTTACAGCTTCCATTTCCTCAAGTGTGATATCATCGGTGAGAAGAAGGTGGAGGTTGTGACTATGTGAGATGTCAGATCCAGAGTTGCACATGTCCTCTTGCTGGTAACTCTGGGCTTATTCAACAGCAGCACAACTACCCATGTGTATGAGTGTAGTCTAAAGCTGAGTCTGATGGTTCACCAGTTTTTTTCTTCTTTCCCATGTCGGAGATCTAGGTTTGATTTCTAGTAAATCCTTTAATAGGGTATTATGGAGAGTGAGTGCATAGGTTTTGGAATCAGATGAATTTTTGTTGTATTTCCACTATTTGCTAGCTTTATGGTCCTAAGAAATATATTCAACTTATCTGAACTTCAGTTTGTTCATGTAAAATGGTGCAAATAATTGTCACAAGGAATAAAATGAGAGAATGTCTATAAATAGCTTATTAGTGCCAGGGGTATAATATGTTCTAGACAAAGAGTACCTTTGCTTCCTTCTTGGGAGTTTGAAATAACTAGATTTAGTTTTAAAGAAATCTTACTGTGGGCAATTATATTAGTCAGCTTTTGCTGCAGTAACAAATAGCCTGCAAAGCTCAGTGGTTAAAAATCACATACATTGTTTCTTGCTCATGTCACCTGAGGGCTGAATTTACTATTCCTTTGCTGGGCTGCACTGGGTTAGGTTTTGCTCCTTGTATCTTTTCATTTCAGGATCCTGGCAGAGGAAGCATGCTCTTCTCATGGCAGAGGGCAGAAATAAAAGAGCTGGAGCCAATCGATACAAGTGTATTTAAAGTTTCTGCTTGGACATGGTGTATATCACATCTGCTCACATCCATTATCATATGGCCAAACCCCAGGTCAGTTGGTGGGGAAGTATACTTTACCTAAAGGGAAGCATGGCATGGGCTTTATAAAAGAATAAACAGGCTACTGTAACAAGAATTTTGATGGAGGTAATTCTTGGCAATCCAAAGATTAATAATTATATACATGGAATATTTGGGCTTCTTTGTTTTTATCTTTCCCTTTGGCTGTGGCAGTTTGTCTGCTTTTCCAGTTTTTCTTTTTAAAAGCATAGCTGATAAGAGGTAATTTGTCAGTGTCTGAGAAAATATTTTCTTAATTTTCTTCCTACCTCTTATTCTTTTCAGCCACTTGCTGATCCATCCTTCTTTACTTGTTTAAATGTTGGCTTTCTTAGGCCCCATTCTCTTCTCCTTCTATACTCTTTTCTGCAGGTGATCTCATAAGAACCATGGCTTTAGTTGATTACTCTCTGAAGAATCTTTTTTCAACATTCCCAGCTCAGATGCCTTGGAGCCCCAGACCCGTATTGCCAGCTGCCCACGTGACATCCCTATTATAATGACATATAAATATCAACATGACAACACCCAACCCTTGTCACTCTATGTGTACCCTCTAGGACCAGACCATCCAGCCATTTGTATACATCGAGCACTAGCATGCACACTTGCTACCTCCTTCTCCCTCGCTCGCTTATCCAATCCATTTCCAGGTTCCCTTGCCTTTACCTCCTAAGGCCCTCTCTGATCAGTCACTTCCCTCCCTCTCCTCCTACACCCCCAAACCATGATCCTCTGTCACCTGGACAATTGCAATAGCCCCAACTGTCTCTCTGTATTCTTCCTTTCCCCTTCTAATTTGCTTTCTGCACTACAACTACAGCCAGAGTCATTTAAAAAAAAATTCGAACTTGGCCATTTCTCCCTTTGGCTTAAAACTATTTAATGACTTGGTGTAGCTTTTAGGATAAAGCCCCAAATCCTTTCCATGGCCCTCAGGGTCCTGCATGGTCTGGCTTTTTCTGTCTCTCTCATTTTGTTTTGCATTATTCTTCTCATTGTCTGTATTGAACACTACAATATTCTCCCCTCTCAAATCGTTGAGTGTGCCATGCCCTCACCTACCTTGGGGATTTTGCACATGCTTCCCTCTGTTTGGAATGTTCTGACCCTGACCCCGACCCCTGTCCTTGAAATCCCAGCTCAGTTGTCGCATCCTTGCTGAAGCACTTCACAGCCTCTCCAGGCTGAGAGTTGTTTTCTCTTTTATGATATAAAAAGTTTATGCATATTTTTATGTGCATGGAATGCATCTTGTAATGTTATTGTTTGCTTATGTGACTCTCTGTCTGGGCTTCAAGGTCTGAGGGCAGAGTTTTGTCCTTTTCTCCAAACAAAGTTGCTAAAAATTATTTTGAGCTTAAATAAAACTGTGCCAAAGAGAAACCAAGATCCTCTGCTTGTAGAACTCTTTTGGACTAAACCCCATTCATTTTCTCCCTGGCACAAGGTAGGCCTTAGAGAAATGGGAACTTCAGGGAGAAAATGAACCGCCTTAGCACCCACATATGGGACCCTTGCCTTTCCGACGGGACCCAGGGACTCATGTTATTTGACACCAGCTGTGTGACCTTAAACTAGTCATTTCATCTCTTTAGTCTTCAATTTCTTCATTAACAAAAATAAAGGTTTTGAACAAGAGCTCCGATATCCCTTACACATCTAAACTTTTGTGTTTGTGATTTGGGGTTTAGGTCCTTTATGTAAAGAATCTCTAAGTTTTAGAGCCACAAATGGAGTTTAATCCCCAATTTAACTTGAGGGAAAACGAGAATGAGAGATAATAATGCGTTCAAGGTTCACGCAGCTCATGAGGAAATATCTTGCTATGTAGATAATGCTGATCATTATGGTGAATTTCCTTTTACTTGTTGTTTGGTGGGTGAGATTGTGGGGTAAAGAAAAGATCAGCCTGAATAGATTTTTACTGGAAGCTGGTCATCCCTAAGAGGCTTCTTGGCAGGAGACTTGCAGGATTTCATTGCTTCAGTGTAAAGTTCTTCCCGCGTGGGCTTCAGTGAGATCGCAGCTCAGGGAGTTTTATGGAACTCCTGCCATGTACATTGCATGACGCCAGGTTCACTGAAGATAAAGAACTGTAAGCCATAGACTACTTCTGAGGGAGACCACGTCAAAGGATTAAGCCAATTCTGATCCCCTTTGCTCTTTGGGAATGAGTCCAGGGTCACATAAATCAGTCCAAGGAGTGACATCCAAGAAGACCCAAGTTGCATACCAGACTGTATTTTTCTTAAACATTAATCCCTTGGCTTAAATAATTGGCCTGCTTAAGAAACCAAGCAGGCTGCACCCTTTCCTAATCTGCTTGCCCTTAGCATTGCCTTCAGCTTGCCCCATGTTCCTGGTGGTTCCTCCCTTACCCCTCGGAATTACCAGTGCTATTATTGTCAGAGCTGATGGCCAGTATAGAGGGTCCACCATCTGGCTGCTTGCAAGCAGTGGATAATCCCTTTAAAGTCTTAATAGTAGGAGACGATTTGTGTGGCCTTATTTTCTAACATTAGCTTTAAGATAGCCTGTATCAAATCCACAGATTTTGAATCTGAATCCTAGAGATGAAGACCAGTCAGTAACAGGGAGGAGCTGACAGCAGAATCATACAAAATCAAATTGGAAAAATTCATTTTGTTAATTTCCCAAACATGGGAGTTTCTTCTTCTTTGTACAGAGAGGGAGGCTAAGTTGGTAGAGAAAACACAGAACATGGTGTCAGGAGGATGCGCTGGCTGAGCATCCCAGTCCTGTCAGGTATTAGCCAGGTGAAATAGGACCACTGCTAAAAGTTTTTAATTTAATTTAATTTAAAATTTATTTTTGCCATCAACTATTTATGTATATATGTATGTATGTATTTATTTATTGGCATTGACGTTTTATTACATTAAGAAAATTTTTTTTATTGGAGTACAGATGCTTTACAATATTGTGTTAGCTTCTGCTGCACAGCAAAGTGAGTCAGTTACATACATATGTATACATATATATATATCTCCCCTCTTTTTAAGATTTCCTTCCCATTTAGGTCACCACAGAGCACTAAGCAGAGTTCCCTGTGCTATACAGTAGGTTCTCATTAGTTATCTATTTTATACATAGTGTTGTATATACGTCAATCCCAATCTCCCAATTTATCCCACCCCCCACTTTCCCCCTTGGTAACCATACGTTTGTTCTTTACATCTGTTTTTTTTAAAAAATTGAATTATAGTTGATTTACAATATCATGTTAGTTTTAGGTATACAGCACAGCGATTCAGTTATGTGTGTGTATTCTTTTCTCAGATTCTTTTCCCTTATAGTTATTACAGAATATTGAGTAGAGTTCCCTGTGCTGTATGGTAGGTCTTTGTTACCTATTTTATATGTAGTAGTGTGTATGTGTCAATCCCAGCATCCTAATTTGTCCCTCCCTCCTTCCTTTCCCCTTAGGTAACCATAAATTTATTTTCTATGTATGTGAGTCTCTGTTTTGTAGAAAAAGTTCATTTGTATCTTTTTTTTTTCTTTTTTTAGATTCCACATAAAAGCAATATCATATGATATTTGTCTTTCTCTGGCTTAGTTCACTTAGTATGATAACCTCTAGGTCCATCCATGTTGCTGCAAATGGCATTATTTCATTCTTTTTTGTGGCTGAGTAATGTATATATGTACTATGTCTTCTTTATCTGTTCATCTGTCGATGGGCATTTAGGTTGCTTCTGTGTCCTGGCTATTGTAAATAGTGCCACAATGAACACTGGGGTGCACGTATTTTTTTGAATTATACTTTTCTCTGGATATATGCCCAGGAGTGGGACTGCTGGATCACATGGTAGCTCTATTTTTAGTTTTTTAAAGAATCTCCATACTGTTCTCCAGAGTGGCTGCACCAATTTACATTCCCACCAACAGTGTAGGAGGGTTCCCTTTTCTCCCCACCCTCCTTAGCATTTATTTCCAGATTTTTTTGGGGATGGCCATTCTGACCAACTGCTAACCTTTGTAAACTTTAGTTGTCTTATCCATGCAATGGGGCAGAAATTTCCTTCAACACTGTGGAAGGGCTTTGTGAGTTGGAAGTCACTCTAACGGCATTAGGTGCGGTTCTGTGTGGAGCTCAATCCCTTCCTCCTCAGGCAGGCCCTGTGTTTGAGGAAGTGTGAGATGCTGGGTGCAGTCGTGTACACTGTCAGCCAGGAGGTGCCCTCAGCCCAGTTGCAGCCTTGAAATCTCAGAGACAGCAGCTGTGTGCACAAAGCAGAGGGTTCTTCCCACAGCCAGGGCTTTGCCTGCTCATTTCACAAAGGCCCGGCAGGAAGAGGAACTCCAACAGATGGGCTGGGGTGGGGGCAGTGAGGGTATGAGACACTGCTTGCCTGTCACCCCACTTTGTACATCTCAGGCACACAAGGTTCAATGACTCACATCCCTCAACAAATTGAACCTCATCATCATTTTCCCGTGCTAGCTTCTTCTCTTTTCTATTTAACACTCTTTCCCACTCACCATTCATTTATGTAGTGAACCAAAGTTTATAAGGGCCCCTTTTATGATAGGCTTTGTTCTAGGCCTTGAGAGACATCAGGGAACAAAACAGGCAAAAGTTCCTGCCTTCACAGAGCTCACATTCTAGTGGTAAATGTAGGGGTGAGGAGATAGTACTTATTACCTTTCAAACGACTATAAAACTTACTTATTATTACATCTCATTATTGTCTAAGGTAAAAATAGATCAGGGCAAGGGGGATGGTGTGTGTGTGTGTGTGTGTGTGTGTGTGTGGAGGAGATTTTTGAAGGCTTGTAATCCAGGCAGAGGAACAGCCGATGCAAAGGCTCTGTTGCAGCCTCAGTGCCCAGCATGTGTTAACAGCAGGGCAGCCAGTGAGGCTGGGGCAGAGTGAGCGGTGGGGACAGTGGTAGAGGAGGATGTCACTGAGGTAAAGCGAGTGAGGGAGATGGGAGAGGCAGATCATGTAGGGCTTTGTAGGACAGTGTAAGGACTTCAGATTTTACTATGGGGTTTCAGGATTTTGAGAGTCATAAAGGGTTCACATTACGTTTCCCCTTTGTTCACTCAGTATTGAGTTTTTGAGATCCACCCATTTTGCAATATGTACATCTAGTTAGTTGCTTGTAACTGTTCTATAGCAGTCTATACATTTTACCTAGTCAATCTTCAAACTCTCTGCCACTACACAAAACTGCAATGGATGTCCTCATGTGTGGTACATTATAGGCTGTGTGAGCATTTCTTCAGGAGATCTATCCAGGGGTGAGTGGACTGCAGCAGTTTCATTAGCTACCTGATTGATATTCTGTCCCCATCCTAGAGTCACTTCAATTTGTTGTCCAGGCTGCCAAACAGAGCTACAGTCATTCCCCAGACACATCTCTCTTTGTCATACATCCATTCTTTCACCCTTAGCATCCATCTGACGTGCCCCTTCCTCCATGAAATCCTATGACTTTTCAAGATCTAGGCTAACCCTGGTCTCCCCTAGAAAGCACTCTCTGGTTTTTCTGAGCCTCAAGCCCAGGAGCACAGTGTAAATGAGGAAATCTGGCAGGGATTAGGTGCATTCCCTTTGCAGGCAAATTGCCCTTTGAAATCACGTGGATACCCCGCTGTATAAAAAAGGTGGTTAAAGACATCTCTTGAGGGTAGCAACATCCTAGATAAGCTAATCTTTTCTTTAAAAAAAAAAAACAAACCATTTTAATCAAATATAGAAGCACATAGTTTATTTGAGTTGTAGTTCCGCAAAATTTGTTATGAAAAACAGCAATCTTCCATTCTTTTCCCCCATGCTTTTCCCTCCTCAGAGGCAGACACCTGAAATTCTTTTGACTGATTTTTTTGGTATCTCTAAAGAATATACTTATATTGCTTCTATTTGATGTTTCAGTTTTAGGCAGTGTCTATTGATTTTCCACTCAAGAGAATAAGGATTTAAGCTTCTGTCTCCCCACTCCGCCCATGCCTTCCACACATGCCCTGTCCCATTCCTCATGTTTTATTGCTTGGCCAGGTTTTTACAGCCAGCACACCACGGTGGTTCTCTCTGCCTGGGTAACTGGTGCTACCAGCCACCTGGATGTCTAAATCAGGTGCCACCTGGCACCTCCTTAACTCCTACCACTTTCTCTGGATTCTCCGGCCACCCATTCTTTCCCAACCTCTCCTGTCCAGTCACTCATGGAATTCTGTCAACTCTGCCTCCGACATAACTGAAATCCATCTGCTTCTCTCTATTCCCAATGAGATGGCCCTTGCTCAGTCCCCTTCATGTCTCCCCTGGAAAACTACAATATGCCAGTTTCCTTGTTTTCTGTCATACCTCCCTCCTTTTGCCTAAGGTGAAGACCTTACAGCCAGAGCAAGCTTTCTAAAGCACAAATTACACCACGTGATTCTCATGCTAAAAACTCTCCAGTGGACCTTGGGGTACCCAGGGACAGTTCAAATTCCTTGTCGTGGTGGGCTACGCACAGTTCTTCGTGAACCATCGCATTTTGCTCTCCTGGCATACAGACAGCCATGAGGTTGGGACCATGCAAAATGTGAGTGAAAGTGACATGTGTCATTTCCAGGCCAGGGCAGGTAAGAGCTATGTGCGTATTACATCTCTTCTCTCTTCTGCAGTGGACCTGAGGCCTACTAGATGCTGTAGCTGCAGGATGGAGGAGGGCTGCCCTTCCCACATCGGACTTTACATGAGTGAGAAGTGTCTTTGTTGTGCTAAGCCAAGGAAAATTTGGGGTTTATCTGTTACTGCAGCAGAACCTATCATAACCCTGAGTAACACAAGGTATGCGTAAGGACTTCAGGGTCTGGCCTTGGGTCTCTCTCTCATGATCCCTCCTGTCTTCCTCCCCTTCCACTCTATATCCTAGCTATAATGATGTACCAGGCTCTTCCCCACTTCCAGGCACTTTGCACATGCAGTTCTTCTTATTTAGAATGTCCCCCTCACCCACATATATTACATATGTTCTTTGCCACTTTGTCTGGCTAATCCCAACTCAACCTTCAAGTCTCAGCTTAGATGTCTCTTCCTCAGGGAAGCCTTTCAAGACTC
Source organism: Hippopotamus amphibius kiboko (assembly GCF_030028045.1). Taxonomy (NCBI): domain Eukaryota; kingdom Metazoa; phylum Chordata; class Mammalia; order Artiodactyla; family Hippopotamidae; genus Hippopotamus; species Hippopotamus amphibius. Next base: position 136,935,930 of record NC_080188.1, on the reverse strand, counting down.
CCTACTACTTACTGGGTGAAGTGCCCCTCCCTTCTGTCCCCTTGAACCCCCTGCCTACCCTTCACTTAGCACTCTGGCCTGAAATCACCTGTTTACTTATGTCTCCGCCAAACTAGACTGTAAGCTCCCTGGGCATCTTGATTCTGCCTCTTCACTGCAGTCTCCTCAGGGCCTGTCACAGTAGATGCTGAATCCATTTTTTTTTTTTTTTTTTTTTTTTTTGGTGGAAAGATCCAGGGCCTCTTAGGGGAGAAGCTATCATGCAAAGCTGCAATTCAGATTTCTTTTGCCAAGACTTTCTTGGTAGTTTAAATTCTTGAGAGCTAGTATTGATTAGTAAAACAGTTTATAGTCAGAGCTGGTTTGACTTCTGGCCTTACTGTGTAATGTTTTTTTTGTTGTTTGTTTTTTTTTTTTAATTAATTTTTTTTATTTTTTATTTTTTACAAGAAACTGCATGTATTTAGAGGGTACAATTTGGTATCCCAATCTCCCAATTCATTCCCCCCCCAACCCTCCCCGCTTTTCCCACCTGGTGTCCATGTTACTGTGTAATGTTGAGCTGGTTACTGAAGCCCCAATTTCCTTATCTAATGCAGATAATAATAATGATAATATCCACCTCACAGGGTTATTTTGTTAGTTAAATGACTCAATATATATATAGAAACACTCAGAACAATGCTTGACATACAGAAATGCCCAATAAATGTTAGATATATTGTTATTTTTAAGAATATCCTAAATGCAAATGTGGTAACGTCCACTGGATCCTGGAACAGAAAAAGGACATTGGGGAATAGCTGGTGAAATCCAAATAAAGTCTGAAGTTTAGTTAGTAGTAATATTTCATTGTTAGTTTCTTAGTTTTGACAGATGTACGGTGAGATAATGGTAATATGAGCTAACTGTAGGGGAAACTGGGTGAGGGTATATGAGAAATATTTGTACTCTCTTTGTAAGTTTTCTGTAAGTCTAAAATTATTCCAGGATGAATTTTTATAATTGATATTCATTTTATTCTCACAATATCCCTCTGTGATGGAAGAACCATAATGAGTGCCATTTACAGATGAAGACACTGAGGCACAGAGAAGTTAAATAACTTGCCCATGGTCACCCCTCACAATCAGGATAACAGTGTAGGAATGATTGGTGGGCTGGGATTTAAATAGAATGCAATAATAAACATGTATTGAGCCCCTACTTTGTGTAAGGCACCATGCCATGTGCTGTGTCCATGGAGAATAACAGGCAGTCTCTGTTCTCAAGGTCACGACAAGTAGGAAGCCCAGGTTCACACAGGGGTAAGGACATACCTGGGGATAGGAACCCTGTTTGGGAACCTGTGCTCTTAACCATGGCATGCAAATTTAAGGGAATAATGTGCAATGTGCAGTGGAAGTGCAGAGGTAAAGGCAGGTCTGGTTGGGGGTTTAGGGACAGCCAGCTCCACGGGTGGGGCTTTGATCTGAGTCTTGCATGTGAACATGATTTGATCTGGGTAGAGAGAAAGGGAAAACCTGGAATGAGTCTTTGGGTTGAGCCACGCCTGTCTTCTGCTCTCTTTCCCTTCCTCTAAGCAGTCCTGAGAGCAGGACCACGTGGGTGCATACTTAGCTATTCTCTCGGTTTATCAGAGACAGGAGGTCACAGTGCGTGGAGCATAGGCTTTGGGGTCAGGCGGATAGGGGCTCAGCAGTTGTTCTGCTTCTTGCCGTCTATGTGATCTTGAGCTGGTTACTTAGCTCTGATGAGGTAACATTGACCAGCTGACACAGTTATTATGAAGATTAACCCCATGAGAAAACATGTCTGAAGTGTGGTAGGATGCTGGGCACTTGGTGAGGCCTCAGTAAGTGCTGGCTGCCTCCTGGTGCCTCTCTCCTTCGTTTTGTCCAAGGCTGACACAGTGAACCTCTGGTTTTGTTGCTAAATATTTCTTGGAAAGGCAGCTTTATTTAAAGGAAAGAACGTGGACTTTGGGAGTCTGTACAGTCTGTACCGTTTGGGTAAACTAGTGTCACTATAAACTAGGATTGTTGCGATAATTATGAAGTGAAGTGTGAAGGCAGCCCATAGACCTATTCCATTCATGTTAGTTCTTGTCATTTTGTCTTATATTTTTCTCCATTTGACTCATATTAATCTTGACTACCTCCCTTCCCTCCCCCCTCAAAAATTGTTGCTCTTTGAGGACAGATCTTAAACCCTGTATTTCTCATATCCCTCCCTCCAGCACTTAATTTAGGGGCATAGCAGGTACTCATCAAACACAAGTTGGCCCGCTTTCGGGGTGACCTTCCTTAGCATTTAGATGCGGGGTGGCCTTCCTTAGCATTTAGATGCCTCTAAAAGCTCCTCTAGACTTTGTTCTATGCCATCCTTCTGAGCTCAAGGAATTGTCCTTGGGCTGGTTGAAGGGGAAAGGACCAACCTGTGAAATGGCCACCAGACGTTTTATGTATTTTACTAGTAAGCTTCAATCTCTAAGACAGCTCTGAGGAGTGGGAAGGGGAGGGCGAGGTGGAAGACAGAGAGCCTGGGAAAGGTCCATCGGACAGCAGGCCCTGGCAACTAAATCAGCTGAGGGAACCCATCCTGGCCTGAGTCCACCCTGCTTTGAAAAATCCTCCTGCTGACTTCCACCCTCTGCCCATGCTCGTCCTCTGCCTCGTCCTCACTTGACTTGCGGCGGGCGTTCTGGTAGAGCACGGCGCACACGCCTGTCAGCCAGGCGGCCACGGTGCCCGCAGAGAAGATGCAGAAGCCAATGAGGAGCAGGAAGATGTAGTCTTGGCGGTCCAGGTGCGTGATGCACATGTACCGGAGCGGGTTCCCCACCTTCGTGATGGGCCACCCTGCCAGCTCTGTGGGCTCCACGCACGTGGCATTTTGTTCATCTAAGAGGAAACAGACAGCAGGCAGAGTGCTGAGACAGCAGAACTCTCAGGGTCCTGAGGCCAACAGGGACCAGGAGAGGCTGTCTGGACCCTTTCTACTCAAAGTGTGGTCTGCAGGCCAGTGGTATCGGCATCTCCTGGACCTTGTTAGAAGCACAGAATTTCAGGCACCACCCCAAGGCCTTCTGAATCAGAATCTGCATCTTAACAAGGTCCCCAGGTGATCTCTGGTCACCTTAAGGTTTGAGATTGCACCTGGACTGCTTTTTGCTCCAGGCTTAGCTGCATTCAGGTCACCTCCTGAAAATAGGCTTTGCTTTTTAAGGCTCCTCAAGGAATGAGAGACCACAGCAGGAGCTGGGAGGAAACTTTAGCAAGATCGCCATGGAGTGCTGACACTCCGCAGAGCTCCACCCATGCTCATCATCCCTGTCTCCCCTTCCTCTTCTTGACCCCCACCTTCCCCCGCCACCTTGTCCCTTCCTCTTCTTCTGTGCCTGAGCCCAGCCTGGGATCACTAAGGTCACCCAAGGCCATCGCACGCCACTTAGGAAGGACAAGATTCTTTGGAAATGCCTACTGTGTGCTCTCTGCACCCCCCCACCCCCAGCCCTGCACATCCCCCACCTGGAGAAATCAAGGGGGAGCTCAGGGAGAAGAGACAGCCAATACGGGAAGCAGTTCTGCTTCTCAGTGATGATGTTGGTAGCACTGGCTGATCACATGATCTACGGGAGTCTTCAGTCCTTTTTAGCCACTGACTCAGCAGCCTGGCTCCTTCTCTGAGCACTTCCCCACACCAAGCACTACAGACTTCAGTACAGAATAGAAGGCAAAGTGGGCTCTGGAGCCAGACAGGCTAGGGTTCAAACCCACTGTCACATATTAACTTTGTAAACTTCAGCAGGATGTCTAACTCTGTCTCTGAATCCCATTGCCTCACCTTACAAAGAATGATACCTGTTCTCAGGGTAGTTGTGAGGATTTAACTGCCACAGGTGAGAAGGCGAGCTATTGTACACAATAGTGTGCACGATACACCGTGCACAGTAGTCGCACAGACTACTCAGCTCTGTCGTCAGCCCCGCAGTTCTCTAGTTCCATGGATACTCCACCATGCGGATGCTGAGGTGTCCACGTGAATATATGCAGCAGGCATTAGATAAATGAGTTTACATTCAGGGTTGAGACCACAGCTTGAGACAGTTATGATCAAAATCATGATAACAGCTGATATTTACCAAGTTCTGTCTACATGCTTTGTAATATACAAATGCTATCTCATTTAATTCTAACAACAACGTCGACACACATTATCATCCTTGTTTTACACATAAGGGAACTTGAGACTTGGGAAGATTTCCTAACTTGAAGGTTCTGGATAACCTGCAGGATCTAGGCTTGGACAGGCGACAGAAAACCCAGACTGAGCTACCTGAGCTTGTTTGGCAGAAGTGAGAGATACAGAGAGAGGATAGTGTGGGGAGAAGCTTCCACTAGACCAGTGTAGAAACTCCAGACTATGTGAAGGCACTGATATCCTCCGTGAGCAAGGAAGTGAGGGAAATCAGGTTTGGACTGCAGCTAGAAGCAGGAGAATTAGGGAAAGGAATATAGAAGTGAGCTGACTGGGGAGGGGGCAGCTAGTTTTGGGTGGCCGGAGAGAGCTGTCCAGGCTGAGCGGTAAGTCCTCTCCAAGCTGGACACTATTCCCTGCACCCTGGTTCTGGGTCAATGCACCTACAGTGAAGTCGATTGTTACCTTCAGGAAGATGGCCTGCAGTCTGTGATGCTGTGAGGACTCCCTGATGGAGGAGGCTGTAGACACAGGAAGAGGAAGCCAACATAGGGGACTGCACATCTGCTGTTTACAAAGATTACAGGGGAAAGGAGAGGAAGAAGCCCCTCTCTAGAATGAGTGTGGGACAGTGGCCCTCAGGGCCACCCTGGCTCAAGGGAGAGGGAAAGGGGCCTTAGGCCTCCATCTCAGGATGCTGAAAAGGGGCAGGAACGCAATTACACTGCAAGGCTTTTCTCTAGTCAGCCTGGTTCCAGGTCCTCTGGGGCGTTACCCAGGAGGTCCAAGAGTGGGGCTGGTGAGGAGCAGGGGAGGCTCCTGCAGTCTTCAAGAATTCTAGCAAGACAGGGCTCAGGTCACCCAAGCTGCCAGAGACACATGCGAATATACAAAGAAAGAGGTGTTTGAGAAAGAGGAACGTGGGATTCTGAGGGTCTGGTGTGTGCCTAGGGGTGTCTAGGGGGGTTTATCTCATTCTATTTTTAAAAAGATTAGGCTTTCAAATTGGGGCTTGGGCGGCAGAGATGAGACTAAACATCAAACGCATATTTCCCCATTTTGGAGCATTACCTTGAAAGGAGCAATTAGGCAGTGATTTTAATGCATTGTTAGGCGGCTTTTAAGTGAGGGATGTGGGTGGCTCTGTGGGGAGGGTTTTTCTACCGCTGCATTCTCTCTCCCCACTTCACTGCCTGTCACCGCCAAGGTGTGAGCTCTCCTCACCTCCCAGCAGGTCTGTCTCCACCCATTCCCAGTTTCCCAGCTCGGGACCACTTCACACACTCCTGCCAGATTCCCATTCTGCAAGCTCGCCTCTTGCCAGGCACACTCTGGCTCAAACCCGCCTCGACTTCCCTGTGGGGCTCAGAATAACATCCAGGCCACTTGGCTTACTGTTCAGAGCCCTCAGCATCTGCCCCCTCCTACCTTTCCCACCTTACTTCTCAGTTCTCCCACTAAGCCACCCTTTGTTCCAGTCAAATTAAACCATCTTTATTCCTTGATTACATCTCCCCCTTATCTGTAGCTAGCTTTGTTACACTGCTTTTATTGCATCAAACATCTCTTCCTCCAGTTTTTGCGTGATCAGGTCCTTCCTATCCTGAAAGGTCTAGTGTAAATGCATCTACCCACAGGAGCCCTTCCCCAAACCCCCATCCTCATAATTCAGAGGTCACGTGATTGTTCCCACTGTGAACTCATCTATAGCATTTCCTAGTATCATTCTTACTGCACCTATCACATTCTATCTTTTTTTTTTTGATTAGGTATAATTTTATTTTATTTTTTTTTTTACGTTAAGATAGTAAGTGTTCTCCTATTCAGGAGAATGCAATTTTTAAAAAAATTATGTATTTTTTTTTTGGGGGGTACACCAAGTTCAATTATCTGTTTTTATACACATATCCCCGTATTCCCTCCCTCCCTCGAGTCCCCCCCCACCCTCCCTGTCCCAGTCCTCTAAGGCATCTTCCATCCTCGAGTTGGACTCCCTTTGTTTATCACATTCTACCTTGCTTGGTGGTTACTTGCTAAAAAAGGGGTGCATCTTTTCTGTCCTACACAGACTTTTAGCTCTTGATGACCTAACCCATGTCTGACCATTACTGCTCTTGTTAATAAGAGCTATCATTCATTGAATGAATTACTTAATTTTTAAATATTTGGGGATTTTCTAGTAATTTTTTATTATTGAGTTCTAGTTCAGTTCTACTGTGGTCAGAGACATACGCTTTATGATTTCAATCCTTTGAGATTTATTGAGAATTTGCTTTATGGCTGGACATGAAGTCAATTTTAGTAATTTTTGCATGTGTACTGAAAAAAATATTCTGTTTTTGTTGAATACATCGTTCTGTATATGTCAATTAAGGTATGCTTTGATACAGGTCTTCTATGACTTTATTGATTTTTATTTATGTCTTTATTGACTTTTAATATTTTTTGACTTTTTATTGACTTTTCAAAACTATTGTCTCAGTTACTGTCAGCCTATTAGTTATCTGTTACTGGGGAAGTATGTTAAAGTCACCAGTTATGATTATGCATTTGTCTACTTCCCCATATATTTCTGCCAAGTTTTGCTTTACATATTTTGAAGCTATGTTATTAGATGCATATAAAGTTATAACTGTTACCTTTTCTTGGTAGATTTACCCTTTTCTCATTGATTGATATCACTCATTATCCTTAGTAATGCCTCTTACCTTAAAGTCTGCTTTGTTTGATGACATTAGTATGGCTGAACCAAATTTCTTTTGGTTAGTGTTTGCATCGTGTAGCTTTCCCAATCCTTTTACTTTTAATCTTTCTATATTTCTACAATTAAAGTACATTTAGTAAGCAGGATGTAGCTGGGCTTTGTTTTTCATCCAGCCTAGCAAACTTTGTATTTTAATCAGCCCATTAACATTTAATGTTAGACTGATATATTTGATTACCTATTTGTTTTCCATTTGTCCCACTTTTTAAATGAGACTATCCCTTGACTGTGTTCCCTCTATTTTATTATTTCATCTCCTTTTATTTAGCTTGTTAGTCGTGCATTCTTTTCCTAGTCTCGTATGATGACTTCAGAGTTTATAGACCCATCTACTCATCCTGGAGTGTCTGACATGTGCTAGGCACCACATAAGATGCTTCACAAAATTAAATGCTACTCTTGAGCACCCCACTAAGTAGTTGTAATTATTCCCAGGCTGCACAATGAATAAATTGTTCATCAATTATTCCCTCTCTGACTTTCTTGATCTCCTTGACTCTGAGAAAAGGCTACCAGGTACTGTTGTGTATGCTGTGCACTGCACAATCCCAAGGCTTTCATTCACATTACAGACAGGTGACTAAGCCCCATATTATCCCTTCCTCAGCTCCACTTCATGGGTGTAGGGCATTTGCCCCAGTTAAAGTGCCCAGGTACAATTACAGGTATCATTAATATTTAAATTCTTCCTGCAAATAGTTCCTGAGGAAACATAAACTACCCCGTTACTTAGTTCCACAAGCGGCACATTGCTCACAGGTGGAAAACCAGTCTGCCAAAATCAAATGCATGGAGGAGCAAGAGTTTTGGGGGCCCAGAACCACACTAGTTAGTGCAGGAGCACAGGAATCCTTCCTTCAGAAAGCCAGCTTGAACCCAGTGGTTTTAAGAGGAACTGCTCCTTTCTTGGTCTGCAGAAGTGACCACAGTTCTGGGGTCTGCTTGGCTCCCCAGAGGAGCAGACTGCTCTGAGCTCCCTGGCCAGTCTGGCTCAGGAACTCTCTGGGCTGAGTGGAGGAGGCCAGCCTTGATGTGGTGGCCATGTGAAGTGAGAGGATGGAATTTGGAGACTTCTCTCGCAATTACACTGCAACCGCCTTGGAGAGCAAATACCAGTTTCTACCAGCCTAAGCACTTTGTCATAAACCTTCTACCTGGAACCTAGAGAAAGGCTTAATTTCCCCATTTCTCCTCCTTAGGCCCTAGCTTGCCTGAGCATCATTAGATGTTTGGCATTTTGTCTCTTTTCTTATTTTTTCTCCAGCTAAGTTGTGTATTTGTCAAGGAAGTGGATGTACTACCGATTCACTTGTCTGCCTCCACCCACTAGATGATGAACTCCATGAAGGCATGCAGTTGTTTTCACTGTTGTGTCCCCAACATCGAGAACAGTGCTTAACACATACTAGAGCTCAAAGTATGCTTGTTGCATGAATTAAATATTGTTTGTTATTAATGTCCCTTGGGATCAAAGTCATTGACATAATGCTCACCTGGAGGAAAGGGAACCTGGGGAGATAGAAGACCATAGGTGAGTCAGCTAACCTCTGGCCACCTTGGGCTACTCTACACTAGGCTAATACCAATCCCTGCTTACCTTGTGAGCGTTTGGGGAGGATTCAGTGAGCTAAGGGGTGTGACGTCCTGGAGGAGGCAGGAACAGATGGTCTCCAGGACCAAATGGAGGGGTAAGCCTTGAACTGTCCTCTGAGACTTCAGAGAAGGAAATGAGGGTAAGTGCAGATGGGGAGGGAGTGAGGTTGCAAGGGCTGCAGGCATGGCAGCAAAAGGTAGTTATTATTATTCCCCAATTACAGTCTGAGAGCAGAGACCCTATTTGTTCACCCTTGTATCCTTAGTGCCTCACACACAATAGTGGCTTGATAAGTGTCTACTGAATGCATACAGGAGAGAATGGGTGGAATATTGGTTTAATCTCATACAGCAATTTTTAAACTCATATATTTGGCCTTGCTGTTTAGGACTGGTTTCTGATGGAATTTGAAGGGATCACTATTATATTCTGCTGGACTGTGAGTGGCCCAGAGGAGACTCCCTAGAGGGGAACCTAGATTGGACCATATAGCAGCCCAGCACCAATAAAGCCAACTAGACAGCAAGGCCCCCTTCTTAGACCCTCATGTATGGTCTCCTGAGCATTTCTAGTCCTGCCTTTGGCTCCTACCTTTGCCTCCCTAGAGCTCCTTTTCCTTATCACCCAGCTGTCTTTCCTTGATGGCTCGAGCCAGGCTTCAGCAAACTACAATCTGTGGGCCAAATCCATCCCCTGGCTTGTTTTTGTAAATAAAGTTTTATTGGAACACAGCCGTGCCTATTTATTCATGTATTTTCTATGTCTGCTTTCACACTACAAATGACAAGAGTGGGTCGTTGCAACAAAGACTTGCACAGCTTAAAATATTTATTATCTGCTCTTTTATAGAAAGTGTGTCTGACTCCTGGTCTAAAGCATCCTTGGCTTTGGATGATTTGGGCTTGGGCAGTACAGTTCTTATGTGATACAATTTTTTCCCTTGGTTCGTATTTTGGTCAAGGTTAAACCTGATTCATAGACTCTTGGAACATTACAGGAACAACCTTGAAATCCAGCAAGTTCAACCTGATTATTCCTGTGCTTTAAAGGTGCTTTAGGCTACAGGATTGGTCTTTGGTATAAGCGGTTATATATGGGCAAGGTTTAGAGGTAGAAAGACCCCTTTTCCTCATAACGCTTCTCATGTGCTTGTCAGTACCCAGAATTCCATCAGCAGGAGAGAGGATCTTTCATTCCACTGAAAGAATAAGGCTTAAAGTGTGAAGTCCTTTGAAAAAGAAGCCAATGACCTAAGCCCTCCCTTGAGGAACCCCTGCTACTGCCTTTCTTAGCAGGTTTTGATGGGGGAGGGGAGCCAGCTATGCAACAGGCCTGGGGGATGGTGCCAGGCAGTTTTCGGGAGCTAATGGCAAACCCTCGTTTGCTCTCAGTTTGGCCTAGAGCTGGACCTGCTGAATAACTACCCATCTTCTCAGAAAAATCCAGATAGTGGACAGTTATCATCCTCATGGATAATAGGCAAGTTAGAAAAGTTCAGTGGTGGAAGGGCAGCACCGTTCACCAGCAGCATGGGCAGAAACTCGGGAGTCCTTCTTGCTTCCTCTCTCACATCCCATAACTCAAGTCATGAGCCAATCCTCTTAGTCCGATGTTCAATATATATCCCGATTCTCACTTCTTCTTGTCTTCTGGACCAAGCCACTGTCCTCCCTCACCTGAACTGTGATAACCTCTTTCCCCAGTCTCTCCCCATCTAGCAGTGAGAGCCAGCTGTAAATCACAGATCATGTCACTTCCCTGCTCAAAACCCTTTCATGACTTCCTATCACATTTAGAATAAAATCAAAAGCCTCTCCATGGCCCATAGGTCCTATATGATATGGCCTCTGATTTTTTTAACCTCATTTCTTCCCTTGGCTTCACTTGGCTTCAGCCATATTAACCTTGTACTACATTGAGTTCATTCCACCCCAGGGCCTTTGCACTTGCTCTTCCCTCTGTCTAGAAGACCACACCACCCTGCATCATATTTCCATTGCTGGTCCCTTCACTTTATTCAGCTCTCTGCTCTTCTTACTTGATCCTTCAATATGTTAGCATTCCCTACAGCTTCTGTCCTTGCCCTATTACCTTCTCATTCTAAACTCATTCCCTGGCTGATATCATCCATTGTTTGGTTTTGATGATCACCAGTGAGCTGATGATTTCCAAACATGTATTTTATCCTCTATTCTGAATTTCAGGTCAGAACATCCAAATGGCTCCTAGCTCACAAAGACCTCCCACTCAACACGTTCAAGATGTGACTTGGCTTTTCCCCTAACCCCCTCACTGCCCCCTCCTCTCAGTGGAGCCCCCACAGTTGTCCAAGCCAAAGTCTTGGGAGTTATACTTGATTTTTTTCCTTTCCTTTATTTTCCACATCTCATTGATTTTTTATTCACTCAAATATTTCTTGAGCGTTTTCTCTGTGTCTGAATCTTTCTGAAGATTCAGACCTACTCTTTGCTCTTATAGACCTTCCTGTCTTTCAGGCAAGATAAATGTTAAATTAATACAAATCTGTTAATTACTCAGAATTGTGCCAGGAGTCACAAAGGAAGTACAGGGAACTCTGAGAGGGTCTAGTTCAGTCCCAAGTCCTGTTGTTTCTACCTTCTAAACAGCTCCTCCTGACCTGTCAGTACCTCTTCGTCCACACTGCTGTCATAGGCTGTGGTCCTCTCTTGCCTGAATGCCCACAGGAGCCTCCTAGCCTGGTATCCATCTTGCCTGCCTTCCAAATTTCTCAGGATACATTGCATGTTCCCTAGAAAGTCGTAAATGAAGGCCCTAGATGGCTTGAGCCCTGGTTCTCTTTCTAGCTGCATTCACGCTTTGCAGGATTACTTTTAGTTTGGGGAATTCTTCATCTCTAGAGATGAAGAAACTGAGCTGGCTGCTTTGGTTGACCTTGCAAGGCCTCCTTCCCGGGGTGTGAGTGCTGTTGGGTGACCAGAGGGGCCATGTACAGAGGTCTGGCATTTCTGAGTTTGAGGGAACTTTAGATCACCCACCCTCAGGGATTCCAATGGGGCTGAGTTAGAGAGTGTGTGAGAATCACCCAGGGTCCTTGCCAAACCGCACATGCTTGCCACTCCAACCCTTTTGAATTTTCTGGATGGTTTAGGGATCACTGACCCGGTTGCACCCCCCCCCCCCCCGCCCCCTCATTGCCCTCATGAGGCTGCTCCTCTGGCTCTCAGCAGGAGGGAGCCACAAGGCCAGGGTGTCCGTGATGAGGTGGGAGAGACGTGCTAACAGGACAGGTGACAGTCTTGGCAATGTCTGCTGCCCAGCTGGTCCCTTGTTTGGTGTCTGGCCTTTATTGCAATGTTCCTGATGGAGGAGATGCGTTAGCATTAATAGTGGAAGAGTGTGAGGACCTGAATTCATTCTGGAAATCTAAGTTTTGGCACAGTTGTAGATGACTTTGTACTTGGTGGGTTGAAATGGGGCCATTATCCTATTACAGCAGCCTTGACTACAGGATGAAATCGCCGCAGAATGAAACTAAGATGTTCCCTGTTCAAAATGCCCTCAAAATGACTTGGACCTGAAACAGCACATGACCCAGCCCATCTGGTCCCTGCAGATGTCCCTGAGTGGCTTTGTCCCCCTGCCTCGGCAGCACTCCTGCCCAGACTCCTCTTTTGTGACTTGTGGGCCCCACCGTTGGACTGAGCAGGACTGCCTAGGGACGATAATTTAAGGGCGAATATAGATGGACCCTCTGTCCTGAAGCTATCCCTGCGTCTACGCTAGTGGCCTGTAACTTTCTGAATTCTCACTGGTTCTGGCTGTTCCCTGTCGCATTGCAAATGCCCCTGGAGGGAGATACATCAAAACATTATCACCTGCTAATATCTCAGTGCAAATCAGTGTATTCATCAGTTGGAGCAGCCACTGTAGAGCTAGAATCCGGACCATTGTCATAGGCTTTCTTGAAATGTGGCCTAAGGAGCACCTACCCCAGCAGCTCACTGAGTCATCATCTCTGGACGTGGAGCCTGGTTTCTTGTATTCATTAGAGTTTGAGAATTGCTGGTTGAGCAGGCTGGGCCTGGGAGGAAAGTCTAGGGCACTGAGGACCTGAGGGGGGGAGGCTTTGTTCTAGCCCAGTGGAGGGTGCTTAAGACGGAGGTGGGAGAGTGCAGCCCTTGTCTCTGGGAACACCTGCACCTCGACACCGACCCAGCATGCACTTGCTCCTCTGGGACCCCGCATGCTGACCACTGCTCTCCTCTTCCTTCATCTACATGCATCTTATCTTTCTATTTAGGCACATAGGCTGCCAACTGGAAGGGGTCTTATAGCGTATCTAATCCTATTGCCTTATTTCAGAGACAAGTGAGACTCAGAGGGAAAAGCGACTTGCCCCAAATCATACATTGGCATGTTTGGGATCAGGCTTCCTGGCTTTCAACCAAATTTCCTCTCTCTTGTACCCCTAGATTTATCATATTAAAGACAGGAATTATGACTTCTTTCCCTGTGATAAAGTACCCCAACATTATAATACAATGTTGGGCACATACTAGACATACAATAAATGTTTTAGAGTTGAATGGACTGTGATGTGCCTGATAGTAAGAAAATATCATGGCGTGGGGGAAACTATTGAACTTGAATGTCAGAAGATCTCCATGCTGGGCTGGGCTCTATAGCCAGCTACCTGGGAGGAGGCTAGATTCTAAAGCTCCAGCTTAAACATCCTATATTAAAAGGCTTCCCTGACTAATATGGTGGCCACTAGCCATACATGTGGCTTTTTAAATAAATTGAAATGACAGAAAATTGAAAATTCAGTTCCTGAGTTCCACTAGCCTAATTTCAAGAGCTCAGTAGGCACATGTGTCTAGTAGGCAGTGTATTGGACAGCCCAGATGTAGACCATTTCTACTGCTGCAGAAGCTTTTGTAGGACAGCGCTGGACCAGACTTTGAGGGTAGAGGGGAGGTAGGAAGCCAGGTTTATTTCTATCCAGGAGCTTAGAGCTGCAGGAGTTTTTGAGAGCATCTTCAGAGGCATTCAGCCCTGCCCTGCTGGAGAGCTCCATCCTGGGAAGAGCCCAATTTCCACTCTCACCTTCAAACAGCATTAATGACTGGAAAATTACAGTTCTGGCCAGGAATTAGTCTTCCTATTTGCTGACCTGAGCCAAAAAAGTAATGGCATCTGTGGATCTGTTTTAACGCTGTATCGATCAGAGCACCCAGGCAACCAGCATGTTTCAACTCACGTTGGTTTCTGCTATGATTTTTATGTTTGGAAAGTGGATACATGAACTCTTTGAGAACTGGGCAGTTTTCAGTGCATCTGGTGAGTATATCATTGGAGGGTTCCCTTTGATGAAGACCTTTGATAATAGCACCAAATCTCTTGTCAATACGGGGAAGTTTTGATCTTCCTATTTGCTACAGCCTTGTGATGAAATAAGGTGAATAAAACATTCAGCCTCCTCTACAGCCCTCTGTGGGGGGCAAACTTAGCCAAAGTGTGACATAGGGGAAGGGTATATTGTTGCCCTCATGTCTTTTTTTTTTCTTTCCTTTTAAGACCTCTCCATTTCTTTCCTAGACCTTGACATCCTTCAAGGTTCTCCACTGTTGCAGAGTTCACCTTAGCTAATTGGATTTCCCAAGAATTCACTCTTCCCTCTGATATGAAAGCTGATAAAAGCTTAAGGACACCTGTATTATTCCGCCCAGGAATTTGTGTATTTTTCAGAGTCCTCTTCAAGACTGGGGCACTTTTGGGGACCCAGAAGGGTGAATCCCTAATGGCTAATTTTAGTCAAATGGTTGGCAGTGGATGGGGAGAGACTGGGGCAAAGGTACTGCTCAGTACTTTTCAGATGACAAAATTGCACCATGTAGGTGACTTCTTTCTCCCTAGGCCATGTCTGCCCCATAGCTGAACTGATCTCCTTGCCCTCATCCCTTGAAATATGTCTGCATGTCCACACCTGTTTCTGGAAGTGGGGCTTGTCTTTAAGGTAGAACTTCAGTTCCAGACTCAGGTGACTTAGGAAGAGCTACGTTGCTGCCCCTGGCCCAGCCCTGCGTCTCGTGGCCCGAGCAGAGACTAAGCCTTGATTTGGGCTTCTGATTGTGTTCCCCAGGGTCTGAACCCCTGTATTCATAAGTTGTTCAATATCCAACTCCCTCCAGGATTCCCTCTGTCCCATTTTCTCAGGGATTAGAGTCCTGGGACCTGCTGCCCACCTTCTCACAGCCTATTTATGTGCCCACATGCATCTGTACAGTCACGTCTCCTGGGCAGAGTACCCTGTCCTCTGACAACGGCTGAGCCTTCCTGAAGCCCAATGCTTGCCCCAGGAACCACCTGACTGATATCTGCTACCCTCTGTGTCTCTCCTACATCTGTGAACCATTTGTTTATTAATGTTTATGGTGTGGCAGCCTTAATGCTAATGGCAGTTTATAAGTGTTCTCATTTCATCCTTATACCAGCCCTAGACAGATTGGTCCTATGATTAGACCTGTCTGAAAGATGAGGAAATTGAAGTGTGGAGAGTTAAGTAAATTATCTGATCTCCCATAGATACTAAGAGGCAGGGCCAGGGTTATGATCCACATCTGTTTCACTCCAGAACCTGAGCTCTTAACACTGGGCTCTCTTGCCTGCATGGTGGCCGTCCTGGGCCACAGCTGAGGCTGTCCCAGGTGCCTGCTCTACCCTGAAAGATACATGCTTGCCTTTCTGTCCTGCTCTGTCCAGAGAGGTTAGTTCTGCTGTGCCTAATTGGACCATGGGACACATATGGTGCAGGCGGCCCGTAGCCAGATGAGTCTCCATACACAGCCCCAGGGTTCTTGGCTAGTTACCTTCGTGAGCACGTGTTTGGCACATCCTAGGCACTCAGTCAATATTTAAATGGATGAATGGGTGAGCTGAGTGGTAGCCTGGAAGTCCCTTACTTCACTGCGTTGCTTTTCAAGGGGTCTATATACTGGAATTCTGCTGTCATACTGACCTCAATACTGCACCGCAAGCAAAATCTCCCAATACTAATGTTTAGTATCTCCCTGGCTCTAAAATGAAACCCATCTTCAAGCTGGATTCTCCTTTATAAACAACCAAGTTATTTAGCTTATTTCATAGAAATTTGTCCTCTATCCTGAAATTTGGGCGCATGGGGAAAAGATGTGTAGACCCCATTCTAGAACATGCCAAAGAGTACCATTTTGATAGAAAATGTGGTATAATAGGTGGGCTAAAGGTTGAGAGTTCAACTAGAGTGTTTGTAAGTAGCAAAGATATTTCTACCTAACAGAGCCATGAATCATCATATGAGAGTCACATGAAATAAATATCTTCCATTATGTTGAGGTCTGGCTAAAGGGCAAGATAAGCATCTAATGAATTTTATTTGTGAGTCTTTTCAACTTTATGTGTGTGTGTGTGTTCATGTGTTGCTGTGTATGCATTTATATGTGCATGTGTGTCATGCATCTGTAACATGTGGGTGAGTGTGTATGTAATTACGTATATATGTTTGTATGGTATGTTTGTGTAGATGCAGCTTTGTGTTTGTATATGTGCATGTATGTATGTGTTCTTGTGTGTTCGTGTGTGTGTGTGTATGAGAAGGGAGAATCAGAGTGAATATGATGCAAAGGAGAGCAAACACTGAGGTTAGGTTCATTCTTTTAGAGTTTGGGTAGATTAGGGGTGAAACCTCAGTCTGCAAGGGAAGTACAGGCATATTATAATGAGTTTATGATGGCTAGGGCTTATTATCCAATGAAAATGATCTTATGTGAGTTCCAGGTGTAAACAGATAGGAAACAAAGCTGAAATTTAGGTGCTGTGGCCATACGCTTATAACATGACTTACATTTATAACTAAAGTGACTTACTGGATCATAGTTATGTAATTTGAGGATTTAAGAGATAATAGTCACATGGAAAAAGACCTGAATTTGAAATCAGGAGGTTCAAACCATTTTCTTGCCATTTAGTAGCTGTGCGGTTTTGGGAAATCAGTCTATCCTCTCAACCATAAGATAGGGATTAAAAATACCCATCCTAGCCTCTTCCACAGTTCTAGGGCACAAAATTTAAGGGTTGGTGTGACACTCAAAGTAAAAAAATTGAAACTGCGTGTGTGAAAAAACTTAAGCAGTTGCAAAGCTTGATATAAGGCTAAATTGTTCTATGTTTGGCCTGGGGCTCACTGATGTTTTTAAGGGATAATAATAGTGAACTGGGGGGACTTTCCTGATGGCTCGGTGGTTAAGAATCTGCCTGCTAATGCAGGGGACACAGGTTCAAGCCCTGGGCTGGAAAGATCCCACATACTGCGGAGCAACTAAGCCCATGTGCCACAACTACTGAGCCTGTGCTCTAGAGCCTGTGAGCCACAACTCCTGAGCCCACGTGCCACAACTCCTGAGCCCGCACACCTTGATCCTGTGCTCCACAACAAGAGAAGCCACTGCAATGAGGAGCCCACGCACCACAACAAAGAGTAGCCCCTGCTTGCCACAACTAGAGAAAGCCCACGTGCAGCAACAAAGACCCAACACAGCCAAAAGTAAATAAATAAAAAAACAAAACAAAACCCAAACAAACAAAAATAGTGAACTGGGGGCAGTGGGACCATATTTCTGTATGAAGTGAGCTGGGAGGGTTCCTCTAGGCCTCCAAGCAGCAGAGGGAGATGAGCAGATTGGCAATTGCGGGTGCAGGTACGTGCATGTGTCTGCGTAGGGGAGCTCCCACTGGCCAGTGGATGAAAGCTTTGTCTACCTCAGAAGCCAGACTCTTCATTCACGAGGAACTTATGAGCTTGACGAGCTGGATACCTGTTTCTGATGTTTTTGAAAACATGCAGTGAGACAGATCGGTTTATAATCCTATTCAATCCTGGATTGAATGGAGTCAGAGAGTCCAAAGTAGTTAGCCTGAAAATTCTAAGATACAACTTTATAAGCACAATTCATTATTAAGGGAGATGTGATGGGTGGTGAAGCGATAGGCTTAGGGACTGGGGAAGAAGCCAAGCTACTTCGCCCTTTCAGCTAAGCAGGGGGTTCCTCCTGGCAAAGTGGGGGTTTCTGCTCAAAGAAAATGTGTATGAATGGTGGCGACGGGGCAAGAGAAAATGATGCTGGCCCACAGGCTCATTACGTGGACACTGACAGGGACCATCTCCTTTGGGAATCACATTTGGTGCCTGAGAATGATTAATACTGACCCTCTTTTAGAGACCTTTCTGGAAACCACCACAGCACCAGCCATTGAGAAAAGTGGAAGACATGATCTCTGTCAAGGCCAGGCAACGCCCCCAAGAAACCGCTCCTATCTACTTGTATGATTAGTACTGTTCAGATGGTCTGACAAAGTCCGTTCCTTTGGATTTATTCCCACTCGAGTTGAAGTACCTGGCAGCAGAGCGAGGTGCCTCGGGCACAACATTAAAGGAGACGGTCACTCTTGGTGCCACCCACACTTGGTGTCACCTTCGGTTTTGCATCTTGGGCACCTCGCTTGCCCCATCACAGTTCAGCCCCTGCCTGGAGGGCACATTTTTACTAGCTGTCACCACCCAGCTCCTTCTCCCCCAGTGCCCCTTAAGGTTTGTCATTTTGGTCAGGAATCTTTCTAGAATATTGTCACGTGGGGAGGACTTCAGGGTGGAAACTTCAGCAGGACTTTTGTGAAGCCGGTGCATGAAAATATTTTCAAAAACACACACCCAGGGAAGGCAGAGAAGAAATGGTTCTCATAGGGTTTAATTACATCCGTGGCTCCAGGCTTTCTGTGAGGGGTTATTTCACATTTCTCTGAAGCTCTGACTTCCCTGTAAAAGTGCTATCGGTGGGGGGGGGGGGAGTTGAAGGATGAGAATGGGACAGTGAAGTCACTGAAAAGAAGAATGGATGAGGCACTGGAGTGCCCCAGGGACCATGGCAGAGGGGTGGCACCAGTGGAAAGAGTGGTCGTAACTGGCTTGGAAATCTACCAGGTAAGACTTGAGAGCTTGCCTGTAAGATTGGAATCTCCCTGCTTGACACAGTGGGCACTGGTGACCCATTCTCCACCCATTCATGCCATTCTCTCCTTCCTTGTGAGGGTAGCATCTGAAGACAAAGGCGATATCAAAAGCCCTCTCTTCTCCCTCTCTCGTTCACGTCCAGATGGCTCATGTGCCCCTCCTCCGTCTCTATTGAACTTTCCCTTCTAAATATGATACCACTGGATTTTCTACTGGCTATGAATGACTGAATTTACTTTTAGACCCTGGAAAAAGTCAGTCACTGAACTGAACAGATTAAAATAGCTTACCAATGAGATACAGTGTCCCTGTACTACTTTGTCACTGTGCAGTTACAGTACTTTATCACTTCCACACATTTCATGTTGACATGACACCTCTATATGTTTGGTGACATTATTGTCCCCCCTTTATGCAACAGGAAACTGAGGCTCGGAGAAACTGTGACTTCCCCAAAGGCAGCCACGTAGTAAGGGCTGAGTGTGCCAGCAGAACTCAGCTTTTTGGATGGCTATTCTAGAACTTTTCCTACCAATCCTTACTGCCTGTCCAGTCAACCCAGGGATGGGTCCTGCACAGCAATAAGAATGCTCTCACCCAGCTTTACCCAGATTTCTCTCCCACACTGACAATCTTTTGACTTCACCTCTTCTGGAACCAATTCTTCCTACACCATCACATCCTTGTCCCCACACCCAAGCAAAGTCCTCACCTGGATGGTTCAGATGGGACACTATTAAGTAGATGGTGAAGTCCAGGAAAGAGCAGTTGCATTTCCAGGGGTTTCCACTCAGGTACAGGGTCTGCAGTGTTATGAGGTTAGTGAAGGCATCATTGTCCAAGGTCTGCAAGCCGGTGTTTCTGAGGTCCAGATACCTCAAAGAGCTGGTGTTGGCAAAGGTGTACTTGTTAAGTGATAGCAGATGAGGGTTGTTGGAGATATTCAGCTGTACCAGGTTGCTAAGCACGGAGAAACTGTATGGGGAGATCAAGGTTAGATTGTTTGAGCTGAGATCGAGGTAGATGAGTTTGAAGACCCCGACGAAGGTATAATCCATCACCTCCTGAATCAGGTTCTTCTGACAGTCCAAGTAAACAAGGTCACTGAGGAGTCCTAGATTCATCGCTGGCAAAAAACGGATGCTGTTATCATTCAGGTACAGCCTCCGGGTGTTGAGGGGTATGTCAGAGGGGTATTCAGTTAACCTGCTCCCTGTGCAGATCACTTCTTGGACTTGACACTGACAATTATTTGGACACTTTGACCCCGATACCAGTCCCATTCCAAAGGAAAAGAGTAACCACCCGGGCCCAGGGCCTGAAGCAAGGGACATAGTAAGAAGCAGCGACTACCCTCCTTCCACTTTCCAGCGGGCGCTGTCTCTCTGATCAGAGGCTGCCGAGCGGCGGGGCGGGGCGGGGGAGGGGCGCTGGAAAGAACTGTAACTCTCTAGCTTTGTGCAAAGCAATTTTCCATTACAGGAGAACTGAACAGAAGTTGAAACGCGAGGCCCAATGCCCCGCCACCCGGCTTGGTGTCTGCTGATTGCTCACTCCCAGACTGCGGCTGGAAGCCTGCCCGCTTGGCGGCTTTAAAAGGTCTCACCCTTTCCCTGCGTTTGCAAGTGAAGGGGAGCCAGGGGAGAGCCACATGACCAAGAGGTTGCCAGTTGACACCTTTGTGATGTCAGCAGCCTCCGGAGGCTGCCCCGCTGAGGGAGGGGGAGTCCTGACTCTTCTTCTGGGTGGTGTGGGGGTGTTTTGTGCAACTCGTTAAGCCGGCTGTCGTGGGGGGGGGCTGTGCGTGTGTGTGTGGGGGGTGCAGTGGATTAGACTAGACTGGACCCCCTAATCCGCAGGCTGTAGAGGGATCACGGAATCTCCAGTCCAACTCCCTTTTGCACTGGTATGAAAAGTGACCTGTCTGAGGTCAGTTCTCAGTGTGGGTGTCTTCCTTGGGTACTGAGTTTGGATAGGTGCCATTGTTTCGGGTGTTGTCGGGGAGAAGATGGGAAAGGGCGAGAGAGTGGGGAGCTCCTTTGAAATGAGGAGAGGGAAATTCCCTGATAAGGTGGTACTCTTACGATTCTATTCCCAGTTTGCCTACAATCCTGTCTGCGTTTGGAATATATATGTGTACTAGTATTTAAAAGCTTTTTGGGCAAGTATAAATATTCCCCCTAAAACAAAACCCAAATGTATTAAAAAAAAATCTGAGTGCAATGCTATGAACTATTTCTTACCATCTATATTCTAGAACTTTTAAAATAGTGAGGGCCTCACTAGTGCTTCTAGTATGAGTTTATATCCACTAGCTGCTGGAGGGATGATGGGAGGGGGTCTTTTGGAGGGAGGGATGGAGAGTCTGAAAGCTTAAGAGTTAGGGTGTATCA
This sequence comes from Hippopotamus amphibius kiboko, assembly GCF_030028045.1. Classification (NCBI taxonomy): domain Eukaryota; kingdom Metazoa; phylum Chordata; class Mammalia; order Artiodactyla; family Hippopotamidae; genus Hippopotamus; species Hippopotamus amphibius. Next base: position 136,914,952 of record NC_080188.1, on the reverse strand, counting down.
TCCACTCTATGGAAGAACGCACATCGGGCAGAAACAAAGCAAAAGCATCTCAGGAATTAAATTTTTTATTTATGAGAAAATAGCATTTCATTATTTAAAACATTCACATATAATGTAGCTGAATATTAATAAAGCAATGAAATCTAAATTTAGCTCAGCACAGTGCCTGGCCCCTGCTATGTAATAAATATTTATTGAATGAATGATGCGTGAATGTCTCTGATGGTTTGCTCCCTTTTCTTGCTTCTCTGCCAAGAGAGAAATTAATAAACTCAAGTGGATTTGTGGCTGGTTAGCTAATGTTTGATTGTGTTTACTTACTCAGCATTCCCAGGGTGACTGGCCATGAATTAAGATGATGACTTTGGCGTGTTTACTGAATTGAAAGTGACCTTATTTAAGCAGAAATTTCAAACACTCAAAATAATGACCCAAATGATAATTGTACTAATTGAAGCAGAATTTTATTGATAGAAGCATCACCCTCTCCTTGTAATTAAAAATAATAAATCCTGGCTAGATCTTACACGATTGCCCAGGAGAGGAATTTGGTATATGAAGTCTATGGAGAAGAATTAATTTCCGAAGTGTTTGTTTCTTTTGGGGGCTGGGGCAAAAGTGTGGTTTGATGGTGGGGTGTGGTGGGGATGCTTTATTCGGATGGGGCTGTGTGTATTGTGCTTCTTTTTGATGAGAGATGATTGCTGACTGGCCTACCAAGGCTTGGAGTGATTTTGCTTATGTTCCACCTTTTCTCTCTTTCTTTAAAAAAATCTTCTCAATGCTTTATTTTTTATTTTTAAATTTTTTATTGGAGTATAGTTGATTTACAATGTTGTTTTAGTTTCTGCTGTACAGCAAAGTGAATCAGTTATATGTATACATGTACCTAGTCTTTTTTAGGTTCTTTTCCTGTATAGGTCATTACAGAGTATTGGGTAGAGTTCCCTGTGCTATACAGTAGGTCCTTAATATTAGTTATCCATTTTATATATAGTAGTGTGTATATATCAATCCCAATCTCCTGAGCTACCATATAATCCTGCAGTCCCACTCCGGGGCTTGCAGGTAAAACCATAATCCAGAGAAAACCATAATTCGAAAAGATACATGAACCCCAATATTCCTAGCAGCACTATTTACAATAGCCAGGACACGGAAGCAACCTAAATGTCCATTGATAGAGGAATGGATAAAGAAGATGTGGTACATGTACACAATGGAATACTGCCCAGCCATAAAAAAGAATGAAATAATGCCACTTGCAGCAACATGGATGGACCTAGAGATTGTCATGCTGAGTGAAGTAAGTCCACCTTTTCTTCCATGACTTTCTCTTTCTGACTCTTCCTTTCCTCAGGGAAGCAGTGTCTCCCGGTTGCCCTATTGAATTTCCAGCCCTTTCATGTAGACCAACTTTTCCTCAGGCTCAGGATTACCTCTTTGGCCGTAGGATTACAAGTGCTGTCACTTAGAAAAGCCTTAGATGAGTAAGACATACTAAAGCTTATTGACCGACACACAGCGGCTGGGTCTCTCCGGAGTATTACCATTTTAACAGAATAGCATGAGTGGTTAACCTCGAGGAATAGCCTTGGCTTGAGCTGGCTGTGTATTCTTTGGTTCTGAAGTCTGAATACCCACAGGCTAGTTTCAACTTTGCCTGGTTAGACCAGATCCTTAAAATGTGTTCTTTATTTTGAGACTGAGTGAATATGTGTTAAATAGAGAATGAGTGGATGAGACAAAGGAGAGGAGAGAATGTAGCTTTTTCCAAACGACCTGATCTCAGAACCTTAAGCATTCTTTTTTCAGGGAACATTTTGTGAAACTACTATCTCAGGGATTCTGCTTTGGGAAGTTCTAGATGAAGCTGTTTACCCTTAGTGGAGTTAAGGTCTCTGGGGCTTTATTTATCTCATCTGTATATTGGGAGAGGTGGACGAGGTAATTTCCAAGACTCCTTAGGACTTCCAAACTCCTTCATAATGGAAGGGTTTTGGGCACCATCCAGTGAGCCAGTAAAGCAAGAATTTTGGGACCAAGAGAAGAGTCTTCCTAGTCCTTCTAATCACGTCACGTGGCCCCATCTGTCAGGTGGCTGCAAAGACAGAATTTGCTCTTCCCAGTGAGCTACTTGTGCCGCTTCAGCTGCAGCTAGGTTGCCCTTAGTGTGGACAGCTGTTTTATTGAGCCCACCTCTGCCTCCTAGGTGCCCAGCATGACCATCCTCCCGGTAGCACAGGTGGGGTCTCAGGTGAGCACGCTGAGAAGCCCCTGGTATCAGTCAGTCTCTCTCTCTGAGTCTGGTCTTGGGCAGGCTCCTATTTTTAGCTGTATCTGATAGAGACGCTGACTTCCCAGCTTAATGATCACTCTCAGGTACCAGTGTGCCTCCAAACAGCTCTCTCGTGATCCAGAAGGCCCCTGATATTATAAAAGGAAAGGGCAGGGTGACATAGAGCAAAGTGGACTGCACTGAGACACTCGATTTCTCTCACTGTGAAGCAGTATGACTTTGTGACTCCCAGGACCTTGATTTCCTTTCTGTGAAATAAGACAGGATGCTCTCTAAGGGCCCTTCCAAATGTAAAGTTCTGTGAAGATCCAGTCTTTGCAGGGAGAGGACAGATGCTTGAAATTTTTAAAGCCCAAACACTGGGGACAGAAAGTCAAGCAACTACCCAGTGCTTGGCACAGTGTGAGAAAGTCTGTAAATGTTACCTAGTAAATATTCCACTCAGATGCATGAGTATAGGTGCTAAGGGACATATAATTTTGACATATGTTTATTTGCTGAGGAGAAAAACAGCAGAAATGAATACATGTGCCATTAAATTAAAACTGCTAATGTGTTTGATTCTGTACTTACATGGGGTTAGGAACTCGGGGCACATGCATTTGTCCTGCTTCCTGGGCAGGGAATTTAATGAGTTTAGGTCTTAAAAAATGTCAAAATTGCAAGGACATCTCTGTAGGAGCTACTGATGGTAACCAATTCAGTCCAGACTTTTGACGTTGTCTGAGCCCTTTTCAGCAAGGTCATCTCAGCAGGTGTGAGGCTTGGGGCAAGTGGAAAGCAGGTGAAAGTTAACAAGAGAGTCAGCCTGGAAGAAAAAAAACACAAAACTCTCAAGACATGCTGGGAAGCCTGGGGCCTAAGGGCCTAATATGTACATCTATCTATTTATCTATCTATCTATCTATCTATCTATCTATCTATCTATCTATCTATCTATCTATCTATCATCTATCTATCTATCTATCTATCTATCTATCTATCTATCTATCTATCATCTATCTCTATCTATCTATCATCTACCTATCTATGTATGTATCTATCTATGTATCTATGTATCTATCTATCATCTATCTATCATCTATCTACCTATCATCATCTATCTATCTACCTACCTACCTATGATGAATCTTGGGTCTGTTTTCAGTACCAGCTGGTATGAACTGTTTTTGTCTTTTCCCTTCAGGCTGCCTGAATTCCCACTCAGGAGACTGGACCCTTATAGAGTGCAGGCCAGAGGAAATCACTCCAGTTGCTGTATTCCATAGGGATGCCTTTTGTTTTCAGGCTTCATCCACATTACACATTTCTGCAGCATCCATTATCCAGAGGAATCCAAGGGGAAGCCTCAAAATTGCATACTGTTTGGGGGAGATAGGATCACATTTTCGTCTTATAACAAATCTATATACTGTTGCCCACGGCTGGTCTTACGTGAGTAGTCATTATGCCTGAAACTCACATTGTGACTCTGCCTGAGCCCATTGATGTGCAAGGAGAATATGGACAACCTTTGTAGATTTCAACATGGGAGAGACAACTGTGGTGTAGTGTGAGCTTTGAGATGAGAAGTCTCCTCGTTGAGCGACTTTGGGCAAACACCTTAGTTTCTAGAGACATTCGTTTCCTTTTTGATAAAATAGGGATGACAAATGATGATGCTTTTCCAGGGTTGTTATAAAGATTGCATATGACTTATTGTAACACAACATCCACCGTTCACTATCCCCTTGTGTCAGGCACGTGATGCTCCCAGCTACCCAGTGAGTCATGTAGCATGACCCCCACCTTACAGATGAAGACAAGCTCCAAGAGGTGCCATTTGCCCAAGGTCACAGAGGTGGTGAGTGATGGAGATAGGACTTGGTTCAGAAAGTTCTACTTCTGAGTGCAAGCCCTTAATGACTAAACTGTACCACCACATCATGTGCAAATGCCTCAAAATATTCATGATTGTTTTTACAAGCTCCATGGAATGAATGACCCCCTCTTAGCACCAAGTGGTACCTTGACTTCAGACAAGATCAAAAGCAATGTTGTAGGATCTGTATATGCTTTGCGGTTTCTTGTCTTTCAGAAGGCTTATGTCACTTTTTAGTTTAAATTCTTATATGAAAGATTGAGATTGTTTGGTATACTTTTTTTTTTCCTGCAGGCAATGAAGATAAAAGGGAGAAAAAAAACTCGCCTAAGCTTACTTAAAAAATGAGTGGCAAAGCCAGCAACAGTTGGCTCATTAATGCCTGAGGTGATTCAAATTCCCTATGTAGTCACTCCTGTAAGAAGGAATTCCTTCCAAGGTAATCTAGAACATGTTACAAACCAATGGGTGGTGCATACTTATTGAAGCCCCTGATAGTGCAAAACCACTCTAGTGGAAATCTATTTCTCCATAATCAAGTGTGGCCATGCTACCCCCCTGGCCTATTCTTTTAATATTTTATACTGAAATTCTAATACAGTGAAAGCCTTTGGTGGTCTCTTAATCTACACCTCACATAGGCTCACAGGAATCCAAGAGGAGAATTGAAGGAAATGGAGTCCTGTTTCTCTTTCAGAGTTCCTTGTGGACAGATTTTCAAGAAAAGATGTAATATGGGAAGTAAAAAACTTTGAGCACAAGTACTACAGGCAGATATTAGCAGCTTTTCTACTTGATGCTATATAGAGTGATCAACTTGGTGTTTGATTTGGAAATTGAAAAGAATAGCACTAATCCTGAGTGAGGCTACTGAGAATGTCTCTAAGTCTCAAAGTTTTCCTAGTGTTTTCCAAAGGCTGTTAATTTTTTTGGAAGGTCTGGCTGTCAGAGCTAAATGGAGTGATGTGGGTATCTCATCATGCTGGGACATTCTGCAAGGACAAATGGGAAAAGGTGGGGAGAAGCAGGGAGCTCATAGGAAGAAAGCCTACTGTGCTGTGAGCCTTGCGAGAAGCATCAGTACTTCCCATCAGAGCTCATGGACCCACTGACATGGACAGGGTCTTCCTAGCACTTCACCCTGGACAGACTGAAAAAAATGACTTTTAAGCCCTGGCCATTGTCCCAGTGATACCAAGTCAGAGGAAAGTAGATAGCTGAGTGACAGATTAACTTCATGATAAATACTTTTGCCTCCACCACCAGGCACGCGCTCCATCCGAGCTCTTCTCCATGACAGCCCCTGTTGGTACCGAAAGCTCGGCCTCTGTGTGCTGGTGCTGAATCAAATTTCGGAGACAGAGTTTTGGGTGAAGTACAAAAGAATAGCTTTATTGCTTTGCCAGGCAAAGGGAAACACAGCGGACTTCTGCCCTCGAAAAATGTGTGTCCCAACCTGAGAGGATTTGGTGAGGAGTTTTATAGCCATAGTTCATGGGTGGGGTTGCTGATAAGATTAGGGTGTGTGCAGGGCCTGCACTCCTTTTAATCTGGCCTCAGGTGGTCTTCTCTGGAATGAAGAATGCTGCATCTTCCATTTATTGGGGGTTTTAGTTCTATAAAGAGCTCAAAAGTTATTGTTATATGTATCCCTTGAGGCGGAACCAGGACCCTGCCCCAAGGCTGCACTATTGTTTCTTGGCTGCTCTGCCCTTGTCACTGCCTCCCCTCCCTTCCCTGATTAGCAACTGTTTGAATCTGCCCTTCGGGGCTCAGGGAAGGTCATGGAGGCTGGAGTTTGTTCAAACAAGGAATAGGGGACACAGAAAGGCTTCCATGCCCAGGAGCCCCATAAGGTCCCGCTCATTTTCACCATGGGGGTGGATGTGGGCAAGGCGTCCCCCTCCCTTGTGGGGGTCCTTAGATTAATCTAAGTATCAGTGGCAGGGTCCCTAGTCTGTCGTGGGGCTTAAATAGTTTCTGCTTCATGGATCTTGCTATCTTCCTTCCTGGAGAGCTTGCTTCAAATATTTCTCCACACCCCAAACTGTAGAGGTTGAAAGGTCAGAAAAATGCCCATGAGAAAATCCTGGTCCATACATCCTGCTGCATCATTTGGCCACTAGCCTCTCCTCTGTTTTCCCGGCTTACAGCTGCCACTCTTCTGTGCAGAAATGGTCCACGTTAGTTTCCTTCTGAGATATAGATTCTTTTGCTGTTGCCCTAGTAACAGAATTATTAAACCACATTCCAGCCTTGGGAGTGTTTGTGCCTGGTGAGGTAATGTCTGTCGCATCCACGCTTTCTTTTCATTCCCACTCCCGCTCCCTCGCTTCAGCTCCTGTGTACCTCACACCTAATGTACTCTTCTCCTCCCTGGCCTCAGTGCCTCCTGCCCACTGTCCTGGCTGGGGCTGCTTCCAGCTCAGCAACACCCTTTCTCAGGCTCAGAGACTCAGTGTTGGTCAATTTCCCCATCAGCCTCATGTTCAAATCTGCCTGTGGTGGCCCACATTGCCATTCCTAAATCCCACAGCCCTCCGTGGGCTTTAGAAGAGCAGGTCGTGGTTGTAGGGAAGTGACAAGAAACAGATCCAAGAAGAACTAAACAAGGAGAATCCATAGGGCTTATCTAGTGACTGGCTGGTTGGGTGGCAATACAGTGTAATGTTTAAGCGTATGGGTTTTGGACTTAGTCTAATGGAGCTAGCTGTATGACCATGGACATATTTCTTAACCTCTCTAAGTCTCAGTTTCCCCAAATGCAAAATGGACATAATGATAGTATCTTCCTCATAAGGGTGTCTCTGCCCAATTAAAGATCTACTAAAGTGCTTAGCTTAGCATCATAGAAATATGAACATATTCCGTGAACACAGAAATACATCAAGCATGTTAGCTGTGATGATGAAGATGGCAGAGAAAGGGAGAAGGGTGGTGATATGAAAATGGAATTGAGAATGGCTTCTGATTTTGTTGAGTGGGTAGAAATCACGCAGGTAGAGAATCCAGGTGTGGAAGGAAGAGTTTTGTGAGAACAAATCATGCTTTCATTTTGGGGTTTGTTGAGTTTGCAGTGCCTTAGCTTACGTCTATTGATTCTCACTGAGTACCAGGCACCATGCTAAGCACACTGGATTCATTATCTCACATAATTCTCATGAAAAATCCTTGAGTTGAGTATTGTTGACATGGCAATGTTAAGTAACCTGCCCACAGTTATTAGGTAGCAGAGCTGGGATTTGAACCCCGGTCTTTGTGTCTCTGGAGGCTGCATGGTTTACTCCTATACACACTGACTCGTATGTATCTTTACTGTAGTTTTGAAGTCAGTCCTTTTAAACATTTATTTATTTATTTATGCATGCTTTTAGTGCTAAGATGATCTTTGAGGAACATAATGGTCTGCATGGCTTCCAGTCTAGACAGTGCTCTGGGGTCAGTGCCCCCATCTCGGGTCCTTGTGTGTCAACTTCATCCCTGGCTTGGGGACCTCTTTTGTGACGTGTGCTCTCCTGAGCTCGTGCTCAGAGTCAGTGGCTCAGTGTGCAGCTCTCACCTTATTGCCTCATTTCCACCTGCTACCTGCCTCCCACCCCCAAACTGGAGCCTTGGTCTTGAAGTGAATTAGCATCTTTGAGCCTCAGCTTCCTTCTCTGAACACTTCAGCAGCTACAGAATTGCAGTAAGCATCAAAAACTATAGATAGACATTCCTTGAGGAGTGTGGTCGTTTCTGATTTCTCTTTGCATTCCCAGTGCCTAGGCCAGAGCTAGACAGATACCAGGTGCTCTCCGATTCCTGTATGAATAGATGACCAGCCGATAGCATACACTGGGATATATGATGCAGGGTCCACTTATTTTGTTGGACTTTACTGAGATTTCTTCCTTCTCCACTGGTCCTGCTGTCTTGAGTGGTTACCCCAATTTATTTTTCTTTGGGGATGACTTCTTTAATCTTTTGGAGTCAGCTAAATCACAATGGTAGATTGGATTATAACACTGGTATTGGGTGTATGCCCATCTATATGGTGGGGGAGGAGGAGGGGGTGAGGGGGAGCAGGTGTGGAGGGACCAGCAGGTGTAGGCTGGATCATATTTCCTCCACAGACTTTCTTTGTAATGGGGAAAGATGCTCTAAGAACCCAAAGGACATGAATTTCCCTGTAGCAAATTCAATCCAAGTGCTATGGTTAAAGCCTAAAGGCCAATGTGATGATATTAGGAGGTGGGGCCTTTGAAAGGTGATAAGGTCGTGTGGGTGGAGCCCTCATGAATGGCATTAATGCCTTATGAAAGAGGCCCCTTTCACCATGTGAAGATATAAGAAGTTTGAAACCTGGAAGAGGTTTCAAAGTCGGGTTTCTCAGACTTCCAGCCTTCAGAACTGTGAGCGATACATTTCTGTTATTACAAGACACCCAGTCTGTGGCATTTTTTATAGCAGCCTGAACAGATTAAGACCCCAGGGTACAATGAGTTGGTTTTTAACAGGAGTTTTCTGTTCTTTTAATAACAACGCTTCAACGTGCCAACTTTCAAATATTTTCCCCTCTATCATTTCAGGTACTTTCACATTCAATAACCTGCATATGGCTTTCAACGCTATTTAATTAAGCCCTAAACCTATAAAAATGCACATTTAATACTCAGAGTAAACCCTTGACTTGTTCCCTCTGAAGATAAACAGGTAAGATATCTTCCTGAGCTCAGAGTTCTGGGATAATTAAGATTAGTTGCCATAGAGAGAGAGACAGAAACACATTAAAATGTATCATCCTTTCCGTGTTTAGGAAATTCATTTAATTAAATATTCAGGACCATCAAATCTACCCAGACCCAGATACCTATTAATCTGTTGGCCACACAGCCTCCAGAGTGATCTTTCTTTGTCAGGAAACCATTCTAATTGCTCCACGCCTCTGCTCAGCATCTTTTAATGGTTCACCACTGTCCTGTGGATAGATGATGGTCAATCTTCCCAGCACACGCGAGTCCAGGCCTTTCAGGATCTGACCCAACCTCTTTCCCAAGCTCGTTTGTTACCACTAGACCCTTCAGTGCTTGCTGACACCCGCTGGCACTCAGTGTTCCCTGGTCTCTTTACATCATTTCCTCTTCGGATTCTTATTCTTGTACTCTGTTGGCTTTGCAAGTTCCTGCTCACTCTTCAAGACCCAGTTCAAATTCCTCCTTCAGATTACATGCCAGGCATCTCTGGATTCCTCCAGACAAAATTACCCTAGGCTTTCTTGTACTTTGTACTTTATGACAATTCTCATCATAATGTACCATAATTACACATTTTCCCACTAAACTGTGAGCTCCTTGGGAACCAAGGACTCATTCATTGCGTAAATATTTGTATATTCATATAACGTCTAACTCATAGTAGGTCCTGAATCACTCTTGTTGAAGGAAATTAAGTTCATGACAATATACTGGCAGGTAATTCTGCATTATGCATATGATGTTATAAAGATTTTTGAAGTGAATTCTCGAAGTGACTGTGACCCTGATCTTTTCTGTGGTGCTGCATATAATAGTTCCACAACGTCCTGTGGACGGAAGATCGTCTTTGCCTACCTGGCAGCAGTAGCATGAAGCTAAAACTAGGGTTCACTGATATCCCTTGGGTTAATGGATGGAGAGGTCAAACTTGCCATCAAAAGATCACCTCCTCCGTGATGCCAATAGCAAAAATGCTCTAAATACTCAGTAATGGGAGGTTGTATAACATGGTGTTAACACATGAAATTTGGAGTCGGGTGGACGTGACTTATCAGCTGTGTGACTGGCAGCTCACTGAACTCCTCCTCAGTTTTGTTATCTGTACAATGAGCATAATCATACTTCATGCCCACAGCTGTTTTGTAATATTCAGCCACATAATTAATAGGGCACCTGGCATATAGGAAAGTGTTCAGCAAAGGTAGTAGCTATTATTTTTGTTTGATTTTAGGATTGTTATGAGTTATTAATAAAATGTATCATTGCAATACAGAATAATACAATAATCTAAGTTCCCCCAAAGAAATAGCAATTGCAGTAATAATTACTAATTTGCTGGTGAGTTAGAATATAGTTTGTCATTAGCAGCTGTTTGACACCGTCAGAGGTTAGAGCCAGTCCCAGAAGAATTCCAAAAGAACTGCTCAGCGAAGGCCATCCCACAGAGAGAAGATGCTCAGGTAACCTGTGGTCCTGAGCACAGCAAGACCAGCAGTTAGATGAAACTGGGGCACAATTCCATGGCTACAGACCTTCAGCACAGCCTCATGAAGCGCACACAATGCAGGCAATCTCTCTGCACACAACACTGGGTTGTATGAGATCATTGCCCCCCTGCACTGGATGGGAAACTCTAGACAATGAACTTTCTTGGGAGCATTACATGAAGGCTACACCTGAAGCTGCCTCTTGACTCTTTCCCTAGCAGACCTGTAATCCCCAAAACTTATCACTCATTTTGACCATGAGAGTGTGTGTGTGTCTAATCTCTGATGGATAAATCCATTACAAATGGAATCTCATGCCTTTGGTGTTTTCTTAAGGATTCTTCTCTGATCAGGCATCCCCACAGAGGAGTTATATTTAATGTCCTCTGATCTTGCAATACTTTGTTTTCTTTTTCTTTTTAGAGGTAAGAGGTTTCTGCAGTCAACTTAAAGTATACCCGATTCTGGACCATGACAGCGAAATTACGTGTGCTGAGGTCTGTGAAGGGGACTGGGGTCTGAGGAAATTACTAGCATGTACCTATAGGTCCCAAGTGTGCTCAGGAGCTGGCCCCCAGCCCTGGTAAAATCCATGAGAGGCCAGGGCCTCTTCAGAGCCTCCAGAAGCTGCTGTGGCTGTGACCCTGATCTCCTGCCTCCCCTCTCTTCAGTTCCCCTCAAAACCAAGCCTGGGGCTGAGGGCAGGCTAATTGGGATGCACCCTGATGGCGATCTGGCTGGAAAGAGCCTAGACCTGGGAGCTTAGGGACCTGGATTTAGTCCTGGTGCTTCATTAACTCACTGTGCAAACTTGGGCAAGTGCCTCACTTGAGGCTTCTGTTTGGTCATCTGAGAAACGCAGGACCTACGTCTGTGGGTCTCAGCTTCTGTGGACCAGGCCAGGGACAAGTAGCAGGGCAGGAAACAGCCCCTTCACCTCCTACTGGAAGGCCCATCCCAGCTGTCCTTTACAAACGGTGTTGCCCAAGCTAATGATTCATGCTTCTGAGATGGGTGCAATCTGGAATGGGCAGACTGGGGGTTTAGAACAGCCAGGAGGCACTGGGAGAGCAGGGGAGATGTAACTTGGACATGGCAAAGCTCTGAGCTTCCCTGGGAGGGGAGTAGAGAAACGTCCTTCCACAGAGGAGCCACTCTCCCTGGAGCCTTTTGGAATAGTGTATTCATGTGGAATCAAATTCTGGTCTCTGGTCTTAGTGGTAAGGAAAAACACTGCAAAACAAAGCTGAACCAAAACAAAACTTGGAGGATGTGGTGGTCCCATTTGGAGAACTCAAGATGGACTGGAGATGGCTAAAGACCCTGGTGGGGCGATGGGGAGGCAGAGAAGTCCTATCACTGAAGCAAAATGTGTCCAGTTAGAGTGACATGTGACAAGACAAAGGGGGATTCTCTTTTTTCAGTTGAAAAGGTAGTTCATACACATGGGAAGTAATTCAGAGAGTTCCAGTAATTATCACTGAAAAATACATTTCCCTCTTACTCTCGCCCTTTTTCTCCATTCACAGAGGCAACCATCTTTTTACAATTTATGTCTCCTTCTAGAAGTATTCTGGGTGTCATCTTCACTTGACTTTTTTGTGTAAATATGTGTTAGATATTGTCCTATCACAGTGCATACATCCATTAATCATTTAGATGTATATGTGAGTGCCTACTAGACCCTGAGAATATAGCAGTGAAAAAAGCAAGACAAGATCTCAGCTCTCCTTAACATTCTAGTGACAATACCTCAAGATGCACACGCAAATGGTAATTATGTAATGTGATGTCAGGTAGTGAGAAGTGCTGTGAAGGAAAATAAAAACAGTGTAAGGACAGAAGTGATGGGGGCTCTTCTAGATAAGAAACCCAGCCCGGGGAGATGACCAAAAAGAGAGTCATGACCCATGCCAGGGGCGGGGGCATGAATTTGCCAGGTGGATGAAACAACACAGAGACCCGAGGACGGGGATGTATCTAGCACGTTAGAGGAACAGGAGGAGGAGGCTGCTATGGGTGGGACAGAATGAGACGGGTGTGATGGGAGAAGAGGTCATAGAAGCAGGTAGGGGATGCAGCCCATGAGGTCCTAAGTGATATAGAAACCCATTGGGTGGTGTGGGCAGGGGATAATAGCTGTTTTGAAAAGATCCTGCCACCTGCCTGCAGTGAACAGTCTGTCAAGGGGGCAGACGTGGCATTAATGGAGACCAGCGGCTGTTGCTATAATCAGGAGGCAGGTGACAGTGGCTTGAGCTCGGTGGTAACAGCAGGTTTATATTTTGAGAGTAGAGCCTGCAGAATGTGGGGAGTGAGAGAAAGCAATCAAAGTGACTTGAGCGACGGGGTGAATGTTCTCCGTTTACTAAAATGGGGAAAATGGGGATGGAGGCACCAGTAGGGTGGGGACTGCCGTTTTCTGGCTTAGGAGTGCTCTTCTCAGGATGGTTGTTTCCTGTCCCAGTAGGATGTATGAGGCTGGAGGGCACAGCTTAGGTTAGGGCTGGAGATAGAAATTTGGGTGTCATCAGATATTTTATGCCCTGGGCCTTGATGGCAGAGAGAGAAGGTAGAGGGAAGGCCAGGACTGATTCTCAGGACCTCTAACACTTAGAGGTTGGGAAGAAGGAAGGCCGGCAACAGAGATCGAGATGGGATAACCAGGGAAGAAGGAGGAAAACAGAAGACTGGGGCATCCTGGTTGCCTAGCATAGGGCGTGCTGGATACCTCCTCTGATTTTTTTCATGTCTGCATTGCATTCCATTGCATGGCTGTAACAGAGCTGATTTAACTAGTCCTCCATCCACTGGCGTTTGGGTTGTTAGCAGTGTTTTGCTGGTGTGAGGCTGACTATGTCAGCAGTCCTGCATGATGCGCCCACAGGGACCTGTTTCAAACCCCCCTCGCCGCACAGTGAGCAGCCCCACCTCGCTGGCAGCCCCTTCACGCACACGTGTGTGAATGAATATTGGGGGAGCCGGAGGGTAAGAGCAGGGAAGCCCTTTTGAAATCACTATTCCCAGCCACTGCTTCTATGGGCAGGAAGACAAACTTGTCCAATGTCATCCGGCACCTTGGCCACAGCCAGTGTTAGAAAACAATCCCCTCCCTTTATTTTTTAATAATTTAATTTAATTTAATTTAATTTAATTTATTTTTGGCTGCATTGGGTCTTGGTTGAGGCAGGCGGGATCTTCTTTGAGGCATGCAGGCTCTGCGTTGTGGCACACGGGCTTCTCTCTAGCTGTGGCGGGTGGGTTTTCTCTTCTCTAGTTGTGGTGTGCAGGCTCTGTAGTTGTGGTACACGGGCTTCAGAGCGTGTGGGCTTGTACTTTGCGGCACACAGGCTCTCTAGTTGAGACACATGAGCTCAGTAGTTGTGACATGTGGGCTTAGTTGCCCCACAGCATGTGGGATCTTAGTTCCCTGACCAGGGATCGAACTCACGTCCCCTGCATCTTTACCACTGGACCACCAGGGAAGTCCCTAGAAGACAATCCCTTGGCTCTCAGCCTTGACTCTTGGCAGAATTCCACATTGCATGCCAAAGCATCTCCAACGATCAGCTCCCCCAGATTTGCTGAGCTGCAAGATATGGATATATCCTGATCGAAGGGAGTGAGGTATAGATGAATGAACACAGATATGCGGCAATGTACTTGACTCTGAACCTTGTTTTTTTTTTTTAATTAATTAATTAATTAATTAATTATTTTTTGGGGGGTACACCAAGTTCAATCTGAACCTTGTTTTTCGCAGAGTAGTGATGATATTACCCATCACTGCGTGATGCTGGAAACCCCTGCCACAGCCGTGCATGTAGCAGACTGTAATTATGAACTCCCTCACCCCCACCCCAGTTCTTTTTCTTCCTCCCAATGCAGTTGCTTTGAGAGGGAAATTGGAAATGTCCTCATAAACCTTGAAGGAAGCAAAGACCTCAGAAAGTGAACCAAAGACAGTGCTTTGTGTGTATGAGTGTGATTTAAAGCTGTCTTGTTCTGACAATAATATCCTAACACAAATGTCTCCAAGAACTATCTCTTTCCAAAGATGTGTGGAGATAAGAGTGAGAGATTAAGGAAAACAGAAGTCCCTCAATAATCCTCATTTTAAAATGAGAAGCCCTGTTTCCTGAGTATAACACCTTTTTTCCTGATTATTAGGCTTTTTTGGCCTAAACGTGAAAAATATGGAAAGGATGAAGAAGAAACAAAAAATGAAGAAGAAAATAAAAATAATACACAATTCCATAACCGCTGTTAACATTTTGGTGCATTTCCGGCCTTTTTCCTGTGTAGATGTGCTACTCAGATCTCCTCGCAGGAGAGACCTGGCATCCAGCTGTGACGTCCTTTGGGACTGGCCTCGGCATTTGCGCCAACGTCCCTGTGTTCTAGAGGTGGCTCCAGCCGCGACTGAGCAAGGCTGTGACACAACAGCCTGGCCATTTCCCCTCCATTGTTGTTTGCTTTTTATTTGGCTTTGTGACAAGTGAAAGTCTTACATTTTTACGTAAACTGGTCTATCCGATTTTTCTCTTTGCCAATGTTTTGCCAAAACATTCCAGTGTTTTTTAAGCCTGAAAAATCTTTCTTCATCCAGACATCAGGCAAATCTTCATTTTCTTCTTTCGTTAATAGTTTTATTTTTTGTGTTTAATTTTTTAGTCCTTCTGAGATGTATTTTGTTTTATGGTGTCGGGTGAAGGGTCTAGATGATGTTATTCCCAAATAGTTTTCGTAGCACCATTTATTGCTTGACCAAAGGCAAATCACTTAACCTCTTTTAACTTCCATTTCCTTATTAAGAGAGGATAAGATAAATCCTACCTTGAAGGGTTTGATTGAAGAAAAAACTGAGGTCATGGATATGAAAGCATTCTATGAACGCTATAGAAATGTTGATTTTTCCAGTTGTTATAAGAAAATAATGTGTGAATGAATGCTTTCTTGTCTGGTGTAGTCTTGTCCCAGTGCCCTTATGAAAACAAACCCCCACAGGGCCAGCTCCCTAGATCCCAACAAACCCAAGACTACTTAGACCCATAGAAAGTTTCATGATGCCACAGATGAGTTTAAATGTAAGCTGTTTATAGTAAGGCCAGCTCAAGGGAATGTATGTTTAGGGCTGAGGTGGAAAGGGCTGGGATTGGGGTGACGATCCATCCCAGGGACAGTGGTCAACGCCTTGCAGAAGTAGAGAGTATCTAATGAGGGTAAGCACTTGGTTATTCTTCCCTGATGTCGTAAAGGACCACAGAGAGGGTGGGATTTCAGGAATTCCTTAAATTATAGGAGACACATGGCTTGGCATGGTGAGAGAGAGGGTTTTCCAGGCATGCTATGCTGTCTTGGAGCTGGCTCATGGGCTGGTAGATGTTATGCTCAGAAGGGTGAGTTGGACAGTGCTGTCTTGGCCTGGTCACAATTTCAACTCTTCATTTAGACAAGAAGAGAGATGTCATATTTCTCATCAGAGAGAAATGCAAAAGAAGTTTTCTGGCAGATAGAACCAATTCTTGACCACCGAGGAAAGAATAGCTATGGATCTAATATTAGAAAGAAGATTCTCAAAATGTAACCATTTCACCTCCGAAGCCAATTTATTAATATTTCCTGACTTTTTTTCTTCTTTCCTCTATTTTAAAACCTACCAGTTTGATTAAAATGTGTTTAACAGGGAAGGGCCTTAGAAGGCCTGGAATTTGACGAAATCCCTAAAAGAACTCTGTCCTTAAGAGATGGTGGAAGATAGAGAAGTATGGAAGAAGAAAAATGAGACAAAAATATGTTCTTTGAAATTAGGAATTCTATCTCCTTCATTTGTTAGTGATTTAGGAAGTACAGAGAGTAGGACGTAGCGGGTGTACAGTTTACACTGGTTGGTTGAATCAGGTAAAACACAGACTAGGGCAATAGCCTTTGGTTAACTAAGAGTTAACATGGTGCACGTGAAGTGTCACTGGTGGTGGCTGAGCTATGTAATACTGTGCATTCCCTGCTAAGTGCACATTTCCCGTTCAGGACATGGATTTGATGGGGCCTCTTAAAGGTAGCTGACTTGGACATTTCTTTTTAGTGGGGAAAAAATGAAGATAATTTGGTCTGGCTTTAGAACCTAATTTTTCATTGTTCCTCATAACAGGGCCTTCATCCTAGCCAGGCAAGGGTACGCACTATTCTCTAATTCTAAATACTTGGTACAGATCTTGCCTTTTTGCCTGCATTTATGTTGTTCCTTCAAGACCCAATTCCACCTTCTTTTGTAAAGTTGCCTTGAAAACCCTTCCAACCTTCCTCCTTTTCCAGTAAGCTCCCTCTCTCTGAATTTCTCCCCTAGCTATGGCGTCTATGTAACTTATTTGGCACTTATATACGCTAATGTTAATTAGTGTTTTGTATACATATATTTACATCTCCAAGTAGGTAATATATTTCTTGTTCTTTGAGCCCTAATTTTATATTTCCTTATTACCTTCTCCCGACCCTTCACCATAGTGCCCATTACAAATCTGGACTCATATCAGGTACCCAAAGGTTATTTGATAATGTGATGATTTCGGAAGATTCCATGAAGCTCACGTCCAGGTAAATCATGGCATCTTATTCTCTTTGTGATGCTAATAAGGCGGAAACAAAGGTGATGCTGAATTCAGGCTTTGCACATGGAGAGTACTTTCAAGGGGAACAGAATAGTTGCTGTGAGGGTAGATAAGCAACTGATCAGCATTCCTCCTCTAGAATTCTGCTGCCAAAACTAGCTCCATGAATGCAAAGTCAGCCAAGGCATGACCCTGTCCTCTTTGCACAGGCTGAGTGTGGGAGACAATAAGGACATTGATGACTATAAGACAGTGTGATACATATTAGGATAGTGACATGTATAGGGAATGTGGGAGCCCAGAGAAAGGGCATTAAAATGAGCCTGGGTTAGGTGGTCAGGGAAGACATCCTGGAGGAGGCAGCGGTTGACCAGAATTTAGACACTAAAGAGAGGGAGGAAGAGATTTTGTTGACCATCACAGCCTGAGTCAGGAAAGGGTGTTTGGGGAAATTTAAAAGAGAACTTTTCTAAGATAAAGCTATTCTACAAAGAAGCATTGGAAAATCAAGGGATTTAATTACAACTGCCTCACGAGCAGGATTTGAAAAGGAGTGGGAGGCTCATGGAAACCTTAATTGCTGAGAAAAGTTAAGAGGAGAAATATGACAGAAGTAATGGGTCTGTATGTATGTCATGTCTGATTTGTCATTTTTCTAGACAGGCACTCTGCCTCCTGCCTTCTTCTCAGTTAGGGAAAAAAAGATCCTTCAGCTAGTAAGGTAGAGATACCATTTAGGATGCAGAAATGAGACCTGGAAATATTCCTTATTCCTTTTAGGGAAGAATAGGTCCATCTCAGGTTACCTGATTGTTAAGAAAAATAATAAGTATTTGTTCTGTGATAATAATGTGTGAGGTGCCTGAAAGAGGCCTGAATCAGGCTGGATAATTTCTTCCTTCCTTTAGAAAATAAAAAACAGCTTGCTTGGTTTCTCTTCCAATTTATTCTTGTGGTTTTCCATTCCTTTGGAAATCTAGGAGGATGCTTATTTTATAAGTTTTGTAGATCAGCCCTTCTATATTCAGAGAGGGTGTCCTTGTGTGCATTAAGCTGGATCTTTAAGATTAATGCAATATGCAGGAAAATGTGATAAATGATACAGCATTAGCAGATTTTAGTTTGCAAAATGGCTGTATGTTGATGGCATCTGAAAGAATTGTAACTCACAGCATGGTCAGAGCATAACTGACAGATGCCAAGGGAGAGAAATGGTGAACTGAGAAGGATGGAACTGGACCCAGCCTTCTGGCTTGTCCACACAGGGATTGCTAGAGAGAGGGCAGGATTTAAGGATGAAGTTTTTATAACTGTTAGAGCATAAAGTTGCTAGAAGAAACAAACCCGTTGGTATAGACAAAAGAGAATCAACGTGGCTGAGAAAAGAAGAGGCTCCATAAATAGGTAGAGGGTAGATTAGACCATTCTCAAGGTTCTGTCCAACTCAAAGTTTGATCTCATGACTCTCTTAATCAGGACTCAGTGAGATTTTTTTTCACAGGCTCTAATATCTCATAGACCAAGGGAGTCCTTGGGGGTGTATATATATATATTTTTTTCTTTTCCCCCTGAGCTTTAATAATTTTCATTTGTGCAGTACTTTACAGTTTGTGGGAGCCTAATTTCACGGACTTTATTTGTTATCTGTTGCCACATGATGCTGTGTAACAAACAACCATGAAATCTCAGTGGCATACAGCAACGAGTGTTTACTGCTCACATGTCTGGAGGTTTCCTAGGTGACTCTGCTGATCTTGGCTAGTCTGGCTCATATAGCTGGAGGTCAGCTGGCTGTCAGTTGATCTAGGATGGCCTCAGCTGAGATGACTTGGATGACTCACGTCTGACCCATGTCTCCTCTCTTTCTTCAGGTTAACCCAGATATGTTCTCATGGTGATGAAAGAGGTGGTAGAGGAGGCATAAGAGAGCAGGCAGAAACATGCAAAGCCTCCTCTACTGGCCAAAGGAAGTCACATGGCTGAACTCATTGTCAGGTTGTGGGGAAATATATTCCACTCCTTTTGTTGAAGAAATTGTAGAGTCATCTGGCAAAAGGGTATAGACACAGGGAAGGGAAAAGCACTGGTGAGTTTACAGCAATCTACCACACAGATATTGCCTTACTTAATCCGTACAGTGTAATCCTTTACCCTTGAAGATTGTACTGTTGTCCCTCTTTATAGATTAAAAAATGGACACCAAAGAGGTAAAAAACTTTCTGAGGACACATGATGGATCAGTAGCATCTCAGAAGCTGGATTATTGGCCTTCGTATTACAAATACAAGGCGCTTTCCATTGTACTATACCATGTTGACTTAAGAGAACAAATCCTAGGAGTTTTGTCAGGGACTCCCAAGAGGTAGATTGGTAAAATAATGCATGTGACCCTCAATGTTGTATGAGTTGGAGAATACACAAAATTTTACTTACTTATTCTTATAGTCCCATTTCTGAAATTCCCAGCAGTTGTATAAAATAAAATATTTTCACATAATAATATATCAATCCAAGGAATTCACTAGTTATCTAAAAATTAGTTTACCTGTAACTAGGTAGTTACTTAGTGTATATTTGTCAGGGTAGGCTAAATGCTGTGACTAAATACTCCTCAATAAAACAATACTCCTAAAATAGAACAATAAAAAGTTTATTTCTTGCTCATATTGGCCAGCATTCAGGGATATGGCCACACCTAACAGCAAGGGAGCCTGGGAAATACAGTTTAGCTCTGTGAAGAAAAGAGAATATTGATAAACACATAGTAAGACCCAAAGGAATGTACCATAGCATAGGTAAGTTTTGCAGGGAGACTAGGAGGTATATATTAGATGATAGAAGATGTAGGGCAAGCGAAAATGGAAGAGAAGAGCTTGAAAATCTATCCAAGGTAATTGTAAACCCTTGGGTCTAAGACATTAGGCATAATATACTCTCTATTCAAGAGGCAGGATGCTTATTATGAATTATTAATTTAAGAACTTAAATTTGATTATATCACTCCTCTGCTTAAAAACCTTCAATGTCTACCCTAAGAATAAATGCTTAATATGGGTTATAAGTCTTCCCAAATGTATCCTTTGCCTGTTTGTCCAAGCTTGTCTACTGTACCTTCCCATTCACTCTTTTTACTTAGCTGTAATAGTCTTTTTTATTTGCCCAAAATGTGAGTATCTCTCCTCACCCCTTGCCATTAATCATGCTTTCTTCCATCTCCTCAGAACCCTCTTTAATGAAATGCTTCTCATTCTTTCTTTTTCTGACTCAGACCTACTCATTCTTCAATTCCCAGCCTAAAAATTACACCTTCATGATAGCCAGAGATCAGTCTAAAATTAAGACACCAAACCACAGACCCAGGAAGCTCAGAGAATACCAAGCAGGATAAATACTAAAACACACAGCAACACATATCTAGGCATATCATTCAAATTGCCGAAAGCCAAAGATGGGAGATATTCTTGAAGGCAGCTAAGGAGAAAAGATATATTGCATTTAGAGGAAAAAAGATATCAATTAAAGTAGACTTCTTGTCAGAAACTATTCAAGCCAATGGAGTAGAATTTTTAAAGTGCTGAAAGAAAAAAAAAAAAAAAAAGATCAACCCAGAATTCCATATACAGCAAAAACATTTTTCAAAACTGAAGGAGAAATAAGAATCTTAAAAGACAAATAAGAACTTCCAGCAGACCTAGAAGTACAAGAAATGTTAAAGGAAGTTCTTCTGGTACCAGTAAAAATGACACCAGACAGAATCTTGGGTCTATACAAAGAAATGAAGAGCACTGAAAATGGAATAAATGAAGATAATTTTTTTGTATATGTATATCCCCTCCCACCACCCCCTCATCCTGCCCCCCTAGGTCATCACAGAGCACCGAGCTGAGCTCCCTGTGCTATATATCAGCTTCCCACTAGCTATCTATTTTACACATGGTAGTGCATATATGTCAATGATACTAAAAATATGGAATGCTTCACGAATTTGCATGTCATTCTTGCACAGGGCCCATGCTAATCTTCTCTGTATCGTTCCAATTTTAGTATATATGCTGCTGAAGCGAGCACTGCCAGTTGCTTTTTGTTTTAGGTACATCTCAACTTCTTTTTAAAAAAATTTTTATTGGAGTATAGTTGCTTTACAATATTGTTAGTTTATACTGTACAGCAAAGTGAATCAGCTATATGTATACATATATCACCTCTTTTTTGGGTTTCCTTCTTAAATGAAGATAAATTTAAATGCATTATTTCTTTGAATATTTTTCTGTCTTGCTTTCTCTTCTCCTTCTGGGATTCCAATTACATGCATATTAGACTGATATTGTTCCACAGTTCTTGGGTGCTCTGTTCTGTTTTCTTTTTAACCCACTCTTTTTTCTTTTTTCTTCTCTTGGGTTTCAGTTTGTGTTGTTTCTATTGACATCTCCAAACTCACTTATTCTTTCCTTGGCTGTTTGAAGTCTGTTGAGCCCATTGAAGGCATTTGTTATCTCTGCTATTGTGTTTTTCATTCTAGCATTTCCATTTGATTCTTCTTATAGTTTCTTTTTATAGAAACTACTCATATCATGCATATTTCCCACCTTTTCCACTAGAGCCTTTGAACATAATAATCATAGTTGTTTTAAATTCCCTATATAATTCTGACATCTCTGTCATAGCTGAGTCTGGTTTTGTTGATTGCTTTGCCTCTTGACAATGTTTTTGTTTTTCTTGTGTCTTTGTATACCTTGCAATTTTTTGATGAAAGCCAGATATCTTGTGTACAATGGCAGAGACTGAGTTAAATAGTTGTTACACCTAGAAATGGGCATGCATTTTCTTAGCATTTAATGTGGGGAACTGAGTCAGCTTACTTAAAAGTTGAGGCACTTTGGGATGTTGTTGCTATAGTTACCTTCAGTACAAGAGTTTTCAAATACGTCTAGTGTATCCTGTGTTTAGTGTGGGGGCCTTGTTTGCTGGAAGGTTCGTTGCCCTTGTGTCTGCTCTGACTCAGCTTTAGGTCTTCCCTTTGCACTGTGCTTCAGTAAGGGCCTGTCTCTGTGCTTTTGTACCTCTTCCAGCAGTAGACTACTATCACTTTTTACTAGCTGGTGGGGAACAGCAGAAAGCATCCTCTGTTGTCTGATTAAGTCTCAGTTGCAAACAGGCAATGTGTCTCTGGGTCTTGGGGGTAGAGCTTTCTCAGCGGTCGTGGTGCTTTAGCTGCAGGTCTGGGCCCAGCACCTATTCCTGCTCCTTCCTATCGCTAGAGACTTTGCCACACCTTTACCCCTCCCCTTCCCCTAGCTGCAATGGCTTTTTCACCAGTCCCCTCAGAGTGACAGGGCTTGTTGCCCTTTTGCCAACATTTTAAGGCGTTTGCTCCGTAGGAGAAATAGAGGATAAGGATCCAGGTGGGGCTTCATGTGTTTCCCACAGTGGCTGCATTCCTTTCTCCCAAGCCTGCAGCACATGAGATGTTATCTCAGGACTCTTGTCCTGCTCTAATCTTTCTTGGATATACCCAGTGAGGTCTGTGGAGAAGAGCCTGTGAGAGTGTGTATAATTCTCTTTTGTCTGTGTCTCCAGGCCTTCTATATTTCTCACCAGCCTAAATTCAGCCTTTAGCAACGTGTTGAAAGTTTTAGTTAAGTTATTCTTATCTGGGTCTAGTGGCGTTTGCTCCAGATTATCAAGTGCTCATGTCTGTCTCTCTAGGGAGGTGCCTGTAGTTTACTTAAATTTCAGGTTAGTTGCTTGCCCTTCAGTCCCTGCTCTCTGATGGGTTCAAGAAAAGTTGTGAATTTGCATATTGTCCAAACTTTTTTTTTTTGGTATAAGGATAGGAGTGATTTTTTCCCCAGTTTTCTACACCCTAAGTGGGAAGCTTGTTAAAAACGTGATCAATTTTTCCCATTCTACAGAAGTGTTGAACAGTATTTCTCTTAGTGTCATTTCCAGGCTGTTTGCATCAAAATGATGTTTATTAAAAATGCTGATTCTGAAGCCAAACTGCAGGCTTATAAATCTGAAAATGTAAGGGGTATTCATCTTCTTAAGCTCCCCAGGTGATGTTTATGCATCTTCAAGTTTGAGAATTGCTGCATTCAAAATCAGCAGCAAACATTCGTTCGCACTTATGATGTATCAGGCACTTTAAGACCGTCCTATTTAAATCTCACAGCAAACCTGTGACATGAGCACTTTGATCATCCTCTTTCTAGACCATGCTACTGGGTCTCAAAGAGGTAAATTAACTTGTCCAGGGTGGCACAGCTAAGATGTGGCAGGGGCCAGATTCAAACTCAGATGGTCTGATTCTAAAGCCAGATACCTTTTAAAAATTGAGATCTTATAAAATGTACAACCAGTGGTTTTCAGTATATTCACAAGATTGTGTAACCATCACTGCTATCTGATTCCACATTTTATTTTCACCCCCACCCCCAAAAGAAACCCCACACCTACTAGCAGTCACTCCCCATTTCCCCCTCCCTCCAGTCCCTGGCAACCACTCATTTACTTCCTGTCTCTGTGGATTTGTCTATTTGGGACATTTCATGCAAATACAATCATACAATATATGGCCTTTTGTGTCTTCCTTCTTTGACTTAGTAAAGCCAGAGATCTTAACCACTAGGTCAGAAACTTGGAAATGGGCTTGTTATCTGCTTAGACAAAAAGGACTAACACCTGTCAGCTTGCTAGTGAAGGAGGAGACAGGGTAACCATGAAAACAAAGACAAGCGTTCCATTCAATGTAATAAAAACTTATTGAAGGCCGCAGGTGTGTCGGGCCACGCTGTGCGCCCCTTGAGGGAAGGTTTCTCACGGGGAGCGGGAGTTTCAGGGCTGCGGTCTGGAGTGGGGAGCGGGTGGTCCACGGCCAGGTTCTTTACAGTGGGCGCGTCTCCATCCTATGCCACCCCAGGTCGGCCGGTTCCGCCCGGGCTCCAGGTTTCCCGCGGGAGGCCGAGAAGCTGGACAAGCTGGCGAGCGGAGGGAAGGGATGGGAGGAGGCGATGGTCCTCACGGAGCGTCGTACGTGCGTCTCCGAGCGCCACGCCGCGCAGAAGCGCCGGAACTCTCGGCGCACGCGAGCCAGACCAAAGCCTGGAGGGCCGGCTGCCCGAGGGGGCGCTGCGGAGCCCGGACGGCGGCAGCTCGGAGCTCGCGACGGAAATTAAGACGGGCTCCCGCGCCATCTCAGTATCCCGGAGCCTCAAGATGGGCTGGAAGAGCTGAAGAAGTGCTTCTCTTAGGCAGGCTGGGGCAGGAGTTCTGACGCTGAGCCTTCTGTCCCTGGTGATGTTGGAACATTGATCGTGGGGCATGGCCAAACGTCAGGTATGTGCCTGAAGCCATGGTTTCTTTCCCTCCAGAAATGATGGTTCGGTGGTGAGGCAGCCCTTTACAGGGCATTGCAGACGTTCGTGGATTTGCTTTGTTTACTAAAAGGTGAAGTAAAGCGAGTTAAAAAAAAACACAAAAAGCTTATCGAGTACCTCCTATGAGCAGAGCGCAGGGCTGGATACTCTTAGTATTGGTGCATATCAGAATTGCCCCTAGAGTGAGAGAAAAATAAATTTCTGGGTTTTACTCCCCACAGATTCTGATTCTGGGGTCTGAACAGGGCCCCGTGACCCACGTTTCTAACAGGCATCCTCAGGTGAGGATGATGTAACTGGTCAGGGAACAGTTTGGCAAGCACAGCTGGAGGGTGATACGTCTCAAAGTCTCAGGTGCATATGAATCACCCGAGGCTCTTGTTAAAATGCAGAATCAAATTCATCCAGCAGGTCTGGGATGGGGCCAGAGAGTCTGCAGTCCTAATCCCCTCCCAGGTGGTGCTGACTTGCTTTCCTGGGGACCACCTTTTGCGTGGCAAGGCTATAGGGGATGTAAGGTCAAGGATAAAAAGCCCTGGTTTCCACCTAAGGAGCTTACGGTGGCCTGCAGAGAGACCTGCATACAGCTGCCTCTCAGTCAAGGCGAAGTGGGCCGTCCCAGTAAAGACCCGAAGGTGCGATGGACGGAGAGCCCTCCTTCCTGTGCTTCAGTGCGTGTTCGTAAGGAGACATCCAGATAAAATGCTGTATGCAGTATCTGATCAACTGTTTAGCAAGACAGGAAAGTATATTACGTATCTGACACATATTTCCATCCCAAATGGTTAATATCTTCAGAAAAAATATCGACGCTAATGAGGTAAGCCCTCATTTTCCAGAAAATTCACTGATGTGGAAAACCTCATTTCCTGATAATGCTGGGTAAATCTGTGTTTTGTAGGCAGCTCCGTATGTTGTCGGTGCTCATGAATTGTTCAGTTTTATTATCCTCATTAACAGGGATAATGCTTGCTTTTTAACAATCATGATCACCATCTGGAGTCTGGAAAACCGTAGTTTGAGGCTCAGGTAGACAGAGGAGACCACCCTGTCTGAGTCCCAGCGCAATTGTTTCCCCACTGCCCCAGCCCTGCTTGTGTCCAACTGCTTGGCTGCCGGGCACACAAGAACCATACAAACAGATGTGATGTTAGTTCTGGTTCAAGAGAAGACAGAAACCAAGCAAAACAGAACAAAACTCAGAGAGTGCAGGGAACATTGGCTCTGACTTCACTGTTTAATCTCGTTCTCATCTGAACAAATATTCCTAAAGCAGCTTTCCACGTGTGTTCCCCTCACAGCCCTGGCGACCCCTAATTTTACTGTTGGCATTGTGACAAGCGGACTGATGTGACTGTCACTGCTCTCCCAGCTCTCGGGGTGAATTGGGTTTGAGCCCCTGAGCATCTTCTCTTTGTGCTTCACAGAGAAGGATTGCCTTGTTAGGAGGTGGTTAGACTTCCAAAGCTGCTTGGTAACCATAGCAACCATGCACGCCTGTCCTGGTAGGTTCTTGAAGGCGCCTCTCCAGACCTTTCCCAGACCGATCTTTTCAAGCCCTTCCAGCCTGTAACAAAGTAGCATTCTGAGACCATCTCAGCCCTAACATATAGGGGCAGTTCAGGAGTACTGACCTGCCTGCTTTTTCCTGGTACCTAAACAATAAGCACCTCACGGGGTATGCAGAGGATCTGGAAGAACTGGGAAAGTGATGAGGGCAACATGAGCAAAAGCCCACTAAAGAGATAAAAGACCTGCTTTAATCACTAAAATCAGGAGAAGATAAAATGCTCACATTCAAGAATCACTCAACCCTCTGTAAGGAATTATGCCTAAAAGTTTGCTCAGGGACAGCAGGTAGGCAGTTTAATCAGAGATAGTTTTCTAGAAAAGGCAAGTTTCCAGCCGGATTCTGAGGGTGGAAAGGGGCAAAGCTTGATGGAGGTGAAAAAAGGGGATGTTAATAGTTCCTTCAGGGGGTGTATTATTTTTCCAGGGGCACAGGTAGGGGGAGGGTACTATGAGGAAGAGTTAATGAAAGAGGTCATTGGGGGCCATCTGGTGAGGTTTGCAGCCCTAATCCATCAGAAACTTGGCCAATTCCAGAGTAGGGAGACAATGGAACATAAATTAGGCTTCCCCAGGTTCTGTCCTCCCTGTGCTTTCCAGCCTTTCTTCCCACCCTGCACCCCCGTTACCCTCCATGGCCACCTCTTCCTTGCATGTAACTTCTAAAACAGCAGTGCCACATTGCAAAGAGGTCAAAACCAGATGTTGACTGCATTGATGCTTAAGATGCTGTTGGGCGTCAGATCAACTATTTGTGGTTTCTTGACCGTTTCTCTGTAAACATAGTGAATGTTTACACTAAAGAAGTGGGAGGATATGCATTCTAGCTGACCTTCACTTCACCTCCCCCCTGCCATCTCCTACACATGTGGGTTTAGCGTTGGCGATGGAGCAGACTGTTACTTCTTAAGTATAAGCAGTGTTTTATCACAGAGGGTACAAATAGTGATGTTTCCAGTCCCAATTACAATAAGATGGAAAGGGTAGAAATATGCAGTCTGGTTTCCACTAGTTCTCTGGGGGGTGCACACATCACATTAGACCTCACTCAGGTTGCATTTGGTCCTCATTGGGTGGAATATAATCCTGTCTTCTGTAGGTGGAAGGGGACTGTGATACTTTCTCAAGGATCCTATGTAAGTTCTGCTGCTTTTTGGGTGACTTTGAACACTTCACTTAGCATCTGTAGGCCCTGGTTTCCTCAGCTCTAAAAGGGGAGGATTTGGGGTGGAGGGAATTAGACAATGTTATTAACATCCATTCTACTTCTAACCTTCTATGACTTTCTTGGGTGCTGGGCAAGGATCAAGTTCTAATCATAGAAATGCTTGTGAGCCCTTTCAGTCACAGATGTTAGCTCCATCCTCTGTTGCTCTGGCTGAAAGGCAATATAAATTCTTGGTAGGGACCATGGGCGCATGTCTAGTTGCATCCCTGGGATGTACAAGGCCCCAAAGTACACAAGATCTAGCATGAGAGGCACGAAAGGAGTTCCCTGAGAACAAGGATGATTTATATCAGATAAAGTGTAGCTATATAATGGGAAATCTAAAATAACCATCTTAAAGCAGTGGTTCTCTAATGTTTCTGGACCAGCAACATCAGCATCACTTGGGAGCCTATTAGAAATGCAGATTCTTAGGCCTCACCCACACCTGAAGAATCAGAAACTGGGGCCCAGCAATCTATGGTCTAATAAGCTCTCCAGGTGATTCTGATGCCTGCTGAGTTTTCATAACCCCTGGCCTAAACCCACAAAGATGATTCTATCATGGAACAAGAGATCTGGAGGAAGGCCACCCTGGGCTGAAAGAATGTCACCAGAAACCCAAACTGATGATCCAGCTACTTTACCAGACTTGGCTCTGAAACACTTTGGCTTTTCTCAAAAAATAAATTCCACTCTCAAAGCAGACAAGACCCAGGGGCCATTATGGACATTTAATACAATTTGGTTCACCTATTGAAAAGAATTCCCAGATGTGAATTCTAAAAATATTTTGAGCAATGACACTATTGTTGGACTCAGTGCTTGCTAAGGCGAGGTACCAATCACGTAGATATAGTCTTCGGTGTGTTTAGTTAAAAATTAGCCTCATTAATTTGCAGCCGTATGTCTTAACAATACAGTAGCGTTACAAGGCCGTATCTTATGGTCTTTAGTATCCCCCTCGTAACAGATCGCTGATCACTGAGTAGGCTTTCAATAAACAATGACTGAATTAAACTGATGACTTCATAAGAGACTGAGCCAAGACAGTTTGGGAAAGATGAAATCAAGAATCATACTCTTATCTGGATAACTAGGTCAGTATAGACAGCAATTCAAGATACTTAGAATCTCAAGCATTTTGTTATCAGTGGTAGATTTTTTAAAATAATAGCTTGGGTTGTGTTGATTTGAGCAGTGCACTGGGAGCTGAGGCCCAAATTTTAGTCCTAGCCCTACCTCTAGAAGCAAAGTC
This sequence comes from Hippopotamus amphibius kiboko, assembly GCF_030028045.1. NCBI lineage: Eukaryota > Metazoa > Chordata > Mammalia > Artiodactyla > Hippopotamidae > Hippopotamus > Hippopotamus amphibius. Next base: position 136,886,554 of record NC_080188.1, on the reverse strand, counting down.
AATTAATTCAATTTGCATCTCATTTTCTTTGCCTTATAGGCAGGGAGGTTTTACAAATACAAAGATTGGACAGGAGGAGCTCATCCGAGAATCTGTCTTTCTGCTCCTGAGGGAATACGTATGCAGGACATATTCCCTCAGGAGTACGCATCCCTTGGGATTAGGAGAGAATGGGCGCATCAGGTACCTACCGTCAACCCCATACCCCATCAGATGAAACTGCTTTCCGTCAGTCTGTGTGACTCTGTGGGTGGGAGAATCATGGGGTGGGTCTGAGGACAGGGAATGACACAGTGGGTTTTCATTTCTAATCTAACTGAGAAGTCTTGGTGGTTTAGAAAATTGAAATGACTTTCTTTCATTTTCACATATAGCTGTGGTTTCCAAAAGAAAATGTAAATGTTTTTGACCAGTTCTTTTTTTTTTTGCAAGAAATACTTAAATTGTCTTTATTTTTCCAAATTCTAATAGAGTGAAGCTTCTGTGTACCCTGAAGCCAGAATGACAATGCACAGAGAGCTTTAAAAACAGTTTTGGAGAAAATATGGGTGCATTTCTTCCCAAATTTTAAAAATGATTTTCTGTGCCTAAGTTAAGCAGATTGGAAGGAGAAAACAGCAAAGGTCTACCTCCAGATCCAAGGTGAAGGACCTAATTAAATCTTTCAGTGAGATGGAGGTTCATAGCCCCCAACAAGGCACAATAAAGTTTTACACCAGCGACACCAGGGAGGGGTCCACTCCCATGGCTGTCAGTATTCCGCACCGATGTGCTCTGTGTTTAGCTGGATATTTGAAGTTCCTTCATATATTGTACCGATCTTCACATCTTGGAAGTATTTTTCCACAGGGTAATTTTTGGTGTAGGCTACCTACTCCTCCCATCCACTCGATGCATTTGCTGGTTGTTAGGCCTGCAATCGCTGATGCATAGTACTTGGCCATAGATGCTTCTTTAATGAATGGCCTTCCAGCTTCCGAAAGCCTTGCCGCGTTGTATGTGAGTACTCCTGCAGCTTCCAGCTGGGCGGCCACCTGAGCCACTTGGTGTTGGAGCCCCTGAAAATCAAACATTCTTTTGCCAAATTGTTCCCTTTCTTTAATATATGGGATAGCGTAGTCAAAACATCCTTGAGCCAGTCCCAGGACCTGTGCAGCGATTCCTATTCTACTCTCATTAAGCCCCCCCGATGGCATACTTATAGCCATGCCCAATCTGTCCCAGGATATTGGTTTCTGGAACCTTGACATTTTCAGATGTTAATGGGCAGGTAGAAGCTGTGATTCTCAGTTTGTTCTCTGACTTCCCTACGTGATGGCCCTCAGTGTCACGATCCGCCAAGAAGCAGGTAATTCCTTTATACCCAACAGTAAGGTGTACATTCGCCATCACCATGAAGAGCCTGCCATGCTTGGTGTTGCTAATCCACATCTTTGACCCGTCGATGACATAATAATTTCCCTTTTTATCAGCTCTGGTCTTCAAAGCAAATGAATCATTGCCTGCTCCAGCCTCTGAAAGGCAGAAACTTCCCGCTTGTCCTGTTGCTAGCTTGGGCAAATAGGTAGCCTTCTGTTCTTCTGTTCCGAGTTTTCCAATTAGCCTGTTAAATACTGTGTTCTGGATGTCATATATCAGAGCCACGGACGCATCAACTTGGGCTAATTCCTCTATAACTAGGATAGAGGAAAAAAATGAAGCTCCTGTTCCTCCACATTTTGTGTCAGTTTCAATACCCATCAACCCATGTTGAAATAATCCTTCTATGACTGATTTTTCCATTTCTGAATTTTCATCCATTTTTGAGACCAAAGGAGCAATTTGTTCCTGGGCAAATTTTATAACTGTGTTCTTTATCATTATCTCCTGATCTGTAAATGTTTGCAGAGGGGCATAGGGTAGGCTGTTATTTGTTACGAGTTCAGCTTCTGCCTGGGAGGATTTTAGGACACAAGGAAGATTTTTTCAGGAAGATAGGCAGGTTGAGAAGTTTCTTCCCAGCAGCGCGCCGCCGCGCAGCAGCCGAACCATAGCTCCCTCCGTCTGCGCCCCAGGACAAGTGCTGTCGAGGATCCGGGGAAGCTGTTCTTGCCTTGACCAATTCTTAATTCACAAAAACTGGAAAAACATCATGCCGATTTGCTTAGCCCCTGTACTGTGGAGCAGGCTAGAGAAAGTTTGTTGATGCAAGAGGAAAGCAAAGCCACTTCTAGGTCAGACCTCCAGGCTGCCAACAATCAGATCACACCAATAGCCTCTCCATCCAGGGAGGGTGCAAGATGCTTCAGACAGTGGCACGGCGGGTGTAGCAGACACTACAGGTGGCCTACCCAGCATTCGTTCCCTCTTCTTCCCACCCAACAGAGATGTATCACCCAGGGCAGCAATGTGTCCAGTTAAAAACATTTCCTAGCTTTCCTTGCACCTATGTGTAGCTGGTGACCGTGCTCTAGTCATTGAAGTCCAAATGTAAGCTTTGTGTGCATCTCCAGGAGGGCTATTTAAAGATAGATGATTCAGCTGGCAAGAGTGCCCAGTTTGCTCTTCTTGCCATTCCCCTCCTGCTGCCTTGAATTTGAATGTGGTACCTGGAGCTTCAGTGGTCAACCTGGACCATAAGTGTGGAAGCCACACACTGAGGATGATGGAGCGGGAAGTTGGACAGCATCTTAGTCCCTGTGGATTTCACATCAATCCTAGCCTGCCTCCTCACAGACCTCTTTTATGTGGGAGAATAACTTTTGTGTGTGTGTTTAGACCTCCGTTATTTGGGACTTTCCATTATATACTGCTACATCTAGTCCCAGTTGGTACAGGTGGTCCCTCTTCTCAGGAAACTTCACGCCTCTGGGTGCTGTGTAGTTTGACATGTTCAGGTACGTGCATGTGGTCCCTACAATAGAGTTTATCATTCTCCAGGCAGAGTCACAGAGGACTGGAGCTGATGCCTGGGACTATAAAAGGGCTCAGCATTTTTTTTTTTTTTTTTTGGCTACATTGGGTCTTTGTTGCTGTGCATGGGCTTTCTCTAGGTGTGGAGACCAGGGGCTACTCTTCCTTGCAGTGCGCGGGCTTCTCAGTGTGGTGGCTTCTCTTGTTGCAGAGCATGGGCTCTAGGTTCATGGGCTTCAGTAGTTGCAGCACATGGGTTCAGTAGTTGTGGCTCATGGGCTCTAGAGCGCAGGCTCAGTAGTTGTGGTGCGCAGGCTCAGTAGTTGTGGTGCACAGGCTTAATTGCTCCACGGCATGTGGGATTTTCCTGGACAAGGGCTCGAACCCGTGTCCCCTGCATTGGCAGGCAGATTCTTAACCACTGCCCCACCAGGGAAGTCCCCAGCAGGTATTTTGATAATTAGGATTTGAGACATCCTTAGCACTCCTGAGATGTTAATAGTGACCTGGTTCCTCCCATCCCAGCTGCCCTTCTACATTTTGGGCCCAAGTTCAATATCTGATACGTGTGAAGTGGAAAATTCAGAACAATCCCAGGGGTTGTTCTGGGACCTGGGAGGAAACCTTGGGCCACAGAACCAACAGCTCTGTTTTAAGCATGAGTGGAGACAGGACTACATGGCTGATAATCTCTTGGAAGTGATTTTGTACTTGTCTGGATTTCAGCTGCAGCATGCAGCCCAAGGAACTTGGTTCAGATTGGATACTTAGGGTCTGAGTGTTCCTTTGCACATACACAGAAGTTTTAATTAGCTGCACCAGGCTCACTTGAAGTTGACCATGGATCCCAGCTTATAATTCCAATTAAGCACATGGTGGTTTTTTTCCTTTAATTTACATGCACTGAAATTCACCTTTTTTGAAGTATAAATTTCTATGGATTGTAATACACACGTAGAGTCTTGTGACGACCACCGTAGATAGGATACAGAACAATTCCAGCATCTCAGTGAATTCCCTCCAGCTACATGATAGTTTTAAAACAAATTAATTAATTTATTCACTTATTTATTGGCTGTGATGGGTCTTTGTTGTTGCACGCAGGCTTTCTCTGGTTGCAGCAAGTGGGGGCTACTCTTCAGTTGTGGTGCGCGGGCTTCTCATTGCAGTGGCTTCTTTTGTTGTGGAGCATGGGCTCTAGGCACTTGGGCTTCAATAATTGTGGCTTGCGGGCTCTAGAGCACAGGCTCAGTAGTTGTGGCGCACGGGCTTAGTTGCTCAGCAGCATGCGGGATCTTCCCAGACCAGGTATCGAACCTGTGTCCCCTGCATTGGCAGGTGGATTCTTAACCACTGCTCCAACAGGGAAGACCAATGATATTTTTTTTTAAAACAACTGTATTGAGATACATCATGTAATGTACATTTAAAGTGTGCAGTTTAATGGCTTTTGTGCAACCGTCACCAGTCAATTTTAGAATATTTTCATAACCACAAAGAGACCCCACTTACCTTTTAGCTATCATCCACCTATCCTTCCTTCCTTTCCCAGACCTAAGCAATCACTACTTTTTCTCTTTATAGGTTTGCCTGTTCTGGATATTTCACATAAATGGAATCATATGACATGTGGTCTTTTGTGACTGGCTTCTGTCTCTTAGCATACTGTTTTCAAGGCTTGTCCACGCTGTGACATATATCACCACTTCACTCCTTTTTATAGACAAATAATATTCCATTGTATTGAAATACCACATTTTGTATATCCGTTCATTCATTAGTTAATGAACATTTGGATTGTTTCCACCTTTTGGCTACCGTGAATAGTTCTGCTATGAACATGTGTGTATGAATTTTTATTTGAACACCTATTTTCAGTGCTTTTGGGTAAGTAAGTAGAACAAGAATTGTTGTGTCATACAGTACTTTTATATTTAGTTTTGTGAGGAATCACCAAATTGTTTTCCACAGTGGCCGAGCCATTTTACATTCCCACCAGTAATGTACGAGGGTACTAACTTGTCCACATCCTCACCAGCACTCATTATTTTCTATTTTTTGCTTACCGCCATGCTAGTGGGAGTAAAGTTACATGGTAGGCTTTTTTGGCTGTAATATTCTCACAGTCTAGGTGGAAATGTGCAGATTTTTGTCTTATTTTTTGCCTTCAGTTGATCCAAACTTAGCAGAACATAGACTTTCAGAATGAGAGGGTGGTTGGCAGAGAAAATAAATCAAAAAGAATTGTCTAATAAACACAATGTGAGGAAGAGAAAAATAGTGTGATATGAAAATCAGGAGTTCGATGTATGCTTTACTCAATACATAGTATTTGTTCCTACTATGTGCCAGGCTCTGTGCTAGGCGTGGGGGGCTTAAAACTAATGAAACAGGAACAGAGCCTGTTGATTGTATGGAAGGGGCACCCAGAGGAGGGGTCCAACACACAGTCAAGGTATCAGGAAGGCTTACTAGAGGTACAGGGATGAGAAGTACAGAAATTATCATCAGCTAACAGGGGACGCTAGAAATATTTGGGGAAAACACCGTGCTGGAGTATTTGGGGAGGTAGCCTCTGGATGGCCTGTTTTTCTTAGGCCTTTAGGCTACAGTCTTGATTAGAGTCTGATTTCTTTTAGTTCCCACTTTGCAATTGGTGGGTATAATTCTTTCTTGAGGAAAATAAATCATAGCTAAAATTATTGTAAATATTGCTGGCTTGTGATTATTTGCACTAATTAAAGGGGAACATATAATTCAGGATGGCAACAACGTAAACAGAGTTTTTGTTGACTTTGCAATATGTTTTTTTCTGTTGATTCCCAGATGTTTCTGTGTCTGTTTTCAGAACGCGCACATTCAACTAAATCGTGAAGCCCTAGGAAATGGAGTCTGTAGACTTTCAGGATGATCCATTGTCCTGAGCAGAATACTTTTCTTTTGGAAGAGCTTCTGATTCACACCTTTCCTGTGGCAAGACAGAATTGTTTGGGTTTTAAGGTTTTCTGTCTCCTGATTTTTCCTAAATAGGAAGAATAATTCTGAAATCTTTCGATCTATTTTAGAGGTGGCAAACATCCTCAGGATCAGCTCTGCTGCCCGTTCACTCTTGGTACCTTAAAATGTTTTTGCCAAATTCTTGGGAAGAAAATAAACTCTTTTGATAAGATCAATTCTGTCGATGAGACTCTCTGGCTTTTAAAATCAGCACAAATAACTTATTAAGTCATGCCCCAAATAGCCTTGATATCATCATAAAATGTATACAAACATATGAGACCAGATTTTAGATGACTTATTTCTTTTTTACATATATCTCTTTGTTTCAGATTAGTTTCTTTCATAGGTTATTACAAAATATTGAGTATAGTTCCCTGTGCTATACGGTAGGTCCTTGTTGAATATCTATTTTATATATATGTATATGTGTTAATCCCAAACTCCTAATTTATCCCTCCTCCCTAGATGACTTATTTCTGAAGGGCCACAAATGGAGAAAAGACTCTAAGCCCAAATAAGTAGTATAACCAATTGGTCAAAGTAAGAAACAGACTCACATAAGTACAGTAAAACTTGAAACTCATTTGGGCTACTTATGGGGAATTAGCAACAAGTCTATCAAATTTTTTTAATGTTTTGGAAAATAAAGATTCTTGAGTATCTGGTTTGAACGAATGATAATAAGTAATTGTAATTAGCACATGAATTATATATGTGTTGTCTATTGCTACATGGCAAATTATTCCCAACCTTAATTAAAATGCTATTACCCTACACAGTTTCTATACGTGGATTAGCCGAGTGGTTGTGGCTCAGGGACTCTCATGAGACTGCAGTGAAGATGTCAGCCGAGTGTGCAGTCACGTGGAGGCTTGACTGGGGCTGGCGAATCTGCTTCCAAGATGGCACACTCACATGGCTGGAAAGCTGGTGCCCTAGTCTCTCTCCCACTGGAACTCTCCATAGGTCTGCTTGAGTGTCCTCACAGCATGGCAGCTAACTTCTCTCAGAACAAGCATCCAAGAGGGTAAGGCAGAAGCAGCAGTGTCTTTTGCGACCTAGTGTAGGAAGTCACACGTCATCAATTGTGCCTTACTGTATTGGCCACACTGACCAGCCCTGGTGCCGTGTAGAAAAGGGTGACACAAAGGTGTGAGTACCAGGATGTGGGGATCACTGAGAGTCAGCTTGGCGGCTGGCTACCACAAGTTAATAATACATAAATTGCACATGAATCATTTTAAAAGAAAGAATTGGATTGAATACCTTTCTATTCTAGAATCAACATCTGACCACTACTGTTATTAAAAAAATTCCAAACAAGTGAAGCCAAGTTATGAATTTGAGCTCTTTTAGGGAGGAAGACTTATGACCAACCTCAAGATGGCTCATTAGCCCAAGATTGTGGAAGACCATCTAATAATCAGCTTGCTTCCACTCTCAGCCTTTGTGAACTAGAGCCCTTGGGTCTTGGTGCTCTCCCCAGATTCTCCGAAATACAGGCCTTTAACAGCTGCTCCGTGTCAGCTCTCATGTTATCTCCATGAGGCTACTCAGCTCACTTGGCTTGAGCAGTGGTTTCCAGCCACTTTCCCCCATGGCTGATGGTGTTCCCTAATGTCATATGCTACACTCTTATGGGCAATCCTCAGACCACTGGCTGTTAACCCCTCCTCCCCTTTAATTCAAGAAACACATTGGAATACCAGTGAGTGAGAAAAGGGCTATTGTAGGGAGAAACTCAGCTCTGTTTTTTTTTTTTAATAAATTTATTTATTTACTTATTTATTGTCTGCATTGGGTCTTCGTTACTGTGCGTGGGCTTTCTCTAGTTGCGGCGAATAGGGGGCTAGTCTTTGTTGTGGTGTGTAGGCTTCTCATTGTGGTGGCTTCTCTTGTTGTGGAACATGGGTTCTAGGCCTGCAGGCTTCGGTAATTGTGGCAAGTGGGCTCAATAGTTGTGGCTTGCAGGCTCTAGAGCGCAGGCTCAGTAGTTGTGGCGGACGGGCTTAGTTGCTCCACGGCATGTGAGATCTTGCCGGACCAGGGCTCAAACCTGCGTTCCCTGCATTGGCAGGTGGATTCTTAACTACTGCACCACCAGGGAAGTCCAGCTCTGTTCTAATTTGTATAAATAGGTAAAGCATGCATATAAATAGGCAAGACATTTGCAAACTTTAGCACGTTAACTATTACTAGTAACAAATACCTTGTGAGATGCTAGCATCTTCACCCTGAGATTGAGGGCCTCAGTGAGGAGACTAGCTTTGTGAGTCCAAGTTTGAAACCTGGGCTGGCCAATTAGTTCTTCCCTGTTTCTTGGCAGGCTTGCAAACATATGCCACTAATTGTAAGATAAACCTGGTAAGAGTATCTGTGTGATTGGCTCCTGTGCTTATAGACAGATCTGGCTGCCCCCAGCAAATAGAATGTGTGAAGTCTTTAAAGTCCAGCTGTGGAGATTGGCTTTCCACCTCCAGAATTCTTTTCAGACTGGCTCCTGTTTTCCCATTTCAACTCACTGTTTTTCTTCTTATATCCCTTCTTCTCCATCCAACACTGTTTTTTTTATTGTTTGTTTGTTTCTGTTTGTTTGTTTTCTGTACCTTGGCTCTGCTACACACCAGGCCTCAGTGCTCCAGTAATTGATGTAGAAGTGTTTTTTGAATTCACCCTCTGGATATGAGCAACATTGGCTGAGGTGTGCTGAAGCACTGCTGTCCTCCCACCGCCCCTTGCTGTGAGTCCGTCCCTATAGTCCCAGTGGCCATGGTAGGGGTCACACACCCGTTATTCCACACTGGAGGGAAACATCACTCCCCCTGGAGGAAAACAAGTCAATGTCCATTAGGTGGAACCATTATTGTAATATTAATTCATAATTATAAGAGTTAAATTTGTTCCTTAAGGTTTTTTATTCCTTTCTTAATAAATGAGAGTATTTATATGGTGAGTTTTCTTTTCTCCCATTTAGCAAATGAGAAAACCAAGTCTCAGAGAAGGAAGGCCATGCAGTTACTGAGCCATGGGGACAGGATTGGAATGTTAGCCTTCTGACCCTTGTTCTGAGTGGTTTTCATTCTGCTACAAATGGTACTGAAAATGTCAGAATGGAGCATGTACAGACCAAGAATAATTAGTGGATTATTTGATGAGAGTGCTTAATGATAAATCTTTAAAGAAAAACTGGACTTTTTTTTTTTAAAGAAAATGTGCAGTGACTTTCACCATAATGATCTAATAACAGTCTTCGAGCATTAGAAAATTAAATGCAACTTAGCAAGTTGGATGGAAGGGCAGTGGCAAAAGTATCAGAATTACAGGGTATTTAGAAAGAAGTGCAGTTATAGTACTCCCTACATATATATTTCAAAGTGTAGGTAGTGAAGAACTAAATTATTAAGAGTGTTTTCACTCTTCAAGTATTTATTGCAAACCTACTGTGGGCAAGGCATTTGCCTTGACATGTGAAACCCTGTAGCACCCATATTTTGTAGAACAGGGAAGCTTGAGGGATCCTTTGAGGACTCCCCGAAGAAATACTCTAGGAAATATTTATGTTTTTAATGTGGAGAGGTTATAGAGAACATCATGGTCCACATCATTCTGGATCCCTCCCCCCTTTTTAAAAATCTTTATTGGAGTATAATTGCTTTACAATATTGTGTCAGTTTCTGCTGTACAACAAAGTGAAAAGAGCCACATGTATACATATATCCCCATATCCCCTCCCTCTGGAGCCTCCCTCCCACCCTCCCTATCCCACCCCTTTAAGTTTTCACAAGCATCAAGCTGGTCTCCCTGTGCTCTGTAGTAGCTTCCCACTAGCCATCTATTTTACATTTGGTAGTGTGTGTATGTCGTAATGATAGAAACATCTTTTAGATCTCAGTATGTTGAAGAACTTCTTGGAAACTGTATATCTCAGAGCCTATTGTGTTTCTTCCTTTGAGTTTGTGTTATGATTTGCATTTCTGTGTATGGTCTGTACCCCAGAAAGGAAGGAGTTCTTTTACCTTACAGAATAAGATAAAAGTAAGGTAGAAGTAAGATTCTGTATCTTACAGAATTGCTCAGTTTTTATTTCATCTTTGCTTTGATTTTCATCAGCTATATATGTGTATTCTGTGGTTGTACATATTCCTGAAGTGACCCTGAAGGGAACAGAATGCACTTATAAATTAACTTGGGGCGATGTAATAACTTTACCATCTACAAAGGGAGTTTTAACAAATGGATGCAATTTATGTTTTGTTTAATGACACTCATTTGTTTGGAAATAATATGTTATCAATAAAAGAGTGAGTATAAATAGAAAAGAAGAAGAGGATCCAGGCTTGGCTGGTAATTCCCCACAGGCTGCGTTTCCAGTCAGTGGCCCAGTGAGGCTCCAGTGAAAAAGCTGTGATTCTGCTCCCGGAAGCTCCTCAGTGCTAAGGAATTGTCGAGGTTTCCCGAAAGCCTGGCTGGCTGATTGATCTCCTGAGATTACTCAGTATAACTAATGCTTTCATTGAGCCTTTTTTCTGGATTGGAAGAGTATGTGGAGAAGAAGAGAAGGTTCTATCAAGAGTTTTCTCTAGAGGCTGAATAGCATAGACCTTCAATTCTCAGTGTGTGGTCCGACACCATCACTATCATCTGAGAATGTGCTAGAAATGTAAGTCCTCTGGCCCCACAAAGAACTGCTTAGTCAGAAACTCTGGGAGTGTGGCCCAGCAGTCTGTGTTTTCACAGGCCCTCTAGATGATTCTTCATGCTCAGACTTGAGAGTTTCTGGTTTGTAGAGATAAAGATCATGAACTCTGGAGTCAGACTTTCTTTGCTAGAATCCTGGCACTACCACTTATAAGCTGGGTGGCTCTGGGCAAATTGTTCGATCTCTCTGTGCTTTGGTTTCCTCATCTGTAAAATGGACATAATTATAGTACCACCTTCAGGAAGTTGTTATAAGGTTTAAATTAGTGTCTGTACTTAGAATAGTACCTGGCACATAATAAAAGCTCAATGCATGTTAGCTGTGATTATCAGGAGACATGTTGTCATGGAAGAATGGGGGGATTTCTCTCTGCGGCCCCTCCTTCCACAAGAACCCCACGAAACTTCCTAGTGCAGGCTTCCCTGAGGAGCAGCTATGGGCTGGAGCTGCTGAGATAGGGGAGAATAGAGGATATGTTCAAATATCTACACATACCATAACTGTTGCCCTAGAGATAGCCCTGAATTATGGACAACTTAGCCCCCCTTCTTGACATTGGTAAGATTCATCCCTGACCTGTGGGGCAGAGACTTGATTCCTCAGTTGATTTTGGAGAGAGACCCTAAGTGTCTAGGGGAACACAAAGATACTGTGAAACTCACACAACAATCTCAAAATAATCTAAAATTAACTTTAAATATTTAACAAGAAATTCTGGCTTCACTGGATTCTCTAAAATTATGCATGTGGGGGAAGAGTCCAGACAGAACCAAATGGCTATTTCATGTTAGCCACCCTCCGAAGTTTGGAGATGACTGTTGCAACATTAAAATGGATTCTTTTCCCCAAAGTTGCCAGAGATGCACTCATCAACAAGCCTCAAGACCCAGTTTCCAGTTGAGATAGGCAACACTGAGATCCCTCTTCTTCCAAGGTCGGCAGCTTGCCCAAGAAGAGATGCAGCTTGACTGAATTAAACTGTTGTCAATAAGATGAAAACCACCAGATCAATTGGGGTTTTTCTTTGGCAGCCCTGACAGCCAAGCTGGCTCATCTGGACGACTGATCCACTCAATCATGCAAAAGTGCTGCTGACATGACCAGAAAAAAGTGATTTGTTTGGGGAAAATGGTTGGAATTGGAACGAGCTGGGATTAAGCTCAGGAGCCCCGAGGTTCCACGCTACCCCTTAGCAGCCTCAGGGGTCAGGCAGTTTCCTTTCCTATTCCTAGTGGGAAAAATAGAAGGAGAGGACACAACCAGACCAGGCTGGGTCAGGTTCTTTGGAGCCAATATATATTTTTGGCTGAATGTGGAGAGTAGTCTGCAACATGAAAACCGGCGTTGTGGAAATCAACCTGAGATTCTAGCACCCTTCTCTCCTCATGCTCCAAGCCTGAGAACCTTCAGAGGCCAAAGAGAATGAATTCTAGAGTTCCGTCCTTGGTCCAACAGCCCAAGTGGGAGCATGTGCTGTGGGAATACGGCCCAGCATCCTCCATGTGTTCCTTCTGCGAGGACCAAGTGCTTTTCTTATCTCAGTGCATTTGTCTCCCAGCCCATCCCTCCCACCTCACCATCTCTCCTCACTGAACTTCCCAGTGAATTAGCTGTTGCTTTGACAACAGCTGGGAGGAGTGGGGGGTGGGGGAGGGTGAAGTGGAGGGCTGGAAAATACCGCATCACTCTGGGACAGGACTGCTGCTGAGACCCAGACAGGAGCACAGCCAGAAGGAGATGTTAGCTTGAGGACTGCAAACAGCAAAGGAGGCTGATTTGCCCTGAGCTGGAGGGGCTTTTCTCCCTCCTTCACCTGCCCCTTGCAAGCCTCTAGGACTCTGCAAATAATGGATTTATCTCAGGGGATTGAGCTGGTGTCTCGCCCAGAGAAAAGCATATGGATAGCAACAGGTTGAAGCCTCGAGTTGTGGCAAAATTTATGATAGAGGCTTATCAGCCTGAAAGAGGCAGAATGGGGGAGGCCTGGGTGGTGTCTCTCCCCTCTGGAATGTTCTGCTTGATCCTTTTGCTACATGAAAAATGAAGTGTGGTTGGAGTGGTGGGGAGACCTTGTTATGCTTGGTTGATCACACAGATTTAGATACGGAGCCTGGTTTCAGAGCCTAAGAAATAGCCAGGCAATACCAGTTGAAGGGTGTAGAGATAAATAATGGGCAACTCCCATAAAAAGGTCAAACATCTGACTTGAAATAACATGTTTCCTTTCTGAGCTGAATTGCCTGGAGTTGAACGAGGGTCAGATTTGCATTCACTTCTCTCTCCTTAGCTCAGCTCATAACTTTCCCTGTTTTCTCCCCAGGGTGTATTAAAAACAGAGCTGCTTCCCATGCATGTGATGGTTCCCATTCAGAACTCTGTCATGACTTTGTCTTTTCTCCATCATCCTGAAGGGAAAAATATCTTCCATAGTTTCAAGGTCAATTGCGAGCTATTTGGGTTTGGAAATGAAATGAAGCCCTTGGAAAGCTTATCCCTCTCTTCACTCATATTTTGCTGATGTTTAATAAGACTCAGTTGTTCTCCAGCCTGGGATCAAAGGTCAGGCAGCCATAAACCTGCACAGGGAATTTCATTAGGGCAGTTACTTTTTATTATTCATTCTCTCCTTTTTTATGCTACAGAAGGAAAGGATTAAAAAAGTTGTTTGCTTTTGCGTTGAGTTTTGTTTCTGTGCCTCTTTGGAGCTAGGCTTCTGGCCTGGAGGAGCACCTGGAAATGAATGTGTAAATACCAATGACCTGCCTGGCCCACCACCCTGCTTCTTTAATGTTCAGACTCAGCAGCTGGAGTCCCTAACTCCTCAGGGGCAGGCCTAGCCTCACCTTAAGCTTGGAGGTTGATTTTATTCCAGTCCTGACTTGGAATCCAGAGTCCCTTGCTGCTGTCTGAGCACGTTCTGACCTACGCTCTCAGTCCCAAACTAGTCCTAGTGATCTGCTCTAGTCCTCTTCCTGTTTGTCCTCTCTGCAGCACAGGTCCTACTGGCCCTCACCTGTCCCTCCTTTGGTTTCCAGGCAACCACTTGTTTCCTGGTCTCTTCCCACTTCTCCTCGAGCCTTCACAGCCTCCTTGGCAGGCTCCCTCTGCTTTCCCCTGAAATGTTGACTCTTCCTAGGATTCTATCATTTATCTTTTTCTCTTCTCTGGATAATCTTATTTACACCTGTGAGCTTAATCACCAAGTCTAGGCCATGGGCTCCCAACCATTGCTACAAAGCTCCAGATGTGCTTCCAGGACTTTCTGGCCCTATTTTCTTGTATGCGCCCTGGTAGCTGAAACTTACATTCCAAAAGGAACTCATTCTCTGCCCCCTCAAGTAAGTACTTGTAGTCTTGCTTTTGATTGGTGGATTACCATCCATCAGTCCCTCAGGTACAGCATCTCAGAGTCATCCTTGACTTCTTCTTTTCCCACATTCACTGTGTCCAATCAGTCACATGTTCTGATGTTTTCACTGCAGAAATTTTTCTTGAATTCTGCTTCTCATTTCCATTTTCCACGTTCACTGCTGCTACTTTGGTCTCAATTCTCATCCTCCTTCACCTGTAAAAATGTAATTCTCCAACAAGTATGAGCTCAACAAATATTAGTTGAAAAAAATGAGTGAGTGAATAACCTGTCTAGACCCAGATGGACAACTGTTAGGGTTAAATGAGATACTTTATGGAAAGCACACTTGGCATAGTGATGGGCACATCGTAGGAACTCAGGAAATATGGGAAATTATATATGAGAAATATTTGAAAGCATGGACTTTGAACCCAGACTGCCTGCGTTCCAGTCCCGGTTCCACATTATACATTCCTCATGTATATGATCTCTGTGTCTCCATTTTTCCTTCTGTAAAATGTGAATGATTACCATAAGGCTGTTTTGAGGATTAGATGATTTCATTTACGTAAAGCTTTTAGAACAGTGTCTAGCCGATGCCCACCATGCTAATTGTTACTATTATTATTTTCACTAGTTTCCTGCCTCTTGTCTTTCATAGGTCAACATGTTGGACTTTATTAAAGGAAATGTGCGTTGTATGTGGTCTCATGTATGACACCTTAAAATTACATAGAGGAAAAATCATCACATTTTCACCCAGTAAAAATCATATCTGTCTGCTATGAAATTCATAAATACTGAATACTGAGTCTTTTTGTAGCATTTTATTATAGCTCTTTAGGGTGACCCACTGTCCTGGTTTGCCTGGAACTGAGGGGTCTTCCAGGATGGAAGACTTTCCATCGGTCTGGGGCAAACCAGGATAGTTGGCCATCCTGTTCTTTATTTTGAATAGAGTTCCTTTTCTGAAGATCAGCTTCCAAATATGATTCCCCCAGTACATTTCAGAAGTGAAAACAAAATGCATAAATCAAGGTGATGGACTTGAATGTATGGTTGGGAAATTGACTGGGAAACCCTCACATACCATCTTCTATTCTTATGTGTCAAAATGTCCGCATCCTGGGTATGTCTGGGACACACAAAGGCCTTTCCTTGCTGGTGAAAAGGTTGACTTCTGGTTTCTGGCTTTGTTCTTAAACGTTCTCTTCAGACTAGTTTCCGTACTGAGGATCAAACTGAAATCCTATTCCTCATCCCCTAAGCCTTGTCCTCTCCAGGGGCAGCTGACCAGCTCTGAGCACGGCCGTTGCATTGCAGAGAAGTGAATGGGGCTGTTACTCCCCACCAGGTCATGAATGGCTTTTCCCAGCTCCACTCCTGAGGCCCCTCCACCTATGTCTTTGAACCCCAGTCTCTATCTTCCCCCATTGGTACCAGCTTTATCTTCATGGAAAATAAAATCAATTCACATCATTTCCCCACCCAAGTCTGTTGGTTTTGGAGGTCTGTGAGACCATTCCAAATCCTCGGCTTGCTCTTTCAGGCCTTTCACAGCCTGGCCCCCAACTACTCTCCACCCCTTTCTCCTCCCACTCCCTGGGTAACCTCTGCTTTAGTAACCCAGCACTCACCACCATTCTTCTAAGACCACCATGCCTTTTGGATTAGTCTGCTCGAGCTGCTGTAAGAAAATACCATAGACTGGGTGGCTTAAACAACAGACATTTATTTCTCACATTTGAGGAGGCTGGGAAGTCCAAGATCAAGGTGCAAGCAGACTCATTTCCTGGTGAGAGCTCTCTTCCTGGCTTGCAGATGGCTGCCTTGTTGTTGTGTCTTCACATGGTGGAGAGAATGTGCTCTGGTATCTCTTCCTCCTCTTAGAAGGGCTCTAATCCCATGAGGAGAGCTCCAGCCTCGTGATCTCATCTGAACCTGTAAGAGACTGCCTCCTCAGCAAAGCCTTCCTTGGCTCCCCGCTGGGTGCCAGCAGCCCTTTGTCCAGACCTTAGCGGAGCTGCTACTTTGTATGAGAATGCGCTTACATGTTCATCTCTTCCTGGCGTCTTTGACTGTCTTGAGGAACTGGACGTCCAGAGTCTTCTTTGAGGTCACTGTGTCTAGTACGAGTGTGCTGTACAGTCTGTTGAATGACTGAGTAACAGCAGCAACAAACCTTGATTGGGAACATTTATTCTGTGCCGAGTGCTCTGCTAAATGCTCTACAGGCCTCATCAATCTTCATCTCCTCTCCGTCCTTTAAGGAAAGTGAATTGATGCTCCCCATTTCACAAGGAAGATAAGTGTTAATTTGGTCAGGACCTGGAGTTCATCTTTACTCTGCCTAGGTAGCAAGAGCTTATGAGACTCAGACATAGCATCAACTGGATTTTTTTTAAGGCTTTAAAACAGTTAAGTGTAACCTTTATCAATCTATTCTAACATATTGGAGACTCTCATGTGTTAAGAATGGATGTGCTGACCACCAGTTCAGTGTAACTCCTAAGGCAACCTCCAAGAAACCCTATTATATTACATTTTCTTAACCTGATGTCCTTTTTTGTTTGTATCTGAATGTTATAAAACTGTTTTTCTTGTACAAGATTCTCAGTCAGGGTGTTTAACAGAGCCACACGGGCCTTGCCCTAGTAAGTATGAATCAGGCTTAAGTGCCATTTCAGGCTGTGTCTCCTACTTGTTTTGCAGGCAATTTCCACATTAGGTTTAGCGGATGCCTCTGCTTTTGCACTGCACGCCTGCTTTGGTGCACAATTTGAAGTGCGAAAATCACTTCGTGAAAAATTAAGCCAGCCTACAAAATCAGGCTCTGAGAAAATTTCTATTAGAGGGACAGATTCGACGATGGTTGCATCGTTCTAGCTAATTATAAAGATAATAAAAAGAATTAAAATTTCTCGAGAACCTCCTGTATTTCAGCATTCCCATTGCCATAATGCATAGCATAGTCCTGTAAAGTCAGTGGACTTTCCCCATTTTATAGAGGAAGAAACTGAGGATCAGAAAGTTGCATAACTTGCTCAAGTGAGAGGACTTGGGAACGGAGCCAAGGTTAGTCTTATATCAAATCCCACGCTCTTCACCATGAGCTGCACAGCCGGACACCAGTGAGCTGCACTGTGTAGCTCCGCAGGCGGACAGTGCCAACAGCACAGTGTCTGCAGGCGTCCAACACTCTAAACCGGTTTGTAAAGTCACCAGCCTGTGTTTCCCTAATGTGACCTAGTGTGCATTCTTGGTCTCTGTATCTCTAGGGAGGGTTTTATATCCTGGGTACCAGGGTGGGCCTGTGCTGGAAGTAAGACTTGCTCACTCTTCTGTAGGGTTGGAGGTTCTTTTGGACATTTTCCCTGGGCAGAGGCAGGGTGGAGCCAGGGTAAGGACATAGTGAGTAACAGCTGGCATGTTAGCTTGACAGCAGGGACACTGACCTGCTTAGTGGGACGTATTTAAACCTGTCCCTGACCTTTCCCCAGGCACTCTGCCTCCATCTTATCTTGTTTCTACTTCTGGTGGGAAGGAGCTGGACCAATTGAATGATGAACAATGACAAAACCCAAGAAATATTCTTCTTAAGTCTTATTTTTATCTTGAAAATAGGGAGTATGTGGGCAGGAAGAAACTCTAGGTGAATCCCGTATAAAGACCTGGGTGGCCCTCCTTGCTCTTTCACACACAGAAAATCCTGGTGGAAAGATTTTACAAAGCTAGAGCGCCTTAAAAATACATAATTCTCTAAGTGATAAAATTTACTCCACTAGAATCAATCTAATTCCTTGAGCCAAAGATCAAACATTTTGCCAGATGTGGTTTTCAATTGTCATTTCAGCCTTTAGGTGGGAAAGCAATTGTTTATACGTTTTAATATCAAGAAGCTATGTCTCTATAAGCCAAAAGGAAGTGCAGGTCAGAGCAACCGACTGGACAATTCAGTGTACAAACCTATATCTTTCCTGCCCAGAGTGTCTAGACATAACTACATTTATCCTGGTTTTAATTTAGCCGTTTATCAGTGTCCAGAAATTTGGTTTAGTTCAGAACTTCGTTTCCAGGCTTTTTGAAACTGGCCTTGAATTAGCGCTTCCTTCATTTTTGCTCTCTCCCTTTGGTGTGTTCTCTGCAGCTGGAACCAGGGGCTGGAGCGTGTTGAAATGCCGCCACCATCCATCGCGGGCTTCCAGGACGGCTCTGGCCGTGGGAGCCCAGTGACCCTGGAGGCTGAGATGGACTCAGTTCTCCTGACATAACGTGGCTGGAGAAGCCCCAGCTCTGGAATTTTATCATGTTCTTTCACGCTGGGGCTTCAGTCAGCCCCTGGGAGATTGGACTTGGGTGGGGCCACCTGGCAACAAATCCAAACTGAAATAGGAATTGGCTTTTCAAGGCCAGCTGTGAAAATGTACGTGGGCCCGCAGCCCAGATGCCTAAAGGACACTGGGAAGGGTGGAAGTGGAATCAAGAAGACTTTTAGCCACACGCTGAAAACAACACATATTCAACTGGCAGTTCTTCATGTGCGCTGAGGCTGGACTATGGGAGGGACCACTGAGTGCCTTCTCAGGCCCATAAAGAATGTCAGAGGCAGAGCATGTCCAAGAGCCTATTTTGAAAGCTGTTTTAGATTTTTTGCTTGATTGACCTATATATTCATTTTTAAAAAAGAAATAGTGGCCCTTTGATGCAGCAAAGTAGCTAGCTTCGAGTGTGCTTGTAGGGTGTATCAGCCATTGATTACTTACCTCTTCTAGTAGCTCAGGCACTCCCAGAAGCGAGGCCTCTAAAGCCCAATAAAAGGCTGGAGCTAGAAAGGGATCATCCATTGCAGTGATTCTCAACTTGGTCCCACATTGGAATCAGGTGGGGATAGTATAGAAATCCTGGTGCCTGGGCCCCATTCCAGACCAATGAAATCAGAATGTCTGGGAGAGCCACCCTGATGTGGGTGTGTTTTAACACCTCCCTCAGCGTTCTGCTGTGCAGCCGAGGTTGAGAAACACTGAGCTAGGTGAATTTTTTTTAAAATCGATCAATTTATTTATTTAGGCTGCATTGGGTCTTCATTGCTGTGCCTGGGCTTTTACTAGTTGTGGTGAGAGGGGGCTACTCTTCATTGCGGTGCACAGGCTTCTCATTGTGGTGGCTTCTCTTGTCGCGGAGCATGAGCTCTAGGTGCATGGGCTTCAGTAGTTGTGGCATTTGGGCTCAGTAGTTGTGGCTCGCAGGCTTAGCTGCTCCGCAGCATGTGGCATCCTCCTGGACCAGGGCTTAAACCTGTGTCCCCTGTGTTGGCAGGTGGATTCTTAACCACTGCGCCACCAGGGAAGTCCCTAGATGAGTTTTACGTATGAAGAACTCAAGGCCCAGAGAGATGGAATATCTTGCCCAAATCATGTAGCTAAATTAGATTCTTATTTAGCTGCCTTATGTCACATTGAGTTGCTCCTCTTTGCTGTGGTTTCACTATAGATTAAAAGCGCACTTCAAAATGTAAGTTTATAAAGTACCTTTAAGAAATGGATTTCATTTTAAAGCAAACAATAATTGAATCACCAAGGCTCTGATGCTTTTCTATGGGATCTCTCTTGACAGGTGTGACTGTTCATTGTATTTGGAGCCAGTGAGTCCAATGCTGGCTCCTTGGCTGCTTCTCCACTGTGGGCCTAGCACGCTGGCACTCTGTTTCTCCTCCGGAAATCTTGCAGCTCCTTTGATTCCCTTTGTTAATAGAAAACACTCTCCATGAACCTCTAGCTGGTGATACGTATCTACCAGAGAAACAGTTTCCATAGAACTCCCTTCATTTGGGGACCATGTGTCCAGGAGAGCTATTATTTCTGGCCAAGGGCACATCCAGACACACGTGCCATTGGTACCCTGCAAGGCATCTGGTTACCGACTCGATGACTGCGTTGGACGTCAGCAGCCAGCCCTGGAAATGTACTATTTTTTGTCCAGCCCCCCATATTTGCCACATTGCAGTGAAAATTCATAACCAGGCTTATCAACAATACCATTTAATCACATTTCATAGGTAAGATTTCACGGTGTTCTGGTCTCTATATGAAAAGTTTGAATTTCTTCTGGTGTTAAAAAAATGGAACAATCTGTGATGTAAATTTCAAGGCATTTAGAGAAATTGCCTTATCTAGACTAATTGTCTTCATCCATGGCCACATCAGACCCACCTGGGGGATTTAAAAAAATAGTGTCATTTGGGTCCCACCCCAGAGACTCTGATATAATTCGTCTGCTCTGGGGCCAAAGCACAAACAGTTTCAGATGCTCCCCAGTGGAGTCTCATGTACAGCTTGGGCTGAGAACCACCGCACCTGACTATAAAAGAGGGCTCTGAGCTCTGAATTTTTCACTGTGGCCTTAGAGCTGTAGCAGTCTTATCTCATTTTATTTATTCAACAAATCTATGTTGGAGAGTAATTTTGAACTATTTTCCCTAGGTGTCTTTTCCTCTAATAGTCCATACACTTTTTTTCTTCACCTTTGCAACCTCATTATGGCTCAAGCAGAGATTTATCACCCCTGGGAAGGAGAAGGTGGGTACTGCCAAGAGCGGTGATTTGCAAACCTAGATGCCCTTTAGAACCACCTGGGAAGCTTTAAAAAATTGCTGGTGCCTGGGATCCACTCCAGACTAATTAAAGCAGAATTTGGGGGGATGGGCTCAGGGAATACTATAAAAGTTCGCCAGGCATAATAGTTTTTTGTTACGCAGCCAAGGTTGAGAACGATGGCTTCAGTAAGAAATGGAGAACGTGTCAACTTAAAATGAGATTCTTATTTCTTAAAATCTTGTGTATCCTAACCCAAACCTTTGAAATCCAGGGGAAAGTGTCTAAAACTGGAAGAGATGGAGGTTAGTTTTATTATTAATGATATGATTTTATGATTTAACCGGTAAATATTTATTGAGCAACTACTTTATGCAGGGAAACTGTGATTACAAACACCCCTTCCCCCTGACCTGGGAACTTTTTGTTTGTTTACTATGGGTCAGAAAGGAGTTGAGGGTGGAGGTCTGTGTCTGGGTCCCAGCAGGAGAGAGATGGCACGCTCAAACTGGAGAACTGAGTAGGACTTCATAAAGGGACAGTTTACTGTGATATGGGCAGGGTGTAGGGAAAGCAACCAGGAAAGGTGCAGTCTCCTCGGGCTGACTGGTAACAGTAAAGCCTGCAGGGGCTGGTCAGACCAGCTGTACTGGGAGGGCTGCCTGACAAAGGCAGTGAACTTTTCAAGAAGGAGGCAGCAAGTCTCACGGGGACCGTTCCCATTTGCGATACTTCTAGTTGAATTCCTGGCTCATGTAGCCAAGAGAGCTAAGTAATACAGAAACTGGTGCTGGGAGTGAGGAGACACAAGTGACAGAGACTACGTTTTGAGACTGGACCCATGGAATGGGAAGTGATGAGGTGCCCCTACCCCTGGTTGGGAGAGCTGGTAATCCAGTAGTTTAAGGATGACTGCCTCAGTCTCTTGGGAATCAGCCTACCAGGCTCACCAGGAGCTTCTAGGAGCAGCATAGAAGATGTCAAGACAGCATTCACTCATTCATTCATTCATACATTCATTCATTCCATTAAATCAAGAAATACTAAGTGGCTATCAAGTGCCAGGCACTGTTCCGGGGTATTAGAAGTTGGCTTCTTGCAACAGGGTCTAGAGCAGCAATGGAGATGCAGCAAAGGATCCTGTGTTTGAGTCAGCTGGCCCCCAACACAATATCTGTTCATACCTGTCAGGAGCTCACAGGAGAAGCATCAGTGCATTCGTGATTAGATCACCACCTGGCATCCATTTCTAAAAGGTACTTTGTAAACTTACATATTTTAGTATGGTGTTTTTAAAAAATATTTATTCATTTATTTATTTTGGCTGCATTGGGTCTTAGTTGAGGCATGCGGGATCTTTTAGTTGCAGCATGCAGACTTCTCTGTTCCAGCATGTGGACTCTTAGTTGCGGCACACATGTGGGATCTAGTTCCCCCACCAGGGATTGAACCCAGGTTCCCTGCATTGGGAGTGCAGAGTCTTACACACTGGACCACCAGGAAAGTCCCTAAACTTACATTTTGAATTATGCTTTTCATTTATGGTAAAACCACAAAAAAGAGAAGCAGCTTCGTGTGTGGGGTAACAGCGCTAAATAAGAATTTCATTTTGATGTTCACTAACCACAGGGCACCTGATGTTATTTTGGAAATTTCTGTTTTTATTTTCCTAGATGTAGAGATGTGACTTGGGCACTGCTGGGGGAAAGATGCCACTGAGGAAATTTAGGAGAGGCAAGAGGCCTCTCCTTGCAGCCAGGGATGGTCTCCGGAATAAGGGAGAGATCTTAATTCACTCAAATATACATTTATGCGAAGCCTGTCGTGTGCGGACATGGGGCTAGGTGGCAGGGATCCCAAAATAACGACAGAATCCTTGCCCTCATGGAGAATGGGGTTTCATGGAGAGTCCAGTGAGCACTGAGAGGTAAATAAATAGTGACACCATTTACCTGGAGGTTGTGGAGTCATCCTTTTGGAATCTCTGGAAAGTGGCTCAGTTGTTTTAGAGAAAAGGAACTGACTACCTGCCAAGTTCTAGCCTGAGCATTTGTGATTGTGTGCACATCCGTGCATGCCTGCACACGCATTCTTCATATAGAGAGAATTCTCTCCTGAGATTAGGTGGGGAGGAAGGAGGGAGAACCGCTAGCCTTTTCCCTAACGTTTTCCTGGTGAAACATAAGCAGAAGTCCAAGACAGCACAGCCTGTGAAGGAAGGAAAATTCATCAGGTCTAAAGTATCTGCTCTCTTCTGGCTTAAAGCTAAGTGACATCAACAGGATGTGGGGTTGCAGGACGAGTCCTAGAGTCCAGTGAGATGAATTAAACTTCACAGCTCCTTGGAACAGGGACCTGTTTTCATGTGAGTCCCCCAACATCCTTTGCGGGAGCCTGGAAACATATGGGTTTAGCATCTGGGGTTTCTCGTTAGATTGGCCTTATTTTGCTAACATCCAGGACTTTTGCCGAAATCTTTGAAGACCAAAAGTTAACTGAAACCCCAGGAGGAGGCAATTGTCAGAGAACATTCGGAAGCCTGAGAGGTTAATATGCTCCTCTCTGTCTCTGTCATAATGAACATGCTTTCGGTCCTAACTTTTGCTAAGTGACCTTTAGCTGAGATGCCAGGGTCTGTCGTTCTCATGTTTGGCAGCCGAAGGGATTCATTCTGAAGAGAACAGCAGTCACAGCTTCAAGGGGCAGGTTAGTTGGCGAAAGCTAGTTTTTATGAGGAGGAAACAGTATCATGGGGGCGGGTGGATGCCCCAGTAGTAGGTGTCTTATCGTTCAACCTCGTTTTATTGGGAACCAGAGACTGAGCTGGGTCCCAGAGGAAGGAGCAGGGGAGAGGGACTGAGGTGGTTGTTGCATTTGTTTAGGGACACTGCAGAGTTGCCTTTTGACAAGATATTTGAAAGACATTGGAAAGGAGTAGGGACAGACCCCTTTACAGCCTGGGGGTTTGGCATTATGTCATACACATAATACACATGGGTATCTCATGACTGTGGGTGGATGCCCCCTAAATACTGCAAGCTTTCTTTCCAAGTGCACCCAGGGTGACTTTGGGGTGTTCAAGTGGCCCCACAGGCAAAGGGAGATGAACAGCGACCGCCCCTTTCAAGGTCATCATGGCATCTCTAACCCTCTGTTTCTGACGCGCATCCTGAACTTCAGGTGACCTATATTTAGATTATGTAAAAAGGTTAGAAAGCAAATGGCCTTTTTGTGCTAAGGTCAGAGTTCAGTCCTGCTTGATAATGCTGCTTTGATCTCCAGGACCTGCCTGTCAAGATCTATGGTGTCTGTCAGCTAACTTCACCCTGCACTTGACCTTTTGCTTGCCTGGACCTGTGGTTACTGCCAAGATTGTGATCCCTCAGTATGTCACCTCTGGCAAAAAAAAAAAAAAAAATTCCCCAAATTCTGAGATTCAGACACTCCAGATTCTGCTTTGGCCTCTTACAAAGGCATTTGATATGAAGGCCTTTTAAAATTTAAAAAAACAAAACAAAACAAAAAACAGAGGCAAAGAAGTGCTTTTAAGAGGAAATTTCAAACAAATTAAAGGATCAATGATGCAGGACTCAGTAATAGCAGTTTGGCCAGAATCTTACAGAAGGCACTTGGACTCACAATCGAATTCTAAGAGATGAGGGTGAAGCAGAGATGATTTGCTGCAGCCTCCTGTTTCAGGGCAGGTGACCCTCCAGCGATCAAAGACAGATGCTTATATCGTGTCCTCCTGAGAATTTCTGAGTGTGCTTTCCTTTGATTTGCTCATTTTGTTATTTTATCACCCTGGCAGCTAAAAAGTGCTTCCTCATGTCCAGCTGGAATCTTTGCTACTTCATTTAAAAACCTATTTTCCATCCCTTGTCAATTTTGGTTATTTTTCATGGATCCTTTCCAGATGTGCACATGGTTTTCACAATGTGGTAAACCCACTTGGACACAATACTTTCCTAAGGGTCTGACTCTCCATAGGATGTTGGAACCACTGGACTAGGAATGAGGAAGGCCCTAGTCCCCTGGCTGCCAAGAACCCACAGTTTGACCTTGGAGAAGTCATTTTCCCTGACTGGGCCTCGTGGTCCTCATTTCTAAAGTGAGGGGATCAGACCACACGATCTCTAGGATTTTTTCCAGCTCTGACGATTGTGTTCAATAATTTTGCTAAAAAAAAATCATTTCTCAAGCAATGAATCTGTGCTTAGCGTGTGATAGATACACAATAAATATTTGTCAAACAGAATTAAATCATAGGGATTTCCAGTGAAGGTTTCTCTTAGTAGTCACTAAACCTCTTAATCACCTGGATGCCCTGTCTCTCTGAGGAGGGATCTATCTCTTTTGTAAAAGTTAAGAACCAGAGCAGCTTTCTTCACAAAGTATTGCAGGGACCTGGTACAGGAATAGTCAAGATTCTCAGGCTCCACAGGCAACCAGGCCCAACCTGTTTCTAGCCATTTCTTTGCTGTCATAGCCAATCTATTAAAATGCCTCTGTGATTCCAGAAAGAAAGCAAGTGTCCATGAGGAAGAGGTTATAAATATAACCAATTATAAATAATCTCATTAAAAATAGATATTGAAAAGGAGCTCCAGACAGAGTTGGGCTCAGGAAACTGAGCTGAGGGAGAAAACGTAGCCTATTATCCAGAAAGCAATCATCCTTTCTTATATGATTCCTCGGTAATATCTTTGGGGTTGCATATGGCTCTTCATTAGCTACTACATAGTATAGGGTGGTCAGAGAAGGATTTGGCTTGGAAAGTCCAGTAAAAATAGAATTAGGACTAAATAAATATCTTTCTTCTCTGCATTGCAGGACTTACACAGAAACCCCAGTGAAGGGTTAGAGTGACTGTGTTCCCAGAAGGACTAAGCTGACTTTTGAAAGAGAGAATGGGGTGTAGTCCCCAACATGCCTGGTCTTTAGAAGCTGCAAGGGAGCCCCTTATGGGTGTGGCAGAGAGAACCCTGGCCCTGGAATCAGAGGGCCTGGGCTTCTAACCTGGGCCCAGCATGTCCTAACTGGGTGAGCTTGGGGAAACCAATGAACTTTTTCTGAGCCTCAGGTTTGCATTAACAGTTAAGTGTGGTAATAGATGAGAAAGCATCTGGTATGTGGAAAAAGCTCAAATGTTTGGTTCTTGGAACAACTGTATGGGGTCAGGACTGATACAGCAACAAAACTGCGGTGACATAGCACGTGCTGCAGCTGAGAACCTCTTAGGACACCTCATTTGGACCATGTGATGAGTGCCTTTCCTCACTGTATTAGTTTGCTGGTGCTGCCATGACAAAATATCACAGACTGGGGGGCCTAAACAGCAGAAACCTATTTTCTCACAGTTCTGGAGGCTGGAAGTTCAAGATCAAGGTGCTGGCAGTGTTGGTTTCCTCGGAGGCCTCTCCACTTGGCTTGTGCATGCGTGGCTGCCCTCTTGCTGCCTCTTCACGTGGTCGTCTCCTTGTGCACGTGCACCCCTGACGTCTATCTGTGGGTCCTAATCTCTTCTTATAAGGACACTGCTCAGTTTGGATTAGAACCCACCCCAACAGGCTTATTTTAACTAAATCATCTCTTTAAAGGCCCTATTTCCACAGTCACATTCTGGGGTACTGGGGTTAGGACGTCAACATAGGACTTTGGGAAGATGGGAGACAAAATTCAGCCCACGACACGCAGGAACTCACTGGTCCTACATGAGAAGCTCAAATCACATGATCACGTGGGTCTTTGCAATTTAGTTCCCCAATGAGATTCTATGCTCAAGGTCAGTCCTCCCTCCTCCCCTCCCTCCCTTTCTTTTTCTTGGGAGGAAAACTCAAGGTAACACCTCTGTTTTGACAAGTGAATACTTCGTCTTTACAGAGATTCTTCACCTGTGGTTGCTCAAGTTTATAAGCAAGGACACTGAAGTCCCTGGTTCTTGGGTGAGTCCCTGGACATTTGGGGGAACTCTTAAAACCACCCCATAAAATGGCTTCTTAGCACTAAAGGCCATGCTATCAGCTGGCCTGTGTGAGGCTGTGAGACAGAATGCCAGAGCCACACCCCTAGGGGACTGAAGGGGGCTCCCCTACTCTGTGCTTTCTCCTTGCTTCCCTCATCACCCCTCCTACCTCATGAGTCATCCCAAACTCCATACACCTGGCCAGCTGTTTGGAACACAAGAGATAACCACAGCCAGAGGCACCTTGGGCACAAACTCTCCTCTCTGTCTCTCTCTCTCTCTGTTTCTCTCTCTCCTCTCTCTCCATTTCTCAAGTAACCTCCCTTACCAGCCCCCATTCTCAATCTTATCCCTTTCAAGGCTTAATTTGGGAATCTGGTCTGGAGACAATGGGTCTTTATCAGTCAATGTCTGACTTATCAAAGAATGATTTTTTACCAAACTATCAAAGTCCTTAAGCCCAATAACGTTTGTCTTTTTGTAATTCTTGCCTAGAGTACTAGCTGCTCCTGAGTGGGGACCATATTGTACCCACCATGACCTTAGTACAATCAATGCGTTACGCACAGGGATACTCAAAACATCTTTGGAAGAAAGCAATGAACCTTTTAGGCATGATATTATCCTCTGGAAGGTTTAGGCCTACAGCAGCTTTAAAGACACTTGCTAAGCCCCTCTGTGGGCTTACTAAACCATGAGTTGGAGTGTGCTTCCAGTATGAGGGTGTTAGTTACTTCAGTGATGCAATTTGAACCACTGACGTTAGCCATAGGTATTGCTGATTTAAAAAACAAACAGATGAGGAAACAAGTATAACTTCTTCTGACACAAAAATTTAAAGCAGATAATCATTCAAAGTAGTTTCCATAGACATGAATGCCTGGTAAAATGCAGGCAAAGGTAAAATGTAGCACCTTATTAACAAATAATATGTTATGGAAAAACCCGAGCAAACTTTTTGGCCAACCCAATATAATTTTGCCATGTTTGTGTGTTAAAAAGTCCCGCTCCCCCCACTCTTTTGGCCGCAAAGTTAAAAATTCCCTCTTAGGTGCTTGTTCCGATATGGAAGTCCCTGAAGTTTTATTGAAGTTAATACCTTCAAGCTTTCTTAAACAAATAGCGCAGTGGGCTCTGCTCCCTGTCCTAATCTCACTTGCTCTCTTCCCCTCCCTGTCTTTGCCATCAGAGGAAGAGGAAGGTAACGACAAGATCAGATGCATCATGGTCTCCCATATCTGACCTTTCCTATGCTCGTCCCCACTCAGTAGAAATTAGAAATAAAGATTGGGCACAAATCCTAAACTTGTGCTCATTTATTTGTCTATTCATTCAACAAATATTAAGCATCTATTATGTGCCAGGCATTTTGCCAGGTGGAGGCACTACAGAGATGAGAAAGTCACAATCCCTGTCTGTAAGAAGCTCACAGTCTATTGGGGGGTAGAAATACAATTAAGTAGTTCCTATATACTGAGATTTTAGAAATAAGTATAAAGGCCTATGGGAGTACTGAGGAGAGGTCTGTTTCTTAGCATGAAGAGAAGGAAGGTTAGAGACATTGGAACCAGGCCTTGAAAGATGAGTACAGTTTTGTTAGATGGGGAGAAGTGGTGAGGACCGAGTACAGTTTTGTTAGATGGGGAGGAGTGGTGAGGACCGTCTAGAACGATGGAATCCAAAATGGTAGCCACTAGCCTCATGTGGCTTTTAAAATTTAAGTTAATTAAAATAAAATAAAAATTTAGTTTCTCAGTTGTTGTGGCCACATTCCAGCTGCTCAGAAGCCACCCATAGCCAGTGGCTATCACATTGGGCAGTGCAGATATAGAACATTCCCATCACTGCAGAAAGTTCTATTGGACAGGGCTGTTCTAGACAGAGGGAACAACATAACCCAAGGCTCCAGGACGTGAAAATCCAAGTCATCTTTAGGAGGCAGTGAAAATCTAGTAATTAGAAGAGATTAATGTTGCGATTTATTTTTTAAAGAATAGAATATTCTTCTTCCCGACAATGCAACAGATGCTAGCATGTTTGTTGGACATTCTGGGAAATTTCACTTCAGTGACCTAACAATAGCATTTCTCTTAGTAGCTGAAGGTGAACTTTGAGAAACTTGCAGCTTTATAGGCTGCCTGAATTAAAGAGATACTTTTCCCCAGGACAACTTTTTGAAACAATATTTGAAAGGGAAGGAAGAACAAAAATGTAAGCATATATTTAATACTCGAAGCAAAACCTGTGAGGCATATACTATTATTTCCCCTACTTAATAGATGAGAAAACAACTCAGAGACACTAAGTAACCTGCCAAGGCCCCACAGCTCGGAAGCAGTGAAGTGACAGCTGGAAACTTGGAAACTCCCTGCTCTAGAACTTGTACGCATTCCCTCAAATGATTTCAGGGCAATAGAGCAGCCCTATCTACAGCTCCAGAGGGTACAGTCACAACACAGCTGTCATTGTGATGACCTGTCAGCACATGGCCGACCTCCCTTTGCCAGCATTCTCAGTGAAGATTCAAGCCATCTCTCTTCTAAACGTAAAGGCACATTTACTAGAAAGTCCAGAGCTTCTGTAGATCAGACGTTCTCAAAGTGAGGTCCAAGACTAGCAGCAGCACCTAGGAGCTTGCTATGATGCAAACTACTTGGCCTCAGACTACAACTACTGAATCAGAAGCTCTGGGGTTAGGCCCAACTATCCATGTTTACAAGCCTTCTGGGGAATCCTGAGCATGCTGAAGTTTGAGAACCACTGCTGTACCCAAAGTATTTTTACAGTTGAAATCAAGTTAAAATGAACATTAGTAGAAGATTAATGAGAAAAAAGACAGGAAAAAAAAAAAAGTAGATAGGTAAGAAGTTACAAAAAACAAAGGCAGAAAGCCAGAATAAACCCTGTGGTGCTAGATTAGAATCAGAATATCAGTATAAATTCATACTGATTTTAGTAGGCATAAATATATATTCTAGCTCTGCCTAGTGAGAGGGCCTAGGTGCACTGACACCCCAATAGCAGTGAGCACACCAAGGACAGGTTTTGTCTTCTAATTACCATTATCCAATAAAAGAAATTTAGGGACATTTGGAGAAATGGCAGATTCTGGATGGAGTAGGAAAGAAAACCAAGATAAGCCCAGAGTATCTTGTCATTTTAGAAATTAAAGAGGTGCTAAGGGAAATAAAAAGGGGGGTATGTCAAAAAGACACAGGAGCCAACCTGAAAGAGCTCCAATGGCCAGATCTGGAAAAATTTAAGCAACAAAATAAATAACAATAGTATTGAATTATAACCCAAAGAATAAAATAAATATCCGTGAGTCCATACTGATCTAAATAAATAATTGAATAAAGAAATAAGTGGGGGAGAAGGGATAAATATTCCTTACAGAAGACTTCTAAATAATTTATATAGACACTTCCACCTTTAGGAAGTGGAGCTTGAAACACTTTCCCTTGAGTGTGGACTAGACTTAGTGATTCATTTCCAAAGAATAAAGTATGGAAAGGGCCTAAGACTAACTTTATGGAGAAATCTGGCAGATACCATCTTAATCAGTGATATAATGTGGGTGTCACGTGTCTCTAATATGATGATGAGAAGGTGACACACCTCTGTGGTATTGTTTCCAGAACACACAACCCCAATCTAGGCATGAAAACCCTGCAGACAGACTCACATGGAGGGATATTCTACAAAATATCTAACCAGTACTCCTCAAAAGTGTCAAGGTCGTGAAGAACAAAGAAAGATGGAGAAACTGTCACAGACCAGTGGAGAGTATGGGGATGTGATGACTAAATTCAATGTGGTACCTTGGTTGAATTCTGGAATAGAAAAAGATTGTAAGTGAAAAAGATGGTACAATCCAAATAAAGTTTTAGTATGATAATGGTGTTATACCAATACTCATTTCTTGGTTTTGATAAATGCACCAGGTTATATAAGATGTTAATATTGGGAGAGGCCAAGTGAAGGGTATACAGGAACTCCCTGTACTATCTTTGGAATATTTTTGTAAGTCTAAAATTATCCCAGGATAAAAATATATGAAAAATAAAGATAACTTGGTGAAGACGTGTGGTGTAAGGCCCCCAAATTGAGGCCCAATATTATGTGCTCCCTTGACATCAGGTGAAACTGGAAAGGTCTCAAATGCAATTTCTAACTGCAAGTACCCCTCGCCACTCTGCTCCCACACATAAGGTCTCCTAGCCAAACAACCCTCCTTATCCAATGGACCAGGTGCAGTTCCAGCTTACTCCTGAGTAGCAGATCTTAGTTTCCTGCCGGCCTGCGGGATTATTCAAACAAGTCAATTGCATCCTCCTGTGGGAAGCAGGGGGTAACTCACCCTTTTGAAACTACAAAGCTTGCATCCTACAGCCTGCTCACGCTGTTCCCAAGTGCAACTCCTGTGTGGTCCTTTGTGGTGTGTGGTGTCCTCCCTTCCTGGACTGTGAGTATATGTGTTTCAATAAACGATCTCATCTGCCCAGTATCAGTTGTCATATGTTCAGTCATCCCCATAACCTAGGGTGGACTCCCTCCCCTACCAACAGGGCAAATAAGAGGAGATTGTAATAAGATGCCTCACTTCTCATCCTGTATCCCAGGGGTGCTACATGGTTCTGCCTCCCCAGAGCTGCTCTCTGGGTTGGAGTTTATCTCCTCTTGCTCAGGCTTAGGCGATCTGGGCAGTGAAAGGACAATGAGGTGAAAACCAAAGATGAGGAGGAGGAATACAGTTATGAGACAAAGGAAGAGGAACCAGGGAAAGAGGAAAAGGAAGAGATGACATACTTCTAAGCCTCCACCCAAGGCTCAGGATGTGCCCAAGGAGGTTGGGAGGCTCTAGGTCAGAATCGACTGCCTGGCCGTGAATTGGGCATTGAGTTGGGTGTCACAAGCTTGGGTCCTGGCTACCATCTCCATTTCCCCGCCGTAGCTGTGTGGTCTTGGACAAGTGCTCCAACTTCTCTGAGTTTAGATATTCTTAACCACAAATGAGACTAATAGGAGCTGTGTACCCAATACTTACCAAACTGTGTGAGACTCATGTAATGTTCTGTGTGAGAGTGTGCAAAAAGTATAAAATAATTTTACATTTTATAAACATACTGAGCACATTACTTTACAAGATAGGGGGATTATCAGAGAGTGTAGGAGTAAGGATGAAAAGGTATGGCTTCTGCTCATAAGAAAATTGCAATCCAGTAGGAAGTTACAACACACCCAGAGACAACAACAGTTCTCACACTCATAGGTTCCTGGGGGAGGTGTAAACAAAATGCTGTAACAGCGAAGATTTGACCAGTGAGTTGGCAGAGATTCCATGGAGGAGGTATGATTTGCACTTGGCTTTGAAGCATGGGTCATCATAAAATGTTATATGGAGTGATGGCAATGAGTCTAGAATCAAAAACTGGTTCAAATATTAGTGTCTATGCTTACTACTTTTGTGACTGTGGGAAAGTTTAAATCTTTCTGAACTGTAGTTGCTTTGTC
Source organism: Hippopotamus amphibius kiboko (assembly GCF_030028045.1). Classification (NCBI taxonomy): domain Eukaryota; kingdom Metazoa; phylum Chordata; class Mammalia; order Artiodactyla; family Hippopotamidae; genus Hippopotamus; species Hippopotamus amphibius. Next base: position 136,854,542 of record NC_080188.1, on the reverse strand, counting down.
TTCAAAAAGGGGATAAGGATATCTATAATTTGATAAGAATCAAGTGGAGAATATAAGGGAAAGTGCTCCACAGAGTGCCTGCCATGTTGTAGGTGCTCAATTAGTGTTGGCTGAGTCTGAAGCATTTATTGTCATAATGCTGGGACCAGGTTTCGCTGGGCAGGGGTTGGATCCAAGGAGTGAATAAGAACTTGACCAGACCCTGGTGATTTCCAAGACACCAATAGCCTTCATCTGAAAATACTTCCCTGAGGTTGCTTTCTGTGCATGAGCCTTGGAAGCCTTCAGACACATGGTAGATAGACAGTGGTCTGTGGAGCATGGTCTGGACAGCTGGGTACCCAGTGATGACAGCATGAGGCGGGTGGGTAAGTCCTCCTCTTGGGCTATCCACTCTAGGGGCTGGGTAATGGAAGCGGGCACTGGTTCTGTGACCTGGCAGTTATCAGCAAGGATACAACAGCTGGCTTGAGTGGACTGCTACCTCAGCATCTCCACTTGGACATCTAACGAACATCTAAACTCAATACATCTAAATCTGAGCTCCTGATCTCCAAAACCTACCTGTTCCACGCTCAGGTCATGGCATCTCCATTTTTCCAGTTGCTCAAGCCCAAATCTTTTTTTTTTTCAATTTTATTTTATTTTATTTTATTTATTTATTTTAAGCTCTTTATTGGAGTATAATTGCTTTACATTGTTGTGCCAGTTTTTGCTGTACAATGAAGTGAATCAGCTGTATTTATACATATATCCCCATATCCCCTCCCTCCCTCGACTTCCTCCCACCCTCCCCATCCCAGCCCTCTAAGTCATCACCCATCATCGTGTTGATCTCCCTGTGTTATGCAGCAGCTTCCCACTAGCTACCTATTTTACATTTGGTAGTGTATATATGTCTGTGCTACTCTCTCACTTTGTCCCAGCTTCCCCTTTGCCCGCCCCCCCACCCCCAACCCTGTGTCCTCAAGTCCCTTCTCTACATCTGCATCTTTATTCTTGCCCTGTCACTGAGCTCACCAGTACCACTTTTTTAGATTCCATGTATATGAGTTAGCATACGGTATTTGTTTTTCTGTCAAGCCCAAATCTTGCAAGTTACCTTGACTCTTCTTCTCACAGCTCCCATACCCCCATGCAACTTCTCAGGAAATCCTATTGACTCTACCTTTAGAATATAGCCAGTATCAACCACTTATTACCATTGCTGGTAATACGTGTCCCCTGGTTGGAGAATCCATCATTTTTCACTGGATTACTGAGGCAGCCTAACTGGTCTCTCGGCTTTTGCTCTTGCCATCCCCCTGCCCCCCACCATATACAGTCTATCCCCAACAGGGCAGCCAGAGTGATACTGCGAAAAGTTAGATCATTTCAGTCCTCTGCTTAAAATTCTTCAAATGCTCCCATTTCACTCAGAGTAAAAGTTAGGGTCCCTACAATGTCCTACAAGATTGTTTGTGAGCCCAGGACCTGGCTCCCATTCCCTCTCCAACTATATCTCTTACTACCTGCCCCTCGCCCTCTGCTTCAGCCACACCGGCTTCCTCCTGTTCCCTAGGGACTGTGCTCTGGCTATCCCCTCTGCTTGGAAAGACTTTCCTCCAGAGAGCTCTATGCTGACTCCCTCATTCCTTCAAATCTTTGCTCAAATGTCAACTTCTCAACCAAGCTTTGTGACAATCCTGTTTAAAATAGGAACCACACACCTCCCCATCTTCCCCCAGTGCGCTCCATCCCCGTTACCCTGCAGCACTCTTTTCTCACACAGCACTCATCACCCATCCTACCTCTTCATTTACTTCTTGATTATGGTCACTTTTGCTTTTCTGTCTCCCTTTACTAGAATATACGCCAAAAGAAGGCAGGGGACTTGGCTAATTGGGTTCCCCGAGGTATGTAGGTTCCTAGAACACTCTGGCTGCTGCTGCGCATTTGTTTTCTGTTCTCGCCCTCAGCCCCTCTCTGCCGCTGGACGCAGCAGGTCTACTGACATAGGAGCTCATCAGTGGCCCGAGTTGCAGCCCCAACTTCCCTTTAGAATTGCTGAATTAGGTTTCCGGAGTGACCTGACTTTCCGAAATTCTCAAGCTGAAGTTGAAGGCGCAGCCCAGCACGGACCTTAGGTGCGCTGACTCCAGACGAATCTTTCACTGTTTTGAGGCTCCCAGTTTGAGAGAGGGTTGGGGATGGGGGTTGGAGCAGCAAGGAAGGGCTCCTGGGTGGGGTGGTGGCTTAGGGACCCCTGTTTGCCCTGAGTGGTGAGTCCATCACATCTGCAGGATGTGCCCAGGGTCGCTGTCTCTTTTCAAAACCCAGCCTTCCACCCATGCCCACCAGTTGTATGAGCCTCACGTGGGCATCTCTGATGATTCAGTAGCTGAGTGGGACGGGGGAGGATTTCAAACGTCAGAGCTGAGCTCGTCCGTGGATGGGTCTGGACTCTGAGTTGAGCACGGAGGAAGGGAGAGCACCACAGGCAGGGACTTGAGACCTCTGGGCCCCCTCACCCCCACTTCTAAGCCATGGATTTTCCATCTGTTCAAAGGGAACAGTAAAGCCTGCCTGTCTCCCTTTCAGCGTCTGAGGATCAAGTGAAATAATGTATATGAAAATGTTCCGAAAAGAATAAAGAGCTTTGCCAGGATAACAAATTGTTTTTATTCCAAATGATAAGTCAAGGGTGAGGTTTCTAAGAAGTCATTTGTGTGGGCTGTTCTTTTAAATCCTGGGGTTTGTTTGTTTGTTTGTTTTCTCTCTCTCTCTCTCTCTCTTTTTTAATATAAAATAAATCCAGGCCTGTGCTATCAACGAAGAGTGGAAGTGTGCTGGACAGATCACAGAATCACTCTGCAGCTCAGCCCTTCTCTCCCAAAGCAGCTTGCCTTCAGGTGGGATGTGCTACTTGGCTGAGCGCCCTCCAGCTGGCGCGACCCTTGTGTGTCTTGGGATGGGGCTGTCGCCTCACTGACATTGGGGTCCATGCCTCTTGGTCATGAGGGTGAAATCACTTGCTTCCAGAGCTTCACTGGCACCATTAGGAGACAGAGGGAAGTTGAGGTAATAGTCTGTTCAGGATCCGAATGGGCAGCAATAGAAAAAAGAGGAAGGAGACTCGTATTTGTAAGACTTCTCTGCTGAGCCATCATTACTTCAAGCCTCACAACATACCTGTGTCTCTCTAAGGTATTATTATTCCTATTTTAAAAAGGAGAAAACAGAGGCTCAGAGAGGTTGATAACCTGTCCCAGGCCACACAGCTTAACTAGGAACTGGCAGAACTGGCACTGGAACTCAGATCTGCCTGCTTTCAAAAGCCATGCCATTTCCATGACACCACAGAGCAGTGGACGGGGCTCTAGTTTTAGCTCCTTGCCTTTGATGTGTGCTCTTAGGCAAGTCATTTAAACTTCTCCCATCTGTTTCCTCAGCTACAAAAGGCAGTGATAACTCTGTCCCTCATTGGTGGCTGTGAGATTCAAGTGAAGTAATGTGTGTGGAGTGATCTGAGTATTGCAAACTGTTGCATGCAAGTGAGGAATTACTGTTCTAATTTAGAAAGTGTTGCTTTCCTCCTGTGACTCCCTTGCTCAGGGACTCTCAGGGAGTTACTCTTCCCTGACCCAGTGAAGACTCTAGCTTCCCAAGCTCCATCTCTTGTGTTCTCACTGTCCTTGTCCAGCTAGCCTTGCTTTGTGATCTTGTAAATGGCAAATCCATTACCTGAAATGTCCTCCCTGCCCCCTCTCTGCCAATCTGGCTCTTTCCCCACCTTTAAAACATGGTCCGCCTCCTCCGGGAAGCCTTCCCTTGCAGCGTCACCTGGCTGAGCCTTGTGGCTTCCTACGTGCTGCCTTGCTGCTGGGTGCAAGTGCTCTTCAGTTGTTTCATAAGCCTGAGTACGTCTCTTCAAGGAGGTTTTGGAGTCCTGCGGGGCTGAGATCGCGGTTCTGTGTTCTTTGTCCTTATAGTACCTCGTGCAGTATGTAGGACCCACGAGTTCTACACTTAGAAACTGTTGACTGAAGGACTGATGCAGGGCATTGGACCCATGCCTCTATTTTCTTTCTTTTTAAAAAATTTTTTTAAATTAAGTAATTAATTAATATATTGGCTGTGTTGGGTCTTTGTTGCTGCACACGGGCTTTCTCTAGTTGCGGTGAGTGGGGGCTGCTCTTCATTGTAGTGTGTGGGCTTCTCATTGCAGTGGCTTCTTTTATTGTGGAGCATGGGCTCTAGGTGTGCGAGCTTCAGTAGTTGTGGCACATGGGCTCAGTAACTGTGGCTCATGGGCTCTAGAGCGCAGGCTCAGCAGTTGTGGTTCCCAGGCTTAGTTGGTCCATGGCATGTGGGATCTTCCAGACCAGGGATCGAACCCATGTCCCCTGCATTGGCAGGCAGATTCTCAACCACTGGGCCACCAGGGAAGTCCCCATGCCTCTATTTTCTCTTGTTGTGGCAGGTCATGGGAAAGTCTGGAAGCTCTTGCAGTCAGTCTCCTGCAGCCCCCATCTTTCTTCTGGAAGAGCTCACACTGTGCCTGCCTGGAACTGTCACCACCTCCTTTCTGTCTGGCCAGACCACTCTATCCTTGCAGGGCCAGATCACAGCAGAGCTCCTTGCCCAAGGACTCTGGCCTCAGGCATCTGCCCTCCTCTGCACTCCTTTCCTGGCCATATCTGGGGCTGGGTTACACTCTGGCTTTTCCAAGATCCTTGAGAAGAGAGAGCAGCCTTGACCTTCCTTGGACAGGTATTCAGTGCTCAGTACTTATACTTTACTAGAACTACACATTGATCTCAAAGGAGAGTCAGCTGGAATCTGTACACCTAGATTCCAAAGTTTCCCAGGTGCTTTTTATTATTCAGAATGAAGGCACAAGTACCCCAAGGAGGGGGGGGTAACAGAGAAAGCATGGCTTTGGTGTCAAACATGCCACTGGGTGCGTTAGCTCATTTCTCAGAGCCTTGATTTCTTGATGTGTAAATTGCAGGTGACAATTACTAGGTTGTAGTGAGCATGGCTTTAAATTCCATCCTGAGTTCCATCTTCAAATCCACTGTTCAAGGCTCAGCTTACATGTCCCCTTCTTAGAGAGACCTCCTCCATACCCTAAGGAAGTCCCTGGTGTTGTCATAAACCATCATGCCCTGTTAATTAACTTCCTAGCTCTTCTCACCATCTACAGTGATTTGCTTTGTATACATGCACAGTGTCTGTTTCCCTGGTAGAATGTAAGCCCCACGAGCACAGGGAACATGTCAGTCTCATTTGCCATTGTGTGCCTAACTCCTAGGACAATGCCTGGCACTTAGTAGGTATTTGGTCAATTTCGGTTTCTTTCCTTTCCCTTTCTCAGTAAGTAGCATGTTGTCAGTCTCAGTGTCAGGAAGATAAAGGCTCTTGTTTAACGTCTAAGAAAGCTCCTGTGATGACATGAAGGTCAGAACACTCATATATCAGGAAGAGGCTCCTACACTGAAAACCTTTCCTTCAGAAAGAGAAAGATCAGTGAGTGGCGGGGAGGGGCAGGTACTGGTGACCTTTTAATCTGAAGCAGCAGAACAAATGCCCCACCTCTACCCAATGAAGAGGTTTGGGGTTGTCCTCTGCCTCAACAGCTGGACACCATGAAAAGCCACCTCGGTGAGAAGCTGTGTACCACAAGGCTGGATCCCCAGGCCGTGGGACAAGTCTGGGCTGTACCCACCTGACAGCAGGAGAGTTGCAGGGCTGTGGGCATTTCTAGGGACAGCAGCCTGGTCTTGCTCTCCCGTCTGTGCCCACCCCTGCCTTTTCAGTGCTAAGTGAGCATCAGACTTTTCCCCATCTGGGTCTGTCTTGGTCATGGTCAGCAGAGTGCTCCCTGAGGAAGCTTTGAGACCTGTGGCCTTTCTTGACCAGTGCTGGCACGAGGAAGATGGACGTGGGTGTGAGTATGGGGGTGGGAGAGACTGTTCATTAAAAAAAAAATTTTTTTTTTGGAGAAGGAAAGTGGGGGAAGACAGAACAAAAAAGAGGGAAAGGCAAAGGCAGAGGGGAGGAGAAAAGGAGGAAGGTGAAGAAGGAGGAGAGATGTTATAACAAAGGCCTTTTTTTTTTTTAAATCTGAGAAAGGTTTGAATTGGTAGAAAGGAGCTGGTTGAGAGGGAGAGTTTGAAAATACAGGAACACAGGCTAAAGAAAGGCTATTAACTGCAGCAGAGTCCAGGGTGAGCACCACTCCCAGTTTGTCCAGGACGCAGGGGTCTCCCAGGCTGTGGGAAGAGGCACACAAAGGACTTCTCCTGGGGTGTCCAGCAGGGCCAGGCAGTGGCAAAAGAGTGGCTTTTGCTGGAGAGTAAGGATGGGTGACTAAGAGCCCACCACCAGATGCATTCCAAAGCCTTTCAGATGCTGAACCCAGACCACACCCCATGTCACCTCCACCCCGACAAAAGCACATTCTCTGAGTGGTGATGTGAAGCTGGAAGAGACCTAACCTTGCTCACTTTCCTCATGTGTAAACCAAGGACAGTGGGTTGGATGATGTCTGAGGAGCTTTCCAGCCCCTTGAGCATCGCGGGACAACGGTGTGAGTTGTTCTGATGGGTTTAGCGGCCCTGGCTGAGGTCTGCTGGCAGAAGAAAGCATCAGGGCCTCCAGGGGAAAGTCTTCAGGCAGGGCTGCTTCTGGCTTTCAGTGGAAACCTCTCTGCAATCCTGTTGTAGAGAGCATGGCTCTGGGACAGTGGCTCGGCACTTGAGTGTAAATGGACCAGTGAGTGGGCGCCTACAGCTATGTCCTCTCTCAAGAAGCCCTGCCGCCTAAAAGTGTGGTCCGAGGTAGCCAGGCACTGGTGCGGCAGCCGTCCGTCTGTGTGGGGCTGCGTGATTTCATCAGCTGCACCATGTGGCAGGGGCTCCAAGTGACAACAGCAGGAAATGAGGGGGAGGAGGGGGCTGGTGCATTGATCAGATTTCTCAATTATTTCTTTACACGAACCAGTTTGGGCTGAGTGAGCACCTGGGGCTCTTTAGTTTGGGGGTGGGGAGGAGGTCCCAAGAGAGGTGCTATTGGCCATCCTTCAATTTGGGCAGGTGGGGACCTGAGTGATTAATGTGCAGATAAGAAACAGACGTAACTTTTCCAAGCTGGTGGTGCAGGTCATGCCAATTACATGAGTTTTTTTTTTTTTTTAAAAGAAGCAAAGAGAAAAAAGAAAAAGACGCACAGGTCTGTGGTGGTGTTCGTGTGTGTTGTACGTTGGGGGAGGTGACTGAAATCCCAAATCGATAAGGTAATTGAGTTATTTCCGTCAAGTGTTTAAGGCTATTACTTTAAGTGGACACAGGGTCGTTGGCTGTGTTTGCTGTAATCAGCTTTGGACTCACTGGGCATATTGATCTCCTCCAGGGCTATTTGGTGTTCTTAAAGCATCAGCGGAAGTCTTTCCCTCCTCCTCCTCTCCTCCCCTCTCTCCTTCCCAAGGCTTCTGAAAAGCAAAAACACACTTCTCCCTGCTGGCTGGGCTGCAAGTATTCCACTCCACATCATCATCATTTGTTCTAAAAGTAAAATGCAATTTTCTGAGACTCTTTACACGTCTGTGTGCTCGCGCGCGCGCACACACACGCACACACACGCACACACAGCCACTGTGCTCAACAATGTGCTTTTTAATCTAGAAAAGGAGCAGAGACAACAGGTCCACTATAGTCCTGCAATATCCTAGGGCAGAGGAACCATTCCCAGTCCAGCGAGAGACATTGTCCCCATTGAGGCGCCTCTCCCGCTCTGGGCGGCTCACAATCCCAAGCTTTGTGACCACCAGAGAATCGCGGCCTGTCCCCGTCCCCTCGGACTCCACCCTGCTGGCCCCCAAAGGTCACTGAGAGTGATGTCACGGAAAAGCATGCGGTCAAGAGAGTCTGTCTTCGGAAGGAGCGCTGGAAACTGTTGGCTGATCCCCCTTCCGCCCAACCCCCAGCTGCTGGCCCTGGAGAATTTCTGCAGCTTGGAGGTGGTGCGCTGGAGGAAGCTCTCCATCCAGGCCTGAGCAGCTGGAGTGGGAGAGCCCACTGAGAGGGCTGGGCGTCCTGCCAGCTTCTCTGCTCTTCATGTGCGACACCCAGGCTGGCAATGGAGGATCGAGCAAGCTGGACCCCAATCCCCTCCCCTCAGACCTCTGGCCTCTTACCTACTTTAACCCTCTTCTTGCACAGCTGGATTTGGCACCTCTTCTTTGCATTCATTTTCCTTTTTTTTTCTTTCTTAAGCCCTTTATTGGAATATAATTGCTTTACACACTTGTACCAGTTTTTGAGGTACACCAAAGTCAATCAGCTGTATTTATACATATATCCCCATATCCCCACCCTCCCACGACTCCCTCCCACCCTCCCTGTCCCGGCCGTCTAAGGCATCACCCATCATTGAGTTGATCTCCCTTTGTTATACAGCAACTTCCCACTAGCTATCTATTTTACAGTTGGTAGTATATATATGTCTATGCTACTCTCTCACTTCGTCCCAGCTTCCCCTTTGCCCCCCGCCTCCCAACCCCGTGTCCTCCAGTCCATTCTCTGCAACTGCATCCTTATTCTTGCCCTGTCACTAGGTTCATCAGTACCATTCTTTTTTTTTCAGATTCCGTATATATGAGTTAGCATACAGTATTTGTTTTTCTCTTTCTGGCTTACTTCACTATGTATGACAGACTCTAGGTCTATCCACCTCATTACATATAGCTCCATTTCATTCCTTTTTATGGCTGAGTAATATTCCATTGTATATATGTGCCACATCTTTTTTATCCATTCATCTGTTGACGGGCATTTAGGTTGCTTCCATGTTCTGGCTATTGTAAATAGTACTGCAATGAACATTATGGTACATGTTTCTTTTTGGATTATGATTTTCTCTGGGTATATGCCCAGTAGTGGGATTACTGGATCATATGGTAGTTCTAATTTTAATTTTTTAAGGAAGCTCCAAACTGTTTTCCATAGTGGCTGTACCAACTTACATTTCCACCAACAGTACAGGAGAGTTCCCTTTCCTCCGCACCCTCTCCAGCATTTATTGTTTCTAGATGTTTTGATGATGGCCATTCTGACCGGTGTGAGGTGATACCTCATTGTGGCTTTGACGTGCATCTCGCTAATGATTAGTGATGTTGAGCATCTTTTCATGTATTTGTTGGCCATCTGTATGTCTTCTTTGGAGAAATGTCTATTTAGGTCTTCCGCCCATTTGTGGATTGGCTTATTTGCTTTTTTGGTATTAAGCTGCATGAGCTGCTTGTATATTTTGGAGATTAATCCTTTGCCTGTTGCTTCGTTGGCAAGTATTTTCTCCCATTCTGAGAGTTGTCTTCTTGTCTTGTTTATGGTTTCTTTCACTGTGCAAAAGCTTTTAAGTTTCATTAGGTCCCATTTATTTATTCTTGATTTTATTTCCATGATTCTAGGAGGTGGGTCAAAAAGGATCTTGTTTTGATGGATGTCATAGAGTGTTCTGCCTATGTTTTCCTCTAAGAGTTTTATAGTGTCTGGCCTTACATGTAGGTCTTTAATCCATTTTGAGTTTATTTTTGTGTATGGTGTTAGGAAGTGTTCTAATTTCATTCTTTCACATGCTGCTGTCCAATATTCCCAGCACCACTTATTGAAGAGGCTGTCTTTTTTCCATTGTATATTCGTGCCTCCTTTGTCAAAGATAAGCTACCCATATGTGCTTGGGTTTACCTGTGGGTTCTCTATTCTGTTCCATTGATCTTGCTTTCTATTTTGGTGCCAGTACCATACTGTCTTGACTACCGTGGCCTTGTAGTATAGTTTGAATTCAGGAAGCCTAATTCCACCAACTCCATCTTTCCTTCTCAAGATTGCTCTGGCTATTCGGGGTCTTTTGCATTTCCATACAAATGGTAAGATTTCTTGCTCTAGTTCTCTGAAAAATGCCATTGGTAATTTGATAGGGATTGTGCTGAATCTGTAAATTGTTTTGGGTAGTATAGTCATTTTCACAATGTTGATTCTTCGAATCCAAGAACATAGTATGTCTCTCCATCTGTTTGTATCATCTTTGATTTCTTTCATCAATGTCTTACAGTTTTCTGCATACAGGTGTTTTGCCTCCTTAGACAGGTTTGCTCCTAGGTATTTTATTCTTTTTGTTGCAATGGTAAATGGGAGAGTTTCCTTAATTTCTCTTTCTGCTTCTTCGTTGTTAGTGTATAGGAATGCAAGAGATTTCTGTGCATTAATTTTGTATCCTGCTAAATTCATCAATTAGTGCTAGCAGTTTTCTGGTAGAGTCTTTAGGGTTTTCTATGTATAATATCATGTCATCTGCAAAGAGTGACAATTTTGCTTCTTCCTTTCCAATTTGGATTCCTTTTATTTCATTTTCTTCTCTGATTGCTGTGGCTATAACTTCCAAAACTATGTTGAATAATAATGATGAGAGTGGACACCCGTGTCTTGTTCCTGTTCTTAGAGGGAATTCTTTCAGTTTTTCACCATCTAGAATGATGCTGGCTTTTGGTTGCTCATATATGGCTTTTATTATGTTGAGGTGATTTCCTTCTATGCCCATTTTCTGGAGAGTTTTTATTATAAATGGGTGTTGAATTTTGTCAACAGCTTTTTCTGCATCTATTGAGATTATTGTATGGTTTTTATCCTTCAATTTGTTGATATGATGTATCACATTGATTGATTTGCGTATATTGAAGACTCCTTGTATTCCAGGGATAAACCCCACTTGATCATGGTGTATGATCTTTTTAATGTGCTGTTGGATTCTGTTAGCTAGTATTTTGTTAAGGATTTTTGCATCTATATTCATCAGTGATATTGGCCTGTATTTTCTTTTTTGTGACATCTTTGCCAGGTTTTGGTATCAGGGTGATGGTGGCCTCGTAGAATGAGTTTGGGAGTGTTCCTCTTTCTGTTATATTTTGGAAGAGTTTGAGAAGGATAGATGTTAGCTCTTCTCTAAATGTTTGATAGAATTCACCTGTGAAGCCATCTGGCCCTGAGCTTTTGTTTGTTGGGAGATTTTTAATCACAGTCTCAAATTCCATACTTGTGATTGGTCTGTTCATGGTTTCTATTTCTTCCTGGTTCAGTCTTAGATGATTGTATTTTTTCTAAGAATTTATCCATTTCTTCCAGGTTATCCAATTGATTGGCATAGAGTTGCTTGTAGTAGTCTCTCATGATGTTTTGTATTTCTGCGGTGTCTGTTGTTACTTCTCTTTTTTCATTTCTAATTCTGTTGATTTGTGTCTTCTCCCTTTTTTTCCTGATGAGTCTGCCTAATGGTTTATCAATTTTGTTTATCTTCTCAAAGAACCAGCTTTTAGTTTTATTGATCTTTGCTATTGTTTCCTTCCTTTCTTTTTCATTTATTTCTGATCTGATCTTTATAATTTTTTTCCTTCTCCTCACTTGGGGGTTTCTTTGTTCTTCTTTCTCTAATTGTTTTAGGTGTAAGGTTAGTTTGTTTATTTGATATTTTTCTTGTTTCTTGAGGTAGGACTGTATTGCCATTAAATTCCCTCTTAGAACTGCTTTTGCTGCATCCCATAGGTTTTGGGTTGTTGTGTTTTCATTGTCATTTGTTTCTAGATATTTTTTGATTTCCTCTTTGATTTCTTTAATGATTTCTTTGTTGTTTAATAGTGAGTTGTTTAGCCTCCATGTGGTTGTATTTTTTACAGTTTTTTTCCTGTAATTGATATCTAGTCTCATGGCATTGTGGTCAGAGAAGATGTTTGATATAATTTCAATTTTCTTGAATTTACCAAGGCTTGATTTGTGATCCAAGATTTGATCTTTCTTGGAAAATGTTCCATGTGCACTTGAGAAGAAAGCATATTCTGTCGTTTTTGGATGGAATGTCGTATAAATATCAATTAAGTCGAGATGGTCTAATGTGTCATTTAAAGCTTGTGTGTCCCTATTTATTTTCTGTTTGGATGATCTGTCCATTGGTGTAAGTGGGTTGTTCAAGTCTCCTACTATCATTGTGTTACTTTCGATTTCCCCTTTTATGGCTGTTAGCATTTGCTGTATGTATTGAGGTGCTCCTATGTTGGGTGCATAGATATTTACAATTGTTATATCTTCTTCTTGGATGGATCCCTTGATCATTATGTAGTGTCCTTCCTTGTCTCTTGTAACAGTCTTTACTTTAAGGTCTAATGTGTCTGAGTATTGCTACTCCAGCTTTCTTTTGCCTTCCATTTGCATGGAATATCTTTTTCCATCCCTTTACTTTCAGTCTATATGTGTCCCTTGGTCTGAAGTGGGTTTCATGTAGGCAGCATATAGAAGGGTCTTGTTTTTGTATCCATTCAGCCAGTCTGTGTCTTTTGGTTGGAGCATTTAATCCATTTACATTTAAGGTGATTATTGACATGTGTGTTCCTATTACCATTTTCTTAATTGTTTTGGGTTTGTTTCTGTAGGTCTTTTCCTTCTCTTGTGTTTCCTCCTTAGAAAATTTCCTTAAGCAATTGTTGTAAGGCTGGTTTGGTGGTGCTGAATTCTCTTAACTTTTGCTTGTCTGGAAAGTTTTTGATTTCTCCCTCAAATCTGAATGAGATTCTTCCTGGGCAGAGTATTCTTGGCTGTAGGTTTTTCTCTTTCCGGACTTTCAGTATATCCTGCCACTCCCTTCTGGCCTGCAGAGTTTCTGCAGAAAGGTCAGTTGTTATCCTTATGGGTTTTTCCTTATATGTTATTTGTTGCTTTTAATATTTTCTCTTTGTGCTTAATTGTCATAAGTTTGATTAATATGTGCCTCAGTGTATTTTTCCTTGGGTTTATTCTACATGGGACTCTCTGCATTTCTTGGACTTGATTAATTATTTCCTTTCCTATGTTGGGGAAGTTTTCCACTATATAACCTCTTCAAATATTTTCTCAGACGCTTTCTTTTTTCTTCTTCTTCTGGGATGCCTTTGATTTGAATGTTGGTGCGCTTAATGTTGTTACCAATGTCTGTGAGACTGTCTTCCATTCTTTTTATTCTTTTTTCTTTTTCCTGCTCTGTGGCAGTTATTTCCCCCATTCCATCTTCCAACTCACTTATTCGTTCTTCTGCCTCAGTTATTCTGCTGTTTATAGCATCTAGAGTATTTTTAATTTCAGTTATTTTGTTGTCCATTACTGTTTGTTTGCTCTTTAGTTCTTCTGAGTCCTTATTAACTGTTTATTAACTGTTTCTTGTATTTTCTCTATTTTGTTGTTGAGATTTTGGATCATCTTTACTATCATTACTCTGAATTCTTTTTCAGGCAATTTTCCTATTTCCTATTTATTTGGTCTTGTGGGGTTTTTTCCTGCTCCTTTGCCTGCATGGTGTTTGTTTTCTCATTTTGTCTAATTTATAGGATTTGCCTTCTCCTTTCTCTGTGCTGCCTAGTAGCAATTCCTCTTGTTTCTGCCCTCTGCCCCCTGTGGTGGGGTTTATCCAGTGTCTTGAGTTGGCTTCCTGGTGGGGGAGGTCTGGTGTCTGCTTTCCGGTGTGTTTCTCTGTGTCTTTTCTCTCTGATGAGCAGGGCCATGTCAGGTGGTATGTTTTAGGGTATCTGTGAGGTTAATATGGCTTTAGGTAGTCTGTGTGCTGATGGGTGGGTCTGTGTTCCTGTCTTGTTTGTAGTTTGATGTGAGGTGTCCAGCATTGGCAGTTGCAGACAGTCAGACGAAACTGGGTCTTAGACTCTGCTACAGGGCTCCGTGAGAGTTCTCTGCAGTTAATCTTCCCTGTGTGTGAGGACTCCCTAGTAGTCTAGCATCCTGGATTCAGTGCTCCCTCCCCAGAGCCTCCTACTTGACTTCTGATGGAGTAGTCCAGACTTCAGAGGTTGCTTGTCCTGGCAATAAAGGGGTTTAAAGAAGACTGTCCAAGCCCCAAACTAATGGCAGAGTGTTGAGTCAAACAAATACTAAATCAAGGAACACATACATGTATAAGACACACAAATACTGAATCCCATAGAACATAAGGCACTAGAAAGACCTGACGGAAGAATCCCAGTATGCCATCAGACAATCAAAGAGAAAACCAACAGAAATTCAAAACCAAACCAAACCAAACCAAAGCAAACAACCCCCCCCCAAAAAAGAAAACAAAACAAAAAAAAAAAAACAAAAAAACCCCCCAAAACAGCAACACACACACAAACACAAATCCAGGGAGATTTTAAAGCTAGGATCAAGTATAATAAAGAGCAAGAGTACCACCAAACAGACTGAAGATTCTCCGAAAGAAATCAGAGAATTATACTTAGAACTAAGAAAAAGACAAAACCTAATAATAAAAACCAAAGCAGTGTGTCATCTGGAGAATAAAGCAAGGAAACAGAGCTGAGTGATAATATTGATTATAAATATATTAAGATAAAATAAACTAAAAAAGGATAGAAGACAGAGCAACAGAAGAGCGTAGTATGACTGGAAATATGAAAAGGAAAAACATAGAAATGTATAAAAGATAGAGATGAAAAGAAGGTAGGAGAGATACAGTCAGCCCTACAAAAAACTTAGCTAGAAATAGAAATACATAAAAAGGCTAAAAATAAAAATAGAATAAAAAAATAGAATAAAAAATATGTTATAAAACATGTAGATTCCTTAGGACTAAGATGGTAATTAATTAAAAAAAAGAAAAATCTAGGACTGACCCCAGAATGAACCAGATCAATAGAATTAATACTAATATTTCTGTTTCCTTGGGGTCTCAGCTGTAAGTGTCCTTCTACCCACCTTGGGCTTTTTGTATTACTCTGCAACCAGCAGAGCTTCCTTTATTGTTCATGTGTAAGCGCCGGTGTGTGGGGAGAGAAAGGGTACAATAGTGGCTCCTTTCCCTGGGAGTGAGTGAGCAGTGGCTCCTGCCTGGGTCGCAGCAGCTTGGGCAGCTCAGGTGGTGCTTGTTGCAGAGGGACACTGGCAGCTCAGGCTGAGAGAGTAACTCCAACTGTGGCTCCTCCCCCCTGCTACGACTCCGCTGGGGCACCCTTCCTGGGTCACGGCAACTCAGTCGGCCATGGCAGTGCCTGTTGCAGAGGGACGCCAGTGGCTCAGGTGGAAACAGAATGTCTCCAGAGCTGTGCCACTCTGTGGACTTTTGGTTCTTGGCTGCAGGCACTCTAGGCCAGCCCCACCCAGGGGCCTTTGTTATCCCTGTCTGCGTTAGCCAGGCCCAGAGGGCTCCTTTCTTTGTCTGCCACAGGTGCCAAGAGAGAGGCTACACCCACGGCTCCTACCCCCTGCTTGTGAGTCAGCAGTATCGAGCCGCTGCCATGGCTGCCCAGCTTTCCATGGTAGGCATCCTCCGCTGCGGATTTCTTCCCTCCTGTCCTCTCAGTCCATCTCCCCACTGCCAACAATGTTTCTTTCCCTGAACCAGTTCTCCAGTTCCCGCTTTCCAGCTCCCAGAGCCCCTGTTCAGCTGTGAACCCATGTCTCAGTCCGGACTTGCTGAGTCATGGTGTGGACCCTCTGTATGTTTCTCACTCTTTCCCGTCTGCCCCTGATCAGCTGCTTCACCCTCTTTGAACAGTCCCAAATGCCTCCCTTCTGACCCAGGGAAATTCCCCATTGGGGAAGGGGTTTCCCTGTCAGATAAGGGACATTTCCCCAAATTCGGCAATCTCCCCTCTGTTTCAGATCCCCCCGCCCCAGGGTGTGGGACCTGTCCCTTTCCTTTCTTCTCCTCCTCTTTCTCCTTTTTTTTTCTCCTTCTGTCCTACCCAGTTATGTTGGGATCTTTGCAGTCCTTTCTGGTGTCTGAGGTCATCTGCTGGTGTTCAGCTGCTTCTCTGTGGGAGTTATTGTGTCTTTTGATCTATTCCTGATGCATCTGTGGAGAGGGATGCATTTTATGTCCTTCTACTTCACCGCCATCTTTCTTCTCCCATTTGCCTTTTTGATTCCTCTTTCCTTACCTTTGTATCATCAGCAGAAAGGACATATACAGATACACCTGTACACACACACACACACACACACACACACACACTCTGATTGTCCCCATAAACCCAGTCTGTAAGTGTCAGCCTCATCCAACTCAGGCTGAGAATCCGAGGAAAGCCCCACTGGAGAGGTCCTGGAAGTGCCACTGACTGGAATCTGCACACATTTTCCTGAGAGTCTGGGGACACAGGACTCACAGGTGCTCTGGGGAATTATGGAGAGGACCCCAAAGAAAGCAAAAAAATTTATGTTAAAATTGTATTTACTGGGCTCTGTCTGTGTGTCCTAATTATTTCACATACATTGTTTCCTATGATATTTTCAGCCACACCAGGAAGGAGGTGCTTCTGTCTCATTTTAGTGCTGAAGAGGCTGAGGCACAGTGGTGACCTCCTGTGATGGTCTGAGTCCCAATCTGGGACATTTTCCCTAACCTCCATTGCCACTATCTTCCCATAACACTTTGCACCTCTAACTTTGCGTTCCAAGTATGATCAGAGCTTTGTTTCAGAAAGATCACTGAATTAGTGGCATGGAAATGGGGTGGATGAGAGATGAAAGCCTGGGAGAACCTTAGGAGTCTGCTGCAACTGTTCCAGAGAGAGAGAGAGGAACTAGGATGGTGATGGAAAGCAGGCTTCTGGTTGGGTGTGGGGAAAGGGTCTGGAATTTGAGACCACCAGACGTGGAGCTGAGTTTGACTCCAGGGTCAGATTAGGGGAGGTCAGCACCTGCCCAAGGCAGGATTCAGGAAAGTTTTGCCTCACGGCAGGGGACTTTCCTGGAAGACCTTTAGAAGACACTTTCAACCCTTTAACTGATTCCGTTATAGCGGTGGCATTCTTCGGGTTGCTCAGAAGGCAGAAGCTCTAAAAATAGAAAGCCTTATTATTACCGATTAAATTTCTTTCCACCTACAGAATTTTCTGAAAGTAATAAGAAGAGGAAGCCTGAGTCTGTGCTGAAGGGTTCAGGGAGCAGAGATGTATTGAGAGGTGATGAGAGAAGAGGGAGGGTGGAGAGAATGTGAGGCCAGGCAGGTAAGGAGGGGATGAGGGTAAAAACCTCACTGAGTGAACACACTGATGGCTGAAGGGATCTCTCAGCGTGCATGTGTATCTAAGGGAGGTGCATGTGGGGGTAATAAAACAATAGAGTTTCTACTGAGGCCACTGCCTCGGCTGCAGGAAGACAGGGGACGAGGCATGCAGGGTCTTTGAGCCTGCCTCTGCTTCTGGCAATGCATGCATGTCCCCACAGCTCTGACAGGTGTGCAGCTTTTAACTCCTTCGCTCTTCTGCCTCTCAATGCATGTCATGTTCATAAAAATTCTGAGAAGGGCACCCATGGGATTAAGCATCTATAAAATCATATGCAGAGATGAGTTCAAAGAAAATATATGGAAAATACTATATTTGTACATTTTAATTACTTTTTTAAAAAGATGATCTCCCCAATTGAATCAGCATCAGGTCCTACAAATCTGGATTCACCTCTTTAGCTCTGCCTTAGACTAGTTTAGAATAATGTTAATGCCTCTTTCTTATGACTCAACAGTCCGAGTGCACGTTTCCTGTATCTTCTCCCATATGACTTGGTTCATTGTCCTGGAGGCCCTCCTCCATCGTCCCTATAGGAGTGTTCTCATCAGCTTGGAAAACATCAGGGGTTCGAAGTCAGGCTACAAAGCTACCTCTTCTCATAGATAGCTCGGGCTGCTGACCTCTTGAATGGAATTATTCCAAATTGCCATTTACTCATAGGTAAACAATGATTGGATAACAGCATTTCCACATGGTTTGGCATAATAATTCCTCTGAGTTTCATCTTTTCCAAAATGAAAGTGATAAAGGAGTTGTTTAATGAGTATAGAGTTTCAGTTTTACAAGATGAAAAGAGTTCTGGAGATTGGTTGCCCAACAATGTGAATGTACCATTAAAAAACAAAATTCAACAGAGTAAGTTTTAAAGATCTTATTGGCTTTATTCAGTGATTCATGAATCAGGTAACCTCAAATTTAGCAGATAGAAAGGAGCTCTGAGGAGCTGTGCAAAATGAAAGATTTTTATAGGCAGAAGGAAGCAGGGACAGGGAAGTTATACTGTCAGGCAGAAAGCAGACTGGTTACTTTCCCTACAGGGCATGGCAGGGGTTCATAAGGCAGATTACCTACCTAATGCTAATCAGGTTGGCTGGTTTAAGATTCCATTCCTGGGAGAGTGGAAACTGAAATCCAGTTAAGTCTGGATTTGGTGACATGGGGCTTAGCATATGCAACTCCGTTTGGGGCCTGTTGTCGAATATATGTATATATGCATGTATGTATGTATTTATGGCTGCATTGGGTCTTCGTTGCTGTGTGCGGGCTTTCTCTAGTTGTGACGAGTGGGGCTACTCTTCATTGTGGTGCACAGGCTTCTCATTGTGGTGGCTTCTCTTGTTGCAGAGCATGGGCTCTAGGTACACGGGCTTCAGTAGTTGTGGCATGTGGGCTCAATAGTTGTGTTTCGTGGGTTCTAGAGTGCAGACTCAGTAGTTGTGGTGCACGGGCTTAGTTGCTCTGCAGCATGTGGGATCTTCCTGGCCCAGGGCTTGAAGCCATGTCCCCTGCATTGGCAGGCAGATTCTTAACCACTGCACCACGAGGGAAGCCCTGTCTTATTTTTAACAGTACTCAACATGGCTGGACTGTGCACTTAAAAATGGTTAAAGTGGTATATTTTGTCATATGTATTTCACCACAATAAAAAAAGCAGAGATAATAAAGTCTGTCTCACCTGACGGTGGTGAAGATGGACGAAGAGGATGTGTGTAAGGTGCTTTGCACAGTTCCTGGCACATGGCAAACAGCTCAATAAATGTTAGCTTTTATTAGTAGTATTAGTAGTGATAGTTTGTTGTTCCCAAGATTGGCATTCTCCTTCCCCAGGCTAAAATCAAGTTGTCCCTCTAGTAGTTTGGGAAGGAAGAAGCTATAGGGTGTCATTACCTAACAGAATCCCCCAAATACTCATTATTGACATTAGGGTCTCCCATAAGCTGGAATCTGCCTCTCTTTATGATAGTAACAGCTAACACTGACGGTAACCTGAGTGAGCTCATTCAAGCCACATGAAACTCTATGGAATGGGTATAATTATTGTCATCACTTGCCTGAAGTCACACAGCTAGTAGTAAGTGATGGTCCAGATAAGACCATCTACAATTTTGACCACTAAGTCATATGGCCTACAGCCAGCCTGCCACAGCTTTAGGGTCTCTAGCTTAGAGCCGCTTTACGTGTTTGGTTCCTCTTTAGCTGCGCCAACTAAAATCCTTAGGGCTTATTCTCTGAAGTGCCAACCATCATTTCAGATTTGCAGGACGTTTGCATTTCAGATGTAAGAAGGGGCCAGCTGGAGGGATACTCACGTTGGGAAGAATCCGGAAGTGCTCCATAGGTGGCCCATTACTCATAAGACTTTGTTCGATGTGCTTCCCCTAGACCTCTCTGCTCTCGACTCCCTTACCCCAGAAATTCTATGTATTTAGTTGTGAGTGTTCTTCACCCACTAATTAATTAATGTATGCAAAGAGTAATAAACACGCAAGCAATATAGGAAAACAGAAAATGAAAAGTGTCCCTTCGCCCCTCTCATCTATGCCTATGTTTACTTATTTCTGTTTCTAGTTCTTCTGGTGGTTATTTCCAAACTTTAAATGCTTTTATGTCTTTTTCTTGTTTTTTTTTCAACTTGAAATAGTGTTTATTGATTTTTCACTGTAGAAGAGGAAAAGTATAACTCATTTACAGTAATTGTATCTCTCCTCCAAATTTTGCTTTGTTTGTTGTTCTTTACTTATGTAATTTTAAAAACTAAATTTAAGTTTCTGTTTTTAAAAGATTATATTTCATGATATCTCAACTTCAGACAATATTTCCTGATTCTGCACGGTAAAATAAGGACTTTATGCCCCTCCACATTCTAACTTCTGTCAGTGTTTTATCACTTTTATAGTTGGCATGAAATATTTACATTCTGTTCTGTGTTTTGTTTATGTGTTGATTTCATAGATTGAAAATCAATGAATATTTAAGTTATGATTATGTAATTATTATTTTCTTCAGAACCAAGGAGTGTGATTAGACCCATGGAAAAGATACAACTCTATTGTTGAAGTAATTGAACAAGGAGGCATTATACTAAGGTGACTCTAATGCTTTGGTAGCTACTAAGCAAACTGAAGTCCAAGCCAGAGTCAATTCCTGTAAGTGTGCTTGTATCTGAGAAAACAAAATTCAAGGACAACAATCACGGTCACCCAGGCTTTCCCAAAGAAGGCAACTGTTTAAGCCTAGCCAGTCAAGTTATTTCCTTGCTTTGCTTCTGTGTCTGCTCTATAAAAGCCTTTCCCATAGTTCCTGTTGGCCTCACACCCCTAACCATTCTCAGTTTAGCACTGCCTCATCCAAAATTGATATTTGCTCAAATAAACTTTTCAAAAATTTAACATGCCTCAGTTTATCTTTTTAACGCTATGTTGTTAAAACTCCTCCGTTCAAAGGAGACTGATCCCAGAATCAATGTCAGATGAATTCTGTTTTCCTGCGTTCTATCCATGCTCAGAATCATAACATATTCATTTTTGTATATTAGGATTGTGACTTTCTTATATATGTCTTTGCTAATTTTATTTTTCCTGGCATTTCTAACTACCTTTCTTTTTTCTTATTCATAAAATTGTGATTTTTTTCACCTTCTCGGTAAGATCGTCCAGCTTCTAATTCCAATGACTTGTTATAGGACATTTCCTTGATTCTTTTTTTTTAAATAAATAAAATTATTTATTTATTTATTGGCCGTGTTGGGTCTTCATTGTTGCATGCAGGCTTTCTCTTGCTGCAGCGAGCAGGGGCTACTCTTCTTTTCAGTGCATGGGCTTCTCATTGCAGTTGCTTCTCTTGTTGTGAAACAAGGGCTTTAGGCATGTGGCCTTCAGTAGTTGCAGCACGTGGGCTCAATAGTTGTGGCTCACGGGCTCTAAAGCACAGGGTCAGTAGTTGCGGCGCATGGGCTTAGTTGCTCCGCAGCTTGTGGGATCCTCCCAGACCAGGGCTCAAACCTGTGTCCCCTGCATTGGCAGGCAGATTTTTAACCACTGTGCTCCTAGGGAAGTCCCTGACATTTCCTTGATTTTTAAAGGTATTCTCAAAGCTCTGTCTTTCTTTTCAAATGTACTTCATTTCTTTCTAGTCCTTCTAAAGAACCGTCGCTCTAGGATTTCAATTCATTTCACATTTTACTTCCACGTTTTCTGGGTCCCACGTTCTCTGCTTTCTTATATTTCTGTTTTACTTGGCCGGAGGGAGTATGCTTTGAAACAATTGTTACAGAGCGTGCATTGAATGCCAGCTTTCTGGGCCTTTGTTTGCCTCATCACCCCCACCCCTAGTCCCTAATTTGTTTGGCTAGAATTCTAGGTTTAAGATGATTTTTCTCTGCTTTGACCTCTAGTATACAAGTTTAATGACTACAACCTGATACGTGTTGTTTTATAGGTAACCAGTTTTAGTTTTTCTTAAACTATTACGAGCTTCTTTGTCCTTGGCATTTCTAAACTTTAACTGGGATATATTTGTGTGGTGAACTTAGTTTGTAGTTTTTATAACCTCCAGGCAACTGTCCTCTTTTCTTTCATCCTTTTATTATTTTCTCCCTTCCGTTTTCTCTCTAGTCATTTTCTGGAGCTCTCATCAAACGGATGGTTCTCTTACTGGATTGAGCACCTAAGCAACTTTCCTCTGATATTTTCCATCTCTTTGTCTTTTTTTATCTATGGTCTAGAGGATTTCTTTGAATTTGTCTTCCAGCTACTTTATTGACCTTTTTTCCTTAACAATTGTGCCGTTAATTTCCAATAACTCTTTCTTGTTCTCTGAAGGTTCTATTTTTATAGGAACTATTTTTGTTTTATGAATGTAATATCTCCCTGAATCTCTGTGAACACACTAGTTAGAATTGTTTTAAAAGTTCTTTTCCATTTTGTTTCCTCTGTGGTTTTTAATTCATCTAGATTCTTTTGTGAGGCTGATCTTTCTCAAATATCTAGTGATCCTTGGAAATCTACTCATATTTTTTGAATGAATCAATAAATGTATTGATTTCTGAAGCCAGCACGAATTTCCTGTGTGGGCATAGAGTCCTGCTTTCTTAACACGTCTCTTTTCTAAACAGAAGAAAATTAAGGTCAGAGACAAAGTGCCTGCCCTCATGTCAGTTATCATCTGAGAGAAGCAAACACCACATACATGATGGGATAAGTAAATATAAATTTTTGACAATATTTGATGAGAATAACAGGGCTTTATGAGGGCACATAGCTGGAAGGTCTAATTTAGACTGAAATTTTAGGGAAGGTTTTTCTGAACAGGTAAGATGCGTACTGGGCTCTGAAATGTGGTTGGAGTTGCCAGGCAGAGTGGATATAAGAGCCTTCCAAGCAGAGGGAATAGCACGTTTAAAGGCCCTGGGGCAGGAAAGGGTACAGCATGTGTTAAGCACTGAAAGGAGGAGACCTATGTATCTATGATGCAGTGGTCCATGGCAAGAATCCATGAGTTTGGGATAAAGAAGGAGCCAGGGGCTGGATTTCAGGACCTTGAAGATCAAGTTATAGTAAGAGGTTATTTTTCAGTGCAATGATAAAAATGGAAAGAGTTTAAGCATGGGAATAATACGATCAGACTTTTATTAATAAAAACATTCTGGCTGTTGTGTGGCTAATGGAATGGAGGGGGTAACAGTGGAAGCAGAGGAAGAAGTTAGGACATTTTTGTAGTGGTCCAGGCAGGAGAAGATGGTAGACCACTATGGGTACATTAGAGATGAGGACAAAAACTGACAGGATTAGATGGTGGAGGAGATATTAGGAGCAAGGGGGAAGCAGGCATGGATGACTCTTAGACTTCCAGCATGAGCAAAGTGGTAGATAGAGATGTCACTTGGGGATGGAAGACGCTGGAAGACAAGCAGATTTGGAGGGAAGCTCATGAGCTTAGTTGGGTTATGTCCGCTGTGGGGTAGTTGTGAGACATCCAAGTGTAGATGTCCAACAGGCTCCTGAACAATTGGATCTGGGGAGAATGATACCATGGAGGCCAAAGAAGCGTGCTTCAAGAAAGGAAGAGGAAGGTCAGCACGCTGAATGCTGTCATGCTGTCCAAGAAACAGTAACCAAGACATATTAATTCAAATTTGAGACAAAGAGGTTTTTTTTACGACTTTGGAAAGAGTGGTCTTATTAGAGGGGTGGCCAGACTATATGGGTTGAGAAGCAAGTGAGAGAAAATGGACAGTGTGGGAGTGGAGGAGGGATACTTAAACAACAACTTGGAGAAGATTGGCTGTGAAGGGGAAGAGAAGACAGCTGCTAAAGGGAAGTGCAGCATAATATGAGTTTCCACATCAGCGTTATCCATTAGACTCTGAGCTCCAGAAGGGCGGGAATCATTTCTTTCTATACTTCTTTCTGTCCTCTGGGCTAGTAGTGGAACATGGCGTTTGATTAAACCATGTTTATCAAATCTACTAGAATATACAAAGTCTTGGAAAGGGAGACTTTCCAAAGAGAACCATTCTAAACTTATTCACAAAACAGAAATAGAGTCACAGATGTAGAAAACAAACATGGTTATCAAGGGGCAAGACAGGGTGGGGGAGGAATAAATTGGGAGACTGGGATTGACATATACACACTACTATATATAAAATAGATAACTAATAAGGACCTACTGCACAGCACAGGGAACTCTTCTCAATACTCTGTAATGACCTATATGGGAAAAGAATCTAAAAAAGAGTGGATATATGTATATGTATAACTGATTCACTTTGTTGTACAGCAGACACTAACACAACATTGTGAATCAACTATACTCTAATAAAAATTAAAAAAAAAAGCGAACCATTCTAAAACAACTTAAGTGTCCATCAACAGATGAAAGGATAAAGAAGAAGTGGTACATGTGTACAAGGGAATACTACTCACCCATAAAAAAGAACAAAACAATGCCATTTGTAGCAACACGGATAGACTTGGAGGGCATTATGCGAAGTGAAATAAGTTAGACAGAAAGATAAATAGTGTATGATATTGCTTACATGTGGAATCTAAAAAATACAACAAACTAGTGAATATAATGTAAAAGAAGCAGACTCACAGATGTAGAGAACAAACTACTGGTTACCAACGTGGGGGGAGGGGTAAGGCAGGGGATAGGGGAGGGGGAGGCACAAACTATTGGGTGTAAGATAAGCTCAAGGATGTATTGTACCACGCGGGGAATATAGCCAATATTTTGTAATAACTGTACATCACAAGTAACAGTTAAAAATTGTATAAAAATTAAAAAAAAGTGAACTGTTCTACTCTTCCCTGGCAGGCAGAGCTGGCTCAGTTCTCAGCCCCCAGGGCTGGTGCTCAGGTTGATCACAGTCCACATCACGGCAGACTGTCAACAGCTATGACTTGTGTGAACTGTCTCTGTCACCCTGGCCTCTTGGGGTTTAAGCTGCGGAAGGTTCTACTTGGGAAAGATTAAAAGGATCCAATGGGCCTTGTGGCTAATCCCAGGTACTGGTTTTAGAGTTGAATGGTCCTCTCAAGCTAAGGACAGCTGTAGACCCTCCTTATGTTTACTGAGTGCTGACTATGCAATCATCACTGTGCCATGTGTTTTTACGAGTTTTCTCATCTTTTCACAACTCTCTCATTTTTACAACTATCACTTACATTTCACAGATGAGAACATGAAGGCTCAGAGAGAGTCAGTATATTTCCTAAGGCCATATGTGTTGTAAATAACAGAGTTAGGATTTGAACCCAGCTCTTCTGATTTCACAAGACACACTTTATAAAGGCAAGTGAGAAATCAGCAGGATAGAAGAGGAACAAGGTGGGTTTTAATGGTCCAAGAATTTTGATGGTGTGTCTTTTCAGTGACTTTTGAGGGACATGAAGAGCAGATGGTAATTAAACGATCACGGGTGGAAGGGGAACAGAAGAAAGAGGAGGGGGAGGGGCAGCTGAAGAGACTGATTCATTAACGGGATGAGACAGTCTAATGTAACTCAGGTGAGGGGGCCCCTCGAGAGTCTGCACCAAGGGGATGCTCATAAACTGTTGGTTTCTGTCTCCATCCTTGTGGCTTTTTCAGGGACGTAAGGATTCCAGGCTCCTTTTTGTTTGTTTCTTCTGTTGTTACTTAGCTCTTTGCCTTACAAAATAAAACGTATGGAGGAAAGGGGCTGTGATTTGTGGCATACCAATGGTGAAAACAAACAATTCCGAAGACTAAAGAGTCGTTTTGTTCACAATTGTAAAGTATTTTAATTATTTTTCTCATTGTAAATGTGATAGGTAATAGATAAGGGTAATAGACAGTTTTGCAGAAGAAAATAGAAATCATCTCAAAATTTCATGACCCGGAGTTAATCATTGTTCAAATTCTGCTCTATTCCAGGCTAAAGACTATTTTTGTAAAAAAATCCAAAGCTCCTTTAAATTCACATAAAATATTTAAAGGAATTGTAGGCAGTTCCTTCTTTTTCCTGCAGGCACATCTGATCTTACACTACTGGAGGAAGGGAAAAGTCTAGTTGTTCTTAAAAATCCGTAGAAAAGGAATGTTCTTAGCCAGCCATGGTACTACATTCCAGTGGACCCCACATTCTAGTATCCAGGGAACTCTTTCAGTTTCCTAATCTAAATCCCTCCTCTTTTTTTATACCCATCTCCTTTAGTCCTGGCAACAATCCAAACATCTGTGTATTCAATAAACACAAAAATAACAGCACTCAATTTGCCATCGAGGCAACAAATATTTCACTGAAGGAGCCCAAGCCATAAGATGAGATGAAACCAAGAGGGGACTAAGCTCTCTTCACCGTCATGACTGTCTCAGGCCCTCCCCCATATGGAGAAACTAGCAGGAAGTAAAAAGAAAGCAAAGGTTAAATAGGAGACATATAGGCACCAGCAGAAGAAACTCTTTTAATAACAGTATCATAGGGCTTCCGTGGTGGCGCAGTGGTTAAGAATCTGCCTGCCAATGCAGGAGACACTGGTTTGATCCCTGGGCCAGGAAGATCCCACATGCCACGGAGCAGCTAAGCCCACGTGCCACCACTACTGAAGTGCACTCACCTAGAGCCGGTGCTCTGCAACAAGAGAAGCCACTGCAATGAGAAGCCCACACACCACAACGAAGAGTAGCCCCCACTCACCGCAACTAGAGAAAGCCCATGTGCAGCAACGAAGACCCAATGCAGCCAATAAATAATAAATACATAAATAAGTAAATTTATTAAAAAAAAAACCAGAATCATAAAAAGTGTCTGTGAACTGATGTTCTTCTCTTTGAGAAAACCCGAAGATCTCACAGCTGGCTAGTGGCAAGCTGGGCCCAGGAACTCAAGATATCGGACTCCCTGGCAGAAGGTAGTGTGGATAAAGCACTCAGTCTAGAGTCTCATTAGACATGAATTGGACAACTCATTAGGCATGAATTTCCTTCCTGGCCCATCTAATATGCTTTCCATTGCACTGGCAGCATTGTACTTCCATGCTGGGCAGTGTGTCCTCAGATGGACAGGGTAATCAAGTTTGATGATATGGATTTCAGCATTGGCACTGACCTTCTATTAACAGTGTACAAGCTTTCTGGTCCTCCATGTTGGTAGGACTCATGGAGAACAGCAACAGCCAAGAGGTCATGCCAAACAGAGGATTTCTTAAAGCTATCACTGGTGAATACAAAAAAACCCACAAACACACACACAAACAAAACTTGTGCTCCTAACTTTTTGGTAAAATCACCAAAATCTGATTTCTCCAGATTTTGCATGTGCTTATACCTTTAAAACTTTTTTATTTATTTATTGGATGCGTTGGGTCTTTGTTGCTGCACATGGGCTTTCTCTAGTTGCAGACAGCGAGGGCTCCTCTTTGTTGCGGTGCGTGGGCTTCTCATTGCAGTGGCTTCTCTTGTTGCAGAGCACCAGCTCTAGGCGAGTGCACTTCAGTAGTTGTGGCACATGGGCTCAATAGTTGTGGCTTGCAGGCTCTAGAGCGCAGGCTCAGTAGTTGCGGTGCATGTGCTTAGTTTCTCTGCGGCATGTGGGATCTTCCTGGAGCAGGGATCGAACCCATGTCCCCTGCGTTGGCAGGCAGATTCTGAACCACTGCACCACAGGGAAGCCCCCTGTGCTTATATCTTTTTAAAAACTGTGGGGGCTACCAGCTTAAGTCCACAGGGGTGTCCTAAATTGCAACGGCAACAGGAAATCTGCAGGTGCTCAAGATGCTCTTCAGCTAGCAGGGCCCAGACAGGAGAGGCTGCCTGAGAGGCAGGAACCACCAGTACTGATTGCTTGTTCCCTTTGGTGCCTACTCTGTGTCTATCCACGTTTGCATTTTCCTCCACCCCCATCCTGTGTGCATCCCCACCCCCCTTGCGCAACTGCAGGCTCCCTGTTCTTATCAAAAGCTGCTCCTCTTCTAACAGATCATGTAATGCCCGTTACCATAGCACCCAGTACTTCACATTATTAAAACAATCTCTTTATTAGTAAGCCTGCTCCTCCCAGGAAGCCGGGTGCCTCGGAGCCCATTTGACAAGATGATGAACCTGTGTCTTGAGAGGCTTAGGGATTTGTCAGGGGGCAGGACAGAGAGGCCCAGAGAGCTCAGACCTCATGCCCCACTCCTGGCTTGTACCTCGCTACCTGGAGATGCTCCCAGCCACGTCTCATTTCGTTGCCTTTTCCTTTTCATCATGCACTCATAATAATTATACATGTTATCACACGTCACATTTTACAAAAGGCTTTCAAACACATCCCTTCTTTCACTCCTCACAATATCCCTGTGAACTTAGAATTTTGTGTTCATTTTTAAAGGCTGAGGGTACTGGAAACTGACATTCAGAGCAGTCTAGACTGTTCAAGGTTGTACAGACACTCAAGGCAAAGCAAGGACTCAAAACCTGACCCTCCTCTGTCTCTACAACTACTTCTCTTATGGTGGACAAACAAATGGGTACACAGATGGACAGACAGATAATTCTATGCCTTTTTGTGGAATAGATGCTTAATAATTACTTGTTGAATTTTTGGACTAATGTGTCTGCTTTTGAATCAAATGTGATGTTACTGACCCACCATCACTTCCTTTCCCCTTTCCTTTCCTTTCGTCTCCTCTCCTCTCCTCTCTTCTCCTCTCTTCTCCCCTCCATCCCCTCCCCTCCCCTCCCTTTCTCCCTTCCTTCCTTCTTTCTTCCTTCTTTCTTCTCTCTTTCTCTCTTTCTTTCTTTCTTTCTTTCTTTCTTTCTTTCTTTCTTTCTCTCTCTCTCTCTCGCTCTCTTTCTTTCTTTCTTTCTTTCTTTCTCTCTCTCTCTCTCGCTTTCTTTCTTTCTTTCTTTCTTTCTTTCTTCTTTCTTTCTTTCTTTTTCTTGGCACATACTATGAACAAGGCACCACTGGAAGTGTTGGAGGAGGACAAATAGTGTCCTGCATCCTCTATATTCTTAGACAGTGAAGGGGGGATGAGACGTGTTATACACACAAGCTGTCATCCAGCACAGCGTGTGATAAAAGCCATTCATCCCCTCACCAACTCTTTTTTGCCTACCAATTATGTCCCAGTAGTCACTAATGAATAAAAGAGACATGAGCCTTGCCCTCATGGAGCTTCTGTCTGTGGAGGGAGGCAGGTGTTAAACAGTTATGCAATTATTTAAGTGTAACATGATACATGCTGGGGAGGAAGAAGGGTGCACAGCAAGAGCATAGAAAGGAGGCTCTGACTTTGGCTGGGTGGAAGGATTGGGAGTTGCAACATGGAAAGCCTCCTAAGGAAAAGAATTTGATCCAAAGAGGTGGGATGACATGCCTTGCCCCCTGTCCTCACTCCAACCCAGAAGGAAACTGAGGTCCTGGCCTCATCACAGCGAGGCCGAGTCTGTGTTGGAGGCTGAGGCGACAGTGGGAACTAAACAGGTGAAAGGAAATGGCATGAAGGCTGGGTTTTCGGTAGCAGCACATTCCGTGGGATCAGTCGGTGGGAATGCGTCACATTGAGGAAATCCAAAGGTCACGTGGCAGCTGGTTGTGGGTCAGGACAGGGAGATCCTCACTGCTGGGAGGTGGGGGTGGAGGGGGGAGTTTCAGGGGCAGGGAGAGAGAGAAAGTCGCACAGAGTCGGCAGGGAGAGACTCCAAGCTGGGGAGCATCAGGGAGAGGTGGCCTTTAGGATAAGCTAGGATTCAGCTAAAGGGGATAAGTAGCAAAGACAATGGCATCCCAGAGGGTGAAGCAGCCTGAGCAAAAAGGGGAACAAAGGAGCCTGCAAGGTGTGTTCGGGGAGGGAGTATGCTGTGTGCTTTCCTGGAGTCTGCAGTGTGCTCAGGTAAGGGGAGGCTGGAGGGCTTGGGGATGTGGGACGGGACCCAGTGCAGATCCCTCTGTGGGCAAAGGGGAGCTGCTAAGCGTATTCGGTTTGAGGAGTCACATCAGGGCGGTGCATTAGGAAGATTAATCTGCAGGAGAGCACAGGATGGATGGATAGGGAGGGAGGAGGGGCGGCAGCTGCCCCTCCCCCTCACTCACAGCGTCTTCCTGGTCTACCACTGGCAAACTGATCAATAAATGGAAGTTTTAAAACAGTCCTCTGCCCGCCCTCCAATGGGAAAAGGGTGATTCATTTTTAGCACTCACCATGATTGCTTTTCTTAATTACGGCGTGAGGGATCCCTCCCTGAAGTATTGAGAGGTTATATCCGTGCCCCTCAAACAGCTGGGGGAATTACGAATGTTCAAGAACTACTTGTCGGATTTATTGAATTTCCTCCCTTTTTGATTTTGCTTGTGGTGGCCTGAAGTCCTTGGGAGCTATTTTTACCTGCCAGGATGTCAAGGGGAAAGCCTCTCGGCCACCGCTGCCTTCTCCATCTCTGATCTCACAATCTTCCCAATCTTGGCTGGCTGAGGCCGGTGAAGGGCTAGAGCCAGTGCCTCACTGCAGGCCAAGGAGGGGAGGGGGCGAGAGCAGTTCACATGTAGGTCTCGACTTGGCATCAGAAAGGCTCCAGTCCCTAAATATCTGTGCCCCAGCCTGCTGGTGTGTCTGAAATTCCACCTTGAGAGTCACTGGTGTTTGGGTGATTTCAGAAATAGCGTTGCATCCTTAACAGCGGCTCATGGGTGAAGTCATGGGCCGCTAGCAGAGCCTTCCTCTCAGCATGCCACTGCATCAGCAAGCTGCTTCTAGATCTGCCCCAATCCCTGCCAACCCTCCAATTCCTCTAGGTCAGTCTCTCTCACTGGAGATCTTCTGGGACGGAGGCGGTGCCTCTCTGCTTGGCCCTCGGTATACCAAACACTTTCAACTATTTCTTGTCTCTTGGGCTTATTTCTCCCAACTACAATAAGTTTTTCCAAGACCTGTGACTGCAGACCAGCACCATCTCACTCCCACCTCACCCCTCTACTCAACCCTTTCTCCAGAACCTTCCTATGACCAGAGGCTGGGCTTCTGCTTGCCGGGGACAGAATTTGGGACCGTTCAAGGATTGCATCTCCAAGGTGAAGTGACACGTGGTGGCAAAAGCACAGAATTTAGAGTCAAGAGAATAGGTTCTCAAGCTTAATTCCACTACTTACTAACTGTGCCTTTAGGAAATCAGTTAGGTTGTGAAAAGGCATTCATGCTGCCCTACAGAGCAGTCAGGAGGGGCCAGCGAATAAGCTCTACCACTGAAAAGTGGCATACACACCCTGTTAAGATTTGGCCTTCTTCTGACACCATCTGTAAGGCTGGGATTCTCAGATTTCACTGTTCCGAAGAATCATGTGTCATTAAAGAGACGCATGTCCAGGCCCCAAAGATTCTGATTCAGAGGCTCCAGACTGGACCCAGAAATCTCTGTGTTTAACAGGCCCCCCCCCAGGAGTCTGATGCAGATGTGCCTGGACCCTTGGAGCAACTCTGTCTCGGGGGGACCGTCTTAGAGCCCGGCTTCTTCTCTCTTGTGTGTTCCATGATTGATATGTAGCGAAACTGGCACTGCTAACCCCTCGAAGGCTAATAATGATGCACTAAATACAGCAATCGCTCACACTCTGTCTGATATTGCCAAACATTTCAACGTGAAGACCTTCTTTGTGCCACACCCCAGTATCCCTACCCCTTTGCCCCCCACCCCCAATCAGCTATCTCTCTGTCTTTAGCTATTTCTATTCATTGTTGCTACTGGACAGAGTTACCTGAATCCTGGTGGTTAAGGCAGCTCTCACAAGATTTCTTCTGCAACTAAATTCTTTCTGGCCTTTTGGGAACAGCTGCCTGGAAATAGAGGTGGTTATACAGTGTTTGGCTTTTGGCAGTAAGAGGACAATGTCTCAGCTGAACACTAACTCAAAAGGCCTTCCCTGTTATGGAGAAAATCATTACAGCAAGATACATTCTCACGTCTTAATATCCAACATTCTTTCCGACGGCAGCCCCCTTGGATTTTGCTTTTAACAATATTTTGTGCCTGTTTATAAATAAACTATAAAAGCACATTGCAGACTCTCAGGTGTTATCCACATGGGAAATTCACTGCTATTGCTTATATAATTGTGAGACCTTCCTATGATATAAATGCTTGAGATCAGAACAGACCAGTTTCTCCTAAATCCTCCTTTGCTGCATCTACACACTTTGCTCAGTGGATCTTTGGAGGGGGCAGAAAGAGTCCTTTTTACTGCCGTACAAAGCCTATGCCTAGGAGCTCCTAAGTGAAAACCCAGTCAAATATAACAGACACTTGCCCTTCTGTAAATATAGCTCTACAAGTGGTGGGGCCTTTGGGCCTTTGTGCTGTGCTGAGGTTAATGGTGAGCTTCCTAACGTCCCTGTCTGCCCCGCCCTGCTCAGCTGCCAGCAATGATCGTCTGCCTCCAGCAGTCACTGGACAGTATATTTAGAGCCTCTTCCCCAAGAGTAAGTGGGGATCTGAAAATAGACTGCTTGGCCTGTGTGTGATTGGGTTGCAGCCTCCAGCTCTACACCTGAATACATGTAGGCGGTAGCCAGCTCAATACACGTGGGTTCAATAGAATTCAAGTGGCAGTGGCCTGGTCTTGGGGGCTGGGCTCTGCTTGAGTACTTTTCCTCCCTCGTAGGGACTTGAACAGGCCTTTCTGAAGTCTAGGGCTGACATCCACCTCTTTGGCTGGGACTCCTTGGATCTGGACCCAGTCTGGATTAGAGTGTCCCATATTTGCATGGCCGGCCTCTCTCTGGAAGGGACCAGATGTTTCCCTCTGGTTTCAGCCCTATTCTTCTCTCAGCATGATCACAGTTGTTCTGTATCCTGAGAGCTCCCATGTACTTTGCAGCTGTGGTTGAGCTGTTTATGACAGGGAGGGTTTTATGATCGTCATTTGACCGGGAACCAAGAGATGGAGGCATCTCTATAACTGTTCCTTCTACCTTGAAATTTTTATGACAACAGTATTTAGTTTGGAGTTAAGGGTCATTATAAGTTACCCTAAGTTCTCAGCTCCTAGCTCTGTGAGAGCAGGGACAAAGCCTGTTCTGTGCAGAGTTGTAATCTCAGCATCCATTCAATAAACATTTATCAAGTCCTTACTGTGTACAAAGCAAAATGCTAGATTCTTTGATAATATAAAGATGAATAAGAGGGCCTCCCTACACTCAGGAAGAAAATTCCGGGGTAACGACTAGCTATGATACAAAGGGAAATTCAACTAGTGCTGTAATAAATATTTATGCAAGTTTTTTTGGGTAAAGCCGTGGAAGTACTATTTGTAAAGGAAGATTGACAGAGGAAACGGCCTTTAGATAGTGCCTTTAACAAGTCAGATTTTGACAGCAGACGGGGTGGGGTGTGAGTATGTCATGCTGAGAACACGGTGCCAGCAAACCTCGTCAGTATATACATGTCTACACAGCAGATGGCCTTAGCCACCATATCTCCTGCTAAGCAAGAGCTTCGTGGGTTCATAAGCCCCAATTGTATATACTAGCAGATGGGCAAAGTGGATCTTATTGGTTCCTTGGAGCTATCTTGGGAAGTGGTTTCTCATTTTGTGCTGATGGGTCCTTCTTAGCCTCTTATTGTGGAAAGGTTCTCTTTCCTTAAGTCAATAGTTCCCAAACTCATCTGCATGTTAGAATCTTCTGGGATTCTTTGAACAGTTCCAAAACACAGACCCCAGCCCCAGACCAATGGAATAATCTCTGGAGGTAGACAAAGATATCCATAATTTTTTAAGCTTCCTGAGTGATTCTAATGCACAGGCAAGTTTGGAAATCCCTTCCTTAAGGCTCACAATTCAGTCAGCTGATTTTGCCAGTGACTGGAGCAGGAAGCTATGATAAAAATGAGACTGGGTGCAAAGCCATGGATGACACCTTGTAGATATAGTGCATGCTTTGGGACACATCATGGAAATGTCCCAGTTTTTGATGATAACTAAGACAGTTCTAATTTAAAGCTAATCAGCACTCTTTCTGAATCAGGTACTACATTTCTGTCCTCAGAGGATTTCGATCACCAAGACTGATGTACTTTTCTAATGCCAGTCTGGAGCCTGTCCACACATGAGTCTGTGATTCCAGAAAAAGGAGCCCATGAAAATGAAATTTGGGCTGTAAAGACTGTTGGGACTTAGGAACACTCACTTCCTCTCGTCCAGTGCCCCGCAGTTGACATCAGGTGATCTCAGCAGAATCAATGAACTTAGTCACTCACCAATCATGCATTTACTAGATTGCTATTATGTGTTAGACTCTGTTGTAAAGACTTTTGGGGCTACAAAAATGATTCAGGCCAAGTTGACAGTTCGTTAAGCTTTGCTGTCCAGTAAGACAGGTTTTCAGCTGCATTCACGATTATAACACAAGGAGTTAATAATAATGTCAAGTGACACAAGAACGGTCTGAAGCATAGACTATGGGAGCCTAGGAGAGAGAGTGGTTCAACCAGGGAGTCACCTACAAGGCCCCTTGAGAATGACCATGGGGAATGGGTGGTATTTGGACAGAAAGCAGAAAGAAGGGAAGGCTGTTCTGAGCAGAGGAGCAGAACAGAGATGGATTACTGGGCTGGTGCCATGGGAAAGCAACAAGGCATCTGAACTTGACCAGCATGTGAAGGAGAGACACAGCCAGGAAGGGAGATTGTCAGCAGCACACAGTTTACACGGGCTGTCAGACATCAAACCCTGGGTGAGACGATGGAACCGGGGGACTCTTGAAGGCCAGGTCATCAAAGGGGAGACCTGAACAGATTTATTCTTCAGCTTCTCGAATGCACTAAGCTCACTCCCTCCTCAGAGCTCTTAGCGCCTCTGTTCCCTCTGTCTGGTACACCCTCCCCACCAACTTCTCTCTTCTCCCCTTGGCTGAATCCTACTCATCCTTCAGATCTGAGTATAACTGTCACTTGCTCAAAGAAGCCTGCCCTGACCTTTCAACTGAAATTCGATTCCCCTGCTATAGTCTCTCATCTCATCCAATTATTTTCCTTCCTTGTACTTATCACGGGTTATAATGATATATTTATGTCTGTGACCATTCGCTGGATATCCGTCTCTTCCATCAGACTGCATAAGCTCCATGAGGTCAGGGACTTGATCTGTCTTGTCCCTTAGTGTATCCCCAGTGACTGACAGGCAGAAAGGTCTCGAGAAGTGTTGGCTAAATGAGAAGTGAATGAATGAGTGACAGCAAAGAGGAAAAACAATATAAATAACCCCTCCCTCCCCACACACATAAAATAGAAACGTCACTAATAAGAGAAGGATCATGATCTGGTGCAAGATACGCTGGCTGGGAGTCAGAGTTGGGGGCCCAGTTTTTATACTCATTTCTGTCACTACCGAATTGTGAGACCACATCCAAAATCCAATTTGTTAGAGTAGCTATTTTTCCTTCTCCGCTGTCACAGCCTTGGTCTCAAATTCTTTATTTATAAAATAGTGATAAAGAGCCTGTCCTATTTATCTTCAATATTGGAAAAAACACGTGAAACTTAATATACTGTCATGTAGGTAAAGTATTACGCAACTATAAAAATATTAATCTATAACATTAGTGTGGAGATATTTGCATCTAAATTTTATATCTAATGTCTACCAGCAATTGGCAAATAAGTGACTTTGGTTTTTCATTCATGTCTGCTGCAAAAATATTTTTTTCTATAGCCATTGGTCCAAAGCAAAAAAAAAAAAAAAAAAGAAAGAAATTAAGACCAGTGGTAAAGTGATATCCTTTCATTACCAGAGCGAACATGAGATATTATGTTGAGTCTGTGTTGAACATACTAGTGAAAACACATGCCCTTTTCATTTACTCAAAGGCACTAATGGCTTTCATAAAAGCAGAATGTATCATTTAAGGGGTATAAATAATTAGCCTTGACAAGAAGTAAGCCCAGAATTCTCATGAATGAATTAGCTGATTCCCACTATGGGTATTGAGCATTTGGTTTTCAATTTGGCATCCTAATGAAAATTGAGGACCAGCTGGAGACACTGGAGTGACCGAGAACAGGGTTGTCTGAGAAGGGCTTAGGTTAGGATAAGGCTGTTATATCAACAATGGTCTTAA
Source organism: Hippopotamus amphibius kiboko (assembly GCF_030028045.1). Lineage (NCBI taxonomy): Eukaryota > Metazoa > Chordata > Mammalia > Artiodactyla > Hippopotamidae > Hippopotamus > Hippopotamus amphibius. Next base: position 136,818,908 of record NC_080188.1, on the reverse strand, counting down.
ACAAGGCACCGTGGTGCCAAGCAAAAAATGTGGATTAGAAACAAAAGCCACATTCATATGTTTTGTACTTTAGGCCTAGTACTTGATGGCTTGTTGTGGAATGTGAAACCATATGGATGGTATCCCACAAGAACAGCAGGCTGGGATGTTTTGGGTCTAAGCATACCAGATATTTTTCATGCAAAAAATATTTATTGAGCACCTATTGTGTGTTTTAGCATTATGTGGGAAAATTTTATGTGGGGAAACCGTTGGGAGAAGGTAAATGGGCATGAACAATGAATCAGAAATTGGAATGAATGTATCGTGCTCCCGCGGTGAGTGAGCAAAATAGCCAGAGCAGAAGAGACCGTCAGAGAAAGAGAAGAAAGGAAAGCAAGAAAACATTACTTCCTTGTTTGTATAGAACTTTACGGTATAAAACAGACAAAACCCCAAATCAAACCAAAACACATGCACAGCTCTCATCACATTTGATCCACAAAACAAAAGCCAAACCCAGAAACCTCAGCGAGGTTGGCGGTGTGGGTGTTTCCCCCAGAGAGTAAATGAGCTTGCCCAAGGCCACACAGTTGGACAGTGGGGGGCCTAGCAGGCATGACCGTATCAGAGCACTTTCCTCTGTAGAGCTCAAAAGGTAGGATGAGAGGCAATGGTGAAGGCTTTCCATGCCAAGCTAAGGAATTTGGTCTTTATTCTGTGAGGAAACAAAGTAGACAGTGCACTGAACTTAGCTCAAGGGGAAGAAATCAGAGTCTACCATAAACTGCCAATAGATCACCTTGACTTTGACCTTGGACAAGGCTCTACAGAGAGCTTTCTAAAGGATGGTTTTTGAGTGGTTTGGAAGAACCCTTGCCAGCACTGTTTCACCAAAAAGCCAATTATGTTGGGGCAACTCATTTCCTTCTCTAACAGGAGTACTATAGAAAATTTAGTTTGTACTTCAGTAAGATACTTACTTCAGATACCTCTCTGGAGAAAATGGATAATTATGGGATGGGTGGTGGATTCATTTGCATTGCATTTTTTTCCGCTTTATTTCTTTTAATTTTTTGGATTTATTATTTTTTTTGTTGTTGAAGTACAGTTGATTTACAATGCTGTGTTATGTTCAGGTGTACAGTAAAGCAAGTCAGTTATATATGTATGTAAATAGCTTACCTTCTCTATGCATCCTTGCCTCTAGTTTATTCCACATATCACCAACTGGTCAAGTCTATTCACATATATATATACATAAATATACATTATTCTTTTTCAGATTCTTTTCTACTATAGGTTATTACAAGATATTGAGGATAGTTCCCTGCGCTATACAGTAGGTCCTGGTTGATAATCTATTTTATATATAGTAGTGTGTGTGTGTTTTAATTTGCATTGAATTTTAAAGTTGAAGGGGATTTTAGAACTCATCTAACCCTTTTCCATCATTTTACAAATGTGCAAAAGGAAACAAGGGATAAATCGACTTGCTTTACGTTATATCATCATCATCAAAATAGCTGACACGTATTGAACACTTACTATGTACCTGACATGTTCTAAGTGATTAATATGTATTGGCTTCTTTAAGCCTCACGACAAACCTATGTGGCCACAGAGGCTCAGGGAGGTCCAGTAACTTGCCAACATTGGGAGATGTTAAGCAACGGACCTGGGATTTGTACCCATCAGGGCTGGCGTCTGATCTGGTGCTTCCTCTTTACATATAGCCTCTCCAGGCCATAAAACTAACAAGCAGCAGGACAAAGTGTCAAGGGCACTGATGAATGGACTTTCTGGTGGTATGCTGTAAGATGTTGTCCTTGCTATGTCCTTCTCAACGTTTTTTTTTTTTTTTTGAGTTGGATAAAATATGGAAAGCAGTTCATCACATCTTCAGAAGTCATGATATAGGGAGAGGAATAAAAAATATGGTGGACAAAATAAGCAGGATCTCAAAAAATCTGGGAGGATGAATGAATCTAAACATTTTCATTTCAGAGGAATATAGGAAGATATTGCATGTTGACTCCCAAACCAATCATCCCAAAATAGGATGGAGAATGTGCATAAAAGAGGATACAACTTGGGGGTGGGTGGGATTTATCAGTTCCTACGTGAATAAGCATGTGGCTGTCTGGAAGCTAATGTAAGTCAGCAAATGCTAGTCTGTATGTGTTTTGCATTGGTCACGTCCACGCTGGTTTGCAGCTGAGGCTCTGAGACCAGCGACCAGCCAGGGGAGATCCGGGCACCAAGACTCTTCACAGTGACACCCTGATCTTTCTTCCTCCTTCCTGACCTGTTTTTGCTCTGACCTCCATCTTGGCCACCTCCCCCCTTGTCATCCTGACTTTGTTCCTGCCTCTAGCCCTTTATTTTTAGTTTTTGTTCTGGGTTCTCCTAGCATGTGAATCTTGTTTTTTTCCCCCATAGGGCCCTGATTTGACTGCCTGTCTGTCTATGTGCCTTGTTGCATCATAAGAAAACCTTCAGCACTCAGCGCATGACTCTGACCCCTGGAGGGTGTGCTGATAGCACCCCCATGGCCCTGCCAATACATACACTACGAGGAGAAGATTTGAACCATATCTGGGGTGTTATACCCAAATCTGGCCAACCCCCTTCCCTACCACGAGGCTATGTCTGTAAATTGAAGTACATTCACAGAAAAAGGATAGGCTCTGAATAGGTTTGAACAGTTGGTGATATGTGGAATGAATAAAAGAGGCAAGAATGCCCAGAAGAGGTAACTATGGGCTTGGGAGATTTATCTGCGAATTTGCAGAAGATCCTGCTGTGAAAGACCCCACAGGCTTCACTTGTGTGGCTCCAGGGAGTAGCCTAAAACCTATGGGCAGAAGCATCAAGGAGGAGACAGATTTCAGCTCAATAAAAAACTTTCTCATGGTAAGAGCTGTCCAGAGGTGGAATGGAATGGTAGTGAGCTCCCCATTATTGGAGGTGTTCAAGTATAGGTAGAGCAATAGCTTGTCAGGAAAGCTGTAGAGCAGATCCAAACTTCAAAGGGATGCTTAGACTTTTTGATCTGTGTGTTGCTTCCACCAAAGAGGCTCTGTGTCATTGAGGACTCAATGGCACTTTTTGAACAGGTGGCCTGATGATAGGGGTATATAAGGTAAATGCATCCCCCCAGTGAAACATCAGAGGACGCCCTGTCTATCTTTCCTAACTGTATGTTTTCTTTGTGAGCGAGTTCTGGCTCCTAACTGCCCTTCTCAAGGCTCTACCCCTAGAGCACAGTCAAATGCTTCCAGCCACCAGAGCAGGAGGGGCCCACCCCAGATGTGAGGACCACTCTGGTTTAGTTTTCTAAAGCTGAGGATGGACTCTCACACTTGGCCAATCTCGGGTTTATGAAAGGGCTCTGTTCTCTCTGGGCCCCCATCCCCACCCCCTTTCGCAGATCAAATACCAAGTGCATTGGATAGATAGAAGCCCTAGTGAGAAAACGCATTTTAATAAAACCCCACTGATTTTGAGGGGTGCAAGTCAAAGAGAAAGGCGCCGAAAGAGTCTCCCCACTCGCCACCACCTCTCCCTGCTCTGTCCTGACCTACTCTGGGGCGGTCACACATCGATTGGCTTCCCAGATAATAGATTGTGCCACCGGTGGGGACCTCTGGGGACCAGCCGGGAGCTGGAAGAGTCGCACGCGGCAACCCAGCCCCGACTTAATCAAACTAGCAACAGGATCTCCGGCGGCAGCTCGGCGGTGGCAGTGGCAGTGGCGGCGGCGGCGGCGGCGGCATTATGCGTGATTACTGACAGGCACCAGCTGCTGCCGCCACCGCCGGCTCAACGCACGATGTGGACTCTCAGATCGAGAGGCAGATTCCTGACTAATCCCAGAGGGCTGGCCCAGCCCGAGCTGCCCAGGCTGCTAGGAAGCGATGACCACTCTTGTTAGCCCAAGTTGAAGGGAGCCCGGCTGCGCTCGGGAGCCGGGAGAGGCCGCGCGATCGAGCAGACGCGCCCCGAAGGACTATGAACTGAGGAGTCAACATGTATGGAAATTATTCTCACTTCATGAAGTTTCCCACAGGCTTCGGAGGTGAGTATTGCACGCTGCTTCACCGTGGGGACCCTCTGGAGAGAGGGAACCGAGATGGGGAGACCCAGATAACTGCATCGGGACTGAATTAGAAAGAGGGCATATATGTTTACAGGCATATAGAGCGTGTTTCCGTGTGAGTGTGTGTGTGCGTGCACGGGAGAGGGACAGGCACGGGGAGAGGGAGGGAGGGAGGGAGAGAGGGCGAGAGAATGGTCCGTAGGTGAGGATCTGTTTGCACATCAGAATGAGTGAACAGATGGGAGGATATGGGGATATTCTAAGGATAGCCTAAACCAACATGCTTGGGAATATGTCTGAGACAAAGGTAGACTAAGAGCATTGTTATAACCCGGTGTGTTTGTGTGGCTGTGAAGAGTGGAAGAGGTAGGGGAGATTACTAGGATGTACCTATTATCCCACTTGCCACACAGAAAAGAAAAAATGTGACTAAAAAGGTTTTGCCAATATTAAGCGTCCCCGGGATACTTCACAACAAGGGACTGATTTATTTAAAAGCAGATTTCCTTGGAATTGGATTTTTTAAAAAGGGAAACATAGCCCTTTAATGTACCACCCTGTTCTCCTTCCTCTGTTTTCTCTCCTTTTGATTTGCTAATAGCCTCCTGTCCCCTCCCCGGCGGCTACCCCCCATTCCATTTCCAGGGTCGCTGCCGACAGTCCGTCGGAATCAGGGAGCTGGGGGTGGGGGGGTCTGGGCTCTCACAGCAGAAGACAGGCCACCCGGAGCTCCAAGTCAGCAAGCCAGGCAGGGTAGCTGGCTCGCACTTCCCAGGGGCTGCCTTCACACCCAGGCACTTTGGTCCCAAGGCGCCTTCGATTCAGTGACAGAAGCAGCACAGTCGCCCAGCTTTGGGTAAAAGGACCCAACAGCTGACCAGCTGGCCTCTCACGTGTCAGCTGGTGGCATGTAGTTCAGCTTCTTGGGAGCCAAAGGGGAGAGCTTTTGCCCTGCCCATGCTGGCAGGCAGGACAACGCAGAAATTCTTGTCAGGTCCTGAGAACTGAAAAGTCCCCGCTCTCCCCACCTCCTGTGCGGACAGATAGGCTTGCCTTTTCCTCTGGGCAGGACCCTCTGTAGGGTGTGGTGGGACCTTGCAAGCGGATGGGGTCCCTGTCCTGGAGGCATTAAGCCAGGGAGTTTGCTCATTCATTCGGGGTGCATTGGGTAGTTTTTACGGGCCAAGCATGGAGTTAGGCGCTGGTAATACAGATGTGGGTGAGATACAGTCTCTACTACTTGGACTGGGCAAGCTTGTGATTACCCAGACACATTGTAGTACTGCATGGCGTGTGCCCTGTTGGGTGCAGGAAGAGGTTGCTCCTTGGACACAGAGGGTGGTGGTGAGGGGGGCATGGACACATCCTGGAGGAGGTGATGTTGAAGTAGGGGCCAGTCTTAAGACATGACCCAGTGAGAGTGGTGGCCGAGGCTGTGACCTGGACATCTGATCTGTAGTTTACGATTGGGTCCTGGGTGTGAAAACCCTTCTCAGCTCCCCTCTTGGTCCCATTCACAGCCGAGAAGCACTTTTTCCTTTTCCTTCTGAGTTCAGTTGTCTGAAGAACATGCTTATTCATGAGATTCTTGGACCCCTGAGGACTGTGAGGTTATGGCTTTGTGACTGCCAAGGAGACCCTCTGTGACGGTTGGGGTAAATAAAAGCGTTGAAGGTTGACAGATGTAGGGAGAGAAAGTGAAGAAAGAAGGTCTAGTCCAAAGGTCTAGACACTGGGGGCTGCCTGCTGGAATCTTGGGATGGTAGCCTCCTAAGGAACCTCAAAGAGCATCTTAACCGTCTCCTTTTATAGATTTGTAAACTGAGGCCTCAAGGAAGGCAGGACTAGTCTAAGGTTATGTGGCGTTGAGGGGGAGAGTCCTTCTGGAAAAGCCCCTGAGTGAAACTTCTCATAGTGTTCCTTCAATCTGATACCTATAGTGAAAAGAGCATGAAAGACACACACACACACACACACACACACACACACACACACACACACACAGAGACAGAGACAGAGACAGAACTGAACCCAAACTGAGTTTGGTTCCTAGGTTTTCACTCGCTAGCTGTGTGACCTTAGGCAAGATATTCAACCTCTCTGAGCCTCATCTCTAAAATGGAGTTTAAAATCCCATCCTCAGACCATGGTTGTGAGCATTAAAAGTGCAAATGCTTAAAAAAAAAAAAATGCAAATGCTTGAAAAAGCAGCTATGGAGTGTTGTACGTATATTTGGTATTTAATAAAAGTTGATATTTTCATCCCCTCCATTTTGCCCAAGTACTAACATGCAAATTAACTTAAAAATCAAACATTACTGTAGAATAATGAATTAGGAATCTGGGGAAATAAAATTAAATCCATAAAGACCCACATACGTTGCTGGTTTAAATTTTCATAATTGTGGGAGCTCTGGTATTTAGTGTAATTAGGTTTCAGATAAAAGGAAAAGCAACTAACTGGCTGGACCATGGAAGAGGTAGGCTGATATAACATGAGGAGCGGGAAGGGAAGGGATCATCTAGGCTATTGAAACGGCTCCTTCAGTGCTTCTTTTTCTTCCCATTCCTGAGGGAGGAGAAGAATTATTTTGTATAGTTCTGCTGAGGTTTTCCATTTTGTTTGCATTTGCCAGCTAGGAGGCAGAAACACTGAGCAAAGGACAGGGTCCCCATCTGCAGGGAGATCTGCCTGAGAACTTGCAGTGGTGAAGGGGGGAGCGAAGGAGGGAGGGAGGAGGACCCACCCACAGGTACTGGGGAAACCTGAGTATTGGAGCGGACACCGCCTGTAGCCTCTTACTACCTTTGCCCCAACGCGGCAAGTTGCGCGACACATATTAAATGATTTAGTGTATAACCCCTGCCCTTTTCTATATTAGCAAACGGAACCACAGAGGACTCCTGTGATTTGTGAGAATCTCCAGGGAAGCAATCTCACCCTTGGGAAATAACACCAGGGATTTGCGTCTGGGCTGTGATTACCAGATATCAGTCCATCGGTCCCATCAGTGAACAAGACACTGGTCAGATTGGCCACAAATGGGGACTGGCTGGGTTGCAGTGGCCCCACCAAGGTGCCCACTCTCCCAGCTCTGGGCCATGCCAGGTGATGAAGTGAGAACCTGTCTCTTCTTCCTTTCTGCCAAGTCCTGGCTTTGCCAGCTGCCCAGTAAGAGATTTGTTTGCCTGGATGAGACAGTTGCTGCCTCTGAGAAGATGGCGAAACAAAGCCTGTAATCCCCCCATCCAATTGTGCGGTAATCCTCAGGGTGAGAAGGAGATCAGGGGAGAGGGGACTTTTCTCGGTTCATTTAACAAGCACGCAGTAGCACTTCCTCAGTGCCTGCTACCATTGTAAGCACTTCACCAGTATCATCTCGTTTAATCCTCACGACAACCCCTCGCGTAGGTACTATTGCCAGCGATATCACACTCCTTTTATAGACGAGGAAACCGAGGTGTTGCGAAGTGCAGTTACTTCTTCTAAGGTCGCATAGCTGGAAAATGGCACAACCAAGGCTTTGAACCCAAGTAGTCTGGCTCCAGAGTCCAGGCCATGCTGAGCTGCCGCTCACAGCTTCTGTGGGCCACAGACTTGCTGGGGGAAACAAAGGCAGCAGCACCCCTTGAGGGGGTGAAGAGCCCTAGACCAGCCACGGCACTACTAAGTGGTTGCAGACCCAGTAGCTTGCCATTGAGGAACAAAGCCCAAGAGAGCTCAGACGTCCTGAGTGCAGGGGCAGTGGTGGCCTCTGGAGAATTAATTGCTGACTTCTTCTGGGGGCCCTACTGACGTGCAAGGGTCCTGCCCTCCTCACTCTGACCGTTTGTGTAGAACACTCCCCTTCGCACCTAAGAACTGGCACAGAGGAGGGGTTGAGTTGGAGGTGCTTGTGTGCATGCGTGTATGTGAGGAGAGCAATATACGGATGTAGGAGGAGGGTGTGTGTGTGTGAGCGCGTGTGAGCCAGAACATATTTTTCCCCTCCACAAATGTGTGGGTGGCTAATAGGGACCTACCATGGATTTAAGTGGTTAGGGTTTATGTAGGAAGGAATAACTGTTTATGAGATTTAGGAAGGAACATATTTAGTATAAACTATTTTCTGAAACATTTACAATCTTACTAAGAGATAGAAAGCTGAATAGCAACTGGGGGAAGAAATTATGCAAAGAGTAATCAAAATTCTCCACCTCTTCCTTCCCCTCATTATGTAGCTTCTGTATCTGCAGAGAACTTAGCCACCAGAGTTGGGTGGCTGGGATGCTGGGGGCTCCCAGAGGAAGCTGCTATTTTCTCCTCTTATTTGAAAGTAGAAAACACAGAGGCCCAGGGAATCTAAGGAGTGAAGGTTCTAGAATGCCTGGGTTTGGGGGGCTCTCCTGAGACTGACCCAGGTCTTGTTTCGGTGATTTTCGCAAAGGAGTGAAAATAGTAGCTGATGTTTATTAGACACCTACCATGTGCCAAGCCCTCTTCCAGGGGCATTCCGTGCACCATCTCATTTAATCTTCTCAAGGACCTTAGAAGGTAAGGTACAATTGTTATCCCGGTCCCCATTTTTACTGACAGAAATGTCAAGTCACAGGGAGATTGGGTAACCTGTCCAAGATCACCCAGCTGGTAAGGAGTGGACCCAGGATCCAAATCCAGGCAGATGTCAGGAGTGCTGTGCTTAAGCCTGTGCTGTGCTTACCGCATAAGCTTGCAGCTTGCTGGGGAAGGGAGGGTGGGTAGGGAGGGGGGAGAGGAGGTGGGGGTGGGGAGGGGGAGTCCCAGATCCGCTCCAGGTGGGTGAATTATGTATAAGAACAACAACTAACATATTCAGTTCTTCCTCTGTGCTCTTCACAACTTATTTAGGGATGATGATGCTTTTTTTAAAAAATATGCACAATCGCAGCAAATGAGCATCACGGCAGGGCATGGGAGGGCAGGGGACTGGGCCCTCAAAGGTGCTAGTAAAATGAAGGTCAAAAAAAATTCCAGGTAAACCTCACTTGGTTTTAATACACGGAACCTGATTTTGTATTCCAGGGTGGAGGTTGGCAAACTTTTCCTCTCCAGGGCCAGATAGTAAACATTTTCATCTCGGCTGGCTATAGCCTCTGTCACAACTGCTCAGATCTTCTGTTGTGATGGGGAAGCAGCTGTGGTCAGACGTATAAGCTAATGCACAGGGATGTGCTGTGTGGAGCAAGTTTGCCAACCCCTAGGGGATCATTCCGGAGACGTTTTATTACCATTTCTGATTGCTGTCCAGTTAGCGGTGATTCCCAATACTAGCTCGAAACAGCTCTTCTCCTAGCCTCCCTGCAAGAGCTGAATCTTTCAAGCCAGAAAAAGGACTTGCAGCTCATCCGGTCCGACCCCTCAATTACAGATGAGGACACTTGGGAAAGCAGGTGGGGCTTGCTCAGGACCTGTGGCTGTTTATGGTCTTCAAACTGGGTTCCCCTGAGCCCCCTCAGGGACCACCTGGGGTGGTAGAAAGAGAGGAGAGGGAGGCTAAGCCACAGAGAGCCCCCCCCCCGCCCGACTTTGGTAAAATAACAATACTACCAATTACACAGGGTCAGGGTTAACTTTCCACAGTGTAGGGATTCAATAAAATAAAGCCTGGAAAAACACACAATAAAAGTTCGTTTCTCTTTCCTACTTCAGAAAAGTTGGAGACTATGGTAGTTAAGTTCAGCTGAAATTTTGTATGTAGGTTTTCTTAGAGGAGGTATGCCTGTTCTTAAAGTGCACTAGCAGAGGCTGACAAAGTGAATAAGACACAGACTCTGTGCCAGTTACAGAAAATTGTATTTTAACAAATCATTCCAGGGCGGACACTCATGAGATCCGGCAAAGGAGAACAGAGATCTGGGACCTCCCATCCCTGTGATCTTCTGGAGATCCTCGCCCCAGGCCAGTGTCCTTAGGAGTCTTGTCCCCCTGAGTTTCCTCAACTTCAACTTGCATAACCTAGGACCCTCGGCTCCCTTTGACAGATACTATAACAGAGAAAGGGGTGAGGGAGAGAGCAAGAGTTTTTAGGTTCAAGACCAAGCTCAAATTTTTCATGGGATTTCAGAATTCAGCATCTGAGCTTAAAAAATGGAAAACCTTGTGATCTTTGATTCAAAAAGCATTTACAAGAAGTCAGAGGAGTGGCAAAGAAAGTGCTTAATAAAATGTTAGGATGTTTCTTCTAGGCTAGTTGCCTGGTTCTCATTTCTGTGACTCCACATCTCTTTTGTCCTGCCTTTGGCTGGTCACTAGTGTCACGGGGAAGCAGTCTCTTGGAAAGCTTGGGGCTCATGGTACCTGCGTTATCTCAGCTCCCAGTGACAGGGGGAGCAGAGCAAAGGTTAGAGATCGCCAGGAGAGAAAGCGTATCCCAGGCTGCTCTGGGAATGCCTGTCCATCATTCATTTAGCACACCTTGGCTTAGCATCTGGCTTGTGCAAGTGTTGTGCAAGACACTAGGAACTGACACCCATCCTCTGCCTTGAAGGACTACATAAACTAGTTAGAAGGTCTGAAGTCTGCAGAACAGTTGGAGACGAATTATTCCTGGAAATGTTTCTTGGGGCTGAGGTTAAGTGAATGAATCCAAAGAATTTAGGTATTTAGAACCTGAGAATAAATAATACTGTGTCCATTACGCAATGGTAACATTGCACTAGGGATGTGGTTCACTGTGTTTTAAGATAACTGCAGTCTTTAGAAGACAGTCCCTATTGAGAGGCTAGGGCGAGCATATATGAATAAGAAGGCTGCAGAGACAGAGAAAGGGATTGAGGTCATGGATTTAAGAGCTGAGTGTGGGCAGAATTGGTGTTCAAGGACTTCAGGAGCAAGGGGTGGGGGGGCACCCTCAGCAAGTGTCTGAAGCACTCCCTGGCATTTGTCTTGGTAGATGGGCTGGCACATGGTGTACCAGTGCATGGAACACATTTAAAGGGACAGACAGCCAGTCCTGGTTGGTGGAGCCCCTGCTCCAGTACATCCTGGTGCCTCGAATGTGTTAGGGATGGCACAACACCCGTCTGTACCAGCAAGGTTCACATTTGGTCCTGGGTGGGAAGGGTGGTGTACAAGCAGAATGCCATTAATTTCATGCAGGAAAGTTGACAGAAATTGTGTTAGAATAGACTCAGATTCTACGCCTCTAATAATTCGCAACAAGCACTTTGGTCCCTTTATCATTCTGAACTTCAGTTTCTTTTTTTTTTTTTTAATTTTATTTATTTATTTATTGGCTGCATTGGGTCTTCATTGCTGTGCGCAGGCTTTCTCTAGTTGTGGGGAGCGGGGACTTACTCTTTGTTACCGTGCTTGGGCTTCTCATTGTTGTGGCTTCTCTTGTTGAGGAACACAGGCTCTAGGCGCGTGGGTTTCAGTAGCTGTGGCTTGCGGGCTCAGTAGCTGTGGTGCATGGGCTCAGTAGTTGTGGCGCATGGGCTTAGTTGCTCCGCGGCATGTGGGGTCTTCCAGCGCCAGGGATCGAACCCGTGTCCCCTGCATTGGCAGGCGGATTCTTAACCACTGCGCCACCAGGGAAGCCTTGAACCTCAGTTTCCTAATCTATCTAATGGGGATAATTCCTGCCCTTCCAACTACCCCGAGTCAGTTCGAAGCTTGAATGGAACAGACAGTGGCCTCCAGGAGGGACCACTATATCCATAGTGCCTAGCACGGAGCCCAGCACACAGCAGGCCCGCAATAAAATTTTTTGACTGACAGAACCAATAATTGATACGGAAATACACAACACATAATTATCGATGTAAAGAGTTTTGTGAATGTAAGGCAGTATATAGTGGATGGAATAAGCTTGGATCCAGGAGCAGAAGACCCAGTGTTTTTGTCCTGTGTGGTTTCGACCAAGTCACGCAGCTTCTCTGGGATTAGTTTCTCTTCTATAAGATGAGATGGTTCTTCAAGTCCTGAAAGTCTGGTTTCTACCCCAAAACAATACAGCCTTATTAATTTATGCTATAATTAATTTCGAATAGTGAGTAAATTGATCATGGCAGGAACTAGTTTGGATTTGCTCATTCATGGAAAAATAACAACAAAAAAAGATTTGTTAAGCAAGTAAGCTTGTAGAAGCATTGAGGCTCTTTAAGTTACATTGGTTTTTGAGCAATTTAAAAGGAAAGCATAATAGGAACCTTATTAGCATATTAACGGAGTGTTAATTACAAAAGAGTCTTTTAAAGCAGATTTTATAAAATCTCCTCTGAATAACCATTAGCTTGTGGTACTTGAAACACAAACTCTTCACGTGTGTTACTTGGAAGTAATAAAATTGTAATTTAAAAGTAATCTGCCAACTTGTCACAAATTTAGACTGATTTTTCTCTCATTTGATCCAAATGAGTGAGACTTTGCTATAATTATATATAATGCTGGTAATAATGAGGCTGATTATCAATCTTTGCCCGCTTTTCACTACCTCCATCATTACTGGTTTTAGGGGAGGGGGCGGGGGTGGAGGGAGAAGGGAGAGATGATGGAGGGGGGAGTGGAGGCGAGGGAATGAGGAGGGGATGCCAACCTCCCCCTTCGCCTCATCCAAGCAACCCCCAGCCCCCACCCTGAACAGCCAGCCAGTCCTCCTCTGGGGACTGCAGGAATCAGGCAGAGCTGCCCTGTGTGGGCTCAGAAAAGCTGGCCGGCTGGCCGGGGCTACATGCAGCCGTGTCAGCCTGTCAGCTGCTGCATCTTTGTGTCCTCACATTGCTGCTGAGAGGCCAAGGGGGCTGAGACTTGGGGACAGAAGTAGGGTCTCTTTTCCTACAAGCTTGCTCGCCACATCCATCACGTTTCTTCATTCTCCCCACTGAGAAAGCTGGAAAGGACGTTGGTAGCAGATGCAGCTTCTACTTCTGCTTCTCACTCCCCAAGAATTCAACTAATATCTTGGTGTCCACATCTGTTAAAATGTGGAGCTCAGTGCCTGTAAAGTATCTGCCGGTCCAGTCTCAGGGTGGTGGCGTGGTTCTGATGTGTATGTGAAAGTGCTTTTGAAAATGCCACAGCCGTTTAAATATAAGAAATGTATATCTGATAGCCCCTGGCATCTGAGTGCCCCTTCTGTGGAAGAAAGAGGGGGGAAAGGCTGGGCTGAGCTGGGACCCCAGATGACGGAAACCAGAGCTTGGGTTGAACGTGAGGGGCTGGAGTTAGATGGGAAGTGTCCTAGACGGAAAGTGCCAGAATCAAAATCCCGAGAGAGGCCATGAGTTGGGTTAGGAAGGGCAGAGTTGGGGCCAGAAATTGGGCCTGGGGAGGCTTGAAGGAAGAGCGGTCCTGAGTAACTGCTATAAGGAGTTACTTATACTACCACAGCCAGGGTAGTATATGGTGGGGCTGGTATTAATATCCAGGTCCTCTGCTTTCCCCCTAGAATCAAATGCCACTTGTATAATCTCCTAGCCATGTTCTCTTGAGCAAGTTATTTAATTTCTCTGTTTCCCAGTTTTTGCATTTGTACAGTAGGGATGAGAGGGGTTTATAGGGATGAACTGAGTCAATATATGTAAAGTGTTTAGAACCACGTCTGGCTCATGGCAGTTGCTTCATAAATATTATCTGTTGTCGTTACTTAGCAGAGGAGATGACATTTGTGTCAATTAAGTGTCTTCATATGGCAGCCCCGTGCCTACGTCCCTTGCAGGCTGTCTGTGTATTATGAGCCAAGCAGGGAAAGATTTGTGAACAAGTTTCCCTTTGACTAGGAAGAACAAGGCAGGTTTCTGAATATTCTATGATTCTTAGGCTTAGGTACCACACCTCTCCATTGTCTAAAAGTTGGCAGATTGGGTGCGAGATTGTAACAGAGAGTAGAGTGGGATAGGGGTCCATGATGTCCCCTTGACTTCACATGGAGAGTGCTGACTCTTAGAAATAGCACGTTTTTACCTCTGTCCCCTTCCTTGTGGGTGGGTATTAACTATTATCAGTGATTCATCATAAGTTTCCATTCCATCTCTGAAGATGGGACAGTGAACTCTCTATCCAGGCACAGCAGTAAAGGGGTGGAAACGCCAAACCATTTGTTCCCTTGTCTAGCCAATTAGAAAGACTCGTGCTTGACATTTTACGTTTATTGGCTGAGGATGAGGTTGCTAAGCAACTTCCTGTTCTTGATAAGAATTCTGTAGTTCTAAGTACCTGGGCTTCTCTTTCTCAATAAGTACCCCCTGAACACACGCGTGCAATTTGTTAGCTAGAGATTTCAGAGCTTTTGGTTTTGGTAAACATCAGGGACATAGATTTATTCTGCAAATGATTTCTATTGATGAGCCCTCTATATAGTTGTATATATTAATTAACAAAAAAATATTCCATTCATTGATCAGTCAACAAATATTTTTTGAGCATCTACCATGTTCCAGGCACAGTGCTAGACACCACAATGATAACTGTGGTGAAATTTAAAATATGTTACTGCTAGTAGGGCACTAGGCATTTAGAAAGAAAGTTATCATGGAGGATGGATTATCTGGAGGGTCCAACGGGAAGGGTTGGGGTGGCTGGGGTGAGGGAGAGGCACTCTGGGCTCAGAGGAGTAACTAATATTATAAACAACTAGTATATGATACTATTGGCATGGCTTGGGTTAAAGCCTTTACTTACATAATCTCCTACAATGATGTTCAAGCCAGACACAGGCCTCCCTCACTCCTTTTACAGTATGGTAAGTAATTGCAGCTGCTACCACTGGGCCAGGGATAGTTTTAGCACCCCTAAGATAGGTACGTATATATCCATTTATGGCTGAGCAAACTGTGGTTCAGAGAGGTCAAGTTCCTGACTCAAGTTTGCATAACTGGAAAGCTGTACAGCCTCCATCCAACCTAGGACTTTTAGGCTTCAGAGTCTTGTATTCCACATAGACTGCACCCCTGATGCCCATACAATGCACACACAGACTTCAGAAATCAATATAGTGTATGCATCCTGCAGATTCCCTAACTGCTTTGGTTCCTGGTGATACTCTCAGCATCTCAAACTGCAATCTGGAATCCCAAACAGCCTGCAGGGCTAACATGGTCCAGCTGATGATGACATTGGTCCCTTGGCAAATGGTCCAGACTCAGACCATTCTAGACAAACACCACCTGCACATCCTTCTTTTAGATGCCAGTGAGCTGTAGCCTATCTACCTCAGTGTTCCTGGAAAAGCACTGGAAGGGATCTTGGAAGCCACTGGTTGCTGGCTTCCTACTGGGGAGGATGAGGCCCAGGAATATGAAAGGCATTTCTTTGGTATATTGCTAGGAGAGAAGAGAAGCTCCTGAAAAAATCCACTAGCCCTCTCCCATCAGATAAGTTTAGTTCTATAAAAATCATTACTGTGCAAAGAGAATGAACTTTGCAGAGTAAGGATTTTGTGCATTTCCCAGGCATCTGACAGTGGGCACGGTGTGAGGGGCTGATAAGGATCAAAAGGGCATGTGGTCAGGGAGCGAGCAAGGCTGATGGGCTGCAGAGGCTGGAGAACTGGGCTCCCAGCCTCTGCAGAGAAACCAGAGAGAAGCATTAGAGAAAAGCTTGACTTCGGATTTGGACTAGAAATCAGGTTTCTGGAGATCTTGTGCTAGCTGTAGTTACCACATGGCTATGGAAAAAAAAAAAAAAGAAGGAGTGAGCGCTAAAGAGGCTGATAAAGACATCATAGACAGGGATTTCCCTGGTGGCTCAGTTGTTAAGACTCTGTGCTTCCAATGCAGGGGGCCTGGGTTTGATGCCTGGTCAGGGGATAGATCCTACAGGCATACCTAAACTAAGGAGCCCACCTGCCACAACTAAGACCCGGCACAACTAAATAAATAAAGTAAATATTAAAAAAAAAATGTCATGGATAGGCATGCTTTAGTGTCTATTTGGGAGGATGGATTAGTTTTTCCATTGAGAAACACTTTCGTCATTATAGGTATTGTTTTCCACCTTTTCTAAAAGCAAGACTATTTATTTCTAAGAAACACTGGGTTATTGTGAGAGGCAAAGAATCAAAATGCATTTGTGTAAGATGTGTTTGTCTTTTTGAATTTTACTTACAAAAAATACAGTTATAAAGTAGCCCATCTCTTCTGGGTCATTGACTCAGCAGAAACAAACCACATTTTAAAGGCCATTGTAAACAGAACTTTAACTGGCTGTTTCATTCTATCTCAGTAACGTACCATTGTCATCACTGAGTAGTCATGGCATATTCTGATTGTCTTAATTTATATTATTATTAATTATAATAAAAGCAATTTCAAATCTCTTTCTTTCAAATCTCTTTAAATTTCAGATCTTGCTCACATCGTCTCATTTTACTCTGGAAACAATTTGTAAGTTTCCCCAATTCTATATTTTTATATTTTTGCACAGTTTGTGCTTCTTAAACATCATTCCTTTGCATACTATTTTCATGAAATTCAACATACTGCGTGTTCTTGTACTTGGAAGTTTTCTGAGGTCAATTTACTTTTTTTTTGAAAACTTCAATAGCGATTTTGAGGAAGATCATTTTATACAAAAATTAGAAGCAGAGTCACTTGCTGTAAACAGGAGACAGTGAAAATGAATTTAATGCTATTAATAGTGGTAAAAAGTTTGCCTACAAACCACTTAAAATACCATCTAAAATGTCCCTTACCACCGATGTTGCAGTTTCCATATCTTGGAAACTCTCAGGTTGATGAACGTGTGAAGGAAAATCTTGTTCCTGTCCTTCCCATAGCTCTGGGCCTGGTGTCAGGCACTGAGCTTCACCCTGGGGATACAGAAATGAAAGGTGCAACCTCTGAAACCCATTTAAAGCAGAATATGCAGGGCCCTTTGGTCCGTTTTTGGAAACCCGACGCCAGAAGGGAAAGTCGGTTTCCCTCAGATGGCTTGGCTGTGGGGAAGGACAGCTGTCGTCCCGGCCGAGGTCACGGCTCCTTGCCCGTCAAGTCGGGCTGGCTCCTAACTCACCTGTCACATGTTATCTTAGTAACAGGCTCAAGGTGTACATTGGCCTCTTTAAATGTCACAGCCTTCCAGGGCATCAGAAGAGTCTGAAATTGTTCTTTCTAATCAGTGACTGTCTGGGAAGACTTCTGGGTTTTTTTTGGCTTGGGTTCTTGGAAGCTGCCCTCTTCTCTTTCCTTCAGATGAACTTTCAGTTTGAGATCACTTCATAATTGAGTCATCTTGTACTCCGTGATGTGATGACTCTCCAAATCATCTCTGCTGTCCTTGACAGAACACACAGGAGAGAACAGGGACTTCAGATTGACAGTTTGGATCTGCCACTTCCTACCCTGCTAGTGCCAGGTACCATGCTGCTGGTGAGGATACAAAAACAGACACTTTTTCCCCCTCTCAGTTTAGTAAAAAATACACGGAAATAAGCTGTTACTTATAAAACAGAAAAGGAATACGAGGGAAGACTTCCTGGAGGAGGTGACACTTGAGTTAGACCTTGGAGGATGAATTGGAACTTGCTAGACAAAGGAGGTGGGGGCAAGTCATCCTGGAACTGGGAGCAGCATGGGGGTGAGACTGAGCCTAAGTGGTCTCGTCTGTAAAAGGCTGAGATGATCCTCATAGGCCTATATCAGGATAAAATGAGTTAATGTATGGAAATTGCCTATTCAGGATACTCAAGAAATGTCTCATTTGTTCATTTAAACCCCTTTGCCACTTCTCTGTGGATCCCAAGCATGTGGGATTCATCTGCTTATGAGACAAGACACCTGATAGACTGAAACTCCTCTGCAGAATTGCTAGAAAATCACAGCCTCTTCAGACATGGGAGTGAGTGTTCTCTCCATAGGTAGACGTTAACTAAATTAGTAGATGTTCCAAGGGCGACTCCAGATTGACATTTCTCCACTGGGACATTTATGTTTAAGAACAGCTGCACTGTTATACCTGTGAGGTTCCACACTCCCAACAAGATTGTGAAGAGAGCACCTCCCTCCCTGAATTCTACTCCTAATACTACATGCGGTGCTACTGAGGTCTCCGAAAGGCTTGAGACTGCTCTGCATGTAGAAGGCGCTCAAGAAATAGTCCTTGAACCAACAGTGAACCACCTAAGGTCAGGCACACGACTTACTCCCTGCAGCATCCTATCTGCCTGACATGGTGCTGGGCTCCAGCAGGAAGTGGAGGATTGAATGGCTTCTCCAGCAAACCATGCTTACTGACCACCTCTCCCCTAATCCTCTCCTGTTCCATCCACGAGGACAACATGGGTGTCATGGTGGAGCCAGGCACGCGGTTTCCTTGAATCTGTTCTTGCATGCCAGCCACACCAGGCACCGGCGCTGTGGTTCAGGGTGGGCTGCCCTGCTGTTTTCCCAGCCTCTGCTCAGCTGCCGCGGCCCCTCGGGTCCACAGCTCCTCTCTTCCGGGGAGAGTGTTCCGTGCCAGGCTCCTGAGATGGCAGTGGGGCACGCTTCTTTTCTTTCATCTTGAGTTGCAGCCAAACTTGGGCTCAACTTGTCTGGGGAAAATTGTACCAGCAGCCATCTGCCCAGAGCCTGTTTCAGAGACACTTGTGGCCACCGCTCCCTATCCCCGGAGGTAGAAGCAATCTGGGCAGGCCTGATTGCTCTTGCCTTCCTGGGCCTCTGTGGCCATTGAACCATGCCCGGGCATCCTGAGCTTTCTTCCCCGAGTGCTGATTAACCCTGTGCTTAGAGATTGGCAAGACAAGAACGTTATGGGCATAAAGTTGCAAAAGCTACAGGCAGTCAAGGGTATCATAACAGACTTTGCCTTCCCCATGGTCATTATGGAATGTGTTCCTGACAGCAGGAACTGTGTTTCCTTCGGTTCTAAATCCCAAGCACCTGATGTCGTACCTGCACCTTAATAGATGTTCATTACATATGAATGAATGAATGTCTCCTGATTTTATAGTATCAACCCTGCCCCAGTTCTCAGAGCAATATAAGTTTGAGGCAGGCAATTTTGGAGCAGCCTGGATACCTGCTCACTCCATCCCCCACCTGGGGGTTTGGTTATTGACTCACCTTCCCTGTCTGGCAGGCTCAGGTCATAGTCACCCAGGCCTGGGGAATTGCAGGCTATGCTCCTGTGGCCCTGGCTGTTGATCTGACACAATTCAAGGTGAATTCCCTGTGGTGCACCAGAGAAGTGGCACGTCAGTGAGTATTTCTGTCCTACAGCAGGCCCTTTCCCCTCTCTGGGCTTTTCTAGCCTTGATTCTACCAGCTGCAGGAGTTCACAGGTGTGCAGGTGTGGTTGGAAGTGGGGGGAAGGATACAGGAAACAAAAAGAGGGGGCTCTGTCCTCAGGTGCCATCCTTGTGCTCCCCTAGTCTTTCATCACCTTTGATCTTCTTCTTCTTACAGGTTCCCCCAGCCACTCTGGCTCCACGTCCATGAGCCCATCGGCAGCCTTGTCCACAGGGAAGTCCATGGACAGCCACCCCAGCTACACTGACACCCCAGTGAGTGCCCCACGGACTCTGAGTGCAGTGGGGACCCCCCTCAATGCCCTGGGCTCTCCATATCGAGTCATCACTTCTGCCATGGGCCCACCCTCAGGAGCACTGGCAGCCCCTCCAGGAATCAATTTGGTTGCCCCGCCCAGCTCTCAGGTACGTGTCCATCCTCTCCAAGGACCTTCCAGCCATTTTAAACAGTTTCATCCTGGGGTGGAGCCAGCACTCAGCAGGTGCTTAATGTGTGCTTGTGAAGGGATTGGGTTGTCTCTGCAGACTTCCCTCCTGCAGGGCCTTCATTGAGTGTGTCCTCAGGCAGAGCAGCCCCAGAGAACTGATGATGCCTCATGGTCCAGGAGACAATGGCCAAAAGGGAACCACCCCTGTGGTTTCAGTGGCTCAGCCCTGGCTATGATTTCATCGTCTCTCAAGCTGGTTTGTCTTTCATGGGGGTGGACCCCCTTGATTCTTCTCTACTCAGTTCTGGGTGTTTTTTGAGTCACTGACATGCCCGAAGCTCTACGACATGCTATAGGGGATACCGAAATGTTTAGGATGTGGTGTTTGCTCTCCAGGAGCTTACAGTTGAGAGGGGAAATAGGCAGATATGGCACAGGGATAAATCTAGAACAAGGCAGACTGTGTATATACTTGCTGTCTCTGAGACAGAGGTAAAGATTGCAGAAACTCAGGGGGGAAAATAACCTTACTTTCATTCCTGGTGCCTTCCACTACGACAGAGGCAAAGATATATGTTCATGGTAGACACTGTTTTGCTTGGTCTGAGGAAACTACAGGATGACCAGATGCTGTTTCCTTCCTTCTAGTGATGTCACACTGAGATCATCAACCTTCCCCTTTTGTAGTGGTCAGCTATTGCTGTAATGATGCTGTGTAACCAACAATCCCCGAATTGCCATAGCTTACAAAAACACATAATTTTTTCTTATTCACAAGTTTATGTGTTGACTAGGAAGGTTCTATTTCAGATGGTGGGGTGAGCTGGGCTAGGCTGCAGCCTATGTGCAGGTAAACTTCTTATGTCCCAGACTAAAGGAGCAGCAGCTACTTAGGGCATGCTTTTCTCAAGGTATCTCCCGGGAGTGTGAAGTCTAAAATCAGGAAAACATAGTGACGTCTCTGCTCACAGCATGTCCATTAATATCCCATTGGCCTAAGAAAACTGTACAACTGACTCCAACATTGATGGGACAGGGCAAGAGTTTGTCCCTGTTTTAGTGAGAGGAACTACAAAGACACAATGCAAAGGATGTGAAGAATTAGGAGGAATGAAGAATTAGGAACAATAATCCCATCTACTACACTCTCCTCTCTCTCTGTACTGGTATCTCACTACTGGGCCAGGGTCCCTCTTGCCTCAACCACCAGCACATCTAGCAGCAGAATTAGTCGGTCCTGAAGTCCCCTTTGAATTTATAGTTTGGAGAAGAGTCAGAACTCCCATTGTGTTAGCATTTCTTACTGCTACAAAGAGAATTTCAGAAACTATCCATAGAGTCCTTTCCAAGACACTTCATGTGCTCAGAGTCTGAAAGCAAATCCACGTGGAGTCACAGAATTTTACAGCTAGTAAAAACCTCAGAAATTTTTCATCTATGGATTAGAGACTCTGGAGAAGACCTTAGTGATCATCGACTGCAGGGATTACAGGAGCCAAGGGCCAGACAAGCCACACAGGTGGGTGAATGAAGCTGGTGGGGTCTGTAGAGAGCTGCCCTCCTCCCTTGAAGCCATTCAAATTCAAAGACATAAAGTACTCCATGGGCCATGCAGAGTACTTCTGTGGGTTCCATTTGGCTAGCGCTTTTAACCCCAATTTGTAATCTAATGGTTCTCACCTGTAGGATCTTTCTCAGGGTACCCATTTCTCCCTCATCCCATATTGTGGCCCTTGTCCAGGTTGTAAAAGCCCCACAGAGGATTCTAACCGCCCTATTTCTGCCCAGCTGAGAACCACGAATTCCACCCAAGTCCTTCATCCCACATAGGTTCAGCGGGCTCAGGTGGTGTGTCCAGCCTCACACAACCAGTCACAGCAGAGCCAGGGTTAGAACCCAAGTCTCCGCACTCACAGTCTTCACGATGCCGCATTTGCCTAATGTTGTGGTGTGTTCTGACTTAACCAGTGGCCCCAGAACCTTCCCATTGGCTGCCAAGGATTCAAAGATGAACCAGCCGTGCTAACAAGGAGTCTCGTAGGGGCTGTGGCACATCAAGCGGGTAAACTGCGACATTGTGTGTGCTGTCACAGGTGCAGGGACAGAACCGAAGGGAGTGTGGGAAAGGGCCCTGTGGGTTTCTGGTTGTGTGTTTCCTGAGGATGTCAATCTCTCAGAGGAGTGGGGACCGGACGGCGGTGGGGAGGGACGTGGATTTATGCCAC
This sequence comes from Hippopotamus amphibius kiboko, assembly GCF_030028045.1. Classification (NCBI taxonomy): domain Eukaryota; kingdom Metazoa; phylum Chordata; class Mammalia; order Artiodactyla; family Hippopotamidae; genus Hippopotamus; species Hippopotamus amphibius. The sequence continues at coordinate 136,796,968 of NC_080188.1, read as the reverse complement.
TCTCACCCACTGTCATCAGCAGAGCTGATGACACCCTACCCTTCAGAATGTGGGACCCTGAAGAGATTTGTTAATTCATTTTCACTCATGTGAATGGATTCCAGGAAGGCAGGTCAAAATCAATAGGTTAGAGACAGAAGAGAGGTTGAAGTTCTGGGATGAAAGTGAAATTTTGCAAAGGACATTCACATTCATTGAAATTATTTAGTGGGACCTGCTCTGTATCAGTCACTATTTGACACTGTTCTAGGTTCTGGGGATAAGCACTGAATAAGTCTTTACTTTTACGGCAAATATGGTGCAGCAGTCAAGACAGAAAAACCAAACAGATGAACCAGATAGTTTCCAATGGCAGGCATTATATCCATAAAGAAATGAAGCAAAGTGGTGCCCAGTGACAGGGCTTGTGGGTGGGAAGGGGGCAAGGCACCAGCTCTCCGAGGCTGCTTTCAGCAACCACACTCCAGTCTAATTGAGCCAACCCTGGCCAGTAAATTCAGCTTCACAGCCGTGTAAGTGGCAGGGCCGCTATTCCTGGACCATATGTCTGTACAGAGGGATTGGGGTTGAAAGGTCAGCTGAAAGCTTTGGTCCTGGCCAACTGGGCTGTGTGCAGAGGCCGGGGCCAAGTTTGGCTTTGGGAGCTATATTAAGCTTGCCAAGCACTGGTGAAGCTCAGCAGCCCCAGACACTGAGCAGTGTTTGGGGCTTGGGTTCTGGAACCACACGGCAGTGACACTTTGCCCAATTAACTAGATGACACAGGACGTGTAGTGCCCTCGGTGTTAGCCACGGTGCGCTGGACTCTGAACACTCTGGACAGACGATTCCTATGCATCCTGACTTTCTTGCCCGGGATTGAGTCTGAGTGGGACTTATACGGGAAACATGGCCTTCTGTGACCTGGGTCTAGGGTGAGTGCAATTTGGGGATGAAGGGAGGAGGGAGGCGCTCGGAATGGGAGCCGCAGGCAGGGTGTCTTGTTCTGTGCTCTGTCTTCCCAGTGTTTGAGCTTACTTTTTTTTTTTTTTTTCCTCTTGTTGGATTTTCAGTCTTGAAGAATAAAGAGGAATGAACTGATACTCAGAAGGCAGGGACTGGGTACCCTTTTGCACACCACTTTAGCTTATACTAATATCAGTTCTTTTTTCTCTATGGGGGGGTAACACATTTGCTTTGATGGGATTTTTATGAATATCAAAGGCAATGTGGATTTGAAAAATCACTTCTTAAGCGCTTATGATGCTCTATGGCAATAAGGTGGTATTATTATCAATATACCTAGGTGATATATCATGCACCTAGGTGATGTATATTACACACCTACATGATCGTCGATTCAGGTGTGTGTACTTTGTTGTTGAAAGGTTCTAGAGAAGTTCATTTCAACAATCATTCATTGCACTAAGCACTGGAGATTTAAAAATGTATAAGACTCAATCCCTTCCCTGGGGAGTATCTAAGTGGAGTAGGCAATTTCCTAAAACACCAAATATATAATTGAGAAGATATTTATGCAGCTTTCAGACAGAATGATCTAGATCACATTTTTCTGAGTGTGTGTGTGTGTGTGTGTGTGTGTGTGTACGTAATGCTACATTTTTGTAAGTATGATGTCGGTTGGCTGGTCCCCAAAGCAGGCCCTACATTTGGAAAGCTCCTACCTCATTCTCCTCTCCTGACCCTGCTACCTGACCTGGGTTCTGACCCTGATAATTCCTGCCCAGGTAGTGATTGATAACCAAATTATTATCCTTTCAGATGTTTGCATTTTTTACAGAGAATACTTTGATAATAAAAATTGCAAATGTTAGAACGACAACAGACCTTAAAGATCATCTTGTTTAATGATTTTTTTAAAAAAGCCATAAAGTCTTTCCTTCAAGTGAAAGCACGTTTGGAGGCCATTACATGTCAAATAAAAACAGGCCTGGTGAATTAGAGGTGGGAGACGTGAAGGCTTCTTACTCAACCTCCCCACCCCTTGCCACGCACACACTCTGAGCTCAAAAACCACTGCTCTAGTCTGTGGATGAGGAAACAGAGTCTCTACGTGAAATCATCCAGTCCAGATCACACAGCAAGGAAGTGGCAGGTCCAGGCTTTGTACTTTTCATGACAAAGACCCTCACTTGATTAAAGAAATGTCACTCTAAGGAGTCCACTCGCTGGAAGAGGAGTGCTTGCCTGCAGCCTGCCTGGCTGGCCACATATCTGCCTTGAGTGGAATAATTTGGGCTGAAAGCAGCTCAGAAATGTGGGACTCGATGTTCCGTGATGGCTCCAGGCATCCAGATGCATTCGGTCCTTGGCTGAGGGTCTGCAAATGGAAGATAGGCCAGCCAAGTGCATTTCTCTTCTGTTCTCAGGAGCAGCCAGCCGCCTGGTAAATCCCAGCTCTAAAGTGCTCACTTCAGCAGAGCTGCTTCTAATGGAACATGACAGCTGGGGCTGCGGGACTGGGGACCAGACAGCTAATGGGTTTGAGCTCTGGTGGTCGCCTTCAATTTCATCTACCATTGCTCTGAGCCCACACAAACCCCAAGCCAGCAAAGAGGCTGATGGAGATGAGGGCATCCACACACCTGTCCCAACCACTGCCTCCCACTGCCATCCCAACTCAGGAAGAGGAGGGGTGTGGAGAGGGGCTGCTGGGAGACAGTGACCAGAAGCAAGTCAGCTCCTCTGGGGGCTCGTTGCCAATGAGGTGGGGCAGGAAGCAACTGGGGCAGGGATGGTGTGGGGGGTCTCCTGCCCCACAAGACAGACAAGGTGGGGAAGGAGGAATGATGACCTGGGACCCAGGGGCCCGGGGTTCCAGCTCCAACTTGTGAGATCTGGGAAGACACCTAACCTGGTACCTGGGCAGGTGCAGTAGTCTTGGGTGCCTCTCTCCTCCAGTCTTTCCTCATGTTACTGCCTCATACTTTGAGGGCATTTTTCCTCTGCTGGAAACCTCATGGCTTCTCATTGCCTCTCAGATTAAATCCACTCTCTTTAGCCGGGCAGTCAAGCCTCGGGCTCTGTCACAGCCCACCTCCCAGCCTAGTCCCCCATCCACCCACCGGACACAAATACCTGGGTTTCCCTCCAGGCCTTTGTTGTCAAAACCTTTTGCCCATCACTGGCCCATCCAAATCCCACCCGTTTTTTAAAGCTGTCAAGTCTCAGATCAAATGCTCCTTCCTTCAGGACATCTTTCCTAAACTCAGCTGCTTTCTTAAATGATCCAAACCGGCTTTTAATCTCATGGATGCCAGCTTCTTGGGCTAATGCCTGCATCTTCTTCCTTTTTTTATCCCAGTAGGATTTCTGAATGAACGAACAATTATGCCCACTTTACAGCTCAATTTCCTCATCTGAAAAATAGGAAAACCTCACAGGGTTGTTGTGAGGATTAAAAGAGTTAATTAGTGCTGGGCAAACTTTCCTTGAATGGTAGCACTAAGAGTAGCAACAACAATAATTATGGTTCTGTGATTGCTGTGGGCTGGAGGTAGTGGATCTGGTCCTGTTGGAGATGCGAGTGGGAGAGGAAGGTGAGTGAGGGTCCCCTGAGCCCCAGGTGATGGTGTCCTTCTCCTTATTCCCATGACCTTTCTTATCCATCTGAGGATTTGTGGACACAGTCATGGTCAGTTGGAGGGCTCTTTTTTGAGGATCATATCTAAAATACATCCCTTTCACAGGGTGCATCTAAGTGCTCATAACTGTTTCCTTGAGGCACTCAGAATTCCTAACACATAGTGGCCCTCAGGCCACTTCTGGATGTGGGGTTCTGGAATTAATTTTTTCCAAAAGCTCCCAGGTGTGCATCTGGGGGTGAGAACCACTGTATTGCACCAAAACAAAGCAAAATACTGAATATAAGATCTGGATGTCTTGTATTAGCCTTGTAAAAAGAGGAGGGAGCAGGAGGAGGAGGAGGAAAAGGAGGAAAAGGAGAGAGAATTCTCCCATCACATATGTGTTTTCATCCCTCATATGAATTAATTTTTTAAAATTCCTGGTGACTTTGATTTCAAAGCAAGGCCCTGAAAGCTGTCTTTTCTTTTTTCACATCCCTTACAGCATTTAACCCAGAGCCTCTACCCACCTCCTGTGCTCAATAAATATTTGCTTAGTGAATTGAAAAGCTAGTAAATTTAGAAGGAACCTCACAGGCTCTGTTGTATTTTATGTTTTATTGATGGTTCCTTCTGTCCCAAAGGCCTTGAACAGAGAAGAAAACCCTACTTTTGGTTCAGTTTGGGAACTATAGTCACTTCAGTTACACTATATGATTCAGAAGTTACACAGACCATGGAGAAGTCAGTGGGCCTTCCCTTAAACCCCTAGATATTCACCAGGTGCCTCTACTGGGCACTTAAAGTCACACATAATCAACACCACATTTGTCTGAATGTACTTGGGAGTGTTCTTCGTTTTCGTGTGCGTTCTGACGCCTCAGTGAGATTGGGATCATTTTTGAGGAATGAGAGACAGACCTACATTTCATATCTCCCTTCACAGTGCCTAGAATGTTGACCTGTACCCACGGGTACAGAAAAGCTGCTGATTGGATGACTGGCTCACATCTATTAACTTTTCTAAACAGATAGCAGCGACTTCTCAGTCACCCCCAGAAGCGCTGGGAGACAGGGAGGTGGTGGTGGTTATCTGTGATGAGGGGAGAGGAAAGGGACATATGCAACATTCCTTTATTCGGCCATTCACTTCTACCAACTCCCTCCCAGTGCTGCATGCACGTCAGGCACCGGGAAGACAAGGCAGCCGGTCTCTAGCTCTAAAGATTTTATATTTTCATGGGAAGATATTTGTTCCTTACAGACACGTTCAAAAACATGACCTGGGACTTTTAACCTAATTCTTGGTGCTACTGCAATGCTTTGGGCATTCGGCTTAGCACCTTCAGTAGGCTCATTGAGATGACCCCTACGCATATCTTCTCTTTCATTTCACTACGAACTTCTTAAGAGTGTGCGTTTTATTTACCTATGTGCCCCAGAGCCTGGCCCAGTGCCTGACATGGTGAGTACTTGTGAATGACTATTGATTCACTCAACAAATGGATTTGCATATTTTACTTGGTTCTCTCCAGTCTAAGTCTTTTGCCTGAGGGCCATAGCTCCCCTTGGAGCACTGCTGAATAGGCAGGAGGTAGTTAATAAAAATTTAAAAAATACACAGAAGACTTGTCCTAAGTGTGCTGTCCAGTGTGGATTTCTAGCTCAAATAAAACATGAGTAAAATGAGTAAAAGCTGAGAGCTCTGATGTAGATGTGTTGCCATTTTCAGTTTCGGTTTCGGCAATTAGAAATGACTTAGTTCCTCCAGGCTACTCTTTTTTTTCCCCTCAGATCTTTATTGGAGTATAATTGTTTTACAGTGTTGTGCAGTTTCCGTTGTACAACATATTGAATCAGCTATATTTGCACATATATCCCCATATCCCCTCCTTCTTGAGCCTCCCTCCCCTCCTCCCTATCCCACCCCTCTAGGTCATCACCAAGCATCGAGTTGATCTCCCTGTGCTATGCAACTGCTTCCCATTAGCTATCTATTTTACACTTGGTAGTGTATGTATGTCAGTGCTACTCTCTCCCTTCGTCCCAGCTTCCCCTTCCCCTCATGTCCTCAAGACCATTCTGCGTCTTTATTCTTATCTTGCCCCTAGGTTTGTCAGTACCTTTTTTGTTTCTTTAGATTCCATATATATGTGTCAGCATATGGTATTTGTTTTTCTTTTTCTGGCTTACTTCACTTTCTATGACAGACTCTAGGTCCGTCCACCTCACTATGAATAACTCAATTTCATTCTTTTTTATGGCTGAGTAATATTCCATTGTATATATGTGCCACATCTTCTTTATTCATTCATCTGTTGATGGACATTTAGGTTGCTTCCATGTCCTGGTTATTGTAAATAATGCTGCAATGAACATTGGGGTACATGTATCTTTTTGGATTATGGTTTTCTCAGGGTATATACCTAGTAGTGGGATTGCTGGGTCATATGGTAGTTCTATTTTTAGTTTTTTAAGGAACCTCCATACTATTCTCCCTAGTGGCTGTTCCAATTTACATTCCCACCAACCGTGTAGGAGGGTTCCCTTTTCTCCACACCCTCTCCAGCATTTATTGTTTCTAGATTTTTTGATGATGGCCATTCTGACCAGTGTGAGGTGATACCTCATTGTAACTTTGATTTGCTTTTCTCTAATGATTAATGATGTTGACCACATTTTCATGTGTTTGTTAGCCATCTGCATGTCTTCTTTGGAGAAATATCTATTTAGGTCTTCTGCCTATTTTTGGATTGGGTTGTTTGTTTTTTGATACTGAGCTGCATGAGCTGGTTGTATATTTTGGAGATTAATCCTTTGTCTGTTGCTTCATTGGCAAGTATTTTCTCCCATTCCGAGGGCTGTCTTTTTGTCTTGTTTACGGTTTCTTTTGCTGTGCAAAAGCTTTTAACTTTCATTAGGCCCCATTTGTTTTGTTTTTTTTTCTTTGTTTTTATTTCCATTATTCTAGGAGGTGGGTCAAAAGGATCTTGCTGTCATTTATGTCAAAGAGTGTTCTGCATATGTTTTCCTCTAAGAGTTTTATAGTGTCTGGCCTTACATTTAGGTCTTTAACCCACTTTGAGTTTATTTTTGTGTATGGTGTTAGGAAGTGTTCTAATTTCATTCTTTTACGTGTAACAGTCTAGTTTTCCCAGCACCACTTATTGAAGAGGCTGTCTTTTTTCCATTGTATATTCTTGCCTCCTTTGTCAAAGATAAGGTGCCCATATGTGGGTGGGTTTATCTCTGGACTCTCTAACCTATTCCACTGATCTATATTTCTGTTTTTATGCCAGTACCATACTGTCTTGATCACTGTAGCCATGTAGTATAGTCTGAAGTCAGGGAGCCTGATTCCTCCAGCTCTGTTTTTCCTTCTCAAGATTGTTTTGGCTATTCAGGGTCTTTTGTATTTCCATACAAATAGTAAAATTTCTTGTTCTAGTTCTGTGAAAAATGCCATTGGTAATCTGATAGGGATTGCATTGAATCTGCAGATTACTTTGGGTAGTAGAGTCATTTTCACAGTGTTGATTCTTCTAATCCAAGAACATGGTATATCTCTCCATCTGTTTGTATCATCTTTGATTTCTTTCATCAATGTCATGCTACTCTTTTTTCTCCCTTAAATTTACATCCCTCATAGGCAATTTTAGATACTCTGTACATGGAAACTACTTCTTGAAGCAGAACTCACTTTTTTTTTTTTCTCAAGGATGGCCTTGTTGCCTTCTTCCTTGGGGATTGGGTTTACCCTGGCTCTGTGTTTTATGGTATTTTTTTCTCTTGCAGCTAAATGTGGTCAACAGTGTCAGCCTTTCAGAGGACATCAAGCCCTTACCAGGGCTTCCTGGCATTGGAAACATGAACTACCCATCCACCAGCCCTGGATCTCTGGTTAAACACATCTGTGCCATCTGTGGGGACAGATCCTCAGGTATGTACAGAAGCAGACACCCCTCCTAAGTGCCCCATGCAATGGGGGTCCCAGAGAAGACACCTCTTCCACTACCCACTTGGCTCCTTTGTACCCAATGAGAGAGAAAGGGTCCTTTAAGATGGTCCAGCTTGGGGCACAAGCTGTAAATTTCTGTCACTGCAGTCTTGATGAATTTAAGGCATGATTTCATTTGGGGGGATTAGATATAGGAAATATTTCAGAAGCCCATCTCTCGAGTTACTGTGTTGCGTGTGTATCTGGGATAGAGAAGCTGTTGTGATGAGCAAGTATCTCAAGCTAGGGTCTCTTTAATTTAAAAAAATATTTTTATAATTCTAAAAATAATATCCCAACACAGGAAATGTGGGAGAACTAGAAAAGTACCAGTGAAAACTAAAAAAGTTATCTATAGTGTCCCTAACGAAGATAGACCCTTTGATATTTTAGCAAATTTCCTTCTACCACATTCTAGGTTTTTAACATATTTCCATAGGTAGATATAAGTGTGTTTTCACTGATTTCATCTTCTTTGATCCTCTTCCATTTTTGCCCAAATTATTTCTTTCCTGACTTGTTTTCCTACCTCTCCGTCATTTCTGCGCACCCCACCCCATCTCAACAATTTTGATGACATTTGAATCTCTGATTTGATGAATGAGAAGAGGAAGACGATTCTTTTCTATAGCTATCTATGATAGCTGACAATATTTTCTCATCTTTTATTGCCACCAAAGTCATTGCTAAATGTCACTCCATTGAAAGTGCCCAGTGCCTGGAACTTGGCTACACGACTGTTGTTTGCTTGTTCTCAAAAAGTTGTTTCCAAATCATGCAGACTTGGCTATTGCCATAGCAACAGAATTCCAGCCATACCCTGACAGAGAATTTTTTCCGCTATGGTTTAGTTGAAAGTTGGGTGGTTCATTCCTATATGGAAGAACCATGAGAAGGACAAATTGGTCCCATGTCTTTTTTTTTGTTTTCTATTTCTTTAATTTTGTATCTATACAAGATGATGAATGTTCTCTAAACTCACTGTAAAAATCATTTCATGATGCATATAAGTCAAATCATTATGCTGTACCCTAAACTTATACAGTGCTGTATGTCAATTAAATCTCAATAAAATAGAAGAAAAAAAGAAAATATTTTAGATTGGGAAATTTAAAATACGTAACAACCCAATACCAAAAAAAAAAATAAAGTTCAAGAAAAAACTTTCCACTTCTACTTCCACTTTGCCTTCTGAAGAAGCTGCATGAACAGAAGCTTTTATTTGCTTTTTAGATTAATTTAATCTCAGGGCGTAACACAGAACCTGGTGGTCCCATGTTTCTTAAAGACAAATACTTCAGAGCTGAGAGCATTAGGTTCTTTGGGCCCAAGATGAAATCCCATATTTATTATTGCTATGAGTTCAGTAAATTAGTATAGTCAACTGATCAGGCACAGATTAACTTCATTAATAGGCTATCTCTAGCCACCATTGCATCTTAGATTGGCTTCCTCTGAAATGCAAGCTTCTGGGATGCAGATATTTCCACTGGTTGGTTCTCAGGGACTTCAAGTTCACTTCAATATCAGCCTAAATACAACCAAGTTAGAAAGTCATGTCAGGCCTATAACTAAACAACATCACATGTCACATGCAAGAATCAGACATAGACATGTTTTGAATGATCTATTTCATTATATTTTTCAAGTTCCACAGTTCCAATCCATTGAGCATAGCTGCATGGTGTGTAGTATTGGGAAGACTCCTACTTAGAAAGAGTATGGTGACTGATTTTTGATGCCTTTGTGGGCATGGGTGTGGTGGCCTTCCTGACACAAATTAGCCATCTCTGGCTGAGATCATGAGAAACTGGATGTGTGGAACAGGTAATAAGGGCAACGAAACATAAACCAGATTATTCTGGATCAAGCAAAACCATCTTCCATCAGATCTTTATGTCACATCTCAAGATTACATGTCATAGTATGCCATAAAGATCATATACTAATGTATTCCTCCAATAGGTAATAGTATTTGAAAAATTTATAACTCAGGTTCTTGTTCATAGTATATGATAGAGGATACTTTTAAGTGAGATTCATAAGTCCTTGGGCTTCAATTTTGAGGAAACATGAGTGAAGCCGAGGTTCTTTCCTGCTAGATAACATGTAACAAGAGTAAATTTTTTTTTTCTTATGTATACTAATGTCTTGAATGAAGGCAGAACATTTTGCTTAAATAAGCATAAGAATCAGGCTTCCCTGGTGGCGCAGTGGTTAGGAATCTACCTGCCAATGCAGGGGACACGGGTTCGAGCCCTAGTCTGGGAAGATCCCACATGCCACGGAGCAACTAAGCCTGTGCACCACAACTACTGAACCCATGTGCCACAGCTACTGGAGCCCATGCACCTAGATCCTGTGCCCTGCAATAAGAGAGGCCACCGTGGTGAGAAGCCTTCACACCACAACGAAAGAGTAGCCCACACTCTCCACAACTAGAGAAAGCCTGTGCAGCAACAAAGCGCCAACACAACCAAAAAATAAATTAATTAATTAATTAAAAAAATAGAGTTGCCCTGTTACATAAATGTAAGCAAAATCTTAGGTCAGGACTTCTCTAATAATGCTCTCTGGACTTAGCGATTCCAGAAAATCACTTCCAGAGGGTAGACCCAAGGAAGGGCGGATTTACCCTGCCTTGGTCTGGCTCCTGTGATCAATCTGCGTTCCCTGCTAGTTAATCTTTGCTTCCAGCCCCATTGCCTAAGTGATGTGCCAATTTCCCTGGGGGAGAGCCAAGGGGTGCTTTTGAATGAAAGACCCAGATAAACACAGGAACAATTTATGGAATGTCCTTTTCTTGTGACCAGGAAAGCACTACGGTGTGTACAGTTGTGAAGGCTGCAAAGGGTTCTTCAAGAGAACCATAAGGAAAGACCTCATCTACACGTGTCGTGATAATAAAGACTGCCTCATTGACAAGCGTCAGCGCAACCGCTGCCAGTACTGCCGCTATCAGAAGTGCCTTGTCATGGGCATGAAGAGGGAAGGTGAGGCTCCCCACTACTCCTCCCTGCACTCAGGGGAGAGCAGATTGCATATAAATAATGGAAATAAATACAGGATAGAGGAAAGAGCCCTCTAGGCTGGATTATGTGGAAGGAGTTTGGAGCAGAGACTGGAATGACTTTGTGTACCGTGATTTCTCCAGTATTGCACGTAAATGCCTCCTGCCCTGGTAAGTGTGTACCCCCTGAGCAGAGAGAGCAGGAGTGTCCTCCTTCTCTACGTTCAACCTACCCTCTCCCGGACCTCAGGTGATGGTCCAAACTGGACCCTCTCTCTCGTTCTTCCAATAGCCAGGCAGCATCAGAACTGAGGTCTGGGGGTCCTTGTGTGCTGCCCTATAGTCAGGCTGACCTTCTGGGCGTAGCTGACTTCTCCCCACTAATCCTCACTCTGGGGAAGCCTGCTGGTTTGATTAATCTCTCTGGGCTTTTATAACCTTGGTCTGCTACAAATCCTCTGAGATTGGTGTATTTCAAAGTCTCTGGGGATTATTGGCATTACCAATAATCAGACTTAGCCTTCTCATTCAGAGAGATCATCACTGCATGTTTTTAAAATGTTACATCTTTCAAAGTTACAGTGTGGGTTAGCTGGGTTGTTGCAGAAAAAAGAAATCTAAAAGTGATTTCTGATTATGTACAAGATCAAAAAGTCCTTCCACAAAGAAAAACAAAAAAATAAAATAAAATAAAATCTTTCCATTAAGTAACATGAATAAATTGAATTGGGCAGTTAATTAGCTAGTGAACTCAAGCAAGTATAGGGTGTAAGTGGTGAATCTTAATAGATTTCAGAGTAAGGAGGTCCTGCCTCTTTCTCTAGGAAATGGGAACAAGGCTTTTAGCCACTCTCAGGTGTCTCCTTATTCTTGAAGAACTTCTTTTCTGCAAGGAGGTGGGAGGCTGACTAAAAAAATCAATGAAGGAAAAGTATGAGCCCCTTCTAAAAGAGAATGCTACCAAGAAGAAAAAATGGTATTCTTAGCACGTTTGAGATGGAGGTGGCCCTTGAGAATAGCTTAATAACCTTAACCATTCTACAGCTGAGGTAACAGGCTTGGACTGGTGGAGTGAGTTTTCCAAGGTTCGAAAGGTAGGTGATGATGAACAGAGACTAGGATTTCTCACTCCCAGGTCAGAACTCGCCTCACATCTCTCCTCCTGCCAGGGTGTGAAGGGGCTCTGGAACTAAGGATGGGATCTCAAACTGACAGACCCAAATCTGCCCTCCTAGACTGTTCATCACATGGTGCTCCCCTTTTTAGGAAATAGCCATTTTTCAGTGGCTCACACCAAAAGCAGTTGGACCCTCTTTTTCTTTCATACCATATTTAATGGGTCAGGAAATCTTGTCTCTTTCTCAAGAGATGTTCAGAATCTTTCCATGTCTCACCATTTGTACTGGTATCACCAAGCCACCATTCTTTTTTGTAATCATACAAATAGGCTCCTAAGAAGGTTCCCTGCTTCCATCTTTATCTTCCTTCAGTCTCTCCTTATCAGAGCAACCAGAGTGAGGCTTTGAACAAGTGGGTCAGGTGAAGCCTCTCCTCCGCCAAAACCCTCTGATGCCTTCCCTTCTTGCTCAGAAAAAAAGGCAAAATCCTGGTTATGACTTTAAGGTTGTACATGGTCTGGCTGCCCTGTGCCTCTCTGCTCCAGCCTTCCTAGTCTCTTTGCTGGGCCATCAGGGATGCTCCCGCCTTAGGGCCTTTGCACTTACTGTTGTGTCTGCTTGGACTGCCCTCTTCCCAGGTATCTGCATGACTGTCTTCTCCTCCTTCATACCTTTACTTGATTGTCAACTTCTTCATAAAGCTCTGCCTGACTACACTGTCTCAAATTGCATCAACCACCCCTGATACTTTCCAGTCTCTTTGGCACAGCACTTACCACTATCTAACATACTTTAAAATTTTGTCTACAGTCGGTCTCCAAGAAAGCAGGGATATTTTTCCTGCCCTCCTCCCCCCCTCCAATGCTATATCACCAGTGACTAGCACATAGTAGACATTTAAGAAATAATTGTTGAGAGAATAGGTGAGTGATTTAAACTAAATATTGGAATCAGAAGTTTTAGTAATGCAGAAGCTTCTAAAAATGACTCACTCAGTCAGTCATCCATTCATCAAGTATGAATTGGGTGCCTACTTTATGCATGTGTCATACTGGCTGTAGTTGGGCCAACAATTTTCTAGACTGGAACATGTGATGTGAAACATCAGCTGGTGGAGACCTTCTTCTCTTCACCAGGATAGAACTGATAGTCTTTGTAGCTTTCACCACTGTGATAGTCGAAACATAAAATTGATGCCCCAAAGTAAGTCTCCCATCAGCATAGAGCATGACTGCTGCAGATTGAGAATCACCTATACTGGATTCTACTGCTTCACAGTCTAATCCTGTCTCTCAAAACTCAACCCGAATATTTCTGGCTCAGTTAGGGTCAGCGTGGTTCACAGAGCAAACGATGGGAAGCGTGGTTCTTTATTTTAAGTCAAACAGGGACATGTGGATTGTAAGGGCCTGGGCCGTCTTTCTCTTAAACCTAGTATTATTAAGATTCTTTAATAGAAAATTGAGTCCAGTTTTGGTTCCTGCATTAAAAAAAATAATGTGCAGAAATAGGAGTGATGAAAAGCTGAGTAATAAAGATTAGGAAGGGGAAAAGGCCTCTGAGAAATTGCTAAAGCAATTGATGCTATTTACCCTGACAAAGAGAAGGCAAAGAAGTGAATCAATTCCTCATCTCACTGTATGTAGGGTCCCTTCTAAAAAGTTACTGGACAGCCTTTCCTTTGCCACTGTCATTTCTGGCCTTTATTTACAGAATTTGGGGCTCAGTTCAGATACCTTCTTGAAAACAAGTGTAATAAAATCCTGGAACAGATAAAACTGAGTGATACTATGGAATTTGTATTCCTAGAGAGTTGGACAGATAGAAAGAGATAAAATTGGGGTGGGCTGAGAATTCACCTGCCTGAGGCCAGGGTACATAGCGGTGAAGCTGGAATGGACATTTGCTGTTGTCCTATGTAAGACATTTATTTTCTGAAAGAAGAAACAGAGGTTCTGAGAGGCTAGGGTCTTGCCTAAGCTTATATAGCAAGCCAATGGCACAGCTGGTATAGGACTGGGACCCTCTGACTTCTAGGCCACCAAACAATCCTCAGGGGTTCTGGGAAATCTCTTTCCACAATTTTGGTCATATAATGTGGTTTGGGTAGTAAGAGAATGGGTTATTTTTGAGGCAATTTGTGGGCAGCATCTGACATCCCTGTGCGTTTATTAATCCAACCAGCCCAGAGCCTTGGAGGCAGTCCAGGGGGGTTAGAGGTGAGCTCAGGAGGCAGCCAGCCTGGGTCTGCATGCTGGCTTCACCACTTTCTAGTTCTGTGACCTCAGGTGGGTTACCTAACTTCTCTGTGGCTCATAGCACTTCAGAGGGTTCTTGCAGGGGTTAAATGAAATATAATGTCTGTAAAGTGCTGAGCATAATTCTGACATAGAGAAAGAGCTCCATAAAGTTTGGCTATTTTAATACATCACAATAAATATATGTTGGACTAATGGATAATCCTATTTTAGATCCCACTGTCCCCTAAGTGTACCCTGATGTACAGAGTAGCAATAGCTTAAAAATGTCTGCCCCATAGAAGATTTCCTCCAACAACAAATACATGACTCCTCACTCATGACAGTAAGATTTATGGCACAAAAAGGAGAAGTGAATAGCAAAGGATCAGTCGATTAATGGCAAAATTGGAATTAGAATCTAATTCCCAGAAGCCAAGGTTATTTTCTTTGAAGCTTGAAGGTTATTTTCCTTGAGTGTTACAAATCTGTAGAAGAAATCAATTGAGGGCCACGAAAGGGACTTACTTTGCTTTCCCCCATCTTTTCGGATCAAGACAAATAGAAGCTCATTAACCTACCTTAAAAAAAATTAATATAAGAAGCATTCAACTTTAACCAGCAAATCCAATTGATGATAAAAACACATAGGAGAGTTTCTGGATGTTGTCAGTGAAGGAAGGCTAACAGAATGGACAGAAAGAAAGGATGAGGGGGAAAGAGAAACAGGGAGAGGGAGGAAGAGATCAAAAGAGGGGATGGAGAGAGGACCAGAGCAGAGCCTGAGAGTGTAAAGAGAGACCAAGGAGAGGGAAAAATGCTACTTCTCAAAAAACTTTTAAATAATTAATGCACTTAATCTTCATAAAACAATCTCAGTTAAGTACTATACTCCCCATTGTACATATTAGAAAACAGAGGTTTCATCGGTGGAGTCATATGTCTGATGCTACCAGCTAGCAAGTGGTCAGGCCCATTTTGAAAAAGATTTCTTTGACTCCAAGGCACATGATTTTTGCTCTTCTCCCATTTTCTCCTCTGTCCTCTTTCTCTTCTGTTTCTTCTTTTTCTTGCTCCCCTGCTTTAATCTCTCTTTCCTCTCTTCCTTTACTCCTTCCTTGCTACTCTCCGTCCCTCTCAACCCCCTCATCTTGAGGCTTCCTGGCATGTCTCTACTAGAGACCATGATGCATCAGCTGTATTTGCGCTGTCAGACCCTTCTCTGACCTACTTCGAGAGATCAATAATATCACTTGCGTGACAAACTAGATGTCCAGCATCTGGTCCCAGTTCATTCCGCAGCCTTTGTGGCTCCTTCTGCCCTTAGAGAGTAGGAGGTGCCTGGAAGAGTGGACGGCGGGGAGGAAAGGAGAGGCGATGAGAGGTAGAAGTTGCTGATGGAGTAGCTGTCACTGAGGTCCTGCTTGGTCACTGCTTAGAGTACAATTTTCTTGATTCTTAGGATTTTAAAAAATGTGTACCCAATATTGAATTCTGCTTATTGCTACTGTGAATAAGAAGGAAACTGGAGCTTTCGAAAGGATGGAAACTAACCCCATAGAGACTGTTCTCTCAATGAAGAGCACAGAATTGGGGAAGGGGTCCGTCTGACATTCTAACGTACAGACCCAGAGGGTTCCTTGATGAAAACCCTAAGTTTTGGGAATCTGAGAAAATTCCAGCCTCTGCCGTTTCCTGTGTACCCTTCCCCACCCCCCAAATCAGCTTCTGATTCTGAGATGTCATCTAGATGACATCCCTCCACCCTTTCGCTTACTAAATACCCACACGACTCCCTGAAGATCTTCCCTGACAAGTCAGATCAGGTGATGCCGTGTTCAGGCCGATGAACTGGGGGCAGAACTAATGGGACGTGAATGCCAAGGATGATGCACAGGATCTGACAGAGGGAGTTTTTAGAGTAATGTGCTTGTTACTTAACTATTGCATGCTCGCAGTTTACTAGAGGTCGCAGGTGGAGGAAGGATATAGTGGTTCATGAAAAGAAAGGGCAGAATTGGAGGTTATTAAAGCTTAAAATACACGCTTCTTAGAGTGGTCACCAGAATGAACTGGAAAGAATATGGGCTGAAAAAACCCATAGTTTGGCACAGGCGTAAGCAAACAGCTCTGCTTTCTTGATTTCTGCTGTTAACATGAAAGCATCTCTGATCCAATGACAATGATGATGCCCATTTTACAGATGAGAAAATTGAGGCTTAGGGAGGTAACTAACTTTCCCACAGTTGTCCTGGGCATGGGGTAACATCTGCACGTCCTTGTCCCCGCCAGCTGTGCAAGAAGAAAGGCAGAGAAGCCGGGAGCGGGCTGAGAGTGAGGCAGAATGTGCCAGTAGTGGCCATGAAGATATGCCCGTGGAGAGGATTCTGGAAGCTGAACTTGCTGTTGAACCAAAGACGGAATCCTATGGTGACATGAACATGGAGAATTCGGTATGTGGTCTTAGGTTCCATCCGTCTCCCATTTCTTGGATGGGGCTGGAGATGGGGAGGGGGTATGTTTGAGTCCTAGAATCTGTCCCTTCAGAGTACTTTGTTCCTTTTTTAGACAAATGACCCCGTCACCAACATATGTCACGCTGCTGATAAACAGCTCTTCACTCTTGTTGAATGGGCCAAGCGTATCCCCCACTTCTCTGACCTCACCTTGGAGGACCAGGTCATTCTGCTCCGGGCAGGTAAGGGATACCAAGGATCCTTTCTTCTTGGGACAAGCACTTGGGCTGCTATTTTGAAACTACTCTTGGGATCCTAAAAAAAGTGACCTGATGGCATTGTAAGCCATCCAAGCTATGCACCTTGTTGAGACAGGATAACTTTATGTGAGGTTGTTCTTTTTTATATTATTTGTAGGCTCTTAAATTTTGATGGCCCTCCCCAAAACCTTTTTCATTCCCAAATCAAACACTATTTGTTAATGGAGGAGTAAGCCTCTTTCTTTTTTTTAATGTATTTAAACTTTTCTTTTATACTTAATGAAATTTTTATTAGTTTCTACATGCATTTTGTTATCAGAGAAAAGTAACTTTTAAACACACACATAACAATTAAAAAAGTAAGGCAAGTTAGCAAGAAGGGGAGAATTTTCTATTTCAAGAGACTTTTCTGTCCATTGGTTCACTTAAACTGCTTCCTAGAATCCCTATAGTGACCGAGAAAGGACTGTTTTTTTCATGCAAATATTATGAGCCTTTATAATTTGTATTTAATTTTCAAAGACAGTTAATGTTTGTTGAAGACAATCTGAAGCCTCATGATTGTTATGATATTGGAAAACAGAGACATTCCCATTTCACAGGTGAAGTAAGGGAAGCCAAAGATTTTTGCTCAGGCTTGTGCTAGCTGGATTCCAGGGTGCCTTCCTATTTTAAGAGTCTATGTGCTGTAATCTCTCTCGCCTCCCATTTCCGGGACACTGTGCAGTTGACATATGCCAAATCTCCTCTTTGTCACGGAGCCAGCAGGGGAATTTCGTGAAGATTGGCTGAGCCTTGGGAACCAGTCCACTCATTTCATCCCTATTAGATAATGAGCGATCCCTGAGTGTCGGCGGAAAGCTGCTGCCGTGCTGGGTGCTGCTAGACAACGCCTGAGAGATAAAACTAGGTTGTCAGGTCCTGGGGCAGATACTGCAAGGTATACTCACTTTATTCACCATGGCAGCTAACATAGTGACTATTACTCGTTAAGTGTTCAATCCATATTTGTTGATGGACTGGAGGAAAAAAAGAGTCCTGGTCCTCACGCTGCCATTCTGGGCTGCATGGGGGAGACTGCAGGGGATGGGCATAGCCACACATCAGGGGACCCCAGTCTTATCCTTTTTTTCTTCACTAATTAGAGGTGTTGTCTGGAACAAGTTTTTGACCTCCCTGGATTTCTGATACTGCTTTTATTCCAAAGGATAATAATACATGCCTTGGAAGATTATCAGTGAAGCAAGAGGGTGCTCAGGTTTCCTCAAGGTCTCCTTCCTATCCTTGCAGGGTGGAATGAACTGCTGATTGCCTCCTTTTCCCACCGCTCAGTCTCCGTGCAGGACGGCATCCTTCTGGCCACGGGTTTACATGTCCACCGGAGCAGCGCCCACAGTGCCGGGGTTGGCTCCATCTTTGACAGGTGGCTCTCTTCTGCTTCCAACGCTTGAGTGTGTATGTGTGTGTGTGTGTGTGTGAGTACACGTGTGCATGTGTGTACCTGTACCTGTGGGTAGTGCTGGGATGTAGCATGGGCAGCCTAATCAGCTGTACTGGCTGGAAGCAGAAACCATGAAGCACATGAAAACATAAACCTGGGGAATGAGAAAGGTATTAAAAGAAATGTTGATAGAAGGAGATGGAGCCAGTCAGAGGCCAACAGAGTTGCTGGCAGGTGAACGACCCTGTTATCCTTATGGGTTTCCCGGGAAGAGACTGGATGATTGACATTATCTAGTAAGGTTGGGGTGGGGAGTTTGAACTGTTTATCCTAGGGGGCCCGGACGGGAATGAGGGTTTAGGATCTGACTTTAGGAGTCTTGGAAAGAGGAGCTGAGGTTTTTGCTGGACTCTGCACCAGGTTCTCTGGGGGAGGTGGGTTGCAGGAGCAACAGCCTCAGTCTGAGATTCTGTGCCTTAAATGGTGCTAAAGCAAAATTAAGTCAGGTGATTTAAAGAGACAGAAAATGAATGAAGATATATGACTTGGGGGTGACAGGACGGAGAACTGGGAAAGGGGAGTGTAAGGTTGAAAATAGTCTCTCTGACTAATGCCAGGGCCCCATGGTCCCTTTCCAACCCCATCATAAATGGTCTTCCAGGGCCATGCACATGTCCATCTAAAATGTCTCTACTCCTTCCCTGCCTTTTCCCACAACATTTTCCACACGGAGACCAACATGGTCTTCAGTTGACTCAGCCCTCTTGATGGTGCCTGGAGATTTCTACCCTGTCAATGAATGCTGTCCTTTGAATGTTCTTCCAGACATGCAATGCCCTCGCCCTGCTTTGCCTGTCGCATTTCTACCAATTTCCAATTTCTAGGCTGCCTTTCCAGCCCCGCTCCAAGTTCACTGCTTCCTCCCTGGTGTTCCCTGGGGCTTTGATCGTGGCAGTTATTGGCTTTGTGTTGCTGCTGAGTATTGTTTCTGTGTCTGTTTCTTCAATTTAACTGTGAGCTCCTTGAGATCAGGGACTGCATCTCATTCATCTCTGTGCCCCTAGTACCTGGCGCATCGTCTGGAAAATGGGGTGGGTACATAATAAATATTGGTTGCATTCATTTTATCAGCCCCTGGCCTGGTACTTATGATTTTCTCATCACCTGCCATTGTTTCCTGTGCACAGGGTTCTCACTGAGCTGGTCTCCAAAATGAAAGACATGCAGATGGATAAGTCGGAGCTGGGGTGCCTGAGAGCCATCGTGCTGTTTAACCCAGGTGACTGCGTCGTGCTCAGCTCTCCTCCATGGTCGGCCCCCGGTGCCCTGATGTTTTCTAGTCCTCTAGCTCAGCTCAGACAGAGAAGGCAGGGCCAGGAGACCTGTCCTTGGGGAGGACAGAGAGTCAACTCTTCATGGCCTCTGCTCCTCGAGCCATCTTGGAAAGTGTCTCAAGTGGGCGTGGAGTGTGCATGTGTGGGGGCAAGTGGGGAAGATGGGAGATGCCAGAGGCCTAGGATAGTATTAAAGGAGGTGGTAAAAGGTGATCAGGTTCTCCAGTGGGAGACAGAAGTTAGTGAATAAATGCCTCCATCTTCCTTCCCACAGATGGGCAATTCCAAGGTGTATTCCACACAGCTCCTTAGAGGGTCCCTGGGAGATTGAACCCCAGTTGCCCATGGCTGTGATCAGTTCAATAAAGCACACGTGTATTGGCTTTTCTTCCTTCCCTGCTTTGGTCTTTCCAGTCCCTCATTCCTGTTCTTTGGGTCACTGCCTCAGATAAACTATTTGCATGCAAAAAAAAAATGGTCAGGTTCTGCATATATTTTTTGGAAGAGCAAATGGGATGTGCTAATGGATTACACATAGGGTTGAATGAAAAAGAGGCATTAAATATGTGTTCTGGTTTCCTGAACAATTAGAAAAACAGTTTTCATTTACTGAAGTGGGGGTTCTAAGGGTGGGTGGTTAGTATCAGGACTTTGTCTTTGGACATGAGAATCTGGGATGATAACAGACGTCCAAGAGTGGCAGTCCAGGAAGCAATTGTTTATGTGAGTCTGGAGTTCAGAGGAGAGGCAGGACTAAAGATGTACATTTGAGAGCTATCAGCCTAGACCTAACACGCAAGGCTTTGACACCTGTGTGAGGCTCATCCAGGGAGTAAGTAGAGGCAGAGCAGAGCAGAGGGCTTAGGCCTGGGGCATGGGGACATTTAGAGGTTGCGGAGAAAAGGAAGAGCTGGCAAAGAAGCCTGAGAGGTGACAGTGAGTAAGACAGGGAGGAACCAGAGAGGAGTGTCCGGGGGGCCCAGGAAGGAAAAGTATTTCAAGAAGGAGGAGGTAATCGGCTTCGTCAGACGCTGCTGTGGGTCAAGAAAGATGAGTATTCAGAATCACGTAGTAATTGATGCACGTGCTTCATCTCGTAAATTAGGTGGTCTTGTAATTGATGCAGGACGCGGGTCTGTCCGGATTTTGTACCGCATCCCTTTACTCAATCCAAGCACATAGTAAGCACTCAATAAATGTGTGAAGGTAGTATTTCTAGAATGGCCCGGATAGAAGAAAACTCTCCTTCTTGGAGTCAGTGGTGGGTACCTTTGTTGCATGAGTGGATTGGGCAGCTTGGGCACAGAGGACTAGCTTTGTGTATTTCACAATGTCCCCCATCCAGCATGTCTCTAGTAACTCTACGGGAGCTGGCCTGAGTGATGGGGACAGCCTTTGTAGAAGAGTGTTCAGCAGAGGCGTGTAATCAGAGGTTAAATCAGCTGTCCTTTTTCAGATGCCAAGGGTCTGTCCAACCCTTCTGAAGTAGAGACCCTGCGAGAGAAGGTTTATGCCACCCTCGAGGCCTACACCAAGCAGAAGTATCCGGAACAACCAGGCAGGTGAGGGAGTCCTAGAAGAACGGTAACAGCAGTAGCAACCCTTGTGATTCTCCATGAATGAATGGTGACATGCAGCAGGCACTGTCTAGATTTTTTCACAACAAGCTCAAAGCTACGCAAATACTGGCTCCATGAAGCCAGAGGTCTTGTCTCTCTTGTTCACCCACCATTCACCACTCTAACATCAGAGCCTAACGCTGTGCTTGACAAATAGTAGTCATCTTCAAATGCTGAATGAACAATCAGATGAATGCATGACTATAGGAATCTTTATCTCCAATCTCTAAAGAAGCCCCAAGGCTCAGAAAGGTCAAGGAAATTGCCCAGGGTCACAGAGCCGGTGCACAATAGAGCAAGAATGTGAAGTTCGTCTGATTTCAAAGAGCTTGTGTTTTCCAGTGTGATTGTACTGCTTTCTGCTTTGCCCCCATGAAGCCCTCCTGCAGTAGAAGGTACAGGCTTTGGTAGCCAAGAGAGGTGACCACTGGCCCCGAGGGTGCCATCTGTAGCCTCTGGCAAGGTCCTGGGTCTGGGCTTCTTGCCTAAAAAGGAAGACATCAGTCAGAGGACCTCTGTGGCCAAATACCAGTGTTCCTGAATCATTAAAAAAAACAATGCTTTTCCTAAATGTTTCCCCCAGGTACAGCAGAATAAAAGTTTTCCTCCTCTGCTAACTCTAGTTGAAAAGAGAGAATATAGTCCTCAAATCTCACAGAAAAACTGAAAATGAAACTTGAAAAAAACTGCTTTAAAGGCGTTAGTTTGTTTTTAGGATTAATTATATATGTTCCCAATTCTCACTGATAGCTTTTGTTCCTCTGGGAAATCTCATTTCCATTAGCCTATTTCTCCTGTATCATAAGCCACTATCTATCAATTGTCCAGAAGAAGCTGAGCTCTGTTTAAAAAAACAGAAGTGATGACTGCATCTGCGTAAGCGGCCCCAGGCTGTTGGTCCAATAAATGTGCAGCACTTCTGTGTTAAGGAAAGTAAGCTGTGACCACAGACTTCCCAAAGGTCAGCAGTTGAACACAAGTTTATTTCTTCCTCACAAATCAGTCCTGGGTGGGGAATCAGTCTAGAGTGGTGACTTTCTTCGACACTGTCACTCAGGGACCCAGGCTCCTTCCTTCTTGGGGCTCCACAACGTCCCTGAGTCACATTGTATTTCGTATGCTGAAAACGGAAGGGAACGAGGAGGAGGGGCACAGAAGTGAGGCTGTATGGGCAACACCTTGACCTGGAAAGGGCCGCCCTCCATTTACTCACTTCCACTGGCTGAAAGTTGGTCACATGGACCAGCCAGGCAAGAAGGATACTGGAGAATGTATGCAGCTGGATGCCAAGGAAGAAGGGGGGAGTGGATTTTGACGGGCATCTGGCAGTCTCTCCTACACCTGCAGGGGGTGAGGTTGAAAGAGCCCCACCCAACACGCAAGGCCTGGCTGCCAGCAGCAGCTCAGCCTCTGGCCAGTGGGAATGGACTGATAGCCCTGTGCTGGAGGGTATCCACCAGGTCTCCCAGCTGTCAGGCAACACTACACAATGTTTCTTGCGTGTGTACACATCTTGTGTGCAGGGCGTTAGGACTTAGGAAGGCTCGTATTCATCCTTTTCCTGAACTTGGCTCGAGGTAAGTTTATCTCTTTAAAAAACAAAACGCTTTTTTATCTTATTGTAGAAGCTAAGCATGCTTTGATAGGAAAATATTTTTAAAAAATAAAGCGAGTAATATAAATTGATTATAAATTTGAGAGGTATATTTCTTTCTAGTGGCCTTGGGTATCAATGTATGTATAGATAGAGATGTGTATTTACAGATCTGAAATGATACCGTTTAGTGTATTATTTTCCTCTGTGAGCTATTTTAGGCATTTTATCAGATACTGAAAAGTACAAAATTCTTGTTTTCAATGATTTTGTAATATTTCACAGGGAGGATGTGTCCTCATGTATCTAGGCATCGCTCTGTGGTTGACATTTAGGTAGTTTCTAATGAATATCACTTTAAAAACTTTGGAATTGGCCTGTTTTCCCAGGAAGAGGACTGCCAGGGGCCTGGGCGGCCTCCAGGCACTAGGGAGAGATACTAACGTGTTGCCTGGCCAAGGGCAGGGCCTGGGAGTTCAGAGACTGGGCCCAGAATGTCCCTTGGCTGCATCCAGTACAGCCTGGACAGCGTGTGACCACCCTGAGGCTGAGCAGGTCCATCAGGGATGTCACTTGGCTCAACCAGGTGGGCAAGTGTGCCGAAGGCTGCTCATCTCTGGTTGGCAGAAAGTGGTTGAAGGGGTTCCCGGCAGCACGCAGAGCCTCTCAAGGCTGTTTTCTCCATGGTGGTGGAGGGCTGCCACTCCGTGGAGACTTTTCAGAAGTACACCTCACAAGGGTGAGCTCTGCTTCCTCTAGCCAGAACGCAGAGATCAAAACTCAGGAGGCGGCAGCGCTTGCAGGAACATTCTCTCTCTCACACAGCAGGTGCCTTCAAAGGCTGGGAGTCCCCCTTGCTGCCAAACACGTGAGCGAGGAATGTGACGGCCATCCTGTGGCTGTGCCTGTTATCGGGTGTGTTTATTTCTACAGTCTTGATCTCAGCTCTTAAACCCAGAACAGACAGCGAAGACAGCAGTACTACAACATGGTTAGCATTTAAAACAATTATTTTATTGAAGTATAGCTGATTTACAATGTTGTGTTAATTTCTGCTGTACAGCACAGTAATTCAGGTATACATATATGTATATACACACTTTTTCATATTCTCTTGCCTTATACTTTATCATAGCATATTGAATATAATTCCCTGTGCTATACAGTAGGACCTTGTTATTTATCAATTCTATATATAATAGTTTGCATCTAGAATGGTTAGCATTTTACACACTGTAAAACTTTGGCATTTTTAGAGTAAAAAAATACATTTTCAGAGCTAATCACAGCCTAACTTCGCACTTTACAGAGAAGCCATTTCCTTTGCCTAATTCCATAAAACTGTTTCATGGCAGAGCCACGACCAGGAGCTCAGCCTCCTTGTTCTTTGTCTAACGGCCTCTTCGATGCACCATCGCATGGTGATACCATTCAGATGCACTCAGAGGCTTTCTAATCAAACGTTTTGAAGGTGTGTGTTGGCTGTGGTATAGGCTTTAATTTTTCCATGTAGGGAAGTAATTCCTACCATTTTGGATGGTGCTACTTTATTTTTCTTATATTGCCACATTTCCTAAAACTTCTTTTGGCATGAATATAGACCTACACATATTTTTGAGGAGTATTAAAATTCCAATTTGAAAACTTCCTGTGAAATAATGTTGTGATGTCCAGTGAAGATCTGGGCCAACCAGAAGTTGCTGGTTTAAGGCCATAGTGGCTAACACGATTTTGGTTTTTGTACTTTTTATTGGAAATTGTGAGTAAAGTTACTTGATTTCCAGTCTTCATCATTAATAACATGAAAAATAAGCTTCATTGGCAAAAAGGATTTTGAGAGATGAAGAAGGACCGTGGAAGCAGGTTGGAGATGGGGCAGATTGAGGGGCCTGAAAAGACTGTGTATGTGTGAGGCTAGTTCCTTCACACATTAGTCTCTCTCCCTTCGGTGAGCCTCACAACTCTCCCTTAATTATAGAAGAGAGTGTGTATGAGTGTGTACAGATGCATCTGTGTGTGTACCAGTGTGTGAGGGCAGGTGTGAGTGGAGGAGAATGTGTAGGTGTAAGTGTACACATGTGAGGGTGTCCAAGCTCATGTATGTGAGGGTGTATACAAGTGTGAATGTATGTGCATGCTCACGCATGTATATGTGGGAGAGTGGTCAGGGTGTGTGTATGCACAAGTGTGGGAGACGTGTAAGTGAGTGTGTATGCATGTGTGTGTGTGTTATCTCCCCGCATAGACCATGGGCCCCTCAGGGGTGAAAACTACTATTTTCTATCTCCTTCTCTTCCTAATTTAAAGGTAAGCACATCCATGTCGCTGCAAATGGCATTATTTCATTCTTGTCTGTGGCTGAGTAGTATTCCATTGTATATATGTACCACGTCTTCTTTGTCCATTCCTATGTTGATGTACATTTAGGTTGCCTCCATGTCTCGGCTATTGTAAATCGTGCTGCAGTGAACACTGTGGTGCCTGTATTTTTCGAATTATAGTTTTCTCTGGACATATGTCCAGGAGTGGGATCACTGGATCATATAGTAGTTCTATTTTTAGTCTTTTAAGGAACCTCCATACTGTTCTCCATAGTGGCTAGAGATCATCAGACTAAGTGAAGTCAGACAGACAAAAATCCTATGATATAGCTTATATGTGGAATCTAAAAAATGATACAAGTGAACTTATTTACAGAACAGAAATAGACACACAGACATAGGAAGCAAACTTATGGTTACCAAAGGGGAAAGGGGGGGAGGGGATATATTAGGAGTTTGGGATTAAAATATACACATTACTATAAATAAAATAGACAATCAACAAGGACCTACTATATTGCACAAGGAACTGTAGTCAATGCCTTGTAATAACCTATAGCAGTAAAGAATCTTAAAAAGAATATATGTATATTTACAAGGTTGTGTACATATATTTCGATAAAAATTTTTTGCAATTAAAAAAAATTCACACTCCTCAGGCAAAAATAAATAAAATAAAATATAAAATAAAATGGTAAGCACAGACTAAGCAGCTGATGTACAAAGTGGTAATAAACCGGTAACAGAAATGCGGTAACTGAAGCACATTGCGGTCACATTGCTTAAAGTAAGTGTGGTGTGAGGAAGAGCACAGCCTGGCAAGGAGATGGGAACCGCTGGTCCTAAGAGGGGGGCTCATCCTGGATCCCAGAACCTATTGCAGAGGCTGGCGCGTGGTTCCTGCGCAGATACGTTCATGGCGCGTGGTTCCTGAGCAGATACGTTCACCCAATGGCAAGAGCCTCCATGGGTTCTGCACATCTGCGGTGCTGTGCTCTGTTCTGGGTGCTTCAGCAAATCTTCCCAGGAAGCCCCGCACACAGGGATTAGGAGGTACACCAGCTGGTTAGGACTGGAGCTGTGAAGCAGCATAAGCTCTTCCTCTCAGTGTGAATGGGGGTTCTGAGGGCCATTCTTGAATGTGACCACAAAATTCAAGAGGTTCTCAAGAGGTCACAGGACCCAACTTCCACCTTTAAGAAGTGTAACGAGACCTCTAGCCTATTTCTGAAGCTCCCCAGGATTAGGGATTCTCCAGCTGCCTTAGTTTCCCCTTCCAGGATCTTTCTTCTTATCACAGAGTGATCAAGAGGACCCAACAAGCTGCCTCCTACCAGCAGCTGCCCTGTGCATGCCGGTCTCCAGTTCCTAATGTCTCCTCGCTTCCCCGCAGGTTTGCCAAGCTGCTGCTGCGCCTCCCAGCCCTGCGCTCCATCGGCTTGAAATGCCTGGAGCACCTCTTCTTCTTCAAGCTCATCGGGGACACGCCCATTGACACCTTCCTCATGGAGATGTTGGAGACTCCGCTGCAGGTCACCTGAGCCCCACCGGCCACAGCCTCCCTCCCCACATAGGACTAGCCCGGGCAGGTGTGTGTGGACCCCCACCCTGCACACGTCCCTCCACTCCCACCCTCACCCCTTCCTGTTCCCTAACGTGATGCTTATAATAAAGAAACCTTTCTACACATGAGACTTTTATAGGTGGAGTTTTGTATAGATGTCAAAGGTAACCCTTCTTTGCTATCTAAGGGGCTGGGGATCCTTCTGGAAGTTCTTGGGAAAACTAACCAAGCCTCTGTACATACAATTGGTTTAAATTATTTTTTCACTTGCCGTGGTAAGCCGATGAATGGATAATAAAGTAACATATGTGATATTGGCACTGCTCGGAGCATGGGGTGACTTATTGAGGGGCAAGGCAGTTATCTCAGATGTGGGAGGAAAGGTATTGGGGCGTTAGGAGTGGGGGATGGGGCTGAGGTCCTGAAACAATAAATCCCAGAGTTAGATACCCCAAGGCTAAGCTGGGCCCAGCCAGGTTTGCCCTAGGGTAGTCCCTGGAGAGATTGGCAAGAAATATTGTCTTTCAGAGTCAACTTGGTGTTTTTGTTTTTGTTTTTGTATTTTTGCTTTTTTCTTCCTAAGAATAATGAGTATTGACAGCCTTGTCCTGACTGGGGGCAATGGAGTATGAAGCCAAGAGAAGTTGCTCCCTTGATGGGGAAGATTCTTGGATCCTGGGAGTTGGTGGGAGGTGGTTTTTGTAATGGTAAAGGAATGGATTTTCTGTCCTTAACTAAAAACAATAGCAAAAAGACCAGAGTACACCAAATTAGTGTTCCATCTTTATCTAACTCTACGTAGCCTGTTCTTAAAAAGGCAAAAGAGAAAACTTTTCCAGTCTCTAGCCTATGATCGCCTAGTGTCTTAGAGCCCTACTGTCTATTGGATAGTGACCTTCTTGACAGTAGAAACTGTGTCTAACTGACATCACAGCCAGCCTATACAGCCCATCTTCTTCAGGTCACCTTCCTGCCATCCATAGGAACGGGGCTTAATGGATACATAAATCTATGCTGTGATTCACACAGTGCCCCTTAGGGTTGTAGAGTACACAACCTGAGCAGATGCACAGGGCTGTCCTGCTTACCTTCTTCATACCATCAGAATCTGACCCAGGGCCTGACATGCAGTAGGCACATAATAAAAGAGTGTTGTTGAATTGGGTTCCACACAAGTGGAAAGAATTCCCTAAAGGGCCTTGTGGATGACAGCTGCCTCATTCCCCATCAGCAACTTGTCCTCTCAGAAAAACCCCAGGGCTAACTCTCCAGTCCAACTACATCCATCAGTGATCATATAACTTTGGAGAAATAAAAATTCCTTCATTCCTGGGAAAGAAAAAATTTAGGGATCCCTTAGCCTTGGACATTAAGCTATGGAATTAAAATGTTAATTATGCTGTTTTTTTCCTTTTGTTTCTTATCTACATTTATTTGTAAACAGTGATGAAAATGATGGGGTGGGAGGAGACTAGAATTGGGCTCCCTGACCTCTTCCCTCTGCCAGCATAACTCACTGGACACCTTCAGCTGCCTTACATGTAAGTAACATGGGGCTTCCATGGAAACCCACCATGCCCCAGGTGTGGTAACCCAAGTTCCATTCCAATCTTTGATCCCTTCCTCACTGAAACTTAACTGTCGCCTGGAGCAAAATTCAGGCTGATGAAGGCCCAGCAAGGTGTCCAAACATCCATCATGTGGTGTCTCCTGGAATCGCTGTCACAGAGCCCACTGAGCTTGGCAGGAGCTGGGCAGGCATCTCTTCCCAGGCTGCCTAAGGCCATCTCCTTCCTGACCTAGTCCCCCTCACACCCCAGGAGGAGCAACTGAGTAGATGTTCAACCTCCCTTAAGGCTCGAATCCACAGCAGCCATGAGAAGCTTCTAGAGCCCACACCCCCGAAGAGAGACTTTCCTCATTCAGCCCATGTCACCGACAAGAGGAGTCAGCTCGTGGGGAGAACAGATTGTCCCAACAATGCTGATTAATGTCGCCTGAGACTCACAGCCCCATCCTCCCCAGGCTGACTTACAAGGGAGTCAGTCCTGTGTTCCCAAGAGTTCTCAAAATGCCGGGACCCAAGGCTCTGGGGTGAAGAGTATGGATTCTGGACACAGCCAGCTGGAGCCTGGCTCCTGGATCTACCAGCTGGTGGTCTTGTGTTTGGGGGGAAGTGGCTTCACCTCTCCGGACCCTCTTTCTTTCCCTTATTTGCAAACATCAGATAATGATACCCACCTTGCAAGGATAAAAGATAAAAAGATGCAGGAAGCCCAGGGTAAGAGCACGTGCCTTGGCACAAGACATACGTGAGTTTGAGTCCTTTGCCATTCATGATGGACATCAATCTCACCAAGCCTCAGTGACCTGATCTGTAAAATGGGATAACTATACTCTTTGCCCTAGAATTCTTGTCAAGATTATATGGGTAGTGTGTGTAAAGCTTTCATCATAGTACCTGGCATAGAAGATGGGCAAAAATATTAGTTAATTTTCTTCTGAAGTGTGAGATTGTAGTTAAAACTTAATCTCTGGTTTTGAGAGTACCAGAATATTCTACTGCACATCCTGGTTGGATCCTCCAACGTGCTGTATAAAGAATCAAGCCATTCTGGTTTCCAGTTTTGACTTAACACATGTATTCTACTTTGTATCTGCATGAGTAAGATGGGACTAAGGCCCTACTTACCTATCAGTGCTGACGATACACGTCACATGGGAGAACCTTGTGTGAGCTTCGAAGGCTGCACAAGTGGAAGAGGTCTGGAAACCGTAGAGCCTCTATTCTGAGTTACATGCTCGAAACTAGTTTAGGATATTGTTGTGGTTATAAACAAGGGCGCTGGGGTCAGCCCAGTGGCCTCAGTTAAAATCCCATCTCTGATCACTGAGTGACCTTCTGCACATGACTCAGCTTCTTGGAACTTAGTCTTTGACTTTGTAAACTGGGACTAACGGTACCTGCTCACAGGGGCTTGTTGAGAGACTTAAGTGAGAGGATCTATGAGACACAGAGCACATGGTCAGCTCTCAATTAATTTCAGTTATAGTATCTATTACCACTGATCCCAATATTTTCTACAGGATTCCTGCTCTGAAAAGAAAGTCCTAGACTCCATGGAAAAGCCCCCGCCTCACTTCTCTCCTCTGCACTCCTCCCCTCTGGTCGTCAGCCTGATGGCTCCCCACATTAGCCTCCTCCTCTGTGTTTACACTTCATCAGTGAAACACGGTCCCCTCCCTTCCTCAGATTGTGGCCGTGGACATGAGTGAGATAATGCAATGTATGTAATGTTGTACACTGTTAGGGATTATTACAAAGATGTCATTTTCACAGCAAACATTTTTTTGGCCTCGGCCACTCCTGTTCATATATTCAGTGAAACCAATCAAATGATATTTGTTGATAATTTTATGTTACTTCCTTGCTCAAAAACTTTTAATGACATCTTTTGATCTGTTAGGCAGTAGTTCTCACCAGGGGGCACATTTTGCTACCCCTCTTCTGCTCCCCAGGGGATGGGAGGTTTAAATGTCTGAAGAGACGGTCACAGCCAGGAGGGGGGGTCCACTGGGTAGATGCCAGGGATGCTGGCATCTATGATGCACAGGGCAGCCCCCTAAAAACAAAGAACTGTCAGCCCCAAATATCATAGTGCTGACATTGGGACTCTGCCTTCAAGCATCACACATGGAACAGAAAATTGAATGGAATTTTCCTATTGTTTTACAGTTTTGGCTAAAGCCCCAAGATAAGACCGGGAGGTCCCCTCACAGTTTAAAGAGGAACTACTAGATGCTTCTGCACAGGACTTATCAAGACAGATGAGCTGATGTACCCGGTTGGTGGGAATGTAAATTGCTGTAGCCACTGTGAAAAACAGTATGGAGGTGCCTCAAAAAACTAAAAAGAGAACTACCATATGACCCAGCAATTCCACTCCTGGGTATATATCTGAAAAAAACAAAAACACGAATTCAAAAGATACATGCACCCTAATGTTTAGAGCAGCGTTATTTAAAATAGCCAAGATATGGAAGCAGCCTGAATGTCCATCGACAGATGGATAAAGAAGATGTGGTATATTTTCACAAGGGAATGCTACTCAGCCACAAACAACAACGAAACTTTGCCATTTGCAGGAACAGGGATGGACTTGGAGGGCATTATGCTAAGTGAAATGTCAGAGAAAGACAAATATTATATGATAGCACTTATACGTGGAATCTAACATAAAACAAACTAGTGAATATAACAAAAAAGAAGCAGACTCACAGACATGGAGAGAAAACTAGTGGCACCCGTGTGGTGGGGGGAGGTGCAATATCGGGGTAGGGGATTAAGAGGTACAAACTATTGGGTATAAAACAAGCTACAAGCATTTACTGTACAGCACAGGGAATGCAGCCAATATTTTATAATAACTATAAGTGGAGTAAAACATTTAAAAATTGGGAATTACTTATCTTGTAAACATGTAACATATAACATTGTACAATAACTATACTTCAATAAAAGAAAAAAAAGATAAACCGGATTCTGTGACGTTTACCCTATACTTCTTGAGCCTATATTCAAAGAAGACTGAAATTTAAGAAGAGATTTCTTGAGAATAAGGGGTACTCAGGGGGCAGTGCTGTGGCTTTACCCACCCCTTCAGGGGGCCCAGGAGGGGGAAGGGACCCCCATATCCAAGCCAAATGAAAGGGACAGAAAAGAACCCCCCTCACAGAGACTGGATGCAGGTACCTGCGAGAAGGGGAGCCTGGTCCCTCGCTCCTGGCTGGATGTTTGCTGAGTAGCAGAAACACAAAGCCACCCTAATGAGAGTGAGAGAGTGCTTGGAAGGGCTTGGGGGATACCTGTGAACAAACAGACTGATGCTTTTCTCTTGACTAGAGCACTCTGAAGACAGCAGTCCACTTGACTCCACCTTCCTCCCAATGCAGGTCCCTGGGCCCGTGGTCAGGCCACCGGGAAGGCACTTTGAATTCAATGTGAGATTGAAGTTCAGATTCCACTGGATGTTTTAACGACCAAAATGAGATGCTCTGAGCATGGCCTGAGGCACCATCAATGGGCAAAGAACAGAGATATCACAGGGCAGTTTGGAGGCTGTGGCTGGAAGAAAAGAAAGCCTTTTCCTGTCTCTATCCCACTGACTTTAGAGGCTTTGCAACACCACTGCACTGGGCAAAACCAGGGCCCAGGCATTCACCACCTAGACTCTGCCTTCTTTGGTTGCCTTGGCAACACCATGCCCACTTCCCCTTTGGAGTCATCCCAGATGGCCCATCTGAGCCCTTTGGCCAAGTGCATCAGCTATAATGATTTCATTTCACTTCTGAGATGAGCCCAGGCTTTTCAGCAGGCCAATCAGTGTGCCCCAGGCTAGGTCCCAAAGCAAAACTTGCCAGCTTTCTCTTCTTACATGTCCCCCAGCATTCATCTCCCATCAGTGTAACCTTTCTCCAACAACCTGCTGGTGACATCTTTGCTCAGGCTGTCCTCTTTGCCTGGCACCACTTCTGCACCAGCTGCACTTACCCAAGGCCTGCTCATCCTGTAAGGCCAGCTCAAATGCCACATCCCTAGGAAGCCTGTCCTGGACTTTCCATCTTTGTAATTTTATCGTGATTTTGTACCTCCATTCTGAGTCCATCTAACACAGCGCTCTGCGTCATTGGCTATTTGTATGCACTATGCACTTGTAAACTCCTTGAGAACAGAGATTGTGTCTGATTCAACAGTGTATCATTATAGCTCCGAGCAGAGTACAAGGCGGTGTTCAATACATGTTTATTGTATTGAACCCCAGGATTGGTACCTTTGGCCTCATTCCCAACAGATGGCAGCCTGTGGCAAGTAGAAGTCCCGTAGCAAGCCCACTGGAGCCACGAGCCAGAAAACCAGCCTTGGTTAGACTAACAGAAGGTATAAGTCCCCACTGTCCTCTGAGTTAGACTTCGTGACATGGTGGGCAGTGACAAAGAAGCTGAGGCATGTTCTTGGCCTTCAAGGAACTTGTAATTGAGAAAACAGAAAGCACAAGAATCACAGGGTACTAAGAAATGAAATGTCTATAGCACTCTGGAGTTCACAAAGCACATGAAGATCTTCGATTGTCATCTGGCCTTGGAGAAACAGGCGGGGGAGCTCTTGTTATCTCCATTTTAAAGATGAAGAAACTGAGAAGCTAGAGATTCATGACTTGCTCCAGGACTCCCAGGTGGGCAGTAGGAGGACCTCAGCCACCCTCACTGCCAATGCAGAGCAAATGTCACTGAATTTCGAGACCTCTGGTCCTTTATCTTCAGCTCTACCTTTGTATTTGATGCCCAAGAAGTAGATGTAGATTAAGGGATTGGTATATACAATAGGCAAATATAAAATAATAAAAGGGTGTTTTTTAATAAATGTGGAACTTGGGCAAACAAATCACATTTAGCTTTGAAACCTTCAAAACGTTTGCTGCAATGATATTTTCTTTGGATAGTTCTTTACATTTGTCTTCAGAGCTGGTTTAGAGGCCACCTAAGAAAAACGGTCTCACGGTTCTAAGTCAAAAACTCACTAAAGGGATTTCCCTGGTGCTGTGGTTAAGAATACGCCTGCCAACGTAGGGGACATGAGTCCGATCCCTGATCAGGGAAGATCCCACGTGCCATGCGGAGCAACTAAGCCAGTGAGCCACAACTACTGGGCCCATGCACTTAGAGCTCGTGCTCTGCAACAAGAGAAGCCACCGCAGTAAGAAGTCCATGCACCACAAGGAAGGGTAGCCCCTGCTCACCACAACTAGAGAAAGCCTGCGTGCAGCAACCAAGACCCAACGCAGCCAAACAAACATATATACATGCATACAAACATACACAAATAAATAAAAACTCACTAAATGACAACCACTGCAATAACTACCAGTGGACCCAGATTCACACGTCACCCCCAGCTACCCAAAACCCACTATATACCAGATCCTGGGCTCTGAACTTTCATACCTCCAGCTTTATTTCATTCCTTATTTAACAGATTTGGCTCTGAATGATTTTTTTGCTGCTTGCAAAAAATTCAAATATACCCTCTGTGAATGCTAATTTGTCACCACTGATGTAATTCAAAAGACTGGGACTCAGGCCCTGGAGGGTCCTTCCCCTAAATGATCTCAAGGCTTCAGGGAATAAACCAATAATGCCTTCCCCCTGGAGAAAGACTGGAGCCCCTGATACGCGTTTAATTTAGGGCGTTCCTGGGAGGGACTGAGCAGGGAATAGAATAGAAAACGCTCCCCTCCCCCTTTCCCCAAGGCAGGCAGGGAAGGCGGACCTGGGAAAGGACCCTCTGCTAACTGGTGAAGAAGCCGAGCTCTTTCCCATCCAGGGAAGAGCAGCTTTCACCCCTCTCCATGGAAAACTCCATGGAAATGTCTCCCGTGACAGTTTTGGAGCGCTCAGCCATCTCCGACCGCGCGAAGCTGGCCCAGGTCCAGGCCCCCAGGGGAGGATCTTCGCGGTCAGCGCAGCTGCGGGATGCTTGCAACCCGCTCAGCCCCAGCTGGACGTTCGGTGCCAAGATTGTTAGGCATGGGCGCCCTCTGCTGCCGGCTCGGGGCATCACAGTCACTTTCCAGGGAAAGCAGCTTCCAGGAGGGGTGGGATGTTTTTTTATTATATATTTATTTATTTATTTTATTGGCTGTGTTGGGTCTTTGTTGCTGTGTGTGGGCTTTCTTTAGTTGCGGTGAGTGGGGGCTACTCTTCGTTGTGATGCACGGGCTCCTCATTGCCGTGGCTTCTCTTGTTGCGGAGCCCGGGCTCTAGACGCCTGGGCTTCAGTAGTTGCAGCACATGGGCTCAATAGCTGTGGCTCATGGGCTCTAAAGCTCAGGCTCAATAGTTGTGGCGCATGAGCTTAGTTGCTCCGCGTCATGTGGGATCTTCCTGGAGCAGGGATCGAACCCGTGTTTCCTGCATTGGCAGGCAGATTCTTAACCACTGCGTCATCTAGGAAGCCCAGGGTGGGATTTTTTTTTTTTTTTTCAGATGGAAAAACAAATAATAGTTTGCAAAATGAACCTCGAGTGGACGCAGAAGATCACATAGGCACTCACTCAATGGAGCTTTAGCTTCTGGAGAAATGGGCTCAGAAGAGGAAACTCAGAGAAGAAAGAATGGGGAAACTCAGCGAGAATGCTTAGAAACAGGTGTCCATCTAAGCTGGGAAGGAACCATCTTCTGGGTAAAGGAGACAGACCTGTAACTGCTAAACCACCAGTATTGCACATGAAGTCCAACAACAAAGCCACATCAGGGTTGGTTCAAAGCCGGTTACTACTCAGGGTAACAATGGCCATTCCTATGGCAACACTAATTAGACTTCTTTCTCAGAGGTAGAACTGGGGACTTTTGAGAGTGACTGAATGTGAGTTTTCAATGGGGCTGTGTTATAGGGTCTGTTGCTCTTTTCCTGTAGAGATCATGGGCCAACTGCTGTGTAGAGTGTAAAAGTGCTAAATCAAACCTTCCCAAGTGCGCAGAGCCCGATAGGGACATTCAAAGCAAGCTGAAGTCGCGGCAGAGTTGGAGGTAGCAATGCTAATATCATGTTACCTGGTGGAAAAAGTAAAGGGTAAGGAGTCAGAAGACTGGGGTCCCCTTGTGGTTACAGGCAGCAGTCTCCTTGTCTGACCTTGGGCAGTCACTGGACCCCTCGGGACTTCAGATCCCTCCTTGGTAAAGTCAAAGATTCTGACAAGATGATCTCTAAGTTTCCTTCTACCTCATTAATCAATAATGTCTTTTAGAAATTGATTGATATTTTATTCCATAACCTTATAAGGAAGCAGGGGATCACCCTGAGCTCTCAGCACTGATTCCAGAGAAAGTTCTGAAAGATCCTATATCTTAGAAAGTCCAGAATCCAAAGGATAAAACGAATAGATTAAAAACTGTTAAATTATTAATTGAGCACCTGCACCTTCTATGGCTTAGAGTTCTTTCCAATGATAGAGCTATATAGCTGTTTTCTAACCCCAGTGGACAGAACTGAGTTTATCCTTCTCAATAGATGGCAGAGAAGACCATTCAAGGCACCTCTTTTGTTTCTTTTTCCCCTTCGTCTGCTGTCTCAAGTCAAAATCCTCCCAAAGATACCCTCTTCTTATGTATTTACGGTAAGTCTTTGAAAACCCACCTTCCGTTTGTTGTGTCTACATGTGACATCTATGGGAAATATACAGTATTGTTTTGTATGTTTTAAAAATGTACACGGATAAACAACAAGGTCCCACTGTATAGCTCAGGGGACTATATTCAATATCCTGTGATAAACCATAATGGAAAAGAATATGAAAAAGAATATATATATGTATAACTGAGTCACTTTGCCGTTTAGCAGAAATGAACACAACGTTGTACATCAACTATACTTCAATAAAATTTTTAAAAATGTACATGAATGATTTTTTTGCTATCACTCTGCTTTTGATTCCTTCTTCTTTGTTTTACTCAGCATCATGCTTTGAGAGGCATCAGTGATGCTCTACATGACTCTAGCCAATTCCTTCTGATTGCTCCACACTATTCCAATGGAGCCCTCAGTGGTCTAGAATCCTTTCCCGTGATAGGCACTCTTGCTCAATCTCCTTGTTTACCTGCATGGGAGTTTCTCTGGGGTGTATCCCAGGGGCAGGACTTGCCTAATGGTAGAGTAGTCACATGCTCATTTCATGCATACTTCCACCCGGCTCTCTAAGAATTTCACCAACAAATGCTACCACCGATGCTTGAGTGGCTCATTTCTACACATCCTTCTTTGCATTTGGTCAAATTCTTAATTTTGTCAGTGTGTTGCACATCAAGGAAGACTTTTCTCTGAATTTCCTTTCTCTTATTACTGGAAAAGTTGGGCTCCGTTCAGTGTTCTTATTAGACATTCAGATTTCCTCTTTCACGAATTTCCTATTTACAGGGTTCTAAGGGACTCAACCAAATTCTCTTTAGTGACCCAAAGCCCCCAACATTCCCAAAATTGATTATTTTTTTTTCTTTCTCACAGGAAACCAACGAGCTCAGTAAATTGTTCCTGTTATCTCTTTACTTAAATAAATTACCACAAGATTTATATGCAACTTCCTCCGAGAGATAAATTTCACATCTTGGCAACAAACAGAATACATCATGCATGCACAGATCTTATGAGAAATTTTGGTTCAAAATGTGGACCAGCTTGCTGTTCATTGCAGCTGCTAAAGAACAGAGAGGAGGCTGCTTGTTTCATTAGCCTCAGGTGACCAGTGGGAGTTTTGACTAATTGTTACCGCTGCTAGTCATTGCTACCCTAAGAGGGTGCTGGAATAACCACCTCTCACTTTCTGAAGTGGACACATAGGTACAGGTAAGGCCCCTAAAACTGTTTGGGAGGAGGGTCCAGTGTTGCTCAGGCACAGCAAAAAAGAAATCTCAAGAAGAAAAACACAGATGGTAAATCTCTGTGCTGAATGATAGTGTGGTGGGTCTAGAAGAAAGAGGAGGCTGAAATTACGATTTGGAAGCATCTCGAAGTTTCTGCTTTGTTGCCTCTTAATTAAAAATGAGGCCTGGCCTGTGTGTTGCTCCTTTTTGGCAAATGCCTGACACATATGTCCTTTGTCCAACTTTCTATTGTGTTTCTTGATTTTTACTTATTGATTGGCAGGAGTTCCTTAAATATTTTATATATTACACCCTTGAAAGCTATAGACGTTACAAATACGTTCTCCCAATCTAACAGCATGTATTATCTTGAACAGAATCTTTAATTTTGATGGAGGCAAATCCATCCATTTCCTATTTTATGGCTTGCAATTCTGGAGTCTTGTTGGAGAAATCTCCTTTGTCCCAAAATATGTAGGAGACTAACCTAACCACAGACTCCAGGAGCCAAGCGAGGGTCCAAGTATCTGCTTTGTTAGGGGTAGATTTGGTCTGAGACACGATAGGCCTGTCTTCCTAAATTGAAGATGTCCAGATCCGCACTGCAGGCTGAGCTGCTTTACCACACCTCCTTCCCAGACGGAGAAGCTGAGGATGGGCACCTTGGGTGGTGAGAGTAGCCCTGCTTGAGGGTTCATCCCGTGGGTCCTGGGACCACGTGGCTCACGCACTTGACACAGACAGCAGCAGACAGCTAGTCAGGGCTGTGCTGACCCACCTCTCTGGAGCGATAATGCAGCTGAGCGAATTCCATTCCCACAAGTCACCTTCCCTTCCATGAGGAGGAACATGCGACAGAGCAGAGAGAGAAGCGGAAAGGTTTTTCCAGTACTTCTGTCTCCAGTCGAGAAGCAGAAGCCTTCCAGCTTTGGGCTGAGATGGAAATGTGAGATTAGGAAGAGAAGGGGAGTATAATGAATCCTCTCACTAGATAGTCTGAATATCTTCATATTACAGTTGAAGAAAATGAGCTCAGAGAGGATGATAACTTGTCCACAGTCACACAGCAAGGAGTACAGCTAGAATTCAAAACCAGCTTTTAGTTTCTCCTCTGTGACCCCAAACAGAAGGGTGGACTCTGATCCCCTCCATGATCTATCTCCCTCAAATCATTGACTCCCAGGATACTGGAACCTCAGTGGTCACTTGTCACAGTGGCCTGATCTTACTGCTGAGAAACCAGAGCGCAGAGGGACTTGTCTGAAGCTGTCAGCAAATCAGAAGCAGAGGATATGTGTCTTCCAAACACTTCATGAAGGGTTCTGCCTCATTGCTGGATGCTTTTAGCCTTGACCTTTTGTTCCAAAGAGGACCAATATAAACAGCAGAGGCCAAACTCAAACTGACAAGCAGAAAAGGGAATGTACTGTCTTCCCAAACAGAAATGTCTAAAGGCAAGTCCAGCTCCAGGCACAGCGGGATCCAGACACCTGGATGGTGCCTTTTGAATTCCACGTGCTATCTCTCGGGTCTGCCTTTCTCTCTGTTGGAGCCATTGTTAGTAAGCTTGACCAACGATGACTTAACAGGAGCTCTAAGTGGGCATCCTGGCAGGCAAGCGACCCTGGCAGAAAGAGAAGATCGTTTCTCTCTCCCCCTATTTCAGCAGAAATCCTGGAGCAGGCATTCACAACCTCTGATTGGTTGAGACTGAGTTCCAGAACCACTGATGGGGATGGCAGTAGGAACAGCAA
This sequence comes from Hippopotamus amphibius kiboko, assembly GCF_030028045.1. Taxonomy (NCBI): domain Eukaryota; kingdom Metazoa; phylum Chordata; class Mammalia; order Artiodactyla; family Hippopotamidae; genus Hippopotamus; species Hippopotamus amphibius. Next base: position 136,758,284 of record NC_080188.1, on the reverse strand, counting down.
CACCTGAATCACAGGGGCTGAGAACATAGAGGGTGGTTTCCTAAACTGAAATGAAAAATGAGGTATGGTCACCAGATGAGGTGGGAATGGATGCTGAGAGGCCAAAAAGCAAGATATCTACACAGCTGGCAAATTCAAGCTGCAGTCACCTGTGCGTACTTGTCTATGACTGCCTCTGCCGTACTCTCAGGCACCTAAGCTGCACACACACACGACCTCACTCTGTCCTCCGTGCACTCCTGTGAGGTGGGTACCACCATAAGCCTCATTTTAATGATGAGGACAGCAAAGTTCAGGAAAGCTGTATTACTAACTCAAGGTCACATAGCTAGTAAGGGAAAGAATCCAAACTCAGGAATGCCTTCACTGACATCATAGACCATTCACCACTATGTAGACACCATTGCAAATGAGACAGTTAATCCCAGAGAAAGAGGACTGCCTGCATCCTGCAGACAATATAACCCAAGTCCCCCCTCCATCCTCCATCCCTGCCCCCATTGCCAAATCATAGAACAGAAAGCGCAAATCCATGCTTTCATTGCCTATGATTTCTGTCTTGAAATTCTGGATTTCCGCTCCATTCACAGACACTCCTCCCTTGGAAAAAGCTGACCACCCACGTGGGAGGGTCGATGTTACAAGGGGACAGCTGTTTGGGGGTTGTCCACAGCCAGAGACACACTTTATTTGTTTTAAAGCTGAAGAAAGATATTCTCCCCCCAAGCTGCCTGGTTCCAAACTGGCTAAACCACTTTTGTTCAAACTTTCCAAGCAATTTCATCCCTGGGGTGGAAACAGAGCATGGAATGATTTGGAGCAAAAGGACAATTTGGGGACAATTATGAGTGAATGAAAACAGAAGGTTATAATGGATGTTGCCTTTCAACCCTTAACTCCGGCATTTTGTAACCCAGAATTCTGTCCCTCAGGTTTTGGTGGTGGGAACGTAATGCCGAGCAGTTGTCTGGAACTGCTTCTAGATGCTCAGTAATTGGAAACAGGGACACTGACTCAGGAGTGCATCAGTTGTGTTGCAGAGCACCAATTCACATATAAAACAAAGAAAAGAAAAAATGTGGAAATGTGCAAAGATAAAAGTTGAACAAAAATGAACAAATATTTCCTATATATTTTTAAAGTGACTTGTAGTTCTCCTTTCAAAATTGAATTGTCAAATGTGTAAAGTAAATTACTCCTAAATGGGGAATGAGCTGGAAGCAAAGTTGAAAATTTTTCAGTAATGACGAGAAGTCAAAATCTTGTATCGAGGGCATGCGGTCAGTGCAAGGGAGGTGGCATGGTTTCAGAGGAAGTCAGGTGACGCACTGGGAAGTTGATTTGTCTGCAAAAACGTATGTTGAAATCTGGTCCAGGGTGGGATTAGACATGTTTGCGTTTCCTCAAAGAGCTCTAAAAACTGGAAAACACCCAGCTATTGTCCACGACCTAGACACAGGCTTCCTGGAGGCAGAGACATTTTTTTTGGGGTGTCCCTTCCAACTTAATGAGTCTTCAGGGCCTTTCCACCTTATCGTGGGTGCCACAGCATGGAGCGTCTGTGCACACGCACGTACTCGCACATCCACAGGCACACAGGCACACAGAATGTAATCCTTTAGGCAGCCAGGCTGCTGTGGGATGCAGAAGAGGGAGCAAGAGGCTTAGGTGGAAACAGGAAAATTTCCCACAGCATGGAGCAGGGCTGGCTTGGGTTTTCCACTCATCTGTGAGTGCACCATTTGTAGCAGCTGCAGATGTCAAGGCCACTGTTTTCTCTCTGGGTCTGTCCAGGGCAGATGAAACCAAGTGGTAAGTAGGATGCAGACTCCTAGATCTTTATCTGTCTCATAGGCCACTTGCTCCATTCTTAGGAATATTCTGTAAGCAGCCTTGGCCAGAGCCTGGCACACTGCTAGTGCTGATATATAACCTACTCTGCAAATGTCTGTTGAGGGAATAGATGACACCTCTCAGACCAGGGTTAAGGGCTCTGGTCTGGGGCTGTCCCAAATCTTCAACACAGAGTCTTCTGCATCTCCAGGGAGTATTGAGTGATGGAGTGCTGGAGCCGGGGGCAGAAAAGACTGTCTACACATTGAACTTCGGGTGCTCCATGGGAGGAGCCACCCAAACTTTCCCCAGAGGGCTGACTGCTGTCTTGTTCACACCCCTTTTTTATACCCAAAGGGCTCTCCAGAGCCCATGCCTATTAGTAGAGGAGCCAGAAGGATCTGGCCCTGATGCTCAATGTTAGGTGGGCCTTTTGAGAAGAAATTTAATACTCATCAAACATCTGCCCTATGTAGAACAGACATTTACTCTATGTGAAATTCTATGCCAAGTAATCGTGTGTATAAAGTACTATTCTATTTATGCAAAAAATAGCTATATGGGTTTATATGGTATATATAAATGCATGGGGAAAAGAAAGGAGGTACATTATTAATGATGGTTACTTCTGGCAGCAGAGTGGAATTAGAGGTGATACTAAAGTGTACTTTTCCTTTCTAATCATCTTCTCTATTTCTTTTCACAATGAGCATGTATTTACATGTCACTTCTGAAATTCTCCAAGACATTTGTCATTTCTCGTCATTAGTTACAAATGTATACATATTTGTTTATTTTCTATCTCCCTCACAAAGACAAGAAAACTATTTGGGGGATCTCAAGGACCAGGGGCATCTATGTTGTTTACCTTTGTATTTTCAGAACCCCAAACAGTGTCTGGCACAGAGAAAGTGTTTAATATACATTTACTGATTAAATGAAAGAATTATTTATGAAATAAAAAATTGGGAAAACGTATGTGCTCCAAATGGAGGGCTTAAGTCTCTGGCACAGAGCCTGGCTCATGCTAAGTACTTAATGTGTGAGTATTTCAATTAAATACTTTGGTGTAGAAATCTTGGTGCCTGCTCTTAGAGATTTTAAAATCCAGACATCCACATTTATAACCATGTCACAAAACAGATTATGGCAAGTCTCGTAAAGCGGTACAAGCAAAGAGTGAAGGGGCTCAGAAAAGGGAGCTGCAGTTTTTAGCAGAGGTAATCAGAGCAGGCTTCATGGAGTAGGTGAGGTCTGAGAAGGATTTGAAAGATGATGTCATAGTTTCCTGGGGTTGCCATACAAATTACTACAAACGTGGGGCTTAAAACAATAGAAATTTATTTTCTCACAGTTCTGAATGCCAGAAGACTCAAACCAAGCCTCTGTGCTTCCTCCAGAGGCTCCGGGAGTACCCCCACTCCTTGCTATTCTAGCTGCTCATGGCTGCCTGGCAATCCTTGAGATTTCCTGGCTTGTGGCTGCATCGCTCTGATCTCTGCCTTTCTTTACATTGTCTTCTCCTCTGTGCATGTCTGTCTAATATTTCTGTTTCTCTCTTACAAGGATACATGTAATTGCATTCCAGGCCACTCAGATAATCCAGGATAAAGTGCTTCTCTCAAGATTGTTAATCACTTCTTTTGCAGTAAAAGGTTCAAAGGTTCAGGGGATTAGGAAATGACTAGATCTTTGGAGGGCATTGTTTCTGTCTAACATGGAGGGAGAGGACTTTGAGATGTGGAAGAGAGAAGAAAGGTGTTCTAGGTGGAGAGGTCAGTATATACCGGACACTGGGAACAGGAAATCATGAGTCATGTTCAAGGATTGTTAGGTGGTTTGTTCAGTAGAAACCTAGGTGTGTGAAAGGGAAAAGTGGGCAATTTCACATCTCAGCACAGTCCGTCCTCCATATCTGTGGGTTCAATATCCACAGGTTCAACCAACAGTACATTGAAAACATTAAAAAATATATTCCAGATATTTCCAGAAAACAAAACTTGAATTTGTCATGTGCCAGCAACTATTTACATAATATTTATATTAGGTACTGTAAGTAATCTAGAGATGACTTAAATTACATGAAAGGATGTGCATAGGTTTTATGAAAATACAACACCATTTTAAATAAGGGACCTGAGCATCTTGTATTTTGATATCTATGGGGGGTCCTGGACCCAATCCCCCGCGGATACTGAGGGACGACTGTGTTCACCCCCCCAAAGGATTTGAAAACAGGGACTCAAACAAATATTTTTTATGTCAGTGTACATTGCAACATTATTCACAATAGTCAAAAGGTAGAAACAACCCGTGTCCATTAACGAATGGATAGATAGAATGTGGTATACCCATGTAATGGAGTATTGTTCAGCTATAAGAAGGAATGCAGCTCTGACACGTGCTGCAGCATGGTGAACCTTGAACATATTGTACTAAGTGAAAGAACCCAGCCACAAAAGGAAAAATATTGTATGTTTCCACATATGTGAAGTCTCTAGAACAGGCAAATTCATCGAGACATGATGAATAGAGATTACAGGGGCTGGGGGAATTGGGGAATGGGGAGTCACTGCTTAATGATCATAGAGTTTCCATTTGGGGTGATGACAACGTTTTGGAAATCGATAGTGGTGATGGTTGCACAATATTGTGAATATAATGAATACCACTGAATTGTGCACTTAAAAATGATTGCAACGTACATACATTTGTCAACACCAAGAGTGAACCCTAATGTAAACTATGGACTCTGGGACACATAGTGGTCATATAGTGCTGTGTTGGTGTAGGTTTCTCAGCTGTAACAGATACACCACTCTAGTCGAGGGTGTTGATAATGAGGGAGGCTGTGCTTGTGTGGAGGCAGGGGGTGTTGTACCTTCTGCTCAATTTTGTTATGAACCTAAAACTGCTCTAACACAGCCGTCTCCCTGCTGCTGGGAATATCAGCTGTGGGTAGGATGTCTCAGAGCTGCAGCCCTCCCTGCACTGGAGAGGGCTGCCTTGCCCAGAGTTCTGCCCCTTCCAGATGGCAGACTGTGACCAGTAACTGGCTGATGTCCGGACCCTTGCCTGAATGCAAGACCACTCTGCAGAGCCATCCCAGATCCAGAATGCCCCATCAGACCAGCAGAGGCTTCGGTTACGATCGCATGTGGGCCAGCTTCCCCCGGCCCATCCTTCCTTACAGGCCTGCCTCCTAAGAGGACTCCCCAGTAAACCTTCTGCATGCCGTTCTCCCATTAAATCTGTTTCAAGAGGACCTAAACTACAACAGGAACAACTGGGAATTTCGTTTTGGTTTTTAATGTAGGGGTGGCAGGCTGAGAGCTGTGAGTTGGGGAGATCATCTTGGCAGAACCACATAGGATTAGTTGGAAGAGGAGAGAGCAGGGGGAGGAAAGTCATTTGGGATCCCATTCGAGGACCTAAGGACCTGCAGTAGGATGTTGGCCAGAAAAGGGAGAGAATGGGCACAAGAATTAGAGGCAGAATTGGCAGGTGAGGGCAGTTACCTGGATAGAGGCTATGGGGTGATGTTGAGATTCTGAGCCTGAGCCACTGGCAGTGGGGGTTTTGACAGTCCTGGGGCACGTGGGGCAGGACAAGGATTGCAGTGAGAGGATGGTGAGTTTGAGATGCCGATGGGGCAGCCTGGTACCCCAGGGAGAAGAGATGACATGGAGTTTAAGGTCTCCCCCAGGATGAGAACAGAGGCTCAGGACAGAACTTTGGGGAATATGTACCTTTGAGGAGAAGTAACTAGTGAAGGAAGTGAGGAAAGAGCATATATAGCCAAGGAAACCCAAAGGGGAAGCTGAGTGAGAGAGTCAGATACTGCAGTGGGAACGAGAGAGGCTGTGGGTGTGGCTCTGTATGTGCTTGTACGCTAGCAATTTTTCCCAGGAAGAACAAAGACAGCATGTCACTGGTTGGGGTGGAAACTGGATCTTTTTTTAAATTTTTTTTTATTGAAGTATAGTTGATTTACAATGTTGTATTAATTACTGCTGTACAGTAAAGTGATTTAGTTATACATATATATACATTCTTTTTTTTAATATATTCTTTTCCATTATGGTTTATCATAGCATATTGAATATAGTTCTCTGTGCTATACAGTAGGACCTTGTTGTCTATCCATTCTATATATAAAAGCTTACATCTGCTAATCCCAACCTCCCACTGCATCCCTCCCCCAACCCTCTCCCCCTTGGAAACCACCCGTCTGTTCTCTATGTCCATAATTCTGTTTCTGTTTCAATAGACAGGTTCATATGTATCACATTTTAGATTCCACATATAAACGATATCATATAGTATTTGTCTTTCTCTCTCTGACTTACTTTACTTAGTGTGATAATCTCTAGTTGCATCCATATTGCTATGAATGGCATTATTTCGTTCTTCTTTATAGCTGAGTAGTATTCCATTGTATATACATACCACTTCTTTATCTGTTCATCTGTTGATGGACATTTAGGCTGCTTTCATGCCTTGGCTATTGTAAATAGTGCTGCAGTGAACATTGGGGTGAGTGTGTCTTTTCAAGGTGTGGTTTTCTCCAGATGTATGCCCAGGACTGGGATTGCTGGATCATATGGGAATTCTATTTTTAGTTTTCTGAGGCACCGCCATACTGTTTTCTACTGCAGCTGCATCAACTTACATTTCCACCATCAGTGTAGGAGGGTGGAACCTGGTTCTTGAACTCTCATCCCTCAACCATCCTCAGGTATTCTCTACTATACTTTACCAACTTGCACCTTCCTGCTTCTGAGGGTTTGTGCAACTTGAAACCCAGATTACCATCCTTGGTTCGACCCCCTAGGAACTAATTCGGGCCCCATAGAAGCCATAAATATATATCCATAATAGCAAATACCCAACCCAATCACTGCAAACTATAATCCTAAAATATATTACTCTAGCTTCTTATAGAAATATTGCCACAAAATGACAATTCATCATTATTCTTTCTAGACAGGTCCATTTTGGTGAAACTACTTTGGGAGATACTATTTTATTGTTCAGTGATATTTATACAAAGATCTTGAAAATAAAATGTTCTCATCATTTCAGAGCTAGGAAATGCTTGCCTTTCCACACCATCTCTTCTTTTTTCTCTAATAGAAAACTAAGGGCATTGTAATGTACCCTTGTTCCTATTTTTTATGTGGTTGTCAGGATGCTTAGGGTCAACTTTTGGACCAGATGGTGGGAATACCTTCCATTTGGTCTTATGGTACAATCACTCTTCTTATCTCTCCCCTTCACCCCAGCCTTCTTCAGTGCCTGCTCCTTGGCTTCCCTCCTTTAACAGTTTGATGGGTAACAATGTCATTTATGGTAAGTCTCTTCAAATTCTTTCTGGAGGTTGGCAAGATGTAGAAACTAATTAAGAGGGTGATGAAGTCAGATTTTGGTACCGTGATGGGCAGATAATTGAGTTATTTGGGACCACGGGCTTCATCAACACTTCTCAAGTCACACCACAGAGGCAGTGGCCAAGATACAGGGGTGGCTTGCAGCACCAGGATTGTGTCCAAAACCTGAACCTCCCTGGCATTGTGTAGTGTGGAGGTTGCTATGCCAACAAGAGAAGCAAAGGCAGCCTATGGATGCCCTAAGTACCTTCAGGCAAGAGAGACTGGCCTTGGAGATAAAGACAAGGCTGCTGACACCATCCTGGATGTTCCTAGTGTGGCTCAGAAGCCACAGAGAGGGGTGTGGGGCCAGGTGAGGCTGTTCCTCTGTTACATTAAGCAGCCCTGCCTGTGTTGATGATGAAGTAGGTGTTAGCCTTTGGTTGCCTTAACCGGATGGCTAATTTGCAGCGTGATCCTACTAGACTCCTAGGAACTGGAATATACGCATCAAAGCAGCTACACGCTCTGCCCCCCACTGTGGGGTCTGGCAGAAGGGCCAGGCAAGTACCCAGCAGCTTGGCTGCAGCATGTCAGCCAAAAGGCCACCCTGAGCTTTGCCAAGAGGCTGCAGGGAACTGGAGGTCATCTCTGCTGGCTCTCTGGCACTGCTGTGGTCTCTCCTCCAAGCAAGCCCACAGCTAATGCCCCTGGTGTCAGCAGGACAGATGTGAAGGGAAGGAGGCCCTGGAGTAGGGCTCTATCGAGAACCAGATGGGAAGAAGCTTGGAGGTCAGCTGCTAGTTCTGTGTGGGTCAGGAAAATATGGCCTGGCAGATGGGACTTGAGAGTGACAGTAATATCCGAGACAGGAGCACAGGGACCATCTTCACGATGAAACCTCTCTGTTCCAGAAGCATCACCTTCTGTGCATGTTTAGGTGCTGTCCCCAGAAAGCCTTCTGTTTATGAACCTTCCCAGCCCTCCCAGCTCTTTGTACCCAGAAAAGAAGGCCTTATTCACAATGGTATCACTTGAGTAGTGGGGTTGGAACCCCTAGGAACCCTACTGCCCCTCAGGAGCCTCTGACTTTGAGTTCTGATGGACCTGTTTCTCCCAGGGATCTGAGGTGGACTCTGGAAAAGGCTGGAACACCCTTGACCAAAAACAGACCCCAGCAGTGCTAGTCCAGTGGCCTTTGTGAAATAACAGAAAGGTGTCATGGAATGATCTAGTCCAATGATACCCAAATCCACTCATGCAACAAGTCCTTAAAAAAATAAAAGCCTTTGAAAACTATGGAGTCCTGTGCACTGACTGAGCCACTGAATCATAATCTCTGAGGGTGGCTGGATATTTGTCTGTTTAAAGCATCCCTAGGTGATGCTCATGTGTAGGCCGTGTCCAAATCCAAGATGCTTCTTCCACGTCTGGGCAGCGGGCCCAGAAAGGTGACTCACCAAGGCTGGAGGGGCCAGGCCTGGAGCCCGAAACTTCCAGCACCCAGGCCAATCTGACATCACCCGTGACTGTCAGGCTGCCCTGGCCAAAGCCTGCATGCCCACCCGCACTGCACCACCAGGGTCCACCCCCCGACTCCACTCAGCCGCACAGCAGTGCCCTTCCATGGGTTCATGCTGTGCCTGTTCTTTAATCTGCTTTTTAGGAAAAAAAAAAGTGTTTACTTGTCTCTCTGATTCCCTCATTCAATCACGAAGTCCATGAGGCCGCAGGCCACAACAAATCAAACTCCAAGACATCGTTCCAGAACAAGGGCTGAGGCCGCCATGGGATCTGGGGAAACATAAAAGTTGACTGTCTTCCAGAGTAGGAGACATCACAGTATTGTGGAGAGAGAATCAGCTTTGGAATTAGTTTTCGAATCTGAGCTTTGAATCCCGGCCTCACTGAGCTTCGGTTTTGTCAAGCGTACAATGAGGCTTAGAGGGTTACACTATGATCACAGGAGTTAACGTAGGTGGAAGCACCTGGCTTATTAAGTGCACGACATTGGTCAGGACAGGCTAGGTTTGCTGCTGTAACAAACCTCAAAATCTCAGTGCATAAGACTGAGATCTCTGCCACACTCTACCTGATCAAGGGAGGGGTGGTGCAGGGTGGGACTCTACTGACGGTAGGTGCTCTGGGACCCAAGCTGGCAGGACCTCCGCAGCCAGCTCAACATCAGGCTTTAGGGTTCACAGTGGCAGGGAAACAAAACACAGTCACACACCAGCTCTCAAATGGTCTCCCCTGAAATTAACATACATCATTCCATTCCTCATTTCATTGGCCAAAGGCAGCTGCAAGGACACATCTAACACTGAGGGACATGTGCTCGGCAAGAGCAGGGAAGCTGAAACCTTGACATGCACTAGTAACATCCACCCCTGTATGGAAGGACTTGCTGCTGTCCAGGTGGCAGAAAGAAACATGACCACGCTGAGACTAGAGCCCAGACTCCTGGGCTCCCTTCGGAGGCTGAATCTCATTCTTGGTATCACGCAGTTGCCGATGGGCAGTTTTCTGTTGCACCACCTCCTCTCCCTTCTGAGTCATTTGCTTTCCACGAGTCAAATGCCAAAGAGAAACATTTCCAATGGGTTACCAAAATGTCTGAGCAAATAGAATGAAATTCCACTGTCGAGCCTTCCCATTCGAGGATTGTTCCTTCTTGCAGGGTTCATAACTCCTGTCATATTTCTAAATGGCTTACGCTTGTCAGCAATAGGACTTCCTCTGTAAACAATGGAATTTGAGGTATGACTTGCAAAAGATATATCATTCTTCAATACATGCTCTTGACTTGGGGTGTAAGTTTACATTATGGGTCCCTGAGCAGTCATTTGCAAAGACTGCCTCTTGCAGCCAAACTCCTCCTGAAGAATCGTCACCATTCTCACTTGGGGAGCCCTGGATTTTGGGGGGTGTCCCATCTCTGCAGAAGCTTCTCTGACAGCAGGTCCACTGAAACACTGATGAATTAAAATAAAATCAAAAACTCAGGGGGAAGAGGGGAGAGATTCAGCAACTGAGACTCTCCCGGCCGCCATAAGATTCTTCCCCAGGAATCACAAATGCACCTGGAAGTTCTTTTAGTGACTGATTATATGTGCATATTATATTCAGCTCCTGCTCTAAGTCAGCCTTTGATCTAGATTTCAGGATGTGCCAAGGAGTGAAGTAATTCCCTGCTCTCATGGAGTTTACATTGTGAGAAAAGAAGAGAAAAACAAACAAGGCGACCCATAGGTAAAGAATCCTATTTTAGGTAGAGTCCATGAGGAAGACACCAGTGCAAGGTAAGGGAAGAGAGGGTGACCTGTGTCGGGGAGGGGCAGTGCTATTTAGACAGAGTGGCTGGGAAAGACCTCCTGAAGAGGAGACGACTGATTGGAGAGGTGAATGAAGAGAGGTGCCAGGAATGATGAGATACGGCAGAGTGTTCCCTTCAGACGATGTGTGTGTGTAAGCGTGTGTGTGTGTGTGTGTGTGTGTGTGTGTGTAAGTAGCAGTGGTCACAGGCAGGGCAGGTTATAAGCCATCATATTTTGTGCAGATTGGCACATTCGCGAGGTGCAAATTGCATATGCCATACAGACAGGGGTGGCAGCAAGTGTCAAGGCCCTGAGGCAGGAAGTAGCTTGGCTTGTTTGAAGAACAGCAAGAAGGTGACCCGGCGAGCAAGAGGAGGAACCGGAGGGGGTGAAGAGCCACATCGAGGGGGGCCTGTTGTCCCTGGTGAGGCTGAAATTCTGATGCACCAAAATATAGCCCTTTTCAAAGCCCACACTGACCTTCATCAACCAACACCACCCTGCTGTACAAAGGGGCACGGTTGCCATAGCAACTGGGGAGATGCTGGTCATGGCAGGCCCTGGGGAGCTGGGCAGGAGAGAGAGGAACTTCACGAAGACCCTCAGTGTCTCCCGGAGGCATTTTAGCATCACTCAGTAGCTGGCCTGGGAAGAGGGCAGACCCCCCTCCCCACCCTCCCCACATTTACCCACCCTGTCCCGCCACCCAGCCTTACAATTCTCAGTGTTTTTTTAATCTACTTTACTTCTGGGAAGTTTCCAGGGCTCGTACTGAGCCCTGCTAAGAGCTTGAGGATCTGAGGGAAAGACAGGAGACTCTCCCTCTTTGGATGGATTGTAGGACCCTGGACCTCGGTAAGTGGGGAGCTCTGGGAGCTTCCAGCCAAGGGTCCTGCTGGTCAGCCCTGAGGTGGAACAGGAGTTCAGAAAACAAACCCAGCCATGTCCAGCGCATCCTCGTCCACCATCTGCTGACTGTGCTCTGTCGGCGGCCCAGTAATTGTTTATCTTGGCATTCCAGGGTAGTAGGTCAGGTTAGATTCTTTTCTTTCAAATACGCTCCTGACATCAAAGTAGAAGGGATGCAAGGTAAAAAGAAATAAATCGGGGAGGATTCCGCGTGCTTCACGACTGCTTTCATGTCTGGGATGTGCAGGAATGCCGGGGTGGGCACAGATTCTGTTATCTCCCCCAGTTCAAGGAAGGGTGGTGGGTGGGAGTGTGGTGTCCAAGCGCAGAAATGATCTGGACAGATAGCAGGGCAGCGGGCTGCATGAAAACAAGAGTCAAGGGCAGATTTTTCAAGTTGAGATAGCGCAGGGGATAACACCGGGCTCAGGCTGAGTAATAAAGCATGCAAGCTGGTGGGAGGTGGCCGCATGTGGGAGGAGTGCAGGGCAACCAGAGATGCCCATAGAGGGGGCTCCATGGCTTAGGCGTGACCTCTGGAAGGGCCCAGCCCCAGCTGCAGCCCCAATTTTCTCACCTGTGAAGTGGCATCTCTAAGTATGGCGTATTCCTTCCTGAATACTTCTGCCTCGGGGACAATTTATTCTCTTCCAAAACAGTAAGTGGTTAACTAAAGAGCTAAAAGCGAGTTCATTTCCCTAGCTTAGTTTTGGTCTTGGGCTTCAGCCCTTTACAGTCTGATGGCGGAGACGGTGGGAGCACGTGGCCAAGATTGCAGAAATCTCGAGAAGCACACAGTGAAGAAGAAAAGGGTTCAGGAGGGAAGGGTCTTAAAGAGGGGTTCCTTGGAGGAAGCTGATCCATCTGGGAATCCTCCACGGAGGAGGAGACTTTTAGGAGAGGGAGGGGGATGCTGGAAAGAAGGCTGGGGAGGAGGAAAGGCTGGGAGGGTTTGCTTACGTCCTCGTTCCTGCATGCCTGTGACAGCACCAGCACATGGGGCTCAAGGCAAGTTCGATTTTAAAAAATTTATCCGTGTCTCCTCCTTCTTTTAAATGAAATTTACATGCTTTTTTAAAAAAAGTGCAACTTGGCAGTGGCCACAAAAAACTTCAAAATGGTCAAACCACTTCACAGGAAAGTTCTACTTCTAGGAATGTATTCCAAGGAAATAGAGTTAACAACTACCTAGGTGCAGGCATGGCCAAAGCAATTATTTTTTTTCTAATTTATTATTTCTTTAAATAACAATAATTTAAATATTTAAATAATTATTTATTATAATTTTATTATTAAAAAGCATTATTTTATTTTGTTCTCACAATAACCCTATATTCAAGATACTGCTATCACTGTGCTGTGTGTGAGAAAAATGAAACCTATGAAAAGTTAGTTAATTTGCCTAGAGTTATAGTGGACAAGTGGTAAAGCCAGGATTTGAATCCATGTATAAGTGCTTCAAAGCCTATTTCCAACCTCCACAATTTTCTCTCTTTTTAGGGAAAAATACCATGATTTATGAATAAGGATTGATTAAACCAATTATGGTTCATATGTCATACATAATAAAGATGTGAGAAACGATGTTGTGGAACATTTCAATACCATGGAAAACTGTGTATAATATGTTAAGTTAAAAAATAGGTTATGAGACATTGTGTACAATGTGAGGCTAATTTTGGGAAAAAATACAACAGTGGTTAGGTCACAATAAAATAAAATGTTGATCTTTGTTATATGTTAATATTGGAATTGTGGATGATTTTTATTTTCTTATTTATGGTTTCTGTAGTTGCAAAGCCTTTCTTAAAAGAAATGACAAGAGAGTTCCTGAGTAGTGCAGTGGTTGAGAATCCACCTGCCAATGCAGGGGACACGGGCTCAAGCCCTGGGCCAGAAAGATTCCACATGCCATGGAGCAACAAAGCCTGTGCACCACAACTACTGAGCCCACATGCCACAATTACTGAAGCTCATGCACCTAGAGCCCATGCTCCACAACAAAAGAAGCCACTGCAATGAGAAGCCTGTGAACCTCAACGAAGAGTAGCCCCAGCTGGCCATAACTAGAGAAAGCTGGTGCACAGCAACAAAGACCCAATGCAGCCAGAAATAAATAAATAAATAAATAAAAATCTTCAAAAAGAAAAAAAGAGGAGGGATTTCATACCTTTATTTTTTATTTTTTGATAACATCACAAAACTGTTCTCATTAAAAAATGAATACGTGATCGGTATTAAAATTTTGGAAAATACCTAAAAGCAGAGGAAGGAGGGACTTCCCTAGTGGCACAATGGTTAAGTTCCCGTGTTCCCAACGCAGGGGACCTGCGTTCGATCCCTGGTCAGGGAACTAGATCCCACATGCATGCTGCAACTAAGAGTTTGCATGCCACAGCTAAGGAGAAGGCAAGAAACAACTAAGGAGCCCACCTGCCGCAACTAAGATCTGGTGCAACCAAATTAATTAATTAGTTAAAAATAAATGAATAAAAGCAGGGGAAGGAGATAGTTACCCTAATCTGGTTATTTAGCTGTCTAGGGACGACTATATTGGTGTATTTCCTTTCAGTCACTCATTTGTGCATGTCTATTCAATGGTTTCTTTTACATACTTTTGCTCAGGGTTAAATATGAGCCATGTCGTTTCAGTAGCAATTGGGAGCAAGAAAATTCATTTCTTAACTGTCTTGCTCACTTGGCCCTACAGTCTGTGAGGGCGGAGGTGATCTTTTTTCTTGTTCTTTATTGTATTTGCAGTCCATAGTTCAGTGTTGTCATTTTGTAGATACTCAATAAATACTGACCTAATGACTAAGTGGTGGGGCAGGGGAGGGAGTGGCTATTAAGTTTTGCATAATCCCAGCAGTCTTGCATTGGAAGAGTTTGGAGAGAAGGCCTCAAGGTGGGGCGGGCAAGATGGGGGGCTGTGGGGAGCATCTGAATACATGGTTAGAAATGGAGACTTGACATATAAGGCCACTGGGACTCAATCCGGTCTTCCAAGTCTGGATGTTACAAGATCAAAATCAGGGAACGGAAACGCGATTCTGGCAGCTGTGCGGTGGATGGGGGGGGGGGGGGGTGCAGGGGAGCAGCAGAGGGAAGGAGGCTGGAGGCAGGGAGGCAGAGAGGCTGTCCTCCAATAGTTCTAGCCAGAAGGCTCTTGCCCAGATCGCTGCCTGGGGAGGTTGAGCTGGGACTGGGACTGTGAGAGCGCACATGGAGAGGAAAAGGTCACTCTGAGCTCTGCTTCCAGGGTCCAGTCGGTCAGAGCCGGGAAAGGAAGGAACGAGTACAGTCAGAGAAGATGCGGGAGGGCGGGGCTCAGAGCTGGAGAGGCTGTGGTGCCAGCAGCAGAGTGAAAGTGCCGTTTAGGCAGCACCCGATCCCCCCGCCTCTTTGGCTTCTCGGTTGCCTGGGTGTACAGAGGAACAAATTTGTGGTGTGGAATGATTCCAGCTCAGTCATCCGTCATCCACAATGAATACTCACTGAGCACTCATCACACACTCGGCAGCTTCACCCTTTCCAAGAGAGAGTCCTGGAAGTGGTCCAGGGGTCTGCCCAAGGTGACTCGCCAGATCCTCCCTTGAACTTTGCTCCCTCCCTTGCTCTGTTCCCCGGTTTTCTTTTAATTCAGAAAAAGCAACAACAAACAGTTCCCAGCGCACTCCCTCCATCGGCCTCGTCCCTCCCTGTGGTTTGGCAGGGAAAGCGCCTTGGCTGTCCCGGAGATTATCTAACGCCGCGTGCTAAGGGCTGAGCGGCGGAGCAGGCAGGGAGGGGCCCGAGCGCCCCCGGGGAGCCCCGAGTCCCGCCAGCACTGGCCCTCGGAGGGGCGACTCCTCCCTGCAGCGCGCCGGGCCCAGAGCTGCCGCAGAGGCCGGGCTGCCTGCACTGGCCCCTGCGCACCAGTGCCGCCCTGGGCAGAAGGGAGGGGCCCGGGGCTCAGCCCACCAAAGGCTGATCGACGACTTAACCAAGTCTCAAAGTCTCGATCTGTAAAATGTTAGTGATGGAACCCGCCCTACTTACAGCTTCCTTGTCAAACTCAGATGCAGGAAGACCTCTTGTAAACTCTCTGAGTACTCTGATTTGTATTAAACAAGTACTGGTTTTTAATATTATTAGTTATTAGAGTGTGCTCAAACACTACCTTGAAAGGTGGTATGAGGGATGCATCTGGCGATTATCTTCTCATCCATTCTTGTAATGCTGTGCTGGCTTGTCCTGACAATGGGTTTACACGCTCCCATGTCTTAGAACTTTTTATGATGATGTTTTCCATTGATTTTTAAAAATTTTATTTATTTATTTTTGGCTGCGTTGGGTCTTCATTGCTACTCACAGGCTTTCTCTAGTCGTGGAGAGCAGAGGCTACTCTTCATTGTGGTGTGAGGGCTTCTCATTGTGGTGGCTTCTCTTGTTGTAGAGCACGGGCTCCAGGCGCCTGGCCTTCAGCAGTTGTGGCACTCGGGCTCAGTAATTGTGGCTCACAGGCGCTAGAGCACAGCCTCAGTAGCTGTGGTGCGTGGGCTTAGTTGGTCCGCAGCATGTGGGATCTTCCCCCACCAGGGATCCAACCTGTGTCCCTTGCATTGGCAGGCGGATTTGTAACCACTAGCACCACCAGGGAAGTCCTTCCATTGATTATTTATGCAGTATTATGGACTGATCAAATCAAATATTTCATGTTTTAAAAAGCCATCACATTCAAAGCACAATAAAAACCCATAAAATTAGAAAGCCTTGCCTAATAGGCTTATCAAATTTAACTCAGTAGACATACAGGACAGTTGAAAAATGGAGATAAAATACCAAAGAAGGGGATTTAACCCAAAATGCTAGAAGGCAAAGCCATATTTCAAGGATTCCACGACCAACTTTTTTGCGGGTATCGTTCCATGCCAGTTTGGAATGACTGGAAAGCTCCCCTGCCTGGATCTCATTTGGAGGCATCACCCTATGCTCCCACCACACCTGCGTCTGTCTTGAAGCACCCACTGCCCTGTTCTGAAACCTCTGCTTTCCTTGGCCATCTCCTCCAGCAGTCTGTGGACTGTGTGGAGGCAGGCAGGGGCTGGCATGAGGCAACTTTGCAGTTCTTTGGGCAGCATGGTTCGGAGCCATAGAAAGTGCCCCACCAAGGACTATTTGCTTACTGAATGGGTGGATAGGCACGGCCAGCAATTAGCATGGGGGTGGGGCACACTGTGGAGGTGGGTGGGTCGAGAGGGTCTTTTACCCAAATGGTCCCCTCTCCTCTCTTCTCTCCACACGCAGGATGGCTGCAACATCCCAGCCACGACAGGTAAGTACAACAAAGGTGAGACTTTTGCTGGTGCGATTGACTCAAAAGGAAACAAGGTCTAATTGTTGCCAGGCTTATCTTGTGATCCATTTGGGTAATTTCATTTTGGAAGGTGATTAACTTGTGAACATTCATGAAATATGTTTTCAGCCCTTCTCCTGTCGGCTGATGGAGCCCACCCATGACGACTCTAAAGGGAGTTTGGGAAATCTATCAGATGATCACAGCCCAGGGGGATTCATCTTAAAAGATGGGAACACAAAACCTGCTGTCAGTACTTCATGTAACTGGGAAATCCAAGGGGATTTCACACCCGGTAGCTGGGTTTTCTCACCTGAAAAACTGAAACTACTGTGTCTGGCCTTTGTGCATCTCTCAGGATGAGGGAAAATATGAACTTATAGAATTTCCCATGGGAAGCTTTATGGACAGAACATGCCAAGTCTGAGGCCTGTGTGCTTTGCCCTGCTGGTGACTGATAGCCAGCCAGGAAGGGGAGAGATGGTGCTGCCCCCTTGCTCTTAGGTGGATAGAAGAGAGCAAGTCTGATGATGGGCCCGCGCAGAGCTCAATCATGGATCTTCAAGTAAATGGGCCAATTTGTGAAATATAAACATCTATTCTTAAATAACACAGACTTGGAATAAACCATTGAAAACTTCTTTAAAACACACAGGGAATCAGTTCCTAGCGAATCTAAACTCAGTATGTTTCTTTTTACTAAGGAAAGAGGTTTTTCTTTCTGAAAGTAACATGTACACATGAAAAAATGATGTTCACAGAAAAGTAAATGGAAAGGGGAAAAAAAAAATCCATCCTAAGTTGTCTAACTCAAAGTTTAAACACTGTTAACCTTGGGCAACCGACATCGTATGCAAAAGTGTTGGAATGATGCAAAATGTCACCAGTGTGACCTCTACACCAAGCCTGGACACAGGACTTCGTCTGGCTCTGTCTTTTAGAGGCTGGAATTCTTCGGGGGTCCCCAGCTGAGTCAGCAGCACTCTGGAGAATGAGCTAGATTCTCTGGTCTCAGCTAGGCCTTCTGATACGACAAGCGGGTTTGAGGGCAAAGGCCATCTGCTACTGCAAGGGGTGGTGACACCCCAAGTTCCAGTCCTTAAGGGGAAGGGAATTTGAAGAGAGGACACAAGCCCCGGGAAACACCAGTGTACGTGGGCACAGCAAGGCACCTGAGACTTTGAATATCCGTGGCTTCATCTGGCTCCACTGGGGTGGTGATGGTGGGAGGACCAATCCTAAGTCCTGGCTCGTGATTGGAAAGGAGACTCCAGTGTGCTGTGACGAGGCCCAGCTGGGCCCCTGCAGCCCGTTAGAGACCCTGTCTTACTGCAGACCCAGTTTGCTCTTATCTGTGTCCTCTAAGAGCCAATGGATACATTTTAGGCTTGGGGTCTGCCCTGATGTTGAAGTACTTGTGACATGTGTGGGTGAGAGGCTTGGCTTACACTGGCTACTTTGGGGCCACACTCTAAATTAAGGAAACAGCAGAGACTAACTTATGAATAGAAATAATAACTGAGAGTTGCCTCATGAGTTACACAAAGAAATCCGGAGGAAAAAAGCAGTCCTGGGCAAGAATGTTCAACATGCTGTGGACCAGATGTTTAGGACTAAAAGGGATTTTTTAGAAATTGTTTACAACACTTCCCAGGAATTGTAGCCTGTGCATCCCATCAGCTCTGTATGAAAAATTTGGAAAGAACCATGGCAACCTAGAAAATTTCACTTGTCCTGCTTACAATTCCAAGCTGAGCATTTACAGATTTTATGTAGGAGGGGCAAAAGTCCACTTGTCACACCCTAAACCTCCAAATTACCACCCACCCCTGCCTCTGCTTTCTCCCGAGCAATGGGGAAATTCGCTTTTGAGGGTGGTTCCTGCTTGCAAGAACTGATATCAGCTTTTGTCAGAGGATTCTGGACAGCCCAGGTTTGCAGGAGAAATACACACACACCCAGAGTCTCCTGCACTCAGAACTGGCGATCATGCAGAAATGTTCCCATGTGAAATCCAGCTTCACACTGAAAAAAGAAAAGGAAATGCAGGTGAATGGCGAGAATAAAATTATGGAGACTGCTTAAACTACTTGAGAGCAAGTAACATTCAAGGCATTTTAAAGATATTCTTTGCGTAAAATAAATGTCCTGGTTACAACAATTCAAAAATTTAAAGCAGCTCCTCAATAACTTGAGTTGTCAATACATCTAGATGAGAAATTCTAGACAAGTAATGTTCTAGACAATTGGTTTATGATAATTCAAACAAATTGAGTACCTTCTCACCTTAGTAATCACTCCGGAGGTTTTTATGGGAGGGGGCTGACTTAGAGACTCATCATTGGCCTGTCCAACAGAATAGCAATGCCCTTGGAGTTACTGAGGGGTCCCGACACTGAATGCCCCTCTGCTGAACTTTCTGTGGTTGATGTATTCAGTTTTCATCCCCTCTTGGTCATCTCTGTTCTCTGGGGTCATTTCCTTTGATTGACAATATATTTCTAATCTAAATTGTCATTTCAACCTTTGTAGTCCTAACTATCTAAAATTCGGTTCCTTTGTTTTCTCTTTTTTCCCCTTGATTGTTGTGTTTTGGGCTTCAGTGTCCTCATCTGTAAAATAGGGACAATAATAATAATACCTATCTGATTCAGTTGTTACTTGGATTACTTATGTAAACTGTAAAGCAGTTGGAGTAGGGCCTATCATGTAGTAAGTTCTCAATAAATATTAGCTGTCAAGGTTTTTTGATGTTACTATTATATAATTATTATGATATCTATTTCCTCCTGCTCTTCTTGATTTGGTTGCTGGCAGAGTTTTGCTTTATAGGCATTGACAGTCAATGAGAGCCCCCCTTTCTTTTGGTTAGCAAAATAACCGAATCTCAGCAAATTTCCTGCTTTTGGCTATTTTGGGATATTTTCATTTCTGCTGATGCCTGAAGGACTCTATGATTACTTCTGGGTTTGTGGGTTTTCTTGGCAGTTGAATTGAATTAAATTGAATTGAGAGATTAAATGTCTGAGTGCTGAATAAGGAGAGTGTCCCTGAATTTGAAAATAATATTAAAGTATATTTCATTAACAATTTTAATCGTCTGGACTTTCCAGGAATTCACTTTTACCTTATTTCCAGGGTAAGAATGGGACAGGCATGAAGGGAAGCAAGTGCAGTGGCTCTGAGGTGAGACTATATAGGTTCAAGAACGTATGGAAGGACACCCACATCTTAAAAAGGATGGGGAGGGATTTGAGATATCTACAGGGCCATAGTTAAGCAGATTTGGAACTCAGATTTGGAGTAGTAATGTTCCAGATGACAATAAATCACACATTATGTTTACATTTATGTTTTAAAATACGCCAAGATCAGCGAGGTTTTATCTCCTTTGCCCAGTCCAGCTGATTTGAAGTGGCTGTTTGGAGCTTGCCGTGAATCAGGTCATGACTGTGCATGTCAGCTGAGTGCTGTGATCAGTTAGTTGTGTGTCTGTATGTGGGTGGGCAGAATGGAAGGGAGGCCTTGTATTTGTCATCCTGGAAGTAGGATGGTCTCAAGAGAAGGCATTTGTGTTATATTCAGGTTTCCAAGAATATAGCTTCTTGTTAGCTGACACTGGAACAAGAGTTGGGGGAGATAAGTACCTACAGTTGTTTCTGTCCTTTCAGCCTTGACTGTCCACCCTACCCTGATCTGGCCAGTGCACACACCTGCACCCTCTATTTGGACGGCTAGAGTGAAGGGGGAAAAAAGAGGGCAGAGGAATGTCAGAGAGGTGCTCAAGAACTATTTGACTATTTGCCTCCCCAAAAATTTCATGGGAAGGAGACTCAAGCAAGCAAGTTGAATTCTTATTGTTCATTAGAAAATGAAGTGAATTCTTGAAGAAGGGATTCATACCTAAGTCTGGTAGGGGTGGGCTGTGTTTACCCAGGCATACACCTCTTCGGAAGAGGTGAGAGTGATTGACCAGTTACCTTCTCTGGTCCTAGAATCTCGGAGCCTGAGGTCAGCTGAAGAGTGGCCCTGGGATGATATACTCAGTGTAGTTTCAGTGCCCTAGTCCCAGGGCTTGTTGTCTTCTTACAGACCTCTGGAACCTGCAATAAACACAACTGCTCCCAGCAATGACCCAAGAGCTACTCTTGGTAGTTTGAGGAGCCAAGGCTTGGCGGGGTTAAATACTCAGCCTTCAAACAAAAAGGGGACTGAGGTAGGTCAAGCAAGGCAATGGCCAAATGGAGGAAAAGCTGGATAGAAAAATCAGAAAGAAGAGGGTGATGAAGATGCTAAAGTTTTCTTAACTCCATAGGAATGTGGGAAAAGAACATAAAGATTTGAGTAAAGGAACTTTTTTTTAAAAGAATTTTATTGAGCTATAATTGACATACAATAAATTGCATGTATTTAAAGTGTACAGTTTGATTTTTTTTCTTATTAATAATTCACATATGGCAATGCCAATCTCCCAATTCATCCCACCCCAACCCCCCTCCCACTTCCCCCCTTGGTGTCCATATCTTTGTTCTCTACATCTGTGTCTCTATTTCTACCTTGCAAACCGGTTGATCTGTACCATTTTTCTAGATTCTGCATATATGTGTTAATCTACAATATTAGTTTTTTTCTTTCTGACTTACTTCACTCTGTATGACAGTCTCTAGGTCCATCCGTGTCTCTACAAATGACCCAATTTTGTTCCTTTTTTATGGCTGAGTAATATTCCATTGTATATATGTACCACATCTTCTTTATCCATTCATCTGTTGATGGACATTTAGGTTGCTTCCATGCCCTGGCTATTGTAAATAGTGCTGCAATGAACACTGGAGTGCATGTGACTTTTTGAATTATGATTTTCTCTGGGCATATGCCCAGTAGTGGGATTGCTGGGTCATATGGTAGTTTTATTTTTATTTTTGCAAGGAACCTCCATACTGTTCTCCATAGTGGCTGTATCAATTTTCATTCCCACCAACAGTGCAACAGGGTTCCCTTTTCTCCACACATGTAGCTGTCCAGCTTTCCCAGCACCACTTATTGAAGAGGCTGTCTTTTCTCCATTGTATATCCCTGCCTCCTTTGTCATAGATTAGTTGACCATAGTTTATCTCTGGGCTTTCTATCCTGTCCCACTGATCTATATTTTTGTTTTTGTGCCAGTACCATGTTGTCTTGATTACTGTAGCTTTGTAGTATAGTCTGAAGTCAGGCAGCCTGATTTCTCCAGCTCTGTTTTTTTTTCCTCAAGATTGCTTTGGCTATTCGGGGTCTTTTTGTCTCCATACAAATTTTAGGATATTTTGTTCTAGTTCTGTAAAAAATGCCATTGGTAATTTGACAGGGATTGCACTGAATCTGTAGATTGCTTTGGGTAGTATAGTCATTTTCACAATGTTGATTCTTCCAATCCAAGAACATGGTATATCTCCCCATCTTTTGTGTTGTTTTTGATTTCTTTCATCAATGTCTTATAGTTTTCTGCGTACAGGTCTTTTACCTCCTTAGTTAGGTTTATTCCTAGGTATTTTATTCTTTTTGTTGTAGTGGTGAATGGGATTGTTTCCTTAATTTCTCTTTATGATCTTTTGTTGTTAGTATATAGGAATGCAAGAGATTTCTGTGTGTTAATTTTGTATCCTGCAACTTTACCAAATTCATTGATGAGCTCTAGTAGTTTTCTGGTGGTATCTTTAGGATTTTCTGTGTACAGTATCATGTCATCTGCAAACAGTGACAGTTTTCTTTTTCTTTTCCAATTTGGATTCCTCTTATTTCTTTTTCTTCTCTGATTGCTGTGGCAAGGACTTCCAAAACTATGTTGAATAGTAGTATGGGAGTGGACATCCTTGTCCTTATTCCTGATCTTACAGGGAATGCTTTCAGTTTTTCACCATTGAGAATGATGTTTGCTGTGGGTTTGTCATATATGGCCTTTATTATGTTGAGGTAGGTTCCCTCTATACCCACTTTCTGGAGAGTTTTTATGATAAATGGGTGTTGAGTTTTGTCAAAAGCTTTTTCTGCATCTATTGAAATGATCATGTGGTTTTTATCCTTCAGTTTATTAATATGGTGTATCCCATTGATCGATCTGCGTATATTGACGAATCCTTGCATTCCAGAGTTAAACCTCACTTGATTATGGTGTATGATCCTTTTAATGCGTTGTTGGGTTCTGTTGGCTAGTATTTTGTTGAGGATTTTTGCATCTAAATTCTTCAGTGATATTGGTCTGCAATTTTCCTTTTTTGTAGTATCTTTGTCTGATTTTGGTATCAGAGTGATGGTGGCCTTGTGGAATGAGTTTGGGAGTATTCCTTCCTCTGCAATTTTTTGGAACAGTTTAAGAAGGATGGGTGTTAGCTCTTCCTAAATGCTTAATAGAATTCACCTGTGAAGCCATATGGTCCTGGACTTTTATTTGTTGGAAAATTTTTAATCACAGTTTCAATTTCATTCCTTGTGATTGATCTGTTCATATTTTTTATTTCTTCCTGATTCAGTCTTGGAAGGTTATACCTTTCTAAGAATTTGTCCATTTCTTCCAGGTTGTCCAATTTGTTGGCATATAGTTTCTTGTAGTAGTCTCTTATGATGTTTTTTATTTCTGTGGTGTCCATTGTAACTTCTCCTGTTTTGTTTCTAATTTTATTGATTTGAATCCTCTCCCTCTTTTTCTTGATGAGTCTGGCTTAAAGTTTATCAATTTTCTTTATCTTCTCAAAGAAGCAGCTTTTAGTTTTATTGATCTTTGCTATTGTTTTCTTTGTTTCTATTTCTTTTATTTCTGCTCCGATCTTTATGATTTCTTTCCTTCTACTAACTTGGGGTTTTGCTTGTTCTTTTTTCCTCTAGTTTCTTTAGGTGTAAGGTTAGATTGTTTATTTGGGATTTTTCTTGTTTCTTGAGGTAGGATTGTATTGCTATAAACTTCCCTCTTAGAACTGCTTTTGCTGCACCCCATAGGTTTCAATTGTTGTGTTTTCCTTGTCACTTGTCTCTAGATTTTTTTGATTTCCTGTTTGATTTCTTCAGTGATCTCTTGATTATTTAGTAGCATATTGTTTAGCCTCCATGTGTTTGTGTTTTTTACAGTTTTTTTCCTGTAATTGATTTCTAATCTCATAGTGTTGTGATTGGAAAAGATACTTGATACAATTTCAGCTTTCTTAAATTTACCACACCTTGATTTGGGACCCAAGATGTGATCTATCCTGGAGAATGTTCCATGGGCACTTGAGAAGAAAGTGTAATCTGCTGTTTTTGGATGGAATGTCCTATAAATATCAATTAAATCTAGCTGGTCTATTGTGTCATTTAAAGCTTGTGTTTCATTATTAGTTTTCTGTGTGGATGATCTGTCCATTGGTGTAAGTGGGGTGTTAAAGTCCCCCACTATCATTGTGTTACTGTCAGTTTCCTCTTTTATAGTTGTTAGCATTTGCCTTATGTATTCAGGTGCTCCTATATTGGGTGTATATATATTTATAATTGTTATCTCTTCTTCTTGGATTGATCCCTTGATCATTATGTAGTGTCCCTCCTTGTCTCTTGCAACATTCTTTATTTTAAAGTCTATTTTATCTGATATGACTATTGCTACTCCAGCTTTCTTTTGATTTCCATTTGCATGGAATATCTTTTTCCATCCCCTCACTTACAGTCTGTATGTGCCCCTAGGTCTGAAGTGGGTCTCTTGTAGACAGCATATATATGGGTCTTGTTTTTGTATCCATTTAGCCAGTCTGTGTCTTTTGGTTGGAGCATTTAGTCCATTTACATTCAAGGTAATTATTGATATGTATGTTCCTATTACTATTTTCTTAATTGTTTTGTTTTTGTTTTTGTAGGTTCTTTTCTTCTCTTGTGTTTCCCACTTAGTGAGGTTCCTTTAGCATTTGTTGTAGGGCTGGTTTGGTGGTGCTGAATTCTTTTAGCTTTTTTTTTTGCTTGTCTGTAAAGCTTTTGATTTCTTTGTTGAATCTGAATGAGATCCTTGCTGGGTAGAGTATTCTTGGCTGTAGGTTATTCCCTTTCATCACTTTAAATATATCATTCCACTCCCTTCTGGCTTGCAGAGTTTCTGCTGAGAAACCAGCTGTTAACCTTATGGGAGTTACCTTGTGTATTATTTGTCATTTTTCTCTTGTTGCTTTTAATAACTTTTCCCTGTCTTTAATTTTTGTCAATTTGATTACTATGTGTCTTGGCACATTTCTTCTTGGCTTTATTCTGCTTGGGACTCTCTGTACTTCCTGGACTTGGGTGGCTATTTCCTTTCCCATATTAGGGAAGTTTTTGACTATAATCTCTTCAAATATTTTCTCGGGTCCTTTCTCTCTTCTCCTTCCAGGACCTCTATAATATGAATGGTTGTGCATTTAATGTTTCCCAGAGGTCTCTTAGGCAGTCTTCATTTCTTTTCATTTTTTTTTCTTTATTCTGTTCTGCGGCAGTGATTTCCACCATTCTATCTTCCGAGGTCAGTTATTCGTTCTTCTGCCTCAGTTATTCTGCTATTGATTTCTTCTAGTGTATTTTTCATTTCAGTTACTGTATTGTTCATCTCTGTTTGTCCTTTAATTCTTCCAGGTTTTGTTAAACATTTCTTGCATTTTCTCCATTCTTTTTCCAAGGTCTTGGGTCATCGTCACTATCATTATTCTGAATTATTTTTCTGGAAGTTGCCTATCTCCACTTCATTTAGTTGTTTTTCTGGGGTTGTATCTTGTTCCTTTATCTGGTACAAAGTCCTCTGCCTTTTCATTTTGTCTGTCTTTCGGTGGCTATGGTTTTTTTTCTGCAGACTGCAGGTTTATAGTTCTTCTTGCCACTACTGTCTGCCCTCTGGTGGATGAGGCTACTTAAGAGGCTTGTGTGTGCTTCCTGATGGGAGTGGCTGGTGATGGGTAGAGCTGGGTGTTACTTTAATGGGCAAAGCTCAGTAAAACTTTAATCTGCTTGTCTGCTGATGGGTGGGGCTCAGTTCTCTCCCTGTTGGTTGTTGGGCCTGAGGCAACCCAGCACTGAAGCTTACAGGCTCTTTGTTGGGGCTAATGGTGGACTCTGGGAGGGCTCACACCAATGAGTACTTCCCAGAACTTCTGCTGCCAGTGTCCTTGTCCCTGCTGTGAGCCACAGTGACTCCCCACCTCTGCAGGAGACCCTCCAACACTAGCAGGTAAGTCTGGGTCAGTCTTCTATGGGGTCACTGTTCCTTCCCCCTGGGTCCTGGTGCACACACTACTTTTTGTGTGCCCTCCAAGAGTGGAGTCTCTGTTTCCCCCAGCCCTGTGGAGGTCCTGCAATCAAATCCCACTGGCCTTCAAAGTCTGATTCTCTGGGGATTCCTCCTCCTGTTGCCAGACCCCCAGGATGAGAAGCCTGACGTAGGGCTCAGAACCCTCACTCCTGTAGTATAATTATTCTCCAGTTTGTGAGTCACCCACACAGTGGTTATAGGGTTTGATTTTATCATGATTGCGCCCCTCATACCATCTCATTGTGGCTTCTCCTTTGTATTTGGATGTGAGGTAACTTTTTTGGTGAGTTTCAGTGTCTTCTTGTCAATGATTGTTCAGCAGCTAGTTGTGATTCTGGTGCGCTTGCAGGAGGGAGTGAGCACACATCCTTCTACTCTGCCATCTTGGACCAATCCTGGGAAAAGTAACTTTCATCTTCAATACATCTGTGCACTCCAGTGGGCATGGAGGCTGGGACCGTGGCCCTCATGACTTTGCAGTAATTTGCCACCAGGGGGCGCGCAAGTTCACAGTAATGTTTTGCTGGAACGTGGGTGGGAGGCATTCTGGGAAAGGAGGGGCAAAGACTTCCTTAAAAGGAATCCCAATAAAGTATTTAGGTTGAGTCCCGTGCTTCCCAGTGATGGCAGCTTGAGGAGGTTCTGTTTTTTAAATGCCATTTGCAGCACTGTTTGTCATTTCAGTGGCTCCTGAAGAGAGGGTTTTGACTATGCTGGTGGAGTTGGTCTGCAAAGAGCCCAGCTGGGTTTTAAGTGGAGACGCATCCACCATGACTTCCCTTCCCCGCTCAATCCCTGCCAGCCTCCTCTTCCCACTCTTTCCCCAGTACTGATCCAAATCTGCTGCTGGGTGTTGTTATTTTAAATTTTATTTTTCACTGGAAACTAATTTTTAATTGCAATCTTATCAGCTCTAAAATCTGCTCCTGGCAATGAGCTCCTCCTTCCTTTGTAGTTTGGTCTTTCTTAAGTGGTAACCACCAGTTAGGTTCAGTCTGGTTTGAGCAGGTAGGGAGTCCTGTGCCCCCTTTTCTCCTGCCTAAGGGGGCTTCTTTCTCTCCCCTCAGTTATGGTGCTGCCTGGAAGAAATCATGTGTGAGAATGAGGGCTCTCTGCTAGACAAGAAACAACTTCAAAGCCAAAGTTTGACTGTCTCTCCCCAGGCCATTGTGGGGTACTGGGTAGTTTTATTTTTCTGGGTTCCTTTGTCAGGATGGTGAAGTTAGGTGGGCAAGAGGGACAAAGGCCAGCTAACCTGCATTCTTTGTCTCCCCCCACCCCAACTCCATCCCCAGGCACAGTCCCAGAGCTATCTTGCTGGATAAGGACAGAGAGAGCTAGGGTCCCAGGCTGCGTGGATGGCCCCAAGAGTATGAGACCTCAGACAACTGGTGGTGCCCATTTCTCAGCTTCAGGCCCAGTGTCTTTCCTACGTGGGTGCATATTAGGTGTTTGTAGACTTAATGTTTCAGGTGGGCCTTAGGAGGGTCTGTGATCCAATAATTACAGCTAAATGTCCTGTTAGTTTTAGACCCGAGAAGAGTTATGTATCAGTCAGAGTCCAGTTAGGACACAGAAGCCACCCCAGTTACTTGAACAGTGAGAATTTAATATAAAGAATAGTTAACTGGGCATCACATTGTTAATTACATAACTGAAGAGGCAGGAAGAGAACACTAGGTTATCATAAATGTAGCAATCGCAAGCTCTACCACCCACAGGGTTCTGGGGACAAAGGGAGGAAGTTGGAATTATAAACATTCGGACCTTGGAGGAGAGGCCTGGTGGACCCAGAACCCTGATCTCTGAGGGTGTGCACAGCCAGCTTGAATGAGTGTCTCTGAAGTGGACACGGGGAGCTGGCTCTGCAGTGTGGAGAAGATGCAAACTGGATTCTGCTGCTCTCAGGGGAAGGCATCACTACTACCAGGGTGCGGAAGCATTGCTCGGGTGTCCCACAGAGCAACATGTAGGAGTAAGGAAGCCCAAACAAGCAATCTTCTAGGATGAGGTGAATCCTTTCTCCCACCCTCCTGACCTAGCTAGGGGAGCCTAACATGGAGTCATCTGGAAAACAGGAATATGGTTTGCAGAGTCCTGACTGTAGCATGGCAAGGCTGAGTTTAGAGCTGAAAGAGAACAGCCTAAAAACATATACAGTGTGTTTGACCAGAATAGCAGAGGGGGGTCAGGAGTGAGCAAAATGGGAGAGGGACTCAACCAGTATCATTCGTTTGTTTGTTTGTTTTTTCCTTTCCTTTTTTTTTATTCCTGGCACTTCAAGACTAACAGGTTTGATGATCAACCACTAAGATATCAGACTGGCTGCCCGGGACCAGGAGGCTTATGTGGGTTCCTGCATGGTAAGATGGCTCCATTCTTGACCAGCCACCTAGAGAAAGTTTGTGGAGGCTGACAAGGCACTGGAGTCTCTGAGGGCTGTTCTCCAATGCTGGGAAGGCAGTGGGAGAAACTGCAGACAGGAGAGCGCCCGCCCTCTTGTGGAAACCTGTGGTTCTGCAGGAGGGTGTTGTGACCTGCAGCTGGCTGGACTTCCCCTGCTCACCTTGAACTCCAGGAAGGACCAGCTGGGAAAGGTCAGTTTAATCCCCTGATGCGAGTAAGAGGAGCGCTCAGCACTGATTCATGATGACAATGCCTTTCATCAAGAGGAATAAAAGTTTCATCACTGAGATCTGGATCCACAGCGCAAAGAACCTGATGGCCTGTTTGTCCAGGTATAGACGCCTGAAGCAGAGCGAAACATGCCCATGTCACATAGATGTCTGCTTTGGGTCTTGGAGCATCTTTTAAAACAGGTTGGCAAGCTTTTTCTGTAAAGGCCAGACAGTAACTACTTTAGGCTTGCGACTATACTGTCTCTGCTTCAACGACTCACTTCTGCCATGGTAGTGTGAGAGTAGCTGTGGACAGTTACAAAACGAGAGAGCAGATTGTGTTCTGATACAACTTTATTAGCAAAACCCAAATTTAAATTTCATATAATTTTGACATGTCACAAAATACTATTCTCCTTTTGATTTTATGAAATTTAAAAAAAATGTAAAAACCATTCTTAGTTTGCAAGGCTTACAAAAGCAGGCAGTGAGCTGGTTTGGTCCCATGGCTAGAGCTGATGGGCCCTTGATTTACAGTCTTTAACAGTTCAGTCATTGGGTGGTGCCGTTGTGAGCTAAACTCACTGAAGCAGCTTCTGCTACCTTGCAATTCTAGGAAATGGCTGTGTACTAACAGGATCTGGCCCCTGGGGTCTTATGGGCTGGGGGCCAGTCGAGCTCTTGGCCCCTGTTTAAAGGCTTGAGGGAGTATCTGTGAGAGAGACTCTAAATTTTACCCTTTTCCTAACTAGACTGAGAACCTTGTTCTCACTGAAATGTGTCTCTGAGTTCTAACAAATCAAGATGTCAACAAATTGGAATCTAATACGTTGTTTGAGGAGTGCCATAGTGTCCACTTTCCTCATTGATGAGAAGAATTACACCTGGATATCTTTAAACAATATATCCGTTAATGCGCCAAAAATATGATGGATTTAATGACAGTGTAATTTTTATATGGTTTCCCAGGAACTCAATCCTTTTTAAAAGCAAGCTGCACCTGTAACTTACATTAAATGTGTGGTTTTATTTGTTTCATGGGTATTGAAACCTACAAGTTGGAGATTTAAATGGAGACACGATGAATATGAAGAGCTTTGAAGGATTTAAAGGGATTCTTTTGGTGGAAAAATGTTTCAAGCAGTGTTACCTTTTGGGTTATGAAGTGCAGAGTTAAGGATCCGTATTTGTGTTTTCCCTAATGTATGTGAAGCAACTCTGAAGGATACAGATGAACCAAACACCTGGTGGATGTTGGGGAGAACTGTGGGAGGAGATGCTGTGGGGGCAACTTCCTGCATCCATTTTTATTCCCTGGTTTTTGAACCACATCAGCATCTGCCTTTCCATTCTTCCTCCCCACCTGTCAGCAGGGTTGGCCTCTGCCTCTGCCAGGTTCTGAGGACACAGAGCTCCACAGGACACAGATGTGTGTGTTTCCAGTGAAGGAGGCAGACATCTAAAGAAAAATTGGTCATATCATGCGATAAATGCTAATCAGCCTGTGAAGGGATCCAGAGGAAGTGCTAATTACCTGTCTGAGAGCATCAGAGGTAGATATTCAACAGGCCAGAGAAGAAAGAGGAGGGGGTACTCCTGGCTGAGGACACAGCCTGCACCCAAGCACAGGGGTGTGCTGGGGTGATGTCTGGGCAACGACCAAGCCACTGGTGGAAGCAGAGAGTTAGTGCATGGAGTCGAGTGGCAGAGGAGAGAAAAGAGCAGGGGAAAGGGAGAGATGATGCTGGAAAAGTCAATGGGGGCCAGTTTGTGAGAAGAAAAAATTGAGACTTTTCTTGGGAGGGGGGATGTACCAGAGAACTCCGCGTGTGCGTCTGAACACCAGTGATGATGGCGTGGGGCAGCAGTTACAGACCGGAGGCGCCCTCATCTGTGAGGTGAGAGGTAGGACCCACTGAGCCTGGGCTGACTGTTCATGACTTGGTCAGTGGTTCTCCTGTCTGTGTGACCACCAGCCCATCCAGCTGAGGTTCAACCAGGTGCACGCAGAGCCCTCTACCGTCTCAGGGGGTGAGAAATATGATCTGTCCTGGTGCTCCCGGGATAAGATGCAGCCTGGGGTGAAGCCACTTTCCTGTGCCTGGGAGTGAGTCAGTGATGAAACCAAAGCCTGCTACCCAGTGGGAAGAAAGATGAGACACTGAAGAAACTCCAAACTCCGAGAGCTGTGCTCCGCCCTCCCCACCCTGCCCAGATGTGCTGGGAGACTCTGGCTGAACTCCGGGGCACACCCATCTGTGTTCCTGGCAAGCATGGCAGCCCGGGGTGTTTGCACTACCTGGCTTTGAGCTGCTGCTGGCCCAGAACCAGGACGGGATGGCTTAGTCCTGGCGAGGACCCTGGGCTGCCTGGAATGGGTACAGCACCTGCAGGTGAATGCCCTGCTGTCACCGCAAGGATCCGAGACCAAGGTTTGGCCCTTGCAACTTGGCAGCTCCAAACAGGGGCAGTGTATTTTTCAGGCTGACGTTTAGGGTGGGTCTCACTCCACTTGCATATGAAATCAGTGAGATAATGAATGTGAAAACATTTTGAAAAGTCACCAACTTCTTATTGCATCCTATCCAGCTGCTTTTCCTCCTGCATTTCCCACTTCTGTCTCACCATTACCCCAGGCTTCTTCGATTCCTCTTCTCCTTCCTTCCGCCTCACCTCACAACTAAACAGACACTGAGCTTTGTTGACTCGGCCTCTGAGATGTCTTTTACATTCATCCCCTTGATTTCATGTCTGCTGTCCCTGCCCTGGACCAGGCCCTGGATTTCTTACTTATACTAGAGTAGTAAAGTTTATCTGTTCTACCTCCCTTTTCTTCTTCCTTTGAATTATCGGCCACACTGCTACCAGATTTAGTCATCTTAGACCATATGCCTAAGTATTTTACTCCTCCAGTTTCAAACTTTCAAAGGCTCTCTATTACCTACAGAGTAATAAATTCTAAGGTCCAG
Organism: Hippopotamus amphibius kiboko; assembly: GCF_030028045.1. Lineage (NCBI taxonomy): Eukaryota > Metazoa > Chordata > Mammalia > Artiodactyla > Hippopotamidae > Hippopotamus > Hippopotamus amphibius. The sequence goes on along the minus strand of NC_080188.1, from coordinate 136,726,666 downwards.
TATTCAGCCCTCCTGGCTTGCCTCACTTCCCTGTATTCACAGAGATCCTCCAACTCACCTTGGCTTTTTGCCCTTTGTGCTTTCACTCAAGCCCTGCCATCTGTCTGGAATGCCTTCACTTTCAATAACCTCCTGACAAATTTTCCCCCCATTCTTCAAGGTTCAAAAAGGATTGTAGATAAATTATGTATGGGGTAAGAAAGGTGGAAATGATTATATTTTAGATGCATCAAAGAATCTTTGTTTTTAATGATCTCATTAATGTATCCATGCAGCAAATATTCATTTTGTGCAAGAAATTGTGCTGAGGATTGGGGTGGAAATGTTCACTGTTTATCCACTTGAGCACAGGGATCTAGAGCTATGAGGATTAAGGATACATTTTCTTTTTCCTTGCTCAAACAAACCCACAGTCACAACTCTCATACTGGTGCAAAAATATCTGTAGAGGAGCTGTTTCCCTTTTTGCTCTAGCTACCAGGAAGCTCAAAGGCAAATTTGACTCTTGATCACAGTATTCATTTGCTCATTCAAACATTCACATTAACAGGTGCCAAGAATGTACTTATAACAATGTTAGATCAAACTAGGTGAGCAAGACATAGACATAGCTCCTGCCCGCAAGATGTGACATTTAGCATATTATCCATTTTCTTTATTCCTGATCTTGTAGTTCTTTTTTTCTAAATGTACAGAAATCATTTACTTTTTTAAAAATTAATTAATTATTTTAAATTTTGACTGTGTTGGGTCTTCGTTGCTGCACAGGGGCTTTCTCTAGTTGCGGTGAGAGGGGGCTACTCTTCCTTGCGGTTCATGGGCTTCTCATTAAGGTGGCTTCTCTTGTTGTGGAGCACGGGATCTAGGCAAGCGGGCTTCAGTAGTTGTGGCTCGAGGGCTCAGTAGCTGTGGCACACGGGCTCAGTAGTTGTGGTGCACGGGCTTAATTGCTCCGAGGCATATGGGATCTTCCTGGACCAGATCTGGAACCTGTGTCCCCTGCACTGGCAAGCAGATTCTTAACCACTGCACCACCAGGGAAGTCCCTGATCTTGTTGTTCTATTTTATTTGTTTGTTGTATGCATCTTCAGTTTTATGTCAAATTCTTTTTGGAAGAAGAGAGATACAGTCAATATATAAAAGTAAAAATGTTCCAGCACTGTTAATGAGGTCACAGATTTATTCTCTATTGCCGTGAGTTATATAGTTTTGTTCTTTTATTATAGACTTTCTCCTAAAATCAGCTAGACATATAATTGATACACACTTAGATGTGATCAGAGCAATTCTGTAGGGCTTTACTTTTCTCTGTTTCACCTTGTAAACTCAGAGTGACATTTAACATTCTGTCATGATCAAAAGATTAGCCCTGGGTTATTATTTTGGGGGTGATTTGCTTCTCTGTTCCTGACATATAATTTTAATTTTTACAAAATCCACTTCCATATTGATAGTATTCATATGCCACCTCAAATCTTTTCTGGAAACTACGTGGGATATGTTATGTAAATAAATTAACAATTGAATAAACAGGGCATATTCATCAGAAGAAATGAGAGGGTGTGTAGGTTAAGGGGCAAGAAGTGTCCTCAGTGTTCTGGCAGCAGCCACTCTGGTTTCATGTCCTTGATGCGTGGAGATTCAGGTAGGGCCCCTTCCTTCCTGAAAAATACCTGTAAGTAGCTGGGGTCTTGCTACTGGGTTGGTGGAGGTGGTTACTGCCCCTGCTGAGTGCAGAGCTGCCTCTGGGCATTGCCTGGGGGCCTTGTTCAGAGCTGCTGTACCCCAGCACCAGACAGGCCAGTGCTGCAAAGGGCTTTAGCCAGGCTTCCCCCCAACTGTTCCCCTGGGCCTTGAGTCCAAGCCTCTCCTCCCAGTCCACATACACGTTCACCATTCACTGCACACGACTGAGGTGACATGGGCAGGGGACCCAGGCCCAGGATGTCAACAGAACTGTCTCTTCACAGATCCTTCTCTATTTAGGTGCCTGGGGAGTTTACTTCTTGAACCACCTCCCAACCCATCCCACATTACATCCAAGTTGCTGGTACCTAGTGTGAAGTATCACATGCAGATGTCAAGAGGGGACTTGTCAGAGCCCAGGAGTGAGAGGCTCACGCAGGAAGCCTGCAGTCTGGGGGCTTGTTAGGAGCATGTGGGATTGTTCCAAAAGAAATCCCGTCTCAGATTATTGGTGGAACTAAGAGCCAGATGGCACCTGAACTTCACTCAGTGCCAAAGACTGTCTTCAATTCAATTCAGTATTCGGTTCAGTTTAAATCCAGTCATATTCTCTGGATACCATTGCCTAAGGGCTAGGTACTAGGGCCACAGCTGTGAATAAAACATGGTCCTGAAGGTGCTTATTGTGTGATGATGAGGATGATGGCAACGGAAGTTCAGTGAACTCTTAGTATGTGCCTATCACTGTGCTAGGTTGTATGTAGTTTTCATTTAACACACAGAAAACAATGCAGTTAGTTCATCAGTGTATTAAATGGGGAAACTGAGGGTTGGAGAGATGAAGAAACTTTGCCCAAGGTCATCCCAAGTGGCAGAGTTAAGGCTCAATCTCAGGTCTATGTGACCCAGGACCCATCCTGAAACTGCCTTGCATCCTCCCAGCCAGAGAGCACAGCCTACCCCAGGCACAGAAACGCCTCAAATACCCAGTGACGACTGCTATCATTAGACACATGGGCTCTGTCTAAATGCTGGCGTGGCTCCTGTTTGCTCATGAGAACTGGGCAAAGCCAAGATAATTTTCCTTGAGAAACTATATCTGCTCATTCAGAGGGAGGTTAGAGCGAGACAGAAAGGATATTTGAACATCAGGTTAACCAGATAGATAATTAGATGTTTCACATCCATCATCTCTACTAACTCTGGAGGAATACTGTATTCCTTTTCTTGTACAGATAAGGAAACCAGATAATGGAGAGGTTGGGTGATTTAAGATTAAACTGTTTACAAATGTCCCAGCTGGGATTTGAACTCAGGCCTGTCTGTTCCCAAAGCCCAAGCATGTTCTGTCCAGTACGCCCAGTAATGCCAAGGCGTAGACTAAAACTGTAGGGCATTCTTCATGCAGTCAACACATATTCATTGGGTCTGTTGGTATGTAAAGCATCCTGCTGGGCACAGGAGAAACACAGATGAATCTTACATGCATCCTTTTCTGAAGGAGCTCACAGTCCAAGATAAAGTGGGCATGTAGATGACTCTACTACAAGATCCAAAGAATGCGGTGCTTTAAAGGGTGCCTTGTCAGCGTGGGTGAGTCTCCTCTGTGTCTGGGGCCGTCCTCGTCAGGCTGGTGGGAGAATCTGGCTTAGGCATCAACTGATGTCTCTCCTTTTTGAGCGGATGGTTTGGGATGCCCCCTTTCACCCCAGAAAGTCCCGAGGCACCTGGTCCAGCAGCTCCTTCGAGAGATCTGAGTGTCCATGCAGGGCCAGGAGGTTCCAGGGAAAAGAGGTCAGGAAAGTTTGTGTTTCCAGTGTGTCCCCCGCCACACTGGTCTCTGACCACCCCTGTTAGCATACTGCCTTCTCTCTCTAGGCAGTAATGTGTCTGCTTTTTTTCCTTTCGCTTCAAATGCACTTTGACATTTTTTAACAAATAACACAATTTTCCCTTTGTGTTTCCCTTAATAAAACACAGAAATAAGAACAAGAAAAGGAAAGTAAAAAAACATGTTCCTGTCATCTCCACTCTGTAGCAGGGCGTCCTTCCTAGCTTTCCGCCTCCCTCCCACCAAGCACTGGTCTCCCCACTCCTCTCCCCAGATCTCAGCCACAAAGATTCACGAGTCGGATGGTGTCGCTTCTCTGTTTTCTGCCAGAGAAAGGGGGTAGTTCCACGGCTGGTCTGCGTGTCTTACCCACACCTTCCGCAGATGGCTAATTGACTGGAGACAGATGATAGGGCAGAACTTGAACGTGGTCAGGGCACCTTCCACTTGAAGAAGTATCCCCATCCCTGGTTATGAGGTTCCTGCACACCCTCTTGGGGCCCCGTGATTACTCCTTATTCATTACCCTTGCCTGTTCTCCAATGATGGCAACTTCTGGACAAAGCAGAGTAGTAAGCTTAAGACACAGTCCCTGGCTCTCATGGAATCTGCTTGAAGTTGCAAGATTCCTGATGTTTGGAACAGCTGCCTATCTCTTACCAGGGATCAATGTAAGTTTCCACACTCGAGGCCAAACACCAACTGTATAATTGCAATCTGGGGAAGATGTGGCCTACCAGCAGCCCGTGTGAAAAAGGACGGAGCAGGTTTTGTTAATAACGTGCAACGTGAGTCAACAGCAGCCAGCCACTGAAAATGCTAACATAAAATCAGACCATGCTAATGAGTGTTTTATGGCCAGAGAAAGGAGAGGAGGCCCTGAGCACAGGATCACTGCAAAGTTGCAACAGGTCTGGCTGCCATAATTTATGAGAGATAGAGAAAAACTGGAGCAGGTTCAAAGAAAATGAACAGGATGGAGGAGGCCTCTCTGCGCACATCTGACAGGTCTTGGAACTAGGATTTGACATTGTGAGTGCCAGCCCTGAGCAATCGATGGACCAGAGGTGGCAGTACTAGGGGAATGAACTTGACCATATAAATGAAATAGTTGGACCAGATGAGCTTTAAGGTCCCTTCCAATTCTAAAAGTCTGTCATTTGGGAAGTCTCTCCTAAAGCCTGTTTACCTCACTTCCAGAAATTCTTGGGGAAAAAAATACTTCTTTCTGATAAAACGGAGAACATGGCTTATTTTTCACAAAGAGCTTCTGGACAGTGGCTCTGTGGTATCTCTTTTCATTAAAAAGGTAAAAGAATAGTGTTCAAGTTAAAAATGGAAAACCATGAGGTGTGACCAGGAGGATGGTTCATAGATGGAAATATGCCTGTTCATGCACTCATGTCACTGAGTTGACTAAGGCCAAAGTGAAACGATACAGGGCAGGAGTGGGATTCATAGCCCCAATTCACTGGCAGAGGTAAAATAAATCATACAAGAGAAAACTCTGAATAAACAAGGTGTATCTTTATTGCTTTAGACACATCACTTAGACACATCAGCTAGTCCACACCTAGACAAATTCTGCAAAGCACATGATAAGAATCCACTGGTTCTACTGCCTATCCCATTGTCCAAAGGAAGTCTGATTACACACACTTTAGACTGTGAGGGCCTTACAGACCATATAGTATAGTCCCCTCATTTCAGAGAGGAAGAATTGTTGCCCAGAGAGGTGAACTGATGGCCCAACTGACTCAGTGGCAGAGCTGGGAATGAAACTGAGGTCCTTTGATTCCTGACCCACTATGTTTTCACCTTTACCGCAGTGCCCCCCAGACAGTGAGTGCATCCCTCATCCATCAGTTGAGACTGGTACTTGTTGATCACATAGATGTGCCTTGGTCTACACCAAGGACCCTACAACTTATGATGTATCATGAGATACATCTCTGTTCTGGAGGTGCCCAAGAGCCAGCTGGGGAAAGACATTCTCACCAAACCCTTGTGTAATCTACACTAATCAGGCTGCCTTCCAGATGCAAGGACCATTTGAAAAAGCCGGGTCCCAGATCCAATGGGAATCTACCCACTTTCAGGATATTCTCTAAAAGAAACATTCTCACCACTAGTTAACATATTTCATAAATTCAAGACCTTCAGTGAAGCCAAAGGTCTGCTGGGCATTTAAAAATATTCTTTATGATTGTATTTGCCTAAATCTTTTTTTCTTGCCTAACTTGTACATATTATCCTAAGAATATTTGTCATTCATATACATTTTCTTCACACCCTGCTCTATCTGGGATGGCAGGAAGGACAAAGGACAGGTGTCAGGGGACATGCCACTAGCCATCTGGGCAACATCAGAGAAATCTCCCAGCCCTGCTAAGCCCCAAAGATTCATCTAAAACAATGGATAAAACTATTTGTTCTGCCTACCTCCCAGGTTTGTTGTAAAGATCAAGTAAAATCATGTATGTGAAAGTACCCTGAACAGTATAAAGCATCGTTCAAATGTAAAGTATTAAACTCTTTGCCCTTTTCCTTTGTTTCTCTGAAGTGATACTCAGTGTTTGGCTTGCACCTGCTGGCGTAAAGTACTTTAAATGGGGTCACTGCCCCTAAGCACACTGGAGCAAGTGCTGCCAGTACTTTTTGCTTTAAAAATAAGGAAGTGGTCCTGTCCTTGGAGCAGGTAATAGAAAATGCTTGCTCTGTGGCATCTCCTCTGCTCAGGTTCACCTTGCCAAAGTCCGTGGCAATTCCAATGCACTTCTGTTTGGTTCAGGAACTGAGGGGCCCTCAGAGAACTCCATAGAACTGAACCTTCCCATACTATCCAGGTGCCCTCTGTGCTCTGTTTTCTTCACCTGTAATATTGGGTTAATGACTCCACCTCATAGGGTTGCTGTAAAGATTAAATGAGTTCATTATGTAACCAAGCCTGGGACAAAATAAATGTTCCGAAAGTGTTAGCTAGAGTCATGATTTTTTTTTAACTGACCATTCACTTGGGGCCCAGGACAGTGCTAACCTCCTGGGGTACACAGGAGACCCAATTTCTGCTCCTGCGGGGGCTAAAGTTCTATTACAGGAGGCTAGGGTTAGGAGGTGTAGAGTTAACATTTCCCTCCAGATACTTGGCTCCCCCAAGAATGCTCCCTTAGCTGACTTCCCGCTCAGTATTATCCCGAGCCCATCGCCTGGGGGTCAGATCCCACCTAGTCTCTACCAGGAGCCTGATTCAAGCTCTGGCCTTGGATCCTAAGGCATCTGCATCCGTGAACGGCTTTCAAACTGAAACGGGGCGAAAGGGGTTTTGAGACCAACGGAAGTTGGGAACTTGTGGGAGGCCCGGGTGACCAAAAAGGGGTTTGAGGAGCTCGAAGCTCTAGGATCCCGCAGCCACGCGCGGCAAATAGCTCCTTGGCTTTTCCCGCGGCCCGGGTGAGGTTTGCGGTGCTTCTCTCTCTCGCAGCGGCTGGAGAGCGGCCGGAGAAGCAGCGTGTGGGCGCCGCGGTCCAGGTGGCGCCGAGACCTCCGCGAAGCCACCCCGGGGGCGCGGGGCCGCGGGCGGCACTGGGCTCCGCGCTCGCGGCGGTAGCAGTTCCACGTGGAGAGGACGAAACTTTGTGTGCCCGGGAGGTCGCCGCGGCCAAGGGGCGCACTCGGCGGTGGCCGCGAGGTTGGGCCGCGCAGCCAGGCTGGGAAGGGAGCCCCGCGGGCCCTGCACGGGACGCGCTCCCAGCCCCCTCCCTGCGCACCCCACCCCCTTCCCTCTGCCGCGCACGCAGCGCCGCGGCCCCTGTCAGAAGCGCCCGGATCCGCCCCAGCCGCGCAGGGCCCGACTCGCACCCAGGACCCTGGGCCTCCGCCTTCCCTCTAGCCTGGGCGAAGCCTCGGGCCCTCCCCTCCTCCGGAGGAGCGACGCGGGCGGGCAGGACGTCCCGGGAAGGCCGGCCGCCCGCGGCCACGTCCCGGCCCGGCCCCGGCGCGCCGAGGAGCGGAGCCAGGGGCCGGCGCTCGCTGCGGCTCCCTCCCCGGCGCGCCGGAGCTGGAGGCGGCCGCTCCGGCGGCAGCCTCGAGGGCCTGCGCGTCCCCCGGCCGCAGCTTCCCGCGGCGCTCGGCAACTTCATTCGGCTCCCGCCACCGGGCGCGGGCTCACCCATCAGGTAAGGAAGGCTGCCTGTTCCTAGGCTCCGGCCCGGGCGGGCGTGTTTCTGAAAGTTGATTTGAAATGCATCCAAGAGGGAGCAGGGCCAGCCGCGGCTCCTCCCCGAGGCGACTTCTTTGCTCCTGCAGACATTCCCGGCACCGGCCGACCGGCAGGAGGACCTCCCCGCGCGCCCCGCATGCCCGCTCCGCCGCGCCCCCAGCAGATCCCGGCGCCCTGAGTCCGCGAGCGGGCGGGACGCTCTCCGGGTCGCTTCCTCTGCCCCTCCTCGGCCGGGGCAGGTGAGGGACGCAACGCGGCGGGTCTGGGCGCGGGCTGTAGACCTCGTAGCTCCGCGTGCCTGGGCCCGGCCCCGCGAGGGAAAACACCCACCCTTTTTTTATCTTCATCTTACCCAGGTGGCTGGGTCCCCGCAGAGGCGTCCCTAGGGCCGCCACTAGTATAGGTTGGGGCGGAGTCGGACTCGGGATGGAAAACCTGGGCTGGGGGCCGGGTAGGGGGGTGGGGGGCAGGGGAAGGAGAGAGGCAGTTGGGGGGCGGAGGCCTAAGTACTTAACGCGTCGAGTGAAATCAGATCAGTCAGAGCAGTTCGCTGTGACTCGTTTCTCTCCTCCCACCCCACATTTCTCTTGGCTGGACACTACCCTCCCAGCTCATTCTAGTCACCCTGGACACTCCCTCCGTCCTTTCCCAAGAGTGTGGCGGCTGCGGGCGCCGCGTCCCAGAGGGCACAGAAGCCCAAAGCGTCGTTTCCTCTCCCCTACAGGTCCTCCCGGCCCGGCCCGAACATGCTGGACGGCCTGAAGATGGAGGAGAACTTCCAAAGCGCCATCGAGACGTCGGCCTCCTTCTCTTCGCTGCTTGGTGAGTATTCAGGACGTGCGCCCGGGGCGCACCGTCTTTCCGCCAGGCCCCAGCTCTGGAGCCCAGCTCGCTGGGACCCGGTCGGCAATAGGGGTGCTAGCGCCCCGCTTCATGCTCTCAATTGAGCCCACTCCCTGTCTAGCCGTCAGTCCCTGTGAGTCCTTCCTACCCTAAACCGACAAGCCACCCCAGGCCTCACGCATCGGGTACCGAACTCCCCAGAGCCGCAAGGGGCGGGCGAGCTTGCTCGCAGGCGTTTGAGTGGCAAGTGATTAAAAATACCCAGGGCTGGATTTTTAATCACAGAGCTGATCGACGTCTCATAAATGCCGCCTTCTTCTCCGAGGCTTAGGGACGAGCACACAAACCCGAGGCCCGGAGCACCCAAGTTCGAGGCGGCTTCTCGCCTCCACCCACACCAGCCCCAATCTCAGCCTCGAGCACCGCGGAGAGGCTTTTCCGGGCCGGTGGGCAGCGCAACGCGGGGATTAGCCCGCGCGGCGGGGCCCTCGCCTCGGCTTTAATTAACTGGAGCCGGATCTCGGGTCCGGCGGGTCGCCCTCCCTCCCGGGTCTCCCCAATCTCTTTGCAGCGACCACGGAGGAGCGGCGGGCCCAGGGCCTCGACCCACACGCGGGTCTAACCGAGCTGAGGCTAGGGATTCCCACTCCGCACCCCGCCCTCGATGCTCTTCAAGTTTGGTGAATGCGTGTTTTAATTTTTTTTAGCGGGAGGGATTTTCGTTTTGTCATTTAAACCTCTTGCCTCTTTCCCTAACTCGGAACCGCTAGAACGGGGTGAAGGCGGAGGAAGAGACAGTTCGGCTGGAGAAACTAGGCTGAGGAAGGAATCCCCCTCCTCCCCGCAACTCCCCAGATGAAACGAAATCGCGTGCACCGCGTTCCCCCCTTTCAACCGCCCTTTCGGAAACTTCCTAACTCCGTACAGCCGCCGAAGATCCAGGGGGTCAAAACTGGCCCAAACCTGGCGCTTGGCGCGCTCGAATTTATTGCGTTCAGCGGGCGTCGCGGTTCGCCCGGTGCGCCCTGCCCGGCCCATGTCCGCTCTCTGCGCTCGGGTCCTGGCCCTTGACGCCGAGACAGGGCGGAAAGAATAAGGAATATTTTATAGATCTCGCTGCTTCTAGCCCTCCCTGCCTGAACCCCAAAGTGACCGGTCTCCTAAGGGGAAAGAGACCGAATGTGTCAGGGAAACCGGGAAGGGGCAGGCCCTTTGGGACACCACGCGCAAAGGTATTGTTAACGGGGGACAAGGCCTTCTTTAAATAGCTGTGAAACATGCCGACAGAGCGACAAAGGTGGCTGAACATCCCATCACCCTAAAAAAAAAAGCCCCCGCCCCGCCCCCCTCCGCACCCACAGGCTAAAGGAACAAAACTGACGCAAGTGTAAGGGTTGGGATTTTTCGCGCAGAGTGAGTTGGGTTCGGTTTCGCCCTCACGCGTGGCTGCGGAGCTCGCCTGATTCCCAGAATCCTGCCGGACACTCCGCGGCGGCGTCTCCGAGTCCTGCTTCATTCCTCTATTTTTTTTTTCCTCTCCATTTTGACGCTTCTTAATTATGAAAAAACCCATCTGCAATTTGCGGGCCAGCCAGTAGTTTCGGGTTCATTGGTTTGAACAATACTACGTTTGCCTAGGGCGAGAATGGTACTTTTCTGCACGCACGGGACTTCGTAGAAAGGAAAGAAAATGCAAAGTTTTCCTTCAAAGAATAGAACAGAATTGCATGTTCGCAAAAGACAAAACCAAACAACAAAAAAGAAAATTGGTTTTACACAACTCACGATTTTAATAGTAGACAGAAGAAACAAGCATAGTGAGTTGATTTCATGATTACGTGATAAAGCTGGAAGCACAGATTTATTTGCAGGCTGATTTTACAGGATGTGCGCACGTTTTATAATTAAAGGCCACTTATTGATTTCCAGCCCCTCCCCTGGTAGAATTTAGACCTTCCCACATAGTTCCTGTTTATTGGAAACGCCGTTTGGTTTGATTTCGCTCTGCTCTCCAAATTTCGGCGTCGATATTTAGCAGGGGGCTTCCCAGGGTGGAGGGACGCGGGGATGATCCGTGGGTGTGGAGTGACCCGTAGCTGGTCGGGGCAGGGTTGGGCCGGGATGCTGGGCCGGCGCGGCTCACCGGCGGACGTCTGTTGCTGCTGTAGGCAGAGCGGTGAGCCCCAAGTCTGTCTGCGAGGGCTGTCAACGGGTCATCTCGGACAGGTTTCTGCTGCGGCTCAACGACAGCTTCTGGCATGAGCAGTGCGTGCAGTGTGCTTCTTGCAAAGAGCCCCTGGAGACCACCTGCTTCTACCGGGACAAGAAGCTTTACTGCAAGTATGACTACGAGAAGTAAGTGCCTGCGGCTCGGAGCGCGCCCCACACACTGCATCAGCGTGCGTGGGAGACTTTGTCCTTCTTTACTTCTGGAAGGAGCAAGATGCACCCGAGTGCCCAGATACGCAGGTGCCCATTCACCCCCATTCTGTAGGCTCCCCAGGGCGGTAGAGGACCGCGTCGGTGCGTGCAACCGCGGCCGAGCCCAGCAGAAGCGCAAGGGATGTCTCCCTCTGTGGTCTGCTCGCCTAGTTTCCCCTGACCTGGCCATTCCCCGAGGACACGCCTCTGTGGGTCCTCCCACCCTCATCAACCTTGTTCCTCCCCTCCCCGCTTCACTGGGGTGCCCTTGCCGGCTGCCAGTGGCCGACCTCTGCTCGTGGGTTCCCCTCCACCTTACCCATCTGTCTGCGCCACCCACGCGCTTATGATCAGAGCCGTGGCCGTCTCCATTCCACGGCTTGGGTCCCCTGTGCTCCCTCCTCGCTTCGCTTTGTCCACTGGGGTCCCTGACAGACTGGGCTCAGAAACACGGCTGCTGCCCCTCTGAGCTCGGCGGCAGCGCACGCTGCGTTTGCTTTTTCTCTCACTGTATCCTCCCCACCCTCTTCCCCGTTTTCTCGCAAACCCTCGGGCCACAGGGGCAGTTAGGCCCGGTCCTCCATCCTCCACCTCCTCCCTAATTCCAGTCTGGGTATGCGTTTCTGCCACGCCTCAGGTTCAGTTGCCTCCCGTCGACCTGAAAGTTTTGGTGTGTTTTGAGGAGAATTAGGAGACAGGTATTTAAGAAAGTGGATTATTTCGATTCTGGATCTCCATAATGTCTAAAGGCTGGAAGACGCTGGGGAGTGGGAGTTTGAAGGATTTCCTGGTTCCCGCCGGGCAGGCTCCGGGTTGCTTAGCAGAGCCAAGCAGGGGTAGGGTGGGGGTGCAGGACTGCTTTTCCTGGTCAAAATAGCTAAATAATAAGGGCACTGACTTCACAGAGCTGAGGAGGGAATTGAAGCAAAGAAAAGTGGCTGAAACGGAGGCCTCTGTTTTTGTACCCAAGGACTGGTATAAGTGACGGAGTGCCCTCGGGGCTTGCGCAGGAAAATTCTGCATTTGTCACTGGTGAATAAAAGGGACAGCACTAGATGAGGATAATTGAGGGAGGGTTAGTGTTTGTGAAAAGCAGTTCCTATGATGTTATTAAAACCACACCATGAAAGGAGGTGTGCAAGAGAAGTCTCAACATAACAAAAAGCTCTTGAGAGAGAACAGAAAATGTCTTCTTTTCTGATTTGCCTGGGCTCTGAGGTTGACTATACACTGACAAAGCAATCAGATCCAGTGACCACACACAAAATTTCTTTCTGCTGCTCACGCTCTTGTGCTATATTGTAAGCTTGAATTTTACCCCTCTGTGGACAGTACTAAGCATTTTGTTTTGTTTTGAAAAGATAACTTCTCAATTTCAGCACACACAAAAAATAGGTGTTTGATTTTGGATGAGTTGGGTAATACAGAAATATATAAAGAAGTGAAAATGCACCACCATTTCCCAAAATGGTAATTACGGTTTCACATTTTTTTAAAAAAAAGGAGATGTGGCTGTATGTGTTCTTGATTGTTTATTGCCCTAGTGCCTGAGTGAAAAGTGCAGTTTTTAGGTAATGAAGCTGATTTTGTGCACACAACTTCAAGTACCACCTTTGGATAAAGCTTCTGGCTGATTGCTCGTTTTTTTTTCTCTGTTGCTTTTCGTCTGAAGATTTTGGGATTGTGTAGACCCAATCTTTATCTTTGTGCTTATAGATTACTGAAATGTCCACATCCTTCAGGCACAACACTAGCAAATTCAAAAGTATGGGAGCTTAGGAAAGGATTTGGGTGGTGAATTTCTATTCTGTTTGTGAAAAAAAAAATCACGAATCAAAGAAGGCTTAAGGGTCAACACAGCTGTCTGGCCAGTCAAATCTTCTTTAAGGAAGTCAGGCTGTGTCAAGAGGAGAAGAAACAGTTGTTGTAAAGTACTTAACACAACAATGTCCCTTCCATTGCAGCCTCCCAGGTTTGGCGCGGTTTGGGCTTATTAGCCCACTAGGGTCAGTTCTCCCCGCACAAAGCTATTTCTGCAAAGGGAAAATTGCAGGGATCAACTTGCCAGCTGTTGGCCAGAACCAAGAAGATTTTACAGAGTAGTGTGAGCTACATTGTTTGGAGAGGTGTTGATGTTACAATGAGGGTTTTAATTTTGATTTTAACCTATATTTTGGAAACGCAGATGGCCAAAATGGAGTTGCTTATCTCTTTAGCTGACTTTCAGCACTTATCTGTGCCCAGAGCCTCCATTGTCTTTTTAAGATTAATTTTATTCCGGTTTTTCTCCTCTGTTCCCCATCCCAACCCCATTCTTCTTCCAACCAAGCAGGGCTTTCAATGTGTTTGATGATCTTAATGGCATTAGTCTGCATGATAGTTGCTATAAGAAAGGAAGGGGAGGCTTGTTTGTTTTAAAATTAGGCTTCAGACAAGTTCCTTCATTCAACAAGCTCTTGGAGCTTCTACTGGCAAGGCGCTGGGCTAGGTGAGGGGAGGATATTGAGAAAAAGTCTCGGAGCTTGCCTTCAGGAGGCTTATAGCCTAGCACTTTTTCCATCTATATTATCCTAACTAGTGAATATTTCTCGAAAACCTCTACTTAGATTGCAGGACTAAGTATTGAATACAGGCTGTCTGGAAAGGCCAGAAATTTATCCTCCAGGTGGATGCAATTCAATTTTAAATAATAATCATGAAACAGTCACAGAGAGCACATTTCCTCTTTAACAAATACATTTGTAAAAATATTTTTTGCTTTTCTTCTTTGGCGCTTTTTAAAAATTTGAGGTGCAGCCAAGGCAAGTGGAAAGGAAATTAAGATGGAAGTTTAAGTGATAGAACCATCAATGGTAAATTATGGAACAATTCATAGAAAATGAATATTCAGGCAGTGCCCTTGTCTCCAAAATTCATGGAGTTCAAATGCTATTTTTACACATCAAAATAAAGGAACTATAGCTAACTTGAAGTCTTTAATGAAGTTTGTAAACATATTAACAGAGTGGGTTTTTCATATTTATGTTAGCCATCTGTATGTGCATTTCTGGCTGTTGGGCACTTTTGCACTTGAATTATTAGCTGCCTATTCATGGTGTCAGACAGCCAGTTAAAGAGTGAAAATTCTACTCTATCAACTAGTTGTTATACCTTCTTGATGTCAAACACCGTATTTGTCTAATTTTAAAAAATTGAATTGACAGTGGCTTCTTAGACATACAGTGATTCATTTGAAGACTTCAGGGTATTTTGTTAAATATTTGTCTCATACACTATGACACTCTTAGGAATAATTTATCTTCTCAGCATCCAAAACAAATAAGCATTTAAGGCTGGAGTGTAGAAAACTGATTTATGAATGTCCAGAAATTAAGAACTGGAGGTGACCTTTATTGTTCGTGACGTGCTATCAAAGAAAAATAGCTAGTTCAGTGGAATGATACATGCACAGACTTGATGAAGGGGCATCATGTCACATAAAACATGAGGATGCTATAGGTGTCGGTGTGTAAATGTTGGACTCAACTGTCTTCAATGTTCCTGAAAGTTAGCAGGCAACCAAAGTATTTTCTAGCCTGGGGAGCTTCTCCTTACATAACTGCTGTTTGCTATTTAACTGAGTCCTCTAGGATCTGGTGAGTTTGGAGTTTTCCCTGAATTTTTTCCAAATAAATTGGAAACTGTAGTTGGACTTAAGTTGGAGACAGAAGAGGCTGCTGAATAACAGGAATGTGGTAATACAATAGATAATTAAGCCTTCTGGAAGGCATCCCACATTTAAATCAAGTTTATATTGTTTCTTTCATGTGCCTGGCGGCTCCGTGTGTCAGGCGGGGCCCTCTCCCCTCACATATGAAGTTTATCATTACCCCTTAGATTGTTCTGGACATCCTAGGAGCAGTGTGGGATAGTACTGCTGTCATCAGGGCTGCTCTTATAACATCATAACTTCCCACATGTCAACAAATCGTAGGCCTTGAGAAACCTTCTCTCAGAGGGCCGGTCCATGTTTTCTCTCCTTTCCTTTGGAGCAGACCAATTTTTCTGAAGCAAGGGACTCCAGTGAAGCAAAGTGCATAACTCTCTCGTGGAGCTTTCTCTGTATCTTTCTTTTGACCTGCTGATTGGCAGCCCCGGGGAGAAAATGGCTGAGGAAATGATCTCTATTAGGATCAGTAATGAACTAATACTGCATTTTATCAAGGTAATGTAGGATGTGTGTGTAGGGAAGAGAGTTAGTTTGGTTTTATTACTGTGACATTACTTGGAGATCAAAATTGGGCATCAGTTCCTCATAAAAGGAGCCCACAGATGAAATTACAGAGGCAATTGTTAGATTTTTACTCTGCTTTATCTTTTGTTGGCCCCACTCCTGGCATAATAAAATTTAGGAATATAAAAATCAAACACAGCTAGGTAATAAATTGATGTCTGCATTAAATTGCAGGGGGGCTTAGCTTGGGATATGCACTGTCCATCGGCTGTGGCTGTGTTTGTGCAGGCTGACTTATCTCTTTCTTTATGTGGAGGGTGATTGGAAACAGTCCTTGTTCAGAGGTGTTTTCTCTTTTTATATGTATTGGTCCCTAGGTAGGACTTTCTGAATGTCAGACTTAAAATGTTGAAATAAAATTAGAGAGCAGGAGTAGATATTAATGGTGTTCTGGGGATTAGATATGAACATTGCCTTTCAGAGTAGGCTTGTAGGATTCTTTTGATCCTTAACGTAAATGGAGCACATTAAAAAAAAAAACTTATTTATCCAATCCAGTTTCACATACTGTAGAGTTCTGGGATTTTGTCATCCACCCGGCTAAAGAGTTGCTTTTACTATTCAGATTTCATTGACAAGAGCTTTTCTGTTAGTTCATTGTTTGTCTTGCTTTTTAGTTTCATTTTTCTTATTTGTGACTTATTTGTGTGTGACCCAAAATACTGTTACTATTTTAGAGAGCCCTCTTTATTGTTGCTTTTTAATTCTGGGAAGTTTTTTTGGAGTTAATGGGCAGGTACTGTTTATCTAATGAGAACAATACCATTCATTAAATTATCAGCTAATTATTTTTTATGGTTAAAGAAGTTATTTGGGTCCTAGTATTCAGAAGTGAGAGAATAGACAAGGATTTAAAATACTCATTATATTGCCAGGAATTTATTAAAGCTTCTTAGAGTAAATTCATATACAAAATATCATTGTTGCATTACATCAAGTTTGAAAGAACCCATATTGAATCGCGTTAACTTGATTGTTAGGTATAGTTGTGCGATACTTGGGAAATGAACTATTGGGGGGAAGTGCAATCACGTCCACCACAGAAAGATTTAAAAACAATTTCTGCTTTAACTGTAAAATCTTAGCTTTACTTTAATGCTTTGCAATTTTTTTTTTTACATCTTCCTAACTTGGAAATTTAAATGCCCACATCTTCAGATGGCAGTTCTTAGTAAGCCACTTGCAGGGTGGGATAAGGAGGCTTGGGGGCTGTCTAGGGGGCAGAGTGCTTCTCCCTCCACCTCTGCACAGAAGCAGAAAGCGTCCTATATGGGAGAGCCCTGTCCTGTTTCCAGCAGGCCTGAGGCTTCCCCCTAGAAATGAATGCCCAGTATGTGTTTCTGAAAGTTTCTTAGCAATGTGTAGAATAGCACTGCCAGCAGCCTTTTCAGATTTGGTTTGGGGAAATTGGTAATTTTAGGAGCAAAATGTAGAAAAGGTTCTGGAGAAAAGAGGCCCTTTTCTCCTTTGTGCCTGTTTTCTGGAACCCACAGAGAAACTTGGTATGCCTCACGATTTACATTTTCTTCTGCGTCTCCTTGACGAGCGTGATGTGGGACGGTTTGGTCAATTTATCACAATTAGAATTAGTTATGTTATCATTGACCAATGTCAGCTGCAGCTTTGTGTCTCTTTGTCATATATTAAATGAAACCTAGCCAACTGTCTTGCTGAAATGAAGCGAACACCTTCCAAATGTCAAATTGTTATTTTAGTCAAGCACAATTATCTGTCTCTATATTTTTAACCAAGTGAAATTAATAAAATTGCTGTGGCCCTGGCATTAATTAGCAGGAGGATTAGAGCTATATCAGCTAAAAAGAAGGTGTAAACACTGTAATCTTGCTGCATGTTTGTTTTCACACTACTGAAAATAAATAAAATGAGACTTAGGATAGGGATTAAGTTTCCTTTGGCATTAGACAGCAGATGCAATTGGAATGCAGCAGAAACAGTGAAGTATTAGTGAAGACATTATTGAAGGAATAAGACCATGGCCCAACATTGGTTTCCTACCTTCTGGGCAGCCTTGGTCCCATTGCAAATAGCCCCATCTGGGTAGTTAAAAGAGGATTTTTAAAACCTACTTCCGTGCTGTACTTTTCAGTCGCGAACCAAGGCAACCAGATCATCTGTAGAGCTTGTCACCTGGCTGCCATGCTTGGATTAGCTAGAATTTAATGAAACCCTTGCCAGATTCCCCATTATTGCACCATAATGTCATAACAACTAAAAATACAAAATAGACTGTGCTTTTCCTAGTCCTTAACTGAAGTCACATGAAAGCGTTTGGTCTCTTCTAGCCTTTCAGGATTCCAGTTGGGGGATCCTATTTTTGGATAACAGTAAATATGTCTGGATTTTCTGACTCTCTAGGCCTCCGGTGGCTTTCCACCCTATTAGATTTGTATTTTGTCATCATTACCCTATAATGCACAAGCCCTGGTAGATATCTGGCCACTATGGATTGGACTACATTGTCTGACGGGCCAATTAAACTCTATAGAAAAAAATCCCTTTGACATCCAGCATTGCTGGGAATGGACCACATGCCGTATCTGATTTCACATCTAGCCCCATCCCATTCTGCCTCCCCCTCACTCCCCTATGTCCTGTGGAATTCTACTAACTTGACTCCTGCAAGCACACAATATTACTTAAACACCATCTTATCCACTGCCTCATTTTTCCCCCAGGCCGACCATAGACACTGTTAGTCCTTTCTAAATTTTTTTCACTTGGAGAAAACAAATTCATCTTTTAGATGCACAAAATAATGGTCCACTCAGTTGTGGAGCAGGGCTCAGCTACACTAGGTGGCAAGGGGTGTTACACTCAGGTTTGCACAATCCCATGACCACACTCTTTGGGTGACCAGTTAGGGGCCCCTGAACATCTTTCTCAGTGTGCCTGCCAGCTTTGTGGATGCTGGGTTATGTTTTCTGGTGGGTTGGAGAAGTGCCTGAGTCTGATGTTGTCATCAGTAAACCAGGACAAGGAGTTGTTTGATGAGAAGCCTGGCTAGCACTCTGAGAGCGGGTACTCACTCTCAACTTTTTTTTTGCTGCTTCTCTGGACATCACACTTCTCCAGCCTGGCAAGAACCATCCTTTATCTCTGGAGCACCAGGTTCTGCTGCTGCAGCGAGAAGGGATCTTTGGAGCAGCCTCCTCTCCTAGTTTCATCTGGCCCCTTCAGTTACACCGTAGTCACTCCTTGACTCACAATTCTCTTGCCTCCTCCCGATCAAGCCTCAGGAACCCTTAAAAGGATTTTTCAAAACAAAACAAAACAAAACACCCCCTCCTGAACTCCAGATTAGCCTCTTAAGCTCATTAAAGTTCCTTTAAATACCAAAATGTTGGGCTCCTGGGGACTATCCCCACAAACCATATTTTCATTCTTAACATTGCTGTCATTCAGTGTGCAGCAGATTAAGGCCAGCTCCCTCTGGGCCCAGAAACAGTCCCCTCTCTCTCTGCAGGAGGGTCCAAACATGTCTTTGTTTGAGTACTCAACAGCCCGAACCTGGGTGGAAGCTGATGCCAGCTTGGCCCGGGGCCCCCAGCTCCAGGGTGGAGAGGAGGTCGATGTTGTTGGGGACAGGATGGGGCCCAGAAAAGGGAATGGGCAGTGAGCGGACAAGGTGTGGCTTGTACAGTTTTCTGGAGCTTGGTCGTCATGGGGCCTCTCCCAGGCGCTGGGGAGAACCAGAGATGGGCGAGGTGTAAACGATTGTCTTTGCTCTAGAGAGTCAGCATGACTCTGGGATCCCTTTTGATTGGGACCCAACAGAAATATTGGAGCCCAGTTTTTGCTCAGCCGCCAGGCATTGCTGGCCATCACCAGCCAGAGGTGAATTTTTACAGCCACACCCGCCTTTTGCCTGATGTTCTCTCCTTTAGTTCAGCCTCTTTTCCAGAGGGCCCTCTTAATACCTCCCCCCCCCCAGTCATTTCAGGCTTCCTTCCTTAAAGCTGGCTCTTGGGGAGAGCTTTCTGGTTTTGACAGTGGAACAAATCCTTTTTAACATAACCATCGAGAGTTTCCTCCCCTGCTGCTGCCCCACCCCTTCTCCTCCTGCCCCTGCACACATTGTAGTAGGGATTCCTGTTGAGCAAGTGTTCCCCAGTTCGCATGCGCAGTGACGGCTGCTGTCTTCACAGGGATAAGGGCACAGCTTTTCAGAGACATAAACCATGTCATGGTCGTGCCTCGTTGGCAGTACCATGAAGTACACGTTGGAAATCCAAAGGGGAAGAACATCCCTGCCTGTCTTTGGCTAGAGTGTTGCTTGGCCTCTGCAACTATCCTTCGCCTGGGGCTTTGTGTACCTGGAAGCCTTGAGTTCAACTACAGAGTGGGTTTTCCAACCCTGTTTTCAGAATCTCAGCTTACCCTTGCCTCTTTGCGTGTCTTATGCTCTGAACCCATCTTGTGACCTTTTAATTTTCAAATTACAGTGTGTGCAGGCTAGAGCCTGCTCTCTGCTAGCTGTCAAACTGGGGAGGATATTATGAAATAATTCACAGTGGAATGTACATGATAATGTGATAGTCTCCCAAGGATACTTTTGAACTGGAGGGTGTTCAGTTAAAGGAATGACTATCTCATGGTAGAATTTTAGGTCCTAGAATGGGATCAGTAAAGGAGATAATTTTGGGCAGAATGCAAGTATCACTTTGTAGGGTGCTTCCCTGTTCGTCCGTATGTGAGGCCAGCCATGATTCCACACCCACTCCTTTTCTTCTGGCTTTTATTTTCTTTGTGTTCTGTTATTGTTTGGGTTCTTCTGTTTTAAAAGTCTGTGTCCACAGATGCAAGGGGTTGGACAGGTGGATATGAATGGTCTGGGCACTCCACAGCTCTTTCCATTACTGGAAACATAATTTGAAACACACGTTTTACTGTCAAGAGATATCCAAGCCATAATTTCCTCATCTATACAAAGGAATAGAATAATAACCTCATAAGGTTATTGTGAGAATTAAATAAGATAATGAACTTGAAAAGCATTTTGGTGAAATGAGGAGAACTGTACAGGTTTGGGTATTATTATTGTTGGTTTTTTAATATGAGTGAAAAAATACATATTCTTAGGAGCTGCGTACAGTAACTCTACACAGTCTAGTGGTTAAGAGCATAAACTCTGGAGCCACCGTGTCTGGGACCAAATCCTTGCTCTGCTGCTCAGTAGCTGTGTTACCTTGGGTGAAGGTCATGCTTTCTCTGTGCCTGTTTCCTCTCTCTAAAATGGGGATAAGAACAGTACCAACCTCACAAACTTCCGGTTATAACATAAATAAATACTAGGGATGCAATGCATAATATGATAAATGTCATTAACATTGCTGTGTATTATATATGAACACTATTGAG
Organism: Hippopotamus amphibius kiboko; assembly: GCF_030028045.1. Classification (NCBI taxonomy): domain Eukaryota; kingdom Metazoa; phylum Chordata; class Mammalia; order Artiodactyla; family Hippopotamidae; genus Hippopotamus; species Hippopotamus amphibius. The sequence goes on along the minus strand of NC_080188.1, from coordinate 136,706,013 downwards.
AGAGTAAATCCTAAGAGTTCTTGTCACAAGGAAACATACTTTTTTCCTATTTAAAAAAATCTTGTATCTATATGAAGTGATGAATATTCACTAAACTTATTGTGGTAACTGTTTCATGATGTATGTAAGTCAAGGCATGTTGTAGACCTTAAACTTATACCGTGCTATATGTTAATTACATCTCAATAAAACTGGAATAAAAAAAATTGTGCCAACCTCATAGGGTCATTTTGGGTTAATATTTATGAAGCATGCAGATCAATGATTGGCTCATAGAAAATGCCATAAAAGGATGTGTTGAAAAAACAAAGTATCTTTTTCAATTTTCAAAGAGCCTCCACAGACATTATCTTTATTGGACCTTACAACAATTTAAAAAGTTAGATAAGGAGAGGTTTTTTTTTCCCCTCCTGCATTTTGTAGCTGAGGAAACTGACGTTCAGAGAGGTTAAGATCTTGCCCAAGGTCATGCTGTTGGTAAAGAGAGAAGCTGGGATGCTATCTGCAGCCTCTAACTCCTGGTCCAATGGCCTTTCCACTAAATCACACCATCTGCTCCTTGAATTCTGGTGTTCACACCCCAGTGAGATCACGATTCTCAGTTTGTCCTATTGAACGAGCTCTTGGAAAACAAGTCCCCACCTGCTAGATACTTGAGCTTTCCGGCAGCCTTCTGACGGTCAGCTGTTTATATATTCTGTGGTTTTAAAGGAAGTTTTTTGGATTTGGGGAATGCCTCTGTGTGTGTGTGTGTGTGTGTGTGTGTGTGTGTGTGTGAGTGCTGCTAGTATATACTCATCACTCCTGTTTATCAAACTCCTCCATAAGCGCAGAGCCATCCTGCCCATCCTTCCCATCCCATCCCATCTGCATCGGTCTACAGGGTCCCACCAGCATTCTTCCACACCAGAAGAACGGCACAAAGGGAGCACGCGTCCATTTGCCTCCTCTCCAGATCCCAGAGTTTGCTATTGGTGACTTTTGTTCTGGGAGCCTGTCTGCACATTTGGCAGCAGAACTGTTAACTATCAGATCTGGAGCCTTCCAGACATACTTCCATTGGGACTAGCCAGCAGCTGTCCATCCATTCCTCGGATAACCCCTTTCCAAGTTTTCTTCTGAACCGTGCTGCATTTTCAAAGAAGCCCCAGCCTCAGCTAGGAAAGATCCCACTGTGCCCCGTGTGAGGCTGATTTCCAGAACTATTCACTCCCTCTTGTTTATTAGTTGGCCTGGCTGGATCGAAAAAGGGGTATTGGGAATCTTGGGTTTTGGGGAAATTAAGTATTCCTGTATTGTATTATTTCTCTCACCACTGCTGACACTTGGTTCTCCTAAAAGTAGTTCCAGTCAATTTTAGAGAGATGAAATGTACGGCTGAATTTAATCTCTGTAAACTGGCGTTTAATGAAACTAGAGATTTCAGGTAATGCACCGGCAATTGGAATGCACTTTACCTAGTTGTATGTGGATTTCTCAAATTTAGAATTAAGTGGAATCTTATAAACAGTCGGTTCATTAATTAAATTACTCATTCATTCCTTTAATCATCGAACAGACTTATTAAATTCCTGTATGTGCCAGACATGTGAAAATGAATAAAACAAAGCACTGATGTATTAACAACCTAGCAGAGGCTGCTCAGAGGCATAAATCAAACAGAGGCTTGAAAGAAGAGTAAACTTGTTTTAAGAGAGGCATGGCCAGTGGGACTGAGTACCAGCTTATCTAAACCCCTTGGTTCCCTGTTGCTGTGTGTTAGTCAGTCTTTACAGTGCGTATCATAATTTAAAATACATGTTTATTTGTTGGTTTACTACCTACCTGTCTGTGTCACAAGATCAGAAGCTTAATGAGGGTAGGGACCTTCCTCTTTTTGTTTCATTTCGTTTCTTAACTCCTGTATCTCCAGCATCTTGCATGGTTCTTGACAAATAACAGGCTTTAGACATGTTGGCTGAATGGATAAATGAATCAATGGATGACTTGCTTGGGGTTGTTGAAAAAGCTTCATGGAAGAGGTGATATGTTACTTGGCTCTTGGAGTGTGAATGGGAATGTGAACCATTCAGGTGGAGATGTCTAGGAGGCAGTTGTAACAGAAGATCTAGAAACTAGCCTGGACAAGAAGCTTTAGGATATATTATCATATACATGTGAGAAGTGCCCAAGGGAATACTACATAGAGTGAGAAGAGGCCCAAGGGTGTGGCGTTGGGGAGCCCTGGGACAGGCCATGATGAAATGGCACGGACAAAGGAGAGAACACCAGGGTGTGTGGGCTTCTGGAGGACAAGGCAGAGGTGGGGAATTTTAAAAAGCAGGGCCACTTGTTTGCTCTTGGAATCAGCAATTAGTCAGTGGTAACCTTATCAACAGTGGCTTTGTCAGAAGCTTGGAGGGACCAGACAGCATTTTAATGGATTTTACAATAAAAAGAAAGAAGAAATAGAGGGAGTTATATGGCCAACTCTTTTGGGGAGATGGATAGTGGAAGAAAGATGGGAGGAAAAACAGTACCTGGGGTAGAGGTAGAATGAAGGGAGGTTGTTTCAGAATGCGGCAGTTTTGAGGCTATATGATGGCCAAGGTGAGCTTTGCCAGGAAAGGGAGGGGGTTGAGGAACTAGGAGACAGAGGGGCCTCCAGTTGGTAGAGGAGAAGCTCGGGGAAGGGTCAGGGATACATGTCGGGCACACATTGTATCCCTGCTTTGGTCTTTGCCAACCACTCACTCCCTTTGTTCTTTTGTGCGTTTCTCTCTGGCTTAGCCAGAACTGATCACCACAGAACAGGGGCCAGCAGAAGGTGGGGACATCTCCCATCACTCCTCAGGGTCTCTTGTAAGGTGGCCACTGCAGCTTCCCACACAGCTTCTTTTCCGAGGTCCCCCTGGGTCATAGACGGAGGGGTAGTGGCAGAGTGGGGCTCCAGCTCGAGTCCTTCTTGACGTACCGGTTGTCTTACTGTGAACCTTACCCATCATCTTCCTGTTTCTCTTCCTCATCTGTGTAGACCTCTCTTTGGTTACAGCGTGGTCCAAGAGGACACTGTGTGGCTGATTCTGCAGGACAGGTGCGTACGTTTCCCCAGGCCAGGAACTAGTCAGTTGTGCTTGGCAACGAGACCATCTACACGCCTCTCCATTCGAGGGCTTTTGCTTCTCATGATTCTCAGGAGAACGTTGAAGAGAAGGGAGTCCAGGATGGGGGCACCATCCTCCTTGTTGACCAGACCATGGTGGCCTGGTCTCTTAACCCTCTATCACTCTGTTTTACAGTCTTATCCACATGCTTCGTTCATGTGTTTACATTCCCAGACTGGAGGCTAGAGTGACCTATAGTGCATTACAGTGGCTTTTCAGAATCCTTGAGCTTCAGGAATTCCTTGCCTCTGCTTGGTCTGGTTGGGCCTGGGTGAATCCTTTAACCTCTTTGAGATTCTCCCATTAACCTCAGCGCCTTTACCTCGGACTCTCTGAGGTGTGGAGCCTGCTCACAAACTGCCTGATGTGTGCAGCGGGGAGCGGGAATGTTTCTGATAAGGAGTGGGAGCGGTGTGTGGCGGGGTGGGAACCCTTCCTTGGTCTAGGACTGTCGTATCTGTGTGACCCTAGGAGAGAAAGGGTGACAGGGTCATAAGGGGCCAGACCTCTTAACTTAGAAGGGACTTAAACTAAAATTGGTGCTGTTCAAGGAAGCTGAGTATTTTCCAAAGGCTCTGCCTCTGTGGCTGGTAAATTCAGTGGAAACTATATCAGTGATAGATAATTTGATATCACAGACACCCAACTGATTCATGGGACGAATTTTTCTACTCATCAACTGGTTTTAAGAACTTAGTTTAGGCTGAGCGCAGTAGCTAGAAGGGGGAACTGGGTGGAGAACTGTAATACAAATTGCAATACTCCATGAGGTATTATTTTCAGTTTCCCTGTTGACAGTGAAAGGGCAAGGGCCAAAAGGAATGTACACTTTTAAATGGCAGTATGGACCCAGTGGGATTGTTGGAAAGCAATTAGTAGCCAAACCTAGTTAATATCAGCTCAGGTAAATGCTCTCCATCACTGGCCCCTTTCCCCCGACTCAATTATTAAAGGATTAAAGGACTTCCCCAATGAACTTCTTTAAAAATTTAATGATGTACGGTATTGCAGAGGTTGAACTGTTACGATGAGGTGATTTGAGCTTCACCCTGACATTGCTGTTCAATCGGAGAGAAAAGAAGATTCTGAAGCTCATATTACCTGTAATGTGGTAAGATGCACCATCAATAAAGTCACATGCCGTGGAATCCAGGGAACTCATATTCCTGACTTTTTACCATATTGAGCTAATTCTGGGGACAGGATGGAGGGAGAATATGTCCTGCCGGTGGCCCTCCAATCGTTTGTGGCTTTTGTCCAGAGAGCACTTATACAGCTCATTCACTTTGGTGTACCTCATAAGCTGGTACAAGAGTGTAAAGCAATTATATTCCAATAAAGAGCTTAAAAAAAATTGAATAGTGTTTTTAGGAGAAGCTAATGGAGAGATTTGTACCCAGGGCCTTGGTTTAATGTTGTAATTGTGCCTAAGGAGGTCAGTCGGTCTTCAGTGGCCACCTGTAGCCTTCTTGAACATGCAACGTGTGCTGTGAGTTGTTCTTTTTTGGGGTAGTAACACAAACACACATAGACCATATTCTGCCCCTTTGTGTAACTGAGAATGTACATAAGTGGGATCATTGGGCAAGGTCAGAGGTGTAACCTGTGGCCAGATAACTGAATCAGTGTCTCTTGGTTTCCATGGAGACCCAACCCCGATCTTCAGACTCACCAGCACCAAGGGATAAGTAAATGAGCTAATCAGCCACAACCAAGCTTAAAATGCGAGGGCATCAGTACACAGTGAGTGACGTGCATACGCAGGTCTGTAATGGGGAGTGCAGCTGGGGGTGAGGATGGCGTGGCACAGTGGCTGACATTTCCCCGATTGGTGGCTTCTGTCTTACCTGCCACGTCTCCGTGTACCTCACTGACAGCCTAACTGATGGCTCATTCAGCATTTAGGAGTCCTGTATTTCAAGGGTCATTTCGAATTTTAAAACCTTATTTGGAAAGATGCAGATGTATAGAATGGACTTGAGGACACGGTGGGGGGCGGGACAAAGGGGAAGTGGGGATGAAGCCAGAGGGTAGCATTGACATATAACACACTACCAAATGTAAAATAGATAGCTAGTGGGAAGCTGCTGCATAACACAGGGAGATCAACTCGATGATGGGTGATAACTTAGAGGGCTGGGATAGCGAGGTTGGGAGGGAGTCTTGGGAAGGAGGGGATATGGAGATATATGTATAAATATAGCTGATTCACTTTGTTGTACAGCAGAAACTGGCACAACAGTGTAAAGCAATTATATTCCAATAAAGAGATTTAAAAAAAACCACCCTATTTAGTACTGAGTATCCTGAATTTTTTCAAACCCATTTCTTACTTGGCTTTTTAAAAGTGGGAGTTCAGACTATTATTATTTTTCATGTATAGTCAGTTTTCAGCTTTCCCTTCTAAAAGGTGACCCCAACTTGACTCAGTTTCTTTTCTCTTTGATTTGAATTCACTGTTTAATTAAGGATATTGATATATTCAGGGTAAGATTTCAGATGGTGGCCCTAACCCTGAGTTCTGGCCAGCCTGAAAGTAAATTTTAACTCCTTCATTTACTTTACGTATTCAGCTCATATTTGCTGAGCACCTGCTATGTGCATTGTTATAGGCACTTACGGTAGAACAGAGGACTCCTGAGTTTACAGCGCTTACCTTCTAGAGGGGAAGAAAGACAATACGCAGACAAATAAAACATGTCTTCCCCCAGATCTCGCTAAGGTTGACCCCTCCTTCATGTGTTTACTCAAATATCCAGCTATTTAATATTGCAACCCACCCTGACAGATGCCATTCTCCCATGACTTCTATATAGTTCCCTTTTCCAGCTGCTAATCGCCTTCTAGAATACGCTGTCATTTACTTCTTTATTATGTGAATATATTGTCCCCCCCCATTAGAATGTGAGCCCCATGAGAACAGAGACACAGATCATGCCCCGTTTGATAAAACACTTTGCTTTTCTGTGCTCCTCAGAGATTGCGTTTTTTACAAATCGAAGGTTTGTGGCATTGAGCAAGTCTATCCGTGCCGTTTTCCCCATAGCGTTTGCTTGCTTTACATCTCTGTGTAACATTTTGGTAATTCTCACAATATTTCAAACTTTTCTGCTGTTAGATTTTTTTATGGTGATCTGTAATCAGTGATCTTTGATGTTACTTTTGCAAAAAGATTACAACTCACTGAAGGCTCAGATGATGTTAGTCTTTTCAGCAATAAAGTATTTTTAAATTAAGGTATGTACATTTTTTAGACATAATGCTATTGCACACTTAATAGACTATAGTATAGTGTATATGTAACTGTATATGTACTGGGAAACCAAGAAATTCATGTGACTCACTCTGTTGAGATATTAGCTTTATTGTGGTGGTCTCGAACTGAACCTGCAATCTCTCTGAGATCTGCCTGTATTTGTTTTGTTCACTGATGAGAGCCTGGAACAGAGTTTTGTTTACTAGTCTGATGCTTGGAAGGTAATAGGTACCCAGTGATCCTTGTGGAAGACTTGGGGTAATTGATTCATCAGTAAAGCTATCTTAGAGCGGTGGTGAACACAAGTGAAGACAAGAGGGTGATTCCAAGGTATTCCACCTGAGCTGAGCACCTCTGCTGCGATGGCCAAGACGTGAGGAGAGTGGGGGAGAGGCAGCAGAGGAGGCGGCGAGACTTTTCTTGGGTGTAGACAAGATGACATGTCTGCTTCTTAGCTCCATTATTTTGTTCCTTAAAAACTTACATAGAAGCCAAAAATGAGGGGGAAATGTAAAGGGGGTAAGTGAGTGAAAAACCCAGCAGTGTTGATATTTGGAAACTCTGTTTGAAATAGAGGTTTTTAAACCTGGGTTTTGCGTCAGGATATACACGAATCCCTTGCCTTGTTTTCCCAGAAGAGTGTGTGTGTGTGTGTGTGTGTGTGTGTGTTTCTGAGGGAGAGGGTCCATAGATTTTTATCAGATTCTGGAATCTGCTTGTGAGCCCCAAATGGTTAGGTGTTAGTGATCTGGAAGAAAAGGAAAGTAGTAGGCACATTCTCCCATGGGGACTGTAACATCTTAAGAATGGGTGGCAGAAAGACCCCCTGCTCCCCCCATCCCCCTACCTCACGTGAACAAGGGTTCAAATCCCAGCTCTGTTACTTGGCAAATTAACCTCCGAGGAATCTTCCTCCTTACTGCTAAAAGGCAGGAACTATCTCTTTACATATGTTATAGGGATTAAAAATTACGCGTGTTTATACAGCATCTAGCAAAGATCCTCACTAGATGCAGCTAATTATACTAATAACTTACTCACTAATGTTCAGCACTGCCAGCCAGTTGTAGACTATGCCCGTATGGGCACGTTTATTCCCATACCAGTGGTTTGTTTCTTTCATTACTTTTAAACCTCAGCATTACTTTTCTAAGAATTCTCAGTGGATATACCTAATTTTTTAAAGGATATAAAGGCAGACAGATTGCCTTGTGAAGTAAAAACACACATCAGATTCCAGAAAGAAAAATCAAGAGCAAGAAATACTTAGTTTGAGAAAAGGGGCTTTAAAACAGACAAAATCGACTTACCCTTGTTGGTTTATATTAACTGACTGATAAACTTAAGCTGTAGGCATCCAGTATTCGTGTTAACATTAATCCTAAACTGAAAGGTAATTAGCAAATTTGTTAAGTAGGCTTCTGTTTACTTTTCTTTGCCAACAATTGTGATCATTTGTTGGCAACTGAAGGTTGAACTGAGTTCTGCTGACTTGATTATAGCTGTCAGGAGGAAATAATGCATTTGAATTTCACAAACCTGTGAACTTTCCAGGATTTGTATGATATTTAGCAGAGGCTCAGTCTCTCTCAGAAGGTATCCATAATGACAAGACTTATCAAGTGATTGACCATCCTTTTTAAAGAAGGCCACGGAATAGACCTTAATTAATCAGTTTGCTAATGTAATTTTGTGAATGGGCGTATACTCCAATTTGCAAACGTATCTATGGCACTAATTAATTTATACATATTTTGTGTATTTTAGCTTTTTATGAGAGAGTTCAAAATCTTTGTATTGTATTTTAAAAGTTCCATATGGTTTCTCTCAACCCTTCTAATATTTACGTGGAATCTACCATGCAAAACTAATGATGCTGGACACTGAGAGCCTGAAAGAGAAAAGCCTAGAGAGTCTGTGAAAACAGACACTGGATCATGTGATCATCACCACAATCTCATTTGAGACAAGGAAATTGAGGCTCAAAGAGGCTAAGTGATGGTCCCAGTGTTGCGCGGGTTCTCAGCTGTGTAGACAGGAATCAGGCTCAGGCTTTCGAATGGCAAGCCCAGTGCTCTTTGCCCTGTGTCACAGCTGCTTTGTCTGTGTGGCAAAGCCCTGGAGGTGCTGCCTATTCTAATCACCAGGCTGTGTGGAAAGGTCATGCCAATTTCTTCCATGAACGTTTAAAGTCAAGCAGTTCTAGGACAGTTCTGTTGCTGAGCAGATAGATTTAAGTCGCTCTCCGAGAATAAGTGAAGTGATTTTAATGGACACAATAACGCAAAAACTCCATCTGATTATCTGACACAATGACCATTGATGGAGAAATGAAATCAGCCATGAAAGAATAAAGATGGAGATGTAAAGAATGGACTTGAGGACACGGGGTGGGTGGGTGGGTGGGGCAAAGGGGAAGCTGGGACGAAGTGAGAGAGTAGCATTGATATATATGCACTACCAAATGTAAAATAGATAGCTAGTGGGAAGTTGCGGCATAATGTAGGGAGATCAACTTGATGATAGGTGATGACTTAGAGGGCTGGGATAGGGAGGGGGTAGGGAGTCGCGGGAGGGAGGGCATATGGGGATATATGTATAAATACAGCTGATTCACTTTGGTGTACAGAAAAAACTGGCACAACAGTGTAAAGCAATTATATTCCAATAAAGAGCTTAAAAAAATCAGCAATGATGCTGTGTTAACTTGGAAAATTGTCTTTTCCATCATTTCTTCTGGGTTTGGGTACACATATAAATTTCACCATTATGTATCCTGAATGTAAAAAAAATTATATATTATATATGTACTTATGTATATATGCATATATATTTATACATGTGGATCATTGTATTTTAGAGATGGAAAGTACTTCATAGGTCATGGATAGTACAGTAGTTAAAAACAGAAGATTCCCAACAGATTTTCTGATTTCTCATCTTTATTTTTAAAAATACCACTCTTAGGGACAGTATATAGCTGTCTTACTTTTTTATTCAGTCTAACCTCTTTCTTTTGATAGAAGTGTCTAGTCCACTAGCATTTAATGTAATTATTGATATAGTTGGCTTTCAGTCTACCATTTTTCTATTATTATTATTTGCTTTCTATTTATGCTTTTTTTGTTGTTCTCCATTTCTCCTTTCATGCTTTCTTTTTGGTTCATGGAATGTATAGGTTTTTAGAATTTCACTTTAATTTACTTATTGGCTTTTTAATTACACCTCCTTAGATGATGATTAACTTTTTCTTGGTGGTTGCTCCCAGGATTGCCGGATACATGCTTAACTCTTCACAATGTACTTAGAGTTAATATGGTACCACTGCACCTAACATGTGAGAACCTTGGAACTGCTGTGTACATCTCTTTACACTTTTCCCCTGTTCTTTTTTGCTATGGCTGTCAGTCTTTTTTTTTTTTTTTCCTTCTGTTTGTCAGATTGGATGATTTCTATTTACCTATGTTTAAGTTCATTAACACTTTGTCATCTCCAATTTCAGATAGTACACTTAGTTCTAGAGCTGCTCTGCCCAGTACAGTAGCCACTAGCAACATGTGGCTATTTAAATCTAAATTCATTAAAATTAAATAAAATTTAAAATTTAGTTATTCTGTTGCAGTAGCCACATTGTAAACACTCAATGGCCATATGTAGCTAGTGACACACTGTTTTGGACAGCAAAGATATGAAACATTTCTATCATTATAGAAAGTTGTATTGGACAGAGCTGTTACAGAATCTCCATTTGATTCTTTTTTATAGTTGGAATTTCTGTGATATTAGTTCCTATCTTTTCATTCTCTTTGAGTATATTTTTCTTTATGTCCTTGAGCATAGTTATAATAGATGCTTTAAAATCCCTGCGAGCTAATTCTAACATCTGGATCATTTTGGGGGTGTTCTCTATTGATTTTCTTTTTTCTCGAGTATGGGTCATAGTTATAATTTTATTTGTGTCCTAGACATGATACATTATAGATAACCTGAATTCTTATGCTCCCTCAGAGTATTTTAAGAAATTTCCAGTGGATAATTAACTTGAATGAACTCAAACTGCAAACTCTTTTCCCTTTAGTGGGCTACACATGGAATCTCAGTTCAGTTCTTTGATCCCTAATTGGCAACTTGGAGTCTACCCAGCGCACATGCGGTTCAGGGATCAGCTAGAGACTTGGGGCTCCCCCTCTCTGGGTAGTTCCAGGTTTCTCTTCTCACTTTTAGCTGTGGTTGCCCTAAATTCTGTGCTTTGGTCCTTTTGGCCAGTAAGACTGTGGCTTTTTCATCTGAGTTTCTGAGTCATTCTGTGTGACTGAAAGCTGTAAAAACAGGAAAATTACCCAGTTCTCGTCCATTTCTCCATGTGCTGATTCCTCTTCAGTGTCTGCCTGCTTTGGGTCATCGTGTGGGGTCTTCATGTAGTTGTTTCCTGTATTTTGCCTAGCGTTTCTAGTTATCTGTTGAGGGGGCTGGTCTGATGGGAGCTTCAGTCATTGCTGAAGGGGAACCTTGTTTCAGATCTTGACTCAGCCACTTGCCGTATGACCTTGTCACTACCCTTTATGCCTCCGTTCTCTTGTTTATAAAATGGGAATAATAATACCTACTTTGTAAGATGAAATAAGTGCAGTAACGGCACCTAGAGTTATGTCTGGCAAAGAGACATTGCTCCATGTGAGCTGCTATTAATCTTACCAGTCCAGGCTTCTCATTTAGCATCTGTGGAAGCCAGAAAGCTGATTGGTGACAGAGCCAGCACTGGAACCCTAATCTCCAGCTGGGCTACACATACGCTCTGTGTACATGCACAAGAAATAGAGCAGGCTTAGGGATAACCATTTGCCCATGATAACATTTTTAATTATACAGTGTGCTAAAACTCTTTATCAATTGTTTTGTTTCCATAGGAATTATTTGTTTGAGAGGTGGATAAAGGGCAGTTTGACAGATCCTGGTAATAATAGCCTTTTCTGTTAGACTCTACCAAAACTTTTCTTTCCCATTTTGTTACCCTTTACTCACCTTCCTCACTGTGAGGCTTTTGGGGGGGTAGTTATTTTGGCAGGTGGGCACTTACTGGCTTCAACTACATTGCTGTTTCTCTTCCCGTTTAATGGAACTGTTCAATTCCACGCTCTTTACTTTGTGCCTGAATTCCACCTTCCCAGACCCATGTCATGCTCATTACCCTTCGCTGAATGGCCTTCAGGTTGCTGAGCTGTTTGAGGCACAGAGAAGCCCAGTCTTGCTGAGGGATCGAGCCTGGTCCTTGCACGTCTGCAGAGGTGTGGGTGGGAGGCCTCGCCAGCTCTCAGCGCAGGGCTCTCTCTCACCATGGGGTGAAGTCTGCCCTGATGCACGTTGACACAGTCATGCCCACCGTTTTGTATTTTGAAATTTCTGCTCCAGAGAAGCAAATTGCTTTTCTCCTGACAATCGCACTGTGAGCCCAGATTGTCATCGGAAGCCGTTTTCTTTCCACGTGGGCTTCAGATAAAACAGGAGACCCAAGAGAGTGGGGGAATAGGGCATGCATGTCCCTTTGTTATTCAGCAGGAAACCTAGAACTCATTGGAAAGGTAAGGTCTGCCCTCCTTGTCTCTGTGAGTGTAACTGGATTGCATAAACTCAGTCACTTTGCTGAGGCTCATTCTTACAGCTGGGCCTCCAACAGGATGCGGCCCATCATGGGCACAGGTGCACAAGCCCTAGAGGTGGCCCTGCCAGGTGATCGCCTGTCTGTCTTTGCCGAGTTCCTGACCAGGTACTGGGACAGACTCGCAGCTGGGTGGGGGCACTGTGGAGGTATAATGGGGAGCTTGCTTTCCAGCCTGTGGGGCTCGTTCACTGGGCCCACTTGTACCCGCTTGTCCACATGTGGGAGGTAGCCCTGTGCCCAGCGACAGAATGACAGCTGTGCACATCCCTCTGTGCCCTGCTTCAGTCACACGCTGGCAGGCTGTTGCTGGAGCTGGGACTGACATGGAGACGTGAACCCGCAGATCCCAGTACTAATCGCAGGAGCAGAGATTTGGCCTAGTGGGCACCTGGTCGCAATACAGGTGCTTCCGTGGGAACTCATGAGAAAGAGCTGAACAGGGGCACCGCTTGGTTTTGGGTAATGAGTTTTCCTTTCTCCCAGTTTGTGTCCCATGCTTTTCTCTCTCCTTCCTCTCTCATTGCTCTTCCTCTCCCCCAGTCTCCACCCCAGAGCCAGAATGAATGAAGCCATGCAATTTCCAGGCCTCCATGTTCGATGGAAATATTTTTCCATTAAAGTTCCTTGTTGGACTCGCTAAATAGGGGTGGTGGCTGCGGCAGCTTTGGCCTCTCCCCACCTTTGAGAACTGCCCAGTCAAGGCCTCGTAGGGAGAAGGATTTACAATTGAGACAATACGGCTTTCACAGCTTTTAATTACACTTGACTCCTTCCAAAGCCTCCTGCTGGCAGTAGCTACCTTGTTGAAAGGGCCTGGATTTGGGCTGAGAGCTGTGTGGGAGGCCCTCTCTGCCTGGGCCCTGTGTCTAGACCCTGAGTGGCCCCTGCCATCCAGCTGAGTTTCTCTCCCTGGCGGTGGAGGACTTCGGGCAGAGAAACCTGAGGCTGTCTGTGGGGAGATGAGTCCTAAGCTGGAGTGTTCAGAGCAGCAGAGGAGGGCTGCCCTTGTGTCCTGTGTCCTTTTTTTTTTTTTTTTGGCCATGCCATATGGCTTGTGTGATCTTAGGTCCCTGACCAGGGATTAAACCAGTGCCCCCTGCAGTGGAAGCGCAGAGTCCTAACCACTGGACCGCCAGGGAAGTCGCTCTGTGTCCTGTGAGGTGGAGGCTAGGGTAGGATTTGGAGGTTGGTGCTCAGCTCCAGGATTCAGCAGCACCCTGGTTGCCCTGCACACCCAGAGGGCTGGTGTGACGGTCCACGGCTTTCTATCTGAAGTCAGGCTTGACTCCGTTGAGCTCAGGAAGACCTGGGGCTTTTTCTGGGTCTCTATATCTGCTGTCACAGCCCCTTGAACATGGCCTGGGCCTGTAGTTGTTTCTGGATCATGTGCAAAGGTCGAGTTAACCCAGGATTTGGATTGCATTGGGTTCTTTTCTCTCCTCAGGGTGCTGCTTCTCCTCTTGGTCCCTCTGTGGTCCTTTCCCACAGTCCTCTTTTTCTTTCTCTTTCGCTTGCCTTCTCCCAACCAGTGAGGGCAGTCACTCCCCTAATTGCAGCTGGCATCCCTCGGAGAGTGACTTTTGAATCTCAACTCTAAAAGCTCACCTCTATCCTAGTTTCTGGGCCCATGTTTTCAATTTCCTAGCAAGGAGATTGAAACCAAGCTGTAGAGCCAGGGGGTTCAGTAGGGTTTCTCCAGCTCAGCCCTGTTGACATTTTGGGCTGGATAATTCTTTGTTGTGGGTCACTGTAGGGTGTTTAGCATCTTCCCTGACCTCTCTCCACTAGATGCCAGTCTCAACTGTGACAGTCGAGAACATCTCTAACCATTGCTGTGTCTCCCCTGGGGGGCAAAATCTCCCCAGGTGAGACCCACTGGGGCATAGTGATACTAGTCACTGAAATAGGGACCCCATGGAACTGAGCAGGTTTGGGGAAATAGATGGGTTAGGTTTTCAGAGATATGATACCGAGGGTGTTGGTGGCAGACAGGATGAGGAAGGCCTAGGGAGTGCTGGAGCAGAAAGATGCAGTCACTTGCAGAAAGACGATCAAAAGGCCAGGGGTCCGGACTGGGTGCTCCTCTTAACCAGCCAGGCTAGTCACTTGACTTAGTGGAGCCTCAGTTTCTTTATCCATAAAACGAGGAGTTGGCCTCAGTGAATGTTAAGGCTCTGCTGCCCTGGGACTCCTTCTCCATTTGTTTCATTCCACTGACCAATTCAAAAAGGCTGCCTTCTTCAGGGGTGGAACGATTCCTTCAAAGGGAAAGGAAACAGGTGAGGGAGGAACGCACTTGCGGGGAGGAACACACTTGCTGGGGGGCTGGGAGGTGCTGTGGTTAATATTGCCCTTATTTGCAGGTTTTCCTAGCTGATCCTAAGAGAACCACACATCGCCCAGAGGGTGTAGAGAAATACTGAGCCTCAGAAGCCGTCATATGGAAATCGGACTCATGACAGCTCAGGCATGTCCAGAACCCAGATATCTTCCCTCCCATCTCATCTGCCCGCTTCCCCTCCTCCCTCTCTCCAGCTCCTTTAATCATCATTTCTATCCAGCCTTCTCCAGCCTATTGGAAAGATCCGGGAGGCCGGTGATGGATTTGACTGAACAGTGTGTAATATAAAAGGGCAGAGCTGAGCCCGAAGGGACTGGGGGCTGCACGAGCTCCAATATTGCTTCCTCCACCAGGGCAGTGCTGGGGAGCCCCTCTGGGATTACTCACACAATATTACTGCCACCGGTGAGGGTGGAGGGAGGATGGGGAGGCAGGCAGGCGCGGGGGAGGGGCTTAGGAGAGCTGCCTCTGAGGCTGTGAGAACAACAACACTGATAATGGCAATATTTGAATAATAGTAAAAAATAGTAATAATTGTGTTTTCCAGGTTTATTAACTTTGGGAAGTCTGGTTTATTAACTCTCCTGGCTTATTAACTTGGAGAAGACTTTGCTGGTCGCCGCAGATGCCTGAGGCTTGCGGGTGTGTTTGAGTTCATCTGTCTCAGGCAATCCAAGAGAAAGAGGGGCACGGGAGAGAGGGGAGGAGGCAGGAGCAGTGATATTTGAAGTAATTAGAGAGACTTTATTGAAATCAAATGCACAGGCAAGAAATGATAATTAACTGAGGGAAGAGGATGCTCGGTTCTCTTTCATCCGAGGACCGTGGGGCTGTCATAGATAATCCTCATCTTGGGGGCACTGGAGAGATGGTGAAAGGCAGCGCTGGAAAGAATACTTTAAAAAAAAACAGGGATCTAAATTGAACAGTGCAAGAAGGAAGCATACTTTTCCTCCTCTAGTTACCATTGGTACAACATGTCAAAAAGCAAAAAGGAAAAAAAAAAAAAGAGTGGTTTAATTGGAAATTCATGTTCTGTCCCTGAAGTTAGTCATTTGTACGAATAATCCAAGACTCACTAAATGAGGGAAGAAACTGATTACACAGATCTGGGGAGGTCAGATAGAAAACTTTTGATGAGAATTACAGTGAAGAGCGGGATCTTGGGGGAAGTTTCAGTATTTTGAAGCTGATGTCATGGTATTGGCATTAGGAATCCAGAAGGTTGCGTTTCCTTGGGTCCCCTTTAGGCGCTGTGCAGTTGCCTTTGGAGGGTTTTGGACATGGAGGGGTGGTGGCCATCAGGGCTAAGGAGTGGGGTGGGCTCCTTTGGGAGATGTTCAGCCCAACCTAAGGAAGACTTTCTAACACTGCTTTTGAACTTAGAGTCAGCCCTTTATTATGTTGGTGGCATAGAAGGCATTAAAAAAATCCTTATATTAAAAAAAAAAAAAAAAATCCTTATATTGAATATATATTTATTATCTACTGTCTTTCAGTACAAAAAAGAAAACTGGCTTAACTAGATGACTTTGAGATCAAAAGAGCACTAGATTTGGAGACAGAAAAGCCAGGTTTAAGACACCCTTTGAACTTTAGTTCCTTCACATATAAAAATGGGCAAATTTTGTCTCTGGCAGCGTTAGCATAAAGATCACAGGAGAGGAAATCTGTGTAATGCTTTATAAACTGTAGAGAACTGTACCCTTTAAGATTAGAAACAATGATTGTTGTTATTACAAGGTATTGTTATTTTATGAATGTGAGGCTCCACAGTGTTAGTTGCAAATACGCTTTTTCTCCCAGCATCTCTGGTGGTTTTGCTTTACGTTCGCTCTCCTAGAGCTGGACGATAAAGAGCTGTTCTGTCAACATTGACACAGGGATTGCTCTGTGTCTGGATGTATTCAATCAGTAATTTCGCTTGCAGCTTCCTTTGTCAGTGCTTTGAGACTCATGGCCAAAACGCACTGTGGACACGCAAAGGCTCTCCTGTATTATAGGGATTTACTTCTAATTAGGAGAGTATCAAGTTGAGAACTGGGCCCCTCATCAGGATAGAGCCACTCTTGGGCTGGTGGAAGGAGGCTTAAGCTAGAGCCCTGGGTTGAGCTGTGTGGCCCAGGCTCCCATCAAGCCCGGACATTCAGCCCCAGGTGGGCTTTCATCTTCCCACGCTGACTAGTCTGTGCTCTTACCTTCTGCAGGTGGTCTGTCTGAGAGGGCAGGGCTTTCTAACTGTTCACCCCACTGATTCAGCATTTATTTCTCCAAATCTACTGAATGCCTGCTATGTGGCAGGCTTGAGTCTTATTTTAACAAACCATCCTTCTCACTGATGGGTGTCTGAGTCAGGCTGCTGACGCAGCCACACTATAGACTAGGAAATGATGTGGGTGAATTTTGCTGTATCTTTAAATGAGAGATGATACAAAGATAACTACAAGTACTTAGTGCGCCCTTTTCATTCATTTAAACCTTTATCCATTCAGTAAATGTTTGCTGTACTGTTGTTGAGCTTATGGGAGGGAATAAAAGAGATAAGACAAGATCCTTGCCTTTCGGTGTTTTGTGATCCAGCGATGGAGTTGAAAGCACAGATGGGAAATTATTGGGAACGGTGAAATCAACAAGTTCAAAAGTGATGGAGTGTAAATTAAACATGCAAGAGCGTGTTGTGAAGGAGCAAAGGAGTCACTAAAACGGACTGAAAAATAAGTCAGGGAAGGTTTTCTAGAGGAGGTAAGTTTTGACTCAGGTCTTTAAGAAGACAGTTCACAGAGAGCAGTGCCTCCCAGCTGTGCTGCCAGTGGTTGTACAAACGGTGAGTTTACCTGGCACGCAGGTGCAAGTTTTGTATTGCAATAGTACTGTCTTTACTTTTAACATCTATTAAAAAAATAACATCAAACCAGTGACATCATGGTAGTGATATAAAGTTTTAAAATACATCTGTTTAAGTAAAATAAGTGAATTGATTTCAAGTAAAGGATGGCAGTAGCACAGCTGGTAAGATGCTTGACATAAACCGTGTCTGTGACATGAAAATTCTTAAAGCTTAGGAAAACACTGGCAGAGATGGTATTATCACCTTATACAGGTTTGATGCTTTACAGTTCACAAAACATTTTCATATATTTTATGTGGTGATCATCATAACTGCCCTAATAGTCCAGTCCGCTGACAGGGCAGGTAATATTACCCTGGCACAAACTAGAATTTTAATAGGTATGTTTATTAATTGAACTTTGACTACCCATTTTACATGTAAGGAAATGAAGCTTGGAGAAGTTGACTTACCCAGGGTGAGACATCTGATAAGTAGCAGACTGGGATCGGATCCTGGGCCTTTGGGCTCTGAAATAGTTACTCCATGGTAGAAGAGTAAGGGAGGTAATGGGGATGGCATTTGAAGAAAAGGAGTTAGAATTAGCAAACTGTGGTCTGATCTGATGGGTACAGCAAGAAACTGGTATGCTGAATTAGGACACGATTACACATGGATTGAAAAATCAGAAAAGATAAGGAGGGGAATATTTGGAGAAGAGTTTTCAAAGCCTAGGTGTTAAGGAAACATGGTGGTTGTTTATTATTATTATTACTCTTATGATAAAAGTCACGTAACAAAATTTACCATTGTCACATATACAATTCAGTGGCTTTAGTACATTCACAATATCTAATTTCAGAACATTTCCGTCATCCCCTAAAGAAACCTTGTACCCATTAAGCAGACACTCCTCTCTCTCTCCTTCCCCAGCCCCTGGCAAACCCTGCTCTGCTTTCTGTTTCTATGGATTCGTCTATTCTGGGTACTTCATATAAATCGAATCATATAATATGGCTTCTTTCACTTATAATATTTTCAAGGTTCGTCCATGCAGTAGTACGTATCAGTATATTAATTCTTTTTATGGATAACATTTCACTGTATGACCTACCACATTTGGTTTGTCATTCGTTTATCAGCTGATGGACATTTGGGTTGTTTCAATCTTTTGGCTGTGATGAATAACACTGCTGTGAACATGCCTGTACACGTTTTGTTTGAACACCTGTTTTCATTTCTCTTGAGTATATACCTAGGGGTGAAACTGCTGGGTCATATGGTATTTCTATATTTAACTTATTGAGGAATTGTCAAAGTGTTTTCCACAACAGCTATACCATTTTTTATTCCCACCAGCAGTGTATGAGGGTTCCAATTTCTCCAACTCCTCAACAACACTTGTTATTTTCATTTTTTTAGAGAATTATAGTCATCCTAGTGGATGTGATGTGGTATCTCATGGTTTTGATTTGTATTTTCCTGATGGTAATGGTTTATACACAGTTGACCCTTGAACAACATGGGTTTGAACTGCACAGTTCCACTTTATATGTGGACTTTTTTCAATAGTAAATACTACAGTACTATATGACCCTCAGTTGCTTGAATTTAAGGATGTAGAATAGTGGTTGTGGAGTAACCGTCCATATGGAGGGAGGGCCGAACTGTAAGTTGTAAGTGGATTTTCGACTGTTTGGAGGGTTAGGTCCCCTAAACCCTGCATTGTTCAAGGGTCAACTGTACTTATTAGCCATTTATATGTTTTCTTTGAAGAAATGCCTATTCAAGGCCTTTTAAAGTTGTGTTTTTTGTCTTTTTTTGTTGAATTGTTAAGAAGCTTTATATATTGTGGATACTAGACCTTTATAAGTTATATGGTTTGTAAGTGTTTTCTTGCATCCTGTGGGTTGTCTTTTCATGATCTTGAACGTGTCGTTTGGTGCACGAAAGTTTTTAATTTTGGTGAAATCCAATTCCTATTTTTTCTTTTCTTTCTGGTGCTTTTGGTGTCATATTCAAGAATCCACTACCAAATCTGAGGCCATTAAGATTTACTCCTATGTTTTCTTGCAGAAGTTTTATAGTTTTAGCTCTTATGATTAGGGCTTTGGATCTAATTTGAGTGAATTTTTGCATATGATGTAACGTGAGGCATGGTTGGTTTCTTGACCACAAAAAGTTACCCAGTGGTAGTGCAGGGAAGATTATTCTGGCAGTTATTTTTCGAATGAAATAGAAAAACTGGGAGAAAAATAAGGAGGCTGTTGTGGAGGACAGACGATTCAAAACAGGTGGTTTATTTTTAAGATAGCAGTTTTATTGAGATACAATTCACTTACCATAAGAGTCACTCTTTTAAAGTATACAATTTAGTGATTTTTAGTGTATTCACAGTGTTGGGCAACTATCACCCCCATTTTCATTTTAGAACATTTGCATCATCCCGCAAAAGGAACCCTGTACCTTTAGTAGTTACTATCTATCTGCAACCCCCCAGGCCACGGAAAGCAGTAATCCCCTTTCTGTTTCTGTGAGTTTGCCTGTTGCAGACATTTCTGATAAATGGAATTATACAACTTGAGGTTTTCTGTGTTTGGCTTCTTTCACTAAGCATACCGTTTTCAAGGTTTATCCATGTTGTAGCAAGTATCAGTACTTCATTCCTTTGTATGGTGAATAATAATCAGTTGAATGGATAGACCACATTTTGTCCAGTTGATGGACATTTGGGTTATTTCCACTTTTTGGCTATTATGAATAATGCTGCTATAAACATTCATGTAGAAGTTCTAGTGTGGATGTAATGTTTAGCTTTTATGTAATACTCATGTTACATACTCAGTAGCATTTTGCGGTCACTTTCTGTCTTTATCTTTCCTTATGGTGTCTTTGACTAATCTCATGGAGTTATTATCCAGGCACTCCAGTGAGAGTTCCTGTTGCTCCACATCCTCGCCAGCATTTGGTGGCATCAGTGTGTGGGTTCTGGTTGTTCTAATAGACCATTCTGGTGCATTCTGGTCATTCTGATAGATATGTAGTACCTTCTCATTGTTGTTTTTCATTGACCATTTTTGACTTGGAAATAGATGATTGATAGTGTTACGTTGCGTTTTTAGATTACATATGCATTTGAAGAATTTTTCAAATGTTTAATGGCCATTTGTAATTTTCTTATTCCTTCTTTTATAACATACTTTTCACTCTCTTTCATGTGTATATATAAATTAACGCTTTATCGTATTTAATGGATATTTTCCCCAGTTTGTAATTTGCTTTACGATTTTTTTTATCATATAAGTACATTTTATCTTATAATGAAATATTCTTTTTCTTTTGTGATTCTTTCATGACATTAATGCCAATTAGTTAGTAAACAAATATGGAAGCCCTTCCCTATGCCAGGAACTGTGCCAAACACTTGAGAAATTATAGTGAAAGTCAGACGTGGTCCCTGTCTTCATGGAGCTTGGAACTCCTGAGATCACTTATACTTTACTCTTGCTTTTAAGGTTTCAGTTTTTACATTTATCTCTTCCATCCATCTAGAATTATATTACTGTATGTTGTCAAGTGAAGAAATTACTTTTCTCCAATATCCAGTTTTCCTGACATCTTTTGTAGAAAAGCTTCTCTCTTCTCCATTTGTTTATGATGCTTTTGTTATCATCAGTTGAACTCATAGCCATGAGGGGATTTTTCAAGGTGACTTAAATTAGATTCTTTCTTTTATTTGTCTGTCAATTCTAGGCCTGCTGGTGTTATACTATTTTAACTTATGTAGCTTTATAATATATGTTTTAATATCTTAATAGAGCAAGGCTGCCCTTGTCACCATAGTTTTTTTTTTTTTTAATAAAGACTTTTTGGTTCTCCCTGATTCATTCCCTATGCTGTATGTTTTATTCATTTTGTCAAGTTAGAGAAAAAATATGATTCTGATTCTGACTGGGATTGTCTTAAACTTTGGGAAATTATTGCCTTAGTAAACCACTCTTCTCATTAAGGAACAGGACATATCTCTCTATTCAAATCTTTTACATCTTTCAGTGAAGTTGCATGTCATCATAAAGATCCCATGTATTACTTTTTTAGGGTTATTCCTATATATTATTTGTTTTCCTGCTGCTGTGAATAGAATCCCCCTTTCTCTCTGTCACAAGTTTTGTTTGTTACTAACACCATAGAAAAATTATTAATTTTTACATATTGTCTTGTGTCTCTGTTTTACTAAATTTATTAATTTCAAGAGTTTTTCATTGCTCTCTTGGCCTTATTCATTTTCAAATAATGAGTGTGGTATCTCATTATTTCCAGCTGTTGTATGTCTCTGTGTCTGTTTTATCTACTATTTAGACAGAACTTCTTAAGTATTTAAATAGTGGTGGTAATAGGGAATATTCTTGCCTTTTCCCTGGATTTTAAGGGGGAAATGATGCCTTTTGATTTTTTAAGTGTGATGTTGGCTGTAGGTGTAAGGTTGACATTCTTTATCATGTTAAGGAATAGTTTTATTTTCTATGAAAAGGTTGGTGGGCACTGGTGTGTGTGTGTCTATGAGAGTGAAAGAGTAAGAGAAGGTGGGGAGAGAGAGAGAGAAAGAGAGAGGGGGAGGGAGAGATATCTCAGCTGAATTATATTCAGCTTCAAATAACAGAAACCCAATTAACCTGGCTTAATTGGAGGTGGAATTTGTTCTTTGCACATTAAAGGAAATCTGGTGGTAGGCAGTACTGAGACGGTGCTGCAGCTCATCAACGCCATCAGCAATCAGGCTCTTTCTGTATTTCTTCTTTCCATCCTTAGCTCACAGACCTTTATCCTCACGGCCAAGAAAGAATGAGCAGCTCAGCCTCACAATCACATTCAAGGCAGGAAGAAGAGGGTAGGCCTATAAAGGGAAGGGTAAAAGGCCAAAGAGTCATAGCAGCTGAGTCTTTTCTCCTAGGAGCCACCCAGCGGCTTTCACTTACATCTCATTAAGTCAGATGGGTAACCCTTAACAGTACAAATTGGGAGAAGAGGCGTGTGGGTTGGGTCAACCAAGCAACAGCAGTGCCCCAGCCTGGAAGCAAATGGCTTGGAGCCCCTAGAGAAGAGGAGTAATAAAATGCCTTAACCAACGCTCTGAACTGGGAGCCAATGGATTTTGTTGGATTTTGAACTTCTCCTCTGATCCTTTGTGCCAGAATGGGTAAGTTACTTAACTGCTCTGTTCATGGGGTGATGTCTGCCTTGGCTACCTAGGAGGGTACCTATGAAGTGCAGATGAAATCAAATCCTAAGAGTGCCCCTATTTTCATTCCTTTTTTGCATTAGGATAATTTGGGGGGGGGATTAATGAATAAACTGCTTTTTCTCCCTGATTTTTAGCTGTTATTATTAAAATTACATGGGCAGCTGTTAGCGACAGGGATGACTCCTTAGAAATGGAGTGGAAATAAGGTGCTAAGAGAAAAAGCCAGAGAGACATCTCAACTTCTGCTGAACCAGGGGGAGGAGGTGGGTAGAGCATCTAACAAAGCTTGTAGTGCTTTGCCCCAATCTACTTTGCTTTCCTTCTCTGCCTTGGGGTAAGAGAAGTGCCTTGCTTCGCAGTTTTTTTTGGGAAAAGTACCTTCAATAATATTGCTTTGTGGCAACTATTAATTGCTTCCTGAATTCATACAGCATAAAGTAGGTTGCCAGGGAGTGAATTACCCAGAGGATAAATGGTGGGTCATTAATGTGGCGTTGACCTTGAACCTGGGAGGATGACGTGAGATCTATGAGAGCTCTCAGGAAATTTACCAGAACCCATTTCAGCTGGAGGTGATGTGTTTTAAATCCCTCTGTAATGCAATGAGGGGAATCAAATTAGATAATAGTTTGCAGAAATCTTCTGGGCCTGGAGCCCCTCTCAGATGGATTTTATCCTCTTGTATTATCATGCTTCACATTTTAGGGCTATACCTGTATCCCAGTGACTTCCAGAATGGCTTGATTTTCTCCCACATGGTGAAACTCTGACCTGACACATCTGAAATGCCATTCTCTGTAGGTGTTCTCCGTGCCCCTATTTTTTATAGTTATTAAGTATTAATAAGTAAATTCCAATTTTGCCTTATTCTGAAGCCTAAGATTTAAACTAATACAAATAAAAGGGTAAGTTTAATGTGTAAGTTTATCCATTCTCCTGCCTTCTTTGTAGCTTTCTCTTGTAAGAATATTCAGGGTATCATTTCTGGAGTATCACACAGTTGGAATAGTTGGAGTGTGTGTATTAATTGTATTTGTGGATAGTTGTATTTCTGTAAGTCTTAAAAACTAGAATTAGAACTGTTTGGGGGTTTCATCTCTTTACTCTCCTCACTCTGCCTGGGTTCCACAAATTCAGAGCACCCTCGAGGAACAGAATAACTAACATTGGTTGAGGGCTGTGTGTGATGTATATGCTGGGTACATGGTGATAGGGTGGGGTCATAAAAGTAGGAGAGGGTTCAGTTTCTTCTTGGGCATTTACAAGTATCAATTCCATAAATGATCCTATCAGGGTAGTTTTTTCTTGAGTTTTTTTTCTTCTGGTTTTTCTAAACTCTCTTTCACTGAACCAGATCCTGATCAGGAATATATTAATAAAGATGCCAAAGGGGAAGGGACGTCTCAGTCCTGTTGAGGGTAGCAGGAGGGGAGGTAGAAGCCTCGCCCGGGGCCCGGGTCACCTTGGGACTCAGGTGCTGACTCACGCCGGCTGCTGGACTTCCCTCAGCCTCTGTCTTCTGCACATCCATTTTTCCTTGTGCTGTAAAAAGACAAACACATCGGGCTCCACTGCCAGCTTCATGTGTGTCACTCAGGTGTTCCTGGAAGCACCCCTGCATGTGCATGCAAATGGGGGCGTATTCACATTAAAGATTCCTTCCTCTGGCTCCACTCCCCACATGGGACCTTTAGGACTCTGCAACCCCCTCACCCCAACCCAACAGACACACTTCTCAAAGTATTTCTGTCTGTGGTTCTGCAGCAGTCTGTCAGCTCCAGTCTCCAAGCAGAATCCCCCCGACCTTTCTGTCCTGTTCCAGCTCCTCCCCGCAGTGCTTGTAGCTAAGGAGTCAGCAAAGCGAAGACCATCCAAGTCATGAAGCAGCATGAGGGAGAGCCCAGGCCCTGCTGCCAAGGGTACCTCCTGGAAGGCTGCTGATGGGGTCCCAAGAGGCGGTGCCGGTCCTCAAGGTGACGCCAGGTGCTGGTTTCACGTGGGAGCTGGGTGTTGTGCTCTGTCCCTGGGCCCCGAGGCAGCCACGTGGGTGCTCGCAGCCCTGTGCGCTCTGCCCTCACCCATCTCCCCATCAGCTCTCAGGACAAGTTCTTGGGGCTGGGCAGGGGCAGGTGCTGTGTGACGCCTTCTGTTGCCTAGTGTCTGCCTGTCTCTCTCTCTCTGTCACACACATGCTTGTATGTACACAAGACAAAAAAGCACCGTGAGTGACTAAGCCACACAACTGAAAAAGAAAAACCTTCTTGTTTTTAAATCAAGAAATGGGACAGCCCGTGCCACCATGCCACACAGAGTGCGGGTGAGGGGGCCTCCGGCCATAACAGCCTGGCTGGCTCTGCGCCTGCTGCAAGAGACGGGCAGCAGGTCCTCACCCGAACGGCTCTCGTCTGCCTCCTGTGACCATATCTGAGGAGCTACCATGGAGAACGGCCCTTTGGGCCTTTAAGACTTTCCATTTTCAGAAGTCTCGATTGAAACCCAGTGCTGCTGAGAGGGGCACTCCTTGAATACTTTTTAGGCAATACCTTGGTGAGGATGAGCTCTCAGCTGCTGAAGTCAGGATTTTCTAGGAGAGGGGCAGAGGTATTTGGGGGGGCGGGGGGGTCACACGTGTCAGGAGATGTGTCAGGAGTGGCTGGACTCTCCAGAGGCTCTTGTGCCTCCTTAGTGGTTTTTGAGGTTCTGCCAAGGGCCCCTGCCAGGCAGAGGGGCTAGATCTCGACACTGTCAAGTGAGTCAGTGCAGGATGGGGAAACTCTGCTCTGTGTTTCAGACAAACACAGAGTCAGGGTGACAAGGATTTAGTTTTGCAGTGTTGAATTAAGGACCAAATGCAAGTTGACTTGGATAATTTTCTCTTTGCTGGCTCCTTAGCTACAAGTAATTTATTCTAACCTTCTTCCATAATGCCAATTACAGCTGTTAGCACGTACTTCAAAGGCAGGATTCAAAATACCAAGCTATGGTTAGGATTTCCTGCACTGATATCCCAGGGGGGTTTAAACCAAGGTTGGAGTTGGTGGAGATGAAAGGGAGTGAGGCTTTTCCCGAGTGTTCTTTGGTTCGTGTGGATGTTGGGGGAGCTCAGGGAGGGTGGGTGGAACCAGCCTAAAGAGGGCATGGCCAGAGGGAGGACCCTGCAGGAGTTGTGGGTGTGACCTGGGGTGACATTGCCTTTGTGTATATAAAGGCTGTGGTTTACTAGAACCCCGATTTTCACTAAACGGGGCGGGGCAGAGAACAGAATAAAAGCAGAATGTGAAGAAAGAGGACAGGGCTATTAAGAGATGGAATTAATTGATAGACATGTCTTGTTGGACATGTCAAGAGGGGCAAACAGTGGAAATCCTGGCTGTCCTTTCTAGGGCAGGGTTTCTGATCAGTCACTTAACCTGCAGGCGTGGATAACAGAAAAAGGAGCTGTGTAGCCAGTCCACCAGGAGCTTCTGGGGTGTTGGTGTTGAGGGTTTCTGTCTGGGAGGGAGGGGGACCTGCCTGTGGTCACTGTGCACCTAGCTGGTGTGAGATGGACACACGTGGACTGTTATCTGCTGGCTGAACCCTTAGTCCAGTGATGCTCTTAATTATTGGGTGCTTATTGTGGGGAAAGGCATCAGGCTTGGCCACTGAAGAAAAGAGAAACTGCCAGTCTTGCATAAAGGGATAAGGTCCTAGAGGTCTTGTGGGTCTGTAAACCATGGGCATCTGTGCTGTTTGGTTAAGCACTGAGAGGCTAAAGAGAAGAGAAAAGGGAGTGAATCTCAGAATGAGAAGTAAAACAGAAAAATAAAGGTGTTGGGAGAAAAAATATTTTTAAAAAGTAGAGCAGAAACTAGAAGAAGTAAATTGAAGAGAAAGAGAAGCTAAGAGGCAAGGAAGGAAAACAAGATGCAGGACTAGCTAGTAAGGGGGCCAGTCTGTTCTCTAACTTTCAGGTTACTGCACCCTGTCTCTTGTTGGATCATCATATCAGGAGAGGGTGACTTAGGAAAAAGCTATCACTGACCTGGAGGTACCCTGCGCTTAAAATGCAAGCACAAAAACAAGGTTGCTTAAGCCATTTTGAAGCATCCTAGGATGTTTGATCCTTCAAGGCTGACGCAACGAAGCCCTGTGTCCCTTTGGCCATGCTCACTGCTTTGGCCTCCAAGGGACAGGCTGACAGTGTATTCTGAAGCTCAGAAAAAAGCATGTGGTGACTGCTCCCCACCCCCCATGCCCAAGGCATCTCCCACACAAATGGCTGAGACAGCATTTATTTCTCAAGGAGGTGTCAGCTTGTGGAGATGCTTGCTGCCTCATTTAGGCGCTGGCTTCGTGGCCTCTCTCTGTTTGCTGTTAACCCTCCCTCTTGTGGCTGAGGGCTGGCCCCGGCCTGTTCCAGCTTAACCCCTCACTACCTGATCCAGCCCTGGCTTCTGAGGGTAGCTGGAGAGATGGCAACCAAAGGATTCCTCCAGTGACTCTGGGCTTGTATCTTAGATGAAACAAAAAGGGAAAATGTTGAGATTTTCTAAAGAAGGCTTTTGCAGTTTCCTAATAAGTAAGACTTATCTGTCACATATGCTCCCATGAGACTGACTTGTATCCTCTGCTTCCAGGGACTCATTGGCCCCTGGCTTCTCTTGGGTTTGACCAGGAAGAGGTGATGATAGGAGAGCTGAGTGCAGGAGGAGGAGGCCGGGCATTTATTGCCCTGGCTCTGTCCCTGTGCAGTCCTGACACGTTGGCTTTGTCCGTTCACCAAAGCCACAGCTGCTGTCATATGTCCTTTTCCACACAGCTCTCTGGGTGCCTGGAGCTGCTCCCCCCTACCCCAACCTCCAGGCCTAGGGATGGGCCAGCTCCCTGAAGCTCCCAGCCCTGGGCTCCTGCGCCAGCCTTGGTTGCTTTCCTTAAACCTTGTCCCACACCTTTGTAAATAGTCCTTCTAAAACCTCTTCTCTATTACTTAACCCAACAACAACAAAAAGGAGAGGATATGTGTGTTTGCCCAAGTATGAAGTCGGTCAGTCATTTCTAAAATGGTTCCTGACACTAGGCAGGTTGTTCTGGCGTTGTCTGGCCTTTTCTAAATGAAAATATGAGCAGGAGTTGGGGTAAGGAGTGGAGGAGGTGGGTTTCCAGAGTTTGGGGTCAGTGTGCCCCAGCTGGACCATTTAGCTGGGACGCAGGGCTGGCTTCATGGGTGTTCCACCTGGGCCGTCTCTCAGAGCCCTGTGCTCAGAAGGGTCCCACGTTTGGTTTAACTCTTTGCTGTCCCCGCTTGAAATTCGGAATGATTTTCTATCATTATAACTCTTGATTTTCCTACAGAGGGCCTTGCATTTTCACTTTTCTACTGGACCCTGTAAATTTCACTGGTCCTGCTGGTAGACACTTGCCTGTGGACTCTATCTTGTCTCCAACTGGCATGAGTTGAGCATGACTCATCCTCTGCCAGCCGTGGGGACATAAGGCTACAGCTAGAATGTTGCTTCTTCAGGAGACTTTTTCTCCCTGGTATGTAGCCTCTTTGAGATAGAGAGAAACCATTGAAAGGTAGTTCCTCTGTATTTTGTTCAGTCCCCTTTTCTCCACTTCAAAGTCTGAATGTAAGTTCCCACTATTTATTGCTGCATAGCAAATCACCCCAAAAGTTCGTGGCTTGAAACAACAGCTGTCTCTTTTGCTAATGAACCTGCGATTTGGGTAGGGCTCAGCAGGGATGGCTTGTTGCTGTTGGATGCGATGCGGGCTGGGCGGCTCAGCTGGAGACAGAGGACCTGTTTCCAAGTCGGCTCACACGTGTGGCTGGCAGGTTGGCACTGGCTCTTGACTGGGAGCTCAGCTGGGGCTGTTGGCTAGGGGGCTGGTTCCTCTCCATGCGGGCCTCTCCACACAGGGTGACTTGGGCTTCCTTACAGCATGGTGACTGGTTTCCAAGAGTGAAAGATCCAAGAGACAGGAAGTGGAAGCTGCCAGTTTTACAGTCTGTGCCCAGAGACTGGCACAGCATAACTCCCATTGTCACTTATATTGTCACAGCACCCGCCCAGATCCATGGTGAGAAGATATAGTCCCAGCTCTTTTTAATTGATTGATTGATTGATTGGCTGCATTGGGTCTTCGTTGCTGCACACGGGCTTTCTCTAGTTACGGAGAGCAGGCGCTACTCTTTGTTGTGGTGTGCGAGTTTCTCATTGCGTTGACTTCTCTTATTGTGGAGCACGGGCTCTAGGCACATGGGCTTCAGTAGTTGCGGCATGTGGGCTCAATAGTCGTGGTGCATGGGCTTAGGTGCTCCGTGGCATGTGGGATCTTCCTGGGGCAGGGATCGAACTTGTGTCGCCTGCATTGGCAGGTGGATTCTTAACCATTGTACCACCTAGGAAGTCCCAGTCCCAGCTCTTGATGGGAAGAGACTCAAAGAATTTACAATCAGATATCTTTAATCTTCCACAGTAAGCATGCCTATTTTATATAGGAAAAAAGTCAAGGCAACAATGCAATGAAATCTTTCTCAGGGCAACCACAAATCTGGGGCAGAGCTGGACTCAGTGCCTGTAAGCTCCTGATTTCCCAGACTGTGCTCTCTCTAGCGTATCATACTGCTATTTTGCATAATCTAATAAACAGCAGTAACTCTTCTCTGTCCTCATGGCCCCAGTTTTCAACCTCAAATCACCTTAGGATAGCAATAAGGGAGATATTCCAGTACTTTCATTTTGCACTGTTGAAATAAGAGTCTAGGCATTTAGAAAACAAAGGAAAACACCCAAACCATAAAAACAGAAGCAATTCTCATTTGTCTTGGTTGATTAGGTGATGCAGGGGGAACGTAACAGTACATGGTAGCCTCATGTTATAGTGGCAGAGTGCTGCTTGAATGCCCATGATGGTACTAGGAGGCCTCTTGTGGGTCACTTTGAGGCTGTGAGTTAAGATTAAAGGCTCTTGGGAGCTCTCAGGCCTCATGAATGACATGCCACACACTGTGCCCTCTGAGAAGCTCCTGGGGGAATCGGGCCTTATAGCAATAGTTGTCTCCATCCTCTTTCAGAGAGCTTGGATGCCTTTGTGCAGATGCAGCCCAAAGATGAAGAGCTCCCTTTCCCAGGAGCCTCTGGAGCAAGTGTACCTTTATCCTTCTCCCTCAGTGCAGGGTCTACAGATTAGAACTTTCCCAGCCCAGGGTGACAGCCCTTAACCTCAGATGACAATTCTGGGAAAAAGATTGATGATCTCTGAACTTTGGAATGTATGACCCTTCGGTGGGACACCTGGCATACATTTTCTATCTTCAGACATGTCTATGCAGTAACTTCAGGGACATGAAATAGTTAAGAGCTGGACAGTAGGCCTCCATATCTGTCAGTTATAGTACCTGGGGTTCTGAGGGACAGGCTACTCCTATCCTCCTGTCTCTTAGGTGGAAGCACAATGGGCTTGGGAACTTCCATTGGTTTCAGAATCCAGTTGAGTGGAGGTTGCTTGCCATACAAATCCGTATGAAGCTGGGAATGTGGTACAAGCATGACTGGGCCCAAGACTCCTTTTCACAACCAGGAGATACTTTTCATGTGATTATGAACCTCTGATAAAGTAGTTATCACTTCAGGCCTATGTGCCTCTCATGTTGAAAAACTCAGATGAATAGAATCACTTTTACTCTGACCACTCTGATTCCAGCCAGGCATTCCTAAGGAAGAGTAAGGGACCCCTGGGAAAGAAAAAATGTGAATCCTGCTGATTGAAATGCTTAGTTCTTGGGATTCCATTACATCTGTGGAGGAGATTCCAGATAAGTCTTAAACTCCTTGAATGTTAGGAGAAGTGGGAAAGTCAGAATAGAAAGAGACTCCCAGATTTGGGGGACGTGATAGCAAATCCTGTCATAATGGCAGCTTTTGCATTCCAAGTTCTTTCCCTATCCTGTGGGAGAGCAGATTCACCCAAGATTATTCTAGGAGTCATAATAAAATACAATATCCTTTCCCAAGTCCTTGTCCACATAGCATCCCCTCTGTATTGCCAAGAACCTAAGTCTGTGCAGATGAAATGCTGAGCTCTCCCAACTCTTAGTTCTGCCATTCAGCTCTAATTACTTTCCAACCAACCCCAGTGACCCACACTGCATACCTGCATGACTCCCCCAAATCATTCACTAAGAGAAAGAGAGACCAACAATACAGGAGCAGAGAGAAGGAAAGGCGGGAGAGGGAAGATGTGTGGGCCATATCTGCACCTCTGACCGCTTGGGTGTAGGGTGCCTCTGTGAATTGTTCATTTTACACAGACACTGATCTGCTTTGTCTCTAGTTCCCTCGGGGATGTGATGACGTCCAGGTACCCTTGATAACTCACTCTGACATACTGCTCCATCTTGGATACCCTGTGGATTTTGATGGTGGCAGCTTTGAGTTTGAAATGCTCCACCTCGTGACTTTCTATTGAGTAAGAAACCAAAGGAGCAGGCAAAGGAGCTGCTGCTTATCTCCTCACTCTGCTCATTTATTTTATAACTAGAAGCCCATGAACTCTTCCCATCCAGGAAGAAAGTTTGGACAGAGGGGACTAGAAAGTGAGGAGGCACTAGAGACCAAATCTGGGTAGGAGAGCAAGTATCATAGTCACCCATCACTGATGAAGCATTTGAGTTTATACTGTATAAAGCTAGGACAAATTGGTGGGGTGTCAAGTTTCCCTGCCGTCAAGGAACTATCAGGCCTCTGTAAGGGACAAGAATCCAGAGATCCTGAAACTCTGTGAACCAGGCGGAGAGCAATAGCCTTTAGTCACCAGATCTGTGTTCATCTGATGACAGCCACTTACTGGCAGTAGAGCTTTGGGCAACGTCTTGCATTCCCGAGGCTTTTGTTCATCTGTAAAACACGGAGAATGTTTGTGTCATGAGATTGTTGTGGATATCTGACACAGCTTTGAGAAATGACCATTCAGTGTCAGTAGACAAGCATTTTTCTCACTTCTGTTTTTTTTCTCATCAAGGCAGCAAGATGGGATATGTCTTCTCTCTGGGTCTTTACAATGCAGTGATTTTTGCAGAGGTTGGATGCTGTGATTTGGTTTGCCAAGACCAGCCCACCAGCAAGCTTCTAGCTCCAGATGCAAAGACGTGACGGTTCCTGTGGGTCATGAGGAGGGTGGATGGGTCACTGGTCTCCTTGAGCACCTGGCAATTTCAGATCCCCAGCAGTTTTGCATCCCTCCCTGGGGAAGTTTCTGAGAGCCACGCAGGGAGTGCAAATTACCCTGAGAGTTTATAGCGGGAGGTGAACCTACAGGAAGAACTGGGTGGAACTTGGCTAGAGGTGGTGGGGAGAGGGACCCTCCAGGGAAAGGGGAAGAAGCCACCAGGCAGACTGTTGTTGCTGTTGCTAGATCCAAGGCAGAAGACCTGAGAGAAGGTCACATCTCTTGCATCTCTGGCTGAGAGGTAACAAATGAGTTGACAGTCTGCCCTCCAGCCCCCCACCAGGACTTCCTTGGTTTTGCGACTGGGGGCTCTTGCTAGGCAGCAGTGCCTTCCCTGCCAGGTTTTTGTTATTAAAGTTGATCCCATGTATCAGAGAATGGAAAGCAAGCCTTGGAAATCGGCATCCAAGTGGGATTCGAGGCTCTCTATAGCAGTGTGTGCCAAGGGCTGGGGGTGGGGACATGCAGCAAGCTCTCCGCTCAGCATCCAGGAGCGAGCCCTCAGCATCATTCACTCTGTCAGGGTATCTCGGTGGTAATCACTTCCAAATGGCTGTGGGGCGGGGAGGGGCTCCCCTCCAGTCACCCAAGGAATGCCTCGACTCAGGACGGAAAGGGAGGTTTTCCATAAGCAGCTCCTCTTTCCAAAGGGGACAGAGGGTAGAATATGAGACGCCTGTGAGCCTCTCTCAGCATCATCTATAATACTATCCAGGTCAACAAAACAAAGGGTGAGGGAATGATAATCTAGGGTAGTATCAGGTCCCGTCATATGACCTGGGAGTTGCTTTCAGGATGTGCAGCTCACTGCTCTAGACATGACTATTACGTCTTGAGCGTCTTCTGGGTGGAGATTGTAAGAGTTTGTGTACAGACACAGACTCTGTCTCTAAATGATAGGCAGGTGCTGTAAAAGTCACCCGTCACACACAGACCAGAACTGCAGAACACAGTGCAAGGGAATCCAAATCACAATTCTGGGAGACCCAACCCACACTCTTCCTTACTAGCTATGTGATTTTTAACCGAGTCACTTAATCTTTTTATGCTTGATTTTTCTTACCTGTAAAGTAAGGAGTATAGTGTCTATTTGGTAGAATTATTGCCAGGACTAAGTAATAACACTTCCGAGAAAGTGTGAATCACCAAGTAGATGCTCAGTACAGTTTTAAAAAATTATATTAAAGAGATTCAGTGTCTTTTGTATTGTTTCACCTTGGATGCCTACTGGACGCTTTGCAGAGTTGCACGTAAATGTCATACCCAAAATGTGTCTGGAACTTCCTTGCATTCAAAAGTATTTCACCTGTTTCTCCCTTCAACTCTTATCACTTCCATTTGCAGCGAGGAACCGGAGCCGGAGTGATTTGCCCACCTGGCTCATGTATAGCTTATCCCGGGTGTTCTCGGCTCTCCTCCCAGGCATGGGTTCTCTGAGGGCTGACCTTGGCTTCTCTGAAGTCCACTGAGAACCCACCAATGGCCACTGGCCTGGTCTTGGACTAATCCTTTCTTTATTAATATGCAGACTGGTTTTTCCTCAGAACTGTTTCTTCCGTGGGTGATTCCTTTCCTTCTTTTCCCCTCACATTGGCAGGCAGCCTCCAGAAGCCCTTCTCCGGCTGCTCAACCTCCAGAAATGGTTCTGTGTCTCAACCTTTATTAAGGAGGAAGGGAGAAGTAGCATTCCTAACCACGGTTAGTGGTCTTCACTGTCTTTTTAAATTAATTAATTAATTTTTAATTTACTGGCTGCATTGGGTCTTTGTTGCTGCGCTCAGGCTTTCTGTAGCTGCGGAGAGCGGGGGCTACTCTTCATTGCAGTGTGGGCGCTTCTTATCGCAGGGGCTTCTCTTGTTGTGGAGCATGGGCTGTAGGCACGCAGGCTTCAGTAGTTGCGGTGCATGGGCTCAATAGTTGTGGCTTGTGGGCTCTGAGCCTGGCTCAGTAGTTGTGTCACACGGACTTAGTTGCTCCGCGGCATGTGGGATCTTCCTGGAGCAGGGATCGAACCCGTGTCCCCTGCATTGGCAGGCAGATTCATTAACCACTGCGCCACCAGGGAAGCCCCCTTCACTGTCTTTTATTGAAAGTTAAAATTTTAAATGTGCTGTTGCTCAGGGACTATTTTCTTTTAAGCCTGACTCCAAATACCAATGGTGGAATGAGGTACATGCCGTTATTTCACTGTACTTCTCAGTCGTTCCACGCATGGGCCAGGCTCCTCTGGTTGGAAATCCCCAGGAGGTGTGTGCAGAGTCCCAGGACCAGCTGACCTAGCACTGGGTGGCTGCTTAGCTGCAGACTCAGAAGGATCTGTCGGAAGGGTGTTACTGAGGTCTGGCAATGACAGGTACGGATGCTGCTAGCATCTCAGCAGCATCTTTGTGAAGTATGTACACACTGCACTGCATCTCACCCCAGAATCCCTTCTGGGTGTAGCATGGCCCTGGGGATGGAGGTCCTGATAATCTTCCTTATTCTGTCTGTGGCACAGGCGTGTTTGGGGCTAATAACTGTCTCGAGTTGTACAATGGCCTTGGGCTTGTTCAGACCAGCCCTTCCCCCCACCTCTTTTTAATTTCTATCTGGCACCTGAGCGATCCAAAATTCTTGTGGAATGGCAGTCCAGTTTTCTGAACAGCAGATATCTGTCAGATTTAAGCCTTTCTGGAACTGGATTCGGTGAGGTTTGGATGGACAGAGTTATGAGGGCCAGTGATGTAATATAGATTGATTTTCACACCAGAGTTAGAGCTCCTCTCTCACTTTCCTTGTCTCTCGCTCCCTATTATCTTTCCTCCTGCTTTCTCTCCCCTTCCAGAGCTGTGCCCTGGCATTGCTTCCTGTGTTGGTCAGCGGAATGAATTTCCTGCCATTTGTTTCACTGTCATTTCTGGAACGAGAAGGGAAGTTTGGCCTGCCTTGCCTACAGCGCCTGATTCCCTTGCATGAAGCCACAGGGAGTTCTCATTACCACGGCGCACATGCACAGACACAGCATCTGTCTTCTGCCCGGGAGGACGCAGGGAGAGCGGCTGCCAGCAGCTCAGGCCTGAGCCCTGTCTCCTGCTGACCGCTTCACTCTGTGTGCTGCCCGGGCAGGGGGACGGGGAGGAGGAGGAGGAAGGCGGGATGGAACACATAGCTTCCAATAAGGACTGGCATAGAAATCCCGCTGATGGTGGGAAGTCTGGCAGAGGCAGCCTCCACCAGCCACCTTATCTCTGGGTAGTATCGGGAACTGTATCCTGGGTGTGTGATGGTGTGAGAGCCACTGGCAGGCTCGCGGTGAGCTTCAGAGACCATCTGTGCGGACTGCACCGGGGAAGGAGCTATTACAGTGTGATATAGATAAACGGAGGAAGAACAAGCAGACGATCATGTTTAGCTTCTTGAAAGTGTATTGGTTAGTTATTGCCACAGGAA
This sequence comes from Hippopotamus amphibius kiboko, assembly GCF_030028045.1. Lineage (NCBI taxonomy): Eukaryota > Metazoa > Chordata > Mammalia > Artiodactyla > Hippopotamidae > Hippopotamus > Hippopotamus amphibius. The sequence goes on along the minus strand of NC_080188.1, from coordinate 136,670,903 downwards.
CGCAGCATAACAAAGCATCCTGAAAGTCAGGGACTTAAAAACCCAAGCGTTTACTTTCCTCACTCGTGGGTCTCTGGGTTGGCAGGAGTTATCTTTTTCAGGCTGTGGGCCACCTGGACTTGGCTCCGGGTATTGGGTTGTGTTTGGGGCTTGTCTACATTCCCTTTGGATCAGCAGCCACTGACCTGTGTTCTTATGGAGAATGATAGCAGCCAAACCACATGTGCACATTCGCTCATGTTCCATTGGCCAGACAAATCATCTGGTGAAGCCCAAAGTCAACGGGGGAGGGAAATTTACCCGATCTCAAAGGGAAGTGGTGGGAGGGGAGTGAATATTTACTGTGTGTAGCTGGGGTACAAGTCCAGGCAGGAGTTGGGCAGTGAGAAAGTTAGCTTCTTTGTATGCACATCTGGGCAAGAGGGCTGTGCTGGTTTCTCATGTGCTGTGACTCTTGGCTGATCAGTCCTTGTCCTACACACTGCACCTTATTGCTTAGACCCAAAATCTAGAGTCTTCCTGCTTACCCTGCTGTAGTTTTTAAGGAGCTGCCATTATTGGCTTTATGCCTGTCATTGAGATCAGTAATAAAGGTAAAAACCAGGTTTGAGCTGGATGCTGCCAGCACTTGGGTCAGATTTCTACATCTCTGTATGGACCTCTGTGTCCATAGGTTCTGCATCTGGGGAGTCAACATTGAGGATACAGAGGGCTGATTGTACTGCAGCATTTTATGTAAGGGTCTGCAGATATATAAGAGCAGATAGATAAGAGCTCTTTTATATGTGAGCATCTGCAGATTTTGGTAGCTGCAGAGGGCAGGGGGCTGGAACCAATTCCCCGCGGATACCGAGGAACGACTATTTCTTTTGAGCAACCAGTGGGTATCCAGTTTGACCTTTCTGCTGTGGAACGTGTACTTGGCCAGCTCCACCCAGGAGCCATGTCAGGAAGAAGAGTGGCTGTAGGATCTCCTCTGCTTCCCGACACTTACCCAACAACCTGTTCTTGCCTCAGCCCTGAATGGAAGGGTTTCATTTCAGGTGTGGTATTTGGCCTCCTAGGTCCTTTCAAACTTAAACCTCAAAGATTTCCTCTTGGAGTCTTTTCTTTTCCTCATGCTAATTTGCTAGAACACTTCTTCCCAGATAGTGCCACAGTCAGAAGTTTTTCCCTTTCTCCTCTCTTGTTTGCTCAGTCATACATTTCTAGCAGAGGGACCCTTTCTCCAGGGCCCTGTCACTACTGGGTGGCAGTGAGTCCATCAGTTCCCATTACCTGGGCAGTGTGCTATTGATGTGAGTCACTCCTGCCAGTAGACCAATCCAACCGCCTATTTCTATCTCCCTCCTTCCTGTCCTCCTTTCCACGAACACCTACTATGCGCTGGCACCTGAGTCACACACACAAGACACACCTCTTATTCTCAGGGGGCCCACCCTCTGGAGGGTCCAAGAGACAAGGAATAAAGATCAATATAATTCAAAGTGGTAAGTGTAGTTGTGAAACGATGTGCAAGTCATGACTGGAATGTGAATTAGATGCACTCCCGCCTGCTGGTGGGGTTGAGGGGGTGGTCATGCATGGCAGGTGTCTCGGAGGAGGTAATGCCTGAGAAGAATTGGCCGAAAGGAGAGGAGAAACTTTCCAGGCTAATGGGACCATCTAAGATGAGGCATCAGGCAGGAAGATGATACCAAGCACCAAGAAGGAAGCAGCAGTTCAGCAGTGCCGGATGACAGATGTCAAGATGGGGACTGACAGGTGATGAGGGGGGAAGGGCCCACAGGGCAGATCACAATTCTTGGATGTCATGGAAGGAGCTTGGTTTGGGGACCCACTGAAAGTGCCATTCGAAGCAGGGGAGTGACGTGGTGTATAAAAGAGTGTTAACCACGTACAGTTAATTATCTTGGTTTGGGGAGTAGAAATAAGGCATACACTCAATAACAAATAGTTTCCATCTTTCACTGCACATCCAGACCAGTCCTGCATACCTCAGATGACCAGGTTTAGAGGGGGCATGTCTTGGTGAGATGGTCCCACACAGGAAATATAACATTTTTGCAAATAATGGAGAGAAGGCTGAACTAACTCTAGTGGCGATTGAGTTCCTTTTTCTTTATGAGACTGAGCTATAATCTTGGAAGACAAGACTTTTTTTGAGAGGGAGAGGCTAAAATTTACACAGCACTTCCCTGAACCCAGCACATCCCATGGTCCTCATAACCCTATAAGGTGGGTTCCATTATTGTTCCCATTTTACAGATGAGCAAGCTGAGGCATGGAGAGGTTAAGTAACTTTGCCAGAGTGACCTAGTTAGGAAAGAGTGGAGCCTGGCTTCACCACCTCAGTTCTGACCACCTCCAGACCTGAGCTTCAGACCAGTATGTGGCACAGTGACCCTGTGGCCACACTGTGACCCTCTTCTCCCTCCAGGCCCAGAATTTGTACCACTTGGATGGAGGGTGTGATAAACTCTGTATTTTAAGAAAATAACATCTGGTCTGGGATAATGCCACGGAGATACCAGACAGGACACCCTGTGTCGATGACATGGAAAGTTTTATGTTCTGTAGCTACTGCCTTGAAATCCACCCTGAGCTCCAGAGCTTGGACCAAGGCTATTTAGAGAGAGAATTGTTAGGCGGAGGGGGTCTTAGAATCTGGCAGGGCACCAAATATGGATGAAGTGGCTTCTTTCTCAGTCTTACCTTGGCTCCTTATATTTCTATCTGGTGCTTCCCATCATGCTTCCCTCCTCGGGACCTGGAGGGCTGTCAGTCAGAGGGGAGAAGGTGTGGGTGTAGGCGCTGCCTGGAGGAACAAGTCATTGGGCTGCTGAAGCCAAGTCCGTGACCAGCAGGATCCCAGGAGGGCCAGCAGTTTGTGGTTACTTGGCCACTCTTGCAGCTGAGGAATGTGCTTCTCCCTTTTCATCTGTCTCGTGCTTTTGTACATTTTGACGAGGATTCATGAGCAACCCAAAGCTCCAGAGTGGGTACAAGGTCAGCCAACCACAAAGCATTCCCAGCCCCCAGCACATTTGGAGTAAGTCAGATGCCACTGGTGAGCCATGAAGGAGGTGATCACGTGTGTGGGTGAATGTCGCAGGGCTATGGAAAGCTGCATGCGCGGGGAGCCTGTCCCAGATTTACCTTCACATTTAGGAACATCTTGGAGTTCTCTGTTTGTCTGTCTGGTATTGTAATCTTAGCCCAAAAGGAATGTTCTCACCAGCTCTGCATTCCTGGTTTTGGCCCAAGATGTGTGAAAAATACACATTATCTTTCTCCTTAAAGCTTGAGAGTTTCATTAACTTTATTTATCCGGTATTCTTACAAAGATGATTTGAGGCAATTTATAATAATATCAAATGCTATGGACTGAGTAAATTTGAGGAAGGGACAGTCATATGTTGAACCTTTATCCCCAATGTGATGGTATTTGGAGATGGGGACTTTGGGAGGTAATTAAATGTAGATAAAGTCGTGAGGGTGAGGACCACATGGTGGGATTAGTGCCCTTATAAGAAAAGGAAGGAGACCTGAGCTCTTTCTCTGCCATGTGAGGACACAGCAAGAAGTCTCCATCTGCGAACCAGGCAGCAGGTTCTCACTAGAAATCGAGTCTGCCAGCACCTTGATCTTGAACTTCCCAGCTTCCAGAACTGTAGGAAATAAATATTTTGTTGTTCAGGCCACTCAGTCTGTGGTATTTGTTATCAAGTCTGAACTAAGATAACAACAATTCAATAAAATGATGGAAATGAGAATAAAAGAAGGAGAACAAGGGTGTGGAGCAAGAGGTGTCCCAGAAAACACTGGCTCAGAGGAGTCCTTCAGGTGAATGTATGAAATTTAGTTCTGAATGTCCTGGAAGCCAGGGGGAAAGCAACTGTTGTGAGTTACGTGGAGCTCGATCGCTAGCAACCAGCAGCCTCCGCGGGCCTCCGGAGAGAGAAATTTCCCCGGCACTTTTCTCTAAGGAGCAGGAATCATAAGGATAACTATCCCAGGGTCAGTGGGCAACTCAGTGAGCCGTGATTTTGTAAAAATGCCTTTGCCACAAAGTCAGTAAGAACTGCTACCTTATCCATCTTCTTCTTTACCCAGGTAAAGTATTATAAAAAGGACCTGGGCACAGATATTTTTGTTTGGCGGGAGAGGACACTGAAGACAAGGACATGCAATATCACTGTCAAGGGGAGTCAGCGAGTGAGGAGGAAAGGTTAGGCCGGCATCAGGACATTTCAGAACATTCTCTCCTTTCAGTACAACTGTGTGAGGGAACGAGAAAGCGGGGGGGGGGGGGGGTTGCTGAGGGTTTCCTCTTGTCTCTGCTGTCAGACTGCCTGTGTGGCCTTGGGAAAGTCACTTAACTGTGGTCCAGCAAAATGTGAGCCTTGCAGTTTCCTCTTCTATACAATGAGAAGACAAATGATGTCCTGAAGGTCCCTTTGTACCCCAGCACTCAATGATTTGGTATTTCTTCCCCTTCCCTGACAGCCATAAACTTAAGTGGAACCCAGTGAAAGAAAGTCATCCCACAAAGAAATGCTTCACTGTGAAAAAGCAAGTGGCTTTCCAGGGATAAATAACTTGGCAACAGTTGAAAACAAAGGAGAAAGAAAAAGAACCGATTTCATCCACTTTCTTTCTTTTTTGGTCCTTTCTGTCTTCACTCTCCCATTGCTTTTGCTCCTGATTTTGTTTTCTTAAGTACCTCTTGGAACCTGGCTGTCAGTTTTGACACTGGGGGGGCATATTTAGCAAAGTGTTCCCACCTTTTTTTTTTTTTTTTTTTTGGATGCTGAATTCCATTAGGTTGGAAGCTGCTTGTCTGTGTAAACAGGGAGGAGGGCAGTATTTCGGATGGGTGTTGAGGAAGCAGAAAATGGTTACCTGAAGTGATGCGGTGCATTTTCTTGCTCCTCCTTGTCCTCTGTGTGGGCGTGTTTTATGTAGACTTCAGGTCGTACACACATCATCGTGTGTTATAGTACTGCACTGGCAGAAGAGTGTAAGTTTGAGGGGAGTGTGTCTTGGACTCAGGCGAGCTTCGGTGTATGTGCATGGGTATGTGTGGGGGTCCTCTGGGGTTGCAGTATTCAACAGTACATGTGCCAGGTGGGATGACAGGCAGGTGGGCGTAACACCAAATAGAACCAGAATGGTAGAAAGTTCAGTTCTTAAAGGGAAAGAGATATTAAATAGCCCATCGAGGGTTTCCACAGATGGCACAAGGTAGCTGTCCCACGGCTTCTCACCAGGTTTGGGATCGTGTTAAGCTGGTCCTGACAGTTGGCAGTTTTGAGTCCGCATCATGTGTATTTGCACAGTGGGCGGTGAGGAGAATTTTACCATGATTCCAAATGTAAGGAAAACAGATGACTGGGCTCTAATTTATTTGAGGGTCAGAACCTCCTGCCGTTAAACTCCTGACCCTCAGATTCCCTCGCCCTTCGATGCCACCCAGGAGCTTCTCTGGTTTAGTTCCCCAAGATGCTAAGTCCCTCTGTAATTTGCCTGAGTCCACAGGCATCCTGGGATTCATGGATGCAGAGAAGCAGGTGGGGTGGGGAGGGAGAAGCGAGAGTTCTGGGCATTTCTACAATATTATATGCAAGTGCTGTGCAAATAAAATGCAAATTAAAACCAAGCGCTCTAGCACTGCGCAAAGGTGATGCAAATTTGCTTTTAATTTCTCTTCTGTGCAGTTGCAAGCATCTTGGAGGCATCCGGGAGCTGTTGTGGGGAGGGGGAAGCAGGGAATGGCAGGGAGAAGCGGAGGCTGCTTTGTGGTCAGCTATGGACTTGACAGTGGGTCTTCCTGTTTGAAGCTTGAGTAAAGTATAAAGTGCAGCTCTTCTGAGAAGAGCTTATGAGAACTGCTTTCACCCTGGAGTTTTCTCTGCACTTAGAAATGAGGGAGGCTTGGGAGAGGGGAGGAGAGGACTTAATTGGGGTCAGGTCAAGGTTCCGAAGGGGAAGAAGGTTGTGTTGGACACTTCTTGCATGTCTGCAGAACTCCACTGAGAAAGGCCCTGGAAGCTGACGCATCCAAGAGAATGTCAGTGATGGGAAAGTCCTTTCCAGAAGGTCAATGGGGGAGTTAAGACAGTCCTGCCTCAGGCCTGAGGTTGTGAGGACAGTTTAGTCGATGACAGCCTCTGATCAGCTCTGAGCTCAGGATGATTTGAGAACTCAGGATGGCAGCTGAGAACGGTATGCGTTCAGAAGGTCAGATTGGTGAGGGGTGCTGACCTGCTCCCACCTATTGGTGTCAGGCTCAGCAAGCCTTCTGGGGAGAATCACCATAAGACTGACTCTTCCCAAAGGGCCTTAGTGAAGCGTCTTCTGACCCAATGGCCTTTGTCCCACAGAAGGTTCCTGAGCAGCCTATCCTTGATGTCTAAACCAGTGGTCTGATAGTCATGCTCAGTCAAGGACAGGCCCCCACGCAGGATGTAAAATCTTCCTGCCTGGGAGGAGGTCTAAGGGGGACAAGAAAGGATTTGGGAGATGAAGTCAGGCGACAGTCACGAAGAGCTAACTGCCGCCTCTTGGAAACTACTAATAGTATAGTTGCAAAAAGAATATTTTTCTTTTCTTTTTTTAAAGTGTGTTTTTTGGTTGCCCTGTCATCAGTCATACACGCAGGAGCTCCAGGAGAAATATGTTTTAACATCCTGAAACTGAATTATTAAATGGGGATTAACTTGGTGTTGACTTTTCTTCATGGCTGATTTGCAGTATAAACTGGGTTTAAGGCATCTTTTACTAAACCTTTTGGATTTTAGTAGATCGTATTGGATGAGCCATTCATTAAAGATTTCATGCTGATGTTATTTGTTTAGGCTTTGATGCCCTTTTTCTGTTTTCCCTCCCCTTTTATTCTATAATGATATCTTTCAGGCAGAGAATACCTTCCATCCTGTGGTATTAAGGGCTTTCCATGATGGAGAGCCTGGCCCCATGGCCAGCGGCTAGGCAGGAAGTCAGAGGACTTTGGTGTCCTCCCTGCCTGACTCCCAGATAGCCAGGCAGCTAAGACTGCAGGGATGGAGTGGGTACCAGACTCCCTGTGTTTAGTAGATGCCTCCTCCAGCTGCTTTTTAAAGACTGGATCTATTCACAAGGGAGTTCACTTTTACATTTTGCTCTTAAATTTTACTCATTTTAATCTTAAATGCCCAGAGAGAAGTAATGGCTTAAATTCATACGGACATGTAAATGTCCATTACCACGTTCTGATCAGAGAGCAGATATTGATGGGAAGAGGAAGGACAGGGTGTCTGGAGTTGAGATATAGAAGGACACTGGCTTGTTAAAAATCTGAAACATGCTACCTTTTTTAAAAAGATATTTATTTATTTATTTGGCTGCACCGGGTATTAGTTGCAGCACATGGGCTCTTAGTTGGGACATATGGGATCTAGTTCCCTGACTGGGGATTGAACCTGGGCCCCCGGTATTGGGAGCTTGGAGTCTTAACCATTGGACCAGCAGGAAAGTCCCTGAAACATGCTACCCTTGAACAAGTTGTTCAGCCTCTTTGAGTCTAATTTTTCATCTACAAAATGCAAAAAATAAAAATCTCTTGGAGTTGTAAGGATTAGTTAAAATTATTCTTGTAACGAACTCAGCAGAGAGTAGATGCTCAATATCCCCTCCCACATGCAGACACAGTTCACATAGCTGAGATCAGAGTGTTGGCATCACTTTACCATATCAACCTTACAAAACAGGCCCCTTCTTTGATTCTGCAGTCTCTCCTTTCTTCGTTGTTAGTGGCTGCCCAATATTATGTATGGTAATTTTCTAGACTCATTATTGTTGGTTAATGTGGTTGTTTCCAAAAGCTGCAGTCTCTTCTGTGGGCTTTGGAGCCTCCCATTTCAGGGACCGTTCGACCACGTGGGGATTCCTAACAAAGTGCTGCCTCGCTTTCCTTTGGAACACGGTAAAGAGAGGTGATCTCAGCTGGTGTGGAAGCATTTCACACAGACCAGCCACCTTGCTCTGGCCAGAGGTCAGCTGCCAAAGTCCAAAATGCTGCTTGGAATGTCATTCCCAGCCCTTTGGGTCCCACGGTCTGTAGCTGGGCCTTCAGACTGTGTGCGTTGGAGCCACTGCCTGCAGCACCACGGACGTCCTGCTGTCTATTTGGAGCCCTTTGGCTGACTGTGCAGAATTTCTCCCTTTGACCCCTCTGACAGCAGCCTCAGCCCCTGAGCCACATGCCTTTCAGCTGAAAGTTGCACTTGAGTCTCCAGAGTCGTTTCAGTCTTCACCTGATGGAGGTCCTTGCTGGCCATAAATCAGCTCTCATCTCCCCACCAGGCTGCGTACAAACCAGCCCTGCCGGAGAGGAGCCTGTGTGCACTGAGGTGCCTGCATACTCCCAGGAAAGGAAAGGAGGTCGGCCTAGGGCTTCAGTGCTTGCACCCAAAGAGATGCTTCTCCAGGACATTTTCAGTGTCAACCCTTATCTCAAGTTTAACCCTTTCAAGTTCTGTAAGGCTGCTTCTTCAAGGACCACCTCAGATTGTCTTTATGTCATGTATCTTTGCTTTCCTGGCTTAAGAAACAGGAATTGGCTTTTAATGGGATAGACATGTGACGTGCACTGTCCCATTGCAGCCTCCCCACAGCTCAGTGCAGTGGCCTGGGTTTTAATTATCCCCATTTTACAGATGAGGAATTGGGCTCTGATTGAATGGTTTGCCTGAGTTCCCACAGTTATAAAATGTTGAGGGTGTTAATGGGACTCAGTTCTGCTGACTCCAAGGCTTGCAGGGGGCAGAGCAGGCTGAGCCTTCTCCCTGGCTTCATGGGCTGCCCTGGAGACAGGCTATATGGGCTCTCAGAAAGGACCATTCAGGACACAGGCTTGGAAGTTACACTAAGAGCCTGAATCTGTGGCCTGGAGTCTCCTGGGAGCCTCTTTGTGTTTTTACCAGCACCCAGCCAGCAGCTCACTCTGACTCCCACTGTCTCCATCCAGAATGTAGAGGCCTTAAGGCTATTGTCTACCATCTTGCTTTTTAGTGTTGGGTGTTTCACCCCTTAAGTGCAAACTGGGGACATTCAGAGACTTTATGTTAGACTGTTTTCACATCACTTGGAGTCAAGACTTCCAGAGCTGCTTTCAGCTCCATGTTTGCCTGCTGATATTAAAGACAAAATGTTCCACCCTTGGGAAACTTTAGAAAATACTGATGCCCAGGTCCTGTCCAGACCAATTACATTAGGATCTCTGGGGATGTTTCTTGAGCATCTGACTTTTTAAAACTCCCTTGGTGATTTTAATGTGCAGCTGGAATTGGGAACCTTTTTTTAACCTCTGAGGGAAAGTGTTTTCTAGGACGTGAGCAGACACAAGGGCAGAAGTGAGGAGGGTCTGAGTGAGTAGGGGTACGGAGTTCACACATTCATTCCTTCAGGACCTGATTCCAAGCACTGTGCTGGATACTGGGGCTCTAGAGACATCTAAGATACCCACCCTCTTCACAGTCTGATGGGGGAGATAGACACACAGAGAATTAACTGGGTTTGCTCAGACAAGGGTACCTTTTAGGGATTTGTGGACCTCTATATACATCCAAATCACCCAAGGAGCTTGTTATAAATGCAAAAAACCTTTTGACTAACACACTTGCTAAATGTGGATTTACCCTCCTGCTAAATCAAGCAAAGTCAAACCCCACAGCCTTTCTTGCAACCCATGTGACAATGGAGAGGACATGTACATTCTTTAGAAAGGCAACAAAACAAAGGCATAAAGATATATTGCTTGCAGCACCAGCCAGTTCAGGCAGCCCAGTTCTTTGAGATGTCTACTCATTCATACCAGAAAAAGCATGGGTGAGAAGGAGAAATGTCCGAGGCCCGGACCCCACTGTATGGGATCTCATTTAGTAACTTTGTGGTGGCAGGCAGGCATCGCCTGTTTATCCTACATTCGAGTGTAGAGAGAATGCTCTAAGGGCTCATGGAGACGAGGCAGTTAATCCTGAATGGAAGCAGTGAAGAAGGCTTTGCAGTCAAGGTGATGTCTGGAATTGGCTGTCTAAGAACCAGGCTCTTCTCCACTGAGCCCCACCCTACACACATGTATTTTGGTGCTCCACCGGGCATGACATTTGCATTTTGCAGAGTATGCTGATACCTCTCCTTTGAGATGGTAAACTCTAGCGTGCCCGACAGGACTGTCCCAGTTTCCTCTCCTGCCATCCCCTGCCTCTGTGTGCTCTGGTGTGCATCTCTGTGCCTTGCGTGTGCTCTTCCCTGTCTGTGATGCCCTTCCCACTTTTTCTCAACTCATCAACTCCTGTGTGTTGTCAGACCCCTTCTTTTGCACCAAGGTTTTGCTACGGTTGAGGAACATCCTATACACGTTTGATGCTCTCTGTTTCTCTGATTCTTTTGAAGAGAGACATCTAAGGACAGACAGAATTTGACAGGAGGAGGTGCAGGAGGTTGGGAAATAGCATTCAGCAAAGGTGAAGAGTGTCAGCAACAGAGGACAGAGTGTTCTCAAGGACGGGCAAGCCCAGGTGGGCCTCAGGGCACAAGGCTTGGTCAGACTGGTGGATGAGGCTGGGATGGGGGTTTCGCAGGCTAAACTTGGACCTGGGTCTCTGGTGTGGAGTCTTCAGCAGCACTGTGATGTGATCAGATCTGTTTCAGAAGAGAAAACCTGCACTTTTGATGGCAACACAGAGCATCTGATTGCTTCAACACATCTCCATTGGAAAGACATTTTGGGGCTAATTAAAAAGAAAGAGAAGAGGTATCTTTTTCAAATGTATGTACTGTGTGTGTGTGTGTATATAAGCAATTTAAAAGAACTCACAAGCAAGTTAGATTTTATCAGTGTCTATTTACGTATATATTTTGAGAGATGGCTAAACTGGATTTTCAGTCAATTCTCTCAAGGTTTCAGCTATTTCCAATCAACCTTTTCTGGCCAAAGAAATATTTACATGGAGAGAAGAATAGATGTGCAATATATTCTCCTGTTGTTCAGGATGGTGTCCCAGACCTGGTGTGCAGATTCCAGGCCCACCTGTTCGATTCGCTCCTACCAGTGACAATGATGTGAACTTTATGTGTATCCCGCTCTCCTCCCGTCTGCCCTTGGGAGGGAGTTTTCTCCTGCGCTCGTGGCTGAGAACCACCACTAGGAGAGTGTTCACCTTAAAGAGCTGGGAACGCATGCCTTTCCGTTTATGGATTTGGTATCCTGTGTTTCACCCTCTCTCTTGAGGAGAAAAGTATCTCCATTTTTACATACAAGTAGGTAGAATTTACTATTATCCACTAATCATGCACTTCAACTTTTTTTTCCAACACAGCACAAGCTTTATTCAGTGGCCAAAGAATGGAGAAGCGGGAACTGAGCTCACAGGTCAACTTCCGATTTTGGTTTTGACACGGATGCCCTTGTCCTTGGGAGGCCTGGGAGCTTATATCTGGCAGTGGGAATAAAACGAAACTTCATGCTTGTTTAGGTGGCATCATTAGATTATTTCTTTTTTAAAAAATCATATCTGATTATAAAAGGGCATCATATTTATTATAAAGAATTTGGAACACATGAAACATCATAAAGAAGAAACTAAAATCATCTGTCATCTCACTATCCAGAAATCACTATTAATGTTTGGCTTCCAGCCTCCCATCTCCCTTGGTTTTTTTCCGTCTGCCTATATATTTTTGTAGGGATCGTATTATAACATATAATTTTATAATCTGCTTTTGCATTTGACGGTTTATCATGAACACTTTCCTGTGTCATTAAAAGTGCTTTCACATTTCCAACATTGTTTAAGCGGCTGCATAATATTAAATTGAATTTATGTACCATATATCCAGATGTTGGACATCCCTGATTTCTTTAGGGATTTGGAGCTGAAACTCATAGATAGGTTTCAAATTGGTATTCGCGCATCCTCTGTAATTGCATGCAAACATTCATGTGCATTTGAATTTTAAGGGGAAAAGGACCATATTTTTTATTAGATACCCAAAGGCTTAATTGCTGAAGGGTCCAAAATGGAGAAGACATTTACTTAAGTTAAATTCCTAGAAGGGAAATTACTGGGTCTACATGGTCTGTTCACCACCACCACCAGCAGCTGAGGTTGCTTGTTTCCCTGCACCCTGGCCAACCCTGACCAACCAGGACCAACCCTAGGCATTGCGCCTATTGAGATTTATCATCAAGATATTAGTTGTACTGGCTCTTTACGTGTAATTTACCCTCAAGCGCTGTTGAGCTAGTGCTACAGTTGGAGTCACAGCCAGCCCCAAATACTGAGGGGGTTACCGAGGTTCAGCTGAAAACACCTGGGTGTGTAATCAGAAGATCTGGATTTGTGTTTTGTGTCATCATGGCCACTTCCCTTGCTGGATGGGTCAGACAGTGTGGTGGGTAGGAACTTGGTCACAAGGTTCAAACTTGATTGTGTTTCCACTTGGTGCCTCTGTTCCTAGCTGTGTTACCTTGCACAGGGTGTGTGAGCACTGTGTGTCACAGTTCCCTCGTGTATAGAATAGGGGTCTAACTTTAGTGCCTATTTCACTTGCAGGGCTGTAGTGAAGACCAGGGAGAAAACCCTCATATACCACTTAGCTTAGCGTCTAGTACATAGTGTACACTCAACATTCATTACTGATCATTATTGGGTATACCATTCTTCAGGTCATTTCCTCTCTCTGAGTCTTAGTGGTAATGTTTAGAACCATAGCCTTTTAGAGCTGGAAAAGGTCTTAATGATCTTCAGCCCACATCTCTTATTTTACAGATAAGACAATTGGGGTAGGGTGATGTGACTGGCCCACACTGAAATGGGGGTAATCATGTCTCCTAGTTCAGAGGGTTGTTTTGAGGACCAAATATTGAGTGTGCAGTTCTTTTAAACTCCTACACATTAATCCGACATTAATCATGCACTGTGTCTGTATGACCCATGAAAAAATAAAACAATAAAAATTGGCTAAGTGGAACTTTAATTGGTTAAATGGACTCTTCTTCAAGCCATTTGTTTCCCTGAGGACTTCTGCATATACCTTTGACCCAATCAGTGTTTTTGATGTTGACAATGAGTGTGAAAAGGGCGTAAATCCCAAGACACCAGGCTGGTGTAGAGGGTCATCTGTATCCCTGACTTGTATTTGCTTGTCTGTCCAAGTTCCCTGAGTCTTGTTCATCTCTGAGACGCAACACTTTGCACACATTTTTGAGGGAATGAGCAAATGAACAATTATATATCTAGAAGAAATACAGGGGAATGATTTTCATCATCAGGCGTTTCTTAAAGTACAGATCAATCAGACCTGTGATCTGGTAGGTGTGGTTTGATGCCACAGTCTGAGCACTCCTGCTGCACAGGTGGCCTTCCAGGTGAGAGGCTGCCTGCTCTGCTCTGAATGGGCCTTAGAACCACCTCACTTGTCTAACCTGTCTTTTACTTCCCTCTCTGCCTTTTGGTGTATAACAATTAATCCTGCCATGCTGATTCCAACTTTTAACACAGACCTCTCAGTGTGGTTCTCAGAGCTTTTATTTATTTATTTTTAAGTTGGAGTATAGTTGCTTTACACTGTTGTGTTAGTGTCTGCTGTACAACAGAGTGAATCAGCTATATGTATACATATATCCCCTCCCTCTTGGACCTTCCTCCCCCCGCATCACCATCCCACCCACCCAGCTAGGTCATCATAGAGCACCGAGCTGAGCTCCCTGTGCTATACAGCAGGTTCCCACTAGCTATCTATTTTACATTTGGCAGTGTATATATGTCAATATGAAAACAGTGTTTCCAGAATGGGCAAGTATGATCTAGAGATGCCTTGAAAGAGATATTCCTGGTAGTTTAATGCACTTGTTAAAAAAAGAAAACCCCTAGAATCCTGCAGAAACAGGATGCCAAATCGTGCTTTTCATAGTTGGTTTACATTGGCTGTCTTTCAATGCCAGAAATAAGTGTGACTGCCTTTGCGAGGCATCCCTGCCCATCTTAGGCTACTGTGAGCAGCCGTACAGAAGAGTAGTTGAGAGTACAGGTTCAAATCCCACCTCCACCATGTACTAGCTGTATGATATTGGGAAAGTTATTTCTCCTCTCTAACAAGTTTCTCATGCATAAAATGGAGAGGATGACAGAACTGACCTTGGGGGTTGAAATGAGGACCAAAATGTTTAAAACAGCACTTGCCACAAATAAGCATTCAGGATTAGACATCATCAATATTTTTTAATAATAATAAGATAATAAGAGAAGCATACTTGACCACACTAAAAGTCATAGATGATTAGATATTGTCCAGGTCACTTGTCTTGTTTTCTAAATGAGTGATGGGCCCAAATTCAGTCAATTGGTACATCACATATGTGGAAAGAGACAAATCCAGGCCTTGAACCCTCCTGTTCACCTCTATGCTCGGGACAGAGATCTACTACTTGACACCCATGTGTCACATACCTGTGATTGGTTTCTCCATGCTGATGGTCAGCCCTCAGAGCCACCACCTGTGCATTGTCCCCTTCTGTGCCTAGGACCGGGCTGTAGACCGGAAGCTGGCGTTGGGCATGAGCTGGCTGCAAAGTCACCCAAGCACAGGGCTGTGCAAATCGGAGTTATCGCGAAGGTGGAGGGTGTTGGCAACGTCTGGCGTGTGTAGGATAATGATAATAACAATTCTTAGGTCTTATATTAGTAACTTTAAACAACAGTTTTAACTGTGAGCAATGGAATAGGCAGTTATATAAAGTGGTGGTAATTTTTTTTTTTTTAGTTTTCTAAGAGTTTATTTTTCTTTTTGCTCCATAATGAATCTGTGTATTTTAAATGCTGGGTAAAATCCTATGAATCCTATGACTTTCTTATGCTTTCTTTTAAAATGCTTTCTTTTTTTCACATTTATGTCTTTAATTCATCTGGAATTTATTTTTGCATACCATGCTGCATAGGGATCTTAGTTATTTTTCTTTTCATGAATATTTAGTCCATCTAGTCTTTCCTCACTGATTTGCATTGTTCTTTCTATCCCATATAATGTCCCCATGTCTACGTTGGTCTATTTTTGAGACTTTTTGTTCATTTTTCTATTTTTCCAACTCTATGCCAATGCCACACTTTCTTAATTATTGTAGATTTTTATAAATTTTGCTGGCTGTTTCTATCACCCAAGGTAAACGAGGAATCCTGGTCGTTGTCTGATCTGGGTAAGAGTGCCCTTTACCAGCCTCCAACCCTCCACTGTAGAAGTCAAACGCCTCCATGCGACCAGCCTCCATCCAGCCATACAACGACGGTCAGCAGGAGCACTGGAAACCTTCCCATGTGACGCAGTTAAGGTGGTGGCATTTAAGCAGAAGCTGGTTATAAATTTAGCAGAGATGTTGGAAAGAGAAGGCTAGAATAAAGGAACTCCATAACCTTTAGGCCAGTGGTTCTCAGGCATTATCATGCATCAGAATCACCTTGTTAAAACAGGTTAAAACAGGCTTGATAAAACATAGATTGCTGAGCTTCACCCCTGAGTTTCTGATTCAGAAGGAAGGAAAGGGCAAGAATTTAGTTTTCTAACAGGTTCCCAGGGCTTAGGACCACATGTTGAGAACCACCGCTCTAATGTCCCTTTCAGGTCTGAAAGCCTTTAATTCTTAACACTCCTTGAGAGGCTCTTGTTGTCTGCTAGATTTCAGCACCTAGCACAGTGTATGAGGTATAGTAGGTGTCATGGGCTGAAGATGTCCCCACAAACACATCAGGTCCTAATCCTTGCAACCTGTCAGTTTGGTTGTATATGGAAAAACGGTCTTTGCAGATGTGATTAAGATAAGGATCTGAGACGAGGAGATTATCCTGGAGCATCCAGATGGAGCGTAAATGCCATCATAAGTGTCCTTATAAGAAAGAGACAGAGGGAGATGACACACACACACACGAAGATGATGTGAAGATGTGAAGACAGAGGCAGAGGTTGGAGTAATGCAGCCATAAGCCAGGGAATGTCAACAACCAC
Source organism: Hippopotamus amphibius kiboko (assembly GCF_030028045.1). Taxonomy (NCBI): domain Eukaryota; kingdom Metazoa; phylum Chordata; class Mammalia; order Artiodactyla; family Hippopotamidae; genus Hippopotamus; species Hippopotamus amphibius. The sequence continues at coordinate 136,654,862 of NC_080188.1, read as the reverse complement.
CAGAAGCTAGAAGAAGCTTTTTCCCTTGAGTCTCTGGAGGGAGTGGGCTCTGCTGATACCTTCATGTCAGCCTATGAAACAGATTTCATACTTCTGGCCTCCAGAACTATGCAAGAATACATTTCTGCTGTTTTAAGCCATCACCTTTGTGCTAATTTGCTACTGTGGCCATAAGAAATGAGTGTAGTAACTATTCAGTAAATGTCAATGAAATGAATATGGGAGCTAGATGCAGGTATTAGGATGCCCATTTAACTGACACATAAACTGAGGGCTTGATATATCTGGTCCAAGTACCATACATGTTTACTGCAAGGGAGACCCAGATCTGTCATCTACTTTAGTTTCTATTCCATCAGCCTGGTGGTTTTCACCCCCAGGTGCACATGAGAGCAGTTGCATTGGAATCCCTGGCCATGGGGCCTATGCTTTCTTTTTTAAAAAGTTCCCCAAGTGATTCTTACCTACAGCCAGGGTTGAAACTGCCGAGACCAGGCTCTTCATAGAACCCGGCTGATCCTCATAACAACGATGAAGGGAGGCTTTGCGTCTACGAGGTACGCCTATCAAATTTACCCCTCACTGTGGCCCTGGGAGACAGGCAGGGTGGGTGCTGTCCTCTTCTCCCAGATGCGTTATGAGGCTGAGGCGGAGTTAGATGATGCAGAGTGGCTGGCCCCCCATCCAGACTCAGCCCTCTGCCCCAGGCCCAGCCCAAGCAGTAACCTGTGACTGTGCGCACCTAATGACATGCGCGTGGACTGCAAACGGTCCTGAGATTCTGGACACTGGAAATAGAAACACTTGTATATATTGAGCCACTTAAAATGTGTGATGGGAGAAGAGGTTGGTGAGCTTTGAGGCCAGGGAAACTTAGTGACATTTCTTCAGAAGGCATTTCAAATTCATCCCACGTCAGTTCCCAGAGCACTTTGCTTCGGACGCTTTGGCCAGGCTTGGGTGACCAATGGCCCCAAACAGGTATAAGTGTGCTCACCGGCCCTCGGATCCCATCCAGGGACAACTCGATCCGCCGTGCCGTTTTGTTTGTGCGAAGAGCAGGGCTGCGGCTCTCATTTTCCATCAACCATCAGAGAAAAGTAGTCGAGCCCACGTTTGGGTCCGTGGTTTTTAAGGTATATCAACAATACCCCTCCGCTGTCTAACTCCAGATGGACACATAATCATAACTTCATAAATGTGACCACAAAAGATTAGATGAAGGCCCAGGGCAAGGAGGCCAGAGTCTCTGGCGTGGGTGTTTCGGAAGACACCCCCCATGGGGGGCCAGAACTCTGTTTGCTCTGTCCACTGAGCCCAGCTGCCAGCTCCTATGATTTGCTCTGCCAATCGGATATTACCTGGTGATTTTTATGGAGTTAAAGCTAAAGGAAATTTGAGGAGGAGATCACTTCCTGTATTTTAATTAGAGTTCTGAGACTGCACCACTGCACGCCTGTAGCAGACTGGCTGCGGGGACAGCACGCAGGCCCCATGAATTTTAAATATCTGGAGAGGGTTATTTGAAGAGCTGGGTCATGACTGCTGCTGCTGTCTGAGTGTGTATGAGCACGGGTACACACACACACACACGCATGCACGCACACACCGTGTACCTCGTACAGATGTTTGAACAGTCCCTGGAGAACACACATTTTCTGTTGTAATAAAGGAAAACACAGTCCTCAGCTGTAACCTAGGAGACATGGGATCCCACCAGAGTTGGAATCTTTAACTGCATCTTGGTTGCTTGCAGGAGCGGCCCAGGAGGGCCTTTCCTCCTGCAGGCGTCCCATTGCCTTGCAGTTCCCGGTGGCAGCTGCCTGCTGTTCGCTCACACATAAATCCCTGGGGAGAAATAAGAGCTAAGTGGTTGTTACAAAGGGGCGAAGGCTTTGACTCCCACGGCTAGTCACAGAAACGTTTCTGGCTCTAACACACGACAGGCACTGCTCATCGCAAGACACCTTCCTGCCCTCACCTCTGTGCATGTTTTGGAATCACAGGGCTGGAAGGGGCCTTGAGGGGCCACTACCCGTTTCCCCCACTGCCTGTTAATTCTTCCTCCGTGTTGGCCTGGCCTGGGAGAGCTGTCCATCCAGCCCCACCTCCCTTGGATGGGCATAAATATTGTTATCTCCATTTAATAACGTGGTGCCAGAGCAAGGTAGAGTGTATTTGTTCCAGGGGAAATGGCAGCGGTTTTAAGCCTAGTGACTTGGAGGTGATTGAAACCCCCTCATCTGGATTTGTTTAACACACTTCAGTTTTATTATTCGGTTTTCATACAGGAAGTTAATGAATAACTCAGTCTGGTTCTGTGGCTATACGACCAAACAAGGGACCCTGGCTGGGAGTTCATTGTTAGGACAGGCGTACCTCGATTTACACAAGTGGCATTCTTGGGAAATTGACTATACATCAGATATTTGAAATAAAAGAGTTTTTAGAGGAATATAGTGGTCAATTGGTTTGTTGTTACTGTTACTTTTTTTGTTGTTTAGCAAAACCAAGAACATGGGTAACTTTTCCCTAATTGACTTTTATAGATTTGCTGGGAATAGAGTATTCCTCAACAAGACTCTTGTATTTTTAAAACTCAGGAGGCAGGTGTGGCCCTTGTAGGAGGTGTTGCCTGGGAGGTGAATGAAACCATACTGCTAGCCTCTAGAATTTGGGGGTGGGAGTTCTGGGTGGAAAGACCCAGCTTCACTCTTCCTGGACAAATAACTGGAGGCTACCAGAGCTCTAGAACACAAAGGAACAAAAGCGTTCACAGACGTAACCCACTCTGAGGGCCCAGTTCCAGCCAAATCTTGTCACTGCCTTCTTTTTGGCAAATTACTTTTTGAACTTAGGTTTCTCTCTTCAAGGAGAGGTGTAGTCCATGCTCCAGTTTACCTACTGGGAGTGAGTGAGAAGGAATTCAGTGCTTCAAGTCCCAGAAAGAAATGAATCCTCTTGTATGTGAAGGGGAATTCTCAAGTCACTGATCACATTGTGCCACCAGAACCATCTTTAGGATCTGATGAATTGGGCTGAATCAGATGGATTTTATGGAAGGCAGCTGGCTAGGCAGTAGAGTAGGAGGTCATTTAGACAATTAGTAGTTTGCATTTTTAAAGTTTCTATGCTTCCTCTTATCAGGACAAATACAATGGGACATTCTTGCTTTATTTTTCCTATTAACCTAGTCTTACTATTAATTCCCATTGCATGTATCTCCCGGATTTTAACCTAGTTGGGTGATTGGAGGCGACAGAGAGATGGAGAATTTAAGGTAGATACACCTTGGCATCTGCAGTACTTAAGAACTGTTGGTTCCCTCCCAGCATCAAACATTCTTTACAGTGTGATATTATCCTTTACCTTTCCCTAATTATTTCTAGACACAATCTTGCGAATGCTCAGAACACCTCTTAGAGGTATTTAAAAAATTCAGAGGAGTTGTCTTCAGATTCAGATAGGCTGCAGTTGAATCCTGGTGCCACACATGATCTATGTGATCTCGGGCAATGTACTTTTCTAAACCTCAGTTTCATCTGTAAAATGACTCTGTAGTAATAACCCTGCAGGATTCTTGAGGATGAAAGGAAAGTATGGAAAGTGCTAAGTTTAGTGCCTGTTACATGGTGGGTACTCTCCCCTCCACCCTGGATACTCTTGTTCCATCTTTACTGAATCAAGGGAAACTGAGGCACAGAGAAGTTAAGGGAAATTGATCAAGGCAAAGCCAAGTGTGGAGTCCTCAGATTCTGGTTTTTGAAGCTGTGTGCTTTCATTGCCCAGGTACACAGATTTGGGGTAAGTTAGACCTGCAGAGCGTCCATCATGAAATGAGGCAAAGGCAGGTTGACCCCCTCTGGCTCTTCCCTGCCTCCTCTTCCTGGTGAGACTTTCGAGGTCCATCAGGGCCCTTCCTGCCCAGATGCAGAGCCTGCCAGGAGGAAAAGAGGGACGCATATTTACTGAGTGTCCATGTAACAGGTACTTTTACATAAGTTAACTCATCTGATGCAAGAATTTTATAGATAAGGAAATTAAGGTTCAGGGGTTTTAGGTAGTTTGTCCACAATCACAGAGATAGTGAAAGTGATGATGGGAGAAGTCAACTCAACCCCCTGGACTTGAGACAACGGCCCTGCTGCCAGCTTCATCTCCCCCTGCACAGCAACTACTCAGGGGTCCTGCCTCCTCTTGGATTCAACCTTTGAGTCTGGATAAGTCCTGTGTGTGTGCATCTATCTATCTATCTATCTATCTATCTATCTATCTATCTATTATCTATCTATCTATCTATCTATCTATTATCTATCTATCTATCTATCTATCTTTTATCTATCTATCTATCTATCTATCTATCTATCTATCTATCTATCTGTCTGTCTATCTATCTATCTATCTATCTATCTATCTATCTACCTATCTATTATTCTGACCAAGGAGAGGGGCTGTCATTTTTCTGCTTAGCCAGTCCGCACATCAGACTCCAGGGAGCAGCATCACACGGCTGGCAAAAGTGGGATATTGCTTAGCTCCTGCCCTTCCTCCCAATTTCATTCCAGACAACTGAGCAGGCAGACAGCTCCCGTCAGGACAGAGAAGAAGTTTGGAAAAAAAGCTTACAACGCTTCTGTTAGTAACCCGTTGCTGTGTTTAACGACCCGTCCTGGCTAGGCTCTGCTTCGCTACTTGTAGCCTAAGCCCAGCCCATCAGGCGGAGCCCATTCCCTTTCATTTGGTCCTCGTTGGAGATGGCGAACAGCTGGTCCTCACGGGCTCTGTACTAATCCTTCATGGGGAAGCCCATATGCATGCATTCACCTTGGAGATTTCAGCCCTCTCTTGTCTTATAGGCAAGAAGACTGTCCTCCCCAGCAGCCCTGAGACACAGAGCAGCTCTTGACCAGAAAAGGACTGCAGCATCTCGGAGCTGTCCCTGATTTCTTTTTGGAAGAGTCCCTGGTTTTATGGGTGTCATGGGAAGGGACAAGAAGAATTATAGAGTCATAGTGTTTAGATTGGAAGGAATGTGACATGCAGTCTCATCCACATCTCATTTTACAGTAGAAGCTCATCCCACAGGGCCAGACTCACCCATCCTGGGTAGTAAGTAGAGTCTAGAGTTCCTGCAGACCTTTCTCCGCCTGAGGATTTGCTTCCAGGTGTGGGATGGGCCATAACTGTGAAGTGGAGATTAAAATTCTTTCGTTTTCCTCACTGGATCTCTTCATCCTGGTTGGAGATCCTGTTGCCTGTTCCATATGAACCTTGAAATCTGGGAAATACATTTGTTCTTTTCTTTTTTTATAAATTTATTTATTTATTTATTTATTTACTGGCTTGGCTGCGTTGGGTCTTCGTTGCTGCACACGGGCTTTCTCTAGTTGGGGCGAGCGGGGGCTACTCTTCATTGAGGTGTGCAGGCTTCTTATTGCAGTGGCTTCTCTTGTGCAGCACGGCCCTAGGTGCGGGGCTTCAGTAGTTGCAGCACACAGGCTCTAGAGTGCAGGCTCCGTAGTTGTGGCACACGGGCTTAGTTGCTCCACAGCCTGTGGGATCTTCCTAGAGCAGGGATGGAACCTGTGTCCCCTGCATTGGCAGGCAGATTCTTAACCACTGCGCCACCTAGGAAGCCCCACATTTGTTCTTTTAAAGAAGAGTACTTGGTGTGTGGCTAAGGTTTGAGGACATTCTTCCAAACATCGAACACTTCAGAGCTTGGCAAGGTCAGCTTCCACTTTTCCTGTCACCCATTTCACAGATGGAGTGACTTAGGCCCTCTGGTTTTCCTAAACACGGCCATGGCTGTTTCCCCCCATTGGTGGCTTCTGGTTCTGGGCGCCGTTGCAGGCTAGTCAGAAATCTGAACACTTTCTGCCAGGTCCCCACACGCTCTTCTTCTCTGTGGAAAGGAAGATCACCCAGATGGAGTCTGCCTTTCTTCCCACCCGGGTGCTCGGGCGGGTGCTGTGCAGCCAAGGCTTTGTAAAGGGAAGGACTTCCGTGTTGGCAAGCCTGCTTGTGCTCAGCAGAGGCGCCCATAAATCTTGCTGAAAACAAATGCTTTAAAAGAGGAGGAAAGTTTAAGAGGCCCTGAGGGCATATTCTAATCAGTGCTCACTAATATCAGCCAGCGTGGTTTTAGAATGTGGTGTTCCCAGCGGAGGGGGCCTGGGTAGGCACCACGAAAAATGCCGCCGGCTGTAATTAACTCTGACCTCCACCGCCTGCCGGCTCCTGGCTCTTAATATTAGCTTTGACTCCCAGAATGAGCCTTCGGTGTTTGTTGTTGGGATGCGTTCTTTAAAATTCGTCTTTGGCAGTCCTTCTTTTGCCCCTGTTCTGACCCAAAATGATCACACTCGCCCTGAGCCAAGGTGATCAGTGGTATCAGATGAAATCAATAATCAATGGTAGGTCTTTGCAGTCATTGGAAATTCCATCTATCTCAATAATGCCAACAGCCCCTATGTTTATAGCTTATACTTTACAGCGTGCAAAGTGATTTTATATATTTCATCGTTCCTCATTACAACCCTTTCAAGTGGGCAGGGCTGGTGTCATGTTTATGCACCAGGTGAGTGAGTGGCTGAGCCCCAGATTCAAACTTGGGTCTTTCAATCTCAAAACTGTTCCTTAAATACTGGTGCTCAGATGGACCGTAGAGATAGCCTGTCACGATGGAGGTTGCGGTGAAGGAGAGCGAATTGCGTCTTTTCCTTACTTCCTGCCAATTGAGGCAATGATTAGTGAGCAGTTTCTTTCTTCTACCTCCTGGCAACAAAGGGATATTAGATATACTGTGAGCACAGGCTGTGGTACGCAGTGTCTTATGGACGAGGAGACAGATGGAGAAAATGCCACCTAAACACCTGTGACCATGAGTGTGTGTGTGTGTGTGTGTATGTGTGTGTGTGTGTTTTATTGGTTTGTTGAGTCATACATATGAAAGTGTTCTGAGAACCTGCTACACACCGGGCTCTGTTCTGGCCACTTAGATGTGATATCGCTGTTCATTGAGTTGCATTAGAGCTGGAGGAGAGGAACCCAGGATAAAGATGCAAAGAAGAAAAACAGTACTATGTAGGGAGTTGTATAAAGTGACCAGATGGGTACTTTAGGATGGGTGGTCAGGGGGCCTATTGGGGCTGAGATCTCAATGCCAAAAGGAGCCATCCATATAAGGGGCAGGGAGGGAGAGGAGGAGGAGGAGGAGGAGGAAAAAGAGGAGGAAGAAGAAGAGGATGAGGAAGGGGGGGGAGGAGGCAGGGGAGGAGGAGAAAGAAGGGGAGGAAAAAGAGGGGAAAGAGGAGGAAGAGGCGGTAGTGGTGGTGGTTGTTCCAGGCAGAAAGTATCGTCAGTGACAAGGCCCTGTGCTGGGAACAAGCGTGACCTATTTGAGCCCAGAAAAGAGGACGGTGAGGCTGGAGCTGAGTGAAGTGGGGGAGGGTGGCATGACGTGGGGTTGGAGTTGGTGGCAAGGATCAGACTGGAAGTTTAGTAAGTCAGAGTAGGGATTTTGGATTTTATTCTAAACCCGTTGGGAAGTTCCTGGAGGGCTTTGTACAGGGGAGTGAGGTCTGATTTACATTGTCAAAAGGACCCTCTGGCTGCCCTGTGGCAGAGTTTAGGAGGGCAAGGGTGGAGATAGTGAAGAAAGGGAAGAGCTCTGGACATGATTCAGAGGCCTCACGGGACTGGTTGACTTCGACTGTAGGGTGTGGAGGATAAGCTGACCCCTAGGTGGATGGAGACCCCAATAACTGCCATGTAGACAATTAGGGGGGAGATGGGGGCAAAGGTTCTTCTCGGCCACATGAAGTGTGAGATGTGTGTGTGTTTTATATCCAAGTGGAGATGTCAAATAGCGATTGGACATGATTTTGGAGTTTGGAGAAGTGGCCGGAGGTTGGGCTTTGGGATTCATCAGCCTGTAGATGGTATTGAAAACTGTGGGGATGGATGGGTGACTTGGGCAGAATGTGTGGAGGGAGAGGAAGCCGAGGCCCAGGACCCACGGCTCAGTCTCCAGCGGGAAGCAAGAGCGTCAAGGCCGGGGGCTGGGGGTAGAACATGCTGTGAGCTTCCTTCTGTCCATCGTGGGGACCCCAGTCAGCGGTTTCACAACTGTGGGCTATTGATCACTGTGGCCCGGGTGAGAAGTTGATTCATCCGTGAAAACCCGTTGTGATCTCTTGGGGAAGACCCTAAAATTATGTGGATAATTTGAAACTCTGTAGAATCACTTATCAGTCAACAGGTAACTTACTGAACCTATGCTATTGGTTAGGTGGTATTCTGGGTGATATAGCTTCATTTTCAGAGGACAGTGCATTGTGGCTACACACACACACACACACACACACACACACACGTATGTGTGTGGGTACTATTACCTGTGGGTCCATGTGCCTGAGTGGGCAATCTTTGAGAGACAGTCACTATATACACGTAAATGCACAAATGCACAGTCATAGCCATCATCTGTAAAGCCTGCTTTCCGCTGTGTCTGGAGCCAGCCTGGAAGTTCCCTTGTCCTCACCTCCAGCAATCCTGGAGTCTCTTCTGTCTCCTGGGGATGGAGCTGGATGCTGTCATTAAGCTCTGTGTTTGACATGTTTCCTGGCTTCCATGTTTGCTGCGGTCACCTTAAGCCTGCAGACCTGAATCCATGAACATTTAGGTCACCAGTCCAAGCAGGCTTCAGCTCACAAGTGCTGAAGTGCTGGTGTGTGCTTCGGGTTTGAGTGTAGCTTCTTGGCTGCAACTTTTCGGTGGAGATCAGGGTTCAGGGAAGCCACACGCAAGAATCTTCAAGAACTAGAGTCTTGGAGATTTTTTAGGACGTTTAATATCTTGCATTTGTGGACGAAAATTGTCACCTGCCATATCAGTAAACAAAGGATGTTGTGGCCATCAAGCCATCAGCCATTGCAGCCACCCCAGCTGTGCACGCTGAGGGGATTCAGGATGGAGAAAGGCAGGATACTGGCCCTAGATAGTTACAGTTTGTATCAAAGGAATGATTTCAATAAGCCCGGACTCTTGCATCTTCCCATACATAGAAAAGTGCTAAATTCATTAACTGGAGATGTCTGTTTTTTCTTTAATTAACAGTAATCGTTTGATTTTCCGACTACCTGATTTTTGTTGCAAAAACTCCTATATATCCTGGCCCCTCCCTTACCTCTTCAGAGCAGTCCCTCAGAGCTATCTGAGAGATTACCTCCAAGGCACAAGTCCTCAGCAAGTCTGCCGATTAAAGCATAATTTTCAAATTTTAGGTTGTGCATTTTTTTTTCAGTTAACACACCTTTTCTCAGAGGCACTGAAAATATTTTCTACGCCTTATCCCGTTCACCCCTGAGAGAGCCCTGAAAGTTCAGTAAGAGTAGGAATTGTCATTTTCATTCTATGGAGAAGGCCCCTAACAATCCTGTCTGAGGTCCCAGAGTTAGCAGGGGATGCTGGCTGGACTCGAGCCACCAGAGCCCGTCCTCCATATGCTGGAGTGAAGAGGTGCTTTCTCCTGCAGGAGAAGTATTGATCTCACGAAGTTTGCAGAGAGTCCATATGTAAGGACCCCAATCTAGTCTCCAGACCTTAAATTCCAGTTCTCCACCAACTGTTACCAAAGGGCCCAACTAATGCACAAATCCTGGGGAATTTGGGTACAGAATAAATGTGATAACGTGGAGGGGAGAGGGGGAGGAAGGAGTGAAATCTGTACTAAGTAACAGTGGAATTCAGTGATGTTCCTGTTTGATCTCAGATATATAAGCCTGCTTCCATAACTTTTGCCCTTTTCACCTAGCCTCATACATTCTGCAGCAAAAAAAGGGACTGGACCACAAAAGCATGCCTAGTAGTTTATCAAGCTGGCTTTCTGTGTGGGTACACAAATGCTAGTAATACTGATGATAGCCATGGCTTTAAAAATAACACTAGTGTTAAAAAAAAAAAAATAACACTGACAGTGGCGTCGCCAACAATAAAAGAAGCTTAAAAGTAAAATAAAGTAAAATAATAAAATAAAATAATAAAAGTTTGAACTTTCACGATCCTGGTCATAAAGAGTCTGTGACAGCATTGAATAAATGTGAGAGGTGTCACCTGAGGTGGAATGCTGAGACGTGGAGGTGAGTCCCAGAAGTCCACACCCTTCGTCTCTAAGCGGTCAGCCTGCAAACCACTGAGGACTGGCCTCAGATGATGGCTCGTCAGAGTCGGGGGCTTTGGGGTGGGGGGCAGTTGTTCTGCAGGGTTAGGATCAAATTTAAAAGCACCACCGTTTACCTTGGTTGCTAAGCCCCCTGAGCCTGAAGTGAGGAATTCTGATTGGCAGAATCTGTAGGAATTTAGACAAGGGGAACAGCACGGAAAAACGGGAAGCTTAGGATGGGGACCCTGGCTGCAAAGCAACTCAGTGCTTCAATAAGCCCGAATCTGCTGAGAATACATTTTACGAACATGCAGCTAAGTTGGCTGCCTTTGTTTGGGGGTTTGTTAAGCATTATCTAAAGAATGCCATGGTTCAGCCTGCTCGGTGTGAAGTCTAATTCTTCCCCTTTCTGGAGCCACGGCCTGGTGTGTTCAATTTTTCTCTCTCCATAGGGCTGCAGGCTCTCTGGTACTCCAGCCAAAAAAACACTCATATTTTAGCAAGCTTAGTCCCAGTCTGGTTGCCAGGCAGTAAAACGAGCACTTGCCCGCCCCAGGGAGAGGGGGACCACGAGATGGAAAGGGGTCATGTAGATGGCTCGCTCGAACCCTCCCCCCAAATCTCCACTTGAGAGTCTTTGGGGCAGTTGATATGTTTATTGATGTGGGGAGACACTGCTGCATAAGCCCAACCTGTGGTCGTTTTAGAACTAACACTACAGATTATTTTTGCTATTCTGGAGGTGCTAATCGGAGGATAGGTTTGCCCTCTGCCTCTTCTGGAGGCTGTTAGATATACTCATTTGACTGACGTGGTTCTGGACAGCAGGCACAGACCGCATTTAATTGAAGGAGAAACTGAGGCATAAAGCAGCTGAGTTTCTTGCATTGAGGGGAACAGATAAATCAAACAACAGCATCCTGTTCCCCTCAAGGGAGGGTAGCGTTACAGGTGCAGTTCGTGTAGCTTCTGTTTGAGATCTTCTCTCCAGTTCCCCTGCGGTACAAGAGCCTGCAAGAGAGAGAGCTGTCATGCCCTTCGGTCCTGGAAATGCTTCCCTGTGACGGATATTAAGAAGAGGGCGCTGAGTTGGGCCCTCTGGTGCTTCTTTCAAGGCTCCGCTGGAACAGGAGGCAGACCCGGGCCAGTGCGTGCTGACCTCGGTGCTGCTTTTCAGGGATAAGGCCTCTGCCCACTGGATGGAGTCCACACCCACTTATTTTTCACAGACCATGGAGTCCCTGTCAGGGAATAACCGATTTCAGCATGATTGGATAAGTCTGGTGAGTTTGCGACCCACAGTGGAAAGGCTCCTAGTTCTGGCCTGGAACTCATCGTCTCAGGAAAAATGCGCTGAATGCCCACGGGATGTACAGCTGGTGGTTGGACGTATAACTTCCGAGCTCCTCAAGCCCAAATTCCTGGCTGTGTGTGAAGATGCCCTCACACACAACCAGGAGGCTGCCTCCTTTGTCTCCTGCCTGGTACCCTCAGGGCTGAGGTTCCCTGTAGCCCTCAGATAAGAAGGCTCACACTCCATCCTTGGGTGGCCCGTGGCACTGGGTCCTGGTTAATGCTCTGATGCCTTTCTCTTGGCCTGGGCGCTGCTGCCTGGCAGGCGAGTTTTCTCTGGGTGAAGGCTTTTTAATGCCGTGCTCTCCCCTGAGGGCCTGTGTACTGAATTTCATCTGGTCCTGCCACCTCCCATCCAACTGCCAGTCAAACCAGGAAGTAGTCCGGAACTGGGTGGCACAGGCTGGCCTTGGGGTTCGTGGAACCAGTGAGGTTTGGAGAGAGTGCAGGTGACGAGGGAGAACAGCAAGAGAGAGGATGCAGCAGGTGGGCAGAGAGAGAACACCTGTGGCAGGGAAATGCCTGTGTTTGATGAAGCGCGTGGCGTGATGAAGGTGCTGGGAAGAAGTGCAAGGATGTGAGAAAGAGGTTGCTCTGAGAGGCAGGAGAAAGCTTTTCGTTCTTCCATAGAGTGGCTGCCAAGTGTCTCCTGGGTACCAGGCACAGTTCTAGATTCTCGGCATACAAAGGTAAATAGGGCACAGCCGTGTGCTAGATGTTGATAGCTAGATGCCTGCAAGATGGTTAAGCATGGTAAGGTCATGGACCCCTCTGGGGATGTGATGTAAACTGGGACGGTACGTCAAGGTGATTTCATGAGCAGGGTCCTGCAACTAGAGCCCCTGCTTTGAATCCTGGCTCCACCACTGATTGGTTCTGTGACCATGGCAAGTTATTTAGCCTCTTGGTACCTCTGTTTCCCCATCTTTAAATGGGGGGATAAAAGCAGTTTGTATCTCCCATGTAAGGGCTAAATTAGCTGCTATGGGTTAAGCACTTAGAGTAGCAACATAGGGAGGTAGAGGTAAGGGCTTCCACCGAGCCCAAGCTTTGGGCACTGACGTTATTAGCTATGGTAGTTATTCCCAAGAATTCACATTAAGCACCTACACACAAAACCATACAATTTCTGGGGGTTCATAGACCTCCTCATACCCAATCATAGACCCCTGAATAAGAATCCTAGTTATTTTTTCATTTATGTCACCCAGCCAATCAGAAGAAGATTCTTGCCCTGAAAGACAACAGATCCCCTTCTTTGTCTGCCATTCTAGCAGGAAGCATCTTAGGTGCTGTGGGGTGCCTTGAGGGGTGGAGGTGGGGTGCACCCAGCAGAAGGATGAGACCTGCCTGTGGCCACAGAAGACAGAGGGAGGCAGAGTCCAGGAATCTGAAGCCCAAAGAGGGCTGGTGGAGCAAAGAGGAGGACTTGGGTATTGCTGCCCGCCGGGTGCTTTGCGGGATTCACTTGGAGCTGTGAGAACCCGAGTTAGGTCAGTCTCTGATCCGAACATACTCTTGCCTGCGGTGAGAGGGAGTGTGAGATGAAAGAAGACCCAACGAGTGACGTTATCCCAGGTCCGTTACCCTGTTTGTGGCCCCTGAGCAGTCTCCCAGATGCTGCCACGGCCCTGGAATGCCCCTTCCTGGGAGGAAGATTTGGCAGAGATGCCCCCTCAAAGCTGGCACTCCTGGTCATGAGCCCTGGCGGAGAGCGGAGGGGTGGGCAGATGCCAAGACAACTTCATCCAGCGGACGTGCCACCCACAGAGCCTTTCTGACCCCCCACCTCCTCCTGTCGCCAGCGTCTTGCCACTCAGCCCTGCCCTGCATTCGGGATTCCAGCAGCTCCAGCTAACTGGCCACTCCGCCCCGACCTGACTTGCAGCTCTCACCAGTGAGCCGCAGCAGGTCCCTTCCCTGGCACTCCCCGTTGCTGTTCCGACAGCTGAATCTCGGTCCCAGAGCTGTTGCACTGTGGCACCCTACTTGCAGCTCATTTGTATCCTCTCCGTACATTGCTAGGAATCATTAACACAGCTGTGGCATACCTTGAATTTGGCTGATTAAAGATTTTAGTGCCCGAATCTTGGGCTCAGTGGAGGCCCTTACCTCTACCTCTCTATATCTCTCTACTGCTCAGTGCCCCATTTCTCCTCCTGTCATTTGGAGTTACCAACAAGAACCATCACAATACCAAAGGATGTGTATGGAGTTCCCATGTCCTTTATAAAGTATGCTCACATGCAGTATCTTACTAATGTCATCCCCTGTCTTCAATCATAAGGATATGCTTTTTTTCCAACCACTCTCTTAAGAGCTGAGGAATTTATTTCAACCAGGGAAGCTTGTTATCAGTCACGCTTTTAAACATTATTTTGCTTTTCATGACAAATGTAGAGTAACATTGTCCGAGGTAATTTTAGCAGCCCTAGTCAGGAGAGAGTGGTTATAACCTCTGGTTTGGAGTCCTGTGTTCACCCTGGGTTCGCGCATACAGTTGTGGGGCCACTGGCCGTTCATCCTCTTCAGTTATCCATCAAGTAACATGTGCTGATTCTTCCTGGAACCCGTGGCTGCCCGCTTGGGGCTGGGCTTTGCCAAAGACTGCAAAGGCAAGGGTGGAGGGGCAGCTGTCTCTTGGGCAGCACTGTCTGGCTGGAATCTTTTTATGTTTCAAGAGCTCTTCATCAGCAAGGGTCTGATTTTAAAATCCCAGCCGGCTCTTGTTATCAGAAAAAGAGGGACTTGTCTTAGCATTAAATACCTCTTGATGGGCAGGAAAAGGCAGAGAGGGTTTTCCAAGAGAGGCTGTGACCGGGGAGTTGAAGTTTGGTGAGGAGAATCAGAAAATGCATTCTCAGGACTGTAGTGGGGAGGACTCTCTCTGAAGGAGTGCCCTTTGGATTTTTCCTCTCTCCTTCCTAACACCTCTCATGCCCCCCACTTCCTCCCTCTTCCTCCTCCCAGACTCTCTCTGTGTTCATCCCATCACTCACACTCTGGCTCCTCTTTGTGAAACCTCAGTGATGGTCCCAACACAGCTGTGGTTAGCTCCTCACCTAGCCCCAATCTGCTCTTACTCTGAGTTGGCTGGTGGGAGGTGCATGTGTGTGCGCACATACACACGCACACACACACACACACACACACACACACACACCCCGGCACCGTGAATGTTCTAGAAACCAGAGGGATGGGAGCACCGTTTTCTCTCCTGGATGCTGTCCTTTTTTATTCCTACGCTTTCCCCTCTCCGTTCATCTGCACCCCGCCAGCCCCATCCCTAGAGCAGTTGGCTTAGCTGCGTCCATAGCCCCTCTTCTTTCCCTGGAGAAGGATGACAGGGTGTTTGACATCTGGATTTGTTACATAAAAAAGGAGGTGGTTTTGCTGAGGAGCTGGACATGGGACAAGGGCATGATACTGAGTGCAGAGGAGGGGGCCTAGCAGGGGTATATGTGAAGGAAGGTATTGCGACGTGGCTAGAAGTCACCTGGAAGTGAGGAGACCTCTGTCACCCCAGTCAGGTTTGGTGTGACATCCTTTGGCATTTTTTTGCTGGGGTATTGCTCCCAAACGCTAAGGGGCAGTTGCAATGGGCATTGCATTAGCAGAGCCCAGACTGCTGTTTGTTGGGGGCTATTATGCATACTTGCTAATGAGTAACTCCCCTTAGTGTATGAACCGACCAAGTCAAACAAGTGACTACAGGGACCCAGAAGCAAATGACTTGCCTGGTAGAGGCCTGGCCTGGGACTGAGATTGGGAGGAGCTGAGTCCTGTAGCTCTTCAGTGGCAATTTCAGATGTCAGTCTGGCTGTGTTTGATCAATGCGGAGCCTCATTGATTGGAAACCATAGGGTTCCTTCCACCATTAACCCCAGAGTTCCTACAAACCCTGCTCTCATGTGTTTAAATTAAAAACTGAACTAAGACCCCCCCCCCCCCCAGACCTCACTCTGGCAAGATGAAGTGATACTAGAACTCCTAACAACAGCTAAGGAAGTGGGAACTGCTCTCAATTATTGAGGGTCTACTATGCTCAGGACTCTGTGCTCTCGGTCTCTTGCTGTATTAAATCCTCCCAATGACCTTATGAGGCAGGTTATCATCTCCAGGTTACAGACAGGGAAACTGAGGCTCAGAGAGGTTAAGTACTCACTCTTGCCTGTGAATGGGTTCCCACCAGTGTTTCACCTCTAGGGGAATTTCATTTTTTTGCCTCCATGGCGCGTTACATCCGTGACCGCCATGGCAACAATGCCATAAAGTTTCAAGGGACTTAGCAGCCCTGAGGCTGTGGCTGGAGACTGCATCCCACAGCTCTTTATGAGGGTGGTGGCCATCCATCAGTCCCGCTGCCACTTCTGAGTTCCACAGTAAATACTCACCCCTGGAGTCCAGTGCTGGGAAGGTGGGTTAGCTAAGGGCAGTGTGGTCATTTCTCAGTTCTTAGAGAGAATCAGCAATAAGCCCTGACTTCTATGCCCCCAAACCTAAACCCCATATTAGTTCAATTCAATTCATTTTAATTCAGTCCGACAAACAAGTACCTAATGTACTGTACATGGTGAGGTACTATACTATGTGCTGGGGATTAAAGAAAAAAGACTATTGTTCCTCTAGGGACAGAATGTAGTGAGGGAGACAGATATAAGCTGATAGTTATAGATTCAGGGACATAAACCAAAGTAGATGTGTCAAGTGTTCTTAGAACATGAAGACGAGAATGCAAATACATATGTGTGTAGCGGTGCTGAGGATGGGAATGGAGCATGGCCAGGGAAGGCCACAGTTGGACCTGAAAAGTAGAGAAGAGAGAAAAACTCATTCCAGGAACCCAGGCAGATGTGCGCTGCCCAAGACTCAGGGCAGATACATCACAGGCTAGGATGAGATTACGCTCACTTAACCTCTCTGTGTCCAATTTCCTAGTCTGTAAGATGGGGGTGACCCTTGATTCTGACTCAGGGTGGTGATGAGGAATAAGTGACTTCATCTAGTGCCTTGAGGAGTGTCTTGGGCCTGTAAGGCTTCAGCAAGCGTGAGATGCTAGTCTTGCTGTTTCTTGTCTTCACTTGGTGCTACCTCGTGGCATCGCTCTGTGGTCCCGTGGGTGCTCCCAGAGGTGCCAGATTTGTGGTCAGCTCTCCATTGAATGTCTTCTTGCATCTTCATCTTATTTAGCTCTTGTATCATCACATAGCTTTTCTCACGCTTGTGCTCTGAACCTCCAACTAGATGTTAGACTTCCCTGGATAAGGAACAATCTATGTTTTTGTGATACTCATTGTGCGGAGTGACTCAATACAGTGGGTGCTTAATCAACCCATATTTATTACAAATAAGATAGTATGTATAAGATGCAGTGTGTTTGGTGGGGGCCACATTCTATCAGGAGGGGCCAGATATCAGAGTTATGCAGGTAGGTGCTCATTGTATAGGAGCCCAGACAGAATGGTGAGATTTGCCTCAGTGGACGGGCTCCAGAGGATCCCTGATGGGTTGACCTGCCTTTCTTGACAAATTTCTCCCCTTTGAGTCGATTGCACATTTGTATCTGCTGGATGAATGGTCTTTGCGTGGATGCAGAGTATCTCGGGACTTGCTGTTGGGAGGGATTGCTGGATGGTATTGCGTTCCTATGAAGCTGTCAAGCAGGTGCCCCTCATTAGACCACAGGTGCTACTCACCCTTTGGAAAAGCCTGGAGAGGAGTCCCTAGGCATGACAGGTCACTCTGATGGTGATGGCTTCACACATCCCTCCTCTAAGAGCTTGCTCAGAAAGAGTTCTCCATCAGTGGGACACAGCACATTTGGACTTGCCTAGATGGCTAGTGCACGGACTGCTCCTCACACACCCTCAGGGGTGCTCTCACCTGCACCAGAGCACTTAGTGCTGTAGCTCCTTCCATCTCGTGCCTCCAGCTGGGCTGGTGCAAATCCAAACCGCGAAATGCGCCTCCCGGGACAGATGGGAATGTGGGTGCAGTGCATAGACTGAGCTGTAGAAAGCCTTCCTATTTCCTCTCCATGCTGCCAGGGATGTGCTTATAAATGCCTCTCCGTGGCCCCCAGAAGAATGTTCACGGAAGATCTAAGCCCTGCCTTCTTCCCAGCTAACACGCTGTTTGGGGACTTCCCCAGGTTGCATTCTCAGCTGAGGGCCTTGTCAGCTCCAGGTTTACCCTCACTAGCCTCTTCCTAAACCACACCATCAATAACTATCACTCGTATTCCCAGGCGGACCCCTAACAAACCAGCCTGACTGCTCTGGGCCTCCTGGGGGCTTCTGGGTTTCTCTGGCCTCTTATTTCACCGCACACCGGACAATGGAACACAGCCAGCTCACTTCCCAGGCCATCCTCATCCTTCCGCCCCTTCCTGCCATCACCTCTCCCCGCCTCCTCCACAGCCCCGGTCCTCCCGACTCCCCCGTGGTGGTTTTCAGTCTGTGTTGATGGGGGTGGCGGGGGGGTGTTACACATTCTCAGACCTGGGGTGTGCGCTTGTTTGAGCCCAGCGGAGGCGGGGACAGGCTGCAGGGGAGGGGAGGGAGGAGTGGGTGAGGGTCCTTTCCACAGTTTGGTTGCCACCCTCACGTTGGCCCCGCTGCTTCTGATGAGCAAGTGAGGCTGGTTGGTGCTTCAGCCACCGGTGTAACCAGATCTCTGTGGGCTCTTGAAAAATGGAGTTCTCTTCAGCAGCAAATGTTTGCAATTAACTTTAACATATGGTGGAATTCGTATTTGTGTCCGTAAAGCATGATAGGCAGTGAGGATCTGGCAGGGAACGGCCCAGCTTGTCACGCCCCGGGCCGCGCTGGTGGGTGGAATCTTTCCACTCGATTTATAGCACCCAGACCCTCGGTGAACTGAGTGCATATCAATGGGTCAGCTGGGGCCCCGAGCCCTCCCTCTGGCTTGGTGCATCCTCTTCCTTCCAGGTGTTTCTACCTGCCCAGCAGCAGAGTAAAGTGTGATTCTCTTCCTTTTTATGATGGGGTCCGCAGCCACTGGTCCTAGTGACCCTTGCTTCTCAGTTTTTGCTGCTGCGCAGTTCCTGTGCTCTTGGAAGACAGGGCCTTCTGCTGTTGCGCTGTCATGCAGGATCCATGGGCTTTGATCGGCATGCAGTAAGAAACAGGTCAGCTCTGGGACCAGATCCCAGGGGAACTCTATGACTTAGTAGGTATTGGGCTGTGAATAACATGAAAATGAATGATCAGGGGTTTAAACCAACAGGAGAGTGATTTTTACTTAACCAGAAATCGGGAGGGCTGCATTTCCTTTTTGGTTTGGCAGGTCACCTGTGTCATCAGGGATCCAACCTCTCTCCAGATTCCGACCCTCTAGCTTCTGTGTGTTGACTTCATGGCCCTTCTTGCCCTCCAGTGCCTGCAAGATGCCTTCTTATCCTCATAAGACAGGGCCCAGAGTGAGAAGGAAAGGTCTAGGACTAGAGCTTTCTTTGTTGCTTGCTTCTGAGGGGAAAATCTTTCTCTGAAGCCCCCAGCAGATGTCCCTTTATATCCCTTTGGCCATAACTGGGCCACATGCTCGCCCCCCCAGGTTAGTCACCAGCAAAGAGGGAGAGACTGGCCTGCCTGGCTAAGATCTCTCGTGACTTATCCCCGGAATGGGGCACGTTGCTGCCCGTCGGCACCAGGGTTCCATTTGTGACGCAGAAGTGGTGATCAGGAAGGCGACCCGTGGTGTCTGCTTGGTGCGCCGTCACCGTCGGAGAAGGCAAGGGCCATTGGGCTTGAAACTGCTGGAAGGGGAGAAGTCACTCCTGGGTACAGCAGCGTGTGGGCTATGAGATGGCAGTGGGTGGGCCCACCTCCCCAGGATTCTTTTGCATTATCCTGCATGCTGGCCTGACAGTGTTCCTCCTACAGCGCTGCTAGTTTCTGCTCAAACATGTGTCCAGACTCTCATTTCCTATGAAATAGGGTCAAACTCTGCTTAGCATTCAAGGCCCTCTCTGCGTGGCTCAAAACAGCCTCACCTTTCTCAGGAAACACACATTTCCTATTTTATCTCTTGATACTCCTCTGTGCCAAGCAGGTAGCAATCAAGCTAGCCTGCTTTCTACCTGCTTACCTCCCCTTGGACTTTTTGTCTCTGCATCCTAGCTCACTCTAGAGTCTCCATTTGGCATATATGACACCGTAACTCAGCCTGTTCAGATTTTCTACTTATTATTTAAGGTTCTCGTTTAAGTCATCATTTCTTTGGAGAATACCACCTTGATTGCCCCCAACTGGAAGTTTTCTGAGTCTTCTATGAGTTTCTGTAGCTCTTGTTTTCAGTGTACCCACATGAGCCACAGAGAGTGCCAGGTGGGTATGGATGACTTCATAGCAGTGTGTGAGGCTTGGGCTGACCCTTAAAGGCCAGGCAAGATTTAGTTTGCTGAGAGGACAGAAACCATGCCACATAGTTGGGGAGGGCAGGATAAGACTGTGAATAAGAGCACACCGGGGTCTTCACATTCCTGCTTTTGCCTCACCTTCAAGCATCTTAATACTTTCTCCAGAAGCATGTAAAATTGGCTCATGGCCACCATATTGGATCGCACAGATATAGGGCATTTACATCATTGCAGAAAGTTCTGCTGGACAGTGCTGATCTGGACAGTTGCCCTAGTGGGGCTGAAATCCTGATGTCCTTTGGTGCAGGGACAGTTCCCACATTTATTTTGTTAGTTTGGTGAACTCTGACCTGGTGATCTCTAGTGTGGGGATGGAAATGCAGAGCTGTACAAACAGGCCTTTGAGAAGGTGGTTCTCAGCAGGATATTCCCATGTTGCCCTGCTCTCAGCACTGGGATAGGTAACCCTCTGGAGCCAGTCTCCAACTTGAGAGTCCAGAGTATCTTGCCCTCTTTTGTCTCAAACCCTCTAAGGGACTGAAGTGTGCTTAAAGAGGTAATGGGAGTAAATGATGAAACAGGAGATCCCTCTCTGGGGAGCTTTCGATGAGCCTTTGGTGGCTTAGCCAGCAATGAGGCAATGTGTCTAGACTCTTGAAGAGACCACATACCTGACCTGTTGGAGATCTCTGTCTTGTTCTTCAACTTTAGGTCCAATATATAGAAAGCAGTACATAGAATCCCCTTCTGGGGATTCTTGTTGCCTGTCATAGGGTCTTTGCACTAGCTTTCAAAAATTTTCATAAAAATGTGAAGCACATCTAGACAGCTAAAATCAGGTTATGTGGGTAACCATGGACTATTTTGCAAACTGTTTTTAGGGATATCCCCTCGTTTGCTGCTGAAAACTGGTGATGTGGGTATCATTAACCCCATTTTTCAGTTGAGAGATTCAGGCTCAGAGAGGTTAATTAGCTTGACTGAAGTCCCACAGGTAATAAGTGGTAGAGCGGAGTCTCAAACTCATGCCTTTCAGTGCTTTTCCCACTACCCTATTATTGCCCTTTAAATGATATAGAAAGATATTTAGGGCTTCCTAGGTTGCGCAGTGGTTAAGAATCTGCCTGCCAATACAGAGGACACGGGTTCGATCCCTGCTCCAGGAAGATCCCACGTGCCACGGAGCAGCTAAGCCCGTGCGCCACAACTATTGAGCCTGCGCTTTAGAGCCTGTGAGCCACAACTATTGAGCCCATGTGCTGCAACTCCTGAAGCCCACGTGCCTAGAGCACATGCTCTGCAACAAGAGAAGCCACGTCAATGAGGAGCCTGCGAACCACAACAAAGAGTAGCCTCCACTCACTGCAACTAGAGAAAGCCTGCGCACAGCAAAAAAAGACCCAACACAGCCAATTAAATAAATAAATAAATTTATTTATTTAAAAAAAAAAGATATTTAGCATCCTTCCCACCTTACTTCCTATTTGTATATATTGGCAGTAGATGTGGGGATATTTACTAGCGATCTTACTAAGACAGTAATAATCTCTCTCAAAGCCATTCCTAGGACCTCAATATTTTGCGTGTTGTGTGAGGTGCAGGGCTTAGTTTATCCAGTCTCTGCTCACTCCTGAGCCAGCTGCTCCACCATTCATGATTGTGGCTTTAACTTTAGCCCAAGAACATCATAAGAAGTGTAAATCTGAGGCAAAGGAGAATTACTTGGCATATTCATTGTCAAATATTATGTGATGTTTTGACTTAAGCTTGGCTCTCCTTGTGATTAGATCAAACAATCCAGAGTGGTCAGACTTGGGCTCCTTTCCGTATGATTTTCCAAGAATTCTACCTACAGCACCCAGGAGAGTTACCTTCCTTTAAGTTAAGGCCAGTGCTCACTCCACATGTGTGCTGGGATCCCCACTCCCTTACCGTAGATGTTGCTTCAGCTCCAGCCTCTCACATCCATCCTGAAGACTCCCCTCATATCAAATCATTTCTGTGGACAAACATTCCATAATTACTCATGTTAAAACCATCCTTGACACTATATCCCCTTCCAGCTATCACTTCCTTTCTCTATGCTGTTTCACAGAACACCTTGAAAGAGCTGTTTACTCCTGTGTCCCCATGTCCCTGACTCCACTGAGGCCCCCCGGCCATCTCCCCTCCCTCACCACATTGCCGAGCCCAGGGATCAGTGCTCT
This sequence comes from Hippopotamus amphibius kiboko, assembly GCF_030028045.1. Classification (NCBI taxonomy): domain Eukaryota; kingdom Metazoa; phylum Chordata; class Mammalia; order Artiodactyla; family Hippopotamidae; genus Hippopotamus; species Hippopotamus amphibius. The sequence continues at coordinate 136,632,757 of NC_080188.1, read as the reverse complement.
GTCCTCATCTTCCTGGACTTGTCAGCAGTATTGGATGGGTTTCATCCCACCTGTTCCCTTGAAACAATCCCTTCGCTTGGCACTCACTCCACTTTCCTGTTTTTTCTCCTGTCTCCTGGTCACTTCTTCTCAGTGTCTGTCTCTTCTTACCTGGAATATTTAAAAAAACCTCCTATTGGCTTTCCTCCTTTGGACCTTCCCCTCCCCACACATAGCTCTCAACACAGCACTGATAGTGATTCCATTAAAACTTCGTCCCATTAAAACTTCGTCCTGATACCCCAGAGGATTGAAAACAGGAGCCCAGTCAAGTTCATGGACATGCGTGTTTGTAGCAGCAGCATTCCCAGTAGCTGAAAGGTGGAAATAGCCCAAACATGCTTCAGTAGGAGAGTGGGTAAATAACTGTGGTATATCCATACAATGGAATATTTGTAAGCCATAAATAGGCATGGAATATGGACACATGCTTCAATGTAGAGGAACCTGGAAACTGCTAAGTGAGAGAAACCAGTCACAAAAGGACACATACTGTATGATTCTGCTTCTATGCAATGCCCAGAATAGGTGTATCAGTAAACATAAAACACGGAGTGGTGGTTGCCCACATTTAGGGCAGGGAGCACGGAGGGAGGCGAAACTGATTAACGTATTAAGGGGTTTTATTTTGGAGTGGTGAAATTGTTTTGGAACGAGAGAGTGGTCGTGTTTATACAACACTGTGAAGGTACTGAATACACCTGAATCGTTCCCTTTGAAATATGTTATGTGAATTTTACCTCAGTAAATTAAAAAGGAAAAAAAAAACAAACTTCATCCAGCACATCACTCCTCTGCAAAGCACCCTCCACTGGCTTCTGGAGGAAAAGTTGAAGTCTGCACTATCATCTGCAGGGTCCTCTCTGGCCTATCCAGCCTCTGCCCTGTACCTTCTCCAATCGCAGCTCTTAGCACGCAACCCCTTGTCCACATCACCCAGCCACACTGGACTCCATGCTGTTTCCTGCTTCTACCCCAGGGCCTCTGCACCTGCTGTTCTCTCTGCTGGGAAGGTTCTTCTCACAGATAGTGGTGAGGCTCACTCCTCACCAGCTCCTTCAGACCTTTGCTCAAACATCAGCTACTTAGTGAAAATTACAACTCCCCACCTTGGCACACTTCCCATCCTCTTTATGCCTTCCTTTTAATCCACTGCACTCATCTGACATGCTATTTGGTGTCTGTTTGTTTTCAATCAAATGTAAACTCCCAGGGCTGGGAGTTTGCATCACTGTTATATATCTAGCACTTAGAATAGTGCCTCAACATTAGCCGCTAGAATCGTAGACATTCAACGGCTATTTGTTTTATGTATGAATAAAACCCTTTCCATAATTATCTATAATTTGAGCTTCCCAACTTCCTTTTCAGTATTTGCTAATTGTGAAGATCTTGTGCCCTTTTGTGAGGAATGCTGCAAAATTTGTGTTTTTTCCCCAAGTGTGCCCCTAAATTAGTTGGTCCTGACCTTTATGTTGTTTTCTGGTTGGTGAAGATGTGTTGTGGTATATGTTCACCCTCTTTTTCTCTGCCCCTCCCATGGCTGCAGTTTGGGCAAAGAACTTTTTTCATGGGGCTACTGACCTGTTCTTGGAGGGATTCAGCCCATGACTGTAGTCTAGGTAGCAATACGTTTTAGTGACAGTAACAATGTCCAAGTGTAAATCCTGTGTGGCTCTTCCTGGTACAGCTGGGATGGAGGTTGGTGGTGGTACACGCAGCTCCTTCCTCGCAGTGGGGAAACGAGCAGGGCTTGGAGAAGCACTCATGTTTGAGTGCAAAATAGCTCTTGCATTCGCCCCAGCAGTCCTTTCTTCCCAGTAGACTGGGGCAATGTCTACGGGCCTTTTGCGAGGCATCTTCACGAAAGCTCCTCTGCCTACTCCCTTGCCCAGATGAAAAACAAACCCCTGCCTGTGTGCCTAGGGGAAGAATCTGCCTGGCACCCAGTGACGAAGACAGGCATTTCTTCTGTAACCGGCACAAGGACCCTCTAGCCTTAGGTTTTGGCTTGGAAGAACAGGTCTTCAACTTCTTAATTGTTCTTAAAATTCTACCTGGGAACCTGAAGGTCCCCAAGAAGCAGGGATGTGGTGGAGTACTTTATTAGCATCCTTCCTCTGATCCCTCCTTATAGATTCTGAGAGTTCACTGCCCTGAGTGGAACAGAGACACCCCTAAAAGCTCATGCTCTCTTCCAGACTTCCTCTGGCTTGGGGACACCCTAGCTTGTCGTTATTTATTCCTGTGGTAGGGAGAGGTTGTTATAAATTATTTTTTTAACTTCTGGCTGTATATGCTCTAAAACCGAACTGGATCCCCAATCTAAGGGAGCATGCATGTGTGTGCATTCACATCTGTACAGGTAACTTGTACACGTAACTGATCACTGTATTCCAAGCCAGGAATCCCATCTCACAGAGATTTTTGTGGTTCTTTAGCCCCTCATGTCTGTCCCTGTTCTCTAATCCTCTGAATGAAGCTGGCTGTGGGGAGCAGAGCCATGTGAAAGGCATCCAAGATGAGAGTTATATCCCAGACTTGCACGTGAATATTGTGGTTGGGGGTGGGGGTTTGCTGGCTGGTGCTGCACACTGGCCACTGTTCCTCCTGGCTTTTCTATTTCTCCCCAATTCCCACTCGCTTGTTCCTCACACAGATTCCAAGGTTGATGCTCTTCTGGGTTAAACCTGGCCTGGGTGGTTGATCTCAGAGCTGGGCGCTCTCTCAAGAAGAGGAGGGCAACGTCTGGCCTTTCCTTTCTAGGTAAAATATTTCAATAGAGTTGATAGATATTACAGTATCGGTATAGGTGAACCTCATTCACCTTATCCAGAGCTTGGGTTGATAATGGTGGTTGATAAGCATTGTCTTGTAGTCACATAGACTACATTTGTAAAGTACCATCCTACCATTTGATGAGGACAACCCTCAGAGCCAAGTTAAACAATGATACGGTGGATGTTTGGTGGGTTTTAGCATTGACAGGCTTGATTTGAATCCTGCCCACTGCACCCTCCCCCACCTCCCCAATGACTAACTATGTAAAGTTGAGAAAATTACTTAAACCTTCACAAGCTTCTATTTTCTCATCTATAAAATGGGAATAAGTTTTGAGCAGATGAGTGACATGTTCTAATTTAATGGAATCACCCTGGTTTCTGTGTTGAAAATCAACTTGGCAGAGGGCAAGAAGAAGCAGGGGGTCCATTTAGAAAGCTGTTGAGGTGATCCAGGGAAAATATGATGGAAGCATGGCCTACAGTGGGAGTAATAGAGATAAGTGATCAGATTCTGGTTATACTTTCAAGGTGGAGCACAGATGTTTGTTGAATTTGAGTATGAGGTGTATGGAGAGAGGAGTCCAGAAAGATTGTGAGATGTTTGTCTTGAGCAACAGGAAAGATGTAGGTGCCTGTTCATCAACAGAAAAGTGGAGACTGTGGTTGGTTGAAGCAGATTTGAGTCAGGGTGAGGTAAGTGGGAAAAGATCAGGAATTCTATTTTAGTTTTTTTAAGTTTGAGATTTAGAAATTAGAAATCCAAGTGAAGGTATTAAGTGGCTGTATAAGTTATATTTAGGAGAGCAATCTAGGGTGGAGATAGAAATTTCAAAGTAATTTAGCAGATACATGATACTTAAAGTAATGAGATTGAATAAGATCACCAAGGTCAGTAAGTCTAGATGGAGAAGGGATGAAATGTTTCTAAGTTAGGAAGATGAGGGGAACTAGAAAGAAGACCGACAAGGAGTGACCAGTGAGATAGGAAGCACAGCAGAGGGTGAATGGTCCTGAAAGCCAAGTGATCCCAATGTCAAATGCTGCTGATGAGCTCAGTGAGATGAGGATTGAGAAATACGGAGGCCATGAGTGACCTTCACGGGAAAGTTTTATTAGAAAGTGTGGAACAAGTGCCTGATTGGATTGGCCTTTAGAGAGAGTAGAAGGAGAGGAACTGGAGCTAGAAAACAGAAGTAAGTTCTCTGAATTTTTCTACATAGTTTATCAAATAAATGAGGACATAGCTGGTGGAAGAAGTAGGAACAAGAGAAGGATATTTTTTTTTCTTAATATGGGATAAATGAGAAAAAATATATAAAAATGTTTACAAAGAGGGAAATATTGATGTAACTTTTGAGTAAGCCAGAAGTGATGAAGTCTAGTGTCTAAGTGGAGGACTTGCCCTAGATAGACCTTGAATGGGATGGGGAAGTCCTTCATATAACACTTGACTTCATATAACTGTATCCTGACTATAATGGGTTAATTAAAAAGGGATTTTATTTTTCTCACTGAAAGGGCGTCAAGAAGTAGGAAGTCCAAGTATGGTGTAACTGCTCACGTAAGTTTTCAGGGATCCAGGCTTCTCTCCTCTTGCTTTGTATCCTTAACAGGCAGCTTTCATCCTTTTGGTACCATGATGGCTGTTTCATCCCCAGATGTGATGTTTTGGTTCCAGGAAGAAATAAGGAAAAGGGTGGAGAGTAAAATGTACACACTCGCTGAGGCTGCCTCCTTTTAGTAAGAGAACAATAGCTTTTCCAGAACTTCCTGCTCATACTTCCACCCCCAGTGGAATGACATGTACTGCTTCACGTGACCTCTCCTAGCTGCAAGGGAGCCTGGGCAGGTGAGATTTTTCAACTGGGAACCCAGTAACCTAGATTTTGGTTACAGAAAGTAGAATATGAACAATCACTGTGTCTTCCAGTTTTTTTAATTAATTTTTAAAAATTGTGGTAAAATACACAACATAAAATTTACCATCTCAACTACTTTTAAGCATACAGTTCAGTAGAGTTAAGTACATCACATGGTTGTGCAACTATGACTACTATCCAACCACAGAATTCTTTTCATCTAGCAAAACTGAAACTTTTTACCCATTAAACCATAACTTCCCAATCCCTCCTTCCTCCAGCCCTGACAACCACTATTTTATTTTCTGTCTTATGAATTTCACACTGAAGTTATCTGATATGCATAATATCATATAATATTTGCCCTTTTGTGACAGGCTTATTTCATTTAGCATAATATCCTCATTATGTTGCATGTCAGAATTTCCTTTCTTTTTAAGGCTGAATAATATTCTATTAAATGTAAGGCTGAATAATATTCTAATACATTCCTATGTATATACCACATTATGTTTATCTCTTCACCTGTTGATGAACAAGTAGCTTGCTTTCCCTTTTTTGGCTATTATAAATAACGCTGCTATGAATATGAAAGTACAAACATCTCTTTGAGTCTCTGCTTTAAATTATTTTGGATATATACCTCGAAGTAGAATTGTTAGATCATATGGTAATTGTATTTTTAATTTTTTGAGGAACTACCATACTGTTTTCTACAGCAGCTGTACCATTTTGCAGCCCATAGTGCACAAGCATTCCAATTTCTTCTTGCCAAACTTGTTATTTTCCACTTTTGATAGTAGCCTCCCTAATGGGTATGGTGTCTTCCAGTGTTTAATGGGTAAGGAGAGAGATGAAGGATAAAAAGGGTAAAATGAAGGGTAAAAATAAAAAAATAAATATAGAAATAAAAACTGTCTCTCTTCCATTGGGTCATACTTTGTTGAAACCTTTCTGGAGCTCTCAAGACATACGGAGTCTAACTTGAAAGGAAAGCAATGCAGTGTTATAGGATAAAGGCTGCATCAGAGATTCAGGACACCTGATTTTTCCCTCTGGGCTCCACCACTGTGAATTTTCATGCTACACCCTGCTGTGATGCCAATTTCTGTGTGATGAAGATAATAGAATCAGATAATAAAATCTGAACCCACCCCCCCCACCCCCACCACCACTTACTTCAGACCTGAGATGTTATGCAAGATTGCATGTGCTTTGAGATCTTTGAACTAAAGGCATTCTGTAAATTCAGATTACCCAGAGATATTTTCCATCCCTCACATGGAAAGGGAAAGTCCTACATGGTGCTTCCTTTGGCTTTTATGCCACAGTGGGAGATTTTTACTCAGATGGTCAGTTGATGTTTGTCTTTCCTTGTCTCCCCCCAGAGAGTGGGTGATCTTGAGGAGAGGTATTACAAGGGAGGAGGAGTTGAGTAGTAGCAACTGGCAATGTTTTAAACATTATCATGTGCTGGTCACCACATCTGATGGTTTAGAACATCATCACCCATCTTCAGAATACATCTAATTCCTAATATAGTACAGTTGATATCTGTTGATTCTATGAGGAGCTTTTGGGTTGTGACAATATGGCTTTTTCTTTTTCTTTCTTTTCCTTTCTTTCTCTTCCTTCCTTCCTCCCTCCCTCCCTCCCTCTCTCTCTCTTTCTTTCTTTCTTGACATATAGCACAGTGATAATAATGAAAAGTGATGGTGACAAAAGCAAATGGGATTCGTGGAGAGCTCTGTGTTGCCCCCTGTTGGGATCTCAGAATCTTTCCCATCCAGACATCATCAATAATGTCCTTGTCCTTGTTACTATTAATACACACACACACACACACACACACACACACACACACACACACAGAGTCCAGGAAACATACATTCTTTGTAAGCATATACATTGTATTGGCCATGTGCCATCCAGTCAAGCCAAAAATTGTGGAATAATAGGAATCTGTGCCCAGAATATCAGCTAAAAATACCTCATTCCCTCTGCTCTGCTCTTTGCTGGGTATGTTTAAGAGTGTCCCAGGAGGCTAATGAGGATGAAGGGAAAGGAAAACTGACATTTTTCAAAGGAAACCAAACCTTTAATTCCCTAAAAGGGAAACATGTATTTTCTGTATGTCTGTTTTATGTTTTCTTGCCATTTTTGCATGTCTGTGTGACAATATGGAAAGCCTGTAATATAAATCTGCCACCTTGGCTTGGATTATTGGAATCCACGCTTTTACCACAGTCTTTTGCTTCATGGCCTGACTGGTAGAGAGCTTTCCAGGTTTTGGCAAAGAAGAGAGAGAGAGGAAAGAGCTTCTAAGCAGGAGAGACCCACTGACACACACTGTCTGCTCATTCAGCCTGTTAGGGCACTAGGGACACATTTCCATCCCTAGTTGGGCCGTGTTATAACCTCTTTTATTTCTTGATTGTTAACTGAGCCTCAAGCTCTGGTTGGTCCTCTCAATGATCTGAACTTTCTCTGTGGTCGGGCGTAGTCACTGCTCCTTCTCTGACCTTGGTTTCTTTCCATTTATAAAATGAGAGGATCTCTTGGGGTGGGGGTGGGGGTCTGACAGTTAGAGGCACAAGGCAAGGTTATGGGCATCTCAGTGTAGGTCCACAGTGGTCAGCAGCCTCAGTGAGAAGCAGTCATCTGAGAACTGAAGTGATACGGGCAAAGGGTCTGTTCCAAATATTTGTCAGGTAATGTCAGCATTAACCAAATAGCAACTGTTGGCTCTGGTTGGTCAAACACGGAGCTGCCGATTTCCTGAACATATGTTAGGTGTTGGGCAATGAAAGTGGGTGTTGGTCAACACTGGTTGGCTAATGTCAATATTGACCTTGGGTTAGGGTAGACCATAGCCATAGTCGCCTGAAAGAACTGCAGCATTTCCTCTCGAGTATTTGTCCTTTCATATGTGTCTGTTGGTCTCTTCTGCAATAAAATATGAAAGACTTGTTGAAGTTTGATTTAACTTGTTATAGTAATGAAGAGCAGAGCCTTGAGATGCACATGAAGTTCCACTTTTGGCTTAGTTGACTGTCTTGAAATAAATGATCTTATACAGATACTTACATGGGTAGATATGTTAAGTTGATTTCAATAAAGGGAGTTAATAGCTGCCACTTACAGAGAGCAGCTAGTATGTATCAGATCCTTCAAATACATCATCTTATCTAAGCTCCAGAACATTTTGTGAGGTAGTTATCATCTCATTTTGTAGATAAAGAAACCGAGGCTCCAAAAGAGTCTATAAGTTGTTCAGTTTCTCAAAGATGGACTCAAGACCTGAATCCAGGTTCTATCAGACTTCAAAAGCCAAGCTCTTCTTTCTCTGTCTTGCTAACTGAGGAACAGATGCATAGTGAGAACAAGAAAAGTACTCGGCCCACTGTTTTGAGGTAAAAGCCGCCCAGTGCCAGCAACATTTGCCATCAGTTATGAGCTGTGTGTGTTACCCTGCACTTCTCGGGGAAGCCAGTGCCTCACGGAGCCTCTGGGACGTGCAGACATCACACTTAGCAGTTCTCATCCCATTGTGTGGTCCTTCTTACAGCTCCCCAGGAGCCCCAGGGAGACAGGGACTCTGATTGGCTCTGCCAGCCACTTATTGTTTTCCATTTTCTCCCCACTGCAGAGTCTTGAGACTGTCTCCTATAGAAGATCCTGCCACTCCTATTGTCCCTGCAGACTTTCCCACCGCCCCAGGACCATGGGCTCAGTTGCTTATTGTGGTGGTGTTGGCTCAGCCTCAAGGACAGAGACCTTGAGCCAGCTGACAAGGTTGCTTATGTCACTACTTCTAAGGCCACAAGCCATGCTTTTGGTTCCCAGTACTTTTGAATACTCTTCTCTCTCACCATCTCTCCTTCTTTTTAGCCACATGGCTTCCCAGACTCGCAGCAGCAGATCTTCCCGACAGACAGTTTTGGCACATGGCCAATCCCTGTCTCGGTGCCTGGATGACATCAGTTACCAAGTCAACATGGCAGTGAATGCATGCTGCTATGCTGCCCCCTGGTGGAGAGGGTGGAAACGGAGTGATGCGCTGATTATGGCTTGTTAAAGAGCTGTACCAAGTCCCTCTCCTGCTTTTTAGACCAAAGGGTTCATATATCTGATTAAAACTAGTGTTGTCAGTGCCTGTGGAGAGGTGGCATGATCTGTAGTTGTCTGCTGTCCAAGGCTAAAAGTGGCTATGATTTCTTATTTTGGTGGAAAGAAACAGTATACAACCAGTTGCCCTTAAGTCGGCATTAGGGTTTTTCATGTACTTATTTTATTTTCCATCCATCCACTTAATTGTCTGTGTTCTGGAACCCTTGAGAGGCTCCCTTTGAGGTGTGCAGTACTCTGTGTCAAGGTTAATGAAGATCTCAGTCTTTCCAAACATACTCTTGGTTCAGGAACCTTCTAAAGTGTCATAATGGGGGCTCCCCTTATATTTCTGCTCAGCCTTCATGGGTCTCAAAGCCCTTGCCCTGGGATAGATCTTGGTTTGCATGAGGCTGCCATGTTCTTTAGTATTCCTGTATATGGGCGTTGTGTCATCAGCCTGGAGAATAGATGTGGGGATAACACGGCACCCAGTGTCTGGTTTCTAGAGGATGATGTGGCGGGAGGTGGGAGAGATTGGAGGGAGCCGTGGAACTCATGGGTGAAAAAATCAGATGTATTGATACTCAGAAGAAAATTAAGCCTCAAGCAACCTCTTGGATTTTACTTTGATACGTAGAGCAAGAAGGCATTTCATCCAACCATGCCAGAACTGGTAGTTGGGTACATCCAGACAAATTCTGTGTGGGTAGGCTGCATGCAAACCCTGACCTGAGGCTGTTAAAGCAGGTGGGAACTCAGACCCTGGTTCCATTATATAAGCAGGCCTGGCCCCCAGGCCCACAGCCAATACCACCAAAAAGCTGACTGCTGACATTCTTGCATTGTTTACAGCCTTGGTCTTAAACTGTTCGCCCCCATCCTTCTCTATCCATGCTCCTTTATTTCATCTTGATTCTCCGAGTCGCTGACATGATGATCCATCATCTCTCTTTTTTTCACTGATTTCTCTCTCATATTTCACATTCAGCTCTTTTTCTCCATCCTCCTCCTCCTCGTCATAACAGTTACGATGTTGTTGAGGATTTACCATGTGCCAAGCACTATGCTAAGCAGTTCTAACCTGTCAGTTCAATTAATTCTTATTATGTCTCTCTGAGGTAGGTCCCTTTATTATTTCCATTTTATAGATGAGTAAACTAATGCCACCATAGCCTGATCAAGATCGCATAACTAATAAGTGGAGGAGTAGGGGCTTGGATCTAAGTTTATTTGATTATACCATGTTTCCTCCTTGTCCCACTATCTCTACAACACAGTCTCTCTGGCTGGGCTTTCTTGGGTCTTTCTGGGTCCAACCCCACTGGCCTACATTTCTGCCTGTACCTTGAAAACAGTGACCCACCAAATCCTCCAAGGACTGGGCTTCCCGCAAGAATTATCTTGTTTCCCAATCTTTTTGGAATCAGAGCAGACTCTTGGTCATGGTGGTATTGGGTCTAAGAACATCTCCTGGACACTGTTCTTAACCTAAATCCTCTTTTGGGGATCCCTTCAGATACTTTGTGGCCCAAGAGCTGAGTAGCTTAAAGGGATCAACTTGATTCCTAACTCCTGCCTTTCACCTGCATGTGGGCAGCAGAGTCTCGGGACCGCCTACAAAGCCATGGGCCTATCTAGGAAACCTCACGGAAGCTCAGGCTGCCTTCTGAGCTGCTTGATCTTTTTACTTATTTCTGCTGTGAAAAGAGTGCTAGAGAGGATATATAAGGATGAACCTATGAATCAGCCCTCCCAGAGTCTTTCTGTCATGGAAGAGAGGCATCGTGAAGCAAGATGAGCGGAAACATGGTGAGATTCTCTTTGAGTTCATGAAATAGTTCTATGTGCTCTTACCCCACAAATTTAGTGAGATAATGAGTATAAGAGAGACCACAGTTCTTGGCATCAAGTCACTATTTAATGAAGACCCTTTTTTTCTATCTTCTACAAGCTTCTTTTCCTTTGTAGTAAAATAATTTGGGGGATGAAATATATTCTAGCTATGAGGACCCCAGTGTTTAGAATGTGACGTGATTTTCTTGAGCTTACATAACTGGCACCAAAGTCCAGGTGTCCACATGGGGTCCTGGCGCGTCGCCTTCTTTCTGTTGTAACTCCTGCCATGCAGGGTGTGCTGTTGCTTCCCAGAGGTCTGGCTTCTGTCTTGACCACCTGAGATGTGTTCTCTAGGAGTTTCTCGGGTGTCAGGCCTTCATATCTGCTTTGGAAACATTCTTGTCTCCTCAGCTACAGAATGGGATCCCCAACCCTATAATAAGAACATGAATCATAAAGATGGGAATGAATTAAGAAGTGATCCAGCCTGATAGGTTTCAAACGTGCCTTAGGAACAAATTGCTTTCTTCAAATGAAAGCTTTTCTAGAAATATGCATATATGTTTGTATAAAATATATCTATATATACATATATCTATATATGTATGTAATGTAAATCCTTTCTGGAAATACGTATATATTTATACTATACAGAAAAAAGAAAGAGAGTATGTGAATGAGTTGCTGGTTGTAGCTGGTGTGTGTGTATGTTCGTTTTGTGTGTTTGTGTGTTCATTCGTACATAACCTCATTTGGTCTTCCCTGTTCTACATCTATGTCTATATATTTATATCTATAGATATATAGATACGCATATATATATGGTGTATCTGTGAATGACATGGTTCTGGAAAATACCTTGTTTGGACAATTACCATAGCAAGGTACTAGAGACCTTGCTGAGATACTTCCTAGAGACCTGGATTTAGGTGCAGGCAGAGTGGCCTTCTCTGATTGAAAGGAGGCATGTAGAATAGAGACTGATCCCTTCCACAGCCTCTAAGTTCTTCATGAAACACACTAACCTAGGACAGTACTTTTCCACTGAAGATAAGAAAACTGAGGCCCAGGGAAAGTTGGTGGCTTTTCTGAGGCCTCTTTGTGAAGAAGAACCCATGAGCCCGGGTCTTCCTACATCGAATCCTGTGCTCTTTCCCTGAATCAGGTCACCTATTCTTTTCTTCTTTGCTACCCTCCATGGCACCTAATACAAGAAACACTTTCCCTTGCATGACCTTGGCACGTTTGGTGGGAGGGTGTGCCTTGTCTAAGACGTGTGCCCTGCTTGCCAGCCCACCTGCTTTGCATCCCCAGGTCAGTGCTGCACTCTTTGGAGAGGAAGTCACGCTGATGTCAAAGCTGGAAGGAATCAGCAGAAGGACTCCTGCTGCTGAGGAAGACGTGTTCTCTCAGGATAGGGCTCAGGAAACTTTTGAGCACAGAGGGCCACCTCTGGGTGAAAAAAAATCCACAAAGGTCAAAAGAGAGAGGCAGGGCAAATAAAAAAGAGCTAAAAATTGTGCTCTTCCTTATAGGTCATGCAGTCCTTATCGCTGTTCTCATATTTAATCCTCGTAATCCAGGCGTGTAGGTGTCATCATTGCCTCTTCCATCTGAGCAAACCGAGGCCACCAAAGATTCCGTGATGAGCTCCGAGTCACACTGGCTGCTTGGAAGTGGCAGAGCCAGCTGACTCTGGCTCTCTCATCAAAACTACGAGTTGTGCGTCTTAGAGCTTGTGGCTGTACTGGGAGAGAGGTCGGCAAAGCATGAAAGGGAATTTCAGCCAGCCTCTGCTTCCCTGCCTGGTACAGGGAGCAGGAGAGAGCCAGAGGGAAGAGAAGAAGGGATGTGACTAGAGAGAAGGGAGGAAGAGAAGGTAGATTCTGTGACCTCTAGCCCACGCCAAGTGGATGGGGCTCTGTTTTGGGCCATTCTGGCTAGTCCTCTTCTACACACCCCAAACGCACCCTCCTGTGGTCATTGGCTGAGAGCCTGCTGGAGATTTTGAGCTCCCTGAGGACAGGGCATCCTTGTTTAGCACGCCATCCCCATGCCTGCCCCATGGAGGGTGTTCAGTGGAGGAAGGAGAGCTCTAACAGAGGGCTTGGGCTTGGGACGCTTCTCCGCCAGCTGGATCCTAGCATCCCCATTTTACAGGTAAGGGAATTAGATGCAAAAAAGAGATAAGGAATCATTTGAAGAGCTTTCAGGGGTGAGTGAATTTCTAAGGGCGGGCAAAGTTGAGAGTTGTTATGTATGCCTAGAAGAGCTGGGCATTTCTGGAAACCGTGCATAGCTTTCCAGGGCACAGCCAGGCTGCCAGGCTCTGAACCCAGAATGAGGTCTCATTAGCATGCAGAGGGCAAAGTCACCGTGGGGGCTGCCATCAGGGCATTGGGAAGAGACAGGCTGTGTTTTAATTACGACCTGGACTTTGGAACAAATCCTTTTCTCTGCTTGTCTGAGCCTTAGAGAAAACAACTTGTGGGAAGTGTGTAGTCGGCAGCTGGGTCCACAGTGGTACCCGTACAGCTGTGTACACATCTGGCACACAGGTGGTGGACTGCATGTGCCTTTTCTCCTTGCATTGCCCTGGGGTTAGTGAAGGTAACAAGAGCCAAAGCAGTACAGTGAGGTCAGCCTGATCTTTACCCAGAGCGGGGCAGCCGATGGACAGAATGGAGACAAACAGGACTGCCCCCCTCTTCTGGGTCCATATCCCGCTCCTCCCCACCCTCCCGTAGTCACGACCATTTCAGGATCCGAGCCCAGACAACTCCGCTACTTCCTCCAGTCGATCCTGAGTCAACGTGGTGGGATTTCTTTGTTGAGCTCACCCTGACCTTCATTCCCTTCTCCAACTTAGGGCAAATTTTTGGAGTGGGGGATGAAATTAAGAAGGGAGGAGGAAGAGGAGGAGATTAACAGGGTAGAAGTTAGACAAGCACAGATGCCACCACCTGCGGCTGTGGATTCTCAAGAGCTTGTTGACTCCTGGGAGCGTTTGCCTTGAGTCTGTTTAACAGCTCATTCCTGGGGAAGGGGAGGAGAAGGAGGGCTTGGGGACAAAGGGCCTTTGACCAGCTCCTGTTAAAGCACTGATTCGTTTGCTCAGGTTGGCAAACAGTGTCTAGGGACTTGAGGCCGGGGATGAACTGGGTGGATTTTCTATCCAATGCACAACATCCAGCATGGGGGCAGGGAGTAAAGGCAATTGTTCAAGGGCCTGAAGTACCCTGAGTTCAGACAGAGTAAAACCACCCTGGGCAGCTGGGGGAAGGGAGAGGACAGGGGCAGGGCTGCTGGTACCTGGAGTTTGTTTTAGGGTCTGTCATATACCTTGTTAGTGGTGAAAAAGCCACATTAGCCCTTGAACTGTCCCCCAGCTTCACCCCCCTTTCTGAAGTTGAGAGGCAGAGGGAAGGCGTATCAGGATGGGTTTCTTCTGTGCTTCTGATGGCCAAAGGGCAGGGAGAGTTGGTGTTGGGGCCCAAGGCCTGGGTTAAGAGTGAAACGGCACATGTGCTTCTCAGCCCGAGCTGTGCTGGAGTCACCTGCAGGCTGGCCTCTGCTCAGGGAGGCTGCTCCCGACAAAGGCTTCAGTCCCTTCTCCAAGCCTTGGCTTCCTTCACTCAAAGAGTTTGAATACCCTCCCTCTTTCTCATGCCAGCTGCCTCCTTGGGAATTCCTCCTTACCTGCTTCTCCACTCCATCCTCAAAACTATTTCCTTCGTCCAGGAAGCTTCCAAGATAAACATGCTGTGCACGTGTATAGAGTTAGCCATCAGCTAGTATAGCCTTAGAGCTGAGAAGTGATTAAATATTATAAACAGACTATGGCTTTATGCCACTCTGTTTTGTGTTCATGAAACATTGCTTTGTATCTTTCTTTTTTTTTTAACTTTTTATTTTATATTGGAGTATAAGTATAGTTGTTTTTTAATTGGGGTATAATTGTTTTACAACATTGTATTTGTTTCTACTGTACAGCGAAGTCGAGTTCCCTGTGCTATGCATCAGGTTCTCATTAGTTATCTCTTTTACATGTATTAATATATATATGTTAATCCCAATCTCCCAATTCATCCCACCCCCTTCCCGCCTTGGTGTCCATACATTTGTTCTCTACATCTGTGTCTCTATTTCTGCCTTGCAAACTGGTTCATCTGTACCATTTTTCTAGATTCCACATATATGCATTAATATACGATTATTTGTTTTTCTCTTTCTGACTTAACTTCACTCTGTACAACAGTCTCCACGTCCATCCACATCTCTGCAAGTGACCCAGTTTCATTTCTTTTTATGCCTAATTTACATTCCATTGTGTATGTATACCACATCTTCTTTATCCATTCGTTTGTTGATGGACATTTAAGTTGCTTCCATGACCTGGCTATTGTAAATAGTGCTGCAGCGAACGCTGGGGTGCCTGTGTCTTTCTGGATTATGGTTTCCTTTGGGTGCACGCCCAGTAGTGGGATTGCGGGGTCATATAGTAGTTCTATGTATCATTCTTATATTCTGTTTCCCACAGGTCAGTGCCTCTGGGTACACATTATTTATCTGTTTGTTTCTTTGTTTGCTGTTCCTCTCACTATCGTGTGAGCTCCATGGAGGATGGGGACTTTGTTTTGTGTCATTTGTGCCCACAGTAGCGCCTGGTGCATAGCAGACCCTCCACATAGACTGGTTTATGTACATGAATGCTGCTGGGTGCAGGTTTCTTTCCCCACCTCCCTGTTAAGACACGGAGTGTCTTGTGTTGTGCATGGTGGATACTTCTGAATCAATGAGCGAATGAAGGAAAGGAAGACTAAATGAGTGAGTGAGCGTGTGAATGAGCTTCTGAGATGGGACTGACCACACTTAGGCCATCGTGGCAGATGGCATGTCTGTCTATAGAAACATGCTGTTCAGTTATTTGTGTCCTTGTCTCCTGCCAGGTGGGGCTCATGTGTAGAGCAAGGTGCGTGCAGCTCCCTGGATATGCTCTGAGTCAGCCTGTGTCTGCCTTTGTGACGAGAGGAGGGGTGTTGGAGCTTCATGAATTCACTCTGCCTATCCTGTCCCGTTGGGCACCATCCTCTCCCTTACACCATCTGACCTTTCCATGTCTAGTGACCCCTCTACGACGTGGGGAAAAACAGTGTTTTTGAGAGAGATTCCAGCACCCCACCCCCTGCCCATTGCGCCACTGCTTTAAAAGAGAAAATAACTCCTTATTTTGGAAATAGAAAAATGAATGTTATAATGAATGAATCCCAGAGACATTTTCATGGTGTGTCATCTCTGTGCTTATACCCAAGGCTTTGACAAGGCAATTATTTATCATGAGGCAATTTTAAAAAGAGAAAGAGAAACAGAGAAACCTACTTTTTGTTTTTTAAATATTTATTTATTTATTTGGCTGTGTCGGCACACGGGATCTTTGTTGCGGCATGCAGGATCTTTTGATGCAGCATGCGGGCTCTAGAGCTCATGGGCTTAGATGCCCTGTGGCATGTGGTATCTCAGTTCCCTGACCAGGGATCAAACTCTCGTCCCCTGCATTGGAAGGCAGATTCTTAACCACTGGACCACCAGGAAAGTCCCAAGAAATCTTCTTTACATTTTAGTCTTTCATAGACTACCTGAGCTCTTATTGATCTGGGGTGACCGGAAAGAGATGGGTCACCTTTATTGGGAACCTACTGCGTGTCAGCTCTGAGCCTGGGCTCTTTGCACATGTTGTTTCGGAAGAGGGTGAGCAGGTGAGATCAACGGGCCAAATCAAATCAACTTTTATGGAGTACCCACCATGTGGAAGAGGTTGTGGGGCATATAAATATTCCATAGGGCTTGTTCTTAGAATGCAGGCTATTGGCAAGATAAGTTATAAACATGGGGAAAGTAAATAATAAGGCAAGGTTAAGGTATTTTAAGTCAGCACTAAAAGCCATGATTTGGGACTCTTGGAACTAGAAGAGATTGTCTGGCCTCACGTCTTTAACAACAGCGAGGTTTTGCAGACGGTTGTCCACAGAGCGGTGGCAGAGCCCAGGCTTCCAGATCTGCTATGTTTTGTGTCTTGAAGCATCTCCAGATAACTGCCAAATAAGCAGCACAGACAGGTCATGGTGTAGGTGTTCAGAGGAGGTTCAGTCACTCCGGAGAGGGGCGGGGGAGGTCCGGGCAGGATTCAGGAAGAAGGTGGGAGCAGTTGTGTCCTGAAGGGCGGGTTGGATTCAGGTGGAATAAACAGAGAAGGAAGGGCTTTGCAGGAGGGTGGAAAGGCATAATGAGGCCCAGAGGTAGGAAATCCAGGGACGTTGTGCGCAGGTGTGGTGACATATCTCATCCTCCAGCTCTGGCCGCCAGGAGCCTGGGAGCGTCCCGGTTGCCAAGCCCTGGACCTGTCCCCTTCTGTGTGGCTCCCCTGCTGCTGCCTTCATGCCGCCCCTTGTCACTGCTCAGCTGCTCTCCCTCCCTCATCTCTTCAACCCCAACTTCCCCTCCACCTTTCATGTTGTGAAGAGTTCCTTTTCTAAAACAGGCTTTTATCATGTTAAAGTTCAAGGGCTTCCGGTTGTTTGTGAGATGCTGGCCAGCCCCAGTGTGCACTGCCGCCTTTCTTCAGGTCCCTGGCCTCTAACCTGGTGGAGGACACACCATGGTCCCAGCACGGCGTGTACCTGCAGGACTTCAGGCCTCTGCCCAGGCTGGTCCCTCTGCGGGGAATCCCCTCCCCAACCCCTCACACCTGCCAGCCTGCCCACCTTCCTGTCTTCCGTTTGACCACGATTTATTGAATGGGTAATAAAATGCAAATCCCCCTGTTGACTCCCTGACAGTTAGGTGTGTTCTTTTCTGTGTGCCCGGGACCCTCTAGTTATTTGGACATGTTTGTCTCTCCCATTAGCCTGAGCTCATTTCTGGAAGGGATTTTCTTGTATTCACCTTAATATCACTAGTATCTATTGCATCTGCCTGGCATAGATGGATACCCTGTTCATGGCTGGTTGAGAGTAAGTGAACTGAGATGAGTTCAGTCCTGAGAGCTGGGCTGAATCCACTGACCATCAGGCTGGGAAGCTGGGATGCAGTTTCTCTCTTAACTAGATTACACCTCAGAGTGCCCTGGGGAGCTTGTTCAAAATTCACATTCTGGGGCTCATCCTTTTGCAGGCTGATTGGAGTGGGCCTGGACCTTTTTGTTATTGTTATTTTGTTTAAATAATCACTCCTGCCCCCAGAATTCTGGGTAGCCTGCCTGGCACCAGTCTGTAGAGCATCCTTACACCCCACACACCCTGGGCTGCAGCTCACACTTCTTCCAGCGCCTCTCACCCTGCTTTTCTTAAGCCTTGGAGAGAGTAACTTAACTGAATTCTTTGGTTCAACCTCCTCAGGGAATAAATCATCTGGATTTAAAGCCTATTCCATTCCAAGCCTCCTTGTCCCAGTTCTTGAAGTTCCTTTTGCTGTTGACTTGGGAGAAGACCGGGGCCCCAGCCATCTTTCTCACAGACTTTGCTCTGCTTTCTTCCCTGCTGCCAGGTTGTTTGCTGTCAAATGTGGGGGCTGCTTCGAGGCCATCACGCCCAATGAGTTTGTTATGCGGGCCCAGAAGAGCGTGTACCATCTGAGCTGCTTCTGCTGCTGTGTCTGCGAGCGGCAGCTCCAGAAGGGCGATGAGTTTGTCCTGAAGGAGGGGCAGCTGCTCTGCAAAGGGGACTATGAGAAGGAGCGGGAGCTGCTCAGTCTGGTGAGCCCTGCAGCGTCAGACTCAGGTGAGTGCCATGTGGTGGGCAGGGGACACAGACGTGGGAGAGTGGGGTGTGGTGGCAGTCTGCATTGCTTTCTCCCTTAGAGGGCCAGCCACCAGGGCACCCTGGTCCCCTGGCAGAGCACTGCTGTGCATTCCAGGAAGTTTCCTTGTAAGCTTGGAGTAAGCTCTTATCAGTCAGGTATTGCCATGATGATGCTGCATAACAAATTATGCCCAGATTCCATGGCGTACAACCAGAACATTTATTCACATGTCCACAAGTCTCTGGGCTAATGGAAGTGACTCTGCTTCACACTGAAGGTCTTCAAGTCACCTGAGATCTGCTGATCTCAGCTGAGCTTAGATCTAGACTGTAGACCAGGTTCAGGTCTGCTCTGTGTGATTCATTCTGGGGTCCAGGCTTGAGAAGCAGCAGCTATGGGGCATGGTTTCCTGGCAGTGGCAAAAGTGCAAGAAGGCACGCTCAACCATGCAAACATATCTCAAACCTCTGCTCACATCATGGCTGCTAGTATTTCACTGGCCAGGTCAAATTAGAAGATGAAACCCAAAGTCCAGGGAGGGGAAACACACTGCATGTACTGCAAGGCCCTGACAGTATGGAGATACATAAAACTGTTACAGAGAATGATAAATTGGAACCAATAATTCCATGTGCCACAGTCACTGAACTGCTCTCACCTCTGTTTCCTCATCTGTCAAGTGGGAAAGCTGGAATCTGTCTAAGGCTTGGTGGGTCACATGAAGAAAGGATCTAGAGTATACTTGTTCTGCTCACCCAAGACTCACTCACCCTCCCTGGAGAGGGAAAAGAGAGGAGAAGGCAGATGTTCAGAGTCTTTTGAGAGCAGATTTTACAAGGCCAGAGAAATTAAAATTGCCCAAATTGAGCATGGAATGCCTTCCCAGGGTGTCTGTCTCACAGGGCAGCATTTGTCTTAGCCTGGCCTCCCTTTTCCTAGAAGAATCTGTGAGGTCCAATGAGGTGATATCCATCTAAACTTACTAGCTTTTGCTACTGCCAATTCCAGTCCAGTTCCAAACCCCTTAACATGGCTTAGAAGGCCCCTAGAATCTCACTCTGCCCATCTCTTCAGCCTCCTGGGAGCCTCTGACCCCTCCCTTCTACACTCAGCAGACATCAGTGTCTCCCACTCACTTCCACATCTTAAAAGTTTCTTCCCTCTCTGCCTCCCTCCCTCCCTCTTTTATCTCGCTAGCATATCCTTTAAGATTCTTTCTAGGGCTTGCTTCATCGAGGAAGACTCTTGTTCTCATGTGCCAGGTAAGTTTACCCTTAACCTCTCCTGCTGTGACATGGATCCCACTTGATTGGGGTTTCTTGTTTGGGTGTTTGTTGTTCTTGCCAGAGTGTTAAGCCCCATGAGGGACCGTGTACGTTTTTTTTTAACCACTGTATCTTCAGGGCTTAGCACAGGCCTGGAACTCTAGGGTACTTGATAAAATCTGTGTTAAAGGATGAATAAACACATGGGACAGAAGCTCTTGTGGCATGATGCTTGAGTCCAAGAGCTTTGGAGGCAGGCTGGTGGGGACCTCATTTTGGCTGCACCACTTAGATCTGTGTGACTTTGGGCACGTTTTGGAACCTCTGTAAGCCTCCATCTCCCCAGCTATAAAATGGGGATCGTTGTGCCTACCTAATCATTTTATTTGAGGGAATAAAAGATGAATGTATGTAAATGCTGGTGCTTATCTCCCAAGTGCCTGCTGGTGTTGGCATCTTCATCACACTTGTGTTTTGCTTCCTTTTTGTCCTGGTTGGTTCTTCTTGCCTGACTCTGCTTGCAGCCTCAAGTAAGCTGACAACAGGACAATCCCAGCTTCTACTGGATTAGTTGGACTTAAGTTTTCCTGGATGTTTTAATTTGAGGGAAGTTTCTCCTTGTTGGGAACACTGTCACATATTGAATGTCTCGCTCTGGGGTAGCTTGGTGGATCCTTAAACTGAGCTTCATGACCTCCACTTTGTAGGTCATCTCATCCTGTCTTTCCCTTTAGGTGTCGTGTTGTAGCCACCCACTAGGTCTTCTCTGCAGAATACTGCAAAATCTTCAAATTGCCAAGGGGGTTGGGTGCTATGGTGATCAGAATACCAGCATAACCTCACAAAGACATGCAGACCCAGAAGGACATGCCATTCTTTCTCACGTGGAAATAAATGCTGTGGTCTAGCCTTTCTTGGTACACAGTTGTGTGGGTCTTGACCAGTATTTTCCAATTATAGATTTTAATTGGCTACAAACAATACAAGTCATTAGTGTATTGCTCCTTCCCCATGTGCAGAGACAAAAAGAAGTTGGATCTAAGTAGTATTGAAAGTATAACGTTCAAAACTTGTGGTTGCCAAGGGGGAGGGGGCGAGTGCGGGAGCCAGGGGTTGGGAGTTGGAGATTAGCAGATACAAACTGTTATATATAGGATGGATAAACAACGAGGTCCTACTGTATAGCACAGGGAACTGTATTCAGTATCCTGAGATAAACCATAATAGAAAAGAATTTTTAAAAGAATGTGTATATATGTATAAATGAATCACTTTGCTGTACAGCAGAAATCAACACAACATCGTAAACCTACTATACTTCAATTTAAAAGAAAATATAATGTTCAGAGTGACAGGTCTGCAACAGGTCCACTTTTCAGGAATATGTTTTGTAGTTCCAGGCATTTCTTTTTGAGGCTGATATTGACAAACTGGAGCGTTCCAGTTCACTTATTCATGTGTTCATGTACTAGACGTGTCTTGAGTGTTTGCTTTATGCCAGCCATGGCGTCAGGCTATGAATGACAAGAATGGCGTGGGGGTGGGGAGGTCGCCAACCCATGTCAAATGAAGGAATCATAGATATTTAGGCTGGAAAAATAAAGAGTAAATTACTTTAGGACATAATTGTTGCCTTCAAATGGTTGGACCAGACCTATTGTTTTTTCTAGCTTCAGAGAGAAGAATTAGAATTCATTCGATTCTTTGACAAAATCACTGAGTATTTATATTATAGATGAAAAGGCAAAGGCAAGCAATTTTGACTCAACATAGGGAATGTCACGATGTCATTCTAATTAGTAGGTCTAACACAGCGTAACTACTCAAGAGATAAATCCCCAACTGTGGAAAGTAGTGTTGGTGAGGTGGGAGGCGAGGATGGTGCCAGAAGACCTCTGTTGTCCCCTTCAGCTCTAAAAATCTATTGTTGTTTTTGCAGCTTTAAGTCAAATGACATTAAAGTCTCAATCAGAATCAAATATATTGTCTGTACCACTCATTTTGTCAATTATATGAATGTTGCCTGTCTTGCAGCATAAAATGTTTTGTGCACCAAAGCCAGCCTCACTACTGAGAGGACTAGCTTCTCTAGAGAATAGGGTTGTAGCTTTTAATTCCTTTGTTCCTTTAACAAAGCTTTGCATGATGCCAGGAGAAGAGTTAGTGATCAATAAGTACCTAATGAGTTGAGGTAAATCTTCAAGAAAAGAAATCCACCTCATATTTACAGAAAGGGATTTACAGAAAGCAAACAAATAGTATCTGTCCCGATACAAATGCACTTTTTCCTCTCATTTCTGTCTTGAGCATTTTACATATCATAGGTGCTTGATTAAATATTTGTTGAGTGAATGATTGAATGACCAGTCATCTTTAGCATTTTTGTCAATGGCTTGGAAGAAGACACCAAAGGCAGGTTTATTCGATTTGCAGATGACACAAACCTGGCAGGGAACGCCGGTGTGGCAGGTGATATTCTCGATGTTCAGAAAGATTCTGACAAGCTAACAGAACAGTACAAGGTCAGCAAGATGAGATCTAACCATTGGACTCCAAAATTCAACAATAAATATATGGAATGGGGCCTCTTTTAATGGAATGTCACATGGGGTTTTAGTTGATCATAAAGTCAGTAGAAGCCAAGAGGTCAGATGCTGCATTAGTAGAACTATATTGTCTCTATCATGTAATTATAGTTCCATTAACTTTTGCATTGGTCAGAGTACATTTAGGATTTCTGGGCTAATTTTAAACGATACATTTTACCAGGTCCCTAACAAATTAGAGAAAGTCTTGAGGAGAGAAATTCGCTTGTTAACTGATACATAGCTAAAGAAACACAGTATATTTAGTTTTGTAAAAATAAGACTAAGGAAGATATGAGAGTCACACCCAAGGATGCAGGCCTAGTACTGGGGGTGAAGTGACAGATTTTGGTTCGATATAGGGTAGAACTGTGTCCAAAAAGGGTGCAGCCTAGACTTCCTTTATGGGAAATAAATCTGCTTGTCTTTTTTTTTTTTAATTTATTATTTTTTGGGGAGTACACCAAGTTCAATCATCTGTTTTTATGCACATATCCCTGTATTCCCTCCCTTCCTTGACTCCCCCCCCCTCGAGTCCCCCCCCACCCTCCCCGCCCCAGTCCTCTAAGGCATCTTCCATCCTCGAGTTGGACTCCCTTTGTTATACAACAACTTCCCGCTGACTATCTATTTTACAGTTGGTAGTATATATATATGTCTGTGCTACTCTCTCGCTTCGTCTCAGCTTCCCCTTCACCCCCTGACCCCTCCCAAACCTCGAGTTCTCCAGTCCATTCTCTGTATCTGCGTCCTTGTTCTTGTCACTGAATTCATCAGTACCATTTTTAGATTCCGTATATGTAATGAGGTGGATAGAACTACAGTCTGTCATACAGAGTGAAGTAAGTCAGAAAGAGAAAGACAAATCTGCTTGTCTTTTAACATTTGAATTACAGTTGGTGGATGACTGGGTTAGTAACCTCTATCGCTACTTAAATCTAGGATTTTAGAAAATATGGTTTTATGATACTGACTGTTCCAGCTTACACAAAAGCATGTGACACATTTCGAGCTATATGGGACACCAAACTCAGGAGATAACTCAGCTGCTGGATGTTCTTCTCTTGTGTGCCAGAAAACCCTCTTTTGTCCTGGTGTCTGCTTTTCCAGTGGCCTTGAAGGAGCCTCCCAAGTGGTGCAATGGTATTTGTAGCCAGAGTCAGGCCTTTTTCTTTGGGTTTATTGAGCAACTTGGATGCTGAAGGTCTCCAGGAGAGACCTGGCAACACTTGTGTCTGTGCTTTCTTGACCAGAGAATCCCGGGGTCTGGCAACACTTAGGAGGCACGTGAGAGGTTTTCCGGTTCAGACTCCCATCAGGAGCCCATCCAGCCTTTTTGAGCCTGTCCACCCTAGAGAGCTTTGACCTCACCTTCTGCATGTGGATGGTCAGAATTGCTATATTAAGTCCCAGTGTCTATTTCCATGTGTAACTTCAGCCTTGGCCTTGGTTCAGCTTTCAGGAACTCACAAAATACATCAGTCTCCCCGACACGTGGCAGCCCTTCGAGTTAGAGAGAGTCCCTTCTACTCCCTAAGTCTTCTCTTTTCCTGTCTAGTTCTTCCTCATTCCTCCAACTGTTCCTTAGAAGAGATTCTTTGCTCTAGCTATAACAATACTGTATTTTCTTTAGAATGTACCACCCAGAAGGGGATAAAATCTTCCACATGTGGTCTGAACTAGCACCATGTTGTTATTACTACTTGTCATGGACATCATCCTCTATTGGTGTCATTAGCTTTTTTGACCTCAGGAAGGGGGTGGGGACTTGGGGGCTGACTATAGGCAGTCAGGGCTCCTGGCTCAACCATGTTGCATTTCTTAATTATCTAGCCTTCTTATCTTCAGATTTTCTTTTAACATCAGAGTTTGTCTAAGAATGTCTTGTGTAGCGATTTTTTTGTTAACTTTTAAAATTTTGAAATAAAATTTTAGATGTATAGAGCAGTTACAAAGTGGGACAGACGTTCCCATATACCCTTCACCCA
Organism: Hippopotamus amphibius kiboko; assembly: GCF_030028045.1. Lineage (NCBI taxonomy): Eukaryota > Metazoa > Chordata > Mammalia > Artiodactyla > Hippopotamidae > Hippopotamus > Hippopotamus amphibius. The sequence goes on along the minus strand of NC_080188.1, from coordinate 136,608,495 downwards.
GCTTCTCCTAATGTCAACATTTTACATTTAAATGTACATTTTGAGAAACGTACCATGCAAACCAAGAAATTAACATTGGTACAGCACTATTAACTAAACAATAGACTTTATTCAGTTTCAAGAGATTTCCTCCTAAAGTCTTTATCCACTCCAGGATCCAATCTAAGATACCATGTTGCATTTAGTTTTATGTTATATTTAAGTTGCCTTTTTTCTTCATTTTGGGGATCACTAGAAATGCCTAGTCAGAATTTCATTTTTGCCCCTTCCTCCAGCAATATCTATTTTGTTTTATTTCCTTTTAGCATCTCTTACCATGGGATTGATCTGATTTTGCTTAGTTGTTTTGGAGTTCGTTTGTTTACCATTTTAGGATTTTCTTAACTGAAGAAGACAGTGCATTTTAGATTGTGCCCAGGGTCTATTCCTTGGCTAAGATTTTCTCCCAGGGTTCAAACCATTCCATCCTCTTGGTTTACCCTCTTCCTTGGTCAGACCAAAGTTGAATAGCTGGCCTTCCATTCCTTCCTTTATCTTCCTAGAGTTAAAACTGTCAGCAGCTTAAAGCAGGATTATTTTTGATGCTCTGCTTTTTAGAGGGATTTTCCAGAAGAAGCCTGGTTCGGGAAGTCCCATCAGGAGAGGCCTTTCTACAAAGGAGGTATTATGTTTTGAATGACTATAGCAGCTCCATGGCCTCTGTTTATCGGGTTGCCTGGACAGCACTGAAAGGCTTATGTTGCTTTTCTCCCTATGGTCTGCACTCACCTGGCCCTAGCACAGTGCCTGGCATGCAGTAGGCACTCAGTAAATGTTTATCATGTGAATAAATTAACTTTGTCCTGTTCACATTAGCCTCTGTGGTCCTTAGCAGAGAAGCACCAACCTCCAGTATGACTTTCTTTTTACTGGAGCAGGAATGACGATGCCTCACATATACCAGAGTTAGCAAATCCTTCTTTCTTCTTAATTTTTCTTAGGATGTGGGATGTTGCTGCACTGACTCATCCAGGTGACTCTCTTGTTCTTTTTGTATAAATATATCTCTCTCTCCTCCTCTTCTGAGTCAGGTTCGTTGCCACGGATATTTAGACACTGGTTTTCATTTCCTTCTACAACCTTGAAACTGAGGTTTTTTTACTTCATTACAGAAATATTTCAACCTATTTTGGAACTCTTGTTGTTCTTCAATAAATTAGAATAGAGAGGCAGCGGTTACCTCATGAGTTCTGGAAAATGCTTGACTGTCTTACGGGATTATCTTGTCAGTTCATAGTCATGAATTTTAAAATGCAAGGAGAAGTCAGCAGGAGGTATAAGGAAGTCTCATTCTCCATACTGTAGTACAAAGGGCTTGGGATCTAAAGTTAGATATGAATTTCAGTCTTGCCTATACTCACAAGCAGTGTGACGTTGGGAAAAGTTACAGGCACACCTTGGAGATGTTGTGGGTTTGGTTCCAGACCACCTTAACAAAGAGACTATCTCCATAAAACAACTTAGAAGAATTTTTCGGTTTCTCAGTGCATATAAAAGTTATGTTCACGCTACAGTCTGTTAAGTATGCAACAGCATTATATCTAAAAACATAATGTACATACCTTAATTAAAAAATAGTTTACTGATAAAAAAATGCCAAAACAGTTACAATAGTAACATCAATGATCACTGATCCCAGATCACCATAACAAATATAATAATAGAGGGAAAATTGGAAATATTGCGAAAAATACCAAAATATGACAGAGACATGAAGGGAGCAAAGGCTGTGGCAAATACAGCACCAACAGCCTTGCTCAATGCAGGGTTGCCACAAACCTCCAATTTTTTTTTTTTTTAAAAGCAACATCTACAAAATGCAATGAAGCGATGCACCATAGAATGAGGTCTGCCTGTACTTCTCCTCTCCAGGACTCTATTTCTTAATCAGTAAGAAATACATCCTAATACTTCTTTTGTGGGCTGCTGTAAGAACCCAGAGAGGTAATGCATATCAAGGGTCTGAAATTTGGTTGATGCCCAGTAAATGGCTGGTGTCATTATTATCTCTGGGTTCAGGGGCTGGCATACTCCTGGATAGCTCACGGCTCACAAGCTTATTTCTCCAAAGATCTATCATTTCACAAACGTCTCATCTTCTGTCTTTGCGCTTCTATTTTAGATGCTTCTGGAGAGCTGACCCAAGGGCATCTCAGGGTAGTACAGAGAGAGGGCCTGTCATTTGGAGTGGCTAGGGTAATGGACTGGAGAGGGACCAATTCACTCCATGGGCCTACATGTCTCAAAGGTGCTCTCCAGTCTCTGAACAAACAATAGAGCTAGCATTGCACCCTGGAAAGTCAGTGCAGAAGACTGGGAGGTCTTGCCATCACTTCTGGGACTCAATAGGAATTCCAAGCAAGAATGGGAAGGATGTATTAAATTTAGCCCCTGTTCTCTCCTGCAACACTCATCTTTGAGTCCAGGAAGGACACTGAACCTGACAGTTACCTGTTAGAGAACGCATTGTATTCCTGTAGAGGCCTCTTAGCATTGCTCTGTTACATGCCATGATCTATTTCTGTCCTTCCAGGCAGCCACCTAACCAACATTTAATCCAACAGATATTTCTTACAGATGCCTACACTGTGTCAGGCTCTGTGCTAAATGCTGTGTTTTAGTTGCAAAAAAAGAGGGGCAGAAGAGTTAGAGAATACTCAGCCGCACGATTCAGAAAAATATCTCGAAGCCAGCCTCCTGCCATCAGGGGGAACAGTGAGGCCAGCCTTGTTGATATAAAGGGGCTGAGAGCTAAGAAAAGGGACATAACCTGGAGATTAGCCTTGTCATCCTTTCCTTTAAGAAACAAGGGGGTGAGCCATTAAAAATAATAACAAAAGACTGTGAGTAGATATTAAAATACGCAGATAAACATTATAGTTGTTAAGAAGTATATTTACATTCTATTTTATTTCTCCCAAAGCAGTGTGTTCAACACTCCTCTACAAAAGCATTTTCCAGAAAATTTTAACTGCAGCTCAGTAAAAATACATTTTTTTAAATCATGCCCTCCTGTACACATTCATGTATGCATATGAAATAAAAATTTCAGTCAGATTGACTTACTGTTTAACCCACATGCTGATATTTTCCATTATATTTATTTTTAAATTCTAGACTTAGCCCACTCTATTAATTTCATTATCCATTGATGGGTCATGTCCTGAAGTTTGAAAAATACTGCTTCAAAGGGCAATTACTTTCAAACCTATCCCTAGGTTTTGGAATTATAAATTTCTCAAGTTTCAAGCCAATAAATATGTTTTAATCTTCTGCATATACCCACACTGTGTCAGGTGCTGAGACTAAAACCAAACACACAGAAGATATCGTCTGGCCCCAAAGACTTGGCTCAGTGCCCTGTGTAAACATGCAATAACTACTATCTGTTTTCATCTTCGTTGGTATTATTCAGGACACATGAAGAGCACACATGTTTAAATCATGACTAGCACAAAGGTCTTCATGGACATTTTTTTATTTATTAATCTGGCATCTCTGGATAGTAGGCAAGAGGCAATTGTCATTGCCTGAGCCTCTCAGGTTTTTTCCAAAATCAAGTTTTGTCTTTTGTTGGTATCACAGCCAGGAAATTGATGACCAGAATTATTTGTAGCCCTCAGTCTGAGGCTCAGAGCTTCTTTTCTCTTCTGAACCTTTGTCTTCTAGTGTATTTGTTTTGTCTTCGTGTTATAGATGGAGAAATAAGGACACAGGATACTTGAGTCAGGGATAAGCCAGAATAAGAACTTAATTCTACCAATTACCAAGTCAGGACACTTGATACTCAGCTTTTGCTGTCGTTGTGAGTTGGGTAGAGTTTATCTTTGGTGCTTGAAAAGTTACAGGCAATATATAGATTCAGATGATGCATTATCTCTTTTCCACTGAACTGTAATTTAATTTCGGATATGTGTTCGTGCTTAATAATTACTGTAAAGACCATAACTTAAAACTAGTGCAGTGACTTCAGAGCATATTTAACGGTAATAGTGTGCTGTGTGCATTCATTTCTCTTGCACAATCCCTGTAAGAAGAAAAAATTGGTCAAGTGGACCAAAAATATAAAAAATGACAATTGATCATTGGGATCTTTGCATGATGATGATTATGTTAACAATTATGGGGCTTCCCTGGTGGTGCAGTGGTTAAGAATCTGCCTGCCAATGCAGGGGACACGGGTTCGATCCCTGGGTCGGGGAGATCCCATATGCCGCAGAGCAACTAAGCCCGTGTGCCACAACTACTGAGCCCACATGCCGCAACTACTGAAGCCCACGTGCCTAGAGCCTGTGCTCTGCAACAAGAGAAGCCAACGCAATGAGAAACCTGCGCACAGCAACAAACAGTAGCCCCCACTCACCGCAACTAGAGAAAGCCTGCGGGCAGCAACAAAGACCCAATGCAGCCAAAAATAAATAAATAAATAATAAAATAAATAAATAAAATAAATCTTTAAAAATAAAAACAATTATGGAGCTGTCATTCTGCACAGATCACTGCCTTAAGCATTTCACGTGAATGAACTAACTTAACCTTTATATCAAGCTGGTGAGGGAGGCAATGTTATGATTATTTCCATTCTACAGATTAGGAAGATGAACATGGACAAATTACTAATTTGCTTAAGGTCCTGCAGGTGCTAATGAAAAGAGCCAACATTCAAACGCAGGCAGTCTAGCTCCACAACCTGATTCATTAAGCACTAGGCTGTGTTGCCTCGTTGATAAAAACGTACACGTATATTAAAATCAACCTCATGTTCTCATGTTTCACTGACAGCTTTCCCGCCTGGTGGTGGCAGGACTCCAGGTACTCAGTCAGACTTACTACCGGAGAGACCCCAACTGAAGAATCTTTCCACATACAATTAAAGCAATGAAAACGAGGTGATTTGAACTCAATCTCCACTCCCTTTCAAATCAATCACAAGTTCACCTTCTGTTCTAACCTCTGGTTCCTCCTTAATAATTAATCACTTTGACTATATTTCACTTGCACACCTTTTATAAGGAAGTAGGAGGCTTTCAAGGATCCAAAGCTAACATGATGTATGAATGTGAAAGTACTTTAGAAGTATGCATATGGTACTATTATTGCTTTTTGTTGTTTTGTTTTTACCACTACTCAACGATGTCTGTTCTGCTCCTATGGCTTATTTGATGGCAGCAGGAAAAACCAGTTGCTCTTTTTGTCCAGATGAGAGATGTCAGCCACCCAAACCACAGTCCTCGTGAATTAAATGGATGAAAGTACAATGGTGGAGTCAATCAGTACATATCAAAACTTTTTCTAACAGACTTCTACAAACTGACCTGGAATGTCCTGCCATCTGTTGTAACCCCACTCTCAGGAGAAATGCACTCAGTTTTTCCAGTGGCAGTGATGAAATTTGTGCTTCTGTCTACCCATCCTTATATCAAATCTTTGGGTACAAGGGCAGAGCTTTGCAGTGTGACTGGTGAATGTTAGGAGTGAAATCTCTGGCCTTGCAGAGCCAACCCATGACTTTGACCTTTCATGACCTGAGCTAAATAATCAGACTCATTTTCCTTTACGATCATGTAGTAAGGATAGGGGAGGTGGTGCAGGAAAGACGCTGGGTTTCTTACACTGACATTCCAGCCAAGCCCATCAAGTTTTAGATTTCCAACCAAGAGTTTTCACGATGGGTCTGAAGAAGCTTTAAACAGTATACTGAACAAAAGGAAGACTCACCTCCAGTATTTCCCTGTGCCCTCGTATCAGTGACCTAGGGAAAACCCAAAGTCCAGTTGGCTAAGGATTGATGGCAAACCAGGTTGTGGCTTCCTCTGAGCACTTTGATATTTGATGCTGTAAAAGTATAGGGAAGACTGAGTAATTTAAGAACTGTTTGGATTCTTAGTGGTCCGAATCCAGGTTTGGACATTGGGATCCGGAGCCATGATTTTTCTTCCTGGGGATTTGAGCGGGGATTTGAGTAGCATGCACATGTGTGCAATGGGTAGAATCAGTAGACCAAGCTGGTGTCCAAGGTGAGTGTCCAGGTATTCCTCCTTAGGGATCATATGGTGGGGAAGCAGTGACTGAAGCAACTTCGCATCCGTTCCATCCATAAGAATTTGCTGAGCACCTGCACTGGGCACGGGCTGGGTTTGGGGCATGGGGTAACATGTAGGAGTATATGAGATTTGATTAATAAGCAAATATTTTCGAGCACAGACTGTGTAGCAGGCCCATTATAGGTGGTGGAGTGAGAACTTTGCTCTTATGAAACATTCTAATGGAGGGAGACAGTCAAGAGCCAAATAGATAAATGAGATTGTATGTTCAAATGAGAGTTACTCCTTGCAGTGGTCACCCTATAAAACTTATTCTACTTATGTATTTTAAAAAATACTTTGGACTCCTGTGGAATGGGCCTTGAGGATTTAAAGGGTCTGGGGTACAGCCTGGGCTTTGGGGATTTTTTAAAAGATCCGTGGTTGACTCTGACGTGCAGCCAAGGTTGAAAACCACAGATCTAGTCGAAGGTGAAGCTCAGGCAGACAGAATCAGGGCACCTCAATCAGCTATTTTTCCCAACTGCAAAGCTTCAGTGCTGAACCAGAGAGATTCTAGAATTAAGACAGAAGGTAGGTTTTTCATTAGAGTGAGAAGGGTGGTGAGATTTTAGCAAAGAAAAATCCAGTTAAATTTGAATTTCCCATAAGTAGTGAATAATATTTTTGGTATAACTATATCCTATGCCATATAAAATTATTGTTTACCAGAAATTCAAATTCAACTCTGTGTCCTGTATTTTATCTGGCACCTCTAGATATAGTGAGAATCTAGTTGGGGGGTAGGGGGGTTAACCAGTGGGTGGTGATTGATGCTGGAGCCAGCACAGGTGTATAAATAGATGATTGATTGACTGGTTGGTTGATGCTAGTTTAGATAGGGAGCTACCTATCTATAGCTAGATATCTATCTAGGGAGATAGGGAGAAATGTAATTCTGTCCCAAGACACCCATTTCCCTTGTGTGCGGGCTTGGCCCCCACCAGGCACAAGGAGGCTCCCTCTCTTGGGCCTTGGAGGGAGGCAGCGAGTGGGAATCTCCCGTTACCTTGGCAACTCCCTCCCGCAGTCAGCTCACAGCCCTTTGAATGACGCCCCTGCTAGGCTATCACCGGTCTGATTTCTTTTCTTTCTCGCTCTCGTTTTGGCTCCCAGCGCTCAGGCTGAGCAAGCGAGCCAAGGCGGGGATCCCCGTGCCATCAGGAGGGGGCGCGAGGTGCCGGGCGCCCCCGCCGATCCGGGCACCGCCTTCACCCGCTCCTCCGAGGCCCTTCAGAAGCATACAAGGGCGAGCGCAGAAACACACACGGACGGCAGTTTTATGAGAAAATGCAGATAAAGAGCCCGGCGGTAGGGCCATATGTTCCCCGTAATCTCCAAAGCCGTCCCTTCAATTAGAGCCTCCCCTGAGTTCTAATGCCCGGTGCTGAGTAAACAAGCCGCTCTGAAAGCAGAACTCGGTTTCCAATTAAAAGTGTACTAACATTTCTCCTTCCCTTAATTCCCGCCGAGCAAAGCCCCGCGCGGGCGGAGGCGCGCCCGGGTCGCGGCGAGGTCGTCGCCGGTCCCCGCCGCCCCGGCCGCCGCGTTCCCAGGTGACGTCAGGCGGCCCGGGATTAGGGCCACCCTGCGCTGCCCGCGCCCGCCGCAGACTTAATTAAAAGTAATGCCACGGGAAAGCCGCCGCGCTCTTCTGGGGGAGCCGCCCTCGCCCGCCCGCCCGCCTCGGAGGGAGGGCTTTCCGAAGCAGGTGCTGGGGATTTGCGTGTGTGTGTGTGTGTGTGTGTGTGTGTGTGTGTGTGTGTGTGTGTGTGTGTGTGTGTGTGTGTGTGTGTGTGTTTAAGAGGGAGGGGCATGTTGTTGAGCTTTCCAGGCTGAGATGACCTTCCCCCCACACCCTGTGCCTCCACCCCCGCACGTGCATTCATAAGGGGACAGACAGACACACAGACAGATACCACCTGAACTGGGCTTTCCTTTTGGCTCCCAGGGGCCCCATGTGTCCCGGGTTGGAATTTTTGGTTCCTGGGACTCAGGACTCCTGCGCACTGGGCTACAGATATCATTTACTGATTTGTGTCCCTCCCCCTCACTTCATGTCCCAACCCTGAGAATTCTAAGGGCAGAAATAAATGATAGCCAGCTCTGAGGTTATTTAAATAGCAGGAAAGCAACTTAACACCAACTGGCATTCTTTAGGAGCTCTTTGGAGTGCTGCATCTGAACCCTGCAGGCCCTTCAACCTCTACATTATGGCATTCTAAAAACCCGGTTTCTGTGGCAGCTTTCTGTTCAGCAGAACTGGTTGAAAGTTGCCTGGTTTCAGATGGGAGAGTGATTGTTAGATTAACTTTCTGGCCTACTCTCTATACCATGAAAGAATCAAAGAATTGAAGCTATTATCTGAAAAATTCCAGAAACATCAACAAGCAGAAAATCCTCAGTAGATCATTCAAATGCAAATGGTTTTCCTTCTTTCATGAATTATCTACCCAAGTAATTACTTCAGTTTTCAGCTTGGCCTTGATGGTGAAGACCTCAAAGAATTAGTCTCCCTAAGTCCACGACTGTTTGTTTATTCCTTACTCTCTGATTGACGCTGGCTAAATTAAACCGAGGCCAGTTCAGCAAACATTTTGAGGGCCTATCTATCTGTCCGGTTTGGGGTTAGATACTAGTGATTACAAGAGGAAGGGAAACAACCTCTGTATTACAAGCACTCAGGTTCCTCCCTGGATAAGAAATTCCTGTAACAAAATAATTACAGTAAAATATAATATATGTGTATGTTACAGTGGAGATACAAAGTGCTAGGATCGTAGAGATGGGATCAGTAATTCCTCTTAGAGTGTGTATATGTGTATTGGGGCAGAGGGATCAGGGGACTCTTTTTTTAAAAATACTCACGATGGAGGTGACATTGTAGCTTGGTCATGACAGACTGAGTCATTTTCAGGTGATGAAAGACAGATGAGTACATTGTTAGAATGGTGTAGCTTCACATGGACAGAGCTGCAAAAATAGAATTGTATCCGGCATGAGAGGAGGGCTGGAATGCAGGGTTCCTCTGGGGCACTGCGATCCTGGTGTTGGTGAACGGCGGGAGTGATGCCAAAATGTGAAGTAGAATATCTTTTTTGTTTTGTACAGCATCATAGCTTATCCCGATGGTCATGCAAAGTCTGGTCAGAACTTTGTAAATACAGTAGTGACGTTACTCAATCTGTGCTTTCATCATAGAAGTACAGAGGCCGAATTGGAGTTGAGGTAACACTGTAGGCAGGGAAGCTGGGCAGGAGGTTATTGCCGTGTTACAGGTGAGGGATAAGGCTTGAACCATGGTACAGATTAGAGGGAGATTTCAGAGAATTCCTTCCTTCATTTATTCATTCAGTAAGCAGTGAATCCCTGCTACACACCAGGCCTCATTCTAAGTGCTCTGGATATAATGGTAAACAAAACGGGCCAAATGGCCGACATTGGGGAGCTTAAATTCTAGAATTAAATAATGTTAAGTATAGGAAGAAAAGCTGAAGTTGAGAATGACTTTGAGGTTTCTAAACTGAATGAATGTTGATGTGATAAGCAGAGATAGAAAGTTCAGAAAAGAAAGAAAGATCTAGATAATGAATTCAGGACGTGTTGAATTTGAAGGTCTTGGTGGGCCACGAGGATGCGGGTGTCTGATGGGTCGTGGAACACGTTTGTCGGGGATTCAAGAGGGAGGTCAGCTGTGGATCTGAGAATCACAGAAAAGCTGAGGGTTTAAAGCTAGTTTTTCACCAATGTCTCTACCGCTGCAGTTGCTTGAGCTTGCATGGCTGTGGGTAAACAAACAAACAAACAAAACAGCAGACATCAGGGGCAGTAGCGGTTCTCAAAGTGTGTCCCAGGACCCACAGCGTAAGCATCTCCTGGGAACTTGTTGGAAATGGGAATTCTTAGACCCTGCTCAGACCTCCCGAAGCAGATGCCCTAGGGGTGGGGCCGGAAATCTCTGAGTCTGTCGCCCTGTACAATTAGAGATCTACTGAACTGGAGCAGCACACACAGCCCACCAGATACAACCCACTTGACTGTAGCCCATGCATGAGCAGTGGGCACCTGTATGTGTTAGTGACTGTTGTCTACAGAAACGGGTCTGTCTACATCCCATCCCAGGACACCTGTAGGTTGTTCTGATTCCCCCAGGGAACGTGTGGACGCAGACATTAACTTAAGCCCTGAAGTCTTATGCCCTGATTCCCAACTTTTTTTTTTGTTTTCATTCTAGCATACTCTATGACATTGTGGGGTTTCTCCCCTGTCCCATTCACCTCAGATTCTGACAAATGCAGTCTTCTGTTTGTCCATGTTTTTGCTATATCCCCAACCATACTATGAAGGAATGGATATGGAAGGAGTTAGGCATCAGATATGGCTTGACAAAACAATTTCTGAAACTGCCCTTAACTCTGATTCTGTGGTGTGAATGGCGCACACACACCCGCACACGCACACAACTGTTCTCCAAGTCCCTTTTTACTACTGTCACCTCCAGTGTCATTCATTCAGGCAACGCTTGAGCCCATCCTCTGTGACCAGCCTCAGACTGGTCACTCAGGGAACGTGAAAGATACAAAAGACACCATCTCTGTGGTCCAGATAGGCTTCAACACACTAGAATCCATCAGCGAGTCATACATTATTGTCTGTGAACAACTTGACAGTGATTTGATATACATTCTAGGTGTCTGAATGATTTTAGAGAAGAGAGAAATTGACACAGATAGTAGTCAGTGATTCAGTTAACACATTGTTTTCAAACAAAGGTTTTGCGGTTATGTACACCTGTATTTAATTTCTAGGTCTTCCACCTGATGGCTGGTGACCTGGGGCAAGCAGTGGGGGCTTCCCCTCCCTCACTTGTAAAATGGGCTGTTGTGAGGCTCGTGTAGGATAATATGTGTCAAGTGTTTACCGAGGTGCGTAGCACAAAGTAAGTGCTCAATGAAGAGAATTTGTCACTGTACATATGCACTGGGGACTTTTGCTGGTCTCTTCAACATCCCATTCATACACTGGCAAAGGAGAGTGAGGAGATCCAAGAAGTGGTGACAGTCCAAGGACATCTTCCGACTCACCACAGTGACCTTTCCACGTGGTTGAGAGGCGGTGTGTTAGGTGGCCTGACAGCGATGCGAGGAACCACAGCTGGCATCACCTCATCTAACATCTGGGGTGTGACGAGAGGGAATTCAGGCTCTCAAAGAAGGGACAAAGGACACTAGACACAGGCCCTGCAAAGTGGAACGTGCCAAAGGGAGTGTGACATTGGTTCTAGCACGTTCCCCAAGAATTCGTTTAGATTCATGGATATGGGGCAGTCTGTTTTGAATTGCATTTATTTTCTTCATAAGTGAACTACAACTTGGGAAGCTCCTCACCTTTGCAGAAATATGTGCCTCTCCCAAAGCAGGCGAGGCCGTGATATGAGACATTTCCTACCCTGAAGAAAGTACCAGGAAGCGTTTGCCCTCCATCCCTCCTTCCTTTGCTCATGTCTCCTGGCTCTCTGGGATGCTGTAAGCCTACTCTGTACTATCAGTAAGAGAGGTCCATGGAGACTGGATTTTCCCTTCAAAAGACTGGTACAACTGTGCACTGGCATTTTCTGGTGCTTTTCGTGTGTTGAGAAGGGGAATGGAAATGGCTCCCTCTCTTTGATGAACCCTGGGTCTTCGAGCCTGGACACAGTAACTCGCAGTGGGAAGGGCTCAGGGCAGGGCTGCACATCTCCCCAAAGTGTCCAGGTTCCCACAGACCTCTGTACACCCTCACCTGGAGCCTCTGCTGCCCCAGCACAGGGGGATAACCCCAGTTTTTCCTACGCCATGGTCCATGGAAGCAGGTTTTACAGAGTCCTCCCCACCCTGTTCATTTTCTTTGACCTTGGATGTGCCCAAGACCAGTGGGGCAACACAAGGTTGGGGTGGGGGAGTTCCTTCTCCTTGTCTCAGAGCTCCTCCTTGAGAGTGCTTTGTCAGATGCATACAACAGACTGGTTTCAGGCACTGTGATGCCCTGAATGCATTTGCATAGGCATCTGTGTAGGCAAATTCCCAGTAACAACAGATTTATAATCCTTAAGGTTCCAGAAAGCTGGGAGGGACTTATATCTCAAAGGCTAGAATTCTCAAGTTAAAAGCTATAAAATTTATGATATTCAGAACAGGTTAATATGCCTATTACATCAGTGTAAGTAGCGGGGGGAGGATTATTATACCTGAATTATATTATTCAGGTATAATAACAACAGTTATAATTTTGCATCAAACAGATTCATGGAACCCAACTAACCTGAACTCTCAGTGAAGCAGAATATGTCATTTGAAGTCCCCCTTTAGTATAAAGAATGAATTAATCAGAAAATAAACTGATATTAAAGACTTATTTCAAGTAACAACCCTGAAAAGGTGTTTTTCCAGAGTGAGTTCCCACTCAGCCCAGTCTTCTATACTTTCTACACTTACAGTTGTACAAAGCAATTGTACCCATCAGGACTTACTAAAAGATCAAGAACCATCCAAAAAAAAGACTAATTAGGTCTAGAAACCCTAGCTAGTGAACCAGAGAGATGGACTCATTTACTTTAGGAAACTTTCTGTGAACAGATGTGAGGGGTATTCGTGCTCAAGACTTCCGTCTGAGCACATGGAGTTAACAAGAATAGCACTTGTCTACAACCTCAGTCCTGTGATTATTGCCCCAAAATGCATTACATAAAACAAATAACGAGGAAGCATCAGACAACTCAAATAGGTAGACGTTCTATAGAATAGCTGGCCTGCATTTTCCACGAGTGAAGCCTCATGAAAGTAAAAGGTTTGAGGAGCTGTCCCAGGTTGGGAAAGGTTGTGGAGGCACAGTAACTAATTTCAGTGCGGGTTCCAGAGTTGGATTATGGACCAGAAGGTGGCCATCAGGTGGACAATTAGCAAAATTTGAATGAAGATTCAAATATGTGTTGTATTAATATCACCTTTTACTATTGACAGTTGTACTGTGGTTATGCAGGGATATTATTATTCTTAGGAAATACTTAAGTATTTAGAAGGGGGTAAAAAAGAGTGGCCCATTCCCTGGGCAGTGGGTTAACGCTTTACACTGAGGTGTTCAGTTATCTGCTCAGCGGGAGCCTGACTCAGAACTGTCGAGGACTCTCCTCCCCTCACCACCGATGATGGACACTTAGTGTGGGGAGAAGCACTGGACTCTGAGCCAGGAGACTGGGAGCCTGTACAGGGGGCTGCTACTACTAAGTGTGTGATTTTGAACACAGTCCTTCACCTAACTGGGGATCAGTTTATTCACCTGTCATGTGAAGTCATTAATCTAGACGTCCTCCAAGTTCCTTTGATGCTGACCTGTTTCTCAGCATGTTCTGCCAAGAGGCAGCTGGGAGGTAAGTCGTAACGCTGTGTGTGTGCTGAATTGTGAGCAGTGTGACAGGGCAATGGGAAACCTGTTAGTTTCACTCATCACAACTCATGCAGGGCGTTATTGTCTGCTATTTAATTAATTAATTAATTAATTTGGGTGCATCAGGTCTTAGTTGCGGCACATAGGATCTTCGTGGCAGCATGCGGGGTCCTTCATTGTGGTGCACGGGCTTCGCTCTAGTTGTGGCCCGTGGGTTCCAGAGTGCATGGAGTCAGTAGTTGTGGCACGAGGGCTGCAGCATGTGAAATCTCAGTTCCCGAACAGGGATTAAACCCGTGTTCCCCGCATTGGAAGGCAGATTCTAAACCACTGGACCACCAGGGAAGTCCCAGGAAAGTCTTCTATGTAGGACTGGTCCCATCGCCAGGAAAAGTGAAACTTGAAAAGTTCATGGGAGGATGTTAAGATTTAGATTGTCATCTAGAAAGAAAATCTGGGGTGTGATCCTTAGGCACTGCCTAAGTGACTGTCTTGCTCTATCCCTTCTAATAGCTATTGACATCAATTCATTATAATAAAATTAGAAAAAAATTGTAATGGAAACAGAACACAAGCACAGAGGTTTTTGTTCACCATCATAAACGCCTTCTCAGAAGGCCTCGGTTAGCATTTTTCAATGTGAGCATTACTGGCATTTGGGGTATGACAGTTTGCTTTCTGGCCTCCACGCACTAAATGCCAGTAAGGACACCAGTCGTTGTAACAACCAGTGAAAAAACCACACATTTGCAGATGACCCTGTGGGACAGAACATTCCTGATTGAGAACCATTGGTTAACTGGGTGATCATAACCAGACAGCGGATTTGCTAGGATTTTCCCATTTCCTTTAAAGACGTAGAAGATTGAGCTGAAAGGAATCTAAGACATCAGCACTTCATAGCTGAGGAAACTGAGGTTAAGTGCCTCGTCCAAGGCCACATTATTATTATTGGAGGAGGCACCTTTAGTATTAGGCTGCTTCTCACCACTGCAGGGCTCACCCATTGACATGGTCAAAGAGGTATTTGATACTAATAATTTAAATGACCAGAGGGCTATCTAAAGACATGTTTACTGGCTGCATTGTAACATATCTGTAATTGGGACATGACTCACAGTTGATGTGATGAGAAAATATTGTATCAAAGTTTAGTTGGCCACATTTCTTTTCTTGGTGGCCCATAAAACAATGACATGTTTTATAATTAAAAGCATCTTATATTTGATGAAATATGGTAGATAATTCCCAGCACAGGTTGTAGAGATCATTTCAATTTTAACTATTCCTAGAGGTGTTGCAGCATGTGGCAAAACCTGTCCTTTTCATTGTTTGGGCTCAGTGTGACACAGTAGTACAGGTATTGGAGACAAACTGAAGAGAGGCTTTACAATTAAAAATGATAAGCTGTCCAATTTCTCTCTCTTGTCCCTGGAATAAAGTCCCATTGGTCTTTTCTGACCTCCTATTTTTGTCTGTGGCCTTTTGGATCTGGCCATGGTGCTGACTGCTCATAGACCTTTACTACTGATTTCCAGTGAATCCTGTGCCTAAAATCTAAATCCTGGGGTAAATAATTGTTATGGCTCATTACCTAATTGCTACTCTGGCATACGCCTTCAAAGGTTGTTCTAAGGAAAATAACAAAGGAAGTGAGAGAGTGATGTACGCTAACCTCTTTCAGTATGGCTAGTGAAATGGAGGGTCTGAAATGCTCACCTGGCAGATGAAGGGACAGTTGCCAAACCTGTGAAATCCCTTGTCAGTCTCAAGATCTGTATCAGCCAGGGGCCAGCTGGGAGGGCAGAACCAACTGTCAACATTTAAAACAGAGTTTAATACAGAGAATTGGTTATATGGTGATGAGATTGTTGGGATGCAAACAAATCAGGATGGTGAGACAATCTACAAATTTGCAATGGAGAGAAGCCTCAGAGTGACAGGTGATGTGACTTCTGTGGACATCTAGTGGAAGCAGAAACTGCAGCAGGGTTTTTGGGTGTGACTTGGAGCCACGCAGGAGATGCAGCAGCTGCCAGAGAAACCACCCAAGGCAGAAGGCGATTGAGGAAATACCTTAGTTTCTCCCTTTCCTTGGTCTTCCTTGTCAATGCCTCCCATTAGCTGGACCCATGCAGATGTATTCGCCTGCAAGGGCCAGCCCCCTAGGTGATGCATAGGAGAAAAGGGAGAGGCAAGGAAGAAATCTGAGCGCCAAGGAAATGCACTTAACCTATGAAACCCATAAAATATATGAAGAAGAAAATTAGAGCCATCTAAATGGTAGAAAGAAAATTTAAAAATCAATGTTTGTTCACCAAAGGGGAGGCCTTCTTTTGTGTGGAGGAAAGGCAGGTCTCTTGGCTTTGTAGAGTGGATTAGACAGGGAGCAAAGTATAGAAAAAAGCCCTGAACTAGGAAGATAAGGGATGGGGACTAGAACTCCACTTCAGTCTCTGTCACTGACTCGCTATGGCTTCCCATAGTACTGAGAACAAATTCAAAATCTCTGTCATGCCCCTTATGCCCTGACCTGGTCTGCCACCTGCCTCCTCACCTCACCTTCTACCTTTCTCCTCTTCAGGGAATAGGACCTGGCCCTAAGAGCTGAGCCCACCCAGCTCATTCCGCTCCTCTGCCAGGGACATTCTGCCCTGAGCTCTCATGTGGGTTGCTCTTTCTTGTCACCTTCAAATGTCACTTTCTCAGCAGGGGATCCTCTGACCACCCTATCTAATAAGTCATCCTTAACTGCGGATATCTCCATCATAATCACCCTGTTTTAAATCTCTCCTCATTACTTTTCACTGTTTTCATTCTAGAATGATCTAGTTTGTTCTTATTTTATATGTTCCCCAAAGATAGGCAAGTTCCCCAAGAGGAAGGCATCTCATCTGTTTCATTCTCCACTGTAGTTCCAAAACCTAGAACAATGGTGACCACAACATTATGTGGGGTCAGTAAATGTTTGCTGGAGTAGTGAACCAAAGAATGCCTTTAAATGATATTGTAATTATCTGTTTGTATGACTGTCTCCCTAGTTTAAGACTAAAGTGTTTTCCCCCTTTCCTTCCTTTCTTTATTTTTAAAAAAGGCAAAAAATTTTGGCCATTTCTCATGTTAATAAGATCTTCTTGGATAGAGTATATGATATTACTTTATGATTATGTAGTCGTAACTGAGAAAGTTAACATTTTAAATTTCTTAAGTGTTTCCTCTGTGCCCAGCGCAGGAAACTGAGATTTTGAGAAATCAAGTAATTTGCTCCCCAAAGAGCCAGCATTGAACCCAGGTCTCTTTGATTTCAAAGCCCGTACTCTTAATCATTTCACTGTGTTGCTTCTGCATGTTAGAAAATTAAAATGCAAGACCCACCTTGATCAGCTCCACTTACTCCTTCTTCACTGTCCATGCTCTGCTCTCTCTTTTATGTCTAGAATATTCTTGCCTCTTCCTCTTTTATTTTAAATTTATTTTTGTTAAGTCCAGCCTATTCTTTCCACTGGTCCTCTTGAGTAATCCCACCCCAGTTCCCAATGACCACATTTGCTTCCCCTCCACTGAATCCTCCCCAGCATCACACTCTGATGGGGAATTCTCCCCATCAAAACACTTCTCCTGCTGCTTTGTAAATAATACTTGCTAACCTGCCATCTCCTCCACTAGACTGT
Source organism: Hippopotamus amphibius kiboko (assembly GCF_030028045.1). NCBI lineage: Eukaryota > Metazoa > Chordata > Mammalia > Artiodactyla > Hippopotamidae > Hippopotamus > Hippopotamus amphibius. Next base: position 136,591,280 of record NC_080188.1, on the reverse strand, counting down.
CTTTGAGCCAGGACTCTATCTTGTTCGCGGATGTATGCTAAGCAGTTTGCAAAATAAATATTTTAAAAATAGAGAGTAGAATGGTGGTTACCAGGGGCAGGATGATGGGGGATTTGGGGACATATTGTTTAATGGTACAAACTGGAAACTAGTAGATAAATGAGTCCTGGAGATGGAAATGCACAGCATAGTGATTAGAGTCAATAGTACTGCATCATAAACTTCAGAGTTGCTAGCAGACTACATCTTGATCGCTCTCACCACAAAAAAGGAAACGATAATTATGGGACGTGATAGAGGTGTTAGCTAATGCTATGGTGGTAATAATATTGCTGTATACCTTAAACTTACACAGTTGTTATATGCCAATTATATGTCAGTTAAAATTTTAAAAAATAAAAAAATTTAGATGAATACATGAATGACGGAAATATTAGGACCCCTGTGTATATTGAAAAATATTTTTTTATCCCTGAAAATAAAGAATCTATGAAACTAAGAACTCTCTTCATTAGAATAATAAAATTCCGCTTCGTATAAAGAGTTTGATCCATGCATAACTTCTCAGGTGCACATCCATTCTATAGAACAAGATGTGTGATAGAAAGTGGAGGTATGTTAACTCAGACCCTGATAGCAAGGTTAAGCTGCAGCTACTACGATAGCCCATTAGCCACCTGCATTTTCCCGAAGTTCAGCTGTACCTATAATGGCAAGGTATTTTCACATTGTCAAGCTTCCTGATAACCTCTGACCCCAGCTCTCACTGGCATCAGTGGAAATGAAGCAGCTGACTGCAAGGGAGGACTCATTTACAGACTTGGTCTAGAACATGAAGCTAAATGGACACATCTGATGACATCCGTGTTTTGTGAGCGGTGTGTAGCTGTGACTCATTTGGGTGAGGCAAGCAGAAGGGCCGCCCGACGCTTTGCCTCAGTCCTGGAAGAGGCGATCCTGAATAGAGGGGAAGAGTGAGGGAGAGCTGAATCATCCCACTGAGTCCTTCTAGGAGCTCACCGCTCTCTTACCAGCTTAGGTGTCCATGGCTTTGGCCATCACACTTGACAAAGAAGAGGCAGATCCACCCACCCCACCCCCCACCCCACCCCTGTGCTTGGTAGGGTGCTTCAGGACGATGCCTGCCAAGGGCCGTCCCTGCTCATGTCAACCTTGGGTCACCGCACACTCAGCCCCGCCTTTCCTCCAAGCACACCATTATTATTTTTAAATTTGTTTTACTCTCCTAGCAAGTTTCAGTTATGAAATAGTGTTATTAACTCTAGTCACCTTGTAATACGTTATTCATCTGGAAGTTTCTACCCTTTCACGAGTCTCACCCTATTTCCTCCACTCCCAACCCCTTGGCAACCACTTTTCTACTCCCTATTTCAATATCTAGTTATTCTTCATGTTACCAATTCATGTAACAACTTAAAAGCAGAAATACATTGAGGGCCAACACTGTCAAGGCCAAAGTAGCTAGTGTGCAATCTCTGGTTTACAATTGCACACCGTTATTTTTTTTCTCATTTTATTTATTTATTTATTTTTTTTGGGGGGGGTACACCAAGTTCCATCATCTGTTTTTATACACATAGCCCCGTATTCCCTCCCTCCCTCGACTCCCCCCCACCCTCCCCGTCCCACCATTATTTTTAAAGAGGAAAACATTTCTAATCATAATTTTATTCTCCCCTAATTATCCAAACTGGCAGGAATTACTCTGAAGACTTGGATTCATTGAAAAGATGTGAAGTCCTGTGTTAGCTGACAGTGAGAATGTGTCATGACGGGCAGACCTCCCTGTGTATATGTGCAGGGGCGGGGGTGGAGGCAGAGAGAAGGAGGAATGTTCTAGATCAGTGATTTTCAAAGTGTGGTTCCTGGACCAGCAGCTTCAGCCTCACCTGGGAAATCATAGAAGTGGAAAGTCACATACTCCATCCCAGACCTACTGAGTCAGAGGCTCTGGGGGTGGGACCAGCGTCTGTGTCTAACCAGCCCTCCAGGTGATTCTGAGGTGTGCTCAGATTTGAGGATCACTGCTCCAGAGTTTAGATTAGAATTCCAGTGGTCTTAGATTCAGGGTAACAGTATTCTTCCCCTCATCCTCATTTCAGCAGTACATTCCATACTTTACAAGTACTGACGGGATTGCAAAGAAGTTTTTGGTGTTAGAAATTCAAAGCTAACTAATTGCACAAAGCATTCATGATGGTGCTATTAGCAATGAGTTCATCAATACCAAAATCATCTTGGGACACCCAACTTCACTTACAGGTAATAAGCGTAAATACTCTGCAAATGGTTGTAATGGAGTTCACTGCACAGTTATACTCAGTTGATAGTTAATTTAGGGTAAGCTCTTCCTGAGATAAATATATGTTTTCCTCACCCAATCTGTGTTCTTACTTGTGAAGAACCATGGCTATGGGAATGTCTGTTGAAGATTTCTCACTTAGGAAGGGCAGCCCAGCTGGAAGGAGTTGAGGGCCTCCTGGCCTAGGGCTCCATCCTTCCCACAGCTGTCCTGGGAGACTGTGCCTTCCAGTCCCCTAAAGAGTGTCTGGGGGACACATTGCATGGTACCTGCCGCACAGTGTTGTCCTCCTCTGTCCCATTTCCATTTTCTTTAGTTTCCTTCCTTCCTCTTTGTATCCTTCATTATTGTATTTTGGGTTTGTTTTTTTATTTCATGACTCACTTTCCTATTCTCCTTATGGAAATATAACCGCATGGGTACTGATGAAAGAGTGGACCATCAGTAGAATCCGTACTAACATGAAAGAGCAATTCAGGTTGTAGTTTAAGGAAAGTAAATTTCATTCCAGCTGAGCCCCCAAGTATGGAGGTAGCTAGTAATTCTGTAATAATTTCTGTAACCAATGGAAGTTGGTTGTCATTGGCGAATAAGTCTTTAAAAAGTGGAAAGACAGGAAAGACTGTGTAGCATGCCTGTTAGTGCAATGCATCACTTCATTCTATGTTAATTGGACACCACCTACTCAAACTATTAATCTCCTGAGTGTTCAGCGTGGTGTTGTATGTGGAGGATACAAAGATGCTTTAGATTTGGTTTCTGTTTTCTGGAAGCTTATTCTAGTTATATAGAAGGTACACAAAATTATAATGATGTTAATTGGCCAGCATTTGTGAAGTTCTTATCATGAGTTTAGGACCATACATACTGTACATAAATTGTCTATATAATTATTATAATTATCCTATTGTATAGGTGCTATTAACCCCATTTGACAGTTGGGAAACCAAGACTTAATGCAGAGGCAACTGGGCCCAGACTACTAGCTAATAAGTGATGGAACACAATATTGATTTTTAAGCCCAAAGCACCACCGTTATTTTTTTTTCTCTTTCACATTTTTGTTGGGGTATAATTGCTTTACAATGCTGTGTTAGTTTCTGCTGTACAACAAGGTGAGTCAGCTGTATGTATACATATATCCCCATAACCCTCCCTCTTGAGCCTCCCTCCCCTCCTGCCTATCCTACCCCTCTAGGTCATCACCAAGCATCGTGTTGATCTCCCTGTGTTATGCAGCAGCTTCCCACTAGCTCTCTATTTTACATTTGGTGGTGTATATATGTCAGTGCTACTCTCTCACTTTGTCCCAGCTTTCCCCCACCCCCCGCCGCCCCCATGCCATGTCCTCAAGTCTGTTCTCTACATCTGTGTCTTTATTCCTGCCCTGCCACTAGGTTCATCAGTACCGTTTTTTTTAGATTCCATATATATGAGTTAGCATAAGGTATTTGTTTTGTCTTTTTCTGGCTTCCCTCTGTATGATAGACTCTAGGTCCATCCACCTCACTACAAATAATTCAATTTTGTTCCTTTTTATGGCTGAGTAATATTTCATTGTATCTATGTGCCACATCCTCTTTATCCGTTCATCTGTCGATGGACATTTAGGTTGCTTCCATGTCCTGGCTGTTGTAAATAGTGCTGCAATGAACATTGTGGTACACGTATCTTTTTGAACTATGGTTTTCTCCTGATATATGCCGAGTAGTGGGATTGCAAAGCACTACTCTTAACCACTCTGCTGTAGCGCCTCCCAAAGTATGTCATAATGGAATTTTTATGTTAATCCAGTGCAATTTTTTTTCAAAAAATCTTAGCACTTGTAATATTGTTATTGGCTAAAATGGTTGGAGAATAATGTAAGGTAACATATGAAATTGTCTTCTAATTTGCATATGCTTGAGTAGCTAAAACATGGGAGGTAGACAAACGCGCGCTCTGGGTACAGTATTTGGAAAGGGAAGAAACTGACACGGGAAGGAGTTGAGGGAAGCTTCAGGAGAAGATAGATTTGGATCTTTTCGGTGGAACAGAATTATGGCAGCAAAAGACGCTTCCCCCACTGCCCCCAGGCATTCTTTGGCACATGGCTCTATTTTATTTTATTCTTAGCATTCAACATTGCTAAAGACTAAACTATGTTTTTCTTTATCCCTTGTCTCTTTTCTCCCACCAGAGGTGGGAGAGCAGAGACTTTCTGGGCCTTGTTCAAGCTTCCTTAGCCTGTGTCTGGAAACGTGCCTGTACATAGCAGGCACACTCATGATGTCGTTGTTAAATGACAGGAATTCTGTATGAGGAATGTGAGGTTCATAGTCAGTGGAAACGTACAGTAAGTTCATGAGCACGCGAGGCATAATAGAAAATAAAAATATTTAAACTAGCTCACATTTTTATGCTATTTTAAAGTGTTTTTTCAAAGTGCTTTCACCTACTCCTACTATTGAGTTCATAATCCTATCGGGGAACTTAGCAGGTCTTTATTCCCCTGATTTTACAAATTAGGAAGGTGGGACCCAGAGAGGTTAGGTCATTTGCCTTGGGTCACACAGCAGGTGAGTGGTAGACATAAGAACAGAAGCTAGATGTCTGACTTCACTTTCCCCTTCTCTTTTGAGCCTATCAACAGTTCATGGAATGCTCTAGAGTCTGAAGGCACAGACCTGGCTGGGTATTGGCCCTTGGCTGACTTTCCAAACCAGCAGAGGGCCTGATAGAACCAGGATGTCTCCACCAAGGGGGCAGGCATTCAGGTCAGCTGTGGTCCTCTAGGCAAATTCTCTCTGTGATTATGTCCAAGGTGAATTTGTCTGCTTTTGTGATAACATTTAGAGTGTTAGCCAGTTCACCCTCAGTCACCTAGGGGATTGTTCGTTTGGGTCTTTTTTAATTTGGAAAGATAATTACCCCTTTTCCTTCCATCCCAGATGATTTTATCCTTCTTAATGCAGCAAAATTGGACTATTCCAAAGAAATGTGGTATTCGATCCACTTAAGTTAGTTCCTAAATCAGAGCAAACACACTCTAACCTTATACGAACCGAATCCATTGTCATGCATGTCACACCCATGCCTAGTGAACTGTCAGGCTGGCAGATCAGTGAGCTTTTACTGAGATAGAGAGCAGAGCCCTGAACCTGTGATATGGCTTGTTGCGAGCTCCCTGGTCTCCTTCTCTGGGGCTGGCGAATCAAAACGAACAAGCCTGGTTTTTGTTTAGTATACGCATCTGTGCTTGACTGGAATGCAGTGGTGGTGGTGTAGAGGTGTCTTCCGATATCCTGATTACCAGGATTTCCAGTATATGACAAAGCTACGCATGGGTACTTTCAGCATTTACACCTCTGCTTATCAGTTTGGGTTCCATGTGGCCATATTTTCATTAAAAAGGGGAGGAGAAAGAGATTGAAAAACTCAAGAGAGGAAAAGATGCAGAACATGTGTGTCTTTGTAGAAGGGAGAGGGAATGAAGCAGGGTAGATGTCAGCAGAAAGCCTATTCGAATGTGAAAAGACCCCAAACTCATGCAAATCCACAGTAATTCTACCAGTCAGTACCAATACTGTCTCTTTTCCCTACAAACCTCCCAGGCACAAGGTTTCCCTTTCAGGAGCACCAGTCAGCCCAGGAAAGCAAAAAGAGAGGGGCCCAGGCTGTGGCAGGCGCCAGCACCCCCAGAGCTGGCTGCCCCGGCCCTGATCCCCCTGCTCCTCCCTCCGCCTGGCACAGGAGCCTCCATCCACAGTGAACATCGCTGAACAAAGGTGTCTTTCTTGGGACCCTTTACCCACGGCCTGAGTCAGGAGCACAGCTCGGCTTCTGTCTGCCCTGCTCTTGAAATGCTTAGTGCCCTGTGATTGGGGACCGTCCCCGAGCAGTGTTGCAGTGGCCGGGTGTGCCTGGGGAGGGCGGGGGACCTGGATTTAAAATAAGCTCTGTCCCTTTTGGACTGAAAAGAATGGCTTTTCCAGCAGGAGCTCAGCCTGTACGTAGATGATCCATCCCCCCCAGAAACCCTTCCCTTTTCTTTCCTCACTCCTTAGTAACAGAGATGCTGCCTGCAGTTGGGCCTCACCTGATGCTCTGAAGTCCCAGATAGCCTTGGATCTTCACAACAACCTCAGAGGCAGTTTAGGCAGGAGAGGGGTAGTGGGAGTGGAAGACAGCCTCCCAGCTGTGTGCCCTTGGGCAAAATATCACCCACCTCCCTGGGGCCTGATTTACCCATCTGTAGGGGGAGAAAAGGATAATAACGCATTTCCTGGCTCCTGGTGTTCCAACAGAAACAATGAAACAATGCAATTATAAAGTGAAGCTGTCAAGTATAAGCTAAGGGAAAGGGCTTTTTATTTCCTCTTGTAGATGAAGAAATTGAGTCTCAGAAATGTGAAGAATTTCATCTAGGGGTACACAGCTTAGTAGCAAAGTTAAAACTAGAATCTAGGTCTCCTGTTTCATGGCCAAAGTTAGCTTCCACCACTCCATCTTCTCTTTTGATATAAAGAGTGATCTTTCAGTGGTTGTGGGAGACATAGCATCTAGATTGCCCCCACTCCTGGGCTAGGGCATGCGTAGGTGACTGTCATTTGTTTATGCCTGATTTGCTGGTTAAAAAGCCTGTTTCTCTGCTCCCTGCAGGAGTGTCTTAGGCCTGGGCTGGAAGTAGACAAGCTTTGCATGCAACCTGACCCTACCACCTAGACCCTGTGTACTGGGGAAAGTTCCTGAAACTCTTAAGTCTATGTTTATTCCTTAGGTAGGAGAGGCGTTCCACCAGTACCTGCCATGCTGTGTTGCCATGGAGATGAGATGAAATGTTTACCCTGGACAACAGGGCCTGGCACACAACTGGTGCTTGGGATGTGGGCATTTGCTTCTTCTTTTTCAGGGCCCTTGTCTAGTGCTAAGACCTCAGAGACTTCCTCAGCCCAGTCTGCAAAGTGGACCTGGTGGCCTGGTGGTGTCACCCACAAAAGGACACAGCAGTCTAGCAGCTGGTGTCTGTGCTTTCCTGGTCCATGGTGCCCTGCGCTCTGGGTCCACACTTTTCCTGTAGAGCTCCAGCCACAGAACCCACCCCCCCCCCACCACCCTGTCTCATCATTGCTAATGACATTGGCTCTGGAACATCAGGACCCCTGGAGTAGGCTCCACATGGCCTCTCCACCATGTGTTTCTTCCCCTAGAAGAGCACCCTCTGCCGAGGCCCTGAGATCTCCCTACTGGCCTGCATGCACGTTCTCTCCCCTTCTCTCCAGTTCAAGGCTGAGCCCTTCTCAGAACCCCTGCTGTCTCCCCTCTGCTTTTCCAGGTCCACTCCTCCCTCCTCCCTTGCATTTAGACTCCTGCCTTCACTAGCTCCTCTGGCTCTTTGACACCCCTCTTTCCTATAGGCCTGCAGTTTTTAAATTGAAGTATAGTTGATTTACAATGTTGTGTTAGTTTCAGGTATACAGCAAAGTGATCCACTTACACATATATGAGTGTGTGTGTGTGTGTGTATATATATATTCTTTTTCAGGTTCATTTCTATTATACGTGGGAGATATTGGATACAGTTATTTGTGCTATACAGTAGGACTTTGTTGTTTATCTCTTTTGTATATAGTAGTGTGTATTTGCTAATCCCAAACTCCTGCTTTATCCCTTCCCCGCTTTCCCCTTCTATATATACCATGCCTAAAGAGCATGACCAAATACTATTTTATATTTATTGTTTCACATGTGCTAACTCTAACACAGTTTTCTGTTCCTTGAGAGCAAGGGGTCGGCTCAGATCTCTCTCATCCCCTTGCAGCGCAGTGCACAGCGCTGAGTACCTAGTGACATGCAAGCAGAAGGTGTATTCTTTTTTTATTTTCCACTTCGAAGAGTTTATTGAGTTTGCTGCATTTATTTATTTATTTTTGTTGTTGTTGCTGTTGTTTTAAGCTCTTTATTGGAATATAATTGCTTTACACTCTTTTACCAGCTTATAAGGTACACCAAAGTGAATCAGCTGTATTTATACACATATCCCCATATCCCCTCCCTCCCGCGACTCCCCCCACACCTTCCCTGTCCCGGCCCTCTAAGGCATCACCCATCATCGAGTTGATCTCCCTTTGTTATACAGCAACTTCCCACTAGCTCTCTGTTTTACAGTGGGTAGTGTATATATGTCTATGCTACTCTCTCACTTCATCCCAGCTTCCCCTTCGTGAAGGTGTATTCTGATAAGCCTCACTTCCCGGGTCCAGGTCTTGCTCCCATGCCGTTAGAAGTTCTCTCTGGACATAAAATGCCCTCTCTGTCCTTTCCTGCCTGGCAACTTCTGTTCATGGTCTGTCGTTCACTTTCACCTTGAATGACACCTGTACTGTATCACCTCCCCAGTCCCCTCCTCCAACTCCTCAAAGCAGTTGGCACGGGATCTTTCTCCTCTATTAATCTGGGATTTGTGAGAGCAGAGGCCAAATCTTCATCCTCTCTGCAGCCCAGAATTGTCCTTATGCAGTGTCCAACACATGTGCCCACAAGAGATGCTCACTGAGAGGATGATTACGCGGTCAAGGTCCAAGGCAAATCTCTTACGGGAGCTTGATTTGGGTCTGAGTTGTGACCTCCTTGAAGCCTCTGTGTAAGGCAGTTTCGAAACAGTAGCTGCAGGGACTTTGCTATTCTAGAGAGCTCTGCCTACTGCCTCTTGAATGTGAAATGCTGCCTTGCATCCAGAGCTGACCCCGGTTATGCTCTGGGAGGATGGAATTCTGATCCCGTAGTGCAGGGCAGCGGCCAGAATCGTTTCCTATATTTTCTGTCTTCGTAAATTCCTCCCTTACTTCTTTCCCTCCCGCCTCCACCCACCGCAAGTCCCAGAGCCTTCCTCTACTCCCCCGGCCTGAAGGACATTTATGAGACTCATCACGGGTGAAGCATCTGAGGCCTGTTCCTGCCTCTCCCTTCCCTCGTACGAGGGTCTCTGGTCCTCCTCCCTCACCCTCACCTCCTGGGCCAAGCTCTGATATCTCTTGCCCTGTTTATGGGCTGTTGGGATTTTTCCAACAACCTGAAATGAATCTGTGAGGCCCCACAGGTAGTACAGCCTGTCTTGCGGCCATAAAGCATGGCTGGGTCTTTCATCTGCCATTGCTTATGTCATAAACGAGTGGGAGGACCAGGCAAGGGGGAAACAACAGCCCCGGAGCCATTCCAGAATTTTTTTTTTTTTTTTTTTATGAGAAAAGGAAAAGACAGGCCCTGAGAAACATGTTCCAACTTTGTGCCAAGCAAATTCATTTCACCCTGGTAGGCTGTGCGTGGAGACTTAATCTCTGGACTTTCCCTCGAGGAGTCAGATTTATGCTGCGTGTGTCTGAATGGCCTCCAGGGATGCTGACATTTGTTGTTGGAGACGGCAAGTGGTGTTCCTTTCATCTCCGCTGAGGGGTGTCAGCTTAAATTATGAGGGGTCGCTCTGGCCTGCATCTGGGAGTGGGAGCCTCTGGCGATGCAGAGGGGACGTCCCTCCCTCCGCGCCCACGATGTCTCTGCTGTTGGAAGTGTTTTCTTCATCTTCTGCACGCCAGTCCTCCTGCTGGCCCTGGGAGAAATCTCCTGGCTCATTCAAAACTTCCTTTTCTGTTGGACAAATCTTTAAGTGGAGAAGTTGGCATTAGAGTCAGGCAGCCCTGCCCCTGCTGAATGAGGTGGCGGGAGCCTCCGTGAACATCCCAGGAGCAGCCTGGAAATTCCCTGAGGGAGTCAGAGGGCACTGCTATGCTTATAATATTTACAACCCTGCAGACCGAAGCTGGGTGATGGTTAGCGATGGTCTGCATTCCCCTTGGCGGCTGGCTTGTGCCATCTGACTGGCCCTTTGGGAGATGCCCAAAGGCCCTCTATTCCTCCATCTTCAGAATCTCTCTTGCTGAGATCTGCCAGGACGGCTGAAATTCCACCGTGGTGGCTGTTTGGTTGGAGGCATTTCCTGTTCCGTGTCTATATGTTAGACACATCAAACCATGCTAATCACTGACTCCTCAGTGTAGCAGATGAGCAGTGCTTCTTGCCCCCAGTGTCAGAGCCTGAAAGCCTGGAACAGAGGATGTGTAAGTTTTGATGGAGAACGGGTCAGGGGAGGTCTAGGGCAGGGGTCAGCAAACTACGGTATGCACGCCAAATCTGGCCTGGTGCCTGCTTTTGAAATACAGTTTTATTGGAACCCAGCCATGCCTATTCATCCTGTCTCGACTGCTTTCGTACTACAACGGCAGAGTTGAGTGGTTGCAATAGAGGCCATAAGGCCTGCAAAGAGTAAAATATTTTACTCTCTGGCCTTTTACAAAAAGTTTGTAGGTGCCTGGTCTAGAGCATCTAATACTTCTTGGAAGGCAAAATGGGCCCCCTTAGGAGACAGAAGAGAGAGATATTGAACAGCAAAAAGGAGGAATCAGAGGGAGAAAATGCACCACAAAAAAAAAAATGATAAAAACACTCCAGAGACCAATTTTAATCTGACGTATCTCTTCTCCCTCTTCTCCCCCTCCTCTCCTTCTGAAAACAAATGTTTTCATCTCTCTTTTCTCACAGGGATATAGAGAGAATGAATGAGCAGTTGCCTGTGATGCTCACATCATCCAAAAATGGAGATGACTCTTTCCCCCACTCCTCTCTGCTGTTCTATGATGGGATAGCAGGTATGGGGAAATGTGCATGTACCCAGGCAGGAGTAAGTCCAAAGACAGTAGGAAGACATCAGGGGCCTTAACCATCCACTGCTCGGGCTCTGAACAAAGTTCAGCAATCACATCTTCCTTCTGGGGCCAGCCCAAAGCCCCTGTCCCTCTCTCTTCCTTCTCACAAGCACTTGTATACTGACTTTCTATAAAACCAGCTCTCGGTGTGAGCTAGGATCATGTCTGCAAAGAGAGAAGAATGAACGCTTGTAGTGTGAAACCTTAACTCCGACTCCCATCAATGTGCAACTGTTAATAACAGAAAACGTGGGTCTCAGATTAAGAACACTTCTTTTGAAATAATGGTGATGGTGACGATGATTTACTAAGCACGTATCACACTCTAGACAGGGCTATACCCTTTACATATATCATCTCGTTTAACTCCAACAACACTGTTACTTCCTCCAATGAGAAAACTGAGTCTTGGGGATTTGTTCAGAATCACACATCATAACCTGCGAGGCCAGAACTGAAACCCAAGTCCGTGTGGCTCCAGAGCCCATGTGTGTGGACACCGTGCCATCTTGCTCTCCTGAATGGTGTCACCATATATGAGCCATTATCATGGAATCTAGCATCATTTTAGATCATTTCATTAGTTTCATCATCCTTGTCATCACTATACATTTGCATCAAGCTATGTGACGGTAAAAGAATTAGACTGACTCCGTAAGACATTTGCAAATACCATTTTATGGACAAACCTGGTATAAGACATGCCGTTTCTGAAGATGATACAGTGCATTTTAAAATAAATTCTGTACTTTGGATTTCTCACTCATTTGTTCCAGACTCAGCCCCTTGTAGTCACCTGCCTTGCAGGAGACCTACACAATCCTTGGCGTGGGATGTCAACCGTGTTTCCTCAGAAACATCACTGAAGGCATCACCTGTACCAGAGGAGCATCCTTTTGACCCCAAAAAATCCACCAGCAGAGAGAATTACTGGCCTCACTAAAGACTGGGCTCTGTGGGTGGGGCTGGGGGGTGTCTCTGAACAGCAGGATGTAGGACCCAGCAAGGGTGAATCTGCACAATGGCTTCCTTTTTTCTACCTTTTCTCCTCTTGTGGGGTCTTCTTATTTCCCTAAGGCTTTTAGTTCTTACATGCTTCTTGTTTCCTTGTTATTCTGAAACCTCCTTCTAGAAAGATCCTAAAACCCCTTCAATATGGAGGTCTGACGAAGATCAGCTTACTGATTTCCCTCCCCCTGGAAAGAGCAGCCTGAGAGTTGAAGATGCCAGAGTGGCCACTCCTCGTCATGAGGATTCTTCTTTAATCTCTTCTTCGTGCATCTTGTGGGTTTTTTCATTTGTACTGTCGAGAGGTGTGAGGCAGAGGGGAAAAGACGTCCTTTCCACACCATCTAATAGGAGCCTCCTCTGTGCCTCTGTGTTGGTTGCTTTGCACACAATAGCACCTCTCTTGTGCCACCCCCTGGTGGGTACTCTTGTTTCCAGGGCAGGCTAAGTGCAGGACGTCCCTTGCACAGGGCTGTACTTAAAACAAGAAACACAGCTGGATGGAGACCTAGGTCTGCCTATGTCAGACCCTGTTCAGTTACGTTGCAAGGGTCATGCCCTCAAGGAACTCTTCCTTCATGTTCAAACTGTATGTCTAAAAGTTCATAGAGGAAAGAGTTTTAGCCATTGTCTTTCAGATAAAATAAGTTTTTTTGGCTCTGGCAGAGTCAAAAATTAGAACTCAACTAACGTCTAAACTAAAACATTGTATGCAAAGAGCATCTTTCCAGAGGAGGGCGGGATAAAGAACAAGGATGTGTAGCTCACACGTGGTGGCTGCCCTCATCCTGGATTTCTTGAAGTGGCCGGGAAGCGGATCAGAATCCGGGGACTGGAGCTGGGGAAGCTAGTGGGACAAAGGTTTCTCCTGGAAGAAGAAGGACAGCTGAGCTTTGTGAGGACCCAGAGAGAAATGAGGATCTCGTTAGGGTAATGTGGGCACACAACTGCCTGTGGCTTTTAATGCTGAAAGTAGGAAAGAGTCTTTCTCACATGGGCATTTCCCAGATCCTAGAAGCATCTTCTGAAGAGTATGAAGTCTGTGGGATGCGAGAGGTAGCCTGGGAAAGAATGTCATATGTACTGGAGGCTTTATTTCCTTCAAGTTTCTCCTTGTATTGATCACTGCTTATAGAGTTGAAATAATTCACATAAATATAAATAAATCAATACAGTTACTTTAATAGAGAGTTATTTATTGTATAGATAGGCAATTTTGACTAATTGTCTATGTTGTCTGTACCTACAAGTAGTCTAATGCTGGTCTTCTATGGCCTTTTAAACAGTATCATTTTCTACCTCCTGACAGTGGCTAGAATTTCAGATGTAGTATCTAGGAAGTTATACAGAACTTACTCAGGTCTCGACTTGAAAAATGGCATTTAAGAAATAGTAACCACCAATGCTTACTGGGCATTTATTATATGCTAAGCAGCCTTCTGAGTGCCTTCTTGGTAAACTCATTTCATCCTCACAAACAACCTCAATGAAGGAGGTTCTCCTATATCCTGATTTTGCAGATGAGGAAATTGAGCCACATGTCACTCACCCGAGGTCACACAGCTAGTCAATGTGGAGCTAGGACAGTATCCTGGGAGAAAGTCCTGAGTTGTGATGATAGTTTGTCTGGTTCTTGACTCCAAGTTTTAGAAGTTTTTCCTTCGCCCCTTCCTGGGGGTTTGGGTTGTTGCATTCTTATCTTAAGTCATCCTTGAAACCTGGACCTGAGTGTCCAAGTGGTATGGGATAACATACAAGTCCAGGAAGTGGCCTTGAGGGACTCAGCACGTTGTTTTTTGCTTCTTTCAGGCAAAAGTGATGATGAAGACCGTCTGTGCAAGTCAGCCCACGGGGCAGGGAAAGGCGCCGCTGAGGACGGCAAGGACCATAAACGCCCCAAACGTCCCAGAACCATCTTGACAACCCAACAGAGGAGAGCATTCAAGGCCTCGTTTGAAGTATCCTCCAAGCCGTGCAGGAAGGTATGGGGGAAGGAGGGAGGAAGAGGGATGGGGCTCCGCTTCTCTGTGTGCACCCTGGACCCCTCTGGGATGTCGATGAGCACCTGGGGGTCAGGGTGGGGGAGGCCGTTCAGGCAGAGTCTGGGCAGGTGGCCTTGAGCCCCGCTGGAGGCTCCAGGGATCACTGCAGCTGTGGCCGGGGCTCTGGTAGAACCTCCCTGTGCTTTGGGGCATGCATACCCACTCCAGCTGGCTACTTGCTTGTACCTTTCATTTCATGGCCAGCAATGGGGAGAATAGATAATAACACATTCCAACTGGGATATAGATCGAGGTGTTACAACCAAGTGAAAACACAGTGACTTGTAGCATGTATTCTTTTTTGGTTCGGTTTGTTCTGCTTGAGGTGGTGATGTGGGCATTCGTCCCAGTTGTGATTCATCCACTTTTGTTGTTGCATGGTGTCCCATGGATATACCATGGGTTGTTTGTCCATTCACCTGTTTCCAGTTCGGGGCTGTTACAGATAGGGCTTCTGTGAACAGTTATGCAAAAAAAAAAAAAAAAATACAGGGACTTAGTGAGATAGGAGTTTATGTCTCTCTTATATCACAGTCCAGAGGTGAGCAACGCAAGACTGGCTGAGAGGCTGTATACCCATCATATGGGACCCAGGGGCTGCTCCAGATGTCACCATTTTTTGCAGCCACCGTGGAGAAAGAGGAAGTGGGGGCAAGCCGCTGCCCTTTTACGGACACACCCTGGGATATTTTGCATCACTTTCACTCATATGTGTCGTCTAGAATTTAATCCCGTGGCTGTACCTCTTGCAAGGGGATCTGGGAAATGAGTCTATCTGGGTGTCCACGTGCCGTGCAAAAGCTTGGGGATTCAGTCGCTTATAGGAGCGAGAAGAGAATGGATATTTGGGACAATTAGTAGTCTCTGCCACCAGACTACTGTTGAGTCTATTGTACCATTGAGTACTGTTGAGCGCCCGCCATTTGTTGACTCCCTGCCATATGCTGGGTGCTGTGTTGTATGCAGTGCAAACAAGAAAAGCAAGCTCTCTGAAGTTGAAATTGAATCGAAATTCATAGAAGAAAGACATTTTAAGTTTTTTCGCATTGTTTTTCCTGCCTCCCTCTCTGCATGAATCCGCTTTTACTGCAATAACAAACCATGCCTTCGCAGCTGCCAACAAGCCTTTATCTCCTGCTCCTGGGCTGTGGGCTGGCTGTGGCCCAGCTGGGTTCAGGTGCCCCATCTGTCTCTCATTCAAGAGTCCAGGGCAGTGGCCACCTGGGGCACGGGGGTCTCATGATGATGGCAGAAGGCAAGAGGCCAAGTCCTGCTGGGCAGTCCCACTGACAGTCTCTCCTTGGGTATCACTCACTTCACATGCACTCACATCCCATGGGCCAAAGCAAGTCACGTGGCTAAGCCCACTGGGAGTGCAGGGGAAGGGTCCACCCCTCCATGGAGCAGGGGCAGGAAGGATGGATACTTACTGAACAATAATACAGTCTCCCACCAGTCCTGACTTTTGAAAAAAGGTCTCCCACCTGCCAAATGCTTCCTTTTGCTGCCCTTGCGGCCCCAAAGCTCTGGGGGAAGAGCTGATAGAAAGTGAAATAGCCCCAAAGTAGACCTGCACAAGGACCAATTCCCACTTCCTCGTTGGCGTACTTGCTCTGCATGTACTAAACTGCCAGCCTCTGTATGACCTGTGCCCAGTGCTTGTCCCCGGGCAGCCTCCAGGCCACCAGCGGGGAGGAGATGTGTGCACTGGACACCGGGGAGAAAGCTCCAAGGACCAGAACAGAGGGGCAGCCAGGAGCTGCGGGAAGGCAAAGGTCACCTCTGTCTGGGGAATCAGGAGAGGCTTTGTGGAACAGGTGGCTTTTGAGCTGGGCCTCTGAAGGATGGATAGGGTTTCAGCAGGTGGACGTGGGCCCCTGGGCACACTGCTCTTTCAGTTGGCTTAGCAGAAGGATGTGCTTTTAAAATCTGCTCTCGTCACCCTGCTTCTCCTAAGCCTCAGCCTGACTGGCATGACAAAGGTGAGCACTTCCCAAGGCCTCCAGCTTGCTCTACTGACCTGTTTATTCAAGGAGCTGCTACCATCTCATCTGCTCCTCGGACTCGAACGAAGAGGGGGCAGTGTCTCCCAGGGCCACACTTGGGAAATCTGTGCTCCTTCCCCCTTCGCTTCTAGCCCCCTTGCCAGCCCCTCACCCTGTGCCTGTGTGGAGGGTAGACATTTAAACCTGTCTCTTCGTAACAGGGATCCCCGTCGTGCACCATCTCTGCACGGCCCCATACGTGTGTCTGCAGCAGCGCTGTCTGCCTGCCCCGCCGGATCCCAGATGGCTCTTCTTTGGGCAGGGCTCACAGTGAATATGCATATTCGTGAAACACCCAAAGTCACCTAGAGCTATGAGGGACAAAACCAAAAATTTAGGTCAGTGAATTTAGACAAGAGAGCAAGAGAGAACCATTTGTTTTTGCAAAATGATTTTCACCCTCGGTTCTCCTTAAGTAGGTTAATGCGTATGCCTGGAGTATCGCTAAAACACAACAATAGATTTTGCTAATATCTAAGAACCACCTGAAGGTTTGCTGATATCTAAGAACGTTTCCAGAGGAAGAGAAACTCAGAAACACCTCTTGGAATGCACATCCAGATGAATGCTTACTCCTCTCTTTGTTTACCTGGGGAAGGACCTTCTTTCTACCCAAAGGGAAACGATGCTCTTGTGTTTGGGATTTTGCTGAGCGTTGAACACTCACCAGCTCCTGTGTAAGATGCAGTCTCTTGGCCTCCCCATGAACTGCACAGGAAATGTTCTGTCCTCTACTCTCCGAGGTCAATGTTTCTATATTTCGAATGTTTCATTTTTTCAAGGTGAGGGAGACCCTGGCTGCAGAGACAGGGCTGAGCGTCCGTGTCGTTCAGGTGTGGTTCCAGAACCAGAGAGCTAAGGTAATCTGCTTCTTACTTCTGTCTCCACGTGGCTGGTTTCCTGAAACAATTGTTGGACATTGTACTTGCCAGCAGATTTCCTAACTTCAGCTCACTGGAGAGAGTAGTTCTCTTGGTGCAAAAGTTCTGTGATCAGTAATCATTTCAGCCAGAGCAGCTTTGCAGAAGGGGAGAGACGGGGCATTTGCTTTAATGAAATGGCTTTTATTTTCCTATTGTCCATGGCTGTGAATCTGGCCAGCCTTTCTGGGTGTTTTGGGAAAATCAGGTACTTTAATTCCCATTCATTTCACCCAGATACCAGAGTTCCTTTGGAATTTCATAGGGACACCTACAGAGCACCCATATGATTGGTCTGAGACAACATTACGGCATAAGGGATGCCCTTACTCACCTTTGCCAGTGCCTCGCCCCTCCTTGATATGGGTCCAATCATCGTATTACCCTCTGGATCCTACCAAGGTCTGTATCCCCCCACCATGGTCTTTTATTTATTTTAAACCTTTACTTATTTACTCTCCTACCTGTACATGTGTGTGCATTGGTGGCCCATTTCTCTGCAGCCCTAATCTGTAGTGGGTGATAAATTCCTATCTCGTTAGCTGATCATGATTGGTTAAGACACCATTTCCCTAACTGAATTCCTCAGAGCAGGGCTGCTTCTGTGTAGTCCATGGTCCTTCTGTGGAAGGATTTCATGGTTCAGTAGGTTTGAGAGGACCTATAGCCTATGGATACATAAGCAGAGAGCATATTTGAGGCTCTGAGAAATCACGCAGTAAAGAATTTTATTTTAAATCTAATGCTCCCTACACACACACACACACACACACACACACACACACACACGCTCCAAGTAATATATTAATATCTCATGGAACCCCGATATTCCACAGAACACACTTTGAGAAACATTGTGTTAAAATGTTCCTTCTGGGAAGTTTGTTTGTTAACAGGGTGCTTTGGGAGTCAAGCTCCTTACTAGAGGCGTGCATCTCCTGGTGCGTCTGCTACAAGGGCCAGCAGATAGGGGAATGGGGGAGACAGCCTCTTGGCTTGTCCCAAATCACACCCTGTCAGCAGGCCCTTGCTGCACGTCTAAGCTGGGCTGTACAGCCCACATCCCCTCACTTATGCCTCACATAAAACTGTCACAACATAAGCAGCAGGTTTTATTTGCTGAGAGGAAATCCCCGTTCCTGCTAAGACCAGCCGCACTGTTGCCTCTCAGCCAGCTGTCTGTCCCCGGCTGTGATGTAAAAAGCTCTCAGCCGCCATGCATCGGGCTCAAGGCACTGTTCCTGAAGCGTGGCTCCTTTCCTGAGTAAAAGCTGGGGAAGGTGTCTCTCTGCTTTCCCCACGAGCCACTGCCCCCCGGTCTTGCTGCGGGACCTGCTGCAGGCCCCCGACTTCTAATCCTGTGGTCCTCTCCTCATCAGATGAAGAAGCTGGCCCGGCGGCAGCAGCAGCAGCAGCAGGATCAGCAGAACACCCAGAGGCTGAGCTCCGGTAAGCGGGCGCCTCCTCCCCGCCAGGCCTCCCCTGCCGGGGGCCTCCAGCCACCCAGCCTGTGGAAGGACGTTTGTGAGCTCCATGAAGCCCAGTCCACACCCGCCTGGGAGATGGGAGGATCGAACCCTGAGAGCTGTGAGAGGGCTGAGGACGCCAGCTGCAGGCCCAGCACCTGCAGGTTGGAGGTGGCCCTAAGCTTACCCAAACCTCACCCTGCTGCAGTGTCAGGAGACTGTGTCAGGCCTACCTGCAGAGTCGAAGGCGTGACCAGTTTCTCCTCCTGCCTGGCCCTCCTCCTTCCAGGCAAATCGGTTTCATAGAAGGCACAGCTGGGACTTACTCCTTTCCAAAATAAGATGAAATGGTAAAAATAATGATGGTGAAATAGTCATCGCCTCCTTTGTTGAGCACTTTTGCCCTCACACTTGCTGACCTGATCCACGACCTCTAACCCAGAGAAGTTACTCATATTTCCATCTTACAGACGAACAAACAGAAGCTCTGCAAGACTAACCATGGTCCTAGATCAATAAGGGCTGAAGCTGGAGCTGGAACGTGTCTCACTGATTCTAAGTTCCGCTCGGCCATGCTGCCTTAACATGCCCTTACCTCCGTGGACCTTCATTCGTTGTTGTTTTTGCTAGGGGTAGTGTGAGGATTTGGGGGGGTGTGAAGAGAGACAGGTTGTGGGACCCTCCAGGGAAGTTAAAAGAAAAAAAGCAAGAATAGCTATATTAGAACAATGTCCTTCTTAAAAGAATACGCCCCTCCGCCCAGCTCAGCTGCCCAGCAGAAATTCTTGAGTGGTCTGTTTGTACCCTATAGCAGGGATTCTCACCCTTTAATATGTACCTAAATCACCTGATATTTGGTAAAGTATAGATTCTGATTATTAACGTCTTGGTGGGCCCAGAGAGTCTGCATTTTTTTTTAAGAACTTTTATTGAGGTACAGTTAACAGACAATAAACTGCATATATTTAGAGTGTACAATTTGGTATCCCAATCTCCCAGTTCATTCCCCCCCAACCTTCCCCGCTTTCCAAACTTGGTGTCCATATGTTTGTTCTCTACATCTGTGTCTCTATTTCTGCCTTGCAAATGGGTTGATTTTTACCATTTTTCTATAGTCCGCATATATGTGTTAATATACAATATTTGTTTTTCTCTTTCTGACTCACTTCACTCTGTTATGACAGTCTCTAGGTCCATCCATGTCTCTACAAATGTCCCAGTTTCATTGCTTTTTACAGCTGTGTAATATTCCATTGCATATATGTACCACCTCTTTTTTATCCATTCATCTGTTGTTGGACATTTAGGTTGCTTCCATGTCCTGGCTATTGTAAATAGTGCTGCAATGAACATTGGAGTGCATGTGTCTTTTTGAATTATGGTGTTCTCTGGGTATATGCCCAGCAGTGGGATTACTGGGTCATATGGTAGTTCTATTTTTAGTTTTTCAAGGAACCTCCATACGGTTCTCCATAGTGGCTGTATCAATTTACATTCCCACCAACAGTGCAAGAGCCTTCCCTTTTCTCCACACCCTCTCCAGCATTTACTGTTTGTAGATTTTCTGATGATGTCCATTCTGACTGGTGTGAGGTGATCCCACATTGTAGTTTTGATTTGCGTTTCTCTAATAATGAGTGATGTTGAGCAGCTTTTCATGTGCCTCTTGGCCATCCTTATGTCTTCTTTGGAGAAGTGCCTATTTAGATTTTCTGCCCATTTTTTGATTGGGTTGTTTTTTTTTTTGATATTGAGCTGGATGAACTGTTTATATATTTTGGAAATTAATCCATTGTTGATTCGTTTGCAAATATTTTCTGCCATTCTGAGGGTTGTCCTTTCATCTTGCTTATAGGTTCCTTTGCTGTGCAGGAGCTTTGAAGTTTCATTAGGTCCCACTTATTTATTTTTGTTTTTATTTCCATTACTCTAGGGGGTGGATCAAAAAAGATTTTGCTATTTTTTACGTCAAAGAGTGTTCGTCCTATGTTTTCCTCTAGGAGTTTTATAGTGCCTGGCCTTACTTTTAGGTCTTTAATCCATTTTGAGTTTATTTTTGTGTATGGTGTTAAGGGGTGTTCTAATTTCATCCTTTTACATGTAGCTGCCCAGTTTTACCAGCACCACTTATTGAAGAGGCTGCCTTTTCTCCATTGTATATCCTTGCCTCCTTTGTCATAGATTAGTTGACCATAGTTTATCTCTGGGCTTTCTATCCTGTTCCATTGATCTATATTTCTGTTTTTGTGCCAGTACCACACTGTCTTAGTCACTGTAGCCTTGTAGTATAGTTTGAAGTTAGGAAGCCTGATTCCACCAACTCCGTCTTTCCTTCTCAAGATTGCTTTGGCTATTTGGGGTCTTTTGCGTTTCCATACAAATCATAAAATTTCTTGTTCTAATTCTGTGAAAAACGCCATTGGTAATTTGATAGGGATTGCGTTGAATCTGTAAATTACTTTGGGTAGTATAGTCATTTTCACAATGTTGATTCTTCCAATCCAAGAACATGATATGTCCCTCCATCTGTTTGTGTCATCTTTGATTTCTTTCATTAGTGTCTTATAGTTTTCTGCATACAGGTCTTTTACCTCCTTGGTTAGGTTTATTCCTAGGTATTTTATTCTTTTCGTTGCAGTGGTGAATGGGATTGTTTCCTTAATTTCTTTTTCTGATCTTTCATTGTTAGTGTCTAGAAATGCAAGAGATTTCTGTGTGTTATTTTGTATCCTGCAACTTTACCACATTCATTGATTAGCTCAAGTAGTTTTTTGGTGGCATCTTTAGGATTTACTATGTATAGTATCATGTCATCTGCAAACAGTGACAGTTTTACTTCTCCTTTTCCAATTTGGATTCCTTTTATTTCTTTTTCTTCTCTAATTGCTGTGGCAAGGACTTCCAAAACTATGTTGGGTAGTAGTGGAGAGAGTAGTCATCCTTGTCTTGTTCCTGATCTTAGAGGGAATGCTTTCACTTTTTCACCATTGGGAATGATGTTTGCTGTGGCTTTTTCGTATATGGCCTTTATCATGTTGAGGTAGGTTCCCTCTATGCCCACCTTCTGGAGAGTTTTTATCATAAATGGTGTTGAGTTTTGTCCAAAGCTTTTTCTACATCTATTGAAATGATCATGTGGTTTTTATCCTTCAGTTTGTTAATATGGTGGATCACATTGATTGATTTGTGTATATTGAAGAATCCTTGCATTCCAGGGATAAACCCCTCTTGATCGTGGTGTATGATCCTTTTAATGTGTTGTTGGATTCTGTTGGCTAGTATTTTGTTGAGGATTTTTGCATCTAAATTCATCAGTGATATTGGTCTGTAATTTTCTTTTTTTGTAGTATCTTTGTCTGGTTTTGGTATCAGGTGATGGTGGCCGCATAAAATGAGTTTGGGAGTGTTCCTTCCTCTGCAATTTTTTGGAAGAGCTTGAGACGGATGGGTGTTAGCTCTTCTCTAAATGTTTGATAAAATTTACCTGTGAATCCATCTGGTCCTGGACTTTTGTTTGTTGGGAGATTTTAAATCACAGTTTCAATTTCATTCCTTGTGATTGATCTGTTCATATTTTCTATTTCTTCCTGATTCAGTCTTGGAAGATTATACCTTTCCAAGACTCTGTCCATTTCATCCATGTTGTCCATTTTATTGGCGTATAGTTGCTTGTAGTAAAGTATAGATTCTGATTCTTAATGTCTTGGTGGGCCCAGAGAGTCTGCATTTTTAACAAGCGCTCATTGCTGCTGGCCTTGGACCACCATTGCAAGACTGTGGAATGCGACATTGAGCCCCTTGTCCATGCATAGACCTTGCCTTGTGCTTGATACCTGGGCTAGGCTCCGCTGAGAATTTGACTCATGCAGTCAAGAGTTCTTTTTGCTTTTTACCTTCTAGGCCAAACAGTATCTTAATGGCAAGATAGATGCTCTGGGAGAGAAGTGAAGCAAGGGCATGAGTGCTGGGGCAGGGAGGAGGTACAAACCGGTCAGAAGACCTGAGTTTGCCCCAAGTCCACCTCCAGTGCTGATTGGAGGTCTGGAACCTGTCTTTCTGTCCTTGGCACCTCAGTCTTGCGTCCCTAGGGTCGGGTCATGGGATGCTAGTCCTATGGCACAGCCCTATGACCCTCAGAGAGGATCGCAGATATGAGAGGGCCTCAGGAGGAGCCATGTAGGCTGACTGCATCGAGGTCCACATGCTCAGAGAGTGCAGGATGCTTCGAGGCATTATGAGAACAAGTTCCTTGTGCTTGGAACTTTGAAGGATTCTACAGGCAGCTCCTAGTGGAGACTTAAGAAGATGGAAGATAGAGTCTCTGAGAGTTAATAGAACCATGTTCAGAGAACCACAGAGGGATATGGGAGCAGGAACTGAGTCCTCCTTTTCTCATAAGATTCTGTACACGAGTGTAGCAAGTTGTAATTCCAAAGCACATACAGACGATCCCATGGAGTCTTCACATCAGCTTCATGAAGTCCTCTGGGCCAGAGTCGTGCACCCTACTTGACAGATAGGCTCCTAGTGGGGTAATGCTGGAAGGATCTTTAGATCCACCCACGCTGTTGTCTGCCAAGCCTGTGTGTAGCATCAAATGCCTTTGTTTTAATGATGTGGTCCAAGGGAGCTCTCCAAGTACCACACCCCCCATCCCTATCCTTCAGGGTAATCCCTGATGGCCCTTGGTAGGGCACAGACTGGGACCCACTGAGGTCACCTCAACCCTTCTATTCTATAAATGAGGAAACCAAGATCCAGGAAGTAAAATGATGTAGCCATGATCACATGACATGTGTGGTCACCAGCCAGTGGGGCATGGGAAGTTCAGAGCTATTCTGTGGCCCGCCCTCCCTCCCAGCATGGGATGCTGGGATGCATGTGGAGAATGATCTGCCTTCTTCTTTGTCTCACAGCTCAGACCAACGGTGGCGGGAGCACTGGAATGGAAGGGATCATGAACCCCTACACGGCCCTGCCCACCGCACAGCAGCTCCTGGCCATCGAGCAGAGCGTCTACAGCTCTGATCCCTTCCGACAGGGTCTCACCCCACCCCAGATGCCTGGAGACCACATGCACCCCTATGGTAAGAGGGACTCAAGCCCCGCAGGGACTTCGCACAGCTTGCTTGAGTGAGTTTTTCATCTCCTCCCAGACACCTCTACACAGTTCCTAGATGCTCATTAAAGTTCCAGAGCAGAATAAGTGTCCCACAAAATACCACTAGAATCACCTAACTGATGGCTCCAGAAGAAAGACCAGCGTGCATACACGTTAGTCACGTTTCCATTTATTCTCCTTTTCAAAGCTTCTCATTCGTTAGTTTGAATCGGGGGTTGTGTTTTCATGGTAGACCTGTTTGTTGGGGTTGAACTTCCCAAGTCTTTGATTTCATGCCTGGCACCACACTTACATGTTCATAAGCATTATCAGCAGTGATATAGGCAGAGGCTTTAATCATGCACACTCTTAACATTATATGTACCACGTAAAGCACAGAAAACAGGTGTTTGAATTGGACTCTCCTATTACAGATACTAATAGGTATTCTAATGTAATTCCTGAAACAGAAACTGACTTGTGAAGTGAAAAGTATCTCCTCCCAGTCTCACCCCAGCCAAATTGAGGTTCTTTAAACACAGGGGGTGGGGCAGCTGAGACTCCCCCACTTTTCCAGCTTGCTGCTTAAGCTGAGGGGCAGAAGCTGGGGCCTGGGCACCCTGATGGAGTGGGCAGGCTCTGGAGTGGAAGGCTGAAGTTCAATCTCAGGCCCAAATATAGGCCACTGCATTTTTATACAGAGAAGATAAGTGGCCTATGTAATGCATTCATCTGTACTGTGAAATCTGTAGTCACCCTGATAGCTAAAAAGTGTTTTATTCAGCAAGCCTTTAAAACATTAGTATTAGAGATATATGCCTCAACTTACAGACTTTGTCAACTTCTTTTTTGCCTTCATTTAAAAAAAATTATCTATAATGTTAAAATCAGCCCTATCTTCCCATGTGATGCATTCGGCAAACACCAAGATCCAGCTATTTGCAGGCTCGTCACTGACCAAACTCATTCATTTATACACATGTAGATATATATGTGCACACTACAGTGATGGCCATCCTCTTTGCTCCCTTAGAAAACTCATGTAAGGTCTGTAGCTGTCTTCTCTCCATCACTTTGCAAAAACAGGGCAAATGACTTTTGTTTTTTTTTTGCAAATTCTTACATTTTTAGAGTCCTGGGGGTCTTGTTACATAAAGGACTCCTGTGATGAATCCTTTAGTAAAATGAATACTTAAAGCCACATGATAAGTTTTATAAACTGCTGTTTTCATCTCTCCCATTCACTTGAAGTAGAGGTGAAATGTACTGAAGTAGAGGTGAAATGTACATGCCTCAAGGTTCTGGTCACAGTGGTTTTCCAGCTGTTCCTTACTTTGCCCTCCTGATTTTTTTTTTGCCAAAGATGTATATTAGTCGAGTGGGGGCACCTAACTTTCCTTTCCTTTGCAGTACAAATCTGGGGAAAGAGCCAGCACTCAGTATACGTGTGCTATTTGAAAGGACGAGTGTTGTCACCGGAGGTTTCGTGAGCATCATTTGCAGAGCTGATGTTTGTTTTCTTACCATCCCTCCTTCAAGAACCATTTTTGTGGCCAAAGTCCTCTAGAAGACCTGCCTCTGTCTCTCCAGCCTGTGGTGCTATGCCCACTTCCCACCCTCACTGTCTAGACATTCTGACATTTGCTTATGCTGCACTCAATTTAGTACTTTGTCATATCCTAGTTTACATTATTTTCAGTTGTTGCACTTTAGACATAAGCCCCCTGAGGAGATTGTTTGTGGACAAGGATTATGCCCTCTCCTACTCTTCTATGTAGCTCTCCTTTCACCCCCACCCCCTCCCTCGCACCCAGTAGAAAGCGTCCCCTGGGAGGTGTGCTCAGACCATGCTGGGTGAAGTCAGCTGAATTGCCCAGCACTGAATGAGTCACTTCTTCCAGACCCTCATGCCAGTGTTTCATCTCCATTTCAGGTGCTGAGCCCCTTTTCCACGACTTGGATAGTGATGACACCTCCCTCAGTAACCTGGGTGACTGTTTCCTAGCAACCTCAGAAGCTGGGCCCCTGCAGTCCAGAGTGGGAAACCCCATTGACCACCTGTACTCCATGCAGAATTCTTACTTCACCTCTTGAGCCCTCCCTTCGAATTCTGTGGCTAGGCTCCCATTCTGGAACAACCATATTACATGAGGGGTCAGCTGGCTTTAGGATGGGGAGGCAGGGAAGAGGTGGGTTGGGGAGGGAGTTTTGTCGGGGATGCTGTTGTATAATGATATGGTGTAGCTTGGCATTTCCAAAGACTGAATACATTATGGATTGCATAGTTTAATGTTTCTAATAAGAGTCTTAGTGTTAGGTATGAAGATGTGTTTATCATTGACAGGGATTTTAAATATAGGCATTTTCATGCAAACTAGATACCTAGAGACTCCTAACAACTTCCCACCACTTTTGGGGAAGCTCTCGTCAAGAGGTGCATATGTCTACCCATCCACACACCCATAGACAGACAGACAGACAGATAGATGTGTGCGTGAGTGTATTACCTTTCATACTTTATCATCAAAGTTTATTCCTAATTATAACAGACATCAACTGTACAGCAAAAAGTAACTTTATTTTCAGTGTGAACTATATTTAAGGAAATGCTTGATGCACTTAAGTTATAAAATGAGATAATTTACTTTTATAAACTTTATTTTGACTTTGAAGAGACTTGTGGGCAGGGCGGAGAGCACTGCTCCGAGGCCTGTAGCTTTGAGTGCTTGAGTTAATTCTGTTTTCAGAAAGTGTCATTGAGGTTTGGAGGGCAAGTCTGTGTGGCTGACAGTATTCAGTGGTAGATTCTTGCTCTGTTTGAGGTGGAGTCACTGGACTTGGGTGGGACAGAACAACCCCTGATCATGTCCTTAGAAAATTTAAAGCCTAGACTCTTCGGCTTTCTTTGGAATTCAGATGTGTGGCTGATGAGCAGCACTGGGAAAGTCAGTTCTGCCCTTGAACTTCACCATCCACAAGTGTGGGACAAGGCTGATAGTATGTACCTACCTCACTGGGGACACGGAGGCTTAGATCACCCCCAGGACACATGAGCAGGGCTGAGATTAATATCTGAGATTTGCTTAAAATGCAACCAGATCAGCTATTTGGCAAAGGAGGACACCTGAGGCTGCAGAGAAGGCGCCAGAGGGCAGCTCTGCCACCGTGGTCCCTTCTGCAAAGCCTAGGCTGCAGATACCAGCTTAGGGTAGCTCAGGGGGATGCCAGAGGCCTTCGATGGAGAGGAGGCTGTGACGGATGGGTTGGACAGAGCATCGTCATATGCTAGACCAGAGGTTGGCAAACTGCAGCCTGCAGGCCTGTGTTTTATGGCCTGCCTCCTAAGAAGAGTTTTTACATTTTTCAAGAGTTGTAAAATACAAAAAGGAGAAGAATATGCAACAGACTATATGTGGATCGGAAAGCCTGAAATAGTTACTATCTGTACTGTCTGGCTCTTTTCATAAGAAGTTTGCTGACCGCTGTTCCAGATGCTCTGTTTGCCAACAGCCTCTTAGAGCTCATTGAGGCAGAGGGGATCCAGGTAGAAAGCCAAGGCCCATCCTTCAGGCTCGCTGTCCTGATGCTGAGCACAGAAGACCCAGCTGCCGTTGTACACAGGGACAGTTCCACACCCTATTCTCTAGTTGTGGTGCTAAGATGGGCTATTTCTGTGCTAGGAGGCCTCCTGAGAAACCAGAGCGAGTCGATGGGGAAGACGGAGGACTCCTCTGAGAGTGGCCAGGACAGGCTTGGCCTCACTCCTAGGGATGTCACTGGTCATCAGAGCTTTGGACACAGCTACTTGTCCCCATCACTCTCTGCACGGCCAGAGAGAACACGCCCCCTTATGGTAGAGTCGATGTTGTATGATTTTTGTGCCCTTTTTTATAATTTATGCAAACCACCGAAACCCAAACCAGTCTGGGCAGTGAACACCATGCAGATGCTATATGGCCCCGCAGGCTTCCGTGGTGAGGGTCAGTTGGAGAAAGTAGCAGATACTCTGTGTGTGAAAACAAAGAGATATCCTTATTCTACTCCTTCATGGCATACCAAGATGAAATTAAAAACCTCTTACAACTGAACTGGTGTTTATTCAGGGCCAGGGGTGGTGGGCAGGCGACCAGAGAACCTGGATGTTTTGTCAACAGTGGGGGAAGATTTGCATGAAGGGAAAGCGTGACCAAGTGACGACCGCAAAACAGAAGGAGAAAGCGGCTTTTACTGTCTGCCAAGATGGACTCAGAGACCTCAGTCCTTACAGACACCCCTCCAGAAGGAGGCCCGGGGAAAATTCCATCCTCTCCAGGAAGTTCTCCCAAGGCAGAGCAGTTTGTGATATGCCTTGTAAGGGCAGTTGCTTGGAAGTCAGAGCAGAGTCATGGGGCAGGAGAAGGATTCTTCATGTGGGACTAATGGCAGATGCCTTGCCAGGATGAGGGTCAGAGCAACAGACAGTGTGGCTCCCCAAGAGATTCTCCCAACATTCTCAGCAAGTTTAAGTGCGATATATGGATGGGCAAAGACTATGCTTATGGAGAAAAGAAGTCAGGAAAGAGTGTGGCTGTAAGACCACAAGACATCCTCAGAGGGGAGGCACCATTGTTTTGAATGTTCTGTCACCCACGTGCAATTGTTCAGACCCTTCTACCCCCACCCATCACTCACACACCTGCTGTTAGAAACTGGCTCTGCTTCTCACTGACGGCCCGGAAGGAGAGAAAAGGGGGCAGGTGGAGCCCACCCAGGAAACCTCTATCTCAGACTGATCTCCACCGGGCCAGCCCTGGTTTCATCTCCAGCTTCCAGGCAGAGCTTGGGCATGAGACCTTCACCCCTCACGTTTGCCTGCCTGACAGCTACGTGACCTTCAGCATCAGCCTGGACTTGGCCTTCTCAAAGACGTCCGCAGGGCTGGGTTAGTTACCTGTGTGGAGGAACTGGCCTAATGCTACCTGCCGTGACCACCCCTCCCAATTTTATGATAGCTCCAACAGAAGAGAAATTTCTACCTTTGCTCACAGGAGAGGCCTGGGAGAGGGTTCATGTGAGAAGGGCGCCTCTCTTCCATCCATGATTTCACTGGGGCTTGGTTGGTTCCAGTCTTCTTTTCTCTCCCCTTCCAGCTGAAAGTGGGCGTGTCTAGATCCAAATCCAGCTCCTCCACTTACTGACTGGTGGACTTGGGAGCGTTACTCCCCTCTGCTGAGCCTCTGACTCCTCATCCAAAGGACAGGCAGGGTGCTTGTGGCTGGCTACCTCAGGGGGGTGATGAGAACGAGAGAGAAAACCCATGCAAAGCGCTTAGCCCTGCACTGGGCGTGTGGTGAGTGTCCCCCCCCCGGCCCAGACCCCGCTCTCGGGGTTCGGTCACTGATGCAAGGCTTCTGGGAATCTCAGACCGCATTGGAGGAAAAAGAGCACACCCTGGTTCACCTGAGAGGGAAGCTGCCAGTCACGTCTCACCGGAACGTCTTCAAATCCCAGTGTGGGTCTTCTACAGCCTGACTTATGGTTGTCGGGGAGTGGTTTGTTGTTTTGTTTGTTTTGTTTTGTGTTTCAGAGGCATGCAGATGAAAATCCCAATTCCAAAGACACGTTAAGAACTCTGACCCCCCGCGAGAAGCAGTCAGGTCATAGGTGATTTCTCCAGCCGTCTGTCACTTCAGGGCTTAGACATTAGGGCTGAAATGAGAGGGGACGTTCAGAACCACAGGCTGAATAGGAGAGTTCTGAGCTGACCTAACATGGGTGAAAAATGGCAAGAAAGTGGAATGAATTTGTCAATTCCAAACTGAAAGACAAAATAAATTTTTAACTGAACCTCAAGTGAAATCAAAGTATCTCTCTCCTCCTCTCCCCTCTCTCATCCCCTGCATACAAATACAAATATATTCAGTCAATCCAAGTTAACCTGCAAACTGACACGATTTCACTGGAATAAAACTAAATTAACATCTTGTTTTCCTGCATCCCTTTGTTTATCATGTTGCAACATTCTGTCAAAGACAGAAAGGGGAGAGCTATCTTTAGGGCTCAAAAAGAGGCCTTGAAAAAACAAGGGCCTTGGATGATGTCGACAGTTGGCGATTCCCTAACCTTGAAGTTTATGCCATATTTGAAGTTCCCTAAATAACCTTGAGCAGGGCTCTGAGCCTCCATTACTTCAGCTGTAAAATGGGGCCAGTGACACTTGCCTGTCTTGCAAGTTGGTCGTGGTGAGCATCAAAGGAAAGTATTAGGAAAGCTCTTTGTCGACCATGAAGTGCTGTACAAATAGGAGGGTTTCTTAGTATCTTGTCTCAGGAAGCACCAGCAGGTGGACCACTTGGGGATCATGGCATCCATGGGAGACATGCTGCTGCTTGGGTGGGTGCTCCCAGCAGGGGTGGCCCTGAAGGAAATCAGGGTGATGCTATCTACTGATGACGATGAGTGGATGATCAGAGTAAGACTCTTATTTCCTCTCCCAGGAGCTGTGGGTTACTTCAGCCACTGCCTGGTGGGCTTTCTTCCCTCCAGGGATGGATTCTGGAAAAAACAAAAAACAACAAAAAAGGAGGGTGGCCCAGCCCCTAGTGGTTGGTGCATTAGCTAATCTGTCACTATTTTTAATCTACCCCTGTCACCCCATGTGCCTAGGAAGGGAAAGGTGAAACCTGCCTCTGACTTGTGATGGGAATGACCCCCCCTAGATAGTGGTGCAGCTGACCACTCTGGCCCTTTTAGCATCTTATTTATTTGTGTATTTAGTTCACTCAGTAAGTATTTACTGAGCATCTAGAATGTGCCAGGCTCTGGGACAGGTCACAGAAATAGAGGTGAGCAGAAAGAGACACTAGCCCTGCCCTCATGGAGATTACCACTTAGTGGGGGAGATAGCCAATAGTCAAAAACGCTGGTAGTTTAACTTGCGTAATATCGCAAGTCACCAAGAAGACCAAGAGCTGTAAGAGAGCAGAGTGCAGGGAGGCGTGACCTAGTCAGGAAGGTCAGAGAAGGTTCTTTGAGCCAGTGATGATGGAGCTGAGGCTTTACTCACCTCTCCTCGTGCCCTCCCCCCATTAAGTAAATAGTTCTGTGTCTCCTTCCTATAAGGTCTTATTCTAACTGCCATGGGTGGAAAGAATCTGATGAACTAATGCCCTCCAAGGTGTTCACGGATAAGGCCTAAAGAAGTTGCTTATAGTGTCTTTAATGCAACATGTCTTCAGAGTCAAAGGAATGGACCACTGTCACTCAATCAACACTGTTTATTAAGCCGATTTCGGACGTTTGCTGCTTTCTGGCCGTCCAGCCTCTGTTCACTCTACTGATAACATCACTCTGATTTCTTTCGGGACTTTGACCTTTCTCCATTGTGCGTAGACTCTGTGGAACTGTAAATCAGGGTGACTTGGGCTGCTGTAACCAAGAAGCAGGGACACATAACCAAAGCTAGGCCAACAGCTTTCTCCCAGGACTGGCATCTGAGAGAGTGGTACAGAGTTGGAAACTTGTTTGGAGTTCATTTCTGGAGGTGCTCCTGATGAGATGGCCAAACAGTTCCTGCCGTCTGGACCCTGGAGTTACCCTGCTCCCCCTCTGTTGCCAGGACTGGGTTCTAGATCCCTTATGATTCTGTGAGCAATCCTCCCTGCTTCCAATAAAGACCCTTTTTGTTCAAGTTGACCTGAGTTGGTTTCAGTTGCTTGCAGTCAAAAAGCCCTGACAAAAGCTACTTACCTACAATTTGTGTGGCGTTTTGCATCGTACAGAGGATATGTGTGTGTGAGGTCCTTGCTGCAACCCTCTGGATTAGCCTGGGCTGGTGTTACTTCCTTCCTTTTATAGAAGAGAAACCTGTAGCTCAGAGAAATTAAGCCCAAGGTTGTAGAGCTAGTTAGGATCAGAGTTAAGTTTCTAATTCATTTCTCCTGGCTTTCAGTTTTCTGCTTGTTCCCCCAACCCTGATTTCTAAGTGTCAGGATACTCAGAAGTTTAGAAGCACATGCATGTCCAGGGATGGGGAGAGGTACAGAGAAGTTATGATACCTTTCCTCCTACAAGGAGCCTGTGATCTAGTTGAAAGTAAAAGAAGTGCACACAAACTCAACATATATGCCTATATATGCCCATGTATGTCAGGTGTCAGGTTACTGGTATAGATAATGTGTGCTTTGGGCATTCTGAAAGGAGAGATATTATTGGGAAAAGGGAAGGAGAGAAGAGACCTTACCAAGAAGGTGCTGTTTGCACTGAGCCTTCAAAGATGGGTAGAATTTAGAAAGGTAGCGAGAAAGAGGGAGGACAGTCTAAACAAAAGGACCAGAGTGGATAACTAGTATGGAGGAAAGGATGCAAAGCATGTTCAAGTGCAAATGCATAGAGACCATTCTGGTTGGAGTGAAAGGTTGACTAATGGTGGAATTTGAGGCATTGAATGAGGTTGATGGTGAAGGTGTTGGCGACAGGAGCTTGTTGCCAGTGATTTATTAACAGAGATCAAAGATATTCTGTTTCAAGGTGTGGCTGAGGCTGCTAGTCATTCCCCTGAATCTAGTCTCTCCTAAAACAGTACCCTCCATTTTTAGCTGGTACAAGGTAATGTGGAATAAAGCCTACATTTCTCCAACTCCAGTGCAGTTGTGTGCTCATTTGACTAAGTTTTGACTGCTGAGATAAGCAGAAGTGTCATATGGCGTCTTTGAGGTAACTTCCTTAAAAGACAACTGGCATATGCCCTTCCCCTCTTCTTCTGTGTCACTTTCTTCTTCCTGGCTGGAATGCAGATGTAATGGCTGGAACTGGAGCAACTATCTTGAGGTCATGAGATGAATCTGTGAGCGGAGGCCACACATAGTGACACAACAAAGTAGAAGGAACCTGGATTCCTGAGGACTTCTGAGAGCCATGCTGCCACTCTAACCCTGAACTCTCTATGTCCTAACATATATATGAGAGAAAAATAAACTTGTTTCTTTTTTTTAATTACTGTTGTTTTGTGTTTCTTTGAGTCGTAGTCAAATCTAATCTTAACCCAGTTAGGAAGAAATCTAGATCCATTTTGTTCCCCTCCTGTGGATGAAAAGTGAAATGTCCAGACAATATATTCCCAGATAATGGGAGTCACCTGGGGCAAGGCAGATAGCACGTGGAATGATCATCCTATGACTTTAGAATATTCAGATGAAGTAAAAAGCACAGACTTTAGAGCTGAGTCCTCTTGTCCCTTGAAGAAAAGGATGTCAAGGTGGTTTGTTTATTTGCTCACCTCATCACAAACTTCTCTAAATATCTTACATATATTTGGGCATCTACAACCAATGTGGAACTTGTTCAGGTTACTCAGCCTCCTGAAGGAGAATGAACAGGCAATTCTATACACTGTGTCCTACATACCCCAGTTTTAGCCACCAGTGCAACTGTAAAAATCATTTATATATCCATGTATATTATATATATATTCATTGTTCAAATTATTCACATAGATATGTATATACACATGCATATATATGTGTATGTATATTTACATTATTTACATACACACATACATATACACACATATTTATGAGGAGGTTTGGCCAGAAGTCACACTCCGTAGCTGACCAGGAATTTTCTTTTAATCCCAGCCCTAAGCTATAATTTGGACGAATCCTGACAATGGTTATATGCATATGTCAGGGACCCAGAAGACATGAGAGTTGAAAAGAACCAAAGTGCTCTTTTAATTTCCTACAATACACAGAATGCTTCTACTAACCATCTACTATAATCTGGGGGAGAAAGCAGAAAACAGGACACTGAACTATTAGTCTAAGTCTGCTCCTGCTCTGAAGTAGGAAAAAAGAACATAAAGACACCTAAGTAATCAGGTCCACCCCATTCAACCTTGAACAGAGAGGCCTGGGTGGAAGACCAATCTAACAGGCTTAGAAGATTAAGGCATTTGGGCGGCCAAGTGATCACAAATCATACATCATGCCAATAACAAACTATTTATTGATTTTAGAGAGGAAATCTCATTCCCCTGGTCTCACATTTCTGTGAGGAGAATTCCACTAGAGAAACAATTCTGGCCTCTTTCCTCCCCTCTAACTTGCTTCTCCCCAAAGGAGTTGGATGAAGTATCTGATTGACGGTTTGGGGAAAGGAGCTGAACATGTGTGACCCAGCCCAGCTGAGTCGGTGGGTCTTTGCTGTCTCTCTGTGGCCTGGACTCAGCAGTAGGGATTCCTGGTTCATCCATGTGGGAGGTTCCTGGGACAGAAATGCAGTTTGGGGAATAGTTCCATCCAAAGGGATTGTGTTAGGGATCCTGAATGTGGCTACAGATCGAAGCTTCACCCTTTAATTAGATTGACCAATAAAGCTGATTTTTTAAAAAAATCTCCATCTGGCTGATTCCTTTGTAATATTTTCCTGTTAGTCATAAACTTGGGAAGCAAAACCAATGATGTTATTTATTATTCCCCCAAACTCCAACAATTAAATACCCATTAGACAAGACCTACCATAAAAGTTCAGCAATGGCGTGGCAAATCTAAATAAGTTCATGCATTTATCCACTCAACATTTAAGACAAAGTTTTTCAAAACTATTTCTGTGTCAGTCACTAGGCTAGAATAGTGAATATAAATTTTAGTTTGAAAGCTCAGCTTTATAAGAAGCATATATGTCATTTTCTATATGGCATCCTGTGTCTAGTCTCAGTCCCTTTCCCTCTCCAACCCCATGGCCATGTTACAGTCTTGGGTCTTGGGCAGCGTCAGTGTAGCCAAAGACTAAGAGGAAGGGGTCCATCTGGTGTTGGCCATTATCCCAAGGTACCCATCACCATGGTCCATGCCATCTTTACCTTTTTCATGGCTGTCATGGTCCTAACCCACCTTGCAGTGGTTTCTCTTGGGTCTTCTGATAACATTACTAGGATGCCTATGTGGTCTGCCATTCTTTTCCTTCCCCTAATCAGACCAAGGATCCCTTTTTAATATGAGAAAAAGACTTTCTTCATTATGTTTTCAATCAAGACATTTTCCCCCATGTCCTGAATCCTTACTCGTTTGCCTTTGTTTAACTCTCCTGCAATGAAATTAAATAATATATTGGAGTCACATATTATCCTGCCTCCCTAGGTTCTGGAAATAATTAATCTTTCCCCACAGAGCATAATTCTAGCTGGTGAGAAAAAGTTTGTAAACAGATCCTTATGATATAATTGGACTTTTCCCAAGGGTGTGTGCAGAGTTCCACAGAGGCAAAGTGAGGAAAGATAGTTAGGAATGACATAATGGTGGAGGTGATATTTAATCGGTACTTTGAAAGATGAAGGGGATGCCAGGGATACAGGGAAAGACAACCCAGAAAGAGGAAGTAATTAGAGCAGAACACAGTGTTTTGGAGGAGATGGCTATTGTGGCTGGAACACGGGAGGCAGGGGAAGTGGGGTTGGGGAATGGCTGACCCAAGGCTGTGAAATAAAATTGTGGCCGTGTGGGCTGTGAAGGACCTTAGATGCCTCCTTTAACAGATGGGACATCATCCGCCAAGCATCAGAAATTTCAATCCAAAAAGCCTTTCCTGAGCATCTGTGAGAAAGAGGAACTGCTATGGGATGCCATAGAGACATAGCTTCCATCTTCATGAAGGTTAGTAAGGAGGCAAGGCATAGTATTAAGTATTTTTTGTATATTTATTTAAGACAATATTTGACAATTTATTTAACAATCTGTATGAGACAAATAGGTATAAAACAAAATAGAGTCAGCAATATAAAACAGAGACGTAAGTAGAGATCCCAACAAGTCAGGATCCCAAACATGTCAGCCAGCTGGATCCCTATAGCCCCCAACAGTCAGATGTTTGGAATACCTAGGATGATGGATTAAACTTTTCACTTTTCATCCGCACAGTGATCAATGGAGAAACAGACACAGCTTAGACAGATATGACTTCGGTTCTTTTTTTCTCATTCCGTGGAGATGGGGAAACTAGTGTAGAAGGAGCTCACAAGCCCTTTGGACTCAGACATGCTTACTTTGTAATTCCACCACTTCTAGCCACACACTTTCCCCCCTCAAATCTCTGTTTTTTATCACTAAATGGGGATAAAGATGCCTGGTTGCCAGGCTGGTATGAGGAGTAGAAGCACAAGATCAATAACAGCATTTAATCTGGGGGCAATTATTGTAGTCACTCTGGGCAAAGTAATGGCCTGGTGTAGGGGGATGGGAAAGAGGAGAAAATGGTACTAATTGGGGGAACGATTTGGTGGCAGAAGTCACAGGACTTGATCACTGATCAGACAAGGGAAGAAGAAAGAGTGGGTAAAGACCTTTTGATCCTGAGTGACTAGAAACATGGGGATGCCTTTTAAAATAGAGAACACCAAGTGAATCTTACCACACGTTCTCTTCCTCTGTGGGGGCAGATCGCCTTTGATGATTATAAACACAGAACATGGAACTGGGTTCGAACCAGCCTTTGTGTGATGCTAGGCCCACGTCTGGGATCTAGCCCGGCCAGGGGAGCAGCTCAGGGGGGGTTTTCCAGGGAGGCCGCTCCGTGCCTGCCACGATTCCAGGACTGCTGCTGCGAACTCTGGGGGCACTCAGAGATGGGGGTCTTTTGTGGGGAGCTTCCAAGGCAAATGAAGGTCTCCTCAGGTGCAGGAGAGTGGGGAGAGGAGAAAAGGTGAATTCAGGATTGACCTTCCTCAAGGGATTGGAACATTCCATCAACAACCCCTTCTTTGTCCTCAGATCTTGCCTGATGGCCAGCCTGAGATTTGCTAGGCGATTACCTTTCAGGTGGGGAGTTCCACGTGATGTTATCAGGAGAGGGCAAGAGCGTGCTCTGAGTGATCTGATGTGAATTACCTCGCTTTGCAAAGGCAGGCAGAGACTGTGACTTGTAGTCAAATGGAGGGGTTTCCAGCCAAGTGAACAGTCCTTATGGGGCAGAGAAATGACTCGAACCAGAGCCTCTGCTAACCTGAACGTCAGGTGGTGAAGTGAGGCTGCAGTATATTGCAGGGTCACTGGGAATATAATGTGAGCCACTTGAGGAATTTAAATGTTTCCATTAGCCATGTTTCCAAAAAAAAGTAGGAATGAGTGATATTAATTTTAATAATATATTTTATTAAATCCTATATACTACAAATATTATTTTTCAACATGTCCCATAGCCATGTTTCAACTGCTCAATAGCCACCTGTGGGTAGTGTCTACTGTATCAGACAGCGCACATCTAGATAATTTGGGCCAAAAAATTTCCAGATACAAAGTGAGTGGCATGAAGGAAGCTGCTGTAGTTATAGCTTGAAATATCTGAAAAATCTATTTCATTGCAAATGCAATATACTAGCATTTACCCATGTGTTACGGGCTAAGGGCACCGTAAGTTGAATTCTATAACTTTCTTGCATCATCTCTCTCTTTTCTTCTTTCGATCTCCTTTTACCCCATACCTGCCAAAAAGAAAATGCTAAAATATTGAGAAAACAAGGACTTTTTTACATTTCATTACCTAGGGTAGCTGCCTACAATTTTTGAATTCACTGGATAATTGTCTGCTCCTTGGCCTATTTATGCTCCAGGATTAGGGCTACATTTGGATGCAGCTGACTGTTCTGTGTCAGCTGGTCCTGGATGCCCTTAACTATGGAAGGCAGATCAGGGACAAACATAAAAATGACCAGTTATTTCCTGCTAGACATCATCTCCACATCTCTTACCTCTAATTCCTAGCACAGTGCCTTGCATATAACAGACATTTGAAAAATATTCACTGAATTAAATGAAATTTCCAAGATGTAAACAGTTGGCCTTTGCCCTAGAAAAATGGAGAAAGATATATTTCATTCAGATGTAAAGCAAGCAGGGGGTCTGGTCAGTCACCAGACGAGATGGGTGTCACTAGATCAGCTGTTCATTTATCCCTTCCACAAATATACCTGAGCACCAAGTATGTGCCTGGCATTACACTGTGCCTCAGCAGAGTGATGAATCACATGAACCCCTGCCCTCCTTCAAGACAAAAGCGGGTACACAATATTACAATCAGTACATGACACGTGTTGAAATAGAAATGTGTACCAAGGTGAGTGGGAATATAGGAGAGGGCAAATAAATCTGCTTGGGGACTTGGGGAATGCTTCGCAGGACACATTCAAGCTGTGTCTTGAGAGGTGAGAGGGAGTTAGCCTGGAGACCAGGACAGGAAGGGTGCTCTTGGTTTAAGTATCGGCGTGATTAGAGGTAGGCAAGGGTGCAGGGAAGGTGAAAGCTCCAGGGAGATGACAATTATCTGATGTGGCTAGGCCAGCAGTTTTCAAACCTTTTTGTCTGAGAGCCCACTTTTTAAAAATTGTTTTAAAAATTGTTGAGAAACTCAAAGAACTTTTGTTTATATGAGCAGTATCTCTTAGGATTTACCATCTTAGAAACTTAAACCAAGAAAAGTTTAAAATATTTATTAGCTCACTTTAAAATAACAACTAAACTATGACATTTATGTTAACATAAATAACACATTTAAAAATAAGTAACTAGGGACTTCCCAGGTAGCACAGAGCATAAGAATCCACCACCAATGCAGGAAACACTGGTTCAATCCCTGGTCCGGGAAGATCCACAGGCTGTGGAGCAGCTAAGCCTGTGTGCCACAGCTACTGAGCCCGCAATGTGAAGCCCTTACACTGCAACAGAGTAGCTCCTGGTTGCCGCAACTAGAGAAAGCCCATGCACAACAACGAAGACCCAATGCAGCCCATAAGTAAATAAATAAATAAATTTAAAGTAAATAAATAACTATATTTCCAAAAGAAAAATAATTCAGCATTACATTTGTTTTTCATTCTGCATGTCTCTAATGTCTGGCTTCACAGTGACAGTTGGATTCTGCACTCAGTCTATTAAATCTGGCTTCATGCAGACACATCAATATGTGTTTGTAGTGAGGAATATTTTAACAGCCTTTTGAAGATGACGTGGCTATTCTTCTTTCCTGTTATACCCAAACTCTACAAGTTGTAATTCGTTAAAGGTTATTTGAATCTGAAACCATGTTCTCTGTTACACTAAAATTTATTAGTACCTAGCACCTAGATCTTGGTTTCTAATACCAGTCTCTAATAAAAGGAACTGGAGGTCCTGGAAAAAATGACTGATTCTAGTAGGACTGGGGCAGGAAATATATAAGATGATCCCTAGTGCATGTGCGCGCGCGCACACACACACACACACACACACAATGAAGGGGTACATCCAGGAGTCAACTGCAAGAGCTGCCAGTGGCCGAAAGCTAGAAAAATTTAAGCAACTAAGTTAATAAAGAAGTATTGGGTTATAACCCAAAGTATAAAATAAATATGAATCCATATTGATATATATACATGAATGATTGAATAAACAAATAAATGGAGGAGAAAAGATAAATCTCCCGTGTGAACAATTTCAAATAATTTATATGCGTACTCTGCCTGCAAGGAGGGGGAACTTAACTCCCCACTCCTCAAGCATGGGCTGCAGTGAGTGATTTCCTTCCTATAAAGACAGTATGAAAAGAGAGGAAAGAGTAACTTAATGGTGGAGAAACCTTACAAACACTACCTCAGCCAGGTGACTAAAGTGAATGTAACAGTCACACATCAGGTTGAACGTATACACACCTTTCATATGATGTGATGAAAATACCACTTCTGTGGTCTTTATCCCCAAAACCATAATCCCAGTCAAATCATGAGAAAAATGTCAAACAAAGTAAGTTGAGGACCATTATGCAAAATAGCTGACCAATATTCTTCAAAACTATCAAGGACATCACAAACAAGAACTGTCTGAGAAACCGTCAGAGCAAGAGGAGTCGTGGTGACCAAAGGTAACATGATATCCTGCATGGGGTCCTGGAACGGAAGAAGTTAAGTAGGCAAAAACTCTAGAAATCTCACTAAAGAACAGACGTTAGCTGATCATCATGTGTCCATATTTGTTCATTAATCGTAACAAATGTACTATGTTAACACATGATGTTAATAATAGGGGAAACTGGGCACAGGTTATGTGGGAACTCGCTGAGCAATCTTCACAATTTTTCTTTAAATCTAAAACTGTTATAAAAAATGAAGTTTATTTTTAGACATAGAGAACAGACTTGTGGTTGCCAAGGGGGAGAGGAGGGTGGGGGAGGAATGGATTGGGGGTTTGGGATTAGCAGATGCAAACTATTATATATAGAATGGATAAACAAGCATCCTACTGTAAAGCACAGGGAACTATACTCACTATCCTGTGATAAACCACAATGGAAAAGAATGTGAAAAAAGAACATATATATA
The DNA here is from genome assembly GCF_030028045.1 of Hippopotamus amphibius kiboko. NCBI lineage: Eukaryota > Metazoa > Chordata > Mammalia > Artiodactyla > Hippopotamidae > Hippopotamus > Hippopotamus amphibius. The sequence goes on along the minus strand of NC_080188.1, from coordinate 136,551,316 downwards.
TATATATACACATATATATATATATATACACACACATATATATCTGAATAACTTTGCTATGTAGCATAAACTAACACAACACTGTAAATCAACTATACTTCAAGAAAACAAACTTTAAAAAATAAAATTTATTTTTAAAAATTTCACTGGTCAGTCTTGCACTTTGAATAGATTTTTTAAATCCATGGTTCATTTTGTAGCATAGTTCATTGGTCTTTTGGAAAATATTAATTCTCTGAGCTAGACGACTCTTACCAACATTGACACATTTCATTACACCATATTCAACAACACCCCATTTGTTAATATCACCACTGATCTCATCAGAAAAGTCGTTGAGGATTGGGAAGCTGTCAAGCTCACAAGCACATATGAGTTTTCAAGGGTCTCATTTTCTTTTGAACGCTGGAATTTTACCATCGGCAACAAAAACTGTCAGTTTTTTCCCCTTGAATTGACAAATTCACTTTGCTCATTTTTGAGAAAATGTCTAACAAATACCTAAATTGGCATAACCATAGTTTGTCAGTCACTTTTTCAAGTAAAAATGGCATCCTGTAGTAAGAGCGACTTGTTCAGCTCACAACTTGAACAATCACATAAGAGCTTGTGCGGATGCAACATCATCCTTCAGTAAGCAGCCGATGTGCTTTGTGTTCTTCCCATAGCATCACACCAAATCTTTAAAAGGATGTGTTACTCAAGGGTTGAGATTTAATAAAATTAACCATTTTTACTGGCTCATCTGTTACATTCTTAGATGAAAGTGGCTTTTAAAAAAATGGAAGTGTGTGGAAGTGAAGAATGCGATGACTACTAGTACAGTGTGGGGATACTGCCCTGATTCAGGTTAAGGCTCCTGCAATGTGAACAACCAATGCTTTAAGAGCACTAAGCAGACCAGTGACATGAGAGGCTATGTTTTATACCAGATCCCTCTGGCAGCAGTGGGGAGGATGGATTGGACGGGAAGAGACACGAGACATGTTTGCCCCAACAACTCTGGGCTTGCCCTCTGCCCCAGTTGGACCTGCCAGCCCCAGGGTGGTACCAGCCTGTGGATGCTTCTGTCAAGGACACAGGGGTCATTATAAGGCAGGTTGTGGGTTCTTGCCCTATGAGCCTCTAGCCAAAAGGCATGGTCCATCTTTCCCCAAGTGGCGTGCTCTAGGGCCGTGGTGCATCCTGTAGTACAGTAGAAGGAGGCTCTGCCAGGCGTCTCTGGACCCTTCCCCAGACCCTGCTTTGAAGCCCTGCCCCTGCATGCAGGATAACAGCAATGTTTATCCCATGGTCCATACGAGCAGGGAAGGCTGCTCTTTCCCCATGTGTGCCCTGAAGCCAGAGAGATCTTTCTAAAGGCAAACTGGACACCATCGCTGTGGCTTTCAACAACCACAGCCTTGCTTCTCCCGCTTCCCCATGCCCTCCAAGTTCCAGTCGAGAGACCTCCACTTCTGCCAGCCTGCCATGCTCTCTCCTGCCTCCAGATCTTTGCATAGGTTATTTGTCTTAAAACATCCCACTACCACCACACACCTGGCTAACTTACTCATCCTTCAGGTTTCAGACTAGATATCGTGTCCTCCAGGAGGTCCACTGACCCTTCCTTCCATGTCCAGGCCTCCGCACTTCTTCAGGCTGTCAGAGCTCCCACTGGACTGTGTCATGGGCTACAGGAGGGTGGGACCCGATCTGTCCTCCACTTTCGTGTGTCCGACTCCTAGCTGGTGCAGAACTTACAAGGGTTAATATTTTCCAAAATGAGAGGGTTTGGCCTGTCTCAATTCTGGCTCTGCCTTGGCCTTGGCTTCGTAAGAGCTCAGGGCCTGGCACCCTGTGGTCTCAGATCAGAAAACCAGACAGATTTCTGTTCTCAGTGGGCATAAGAGCAGTGGAGAGTAGGTGCTGGAGTCAGACACCCTGGGCTCATAAGATTAGCTCTGGACCTGACTGTCATGGGACCTTATGAGACTCCCTGTGCCTCAGCAGAGGGGATAATGCCAGTTTCTGCACCTAAGGTGGTTGCAAGAATTAAAGGACATAATCATGTAAAATGCCGGGTACATAATGGTCATCCAAGGAAATGTGACTCATTATTTGATTCTTCTTTCTGTTATGATCTGTCACTGCTGTCTCTTTTTGCCCCTTCGGTGTGGTCAGGGCTGACTCCAGCTTCTAAGTGGCGCTACATCCCACCCTCCTGGGAACTTTCGGCTACAGCTGCTGTTGCTGTGCCACCCACGACAGCCTGAGTCCCATTGATCCTAGAAGCCTCTCAGCCCTGTCCTGGCCCTTTGGATCTAAGATACATGTGCTGACCCAGGACAGGTGCTGGGGCTCGTGTGCCAGCCATGTCTCTGCCCAGGAGCTGGTCTAGGCAGGCCGCCTGGGGGCACGTGGGCTTCTCTTGCTGGTGTGGCCCTGGGAGGGCTGCTCCAGTTCTTCTGACAGGTACAGATGGAAAGGCCATCTTCCTGTCGCTGTGTCTCTAGTGGCCCACCTGCCTGCTACTGTGGCTAAGCCTGGGTTGGATGACATTCCTACGCCTCCAACCTTTTAGACTGGGGGTGGGGGGGGGAGAGTCAGTGAGTGGCACAGGGGAAGGCCTTTCTCCTCAGGTGAACAATGGGTTTGGATTGCAGCCCACCCCCAGCCCCCAGGGCCCTCTCAGTTTCTTGACCTGGCCCCATGCAGTGACCTGACTCTGCCCCCGAGGGAAGCAGGTATCTTTGCCCCATCACAGTCTTCATTCTCACTCATTCAGCGATGCAGGACCTGCCTGCTCCCGTGAGGCAGGTGAAGCTTAATGTCAACACCCTTTCTGCGTCCTTATCTTTGATTGCAGGAGAAAGATTCTGTCTGCCATTCAAGGGGTACAGACAGCAGCCAGTGGGAAGGGAGGGGTTTATAGCCCTAGAGGTCTCTGGAGGCAAATGATCCAGAAACATGTTTACAGGGAGGTCTAAGACCTTGGGGCCAAAGCATTTGGGGACCAACTAACATTTGCATAAAGCTTTAGTAGGTGACCAGCTACTTTCCAAGCTTGGCTGCCCTTGTGATGGGGCCTGTTCCCTTTAAACTGGGGGAAATAGATGCCCACTGCTTAACTGGCTTGCCTACGTTTCTAAAATTTAAGGCCTGGACTTAGACTCAAGATTTCATCTCCACAGACTACAGTTTTCAGATTTAAGGCCCTAAACATGCAAGCACCTGGGACAAAATCTGTGCTCTAAGTCTTTTCTCCCTTCCTCCCTCCCTTTCTTTCTCCCTTCCATCAAATATTTAATGAGTATATGCTAAGTGCCAGGCATTATAAGTGCTGAAAATATAATGAGGAGAAAAACCCATCATCCTTTACACGGAGTTTACCGTGTAGAAGTTCTCAGTGGTGGCAGGGAACTCCTTGAGAATTCCAAAAATTCCTTGAGAATTTTAGGGAAACTAAAAGTCGTTCCCAACATAATTATACATGCCATTTGCATTTTACAAGTTTCATGTATCTTATTTAGAATGCTCGTATTTTTTTTTTACAATTGGCTAATAGTGAAAAAGTTTTTTGTTGTGATTTCTATTTGAATTTCTCTGATTACTGATGTGCTTAAGCATAATTTTCACATGTGTGTCAGCTGTTCCTGTTTCATCTGTGAAGTGCCCAGGTGAGTGTGTGATTCTTTAAAAAATTGTTTTGTACTGATCAGTAGAGTACTGTTAACAATCTAGATATAATCCTTTGTTTATATACCTTGCAAATATATTCCCCCAGTTTTGTGGTTTTCTTTTCACTCTCAATCCTATAGATGAACAAAAATTTTTAGTTATTTTACAGCTTTATTGAGGTATATAACTGAAGGCAAAAAACCACACGTATTTAATGCATACAATTTGATGAGGTTGGACATTTGCATACACCACCATATCATTACCAGGATCAAAGTAATAAACATACCTATCACCTCTAAAAGTTTCCTTGTGTCACTGTGTGTGTGTGTGTGTGTGTATGTGTGTGTGTGTGTGTGTATTGTAAGAACAGTCAACATGAGATTAACCCTTTTAAATTTTTTTGGTGCACAACACTGAATTGTTAACTAGAGGTACTACGTTGAAACGCAGATCTCTCAAACGTGTTCATCTTGTATAACTTTAGCCTTATACCCACTGAAAAACCCCTTATTCTCTCCATCCCCTCTCCTGGCAACCACCTTTCTATTTTCTACTTCCATGCTTTTGACTATTTTAGATAACTCATGTAAGTGGAATCATGCAGTATTTGTCCTTCTGTTACTGGCTTATTTCACTGAGCATAATGTCCTCCAGGTTCACCCACATTGTTGCAAATAATAGAATTTGCTTAATTTTTAAGGCTGAATGATATTCCATTGTAAGTATATTCCACATTTTCTGTATCCATTTCTCTGTTGATGGACACTTGGGTTCTTTACAGCTCTCGACAGTTGTGAATAATGCTGCGATGAATGTGGGAATACAGATATTTCTTAAGGTCTCAGTTTCAATTCTTTTGGATATATACTCAGAAATGGGGTTGCGAGTCGTATGGATAGTTCTATTTTTAAGTTTTGAGGCACCGTGAAATTGTTTTCTATAGCAGCTGTACCATTCTACATTCCCACCAAGAGTGTGGGAGAAATTGAGTCAGAACTCAAGCTCTCCTCGACATTTCCCTTGAGTTCTCAGTTAACCTCATTTCTTTTTATTCCTAAAGATGTTCATTCCCACCATCCCAGAGACACTGTCCCTTGTCCAAATGCTTGCCTCGTCTCACTTTTTAGAATATCTCCATCCTTATAAAATACCAATCATAATTTAGTTTTCCAGACTTCTCAATGGTGAACAAGACTCTCCCCATTGCTTTTGTTCATTAAGAGCACACAATGGAAAATGTTGATGTGCTTTTAAAAAATTGAGATCTTCTTGACATACAACATTATCTGAGTTTCAGGGGTACAATGTAATGATTCAGTATTTGTATATACTGCAGAATGATCACCACAATAAGTCTAGTTAACATCCATCAGTGTACACAGTTACAAAAATTTTCTTCTTGTGATGAAGACTTTTAAGATCTACTCTCTTAGCAACTTTCAAATCTGCAATACGGTATTATTATCTACAGACACCATTCTGTACATACCATACCTTAATTATTTTATAACTGGAATTCTGTACCTTTGGACCCTCCTTCACCCATATCTCCCACCCCCATTCCCCACTTCTGAGAACCACCAATATGTTCTGTATCTATGAGCTGGTTTGTTGTTGTGTTTGTTATTTAATTCCACATATAAGCGAGATCGTATGATATTTATCTTTCTCCATCTGACTTATTTCACTTAGCACAATGTCCTCCAGGTCCATCCATGTTGTCACAAATGTCATGCAAGTTTTTATGAGATGTGACAAAGGGAGAATTCATTCGAAGTGAGAGGATGGTATTTCAACTGTGTCTTCAATGATGGGTTTCAATAAATAAAGGTGAGGTAAGTGCATTTTAGGCAGAGGGAACAAACCATTTGGGCAAAGGCAGGGAGAGGTGAACGTTAAAGATGAGAGAGAGCTTGGAGGTTGAGTATATTTTTGTGCTGTGATGCAGTGAGAGGAGCGTGGGGTCTGTAGTCAGACTGGTACTGATGTCGGCAGGTGTGGTGAACTTGGGCTTATCTCTTCACACTGAAATGGAAGTAGGAATACTTCATTTATACTGTTGTTGTAGGTATTCAGGATAGTTCACATAGCAAGCAAAACACTTAAAAAGCACAAACATTGTCTACAGTATAACCCCTAGTCTTAAGAGGAAACCAAGATATAGAGAGGTTGTGACTAGCTACCCCCACATGGTGGGTTAGAGGCAAGACTTCTTTTCACTATATATTTACTGCTAACCCACACTGCTTCCTTCTTCAGAAAAGTTGTGCTTTATTTCATTAACTTGCACAGTGACTATCCACACATATAGCTGCTCAAATAGGTTGACCAATGGGTGTGTGTAATCAGTTGGTTGTTTGGTCCGGCCACCTGTATTACAGGCAGCACATTAGGGTTTTTCTTAACTGTGTCTCCTCTTTAGGCCTGTTGCAAATTCCTTTTGATTGAGAGAAACTGGACTGGATTCTCGTATGCACTGTTAGCATTAAATGGAATGATGAATTTCCTCAGGAAAACCCTACAATATCTGCAAAGGTGAGCTTTGAAGCATGACAGGAGCTCCATGTTTGGAAGGCACATGAGCGCAGTGCATCCCATTTCAGCAGGCAGGCAGGAAAGCAGCCACAGGAACAGCAAACCAGATCACAAGCTCTCTGTATTAGCTTCCCGTTGCTGCTGTAACAAATGATTACAAACTTTGTGGCTTAAAACTACACAAGTTTATTCTCTAGCAGTTCTGGTGGTCAGAAGTCTGCAGTGAACCTAGGGCTGAAATTAAGGTGTCAGCAGGGATGGGTCCTTCCAGGTGGCTCCATGGGAGAGCCCGTCTCTTGCCTCATCCCTCACATCACTCCAGTCCATCACTTTCATTGTCATGTCTCTTCCTTAGGTAGTTGTGTCCCTTTCCTCTCTTATAAGTGAAGACCTTGTGATTACATTAAGGACCCCCCTGGTTATAGAGGATAATCTCCCCATCTCAAGATCCTGAACTTAAACAAAAGCTCTTTTGCCACATATGGTAACATTTACAGGTTCCAGGTACTCAGATGTGGATACCTTTGGGGTCATTATTCAGCTTACCATGCCCTTCAAAGTGCTTCCTATCTGGGTGCATCATCCTCTCCTGGGCACAGGAAGATAACCCAGAATCGGCCCCTTGCAGATGTACAGCCCTTGACAGTGTTCACGTGTATCACCTCATTCCATCTGCTTGACAACCACGTGTAATACATGAGGAGAAGTGGTGCTCAGGGAAGTTATGTGCTTTGCTCTTTGTCACGTTATGAAGTCAGGAATCTTGTCGGTGAGTCCAGGGCCCTTTACTCTGTATTTTATTGAGCAAATAGATTTATAGCTGGGGCTCCTCCTCTCACTAGTGATATGACAGGTCCAGTGTTCAAATGGTGGGTGTTCTCAGAACTAAGAAAAATAACAGGCTCCTGGATCTCGCTCTTTGAGAAGATTACGAAAAAGGGATTGTGAGATTCCTCAGTTCTCCTACTCTTATGAATAGGAGAGAGATTAATTTTCTCTAGTGTTTTCAAGATCTAACCTTTGATCTTCCCATATGTACTTGAGGCTAGATAGAGGCAGTTCGGTTGCAGATTTAGAACATGATTTGCTTAGGAACTTAATTTTCTAAATAGAAAAAAAAAATAATTTCCCAAAGTAAGAAAACTCTAATGTGATTTAGGCATAAGTCGATGGACCTTTTTCTTAATTCTATGCAGCTCTTGCCATCAAGTAACTATTTTAGAGAAGTTTAGACAAGAAGTTGAGATAAATTAGAAATAGCAATTGGTCTATATCTGCACCCTAATCAAGCCAAATAATTGATGAAAACGCCAAAAGTTTGGTTAAGAACATTCATAAATGGACTTGTCATATCAGTTAGTGCATTTTTAAATCTAATTGATTGGTATCAATATAACCCCTGACAACTGATTGATTGTTTCAATCCATGAGAAACAAAACAAAGTCAAACTGATTCACATTAACTCAGTGGGAAGTCCATCAGACATCTGGGTACCAAACAGTTCCCTATTTTGATTTTTTTATTTTATGTATCTTTTTAAATTAATAAATTAATTTATTTGGCTGCATTGGGTCTTTGTTGCTGTGCATGGGCTTTCTCTAGTTGTGGCGAGCAGGGGCTACTCTTCATTGTGGTGCACAGGCTTCTCATTGCAGTGGCTTCTCTTGTTGCGGAGCACAGGCTCTAGGCTCATGGGCTTCATTAGTTGCAGCTCATGGGCTCAGTAGTTGTGGCACACGCGCTTCATTGCTCCATGCCATGTGGGATCTTCCCAGACCAGGGATTAAACCTGTGTCCCTTGCATTGGCAGGCAGATTCTTAACCACTACGCCACCAGGGAAGTACCCCTGCTTTGATTTTATATCTCACTTTCATCCATAAATTTAGTGTCATGTTGGCTCAACTGCAGTAAGGCTCTGAGCTATTCATTGATGTTTCACCACATTCCCAACTCACCAGATATTTGCATAATCTTTCACTTTTCTATCTGAACATAGTAAGGCATCAAAATATGGGACAGTGTGTTGACTGCATTAGGAGTACAAGCTTTGGAGTCAGCCTCCACTTGGTCCAAATCCCAGCTATATTTTATACTGTTAAAGGGCTGTATGACCTTAGGGAAGTTACTTTATGCTTCTGGATCTCAGCTTTCTTAACTATAAAATAGGTAATAATAATTGTACTGTACCCACTTCAGAGTTGTGCACATTAAAAGTGTTAACCCATTAAAGCACTTTAAATTGTGCAGGGAACATTAAAAAAATACCCTCCAAAAAGTTAGTTATTAAGCTTTAAATGTGTGTACTTCTGAAGCAGGGAGGAAGATGTTACCCATGAAATTCAATAGAAAATAAGCAAGTAATTCTTAGACTGACTTAGACTAGTGATGTCAGAGATTTGCAGGGACTGTGATTGGTGATGTAACTATTTTCCTCCTTCCAATGGGATTGGTGTCTCCACTCCGAGCACATGGTTACCAACATACCCCAAACAAGAGATTTCTTACACCCGCTGAAACGGTAGGTACATTCAGATTAGCCTAAGCAACAAATTGTGACATTTTCTCTCTTCCGAATTATGGGGAGTATGCTGCATGTTATCCAAATTTTATCAAATAGGTCTGGGTTAGGGGAATCAGGAAATATGAAGATCAGAAAAACCTACTACTGTGGCTTTTCACTAAGAAAGTTTTCTATCTACCAATCTGTTCCTGGTAGGTGGGCTGGTCGTTAAGATCTCTGTTTTTTTATTTATGGCTACAAGATAACAATACATTCAGTTGGCACAGACAGCAGAGCTGAGTAAAAGGTTGAAAGAGGGGGGCTTCCCTGGTGGCGCAGTGGTTAAGAATCCCCCTGCCGATGCAGGGGCAGGGGTTCGAGCCCTGGGCCGGGAAGATCCCACATGCCATGGAGCAACGAAGCCCGTGTGCCACAGCTCCTGAGCCCATGTGCCACAACTACTGAAGCTCTCGAGCCTAGAGACTGTGCTCCACAACAAGAGAAGCCACCGCAGTGAGAAGCCCGCACACCACAAGGAAGAGTAGCCCCCGCTCGCCACAACGAGAGGAAGCCCATGCACAGCAATGAAGACCCAATATAGCCAATAAATAAATAAATAAATAATTCATTAAAAAAAGGATTTAAAGAGAAGGGTCACAGGAAGCAGGAGTGAAGCGCAGGCAGAGCAAAGCATGGGAGGAGTGAGCTGGTCACTAATGCAGGGGACTGCTTGCTTGATCCGCTGGGAGGTCTGAGAAGCCCTCGGACCATCCACGTGGGGAGTAAAGGGGAGCATTGACCCGCTGGCTCCTGTGGGTCAAAGTTTTGCCCTTGAGGTATTAACTCTGTTGCACTCCTGGGCTGTTCCGGTTGGGGCTCCAGGGGGCTTTCTGAGGTGTCCCAAGGCACAGCATCAGCAGAGAAGGAAGTGGGAGGCACGTGGTGAAGGTCTGAGGTGAGGGCGGTCCAGTCAGACCTACGTGGAGCCGGTGGCAGCAGTGAGGGAAGACTGTGCGAAGAGAGTCCAAAGGGGGTGTCCGACAGAGGGCATCCAACCCACACACCAGTAAATGTTTTTGTCGTACCCAGGGCACAACACACTCGGTTGGAAAGCCTGGAAGGTTTTCTTTTCAACCTCTTCTTCTGACACTGCATAGTAGGGCTCTGAGAAAAGGTACGGAACTTTGATAAATTTGTTGATAAATTTGTATTTTTTTCCACTAGCAGACTTAGTACGGAAACGAAATCAAACTCCTAAGGCAGTTCTTGCCTCCATTGTCCAGTGGATGTGTCTGTCCTATTAAGGGGCTACACCCAGTGCAGCGCCAGCTGATCTGAGCTGGTTTCAAGCTGGGTTCATATTAGCACTCTTCTCTCCTGATGGGGCCCAGATCCCCACCTTCCCATTCCAGTAGACGGCGCCCGGGCCTCGGGGTCCTGCTTGATAGACAGCTGTGAGCGCCCCACCCCCACCCCATCTGGTGCTTTGCTGGGATCCGTCCAGATCCCTCCCTCGCAGAGCACACGCCGCTCTCAGGATACCACCTGCGCCAGCCTCTCGTGATGGAGAATGGTGTGCCCCGCATGGCCCTCTGCTCCAGGTGCACACACGTGTGACATTCCTCGCCACCCCTGTGCTACTCGACACATGTGCTGCCCCTCCCTTGGAAATGCTCTTCCCACACTCTCTGCCGTATTTCATGAGCCACCAACAGACTCCCACTTCTCGTGATGCTGTCCTACTCCGACCTCATCAGGCAGGGGTTCTTCCTTTTCTCTGAATACCAGCCATACCTGATAGATGTTCCGTCTCCACTTACACTGTGTCTGAGGAACCATCAGTTCAGTCGTAAAGCTGGTTAACCTGCTGTCCCTTTAAGAAAAAAGAAAGGAAAACCTTGCTTCGTAGCGCTGGCAGATTTCCATGAGGTAAATATTTCCATCAGGGCCCATTTCAAGGCCCCAACAGTTTAACAGACAGGTAGCAGACGTCCTGAATATCTGACCATGGGGTCTCGACAGAAGTCTCTCTTTGTCTTTGACTTTTGAGAATTTGCTTTTAAAGTTTGTTGGCAAAGTTCTCTTTATATTTAATCTATTTGAGGTTCTTTGGGTTTCACAGATCTGCATGTTTGTTTCCCTTTCCAGATTAGGAAAGTTTTCCTTAACTAAGCTTTCTAGCCACTGCTCCTCTGGGGCTTCCGGAATGCAAACGCCACAGTTTCCTCAGGCTTTCTTTGTTCTTTTTCAGTCTTCTTTTCTTTCTGTTTTTCCGGCTGAGTGATTTCAAATGATCTGCTTTGAGCCCATTGATAACTGAGTCTGCTGTTGAGGTCCTCTGTGAAAATTTTCAGTTCCACTGCTGTGTGCTTCACCTCCAGAATTTCTGTTTGGTTCCTTTTTATGGTTTATATTTCTTTGTTAAACTCCTTTTGTTTATAAGTTGTTTTCCTGATTTCGTTTTATTGCCTCCCTGATCTTCAAAACAATTATTTTGAATCGTCAGGCACTTTGTAGGTCTCCAAGCTTTTAGGGCTGGTTACTTGTGCTTTATTTTATTCCCTTGGTGGTGGCATATGTCCTTGATTTTTCCTGATTCTTATAGCCTTGTGTTGCTGTCTGTGCTTTCGAAGAAGGAGCCATCTCTTCCAGTCTTTACATACTGTCTTTGGCAGGGAAATCCCTTCACCAGTCAGGCTGTCCAGATATTCATCTGGTGGTGTCCGTGGCATGCTTGCTGTTGAAGTTCTCCAATGGGCCAGTCTGGTGCCTGGGTCTGCAGGAGCAGGCCTGAAGTCTGGGTCTACGGGGGGCCCACTAGGCACCAAGGAGTACTGGGGTGAGCCTGGTGACCAGGTCTGTAGGGGTGGCCTGGAGACTGGGCCCACAGAGGCAGGTCTGGACCCTGGGTCTGTGGAAGTAGGCCTGAAGCCTAGGTCCATGTGGTCTGACCTGGAGCCTGGGTTCATGAGGGGCTGGCCTGGTCCTGGGGCAGGCCTGGAGCCTAGGTCAGTGGGGGCCAGCCTAGTCTTGAGGTCTACTGGGGCATGCTTGGATCCTGGTTCCCTGAGAACCTGAGAGTACAGAGGGAAGGTGTGGCACCAGGAAAAGCCTAGACCCTGGGCTTCAGGGGCTGGCTTGGAGGTATGGTCTGCTGGTGCTGGACTGATACTCCGGTGGGAAAGGAGCCTGGCACCACGGGAGCTTGCCTGGAGCTTGGATCCATGGGAACCAGCCTGGTGCTGGGGCCAGCCTAGAGCCTGGAACTGCAGGGGCTGTCCTGATGCAGGGGTGGGTCTGGAGACTGAGTCTGTGGGTGTCTGGGGTGATGGAGACCTCATGCTGTGATCCACAGTGAAGGTGGGTGCTCACTTCACTCTCTCCCATGGGAAGAGTGTCTCTCTCTGTATGGCGCTGTCCAGGTTTGGAGGGGGATGATAAGGGTAACATGATACTGTCCTTTCTAACTTCTTGAATTCATCTTTTCTTATCTCTGTGCTCCACCCACGTGCTGTAATCTCTCACCTGGAATCCTTAGCTCTTGTGAAGATATTTTTGTGCATGATTAGTTGTTCAAATTGATGTTTTTGTGAGAAGATGAATGTGGAAACTCCTATATCTTCACCTTATGGACATCACTCCTTCTTCTTTTTTTATTTTTATTTTTAAAAAAATTTTATTGGAGTATAGTTGACTTACAATGCTGTGTTATTTTCAGATGTACAAACATGGTTACGGGGGAGGGGTAAGGGTGGAGGAGGATAAATTGGAAGATTGGGATTGACACATACACACTACAGTATATAAAATACATCACTCCTTCTGATTAGGGACTTGACTCCATCTGAAAATCCCTTTTGTCCTACAGGATAACTTAATCACAGAAGTGATAGCTCGTCAAATCCACAGCTCCACCCACATTCAACAGGAGGGCATTATACAAGGACAGGAGCCATTGGGGTTCTTTTAGAATTCTGCCTCCCACAATGAGGCTAATAATAGTATCTTCCTTAAAGGATTGTGTATCATATATGAAAAGCATTCAGAATAGTTCTTGGCACATAGAAAGTGCTCAGTAAACGTTAGTCAAAGCATTACTAAATGTGAGATTTTTTTCAAAGAAAGTTTCTTGGATTATTTATCTTGACTCCAGAGCCAAGTATCACTGGGAACTCAGTAGATGTTTATTAAGTAAATGCATAAATCTATCTCATACAAATATATAAAATAACATTTCACCAATATAAGCGACTTTGAGATCGTCTGGTTTAACATCTGCATTTTATTTTATTTTATTTTTTAAATTATTTATTTATTTATTAGCTATGTTGGGTCTTCATTGCTACATGCGTGGTGAGTGGGGGCTACTCTTCATTGCAGTGCATGGGCTTATTGCAGTGGCTTCTCTTGTTGCAGAGCATGGGCTCTAGGTGCATGGGCTTCAGTGGTTGTGGCTCACAGGCTCAATAGTTGTGGCTCTTGGGCTCTAGAGCACAGGTTCAGTAGTTGTGGCACACAGGCTTAGTTGATTTTTGGCATGTGAAATCTTCCCGGACCAGGTATCAGACCCATGTCCCCTGCATTGGCAGGCAGATTCTTAACTACTGCACCACCAGGGAAGTCCCTAACATCTGCATTTTAAATGTAACAAAATTGAGCCCAGATTGGTAAAGTGATGGTACAAAACCACTGACTAGGGGCAGAATGTCCACTAGGTAACAAACCTCATGATTCTCTGTCTAGTATCTTTCCCCGTATTCTACTACACTGCAGACATTGACCTAGAATTATTCTGTCAGTTATTTTACCCAGTAAGACTCTCAACTGCCTTAGGGCAAGGGCAATGGTTTCTACTTTACTGTCTCCTAATAGCACCCACGGTAGTGCTAGGCAAGCAAAGGGGAGGTGGGCAGAATTACTCTCTAGGTCAGGGGTCCCCAGCCCCCGGGCTGCAGACCGGTACTGGTCCATGGCCTGTGAGGAGCCAGACCTCACAGCAGCAGGTGAGTGGCGGACAAGTGAGCAAATCTTCATCTGCCCCTCCCCATCAGTCACGTTACTGCCTAAACCATCCCCCCTGCCCACACCCTGGTCCCCTTCCATGGAAAAGTTGTCTTCCATGAAACTGGTCCCTGGTGCCAAAAAGGTTGGGGACCGCTGCTCTAGGGGACATCACGGGAGTAATCTGACTCTGTTATCAGTTATGGTGCCAAAGACCAACTCTGCCTTTCCCTATGTAGCGGCAGAATTCTCAGTGTGATCACTCATAGCGAAGCAGATGACTTTAAGAGCAGATAAGCCTTTAGACACTTTCCGGTTATATTTTTGCACAACATCAGGTCCAGAGATATTAGTAAGGATTATTCTTAAAGAATATTGGTCACTCACACCTCCCTTCTACCAATTCTCTTGTATTTCATAATACTTTTCATCATTTAATAGGCTATAGACTTTTCCATTTTTATTTTGCTTTTCGTGTCTCCCCCATTAAAATGTAAGCTCCTTGTGGGAAGGCATCTCAGTGTGTTTGTTTCCTGCTTAATCCCTAGCCCCTGGAACGCTGCCTTCTACGAAGTAGATGCACAATAAATAATCTTTGAATGGAGAATGAAAAGGGCTTGGGAAAAGTTGGGTTGAGAAAAGTTAGACTAGATTCTTTCCTTCAGAATCTCTTGTAACCTTTATTATAAGAATACGTGGCAAGATCCTCTGAGATGGGATGGGGTGTATGGATGGCAGTGTTTCCCGTCAGTGATCCCTAACATATCAAGGCACATCACTGCATAGAACACAGTGCATGAAGCACTCAGACTTTCTGATTTTTCCAGTGAGGGAACTGAGACCCAGGGGGATGAGTGACTTACCCAGGGTTCCAAGCTCATTCTTTGGGCTGGAACCTCAAATCTGCTGACATTCAGACCACTGCTCTTTCAACTTCACTCTTCCTGAGACATCATTAAATTAATTTCTCTGCCAGATAATAGCTATGTTTTAAATGATTGCCTTGGTCCAAAAATCTTTTATCAGGTGGAAGCATGAAACTTGATAGAATAGTTCCCAACTATAAGGAAGCACATAAGATACTCAAATGGACATATAGATCAAATCTCGGTATTAAGAAAAAAATTAGTCATCTAAATTCCTTCCCCATAATGGAATTTAATTATGATTATACTCACCTGAAATTGAATTTCCAAGAATTTTAAAAGAACATATCAAGCATTTAACCTTCACGATGAACTTGAAAATAGGAGAAAATGTAATGAGTGCAGGAAGTAAAAGAGGGAGATCTCTCTCTCCTTCTCTCTTTGTTTCTGTCTGTCTCTCTGTCTCTCTGCTCTCTGTGTCTGTGTCTGTCTGTCTGTATCTGTATGTCTGTCTATCTCTGTCTCTGTGTCTGTGTCTGTCTCTGTCTGTCTGTCTCTCTCTCTCTCACACACACAGACATACACACACACACTTATTTTACTATTTTTGCCTGAAGATTCTGGAACTCTTTTTTTCAGTGGTGAGAATTCTTTGAAAGGAAGAATTGATGGCGGTTGGAGGGTCAGACAGCATGGTGCAGTAGAGGCAGACCTGAGCCTCTTAGAGGGGAACTTGGGTTTCCTTCTGTCTCTGTCACTAACCAGATGTGAGCGTCCTGCCAAGTCATTTCCTTGGGTCTCAACGGCCAGTGGAAAAAGGTTATCTTACTGCTATGGATAATCAGAAAGAGCTGATGCATGCTTTCCTATCCTTTGTTGCAATAGTCAGTTTAGATACTAAGCTTACCTTGTAAGACTAAGTTTAACCTGTAAGACAATAGCTCTCATGAGAATCACCTGGAGTGCTTGGCAAACATTGTCTTCCAGGCCACATTTCCAGGGATCTCTATCTGAGAGCTCTGGGATAGGGCCCAAGTTTTAGGAAACACTCCTAGAGATTCTGATGCAACCAGACTGAATACCATGCTTTTGGAAGCATTGTTCTAAAGTTGTGGCATTTCCATTGAAATTGATCAGAAAAAGCACCTGTCTTTTCAAGAGCAGGCCGCCATGTTGCAGACTTATTGCGCCCTAATTAAGAACAGTATTAGAGGATGAAGATTAAAGCCAGGGAAAATGAAAAGATGATAGGAAGAGTGGCTGACAAGAGCGGTTAATGATCTGCAGTCCCCATAGCTGAGCAATGCCTGTGGTTCACAGAGGGCTCTTGTTATGCCCAGATAGAGGGGAAAGGAGAAGCAGTTTGCTGTGACCCAACCGTATCGGCCAGGCTACACTGAGTCTTGACAGCTTTCTGCTAGGTTGGTATAACTTATTATTCCCACTTTCCAAAGGGAAAAAATAAGACTAACGGCTTGTCCAAAGTCACATCGTTACTAAACAATAGGAGCTGGATAAACAAAACCTTTGTGCTCTTCTTCCTAGAGCACACTGCCTCTACGTTAAATGCCCAGGAACATATGTATGGATGTTTCTGCGGGCTTGGGGTAGATGGAGGAGAGAGGGAAAACAGAGAAGCAATTGAATGAAAGAAGAGAATTAATGGAGGGAGAGAGGTAGAAAATGCAGAGAAAGAAAACAGTATCCACAGTGAAGAGTATCATAGGATTACTAATATTTCTAGTTGGGGCAGGAACAAAGGCACTTGGAAAAACTGAAAAGGAGGTGACAGTAACTTTAGGGCTTGAAATCCTCTTTAGAGTACTTCCAACTCCCCTGACTCAGGTAGCAAATCCTGAGGTCAGGAAGAGTGGATTATACCAAGTAATATAAAGTGTAATTGGTAGATATGGCTCAAAGCATAGGCTGCCAGGGATATTTGTATTTTAACAGGGAAGGAAATACTAAGCCAAAGGAATGCATGTCTAATTGTGGAATTTCAGACCATGATGGACAATTAGGAGTAACTAAAGTGGCCTCCCCATTGCACCTAAAAAAAAAATCCCATTACAGAGGATTCCTGCTCTGCTTCTGCCTACGCATAGGAGAACAGGGCTTTATTCAGGCACAGGTTAGACACTTTTCCAAAGAAAAGTTGATTTGTGGACAACATCCTGAGCCTTAGAGATGAATTTTGGGGTCGAAAGAAGGCTGACCTCAGGCCATTGTCTTCTGATTAATGAACCATTTCTTTCCTCCACTTCTATTCCTGTACTCCCACAGCTGGCAGAGTCCTTCTTCTTGTTCAGAGTAGCCCCAGGCTGGCCACTGAGTGAGCACCACACGTCAAACAGAAACCTGCAACTCCTTTATGTGGCTGGTTACTCGGCATCAGGGAGGCCTATGTTTCCAGGGCACCGGTCCCTGACCTGTACAATGTTCCTTCATTTAGTCCAACAACCTCTGCAAACCTTTGAGGTCTGGGGTCAATGACTCCAGCAAATGGTATCCATGCTCCTTGAAGAGGTGCCTTTAGGGAGTGAGGCTTTCACCCTCTGTCATCCGGCAGGAGAAAGTTTACCTTGCTCTTAAGCCAGCCAGCTGCCCAAAGATGCATCCCAGAGGATGCTACCTTATGCTACCTCTTCCACAAGGGATTGGAGGGTCAGCTTCTCCTTTTATTTTCACTTGTATATTCGTTGACAAATAGTTGTTGAACACCTAGTGTTTGCCAGCCACTGCACTAAGCACTGTGAGTCCTCAAGGAGCCCACAGGCTGGTGGAGGAAGACAGATAAATGAGCAGGCAATTATAATCAGTGCGCTAAGTGCAAAGACAGAGGAAGAGCAGGATGCTGTGGGGACACAGGGGGTGGGGTGTACCGTGGACCAGGAGACACATAGGGCTCAGACCAGGGCTTCAGAGATAATGTCCTGGAGGAAGTGTCAACTAAGATGCATCCTGCAGGACTATCTGAAAGTAGTGAGGTAAAGGGAAGGAATGTGGGGATAAAAGTCTTCCAGGCAGAGGGACCAGCATGAGAAAAGGCCCAAAGGCCAGAGAAAGGTTGCATGGTGGAGCAATCCCTAGTGGTTCAGCAGCAAAGATGGAGTAGGAGGGTGTTGGAGAGAAAAGATTTAGAGGTGAAGTAAGGTGGGCGAGATAAGCAGGGCCTGTGCATGAAGGGGCTCATAAGCTTGGTTTAAAAATTGACGGTGATTCTGAGGGCGATCCAAGGTCTGTTCAGAGACGTCACTTGCTTCTTTGTCCCTTATGTCATAACAGTGAGTACGAAGGACACCTCTATTGCTGCTTCCATCACCAGATCTGCCATGGGCATGGCAACTGTTTGCTGGTTTCCAAGAACCTTCCCAGCCATCATCTCACACAGTTCTCCCAAGAGCCTAAGGAACGGTCTCTATTTTACCCCCACTTTACAGATTTTTGAACTGAAACTCAGCAAGGTTAATAGATGTGACTCAAATCAGATAGGTAGTAAGTAGGAAAGATGGGACATAAATGTAGGGTAATGGTAAGTGACAATATAATAGGTTAACCAAGAAAGGTAATATAAAGAGGCAGAGTTCCTGTGAAGCTAATGAATCTCCAGTCTTAGGACAGCTCACTTCCATGGCCCCATCAAAGAGCCTTGGAGACATCCTAGGAATGTGTTCAAGTGGTCATGGGCTTTTGTAAAATTTGCATAATTCAGATATTTAAATGGAATCAGTTAAGACCTTCTCTTCTGCTCTGCCCTTCCTTCCACTCCATCTCCCCCAGGGTTGGGTGGTGATGCAAGAGTAATTTTGAGATTGGGTTAAGGGGCAGGTGAGTTGGGATTACAGTTGTTTTGGGATTTGTGGTTTCTGTGCACAGTTACTCTAGCCAAGCTGATGTAGAAATGGCTCCCATGAATACGCCTACCACCCACGTTGCAATTCATTGGTGAAACGAAGATGCAGGGCCAGAGGTCACATCACGTCTGGCACCAGAAGTGTGTCGATCATGGGAGAGAAATAAGACTTGAAATATATGAACCCAGAAACTAGTCTTTGGAAACTTCTTCCAAACATCAAGTTGGAAGTTCAGGATTTGGCTTTTGTTGATGACTAATCAAAATGGAATTTTCCTCAGGTCAGGAACATACTTAAGGATGGTATATATACAATTATAAACACACTCACACCCACTATACATACACAGGTAGAATGTGTGGGTGTATAGGTATGTGGGTGCATGATGAGAATTACATGATACAGAATTTATCAGAATTCCTGATTCCTGTGTTTGTAGGAACCAGCTGTAGCTGTAGTACCATACTGAGTAAATCTCTCTGTGTTTATGTTTTATGCATCCCATCTATTGATAGTAACAAACTTTAATTCACCATGCTAAAAGAAAGATGAAATTATCGTTTTATTCTCTTTGGTAGAAAACATTACAAAAATATGTATGCATACAAAATAGCATATAGCTAAAAAGGTAGGGAACATATAAAAATATATCAGGCAGTTCATTCACAAAAATGTGTTTTTTTCTGGATTTTGCAATGTTTGTTGTACTTGCCAGCTTTTAAAATCTTACAATTCGTTATATTTTTTTCCATTCTATATAAATATTTGAATTATGATTTTGTGTTCTTTCTTTTAAAAAGCCCCTCCCTCCCCTCCACCTGTCCTAACCTGTAGAAACGTACTCTCAGATAACCTGATCTGCTCTGGCCACAAGTATTGTGTAAACACTGGGCTATCGTGATCCGGGGGCATTGAAGCTTTGGCTAAGGAGGTGTTGTTTGAGCTGGGCTTTGATGAAGGATGAAATTTTCTGTTAATATCCTAACCAAGCATGTACCAGTGAGGTTTAGCCATGAGACCATTTTGTAGAATCATAAGAGGATCCTACAGCAAGAAGGGAATTTTAAATAGCCAGCAGGGTCCAACGTAGCCATAAGGAGATATCGAGTCTTTTACCCATGTGCCATGTGAATGTCGTGGCTTTCCTGGCCCATAAAGTTGAAGCCAACTGCTTGTAATCTTTGTCAGTAGGAGCTTCTGTGCTGCTTTAAGTGGGAAAGGTGGTCTAAAGCGTGTCAGCTATAAATTGGCACTTGCCATGGGCACTAGCCATCTACCTCCACAAGGATTAAATCACACGTGCTGCTGCAGCTGCTGACCTTCAGTTTCCCCTGAAGGGAATTCAGGGTGGAGATGGGGAATGAGGCACTCTGTGCTTTGGAAAAATGGGCGGGACAGGCCTACAGATAGTTAGATGTTTAGTGAGATGTTTTCAGGAGCTGATTTTGTGAGCCAATCCTTGCATCTCCTCATATCTAGAAAAGCACTGAATCCCTTCATGATGACGTCTGCTCCCGATTAGCAGAACCTCCCTATAAAAATATGTGTTAGATGGCATGTACTCCTCCTTCACCAAGATTACATATATACTGACCTTCCCCCACCTCTTCGGAACAGTTTCTCAGAGCTATCTGGGATGCCGTCTCCCGGGCTGCAGTCCTCATTTTGCCCCAAATAAAACTTAACTCCTAACTCTCACATTGTGCTTTTTTTTTTTTTAAGTCGACTGGCTCAACAATCCAAGGTTATATAGTCCCAAATCTGCCGTCTTTCCTGTAAAAGACACTATTTCCCTCTACAATGACCAAATTTTTTCTGGTCTAGCCCTGCTCTCTCAAGCTTCAGCCCTGTGGTTCGGCCACGCAAGGTTTGCTGCGCATCACAGGTTATGGTGTGCTCGTCGTCCTGATGGACCCACAAAGACTGCACACAAGTAGAGCCACAGCATCCTTTCCAGCCAATGTCAACTCCAGGGTTGATCCACATCCTACAGACGCCTATACAGGGTTTTGGCGTTGGAAGTCAGGAAAGAAAATGCTCTGATGACTGCAATGTTAATAAGGAACCAGCCTAAATATGACTTGTCCCTCACAAAGGCCACTCTGTCCTCAGTCGGCCGCATGGGAATCCTGTTTCAGCTCCGGGTCCGGCCACCCTGGCTCGGCCGCTGTCTTAGCGTGTGGAGCAGGCCAGGCCTGCCTGATAACATCACTCTGGCATAGTGGCGCTTTGTGTACTTTCAGGGCTCTGGTTACCTGGGGCAGGCAGGAGGCAGGCTCGGTGCCGGAGGCCAGGAGGGAGGCAATGACTAAGGAACAACAAGCATGAAAGGGGAGTGTTCTGGAAACTCCAAAGGAAGCTTTCTTCGCCCCCGGATCCTCAAGGTGGTTCCCAAGGAGGCTGCTCGATCATTGCCATCCGAGTCAGCCAAGAAAAGGAATTTGGGCGAGATGTTTCAGCCATCAGCTGCTTTGGGTTGGTGTGTATGTTCCTACCCACGGCTGGATGTGCCAGCCTGCTAATTCAGACGCTTCTCCTTAGTCCCCAGAGCCTTCTTGGTGTGACAAATCACAGGCGAACTGGCTTCCAAACTAGGGTTGGGTTGCCTGTGACTTCTTCATCTGAAGCCAACAGCCGTGTCTTTGCCTTCGAGCACAAGTCAGGTGGTTCTTCAAGCTTTCGCTTCAGAGAAATGCAGCCTGAGACCGCTTCTCATAAATCTTCTTGCTCAGCCTGGGGCCTATTCCAAGGAGACTGAGCTGGGTCAACAGCTTGTTTGGGGAGGGCCAGAGTCCTTCCTGGGAATGAGGTCCATTCTCTGAGCCTTGGGCCAGAAGCTGCAGTGACATAAAATTGTGGGAACATCAAGTGTTAGCTGTAGGGACTTATAAAACAAACTTATGGTTACCAAAAGGGAAGGTGGGGGGTATAAATTGGGAGTCTGGGATTGACATATGCATACTACGATATTTAAAATAGATGCCCAAGAAGGACTTACTGTATAGTACAGGGAACTCCACTAACTATTCTGTAATAACTTAAGTGAGAAAGGAATTTGAAAAAGAATAGATATCTGTGTAGGTAAAAACCAAAATAACAGCTTTGTAGAACATATGTGAGGTCAGAATAAAGACCCCTGGTAAATTCATGCAATACGCTTTGTACGCTAATAAAATTCATCAGGGTCTCTTGGAATGCAAAAATTAAATACATTAAAAAATTAAAAAAATTAAAAAATAATAAAAAGGCTGTAATTTCTCCATTGTAAAAAAGAAAGTGTACTCTGCGGGGTTGGCTGTCCTCACCTCTCACGGGCCCAGGCCCTGCCTACGTCTTCTTGGCACCACTCACCCCGGGTGCCCATGTCCTCCTGTTCCCCAGAGTATTCTGGGGTGACCTGTCTGCCACATTCTGTGCCGACCTGGGTCTGCTCATCCCAATCGCCTTCACCAACCTTTCCTAATGCTCCGTTTCCCTTGCCAGTGAAACATGTAAATGCTCCCCGTCCCAGAGCTTCGAGGTCCAGAAAAGCAGAAGAAGCAAATACAATAAATAAATACAAAAACATAATGCTAAGGTGTTATATGAGTTTCCTAGGATTGCCAAAACAAATTACCACAAACTCGGTAGTTTAAAACAAAAAAACTACTCTCTCACATTTCTGGAAGGCAGCAGTCCAAAATCAGTGCTGGCCGGGGCTGGCAAAGTCTCCAGAGGAGGGTCCTTCTTTGCCTCTTTTAGCAACTGGTGGTTCCGGGGATTCTTTGGTTTCTGGCCATGTCATGACCTCTCTGCCTCTGTCTTCACCTGGGCTTCTCCCCTCTATGTGTGTTTTCTCCCCTTCTCTCGCTTATAGGGGCACTAGTTCTATTTGCATGTTCTGGGGTTAGGACAGGAACGCACATCTTGGGGTGCCAGGATTCAAGCCACAACAGGCACTAAAAGCAGATAACTCTTTAATGGGTTATCAACACAGTGCCCTATTTGCATTTTTAAAGTTGAACCTTATTGTTTTAATTTGAAATCATGCTGTATGGTTGAAATTTGGGGCATCCTCACAGGCAGGCCTGTGCAGCATTTTGGAGCAGATTTTTTTGCTTGGCTGCTTATTTCCTGCGGAAAAGCTCTGCCTTATAAGTGCCACTCGGGGAGATGAGCTTCAGGGTTGCCTGAGAGTAAGAGGATGTGGCCCTTGAACCAACTGGGCATAGCAGCAGGAAGCTTGCTTCCCTGAGTTGCTTTGGAAAAAGTGTCCTCATCCTCCGAGAAGCTGGGAGGGGATGGTGGGCTGTGCACAGGGCTCTGCGGGAGAGATCCGCTGGAACTAAGAGGGCTTGTCTGCAGCTGGACTCTTGGAAAATCGCTGCCCACAGACAGGTGGCTGCATTCCAGCTGGCCCTGGAAGGAGCAAGGAAGAAAAAGAGGGGTCCCTTTTTCCTAACTCTCAATACTTGGTCTCTCTAAGACAGAGCTGACCAGGGCTTCATACTTCTAGAGGCTCTAAAGGAAGCAGATTTTGGGAGGGCTTCTTGCCCCTTTGGAACTGTGTACAGAATGAGTTCATAAACTCAGAGAACATACTGTTCTTCCTGCTTCCTGAATTGCCTTTCCCCCAGGCATCCTTGTGGCTCTAGAGTGGCCACCTTACCAAGAATAGCATCTGCTCACTACTCTTCATCCTCTTCTCCTGCTCATTTTCTCCTTCTAGAGCTCACCATCCACCTTGAAGATAAGACTTTGTCTGGAGCTATAGGAGTTTGGGAAATACTTTTGACTAAATAAATAAACTATGTCCAGACAATAATGAGTACATACTGTGTGATTCTATTATGTAAAGTTCTAGGAAATGCGAACAATGTATGGTGACGGGGGAAGGGATTACAAAGTGTGAAGAGGAAATTTGGGGGCTGTTGGATGTGTTCATTACATTAATGGTGGTGCTGGTTTCATGGCTGTAAGCATGTGTCAAACTTATCAAATTGTTTTCTTGAAATGTGTATAATTTATTGTATGCCAATCATATCTCAAGGAGGCTGTTAAAAAAATCAAAATTAGATATAGAAAAAGAAATGAGCTGTGGAACTGGAAGGGGTTCATAAAACCATCTATTGATGTAGCCACCTGCCATCAGGTAGACAAAGTTTCACCATCATCCTTATTTTCTGGTAGAGGCAGGTGAGACCTGGAGAGATGTCATCTTTATTTTATGGTAGAGGCTTGAGATCACAATATCTTAGGACATGAGGAATAAAGCTTGAATCTTGTGATTTCTAGTTCAAGGATCTTTCTACTAACCGATGAACCATTACATCAATTTCTCTTTGGTTCAATTCGACCTAACTCTCCATCTTCATTATCAATTGGTTTCCTACAGGTGAGATAAGGAGGACTGGCGGGATAGTGGGAAGTGTGTGTAGAGGTGTCCTTCAGACAAGAATGGATGCCCAGCTGAGCTCAGAGCACTGAGAGCAGTTCTCAAATACTTTGAGCTGAAACGTGTTGTTATGATGATAATAATATCAGCTGCTGCTGGGGGGGAGGGGGGAGGGGGCAGGGAGGTACATGAATGTGTGTTGGGAGGAGACTATAGAGAGAACAGAATAGTCAAATGTTTTCATAGTAAGCTAGTAATTTTATTGACTCTTCTCTGCCTGTCTTATCTTTGCAACGATCACATTTTTTTTTTTCCCCAGCAGCTTTATTCCCCAGGCTCTTTGGAAATTAAGATTTCATTTCTTCTCCCACTCCCCATGGCTGGCCAGCACTCATGCCCACTGATCCTTACCGGGAGAGATGACCTGGGGGGAGGCAGCTAGCCCGCGTTTCCCTCTTCCCTCACCACAGCTGCCCACCAGCAGATGCATGTTTATTTCTCTCCAAATGCAAGAATCACTCTTTATATGAAACTTCTCCTTAGTTGGACTTCAGAGCCTAACTTCAGAGATTAAAAAAAAAAAAATCCAGAGAGACCTGTGGAGATGATGAAAGACTTGGATAAGTGCCCTAGAAGAAAATGGAAAGAATTGGTGCTCTTTGCGGTGGGGAGAGGGGAGCCTGGAGGAGGTGAGCTGACAGGGCTGCACAGGGGAGGCACTGGATGGGGCCTTGACTTAGTTAAGGGCAAGGTGGAAGTGGAGCTGGACGGGCAGCCAGGTCTCATTCCAGCCAACTTGCATTAACATTCCTGGATCCTGATTTTCCTTATTTTTAGGATCTCTAAACACACCTGCAGCACTGTCTTCCTATGATTCTAGACATCTCCTTCATCAATCTTAAAAATAAAAGCAGGGAAGAAATGTCCTAATTTTTGTTGATTCTTCTGTGCCTGATACAGAAATAGTGACATTGGCAGGGTGTGTGCAGATTTGAGTTGAAATGTGGTGCAATTCCGCAAGTGTGGACTTGCCTCTCAGGCAAACTTAGGTGAAAATCTTGCACTGACCTCTTATTTAGGAAAAGTGCTTAACTGCTCTTAGACTTGTCTTCCACATCTAGGAAATGGGAACAATGGTGCTTCCTAACTAGCTTGTTGGGAGGATTAGAGGAGATAAGTGATAACAGCTAGTATTTATTGTATTGATTTAGGTAGTGGGATAAATGCTTTTCATAAGTTTTCCATTTAACCTTGTAAATTAAAGTTTTAGGGATGAGGAACCACTTAAGATCAGAATAATGCCTAAGTTTACCTGGATTCAAACCCCAGACTCATACCCATGATGCTACGGCACCTTCACTAACCTCCCTCTCATCAGGAATTTGCCATTAACACACATTAGATTTCTTTTTAATCTATGTAGGCTTCTGGGTGACATTTTGATAACTCTTTCCATAAAAGGAAAATAATTTTCTTTGATTACAAAAATAACACATGCATAATATTTATTTTATTTTACTTTTTTAAATGCAAATCTAAACTGCCAAAAGAAGAAAATGGAAATTATTTAGGGCCCATCTCCTAGAAAAAGCCATTGTAAACATTTGTTGTATGTTCTTCCATACTATTATGTATATTTTATTATCTATATGCACTAGTTTCCCCCAAATAACATCATTTTGCCTTTCTGGTTTTGTAACTGGCTTTTTTCCCACAATGATATATTATGAATAATATTAAATGTCAATTTTTTCATTCAACAAATTTTCTTGAGTATTTATTACATGTCATGTGATAAACCATGGAACTAAAGAAAGTAAAACCATACCTCTTATGGAGTTTACACTGTGTTGTGCCACGAAACAAACAAGCGTAATGAAAAGCAAATCATGTAGTATCCAACATGATGGTGTGTGCCATCCAAAAGAAAAATAGAGCAGCATTTGGGTTACATTTTTAACCCAAGACCTTATTGAGAAGAAGGCATTTGAGCAAAGACTTGAAGGAAGTGAGAGATTTAGACTGTGGTTGTCTGAGCATTGCAGGCAGAGAAAATGACCAGTGGTGGCAATGAGAAAGGAGAGAATGTGATTGGTTTCTGTGTATGTATGTATGCAAAGCCAGTAGGATTTTCTGACAGATTGAATGGGAAGGCTTGAGAGAAAAAGAAGACTCATGGAAGACTCCAGGGTTTTGGTGTGAGCAAATGGGAGTCTGGAGAAAACATCAAGTACAATGGGGAATGTTGAGGTGGGATAGGTTCTGGAGGAAAGATCAGTAGTCAGCTTCAGACATGTTGGATCTTCGATGTCTACTGGGCGTCCAGCTGAAGATGTTGGATATACACTCTGTAGTCCCTGAGTGAGGGTGAGGCTAGGGTGAGAGATAGATATTGGGAGTTAGCAACATACATGTGGTCCTTAAAGTGATGCGCCTGCCTGAGACCACCAGAGGAGAGCAAGTAAGTAGAGAAGAGGACAAAAGGTCAGATCCTAGAGGCCTCCGAAATTGAGAGTTTGGGAACAGGAGGGAAAAAAGCCTAAAGGAGCCTGAGAAGGAGGAAGCAATGAAGTAGAAGGAAAGCCAGGAGCGTGTTGTGTTCTGGAAGGTCAGAAAGTTTTTTTAAATGTTTAAAGGAGGAGAGAGGAATCACAGAGAAGCTCAGGGACGGTTACTGTGTTGAATGCAGCTGCTGAACCAGGTAATATGAGGGCTGAGAACTGACCACGTGCCTACAACTGTAGTGAGTGCTGGGGTGCAGAAGCCTCCAAGAGCTCCTCTGGTGCTTATCTTATTCAATGGATTACCACCCATTATTATTGTTATTAATTTTAACGTTCGTATTGTCCCAGATCTGGCCATTGGGAGCCCTTTCCAGCTGGCCCCTATGTTCTTTTCACAAGTCCATACTATTCTTGGAGCTCGTACTTATTTTCTAATGGACATTTAAAAATGTCCACTGTCGTAAGTGCTCTACTGAATAGCCTTGAACAGACATCTTTGTATCTTAGGTCACTTGGTAAACTTGCTCTTATTTCAGAATATATACTATTTTCTTTTAATTTTCTCCCATGCATGCTATTTATCAGTATTGTCTACTTCATTCCCTTATAATGAACATCTGTGTATTTTTTTCTCAAAACATAAGTTGCTTTATTGTTTCTGATTATCATGCGTACTGAAAATACGTCAAACAAAATAGGAAAATAAAATTTGAAAAGTCACATAAAAACTCACCAGACTGAAATAACCCACCAATAACTTCTGAATGCTCTCAGCAGCAGCATTCAATACAGTTGATTCCTCCCTCCTCCGGTAAACATTTAAAAACCTGTCCAGACATTTATTTCTCTTTGTATAACATACAACTATGTCTGGTGTGATGCATACATTCATAACTTTATGTAAATGAGACCATGATCATACCAAACAGATGTTCTGTAATCTACTGGTCCCCCACTCAGTAGCATAGAACATGCATTTTAATATATGTTAAGACAGAATGTAACTAGCTTTGAAAGTAGAAAGATAATGATACTGGTTCCCCTCAATGGGTGCTACATGTTTTCTCGTTTTACTTATCTGATAAATATTTATTTAGCACGTACTTTGTGCCAGCCTCGCTGACCCCTCTCCCCAGTTTTATATTAGGTGTCAGTGAGCGGAGAGTCATTATTGCTGTTCATTAATGTTTAGGTTCTCCTTTCCTTCCAGATGTGCAGTAGGATCACACGTCCCCATGGAGTTTGGGTGTGGTTATTGGACTTGCTTCAGCTAATGAAACGTGGTCAGATGTCACTTCCAGGCCAAAGCCTTGGGACCAGTGCAAGACTTGCCACCTTTTCTCCCTGCTGTGGGTCTCTGGAAGCACAGGTTAATATAGAGCTTCTATCGGCCTGGCTCCACAAATGAACCAACTCCCCTGCCAAGTCCATTGAGGGAGAAGTAGACTTTTGTAACACTGTCACTGGGATTTTGTGGTTGTCACTGCAGCCTACCCTCTCCTATGCTGACTGATAGTGTCTAACTAGCTTTTCACTTACCTAATTGTATTAAGAGATTTTGACATTTGCCTTGCTGAGTACCAGGTATATGATATTTATAATTTGTCACTGATATACCAGGCTAATAATTTTCTGAGTGGGAAATGGCAAATTCGCCTACACCCAGAGCATGATGGGAAAGAGGACTGCAGGTTAGTCACTGTTCACCAAAGCATGGTATGAGGAACACCAGAATCAGAGTCACTTGGGGTGTTTGTCTAAAAATGCAAGTTTCTAGACCCCACCAACACTCTGTGGGGTGCATTTCTAACAAATTCTCCAGCTGATTCAAAACCACTGGTGTGTGGAGTGAGTAAGGTCACACACTGATATAGCATTTTGGGGACTATTGCAAAAGGAGTTCATTAGCGCCAACTGAGTACTTCCTACATATCAGAGATTTTGCCTGATCCTGGAAATGCAAAGACGGACAAAGTTCCTGCCCTCGAGAAGCTCAGGGACGGTTACTGTGGAGGCATTTGTATAAATAAGTAATTTTAATCACGTGTTAGGATGAAAGCTTCTACAAAGATGCAGTACAGGCCCCAAGTTAGAAGTGGTCCCGTGGGGTACAGTAAGGAACAGAGGTGATTTAAGCCTAGGGAACAGGTGTGTTTTGAAAGCCGTTATTAGTAACAAGGGCCCAATATGAGGTGTAGTGAAGAAGGAATCCTGGGGTGATTTTTGATATGAAAGTTACATGAATACGGAGTGGCTAGGTAGTATATTTTCAGCTTTGAAGGGAGTGATTAAAATCAAATATGTCATCTTTAGAGATTTATCTTTGGAGATGTCAAGGAAGGCAAGCACTTGGCTATTTGGGTGCGTTTTGGTGGAAGCGAAGGTAGGGGGCTGGATCCAGGCAGTCCGGTTTGATTTGGATACCCACATCTTTGCTTTCTGTGTCATTTCCCCCTTGCATCCCACCTCCTTCCAGAGACTCTTGGTGTTCTCCAGAGGAAACAGACCTGAGAAGAGAGATGCACAGATGTATTCATGTTCTGGCAGACTTTTGCAGAGAAGTTTCCTACTTGAAAATAACTAAAACCATAGTAGATCATAGATTCAGGCAGAGCTAGAAACAAATGCTGATTGACCTACAAATAAAAACCTGGGCCTGAGGATTCAACACTAGTGACAATAATCTTCTTGGGGGGTGGGGAGGTGGTGGGTATGGCCCTTTGGTTTCAGGTTTAATGTTTTTTTTTAATTTATTTTTTAAATTATTTACTTAATTTTTATTGGAGTATAGTTGCTTTACAATGTTGTGCTAGTTTCTGCTGTACAGCAAGGTGAATCAGTTATATGTATACATATGTGGGATCAATTGGGAGATTGGGATTGACATATATACACTACTATATACAAAACAGGTAACTAATGAGAACCTACTGTACAGCACAGGGAGCTCTACTCAATGCTCTGTGGTGACCTAAATGAGAAGGAAATCCAAAAAAGAGGTTTAATATTTCATTAGCGGGGACATAATAAGATCCTCCCTTGAGACTGGCTTGAAGGCAAATCAGATGTTGTCCTATCCAAGTACTGTGGCTGGTACTTAGGAAAAGTGTTGACCTCTTTCCCTAAGCCTTCGTATCTTCCCTCTGTAAGACCGAGCAGCAGTTACATGCTATCTGGTGAGCCACTGCATTCCAAAAACAGATAATGGAACTTACCACATAGTTCTGGGTTTCCTTAGCTTCTTCCAGGTAAACCCATGCAGAACTGGGTGAATGGAGAGCTGAGGTCCTAAAGCCACATCAGCTAGGAAGCACTGCAGAGGCCAGGGAGGGTTGGCCTGAGCAGGAGAGGATCGTGGGAGCCGTGAGGACTGCAACTATCAGGAGGACGGGTAATGAAAGAAGTAACGGACTTGATGTAAAGTTGTCCAGCAAGGTGTCTCGCAAATAGTGGGAATTTGATAAACTCTAGTGTCCTGGACCACTGTGTGGAAAATGCAGGAAAGAAGACGTGGGCTCAACATAAGGATGGATTTTTAAATAATTATAGCGGTTTAAACATGGTATGAGTTATCTTATTAGAATGGACTCAGTTTCACAGTTAACAACCATTATTGGAAGATCATCTAAGCGTCAGGTGCTGTATTAAGAGTTGAGGATACAGTGATGAATGATATGTAGAGCTCACTCTCTCACAAAGCTCAGAGACCAATAGGAGAGACAGATGTGGATGTAAACAGATAAATTCCAATGCAATAGGCTCTGACGGACTGAAGGAAAAGTGCTGAGGGATCACAAATTATGAAGTAACTGATCTGCCTGGGGGAGCTGGGAGAAGCTTTACCAAGCAAATGACATTTGATCAGGGTCTTGAAGGATGAGTAGGAGTCTGCTATTCAGTGGTATGGAGTTTCTTATCACTGGAAGGGTTCAGACAGAGACTGAATGACCACCTGTCAAAGGTGTTGCAGAGGGATTGCTGGGGAGATGGAAGACTGGCCTGGGTGACCTTAAGGTCCTTCCAAATCCAAGATTCTATGAAAGAGCCACAGTAGTAGAACATTATTGTACTAGCATATATGTTACCATCCATCAACACATTATTCCCAGTTCTCTGCCTCATGGGGCTAGAGGGGAGCTGCTGTCAACCTGAAGAGGGTTTCCATTGGGACCAGGAAGGGGCAGAACTTATCTTTTCAGTGCCCTAAGGGTATGTATCTCTTTACACATCTCAACTGAGTGTACTAAAATGGGAAGGTAAGATGGACTGAATGAGAAAACAAGGAGAGTTGGGGATGGAGGAGAAAGCTTTGCTTCTCTGCACACTTGGCAGAGTTGGGGGGCAGGGGGGTGGGCTCATATCGCTCCTGGCGGTACAGAACAGCTGAAGCTGCCTCCTTTGCTGTCACTCTGCTTGCCTGAACAGAGGCAGCCACCTGCGGCTCCCCGCCTGCCATCCAGCACAGACTGTGCCCTTCTGCCAAGAAAAGCAATGGAGACAAAGGAGAAATTCCCAAAGAGAAAAGTGCATCCAGAGTCTCTCAGCCTCGCAGCTGAGCTTCTCGGCTGGAGAATACTTGAATTGTTCACATTCTTGACTCCGCTCAGGTGAGCACAGGTGCACTCAGGTGGAGCCACCGTCCTTTTTCTTCACCTGTGGGGCTGAGAGGCCCCTCTGACAGGCGGGCAGACAGACCTGCTATTGTCGCCTTCATGGGGTGGTATATCATATGCATCTTAAGAAGGGCTTGGGGCTTGAGACTCTTGGATCTCTTAAGTACAGCCTTATGGAGAACCTTAAAAACGTAGTCTTTTTTTCTTGGGGGTGGAGTAGGGGAAGAGCATTGAAGCAACTGAGTCTAGCCAGTTGCTGAGTGACTTCTCATGGACAGTCAAATGTAGAAATAAATCACTTTACTTCCAGCCTCTCAAACACAAACCTTGGCTTTCACACTCGTTACACTCTGGAACTAGTTAACACATCAAGTTTCTTCTGGGATGTCTGTCAAGAAGGATTAGCAGCCAGCTGATGGATGTGGGTTCAGACTGCAGTGAACTTGTAATATCCACTCAGCTCAAGAGAGCTGGCTCTGTGTCCCCTGCTGACCCCTGCAGGCTCCTCTGGGTCAGTAGGAGATGCAACCTGATCTCATGGACTATACCGATTGTGTACCGATTGTGTCTCTCCTGTAAGCCAGTCATAATCCTGATATTAATTTTTCTAAGGTAATATACATGCATCTGCTTATTTTTTGCCAAAAGAAACACAGAAAGAATAAACCCCAGACTCGTGAGATTAGTTATTTGCAGGGAGTGATGGGAATGGAGTGAAAAGAATTGGGGGAGTGACACTTTAAAAATACTTTCTTGTATGATTTTAATTTTTGGAACCAGGTCAATGTTTTACTATGCAAAAAAGTTAATCAGGAAGGATGGGGAAGAAACATAAAATGGAATACAAACAGAAACAAATGGGTCTACTTACATTTCATATGAAATACATAATCACAACAAAAGAGGAAATAAAACTAATCCAAGTAACATTTGGCCACAGTAGTTTCACTATATAACCTCAATCTAAAGTCAAAAAGAACCATAAGTAAATATTGAACTCTACTTAGTATGTTTGTTTTTCACAGTGTTTGTGGGTTAGCAATGTTTTCTTTTTTTAAAATTGAAGTACAGTTGATTTATAATTTACAATGCTGTGTTAGTTTCAGGTGTACAGCACAGTGATTCAGATATATATATATACACATATATATGTATATATGTGTGTGTGTGTGTTATTTTTCAGATTCTTTTCCCTTATAGGTTTGAGTATAGTTCCCTGTGCTATACCATAGGTCCTTGTAGGTTATCTATTTTCTTTTTTCTTTTTTGTTTCATTAAATATACCATTTAATGACTTCTGACAGATGCATATGCCTACATATAACAGCCCAAACCCTTAAAAAGATGTGGAATATTTTTATCACCCAGAAGTTTCCTTCGAGCACCTTTCTAGTTAATATTGGCCCCCACTTCCACCTTCAGAGGCAACTAATGTTCTGATTTTGTCACATAGATTACTTTTGGCTGCTCTAGAACTTCATATGATTGGAATCATATGATAAGAGCTAGTTTGTGTAAGACTTCTTTCACCCAGTATAATTTCTTTTGAAGATTTTATCCATGTTTTTGCATAAGTCAATAGTTTATTACTTTTATTGTTTTCATATTTGTATTATCCCATTGAATGAACATAACACAATTTGTTTATCCATCTTCCTGTAGATGGACAGGGGAATGGGTTATTGATGGGCTGTTTCCAATTTTTTACTGTTATGAATAAAGCCTGCAATGAACATTCTTTTATGAGTCTTTGTGAAGACATATGATTTCATTTCTCTTTTGTAAATACCTAGAATTGGAACTGTTTACCCACAGGTAGGTATATGTTTAATTTTATAAGAAATTGGCAGACCTTTCGCCAAAGAGATTGCATTCTACAATTTTTTTGTAATGTATGAGAGTTCTGGTTGTTCTATGTCCTCACCACTTTTGATGTCAGTTTTCTTAGTCATCCTGGTTGATGTGGGTCAGTCTTTCATTGTGGTTTTGATTTGCATTTCCCTGGTGATTAATGACTTGATCATTTTTCCATGTGCTTATTGGCCATTCATATATTTTCTTTGCTAAATGACTGTTCAAACTGTTTGCTCATCTTAAACTTTTTTAAAAATTGAGCATGGTAATTCTTAATGGCAGCAATATCACTCCCAAGTGGATGAAAATCAGCCCTTGAGAGGAGGGGTGGCAATATCTTGAGTATTACAATGGTTTGTAGCCATACAAGGGGCCACAGTACATAAAAATATACACAGTGTTTTTTTGTAGTATTAAATTTTAATTGGGGAGGAATGGGGGGAAAATGTCTAAAAGGTCTCCTAGGGAGAGCTGTAATGAAAATAAGGTTGAGAAACTGTGACTGGGCTGTGCAAATTTTTTGTATATTCTATGTACAAGGCCTTGGTCAAATGTATTTTTAGCAAATATTTTCTCCCAATCTGTGCCTTTTTATTCATTTTTGTTATTGTATCTTTTGATAAGCAAAATTTTATAATTTGGTAAAGTTTATATTATCAGGTTTTTTTTAAAAGGTTGGTGTTTTTCTTGTCCTGCCTAAGAAAACTTGGCTTACTTTCAGCTTATGAGGAAATTCATATTTATGAATTTTCCAAAATTTCTTTTGTTGTTAATTTCTAATTCCATTTCGTGTGGTAGATAGCAGAAAATACTGTGCATTATATTAATCCTGTACATTTATTGAGGCTTGTTTTATAGCCTAACATGGGATGATGTGTCCTGGAAAATATTCCACGCATACCTGAGAAATCTGTGTGTTCTTCTTCATCTTCTATTTGTTCCATCCATTATTAAAATTAAGGTATTGATGTCTCCATTGTTATCCATGAATCATCCAGTTCTCCCTTTAATGCTGTTACATTTCAGGGTTCTGTTTTTAGGTACATGTATGTTTTTTAATTTTATGTCTCATGATAAATTGACCCTTTTACTATTATAAAATATCCTCCTATAACAATTTGGATAAATATAAAATGTCTCTAATAATAATTTATTTTAAAGTCTATTTTTTAAAGCTCTTTACTGGAATATAATTGCTTTACACTCTTGTACCAGTTTCTGAGGTACACCAAAGTGAATCAGCTGTTTTATACCTATATCCCCATATCCCCTCCCTCCCATGACTCCCTCCCACCCTCCCTGTCCTGGCTCTCTAAGGCATCACCCATCATCGAGTTGATCCCCCTTTGTTATACAGCTATCTATTTTCTATATAGTAGTGCATATATGTTACTCCCCAATTCCTAATTTACCTGTCCCCCACTTCCCCCCTTTGGTAACCATAAGTTTGTTTTCTGTGTCTGTGGGCCGATTTCTTTTTTGCAAATAAGTTCATTTGTATCATTTTTTAGATTCCAGGTATAAGCAATATCATATGATATTTCTTATCCTGAGTGAAGTAAGCCAGACAGAGCTAGCAATTTTGAAACTACTGTGAATGTTTCAAGATTGGGCAAATAAGTATTTTGTGAATGGGAGCCGGATGACTCACTGTCAGAGAAGGAAGTTACAAATATAGGAAGGGGAAGGCCTAGAATGTACTGGTAGAATTGATTTGAACGGAAGTACCAGTATAAACTCATGTTTTCTTTATATGTAAATTATGCTTAATATGTACACAGCTGACCCTTGGACAACACGGGTTTGAACTGTGCAGGTGCACTTACATACAAATTTTTTTCAGTAAATACATACTACATGATCTGTGCTTGGTTGAACCTGCTGATTTTGGTAGTTGTACTGGGATGATATAAAAGAATATTCTTGTTCTTAGGAAATGTATAGAAAGGTCTTTAGGGATAAAGAGACATGAAGTCTGCAATGAGAGAAAGACAGAGACAGAGAGAGAAAGCAAATGGGGCAAAATATTACCAGTTGATACATCTGGGTAAAGGACATACAGCTTTCTTTGTACTTTCTTATAACTTTTCTGTACTTTGAAATTATGTCAAATAAAAGAGTTATGACATAAAAGAGATACACTTTAACTATTATGATGATGATTACCCTTGCTTCATCTTGCACTGGCTTGGGGAAAATTAAATGTGGATTACATTAAAAGAACTTCCATTTGTCTGCTGTTTCAGTGTGTGCAACATGCCTTCACATTTGTTACCTCATCTGATTCTCACAACAGTCTTTTGAAGTAAGCAAGGCAGATATTTTACAGGAAAGCCAAGTTAGATATATTAAGTGCATTTCTCAAGGTCACCGAACTGGAAAGTGCTGAGGTCAGGACTTGGACCAAGGCACTCTAACTTTCAGTGCCAAGCATCCCTTGTTGCACCGAGGTCATGCCTTTGACCTCAGCGGCATGCACGCTCTGTACCCAACAGGCGAGGAGGGCAATGATTAGACTGTGATGATGTCTGGACACTCTGCCCTTTGTCGCTGCACCTGTCTCGGATGAGACCCTCCCACAGTGTAGAGCAGCCGCATATGCACTGCGCTATTTAATAATTGTCTTGTTGTAGGTGGTCATACCAGTGTCAGAGCCTGGACTGTACACACAGTTCCAAGTCCCTTTCCTCTCATACGTGCACACACCTTTTGGCTGTTTATTAAGTAAAAGGCTAGCAGCTTGGGATACATTGAGCTTCTTAAATTCTTAAATCTTTTCTTTCAAATTGTTCGATCCCAAGAAATAAAACTCTGCCTCTGAGGAAGGGTCATAGGCAAGTGGGTAGGTATTATAGGATGGACAGATGAGCCAGTGGGAAAGTCAACAACAGGCCTTGGTGACTGGTTTAAGGCTCAAGTCTTGAAAATGTTCATGCTGTAGTCGTAGACTCTTTTGCTCAGAAGAGTCAAAATTAGAATTTCTGAGGGCTTTCTTTCAAAGCTGAAGGAGTCAGGGAATGTCCTGGGATAAGACTTTTAAACTTGTAACCAAACTCCCCAGATTTAACTCCCTTAAGGCCCACGCAAGCCTTCATTTCTCTGCATAGCCTTTCATGGTCCAGCCCGTACCATGGTGTCTTCTTGTTCTGAATATTTAACCCTCTGATCATCTGCACCCTTCATTTAATTCTGACCACTGATGACCTGTTCCCAGTCTTTTTCCTCCACCATTTATCTGAAGCAGGCCTTCCTAACCTTTGAGGATGTGACCGGGGTGCAGATGTGTACATACACCATTTTGCTTGTAATTTCAATCACCTCCTTCTTCTTACTCCTTTCTATTAGAAGTACAAGGAACAGGTGGTAGTTTTTTCGTTTGTTTTTGTTTGTTGTTTTTGTCCTTTTTTATTTATTTTTTAACCATGTTACCCAAGGAAGCACAAGGAATCCCAGGGCTTGGCTTCAGGCTGCAGCACTGGGCACCGTGTGCATTGTGTGTGCCCTAGAAGCAGCCAGCAGGTCTCTCTCTTCTGCTTGTCCCTCCCTGACCACACTGGGTTCTTGATGGACCCTGGTTTAGCCGCTATCCCACCGCACTGGGCTTCTGTGGAGTATTGAATTCTTTGTTCACTTGAGAAAGGTGGGCAGATAAAAGGTGGAGACAGAAAGCACGTCTCCTAACTCAATTTTTACCTGCAAGATTCTTTCCTACTCGTCAGTCCAGCCTCAAAACACCTGGATTCTTTTCCTCTGTGATATGGAACACCAAAATTGAAAGCTGAGTTCTAGGAATTGATTAAATGTTTCAATACCCGGCAGACATACCTTTAAAAGTTACACTGTGAGCTTTTGAGGCACTTTGTTTCCTAGGGATGTACAGAGATAGATTACACCCCATCTGCGAATGAATTTACTCAACACTCTTTTGAAAATCTTGTCCAGAATTGCCAGTTGACCAAAATTTTATTCATCTGACAAAACTGACATTTAATCTCCTCCCCCACCATATTTACCAGTGTCACCTCTTAATCGCCAGCTGGTTTCCTCCTGTTTCTCCTTACTTCACAAGGATGAGTGAGAACTCAGGGCTTCTGACTCAACGTCCAGAGTATTTTCAGGACACAATGTAGCATGAACAGTAATAACGTGGATACAAAGAAATGCACCCTACAGTTCTGCCTTGAGGAATATACACTGCGCTTTGAGAGGAAGAGTTCTGTGTGCCAAATCTAATTCTGTGTCAGCATTTTCTAAGGTAAGTTCCTTGGCATTCTAGTTTCCCAGAAATCTGACAGATGTTACATGGGAGAGAAAATTCACCCATTTATTTATTTATTAAAAATTTTATTGAAGTATAGTTGATTTACAATGTTGTGTTAATTTCTTCAGCATAGCAAAATGAGTCAGCTATACATATATATTATTTTTCATATTCTTTTCCATTAGGGTTTATCACAGGATGTTGAATATAGTTCCCTGTGCTGTACAGTAGGACCTTGTTGCTTATTCATCCTAAATATAATAGTTTGCCTTTGCTAATCCCAAACTCCCAATTGTTTCCTCCCCACCCGGCATCCCCCCTGGCAACCACAAGTGTGCTCTCTATGTCTGTGATTCTGTTTCGTAGATATGTTCATTTGTGTTATATTTTAGATTCCACATGTAAGTGATATCATAGTGTTTGTCTTTCTCTGTCTGACTTACTTTGCTTAGTACGATAATCTCTAGGTCCATCCATATTGCTGCAAATGGCATTATTTCATTCTTTTTCATGGCAAAACTCACCCACTTATGCCTGGTGGCATGAACCAGCCACCCATTAACCACTCATGATCAAGGACTTTTAGGATATGTTGGCTCGTAATAGAAACTCAGTAAAACATTGTTGAATGAATGCATAAACGAAATCCTGAGCGAAACAAAGTTAAATAGTGTGGTGGGTCAGGTTCCCCAGAAGCAGACGCAGCAGTGAGGACATACGGGCAGGGACTTATGAAGGAAGTGCTCCCTGGAGAAGGCAGTAAGGGAGGCTGGAGATAGGACAGAAGCCAAAGTCAGGGCAGGGCGTAGTTTCAGGTGACGTCTCAGCCTCAGGAAACTCTGAGGCTTACAATACTTGGCAGAGTTTGTCCCACCCCAAGGCAAGGGGCTAGGCTTCCAAACTCCTGCCCCAGTCATCGCTGGCCGCGAGCCTCTCAGGAGAATGTGAACTCGGTACTTCCAGCTCTCAGGGCCCCCACCAGTTTTTTGAAGAAAGCTTTGTGGGACACAGAGGCTGGGGAAGAGTGTGAAGCACTGTAAAGAGATCTTGGAGGTCTGCATAGAGCACTGACCATGCAGCTCCCCAAAGTCTCTAATATAGTACATTGACATACATTGCGAAGAGTCGGGAGAAAAATCAAACGCTCAATGCTTTTTCAAGCTTATTTGGCCAAGAAGTCCATTTTTTTCCCTCAGTGCTTTTCTTACTGGTTTTCTGTGAAACATTCTTTGGGAAATGCTGCTTACATTTTGCTCTGTCTTGCAGATTTTAAGGGTTTAGGGAGACATAAGATTGAGATGGTGTAAATGGGTTTGGGTTGGCCAATAATGCCCTGATTTACAGGACTTTCCAACTGATTAGCCTGCAGGCAGCTGATTTTATGTCATACTTTTGAGAGTGGAAGATATTTAAGGTTGCCCAAGGAAAGTGAGGGAGGGAAGCGCCTTTGGAATTCCAATGACATTTCAGTCTTGGATTTCAAAGACCTGAGGAACATGTATACCAACAAATAAGTAAATATAAAATTTTTATACATACAAAAAATGAAAAATTATAAAGTACTACATAAAAGGACATTTAAGAGATCTCTCATTTCTAAATATTTAGCTGAGGAAGGAAGGTCTCGTAATTTTTTCTCTTTGTTATACCACTGGCTGCCATTAACCCAAGGCTGAAGTCTGACTTTGTCCACTTTTTCTGGAGAACTGAGAATATGGAGAGACTGTTTCGATTTTGAGAAGTCAACCTCAGATTTAAGGAAAGAGAGTAGGAAGGAAAGGAGAATGGGAGGACGGGGGGGAGAAAAACTCACATTGATGATCATGGGATAAAACAACCAACCACTGTAAGGGCAAGTTATACTTACACCCCTGTCCTGAGGGGCTTCCACATCCAGAAGCCTGTGAGTTTCCATTTTTAACTCAAAACATTTCCACATTCAAGCATGATGCAAATTTATCTTAGTTCCTCCAAGTGTCAAATGGTAGAGGCAATAGATGTGTCCTGGACAACGTTATTCTGCACGTGTAAAATTGACAGATTGGTTTTTCACATTGAGGTTTGCAGAATGACAGTAATGCCAACACCCGACTATGATAACAGTCACCTTTCTAATTACAACAGCTTTTCACCTGAGATGATTCACATCAAAACTCAAACAATGAAACATAAATGCTCACACTGACTAATGTCCCAGAAGGGATGGTGACTTTCAAATGTTTTTGGTGTAGTTCCTATCCCGGAGTTGGACGATTTGTTCTCGAAGAGCCTGCTGCCTTGATTGGAGGGGTCTCTCTCTGAAATGCTTGTGAAGCATGGTGTTTTGGTTTACTGTATCTCCTGGCGGAGGGCAGGGATGGACAATTTCTATGCCATAGGACTTCAGCTTTTACATGTACGTGATATCTGTGAATGCACACATTAATCTGCTTTAAACGCGCGCCTGTGTATATCCGCACATAAATGTGCAATATGTGTTGATTTTCTCTTACTGATGTAAAACATACTGTACTGCTTGAGCTTACGCTTCCTACATACTCACCACATTCACATTGGGCTGAGATCCAAGATGACCAAGAAATTTCTCCCAATTATGAACAATTTCACAAGTGAGAATGGAGAGTTCACACGGAATCTGTCATGTAAGTCTTTACTTTCCATGCATTTCTGTTACCCCTGGTTCGGCACTGAATGCTAAAAGTATATTTTGATCCTTGCGTTCATCTTTCCGTGTTGTTTTCTGGGGTATGTGAGTGCCCTCTGGTGGGCATTTGGCTGGAAATGTTGCGCTGAGGATGCTCTTTGCTCTGATGCAGAACAGACATGCACGGGATTTCTGTGAAGAGCAGGAGCCACGGGCAATGGGAGCCAGCTCTCCCCGTTCTTCTCCACTCCTGCAATCTCCCCACAATAGTTTCAGAAACTATGCTTTGTCTAAACCATGCTTTGTCTAAATGATAGAACGTTCTGCTTGTGGAACCAGGTCTGTTTAGCTGTGCTGCCCAGTGTGGTAGCTACTAGTTCCTGAGCCTTGAATGTGGCTACTGAGCACTTGAGGAGCTGATTTAGTTTTTATTGAGGTGAAATTCATGTAACATAAAATTCACAATCTTAAATTGTGCAATTCAGTGGCCTTTAGTCCAGTCACATTGCTGTGTAACCACCAGCTCTATCTAGTTCTAAAACGTTTTCATCACCTCAAAAGACAATCTGGGATGTATTAAGCGGCGGCTTTCCATTTCCACCCTCCCCTCGGTCCTTGGCAACCGCCAGTCTGCCTTCCGTCTCTGTGGATTGTCTAATCTGGACATTCCATATGAAGGGATCATACAAGATGTGATCTAGTGTGACTGGCTTCTTTCACTTAGCATCGTGTTTTTAAGGCGCCTCTGTTGTAGCATGTATCAGGACTGCAAACCTTTTGATGGCTGAGTAATCGTCCACACATTGTATATACCACATTTTGTTTATCATTTCATCCATTGATGGTTGTTCAGATTGTTCCAACTTGTAGCTGTTGTAAATAGTGCTTCTGTGAATATTCGTGTGCAAGAATCTGTTCCAATACCTATTTTAATTTCTTGGAATATATATTCAGGAGTGGAATTGCTGGGGTATATGGTATTTAACTCTTTGAGAACACACCAAGTTGTTTTCTGAGGAGGTGAATTTTAAATTTCATATAATTTTAATGAACAATTAAACAAGAATTAAATCATTTAAATCCCAACTTTTCAAAAGCCCTAATAATTCTGCAGCACCTTGATTCTTTCTGGGCAGTAGAGCAGGATGCTTAAGAACTAGCCAGACAACATTTCATTTTTTAATTTTTCTTTAATTAATTAGTTTATTTGTTTATTTATTTATTTATTTATTTTTGGCCTTTGGGTTGGGTCTTCGTTGTTGTGTGCAGGGCTTTCTCTAGTTGTGGCGAGCGGGGGCTACTCTTCGTTTCAGTGTGTGGGCATCTCAGTGTGGTGGCTTCTCTTATTGAGGAGCATGGGCTCTAGGCTCTTGGGCTTCAGTAGTTGCAGCACACAGGCTCAGTAGTTGTGGTTTTGTTGCTCCGCGGCATGTGGGATCTTCCTGGCCCAAGGATCGAAACTGTGCTCCCTGCATTGGCAGGCGATTCTTAACAACTGCACCACAAGGGAAGCCCCCAGACAACATTTTTAAATATATTCTTGCAGGAAAAAAAAATTCCATAGATATCCACAATCTTAGCTTTTTTCTGTCCTCCCTACATTATAGGGAAATAGATCACAGCTCATAGAAAATAAGGATTGAAAGTGGCCTTAGGGGATAATTATGTTATGGACAAAGAAACTGAGGCCCAGAGAGGTGACACCTTGTTCCTAAACATTTGATGGGCACCCCACTCGGGGCAAGCTGGGGAGATTTCGAGGCAGCGTGTGAACACTGGGTGGCAGGCAAGAGCAGGGGAACAATAGGAAGAACGGGGGAGATGGAGGAGGCTGATGCAGGGAGACCAGCCTACCGTATGCTGTGTTGGCAAGAGGGTGGCTGTGGGGCTACAGCTCACCTGCCTAGGTTTAAGGCTAGACTTCACCGTATCCTAAAGCCAGTCCTGTTGGTCCCATGTTCACATGTAACTTGGATCCTGTCAGTCCTCACTGCTTCTATCGTTACCACGCCTAGTACACTGCTTTCCACTTGAATCTCCGCCACACGCCCATCCCTTCCTACCACTGTCCATTTGCCGTCTCTTCTGCCCCAGCAACCTGATATATTCTCATTGTACTTAAATTCCTGGGTCCTTGCTGTGACTTATAAGATGCTGTATTTACACGCTCTGGTTACTCTCCAGCCTCACCTCTCATCATTGTGCCTCTTGTTCTCTGCTCCGGAAACAGCAGCCTCCTAGGTCTTCCTCAAACCTACAAGCACATTGTGCACTTTGTCTAGGACACTCTTTCCAAAGATATCTTTCAAAAATTTTTTATTGACATATAGTTTAATTTACAATGTGTTAGTTTCAGGTGTACAGCACAGTTATTCAGTTATATATATATATTCTTTTATATGTATTATTTTCAGATTCTTTTCCCGTATAGGTTATTACAAAATATTGAGTAGAGTTCCCTGTGCCATACAGTAGGTCCTTGTTTGTTCTCTGTTTTATATATAGTAGCGTATATATGTTAATGGTTCCCTCCTGCCCTTCATCCAGGGTGCTGCTCAGATGTCACCTTATCAGAGAGCCCTCGCCTGAGCATCAGTATTAATGAACGCCCTTTCACCACCATCATCAATCTCTCTCCCTCTCCCCATCATTATTATTCTCTGTTGCTCTCATTACGTGGAAGTATGCTATATATATATTATATTCTACATAAAGTTAGTTTATTATCCCACTAGAGTGTGAGCTCTATAGGGGCCAGGACTGTCTTTTTGTTCTCTGTTGTGCCTAGAACAGTGACTGACACACAGAATGTAAAGAAAAGGAGTAAAGGAAGAATAAAGGGAGGAAGAAAAAAAAAAGGAAATTTGGCAAACGAGCTAATCTCTCAAATCTCAGTTGCTCCTCTGAAAAATGGGATTAAGGATCATACCAGCTTACTTGAAAAGTGCTCAGTAAATACAACTTCCTGTTATAACGTTTCCTTTGGAGGTCGTGTCCTCAACACCTGTGTTCTGTGCGTCATCTCTGCAACAGCCCAGAAAATGCACTGTTGACCTTTTTTCCCCCCATAAATTTATTTATTTATTTATTTATTTATTTATTTATTTATTTATTTATTTATTTATTTTATTGGCTGTGTTGGGTCTTTTTTGCTGTGCGCGGGCTTTCTTTAGTTGCGGTGAGTGGGGGCTACTCTTCATTGATGGTGCGCGGGCTCCTTGTTGCCATGGCTTCTCTTGTTGAGGAGCCCCGGCTCTAGGCGCGTGGGCTTCAGTAGTTGCAGCACATCTACTTCATTCCTACCCAGCTTGACCTGTCCAGCCTGCCATTTTCTGCCTCTAGATGGCGCTCTTGACTCCGCCTCTGTTACTCATGCCTCATTCCTTCACCACTGTGCTCAGGGTTCCTGGTTCCTTCAGGTTCTCCACTGATTTCTTTTTTTTTTTTTTTTTTTTTTTTATCTCCACTGATTTCTTACCACGTGGTACATTAATGCACTGCTGGGGCTGATTTCATATTTAAGATACACACACACTTAACTTTGCAACTTCTCAGCACCCTTTAGAAACACTGAAGGGATCCCCTGGCAGTCCAGTGGTTAGGACTCCGCACTTCCACTGCTGGGGGCCTAGGTTTGATCCCTGGTTGGGGAACTAAGATCCCGCAAGCCCACATAGCGTGGCCAAAAAAGCAAAACAAAACAAACAAAACTACTGACTCTGATTTATATAATGAGATAATAAGGTACTATCACTGTCTTACATCTGCCTCTCCAAACAGTAAGAATGAGGCTAGGTGATCTGTCCTCAACAGACAGTGACTGGGGCCCCAAATATCTGAGATTAGGTACGATATCTACTAGGGGACCATGGCCTCTGTAGGTCATAGTTTCCTGGGCTGGTCTCTTTCCTTGAAGAAGAATGGGGCTGGTGTCCTATCTTTTCGACATAACCTTGTGTCCTTTGTGACTTTGTTTCGCAAGCTGGGGGACCAGTCGTCAGGTGTACACAAGGTTAGCTCCAGAAGGAACACTGCAGAGCTTCCTGGAGCATCAATTTTCGGGGTATAAGTAGTTTAAGTCATTGTTGGAGGTGAAGCACAGATATATTAAGAAGTAGACTATAATATCCTCATAAATGTTCAAGATCAAATATTAATCTTCAGAGAAACGTCTTACTTATGGGGGCTGGCTC
The DNA here is from genome assembly GCF_030028045.1 of Hippopotamus amphibius kiboko. Lineage (NCBI taxonomy): Eukaryota > Metazoa > Chordata > Mammalia > Artiodactyla > Hippopotamidae > Hippopotamus > Hippopotamus amphibius. Next base: position 136,507,452 of record NC_080188.1, on the reverse strand, counting down.
AGCCTACCTCCCCAGGCTCCTGGCATTCTTCTCATCCCCCAGAGGTATCTGTTCTCACTCTCTTTTGCTCTTTGAATATTCTAATGGAACAATCTGAAGAGCATTACTGAGATATGTGCTACTATAGAAATGTGCAGGCTTTTCACAATCACAATGTGAAAAAGAGCGGCCCGGTGCCCACAATTTATCTGATTAGTGACTGTGGCTCATATGAAATAGGACCTAGTAATCCTTAAACCAACACCTGTTCCCATCTCCCAAGAGCATTATCAAATTCACCAGCCTGGAGTTCGTGCTCACCTTTTTTAAAGGGTGGGGAGATGCACATCTTTGTTTTTTAGGGGTGGGGAGAAGCTTTAATGATTTTGCAATAATTAATATCAGAAAAGACTGTTGCATTGAACACATTTTTAGTGTTTTTAAGTGGGGCCTGGGTGCGCTTAGCTTTTAAGGTTCTAATGATGGATATTTTACGTTCTTTAGGATCCTATCACGGTCGTCAGGCCTTTGGAGCCACCTTGACCTGATGATCACCCAGGAGTTCATAACCTCTCAGTTGGTAAGATGATTGTGCATGAAAAAGTATAGCTTACCTTGGTGGTACCTGAGGCCGCAAGCTCGGGTCCTCTGCAGGGGCCCTGGAGCCTGTGCCTGGGGCTAGTAATTACCCTTAATAATAAGGTCGGTTCAGGGATTGTATAGTCAAAAATGCAGTCTGGAGAGTTCAAAAATTCATCTTGTGGCTGCCTCCCTGTTCTTCATTCCTGGACCAGCTTTCTCAAGTTACTCTCCTTTTGACCAAAGAAAATCATAATCACAGGGAAGGAACTTCAACCAAACATCTGCTGGGGAAACAAGTAGAGCTATTCACCTGCATAATCAAAGAGGTTCCTAAATTACACGGGGCACAGCGGTGACCTGGAATCCAACCACGGGCGCAGCCATACTGGGGGTCCTTCTCGCGAATAGGAAGAAATTGACGGACGGGGAAAACTGCTTGTGGAGGGTGCTTAGGCCACGTAACCCCCAAGTTACCTTCATTCAGAGTCTCAGGCCGGCACAGCTCCTCTCTTAGGTGGAATTCCACTTAGGGAAGGGGGAGGAGTGGGTGGTAAGAGGTTGAAGAATGATGCGTGATGGAATACGCCTATGACAAAGTTGAAATCTACTTCTGAACTGGAATCACTCCTTTGATCTTCTGGCTGTTGAAAGTTTGCTTTTCACAGAAATGATCTATTCAGATAGATTGTTTGCTGGGCTTTGAGACAGCAGTTGCTTTGAAAAAATTGGTCTTCCCATTACTCACTGGCAGGGTGGTCCTAGGTTAGCTTTCATAACAGGGTACATTTCCTCATGGGGCTCCCCGTTTAAAGTGCCTTTCTTTTCCCTCATAGAAGCTAGCTAATAGGCTCTGGAAAAGGGGTGATGGAGCTTCTGGTTGACACACGCACCTCTTAACTGTGGCTTTCTGGAAACAAGGAGTCCTGATCTTTCTCTAACCCATGCGTGAAGCCTGCTATGGGATCATGAAATCACATCCTGACCTGGTGCAGTGGAGGCAGCACAGAGGAGGGGACTTTGGGTGCCCCTCAAGCCAGAGCAAAGACCAATCAACTAGCCTCTCTCCCAGCTAGTGGACATTTGTCCCTGCGTAGAAAGAGAGCCAGGCAGAGGGTGAGCCACACGTGGTGTGCTTGGAAAGAACATGGGAATTTTCCCTCTTCTGAAAGAATGTGTTTCTGCTGCCACCTGATAGCTGCAGTGCGGGGCACCCTCCACGAGCTCCTTCTAGGGCTGTCATGCACACACCACGATGTTCAGCAGACCTCCCTGTCACCCCTGCTAAATGTCCTTCTGCCATCCTCCCTTCCTGTAGCCTATGCCATTCTTCTTCCCTTCCTCCCTCCCTTCCTTCCCTCCTTCAGTTATTCCTTCATTCACTTCTGACAGAAGATTGGTGGGAGAGAAAAATGGGAAGCAGCCTTGGATGACCACACTGAGCAGCGATCATTGCTTTTGCTGCCTTCCTTCAGCCTGTCTGCCCATTTCCAAGTCCCAGTTCAAGAAGCCTGTGAAGCATTTCTCTCCTAAGTGCCCCCAAGGAGAGCCAGCTCCTGCCTCCTCTGATCTCCACTGCCCTTGTTCAAACTCCCCTCATCACATCTGCTGCTTTGTGTCGTTATCTTATTCCGTGGGGTCTCCCTACTGGCCAGCAAACACTTAAAGGGCAAGGATTAGTCTTTCTGATTTCTAAGCCTGCAAGTGAAGCCTGTTCTTGGCCCACAGTATGGGCTCTGTATGCATTAGATAGATGGATGGATGAAATGCATGATTGCTATCTTGTTATGTGGAAAATAAGGTCAGAATTCCTTAGAACAACCTTCAGCACTTTGCTAGGTCTCTTCTCAACCTGATCTATGTGGTTCAAACCCTCTAATTCAGCCAAGATAAACTATGTATTGCCCTTCAATATACGACATACATTCCCACGTCCTTTTCTTCCTCTCTCTCTTTCCTTCCTCCCTCCCTCCTTTCCTTCCATCTCCCTTCCTTCTTTCCCCCCTTCCTCCCTCCCTCCCTTCCTTCCTCCCTCCCTCCCTCCTGCACTCCCTTCCTTCCCCTTTCTTTCTTTCTTTCTCCCTTTCTTTTTCTTTCTTTCTTTCTTTTTCTTTCTTTCCTTCTTCCTTCCTTTCTTTCTCTTTCTTTCTTTCTTTCTTTCTTTCTTTCTTTCTTTCTTTCTTTCTTTCTTTCTTTCTTTTTTTCTTTCTTTCTTTCTTCCCTTTCTCTGTCTGTCTCTCTTCCTCTCCCTCTCTCTCCTTCTGTCTGTCTCCCTCTCTCTCCCCTTTTACCCTCCCCAACCACATTACATCTACTCATTTTTCACTCAGAGTTCCCATCTTGCTCCTCTGTGGACACTGTTCCATTTTCTGCAGCTTTACTTTCCTCTCAGAATTACTCACGGGGCCCTTAATCACTTATACCTTGTAGCATCTCTTACAGTACTTTTGAAATTGCTAGTCAAGGACAAATAACTTGAGTGACTTTTTGTCTCCTGTGAGCTTCCTGAAGGCAGAGCCCAGTGCAGTACTGGGAACACAGGAGCTGCTCAGTGCTGCTACTGAATGAATGAATGAGGCCAGCTCAGAAAAGGAAGACTGGGAGGAGTCAAGTCATTGCCAATTTGAGAGTGGGTTTTCCTCTTCTGCCTCAACTGCCCTAGTCAACTGATGGAAGCTACAGGGATTGTGTCGAGTACCTGAGGCAGTGAGAGAAGGTGAAACAGCATGGAAGAGGAAGGCTTAAAAGACCCCGCAGGGACTCCTCTCTTTCATGGGTGCCCAAGTCAGACTCCAGCGGAAAATGGAATCAGAATTATTTTGTCTATTTCCTCCACCTAATCGTGCAGTTGACAATGACTCTACCTCTTTCCCTCTGTCCTTTCATGTTCATCTACATTTGCTCGCCCTCATTTTCATGGATTTCCATTCCACAGTGTATCTTCTAGACATGCACAGCTATTCTGCCTCTGTTCTAAAAATGTTTTTTTTTTTTTTAAACTGAGTAAACCATTTCTCTGACAAATTTCCTTCCTGAAATGAATATTACATCAGTTCTTCATGATAGCTACAAGGTATCTTTACTTCTTTTTGTTAAAGTTGCAAACCCACTCTGCTGATTCCCCAAATGCTCTGTTGGAAAGAAGATTCCATGTAGGGGTTTATGTGGTACCAATGGGCTTTATTTGATCCCATTTTGTTCTAGATAGAACTTAGATTATATTGAACTGTTCAACTGCAGTTTTTTATTCATCTCTGTACCCTCGGCACTTAGTACAGCACCTGACTCTGGTTGAACTGCATTCAATCCAAATGAATCTCATTGATAACGGTGTTGAATGTAAGACTGATATTTACCGGAAAGACCAGTGACCTTCAGAGGGTGGGCCCTGAACCGGCAGCATCAGTATCACCTGGAAATTTCCTGGAAATGAGTCAGACACTCTGGGGCAGGGCCCAGCAATCTGTGCTTTAACAAGTCCTCCAGGTGATCCTGATGCATGCTCAAGTTTGAGACCCACTGATGGACTCTCCTTAGCAGTTGTCTTTTCAGTAACTAGTTGTTATATGTTAAGGGATGCAAGAACTCAATCCAGGTTTGTTCAAATTTCTGCTATAACACGATTCTAGTACAGCATATGTAAATATGCAAGGGGCAGTTTGGCAGCTGGAGCTTGTTTTCAATCTCTGATGTTCTATCAGTTGGAGAGAGAGCTGCCTGTCCGTCACCACACACGCCCTGGGCTTTCTTTGCTGCCCTCGATTTGCACTTAGCTGTTCTGTCCTCAGCATCCAGGGGAAGAGAGGAGTAATAAAGACGGTGCTTGATTCGAGCAAGCCCTCCTCTGGCCCCCTGTGCTATGCATGGCATTCCCATAACCCAGCCAAGCCGCCCAAGCCCCTCTTGTGCTGAGATTCACCTGCACCAGGTAGACAGTGAGGGATTGTTCAGACTGAAACACTGTGCAATCAACTGGAGATAACAGAGCACAGGGGTCAGGCGAGCTGCCCGGAGCATCTTTCATCTTTGACTTCTATTGGGAGGGTGTAAAGTGTGGCATCGGCCTGGCCTGCTTGGCGGTCAATGACGGCCTTGTTCTGCCCCCTGCTTATCTGCCATCGCTCTGATGTCACAAGTTTCATTTGGGTAGCTGACTTCAAAGGTGCTTTTCAAATTTTTTTAATTTTTCTATTTCAGGGATAATAGCCCAGCTTTTCAAAAGCATTTTGCTGTGCAATCAAATCAAATATTCTTAAATGCATGGGGCCAAGTTAACCCAGCCCAGGCACGGAGGCTACCCAAATGTTGCCAAGAACTTGGTGCCAGTTCTGACAGATGGACAAAGGGAAGCTGTGTTCGCTGTCCTCCTCAACCCTCTTCGTCTCTCAATCCATCTGTGTGCTGAAATTTAAACAACAAAAGACACCCCTCACCATTCCCTCTTTTCTGTGCAAATGGATTCAACTGGGATGTTTTCTACCACAATCTGCAATATACTTATGACCCAGGAATGACTGGGCAATGGAGTCAAATAATTGAATCACTGAGTTTTTCTGATGGATTAACTACTAGTTACATGGAAAAAGCCAAGTTAAGTTCTGGCCCTCGTGTCTTATAGACTCAACTTTGATTTGAGGCCATATCTGTAAATGGACCATAGAATCTATCACCCTGCACTTTGTTCCTTTTCTTGTTTTCTTCTATTGTCACATTAATGGCCGAATGCTCCACGGTGAGTTGCCTGGACCACATGACAGCCTGACCTGACCTTTAGGTAGGCTGAATTACCAGACACAAGCTCTAGCCTTTACAGGGAAGGGCATATTTCTAGCAAATGACAAAGATGAACATTAATTGACATTTGCTATTTTATAGACACTGAGCTAAGTGGTTTCCACGTATCACCTCGTTTAATTCTCATACTATCCCTCTGTGGCAGTTTCTGTTAACCACATGCTACAGATGAGAAAATTAAGGCTCAGAAAGGCTAGGATTTAACCTCTTGTCTGTCTGTTTTCAGAGTAAGGCTTTTAGCCACAGTGTTCCGTGGCTCCTTGGTCCTGCTCCAGGTGGCATCTGAGTAAACAGAAATACAGAGAAGAAAGAAAGAAAGAAAGGACTATGATTTTTAACCAAGACATATTTTTCTCTAAGCTTCTCAGCAAAGAACTCAGCAAGGGATGAGACGAGCCATCACTTTTGGGCTTTCAGCCCCCCTGGGGCTAAGGAGCGCCTTCCCTGTGGGACAGGAGGAGCTTCCTTTGCTACTCTAGGTGCTGGCAATTGGGGAGATGATAAGCCAAAGTCATGTCTGAAGAGCTAGGACCAAACTTGACTCTATAAGCTCTACATTGCAGGCACTTGACTGTTCATGGCACTGAAGAGCATAGGGCAGAATTAAACACGAACCTTATACTTTAAGAATATAAACTGAGTGGTCCTCAGGGAATGTATCTGCAAGTTCAGACATAAAAAGCCATGGAGATAGGCACCTAAAAACAATGATGGACAGAATGCCATGCCATTGACCTTGGGGGGAAATTTGCAAGTCAACCAAAAGGCATCAAATGATTAAAGATAAATGCTTTTAGAATTAGAATTTGAGCAAGAAAATCCAGTAACAACGGATATTCCTCGGCTGAAAGTCAATGTTCAAACAGGAACAGCTCACAGAGAAAACAGAACTCCCCAGAACTTATTTTGCTTCTATGCTTTTTCTAAAAGAAAGATTGTACAACTGTGAAGGTCAATATCAGCATTGATGGGAAGGGATTTAAGCCCCAGAGAGAGGGAGAAACAGTAAATGAGAAACAAGGTGCTCTACATACATGCAAGTTTCCCAAGAGGAATGGACTGCTTTCAGAGGAGGAGTGAACTTGCATATGAACTGGCTGGAAAGACCCTGTGTAATCTGAAGAATCCTGAAATCAGTGATTTTTGGAAAGCTGGCTTGCAAGCTCTTGGACAAGGAAGCAGTGAAATCTTGGATCAGGCATAAATGTATTGAGGACAAGTGATGCTAAAATACATTCACCTCCTTTCTTCTTAGGGATTTCTACAGGTATTTAATGAAACATCTGACAAACTCATATGGTTTCAAGCTAGGCACAATGACCAATATGCCAAGTGAGAAAATTAGAATCCCAATGGTATTGGCAGACTGAGCCAATAAACCAAACCTCACAAGATAAAAATAACATAAAATCAATAACTGTCCAGTACTGACTAGGATGAAGGTGGCTTGCTAGGCATACTCTTAAAAAGACTTTAGGCTTTTAGGTGATTATAACCTTGATATGAGCCTGAGATGCTATATTGTTGCCCAAAAAGTGAGTTCAAACTTGATCCACTTGAATGGAAATACAGTGTTCGGAACTAGGAAAAAAAGGAAATCTATTTTAAAGCCTTCCTTCTGCAAAATATTTTCAAATGCATTATCTCATTTTATTTATTTTTTTCACAACCAGTAAACCCCACTTTTTATAAATGAGTTATAAGACCAAGACACAGAAAGGCTAATTAATTTTTTTTTAAGATCATGTATGTAGCCAGAAAGTAGAAATGTCAGAGTTCAAACACAGGTGGGTTTGATTCCAAAGCCCTGCTCTTTCCACTCTCCCACAATAAGGTTTCTATAGAATCATGTGGGGCTCTGTTTACGCTGAAGCATAGTGTTGAGGATGGGGAGATCTATGCTTGAGGGAGGCGTTAGTAATCTAGAGCATTTTTAGGGGCTGATTCCCTTGTGTTCCACTCTGAAGTTACAGTGTGCTATTCAGGGCACTAACTTTTTTGGGGTGAGGATAATGTAGTTACAGTGATGAAATATCTGAAAATTGTCATACAAAGAAACACTGACAATATGAAATTAGCAAACTAAATATTTAGGGGGAATTTGAAATATGTCTACAAATAGTCGAAAGTCTGCTCTAGGAAAGAAAGAAAAAAGAAGTATTTTGATTACTCCAGAGGCAGATCTAAAGTCAGTGGTGGATGGTTACAGGAATGCCAGTTTCTACTATGTATAAGTTTCCTATTGCTGCTATAACACATTACTCCAAACTTAGCGGCTTAAACAATACAAATTTTTCATCTTACGGTTCCGTAGTTCAGAAGTTCAACATGGATGCTAGTGGACTAAAATTAATGTGGCAGCAGGACTGTGTTCCTTCTAGTGGTTCTAGGGGAGAATCTGTTTCCATCTTCTAGAGGTTGTCCACATTTCTTGGCTCATGGTTCCCTTCCTCCATCTATAAGGCCAACAATATTGCATCTCTTCTGATCACTCTTCTGAAGTCCCTGACACAGCTGGGAAAGGTTCCTCTCTTATAAGGACCTAAGTGGTTAGGCTGGGCCCATCTGGATAATCAAGGGAAATCCCCTTTGCCAAGATCCTTAAACTTAATCACATCTGCAAAATCTCTTTTGCCATGAATTCATGGGTTCCAGAGAGTAGCACATGGACATCTTTGGCAGCCATTATTCTCTCTATCACGCATTCAGCATAAGGATGGATTATGTAGATAGATTTCTAATAGAGCTAAACAGCAATGACCGGGCTGCCTTGACACCCTACTGGAAGTAATCCAGTGGAGAATGAACCAGTTTTTGATGACGATGCTGTAAGGGATTCTAATACCTGATAAGAAGTCAATTAGATGTCTTTATAAGACTGATCCAAACCTGAGACATAAGAATTCTGTCACAAATGGTGTAGTGGGTTGAATAATGTCCCTTCAAAATTCATGTTCACTTAGCACTTCAGAATGTGACTTTTGAAAATAGGATCTCTGCAGTTGTAGCTAGTTAAGATGAGGTTGTGCTGCATGAGGGTGGGCCTTAAATCAAGTGACTGGTGTCCTTACAAGAAGAGGAGAGGACACACGGAGACACAGAGGGAAGAAGCCTGTGAAGTTGGAGACAGATTGGAGTGATACAGCTACAGGCCAAGGAAAACCAAGAATTGTTGGCAGCCTCCAGAAGCAAGGAAGAGGCAAGGAAGGATTCTTCGTAGAACCGTAAGAGGAGCACAATCCTGCTGATACCATGGTTTCAGACTTCTGACCTCCAGGTTCTGCGAGAATAAATTTTTGTTGTGCTAATTTGTTAGGGCAGCCCTAGGAAACCCAATCATATGGGACGAGCTAGAGACTCTGCTTGCCCTTATTTTGACACATACTCTCTCAAGATTTCTAACTCTAGTCCTTTTCTTTTTTTTAAGACATTTTCTTTAAAGAGTAGTTTTAGGTTTACCAAAAAATTAAGAGGAAGGTACAGAGGATTCCTATATACCCCCTGACCCCACACATGCATAGCTCCCCCATCATCAATACAGCTCATCAGGATGGTACATTTTTAACCGAGGATGAACCTATATTGACACATCATAAAACCCAAAGCCATAGTTTACTTAGGGCTCACCCCTGGTGTAGTACACTCAGTCGGTTTGGATAAGTGTATAATGACCTATATCCATCATTGTACTATTATATACAGTATTTTTAGTGTCCTAAAAACTCTGTGCTCTGCCTATTCATCTCCCCTGGCTCCCCCAGAAACCATTGATCTTTTTATTGTCTCCGTCATTTTGCCTTTTCCAGAATGTCATATAGTTGGACTCATATAGCTAGTTCAGACTGGTTCTTTCACTTAATAATATGCATTTAAGGTTCCCCCATGTCTTTTCATGGCTTGATAGCTCTTTTTTTTTTCTTTTTTTTTCTTTTTAGCACTGAATAATACTCTATTTTCTGGAGTATGTGTTGAGAGTTACAAGTTGAACTTTTAAATAGAGTAGAGTAAGCCTTATTGTGAAACTGAGATTTGAGCAAAAACCTGAAGCAGATGAGGGAGTTAATCATGCAGATACTTGGGGAGGACCATTTAAAGCATAGAGAACAAGCTGTGCAAAGGCCCTGAGGCAGGAATATTTATAGTGTATTTGAAGAATAGTAAGATCAATGTAGCTGAATAGAGATATAGTCATAGAGATAAGGGAAGGGACTGGGTAAAGGAGGATTCAGGAAGGGGGAGGAGACAGTCAAAGGATTTGGCTTTTACTCTGAATGAAATGGTAGCCATTGGAGGGAAGTGAGTGGAAGAGTGATATGCTTTGACTTACATTTTAAAGAAAGTTCTCTAGCCACGCAAGCTATGTGCTAAGAATAGATCACATAGGGGCTTCCTAGGTGGTGCAGTGGTTAAGAATCTGCCTGCCAATGCAAGGGACACAGGTTCGATCCCTGCTCCAGGAGGATCCCACATGCCGCAGAGCAGCGAAGCCCGTGAGCCACAATGATTGAGCTCATGTGCTGCAACTACTGAAGCTCACGTGCCTAGAGCCCATGCTCTGCAACAAGAGAAGCTACCACAATAAGAAGCCTGCACACTGCAATGAAGAGTAGTCCCCGCTCTCCACAACTAAAAGAAAGCCCGTGCACAGCAAAAAAGACCCAACAAAGCCAATAGAATAAATAAATAAATAAATAAATAAATAAATAAATAAATAAATTTATAAAAGAAAAAGAGTAGATCACATAAGTTTAAAAGTGAAGAGGCTACTGCTGTTGTCTGGGTAAGAGATTAGCAGCAGAGAAGTTCAGATTCTGGATATATTTTAAAGGTAAATCCAATAGGATTTGATGATGTTGAGAGTAAGAAAGGAGTCAAGAATGTCTGCAAGGTTTATGACCTGAGCAATTGCAAAAGCCAATTACTGAGGGAAGATTGAAAGTCAAGTCCATTTTGGGGGAAACATAAGGAGTTAAATTTTGGATATGTTAAGATAGTGATTCCTATTATATGTGCCTATTATATATTGATGTAGAATAGGCAGTTAGATATTGAAGTCTAGGTTTAATAGGTAAGAAATAACTTTGTCTAAAGACCATGAAATTCTGTTATTTATTTTGTGGACTGTAAATTACAGGAGGGTGAGGACCATGTAAAATTCGTATCCGAATCTCCAAACTGCCTAGTAGAGAGCTTCACAAAGTTTATCATCCAAAAACTGTTAACTGAATAACTGAATACTTATACTTTACTGAATTTGGCGAGTCTGTAGCATAAATACAGGACCAATGTGCCTATAAACTTGGTTTAGATGATTTTTTTTCTCTGCTAATCATTACTGAATGGCAAATAAAAAGAGCAAATTATCTGGTTTACTTACAACGACGAGCCACTTCTTCTTGACATCCCTGAGTTTCTTCCTTTGTGACAGTTTGAATAACTCTATTTCCTAAATGGATGCTGTGGAAAAATTTAGGATGCAGAACAATTTATGTGACGGTTAAATTTCGAATTTATTCCCCACAAATGAATGCTCGAAAATCAGTCTGCTTACCTTTCTGAAATTTCTCTATGCCATTTAGTTCTTATTATTTTTTTAAATCTTAAAATATAATCCCATCCTCTTTCCTTGCATTTCAGCACCAGCTCTGGGCACTAAAGGCAGTTGCTTTTTTTTTGTTTGTTTTTTGTCTTTTTATCTGAGAGCCTCAGAAATAGATGAGCTCATGATCCCTTCAGAGGCTTAAACCCACTTTGTAATCTCAAGTATTTAAATCCGGACAAATCAGCCAACTACTCAATGTCTACATTTCATCTTGAGCTCTAACCAGGCAGGTTTTTCTGACTTGAATCTAGACAGGGAAGAAGTTATTTTCAAATAAGACCAGCCTGAACTCACCCTGAGGCTGACTAGTGTCCCCTAGTCTATTAATTCTGAAGCCTGGAGATGTGTGAAAACCACCAATGGGAATTTTTAAAACTACAGATTTCCGGGCCACATCCCAGATCTACTGACTCAGAAAGCCCCAAGATTTGGGCTCAGGAAACTGCATTTTCTAAAGTCTCTTTGTTGATTCTGGTACAGATGCTCCATGGATTTAGACTATGCTACTTCCTTCTAACAAGATGGGACTCATAGCATCTGAGGTATCTCCCATATTTTTAAAGGCAACCCCAAAAGGAATTCTTCAAACCACCTCTGCAAAAGAGCTATGTTTCTAATGTCTTGGTAAATTCTTTTTTTAAAAAAAACGAGTGGCCCTGGTCATTATTTATTCATTTTACTAATATTTATTAAACTAAGCAGTTTGTTAGCTGTTGGGAATACAGTGAAAGATAAGACACAGTCTTTGCCCTCTTAGAAGTCTGCCTGTAGTTGGTGGGGGACAGACAAATAGGCTATGCATGGTGGGAGGTGCTATTAGGAAGAGATAGATGATCTGGAATGTTAGTAGACAGATACCCTGATGGACACATCATAGACACACATGTGTGTATCCCTTGTGTGGAGATAAGTGTGCACAGATCCTTTGTGCCTACAGCAACTTCAACCTTCAGGTTGGAATGAGCTGGCCTGATTTACATTTTTTTCTCTTTTTCTCAGACCTCTATTAAACAGCTCCTTGTGTGACTTAGTCTGTTTGAGCTGCTATAACAAATACTGCAGACTGGGTAGCTTATAAACAACAAAACTTCTTTCTCACAGTTCCGGAGCCTGGGAAGTCCGAAATAGAGGTGCCAGCATGGCTGGATAAGGGCCTTCTTTCCTGTTGCAGACATCTCATTGTGCCCTCACGTGGTGGAAGGAGCAAGGGACCTCTGTGAGGTCTGTTTTATAAGAGCACTAATCCCATTCATGAAGACTCCACCCTCACAGCCTAATCACCTCCCAAAGACCCCACCTACTAATACCATTATCTTTGAGGGCTAGGATTTCAACATACGAATCTGGGGGGAGACACAAACATGGAGACCACAGTACTATGTAACCACCACAGCTACCAGGAAACACACTGGATGCATGACAGCTGATGTCCAGGCGAATGGCAAAACAAAACTGCCTTCACAAGCAAGAACATGGCATTTTCACTGTAGTTTCTCAAATGTGATTCCAAGCCCCTCTCCTGTACTCTGGAAATTCATAGTACCCACTCCACATGGATTGGATGTACTCGTACTTCTCACCAAGACAAAACTCCAAAAGCGGCAGGTTCATAGAAGCAACAACCTCACTCTTGAGGAATGTCTCGGGGTGTGAATTGCCAAAGAATGCACTAAGCATCCTGAATCGTGTTTATAAGAGAGCCTTGGATTTGGAGTGAGACACTTGAGTTTAACTTCAGACTCCTGCTCTCATTTAGCTGTAACTTTGAATAAGACATAAACTCTGTAGTGTATGTACCCCCTCACTCACACTGCTAAGTGGTTACCTTCCTTACACATCACCTTGTTTCACATATGCCAGTGTCCTGCACAGGGCAATGCATTTGCTGCAACTTGAATTTATTTCGTAGAATTGAGTGAATACTCCTAGGGCAGAAGGGCAGGCAGAGGTTCTCATAAGCACTGCTGAAGAATTCTTAATAATGAAACTCATCAAAATTCTCTGCCTGTGTGCGTCTATGACATATGTGACGACCTGCATGTATGGGTATCTGCATATACATACGCTGCCTTCACCGCTTAGGATTGGGGGCTTTATTCACATAATTTCATTTTATCCTCACAGTCTTGTGAAAAGGGCAGAGGCTAGTGGTATTATAACCATTTTGCCAAATTAAAAAAAAAGAAAGATTCAGAGAGTTTATGTCTTCTTCAAGTTTTTACAGCTAATGAGAGCAGGAGCCTGAAGTTAAACTCAAGTGTCTCACTCCAAATCCAAGGCTCTCTTGTAAACATGATTTAGGATGCTTAGTGCATTCTTTGGCAATTCACACCCCATGACATTCCTCAAGAGTGAGGTGGTTGCTTCTATAAACTTGCCGCTTTTGGAGTTTCTTCTTGGTGTGAAGTACAAACTGAGGAGGATGCCCTGTTTCTCCTTGAATATTACATATTGGCTCTTTGGGTGGAGATACCCACCTGGCCATTTATTGGTGCTTGAAAGTGGCACTTGTCACAAGAACTGTTAGTCTTGCTGGTGGATCACGGCCAGCGCTGTCTCTCCTCACTATGCTCACTATTGGCAATGGTGCTCTCTGGCTCATGGGATGATTTTTGTAAATTGCTTACATTGTCTCTATAAGATGAGTCTACCATTAACATAAGGGATTAAGAGTGTGTTAGGAAAGAAATATATTTTGGTTGGGACCAACAGGAGAGAGCTATGATCGGGACTCTAGGACCCATATGGCTCTGTCCGTGGTGGCTGTTGTCATTTACAGTAATGATTCACATGGACTAAGCCTGGCGGCTTAGAAGGTGCTGGGTTGGGATAACTTTGCCTTTACGAGTTGTCACCCTGAGGTCAGAAAACAAATGTCACAGGCACCTAGAAAAGCAAGTTGAAAAGGTGAGGGACAGGAAGTCATGCCTCCAGGGTGACCGAAGGGTGTTCCCAGCACACGCTGATGACAGCCCGCACTGTTTGTCCTCATCTGCAGGGGGATGAATTCCCCCTAGCCCGCGATGATTAATGGTGCACCAGCTGCTCTATCTTTATTGCTGTCAGTCACAGTGTCTGCCCTGCCTGTCCGCAGAGATGCGCCTTCAGTGGTCAGAGTGCAGGGTGCCCATCAGGGTCTGCCTTCTTGCTGTCCTCGCCCACCTTCCACACCAGCTCCGGCTTTCTTAGGTTAACTGTTCCCTTAATTTCCTGAACTGCTTCAGAGGCAACTGATGTCCAACTGCGCCACCTGCTGAGCCCAGGAACAGCATTTAAAATTAGGATGCCATGCGCATCTGAAAGGAGCTGGCCTGCTCTTCTGCCTGTCCACTCCCCATCTGTGGCTGGGTGGCCTAGATCTAAAAACCTACCTGAAAATACAGTTTGAGGTAGAGACAGAAAGTAGGATGGTGGTTGTCAGGGACTGCGGCAGCGGGGAAATTGAGAGTTGCTGTTCACGGGTGTAGAGTTTCGGTTTTGCAAGGTGGAACGGGGCTGAAGATGGATAGCAGTGATGGGTACACAATGATATTAATGCACTTAATACCACTGTCTACTTATGAATGGTTATGATAGTACATGTTGTGTTATGTGTATTTTACCACAATGAAAAATCCACACAACTATATGAAAGAATAGATTTTTTCAGTAAATGAGATATTTGATCATCAAAAATACATACAAACTACATACATACATATGTACAATTTGAGGATCTTTCATGTCTTCAGTACCCTGTCTCCACAAAACTCTTCACACCTCATTAATCCTGAAATTGGTAATGGGAGGGCACAGTCATTGGTTTAGAAAAGTGGCAGAGCAATGACTGGAAATGACCCCATATCATGAGGCTTAGGTTCTGATCCCCAAGTCTGTAACCAGCCATCTAAGAACTTAGCCTTTCTGAACTTATTTGTTAACTCATCAATTCAAAGAAAAAGGGGGCTTCCCTGGTAGTACAGTGGTTAAGAATCCGCCTGCCAATGCAGGGGACATGGATTGGATCCCTGGGCCGGGAAGATCCCACATGCCGTGGAACAACTAAGCCCGTGCGCCACAACTACTGAAGCCCACGCGCCTAGAGCCCTTGCTCCACAAGAGAAGCCACTGCAATGAGAAGCTGTACACCACAACGAAGAGTAGCCCCTACTCTCCGCCAACTACAGAAAGCCCGTGTGTAGCAATGAAGACCCAACACAGCCAATAAATAAAAATAAATAAATGAATTAAAAGAAAAGAAAAAGGGATCTCAGATTTCTTTTAGCTCTAAGGCTAAAAAATTCAAATATTTCCCGTGAAGGTAAAAATTTGACTCAGTTCTCAGTAGGTTGGAAAAGAATGAAACCTTCTTAAGTACAAGCTTTAGTTAAGGAGAGAGCACAAAGGAAAAGAGCACTGTGAGGCCAAAAGGTAACACAGACAAGATGGGGCAGTTTTCAAACGGAGAGTTCTAATTCCTTAGTGGGTCTTGAAAACAGTTTATTGGCTTCCAATCAGCATTTTATAAATGGAAATAGAACAGAAAATATTTGACTGTGTTACATGCAGTCTTGGTGAGTGTAATGTGAACCTTGTATCTGATTTCTCCAGTTGTGCTATTCTCTTCTAGTTTGGGAGTTTGGGAAGGAGAAAGCACTTCAGAAATTCTATAGAGAGGTGGGCTTGAGTGGTTGTCACTACAGGCTGAGGACCCAACACCCAGGCCACATTCTTTCACTGGTGGCCTTCCAGTTCTGTGCGCCATGTCACGCCTAAATGGAGGGTGTAGCTTTTCATAAATCAGACATTTCTGAAGGCTTGGGGGGCATGGATGGGATGAACTAAACAGACAGTCCAACTATTGGTGCTAAATTTTCCAGACCTTACAGAGTATTCCTGTTAAAAATGTACATGTCCCCAGTGGTCTCATTTGCCATCTTATCCAACATTCCATTCAGTAAACTAGGCAATTGCCTTTGAGACTTTAATTTCCAAATTATGCATGAAATGTTTGCCAAAATGCACTTAATTTGGGGATGTTCTTACTCTTTGGTGAGAGTCTGTTGTATAAAGAAGGTTTTTCAGATCCTCAGAGAGAAGTTCTCACACCCCCCCCCCAATATTTTCTAATAAAGTTATATAATGATGTAATAAGATCATAAGAATGGGACCAGTTGCCAGTAATAAATGGGAATTTTGTTATCCCCATTCCTATGTATTAAGTATTAGTCAGGGTATGTTAATTGTGCAGCAAAACAATCCCCAAACTCAGTGATTTAACAAAATAAAATATTTTTTCTTGTCCATATAAAAGCCAATGCGGTTCCCCTGGTTGGGTGGTTCTCCTGGCAGGCTCTCCCACAAGTGGTGACTCAGAGGTCCAGACTTCTTCCATATTGTGACGCCACCATCTTTAACAGAGTCTCCAAAGTCAAAGCAGAAGGAAAGAAAAATGGGGAAGCATATTAACAATATTGGCTTGGAAGTAACACACATCACTTACACTCACATTGCTTTGGCCAGAACTGGTCACTGAGATGCAAAAGAGCTGGAGCATGTAGTTCTGGCTGGGAGCCACTTTCCAGCAACAGCTCAAAACCATGGAAAGGAGACACTAGTCTCCGTTGGTCGAGTAGCTGCCACAGCCACATCCTGCACGTAATACAGTCAGTCAGAAGCCCACAATAAATACCTGCTGAATTTACAAAGGGATAAATGAATGAAGAGCAGAGATGATTTTATTTCATAATTACTTTATTATTCCCACGACTACAGCTCCATTTCCTATTTTAAATCATTTTAAAGAGTAATACAGAACAAGCACTCATTTGGCTATTTAATCATTTTGCTGGCTTTCTTGGCAGGTCTTTCAAGTGATTCTATACCATGTCTCCGGCTAGCTTAGGTGGAATTTTCCTTAGGAACTAACATAGGAGTCTGATAAATGAACTTCAAATCCTTTCCAACTTGGACTTTGGAGGCTACACACACACCATTTTGGCATTGCCCACAGTCAATGACCTATTCTCTTGCAATAACTCCAGTTCAACTAATTATGGGACTTGGCTGATGAAGTCAAGGCAGTGGTTGTGGCCAGTATATAAGGAGTGTTCCCAGAGTTATTTGAGGCTAAGAAAACCAATTAAACTGCAAACCACTCAACTTTATTGTAACTTGTCTCATATTATACATTGGGCTTATGCTAACTTTAAAAACCAGAACTAGAAAATTTAAAAATCGTCAACAGATCTTAGTATCACCAGAGAGAAAATAAAAAGTTATATCCAGTGGTTCCAAGAATTCTTTTCATGAGACAGATGTACTTAGTGTGGGACAGAGACATTTAGTAAGCCTTTCTGTAACTTGACTGACGTTTCCTGTAACTCTAATTTGCTTTGTTCTAAACTTCTACTTCGTCCAGAATCTGATTACTCTGCAAAGGCTCTTAATTGATTACCCCTTAATAAATACATTGAGTTGACCAACACCCTCCATTCCTTCCATAGAACTTACAGACTGACACCCACAGTAACTTTCATGGAACAGAAGTCCAGAAAAAAGCAGTCCAGACTCAGAGTATAGTCTCATGAGGTTGCTAAGGGTCCAGCCACTCTCCAGGTTTCTGCTTCACCGTCATCCTTTAGGTCTGATATGGCTCCCAGAGCACCAATCACCCACCAGTTTCTTTCTAAGAGTCTTCCAGGAAGTATTTCATATACATTAAAATGAAATATTGAATGTAGTATGCATGTATCATTTTAAAATGATTCTCCACTTTAACCAACTCATTTAGATTAACCACCAACCTTAGTAATATCTGATAAACAAAGCTTCTAATTCAGTTTCCCACGATATTGAATAGGAAGAGGATGCTCGGAAGAGAGGATTAAACACTCCTGTTTGGGGAACTGTGTAGTAGGTAGTAGGAATGACAAAGTAGCATTTGGTTTACACATCAATCATAAGCACAGTTGGCAGCCTAATTTCATGTGTTAGGTCCTTTGGCAGCCTAATTCTATTAGTCAGAGTACAGTCTCAGTAGATATAACAAAAGACCCCCAAAACACAATGGCTTAAATTAGACAGAAATTTATTTTTTCTCTTATGTCACAGTCCAGTGGTATGGAATAATTATAGGGCTCAGGACTGGTAGAACAGCTAGAACAGCTCTGTCCTCATAAAAGCTGTCATCCCTTTGTGGGCAAAGGTGTTTGCTCCAGTGTTTGCTTCTCTGTCAGACCGTTGAAAGATTTTTGAAAAGGGAAGGACCCCGGGGAAACATATGCCCAGTTCTTTTAAGGGTACCCAGAAGTGGCATTTGTCACTTTCATTCCACTGGCCAGAATTTAATCATATGGCCACACCTAGCTGTTAGGTAGGCAGCTAAAACGTGATTCCTGTGGGAAGAAAGGGAAAACAGGTATTTTGGAACTAGCAGTCTCCCACAGTAATTTTTTGCTATTGAGTCTAATCAACTCTGGCTCATCTGATGGGATCTAGTTCCTGAACATGTAAGTCTTAGGATCAAACCTTGATGAATAATAATAACGATGCTATGAACATTCTTGGACTTGTTCGTATGTGGACACGTGTTCTCATTTCTTTTGTAGAACATCTGAGTAGAATCTAAGAGCAGAATTGCTGGATCATATGGTAACACTGTTTAACCTCTTGAGGTGCTGCCAGACTATTTTCCAAAGCAACTGCACCATTTTACATCCCTACCAGCAGTGTATGAGGGTTCCAATTTCTCCATATCCTTGTTTTCCATATCCTCATCAAGTCTTGTTTTGCTGTCTTTTTGATTATAGCCATCCCAGTGGGTGTGAAGTTAGTTCCTTCACACTTGCATTTCCCTGATAGCTCATGGTGTTTGAACACATTTTCATGTGTTTTTTAGCCACATGTATATCTGCAGAGAAATCTCCACTTAGATCCTTTGACCGTTTTAAAAAATGGATTATTTGCCTTTTTATTATTGAGTTATAAGCATTCTTTATATATTCCAGATACAATCCCTTATCAGATATATGATTTGCAAATATTTTCTCCCATTCTGTTTTTTCACTTTCTTAATGGTGTTGAAGACAAGTATCTTGCCTTCAACTGACTTTCAGATAAAGATGTTATGTGAATACAATACAGGGAGAATTTGCGTACAATGAATTTTTTTAATTGAAGTATAGCTGATTTACAATGCTCTGTTAGTTTCAGGTGTATAGCAAAGTAATTCATACATACGTGTTTCAGATTCTTTTCCCTTATAGGTTATTACCTACTGTGCTATACGTAGGTCCTTGTTAGTCATCTGTTTTGTATATAGTAGTGTATATATTTTAATCTCAAACTCATGATTTATCCCTTGCTCCCCTTTCCACTTTGGTAATGGTGGTTGATTTTCTACCTCTGGGGGTCTATTTCTGTTTTGTATATAAGTTCATTTGTATCATTTTTTTAGATTCTACATATAAGCAATGTCATATGTTATTTGTCTTTGTCTGACTTACTTCACCTAGTATGATAATCTCTTGGTCCATCCATGTTCCTGCAAATGGCATTATTTCACTATTTTTTATGGCTGAGTAATATTCCATTGTATTTATATACACCACATCTTCTTTATCCATTCATCTGTTGATGGACCATGAAGTTGCGTCTAACTTGTCTTGAGTGTTGTAAATACTGCTACAATGAACACTGGGGTGCATGTATCCTTTTGAATTATGATTTTCTTTGGATATATGCCCAGGAGTGGGATTGCAAGATCCTATGCTAGCTTAAAAATCACCCCAGACAGAGGTTGGGAGTAATTAGGAGAACAAGTGTGCATGGATTCCTCAGGTAGTCTGTGTGAATTCTTTTGTGACCAACTATTTAGCCATAAATTCAGTCAAAATAGCAGTCAGTTCAGTCAAAAAGCTGGTTTGGCTGGGTTTTCTTTTTTAATGGGCTGACAGAATGTTAACTGAACCAACTGCTTTTTTGGTGATGGAAAAATGTCCGAGGATCTCACTGCTTTTTTTCCACTTAGTGACCATAGGATCTATTCTACTTGGTTAGAGGAATAGAATTACAGCTTGGAACCAACAGGTCCAAAGGATCCAGCTTATACCCGAGGAAGTTAAGACACTCATTCCCCGTCTCACAGTGCCTGGTAGCAAGGATGACCAGAAGCTGCCCCTGAGTTCCAGGCAGTCTGGTCTCTCTCCCTACATCTATCTATTTTTGCCCCCCTGCCTGCCTTTCCTGGTGGCCTCTTAAACTTTCTGACTCACTTTCCCAAAAAGCAAGACTGGGAGGTGAAAGTCTCCTGGCAGTGTTTAGGGTCTTAGCCAAACCAAACTTGTGTGGCTGTTGGGGCCCAGGGATGGAGTAGCTGGGTATGTAGCTTTGGTCAGTTTTTTCCCTTATTTAGCAGATAGAACACTCCCCAGTAGCTAAGGGCTTCTGGGCACAGAATCTGCCAGTGAGGCATCCTGGCTGAGGGTTGATCTAGCACAGGAACAGATGACAGGACGGCAGGCAGTCTGTCCCCTTCAAGGGAATAAGGCAAGGATTCCTTTAACACAATGTGACAACTAATCTCTCTATAGCATCTGACTGAGAGGTTTTAATTACTACTGTGATATACACACGTGATTTCTTTATTCGCACAAACAGCCGGGGTGTTTATATGTTTCTCCGTTATTTTGCAGGGTATACCAGCACAGAGTGAGTTGATTCTGAATCTTCCTCTTTTCTTCTTGTCTCTTTATTTCCCTCTTTCCTCCTGCTTTGTTTTCTCCCCCTCCCTTTCACTTCTCAATTTGTGAGAATGAGCTTATTGATTTTCTGCTTTGAACATACGGCCGGGTCCTTCAGCTCTCCTTCCCCTCCCAGATACGGCAGTGAACACAGTGGTCACAGGGAATGGAGGTGTTTTCACAGCCTGGCTGGCATTCAGATGAAGACCTCTTTGGGAGAGCGTGTGTGTGCTGGGGTGGAACTGCATTGTGCAGAAAGGCAAGAATCACAAGAATGAATTTGGGGAGAGCATCTAGATCAGACTTTCTTCTAGCTTAAAGTTAAACTGTGACCCAGTTCTAAGCCTGTGTCATCATAATACCAAATATCTATAGCATTTGCCATGTAAAAACATAAATATCTTGAGTCTACAATAACAGATGTCTAAATAGTTGAAAGAATCAGGACACTCGACTGAGATCATTTGTTTACATTCAAATATAAGATGATCTAAATCATCTGTTTGGAGGAGTATTTGAAATATCCATTGGTAAATCTCTTTGCTTTTATTAGGCAAAACAGTGTTGAAAAAGATGCCAAGAAAAGTTTTAGAAAATGGAAATATTGATCAGACATGGTTTGAGTGCCAGGAGGTTCCACAGTGAAGCACCTCTCAGTGGTTTAAATATATATATGGACGCTAGTTTCATTTAAAGAGAAAGAATATGAGTTAAAGAGGAAAACTGAAATCATCACTGTTATGCCCCCAATGGGCAGAGTGAGGATAACATTCAGTCATCCTTTGTCTACTCTGGTGATAAAAGGCCTGTGGGTGGTAATTTTCACCCCAAGGTTCACATCACCCCAAGGCTTAGAAGAGCTTTTAGGGTTTATAATTACTCTCCCTCAAGTTCAGTTCTTACCAAGAACAAGACTACAGCCACTTTGGAGAGACAAACTGATGACACTTAACTTGCTTTGATGGAAAGGAAACCATCATTCCTATTCTCTACTCCAGGAACCGTCCAATTAATGTCATTCAGTGTCTCAATATGCTACCTTTGGTGGACTCTGGCAATGTTTCCTAAATCTCTCGTGTCTCAGCCCTCTGTTCCCTGCTCGGCTGCCCTCATCCTTCTGCAGCAGGCCTTGCTTTGGCATGGATAACATAAAGGCCTCTGCAGCTCCTGTGTGTGACTCAGACCACATCATGCTGACCTAGCCTAGCCTTTGGTATGACTCTTTGGGCCACCCAGGGTCTTGGCCACCTACTTTAAAGGGTTAAGTCCATCACAAAATTCCCTCCCTCTACCAAGTATCTGTCCAAGAACTGGACTATTTGCCTGTTATCCAAACCCACTCTGTACTCTTTTGTTTGTAAACCTTTGTTTGCTGTTCCACCTTCCTGGAATGCCCTTCCATCCTCAGTGTCATCAGAATCCTACATATTTTAAAAGATTCAGCCTAAATGCCTCCTTTTTCAAGGGCCTTTCCTCTGAGCCCTCATAGCACTTTCCTTGCAGCTCTTTGGGGCTCTGATAATACTCTTTGTGGAGAAGGAGGAGGAGCCTTGATTGGAGGACAAAGCGTTTGCTTCAGCTCTGTGACCAAAAGGTGTGTTTCTCAATCTCCTTGAGCTTAAGTTTCCTCATGTGTCAACAAGATGGGTTTAAACTATGTGGCCTCTAAGGAGCCTCTGTTTAAAACCCAGTGATTATAATCTGAATTATAATTATGTAATATAATTATATAATTATAACCCTATGATTATAATTCAGATTCTACATGTTAACTTGCCTATCAACTGCTAACTTATTTATGGCAAGATTGATACCTTATTCACTTAAGCTCTCTTTTTCTTTTTGGTGCAAGAGTATCTTACACACAGTACATACCCAATAAATCCTTGTTAAACGAAAGAATGGATGGCAAAAAGCTTGCTGCAATTTGATCTCATATCTTATTTTGTTTTTAGATGTGATATGAAAAGAGCTGATGTGTACCGTTTATTTAATAACTTTTCCTACTTCCTTTTGTTGATACACAATGTTTGCTTTGACTAAAAAGTTATGTCCTGGAGAGCAAATTTTGATGAAAAGGAAGGTGGCTCTCCTATCCTTCTCTGATTGTCTTTTTCTTCGTGCATATGAAATTTTGTCCTAAATAAATTGTATGTGATAAGTATTAATTTGTTTGAGGGGACATTCTTTAACCTCTGCCTTCTGTCACAAAAGAGACATGCTTTTGATTTTTGAAGAGATGCCCAGTGCTTCTATATAACCCCATGGCTACTGGAGCTCTCTGAATTGGTTAGCTGTGTAAAGTAGGAGATCACCCATGTGATGTGATTTCAGAGGTACCAGTGGGGCTACCATCTGCCTACCCATTGGTTGTCATGAAAGAATTACTCCTTTGGTTCAAGGAGGCTTTGTATCTTCAACAGTAGCGTGGTAAAAGGGTATACCTCAGACTACCACTGATGATCCTTTAGGCCATCATCATTTACCCCAAGTGCATTCTTTTCTAGAATTGGTTTTCTACCCAAGTTCCATGAGCGGCTAATAGGTGTTACATAAAAATGGTATCTCTGTGATGAAAAAATTGGGGCAGCTGCGATAATTAAAATTAAACAGATTTTCCTGGTTACAGGACTTCTCAGAACTTTTAATAGGCCAATGTGCAAGGGGAATGCAGTAGTCACATTTCCCAAGTTCTCATGACAGAACCAGAACCCTCCCCACTATTTATATTTTTTATATTAAATGTCCCAAGAGTCTAGATTTTCACTGAGTGTGTTCTGGGGAGAGCTACCTTAGAGGGCCATGGGAGCTAGCCCAATGCCAACTTCAGAAAGGCAAGCAGGGCTGAAGTGAACAAAAAGATGTATCAAAGACAGACTGTTGCCTCCAGCCACTCAGCCAAACTCTGCATGGCAGGTGGAGACACTGAGCAGGTGGTGGACAGTCCCAGTTTTGCCTGAGCCTCAGGTGTCGCCTTTCCTTTCACAAAGTTGCACCTGATTCGGCTTTGACTGGCTGTCCTCACACTTCCACTGGGTGACCTTGAGGGTTCAGAGAAAGCTGTGCTATTTCATCAACGCACTTGCTCCATGCTGGGCCCTGCACTTGGCAGAACAGAGGGAAGCTATGAGGATCCTGACCCAGGACTTCGGAAGGCTATGTCCATCCGATGCTAAAATTACTGCTTAGCTCATTAAATCAAAAACTTTGCCTGCTCTGCTCAGGAAAGTGGTCTCAATGGTAGGGGTGGAGGGATTGGAAATCAGTAAAACTTATTTCTTAAAAATGCAGAGTTAAAGATAGATGATGATTCTTTCCCCTTGACTTTTCAAAAGCTTCTTGGGTGTCTGTATATAAAAATTCCTAAGACAAACAGGTTGACCACAACCTTTAAAAGAAAAGAGTGACCATTATACAGCTGGATCAAAACTTCTTATGTGAGTGAGTGGGCTGCCGTGTTAGAATTGAAGGAAAGCCCCTGTGATGGACAAGGGAGGAAGAAAGGGGGGTAAGGAGTAGCAAGGATGCCAATTCCAGCTGAGAAACCCTGGTCTGCCCTGCGAAGCCCCAGGCTGGGGCCTGCTCTTGTTATGTAAGGAGGAAAAAGCACAGTGAGAGGGGCGGCTGCAGATTCTGAAAAGCCCTCCCAGAGCAGGCATCGTATTCAGGCTGTTCTGGCACCTTCGGCTGCTGCATTCTAGGGCATTCGCCCCATCACAGCCCCACCATCCTGCCCTACTCACTCGGCCACTCCTCCACCAGTTCTCTGTCCTGCTCAGTCTGTCCCTCACCCAGTGCCCTTCCTTCCACTGTGCCCTCTGCCTGGAATGTCCCAGGCTTCAGTCCTCACCTCCTTGCCAGACTGCGACCTCCTCAAAG
Organism: Hippopotamus amphibius kiboko; assembly: GCF_030028045.1. Classification (NCBI taxonomy): domain Eukaryota; kingdom Metazoa; phylum Chordata; class Mammalia; order Artiodactyla; family Hippopotamidae; genus Hippopotamus; species Hippopotamus amphibius. Next base: position 136,482,897 of record NC_080188.1, on the reverse strand, counting down.
GCAGGGGGCACACCTTCTGGTAGTCTTTGCAGCCCTAGTGTGCGGCTCACAGTAGGTTCAGAGGATACTGCCAAGCCCAGGCTCCTTCACTGCTTTTGAATTCACTTCATTTGTTCCTCTCACTACTCATTCAGCACCAGGACACCTCTTGCATGGCTGCACTGCTTTTTTCCTTACACACTGTGGTCTCCCTGTTCCCTATCAGACTACAAGCATCCGAGGAGCACCCTGTTCCCTAGCAAGGCGTCTTGCCCATCCTGTGTGGTCCAAACCCAGCAGATGTGAGCAGCTAACCACACTTAACGGAGAGTGAATGGCCAGGTCCCGCTCAGCTGCTGGGGGCGCTGCATGGAACGTGGCCACTCCAGGTTTAGCAGGGATGTCAGATGCTCTGGATGAGGGAACTGAGGTTGAAGCTGATTTCCTACTTTCTCCACCCCTAGCCCCTGCCCTTGCTTCAGAGGCTGGAAGACCCAGAAAGAGGGGACAAGGTGACTGCCCGGTGGTGAGGGGAATGGCAGGACAGTGGTCCAGGAGGCGGAGCAGGCTGAAGATGCAGCAGCTCTTCCTCATCTGCCCTGGCGGCAGCCCAGCGGGGGGCTAATGAGAGACGAGGTGTGAGGCAGGAGCTTCAGCGGCAATTACAGCTGCTCACACTGCTGACAGCATGTGGGGCCACCAGCGCCCGCTGCTACCTGTGCCGTGCAGCTCCCCACCCTCCTAATGAGGTTATTACTGCCCCAGCGGCTACTGGCCTCCAGGCCCTCCCTACCCCTCCGTCTTCCCACTTGTCTGCGCAGGCAGCCCTCGGTTCTCTAAAAGGAGGGTTGTCTTAAGGATGTCCTTATACCTATGGGGGAAGTGCCCCCATCAGCCCAGCTGGCTTTTCTGCTCACGGCCTTCCCTGGGTTCTTCCAGAAGGTGGAGAAGGGAGCAGAGGTGCCCTCAGCATTAGCGACCTCTGCCTTCCCCGGGCTTAAGCTTGGGTCTCCTTCTGCCTGAACCACGCCTGTGATTCCTGACTAATGCCCGCTCATCTACAACACTCAGCTCAGGAGCTCCTTCTTTGGGAGGCCAGCCCTGGCTTCCCTCGACTCTTGCCTCTGACCCAGAACCTTGTCTCTGCCCTTGCCGGGCTCTCTCACAAGCTTCTCGCCCTGGGTGGGAACGCTCACTCCCTTTTTCGTTCTCAGCCTCGTGGTTGGCTCCTCCAGCTCTTCTGTATCTCGGTTCCCATCACAATGCCCAGCAGAGTCCGGTTCTGTTAAAAGTTGTTGAATAACAAACGAACCAATCATTCGAATTCACCACCTAGCTCAACGCTGCATAGCAGGATCTGGAGAGGCCAAAGAGCCTGCCCCCAGCCCCCCCTCCCAGGGGTATAGCAGTGCTCAGCATCCTTCCTGATACACAGTAGGGGCTCCACAAATATCAGGGCTCTTCCCCTCTGCTCCCTCCTCGATCCAGGCAGCAACACTAATCATTTTGTTAGAAAATCAGAATAGCTTCAGGACACATCTGCAGCTGAGTGGGAATGTATTCTAAAGCAGGCTTGCAAGACTTTTTAAAAAAGTGTATTCCTTCTTGAATCACATTTGTCCCATAAACTGGATAAAGACCTTTACCCTTTTACCAACTCCAGGCCTGTCCCCCTCTCCAAGAGCTTCTTTTTCTCCCCTCTGTTCTCAAGCCAGTTCCTGGAGGTACAGACCAACCTCCTAACCCTGGCATCTTCCCCCTCCCCATGTCTGATGCTCTTTCTTTCTCCCCACCTCCCACTCCAGCTTATATATTCCATCTTTTCCTTAGCAGGAATCCATCTGATTGAATTTATTTCACAATCAAAGTAGTAAGAAAGGCACAATGATTTCAGTCCAGGAGGGAAGGGAGATTTCTGGGTGTTGGGGGGCAAGGATGCTGCCCGATGCCTCATATGAAACCTCAAGCTTCCTCCTTTTCTCTGTACCCAACACCCTGGCAGTGATTAGGTGGAAAACCAGGATAAAGAAACGGGATGCTAAAGCCCACAGTCTCCAGCCCGACCTGGTCTTAGAACAAAGATGTGGTCGGCCGGCAGGAAGCAGCGCGCCGGGTCCACAGGCACGTCCACCTGCCCACAGCCTCCGTCCTCGAAACGCCCGCCGCGCTCCACCTCTCAGAACAGCTGGCCCGCGTGTCACAGCCAATTAGGCTTTGGAGGGAGTGAGAGGGAAAGAAGTGACACCGCATACTGACCCCTGCTGTCACGGGGCAGATGTGGAGGCCAGCACGCATCCCCCGCTCGGCCACGCCGCTAATTAATCACCTCGGCCACCAAGTCGTGACAGCGCTTTGCGCAGAGCGAGGCGCACGTGGAGGCAGGGCCCCGGCACCTGCGGAGGGAGCTGCCGAGGGGGGAGCCCTGGGCGCCCAGCCGCCCCGCCTCTCAGCTGGCCTGGCAGGCCTGCTGCTGGCAAGTTTTCACGGAAGCTGTTGGGGTTAAAAGGAAGGGTGGCAAAGAGGGAGGAAACTTTTGAAAAGCCATAAGTAATCACACAGAGTGCAGGTTGGTAGAGTGAGAGAGTTGGGCTCGGAGATGAGAATGGACCGAGGCCAGACAGAGGGCGGACGGTCTCTCTAGGGCCGGTGTTTGGGAAGGGTTTGTGGGATGCTCAGGGATTTGCCTGGGAAAGAGCCTGGAACCAGGAGGCCCTACACTTTTACCTTCTTCTTCCTCTATCTGTCTCTTTGTGCACCCTCTTTAGATCCTGTCCTTTCTCCGGCAGACATTTGGGGAGCGGGTCAGGTCCTGCACCAAATACCGAGGAGCCTTAACTCTTGCACATCTTTTAAACCCAGCTTCGATTTTACTCTCTAGGATATGGCCCCAACCCCTCAAGTCCACTGTGGGTGGCCTGATGGTGAGCGCCCGGCACCCTGCGTTTTCCCAATCACTGTGCTCCAGACACAGAACTGTGATTGTCTATTTAAACTAAGCCCAGGGACCCCATCAGTGCTGCTCACCTTTGCCACTCCAGTCCCTAATACAGTGTCTGGTGCCAACTGTGCCTTTACACTATTTGTTAAATAATTCCTGAATAAGGCATGAGCTTACATTCAAGGAACTTAAGGTCTGCTGGGGGGTGGGAGGGGTAGGCACATACCAGGTCACTGCACTGCAGCCTGGCCAAGCCGGTGGTGTCATGTAGCAGGGCACCGGGTGAGGGGTGAGAGGTGAGGGCAGAGAATAGAAACGCCAGCCCCAGTTCCGGCCACAAAGCACGTAAGTAACCTTGTTTAATTGACGACTGCTTTTATGAAACCGTGGGTCACGTTTGTTCCAGTTCTATGAAAGCTCAAAATAATGGCCAAAGCAGTCAGATCAATCACTGTACAGCTTATTCTTAGGCAAAAACACTCCCCTTCTTAGAGATAAAAGCTTGCCCTAGCCACTCGGAAACTTGAAACAGGCCAGGCTGCTTCAGGTGACATGAGCATCGCGTGGGAACAGGTTACATACATCCATTTGGATGTAGATCATTAAAGGTTCATTTGTTCTAATTTTAAGACTTATGAGCCATTTATGCCTATCAAATCAAGCCCTGAATCTTTATTCCTTAGTGTGTGTGGAAAGGAAGCTTTTTGGCATCCGGCCTCAATGACAATTTCAATGTCCTCTCTTGCCCTCTCTCCCCAAACACAGCACTACAACTTTGCAAGCATTTTCCCTGCCGGGGAAGGACATGCTCTGCCCTTGGTCCACCCATGTGGTAAATGTCAGCTCCCCTTCAAGACTCCCCTGAAACCATCTCTCCTCAGACTTCCTTTCTAGAAGAGAGCCTACCGTGAGGGTTGGAAAGGTCAGTCACAGAAGCCATCCAGTGGGGTCACGTTCCTTCTTTTATAGACGAGCAGCTGAGAGCAAGTTGGAAGATTCCAACAGCATCCTCTTCAATTTTTTGATTGGTTGAATGGATAAAAGAATCTACAAGCAAACAAGTGAGGGAACTTTCAACCTATCTCTCAACAGCTGTGGAAATAACTGTTGATCTTATTCAATCATTTATTCCTCTCATAAAGACATCGAATTATCTATGGCTCTGAACAAATTTTAAAAATCTTAGGAAAGAGAATATTTTCACAAGAAGTGTCTTAACGAAATGTTTCGATCTTGGGATATTCCAAAGTATCTCTGTGTTTTGTGAAAAAGGTCTAAGAAAAATAGACAGAAACAGTTAAAAAATAAGTGGTTTAAAAGTTTTTATAAATGATATCTTAAAATGTCAAAAACTGAAATTTGTGGCTTAAAATATGTGAAAAAAAAAGTGTCTAAATTAAGAAAACAGAACCAGGCACAGGAGTGGCTGCTGCAGTCTGTAAATTGCTTGAACATTCTGTGACCCAGACCTGGGGTTCATTGCTTGCAAACCTCAGGGAGCTAGCATTTGGGGGACAATAGAATAGAGCTGGACTGCATTCCAGAGCATTTGACCTTGTCACCTCTCTGTATTGTTCCTTTGGTGGTGAACCTCAAATAGCAATCAGTGGTTGTACTGGAAACAATGTGTGCTTGAAACTCAGGCTGGCATTGAATTCAAGTGCGCCCTCTTAACTTGTGTGCCTTTGGGTCACGTTCTTTTATTTGGCTAATACTTCTGGAACACACACTCACTCTTGCACTCACACCATATTCTTATATTAATATCCCAAGTAAGAAAGTAGGGAGTCAGTTACTCTGCTAGTGCTAGGGATACAAGTGGGATGTTCCAGACGTGCTCCCTGCCACAGAGCTCTCAGTTTGGTGACAAGTGCCATTTAAGTCCCCCAGGGGTTGGTGCTGGTGTCTTCCTTTGCAAAACAGGAATGATAACACTTATCTCGCAGCCATGCCATCCCTTGTTTGGACAGTTTGCTTAGAGCAGCAACCCAACTTGTATGCATTTTACTTTGACTTCGGATACTTGTTTTTGATATATGTTGTGCCATAAGTTCCAGCTTTTGACATTTATACTAAAGTCGTGGTGAGGGATAGATGTGTTTGCTCTTTCAAAAATTAATCTACCAGAAAAAAGGAGCTGATCAGTTAGACTTTTTCTTCTTTGTGTTTCAGATGTTTTGTTTGTGTCTTTGTTTTTGCACATGTGTGTAGGTGAGTGTGTGTGCATGCATGAGGGTATATGTGTGGATGTATGTTTATGTGAAAGTATATGTGTGAGTGTATATGCATGTGTGTGTAAGAGAGTGTGTGTCTGAGTGTTTATGTGTAAGTGTGTATGTAAAATGAGTGTATGAGTGGAAGTGAGAGTGAGTACGCATTAATATGCACACGTTGTGTGCTCACATATGTGAGTGAGTGTCTGTGTCTGTAATTGTGTGAGTATGTGAGTCTGCGAGTGAGAGTGTGCGTACACATGAAGCTGTGTGTTTATGTGTGTGTCTGTGACGGCACCGAGATGACTCCCTAACTGGACAGACTCTGAGGACTAGTCATCTGCTCATGAAAGCAGAAAGACAGAGAGTCTTAGTATAAAGTTAGAAGGCAGTCAGGCAACCTGTTCCTCATTACATCTCCAAAGGGCTTTTCTTGGACAGATTTTTCTCTACTTAGCCTTTAAATATGAAATCAAAGTAAATACGATTTTTTTTTAAGTGGAGGGGGAGTTGGTCTGAAAAAGAATGGAAAAATATCCCCCCCAAACCAGAAACCAGCAGGCAAACAAACAAACAAACAACAAACAAACAGCTGACAGTCTGAACCTTGTTGGTGAAATGTAAACTGAGCAAAAGTGACTAACTTCAGCCACTCAGGAGGGCAGTGTGCAGCCCAGCTCTGCTCAGGGATGGGCAAGGATGACTCCTGCTTCAGGACTGCCCTCCCCAGGCTTCCAGCGCCTTCCTGAAAGATGCACCACGGTTTCCAGTGTAAAAGGCGAAGTCTCCATCTTGTGGTCAAACACAGAGCTGCAGCTCCTCTGGAGCAATTCCCGAATGCAGTTACTCACCAGCTAAGAGCACAGGGCTGGACTTGCAGGCAAATCTGGGAGGCTGGCCAAGCTGTCTGCATTGTGAGGCCTGTGCTTCTGCAGCCCCTGCCTTTTCCCCTGCAACGTTGTAGAAAATATATGTATTGGTCTCTGCCCCTGGTTCCCAGCCTTGCGCTCCTAAACCCTTGAAGTTCCCTAACTGCTAAGAGCACTAGGAGCATCTTGTGTTCAAATACTTGGTCTTTGACCCTGGTCCTTGACACAGAGCTCCTAAATTCCTTGGAATTTCCTGGGTGATAGGAGTGTCTTTTGCTGTAATGAGGCAACCCTGGGTGGGCTTCTGGGTGAGCTTCAGGATGAGGGCTGGTCACTGAAAAGAACAAGCCATGATTAGAAATTTGGAAATTTCAGCTCCATCTCCCATTCTCTGGAGAGGGAAAGGGGGCTGAAGCTTAAGCTAGTGCTCTATTATGCCTGTGAGATGAAACCTCCATAAAAATCTAAAACACAGAGTCAGGAGAGCTTCCGGGTTGGTGAATACATCCACATACCTGGAGGGTGATGCACCCCAACTCCACAGGGCAGAAGCTCCTGTGCTGGGGAGACTTTCGGACCTCAACCTACATCCCGTTTCATCTGGCTGTTCATCTGTACCCTAAATGGTACCCTATATAAACTGGTAACTGTGTTTCCCTGAGTTCTGTGAGCTGTTCTAGCAAAAGATTGAAACCAAGGTGGGGTGGGGGGCTCATGGGAACCTCCAATTTGCAACCAAGTTGAACAGAAATTGTGGGTAACCTGGGAACCTATCCTTGCCATTGGTATCTGAAGTGGGGGGCAGCCTTGTGGGACTGAGCCCCTAACCTGTGGAGTCTGCTCTAACTCCAGAATTGAATTATCAGACACCCAGCTGGTGTAGCAGAGAATAGCTACACATTCTGTGAATAATTTTTTTAAAAAAAGTGTGTGTCCATGTGCTCATGTGTGTGTAGCTTACAAGAGTGGAGTCAGGGGTTTAAGAGTAAGAGGGTTGGAGCCTTTTTTCTGGGTTCAAGTTCTGGCTCAGCTGTTTCCTAGCCTTGTTCAGGAAATACAGACTAGAGTTACCTCTCTACACGTCAGTGACAGTCCTACCCGACAGGGTTGTCCTAAGAATTAAATCGGGTGGGACAGGTGAGCACTTGACATAGGGCGTGGCACTCAGTACCCACTCCATACATGTTGGCTCTTATTCTAGATAGAAGCAAAAACTTTACAATGATGATCTCAAGGTTGTGTCCCCATGGGGGACTTCTCTTTCTTGGTTTCAGCTGTATTTTCAAAATAAACCTTTTGTTTATAATGTGTAATAAAGAAGGGAACGCATTTTAAAAGAATAGGGGTAAAGCAGGAGGGTTGGAGGGGAACTGTGGATCGGGAGCTGGCTGCAGACCCGGTGCAGGCAGGTGATGGAGGAGGGAAGAAGTAACCCACTCTTAGACTCCACAGCATCCTCCCGGTTTTAACACAGTTCATCCTTCTGGTTTCAACACAGTCCGGTGGAACTGAGGTTCTAGTTCAGGTATGGCTTGTGCATATGATGGGGCGGTAGAGACAGCCAGCTGTCCTCAAATCCGCTTTTCTCTTCCCACATGGTAACAACCCCCACCCACTAGCTGGGTTCATGGCCACCCAGAATGTAGACTTCGCTTTCCAGTTTTCCTTGCAGTCAGGTGTGACCAGGTGACTACTTCCAGCCCATGGGATACACACGCTGTGTCTCACTTCTCGGAAGTGTCTTAAAGGCAGAGGATGTTGGCTCTTCACTCTGCCTCCTTCCTGGGGCTGAAGCTGCACTTGTGGTTGCAGCTGGAGTAGCCACTTTGGACCGTGAAGAGGACCCCCATGTCAACTGAAGAGAGGCAACAGGGAGGAGCCCAGTCTCTGATATCACAGAGCCTCTATACAAGCCAGGCTGCTTGCTTGAGGGCTTTCTTCAGTGACGTGAGAGAAAAATAAATTTCTGCCTCATTTTAGCCACTGTAATTTGGGATTTTCTGTCATTTACTGCTCATTGGTTTGCAATTGAGGGCTACCTCAGGGGACACGTGGCCACGTCAGGAGGCATGTTTAGTTGTAAGCACTGGAGAGCTGCTCGTGGCATCTTGTAGGTAGAGACCAGGAAAGCTGCTAACCAATGCACAGGACAGCCCCCTGTGTCAGTAGTGCCACAGTTAAGAGATCCTGCTCATGGCTGAACTCAATCTTAACTGATAAAAGGAGCTTCCTAAGAGCATATCCGTGATAGCTTTGTAACAAGACTTGACCCACCGAAGCATGGCCACGAGGTTGGTCTGTGCCATGGGAAATGCTGCCAGGTTGATTACAGTGGGTACCTGGGTCGGTGGGATAAAAACAGGCCTTGCTGGAAGATGGATCGAACATGCGTAGCTTTAGCTCTGAGGTAGGCATCAAGGTGGTGTTTGCCTTGCTGAGAAGTCAGTGCGCTCTGGCTGGGGGGTGGGAAACACTTCAGTAGCAATCGTTCAGGGCAGCTCCTGTCGCCTCCTAGTCCATAGACTTCACAGCTGCTGGTGCATTTGAGTGGCAGGACAGGGTCTCCCTTGGATGCTCTCGGTCTCTAGTCTTAGCTTGAGCAGTGGGTTCCTGGTCCACATAAACCCAGGCCCCTGTGCACCAGAGGCTGGGTCTCTTGGGTGAATGGTAGCATAAGAAAGGCCAACAGATCTACTGGTTATCCCAGCACTGGGGCAGGTTAGAAGAAGTAGGTGCCGGTTCCCAGAGATGTAGGTGGTTGAACTCCCAAAAACCCATGGGGCCATGACATCCCACCCAGAGAGGAATCATGTGTTGTGGAGTCTGAGAGTGAGTTACTTCTGCCAAGCTTTCCCTCACTGATGGGCTAGTGACACTCAACTTGGCCAGGTGAAACTTTGGCAGAGCCATCTTAAGAAGTATGTAACTTGCAGAAAGAGAGAGACAAATACCATATGCTATCACTTATGTGTGGAATCTAAAATGTGACACAAATGAACTTATATATGAAACAGAAACAGACTCACAGATGTAGAGAATAGACTTGTGGTTGCCAAGGTGGGGTTGTAGGGGGAGGGATGCATTGGGAGTTGGGGTTAGCAGATGCAAACTATTATGTATGGAATGGATAAACAACAAGGTCCTACTGTACAGCACAGGGAACTATATTCAATAAGCTGTGATAAACCATCATGGAAAAGAATATTTTTTTAAAATAATGGGTATATATGTATAACTGAATCACTTTGTTGTACAGCAGAAATTAACACAGCTTTGTAAATCAACTATACTTCAATGAAATACATTAAAAAAAGAAGTATATGACATGATGGTCAAAAAGTAGTTCCTTACATAGAAAGAGACTTGGTTATCTGGGTTCAGAGACATCCCCCCTACTTTGCCCCAATCCTCCTCCCAGTATGACTATGAGACCACAGGTATTTCACCAGGATGTTGGGGTGCCCAGCTTTTCTGACTTGCCTTGATGTACCAGGCATCCCTGGCCTGGCTGAATGTAGGTTGATCGAATGAGGTTGGTTATAAGCCCTCCTAGATATGGGCAATTTGATTCCAGCTCAGGTCCTGGGTGAGAAGGTTGGAGAAGGTAGCCCATGAATGGACAGTGCTGTCTCCTTGATGCAAGTAGTACATGGTGAGGTTGGCAGCTTCGTGTTCAATTGTGCTTATCAACTCTACTGGAGCTTTGAGGAACTCTTACAAATCCCTTGACAGGCTTGATGAGAGGCTCTTGTGACCCAAGAATCAAAAATAATGGAGGTAACCAGGGTCAAACAGCGGGAGTTCTAAGGTGGCTGGATGGGGAAGAGAAGTCAAAGATCGATAGAAATTAGGGAGGCGAGTCGGGATATTGGAAGTAGTTGCTGGAGCAATTTGAGTGAGTTATTTTAAACTGGGACTCCTCTTTGAAAAATGATTTTAAATTATAGTACACAAAAGTGAAGAGAATAGTATAATAAGCCTCATGTGACCAACAATTCACAGCCCATTTTATTTCATTTCATACCCCCACCTAATTCCTCCTTCCCCCCAACCCCGAGATTATTTTGAAACAAATTATATCATTTTTATATAAATACCTTAGGAACTACCTCTAAATATAGGCTTTTAAAAAAAAAAACATAACTAATAACACCATTATCACATCTAACAAAGAGAATAATAATTCTTTAATATCATCAAACATTCAATTAGTGTTTACATTCCTCCAATTGTCTTATAATTTTTTTTACAGTTTGTTTGGAATAGGGGTACAAATAAAGTCTGTGCATTATAGTCAATTGGTAAGTCTCTTAATTCTCTTTCAATAAGCTCTCCCTTTAAGTCTATTTTCCCCCCTTACAGCTAATTTGTGAAGAAACCAGGTTGTTTGACCTATAGATTTTCTCATGGGCTGGGTTTTTCTGTTTTCATTCCCAAGGGATATTAATGTGTTACTCTGTCTCCTGTATTTCCTAAGATTAGTGCTTAGACCTAGAAGATTGACCAAATTTGGACGTAATTTTGTTGTTGTTGTTAGAACCACTTCAGAGGTGGTTCATATATTTCCACTGGAGGGTACATAATGTCTGATTCTCTCTCTTTTTGATTATTATTGCCTAGATACATCAATTCCCAGGGGTTGCAAAATGATAAACCTGAGCTATCTCTAGTGGTCCAGGCTGTACAGCTGAGTATCTGTACAGGCAACTTGCACTCTCTACAAATTTTTTTGCTTTTTTCTGCCCCAAAGGAAAAGTATTTGCAAAATCACTGAAAGCAGTATGGCATAATGAGAAATGTCAGATTGACTTCAGTTGGAGTCCTAGTCCCAACATTCATTCACTATATGATGTGGTATGTCAGTTCCTTAATTTCTCTGTGCTTTAATTTCCTGATGTGTGAAATGAATATAACAGAACACACCATATATCAATGTGGTGAGTATTTGGAAGAACGTATATAAAATGCCTGGTATTGCATAATGGACTCTCAGTAAAAGCTAACATTTGTAGTCCCATGTTTTTTTGCCTTTATGATGCATATTTTTCCACATATTAACGTGTCTGAAATTGTTCTGCATCTTATAATCTAAGGTATTTTAGGTTCAATGCCATGATGGCAGTAGATATATTTCTTTTGCTTAGGTGCACTGACTCTAAGTCATTGATGTTGCTACAGAGGCTCAATCGTTTGAAAACAGGAGAATATTCTGAAGTAAGAATATTCTGTTAACAGTTTCTATTAGCCTTAGAATTTTCCAGTTTCACGGAGGCTGTCCATTCTAGGATACTAGGGATGGATTCTAAACGTCTTGCTTACAAATCAGTGACAGTGAATTCTCAGAAATACTTTGGAAATTCTAATATTGTCATATGTTATTGGATATTTAAGGCAAAAGAAAACACGAGTTGAAAAAGTGAGCTACGTCCTTGTCATAGGTCACTTCAGATTCAGATTGTGTGCCCCCAAATCCATGTGTTGAAAATGAACCCCCAAGGTGATGGTACAAGAAGGGCCTTTGAGAGGTGATTAGGTCATAAGGGTGGAGCCCCCTTCAATGGTGTTGGTGCCCTCATGAAGGGGCCCCAAAGAACTCCCGAACCCGTTCTTGCATGTGAGGACACGGTGAGGAGCTGGCTGTCTGCACCTGGAAGAGGACTCTCTCCAGAACCCAACACTGGTTGCCTGAACTTGGACTTGCATCTCTGGTACCATGAGAAATAAAAGTCTGTGGTTTATAAGCCACACAGTCTATGATACTTTTTCCCTGCATAATAGTTGTGCATAAGTGTTGGCCTCTCCCACCTGCTCCACTTGTGGTAGTAAGCAGAGAAGTCCTAGCAATCTTGGTCTTTCACATGATCATGTTTTGTTTAACTTAACCGTATACCATAGGTATCTTTCCATGCTTCTATATGGTTAAATTTTAACAATTAAGTGATTATGACTTAAGTTATTATTTCATTTTGTAGTTACACATAATTCAGCTAACGATTAACCTGTATGGACATCTTTGCAATTTTTCAGTGTCATAAAAACATTGCAATAAACATCTTTGAGCCAAGCATTTAAAAAAAATATTTTGGATTATTTAGAATGAATAATTTAAGTGCAGAATGAATTTAAATGCAACTGTGGCTAAAGTCATTATTAGACAAAAGGGGTATTTTTATAAGTTTGGTTTTAAGGGAATCATCCAAGGCTGAGAAAAAATTTCAATAGGGAAGGCCAAGAGGGGCAGGAGTTTGAATGGGACTGAGTGGGCCCAGCACTAATCTTCAAGTTGTCAGCCCCATAGGACCTCTGAGCAGATGATACAATGGTGAGCATTGCTTCTTACCCAATGCTTCACTTTGGTATTGGTGCTGTCCTGCCCACAAGATGCCAGATAATCCAAAGGATGCCTTGCTTACCACATGGGGACAATGCGCTGGACCTGCATGTTAACTGATAAAGAGCTCATTGCCATGTCCAATCAAGAGGGTCTGTGCTGTGTCTTTGACCAAACTTCTATGAGGAGTAGTCAAATCCTTTTATGGGGATTTTTTTTTTTTTTTGATGACTTTAGGATTTTGGGGGTGAGACACACTGCCATCCTGAGTAGAACTGGGAATCTGTGAGAAAAGAGCAAGGGGTATGGGCAGAAACATTATTTGGGAAGATGCTCCAACCACCCTGTTGACCTGGACATATCTCTGGTGTTTGGAATCTTTCAGGGGAGTGGGAAAGTGGGAAGGAGTCTTGACAGATGGACATCACACTGGCCACCAACCCGGGCTTGAGCCAAACCTAATGAAAGAACGTTACATTTCTTGTTCCCTGGTGCCAATCATACCCATTAGGTCAGAAAGAAGAAATGGCTTTGAATCTGAGTAGGACCCTGTGGGGCTGTCTCGGGTACAAAATCCTTTCCACGTCCCCTGTTTCTTTTTCATAGGAAACAGCCTTCATTAAGCCTCCTAGACCTTCACTGAGTTCCAAAGGGTAGATTCAAACAGTTGGGGAGGGAATGCAGAAACAAAGGAGGAGCAGTCAAGAACAACATGCAGCATAAAGCAGGGTCCTGGTTCCTGCTCAAGGAATATACATAAAAATATATTTATTGAGCTCTTCTATAGGACCTAAGGCCCCCACCCAGATGGAGGATGGTAACTTCAGGCTGAGCACAAGATTCCTGGAACACCACCCAGTTACCTCACCACCAACCAATCAGAAAAAAGTCACACACCCTACAGCCCTCACTCCAAATTTTGACTATAAAAACTTCTTACTGAAAACCATTGGGGAGTTCAGGAGTTTCTGAGCACAAGCCACCCATTCTCCTCACTTGGCCCTGCAATAAACCTTTCTCTGCTCCAATCTCCGATGTTTCCATTTGTTTGGTCTCACTGTTTGTGGAACAGATGAACTTGTGTTCAGTAACAGCTACAGTTTAAAAATAGTTCAGCTCTTCCTGTGCATTTTCTCATCATGTTACACTGCTGGAATTCTCTCTCTCTCTGTCTCTGACTCTGTCTCTGTCTCTGTTTCTGTCTCTCTCTGGCTCTCCCTCCTGAAGACTCAGTGATCTCAAGCTTGACTGCATGCTATTATCACCTGGGGTGCTTTAACAATTCCTGATGCCCAAATCTCCCAGCAGACCAATTAAATCAGGGTCTTTGGAGATGGGACCCAGATCTTAGTAGTTTTTTAAACTTCCCAGGTGATTCCAGTGTGAAGCTGAGGTTGAGAACCCCTGCAAGGAGAGCAGTGGTTTGAAATCCTGGCCACACATTAGAATCATCCAGGGGGCTTTTAAAAAATGCTGATACCAATTCCCACCCCCAGAGATTCTGACTTAATTGGATTGGGGTAGGGCCCGGGGCAGTGATCATTTTTTGAAAGCTCCCCAGGTGATTCTAATGTGTAGCCAGGTTTGAGAAGCACTGCACTGGAGTCACAAAACCAAGGAACAAAGGAAGGAATCTTTTTTTCTGGGCAATAAAATTGCTAAAATGCTGTCACCTAGTATGTTTATATGCAAAGCTAGAACAGTGGTTCTCAATCCACGGGGCACACTAGAATCTCAGGGGGAGTTTAAAAAATGTCAAATTCCTGGACTCTCCTCTTTGAGATTTTAATTCAGTTATTGTGGGGTGGGGACCTGGAGTCGTTTGTATGTTTTTCAAGCTCTTTCATGATTATTAGAGCAGTGAGGACTGAGGACCACTGCAAAATAATAGTGATGATGGTGATGATGATGGCTCATAAAAGGGTAATAAAATTGTGCCAGTAGAAGACCCTATTAGTTAAGAAGGGGCAGGTTTTATTTACAGCAGGGTGTTTGCATCTTTTTCCATTGTTGTTAATTCTGTATACTTTCTGCACCCATAAAAATTACCTTATTTAAGAAGAGACCCGACGGAGAAAAAGATGGCGGTGAAGTAGAGAGACGTGGAGTGCATCCCTCTCCACAGATGCATTGGGAATGCACGGAAGGATGCAGTCATTCCCACAGAGAACCAGCTGAACACCAGCAGACGGCCTCGGACACCAGAAAGGGCTGCGGGGAGCCCGACATAGCCGGTAGGGAGGCATCTACGAGGGCTCAAAGAGGGTGAAGCGGCGGAGCTGTGGCAGACGGGAGGGAGTGAGAAACATACGGAGGGTCCGCAGTGAAGCTCAGCGTTCCCGGACCGAGACATCGATCTGCGGCTGAACGGAGGATCCAGGAGCGGGAGCGTGGGAACCGGAGAGCTGGTTCAGGGTGAGAAACATTGTTGCCGGTAGGGTGACGGAATGAGAGGACAGGAGGGAGGAGGTCCGCGGAGAGGAGTGCCGGTCCCTGAGAGCTGCCCGGCCATGATGGCGGCTGGAGGCTGCAGGCTCCCGGGCGGGGGGGAGGAGCCGCGCGCATAGCCTCTCCCTCTCTTTCGGGGCCTCTGCAACAGGCAGTGGAGAGATGCCCTGCGGGCCACCTAAGGTGCTCAGGGATAACAAGCACCCTCAGGCACTCGGGCGGGGCTAGATTAAAACTCCTTGCAATGCCAGCAACAGGGAGGCTGCCGAGAGAAAAAACAAAAACCAGCATCAAAAAGAAAAAACCCCGAGAGAGGCCCAACTCGAAGACTTTCTGTGTACGCCTGAGCCACCAGCGCCCTCTGCAACAGGCACCTCCAAGCCTGACTGAAACAACAGTGCGCCACTGCTCACTCCCTCCCAGGAGAAGGAGCCACTATTGTACCCTCCCCCTCCCCACACACCGAGGCTTACAGACGAACAATAAAGGAACCTCTGCTGGTCACAGAATAACGCAAAAAAAAAAAAAAAAAAAACCCAAGGCAAGGAGAAGGACACTTACAGCTGAGACGCTAAGGAAACAGAAATAGTAGTATCAATACCTATTGAACTGGTCCATTCTGGGATCAGTTCTGGATTTTTTTTTTTTTCTTTCTCTCTCTCTTTTTTTTTTTTTTTTTTTTTGATTTATTAAATACGATCTTAGTCCTAAGGGATCTACAAGTTTTACAACATAATTTTTTAAGGATATTTTTTATTCTTTTTTTTTTTTTCTTTCTTTTTTTTCTTTTTTGCCTTTTTATATACTTCTATATCTAGCCAAGTTTTTGGTAGTATGGACAAAATATCTCTCATACTTTCCTTTCATCCCTTTCTTTTATACACTTCTATTCCTTTCCTTTTCTTTGCATATTTCCAACCACATTACGCTCTTCTGTTTCCCTTTCTTCCAGCCATTTTAAGTGTATTTTATCTTAACATACTTATAAGCAACACTATCGGTCTGCTCAGACTCCTTGCTCTATTCTCCAGATGATGCACTGCCTTGGTATTAATATTAGGCTTCTGTCTTTATCTTAGTTCTTAGTACAGTTGTCTAATTACATTCTGAGAATCTCCATTCTCTCTGGTGGTACTCCAGCTCATTTCTATATTTGATCCTAGCTTACAAAATCTCCCTGGATTGATGTTTGTATGTGTAGGGTGTTATTTGTTGTTTGTTTGCTTTTGCTTTTGTCTCTGATTTGTTCTGTTTCAGTTGTCAATTTCTGCTGGGTTTCTCTTTGAATATCTGATAGCACACTGGGGTTCTGTCAGGTCTTTCTAGAGCCTTATGTCCTAACGGATTCAATAATTGTGTGTCTTATACATGTATGTGTTTCCTAGACTGAATATTCGTTTAATCCAATACTTGGACATTAGTCTGAGGCTTGGACAGTCTTCTATAAACACCTCTATCGCCAGGACAAGCAACCCCAAAAGCTTGGACAACCATGAGGAAACAAAGAAACCCCATGCAGGCAAAGGAGCAGGAAAAAAACCCACAAGACCAAATAAATGAGGAAGAAATAGGAAAAATGCCTGAAAAAGAATTTAGAGTAATGATAGTAAAAATGATACAAAATCTCGATAACAAAATAGAGAAAGTACAAGAAACAGTTCATAAGAACTCAGAAAAACAAACAGCAATGGATAACAAAACAACTGAAATTAAAAATACTCTAGATGCTATAACCAGCAGAATGACTGAGGCAGAAGAACGAATAAGTGAGTTGGAAGATAGAATGCGAGAAATAAACACCACAGAGCAGGAAAAAGAAAAAAAAAATAAAAAGACTAGAAGACAGCCTCAGAGACCTCAGTGATAACATGAAGCATACCAACATTCGAATTATAGGGATCCCAGAAGAAGAAGAAAACAAGAAAGGGTCTGGGAAAATATTTGAAGAGGTTCTAGTGGAAAACTTCCCCAACATGGGAAAGGAAATAATGAACCAAGTCCAAGAAGCACAGAGAGTCCCATACAGAATAAACCCAAGGACAAATACACCAAGACACCTATTAATCAAACTAACGACAATTAAACACAAAGAAAAAATATTAAAAGCAGCAAGAGAAAAGCAACAAACAACATATAAGGGAAAACCCATCAGGATAACAGCTGACCTCTCTACAGAAACTCTGCAGGCCAGAAGGGAATGGCAGGATATCCTGAAAGTCCTGAAAGAGAGAAACCTACAGCCAAGAATACTCTACCCAGCAAGAATCTCATTCAGATTTGAGGGAGAAATCAAAAGCTTTCCAGACAAGCAAAAGTTAAGAGAATTCAGCACCACCAAACCAGCCTTACAACAAGTGCTAAAGGAACTTCTCTAAGTAGGAAACACAAGAAAAGGAAAACACCTACAAATACAAACCCAAAACAATTAAGAAAATGGTAATTGGAACACACATGTCAATAATCACTTTAAATGTAAATGGATTAAGTGCTCCAACCAAAAGACACAGACTGGCTGAATGGATACAAAAACAAGACCCTTCTATATGCTGCCTACAAGAAACCCACTTCAGACCAAGGGATACATATAGACTGAAAGTGAAGGGATGGAAAAAGATATTCCATGCAAATGGAAGTCAAAAGAAAGCTGGAGTAGCAATACTCATATCAGACAAATTAGACTTGAAAGTAAAGACTATTAAAAGAGACAAGGAAGGGCACTACATAATGATCAAGGGATCCATCCAAGAAGAACATATCACAATGGTAAATATCTATGCCCCCAATATAGGAGCACCTCAATACATAAGGCAAATGCTAACAGCTATAAAAGGGGACATCGACAGGAACACAATAATAGTGGGAGACTTGAACACCCCACTTACATCAATGGACAGATCATCCAAACAGAAAATAAATAAAGACACACAAGCTTTAAATGACACATTAGACCATCTCGACTTAATTGATATTTATAGGACATTCCATCCAAAAACGACAGACTATACTTTCTTCTCAAGTGCACATGGAACATTTTCCAGGATAGATCACATCTTGGGTCACAAATCAAACCTCAGCAAATTCAAGAAAATTGAAATCATATCAAGCATCTTCTCAGACCACAACGCCATGAGACTAGATATCAATTACAGGAAAAAAACTGCAAAAAATACAAACACATGGAGGCTAAACAATTCACTCTTAAACAACCAAGGAATCACTACAGAAATCAAAGAGGAAATCAAAAAATATCTAGAAACAAATGACAACGAAAACACAACAACCCAAAACCTATGGGACGCAGCAAAAGCAGTTCTAAGAGGGAAGTTTATAGCAATACAGTCCTACCTTAAGAAACAAGAAAATGATTGAATAAACAACCTAACCTTACACCTCAAACAACTAGAGAAAGAAGAACAAAGAAACCCCAAAGTGAGCAGAAGGAAAGAAATCATAAAGATCAGAGCAGAAATAAATGAAAAAGAAAGGAAAGAAACCATAAGAAAGATAAATGAAACTAAAAGCTGGTTCTTTGAGAAGATTAACAAAATTGACAAACCATTAGCCAGACTCATCAAGAAAAAAAGGGAGAAGATGCAAATCAACAGAATTAGAAATGAAAAAGGAGAAGTCACAACGGACACCTCAGAAACACAAAACATCATGAGAGACTACTACAAGCAACTATATGCCAATCAATTGGATAACCTGGAAGAAATGGATACATTCTTAGAAAAATACAATCTTCCAAGACTGAACCAGGAAGAAATAGAAACCATGAACAGACCAATCACAAGTACAGAAATTGAGGCAGTGATTAAAAATCTCCCAACACACAAAAGCCCAGGACCAGATGGATTCACGGGCGAATTCTATCAAACATTTTGAGAAGAGTTAACACCTATCCTTCTCAAACTCTTCCAAAATATTGCAGAAGGCGGAGCACTCCCAAACTCATTCTACGAGGCTACCATCACCCTGATACCAAAACCAGGCAAAGATGTCACAAAAAAAGAAAACTACAGACCAATATCACTGATGAATATAGATGCAAAAATCCTCAACAAAATACTAGCTAACAGACTGCAACAGCACATTAAAAAAATCATACACCACGATCAAGTGGGGTTTATCCCTGGGATGCAAGGATTCTTCAATATACGCAAATCAATCAACGTGATACATCATATCAACAAATTGAAGGATAAAAACCATATGATCATTTCAATAGATGCAGAAAAAGCTTTTGACAAAGTTCAACATCCATTTATGATAAAAGCTCTCCAGAAAATGGGCATAGAAGGAAATTACCTCAACATAATAAAAGCCATATATGACAAACCAAAAGCCAACATTGTTCTCAATGGAGAAATACTGGAAGAATTCCCTCTAAGAACAGGAACAAGACAAGGGTGTCCACTCTCACCACTGTTATTCAACATAGTTTTGGAAGTGTTAGCCACAGCAATCAGAGAAGAAAAAGAAATAAAAGGAATCCAAATTGGAAAAGAAGAAGTAAAATTGTCACTCTTTGCAGATGACATGATAGTATATATAGAAAACCCGAAAGACTCTACCAGAAAACTGCTAGCACTCATTGATGAGTTTAGTAAAGTAGCAGGATACAAAATTAATGCACAGAAATCTCTTGCATTCCTATACACTAACAACGGAAGAGCAGAAAGAGAAATTAAGGAAACTCTCCCATTCACCATTGCAACAAAAATAATCAAATACCTAGGAATAAACCTGCCTAAGGAGGCAACAGATCTGTATGCAGAAAACTTTAAGACATTGATGAAAGAAATCAAAGATGACACAAACAGATGGAGGGACATACCATGTTCCTGGATTGGAAGAATCAACATCGTGAAAATGACTGTACTACCCAAAGCAATTTACAGATTCAATGCAATCCCGATCAAATTACCAATGGCATTTTTCACAGAACTAGAGCAAGAAATCTTACGATTTGTATGGAAACGCAAAAGACCCCGAATAGCCAAAGCAATCTTGAGAAGGAAAAATGGAGTTGGTGGAATCAGGCTTCCTGACTTCAAACTATACTACAAGGCCATAGTGATCAAGACAGTATGGTACTGGCACAAAAATAGAAAGGAAGATCAATGGAATAGAATAGAGAACTCAGAAGTAAGCCCAAACACATATGGGCACCTTATCTTTGACAAAGGAGGCACAAGTATACAATGGAAAAAAGACAGCCTCTTCAATAAGTGGTGCTGGGAAAATTGGACAGCAACATGTAAAAGAATGAAATTCGAACACTTCCTAACACCATACACAAAAATAAACTCCAAATGGATTAAAGGCCTACATGTAAGGCCAGACACGATAAAACTCCTGGAGGAAAACATAGGCAGAACACTCTTTGACATACATCAAAGCAACATCCTTTTTGACCCACCTCCTAGAATCATGGAAATAAAATCAAGAATAAATGAATGGGACCTCATGAAACTTAAAAGCTTTTGCACAGCAAAAGAAACCATAAACAAGACTAAAAGGCAACCCTCAGAATGGGAAAAAATAATTGCCTATGAAACAACGGACAAAGGATTAACCTCCAAAATATACAAGCAGCTCATGCAGCTTCATACCAAAAAAGCAAATAACCCAATCCACAAATGGGCAGAAGACCTAAATAGACATTTCTCCAAAGAAGACATACAGATGGCCAACAAACACATGAAAAGATGCTCAACATCACTCATCATCAGAGAAATGCAAGTCAAAGCCACAATGAGGTATCACCTCACACCAATCAGAATGGCCATCATCACAAAGTCTGGAAACAACAAATGTTGGAGAGGGTGTGGAGAAAAGGGAACTCTCCTGCACTATTGGTGGGACTGTAAGTTGGTACAGCCACTATGGAAAACAATTTGGAGGTTCCTTAAAAAACTACAAATAGAACTACCATATGATCCAGTAATCCCACTCCTGGGCATATACCCAAAGAAAACCATAATCCCAAAAGAAACTTGTACCATAATGTTTATTGCAGCACTCTTTACAATAGCCAGGACATGGAAGCAACCTAAATGCCCATCAACAAATGAATGGATACAGAAGATGTGGCATATATATACAATGGAATATTACTCAGCCATAAAAAGGGATGAGATGGAGCTATATGTAATGAGGTGGATAGAACTACAATCTGTCATACAGAGTGAAGTAAGTCAGAAAGAGAAGGACAAATATTGTATGCTAACTCACATATACGGAATCTAAAAATGGTACTGATGAACTCAGTGACAAAAACAAGGAAGCAGATACAGAGAATGGACTGGAGAACTCGAGGTATGGGAGGGGGCGGGGGGTGAAGGGGAAACTGAGAAGAAGCGAGAGAGTAGCACAGACATATATATACTACCAACTGTAAAAGAGTCAGTGGGAAGTTGTTGTATAACAAAGGGAGTCCAACTCGAGGATGGAAGATGCCTTAGAGGACTGGGGCAGGGAGGGTGGGGGGGACTCGAGGGGGGGGCATCAAGGAAGGGAGGGAATATGGGGATATGTTTATAAAAACAGTTGATTGAACCTGGTGTACCCCCCAAAAAAAAAATAATAAAAAAAATAAAAAATAAAAAAAAGAAGAGACCCTACTCATTCCTTGCCTGTTTTTTACTGTTCTGGCCACTTGATAGGAAGTCTCTAGAAGTGTTAGCAATTAACTAACAGTGTGGCTTCAGCCATCAAAAGTCTGAAGTTACCTGTCTAAGGCTGTATCCCATTCTTTGTTTAAACGATGTCAGCTTTTTTTGTCTCCTCACTGCCCTACTCCATCAGTCTTTTCGTGAAGATCTTACTCAGACTTGTTGCTTGGGGTCGTCTAAACAAAAGCACCAGCCTAAACGTGTTATGGCTGAGACAGATGTTCCTGGTGATACAGGCAGGCCCTGCATGTTGGGATCCGTGGCTGCCACATGGCTCCGTCCTCCTCCTCCCTCTGCAGAGGCAGCAGGTGCTGGCAAGAGGACACCCAAGGACAGGAGCCTCTCTCTTCCATCCTCTGCACACCCACAGCCACTACCAGCAAGGAGGATGCATGGGGCTGCTAAGAGAAGCTCAAAATGCAAAGCCATCAAGAGACGGGGATCTTGCCCCAGGTTGGATCAGGATAGAGGTTGGATAGGCTCTATCTACGGTAGGTGTGACTGCCTCCATTCTGGCCCTGAGAACTTCCCCAGCTCTCTCACCTCTACTCTTAGCATCTCGGGCTCCCTGAAATTCCTTACAACTCGCCACTTGTGGCCGAGAGGGAAATTACACACGTCCCTCTGAGCAGTGCCCTGTATTGCAGGAAAGAAAGGGAATATGAGCCCTTCAAGCTGTGGCCTTTTGAGAAACTGATACCATATCCACCTCCTAGGGTGTCTCTCCATCTTCCTCTATACTCTACTCTCCGAATTATTTCTTTAAATTTGATCTTCAAAGTCCAACACGTAAAAAGTTAGAAATCAGCACTTATCTGGTTGAAAAGTGAGCCCGCCCCTGGCCGAGAACTTCTGCAGACCCCTAAGTTTCTGCATCAGGCAAGTAAAACACTTCCATTCACCTTCCTGGCCTGTTGAGGGGAGTGTGAAGCTTTTTGGTGCCTGTCAATTACACTATGAAGGATGTGGCTCTGAGTTCAGGCAGGCCCAGGATGGGTCTATGTACCTCAAAACACAGCCTCTCTCCTGTTCCTGCTGGGAAATAAAAACTTGGTTGGTTTGAGGGCTGTCAGCCATTCCCAACAGGCCTGGCTTCCAGATTTCAGAGAGCATCGCAAAGACAAGAAAGGCTACCCCTCCTGCCTCCACCCTCTGATGGAGGACACACAAAGACAGCGGAGGGGATGGCATTTATCAGCACCCAGGTGCATGTTATCAAGAAGATTAGAAAAACCCAATCTCTTTGTTCGAACTGCTTATGTCTGCAGTTTTCCAGGTTCCAGTGGAAGTTGTTAATATGGCTGTTAAATGACAGTTCGCAGCTGGGAGTGTGGTCATTGACTAGAACAAAAAATTAGGCCAGAAATTTAAGACAATGAATTGATTCCTTTCTCTCTGATACAGAAACAAAAGAACAAGTTTCTGGCTCTAGTGCTGAGTGTGTCTCCACGTCACACGAGTGATGGGGCGCAGGAGAGTTCTCTGTGGAGGGGTGTTCTCTGCACTGAAGGGTGTCCTTCATCATCCTTGGCCTCTACTCACTAGAGGCCGTAGCGCCTGCCTTCCAACAGATTGTGACAATAAAAAAGGTCTCCAAACATTGTTCCCTGAGGGTCAAAATCGTCTGAACCATTGCTCTTCTCAGTTGACTTGGAAGGCAGAAGACTATTTGCCAAGCCAATTGCAGGCCACAGGTTGAGGAGATTAAAAATCATTTTGGGATGAGAAGAGGGAGATTTTTTTTGGAGTCTGAGGGGACAACATTAGAGGCAGCTACGAATAGTTTTTTTCTGAGAAGGGACCCTCTGGCCCATCATCCCACAGGCCAAGACCTGTGGAAGTAGTGGTCTGGAGGACGGGATAACAGAGATCTAGATAAGTGTGGAGGTTCCAGAAGAGAGGACCCTGGGCCTCAATTGCAAGGTGTAGCCTGGAGAGGGTTTCAGCTTAAAAATGCCCTGGAGCCTCTTCCACTTCCTTTTGGGGTAGGGAGAGGAGATGAAAGTGTCTGCTCTGCAGAAGCCTTGGAAAAGTAGTTGAGAGACCCAGAGAGACCTCTGCAGACCCAGAGGGCACCAAAAGAGACAGGCAGGATACAGATGCCAAGACTTCCCGAGGAAGAGTAAAGCCACAGAACAGAGAGGACACGTCCATCAGCAGTGGACCTCATCAAGGGCAGAGTCTGAAGACTGGGTACCCTGGCTGCAACAGAACCTGCAGAAAGAAGGCCCTCCATGATTTTAAATCACCCACAGGAAGTGGACAAGTGGAGGGGAAAGTCCTGAACTGATTGAGAACATTTGCTGTGACAATATTTCCCTTGCATTGTTAGGATTCGGACTGTTTTCAAGATACCAAAGAGTTAGTTGATGTTCAGTTTTAGAAAACAGTTACATTTTTCACACCTGAGTTTGTGAAATGTATACCTGCTACAATTTATTTAAGCCAGGATTTCTGATCTTATTTGACAAGGAATACTTTCTTTTTCTCTGAGAAATATCTATGACTAGCTATTCAAACCAGTGTTCCTCTTACTACACTTCAGGAAATTCTGGGTGTTGACTGAAAAAAAAAAAATCACAATCTAAAAGCTGAGAATTATGTTTTATTTGGCGGACTTGTCCAGGAGGCAGGCTCTCAGAAAGCTGAGGGACTGTTCCAAAGAAGCAAGGGAGGAGCCAGCATATATAGGAGTTTAAACAAAACAAAACAAACTCATATAGTCAAACATCGAAAGATTACTGTTATTTAAGAAAACTAGGTATCTCAAGTTAATGAATTTAGTGCTTTTCGATGTATGGGAAGACACAAGGTCTGGGTTCATTGAAATTTTTCCTTTGATGTGCACCTTAACTCTCTAGGGCCAGTATCCTGTTTTTCTCCATCCTGAATCCCCCCAGGGTGCACAGTCCGCGAGGCCACAGTGGCTGCCGGCTTGATGGCCATGGCATCCTTTGTTGACTGATACAGCAGGTGACACTCTTTGTCCACATGGACTGAAATGAGCCATTCATACCAAACAAGCAAACAGATATATTTTTGGGCAATTGTGCTTATTATCAATAGCAAATCATATCAAATCATCTCCACTGAGTGTTCAGAAATAAGAATCAGACAGCTGTGCTCTGAAAGACCTACAAGGAAAAATTCTAATGTTTCTAGGGGTGCAAGGCCAACCATGCCTCTCTTTGAACTTAAACACATCCTGGAGAACCTCTGGTGCAGAGCTGAAGACACCGGTGCTGACGGACATCAGACCTGGTTTCGGAACCTGGCTTTTCACCTCATGGGCTGCCGAGATGGAGGTGAGAGCTGAGCTCTGGAGCCAGGCAGATCTGCCCCTTAGCCTGCTCAGCTCTCTCCCATCCAGCTCCTTCTGGAATGCCCTGCCCAGCGTCTCAAGAGTCCCCCAGATTGGAGGCAAAGATCAAGATGCTACATTGCCAAGTCTTAGAGGAAGCCCCAGCTGGAAGGTTCTCACGTGGCACAAACTTCCCCAGCATCAGAGGAAGGCCTGGGGCCTTCTTCACAGAGACGCTTCTTTCACTGGAGGCCATTTGGTAAATTGTGGGCATTTTTGATCCTCCCATTGATTGAGGGGCCCTATGGGTATTTGTGCGTAGGGCCTAAGGTTGTTAAATATTCTGAAATACAGCGTTCAATCCAGCCTGACAAAACATGGTTGCAGCTTCCCCTACAGCTTTGGAATGTTCCACCAGAATAGGTGAAAAGCCTATTCGTAGTTGCCTGAGGAAACGCCACCCTAACTCCACATACCATAAAAACATAAAAGACTTTTTGCAAATTTTAATATATTCTAAATTTCCTGGAAATGAAGGTACCATGCAAATCCAAGGGAAGAGGGCTTCCCTGGTGGCACAGTGGTTGAGGGTCCAC
Source organism: Hippopotamus amphibius kiboko (assembly GCF_030028045.1). Taxonomy (NCBI): domain Eukaryota; kingdom Metazoa; phylum Chordata; class Mammalia; order Artiodactyla; family Hippopotamidae; genus Hippopotamus; species Hippopotamus amphibius. The sequence continues at coordinate 136,457,545 of NC_080188.1, read as the reverse complement.
CTGCCAAAGCAGGGGACACGGGTTTGATCCCTTCTCCCGGAAAATCCAACATGCCGCGGAGCAACTAAGCCCATGCGCCACAACTATTGAGCCTGCGCTTTAGAGCCCATGAGTCACAACTATTGAGCCCATGTGCTGCAACTACTGAAGCCCACGCGCCTAGAGCCCGTGCTCCGCAACAAGAGAAGCCACGGCAATGAGGAGCCTGCGCACCACAACAAAGAGTAGCCCCCGCTCACTGCAACTAAAAAGAAAGCCCGCACACAGCAAAAAAAAGACCCAACACCGCCAATAAAATAAATAAATAAATAAATTTATTTAAAAAAAAATCCAAGGGAAGATTCTTCTTTAGTTTTGTTCAGAATTTTACCAGATTTTTTTTACCTATTTAAAAACAAACAACAAACACATAATCAACAGTAATGGTGCTGGTGGCACTTGAGATCTCAATGTAGTACATTTCTGCTACTGCATTTGTGACTGTCACATTTTTGATGATTCTGACTAGATACAAGTTTTCAATAATTATATCTTCTAGAACACTTGGACCTAGACATTTATATACATAAATGTTTTGTTTTATATATACACAAAACAATCTGCATTTCAATATATAAATATATGTATTTACTTAATTACTATATTTATATATGAGTATATATTTACTGTATTAATTATTTTATTTAAAATTTTTTTAATTTAAAAATCACTTACTTTGGATTTTTAAACTACAATTAGGATTTTTACAATTATGAATAAGTTATTTTATTCACAATTTTATGAATTATTTTGAAATGATACGCATAAGTAAGCTATATTCAATTCAAATAGTAAAGAGAGCCCAAAATACTTGTCATTTGAAGGGCGCCCCAAAGCGAAGACAGTCTCAGTGTTAAGGCAATGAGAGCAATTCTACAAATTCTCCACTGGAGGTCGCTACAATCTCACCCAAAAGGGTCAGGGACGCCTAGGGGAAAATCCTATTTCTCCCACATTAAATCAATAGCGATGCAAGTTGCTATTAGCATTACTCATCCTCCCTCCCCACCTCCACACACAAGGGATTGTTTTTTCCCAAGTGTCTCTTCCCTCGTATCTTCTCTTTCACACGTGTGTCAGCACCAGCCTCCTTTATTCACACCCAGTGCGCCGCACCGGCTCCTGCGCCTGCCTTCCCCGAAGTTCAATTTCAAGGATATAGAGATGTCGAGCTGCGTGGGGGATGACGGTCTCATCTCTCTGCTCTGGTAAAAATCAGATAAATCGGCATTTTGAAGAATTTAAAATGAGGCCATACATTACACGCTGTGTTGAAGTTTACTACGCCAGTATTGCCGCCCGAGGGGCGGATAGACAGAGTTCTCTTCTGTATAGAGCTGTATAAATGATATGGATCTTTTAACGTTAAAACAGAGAAATGACCGAGGAAGGGGAAAAGCCTTAATATTTTTTAAAAATCTATTTGACTATTGAGGGAAAACATTTCTCGATACAACACATCTTCAGGGCCTTAGCATATTGTAAAGGCTTTGGCCATGAGATAACTTCCCTGTGAATGTCTGTTTTCTTTGTGTCTCACAAAACCTATTTGCTTAGGTCTTCACTCCCCTTTGGAGATGGAAAATCCATGCGTGGCACCCTTTCTGAGGACTGTCAGAGAAAATGAAGACTGCATCAGGACCAGAGCTAGCATTGAGAAATCAAGTTCCCTTGAACTCCCACTCCTTAAGAAAAGAAGCCCCCAGCCTGGGAAGGAAAGTGGGAAGATGAAGTGAAGATTCAGGGGTGTAGTCCCCTCAGGTGAGCAGAGGCTGGTGGACCGATGGGGCTGGAGCATCGAGGGGCATATTAGGTGGTGACTGTGTTCTACTTGTTGTGTTGGCTCAGGGACAGAGATGTTCGAATATAAACAAACAAAACAGACGTATAAAGCCCCAAAGTGGGACCTGCCCAGACCAGTGACCAGAGGGTATCATGAACCAAAGATTATGATAAATCCGAGTCTGAGTACTTGCGGACCGAAATGAAAGTGGGAAGGAAGAAAGAGTGATTCCTGGCGTCCATCACCTTCCAGCTGTGAGAGGTGGAACCCAGACTCAGATGTTAGTCTCCAGCTCTAAGTCAAGGTCAGCCCTGCTGTTCATCATTACCCCTTCATCTCTTGAGTTGCCGTCCAGTACATACTTTAATGAAAGCTAGTTGTATGAACAACAAACAAGTAAACAAATAATTAAAAAATTCAAAGGACTGTGGGGATCTAAATGTAGAGAGGAAGTGAGGTATAAACATCAAGACAGCATCCTTTATTTGAGCAGGTAAATTTCACACAGTCTAAAATGAGTAGACCCTGCTTCTGAGGATAGCACCCTCCCAGGATTTTTGTACCTCTGAGAAAGAAAACATTCAAAAGACCCTTATTTTATGGAGACTATATAAGTTAGAAATACTAATAGCCCTTCCGGAAATAGAACAGCAGTGAGGAATTCCCTAATTTTTTTTCTTTTTTCTAGATTAAGATTTAGCCAACTATAGCCCATGAGCCAAATCCAGTTTGCCACTTATTTTTGTAAATAAAGTTTTATTTCAGTGGTTTCAACCAGGATGACGTTACTCCCTAAGGAACATTTGGCGATGTCTGGGGACATGTTTCGTTGTTACGAGTGGGGATGGGGATGCTGCTGGCATCTAGTGGGTCAAGTCTAGGGATGCCACTCATCATTCTGCCATGCATAGAACAGCCCTGCACAGCAAAGAATTGGTGGGGCAAAATGTCAGGAGTGTGGAGGTGGAGAGTCCCTGGTTTTATTGGAAGCCAACTCCATCCATTTGTTCCTGCATTCTCTCTGGCTGCCTCACTGCTCCAACAGCAGAGTTAAGTAGTTGAGACATATGGCCCCCAAAGCCTAAATTTTACTGTCTGTCCCTTTGTAGAAAAAGTTTGCCAACCCAAATCTAGATCAGCAGTTAAGAACAGTGAGCCAACAAGAAAACCTGTGTTTTTCTTTTTTTTAATGGCAATGTTTGGTCTGCAACATGTGCAATATCCCTTAGAAATCCTCTTTGTTCTGACCTGGTATGGCTGTGTTTTAGTTCTATATCCTTCTGATTCCCACTCCATTATCTCTATTTATTATGGCCCTACTTACCTACCAGGTGCCCAGCTAAGCCCGCTTCATTCAAATGCAGGCACATTTCCTGCTCTTTGGGGGGGCTCATGGCCCAGTGGGGGAGACAGATATTAATTAAAGCATCACCCTAATGAATGTACAGTGACAAACTGCAATAAGCTAGAGCCAGGTACTGTGACAGTTGACTGGGGCTCAGGAAAGGCTCAGTGAGGAAGTGATTTGAACAGAGGCCTCAAGTGAGGAGCAGAGGTTAACTAGACCAAGACTCTGTGTGTGTGTGTGTGTGTGTGTGTGTGTGTGGTGGTGGTGGTGGTGATCATGGTTGTGGCAGAAGGGCAGTGGGAGGGAGTTAGGCACTGGTGAGAGAGCCATTGCAACATTGGTGGTTGGGGCTCAAAGACATGGGGGAAGATGGTTGAAGATGAAGTTGGAGGGGGAATGTCTGTGGGGACCAAGCAAACCCCAAGGACCAGGTCACGTGCGTGGTCTTTATCCCAAGAGCACAGGAGTGAAGACAAGCCATTGAAGGACATGGGGAGGGGGATTTGATCTGATTTGCATTTCAAAGTCATAAATTGTCAGACTGTAAAATTGAAAAAAATAAAGTTGACTCCCTTAAAAACCCAGTTATTTTAAAAACCAGCTACCTCATTGATTAGCTTAAAATCTAATTAAACCATTGTATGCTTTCTTTTCCCTCCTGACATCATCAGGGAAGAGATGGAATTCAAATATGATCATTTTCCTTTTCACAAAATACGTTTCTGTGTGTAGACTCAGCTGGAATTTATCCTAGAGTGATTTCTAAGGTCATACCTCTTTTGAAGATTGGCTGAATATTTATGTATGTGTGTGTTTTTGATGTTGTTAAAATTCCCAATTCTCTCTGTGCCTTCTAAGTTTTCTAGAACTTTTAAAATATGCTCACCAGAAGTCAGTAGAATCAATAACTCATTGTATAAATTGTTAATGGTGTAGACTATCTCGTTTTCCTGTGCAAAAAGTGGTTTTTTAACCAAGTCTTTATTTCCTTTTTGTCTCAACTCTATAGCTATTCCTACCTAGCCCACTAAATTTTATTACTGTCTATAACAGTACTACCGCACTGTTCATTACAGTAGTTCTGTAATGAACAGTATTACTGTTCGTTATTTATTAGCAGAGCCTTTGGAAATATAGGTTGCAAACTCTCTATGTGACTAAGATCAAACAAATAGTCTACTGCATCAGTTAAAGGATGGATGAAAGGATGGAGTTTGTAATAGGATTTGATTTTGGTTATTGTTTCTTGACTGATTGACCATTGTCTTTCGAGGAATAATTATTTCTAGTCTGTAGCAGGGGCTGTGAAACTACCGAGTCCAGCTGGATGCCTGGTTTGTACATAAGGTTTTATGGCGACACAGCCATCCTTGTTTGTTCACATAACATCTAGGACTACCTTCATGCTACAAGACAAAGTTGAGTAGCCACAAGCCTCTCCCTTCATCTTCAGCCATCCTCTCCCAGGTTCTTTGAGTCCCAACCATCAGTGTTCCAATCGCTCTTTCACCCACTGCCTAGCTCCACTGCCCTCTGCCCACACCATGATCAGCACCACTGTGCGTGTGGCACGCGCACACACACACACACACACACACACAGAGTCTCACCCTTACTATCTGACCCTTCACAAAAAAAGCTTGTCGACTCTTATTCTAGCAAGTAGGTGATGCTAATTATGTATTCTTTTTTTGTAAGAACATTTAGTGTGCACTACACACATACCCTTTGCCTTTTTACGGCGGTCCTAAAAACCTGCGTTTTCCCACCAATCAGGTAAGACCCTGTAAAGGGCTGTTCATAGTTTTTAACACTTATTCCATAAGCAACACTTCATTAAGCATTTTATATACATTATCTCACGTGATCCTCATCACGACCCTGTGAATTAGACAGTATTATCCCTATTTTGCAAATGAGTAAATTTAGATGAGAGAAGTGAAATAACTTGTCCAAGTTCATAGAACTTGTAAGTGGCAGAAACGAGAATTTGATTCAATGTCTCTCTCTTTCTTGGGCTACTAACCACACTATTGCACTGAATTCCCTGTGTATTTTCTACCAGAACCAACTGACAAAGGAAAATGGCTGCTGGGTTCAAAAGTAGCAGGTAGCTTCCTGGGAAAGATCTGAGGTTGTCAGCTCTCAGGACAAAAGTATTTCTAAATGCACAGACTTACTCTCCCTCAACAAAACTCAACCAGATACTATCCTTGGAGTGGGTGCTCTGACGCCTCCTTGGGAGCCATGGCTGGGTTATATCAATAGACACACTTCTTGGAATTCATTTTTGAGAGGTTTGAGTTTTTTCTTGAAGCATGCAAGGTAACAAAGTCTGAACAGAAACTTCCCTTGACCACCTGGGGATCCAATATCCGCTGTATTCAAAGCTCTCCTTTACTGAAGACCAGAACATTTGATGGGACTTTAGAATTATTAAAGGAGCCCTCCTTCCCAGCCCCATCTGTCATCATTTGACTATTTGCATTTCACAAGCAAAGTGAATTACCTAATGAGATGCTGCGGCTGCCATCACAGAGCAGCCGCCGCGGCCACCCCAGCCCCGAGATGCTGGGGAGTTCTTAGGTGACATATTACGGTATCGCCTGAAGCAAACTGAAACCCTTGATCTGCTAGTCAAGCCTGCTCGCCTGCAATAGAACTCACTGCATGGACCTCTCAGAACCCCAGTCCACCTTTCCCCAGAGGCACCCATTGATTTGTGAAAATAAATTCACATCAACTCTCAGTTGTTTGAATTTAACAGGTAATTTTCAAAAGAGCCAGGTATTTGATGTAATTCAAATTTCTTTTCCCTTGAAGCAGTTTGTTTGAAAAAATAATATATATTTTAATGACTCTTCAAACAAAATGGGAATAAAATAATACTGTACTCTGGGGCTTTTCCTTCCTCCAGGATAAATCAGGAATTATTTAAAATCTCTTCTGAACACAATGATACTCTATTAACCTCCCTGGTCAAGAGACAGGTCACGAGGTTTGAGTAAGTTAAAAAACAGAATTTGTAAAGTCCCCAACTATAAAACGAATTACCCAACAGATGCAGCAGGCTCTGAAGGAGTCATTAAGAGCTATTTAGCTAAATAATATCTGCACTAACAAGTCCCACACAACAGATCTTGGTGACAATGTGCATTCTACAATGGCCCTAAACACACATCACACCATAAGGGTTCTATCAGCTAATTAATATAGGGTGAGAGCTTAAAAAAATGAAATTAACTGAATAAGATTATCTGAACTGATCTCTCCACTTAAATAGCACGGAGAAGAGCTATTTATGGAGCTCAGAGAACATCAAGTCTCCATTTGACTTTGTTTTGGCCTCTGAGGACAGGAACTTCTCTCTAGTTTGGTCTCTCTCCTGCCCTTCTAGAAATTCTCCCAGCAAATATGCTTAGAGAGCAGTTCTTTGATGCTCCTGCGACAGCAAGAGTGATGAGGATTCTCAGCTTATGTCTGTCCTAATCTCTCAGAGCATTTATTGAGCTCCCACTGTGTACCAGCTCCTCGATGCTTGTCAACAGATGGTGCTGCCTTCCCTCCTCGGCTGCGTCTGCCTTAGTCATGCTGGACAACTTTGCTGGGCTGTATGGCTGCACTTGGGGAAGCCCTTGAAGCTCAAGTAAATGAATCGCGGGAGTCTTCTGACTTTGAGCCATCCCATGAGCAGTTTGTTCCAACCCCGTAGTGGCCTTTCGCAGCTGTGGGTAGTGAAGGGGAGCAGAATTTGTCCCCCCAAAACATGCCACTGTGGCATGAGGAATATTTTGAGCTAAAGGCAATCAAAACCCAGTAGGTTCAGAAAAAGCTCTTTACCTCCCCCTCAACTGCAAAAATTTACATTGGGAAGGGTTTCTGTACCAAGAAGAGAGCTATTACCAGAGGGACTTTTTATCTAACACATTTATCTGAGTAACAGGGCAACTTTTGTTTTCCAGACGTCTACTCGCCCTTCCAGTGAGTGGCCTTTCGCTCCTTTGTCTCTTCAGACTCCATCCCCTTTGCTTAGCTCGGGATATTATATAAGCTTCAATTACCTGGCTGCCTTTGGAGTCTTCATATTTTTATGGGACTCCCATATGTACATAATTTCATTTGTTTTTCTCCTGTTAATCTGTCCTGTATTAATTTGATTATTAGACCAGCCAAAGAACCTAGAAGGGGAGAAGGGAAGTTTTTTTCACCCCTACAGTAGATAGAATCAATCTTCCTTCCAAGCTCTCAAAAATATCCAAATCGGAAAGTCGTAATAAATAGGTTTTGTGAACATGCATGTGACAAGTTCCAGTCCATCCTTCCAAACCAGAGAAGTGCTGGCAAAGAATGTGACGTGATTATTAAAGTGTTGCCATACAAGTGCATGTTAAAAGTAATTTCCTCTGCCTCCTGTATCACACCTACCCCCCAAATATTAATTATGAGGTTGCATGCCTTTCTCCCTCTGGTTTATCAGTTGCCAGAGGAGTTTGAGTTGGGTCCCATGCTGCATGGGACTGCTGGGAGTTTTGTCTTTAAGTGTAAACTCAACGTCTGACTTCTCTGGACATGCATATGGCTCATACTCTAGCAAGATGATTGGCCAATAAACAGTTGCCATCCAGTGTGAAAGATTAACAACAAAGATATATATAAAGTCTTCTAGTTGCATAAAAAATGGAGTAACCATTGTTGCCTTAGCTGGAGGATTGGGGATGGCTTCTTAGAGGAAGGGATGGAACACTGAGACCTGAGAACCCATTTAACCTGGAGGATAAGGGTGGAGGAGAGGGAAAGGAATAAGCATTCCAGGCAGAGCAATGAACTTAGCAGAGTGTCCAGTGAGACAGGATGGGAAGGCCAGGATTCCACGGAGGCAGAGAGCTTCTGCAAGCAGGGATTGATGGATATTCAGGGACCACACAGCACTGAGCAAAACCTCAGCTTTCATGTTAATTAAGTGTGCTAGGTTCTTTGAAAGCAGCATTGTCTCTTATTCATCATTGTATTACCCAGGGCATCAAACATGCTGCCTTGCTCTTGCTAGGATGTTTGCAAAATGTTTACTCATTTGTCTGTTGAAAAAAATACTAAAACAATATTTTTCAACCATTTATTGATCCATTTCTGTACAATTAGCTGGATCAAGAGTAGGATAAATAGAATCCGAGCATGCACTGTTCCTAAAACATGGGAAGCAAGACACATTTAAAGAAGGCTGTTCTTGGAATGGGTTGCTGATCATTGATGGACAACATATACAAAAGGGGATGGCACTGGATACGTGGGAAGAGAACTGTACAGCAGGGTACTGGGGGATGATTGCTTTATAAGGAGCTGGAGACTGGAACATGATGGAAGCGTGAAGTATGTGTGCAACTCTTAGACCCACACTGTCCAGGAGAAATATAATGCGAGCCACCCACGTAATGTAATATAATGGAATGTAATGAAGCAGCCTTAAGAAAGTAAAAAGGAACTAGTGAAATTAGTTTGTAAAACTAAAAATAGTTACCATATGACCCAGCAATCCCACTGCTGGGCATATACCCAGAGAACACCATCATTCAAAAAGACACACGCACCCCAATGTACATTGCAGCACTATTTACAATAGCCAGGACATGGAAGCAAACTAAATGTCCATCAACAGATGAACGGATAAAAAAGATGTGGTACATATATACAATGGAATATTACTCAGCTGTAAAAAGCAATGAAACTGGGACCTTCGTAGAGATATGGATGGACCTAGAGACTGTCATACAGAGTGAAGTGAGCCAGAAAGAGAAAAACAAACATCGTATATTAACACATATATGCGGACTATAGAAAAAGGTACAAATCAACCGGTTTGCAAGGCAGAAATAGAGACACAGATGTAGAGAACAAACATATGGACAGCAAGTGGGGAAAGCGGGGAGGGCTGGGGGGGAATGAATTGGGAGATGGGGATACCAAGTTGTACACTCTAAATATATGCAGTTTATTGTCTGTTAACTGTACCTCAATAAAAGTTCTTAAAAAATAATGTTAATAATATATTTTATTTAACTCTTTATATCCAAATTATCATTCTAAAAATTTAATCAATATAAAACTATATGAATGAGAAATGTTACACTCTTTTTAAAAAATTGTCTTCAAACTCCAGTGTATTTTATATTGACTACATGTGACTAGTGGTGACCATCTCCAAATAACCAGCAGAGAGCGGTCACCCAAATGCTGGTGTAAATGTGATTGACCAGCAGGCCATTGGCCTCTACTAAAGATCATTCCTTGCTGATAAGGTCCATTCCTTGCTTTTCTAGCAAGTCAGGGTTGTGGTTCATTTTCTGCGTGATGACTCAAGATGGCTGTTAACTCTAACAAGAGGCCGTAGAGTGTTCCTGGGAACAGTAATTATTATATTTATTGAGCACCTACTATGTGTCAGACACTTCTGGCGGATTATTGCACTTAATTCTCACAACAGCTTGTGAAGTAAATAATCTCAGTATCTTCTTTTTTACAGATGCGGGAATTGAGACTCCAAAAGTCAAAGTTACTTACACAAGTCACATGATGGTGACCAGAAGCAAGATTCAAGTTCAAGCATGTGACACTGGTCACATCACTGCTCTGCCTCCCGGTCAGTGTGAGTGCCTTTGGTAATGAACTTGCACTGGCTGGGAAGCAGAATATATGCATTATATATGTGTTATAACATATATGATATGATTATATATGTGTGTGTATATATACATATATATATACACACACACATATATTTTTATTGTTTCTAGTCAACAGATTCAATCCAGCAAAACTTTTCACAAACAAACTCCACAACACTCAATAGGCAATCATTGTGTCCAGTGTCAGAACTGTGTAAGGCTCTGGGGAGAAAGAAATTAATAAGGCACCAAATCTGTTTGAGAGTTTACAGGTTAGAGAGGAGAAAAAAACATCAATTGAAAACTCTACAATACTTTTGTACCAGCAAACAGGGAGAACCCAAGGAGCAGGGGGCAGGAAGGAGAGTATGTTCAGCTTAACTGGGGGAGACTAGAGAGGCTTTGTAAGGTGCATCTTCAGAGCTGCATCCAGAAGGCAGAGTAACTTCTAGTTTAGATTCCAATGAACAATTTTTCATTATTAAACTAAATGAATCCATTTACTCTCAGACGTGCATGAGTGGAATGGAACCCATGAGGTAGTTGTTTCTGCTCTTTTAAGGGTCTCCTTCCTCTGGTCCAATGTTTTATATACGCAGGAAATTAATTAGGTGAGTCAACAGCAGCATCCGTCTTAATGAAATAAATTAAAATAGTAAAAAACAGTGGGTATCAGAGGCAGTTCTGGCTTCAGGATTCATAACTTCCTGGCAGCCAGACATTTTTCCAAGTGTAAGGTCAAGGCCAGGATCCTGTGCGTTTTGCACTCAGTAAAGGTAGTATTTCATGGGACTTTTACTTGAATATACATATTGGTGTACTGGGGTGCAATATAAAATGTCTTTCATACTGTGGCCACAGTCACGGAAGTTTGAAAACCACCCCCCTGTGTGTACGTGACTGTGTAACTGAACCAGATGGATTCACTTGCCGGAGCGCAGTAAAGCCAGTCTACTGACATCCGACTGTAGTGAAGGAAAGTGCAGCGTTTATTGTAAAGATGCCAATACAAGGAGGATGGGTGGCTCCTGCTCTAAAACCCTGAACTCCCCAAAGAGTTTCAGTGAAGCATTTTTAAAAGCAAGGTAAGGAGGAGCATCTCAGGGTATGTGATCAGCGTGTGCACGATTCTCTGATTGGTTGATGGTGATCAATCCTTAGGTGCCAGTAGGTCTGGGGGAAACATGCTCGTGGTCATCGAGTAGTTAATCTCTTCCATTTGGTGGTGGTTTTAGCATCTGAAAAACTCAGGAAATCTGTATCAGTTACGATTATCTACCTACTTCAGAGAGGAGCTAAAGCAGGGGATATAGGGGAGGGGTCTGTCCTGGGAAGGATTTGCCTCATCTTTTCTGACTCTGGCATAGCAACACACATCTCCTCCCAACTCTCTCTCTCTCTCTCTCTCTCTCTCTCTCTCTCTCCCTCTCGTCTCAACATGCCGCCCCCCACCCCCCGCCCCCGCCAGCCCCACCCCAACCCACACTGTCTGCTGCCCGGAACTCCTAGACACTCCCCCAGGATACCTGGGATGGCTGAACGTGGGGCAGCCCCATCACCTCCCCTGCCCCACTTTCACTGTCCACAGCTCTCTCCCCAATCCCCATGGCTACCCCATCTTTGACTGAAGAGTTGAGTTTCCTGTAAGAGAGAAAAATCCTAAACATGATTTCCCCTTAGCCCATGAAAAAAGCACCCCAGGTGTTAAAACATTTACAGATGACCGACCACCTGCATTTCTTAATCTTGTGTCTCGTCCTTAGCTCTGCTCTCCTCTGTAAGAATACCTCCTTCTTCCAACTTCCGTGGTGCCCATCACCATCCCACCATTTAGGAAACCTTACAGGGGTAGCTCTGGCCTGGGTTGTATACCTTTCCTGGCTATTGGAACTCTCTGTGGTCTGTTTCCAGTATGGAATCAGCTCCACAAATCAGGAAGGGTGGTCTATCGGGCACTGTGTGTGTGTGCACATGCACACCTATGGGTGTTTACACACATACCTGTGGGAAGGAGAGGTTTTGACATTCCATATCCTGGACAGACACAGGCAGACTAAACCCCATGCACTTTGAGTTGGGAGCTGCCCACCTGCCTCTTCATTCATTCAACTGCAGAGGTTAACTCTAGGACCAAACAGGCATTCACAAACACATGCTACCCAAAGACCAGCATTAATTTCCCCTATACTAACACTCAGACCAGTGGTTTTCAAATGAGACCTGTATCAGAAGCATTTGGGGAGTGTGTTAAAATTTAAACTCTTGGGACCTCATCCAGGGAATTTTGGTTCTGGAGGTCTGAGGCTAGAGATGTGAATTATAATTAATACTCCAGGTGATTCTGATGCAAACGTGTGGCCCCCTTTTGAAAAATGTTGCTGTATTTACTTGAGCCATTTCCCCAAGGCCGCTGTAATTGGCAAGGCCATCTTCCCACAGTGCAGTCAGGTGTTCCAGTGTTATGCAGGGCAATGTTGATGTTTTTTGTTCTGTTTTCATTTCCAGCCCATAGCCCTTCCCGCATTTACCTAGGGCCTTCCTAGAAGAATCGATCTCCCCTATGCAGAGCTGTAGCCCTAAGTGGTGGCTTCCCTCAACAACGCACCAGTTAGAATCTTGAAATGATTACCTAGGGATGCTTGATTAGGCATGTGCACAAAGGCTTTCTGGGGTTGGGGGTTGAGGTATGTGTGGGGGAGGGTGCCTGATCTTCCAGCCACCGTTATGTACCTTCCACAAGTTACAGGATGGATGTGCTCTTACATAGAGATGGATGACTTGGAAGCCTCACGTGTTTCCTCCCTCGGAGGAAGCTCATGGCAGCATCCAGCCCAGAGCTGCTGGGGAGGCTGGGGAGGGAGAAGGGTACAAGCCACTCATGACAGTCAGTGAGTCAGGCCCACTTCAAGAGGATAGAAGCCTGAGGAAAAGGCAAGTCTAGACCTGGAGCGGGGAGACATGAAATCGTGGCTGCCCTCTACCAGGTGCCTGGCCAGTCCCCTGTTCTCTGGCTGATGGGTGTTGGGCTAATTTACATGTGCAAACAAGAAACCCAGTCTGCTACCAATGTCTCTAATCCTCAAGCCAACCCACCTGATAGGTCTCTAAAATTGCATGTTTTTTCTCTTTACTTTTCACCCTGTGAACTTATACCTTTGCCCAAACCTCCCTGTTCTCTTATTTTTCCTTTTCCCCAGCATTCAGTGTCACTTCCTGGTCTCTAACGGAGAAGGCCTCTGTTCCTTTACCAGACAACCTTCTCTCGGCATGATCCTGGACCCCGGCTCCATGCACCTACGTCTGGTGACTTCTGTGTACTTTTAGCGTCCTGTCCTGGAATTACACATCTTTGCAGATAGGCTGCCATTTTGTCAAGTTTTTAACAATGTTTTCCAGCCTTTTATAGTCAACATGGTCGCCCTTCTCTAAGGTTGAAACTAACACCAGTCTGGGTGTTTCCTTATTGTGTGATTACTAATGAGGGCTATTCACGATGAGTTCCAGTCTCATGGGCGTTCTCCTTCCTGTTCCTTGACCATTCCTGGGTGACCTTACCTTCGGGCCTTTGCACTGGCTGTTCCCTCTGCCTGGAATGCTCTCACCCCCAAAATATCAGCACCACAAACACCCTAAGCCGCCTTAAGTCTTTGCTACACTCTCATTTTGTCAATGAGGACCACTCCAACCACCCCTTTTAAAATGGCAACCCCACCACAGTCCTGATCCCCTTAATTTCTCTGTTCATTTTTTGTCCTTATTGTTTTTAAATGTTTGTTGTTTACTGTCTGTCTTCCTCTGCTAGACTCTAAGTTCCTCAAGACTAGGGATTTTGTTCTGTGTTGAACATTGACTTGTCCCCAAGCACTTAGGACAGATCCTGGCACATGGAAGGTGTTTAAGTAAAATCTTTTGAATGACTAAAAATGCCCTTGAGGTTAGGACCTATGTTTGTCCCCTACCCCATACCATATCTACGCTAGAATACACATGGGAAGGACTCAATAAATTTTCATTAAGCTGTAATTATATTTTTATTACTAGTTTCATAATAACCTATGGATGTCAAGCAATATAAATTCAAAGGTTATTTATTTTTTTTAAATAAGAGATAGTATTGGAGAAGGTAAAGCCAGGGCACACATGCTGCCTGTGTAGCGTTTCCCTGCTCCTCCTGCCACACCATATATCAGGATAGCCTTTGTACCACATCATGCCTTTCACACACCAATGCTTTACTTCTGAATTAGTGAAAGAGGTTGGCAGATTGCCACGTCACTCTTATAGCTGAAATACCGTGATGCTAATATCTGGGGTACTATTTAGGAACTGCGATTATTATGTTAATCTATATGAAATTGCCGTTTTTTTTGTAAGTCAAAAATGATTGAATGTCAGGAATTTCATATGGTTCACCCTAACACATAGTTAATCTGATGTAGTTATGAACAAAACCGAAAATAACTAGACAAAACAGATGCTTCCGTGAAGAAATCCAGGCTTTTTTTTTCCCCTTCACCTTAGCCAGTTCTCAGCCAAATTATCTGGGAGCATGCTTGAAAACATTCAAAATCAGCTAGACCCTTCACAATGCCAGAAATGACCCTTCTCCGCAGTCCGCTGCTGGGTTCTGAGCCTCGCCATGGCCCAGAGTGAAAATTGGGGTTCCAATATGTGTTCTAGGATCCTCTTCTCCTCGGAGAAACAGCAAACCATGATCACACCCCCTTTCCCAAACCTTAAATGTCACCCCCTAGATCCAGGGCCTATAAAACTTTCAGACTGTCCACTTCAGCAGAGCCTAGAGACCTTGCAAACCACCCCACTCGCCAACACAAGAAGACTATCTTGACATTATCTAGAATAGGTGATGCTTAAAAAAATGCTGAGTTCTTCAGAGAAGGTGCCAGGAGGCAGTATCGGGACTTCATGAAATATTAATACAAACCAGAAAACAAATGCTAATATGTCCTTGTCACAAAGCACATGGCATATGGAGAAGCTTAATGAACTGCAGAAAGCTTGCCGATCCCATTTTAAGAACCATCGATTAGCAGTCAGTAATCACAACCCCGTCTTGATGAGCCATAGCACCCTTCTTGGTCTGATTCTCTGAACCACAGTCATTCATTCAACAAGGATTTATTGGGAACCAAGGCGGCAGAGGGTCATGGTGAAGAGCAGGGACTCCCGCCTGTGCCGTTTACGGCCGTAGAATCTTACGGAAGTTAAGGAAACTCTCTGTGCCTCAGCTTCTTCATCTGTTACATGCAGATCTTAGTGCCTACTTCATAGGTTTGATGTGACAACTGAATAGAGGAACATGAATATTTAAAAAGTGATTCTGTCGTGGTTCACATGTGGGAGGCACTGCATAAATGTAAACGTCAGTGTTGGCTCTACTACAATGTGTCTGCATCTGCAGACACTGAGTACCCAGTATTTGGGAAGATGGCACGGGCTCCATGAGTGAACACCTGAATGAGAAAGTGGATGTGGCTGCATTATCATAATTGCACCAACAAGCTGACTTTATCGTGCCTGTGTCCACAATTCACCAGGAAACTAGATCAATGCAGTGGGAGAAACACTAAACTGGCCTGTTTGATGCTGTGTAGATATACTTATCCCCCAAAGTGTTACTACTTATGTTTAATTGTGAATATGGTTTAATTAATTGTGGCTGCAGGGGTATATTTTAAATCACCCTCATGCAAACCATTATAATTAATGGTTAATTCTTGACTCTCTGGAAGGAACAGGAACGTTTATCAGGGTAACAATTTGGGTTCAAAATCAGGTCCTACCCATGTTCCTATTACCCAAATAAACTCTACTCCACAGAGCAATAGGGAATAGTTCCAAATTAACTCTGCCCATGGGAATATCCATTTAAAATTTTCACACAGAGAATTTCTTCTGTTATTATTTAAGCATCAGTTGGGAAATACCATCTTGATCTGAGTGTGCCTTGATGATGCAGGAGTTTATAGCTATAAGTAGACAAAGATCCATTTTCCTCAACAAATTTGGTGGAAGCAGAAAAACATGCAGTAAATTAAACCTGATTTGCATGACATTGTGCACGCATGCAGCCCTTCCTATGAGCCAGGGAATGCTCTTTGATTGAATTTTCCTATTTCTCTATGTCTGCATGGTATTCTGGGAACAATCCAGGAGCCCTCTGTTGGCTAATTAACACCTGTAAATTCACATTGCCTGGTGTCTTCCTTATATTGCAGAGGTAATGAGTCTAAATCCTGGTAGGGTTGTATTTTTATTAAAATTTCTTTGTATCTTTTTCTTTTCATGTCAAACAGATTGCTACATGTTTAACCCTTTAATGCCTTTTATGTTCTGTTGTTATCCTGGGAAATAAAGCAGCAGTTAGAGAACTATCATTGGATTGCTAAGAAGGAGAAATCAAACACCCAGGGAAGTTGTAACGGGTACAATATAGATTCTATATGTACAAACAGGTGACAAAACAGTTGGAGATTGGAATTCCAGCTCTGTAAGTTGGGGGTCAGTCTATAGGATGCCTAATAAATGCTCATTAATTCATTAACAGCTATTTCTTGAGTGACGCATACATGGTGATGAAGGCAAGGTGGTTACCAAGAGGAAAGACAAAACTGTAGCTCCCAAGTCACAGTCTGGCAAGAGAGATAACAATAAATAAATGCAAAACTGCCTAATCTATAGAAATATACTCAGGGTACTATGAAAAATTAGAGAAGGGAGAAGCTAACACATTCTGAAGGATCAAAGGCTTCTCAGAGTAGATGAAACTTGACCTGAATGGTAAGGAGTTAGTTAGCTGTGGAACAGGGATGGGGGCACTCAGAGGGAAGACATAACAGATACAGACGCTTTGTTAATGGAGATAGCAGTTGCCTCTATGTGCACAATTCCAGGCAGAGTTTTGATGATGACCCCTTCCATGATGGGATGGCTTCAGTGGTAAAGGCCAGTCCACCCTGGTGATCTTGCTCTTTGAGGCTGAAAGGCCATTTGGTTCTAATTCCTAGTTAGTAACCTATCCCCCAGCATGGGCTATAACATCATGACCTATTCCATGGTAGAAATACACTTTTCTGATTTATGGAACAACTGTGCCATTGGTGGGGGTAACCTTACCCTGTGGTGAAGATGCTGACCATTCTGTGTATAGTCATCCCAGCTGAAGCCTCTGGAATCCCCTGTCACCATCAGGAAAAGCCTTGACACACAAGTAAAGGAGAAACTATACCTCTCCCCTAGGTCCTTCCAGTCTAAGGGTCAGGGCACCAAACCTGATGATGGTGGATGCAAGGGAATCAGAACGTACTAACTAATGCAAGCTTGAGTCCGTTTTGTGTTGATAGATCAGGCTCCATTGTTGACCAGCCTCAAGCTTGCATCATTCTGAGTAGATATGGTCAATGGGTACCTTCTGCTGGAGAGATTAATAATGAATGAGACCCTAGTCATAAAAGTTAGAATACAGGGCCATACGGTCAAGTCAATCCTATCGATTGCTCTATTAATTAAGGTGAGCTAGCTACCATAACAAATAAGTCACCAAATGTATAATGGCTCAAACACAATACAAGGTTTGTTTGGTTGGGTCTTTTCATGTGTGACAGTGCTGAGTAGAAGAACAGGTTGATGGCGTGACCCTCATCCATCCAATTATTCAGGAACCCAGGCTGATGGAGGATGTGCCATCTTAAAATTGTGGCTGCAACGATCACCTTGGGGGGTTGTCTCCATCCCTGCCAGTTAAAAGGGAAAAGAACATAGAGGAAAGGGTAGGGAAGGTTGTTATAGGTGGCCTGGAAACAGAACACACCATATCTATTCATATTCCATTGGCTACAACTCAGCTATATGGCTACATCTAATTGCAAGGGAGTTTGGGAAATGTGGACTAAGTTCATGCCCCCAAAGAATAGGAAAACATATATTTTAGATAACAGCTAACAGGCTTCCACCATCCCCCCACCTGATACCACCTTTGGCTGTTAGACATTACCTGCATTTTGTACATGACCCGATAATCACCCTGGGCACCAGGACCATGGTTTACACTATCATTGTGTGCAAGCTATGTGGCCATATGCTCTGTCCTCACTACCACTAACCAGGGCGATATGACATGACAGTTCATGGTTGATGGCCAAGATTGTAAAAATAAGTGCTGGAGAACCTTCCCCTGTGACCTCATGTCTGGAGGGCCACATTGTTTTAAGATGATAGAATCTAAATCTTTCATCTGCTTTATTTGTTCATAGTTCTGTATAACATTCTGAGTGAACAAAATGTTCCTAACAAACAAAAAAATTTGAAAATAACTGGGCTAGACTCCTAAACCAATTTCTATACATCTTAGAAATAGATTGTGTCAGAGAAACGACCTCAAAAGTTGTAACTGAATAGCAGTGAGTCATGAGAAATATCTAGAATTCAATTTTTTTTAAACATACAAAAAACTGCATATATTTAGAGTGTACAATTTGGTATCCCAATCTCCCAATTAATTCCCCCCCAAACCTCCCCGCTTTCTGAACTTGGTGTCCATATGTTTGTTCTCTACATCTGTGTCTTTATTTCTGTCTTGCCAACAGGTTGATATGTACCATTTTTCTATAGTCCGCATATATGTGTTAATATACAATATTTGTTTTTCTCTTTCTGGCTTACTTCACTCTGTATGACAGTCTCTAGGTCCATCCATGTCTCTGCAAATGTCCCAGTTTCATTGTTTTTTACAGCTGAGTAATATTCCATCGTATATATGTACCACATCTTTTTTATCCATTTATCTGCTGATGGTCATTTAGGGTGCTTCCATGTCCTGGCTAGGATATTGATTGATTTGTGTATATTGAAGAATCATTGCATTCCAGGGATAAATTCCACTTGATCATGGTATATGACCCTTTTAATGTGTTGTTGGATTCTGTTGGCTAGTATTTTGTGGAGGATTTTTGCATCTAAATTCATCAGTGATATTGGTCTGTAATTTTCTTTTTTTGTAGTATCTTTGTCTGGTTTTGGTATCCAGGTGATGGTGGCCTCATAAAATGAGTTTGGGAGTGTTCCTTCCTCTGCAATTTTTTGGAAGAGCTTGAGAAGGATAGGTGTTAGCTCTTCTCTACATGTTTGATAAAATTCACCTGTGAAGTCATCTGGTCCTGGACTTTTGTTTGTTGGGAGATTTTTAATCACAGTTTCAATTTCATTCCTTGTGATTGATCTGTTCATATTTTCTCTTTCTTCCTGATTCAGTCTTGAAAGTTTATACCTTTCTAAGACTCTGTCCATTTCATCCAGGTTGTCCATTTTATTGGCATAGACTTGCTTGTAGTAGTCTCTTATGGTGCTTTTTATTTCTGCGGTGTCCATTGTAACTTCTCCTGTTTCACTTCTAATTTTATTGATTTGAGTCCTCTCCCTCTTTTCCTTGATAAGTCTTGCTAGAGGTTTATCCATTTTATTTATCTTCTCAAAGAACCAGCTTTTAGCTTTATTCATTTTTGCTATTGTTTTCTTTGTCTCTATTTCATTTGTTTCTGCCCTGATCTTTATGATTTCTCTCCGTCTACTAACTTTGAGTTTTGTTTGCTCTTCTTTCTCTAGTTTCTTTAGGTGTAAGGTTAAATTGTTTATTTGGGATTTTTCTTGTTACTTGAGGTAGGATTGTATGGCTATAAACTTCCCTCTTAGAACTGCCTTTGCTGCATCCCATAACTTTTGGATTGCTGTGTTTTCATTGTCAATTGTCTCTAGGTATTTTTTGATTTCCTCTTTGATTTCTTCAGTGATCTCTTGGTTATTTAGTAGCATATTGTTTAGCCTCTGTGTGTTTGTGTTTTTTACAGTTTTTTCCTGTATTTGATTTCTAATCTCATAGCGTTGTGGTCGGAAAAGATAGTTGATATGATTTCAATTTTCTTGAATTTACCAAGGCTTGATTTATGACCCAAAATGTGATCTATCCTGGAGAATGTTCCATGTGCACTTGAGAAGAACATGTAATCTGCTATTTTTGGATATAATGTCCTACAGATATCTATTAAATCAAGCTGATTTATTGTGTCATTTAAAGCTTGTGTTTCCTTATTAATTTTCTGTGTGGATGATCTGTCCATTGGTGTAAGCAGGGTGTTAATGTCCCCCACTATGATTGTGTTACTGTCGATGTCCTCTTTCATAGCTGTTAGCATTTGCCTTATGTATTGAGGTGCTCCTATATTGGGTGCATTATATTTATCATTGTTATCTCTTCTTCTTGGATTGAGCCCTTGATCTTTATGTAGTGTCCTTTCTTGTCTCTTGTAACATTTTTTATTTTAAAGTCTATTTTATCTGATATGAGTATTGCTACTCCAGGGTTCTTTTGATTTCCATTTGCATGGAATATCTTTTTCCATCCCCTCACTTTCAGTCTGTATGTGTCCCTAGGTCTGAAGTGGGTCTCTTGGAAACAGCATATATATGGGTCTTGTTTTTGTATCCATTCAGCCAGTCTGTGTCTTTTGGTTGGTGCATTTAGTCCATTTACATTCAAGGTAATTATCAGTATGTATGTTCCTATTGCCATTTTCTTAATTGTTTTGTTTTTGTTTTTGTAGGTCCTTTTCTCCTCTTATGTTTCCCACTTAGAGAAGTTCCTTTAGCATTTGTTGTAGGGCTGGTTTGGTGGTACTGAATTCTCTTCACTGTTGCTTGTATGTAAAGCTTTTGATTTCTCCATGGAACCTGAATGAGATCCTTGCTGGGTAGAGTATTCTTGGTTGCAGGTTCTTCTTCTTCATCACTTTAAATATATCATGCCACTCCCTTCTGGCTTGCTGAGTTTCTGCTGAGAAATCAGCTGTTAACCTTATGGGCGTTCCCTTGTATGTTGTCATTTTTCCCTTGTTGCTTTTAATAACTTTTCTCTGTCTTTAATTTTTGTCAGTTTGACTACTATGTGTCTTGGTGTGTTTCTCCTTGGGTTTATCTTGCCTGGGATGCTCTGTGCTTCCTGGACTTGGGTGGCTATTTCCTTTCCCATGTTAGGGAAGTTTTCACCTATAATCTCTTCCAATATTTTCTCGGGTCCTTTCTCTCTCTCGTCTCCTTCTGGGACCCCTATAATGCGAATGTTGGTGCATTTACTGGGATACTACATTGTCCCAGAGGTCTCTTAGGCTATCTTCTGTTCTTTTCATTCTTTTTTCTTTATTCTTTTCTGCATCAGTGATTATCACCATTCTGTCTTCCAGGTCACTTATTCGCCCTTCTGCCTCAGTTAATCTGCTGTTGGTTCCTTCTAATGTATTTTTCATTTCAGTTATTGTGTTGCATATCTCTGTTTGTTTGTTCTTTAATTCTCCTAGGTCTTTGGTAAACTTTTCTTGCAACTTTTCGATCTTTGCATCCAGTCTTTTTTCAAAGTCCTGGATCATCTTCACCATCATTATTCTGAATTCTTTTTCTGGAAGAGTGCCTATCTCCTCTTCATTTAGTTGTTTTTCTGAGGTTTTATCTTGTCCCTTCATCTGGTACAAAGTCTTCTGCCTTTTCGTTTTCTCTATCTTTCTGTGGCTGTGGTTTTCATTTCCACAGAAGGAAATACTGCTGCTACTACTTGACACTGCTGTCTGCCCTCTTGTGGAGGAATCTATCTAGGAGGCTCTGAGGTGCTTCCTGATGGGAGGGACAGATGGTGGGTTGGGCTGGGTGGGCGGAGCTCAGTAAAACTTTAATCCATTTTGGTGGGCAGAGCTCCGGAAAACTTTAATCTGCTTGTCGGCCAATGGGTGGGTCTGTGCCCTCCTTGGTGGTTGTTTGGCCTGAGGCTACCCAGCACTGGAGCTTACCTGCTCTTTGGTGGGGCTAATGGTGTACTCTGGGAGGGGTCACGCCAATGAGCACTTTCCACAGCCCTTGCTGCCAGTGCCCCCGTCTCCTTGGTGAGCCACAGCCACCCCCTACCTCTGCAGGCAACCCGCCAACACCAGCAGGTAGGTCTGGTTCAGTCTCCTGTGGAGTCACTTCTTCTTCCCCTTGGGTCCTAGTGAGCACACTCTTTTGTGTGCCCTCCAAGAGTGGAGTGTCTGTTTCCCCCAGTCCTGTGGAGGTCCTGCAGTCAAATCCAGCTGGCTTTCAAAGTCTGATTCTCTGTGGATTCCTCCTCCTGTTGCTGGACTCCCAGGTTGGGAAGCCTGACATGGGGCTCAGAACCCTCACTTTAGTGGGTGGACTCCTGTGATATAACTGTTCTCCAGTTCGTGAGTCACCCACCCAACGTTTATGGGATTTGATTTTCACGTGATTGCACCCCTCCTACTGTCTCATTGTGGCTTCTCCTTTGTCTCTGGATGTGAGGTGTCTTTTTTGGTGAGTTCCAGTGTCTTTCTGCCAATGATTGTTCAGCAGTTAGTTGTAATTCCAGTGCTCTTGCAAGAGGGAGTGAGCGCATGTCCTTCTACTCTGCCATCTTCTCTAGAATTCAATTTTAAGAGAGAAAAAGTATATGAAAAGAATGCAAGATTCTGACAGGTCCGAAAGTATTTAGAGTTAACTGGAAAATGCATTTATATATTTTAAGAAACAAAGAAAAGCAAAATCCAATTAAACAAGCCAGAGTTGGGAATGCAGTTTTCTGGGGTAAATGGAATAAAACATGTAATATATAACTTGATGTGAACTAAACATTCTCCAGCCCACTGGAGAGTTTTGGTAGAACCATGGTAAATGGAACCAGGCAAGCCCCATGTATACTGCGGCAAATATCCAGTCATCATCCCAGTTGAAACCTCAGGTCATCACATAACTTTGGCTGAATCAGATGTTATCCTCCAAATCATGGGTGTAACATAATTGTTTCTTTACTGTGTAAGCATCTTTCAAAACTCAGAAGATTTAGAATTAAGTATTGGAATGTTTAAAAGACCAGAACTGTAGTATTAATGTCTTTGTGTCAGGAATTTGGAAAAATTTGGAATTTCAATTACCAATAATGTTTAAATACTCATAATGACCTATTAGAATAATAGTTAAGCTTTCTAACTTCAATTTAAAATATGTGACTGAGTAATTGATTTAGTGCTGCCATTTTAGGTTGAAATCTTACTAATTTTATATAGTGTTAAAATATTTAAGAGAACTTAATTTTCACTGTATTTGAAAGTCTAATTTATTAATTTATAAGAATTATTTAAGTATGGGGAAAGTCTTTCAGCCAGATAATTGAAGTATTTAAAAAGAAAATTGAATATATTAAATTTATAAATGCAGTTTAAAATTTGTAAGGAGCTTAACCAAGTTAGATGGGACCAAACATGAATAACCCCCTTTCCTGAAATATGATTGTTAAGATTTGCTAGATTTAAAGGTAAATTAGTAAGACTTGCAAATTGAACTAAAACGCTTAAGGAAGGATTACATTTTTAGATTAATAACTTTAATAAAATGTTTATTAATTATTATAACCAATAAGATAATCTGATTGGAATTCTCTGGTACAGAAAAACTACTCACACACACACACACACACACACACACACACACAGAGATACAACACATGTTTATCAGATTTTATAGTCAGGATTCCATATGAGGTTTCAGGCAACTTGTAAAAATAAAAAAAAAATCAGTCAACCAACTGATGGAATTCCATTTTGATGGAATCGACCAGTCTTCAGACTTCTATCTCAAAGGTTTCCCAATAGCAAATCCAGAGACGGAAAGCCTGTTCATTCTGTGCAGTGTTGTTCCTCAAACTGAGCAATGTATGTAGATGCTCTTTAAAAGGGAGAAACGCTCAAGGATCCCTGTGTTAAATTATTTTTATGATACTTAAATATGTTTAGCATAAAACTAGATATAAACATTCATGGTAAGAGCTCTAATACGTGCCAAACAACCAAGTAAATAAAAACTCAAATACAAACATAATAAAATTCAAATGAGTAATGTTTGGCTGAAACACAATAATAGTTTGCAACATGAGTGTGGTACTGGCTGTGCAGCCCTGGTTCCTCGGACATCCACATGCCTGTCATTACCTTGTGTACTGACTCCCTTTGTCCACCACTTTCTTCTCCTGAACTCTTTTGTACCTGCTGTGATGTCATTTGGCCATGATTTGGCACAAACACATCATTTAATATTCAGTTCACCTTTGTTCTTTTCTCATCAGTAGGAGCCATTAGAGCAGTTCCAATTTGCAACAACATAATTGCAAACAAGAGCAGATAATGCTGACACCTTGTGGCAGAGCTCAGTTGTAAGGCGATCGCTGAGCTCATTCAGAATATCCATCAATTAAAGTTTTTGGATTATTATAAAAATGAAAACTGTTTTAAAACTTACTGTAGAATACTGAGGGTATCCAGTTTGGGAAACATGGTAAAGAGGGAAGAGGCTAAGCTTTGAAGAAAGACAAATTCAGGTTCAAATCCTTCTAACATTTCGACTTAATAGATAGTTGTGTGAGCACTTTGTGTCTCTTTTCCCCATTAAGAAATAAGGATAATAATACTAATGACAGAGTTGAAAAGGAAATTAGAGGAGATATGTATAAAGCAATGAGCAAATGGGTAGGCACTCAGGGAAGGAGAGTTGCTATTATTGTTAGAGATTAACTATATTCAATATATTTACCAAATAACCTGTTCCGAAGTTATGTGTGTGTGTGTGTGTGTGTATGTGGAGGGGCTGTGTAGTTGGAAATTTTACCCACATCAGACACAAGTGAAAGATATTTTAAAACAATGGTTTTCCAAATATGCTCTATGGAGCCTTGGCAAGGGGGAGGGGGTTGGAGTTGGGAGAGCTGGTGGGGTTCAGGGTTTCTACTTTCTCTTTAATGGGAGCAGCTTTGTTTTACATACAAGCTGTACACACAGGGCTTCCATTACGATAATATTTGAACAAATGAATTTTATGGCTAAAAATAAAAAATGTTTGAAAAGCATTAGTATATTATTATAATGATGATGATGATGACCCTTGACCCATTACTACGTGCCAGACACAACAACCATATGAGTTAGGTATTATTGTTATCCTCACTATACTAGTAAAAAATTAAATTAAAAGTATGTATATACTTTTGCCTCCTGCAGTGCTTTGAATAAAATTTATTCTTGGCAGTGCTATGACAGCAACCTGAATTATTCCTTAATTTTGAAAGCCCTTGTAAACAGATCTTCCAGGTCTAAACTTAAAATGTAATTCCTTAAATGTTAGGCAAAATCATTTTCTCACCTTTTGGAAATACCAACCCACAGCTATGCATAGCCATCAGCTAGGAATTCACACCTCTTCACTCAGCCTCTTAATGAGTCAGCATCCTTCATCTGATTCCTATTAAAATGAAGAAGCGTGAAACCAGTTTTAGGCAAGTTGAGAAAAATAGACTGCCTCTGAATTTTTCACTGTAATTTCATCCCAAGGGCCCTTAGAAATGCAGACATGTGTATGCCTACTAGCTAACACACCACATTTCATGCGCATGTGTGGGTGTGGGGACACACATACACACACAGAGACACACACAGACACTGGGAAAAGGTTTATTATTGTTATGCAAATATGTCTCTTAACTAAAGACTGGGATGCCAAATTGTCTAAGGAATTTATTAATTCTGAACTCTGAAAAAAATACCTGAGGATGAGAGAAAGCATTCCTTAAATTTCTTATGAAATTATCTAAGCTGCTTCCTGTGTTTGGGGTTACAGAGCTTTCGTTATCATGTAACGTGTATTTCACTTTTGTCAAAGGTGAAAAATTCATCTTGTCTTAGAAAGTGTGAAGTGAATCATCTAATTTTACTGGCCATAAGGTTGCCTTTCATGTTGTAACAACCCAGTGTTGATGGAAATTTGGGACATTGTTGCTCAAGTTCTCAAAGGCATAGAGGAGATTTGGAGGCTGCTTTCTCCCCCTTCAGCTCTTAGCACAAGGGTAAATACTTGTAGTGTATTATACTGAAGGCTTCTGCCTTAACACCCATAGATGACCTCTGAATTGACCTTTTTTTTCCCCTTCAAGGGAGTCATTATTTTCAACAATCTTGAACACTTTGGTTGATTGAATCAACCATATCATTATTTTAATAGGTCATTAAAATAAATGAAAAAAAATTCAAATGATGATAAAACCTGTGCTTTCTGCAATATAATCACAGCCAGAAGCTCTGTGTATATAATAAAATAAGGCCATGGCACAACTATCACATAATGTCACAAATATTCTGTGAAACCAGGAGGGTATAAATAAATAAATTAGTTGGGAAAAAAAAGTCTAGCTAACACAGCCAACGGATGAGAGCATGCTGTGATGAAGTCATTAAATTAAGATTTAGGAAAACAAGGCTTTTGCTTTTTCTCTTCAGTAACTAGCTAGATTGTATTGGAAGAGCAACTAATTTCTTTTGAGTCTTAGTGTTTTCCTAAGCTAAATATTACAAAAATTTCCAGCCCTACCTGTGGTAAGTACTCCATGTGATAATATCTATGCGTAGTTCATTAGTGAAGTTCAACAAATACTTCTGACTCCCCTCCTTCTGGTTCATGGAAGGATTGCACTTACTGCTTGCTTTGAGGTTAAGTATTACCATACGAAATGTTCTGGCCAATGAAATGTGAGCAGATGTGATATGTGTCACTTTCGGGTAGAAACTTTAAGCACCAGTGTTTGATTTTCCACAGGCCCTTCTCACTGCAGTAGCGATTGTAGATGCTCATAAGTGCCTACAATGAGCAGAACCCTGATGCCCCTGGTTGGACATGCAGCATAACTAAGAATTTTTATTATGTTGGGCTGTTGACATTTTGTCATTTATTACTGCAGCACAACCTCACACATCCTAACCAATACAGTGTATGCAAGCACTTTGAAAAGTATTCAGGATTATTCAAGCATAAGAATGAAGAAACCACGAGTTGGGAAAACACTTTTATTCTGTGTGGATTTTTAAAGAGCTCAAAAGGAAAAGTTAAAAAAAACCATGTTGCCTCTTTAAGGATATCTTCTTTTTAGTGGAAAACCAAGTTTTAAATGCATAGTAAAGAAACGTTCACATGGAAGAGATGTAGAGGTAAAGTATTCACAGGAGGGGCAGTAGTAACATGCAAGTAGTCCTTGCTAAGCAAGCCAAGGAATGCTTCTTATTTGGTTTTGTTTTTTGCTGGTTAGGGCATATTTTAGCATCTGTTTTTAACTGACCAGGAGAAAAGTAGGTTTGGGTTCTAAGAGGAAATCTTGTTTCATGTAATCAAAAGAGACAATGTGGGAGGGGTCATATGTGAACACTGTGTTTTGTTTTGTCAGCACAATGTTTAACTTGTTTCCTTTTCTTAATTGGAATGACTTTCTGGGAGCATGAACCTGGCTGTCCTCCAGGGCACCCATCCCTCCCTAATGCCTCACCTATGGCCCCTCCATACAGCTGTTACCTGCCTGACCCCTGAGATCATTTCAATTTTGCAATCCTTGCACCAAAGTGTATAGATTTCAGGGAGCAGTGGGAGTTTATAGTAATAATGAAAAACGAACACATCTCTACGAAAGTAAAAGAAAAAGCCATACAGGCAACCTGGGGGTCATTAGGAAACTGGGGATAGACACCACCTTGAGGGTAAGTGAACATCCCCCCCCTCCCCGCCCCGCCCCTGTATTCCTGAAAGGAAATTTAAGAGCTAAGCAATGATTGAAAATTAAGATTAGGGACTTCCCTGGTGGTGCAATGGTTAAGAATCTGCCTGCCAATTTAGGGGACACGGGTTCTATCCCTGGTCTGGGAAGATCCCACGTGCCTCAGAGCAACTAAGCCCGTGCGCCACAACTACTGAACCTGTGCTCTAGAACCCATGAGCCACAACTACTGAAGCCCAAGTACCTAGAGCCCATGCTCCGAAACAAGAGAAGCCCGAGCATCACAGCAAAGAGTAGCCCCTGGTCGCCGCAACTAGAGAAAGCCCAGCAACAAAGACCCAACACAGCCAATAAATAAATAGATAAATTAAAAAAAATTAAGATTAAATTGGGTTAGTTGAGAAAGCCACTGAATTAAATGTGATATTTATTTTAATTTTCCTCCTCACTTTTTTGTTATGTCCCCATCAAACTGCTTCTCATCTCTTAAAGTTTTAGATCAATTGGCTCTTTGTCTAGGACAGTGACCATACTTTGGACCTTGGACCATACTTTGGGAAAAAACAGCTTTACAGGTGTTATCTTGCAAAGCCACCTATTTAAGAGGTGGCAAGAGAGGACCTCTCAGAAAGGTTCTGTGGTCAAGTGCCTTTTAGGACTCTGCAAATTTTGATGAAGAGCTGCACTTGCACTGAGGACAATGTGTTACCCTGATGACACTGTAGGATCTGTCTTAGCTGGAGCTACCTGGGAGGTTCAAAATCTTCCTCTCAACAACCTCCCATTCTCTCAAATTCTGGTTGCTTTCTATCAGCACTCTTGCTACCTCAGTTTTCAAAATGTATCTCAAATGTGCCACTTCTTACTAGCGTCCCTGGGTCCCTTGTCTGGATCTCCTTACTGGGCCCCCACTCTGGCTGTTCAACCATCTAATTCCCACACAGAGGCCATCTGATCCGTTAGCACGTATCAGCCCATGCCGCCCCTGCTTCACAACCACCAGGGCTTTCTCATCCATTAAAACAGCACCCTCACTCTTTACCATGTCTATGAGACCTCTGATTCCTGGCTACCATCCCCACCTCCTGGCAGGCCTACCTACCTTGCTCCTTCTGCACCATCCAGTATGGCCTCCTGAAACCTACCAGGCTCACACCCTCGCTGTCCTTTCCTCCTGGAATGCTCTTCCCTCAGACGCCCGCTTCGGTACGCCTCCAACTGTCCACATCTTTGCCCTAATATGTCATCTATTGGAAGAGTTCTTACTGTCCTACTTGCTCCCCTTATACTAGTTTATTTTTTTGTTATTATTCTCGTTACTGTCTGACATTATGCTGTGTATCTATAACAGGATGTTACAAATAAGACCTCTCCTGTTTTTGAGGTCCCAAACCTGAGAACAGTGGTTTGCTCACTACTCGTGCAGGATATGCCAACTGCTGCTTGGATGGAAGAAGCTAAGATTAAACTGGGGAGGGGGATTTATAGACTTTTAGAGTCAAGATTTCTTTAGAGGGAGAGCCAAGTGGTGAGGACAAGGGGGAGGAATCTCAAGAGAACTACTGGGGAGGATTTAATACATGTTTCCTGGGGTTTGAAGGTTCCTAGGGACTGGTGTCTGTCTTACAAGATTCAAATAAAAACCTTCCAGGAGAGAGTCCGGCTGATGCAGCCTGTGGTGGGGGCCTGCTCTTCCAGAGTGACTCTATTTCCCAGGCCAGATGTGGACTCCTGGCCTGAAAGGTCAAGGTGACCCCAACAGAAGGACAGATCAGAGGCTGAGGAGGAGGCTAAAGGTAGCCAGATCTAGAAGAAAACTATAGCTGGGAGGCCCCGAGGATGCAGGAGAGGGATCTCCAAATGCAGTGTTTGGATTTGAATAGATGAAAGACCCAACCCTGCAGGACTACGCGTTCAGGATGGTGCCTGTTCTTGTTATTCTCACATCTACCTGGAGGAGGGAACTTGGAGAGGCTAGTGAGTGGCGAGGAGGCAGATAGTATTTTTTTCCCACAGCAGGCTTCCATGCCTGAATCAGTCCTGAGCTGGCAGGGGAAGAGGAGGGGAGAAGATCTGTAGCAGATGAGACAGCAAAATTTTAATCTGTTATTGCAATTTTTGAAAAAACATAACATGCAAAAGAGACTGCAAAAAGTCTCTTTTGCAAAACAGATGCCTTCTCAACCTAAAAAAACTAGCCAAACTGTTTCTAATTATTATTTTTCTATTCTTGTTCATTTATTTCATTTATTTATTTAATCGAAGTACAGTTGATTTACAATGTTGTGTTAGTTTCTGGTGTACAGCAAATTCCAGATTCTTTTTCAGATTCTTTTCCATTATAGCTTATTATAAGACATTGAATATAGTTCCCTATGCTGTACAGTAGGTCCTTGTTATTTATCTATTTTATGTACAGTAGTTTGTATCTGCTAATCCTGAACTCGTAATTTATCCCTCCCCTTCTTTCCCCTTTGGTAACAAAAAGTTGGTTTTCTATGTCTGTGAGCTTCTTTCTGTTTTGTAAATAAGTACATTTGTATCATTTTTTTTTTAAGATTTTGCATATAAGCGATATCATATGGTATTTGTCTTTGACTTACTTCACTTAGTATGATCATCTCCTGGTCCATCCACATTGTTGCAAATAGCATTATTTCATTCTTTTTTATTGCTGAGTAATATTCCATCATACATGTACCTCATATCTTCTTTATCCATTTATCTGTCAATGGACATTTAGGTTGCTTCCATGTCTTGGCTACTGCAAATAGTGCTGCTATGAGCATTGGGATGTTTCTAATAATTTTTGAGCTATTATGCTGGGATGCTGCAATGGTGGTGGGGGTAGGTGGAGAGATGGAGGCAACTGGAGAGATGGTTAGAGGCAGAACAGCCAACAGTCATGAAGGGAAAGTGTGCCTTTAACAGAGAGGGGGTCTTACTTTGGGTACCTCCTTGGCTTTCAGGGCTAGGAAAGATCCCCAAGGGGACTGACTCTGTGGACCCTGGGGGCAAGAATCTGAGTTTCCGCTTTTAGGAGACTATGAGGGTTTGGACAAGGCTCATCAGGCAGTGACTTTTGTGGAAAGTCACCCAGGAGTCACTACGGAATGTACTCACTGGATAAGATCCCTGGCACTTCTGCCTCGTCCTTCAGAGGGGAGGCCTGTTACTCTAACAAGGGAGAGTTCAGGGTCATATTTAATTTGACTTAGAGAAGTTAAATAATGCGGCATGTCATGCACCTGAGTGTAGTGGTTGCAAATTTATATCTACCACACAGGAGAATGGGACCACAGGGCATAATCCTGGAAAGTCAGAGGAGGGGAATTAGGCCACCCTCTAATTAACTGCTCTATACAACATGCCTGTCAAGTGCACGGTGGGCTGACAATAAAATTAACTCACAAACAGCTTGTCCACCCGGAAAGATCTTGGAGTGAGACTTTGTCAGGCCAGAGAGCTGGAGGTCAGACAGCCACTCCAGCTCCTGACCCACCCTGGGACTCCTCCCTCCAGAAGCACTGGGGCTCCAGGAAGACTGAAGGGGAAACACTGGAGACTGGATTCATGCCCGCCAGGAGGTGGAAGGGAATAAAAGGGGAATTTACAAATCCATTAGGGAAAAGGGAGCATTACAGAGAAAAGAGAACAAGTTATAAATGAAAGGGGGTGGGAAGTTAATGGGGACTAAAATAGATTAAAATTTTATGTGCTCCACAGGGTATATAACACTTCACACGCAATTAGGAATAAAATGACGACTCCTCAAACCCTGGTTCCCTGGAGGCAAAGGAGGGAAGTGATAGGTGTGGGGGCAGGAAGAAAGCCCCAGAGGGCCATTGTCACAGACTCAGGGCAGGTGCTGGGTGCACAGCAGCTGAGACCTCTTGGCTTTACCTGTGTCCTCCGTGGACCTGAAACGCACATTTACAATGAGAACAAGGCACAAGTGTGAGGAGGGGGAGGCAAGGAAAGCCAAGCAGCTCTTTCCTCTCTTGTCCTGCGCAGTGGGGGAAGGTTGAGCCATTTCACAGGAGGTAGGATTTCTCCTGTAAACGAACAGGGGTGCATTTGCTAATACTGGTGACAGCTAACCTATATTCAGAATTTTCAGTTTGCAAAGCACTTTCACAAATACGGCCCTGTGGGGACAAGAGCCTTGGAGACAGGTATGGGGAGGAAATGTTTCAAACATTCTATCTCCCCTATTCTACAGATGAAGAAAATGGGCTCAGAAAACTCAACTAAGCGGCCCAAGGCTGCACAAAGCAGAGTCTGATATTTCAAACCCAGGTCCTGTTAACCCAAATGATAACAACAATAATAATAATAATAATGCAGGAGGCTGTAAATAAGAAAATAGTTTATTTGGGGATCTTAAGCATTGCAGTTCGGGAGACACAGATTCAGGTAACCCCAAAAAAGTGAAGAGAGAGTCAGGCGCTTATAAAGACAAACTGTCACCAAGTTGTTGAAAGTTGCCTGGTGAGAATTGTGATTGACTCTGATGCAAGTAGGAAAATATCTGTCCTTAAGGAATTGCGAGTTGGTTTAAGGTAGTGGTCAGATAAGCATATAGACTGTCACAAGTTATTGTAGGGTAAGAGTCCCATAAGTATCTTGAGTTTCTGGCAGGTGTTCTGGATGACATCATCAGGTCAAAAGGTCAGAGTCCACCCAGGCTGAGAAGGGCATAAATCACACTTTCTTAATGACCTCCCGTTTCCATTTTAGAGAGCTCTCTTAGCAATACCTACTCCATTTTAATTTTCCTTTCACAGTCTTAAAATGCTAATCTAGACTCACTCTTTTTCTGGGGTGAGAGGAGGGTAAAAGGGGGAGAAGTTTTGTCTTAGGGACAGCGTATACAGAACAGTACAGTCACTACCCTGAGCTCTCCCTGCCCCTGGATGTTTTCCTCCCAGTGTTAGCAAGCCCACAATGAGACCTTCTCCATTTGTGGCTCTCAACAGGGGCACCCTGGGCAGTTTGCATGGGACAGTTCTGTGGTGCACAGGATTGCAAGATGTTTGCATCATTGCCTCCCACTCAATACAAAACAGCAGTACCAGCTTTGGTCATCATGACAACAAAATGTCCCAGTCATTTCCAAGTGCTTCCTGGAGGCTGGTACTGTCTCTAGTTGACTATTGTGTCTCCTAAGAGGAAGGGGTAGCACGTTGACCTTGTGTTACAGGCTGAACTCTGGATTTGGAACATGGCGTCTCCCCATGCCTTGCACTGAGGAAAAATTAACCACAGAACTGAAACGTGGCGATGCACAGCCCACTGGCTTTATTCACCAACAATGAGCAGAGGCAATGGTGGAGAAGCTCACCCTGGGCTCATGGATGCCACTGTCTGGCACAGAGCCCAGGCCTCTATTGCTTTTACCTCTAGGCAGATTTAGGGGCAGTGTGAAAATCTTCTATATCTTATAGTAAATGTAGCTACATATGGAAATCCTTAGTTTTTTTTTTTTTAATTAATTTTTATTGGAGTATAGTTGCTTTGCAATATTGTGTTCAGGTCACCACAACATTAAGTAGAGTTCCCTGTGCTATACAGTAGGTTATCATTAGTTACCTATTTTATACATACTATCAATAGTGTATATGTGTCAGTCGCAATCTCCCAATTCCTTCCCCCCTTTCCCCTTGATATCCATACATTTTTTCTCTACATCTCTGTCTCTGTTTTTTACTTTGCAAATATGATCATCTATACCATTTTTCTAGATTCCACATGCATGTGTTAATATATGATATTTGTTTTTCTCTTTCTGACTTGCTTCACTCTGTATGACACCCTCTAGGTCCATCCACGTGTCTATAAATGACCCAATTTCATTTCTTTTTATGGTTGAGTAATATTCCATTGTATATATATGCCACTTCTTCTTTATCCATTCTTCTGTTGATGGGCACTTAGTTTGCTTCCATGTCCTGGCTATTGTAAATAGTGCTGCAATGAATATTGGGGTGCATGCTTCTTTTTGAATTATGGTGTTCTCTGGGTATATGTCCAGGAGTGGGATTGCTGGGTCATATGGTAGTTCTATTTTTAGTTTTTTAAGGAACTTTCATACTGTTCTCCATAGTGGCTACATCAACTTACATTCCCACCAACAGTGCAGGAGGGTTCTCTTTTCTCCACACCCTCTCCAGCATTTACTGTTTGTAGATTTTTTGATGATGGCTATTCTGACTGGTGTGAGGTGATACCTCATTGTAGTTTTGATTTGCATTTCTCTAATAATTAGTAATGTTGAGAATCTTTTCATGTATTTATTGGCCATCTGTATGTCTTCTTTGGAGAAATGTCTGTTTAGGTCATCTGCCCATTTTTTGGTTGGGTTTTTTTTGTTTTTTTTTTTTTTTTGATATTGAGCTGCATAAGCTTCTTGTATATTTTGGAGATTAATCCTTGTCAGTGGCTTAGTTTGCAAATATTTTCTCCCATTCTGAGGGTTGTCTTTTCAACTTGCTTATGGTTTCTTTTACTGCGCAAAAGCTTTTAAGTTTAATTAGGTCCCATTTGTTTATTTTTGTTTTTATTTTCATTACTCTAGGAGGTGGGTCACAAAAGATCTTGCTGCAATTTATGTCAAAGAGTGTTCTGCCTATATTTTCCTCTAAGTGTTTTATAGTGTCTGGCCTTACATTCAGATCTTCAATCCATTTTGAGTTTATTTTTGTGTATGGTGTTAGGGACTGTTCTAATTTCACTCTTTTACATATAGCTGTCCAGTTTTCCCAGCACCACTTATTGAAAGGACTGTCCTTTTTTTCCCATTTTATATTCTTGCCTCCTTTGTCATAGATTAATTGGCCATAGTTGCGTGGGTTTTTTTCTGGGCTTTCTATCCTGTTCCATTGATTGATATTTCTGTTTTTATGCCAGTACCATACTGTTTTGGTGACTGTAGCTTTGTAGTATAGTCTGAAGTCAGGGGGCCTGATTTCTCCAGCTCTGTTTTTCCTTCTCAAGATTGCTTTGGCTATTTAGGGTCTTTTGTGTCTCCATACAAATTGTAAAATATTTTGTTCTAGTTCTGTGAAAAATGCCTTTGGTAGTTTGATAGGGATTGCACTGAACCCGTAGATTGCTATGGGTAGTATAGTCATTTTCACAATGTTGATTCTTCCAACCCAAGAACATGGTACATCTCTCCATCTGTTAGTGTTTTCTTTGATTTCTTTCATCAGTGTCTTATAGTTTTCTGTGTACAGGTCTCATGCCTCCTAAGGTAGGTTTATTACTAAGTATTTTATTCTTTTTGTTGCAATGGTAAATGGGGTTATTTCTTAATTTCTCTTTCTGATCTTTCATTGTTAAGAAATCCTTAGTTTTTGATTTATGGATAGGAAGACTATAGTTTCTGGTTTACCTAAGTGTGGCCCCAGTTTATTCCTGTTTTCTTGGCATCAGTATCAATAACTCCTTCTTTCCCTGTGAAATGTGTCCTATTTTGGATAATAAAATATATGTTCCCCCTAACACAGAGAACTCAGGGTAATTCCGTATATACTGTGTGTCAGAGAAGCTGAGAGATGGGCAGCCTCTATACAACTTAAAAGGCCCTCCTTTGAATTTTGTGCATATTTGGCCATTGTTATGGGCTGAATTGTGTGCCTTCCAATTCGTATGTTAAAGTCCTAACTCCCAGTACCTCAGAATGTGACTATATTTGGAGATAGTCTTTAAAGAGTTAAGTTAAAATGAGGTCTTAGGGTGGGTCCTAATCCAATATGACTGGTGTCCTTAAAAGAAGAGGTGATTAGGACACAGTCACACACAGAGGAAAGACCATGTGAAGACACAGGGAGACCGTCTACAAGCCAGGGAGAGAGGCCCTTCAACAACACCTTGATCTAGGACTTGCAGCCTCCAGAACTGTGAGAAAATAAATTTCTGTTGTTTAAGCCACCCAGGTTGTGGCAGTTTTTTATGGCAGCCCTAGCAAGCTAATAGAGTCACACTCTGGGATATATAAACCAGTACTGATCACCAGGAAATAAAAAACAGTGTTCATGGTGTGGTGGGGCCCTGGACCTGATTTACGCAACAGCTTCACTTCGTCTGTAGGACCAAGAGCCTGAGTAAGAAAAATCATTCCCTAGGGGCCAGATCTAGAGCGAGGAACCTAGTCAGTCTGAAATAGCCAGGAGGAGTTAGTTGTCCAGCCTCTGGGAATTGTGGACCTTTCCAAAGCCCTGGAAACAAGGCTCAAGACCCAGCCATACCTCCTCCCCTCAGCAACTGACCTGCTCTTCCAGTGGGGCTCTTTGAGTTTCCTGATCAGAGCTGACCTTGGTGCTTGTGTTTGCCATTGAGAAACATGACTTTAGGGGCATCTTCTGGCCTTTGGGCTTCCATGGTGACTGCCATAAAGCACACACACCAGCCAGTAGGAGGGGAAAATGACTTTGTGTTGTACCCTTACTACCATGGAGGCTGGGTTACAGGCATGAGTAGCATCCCCTGTGTGACCACGCGGCCAGTAGTCTGCAATCCAGTCACACCCATTTATTAAGGGCTGGTTTTGGAACCAAACCTACAGACTTGCATTCACATCATGGCTCTGCCAGTGCCAGGTTTACCATCTTAGGCAAAAATACAGAATCTTTCTATATTTTGGGAATATAATAATAGCTGCCAACTAATGTTATTGTAAGAATTAGGTGGGATGATATATGTGAGTCTCTCAATATCCTCTCCACCTAAGGAAGCATGGCTAAAGCCAGTAGTAATATTTCTGGACCAGGCCCAGCTTCAGTGGAGCCTGCTGCCTTTCTGGCCTAAGGACGTAGACATCATTAAAAGACACTTTTTGGTGGAGGTCCTGTGACTCACAAGACCATCTGCAAGGTTCTGTGACAGCAGCTGGTGGTCTCCATTCCCCACAGCCCATTTTCCTCCTGGTTCTCAGCCCTTTCTGAGTGGAGACCTGTGGTTTCCTCGTTTGGTGCACCTGCACCCTGAACAGCACCTTTGAGTTCCTCTTGAGTTCCGTGGGTCTTGGCTTTACCTTCCATTTCCACTCTGGGGATGGAAACCGGGCAGTATTTCAGAACAGGATGTGGAGACACTGATTCAGCAACCTGAGTAAGTCTCCAGATGGACCTTGGGCCCCCACTCTCCAGGTGGACTGGCTTTGCAGGGACAGTGCTGACAGCCTCCCCGGGTCACCCCTCACAGAGAGGGTTGTTAGCTTCTTATAACCTAAGGACAAGGAAGAGTTATCAGATATTGGGGGGCCGAGATCCAATCAATCACCGTTAAAGGTCACAATCCACTCCCTCTACTCCCTCACTTGGATCAACTTCATAAAACTCAGGCCTTAAGAATATACAATGGAAAAAAGACAGCCTCTTTAATAAGTGGTGCTGGGAAAATTGGACAGCTACACGTAAAAGAATGAAATTAGAACACTTCCTAACACCTACACAAAAATAAACTCAAAATGGATTAAAGACCTACATGTAAGGCCAGACACTATAAAACTCCTAGAGGAAAACATAGGCAGAACACTCTGTGACATCCATCAAAGGAAGATCCTTTTTGACCCACCTCCTAGAATCATGGAAATAAAATCAAGGATAAACAAATGGGACCTAATGAAACTTAAAAGCTTTTGCACAGTGAAAGAAACCATAAACAAGACTAAAAGGCAACCCTCAGAATGGGAAAAAATAGTTGCCTATGAAACAACGGACAAAGAATTAACCTCCAAAATATACAAGCAGCTCATGCAGCTTAATACCAAAAAAACAAATAACCCAATCCACAAATGGGCCGAAGACCTAAATAGACATTTCTCCAAAGAAGACATACAGATGGCCAACAAACACATGGAAAAATGCTCAACATCACTAATCATGAGAGAAATGCAAGTCAAAGCCACAATGAGGTATCACCTCACACCGGTCAGAATGGCCATCATCACAAAATCTAGAAACAACAAATGCTGGAGAGAGTGTGGAGAAAAGGGAACTCTCCTGCACCGTTGGTGGGAATGTAAGTTGGTACAGCCACTATGGAAAACAGTTTGAAGGTTCTTTAAAAAACTAAAAATAAAGCTACCATATGATCCAGCAATCCCACTCCTGGGCATGTACCCAAAGAAAACCATAATCCAAAAAGAAACATGTACCATAATGTTTATTGCAGCACTATTTACAATAGCCAGGACATGGAAGCAACCTAAATGCCCATCAACAAATGAATGGATAAAGAAGATATGGCATATATATACAATGGAATATTACTCAGCTATAAAAAAGAATGAAATGGAACTATATGTAATGAGGTGGATAGATCTAGATTCTGTCATGCAGAGTGAAGTAAGCCAAAAAGAGAAAAACAAATGCCATATGCTAACTCATATATACGGAATCTAAAAAAAACAAAAAACAAAAAACATGGTAATGACGAACCCAGTGACAAGACAAGAGTAAGGATGCAGATGCAGAGAATGGACTGGAGGACACGAGGTTGGGGGGGTGGGGGCCGAAGGGGAGGCTGGAACTAAGTGAGAGAGTAGCATAGACATATATATACTACCAACTGTAAAATAGATAGCCAGTGGGAAGTTGCTGTATAACAAAGGGAGATCAGTTTGTTGATGGATGACGCCATAGAGGGCCAGGACAGGGAGGGTGGGGGGGAGTCACGAGAGGGAGGGAATATGGGGATATGTGTATAAATACAGCTGATTGACTTTGGTGTACCTCAAAAACTGGTACAAGAGTATAAAGCAATTATATTCCAATAAAGAGCTTAAAAAATAAAAACATCTTTTAAAAAAAATTAAGAAAAGAATAGCACAACTAACTAAGAAAGAATAGTAAAGGCAGAGCTTTATGCATCACTGATAGCACGTAGGGGAAGCACCTACACCCAGATCCAAGCAGTGCTGGGCGTCGCTGGAACAGCAGTTTGGAGCCCCAGTTGGTAAATGGCCCCAGACAGTGCATCCACCGCACAGCGTCCTTTCAGGTAACACATGCCACAGCTCAGCTAGGATGGATTCCAGCGAGGAGGATTCTGGGAGGGTGAAGGTGGTGTACATGCTGGAGGAGATAGAGAAGATTTTTGTCAGGTTAGAAATGAAGATCATCAAGGGCTCCAGTGGCACACCGAAGCTGAGCTACACACGGAGGGATGACCGGCACTTTGTGCCCACCGGCCTCTACGTCGTCAGGACAGTAAATGGTCATCTGGACACCCCCAGATATGGTTGCTACTAATATACTCTACCCACAGTGCTTCCTAGTACCCCATGGATTCCTACAAGGGCAATTAGCATCACTACTTTGATTGACTTTGATCTGGGTAGGTCTTGGCCTCTAAAACAAAATTTGATGTCTGTTTTACCTGCTTTTCTGGCACGGTATGGAGATGGTTGTTTTGAAAAGTAATTCCCTTGCCAGTCATTTTAAATGTACAGAAAACTCCCAATAATGGTAAAAAGTACCAACATTTACCACTTCAAAAAAAAAAAAAAACTCAGGCCTTCAGGAAGCTGAACTTGTGCCTGAGATTGAATTAGAGAAGGTGACAGTATTGAAATGGCTCTTCATAAATTCCTAGATACCTAAACACACAAGGTCTATTTGCATAACACCCCCACCATCATCCAATAGCTAGTCATTGCAGAACGAAAAATCATTTCTAATATCCCTTTCACAGTTCTCAAACTTTCTAAGTATTTGTAGTTGTTCCCCCTGGAGTATAGATTTCTGATTACTCCGTGCAACAAAATGTGGATCCCTTTTTAGAGAACTTTAAATATCATCTATTTCTATCCAGAGGGTATAGGTTAAAAGGAACACGCACTTGACAGGCTGTCCCTACCGAGGTATTTGAAAGCAAATTATGGACAGCGTAGCCACATTTTATGCATAATTTTTTTCATATAGAGTATTTTTATAGGGTATACATGTCATTTATATGTCACTTATGATATATATTATATAGGATATATATATTATTTAAAAATATATATAAAGAGGAAAAATTATATATATAAAAGAAGAAAAATTTCTTCTGTATATGTATTGTGTATTTGTACACACAAGTATATATGTATACGTATATGCAAAAGAACAATTGCTGAATTGAGAGATATGAACATTTTTGAGGTTCTTGATACACACTGTAGACGTACACACCGTGACCTTACAGAAAGGTCATATCATGATACAAGTGCCACAAAGTTCCATGAGTAGATATTTCAATGGATAGGAATGTGTATTGTAATTTAAAGAAATATGTTCTAGTTTATAAATAAAAGTTTCATTTTAATTTCCACATCTTGAAAAAAAACTAATGGTGAGGTTGAATATTTTTTGTGTTAATTCATTACCAGCATTTTGTTTTCTTGTGAACTGTTGGTTTCTATATTATTATTTAGGGTTCTATTGGTTTCTTTTTTATCAACTGGTGTGCACTCAAATAGAGTTGCTAGATCTTTGTTGTCATTTTCTGCAGATGAGAAATGTGCCTAAAGTTACATAGCTAGTGGCTCAGATCAAATTCAAACTGAGGTCTCTCTGGCTCCGGAGCTGATTCTCTTCCGATTACACTTCTTTCCAGTGTGCTAGGGAAATGGTGAATTAGACAATGTCTGTGTGGGGTCTGAGGCAACTCAGAGCCAGGACCTTCATAAATGCGGAGCTTAATTACTGCCATGCAGGTCTTGGAAATGTCTCATAAATAATTTCTCATTTAACCTCAAAAATATTCCTATTAAACAAGAATCAAGTATAATTATGATATTGACATTTTACAGATGAGGCTGCTAGGATAAAGTGATATCCATGTGCATTAGGTCAAGTGGAGGTCCAATCCAGTCTTAGACTCAATACTACTATTTTATGATAATACATAGCACTCCATTTATCTGTCACCATCAGAAGGAAGAAGCGGGTCACTTCAGTTAATTTTCAGTTAAATAAAAATTACTCCTTTAAACACCAATTTTTAAAAATCTTTTATGAAACTTTCACTGAAAAATATGACTGACTGCACACATTTATTGTTCCTTCCTTTTGAAAAGCCATTAAAATTATAGTAAATAGGGACTTCCTAGGTGGCGCAGTGGTTGGGAATCCGCCTGCCAATGCAGGGGACACGGGTTCGATCCCTGCTCCAGGAAGATCCCACATGCTGCGGAACAACTAAGCCCGTGTGCCACAACTATTGAGCCTGAGCATTAGAGCCCCGGAGCCACAACTATTGAGCCCATGTGCTGTAACTACTGAAGCCCATGCACCTAGAGCCCGTGTTCTGTAACAGGAGAAGCCACAGCAGTGAGGAGCCCACGCACCACAACGAAGAGCAGCCCCCACTCACTGCAACTAGAGAAAACCTGCGCACAGCAAAAAAAGACCCAACACAGCCAATAAAATAAATAAATAATAAATAAATTTATTTAAAAAAGTATAGTAAATAAAATGTTCAAAGGTATAAAACACAATGATGAAGAGAACATCGCGGATGAGAAATTTAAATAAATTCCTGAGAAGGAGATAGAGATTGGAATTGAGAGAGAGAGGGACTGAGAGAGTAGACAGGGAACTTTCACGGTTGAAACAGGACATAAGAGGTCTCAACTGAGCAATGCAACTTAGAGTGCAGGCTGTGAACCAGCTGCAACAGCATCGCTCCCAGGATTTGCTAGGAATTCACGGGCCCTGTGCCAGAGCTGCTGACCTTGCGTCCGTGGTTGGGGCTGGGAATGTGAATTCGATAGGCTCAGGTCATTCTTATGTATGGTCGGGTTTGAGAAGCCTGAGCCTTAGAGAACACCGAGGCGATACATGTGTGGAGGATGTTCTTTGCCTTCCTGATCCCAGAGACGCTTGAGATTTTCAGGTACCAGGTGTGAGGGAGATAGAGGTAAACAAGCTCCCTCTTGTCATTTGCGGGGCCCAGGGCAGCAGGACACGTGGAGTCTCCTAGCCCCCAGCAGGCACCCCTGCTCTCCTCCCCTCTCTGTTCTTCACCACCCAGGGCCTCCTGGGCACCTGCGTAGTCAGCCCCACTGGCACATCGTAGCTCCATCCACACCCGCATGGATGGTCCCCTTTGGCTGCTGTTCAAGCCTAGGGGAGAGGCCCACACAGCAACTGGAAGAGGACATGGGGCATAATTGGGCAGAGGATTCTGGGTCCCTGTCACTGAGAGCATATCTTAGTCTAGAAAGGAATCTGTGAGTATTGGATAGTTCCCCCTTGGTCCCTCAAACTCCTTGCCCAGCGGGGAGGGCAGGGGCCAGAGGAAGGGCAGTGCGGGAGCTTGTATAGCACAGGGACCAGGGCAGGGTCTCCAGACACGTGGCTGGAAGAGTGAACAGGAAGGTAACATGGGCTTATAAATAGAGAATTAATTGAAAGCACATATGCGCAATGCTTGGCATTCCTTAACCCCTCTATTTCCCCTGACTTCCAGACTCTTCTTTCCTAAATCGAGAAATTGGATAACCTTTAGAGAAAAGATCTCTGTATTTTTTTTCTGGGGATCTTCCTGAAAAATAGTCACATTCTTCTAGCCTAGTCATCCTGGGCCATGACCTGACAGATGAATGCACTGCCTAGAGGCACCAAGCCCCTTGCCAGCTCTTGATTGTCACATTTAAGATATAGACACAACTAAGGATCGATAGACAGCGGACGATTGCCAGCATCATGAAAGAGAAGATGGAGATGAGGTAGAATAAAACCACCTCATAAAAACCATAACAAATAAGAAAATCTAAGAGAATGTAAGTGAAACTCTGATTAGAATCCTCTGTGTGGATAGGAATAGCTAGCATTTGTAAAACAAGATATTGTATTATAAGAATGGAAAATTCAAGGCAGGAAAGAGA
The DNA here is from genome assembly GCF_030028045.1 of Hippopotamus amphibius kiboko. Taxonomy (NCBI): domain Eukaryota; kingdom Metazoa; phylum Chordata; class Mammalia; order Artiodactyla; family Hippopotamidae; genus Hippopotamus; species Hippopotamus amphibius. Next base: position 136,415,200 of record NC_080188.1, on the reverse strand, counting down.
TTTTTGACATTAGAACTCTGGTTGCCAAGTGGCATCACAGTTGCCCGTATAATAACCATTCACCTCTCTTCTCTTTTCTGACAGAATCCTGATTGTGTTTACTCTTCTCCAAATGCCTTGTGTTTCAGGGGAGACTTGGTCCCGTCCAGGCAGCAGTAGTGGATCTTGATTAAGATAATAGTGGTAATTCTGTTCCATGATGTAATCGACTTAAGAATGGGTATGTGATACAATGAGGTTTGAAGAAAAGTCTATAGTACTGTTTCTGGGAAAGATTCTTTTGTTCGTAAAATGGGACACAATACAGAGGTTTACTTTTATTTCTTCAGATCCAATTGTGTGAGGACATGATGCTTGGAGTTGCTACAGCTATTTTACTATTAAAAGTCTATGAGTCGAACAACAAGGGTGACAGAATGAAGCTGCCCAAGCCCCTATGCCATTAAGGAGCTGAGTCTCTTAATCCTGTGCCACCAACATCCAGGCTTCTTCCCATGGGAGATAATCTATTCCCTTTTTGTTTAAACCATTTTGAGTTGAGCCCTCACTTACTTTTAGGCAAAAAACATCTTAATTGAGACATTAAAATAAAAATATTCAATAGAACATTTAGAATATAATACCAAGAACGTCCCTGAAAATGAAACAATAGGCAGAAATGGAATATATGAGTTAAAAGATCAGACTTAGAAGATTATCCCAGGAAGGGATTCCAGAAAGAACAGAGAAAATGGAGAAGGGAGAAATTATCAAAGAAATAGTACAATGGAATTTCCCAGAGTGAGTATTGTAAATCTGCAGTTGGAAAGCCTTCCCTATCACCGAATCAAATGAATGAAAAACAATCAAAACACTGACACATCACTGTAGAATTTCAGAACACCAAGGATAAAAAGTCATTTTCAGAGAGGGAAAAAAAATAGGTCATAAAAAGACCATGTATCTTATCAGCAATCCTGGATGTTAGAAGTCAGTAGGACAATTCCCTTAAAATACTAATGAAAAAATATTTTCAGTGAAGAATTCTGCACTCAACCAAACTGACCATCATATGAAGGTCAGTGTATATTTTCAAACATACACTGAAAAAGAAGGTATGTGGAAATCATATTATTTTTTGGCAAATACCCACTTCTCCTCCCCCTCTATTATAGAGGAGTATGCTTCCCTAACCTTTTGAGGGTTTGCTGTGGGACTTTCTTCATCCAGGGACTTCAAGTACCTGTGACATGTACCACATTGATCAGAGGTTTTAAGTGTGCTTGTGAGGTTAACTTAGGCCTCTTATATTTTGTCCTCTCTCATGAAAGGAGCAAGCCTCAGGCAGTGCAGATTTTTCAACCTAGGTCCCAGAACAGGACCAAAACTTGAACCTGACCCACAAACTAGAACCAAGGAAAATGGCTTTGAGTTGTTTCAATGGAAAAGGAAGTCTAGATATGATAGAGAGTTTGCATGAAAGAGTAGCCCACCATCAAAAGAAGACCATAAGTAATGTTATATCTCTTCTCCCTGATTCAAACCCTTGTATCCTTTCTCATACATCTTCCCCCAGATTTCTGATTATACAATTGACAAATCTTGCAATTCGTTTCCTGGGTTATCTCGTAACAGTCATACTTTGAATGACTCCTTGGGGACCTTATGGAATTGAGTCTAGATATAACCCCCAAAGTAATGAGTGGATGTAGAGCTAAGATCTGAGAAGGATCAGCATTTTCCTGCAATACAAATGGCATCACATGTTCTTCAGGAAGGGGAAGACTAATCTCAGATAGGAGAGAAAGGTATACATCTAATAATAAACAAATCCTGGCAGAATATGAGGGTTTAAGGTCCTTAGCTTCATTTGAATTTACTCATATATCCTCATTCCAAATGTTGGTGCTCGAATCCTTCCTAATTAGCTTGCTGAATTTAACATAAGAGATTATTCAAGCTTATAAATTCTATTTGTATTGTAATTCAGGCATCCACAAGATTAAATTTTGGGTTGGTATTCAGATATCTCAGTCTGAAGCTAGAAGGGGTGAGTTACTTCTACTGTTTTACATAAAACAGACAGGAGATTTGTGGGCACTTACCTGGACCTTGACCTAGAAATTCAGCGCTCTAAGCTCTTCATTTTCTTGCTCCACAGTATACGAGTACTTAAGTACATCCAACCAAACTAAGAGTCTAGATAACATTTTTTTTCTACTAAAATGTTTTATGAAGTAAGTTATTTGGTCACTCAAAGCTGTGTGTTCTGCAGGCAGCTGACTCCAGGTAACCACAGGGATGACTTAAATAGCTGCTTTGTGACTGTATGCCATGGACTATCGTGTTCCATTTGTCACTCATAGAAATAGGATAAGTAATGCCTTTATTTTTTTTAAAAAATTTTTATTATTATTTTTCAATTATTTTATTTATTTATTTATTTATTTATTTATTTATTTATTTATTTATATTGGCTGCAGTGTGTCCTCGCTGCTGTGGGCTTTCTCTAGTTGCAGCAAGCAGGGGCTGCTCTTCGTTGCAGTGCATGAGCTTCTCATTGCAGTGGCTTCTCTTGTTGCAGAGCATGGGCTCCAGACTTGCAGGCTTCAGTAGTTGTGGCATGCAGGCTGAGTAGTTGTGGTGCAAGCGCTTAGTTGCTCGGCGGCCTGTGGGATCTTCCTGGACCAGGGATCGAACCCAAGTCCCCTACCTTGGCAGGCGGATTCTTAACCACTGTGCCACCAGGTAAGTCCCAGTAATGCCTTTAAATATAATCAAATCAGGGATTCCCATCCTTTAGATTCTGTTCATCTGGAACCACATCTGGAGCAAATAACTGTCAGTCAAAGTTTAGTTAGGGAAGCAGAATGGTTCTGAGTGTAACAGGATATGACATTTTTCATAGAAATTATACCTTACATAACAGTGAAAGAAGTTTAAGTGGAGATGTGAAATGGGAAGTTAGAAGATCAGAGAAAGAGTCACTGATACAGGTAGACAAGTCAGGACTTGCAAGGGAATCTAAGAAACCAAGCCAAAGTGGGACCATGTAGGGGGAAGCTTTGAGGGGAGGGTGTTTGGGAAGCTAATTGCTTCTGAACCTACGTGTGTGTGCTTGTTGCTAAGCAACTGGAGGGAGGCTGGGATGCTGCTGGTCAGCAGGACCAACAGTCAGAGGATATGGAGGGAAGAAGAGTAAAGACAAGCTGGACTCTGCTGGGCATCTCTGTTCCTATTTATCAGCATCAAACTGCAAAGAACTTCAGAGAGGAATGGCTACTGCTTCCCTTCCAGCTCCCAAATTTCACACAAATTCTTCTCTTAGCAACTCCAGCCCAGAATTGTGCAGAAGGGACCCTGGGAAATATAGCTCCCGGTTTAACCAAGCTGACAATAGAACAATCCAGCACATACATCTTGGACATCACTTATTTTCTGAGCCCGCAATTATTTCTAAAATCAATAAAGGTGATTATCAAACTCACTGATGCAGATCTTAATTTGATTTTTTATGTGCTAAATAAAAACTTCTGGATCTCTCCCAGGTGAATATCAAAGAATTTAAAACTTAATTACATGAAGACACACATATGCCAATCAAAACACAGTTGAAGATAAAGGTCTCCCCTGGTGGTGCAGTGGTTAAGAATCCGCCTGCCAATGTAGGGGACACGTGTTCAATCCCTGGTCAGCGAAGATCCCACATGACGCCAAGCAACTAAGCTCATGCGCCGCAACTACTAATCCTGTGCTCTAGAGTCCAAGGACCACAACTAATGAACCCATGTGCCTCAACTACTGAAGCCTGCATGCCTAGAGTCCATGCTCAGCAACAAGAGAAGCCACCAGAATAAGAAGCCCACTCACTACAATGAAGAGTAGCCCCCGCTCTCCGTAGCTACAGAAAGCCCACGCCCAGCATCGAAGACACAATACAGCCAATAAAAAAACAAACAGAAAGAAACATAGTTGAAGGTATAGATACAGATGTAAGTATATACACATATACACATATGGGCTGGTGGACTACATATAATTTTACTTCTTGCTGTTTTTTCAGTTATGTTGAACATGTATTATTTAATGATCAGAAGTTTCATAAATTAAAACCAAATTAATAAATCCTTTCTGTTGCCTGTATTTGGGACTAAATGCTAAATGGCACTTATGAATATAATAAATATTAAATTTACTCCATCAAAACCTATGATCTGGAACTTCTAGCATTGTAGGCACTACCAGTTGAGTTCTCAGTTTTGAATTCTATGAGTGGATCTATGACCCTTTTTCTGTACTTCCTCCTCTTCTCTACCACCACTTTCCATGGTGTTGCAAAGAAAAAGGCTTATTTATTTTCAAAGTTGCAACACCTCCTATCCCCTCTCCATATTCCCCTTTACATATGTGAAAACGTTAACCTTCTCATTTAATGAAAATCATGGCCCCAAGGCTCTGGCGCTGGATAGAGGCATGGACTGCCTTTGGAAGAGGCAGCTTAGGATTGGCTGTCCCTGGCTCGGTCTGTGCACTTGAAATCTCCACACATCAGAGCAAAGTGCCTGGCCTTCAGAAATGTTATTTGAATTTGGCTACTGGGAAAGAAGGGTAAAAATCTAACAACTGTATCTTAGTTTCATCTTTGGGTTGGAGGGTGGGGATATGTGTTTCCATGCCCCTCAAGGAACAAAGGAGCTAGGTTGGCATTTAATTTCATCACAGGAATCATCCACTATGACCATCCAGGGGCCTCTGCCCGCCAGTCTCATCCCGCTGACTATATTTAGCCCATTATGAATATGGAAAAACATTGAAAATGATTCACATCGACATCCCTCTGTCTAGCCTAATAACGTCAAAGTCATTAACAACAAACGTAAGCTCACCCTGACAGTGTGATTTGGAAACCTCAGCCCTCCTCTGCCAGTCTTGCAGACTGGATATAGGAAACCAGCACGTGTGCCCTGCCACTCCCCAGTCACCTCCCTGCTGCTAAGAGGAGAGAAAGAGTACAAAGGCAGGGAAAGAAAAGCTTTCCCTTGGCTCTATGGGCTGTTGACACGTGGAGCCAGCTAGTCAGGCCCTCATCACGGGAAAGAGGTGAGAGTGAAACGCGGGTTAGTAGAGACCTTTCTCTGTTTCCCTCTGTGCCTCTCACTCCTCTCTATGCATCCCAGCTGAGGAGCTGAAGCTCTACAGTCCCAATTGTCACCCTCCCATGGGGCAACCTCATTACCATTATTTCTACTCAGGTTTTTCCAGCAGAGGACTTTTCTACATATTACCTCACACGTGACTTCACTGAGAGATGAGTCATCAGTCTTTGCCTTTAGAGCATTTATCAGAGGTTATTTGTTTAAACGAGTATCTGTTTTCTGCAGAGCCTGCAAGCTCTATGAAGGCAGGGACTTTGTTTTCCTCACCATTTTATAGTCCTGGAGCACTTGCTTAGTGTACAGTGGTGTTAAAGAAATAGTAGTTAAATAAATGAATAAAAGCAGGGGAAGAAGAAGGAAAAAGAGAGGGGGGAGGGGAGAGAGAGGGCAAGTGAGGAGAGGGAGAGAGAGGGAGAAAGAGAGAAGTTGAGAGAGAAAACAGAATCAAATATTGACTTTATTTCATAGTAGGAGAAATAGAGATACTGAGCTCGTGGGCCATTTGATTCAGGTCTCTTGACCAAACAATGGAAAATTCTATATGAATTACTGCATTTTCACATTCTGGCCTTGGGGTTCCTGCCCCACTTCCACCCTGAAGCCACTTGTTCCCCTAAAATTAACATTGGTCTCATTGTGGGCTTACCTGTTCATGCCTATTCGTGCTTTGCCTCTCTCTGGTCTGTGAGAGGTGATGGTAGGCAAGTAAACCCTGGATAATTATGTGGTCAAGGTAAAGTACTGCACAGGGACCCTTCTTTTACTGTTTCTGGTGTGGACTGGTGGTGGTGAGCAGTTTCTCTAACCTCTCTACAGTTATCTTCACTAGCAAACTGTCCAGCCTAATTCTTGTAACCCAAGGCTAAAATCGGTCTCCTCTCTTCAATTGCATCGCTTGGAATATGAGAAACCCATAGCACAGGCTCTTCTACTTGTGTTTATTTTCCTTTCCTTTCACGGGTCTCTCCCTGCATGGCATCCAACATTTGTGCTCTCCAGGAAGGGTCTGCTCCCCAGCCCCCTTGGCAGGGACTGAATAGCATCCCCACCTTCCCCAGCATCAGGATATCTTCCTGAACCAAGAGAAATGGCTCACAGTGAAGTGAGACCAGTTAGTCCAAGGGTTACTTGCAGTCTTTTGAGAGTATAGACACAGGATTCCCTCCTGCAGCCAAAGAAAGATTTGGAGGAAGACGCATGCCTTTCCTTCTCTTCTGCTCCCAGTGAGGACCTGAAAATTTCCTCCCAAATTATGATGAGTGGAAAAGGAGCTTGTTTGGTGCCTTCCTTCTACTTTGTAAAGGGAGAGTGAAGAAAGAATTCATTTTGCAAATGTAGCTAATAGATGTTCCTTTCAAAGTTAAACTGACAAATTGGATTATTAAACAAATGTGTGTGAATGCTTAGATAAAGGTGTGCTTTTCTTTAGGGACCAGCGTGGGATCAGCAAGACAAGTCATGTCAAGTTCTTATTATGGGAAACTATCAATGTATTGGAAGATCGGGCACGTGCCATGGATAGGATATACATTCTCGGAACACTTGCATTATGATAGGAAGCATGGATGGGACAGCTAATATGATGAGTTATGGAAATAAGATTGAAAATCATCTCAAGTTCTGTTTCTTTAGTATCAATAATGTTTACTAAATAGTTTTTTTTTCCCCTATGCCTGATTCTCCACCAAATTCTTCAATATTTCTTTAAAAAAATCAGCTTTGTTGTTGCTGAGGTATAATTTACACACAGTGAATGTTCTTATTTTAAGTGTATGGTCTGATGAGTTTGGACAAATGTATATACCAGGTAACTACCATCACAATCAAGATACAGAACTGTAATGCTTTTTGATATGATATAGGGTAGTAACTTCATTCTCTTCCATCTGCCAACATGGTCCAGAGACAGAAAGTAAAATGGTTACTTGAGATGGAAAATATTTTCTTTATTTACTTGTTTTTATTTTTAATCGTGGTAAAATATACATAACATAAAATTTATTATTGTTACCATTTTTAAGTGTACAATTTAGTAGTGTTAAACATTTTCACATTATTGTGCAATCAATCTCCAGAACTTTTTCAGAGATGGAAAATATTTTTAATAACTTTAAGTTACCACACAGAACTGTTTAGAGATTTCCTAAACTCCCAACAGTCAGGTCATACAGGAAGCACTTTGTGTAGTGATTAAGTGTATGAACTCTGGAATCACATTGACCAGGTTCAAATCCCAGCCCCATCATTTAACATATTACATCATCTCTAAGATACTCAGTCATAAGATACACAATTATTATTTTAAACACTAGGAAGGAAAACAATGACTCTAATTAAACAAGGAACCAGTGCCTTAGTAATGTTCCTACATGACACATGCATCAATTTCCTCCAGTTTCTTGTTGCCTTGAAATTTCTTTCTTCCTTTTCAGAGAATTCGGCCATTTACTACAGTGTCTTTCTTAGTATGTGACAGGCAATCCTTTTGCACGTATATCAGGAACAAAAAGGAACAGCTTGAGCTATTTATGGGCACTGTCCATTTACCAACTTCCATAAAGCACTTGGTCCTTGTGTTGTTAGAATATATGAAATTGCTGTTATTCCTCAAGCAATAAATATTTGCTTCTCAAATATAAAATTTATGATCTGCTGCTGTATTTCTGTCTTTTTGTGTACACAATAACTTTTACTTTTAATTACAAGTCATAGAATCTACTTCTGAAGATATTTTGAAGTTAAGCTCAATGTATATACCTTGGTTGAAGCAATAGCGATATGAACAGTTCTGACCAAGGCCATACAGGTGCACTTCATTATGCACTGCTGCCTAGTTGCTAGTAATCATAAGACATGGTTGATTGTAAGAGGCATCCTGATTTCAGAGATGTTAAATGTGAAACATGTATGCATCTCATAATCTATGTAATACCGTGCAGGCTGTATCCTTGGGCAGGATATTCAGCTCCCTGTGCCTCGCCTCAGGTTCTTAATGTATCAAATGAGGTCAGTAGTAGTATTTGTCTCATAGGGTATGTGTGAAAATTGAAATATTTAGCACGGTAAGAGATGTGGGAAGTAGGACTTCCCTGGCAGCACAGTGGTTAAGAATTCTGGCTGCCAGTGCAGCGGACATGGGTTTGAGCCCTGGTCCGGGAAGATTCCACATGCCACGGAGCAACTAAGCCCGTGTGCCACAACTCTAGAGCTCATGAGCCACAGCTACTGAAACCTGTGTGCCTAGAGCCCATGCTCCGCAACAAGAGAAGCCACCTCAATGAGAAGCCCACACACCACAACAAAGAGTAGACCCTGCTCACCACAACTAGAAAGAAAGCCTGTGCAGAGCAACGAAGGCGCAGTGTGCCCCAAAATTAAGAAAAATAAAATAAAATAAATAAAATTTTAAAAAGGGATGTATAATAGGCATCCAATAAATATTAGCCACTATTATTATTAATATAGCATCTTAGTTGTATCCAAGTATGTCAGATAGCTATTGCTGCACAGCAAATTACCCCAAACTTAGAAGCTTAAAACAGTAAACATTTGTCATGTCACAGCTTCTGTGAGTCAGGAATTTTGAGTGGCTTAGCTGGGTAGTTCTGGCCCAGAATACCTCATGTGGTTGCGGGTAGGATGTCAGCAGGGCTACAGTCACCAGCAGATTTGACTGAGGTTTGAGGATCCACCTCCCAGAAGACTGACTGCGGTTGTCAGCTGGAGGCCTCAGTTCTTCACCACGTGCGCCTCTCTAACTAAGGCTTATTGAGTGTTTTCATGACAGGGCAGCTGGCGTTCCCCAGAGCAAGTGATCCAAGAAAGAAAGGAGGCAATCACAGTGCCTTTTACCTGGTCTCTAGAATGGCACACTGTCATTTCCACTTTATTTTCTCTGTTCGAAACAAGTCCAGTCCACACTCCAGGAGAGGAATTAAGCTCCACCTCATAAAAGGAAGGATGTCAAAGAATTTGTGAACATGTTTAAAACCACCACACCATGATATCTTCAGGCCAAAATAACTACCATCAGCTTCTCTTTCACCTTGTCATTGTTGGTTTCCAACCCAGTATCTACTATCTCCTTTTCCTTACCAACTATATTAGACAGTGAGAAACAGACAGCACATTCAAATCAGGATCCTTTGGGAAGGCTTTATTACACACGTCAGGGTAGCTGTGAGGAAGTGCAGAAAGCTAGGGCAAGCAGTAGCCGTGCGGTTAGTCCCACAGTCTTGAAGGGATGAGGGCAGAGAGTTTGCCAGAACCTGTAAGGAGAGAGTCACGTAGAGCAGGCTGTCTAGAGAGAAGAAGTGATCTTTGGTAAGGGGACACAGCCAGCCCAAGGCAACATCACAGAAGACAACCAAGGGAATAGTATCCTGACTTCACTCTCCTCCCACCCTCCAGTCTCCTGCTAGAGATGTCCATTTAGCTGAGGCCAGAGGCATGAAAGCCTGTTGCATTTGGAACTTGTAAGTGAGACTGCTGTGGGAGAAAGCAGGGTACAGAAAGGTTGGAACTAGATCTGGGTAAGTAAATGAGATGGTATTCAACACATCCTCTCTCCTGTCTCCTCCCCCCTCCCCCCATTAACATCTCAAACAGAGGACTCAGAAAATCCCATCAATAACTCTCACATCATGGGGAGATGTCAGATTAATCACACTCCCCCCTGAAACTTAAAACATTAGCCACAGTTGGGTTCTTCATTTATGTTTGTAAGAGAAAAATAAAGAAAAAGAAAACAATTAAGGAACGTAGAAACCTGCCGGAATTTCTGCCTCTGTAGCATCACGTACTAGTATTCATAGCAAACTTTTTGCACTGCAAATTTCTTATTTCCCCTAACTTTTGCCAGAATCTCAGATGAATAGGGTTTTTACTTTGTAGGGATAATTAAATTTGAATTTCTGCAGAATGTGCATTCTTGGTGGTGAAATCTTTTGTTTCCCACAGATTTCCATTGACTGAGGTTATGAGGAAAAGAGTACTAAATACCAATCTAGTGAATGCCTTGTGTTCTCAAAGTGGTCTTTCTTACTGCTTTTGCAGAACAGTAACCAAATTTCTCTCTGATAATTGGAATTAACCACCCCATCCAGTAGTCTCCCTTCTCTGCTTGTTGGTTTGGAGGTTCTGAGGAACCCCAAATGGGCAGAAGGCAGACTTAGCTTCCAATTCACATGAAGGATGATTTGGTTCCCAGGTGGAAACTTTCCTCCACTGGGCTCTAGCACCTCCAGAAGCATAAGCGAGGTTCATAGGAACAGGAAGGAAAAATTCTTCCAGTAGGTTTTTAGATATTATAGTGAGAGAAGCCTCTCCCAGTTCTAGTTCTTGGCTCCTGAATCCATACATTCTAACTATGGGAATCTGGCATTTGAAAAATAGTCCCCCAATTGTGCAGGATGTTTTCTGTCAGCTGGGCTCTAACTGAACTTTTAGGAGGCCAGGCCACTGCTTTAGAAAGCCAGCTGCCTCTACAAGTTGGGGCATTTGATAAAACCACTGAATTCTGTGGTTGTAAATTATGTCATACTTTTATAAAATATGTCAACTTTTATGAGGCACTGTTGTATGAGATACCATAATGATGGATGAGGTATTTTTAAGTCCACAGATAATGATGCCGACTGAAACACTTCAGGTAGGAAAAGCAAATATTTATTTTTGTGAGGACAAGATGTTACTTAACTTTATAAAGAGCACGATCCAATGTAACCAACCTGAAAGCTGACAGGACCCTCTGGGGAATGGGCTCAGCTTGGGCTTCTGCTGGTAGCAAATTGTTACCCGTGATGGCAGCCAGAGTCACTTTGCTGGAGAAAGACCATGGTGTTGAGCCCACGTAGAGCCTTCCTCCATGCTTCCATGGCCACTTTGTACCTGAGTCCATTGAGTAAGCTCTGGGATGGCTGGGAAAAGAATCTGATTGGCATCTTCAAGATGGGTTATCTTGTCCTTAGCTGTGGATACCCTCTACTGGGCATTTATCAACATAAATCTCTTGATTCTCTCAGAACTACATTAAAGTAATCCTTGTCATCAGTTTTTCCAATTTTGTCCTTTCCAAATTCCTGAGCAGTTATCCAACCCATTAGTCACTGTCCATGAAACCAGCAAAGATGTTTAACTCAGGCTATCTTTTCTTCCATGCAAGGTGTGCAAAGAATATACTGCAAGCAATTCTGCCATACTGTGAGATTTGTCCTTACCATTATCTTTCAGGGCTACTCCAGAATGGGAATACAGTGCAGAATCTACAGACCTTTTGTCGCATACTGTGTGTATAAGTGTGTAACCACATCAGTGCTTTTTCTTCTTCTATTAGCCAATCATAGAAAACACCAAATGAAGCCATAGGTATGGGCTGAGGAAGAGGCAATGAAACACATTATGGACAGGAACCATGGTAATCTGGGCTATCTTTTTGTGCAACTTACCTGTGCCTTCTTGACCACTGGGGCTCAACCTTTTACATACAACTTCCCTCTTATAATGTAATGATTCTGTGTATGTCCAATTTTATGGTTCTATAGATAGCACCCAATTTATCATAAGAAGTTCAGGCCACATAGTCATTTGTTGACCCATTATCAGGCATTCATTCTCTACCTGTGACAAATCATAAGCTACTTTCAAATGCTGAATAGTTATTAGCAGAGAAGAGCTTGGCCTTACTCAGGGACTATGCTATGGTTCTTCTATTAGGCCTTCCAGAGGTCCCATGTTGCATCTGTGTCTAACATAAACTCCTCCAATATAAGCAATTCTTCTAGGTCATAGAGGCATCATAGCTTTCATCTATCACAGAGCTCTTTCTTCTTCTGGGATTTACTCAGAACTGGCAGATTTATGGGTTACTTGGCAAATGGGTCAGAATAGCAGGTCAAGATATGTATATATTGTGTTTGAAACCCCAAAAGGCCAATAATGAGGCATTGTGCTTTGGCTTCATATTGGTATAAGTATAACAACTAGTTGGTCACTTTATAAGGTACATCTCCTCATGCTGTGAACTCTGAGAAACTTCCTCAATGTGGCAGGGCCTTGAAGTTTTATAAAGTTTTATTCCTACCCTTTGGCATGTGTATGTTTTACTAAAGCATCTAGAAGGTTTATTATTCCATGATTACCAGATCTAAATAGCATAATGTCATTACATGACACCGATGCTGAACAATCATGTTGTGATGTTCTGTGGGATATCAGGATAATTATGACAGAGCAAGACAGTTGTTATTGCTCTGGGGAAACACAGTAAAAGTATATTGTTAACACTGCCATGTAAATGCAAACTGCTGCTAATTTTTCTTACTGATTGAAATGGAAAATAAAGCATTTGCCATGTCAATAGTTGTGTATCTGATATCAGATGGGGAGTCATTTGCTCTAATAAATATATCTCATCTAGAATTGCATCTTGGGACTTCCCTAGTGGCACAGTGGTTAAGAATCTGCCTGCCAATGCAGGGGGCGTGGGTTTGAGCCCTGGTCAGGGAAGATCCCACATGCCATGGAGCAACTAAGCCTGTGTGCCAAAACTACTGAGTCTATGCTCTAGAACCCACAAGCCACAACTACTGAGCCCATGTGCTACAACTACTGAAGCCTGTGTGCCTAGAATCTGTGCTCTGGAACAAGAGAAGCCACCACAATGAGAAGCCTGCTCACCACAAAAAAGAGTAGCCCCCACTCTCGGCAGCTAGAGGAAGCCTGCACACAGCAGTGAAGACCCAACATAGCCAAAAAAAAAAAAATTAGAGTTGCAGCTGTAATTATATTAATAATAACAATGTAATTAAGTTTTCAATAATCTACTGCCATTCTTTAAAACCCATCTGGCTTTTGCAGCAGACACACAAGAAATTTTGCTGAGGATTTGGAAGGAATTTCCATCTCTGCATTTCTTAAGTCTTTGTTGGAGATCCTATTCTCTTCAGTTTCCCTAAGGTTATAATTTTGAATTTGCTTTACTACCTTGGTGTGGGTAGAGATGTCAGTTGCAAGGGCTTTCACTTGTCCCTTCCTAACATAATAACCTTACTTCAAAGAAAGGGAAAGTATATGAAATCTGCCTTTTACTTAAAATTTAAATTTTATTACACATTCTGGACCAATGAAATAACCCCAGAATGAGTCTGCATAGGGCCACTGTAAAATGAGCTTGGGCCAAGTCTTCTTCTATTATCTGAGCTCCACTGTAGTGTGAAGATCTTAGGCCAAGGCTCCATTTATCATCTCACTTCCATAGGCACCTACTTGACAAGTGTACTATGGTGAGATTTTGGGTCTCCAGAAATCAGAATTGGTTCAGAACCAGAACCTAATAAACCCAGAAAAGTGATTATTACCACTTTTCCAGGGTATGATCCACCCTGGTAAATGGCCTCAGATCCCTGTGATGAAGGTTTGGTACAAGTTTCATGATATATAAGTTATAAAATGGTATACACATATGGCTGTGTTGCAGGGTCCAAACTCAAAGGAATCTGGCCTTTTCCTCAGTCAGGGTGCTCTAAGTCTGAGAACAGGCTTTCTGGGAATTGGTTAAGGGTGTAGGAATTCCCATTCCTGGCAAGTTAAGTTAGGTTTCTGCACATTGGGCCTAAAATATTTACCCTTACATATGTCAAGCAACCTTAGTAGAGAGCTCATCTATATAATATCAAGAGGCCCTGTGATTACTTAACCATTACCACACATCAAAACGCTCTCCAAATAATTCTAAAATTTTTATGGAAACAAAAACGGCCCTGAATAACTGAAACAATCTTGAGAAAGAAGAACAAAGCTAGAGGTATCATGCTTCCTGATTTCAAACTGTATTACAAAGCTGCAATAATCAAGATAATATGGTGCTGGCACAAAAATAGACACATAGATCAATGGAACAAAATAGAGAGCCCAGAAATTATATTTATACTTATATGGTCAAATTAATCTACAGCACAGGAAGCAAGAATATACAGCGGGGAAAAGACAGCCCTTTAATAAATGGTGTTGGGAAGGGACTTCTCTGGTGGTCCAGGGGTTAAGGCTACACGCTCCCACTGCAGGGGGCATGGGTTTGATCGCTAGTCAGGATACTAAGGTCTTGCATGCCATGTAGTATGGCCAAGAAAATTAAAAGAATGGTGTTGGGAAAACTGGACAGCTACATGCAAAAGAATCAGATTGGACCGCTGTCTCATATACCATATACAAAAGTGATAAAGACTTAAGTGTAAGACCTGAAGTCACACAACTTCTAGAAGAAAACATAGGCAGTATGTTCTTTGACACTGGTTTAAGCAATATATTTTTAGATATATCTCCTTAAGAAAGAGAAACAAAAGCAAAAATAAACAAATGGAACTACATCAAACTAAAAAGATTTTGCACAACAAAGGAAACTATCAACAAAATGAAAAGACCACCTACTGAATGGAGGAGATATTTGCAAACAGTACATCTGATGAGAGGTTAATACCCAAAATGTACAAAGAACTCATATAACTCAACATTAAAAACACAAACAACCTGATTAAAATATGGTCAGAGGACCTGAATAGACATTTTTCTAAAGAAGACATGTAGATAGCCAACAGGCACATAAATAGATGCTCAACATCACTAATTATGGGGGTATGCAAATCAAAACCACAATGAGGTATCATTTCACACCTGTCAGAATGGCTATTATCAAAAAGACAAAAAATGACAAGTGTTGTCAAGGATTTGGAGAAAAGGGAACCTTGTGCGCTTTCCGTGGGAATATAAATTGATGCAGCCACTGTGGAAAACAACATGGAGGTTTCTAAAAATTAAGAATAGAACTACCATATGATCTAATAATTCCACTCCTGAATATTCATCTGAAGAAAACAGAAACATTAATTTGAAAAGATATCTGCACCCCTATGTTCATTGCAGCATTATTTATAATAGCCAAGATATGGAATCATCCTAAGTGCCCCTCGATAGGTGAATGGATAAAAAAGATGTAGTGTCTGTATGTATACACACACACACACACACACAGTGGAATATTACTGAGTGATATAAAAGAATGAAATTTTGCCATTTGTGGAAGGACCGAGAGGGTATCATGCCTAATCAAATGTCAGACAGAAAAAGACAGATAATGTATGATTTCACTTGTATGTGGAATTCCAAAAAAATCCAAATGAACAAACCCTACAAAACTAAAACATTCATAATTACAGAGGACAACAGGTGGTTGCCTAAGGGGAGGGGGGTTTGGAGGAGAAGAGAAATAGATGAAGGAGATTCAGAAGTACAAAATTTCAGTTACAAAATAAATGAGTCACGGGGATGAAATGCACAGTGTAATATAGTCAATAATTATGCAATGTCTTTTGGTGACAAATGGTAACTTGATTATGGTGGTGATCATTTTGAAACGTGTAGAAATGTGGAACCCTATGTTGCACTACAGGAACTAATATAGTGTTGTAGGTCAATTATACTTAAAAAACAAACACAAAACCCCAAATAAACGAATAGAAAAAGAGATCAGATTTGTGGTTACCAGAGGCAGGAGGTGCGGGGGAGGGGAATTGGATGAAGGTAGTCAAAAGGTACGAACTTCCAGTTATAAGATACATAAGTACTTGAGATGTAATGTACAACATGGTAAATATAATTGCATTGCTGTATGTTACATATGAAAATTGTTAAGAGAGTAAATCCTAAGAGTTCTCATCATGAGGAAAAAACCATTTTTTCTATTTCTTTCATTTTGCATCTATATCGGATGATGGATACTGACTAAACTTATTATAATCACCACTTCATGATGGATGTAGGTCAAATCACTATGCTGTGCACCTTACACTAATAAAGTTCTGTATGTCAATTATATCTCAATAGAACTGGAAGGAAGAAACCATATAAGTGGAGTGGTATTTCTCTGCCATTTAAAAACCCTCCAATGCCTTTCTAGCATACTTAGAATTTAAAAAAATAATCTTTTTATCTTGTTAAAACCACACTTGCTCCGGTCCTTCCTTATTCTTCTCTTTTCCTGTATTACTACCCTCCCTGCACCACATGCTATAGGCACACAGGCCTTTTGAATCCTTGAATGTGCCAGCTTCTTTCCATCTTTGAACTTTTACCCCAACTTGTCCCTCTGCCTGGAATATTTTTACTTCTTATCTTTGTCATTCAGATTTCAGTGAAACTGTCTCCCATGCAGAGATCTCAGCATAGCACTTTTCACCATTTAACTGTTTTTTGTTAGTATTCCTTATCTATTTTTCTGCTCATTTATCATCTCCCTCTTTCTTTAGAATATACATAGGAATCTTGCTTGTCTTGTTCACTAATGTGTCTCTGCACCAAGAACATGGCCCGTAGTAGCTTCTCAATAAGTATTTGTTGAATGAATGAATGAAGTCTCCACCTCTGAGGGAACGGCTTTGGCTAATATGATGTCATTAAAGTAAAACCAAGCAGTAAACGAACCATTAACTAAACTACTGGGGGCATTGTAGATGTCAGAAATAGAAAGACATATTATATTCAAAGCACCAGATTTCTTTGAAATACTCTGGTTATTAATGACAAAGGCAAACCAGCAGCAGGCATATAGGAAACTACTCAATATACAAATGGAAAATGACCAGACTACACATAAAAATAGAGCTCTGGTCCACAATCTGCAGCAACCAGTCCAGGAAGCCAAACAGTAACCCCTGCGGCAATCAGCCCTAAATAGCCAGAACTGGATTAACAGACAGCTTTCCCAATTTTTGCTTCCACTTCCACCTTTGGACCAACTGGAAAAAGCCAAATATGCACCCCAAACCAATCACATAGGATGCCCCTCTTCTAGTGAGCTTGCTTACAGCTTTCCGATGCTGATAGTCTTTTTGAGTCTCTGCCAAACATGCATGTGATGGTGACTGACTCCCTTGCTATGGAAAGCTCTGAATAAATAGCCTTTGCTTATTTTCTTTGGGGTGGTATTTATTTCCACAATTATACTAACATATCTACTCCCTAAATAATTCAGAATAACGAAGGGTTCAGCATGAATTTTCCAGACGATTTTGCTGCGTGGACCCGACCTCTGGGATTTAAGATGGACTTTTGAATTGAAATGCTGTGTATGAGACACTGTTTAATGCCAGAACGGCCTAATGAGGTTGCATCGGATTGTGTGATGTATGTCCCCGGGAGCATTGTCTGATACATCATTATGCAGTCACGTTGCCTGCTCTCTTCAAAAAGAGAACAGGAGAAATGAGAAAAAGAGGTTGAGTTTGAAAATAGTATAAAGTTCCTTTTCCTCAAAAAGTGTCTGCTAAATTAAATATATATAATCATGTGTGGTTATTTATCTTTAATGGATGTTTCTGTGACAGAATTAGAAGGGAAATGATGTTGCTGTTGTGGTTGTCTGTCGGGGGACTGTGAACTCGAGAGAAATTGCCTTATTCAAACCACTAATGAAATGTCACTGTCAATCCACCTCTAACTGCATCATATGCTTTTTATTCTTTGTGTTAAAAATAAAGAAATAAAGAAGAGAATATTTCCAGATACCATCCTGTTCCTGTAGAAGCGAGCTGTGTTCTAACCCCAAGCTTCATACTGATTTCTTGCTTATTAACAAATTTTACCTTAAAATTTAAACATCTAAATGTAAGTACTTAAAAAATTACTGTGAAGAACTTTCCCTTATATGTCATTATTTCCAGTCACAGCCTCTAATTTTTCTGATGATTTAGTGAAATATTTTCCCTCCCTCCCTCCCTCTCTCCCTTCCTTCCTTCCCTCCTTTTCTTTGGTGGTTTTTGTTTTTATAAGGAGAGAAGCAGAGTCTCTTTCTAATATACCTTTCTTCCCTGTGGCCCTACATTTTATCACTCGGCCCCCTGACATACGTATGCTGAACATACACTTTGAAAGCACATATTCTTTTTTTTTTAATTTTATTTATTTATTTATTATTTTGGGGGGTACACCAAGTTCAATCAACTGTTTTTATACACATATCCCCGTATTCACTCCCTTCCTTGACTCCCCCCCCTCGAGTCCCCCCCACCCTCCCCGCCCCAGTCCTCTAAGGCATCTTCCATCCTCGAGTTGGACTCCCTTTGTTATACAACAACTTCCCACTGACTATCTACTTTACAGTTGGTAGTATATATATGTCTGTGTGAAAGCACATATTCTTAAGAAACCATAATAGGTTAATATTGTCCCCCAACTCTTGACATAGTCCTAGAACAGAAGATCTGGAGGAATTTGAGGTGTTCTTGATAACCATTGCTCTGGGTTTCATGCTTAGCTAAGATGCCAGGGCACATGCCAAGGGGTAGACTTAACTGAATCCTTAATACTGAAGATATGGTATTTTCTCCAGATAACTTGGTATCAGAGAAGCCATACCCCACTCTGAACTAGCTCCCTCAAAATCCTCAGCTCCCTTAGGAATACACTTTGGCAAAACTAAAACAAGGCAGCTGGTGCTTTTTGTGTAAGCGATTGTACTGCTAGAGCGAAGAGCTTGCTGCCCTATATGAGTACCATGACTCAAACTTTTGAGCCTGACTGTTGAACACCATGAGAGTGGAGGTGATCAGCTTGTCATGGGAGGGAGGGTAGTGCTGCAGGGAACACTGAATTAGGAACAAAAAAGGGTCAACTGTGGTATCTTTCTTGCACGTGTTTATTATTTCATTACATTGGATGGAAAAAAGGGGTTGCAGGGACATGTCTTGATCCCTTGACCTGAAGTAGACAGGATGAATGTTTTCAGTGGACCTGGCAGTATCTCCCTTACTGGGCTCAGCGAACTGATTGGGAGGTGGGTGTGAGTGGCATATAGTCATTGGTGTCGGAGTCCTGGGCTTGGGGTTGGCTTGTTACAGAGTTTAGCTTTGTGTCTGGCAAGACTCTCAGCTGCTTTTGGCATCTAGAAGCAGCCATAGCAGCACCTAGGGCTCTAGCACTGAGCACACTTTGGGACTTAATCACCAATGGCATTGAGGTATTTGACCTTTGGTAAACTGGCTTCCCCCACAACAGCTATAGTATTAGCTAACATGTGTGGAACACTTTCCAGGTGCAGACAAAGGGCAAAGGGCGATATACATGTTATTTCTTTTAGTCTTCCCTACAACTTCGCAAGGTGGGTACAAATACCACCCCGTTTTCTAAAAGATAAAATTGAGGCTCAGGGAACTTGAGACTTGTCCAAGCCCATACATGTGGGGTGGAGAAGGAAGGCAAAATTTCTCATGTCCAAACCCATGATTTTCGTTTTTGTGCTGTCTGAGAGAAATAAAACCCACTCCCCTATTCCTGTCTTCCTTCTCCTTGTGTCCTTGCTTATCTGAAGCAATGCCCTCTGCTCTAAGAAGACATGAGAGAATTTCTCACTTTTCTGGATGGGACTGAAACAAAATGTGGTCCACATCTGACTTGGCATCGGGTTTAGGTTTAGGCGTTATGCCATCACACGTCTCAATTCTCGGATTTTGGACTCCGTTATATTTTTTCTTGTGGGGCCAAACAATAAAAATGACTGGCCTGTCACCCACTTTATGTCTCTTACCTTTGCCCAGTCCCCAATTCTTCTTTTCCTAATGATTATCAGCTGTAAGGCCATGCGATGATTCATTCGGTACCATTTCCATTTATTTTCATAATATATTATGTGCTGCCTGCTTCATGTTCACTCCTCTCCAGCCCTTGTCTTCATAGCTCTTTATCCCCCCATCCCAATTTTGGAACGATCATCTATAGCCATTAACTTGACTTAACAAATCTTTCTGTCAGTGGGGTACTTTATGGAAATGGAAAACTAATTAATGTTTATCTCAGCGGCTAATCACATAAAATCTACTGCCTTCCTATCTCAGGTTCTAAAATAATGATTGCCTGTGAATTGAGCAAGGAAGATCTTGATAAGTTCTGACAGGGCACAAGCTGAGATGAGAGGGAATGGGTAGGTTTCAGCCTCTTCCACTAATGAGGACCACAGAGGCTACAGCACCTGAGAGCCTCTAGGAAAAGTTGGCCTCACCATGTGCACAGTCAGTCACCAAGGCACACAAGTTGTACCTACATACAAACACACAGAGAGGAATATTAAACATCAAAAAGCTGTTGGTTTCAACACTTTTAAATGGTCCTCTGATAAAAAATTTCTCTTGTAACCACGTATTCATCCATTCATTCAATAAACATTTATTGACTGCCCATCGTATGCAAGTTTTGTGTTACGTACTGGGGACACAAAAGTGCCTAAGTTACATGCAACAGAAACTGCGTGGAGGGAAGAGAAGGGAGATCCAGAGACATGTCTTAAGCAGAAAAGTACTAGTTGGGTGGCATACATAAATAGAAAGAAGGAAAGAAACTGTCTCTTTTTTGATTTGGGAAACAGAGTGAAGCCATGGGAGTGAAGCCATGTTCTCTGAGTCAGCCAGGTTCCTTTACTGCAGGACTTGTCAGAGACTTTAATATGCTAATATCTGCTGTAAATCTCGAAGAAGGAAATAGAATATGCTGCTCCTCAGATTTGTGTATGTGTGTGATATTTACCACATGGGATAAAGTTCCCCAGAATATATTTTGGGAAACTCTGGCCTGCAGTGAAATTGCAAAAGAATTAAGATTAGAAAATAGGTATGAAAAAATGTTTATGTGGTGATTGGGTCTTGGAAAGGATGCTCTGTTAAAGGGATGGAGGCAGATGTTGAACTGGCCTGGATAGTGCATCATGAGGGCTGCAATCACACAACTGGCCCTGTCACAGGGTAGCCACTGGCCAATAATGCCTCAGAGCAAACTTGAAACAGGTACCTCTCCTCGGCAGATGCAGTCCTGTGCTGGATGCATGGTTGGTGAATGGAGTCAGGGCGGGGTTTAAAGCCCCTCTGCCTCTTTAGTGGGTGCCCTTGGGCAGTATGCAACTCACACAATTGAACTTGACACCTAGTCTGGAAGTCAGGACTCTCCTTCCTGCTGACCTTAATTAAACTTCTCAAGGCTACACTTCAGTCTTGTAAACAGTAAATTAGCTATCAACACAGACATCACATCAGAATCAACCAGAGAGTTGGTGAAAATAGGGTTTTAGGGCCATCAACAGATCCACTGAGTCCAACACCAAGTGTATCCCAAGCATTTGTGTTTCTTACAAGCATTCCTGGTTATTCTGATGGGCAACCACTTCGGGGAACATGTGTGAGAGGAGTTGCTTGGTTCATTTTAAGTGGCAGAGGAGGTGGCAATTTTGACCTGAAACCCAGGACTTTTGTTTTTTCCTAGTAGCAAGAGGTAGGTGGAAAGTTTGGATGAGAAGTAGAATAGAACCACTAAGATTAAAACTTACCATCTAAAATTAATCTAGTTAGGTATCTTAATTAAGGGGTCTACATGTACATTTTCTATTAATATCTACTTTACGTCACTAAAGTGGCTTTTATTCTAATAAAATGCATGCTGAAGAGATGAGTGCTTCAAAAAGAATTTGAAGTATTTGTGGGGCCAGCCGTGGTCCTGAGTTCAAATTCTCAAGCAGTTCTATTCCCCATGTTGCCTTGAATTGTGGGAGAAGGAGGCCAAAGCTAAACCCTAACGCCCTGAGTAGATTCACTCTAGCAGAGTGGGATAAAACAGACCACGTAGAAAAATAAAACAAATAATGGTTTGAAATAAATATTTGCCTTTATTTTGTCAAAGACAAATTTGGTGAAATTCAACTTTTATTAATACTACATCCATCAAATTATGGTAATAACCTTAACAAAGTACATGACTTATAGTTAGTGCTGAATAGATATGATTCTCAAGGATATGAATAGCATCTTATTTCTTTCCATGCCTCCCAGAACCTAGTAGTAGTTGAACTACTACTGATTATCTACTACTTGACTTATAAGTATTTGTGCGGTAACACGTTTCATTATTTTAAATATTTAAAAACACTTTTTATAATATTGTAAATTGATTGATGTAAAAGTCCAGCCATGGGCACGGTGAGATCTATTATGGACAAAGTTCTTTAGTTACAATGAGCGTGAACCTAATTAAAAGAAGAAATCCAGGATTTTGACTTGAGCAGAGGCATGGTGAGGTCCCAGGAGGTCTGGAAGCAGGAATTGGAACATCCCCAGGTTCTCTGGCTTTCTTGTTTCCCTGTTTCAATCTCTCTTTCTCTCTCTCTCTCCCTCCCTCTCTCTCCCTTCCCCCACATTTATATACCTTGCTTGATGATCTTTGCCAAACATGGTCTCCCAAGGATTCCCCAGTTCAAATGGATACATCAGGTCAAATGATTGGTCTCTCAATCCCAACTTCAAATTCTCAGAGGAAGAATGTGATTGCTCTTTTTTTTTTCTTGAAGTATAGCTGATTTACAATATTGTGTTATTTTCAGCTCTACAGCAAGGTGATTAAGTTATATATATCTATATTTCAGATTATTTTCCATTATAGGTTATTACTAGATATCAAATATAGTTCCCTGTGCTATACAGTAAATCCTTGTTGCTTATCTATTTTATATACAGCAGTTTGTATCTGTTAATCCCATATTCCTAATTTATTACTTCCCATCCCCCTTTGGTAATTGTAAGTTTATTTTCTATGTGAGTTTGTTTATGTTTTGTATATAGAGTCATTTATATTATTTTTTAGATTCCACATACAAGTGATATATAATATTTGTCTTTCTCTGTCTGACTTACTTCATGTAGCATGATAATCTCTAGGTACATCCATGTTACTGCAAATGGCAATATTTCATTCTTTCTATGGCTGAGTAGTGTTCCATTGTATAAATAGACCACATCTTCTCAAGCCAATCCTTTATTAATGGGCACGTGGGTTGTCTCCATGTCTTAGCTATTGTAAATAGAGCTGCTATGATCATTGAGGTGCATGTGTCTTTGTGAGTTAGAATTTTTGCTTTTTCTGGATAAATACCCAGGAATGAAATTGCTGGATCATATGGTAGCTCTACTTTTTGCCTTTTAAGGAAGCTTTATACAGTCTTCCATAGTAGCTGCACCAATTTACATTCCCAGCAGTGTAGGAGGGTTTCCTTTTCTCTGCACCCTCTCCAGCATTTAGTATTTGTAGACTTTTTGAAGATAGTCTTTCTGACAAACGTGAGGTGATACCTCATTGTAGTTTGAATTTGCATTTCTCTTGTAATTAGCAATGCTGAGCATCTCTTCTTGTGCCTGTTGGCCATCTCTATGTCTTCTTTGGAGAAGTGTCTATGTAGGTCTTCTGCACATTTTTTTATTGTATTTTTTTATATAGAGTTGTATGAACTGTTTGTATATTTTGGCTAATACTTCCTCGTCAGTTGCGTGGAGTGCAAATATTTTTTCCCGTTCCATAACGTGTCTTTTCATTTTCTTGATGGTTTTTTCGCTGTTCAAAAGCCTGTAAGTTTGATTAGGTCCCATTCGTTTATTTTTACTTTTATTTCTTTTGCCTTGGGAGACTGATCTAAGAATATATTGCCACTATTTATGTCAGAGAATGTTTTGCCTATGTTCTCTTCCAGGAGTTTTATGGTGTCATGTCTTATATTTAGGTCTTTAAGCCATTTTGAGTTTATTTTTGTATATGGTGTGAGGCAGTGTTCTAATTTCATTGATTTACATGTAGCTGTCCAGCTTTCCCAACACCACTTATTGAAGAGACTGTCTTTTCTCCATTGTATATTCTTGCCCCCTTTGTTGAAGATTAACTGACTGTAGGTATGTAGGTTTGTTTCTGGGCTCTCTATTCTGTTCCATTGATCTGTATGTTTGTTTTTGTGATGATTGGCTCACTTTGAATCAGCTCTCACTCAAGATTAAACCATCCATAACTGCACATGGGGAAAGAGGGGTAGGTTATGCAAACATGGCCAACTAAACTCACACCTGATGTATGTGTGATGTTCTCAAAGAAGAGGGATATGAGCTGGGAGGGTCCCTGCAAAACCATCTACTAGGAGATCCCTCTACAACATCCCTTGTAATTTGTACCCACTGTCAATCTATCTTCAGGGAATCATCACACTTTGCCCTTGAAAGGGGACTTTTTCAAACACAATAGTTGTGTCAATTAAACTTTAGCAAATAGGACATAAGATTTGGATTCTGTAGGGACTGAGTCATTTAAAGGGATCTTGTGATGAATACTTTTAAATTAAGAAACAGCATTTTTAAAAAAGCATTATTTTATATGTTTTCTAAGTGAAGGTTTTCACTGTTTGGATTTTCTGAAAGCAAGAACACCTACACTGTATTCATACCACTTCTTCTGCAAGTTATTTTCCTTACAGAACTACACGCAGATTTGAGTAGAGCACTTAGGGGAAATAATACTAGTAATGGCCAGGATTTCCACTCAACAGAAAAAAAATATATATATGTATGTTTTTAGTAAATAAAGAGCAGAAATGTACAAGGAAAAATAAATATAATATTAAAGTGTTAATGTATAAATATTTTGAGGTGGCTAAAATTTTATTATTAAGTTTGGATAAAGGACAAAATATTTATGACATATGTAAATGGCTAAAAAGATTCAACGTTTCATACTGATTATGATGCCAACTATATAAAATGTACATTTTTTTGTGAGAGAAAATACCAAAATATTAAAAGTAGTGATTTGGGAATAATTATACTAAGGACTACTCACATGGTTTTCTATATCCTTATATGTTCAAAGTAGCTTGTGTTACTTTCTTATTGGAGGTTGATGGAGTATTTATTTAGTTGGTTGCTATTGTTTTTAACAATAGGCTTTGTTCGGGTTTAAGCAACTTTTCCTAGCTGTCCTTCGTCCGTTCTGGGACCCAATCCCGGGTAGAACGTTGCAGTTGGTCATCAAGTCTCATTAGCCTCTCCAAGCTGTGGCAGTGTCTCACTCCTTTTTTGGTTTTAATGCCTTTGGCATTTTTTTTAAGAGTACTGGTCAGGTATTTTGTAGGATGTTCCTCAATTTGGGCTTGCCTGATATTGAGACTGGGCTTATGAATTTTTTTAAGACTTTATTTTTTCAACCAGTTTTAGATTTACAGAAAAGTTGAGCACAAGCATTATTTACAATTGCCAAGAAGCAGCCTAAGTGTCCACCAACAGATGACTAGGTAAAGAAGATGTGGTATATATATATATATAGTGGAATGCTATGCCGCCGTAAAAAAGAATGAACTTTTGCCACTTGCAGCAACATGGATGGACTTGGAGGGCATTATGCTCAGTGAAATAAGACAAATAGTGTATGATATCACTCATATGTGGAATCTAAAAAATACAAAAAGCTGGTGAATATAACAAAAAGAAGCCAACTCACAGATGTAGAGAACAAACTAGTGATTCCCAGCAGGGGAGGAGGAGGTACGAACTATTGGGTATAGGGTACGTTATAAGGGTATGTTGTAGAACATGGCGAATGTAGCCAATATTTTATGATAGCTATCGATGGAGTGTAACCTTTATAAATTGTGAGTCACTGTATTGTACACTTGTAACATGTAATATTGTACGGCAACTATACTTCAATAAAAAC
This sequence comes from Hippopotamus amphibius kiboko, assembly GCF_030028045.1. Classification (NCBI taxonomy): domain Eukaryota; kingdom Metazoa; phylum Chordata; class Mammalia; order Artiodactyla; family Hippopotamidae; genus Hippopotamus; species Hippopotamus amphibius. The sequence goes on along the minus strand of NC_080188.1, from coordinate 136,389,515 downwards.
GTTTTAAAGTTGAGCAGAAAGTACAGAGAGATCCTATATACTTCTCCTTCCCACCCAACAGAAAATAACTTTAAAGACTCATACAGCTGGGTAGGACCTTATGGATCATGGAATTCCAAATCTTTCACTTTATAGATGAGATATGTGCGGCTCAGATACTGCAGCAATTTGCCTAAGGTCTCGCAGTAGTTGTCCTTACTCAGAATACACACACTTTTGGTGTGTTTTTCAATCACTTTTAAGTTACTTCTCTGTAACCTAAGAAGTGTCTTTGTAATGAAAGTTTTAAATTCAGAGAATTTTATATAGCTTTTTTTTTAACTTGTTTTAATTATGGAACTTGGAGACTGCCTTGCCTTAAATTTCTCTCAGAAACAATGCATGTTGACAGTAATTCTTCTAGCAAAGAGGCAGAGAGAGCCAGCATCTGGTTTTAAATATTGTTAGCACAACGGCCCTGGTGAATGTATACAGACCTTCGCTGTTTACACAGTCTAAGGGGGACTTTGGGATGGATTTTTTTTTTCCTTCTCTTTTGGTGGCTGATCAAGAGACAGACATTTTCTAAGAAAAGCATCTTGGTCTTGGACAATGGTTTTCCAATTTGCAAAGGACTCAAAGGCTATTTGGCAAGTGAAGCTCAGCTCTGGGCTGTCTGTGAAATTACTGATTGTCTTTGTGGTTTTCCACGTTTTGTGTGAATGTTCTTTTTCAGTCCAACGTCTTTCTCCTTTTTAGGCCTGCAAATTGCACTCTCTGCCTCATGATCTAGCAAAGTGTTTGTTCCCAGATAATGTCAAGGAAAAAGGCCAGAAAGTAAACATCATAAGTACAACAGCTTAGAGGTACAAATTATATTACATTTTCCTTAACATGGCCCAGATGAGAAGCAATGTCAAGATGCCTCAAACTTACTTTGGCTCAAAATCCTTATCTTCCTAAGAATATAGTAGCAAAAAAAAAAAAAAAAAAAAAAAATCATGAGCTCAGGTTACAATCAGAGGAAAGTTAGATTCCCAGCTCACACTTAGTCTGGTGCTACAGCCCTTTGGCCTCTTCACCGACAGGCACCAAACTTCCATCTCTGCTACTAGTCTTTAAAGCCACATAGAGCTTGTCTGATACTATTGTCACCACGGGGGCACTTTTTTTTTTGCTGCTGATACTACTGCAGCTGCCACCATCACTTCAGCCCCAACATCATTGCTTCTTTTATTCACCTGTGAGTACAATGCTTCTTTCCTTCATCAGTTAGAGAATATAACTCAATTCACTTTTGCAGGGATACACCCTTGCCTCCCTGTCTCACTCAGCATATTCTTTAATGCCCTTGAAATAGCAGCCTGAACTTGTTCATCTTTCAGCCTTCTCATACCCAAGGCACTCTCTTCTTCTCCACCCCCATAATGAGGTAAGCCTCACCTCCCCTTTCTTTGTTGGCAAACTCTTAAACCCCAGATGCATTTGTTTGTCTTTTTAGGTGGACTGAGAAATCACACCAAAACAAGACTTTGATGGTCTGCTCTGGTGTCTAAGAGCTCCTATGCTATGTGAGTAGATCAGACCCTGACTATACAATTCCGGAAGGTCTGTCACCTCACTAGATTCAGAAACCCCAGTGTATAAGAGAGAGCTCTAGAATGTGGGCTCTAATAAGAAATTTACTCTTCTTGACTCAGTTTCCTCTTTAAATTGTATATAAACTTTATTTTTTAAATATAGGCAAAGTGTGCTTTGGGGACTTCTTGCCTCCATTCTTGGATCTTTTGCCCAACTCCTGCTGTCCGATGTTTTGCTTAAAAGATGCCAAACATTTGGATAGTTCGTTGGATTTTTCAATTTTGCACCCAGATGTTTGGAATCCTGTGGACATTGTCAAGGATTTGTTTATTATCATCTGGCTTGTAATCATGCTGGGTCTGCATAATCTTCATCTTCCAGATGAAAACTGAAAAAGTCAGTCAGTCATCCAGATGTCTCCAAATGTCTCGGTGTTTGTCATTGCCAAAGAACATCTGGATGGCTGCAATTTTTTTCAGTTTTTATTGGAGTCTTTGGCACAAACACAGTCTTGGGTTTAGTTGCTCTGGATACAGCACAGTAAATAGCCTTCATGGAATGGGTAGATATTTAATAGAGAGACATTCACAATGTTCCTGTGGTTAAAATGCCAGTCACTGGTCTGTACAACTGGAACATCATCTCCGTCTGAGAACATATTCAAAGGAAGTGACACAGTGACCCTCAGTGCTCTCTCCAGAGGCCCATCAGGATCAGGGGAGTTAGAAAGCGTGTGCCATCTGTACTTGTGTGGAGAGACCTCCAAGGCTGGAGATACAACTCAGAGGAAAAAAAGATGAACGAACCTTAGCACCATTTATAGCTCAAAACATAAAGCCAGGAAATAACTATCTGTCACAAATATAAGCAGATATCTAAATAACATCTTGGGGAAATTGTTTATCTCTTTGAGGCAACCGTAAGATAGAGGAGCTGGATTAGATGATTATTAAATTCTCTTCCAGCTCTGCACAAAGGAGGTGAGAATACAGAAGCAGAATGGCATGGCGGTTAAGCTTGTAGCCTTCAGTCAGAAAGACTCAGTTCACCTGGTGCTGCCCCTCACCTGCTCCTGGCCTCTTTGAGCCTTGCCTTTCTTGCCTTTACAAGTGTAATGATTTGGAGCATTGATATAAGGATTAAATAAGACAACATATTTAGAAAGAGCTTACATAGTGCCTGGTGTACCACAAAACTCTAAGAAAATAAACTCCCTGTAGACGTAAGACATCTTTTAATTAATGTCCAGAGTGAGTCTAGAATTCAGAAGAGAGGATGGCTGGATTTAGAAAGATGGGAGTCAGATAGAAAAGAGGAAAAAATGGTAGAAAGTTAGGACCAGAGACGTGGGATCAGAGCCTAAGATACTCCAACGTGAAAGTTAGTGTGGAGATGGATCAGCCTGTGAGGCGGAGGGAAATCGCAGGATGCGATGTCCTAAAAATCCAGAGAAAAGAGAGTTTTCAAGAAAGATGGGGTGATTCTCTGGGTCACACGCTGCTAAATGATCAATGAGGTGAGACAGGGAAATGTGTGTTAGAGATAGCATCATGGAAGTTGTCTTAGTTTGGATTCCTTCAAAAGGAAACCCAGAAACAAAGATTCAAGTGGAAATAATGTCAGAGGTGAAGGTAGGGAAGTGGGGAAGTGGACAAGGGAGGAAAGACAGCCCTTTGCTGGTGTGGGCCGCTGGTATTTACCATGCCTGGGGAAACGCCGAGAGCCCGTGTAAAACACACTCCTCAGAGGATCACTCCACAGGAGGGGAATTATTTGTCAATCATTGGTCGAGTCCTGCTCCTGTGTTGGGGACAGGCATTGATTTGCTGGCATTTCTGGTTTTCTGCACAGAGGCGATTTGGGCTCCAGTGACAAGAAAGGAGCCTTGGGTAAAGAAGTGCAGGTGCTGGTGTTTGGAAGTGGAGCTTGCAAAAGCTGGAGTGGTAAGAATGTGAAGGAAAGACAATGTCAGTGGAGTGATGGGACAAAAACCAGACTAAAACGGGCTGAAGAGTAAAACAAAAGTGATGAAGTGTGTGCTGACAGTGTTTGAGAAGGTTAAGTTTATGCAGATGAGAAAATATATGGGCTGTTAATCATTGTGAGATAGGGTTTCCAGGGGAGGTGTTTCCCTAGAGTACATTTTCATGGTGATGGGAATGACCCAACAGAAAGGGAGAGACTAATAATGAAAGACAGAGAGTGGAGAACTGGAGTGAAGCCCTTGAAAAAGGCAGAAGGGACAGGGGTCTTCTGCAGATATAGTGGCATTTGCTTTAATAGATGTGGCTTTTCAATTCCCTTGGGTGCAAAGGAGAAGTTGCATGCAGGTAGATGCACCCGCATACAGTTTCTGTTGTTCTCTTTTTTTCTTTTTGTTTGTTTTTGAAGTATAGCTGACCTACAACATTGTTAATTCCTGTTACACAATATAGTGATTCCATATTTCTATATATTTCAAAATAGTCACCACAATGAGTCTACTTACAATATGTCACCATACAAAGATATTACATAGTTTTTAATTATATTCCCCACACTGTACATTTCATGCTCATGACTCATTTATTTTGCAGCTCGAAATTTGTACCTCTTAATCTCCACCTATTTCTCTCCTACCCTCCACCCTCCTCCCCTCTGGCAACCAACCGTTTGTTCTCTGTATCTATAACTGTTTCTGGTTTATTATGTTTGTTCATTTGTTTTGTTTTTTAGATTCTGCATATGGGTGAAATCATACAGTGTTTGTCTTTTTCTTGTCTGAATAATTACACTTAGCAAAATAACCTCTAGGTCCATCCACATTGTTACGAATGGCAAGATTTCATTCTTTTTTTATGGCTGAGTAGTATTCCATTGTATGTGTATGTGAGTATATATATATACACACACACCACATCTTCTTTATCCACTCGTCTATTGGCAGGCACTTAGATTGCTTCCATATCTTAGCTATTGTAAATAATGCTGCAGTGAATATAAGTGTGTATATGTCTTTTGTGATTAGTGTTTTGGTTTTCTTTAGGTAAATACCCAAGAGTGGAATTTCTGGATCATTTTGGTAGTTCTATTTTTAATTTCTTGTGAAACTTCCATACTGTTTTCCATAGTGCCTGCACGAGTTTACATTCCTACCAATAGTGCACGAGGGTTCCTTTTTCTCCACATTCTCACCAACATTTGTTATGTGTGTTCTTTTTGATGATAGCCATTCTGACAGGTGTGAAGTGATATCTCATTGTGGTTTTGATTTGCATTTCCCTGGTGATTAGTGATATTGAGTATCTTTTCATGTGTCTATTGGCCATCTGCATTTCCTCTTTGGAAAAATGTCTATACAGTTCTTCTGCCCATTTTCAATTGAGTTGCTTGGTTTTTGTTGAGCTGCATGAGCTATTTATATATATATATACATATATATGTGTATATATATATGTATATATATATACATATTATATGTGGGATATTAAACCCTTCTTATCGGTCATATCATTTGCAAATATCTTCTCCTGTTCAGTAAGATTTTTTTTTTGTCAATGATTTCCTTTGTTGGGTAAAAGCTTTTAAGTTTAGCCCCCATTTGTTTATTTTTGCTTTTATTTCCTTTGCTTTGGGAGACAGAGCCAAAAAAAAAAAATTACTAAGACTGATGTCAAAGCTTCCCTTGCTGTGCAAAAGGGTTTTAGTTTGATGTTGTTGCATTTATTTATTTTTGCTTTTGTTTCCCTTGCCTGAGGAGACATATCCAAAAAAACATTAGTAAGACCAGTGTCAAAGAATGTATTGCCTATGTTTTCTTCTAGAAATTTTATGGTTTCAGATTTCATGTTTAAGCCTTTATTCCATTTTAAGTTTATTTTTGTGTGTGGTATGAGAGGGTAGTCTGGTTTGATTCTTTTGCATATAGCTGTCTATTTTTCCCAACACCATTTATTGAAGAGCTTTCTTTTCCCCATTGAATATTCTTGGTTCCTTTGTCATGGATTAATTGACCATATATGCATGGGTTCATTTCTGGGCTCTTTATTTTGTTCCATTGATCCATACTCTTTTGATTACTGTAGCTTTGTGGTATCATTTGAAATCAAGGAGCATGATTTGTTCTTTCTCAAGATTGTTTTGGCTATTCAGAGTCTTTTGTGTTTCCAGGAAAACTTTAGAATTGTATTTTCTAGTGCTGTGAGAGATGCCATTGGTATTTTGATGAAGATTGCATTGAATCTGTAGATTGCCTTGAGTGGTATGGTCATTTTAACAACATTAATTCTTCCAATCCATGAACATGGTATATCTTTCTGTCTGTATTGTCTTCAGTTTCTTTCATCAGAGTCTTATAGTTTTCAAGTACTGAACTTTTACTTCTTTAGTTAAATTTATTCCTAGGTATTTCATTCTAATTGATGTGATTATACATGGGATTATTTTCTTAAGTTTTCTTTCTGATAGCTCATTGTTAGTGTATAGAATTTCAACATATTTCTGTATATTAATATTGTATCCTGCAATTTTACCAAATTCATTGGTGAGTTCTAGTAGTTTTTTTGGTAGTGTCTTTAGGATTTTCTATGTGTGGTACCATGTCATCTGCAAACAGTTACAGTTTTACTTTTTATTTCTTATTTGGATTTCTTTTATTACCTTTTCTTGTCTGATTACTGTAACTAAGACTTCAATGGTATGTTGAATAGAAGTGACAAGAATGGGATGGAGAAGGAATGTTGCAGTTGGCCATATCTGCACCCTGGGTTTGGTTACCAACTCTCATTTCATGACTGCATGGTGTTTAATCTATTAAACTGGACTAACAATATTGAATTCACAGGGTTTATTAAAAAGTTTGATAAAATGGTGATAAAATTTGGTGAAATGAGAAACATCTAACTCAGTACATGATTCATTATTATGATTCACATCACACATCACAGAAGTCCTTGTAACACACCCATGTCAAGAGCTTAGTAAACTGAACCAACTAAGTTATACCACTAATAACTAACTTTCTATTCAATCTTTATAAAGTCTTTTTCTTAAACATTTTTTTCATTGACTTCTCATAAGAACCTTGTGAAACAAGAAGTGTTGTCTTCAACTCATCCTCCTGACTAAGCTGTAGAAAAGTAAGTGAATTGCTCAATACAATTTGCTAATTTAGAGCTAGGCCTTGAACCCAATCCTCTGCTTTGAAAACTTGAGGCTTTCAGCACTACCCCCCAAATCTTTGATAATGTACTGGTAGAGCACCTATCCAAACAACCCCTATTCCAGAGAGGACCTTCTGTATCACTACCTGCTGGGAAACCAGGTGAGCTTTCCTAAAGTTTGTCTTGAGGACCTAAGGGAAACATCTCATTCTACTCTTAGTCACATCCAGTTCAGCTGTACATGTTAAAGCACAGCTATATGAGATGTTTTATCAGGTGTCATTTGTGCTCCTAGTAAGAAAAGCTTTCCAGTGAACATACTTAAGATACTACTACTTATTCTATTATTAATGGAAACTGAGCAGCAACTTAACCCTGCAGCAATGTTGTCACTTGGATCATTTATGTCTTGTTTTTAGATTAAAAGTAAGTTCACAAGCAACTGAGAAAAATGAATGACTGCTTTCACACAAAAAATTACCATCTTAGAAAAAGAGCTAAAACTGAAAGTGTATATGCATGGCAGGAGAGAATTCTTGGTCTTTTGGACTTTATCCCTGCTTTTTTAGCTAGAAGATAAATCCAAACTGTATCCTTCACTGTACTTGGGGTGGTGGGGGGCAGGGAGGAGAAATAGGTCAAAAGGAAAACTTTCTTTCACCAATCTCAGTGTTTGTTGGAATATTATATAGCTGTTTCTATGAAAGATAAAGGCTTTTGAGATTTTGAAAGTGATTACATTGACTCTACAGATCAATTTGGGGAGTATTAATGTTAAGTCTTCCAAACTATGAATGTGGGCTATCTTTTAAACACACTTTTTTCGTTTCTAGGAATTTATCCTTTTCCTTTAAGTTATCTAATTCATATCGAACTATAGAGTCCTTATAGTTATTCATAGAAGTCCCTTACAACTCTTTTTGTTTCTGTAAGTTCTGTGGTAATTCCACTTTCCTTCCTGGTTTTAGTAATTTGAATCTTCTCTCATTTTTTTTTTGCCAGGCTAGCTAAAAGTTTGTCAATTTTGTTGATCTTTTCAGAGAAGAAATTTTTAGTTTATGGACTTTTTCTGTTGCTTCCTTTTCCCTATTCCATTTATGTCATCCTTAAAATCTTTATTATGTCTTTTCTTCTGCTCGCGTTGAGTTCAGTATGCTCTTCTTTTTCTAGTGTCTTAAGGTGAAACGTAGGTTATTGATTTGAGATCTTATTCTTTATCATAGGTATTTACAGCTATAAATTTCCATCTAAACACTACTTTAGCTGCATTCACAAGTTTTGATGTTTTATTTTTGTTTTCATGATCTAAAAATGTTTTCTCATTTCCATTGTGATTCATCCTTTGACTCATGATTACTTAGGAATATTTTGTTTATGCATATTTGTGAATTTCCCAAATTTCCTTCTAGTACTGATTTCTAATTGTATTTCCTTGTGCACAGAGAACATACTGTGTATGATTTCAGTCTTTTTACATTGACTGAGACTTGTTTCATAACCTAATATATGTTAGGTGCTGGAGCATATGTATATCTATGCTGGAAAAAGTTCCACGTGCACTTGAGAAGGATGTATATTCTTCTACTGTTGGGTGGAGTATTCTATAGTTGTCTGTCAGATTTAGTTGGTTTATATCGTATTCTGTAGTGTTCCATAGTGTTTTTCTTCTGTTTCTTTGTTAATTTTCTATCCATTTGTTCTAACCCATTGTTGAAAGTAGAATACTGATATCTTGAATTATTATTGTTGAATTGTCAAATTTCTCTTCAAGTCTGTCAGTTATATTTCAGGTATTTTCAGTCTGTTATTAGGTGCTACAAGCCTTGATTAATGTTCAGAGTTCTAAAAAAGCTGATTCTGACCATTTTTGCCAGTTTTCTCATTGCCTTCATGGAAGGGAGCATTTTCAGAGGTCTTTATTCCACCAATTTTTTTTTTTTTTTGCTGACATCACTATGAGATAATAGGTTTTCTGATGGATTTCATGTTGTTTGGGAGAGAAAGAGAGAAGGCAAAGATTGGGGGCCTGAACAGTTATTAACATGACGTACCATTTTTCTAATATGGGAAACTAGGAAGATCAGATTTTAAAGGGGAAGGGTCAGGAGTTGAGTTTTGGGCATATTGCTTTTGTCCATTAGCTGTCAAGGAGAGATGCCCATAGGCAGTCAATTTGCAAGTCTGGAGCTCAGGCTAGAGGTCCAGGCTGCAGGTGTAAAATTGTAGGCAAAGCCCAGAAGTCTCTGTCTCTCCAGGCTTATGCCTATGATTCCGCTTAAGATCCCGTAGGGCTAGGAAAACTGTTCTATATACTGTCCCTCAAACATGCCAAACACAGTTCTACTCTTTTGCTTTTGCTTGAATCCCTCTTCCTGCCTAACAGACTTTTGCTCCTTGCTTAAAATTGACCCTTCTTTAAAAACCCAATTGGAGTTCTCTATATCACAAGCCTTTCTCACTAATGGAATCTTCAGCTACATGCTTCTCCTCTACATTACTCATTGCCAGAGCACCTCCATTCAGCATACTTTTTACCATGAATACACTTGTCTTCTACAGCATTTATCCTCTTGGCCATATTGTAGTTACTTTTTACATATCTGATATCTCATTGAACTCAGATCCTTGAGGCCAGGAACTCCTGAAATGTATTCATCTTTGTATTTCCAGATCCCAGCACAGTGTCCAGCATATAGAAGGTATTCAATAAATATTTCTGGATGAATGTGGGTATACTATGTGTTGGCCTCTACATTAGGCAATCTTCCATTTCAACAAAACACAATGGATCCAAAACTGAATTCATTATTGACTTTCAACAAAACTGAGCACATGGCACTGCCATTTGCTTATTACAATGCTTGAAACACCTGTATCCTCTTTCACTAGTCTCTCTCCTACCCCACCTACTCTGTCTAGGCAATACCAAGTCTTTTCAATTCTTCATCATAAACCTTTCTTCAGTCCTCCTACTGCTTATCCCCACTGCCACTCCCTTCTTCTAGACTATCATCTCATTCATATTACTTTCTTTACATCCAGTGTCAGGTTACATCCAGAGACTTCCTTTGCTCCCTTCCAATCTCTCCACTCTGTAGCCTGCATGATACATCTGGTGTGGGAACTGTATCCTCACCCCTACTGCATGGTACTCTTTAATTATCCCCATGGTCTCCAGTTAAAATCCAAACTCCTTAATATGGTGGCAAAGATAATTTTCATCTCCAGTCTCATCTATCATCCTTCCATCCTACTGAACTATTTGCATTTGCCAAGGGCATTGTGCCTTCTCCAGCTACGAAGCTTTTGCATATACTGCAAAAATGAAACAAAACAAATGAAAAGGAAATAATTGACTCCTCTTTATCTAGGTAAGGTTTACTCTTCTGTGTTCCTCTAGGAAGTCCTTCCCTGATCACTCAAAACTGGGTTAGGAAATTTGTCTATATGTTCCCACAGAACCTGCTGCTTAAGCCTTGGTAGCATTCATCAGACTACATTGGAATTGCTTAGGTTGTGTTTTTCTTGTGGTGTATGTTGATCATATATGTAATTTCCTGATACCAAGCAGGTATCAGTAAGCATTGATTGTTTTAAGTAAAAACATGTATGGAATTTAATTAATCTGTAAATGCTAAGGGCTAACTATAGCTTTCATTAGCAGCCTTAACTCTCAGTTCTTCTTCACAGAGCTTTCCTTCTGCTAAGGATGAAGGCCAGATAAGAAAGAAAATATATGAATATCCACAAACATGCAAATTTAGACATGGGAAGAACTTTGGTAGATGCTATCAAGGCAACATTTTACAAATGTGAAAGCTAAAGCCTTAAAAGCTTCAATGACTTATCCAGGGCCAAAGTGGTGATATTTAGCAGAACATAGATGGAAATGTCAATCTGTTAACCCCTCCCATCACTGTCTCTCCATGCAGCTGTGTGGCCTTTTCTGGAAGGTCATAGGAACACCAGGCACGAGGGCTGACTAATGAAGTCTGCCCACTGACTCACTGTTGAGTCACAATACCTTGGATGACTTGGGAGGACTGGGAAACTGAATGTGTCTTTTCTTGTAAGTATTCATTTCTCGTCTGGCAAGACAGTTCTGGCAGCTCTGCTGAGGCACCCTGCTGAGCTAAGTGTTGAGGAAGCACACATCCCCAAGTACTCACCATCATCCCTGCAGATGGGGCTATGTCTACATCAACCTCAGAGTTTTTTTGAGGCTTTGCACTTTCTTCTATGACTTACAACAGAGCAGATATACCATACTTTATACAAAAATTGAATTATTTAAAGGAGATTTTTGGAAAGGAAAGCATATTTTCAGGCATCCTACATGACCTGGAAGATTGTTGTTGAAAGAACTCTGTAGTACTTAGTAAATAAAAGCAGTGGTTGGGCCAGAAATCATGTAATCTTTTTTCTGTCTCAAATTTTATGAATGCATTGTTTGCATAGGTGATCACATTTCAATTTCTCTGCTTTTAGTGAGTCTGGATTCTTGCTGGCATACTTGGAAGGAAGGAGGACCAGGAACATTTACTATCTGCCAGGTACCTAACCTTCCTGATATTACTGTGAGGTGTGAGCCTCACCTTCCAGATGAAGCTGTGAAGGTTCAGAGACATGATATAGCTTCACCAAGGTGAAGCTACGGGTCCTTGGACCACAATTTGAGTATCAAGGATCTAGGTCATTGTTGACTTTGACAAGAAGTCAAGTTCCAGTGGAGTGGTTGAAGATGAAAGTCATATTAGAACAGGTTGGAGAGAGAATGAGGGTTTAGGATGTAAAGATTGAGAATGTAGACAATTGTCAAAGACTGGAAAGGTCTCTCTCTCGCTCTCAATTTTATTTTTTTCTCTCTCTCCCTTCCTGACTCCCTCTCGCTTTCCCTTTCCCCCTCCCCTTCTCTTTCCTTGTCACATTAGTGTGTACTTGCTTCTGCGTGTTCCTGCACAAATTCATCCTCCTGGTCGTAGTCCCATGAGATAATTACTACGATTCTTGGGAGAATATCAGATCTGCCTTGCACAGCTCCAGCGGACCAGTCCTTGGGCCATATCTTGGAGTGACCTTTGCACTAGAGAGGCAGAGCATATGACCTTCAAGCTGCTATGACCTTTTTTGTGTTTGCCACACTGCTGAAGGCATCACAGGGCCACTCAGCAGACTGCTAATCATGACATGCCTTTCCAGAGGGCCTCTGAGCACAGTTATTTTTGTTGCAGGATATTTTGTGGAAAGTGCTATGTATAAATATGATACGTGTAAATGATATATTGCTTATTGCAAGATATCTTATGGCCTTTTTTTTTTCTTTTAAAGCACATTCTACTACTCACATGTCCCCAGAGTTACCAGAATTGTAATGTCAGGCTGCCGAGGTTCAAAATCCAGCTCTAACATTTATTCACTGTGTAACCTTGAGCAAATTACTTAATTCCCTTAAATTTCTGTTGCCTCATCCCCAAGGGATAAAAGTACTTAATAGCTTTGTTAAGAGGATTTTAAAAAGGTAATAAATATAAACACAGCATAGGACCTGTCAAAGAAAAAAAATTTTGTCTATGATTACATAATTTAATGTATAAGGCATGAAGTAGTCAATGCAGGAGAGAAAAGGTGGCGGCGAAGTAGAGAGACGTGGAGTGCATCCCTCTCCACAGATGCATTGGGAATGCACGGAAGGACGCAGTAATTCCCACAGAGAACCAGCTGAACACCAGCAGACGGCCTCGGACACCAGAAAGGACCGCGGGGAGCCTGACATAGCCGGTAGGGAGGCATCTACGAGGGCTCAAAGAGGGTGAAGCGGCGGAGCTGTGGCAGACAGGAGGGAGTGAGAAACATACAGAGGGTCCGAAGCGCAGCTCAGCGTTCCCGGACCAAGACGTCGATCCGCGGCTGAACGGAGGGTCCGGGAGCCGGAGAATGGGAACCCGAGAGCTGGTTCAGGGTGAGAAACATTGTTGCCGGTAGGGTGACGGACCAAGAGGACAGGAGGGAGGAGGTCCACGGACAGGAGTACCTGCCCCTGAGAGCTGCCTGGCCATGGAGCTTTCGGCGCCTCTGCAACAGGCAGTGGAGAGACACCCGTGGGCCACCTAAGGCGCTCAGGGATAACAAGCACCCTCAGGCACTTGGGCGGGGCTAGATTAAAACCCCTTGCAACGCCAGCAGCAGGGAGGCTGCAGAGAAAAAGAAAAAAAAAAACAACAACAACAGCAAAAACAAAAAAAACCCAACTCTAAGACTTTCTGTTTACGCCAGAGCCACCAGCGTCCCTCTGCAACAGGCACCTCCAAGCCCGACTGAAACAACAGTGCGCCACTGCTCACTCACTCCCAGGAGAAGGAGCCACTATTGTACCCTCTCCCTCCCCATACACCGGCGCTTACAGACGAACAATAAAGGAACCTCTGCTGGTCACAAAATAATGCAAAAAAACCCAAGGCAAGGAGAAGGACACTTACAGCTGAGATGCTAAGGAAACAGAAATAGTAGTATCAATACCTATTGAACTGGTCCATTCTGGGATCAGTTCTGGATTTTTTTTTTTCTTTTTCTCTCTCTTTTTTTTTTTTTCTTTATTAAATACGATCTTAGCCCTAAGGGATCTACAAGTTTTATAACATGATTTTTTAATGATATTTTTTATTCTTTTCTGTTTTTTTTTTTTTTTTTTTTTTTTTGCCTTCTTATATACTTCTATATCTAGCTAAGTTTTTGGTAGTATGGACAATATATCTCTCATACTTTCCTTTCATCCCTATCTTTTATACATTTCTATTCCTTTCTTTTTATTTGCATATTTCCAACCACATTATGCTCTTCTGTTCCCCTTTCTTCCAGCCATTTTAAGTTTATTTTATCTTAACATACTTATAAGCAACACTATCGGTCTGCTCAGACTCCTTGCTCTATTCTCCAGATGACGCACTGCCGTGGTATTTAATATTAGGCTTTTGTCTTTATCTTAGTTCTTAGTACAGTTGTCTAATTACATTCTGAGAATCTCCATTCTCTCTGGTGGTACTCTGGCTCTTTTCTATATTCGATCCTAGCTTACAAAATCTCCCTGGATTAATGTTTGTATGTGTAAGGTGTTATTTGTTTGTTTGTTTGCTTTTGCTTTTGTCTCTGATTTGTTCTGTTTCAGTTGTCAATTTCTGTTGGGTTTCTCTTTGAATATCTGATAGCACACTGGGGTTCTGTCAGGTCTTTCTAGAGCCTTATGTCCTAACGGATTCAGTAATTGTGTGTCTTATACATGTATGTGTTTCCTAGACTTAATATTTGTTTAATCCAATACTTGGACATTAGTCTGAGGCTTGGACAGTCTTCTATAAACACCTCTATCTCCAGGACAAGCAACCCCAAAAGCTTGGACAACCATGAGGAAACAAAGAAACCCCATGCAGGCAAAGGAGCAGGAAAAAAACCCACAAGACCAAATAAATGAGGAGGAAATAGGAAAAATGCCTGAAAAAGAATTTAGAGTAATGATAGTAAAAATGATACAAAATCTCGATAACAAAATAGAGAAAGTACAAGAAACAGTTCATAAGAACGCAGAAAAACAAACAACAATGGATAACAAAATAACTGAAATTAAAAATACTCTAGATGCTCTAACCAGCAGAATGACTGAGGCAGAAGAACGAATAAGTGAGTTGGAAGATAGAATGGGGAAAATAAACACCACAGAGCAGGAAAAAGAAAAAAGAATAAAAAGATTAGAAGACAGTCTCAGAGACCTCAGTGATAACATTAAGTGTACCAACATTTGAATTATAGGCATCCCAGAAGAAGAAGAAAACAAGAAAGGGTCTGAGAAAATATTTGAAGAGGTTCTAGTGGAAAACTTCCCCAACATGGGAAAGGAAATAATGAACCAAGTCCAAGAAGCACAGAGAGTCCCATACAGAATAAACCCAAGGAGAAATACACCAAGACACATATTAATCAAACTAACAACAATTAAACACAAAGAAAAAATATTAAAAGCAGCAAGAGAAAAGCAACAAACAACATGTAAGGGAAAACCCATAAGGATAACAGCTGACCTCTCTACAGAAACTCTGCAGGCCAGAAGGGAATGGCAGGATATCCTGAAAGTCCTGAAAGAGAGAAACCTACAGCCAAGAATACTCTACCCAGCAAGAATCTCATTCAGATTTGAGGGAGAAATCAAAAGCTTTCCAGACAAGCAAAAGTTAAGAGAATTCAGCACCACCAAACCAGCCTTACAACAAGTGCTAAAGGAACTTCTCTAAGTAGGAAACACAAGAAAAGGAAAACACCTACAAATACAAACCCAAAACAATTCAGAAAATGGTAATTGGAACACACATGTCAATAATCACTTTAAATGTCAATGGATTAAATGCTCCAACCAAAAGACACAGACTGGCTGAATGGATACAAAAACAAGACCCTTCTAGATGCTGCCTACAAGAAACCCACTTCAGACCAAGGGATACATATAGACTGAAAGGAAAGGGATGGAAAAAGATATTCCATGCAAATGGAAGTCAAAAGAAAGCTGGAGTAGCAATTATCATATCAGACAAATTAGACTTTAAAGTAAAGACTATTAAAAGAGACAAGGAAGGACACTACCTAATGATCAAGGGATCCATTCAAGAAGAACATATCACAATGGTAAATATCTATGCCCCCAATATAGGAGCACCTCAATACATAAGGCAAATGCTAACAGCTATAAAAGGGGACATCGACAGCAACACAATAATAGTGGGAGACTTGAACACCCCACTTACATCAATGGACAGATCATCCAAACAAAAAATAAACAAAGACACACAAGCTTTAAATGACATATTAGACCATCTCGACTTAATTGATATTTATAGGACATTCCATCCAAAAACGACAGACTACACTTTCTTCTCAAGTGCACACGGAACATTTTCCAGGATAGATCACATCTTGGGTCACAAGTCAAACCTCAGCAAATTCAAGAAAATTGAAATCATATCAAGCATCTTCTCAGATCACAACGCCATGAGACTAGATATCAATTACAGGAAAAAAACTGCAAAAAATACAAACACATGGAGGCTAAACAATTCACTCCTAAACAACCAAGGAATCACTAAAGAAATCAAAGAGGAAATCAAAAAATATCTAGAAACAAATGACAACGAAAACACAACAACCCAAAACCTATGGGATGCAGCAAAAGCAATTCTAAGAGGGAAGTTTATAGCAATACAGTCCTACCTTAAGAAACAAGAAAATGATTGAATAAACAACCTAACCTTACACCTCAAACAACTAGAGAAAGAAGAACAAAGAAACCCCAAAGTGAGCAGAAGGAAAGAAATCATAAAGATCAGAGCAGAAATAAATGAAAAAGAAAGGAAAGAAACCATAAGAAAAATAAATAAAACTAAAAGCTGGTTCTTTGAGAAGATTAACTAAAATGATAAACCATTAGCCAGACTCATCAAGAAAAAAAGGGAGAAGATGCAAATCAACAGAATTAGAAATGCAAAAGGAGAAGTAACAACGGACACCTCAGAAATACAAAACATCATGAGAGACTACTACAAGCAACTATACGCCAATCAATTGGATAACCTGGAAGAAATGGATACATTCTTAGAAAAATACAATCTTCCAAGACTGAACCAGGAAGAAATAGAAACCATGAACAGACCAATCACAAGTACAGAAACTGAGGCAGTGATTAAAAATCTCCCAACACACAAAAGCCCAGGACCAGATGGGTTCACGGGCGAATTCTATCAAACATTTCGAGAAGAGTTAACACCTATCCTTCTCAAACTCTTCCAAAATATTGCAGAAGGCGGAACACTCCCAAACTCATTCTACGAGGCTACCATCACCCTGATACCAAAACCAGGCAAAGATGTCACAAAAAAAGAAAACTACAGACCAATATCACTGATGAATATAGATGCAAAAATCCTCAACAAAATACTAGCTAACAGACTCCAACAGCACACCAAAAAATTCATACACCATGATCAAGTGGGGTTTATCCCTGGGATGCAAGGATTCTTCAATATATGCAAATCAATCAATGTGATACATCATATCAACAAATTGAAGGATAAAAAGCATATGATCATCTCAATAGATGCAGAAAAAGCTTTTGACAAAGTTCAACATCCATTTATGATAAAAGCTCTCCAGAAAATGGGCATAGAAGGAAATTACCTCAACATAATAAAAGCCATATATGACAAACCAAAAGCCAACATCGTTCTCAATGGGGAAAAACTGGAAGAATTCCCTCTAAGAACAGGAACAAGACAAGGGTGTCCACTCTCACCACTATTATTCAACATAGTTTTGGAAGTTTTAGCCACAGCAATCAGAGAAGAAAAAGAAATAAAAGGAATCCAAATTGGAAAAGAAGAAGTAAAATTGTCACTCTTTGCAGATGACATGATAGTATATATAGAAAACCCGAAAGACTCTACCAGAAAACTGCTAGCACTCATTGATGAGTTTAGTAAAGTAGCAGGATACAAAATTAATGCACAGAAATCTCTTGCATTCCTATACACTAACAACAGAAGAGCAGAAAGAGAAATTAAGGAAACTCTCCCATTCACCATTGCAACAAAAAGAATAAAATACCTAGGAATAAACCTGCCTAAGGAGGCAAAAGATCTGTATGCAGAAAACTTTAAGACACTGATGAAAGAAATCAAAGACGACACAAACAGATGGAGGGACATACCATGTTCCTGGATTGGAAGAATCAACATCGTGAAAATGTCTGTACTACCCAAAGCAATTTACAGATGCAATGCAATCCCGATCAAATGACCAATGGCATTTTTCACAGAACTAGAGCAAGAAATCTTACGATTTGTATGGAAATGCAAAAGACCCCGAATAGCCAAAGCAATCTTGAGAAGGAAAAATGGAGTTGGTGGAATCAGGCTTCCTGACTTCAAACTATACTACAAGGCCATAGTGATCAAGACAGTATGGTACTGGCACAAAAATAGAAAGGAAGATCAATGGAATAGAATAGAGAACTCAGAAGTAAGCCCAAACACATATGGGCCCCTTATCTTTGACAAAGGAGGCAAGAATATACAGTGGAAAAAAGACAGCCTCTTCAATAAGTGGTGCTGGGAAAATTGGACAGCTACATGTAAAAGAATGAAATTAGAACACTTCCTAACACCATACACAAAAATAAACTCCAGATGGATTAAAGACCTACATGTAAGGCCAGACACTATAAAACTCCTAGAGGAAAACATAGGCAGAACACTCTATGACATCCATCAAAGCAACATCCTTTTTGACCCACCTCCTAGAATCATGGAAATCAAATCAAGAATAAACAAATGGGACCTAATGAAACTTAAAAGCTTTTGCACAGTGAAAGAAACCATAAACAAGACTAAAAGGCAACCCTCAGAATGGGAAAAAATAATTGCCTATGAAACATAGGACAAAGGATTAACCTCCAAAATATACAAGCAGCTCATGAAGCTTAATATCAAAAAAGCAAATAACCCAATCCACAAATGGACAGAAGACCTAAATAGACATTTCTCCAAAGAAGACATCCAGATGGCCAACACACACATGAAAAGATGCTCAACATCACTAATCATCAGAGAAATGCAAGTCAAAGCTATCACCTCACACCAGTCAGAATGGCCATCATCACAAAATCTGGAAACCACAAATGTTGGAGAGGGTGTGGAGAAAAGGGAACTCTCCTGCACTGTTGGTGGGACTGTAAGTTGGTACAGCCACTATGGAAAACAATTTGGAGATTCCTTAAAAAACTACAAATAGAACTACCATATGATCCAGTAATCCCACTCCTGGGCATATACCCAAAGAAAACCATAATCCCAAAAGAAACTTGTACCATAATGTTTATTGCAGCACTATTTACAATAGCCAGGACATGGAAGCAACCTAAATGCCCATCAACAAATGAATGGATACAGAAGATGTGGCATATATATATACAATGGAATATTACTCAGCTATAAAAAGGGATGAGATGGAGCTATATGTAATGAGGTGGATAGAGCTACAATCTGTCATACAGAGTGAAGTAAGTCAGAAAGAGAAGGACAAATATTGTATGCTAACTCACATATACGGAATCTAAAAATGGTACTGATGAACTCAGTGACAAGAACAAGGATGCAGATACAGAGAATGGACTGGAGAACTCGAGGTATGGGAGGGGGCAGGGGGTGAAGGGGAAACTGAGAAGAAGCGAGAGAGTAGCACAGACATATATATACTACCAACTGTAAAATAGTCAGTGGGAAGTTGTTGTATAACAAAGGGAGTCCAACTCGAGGATGGAAGATGCCTTAGAGGACTGGGGTGGGGAGGGTGGGGGGGACTCGAGGGGGGGGGAGTCAAGGAAGGGAGGGAATACGGGGATATGTGTATAAAAACAGATGATTGAACCTGGTGTACCCCCCAAAAATAATAAAAAATAAAATAAAATAAAATAAAATAAAATAAAAATTAAAAAAAAAGAAAAAGAAATAGTCAATGCAGAGGACTGGACTTCTATTAACCATCAAATTCAGTTGACTTTATAATGGTTTTATAGAATAATCAAAAAGGAGATGTTAGTGATGAATCCAATGTCATTGTTAGCCTTGAAATAACAAACATAAAAATCATGTGGGATTATCAAAAGATTACTACATAGCAAAATAATTTCTAATGTTGCTTTATTTTTTTTTCTGGCATCCAGAGGCAAGTTCCCACCCTGTCCCTTCCTTCTACCTCAAAATCATAGAACTTCAAAGACCAATTGTCTTAGAGACCAACTTGTCTGACTACTTCTGTATAAACATGGTATCAGGGCTCATAAATTTGGACAACCCACACAAAGTTACACCGCCCATAAATAAGTGAAAGAATTAGGATTTAACTATAAGTCTCCATATTCACAGTTAGAGTTTAAATATAGATATCTATATTCACAATAGCCAAGACATGGAAGCAACCTAAATGTCCATCGACAGATGAATGGATAAAGAAGATGTGGTACATGTATACAATGGAATATTACTCAGTCATAAAAAAGAATGAAATAATACCATTTGCAGCAACATGGATGGACCTAAAGATTATGACACTTACTAAGTGAAGTAAGTCAGAAAGAAAAAAAACTGCCATATGATATCTCTTACATGTGGAATCTAAAATATGACACAACCGAACTTACTTATGAAGCCAATTGACAGACATAGAGGATAGACTTGTTGTTGCCAAGGGGGAGAGAGGTGGGGGAGGGATGGATTGGGAGTTTGGGATTAGCTGATGCAAACTATTATATATAGAATGGATAAATAGCGAGGTCTTACTGTATAGCACAGGGAACTATATTCAATATCCTGTGATGAACCATAATGGAAAAAAATATGCAAAAGAGTGTATATATGTGTGTAACTGAATCACTTTGGTGTACTTAAGAAATAAACACAACATTGTAAATTAACTATACTTGAATAAAATAAATTCTAAAAAAAACAAGTCTTCAGATTCTTTAACACATGTTCTGGGATCAGCTGAGTGAAAAGATTGACAGAGGAAATATTTAGGGTTAAGTAATTCAAAATATTTTTGCAGCAGCAACCTGGGATGTGATGGGGCAGCCTAAGCTCCACAAGTAGGAACACACACAGGAGCTATGCTGGCAGGAGTGCCACTTCTCGACATGTGACCTTCTCATCCTCGCCCACATTTTGCCCATCCCTGATGGTGCTGATCTGACGCCCTGCTTGTACTCCAGGCTCTCTAGGTCTTTATTCTGGTTTACAAAATATCTCCTCCCTTCAACGGATGTTTGTGTGGACTGGCTCTGTGCTGCCTTGGCATGGTTTCATAATTCTTTCCAAGGCACTGCCCCTATGGGGAGTGTGGTGGTGTGTCCAGGGTCCTACCTTTTCTGATCTCGTTTTTTTTTGAGCCTGGGCACATTTGGCTCACTTAAGCCTCTCAAAGACCAACCTATTCAGATAAAAATCACCAAATAGGATCAACCAAGAATGGCTATACGTTAGGGTTCATTTGAATATCTATCTTGATGAACTTGGGCAAGGATGGTAAATGGCTTTCACTTCACATGCTAACTCCAAATCGTTGGCAATGGCTCCTAAAATGTTCTGATGACAGTAGTCTAGGCTGCACCTTATCTCAAAGGGAAGAGTACAGAAAAAAAGAAAGAAAAAGTGCTGTAACCAATTAAAAATGCCTACTATAGGACTTCCCTGGGGTCACAGTGGTTAAGAATCTACCTGCCAGTGCAGGGGACACGAGTTCGATCCCTGGTGCAGGAAGATCCCACATGCCGTGGAGCAACTAAGCCCATCCGCTACAACTACTCAGGCCGCATGCAGCAACTACTAACGTGCCCACGCATCTAGAGCCCATGCTCCACAACAAGAGAAGCTACCACACTGAGAAGCCCGCACACTGCAGTGAAGAGTAGCCCCTGCTTGCCACAACTAGAGAAAGCCAGCGTGCAGTAACGAAGAACCAAACACAGCCAAAATATAAAAATACATAAAGAAAAATTTTTTAAATATTTTTAAAGAAACAAGAAAGGCCAACTACAGGCTCATGTCTGCTTACTTTGGACTAGCTCTGAATGGCTAATTGGGCATTTTCTGAGACTTATTTTGTAGATGTGCCCTTGGAGATTTAATGTTTTTCTCTAATTCCTAAGTGATCAACTTTATACCTCTCTCCTATATTTAGAGAATTTGAGAAGTTCCAAAGTGGAGAAGAAGAAGGGTATTAAAATCTGCTGAAGGCTTACTGTGTCCTACACACATTCATGGACATGACCTTTGTTTTAAGTGTTAAAAAAATGTGTGTTGGGGGGAATGATTTGCCCCGCCTCTGAAGCAGAGCCTCCTGGCAAGGGTCAAATTTCCCAGCTGTTGTAAGAAAAGGAGCTAGCGGTCAGGGAGCCTGCAGGCCCTGATATTTTTAGTGTCACATCCTCAGAGTTAAGTGTCAGAGAAACAGAAAGGCAACACCAAATAATGAGAGAGAAAGTCAAGGGAAGTCCATTAACATATTTTATAAAAATTAATAACATCAACATTTCCCCACTGCTGCACAGTGCCTGGAGACCCACAGCCCTGCCTTGTGTAGAAAATGTCCCCCCCCGTCACTCACTTCCTTTCTCTAGTGGGTAACCCTGAAACTGTTATGGGGGACACATCATCCCATGGGAGAACACACCGTAATAGTAAAAGGCAACATCTAGGACTCTAGTGACTCAGGTTCAGTTTTTGGTTCTACAACTTTCTGATTGAAAAACGCCAGGTAAATCCTGAAACATCTAACTCCATTTTCTTTTCTCAAAAATGAGAAACTGTAGCTCCACTATATGCTTTAAAGATTGCAATTACTCTGTACTAAAAGTGCTGGGAGCTTCCTCAAAAACTGGTTACACCTGGAGCATGAAACTTTGCTTTTCTGACCAGTTTACTTAGGACTTGTTCTCTTGTACCACCACCCCAAACACACATGCATGCATATGTACACACACACACAGTGCCCTAGAGACAGCTCACGTGAATCGGGAATAAATCCAGTCAGGTACCATGCAGTGTTCCCAGGTACTGAGGCTCTCTCTGCCCTCATGAGCTAATGAATATGGTTAAATCTTCTCTTTTCACTTAAAGTCCAGAAGGAAAAAAAAAAAAATAACATTGTTCCCAGATCAAGAAAAGAAGGCTCCAGATGTAATAACTGAAGCACAAAACAAGAGAATTTGGAAGCCACTGACTCATGGCATTTTCTTAGACTAATATCGTAAACTTCCGGGAAACAATTTAAAATTTCTTAATCTAAAAAAGGAGGGTTTACACCAGAAAAACTCTAGCATCCTTTTGGTGCTAACAGTTTGTATCCAATGATCTTCATTCATTTGTCCATCCGGTATTTATTGAGTGCCTTCCATGTGCCTGTTCTGGGTACACCAAAAACCAAACCAGGGCACAAATCCCTGCCGTTGTCGAGCTTATATTCTAATGAGAAGAGAGAAGCTAGAAACATGCTACTGAGTGAATGATGGTATATGGAAAGGTGGTAAATATTAAAACGGAAAAATCCAGACAGGAGAAGAGATTAGCAGTGCAGAAGAAGAGTGGTAGGATGCAATTTCAAAGGCCTAATTTTAAAAGGTGATATTTCAGCAAATACTTGCAGAAGTAGAACACTCAGCCATACAGATATCTGAGAGAGGAGCATTCCAGGGAGAGGCTTCATCCCATGCAAAGCCCTAAGGCAGGAACATGCCTGATGTGTTCAAAGCATGGCAAGGAAGTCTGGGATTTTGAGCTTTTATCTGAGTGAGATAAGAGCCATTGGAGGGTTTGAACAGAGGGTGACATGATATGACTTACACTTTAAAAGGATCATTCTGACTGCTGTGTGAAGTATAGACTGTTGGGAAAGGCAGGGTGAAAGCAGGGAGACCCACAGGAGGCAATTGAAGTATCCCACTGAGAGATGGTTTAGATAAGAGTAGTAGCAGGAGATGGTAAGAAGTGGGTGTAGGTTTGGCGGAGTTTTGGGGGTAGGGTGGAGCTCATAGGTTCAGCTTCAGATGTGCTAAATTGAGATGTCTATTAAATGACCAAGTGGGGGTGTCCAAGGCAATAGTATGTGAATCTGGAGTTCAAGAAAGAGGTATAGTTTAGAGACAAAACATTTCTAAGTCTTGAGCTAAGAACCCCATAGATATTAACTACTAAGGGCTCAGTGTATTTCCTACTCCTGAGATTTTATACCTGGAGTGTTTACAGTCATCTCTGATGTCATTGTCCCTACCATGACTAAACATCTGCTCGATTAGAAGTACTTTGTTAAGTTTTCTGGGCTTTTGGGTGTACGCCTGTGTCCCTGGTCTGCCCTGATGCACAGAGACACCTATTCAAATTACTGTGAAGTATGGTTCCGGTAGAACAGATTATGGCATGCCCCCCGATGGCTGTCATGTTCTGACATGACGAGACAGAAAAGTCATAGTAGGCGTTAAGCCAGTTCCTTGGGTTTGCAGAAATGTAACTTCATCCTTTGTAGCTATCAGTTCTATTTTTATCCACTGATTTATCTGATCTCTGAAAAGCCATCTTAGTAACCTTAGATTCAGCCATTTTGAGTTTACAGTCAGTAAATTATAAATTTTCTCTTACCTTTCCTTCTCCCAGGTTGGCTTGTAAGTTCTAGAGTGCATACTCAGGTTGGGATGGGGACAGGCTCTGGGGAGTCTGTAATCACCCTCCATGCAGAGATGCACATCACTGCATCTCCTTAGTCATCATCCTTGCATGTGGGCCTCCAGTGAGATCTCTGCATCCAGGTCAGTCCTCTGTCCACAGGGCTTTCCACTGTGGGATCCCCTTGTCAAGGGTGTGAAACCTCTTCTGGGGCTCTGATTCATTTTCTCTCTCCATTATGTTCCTACTCCTTGGCTTATTTGGAGGAAGTGAATCGAGGAACACTTAGCTGCTCTTCCAGCCTCTCTGAAGCCCCAGGAAATATGCGGTTGACTGTCTCAGGCACTCTCTTCTTTGACTTACTTTGTGGCTCGCTTTCTCTCCAGCAGCAGCTTGATAAGTGTAAGAATCCCCTGTGAAGATTCTTTATAGGAAGCCTACCTTGATTCCTGTCTCTGCCTGGTCTTCAAACACATCAGGAATGTTCTACATTTCCCAGGAATGCCTGTGACCAGGAGACAGCCCAAAGTGAGTAAATGACAAGGCCCTTCTCAGAAACCCAAGCTGGGATCTAACTCTCTTGTTTCCTTTCCTACTGTCTTCTAACTTGCTAGTTTCAGAGATTTCAGTTTTCATCTCTCTCTCTCTGTCTGGAAAATGGACTAGACAATTTTTTTTCTAAACATATTATTTATGCCAAGTTTATAGAAGCTTATTAGAAAGTAACTTCTTTTGTTTTTTCTCATAGTTTCTCATATTTTTGGTGTGACTATTCTTCCTGGTACAGTAGAAACCATGGTATAGTTCAAAGGAATGAAGTGAGGGAGGGCATTACAGAGAAGGGTAAACCAAAGGGATGTTGGAGGCAAAAATCATGTATCTTCCCTGTGTTATTCAATCACAGAATCTCTGGGGAATCTGTGCTGTGAGCTCCAGCTCAGCCTCCTTTAATTTCAGGCTCTAGCTCAACTCTGCCCTAAGACCTGGGCTTCCCAAGGATGAGAAGCAAGATGTAAAATCCATCAGCACATTCAACCCTAAGCCATCAGCCTGGCTCCCATCACCAGCTCCTGAGAACCCAAGTAGCACAACTCTTTCAAAAATTTTAATTTCTCTATCTGTAAGACAGGCATGTGTGTCTCAAACACATACACATATGTTGGGGAGAGTGGGAGGTGATGGGAATGCAGGGCAGGAGGTGGTGATCAGGGGTGGTTGGAAGAGCACCATGCTGGGAATCAAAGGATTTGAGATATAGATCAAGCTCTGCCAAAACCTTCTGTGTGATTCTGTGCTGCTGGTTTAGCTCCTATGTTTCTCAGTGCCCTTTTCTGGAAAGTGAGGAGGAATACTAGATTCATTCATCTGTCTGTGTGTTCAATCGTACCTTCAAAATGAACTGGGCACCCTCAATGTGCTAGGTGCCAGATCAATGCTGCAACTATTGCTGCCTCTTTCAGCATCATCTCTGACCACCTCAGTGACCACAGCTGTGAACTGGGCTCCTGCTAGATGCCAGCCACTGTACTGAGTGCTTCACAGACACTATTTTATTTAATTCTTGGAACAGCATGGCGAGGGGCCAATTCGGTCTCCATTTTGCAGTTGAGAAAGACAAGATTTGTGAAATTAAGGGACTTGTTCAATGTTTACCAACTGGCAATAAGTGCCAGAGTTGGATTTGAACCCAAGCCTCTCTGTTGCCAAAACAGATGAATGAAAATGAGTTACTATCCTCCCATATGTTATAGTCTTATTCCTTCTGATTTAAACAAGCTATGATTCTATGCAGGGATGAATGCATTATATGCACATCCAAATACCCATAGAAATAGTTCATGAACTTGTCCATCATAGTAATGCCGTAAATGAGTGACACACCTAGCACATTGGACACTTGGGTGTGTCCTGTAAGTAAACATGATTCTATGAGTTCTTTGATGCAACAGCCCACACTCTTGGGTGCTCCCAACCCCATTTCAGGGCTGTGCTCCTCTAGAAGGATGACTGTCTGGTCCGGTATATGCTATGACTGTACAGTGACCTGGAGAGAAGGAAGAGCTGCCTGCCCTTTCCACTCCCATACTTGAGTGTCTCTTTTCCTGAGCTCAGCACAAGCAAATAGGAATGTCACCAAGGAACGCCACCCTAGCTGCACCCTTAAGTGCTGAAGAGCAGTTCCATGTTTACGGTAGACACTGGGGGCACAATGTTGATGTTCTGACTGGATGGTCCTTCCCCAGTTCTCCTATTAGATGAATGAATCCTTTTTCCTTATAAGATGCCTCAGACAAATAGGAGGTGTCATTTTGGAACATAGCGATTCAGGAAACACGCCGGAAAGGATTTGCAAGAAACTGGTCTTGAGTGACTTGATCTCCAAGAATTGCTGGGGATGAGCCGCCATCAAGTTAAATGGCAGACCTCAGTGTAACCACTCTCCCAATAAACCACATTTATTACCTTACAAAAGTGACATTTTCCCTGATGGTGAAGCAGTAACCTTCGAAAGATATAATTGTCCGTAACGTTGTCAGTCACTGGCAGGCGAAGTCGTTCTCAGGCATTAAACTCAAATGATGTCTTTGATGATCATTATCATCATAAAAAGATGGACTGGGCTTTGTTATTAGGGAGGGGGCTGGGGAAGAGGAGGAGAAAAGGCATTTCCCATGATCCTTCTATTGCAAGAACTGAGATTGGAATCAGAACATGAAGGTTACAACGTATGGAGACTTCTGTTTCATCCTGTTGAAATGGCCATCAAGAAATGTTCTCCTTTCCCTAGGGAAGGAATGATACTGAGCCTACCTTCAGTATGGGAGATTGGCATGGGGAAAACATTAAGAACAAATACAGATCAAGCTGCCCAATGGGCTTTTCTATTATCCTGCATCTCCCTGAAGAAGCTCAAACAACGGTAAGCAAGTAAACAATGCTATCAACATTTGTGTTACAGTTGAACTTCAGAGTCTTTTCACATGAATTGATCCACTACATCTCCCAATAGCCCTGTGAGTTAGCAATTATTGTTTACATTTTACAGATAAGAAAACTGAAGCTCAGAAAAGGGAGCTGAATCCAGCATTTGGTAAAATCGTGGGCTTATGGAATATCGGGTCTAGACGGCACCTTAGAAATGATCTGCTTGGAACTCTAGTTCAAATCGGTTTAATTTAACTTGATTCCATTGGAATTCATTTAGTACTTGGGTGTACCTAGTCAGACACTGCATAAGAATAGAAATTAGGCCTGGTTTCTGTCCCTGAAGAGGGTATCTTCTGGCAGGGGAGGCAGCCTGGTAAACAAATAACTCTCATTCTGAGAAGTAAGTGATACCCGGAAGAGGCATGTGTGATGCACTGGGCAGGAGTCATCATTCTGCCTGGAAGGAGAAGAATGGGGAAGTAGCAGCTAAAGGAACGCCTCTAGCTGAGCTCTGGAGGAGGAGGAGGAGGAGGAGGAGGAGGAGAAGGATGTGTTCTGGAGGACCAGGAGGGGATGGCGACCCGGCAACAGGACACAGTCATGCAGGCAGAGGGAATGGCTTGAGCAAAGGACAAAGAGATGCTTACAGAAGGTGGGCAGTTCTTTGTGGCTAGAGCATAGTTTTGTGAGAGAAGGGGCGGGGGAGGACGTTGGAAACGGAAATTAGCATCAGAATCTGAAGGACTTTAAGGACTATGTTACATAAGTCAGATTTCTTCTGTAAGAAAGAAGGACCCATCAGGCTTTTAAGCATTGGAATTAGTAATAGTGATAATAAAATGATGATGGTGATGATAACAGGTGACATTTATTGAGCATTTGCCACAGGCAAGGTCCTTTGCTAAGTACTTTACAGGTAGTAGCTTAGCTAATCTTCTTAAAAACACTTTGAGGAAGGAACTATAATAATTCCCACTTTACTGATGTGGAAACTAAGGCTTAGGGAGCTGAAGTAGCCTCTTGGGATAGAGCCAGGATCTCCTACTATGACAGGCTCAGACAGCTGCGTTTGTTCAAAGGATCACTAACAGTGGTGTGGAAAGTGGGCTTCGATGGAGAAAGGGGTTATCCTGCTCAGAAAAGGGTGACTAGGCCCCTAGGGATGCCCTTGATTTCCGAGCTGGAGAGGGAAATGCCCATTTCCTTCAGTGCTTGCTCCATTCCCTAGGAGGCTGGGGGAGGACTGGGGCCCTGGCTACCCAGACCATTTAACTCCTGGCCCTCCCCGCATCCCTACCATCCCTGCCGCCCGACGCCTACAAGCATTTCCACTCATCGTCAGTGACATTCTGAAATCCATCACTGTTGGTTCAAAGGTCCTTAGACAGATCAAGGCTGTTCATCCTAGGAAGTGAACAACAGGCAGGGTAGGGAGGTACCTGCGATCCCAGACAGGTTGGGGAAGGCAGAGGGAGCAGAGACCTCCCTACCATTAGCACCTCACAGTGTGGTCTCCAGAAATGCTCAGGTTTCATGCCTATTAAATGTGGGGAATGTAATTGTGAATGTACTGGTTAAAGAGATGAAAATGGCTGAACAGTAAATCAGTTTATTTAAATGCATTTTTTGATAGCGGAGTATAGGCATATCATTAGCTTGTAAATGTGTCTAATAAGCATGTCTTCACTAATATGCCAAAAAGAGCCTAATTAACTTTTTTTTTCCCTCCAGTTAGACAGTAGTGTGAGGATCCCTGATCGCATTTCCACACTATCTTTTTAGCATCAGCAAAGCGGCACTAAAACAGCTCCTGTGACATCTATAAAAAATGCTAACTTATAATTAGGACGATCTTGGCTTGAACAATAATGTTGCAATTTGTAGTGATGGCTTCTGTTTCTCTTTAATTTTAATGTATTAGCCTACAATACTCTGGAGATTTCTAGGAAGACTAGCCTGTTTCTTCTCCCAAAATTGCTGGCATTATACACTTTAGGTTAAGCAAGGAGAAGCAGCTGCAATTTGGTGGGTATTTTATTTTTTAATGAATGCAAGGGCAGGAGGAACATGGACAAGAAAAGACAAGTATAACACCATCTATTTATTTCTTAACTCATCTGAATGTGAGGACCACGTTTTGGAGATGATGCTGATGAGAACCAGGTCACAGGAACCCCAAACAACAGAATCCTGGTGCTTCCCAATGTTCTCTGGTGCAGGAATTGTGAACATCTTTCCATCAGAGTCCTGGAGGCCTGCAATAGTCTTCCATGGATCCCACAAAGAAAATTCAGGAAGGTTGACCGTTTTCCCTTTTTTGCCCTTGTAATTCTTCCTGGACTTTGTTTGCACCTTGAAACAAAACGCCAACACCACTGTTAGAACCACATCGCTGATGCCTGCCATGTCTCTTTTGTCACGTCCGAGATTCAATTCTCCACTGTTGCCCTAAAGCTAGAGCTTTCACTTCTAGGAGACAGTAGCCCAGGAATAGATTTCAGGAAATCTGTGAATATCCTGAAATAGGTACTCCATCAGAGTTATTTGTGAGAGATTTTACCCATACCAAACTTGGGTTTTACCATTGAAGAATCTGATCAGGAGCTCTTGGGTGGGATTAGGGAATCTGTATTTTTTAAAAGAACCCCCAGGTAATTTTAATCATGTACCTTTAACTGGCAAGAATGTTTCCAACTTTTATCAGAGCCTCAAATCAATTTGTGACCCCAAGAAGTTTAAGAATGATTGGCCTAAAGTCTGGCATTTCAGAATTGCTCCCTAATCTGGCCTCATCTTTTGTTTCCAGCACGGACCTCCTATTGGGGATTGAGGGACCCAGTAAACAGTACCACCCTCCTGCCTGAGTCCTAAGCCAATTGAGAAGAAAGACAAATGAATAAGGCAGAAGGGAGATGAACATATTACATTTTTCCCAAGTGGGTAATATTGAAGAATGTACCCTACCGCATCAGCCTACTGGATTTATTCATACTAAAGCCCCAGGTTTGAATAGATCTACCCCCTCAGCCTCAGGGAGTGTTGGGCTGGGGCTGGCATGCTCTATCCCATCGGAGCAGAAGTTGCCCCTGAAAACTTATGACACAGAGGAGCAGAGCAGTACCTGTGCTTCCCCTGAGCAGCTGAATCCCAAGGAGGAGGAAGGGCAGGGGCTGGAGAGCACATGTTCAACTTCTTTACTAAACTTCCCTGAGGCAGCATGAGTGAAGGGATGAGAGAGACCAGAACTTTCTCCAACAGACATCCTGCTACATGGAGAGAAGCATTAAAACTGTCATTACACTTTGACAAACATTCCTCATTATTTCCAAAAATGTCATGTATTTTCCTGTTTCTGTATCCTGTTCACACCAGCTCTCCTAGCTGAAATGCCCTTTCAATCATCCTCACTTATCTGAATTTCATGTGTCCTTAAAAATCAGACAGAGCTCAACTTCTTCAGTTGAGTGTTCTCTGAACTATTTCCCTGTGTAAGTGTTCCCTGTGCCAAAGGTATCAATATATCCACTCTGAACGCCCACAGCCGTTATCCAAAGCCTGATTGAACATCAGAATTACTTGGGGGACATTTTATCCCCATCAAGCCTGGGTCTTGTTATTGAAGAATCTGCTTCCATAAATTTGGGGTGGGGTTTGAAACTCTGCATTTAAAAAAATTCCCTCCAGATAATTCTGATAATTGGTCGGATCCAGAAAACACTGTTTAGTCATTATTTTCATGACTCTTTTGGCACTTTCAACCCTGTGTGTGAGAGGGGAGAAATGCTTCTTATACAATAGAGGGACCACAAAAAAGCACATAGGATACAGAGGAGCCGCATGGGTAAGACTCTGAAACACTTCAGTGAAACAGCAGGTGCTGGCTGTGGACGAGGTAGAGAAAACAATATATAGTAGTTTCTCTAACACTAAGAAATGAACTGGGGTATCCAAAGGGCATAAGAGAATTATGTAACTATTATCATTAAAATGAATATAATAATAATATCCTTGTAGAGTTACTGGAGGGATTAAGAGTACAAATAATAAAGTATATAAAGCCTGGGTTCTCCTTCTCCTCTCTTCTAAGACTGCAGGGAGCTGTCCTGCTCCCACAGTTTACAACACACACACATACACACAGGCCGACCTGTTTCTCCTCCTGGAAGTGGATCTCCCAGCCCTTAATCCAGCAGACTTGTCCTCTGAAAGTTCTACTTAAATGTACTACTCAAATTTTGTGGGGGTGTTTTTTAAATGTTTAACTCTATAAAGTGCCTGGGATGTGTTTGCTTCTCAGTAAATTTTCATTCCCTTTCCCTAAACCAGCAAAACAAAGCAAACATAAATGAGTAAAAAATTTCTTTTTGCAAAAAGGAAAGAAGGTTTTGATTCCTGGATTCCTGCTCTTATGAGATAACATGAAAAAAAGAGAGGAAAGGAAATAAAATTAGATTCAAAGAATAGATACTATATGCCAGACACTGTTTTAGGAATTTTTCATGACTCTTAAAAGTTAGTATAGAGGTAGAGGTAAAATTCACAATCTCTGAAACTCAGGATGCCTGGGTTTGAATCCTGGTTCTGCTTCTCATTCACTCTGTGACTTTGAGAAAGTTTCTTAACTCTCCGAGCCACAGCTTTCTCCTAAGTAAAATGGAAACATGGTGGCCAATCTCTGACGCTGGCCCCTGATAAACCATGCCTCCTGGCACTCGTGTCCTTATGTAATCCCCTCCCACATTCAACTTCTGCCCACCTGTGATCTGATTGAAAGACTAGAAGGAAACTAACAGTGCCGTTCTGGAGATTGGGAGCCCAGACATTAAACAACCTGGTAGATTGTGCTTTTGTGTTTTGGGAGCCCTGAGAAGTCACACAAGAATTCTACCCTGGAGAGACCCTGAGACCATATGGGGAGAGCAACCCAGCCATCTCAGCATCCCAGCTCAGCCCACATGACTCCATCCCCAACTGCATCCAACTACACCACAGGAGGGACCCCAAGAGAAACCAGCAGAAGAACCCCAGCCCCATCATCTGAGCCCCATCAACTCACAGAACTGTAAGATAATAACATGGTGGTTGTTTTAAGCCACCAAATTTCCGAGTGAATTATTACACAGCAGTAGATAACCAAAACCTGGAGCGATAGTTTCCACCTTTTAGATAAAACACAATCACACACATAAAGCATCCAGAGCATAATAATTGCTCAGCAAGTGTCGATTAATTGTCTAACCTTTGCAAACAATTCTGTGTAAGGGAGGTACCGACATCCCCATTTTCATGATGGGAAACCTGCTGCAGAAAACAGAAGGGAGGAGTAGAGACAGGATTCAAGTAGTCAGGTCTACTTGACTCCAAAAACATACCTTTCCCTTTCTTCACAACCATCTCTCTAGGGAAGGAGGTGCACCAGGAGGCAGTAACACTCCTTCTCCTAATGCAACGTAATGAAGGAAGTCAAACTACCAACAAATGAAACAGGGAGAGAATATTTTCCAGAGACAATGCTTCCTGGCGTCTCTACAGTGCTCTAACGAACACCGTCCGCTGGCAGAAGGAGAACATCAGTAAGTACCATTCAGTGTTAATTACATTTAAATGTAAATATAAGGGCATCAGGTTCAGACAAGCCATTTTTAATAACACCTCATCCTGGACTATTACAATTTCTATTTGTCATCATCTAATTGATTTGTGTCCATTTCAATTTTTTGCTTACTTTATGTTCATCGCTTTCCAGGGCTAGTGGGGACAGGCACCCAGCAACCTTTATTTCTTCCTTCCACTGATGTTCATTCTCATCAACACCTACCACCCCTGACGGTCTGACAGTGGACCTTTTAGAAAGCGTTCACTTGCTTCCCGCTCGCTGACTGTTGACACGAGCCTTGTGGTGGTGCTAATCAGTCCCCCAGGCCTTCACAACCCAGTTCAAAATGTCCAGGAGGAACATCACCCATCACTCCATAGCATCCCTGGGAACCTGCATCATTTTGCTTTTTAGGGCATAGCACCTAATTTGCATATCTGTGTGTTTCCTCTTGTTAGAGATCTACAAGTTCTTCAGCACGAAGGTGTGCTTACTGTCTTCCATCTCAGTTGTTTTTCATAATGTGCAACACACACACACACACACATACACACTCTAGCAATGCTGAGCTCTAGTTCTTCTCATCAGAAGTTACTTAACATGCGTCCCTTCTCTCAAGTCCCTACAAGGGGCCAAGAGTGGTGATGGTTTCGTTAATTAATTTAGAAATGAAGCACTGCTAATGTGTTAGTTCTCATATGTGACCCTTGCCAAATAACAACAAGCTCTACATCAGATAGAAATGCACGTATCTCCTTAAGATGAACACTGAGTTAATGGAGGAAGTAAGGAGCCATAGATCAGAGTAGGAGGGTAGATAATCTGAGACAGTGAGACCCTTCTGGACCCTCAAGTCATATCAGAAAGTCAGTTGTCTGTTGTGTCCAGCCCTCTGAATGCTAGGTTTGCATTAACTTTGTTTTGTGGACCTGACGGTGGTGAATATTGTCACCGTGTCCTCTAGGACCCCCCAGTGCACAAACCAGATACTAAAAGGCAGGTGAGAGATGGTACTCAGAGACACAGGACTTTGGGACAAACATAGGATGGAGAGAGTAGTAGAGGTAGAAAGGGGGACACCGCCCATACTCTAGTGTGCATGCCTGTCCCCTTCTCACTCTCCCAGTGTGTTCTTCATTCTCAGACAATGTGCTTATGCCTTTGAATACCTCCATCTTGAGGCCCGATGCTTTTTTCACCCCTGTATGAATCAGAGTAGACATGGCTTCCAAAGAGCCAAAGGGAATGGCATTCACCCATCACTGCAGGGATGGGCACCGGAGGGTCTGGCAGCTGACAATATGTTTGTAACAGATCACTGGGCAACTTTCCAGTCTGATACTTTCACTCTGCCTGTGTCCTCCAAAGCACAAGGTATCAGGAAAGTTGGCAGTCTAGTGAGATGAAGGCTTTGAAACACAACCCCCATCACACACCACATGCTGGAAGGCATCCAAGCCACAGTACTCTGTCGGGTTCATTTGCAAGTCCCTGAGTCCCAGGTTAATAGTACCAAACAACGGCCCTGACTCATCCATACAGAAAGAAGGCTGGCAGGCTCACAAGCTTCTGTTCATTTAACTCACCTTTGGAGCATCAAGGTACTTACACAGGCGTGTGTGCAGGTGGTGAGCATAGGAATACATATGGCTGATGCACATTAACACACATGTACATCTACACAGATAGCCACGTGCACGTGCATGTGCGTGCATGCGCACGCGCGCGCACACACACACACACACACACACACACACTGCAAACTAGATACATCATCCGTCAGGCTGGTTCTTAAGTCAAGCCAAATGGTCTTGGCCTTCTCAGTCTGCTCCCAGAGCCAGAGAGTGCATCTCTGCAGTGTTCTGAGTAGAAAGCACATTCTCTCTCCTGAGGATTACCTGAGCCTGAATGCCTTTTCCCAGCACAGCCTGGCCACTTTGCTTTGAAAGTCAGCAAGTCTGTGCCCCAGGCATGGAACAAAAGGCTTGTCACAGCCACCTGACCTGTGTCCGGGATGCTGTTGACTCCACCCCCACTGCAGGGACAGCCCAGAGGCCCCACCCTGGCTCCCTGTGCCTTGTGGCTCTGTTTCCTGCCATATAACTCCATGATTCCCATTTGTCAGTTGGCTGATGAGGAGCTGTCCACTCTTACATCCTCTCCTATTCATTCAAGTATAGGTCCAGCTGGCAGAGCTGCCACACATGGGCTGGGTGAGGATGCCAAATGCCTGATGAACACACACCTGAATGCTTCCTGCTACAGTGTTGTGTAGGTAGGAGAAGGAGGGGCTTAAGAGCAAGAACTTTAGGAAGAAACTGATCTGGGTTTGAATCATCACTCTTTAACTCTGTGTCCTTGGCCACAATCAAACTGACCCTCATTTTCTCAGCTGTATAATGTGGATGAACAGTGCCCACCTCCTCGGGTGATTGTGAGGACTGAGCATGTCCCCAGGTCAGTTCCAGGCACATACTAAGGGCTCTGAAACATGGGGCATCACCATCACCATCCTCATCATGATCACTGTTATCACCAAACTTCATGCTCTTTAGCAGCAGAAAACACCTAAGAAATACTTAGGAGCCTCATCACACCCTTTGACCCTTACCACTTGCTCCTTCTTTCTCTGCAACCTCAGCTATTCTGAGTAAGAATCCAGAAGTCAAAAATTTCTTTCTTCCAGCAGTTTTTAATTTTTTTTTTTTTTACTTATTTATGTTTGCTTTGCTTTGTTCGTTTAGGGAAAGGGAATGAAAATTTACTAAGCAGCAAACACATCCCAGGCACTTTATAGAGGCAAAAGCTTGAAAATACTCCCATGAAATTTGAGTTGCATATGCAAGTGGAACTTTGAGAGGATAGGTCTGCTGGGTGAGGGGCCGGGAGATCCACTTCCAGGAGGAGAAAGAGGCCAACCTGTGTGTGTGGGTTATAAACAGTGGGAGCAGGACAGCTCCCTGCAGTCTTAGGAGGGAGAAGAAGGAGCACCCAGGCCTAAGCCTGGTCAGAAGGTGGAAGGTGGGGCTCCAGGGATTCAGGACCCCCATCAGAATGTCAATTTTGTGGCAAGATGCGGTCTGTCTAGGGTCCTGAATATATATGTTAACCCCTGGAGAGATTTCTAATTCAAGGTAGGAAGTGAGAGATGGAAAGCTATTGCTCTCCTAAGAAGATGAATTTCATAAGGACTTCAGAATGCCATCACCTCCAGCTCAGTGTCTGGAACAGAGAATGCTACCCAAGAGAATAATAATATCAGATTTATTGTGCAACTACTTTGTGCCAGGCATTGTTCTAGATACACTACGTGTATTAGCTCATTTAATCCTCATAACACCTCTGCAAGGTGGAGATTTCTGAGTCCCATCCTGTAGATGAGGAAGCTGAAATAACAGAGAAGTTGTTTCCAGCACAAGGTCACACAGCTAGCATCCCTAGGATTTGAATTCTGGAGTCTAGTTCAGAAGCCTTCACTTATAACCATCATGGAAGCAAGGGTCTACAGAGAAATAGGTGGAAATACTCAACAGCAGCCCCGGGCAGCATTAGGTGGTGCTGTACCAGCTGGACAGTGGTGTGGGCCTTCTCTTGGGAGAAGCAGTGGCACTTTCACAAACTCTGTGGCCAGGTGACCACATGAGCATGGACCACTGAAACAGTTTGTAGGATCTCAGAGATAAGACTTATCTTCACCGTCAAATAGAAGGACAGACTGAAATGTTGGCCTGACTCTAGCAAGTAGGTAAGTCTGAGGGTAAGAGGGAATCTTAGGGAGGAATCAAGACATTTTATTGTACCTTGAATGTGTCCCCAGGCAAGCTGGGTCCAGCACAGGGGTCATAAACGACTGTCTGCCTGCAGCCCAATGCGGTCTGACACTTATTTTTGTAAACAAAAATGGGGCACAGTCATGCCCGTTCATTTAAGTCTTCTCCATGGCTGCTTTTGCAAACAACATTGGAGCTGAATAATGGTTGTGACAGACTGTGTGATCTGCAAAGCCTAAAATATCTAAAATCCGGCCTTTTGCAGAAAGAATTTTGCTGACTCCCGGTCTAGAGAAATACTTGCGCTTTATTCAAAGTTCTGTGGCCACAAAGTTGTGTGTGTCAGAATTAGGGCCCAGATCCCTTGACTTCAAAGACTATTTCCTTTGATTTCTTCCCTCTACGAAAAATTTCTTCCATGTGTGTAGGCAGCCTAGAAGCCTCTATTTCTCCTCCAAAACTCACAAACAAAGCCCTGAGAAAGAGAAAAGGTGGTAAATGACACCTGCCTGCATCCGAATACAGAGTATTTTCTTTCCCTTTTTGCTTCCAAAAACTCAAGAAGGACACTGGATGTCGTCTGTGCAAAGTACCTGTAGTTTACACAACACATGTACATGTGAAGACTTCAGGCCTCTGTCTAACTCCAAAATATTTTTCGACCTATAGAGCTAAGATCGCAGAGAAGTCAACTGGCCCTGAATCTAAGGAGAGATGGTGCCTGCAGGGAGAGAAGGGAGGCAGAAACGTGCTCACCTGGGGCAAACACATCTGGGCACGGGTACAGAGTTCTGGTGCCCTAGTTGACAACTGGGTGAAGGTCGAGTGTGGGCTGGGGCTGGTGGGAGAGTGTGATGCCCCTAAGGGGCTACAGAAATGGGAGGAATCTGTACTCTCTTCTAGCCTCATTCTCCATGAAGCTACCAGGCACTCCTAAAAGATCAGAAGAGCCTTAAAAAGTGTCTACTATGGGGCAGACATGGGGAAGAGAAGGAGCAGCCACAGAGGGGCAGGAAATTCACCTGGATTTGTCTCCTGTATCTCCCAGACAGAACAAAAGCTTTCATCTTTGGGGAGAAAGGCAATAAGAACTTCCGACCTTAGAATGTTAGGGAACAGTCATTTCAGCTGGGAAAAGGAAACAGAGAGGAAAATTTTGCTCCTGGGGAGAAACCTGACAGACACTACCCAGTAAAATGATGGAGGTGGACATCGCTAGCACTACACAGAGCCATCAAGCGCCCCCCGATATGATGCGCCGAGAGGGGCGCATCACTCCCATGGCACCTTCTGCTAGGCACCACCTCCACCTAATCATGAGAAAACATCAGACAAATCCGACTGAGGGGCGTTCTATCAAATGACTAACGAGTAATCTTCAAGAGTGTCAAAGTCATGAAAGAAAGGAAAGACAAACTGACAGATTGAAGGAGATCGTGAGACATGAAAATTCATTGCAATGTGGCATCCTGGATAGGTCCTAGAATGGAAAAAAGGACACTCTTGGAAAAAACTGTTGAATTCGAATAAATCTATACTGTATTAATAGTATTGCACTAAGGCTATTTTGTAGATTTTATAATTGTTTAAGATGTCAACATTCAGGGAAGCTGAGTGAAGGGTATATGAGAACCCGTCATACTATATTTTGCTGTATATGTGTATAATATATATATCTGCGATTCTGCTGTAAATCTAAAATATTATTTAATACTATTTAAAATTTAAAAAATAACTCTTCAAAAAGTATATGTGAGTAGAATTTTTCTTTACCACTGATTGCCATTAGAATTCCAGAAACCTGTTATTTGATTCTGACTGCTTTTTAAAGTACTGATTATAACATGTTAGTTTTCTCTATCTCTACGCTGCTAACATGATGACAATTATGTTATTATCTGTAAATAAACACATAATTTTACTAGTACAATATGTTTCAAAGGATCTTGCCTTGACATTTTTCAAATAAATGACATCTTTTGCAAATTTGAGTTTCCTCCAAGGTGTCTGCTTTGTAAAATTCTTCACCTATCAGATCACACTAGTGAACGAGTAGCTACCCAATGGAACTTACTCTGCATGTTCATACCTCAGGACCTGTGTTCTCTCTACTTCCTCGGCTGAAATGGTCTTGCTCCTGTTCTCTATTAGTCCTTCTCATCATCCAAGATGCAGCTCAAATTCTTTGCTTTTCTCCTTTTGCGCTTCCAAAGTGCAATATCTTTCACATCTGTAATATTCAAAATATTGAAAAGCTGATATATCGTAAGCATTTACCCGTCAGGACTGACATTGGGCATAACACAGTTTGGACAAACTGTACATACTTGTTGAATCTCAGCTCTTTTTTTCTCAATTGCACATTCCATTCAGTCTTACAATTTAGATAATGTTTTAAAAATCATGTATGTCTTTGCCCTCTGGATTGAAAAATATTTAGGAGTAGCTTCCTCAACTTTGTGTACCTGCCATGCTTTTTTTTTAGCACAGTGCCCTTTCCCTAACACTTGCTCTAAGGGCCCACAGAGTCTTAGGGATGAACTTGGAATTTGAACCCCTGTTGTTAACTCTTATGACTGCAAATTCCATATTCTTTGCAATGTGTCTCTCATATGTGCTGAGACAGGATGTGTTTGACTCTAAAAAACAGAGTATTGGTTAGCAGTGGCTTTGACAATGAAGAAATGTAATTATCTCACAGAACAAAATTCTGGACGTGGATAATACCAGGTTGCTTACAGAAGATCAATGTATCGCCAGGAACCCAGGTTCACTCTCTCTCTCCTGTCTGCCGTCCTCAGCGTGTTGGCTCTTTGTCCTTAGGCTTACTGACTCATGGTGGCAAAATGACTCCAAGTACCACTCATCCAAAATACCATCTCACACAGGAAAAAAAAAAGTGCAGAAAAGAATATCTCCACTCCCCAAGAGACTTTCCTTTATGTCTCACTGTTCAGAAGAAACTCACGTGCTTAACTCTAGACCAACCACTGGCAATAAGAAGTGGAATGTGTGTGATTAACGTAGAACAATCACAGTTTCTTCCCTGGAGCTGGAGTAGGGACCTACATTCCCAGAGCATGTTGTAATCTATGTCATACTTGAGCAAACCTGGGGTTCTGTCTGCAAGAAGGAAGGAGAGAAAAGAAGGGGAGAATGACTGTTGGTTATTCTGTCATATGCTAGCATCTGTCATATGCTAACCTCAGTTATTCTTTACTTTGTATATGAATTTACACGACCTCTTTAATTACACTTATTATGATCCTGATAGCAGGAATCAAGCCTTAGACTTCTCTTGCATTCTCCAGAGAGTCTGGTTCAGAGGTGAGCTCAATATATATTTGTTGATCAGTTGAAGAAATAAAAACACAACCTAATGTCAAAAAGTTGAAGACCCTGTCATTCACAATTCCTCCATAATTCCATGCCAGCCTTCGACAGATCCTTTTGCAACACTTGCAGAGGATGACAAGTTGGAAGAAGCGTACCGGGAATTCTATGTGGTGAGAATCAGTTTGTTGGCTGGGCATGCACACATGCCAAATTATACACCAGGCAGACAGTGGTGCACATGCTGTGACAAAGCTTGTCCATTATGGGATTTGTGTAACTACTAATGCCAGCAGTAGCATTCCCCACATTTATCGTGTTATCCTCATTTCCATATTTTTGCTCATGCTATCCCCTTTTCTTGGAGCATCTTTTCCTCTCCCACCACTCTTTCACCTGGCTGCATCCTGCTCATCATTTAAAACCCTTCCTGGGTGATGACTTAGAGGGCTGGGATAGGGAGGGTGGGAAGGAGTCGCAGGAGGGAGGCGATATGGAGATATAGGTATAAATACAGCTGATTCACTTTGTTGTGCAGCAAAAACTGGCACAACAGTGTAAAGCAATTATATTCCAATAAAGAGCTTAAAAATAAATAAATAAATAAATAAATAAAAATAAACAAATAAAATAAAATCCTTCCTGGGAGACTTTCTACCCAAATTCTCCCACTAGGCAAGATTTGGGGGTTCCTTTTCTGTGATCCTAGGTGGGTATCCTAATAATTGCACATAATAACATGATATGTTATATACATGATACTATTTGGTATTTATTGAGTGCTTATTTTCTTCTAGGCTCATGATAAATATCTTAGCTATATTATCTCAGTCAGAAAAACCCTATGATACATTATGGGGCTGACTTTCTTGTTTGAAGTATAGACAATCACATAATAGAATTAAAGTTACAAACTGAAAAATGCTCTGAAGGAAAACATACAAGGCTATAAAAGTATCTAAAAAGGCAAGTAGACTTAGTGCATCACAAGCAGCATTTAAACTGAGAGTGAGAGACTGAGTGGACATTAACCAAGTTTGTCTAAAAGCCACCCTGAAGATGCTGAACAGTATTATGATATCTTAGGGTACGTGTTTGGTGGGGCTGGGGAAGTTTGGGGAAGGAATGACATGATCAGATTTCTGTTTGGGAAAAAAAAAACAATTTGGGCTGCAGTGTATCTTATAAAAGATGAGTCAGAAGGGACATGGAGAGAAGAGTTGAGAGGCTACTTTGGTTGTCCAGGAGAGACATAGCCTAGATCAGGGTAGTGGTCATGGAGATGGAGCAAAATAGATGGATTCAAGCTGTATTCACTTTCTATTGCTGCTGTAACAAATTAACACAAACCGAGAGGCTTAAAACAACATCTATTTAGTATCTCACAGGGGGTCAGAAGTCCTGGCACAGAGTGGCTCAACTGGGTTCTCTGCTCAGGGTCTCTCAAGGCTGAAGTCATGACTTGGCCAGCCAGGGTTTTTTCTGGAGGCTCTGAGGAAGATTCTGCTTGCAAATTCAACTCAGGTCATTGGCAGAATTTAATGCCTTGAGGTTGTAGGACTGTAGTCTCCATTCCTC
Source organism: Hippopotamus amphibius kiboko (assembly GCF_030028045.1). Classification (NCBI taxonomy): domain Eukaryota; kingdom Metazoa; phylum Chordata; class Mammalia; order Artiodactyla; family Hippopotamidae; genus Hippopotamus; species Hippopotamus amphibius. Next base: position 136,348,366 of record NC_080188.1, on the reverse strand, counting down.
TGACACATAACCTCTTTCACCTTCAAGCCACTGATGGTTTATCAAATTCTCCCCATGGTTGGAATTTCCCACTTCCCCTTCTGCTACATCTGATTTTCCTCTTCTGCTTCCCTTTCTGCTTTTCAGGGCTCATGTGTTTACATCGCGCCCGCCTAGAAAATACAGGATAACCTCTCTATCTTGAGGCCAGTTGGTTGACATCCTTAATTATACCTTCCATGTCCATTTTGCCACACAATTTAACATAACCATGGACATGCCATCAGAGGGCAAAGGCCATGGGGGCCAAAATTCTGCCTACCATGTAAATTTAATTAAGGAGATAAAATCAACAGTTCTTGGACATGGATTGAAGGGACAGTAACTATATTCTTCTTCCTTGAAGACAGATGCAAGTGGAGAGGAGTTAGTTCAATATCAGGTAACAGGCTACTATTATTTGTCAGGTAGTATCATCAGATGTTTGGCAGGTCTGGTACATATCATGAGTAACAAGAACTGGGTCAGAGGCAATGCAGCCTGAGCTCTAGTGCCAGCTCTGTGCATCTTTGAGCAAATCAGTCCAGCTTCGGGGACCCTGGTTTCCTAATTTGTAAAAGGAAGGAATGGAACCAGATAGTTTCTTCCAAGTGCAAATTTCTAACATGGAGTTAATCACATTCACTTGTCTTTTCTTCCTGCTACTTGATCGGGAACAGGCCAGGTGTGAGGAGGAGGGACTGTGGAACTGTCTGCAAATGCTGAATTCATCATGTCTTTTCATAGAGTGTAATACCGACAGATGTTTCTGAGTCATAATAAAAGGTTAAATATTTTAATAAAAAAGGCACATGTTGAAGGTGATTTGGGTTTCTATTAAACTCCCCCATACCCACAATTTTTTCTCACATGCAAATGAACTGGAAGCTTATTAATGAGATGAGAGGCTGGAGCCTAATTAGCAACAGGACTGGGGAAGCTTATACTAGCTGATTCAGCAAACTAACTGGATAATTACCGTAGCTGGACTTTGGCAGCTTCTAGAAAAGCTTATTAATGGAGCTCTCAGAAATTGCTTTGATTATGGCCTCCCAACCTAAGGGCTTAATCCAGGCCATAGACGTTTTACGGTTATTCTGTGCAGGGAATCAGTCTCTTCCATCATCGTTAGTGGGCAGGCAGGATACAAACCATCTTTTGCTAGGTCAAAGCCTTATCAACGTGGAGACCCAAGGGAACTTCTGTGTCTACTGCTGACCCAGTCTTTTTTGAGCCCAGTTTTTATTTGCTTCTCAGCTTGGAGAGATACACCTGATGATACTTTTCACATTCATTGCCTATTTGAGTCTAGGAGGCCTAGTATTTTAGATATTAATTTTTAATTAAAAAAACACTTATATGGCATTTAGCATGGTGGACACAGTTCTAAGTGATTTACACTTGTGAAACCTCATTTTATCCTCACAACAATCCTATGAGGTACATTTTACTAGCGTCTTCCATGTATAGACAAGGAAATTGAGGCACAAAGTAATTTACCTGAAATCACAGTCAGTAAGGAGCAGAGCCAGTACACAAACTCAAGAAGTTTGACTCCTGAATTCAGACTCTCAGTCATGTTCCTATGATGCTTTTGTAGCTTGACATGGTGATAGTCCAGAAGAAAAACTGAATAAGACAAAACACTAGGCTTCCAAACGAAGGCTGGCTTTCTAAAATTCTGATTGTAAAAACAGAATATTCATTCTATTTTGTTAGAAGTAGTTAATGCCATTTGACTTTTCTTAGACCTGACACTTACGGACCCAACAACTGAATCATGGGAAATACAGAGGACAGGAGAACATGTTAAAGGATACCATGGAGGTGCAATAGGTAAAACCTAGTCTGCAGGAAACCCTATAGGACAAGCCACCCAGATTCTTCACCAAATAAAGTACAAGGAAAAAAAAAAAAAGATCAAGTGAATTCATAGGTTTAAAGAAACTTAAGAAGCATTTCAACTGATTGCAATGTATACACCTTCTTTAGACTTTGATATAAACAATATGTAAAACATCAATACAATTGATATAAAACTGATAAAATTGAAAGTTGGCACACTAGTTATTAGATGGTATTAAGTAATTACCATCAATATTTTAGCTATGAAAATATTATCATGTGTTACATTTTGAGTTCCCGTATCTTATTCTAAGTGTTATATACTCAAATATTTATGGAGAAAATAATATGATGTCTGGAATACGCTTCAAAAGAATATGGGGTTGGGATAGTGAGAAAATGTAAGATTTACCATGAATTGATAATTGTTAAAGTTGGATAATGCATACAATAGAGTTTATGATACTATTCTGCACATAGAATTGAAAGTTTTCATAATAATTGTCTTAAAAAATTTTATCTTGTGTGGAACCTGAATTTTATTTTTTTTCTTTCACAAAGCTAAAGGGACCTACTTTAAATAATATGGAATGATATGACTTAGAGAAAACTGAAGGTTAAATAAAATTTTGTTTTTAGTTAGATACACGACTAGTTTCAAAGATAGTAATGGCATCTGGATACAGGAAGGAAACCTGCTTGTTTATACCCCAGGACAGAAATTATGGTATTTGTTTATACCCAAACTGAACAAATCTGACACTGCGAGAAACCACAGACTTCCTTACCAGCGTCATTGGCAGAAACCCCTGCCTCTGCGGGGTGCGCACATCCAGATTCTTGGATGTTCATCAAGACCAGATTGAGTCTTTAGGGCTTCACCCATCACCAAGCAGAAGGATGTTTCATTGCTTTTCCCCATCACATATGTTACTGAAGATTAGGATTTCCTAGTTAAAACCTTAACCTGAGGTCGTTGTCAGGAACACACCTCATTTACGTGAGGCCAGTAAGTGGATCAGCCTCAGAGTGATAAGTTTCCCTTTCCAACAAAGGAGTGCCAGTCTTCCGTGTCTTGTTGGTTCTCGGCACGCGATATAGCTTTAGAAGCCTATACATCTCTTCGGCATAGTCACTGAATCTCTTGACTAAACCTCTTGACTAGCTTTGAGTTCAAAATCTTTGCTGGGATAGCACTGTGCAATACAGCCCAGTGGGCAATTGCTCTGTTAAAGGAGCTGTTCTCAGAATCCCAATGGAGAGTAAATCCCACAGAAAGAGAGGTCGACTTTTCTTTTCCTCTTTCTCAATGTCATTCTGCTATAGTCAGGATATACCAGTGATAGTCAACCCTGGATTTGATTAGAATCACTAGTGGAACTTGCAAATACAGCGATGCACAGGCCCCACCTCTACAGACTCTTATTATTGTTATTAAACAGCTTCAGGCATCAGTATTTTTTAAAACAGTTTTCCAGATGATTCTGATGCTCAGGGAAGGCCGAGTGTCCCTGATTAGAAGGCCTTAATAACATCAATGACAATGTGAAACTCTGTCTGTGGAAAGGGTTCTTTAATGTTTATCACATACCTACTCAAGAAGGTTCATGGAGGACAAGGGAAGTGCTTAAAAATATCAAGTATTTTACCCAAGCTAAGCTTGATCAATGCTTTCCACGTTTATGTCTCCTGATTACTTCAACCGGCAAAAGCTCTGTGGTCCAGCTCTTCCATTCACTTTTGTCTGTTGCTGCCCAACTCTAGAATTCATGAATGGTGGTGACAAGTGTAGACAGAGCACAGAAATGGGAGTCAAGGGAGATAGATTCTAGTTCTAGCTTGGCCATTATCTTAACCTGTCTGAGCCAGAAAGTACCTTTAGCCACTCTCTCTCTACCTGTGAGCATGGTCACTGTCACCCTGTAACCAGTGGCGGTGATGTTTCTCACAGGGAATGACTGACCTCTACTTGGAACCTATTTGCTCTGTTTTGGTGTATTCCAGCCTCCAGTTTCATCCCATTGCCTAAACTTCATCTCATTTGCATGAAGCCTGTGGTTCTTTTCTTAGTTTTGCTCTATCATTTTGTTCCATTCAGTTCAGTTCCATTCTCAGTTTTGCTCTATCATTTCAGCTCCAAATCCAAACTTCATTTTCTGCTCTGTGAAAATGGAGATGGAAGCTTTAAACCCTTCTTCTTTGTCACCTAACACAGGAAAAGCTAAGTAGAGGACGCTAGAAAGACATTGGTAGAGGACAAAATTTTCCTTTCTAATTCTTTGTGCTTTCTTGGCAATGTCTTGCAGCAAATGCAGCTTCCTCAGTGTTGACTTCTGCAGTGCAAGTGTCTTCTCCAGGGCCAGGTTCCTGCAGTATGCACAGCTTTGCTGGCACTTAGCTCCTGCAGTGGGCACAGCTTCCCCAGTGCCCAGAGCCTGAAGCACAGACAGCTCTTTTAGTGCCTGATCCTGCACCATGGACAGACTCCTCTGAGCCTGGCTAATGCAGCCAATGGCTTCTCCAGCACCCAGGCTCTGCAGCTTGCCCAGTTGCAGCTTTACCCCAGCATCCCCTCAAACATCTCTGTAAAGGGACACACTGGCCAGGCACCTCCCATCATAAGTTTCCCTGGATGATCTCTTACGGGATTTTTCAGCAAGTTCTGAGATTCAGGACCTCCCTGTTAACAGCTTCCCCTGGCCTCCTAGGGGACAGATTCCTAGAAAAGTCTACCTACTTGACACTTCAGTGGATCCTTCATTATCTAGGACCCTCTCTGGATCTCAGCTTTGGGGGCGGTGAGAAAGGTGTCTTTCTTGAGCACGCTCTCTCAGCCTAGTGGTGGTGGCTGTTCCTTCTATCTGCTATCCTATATTGTTTAGAGACCTCTTTGCTTCTTACTAGCCAATCCATATTAAATTTTCTGTGTTCAAGTTATTGCGTGATTTCTATCTCCCGGTTGAATCCTGATTGACACAGGCACTCAGTTTGTACTAGGTGAGCTCTGGACTGAAGAGACTGGCCTACATAATCTCTTGTATTTCTCTTCCATTTCCTAGACTTAAAAAAATTCTATTCCATAACTCATGATACTTCTTATCATAATAAAAACTATAATGCACACATCACTCATTAATCCCTGAGGACGGGACTATAGTGAAGACCTTGACGTATGACATACATCCTTATTAGCACCTGGCCAGACCCACACCTAGCAAGCACCCTTCAAGAAATCCACATCTGCTGTCTGAAGACCTTTGTTCTTTAGTAACATACTTTCCTATCTTGCCTTCTGAAGTATTGTTAGAAAAGAGATTCTATCAAGGAGGTTTTTTTTTTTTTTCTTTTCTGGAATGTTCCTCAATGTTGTTTCACAGGAAGGGGTGGGTTAATTCGGAGATGAGATTGTTTACCACTAGAAAATAAAATGTTCTTAGGATCTCAGAAAAATTCAAGAGAAAAACTGTCTGCGTTAGTGGTTGCTAGAGAAACAGCACAAGAGTGAGTAAAGTCTGGATAACAAATGCTGAAGTGCTAATTGTACTACTGAGCTGGTAGTCACTGTAATTTCCTGCCAATGGGCTCTTGTTGAGAAATTTGACTTAAAATTAAAGGCAGCCCCTTTCCCAATGAGTCGCTGGTAACTGGTGCCTTTGAAAAGACTGAAGGGGATGTATTGACTTGAGGTTTCTTTCTTAATTTGCATTTTTAATTAGATGGGATCTCAAAGGGTTTCTCAGCTCCCCCCCACCTTTTGTTTTTTTGCCTTTTGCATTGCCTTTTTTGGATTATTGCTCTGCAATTAGAATTTGTAACAAATGAGTTGCTGGCATATAAATGTCAACTCTGAGGTAAAATATTGTGGCTGAAGAAATGAGCAAGGTTTTGACCATTACTTTTTAAATGGAAACACTTTCCCAAAGGTTAGCACATTCCTTTGATGAGAGAGAATCAGTTGGACTGGAAGAGGGATGTTTGGATTTCACTCTGGTTAAAGTCCTTCCTATAAACTGTTTTCTCCAAGTATGTTAGTAATTTCTGAAACACAGTATGCAACTCCCACTTCAGAGAACATTTCCTTCTTATTCAAAAGCCTGTGTAGAATCATCAAGTGGACAAAGTGAACAACCCAGAAGAAGGGAGTTGGACTCAGTAATTCTTCAAAGAGTCTGTTGACCAAATGGTGTGCATCATTTCATTAAATGATTGTAGGAAAATAACCATGAGGTCAATCTTTAGCTGCAAACCAGTGGACTGTAACTGATCATGGGCAAATTATTTTATCGAAACTTCACTCATTTATTCACATTTACAAGCCCATGTTTTTTATGTCTGGTGCTGGTAGATGGTGATGAAGAAGGCTGGTTGCCTCTACTTTCACAGTCTAGTAAAGGCACAGCTGGACCTACAAGAATGGAGGAAATGTGCTATGGACACAGGCAAAGCAGGGCATATGCCTGCCATTGCAGGCACTGATCATCTAAACTATTTTTAAAGGCTTCTAAAGAAAAGGAATCTGTAAACTCCCATGACAACCTGTCCAGCACACGGCCAGGAAGCGCCTCCTCGTATCTAACTTAAGCCCCTCATGCTACAGTTAAGCCATCACTCTCTGGTTCTGTTCTCAGCTGAGAGAGAAAACAGCTGCTCCCCGCGCTGCTTAGGTGAGCCTTTTATAGACTTCAAGACGGTGTCTGCCTTCTGTCTCCTTGTGACAGGAAAGAAACCAGGGCTGCCAACGAAGATAACAATAATTTTCACTTGGAGATAGAATTATTATTGCTATGGTTACTAGTAAGATTTTTTCCAAAGGGAAAAAGGCATGTATTCAGCACTGCCTCTGAGAAGAACAAAGTGCTAATAAACCCTCCTTGGTTTGTCTGCCTTGTTAATTACTCAGAAACGGGAACCGGTCAAAATACGTCCCGCTGCCATTGGGACTATGGTGGAGAAGTTGATGAAAACCAGTCCTTCCCTCAATTTCTCAGCTGCACACGTTCAATGCTTAAACCACACAGAATCTCCCAATGTATTAAATCAGGGTCATTTCAAGAGGGGGCTCTGGAGGAAGACACGAGTAGAGTATGATTTAGAAGTTATGATTGTCATTAAGAGGAAAGGGATCTAGTAAAAATTTTTTTTTTCTTAATTGTGAAACAAACCCTGGAGAAGTCACAAACTGGTCAGGACATGCATACCGGTGATAAGTTGCCTGGGTCTTAGGGTTTGAAGAAAGCAATGTAAGTAACTGCCTTTCCGAAAGCATGCCCCCTAGTGGCTAGCCAAGGGCCTGACGTTATCCTGTTCTTCCGTTCTACAGTTGAAGGCAGAAAAATTCAAAATCAAAGTAAATTTGTCTTCTGGGACAAATAAAGCAACTAGTCGATATCAGTTCTTGACTCTTGGGTTCAGATTTGTTTGTGAGGTTATTTCTAGCCAAGAGCAGGGCTTTGAGAGAATGGATACAGGACAGTACATGCTGTCTGGGCGTGCATTGGGTAAGAGGGAAGCGTGGAGAAATGCCATTTCTCAGGATGGAGAGTTTGGGGAGGGGGTGAACAGGAATGGCCATTGGAAACAAACTTACCAATTTCCCAATATGCCTTAGCATCTCTCTTTATATACATGGACTACATATGACCCAATACTTGTTTTTTTGGTAAATCAAATTAAATTTAATAAGTAGAATGTTGAAGATAGGGAGGATCAAGATGGCAGAGTAGGAGGACATGTGCTCACACCCTCTTGCAAGAGCACTGGAATTACAACTAACTGCTGAACAATCATTGACAGAAAGACACTGGAACTCACCAAAAAAAACACCCCACATCCAGAGACAAAGGAGAGGCCTCAATGAGACAGTAGGAGCGGCGCAATCACATTAAAATCAAATCCCATAAATGCTGGGTGAGTGACTCACATACTGGAGAACAGTTATACCACAGAAGTCCACCCACTAAAGTGAGGGTTCTGAGCCCCATGTCAGGCTTCCCAACCTGGGAGTCCAGCAATGGGAGAAGGATTCCACAGAGAATCAGACATTGAAAGCCAGTGGGATTTGATTGCAGGACCTCCACAGGACTGGAGGAAACAGATACTCCACTCTTGGAGGGCACACAAAAAATAGCGTGCTCACCAAGATCTGGGGGAAGGAGCAGTGACCCCACAGGAGACTGAAGCAGATATACCTGCTGGTGTTGGGGGGTTGCCTGCAGAGGTAGGGGGCATCTGTGGCTCACTGAGGAGATGGGGGCACTGGTGGCAGGGGTTGTGGAAAGTGCTCATTGGCGTGAATGAGTCTGCCATTAGCCCCACCAAAGAGCCTGTGGGCTCTAGTGCTAGGTGGCCTCAGGCCAAACACAGCCCCACTCTTTGGCAGACAAGCAGATTAAAGTTTTACTGAGCTCCGGCTACCCAGCCCTGCCCACCATGAGTCCCTCCCATCAGGAAGCACCCACCAGCCTCCTAGATACCTTCCTCCACAAGAGGGCAGACAGCAGTATCAAGCAGTATCAGCAGTATTTTGTCTTGTGGAACTGAAAACCACAGCCACAGAAAGATAGAGAAAATGAAAAAGCAGAGGACTTTGCACCAGATGAAGGGACAGGATAAAACCTCAGAAAAACAACTAAATGAAGAGGAGATAGGCACCCTTCCAGAAAAAGAATTCAGAATAATGATAGTGAAGATGATCCAGGACTTTGAAAAAAGACTGGATGCAAAGATCGAAAAGTTGCAAGAAAAGTTTACCAAAGATCTAGAAGAATTAAAGAACAAACGAACAGAGATATGCAACACAATAACTGAAATGAAAAACACCCTAGAAGGAATCAATAGCAGATTAACTGAGGCAGAAGGGCAAGTAAGTGACCTGGAAGACAGAATGGTGATCATCACTGATGCAGAAAAGAATAAAGAAAAAAGAATGAAAAGAACTGAAGACAGCCTAAGAGACCTCTGGGACAATGTTAAACACACCAACATTCGCATTATAGGGGTCCCAGAAGGAGACGAGAGAGAGAAAGGACCCGAGAAAATACTGGAAGAGATTATAGGTGAAAACTTCCCTAATATCGGAAAGGAAATAGCTACGCAAGTCCAGGAAGCGTAGAGAGTCCCAGGCAGGTTAAACCCAAGGAGAAACATGCCAAGACACACAGTAGTCAAATTGACAAAAATTAAAGACAGAGAAAAGTTATTAAAAGCAACAAGGGAAAAACGACAAATAACATACAGGGGAACTCCCATAAGGGTAACAGCTGATTTCTCAGCAGAAACTCTGCAAGCCAGAAGGGAGTGGCATGATATATTTCAAGTGATGAAAGGGAAGAACCTACAACCAAGAATACTCTACTCAGCAAGGATCTCATTCAGATTTGACGGAGAAATCAAAAGCTTTACAGACAAGCAACAGCTAAGAGAATTCAGTACCACCAAACCAGCCCTACAACAAATGCTAAAGGAACTTCTCTAAGTGGGAAACATAAGAGAAGAAAAGGACCCACAGAAACAAAAACAAAACAATTAAGGAAATGGTAATAGGAACATACATCTCAATAATTGCCTTGAATGTAAATGGACTAAATGCCCCAACCAAAAGACACAGACTGGCTGAATGGATACAAAAACAAGACCCATATATATGCTGTCTCCAAGAGACCCACTTCAGACCTAGGGACACATACAGACTGAAAGTGAGGGGATGGAAAAAGATATTCCATGCAAAGGAAATCAAAAGAACCCTGGAGTAGCAATACTCATATCAGATAAAATAGACTTTAAAATAAAAAATGTTACAAGAGACAAGAAAGGACACTACATAAAGATCAAGGGCTCAATCCAAGAAGAAGAGATAACAATGATAAATATATATGCACCCAATATAGGAGCACGTCAATACATAAGGCAAATGCTAACAACTATGAAAGAGGAAATCGACAGTAACACAATCATAGTGGGGGATTTTAACACCCTGCTTACACCAATGGACAGATCATCCACACAGAAAATTAACAAGGAAACACAAGCTTTAAATGACACAATAAATCAGCTAGATTTAATAGATATCTATAGGGTATTACATCCAAAAACAGCAGATTACACGTTCTTCTCAAGTGCACATGGAACATTCTCCAGGATAGATCGATCACATTTTGGGTCATAAATCAAGCCTTGGTAAATTCAAGAAAATTTAAATCGTATCAAGCATCTTTTTCAACCACAATGCTATGAGATTAGAAATCATTTACTGGAAAAAAAAACTGTAAAAAACACAAACACACGGAGGCTAAACAGTATGCTACTAAATAACCAAGAGATCACTGAAGAAATCAAAGAGGAAATCAAAAAATACCTAGAGACAAAAGACAATGAAAACACAATGATCCAAAACCTATGGGATGCAGCAAAGCCAGTTCTAAGAGGGAAGTTTATAGCCATACAATCCTACCTCAAGAAACAAGAAAAATCCCAAATAAACAATCTAACCTTACACCGAAAGAAACTAGAGAAAGAAGAGCAAACAAAACCCAAAGTTAGTAGACAAAATGGGACATTTGTAGAGACATGGATGGACCTAGAGACTGTCATACAGAGTGAAATGAGTCAGAAAGAGAAAAACAAAGATCGTATATTAACACACATGTGGATTATAGAAAAATGGTACAAATCAACCGGTTTGCAAGGCAGAAATAGAGACACAGATGCAGAGAACAAACATATGGACACCAAGTGGGGAAAGCAGGGAGGGTTGGGCGGGAATGAATTGGGAGATTAGGATACCAAATTGTACACTCTAAATATATGCAGTTTATTCTAAAAAGTTAAAAATTAAAAATTAAAAAAAACAAACCAAAAAAATGATTTGTGAGGCTTAAACAGTTAAAAGTTAATATAGACTATGTTAGTAAAGAATTAAAAAAGTGTCTAATTGTGGAGAAGCAGTAGGTACCATAGTAAACACATGCATTGTTTTTTTTCTTTTATTTGATCACTTTTAAAATCTTCCTTGAAGTATGCCATGCAAGTAGAAAAATTCACAGAAGACAGAGCTAGATGAAGTTTGATACATTGAATACATCATGTAACCAGCAGCCAGGGTACATGTCCTGGACAAACGGGACATTCCTAGGACCCCAGAAAATCTTCTCTAGTTTGCTTCCAGTTAATAACTGAACCCAGTCTCCTGGCTTGCAACAGAAGTGATGTTTCCATTGTACTTTATATAACTGGCATCGTAGTGTATATATTCTTTTTTTTATTTTTTTGCTCTGACCTTTTTGCTTTCAATGTTACACTTGTAAGGACTTCCCTGGTGGTGCAGTGTTTAAAAGCCCGCCTTCCAATGCAGGGGTCATGGGTTCGAGCCCTGGTCTGGGAAGATCCCACATGCCATGGAGCAATTAAGCCCGTGTGCCACAACTACTGAGCCTGTGCTCTAGAGCCCATGAGCCACAACTACTGAGCCCGATTGCCGAGAGCCTGTGCTCTGCAACAAGAGAAGCCACTGCAATAAGAAGCCTGAGCACCGCAACAAAGAATAGCCCCCACTCACAGCAACTAGAGAAAGCCCCTGCTCAGCAACAAACACCCAACACAGCCAATAAATAAAAATAAATATATAGATACATATTTTTTTAAAATACTACACTTGTAAGATTCATAAATATTTTAATATATACCTATAAATTATTTATTATTATTGCTGGTTAACATTTCATTGTGCAGATAAACAATATATTTATTCTATTGACTGTATAGACCAGAGAGGCAGAGGAAAGTGGCCCACAGAAAGCCAGAGGAGAGAAGCAGATATACAGAAAGGAACAGGAAGAAGGCACAGAGAAATGCCAGGTAGGTTTCCAGTTCCTGGGTCCAGCATTTTCCAGAGGCTCTGCGGTCCGGGGTTCTATGAGACACACCTATATCTCATAATAAATTCCCTTTTCCTGCACAAGCTAGCTCTAGTTGGCTTTTGTCACTTGTCACCTAAAGAACATTAACAAATCCACAGTGGCAGATATCTGAATCCATCTGTTAGGAGAAAGCCTCACGGGCACATTCTCCTCACAGAGGTAATGCATCTGTCAGGATTAGGTATTGCTACTTAGACCAAAAAAAAAAATAACCTTGGTTAAAAGAAGATAGAACTTTATTTCTTGGATAAAATAAGTTTAGAGGTAGGCAGTTCAGGGCTGATATGACAGTTCTTCAGTTGTCAAGAAACTAGAATCTTTCTTCTTCGCCACACTTGGCTCAAAAGTTCTCCCTCGTGATTGCCTCGTGGTTCAATTTAGCTGCTGAAGCTCCAGTCTTCACATTCGAGTTTGGGGTCTAAAGAGGGAGGAAAGACAGAAGGGCAGAAAGGAGCTCCCAGGCCGTCTCTCACTTCTGGTGCTCACAGAAGTCCCTCTGAACAACTCCCACTCACATCTCACTGGCCAGGATTTAGTCAACTGGCCACTCCCAGATGGTAGAGGGTACTGAGAATGTCTTTTACCTGGCACATTGCTAGCCCCAAAGATAGAGGGGATCCCTTAGAAAGAGGACTGAGAAAATGGAGGATGAGTAGACAATTATTAGTCTCTATAAGTCACAGTGCATTTATGCGTATCCACCGCAAGAATACATCTAAAAGCATATGAATCTGCTCAAGTTAGCGGAACTGATGGTCTATCAGAATTTTCCACAGCAAGTGCCATTAAGGACAGAGAGGTGGAGAGACCACTGGATTATGGCCACTCTCCCTCAGGAAGGGAATGAGGGAAGGCACAGAAATGAGATGGTAAAAAATTGTTCCCTTTGTTCACAAACCAGCAGTTATTTTAAAGGGGCTTGAATTTCCCATCAGCGTCATAAATTTCCTTTGAGATATTTGCACAGAACCAACACCTCTCCTGCTTCCTCCTGTAGAGAGGATGCGTGTTCTTTCTCCCCAGGAAGCATGCAAAATGGGTTTGTTGGCAAACAGCTAAAGTCAGTTCTCTGGAGGCTCTTTTAGTCTCAGACAGATGCAGTGTCTCTATGAGACAATCTGCAGAGAAAATGTGTCCTTTTCCAATTGAGCAAGAAGTCCGAAGATCCAGAAGGGTCTGTGGAGCCCACCTGTGTGCTAACCAGAAGCACAGATATGAAAAGAGCAAAGGAAATTTGGAAGAAGATTAGCAAAGAGTTGGAAAAGCGGGTCACGCTCTCAAAAGTAAGTGCCAGATTTTTTTTAATGTCAGATCCTTGCCTGCAAACTGCCGATAATAAAAAGAAGATACCAGCTCACCTTGGGACGTGCAGATACTTCAGAATTTATGAGAAAGGACATCTGTGGCGCATGAAAAAGAAAATACATTAAAGGCAGGCAACAGGATTTGCTTTGGGAAGTTCTCTGAATTAGGAATGGAGATTTTACCTGGCTCACAGTAGGGGGCTTTCTGAGCTTTCTTTCAGCATCTTGAAACTCTCTCACCCCAACTCCACCACTGCTATTTGTTCACTTTGCACTTAGGCCTAGGCCGTTGCCTGCACCCTCCTGGAGAAAGGAACTGTTTCCTAATTCACCCAAGATGCCCTTTAGACGCTGAGATGTTTTCTGGGGTGGTGCTGTGTCACCCATTAGGGACATGCAGTAATCTGTAAGCATTGCTTTTATCACCAGATTTAGGTCAGGATGAACTTTCCCTTTTATCACAACTCTTGCAGTGTCATTGTTTTCCAGAGGCTATGGTGTTTGAACCTTATTTATGAAATATGCATAACCTTAATGACATTTCAAAAAAACGTCAGGACTTCTCAGAAGCAGACATGAATTTTAGAAAAGTCATTGCAATTTTATCTTCTAGCAAAAAGTCAAAACTTACTATAGTGGCTAAAATCATGGACTCTGGGTCAGAACCCATGGATTTGAATTCTAACTCACCCACGCAATGGCCATGTGCCTTTGGACAAGATATGCGTCTTCTCTGTCTCACACAGTAACATTAACACAAGGATTGAAAACAAAACTCTTAAAATAATGCCTAACCTCTATAAATATTAGCTGTTATTATTAATTGTCAGGAAATCATTGGCTACTCAACAAGACATCTTTCTCAACACCCTGTCTGATTTCAAGAACGCTAATACTGAACTGATCAAGGAGACCTCTTTTCCCAGCTCATTTGGACAGTGATACACATTTAACTCACACATTCCTTAACTACTGTTAAGAATTCTTGGGTAAAACTTCCTGTTTTTGATAAGTACCCACACTACTAGACATCCCCTTTTCTTATTGAGAAAATATGAAGGTAAATCTTTATTTAAAAGATTGTAACAGTGTTATGGGCTCAATGTTTGTATCTCCCCAAACTTCACAGCTTGAAGCCTAATTCCCAGTTTGTATTATGAGGTGGAGCCTTTGGGAGGTGACTAGGTCAGGAAGGTGGAGCCCTTATAAAAGGGATTAGCGCCCTTATAAAAGAGGTGTCAGATTCCTCCCTTGCCCCTCTGCCACATGCAGTCACAGTGAGAAGATAGCCATGTATGTACCAGCAAGCAGGCTCTTACCAGACACTGAATCTGCTGGCACTTTGATTTTGAACCTCCCAGACTTTGGAACTGTATTAATAAATGTTTGCTGCATAAGCCACCCAGTCTATGGTATTTTCATTAGAGCAGTCCAAACAGACTAAAACAACTACCTTTATGTGCCCATCAGATTCTCTCAGCCTTGTCTATCTCTGGGACCCTTGGCTGTGGCAGTGGCTGCACTGACCTCATGCCCTACAGGTCGAAGCACGCTTCTCATGCTAGTTCTGCCCACATGCTCTATACTTCCCTTTCACCTGCCTAGGGACTTCTCTGTTGCTGCTGAAGCATAAGCCACCAAGAAGAACAAGGGAGTTCATGCCCCAATAAGATGAACCTTCAACTCATGGGAGAAGGAGGCTAGGAGAGGGATTCTCCTCCCTGTTCCATCTGGATGGAGTATCCTGAGAAGGAATTGCTCATGTGGTGCCTCAGCAGGTGTCCTGAGAGGCCCAGCAGTCAGTTGCACTTGACACCAAGAGCAGGACGGCTTGGAAACATACCCTCAAATTGTCTCCTCCTTCTTCTCTGCCTCTTTCCTCCCATGTCCCCTCACTTTGGTTTCCCTGGGATTGCACGCCTCATAAAGTAGTAACACCTAGGCCTTTGCCTCAGGCTCTGCTTTCTAGGGGACTCAGGTACAACAAAATCTATAATTTTTCATTTTAAGTAAGATTGGCTTGTTTTAAAACTATACTAATTTATTTTGCATATTTGCATATTAGAAATCCCTATCTTGTGTGATTCATTGATTCTTTAAAGTGGTCTGAATCTCCATACCAAAAGATTTCTTCCTTCAATGTTTAATTTACTTATTCATAAATTATTTTAAAATATTGTTTCTTTGCAGAATCTGAAGTAATCATAGTGAGATATGGCGCTACACCTCCTTGAGATAACACAGACTGAGGATCTGAAAATGGTCATCTCCAGCCTTGGCTAAGAGCTCTCATCCTTAACCCCTAAAATTCCTAACACATCTTCAAAGTTACTTGTCATGGAGACCTCATCACTCCTCTGCCAACCGTTCAACTGTTTCAGATCTACTTCTGCAAATGATATTAGGTATTCTTACCTCCTTTAGTCCCCTTATCTCAATAGGGAAACCTATGTTTCCTTAATCTCTCTCCAATGGCATTATTCTGCCCCCACCCTCACTCCTTTCGGTGAATTCCAGGACCTTCCTCACTTACTGCCACATAATGCCTTTAGTACAATATTTCCACACTGTTGTTTACACATACCGAGTGTGATATGTAATGTGACATGTTATGAATTTGACTTAGGTGTATTGGGGCTCCCTAAATAAGCCTTAGCTAAGTATTATTCACCAGGAAGCTATTTATTATTGAATTATGTTTATGATTGTGAGGCTAT
Source organism: Hippopotamus amphibius kiboko (assembly GCF_030028045.1). Taxonomy (NCBI): domain Eukaryota; kingdom Metazoa; phylum Chordata; class Mammalia; order Artiodactyla; family Hippopotamidae; genus Hippopotamus; species Hippopotamus amphibius. Next base: position 136,332,568 of record NC_080188.1, on the reverse strand, counting down.
ATGACAAATACCTACTAAAAGACTCAGCATGTTTTAATAGCTCTTTACTTTCTTCTCTTTCTTCCCTGCTGACTTAAACCCTTTCCCCAATATTTCCTCTTATTGAGTGGTTAATTTGTGAGAAAGAGAGCACCCCTTTTTTCCATGCTCTCTGGATTTGTTCTGCCTTTCCTTGAATGATGGGAAAAAATTTGTGATGTGGGAGAACAGCTTCAAGTATTAACCTACCACCTTCCTTGGTAAATTGTCCTACCACCTCCCTCCCTCCCAGCTCAGCCAGCAGTGAGGTGTTCTTTACTCGCCACCCAGGATGTAGAAATGTAAGGAGGAAGGGAAAAAATTCAAAGTGGCTTTTGTCCTTATAAACAGAATTGGACCAAATGTTCATGTCCTCAAAATTCGTATGTTGAAATCCTGAAGCCAGAATATGATGGAATTAGGAGGTGGGACTTTTAAGAGATACTTAGGTCATAAGAACAGAGCCCTCATGAATGGGATTAATTCTCTAATAAAAGAGACCCCAGAGAGTTCCCTTGTCCCTTCTGCCACGTGAGGGCACAGTGAGAGGTACCATTTGAGACCCAGGAAGTGGGCTCTCACCAGACACGGACTCTGCCAGATTCTGACCTTGGAATTCCCAGCCTCCAGACTGGGATGAGTTTCTGCTGTTATGAGTCACCCAGCCTATGGTAGTTTGTTAAAGCCCGAGTGAGCTAAGACATACCTTTCAAAGTCATCATTTTGGGAAAAAAAAGGAAAGAGGTAGGGTGTTTGAGTTCCAGAAACCTGGCTTTGAAAAGTAAGACCCTTAAGGATATAGGGAATAAAAATTATGTCATATAAATTGATTTGGAAGAAGACATACCGAGCCCATTTCCTCTCATATGGGAGAAGACCTAATTTCCTTGGGAAGACAGAGGACAGCCAGAGAGGAGAAGGATAGAATTAGACATTGTTATGGGTCCCTAAAAAGGGTCTCTGCATCCCATTTTCCCCTATTTCACTCTCAGGATTTAAAGACACACCCCTGAGAAGTTTCCTTGAAGTGTCCTGGTGCTATAACAGCAGGGTAGAAGTGGGACCATGTCTTCTTCAAGCAGAGACTCTGCGGTCACCCTATAAATATTCTCATAATCCCATGGTGGTTCTGGAGAATAACTATCTTGGATTCCCCTTGAGGGAGGCGTTTGAAGTAGCTGAGAGTCACAGTCCTAAAGAGGCCTGTAGTTGGATTCTAAGGAGGCTATGGTATGACTTGCCTGGACTAATGATCAAGATCAAACATCCCCGTGGATGCCGGATGAGGTTACAAATATTGTGGACAAGGTGTGTGGGCTGAGAATGGAAGAGCCACTATGTGTGTTAATTAGGGTTAATTAGGGACAGGAGCATGCTTCACACTTTGGGATGGGTTGAACATCGGCTAAGTGCCCGAGGTAGTCGTTCTCACGGAATACTGAGGCTACAGCAGACCTACCTTGGAAGACAGGGGCTAATTCCTCTTTCCTTAGTTCCTTGGAGGCCCCTCAACCATCTAGTATGACATGCATACCTTCCCTTTACAACTAATACCATTATAGAAATTGGTGGAGAAGTCACTGGTCTCAAGGAATTTCAAAGCTCATGGTTAGTTGCTCACCTTTCTTTTGCTAGAGGACTTTGTGCTGTCCCTCTGTGATGCCTTTCTTCAGCTTATTCTTCTGTAAAAGGCGAGAATGATATTTGCATACTGTTTATAGAAAGATGGAAATGCACTAGATGAACATATGGGCTCTAATAGACTTTGAGTTCTTTGGAAAAAGTTGCTGAACAAGGACAATACACTTTTTTTTTAAACTGACCATTCTACATGGAGTGAGTTATTTAACACCACTGTGTCCTTTTTTTTTTTCCTACAAGATGTCACCTCATGTGTTTACAAAGCTTCCAGTGAACAGGAGGCTCATCAATTTCAACCTAAAGCTATTAAAATGTTACTTTGTTAGCAATAATTAAGGTGTGCAGCCAGGGCTCCCTATAGATCACATTTGCAGTTAGGGTCATATTTTGCTCCTATTGCATCTCAGGTGTCTTAAATTGTCAGGTAGTCAGGAAGGAGGGATAAGCTGGAAGCTGGGCAGAAAAGGAGAAAGAGGAGATGTTTCCTTTACATATAAAAATAGAAATAACAAATGAATTTTTTCTATGAGCCAATCCTCTCGTAAGCATTTTTTAAAATTATTTTCTCTTAAATTTAAGCTCTCGAAAAGTTTCAAACAAAATTTTATTCAATTCAAAACATTTTTTCCCCATTAGATATGAAAAGTTATCAGAGGGACTTACTAAAATTTCCCCTTAACGTTGGTTGATAAAATATCTAACAGGGTTTAAGCTCTACAGTATGGCACCAAAAAACATCATGTTCTCTATGCCACGTTTTCTTCTTACTCTTGTTTTCCTTCTTAATCTTATTTCCCTCCTCAGTTTGTATCTTTAGCTGCCCAAGAAAACTCCACTTACTTGCTCTTTTTCTTCTGTGCCCTTGTGCAACCTACCCCACCCCAGCTTCTGACCATCTGACAAAATCATAGTCACCAGAAAATGAGTCAAAGAAGGTTTTCTATAGAAATATTTGGTTGCACCAAATTTTGAGGACATGGGATACTGAAGAGAAGGCTCATGGAAGTTTGGAATCCAAGCCAAGGGGGCACAGAAGCAAAAATGACTGGAACTTTGAAACCTGATAAATAGAGCTAGCTGTACAGTATAAAGCTGATAATACATGAAAATATTTTCTTACATTTCTGTTACTCATTCCCCCTAAGTGCATACGGACCATAGAGTATTTCCCACATTGTACAATGAAGATGTTTTTGATCATGAAAGAGTTTCGGGAGCCTGCTCTTATGAACCTATGACCTAGAAGTCTGATGAAATGAAAATAACCCCAAACTTAGAGACGGGAGACCTAGATTTTATAAACTGTGTGACTTTGACCTCCACATTTAAAAACCTCCTTTCCTCCATCTGTTAAATGGAGACACTTCCTACCTCAGAGTGTTGTTAAATTAAATGTGATGATGTACGTAAAAAAGCATTCTAGATCATGAAGTGCTATACCAATACTATTTCTGTTGAGGTCTTTGGTAGATTGAACTCTTGGCCCCAAGTCTTCACCCTTCTCTGGATCCATGACCCTGGGTCATACGTCTTGCTTCAGCAATAAAATGTGGGCAGACAGTATATCAGTTGTCAGTGCCTCACCTCAGCTTTAAGAGGTGTTGCCTATTTCTGCTCTCCCTCTTGTCATGAGAAGATTATGTACTGGCTAGCTGACTGGTCCAAGGAGGGTGAGAGATCTAACCTGCAACTCAGACCAATGGTTCTTCAACTTTAGCATCAGAATCACCTGAAAATATCATTAAGACACAGAATGCTAGGTCCCACCCCTAGACATTCTAAGTTTGAGGTAGAATCTGATAATCTGCATTTTTACTAAGTTCCTGAGTGTTGCTGATAATGCTGGTTCAGTTATTTCCAGTCTTTCCTTCCTTCCTTACTCTCTCCTCCTCCCTCTTTCCTTCCTTCCTTCCTTCCCTGCTTTTCGGTTCCTTTCGGTTCCTTTCCTCTCAGTTCCTTCCCTTTCCTTTCCTTTCCTTCTTCCCTCCCTTCCCCTCAGGGTATACATCATCCCTGTATCACAGGTCATACTCTGTTCTAAAACAGACCAACAGGAACAATTTCATCCCATCAAGGACTTGTGTGGCTGAATTTAAAATTCACTTTCAAACATGCTTTCTGAAGGTTCGTTAAAAGAGTTTCCTGGAATGTTGAAAGGGAGAGTAGAGAGACAGAGCAGGGAGAAGAACGGAGCTCCAGGAACCGCTGGTCTAGAACTGCCCTGCTTAGCCCCACCTGTACCAGCCACTTCCAGGCAGCCTGCGGATGTGAGACCAAATTAAGTGCTTATGGATGCACCCTGTTGAGATTTTGTGGTTGTTACACAGCAATAGCTGACCAATATAAGCAATTGCTCAAACAAGTCATAAATTAAAGAATATGTGATTGTCTTCTCAATAACGACTTCTCAAGGTGAGGCAAGAGACAGCTCTTGCATTATGGGATAGTGTACAACAAACAGCCTCTAAAATGCAATGCAATATTAATTTTCTCCAGGGAACAATCCTCCCACCTTGACAATTCTCATGTTTTCCCTGCTCCGTGCTGCTCCCTACTCTATCTGCTCTCACTCTAAGTGTTCTAGAAACTCATTGTGTTCTTCAGAAGCAGGTTTGAAGCTGAATTCTAAATTTGGCCACACAAGTCACTGATGATATACACTTGTTCCTATTGGTTTATTTTACAACATAATGTGACCTGTGATACAAAGATGATGTACACAATGGAAGGAAGGGAGGGAGGAAGGGAGGAAGGAAGTGAAGGAAGGAGGGGAAAAAAAGAGGATGGAAGGATGGACTTGCAGAGCCCTATGGAGTCTGATGAACTCTCTCTGTTCAATGACCCACAGAGTCCGTTTTTGTAAACTTCCCCAAGTGTCTGCTTGAAGGACGGGAGAGCCAGTGGGGCTGCATCTACTCTTCTAGGCTCCATTCTGTGTTTGAGCAACTTTTTATCCAGTGTGTACGTGTAGCAGACAACCTCCACCTCTAGACTGTAAGCTCCTCGAAGGTAGAGATCTTTGTTTTGTTCATGGCTACAACTCAAACTCCCATAATAGTGCCTGGCACACCCCAGGAATTCCAGAAACATTTGTCAAGTTGAAAATGAATTGAATTACCCCGAGGCCAGGCCATGGACAATGTCTGCAAGCAGCAGGTTACGGGGCAGATGAACCACAGCCCCCTCCTCACCAAGCCCACCCCCAACGGGTATGGTCACACTGCTCCCAGGTCCCACTGCCACCCCCCTCCCCCAATAGCTGCAACACTCAATTATGAGAGCCAGGGAGTCCACTTACTATAGCCAATTACTTATTTTTCTCTTAAATCCTTTTTATAATTCTCTCACTTTCCACTTGGCTTCATTTCCTTTAAGTCTTTACTCGTCCATTATTCCTTACCACAAAAATATGACACTGAGCACTTTCAGAGTTTTTTGCTGTTTAAAAAATATTTGGTTTGCCCTTTGTAACCCAACAGTGCAGTGGAGATGGAATAGGAATTTTACACCTTTGGAAACTGAGGAACAGAGAAGGTGAGTAATTTGCCAGATGTCACACAGGTAGCAGGTGGTGAGGCTGAGACATAAACTCACTGATAGGAGCATTTTCTCTACTGCTCCACAACACCTAGAAAGTGTTTGGTTCCTACCTGGGCCAGTATTAGGCGACGAGTGCAACAAAGCTTATCTGGGTCTCTGGGACTGCGATGCAGTATGTTAACTGCTATGCTGCATCAGGGTGACAAGGCTTTCTCGTGCTTCTAGAAGATTCTACAGCTTGCAAAGCACCGTCAAACAGTTCCATTTGATAACAAAAAACTGTCTCTGCTTAAAGTGATGGCTTTCTTGCCAGATTCCCTCCAGTTCTGTAAGAAAAAAAGCACCCGGAATGTCACAGTGATAAATAATGCAACATCCTCTCTTCCACTTTCCAAGTCCAGTGAGCTGCAGCCCTAAAAAAGCACAGATGTCTCTGGGTCCCCAACAGGAGTCTGGAAGTGAGATAATCGACAGTGGAACAGGAGTTAGGAGCAAGAGGCAGCAAGAATGGGAAGCCTCCACACCACCGAGGCAAACACTGACAGGAGTGTGCACAGTAAAATATTTTACTACGGAGCAGAATTACTCCAAAGACTGATGGACTTGCTCGCGAGACCCACTCACATTTATGAAGGTCATAAGTTACAGACGCCCAGCTCACTCACAGGAGCACAGCCATCACCTTTTATGGGTGAAACTTCCTGCAATATATTAAACTCTCCAGAAAACAGACAAGGGGTTTATGGCAAACGATAACTTTAATACCTAGAAACCATTCGGTGATTTTGGGAGGATTATTAGTAACAAGGGCAAGATGCTGAGTCATTTCCAGGCAGCAGGCTCTCTCTCTCTTCTGCTTGCTCTCACCAATCCTCATTTCTCTGCATCCCAGCCAGAAACCTGGACCCTGAATCCCATCTGAGGTAAGAGGAGAGTGTGAGAAAGATGTGCGCTGAAGAGAGCAGATTTTTCCTGGATGACAAGTAGTTAATGGCCTCGAAGAGAAGAGGTGCCTGATGGGAATCTTCAGCTGTAGCCAAGACTGTCCTTGGGATCCCGCAAAGAGCAGGTAGCCATAGAGACATCCAATATCATGGCAAGTTGTTACAAACAATAAGGGGCTGTCCCTGGATGAGGTGCCCCCCTCACTTGGAGGAAGCTATAAAAAGGACAAGGCTGAGGTCATCTTCAAAGCTTTTTCCCATGTGATTTAGAGGAATCCCGGACAGTCCTCCCCACCAAAATCTGATGACTCCAAGTTGGTTTATTCCAAGCCTGCTAACGAACCTTGGCTTTCATAGTGTGGGCTGATGGCGCTGCTGGGGGACAGAAGGTTACCGGAAGTTGGGCTAGCTGATCTGGGCATGGAAGAATCTGCACGTGTCCAATAGGGCAGGCTCCACCCTGCACACAGCCTCTCCTCCGGGGTCAGGGAGGGGCCAGAGCACTGGACAGGGAGTCAGGAGCTGTGCTTTGAAGTCACAGCCTGGGACGGCAGACATACCCCTGCAGCTCTCCGTTCCTTAGTTTCCTCATCCGTAACAGAGATGTATAAGATGCTCCCAAGGAGTCCTTTGACTCCATATTCTGACTGGGACTTCCTGCCTGGGTTCTGACCAAGTATGCCCTGGTGACCCTTAGAATCAGGTCTCCAAATGATGTTTGGACACTTTTGTTTTCCCTGGGGATCCGCTTTTATAAAGCATGAACAGATTGTTCTTGGTGACTGCACTGAATTCCCTTGAAGAGAAACGGGAAGGAACAGAAGAAGAACATGCCCTGTCGTGAGAGCACAGGCCCTGGACTCCATTTCTCACTGAGCTGCCTCCTCCTCTACAGACTGAGTAAAACCAGACAAAAGTTGCTTACATTTAGGACTGCTTACTGCATGCCAGACACTGTCCTTAAGGGCTTTATATGTGTAAGTTCAGTTAAGCTCACAACAACTCTATGAGGCAGAGATTATGATTAAGCCCACTTTACTGATGGGGAAATCAAGGCACAAAAAGTTTAGTAGCCTGCCCAAGGCCTTAAAGTGAGTAAGGGGCAGGACTGAGATTTAACACTCAGGCAGCCTGGCTTCAGAATCCAACACTAAGCAGCTGTGATTTTCCAATCCTCTTCTAGGTCAGCAGTTCACAAACATTTATATAAACATATATATATATGTGTGTCATCTGTGAAGCTTCTAAAGCATTCAAGTTCTGACCTTCTTCTAGGGCATCTGATTTAGCAGTTATGGGATGCATCCCAGGATTCTATATTTATATCAAATTCCAGAGGGGGTATTTGGAAGATCACAGCACTCTGAGAAAGACTGTTCCAAAGGCTAGCCAAGTATTTTAGGAGCCTATTTGGGGACTTAGGGACAGATTATTGGGTGGACAGCATCTGCTTGTCTTTGAAGAGCTCACCATCTAGTCAGGGAGAGACCCTGACGTAGGGTATGTTAAAACACAAAGCATCCATCAACAGCCGAGTGGATAAAGAAGATGTGGAATATATACATATACAATGGAATACTACTCAGCCACAAAGAGAAGGAAATTTTGCCATTTGCAACAACATGGACGGACCTGGAGGATATTATGCTTAATGCGGTACATCAGAGAAAGACAAATACCATATGTTATCACTTACATGTGGAATATAAAAAAAATAAAACAAATATAGGAACGTAACAAAACAGAAACAGACTCACAGATATAGTGAACAAACTAGTGGTTATCAGTGGGGAGAGGGAAGGGGGGAGGGGGAAGCTGGGGGGAAGGGGATTAAGAGGCACAAACTACCGTCTATAAAATCAATAAGCTACAAGGTATATTGCACAGGACAGGGACTATAGCCAATATTTTATAATAGCTTTAAATGGAATATAAGCTGTAAAAATATTGAATCACTATGTTGTACACCTGAAACCAACATAATATTGTAAATCAACTATACCTCAATAAAAAATAAATCAAAGATATATTAAAAATAAATAAAATGCAAGGCAGTCTGGGACACTCTCACCTTCCCACCAGGCTGCTGAGCTTTTCATCCTACCCATGTATGACTTAAGCCGTAGCCACTCTACCACTATCTGGCACTTTGGGACAAGAGCCCATCTCTGGGTCCTGGAGTCCATCACTGGCCCCTGCTCCTCTACTCCCGTTACCTTCAGTTCTCAGCGCTGGGTCCCACCTACAGCTCTGGGGCTTGGGTGCCAGATTTCTACAGGCAGTCAGTAGAGGGGTGAACTCAAGGCTGACTCTGATTCCCCTTCCTGCATGTGATTGCTGGAGAAAAAAGCCCACTGCAAAGCCATTTGTACCTCAAAGGGTAGAATTTAACCAGGGTGGGCACTCTCGTAACCTTTACTTGTGGAAGGAGCCAGGCCTATTTGGTTCTCCTATTTCTAAAGAACTTTTTAAATAAAAGACACTTTCAATTGCTTAGAAACTTGACTGCTGTTTTTGCTTTCCTCCATGGCACATGTGGGCAAAAATACACACATAAGTGACACCTCCCGCTGTGTGATATAGATCTCTCCCACCCCCCACCTTGCATCTGAACCCAGGGTAATCTGAGTCTGACTGTGGCTGTGTCCCTCAGTTGGCTAGAAGGGCGTCTGTATCTCCCACCATGCCTCTCTGCCTCTCTCTGTTTTAGATCATCTATTCCTAGAGGGCAGGGATTAACATCTACAAACCTCGTTCTGTAATGCTCACTCAGGTTCCCATGGACGTGGGCCCTTAATGCAGACATTGCTCCCAGGTGAGACTCATTTGCTGCTAACCCTACTTAACACCTATACATCCACTCTGTATGTGCTGAAGTAAGTTGCAGACATGGGAATAGCAATGGTGTGCTTGACATATCACCAATCTTAGTTTTGGATATTGGCTTGGAAGTCATTCTAGTTCATGGATTTTTTTTTTTTTTAGGCTGGACTCCAAAGAGCCCTGGAATTCACCAGATACTTCCTCTGTCTCTACCACCCCCATAACCCAGCTCCCGAGAGAAGGTAAAGTGAAGGTTTAACTAGTACAAAGAGGAGACTGAACAGGGCCTCCAGAACCTTCGAATCCAAGCAACGCTCCTTTGATATGTTTATACACATCTGTCTTCCAAAGATTTTTCTGAGGAAAGTTTTCGGATACTTTTAGAAAAGTTTGAAAATCACTTGAAATTTTCACCATACCTCTGATTTAAATAATCCAACATCAGGCTGTTCCTCCCAATGTTCTGCCACCCATAAATGTTTGCTTGGTATCCATCCAAATCAATGCTGAAGATATTTAGCAAGATGGGACTATCACCTAAGTTCATGTAAGTTAATAAAAGTGAAAGCACATGTAAAGCACTAAATCAATAAACACATATGGTCACTACTAACACTGTAATTATTATTAGAAACTTTCCACCATTGTTAATGTCAGTCCAGGAATTGTTTTAGAGTTTTTCAGTAAATTCACATATCTTTATCTTGTTCACAAGGATACCATTTTAAAAATTGTCAAGTGTCTTGCTGAAATAGACATATGGCATCAGTCTAATAATCGTAGCAAAATAAGGACATGCATTCAGAATGTATAAATTGTTCATCCTGAATCCATGCTAATCCCCAAGACTACACCTCTCTTTTATAAATACTAACCATTTGTTAATTCTCTACCTGAGAATTTTACTAAACAGTACACATCTATTTTATCAGGGTGCCAGATTCCATCTTTTTTCCCCTTCTTGAAAACTTGAACTGAAAAGAATTTTGTTCTTTTCTGCATTGTATTTGATATGGTTTCTCGAAGACCTTGGTCCTGTAGTCCTATCTGAAAGCTGCCTATTTTCCGCCAAACCAAGAACAAAGTCCTTTCATCTGGACCTAGGCACTAGGACTTCTGTAAAGAACAGAGGTTTTCTCCTGCCATCTCCTCAACTAACTCAGTCCTCTCTGCTTTAACGATCATTAGCCTTGAAGAACAACATGGAAGTAAATGAGGAATGAGGAACTGTCCTTCATCTCTGATAAGGTGTAAGTGAAGCTTTGGTGAGTGTTGAATGTCCTACAACCTACCTGCGGCCACACAGAATGAAACCAGTGGAGTGATCTGTTTCCCTCTGAGCATCAGCAGGAAAACTTCCTCATTGCCAGAACAGCCCATGCTGGAGCAGGTGGTCCTTAAATTCTGATTTATCATCTTTGCTGGAATGTTTAGATTCACAAAAGTGTGATTCTTTCATTTCATGCAAAATTGCACTTGTTCCTAAAAGAGGCAGAGGCAGAAACGACCCTTGGATTCTTTATTTAAATAGGCTTGAACAATATCTTTCAGGACAGGCATTCAAGTATCAAAACCTAATTCTTACCACTAGAGTTTTTGGTTTATGTCTTATTCTTTCTTCAGTGAGTTGGACAACATTTCACAAAAGCAGATATTCATTCTTAAGTGATATGAACACGCTTCATACAAATCCTGGGGAACGCCCTGTGTGCTGTTTTGCACCAGACACTGGGGAGAGCATGGCCCTTGGATCAGACGGTGCTGCACTTAAATCCAGAGACAGGTTCTTAGCTGTTGCTCAGCCCTGGACAAATGATTATCTTCTTGCAATCAAAGTTTCTTCATCTGTAAAACAGGACTTTTAAATTGTATTATGCCTATCTCACAGGATTATTTTTCAGATTTAAGGAACACTGTGTGAAAACAGTCATTCCCAAACTTTGCTGCACAATAGAACCGTCTGGGAATCTTTTAAAAACACTGATGGCTGGCTCCCACCTCCAGACTCTGTGAATTAATTAGTACGGGGCATTGAAAGTGGCACTGAGAGTTTTAAATGCTTCCCAGATGATTCTAACGTGCAACAATGTTTGGGAACCTCAGCATTAAAGTGCTAGACAGACAGCAGGCATCTGTTAAATATTGGCTTCTTCCTCTTTGTTTTCTCTTCCCTGACAGAGAACCTAACAGCTTCCCATAACCTGCTAGCTGTGTGCTCTGTTTCTGTATCTGAACTGAACAGGATGGGTCATTTTGGTGGGAATCAAAGGCTTAAACAAGAGAAGCTCTTGCCCTCTTGGGGCTGAAATTCTCATGGAGCATCTCTTCATATAAAGATGGCTTCTATAGTCAACCCTAAGTTTAGACTTTTGAGTTTCCCAAAGATCTGCAGACTTTGCTACTTTCTCAAGTCAGAATGTGCTCCTCTTCTTCTGGTAAACACACTTCTAGCTGGTATCTGTTTCCAGCTCACAAGTCTCTCAGACCCTGAGAGCTGCTACCAGGAGGAGGAGGCTGCACCTGAGAGAGGGGCATCACAGAGGAGAGGCTGCACCTGTCTCCTGACCCTTGGGTAATTCACTCTCGGTTAGCTGCTCCCAAGGGACACTCTGACTCACCAGTTCCCTAATGTCAACATGAGATGACTCCCCTGCCTAACTTCTCACTCCTCGGGCCAGCTGATCTCCAGGACTCGAGAACTCATCAACTGTTTTAGTGCCAGGGAATTGCACAATGACAAACACCTTTCACCTCCTTGTTCTGATTGGTCACTGACCCGCAACCCCGTGTGAATCAGCTTCTGGGGCAAGTCCTCCCTTGCGGGTTAGTTTCCATCAGTGCCCGGGGAAGACCAACACCAAGTTGCCTTCTGGAAGATCCTTTTGTCATTGTCTTAAGTTGTGTCTAAAACCCCAGCCACAAGACAGGTGGCTGGTGCCAGAGATGGGGATGCTAGCATCCCACTTGGGTGCAAGCTCCAAGACAGCCTTGGTGGAGTTGTTCACAGTACAAGTGGGAAGAATTACCTGGAAATTTGTCAAAAATACACAACACATCCTCTACCCCCACTCTATTATACCCTGGTTGGCTGAAGGAGGGTGTTAGTATGCTTATTTTGGGAAAAAAAATTCTCCTCCACCTAATTAACCATTGCATCAGTGACTTCATTATTACCATGTCATTAAGAATTACTGATTTAGTGGTAAAATACACCTGTCTCTATAAGCAGCTCTTTCAATCTCTGCTTAATCATTAGACTCATCTATGTAGCTTTTACAAAATACAGATTTCCAGATCCCACCTCGAATCCACTAAATCAGAACCTCTTAAAGTAGTGTCAGAAATCTGTCGTTTGACAAAATACTCTTAGGTGATTGTGGAATTCGCCAGGGCTGAGAACCACTGAGGTGGAGATTAAGAGTCTGGCTTCTGGACTCAAACGTGGGATAAATCTCTATAGAGGTCACAACATCTAACCCTGCACCTCACATCTTGGGGTGTTCAGAAATAATAACTAAACATTGTCATAATTAAGCACCTGTTATGGGTAAGTAGTGTACTGGGTGCTTTATATACATTATTTTCTTTTATTCTCACAATAATTAACTTTGTATATGAAGTTCAGAGAGATGAAGATAGACAAAATCTGGATAGACAACCAGGTCTAATTTCAAAGCTCATGTTCATTTCACATCACGATCTGCCCTATCATATGAGTGCTGGATGCATGAATTAGCAATAGGTAGCCCTTCTTAAAAATAACCCCTCTCTATGGTCTCAGTCTCGAATCAACAGTTACCCCTCACTCAGATACCTGAAATGCATACCCACTTAATCATGTGAAGGTGAAAACAGCACCAATTCCAGGTAAATGCCTGTGTGGGAGGTTTTAGGTGGTCAGAAATTGTCAGGTGACCTCTGAATTCTAAGTTTTAAGCACCCATTGTCTTATGGGTATATGTGGAGTCCCAGACCCAGGATGGTTAGAAAGAGCCTGAGTCCACAGAAATAGAGACACAGATGTAGAGAACAAACATATGGACACCAAGTGGGTGGGGAAAGGGGGGGGTTGGAGTGGGATGAATTGGGAGATTGGGATTGCCATATATACAATACTATTAAGAAAAAATATCAAATTGTACACTTTAAATATATGCAGTTTATTGTATGTCAATTATATCTCAATAAAAGTTCTCAGTGACAAGAATAAGGACGCAGGTGCAGAGAATGGACTGGAGAACTCGAGGTTTGGTAGGGGCCGGGGGCTGAAGGGGAAGCTAAGATGAAGCTAGAGAGTAGCACAGACATATATATACTACCAACTGTAAAATAGATAGCCAGTGGGAAGTTGTTGTATAACAAAGGGTGTTCAACTCGAGGATGGAAGATGCCTTAGAGGACTGGGAGGGGGAGGATGGGGGGGACTCGAGGGATGGTGGGGGGGAGTCGAGGGAGGGAGGGAATACGGGGATATGTGTATAAAAACAGATGACTGAAGTTGGTGTACCCCCAAAAAAAATAATAAATTAAAAAAAAAAAACAAGAAAAAAAAAAACCAAAAAAAAAAAATTTTTTTTTTAAAATAAAAAAAGAAAGATCCTGAGTCCAGAGTTTGAAGAGCCTGGAGGAAGTGGCCTGGTGATGTAAGAAAGGGGCACGACTTAAATTGCAAAGGAGACGGCTTGGAAGGATCCTACTGTGGAAGAAACTGCTTGCTCACCCACCAGTGCATTTTACAGCTGGACAGTGTTTCATAAATTACACAATCATAACGCCCTTGAATGGTATGTTACAGTTAACCACAGGTCCCACATGTTGGGCCACACGTGAAAGTAGACACCTGATGTTGAGGTGCCTAGAAGGGACGTGTACCATCAGGTGGGCAGACGCTGAATCCAGAGAGGCTGACTGCAGACTGCAGGCAAGGCTCCCAGGCCTCGAAGTTGAAGAAAGCTGCTCCAGGGAGGAGATGATATGGGCTTGGGTGGGTGTGAAAAGCTCTGGGCTCGTGGGCCACGGTTGGAGATAGAAGGTGTAAAGGCCACTGAAGGCCTGCAGACCTTCCAGTCACTGTAGATCCACAGTAACCTCTGAATACTGTAGTCAGTCCACACCCAAGTCAGGGTCAAACACTCTCCTGGTTTCCAGGTGTCGGCAGCTGAGGAGACACAGCTTCACCTCTCTCTGCCACATGCACAGTCACAAACAGATGTGTGTGTGCACATACACTCACTGGTCCCTCCTACACACACACACACACACACACTCACTGGTCCCTCCTACACACACACACACACACACACACTCACTGGTCCCTCCTACACACACACACACACACACACTCACTGGTCCCTCCTACACACACACACACACACACACACACTCACTGGTCCCTCCTACACACACACACACACTCACTGGTCCCTCCTACACACACACACACACACACACACTCACTGGTCCCTCCTACACACACACACCCACACACACCCACACACTGGTCCCTCCTACACACACACACACCCACACCCACACTGGTCCCTCCTACACACACACACACACACACTCACTGGTCCCTCCTACACACACACACACACACACACACTCACTGGTCCCTCCTACACACACACACACACTCACTGGTCCCTCCTACACACACACACCCACACACACCCACACACTGGTCCCTCCTACACACACACACACCCACACCCACACCCACACTGGTCCCTCCTACACACACACACACACACACACACACACACACTCACTGGTCCCTCCTACACACCCACACACCCACACACACCCCCACTCACTGGTCCCTCCTACACACACACACACCCACTCACTGGCCCCTCCTACACACACACCCCCACACACACACTCACTGGTCCCTCCTACACCCCCCCACACACACACACTCACTGGTCCCACACACACACGCACAGGCGTGTGCATGTGCGCACACACACGTACACTCACCAGCTGCACTTTCAGGACTGCCCCATGGCCTCATTTGAAGAGCCCTCAGGAGCGCTGGAGTGCATGGAGATTCAGGACCTCCCTCGCTGGAGTCCTGTGACATTCGCCATGACTGATGGCTTCACTGGGGAGCCCAGGAGCAGACGGACGAGAGTCCAAGGAGAAAGGACACATCTTCTGGGAGGCAGCTGTCTGTTCAGAGAGGTGGGAGGCAATGAGTCCTTCCAGCAAAGCACACTCCTTCCTTTTAGCTCATTCTTGGTGCTGTCGCTGATCCAGAAGCTTAGTCTTAACGGCTCATTTATCGAAAAGTACATCTTCCCTCCGTTGGGTAAATGGTGCCCATTGAGGCAGTGATGGGCTCACAGGGAAGGGTTCGCCTCACATTTCTTCACCTGTTAAAACGCTCTTATTTTGTTTTAATTAAAAACAGTGAGCACCTACTAAGTGGGAACATACCCTAGAGTTTCCTTGTGCTGAAGAGATGGGGTACACAGACGTGATGACAGATTGGAAGGGGTGGTGGGACATGGGGAAAGAAGTTAAGGGTGATGCCCGAGTTTCTGAGTTAGGTAAGGGGATCGGAGGTGTGTGGTTACAGAGGCGGCATATTTCATAGGTAGAATCTGATTTTCCAAAAGGACACTTACTCTCTCACTGACCCATTTTCTCCCCATTTGGATCCTTCATTCCCCTCTTCTTCCGCTGATTTCCTTCTGTTCCCACTGGCCTCTTAGCAATCTGATCCTGTCTCCCTGTTCTACTCACTGTCTTTTTAGAGCTCCCACTGTTAACCCGAAACTATGACACCTGACACTGATGTGAAGGGCACACTTGAGTTCCCAAAACACTGTCACTGTATCACCTTACTTTATTCTGCAAATCAAACTTCTTCCTCTTTCACCAAAAAGATGAATCCATATAATTGCTTTTTTCCCAAAGAGTAAACATAGGGACTAAGTTTGGCTGCTTTGTTTGTATGTTTCTTTCTGTTCATTGTTCTATGATCTCAGTATATCTGCCTTTCTGTCACTTATTTTAGAGTCTGCATCACTTACTGGCAGAGCCTAGCGCACAGGATTCGCAAACCACCAAGCACTGAGAATGCTGGAAACTTCTGATTATGTTTCTCATTAAGGAGTGGAGTTCACGGTCCTGGAACCAGACTGTTAGAGCTGGTTGACAATGGAATGAGCTGCCTTAGAAGGTGGTGAGACCCTCATCACTGGAGGTGTTCAAACAGCAACAGGACAGCTCTTCTAAATATTGTAGATGGAACTGATGGATAGAGCAGGGGGTTAGATTGAAATCCCCTACACTTCCTGTCAACTTCTGATTTCATGAAAGTGCTTATACCAGGACTTCATTAAAGCTGGTCTCTCATCTACAAAAAGTTTTGCAGCAAAGATTCTCTGAGGATTGTGTTTTAAGTGACGCCTTTTATGTAGTTACATTCTGATAGGACCTCCTCCCTTAAAAGTAGCCTTGAATGGGATTCTTTGGTATTCATTCTTTTTTTTTTTTTCTCCCATAAACACTAGATAGCACCTGCCAGGTCTTAGGGCAAGTGCCCTGATCAGCTTCTAAAGACAAAGCCTGTCGGGTCCTTCAGTCAGAAATCACCAAGGGGGAGAATCAACTTCCCACTCCTGCCCCAGGAACTATTACTTCTCCCTGCTTTTTCCTTTCTTTTTAAATCTCCTGTGGCACTTTTTAAATGAATCCTCAGCATCTTCCCTGGGTTTGTCTGCAAGCACCATTTGGTCTCAGAATGCGAACCATTTAAATGTTAGCCTAAGGAAGCATTTCTCTGAGATGAGAGCCATACTTGCCATAATAGGTGCTTCAGGAGAACAGGTCCTTGTGCTCAAATACTGTTGCATACATTCTTCCCCTTTGGAAAATTCCCATGCATGTTAGGGTATTGAGAGTTTTGAGAAATCCTATGCAAAGAAACCTATTTCATTTCGTTGACCTGGACTTTTCCAGATCTGTGCGATCATAGAAATTTTGTTATAGAACATTTCATTTTGGAAGGGAAGGGGGAAACTGGCCCAGGGCCAATGGGTTGGTATCTGACATACCTGCCAAGGGTGGCCTGCACAGGGCAGAAAGGTCTCAACGTCATTCACCATCTGGGGGAAATGGTTTGGGTTTCTGGGTTATGTCCTGTTCGTATCAACTTGTGCCACGATGCTCACCTCCCCCTTCAGGCATGTTGTCACAAATAATGGAGAGCTGGCATTACTATCAGGGTCTTTCAATAACAGCAAACCCAGGTACCTCCCTCGGGAGTCTTTGATGAGTGCTGTTGACTTGGCTCCAAGTCACCATCCAAAGCAAGATGACCTTTAGCTACAGGGCTGACCCATGTTGTTGTGTCTGCAGGTTCCTCTAGGAGCAAGTGTGTTTCATCTTCCAGCTCCAGGGCACTTGTCCTGCAGCACCTGGAATGAAAGGATAACTCCTGCCATGGGGTGCTCCTGGCAATTCACTGGGCAGGAGCCAGGGGCTCAGAGGCTCTCTTCACAAACCTCTAAGTTAACTGGCCATGCAGATGCAGGAGCAGCGGCAGCTGTTTCAGAGGCAAAGGCCATTCATCTTGTTTCTGGGAAACCTGGAAGAGTGAATGTCTCAACCGCAAAGCACTGCCTGCCTGGTTGATCACTAAGGTTTCACATGGGACTGTGGAATGTGCTAGGTGTTTTCAAAAGGCTTCCACGTCGATACCAAGTTCTTTTATGAAAAGGACTTGAAGTCATGAGGGTTCTGTTTTAAAAGGGTTCGTAGAATCCAAAGTTCTTGCTCTGCAATTTCTGTTGTCTCTACCTGATACAAATCAGGTATTTATTGTACCTAGTATTGTTCTAAGAACTGGAGGAGGTTCAGAAGAATATACAAGATGATGGATCTGAACTTTTGGTTAACTGGTATTACTAGGGAGACTTGAGGAAGGGGCATGATTACCCTCCGATAATTTAGATTCTCCCCTGAACCATTCCAAACCACCATGAGAGAGATTTAAAAAGACTTGCCTTCTTTGTGAAAATGGTGTTAGTATCCAGCCTTAAAATATATTAGTGTACTCATTTTTCAATAAGAGAAGTATTTTGAATTTTCTATTTAATCCATTTGGAGGTAAAGGAATATTTCATTTTCCCCTTTAAAATTATACCAGGAATTAATGCTTTTAAAGACCAAGGTGTTTTAAAATTTTTCCTTTGTTTTGGTTTATCAGGAACATTTCCAACAGTGGTCTTTTACATAATAGTACCTAGTGCAAAGGCAGAAGCCTGACAACTTAGGCAAAGTGGTTCCTGTGCAGCCCTCCCTCCCATCCTTAAAATGTATATTTATATCACATATAGATTTTTTCACTAAATATTGAAAAATCTAGTAGGATCTGCTACAATTTCCCTTTAAAATTTATAAAAAGCATTGAGGTTTTTTAAAAGGTTACTTAAATACATGGGCATTACCTTAAAAACTTTGGCTACTGTCAATAAAGTGTTAGCATTTGTGAAATTATTAATCTCATTCAGAAATAATATTTCTTATATCTCCTGGGAATTTGCGGCCAAATAAAGCACATCCAAAGCTAAAACAAAAGACTCACCTGGTTAGCATGACTCAGCATCTCCATGTGGATGTCTAGGATGTCCTATAGGCACCACACCTTACCATGTCCAAAGGCGCAGCTCCTGGTCTTCATTCCCAGCCTGATGTCCCTGGTCATCCTCATCCAATTGATATCAACTCTATTCTTTTCTAGGCAGAAGTCTGAGAGGCATTCCTGAACAGAGGCTGACCAGTCTCCATTGGCAAGTGCATTGGCTCTACTTCCCAAAATAGCCAGACTCTAACCATTCTCATATCCTTCACCAGTCACACCCTTATGTAGGTAACCTTCCTTTCTCACTCAGTTTACAACCACAACAGTCTCCTGAGAGGTCTCCCAGGTTCTGCCTTTGCCCACCTACAGTCTATCCTCAAGCCAGCAGCAAGAGCGATTCTTAAAACGTGAAGTCAGAAGGTGTCACTCCTCGGATCAAAACAATTCAGTGTCATCCCTTCACATTCAGGGCAAAAGCCAGAGCCCTTCAGTCATAGACATGGTTCTCCATGGTCTGTGCCTCCCCTCTCTGATTTCACTTCCTACTGCTCTCCTCTTTCCTTCTGCTCAGTTGTATTTTCCCCAGAACACCGAGATGGACCTACTCAGCCCTTTGTACTTGCTCGCTGTCACTTCTCCGTGGAGACCTCTTTTCTCACGATATCTGCATGGACCAACCCCTCACCTTTGTTAGGTCTTTGTTTGAGGCTCTCTTTTCACCCTGATACAAACCACTCTCTATGTCCCTCCACTGCCTTATTTTTCTAGCATCTATCACCATCGGCCATAGCTTGTAGCTTATTTTGCGTTCTCCCCTCCTCCCCCACTAGCATCTAAGCTCCTTAGGGCAGGGATATTGTCTGTTTCATGAAACAGAGCCAGACACATAGAAGGCACACAATGAATACTCACTGAATGAAGGAACTGAAGAGTAACGCTCATTAAACATTTATCAACATGCCACCTATGACGCAGGTGCTACCTATGTTATTTCACTCAACCTTCACAACCTCCCAAAGAGCTAGGTGTTATAATTTCACACACGCACGTGCACACACACACACACCCCTCATAAGAAAACTGAGGCAGAAAGAGCTTAACTGCGTTAAATTAACAACTGTTGCATCATATTTAGAACACATATCTACCTACTTCCCTCCCTCCTAAATCCGTGCTCCCAACCATTCTACTGCTTTCCTGTGAATCACCAGGTAACCAGAGCTACGGGGATTCAAAGGAAAGAGAAGTGGTTTGTCACTAGAGGGGGATCTGGGAAGATTCACCCAGGAGCTAGAATTTGAGTTGGATCTTGGCAAATGAATAAATTTCTAATAGGTAGAGAGAAAGAGGTGGCATTCCGAGCAAGAGGAGAAGCCTCAGAGGTGTGGAGGCCGAACAACTCAAAACTTGTTCATCCAAGAGTAACTTAGAGAGGGTAACCCACTCATCCCAGTTCTCCCAGGACTTTCCTGGTTCGAGCACCGAAAACTGTGTCCTGGGGACCCCCTCCGTCCTGGGCGGCGGATCATCCTATGAGACAAATGCATCAACTTTAATGGAACGGAGCGTTCGTGTGCATTGTTGAGGAAATGTTGCGAGTAAACGTGGAAAAGAACTTTGAGGCCGGGGGAACAAGTTTGGAGCTCAGGGTGCAGGTAAGCGGAAACCTTCAGAGGTTTTTTGAGTGGAGGTTGATGAGCAATGCAAAAGGCTGGTTGTGGTACAATGCTGCCTTCTGTGGGGTAGACCATGGATGCCAGAGCAGCTGATAGTAGAGGGAGATTGATCAAATCTCATCGATCCCAAGTAGTTTCAAATCGCTGCTGCCTCTTGAAACTGACATCTTTCCCTCTCCTTAGAGCTCTTCAATCCTTGGTAACATCTATTGCCAACATCAGCTCTTGGAGGAGGACAGAGGTATGTCATCTTCCATGCCTTTGCATCCGAAAATAATTTATGAGCCTTGGGGACCCAGGGAAAGCCCTGTCTTGGCTCCATTTTACATTTTCTCATCCCCTCAAATTTCTCTTTCCTCAAGCATGAACCTACAAGCTGCTTTTCTCTAGAGTGGCAGGGCTTGTAGTCAAATCCTTATGAACTCTATATTAGCACTTTCCATCATCACTTTTGGGAGTTCTACACTTCCTACTTTAGTAAAGTTTCCTTCTTGAAATAAAAGTGAGTGCAGTGCATAGTTAATACCAGATGAAAAAAGAAGTATCAGGGAGCCTATGAGTGCCTTTATCCTTGAAGAGGTCTAGGACCATCTATGCAAATTGCATGAAAAGCAGTGTTGCTGGAGAAAAACCACCAAAAGAAATGCACGTGATAGTTCTTTCCTCACTGTGGTATATTTAGTATCAAGTACAACAGTCCTGCCATCAGAGGTCCTCAGTACTTCATGAACTAAAGGGAATGGGATGGAAGGCTTCAAGCAAAGTACTGTTCAACTAGGATAAACAAACTAGAGTCCTGGTAGAGCTGGTTTTCACGGATATCCTGCCAACACACACACACACACACATTTCTTCTTTTCAATCTTCAGAACATACAAAGGAATTTTGTCTTAAAAATATAAGTTGCCCCAGAAATAACTGGCCTCAGTCCTAGGAAATTATTTGTCTCCAGTTCTCTTCAGGAGTAAAGTCAGGTTTTCCCTGAAGGTCAGAACACTCAGCCTTTCCTAGCTCTGCCTCAAGCTTAGTTTTCTGGGTGAGTAGGAGGCAGTGCCCTATAATTGCACTGACAGGAAGCTCTTTCCATGGAAGGACAGTCTGCACAATGAGATGGACAGAAATCAGCCAGGCTCACCCTCCATCACGTAATGCTTTCTGAGGCTATAAGGATGGAAACAGAAAAAGAGGCCCTGACACTGTATCACACTCTATTGTCAGTGGCAAAGGGGGGGGGAACTGCCTCCTTCTTCCACTTTTTCCATATTTTCTCCTCATTTCTATGTTGCTAATTTGGATTCAGATGGAGCCAGATCCAGTTCTGGATAGTCAGTTACTACTTGTGTGAACTGAATAATTAACTTCTAAACTTAAGTTTATTCATCTATGAAACGGAAACTTATTTCCTGGTAACTTCAAAGTTGCCGTAGGGTTGTTGTAAGAACTGATACACAAAGTTCTTGGCACAGAACCTAGTGTATAGTAAGAGGTCAAACAAGGTAGCTAGAATTATACCCCAACCTCTCTCCTCATTTTTTTGGCACGCCCTGAGGCTTGTGGGATCTTAGTTCCCCAGCCAGGTATGAACCCGTTCCCCCTCAGTAGAAGTGTGGAGTCCTAACCACTGGGCCACCAGGGAATTCCCTCTCTTCATCTTCTTGCTTCCTCTGTTTCTCCCTCTCCTGCTCACTCATTTTACACCCCGCCTTCAACTCCCAGCCTGAAAGGGCAAAATGATACCTGCTTTCACCTGTCATTCATTGATTTGCTAGATGGGCTGCTTCCCAGAACCACTCTTAGAAACTTAACTGGATTTGAAATTTAAAACCATCTCATATTCATGTGCAGCTTAGACATTGCTTTGAACCTGGCTAATTAAAGATTTTTTTTTTTCTAAAGAGGGATATATGTTTAAAAAGCTCACAAGTTCTCTTGGGCACCAAATGGCTGTTTGGAAAGAATCCTGTGACAAGTTAAATGTAAATGAACCGGAAACATAGAGATTGAATTCCTCCTGAAACACTCCTGGGTGTGGAAATTAAGGAAAAAGCAATTGGAAGATGTCTCCCTCTTTTGCAGAGCTGCATGCAGCTGGCTTCCCTTAAGGATGTCTGCTGAGCTGTGGGAAGAGCTGGGCTGGCTCAGCCGGGCCTCCGGGGTGTCCCTGAAGCCAGGGGGTGACTGCCTCCCCCGGGGTGGGGCAGCAGAGGTGATTTGATGGGAGAAACTTTCATTCCAACTGCTCTTCCGGCAAAGTTCCTCTCTGGGGACCTCAGACTGGCACCTTTCACCATTGTTAAATTCACTTAAGATAAAAGCGACACCAGGCAAATGACAAGGGAAGTGCCATTAAGGGATGAGCGTCAGCGGTGACTGACAGGCAGGCTGCCAGCCCCAGCCTCGGTGAGAATGGAGAGCATCACTCCCGAAAGCCTGCCTCAGCCAGACAAACGCATGGAATGCAAACCCCAGCCCGTGGGCCTCAGCCCTTTGTTTCTCCGGAGGCTCGGCCTCCAGCCCGTGCACCCACATCCGCCAGCCCTCCCATCCAGGAACAGCACCAGCGTCCACCCGAGAGCTCAGTGCCTGCAGAAGGCTGGTGCCTGCAGGTCGTGGGCCAGAAGCTCAGACAGGGTAGGAACCCACTCCCCTGGCAGTTAGGAGAGAGAAGAGGAAGACAACTCAGCCAGCCATGAAGGCAAGTCCCTCTTTCATCCTGTTGTTTCTCAGTCTTAGTTTAAAATCACATTGGGCATCTTGATCCTTGCTTGGTATTGTGGACCAGGAGACCCACTGGGGCCCTTGCTCAGAGATGCCCTTCCCCCAACTCGGCTCAGATCGGGAGTCCTGCAGCCCTGGGTCTTATTGATTCACTTGCTTAATCATTTTCATTAAGGTGATTTCTTGTGTTGGAAAATATTTGAAAATCACAACAACAGCAACAAAAGTCACAAGGAAAAATAAAAATGGCAGTCATACAGAAAGTCCACAATTGTTAACATATTATTGGAAGGTCTCGGAAGCCAGGATACATGGGTTCCTAGAGCAGTTCTGCTGGGTCTTAGCATGTGAGCTTAGGAAGAGTTACTTATCCCCTCTGAGCTTTCAGTCTCCTCATCTGTAAAATGAAGTACAGAACCCACCTTATGGAGTTGTGACCATTCCATAAGTTCAAAACCTGAAGCACTTAGAAGAGGGCCCAGGACCCTGGAAAGACACAAGTATCGGCTGTCTTCATGCAGTGACTTTCACCAATCTGTGATTGCAGTTGCCATTCCATTAGATCAGGGGTTCTCTGCCTGGGGAGATTTTTGTCCCCCGAGGATGCTTGACAATATCTGGAAATGTTTTGGGTCACAATTTAGGAAGGGGTGGCTACTGACATCTCAAGAGTAGAGGTCAGGAATGCTGCTAAACATCCTACAATGCACAGCTGGCCCCCAACAACAACAAAGAATGATCTGGCCCCAAATGTCAGTAGTGTTAAGGCTGAGACCCTCCATTAGATTAAGACACAGACTTCAACAAATTCCAGCCCCCACCTGCTCACCCTGAACTTCAGCTCCCCTTCAGGGCGTGTCGTAGTATTTTCCAGGGGTCTTGGTTAATGGTGTATCTCATGCATACTTGGGAACTCCCCTCTCTTCTCCTCCAGCCTCATCGCCACCTGTGCAGCTGCTGCCCTCCCCGTGAGGGCCCCTCCACTGGTGCCACCCAGAGCTGAGCTGGAGGTTGGGGACAGGGTGGACCTTCTCCAAATCTCTGAAGCTTTGTTACCTAGCTCTGTGAAGAGGCATCATGGGTGACCAGAGGCTGGCAGTTTTTACCAACACAGTCTTCAGCTTCTCTCCTTAAACTCTTTTTCAATTGAGTCTCAAAACCAGACTCTGGGTTTTGGAACAGTGTCCATGTCATTGAAATTATCCTCATCTCCTCATCTTCATGGGTATCTCCATCCCCAACCTTCCTTCAGCCCAAAACATAAAGATCTCATGCATAGCATATCTTTCATCAGCTCATGCAAACAGATTCTCAGAGGCAGCAAGCCAAAGGTATCTGTTTCTCAGCAATATTCTTACTAGTGCACACGAACTTACAGGTATATAACTTTAAAACACAATTGTTATTTTACCATATCCTTGAGACCTGAATCTTTCACTAGACAAAACAACATTAACATATTCAGATGTCGTTAATTACTCTTCCACATCTCAATTCTGACTGTATAGAATTCCATTTCATTGTTATATAACATTTTTGAGCTCATTCCCATTTTATTAGACATTGATGTTGTTCCCTAATATTGAAAATAATAAGATAATGTAGCACTGAATATCCTTACAAAACATCATTGTACACTTGTTCAATTATTTTCTTAGGATAAATTTCTAGAATATAATCTAAGGGTTTTAATACACACTGGAGAAGAAAAGATTTAGGGACTTTGCATTAGGCAACAGTGTCTGCCCATCATAAGGACATCAGAATAGCCATTCAATATTCAAAATGGCTGGGAAAGTTAAGTCCTTTAGCTACTGGAACATTCTAGTTAGGTGAGAGTTTTTACCCACTAATATCACATGTGGAAGGATTATTTTAAATAACACACTTAACTGTAATTTACCCAGAACAAAATTCCATCTTGCTTTAATAATTCAAAAGGCACTCATGGTGTTTCAAGGTCATTAATATAACCTCATTTCTCAGTGTAGAATTTCAGGAGATGTGCATAAAAGCTCTTTGTAAGTGGCAAAGAAACCTATAGAAATATGAAGGTTTGTGATTTCAATTTTTAAATAGAAATTGCATTGACCCGATTCATCAAGAAATGGCATACTTTGAAAACTTCTTTTTTGGATAAGGCCCTGATATGTATTTACATGTCTTTTACCCCTTCCTTATAAAAGCAAAATAAAAAATGTGTAAAAATTCCTATTGCTGCAGGGTTTTTTTTATTATGTTCCAGATGAATATATTTTACTATAATTTTGATATCTCGAAACATGGCTCAGTCATAAATTCTTTCCAGTACGCCCCCAATGATAAATTTAGGATGATAATAATAGAGAAGCATCTGGGACTTCCCTGGTGGCACAGTGGTTAAGAATCCACCTGCTAATATAGGGGACATGGGTTTGATCCCTGGTCCAGGAAGATCCCATGTGCCGCAAAGTAACTAAGCCCGTGAGCCACAACTAATGAGCCCACATGCTGCAACTACTGAAGCCCGTGCACCTAGAGCCTGTGCTCCACAACAAGAGAAGACACCATAATGAGAAGCCCGGGCACTGCAATGAAGAGTAGCTCGCCACAACTAGAGAAAGCCCGCATGCAACAAAGACCCAACGCAGCCAATAAATAAAAAATAAATAAATAAATTTAAAAAAATAGAGAAGCATCACAGTGAAGGAAAAAGTGCTTTCTTCTACCTCTGCCTTCATCAGGTGAGGAATCTACAGGTAGACCCATCACCTCTTGTAGCCATGACCTTGGGTAAGTCAGTTATCCTTTCTGGAACATGTTTTCTTCATAATGAAGAGGCAGTGATTTCTAAGATCTCATTAAGCTCTAAAATTTCTATGATTTTATGACTTGGTTTATTTCTTTCAAAGGATTTGAAATTCTATTCTCTAATTTTCTTGACGAATTCTTGAGCTAAAGAAAAACATTTTTCTTAGATCACAGGATGATGAGTGGAACTTTCCCCAGGGTCCTGGAATGTTGGCTCAAACCCCAAAGCGGAGAATGATGGATGAGAAGTAACTCCTCACTTTAAAGAGAGGAAATAGAAACATCTTGCCAAAATGTACTCAGAGGAAGCAGAACCTCTCCAGCAACCATCCACCCCATTGATAGTGGACAGTGACTATGAGACACATGCAGAAATTCAAATGGGTGACTTGACTTAGAGATTCATTGAAAGGTTTTCAGACTAGCAGAGAGGATGGTGATATCTCTTCTCCATTTACTTTTCTTTTCCAGGTTTCCTTCCCCCAAATCAGCTAGTGAAGACCCAAGAGAAATACTCAGAGATTGAGGGTGCCTGTGAGAAGTGGAAAAAGGTCTCTCACTGCCCCTCTGGATATTTAGGCAGTGTAGAATTATGGGCTCCAGATGGAGTGAAAGGGTCCTTGGAAGGCTTCTTTGAGATTGTATGTGAAACTCATGACAGTGCCTGCTGCCCCTCTGGAATTCAGAAGACTGGAGACCAGCTGTGACCACGCACAGTGGTAGGATCAGGAGAGAGAACAATAGTAGTCAGCTAGGTATGCTACCACCCTGTGGTCTGGCAAGGATGAATGAATTTCCTATGACCAAGTGGGTCCTATAGAAAGTCTCTGGGCTCAAGTCACCTTACAAGAGGGCAGCCTGTCCAGGCAAGAGCACTTCAGGAGTAAAAGCTATGGGGTGAACAATTTAGACAGCCAAGGTTAGTCAAGAGTGGCACCAGTGACATGAAAGGCTACCCCTCTTCATCTAACCTCCTTCCCCCTACTTGGACTTCAGGATGTCCAGAAGACAAAATGGGGAGGTGGCAGAAAAAGAACAAAAAACCATGCATGCTCTCTCCCCAACTGTGGGTGCCGGAACCAAAAGTCAGGTGTAAGTTAAAGAGAGGAAGGAAGTTATGGATTGCGTCTGAGGTTGAAGTTATAATATTAGACCAGATTGGACCTTTTAATATCTTAAAGGGAGTAATAATGAATTAAATTACCCCACTTATAGCTGAGAGGGAACAAACACTGCAAGATCTGCCTGAGATTCCATGAAGGGGTGGGAAAGGGGACTAAAACTGAGTAAATTTCAAGGATGGCGGACTCCATTGAATCAGTCTGAAAAAACTTCAGCGTGTCTAATTAATTATGTGTTCAAGGACAACCATATTTTGTTTGTGTGTTTTTACAGCTGAGAAAACTGAGACATGGAGGATAATCTTTTAACTAAGAATCTGCTTCATTTATCACATATCTGAATGGTGTATAGTTATTTTTTTCCAAACACATTTTTTCTGTGTTTTGTTTTCTATGCTTTTCTTCATGTTCACAATTATAATATTACTCTAAGATAATAATTTCATAGTAATAACAAAAATCAGTTAATGTGAATTTCACCATTAGCTGTATAGAGGAAGGTTCATGACAAGGTAATGAGGAAAATCTGTTCATAATAATATTATGTTTTAACCATAAAATTGTTATTTTCAGTGAATTTCTTCTTTAAATATGTAAGAAATTTAACAAAGAAGTAAATAGTCTTTATTTAGTTATACCTGTAAAAGCCATGTAGAAAGAAATCTACACTTCTCAAAGAAATTACGTTATAAAATTGGGTTTGTAGAAAGTAATGGCCTTTGAAGACAGACAGACTTGGGTTAAATTCCCAGCTCTACCACTTACTATCTATGTTACCTAGGGCAAATCATTTAGTCTGAGTGTCAGTTTCCTCATCTGTAAAATGGGGCTACTAATATTTGTTTCATTGAATTGTAAGGATTCAATGAAATCACATATACTATGCATTGACTCAAAGAACACAGTCAATAAATTTGTTTCCTGCCTTCCCCTGCTTTTTAGTCCTAAAAATGTTTTCCTAATTTTATTCATTCTAGCTTGAATAAATAAAGAACCTGTTTCACCTATTACATATCCTAATAGTGTGTTGTTGTTGTTGTTTTTTACTTAACTGGATTTTTAATAATTGTAAACATGATCTGTAATCTTTGTTACAAGTCAAAGAGAAATTTAATGAACTGTTTAATGACCTCACCACCTCCTTAAATAGCCAATATTAACAATTTTGGGGGGCACTCTTTCATACCCTTTCCTTTGCTCATACAAACATCGTTTATACATTACTCTGAAAATTACTTTTTCCCCTTAAAATATATATTGGACACATCTCAGGTCAATACTGTAACTCATGTTTATTCTCTAGGGTGGCTATAAAACATTCCATAGCTTAATATTCCTATCTTAATTTCTCCTTTTCATTGACATGCAGGTTGCTTTCAATTTTTTGTAACCATAATTAACGTCATGACCACCCACATAGGGGTATCATGCCCACTGGGGTTTGCATTTCTGAATCTAGGGTGCATAGAGGGACTGCAGAAGCAAAGAGTATGTGCATTTTAATGTTAATAGATATTGACCTATATTGGAAATATATTAGGTAAGTTCATTATATAAAAAAAAACAGCAAATAACTCAAACAAAATTTGGTGAATTCTTCTATAAAGCCAAAGCAGCTTTTTATGTACCAAGACTTTAATTTGCTTGGTAGATTTAAAAGCTCAGAGATTGCTTTTTCTTTGATTGAGGGAAATTCTTGTGCCAGAAGGGGTGTGCTGAATGGCTCAGGGGAAGTTTAATAATGTACTGTCAATTTAGTGTCCAAAGCAGGGCTCTGGCCCTCTGAATAATTTCCTTCCCTCTGGCCATTGGCCTTTGTAAGCAGAATGTGAGCTACTTGCTGTATCGGAAACTGCTCCTGATGTCACCATGCAAGCTCTTCCCATTTAGAACAAATCCAGTCTCTGGGTCACTAGAAAGTCACATGTCACATACTGTCAGCTTTTCTCTCCCATCACTCATTATTTAAGGGTGTTGGCTGAGATCCCAACGTCTTTATCTCTTAGGAAGTTGGAAGTCTCGGCAACTTCCTTCCTCTCTCTCTCCAACTTCCTTCCTCTCTCTCTCCTTCCCCAAATTCTTCCACTTTGGTCACTGCCTTTTAGGAAGATGTTGCTCAGTGAGTCTCAGAATTGTCTGACCCTTTGGATCCCTAGATTCCAATACTGAAACATCAGTATTACCGACATCAACGGAGAAAAATCTACATCTGCATCCAACTCTGGGCAGACTACAACATAAGCTCAACCATGGAAGCCGGGGCGTCATTTTCAAAGCAAACATCATGAACCGTTGTCCTTTATGCCTTCCCGTGAGCGTGAGGACCTAACATCTGGGAAGTGATTTTTCTTGGTTTTCTTCTTTTATAATGATAACAACTGCAATAATAATTTTGTGAATGCCCCTATGTACCAAGTTCTTTGGGAAGCATTTTCTGTACATTATCTTGTTTAATCATTATGACAATAATTCTTGGATGAGGAAAATCATATTCAAGAACATTAGGTAGCTTTTGCAGTGTATCACAATTACAAATGGTAAAGTTGAATTTGAACATAGAACCATCTTCCTCTGAAAACCATGTTCTGATATAACCACCATGTTATGGTATTAGAAGACAAAAGTCCCGGACAGAATTAATACAAGCAGGATTTGGTGGGACTGGGTTTTTCCACTTACCTTGGCCAGGGTGTCATGAGAAATTTCCCTTAAATGCACAGTTGGGCATAAGTGTTGCTTGGTAAGGACAATAACGTGGTCAATATTTATCATATAAATTCTATTGCTGAATAATAAATTTTGAAGGCATTAAAAACCAACTTTTTACGGTAAAACTGTGATAACGTTATTTCTGATTATTCACAAGGAACTTCAATATCTTACAGAGTCTTGGGATCAGAGAAATTCCGACACTCAAAAGTAGAGGAGATTTAAAAGGTCTTTTTTACCATCTTACTTGATTCTTAATTCTCCTATTCTATGTTCTTGAAATATGTCATAGATCATCTATTTGGAGTTCACTAGCAATCTTGATCCAACATGACTCAGAGGAGGAAGCAGACAAGTAAATAGACAATTATGATCAAATGTGGTGAATGCTGTGTAAGAGCTACGTACCAGTTACTAGGCAGTGCAGAAAGGGGACCGGCTCGGGTGGAGGCGGATTCAAAAGAGGCTTCTGAGGGAATGGGACAGTGCGTTGGCTCTTGAAGGAAAAAGTGTTTGGCAACAAAGAGGGATAGTAGAGGAGTGAATGGAGGTACTTCAGATAGCTGCAAGTGGGCAGAAGTACCAAATCTTCAGCAAGCATGTGAGTCATGTTACACGTGTCCCAGTGTAGCTGGGGCACAGATTGTGAGTGAAGAAGTGTTGACAGATAAGGCAAGACCCACACTGGAAAAGTCTATCCCATGCTGATGAGTTAGGATTATATCCTGAAGATGAAATGGAGTCATTGATGGTTTTTAAGGGAGAGACGGAATCAAATCTGCATTTTGAAATGGGCACCAGAGGGCAACAGTGTGAGTGATGGGTTAGAAGAAAATGAGAATGGAATCTGGGAGACCGTGAGGAAGCAGGGGCAGGGCTCCACAAAGAGATGAAAATGAGGGAGGACAGATAGCAATAGATACCATCACTACCTAACAGCTAAAGTTGAAAGAATTTGGCAGTAACATGCATGTAGTATGGATAGAGAATGGGAAAGCTAAAGGATGATGCCCAGGTTTCTAGCGTGGGTACCTTGGTATGTAAGGCAGAAGAACCCAGGAAGAAGCAGAGCTAGTTCGATCTCATCACAGGCAAACTCTAGTTATAAAATGATTCTTCTTGTATTGACCTGACAACAGCTGCCCTTTAACATTCTCTGTTTTGGTCTTAGTCTGTTCTCCATCATTACAAAGAGTAATGAATATTATTTTGTAGATGCACTAAGTTGCTAGTAAATAAAGACTCATAATTAATAGATGCTTAAAAAAACAGATTTTATTATCATTTTTCCTGTTTATAAGTATTTATTTATATACTTATATGTTACTCATTGACCTCCTACAAAAAGAAGTACATAACTCCAAGGGTTCATTCCTGTGATTATGCTTAATATCTGAAAAATAAGGTTACCTTCTGAGATTTTATGAGAAATAGAAATAAAAGTTCAGTCAGCACATACGCTGAGAGGCATCAGATAAATTGTGAGAAAGGTAATTGCGCCCCATCCTTTCCCTCCACCCACTGGCCTTTTCACCGCTGGGTGTTATGTGTATTACCACTTATTCCACCATACTGGCTAGGAGGCTGACTGCAGCTCTGTTCCTGATATGATACTCCTGTTTTACAAAAGCCCTTGGGATGTGAGAATCAAATATAGAATTTGCTGAAGGGCACAAATATCAGCAGTATTCAGCTATCCAAATCCAACCTCATGACATTTGGCTAAATCTAGGATGTCAAAGATGCCATCCACCCTCAATGACAACTGTTCCTACTTTTTTATTTTTTCCCATCCAGACTTTTTTCAAAAGGAGGATATCTTTTGACTTGGGCAGTTACTAAACTTCACTCAAGGAAGATACATGAAGAAGTGGTTTTGTACAGAGACACAGTATGTGGAAGTTATACCAATTCCGGTTCCCTTAAGAAATCGGTATAATCCCAAGCTGCACAGCTTTTTCTTCCCTCTAGGCAGATCTTTACTTGCATAGCCAAGTTGCAGCCCTGTCTTATTTTAATAGGAATATATGCAGTATTTCTCATTCTTATATTGAGCCAGTATCATTTTTCAAATACATGAAAAAACATTGTGTTTTAATACAATCCCATTAAATTAACAAAACTCCGTAAAACATCATCCAAGGAAGTATATTTAAAGATGGTAGAGTAGTGATATTTTCATTTAGCTCCCCTCCCTTGAAATCTACTAATCCATTGACTTTTTTTTTAAATAAAAGAAAAAAAAAGGAGAGAAGGCTTCCTTTTTAATGGATCAAGAAATCTCCACAAACCCAAATCACAAACTACAAAACACATCCCACCTAATGATGTTAATTCTGGGATAAGATGATGGGCTATAGGGAAGCCAAATACATGACTCCCTAGAACATAAGTAATTTACAATGTCCCCAAACCTCTTTGCCAGAGAAGTCTCCCTGTGGACTCTGGGTACAGGAGGGAGAGCAGAAAATTGACACAGCAGCATGAAATGTCTGTGAATTAAGGCAGAGAATCCACTCCCATTTTTCTTTTGGAGAACCAAGTCTTTTATGGATTTATAAGTAGTCCTGTGCTAAAGATCTGAACCTTTTGTCTGTTATATAGGCTGAATATTTGCTTCCTAAATTTTTTGTTTATTTAAAATTTGCACATAATTTATGTTGTTTTGATGTTGCCTTTATTGGGATGGGGAGAGGTAGTCAAATACATTTTTTCAGGTAGTCAAATACATTTTTTTCCTATGGTGCTATGTTTAGAAAATCTTATCCATTCTGAAATTTTTACAGAAATGTTAGGTCATCTGAAATTCATCTTGAAATTTACTTTTTTGAATAAATTAATTAGTGTGACAGTGAATAAACCAGCGTTTCCACTCTCACCTTATCAAATATTAAATTATTATATATGCGCATGTCTGTTTTTGAACTTTTGAACTTAGTTTTGTAGCTCTTTAAAGTGGTGGTGCAAGACGGTATTCTTAATGAACTGTTGTTAAACCCAGTAGATGCTGGAAATGGTACTATATTAAAAAAATTAAGGTGGATACTGAATTATTAGCAAGGGGGTAAAAATGAAACAGATGTGGAAAAAAGTAGCTATTGAAGCTGTGTGATGGGTGATGTTGTACTCTGTGCTTGTGGGAGTGTTCAGAAATATTTACAATAAAATCTTAAAAAAAAAAGATTCGGCTGACTCTGTATGGCAACCATTTTGGACTCTCCAGTAACCGAAGGCCTGCTCCTTTATCTCAATCTATATTATAACCTCTTATCTGAGTTTGGCCTTTCTCTCAACAGTGGTATCCAGGGATCCTCTAGTTTCACCTTTCTTGCTTTGGCCTCTTGGCAAACTGCTGATGCTGTCCGCCATTCACAGTCTTGGAGAAGCTGGTATGAGGTCGCTGAAGCCCTATGGTCTGTCCTCCAGAGGGAAAGAAAGAAGGGGAAATTTCTGGAGGTCCCTCATTGGCTGCTTCCCCTCAATTGTTTCCCGCCCCCTCCCCACCACCCCTCCACTTCATGGTCAAAGACATAAAGGTATCCTTTCAATCAAATATTCTTTATTAGCTTTCTACACTTGTTTGGAGAAAGCAAGAAGCTGATTTTCTTTTAATCATGATTCTATGTCCTCTTCAGAGCTCATACTTCAGTTATTCTCCTCCCTCTCCTTTACGTTTCAAGAAACAATATTGCACTCCTATAACAATCACCACGAATCTCAGAATTTACTACAGAAATTCCTAAAGCTGAACATTCCACTAGAAATATTTCCAAAGGGGGGCAAGTTGCTTCTCCCAAGTGTTTCTCCAGTCCCCCAACTGCTGGGTCTCCTCTTACTTTATTCCTTCTGGCCACCTCTTCTTACCCTACTTTTACACATGGCCAAAGAAAGAATCATAATAAACCGGCAAAACTAAAGCGGCCGTAGATTAGACCCTTCCCATCATAACACCAAGAGTGTATTTTTTTCCAGGAGTTTTGCAAGCGACTTTGGGTGCCTTTTCATTTAATCCTCAAAATACTCCCATGTAGTATATATTATTATGTCACTATTTTACGGATGTAAAAACTGAGGCTAAGGGAGTTTAGCTTCCCAGGGCCATGCAGCTAATAGGGACTAGTGCAGAGATTCCGACTTAGTTCTGTCTGAATTCAAAGCCTATTATTGAACACCGTCTAACATGCCTCACAAATCCTCATTTATTCAGGACTCACATCAATATTAAACCCTCTTCCTCCCCTGCCAGGCCTCTCCCTTGCTGCTGGGTGCGTGACCACGCTGTTAGCCACCACTGTGGAAAGAAACCTTTGTGACAGTTAGTGGTCTTTGTGCATGTAGGAGACCCAAAATAAAGCAAAATAGCCTATTTGCATGAGGACAATCTGCTCAAATGTCAGCAAACACGAGCTGCGACAAATCTGAAGACAAGGCAAAGGAAGATGAAGCACTGCCACTTGTCTCCCACACAGCCTTGTCGCCGCAGCCTCTGTCCCGGTCCCTGGGACCTGCCGGGGAGCACGTCCTGTCGGATAAGCCCCAGCCAGACAAACGTTGTCATTTGACTTCAGCAGATCGCTCTGATCCAAATCAGTTCCTGGCCCAAGCTTGACAGCCAATCATGAGTGGAATTTGGTTTGACATGTACCTGGCTGTGAAAGCCAAGTGCTCACCCCCACCCCTGCCCCACTTGACCCCTGTAGCCTCATATGTCAGAATGTGACATACCAGGTGTCAGCTGTAACTCCAAGCGCACAGAGCAGGAGAAAGATGGGCCATGACAGCAGAGGCTCTGGTGCCTGGCCCAAGCCTGGCACCAGCACCTGTCTCCTGCCTGGATAAGAGGAGCTGGGACCCACTGACTGTGTGTCAGGGAGGCTGGAACACCACTGCTCGAATTTTTCCCTTGCTTAAGTGCCTTTCATTATAAACTCTGAACCACTCAGTGTGAATTTGAATATCAAATAGCATTTTCCCTGGCTGGAAGACCGTAAGGGTGCAAAAGTGTAGACATGAGGTCACCAAAGACAAGACAGTTCAGCTTTGCCTAGGATGGCCCTAGAGGCAAAGCAGGAAGGAGACATGCGCAAAAGGGGACAGAGAGTAACACTGACTGAGAATTTAGTACAGACCATTCCTGGATTAGGTGCTTTATCTAAGTTATATAATTTTATTGTCACAACAACACTGCAAAGCTCAAAAAGGAAGCTGCTTAAGATCACACACCTATTAAGTAATGGCAGCCTGGGGCACTGCACAGCATCCTTCCTTTCTATTCACTTCTCCACCTGGGGCAAGGAGAGCAGAGCTGGGCACATGAGGTAAGTTCCCAGTGCTTTGCTTCTTCTCTCCTATCTGACACCCAGAGGTGGGAAGGGATGGTCAGATTCAGGGTCAAGTCCTAAGCCCCCAAGGATTCTGTGACAGCAGAATAGCTCCCCTTTCTCACAGACGTCTTATAGCATCACTGGGACATTGCGTGTTCCTCAGAATGCACAAGGCAGGAGCTTTCAGCTCCATAAGGGCAGGGTCCTCCCCCCATGGTGCTGAGACATAGAATGACGATGGCTGCTCGACGAGGTGATGAGTCAGATGCTTGCAGGAAGCCCCTGCTCATCTCTGCCAACATTGCTGGCAAGCATGTAAATGGCAGAGTAGAGTACTGTGTTCCCAGACCTTGGGATTTTTCATTTTTAATAACATTGAGGACTGCCATGTAATTGCCAGCGTTTTATTTTGCCAGGCAAATATATAAACCACCCCCAGTTATCACTATAATTTCATAAAGAAGGAAACTGTATGAAAAAATGTAGGAAAGACACCATCTCATCATAAAAACAGGCTTTTCCAAGAAAGGAAGTTGGCGAGCGTCCGTGGACATATGTATATGTTACATATTTTGTCACCGGTGAGTGAAAATATTACCAAGCATCAGCATGAGTCCTTAGACTAACATTTAGGGGCCCCTAGTGAAGGTAGAAAGACCTTAGACTGAGAGTCAGGGTACCAGGGGTCAATCCTGGACCCCACTGCTAACAATCTATATGGGCAAGTTATGTCATCTCTCTGGTACTTAGTTTCCTGCCCCATAGTGTGGAATAAAGTACCCATCTTAGAAGGTCATTGGGAGGATTAAGTGAAATAATGAGTGCAAAGCACAGAGGAGAAGACTTGTCAAGTTCCTCATCTGTTAAGGGAAATAGATGAGATTCCTTTCAGCTCCCTATGATTCCAGGCAAGCAGCCCAAGCCTCCCGGCTGAGCCACACAGCATGTACCTCAGAGATGAGATACTTTTTCCAAGAGAGACTCTCAGAGAAAGTATCTCATAAATCTCAGGGCAGATGAGATTTGGGGTGAATACCAGCAAATTCTCAGCCCCTCTTTCTTCTTTATTTTATTTTTATTTATCTATTTTTATTGAAGTGTAGTTAATTTACAATGTTATGTTAGTTTCAAATATACAGCAAAGTGATTCAGTTATATATATTTATATTTATATTCTTTTCCAGATTCTCTCCCATTATAGGTTATTATAAGATATTGAGTATAGTTCCTTGTGCTATACAGTAGGTCCTTGTTGATTGCCTATTTTATATATAGTGGTGTGTATATGTTAATCCCACACTCCTAATTTATCCCCCGCCTCACTATCGCCTTTGGTAATCATAAATTTGTTTTCTATCAGCCCCTCTTTCATCCACGGTCTTTTCCCGGTCTTACCAGCACTCAAATAAAAGCAGCAAACACTCGTGTTGTTGAAGAGCCAGGTTGCCCAGCTCAGAAAGCTTAGGGCAGAGTCAGGAGATAAACATAAGAACATGAAAAGTTAAATAACAAAAGAGTTCAATCCAGACCACATACTGGTTTTGAGGTCGCTGCTTGTATCAGGAGCCCTAAATCCTATTCCGTCTCTCTTCTAGACTGTGATGTTCTCAAGAATGTCAAATCTCAAGGGAAGGCAGGGGAAGAAGTTGAGAACAAGGCATGTGGGCTGTGCTCCTGCACATGTGTGAAGAACAAGGCAGTGGGATGTCCTCGCTTCTCCCTCCACTGTCCTCCCACCTCTGGGCCTCATCCACCTGAAACCCACCAGGAGAGAGGGGTCCTACACGTCTCTAATTGTCTAAAGGATCTCCATTTCATGAAGCAAGATTTACATGTTAAGTGTACGAGGCCAGAGTCAGCTTAGGCAGGAGACACATTTTCCCAAGCTCAAAGAATGATTTAAAAGCACCATAGGCTCATTGTATCAAGCTCTGGGATGGATGCAGGTGCACTGGTGGCACCTGCCTTTGCCTAACTGTTGAACTTCATCCTGTCTCCAGACCCCATCGCCTTGTTGTCACAAAACCTGGCTCAAGTCCAGCGCCTTCCATGAAGAGCATATTTAGGGTTTCCTGTCAGCCCTGAGAGGTTCTGGAAGCTGACAATTATGGGAGAAAGTGCATGAGTGAGAGTGTATGTGAGTGGATGTTCATATTTTCCACCGGAGAAGAGTGAAGGCAATCAGGCTGCAGCTTGCCAAGGTCCCCAAGCATCAGCATGTTATCAGATAATGTTCTGAAGGTCACCTTCAAAAGCCAAAGTGCGGATGAATGTTAGGATGCCCAAGGGAAGTGGCCTTACAAGCTGTCACTGGGAGAGGAAGATTGAGCAGAGGCACAGCTCACAGCCTCACCACTAACTTACTCCAACTTCCTCAACCAAGCTGAGGAAGCTGCATGCAGCCCTCCAGGTTCCAGAACTTGGCTCAGGGCTGCATAAGTGGATGGAGCTGGGAGAGGGCAGCAGTGGAGGTTTGAAACAAATAACAGAGCTGGAGAATGTATCATAGCGGCCAAGATCCAGTTTCCTCTCTGTTCTTTTAAGGTAAATCTCAAGGAACATCTAAGGAGGGCAGGAGGCAGGTTTCTGAGTCAGGGTCCCTCCTTTTTTATTACTTGCCCATATGAACCAGAAGCTTTCAAACGAAACACAGCAAGTGGTATTGCTTTTTTCTGAACAGCAGAGATAGTTTCTGTAAGAGCCATCACAATTAAAATGGCATCCTAAAAGCATCTGCACAGCAATAGAATTAAATAATAAAACTGATGAAATAGTTCAAGTGCACAAACCATGGTCCCCTCTCCCATCTCAAGTTCCCACCTCTTTTCCCAGAAAGAACTGACTTTTAAAATATTGCAGGTCTCCACAGGAAATCTGCTGAAGATGCAAGAGTGAAATTTAATAGGGTCTGCTCTGTGCTTGATCACCTCTCTGCCGGTGAGGATGCCTAGTATTGGAAAGAATGACAGGTCATGTAAAAAGAGCAGGGAAAGGCCAACAGGGTGAGCATCCTGGGACAGGCAGCTCTTCAGGGAGAAATCCTCCTCCAGAGTAGGGAGGGCTCTGCCAGGACCTGCCAGGGCTGAACTGCAGCAGAAAACCCTGTCTCCCCTGGTGGATGTACCTAAAAGTGACTTGGGCAGGTTTGCAATAAGCCAGAAAAAATGTATGTCACACCTACATTGAGCTGGGGCTGGTCTGCCAGGCATTGCCTAGAGCCCTGCGTTAGTCAGGGTTCTTCAGAGAAACA
Organism: Hippopotamus amphibius kiboko; assembly: GCF_030028045.1. Classification (NCBI taxonomy): domain Eukaryota; kingdom Metazoa; phylum Chordata; class Mammalia; order Artiodactyla; family Hippopotamidae; genus Hippopotamus; species Hippopotamus amphibius. The sequence goes on along the minus strand of NC_080188.1, from coordinate 136,294,419 downwards.
GAACCAAGAGGGGATATATGGTGTGCAGGTATGTATGTATGTATGTGTATGTATACATACATACCTATATATATGTATACGTGTGTGTATTCCATGTTTGAGAAGGGCGTGAGGACCACACTCACCTGGATGCCACATGTATTCTTCCCTGTTCCAATTGGTAACAGCCGCACTACCACCTAATCAGAGTCAATTACCCTATTTTCTTTTCTTGCTTTCTGGTCTTTTGTCATAAAGAGCCTAAAGTGCCCAGACAGCAGCTGTAGCTTATAGTTCAATGAGACTCCCTATTCTCCCGGAGGAAGCATCCCTTCATTGTGAATTAGACCTCCAACCCACAGAGACTAGAGTTATGGGAATGGGATGCACAAATTCCCTAAGTCTGTCACTGGATGTGATGGAAGTAGGTTCACTTCAACTAACTTCTACACTTTGGTCTCAGATTCATGTGCTCTACATATCAGGGACATAGCACCATAGAATGGTCATTGATTTAAGATGTATAGTATGTTCTGAAAGATGGAGCCCTATCATTTCAAGGCATCATCTCCAAGCTGGTGCTGTTTTTCCCATATCCATCTCATCACTCTGACAGGGTAGCAGCATCTGGATGGTGCTGCATGTCATAGAGAAAGTGCAACTCATGATCATGTGCTCACTGCCACCCTTCCTTAGCTATAAAGTGGGTTCCTAGGTATGATGTGATATCATGTAGACTGCTGAGTCAGTAGGTCATACGCTTTAGGAGCCCTCAAAGAGTGGTACTTGCTGAGGCCCTGAAGGTAGGAAAGGCCGACTCAAATGTGAAATACCTATTGATTCTAATCAAGATAAATTATTGTCTATTACAGAGTAGAAGGGGTCCCATGTTGTCAAGTTGCTACCAAGTGGTTGGTTTGTCTTCTTAGAATGGTGCCATCTTGGTGGGGGAGGGGCTCACTGTGGTCTATGCTGCTGCATGGACACTTGGCAAATGCAATATCTAGATGAGGCTTGGTGAGTGAGAAAGCCATGCATGTTTCCGGCCACCGTGAACATTCCATTTTGTGCCCATTGTGCTGGCAATGGGGTGACCAATGAGGAAAACAGGCTGAGTCATTCTGTCTATGTAGTTGCTTAATGAGGGATGCTGTCTGGGGCATTAAATAAGGGATGCAAAGATCTTCATTCTTTGCACCCACTCCCATAAGTCCATCCACCATATGTCCTCCCCAGATCTCTTTGTCTCTATCTTGAAATCTTTCCTCTTCTAGACTCCTGAACCAATAGCCATGGAGAAAGAGAAGTTTCAGAAGCTTGCACTTGATGGTCATTGCAAGAGATCTTATCCCATAGTCCACAGAGCCTTGTGAGCTTTCTATCAACTGCCAAGTATATACACTCCAATTATTCCAATTTCTAGGGACTGAGGAAATTACCAAGTGTGAGTCCATGGACCTAGTGAGCGTACTGTGAGCCAGGCCTAGGACCCCTCCTCTAACAGCAGACCATGATAAGTATCTGGGTCCCAGATATCAATGTCAATGTGGCACCAGTGTCAAACAGTCTTCAAAATGCTTAGGTAGTCTTCTTCCCCCAGTATATGCTTACCTGAGTAAATGGCCAGAGACTTTTTAGGGAAGAAATGGGAAGATCATTACCATATACACGTACTACAATATTTATAGGGTCTTTCTTCTATGCGGGCACCCAGCCTTTCCTTCTGTCAATGGGTTCTGGATCTGAAAACTGACTCAAGTCTGGAAGCGGGGTAACAGCCTTGACTGTTAATTGGGGTGTCTGTCCTCAGTTTCCTTGTCATGTATCCTTGGTTTCTTTGACTATATAGATTAAGCAATGCTCTTACTGGCTGTCCATCTATCTTGCCCCTAGAGATGCCATGCTTTATTACACATCTCCCTGGCTGTCTAAGAGTGTGACTCCCTGGCTGCATTCCAAATTGGTCACTCGTTATGGTGATTATATCCCAGGTCAATGAGATGTGGTTACCCAGCTTCCAGGGGACCTCTAGGCACGAGCAGTTCACTATCTCCTGATACAGCTTATTCCATCATTAGATATCCAGTTTTCTGGAAAGATTGCCTTATGCAGCAGAAATATGCTTCCTGGAATTTCTATCCACATGGCCACATCTTTAGGTATCTGAAGGTAGCTACCATGCAAATCCTCTCCCTTATTTCCCTCACAATGACTAATTCCTTTTGCTTCCAGATTAACTTCAACAGAGCCAGACCTTCACATTCACCTAGAAAATCAGAATGCTCATCCCGGGTTACCTGGAGGGGAAAGAGAACATATGTGTCCCACTGAGGTGTGGCAACATAACAATAAAATTATAATAATAAACAGACAACACATATGGAGTATTTACTATGTGCCAGGCCCTGTGCAAAGCACTCAGCTCACGTTATGCTCACAACAACCAGTCATTTATGCAACAAATATTTATTAAGCACCTAAATCATTCTAGAAACTGGAGATACAGCAGTAAAGAATACAAAAAAACCCTGCCCTTATAGAGCTTACATTCTAGAGGTGGAAAACAGGCAATAAATAAGATAATTAAGTGCTATATATAGTATGTTAGGTGTTGAGTGTTAAGAAGTATAATAAAATGAGGAAAGAAGACAGGAAACGCCAGATGGTCTGCAATTCAGAGATCAAGTTCAAGGAAAGTTTCACTAAAAAAGTAAGCTGAGTGAAGACCTGGAGGAGGTAATAGAGCGACCTTTGTGGATAACTGGGGAAGACTGTTCCAAGGAGAACAAACAATAAAGGGCAAAGACCCTGAGGTAGGTATTATTATCTCCATTTTACAGATGGTTAAATGACTTGCCCAACTGCTACTGTTTGAGGATGGAGCTAGCATTCAAACTCAAGGCTACTTGACGTGAGAGCTGGTACATTATACACCTGTGCAGTGACGGAGTGTAAGTGACCTCAGACATACCAGAAATGCTCTATATTACAGATGGTGACACAAAAGCCTGCAAGAGGGGAGCTACTTGCTCAGGTGAATACTTGTAGATGATGGCAGAGCTGAGACCAGAGGGCTGTCATTTCCACTGCACCATCCCTGCCCTCCAGAACCCAGACATTTATTTTCTGGCTAAAAATCTTTCCCAAACCAATGAATGGGCTTGGTAAACCTTTATCAGTGTATTTTACTGAGAGGTATCTTAAAGAGTCCTGTCTTGCCCCAAGGGCATAAATGATGTCTCAAGCTCTCATTCCTCTCATGGCAGTGGCTAACAAAGCATAGACTGTAAAGTTAGATTCTTCTAAACTTGAAAACAGGCTCCACGCTTTTCTCACTGTGTGATCTTGGGCAAGTTATTAAACATCTATGACTCCTAATATCATTGTCCATGGAACAAGGATAGAAATGTATCTCAGGGATGTGGTGAGGATTAGATAAAGTGATATATGTACAGCACCTTGCACAGTGACTGGAGTACAGGAGATGCTCTAAATGTGTTCATTGTCTGCTCTCCATGTAATTAGTTGTATTTTCACATGCACAACTCTTGCTTTCTGAATATATTATACTTTTATTGAGGGTTGAGAGGTTGTCTTATATATGTAGGTACTCACCATATTTTATATTATATGGTGGTACATAGTGAACGCTTACAAGTGATTATTTGATTGCTGGATTAGTGGGGAAGAGAAAGAAGAGTGATTATTGCTTTGGGACTCTGTTGATGCAACAGTCATCTGGTCGCAACATATGTCAGCCCACTGCTCACCATAGTTGTTTTGGCTGATGAAACTGGCCAGGAGGTATCATCTTACTCCTTCGAAAGTCAGTATGTGTCATTCTGGAGACAGACCACCGTTCAGGTAGAGGAAGGCATTTCTTCAGTCAAGAGAAGAGGAGTAGCTGTCATCACTAGGACATCCAAACCATCAGTAGGTTCTTGCAATTTCCTGGTAAGAAGCAAAATTCCAGTTTAACTCACAACTTTAACACCCTCTACCCACACATCTGTCATCAGGACTGCTATCAAAGAGGCAAATTGACCGATTTCCGTTTTTATTTCTTTTGCCTGCCCTCTGGCAAGATCTCAGTGAGCAGCTAACCAGCTGAAAATAGGAGGAGAAGGAAAAGGCCTGGACCTAGACAATTCAGGAAATGACTCATCAGTCATCCAACACTGAAGTTACTTTTTCATTCATACAAGGTGGAGAAAAAGGTCTCTGCGATAAATATGAGGAAGAGTTCAATGGGGTAACCCATCTATAATTCCTTTTTTAAGAAAGAAAAAGTGAACCATTTGTGTTGCCCTTTCCCCTGCATTAGCTTGTTTCCTCCTCGTAACAACCCTGTGAAATAGTTATTATTACCCGTGTCTTACAGATGAAGCCACTGATCCCAATACTATTAAATAACTTGCTTGAGATCATACAGCTGATAGATAACTTGAGTCCTCTGCACCTCATTTTTCCGCCTCCACTAAAAAGGATTGATAAAGGACAGTCTCTCCTGCCCCTATTATGGAGGGTCAGTGAATGTTGAGAGGGAGCATATAGAACTGCCTTCTCTCGTAATGAATTGTATATAGAACCCAGCCTTAATACAAACAGATAATTTTTTAGAGGAAAATATAATTTTTTCAAAAATTAGTAATGTATCTAATATTAGTTTGTACTTTTCTCTGAATAAGAGAAGCCCTTGCAGACCTGATGCTCTACCCTCAATCACTCCGGAGGGAGAAAAGCGTGTCAATGTTCCCATTTTGTGGCCGGGGGCTCAAGAGGAGAGAAGGAGAAAGATAAAGAGAGAAAGAGAGAGAAAGAGAAAGAGAGAGAGAAAGAGAAAGAGAAGGTACAGCAAAGTTGGGAAAAGAACCAGTGATTCTAACTTTTAGACTCATATATTGGCCAAGTCAGCTTGACAAACTTTTAAAAATAAATCAGTCTATCAATAAATGGCGAAAACATTCATCATAAGAAATGAAAATAAGTACTGTTGTGTTAGGGTGATAGAATTATGAACAAATGTCCCCAGTTTCACATATTTTGTAATGATTTTATATTACTTTATAATAATATAAAAGGAAGAGATAAAGCAATAATTATATTCACTTTACTGGATGCTGTGAAAATACCCATTTGCCCAGGGCTAGGCTACTTCTTTCTATCAAATGCCCAATAGGACAATTGATTGAATTGACACTCTTTCAAGACAGATTTCTTCTGGATCAGAAGCACCAATCACATCTTCTAGATGACATATCGTAGGTGGAATTGGTTCTCATGGAATTAGCACTCTACACCTGAACAGCAATGGCCTCAATTTCCTCTAGTACTCCTCAAAATGAACAGTGATGTAGAACTTGACTTTTTGAACTAAAGTCTCTTTGAACAGCTTCTGTATCAAGGCTTCTCCTTGAATTTTTTATCTTAAAGTCTTGGAAGATTTTTCTTTCAAGTATTTCAGTAAAGTATGCCCAATTCACTAACTTTTATAATTTCTCGTTTATTTCACTAGCTTTTATAATTCCCCAAGTAGCTTAGAATACTAGAGCTTAAGGAAGAGAAGAGTTAAACTTTCCTGTCTGCAGATGAAGAAACTGAGGCTTAGAGGATATACCTCTAAATTGAAAGGAAGTACATATCGTATCACAGTGGAACGTAGCCTGTATCATATTTTTCCAAATATGACTACAGGCTGCCCTATAAAGTGAGTACAGCAGTTCCTCTCCTCAGTGTTACTGGTTTCCTCAATTATGATATTCATTAGTTCAGCAGAAAGTATTCTAGCTGTTGGTACTGAGGGTTTAAGAATAAACTTGAACTATGAAGTTTTCACATTTTATAGTGAGAGACAGACATTGCATATGCAAGAACTTACATATGGACAATTTCAATAATAGGTTTCCATTCGACTTGTTTTCTTACAGGAGGCTATTATCCCATGACTTAAAAATCTGAAACAAAATCTGTCAGATCAAAAGAAAAGGGAGTCACCCCTGCCTCTCTTCATCTAAGGGAATTCCACAGCTTGAATGTGGGCAATGCCTCCCCTAAAGTTCTGCTAACTCAAGGTGGAAGTAAGTGAGCTATGGCCTAGAGGAGGGGTTCCTCTCTACCTCTCAGAACTCCTTGACTTGTGCTTCTGTCTCACACCACTTCATGCCCGATGTAAAATGTAACTCCTTCAGAATTAGCACCCGCCACCACCATCACGACCAAAATACATATATATATACACATATATGTGTGTGTACATATATATATATATAGAGAGAGAGAGAGTATTGAATATATTTAGTATTGAGTGTATACTATATTTTACAGAAGAATTCAGGGCAGCCAAGGTTGGGAAGAATCACATTACCCAAAACCCAGTTACCCAGTACTCAGCTTTCTGCCATTTTCCTAAGCACCCTTTTTTCCTCCGTTCCCTTTCTACCTCTTTCTTTTCTATTATCCTGAGCGCTCCCAGTTCATCTCCCTGTATGATAAGGAAGAGCATCACCCTTCCTCTTATGTCTTCACACACACCTCGTAACACTGACACCACAGAATTCACTCTTATTTTCCCCCCAAAAGATCATTCTCTCTTTAGTAGGTCCTCTTACAGTTATAAACATTTCCTCCATTATTGTACGTACAAGATGCAAGCCACTGAATGGGACACAGAGGCAGACAGGACAAGGTCTAGGGAAGGTACAGTCAGAAAAAATTGCTGGGAGAAATATGCTGTGAAAAACAATTGGGCAGTTTCTCCAAAAGTTAGATATAGCATTCCTGGATGACCTAGTAATTCCATTCTCAGTATATATTCAAGAGAAATGAACACACATCCACACAGAAACTTACCTTACATGACTGTTCATAGCAACATTGTTATAATAACCAAAAGGTGAAAACAACTCAGTTCTCACGAACAGATGAATGGATAAATGAAAAGTGGTACAGCCACACAATGGAATATTATTCAGCCATGAAAAGGGATAAAGTACTGATACTTGCTATAACATAGATGAACTTTGAAAACACGCAGAGTGAAAGTAGCCAGACACAAAATATTATATGATTCCTTTTCTATCATATATCTGTAGTAGGCAAATTCACAGAGACAGAAAGAAGCCTAGAGGGTACCAGGCGATGGGGGCGGGAGGAATGGGGAGTGTGGGGTGTTTTTGTAGGATAATGAAAACATGTTGAGACTCAAGAGAGATGCTTGTTGTACAACATTGTTGAATACTCTAAATACCACTGAATTGTACACTTTTACATGGTTAATTGTATGGTATGTAAATTTCACTGCAATTAACAAAATACACGTACACAAAAAATGAAAGAAAAGAAAGTCATGAAAATGAGGGTAAGAATTGAGAATTTCCCAGGCTCTCCCCTCAGACTCTCAGGCAGTTCCCGGGAGTAGCCTCGCTTTCTCAGGAGAGGAACAGTGAGTTCTATACTCAGGCAGTATCATCTCATGGAGTTAGAGGCCTGGACTCTAGGCCTGACCTGCTCATTATTATCTGTGTGATTCTGAGAAAACCACTTTCATATCTCTGGTCCTCAGCCTCCTCTGTCAAAGAAAGGGGTTAGACTAAACAATCTTTAAATCATTTGGATTACATGAAACAAACTGGTTAACTTAAGCCGAAAAGGAATGAACCAGAAAGGTATCAGCTGGCTCACAGAACTTAAGGAAGCCTGGGTAATTAGTCTTGGAAAAAGATGGAACAAGGACAGCTTGGTAGGTGAGTTGAGGAGGGTGGAGGCTGATGGTGGGAGCGGTGCAGTGTTGGGGGAGAGGTCTCACTGAAGTGCTGCTGCTAAAGCAAGTGAGCATCTGATACTCTTTCCTGTAGCTCTCTACTCAAGACCCAGAGCCCTAGGACAGGGGCCAGTTGGCGTAGGTAAGTCCATGTGTGCAAATCTCAAGCAAAGACAGCAGCCAACTTAATTATAGCACCAACAAGGCTGCCCATAATGGTGGAAAGGCTGTTACCAAGTAAAAAATGTAGTCTTTTAGGACATTTCTAGCTATTTACTTCCTCCCTCCACTCTACTTTCCCTTTCTCCCTCCCTCCTTCCCTCCTTCCTTCCTTCCTACCCTCCTTCTTTCTTTTCTCCTCTCTCCCTCCCTCCCTTCCTCTTTCTCTCTCACCCTCCCTTTCTTTCTCTTGTAAATATCAACTGGCTTTTATTGCTATGGAGAGATTAGATTTAGCACACAAAAGTGAACTGTTTTCTCCCAGAATAATTCCCATTTCTCTCCAGACTCCTAGGAAGATGAACTCATGGTGGGAAAAGGAAAAGGTTGCCCTGGCTGCAGCAGGGTATCAGAAAGCTGGAGAGCAGCAGTGCCCACAAGGATCAGAGCCAGAGAGGGCTGGGAGCACTGAGCTCAGAGCAGATGGCTAGGAGCACAGTCCACCAAAGACCCCTAGGTACCACTGCTAGTCAGAGGGGCTTCCTTTCAGAGTGTTCCCATTAACACATTTTCTTGGCATTAGCCTTATGGCTGCTGGGATGAGTGGCTTTTTTCCTTTTCCAAACTGTCCTTATCAGTAATGCAACAATAGCTAATTTAATTAGCTGACCTGAACGGCAGCCAGTTTGAGCTAATTTGGTTTTGCTAGCTGCTCCCTGGTACGTACAGAACTGATAAGCATACTTCCCTCCAGACAAACTGTGGGGGTTTTGAGGGGGCAGCAAGGGGGATAGTGGCTCCTCCAAAGTCTGTCCTACACATGTGGGATTTAGCACTTGACCAAAGGCAAGTTATTCTTGAGTGAGTATTCCCCAAGGGCCTGTCAAATTTGTCAGCAGAAAGAGAGAAAAAAAGACAACCAGGAAATTGCTAAGGCAAGGTGCCCAAGATGAGCCTGCGGGAGAGAAAACATTCCCCTTAGCAGAAAGAACACTTGGCCAAAAGATCTGGATCTCAGCCACTGACGGACCTTCCTCAAGTCACTCCACCTCTGTGTCCCAGTTACCGATGCCTAATAATAGTATGCAGGACATATGCGTAACATATATTACAATATCATATACATCATATGAAGAATAATAATCATTGCCCTACTTCCTCCACAGACGTGCTGTAGAACTCCAACACTATAATGAAGATGAGATTTCTCTGACACATGTAAAGGACTATGCCAATGGGAAACATTTTGGTAATTAGCACACAACTATGAGTGTATTCTCTGTTTCTCCAGGGTGAGAAGCAAATACCATTCCCCTCTGTGGCCCTAGCATTTGACATGTGCCTACACAGAGAAGGTGCTCAACGTGTTTGTCGATTGAATGATAGAGAAATAGGGGTATGCAGAGATAGGTAGGCATAATTTAAGGTATAAAGAGGTCAGCACACAACTAAATATAAAATGTAAGCCTTCTTTTCAGTTTAGTATCTTAATCTTCTCCATCCTTGACAAAAGAAAACAGGTTCAGAAAGACGCCACTGTTGATGTCAGATTTGTATTCAGAGAAGAACTATTCTATCCCCTCTGCACCTCAGCCCACCATCCCGCATCCCAAGGTCTTCCAATGCCCACTAGTAGGTGAGGACCATACCCAGAGCAGGCTTTTGTGTTTGCTTTGGAGTTCTTTTTCCTTTCAAGTACTGCCTTTCAATAGGATACATTGAATTATACATTGAATTATAATTTGCATCTATTCACAGAGAATAAATGGTGTAGGTTTGAAATGCGTGGATTTGAAAAAGTTGTGAATAGGAAAGATCTATATGATAATATTATCCATTCCTGTAACTTTAATACACTTTCTGATATTGCTATTTGGTCAAACCTATTTTTAACCATCCTGATGACTGTGTTGACAATTTTCTCTCACTCCACACAACCCCGTGGGAGATCTCATCCATTTCCATGGTTTCCACTGCATCCCCTGTGCTGACAACTCACAAGCCATTATCTTCAACCTTGACCTGAGCTGAGTATTCAGAAACACAAATGCCTGTTCGGGTTTTCCACTTGGATCTCCTATTACACCTCAAACCCTAGATTCCCAAAATTGCCCTCATCACCTAGTTTGCAAAGTCTATTTTTTTATATATATAAATTTATTTATTTATTTATTTATTGGCTGTGTTCAGTCTTCATTGCTGTGCAAGGGCTTTCTCTAGTTGCGGTGAGTGGGGACTACTCTTTGTTGCGGTGTCAGGCTTCTCATTGCAGTGGCTTCTCTTGTTGTGGAGCATGGGCTATAGGTACTCAGGCTTCAGTAGTTGTGGCTCAATAGTTGTGGCTCACGGGCTCTAGAGCACAGGTTCAGAAGTTGTGGTGCACGGACTTAGTTGCTCCGCGGCATGTGGGATCTTCCCAGACCAGGGCTTGAACCCATGTCCCCTGTATTGGCAGGCAGATTCTTAACCACTGTGCCACCAGGGAAGTCTTGCAAAGTCTAGCTCACAGTTTCCAAACCAGAACCCCAATCTTTCCTTCATGCCTACTTCTAGATGAACAATGAGATTATTGATTTTGCCTTCTAAATATCCTTCCAATTCAAGTCTTTTTTTACCACTGAAATTTTTTATTTTTATCTTTCATCTTCTTTCCCCCAATCCAAATGGGAATTTCTCCAAGGCAGAGAGTCTATGCATATCAGGCAAATAAGAAATATTTGTTCATCTGAACTGAATTAAAACCACCCTCACTCTGTTCCACCAAATTCCACATCTTTAATGAATACCAATTACTATACTTAACACGATGGAAGATGTAGCTGAGTATCTCTATTCTACTGTAACAGCTGTTCCAATGGGCTCTAACTTGATGGTCAGTCCCCAGATTTGGAGTGAGTACAGCCTGCTCATCTGGGACTGTGCAGCCTCTTTGATGAGCCTACCTTCTGGGCTTGCTCTAAAATCTCAGGCTCAAACAGAGAACATTCAGCAGTCTCTCCAGTGTTTCTAGTAACAGCAGAATCTGCTCTAGCTGCCTTAATTATGTCTTTACAGATTCCTTGACTTTGATTTACTCACAGTTAGACCTAGAATCAGGTGTGGATTACTCTTCATGATGTCAAATTACAAGTATACGCCTATAGTACATTTGAAGTATTTGGTATCCCTTAATAATAATTGGTGTCTCAACCATAATTTTTAAAATTTTATTAGCTATTTCTCTTTTACTTAATTACTGATATGGTCTTCATATCTATTTTTTTTCCCTAAAGCGTGAACCCTAGTGTTAGTGGATGACGTCAATACACACGAAAAGGCAGCCCAATCATAAAAAAGGTCTTGACCCAGACAGTCTCAGTTCAAATTCTGATCTACCACCTACTATCTGTGAGAATGCGCAATTACCATACCTCTCTATCCCAGTGTCCTCATCTTAACAGGGGGTAATAATGTCCCCACATACCTCCTAGGCTTCTTGTGAAAATGAGCTAATTTGTATTTCACATTTAGTACTCTACTTGGCACAATATATGTCAGCTATTATTATATTACTTGATAGTGAGAACCAAAGGACATCAGAGGGATTTTGATAAAAACATGTTTTTATCATTTAAAATTTTTATTTTAATTGCAAAACTAAGTGCTTACCATGGACAGATTCTGTACTGTTCAGTGCACCTATATTACCTCATCCAACCTGCACACCAACTCTATAATGTAGCTTTTATTATACCCATTTCACAGATGAGAAAATTAAGCCTTGTAGAGGTTAAGAAACTTAGCACTTGGTGCACAGATAGTTAAGTGACAGAACTAGAATTTGAACTCTGGACTGATTCCAAAGCTAAAATTAAATGATACATACTAATTATTCCAAGTCCTTATGTCTCTGTAAATAAAACAAAGAAAAAGAAAACACTTGGATGAATCACAAAATAACTACGCTAAGTGAAAGAAGCCAGACCAACAAAAAGTATATACTACATGATTCCATTTATATTAAACTCTAGAAAATGCAAGCTAATTACAGTGACAGAGAACAGATCAGTGGTTGCTTGGGGAGGGTATTAGGTGAGGAGGGTAGGGAGGGATGTATCACAAAGAAGACTTTTGGAGGTGATGGATACATTTGCTGTCTTGATTGTGGTGATAGCATCACTGGTACATATGTGTGTCAAAACTAACCAAATTGTGTATTTCAAATATGCACAGTATTGTATGTCAATTACGCTCTGCAAAGCTGTTAAAAAAAATACAAGCTACTTTTACATCTTCAAAATCAGACAGTTAAACAAAGAATAATTAATCATTATTAAGAACACAGCCCAGTGTTGGGCAAAAAGAGAGACAGATCCCCAAGCATCGGGACCTCTGAGTTCACAGGTGGTGTAACAAGATTCCACACAGGTAAAAGCACAGGCTTTGCGGACCCACCGGGTTCTCACTTCCTCACCCTTGAATTAGTTGTGTGACTTCAGCAAGTTACTTGGCAAAATCTTAGGGTGCTCACTGCAGGTGAGAACTTAGAGGTGATAAATCCTGCGTCACAGTGTTGGGGGGAGAATTATATGAGGTGATGCACATACGCCCCTCGGTGGAGTGTTTGGCTCCTAGTAACCGTGCGACAGCATCTGCTGACTTGTGAAGGTGTATGGAAGGTCTGGGCGAGGCTCCACCGGACTTTGCTGTCCGGGGGAGGTCAGGTCCTCAGCTGGGGCGAGAGGAGCAGTTATTGCGGGTGTACCCCAAAGGACGAAGTGGCTGTCATCATACAAATGTGTGTCCGGAAAGGTCCGAGCACTCCGGGGCTGTGATTGGTCATTGGATCACGCGTTGCCTCGTTCCCCCGGGGCCCCTCCCTGTCCTCCAGGTCGCACTTCTGCCCAGAATGCAAAAGGCAAAACACCGGCCGCACTGCTGGGGTCAGTCTTTTTGCTTTTCTACAGAAAATAGCCATGCCTTCTGCTTTATTCCACTCCTCTATTACCTTAATGTGCTGGCCTGGAGGATAAATGAGATAATAAACGCGGAGCCCTGAACAGGGTCTGGGTCACGGGAGGCGCTCAATAAATGTTCTCTGCCCCCATCCGCCTTATAGATTAGCCCTGACTTCTCAGAAATGCAAATCCCCACGCACTCACCTCCGTCTGCTTTCAACCTCCGTCTGCTTTCAACATCCCTACACAGGAGCCTTTTTATGACCCCTTTAAAGCCGGCCAGCATCCCTCTCCTCGGCTAATTGGCCCACAGAGACCGGGGGTGAGGGGGTGGTGGGCGCGTGCAGCAGCGCACGTGGAGGTCTGAGCCTCCCAGCAGAAGATCCCTCACCGGTACCCGAGCTCTGTGAAGGAGGACCTCATTCATCTTCACGGACATTGCTGCGCCATCCATTTTAAATGACATGGTAGCCGACCCGTTTATCAGGATCAGCATACTACTCTATTATTATGATTATTTAGCATTTACATAACATTGGATTTGCAAAGTGCTTAATAATAATTTATTTATTACTTCGTCTAACTATTCACTAATGGAAAATTCAAGGGGTTGTCCTGAGTTCACTGACCTTGCCTCTGGAGACACCTTAGGCCATTTCCAATAGCTTGCCCAAGTGCCAGTTGTAAAATATTTTAATGAAAAACCATTTGGTGTATATGTGTGTGTGTATGTGTGTGTTTCCCTTGGCATTTGTAATGTATCTACTGAGATAATACTTTTACTTTACAATGAATAAAAATAAGCATTACTATAATTATAAGTCACTGAAGCCATGTCTCTCTAGGACAGATATGAGTGAACCCCAGGTGTGTGACAGACAGGGAAATCCACCACTCACATCTGCCTTCAAGGAAGGGCTCATTGGCCAGCCCCGAGGAGTGTGCTGGATGGTGGTCTCTGGTTGTTAGAGTCTTAAGGGTCCACCTCAGATGGGGATGGAGCATGGCCATGGTCTAAGGTTGGCCATTTCTGCAGGACCTGTCTAAAAGACAGGCTTTGTTCCAGAGCTCCTCTTTTTCAGGTGTGCATCTCTAGTTGATGGCTTCTCTACCCAATCATGTTTCCTTCCCCTTTTCCTTCACAGATGTATCTCTCCAATAAACATTTTTCAGTTTTTACTTCACCTGAGCATCTGCTTCCAAGAAAACCCAGCCAGCCAGTGTGAACTCAGAGTTTATCCTCTGGCAATCAGCCATTTCAGACAAGTGTCTCTAGACTGTAAAATTTTCACCATTATATTGGGGTGACTGGCTTTGGTTCTTTCAAAGGTCTTTCTATTTCTTCCATCCTATGATACCTATGAATTTAAGTATAACAGAATTTGGTATAAATTCTGTGCATTTACTTTCATGCAAGGGGGTTTTGTGATGGAGGACGGTTTTGAGGAACAAGCTCAAGAGCCCCCCCATTTTCCTGTCTACAATACCTTGTAATGATTCTACCTCTGTTAGAATGTGCAGTTGAAAGATGATTATGAGTGTGGATGGATGCGTGTGAAAATTAGACAATAAGAATTTATGTGTACATGTAAAATATATTTAACATAAAACATGCAAAAATGCATATCATTAAATAAATATCATAACATAGGTGAGATAATACATGTACATACATAAAATATCGCTCAGGACAGAAGATCTCACAGCAAAGAGAAAATAGGTAGAGAGGTCTCATTGACAGATGGCGGAGACAGCACTGCATTCTTCGAAAGTCTAATACCTGAGCCTCCTGGTCCCTAAAGTTCTTATATCAAATTATAGCCAATAGGGGTAAGAAAAAAGTTTAAATGAAGCACCCCAAAAGGGAACAGCTCCTTGGACAGTGCACACTTCAGAATTCTGGGAGAGGCAGCAACCACCCCCTTTTCAGCTGCTCAGAACTGTTACCTGTGGAGGTTGGGTTTTCAAGCCCAGAATCAGAACAAAAGGTGTGTGCCTGCTCCCTTCAGATCAAAGGTGTCTGCCACAAAAGAAACTGTTAAGAAACTTAACTAGGCTTTTTGAAATTAAAAGCCAACAAGAATTTGTTTATTTCTGTAATGATAATAATAAAAAAAGCTGTCATCATAAGGCCTAAATGCTGTCATTGGGCACCGGCCCTGAGAGTCACATATGTAAATAGAAGTCTGTAGTTTAAGAGGCCATACCAGCTAAGGTTTTAAAGCATTTTCAACAAAGCTTTATGTAAACTCATGGGAGATTGATCTGTAATTAATTAGGATGGGCATGTGGGAGATTTGAGACATATTCTGCGGCAGCTCTTAGAGGCCTGGTAAAAGAAGGTGTACCCCACCCCTCCAACTCCCAATGAAGAAGACTCAGCAATATTCCTGGGCAAGAGGCTAGACTTAATTCTTTAAACAATCATTCAGAGCAGGTAGTAAAGGAATCTGGGACTTACAGAGGCCAGCATGAAGCTACCAAAAAGAAGTCACCCCACATTCACATCATTTACTATTTGGTAAAGGGGTTCATGGAACAGTACAGAATTACAGTAAGTGTGTTTCTTCAAAACAGTGTACAAAAGCCTTCTTGCTGTTCCTCGGGATGAGTTGGGTACTGTGGGAAGTAACATACCAGTCACTCCGAAGGAATTATGATATATGAATCAACCTTCAGCCAAAATTGCTCTCTAGTATTCTTCCACAAGGCCCTGGGCCTGTCCTGTCCTGTGCAAAATATTAATGGTTTGGATGAAAGCAGCATAGGAGGGTGGCTGTGTACCTGGCCTTTAGAGTCAGACAGAACTGGGTTCAAATTCTGACCCTACTACGTACTGGCTGCATATCCTTGGACAAGTTACTCTGAGTCACAAAATGGGGACAGCATGCACTTCGTAGGGTTGGTGAAGGCAGAATGAAATAGTGTTTTGTGTAAAGCACAGAATCTGTCAGAGACACGCTCCCAACATGGTAGCTCTCTGCTCCACATTGTCTGAGGGTAATGAGCTCATATGCTGGATGAGAAAATCAGGATCCAGAGAAGGTCTCACCAGGCTGGACTCAAGGACCAAATCTAATAGGATGGCATTTCACAAGGATAAATGTAAAGGTACTGCAATTAGGTCTGAACAGCAAGCTGCACACATGCCCAGTGGGGAGATAGGGCTTATCAACAGCACACCTGGAAAAGACTTGGGGGCATTACGTGACTCTTTGCTCATTAATGGGTCAGTGGGGTGAAGCGGCTGCCAAAAAGCAAACACAGTCTTAAGCAGTTTAAAGGCAAACTCATTGTCTGGAACAAAGGGAGACACAATGCCTGTCTCCATTGCCCTTCTCTGGGTACTACACTTTAATAGCGGTGGTGACAAGCTGGGCTTTTCCCAAAGACACAGAATCAGGATAGTGAGGAGACATAAACTCCATCAGGGCAAAGAACAGCGGAGGCCAGGGAAGACCAGGGAGGCTCAGGACAAGGGTTTACAAACATTAGAAAAGCAGTTATGTGTGTGATGATGAATTAGAGCTCTGTGATACAGATTCCTAGCTCCTTCTGTTTAAAGATGCTCAGGGGAGAATTAGGATGAGGGTGGCATTACAGAAAGGAAGGTTGCTATGCAATATAAAGATGATACCTCTAACCATCAACACTGCAACAATCAGGGAGGGAGTAAACTCCCCATCCTTGGAAGTGTCCAGGCTGAGGCTTCAGGATTACCTGTGAAGGATATTGTTAAGTGATTAATATACCCTCTGGAGCAGGGCTCAACCTGCAGCCCATGTGCCCCCAGAAATTGTTTGCAAAATCCTGTACATACGTACCTAAGTTCATTTTTCTCTGGGGAGAGGGTTCATGACCTCTTCAGATCCTGAAACTCTACCCCAGAACCTTCAGAACCTGAAACTCTACCCCAGAAAGTTTAAGATGAACTGAGTTGATGTACTTCTGCTTTCAATTTTGGATATCTATTGTATGCGACTAGGCTAGGTACTGGAGACACAGAGATGAGTAAGATATTATCTCTATCCTTGCAAAGGGAAATTTTGAGCTTGGGGTGTTCTTTTAAACAAACAAGTGTAAAGAATTCCTATTCAGTGCTATGATAGAGAACGATGTAGAGTAGAGCAACAGGAAAGAGAGTGGTCCTTTCTTCCTGGGAGGCGATTCCTTCTGACTCTGTGACTGGGGCCTCCATAGGCCTCCTTCACCAGTCTTTGGGTAGGATCTGTGCTCACAGACTCACCAAGGACTCCAGATTGGTGACGGAGATCTGACAAAACAGCAGACATCTTGAGAGCCCTAGAAGACTCTGGAAGTAGCTTATCTTCAGACCTGACCTTTCCCCAAGATCCGTCCTATCTATCTATGATAATGCAGGCTCACTAAGATCCTAAAAAGAGATGTCATGAAATCTCTAGGAATATGTTTTTGATCAGTTCATGAAAACCCAAATCACCCACTATTGGGCCTCTGAGTACAACATTAAACTGCCAACCTGCTTTACATTTATTTACCCACCATGTAATGCCTGCTTTATTGAACCAATAAATTGGAGGCAGTAATACCCACCCATCAAAATCTACCTAGCTTCCAAGGCCTGGCTCTCCCCCTACATCCTTCAGAGGTCCCCTCAGGCCCTCTGCCTGCTAAGAGCACTTTCTCTCTAAACCCCTGCAGCACCCAGTATGTGTACCTGTCATTAGGCACCTACTGTTTACCATTTTGTCCTGTCACTTAGCTGGATCCTGTGAGTAGGTTTCGTCTCGTTTTAGACTAGACAACTCTTGCCTGACATGATCATCAGCTCTCCAGGGATGGAGCACCTGTCTTAAATCCTTCTCCTCTGTCTGCCATTGAGCTTTTCCCGGGGCAGCTTGTGGCATAGGGGTTCGATTAAATAGCATGGAACAATCATTATAAAACTAGAGTGTTTTAGACAATCAGCTTGATCTGGTTTGACAAGCACAAGTGCAAGGGGAGTGGACGTGGGATTTAAGACCCCCACGGAGATATAGATGAGTTTTCTATTCCTCTGATCTGTCTCCACACCCTGAACTGAATGGGAGATGGGGACTAATGCCCTCCTGGTGTGTCATAGTGATCTGTCCAGAGGAAACCTGCACAAGCAAGAATGTGGGGTATGCCCTTCCAATGCTAACAGATAGTTCCTTTGATTTAGTTTGAAACTTGTTTGGCTAGAATCACAGACTGTCAGAACTAAAAAGATGCTAGAATTCAGAAGTACCAACTCCTCATTTTAAAGGTGAGGAAACAAAGTCACTAAAAGCAAAGTGATTTTAGGACAAGGGTAACTAAAATTACTTGGGTACAGAGCTACTTAGTAGCAAAGCTGAGACTAGGACCCAGATTGCCTGAGTTCCAGGTAAGTGCTTCTCTATTTAAATCCTCTGGACTCATGTCTGTCCAAGTAGAAGGTATAGTTCTGACAATAGACGTCGGGGCCCCTGAGTTATGGCACCGACTGCTGTCCCTCCTGTTCTCTCTACTGCAGCCATGCTAGCTCCACACTGTTCCTCGAAATGCCAGGCAAGCTCCTGCCTCAGGACCTTTGAACGTGCTGTAACTGCCTGGATTGCTTTTCCCCCAGATATCCGTGTGGATTGCTGCCTCACCTCCTTTAGGTCTTGTTCAAATGTCACCTTCTTAGCGAGGCCTCCTCGAGCCATCTCAGTTAAAATCACCTGCTCTACTGCCTGCCCCAGCCAAACATTCACTCTCTCCTTCCTCTGCTAACTTTTCTTTTAGCACTCATCACTAACACTCACTAACATTTTTACTTATTTATTTTTTCTATGCCTCCCTCCTTTGTTATACAGTGTGCTCTCAGAGAGCAGGGTTTTTTTGATCTGCTTCATTTGGTTGTCTGTCCCTGATATTTAGCACGGGTCATGGCACATAGAAGGTGCTCAATAAGTTCTTGTTAAAGGAGTGATAGCAGTACTGACTGGGACAGAAGCCAAAGCCCAGGAGTGTCATCGCAAGGTTCAGGGACATGTGAGCCAGTGGCCAGAGAGGTAGCCCTATTCTGGTCCTTGAGTCTTTCCTAGAAACCTGCCAGAGCCACATGGAGCCAAATCTGGGAAGTTATCCCATCTCTTCCTGGCCTGTTGGAGTTACCCAGGCTCCCTGACAAGCAGAGCAGAAGGAGGCAGCCAGATCTCATGGGGTTTTAACCATGGATTTAAAATCGTAACCTTCAGGTTATTCAGTGGAGTTGAGGCCCCATGGACCACCCTGTCAACTATCATATAGCATCTAAAGAAAACTCGGCAGATGAATCTACTGTCTGCGGCTAACTGGGGCAGGGCATCCCTGAGGCGACACTTAGGTTTTGTTAAAGTGAAAGCTCACTATTAACACACACCAGAGACAAGGACCAACGTTCAAACCGTCAGAGGCCTATTTGCCAGTAGCCATGAGAAGCCCCGTCACCTGCCAGCGAGGGTCCCAACCACGCTTAGAGAACCACCGACACAGATGAGGAAGCAATGTACAGTGTCCGGACAATGAAATTCAGCAGCTACTCTAACAGTGAAATGCTTCACCATCTCAGAGCCATCTGAGTCTCAAGATTGTAACTGGCCCTTCGAGGGACTCAGAGGATCCGAGTCAAACTCCACACCCGGATCCCAGCTGAGCATCGCCTGGGGGAGGAGGGTGCCAGCCCCACAGACTGTCAGGGGCCTTCGTGTGTGAGCCCAGACCTTCCGTACGATCCTCTCATTAACTCCCAACCACTGTGAATTCTTTAAGGGCCAAAGAAACCCAGAGAATTTCTGCATACCCAGTGACACAGATCCAGGCATTTCCAGGCATTTTCCAAGGCAAAGTGTCATATGGTTCCCCATTGGCCCCACCCATCCCTTAGACCATGTTACTTGCAAATAAACTAGTTTTTGGAGGTCACAGGAGACCTTGCTGTCCCCACCATTCTTACACTTCATGTAGGGTTCCTGTGGGTAGGACAGCCCTTTAAACTCAGGTCCAAACACGGATTCAGAGCAGGAAGATTTTCCAGTCAAAGCTTGAACCCTTAACCATGGAGCTTGTGCCGCCTTCCCAGCCCCCCAGCTGTCAGGATGCAGGGAGGCTGATCCCACTCGGCCTTGGGACTCTCAAAGCCCTTTCTGCCCTGGGGATCTGCTCTGAAACCGGACTATACCAAGGGAAGGAAGGACAGCTCAGTGCAGACCCTGGTTATGAAAGTGGCCTCCCTCAGAAGTCACCTCTGGCTCCTGCCAAACAGGAAACCATCGGCCATTTTCTTAAGCTGCCGTCGTACACGAGCTGGAATCTAAAGCTGGCTGCGAGACCCTCTCTTCTTTCTCTCGCTCCATATTCTCTTCTTCCTCTGGCACGAAATGCTTGGGGCCCACCTGAGACCTAACATTTGTCTATTTTGAGAATAGATGAGTATTTATTAGAATTAAACAGCTGGGAGCCCTGTGATATTTAGACGGGTATTAGGAGGAGTGTAGGAGAAGGAGATAATGCTGGGTCTTTTTTTCTGTAAACCAGTCTGGGCTTAGTTACTGAGGGGATTTCTTGGGTCTCCTGTGAGAGTCAGATACAGTTAATTTCCTGCGAAAGCTGCGGGCTGGGCTGCGCTGATATTGCAGTGTTATTTAGAATAGAAAGGTCAGGCCTGAGATTGAATAATCATTGACAAGAAATCCATGGGGATACGAAGCAGTTGGTGATCAGTGACTGAAACCTGGCCTGACTCCTCCCCTCCTCCCCTTCCTTCCTGGGAATCTGGCTGATCCTGGGGTTTGTTTATCATTCTTTTCTGCAAAATGTTTCCCGAACCCTCGGAGTTACTGGGCAAGGTGTGTGGAGACAGGGAACAGGACAGCTTTCAGACCGCATCCCAGATGGGACGCTTGGTCTCACACACTTGAGGCTCCTGTCCTGGGGCCACCCTTGACCCTGGGCACCTCCGTGTGAATTTTCAGATTACAAGTGGTGGCTTCTCCTCAGCACCTAGAGGCACTCTGAACCCCTACAGCGCATTTTTGTCTGCCTTGTCTCTGAGACTGAGTCTGTGTAGCTCAAGCTCACTGCCTGTCCTGAGTGTGAAGCCAAATGCAGGACATCGGGGAAAGCGCATGGGGGAGTCGGATGGATGTGAAGTGGGAGATAGATGGGCCCGTGGGCCAGACAGCTGGTGTTTGTCAACTGGAGTAAAACTGAAGCTTTGTTCTCACCCAGACACTCCAAGGACAAAGCTAGTGGCAGAACCTGAGCTCTGCTGAAGTAAAGAGATAAGGTGCCCGCTCCTGAGGTCAGGAAAACTTCCCTGTCTGCACATGTGCAGGAAGGCTCCTTGGGGGTCAAAAAGGGAGGGGATGCCACCCCATAGTAAGTGTGAACATGCACCCACAAGCCTCTGCGGTGGGATCCATCTTAGCAAAAAGTTGAGCACGCATGTTGGTGAGGGTCCTAGGATCAGTCAGGTGTGAAAAAAGAAATGAGATAATTAGCCAAAGATAAACAAAGACCCAGAAGAACTGTCCTGTATAAGTGATTTAAATCACCTCTTTACTGAGCTCCTCCTCATTAGAAAGGATGCCCATACCCTCTCTCTCTGGGTGTATATTTCTGCCTTGCTTCTTTTAAATAAACTGTTTCTCTGTGTGCCCTCCCACACGTTATGCTGCCTCTCTAATAATAAACTTTGTACCTGTTTTTACATTTTTTGCCTCCTTGAAACATTCTTGCTTTCAAACAGGCAGAAAGAGCCAGGGCTACTTTGTTTCTACCCTCTAGCCCCTGGGCCCCTGGTGGTCTAGTGGCTAGGATTCCTGGTTTTCATCCAGGCTACCCAGGTTCATATTCCTGGGCAGGGAACTAAGATCTCTCTTCAGGACGGCTCACCTCCGAGATCAGAAGAAGGACCCACTGTGCGTCAGGCATGCGCTGTGCCCTTTGCATAGTGTATCATGAATCCTGGCAGCTCTCAGATCCCTGCTTCACAGATGAAGAGGAAGGCTCTGGAGGCTCAGAGAGGTTGAATGCCTTGCTCAAGATCTCCTGGCTCCTAAGCAGCAGAACAAAGCTTTTAAACCTAGGGCTTTCCGGGTGCCAAGTACACGCTCTTTATCTGAATCACGCTGCCTCATAAAATTCCTATTCTCCACTTAGACTCTTTCCCTGATGCTGCCCTCCTTCTCTTTAATCCAGCCACCCTAGAGCAGCTCTCAGAAATCCTGATTTTCGATAAAAATTTCTCTCTCGTTGAAAACCATCAGTAGCCTCTGTATCAGAGGTCCGATCCCACAGATTGGATGGCACAGGGTGACGCCCAACTTGGAAATGGAAAGTATAGGCTAAGGGATTTCTGAGGTGCCTGTAGAATCTCAGATGCCATGCAATTTATTTATTTTAAAGTTCAATTACCTGCTTAAAACTTTGGTCTTGGAACAATTCTTCAAAGCATAGTTATCTTGTTTAACTTGGGAAACTTAAGGGCACGAATAATAAAATAATCAGCAAATAATTCACGAGTCATCAGTTGCAAGTTTGCATCTAGGTTATGGTTAAAGTTACTCTGAGGGTCATGAGTGGAGCCAGGTTAGAATAAGGTGAGGATTGGAGTTTTATCTTTGTGAGTAGCTCATAATATAAATAAGATTATCAATAAGGAATGTCATTTGAGGATGACTTCAGGGCACAATGGGACACATGTGGTCTGTTGCTACCCTGTGTTGTCACAGAGTGTTCTGGCATCTGGTGACACTTCCTGTGCTCTCTGAGATGCCATGGCTGGGTAACATGAAGGAATCTTGGATAATGGACTGGCTAATGGAAGGAGCTTGGACCAGCAGACTTCCCCACGGTTGCCCATCAGGAGGCATGAGTACCTTTAAGTATGAAGATCCCAGTGTGTGATTAGATGATCTGAGTCATCTGTTTTCTCTGGGTTATGGAAATTCACCTTCCCTGAGATGCAATTTGATCATTGTTGCCAAACTAGTTGCAGAACAATGAATAGAAACATTTGTTTGGCTTTTATTAACATTTAAAATATTAATTAAAGAAAATAATATACATTTTTAAGGGCCATGATCTGGTGTCTGGTATTTGGACTACAAGTCCTTAATTTTATCTCCAGATTGGGCTGCCCTATCTTCTGAATGAATTGAGGTAGAATTCTTTCACAAAGAATTTTGGCCTTGAGTTCATTTCCTGAAGCTACAGAAAGTGCACAGACTTGCCAATGGGATTGAGAATTTGTTTAAAAGGTGAGTTCTTTAGCCCAGCAAAAATATCCGCTATTATCTACTGTCTCCTCCCATTCCCGAGCTTCCGGTCCCACACCTGGGCCAGAACCGTTTCCTTCACGCCACCCGTACCTGAACTCTGATATGAGACTGCTGGGGCAATGAAACACAGAGAGCAGGAGCTTGCACATTCTGGAAGAAAATAAAGAGGTGGTACAGCAGAGTGCTCAACGGCCCAGACACTGAAGACTGACCGCCAAAGTTTAAACCTGGCTTCTTCACTCTGTAGCTTTGGACCGTTGGGAAAATAGTTCAACCTCTCTGTGCTTCACTTTCTTCATGTGTAATGGATATCATGATAGTACCTATTTAGGTTTGTTGAGAAAATTAAATAAGCGAGTATACCCCTGAGAACCACGCCTGGTCCATCAGAAGCACAATCTCTCTCCCTGCCTGTTGCACACCCACACCTTCAAAGCACCCTTTCCAGCACTGAGCCCTTTGACACACAGAATAATTAATTAGGGGGAACTGGCAGTGATTTCTCATGCATCTGGTTCGGGGGGAGCTACAGGCTCCTAGGTCCTTAGTCCGAGACCTTCCTCTGGATGTGGTTGCAGAAGCAAAGCGAGAGACGTGACTTTGAGGTGGCACAAACCCATTCATTCATTCACTCACCAAACACTTGTTGAGAGCCTCTTAGGAGCCAGGATTACCTTGGGTAATTCACTCAACAGTCCCTGCCTCTCAGGTTCAGAATGGGAATCATAACACCTGCCCTGTCGTGAGGCTCCAAAGGAATGTGTCAGCATGCCTTATAAAATGCGAGACAAATCGGTGTTGCCTATCTTATAACCACAACGTCTGTCACTCTCTCCAGGGTAGTGGCCCTGCTGTCATCAGGTGGCAATCCCTCCGGTGCAGAGCGGCACTAGATCAGATGGGTGACCTCGGGAACACAGGCGCCAGGGCACCATCTGGCATCCTCTTTGCCTTTGATTTATCAGTGCAGAGCTCTCCCCGTGCAACACGGTCAACGCAAGGTTGGTGACACCTTTACTGCCTGGCACAATGTAGAGCAGCGATGATCTTATGTGTTTGAGGACAAAGTGCAGAGGCTAACCTTCTGCCTTCTCAGCACCTGTTTCTCAGGCTAGAAAAAGCCACAGGTGCTGCCTGGGAGAATGTGGGCACTCTAGCTGCCCCGGGATAGGGCAGGCTGAGCAGAACGGCCAAGGCTAAGCCAGGGGAGATGTGTTTCTGCAACCCCTCCCCCCTCCCTTCCCCAGTGTGCTCCGGGGGCTGCTATCTCTGAAGTTTATAGGTATCATTACCTATGAAAAATCTGTTCCATCTGAAGACGGTCGGGGATGGGGATGGGTGGCAGATTGCAATTTAATGATCAGATTAAAATATGCTAAAGCAAACAAATAAATAAATAAAGAGCCCAGCAGCCTGGAGCACCACAATTCATTCCGTGGGCAACCGAGACTGGGACTCCAGAGACCGGCTCGTAATTCACCCCACAGGCAGGTTTAGTAGCCTGTTACTGTATGACCACAAGGAGAAACAACTCTCCAAGAAAGATTTACGCCGAATGGCACTGGGAGCTGAAGGGCTCGGGGCCGGGAGAAGAGAGAGAGGTGGGAAAGTAACAGTGGTGCTGATAATGGGGACCGAATGGGTGCTCGAGGTCCCTGTGTCAACAGCCACCTTTCCTCCTCTTCCACGTCTCCCCTGCCCCTCCACCACTCACCCCCGAGTCGATGCAACCACATGGCAATGAAACATAACACGATAAGACCACATCCCAGAATGTAGGTCGTTCTTCTGTCTCTATACATCTCACCAGCCTGTGATCTCATGAGGGATGAGCCTGTGAATCGTCCCTCTTGTGATTCTTCCTTTTAGATACAAGATGCTGCCCCACAGGTCAATGTTAGAAGTCGGACTGAGAGAGCTATTACTCTTCAGAGCTTGCGTTCCTCATTGAGAACATACTTGGCGGGGCACTCTGGAGTGGAGAGCAGGGAGATGAGCAAACAGGGCATCCAGGCCCCTTGTGGTCCTCCCACGTCCACCTCTCTGGCCTCCTCATCTTCCTCGGGGACCTTACCTTGCTCTCTCTGGCCGGTACCTGCCAGGTCCCCTCTTCCACGGTAATCTTTGTACCTACTGTTCCCTCTTGCCTAGAATTCTCTTCTCATCCATCATTACACAGGTAACCAATTTTCCAGTTTGCAGTCTGAGAAGCAATTCTTCAAGAAAACATGCCTGACCCCCTTGACTAATTCAACTCTTTTTATTATGAACTCTCATAGAATCATATGTCTTTTTTTCATATGACTTATCCAGTTGCAGGTGTACACCTATCTGTGTGAATCATGGATTGATGTCAGATGCCCCCACTAGGCATTAAGCATCCCTAGAGTAGGGACTATGGTTTTGTTTTGTCTTTTGTTTGTTTTTTTAAATTTATTGGCTGCATTGGGTCTTCGTTACTGCGTGCAGGCTTTCTCTAGTTGCAGAGAGCAGGGGCAACTCTTTGTTGTGGTGCATGGGCTTCTCATTCCAGTGGTTTCTCTTGTTACAGAGCACAGGCTCTAGGTGCATGGGCTTCAGTAGCTGTGGCACGTGGGCTAAGTAGTTGTGGCGCCTGGGCTTAGTTGCTCTGTGGCATGTGGGATCTTCCCGGACCAGGGCTCGAACCCCGTCCTCTGCATTGGCAGGTGGATTCGTAACCACTGCGCCACCAGAGAAGAGGGACTAGGTAGTTTTATTTTTGCTTGTCATTCCCAGCACCCAGAACAATGCCTGATGTACAGTGGGTCCTCAGGAGACATTCATTGATTGGAGGACCAGAACCTATCCTTAGGGATCTCATTATCCTACATGGAGTGGACATCCCTGAAGCCCCCACCTCACTATCTCCTATTACTCCACGACCCATCACCCTTTGCCCTCCCCTGAAACATCTACAGTTATTACAATAGCTCATCTCCGCGGAGCCAGAATGTGGAAACGGATTAGGGCTGCTCCCCGCCAGGGCCCAGCACGGCGTGGATTGCTGTTGTGTCTGAAGGAAGAGGAAAAAGGGTGAGGATATCTGAGATAATCATTCATTTCCCCCCTTGGGGGAAACTTTTTTTTTTTTGTTCGCACTCTGCAAATGATGCTCTTGTACCAATAACAAATGTCAAATGCTCTGCCTGGGACTTGGGGGAGACAGAACATTAGCAAAGGAGGAGCAATTCAATGAAAAGGACAGAATTTCTGTTTAAGGACTGAAAAGCCAAGTAACAAATGTCACCAAGAGACTCCAGGGAGACAGCTTTGCATCAACAACCAGTACTACCCAAAAAAATAAATATATCCACGACCACCTTTAATCATCTTCCACTCGCCGCTGCCTAGAATCTTCCATGGGGTCTCCTTCTCTCACTGTGACAAGATTCTCAGCTGTCAGCACTGTAGCGTCTGTGGGCAGCTATCCTGCTGGACCAGCACTGCCGTCAGAGCAGCAGACAAGACCCTGCCCTGTGACTCCTGAAACAGCATTGGAAATAAGGAGACCACAGCTCTAGCCACAGTGGCTTGGCTTCTGGTAACTTTCTTTGTTCCCTTACTCATGTGACAGCTATGAGCCAAATTCCGTGGTAACCGTGGGAGTCGTTGTTCAGTCTCCTGTACTAGGTTGTAATTGGGATAATGATTTAGTCATCTTTTGATTCCCCCTGAATAAAAGTGTTTGGGAACTGAGCCGAAATGGACATGTTCTCAGTGTAGAAGGGAGGCGGAAGGAAACCAGTAATTGCAACACAATTTGATAAGTGCTACAAAAGAGGCATATCCAGGGTGCTGTGGGGGCAACAGACCTCCCTGGGGATTCTGGGGAATGGGTGACACGGGCACTGAGCCTTGAAATATGGGAAGGTGCTCTGGCAGGGAGAAAGTCATTCCAGGCAGAGAAACTGTGTGTACAAAGGCGGGTCCTAGCAAAGGCAGATGGACTTTATTTACACCAGGTTTTCTCAAAGTCCACGCCACCATCCTCCCTTGCCCCAAATACTCCAATTGTCTTCTAACCAGCGTCACTATTTCCAATCTTATTTTTCTGTGGTCTATTCACAACACTGTTGCCAGTGTTGTACTGTTAAAACCTAAAGTCTCATCATATGACCCCTTTCCCCAAACCCTCCAAGGCCTCCAGGTTCATTCAAAGGAAGAGCCAAAGTCCTTGCCAGGGTCTACAAGAGGCTCTGTATGTTCTGCCTCTCGCTTGCACTGTTCATTTTCGGACCACATCACCTAACAATCCTCCCCTCATTCGCTCTCTGATTCAGCCACACTGGGCTACTTCCTCAAACCTAACTGATGTGATCCTGCCTCAGGCCTTCACGGGGACTCATCCTGCGGCCTGGAACCATCTTCTCTGATATCCTAATGGTTTCCTCCCTCTCCTCCTTGAGCGGTTTCCTCAAAATCATCTTCCCTGTCGGTCCTCTGGACCACTCTGTCCTGATTCTCAACAGCGCTTCCATCATCCTTTCTTACCTTTTCCCCAGCACTTAACACCATCCAACACACCATCGGTTTTACTTATTTTTTTCCTCCTCCTACGGGAATCTAAGCTCTCTGACAACAGGGATTTGGTCACCATTGTATCTCTAATTCCTAGACTAGTACCTGGCACACAGGGCAGGGTGCTTGTTCAGTATTGGCTGAGTGAAAGAACAAGTGGATGGACAGTTGCAAATAACTTTGTGTTCAAGCCAAATGCTGGCAGGGCCAGTGAGGTCTGGTAGACACCCCAGGCTCACATCTTAAAAAAGAATTAGAAATCTCGAAATAACCCACAGACTTCATGTTTAGAAGTGAGGTCGACAGAGCTGCTCTTAAAGCTGTGAGGTCATGCCACGGGAGTTTGTCTTCATCCCTGCTGCCTGCTTTGAGAACTTGTCTCTCTTCACATCCCCCCCCCCCCTTTTTATTGTCCATGTGGCTTTTGGGATCTTAGTTCCCTGACCAGGGATTGAACCCATGCCCCCTGCAATGGAAGGGTGGAGTCCTAACCACTGGATGGCCAGGGAAGCCCTCGCAGCCCCTTTTTGGGCTTCTTACTACCCAAGTGCCCGGGATCTCATTTTAAGGGGGAGGATGTGACCTCCCTCCAGTGTCTTCCTTGGCTTTGATCTTTCCCCCTCTTTTTTCCCCCTCCACTCCCACTGTCCTGCTGTCCTTTAATATTTCTCTTTCAATCTCTTTTTCCTTTCTGTGTTCCTTCTCTGCTCCTTGCCTCCCATTTTCTCTCTCCTCTGTCCTTTCTATCTCCCCCCACCCCTCCTCTCTGCCCTCCATTTTCCTCTGTCTTTCCCCATTGCCTCTCTCCCTCCTTTCCTCATTCTGTCTTTTCGCCCTCCCACCTCCCTCCCTTTGTCTGAGCACCTACTAGGCGTATAACATGGTGCTTCGTGCTCTGCCTGAGAGACATCTGGCCCCTTGAGCTCTAACAATTTATGTGGAGAGATAAGATACTTAACAACAATTCATGGCAGGGCCAAAGACACAAGGGAGGATTTTGGAGGAACAGATAACTCTGGGAAGGAGAAAGGCTTCCTAGAGGAGATGGACCCTGCTTAGAGAACGAGTGTGTGAGCGGGTCTGTGAGTATGGTAGGGCCATCATTTTACGTGGCTGATACCAACACACTGTGAGCAAAATTTGCAAAAAGGCTAAAAGAAGGGGAGGAGCTTGGAATTCTGGGGGGGTGTTATGAGAAGACCACTGGCTATAGCCAGCTGTTCTTATTTGTACTTATAGGAAAAAGGAGGCTAGATACATGAAGGTCTCTTAGAATAATATTTCTTTTCTATCATTCTAACATTGTTTCTTTACCTCTACAGAGCAACCTAAATTTATACACATACATTTTAAGAAAGCAGTTACTAACTGATCTGAGCGATCTTGTTCACTAGTGTATTCTCAGCACGAAGCCGCCAAAGGTTTTGGTTGAATTGGATGGAATTGAATCCCTGTATGACTGGGGAAAGGGAGAGGAACCACATTGCAGGCTTGGGAAGGCTTTAAGTCAGCATCATCATTGCTTCTGGGTGTTAGGGATGCCTGCCTAGCATCCTTCCACCTCTCCTTGAAGCTAGATGATTTAAAATAATGGGGTCATACATTTCCTCAGCAGCTTCTTGGGCTTCCTATTGTTCTGTCCCTTGATGGGATTAGTTGCTTCAAATCATCCAGTAGCAAGAATGTTTTCATTCTAATCCACATCTGCTCCCATCAGCCCAGCCTAATTCCATTTCCCCCTGGTTTCAGGCTTTGTTAATGGACATCATAATTTTAAATTCTTGCCCAAGCTTGTTAATTGATGAATACAGTTGTAATTCATCAGCAAGGACCTAGAGATTTGGGTTGTTTTTTGTTTCATAATTTGTCTCATTGAAAAAGTCTTCCCGGCGGTAGTCCCACTGGAGGTTAAGATCCTTCTGAAGTACAGAGCCACCGCTGGCATATAGGAGGTGGTCAACTACATGCTTGCCAATGTAAGGATGGTCATGCAGAGAGCTGCCTGTCTGGCAAGTGTCTGGGATGTCTCAAGCAATAACCCCCTGGGAGAGGAGCTCAGGGGGTTCGCTGAATCCTCAGCAGAGGTTTTGCTATTGCTACAAAGGAGGTTTTGGCCATGCAAGGATAGTCCCAGGGAGAGAAGTGTGCTGAATAAAGCAGCACCAGGTGGAGAGGTAAAACTGCAGACCCAGCAATAAAGAGCTGGGTTTATGTCATCGAAGGTCAACATGCAGTGAACTGACTGCTGTAAACTTGGGTGCAGAAGGCCCTGTTTGAGCTTCCAGGCCATGTGGACATGAGGCAGTCTGGGCTCTCCAGGGGTCTCTACTCACTGGTCTGTCCTCTTAGACATGCCTGGTGGGTGATTCAGACCAGACCTGCACAGAAAGGCCTTCGTCTTCAATTTGAGGTACGATTTGGGAGCTCCATTCTCTAAGAAAGTTTCTCAGAACCCTGCATTTGTCATCTCTTTGACCATTAATAAAAATTCCTTTTTTTTTCAATTTCGTTGAGCTATGACTGACACACAGCACTGTATAAGTTTACGGTGTACCGCATGATGACTTGACTTACATATATTGTGAAACAATTCCCACAATACTTCTAGTTAACATCCATCATCTCATAGATCTAAAAAGAGAGAGAAAAAAAAAGACTTGTTCCCTGTGAAGAGAACTTTTAGGCTCCACTCTCTTGGCATCTTTCAAATATACAGCAGTGTTAACTGCAGTCATCCTGTTACACACGTCTTGATTTCCATTCAACTACTGCTACCTGTATTGATTAATAAGAAGCTAGAAACCCTTACCCTTCAATGTAGGTTTGGCCTGGGAGACTTGCCAATAAACCCAAAGACTAGCATTCAGAGAGCAGAGTATCCCTCGAGGAGAGATTTTACACGTTGAAGCCATTCAAGGAAGACATTAGAGGCACAGCACGCCCTTTCCTCCTGGAAAAGGAGGACCAAGAGAGAACAGGGATTCAGAGAATGTGGCATGTGTGAGGTGAGGCAAACTTCAAGGACCTCACAGTTTTGTCCAAGACCAACTCTGCTTATCTACTTCTAAGCATCAAGTTTGTGATTTGTTTAAAGAATCCTACATTTTCTTAAGATAGGAACAGTGCAAAAGTGAGAAATGATGGAAGACACATTGATTGAGCCAGAGAGGTAACAGGAATTTCCTCAGAAAGGACAAAATCTTAGCAGCCAAACTAGACTGATATCAAAAAAAAAAAAAAAAGAAAAAGAAAGAAATATAAAAAGAAAGAAAATATTTCCATAGCTAATAGTTCTTTACAATGGAACTAGGAAAAAGGAGGACTTTTTTTTTTTATAAATTTATTTATTTATTTTATTGGCTGTGTTGGGTCTTTTTTACTGTGCACGGGCTTTCTTTTTTAGTTGCAGTGAGTGGGGGCTACTCTTTGTTGTGGTGCGCGGGCTCCTCATTGCCGTGGCTTCTCTTGTTGCGGAGCACGGGCTCTAGGTGCGTGGGCTTCAGTAGTTGCAGCACATGAGCTCAATAGTTGTGGCTCATGGGCTCTAAAGTGCAGGCTCAATAGTTGTGGCGCACGGGCTTAGTTGCTCTGCGGCATGTGGGATCTTCCTAGAGCAGGGACTGAACCCGTGTCCCCTGCATTGGCAGGTGGATTCTTAACCACTGTGCCACCTAGGACACCCCAAGGAGGACATTCTAATTGTTACTAGTTCAGAGATGGAAATAGATATATCAGAAGAATATATAATACTAATAATAAACATATTTTTAGCACTGATGTGTATCAGGCATTATTCTAAGTTTTTTTTTTAGTTTTTTAAAAACTATTTTTTTAGTTAAAAATGTTTTTAAATTTACAATATATTAATTTCAGGTGTACAACAGTGATTCAAAAATGTTATAGATTGTACTCTACCATAAGTTATTATAAAATATTGGCTAAATTCCCTGTTAACTGTTCTAAGCATTAACACATTTAATTCCCTGCTATAGCCCTATGAGGTAGGTATTAGTATTATCTCCATTTTATAGGTGAGGAAACTGAGGCACAGAGAGATTAAGCAACTTATCCAAGATCACATAGCTAGTAAGTAGTTGTAGGAAAATGGGGAATGTGTATTTGGTCTTTGTCCCTGGTTCCTGACACAGAGCTCCTACAACCTCTGTAATTTCCGACACGGTAAGATTGATGGGAGTATCTTTGCTTTGTGGGCCCTTTGATGTCTTCAGGATGGGGAAGAGAAAGACCAAGGCTTGATCAGAAACTTGCAGCTTTCTGTCCCACCTCCCAACCTCCATGTAGGAAGAAGGGCTGGTGATTGAGAAAGTCACCAACGGCCAATGATTTACTCAATTGCGTGCATGTAATGATACCGCCATCAACACCTCTAAGCTATGACACCCACATGCCGGGAGGGTGGGGCACCCCAACTCCACAGGGACAGAGGATCCTGCACTCTGGACCCTTACAGACCTCACCTTATACCTCCTCCTCTGGATGACCATCTGTGTCCTTTACAATAAATAGTAATATAAGCACAGCAGGTGGGAGTCGCTCTAGCAAAAGATCAAACCTGAGATGGTGGTTGTGGGAACTCGCGATTTATAGGTGACCTTATACATGCAGCTGGCATCTGAAGTGAGGGCAGTCTTGTGGGACTGAGCCCTTAAGCCTGTGCAGTTTGACACTAACTCTGGGTAGTTAGTGTCAAAGTTGAATTGAATTGTAGGACACCTAGTTAGTGTTGGGATGTTGGAGAATTGGTTGGGATGAGATAAAAAACCTCTCATTTAGTGTCAGAAAGAACCTGACAGTAGCAGAGCTGAGATTCAAGTCTCTGTGGTCTGCCTTTTACGATCTCAGTGAGCAAACTACATGTATCCCTCACACCAAAGGCTCCAGGAAAGACCCTCTGAAAGCAGCAGATGGGGGTTGGGTAATGAAAGCAGTTGGAGATGTTCCCGTGGATGACTTTAAAGGTCTCACTAGGGGACCTCCCTGGAGGTGCCGTGGTTAAGACCCTGCATTTCCACTGCAGGGGCTCGGGTCCAATCCCTGGTCGGGGAACTAAGATCCTGCAACGTCACAAGGCGAGGCCAAAAGAATAAGTAAGTAAATAAATAAATAAATAGTCTCACTAGCTGATATAGGAAAATGTGGACACATTTGAAGGGGAAAATCGAGACTATCCTGGTAAAATGCTTCAAGAATTATAACTGAATTCCAGCACTGCAGGGATGCAGACATGTCCTGTGTTCTGCAGCTGCGGCCCAGGAGATGGCACTCTGTGGGACGGCTCTGGGAGGGCAGGAACACACCTGTTGGGAAACCTGAGTGGGTGGTGAGAAGACACCTCTTGCGGAGCCTGAGTCCCCTCAAGGGATTAAAGCTGAGCAGGGCCTGTCTGAACAATGGAAGGTCTGGACAGATCCAGAACTTTGGAAACAATTTGCAAAATAGAGTTTAGAAAAAGAAGTATGCTAGGAAAAAATAAGTCTGGGTCCA
The DNA here is from genome assembly GCF_030028045.1 of Hippopotamus amphibius kiboko. Taxonomy (NCBI): domain Eukaryota; kingdom Metazoa; phylum Chordata; class Mammalia; order Artiodactyla; family Hippopotamidae; genus Hippopotamus; species Hippopotamus amphibius. The sequence continues at coordinate 136,261,252 of NC_080188.1, read as the reverse complement.
GCAGCAAAGAGAGTGACCTGTCCACAGACGGAGAAGGTATATGACTGGGAAAAGGGCGGGTGAGACAATTTCCTACTTTGTTGGCTCTGCTTGAAACGAGTTGGGGAACAACAGGAGAGAACTATTACAGTCAACATCAAAGAGATCACAGAAAGGAATGTTTCTGCTGCTCCTGAAGCAGCACCAGATCCTTAAGACCCAGGACTCCAAGGCAGAGGGAAAGCGAGGCTTTGTGGGCAGAGGTGATGGGGGGACATCGCCTCTGTTGCCAGCATTCGGCAACATCAACCTAAGCTTGGGCTTAGCAATTGGACACTGACTCCGGCGGTGACAAAGAAAAAGCTCAGAGCGGGTTGCAAGCTGGAGAAATTCGAGAAGGAAGAGAAGTCGCAGTGGTACAGGATACAGTATCTGGGATCAGCAACACAGGGCTTAAAGGGAAATGGACATTGAGATACATCTTAAATATGTCTATGATACCAAGGGGGAAGAAGGGAGCCTCAAGTAGCCTGTGGAGGGAGGGGACCCATTTTACATTTTTGAATTTTTCACAAAGACATGAATATTTCAAAGGTCATTCTCCGGGAGAGGAGGCAGAATGCAGAGATTGGATTGTTTCCCCCAGGATCTAGGAAGTGGAGAGCAAAATTAACCTCTTGCTGGTGGCGTTTTCTCAACACCACAGCTGATACTAATCAACTGGCGTTGTAAAGACTGAAGTAAAGACATTCTTTTCACTTTTTTTGTGTGTTTTCTGTCTTTCCTGCTCCCTCCCTGTATTATCAAGTCTCTGATCAGGTCATTCATTAGCAATAGTTATGGGGTACCATGATCTGGGTTCTGGGAATTTAATTTTGCTCTATGAGCCTGGGCTTGGCTTGTGCTTTCTAAATTCTCTGTGGGTAAGTTGATCCTGGGATGTGGGTCATATGCCTCCTAAAGCGGGGTACTAGAGAAATTCAGGTGTGGATTAATTGAAATTTGGAGGAACTGAAACAGCTACCCCTGTTCCGGTAGAAGGGGCCTCTGCTCCTGCTGTAGAAGGAATGAGGTCTTGACTCTGCCTCTGGTGATGGAGTGAGTTTTCTGGCTGAGAATGACTGAGCACAGTAGGAGATCAGGAAAGGTAGAGCTGTAGACTAGCATTTCTTAGAATTTTAAGTCATGAGAGAGGAGGATTTTATTTTGAACCTTAATTTCTCTCTGGATATGTATTAATGAGAGATTTATGTTCAAGTACACTGTAGCACTGGGTGACTTTTATGATGTCCAGAGGTGCTTACTGTCAACGCTGGTGAGCTACACTGGACAGTGTGGTGGGTTATCATGGGAGAGAGGGAATTTGGGCTTGGAGTGTCACCTGGACATAAGGAATGGATGCTATGATCTCTCCAGAGGAATCCAGAAGCATGAGCTAAGCTGTCTTTTGCATGGGTCCCAGGAGGATATACAAGGACAATGTCTCCCAAACATGTGGCTCTTTACAGCTGCTCTGCCCCACCCCCACACTGCCCAGAGTGGCCTTGGAAGTCTGCTCTAAGTTAGAAGCCATAGACTGCGTCTCACTGAGTCTGACCAGCTCAGACAGTAAATCCACTGCTCTCTTTATTTGTACAGTCAGAGCTTTTCTGCAAGTGTGAGAGCAGAGCCTCAAAGCTGAGCCTCAGTCCTCTCCAGGCCTCTGGCACAGAGATCCAGGGTAAAACACCGTCCTCAGCTAACCCTCTTAAATGATTTCATAAGACTGAACTCTTGTGCCATCCTCCACGCTGAGTATTTCCAGAAGGGAGGCAATATTTTGGATAACAAAGGATGGTCGGAACATTGATACTTTGCTTGTTTAAGTGGGGGAAGTCTATAAGGATAAGCAGGTAGAAATCTACGTAGTGGGGAAGGGAGTGCTGACCATATCAGATTTTGTGATTTTAAAGCTTTAGACCTCTACGCTTTGACATGACTGCTGGTCACCAGACTTGACCCTTCCAGACAGCAATAAACAGGCTGCCTCGAAGGACAGCAGCTCTCCCCTCACTGTGACCACAGGCAGAGTACTGAGTCATGAGTTTAGACAACAACCAAATTTGGAGACTGTTGAGGGGCAGTATTGGGTTGATTAGTTCTGGTTCCTGTTGTTACGCCCTTTTCTGGATCTTCCATACTGAAGAGTAACAAAGTCAAGTCTGGGATGTTACTGGGAATGCTTTTACTGGGAGTGTGTCCAGTGCAGTGAAATAGCCATGTGGGCCTGTCTTTTGCCCTCACTAATCCTTTTGATCACTAGGTGTGACAGAAATGGCCAACTACTCAAGGAGTTATTATGTGCTATTATTGCCAGGAAGTGGCTGCCTAGCCAGGGACTACTTTTCCATCCTCCCACCCCTTCCTCAGCCATTACATTTAGGGGATACGAATGGAAGGGAGGTCTTGGTTAAGGCTTTCAAGAAGTGGAGAGCCTTCTACACACTCTTTCCCTCCTGCAGGCCAGATGCGGAAGACTACAAATTCCTGTAGGGTGAAGGCGCTTGATCCCTGAATCACTACACGGGGACAAGGCATCCTGACCAGGAACGTGAGACAGAGGCTATTACCATTGCAAGTGAGAAACAGACTTATATTGCATTTGAGGCACTACACATTTTGCTCTATGTTACAACAGTGTAGTATCACTCTAAGTAATAAACGAAGTGGCTGAGTTAGGTCCACAATTCTCCAGGCAACAGTAAAAGGAAGTGGTCTGAAACTGCCTTGCATAACCAAACTCCCACAAATGTGCTCCCTTGTTCAGATTTGAAGAGGGGACACGAGGCTTCCATTTTGGCTCCTGGCAATGCTCTCCAGATCAATACTGGCAAGACAGCCTTATACCTCTGAGTCCACCATAGAGATAATAATTTGATCTCCTATCACTCTCCATTCCTTTGATCATGATCATTAGACTCATGATGGGGATGAAGGGGTGAGTGACGGGTTATTTTCAATACAGACCTGCCTCATTGAGGCTCTGGGCAAAGCCTCCCGAGAGTTAAGGTGTAAGAATGAGAAAACAGTGCATGCAATGCCCCTAGAGAAACAATACGCAGAATGGCAGATAAGAAGCTCCAACCCACTCCATGCATGGAAGATGGTATTAAGGGCTGGGAAGCAGAATTAGGTGTTGAAGGCTGAAGCGGTGGTCCAGCCAGAACACTCTGAGACATCAAACTCTGCAGCAGACCCCAGCCCCAAAGATCAGGGGCTCAATGTGGGCGCAGAAAAACCACTGGGAGAGATGCCTACATGGGACAGTACACAGTAGGCGTGTACAGCTAATGGAGTGGCATCTAACACACTTCTGAGAGCCTACAACTGGGTAGTGTTTCTAATCTAGATTCCTTCCTTCCCCTGAAGCATCTCTTGGGTACCACAGTTTTCCGTATGACCAGATCACAGCAGACAAAGAGGAGGAAAGGAGAACCACTGGGCAAACAACTGTGACTCAGAAACTTAGAATTTATCATGGAACATCACCCTGATATTTTAACCAGTGATTGGTGATGGCAGCCAATCACAGACAAGCAGACAAGATGCGGTGCTCTGCCCTCCTACAGCACAGCCAATATTTGCACGTAAAAGATCCTTCTTTCCCTCCCTCCTGCCCTTCCTTCTTACTTTGTGGGTGAGATAAGTGACTCAGGAGGTCATCTGCCCCACTGTCAATGTAGACTTTAAAATGGTGAGGGCCACAGTTTAAATTATAATTCACACTAACCTGAGTCTTAGTCTGGGGAAAGACAAGTTGCCAGCAGGTAAGAAAAGAAATTTACACAAAATACAAGTATACTTTTTTGCAACAAAAGAAACTATTTATTTGGAATATGCATTACCAGTACAAATTAGGAGACTGTAAAACCTACACCGTGTTAGTATCATTAGAGAACACAAAATTTCAGTTTGAATCAAAAGGGACAGAAGCCTGTGCTCTCACAGAAGCAGAAAAGCTTAAACTTTCAAAACCAAAACAGAGCAGAGCTTTGCAGGTTTATACTCTGAATAATAAGAACAGGGGAGGGGGAGCAGGAGAATAAAACCAGCAACCAAAGGAAGCACTTCAAAATAATCGAAAACGCCAAAGGAAAGAAAAGAAGTAATAAGAGAGAAAAGGGGGAAAACACTGAATGTTTTATTAATTTTAACAAAAGGAAAAAAAAATGTTTACAAAAAAATAAAAGATTCCAGAAAGCTTTGAGCTAGGGATTGAAACCATGAAGGTGATGTGAAAAGCTCGTCATTATTTTGTTATGACTTCAAAACAAGAGTGCAAGCGTTTGGGTAGAAACACTTCCTGAAGTGTTGTTAACTTTTCTTGCTTAGGTTCTGGCTGCGTTCTGAATGCTTAATCATTTGTTGAATGAAAAACATTTAAATTAAGGTTCCTCCAGATAATATTGCTTTCTTTTCTCCCCTAACTTAACAAAAACATTGCGAATCAAGCCAGTTTGACCATTTGCTTTAAGCAGCTGCCCAAGCCAGAGGCTAATAAGAGGTGCCCGGCCAATGAATCACATGTAGCCGCCCAGCACCGGAACAATAGCATCAGCAGGCCCAACGACCCCCGGGACGGGCTTCCTGGATCTAGTCTGCTCAGCCAGTGGTGCACATCCCACCAGGATCTCCTGCGGGATTCTTCTGGAAGCAAAATATCCTCTCCCGCTGGAAAGGCCTCGTAGAATGTTGTTATTAATCAGGAAGAAAGAAAAGAAAGCATTTTACGGTGACAGTCACAATCCACCGAGGCAAAATCCTTCCCCTACAGTATAAAAAGGTCCCCTGGACCAAAAGGAAACTCAACTCCCTGCTGTTTTTCTCAGGGAATGCAAGAATGCCGCACACTCCAGAAATGCAGATGAGCGATGCGACAGCGGTGTGCGCTTGAACTCTGAAGTCAACTGAACTTGAGGCAAAAAGAAGTACAAGGAAACAGCCTATTCTACAAATGTCATCTTTTCACATCACCTTGAATACATATTTAAGGAATAAAAACAGCAAGATCATAATCCTGACAATTAAAAAAAGCCCCCCCCCCGCCCCCAAGAAACAAACCCAAAATAACACAAAACATACTTTCTTTTTTTTATATTTTAAAGAGCAGGAGAAAGGAAAGAATTTATTTCTGGGTCTCAAAGTGAATAAACATAAGAACATGTTAGGCTGTACCTATTATGCTCACTATTCCAACCTCTTTTTTTTTTTTTTTTTTTTTTAGTTTACAAAATGAATTACTGTCACTTTTAAACATCGTGAAACAGGAAATGGATGTGCACAACTCGACACTTTTCTAGCATTCTTGAACTAATTCACAAATGCAAGAAAATAAAAGGAACATGGGGCCAATGGTGAATGTAGGTCGTTCGGTGTTAAAAAACGAATGCAGGAATGATGTGCATTGTCACAGAAAGAAGAGGGGAAGTTCCCCATCCTGTTTTGCGTGCTATGAGGGTCATTTTTAAAATTTTTATTATAAACACTATGAAATTCAGACCGCTTTTTTGGTTTTTTTCTTTCTCTGAATATACAAGAACATTCTCAAATGTTCATCATCAATACTACAAAGAACGAGACACAAGTCGCAAGAAACAATGGAAAATGTTAATAAAGCTGAAAGAATCATTGAGTATTTTTTTGTGGTTTTTTTTTAAGTGTTTTTTTTTTAAATTTGAGTTTCTGTAGTTTCATCTTTTTTTGGTATCGAAGTCAGGTTTTTCTGGGCAGAAAAATAAAACTCGGAAGGAACGGGGGCAAGGGGGGCGCGCGCGGGGAAAGATCTGTTAGAGAAAAGGCAACCAGTAAATAAAGAACCACCACCACAGCAAAATAAAAAAATAAATGTAAAGAAGGTGCCACTTGGCAAAAGTACTGCACGGGAGTTAATTCCACGCCCAGGGAGAGGAGTTAGGGATGAAAAGGAGGATATGGTGAAGAGTTACAAGGTGGGCAAACCCTAGGGCTAGTAGCATTTCTCAGGGGAAATCTTCTGCCGGGGAAAACAGAGCGCTCCCACTTCCATCAGAAAATGAAGGAGTCTTGGGGCACGTTTTGGTATCTGTAGGATTGCCGTCATACGAATTCCCAGGGAGCTGTATTTCCAGAGGCACGCTCTTTCCATCCCCATCCTTCCACTGCCAGTATTCTCATGCTTCGCTTAATGCAAAGAGGTCTGGTGGCCACCCTGTTGGACGTGATCGTGGGCGAGGAGGGGAGGTCGTGGGAAAGGTACTGGATGCAAAGAGCACTGCGTGAAGTGCTGGGCGGGGGGGTGGGGGGAGATGCTGTGAGAGACGATCATCCGTGCAAATTCCTGCAGGGAGGGAAACTGCCTGTGCAAAGGGAGCACCGCTCTGATCTCTTTCATCAACTTAAAATGGCAATCATTCAACCCAAATCTAGAATCATTCTTCCTGTTCCCAAGAGAACCCTTTCGTGTCTCTCTTGTACTTTGCCCCTAATCAGAGGGATGCAATCCCACCATATGCCTGTGTGGGTAGTTTCAACAAACCCCTGCCACTCAGACAAAGTTCTCCACTGGTTCTCATCACTGGGGAATAGTCACAAGATGGCTACTTCCAGGCATCCTCTTTATCAAGCTCTGCTCTGATCATGGCACAGGTTAGAAGACAGTCTTTCCACCGCTCTCCGTCATCCGGGCAAACTGCCATCTTGCCAAATATTTACCTTTTGCATTTTCCTTCAAATACATACACCTTCCAGTTCCTTAGGTTAACCCCCCACCTCCCAACACCCACACACAGGAACATTTTCTAAGCCTTACCGTACTGTCACGCAGAATGTCCATGACCTTGTTAGCTGGCCACCCTCACGCCTCAGGGTCTCATACCTCTCCCAGAGGCCTCTCAAACAGAGTAGATGTGACAGGGGACTAAGTACTTACAAGGCCACATATCGGATTCAAGTAAAAGCTAAGAGAACCAGGTCCCATTTTTTCCAATTTAGAAACTTAGCACTATTCTAAGAAACCAAGCAGACCAAAACAAACAGAACCAACAACACTAACCCTTCTCTTTGTCATCATGGTGATGACCTGAGGGTACCAATGTTAACCAGAAGTTAGGACTGGAAAACCATTTATTGTCCCTACGTGACACAAACCAGTTTATCTTAGGGATGCTACTTCCTCTCACTTCACAATTACAGATTGGACATGAATGAAATCGATTTCTTCAGTCCCTCACAAGCCTCTTGGTGAACCAGGCATAATAACCCCCATTTTACAGATGAAGAAAAGGATTCATCAAGAGATCTGACCATCTCTCACTTAATCAAGTGACAGAGCTGCCATCTTCATTGCTGGCACAGCTGGCTATGAAGAATGTGAGCTCAGGTGACATTAGAGAACAGCTCTCTAGTACCTACTCTTCACCCTCAGATATTCCCAGGAAATAGAAACCGCAGGTGATTTCACTGAAAGCATGACCTCCCTGGTCCCCATCACTCTCGGGTCTTCAAGGTAAGCAAGCAAAAAGTTTGCCCGAGCCATGTTCTTATACAACTTTCTCCTCCAGGACAAGAATGGTGCCGTATTAACACTTCGGATACTTAACGCAATGTCCCTAACGTACACACAGAAACAAAACAGAATCAAATCCACTGTAGACATTGTAAGTACTGTGTGTGGCTCCCTGAGAGCTCCAGAGGTGGCGAGAACAGGGTCAGTTTACACTGGAAACCTGGCCTTCATCGTGATCAAGTCCTGTGTGTGTCGTTCTGGTGTGTGCACGCTGGGGGCCTGGAAGCCCCGGCACATACCGCTTCTCTGTATCAGTGACCTTCACTCAGAGCTCTTAATTCCCTCTCTTGGGCTCACAAGGCGTAATGCTATAGTTACTAACACAGGTATTCGTATGTGGCATGGGACTGATTTGGGGCAAGTGAATGTGTGAGGCTGTACACGTGTCTACATGTATGTGTGTGTGTGAGAGAGAGAGACAGACAGACAGAGAGAGAGAGAGAGAGGAAAGGAGAGAGGGACTAGGCGAAGGCTTGCAGGATAAGAACCTTCTCCTCCTCAGTGATGCATTTACCACCATGCCTAACTCACACCTGGTTCTGCAGCAGGTTCTGAACATCGCTTACTGCATGGTCTCCAAAGACCGTGCCTCTGAAACCAAGAGCTATTATCGGGAAGATGCAAAAGCCTCTAAGAATCCTTGAGCCCTCTCTTGCTGCCTGACTTCCTGCCTGGGAATCCACCCAGCGGAGGGGACACCAGAAACTGTGGCACTTTTAGAAGCCCAGCAATGACAGCCCCAGTGAATACCTGGGGCTGAGAAGCAAGAGGAGGAACTGTGTTCTAATCAGAATCGCCCCCAGGCAGGGAAGAGCAAGAGGAGGCAGGGCGGCCTGAAATGAGTAGGGCAACGTGGCGTATGCCTGCTAAGAGGTAGTGAGAGTAACAAGAGAAGCAGAGAAGGACTGCCTGTTAACAGAGGGAGCAGGGGATCCGAGGGAGGTAAATTTGGCTCCTCAAACCACCAGCATGAAAACATACAAATGTTTTTATTATTTTCTTTGTGTTTTTTTCCTCTTTAAATTCCTCTAATTGTTTCAAACATCCTTCAGGGATGTCATAGAGGGCAGGGACCCAGGGAGTCTAGGACAGAGGGAAGGGGGCGGGGAAGATGACGGACATCAGGCTGACAGCTGGAGGCAGGGAAGGGTGGTTTCTACCCAGAAAAAAAAAAAAGGGAAGAGAGTATAAAGAAGTGTCCAGATTGGCTGAAATAGCATCCCAAAGAAGAGAAGAGAAGGAGACTCTTATTGTGTTTGCTGATTGCTTCGACCTCCAGTCTGACCGCTTCAGCGTTGAGAAACCCTCCCTCCTGGCCCTGCCCCGACTGGAGCACAGGGTCAGCCGGGATGCGACTGCTGGGAGATCAGTTGGAGGTATCAGAGTGAACACTGCCAGGGCCTTCTGTAGGGGAGGTCACTGATGAAGGGGTAGTAGCATCCTGCCAACCTCCATTAGCCTAGAAGGGAAAAAGGGAGAGAAGTCAGTCCTCTGAGATCGGGTGGCTGTTCTGAGCAGACAATGACAATAAGGCAACTTAGGTGAAGGGCTGAGCACAGTGCCGAGCACCTGGGGACACTCATCCAATGGGCAGCTACCACGGGGGTTGATAATATCGGCTCCCCCACCCTCAGATGAGTTTGGGTCCTCCCAGTGAGCCTTTGGACACAGTATTAGCACTCTTCCCCCCTTCTCATAGGCTCTGTAATTCAGTCCAAGCCACCAGATGATTATTCTGTGTGCTCTAGGACGATGACAGCTGCCCTGCAGGCCAAGGGACTGAGTTCAAGTTCTGACTCTGGCAAGGATTAGCTACTGGCTCTGGCGAAGCAGTCCCCTCTGTGTGGCCTCGGGTTCCCCTTTAAAAAAATCAGATCCTTTCTAGCTCTGGATGTCCCCTGTATTATGGGATCCCGGGCACCTGTTCTACGCAAAGTTCTATTCTAGCTGCTCAAGGGTATATAATGATGAGTGAGATACAGTTCATGTTTTCAAGGATGAGGATGAGACAAGCAGACGAATCAACTACAATTCCGGGCAGAACCTAATACGTGGTACAGCTCAGTTGTTATGAAGGTTCAAATGAAGGCAGCATCTCCTCTTGATGGAGAATCAGCAAAGGCTTCATGGAGGAGAGGCTCTCTGAGGTGAGCCTCGAAAAGTGTAGAGGGTGATGGGACGAATAAAACGGGTAAAACAATGGTGCCAACACCATAAGGACTGGCCTGTGTGACTACATCTAAAAAGGTGGTGAGACAGGAAGATACAAGTTTGATCTATATTTGTAGATTATCTTTCTAAGACTCTAAATCCAGATGCAATAAAACAATAAAATTGTCCTAAAAGGATTTATTTTAATAACTGCCTCTTTTACAAAATATGCCACTATTAAATAGTTGAAGAATGATTTGCTATAGTGGTTGATGCACGATTGTTTACATATTTTAAAGCACTGAACTATAAATGTGCTAAAAGGCCTCTTTTCCCCAATCACTGTGTTCCTTTGGAGTTAATAGACCCTCAACGCTGGAAATGTTAATATTGAACAGACCAGGTTTTAGGCAGTCCTGGTAAATTATTTTTATTGTACTTTCCTCTCCTTTTATTCCCTGAAGTATGTAGGGTACCTGGGGCAACTATTATTATTGCCATTTGGGAAGGACCATGGCTTCTACCCTGGCATAATCCACAGTACTTAGGAACATGGTTGGCACTTAATAGATGCTGGTAAACATCGCTTCACGTTTCTTTCCTAAGAAAGCACAGGTGTAAGAGAAGATCAGGCTTCCGGATTGCGACTGAGACAGAACACAGGCTTCCTAATCTTTGAGTCAGAATCTTTTTTCTCTGTCCTTTTTACTCATTTGGCTCTCTCTGTCATTGGCCTACCCAAACGATGCTCCAATTTTCCCAGGGAAACCAAGCTTTTAATTCAAAGCAGCTCCCACCAGTTACTTCTGCGGGAAGGTAAGGTTTGTTTGTTTGTTTGTTTTTTAATCCCCACACCTCACATTAAGAGCAGATCTGGATACCAAGAGGGTGAACGATCATCCTAGGCAGTGCCAAGAACACATCCCCTTAATCCTGGACCAATGAATAACTGCTCTCAAGTTCAAATCTCCATCTCCTAACCGAGTCAGGCAGCTCCTGCCACTCCCCTTTTCTGTTGGAGGACATCTCTTCTGTTGTTTGTAAAAGAGAGATTAGAAAGAGAACAATGAGAGGAAAATGAGAATTCTTTCTCTTAGAACAAGAGGCTTTGCTATCTTTTGGGGCCCAAGACTCTGCAATATGATCAGAATCAAGAACAGAATTAATTCAATTTCCTTATTCAGGTTGGTTGCAGGGGTGACGATATCTTAGCCTCCACTCTCAACCAAGAACACATGCATGCTTTCGGTACCATTTTAGGCTGATTGAGAATAATGGTTGTGTTTATTTTCCCTTGAATAAAATCCTTTAGCATCATTTATCTTCTCTGATGATAAGAGTAAGATATGCTTATGTAATATTTACAAATACCATATCTGCCGTTATACATGCAATATCATATTTGAAAACAGGAGAATCACAAAAAGCAAAGTGTACAATAGCCATAATCCTACGATCCAGAGATAATTACTCAGCATTCTGATATGTGTCCTAGTAATTTTTTAATATGTGCATGTTTATCAGATACATAAAATAAATTAACTAATTAAATAGACTGGAAGGTGTTTGTGTGTGTGTGTTTGCCGAGTAGTATGGGATTTTAGCAAACTTGCCAGGGGCTCCCTAAGCACAACATCATGAGGAAGAGAGTGAGATGCTTGCAAAAGAGGGAAAAAGTCATGTATCTTAGACTCCACCTGGTATGAGACAAGTAGGGGGGAAGCTCTCTAAAGCAGCTAACGTCCATGTCATAGCATGTGGCACAAATCATCACCACTCTAATTCCATTAAAATAACAATAAGCGGGGCCCCAAATGAAGCCATTAGGAAAGAAAATGAGCTCTGTGGTGTTTCATTAGCAGGGAATTAGCAAGGCACTGAATATGGACCAGAAGGTTCTAGGAGACTTCTTTTTGAGTCATCTCTGAGCTGAAATAACTCAAACAGCAGACATTTGATCTCTTTCCTTCAAAAGTTCTGTTTTCTCAGACCAGTGCGCAGGATGCCAGAGGGGACAGCGAGCTCACAGATGGTGGAGACGGGAATTAGTTCAGGCTGATACCAAAACCAGCATTTTAATTATGCTAGCTGGCCTGGTGAAGAAGAACATATAAAACCTTAAAAAACCTTATTAAAAAAATAAAGAAATAAAACAAATCTCTTTAACTGCCTTTTTTTCACTCCCCCTCCATCCACAAACACACACACTTCAGATGGGATGACCAACTGCCCCAGTTTGCCCAGGACTCAGGGATTTAATGGAATGGGGGACTTTCAGTCCCGGGTCACCCTACCCCAGGGTATCCCAGCTATGACCCAGGACTTCTTGCCAAATTCAAGACACTGTGAGAAACCTATGGGTTTCAGGTTAGATGAACGCAAGTCCTTTTTAGAACGAGCAGCTCTAACACTGGGAAATGTTGAAGGATTTTTTCCTCTGGAGGTGCTTTCTACCATGGTATATTGTCTGCTGCTGCTGCTGCTCCACGAGATCAGAAGCTGAGAGCAAACCCACCCTAACTGGGTTTCCCGTAAATCACTTTGGCTGCTTCAGCTGTATCACTCCAGCTTTAATGTAAGACGTTCAGAGGCTGCACCGTCTTGGGAAACAGCTGACCTCGCTTACTGCCACGTTGACCCCGGGGAGCAATTCCTTCCCTCTTCCTCCACTGCGGGTGAATATTAAGTAGGAAATGCCGCCTTTGTGTGTTTGTTTATCTCTGGGAACAGCGAGAGTCAAAGATGGTCTCATTAACAACCGTGTGGGGTGGTGGGAAAATAAGACTTCTGTTTTAATTTTTCTTCTGCATCCCAACTTCCTCCTTCACTCTCTGATGCAAACTAGCCTTTAACTGGACACACTCACTCTGTAAAATGCTGATGCCGGAAACCACCCTGAGGGGTTACAGTGGTGGGAGTCTGAAAAGCCAAACGTGGCCTTTTTATCTCAAAGCGTCCATAACGGGAGAGAGTTCACATTTACACCCAATTCCTCAGGTTAATTCTGCAGCCTGGAAAGCAAGACTTGATGGAACACTTAATTCCGCCAGGGGAAGCCTAAGCCAGAAGCAGGCTCGACCTGGAACCTCATGAAGAGGAAGCTAATAGAAGACAGAATTAGGACAAAATGCAGTAGATTTCCTAGTTAAGAAAATCTGGACTTTCAAAACACAAACTCAAGGCATTCGGGAGCACAATGTTTCAGGAACAAAAATGACTCCTCTCTATCCTACCCTAATGAATTTGGCACATGATTTGATAGACACCAAATTTTGCCAGAATCCCATCCACTGGATAAGGCAAAGCATGCCTGTCGGAGGAGGTAGAGGAAGCTAGCGATGGAGCTGGGGATGGAGCGACGGTGGACGGCAAAACCCGCATGGTTCCTCCTGACATACACAAGAGCACGGAACTGAAACTGAAGCCCTGACTTCTCTCTCCTCTGCCACCCTCCTTGAGCCAGAACGCAGGGGGCCACCTGCCTCTCCCTCGCTGTGGCAGAGCCGGTACCGCTTTTCGCCCAGAGCAGTGGCTGCTGGGCTGAGAACCGCTGGTCCCATCCTCCTCTTTTCCCCACTCCTCCTCTGAGCTTACCTTAGCAGCACACGGTTGATGCAGAGAATTCATCACCTGATGTGACAGCCCAAGCGAGCCTGGCACTAAGAAACTCTCATTTGCAACCCAGAAATACGCTGGGGTGCCACAAGCCGGCTGATGTCAGCATCGAGTTGAGCTCGATCTGCATATGGGCCAGATGCCATTACCAGCGATGCCTTCAGCATGGGTGAGGAGGTGGACGTGCTCCAGGCCCTCAATCACCCAGGCCCTGGTGGTGCCGGCCAGGAAGAGAAACAAACAACACGGATGCACCCTTTCTCCCTCTCTCTACACAGAGACACACAGACACATGCACATATGAACACACACACAGCCACCATTTGTCAGGGGAGACACCAGCTCACGCAGTGGAGTCACACCCTGGGTCCAAGATTGTTCCAGCAAGATAGAACTACGGTTTCCTGATATGCATAGACTTTCCCCAAGATTACACTGTGAGCACCAAGAGATGCTCTGGGATGAAAAAATGCTACTGGAAAGCCCCCTTAGGGACAAAGGCTTCAAAATTTCCCTGGGAAATTTTACAACAGTAAACAGACCCATGCTTATGCTGGCACCCCTCCAAGTCCTCTCTCTAGCTGCCTCCAGCATGATCTTTCAAAAATGTAGCTCTGATCATGCCACCTCCCTGTTTAAACCATCAATGGCTTCTTACTGGCCTCAAGGTGAGGTTCAATGTCCTCACCAGGTCTACCATGTCCTGGGTCTTGCTAACTCTCCAACTCAATGCTCATGTTTAATACTTCAACCATAACAGGGTACCTAGGAATTCCCATAACAGAGCTGCCATTTGATGCCTGTTTCCTTCCCCTTGAACACAGTGCCTCACTCACCCACTCACTTGCCACTCTCACCTTGGCTGCTTTTCAAGATTGAGTTTAGGTATCTTTGCACCTGTATCTGCCCCCTACAAGCCCTCCAGGTCATGACCCCCTCACCCCTGCCAGGCAGGATGTACCTCTATCACAGCACCTGTGCCATCACATTGCATTTGTTTTTTCACACGTCTGACTCTCCTACTGGACTATGAGAACAGGGCTACGGCACTTGTTTTTGATTTCAAAGTGCCTACCACAGTTCTTGACACAGCATAAATTTTAATAACTATCTCTTAGAGGAACATAAGAAGAAGTGAATAAACCTTTAGCGGAGCTGTAACCTCCATCCTCCGTTGTGGATGTGGGTACTCAAGATGCAGAGCAGAGGCAGGACCAGGGTTCAAGGTAAATTTCACATCTAGGAAGTGAACTTCTCTCTTGCTAGTAAGTAGGTGTCAAGGAGATCTGGACTTCATAGCTTATCCCAAACAAGTAACTATGATTCATATTAAGTAACTATGATTCATATTTATCTCGTTCTGTTTTCTTTTTAGGGAAAGCAATTGAGCAAAACATTGGATACTGCCTGTTGCAGTTCCATCTTAACAAGGAGTGTTCTCCACAGGGCACAAGGAGAAGGAAGATATTCCACCCTGGAACAGTCTCCTAGTCACCACCTCAGGCATCTGGGGAATCAGAAAAATGTACAGAACAGACACAGTCCCGAAGTAGCCTGTAGGGTCTTCGTCCATCTTTAGTTTCTCCAAGGCCAAGACCCACATGCAGATTCAGCTACCACCTTGGGACCTGGGAGTGGAGTTACCAGATAAAACACAGGATACTCAGTTAAATTTGAATTTAAACAACAAATAATTTTTTAGTGTAAGTATGTCCCATGCAGTATTTTCATTTGCTAAATCTGGGCAACCCCATCTGGGAAGAACATGTACTCTCAGCCAAAAAGTTTTTATTCTAGCCTAGTTTGGCCAGAATAAATTTTGCTTCTTTTCTTGCTTTGACCTTCTGCACCTGTATCTTCATGTAGGGAATGTCTTCCTTGTGGCTGCAGCCACCTCTACCAAGCCCTTGCCTACCTTCTGCTTAGTGTCCTGCTAATTACTGCAGTTCATTGAAGAATGAGGTAGCGATATACACACAGTACTAATAAAATAGATAGACAACAAGGACCTACTGTATAGCACAGGGAACTATACTCAATATTTTGTAATAACCTATATGGGAAAATAATCTGAAAAAAATATACACACACACACATATATATGTATGTATATATATAACTGACTCACTTTGCTATACACCTGAAACTAACACAACATTGTAAATCAACCATACTTCAATTTAAAAAATAAAGAATGAGGTAGTGACATGCTCTTGCTAGTGAAATCCTGCTCTGGGACCTCAGCCCACCAACTACTACCTGCCGTCACATTTCCCCGAAGTCAATCCTCTGCTGGATGATTCCATGCCAGTGGCTCTAGGATTCCTATTTCCATGGTCTTCTGCCAGTTGGGAGTATCCTCTCTGCCACTTACCACTAGGTCAGTCCCTGGTGACCTCACACCCAAGTCACATCACCATACCCCTTGCTAGTCTGGTTCCCTCCACAGCCTCTTGAGCCCTGAGCTTTTGCTGCGAAGGTCTATAAGTTAAGAAAGATCTGCAGTGCCATCAGCCATCCCTGGTAGAGATGAGATACCCTGGTAGAGAACCAATGTTAGTCACTGAAGCTGCTCTGAAGAAATAAGAGATTTCCCATCACCAAAGTAAGATTCCTTCCTACTCTCTAGAGAAGTCAAGTGAGAAGTTTCTTGACTTTGCTCACGTCCCTCCTCTGGTCTCTAGGAATCCATATTTTCTTTCGTGGCCCAGCCTGAGAGCTAACTCCTTTCTGCAAGTCGCTTCAAGGCAAACCACAACCAACTTCTCCAAATTCCAGTGCCACTGACCTTTTGACCTTTCATGTTGACATTGAACCACGTGCAGCTCTTATTTATGTAAATATCCATGTGAGCACCAGCTCTTTTTCACTGTAATCCTTTAATTCTTAAATTCTACAAATATGTATTCAGTGCCTACTTCATGCTAGGCACTAGGCATACGGTGGTAGATACAACACATTTTTTAAAATGTGGTGTCTGCTCTCATGGAGCTTGCTGTCCTATGGGAAACAGACATTCAACACGCCATTGAAAGAACAAGTACAGGTCCAGATGATGATAAGTCCTATGAGAGAGAATAGCAGGGACCTCATTAAGGTTGGCAACTCTGGAAAGTCAGCCTGAAAGCGAACAGAATATAGGCAAGTAAAGAATGGGGCAAAGAGCCCTCTAGGCAGAAGGAGAAACTTGTCCAAAGGCTCCAAGGAACTGAAAGAAGGTCAGAAAGAATGCAGCACAGGAGCAGAGTGGTGAGGGTGGTGAGATGGGGCTGGAGACTGGGGTGGCCCAATCATGACACCCATGAAGGGCTTTGATTTTTACCCTCAGTGAGATGGTAACTCAACCAACCACAAGCCATTAGAAGACAAGGATCACGTCTGATAGAGCAGCTGCTCGATTAAGTACTTGTGTTGAACGTATATGGAAATGAACACTTTGAAAGCTTTCTTTGGTGCCTGTCCCTGTGACGAGGAGGCCATCTGGATGCTGGTGCCCATCCTGACTTTGTAGTTATGCAGGAATTGTAATAGTAATTCTCTTATTTCGCCTGATGAATATACTCGTATACCGGTACATACACCCAGTGCAAGTGCCTATTCTTACTTCTCAGGCCAGGAAGCTAAGACTCAGAAACTAGAACTTGCCAAACTTAGTCCCCACGCTATGCCACAGCTTCTGGACATTTCAAGTTTCAAAAGCTTGGAAGTGTAGAGCATGGCTGCTACTGACTTCAGGGCTGAAGGCAGATGACTCACGCTCTTAAGTTTACCTTCTGGGAATCTTTGTGCTGTTTATCAAGGTGCTAGAACCTATGAACCACAGGATCAGCCTTAGAGACGTCTTTCAGGGGACTCTAACACCTTCCACTTTCAAGCCTCAATCCACATTACCAAACTTGGTCTTGGACAAGACAAACTCTATTCCTCTGGATTTATACTTCTGAGACATCACCATGTGTGGTGCCACCTTGCTAGCTGACATGGTGTATCTTCCATGGACGCAAAGTCCTGGGCTGAGACCGGAATAGTCAGATGCTCACTTTGACCCATGTTTTCTTGGTATGGATGTGAACTCCCTCATTACAGGTCACTAGCTCCAACCATACCTGGCACGCACCCAGGGGTGCTCAGTCAAAAGCCCACTGCAAAACTGCAGCACCATCACAATGCACCACCCTGCCAACACCCAGTGCCACACGACGGAGGTGCACGTACAGGGCGACTCTGACATCCAGATCTATCCTGGCACCTTCTTAGCGTCATCCTCTTCTCGTTCATCTGTTGTGAAGGCCCAGAATTAATACTGCGTACGTAATTAATACATAAGGCACTTGAGATACAGAGGATGATCTGGGTTGAAACTTTCGTAGCTTGCACAGGATATGAGGTAGGGTTACATTTCCAAGTTTAAGGCTGGGATGCTTTCAGGTTTCTATTCAAAGTGCAAATAGGACAATTACATATAATGTTTCCATGTCCCACAGACTTAGGGGGTCCTTAGGGTAAACGTACATACAAGAAGTGAAAACTTCAAATTTGTTTTATTTAACTTTTCAGAGACAAAGAAAAATAAGCTCAGCTTGCTTTGGCCAAATAGAGGTGTCTTGGTGCAGAAAACATCCTCCACACCCAGACCTGCAAAGCCAAAACGCATACACTTACACACATCCACACACACTGCACAAAGACATGCATAATTTCCACACATGTTATCATATTGATGTAGGGCTAATACATGTTCAGAAAATACTTATGACACCTATAAAATCTGCATACACACAGATGCTGTAGATGCTGGAAAAGAGTAGCTGTATAAGACAACGGATAATTATATTTACTCATACAGCCAAATCTGAAAAATTCAAGCCAAGTGTGCTTTTTTTTTAACTCAGTATAAATTATCTGATTGGCTGATACAGACAGCCCCAGACTCTTCATTTTATTTTCATAACCTTTGATTCTGCCATGGCTTTGTTGAAAGGCTATTATCTACTCAGGGCACACACAGGAAGTGTATACACACCTGAATGAGAAACGGTGGCTAGCTACGGAACACACACAGAACTCGTGGTGTAAACCTTGAGGCTATTTACCATCCCTCAGGAAGCTAAAGCCTCTTACACTTTCCTGACCATCCAAGAGACAGCAATTACCCCAGATTATCAGACCAACAATGACATGCCGCGTAAAGAGAGACACCGAGCCAACTTCACATCCCAAAGACTGGCATATTCAAGTACACTTAGGACATTAATAGCAATTTACGTGCCATCACTAAGACAAAGCCACAAAGGCTCCGTTGGCAGCCTCTTATTTTGAAGCCTATTATTTGTGGGAGTTACAGGCTATAATCACAACAGAAACTTTCAAAACCCTTATCTTCCGTGACGCACCAAATCTATTTCAGAGCCATAATTGCTATGTCACCGGAGAGTCTGCTGCTTAATGCACTCAAATGCCATTTAGTGTTTGCAGGGTCATTACAGCGAACAGAAGGGTGGGGGGAGAGATGGTGGGAAGTTGTGGGGGAGAAGCAGACAGAGAATATTGAGGGGAATGTGATAGAATGGGGCACGAGGCTCTACTGTGCCTTATTTAGGGGATGATACTGTTGTTTTGAGAACACTATTTACCTATGCAATGAAGACAAGTGCTTAGAAACTACGTACTTAAGAATTCTGAATTATTTTGACAACATCCCGGGTATCTTCAGTGGATGCTGGGGAGGTATCCTCTTTTATTCTGAGATTATCATCCAAGTATGAGTGGGTTGATTTTTTTAAATTTTAATTTTTTCCTTTTAGATTGTCCCAGCAATCTCTGCAGTGGAAATCTTCCAGCTGTGCTGTGGGCTCAGGAGTCTGACTTGGCTTTTCTATATGTGTTCTGCCAGGGAATGAGAAGGGCAGAGGAGAGTGATGATGGTGAGATGTCAAAATCCAATCACCTAGAAGAATGTGCTACCCTTCAGATGGTAAAAGAAGATGCGAGGAGACAGATATAGCCTCCAAAATATGAGAAAACATCTAGTCACTCAAAAGACCATTTTTTTAGACCCAAGTTTAGCTAAGGTCATAAGAAAGCTTTTAAATTATAGGTAGCTTTATTTCTTCAATCTGGCTATAAACTAGCCAATGACTTATTTGTCAACTCCTAATACTTAGGGGAATACTAGACATAGGCTAAATCTTCAAGAAAAGTTTTGACTGACTAATGTATTTTTAGGTTCTTTTACACAACTCCCAGGTTCTATTTATAGTTCTGAGTTTTTTCATAGACTAGAAATATAGAAAATGTCAAGCCAATTCAGATTGCAGGGCTAGTTATTTTTTTAAGCTCTTTATTGGAATATAATTGCTTTACACACTTGTACCAGTTTTTGAGGTACACCAAAGTGAATCAGCTGTATTTATATATATATCCCCATATCCCCTCCCTCCCACCCTCCCTGTCCTGGCCCTCTAAGGCATCACCCATCATCGAGTTGATCTCCCTTTGTTATACAGCAACTTCTCACTAGCTATCTATTTTACAGTTGGTAGTGTACATTTGTCTATGCTACTCTCTCACTTCGTCCCAGCTTCCCCTTTGCCACCCCC
This sequence comes from Hippopotamus amphibius kiboko, assembly GCF_030028045.1. Taxonomy (NCBI): domain Eukaryota; kingdom Metazoa; phylum Chordata; class Mammalia; order Artiodactyla; family Hippopotamidae; genus Hippopotamus; species Hippopotamus amphibius. The sequence continues at coordinate 136,241,326 of NC_080188.1, read as the reverse complement.
CCCAACAACCCTGTGTCCTTCAGTCCATTCTCTGCATCTGCATCCTTATTCTTGCCCTGTCACTGGGTTCATCAGTACCATTTCTTCAGATTCCATATATATGAGTTAGCATACGGTATCTGTTTTTCTCTTTCTGGCTTACGTCACTCTGTATGACAGTCTCTAGGTCTATCCACCTCATTACATATAGCTCTATTTCATTCCTTTTTATGGCTGAGTAATATTCCATTGTATATATGTGCCACATCTTCTTTATCTGTTCATCTGTTGATGGGCATTTAGGTTGCTTCCATGTCCTGGCTATTGTAAATAGTGCTGCAATGAACATTATGGTACATTAATTTTTTTTAAGGTCACCACCAGTATCACATATAGATCTGCTTTTAGTTTTCCTAGGATTAACAATCCAGCTTTCACTCTGAAGAACTTTCCAAAGAAATAGACAGAATGAGACCTGGGGCCTTATTCCTCATGAGTGCTCCACTGAGAAACAGAATTTTCTCTATTTCCTAAATATTAGCCAAGCAAGAAATGGAATCATACCCTTCTTGTGTAAGAGTTCTTATAAATAAATAAGAAAAACATGAGCATTTCAAGAATACATATAAAAGACTAACAAAGAGATGAAAAATGTTCAATCTCATCAGTAAATCAGAGATACAAATCAAATTAAACTACAAAGGAGACGGCATTTTATAATGTGACAACTGAAAAAGGCTGAAAAACTGCTAAGACATTGTTATCGAGAATGAGAGGAAATGGGAAGGATCAAAAATGCTGGTGGGAACCCTAAATAGGAGTTTCTGGGATAAAAGTTTACATCACAAAGGCCTTAGATTTGTTCATACCCTTTGATCCAGCAACTCCATTTCTAGGAGTTTATTCAAGGAAATAATACAAAATACGTACTGAATTTTCTGTTCTATGATGTTTACCACAGTGTTATTAATAATGGTAAAGAAAAAAAAAAGAAAAGAAAAAAAAAGGAAACAGCTTAAATGTTCCACAGTAGAGATCGATTAAATAAATTATGGATTTTCCCGGTAACATGCTCTTCTGCATCTATTACACTTATGTTTGAGAAGAATGCTTAATGATATGGAAAATATTCAAAATATATTTTTAGTAAAGTAAGTAGGTTACAAAATGGTGTGTTCCCTATGAGCCTAACTTTTCTACACCCACACAAAACACACTTACACACAAAACGCTGCAAGGTTGCCGAGCAAAAAGTGAGCAGTCATTTTCTTTCTTTGTGATTTTCCTGCAATCTCCAAATTTTCTACACTAAATATTAATTTGTAATCAGAAAAAAAAAAGTACGTACAAAATTTAAACAAGGTGTAGGTAGGAAAGTCCACACCTAATTTAGATCTTTGTCTTGTGTGTCTGAAAGGTCTTGGCCAACCTTTAGAACTCAATGGAAAAAAGACCAAGCTAATTAATGGTCAAATCCAGGTGTGAGGAAGAAAGATGGAGGTAAGAGGGACTCTTTTGTCTGGAGAACAGAGTCTTAGCAGGTGATTGCGTGTCTTCAAAATATAATTACCTGTGAAGAGTATTAGTCAGTTGTTTTTCCCATTCCACAAAAAATAAGGTCAAAGGAAGGAGGTTAAACATAGCAATCACCTTAGACAAGACAGACAGTTGCCTGAAAAGAAGCATTTGATCTCCTTTTAATTTTCTCTGCCCCAATGCCCAACACAACTGGTTAATAATAAATTCCAAGAACATGCCTGCTGATCTAATGAATGAATATGAATGAATGAATAAATGAAGGAACTGTCCTCAGGGACAACACCTACCCCAGAAAAAACCCCAAGGACAACACCTTCCCCTTCTCCGGGGAAGAGAAGAAACAGCGACAGATATGTGGTCTCTGAATATACCCATAGAAGAGTTCTCTTGTGAATTAGTAAAGATTATTGGGTACAAGGTATATGTTAAGTTGGGGGTAAGAATGAGTACTGGGATGTGATAAGCAGAAAGAAAAAGCCATTCTCTTATGGGAGAGACTTTTTCTGGACCACAGAAACACAAAAATGTGGGGGGGGTTCCAGAGAGAGAGAAAATTCAGCCACAGGTTGGTTGCTGGTTTAAAAAAAAATAAGAAAGAAAGAAAAGAAAAACCTCTTGACAATAGGTTTAAGTAGTCTCACTTCAAAAAGCATTCATGAATGAATTGGGAGATTGGGATTGCCATATATACATTACTAATAAGAAAAAAAATACCAAATTGTACACTCTAAATATATGCAGTTTATTGTCTGTTAACTGTATCTCAATAAAAGTTCTTAAAAAAAAGCATTCATTAAGCACCTAGTGTGTACTAAGTCTGAATTGAAGGCTGGGATACAAAACTAGAATCTTCTTCAGAAGGAGGAAGTAAAGAAAAGAATCAGAGAAGAGCTCCCATTCCAAGCCCAGTGCACTAAGTACCATACAGGAACTAGGCAGAACTTCTAGAAGATAATCCTGATCTAAACCCTGTGAAGTGAGTAGGACTATGAGATGTTTTCCCACTGCCACAGGTTCTGGGCCACAGATTCCACTGCTTGAGAATTTTAACCACTAGCAACTGTCGCTAGGAAAGACCAAGCTTACTAGGACAGAGGGGTAAAAACCTACATTTACAGTGCCGGGCACTTCTAGAACATGTAATCTAGAGAAGTACAGGGCAGGTACTTGGTGATTTAACAGCAAAAACAATCACACTAGACTAGGAATGAAAATTGACACCTGTAGGTATATTTTTCTAACCTTAAGATTTTTTGTTGTTGTTTTTCTGATGCCTGATTTTACCCCTCTCTAAACTCTTTTTTGTTCACATTCTTAATGTCCTAATTATCTTAATAAACTTGAATTAAATAAGTTAATGCATATAAAGTGCCTAACACATAGGAAGAAGTCAGTAAGTGTTAGTTATTAATACAATTATTAAATGTCACTTTCGCCTGTTAATTTTCTCTTCTTATTGTTTTTTAATTGTTCTTTAATTTACTGCTTTATACCACTTCCTTTTTTATTACTACTTGATCTGTTTTATAATCTCTGTAAGTATGTTCTTAGTGGATGCTACTTATGTTAACCACGCATTCTAGCTTTTTTTATGTTTTTATTGTTCTTTTTACTACTTGTATATCTTAATTGCTTTTAACCTTCATTTTGCAATTTTACCCATCTCCTGCCATTTTTATCCTTCCATTGCCTTCTTTCTTCTTAATTCTCCGTTCTTCTTATTTCCTGGCTCTTTTTAATTTAATATTTGCCATTATTTTTTTCTATTTTTTCTAGTTTTATTCATCTATTATCCTTGTACCTTGTTGCACTTATTCTTTTAACTTATTCTTTTTAATTATTAAAAATGCCAAGTATCAAGTGTTGACAAAGAGGGACACTTGATAGAAGTCCTGGCCCCGTGATGCAAGGTGGCTCCTTCTTATCTTTTCTGTTGGTCTAGGAAAAACTGTTACTTCTATAGTTAATGCCCCAGTTTCTTCACTGCTGATCTTCCATCCTCTAAAACCATTACTTAACATGTGTAATTTATTAAGTTAACAGGCAAAACTTTCCTCTTCTTCCATTTCACAGTCCCCAAATTAAAAAATCAAAACAGAACAAAACCTCTATTGATATCTTGTACCTAGATTCCTGAAACAATCTTGCTATCTATTTTAGTGAACCATCAAATCTCTCCACGAAGGAACACGATCTAAAATCTTTCTTCTCTCTTGTGTATGATCACTGGGTCCCTGGCTAAGCTGGCTAACCAAATGTGATATAGTCATGGTGAAAAGTAAGCTATATCCTGGGAAGGACTTTCTATATAATTTTTAGATTTAATTTCAATAAAAGAACCAACCAGTCTTAAGCCTTCTATATACTACCCTGAAAGGATATACAACACAATAGTCATAACTGAGTTCTTATAGTTCTTTCCTGTATCAGCCAGGCTCCAAAATATTTATTACCAGGAGACATAATGGATTCTCTAACCGTAAGGTTCTTGCCATCTCCCTTCATTAAGCATAAGGTCTAAAAGGTTCAAGCGTCCATCTGGATAAAGGGAAAGAACAGAAGCTTTGGAGTTAGACCATCTTGGGTCCACATTGTGGCTCTATAACTGACTGGCTATTTGACTTTGGGCAAACTAGTTAACCTCCCTGAGTCTCCGTTTTCTCATCCATGAAATGGAGATGAGAATGTTTATAAAAGTCACTGATCTGTATTAGGGCACTCAATAAATACTGTGAGGTAGTATTCTTAGTATGAACACTGGTGGAGGCTCAAGTGATGCCCAGAACTTTAAGCACGTAATTAATTGTGCTTTCGTTCTTCTACTCCACTAAAAAGGCACAGAATCCTCAGTAGTTACGTTGGGTCTCTCTAGAACTCCTGAGCTCTGGTGAGAGAGGGATCTGAAACCTCCCTCATGCAAACTTCATCCTCTTACAGAGAGAGTATCCTCTAGGTCTACAGGTCAGCTAAGGCTGGCTTCCATGCTCCCAGGATAGATCATTTCCCGAAAGAGAAATAAAGTACAATTTTATACAGGTATGTGACTTTGAAAAGTAATGTTTGTAGAAGTTTGGGGGAGGTTTCAGAAAATGAATTGCACTTTAAGCTAAAGGACACGAGAGAGGAAAGGGGGAGAAATGGCAAAATATTAAAAGAGGAAAAATGTAATTTCTTACAAGTGTGGAAATCAAACTATAATTTAACTTTCAAATATCATCAGTTTCTATGTTTATATATTTCAAAAGTTCTTAGTATGGAAAAGGGTTATAAGCCCCTTTAAAAACAGGGCACTTCAAGTCAGAACCTAAGGCGAATGTAGAATAAATCATCTTATTCAATTTTGAACGGCCTCTTCAGCAGAGCTTGGCTACGAGATAGTGAAGGGGTGAGCAGTGGCTGGGGTGGGAGGAGGAGGGAACATCTGACTGGCTGGAGAAGGACTATTATTCTGTGGCTAACCTGGTCCTCTGTTCCTTCTTCCTTTCCCTTCTTTTCTGTTTGTTTTTGTAAACTATGAAAGGAGCACACCCAGGAAAGTAAAGAGCAGGAAATTTACATGCAAGTGTATTTCATTTGTCAAAACTTAGAGAGTGTACACTTACGGTCTGTACATTTAATTGTATAAAATTTTACCTCAGAAGAGGAAAAAATTGCAAACAAATATCAAACTCTAGTTAATGATATGCATACCAGTAGTATTTACTTAGGTGAAAATGTACTGTTGTCTTTGAAATGCATCAAAAAAAAAATAGATGGACTGATAGATGGGTAGAAGGATGCAGATTCAGATAGATGGATACATGATGAGGCTAGTGGAGGAAAATATGAATGACATAATCTAGGTGGTAAGTATACCGGTAAATTTTGCTATAAAATTCTTCTAAATTTTCTATATGCTTGAAAACTTCAAAATAAAATCGGAAAAATTTAAAAAGGTTGAACCCTTAATGCAGAGATAGCTACACAATTCCTTCCCTTAGGTAAATCCTAGACAGCATTGAAAGGCTTTACCCACTAGAGCAGAGCTTCTCAAACTCAGTGTGCTTAGGAACCACCAGGGAATCTGGTTAAAATGCAAAATCTGATTTAACAGTTTGCAGGAGGCCTGAGATTCTGCATTGGTCTCAAGCTCCCAGGTGATGCCAAGAATGCTGACTTGTACGAAGGAAGGAACATCTAAGCACAGGCTTCCAGTGAAGGCTTTGGTCACCTGAAACAGAGACCGGACCTCTCTAAACTCCAAAGGGATTTTAGACATAAAGAAAGTTTCATGTCAAGATGAGTTCAAAGGCATGTCTGGCTTAGGCTTGAAAAATTATTCAGTTAGATGAATTAGTGGCGGACAGAGTTGGAAATTACGATGGCCATTTCCCAAATTCTTTAAAAGTAATATTATATTGACTATATGTAGGTGGTGTAGTCCTTCACTTTCAGTGCAGGAAGGGACTGCACCAGGTAACTCCCAGTCCTTCTAGCTTTCTGTGACTTTACAGAGTGCAAGAATCATGTCCTATTGATATTTGTATTCTTGGTACTGGATATCAAAGGGGTCTCAATAAATTTGTCAAATAAAGCATTTATTCATGTACTTATCTGGTTAGCTGTTCCACCCTCAAGTCAGTCATGCCATCTGCCTTGTATCTCTGAGAAATTGGAGAATATTTAGGGATCCAAAGACTTAACAATATTTAAAAATGTGGAATAGAATTTCCCTCAACTGAGAGCCAGAGATAACTAGAGATTTTTAAAATATACCAAATTTAAAAATAACAATGGGATTTTCTTAAAAAGAGGTCTCATATTTTATCTGAAAACAAGCTTGTCAAAGAACATGGAACTCCTTCCCAGAAGGCAAGAAGAGGTCCATCTTCTGAAATCAATACTAACTTTTCCCACAATTAAATTCAGCCCATTTACTTAGCTTCATATTTACTGAGGTCTAAGGGGGCTATGCCACTTTCAGGAGCAACCACAAAAACAAACTGCCCTTCTGAGGTTGTAATTTTTTTCTTTTTCTTTTTGGCTGCACTGGGTTGGCTTTCTCTAGTTGCAGCAAGTGGGGCTTCTCATCGCAGTGGCTTCTCATTGCGGTGGCCTCTCTTGTTGCTGAGCACGGGCTCTAGGCCGCGTGGGCTTCAGTAGCTGTGGCGAAGGGGCTTAGTTGCTCTGCAGCAGGTGGAATCTTTCCGGACCAGGGCTCGAACCTGTGTCCCCTGCACTGGCAGGCGGATTCTTAACCACTGCACCACCAGGGAAGTCCCTTTGTTTCTTTATAGGGCAGAAGGCAGGGTCGACTTGAGTCTGGAACAACTAACTCGATCCTAGCCCAAGGAGAGCATGGCTACAAGGACAAATGTGGGCCCCACTGGACAGGATGCCATAACATATCAATTCCAATGAAGACAGTATGGCGTCACTGTCATGTCAGGGATGGGACTCTTACCAAAAACACAAATTTATCTTTTCCTTATAGCTCTGAACTATTTCCTCTCCTCACGTATTTTCTTGGGAATGGAAAAACATCACGCTTGTAAGTAGAACAGGGATACTGGAAGAGCCCTTTGACATCATCCAGCTCAACTGTCCTTTTTTAGAGTATAGGGAACTGAGTGCTATTGAGAGAAAGTGACTTGTCCGCTCACAAAGGCAGAAAGTGGCAGAGGTGGAAGATGAGGACACCACCCCCCTGCCCCACACATACATTATACATGTGATTATGCTTGGAGTGATTGTATCACTAGGTTTGAGATCAACAAAGTTCTCTGTGATGACTTCGACTTCTGCAAAGAGATAAGGAATCTCCCCAGAAGGATACTTATTTCATGGTATGTCCATCGTACGTCTTTTTTGTGCAGAGGGGAGTAGATTTCTCAAACTACTGCTGGCTGGTCTTGAATTCCTCTCTTCTGCTATACAGCTTAACTTCAAATTCCCTCCTAAACTACAGAGTTCATTGGCTCCCTTGTCCTAGAATTCTAAGAACAGGAAACCTACTCTCAGATAAAGTGTTGAATGAGACTGAAAGTTAAAATACATCCTGGTTGGCATCAGGGTTTCTCCAGCTTATTATGATAGAGCCTCATTCCCGGAGGTGAAACATGCTAATGATGACATATTTACTGAATGAATGAATGAATGAATACTTGAATGCATGAATATATAAGTATGCCATTGAATGACCTGGCCTCGTTCAACTTCTGTACCTTTAACGACTTTCACCTGGCAGCTGGGGATAAACAACAGATTGAATATGAAATTACAATACTGGGATTTTTTTTTTTTTTTTTTTTGCTTCTCCAACTATTGTGGGCTCAAATAAAATGCTCTTCCGGTCTCAGATGCTCAGTTGCTATGGTATTAAGGTTTAAAGGCCTCATCATGTAAGAAGCTAAAAAGACTTACTCTGTTTCCCTTTGCCTCTGTCACCAGGGAGAGCCAGGCTCTACGCTTCTGGTACCACTGCCTCCAGCCCTGCAGAGTTTGGCTCACCATATTCAAGCCTGTCCTTGCCCCCTTTACCCCCCCCAGCCTGGGGCTGTTCACTGGTCCCCGGCCGCAGCACCATAAGGTACTCAAAGGCAACTAACTGGAAGCACATCTGCATATGTTTCAACATCTTCAAAATTCACATTCTGTTTGGTAGAACAATTAAAACTTCATAGAATTAAAGTGAGTTTTTAAAGATCTGCATATGATTTTAATTATCACCCTCACTCCCCAGTCTTACAATTCCACATGTGGCAACATCTTATTAATACATACTTTAAGTGGAAGGAGGTCTCTCAGAAGTAGTTAAGAAAAAATTAAAATGATGGCATGTGGCCAAGTATTACCAAGTAACCCTTGTGATATCCAAATGCCTGAAAAGTGTTCACTTAGTTTGCTATTTTTGTCCCAATAATTCCATATTTTATTTATTTTCTTCATAAATGTCCTTGTGCCCCTTTGCCTAACATGAGAGAAAGCAAAAACAAAAATAAAAACACGTATGTTACAGTTTACAAAGATCAAAGCTTCATCTCTATTTTTCCACTACTATAATTATCACAAAGCAAAATCCATGAGATTTTTCTGTCATAATCTGACATTAATGGCACTTTGCCTTTGTAGAGAGAACACATACTTTATTTCCATTTTCATTTAATCTCTTGAATAAGAAAAATCTTATAGGGATATCTATTGACATTTAAGATGTGGCTGGAGTGAACTCACTCCCTTAACTAACATTTTAAAATTAAAATTAAAAATAAATTATCTCACCCTAAAGACTAATGCTTTCTGCTACCACAGATCTCTGTGAATTCAAAGGGAGAGTTTCACATAGCGCAAGCCCTTCTGCCTTCCCTCAAGATCCAATTGGAGGGGGAGGTGATAGGGTAGGTGGGCTAGAAAAGATGGCGGAGACTAACTCAAATGAAAGACTCTTCTGGAGAGAGAAGCCTACAGTTGAGCCTGGTGTCCCTTGAGTGAACAGTAGGAATCAAAACCATGCTCGTAGGACTCCAGAACTAGTGAGCTGGAAGGACCTTACAGCTTGTTGATGGGGTAAATTTGATAGATGAAGCAACGAGACAGGGATGAAGAGACTTGACAGAAGAAAAGCCGCAGAAGGATCCAAGTTTCCTGACTTCAGGTTGCTGGCACCATCCACCCGTTTGTTTGTGCAGGTTCTAGTCCCACGTCTGGTAGAGACAGCAGTGAGAACCCCATGAGAAACGATGTTCTCCAGACTTGTGGTTGCCAAGGGGGAGCCAGGATGGGGAGGGGAGGATTGGGAATTGGGATTAGTAGATGCAAACTATTATATATAGGATGGATAAACAATAAGGTCCTACTATATAGCACAGGGAACTCTATTCAATATTCTGTGACAAACCATAATGGAAAAGAATATGAAAAAGAATATATATGTGTGTATATATATTAAACCTATCCTAAAAGAAATATTGAAAGGTCTTCTCTCAATAGGAAAGAAGCAAGAATCTGCAGGAAAGGGAAAATCACAACAGGAAAGGCAAATATATAAAAGGGTGGAAGATCACTTAAATAAGCCAGTGCATAGGTTAAAAACAATCAAAACATTTTGTAAACGTGATTATAACTATAATTAATAGCAAAAGGATAATAGCAAAAGGATTATAACTATAATTAATAGCAAAAGGATATATATATATATAAAACACACTTACTTTGCTGTACAGAAGAAATTAATGCAACATGGTCAATCAACTCTACTTCAATAAAATTAAAAAAAAAAGAAACAATGTTCTCTTGCTATGTGGATGGCTATCCCACAAACAGGTTTTGATAAGGGGATTCTTTTAGGAAAGAAGTTGCTAAAGCATTCAAAGGGATAATTCTCTTGGCAATATCATCACTCTATAACTTCATCTATTTAATGCTGATCTGATTCTTATTCTCAGAGAATCTGCCTTGGTTAAAAAGTTTAGAAACTTTTTCCAAAAAGAAAGACTTAAGAAGTTTTTTGAATTAAAAGGATAGTCTATTTGTGGGTTAGTAAGGCATTTAAGAGAAAAGTCATTACTAGATATTTTACAGCTGTTATATAAGATGTGGCATTTTTTAATTCAGTGGCAGCTTGTCTTCCGACTTATTCATTCAACAAACATATTCTGAGCAACTAATATATACATTCTGGGGCCACACACATATTTGGGAATAAAAGACAAAGACTGATTGAGCGTGTCTGTGCACGTAGCTGTAATGCAAGGGTGTGTGTGTGTGACAAAGTGGAGGCAAGAGGGGAAAGAGGGCTAAAGAGAAGAAGATAAACAAGGAGAAACTGGGAGTGGGAGAATCAGGGGTAACTTGGGGAGTGAGGGGGATGGATAGGCAGTTGGGGCCAGAGCGTGGAAGACTCTGAATCTCAGACTTAGGGACTGAACATGCTTAGGTGGGGAATAGAGAGGTGCTCTTGATTTCTGGGCAAAGAATGACAAAATTCTGGGGATGTGTGCAGGAGAAAGGAGACACCAAAGGCAGTAACACTAATTAGGAAGTAATTATAATAGCCTAGCTAACGAACTATTTCTAGAATGAGGATTGTGGCAGTGGGAAGGGAAAGGAAAGAGTGGATGTGATAGCTAAGTAATCTTTCAGTCTTTCTGACTGACGGAGAGTGAAGTAATCTCCCTCCATCACTTAGAGCCACTCTAAACCCAGTAAGCATTGCCCGTTGTCATTTGAGAATACAAAGCACTTAAGAAGGTATAATTTAACGCTCACCATTGCTAAGGGAGGGGGTCCTTAGGCCTTGTATAACTCTGTATCCTTTTTTAAAGCATACCTTTCCATCAGAAGAGAAAAAAGTAACAACTGTGTCCTAACCTGTCCTCACTAGGAACTTCCTACTGGGAAAACTGCTCATACAAGAGGAGGAAAAAGGTCAAATTAGAAAGTTATCACTTATAACATTTCATACTGCATTCATGTGGAACAATTTATACTTTGTCAAGCCCTCTCCTACCTATTTTTTCATTTTCCTTAGAGCAGTCATGAAGGCATTAAGAGTGGGAATTATTGGCCCCATGTTATAAAAGACAAGGATTGACACCCGCCCATGGACACACAGGAGTTACAAGGACCAGAGTCTCCCAACTCCCGTCGCAGGGCTCTTACCATCACACCGTGCAACCCATCATGACACGGGCTTAGTTAAAGGCAAGCGATCTGAACTCCACGAGATTTAAAATAGACGCTAGTTGGATAAGACGTGAGTGCTGTGAAAACCCAGTCGGGGGAGTAGATAAAGGTTGCCTAGAAAATGTCCTCCCCTGAATGAAACACAATCCAGGACCCAGCTGGGAATTCCATCGCCGCCCTGGGTTTCGGAATTGTTTATTTTTATTCCTTGGCTCAAACCTTTCATTCCTGTCCTTGTCTCTTCTCGTCTCTCTCCTTCTCTCCCTCTCTCTCTCCTCCTAGCAGCCAGTGCCCCTCTCTGCACATACACATGCCTTCGCATCTAATACCACTCTCTAAAAATACATCTCATAAGCTTAGTCTCCTGCAAGGTGGCATAACTTAAAATTGATACCAAAGGAACAGACCACATCATGACCAGCCTTTGATTCATTTACCCCGTGTCTTAAAGACCCAGAAATAAAATAAACACAGTTCACAGGGGAAAAAAATTAATGCAAAATGAGAGACTCTTTCAAGTGGCATTTTCCAGCCCAGTTTTTGTGGTGGGCTTATGTAATCAGACATAATGGTCTGCACATGTTTGGTTACAGTATTTCAGAAATGATTCCCAGCCTACCAGATGACGTCAGAGGGGCCAACGTTGACCCCCAAGAGTCTGAGTGCCACTCTCTTCTGTGCTACCCAATTAGGAAAGAAAGATGCCAAATAGCAGAACTGTCAGCCCCACTTCCTGTGCAGTCATGTAGACTTTCTTCAGTTCTCCTGAGTGTGTCCATTGTCTCCTCCCCACACTCTTATACTTTCCTCATGTTCCTCTCTTCTACTTACATACAGAGCAAAGCTTTTCCTGGAAAGATCTATCTTCTAGCTCAAAAAGATCCAGGCAATGTATAAATGCCGATGTGCTTGAACTGACCCCACAAACACAGAGCACTTAATTCATTTGGAACCCATTTTTGAGAACATAATTCTACACCATGGTATCTTGGATTTTTTCTAAGCAGGCATCTGGCAAATCAGCCACGAACACAGGAATAATAATTAGTATAAGCACAAGAAGGGAAAAATCCCTCTGCTCTGGAAACCCTTTCTGAAAAAGAGACACAGGTACCCAGAGTATGTTTAACAGGGTCAGCTTTGACCTCCCTCCTTCCCTCCCAGAGAGGAACTTGATAAATATTATGTAAATTCAGAGGACATTCTGCCTAAAGAAGACAGAAAATAAAGAATTCCTAATTGGATGGGGCCTTAAAAGTCACCAAGACAGTCACCACCTGGTACTTAACTCCCTTCCACAACATCCTTACCATGTAGTTGGCCAAACAATATCTGAACGCATCAATGATGGGGAATTCTTGGCTTCCAGAGGCAACAGATCCCTTCTTTGGACAACTCTGACTGTAAGAGAGGCCCTTGAGATGTTGAAGTGAAACCTGCTTCTCTGAATCTTCTACTCAGTGATCTATCCTACCCCCCTGTAGATTTCATGATGAATCCAATCTCTCTCACGGATGACAGCATGCCTCAAACTATTACTTACCACCCAAACCTTCTCTTTAACGGGCTAAGAATTCCTAATTTTTTCAACCATTCCTCATCTGATGAAACAGCTGGTATCCTCTTGCTTCCTTCCAGTCTGGCCATTGCCATGTGCGATTTCACCAACACAGAGCTGAAACGCTATCCCCTTTTTCATTGCAGATATCATACTCAATTGCTATAGGCTAGGATTACATTAATACACGATGCCTACCATTCCTTCCTTCCATCTCCAATTTATCTTAATCCTAACATCAGAAAGAACAACAACAAAAAAATCCTCACCATCATCCAGTCATAGTTTTCTTAGATAGTTCTGGGCCAATAGTTCTACTGGAGCATCTCATGACCTCTAAAAGCCCAGGAAATCACCCCTGATCTAAAGAACAGTCTCCTTTTCCAGGCTGCCCTCTTGTCCCAGCTTGCTGTCACTGCTGCTGAGATAGCGGACGATTGATCTGAGAAATCAAGTTGGATTGCTGTCCCAAATCTACACTCGGTTCTCCTTGTGTCTGTCTGATCGATTTCACTCTGTGCGACACAGCTTGTCGCTATGCATTTTCATGCTAGTCAGGAGCCGCCAGCGCGCCCGAGAACAAGTAGAAGATGGTCGGCACCCCTCCCCATCCCTTCAACATACCCAGCCTCTGCGTTAATTGTTTTTAATCATCCTTAGGTGGGAGAAAGGTTCTTTTTTAAGACCACAGACCTGGACGCGATGGATTTTGGCTACTGGGTTCTCCTCCCCAGGTTCCCAGGCCCCCGCTCGTGGCGACGTCTCCTACCACTGTTGTACTAGGTGTCACCTGTTTAGCAGCCCCTCGCAGCTGAACGCATGGGGCCGCAGGTGCCATGCAAACACTGATTACGTGTGACAGCCCTAGACGCCAGCTGCCTGCATGAAGCCTGCCCCATCGCCACGTTTTCGAGGGTAGAATGCTGCCGATGGCATGACTGATACAGAAACAAGAAACTAGGTGACCGTAAAGCTAAGATAAGTCCTACTAAGTGGCATTCTGAGCCCTATGGCTTTGAAATAATTGGGAGTGATAGAATAAAAACAAAGGGTGGGGGGAGCCTTGTTTTCTTACACTGATGCCCTGCGGACTGTACATCTGACTGGCTGCGAGTCCGTCACTGTATCCTCCTGTCTGGCTGATAACATGGCGAAGGGTATCCACCTAAACAGATGAACAACAACAGAGAGGAAATTAGTCAGGGGGACGCAGGGAAAGGGAGGTCATCATCACACTGGCGACCGTGTGGGCAGCCGAATTCACGCAATCATTGGAGAGATGCTTCCCGGGAAAGGAACCATTAGGAGGAGGCTGGGCTTCCTCTCTCTGCCGAATCCATTATCCTTTCTGAGTTCAGTAAGCAAGACAGAAACCTGGTCAAAGAAAGCTGGGATTCCCAACACTGAAACTAATTCAACAGTGCTGCAGGAGACGGCAGGGATTGGGCGACAGACTGGCTGAGAGTGGGAAGGGTGAAGGAACTTTCCCTGCCCTCCAGATCACCCTATATGACTTCTCTGCTGGGGATCCTATAAAAGTCAAGGTTCTGTTTAGAGGGGCTCGGCCAGCCCCCACAAAGACAGAGCAATGTGCAACTCATGCTATCTTTCTGAGGATTTAAACAGTGGCCAGCTGTTTAGTCATGTGACCAAAGTCTGACCATATCTCCTGAGACTTGTTTCCAGGCAATGTCTCCTGAGGAGGGGGCTGAATCACCGGCTGGGTGGTCTATTCCAGGCATGTAATGCTTCCTGTTGCTCTTGCAGGGTGGGAGCCTGGATGTGCTTGGCTCAGAACTTCCCTAGCGATTCTGACCCGGAGCACAGGACGTCACCCTGTCATGTCAGGCTGTGTGCTGACACAGCAGGATGGCTTCTGCGCTGTCGGGAAGGCGAGCTGCTGACTAAGGCGCGCGGTGGGTTTACACCACGCGCTTGACTTTTGTTTCCCAGAGTGGACTCAGACACATCACCAGAAACCCAAGTCCCTTGACCTCAAGGATGACTGAGAAGATGAGTGTCCTCAGCCTGGCCGGGTGCTTTTAAAGGTTCCGATGAAAACATGAGATACTAAGGGATGTGCCTAGTCATCAGTGACCTCCATGTTGGGCAAACGTTGAGTGTGGAAAACCAACGAACAAGAGAGAGACCTGAGACGTGAGCCGATGGACTCAGCTCCTCCTCCCTTTGGTGAGCGAAGTATACGCTGGGTCCGCTTGCCCGACGGGCCTCGGTCGCCTCACCCTGGGCTCGCCCCTCTCCTGCCTTCCTAGTGGGACTGACAAGCCAGAGCCAAACGCATTCACAAAGTGTGGACGAGATTCCCCACGACAATGGTTGTCTTTGATTTGGTTCGGTTGTTGGTAAGGTTTCGTTTCTACACCTCTCTCTGTCTCTCTCTCTCTGGACAGAAGCAGGAGGTGCCCGTCCGATGGAGGGCTCTTGGACGCTAAGGCATTCACCTGGCGGCACATTGGCTGGTCCCTACCTGTGATTGCACGTTGGCTCCAACCTGGGCCCCTTGGTAAGAATCCCCATTGAGTGACTGCACGCTCATGAACAAATCTCCAGAGTTTGACATGTTAAAAGAACTGGAAGAACCTGGAAAGGAAAGAGTGAGGCACCTGAATCACAGAAAGGAAAAGGCTCAACCCCCGCAACTAACAGCCAAGAGGAAGAATGACATGCAAAGCAATACCCGCCCCCCCCAAATAAAAACTAAAATCAAAACAACATCAACAGAGTCTGGTTAGTAGCATGAAGAACAGAGCAAGCAATAAGGGGTGCATCTCATTCATGTTATGCGAAGCCCACATCTCACTGCCAGTTGCCCCTGGGAACTGCTTCCCCTTAGCCGCTTCAAGCTGAGAAAGGAAACCTGTATTCTTCTCAGCTTGCTCTATTTGAATCAGAGACAGTCTCCAGACCCAGGGTCTCTCTCTCATGCCTCTAGAATTCTAGGATCGGCTCGGGGACCTCGAGCTGGAGACTACGGGCCGGTCCCTGGTACTTCTGCCACCACGATGGAGCATGTGAGCCATCAGCTGGATTATAAGTAAGCTAATGCCACACCCATCTCCTCTCGCGTGGGGAGCAGCACCTGGGAGGGGAGGGCATGAAGGCAACGCTGCACAGGAGGGCTGG
Source organism: Hippopotamus amphibius kiboko (assembly GCF_030028045.1). Classification (NCBI taxonomy): domain Eukaryota; kingdom Metazoa; phylum Chordata; class Mammalia; order Artiodactyla; family Hippopotamidae; genus Hippopotamus; species Hippopotamus amphibius. The sequence goes on along the minus strand of NC_080188.1, from coordinate 136,225,443 downwards.
CCCTGTGATATGAGTCACAGACATGCCTGATTTCTAGAAGTAAGGTGATTCCCCCTGCTGGGTGGCAAACCGTCCAAGAGAACCACGAGGACTGCAAAAATAAGTGAGAATAATATGCTCTTCCCTGCCACCTGCCATTCTGGAGGAAGACGAGACAGAAAATGGACCAGGAATTCTCAAGCATGCATGAAATATGAAATAATAATAAGAATAATAATAAAGTGGGTCTCCAGAAGAGCAGTTAACCATCTGCTTTCACCTCCTAGAGATGAAGCTTTCTCCCAGACTTAGCCTGGAGGCACCACCCATGTTCCACTGGTTCCACTGTGGTAAACCTAGTCCCCCTCCGCCCTCAACCTAAACACAAGGCCGTGGAAAAGCTTAATATTATTCTGAAGTCATCGTGCAGCTCAGCGCATTAGGAAAGAAAGCTCAACGTGCAAGGTTTGGTTAAAACATGACGTTAGCCTGGAAAAGGAGAGACCTCAGGGACCCAGGTCAGTTCCACTCTATTGTTTCCATCCCTGTATTGCTCAAATCGCACTCCTGCTCTTGAATTCTGAGACAGCCATCATCCGTGTGGAATCGCCCAGCCATGGTTCACGCCCAGCTCTGACTCTTTTCTCCCAAGCTAGGGAGAGACTGTCTCGCCCCACATGAAGAGCTGCGGCTAAGCTGAACAGAAGGGTTGTTTTTGTTCCACGGAAGGACTACTTAACTAGCACAGTGACTTCTAAGCTCTGCCACTCTCCTTAACTATTCACGGTATCTTCATCCTTCAAAGGCAAGAGCCATGTAGAGGAACCAAATGATTTCCTTGAGGACCATTTACTTGGGGACAACCTCAAGTTAAGAAACATCTCCATTCTGCTTTGTTCTCTGGGGTATTTGTCCATCTGCAAGGAACCAGCTAAGTATTTTGCTACACAGACAAAGCCTCTACTCTTACTTCCTTACTGTGGGAGAAAAGGATTGCTTTCTTTGGGGGGTGGAGGGACAACTCAAGCACCATCCAAAGAACTATGACGTCCTGATAGCCCTGCAGCACGTCCTAGGTGTGTCATCTGGCACTTGTTTCTCGGTTTAGCTTATCTGAAAGGAATTAGAAAAGTTGGGTCTTAGGTAAAATAGGTACAAGATTTGACCAGGTGTGGTTCACACTCAATCAGCGGGCAGAGGCTCTGGCCTGGACCTTCCTTCCATTAATGTGGTGCAAATCTTTCAAACAGTCCTCCCCAACAAGTGGGTGAAGCAGTGCGTACCACAGATCCCATTCTTATGTTAGGATATACAAGACCCAGGAGTCTATGTCCTAGTTACATCCCTCTCGAATCTTTCTTTCAACCACAGCAATATGACCTAAATATTCAAAGCCATTTTATAATAAATATTACAACACACGCTCACATGTGATGTCATCAGAACCAAGAACCAGCAGCTCTAAGAACCCAAACTATAATTGTTTACGTGATATCGGATTTTTTTCCTCCCTGAGAGTATTCGGTTTGAAGCCCAGGTATTCTGTTTCTCTCCCAACCACATACCATGTAATAAACATACACTGTATATGCTTGGTTGACAGTTTATTGGAAATTAGCACACAGACTGAGAAATGGGAGAAACCCCCAAAGGGCTACACTGATGCCAAGGAACATGGCATCCATGGAACCATGAAGGGACGGAATGTGCCATTTACAAGATATACACTGCAATTGACACAGATGATTTAAAAAATATATGTGCATAGATAAATTGTAAACATGTCTGGCTGCCTAATGTACATAGAGGTAAATATGCGCATATCAATGTGCTTCCTGTACAAATGCATTTGAATCAGAGCAGTAATTGCAGGAGGAGTCCCTGTGCTTTTGGCCGTGCTGCTTCAGCATTTCATTGTCTCTGTACACCCATGTACAACACCACCATGGCTTCTGCCTCTCTGATACGTAACTAGAGGCAGTGACTGTACTGAGGGAAGAGACCAGGTGCCACGAGTACCCCAATAAAGCAGACACAAGTCCAAACAAAAAGCTAAATAATGAGGGAAAGACACCTTCATCTGGTACTGGAAGTTGGAAAGAACTTATTCTGGATTGGAGAACCTCCTGGGAAGGATGTGATACACAGACAAACAGCATACAGGCTCTCTCGGAGGTGCTGTGGAATTCTCAAAGAACTAAAACAGAATTACCTGGCTTGCTGAGAAGGTCAGCCTGGAACTTGACCTGCAGGTGGCTATAAAGTAATGGCCATGACTAGAAGCACATTTTAAGATGTGCTTGCCAGTTAAAAGGTTCTGAATTGGGCATGGGAAGGGAGGCAAGTGGCTCGTTTAAACTGTAATCCAGACATTTGGGGCACGTACAAAGCTAAATTTACACTCAACTAGACAGAGAAGTAATAGATCACCTACAGATTCTGATGCATTTGCTCACGCAAACGCGATGTGGAGACGTGTTAACAGCCATTTTCATAAGACAATTTCCTGAACACGCTATTTCTACTGTAAAGTGTCTTCAGGAGAATTACATTTGTGCGGGGGTGGGGGGGGGGGACCAAACTCACTTAACTTCAAAATCTAAAAAATAGAATACTAATGATAACATTTAAACCTAGAGTGGGGTTTCTTGACCTTGACACTATTCACCTTTTGGGCCAGATAATTCTTTATTGTGGAGGAATATGTTATGTACGGTAGGCTGGTCAAACACATCCCTGGGCTCTCTCTAGCAGATGCCAGGAATCCGCGTCCCCTCCCCGCCTCAGCCAACCATGAGAGCCAAAAATGCCAGGTTTACCCAAATTGAGAACCGATGACCTAGAACAAGAATGAATTTACATTTTATTCCTAAGGTACTCAAGGTGTTTAACAGTATTAGCTCATTATAACTCACAACATTTTAATGAAGCACGTGGAGAGCAAGCATTGCCTTTATTTCTGCAGTCTAGAAATCAAGGCTCCACACAAATTAAGTGGCCAGTCTGATCAGATTGGGCTCCTATTGGCCTCCTGTACCATTTGGAGGCTCAAAAATAGAGCCTCTTTGCTGGATATAAGCTTAATTATATCATGCTCCCTTCTCTATTTTCCATGATTTTTCCCTCCCCAATTAAAAAAAAAAAATCTTTGTTACTTTCTACTCAGGGCAAAGCATAAGAGAGAAAGGTTATCCAGTTCCATGTGAAATCCCTTTAGTAGGCATGCATGTCCTGGAGTTCCAATTCCAGGAGGCTGTGCTTTCATTTTCCACTTAGAAATTAAGGGGAGAAACACAGGAAGAAAGAACACAGCAGAAAACATCAATGGGATAAATTCTTTTACTTGGTTTTAAAAAACAAAAGCATAAAGGTTTCTATGGATTTACCAGAAGTGTCAGTCAACTTCTCAGGATGTGCTACCTCCTCTCTAACCATGTGTACTATACACAAACTTCTCTTACGAAGCCAGTGTCCAGCGGTTTTAATATGAGAATCTTCTACCAATCCAGAAAGACACCAAACTTCCTGTTAGGGGTATGATAAGAATATGCAAAAGAGCTTGCCACTAACTAGTGTCAGAGGAAGAACGGTCATGGCTGAATCTACTGTTGTCTTTGACACAAACACATACAGCTAAGCAAAAGATTTCAAATCTGTAGGTTCAGAGCCTCGGAAAACTGGGGATTGCTTAGCTAATCACAGATCCTGATAAGGTATCGATGTTTATGCTATGCCACAGAAAATACCTGTAACCCACAAGCCAATTTCTGTTCTTCTTGGATATTAAAAGGGTTCTCCAACCTTCCAAAATAGATAATCCAACCTTCCTTAAAAGGCCTTATTTTTCTGAGATATTAACTCTTACTTTCATAATCTCATCAAAATAAGAAATTGAGATGGTGTCGTTTAGGTCACTCCAGAAGAATTATGGACCCACGGTTATTAACTATTGCTTCAATCGGTCCCCCTTTTTGTTTTCATTTTTTTTCAAAACTTAATTTTCTTATCTCCTTTCTATTCTTCCTCCTTGCTCCATCCATTTTGCCCAACTCTGCTGGTATAAAATATGCAACATTCCAAGTATCTCGAAATGCTTGCTAATTTCTCACAGGCCCTAGCCCTACGTGATTTTTATGAATTATGCTTAAGCAAACAGGAGGCCAGGCATATATCAACAAACAGGAATATTTATAAATGGCCTAAGTAAAGATACTGAAGCACTGCTCTTCATACAAAAGCCTCTAGAAGGAGGAAGATTTACTTGCAAAATATTTTCCCTGCACTAGCAATGAGTATTTATATTTAGTAAAGCTTCTGGAAAAAACTCCTGCTTCGATACTGAGGATATAAAAAGTTCTCAGGTTCCAGAACTCTAGACTTCAAACTCAACCAAAATACATTTTCACTTCCTAACCGCTTATTTAAAACTTGCCATTTCAATTATCATTTACCCTTTGGAATTATCAAAGAGCTGGTATACATTATAAACATCCTATGTGAAAAGCTGAAACATTTAAAGTTCTCCCTTTATCTGTGTAATAATATGGGTTGTGTTAGGAGCAAAGAAAATACAGAAAAGCCCATTTATAACTTTTGCCATGAAAATGTTTATCTTTTAAAATTCCATGCTATTGCACATACACAATAGTATTTTCTTTTGTCTCTATTTTAATAAAAGCACTACAAAGGGGTTCCTCTGCATATTATTTCCAACAACTTAGGCACCACTGGAAAGCTTAGCTCAAATTTTCCATAATAATTTACTTTGTGCTGAGAATAGTCACATGAAGTTTAAGCCACCAGAAAAATTCCTTAGAAAACTGTAATCACAGACTGACATTCCAAGAGAGCCAAAATAATTCTTAAACACAGATGAGGGGTTTAAAATGCTTACTTTTCTCTTTTTAAGTGCTTTAGGAAAGAATAAAAAGTTGCGGATTTAGTAATGAAGGGAGTCCACGGGGCCCTTAGAAGGACTAGTCATAAATCACGCTAAGCCATCTGCGATGCAGATATATCAGCGACAGGAAAGAGTCATTTTGATATCTGTTTTGCATTATGATAACCTTTGCAAGAGTGTTGAGTGTGTTTTTGCTAATGCTGACAGAATTGTACTTCTTCCAAAGAGACAAGTGAAAATGTCTGCCTAGCAGTGCAATTCAACTAGTGTTGCTGGGTCTGAAATGCTTAATAATTGACCAGATGGGGAAGAAGGAAACTCTGGTTACCGAACCTGTTAGCCTTGATCCTTTGTCAATCACAGCATGATGAGAAAAGAAGGAAACACACACACATACACACACGCACACGCAAAGCCTCAAAAAGCAAATATGCTCTCCATGGTTACCTAATCTGGAGTGCTGGGAAAAATAAAACTGGATTGAATTCTACATTGTCTTACCATATCCATGTTTACAAAGCCCAGGCCACTCTTCACGCATGATTCCATTTAAACAAAAGAAGGCTGTGATGGTACAGCCCAGTGACTTGGAGAAGCTTATGATAAATAATTAGAAGCATCTAGAAGCTCACAGAAGACATTCGTGTATGGAGCCTTACTTGTCTCCAATAACAATCCACCACAAGGTAGAAAGAGAACTTATTTTAGTGGGCAAACAAGCTGGGAGGTCAAAGACACCACATATAACCCCCAAATGTTAGAAATGAGATTTAAAAGTCATACTATGATCTAACACATTTAAATTTGTGACCCTTTAAAGTTGGAGGCATCAGTTTTCTTAAACGTGCACCCCACAGCCAAAATCAATGCATCTGGTTCATTATGGGGAGAAATATCTTAATCTAACTTATTTAATAAAGTCTTATTTAATAAATAAATATTCTTTCATACGAAATATTTCATTTTCCCTTTTTTAAAAAAAGCACCAACACGTATGCTTTCCATAGCATATAAACACCAAGGTTATACTTTATGCATTCTTGACGACTTTTGCCACATGTGGAAATGAAGAACGGATGGTACAAGGCACATTAGCCTAAACTCTGAAATTCGTGATTACTAAAATAAAACCAGGAGCACAGCACATGACTGATACTGTAACAGGCAAACTGGAATCTGAATCACCTGAATTAATGACTGGCAATTTTCTTTGTAGTTTACATACAGAAAACCAACACGACAAAACAGTAAAGAACAACTATAAACAATGGATAGCCATAATCATAGCTGGCTTTGCAGACCACAACACTTTAATGAGATATTTAAAGAACAGTGAATATTCCTGCATAGAATGCAGGCTAGTAGATGACCCAGACATCATGTGATGGGCACAGCAAGACAGATAAGGATAATAACTTTACATGAGACAGACTAAATGCCTGAACCTGAAGAGACTATCTCACAGTATTAACTCAAGCTTACTTACTAGAATCTCCGAAAAGAGAATTTAGAGGTCTTCTCATCAAAACCAACCAATTTACCTCTGTCCAACTTAAAGAGGCTAGTGCAAACCCTCACACGAGCCCATCTTATAAACAGCAAAACGCATTGCTTTTTGGAAACAAAAAGAAAAACTCAAAGTAGCATCAACAATAAAAGAAACAATCAAATACATAAATCAACCCATCCAAAACCTAAAGAATGAAAAGAAAACCCCAATGTAGGAAAAGCACATGTAAAAATGGAGAAAATTCCCCCAAATCAAAGAAAAAACTAACCAGCTGAGTTGGGAGTTGAGGGTGAGTTAGCTTGGCTTCCATGGGCTGACACATTGGTAGCAGTGACAGCTGTTTTGGCAGCATAAATATTGGCTTCCTCTTGAAATTTACCTATGTTCTTCTTGTACCGGATTCGTTTATTTCCAAACCAGTTTGATACCTAGAGCAGTTTAAGAGAAGACGGGAAAGTTACCAGTTCATCCTGCACAAACATCACAGAAGAAAAGGAAGAGCTTATGAGAGGGTTGAAGAGGCAGGCTAACTGGTCTCATCCTAACTCTGATTCTGCAACATCAATTAAAAGATGTGAAGGAAGGGCTTAGAGAGGAGCAACTATATAAAATGAGATTCTCTTGCTTAATATAACACAATTTCACAAAACCACTGCAACAAAAATTTTTCTAGAGAGGAGCTGCTCATCTAACTAGGACCCTTTCAGTTTAGGGCAAGTATTTTAAATCTGCTTACCTTTTAAGTATATGACACTAAAATAAACATAGCATTTCAGGAGAAATACCTGTTACTTACCAGTGCTAAAGCTGACTTTGGGCAATCAAAATACACAGACCTTTAAATATCCCTATAAATCTACATCAACATATGGGTGCCTTCGTGGATGGATTCATTTCACATTTTTACTGGTTAAATAACTCTAATATGGACTAGACTCTTAGTTACATCGTACTACTGACATATATAATTCAATCCAATCGATTTCACTAAGTATTTTGTGCAAAGCTTGGTGTTATCTACACACGGGAAAGCTGAAGCCTAGAACTGATTATTCCTTCGAATTCCAGGCTTTAAATGTTACAGCCAATACATACTATAAACCTAATTTACTTTCGTTTGTTAATGTATTTCCTTCATGGGGCTTACAGTGGCTGTCCTGGCTTGATTCTATGCCCACTGCCTTTACATCAAGACCTCTGCCAGACACAAGTGGAGACACGGTGAAATTCAAGTTTTACCCTCATAATTCCTGCCTTAGGAAGGAGTGTTTTATACCCCATATTTCAGATATGATTTCAAACTAAAATGTTGTAGTTTCATAATTACAAAACAAACCATGAATTTGGTGAGAGAAGGAGAAGTTGCTAACACATATACCACAGCTTACATGTAATTTAATTTAGCCCAACAAGGGAAGATAAAGAAAATTCTCGCAAAACTACACTTATTTTTAAAGTGCATTAGCTAAATTTAAAAATCTTATAAGGCTATCCCTCATAGACCTATATAGCTTACATTGCAGCAGAAATGCCAAGCCTCTGTTATAAAAATCAAACCATGCCATTGTAATATTAGCAAACAAGAGAGAAAGAAATTCAAGAGACAGTGCTTTATTTATTGTAAATGCTGGTGCCTAGAGAAAGAGAGTTAAACTGGAAGAGGAAGGGCACTTCTGGGTCTGTTTAGGGACCACTGCCTATCTAACTTCACTCCCAAACTCATGTTTTACTTGATGTAACTTTCACTATTCATAGGAATTAATCATAATCATGGTTGATGTTTGACTTCAAAGTGGAACAGAGAGAGAGGAAAAGAGGCAGAGAGATTTTTCTGAGGTAACTGGATGAACTGGAAGAAAGGGGGAAAAGATGAAGGTAGTTTGGAATGACTTTTGAGGAGGAAAGGAAATGCCTGTGGTCTAGTTAAATCGGCTACACAAGCTAAAGGTGAAAAGGAAGAGGATGGAGAAGGGACCTATCCCGGGATGATCCCCTTCTACAGGAGAATAGACGCTCATGCAGGGAAAATGCTGGGTCAGTTCAGGCATTTCCTGCGTTGTCCACTAGGGGGCTATCATACGCCCTGAACAATGTATAGCATCGGTGCTTCCATTAATTAACCCACCGTTCAACAGTCATTGACGAGGGTCTACTATGTGCTAGGCACTAGGGACACATACGCGTAGATGACTGACTCACACCCAAACAGGGAATGCAGAAGGAATCACAGATCCTCTGGGGAAAGTTTGACTCACGCTTTGAACATGTTAAGTTTGAAGGGCCCGTGGGCAGAGCCGTGGTGAAGTCCAGCGGAAAGTAAGATATATGAGTTTGGCATTCCAGGAGAGAAGTCTCATGGGGATGTTCAAAGAGAAGTATATTTGCAGCTGTGAGCACAGAGGGGATCACTCCAATTAAGCATGTAGAACAGTGCTTTTCAAAATCAAGTGTTCTTGGAGGGCTTATTAAGACAGATCCCTAGTCTCCTCTCCTTTCCACCAGAGATTCTGATTCAGGACTGGGGGTCAGACCCAAGAATTTTTTTTTTTTAACTGAAGTATAGTTGACTTACAATGTTGTGTTAGGTTTAGGTGTACAGCACAGTGATTCAGTTATATATATAAATATACACATACATATACATAAATATATATATATTCTTTTTCAGATTTTTTTCCCTTATAGATTATTACAAATCTATTATAGTTCTCTTGCTATACAGTAAGACTCTTTACATTTCTAACAAGCTCCCAGCTGATGCTGCCTTCTGTAGATCACATTCCAAGCAGCACTAGAATAGAGGAAGGGCTGTTCTAGGATCAAAGGAGAGGCTGGTCAACAGATGGGTTTCCATGGATGAGCATATTTTTGTTTGGGAATCACAGGAGGACTCATCAGTAAGTGGATTTTAAAAGAATATGTGTCTTAAAAAATAATTAAGAACCATGGGGTAGGACATGATGAGATGGGGGCTAAAGAAAGAACAATATTTTTAGGACAGGTAGAGATGACAGATCCTCTAAGAAGGCTGTGCAGGAGTCGCCTAAGAGGAAGGAGGAGACTCCAGAGAGAACGATGTCAAGGAAGCCAAAGTAGGGGAATTTCAAGGTGGAGAAGTGATCATTAACAACAACAACAACAACAAAACCAAGAAAATACAGTCAAAGGCATCTCCTAGATTTGAGAACTAGAGATAGAGAGCGATTTAATATATCATGTGGTCCAATCAACCATGACTGGTAGATGGGGCAACTAAGACCCAAATAGAAAGAGTGAGTTCCTAAAATCCCACGGTTGGCTCTTAGCATACACATGCTCTTAGCAAGTGCTTGTTCCATGATATCACAGTGTCTTCCACTGGAACTTGTTTGGCAATGGTAGAACAGTCTGGTTATTGTTGGGAGGAAGTGATGTGATGGGGAAGGAAGGGGGTATGGCCTTGGGATGGATGGGGAAAGAGAAAGGTGATACAACATACGTACATAATCATTTTAATGGACAAACTATCCACACCCTAGATTTCCAGAATGAAGGATGTGAAGGTTGCTGGAATAGGCCAAGATTCCGTTTTTTATTCAGATACAATACAGACTAGATCCTGAAGAGTTCATTTTATTTTCAATAGGGATTGGGAATTCCAAATCCCAGAATTTGAATCCAAACAATATAGTGATTTTCAAATTTAGTGGCAGAAGATTCCGTGACTGAAAGCCACTGTTTGTGGGTTAGTGATGTAGTTCATACCTGGAACCATCCCACAAACATGCAGCAAGTATCAGAAAACGTCAGTTCTCTTTTCTTGGGGAAATGGGTCTAGATTCCAACAAGAATGGTCTAAATCAGACCACCTGAATTAGACCACCGAGGTTCTGCTTTCCCAGGGTTGCCAAGACTGGAAAAGACCTGCTGCTGGGTCCAAGTACCTGAGGAAGGTCCAGGTTGAAAAGGAGATGATTCTTTCTGCCTTATCTCAAAAGGAGGTTTGCTGCAAAATCACATATCGCATGCTGGGGAGAGCCTGGCAGTCTCTTCATTGCAGATCCCCTGTGTGGAGTTCTTTTGTTTGATTAGACCTAATTCTGGTTAGCTAAACACAGGATGATGGGACAGCACCCGGTGGGGAGTAGCAGAAGCCAGGATTCAATTCAAGGAAGTACAGATGCTCAGTTTATACAAAACAGCATCTACTTCATTTGGAAAACCTTAAGTGAAGTTTCTCCCTAAACTACGCCTCTTCTCCCCAACGTCCCCCTCATCCCTGCCCTTTTTTAGAAATACCAGTACATCTGATTCTCTTGCCTGCGATGTCATTCTGAGGCAAACATTCTCTGAGAGATTTCAGAACCATCCCTACTGGTCTCACCTAGGGACTGGTGGTGGTATTTGAGGTTCAGACCGAGTAAGAGGTTTGGATGGCTCCTCTGAGTAGACAAAATGTAGATACACATAGAACTCACCAGCTTTTCTAATTCATATTAATGCTGAAGACTCCAGGTCCATAAAAATTTTATGTCATGTACCTTTCCACGTCAATAGGCACCTGTTACAGTTATTGCTCTTTGGGGGAATGGGGCACTCAGTGACATTTTGTGTAATCATTCCAATGCAACCATAGTGACAGGTTAAAATTCCTACACTCCGTCAGTTACAGAGTGAGGACATCAAGAGAGGACATTTGAGTCCCTTTCATTTAAAAGTTCTATTCATTGACTCTTAAAGTTCCTGGGCTGGGCAAAAAAAAACGGGCCAAGGAATTGAGTATATTTGAGAAAATAACATGAGAAATTCAGATAGCCTTCCATGTACATGTAGGAATCTTCACCCACTGGCAGCAAGGGAGAGCTCACAGGGAGAAACCCTATCCTTGTTTTTACACTGTACCCTATTTAGTCTTCTGCTTCTGCTGGTTCCTCTCAAGTTTTTCCAGGTACTTCCTTGGAAACGTTCTTATACACATCATGTGCTGACCTTACCATTTTAAGGCTTTAGTTGATGGAACTTACAAGGCATGAAAGTTCAGGAAAACAAGACCTCCAAGACCCTGCCCCGTGACTTCGCCACGGCCAGGCTACAGGCTGAACCCTTTGGGGGCTTCTTACCTGGGACACTGTGATGCCACACTTCTTGGCTAGCTCCTCTTTGGCTTCCTCACTGGGGTAAGGGTTGCTGAGATGGGAATAGAAATATTCATTCAGGATTTCTGTCGCTTGCTTGTTGAAATTCCGTCTCTTCCGCCTTCGTAAAGAGAAAGGAAACAACAACGAAAATGGAAAAAGAAATTCACACCAAATACACATAAAAGAGAGGAGAGGATCTACATCTGGGAGAAGACACGTTTTTGGGTGAAAAGTGAACGGGAGGAGATTTGCACAAAGGGGTTGGATGCTGAAAGCATTCGTTAAATACTTCGCTGTGTACCGTCGGGGCACTGAGCAGAAGACCGGTCACACATATCTATACCGAGAGGTGCAGGACATGGAGTTTCAAAATCCCACCATCTTGGTTTTGAACCCTGGACCAACTGAATACCAGCTGGGTGATTTGGGATGCGTCTCTAAACCTCTGCTTCTTCAAATGACAGTCAAAAGAGTCAAACTGCCCTCACGGGGTGAGAGGAAGGGAGAGATGAGGTCATGCATAGAGAGGACTCAGCAGTTGCCTGGTTCATGACAAATACCAGGACTTAGTGGGGATTCTTCCTGCTCAGTCCCAGGCCTTGGACCTTATCCCTCAGAGCCATCAACTCAAATTATTCATTCTTCACAACCAGTGAGCTAGCTATGGTTATTCCCATTTACCAATGAAGAACTGAGTGCAAAGGTCACTCAACTAGTATGTTACAGGGTCAAAATATTAATTCAGGTCTGCCCGACTACAAAACTCAGCCTCTTTCTTGTATACACATTGCCTCCTGGCAATTACACAGAGACTCTGTAGCCATAAATTAAAACTAAGTTATCATTTTCTCTCTGTTCTATCCCCATATAAGTGCATACAACATTTTAAAAAGGCATGGGGAAGGGGGGTGAGAATGGATAGAAATTAACCCCCAACTGCTTGACCTCCCTCGAAAGGGGAGAAGCGGCACTTCTTAAGCATGAACAGCTGCTAAATGGTAAAACATAAGCCCAGAGAAATCTTTTTAATATATAGGTTGCTAAAAGGAAGAAAACCACTTTTTGAATAAAAGCACTTCTCTGCCTTTAAAAAAAAGTGCTAATTGAACTAATCTAAAGTGAGAATCACTTTATTGCTTCCTCCCAGCTAAGGCCTGAGGATAGCTGGGGTTTGCTCAGGGATGCCTGGCTCCTTGCAGATGCCGGCTGGCCCTCCTTGAAGGGATGGGGCCTCTATCTTAAAATTAGCTCCATTAGCACTTTTGCCTTTCTTGCTTTTGTCAAAAGCTTTTCCTTATGGGAAAAGCAAGAAATTTCCAGAACATCCCTGGTTATGCCAGGATATCTAATTTTCCGATTTAAGCCAACAGAAAGCACTGATCCCCTTGCTAGACAGGAAATTCAGCTAATATTGTATTTTCAGGGTCCCACTTGGATTAATTAACACAATAAAGTGCCTGATTTTACCGGATGAACACCATCTGTCCATAGGTATTAACCACATCTGTCCAGATTATGCCAAGCCCAAGTCACTCTCCCAAATCATGCTGAGTTTCTGGGTCACTCAGCATCAGAAATTGGGCAGATTGGATTAAAAGGCCCAACTAAAAAGGAGGCGTGTATTAAAGGCTCTTGCATGATGGGAATTTGAGGAAGGTAGCCAAGTGGCTAACCTGGTCTCCAGGCTAGTCTTTAGATAACCTCTGGCTTCCTCTTGGCCTAACGAAAACAGTTGTTTTAGGCCTGGGGAAGTGGCCCCTGAAGGCTCCCCTAATGGGGAGTTGTTTGCATTAGCATTACAGTGTATTTCTTGGGACTCTTCCAATTGAGCTCACAGGAAGCCTCTCTGGAACGAGCTGGGGTGCAGGAATGGTGCAGACAGCTGTTCCCAGCTCTGTCCTCCTGGTGACGTGCAATCTTCTTTTAGGTGGTCTCATCTACTCTGATGGATGCACTTATCACCTCTTGCAGGGGCTGTCTCAATCTAGAGGCTCTGAAACCCCAGAATTAAGATTCTGCAGAATTTCAAGAAACCCAGTGAAAAGAATAGACTTCTGACAGTAAGGTTATTTGAGCCAAGACACCTGGTTTCTTTGCTTTGGCTGGAAGTGTTTTCAGCTCGGTGAGGTAACGTTTGTTATTTCAAGCCAACCAAAAGCTTTGATCGTCAGGTATCTAGGTAAACTTAAGAAATGTGGAAGTCGATTAAATTTTAGGGGTGGAAACTTTCAAAGCACAGTGATTCAAGCAAGAGTGAGGAGTGTAGGCACTGCTGACATATGTTGCTAACCACCAAATGTGTCATCTCTGCCCAAATGCCTCCCCTAAGAGCCACTGCCCCACTTACCACTGCGTACCCCAGACACTTTCAACATATTCTGTGTTTCTAAGACCAGCATCACATTTCACTCAAATCAGCTCCATTTTCTTTTTTTTCCACTTCATATAATGACATCACCATAGATACAGAGTTCATAGTATTTGCTAATTTGTTCGTCCATTCATTTGTTCATTCATTCCTTCAAATGTCTCGGTACCTAGCACACGCCAGAACCTGGAAGTGATTCTCAGTTGCTCCGACTCTCACCTTCATCAGACGACTGGCCCCAGAGCAAGTCTTACCAGTTCTATTTTTCAGATCTATCCCTTTTGTTCCATCCTAGTGTCACTGCTATTTTTGAAATGGGTTTAGAAGAGCCCAGGCCTATCACATAATGGTCTTACTAGTGCTGTCCGACAGCACTTTCTGCAACGAGGAAAATAAATGTTCTCTGTTCTCCAATACAGTAGCCATCAGCTGCATGTGGCTACTGAGTGGCTGAAATATGGCTCAGATAACTGGAGAGCTAAACTTTTCAATTGTATTTACTTTTATTTTAATTAATTTAAACTTAAAATCAAGAAGCCACAGACTAGACAGTGCAACTCCAGACTGATGCTTTCCCAAAATCGTGGCTAAGTAAACCTCCTGGAAGGAGAGCATGGACTCACAGTCCTGGGGCATACCATCCAAAGCACAAAATGTCTTCAAAAGCTCCTGCTTTAGTCTATTCCATCACATACCAATGCTTATCTTAAAATAAGAATACTTTCCTCCAAATAGTTGAGTAAAATGGGGAAGATATTTCGTACTTATTCTGTATTTTCCCAGTTTGAGAAGCACACACCTCAACAGTGGTGTCCTACCCAGTTTCTTTGAATTCAGCTCATTGTCAAGAAAATCAGTAGAGGAATTCCTCCAAACCATGGATCTAATCATGAAAATAATAATAATAATAATAATAACAATAATAATAATTATGTAATATATTGATCCTTATATTATAGCTGAATTATGGTGTGAACACTATGTTCCAGACATTATACTTTTTTTTAAAGTATATTATCTTATTTACTCCTGTATAGAATTATCCCCATTTTAGAAACACAAAAACTGAGTCTTAGGGTGGATAAACCACTTACCTAGGGTCACAAAGGTAGTTAGGGTTGTACCAAGAATCTGAATCCAAGCAATGCAATTTGAGACCTTACCCTATAAGTTACTATATTCCCTCCTTAAACAGCTCAGAGAGTTTCTGCTGCTTCATAGGACCAATTTGAAATCTTTCCTGTTACAGTTAAGGTCTTTCAGTGGATCTAGCCCATCCCTAGTGTCTCATTTCCCTCCAGTCCTACACATGCTCTACATAATTTCATCCGGTTACATCATATGCTTCTCCATTCCCCAAAGACACTCACGGCGTTCATGCTCCCGTGCCTTTTCATACCACCCTGTGTACTTCTCTCCCAAAGCATTTGCCACAAATTTACATGTGTCTTCCCAACTAAACAGCTAATCCTCAAGGGGAGGAGCCATGTTTCCCACGTATTAGAAACCCTGGTGCCCAACGCACCGTAAACATTGCAGTAAGTAATGCCTGTTGAGGTTGAATTATGTTGTTTACTTTGCTTCTGTGATTCCCTCTATTTGTTAAACATCACACTCCTCTGAGATTCACCACTGTCTGCCTCTCCCTGATTTTCGATTCTCTCTCCCTTTTGGGTGAACTTGGCAGACCTACTTCCTGTGATCACATGCAGTTTTATGTTCAGTTATAAGAGCACCCGTCCCAGGAGATTATGAGCTCTTGAAGGTGGGACCCACATTTATATGTATTTTTTCATCTTTGTTATTCCAGTGGCTAACACAGCATTTGACAGAGAGTAAAAACTCAGAGAAGTAAATAAATCTAAATACAGTGCCAGTTCAGTGAGACCTTATTGGATGTCCTTTCCTCTTTCTTGCCATCCTCTTTGCTAATCATTTTAGGTAACTCCATCAACCAGGGTGATGTGCAGAGGTGTAGTTCCAATCATGTGTTTAAAGTTCTTATTGTTTTCTCTAGCAAGATGTTATTTAAAAAAAAACAAGTTAAATTTACTGTATTGCTTGAAAATCATTAACAGGGTTTATAAGTTCCCTCTCTCAGAGACTTATCTGTAGTCCTGAGAATAAGCTTACCAAGTTTTACAGCACAATGCTTGATATAAAGCATGAGATAATAAATGTTGAGTGAACGAATGAATGAGTGGAATTTTTAATTTAAACTTTTCTGGCACAATTAAGTCAACGTAAGCAAGAAGACAGGGTATGACTTGAGTGAACAAAACCTGATCCAAGTGCTCAGCTGGGGAGCATGGGAAGCAGAATCCTAAGGAGATATGTAAGATTCCACCTTGGGGTCCATCCCCTCCACTTAAGTGTGTGTGTTGGGGAGGCTGTGAAAATGACACGATATCATTCCTGTGATTAAGTTACTAATCAGTTGACTGTGTTAATGAAACAGGAGATTAGGTTAAAGCCTTGAAATGGCAACATTCTCTAGGAAGAAAGAAAGTGGTCAACTTGTAAGCTGCCTATGGAGAGAGCGGCTTCTAGGAGCTGGGGACCTCAGTCCTACAATCACAAGGAACTGAATTCTCCCACCATTGCAATGAGCCTGAGCTGAGAGCATGGCCTCTGCTGACCCCTGGATTGCAGCTTTGTGAGACTAGTGCAGAGGATCCAGGTTAGCCTGCCCAGGCTCCTGAACAACAGAAACTGTGAGATAATAACTTTGTGTTGTTCTAAGCTGCTAAATTTGTGGAAATCTGTTCTTTGACAACAGAAAACACATGGAATGTTACTCAACAAAGCAGTAACATTCAAGTCTGCATACACGTTACATTACGAAGACTAATTCTGTGTCTGAATCAAGTCCTCCTTGTATTTTGTCTTCCGTAAAATCTTTTCTTGATGAAGCCCTGCCCATCAGATGCACGGTTTAGAGAAGCACATGAATATCAGTAGTGAGTGTGTCTTTCTTACTAAAATGTGTTTAGCTAGCTTTCCCAATTACAGCTAGCACAAGAAGCAATGATATTAACTACTTCAATCAGGAAGTCCAGGCAAATATTTATTTTTGAGCTGGAAAAACCATTTGCTCAGCCTTGGGTTGGCATTTGGGGTCATATTCTTTCAGTGACACTAAATATACCCTCAAAATAAATGCTAATAACAATGACAATAGGTTAGTTGTTTTAGTTTTGAACCTTGGCTCAGAGGCAATGATTCAAAGGCTGCAACCAAAGCAGGAAAGAAACCCTCTCTTACAGTGATTGTCCTTCTGGTGCCAACTGGAACAATCTAGGCAAAGGCTAGTGGAAGTGAAAAGAACTGTGTACAAAGCTCGTCTAGTTTCGTGTCTTTTAGAGTCTGACCTTCAGCTGGGCACAGCAGAGTTACTGAGAGAAGAAATCCTATGAGAAAATGATTCTGCTCCTCCCTTCTCTCCGATCTCTTTCTTGAAAAAAACCCAGTCGGGCCCAACTTTTCTTTTTTTTATTTCAGCATCTGCCAGCATAAATGCCAACTCCAGCATTTTAACGAGGGGAGTTACCATGGGGATATAAACAACACATGCAGAGTGGTGGCGGCCACAGCACAGGGGAAGGACCCAGACACAGGCCACCAGTCACTTGCACTTTGTACCGTGCAGAACAGTCTGCTGTAAAGAAGCCAGGCTGGCAGTAGGCCACGGGGCAAGGGAGATGCACAGGGGGTCCTGCTTTGGGGGGCTGTGCCTTCCCTTACTCATCACCATGCTCTGCTGGGAAAAGCTCTCTTCCCTTGTACTTTCTCTTGACTTACTCTATGGAATTCTATCAGCCCAGAGATATAGTTTGCTAGCTGGCATTCTTATTTCATATTCCACATGATGCAAAGCATAGTGAATAAAGGGGCGTTTAGGAGATGCCAGGGAGTTTTAAAGAGGTCTGTGAACTGTAAAGACCACGCTTATGAAGAGAGAGAAAAGTACAGGTAAGAGAGCTGAATAATACATAATTTCTGGGGTGAAGAAATTTAAAAAGCAGAGAAGTTGTGTGTCTGATTGGAAAGGAACAAAACTACAAATCATTAAATGGTATATTACCTTGACATACTAGTGTTTTAATAATAAAAATCATATATTGGGGTCACACTCAGGAATTGAAACAATGAATGATGAAATCTGCATTTATAGAAGATGGCTAATTTAAGATGAACTGTAGATCACAAATGATACCCACACTCTGAAAACTTATTTACTAGATCAATTATCATCACACTCCCTTAGAGTAGATGAAAGACATGATTGTCACCATCTTACAGGCTGGATAACAGAAGCTAAAAAAAATCAAAGGGATTTGCACAAATCCACTGGTTTAGAGAGTAGGAGGACCAAGAACTGATTATTTGTTCTACAGTCTCAATTTCTGTCTTAAAGGACCTTTCTATCCATGGTTTCAACTGAATTCTTTGAACTGACAGTTAGGTCACAAGTTAATGTCAGATAGAAAACATCAAGTCCTGATTGAAAATCTGGCCCACATCAGACCAGTTCCTTGCCCCTCTATGCCCAAGGGACCATGTCTTCTTCAAATCTGTGCCCCTAAAACTCAGCCCAGAGTATGACACATGGTAATCTAGTTATAAATATTTGTTGAATCGAATTGGGTGCCCTCTCTGCCTACACACAGTGTGGCAAAGATTCCCAGCTCTCAATCAGAACTGTCTTTCTTGGAGAAAATATGTCATTGCAGTATCTAGTAAGTCCTGTATGGGCCACAGTTACGACCTGTCCCTGTGAAAGAGGCACCTAGTGGTATGAAAACAGAAAGTCCTGCTTTTTCTGTCCCTGTAGCTAAGTCATCCTCTGCTTCTCATGCAGAGTGAGTAGCAGTGGCCATAAAAAATAACCCCTCCCATGACATATTTTCCTGGAGCCGTATAAAACCAACGGTTCTCCAGCCTCACAGCCCTCGTTTCCCTGACCTAAGCACCTTCTCAGGCTACCACTTGGCTCAGCCTTGAACATGAGGACAACGGAGCCTTTGGAGAGGGCCAGCCGTGGCTTCCAACCCTGGATCAGTGGTTCTCCCAAAGGTCAGACCTCTCCTGGTGACTCACCGCGCATCCAAAAACCGGGAACGCAGGATCATGACGGCCTCACACGTGCTCTGCTTGAGCTGCATCTGGATGGAGCTGAACTTGCGGTGGATGATACTGACCATCCGCTCGATCTCCTTCGGGGAGATGGGCCTGGTCCGGCTTTGCTCTCGCAGGAGATTCATCACGTGGGTGGTGAACTCGTTACACGCCTGGAATGGCAGGATGACAGACATGGGGCGTGGTGAGGGCCCAAGCCTCAGCACGCATGACGCGAGGCTGTGTAGGTCTTTCCAGAGACTTGTGCAGGTTGAGAAAACTGGGCTACTTTGTAGCACTTTGTCAAATCAGAAAAAATAAATGATGCTTGGAAATTCCTTTCAGCCCATTTGATTAAAATTTTCGGCCACAATGGGGATTTTTTTTTTTAAGGAGAAAATTCTTAATCACTTTTCAAAATCAATTTTTTCCATGATTTTACCACTATGAACGATGAGAACATGGATATTAATATAAAATACACTTTACAACCCTTCACCCCAATGTTAACAGTCAAAGAGACTTTGGGGTCAAATATAGCATGAACTTTCTGCCTTGCCCTTATTTCTGATATGTCAGAGTTTTCAAATATTCCATTTGGCATCAACAGCCCAGAGATTAGAATCATGGAGTTAAAAGCTCTGATAACTCTTTGGGGAGATTTCTCATCAATCTATTTCTACTTCTAGTTTTATCATAAGAACTCCCTCATACGCTGGCCTTCTCAAGGTCTGCTATGTCAACAACATAAAGGGAATGTGTATAGACACAGCATCAAAACATGACTTAGATTCTAAATTTTAGAGGATTCAGGAGTTATCCCTGCAGAAAGGAAAACTCTCAGGTTATAGATCAACATATTAACAGCTGGAAGTGAAACTGGAGATCATTTATCCCACCTCCCTCTTTTGCAGTTGGGAAAACAGTGGCCCCAAGAGATGAAGGCCCACAGCAAAAAAACAAAACAAAACAAAACAAAACAAAGAAAACAGCAGCTAAGGCAGGACCTAAACACTTCCTAATCCAGGCCAGGGTGTCTGTTCTTTCCCAGACCCTGAACCTACTCCTCGGAACATCACTGCCCTTTCTTTTAGTTACTACTACTTACCATCTCTAGTCTGGTTTTCTTAGTGAGCATTCAGTAAAATATCTATTCGCAGGTTCACTCACAGGAATGTTGTAAAACTGTGTAAGATTTATAACAAAAAAAAAGGCAAGTTGATGTTTTGAGAGTTGGAAAACTAAGGACTCAAAGGATCCAACTTAATATTAACAGAGGAAACACTCATTAATGCTAACACTGCATTGCCATTTTTTCTTACAGCACCAAGCCCTTCACAGCTGTCAGTTATGCACTAACAATAACACACTTCATGTTCATTTCTCCAAGAAATCCTTAGAGGTTTATCGGCCAAAGATATATAAGCAGATGCACCCACTAGGCTGCATCTACACTGGGGGCTGGGAGGCCTGGTTTTTGACCCTGCCTGTGTTGAGTATGCGGGCAAATCCTTTCACTACTCAGTACTTCGCTTTATTCTTCTGAGAGTAGATTTAATCATTCCTGACCCTTCAGCAAGGCTGGCAGGGCCCACGCTCTTGTGCAGTGACCTGTGGATGGATTGAATCACTGACGTGAACAGAGCAGTGGGTGAAGAGCACGCACGGCCTGTGTTCAGATCCCATCCCTGTAACTCACTTCGCTGTGGGGCCTCGCTGAGTTATGTAAGATCCCTGCATCTCGTCTTCCCTATTTGTGAAATGGGGATGACAGTACCTCAAACAAAGGGTGTGGTAAGGACTATATGAATTACTCCATATGTGTCTGGCCATATAAAGTGTGGGATTACTATCTCTTCAAAGTACAGATAACTTAGAAACCCAGCATAAGATCACGATTGGGCAAACCTCTCCAGGCTTCAGTTTCCCTCATGGTAAAAATCAGGGGAGTCAGAAACACATTCTTTCCACTCGGCAGGCATATGCGGAAGACAAAATCTACAGCAGATCAGGTCCCCACAGCATTTGGCTCCTACTAAGAAAACGGCTACATAAACACAAGACCTTATTATAAGCTTCATCTCTCCCCAACCTCAACTGCCCTTTCACCCCCAAGCTGTACAGCAAAGGGAAGGAAATAAAACCTGGCAGTGAGCTGGCTGGGAGTCTGTGAGGCCTCAGGGTGGGGAGGGGCAGGGGAGGCACACTGCAAGCACCCCTCACGGGGCTGCGGCCTCCTGCCTTGATGCAGGTTCAAAGGGAGGAGGGGCTGGGCATGAAGGCGGTACTGTCCAGTGCACTCGCTCTCCGCTGGGGAGCCACAGCGCTCCGCTCATAATAATGTGCTTCATGGTGGTGAAAAAAAATACTCCCGATATCTGATGTTTATTCAGGGCACTGGATTCCGGGCGCCTTTCTGCTCTGCCCCAAAACAGACAGTGCAGTCTTTTCACCCACTGCTGAGGTGGAGCAAGGCAGCTGCTCAACAGCCGCTCAAGGACACACAACAGACAGCGGAGAGGCGTTCCAAGTCCGTTTCAGACGGACAGAATGTAACGATCCAGATCTTTCCAGGACCCGAAGGACCCCCGCCTCCTCCTCGGTTCCCCCAAGCTCGGCACTTTCGGAAGCTGTGCTGCTCCCATGAAGTTGGGCGCTCCCGATGGAATGGGAAACGTGGGGGTGACTATGGTTAATTAAATAGGACCCTCGCAGGCTGAAGAGTCCTGTGACAGAGGAGACTCTGCTGCAGACTGTCCTAAAGGCGGTCACCTTCTTTAGGCCACCCCTGCAGCCACTCCCAGAGAGCAGATGCTAAGGAGACATCCCAGGCTCCAGGGCAAGAGCACTTCTGGGAGCAGCCTACCCAAGAGAAGCTCGCTTAGGAAATCTTGCTTGAGTTTAAGCGGCTTAATCCTGGAGTTGAAGCTTCTTTCCTGCACTCTCTTCAGCCCATCTTATTCTCTTACTCCTTCAAACTCATTCTGGCTGCCAGTTTCAGCAAGCAACATGACTGGAATTTGAAGACCTTCTTGGCTGTGAATGGACCTAGCCTAACCCCGTTCAGCCTTAAAGACTGAGCCTTGTCAAGGCTCTGGCAGCATTATTTACACAAACTGAAAACTGAAGAACTCTGCAAAGCTACAAGAGTGTCACTTTTTTGAATAGCACTTGGAATAAAATTCAGGTTTCTTGATATCATGGTTTTATCTATGAGAATATGCTACCTCTTTTATACCTTAGCTACCAACATGGTCTGCTGAAAAAGTGCTTACCAATGAAGAAAACAATTTCCTTCCTTTCTTTCTAATGAAAGTCTCTAGAATTCTTTATCTAATAACCTCAGGGTGAAACAATGACTGATTTATGTTGTTTTTTGGGGCAGGGGAGTAAAGGTGGGGTGAGCAGGGTCGTGGCAGTAACTTACTGGAAAGCTAACTGATCCTCTGGTTATCTACCACCACCAAACTAAAACTAACCAAAACAACAGAATCAACTCTTAAATAGTCAATTTGGTAACCATCCAGGTATTACTAAAATAGAGTGACATTTTTACTAAGGTTTCCTATTTTTAAAAAAGCTCTCACGAGGAATGTTTACAGAAAAAATGAAGAAGATCTGTCTCTCAGACACACTAGCTAGAAGGTTAATGGCATAATTTCCTTACAATCTGCTACTCACTATAATTAACAATATAACCAATATTAATAAATTATTAAGCACACAGGGTATGTTAAACAGTATTCAGTTCTTATCCAGAAAATGCCCAAAGAAACAAGGAAATGATTTTTTAGTACTTTTTAAGAATAATAAATACAGACTACTACTACATTTACCTAATTTGCTCTGTACTGATGGAGTTTTTCCTTAAGTTCCCAACTTCCAGCATTGGTATTATTTACAATAGGGAGATATCTATGAGAAGTTTCTGAAGGAGAATATTTTTTATCACCGGCCTCTCTTAGAAAGCATCACTCTAGTCCATGTAAGTAACAGAGAGGACAAGCTGGTTACTTCATCGTCTCCAGACATCCAGTCGCTCCATAATAAGTGGAGCTAGATGTTGTTCTAATAAAAGCCCTTGGGCTAAGGGTCAAAATCTGGTTTCCAGGGCAAACTCTGTCCCTCCTTGGATGTGTGACCCAGATATGTCAACCTAATCTCTTTGACCTCTATTTCCTCACCGGTACCTGTCTGTGGAACCCAACCTCAAAATTACCTTGAGGAACAAGTGTGGTTAGGTTGACAAAAGTGCTTTAGTGATTTTGGATGAGGATGGAAGGGTGACAGAGGGGGGTTAAATCAAGGACACAGTCCGTTCATCTATGTTGCTAGCAACCTGAGCTAAGAAGAAAGCCAGTTTTAAACACCACCCAGCCTAACATCCATTCCGGTTATGGGTTTAGGGAGGAAGCCATACTCTTTGCGTACCCCTGGTGTCTGGCATGAGTTAACCTGGAGACTAGGTCTAGATAGTTGTTATGCCAGAGGCCAAGCTTAGCAGTGAAGGTAGAATAGGGAGAGCACAGGGTAGGAAGAAACCAAGAGGCCAGCTAGGGACCTTGACAGGAAATGTCCCCATGTGTCTTCCCAAGTTGTCCCACTGGTTGAGGCAGACTCTGAACTCTAACATGATGGCCCAGCTGGGGAAATTGTCATGGCTCAGCCAGCTTCCCTGAGCTCAGCCTCTGCTGGGATCTGAGGAAATGTCTACAGGAGCCTACAC
The DNA here is from genome assembly GCF_030028045.1 of Hippopotamus amphibius kiboko. Taxonomy (NCBI): domain Eukaryota; kingdom Metazoa; phylum Chordata; class Mammalia; order Artiodactyla; family Hippopotamidae; genus Hippopotamus; species Hippopotamus amphibius. The sequence goes on along the minus strand of NC_080188.1, from coordinate 136,201,725 downwards.
TGTGATAAGCATGTTTGTTCTCTCCCGAGAAGGTGGAGGGTGATGATTCACAGGTTCTTACCACGGGACTGCTTTCATTTTCCTCCCCTAGAACCCTCCGTACAGCTGCCCCATGGCTGAAATTCACCACGCTCGGTTTCCAGCTTCATGGCAATTTTTTTTTTCCCTCATAAAAGAAGGGACTTTGTAGAAATCCATTTCAAAGGTAGATAGGAGTGCAATAATGAAACTTTCTTCACTTTAAATTTTAAAATGCCTATTTCTATTTTAAAATTTAAATTTTCTATTACGTTTGCATTTTGCCTTCTACCCAGACATTCATAAGTGGATGGTACAGGGTCTTCTATTTTTTGCTTTTTCTTCCTCTTCTTCTGTGACTCTTAAGGAAAAAAAAAAAAAAGCCAGAAACCTGACAATTCAATGAAAGTAAGTTAACTTAGAACTTCAGGACAATGTCACATCCAAAGAGTGGACAACGAATATATCTGTCAGCTAAATGATGAAATTATGGGAGGAAAGCCTGATGTTAAGGGACTCCTAGTAAAGTGGTACTGCTCACATGGACCAGAGGAAACAATATTGATATTTAAATTCACATATTTGTGTATGTGGGGAGTGTCTCTAGTACAGAGGTGTGCTGTTGTAATCAGAATAGTGTACTATATTTATCTACTGTTTTGTGACTTAAAACCTTTCTTAACCTTTCTTTCATAGGATTTTATGACTCTGTGATATCCGAGACTCCAAGTCCACAACTTTCAGGGTAAAGTATGTGGACCACTGGATCCCAGAGACTATTAGTGGAGTGTCGGGACTGGAATCTAACTTTGTCTGACTCCAGGGGTCCCCTGAGACTCTCTATTCTTTTTTCAGCAGGAAGTGTGTATCATATTGCATACCGTATATAAAAAGCAAAACATGTTTGACTCCCATCTGAACTACATCTGGGTAGAGTGAGGGACTTTAAGGCCATGTTTTAGTATCCATTCCCATAGGATTCCATAAGCACCTGGGTGGTGAGGAATCCTCCTAATTAATGAGCAAACAAGGGCCAAGAGGAACTCGCCCACCTCCCCCAGGTCAGGTGGTGACTCTGCTCACACCTACCTCACCCTGAGCGCCCCCGGGCTACTTACCACGGGCAAACACTCCGCAGTTCCACGGATTGAGTCTCCCTTATACTGACTATGGATGTTTTGTGAAATCATCATTTACAACTTCGATTTTTTTTTTTTTAATGCCTTTATCTCCAGTTTGCCTGGGTTTTCAATAGAGGCGACCAAGAACTTGGTGGGCTCAAGTTCAGCAAGCAGCTCTGTAGTGAGGCCGGAAATACTGGACCCCAGATGTCAACCTCCAGGAAAGCCTGTGCGCCTCGGTCCCCGCAAAGCCCTGAGTTCCCTGATTCCTCCGCCCTCTCCTAAAGGGCTGGGGGCCCCAGACCCCGCAAGGCTGTGATTACCTGCTCGTATTTCTCCAGCTCCGTGTGGTAGATTTGTCTGATCTGTGAGAGTTTGGCTCTGTAATCGGAATGCTCCACGGAGTTGTCGGAACCGGCCCCTCCAGAAGCTGCCGCCGCTGCAGCCGCCGCGGCCGAGCCGCCACCCTTCTCCGGCCCCGCCACCCCCTCTGCCAGCAGCATGTTGTCCAGTCGCATCAGCTGGGGGTCTGTTGGCTCCTCTTCCTGGGCTCCCCGGATACTCAAAACTGCAGGAAGACACAAAAGAGTGGGGAGGTGTTAATAGTAATCCAACGAAGAAAATGTTAAAAACAACTACCCCCCCCCCCCCCAGTATATCATTTGGCCAAGTTAAGTCTCCAGTTACTTGCATATGGCAACTGGGAAATGAGCAAAGATTGGGGGGGGGGGGGGGCGGGGGGAATGGGAGTGGGGGGGGGGTGGAGAAAGTGCAAGGAGAGATCTCCCAAAATTAATTATACTTCAGCATATGAGGTACTTAGGATAGTCAAATTGATGGAGGCAGAAAGTAGACCAGTGGGTACCATGGGCTGGGGGGAGGGGGTATAAGGAGCTGGTGAGTAATCCGTATAGAGTTTCATTTGGGGAAGATGAAGAAGTTCTTGAGATGGGTGGTGATGAAGGCTGCACAGCAATGCAAATGGATGTAATGCCACTGAACTGTACCCTTACAAAGAGTCACAATTTTAAATCTTATGTATTTTTTACCACAATGAAAGTTCAAATCTACAAAAAAATTAATTATGACAGAATATAATTTTCACTTTCATCCCCAAACTGCCAAATTTCAATTCAAGGAAAAGCATTTCCTTCTTCGTTTCTAATTTTAGATTTCTGTGAGTTTGTGGTTTTACACTCATTGACTTTGTAATATTCAATCAGCCTAAATTCTCATTTCCAAAGTAACCTAAGCCAGGCAAATCCAGTCAGTTTGGAGTGAAGTCTTAAGACCTCTCCCCTGGACTAGGGATTTCTAGCTCCCACAATCGAGATCAATCTGCTTCGGGTGATAAGAACTCCGTCCCGGTACAAACAAAGGTGAGGTCCTTTTAACAAGCATCTCAGGGATTCAGAGAAGCTGGTGTTCTGATAGGATGGAGGACGCTCAGCTCCGTGAGAGGCTGCTTTTTATTAAAACACCATGAGCACTTGCGGGGGACGAGGGAGTGATCTGGACTGAAAGAGATCAAGTGATTTAGTAAATCAGCAGAAGAGCTAGGCAGTCTCTTTTTACTACCTTCTTACAAGCTGCCATAAAATAAATCACTCATCTAAACCCAGTTTAGTTGTCAGCAGCCAAGCCTTTGCTGAGAGTGAACAAGAAAAGAATTCCCAATTAAAAAAAATTGAGGGTAGGAAAGGAGGGACATGATTAAAGGCAGAGGAGAGGGCGTCTCTTGCTCCTTCACATCTCCAGGATGAGACGGCAGGGTCTGCGTGGCCTGGTAGGTGTGTGAGCACCGGCACAGTCACAGAGTTCAGAGCTGTTTCTGGCCAGGGTGCATCTGGTGAGCCCCACGGGGACAGTGCCAAGTGCAGTTGTCTCCTGAGCCCTAGCAAGGCAGCCCCACAGGGTTGTGACAGGGAAGGTGGATGTGAGCTCAATCCGAGGGGACATGTCGATGTTCAGGGTATTCCATCACATATAATACCAGCATAACTGCTGGCTGTGCCCACATGCTCCTGGCTTCTAATGGGCATGACAAGAAGCAACCTTGAAAGTTGTTTCGAAGGAAAGCTCGATTCCTGCACTAAAAGGAAAACAGCAGTAATGCTTTCGTGGAACACGAGACAGTCAAGTGGAAGGTCAAGCCACATAGACCAATGGTGGCAGAGGGTAGAGACATGTGCCTCCCCCCGCCCCCATGAAGTAAGAAAGGACAGGAGGAGGGAAAGGAGGATGTGCAGAAGGCAATTAGCTGCGGAGGAAAGAAGGAAGTCCACCCCGACACACACACAGCCCACATTTGGGGACCCAGGCTCTCCTGTCGCATCTGAATTTTTAATATTCTGCTGCACTAAAATAAAATTGCTATATTGGTAATGGCACAGGTTAGGGGATTGTGGAGGTTTATTTTGTGGACCTTTTTCCAATGAAACCCTTCTTTTGTAGGCTCAGGAGACTATATGGGAAACTGCCCCTTTGACATTAGAATAATAAAGGTTTATTCATGGTATTCAGTTCGTTGGGTTTATTTACTCAAATCTACGAAGTCCTCAGAAGAACATACCATCACTAATAAAGGTTTTCTTAAGGAAATGAATGTGGTAACCATTTCTTGAATACCAGTCCCTAAAGGTGCAAAAAAGAATGTGACCCCCCAAGCAGGTGGGGTTAGAGCTCAGGGACCCCTCCTTCCGCACCTATACAGCCCAGTGAATTCTTCCAGGTGAGGATATTTGTGTAGGGCTTATGGATGTTTCCCCAGTAAATTTTACTGAATGAATATTAATTATTTATCAACACAAATATCTATGGGCCATTTTAAAATGGAAAAAAAAAAAAAAAAAGATCAACACCAAGCCATTCGGTAATTGTTGCATTTTTGCTTGATCATTAAAAAATTGCTGCTGGGGAAAAACTTGACACTAACATGGCCGACATAACCCAGAAGAGGTTGCAAACCTCGGCTGACGGGAAACCTCTCCAAGATGCTGAGGCTGGTCACACCTGAGCCAGGGAGTGATGCCTCCAAGAGGCTCCTCCTCCTCACTTCCTAACAATCCTTCCTGACACAGCCAGCACGCACAGATCTTATAACGGTTTCTGGTCTCAACAATGGTAGCAAAGCAAAAAAAGATCATGTCATCTTAACGGTGAGGCCATGCCTTCCTAGGGCTACCTACACACTGCCTGACCGAAGGTGATGGCGAGCATCGTCAGACAGCACCTGTGCCTGAGACTGACTTGCTCACCCCATTCGCTTATTCCTCTCGCAAAGTTCAATTCATTGTGAGAGGAGTAAGAGAGACAAAGAGACAGGCATACACAGACCAAAGTGTTGGTGCTAGTTCCTGCAGGTACTAGGTAGGTGACGAGGTGGGCTTGTTACTACTAGTATTTCCCATGTGCCCAATGTTTACCTCAGAGAATATTTTCCCTTTCCAGCTCCTCTCAGTTGCACCCACGCCCATGTCCCACTTTTTCTTTCAAACAATCCATGGGAAGCACAAACGGTCCACGCAAACTCTGTACACCAACCTAATTAATATTTTTCTTGGTCTTGAAATCTAACTGGTTTGAAATGAAATAAGAAAGGAAATTGCTAAAGCTGACCAAGGACACTGAAAGGATACAATGTAACCCCCTACCCACCAAAGAAGTTCTGGAAGCATTGCAGAGGATAAAGCCCGAATCTATACTGACTCTTTTTTTCCCCCTCAGGTATGAAGGATACATTTAGTTGGGGGGGGAAAAATGCACGCACAGTAAAAGTGTCATAATTTCGCTTAGCTTTTATATCATTTGATGAATCCTGTCAACAAATACTCTTCAAAAAGAAATTTGGATTCCCTAAGATTTCATATCTTATTTCTTAATGTGGCCAAGAAGAAATTGGTATGATAGAAATACAATGTACCATAACATCAATGTCACTTGCATTTATACTCAGACTTTAGGACACATAAATTGGCCCCAAATCAGAGATTTGAAGAAAACAAAAGAACAGAAAAAAAATGTGGAAAAACAAAAAAATCCAATAGTCCTCTTCAAATGACACCCTCTAAATTACATTCAAATCATTGTGAAAACAGAAATTTCAGAGTATGTGTCAGAACCACCACCACAACCAGTGTATATATACACACACACACACAATATAAACAAAAGAAACCTTCCTCTCCTACTATTTTACACAGAAGATCTGGTTCTGAGGATCTCGGGCTGTGTACGTGTGCTGGGAGGAGGCCCGGATGGACCAATAAGCAGCACTGCACGTGTGGTTTTCTGCCCAGAAGGAGGATACCCGAATGTACCACTGTAAACAATGGGTGTTGGGATTCACTGGTACAAAAAACTGTTCAGCTAGTGAGCTTAAAAAAAAAAAAAAATCCCACCTACATTAAATAAATAAATGAAAAGGCCGATGTGTCTAAGCAGAAGTGATGCTACCTATTTACTGCTTGAAGCCAGCATTCTGGCAAGTAGGAGACACAATGATTATTTAAAAGCTCTTTTTTATCTCTGTGGCACCATGCAAGTCTCAAATGAACCTTTCGCCAGGACACCAGAGATGTTAACACTCATCCTCCAAGATCCAATTTCAACCAGCGGAGCTGTTACCTAATCCTGCAACCATCACATATGATCAGGTTCCCGCTCCCCTGATGGGCGCCCTACGCCCTCCCCCATCCCCACCCAACAGCTTTTACAGAAACAGGTTTTAAAGGGAAAAATCCTCTGTTTATGTCAGTACATACAGGGTTTTAATAGATCGGTACACTTCCACTATCAAATACAAAAGCAACTGCAGTGGATTTGCTCTCCACAGAGGGTCACCCAACACGATATTTAACCCTTTCGGTAATCATTTTTAAAGAGTTTCCTTCTCACAAATCTAACCCCTCATGTGAGAGACCGGTCAGGACAGGTAAGTGATGTATATAGAAACTGTCACGTGCCCTTTAAAATGCATCCGATGTCATGGTCTACCTTGCTGCCATCACTGGCCCTGGGGTTAATTCTTGGGTGAACCTCCCAAGATAAGCAGGCTGTCACAGCACTGTGGGAGCTGCTCTCACAACTGGTCTCCTGCTGTTCTTTATTTATTTTTCTTCACACAAGGAGAAAAACAAACCAAACCCAAAGGCAGTTTCAAGATCCTTGGCAGGAGGGCAGGCAGCGGGTGGTTTCGTCCTTGGCTGGGCTGTGACATGATCCGGAGCAGCTCCGGACAACGCCCACTAGAGGGCACTCTTTCTTCGCCAAGGACTGGTTGGGCTGGGAGGGCAGGCTGTCTCCAGTCCCGGGGTTATTTCAGCGCTGGGGGAAATGCCCCCACTGAGACGCGTACTTCCACGGGTGGAACAGGCGGCAGGAGGAGAGGGCAGATCTACAGAGAGGGTTGTCTTCAGAGTCGGACAGCAGTCCGGGGACCCAAAGCGGGGCTAAGAAATAGAGATGATAGAGATAGACAGACAGACAGCGAACAGACAGGTGGTTTGAGAAAGGGTGTGAGGCGTTCTCCCCAGGATGGGAGCCTCACACTTTCTGGCCCATTTTCTTTGCTTGATTTGAAGGCACAAGACTTAACCTCCCTGCAATTGTTCCACTGTCCACGAGCTGGTCTTCAATACACATGACCAGGAAAGCTGGGAAAGTGAAGCTCTCCCAGCCTCACTCCCAACCCTGCTCTGCTACCTCCTAGGGGGTCAGAACTTTGGACAGAAATATTGGGACAGAAATCCATTGTCCTTGCATTTTTTAGGAATAGAGCGAAGCACCTGCCTCCTGAAAATATCACAGTTACAGCTTTTATTTGTTCAGAAAGTACTTGTGCACGATGAATTGTATCACCTTATAAAACATGAAGTAACATTCCAAACTTAGATAGTAGATAAAAGATTACAAAGGCAAAGTAATTTCCCCAAAGTCAAAGCAAATGGGACAAGCCACGACTAGAATCTTGGTCTTCAACTCTTAGACGCTTTATTCTCTACTGCATTACGATTCTGATGGTCACAAATGGTAACCAAGTGGATGCGATTTTAATTCTGCATGTGTTTATGTGCACGCGTGCACACGTGCGCACACACACACACATACACACACACACTCAAAATGTCTTTTGAGGCCCAGGTCACGACTGACACTTAGGGAGAAGACAAACAGATATGAGGTAGGGAAGGAAGGAAGTTCTTACTACTGACTTAACTTTTTAAAAATTTCCTCTAAATTTGGTCCTCTTCAATTACTTCTTTCTGCCAATAGGACCATCAATGGTTAGAGCCATTGAGCCGTGTGATAGAAGGCCCTCTTCCCTCTCAGCCAGAAAAATCCACTTACCACAGTCCCCTCCTATTTCAAATCTCAGCTCAAAGTCTTTCTCCATGAAACCTACCCAGACAATAGCTAAAAATGAGCTCCCTTGCCTCTGAGCCACCAGGGCAAGTACTATCTACAACGCAGCCACAGTGCATCTCAGAGAACAACCAAGGTCACACCTGCTGCCTCGCCAGCAAGGCTGTGAGCTTCTGAAAAGCAGTGACAACCTGTCCTACATCTATGTATCCCCCATATGACCTCACAGAGCCTCTGGCACTGAGCATCTATTCAAGCATCTCTTAATATATGAAAAAGAGGGAAGGAGGGAAGGATGCAGGATGGTGCTCTCCAATGATCTCTGCCTTGGTCCACTGTCCTTGGAGAGGCAGTTCTTTATATGTGCTCTTTCTCCCTCTGGGTCAGTTACAAGTTGGACCAGAGTCAGCTTCTGGTGGAAGGCCTTTCCTTGTCACCTCTTCCACCCCTACTCCAAAAAATCTGTCAAATCAGCCTGAAAATTCTAAACAAGCACATCTACACTGTCATTAAGCCAGAGCCTCCAGGACCCACAGCCTGGTACGTCCGCAATAAGCCTACATCATCTGTGATGAAGGCTCTGGGTGTTGGGGAGACCTGGCATGTGACTGGTACCTGGGGAAAAGTTCCTGGGAAGGCTGACAGTGGCCCCCAGTGCAGGGGCCACATGTACCATGGTACCCACACGTGCCCTCTGAGGAGAGCTCAGTTCACTTAAATTACCAACGGGGCTCCTCTAAGGTGCCAGGAATGAAGTGGGTGCTGGGATTCCCAAGAATCATCAGACATGGGCTCTGGCTTCAAGAAGCCCAGGGTTTAGACTCCTCCAGTCCCTCCTTGCACACTGCATACGCCAACTGCCCTGAGGCCTGTGAGGGACACACCACGCTGCCAGGGTAGATGGCTGGCAGCCAAAAAGATCCCAATTGACACACACCCTCTTTTCCTTCCTCTAGATTATTTCATTTCCCACAAGCACAACTGCACCCACAAATCATAAATTCCTAGCTTGAGCTGAGAAATAACGATGACATAATTTGATTCTTCTGAACCAAAGGTGGGACCAAAATCTGATGTTAGTGGCTTGAAGCTTAGGGTAGTATGTCTTGATGTTTTTCACCCCTAATTCTCAACCCCTTTGTTTGACTGATGGAAAAGCTTTTTGCGTGTGTTTTGAAAGGAGTCTGTCCAACCAACAAATGGAAATGAGTAACAATTTGATTTCTTGAATTTTACAAACCAGCATTAGAGAGAGCTGCTAGTCAGTGCTTCTGAATAGCATGGGACAACCAGTTACCACATAAGCAGAGACTGTCCAACCCAGGTGCAGATATCTGATGCTGCAGTTGTCTGGAGCAGCTCTGTCAGATGAGAAGTCCAAGTTCATGGAGTCTTCAGGTGTGACAGCTACTCTTGGACTGCCAGCTGTCTGTCTCTCAGCCCTTTAGAAGCTTAGGGAAACCAAGGTTGGGACCCATGGGTCTAGGGTTTCTTACGGCATCACCAGCAGTACAGACAAGAAGATAAGATGTCTTCTAGCATTTTCAACTTTTTGTCTTTGGTTTGTTAGGCAGATAGACCAAGCAAGGGGACTTGAGGGCTTTAGTCAGTCAATAGCAAGACTTAGAGATTCCGCAAGCATTTCATCCCACAAATATGCATTGAGCATCTCCTATGCTGCCAGGCACTGTGCTGAGTTTCAAAATAAAATTGGTCCAGCAGGGACCTTAATGATATACTCATTTTTTTCATACTTACCATTCATTACTATGTACAGGACTTTGTGAGAAGTTTCAGAGCAGGAGGTACAAATACAAATATATGACACTCGAGATGGTTTTACAGGTTTTTTTTATTGTGGTGGTGGTTTATATTGGGGGTTTTCTTTAGAGGAACATGCCATGCTTTTCTTGTCACCCCTTTTCCGGGGCCAGGCTTTGGTGGCTCTGGTCACATGCATTGTCCACTTCTCATGAAACGCTCGGGCATGGATCCTGATCACATGTACCCTGCTTGGCACACAGAGCCTCCTGGGCCAGCTGGCAGAGAGCAGGCTCACGTGCTGGGCAGCAGACTCCGGCCTTCCTGGATGGGTGCCGGCTGCCTGGGTGAGGGGCATTGGGCCTTAATAGCTCTAGCTTGGACTGCTGCTCAGGGAACCCCTTGGTCTAAAGAGTTGTTGCAGAAGTTAGTAGGAGGGAGTGACATCACACTGGCCTTGGCCTCAGACTGCCCTGCCTAGAGGGGTGAGAGAAGAAGAAAAGCTCCCCATGGAGGACCAGCACAGGGTGTAAGAAGCCCAGAAGGCACCTGGTAGCCCATAATGCAAGAAACGGTTTCCTATTAAGTGGTACATAAAAAGAATGAAAAATCGGGAGCCACTGGTTGGCGGCTTGCTGTGCAATCCTGGAGATGCAAGCTTCTCTCTACAATGGCAGTTTCTCAAGGAAGTGACCACGGAGAAAGCAAGAGAGATTTCTCACTGCTCTCTTGCCTTAAGATGAAAATGTTCTGTAGCTTGAAGTCTCAACTAGGCACCTAGCACATTGCCTGCAAGTGCTAATTCATGAGAGATTTCCTCTCCCATCAGATTTCAATATCCTCCCAAAGTGCAAGGATGGTCCCACGCCCTCTTCTGTCAGCTCCAAAACATGGCACAAAGAAAGAACACTGGTACAAAGCCAGGTCCAAGGCTCCCACTGCATTACCTTGCCTCCTTCAAACTCAGTTTCTTTATCACCAATCAATAATAATATTAATCATGCCATGACTCTTATTAAAGGATTAAATAAGGTTATTTTTACAAAAGCACACATCCGTGCTTGGTAACTGCTTGGCTTTCAATTGTTGGTTAAATCTAAATCAATCCCATCGATAAAGGTCCCTTTGGGAAGAATAAGAAAGCAAGATAGATTTCGAGGTAAGAGTTTGGTTTTTATATGTAAGGAATCAGCAAGGCAGAAGGAACTAGGCTAAGTCAATAGTGTACAGACACACACACATACACGCACACGCACACACATACACACACACCCTACCTCACTGTGCTGTGCTTCCAGGCAAGCTCAGACTGACACCAAGCCCACAAACTTGATCCTCAGCTCAAAGAATACATTTCAACACATCTTCTTTTTTCTCCTCTTTTCCCCTCCTTATGTTCCTTTCTTGCTATTCTTCTCCCAAGTACATTAAGAGTCCCACTTCCTCTGAAGCTTGACGTGTCCCCTCTTTACAAGAGCCCTGGGCTTTAGTCTTCCTGAGCCAGAAATCATCCTGACCTGCAGAGCTCACACTGGAAGATGCAGTCCTTCTAGATGGCTGAAAATGCCCTTCTGGGAACCACTCAGCTCTGAAGCAATCTCACCTTGTGTCAGACAAACTAGCTTGGATGTCCTCTTTAATGGCTGCTTTCAGATTTCCATTAAAAAATAAATAAATTATAACCAGAAGAGAGCAAAGAGTCTATTCACGATCAAGGTTTGAGGAAGTGTGTTTCAGTTGCAACTTTCGGGTGAGTTTCAGACCTCACAGTCACCCTTTTCTACCGGGGCATAGAGAAACCCCACACTCAAAATATTAAGATAATTGGACATTGCCACGTTTGTGTCAGGTGTGATCTTACCTTCCTGACATCAGTCCACTGTCTTAGGACTGTGAATACTCTTCCAGCTCCTAGTGACTAGCGGGATTTTTGTGTGCATATTTTCAACCTTCTAAATGATTTCATCAGAACTAAGTGTGAAATAAAGAGCATTTTGTTCCCACAAAAATTTTTCCAGTTTTTGAAAACCACAGAATAATTCAAAGGCAGGGTTCCTAATACAATGTGCTGGTGATCTTCAGGGGTCCTTACAGAAGAGAGTGATAACTCAGCTAACTTGCTCCATGATTATTTCCAATCCCACAAATCACAGAACACACATACTACTACTAATAGTGCACCTTCATCCTGCTGAAGGAGGCTTACTCTCTAACAGCAGGGAAAGGGACCCCTCTGCCAGATGACCTCCATAGACAGAGGTGTGCAGACCCTAGTCGGGGTCAGACACAGGATCTAGAATCAGGAAGTGAGATGCAACATTCTGGTTCACTCCATCCCTTTGGCCTCATTAACTTGATCCTTCTACTTCTCCCTCCATTAGAACACAATTCCTTTCAATCTATAAGAGGGTGGAAGGGACTCACTGAATCTCAGGACTATTGTTACCACTGCAACTAACACTGATAATAATAAGATCATACATGTAAATGTGTGCATTAACTCTGCTAATATTTACACTGAGATATGAGATGTGATGGAGCCTGTGTCTCTCTCCCGTATGGGACCTTGGAGAGGGGACAGCTAGGAAAGGGCCTGGCAGAGAGTTTTGGTACAAAGATTAAAGGAAAAGGATGATCTGCTGTTTTCTTCTGACACATTCCTCTCCATGGACATACAACACTGATTTTTAGTTAACTTCAGGGTCACTGGGAGGAAAGACACTTTCCAGCTTCCCTTGCAGCTAGATATGGTCATGTCTCCTGTAACAAAATTCTCGTTAGTGACAAATGAGTGGAAGTAAAACACAAAAATCCTAGGAAGGTCCTTAAAAAGAAGGAATGACTTTCTTGTCCCTCTCTCTCTCTTCCTTTTGCTAGCTGGAACACGAATATAACGGCTGGGGCTCTAGCAGCCACTCTGGGCCGTGAGTTGACCTGGGGAATAGAAACTATACTAGGGAGAGAAACGAGATAGAAGTTCTCATATCCTAGAGACCAGTCTGTGGTCACCTTCAGACGATATGAAAGTAAGAGAGAAATAAACTTGCATTTTGTTTAAGCCAAGTTATCCTGGGGTTTGGGGAGGTTTTTGTTTTGTTTTATTGGTGTTTGGCAGCTTAACCAATCTAAGCTAATACAAGCTATTTAAAAAAGCAAAAAGAAGGAAAGAAAACTCTAGAAGGCAGAGTGATTTCATGTTGGGTAGAGTGTTACAGAGGAAATTAGAAAGAGGCAGATTTAATAACGAGAGGCAAGTCACAGAAAAACCTGAGTAGCCACTGGGGAGAATTTCTCCCTGAAAAAAAAGAGAAGGTTTAGAACAGATTAAAAAAAGGCTTGATCATTAGAGGGGCCTCTCTTGGGTATCACCCAGGCTATTAGCAGAAGTGGGAGACGATCCGGGAAGTCTGGAGTGAGGGAGCAGGGGAAGGAGAGGCCTCCTGATCGGGGTGTTGAATGGCCTGGAGGAGTGTCGTCTGAAGCGGGAAAGACAGGGGTGGGTGGTGAGGGGTGGCTGCGTGTGGAAACCAGCCAAGAGCACTCTGCTGCCTCTGTGATGAAGGAAGCAAACAGAGGATGCTATCTTGACCACGGGAGAGCTGAGGCAGACTACACTGTCATCCTGGAGGCAAATATAAGAGCGGAAGCAATATGGGAAACCAAGTTCTAACAGATGACTTTAGGCTGCTGGAACTTGCCCACCTATATACAGCTTGTATTGGGATATTTCCTTACACTACAGTAAAATAATGTTTGTACCCTAACCAGCCTGCTGGATTCGCCAATTCCAGAGGACTGGAAGAGGGGCACAGGAGAAGGGGAAGATAAATCCTAATGCAGCCCACTTAGAGAAGAAATCACCCCCATCGCTTTGGCAGCAGCAGATATTCCCCAGTGGAAGGACTCTGGGCCTATGCATGGGCACCCCACATCCATTTCAAAGCACCTGCCAATTAGCTTTCCTTTTTCCATGACCACAAACAACACCTGTGACCCCAGCCAGTCATCTCACAAATGCACACAAGGTCAGTCGGGGTCCTTCCGGGAGAGTACGTGGATGATCCATCACCACTCGTTACGAAAACCACCCCAAGCACGTGTCTTGCTGCTAATGAGTCACTGGTGTCGTTCTCAGACACCAGGGGCTGCAGAATCTGCAGGCAAACAGGATGCAGGAGAAGCAAGAGGCTTTTGCTGCTTCTCCAAATTTCCTGAGCAGACTCTGAAAGCACCAAGAGTCTTTGACGGATGAGGAAGGTTGGCAGGCAGGACAGGCTGCTAGGTGTGTCTAGATTCTCATCCTGGGCCGGAGGATGAGGATGCTGAATAAGAAACGCTGGCTGTGGTGGTGGAATGGGGGGAGGGCATTGAGATGGTGAGCTCCAGATTGCAAAACACGCCTTCAGTCGTCACTAGCCCGGTGTCAGCATAAAAGACAAACATCTCATGGGGACCAAGAAAGGTCTTGGCTTAAGGGAGGCGCGACATTTCTGCTTTGGGGAACAGTGCATGGAGCCATCATTTCCAATCTTTCCCATCTCAGCGCCTGTGCCTTTCCTTGGGGAATGAGCTCTGCAGTGGCTCTGAGCTCCCGGGCTGTCCTCCACGGTGTCCCCTCCTCCCACCAAAGTCCACGTGGCTGGAATCTCAAAAACATAAACACCTGGCCATCAAATGGGCTTCACTTGTCTTGCACTTGAGTGCAAGCATTCAAATTCCACCCTGAGCAGGGCTTCTCAAATGCCGATTCAAGTTTCCAGGGGGACATCTTTTAAAGGAGAAGTCGATTTCAAGTAAATGATTGCAACTTATCGAAAATAATGTGCTACTTAGCGTCTGCACAAACATCCTGGCAGGCAGTGAGGGGAAGCAGCGCTGGAGCAGATGGGAGCGATTAGGCTCTGATTTTCAGTCGGGCTTTTTCTTGTTGGTGTTGCCTCAGCTTGCTTTCACATCCTGGTAAAATCAGGATATGGGGGAGAGAAGAGAGAAGGGTTCTCTGGACCTTCCTTCTTTCTGTGCACTAGAGACGCAGCCACCCCACCAAGGACTCTCACACAGGAGGCGCCCTCCCCCTGTGGGGGGATACGGCGGTCACCACAACCATCATCATCAAAAAGCATTTAGCACCACGAGGCGCTCGCTAAATACATCAACAGTTGACAGAGAGACAGATGATGGGGATCTTAATTTTCCTTTAAAGGTCTACCTCCATGAGGCTGGGCCTTATTTACTGTGGTTCTTACTATATTTATCTGAAGAGGTATCTTGTTTTCTCCTCCACTGAGTGAGCCGACATCTCTCTGACCCACAAAATATCTCTTAACTGTTCCACCAGGCCGATGTTACCATAATCTTTCTCAGGCCCCTTGATGCCGGTCCATCACTGGCAAGCTGCATCTGTTTCACCGAGGATACGGATGCACAGAGTGCTGATTGCCCAGTGAGTCTCCTGCAGGACAGAGAGGAGACCTCAGCTGTCCCCACTTCATCAGAGGCCCTTACAGGAACTCATGGCTCCTTGGGTTAACAGACACACAGTCATCTCAGAAGCCAACTGTGCTTTTCTCTTTCAGGGCTGCTTGCTTTCCAGAGGCACTCTGACTCTGCCAGCCTGGTCATGTCCACTTATGTCTAGTGACAGCCTTACAGCTCTGTTAAAATAAAAATCTCTCAGCCTGCACAAAGTGTGGCAGCCTGCACAATTTCATCAACACTGCCATCTTGACAAGGACCCAGACTGGTCTCTCGGTCAAGCAGTCACTCAACAAACATACGCTGAGTATCTTACTCTCTGCTGGATCCTATATTTCAGCTGGGGAGACTCGACCAGAAACAAGAGAAGGCTGCAGCATCATGGGGGAAAGAGAAGCATAGGCTGATAACACAAAGTGAAAGTGATAGAATAGGTGTGTGGACAAATGGTCCAGGAGCTGTGGATATTTTCTTGTGTGGGAATGAAACTTTGCAAAGCAACTTGCCAAAATAAGCTCATTTGCTTGTATTCTTCTGAACACTATGGGGCATTATTAACCCCTTTATTCAGATGGGTGAACAGAAGCACCATGGACTCGGAAGGGCCCGTGGGCACACAACTAGTTCTGCAGTGGACTCACATCCAGGGCCTTCTCTTTACATCCTAGCCGCCTCCAATCTTCGCCAAGCTGGTAGCAAGTGAGGGCCAGCGCCCTGAAGAAAGTACCAGGTTGACCCTGGACGCTAGGGCCCGAATTAGCAGCTGGCAATTTTCACAGGTTGGAGGCCAATGTGAACTTTCCTGCTGCCTTTTGCAGAATTTCATTTCTCTGCTCTCCTGAACCAGCCTAAACCAAGAATAACAACTAATGACACGTGGTTTTTCCAGCTTCAATGCCCTCTGCTCTATTATGTCTTAAAGTAAACCAAAAAGTTACAGAATTGTTTACACACCAAGCCATCAGTTTGCAGTTGTGCAAATCTTTTTTTTAAAGCCAAATTTGTCTTCACTTCTTGTGACAGGAGATGTGGACGTGAACTTTCGTTGCTGTGCTGTGGCTCTGTGTGGTAATGCATGGCAATGGGGTGCTGGTACCTGACCTTGATTTTAAGGTTTGACATCATATGGTAGGAGACACCCTTCAGTTCCAGGTTCTGTTCCCAATTTGCAAACCAGAACTGTGGGGCCACCTCTCTGCCTTCACATGCTACCAAATGACACGTGGGCTCATAGAAACATCGGGAGAAAAGTGCTCTGAAGTCCTTCAATGAAAGAAGCACTTAGCACTTGCAAGATGGTTGAATGTATCTCTCCATTTCTGAAATCAGACTGAGATCGTTCAAGTCTTGTTTATAACATGGGGTATGAATGTGGAATAAAAACAAAATTAAAATTAAAAAAAGATGGCTAAATATATATATACACACACACATATATTATATATATAACATATATGTATATCTTCCTTTTGTCTAGAAAAAAATTTTAAAGTTATGGAATTATTCTCAGTCTTTCCTTCCCATCTTCAAACATTATCTCAAACCCGTGGTGGAACCATGACAACATTAGGAAAACAACTAGCTAATTAAAAATTCTGTAAATCATTGCACATTATGTGTATGCAGTTCTCTTTCCTCTTTCCTTTTCCGACTTGGTTCCTAGAACCTTAAGGAAGGTTCCATGGTACCCAAAGGTTCCATGACCTTAGGGCACCTCCATGAAAGCCAATTATTTGGGTTACTTTGGCATTTATTAACTATGCTAATAAAAGCTGTTTTTTAAAAAAAGGGGGGTGGGGTGTGACGGCACTTGAAAATGGTCGATGCAAGCCCTATATAGGGTCTAGTTAAACGACTACTTAGTGCTGGCTGCCACCTGGTTATGCAGGGGTGGGTGGACCTACATTGTTACACTTTTAAATTCCCTTTTGTTTTGCTGCCCAAATCTAAATACTTTTGCTACTTTCACTGCTGGTCTTAAACTCAGGACAGCAGCAACACATGGAAGATGAGACAGTTGCCCAGCCTTGAAGTGACAGGGATGGAAAGCAACGTGAACAGAATAAAGAAGCAGACATCTTCTTAATTGCTCTCTGCCTTACTGCTTTTCATGCCACTCTGTGTTTGGTAGGACCCCAGACTCTCAACAGGCATCAGTCTGTGCTTACGTCCTGTGAGAAAATGCTCACAGCTAGCTCTGTGGTCCAGGCAGAGTCTTTGGGATGCAGCATCACTATTCATTTCTTCACTCTGAAATAATCCTGAGATTATGTCCAAGATGCTAAGGTGAATTTCAAGGTACGGTTTCCTCGGACAATTATTCTTTCGATAGCCAAGCATTTACTCAGTTTATGCATAGAAAAGGAAAGACACCATTACTTGCCTCTCCATCATCTGAGTGACAGCACCCACACTCTCTCCTACACACTGGGAACACAGGAACTTACAGCCCTGGGAGCTCGTGTAGATACCCTGTCTTAAATTTTAACTGAAATTTAGAAGTTCAAGCCATGCACACAATGATGGGTATACGAAAGGCATAGGTTTATCATCCCTTAAAATTAAAGAAGAGAAAGTTAATCCGTGCATGTCAGAGAAACCTTTCATTGCTGAAGTTACACTTAAAACTTTGCAGTTGCTTTCTACAGCTCTGTTTTATTGTAGAACAACCCTCTGTGGTTCCTTCTGGAATTTTCCTAGGAGTATAAATTAAGTTCCAAAGAAAAATAAATCTCCCAAGGGGGTACAATTTATTCACTTGGAGAATATGCTGATCTTTAAAAGACATTGATTTTCCTAGGAAAGGTAGAGGGAAGAAGATTGGTTTAAGGGGGGCGGGGTGGGGGGGGAGTGGGGTGGGGAGAGGTTCAAGAAAGGAAAATGGTATTAAAAAAAAAGGCAGAAAGCAAGAGGGAGATAAAATAACCCTCAAGATGTTTGTGGATCAAAAAGCATCACATTGGGAATTCCCGGCCAGTCCAGTGGTTAGGACTCCAAACTTTCACTGCCGAGGGCTCGGGTTCAACTCCTGGTCGGGGAACTAAGATCCCACAAGCTGTGCAGTGCGGCCAAAAAAAATAAAATAAATAAAAAGCACTACATAGACCAGATGCCAAGCGGTTAGGACCTAATACAGTGGCTCTTCCTCCTAAATCACATGTCGCAGTGTCCTTCCTAACACTAGACTTGGCTTTGCAGTATTGCCATCCCGCCTTCAGCCGGCCATGCCCTTTACATAGAAGTTACACCCACGTCCCTGGGGATCTGGAATCTCTGCTTCCTGGAAAGGTACATGAGAAGGGAGACACGTGCGGTGAGCTATGATAAATAGCTAACAATTTCTATTTAAGTTCAGTCTTGGGTAGAGTCTTTACTGAAATATATGAATTAGGTTATTCATTCATTAAATCAAAAACGTCATTCCTTGAGTGCTAACCATGTGCCAGGCAGTACTATGGGTACTGAGGACACAGAAATAAAAGACAAAGTGCCTGCCCTAAAGGAATGGATGGTTTCATGGAGAAAAGCAGACAAATAAACATAGCATTAAAACGCCTTGGTATGGAGGAAGTTTACCCTCCAAAAGGCCTCTGCTTGGGATAGGATCACAATTAAGCGTGTTGACATTCATCCTAATTTCCTTACCCCAGTGAAGGCTGTCACATATTCAAATACACCAAGAGACACCGCCATACGCGGGCACAGAGGTGGACCAAGGCCGGGGGCCAGGTGCTCGGGTTTACTGCAACCACGTCAGCCTCGCCTCATCCCCCCGCCACTGAATGCAGCCACTGCTTACAGCACGTAAACACTTCAGAGCCACTATTAAGCAGAACCTCAGCTCTGAGTCTGGGGGCAGGACAGCCCACTCTCTCTCCCTGAAGGGCTGCTTTAGTCAATGGGGTGGGGGTGGGGGGGATCCCGAGAGTGCAGCCAGCGTCCATCAGGCCACATCCCCTGCAGACGGATCGTACCAAACGCACTTCCTCCTCCGTGCAGAATTGGGGCTTCGTAGCCTGCACCCAAGCCACAAGCTGCACACCAGACCAGAGATGGGCTGGGAGGGAGAGGCGAAGGTGGTTTCGGGGCTTCTGTGGCTTTGCAGGAAACATCTCTGACTGTGAGAAAGCATTCAAGTGGTCTCAGCAGGCGTCCTGGCCCTGTGGTTGGGCACTCTTGGGTCTGTGGCTGCTGAGTCCACCACAGGCTCAACGTCTTCCACCGTATTCCTCTCTCACTTCACCCCACCACTGGGACGGCTCTGCAGACCTAATCAGCAACGTGAAAAATCCGGGGCAGTGATCTTTCCCCTTTGATCTCGGACAGGGTGTCCTGGGGGCAGAAGTCTCACACTCTTAAAAATCTTATCTGGTTCCTTCCGGTACCAGAGAAGAAAAGTAAATATTTAGCCAGGGGCACAGAGGCTGAGGGAACAGCGGCTGTCGTCAAGACTCCGTTTCTCACCCCTCCCAGATCCGAGGTGAAGCCTGATCTCCACCCCGACCCCTCTACGCAAGCTTACCCAGGGCAGGAAAGCAGACTCCAACCAGCAGTAATTCCATATATAAACAACTCCTGCGAGGCATGAAGCACACACCAGACAGTAATCAGCTTATCTAATAGAACAGGCCTCTTTTCCTAACGTGGAGGAGGATTAGCAGGCTTGAATTACAGCCGTGAAGTGTAATCAAGCCCTGATCGACACTGGCAAAGGATACTGTATATCCCTGCTGGGCCGCGGGTTGCTGGCGCGCTGTGGTGTACCTACAGGGGACGGACAGGAAATGCTTGTGATGGTAATGACTCTGGGAGAGAGCAACTGAGCAACGGGGGAAAGCAAGTATTCCGGGAGGAAAATCAGATTATAGCTGGTGCCCACGGCCTCCCTCGCCTCCTTCCAGTCTTTGGAAGCTCTTAAAGCTACTGCATTTGAACAGATGCTGCATGTCCATTAAAAATATACTCTCCCCCGAAATCATAACCAAGGGTGGACTCCTCCCTTGCTTGGCCACAGAAGCCACTTCAGCGGGTCTGTGGCACAGAGCTCACTGTCTGAAACCACCGTGAGGGCTATGGCGCGGTGCTGTGCAACTCGCTGGGGGCCGGGGGCGGAAGAGGGGTGCATGGCTGACATGGAAATCACAAAAGAATGTATACCGGGCCTCAGAAATCCAAGGAAATACTGATCATTTAAGAATCTCATTTTCACTTTGAAGATGCCAAACCAACCCAAACCAGCTAGGAGCTGCCTTTTGCATCGCCCGCCGTGAAGATGTCTCATCTCACTTGGGAGGCCAGTGTTTAATGATAGGCTTGTGAGAGGATGTCTTTATTTAGTAAATTCCGTGAGAGGAGACAAAAAAAATTTCTGAAT
Organism: Hippopotamus amphibius kiboko; assembly: GCF_030028045.1. Taxonomy (NCBI): domain Eukaryota; kingdom Metazoa; phylum Chordata; class Mammalia; order Artiodactyla; family Hippopotamidae; genus Hippopotamus; species Hippopotamus amphibius. The sequence continues at coordinate 136,181,613 of NC_080188.1, read as the reverse complement.
TTTTTGAAGCTTCCCAAAGGACCCTGTACCTTACTTAAAAAGGAAAACACCTTAAGTTTATTTTCTCTTGCTCTGCCATTTCTTTGTGATGAACTTTTCTTCACATCCTCTTCACAGCAGCCCTCTAAGTTCAACAAGCCAGTGGCCTTCTCTTCTAAAGAATAAAGAATCACAGCCAACTTTGAAATTCCTCACCTATCTTACCATCTAGTCTTTTCTCCTATTCATGTTTCTTAAAGATCAAAGACTCCAAAGTGGACATAACATTTTAGGAAATTGCCTCCACTAGCTTGAGGGATACGAGGAAAATCACTTCCTGACTTTCCTGAGTCCTGGACCTCCCTCGTGGGGTTCATCCACTGCACTGACATTGCAAAGATGCTGGTCACCTCTGCCCCGCCCCCAGAGGTCCCTCGCCAGGCTTGCTTCTCTCTAGTCCAACCTCAGCTCAACTAATCCTTTCCAACACCTGCTTTTCAATGCATTTCCAACACCTAATTTTTTCCAATACACTTAGCAGGTGTCTCATGGCGACATCACAAATGCCCTCCAGAGATAAACCACAGGTGAGAAAGGAGCCACGACCAGCAAGGTGTAAAATGAGGTTCATGGACCACCTGTCCTGCCAGTCCCATCCCATTCCTCACCACCCTCTCCCTTAAGGTGCATCCCCCACCCCCGCAAAAACACTCCACACTTAATCACAGCGTGGAAACCCCGCAGCAGAGATCTTTACCTCCTTGGTCTCTGACAGCAAGTTTTAAAGCCCAAACTGTCAGACTCTTCAACAACTGCTAACTGCATAGAACTACTGTCTAAAACAGCTGAATAGACCACAGTATAACTGCCTGTACCCACGAGATACACATGTGTCTGCAATTAAATGCTGAGCTGAGTGGGTTCCCCAGTCCTGTCTATCAGGGTGCAACCCATTCACTGAGAGCAGAAGATGAGAGACAGCATTGTTTCAAGGGCTGTGTGGTGACTGTATTTAAGAGCTGGATGGGGGAAGAAAAGAGCTCGATTCAATGAGGGACATGGGCTGAAGATCCTCTGAGAGATGAAAATTCATTCCAAGATGCAACCAAAATAATTCTAGGATTAAAATTGTGCTGCCAACACAAAGGCTTTTAGTGAGACAAAACCACCAAAGGCAGGGAGGCTCAAGAGGGAGGGGATATGGGGACATACGTATACATATAGCTGATTCACTTTGTTGTACAGTAGAAACTAACACAATGCTGTAAAGTGATTATACTCCAATAAAGATCTGAAAAAAAAAAAAAAAAAAGAGAGAGAGAGAACCAAGCTCTATGGAGAATGTCCTTGGTGAGGAGTTAAGCTGACCTGACCTGATGTTTGTTTTGATAGCCAAGGAACAGTTCGGCTGAAGCCCAGAACTGGAAGTGATCAGATCTGAGAAATCAGAGGCTTTGAGTCCGAAACGCCTCTCTGGGTCTAAGTCAGCAGCACCTCCATCCCTGACAGGCCCCATCACTTACCTTGAGGCTGGCATGCACTCAGGGGTTGCCTCAAGGATGAGTATAGCCCAGCTCAGACTTCCAGCCAGGCTCGGAGTCATCCCTGGGGCCCTCCAACTGGCCTTTCACACCTCATTCTAACATCTCCACCCAAAATAATGTGCAGGGCTGTAAAGTATTGCCTCACCACGCCAGCCTTCTTGAGGGGTAGAGTGCCAGGAGAAGGGGAGTTGTTGTTCAGAGCCCAGCCTCCAGGCCACATGTCCAGTTCCTATCATCGCCTTCCAAACCGATACATGATCCTGATAACAAGAGTCGCTCTTTGCACCCGAGTGAGTTAGCACTGTCTGCAAAATGGGCCGCTGCCTTTCCCTTCCAGACCTGGTGTGAGCTGTAGTAACATACTCTCTGCAAAGCCCTCTCAAATTTATTTTCCCAGCTGACATCTTATACGGTCCCATCAACAAGCACGCTGTCAGAGCGACTTGTCAGAGTGGGTAATGGTGTTGCATCTTTGGCTAGGATTTAAAATGTCTGAAAGGATTTGAAACCGTATGCTCTTTTAAATACAGACTTTGTTAAATTAAAAAAAAAATTGCATCGCTGAACCCCAAAGGTCTAATGGCAAAGAATCTGGGTAGAGTAAATCTGTCACAAATTACATCCTGTGGGGGAAAGCACTGCATAATTAGAAGGTGTTGCTGCTATAGGCATCTTTCTGTTGAGTTTCCTATCTTTAGCTAAAATGAACCTTGCAGCAGACCTTTGGGTCAGAGCCACCGGGGCTTTCACGAACAAGGGGGTTCAGGCAGAAGTGCTTGAGATCAGTGGGGCTTTTGCTCTTCTTGGGGTAGGGCCCAAACTTGAATTCGGCCATACCTTGCCCTGCACAGATCTCGAGTTTCTACATTCCATTCTCCTTCCCTCATGTGCGCCCAGCCCCACTTCCGGCCGGGAGGCCCGCTGGGTCTCAGGCAGACAGGTCTGGCGGGGGCAGATGGGTAATTTTTCCTTTCAGCTTTAATGGCTGCTATTAACAACAAGTTGCCTGGCCCTACCGGTGGCTCAACTTTCAGCTTTTTCTCTGACTGTCTATGAGTAACGCTGTGTCACATGAGCTGTGTTTAACAGAGGTGTAATAAATGCCAAAGAAGAAATATTACCCAAAATAAAAAATAGTTTGTCCCCATGTGGCCAGGATCTCATGACTCACAACAATGTTCATTTCAGCTTCCAGCATAATTTCCATTTGCATTCTTTTTTTTTTTTTTTTAAAGGGTCTCTGGGGGCTTTAAAAAAGCTGTTTAAGAGAAAAGGCAGAAAAGACCACAGAGATTGTCAACTTTGGGGATTTCTGCACACCAGACAAACAATTGCTGCCTGCAGACAAGAGACAGACTGAGAGGAGAACCCTATGGACACAGAAGACAGAGAGAAGCATAAAAGAAGCTAATTACAGATGGTCTGGCTTTGGTGAAAGGCAGGCTGCCCTCCTTGGTGTGGTTCAGAACATGTGCTTTGGTGACCAGGAGACAGAGATGGAGGAAAGGAAGGCTGGACCCATCTCCACCTCTTCACCCCCTATACACACACACACACACACACACACACACACACACACACACACCCCACACACACACCCCCTCGGGGCAAGAAAGATATCAAGTTCTCATTTGTTGCAGGAAAACTCCATTCTCCTTTTGATAATAAGCAAAAAATACTTCTATGTTTTTCAGATAGTAGCTGGTCGGAGCTATTCCAATCCCGAAGGAAAAAGACGTGGGCAGGAAGTATTCCAAATCCTCAAGGTTTTCAGGGAGAAGGAAGATGGAGATAGAGAGAGGGTAGAGGAGGATTCCCAGAAGGCCTGGGGGTGAAGTGCGCCCCTCATGTGAAAGCTGGAATCTTAAGGCAGCAGGATCAACAGGTACCCGCTTTTTAAATGGCCTTGCCTTTGAAAGGGATCAGCCAAACACAAGCCCACGCAGCAGTCTGGAATGAGTGGATGCGTGAGCACCACTGGTACTGGCTTGGGCCTCTTTCAGAGGTTAGAGCCCTCCTCACCTCCTTCTCTGCACATCTCTCACACCTGTGCAATAAACACCAAAATCCTCACTGTGCATCTGAGTAAGGGGATTTAGAGACATCAATAGTGGGACTTGACTTCAGAAAGACACTTTGCTTGGAGAGTCTCTGAACCGGCAGTGTTAACTGGTAGAGACAGTGATGAGCTCCAAAGGTTATGGCAGAAAGAAGAGACGGGCAAGTAGGATAACTGCCTGGCCATACCGTACAGAAGGCCTGGGACGATGGTGAGCCTACACAAATGCAGACGGTCACAGGCATCATCTGCAGGGCAATCTAGGCAATGAAGCCTGCAGGGAAAGGGAAGAGACTGGCTCCAGTCTGCCTTGGTCACTAAGGGGAGGGCATGTCCACCCGCCTGTGATGCTGAGGCAGCTGGGGCACAGGAGGCGACTCTAGTGATCACAGTGAGTGACTAGTGATGCCACAATCAACTGGTGACTACAGAACGACAAGCACTGGTTAAGTAAGATCGATGCCCTTGGTCTGCCACTCTTGATATTTGGGATCTTGGGCAAGTCGTTTTACTTTATTGATAAAAAGCATAGCTGGGACACAGAGGGTTCCTTAGGTCATTTTTAAAGCTCTCCGTTGTTAAGACACGTCTCTGGAAAACCAGCCATTTCCTGAACAGGAAGAGCTAGTCAGCCAGTCTTTGAACAGATTCGGATGCCTTTTCTGCTATTGTGCTTTACACACTACCAAGAACTTTCACATTATCTCACCTACATTATCTCATCTGAGCCTCACATCCATCTTCAGAAATTGATCTTGGATACCCATTGTTTTGGAAACTGGCTCAGAGAGGTTGAAATCAGTGCAGGTTTTCACAGTTCACTCAAGTCCAGTTCTTCAAAGTCCAGGCTCTTTGCACAGTCCTAGGCTTATGCCCTGCTCTTCGGAGAAGCGCAGACTGTCTGTTTATGTGTGGGGGATGTACTGGTGTCACGCCAGCTACCATGATGTGAGCTGGAGCGGGAGGAGTACAGAGGTAGGGAGGTGGAGTACGTGCAGGCAAGCGGAGAGTGTGGTGAGATGTGTGGACACCGACCTTTGTATCAGCAGAAGGCAGTGGGGCATGATGGCAGCAATCGGACCCAAATGTGTCTCATCAGTTATGTCACAGTTCTGCATAAACCATTCCATTTCGTGCCACAATAATAAAAACTGGCTCAAGCCCCATATTTGGCATGTGTTTCCTGCATTTCTAACTCAAACTCTAGCTTCCTGGTTATGATGATATTATTTGTATTTGTAGAGCACACACAACACCTCATCTGATCTTATGACAGGACCAGTTCTATTAGGCCCATTTAATAAATGACAAAGCAAGGGACTTCCCTAGTGGTCCAGTGGTAAAGAATCCGGCTTCCAATGCAGGCGACGTGGGTTTGATCCCTGGTTGGGGAACTAAGATCCCATACACCATGGTGCAACTAAGCCTGCTTGCCACAAACTACAGCGCCCACGCACACCACAACTAGAGAAGAGAAAGTCCACATGCCACAGCCAGAGAGCCTGCGTGCCGCAACGAAGAGCCCACGCGCTGCAACCAAGACCCTATGCAGCCAAAATAAATAAAAATAAAATAAAATAATAAAATAAAATAAATGACAAAGTGAGACTCCATTATGTGAGGGATGGAGAAGAGAGCATGACCCAGGTGTCTTAATCAGGGGTAAACTGTTTTCTTTCTTTTAGGGTCTTCTGAGCCTAACTCTTCCCTTGCTTCACACTATGCCAATCAGGGCCTGAGTCAAAGATGAAAAGGCTTCTTAAGTTAAAGACGATTGTGTCTTCTGCTCAGTTCTGTAGGGGCCAGGAGATGACACGAACCAGCGTACAGTCCCATAATTTGGTCCAGTCTCATTCAACCTCTGTGAGATTCTTCCTGATCCCCCAAACCTTAAGTCAGCAAGTTCAAGTCATTTGTAATGGAGTCAAACACATATGCACATTGAGGCAATGGATCTGATGTTTAAATTAGTGTGAGCGGACTCCTTAGTGAATGTGCTCTTATCTCCCACACAGGGTGACGAGACACCAGGTCCGAGGTGGGGAGGCGAGTCAGACCGGTGTGGCCAGAGGGGACGGAGAGAAAGTCAAGTGTCACCGGTGGAAGAGCTGATGTGCTTCTCACAAGACTGTGCTCCGCCAAGGCAGCTGCCCTTGCTGCCTGGAACCCTTCAACCAGGGACCACTGTGTTTCTCACAATGGAGAGGCGATGTCAGCTATAAATCCAAGTCACTTTTCAGAAACACTTAAGAGAGTAAAAGCAAAGTTAGGAAGCAGTTCTCAGCCTCCGCAAAGACCTAGTGAATATGAACAGCGGAGTCCCACCTCTGGATGACGGGGTCCCTGCAAGGCTGAGAAGTTGGCTTACTTGGCAGACCCTGTTCTTGTTCACATCTCTGGCTTCCCGTGCTGGAATTTGGAATAGCGTGGGTGATCTGGTGTACGCGGAGAATACAGCTTTGCACTTAAAGTCCTATCTCTATTTCTTATTGGCGAGGAGCCTGGGTTGACATCTCAGAACTTCTTTCCTCAATTGTAAAATAAAGTTGGCAGGGCTCTCCGTCTACAGTTTCGGTGAGCCCCTAGTACATGGCTTGTGTGAAATAAATGTAAGGGTTTCTTTTTCTCCCCCTTTCCATGTCCCTTTTGATGGTATGATTCAAAAGAGTACTAAATTTTGGCTTAGCCTGTCCTTGAATGAGAAAAGTTGTCTCCGTTAAGTGGGCTCATCCACTGATATGAAGAAAATGAGGGCAAAAAAAAAATACATACATATATATATATATATATATATATGTAAAAATAGAAAAAGATCAAAAAATACCCTCCTCCTTCAGAAGATGTAGAGTTAAACCACATTCCGGTTCAACAATACGAGTCCTTCGTTTGAAATCTTGTTCTATTTAAATACTCTGTGGTTTTCACTGAAATTTCATGTTTTACTTAATTGTCCAGAGTGGCAGATGTGATTTTTGTATAAGTTTCTATCCCATCTGTTTTTGTGCTCAAAATATATGTGGAAGGTGCTGGGACTTCTACATAAGGATGGGCCTTATCTACACTTATAATAATAAACTTACGAACTTGAAAATGAACCAAATCTGAGTTGGCAGTGAGTACAGAAAGCCCATTTTTTGATGTTTGTGCTGCCTCCCACTTCTCCATTCTCTCCTTTGCTCCAGATCGGAATTCTTTAGGAGTGACTAACAGAGATATCTTTCCTTACGCAATGGAGAGTTAACACGTTCCTGGTACGTCTACACAGACAAGCAGATGCAAGACACCACCTCCATCCCGCACCCTGCACGCTGATCCTTTCCAGCTCTGACATGGGCATGTGCCTCCTCCCCACTCTCTGGTTAGGGAGGCCCTGATACAGCTTCTAGGATCAAAGGTATTCCTTCAGTTCTAAGCCAAACCTCCACACAGGGCTGGCTTTCTGGCTGAGAGACCTGTGAGGTCACACAAGGCCCCTGCATTTGGTTTAATGCTCTATGTCGCAATCCTGAAATTCTTAATAATTTTTGATGGAGGGGTTCACATTTTTGTTTTGTTCTGGGCTCCTCCCCCAAATTACATAGTCAGTCCTGCCTCAAAATATATTTTTTATTAAAAACTATTTTGGGGGGGGAGAAAAAGATGGCGGCGAAGTAGAGAGACGTGGAGTGCATCCCTCTCCACAGATGCATTGGGAATGCACGGAAGGAGGCAGTCATTCCCACAGAGAACCAGCTGAATACCAGCAGACGGCCTCGGACACCGGAAAGGGCTGCGGAGAACCTGACATAGCCGGTAGGGAGGCATCTACGAGGGCTCAAAGAGGGTGAAGCGGCGGAGCTGTGGCAGACGGGAGGGAGTGAGAAACATACGGAGGGTCCGCAGCGCAGCTCAGCGTTCCCGGACGGAGACATCGATCCGCGGCTGAACGGAGGGTCCAGGAGCGGGAGCGTGGGAACCGGAGAGCTGGTTCAGGGGGAGAAACATTGTTGCCGGTAGGGTGACGGACCGAGAGGACAGGAGGGAGGAGGTCCGCGGAGAGGAGTGCCGATCCCTGAGAGCTGCCCGGCCATGATGGCGGCTGGAGGCTGCAGGCTCCCGGGCGGCGGGGAGGAGCCGCGCGCATAGCCTCTCCCTCTCTTTCTGCGCCTCTGCAACAGGCAGCGGAGAGACGCCCTGCGGGGCCACATAAGGCGCTCAGGGATAACAAGTACCCTCAGGCGCTCGGGCGGGGCTAGATTAAAACTCCTTGCAACGCCAGCAGCAGGGAGGCTGCCGAGAGAAAAAAAAAAAAAAAAAAAAACCAGCATCAAAAAGAAAAAACCCCGAGAGAGGCCCAACTCTAAGACTTTCTGTGTACGCCTGAGCCACCAGCGCCCTCTGCAACAGGCACCTCCAAGCCTGACTGAAGCAACAGTGCGCCACTGCTCACTCCCTCCCAGGAGAAGGAGCCACTATTGCACCCTCTCCCTCCCCACACACCGAGGCTTACAGACGAACAATAAAGGAACCTCTGCTGGTCACAGAATAACGCAAAAAAAAAAAAAAAAAAACCCAAGGCAAGGAAAAGGACACTTACAGCTGAGACGCTAAGGAAACAGAAATAGTAGTATCAATACCTATTGAACTGGTCCATTCGGGGATCAGTTCTGGATTTTTTTTTTTTTTTTTTTTTTTTTTTGATTTATTAAATACGATCTTAGCCCTAAGGGATCTACAAGTTTTACAACATAATTTTATAAGGATATTTTTCACTCTTTTTTTTTTTTTTTTTTTTTTTTTTTTTTTTGCCTTTTAAAATACTTCTATATCTAGCTAAGTTTTTGGTAGTACGGACAAAATATCTTTCCTACTTTCCTTTCATCCCTTTCTTTTATACACTTCTATTCCTTTCTTTTTCTTTGCATATTTCCAACCACATTACGCTCTTCTGTTCCCCTTTCTTCCAGCCATTTTAAGTGTATTTTATCTTAACATACTTATAAGCAACACTATCGGTCTGCTCAGACTCCTTGCTCTATTCTCCAGATGATGCACTGCCTTGGTATTAATATTAGGCTTTTGTCTTTATCTTAGTTCTTAGTACAGTTGTCTAATTACATTCTGAGAATCTCCATTCTCTCTGGTGGTACTCCAGCTCTTTTCTATATTTGATCCTAGCTTACAAAATCTCCCTGGATTGATGTTTGTATGTGTAGGGTGTTATTTGTTGTTTGTTTGCTTTTGCTTTTGTCTCTGATTCGTTCTGTTTCAGTTGTCAATTTCTGCTGGGTTTCTCTCTGAATATCTGATAGCACACTGGGGTTCTGTCAGGTCTTTCTAGAGCCTTATGTCCTAACGGATTCAATAATTGTGTGTCTTATACATGTATGTGTTTCCTAGACTGAATATTCGTCTAATCCAATACTTGGACATTAGTCTGAGGCTTGGACAGTCTTCTATAAACACCTCTATCACCAGGACAAGCAACCCCAAAAGCTTGGACAACCATGAGGAAACAAAGAAACACCATGCAGGCAAAGGAGCAGGAAAAAAACCCACAAGACCAAATAAATGAGGAGGAAATAGGAAAAATGCCTGAAAAAGAATTTAGAGTAATGATAGTAAAAATGATACAAAATCTCGATAACAAATTAGAGAAAGTACAAGAAACAGTTCATAAGAACTCAGAAAAACAAACAGCAATGGATAACAAAATAACTGAAATTAAAAATACTCTAGATGCTCTAACCAGCAGAATGACTGAGGCAGAAGAACGAATAAGTGAGTTGGAAGATAGAATAGAAGAAATAAACGCCACAGAGCAGGAAAAAGATAAAAAAATAAAAAGACTAGAAGACAGCCTCAGAGACCTCAGTGATAACCTTAAACGTACCAACATTCGAATTATAGGCATCCCAGAAGAAGAAGAAAACAAGAAAGGGTCTGTGAAAATATTTGAAGAGGTTCTAGTGGAAAACTTCCCCAACATGGGAAAGGAAATAATTCACCAAGTCCAAGAAGCACAGAGAGTCCCATACAGAATAAACCCAAGGAGAAATACACCAAGACACATATTAATCAAACTAACGACAATTCAACACAAAGAAAAAATATTAAAAGCAGCAAGAGAAAAGCAACAAACAACATATAAGGGAAAACCCATCAGGATAACAGCTGACCTTTCTACAGAAACTCTGCAGGCCAGAAGGGAATGGCAGGATATACTGAAAGTCCTGAAAGAGAGAAACCTACAGCCAAGAATACTTTACCCAGCAAGAATCTCATTCAGATTTGAGGGAGAAATCAAAAGCTTTCCAGACAAGCAAAAGTTAAGAGAATTCAGCACCACCAAACCAGCCTTACAACAAGTGCTAAAGGACCTTCTCTAAGTAGGAAACACAAGAAAAGGAAAACACCTACAAATACAAACCCAAAACAATTCAGAAAATGGTAATTGGAACACACATGTCAATAATCACTTTAAATGTAAATGGATTAAATGCTCCAACCAAAAGACACAGACTGGCTGAATGGATACAAAAACAAGACCCTTCTATATGCTGCCTACAAGAAACCCACTTCAGACCAAGGGATACATATAGACTGAAAGTGAAGGGATGGAAAAAGATATTCCATGCAAATGGAAGTCAAAAGAAAGCTGGAGTAGCAATACTCATATCAGACAAATTAGACTTGAAAGTAAAGACTATTAAAAGAGACAAGGAAGGGCACTACATAATGATCAAGGGATCCATCCAAGAAGAACATATCACAATGGTAAATATCTATGCCCCCAATATAGGAGCACCTCAATACATAAGGCAAATGCTAACAGCTATAAAAGGGGACATCGACAGTAACACAATTATAGTGGGAGACTTGAACACCCCACTTAAATCAATGGACAGATCATCCAAACAGAAAATAAATAAAGACACACAAGCTTTAAATGACACATTAGACCATCTCGACTTAATTGATATTTATAGGACATTCCATCCAAAAACGACAGACTACACTTTCTTCTCAAGTGCACACGGAACATTTTCCAGGATAGATCACATCCTGGGTCACAAATCAAACCTCAGCAAATTCAAGAAAATTGAAATCATATCAAGCATCTTCTCAGACCACAATGCCATGAGACTAGATATCAATTACAGGAAAAAAACTGCAAAAAATACAAACACATGGAGGCTAAACAATTCACTATTAAACAACCAAGGAATCACTACAGAAATCAAAGAGGAAATCAAAAAGTATCTAGAAACAAATGACAACGAAAACACAACAACCCAAAACCTATGGGACGCAGCAAAAGCAGTTCTAAGAGGGAAGTTTATAGCAATACAGTCCTACCTTAAGAAACAAGAAAATGATCGAATAAACAACCTAACCTTACACCTCAAACAACTAGAGAAAGAAGAACAAAGAAACCCCAAAATGAGCAGAAGGAAAGAAATCATAAAGATCAGAGCAGAAATAAATGAAAAAGAAAGGAAAGAAACCATAAGAAAAATCAATAAAACTAAAAGCTGGTTCTTTGAGAAGATTAACAAAATTGATAAACCATTAGCCAGACTCATCAAGAAAAAAAGGGAGAAGATGCAAATCAACAGAATTAGAAATGAAAAAGGAGAAGTCACAACGGACACCTCAGAAATACAAAACATCATGAGAGACTACTACAAGCAACTATATGCCAATCAATTGGATAACCTGGAAGAAATGGATACATTCTTAGAAAAATACAATCTTCCAAGACTGAACCAGGAAGAAATAGAAACCATGAACAGACCAATCACAAGTACAGAAATTGAGGCAGTGATTAAAAATCTCCCAACACACAAAAGCCCAGGACCAGATGGATTCACAGGCGAATTCTATCAAACATTTCGAGAAGAGTTAACACCTATCCTTCTCAAACTCTTCCAAAATATTGCAGAAGGCGGAGCACTCCCAAACTCATTCTATGAGGCTACCATCACCCTGATACCAAAACCAGGCAAAGATGTCACAAAAAAAGAAAACTACAGACCAATATCACTGATGAATATAGATGCAAAAATCCTCAACAAAATACTAGCTAACAGACTGCAACAGCACATTAAAAAAATCATACACCACGATCAAGTGGGGTTTATCCCTGGGATGCAAGGATTCTTCAATATACGCAAATCAATCAACGTGATACATCATATCAACAAATTGAAGGATAAAAACCATATGATCATTTCAATAGATGCAGAAAAAGCTTTTGACAAAGTTCAACATCCATTTATGATAAAAGCTCTCCAGAAAATGGGCATAGAAGGAAATTACCTCAACATCATAAAAGCCATATATGACAAACCAAAAGCCAACATTGTTCTCAATGGAGAAAAACTGGAAGAATTCCCTCTAAGAACAGGAACAAGACAAGGGTGTCCACTCTCACCACTGTTATTCAACATAGTTTTGGAAGTGTTAGCCACAGCAATCAGAGAAGAAAAAGAAATTAAAGGAATCCAAATTGGAAAAGAAGAAGTAAAATTATCACTCTTTGCAGATGACATGATACTATATATAGAAAACCCTAAAGACTCTACCAGAAAACTGCTAGCACTCATTGATGAGTTTAGTAAAGTAGCAGGATACAAAATTAATGCACAGAAATCTCTTGCATTCCTATACACGAACAACGGAAGAGCAGAAAGAGAAATTAAGGAAACTCTCCCATTCACCATTGCAACCAAAAGAATAAAATACCTAGGAATAAACCTGCCTAAGGAGGCAAAAGATCTGTATGCAGAAAACTTTAAGACATTGATGAAAGAAATCAAAGATGACATAAACAGATGGAGGGATATACCATGTTCCTGGATTGGAAGAATCAACATCGTGAAAATGACTGTACTACCCAAAGCAATTTACAGATTTAATGCAATCCCGATCAGATTACCAATGGCATTTTTCACAGAACTAGAGCAAGAAATCTTACGATTTGTATGGAAACGCAAAAGACCCCGAATAGCCAAAGCAATCTTGAGAAGGAAAAATGGAGTCGGTGGAATCAGGCTTCCTGACTTCAAACTATACTACAAGGCCATAGTGATCAAGACAGTATGGTACTGGCACAAAAATAGAAAGGAAGATCAATGGAACAGAATAGAGAACTCAGAAGTAAGCCCAAACACATATGGGCACCTTATCTTTGACAAAGGAGGCACGAGTATACAATGGAAAAAAGACAGCCTCTTCAATAAGTGGTGCTGGGAAAATTGGACAGCAACATGTAAAAGAATGAAATTAGAACACTTCCTAACACCATACACAAAAATAAACTCCAAATGGATTAAAGACCTACATGTAAGGCCAGACACTATCAAACTCCTAGAGGAAAACATAGGCAGAACACTCTTTGACATACATCAAAGCAACATCCTTTTTGACCCACCTCCTAGAATCATGGAAATAAAATCAAGAATAAACGAATGGGACCTCATGAAACTTAAAAGCTTTTGCACAGCAAAAGAAACCATAAACAAGACTAAAAGGCAACCCTCAGAATGGGAAAAAATAATTGCCTATGAAACAACGGACAAAGGATTAACCTCCAAAATATACAAGCAGCTCATGCAGCTTCATACCAAAAAAGCAAATAACCCAATCCACAAATGGGCAGAAGACCTAAATAGACATTTCTCCAAAGAAGACATACAGATGGCCAACAAACACATGAAAAGATGCTCAACATCACTCATCATCAGAGAAATGCAAGTCAAAGCCACAATGAGGTATCACCTCACACCAATCAGAATGGCCATCATCACAAAGTCTGGAAACAACAAATGTTGGAGAGGGTGTGGAGAAAAGGGAACTCTCCTGCACTATTGGTGGGACTGTAAGTTGGTACAGCCACTATGGAAAACAATTTGGAGGTTCCTTAAAAAACTACAAATAGAACTACCATATGATCCAGTCATCCCACTCCTGGGCATATACCCAAAGAAAACCATAATCCCAAAAGAAACTTGTACCATCATGTTTATTGCAGCACTCTTTACAATAGCCAGGACATGGAAGCAACCTAAATGCCCATCAACAAATGAATGGATACAGAAGATGTGGCATATATATACAATGGAATATTACTCAGCTATAAAAAGGGATGAGATGGAGCTATATGTAATGAGGTGGATAGAACTACAATCTGTCATACAGAGTGAAGTAAGTCAGAAAGAGAAAGACAAATATTGTATGCTAACTCACATATACGGAATATAAAAATGGTACTGATGAACTCAGTGACAAGAACAGGGAAGCAGATACAGAGAATGGACTGGAGAACTCGAGGTATGGGGGGAGGCGGGGGGTGAAGGGGAAACTGAGAAGAAGCGGGAGAGTAGTACAGACATATATATACTACCACCTGTAAAATAGTCAGTGGGAAGTTGTTGTATAACAAAGGGAGTCCAACTCGAGGATGGAAGATGCCTTAGAGGACTGGGGCAGGGAGGGTGGGGGGGAATCGAGGGGGGGGCGTCAAGGAAGGGAGGGAATATGGGGATATGTGTAAAAAAAACAATTGATTGAACCTGGTGTACCCCCAAAAAAAAATAAAATAAAATAATAAAAAAAAAAAAAAAAAAAAAAAAAAAAAAAAAATAAATCTTATTACTTAAAAAAAAAAAAAAAAAAAAAAAAAAAACTATTTTGGGGACTTCCCTGGCAGTCCAGTGGTTAACGCCTTCCAATGCTGGGGGTGTGAATTCGATCCCTGGTCAGGGAGATAGGATCCCACATGCCTCAAGGCCAAAAAACCAAAAAACATAGAACAGAAACAATATTGTAATAAATTCAATAGACTTTAAAAATGGTCCACATCAAAAAAAAATCTTTTAAAAAATGAATTAAAAAAACGTATTTTGCAAATGGTGACCCAATATAACTGAAATAGAACAAGCATAACATACTCAAGGCACATTCTATTTTACAACAGGCATCTATGTTTGGACCTGGGAATCTAGCTGTATAACATGTTCAGAAAATGCATTATAGGAGCTTGTAAGAGGGAAAAAAGGATTAAAAAAAAGAGAAAAGAAACATCTGGAATACAACCTGTTCATAAACTGGAACCCACTGCTAGGGAATATCAAACTCTAGAAAAGCCTTTACTTTTTATACCCAAACTGGAGTCAGAAGACTCTCTGGGTTCCACTGGCTGCATGACCTTGAACGAGTGCGGTACCTCTTCTCTCGTAGCCTCAGTGTCTTTCATTCATTTCTTCCAGACCCCTTCACAGAACCCAGAAAGTGCCTGGAACAGTGCTTGGTTGGTGTTCCATGTTTGTAAAAGGGAGTGGTGGTGATGGTGATGATATTAATACTAATAACACCTGCACCTCAATAAGCGAGAAAGTGAAGATAAAGGAGATAAGGAAATATAAGTACTTTGAAATCTGTAAAGTGCCAGGCCAGGCAGATGTTATTCTTACAGCTGCAGATGATGATACTTCGTGTTTCTACAGCCAGTGCTCAGTACGGCTGTTCCTCTAAGGTCTTCTCTTCAGCTCCTCCATCCAGCCCCATGTAAAGTGTCCTTCTAGGTTCTATTTAACTCTGCGTGTATTATTCTCCCCCTTCTCTGCTTCTGGGCATCTTCTCTGAATGAAAGCGTACAGCTCCGCAGTTGCTGTTGGTACCCTACAAGTCACAGACTTATTAAAGCTCGTCATGGCTACTATCAGCTGTTCCACTGACTGTTTTCTCATTGCCTCTGAGAATTATCCATCCAAGGGCGGGGACCACATCTCACCCTTCTCTTGTACCCCTACAGCATGTGGGACCTTGCTAGGGGCAGGGAACAGGGTCATAAATACTTCCTAGTTCAATCAAACAAGGTAAGCAGAGTCAATGAGGATAGCCCATAAAGCCATTGCCATGATTTTGCATAACAGTATTTTAAAGGGCATTTCACATCCTGACAGTGTATCTGACTCACAGTGACACAAGTTTCCACGGTACCCTGGAAATGGGATGGTTTTATAATCAGACAGACCTAAGGTAAATTCTGACTCCTCTGCCTCTTATTAGCTCTCTGACTCCGGGTCAGTTAGTTAACTTCTCGAAGTCCTAGTACGTAAACTGGGGAGAGTCACATTTATCTCACGGGATTGCTATCAGATTTAAACGAGTTAACGTGCGTGCAGTCATTAGACTAGCTTGGTGCACAGAAGGCACCAATGAGTGTGAGCTGCTTTCTCCCTGGCTTCCACTAGGTGAACTTCATTTTGAACAGTTCTGACTCCACTAGCTGTTTGCTTCCTACCTCCCTAAATCTGGCACCGAAAGAGAGCCATTATCAGAAGCCAACCATCTTCACAGATGAGGCCAAGTTCCCCCTTCCCTGTCCAAGTTTCCAAAACAAATCCAAGCAAAAAGTATCCTATTTTCTTCAATCAGAAAAAAGATTTAATGCCCACCCTACTGCACTTGTGTGCAGGCATACAGACACACACACACACACTTGCACACAAAATACACCCGAGACAATTTTTTTAAAGATAACATTTAACCTTGCTGGGCAGTGACAAAATCACGGATGAATTAATATCAGGACTGCATGTATATATGTCTTTAACCTGCCTGCCACTTCTTGTCAACACATTAGATCTGTATGCTTCTGAAACTGAGACGTAAATCAGTATCCAAACACTACTGATAACCATATACGTGGTCACTGGTAGACGCTACCATGCTGGAAAGGCCAAGCTGGAGGAAAGGTATTTTAATCTGTAACTACAGGACTTCCCTGGTGGCACAATGCAGGGGACACAGGTTCAATCCCTGGTCTGGGAAGATCCCACATGCCGTGGAGCAACTAAGCCCGTGAGCCCACACTCTGAGCCTAGAGCCGCAACGAGAAGCCACCTCCATGAGAAGCCCGTACACCGCAACAAAGAGCAGCCCCCGCTCACTGCAACTAGAGAAAGCCCGTGCACAGCAACGAAGACCCAATGCAGCCAATAAATAAATAAATAATAAAATAAATAAAATTAAAAATAAAATAATAAAATAAATTTTAAAAAAAATCTGTAACTACGTGGATATCTGTCATACCGTGCTATAAAATTCCTTCCCAAAGGAAGAAGTCCAATTCATAGATGAATTATAACTATGGTAACTTGACTTACAAAAATGAAACGAAAGCCTTAAACTGGAAGAATAATGTCTTTAGACATCATAAACACAGATGGTAGTTTCAATAAAGAAATAAAGAAATATACTGACCTAAATATTTGATATAGGATTGTGAAAAAAGTTTTGTATCTAACATTTCACTATGCATTTCAAATCCTATAACATATATAGAGATCTGTATACCAAAGTTGCCACAATTAATACAGTATTTTTCCATGTAGGAGACCTATAGCCATTTAGACAAATTCCAATAGAATTATAAAGTCAAGATAAAAGAAAAAGGCAGCTGGAAATGTAATAGAATAAGACAACTAAATTATGGGACCAAACATCTGTGGTCTAAATAAAATATGTGATGGTTCAGGCAGCACCATAAAGTTTCCCCTGACATTCTGAAGAGACCAGCAGTGCTCACTCATGAGTAATGTGGTCATCCCCACATTACTGAGACAAAAATATTAGAGCAAGCTACACTGTCAAATATTCTATATGGATGTGTGACCTAAGGAAAATCATATTAAGAGGCTAAAGTGATATACAATGTGAAATATTATACACAGATACACAAACACACACAAAATGCTTCCTGTCATGAACAGAGAGGTGCCCGATTTTCATCTTACTCTTTTAAGAATATAAATAAATGAGAGGCACCAGCCAGCCATGAGGGTCTCTGAGATGTGATGTGTGCACAGTCTGTCTCCCAACGCTTCTGAGGCAGTTGATACAACTGATAAATTGCTGGTGGAAGACGCCTACTCGCTCAGCTCATGAACAAAGACTTGAGGGATCCTGGGCTCCAAGAAAAAGGACGTGGCCGAGTCTTGGAAGCTTGGAATTTTCTCCTCCAGAAATAAAGCTAGAGGTAAGATGCCCTTTCCACTGAGGCTCTATGGGACATTTAGATTCCTGGACCACTGGCAACAGAAGAACCACGAAACTGAACCTATTCATCTTCACAATTCTTTAAACCATTCATTTATGATCTAGATGGAAGCAATACCATGGGGCATGCGGATTTGGCAGCTACTTATTTAAAAAACAAAAAACAAAACAAAACAAAGCAAAAAATTCTGCTGGGAGCACACAAAGTCATCTTTAAGAATTTACACCGGGGCTTGCAGGTCACTCCTATCTCCATGGCTTGGTCACCCACGATATGATCAGAATTAGACTTTTTTAGTGTTGCTGTTCAAAGCATACCACCTCCTCTTTTCTGATGTGCCTCATGACAAATATGTTTAGTTACACCAATTTAGTAAATATTCATTAACACAATCAAGATTCGCCTTTGCCTTTATAGCACACAGGTTCTCTGGTATAATATGACACCTATACTCCAAATCAGATCTAGACAATAAAAATGACTAGTCAGCCTATCTTCCCTGGTCAGGGGAAATTTGGGAACTAAGGCTCTCACTTCGAAACCCAAGTTCAGTGCCATTTAAGAAACTTGCCCTGTTTTTCAGAGATAGCTGAAACATTTCCACCTAGCTGCATTTCCAAGACTCTCTTGTAATCAGGTATAGTCATATCAATACATCCTCGTCAATGGGATACAAGCAGAAGCATGAGTAATATTCTACAAAGTCCTCTTAAACGAGAGTAAGTCCGCCCTTCTTCCATTCTGATGCCTGTGATGCATGTGGGATAGCTGGCGCTCTAGTAGCTGTCTTGGATCACGAGGATGTCAAAAGATCACACGTGTCTTACGTTTTTTGAAATGGGGTGATGTGGTTTCTCTTACAGTTGAACCTAATCCTAACACATTCACACTGGATTTGAACTGTGATTATTGTTAGGTTGTTTAACCTCTCTAAGTTTGTCTTCTAATCTGTAAACTAAAAAAATAAAACCTACTTATTCAGAGTTATTATCAGGGTGAAAATTGAGACAATGTATGTGAAAAGTACTTTGCACACTGACAATTACTGTATCAATACTAGTACTGTTAATATTATTTTCCACTTTATTTCAAATTTCCAGAGAAAAGCAGGTCAATGATTGACAAATTAAAACTAGCTAAAAGTAGGAACTCCAATTTCATTTTTCTGGCAAGATTTTTTATTAACAGAAAGTGAGTCCAAGATAATCAGTTGTATAAAGGTGACCACAGGTTATCAAAAATTTCTAATTGCTGTATACCTAACAAATTGGCTGCCAAGAAGTTATTTTAGCTACCTCCAAAAACAGAGAACAACAGTATTTCTCACTCCATTTAGGTCCAAAGGTTTTACCTCTTGCTCACCTAATATCATCTGGATAACAGAAGCCAGGCAGGAATCAAGGTGGACTGACACACAGGGAGGAGTCTACGTACACTGCACTTCAGAACCAGGTCTTCAACTACAAGATCATCTCCAACAGGTGTGGTAGCATAAGCCAATAAGAAAATGAAGCACTTTATTTTTTATAATATGTCATAAATCTGAAAAACTCAGCCTTCCATTTTGGGTTACTTTTCATTGTTATCTCCAGAGTTAGAATGGACCCCATTTAACTGAGTAGGAAAAAGAAGCAAGACACTGAGCTGAGAATTGTTTCAACTTGCATGAGAAAAGAACAGGGATCCCTAAACCAGGCTGCTTCTGGTAGGGCATCACAGCTCTTACCATAACCTTCTAACACTTTCTCTTTTAAATTGGCAATGTCTCTGTAGGCTGCTTTAATCTTCCTCCTAATCACTTAAACTTACAGAAATGTAGGTGGTTAGGAGATACTACAAATGTACATCCTTGTTTAGCTTTACAAGAATAGAACATCCGGGTGAGGAACTCAGTGAAAGTTTTTAAAAAATTAATCTAATGAAATATCAATTAGTCAACCAATCAGTCCAAGAGAAACAGGGTCAATGCCCCCCACCGCGTGCCTTCTTTCAAATTACTGATAGATATTTGAATCAGTCATTCCTCTAAGCTTATCTGTAACACTGCATGAATCTGGGGTTGAGGGGGGAAAATCTTACACAGATCTGAAATAAATATAGCCTGAGGTAAACAGCTTTGCCATTTACCAAATGCTTTATTATTTACCAAAAATGTTCATAAAAATAATGCCTCGGACTTCCTAGGTGGTGCAGTGGTTAAGAATCCGCCTGCCAATGCAGGGACACAGGTCCAATCCCTGCCCCAGGAAGATCCCACAGCCAGCAGAGCAACCAAGCCCATGCATCATAACTATTGAGCCCATGTGCCACAACTACTGAAGCTGATGCACCTAGAGCCTGTGCTCCTCAATAAAAGAAGCCACCACAATGAGGAGCCTGTACACCACAATGAAGAGTTAGCCCCCGCTTGCCACAACTAGAGGAAGCCTGTGTGCAGCAATGATGACCCAACACAGCCAATAAATTAATTAAATTAATTAAAATAACTAAATACAAATAATGCCCCCCCAAAAGAAGATATGCAATGTTTATTTTTCAAACTTTCAAAAACATACCAAACCCAAGTCTTTCAGTGCACGTACACAGACACACACACAGACACACACACATTTAAAATACTAGTATCTAATAAATATGTGCATATAAGATTGCACTCATAAGTTTGCATAATTTACTATACATGTGTGTTCTATTTTTATATGTTGAGTTAGTAAACTGGGTATACATGTTTCAATGTGAAGAAAAATCCTTGTCCCTGACCGCCAATGTGTCTCAAAGTGGAATGATGTGAGGGGACAGACCTTCTAAGGGCACAGAGGAGGGTTTTACTCAAGGTTCTTGAATAAATCATGGAGTCATAGCTAAGGAATCGATGAGAACTGGAAACTAAAAAGAAAAAGGCGGGGGTTGGGGCAGAGGCCACTTGTACTTTTCGAATACAGCCCGAGTCCAAGTGAAGGGGGGGGACATCCAAAGAAATAATTACGCATTTGGCTTCAAATGTGAGTGCAACCCAAGTACTCTGAGGAGAGATCTAATTGGGAAACGTCCGAGGCGAAAAAGAGGCAGTTTGAGAAATTCCTACCCATCAAGCTTTATTGTGTTATTCCAACTAAGCAGAGACAAAAAGACAAATCTCGGCTCCCTACTTTCATTTATAATTGAACCAGGTCCAGAAGGATGAAGCAAGTACCATCTGTAACGCATGCTGCATTAGCAGCCGGGAGAATGAAATATTCAAATTACTCTAGGCTACCTCGCATAATGACAGGACTACAAAAACTGACTTGTAACCGGGGAGGGGAGATGAAGAAAAGCAAGTTTTTTGGGTTGTGTTTTATTTTATATTGTTGTCGTTTGGGGGGGGCATGAATTAACCGAACAAAATGTTATTCTCAAAGAGAGAAAGAAAACATAGACCCAAGCATGTCCTGGAAAAACAAAAAACGTGTAACCTATTTATTATTCTCAGAAAAGCTGAAGAAGGGAAGGCAACAGGAAGGGAAGGAAGGAAGGAAGGAAGGAAAAGAGGAAAGGAGGGAAGGAGGAGAGAGAGGAAAAGAGATGGAAAGAAAATGCTAGCCCAAACTTTATCAATTTAGAATCCCTCTCACTTTAGATAAGGCCCCCGTTGTTCTAGTATTTTACTTCATGTAAATAGGGGCACTGTTTTGGGGGAGGGGGAGGGGGAGGGGAGCGCTGGAGCTGCTCATTCAGTTACCGTTAATCAGGGCTGCTGAATTGTGTGACATGGTAAGTGGCTCTAGCCCCTAGCAGTAGTCAAGATGGAGTGACAGGCTCCATTTAAGATGTCACTGCACATAATAAAGTGTAAAACTATACTTAAAATAAACGAGATAGAAACAATAAACTTGACTCAGTATTTGAACTTTCACAGACACACAGAGACTGGAGGAAAAAGCATGTGTGCTTTGGGACTTTTCAGAGGCCCCTGTTTCTACCGTGCTTTTACAGCTGTCATTTTTAGGGGGGTCCAATCAGGCTCCAAATCAGGTCAAGGGGTCATATCAGGCGAACTGGGCATCTGACTAGCTTACAGCCGAAACCCCCTGGGGGGCTCCGTAGCACAAGCCAGTCCAAGGGCCAGGCCTGGTGTTCCTGGTCTTCCCTGAAGAGCGTGTCGGAAAGGTGGTGTCAGCCCCCTTCCATCGCTTGGTTCCAGAAGTTTCTCCTGGCTACTCTTCTTTGTGTCCCTCATTGTTCACCTGCACCAGGGGGGCCTTGCTGCAGCCTGGCTTCATCTCTTTAAAAGGTTTAACACAATATTGTCAAGGCTGGTTGGCCCCGACTTGGAATGATACTTTTTTTTCCTGCAGGCCCTGCAATTACTGTTACATGTGGGGGTGGATTCAATGTCAAAGCAAATGTTTTCCTTATGTTTCTTTCTTTAAAAAAGGAAAAAAAAATCATAAATGGGAGTCAGCAGACAAAGCTGAACCAGCCACCCAGGCTTCTGCGTCATCGATGGGGTACTGCATTTGGCCTTCGCTGTGTATGAGACTTGGGGGCTTCAGCCCAAGAGGTGACCCGCCCCCAGAAACCTATGTTAATGTCACCCATAAGGGCAGACCTTGGAATGAACCACTCTGTGCACTGCTATCACAGCAGTTCCTGGAATTTGGATTCAGCCAAACAACATTATAATTTGTTGCCTATATACTGCTTACTACCTCTGCCTCCCACCCCCACCTGCAATTAGATCCTAAGTTACTCAAGGACAACCTTTAAAAACATTTTTTTTAATTGCACAAAGAATACACTAAATAAAAGTACACAAATCATAGTCGATTGGCTCCATGAATTTTCACAAAGTATATGCAGCCCAACATTCAGAATCAGGATCAAGGAATAAAATATTATCAGCACAGCCCCAAGTCCTGGTCACCCCCTTTCAGTCACTATCTCCAAAGGTAACCAGTATCCTGACTCCTCTTACGCAGAGGTTTATTTTGCTCGCTTTTGAACTTAATTTTCCCTTCCATTTCCTCCGCACTCCTGCTGGGCCCCTCACTTCCATTCACTCAGTAATTCAGCAAGTATTTCGTAAGCACCTTCTACGTGCCAGGAACTGAGCTAGGTGAGCACATCAGGCACTCAAGACACGAGTGTGCAATTGACTAAACTGAAAGGAAAAAGAAACAGATTTTCGTTTCAAACGTCTTGCTGTTGGCATCAAGAGAGTGAGAAAAAAAGTCATCTAACTAACACACTTTGAGGAGGCGAAGTATAATTTTATATCAGAGTTTGCACTCTTGTCTTGCACTTGGCTGGTTGTTGAGGAGGAAAAGAAAGGCTGCAGCCTGCGTTCTGACGGTGACAGAGGAAGAAGGCAGTGAAGTTTCTACTCGACCACAGGCCCTGGAAGTCTTTCTCCTGTGCTCTGGCAGGGATCCTTCTGTCATCTGCTTTTCCTGTGTTCTCCACTTCAAGGAGCTGAGATCAATTCCTGCCACCAGGCAACATCTAAAACCTGCCACTTCAGAGTCCGCCTGCAGCTGGCAGTGTCACTTCTCACCACGCCAGGCTGAAGTCACTCAGAGTGGGAGTTCTATCAGCCGTAAGCCATGACACCGTGCAATGATATATTTAAGCAATAATGAGCGAGAAAACGGTGGTTGTCTTAACCACTGAAGTGGTAAAAGTAACCAACAGTGTTTTGTGATCACATAAGCCCTACTTGCAGACCTGTGGTTCTATAAGAGGTGAAAAAAATGCAGGTTGGGGAACGGGGCAAGTTGTAGGATCAAAGAGGAAAAACCGCTGTGAACCATGAGGTGGTCATAGGTGAAGGTCTCCGTGGCCAACGAGATGGTTCTGAGTAGACTGGCTGCCCAGCCAACAACACAGTTCAGCTTGGCCCCAAAGCAAGATCACTTCTAAAGCCATGAGATACCATTTCAAATGATAAAACTAAAAGCGCTGTAGTGAAAACCGCTCAAGTACAGGAGTACTTAGTCTCATTAGATCCAAATAGACCCGAAGGTGCACTTTGACCAGCCTACCGAAGATGTAAACCGTGGCCTGGGGTTACACTCTGAATTGGCCTGGTGGTTAACAAACCTCAGGAAGTTTTTGTGGGTCGACACACCCTAGTATGTCTTGTGTAGTCTCACCTGAATGAAAGCTTGCTGGGTTACAAAACAATAACAGTGTGATTCAGATATTTTTTTTTAAAGGCTGAAACCACATCGGAAAAAACACCTTCTAAAGCTCTTTTCTTCACTCTCTGTCGGGACCCAATTGACTGCAGGTGGAAACACTGACTTCATTGGCTAGATATGTTAAATGGGTAATATAATTTATGCAATTAAAAAGGCAGATAACACCTCTCAAGTCCTGAAACCTGTTTCAATAGTTTGAACATTAAAATATTTGGGGGGATCGCTATTTATATTCTTTTAATCAACACCTTTGTATTCCCTATTTGGTCAAACTGCAGACAATAATAGAAAATATAAATCCTCCTGAGTTGGAGAATTAAAGACTAACACAGGACCAATTATTATTAGGCTACAATGACTCAGAACTTTCCAGGTGTCATACCAATTTTATTTCTTTTCTTTCTTTTTAAAATTTTTTATTGGAGTATAGTTGATTTACAATGTTGTAATTACTGCTGTACAGCAAAGTGATTCAGTTATACATATATATATTCTTTTTCATACTCTTTTCCATTATGTTTTACAACAGGATATTGAGTATAGTTCCCTGTGCTATACAGTAGGACCCTGTTGTTTATCCATACAATATTTCATGACTTTTTTCCATTTGTACTCTCTGAAAGTCATGGTCAGCCAATTAAAAATATCTTTGCATCTTATCAAGTTATGTCCTTAAACCGCAACGTAGTTTATATACAGCTTCCCTACAGGAACCTGGGTTCCATGGGGGATGGGGAGTATAGTGATATCCTCTGTCCATGGCCATGTCCTCTGTTCTTAGTGCAAGAAAGACTCATCTTTCTCTTGACCAGCACCACCACCACCAACAAAAACACACCTTGATCAGTGAATTTCAGAAATGCCACTAAATATCACCTCTGCTCCTTGGACTCCAAACTCTCTCCCCCACAACTCCCAATGCATCACTGAGCTGAGACTGTCGAGCTCTTCAATGATTTGCTACGTAAATATAAAATTTTTCTCCTTGTCTAGACTTTATCATTGACAACTATTTGAATTATGATTTTTTGCTATATTATCTCATTAGGAATTTTCCAGGTCCCAATCTCTACCCTTCGTCTCTGTGCATATAGGTTCATGTCATGATAAGCCTAAATGCGTGTATTTACGTGTAAGTATACAGACATTCAGAGTTTGTACTAAATACATTACCTTCCTCCATTTGTCTTATAAACACTGAATCTGGTGAGCGAAGAATATCAGGAATTCTCAAATCAGTTTTCCTCTATGAGTAGATTCTATGGTTATGGTATTTTCACTAGAGAGGTTCTATTCTGAGTTACCAAAATGTACACGATCCTTGTTTCTTTCTGGACTATGTATACAACATTAGGGTACCTTAAGACCTCGCAACCAAGTGCATTTTTTTAAATTACAGCAAAGAAAAGGTAATTATAAATATGATTGTGAGCATACGTGTACAGTCTTTCCGCATAAAAAAATGTATAAATTACCTCTCTGGAGAAAAACACTCCACTAATTTTTAACATGTTTTGCAATACCCAAATTAAAGGGGCCTTTTTAAAAACTGGGGTTTCCAACAGAGCCCACTATTTTCCCTAAGACTACGGAGGATAAAAAAAAATCCATAAGCCCTTTTGTGACGAGGACTTGAGTTACATAGGGCAGTGTGTGAGGGAGGGATGGGGGGGCAATCTTTGTGTTCGGCCATCCCTATGCAATGCTATTCATATAATATAACAATGACGGCTTACATCAAAAGCCACAGTGCAAATAATCCCCTTCTCCATGCCATCCCAAAGCAAAAGCCAGCCTCTAAAATGAGGGGAAGTGTGCCAGCATAGATATTCCTTGTATGCCAGCTAGCTCTGTGCAGAGGGGAAAGCAGGGGAGAGCTGGTTTTTTTTTTTTTCCTGAAATAGGTTTTACAATGAATGTTGACTGGCACCAGGAGGCTACCTTGGGCCCCCAGAGTCTTCTTAAAACCCTGGCAATCTGCCAGGGGAGCTCCAACTTTGCAGCCCAGAGAGAACCATGCTGGCAGCATGTCAGGAGCCAGGGAGTTACATGGTGCCCTGGGGGTAATAATATTTTCCAGAACGCTCAAGCTAATAGTCCCATGATGGGCGATTCAAAGGACTATAGGTATGTCCTTCCCTGTCCGCGGTCTTGGGACTCTCATTCGTCTCTGCAAAGTGCCGAATCACACTCTGCTGACCTTGATGACAGAGTTGGGGACACAGTCTTTTGTTTCACTTTACCTCCATGCAAGGGTGTTCCATTCAAGCCAAGCCTGGCTTCTACTTACTGTCACACTTTGAATTCATTTCTTTAAGAAAAGAACATGTTGTACATGTACCTAGAGGCATGCCGGTACTGAGTGTGTTTTTAAATCTCCTTTTTTTAAAAAAAACCCTACAAATGATATATACATAAATACATGTTAAAACCCACCTAAGTTTAGTAGGATGTATAGTTCACACATTGCTTTCTCCCCAGATCAATGAATTGGAATCTTCTGTTGTTTCTCCAAGGGTAGCTGCAGAAACTGACAGTTGACTAGCTTTTGTTCTCTTACCAAAGGTCCACAGAGAGCAAAGCTATGTTTCGTCTTACAATTTCACCCTAAAACTTTAATCTTTTCCTTTCTCTCACCAAGATGGCTTTTAATTCTTGGCACTGCATTCAATATGATACAGAAATTTGTACAGCCCTCTGTTTACATTTTATCAATTAAAAAGATAAAGAGAAAAATCGAGTTCCTTCGATTAAGCTTTCAGATAAAAGAGCTCCACAGGACCCTTGAACCTTCCAGGTGAGCTGAACTCTTCAGAGGAGTTACGATCCACAACCCACCTAGCACAAAAAATGACAAAGTAAATATGCCTGTAAACCAATCTCTATTATGCTAATATGTAGATCTCTCTCTCAAACACACCCCTCTATTTGTTTTCGAACAATGAACTGCATTTAGTTACCCTGTTGAAAAGGAGGGTAGTCATTTCTCTTTACACAACGACTTTTTTCAGGCCCTGCAATGCAATTGCACCGAAACCCACATACAGGTTGAAGCCAGTTTTACGTGTTGAAACAAACCAGTCACTCTTTCTCCTGCTAAGCAGTTAAATTAGAGAGTATTCAATTAATAACAGCTGAATATTCTGTCACATTTAGGAAGATGTATGGTAAGACAAGCGAGTTGTGATGTATCTGACAGAAATGATAAAGGTTCTCCCGACACAGTCTGGCAGATACTTGGCTCCTACCGCGGCTCTTTCTCATGTTCTAAAACGTCAGCAGCACAGACCCAAGATCCAGCACTGGCTTCAAGAAAAGAAACACTCCTAAGTGCACGGGGATGCCTCTGCCAAGTTCTCAAAAGGTGCCCAGCCTCTGCTTTCATCCGTGAGCGCACAAGTCTGTGTTCCTATCCACGAACAAGCTGGGCACGTAGGCAGTAGGGCGGCAGGCGCACTGGCATGGAGACGCTGGGCTGGCAGGCGGGGCCCAAATCCTAAGCCCCCACCTGCCCCATCCAGCCTTGCTGAGATACTCATTTCCCCCAAGCCCACCCTTTGATGGCCCAGGGAATACGCTTTTCTTATTTGACATCGACCAAACCAAGGCAAGGCGTTCTGAGCTCCTCTCGGCCACACTACACAGCAATCTCTCCACTCAGGGGCATTTCAAGGCTCCTCCAGCCCTGCTACAGGGTGAGGCAACTACTCAAACTGCATTATCCCTGCTCCCAACACTGAGAGCCTTTATCCACATTCCTTTAAGAAACTGTGCAGGCCCAAACTGAAAAGGAAATACAAGAGACCGTGGTAAAATTGCTAACATACGGGGAGTAAGGGAACACTCCGGGACACAGTTCTATTGCACTTTTCCCCAAAGCCTGGCCAGCCAGCCCAGTGGCCCAGGGGAGGAGGAGCCACTCTCATTTCCAAGAATCGAAGGGGTCAAAGCCACGTACAGGCTGTGTTACTCACAAACGGAGCTTCCAGAACCACACGAGGGCAAATATGGTCTTGCAAAATAATGCGTTTTTAAATTCCAAAGAGCTCCTTTTCTAAAACTGAACATCCTCTCAAAAACCTGAGGACCAAGCTACCAAGAGCGATATAAAACAAGGGGGTACAAAGTCCTGCTACAAAACAGTGTGAGGCATCCACCACCAAAAGAAGCCAGATAACAAAAGAACAAGGAGAATTCCCACAACCGTGCTTTGGTACAGAGAAGGGATTAAGGCACTAGTCTAGGGGCTTTTCTGATATAAAGACTAAGAGTTGCCAATTTAATTTGTGATAATCACGTTCAAGATTGAATTGCACCACCTTAAAAAAAAAAAAAAAACTCAGGAGCACACATATTTTAAAAAATTACAAAATAATTCAAAGAAACAAAAGCACAGACAATATCCTGCACTTTTTTACTTTCCATAAGAATTCTTGAAAGCTAGAAAAGATCATGATACACCTTTTCTCTTGCAGCATATATACAGGATTCAGGTCATTTTTACAGTTCACTCACCATACCTACCTTCACAAAAACTGCAAAACACAAACCTACGTTTGCTGTTAGGAAGTCAAATTCATCTTCAAAATCCTTTCGAGTTACATACACACATGCACACACAATGTTTCCCTTCAGGTCCCTTTATAAAATTGAAACTAGTTCTAAAGATTCAATAGCCATTTCCCAAGTGCAGAAAATACTGATGGAAACGTGGAAGGGCACACACATGAGGACCTCCCTTGCCCCAGTGACAAAGGCCCCCAGCATTCCCAGGCAGCACCTCCGTGGATTCACTGAGCTCCCATCCAGGTCAAAATCCCTTCCATTCTTCCATGTTCCATAAAATTATTACTATTGCCCAAAATTATTACTACTTTCCCATCTACTTTATTGGCAAATGCCTTGGATTAATAAAGCCCTCATGGTGTTTATGAGCAGAAGATCACTTTATTCCCTTAATACACCCAATGACACTGTGGGGCAACAGGCCCTATCACTTAATTAGATTATATAACTGTCAGGAGTTGGTGAGGTTTTGAATTTATATTTCAATTAATATTTAATAGAGCTTAATTAACAATTCC
Source organism: Hippopotamus amphibius kiboko (assembly GCF_030028045.1). Classification (NCBI taxonomy): domain Eukaryota; kingdom Metazoa; phylum Chordata; class Mammalia; order Artiodactyla; family Hippopotamidae; genus Hippopotamus; species Hippopotamus amphibius. The sequence continues at coordinate 136,152,718 of NC_080188.1, read as the reverse complement.
CCCCTCTCCTACTTCTGTATTCTGCATTCTCCCCTATGTCTTATTTCTCAGATCTTGTTCTGGAAGGGGAATCTGGCTCACGGCACTTGGTAGGGGAGCACCTACGTACTGGAGGCCATTCTCCTTAGATGTGCCTTGGCTGTGGCACCAGTGGAAGGAAATGATGCGGAGAGGTGGGTCTCTTTCTTAAGAGTTGATTCTCTATCTACCTGAATATCTAAGCATTGGAGGCATCAAAAGCCCTGCCTCCCCGCCCCTGCCCCCCCAAGAAAACCAAAACTGAAGGAGCTGAACTGACACACTAATTGCCAGCTCCTCTGACTTGCTCATTTCTTGGGGAAGCACTTGAAAACCTCTCACAGCATTTGAAAAAAAAATCGTTTGTGACTTCCCCAAACCATGAGACACGCAAAGGTATAGAGAGCCAGTTCGCAGAAGTAGTGGTTCTCAAACATTTTGGGCGTGGGACCCCTTTACACTCTTAAAAATTACTGAGGACCCTAAAGGGCTTTTGTTTATATAGATTATATCTATCAATATTTCCTGTATTACAAATTTGAAACTAAGACATTTTTAAATGTTTACTAATTCATTTTAAAACAATAATAAGCCCATTATGTTAACATAAATAACGTTCTATGAAAAAATACTAATTTTGAAACAAAAAATTAAGAACAGTGAGTTTTATATTTTTGAAAATCTTTTTATTTTTAATGTGTGACAATAGAAGACAGCTGGATTCTCACTTGTTTCTGCATTCAGTTTGTGGCAATATCACACATCATGTAGCCTCTAGAAAACTCCATTGTACCCACATAAAAGACCAAAGGTGATACTAGCAAATAACCTCTTAGTTTATCAAAATGGTCTCCACCTCATGATTCCCTGAAAGGGTTTGGGGATCCCCAGGCAATAATTTAAGAAATGTCACTTTTGGAACTTCCCTGGTGGCACAGTGGTTAAGAATCCACCTGCCAATTCAGGGGACACGGGTTCGATCCCTGGGCTGGGAAGATCCCACATGCCGTGGAGCAACCAAGTCCAGGTGCTACACCTACTAAGCCTGTGCTCTAGAGCCCACGAGCTGCAACTACTGAGCCCACGTGCCACAACTACTGAAGCCTAGAGCCCGTGCTCTGCAACAAGAGAAGCCACTGCAGTGAGAAGCCTGCAACACTGCAACGAAGAGTAGCCCCCGCTTGCCACAACTAGAGAAAGACTGCGTGCAGCAACGAGGACTCAACGCAGCCAAAAATAAATAAAATAAATAATCTTTAAAAAAGAAAAAAAGAAATGTCACTTTTGAGAATTTCAAAACGTATTATGGGCATAACATAACAGGCCTGAAGTAGGTAAATTCCTCCTCTGCTTTCCCAGTCCCTAGCCTGATCATCTTAGCTAATGACATGATATTTAAGCTGCTGGCTGCAAGTCACAATGAAGACACATCTGAATACAGTCTTTCTGTCCCATAACTTAGGTGCTAGTTCTTACAAAACTTTCTTACCTAGAATATACGATAAGGAACGGTTGAAAAAAACAAAACACACACTGGAGGAAGAAGAAAAAGGAAAAACAAAGACCTTCCTAAGCTTCATGCAAGCTACCTCTTGTTCTAGCATCTAAACTCTCAGGAAAAGCTGCCGCAGCCAGTGATGCTGCCCAAGGGCAGCCAGATGGGCAGGAGGACCCCATACTATTTCAGATCAATTTCACTCCTACCCAATAGGAAGAGATCGCCCAGACATCAACTATGGGTATATTTTTTCTTTTGCGGGCTTTTTTCCCCCTTTTTAATGCTCTTGTTTGAGAATATATTTTAGTTGCTAAGAAACTAGTTTCTTATTGTAGACTCAGTGAGAGTAAAGATAAAGCAACTGTCAAAATAGCATGTTATTTTGACAGTAGCCATATCATAACCATAAATGATACAGTTTATCTGTACATTTTTACCCTCACTAATGGGGTCTAAATACTGTATTCTCAGATATTTCATACATACACAGACTCTCACACGTGCATTTTAGTAAGAAAGGCCATCACACAGTTAGCAATGAGCATTCAGGGAACACACACACACACACACACACACACACAGAGACACCACCAGCCCCCGATCTGAAAGCTCCTTTTAAGTGGAACTTCAGAGAAGTACACATACTGTACTGTCTTTAGCTCGGTATGTACTATCTTTGAAGTATTTTTTAAAGGTAATACACATTTTCCCTTATCAGTAATATTTTTGTTTAAATCCTAACTTTTTATATAAAGCAAAAAAGGTTTGGGTATGTTTGTATCCATTCAAACCATCATTTCTACATACTGATTCTTAATCCAAGAGATGATGGTACCCACCATCTGATGGTGTAGACCTTCCACACTGGCCTGCTTAGTCCACGGTTCTTCTAAACCATATACCTGTGCTTTGATCAATGACAGATTAATTTCTTCCCTCCTCACACATCCATCCATCCATCCATCCATCCATCCATCCATCCATCCATCCATCCCATCCATCCAATCATCCCTTAGCTGTTATCCTTCTTTAAAGCTTTCAGTGTGGTCAAAGGATCTAACTCTGCAAATAACAATATGTTCATGTGAAAGAATAAATCTACCAAAAACCTCCAGAAACCAAATATTTAAATATGTACCTCATTTCATTTTTGCTTTGCTGACAATTAGTATCTGGCAGAATGTGAAGGAGGGAAAAAGCAAACATAGATCATTATCTCCCTGTCTGCTCAGGTCTGTCAATAATAATAAGTGCTATTTAACATTACTTTCACCTATTTATAAGGTGATGATTCTTAAAATTCTAAAATATATTAAGCAGGTGTTTAAAATAATGATTTGAAAGTAATATAGCAACATGGAAAATTCTTAGTGTTTTAAATTGTGAGTTTAGTAAGCAAGACACGTATAGATACCAATTTTAGCAATCTTATCTGTATCTACATCTATCTACCCACCTACTTACCTATCAGTCTGCAAATGGATAAAAATAAAAAATGCAGGGAGTTGCTGTACTGGGGGGAATGGGACCAACAGTATTCTCCCCTTTGTTTTCCAAATTTTCTGTTGCTTTAATGTTGTCTCGATAATCATGTAGAGAAGGAAGGGCATCTTAAAGGGCTTTGGTTGTGCTTGATTTTCCTGACTCCTAGTGGCTTGAAAAGTTTCTGCAGAGGGAGTGAGACCTACTCAGCAATGTCAAGGTGAAAAGAGCAGGCTAAAATCAAACCTACTATAAAGCTGTGATTTTTTTCTTTTTGATGTCCTCTTCATAATTCTGGTCCATCTTGACACAGAAAAAGATTTCCTCCTGTCCTCTCCACCACCCACCACTACCCCCACCCCCACTCCATCCTGAGGTGCTCCCATGAGGTCATGGTGTTCTTTTCCACCATTTGAGATCTGATGCAAAGGGTTGACCCTGCTCCTTGTTGGAGCGAAGGACAGATGTCATAGATGCCTGCTCCCCATGACCACAATTCCCATCCCCATCAGGGTTCAGGAGAGCTTCCTCTGAATTCAGCCAAACTGTGATGTATAAACATTTCTGCTGTGAGATGTGAAATTTGTGATAAAAATTCCAAGAAGCCAAAGACTTCTGCAAAATATGTGAGTCATCGGGAAAGAATCTGCTCTTTTCTGATTGACCCTTTTAATGACGTATTATTTAACCTCAGATGATAGAGATCACGGAGCCTGCCATGACCTCTTCTAATGACTATTAAGCTGACCTAAGGCGACAAAGCCAGCAGGAATCAGAATTGATTAGGAGGATTTGCTACCTCTTTCTGAAGAGGCCGGATGTAGAGTTCTTATTTCCACTTAATTATCTCTTGGCCTGTCCTCAGATACACATGACTGCTCCTAAAAACCAGCAGGAAACATAAAGCAGCGGAAGTCAGTGGAACCCCAATGAACTGGCTCTCTCTCCCATCCCTGGAGACACACAAACATATACACACTCCCTTTGTCTTGTATAACAATTATTTGTGGTATAATACAATCTTTCTATATCTTGCATTTTGAATAGGGGATTTGGGTTTGATGCTCTTAGTTTTCAACATTTTGCATCTCAAATCCTGCTAGTCTGTTTGTATTATCAGCAGTTCTTTTACTTCTGACAAACCAAAAATAAAAGAGAATGAAGGGACTTCCTAGGTGGCGCAGTGGTAAAGAATCCGCCTGCCAATGCAGGGGACATGGGTTCGAGCCCTGCCCTGGGAAGATTCTACATGTCACAGAGCAACTAAGCCCGTGTGCCACAACTATTGAGCCTGTGCTCTAGAGCCCGTGAGCCACAACTACTGAGCCCATGTGCCACAACTATTGAAGCCCACGTGCCTGAGAGCCCGTGCTCCACAACAAGAGAAGCCACTACAATGAGGAGCCTGCACACCACAATGAAGAGTAGCCCCCGCTCGCAGCAACTAGAGAAAGCCTGTGTGCAGCAATGAAGACCCAACACAGCCAATAAATAAATAAAATAAATAAGTAAATTTATAAAAAAAAAAAGAGAGAGAGAATGGAGGGTGCCCATACCATTTATCACATTGGCTAAACTTCTTCATTTTGGAGTTAGAGGGGTGGGTAGACCTTTTCTCGTGGATTGTTTGGCATGCATCACTTTAATACTCACGATCTGTGTATATATTAGGAGATGGAGTAAGAAATGTTTCTGTTCTGATTTGTGAAGCTTTATCATCCAGCTCTCAATCTCCAATCTAAACAAAATTCTAAGCCTTCTGGGCCCCGGCATGTCCTGGGACACAATTCCTCCATGAATATGCATGTAGTCACCTCCTTTGTCTCACTGCACCTCAGGTCAAGTCCTAGGAAACTTAAGCATCACCAAGGTCTAGCAAATTTCTCCATTGAAAAGAATTATTAATTATTTCACAATTGCTCTAATCCTTGGCCCAAGAAGAGACAGCAAACAAAATCCTGCTTTGCCCACTCTTCATGTGGAAACTGGCAAATATTTTCATTTCCAGTGAGCCCATGTCAGAGAGGTAAGATTCAGAGAAGTAAGTTACCAGTTTATGGTTACACACAGTTGATGGCTGTTGTAATCTAAGAGCTAGCAAGTGACCACAAAATATACAAAAATGCACTATCATATTACATCCATAACAGGCCAAGAATATAAACATGACCAAACTTATCTTTGTGAATAGCTTTAGTCCTACATTTTGGTACTTTGAAATATATATATGTATATGTGTGTGTGTGTATATATATATACACACACACATATATATGTATGTACTTGGTTTGTACATATACAGATGCCACATTTACATAAGTAGGAGAGTTACAAACATAGCATCCTGGACCTTCTAAAAGAAACAAGATCATTCTCAAGTTTACTAGTAATTTAAATCTGGAAACAGGAGTCAGTAGTATTTAGTGGTAAGAGAATAAATTTAGAGTCAGAAGATCAGAATTCGAGCTGGTGTTCAGCAACTTATGAGTTAGGTACTCTCTGGAAACTCAATTTGTTTAAGCCTCCGTTCCTCATCTGCATAATGAGAACAACTATAGCTCCTCAGAGAACTGTGGAGAGAAGGAGAGGAGAAAATGCAAAAGATTTTCAAAAGAATTTTGTGAAACATGAAATCCTTTCTTTAGGATTACTTAGAAACCCAATATGTAAAATAGACCAAAGTAGTCCTACTCCATAAGAAAAGTGGGATCCTGCAGGAGCTCCCCTTCTGGCCCTCACCTCATCCCCACCCCATGCACCACGGGGAACCATGAGAATCCTATGAAGTTCTCTGCAAAAAATTTGAGATGATCCATGACAAAATGATATAAAACTGCTGCTGTTAAAATGAGGTAGGAGGACTCTAGATGGGTCACTTAAGAGAAAAAGACAACTATTCACCATAACTTTCTCAAGTTATATTTTAAATTGTTACTACCACTTTTACCTATGAATTCCATGCTAAGTGACTAAGACGTAAGTGGGGTGCCTTCCATTACTCTGCTGGCTGCTCTGAACTTCTTGCACAATCAAGATGCCAAACACAGGCAAGGTACTTCTCAACACTTTTGAATGCAAAAGCTGACTTTCCTAGCTTTTCTTTGGCCTTAAGAAAATTAGATTTAACACTTTACTTCAAAGCACATAGGATGGCCACTTAAAAATATACATGTTGGGCTTCCTAGGTGGCGCAGTGGTTAAGAATCCGCCTGCCAATGCAGAGGTCATGGGTTTGATCCTAGCTCCAGGAAGATCCCACATGCAGCGGAGCAACTAAGCCCGTGTGCCAAAAAAAAAAAAAAAATATATACATGTTAACTGCTGATCATAGGCTTTGTCTATTTTTCCTTATATATATATATAAGCTAAATGTGATTTGCTTTGTTTTACACACACACACACGTTATACTCTTCTGTTATAAAACAATCACATGCTTTCCTCGGTAACGCCAAGCGCCCTGTGGGAACAACAGATCAATGAGTGATTGTTTATTCTGATATTTACGATGTATGATGGAGGTCAATGGAGGAAAACCTTTCATAAGCGCATGACTCATTAAGGTCAACTCTGGTTGGATTGGAAAGTGAAAGTGTTTGGAGGAGAATGGAACTCAGGAATATGATATTAGTTACATTTGGTCACGTATGCATCTATGAAGGCACACAACAGAATTCATTAAGAGACTTTCCCAAAGGCTCCTGGAAAGGTCTTATCTCAGATGGGCTCTACCCTGATAATGACTTCATTAGACATTTCATAGTGGGAGTAACTTCTCTGGCAGAAAATGCATAGAAGCTTTGGCCTAACCTGTAGCTGGTTGACTAAGTTTATTACTAATTACTATTGAGTTGATATTGTTACTATCACTATTACCTTCCTTCACTGCTTTAAATTTTGATGATGGAGCTCAATTAGAAGATCTAAAATCACTTTACAAATGTACTGTGTTGACAAGTAATGATGTTTAAAAAGCACCTCAATGGTAGTTCTCCGAGCATCTTCCAATGTATGAAAATATATTAATTATTACAGGGCTTTGGAGAAGAAGCAGCATTAGTAGCCCAATTTTACAGCGGCAGAAACGCAAGTATAGATATGTGCTATTATTAAGATGAACTAGCGTTTGTATAGCAAGGGCTCAAGCCTTTATAAAGCACTTTTAACACGCAGCTTGTGATGATAAAGGAAGTCCCAGGGCAGAGTCGGGGAGAGACAGAATTCAGTAATTCTAATTTCCAGGCCATTGCTCAGTCTGTGGCCTGTGCTTTCCTTCGATTTTTCACTGTAAAGTTTGAAGTTTCCTGCTTTGATATTTTCCCTTGGAGAGGCAATGTGGCATAGTGGAAAAATATGGATTTTAATATCAGCTTTGCCACTCACTAGGTATATGATCTTGAGCAGCTTTCTTCATCTCTCAGACTCAGTTTCCCCATCTTTAAAATCAGGACACAAGTATTCGCTTGCAAGTTTGGTACAGAAAATAAAAATATGACTTTGTATGTTTAGCGTAGAGAATAAGAATATTGCCTTGCATGTTTGGTATACTTCATGGAATAAGATCTTGAAGATGATACGTAATCAACCAGGATGCAATCCTTTCTCTCCTTCCTTCACCCTCTGTCTTCTCAGATAAGATAATACCCCAGATGGCTCAACTGAGATTTGGGACTTAGGTAACATTTTTTCCTATGCTGCTGAATCAAATTTCCTCCTTCCTGATTAACAGCTACTTTAGAAAAGAGGTCATGTCTCTAACGTCTGCTTATTAACCCTTTCAACCCTCTTCCTATAACAGAGTGGGGAGAAGCTATTTACTAGGTAACAGCCAGGTACCAGGCATTGTTCTAGCTACTGGGGATGCAGAACCAGTACAGACAGATCAGGATGTTCTCCCAAAGACAAGCCCCAGGCCCTGTAGGACTGTTGCAAGGAGGCAATAAGGTGATAAATTTGAACTCATCAGGTACCCTATGGCGTTATACAGACATCAGACTAACCGTGGGTAAGTATTACTGTTATTTCACATAAGAGGAGCTGTGTTCAATAACTACTAGCTCATTGGATCATATATAAGATGTTGTGGTTGGGAGTTCTTCAGTTGTAAGTATATGAACTTTTTGATATCTCAATCCAAATGTAAGAAAGTAAGGAACTATGAAATAGACAAGAGGGATTCTTCTAAAGTTACGTGATTAGGCTAGAAATAAGCATAATCTTCCATTGAGTCAGATATATGACTTTGAACTGCTGACTTCAATTTCCCAGCATCAAATACATTGGGATGACTGGCCTGTGTCTTCTGGTATTCCTGAAATTCTGCCATTGTTCTCTGACGTTCCGTGACCCTACCTCCTGGTGCATCTTCTGGTGCTCTGGGACAAACGTGAAACAAAGTTCTCCAGATAATCAAACGTGTCCATAAGATCCCACTGGACTTCCAGTTATGTAGCCAATATCCATCCATCTTTCCTCCTTAGAGACAGAAATCCAATTTATTTGAATATACCAGGTAAATAATTACATTTCTCATTCTCCCTTGAAGCTAGGAGTGGCCATAGGACTAAGTTCTGGATGATTATATATACACATATATGTATGTATACGTATGATTACATGCACGTGAAAGTGTTACATGAGAGTTTTCAGAAGGCTCCTTCAAGGGAAGGAACTCAGATGAGAAGCATGCCCTTTTTAGCCTTCTCCTTCCCTCCTTCCTGCCTGGAATATTAATACGATGGCTGGGAAATCCAGCAGTAATGCTAAATTATGATGTGGTCTTGAAAATGGACATTAAATGCAGAATGATACCTTTATAAGTCCCCTGGTTCTCTGATGATTCACCTTTGGAATTCTATTCCATAAGATATTCTTTAAGCCATCATGTTTTTTAAATGGTGCTAGCAGACAAATACAATCCTAAGTGATACAGCGTTAGTAAGCTATCTGACAGAATCCTGGATTTCCTTGGAATCAATTTTGGAAACATATATGAAAGATGACACACAGTCTCATAGATGTACCTAATAAATTCTGAGGGGTCCACCACACATGTTTATGCAAAAGTACAGGTTCAATGTATATCATTTTCAACAGCAGCAGACAAAGTAAAAACTTGAGTAAAAAGATCAAAGTAACGGATGGTAAGGGCTAGGAGTGTTGGATCCTTGAGTCCTGAGAAAGTCTTATTAAAAAGAAAGCAAGAGAAAAGAAAAAAGGAATACTCAGGATGTCAGGGTCAACCAAGACTCTGACTGCAGGAGAGAAAGGAAATAAACAAAAGAGATCAATAGAACCATAATCAATTTCGTTATCAAGGCAATAAATATGACTATGATCATGGGCATCCTATGTTGCCAGCAATGGGATGTTTGTGTAGAAGGAATACAACAAACAGCTAAAATACCACCAGGAACACCCCCTTTAGGCTAGCTGGGTTGGTCCATCACGTCTTGCTCCACTAGGACTCTTCTTCACCAGCTTGCAGTGCTGTTTGCCGGAACTGACTCCGTAGCAGGCAAGTCAATCGTACTACTGGAGTCAAAGCCTGGTGCCACCCCTTTTGTCCAGTAACTCCTGTGCAAAGCCACGACATCTCTGCTCCATTGTGAAGTTATTCATTACTGTTTCTCATTCGTCACTGTCAATCGCTCTGCAGTCACTCTCAGAATCATGCCTCTAGCATTTTCAAGCAGCAAGCTGGCGAAGACGATTAACTTCCATTCTGTAGACATCTAAATAAAAGCCCAAGTTCGGTTAAAACGATCTCCACGTGGTCTTTTTGGGGTCAAGCTGCAGTTCTCTGATTTTATTTTTTAAAAGCCAGAGGTTAAAACAAGGTTAGTAAAAAACAGCCTGTTTTTATATAGCAGTTTCCTGAAATAGATACCTGAGCCCTAAGGTAGATACTGGCCTCCATGTGTCATTCATTCATTCATTTATTCTGAGTCTACTACGGTACTGGAAATCCAATTTTGTGATTCTTAGTGTGGAATATATGATAGGTCTTCCAGTCCATAGTAATACAGACGCCTTGTAATTGAAGGTGTTGAAGCCTTTTCTCCCCTTACCTCAGAACAAAATATCGGCAGTTTTCCCCATTATGGAATTTCTCTAGAACTCACGGTACCTTGAGCAGGAAAGGTACACTTCTCTTCAAAAATCCTTGGAAGATTGCCTCTCAAAGATGGGCGTTTTTTATTTAATTCTTACATAAAAACTACAACTCTCAGCTTTTCTTCTTGCCCATAAATTTGTTTTTTTTTTTTTTTTTTGATGGCATGTAGTTTCGCCTAGAAAGGTTAAAGAAATTTCTATTTTAAAAGAATTAAACCATTGGCTACTAGCTCCAGGTTTACAAGTCCCTCTTGGAATTAATGGCAACATTTCTTTGCTGTTAACGTAGGTGATTTCCACCCTGGTACTTCATTGTGGCTTTGGTGGTTTATAAATCAAGTACAAACACACACACACAAACACACACACTGACTCCAGCCTCCTAGGACACCAGCCTCACAAAGTTGTCTTCATCTAGAGATCATAACTACGACGATGGCCAGGGGACTTATTAAAACACTCTCACCATTTATTAGAGCAGTGCGGTGAAAAAGAAAGGAAAAAAAGGAGGTTGGCTACCATCCCACCACTGCAACCTACAGGGACGCACAAGCCATTTCTGCAGTTACTTCCTTGTAAAGATATTACATTTAAACGACAGAAACAAAAGACTATACGACCCAGTATATCATTCTTTCACTCTAGGACCTGAAATACATTTTATACTTCTAAGACCCCTTCTGGCTGCTTGTTAACAGGAATCGCAATTTATAACCTTAAAAATCCGTCCAGCATTCTCTGGAATAGTAAAAGCATACATCTGAATCATATGAATTCTGGATCACTAGAAAGAATTTTACCAAAAAGTCCTCCTGGCCCACTAAATCCAGAGCTATCTTCCTCGTGGCCCATGGATGCTGTGCTCACTCCATGAGCCACAAATACCCACAATGACTACTTGGCCAACCTCTCTGCTTATGTCTTAGAAAATGTGGTCATCAGTATATTACTTAGCTAGGATAGGCAAAACTACTGACTATCAACCCCATACAGTGACAAAGAAGAAAATTTATACATGTATAGATTACTGGTTCTTGTTAAAGTTTCATCTTTATATTTTTACTTTGGCTGCCATTTTTAATAATGTTCCAAGTCTGATGGTTTCAAAATCTTTATCCTATATCTAGTAACAGAGATCAAATATCGATACTCACATGCAGAATTAGCTTTCCTGTCTTCCCATTGAATTTTATAAATATCTATATGACAAATCACTTATTATGTATGGGAAAGAGCTGATTATGTATCTGTCTTCCACATTAACTGTGAGTTCCTTGAGAGCAAAGATAATGTCTTATTCATGCCTGGCACATAACAGATACATATTCAATATTTTATGAATTAATTAACAAATTCATCTCTGTATCACAAGTACCTCAAATAATCGCTGGCACATATCAGCTACTCAGAAAATACACTAATTCCATATTACACAAACCCTTAATAGCAGGGTCTGAGCTTTGAAGGGGTTTTCCCCCCAAACTGGCATTAGGATTGTTTTTTTCCATCCACTAGTCCTCTCTCTGCCATGGTCACCTATCTGCAATAGAGCCGGCTAACAATGCGAGTAAAGTTTATGGCCACCAGACTGAGTTGCCTGAAGACAGAACTAAGTCTTTTCATAGTTTTTATTTTTTCCATACTATAACTTAAAATGCATTTTCTTCATCTTAGGGTTCAGCACATATAAAGCATATGGTGTGAAGTAATGGCTCAATATGTTTTGTTGTCAAGGTCACAGATCACTGTAAAGATAACTGTGACCCATGGGAACTGGACCCATGGCACTGGATCCATGAACAGGATGCTCTCATGGCCTCTGTCCAATGGCCACGGGATTTCATCCTCATCTCCTTCTTACCTACATCCTATCCTTAGTTCTTCACTTGTACTTCTTATTTCCTCTCCCTCCATTTATATCAAATTGTCTCTTCTTCAGATCTAAACATCTTTCAGATGTAACCTATCTTGCCTACTCTTCAGTCACTGAGGCTAGTTGTTACCATATCTTTTTCCACAAAGAAACAGAGACTTTCCATTAGGGGCAATTTTTTTAAGCTATAAACCTCTAGTATTTGTGCCTAAAGAAAATAGACTTTGGAATTAAAATATAAAATGTTAATCATATATTTCAATATAATCTTATTTCATCTCTGAGATCTCAGGTAAATGAATACTAATGTGTAAGGAAACACGCACACACACGCACACACAGCTACTTAAAGGCTGCAGCAGGAACTGTGTCCAATCCCAGAAAAAGAGACGGCACTGTGCTGTTTAAATGAAAAGGAAGAAAAAAGGCAAGAGGGAAAAAAAGTATAATCATCTAAACTTTTAAAGACAGCAATTTAAGCAAATTGCCATATCTGCTTTTAGAAATGAAAGGGGAAGAAAAATGCTCATTTCTTTTGAAGTAAAATTGAGTAGGTCAATGGCTGTGACAATCCTCTCAATAACCACTAACAAAAGACCAGTTTGGGTGGTTAGGGAAGCCGCTCAATAGCAGGTATTCATTGAATCTTGGAATAATTTCGCTCACCACAAGCTGTGAGACAGAACCAAGCACGGCGCAGAATACAGCCCGCTAGGTAACACATCAGCAGCCGAGGTGGAAAAATAAAACCCACAACCAAATATTTCTTGAGCTTTAGTGCATGATTATTTACTCAAAGGCAGGGAGCTGAATGTGGAGCCCATTTAAGGCACGTGAACAGGCAAGGATGGTTTCACAATAAAACTGAGTGTGAATGTATGTCTATGATTGATTTACACCAGGGAACCCTTACATGTTATTTAAGATATTTTACCTTAGACTACAGAGTGGTAGTAAGTTTTCTGAACTGTAGCTCCTGGGGACTAGGTTCACTTATTCAAGTATTTATTAAACACCTATGGTATGCATGACATTAGTAAGATGCACAGTGACTACGAAAAGGAGAAAACATGCACCAGTTCGTAAGGGACCAAAGCTGGTATCCCTAACAGACCAACTATCACATCAACTAGAAACAAATGAAGACTTAAAAGATATTGTCCAAAATGGATGGCACTGCAGTATCATTGAGATGAAAAGAGTGGAAAGAATGAGAATTACGGAAGTTCAGGGTAGAGGTGATTATGGAAGGTGTTTTAGAGAAGGTGAGAAATTGGGCCATATTGAGTAGCAGAACTGTGGTTTCATGTTTCCTTAAGTAACTGCATATTCAATGAGATCAACTAATAACTAAGACCTGTAGATTTTAGGGAAGGTTTTATTGTAATGTCATTTAATTTTAAAAAAATGGAATACTTTGAACTATTCATCTGAGGATAAACACAGCTTTATAGAATGTGAGAAGCCTATATCCACTGGCCATATCTATTTGTATCACTTTATGTAATATTTCATCTAATGGTTCCTTTGTGGAAAAGAATGTATGGTCTCACTCAAGAAGAGCTAGAGGTATAACCACTTTGAAAAACAGTGTGGTGGTTTCTTATCAAATTAAAAATATAGCTATTATAAAACTTAGGAACATAAGTCCTAGGTGTTTACCTAAGAAAAGTGAAAATATATGTCACACAAGATTTGTGCACAAATGTTCATGGTAGCTTTATTTATAAGAACCCAACTGGAAACACACTGTGGTATTTTCTCATCATAAAATACTACTGGGCAGCAAAAAAGGAAAACATTATAGAACCGAGCACCAATGTGGATGCATCTCAAAATATTACTTTTGAGATTTTATATATAAGAAGTCTGACACAAAAGACTACATTATGTACAACTTCATGTACATGAAAATCTAGAAGAGACAAACTATTCTATAGTGGCCAGGGGCCAGGGATAGTGGTGGGGATTGACTGCATAGGGGCATGAGGGCATGTTTTGGGGTGATAGAAATGTTCTCTATCTTGATTTGGGTGGTGGGTGGGGGAGATACACATTTGTTAAAGCTCATCAAACAGGACATGTGAAATACATTTACTTATGCAAATTATATCTTGAGTTGATTAAAAGTAAAAACAAAAGAAATGATACATTTAAGTAAAAACTCTGATATATTGCCCTAACTTCATCCTAATTTATTTCTTGACTTAAGGGACTGATCTAGTCCATCTTTAAATACCTCTGTTATACTGTGATTCACATCAATCTAACTTCAAACAAATGATCATTCAGAGGCCTGAAAGTTTAATAACCCAAGGCTCAAAGAAGGAGATTTTCTCTTGGGGCTCTGCCATCAGGTGCTGAGGAAACCCAGAGTGAGTGAACTTTCAGGGCTGCTGAAAGTAAAGGCAAGGATATGCTTAGGTACCACTGTTGGGCAGAATCCTTGTCTCCTTGAAGCTCTGTCCATAGCATCACATCCCATTTCACCTCATGATCCTTCCTGAATATCTACAGAGAGTACTTTTTATCAACTGAAAAATCACATAACATCTATTTTCTGGCTCCACCAAATTCCGACTCCACCTTCCTTCAATAGAGTGAAACTCTAGGCTTCATTTCAAGAGGGACTAGAAGGAAACCATATCATGAGAAACACAGTATTTTCATCATCTCTTCTCTACCTCATTCTCTCTCTGATTTTTAAGCAAGTTTTTCTCTCTTTTCCCTTTCTTTCTAGCCTGCTTTCCTGACTTTTTTTTCCTATCTCTCTCCTCCATCTGTCTATCTTGTCTGCCTCGTACGTGGTTGACAATTATTTCTCTGACTTTCGGTGCCTTTCCCGGCTTGTGCTTTTGTTAAATTCTATGTATTTTTTCTGGAGGATAATGCACATGCCGTTGTTCCTTGTGTGGCTTTTTCCCTTTTCTTTATTCGGGGAGCAGAGGAATGGATTTTTCTCAAAGAAGGAAGATGAAAGGAGGAATTAGGTTGAGACGAGAAAGCGTGGAATGAGAGAGGAAGGTGTCAATTAAAAAAATGAACCCCACTGCATCCCCCTCTTGACAGGTGGGGTGAGTGGAGCTGACAGCCGTCGCATTAGCTGGCTTTGGTGGAACCCTCATGCCTCGTGGTCCCCTGAGCTCAAAAGGAGTGATTCCAGGGCCGGCGGACACAGTCACACATTTTTACTTGGTGTTCCAATGCCTCCCCCGCAGCTATTTCTAATAATGGTAATTATAATGATTTGAGGCTTAAGCAGGGCAATTCCGGCCTCAAGGCAGATTGTAATGAAGTAGTCAGGGCGAAGGGAGAGGAGGGGGCAGCAGTGGGAAGAGGCTGCATGGGGCACTTTCAGGCCTTAAATAGCTTTGTCTAGTCAAGTACAACCGGGGCGGCCTCATCTTTGGAGCCCGAAGTTTTGTCCCGCAGGATAGGCAGAGACCCGTTTCTGCTGGGGAAGGAGGATCACTTACATCCACAGACAGGCCACACTGACTCCTGGGCAAGCCAGCGGCTCTGTGCGCCGGGACACCCCCCAGCCGTGGCCCGTGGTGGCTGCTGCTCTGTTGACTGTCTCGAATCACACCCGCGTCGCTCCGTCCAGCCCCTCCCTGTCCCCTCACCATAGATAATACTGTCCTAAGAGCCTTGGCCAGAATCCAATTACTGCTGATATACATCTTCCCTTGACTCCAGATGACTCTTTCTGCCATTGAAGGATACCCCGGAATGTTGAAAACTTGTCCTGATTGCAGAGTTAATGGTCATGTGGTCCTCGGCTCTGACGGAATGGCCTTAGGGGGAGCCTTGATGGGTCTCCCTAGTCATCACTGTTACCCCACCTCTCCGCTCTGCCCTTATTAAAGCCATTCGTTCTGAAAGCTAAATGAACATGTTTCATCTTCAAATGCTGGAAAACAATAGCAGGCAGCCGGCGATGGGTATAGAACAATGCCGGCTTAATCACTGCTGTTCTCGCTCCTTCTCCCTTTCTCTCTCCATTGCTTTCTTTTCAGCTTTGTTGCTACTATCAGCAATGAGGCCCTTATACACAAGTTCATGAATCCGTCCATGCATATGGACACATATGGGCACACACGAATCTCCAATATTTACAAAAAACTTCAGAAGTACAAAAACATACGTATTCTATGTATGTACACTGTATATAATTTAATCTCATTAATTAATCGCCTTATATCTAGACATATAGATTACGCATATCTATGCATGCTTACTTTTGGCTTCTCTATCCATTCAATAAATTCTTTTGCACCAAGTGTGGAATGGATACTTACATCTAAATACTTCATTTTACAAAAGTGATATATATGTTTTTCAAATGACTTTGGTGTTGCAAATGTGGAATATATTGACATTGTAACTGGAAAAGAGATGAGCTAAAGCTACAGTGCATACGTAGCTTAAGCAATATAACAAATAATTGCATAACGTATAATCAACTTAAGCATTTACACTAAACTTTAACTGAAGATGTATATTTTTGTAATAGCATTAATGAATTACAGAAGAATTTGGCACGTTCTATGTTTCTCTTTTCACCTAATATCTACAGCTCTTGCTATCCAGTTGGAAAATTATGTCGTGATATTATCTCTTTATTCCCCATTTCCTTACTTTGGAGATACTCCTGAAGTAACTGACTTCACTGGCAGAAAAGTATATAAATATCCCCCCTCCAGATCACAGTACCATCCTATACAATTTCATCTTTCCATTCCTAGCCCTTTATATGCTATCCAGGCACTTAAATAAATGTATACCACCACAGAAAGAAAAGTGTTCAACATGTCAAACTATATTTGTTACTCATGGTAATGGTATATTATTAATTTTATCACACTGCAATCCATCACTACAGATAATTTAATACCATGTTATCCTCAGGGCCTAGTACTGTGTGTGACATACAACAGGCATTCAAACAGTGTGTTAAGTGAACCACTTATGTTATAGCCATTTCATATAAGGGGGAAAAATACCCATTCCCTAACTTCAAGAGTTAGTACACAGTCATGGCAAACACATTATCTGATGGTGATGGCTTACAAATCACTTTGAAAGAGAAATTCAAATCATGAAGCTGATTTTTCAGCCAAGAAATAATGGAACGTAGTTAGTAATTTAGCATTGTAGTTTTTATATTTTTTGTATTTTACACATGCGAATGAGTTGTCCACTGAAGTTGATTCCAGTTCATTGTGTACAAGAAATGCTTCCTTAAAACCATTACCAGGAATCTGGACTTTCTGCCATATACTTCTTTGTTTTTTGTTTTTTGTCACTACCTTTCCCCCTTTATTTATTTATTTTTTGTAATATACTTCTTACAACAAAATTCCAGCAGAAAACAGAAAGCGTATGACTTCAAAACATACAGTTCTAGCATTTGATGTATTTGTTCTGTATATAAAGTGCACACCCACTGAAATCACATGCATGTCCATTCAAATCACAGTGTACAAACTATGTAGTTAAAAAACAAGCACACGTACAAAATGAAGCCACACACACAACACAGTAACGTAAAATTAGTTAATGCCTGCATGAGGACCAGTAAGCCCAACAACCCATTTGCACATCAATCAACTAAAGAAAACAAGTAGTAGAGTATTTCTGTCGACATAGAGAGAAACAAACAAAAAAAGATCTATTTTTTAAAAAACACAGTTTAATTTTATGAAAGTTATTTTCCTTAGTTGATCAACAGGTTTAATGTAAGATTTTAAAATATTTAATGAAAGTTAAAAATCTTACATATAATTAATTCAAATATAAAATTGTTTAATATTTTTCTTTTTTAATTTATTGAAAAATTTTATTAGCAATAGTAAAAAATTAATTTCAATGTTTCTTTAGCCCTTAATTAAGGTTCCCTTTACACTTGAGCAGTATCCTTTTGTCAATTTGAAGATGATCTTACTTATGTCCAAGCAGGTTACTTTTTCTAAAGAGATGTTAGTATAGAGAATAAAAACATACTACATAGTATTCCAGCATTCTTTTTTTTCTGCATCAGTGATACATCTTTTGGAGTTTCACAATCAAAAAGACCTTCTTCAGACCCCATTTTGAAACAGTCTAGTTCTAGGATTTTCTTGAATGACAAATTCAAAGACCTGCCTCACCCCAACAGAAAAAATCCTCCTTTGTAAGGGTAAAAGTGGCACAGGAAACAAGAAAGACCCTGGAAAGTTGCACTGGTGGGTATCAAAAGATGCACATAACCCAGGGTTCCATGGTCCAGAAAACAGAAATAACACTGTGTTGATGGTAGCACTACATCCTCGTGGCACACAACAATGAGTGAAACACACGACTCGGCATCAAGGAGTTCTTAGTCTAGTGGGTGAGTCACAAACATACTGAGATTGATGGGATCAGCCGAAAGTATGTAGAATGAGATCCATCCACAGCCCACCTGAGGTCAGAACTCTAGGCAAACACCAATATCTAAGCATCTGATGGAGAAAGAAGCCCAGTAAGATTAACAAAATAATGCAGAATCACAGAGGCCCGGAGAGTAGGGCTTCTGAGAAGAAGTCATGAAGGAAAGTATCAAATATATCAAAGAAAGAAGTTCATTGTTAAGATGAGAACTGGAAAATACACACTGCACTGAGCAACTGCAGGGCCTTGGTGATGTGAAGTAGGGCAGTTTCAGTCAAGGATGGAGTCAAAGGAAGACTGGAGTGGTTGAGAAAGTACAATTTCTGTCTTTGATGATTTGAATGAAATGAGAAAGGGGAAGACTGTACATAGCCGGAGAAAGATGGAGCCAAGGGAAGGTTCTTGTACGTGAAGAAGAGATTTCACAATGTCCACGGACTGGAGGAAAGGAAACACCTGAAAGGGAGACAGTGATGACACATAAGACAAACAGAATGATGGACAAAGCAAAGGACCAGAAGGGCCAAGAGCCTAGTGTCCAGGGCACAGGTAGAAGAATCACCTTCACATAGAAAAGAGAATATCTCACAGAGAAAGCAGAAGCAAGGAGGATATGGATATATTTGGAGACAACGTGGGGGGAGATGGAGGGATTTCCAGATTAAAGGGCTCAATTTTCTTCATGCTATAGAAGGCAATGTCCTCTGCTGAGAGGAGGCAGAATTCGGGACATAAGGAAAGGGGGATACTTTTCAATGGTCACTAGGATAACTAGCTTCTCCATCACAAGTGAAAGCGTTGACAGGCAGAGCTGAGAGCCCAGGTGAAGCTGGGGAACAGGCATTTGGGGTGGCACAAACCCTCATATTTGTGTGATTAGGTACACACAATATGGTCAAGCATCCCTTTATTCACTCCTTACTACAAAAACAAGACCATGTTTTAAGAAGGGCAGGTGGTACTCAGAAAGAAATGGATGACCTGGGGCTGACTTCCAGCCTCCTCTTTTATTTTCATTCCAGTTACCTATGGTGAACCTCCCCTGTGCCACAGCACCAAGGCGGGATTTTGGCTTCTCGCTAGCTCCCAGAGCCAACAGCGTAATAACAGAGAAAGAAGACATGACTGGCTCCCATGTTCGCGGGGCCAGGCTGGTGCCTTGTGCCTCGCTCTGCAGGTTGTCCAGGCCATCTCCCCAACATCATCTCTCTCCTTCTGGTGGAGGGAAGTGCCTGGTAGTTGATGCCCTGTGAGGGCTGGCGCACTGACCCTTCCTGCACCTTTGGCCCTCCCATCCCGCCGGTGATGCTGGAAGGTCAGGAAGATTTGTGGCAGCGGTGGCCCAGGCGATACACAGAGACCTGCAGAGCTCACACAGGCCGCCGAGCCGTGCTCACTTCGGTGGCAGACTTCATAAGGCTCCGCTCTTTGACTGGCGTTGAGTTTATGTGAAAGTAATTAACAGTAATTAATCCTTAATTACAGTAATTAGCCAAGTCGCAGTAAATTAAACCACATCTGGAGCAGATGAGGGCTTCCGAATGGGAGGCAAAGAGAGGCGACAATCGGGGAGATGCTGAATTCATCTGACAGCATCTGATTAAGTCTACCTGTTGCTGGCAGCCTCATTTGCATGTTGTTTTTGTTTGCATTTCCCAGTAACCCTTTCAACGGCATTCACAGTGTGGACCTCTCAGGCCCTGCTTAACTACCAGTTAGGCAGCCCTGCTGCCATGAGATGAGGGAGTCCCTTCGTATCCAGCAGGGTGGTTGGGTTTGCCTGGGCTTTATTTATATGTTCCGCCCTCCCTCCTACAAACAAAAATATAAATAGCAAGGACCTCATCAAGTGACAGGCTGAAATCAGAGGAGAAGCCAAGTGAGATTTTTTTTTTTTTGGCTGATGAAAAGGAAAGATGATATAAGCCATTAACATGTGTGACAGGAGAATGGAAGCAAAGGGTGGCAAAAAGGCGAAAGACACTTGCAAAAGTAGGTCAAGGAGGTCATCCCCCCAGACAAGTTCCTAGTGATGACAGAGAAGGAAGCCAACCTCTGAAAGACGTTGCTGACCACGTCGACTCAGACATGAGTAGACACACCTGTGTAAACTCACACATGCGCACGCGCACGCACACACGCACACACAGAATGCCTTGGCAAAAAAAACACTGGAATCCTCCATTTTTCTGACTTCATTCGGATGAGTGCTACCCCTCTATACATTACACTTTTGCACATTAAAACAAAGGAATACACTCAAAATCCCACCATCCAGAGATAGGTGTCAACAAATCTTAAAAGAAGAGAAAATATGGCCCCAAATTGTAATGAATGGTTATTGAGTTGTTTCTTTAACACCAAGGGAATGGAGCCAGTTGAGTTCATTGGACTTTATGTCCTTTTGCTATTCTAGACTTGATCAAGTTCAAGCAAAGCAGAACTTTTTTGGCTAATGAATCTTGGAGTCTAACCTGCATGGTTGGTGAGACTCCAATTTAGCTGCGGCGACTAAAACAAGGGAAACAGGGACTGTCATAGATGCCTTTGCTCCAGGAAGACCTTTCAAGGGGGAGGACCCTGAACCTTTGCAGAGGGATAGGAGAGGGCCGGGGGAGAGGGGAGAGGAGATAATCACCTCGCCTCCTAATCTTACACCCAACTGGGTCCTAAGACCAAGGAGGAGAAAGTTACACTATTTCATCCTTACCATAAATAGAGCAGTTCCAAAATCCACACCTCCACCTCTCAAGGTAGCAAAGGAGAGGCCTGACTTCTGGGCACACAGCTGGCATCATCAGGTTACAGCCAACAAGGCACGAGCTTCAGGTAAGTGATCTGGCTGTGGGGATGGCTCTGTACCATTCCATCCACATTCTTTTTTCTCATCAAGGCCACCAACTCTGGGACTGGCCGTCAGGGGCTGTGTTCATGGAGTAGAGCAAAACTATCTGACAAGAAATGGATTCACTGACTCCAGGCTCTAACAGGCAGAAAGACCCGCCTTTCCTAACCTCCTCCAACTCCCAACTTTGCTTTCTGCTCCCTCATAGTGATTTACTGTGGCCTTTAGATATCCTGAAGCCCTCCAGGATTTACCCCAACAATAATGTGTGGCTCTGCTACTAACTATATGTGTAACACGAGGCAAATTTAGAAACTAAGTCTGTTTCTAAATATGGAATTAGGGGATACTAATGGTACCTATGTCATGAAACTACTGGGAGGATTAAACCAGGCAATGAATTTAAAGTGTTTGCCACAGTACCTGATGCACAGGAAATATTCAGTAATGTTTGCTATTACAACTACTACTACTACCACTACTACTATTACTACTAATTATTATTGCCATTTTCTCTCCTTTGCTTATTGCACCTTCACTGAGGAGTCTATGTTTTTAATACAGTGTACTGATTAAAAGCATAGGCTCTCGAGCCAGACCGCCCGCCTATATTGACTCAATATGCCATTGATTAGCTGTGTGACCTTAGGTAAGTGAGTTAACCTCTCTGGGCCCCAGGTTCCTTAACTGTAAGAGAGGGATAATACTTATATCTACTTCACCTACTTCTTTTAAATACATTACAAAAATTGCCTAAAAAGTACTAAGAGGAGTCCCAGGCATATAGTCAATGCTGTATAAACGCTACCTGTTATTATTATTAATAAGAAACACTTTTGGATGATAAAAATAGGAAAATGATTTTGGGATGATAAAAAATACTTTTCGATGATGAGAAGGATGAGGAAAAGGAGTGAGGAAAAAAGTGAAGGCACAAATATGAGCACAGAGATAAAGGGCAGAAGGTAATTCAGTAGGTCAATTCTGACCGTTTCATAGTGAGTGAATCTATCAATAGGCTCTCCTTTAGCAGAAAACTCGCTTTTTATCAGCAAAGGCATTCTGATGATTTATTTGAAGCCTACTGTCCAAAATTTACTTTCTACTTACTGTAGGGGTTGAGTCACATATTTTATTTTTGCTTTTTTAAACCACTTAGGTCAGTTACCAAATAACCCTGGATGCTGCCTGGAAAATGCTGCCTTGAAAATGCATGTCAACCACCTTTATTCTGATGTCCTATAAAAGGGGCTGTAAAGAGAAGCGGCTCTTGCAAGCAGAGCAGAGCAGAGTATAAACGCTTAACACAGTGCTGAGGAGGCTACCAGCAAGAGCCCTACAATTATCTTGTGGTTTCCTAGAAGTTATAATGAGCTGACCCACTTGGCGTATCAAATTCCTCCTGACCGGTTTTGTAGTTCTCACCCATGCAGAGATGCGGCTGCATGAAGAAAAAGAACAGGCCATTTAAACTGAAATATGTTGCAGTGGGTGGGGAGAGTATCGAGAAAGAGATGCATCCAGCAGTTAAAAATTACTCAGTGACTCTTAACTGGTGTTGTCAAGTTAAAAACCAGAGGCCCTGAGCAAAAAATATGCCTTTTTGGGAAAACAAACAAATCTTTGGCTGGGCGAGGTTCTCTCCTTCTGTTGAGTGAAGCATGGTGAGTTAACATGAATACCCAGATTTTCTGCCTTTCCTCCAATTTCATTATTCAGGCCATATCAAAAACCAAGATAGGTTATAATTCTGAATAATGGGCTATCTGCTGCCTGTGGCGAAATGTTATAATGATAATAAATGATTTCTGAAAATTACGAATGACTTCTACGTTTCGGGCTACACTTTGGAAAACAAATTTTTGGTTTGCGCAAGAAACGGGAACATGTCGTGCAGAGTCTCTTCCATGCTTGTGGGCACTTGGCTCCTTTCTCCGGGAAGCATGGCCTGAAATGGTTCACCTGTGGTAACTGGAGCCACCCTGAGTCTCACCAGGAACAGCTGCAATGAGCCGTCTCTGCTTTTTGTTCATTTGTTTCTTTCCTTACATTCCAGCAGATGATGAAGGGAGGATGCAAATGCTGGTAAATTCTACTAAAAAACATCAGGGAGGTAAGAGCCTCCCTCTCACATCTGGGACTGATGACTTCTCACCAGTGGCCCTTACAGGCTGGGGGGAGGCAGTATTAATTGTTAATTTGGAAGCTGGGGCAAAGACCTCTGGCACACAAACAAAAATCAGCTCACATACCATGTACCTACATCCAAATTCCAGCAGCTCACAAAGGCAAAGAGCCTCACGGTATGTGCGGCAGAGGTCACCTCTTCACGTGCCAAAGGAAAGTGACCAGGAGTCATCTCTGCTGCCTAAGAGGGGACTGCTGATTTCTGCTCCAAATTAACTCAAGACCTTACCATCACAGGTGTGTGTCTGTAACACTCTAAATCAATCTCTAAATCTCAACAATAAAAAACAATTGCAACTGTGTGAAGGGATGCAGCAGGCCAGAAGACACTCAAAGAATGACCATGCCTCTGCTCAGAACCACTAAGTGAAGGGTATTTGCCTTATTTTCTTTCAAAATTATGTTAGTTCTTACAAAATGGACTTTATTAAAATACTCTCTATAGGAATTATATTCTTTTAGATTATAACCAAATGTAGCTTTATTAATGTGATACGGTGACTAGCAAACATAACTGCCCAGCGCAGTCCCTGTGTTCTGGAATCTTACAATCAGAACCACCAGAAGTGCAGAGACTTCCTAAGATCATAAGACAGACATTAAGGGCACATATTAAACAAATACATAAATTAAATAAGTTAATTACTGAATTGCATTACATGTTCATTATGTACATGCCAAGGGGTGAGTGCAATAAGTCATTCAGGAGCTACTAAAGGGTCAGAATATTTATCCCTGGGGGTCTGTAACTTAATAAAGCCTAAGCTTGGTGTTGAGCTTTAGCAAAACTGTAACACTGTATGGCACTGCTTGAGCATCCGACCAAAATGAAGTGATCAAAAAGAGCAGCTGGAGGGAACCCAGAAAGCTCACAGGAAGGGCTTCTTCTGTATCAGGGAAGCATAGGGGCAGCTCTTGGAGAAAGCAAACGCTACGACGGATGCCCATCCTCAACTCTGCCTCTGCCCGCAGGGACTCTGACTGTGGCGCTGCCCCTAGATGTGCCTCAGTTTCTTCCTATGTAAGAGTACCGTCTGCCAGCCCCATACAAAGAGTGAGATGAAGATATGAACAAAGCATATCTATGAAGAACTGCTTCAGAGGGTGAGGTGCAGGCCGGCTTTTACTAGGAAAGCATTCCTTTATCATTATAGGTTTTAAGAATTACCTCCCTTCCTAAAATACTTTCTAAAGATCTCCATCTTATACTCAATAGACTCCAAATTTAGTGCTGATTCAAAGACATAAATGGCCATGCTTATCACTTTACATAATTTCCTGACGTGGCTTCAGCATTCATCTACTCATATACCCAGATGTGGCCAGCTTTTCTGGTTAATTCCTTGGTTCCAGCCAACGTTTATGGCCGAATGCCACCTGGTTGATTAAGCTGATCCTATGGCGATCTAACCTAATCACTGTTCACACGGCTATAATAATTGGGCTGGCAGGGTCATTGTCCAGTTACTCAGGTGATGGACAAGTAGAACCAGGAGCCATCATTTCCATCCTGTCCAATTCTCTCTACACCAAACCTATGGCAGAGAAAGACCACAGTCTCTGTAAACTTTAAGTAACTGATTCAAATCAGAAAGATCCCTTTCGCTAGAGGAGGCAGCTGTGGGTTGACCAAAATGTTGGTATGTAAAAAGAGAACTCCACGCACAAACTCTGATCATTCAACAGTAGTCTCAAGTGATTTTTAACCTTGTCAAAAACTTCTAAAGCTAAAGGGCCATCATACAACACACTATATATTAAATAGTTTAACACTTTTCCAGAGTTAATATCCAATCACCCAGGGCAGTCAAAAAATTTCAACTGATCACAAGAGAAGGAAATTCCAGAAGCTCTCAGGTGGTGACATTTCATTACCAAATCCTGGGGTTGTCTAAGACTCCCTCTACCAACAGAAAAGTAGGACAAAGCAAATCTCATCATGGTGCCACTCCAGTTGCCTTGGGCAAGTCACATTAATTCTCTGTCTTGGCTTTCTTGCCAAAAAAAAATGATGGATAGCTACTTCCGAGTAAGGATTTACTTGTGGCATAGGCGAAGTACTTTGAAGATGGGAAGCCAGACATATTACAGGACCATTATTTTTATCCTGAAATGCATTTGTTATGGGTTGGGCATGAGATGTTCCTGATTTGTGCATTAGTCTGAGAATGTTAGACACCCAATGGTTTAAGGATTGCTGGGAGCAAAACGGAACCCTGAGATGTGTTTAGCGGTAATCAGCCAGTCTGGCAAACCACCAAGGGCTGAAACCTTACCTGTGGGGAACCAGAAAGGTGGTACAGAAGTTAAGGCCATGCAAACAAAGGCAGGTTAGGGGAAGAGCAAGAGAGAATAAAGAGAACTGGTGTGCAGGACACTGTGGCATGTGAGGCCCTGGATGACTAAGGAGGTTTCTCACTGGTACAACGTCCTCCTGGGGTCGCTGGTTAAGTGTGTGAACATGGGGCAGACGGCAAACCTCTCTCTGAGAGACAAACATTCTGAAGACTCAAGAATGTGAAGTCAAGAGGCGTACTTCAGCCCAAACCTTGGAGGGATTTATGCATTATTAGTCTGGCTCATAGCTTCAAGGCATTTGTCCCTTTAGAACAAGGACTCTCAAAGCCCTGACAAACAGGAAGGGACAAATGCAGGTCCCTGTTTTGCCTTCTCATTCTCTGCAAATCTCCACAGGGAGAGGAGGACGCCGAGCTTAGGAGCCTTAAACCCCAGAAGGGATTTTCTAATGAAAAGTGGAACCCAAAGGTCCCTCCGCTTACTACAGCATTTGTCATTCAAAACAAAGCGGCACACGAAAGGACCAGAGCAGGAATCCCAAAGATACAATAAAGGGATCCCAGTCAACGTCTGCAGAATATAGGCAAAAGGCCCAGCAGGTTACATCAACATCACCAGGAATAAGAACAACCCCTGCCTCTTACACCTCGAGAGGCAACAAGGAGCCTCAAAAGTAGCCTGAAGATCACCTTGGTGCTTTGTGATGACCTAGAGGGGCGGGATAGGGAGGGAGGCTCAAGAGGGAGGGGATATAGGGATATATGTATACACATAACTGATTCACTTTGTTGTCCAGCAGAAACTAACACAACATTGTAAAGCAATTATACTCCAATAAAGATGTATTAAAAAAAAAAGTAGGCTGAAAGTGGCAGAAAAGAAAGGCAGAGTGGTTCCAAACTCTGTGGACCAGGCCCCATCTCTAGATGAGGTGCTTGGGCTCCTTTACCTTCACTTTGTTGCTAAAAATGGCACAGAGAATACCTTTCTTCAGCTTTGGCAAAGGGCATCTGCAAGGAAAAGGCAGGTACTAGATGTGAGAGGTAGCATCACTTTTTTAAATAATTTATTAATTTACGTATTTATTTATTAGCTGCTTTGGGTCTTCACTGCCATGCTCAGGCTTTTTCTAGTTGCCGAGAGTAGGTGTACGGGCTTCTCACTGTTGTGGCTTCTCTAGGTGCGTGGGCTTCAGTACTTGTGGCACGTGGGCTCAACAGCTGTGGCTCGCGGGCTCTGAACCACAGGCTCAGTAGTTGTGGCGCACGGGCTTAGTTGCTTCTTGGCATGTGGGATCCTCTTGGTCCAGGGATCGAACCCGTGTCCCCTGCATTGGCAGGCAGATTCTTAACCACTGAGCCACCAGGGAAGCCCGCATCACTGTTGTCTAGAGAAAGCTGTTTGCATTTCCCTGTGTGCGTGTCTGTGTGTATAGGAGAGGAAACACACTCATAAGAGAGAAATCTAGGGGCCAGGAAGCTCAACAGAACTCCAGAATTTGGGGATGTGATTTATGTCTTTGCCAACTTCAGAAAAGAGCAAAGGTTCTGATGGAGCTGAACAGAACCCCGACGCCACAAGGATCCATAACCCAATAACATCTGACAATCTCATTTCCCGTTAAAACAAGATTCTTCTCGGCCCGGGGAAGGGTGAATCAAAACCAATTAAAATGCTCTGGAGCTTCTAAGAAGCTTAGTCCAAGTCTGAGATGAAAGTACCTCGTCTCAGGTAAGCCTACGTGTGCAGGGAGACCCACAGACTCACGACACCTAACCTGTAAGCCAATTTACGCTATTTGGGGACAGAAGCTGGGTTCAGTAAACACTCCCCACACTTCGGCTCCTTCCAGGCTGTGGGCTCTGGCCCTTCTTCTCATCTGCACGGTTCAAATTAATTATACACTTTAATTTCATGAATTATTAATTTGATTCTGACTCGGCAGCTTATGATTATCCAGCGCTACAGACTATACAATTCCAGCTTCATTAAAACATCACCAGCTGCCTGAGAGACAGACATTAAATAGGGGAGAGCAATAATAGAATTAAGCTTTCGGCGCATAGCAACAGAGTCTTCCCCAGCCGCAGGCCGTGCAGGGCTCTGCTGCCGGGCTGGCCCAGGCGGAGAGGAAAAAGTCCTTTTAGACATGTCCACGCCCCTTCTCAGAACGTTTCTTGGCCTTCCACCATGCACACCACTTCAGATGATCAGGTGGCATGATGGGGGGGTGGGGGGGGGTTCATCTGTCTGTCTCCCTCCAGCCGCCTGCATTTGCCCACCATCCAACATGAACTCTTTGATGACTGTCACTGCTCCAAGCACCACCAAGCTGGCCACCACCCAGTATTTGCCAGTGCCAGCCTTCGAGGATGGTCCACAACTGCTTACAACCTAGCAGGCAGGGCAGAGCATAAGTCTCTAGGGGGTGAGTCCAAGGAACTTCTTTGCACTAAGTCTCTGTTCCCTCTCTTTGGCTGTTTGGTTTAAGAAGAGCAGTATGGTGATTGCAAATGAATTGGGTTTTAGGTGCAGCTTGTAATACGCCCAGAAGTCAGTCACCTCACCATTCAGAGATCCTATGTGCATAATGCCTTGCCTAGTCTAGGGTCTGGTGCATGATAAGGGCTCAATCTGTACAAATTCCCTTACCCCATATGTGCATATATAAAATGAGGGAATCGAGTTCCGAATCTCCAAAATTCCTCTCAGGGATGATTTCTCCATGTGGAAAGATTATCATTCTTACAAATCTTACAATGCTTGAGCCAAATTTGATAGCTCTTCCCCAGAAATTCCATGCTATTAGCAAGGAGCGTCAGAAAACCATATATGTATAACTCAACAAGAGCACTGCCATAGGATTTTAGCTGTATCTTCCTGGGAAACACCCTGGGCAGGTACTCTCCCAAAAGTCCTGGATTCATGATTATACCTTCGTTCAAGAAATTAAGAAACCACTGGCATCAAAGACAAGATCCCAGCTCGGCCAGGACTATGGAAGCAAATGACAAAGGGGGAAGATGACCAAAGGAAAGGAGAGAGTGAGGAAATGTTTCCTGTTGGGGGATGGGAGAAGAAGGGGAGAAAGAGGAAGAGGCAGCTACCTTTCTCCTTCTGCCTTGTACACAAAAAGCCCAGTTAAGAATGCAGAGTCCTCTGTGGATTAATATACCCCTTGAAATAAATAAAACCTCAGCATTTCCTTCCAGTGACTTTGTGGCAAAACAATTTGTAGAAGGAAAAGGTTGGAATTTAGACATTCCACTTAGCTGCTTCAGAAATCTAAGGACCTCGAACCTTGTGGGATTTGAAATCGATGGAATTAATTAAGGGAGATGTCCGGCACTCTCCTCTAAGTAATCAGCAGGTACAGTAGACCTGAAAGTCTATAAAGAAAAATGGAACAGGATGACACTGAGGGGGGCAGTAAGGATTAAAAAATGAGCATCCAAGTGGGAAAGGCACACACCCATTGATCGCGGCATAAGAGATTAAGGCTTCGGTGAGCAGCAAGAAGCTTCTGTAACAGAAAATGGTTACAGAGCACAAGCATAAGCCCTGCAGATATCTACAATCAGTGACAGCCAAGCATAGCCACACGGAGGACTGACCACTTGCCAGGGAGCCTAGAGCGGAGAGGCAGTCCCGCATAAAGATGCAAAACTGGGTTTGAAAGAGAATAGTATCTTACAGGGTTGTGTATCATTTTATACCATGTGATAGCATATTTATTGTCTATTTCCTTCGCTGAAGTGGAAGCTCCATGAGGACAAGGATTTTGTCTGTTCTGTTTGTGTTGTATCCCTAGTGCCTAGAATACAGCCTGACCCAATAAAGATGCTCAAAGCAGTTTTGTTACATGAATGAGCATCACTTGTTAAATGATGAACAAATGAATGAAACACTGTAAGTGAATATATATACACATATATACTACATATATATATATATATATATATATATATATATATGTAATAGTATATGTAGCCCCCTGCTAGCCCTTGGGTGGGATTCCTCCTTTCCCTGGGGCGAGCCAGCACCAGGTGGAGAAACAGGAACCACGGGTAAGCTATTGATGAAGAGCCAAATGAAATGTTCAGTATTCACACCTGGGGAACAGGAGTGACCCATTAGTAACTCGATCTCTCATGCTAATAACAGCAAATGGGAAACGGAGAGAATCCAGATAAACATTTGAGAAGGTATTCTGCAGCGGAAAACAAACTCGCCTAATAGAGTGCTGCAGCCCAAAGAACGTTTCAGCTTTTAAGTTATTATGCTTCTACCTCCATTCCCTCCCAATCCTATACAGAGGACAAAAAACAAAAACAAAAACCAAGCACAAAAAAGACACCTACCACCCAATTTTGCAGATGGAGTCACTGAGACGGGGAGCAGTGCCTAAAGAGCATTCTGGCCACACTGAGAATCAGATAGCAGAGAGTCTTAAGACCCTCTGGCTCCCAAATTCATATGCAATCCAGTCAAATGCCTGTTCCAGTGCCCATGGGGGAGAAGCAGCGAGTCCCACTTTCCTAGGGTGCACAGCTGACCTTTCCACCACCAAGCACAAGTGGAAAAAGCTCCCCCCCGCACAACCATGCCAAGAGGCAAATTCCAGAAATAGGAATAGACAGCCTGTATGAACCTGAGAATGCTCACAGGAGCTCGGGGTTAGAGAAGCCCTTACAGACACCCACACTGCCCTGACTCCCTGGGCCATCTTCTCCCGAGTTCCAGTAAAGACACGAGGATGCCTATCAAAGATGTCCGGGGATTCTTTTGAAGAAAGAGCCTGCCCACCTCCTGCCCAGGAGGGTTCAGCTAAAATTTGTCTTTTGTTGCAATGAAGTTACAACCACTGTGCATACACCTCAGGAAGGAAATCACAGAAGCCCTAAGTCCACCACAGCTCCAGGAGAGGAAGCATCTCCCTTGGACCAGAGAGCACAAGACCAAAGAAGCAATGTTCCACTGTGCATCTCTGTTATCTTAATAGGCATGTCACCACCTCCCTTCCCAAACAGCACTTGCTAATCCTACTGAAAAAGACATTAGTTGGGCCTGGGGGCAGGGGTACTCAAGCACCAATGATAATATTTCTCTGGGTAAGCCCCTGGTTTGGACATTGGCAGAAGGCATGCTCGAGGGGCTCCTGTTTATGTTAGCAGATGCCAGCCTGATAGGTAGCAGCTTTTGTTTCTGTGACTTCTTCCAAATGAAGTTAGAAGGCTCAGGGGCTCTCAGATATGTCACACAGTCCTAGGAGCTTTCCTTCCTCAGCGGTCAGAGCTAAATGTGGGGAGTGAAATGCTGACTTTCATCGCAGAGTCCAAATGTCAGACACGTATCCAAGAGATCCTCAGAGGGGTGAGCATGACCGCATCAGGATCCTTGGCACAACGGGGAACTTCACACAATAAAAGATCCACCAGGCTCTGCCGTCTAGAAGCTTAGAATCCAGACAGGGTGAAGTTTCCCATGAGCCCAGATATCTGTAACAATTGCCTGTTGTCATTAGACCCACAGGACTGTAAAAAAAATAAAATAAAAAAAAATATGCAGAACAATGAAGGAAGGATTTTCTGAAACAGAAAACACAATCTTTCATTGTTTCCCCTGTCTTTACAATAAAAACACAACGTTGGATCTGTCTGGACTGAGGGACTTTCCAGTTTCCATGTGAGGCTGGACATTTTGCATTCAATACAAATTAGTTCCTCAAAATCAGAATCAATTGTCATAAAATGTAGGGAAGTGTTTTCCCATGGGGCAATCGTTTGTGGTACAACTGGAAATGTTCAACTTGATTCTAATGCTTTACGAAAAGGTCAGCGTGGGATTCCAGAGCTTTACCTAGAGGATGTTAACTCTGTTTGCAGGCAGGGTGAAACGGAGAGGGTCACTGTGTCCAAGCTCCCTGTGTCCACATCGCTCTGATCACATGTCACAGGGGCAGCAGCAGGTCGTGTGCTTCAGAAAACAAACGAACGCACGCATACACACGTACGCACACATACCCCGTGTACGTTCAGGAGCCAAAATGCTTCCAGATTCAGTGACAGGAATAGCGGGCCACGGCTGGCATGCTCATGGGACAGGACAAAAACAGTTGCTATGGAATTAATCTAAAGCCCTGGGCTTCAATTCAGTGGAGCCTGGCGCAAAATCACCTGGGGAGCTTTTCAAAAACACACACGCCTGGGACTCCCCACATCCAGAGAGTGTACCTGAGACAGGTACAATTTTAAAAAGGTCTCCAGGTAATTCTAATACGCCATCCGTCTACTCCCTGGTTTCTTGTAAATACGATTTTTACAATTTGAATTAATAGCCTAAAGCTTTCAAACACTCAGGCCAAGTGAAAATGGCTAGTACTTCCTGGTGTCCAGATTCTGGCGGTGGATTTGTCAGAGAATTGCATCACATTTGGAATCGGAGCTCGCAGTCTACACATTACCCTGGGTGTCAGACCATCAGCCTCCTAACCTTCCCTCTCACAGGATGAGGTACAGACAGAAGACTCTCTCTCCTCCCCACACCCCCAGATTTTAAGCGGAAGGAGAGTGGCTCATCATGGCGTCACCGGCTCCTGGGACAGCCTCCTGACTGTGTGTCCCTCCCACAGGCCAGCAGGCCTGGGCAGGTCTCCTCGGTGGCTCCTAGTAGCCCCCGGGGCCCTCCGTTTATGGGATCTGACAGCGGCTCTGGCTGGGAGTGAGGACAAGCAGAATTCTGAAACACTTTTGTCATCAACCAAAAGCTGTCCCTTGGCCAGTCCCTGAGTGAGGGTCAGTCCCTCCTCTTTCAGTAAATCCAAGTGTGAGTCAACCGGGGGTGGGGGGAGGGGCAGATTTACCATAAAGACTGGAAGAACAGGACTGCGATTCGCTTTCAAAGGACCTAAGATAGGCCTTACTTGCAATGCACGTGTCCATTTTAAAATCTGAAATTCTGAAACAGACTTCCCTTTCATAACCAGTCTCTGCCACAAAACTAAGAGTCTGTCAATAGCTCCATCATCTTTATATCAAGTCTGGAGGGTCAAAAGCATTACTGAGTCTCTGGTGACCTTCAGCCAGGTAACCTCTGTCATCAGTGTTGATTTCACGAAGTAGCAGAGGTGGGCTTGCTCATCCGCAAAGCCTGGGCAATTCAGTGTCTGGCTCCTCACGTGTTCCTAAGTCAGTGCCACATGAATACTCATCATGTGATAACACAGGAAATCTGTAGGATCGTCTTAAAGACTCCATTTGCCACCCGATTCCTATACACTCCTGGTGGGCAAATAGTCCTCTTAGACCTACACTACAGGAACAGCGTCCAAAATAATGAAGGTCACCACTGAGTCATGAGTCAGAGCTCCCAGATGTGATCCAACTGGGGGCGTCAACTGGTACTTGCTGATTTTCACCCAAGCACGTTGAGGGTAAAACACAATCTGGATTCTGCTAAATGACCTTGAACATGCTACAATGCCAACAGCACACAATATCATTACATATCAATCTATAATTGTAAGTTTAGAGTAAAAAAATAAAAAGGTGAAGCATGCTGTTGCTGGCAAGTTCACATGAAAACACAACTCACATTTTTACTAAAGTGTCTGTAGCTCGGGAATCAGGCTTAGCCCTAACTCCCAAATCCATGACTTAAGTGTGTGTGCCCTTGGTCAAAGGTTACTATTTTGAAGCTCAGTTTCTGAATCTATACAAATGGGAATAACATTACCTACCTTGATTCTTCTTTTGAGGTTTAAATAAAACAACAAATATGGTGTCTGACACATAGTAAGTGCTTAATAAAAGACTGCTAATATGGTAACAGTTATCACCGTTACGGTTATTAATAGAGATTACTCTCCTCGAGATTATGCCAGGTACTGTCTGTTAGTGGTGGACAAGAACTGCATAGGGAGCAGGTAACATTAACTCCACTCACTGCTCTGAAACTACAGTCTCCCCCTAGTGGAGGCCTGTTAATTTGTTTGTTCTTGAACTCTGATGGGTTCAGCCAAGGCACACCTGTTTCCAGACAGAGCTGCATGAAATTAAAACTTTGTTTTGTTTCTCCGTGGGAAATGGGGCCCTGGTCCATGCAGGGGATGTATCTAGAGAGCGTTTGTTCTAACTTTCTGGAGCCAACACACACCTGCCCAAATAGCTGGGATGCTATACTCCCATCATCCCAGAGCTGCTGCTGGAAGTATTTTTAGCTGCATTATTTATTTGAACACCTGCCTGACAATCCTAGACAGAGCTCAGTCTTGGAAGGGAGAGGCCACCGGGACACCCAAGGATTCCTTCCCAACACGGTTGCATTTGCTGGTCTGTATTCACCCTGCAGCCAAGAAGGGCCGTCCTCTTCCCCAAGTCTGGTTTTGCTCACACCATACACCAGGTGGATAGATGTCCCCAAAGAAACACCTCCAATATAATGTTCTTAACGGCTCTCAAGAGATCCATGTTCCTCACGCCATGCTGATGTAGATCAAACACAGTACACAGCATCTCACCATGGCAACTATCAACATAGTAACCGCCCTCAGCTATCCTTCCTGTGGTGGCACCCTACTAGCCAACATCATTTCCTTCATTTTTACCAAGAGGAGAAGAGATACAGTGAGAACTGCTATGAAAGCACAATCCTCTTTCTGATCTTTAGGCCTTTGTTTATTTGGGTCTCCTCAAATGCGATGTCCATTCTGCTGCCTTCTGCTGACTCCAAACCTATCTATCTTTCAACTCATTGCCCCAGCTCCGCTCCATCACCATCAATTTCCCACCACCACTAACTACCCTGGGATGGAACTACGCTCTGCCTCCAAGACCGAACACTGTCTGTATTCCAGCATCAATATCTTATGTTCCGCAATGAACTGTCACAGCCGGAGTGAGCTCAACAAATTGAAAAGGCTGCTTTTTAGGTCTTGTGAGAAAGAAATTGGGTATATTTTGCCTTTTTTTCCCTTTAATAGTTTCCAACTCAGTACCAGGTACTGAATAAAAGCCTGAAAACTGAGAGCCTCCTCTCAAAGCCACACTGCAACCTGCCTTCATACCAATGTTTACAGGTAAGATGCTTGCTGCTGGCGCTTAGGGTTGGCTTTCTAGGCCCTGCTTTCTCTGCACATACTGCCTTGGGCTAAACTGCCTAATTTTTCAATATTTAGGTTTCATATTCTGTTCAAAGGGCCAAGGATCTTATTATTTATTTAACTCACAGGAGTCTTAAGTGACTGCATGTTTATGAAAGGTTCTGAGGGCCTGTAATGAATGATGCTGCAGGTGTACAGAGCCCCAGTGCCTTACATATAGATCCGCGGGTGGTGTGTTCAGAGTCATAGACATAAAAACACTACTTGGCAGTCACCACACACACCATTTTCCTATGATCTGAAAACATCTTGCTGGCATAATTCATAAGCAGAATGTCTTTATATTTAATGACCCAAATATGCCAGTCACGTGCCTCTGAGAAGCAAGTTAGAATAAAACAGCAATTTTGTTATAACCCCCTCCCGCCACGTAATCTGTCTGCCTTGGATGTTGACCTCTCTGAATGGCTACTCTGCGAAGGCTAGGAGGGCAACCAGCCTTTGCGGGAGGTCATCTCATGGGGTGGTGATGAGAAGAGGCTTGGAACACAAAAGGCCCTGGCAGTATGAGTTATAGGTCCAAAGACACAGATTTTTAACAGACGGACAGAATTTATGCTTTGAGGGGAAGAGGTTATCTTGGCCAGGATTTCTGAGTCAGAGGAGTAGACTCAGATAATTCACAGACTTGGAAAGAAAACTAACAACAATCCCCCAGTCCAGCTCCCCACGTTGAAGGCATGGGCTAGTGAAGCTAGAGCAGACCTGTCTACATTGAACTCATCCATTTACTGAGTTCCTACTATGATCCAGGTATTATTTAGGCACTAGAATACAGCAGGAAACAAGTTAAAGTCCCCATCCACAGTCTGCTGTAAGTTTCCCTTCTATCTTCAGGAAAAATGGAAAGATCCCACAGCAATCTGCTGGAGAGGGTTCTTGGGCTAGTAAGAATGCACTGACCCTGCTGCTGAGAACATCAAAGTCAAAGGACCCTCAGATCACGAAGCCTTCCTAAGGCTCCAGGAACAACCAATTGCAAAGAAAACAAACAACAGCAATTCCATGATTGTATTCGGGCCTCTACAGCACTGAAAGGTCCTCCACCAGAACTACCAAAGATATCATTTTTCACTGCTTTTCCAGAAAGAGATTTAAGAAATTAATTGCTAAGAATGGGCACACAATAGAGAAAAGTCATTTAATGAAAGAGTCATCACTTGAGAAATCCAATTAAAAGTCATATTCATTCATTCATTCAATTATTCAATAGTCAACATGTATTGAGCAGCTCTGTGTGCAAAGCACAGTAAGAGCTCGGTGCCTTGGGAGATGCTGAGACGGATGGCACAGTCCCAGCTCTGGAGGAACTTAAAAATCAATTGGGAAATTACAATCCTCATTTTACAGATGAGTAAACAGTGGCATGGACAGTTAAGGGATTTATTTTAAATGCTTCATCCTATAACTAAATCATGAAGTCATCATATAGATGGAAAACACTAGCTGGAAGGTAGGATATCCTAGTTCTAGCCCTGATCCAGTCCCTTCTTGGGGGCTTCAATTTCCTCCTCTGAAAAATAAGGAGGCAGGTTTTCAGAGGGGGATCCCTACAGCTCTGCCATTCTAGGACTCTACCACTTGTGACCAATAAGGTTTGGCGGTTAGAACTAAAGACCTATATCTCTCAACCAAGGGAAAACCTTTTAATAAGAATTATTACTTAGCTAACTTCCAGTCCTACCGAAAGCAATCTGGAAGCCATTCCATTTCATTGGCATCGTTGTAGTTCTTCTTAGAAGATGCTCAGGTCTAGGTGGAATATGTCATCTTCTACAGACTTTCTAACTGGTATCTCTGCCATCTTAGCAACAAAGGCAAAGAAAGCTGGAGCCCTCCCCTACATGTTCCTCAGCCCCTGCTAACTGTTATACACAGGGTAGTAAGTGTTTGCAGGAGCTATGTTGCTCTGTGTAAGAATAACTGCTCCAAAGATAATGTAACCAGTCTATGTGTGATGTGACAAATGCAGGTTTGGACTACGTGTAAAGAACTCTTAATTAAAGGTTTAACAGATAGAGGATTGAACTAGATCATATGTAAGGTCCATTCCAGCATTAGCGTTCTATATTATATTACTATGAATTTTGTGAAGATAATGTAAAAGATTATTGAGTTAACCAGTGAATCTAAAGCATTAACTCATTTCTACCCCATGTGTGGGTACTAACTTCCAAAAAACAAGAATAAACATCAGTGCAGAAAAACCTCTGTTTGGATTTTTAAAGACAGACTGTTTAATGATATTATTACATTTTCAGATTTTTTTTCTCTGAACTTCAGGGATGTCTCCTGAACTGCCAATCAGCTGGCCATTTTGCAGGATGAGAGCTGTAAAATCATATGTGTGAGGATCTAAATGACAGAAAGAATAGGTTTAAAGCCTTTTGCTTATATTTAATTTTTTCCTTCCTTGCTTCCATGTGTCCTTAACACTCATTTTTTTGATCCTAGAGGCACAGGTGGTTCCTATTTCAGGCTGCATGCACGGTTCTGCTATTCAAAGATTAATGAATAAAGGGGGCCTTGTAAACACATTAGCATGATAATGGCAATAACGCTCTCTGCTGCCTTCTGTGCCTCCTTCAATCTGTGTGACCCTGCGAACGCCTCCCCTCCCCCGCGCAGGGCTCCCCTT
Source organism: Hippopotamus amphibius kiboko (assembly GCF_030028045.1). Lineage (NCBI taxonomy): Eukaryota > Metazoa > Chordata > Mammalia > Artiodactyla > Hippopotamidae > Hippopotamus > Hippopotamus amphibius. The sequence goes on along the minus strand of NC_080188.1, from coordinate 136,115,191 downwards.
GTCCCTCTTTCCCACCACCTGATTCTACTCTTTCAGTCGTAGGCAGACAAAAGTGAGTCAGGAATCAGGCAGCTGCTCAGAGAGCAAGACAGGAAAGGAACAGGAGGCAAGTGATGGAGACAGACAGACAGACAGAAACAGAGTAGACAGTAAAACACCCAACACCCTTCAGGATAAAAAGATTTATGCGGAATAAACAGAGAAAATACAAGAGTTCCACTGCCTAATGCAAGCAATACCTTCAAACTGCCTGCTTTTCTGGACATTTGCTGCCTATCATGATTGTATCTTTCTCCTACTTTTTATTTTCATCACATGCTTGACCTCACATACACACCTCTGCATCTCAAATTCGTAACTGTTCTAGAACCACACACATCAAGACCCAGAGGTAACCTGTCATTTTGGAGAATGAGGTCTAGAAGCAAAAGCTGGCTGCTGACTTGGCTTTTATCTGTCAGTGAATAGGGACAAGGTCAAAGGGCCTTTCCTTGAAGGCAGAAATCTCGACCTCTCTGAAAAGTTCCAGCTCCTCCCCCAGGGCTGAGTATCCGTTATTAAACCACGGCTTCGCGGGGCCTCAGTTTACACACCCCCTTGAGCCTCAATCAATCCATGTCTCAATCTTCGCACCCACGGACCTGCCGAGCTCATCTCCTCTTGCTCTAACCCACTGTCTGGTCTCCACGCCTGCATGAGGGTGATGAGCTGGCGGGGAAAGCCACTCTGGAGGGATGCCATCAAGATGCCCACAATGCGGATTAAGTCCAAAAGCCAGGGTCAGTCCCTACAGCAGGGGAGGCTGTGGAAAGCACTCAGCACCCAGCACCCACGCTGCTGGTCCAGACAGGGACTCCAGCGGCTGGCAGACGCTGAGCCAAGCCGGCGTCGGGGCCCACACACCAGGCCGGGAGACTCGGCCCCGTCCCTTCCCTTTGTCTCCTGAGACCCGCACGTGTTTTCCCTCATTTGCGGGGAGTCCAGAGCGCGGGGAGCCAGGCTGACCCTCTGCCTCTCGTGCTGATTAACCCCCCCCCCCCGCCTCCCGCTGACCCCCACGGGGGCGCCCACCCCACCTCCTTCCTCTGCGCCTTCTGATACCAACCGGGAAAAGGGACTCTAAAAATAAAGCCAGGGCCAGAGTGTGTACCACTCGATTGGGCTCCTGTGCTCATAGATCTGCTTATTTTGGCCTATCTCTCCCCAGCGATAAGGCTGCTAACAGCCTGTTATCAGCCAGTCGGTGAAAATGTGCTCCAGCCTGATTAGGCCTCAGTCTTTGCCAAGGTTATAAACAGCCGTTATCGTTTTCCCGAACAGAATAATCCGGACAGTATCAGCTCAGAAACATATGGGCCACACAGAGAAGATAGCCGCTGACGGACACTTCATTTTAATTGTAACGAGTGGGTAGCGGCAGCCTGCAGACAGCAGACAGAGAGCTGCCCGATTGGCAGCAAGGCCTTTTTTTTTTTTAATCCCTTCTTCCTTCCCCGGTTTCCAGTGCCTAAACTGCTTTGATATTCTGGGTGGCATAATGAACTAGACCCTACCCCAGATGTTACCACTTACCAAGCATGACCCTTTCCCTAAAAGGCAGATGGGACCCTTCTGATTCTCTTACGAGGGAAAAAAAACCAGCAAAGGGGAATGGGGTTAGAGAGGGGGACCAATGCAGCTCTTTCTGCCCCTCAGCCCCTAATTCAATTTCAATCGCCCATTCTTTCACCCCGCCCTGATCTCCTGCCCCACAGCCAGACAACCTCCCACGGAGCCTAAGAATGCCACATCCCAGTGCCCAGCAGAGAGCCAGCCCTCCATACGTGATGGCCGAATATTTGTAAAAGAACATTTATATCATTTCCTTCAACTGTTCACAGGTAGACATAGACATCAACCAAGATTATGCACGTAGGGGGGTGGGGGTGGGGGAGGTGGCGAGCCCAGGCTTGTAGGCATTTTGTGTCCTGAAAGCAATTTCCCCAATCTGGTTTCTCCCCCTGCTCTTTTGGGACAGACGCGTTCCTGAGACTTGTCACAGAAAGTCAGCTATCTGCAGGATTGGAGGGTAGGCAGGGGGACATCCCCAAAAGAGAAAATTAGGGTGATAAGTTTTGGGGAAAGGGTTCACCTCTCTGTTTCCAGGTCAGCAGATGTCTTGGTCGCTGACAGCTCAGCCCTGAGTCACAGCTGCTGGCACGTGGCCAACAGGCGCCCCCCCACCCCTGTTCTTTCACAGGGTTGATGCAATTTTACCCCCTCATGTGTCACCAGAAACAAAGTAGAAGGAAGAGGGAGAAAGAGCTGATATCCAGAGGGCACAGTGAGACGAGCGTCTCTCTCGCATCCTGCAGCAGACTCACTCGGTGGCACCGGTCCTGCTGGTCTTGCCGCAGCCGCCGCTGCTGCTGTACTTGGGCTCACACCTGGCTGGCCAGATGGGGTCAACCAGAGCAGGTGGATTCCGAATCCACCAGAAGATAAGCACAGGTGCGCCCACCTTGGACTCAGCTGTCACTCTTCACTCTTCTGTTCAGCATTCATGTGTGTCAATATCCTAAACAAACATCTTCAACATGGTCTTCCTTTCCCGGCCCCCTCCTTTCCTCCTTAAACCCTCAAGGGTCCTTTCCCTTTTACCATAGAAAACCAGCACCTTCCACTGCCTGTGCACATACTCAACAAATTCAACAAGCCCTGTTGGAAGCATTCTACATAAATTTGCTGATTTAACCCTCAGAACGATTCTAAGATTCATACCCAAGTGACCTGCTTCCTGGCTGCATCTCTACAACTCCAGTGTCTCCTGGTCTTGAGCAGCTCACATCCACAGAGCATCCTTTCCCAGGGGCCTCTGGAGGTCCGTGACTAGCTCCACCATTACTCCATCCCCAAGCGATCCTCTCTCAGATTTACAGGGGCTCAGGGGAAGTCCACCCTCCGGGACCGACAAAGCACTCTGGGTCCGAGATGACTTCTGGTATTTATTTCTCTGTCAAGTGAAAACTGAGTTTGTGGTAATAATAATAATTATTCCTGTAAAAGTTCCTGTAATAATATCAAATTCAGAAAGGAAAAAGGAGGGAATTCTACTGCCAGCTGAAACGAGCCTCCGGCACATTTTTGTTTTAATTCTTTTTTTCATGGCTTTTCAACACCTGCCTGTGCTCTTCCACTCTCCCAACAAAATATGGCTTAGCTTGCCTTGCAGAATTATCTAGAGACTGGCCAGCAGATCTCTGCAAGAAAGTCTGCAGTGGGTGGTCTGCATGCAGCGTCCTGGTGGTCTTAAGCTCAGTCCCTCCAGACCAAGTGTCAAGGTTACGGCGGTCTTTTGCTAATTGCCATCAGAATCTGAAAATATCCTGGAAACATGAGAATCCCCCTCTGAACTCCTGAGTCGGCTCAGCGGTGGTTTACTCAACTTAAAGTCTTTCTCCCCCTCCCCTCTGCTATTTTTGTTTTCTTATGCTTTCTGTTTCCATGGACCCAGCTTTGTTCTTCCACAATTTCGGGCTCCCAAGTCTGGAGGATTTCCTGAGACAAGCAGCTGGGCTTATTTTTCGGAAGGTTCGGCTTCCCATGTTGCCCACAGCCCTCTTCTTCTGAGAAGCTTCCACTGTTGTAGAAAGAAGGCCCGTTCTTTCGGTGTCACAGTGGAGGCAGGTGGAGCCTTCTGGGTAGTCGACGGTGACAAATGTGATCACAAGATGCTGGCGGGCTTGCAGCCACCCTGTCCCCACTGCACTGCTGCCACTGTGGGCTGGAGGGTCCCCCGAGCACTGTGTCCAGCCGTCTCCGAGCATCTATGACTCCACTGCCTTCGCTGATGTGTCTGGGTGTCCCCGTGACTGTGACAACCTGAAGGACGAGGGCGCTGTGTGACCCCCAGCCCCTAGCATGGAACCCAGCATCGGGTAAGCATCCCGTACATACCGGCTGAAAGGAAGGAACAGAGTCAGCCCAAACCCGCCCAAGGGGTGTTCAAAGCCAAGCACTTTGGAGATAGCCTTGATTCCACACCTGGCTCTACCACACTTTCTAACTCTGCCTAAGCCTTAATTTCTCCATCTCTAAAATGGGGATAATCAAAGTACCTGCGTCATAGGTGTACTGTGACAATTATGTATGTTAAACGCTCTTAGCCCAGTGCCTGACACATAGCAGTCACCTGACACATCAATAGTTCTTGTTTTTGAATAACTACCCCTCACTCATCCCCACCCGCCCCTTCCAGAGCTGCCTATAGTAGTCGACGTGCTCTGATCAAAGAAAGGGCTGTGTCAAGGAACCCTGTGTCCAATCCCCATTGTGCTGGGGCTCCACCAGTCACTTCGTCACTCAGCCTCCTGGCCTCTGCGGCCTGCATTCGGCTGGGGTCACTCTGCTTCACCTGACTTGCAGATTGGCTATGAGACAGCATGACCTACCAGATGTGGTCACATGCAGAAAAGCAAAATCCAGACTCTCAAATCTGCTGCCAAGTCACTTTCTGGCAAAGCGGTTGGAAGCCTAGCACTCCACGCACCTCGCTACATGCCCCACGGCGCCGGTGCCTCTCTGGGGCCCTGCCAGCCTCTGCCTGCAAGGAAGGCCCCTGATCAAGACCGTGCAGAGTGTCTGCTTGGCCCGCGGTCCTCACTGGGATCCCTGTTGAAATTAAACCAGCTTAAGGGCGAACACCCAGACGACCTCCCTCTGGCCCACAGCGTCACGGCAGCAGGACACGTTGCCTCCCTCATGGGAGCAGCAGCTTCTCATTTCCACATCCTTTCATTGTGCTTCCAGGCTCCAAAGCTGTTGGGTTTTTTCTTCCCCTTTCTCCAAAAAGGGCATCTTAGTTTGGAGACTCTTAAACCCATTTGCATTTCTAAGACAAGCTCTTAAGCATAAAATTCATTTCAGCACAGGGGTCTCTTCCTCTTTTCTTTCCTTCCTTTCACGGTGAAGCTATCATGAATTCATAAACAGCTCTAGTGGTTTTAGTATCAGGGCCTTATATGAGGCCGGGATTTGCTCTCTTTCTCTCTGCCTGTCTCTCTCTCTCTCCCTCCCTTTCTCTGTCCCTCCCTCCCTCCCTCTCCCTCTCTCACACACACACACCCACAACGGTGTTAGCCACAATCCTCACCCCTCCCACCTCTAGACCTGCCCTACCCCTGGCTCAGTCAGTGCACTCTTTTCTGGCCTCCTGCAGGAACACTGCCACATAAAATAACAAAATATTCACATGGTAAGCCACGTTACAACCTTGGGAAGATTTAAGCCTGGGCTTCATGTCACAGACGCTCCCTCCTGTAATCTGTATTCCAATCTCGGTGTCAGCAGAGCTGTGATCAGAATATCCAAGGTCTAATAAAAGATTCAGGGCTTCCTGACTTCCCCGACATTTGCTGTTTCATGTTGTTCCTGCTGGTTCCCTTTCAGCCTCTGAAGAGTCCACAGTCCCTTTCAACTCACCCCTGCAGATGGCAAACTTGCCGAGAAAGTCTAGGAACTCAGGACAAGTACAGGACCTAAGTCATCCTGGGAATTTATCTGTGGCCGGGGATTCAGGAATCCAAGAGGGTAACAAGATGATGAAGATTTTCCCTCTTCACCCTGACTGCTTTGGAGGGGAGGGTTGCATATGCCTGGCTCGGTGTGTTTACATCTTCCAGATTCTTAGTATGATTTAAATCAGGGACTATATGTATTATCTAACCTTGAAAAGTATTGAGGCTATCATTTGTTGGGGTGGCAGTCCCTCAAATAGGGGACAAACATTCTCTGATGGCCAAGTTCAAAGACAGGTATGTTACATGTGTGTGTTTCACAACAAATACCACACTTGTATGGACATAGGTAGTCTAAACATTCAAGCAAGGTGTATTACGATTTAAGGAAGCCAGATATAACTAAAGGGGTGCTTGTGAACAGATCTTTTGGTTTACTAAGAGGATCACCTGAGGTGTCTTAGCCAGACCCACGAGCAGATTTCTAATACGATTTAGTTTCCGTTCATGCAATTTATACCCAGCTTCTCAGAAAGACATTTAGTGAATAAACTGAGTTATACCACACTTCTTAAGGGTGTCACACATCTTCACAAAAGAAAATCCCTGATGTACCTACAGGGTAGGGGTCCAATGACCTACAGAGACGGTGAGAAAAGGAGAAAAGACACATTGTCATATGGCTAACATCGCCCAACCATGGGAGGCCAGAAGGACAGAAAAAAATGTTGTTTCCACAGAACAACAGAATCAAGACACTTTCAAGATACCCCTTAGTAAATCACAAGTGCCTAGAATTTTTTTTAAAACAAGAAGGAAAATAAAAAAGCAAATGTAAAACTCTAAAATTCAGGCAGTCAAAAATTAAAGGCCTTTTAAAATTTGATCTCTTTTGAAAACATATTACCTTAATTATTTCTGTAAATGCTGTGGCCATTAGGCAAATTAACACAAAACCCCAGATCACAGTGCCATTCACACACACACAACTCGCATAACATTAGGTAGCATGAAGGTGAACAGGTGCTATAAACAACTTCTTGGAATGTTTTTAATGTAGCCACTAATAAAACCTTCTGAAGAGCTTAAAAAAAATGCTAGAACACAAATTGAAAATTAAAGGCAAGTTGATGGTACCTCAAAATTAAAGCTGTCAAGTGAGAAAATTATAATCAAAATTGTCTGTCTCTGTACTTCTCAAATCCTTCCCTGTGTAGTCACATAATATAAACATACATATGTATATATATATGCATGTTTCTGCATATGCATATGAAAACTCAAAGAGGCAAACACATAGTGGGGAATCATAGATAATACAAAAAGAATACGCAGGGCTTCCTAGGTGGCGCAGTGGTTAAGAATCCACCTGCCAATGCAGGGGACATGGGTTCGATTCCTGCTCCAGGAAGATCCCACATGCCGTGGAGCAACTAAGCCCATGAGCCACAACTATTGAGCCTGCACTTTACAGCCCATAAGCCACAACTATTGAGCCCATGTGCTGCAACTACTGAAGCCCACGCTCCTAGAGCCCATGCTCTGCAACAAGAGAAGCCATGGCAATGAGGAGCCTGCACACCACAACGAAGAGTAGCCCCCACTCACCGCAACTAAAGAAAGCCCGTGCACAGCAAAAAAAGACACAACACAGCCAATAAAATAAATAAATAAATAAATAAATTTATAAAAAAAAAAGAATATGCAATCCAGTTTCATAAGTAGATACACCCATAAACACGAGCTCTCCAACAGGGTCAGGCAAACAGCACATTTCCTGTTATAGAGCAATGTAGTCCTGAGAAATCTCATGTACGGTTTTCAGGACTGACTTCTGTTACATTCTATGGATAGTGCATTATTTAAGAGAAGTCCACAGTCAGATATTTCTGGAAGTAAATAATCCTATCATTCATCATATTTGGTAACTATAAGTTTTGTTTTTTTTTTCATTACGAGACATAACCCATATTATTTATTTAGAGTAAAATTTATTTTTTTTCAAAGACATAATACTGTACACATGAGTGCTTCTCAACAGGGGGTGAGTACGCTCCCAGGGGACATCTGGCAACGTCTGGAGACATTTTTTGGTTGTCACAGTGGAGGAATGGAGATGCTGCTGGCATCTATGGTAGCGAACAGGGATGCAGCTGAACATCTCCAGAGCACAGGATAGCCCCTCACAACAAAGAATTTTCTGGCCTAAAGAAGTCTATAGTGCGGAGGTTGAGAAACTCTGTTACGGATTATCACAAACATTTCAAATTCCTCAAATCATGTCCCTCAAAGACGTGAAAAATGAGAAGTTGGAAAATATAATAGAGAACTATTTTTAGTGGTATTTCGATTATCAAAAGAATAGCTACATTTTGTGCATGCTACCATATATTACTTCACCTAAAATAGGCTCTTTTTTTTTTATTGGGGTATCGTTGTTTTACCATGTTGTGTTAGTTTCTACTGTACAGCAAAGTGAATCGGCTGTATGTATACATGTATCCCCTCTTTTTCGGATTTCCTTCCCATTCAGGTCACCACAGAGCACTAAGTACAGTTCCCTGTGCCATACAGCAGGTTCTCACTCGCTATCTATTTTATACATATTAGTGTATATATGTCAATCCCAATCTCCCAACTCATCTCACCCATCCCCCCCACCCCCAAATATGCTTTTAAAATCTACCACCCGTACTTGCATCACAAACAGTGAGAAATGCTGGAAAAGCAGCAAGGATCTCAGGAAAAAAAACAACAAAACATTTACCCTGAGACAGCCTTCACTGAACAGGGGAGTACCCTGACCACTTGTGTTAAAACCAAATAAAGTCAGATATAACAAAAGCTAACTTTTGAGCCAGTGAAAAATAGACACGTCTGACACTTGAAGTCCTACGTGTGCGTATCCATCCAATTCCATAGCATCACAGCTTTGACGTTCAGTAATATAATAATATTATTTTTGCGATCAGTTAAGGTATAAAATGTGCGTACCCTCAGTCTTTAATATGAATAAGTCCTGTAACTAGCAGTTTCTCATAGCTCCGAATTCTTGAGCACAACTAGAAAGGGCACTTATCCTGAAAAATCTAATAAATTTACAGTTTTATATACTTCCTTCAATTGTAAAAGTCTTGTTCAATAAACTTTAAAATGCCACTATAGAGCAATAACACAGACAGTATAAACCCAGCCCTGGGAAAGCTGTGCAACCAGAAATTGTTCCCCTTTCTGCTAGAGCAATAAAGTTTTATATGTTTGAACTGACTGTAAAAAGGTTTGAATGTTGGCAACTGGGGAATAATCTGTCTTCTTTATAGTTATTATCATATTTCCCACAAGACCCCTTGGTCTGTGTCAATCCTTCTTGTATATGACACCTTTGTACTGTCAGCGAAAGCAAGACTACTTTACTCTTTTTTTTTAACTATAGGACTTGTATCTGTTTTCCTTCAGATTACAGCTAACAGGAATAAATTATTTCTGACAAGCATCTATTGCAGCATTTTACCAAATAAAGCTGGTTGTGAGCTGCTTTTCCAAGAGCGAGGGAGGGGGATCTCCCCCCTTCTCCTTCTCTCTCTTTCTTTCCACTGATTCAAATGCAATTCAGGGATGGGTAAATTGGAGGAAACGCCAATAAAAAGAGATTTGTAGGAAGGTTGCTCTGAAAGCCAGAGCCCATTGTAACAAGGTGGTTGGGTCCTCAGGGGTGCTGTTGGAGGTGTGTGGAGGAGAGGTTTAGGAAAAGGGAGGAGGAGGAACCATCCTTTTCCTTCCCAACCTGTCTCAGGTCTGAGAGCAGCTGTGCTGCTGGGTTCAGATGGAAAGCCAAGTCCAGCACAAGTGGCTAGAGTTTCCCAGACTCTGATCAACAAACAGCTCCTCTGATCACGGACGGGCTCCGTGGCTCTGACCAGCAGGGGCAGACACCACGCTGTCACATGGAGGCTTGGGCTCTTGGCTAACAGGTCATCTCAGATGAAATGAGTTTAGGCTCCTGATAAACAGTGACATCACTGTGTGTGTATTTGTGTGTACGGATGTGTGTTTCGGGGGGGTGGGTGCTGAGGGGCAAAGGGTCTCTTTCCCCTCTCCCTCTCTTAGCCCTGCCACCATAGCTGAACAACAGATACAGGAACCTATACCCAGTAACCCATGACACACACATCAGCTTGACGAAAACACCGTCCGCTCTCTCCCAACCCTACACCGCCATCCTCAAGTGCCCCTGCCTTCCCGCATTTACAATCACACAGTGGAACAAGTCAGAGAGGAATAAACAGATACTTGCAAACACCAAGTTTTTAAAAATCAAAATACATCATATGGCTGGCCGTCCGTGGAACTGGCGCGAGAAGTTAATCATCTCTACACTCTGGAACAAAGTCTCTCCAAGAGACCATGAGAATGGGACGGGGAGTCACATGAAGACAGACATGTACATACAATGCCTGTACATCCTCGTCATACAGCCCTGTGAGCGCACACGCACACTCACATACAGCTCAGCCAACTCCAAGTGAACCGCCAACTCGAATATGGAAGTTTTGGTGGGAGGGTAAATGCAAAATTATGTTCATAAGTATCACAACTCTACCAGAATGAGGCCATGCAAATAAAGTGGAGTAAATACGATTCCATCTCAGTGACCCGGGGAAGAGCCTGAGCCTCACGCTTGGGAAGGTGAGCTCAAGGTGTCCTCTTTCTTCTCCTCACTCTCCCCACCTCCACATGTGCTCCTCACCCAGTTCAGACAACAAACATTCCAACCTCTGCATGGCAGACACCAAAAAACCTCATCACCATAAGCACCTCATACTATAAGGAGGCCCAAGGAGCACCAGCACTGTACCCCCAATTACCCCTGCCCCCACCCAGAACTGCTACAGACTTACACTTGTTAACAAAGGTGGACTCGCCAGCTGCCTCCTGGAAAACCAGGGATTCATACTAATGGTTCTTTATTCTCTTCAAAATAGGGTCATGACATAGATCTAAAGTTCTTGGGTTGGGTCCTATATCACAGTGATATTAATAAAAGGACAACAGATGCTTTTTAAAAGTTTTGGTATGTAACACAGATATAGAAAAGTACACAAATCACAAGTGCACAGTTCAGTGAAAGAATGTGAAATACTTTACAAACATGCACAACCTCCTCCTGCAGAACCCATGCTAATCATCTCTGTTTCCTTCTCAATTTTTCTATGTGCTATTGAAGTGAGCACTTTCACCACCAGTGGAATGGAAGAGGTGTGAAGGTAGAGGTACTTCCCAAAGAAGAAAGTATGTCCCACAGGCAAAGAATTCATCGACGGTGTTTATGAAATTCAGACTTCTAGGCCACAGAGCAAACCTGCTGAGGCCGGGCCTGTGAATCTGCATTTTATAAACACCCCAGGTTACTCTTGAGAACAACCGACCTTGCCTACTGAATACACCATCAATGTCCCTCCTGAACCCTGATCATTCCCTTTTTCAGAGATGGAAGGCCTCAGCACACACATTTCTGAGATCATAGTTGGTGAGTTTCAAGGACTGGCACTGTGTTTTGACACAGACAAAAAGGGATTTAGAAAAACAACCAATCAGCAAGAGAAAAGAATTGTCCTGGAAGCTGTGCGTCATTCTGCCTTTCCCCTGAACTCTACATTCTGCAAATCTTACTCTTCTAGGCATCCTAGTGGAATTTAAAAAATGCAGAGAGGCAAAGTCTCCTGAAAAGGCCAGAATTTGGATCTCTCCTTCTCTTCCTTTATTACTGTCCTTTTAACAAATTTTAAACAAATCCAGGGATTTGCACCTCACTAGTCCTAATATACACCTTCCTTCCTAAATCCACAAGGAGTTGGCTTTTGTAGGGACATATTTGAAGAGAATATCCTGGGACCACAGATGTGCTCAGAAAGACACAATGATAGGGTCCCAGCCTTTAGAATAAGTAAGGAACAGAAGGAACCCACCAGCCCATAGGAAGACTCACATTTAGAGGGTCTGGTGTTATTGTTCCCCAGCTTACAGAGGCTCTCCACTATCTGATTATATGTGGAACTCTACCAAAACATAGACAGAGCAAAAAAGGTAGATCAGTGCACATTAGGCATTATTGCTACTATACTACTACTACTTCTCAACTATCACTATGACTGCAGACGCTACTACTACTGTAACTAACACGTTCAGATGCCTGCTGTGTGTGACACACCATTCTAGACTCTGTAGATGCATCATTGCATCTAATCCTCAGGTCTACTCTAACTCAAATGTACCAACAATATTATTCAGCAAGAGACTAGATACTGTCATAGGTTGGTACCATTTTTCAGTTACAGGTGGATTTCAATCCCATTCCATTCAAGGTTGAATATAAGGATGTCTGAGCATGTAAAGTAGACAAGTATAGGAAGAGAACTTGCCTGTTAAAAACTGCCAATAAGGTGAAGAAATAACATGAGAGGCTATATACTAGATGCCTTGGGACAACTAAAGATACCTAAGATAATGCTTCTTTCCATAAGAAAATGCTAGTCTAGTGAGGAAAACCAGAAATAAGCAAAAGAAAGCTCTATATTGTAAAAGCATTATAATGAAGTAGATGACAAATGATTGGAGAAGAGGGCAGTGGTATGCCAATTATAAGAAAAAATATATACAAGACATATCCCCTTTTTAGAGAAATTTTTAATTTCATTGGCAAGATAGTCTCACATGAAACAGAAATACCAAAAAACTGTATTTGGCCAACTGTTACATACAGTAGTACAAATTCAAAGAATCAAGAGGAGAAGATTCAATGTAAGTTGTAATTACTGGAAAAAAAAGAAGAAGAAGCAAAGTTTGAAGGATGGATAGAGACTTGGTATACATAGAAAACAAAAAAAGCATCCCAGGAGGAGCAGGGGGACAGCAAGGCAACCAACTCGCCTGGAAGGTCTGGACCCATGAGTGAGGAAAAGAAATAGGGAAAAGGAAGCAGGAAGAAAGACTATCCCCTCACTTCACCAGTGGACACTACAAGCTAACCTAAGACTTGGAACAGACTCCAGACCATGCCTGACCAGGCCAGCCAACCTAGGTCCTTCTGCTCCTGTGGAAATACTGAGGATCTTTGAAAGCTTAAATAAGAATCCAAAAATCCCCAGAATGTGGGCCATCTTAAGGAAGAGTTCCTAGTGACATGACCTCAGAGGCAAATGCTAGACCTCAGAGGATGAGGATGGGCTGAGGAACATCTTCTGTAGAGGAGCTCCAGGAAAAGATCCAAAAGCTGCTAGAGGTGAAGTCTGTGCTTCAGCAAGAAGCACTTTCCAAACTAAATGAAGGACAATGATGGACATGGACTAAGGGTCCTTCTAACTTCAAAATTCAGCAATGCTGTGAAACCTCTGAATAGGAGCTGGTCCCCTGCAAGAGCTTCCGAGGCTCCCACTGACCCAGTGCCAACAAGACAAACATCCAGCCAGGGCGGCGTCCCTGCTGACATGATCACCACTGAAAGCAAAGAGACACACTTTAACATCAGACAAGAACAACACTGTTTGGGTAAAAGCATGTGAAGCTGCTAGCTTCAAAACATTAATTTCTTGGGTGACGTTCTTGACTGGCTTCTCAATACACAGGTACTGTTGTGTCACTAACTGCAGAGATAATGGTAATGCTTGCATAATGTTTGATACTTGCATAATGTTTTACAGCCTGTCCACACTTTCATTAGCATGAGTGTGTTTAATCTTGATAATAAATCTATGAGGTGTTGTTATCCCCACATCACAGATGAGAAAGCTAACACCCAGAGAGGGTAAATGACTCGCTCAAGGCCACACAGCAGGTAATCACCAGGGCTAGATGACGACCCATGTCAACAGCATCCTCACAGTTTACTAAATGCTTGCCCTGTGCAAGACACAGGGCTGGCTACCACCAGGACACAGAGATGGGTGGGAAAGGTCACAGGAACCCACTACAAAGGGAAAGCACCTTGCTCGTGGCACCTGGCCATCTTTCGGTTCACTTCACTCCACCTCACCTAGGCTGGCTGGACCCCTTCCATCATCCCACCGGAGGCCAGGTCTCCCCCGACATGCTCACCTTCATTACGTCTCCAGCATGCTCTGTACTCTTTGACAGAGGAGGTCATAAAGATGACCGCTGTCTGCTCTTCCCCCTCCCATCTCACAGCCAAGCCACCAACAATCCAGGCAGTGTGAGAACAGCTAGGCATCGGCTACATAAAGGGGTGGGGAATCTTCCAGGGCCACTAAGGAAGCCGAGTAACCTGAATCATGAACCGCTCTCCCAGGGAGCCAAAGCACCCCTCACAAGTCCCCGGAGGAGAAATCAACAGAGCCCCCAGCTCCCCCGACGTGCCTCCCTGCTTCTCCCTAGCCCAGCCATCAGGGCATGTTCTGCCTCCCGCAGCCCCGGGGATCCCGAGCGCCTCAGGGGCTGCCAAGGCTGTCTGATGTACAGGCTGCTGCTAATACTGCATTATTAAGCACACGCCTGCTTCCCTGCCTGAAGACAAGCCACACACGTGCTAGCACAGAGGGACACGGTGGAGAGTCCTGGAACCCACAAAAGGAAATCAGCATGCCAAGGGTTAAGCACACCCTGTAATAAGCATCTCTGTTTCGGCATGTTGCGAAAGCCCATTACCTCCCGCCACATTACCTCATTCATTTCTTATATGCGGATGGTTTATTTTCCCATGAGCACCCTGGCTCTCAGTATTAAGTCCCCTCCTTCGCCTCTATTTCTCTATCCATCACATTTAACACTCTGACAGTAACAGTCTATAATGTTTCTATTCTACAAAACCGCTCTGTCAACTCTGGGCTTCCAGAGCAGCAACTGAGGAAAATAAATAACATCAACGCCAGGGACGACAGCATCACAGCTCCCTTTCTGCTGGGCTTTTTTTTTTTTTTTTTTTTTTTTTTTTTATTCTACAAAGGGAGAAAAGAGAAAGGGGATGGGGGAAGGTGGCAGCAAGGAAGAGAATCTCCTTCTCATCCAGTAGACACTTAACAGACCTGAAGGGGTAGTCACGGTATTTCCCTTCCAGACAAAGAAGTGATTTCCCCTCTCTGCTCTCCAATCCCCTGACCACCTCCCTTCCATGTTCACAGTGGTTATGAAGGGACTGCCATTTACTGCACTGCGTCCCCTCCACCTGCCACCGCAGAAGCAAAACAACAGAGTCTAGTGGGTACACGGCACCCCGTTCACGGTGTGGGGTGACTCATAAATTCCTGTCATCTTTCCTGGAACGAGAGTCCAGGGAGCAGGTGCAGGCTGTCCATGGGTCTATAACCTTTGTTCTGGGGGAGACACCCGGGGAACAGAGACTCTGGAAGCCAGGAGCAGGTAGAAAGGCAAGGAGACTAACTCCTGAGAAAGAAAGCACTCTAGAAAGCTGCCTCGTCTCCCTGTTCCTAGGAGTTTCCCAAAACTGCGTTCATTGTCATTACTTTAGATATAAACCGCTTAAAAACATGTTCTCGTTCCTCTAGCTTCTTTAAAAGATATCGAAATAGAGAGATAGATGGATAATCTTGAACGTAACTTGGCTTCCTCTTCAGGACCCACATCATTTATCATTATGAATGGCAATGATCACCCAGGCCCACTGCTGGGTAGGAGTCAGCAAGCCTGTTGTGTGTAAACTCCATCTGCTGGACTTTTTATAGTTGTACCGCCTCTCGGAGTTTCCTCTTCTTTGTAGGTAGTACAGTGTTACAGTTCACGTGGCTGCGGTACCCGATCCTGGAAGCCAAACCTGACCTTGATTGATGGGTCGTGGGACCTTGTTTCTGATCCCCTGCCCGCTGGGTCCTCACCTGTAACACGGAGACAATCGTGTTTCCTAGCTCCTGGGGAGGTTGTGAGGATTCCCTGAGCTCACGCCCGTGATGTTTAAGCCAGTGTCTGCAGGCAGTAAGTGCTCAGTAAATGTTAGTGATGACCAGGCATGTATTCTAGCGGGGGTGGAAACCAGACAACCATCCAGGAAAAATCATGTTTGCAATGAGACAAGGGGTTTGGAGGCGTGGCCTTTGGGCACTCTGTCGAGTCAGTGACACAGATCCATGCGCTCAGCGCCTTTGCTGGGTCATGTAGAAGCCTTCTGTGCCAACGTCCCCATCGCTCTGCACGGGCCGGGCTGCCAACAGGGGGTGCTGAACGGTGAGATGTGACTATAGCGAGACTCACTCCTGATCAGGAAGGAACGAGGGGATGGAAGACTAAATGAGAAAAACAACTAACAGCCTTTCCCTGGACACAGCCAAACACAACTCTGCGATTCCTTCTATCCACCTGAACAGGGCTGGTTCTCAGAGAATGGGAATAAGAGGGACCATGTGTGAAATCTCCTTGAGAAGTACGAAACACCTGTGCATCCTTATTTTTATCAACAGGACCGTTACTATTACTCAGCTTTGCACCCAAGAGCAGTTAAAAGGCACTTTTGTTGTTGTTGTTTAATTTTTTTAATTGACATATATAATTGAGTCACAATGTTGTATTAGTTTCAGGTATCCATAAAAGTGATTCAGATATATATATATATAAAAACATATATCTATAAACATATATTCTTTTTCAGATTCTTTTCCACTATAGGTTATTACAGGATATGGTATATAGTTCCCTGTGCTATACTGTAGGACCTTGTTGTTTATCTGTTTTATGTATAGTCATGTGTATCTGTTAATCCTGCACTTTTAAACCTAAAGGCATTCAGAGGTGGGAGTCCTGCTTTCTCCCTCTACTGCCACCCAAGTGGTCATGGTATTTCTTTCCTCCAGCTCAGGTGTGGCAGAATGGAGAAAAGGACCTAACCCTCTTGATACTGGGTACCAAGGGGATTCACTCACGCCTGCCTCAAGTGCCCAGATCCTCTCCCCACCAAGGGGAGGTCAGACTCCGGCACATCTCAGCTTCAGAACAAGGCCTGCATTCCAACGGAAGGGGCTGATTCGAGAAAAAAGCGAAGACCAAGTGGGATATAGCATTTCTGATACCCGGAGGCAAAGAGGAACTGGTTCCCGATACTTCATTTCTTGTCTGGTTCAATTCCAAACATCACAAACCACTTACTGAGCAAAGATCACTTCTGCTCTTATGATGTTTGTGTATTGTGGGGGCTGGTGGGGGGGTGGGGTTGATGTAAGGACTCTAACTAACTGACTTTATTTCATTATTTTAAATGATCATATTTCGTTAGTGCTGCTCCTTGACACTTTAATCTTTCTATTTTGGTGACAGAAAGGCAAAGGTGACCTCATGGCACCGAAGGTGCCCCCCCCCCCCCGGGAAAGAGCGAGCCTTTCATCTAATTTCTTTCCAACAAATTAACATTGAGAATACCTATGGATAAAGAAGGCATTGGAAGGAAAATGCATAGGTAGGCACAGTTCCTCAAACGTTCGTAATTTAGTGAAGACAGAGAAACTTAGGAACAAATGATGAAAATGAAAGGTTGAATAAAGGGTTGAAAACTGATCAAATATATGCTCAGAAAAGCTACAGGCATTTTGTTATAGGAAAAAGGTAGAAGGGTGATTGAATGGGGGTCTTAGGAAAGCTTCCAGATTTTCAAAGAAGGAGTGATTCTGGGGAGGCTACAGAGCTTTCAGTCATCAAGGAAGGGCTCCACTGCTAGAGTCATTCAACCTAGGTTCAAATCCTTATTCTGCCAACTCCCACCTGGGTCATTTAGGGCAAGTTGCTGAGCCATGTAATAGGGACAGTGACAGCACAGACCTTACCGTTTTGCCAGGAGGATTAAAAGAAACAATGAAAGTAAATGACAGAGCGCCTGTTAACCCCTAAGTTAAAATTAGCTGTTATTATTATGATTATCCTTCCCCAAACCCTACGAAGTAGGTGATGTTATGATCTCCACTTTTAGTACTGAGGAAACAAACACAAGACAAATTAGGTAACCTGCCCACGGTCCCATTATAGCCAGAGGATTCAGGACACCAATTCGGGTCAGTCTGACTCCGAAGTCCAAGTTCTTTCTGCCCCACTCTATTTTATTTTGATTGACTACAAACTCGGGCTCCTTCCCAGAAAGGAGGCCCCAGAAACTTGAGAGCTAAGCCTTGGAATCACCTGAAAATAAAGCACCATTCTAGGAGACCACGCTTTGTCTCTGGGGAGACAAAGTCAAATGAATGTTGAAGATGTAGCCCATAAAAAAAATCAACAATTACACAGAAGCAATCACAATATGCTATGAAACTGAAAGATCTACCAAAATCTGTAATGAACAAAACTCTAGCCAGCACGTAAATTCCCTCCCTCTCCTAATTTCCTTGTTCTTATTAATGCTAAGCCCATCCTCCCAGGTAACCAGATCAGAAAACCTATAAATGCAGACACACAGATGTAGAGATGGACGACATTTCAGAGCCTAGTTCAAACTTTCACACGATGCAGCTGAGGCCTCTACGACAACCCTGGCAAAACCTCATTTCCGTCAGTTACAGGCTTAAGTGGGCATCTGTGACCACACCCACTAGCTATTTAGGGACAGTTATAATTGTTAAACAGTTTTTCATTGTACTGAGTCATCTCATCTCAAAAATTAATAAATGAATTAAATGATTCAGTCATCCTTGAGTCATACCACTCCTTCAACCTCCATCTTTAGATGGTCACCAGGATTTGCTCATCTTTCTTTCAAAACAGCCTGATCCTTTTCATTCCCAAAATACCGCTCATTTATTCAGACCTGGGGTCCTTTTGTCTCCTGGCTGAAGTTCTTGTCTTTATTCTCCAGTCTTGTACACCCTGAATATTCTTACCAGACAGAAAGTCCTTAACCCTGGTTTCATCGTATGTCATCTGTGCTCAAGTAACCACTGGGTCTCCATTTCTTATCACTTATCTAAATCCTTCTGCTGCACATTCAGTGTTACAGGATCAATAACAACCACATGGGCCTCACTTTACCCACCACGTCCTCTTCCCCATACTCCCTCTAATTTGGTCTCAGTGATCACTTCAGAGGACAGTCCCACAAACAGACCATGCATATAGAAACAGGTGTACAGAAGTTTTATGGAACATGTCTAGGGCCCTATAATCACAAATGGATGAGCTAGGACTCGCTCCTCAGATTCCCTGTCTAGGGACATCAAGATAGCATACGGTACTAAAGGTGCGTGATGCTGCAGAACGCTGGGATAAGTGGGTAAGATGGGATCTACACGACTCCCTAGGGAATTCCCTGGTGGCGCAGTGGTTAAGAATCCGCCTGCCAATGCAGGGGACGTGGGTTTGATCCCTGGTCTGGGAAGATCCCACATGCCACGGAGCAACTAAGCCCGTGTGCCACACTACTGAGCATGCGCTCTAGAGCCCGCAAGTCACAACTACTGAAGTCCACGCGCCTAGAGCCCATGCTCTGCAATAAGAGAAGCCACCGCAATAAGAAGCCGGCACCCTGTGACAGAGTAGCCCCTGCTCGCCACAACTAGAGAAAGCCCACGTGTAGCAACGAAGTGATTATGGAGCACCTACTATACACCCAAGCCTGTCCTAAAAATCGGGAGAAGAATATAAAAAGACATTAAACTCAAAGTGCTTACAGTCCAATGGGAAAATAAACCTGGAAAAATTAAAATGAGGCACAAAAAATAAAATTACAAAGACTAAGTAATAGAAGCTGTATATTACCTTTAAGGAACACACAAAGCAAAGTGAACACAAAGAAGGACTAAAGACTGCATCAGAGTACTCGGGCAAGGCCTCTGCTAGGATCTGCATGGTTACCAGTAGTTTTACTATGGAGATGAGAGATACAGGAATTCCTAATAGAGGAGACAATCTTAAAAGTGTGAGAAAAAAAGTAGCAGGTTTTAGGTATTTGTCTCCTAAGATAAGATGGAAGAAAAGGTAGGAAATAGCACTGGTGAAGTAGACAAGGGCTAGATCATAACGTTAATGTAGGATACACCAAAGTCTTCAGGGTTCATCCTGAAGACTTCAGCCTTACGTCCATCATACACGCACACTCAAGGATGATCACATTGAAAGCATACTCTAGAGGGTGCACCACAGAAATGCACAATTCCCAGCAGGCTGTAAAGCACGTCTTCTCTTCCACTCAGGAAAGCATATGGGACTTTGAGTGAGTGAAAGTGACATTTTTATGGTGATAATTTGAATTAGTTTAAAATTTTAAATAATTTGCAAACCTCAGGTCTTAGATTATTATTAATATCAAAATTACTTGTGACATACTTCACAACCGATCACGGCACAATAGTTTTGAGATTCACGACTACAGCTTCTGACATGGGGGCTGCCAGTGAAGAATTCTCCGTAGGGGTATGGCAAGCAGGTGTCCATACTAAGAGTGTCACGGTGGGCCTTAGAGAGGACAACGAGAAGATATCTGGGGCAGAGATACCAGCTAGAAAGTCAGCTGTCTAGGTGAAAGACAGGGAGGGCCTGACCTAGGACAGTGGCAGATGGGGAGGACAAAGGATACAGGATATAGTTAGGGTGTGTTTATTTACCTTTACATCCCCTCACCTGGCACCAAGTCTGGCGTAAGGCATTCAATAAATGTTTACTGTTAGAATCAACACAAATTGGCTAATGTTTAGATGGGGGGCGGGGCAGGCTTAGAAAAAGAGAGTCTAATACAAATAGGAGGTTTCTGGATTGGGCAGATGAAAGAAGGAAGGAATAGAGGAAGAAGATTTGATGTGGACCAGGGGGCTGAGAAGGTCTGCCCTGGATGCGCAGAGTTTGAGGAGTCTGCTGAACAAGGATGTAGAGATGCCTGCTGGGCAGTTACACGTGCAGATCTGAAATGCACAGAATCACTCTGGGCAGAAAACACAGATTTTAATTTATCACTTGTTCAATAATTACTTACTGGATATTTGCTTTGGTTCAGGCATTGTGCTGTTCAATGGGGATGCAGAGGTTGACAAGAAAGAGAAGCCCCCTGTCCTCAGGGAGATTACAAGCGGATACCTTTGTGAGCCATGAGTATTTAGGTGATAAATGAAGTCATGGGCAATGGTGAGGGATATTTCAGAGATGAGCCCAAAGAGAGGCACCACTGAGGTTAGCTGAGAAGGTCCCACCAAGGAGCCATGAAGCAAATTAGGCTAAAATGGAAATCAGGAGAGGCGAGAGTTTCATCACAGAAAGATCACTGGTATCAAATACAGCAAGAGTCTACAAACTGAAAAGAGTGTAGATTGCATTTGTTAACTGGGAGCTCCCATGACCTGGAGAGGCAGAAATCTCACCTCAGCACAAGCACAGAAACTTTCTAGAAGTTAGAAATCTTAGAATCAATGGGGGCAGGGGAGGTGGGAGCTGTGACATTTCGAATAGTCCTTCCAGAAGGCTTCATGGAGGTGGGACCTGAGTCAGGAGGTGCAGAAGACGCGGTAGACAGTTTTAGACAAAACAAAACCAGAACACAGCACATAAAAAGATCTGGCCAAGCAGAATACTGTCCTAACTCTTCTGAAGGCCAAACAGGGGCATAAGATAACCTCTGATTAGCAACAGGTTGTTAAAAGAAAGGAATCATGGTGTTCAGGGCAGTAGGTCACCCTCCTGGAGTCTATGGTCAGATCCGTTCTTCACTGGCTACGTGATGCTCAGGAAAAGGCCTTTCTCTGAACTAGCTGGGCCTGGAGAGCAAAAGTATGTGAAAGCTGCAACGGAATGACAGATATACTAAGTGAGAACACACGAGAACAGCTGACAGCACAGCTCTCCCTCTGTTCTGCCAAGTGAGGCAGCCCTAGGCAGAGGTCAAGGACAAAGACTGGAGGGGAGACAGGGGTGGCGAGATGGGAGCTCTTCTAAGCAACTTAGCTAGTGTAAACATCAACAGAGTAAAGGAAACACGTGCCTGAAGGATGCCATACAAATGTCACACTTCACCCTCAAAAACATATGCCTTGCTTTACTAAATTTACAAGACCAACAGCTTTTGGCATTTTTCCATGCCAGACTCATCCTGAGGTCCTTCTAGGTATTACGGTAATTGTGATATCTCCCTGGTGCCTCCGGAGACACCAGGGAATAGCAGGCCCACTCCTAAGGACCAGGTTAAAGCTACCATGCTGCCTTCCTGCCCCCAGAGTGAGTCTGATTTGCAGGGCTGGTTCAGAGACACCCCTGAACCAAGTAGCTCCGAGTCAGATCTTATTGGGAATATAAATCTGCCATGTTTCAGTGGCAGTGGGGAGGGCCCCTGACCCCACATCTTCTCCCCTTCTGCAGAGACCTCCGTACACACAAGGTTACACTGGCAAAGAGAGGTCCCAGAAAGGACCCCAGTCACAGAGGCAGCCCTCTGGGGATTAGCACAGTTGGGCCGAGGCTCACAGATGCCGCGTGCTACGGTGGAAAGAACCCAATCTGGGTTTAGTCTTCACGCCACAACTTCCTAACTCTACGACCTGGAGTAAGTTACCTAACCTCTCTGTGCCTTGGTTTCCTTATGTGAAATTAGAACATAATACAAACGCTCCCCTAGAACACATGGTTGCTGTGACAATTAGGTACGTGAAAGCTCCCTGAAAAGTTTTTAATCTTATTTTTAAACAGGTAATACATTTACAATATAAAAACACATCCACAAGGTACACGTTATGACTCCCACATGCTTCTGAGTCTTGGTCCCAGCCCTGTCTCCGTTCCCTCCATCTGCCACCTCCCCCCTGGCCTCTACAGGTGACCATGTTTATTCCTTTCTCGTTTATCTTTTCAGGGTTTTCTGAAAGGTTGTCTTCGGTGTCAAGTGCTCTATAAATTCGTGATCGCTATTGTGGCACAAAAGCAGGCTGGGAGGGGTAGGACGGCGTGGAGGGTTGTGTCATCTATACGAGGCCCCATCTCCTCCAAGGAAACCTGCCTCACTGTTACCATCGTCAGACTGATCCCTCTCCTTCACTCATTCCTTCCTCCATTCAACCGGCATCTGCTGAGTGCCTGCTGCTATACTCGACGTACTGGGCTGAGCATCGGCATAATTCTAGGAGTTCGAACTGAGGTTAATAAGTGCATCTGTGGTGCTTCTGAGCTCACGTTACCTTCATTTACACTCCCCCTCCCCCTCACGCTATTTTTCTGCCTGGGTGTGAGCTGCCTGTGGCCAGTATACCATATAAGTTTATATGACCATATACCATATAAATTTTTAGTATTTCCCACAGCGTACAGTGTGGTGCACACAAACACATACAGTAGGCGCTCAAACAGACCTGCAGACTTGAGTTGGTCATGGGTTAGAAGTCCCACTGGATGGTGCTGCAACCGTCAGGCAGGCAACCTGGGGTCTGGGCTCCAGCAGCCTTTCTATCAGGCCCTGAGGAAATCCAAGATGGCCTGCGGGCCCTGGGCTAGGCTCTGGGCTGGGAGATGCTTTAGCCTCAGGTGTGGCTGGAGGAGACTGAGAGCATGGTCTCCAAGTTCTTACTTGACAAGTAGACGTGATAGAGCAGGAAAAGCAAAAGGAAGGGAGCTTAGAACAGCTTCAACCATGGTGAAAATGATGGGGACCTCCCTGGCTGCCCAGTGGTTAAGACTCCGTGCTCCCAATGCAGGGGGGATGGGTTCAATTCCCTGGTCAGGGAGCTAAGATCCCACATGCTGCATGGCATGGCCAAAAAAAAATTAATAAATAAATGGTAAAAATGATCAAGGAGAGAAAATTACTCCTCAGAAGGAAATGTTATGCACCAGCTGTTCTCTGGTGTGAATTGTGTTGTCAATTCACAACACAAGATACTCCAGCAACTACTGTCCCTGACCAGACAGTTAAAGTACTTCCTTTTTAAGATCTAAAAATTCTCAGTTTATAGCACATCCTTGAGCCCTCTGCATTCTTAAGGATTCCTCCTCATTTTGCCACCATGTGGCTTTATGACCTTCAACTATAATGTAATGTAGCCTCTCTGTGTCTCCACTGCTTCATCTGTAAAATGGGGACGACAATTTCTGTTCCACCTGTATTGTCAGGTGCTGAAGGAAATCAAATGGGTTAACATACATCAAATCCAGGTGTGCTATAAAAACAAAATATACCACTGGTATTAGAATAAGTATGAGCTCTGAACCAGGGAAGGGAAAAGGTGTTATTTTTAAATGAAAAATTTCAAGGTAAGGACCAACTAATCACACACACAGCAGTCATTTCACAGTCATTCCTTTTCCTTCCATTTCTGATCTTCCAACCCTAGGGTGACCTTTCTGGCCTCATCTCACAGCAGGCCTGACAACCACTTCCAAAAAAACAAAATAACATTAAAGGTTAATTCCAAATGCAAGCATAGAGTCCTTTATATCCCTTCCCTACCAGCCCTTTTATTCTGTCTGTCTGTCTGTCTGAGATGCCTTCCTTCCCAGAGACCCACAGCGCCCTCCCTTCCCAACCCCCGGCCAGCATCCAGTGTGGTGGAGATGATAACAGATCATGCAAACCTGAAGCCTGCAGACACTGGAGAGAGAGAGAGAGCACAGAGGGGAGGCCGAGCAGGAGCCGGTCAGGATGCGTGTAATCAGAAGGGTTATCTAATGCTAGTTTCATTCTAGTTGAGTCAGTACCATATGTCACCCTGCAATAACATTGCAAGCAGCATGCAACTGAATACATATTTAATTCACATAATGGGTACAGCAGTAGAAGTAATCAAGGCAGTTTGCCATAAGCCATAAAGAAATGTAGCTTGTTCCTATCAAGAAACATTTGGCACTTAGGGAGAGAACTGTATCACCAGCGAGAGGGGAACTGCATTCCTGCAGAAGCTCAAGGGGGAAGCGGGAGGGACGGGTGTGGGGGAGCATAGGGAGAAAGAGATGAGCAGAGGGAGAAAGAAATGAAAGAAGGAAAACACCAAAGAGATGAAAGCCAGAACCTCGATCCACGGCGAATGAAAATCAATGAAGGAATATTATCAGCGGATCGTTGGCCATCTCAATATAATTAACAGTAATGGATTTATTGGCAGAAGCTTAATGATTTAACATTAAATGTGCCCCAGAATTTCCTGTGCTGTCATGGGTCCTTCTCATTCCCTCCTGGCCCAACCCACATCCTGGGAAATGGATGTAGCTGTGGAAGGTTAAAAGAAAGAATTTTTTTTCACATCTCTTCATCTGGATTGGCATCTGACAGAAACCTGCTCGCCCATTCCCTTCATTTCCTCCCTCAAGGAGATGATTAATACGGCTGGGCAATGCTCATCAATATCTTTGGACAGATCAACTGGAGTTTTCATTAAACCCATATTAATGTCCTAGATACACAGCTGTGGACAGGTTATTCTTAAAAAAAAAGGAAGAAGAAAAGGAAGAAAAAGAAAGGAAAGGAAAGGAAAGGAAAGGAAAGGAAAGGAAAGGAAAGGAAAGGAAGAAAAAAGAAACCTTCACCTCGGTTAACGACTCGCCTGGAATTAACAGGAAACCTGGCCCCTTCCCTCATTAGGGCTTCTTCCACCAACATGTTTTGATGTATATTTCATGAGGATAAACAAACATTCATTTCACTTTGGGAAGGTGTTTGCTGTAATGTATTGTCAGCGTAGCCAGCAATGAGGGGACATTAATTTCAATTCTCGTGTTTAAACACTTTGGCGAGTCCCAATTACTCATTCCCCAGCTCGATATTAGGAGTCCCAGAGGAAGGTCGCCGGCTCTCCAAGAGGCCCTGGGCACCAGCGGAAAGCAAGGCTCCACCCTCCAGGCGCTGGCTCTTCTCAGAGGGGACTCTTACCCACCGTTCCTCAGTCCGATGGTGACACGAAGGGCTACTCCTTCAGGGAAGACCGGCCTGTACTACTGTGATCTTTATGAAAAGTTGTGTGCTTACAAGAGTTTGGAACAGAAGTTAAACTCTCTTTTTTTCTTGGCCTAAATCTGAGGATGCCAACCATTTTATGGAGAAGAGCAAAACCTTGTAATCTAGAAAACTAAATATTGGGAGACGGATGGGTGAATGGAATTAGGGTCATGTGTCATGAATGAAGATCTTAAAATAGATGCAGAAGATGCGGTGGCCACTGGTACACCTGGAGAGACTCCTGGTGGCAGCTGCCAGCCACCCCACCGCCCATTAGAAATGTATGTGGCAGCCTTTTCATCTGCAAAGGATCAGACACAGAAAACTCATACGACACATGAGAAAATGTATGGGTGAGTTCTGCAAAGCTAGAGGACTAAACAAATAAATAGTCACTGATTATTATTCATTGTATCTCCATTTTTGATTGCACCTGCAACTTTAGCTAGAAGTTCTTTAGCAATGCACCAAGCCTCTCTTTCAAGCTTTTATTGATCTGTACATGCTCTCAAATATACTAGAGAATCTATTTATAGGAGCCAGCTAGCAAATACTTCACCAATCTAAGGAATCCTTTTTATATTATGAATAACTACCCTTAGGTCTATCCGAAGGGTTATTTTCAGTTAATGATAAACTATCTAAAGGTAGACGCACATGTGTTTCAAAAATACACCCCTGACTAAGGCGGAGAAAAGGAAGATGAAAAGATGACATAAGCTGCATGGGTCCTGGAATGAGCCAGGAAGAGCTGGGAGAGGCAGGCATCCCCCTCCGACAAAGTCCTCTGCCACAAAGATTACTCCCCAGAAAGCACGGTGGGAGTCATCAAGAGGAAGAGCCCAGGGCTCCTGTTGGGGTAACACGACACGCAGGGTCTCAAACAGGTGCCTACAGTAGGACACAGCTGGGGAGAGTTAGTGAGATCCAAAAAACATGAAACCAATAAGGAGAAAGAAAAACCCACCTGGTTCTTATCAAAGTTACTTCTGTCTTAAGTGAGTGCTAAGACCACACTTTCTCCGTATACAGATTCCCACAAAGAACCCAGAACTGAGTACCAGAAGCCAATGCTGGTTATGGTTACTAGACAACTGTTCCACCTTATATTACCAGTAACACATACAAAATGCTCTTAAAACCGTGCACATGTTTTTGGCTCCATTCAGATGCACACTGAACATCCCTGTAGTCACACAAGCTGGGCTGGTGCATGAGAGATAACAGTACATGTGGACCATTGGTTCAAATCCTGAAATACTTCTCTACCAGCTGTCCCTTAACCGACCTCTCTACCTTCAAGTGCCACCCTCTTTTTGCCCCAGTGTCTCCCCTGCACTTTCCAAGGACCCAGAAGCTGAAGTTTTAAAAACCAGCACACAGAAGGTAGTCCTGTCTTGAGGACCCCACTCTGGCAGCATGGCTCTTGTCCCCTCTGCCTGGTGCCCGTGCCACCCTGGCTGCTGTTAAACAGTCTGAATACCACTTCTGCATCCCACAGTTATCAACGATCAACACGTCCCTCATTTGTCAAACATGCTTAACCAAGGCTGAGGATGTTTCTGGCCTGCACCCAGGAGATCAGGGAAAGTAAGTAGAAACCTTGTCCCTCTCACTGACTCACCTCTGTGAACCCAAAGAGGCAACACCCCCCCCCCCCCCACCCCGCCTTCCCCGGCCCTGGAGGTGAAAATGGCCTGGTTAGTTGCCTACTTCGCAGTCCCCAATTCCCTTCTGCCTTGTAATATCTTAATGCACACTTTCTTCCAATCATTCTGGGGCAGCCAAGAAGAGTTCTTGTGGTCCAGTTGTTCCTGATGGTAGCAGCTGGCCCTACTTCTTTCCCTGCCAGAGTCCCATCAGATGGGCCAGTGAAACGTCCCAAGAGCCAGACCGGACAGGTTTGGCAAAACAGAGAAGCCTGGTAAGATCTGGATCTCTGGCAGAGTGAAGAGATTGGGAAATTGGCAACTAGTTCTGCCACAGATCAAATAGCCTATGTGTTGAATAGCGCACCCTTGTAGGTTCCAGGTGACCCAAACACTTCCATTTTTTAAAAAAAAAGGAGAATGGTAATCACCATAATAATAAAAAGCATCAATTAGTGGACACCTACCAAGTTAGGGCTTTGGATACATCCTCTCTAATCCTCCCAGGTTCCTGGCCCTACTGCAGGTAGCTTTCCTTTTCATAGGTGAATTAATGGAGGTCCACAGCAGGTAGGCAACATGCCAAGGCAATCAATACTAAATGACTAATGCAGGATTCAAACCCAGGCCTAACTCCTAAGTCCAGCCAGGCTCTTCCCACTGGGTGGCGCTGCACTCCGTGAC
This sequence comes from Hippopotamus amphibius kiboko, assembly GCF_030028045.1. NCBI lineage: Eukaryota > Metazoa > Chordata > Mammalia > Artiodactyla > Hippopotamidae > Hippopotamus > Hippopotamus amphibius. The sequence goes on along the minus strand of NC_080188.1, from coordinate 136,087,529 downwards.
ACGATCCATAGGCAACAGGTACCTAATGTTCTCCAGCCAGAAGCCTGCAGGGAAACCAGAGTCTGTGGTTTTCTCCAGCAGGAGAGAGGGCATCCCGTGTAGACAGAATGCACACAGGCTTTGGATCTGGGCTCCTGTCCAGGCTTCATCTCTTGCTACTGCGCCACCTTGGAAACATTACTCTAGTTTCAGTTTCCCCATCTGAAAAATGGAGGCGAAGCTGACCTCATGGAACCACTGCAATCATTGAGAAAATGTTTATCAGGGTCCTAACATTGTTCCTGTACAGAGTAAGTGTTCAATGAATATTGATTCTCGGGAAACTGAATTATCTCATGCATTATTTCGGGGCTTGAAGAGCTAGAAGGGAGGAAAGTGTGGAGAATGGGACCTGGGAGAGGACAAGTGACTGCTGGCTTGAGATATCCACTGGGGCCAAACTGACTGTGCATTCCTTTCATCACTAAAGCATAGACTTCCTTTGTTCTTCCTCAATTTTTCAGAATTCATGAAGGAACCCCCAATTTGCAGGTGAGATAAGACCCTCCTGGTTCTGGAATACTCTGATAAGCTGCTGCTGTGCTATTTTCCTGGGCTAACAGTACATTTTTCATGGAAATAGAACTAAAAATAACAACAATAGTGCAGAGAGATCTAGAAAAGCCATCCCCATCTCCCAGGATAGCTGTGACAGTAGGAAGCCGTCAAAAAGTGGGCTGCAGAAAAGTCTGAATAACACTGGAAGATTCTGCTAATGCTTTTGGATTATCAGGCGTTTCTTAACAGAGCTAGAACACAGGATTCAGAAGATTAGATTCAAGTCTTGGTCATAGCACGTAACATCTCGTGTCCTTGAGGACGTCACTTAACTTTTTTAAGACTCAGTTTCCCAACTGGTCATTAGTTCTAGGAATTTATGTCTAATTCCTAGGGTTGTGGTAGTGATGAAGTGAGATAATATATCTTCAAGTGAGTTTTATTTCTTGCTGAAGTTCAACACACAAGACTAAGTGGTTCTTAACCATGAAACGCTATATAAAATTGATTTATTTTCTATATTATAGATATGAGTACAGGCAAAAGAAGGACATATTCTATAACTACATATGTATAAGAACAAAGAAGTGCCATTACTAAGCACAGACCATCAAATCTCTTTTTGCTAATACAAGGCGGCATTAGAAGGGCTCGGTCTAGGAAAGCTCATAGTAAAAGCACCTCCCCCACGTTAAGTGATTTCTGGGCATGTGCAGTGATAATCCTCTGCCCATATTTATTTCACTTAGGAAATAACATCTACACAGATCTCGATGTCCAGTGAGGCCACTCAGGTCTATGAATCTAGGACACGTAGAGAAACATCTAAATACAGTCTTCTCAACCCAAGACCTGGGGACAAAGAAGTATCTGTTCTGCTTGACCATGTAGGATCCTTCTTTCCAGCATCTTCGCATTCTGGCTTCTAAAAAGTTTAAAGCATCTTTTAAACCTGCTTCTCAATACTCAGGGCAAGCACTAAGCATAGACTTCCTTTGTTCTTCCTCAATTTTTCAGAATTCATAAAGCATAAGAGAGATCAAAGAATAAAGACAGTTCTTTTATTTCTGCTATACTTTTACAAAGTATCAAGAAACGGAAAACATGATGATAATGCTCTCTGCCAGAGATAGGCAGACAGATCTATAGATACATCTACAAAAAGCAAACAGCAAGCTTGAGCTGGAGGTATTCACGAGGATATTCACAAGGCTGCTTTAAATATAACTCTAGCTGTTAGATGTTCTGTACATAAACAAAAGGAAAGAAATCTTAAGAATAACCATAAATCTTAAAGTGATCCCCCATCAATACTAAAAGGAAGAACAGGGGGCACACTACAGCAACACAAGCACACGTCAAAAACACAACTGCATTTTCTCATCACAGTAAGTCTCCAAGACCAGGTTCAGCAGTCCTTCATTAGTTTACCCTGTGATGGATCCACACTCTGTGTGCGCACACCCGTGTGTGTGTGTGTGTGTGTGTGTGTGTGTGTGTTGGCAGGTGGGGTGCTCGTTCCTGACACACAAAACAAGGTGATACAGCAGAAAGACAGATTCGATTCAGATGATCTGGATTCGAATCCCAATTCTACCACCACCTATTTAACCCCAGGCAAAGCACGGAACCTTTTTAGTCTCAGGACTTTCCTTTGCAACATAGGGAAAATGACATGAACCCTGCTTAGCTCATATTTTGTGAGTCAAGATAATAGAGGTGAACAATGTGGCCTGTAAGAAGCAGCACCGGTCTTGGAAGCACAGGGCCAGGGTTAAAGTCTTATTCTGGACACTTGCTATATGACCTAGCGCAGATTCCTTGGAATCCTGGGTTTCCTCTTCTATCAAGTAGGGCTCTACCTTCTGCCTGAGGGTCAAATGAGATGACACCCAATATGATATCTGAGAAGCTGTACACCACTACAAAAAGCTACTGTGATTGACTGATAGAGGGTCATACAAAGGTACGTTATTATTATCTGCTTACTGATATCTATCAGGCAACTTTGAATGTTAAAGCAAAATTTGATGATGGTCATAGAACCACAACTTTCTCTTCATCCTCTTCCTCAGGATATGCTTAGTGAACAGCTCTCCACATCAAAAAAACTCACACCCTGGGTTCTTACCAGAACTGGCTCACAAAGAAAATATGTAGAAGGACAAAACTCACCTGCAACCACTTCGAGCTGCTCTGTTCTTGCAATTATCCTATCTGCAAGGAAGGAAGGTGTGAGGTGAGCAAAAGGGAAGCAGGAGGAATCCCTTTCCTCCAATTCAAGTTGTTTCCTAGTGACAGACTCCGATCTGCAGGGGACCCTGCCATGGCGGGGAATCCCAGCACTTATATCCCAGAGCACACCAGCCAAGATGCCATCAGCATCTTGAGGAACAAGGCGCGATTTAATAGTAAGAGAAAAATACGGAGCAGAACCTAGGACGTGGTTAACCTTGGGGCACAAGATTAGTTTTTTTAAGTTGAAAATGTCCAACTCATAGGTAGAGTTGATAGTTGACAAAACAGCAACTATTAAGTGACTACTGGTCATCATCCCTAAAAGAAAAGCTCTTTGAGGTCAGAAGGTTTTTTTGCTTGTTTGTTTGTTTTTTGTTTGTTTAACTGATGTATTCCAAACACCAGAACAGTGCTTACCATCTAGTAAATGCTCGGTAAGTATTTATTTAATGAAGAGATGGATAAATAAATGGAAGGACAAACAGGCAGAAAGAGGGATGAACAGGTCCTTCCTGTGGGTCCAGGAAGAACCATACAAAAACCTCTCTTATTTCCACAAACACCTGCAAAGAAAGTGAGTGATTCCAAAAATCCAATTTATATGCTATTTTTCACCAGTTCGTAATAACCAGAAGGGCCTGTCTGAATCAGTGAGAGCGGTCTAACAGATTATATTATAGAAAAGTAGGATGACGTCTTTCTAATTCTTACTGTTGAGCCTATAATATCTCTGGTAGATCACATCTATTTTAATCTATAAGAAAGATCTGTAATTATATTACCATTGTATATAAATGATGCTCTAACAAGACATAATAATATATTTTTATTCAGTACTTATATGCTACAAAAAACACCCTTGAAGGTGCTATTTTGCTTGCGTGAGTACTTAGAACATTCACTCTGAAGTCTTTGTATATTATTAATTTACTTAACAAGTTTATCTATTTGTGGGTAAATAATTTTACCACTAGAGACAAAGGTAACAAAAGATCAAAACTTTGCAAACAGCAGAGTTAAAATGTGTCTTTCTGCAATTTGGTTTTCACTGACTTTCTATGTCTTGGTCTAAAACGAAACTCAACAGGCTGTTAAAACAGGCATTTCTCTTTTCACAGGCATCTAGGACTGCCAATCAGCTACAAGGTATCTTTGAACAGCTCTGTCTCTAAAAGGTAGCTATAATTAACCCCACAATTCCTCTCTTAAAACATCAAAAGTAAAAAGATTTATTTAGAACGTCCAATTAGCTTTTCAACTTGTTTACTTTCCAGTTTTCATTCCCAATAGTTTATAGGTATGAGATATACACATATATGTGTATATATACATATATGTATGTGTAAGCAAACATACACACATGCAAACACACACACACACACACACTCTCTCTCTCTCTTCATTTTCCATTACCTGAGCATAAAGGAAAAGAGTATAACCAGTTTGCTTTTTCCCCTTCACAATTTACTGCAAGGAAAAGGTTTAAATTTAGAAATGCCAGGCTCACACACAGTAGGTGCGCTATAAATATCTGTACAATTATAAATTAGGAATAAAAAAGCATAAATAATCCAAGGAAACTGAAGGAATTGAGAGTGTTCAGCCTAGGGAAGAGAAGATGAAGGGGGAAAAATAATGGTCTTCAAATATTTGAGCAGTCTGTTCAGAAGAGCAAGGGATTTGCTTTACACTGTGTCCAAGGGGAGACCTCAGATAGATGGGAGAAACGTTTCACTGAAGCAAATTCAGTTTATCAAGAGAAAAAACAGACTGTTTCATGTATGTAATAGCCTAGCAGGTTTTTGTTAAATAATAATTACCTCGAAGGCTCCTTTAAGATAGAAAAATTATGGGATCTTACTACTGATTTCTAATTTAGACAATATCCAGATGACATTAACCAGCCCTATAGTTGTAGTGGTAGACCCACCGGGTAGGAGTTTAATATTGAATCTCTTTTGAATCTGTAATTCTAAAATTGTAATGTCCTCTCTTTCAGATACTCCTGAAACAAGCCTAACGGCTTTGCTTAAAAAACAAAAAAAGGGCAAATGAATATAATAAATGTTTGCTTTATGATCTACGAGGATACAATGTTTTAGTAACTAATTCTGTTTCTTTATGGAATACCTATTGGATGCACCTTCCTAGAAAGAGGTTTTCCTTCTACTTTCATAAAACCATCACGGTCCACTGGACCCATGGTATAGGGGCCAGATTTTGTCATGGGATGGAGCAATGCATCTGCTTCATTCTATGGGCTCATTCCCACCATGAAGGAAGAAACCATTAGTTAATTTCACGTGGTCACTGGTATGTCCAATGACATCGCCTTGGTCCAACTAAGATGAGATTAATGGGTTAAAAAAAGAGAGCGTTTAGAGTGAGAAGACATAATTTGTGAACTCCATCCCATCACTTCCTTTCTCTGGGCCTCAGGCTTGCCATCTTTAAGATGAGGTTAGATCCATGTTGGTCCTGAGAACCTACTTCAGGGGGTGGTTACAAAGATCAAATGAGAGCATAAATATTCATGGGAATCTATAGCGCTCTTCACAGGTGGGGTACTGTTTTCTGGATAAATTCTTAAAATAACTGTAAAACATAAAGTAGTAGTAAAGTTTGTCTTTTTAATTACTTAGGCAATAATTAAATGAATATAACTCCTTTTGATATTTTCTGAAAAAGCAATATTCGGTCTCAGATCTAGTAATTTGGGATTTTTTAATTGTGCTTGACAGTCAAATGATCTCACATGGTGACTTTATACATAAAAAGACCAAAAAAGGGCTGTCTTTGTAGTAAAAGCCCAGATGATTACAGTGTCCATCATCTATTTTCAATGGAGCCTTTCAACTATATCATAACTACGTGTCTCCTCCTGAGGTCCCTGAGTCCTGACAGCCCCACCATGGCCATCTACCTCTCCAGTGTCCGCAGCAGCAGGCTGCCTCCTTCATTGTCTCATGAACCTTTTGTTTTCAGCCCTTTCAAAGTGCAAACCAAGTTCGGCCAGGGTTTCCCAGTCCTCCATCTCCTCACCACCACCTCCTGCCTGGTGATCATTCATCGACTGAATAAAAAGCTCAGCCCAGTAAACAAATTATTTGATGTGGTTAATTAAGAGTGTGGAAACCCATGCAATCTTCAGGAGGAAGATGAAGAAATGGGAGGAAAAGCTATGGATGGTTTTTACATTTATTGTCAAGCCCATTTCTCCAAACATCAGTCTCAATACAAGAAGATACATGTAGAATTTGATTTAGTTTTTTACTCCCCTTGCCTAGGTGAGGACATTTTCCCCACCAGGGACATGATTTCTTTGCAGTCTCAGATAAATCTAAATTACAATGAACTTAGAGCTCCTCCCAGCTCCAGACAGGTCCTTCCCTGGAGTTTGGAATATGCCCTACTTAACAGATGACCTCAGTGAAAAAAGCAGTTGTCCATAAAACTACCCTGGGGGCGGCTCAGGGAGGGGCTTCTGGCCATGGTGCCCTTAACTCTGGTCTCTTTAGCACTGTGTAGGTAGTGACAAATGTGCAGGAAAAGCAAGTGATCTCTAGCACATAAAAGGTCTCCCATTGGTGAGCTTAGAGGCAATTGAGAAAAAGGTTTCACATTTAGGGGTCCCCGGGGATTCGGAGAACTAATGCCTTGGATTGGATTAAGCAATAACCTACCCTCCTGTCTCTTCTCCTTCGAGCCCCTCTGCCCCACTCCCAAAGAATGCCAGACAACCAAACTGCTCCACACCTTTTTCACCTGAAAAACTGTGAGCTGAGAAGGATCACACCATCAATACTTCTCTCTCTCTCTCTCTCTCTCTTTCTCTCTCTTTCTCACACATACACAAACACACACATACACACACATACACGAGATAAGAAGAACCTGGAACACATCCCCAAGTCTCATATTTCAGTCTTTGGTTAGAAACTTTCTGACAACAAAATCTATCACAGGAATGTATCTTCTTGAATAAACAGTTCTTTTACAGGGATAATTATTAGTGGATGTGTTAGCTAATGAAAACCAACAGATTACACACATAGCTCAAAGGACCATGGGGATGGGGGCTGCTTTGCCCTCAAAGGGTGGTGGCAGCTGAGGAACTGGTTCCTGAGATTTTTCACCCGAGACCCTGGCTACCAGCTCATGCTCCCAACCCGCCGCCTGAGGAAGGCCAACAGCTTCACTCATCAGAAATGCAGTTTCCCAGCCACAGAGGGTAACGGCACAGAACTATTTTCTTTCATTGCCAAATGAATTGTGTTTGGTAATCTGAAAGCATCATAAATTGTAGAGACACCGACCCAGTAAGGATCATGCCTTTTACGCCGGCTGGGATGCAGACCGAAAACTGTGTGGGTACAAACGAGCTGGATGCTGCCGGTACGTGGGAAAAGGATGCAGATCTTGGGAGCTGAGTTCATAACCTGACATTCGAGTTTGCCTTTTTGATGGCTCCGTATGTTCTACCAAAGGATTTCCTTGTCCTCTATAAACAGATGTCACCTCCTTTGTTAGGAACTTGCAATGGTTCCTCGCCACCAGCCATGTCAATCCTACAATCCTGCCTGGAATGCAAGGCACCATATTGAATTCAAAAGAGCACGGCTTTAGACAGACATGGCATGTACACCATCACATATACTTTCTATAGAATGGGGCCAATAATACTAAATCCATAGGGTTGTTGGAGAATTAAATGACAAAATACATACGTGAACTACCTACTTTAAATTCATTTTGCCTCTCTCCATAATCTGACCCATCTCATCTGTCTTAGTCCATTCAGCCTTCTGTCACAAGAACACCATACCCTGGTAGCCACCAGTCTGTAAACAAGACAAATTGACTTACAGTGCTGGAGGTGAGGAAGTCCAAGATTAGCGTGCTGGCCGATTGGGTGTCTCGTGAGGGCCCACTTCCTGGTTCACAGATGGCCATCTTTTTGCTGTATCCTTCCATGGTGGAAGGGGTGAGGGAGTTCTCTGGGGTCCCCTTCAGAAGAGCACTAATCCTATTCACAAGTGCTCTGCCCTCATGCCTTAGTCATCTCCCAAAAGTGCCACCTCCAGATACCATCACACGGGGGATTAGGTTTCAACATTAGAATTCCGGGGGGACATAAACATTCATTCTGTGGTACTACCTTCCTCTATCACGACTTTAACCCAAATCCTACACAAAAGGCAGAGCAGTTTCCTCCCTGCCACCCCCTCCCCATGCCAAATGAACTCCCACCTCCACGTTTCCTCAGTGCTGGCTACTGTCTCCCCTTATCGCCTCCGTTACCTCACCCCACCCCCACCTCTTCTCCATGAAGCCAACGCTAATTACCATGAACCCCAAGCCCCCGCTTTTGTCTCTGAAATACCACTGTACTTTCAATCCATGGCAGCCAATTAACAACTTCATTGAACATTATCACCTGCAGTTTATATATCTTAGTCTAGCCTTCCAAACACTAGAAGCTCCCCGAAGGCAGAGATCAGTTCTTACACACTTTTTATGGACCCCACCGCACCTTAAAAATTGGGAGTAAATGGTGCAAATACATGCACTTTATAAACTGTAAAGCAGAATATGCATAGAAGAAATTCTTACTTGCCATAAACCATGGAGGTTTGGCTATTATTCATGTTGAGATCTTAACGTACCCTCCAGTTGGGCAAGATGTAGAAACTAGGCCAAGAATCCTAGCTGGAGTGTCCAGACGGGTGTGACAGTGATCAAGATGAGCCTGACGTAATAATCTTACACAAGGAAAGGGAAAAAAAAAAAAAAAACAGAAACAAAAACCCACTCAGGTAGTCTCTGCTACAGGTAGGCCAGACCCTGTGGGGAAGCATGTTCACCGAAAGGCAGACCTCAGCCCCCAGCTTAAGGGTCAAGGTTTAAGCTTTAGGAAAAAGAACTCTGGACAGCTAGGGAGTGAGTCAGGCAGGGCTCTTTGAGCAAAACAACGCTAACATGTATTATGCAGGACAGTTAAAAAACCTCAACATCTCGGACTTCCCTGGTGGTCCAGTGGTAAAGAATTTGCCTTTCAATGCGGGGGACGCAGGTTTAATCCCTGGTCGGGAAATGAAGATCCCACATGCTGCGGGGCAACCAAGCTTGCGTGCTACAAACTACAGAACCCACATGCTCTGGAGCCCGCGCCACAACTAGTGAGAGAAACCCTGCACACTGCCAGACAGAAGCCCACGTGCCACAACGAAGATCCCCTGTGCCGCAACTAAGACCCAACGCAGCCATAAATAAATAAATAAATAAATAAATAAATAAATAAATAAAATATTTTTTAAAAATAAAGAACCCCAACACTCATCATCACTTTCAAGACTTTATGTCTGAGCCAAAGAAGTCCTAGACCATAAATTCTGTGACCACGGCAGCCAAGGTCCAGGGCTTGAGATTTTGTAACCTTACGAACCATCTTGCTTCACCTGGGTGCTCTAGTTTCCCCCTCTGCCTTGCCTTCTTGCTTTGACACTTTGGCCTACTTGGGTTTGATTTTAATTTCATACTCTGGTTCACCTTTCGTTCCATTCTGTTTTGGTCTAAAACTAGCCGTAACCTACTTCTACTACAAAAACCCAGTACCCCAAGGGTTCTGCTTGTTCAGGAGGGGATCCGCAAACAGAGAAATGATTGAAAGGAGAAGCCCAGGACTGAGCTGGACAAAGACAGCACAGCTGTAAAAGCACTTCACGGGCTCCTGGAGGCTCTGGTTCACCCTGTGCAATTTGAAGACTGACCTACGGCAGCACGGAGAATGCAAACCCCTCCTCTCTCTTGCTCCCCTCTGTGCAGCGAGCTACTTTGACCCAGCTCCTCTCTCAAGGTGCGCTCACAAATGAGATGAGAGGCTGAGTTTGCAAAATGCACAAGTTTATGCCAAATGGAAACAGGACGGTCCTAACAGCAAGGCATGATTGGAGAGGTGCTGTTGCGAGAAAAGGGGTGAGAAGCTACCAGACCCTGACTGCAGAAATGGAAGGAGACTCGGCACACAGATCACACCAAACGTGGCATGTACAAAAAGTCCAAAGCCTAGTGTTATGAACTGAATGTTTATGTCTCCCCAAAATGCCTATGTGGAAGCCTTAATCCCCAATCTGATGGTATTAGGAGGTGGGGCCTTTGGGATGTAATCAGGCTAAATGATAACATGAGGGTGCCACCCTGATGATGGGATTATACACTCACAGGAAGAAGAAGAGACATCAGAGCTTCCTTTCTCTACCAGGTGAGGCTATAATGAGAAGGCAGCCATCTGCAAGCCAGGAAGAGGGTCCTCGCGGAGAACTGAATCTGCTGGCACCCTGATCTCAGACCTCCCAGCCTCCTCAACTGTGAACAATAAATGTCTGCTGTTTAGGCCATGCAGTCTGTGCACTGTGTTACGACAGCCCAAGATGACTAATATACCTAGTCTGATGGAATACAGAGATTTCAAGTCCAATCCCCACCACGATCTGCTTGAGAAGTTTTCATCCACACAGGTCCGGTGGGATATAACACAAGAAGACAGCACTGAGTCCTTAGACGGGGCTCCTGGAGTTCATTCATGACGATATGAGTAATATCAAGTGAAAGGATCTTGCAGATACAAAGGGAGAACATGAAAGGAAGAGCCAGAGAAGTGCCTGGACCCCTCATAAGGAGGGGCAGCCTGTGGCATGGCATACGTCAGAGCAGCTCCTTTATTGACAAGGAAAGCCCCTACCCGCTGGGCAGACCTGGCTGTGGCGGGCTCGGTCTGAGCAGTGCTGGGCACTGGGGTGGGGGCTGGACCATGCAGAGACTGCTGTCTCCACCAAGAAGGAGCTAGGACAGCAGAGAATGATGACTACTATCATTAATACTTCTTAACTGAATGGTAAAAGGAAGAAATGTCCTAGTCTCTTTAATGCCAAGGATTGGATGCCAGAGGTAGCAAAAAGACCCAGAAGGGAAACTTAATTTCTATTCCATTTCTATAGATAAAATGGTTTTACAATTTTTTTCACTAAAACTCCTAGGGGAGAGATGTGTGGACATCACCTATTAGTCCAGGACCCGTCTGGCTCTGCCATCTTCCAGTTATGTGACCTTAAACAAGCCATTCTAGACCTCTAAATATCAGTTTCCTCATCTTAAAAAAGAGTGAATTGTATTTCCCTGGCCAATCTCTTACGGTTGCTTTTAATAGGAATGTAGATGTGAAAGCATTTAATAAACTATAAAGCACCATGTCTAAGAGAGGGTTTACGTTCATGGGTACCATGAAATCATAACATCATTCCATCAAGTTCAGAGACCCTTTCAGGCGGGTGAGCCTGTGATGTCTTTCTCTGACCAACTACCCAGCATCACCTTTGGTCTCTGTGAGCCCAGGACCACTGACCTCCAGGATCAGCTGAATTCTAACTCTTAAAATGTTTCTTGGTTTTCTCCAGTTTGGGAGAATTAGTGGTTTTTACCCCGTGAAGCTACGGCACACTGGGTGGTTTCTAAATTTTGACAGCATCTGAAAAAATTTCTGCCCATTTAGTTGGCATCAAGTTCTTAATGGTACTTAGTGGTTCAGAATTAATTCCTCCACCACAGAAGTATCCAGGACATCCCATGCCTATTTATAATTTTCTCAGAACTCCTTGAGTTCCCGCTTTCACTCCAAGTCCCTAGGCTATCTCTCTCAACTCGAAAAAGGGTTTTGGTGGCAATTATCAAAAAGCAGTATCCCAACTTAGCAAAGCAATGATGCCCTTGGAAGAGCAAAGTCAAGAACATGGGAAGAGGACTTCCCTGGTGGCGCAGTGGTTAAGAATCCACCTGCCAAGGCAGGGGACACGGGTTCGAGCCCTGGTCCAGGAAGATCCCACATGCCATGGAGCAACTAAGCCCATGTACCATAACTACTGAGCCCATGTGCCACAACTACTACAGAAGCCCATGTGCCCAGAGCCTGTGCTCCACAACGAGAGAAGCCACCACAATAAGTCCACACACTGCAATGAAGAGTAGACCCCGCTTCCTGCAACTAGAGAAAGGCTGTGTGCAACAACAAAGACCTAACACATCTAAAAATAAATTAATTAATTAAAAAAAAAAGAACATGGGAAGCAAACTATTTGTATACCTCAGCCACAGAATCAACTAGAACGGTCTTGAAAACACAAAGATGCTGAGGGTCTTTGGTCTAGAGTTCAACTTCTCATTTCTCCTTGTTCAGCTGTATGTCAAGAACCCAGGATAACCAGACTTGATACCATGAAAGCTAATCTACTTCTAGAAATAAGCATTTTAGGGACCAAAAAAAAAAAAAAAAAAGGCAATGCCATCTCATGAAATTAGGAAACCCCGACCTTAACACTCTCGAGAAGCAGAGATGGAGGCTGACCAGTGATTGATGACTAAAAGGTAAACACAATTTGCCATATCATGAAAGGTCAACCAGATGGAGAAACGGTCTCATTGTCGGAAACTATTCATACACAGACCTACGTCTTGTTTTCAGTGTCACTTCCTCTCTGTGCCCCAGGTTCCCAATGTGGAAAACACCGATAGCTATTCAAGGCCCTCTCCAACCTTTCCCTACAAGTTTCCCCACAGTTGTGCTTTTGTTGCATTGGACAAGAAGAGGCTCCTCCAGAGACCTTGCAAAGCACACGTCTATCGCTTTGCCCCCTAGTGGCTGGGTGTGGCACCTGCTGCGATAACAGCATGAAATCCGGCCACCTTCCCTTAAAAGTTCAGTCCAGCTGGGATGTTTACAGTTGAAAGAAATGCTCTCTCTACTGAATTTACAATGCCAAAATATATGCAGATTCACAGGAGTTTCGTGTCTTAAGGCAACTGAAAAATGTCACTTACTTTTCCAGAAGAAAAAGTGCCAAAGAGGCTGGGCTGAGGAAAGTAGAGAAAAATGGTGGCTCTTTTAGCTTGGACTCTTGGAGGACCAGTTATACTCCCCTTTTCAGGTCCTCCCCGCCCCACTCTGCGCCTTTGAGCACAGCACTGAGCATGTATTTACAGGCTTAAATTATTGTAGGTGATGGATATCCCAGTAGCTAATCTTCCAAGGAAATCCCTTAACTGTATGATGCTTTTTTTTTTCCTTTTCAACCTTAATATAAAATATGTTCTCTACGATGGCCATTGTCATAGCATTTATCTGTCTTGTTAGTAGGTATATATTGTATGAATTTGTTGGGGCCCAAATAAGTTTGCTGGAATTCCTCAGAAAATGACCTTGTATAAGAACTCAGGATTTTATTACACACACACTCACACCCACATCTGAATGAGTGTGGTGCTTTGGTGTTGCCCCTTTCTGTCCAGCACAACTGTAGCTGTAAGACAGAAGGGGAAATTAGACAGAGAATAAAAGGAAAAAAACAGATGACTTATACACCCACCTTTGAAGTGCCTGCACATTTACCCCATGAATTTGGAACAGACAAATCACAGGTAGCCCAAAAGCCAAAACAATGTGACTGAGGATCCTCCCCAAACAAAAACAAAAATAGAAATCTATATGTGCTTAAGTGTATATACACATTTGCAAACAATCAGATGCACACACGAGACGCACAGGCATGTGCTGCACATTTATGGGATACACAGAAGTTCAGTTATGAGGCAGATATCTTTTCATAAACACAATTGGGCAGGTACAAGAATGCCGATCAGCTGCGGCTTAAAAACGGGGGAGAAAAACCTACGGAAATCATGAATACTCCGAGAACCTCTAAGACTCAACCTGAATGCAGTCACTTAAGCGCTCAGCTTTGCCATTAAAGCTGGGGCCTAAATTATTGATCTCTTGCCTTTATCAGCATAACAGTCACGTCCCAGTATCGAGATCTAAGTACACTGCGGTCCCTCTGCTGCAGCCACTGAAATAATTAGGAGAAATTCTCATTAAAGGAGAGTGAAAGGTTCAGAGACAGAGGCAGAGCAAAGGGTCTGAGAAGGTGTTTACTGTCTTCCACGGGGTCGAAAGATCACCGGGATCAAATCCCTGAGCAGTGCCCACAGATGACAGCTTATCAAAGGGAAAAAGTACAAACAATTCACACATGCGGTGGCCCTCTCTGGTGTGTTTACATCTGTGAGTGTCTGTGTAGAGTCACACACAGGCTGCAGGGAAACTGCTGTCTGTGTTCGCATGGGGTGGGGTGGGGTGGAGTGGGGGAGCAGAGCTGCATCCTTGATGCCTCAAAGGGGAATACGAGAGGGCAAAAAGAAAAAGGAAGAAAGAAAAACAGGAAAACAGCCCAAGTAAGAAAAATACATGAAAAATAAATAAAAAGAAACATATTAATAATGGAAAATCCACTGTGGACTCTCTTCAATGTAATTTATTCATTCTCTGAAAGTACAAGGGGTCTGGGGAAGAAAGGAAAGGTAAGGCACGTGGGCAAGGCAGCACTTTCTGATGAGCTCCCTGCGGGCTTGGCAGAGATACCAGGATAACATACACCAGGATTCAGACACCCACACCCACAGAAAACCTGTACTCCGACGACGAGGCTCTCTATTGATCTGAATGCAGATTTCACCAGCCTCTTACCCTCCCCCACTACTTACCAAAAAAAAAAATTCAGCCTTTCACACATGTTCCCAGAAATGGCCCAGACTTATGAAGAGGGAGCAAAGGACAGAGAACAGCCTTGCAGACACCGTACTGATGGAGGGAAAGGGTTACGACGGGGGAAATTAAACATGAAGCAAGCGGTAAAACAGTGAAGGAAGAGGGCAAGGATGAACAGAAGCCTCTCGCCCAGCCCCAGGCACGGGCACATGTGTGCACGTGCCCCAAACTTTGCCCATATTTAATGTCAACGTGCAGTCATTTAAAAGAAAAATTCCACCTCACCCGGCTAATGAGAATTGTTAGAGAGACCATTACCACAAACACTGGGAACATCTGAAATTGATTATTTTGACTTCATTCCGTTAATGAAATCCTCCAGCGACCAAGAACTAGCCTTGGACGAATTTCTACACAATGAAAAGAAAAAACAAGAGTTTAACTTCACTGACTTAAAAAAAAAATTTTTTAAAAAGAAAGAAAGGAAAAAAAGGACCATCTGTGTATTTGCAGTGTATATACATTTACTTGGTGATTTCTGTCGGTGCGGAATAATTGAGCCGGGCTGAATCTGTTCCCACCATTTTGTGTGAGTGGAGATATTAGCATGGACCTCACATCCCATAAGGAGCACCACATCATTAAATGTCTTGGGCTGGCGCATAGGGAAGAGAAATGCGGATGTCACTGGCTGATAGGGAAGAAGACTTGATGTTATTTATTAGGGAACACTTACCAGAAACTGCATTTTCTCCATTTGCATTAGATACGGCACCGCTGCCTTTGCAAAGTGCACACAGGCACACGGACTCGGGCAGAAGGGAACACTCCTTCCTATCCCCCCTGCCCCCCCCCCCCCCACACTTTGTTCACTGTCCCCTCAGCCTCAGGCCTTGGTCTACAGGGCGCCTTACGCTACCGCCTTCCATCCCCTCTCTCTGCTCTGCTCCCGACTCCATTTTTCCACCCCAGAGTCGCTTTGTTGCTCTGAAAGCCCCTTTCTCGCCCGTGCTCCCGGCGGTGTCAGTACATTCAGCTCAACCCCATCTTCCTTTCAATCCTGACCCCGAAGGCCTTCAGTCAGCTGGCTATTGAGATGTCAGGATGCCTACAAGGAAAGGCCATCCCAGCAGTGCTTATAGGTGGATTTCCCCTAAATTCATGAATTACGGGGGGGGGGGGGGGGGGGGGGGGAGCCGACATACATATTTTTTAATGAGAGTAAGGGGAAAACTGAATGAAGGCTACCAGGGGAAGTGCTGAAATTTTCCGCCAGGGGATTCTCCGGGAAAGGGATTGTGTATGGAAGCATAACTGCTAGACCCCTGGCCCCCCAGGTTCCTCCCCAGCATTTCTGCATGGCAGTCATCAAAATAATCTGGAAATCTGGTTTCAAGATGCAAGCCTCAGGCCATCAGCTCTCAAAGAGGTCCGAGGCTTTTTCCCCTGGATCTCCCTGAGGGTGTGTTACGGGAAGGGAAGAAAACCAAATAAGCCTTTTCTGTTGTGGCAGCTCTCAGGAGTCCCCAGCTTGGGGCCTCGGTCACTCGAGGGCAGAGTCTGGCTTCCTCGCTCACTGTCCACCGCTTATAGGCCCTCGTATCCTTGAATCAGTCAAATGGGCAAGAGGAATTCTCTCCAGCCTTCAAAAAGGGCCAGCCGGTAGTCCAATCTCCATACCGGCAGCAGCTATAGAACTGGGAGAGGAAGAAAGGGCTTGTAGAGGGCCACCCCGTGAGGGTCCAGGAAAAGCTCCCACATGGAATATCCACTGCAAAAGCCAACTGGGTGGCAGAAAGGACTGGAAGACTGTGAGCATGTGAGCTGGGGACTGAGGGTAGAAGAGTGAATTCCCTAAGAATACGGGGATGCGTAGTGTGAACTTAGGAAAGGACAGTAGCCCATTGAAGGTCAGAGACGCAATGCGTGTACTCCAGAGAATCCAACTTCTGGAAAGGAGTACTGGAGTTAGAACTCGGTCCATACTTGTGACTACTTACTCCCGGGCAGTACAAGAGAAAGGAAGAGAATAGCAGGATTTCTGTGAAACAAGTTTTGCCCACCTGCAATACCCACATCTGCTAGGAAAGTCTGCCCTGCCCCCTCCATATCCTCTGTGCATCTTTTAAGGGGCACCCCTTACCCTGATCCCTTGCTCCCAACTCCCCAATGCAGCGGCCTCTCCCCCACCTAAAGAAAGTGGCCGAGTGTAATTATGCAGAAAGCACCACTGGAGCTATATCAATAAGACAGACGTCTGTTGTATCATTCTCTCTCAGTAAGGCATTTCTTCTCCCCAATTGCTCATATAGAATCATAGCCTAATAGCATCCCATTAACATAATTGCCAACACAACTAGTGTTCCGTGTCTCAGAGCCATTTACTTACTTTACCATAAAGAATACCAAAACAGCCCTAAAATCACAAAGAGGAGGGAAGAAGAGGGGTGGGTGCTGGGGAAGGCGAGAGGAAAATTTCACCCCCTTTATGTTCCCTTTGCTCCCCAGAACGGGGTTCCAAGATGATAAACACAGGAGTGCCTCTCTCATCTGCGGGAACCGTAACACAGAGCCTTCCTACCAGACTCCCGAGCAGACGTGTGCTAAAATCTAAACGGATTCTGCCAGGCGAAATGAAATTCCCATTATTTTTAATTAATCCTTAATTAAAATATATTACTCCGCAGATTCCGCAAATCTCTCTTAATATGCAAATGCGGCCCATTCAAGGATATTTACATATCATTAATTAAAACGGCACATTCTTTCAGTCTAACAAGCTGAGGGGCTGTGGCTGCTGCCACGCTAGCGCGAGGAGCCCGTCCTGGCAGTGCCAAGCTCATCTGATAAAAAGACGTCAAGCATTGGCCGCGTCTGGGGAAGGTAAAGCCAAAGGGGGAGAGTGCATTAGACTCTGACGCTCTCTAGAACAAGGACTTCAAATATTATCTTGGGGCTCTGGCCAAGTGCTTTTGGCAAGGCTCTGAGGCTCCCTGTTATCTACACCTACCTAAAGATCACCTCGGGACCCAGCCCAGCTGGGCCGTGGCTGGGAGACCGTGCGTTTCTCGCTCAGGCAACCATGAGTCACGGTGGAGGTGGGCTGGGTGCAGGAGGATGCTGATGTGGGAGAGAGGCTTTGTACACACTTGTCCGATTTTCACCACAGAAGTGAAGTCTTTCTGAGCCTCAAGGTTGACCCCCGCCCCCTGCCCTCCAAATCAAGACACAGTCAGGTTTGGTGGGGAAAAATGAAAAAGAACCCAGCACACCAATCTCTTTTCCAATCACTTAGGTTAACAACAAAGGATTCCTAAGGGAAAAAAAAGAGTCTCTGGAGAGCCCTGTAAAGGCAAGTGCAAGACCAGGTAGCAAAGGGGTTGACGATTGGGAAAGACGAGGGAAGAACGGTCACAATGACATGGTTCCCGACCAGAATGCAAGGGGGTGGGTCCCACCTAGGAAAAGTGTGGAGAAACGGACGTCACTCACTACTTCCACAGACAAGCCTTATCAATCAGGCAGAGACCAGCAAACGGCACTCCATCCACCCCCAAAGCGGGGCAGGACAGCCTGCTGGCCTCACGTCTCTCACTGTTTAGGCCACCTCAGACTAGGACAGGCCCAGAAACAAAATTCAGGGAGCATAAGCTGCATTTACCATCAGCCTTGTCCTGAGACCTCCAGGAACCCCCACAGCTGAGAATGCCACTCATAGAGATGGGGCTTCTGGCAGCGGGCTGGGTTCTCTTAGCAGCTAAATGACTCACTCTTACACAAATCATTGCAATGTGTGCCTCAGCAAAATTACAGCTGATTACATACTACAGACACTGCTGGTCATTTTTTCATAGTCGAAAATAAAAATATGAAATCCTTGAATGCCAAGTGTCTACTGTGCTTAACTGAAAAACTACTTATCAAATTATGACAGAGGTCTTGTCCATGTGATATCTTCAGGCTGAAGTGGTGACCCAAAGGATCTAAGATACAGCTCAATGACCATGACCTGAGGCTCCTGTCTTGGCCCAAATGACCTCTGCTTCACTGTACTCTGTAGTCCCATCAGAGTCGGAATTATTGTTTTACCAATATTTATTTTTTCAGATTATAAACTTCTATAAGGAAAGGACCTTAGCTAAAACATTGCATTGCTTTTTCCTTAGCTCACTGTCATGTAAAGACAGGAACTAAATACACACACACACTGGATGATCAAAATGAGATCAGGAAGAAAAAGGTCTCAAGGCCAAGGGTTCATGGAGATGGCTCAGTCGGCCTGAAAAAGCCTTCAGAAGCAGCGTCAATCTGGGTGGGGAGAGTCACAACGTTTGCAAAAAATTAACTAGAGTGGGTAGAACCATCCCAAGGCAGATGTGATCTCAGCCTCTCTCCTTAGGGTGCAGCCGAATGCTTAAAAGCAAATCCAGGTTCAAATCTCAGCTCTACCCATGACAAACTGCATGACAAAACCAGTTGCATAAAATCTCTAAATCTCAGTTTATTTACCTGAGAAAAGGGGAATTAATGCTGTCCTTTAATGAGTTTTGTGAAAATAATAAAATGAGAAAACTGAATAAGGACCTCAGCACATAATGAGGACTCAATAAAAGGTAGTAATTACTAAATTATTATCTATTGTGACTTTTTTTGGGAGGGAGGAGGGCAAATGCCCCTCTTAGTCTGAAATCTCTCCCAATTTTAAAATCCAGTGACTCTTAGGAACCTTCTCATTCCCATCCTTCATCTTCCATATTTATTTCAGCCCCTCTCCTAGGCATTACTTACTGATAGTTTTTGAAACTAGTCTAGGGACATTTCCATTACTAGAATAGCAATAACAAAAGCCCCACAGTTCTACTGAGCTTATCAAGCTGCAGAATATCTTCTCCATCAGCCAGAATCTGTTATCAGGCTTCTTAGAGCACCTATCATTATTTCATTTCTCTTTCTCAGAATAATCTGAGAAACGAACACATTAGTACATCAGAACAACGTAAGCATTAGCTAAATACATCACTGAATCGTTGAAACCTTAAGCATATTTATACGCAAAAGCATCAAATAAGAATAATGATAATAAGGCACTTCAGCCTCCTTTTAGCATTCACGTGTCCACTGAAGGCAGGAATGAACAGAGCCTTCCTTCTTTCCATCCAGCTTTTGAAGCTATTGGGAAGAGCTGAACTGCCACATGGCAGTTGAGAAAGCCTCAGGAGAGCGCCACTAAGTTAGACATGTACCTCAAGAGGATGACAAATGGGGACCTCCTCTGGGAGGTGAGGCATCCACGGGAACAGTGAACAGCACCCAGGAGTCACATTCCACAGCGCCTCAACACCGTCTGGCCTCGTGCACCACTCCCTCCTGGAGTTGCCCCAAACTGAGGATTCCCATGCCCTACATTTTCTGGCTGCCTGATGTCTTTGAGATATTACAATTTTGATGATTCCCTACATTATGAGTCCCACCTTACCAAGGTCAACCCATAAAGACTTAATACCGCAGATTCCCTTGCAGCTAAGTACAGGCAGATGAAATGGGTTCCGCGTTTGCAGAAGACTCACGAGACTTGGATTTGGAGGAGCAGCCGCTGCATTCAGAGGACTCGATCTTTTGGCAACCACAGGGCTGAGGCACGTGGTTCTTCAGGGGCAGAAGTGGCTGAATCGCTGGCATCAGGTACGGAGGCTGCCAGGCCCTCCAGACATTCTGTGAGCCAACCAGTGTCCCGTGTATGTTTTCAACCTTTGTCTTTTAAATCCAAGATCTTTTAATAAATGTTTTATTCTGCTGAGAGTAGCCAGAGTGTATGACTTTTACAGCAACAAAAAATCCTGATCAATACAGCTTTGCTGGCAATATAAAAGAAATCAGCAATTCTTTCTGCCCAGTTAGACAAGAATTTTAAAAGTAAACTACTCACAGAATTCAACACAGGATGGGAACTCCTATGAGGAAGACTCACCGTTCTCCTCTCCCCTCGCGCATGACAAAAAGTCTCTTTTCTAAGATTCCACAACATAAACTCCAAGTCTAAGCCACCATGAAGCACCAGAACCACACAGACTGATGCCAGGAACTGTCTATCCTGATGGGGGTTCAACTCAGGCCCCAAACCTTAATATTCTTTGCTGGTATCATGACCAGTGTTGGCACTGCTGCCATCTGTTATCAAAAGCAACGTGGACATCTGACCAGAGGGAAAGCCCCCACCTGAAAAGTTCCCCCATCTTACAGAGGAAGACACAGAGCCTCAAAAGCTCAAGGACCTGGACAAGGTCCCCAGCTGGTTAATGTCAGATCATATTGAGAAGGAAAGACTTTATTAGGGTGAGGGAAACCTGGACTTTCTAAACTCCATGACCTCAGTCCACTTGCTTTAGCTGAGACATTTGTGTCCTCTTTATCATACAGCCACTTCCGTTGGTTAGACAGCTTAATATTAAGTAATTCATAATGTTCACCAGATGCAAAGTGGCTGCCAGTTTTTGTTCAACAATGCAGCCTTTTGCTCTTTCAGGATCTACCGTCACGAATGGGAAGAGTGTTTGAAAGCCCTTGACAAAATCATCAGCACCATTCAGCAGGTGCTTAGATTCCCGCACACAGGACCACCACCTTTCTTCAACACTCGACTTCTGGGAAGAGTAATTAACTTACACATTGTCTGATTAGTCATAGCTGTACTATGAAAGGTGGCCTAGAGTTCACCCCAAACTTATCTGGCAACTGGTATTTTACTTAAGGCGCCAACACACTTCACCATACTTCCCTGATGTAATTATTTGCATAGGACTATGATGGATAGGATATCACACCAAGAGCAATACATTGCAGAGCACTCAAAAAAGGTGTGTGATGATCTCATAAATGTTTTAATTGCAATGACAGACAGGTGCAATCATCTCATTCAATGTAAGTATCTTTGATATAGATTTACTTTCAAAGAACACACAGCGTGTCGATGATAAGTACCTTTACTTGCAGAGCCCAGATCAGGCAAGCTACGGGTCAGAGCCCAAAGCACGAAATGTCACACAGGCTCCACGTTTTGAGAACAGTAAGATATTATTACACCAGGTCATGCTGTACCCATGGGGAGAGGTGCCCACTAAGACACCTTCTGCTCTGTCCAAATCTCAAGATAAAAGACTTACAAGAAAAAAAGAAAAACAAATACAACAACTTTAGATTTTGCTGAAGTCATCCCTGTGGCTGACACATGCTAAGGTTGTGGCTTCTGGGAAACATCTGAAACTTACAAAGCTGGGCAGGACATTTTCACAAGCTGTGCTTATGTGAGCACCAATGCATTTCTATGACATCACAGTCAATTTTAAAACATTTGTGTTTCAGAGATGTAGTTCCTTGTAGTAACACAATAATAAAAGGATAAAAGAGGGAGAGAGTTCTGATTCAGGAGGAAGAAAAACTACTTCTGACCAAAGTCCTGCACATTAACCCCCTCCTACCCAAGGGAAGTCATATGAACGTTCATAAGCACATATAACACAGAATGATAATCTTCACATCACAAGGAGATAACAATGGAGGAGAAAGAGTGGTCATAATAACTAAGCAACCAAACTCCAGACAACCATGGAAAAGACCAGTGCAGCGTAAGTGTGGCACAAAGGCATCCCAATGCCACCCTGCTATGCAAGAGGCCCTGATCCAGGGGCTGGTCAAAGTCCACACTCCTGAACCCCATAACGGGCGCAGGGGGTGCTCCAGGTTTGTCTGGAACGAACTGAGGTTGTCTCCTCTGACCCTGAGCTACCACACATGACATCAGACCACCACAACTGACCGTGGAAACTCAGGATTGGCTTACGACAGGCAGCAGGATGCACCCAGGGCTTCCGAGGGCTTCAGAGTGTTCTATAAAAGTCCTGTGTACTCTGCCTAAACCCTGTCTCCCAGATGGCCTGAAGGCTGGCCAGGATAAAAGTTCCAAAAACAGACTAAGGAGGTATTAAAGACAGGCTCGTTCTTCAAGCCCGGGAGGAATTGATTTGATCAGATTTAGACAGTATTTAAGAAAACATTCAGACAATTGATGCTCTCTGTGGGAGTCTATTTTTTAGGTGTTCAGGTTTTTTTCTTTTTTACTCTGTTACCAACCTAACCACCCCTGCTTGAAAACGTGAAGTAAAAAAAGAACTGGTACTACTTTTATTTCTGCATCCAATGAGGTGATGATGCTTATTTACACATTAATACCAAAAATAAAATTACGAAGGTCAATATAAGAAACTGGGGACTTCCCTGGTGGTCCAGTGGTTAAGACTCCACGCTCCCAATGCAAGGGGCCTGAGTTTGATCCCTGGTCAAGGAACTAGATCCCACGTGCAGCAACTAAAAGGAGTCCGCATGCTGCAACAAAGATCCTGAGTGCCGCAACTAAGACCTAGCGAGCGCAACCAAATAAACAAACAAACAAATAAATATTAAAAAAAAAAAAAGCTGGCTTACAGTGAAATTGCCAGTGATCCTCGGACCGCACAGAGGAAACAGGGCTTTCTCTGAGGATGTGGAGATCTTTTGAACATGAACCACTGGGACTACTATCCCTCCATGCCAGATGGAATGTCCTTCAGACACGTGGGGGAGAGGGGCCTCTGCTGGCTTCAACCACAGATGCTCGAACA
The DNA here is from genome assembly GCF_030028045.1 of Hippopotamus amphibius kiboko. Classification (NCBI taxonomy): domain Eukaryota; kingdom Metazoa; phylum Chordata; class Mammalia; order Artiodactyla; family Hippopotamidae; genus Hippopotamus; species Hippopotamus amphibius. The sequence continues at coordinate 136,064,507 of NC_080188.1, read as the reverse complement.
CTGGCCCTCCTTTTCTTTCTGACCACTATGGATGCGGAAGAAGTAAAGGACAAGAAAGCGGCACCAGGGGTTCAACTGGTGGGGAACGTAGAGCCCAGTGAGGAAGAGCTGGTGGACACAGAGAGGAACCAAGAAGAGGTCTCCTCCTCTTGGCTATGTCCAACCTGTGCTGACTTCGACAAGGTGAACAGGCACAGCAACAACTGATGTGTTTGCCTCCAAATGTGCTCAGCTGTTTGAATGTGGCAATTATCTGGTTGCCCTCCCCCAGCAGAAGCACACTGCAGGCATTAAGCAAGGTGCCTGGCTCCACAGGTGAGGCAGGTAACCCTTGTGCTGAATAGAACTTGTGGGGAGGAGTATATAAATCCTTGAAAGGGAATCAGTAGTATCAACAGCTGATGCATTATTTATTTAAGAGGCACAGACCACAATCTGTATTATTGTTAGAACTGAAATGAAACACTGTATTAAAAAAAAAAATCATCCCGTACTTGGTTTTCAAAGCTCAATGACTAGCGAGTATGCTGTCGTCGAGGGTAATGTGCATAAAAGCAGCACTGTTTTGTGAACCAAGAAAAGAAAGTGATGGCAGCAGGCAGCACTACAACCACTACATGCGACCTCTGCACCAAACCACTTCCTTCTTCCTCTGCTGATGTTGCTTATAATTGACTGGGGTTTTATCTAGTTGTTAGGGTGACAAGGGGCAAAAAGTTAATATAAAGGAAGTTTATATAATGGCAGAGGTCCTTCACTTCATCCCAAGAGGAGATCCCTAAAGGGTCCTTGGTCGTTTGCCAATCTCTCCATGCAGGTGTTTTGAGTCTTCTCAGCACCGCCATGTCAGCTGCAGCTGAGAGGCCTCAGTCTCCTGGCAGCCGCTTTCAAACCCAGTGTTAAGTTCCCCAAGGCTCCCAGGCCCCAGCATGTCCCATGAAAGCAAGGTCCCCAAAGGCCTCCATTCAAAGCCCAAACCAGTATTTCAGGCTTTGACAACATTCCCTTGTATATTGAAGCCAGGTGCAGTCCCTCTCCAGTTTGCTTACTACCAGAACAGCCTTTGATTCTCCCCAACCCCTTCCACCAGTCAGTTTTTTGGTTGCAAATAGCAGGGCTGGACTATGGCTCACCTACTAAGAAAAGGAATGTATTGGACAGATATGCAGTGCCTCAAAGAATCAACAGGAAGTCTGGAGAACCAAACTTGGAAAAAGAAGCCCAGGCAGCTGAGACCACAGCCAAGGCACTGCCCCAGGAAGTCAGTTAGGAGACAGGCACTGCTCTACTGGCTTTGGGGACTCAGACCAGTCACTGCCACCACCCACGTGTCTGCCACCACCTCTGTCGTCCTGTCCCTCTGCACATCTCCCTCAAAATTCAAGCTTTGGGCACATGTTTCCAACCAGCCAAGTGCTAAGTGCTCCTGCTCCTACTGCTGGGTCTGAGCCTTGGGAGGCAGGCTCTGCTGGAGCCCCTCAAATGGCAAGAGGACATTCTTCCCAGACTCACTTCCTACTTCCTCGGTACAAATCCCAACTTCCCTTTACTTACTCAAAGGCGCCCACTTGGTTCAGCAGAGAGTCTGACAGAATAGCAATAGAGTCTACAGGATATATCTGCTCCTGTAGAAGGTGCTTTGGGGATACAAGGAAAAAATAAGCTACAGCTGCTCTTCTCAGAATATGTAGGCATTAATATAAAGAGAGGAGGGCTATATTTCTAAGGAGGAGGTGACAGAGAAATGCACGTGCCAGGCTTAGAACTGTTTTTTTTTTAAAGGAAAAGCAGATATTACATCTCTATTGTTTTTTTAATATAAATTTATTTATTTATTTATTGGCTGTATTGGGTCTTCATTGCTGCACACAGGCTTTCTCTAGTTGCAGTGGGCGGGGGCTAACTCTTCATTGTGGTGTGCACGCTCCTCATTGTGGTGGCCTCTCTTGTTGCAGGGCACAGGCTCCAGGCACGTGGTCTTCAGTTGTTGCAGCACATGGGCTCAATAGTTGTGGCTCACGGGCTGTAGAGCACGGGCTCAGTAGTTGTGGCACATGGGCTTAGTTGCTCCACAGCATGTGGGATCTTCCTAGGGCAGGGATCGAACCCATGTTCCCAGCATTGGCAGGTGGATTCTTAACCACTGTGCCACCAGGGAAGTCCAGGCTTAGAACTTGAAATGAAAAGATCTGTGGATGCAGAATTTCCAATGGTATTTCAACAGGACCTTCACCCGTCTCCAGCTGAGATGATATGGATCAGTGTGTAGCTTCAAGTCTGGACACATTCTCAGGATGTGATTTCTAGAGCTTAGAAATCACACACCCAATTTCCAACTGTTTAGGGAAAGAAACATTTCTATACTACATCACGCAGTCCATGGGTAGGGATTGGAGGTGGGGATGGAAACCACACTCCCTAGGTGCCTCCCATCCACCAGGCACTGGGTGACACAAGTGATAATTATGACTGCCATTGGTCCCCCCAATAATCTTGGTGAGGCAACTGTAAAGTGGAGGCTACAGGCAAGGGTTCTGGAAATCAGAGTCTAAGATCAAATCCTGCCTCTGCTACTTAGTAGCTGTGCACTTGAGCCGGTTATTCAATCTCTGTGTCCTCTGTTTCCACAGCTACAGAATGAGCATAGTAAGAGCCTCTACCTTGAAAGGTTGTAGTGAGCATTCAAACATAATAATATATGTAAAGTGATTGTAACAAGTGCCTAGTATATAGGCGTTCAATAAATATTGGCTATTATTATTCTAGGCAGCTATTAAAATCCCCATTTTACTGATCAATAATCTGAGGTTTCAGAGGCTAAATATTCTGTCCAAGGTCATAAAGTCAGACCTTACATGTAGAAATGTAGCAGAACTGGAGTGTCAAACTCAGGTTTGACTCGAAAAGCCAATGTTACTTCCATAACATCATTCTGTGTCCACCTGCCCATAACGTCAAACACACTCAAGCTGCTGTCCAGGGCCAGAGCTGGTGTTCCACTGCTGTGACTCTGAGGAACTGTCACAGCAATTATCTATATTAACAGATCTCAAGTATTTCATCTCTAGTGGTTATCTGTACTTGTTTTCGTCATTCTTAGAAAGGCAAGGACTGAACTCCCAGAAACCTTCATGACCGCAACAGATAAAAAGCAGTTTTCAGTGGGTCGATCCACACACATCAGGCCGATGAGAACCTTTAGAAATGACACATTCACTCTCCTGGCCTTTGGGCACAGGGTCACTTTTACAAGTGAGGTAAATCATGACTGCAGGATCAGAGTGCATTATAAGGTTGATTAGTTTTTTTGTCTTTTTTTTTCCCCCCAGCTCTCCTTCTTTTGTTCTTCCTCTTTTCTTTCTTATTTATTATTTGAGAAATAATCACAAATTCTGAATGCAACTGCGGTTAAGAGAAAAGGGGACCATCCTCTGAATCTTTCGTTCTCCCCATCCGCCACCCACCCATCACTTCTCCCCCTCTCCCCTAGAATCTGCCTGACAGTGGGGCACAAACGCCAGCAGCCACAACACTGAAGCTGTCGGGAGGCACCTCTGCAGTGGTGCCTTAGCAGGTGGCCATCCCCAAAGCCACTGGAATGATGGGATGGCAGGTCAGGGAGGGGAGGGGAACCAGGAGTTTGTGTAACTCTGGGTGTATCTGTCCATCACCTTTCTTTCCCGCACGGCATGCAGGTTGCATGGGCTTAACCGCAGCGGTCGATAAAGCCACACAGATCAGGGTGAGTCAATGAAAGACAATAAGACAACAAATTTAACTGAGGAAGGAAAAAGAGCATCTCTTTCCTTGACCACCTCATCAAAGTAAAAGCGAGCTTCCTTTCTACTCAAGCAGACAAAAAACAAAGACACAACAGGCACACTCAAATCAGCTAATGCTGAACAGGAAGGTGTGGTGTAACTGTTCCTACACGCCACGTTTCATAGTTCAGGACCACCTAAAGTTGCTGTTAGCATCTTGTATGGATTTTGTGCCTAGTTTTTGCCCTCAGAGAACAGGTATCATCAAATATACTAGGATTGTGAAATTATTGCTTTATTTCTGTCTTGAAGTAAATCTTACGTTGCATAAGCATTTACTGTTATTTTGATTTTATTGCTTCGATTAATCCATCTTTAATACATCATGATAATATGGGGTTTGGTTTACCATATTATTATTGCCTACTGTCGAGATAAACGTCTCCCAATTACATGAAAGACAGCAGATGTCCCCACCTTCCGAACAGATACCAACACATGACACATCTCCTACATCCTAAAAATGCTTAACTAGAGCAGGTAGAACTACTCTAGGCACTGAAATGTGTTCCACCCCGACGTCCCTCAATCACCACGTATTTCAGAAGCTTGTCTCTTGGCGTCAACTACATTTTTATTATCTCTCCATATGTTCTTGTTACTTTTCCACTCTGTGGAAAATAGCACTAATATACTCCATTGTTTTGTTTTGTTTACCAAACAGCAGATTATTTGCTTATTTGGACTAGAATATGTTGTCTTAATATCATTGCTTTAGTCCAATATCCCACATAGGAGTTGTTGCTTTTTTTGATTCTTAACACAGGCCTGGTGTCATACACAAGTTAATCCATTCCTAAACTCACTTGGTAACCCAAGTGCACCAGCTGATGAAAAATCATATCACCTATGTCTGATATGGTACAATCATATATTATATGCAACATATAATAACTAATGTAATAGTACCATAGTGTACCGTTTACATAACTTGATTCCAGAAGCAGAACTGATATCCACGACCTCATACACAATTAGTCATATTATAAGAATTTCCTGTACATTTTAGCATTTTATTGTCCTTTTACTTGCTATTTCACATCGTGGAGGGTTTTTTCCTTTATGCCCCAGTGTCCATCACTCAATCCTAAATTGACACAGCAAATCCTCCAGTGGCATCAAATGGCATGCCATGTTTCAGCCATATTCCAGACAGTTTTCTCCTCATAATTTATCTAAGATGAAGGGAAGAGATGTGTGGGTCCCACATAGATTTGGGAGCCTATTCAGTCTTCAAATGCTGTGAAGAAGTACTTCCCATAATTTAGTTTCAAGGAAGTGAAAATGCTCAGCATGACCAGTTTGTTGTTCTAAATGAACTCCGATGAGACGAATTCTACTATTATTTTAAATTTTCTGACTCTGCAAAACATGGACTAGATCCATTAGAAGAATACAGATTCTATAGGCAAATACGGCTGGGGAAAAAAATTTCCAAGAGACACATTAAGCATTTGCCTTCTGAATTATTACTGGTTTGAAAAAGATCCCTGATTCTACTCACTAGTCAATTATAACTGAGATTTTGTCAGGACATAACCACTTTTGCTGCTCCATTTCTCAGCTTCCATATTTGCTCAGCTATTTGGCCAGAGTTACATTATTTATGTTTTAGAACAACCTATCTGTGACATTTCTTACCACTGAGGAATTATACCAGTAGGTCCTAACAGTTATTCATTACATTAAGCAGCCCACTTCCTGGTCAATTAATCAGATAATGAGAATGTTTTATTTTGACTCCCTTAAAAATATCATTTCTCAAACATTTAAGAATATACCACATTAATTCCACTCTCTACCTGCAGTTGAAGGCAATTATTTTTATATCCACAACAGTCAAAGAGGTGTATACTATAATGGTGAATAGTTACATCACCTTCTTGTTTCATACATCTACTGACTCCAAAGGCAGCCACAGCCTCATTTGTCATACAAAATCGTCACCAAGTCTTTATACTATATTAGATTCTTATAACAATGCATAGTTTTCTTATAAAACCAGCATATCCATGCCATGTAAAAGCCTATTTACTAAGGTTTAGAGCAACTGCATCACACAACTGTCTACAGTGTTTTATAAATCCAAAGCCTGGTGCAAACAGACAAAACAAAAACAGAAAACCGCATTCAAAGAGGTAAACTGGAGCTCTGGACCAGCAAATGCAAAAACCAGATCTATCATAAGATGAAAATTCACTAATCATCACCAGAAATATTCACATTGTCTTGATATCCCAATGGGACAACACCAGACGTAACTCATTTAGGGGGAGGTTAAGAGTGGCCCCAGCACCCAAGTGCCTTAACCATCTCTATTTATTTAACATTGGACTTTCCTACTCCAGAAGCCAGCCCACACCTGATAGCATGGAGCCCTGCAGGAGACAGGTGCTCAAGGAAGGTGTCAGAGATGGGGAGAAAAACATACCGAATGAATGAATAACTCCTTTTGGCTCATTTCCCTAAAGTCAGTTCTTCCGCGGGAGCATCCTCTCCAGGGCACCATCCCTGATCCAAGCGGCCCACATGCCAGGGGCCCTTCTTCCATTTCCCGTCACATTCTGCACTCCTCCCAGTGATAATATACATCACACACTGTTTCCCAACTGTGAACCCCCTGAAGGCAGGGACTGGCTATTTCACATCTCCAGTTCAATAAGCGTTGCAGAATGAATAAATGAATGTTTGAGATTCAGCTAACTGCCTTGCTTCTGCCACTGAGTGGTAACAACTGAGTCTTTCCCAAATAAGCCTTATAGTGCCACATAACTAAGTCTCTTTTCGTGAATTTTGGGGTGGAGGGGAGAAGAAAACAGGGCACTGATATGTTGCCCCCAAACTATTCTCAGACCATTCTCTCCCCATTTGACTCTCGAGAAAGTATAAACATCACGAGGGAAAGCTTAAAGAAGGGACAAATTTAAATTCCAGCATTTCTTGCTTTCTCAGCCCCATCTTTACAAACCCTTTGGGTCCTGTTCCTGCTTTAAGGTGCTCAGCATGGCCAAAGCAGTGGATTTAATGAAAAAGACCATCAATGAGGAGACGATCACATTACATAACAAATTTAAAAATCAGTGACACCAAAAAAAAAAAAAAAAAAAAAAGGGCTTCCTAGATGGCGCAGTGGTTAAGAATCTGCCTGCCAATACAGGGGACATAGGTTCGATCCCTGCTCCAAGAAAATCCCACATGCCACAGAGCAACTAAGCCCATGTGCCACCAAAAAAAAAAAAAACAAAAAAACAAGCATTTAGAATCAGCGAAACCTAAGAACTGATGTCTCACCATGATGTCAACGCTAACCAGGGCACCAAAGACTGGGCCACTTTTCTGTCAGTACAAGTGGCAATTCTCAGGGACCCTGGACACACACACACCCTGCCTGCTTGGTTCCAGGTAAAAGCACTAGGCTGTATGTCAGGGAGCCTGAATGTTCCTGCTATTGTAAGTTACCAAACAACCTGACAAAGTTTTCCACAATGTCCCCATCTACAAAATGAAGCTATTACAGCAAGACACCCCGCCATGCATTGTGTTTATAGAGTACTTGCCAGAGATTTCTAGTTCCAATTTTTCACATCTTTGAGTTTTTCTCTACTAGTTACCAAAAAGTGATGGAAATGTGTCAGAAATAAAGTTTATTTCTCAGAAATAAATCTTGAGAGGAGCAGATTTTTAAAATCAAATAATCCACAGAGTGAGAAAACCCCCAACAATAAGGGAAGTGCTGTTCTATTGTCACACTTATTGTCATAAGCAGCAAAGGACAAGGAACCAGGGAATGAACCCTAGCAAAGAGGAGATTGTCTCAAGCCACATAAAGTGCTGATTTGTGGACCAGGTCCGAGAGGTGTGGTCATAAAGCCTCTGCTCACCCTGCCTCAGCTCTCCCATCCCTCTTGCCTGGCAGCCTGGCCTTGCCACTGAATCCACGAGGCTCAGGCCACGTTGAGAGCCATGTGCTCCAAAACAGTTTTGGAAAAGTTGTATCTTAAACATTAAATTAATTTCAAATGATTTTTTCTCCTAAAGAAAGATCACAGTGAGACTGGAATAAATATATCGTGTTACATTCGTACAACGGACTACCCACTTGGCCATAAAAAGGAAGAGACTACGGATGCAAGCAACAGCATGCATAAATCTCAGAAAACATGATGACGCGTAAGAGCCAGACACAAAAGTATACATGCTGCATGATTCCACTCACTAAAGTGTAAGAACCGGCAAAATCAACCTAGGATGAAAAAGATTACAATTGTTGTCGGAGGCAAGGGGTGCGCGTGGGGAGAGTGGTGAATCAAAGTAGAAAGGACCAGAAGATATTTTCAGGGTAATGGAAGTCTCTAGATCTTAACTGGGGCGTTGGTTACATGGGTATACTCACTTGTCCAAACACATCAAAGTGTATACTTAAGACCCATCCATTTTACTGTATGTAAATTTACCTCAATTTTTAAAATTCACAAGCTTACTCATCACCAACCTCCTCCCACCTCTGACTAAATCTAGCAAGTTTAGTGGTACAAGGGAAAAAAAACATTGAATTCTGCAAACAGAGGACCTGAAATGTAACCCGGGGTCCTCTGACCTTCTAGGTCTACCACTTTAACATCCCTACTCCACGTGTTCCCCATCTGCAGAATGGGAAAACTCTATTCGTGGCCAATCCGAACAAAATACTCCAAAGACAAAATGCCAACATCATATAGAAAAATGCTTTGTAAATGGTACAACGTTATATACAAAAGAGATTATTATTTCCCAAATTGGGGTAGGGATGAGAAAAGGGCATCTGCCAGAGAGCACCCCCACTGCGATAATGTTCATTTCTGTGATGATTTTCTTTTTCTACCATTTTGAGATATGGGTTTCTGCAGCTGCTCAGGCCACTCAACATTTGGCCTCCACTTTGCCTTACACGAGTACACACACACACACACACACACACACACACACACTCTCCTTCCAAAAGCTCTGCTTCTTTCACTTGTTCTAGCAACTCTGCTTTGAAAAGTGCCCCAATCTGCATAAACCATGAGAATAAATCAACCAGGCAAAGAGGAAAAGGCAACAAACCACAGCCAAGGCTGAGGTGCAAAACCCCACACCAGGATGGATAGGGCATTAGGTCCTGCTGAGAGTCTGGGCTGTCACCTTGCTTACAGGGTACTTGGTCACAGGACGTCACCTATCGGTGGCATTCCCCTCTGTCCCACTCCCCTCTCGTCCTCTCCCCAACCTGCTCTTTTGGGAAGGCTGTTTGCGTGTTGCTCCCTCCTCCAGGCTCTCGGCTCTCTCGGTTCTCTCCCGCACTTTCCCTTTCTCTCCAGGCTGGGTTTAATTTGACACCTTGAGCTTTGGTAACGAGGAGAGCAGCCACAGCGGAATTCATTAGGCTCAACACGGCAGGGCCCGCTCTCTGTGCGTTAATGACATCGGAGGGTAGGGAAACGAGACAGCCACCACGCGAGATGAAATAAACATGAGGACTGTCAGCAGTGACAGCCTCAGCAAAGGGGACAAAATGAGCCAGGTAGAGACCTTTCCCCGTCCGCACAATGCAAACCGACAGCTTGCAAAGACCCCCACTCCCCACAGCCGCCCCCCCCCACCTTACCCAAAGCTGAAGGGTGAGGAAGACGTGGGGTGACCTGGAAGTGTGGATGGGAAAGAGGGAGAGAAAACACAATGAAATTACCATTGTTTTAACATACAAATTTCATTTATCAGTTTAATGTTGGCGCAAACCAAATTCGTCACCCTCCTTCGGAGACAGGAGGTACAAGGAGGCTGGGGGCGGGACCGGGCTGCGTGATGCTTGGAGTCTTCTTGCCTTCCTTCCCTCCCACCCCCTTAAGCTCTCCAGGCTGATTCTCTTTTCCGCAAAGCATCCTTCTCCCCACCTTCAACCACTATAACTCCATCTCTCCCTGTTACTAAAGGGGCACTGGAAGGAGGAAAGGATGAGAGAGAAGAAACAGAGGTGGTGGAGAAGGAATAGACATGCTGGCTCCTCTACATGTGTGTTTTTTTTTTTTTTCTTGAACGTGGCAGGGGGGTGTTGACAAAGAAAATCCAGGCAGCAGGTACTAGACCACAGAGCAGAGAGGCAGGAGCTACAGCCCGACGGAGAAAAGCCCTACATGTATACACTTTTAGGAAGAAGAGTAAGGTCCCTGCTCCCAGTGACCAGGGGTCAAGAGGATCAACGGGCAAGGGAGGTCTTAGGGATTATGACGGCCTCCGCTTCTCCACATAATGCAGAAGGAAGGAACGGGCTGTAATCAAACTAAGCCACGGCCTCCTTCTTCCAACAGAATAATCCTATACCCACAGAAGCAAAGAGAAAGTCTCCCTCCACTGCACTTGCCTAACAGAAAGGTGCTTCCCAATCTCCCAGAAGAGCTGACTCCTACGCTGGCCCCAGTGTGAAGCCCAGGGCTAGTATCTGGAGGGCTGCATTCTTCCCAATGTAATCGGCAGATCCAGAATGGAGGGCTTCTTTCACGCCCCTTCCCAGAAAACCTTCCACTCTTTCTCTTTCAGCCTTTCTCGGAGAGAGGGCATCTGTGAGCCAAAGCGCATACTTTAAAGCCAAATATCACTGTTTTCTTTGGCCATGGACGTCTCAAGCGAGGTTTTCAAAGAATTCCCAAAGCTGGCAATATTATTAGGAGACGGGAAAAGAAAGCCATTATTTTTATTAATTAGCATTCAAAGGAAAGTTTATGAAGGCTGGATCAAGGACAGAATTCAGACTCAGAACAGACCCAGCATGGTCATTTGGAGTTTCAGGAATGGAAGTTTGCCCTATCACACCCATGGCAAGAGGGGAGGCGGAGGGCAAAAAAAAAAAAACCCCCACTAATTTGCAAGTCTGCTACAGGGTTTGCTACAGGGATGTGAAGGCCAAGTAAGAGGAGAGGGAGCTCCTTACACTTAAACCTGGTGGGCCATGATCTAGGGAGCCAAGCGGCTGTGACTCCAGGCCACGGGTATGAACAACTGATATCAGAAAACTGCCTAGTTGTTTCGAACACTAGAAAAAATAGATTTAGGGTGTCCTAGGTTTAAGGTCTAAAGAAGCCCAACGTTTTGCTTTATGCTGGAAAACATGATTTAGAACATTTTGTTAAGAGGAGACACACACAGTCCATTTGTTCTAGAAGGCGTCAGTGGGGTGATTTAAGAGTAAGGCTTGGGGAGAGGCCTGAACTAGACCTGAAGGTCAGCGTGCCTACATTCTAGCACCGGCCACCTGCAGGGGAGCCCGGAGTCCATCGTGAATACGAAGGGACTGAACCAAGAGAAGCAGCGAGCTTAAGCAATGTCAAGGACACCAAAGGCACAGCAGCTAAAGAAAAAGCATGATCCCCACACTATTCACACTCGAACTGGCCTACAATTTTATGTCCTGTGGCCCAGTTGTAATTTCAAGCTTGTCCCGGGATTAGGGGCCCCTTTTCATTTGCATGTTTTCATGACTCTACATGGCCTTACCCCCTCTCAAAGGTCATCCCTACAGAAGCTGGCTGCTCCCCTCGTGTGTTCTCACTTATATGAAAGAAAAAAGCAAAAGGCCTTCCCATCAAGAGGAGGCAGTTGACAAACAACTCTTGTGTCATCCTGAGAGGTAGGGAGCACAGTGGGAAAGGGGGTAAGGGGGGTGGCTTTAGAGCTAGATACACAGGTTTGAGCCCCTTTTCCACTATTTACAGGTATGGGGACCCTGAAAAAATGATTTAGCTTCAGTGGTCCTCAATTTCCTCCTCTGTAAAATGGGGAGTGGTGTAACACCAACCTCTGTGCTACATGGGCTTTAAGGACGGTACATGTAACACACTTAGAACAGTACCTGGCACGCGGCAGACACTCTTTCAGTGAGAACCAGGTACCTGAAAAAGTGTCCAAAGAAGTTGCTGTGACTTCTTGTTTCCCAGCCTTGAACTATGTGAAAAATGAGCTACACGAGCCAAAAGAAGTACAAGGACTACCAGAATAACCGATAGCTTGATAACATCAGAGCAGGGCGAAATTCCCTTCCCCGCCCCAGTTAGCACTTAAAATCAAGTCCCCAGTTATAAGCCCTTCCTTACCTTTCTTTAGGCAGCCTCAACCTCTCATCCTCACCTGCTCTAATCACCACCCTCCCCCTAGTCCCCACAGCAGTATTTTATAACCTTGGTGCCTAATACTATAAGCTGGGATGCTCTGAGAAAATATGAATAAATGCTCAACACAAGCGCCCCGAGAAGTTCTGATTTCATTGTTCCAAGATGGAGCCAGGCATCGGTGGGCGTTTGTAAAAGTCCCCCAGGTGATTTTAGTGTTTTAATGGGCAGCCGGGATTGAAAACCACTCTGTACCAAATATACTTGCTATTGAAAGGTTTATGCATAACATTAAAAACACATTTTTATGACCATAATAACTTGCCAGGAGTTGTAGGTCTGCCCACCAAGAAGAGGTAAGCTTCTCAGCCTCCGTGAAAGATCATACCTGGGAGGGGCGTGGGAGGTCAACGAGGTCACCTCCATCTCAGGGAGGAGACTCAGGAAGGTGAAGTGACTTCCACTCATAACACAACGACTTGTACTGGCAGAACTGGCTTCCTCTGCACAGAGTGCCAGGTCTCTAGAACCTACTTCCTTTGGCTCAGGCTCTGAGGTCTGAACTGCCAACCCTCATTCTTTCTTCTGGTCCCCTTTCTTCTCGTCCCATCCTTCCCAGAGTTTCCTCTCCTGCTGGCCTTTGCTTTCCATTTTAGTGCTAAATGCTTCTGCTTTGAAGTGTTCCATAGAGTGCCTGGAGCTTCGAGAGAAAAGGTGCCACGAAAATCTTAATAAACAAATAAATAATTCATGCTGGGTATTGGTCTATTCTCTGCACCACTGGGTTTCAAACATTTCTTAGAAGCCGATTCTCACCCATGAAGTCAAACAAATAAAATCCATGATATGGAAGTGCAGAGGCTGAAGTTGGGGTGGGGTCCAGAGCCTCAGGGGCTCTGCCACCCCCTGCCACTGCCAGGAAGGCCTCCCTGGGGCACCCTCGCCTCCTTCCTGGGCCCTACGGGGCATAGATGGAAAACTTCCTCACCACAGGACCCCAGTTGTATTGTGTGTTTATGATGGACAGCCCAAAGGCTACAATTTCATTACATTACTTATCCTCATCCCCCAGAAAACAGGAAAGAGAAGGCATTTGTTTTAAAATAAGTACACCTCTGTGAAAGCTGCATGTACTGCAGTTGGGCTGTGAGGAAAATAAAGAAACATGGCAGGTCAGATCTACTCAATCCACTCCATCCTGCGATGGAACTGAAGTCCCCCAAGACTATCAAAACATCTCTCACTGTTTCCTGGAGGTCCAGTGGTTGGGACTCTGTGCTTCCAGTGCAGGGGGCACAGGTTCGATCCCTGGTTGGGGAAAATCCCACATGCTGCGGAGCAACTAAGTCTGTGGGCCACAACTACTGAGCCTGCGCTCTAGAGCCCAAGAGCTACAGCTACTGAGCCCATGTGCCGCAACTACTGAAGCCCGTGCACCTAGAGCCGGTGCTCCACAACAAGAGAAGCCACCACAATGAGAAGCCCACTCGCCACAACTAGAGAAAGCCCATGCACAGCAACGAAGACCCAATGCAGCCAAAAATACATAAATAAATAAAATAATAAACAAATCTTCAAAAAAAAAAAAAAGACGCAGGGCCACCACACACTCTTTCCATTCAGAAGGAAGGCATAATGGAGAACAATTAGAAGTGAGGAGATCAGTATGGCCACACATCCTGCCTGGAACCATCCACAGGTCTTTGGGCGCCTCTCTCGGCTGCCTCTTCCTGGTAGTCGGCCTACACAAGAAACTCTAAAATCACCTTCAGGTTGATTCCTTAACTTACGTGGCTGTCAATGACAAGCATCCCTACTGTTGATCAAACGAGCTATGCAGTAACAACTACTGGTTCAGTAGCTACATTTGCCAAAACATCACATTGATTATTTTAAATGATTTTCTTGATACAGATGAAGTCAGGATTACAAGAGAATTTTTGTTTCTTTGCTTGCTTGCTTAATTATTTCTTTACCCACTATGTGCTTCCAAATCAATGTCCTCTTTATGCTGTTCCAAAGCAATTCTGGCTTGCTTAAGGACTAGGTCTGAACATCTAGAAGGCTGTCAAGGAAAGGACACAGAGGTAGAAAAACAAAATCTCTTCTGATTTGCATTACGGATAACGTGTCAAACACTCTTATTTCATCCTCCGATCTTCAAGAGGCAGATGCCATGCTCCCCATTTCCAGGTGAGACAGCTGTGGCTGCGAAAGGTTAAGTGACTTGCCCAAGATCACACAGTCTGTGCGTCCTAGGGCTTGGATCCAGGTCTTCTATTTTTAAAAACAATGCTTTACCCCCCCACGTAACTCCTGCCTCAAAATTCCAGGTGCCAATTGTTAAACTGTACTGAAATGAGTACACTGCCAATGAAATTCCTGCCAAACATTTAATTCAGCAGGTCTGGTCACTATGGTGGTGTCATGTCTCCCCAGTAGAATCTTACCACCACCCCCAATTCCTCTGCTGACAAATCTGCACATTAATTGGGAGTGAGGTAGGTACTGGTGTGTATGTGTTGGCAAGAATAATAGGTCATGAACAATTTTCAAAGGGCCCCTTACTTTGTCCTTAATATTTCAAAACCCAAGTTTTTCTCCCACCTCTTGCTCCAAATTCTTTTCCATCAACCAACCCCCCTCTGTTTTAACCCTCCCCCAGCCTTCTCCTCTGCCTTAAAATCAAACAGCCATGGAGTTTGTTCAGATTCCCTATTCATCAAGGAAATGAATTCCATATGCATAATTCATTTCTTTTGTGAACTTTTTTCCCCTGCAGGGAGTTAATGCTCCCCAGTGCACTGGGAACAGAGACAGTGACAGAAGGACGAGAGAGCAAGGAGGCAAAAATGCCTTTCCCTGCGTAACCGGGACAGATAGGGGCCAAGAGGTCTGGCCTCTGCTGGCTGACACCTTGAGCTCCACAATTCTATCTCCCCAAAAGGAGGGGGCACCCTGTGCTGGTTATTAGGGGACAATAGGCTTCAAGGGCGAGGAGCCCGCAGAGCCCAGAGGCCTTTCGAGACTGGAGGCCTTCTTTCCAAACCCAGTGGCTAACTCACGGGTGGAAAGAAATAGACAGCGTCCTCCCACTTCTTTATGGTTCTGTTCATATGAAAAACCCCAAACTAAACAAAGAGATAGACACTGTGCCCAATGCACCATGTTTAACAGCTGCTGCATTTGGAGAAAAAGCAGTCCCTAGTCCCAAGTCAGATTTGAAAAACGGCTTTATTAAGAGAAAGATTTACTGTATATGAACTCCAAGCCTACAAAGTGGAGGAGGAGCAGCTGAGAAACACAGATCTGCCAGACGGGAGCCCAACTGACTCCACTGGCTGATGTTACCTTTTGGCAACATCCACTGACCCACACGACATCCTGGAAGCTACAGGCCTTTGGTTATTAACTCTTTAATAACAGCTGAGAGTCCCCAAAGTTCAGAGCTGGCTTGATAAATGGCAGAACAGACTTTAAAGCCAAGATGGAGCTTTTATTCTAGCACAATTTATTTTAGGGAATTTATGTTACTTAGTATCTTATTTCAATTTTTTTTCTCAAAAGTCCATCTTTGGGGGGGGGAAGGGGAAGAGAGAAATTGGGAGATTGGGATTGACACATACTCACCACTATATAGAAACTAGATAACTAATAAGGACCTACTGTATAGGACAGGACACTCTACTCAATACTCTGTAATGACCTATATGGGAAAAGAATCTAAAGAGTAGATACATGTATATGCATAACTGTTTCACTTTGCTGTGCACCTGAAACTAACACATTGTAAATCAACTAGACTCCAATAAAAATTAATTTTAAAAGATCCATTCTTCTTTTCTCTTTTTTTACTTCTGCCTTCCTTCATCTGTATAAAAAGGTTGGGGGGGGAGCTGATATTCATTTTTAGATTTGGGAATTCTTTTACCTAATTTCTAAGATCAACTTGTAGTTTAGAATCTGCATCTTGGGAAGGAAGATGGGCTGGCTAACCTAACTGTCTATGATCAGCACCGTTTTGTACACAGCTCCTCGAACAGACTGGCCCAAAGATGCTGTTTAATAAGTAATAATGAAATTTCATTTGTTATTTACTTTTTTCTCTGTGTGGTCTGATAACGGGCTAGATAGGATGAAGCCAGTGAACTAGGAGAAGACAGAAGTGGATTTAACAAGAAATTTTACTGTGATTCCTGTCGAGTTAACTTGTAAAGACAAATACAACCCTCCATGGCGTTCATCTAATGTATGAAAACCAGAAAGCAGCTGGCCAGCTTTATAGTACCATCGACTAGAAGCACAATGCCAAGCTAAGCCCTCTGCATGGAGGCTAGGGATGTCAACAGTGGACAGGTGAGCTATCAATCAGAATGTTCGGTGTTTGGGGCACTAGAATGAGGACCTTGGCCCTGGCCTCAGAAAGCTTACAGTCTATTCAGGAAAGAAAGAATTGTAAAGAGAATACTTAAAGTTAGAGCAAACCCAAAGAATATATATACATATATAACTGAGCCAAGCCAACCCCAACGGTTAGCAGAGATTCCCAGATATGCCCTGCATAAGACCCATCAGATCACAGAGGTTTCGTGCAATGGCTTTGGAGTCGGACGGACGTGTGTTCAAACCCCAACCATGCCACATACTGGCTGTGTGATTTTGGACATTATGTAACTCTCAAACCTCATCTGTAAAATACGTGCTACAATTTCACTTCTTCAAGGGTGTTTGTAAGCACTGAATCAGATTAAGCTACGTAAAATAACTCGGTAGTGTCCCCAATAATGCATGTATGTAATAGGTACTTAATAAATTATAACTTTTCAAAAAGGTATTTGATCATTTAACCACTAGAAAGAAACACAGGTATATACAAACTGACATGGTGACAGATACACTGCTGTGGCACAACACGGGAGGTCACATTTTGGAACTTACAGACAAAAATGCTTCCCCATCTGCAGTACGGATTAGCTAGAAAGTGCAACAAAAAGAATAAAGGAAAATAACCCCTTCACCACAACCCGAGCTTTTCCCTCCCATTCTGGAGCATACACTCTGAATCTCGCTCTTCATTTCTGCTAAGAGGCCCCTCCACCAATATTCTGTCTTTGACCACAAGCCCATGTCAGCGCTGCTCTCCTTCCTGTACTAAATCTGGACAGTAAGTGGCATCGCCCTGTCATGGGGGTACGGAGAGCGTCTGCAACGCCCCATTTAACGGCTCCGGGCTCCTATCTCCAGGCTTCATTAGCATATTTCAGCAGTGCCTTGATGGATGAAGATAGATGGGGGAACATCATCCTTGGTGAAATCACTGTTTCATCAAGGTTAAACCAGCCTCGAGCTTTGCCACCTCCCTTTGTTTGGCTAGGTCTCTAATAACAAAATTAACGGCAGAATTAATGCCCAGGAGGCTCCCAGTGAAATATACGGATGCCCCCAGAATGAGGCGTTAGCCTGGACCTCCCAGTTTATAATCCATCAATCAGTTGCTTACATACTTTATCTTAAAATAAAACAGCACCTCCATCACAGCAGAAGCCCGCCTCCCTATCCTTTCCTCTCGTCTGAAACAGCCAGGCTGGGTGAAAGAATAAGAGGTGGCCTATTGCCTGAGGATCGTCACAGCGATGCCTGTCAAAGCAAAGGACAGATGTTCTGTGTTATGCTCTTTCTCTACAACTAGACTGTGAGCTCCTTGAGGGCAGGTGGTTTTTGTTACAGTATTTTCTTTCAGCATCCCGTGATGCCTATTGTTCTCTGAGGCAAGCAGCACGTGTTCACTACACCCTTGCTGATGGTAAAGGACCGTGTTAGCCATGATAAAAATACCTAATCGAATCGATAAATGTATACTGAACACTTCCTATCTATGAGGACTTCACAAGGCAAGGCTACAGAGCCAACCCTTAGGCCTCAGGACCGTAGGAGCTGCCCCGTGTTTAGAAGTTTCAACATCACTTCTACAGGATTCCATCCGCTAATCAACCACTGAGACACACTTGGGTGGTGGTTCTCCACATGAAAACGGACCAATGTCCCACACGTCCTAACCGAGACCAAGCTGAGGACTGATGCAGGTGAGAACCAGGTGAAATGTCTGGGCTCTACTGCCTTTCTTATTAATAGTCACATCCCTTTGGCAAGACACTTCCACTCACTGGGACTCAGTTTCCACAAGTTCCCTCAGTTCTGAAGTGGGGTTACTACCAACTTCTCACACGGATACTCTCTCAGGGAGATGGTGATAGAGGTGCAGAAATACACCTGAGTTCATCTGAAAAACAGGTATGAGAGAAATAAACAGCACTAGAGATAGGACTTAGCATATGAAAGTAGAATATTGTGAACCTATACATTCACACAATTTCTAACAAAATGAGAAAGAGGGAGAGAGGGAGAAAATGGAGGGGGGGGACACAGGAGGGAGAGGGAGAGGGAGAAAGGCAGAGAAAAAGGGAATGGGGGTGGGGAGAGAAGGGATAGCCAAAGAGCAGCCTCCGTGTTATATAACTAATCAAGGGACTTTATCTCACTGGACCTCAGTTTTCCAGGAGTATTCGTGGGGATCAAAGGCTTAAAATCTATCAAGAGTTCTCACTTCCTTAAAGGAAGTGTGTTAGCTGAATACCAAAAGTCACCGTGACCACACAAAAGCAAACACAATATGTGATATTTGTCATGGAAAGGATGCAAAGGCACAGGCCCAGGCCACTCGGAGGGGACTGAAACTCAGCAGACAACATAATCCCTTTCCTCATGCTCTTCTCTGACTTAGACTATGAGCTGAAATTCTTAAAATCCACAGGAAGGAAAAGCACTGGGGAAGGCACATGACCTTGAAGTCATTTTTCATGGCTCCCAGGAGAATAGCTGAGGGAGCAGCCCTGAGATGGGCTGGGGTCGAGGCTGCTTCACAAACTGCCTTTGGTGGCAACCAAGTCCTCCGCCGAGAATCTCACAGAGAGAACAGCAGGAACCAGGGCATAAGAAGGCAGGTCATTTCCAGATACAGCCAAGGGAGAGGGCAGCTGGGGAAGCACTTCTGGCTGGGAAAAGGCCCAACTGTTTTCCTGGTCTAGATGAGGTCACTGGGTGTCCTCCTGGCCTGAGCAAGTTTCTTGGGTGCCCTAGAGGGAGCTGCTGGGTAGTGGGGGAAATGAACCCCACGCGCGTCTCTCCTCTCCTCTCTCCAACCCCCAAGGAGAACACTAAGATGATATCACAAGTCAGCTGTGGCCCAGGGCCATGGAATGTGACCGTCAGAGGCAGCTCAGGACGCACGCAAAGAACAGGTGGTGTGGAATTTGAGAATCACACTGCCTTCTGTGCTCTGCTCACAGCCCACCAGTGGCTGCTCGGACAGGAAGTCTTTGAGGGGTGGGCTCTCCCTGCACAGAGAACAAGAAACGGCCAAGGGTGCTGGTACCATGGAGAGGTTCTAACTTTAGAGCCAGATGGGTTCTGAGAGACCAAGTCCCTCCTTTGACAGAGAAGTGAAGCTATTAGCAGTTGCTGGTCCAGAAGACTGTGCCTGTGTTTGCTTTAAGACACACGGAATCAATGCAAAAGAAGCACATCCTGTCCTTCACGTCAGTGTCATCACATGTTTCCAAGGATCGATGTTGGGCATGGAGCCAATCCCTAGCGGAGCACTTTTAGAGCAGCCCAAGCTGGTAATTCCTAACCCTGGACTTACCTCACACTGATCATCATCCACCCTGGGAAACCTGAAGAACGAGAGCCTTTAGCAGGACTTCGATGAGAGGCAAGGTGAGAACCTGGAGCTCCCCCCATGAGAATCCCTCTGCCCCTCTGCCCACTTGTGGACACACAAATCTAAACACATCTGAGAAGACACAGGCCTGATTTCCAACCCTGCTCAGCGAGGCTTCCAAAAGCCACGTTGCAGTCTGTCCAGAGGCCACTCACTAACCTGGCAATTCTGAAACCTAAAATCCAAGTCTCGTCAGCTCCTAGAACCTTCTGACTCACAGGCACTTCCTACACTACTCTATCCCCTCTGGCTTTGCCAGGGGCTTCATTTACCCCATCAGGCCCTAGGATTTTGATCCCATCTTGGAATCAGTGGTCTCTAGAGTACCAAACAAACAATCTCACTGTTCTGCATGACTGTCCCATCATCTGTGAAATGGGAGCAAACCATCCTCACTGATTCTATAAGGATTATCTACGAAACAACCAACAATTAATGAACACCTTCTAGGCTCCCTAGAAACCAAGTCAAGCATCAAAAGGGGAGAGGTCTCTCATCTTCTCTAACCTAAATGGAGGGAAATAACGGCTCTTCATTTGGAAGCCTAAGACTGGGGACAAAAACCAAGACATTGAAGTCTGTACTAAGCAGGCGGGCTACAGGGCTTGCCTTGTACCTCTCACTTCCTGCTCTTGAACCGCTAGGAGGAGGTTAGCAAAACAAATCCCTTCATACTGGCCACAGGCCAGACGCACCAACACACTTGTGCCTTTTGAACCTTCAGAACCACCCTAAGAGGCAGATATTGACATTATTCTCTCCAGACAAGAGCACAAAGCTTCAGAAGGGACAAGTGGCTGCATAAAGCCACACCGCTGGCAGGTAGTAACATTAAGGACTGAACTAGGGCCTTCTGACGCCAAGCCTGTACTTGGCTACCATTCAGCTCCCATAGCAGGAACCGGGCAGGCAGTACCGACTCACCCCAGGAGGGGTAAGGGGTCGTATGCTCACGCTCTTTCTCTGGCTGCCTGATAATACCTTCCTTAAGCATTCAGCTCCAAACACACAACCACCAAGAGGAGCAAAGGCTGCACTCTGACCCAGGAGGCTTCCGCCAAGGAAGCATCTTTAGAATCGGCAGTGAGCAGGTGACCTCGTTGAGGAGTGTCACATGCGAGGTGCTGGTCAGAGCTGGGAGAAAGGGCAAGTCAGCAGGGCCCGCCTGCCTTTATCTCTCCCGACTGCTTTGTTCCCCAAACCCCAAAGAACAATAGGTGGTCACGCTCTGCTCCTCCTGTCTTTTTCACATGGGCTGTGTGTGTGTGTGTGTGTGTGTGTGTGTGTGTGTGTGTGTGTGCGTCTTCATCAGAAAATTGACTGCTCTGTATTATATTCACACATGCTGTCCAGAGTAAAGGCTCCACCAGGCTCAGAAGAGGCAGCACACAGAGAAGTCTGGGACTTTCCTTAGACTCCTCTTTCTGGCTCAGCAATCAAGCTACAGGTCCAGCTGTGCAGAGCATCTTCAAAGGGGAGACTGAGGACTGCTGTACAAAAATCACTGGCCAGCCCGAGACAGTTTAGAAAGTAATCACTTTAAAGCACACACGTGTATTTATCCACCCTGGTTGACTGTGTTTTCCTACATCTCACCGTGGCCAGGGCAGAGCGCGACTCAGAGAAGCCATCTGTATTTTCCAGCAGACCAAACAGGAAAGGGCGCAGAAATCTGCGCAAGTGACCACGCTGCCGCTGTTGCTAGGCAGCACGATTATGTCCATTCCCTGCTGCTTGGCAACCAGCATTTCCCATCACATACACACACAGCCACAGCAGCAGCACAAGTGCCCTGAACTGTTGTCTTACAGCTTTCAGAGAAAAGGGCTGAAATCCAAGGGACCTTCGAAGTGTGAATGGGTCCCCCCTAGAGCAAGATGGCCCCATTCAATCAAGAAGTGTCCCTTTGGTGACTCATGAATGTGTACCTGATGGTTGCACAAATCTTATACTGAGTGCAGTGAAATGCCAGAGAGATGGGAAAAGAGCTTGAGTCAGCAGGCTGGAGCTTTTGGAGAAGAAAGTCTGTGCTGTCTGCTCCACACCTCTGAAGAACTCATTGGTGGAATGATGAGCTTTTTCCTAGGATCGCCTGTGTAAGGCACTGGGAGAAAGTAAGAGGGCCAAATACCTTAAGTGGTGATGTTTCTTTCTGTGGTCCCCGACCAATGCCAGGGGAACTTGGCAAGCCTGTCCTGACTGAGGGCAAAACTGTCCGACAGTCACCCTGACCTCATTGGTCACAATCTGTCGACTTCTCAACAGCAAAGCCAAAGTCATGAACTTATTGTTCAAATCGAATAGCTGCCTACTATTATAACAGGATGCCCTCAGCCCACCTCCTGTCTTTGGGTGATAAAGAAACAGATGCCCAAAATCCCACTGGAAGTTAGTGTCCCAGCGTGCACTTGAACTCAGAAGCCCTTGGCTTCTAGTCAACTGTCTCGGCCACTATAATACCAGCTCCATTGTTTTTTAAGCTAGACGCATATAAGAATCATGTTCATTTATTTTTTCTTTCAGTTTTATTTCAGCCCAACTTTTTAATGTGTTAACTTTTCTAACATCCCCTTTAAGAAGGACCCTATAAAGTTCTGATCTGCCCACCAGGCAAGCAGTCTCTTAATACCATCAGGGGCATATGAAATCTCTTCTAAATCTCTCCACAGGACTTTAGAAAATTCTCCAAGCGTCATTCTGATTCTACTCTGAATTCAGTGAGATCATCCAAAGTGATAACCTCATTGGTATTTCATCTTCTTCTCAGCCCCAGCTGGAGAATTTTTCCCCTCATTAAAATTAACGAGGTCCGTTTCCCAAGTTCAAAATACCGAGCACTCCTGTTGGTGGAGTTTTGTTTCTTAAAATGAGCTACAGTTCTCTAAGTGCAAAGTTATACTAAGCGTCATTTACTTTATTGCTACGTAATAAGAAACCAAAATGGAAGTGCTGAGTTCTCCTCCTAACACATCCTACACTTCGGCAGCCACATGCAAACACACACAAACCAACGTGTCCCCGCCTCAGCCCATGGTTTCTCTGCATTTGGCCACAAAAGGAACCTCACTGCAGTTCAGAATCGACGGCTTGGCGTAAAAAGTAAAAAACTCGGGCCAAGTGGCCAGGGATCTAGTGTTACAGCCAATTTGAGAAGAAAGACACAGTCTCCCTGGACATTTGACAAAGCCATGGTGTCCACGCATAAAGTGATACAGGGTAAAAGGATCTGAGCAGATGGAAGGATTTCTGTTCCCTTCGCTGCAGCCAGCAAACAGGTGACTAAAGAGCCAGAGCTGAATGTGGCCTTAGTCAACCGTCATAAAACAATCCAATCTGACCAAAAATCAAGGGAAATACTATGTCACCAAATAAAAGATGTACTCAACACTACAGCACTGGTGAAAAGAAGGGGAGAGAAGGATGAAAATTAAAAGCCAACTTCATAAATGAGGTGGAAAGGCATCTACAAGGGAACTATAAACACAGATCCCACACACCCACTAGAAACAAGTCAGCCTCGTGCGCAGTGTTCCAAGCCAAAATAGGATGCCTTCAAGATGGTCACGGAGAGAGGAAAGCAGTCGTTCAGACCCCCTCCTTCAGTCACCCTTTCAACTGCCTCTTCTTAGTTAGCTCAACCAATTTTGTTTGTTCCCTCTTTTTTTCCCCTGTCTCTGTGTTTCGGTAAAAATAAAATATAACTGTAACTGAGATCAAAAGGAGAAAAAAGATGCTGAGGGCTAGGACTGGAGCTGGGGAGGGGGTACCCGGTGACTCTAGGCCACCAGATTTGTCAGAGCTCATTACCCCAGGCAGGGAAGGGAGCTCACGGCTCCCACTGTTGGCTGATCAAAGTCCAATCAGAAAGTAAGGGAGGAACCCAGACAGCCTCATGTGACCCAGCACAGGAAGCCAAGTCTAAAAAGAATAAGCTGTGCTTGTGAATAAGGTGCACCCAGACATCTTTACTGAGCGTGCCAGAGAGAGAGAGAGAGAGAAGGGAGTCTATTTGAAGCTGCATCCTAACGAACCTTAATAAGTTAATGCAGAAATCCTCCCAAGGAGTCTGGCTATAGGAGACGCTGGTCTCGACTGAATCAAAATCTGTTATGTTGTAATATAATAGATGTAAATTAAAACAGAAAATCTATCATGCCTCTAATGTACCCTGATAGCGGAGTGTGTGGATGCGTCCGAGGAGAGGCACCAGGAGGAAGGGTGATGTATGGCAAAGCTGGATGGAGGGTGAAAAGCGTGGCGAGCCGCGCGGGAGAACGGAGCCGCCCGCTAGCGCTCCTCAGACCCAAGGGCAAGAGACGAATAAATGTTGATTAGTGTTGATTCTGTCCGACAAACGCCTGTCGAGTGACAGTTGGGCTAAGCTGCACTGAAAGAGAACCATTAATCTTGGTCTGGTTTAAGTAGAGTATATTAATTTGTGTCATTTTTACTAAGTCGTACGGAGAAAGGCCTCTTGCTGCTTTGCATACGACTGCTTTGGTGGTTCAGCCCAGTTCCCCTCCCTCCTCTCCCCGTCCTCCCCCTCCCTCCCCCCCTTTTTAAAACAGATACCACGGTGGCAGCGGTGGCAGCAGCAAATTCAAATGACACAGCAGGGGAGCAGGGGACTGAGAGCTCCTCTCTTGGATTAAGAAAATAAACTCCCAGGGTGTTGGCATAGCAACAGCATTTCAGATGAACTGCTATATATTCAGTGATTAATAAATTAACATTTTTTACAGTTGTTCCTCCTTTCCTCCCCACCCCCACCCTCACTGTAACCCCCCTCCCCCCCCACACACACACTTCCACCTTCTCGAAGCTGTATCTCTGCCTCTTAGAAGGCGAAAGAAAGGAAGCTCAGCATATTTGCATCCTCAGAGCTAACTCCTGCCCACAGCTGCCATCTCCAAAGACAGACGTCGCAGCCTCCTGTCGCCTGGGAGAAGGCTGGGGGGCCGGGGGCAGACCCACACAGGACTGCGTTCAACACGGTCGGCACACGCTCCAAGACACTGACCGCAGCAGGCCCCCTGCCCCGCCCCAAATGTTTGGGCCTTTCCAATCCCCACAGGCTAGGAAACAACTAAGAGGTTTTGTTCCTCCCCAAAAATACATCCCTGAAACAGTGACCCTAAACAATGTCCAGCGGAGTCCTGCCCTCCCACTCTTGTGCTACATAAAAAGAAAGTCTCTGCCCCAAGGATGGTGGTCCCTTAATAGGAAGCTAACACTTCCCTTTGGAGTTTACAGTCGTCCAACAGACACTACAACAAATTCGGGCAGTTCGTATTCCAGGACCGGATTAGCATCGTGGCAGGAAGAGAACAAACATATTAAGCACGGCCATGGCAATCTAGGCCAGTTTCAACAGTGAGTCAAGTTCAAAAGGCACTCTCTTTTCAAAGCCTTCATGAAATACTATTATGCTTAAGGCATAATATAGGCAGAGGGAAATGGTAAATTTGGGTTCTTCGCAGCTTTCACCTGTACCAGTGCTTTAGCCTAGTCATTCCTCCAAAGTGAGCCCCAGCAGGTGTGGAACCAGGCTGGGTCCTGCTGAAAGCCAATGACACTAACCTTGGCCCTCAGGAGACACATGGCCATGACATCCCTGAAGGGGCCTCTGGCTGACTCTCCCAGTAGCCTACAATTATAGGCTCTGAGAAACCAGGAGGAATACTCAGGAGCAACTTGGAAGTTACCTTCAAGCCGGAAGAAAGAACAGATACATTGCGTACAGGTCCGGAAGACAAAGCTGGCACTACGGAAGAGTATTACAGGTGGTGGTGAGCTGGCTTTCAGGGAGGCAGCGCCACAGAGAGCTGGGTAACCGTTATCCAGGACTGTTCCAAACTGGTTCCTTCCTCAATTAAATGGCAGGTTAAATTATATACCCTTTCAGGTAGCTAGAGGCCACTGCTGGAGGACGAAGAAAATAAATAACAGCCACAAAAATAAACTATGGGGCCTAACCTGTGCCAGGTGCTATCTCAATGGCTTTCGGTATATTAATGATGAGAAAGATATCTAGGAAGCAGATACCACTGTCATTCTTCCTATGAGATAGATTAGGACGCTGAAGCAAAGAGAGGTTAAATAATATGTCCAAGTCACCTAGCACAGAAATGGCAGAGCTGGGATTCAAACCCTGGCCATCAGAGTCCAGAGCCGGGCTCTGACCTACTCAAATTCAACCAGACCCAAGACACACTCTCCTTGAAGAATAGCAAGATGGACCTGGCAATGAAAACACTAGTAATAGAAAATGATGTGATCATTAATAATATAAGGAGAGGGAGAAATGGCTCTGAAAAACCAGAAAAAGTCAGTCAACATCCTTCATTTGAGGACATTCTACACGGAGAGTGTAGTACAGTGGACGTGATAACAGGAAAACTGGTTCTGAGTCCCAGCGGTGCCGCTAACTAACTGTATGAACTCAAGCGAGTTCAGATCCACTCTGGGTCTTCTTCTCTGTAAAACAAGGGGATTTCCAAGGTTGCTTCTAGTCCTAAACCCTGTATGAAGAGACTGAGGGTCCAAGCACCGTAAAATCAATTTCCCACTTTTTAGGTTATTCTCAGAGTTACCCGAACAGCATCGTTTTGGGCTTCCATTCCTACATTTCCACCACCTCCAAGCTTGTGGACAGCACCAGTGAGTCCACGGTTACATGTTCTCCAGGCCAGACACACCCTGTGTATCTAACGTGTCCAGGCCACTGAGTCTCACCAGCCTCTTCATCGTTAGAAAGGCCTCGTCACAAGTGTGTCAGAGTAGTTGATATAAAGCAATAGGTTGAGAGAAAGCCCAAACACGGGGCTTCAACAGTGTCAAATCCATAGTGGGCATTCTGCCCATTCCACACTAATAGGACATCTCTAATTCCTGAAATTATTCATGGACTATGAAAACCTATACACTCAAGGTCGCAGAGTTTGTCTTTTCTCCCCCTCCAGTGAACAAGCTGCTGTGCACCTGAGGACAGGTACCCCAGGTCTCACCTCTCTCAACACAGAGCCTGACTTCTTCCCTACCTCCCTCTGAAATCAGAATATAGGAGATTTTAATTCCTTGGGAGAAGAAGCAGCATCACAGGAGGCGGGGAAAGAGCATAAGGAAGACGAAGGGCACGAGGGCAGCGGGGGCACTGAGGGTATTTCCCTCCTTCGTAACTTCAACTCCAGCTGAGCCACGGCAATGAGGTGCCGCCAGGGCTACAGATGCTGAGGCCATGCCAAGGTCCTATGGTGTCGGGGCAGAAGGGTATTAGGTCAGCCCCAAGTAATCCTGATGGTAACAATAACAATATTAGTATTTGTCCAGAGAGAGGAGTGGTGGGAAGGGAATCACATTAAATCCAAGAGGATTCAGATAAAACGATGCTCAGGGTCAGGCCGAATCCCACAACAGCCTGTGATTTGTGGCTTCTGCCACTTCTCCGATGTGCCTCTCCCCGGCTGATGGCCCATGAAGGTGAGGGGGGTTACTGAGTGTTGCCCAGGCTCGGCTCACGGACGAGCAAGTCACAACAGTGCTCGCCCGGCTCCTGACTCTGCTGCCGCCACAGTGGCTTCCAAAATCATGTTTGGAACTGTGAAAACAGTCAAATGTGGAATCCAACCCGTTTCCAGTTCCTTGGTTTGTATTATGTTTCTTTCATTTGCTACGAACGCTGATGTACCTTAGTGATTTCGTACGCATCTTAATTGCTTTCCTCTTGTGTGTTCAAAAATGTATCTGATGCAAGTGTCTGTCTACAAAAACAATATGTCCTGTTTATATATTATCTATTGTGGGCTGTAAACAGTAATGACAGGGACTGGCTTTTTTTCTATCACACTTGTAAATACGCCCAGAGGCTAAGCAGCTTCTCCAATAAGTAAAATAAATAATGAATTAAGTAAGTGGACTTGTCACCCTCTGCGTGGAATATTTATGCTTTGCACCTTATCTCCGTAAAAGGGTCAATGCAGAGTGACAGCGTTTACTTTCCTCTTTTACTTAATTTTTTGTGCCCCTGCCCCACCCCCATGATTTTATTACATGAATCTGAGAGCTATGGTTTCCAACTCCTCTGTGTTGTTTACATCCAAAGACATTTAAGTTTGCTCATAAAGTACTCTGAACAATGTAGGAAAAAAAAAAAATTCTCTCGCCCACTGTGTTTATGAAACTATTTGTTTTATTTTAAC
The DNA here is from genome assembly GCF_030028045.1 of Hippopotamus amphibius kiboko. Classification (NCBI taxonomy): domain Eukaryota; kingdom Metazoa; phylum Chordata; class Mammalia; order Artiodactyla; family Hippopotamidae; genus Hippopotamus; species Hippopotamus amphibius. Next base: position 136,036,588 of record NC_080188.1, on the reverse strand, counting down.
CAGAACTTTCATCTCGCACTTAAGCCAGATGGAGGCTTTTAAAAGGTGTCGTTAAAATAAATAAATAAATAAAGTATGGTAACACTTATGTACATTAAACTGGAAGAGAAAGAACAAGCAACTCTGTGTTTAATATACTGCTTCTTCCTTTTTTCCCTCCCCAACCCCCAATTTCTGCCAGGTCCCTAGATCTCCCTTATGCAGCCCAAAGTGCTGCTATTTCATAATCCCCTCTGTCAGTGACATAAAACTACCTGGAAACCTGCTGGAGCGGACAAGATACCTTCACAGAAAGGTGAGACTCGCTGACTCTCAGGATTTTGTATGATGATGCCAACTGCCTGCCATTCCTGTTTTACTATGAGTTGTGGAGGAAGGAATTCAGCACACGATAAAAGCAAAGATTCAAAGACTGTGCAAGAGAGTAACTGCCAAGTATCTAGCGGCGGCAAAGTGGTCAAGAGGAAAGAAGGTGGGCTCTGAAATCAGAGAAACCTGAGTTTTGTCACTTACTAGTCATAGGAGATTAGACAGTCTATTTAATCTCTCTAGGGCTCAGTTTCCTCATCTGTTAAATGGAAATAATAACTCTTTCAGGGTCATTCAATGTACTTTACACAGGTGATCTCATTTCATCTGCTTTCTCTTCTCCCTAATGTTGGGAAACAGAAAAATGATATCAAGAGGGATATTACAGTGTCTCCTGGTTGATAGATGGATCAATGGAAAGTCGCTAATTACCACAGGCAGGCTATATATAAAAACTGCACACTCAAATATATGAGCACCATGCCTACAGGTCAGAAAGCCCAGCTGAAGATCTAAAAGAAACCATGACCTTTCTCCTAAAATGTTCCATTACCCAGGTATATAAAATACCTCACTCAGACATAAGAAACTCAGAAAAGAAAAATATAGTCAGGATTCTTCTTCACGTCATCCAAGAATGGATTAAACAAATCCTTCTTTCTATGCCAAAAGACTCTCTGAATTCTCTTCCCTAATCAGAACTGCTAACGTCCAGAAGCATCCCCCAACTCATCACAAGCACTAGTTTTTCTAATGACTTTGCAAAAGGACATTCGAACAAATTTCACATTGTTTTAGGGCTTCCTGAAAAAGTGGGGTTTTTTATTGATAGCGTTTTTCATATCATCTGTGATTTTTGGCATACTCATTCACACTGTCTTTCAAAAAAGAAATAGTCAAAATATTGCCCATATAAAATACATAAATAGATGGAGTCATACATACAAGCATCCCAAATGTGGCTGAGCTAACAGATTATAGGAACTACTACCTTTTATTAAGGAGTTGGCAAGCCAACCTTCTAGCTGGAAAAAGACTGAGAAATGTGGAGGCACAGCCTCACCACCTGTCTACTTTCGCCAAATGATCTCTCTGCTACAGCTATACCCACATTTAACAGAAATGCTGAGGGGGCTTGATGGGAAATTGGCCCGACAGTAAAACCTCTTCAATAATTTCTGTTTTAAAGAATCAAGTAATCGTGGCAAAGCTGAAATCCAGCTGGGGACCAGGAGACATGGGTTTTCATCCCATCTGTGCCACTGCAGGCCAAGTGACCTCAACAAGCCACGTGACCTTTTGCATCTCAGCTTCCCTGTAAATGCAATGAGTGGGTTGGACTCAATTCTACGACTCTTTTCTAATACTAACTGTCGGCGAGTCAAGGAAAGAGAAAGTCTGCTAGGAGAGGAAAACCTCAGAGATTCAGAGAGAGGACCTAAAAATGTATATGGTAACCTGCAGAAACTGTGCCTGGGAGGGAACTCCAAAGAGAGTTCTGATATGCAGAGGGCTTCCTTCCCCCTTCTGTCTGGTCTCAGCATTGCCTAAGTAGCCAACCACTTACACAGCTCTACCCTTCACTCAAAATGCTCAATGTTAACTTTCTCCTTTTCGATTTTTAGATCGTGAGTGTCAGCTTCTTCACATTCCTTAGAGGACAGGTCCATGGAGACATGGAGAATGATTAATGACAGCCACAAGCAGTCAAATAAGCAGAGCTGCAGACATTCAAGAGGAAAAAAGTGCCACAGATGACCAGGGTAAGGGCCCCAGCCTTGGCCCCGGCTGAGTGTTGGAGGTCAGCCCAAACAAGCACTGACTTCAAGAAGCTTGCAAGAGGATGTCAGTCTGCTCCACCCTAAGCAAGGATGGAACTGTTGCCATGGCAACAAAGGTACTTGAGAGGGACATGAGCAAAGGGAGACTTAAAAAGAAAAAGACAATATGTGGTCTAAACAAAAATATGTGACAGTGTAAGGGGTGCTGTAAAGCCTTTATTGCCACTTGTTAAGGAAGACCTGTATAGCTCACTCGTGAGTAATAAGGCGGTCAACCCAAACTAAGGCACTAAAAATTTTATAGCACCCCACATATCATATAGATCTAGATAGAGAGAAAAACAGAAGGATACATATATAAAGGATTTCTGCAGATACACTCACAAACACACAAGCAAATGTTGCTACTGATTCTGGAAATGCCATCTTCTAATAGAGTTGTTAAATGTACCAATATACCTTAATTTATCGGCTATCAGATTCCACATCCCATCAATTCAGTTCTTAAAACGTTCAGAAAGCCCAGCTGCAATGAGAAGGAACGGTGTTGGTTTCACAGGGAGTGCAGACCAGCCAGGTGCATAAGGCTAAGTTCTGGTGGTGACTCCACAACTAATTTATTATTTCACAATTGCACTAAACAATGCCACCAGGGATTGTCAAGGTGACTGTTAGGGACTTGGAGAGCGAGGACCCTTGTAGCCCAGCACAGAAGATAAGAGACTGCTGTGTTGTGAGTCTATATCCCTTACCTTACCCCAAAAATGTGCTCCAGGGGTACCGGTCATGAACTGCTCTATGGTCTTATTAGGAGACTCTAGGACTAGAAGGCTTGGCCAGTTAAAGCAAACCTGGAGTAAACAATTTTAGAGCAGACTTTTTAAAACATTCTTGTAAAGTGAATAATGACTCCTTTAATTTTTTTCTCCCAAACTTAATTTTCTATGAGTTTTTTCAAAGTGAGGTACACAAAACCCAGGTGAATTCCACTGTGCACTGTGCCAAGAACAGATGTCCCCAAAAGCAATCAAGATTCTACTCCGTCACTTGAATCTAAAACAGGTACAGAAAGATGCCTTCTTCGGGCCCATGCTCTATTGATTGTAACTCCCAGCTGCCAGTTTCAAATGCATGGCCCCAGCAGGAAACCAGCTTGGTTAAACTCAGAGGCCTGATCTTGCCCACTAATAAGTACTTCGCAGTGATATGTGAGAAAAAAACGAGATTACATGGATGAAAGTGCTCCACGCTCGTTGGAGAAAAAATACTACATAGAGATGCAGTGGATTGGTATTATTATACCCATGAGCCATTTTGAAGCACAGACGTGGATGCTTGCCTGGCTTTTAAAGAGAGAGTGACACCCATCCCTCAACCAAAGGCCACGTTCAGTCCCTTCGGTAGCTCAGAAAATGTGAGCACCCCAAATTGAGCTTCCCCAAAACATCTTGTCCATCATATTGGCTTCCTATCTCTTGGGACTTCCTTCAAGTGGAACACTATTTCCTTTCTCTACTCTTCAACTCTCCTGTCCTGCTGCTGTGGGTCCATTCTTGGGTCCCATCTGAGTCACCATGTGGGCTCAGCATCGCCAAGGTGAGCCATGCTCACTGATGTAGGAGGCAACTCTCGCTGAATTGAACACACAGAGGCTGTAGGTGACACAACGATCAGGCCAAGCAACTGCCAGTCACACATATGTCCCAACGCATTCCAAAATCAATAGGACATTTATAATAATGGAAGTTCAACAGCTTCCATTTTGTGAAGTGTTAAATGTGCCAAGAGACTGAGTTAAAGCTCAGGCTATGAAAGGGGACTGTAAGTTATACTTCCTTAAAAAAGAAAATTAGCAAATGCTTCATTTTACCTTAAGGAGGGAAAGAAGGCATTTTCAATTAGGTGAGTGGAAGGACAAATGCTCCAAAGTGCATTTTGCTGAAGTTATAAGTGCTTTTGAAACCCCTCCTGTCAAGGCGTTAGTAACATAAGATTTAAGATGTCCAATTAATTTTTCTCAGCCACCAGCCAAAAGTAGATGCAGGAGGAGGTTAAAAGCTAAGTGTTTAATTAATATTAAATTTATAAGATTCTCTATCACTGAAAGCATTGTAAAATTGAAAAAGCAGTTAATTTTATGGTTGCTGTGTATTCCTCTGCTTTGATCTTTGATCTATGATATAAAATCACCAACTGTAAAGATTCCCCAGCTTTATTATACCTGTTTAATGGCGAGAAGGAAGAAAGAGGGGGAACCGACAGACATGAGTGGGAGTGGGGTCCTGAAACCCGTCATCAGCGTTGATCAGAAAAAAACCTAAACACGGGATATAGACAGGAAATAGCCTTTGACCAAGCCACAGAGAGAGACAAGGCATACTCATCCCACCCAATTTTTACACCTCATTTTTCTAGAGTACTAAGACCAGCACACAGCAGCTGGCCATCTCTGACTTCAGACAAAACACTGAAGCAGAATTACGGAAGAATTTTCTGAAATTGAGAGTTGCCAAGGCTTAGACTCTTCATTGGAATCAACCACAACATTGTCTTTCCTACAGAGAGAAATTCTGAAATAAGAAAAGTGTGTATCTGTCTTGAATAGTCTACATAGTGATTCATTCTACCAAGGATTCCACCTACTCATTCACATAGAGAAACCCAGGCCTGGACAAGGAACGCTCAGCCGGAGCAATGAGCCCTCTTTCAGCGATGGCATTCGCCAAAGTCCTACTGATAAAGGACAAGGGAACAGGAATTGGAGGGGATGGGAGGGAAACCTGCCGCTAGAAATGTTACCGTCCTGAGCAAAGTTTTCCCAGGGTTTCAAAACACCTTATTTCTGCCCATCTAGACAGATGCTTGGTCCCCTTGTCAAGAGCAAGTCATGAACACTTGGAAAAGGAGCATGTACTCCTCAAATAAACCGAACATTCGACCTGCAAAAACATCCAATACTTGCCTTCGCCCCCTCCCCACCCAAAGTCAGGATCAGGGGTGGGTGAGCATGGGGGTGACAGGGTCCAAGGAGGAACAGGGCTGGGAAGTGGAGGAACAGGGCTGGGAAGTGGAGGAAAAGAGAACATTCCCTGCCTAAAAGAACTTTGTATCCTAGTCCCCAAAAGAACAATGGGGGCACTTCCGACTCCTGGCCTCCTTCAATTCTGTCTCAAATGCAGAGACAAAGACCTATTATGCAGAATAGATTTTACAGAAAGGCAGAAGGAGGGTGAGGGGAAATGGGATAATTCATGTGAGGTGTTTTTTCTTTTTTTTTTTTTTTAATCCCATCAGGGATCTCATTATAATTTCATTATTAGCAGAAAAACCAAATAAGTGGCAAGAAAAAGAATCTCAACTTAATATTAGCACACACACATACATACACACACACGCACACACATACTCACACACGCAAAGATGAAAGATCTTCTGAGCTTCAAAGCGGCTGCTAATTTTCCCAGCTTCAAACGACTCAGTGAGAAAGACACGGATAATGAATGTGCTTTTTCCACTGGCTCACTTAGAAACTTTTTCCCTCTCCGTCTCCCTCCCCAAAATCAGTTCTCATTTTTAACTGGAAACAAACATCAGACGTAAACAACAGAATCCTGCGTTCATACATAATCTTCCTCCAGTGTTTCATCAATAAAAATGTAGAGGAAACAGAGAAGGAAGAAGTACAGGATGATGGCCATCTGAAACATGGGATGCTGAAGTGGTGGAATGTACAAGGCTGCAGGAGCACTTGAACCTTACATAGTGATCAGAGTCTCAAAGACGGGAATCCACGCCTGTGAAGTCTCAGTGCTAGGGACAGTCAAAGGGGGAGAGAAGACAGAACACAAGATAAAAAAGAACACACATTTCTCAGTGCACCAAAACCACACAGCATATTTTTTTAATTTTTAAAAAAATTTATAATTATTTTGTAATTGAAGTATAGTTGATTTACAACATTGTGTTAGTTTCAGATATACTGCACAGTGATTCAGATACACATTTTTTTCAGGTTATTTTCCCTTACAGTTGATTACAAAATATTGAGTATATAGTTCCTTGTCCTATACAGTAGGTCCTCGTTGATTATCTATTTTATGCATTAGTAATGTGTATATGTTAATTCCAAATTCCTAATTTCCACCTCCTCCCCTTTCCACTTTGGTAACCATAAGTTTCTTTTCTATGACTGTGGGTCTATGCCCTGTTTTGCAAAAGAAAAAAGTTCACTTGTATCATTTTTTTAGATTCCACGTATAAGTGATATCATATATTTGTCTTTCTCTGTCTGGCTTACTTCACCTAGTGTGATAATCACGCAGCGTTTCTGACTCACTATTCAAAAAGGGATTCCAGGCAGGTCTCCCGAGCACATTTCTAAAAAGACAACTGCTGCTCCCCTTTAAGAGACAAGTTCTCTCACCAGCAAGGGTTTGTCACAAGCCCAGTGATCGGCAGTGTCTAAATCCAGAAGACCAAATGTCCTGGACGTCAAGAGGGCACAATTTAATAAGCGGAGTGATACCTGTTTTTCCTTCTTTCTTTTTACCATCAATCCTTTAAGGTAACACAGAGCAAGCCAAAGGAAGACAACCTCGGAAACTAATGTAAGCATCAGGGTGCGAGGCCATTCTGTCCCTAAGCCCATGTCCTAGTACCAACCCAGAGGGAGATCACATGATGAAGCTTGAGCCAGTAAGTAATAAAAAGCACTTAGCACTGTGCCTGACACAGAGGTGGTGCTCAGAAAATAACAAACTCCAAAGAAATCTATCCCCTTTCACCTTCCTCCACAGTAACAGGGCATATTGCCTTGGAAAGAACAGCCAAGGAAAAATTACAAATACACCTCATTGCCAATAACCTGAGAAAATACATTTGAAGTGTACAGAACTGGTGCCCAGAACACTAACTTTCTTTGTCTCTGTAACTGTCTCTTTCCATCAAGAAGCTACAAACTGGAGACATGTTTACACTGAATGTATGTTTCCAAAAGCTTTCCCTGGTGGTAAAGTGGGATACTGCAAGCCTAGCTCTCCTAGGCATTTTCATTCTGGACCAAAACATAAAAGAGAACAAGCTTCCGGAACTGAAGTTCCCATAAGCCAGTGCCAGTATACACTGCAGTGCTCAAGAGTCTATGTGAGCCTCTTTCTGTGTTGGAAATAAGTTCATTTGTATCTTTAATTTTTAGATTCCACATATAAGCAATATCATATGATATTTGTCTTTGGCTGGCTGACTTCACTTAGCATGATAATCTCTAGGTCCATCCATATTGCTGCAAATGGCATTATTTCGTTCGTTTTAATGGCTGAGTAATATTCCTGTGTGTGTGTGTGTGTCTGTGTCTGTGCGTGTCTGTGCGCATGCACACATACACCGTATCTTCTTTACCCATTCATCTGTTTATGGACCATTAAGTTACTTCCATGTCCTGACTATTGTAAATAGTGCTGCAATGAACATTGGGGTGCATGTATCTTTTCGAATTATGGTTTTTTTCGGATATATTCCCAAAAGTGGGATTGCAGGATCATATGGTAGCTCTATTTCTAGTTTTTTAAGGAACCTCAGACATAGAAAACAAACTTATGGTTACCAAAAGGAAAAGGGGTGTGGGGGAGTGATAAACTAGGAGGTTGGGATTAACATATACACACTACTATATATAAAATAGATAACCAATAAGGACTTACTGTATAGCACAGAGAACTATACTCAATATTTTGTAATAACCTATAAGGGAAGAGAATCTGAAGAATAATACATGTATATATTCAGTATATCTGAATTGCTATGCTATACACCTGAAACTAACACAATACTGTAAATCAACTATACTTCAATTTAAAAAATAATATATATACACATAAAAAAAAAAGAGTCTGTGGTGGGTCATGGCATACACGTTCTGTAGGAAAACCATTCAATTCTGACTAAAGGGAATTTTCTACCCTACAGAAATATATTTCCAAATTTATAATAAGAGTCACTGGAGAAACAGACAACACTTACACAAGTTTTCGCAAATATATTTTCTAGAATTAAAATAGCTGTCAAAAGTGAAAGTTACTTGCTTAAAATTTATAAGCAGCTTTGATGACCACAGGCTAGGCCAAGGTTCTCAACCTTTGTGACTGTATAGTCTCCCTTTTTCACGCCAAAAAAATTGTAAGGACCACTAGGAGACAGTCGTTCTACTTTTAGCTTCTACAGATGGAGGAAAGATGCACATGACAAAAAGCCAATAGGAACTGAAAAGTGCTTTTTTAAGTGAGCATGCATTTTATTAACCACAACAGCATCTCATACATTTGAAGAATTTCAGCAGGTATGTCTACGTGTGCATCTGTGTGTATGTGCATGACACTGTCCTGTTTATAGACAATGTTTGGTGTGCATAAGGATTTTACAAACCTTTTCAACAACTTGATGCCCCCCCCCAGGGTCCATGGCCTACAAAATGGGTAATTACCACACTAGAGGAAAGAAGATTCCAGTTGAAGAAATACATGCCTCTAACCAATTCTTTCATTGAGAGAAAATGACATTCAAACAGCTGAACGATTTTACATACACCACTCCTCGTTTTACTCCTACCAACACTATCAAAATGTTGATAGACACAATACAGATAATCTCCCAGTTTACATGGTCTTGATTGCTGGTTTATAACACAATAAAATTTCTCTTTGGTACAAGAACTGACCTTCTATCTTCTGTGTATACATTTCCTATTACAAATGGCAAGTAAGGGTATTGCAGAGAATCAGATAATCAAAATAACATTTCTAACAAAGATCTACGTTTATGATCAATAACAAGAGTAGAAATTGCTTAAAGAAGCATTAATAAAGAATTCTTCCGACCCAGTTCACCCTGTGGTTTCAGGACAGTGGAAGGATGACAGGTAAGCAACAGTCCATAAGAAAGACTGACCGCCACATAAACAGACACGGGCATGCCCACCCCCAATGCACATCTCCTCCCTGCTATCTCCCTATCCGATCTCCCCTCATCCATTCTCAGCTCCTGTTTGTCTGAGGCCACATGCAACTGGATTTGTCAAGCCCCCTTTTAACAACTTGTTGTCACAGTCCATTACCAAATTGCATATAGTTATATATTCCACTAATTAGGCTTCTAAAATATCATTAACATGTCTCTTGATCATTAGCATAACGTATGAGGCGTCCTCGTTAGGCACGACTCGAGTTTGTTAACGTGGTAATGAAAGGCACAAGGCAGACTAGGCAGGAACCAAGACACACAGAAGTGGGGACTCTCCTGGCACCGATGCCAAGCCACACAGCTATGGACGGAGATACAGACAAAGGCAGAGAGGAAGAGGCAGAGAAACACACCCATGAGAAAGCCTCAGAAACTCGATGGGTTTGGCATTTAGATGGCTGTTTTGGCATGAAGGTGAGATTTAACGCACCCTTGCCAGCTTGGAGGGAATTGAAACCTGGCAGGGCTCTTCATCTGCCTCAGCAGAAGAAGCTTTTAAAATTTTCTAGACAAGAAGGAAACCAAGTAGAGAAATCTCCTTTCCTCTGACCTAACACAGGGGTGCACCCTCTCTCCCCCATTCCTCTCCCACCTCCTCTGCAGTCCTGGTCACTGCAAACTGCAGGCAGTCTATTAGAATTACCTGGGGGCAACATTTTTCCATTCCTCACCAGGCCCTTTATTAACACCCTGCTAGATGTCTCTATCTATCTGTACCCACTGCGCCAGTGATGATCATCTCGTGTGTAATGGGGCAGGTCTTACCTCCGGAGATGACAGGCATGCGATGCGCAGAAAAGAGAGGAGGAAGGAGGGCACTTAAAGAATGGCAACTGTGAGTCTGTATGGCGAGCATGTGTCAGCATGTGTGTGAGCCCACAGCGCCAATGTGCCAGACGCTCACGGTCACCTCAAACAGCCACTCTGAGATGACGGCGATGTTCCTAAATGTTAGGACACACAGGACAAGGACAGGATCAAGTACTCGGTTGAGGAAAGTGACAAGCATACGCTGGGTAGAGATCCTGGAGGAATCTGGGGAGGTGAGCTAAGAGCATGTGCGAATCAAGTGCCTGATTCATCCTGAACAAGGAAGAGCTTGGTCCAAGCAACTACACTTTGGCCACGGGCTGAGAGCGTAGGAGGGGAGCCTCAGAAACAACCAAGAGAATCTCACTCCTCTGGTCACTACTATATAAAAAAGCCAATCAGGACCTTGGGAGTCCCAAGTCCCACCCACGTCCAGCACAGAAGACTCTCTGGGCTAATATTTCCAAGTCTGAAATTTCATAGAGATAAACCAAAACTCTCCAAAGTACTCGAAGTACAGCACAGAGAGAGGTGTGTCACAATGGCTTTCCCAGAATGGCTTCAGCAGAAGCAACAACAGGAACAGATATCAAGGTGTCTGACAATCCACTGTTTTAAACCATCTCCTCCCAGTAGGATACCTTCTCCTATGTAGGGAGCGTTTCCACCCTAGCCTTACCTTCTGGTGCCACTTAAAGAAGCAGCTACTCAGCATTCACAAATATTAAAGCCAGTGCCACAGCAGAAAAGAGGCTGGGTGAACTCAGATGACACCTAAATGGAAGTTTTTCCTGGACTGTCTGGCCCAACTGACACCTGAATGAGGATCCTTAACAGTGTCTCAACAATCCCATGACTTGATATGTCTATGTGACCAGGGCTCACTTACAGGGAGGGAGAGTAAAAGTGAATTGGTTTTATAGACTAGATTTGATACAAATGATGGGGCCTTTTTGCTCTGATCTACCTCATTCTTAAATAAGATAGAAATAAAATGGTAGAAAGTATCTGCCCAAATGCCTGTTCACACATTCTACAGGCAGACACAGGAGTAATCCTCTGTGAGCTCTGAATGAAATTCTTGCATTCCAGAACCACAAAACCCTTTCTGATTAGGCATGTCCATCCATCTGTTTCTCAACAGAGCTGTTAAAAGGCTCCACTGGCTGAAATATGCACCTTGGATGTGAAAGGCTCTTAATGACGGCCAAATAGATGAAATGTGCACCAAAAGGGATGGCCAAATTTCATGATTATTTCTATTCAGAAGTCCTTTGTCGCCTGTGGAAGGGCCAACTAAGTCAGCCCAGGACCACAGAGCCACTAACCTAAAACTGACTCTGGAGAAGAAGGGACAGTAAGCCAATCTGCACCCCAAGACCCAGCCCCAAATTGCTCCTCCAGGTCGTCCTTTGCAATGCTTTCCACATCTTTAGCAGTCAGGCGCGTGTCCGTAATAGGTTTTGAAAACCTAATTCTTCCTCTCTGACTATAAAAGAAAAAGAAGGCAAAACATAAAGACAGAGAAGAGAAGGAGGACAACGGAAAAGATGAAAAGAAAAAATATCTTTGGCTTTCCTCCCAAAACCTGAAGTCAATAGTTACAAATCCAATCATGCATTCAATAATCTACTCTGCACCAGGCCTGGATTTAGGCTGTGGGGATATAGCTGTGGACAAGTCCCTACTTCATTTCAGGGCATAGAGAGGTGAGGACGGAAGAATAAACTGTATACACACACACGTATGCACATACACACAGGCAAGCATGTGAACTAGTAAAAGAGCCTAAAATGACAAAGATTATTTTTAAAGACATAACAATGTTATCATGTTTGCATGCCTACAAGAATTAGAACTAGCTAAAATTACACTAACAAACTATAGCCTCTAAATAGTGACTTATGAGATCAGCTTTCGTAAAAAAAAATCAAGTAGATCTGCTTCTTAGATATCTAAATACAAATGGGTGTTTTTGAAATACTTGAATACAAACATTTTTCCTAAGGTGTCTGTTTTCCTATAAAAGTTTGCCGAGATCTTTATAATATGTATCTGATAGGTCTGCCTTGTCAATGAAACGCAAGGAAGCTTCAGCCACATCTCCGCAACAGTTATCACAAATTCGAGTCAGTGAAATCAGACTTGGCGACACCTGACCACGGATAAAGAAAAAAAGCGTTCACCTGTCCTCCTCTTAATACCAGAGGTTGATGGAGAGAACGCACCTCACCTCTGAGCCAAGTCAGCAGTTCCACCTTCACTTCTCTGAGTGGTGCTCATGGTAGATGCTGCTCCCCCCTCCCACTTCATCGTGCTCTTCATCAACCAAGCACATACTTAGGTGGAAAGGGGCCTGAGCAAGAGCTGGGACTTTTAACAGAGAAAGCAATTAGTGAGAGGGAAAACAATACCCGCTTACCTGGCGGGATTGTGGTGAGAGCTCAATAGGATGTTGAAAAAGTGCCCTGTAAACTACAAAATCACATAAAGAAAACTTATTTTGATCACCATGGAGCAGAAGGGGAAGAATGGCGGACAAAATACTAATACTTCGAAAAGCCACAGTCCAGCAGAGCTTTCACTGAGATGTGCTGGGTAACCGCCCTATTATTTCTCTAGAGTCTAAAAACCTTCCGGTCCTATCTCTGCATCTAAAGCAGGATTTTTTTAACCTGGCAAAATTAGAAGATCCATGGATGGTCTTTCAGGGGTTCCTTAGCTTCCTGAAATCACATGGGGAAAAGAAACATGTGTCTCTAAGTTGATTTTCTAGGGAGAAGGGCGTAGCTTTCATCAGAATATAAAGAGACACATGACCCAGAAGAGATGTCCTGCTCTGCTGTAAAGGGGAGCGTTTAAGGCCATGTGCCAAGGATTAAGATCACGTAGGAGTTAATATTTCAAGAGTTAAGAAAGCATCCACTGGCATGTCCAAACCAGCTGGTCCTTCAGGTCAATTTCCTCCCCTTGAGGACCAGCCGCCCCCACCCACAGCCCCTTAACTGAATAATCTAGTAAGTCGCTGCTTGAAAGATATTGTAAATAGCTCCAACAGAGTGCAGTTTGGGGCAGCTTCCAATTAGCCTTCACTTAACGGTCTTTTTTTCCCTGCCAAGTTTGTGCGGTGAGGCTCCAAGGCCCCGCCCTCTGCTTGGCTCCGAGTTTAGGGGCAGGGAGGAGTCAAGTTTGTGATCAAGCTGGTCGATGTCAGCTCCAACGCGTCCATGTGTCCCACCTGAAAGCCGAAGAGGGAAATGAAGAGGCTCTTTCTAAAGAGGTGCGCCTGGCAGTGTGGCAGCAAAGGCAACTGGTTTCCTGTGAGTTTCCTTCTTTTGTTTCTCTCCCTCTAGCCTAACCCTAACTTTCCCTGCTGCCACAATCGTCCATGATCATTCTACCCTTTTCTCTGCCTCCTGGCTGATTATCTCCCCGTCTCACGTCAATCCCACTGGAGATACATCCCAGCTAAAAACAAAGCTGATGGCCAATTAAAAGGTAAGTGCCTTATGTTAAAAGCCAGAACACTATGCTTCAATATTCATAATTAGGCAGCTTTTGAATGATGGAAGAACAATGCATGCCCATATATGGGACTAATCAAGCACCTCTATCTTGCAATCCAAATCAACCAACGTCTATTTAACTGATTGCTGGGAATTACCTGCTTCCCTGTTGCTGGCTGGGAGCCTCAGTACTTCATAAATATTAGAGATGTAAAAGACCACGGAGTTCCTAATGTGTTTATTTCAGCATAATGAATTCTTCAGGCAAGTGATAGGATTACTGAAGCAGAGCTTGGTAAAAACCCTACTGATTTTGGCAGCTCTACTATTCTTCAGGAATAGCACCTAAATATGACTGAGGAATAGAGCAGAACAATCATTCACTTGGACTTAATTTTTTAAGTAGAATGGAACTTATTTTTCCCCTATTTTCCAAATGAGACCACCGAAATTGCCACTGGAGTAGTACACAGTTAAACAGAGGAATAAAAGAGAAAGTGAGCACTGGAGTAGCAAGGACTCTTTGACAAGATGCATGTGAACTTCAGCATCCCCAGGAGAAAGTTAGGGGCTGGTGCTGATCATCTCTTAAGTCCCTCCAATGTGATGATGATTCTCTCAATAGAAAGTCAATTTAGAATCTGTTCTTAGAACCTTTAAGGGATGCTTTCCAGTGTTTATTAATAATACTGCTAACTTGCGGGTGGGGGGGTGTTAAAGGGGTTTTTTCAGTCTTGCACAGAAAAGTAAGACAATGCCACTTAACAAATGGAGGCAATGGCAGGCCAAAGAAACGCTAACTCACAAAGCAATTCTTTTTCTAGAAAAGAATCAGGTACGAACATCTCTGCTCTCTGCAAATGCTCTGTCCACTGGGAGGCAGCATAGGCTGTTGGAAAGAGAAATGGGCCGGAGCCCAGAGATCTGGGTTCTAGTCCCTGCTGTGTCACTGACTTGGGGTGCGTGGTGTGACCACCAACAGAATCCCAGGTACAAAATGAGGGCGCACAAGAGAAAACGAGACAAGCGATGCGGATGTACTTCAGAGGTAAAGCTATAACCTGCTAAAAGGGGACCCACACATACACAGAAGCTTGAGCAATGTCTAAACTGAGCTGTGCAACTGTAAATGCCTCTCCCCCGATGTGGAGAGACACCACTACTACAGGGATTTAAAATAAACGGAACAACAGAGCAAACACACTTTAAGACAGAGTTTTCTACAGTGTGTTTCTAAGAATCCCAGTCCAGGGAGAATGTCCTCAGCCCAGATAAATTCTGAAAAGCAACCTCACTACACCATAGCACACCCCTCTGGAAGATTTCCAAGGCACATTACAGCAAATATTAGCTCCACAGAGCACACTAAGAAATGCTGTTTGAATCTATTACAAATGGTAATAACACCTAATTCCAAACTGGAGAGATAAGATTCTTTAATAACCAGCCACAGTCTTAGGTGGTCAAGTGGTCTGTACTATTTTATCCACAATCCCCTCCTTATTCTCCTAGATGAACAACATTCATTTGTGAGGCAGCTGGCCCAGGTGAAAGGTTAATTCCATGGCCATGAAACTAGGCCCAGCTAACAGACTTATGTGGGGGTTGAACCTTGTCGCCTTGGCCCCATTAGCTCTAACCAACTGAGCTGACCAGCCCCAGACATTGGCCTTTAGTTATCATCTCTCAGGGAAATGAAAGTTTAAAGGCACCAGCATACAGCCTATGGGGGTTAGCATATAAACTTATTTTTAAGTAATATTTGAGATGAAGGTATGGTATTTCACCCATAACAGGAAAGAAATAGTCAAGGGGTAATATGATCTGACCTCTGGAGCTGGGTTCCAGGTGGGTTCAAATCCCAGTTCTACCATTTAACAGCTGTATGACCTTGAGCAAATTACTTCACTTATTTGAACCTCGGTCTCAAAAATCTGTAAATTAGGATAAATATATTCCATTCCTCAAAGGATTATTGGGAGGATTATGTGAAATGATCTATGTCAATGGATTTAGCACTGTGCCGAGCACATGAGAAATATCAATAAACAGTAGTTACTACTAATACACTCAAAAGGACTAAATAATCTCAGAAAACACAGCTTCCTCTCACGTTAGCACTGAGAAAATGCAATTTGGGGTTTTTTTTGCCTCCATTACATAAAGTGTTTTTACCTTGTAATTTATCTGAAAATATGCCTCTTAAACCCTCACTGAGAATTTCAGCGTGTGGTTGAGATGGCCTTCGTCAGGTTTTTGTCCTTGAGAACAGATTTCTAAATGAATAACTTCAGAAGCTATAAAATATGATTCAGCTAACTGAAACTCATTTTGCCGGTATACTCCCAGGAATCTATTTCTCAAAGAAGATACACCCAATATAATGCTAAATAATTGCAAGGTACGATTATTTGGCCTCGCTTAGAATTCCCCACCAACATAGACGGGTAAACAGAGATTCCTACCACATATCAGAGGAGAAGGAGAAAGGAAAAGGTGGGGAGGGAGTGCTGGAAGACAGAGGGACAGCAGGAGGCTCGGAGCATGGCCACGGGGACTCCAGAGGCACAGGGCTGCAGCAGCGGGCCTCCTGAACTAAACCCTGGTGACAACGTCAAGGACCGGCCTAGACATGTTCACACACTGAATCAGCCGAGGTCTGGAGAACAGCCACCGGGACGTTTACTGGGAGTCACACAGCAGCAGCTCCAGAGGCCAAATATAGAAAGAGACGAAGCCAACCTTTCGAGCACCGTCTCGCAGGTCACGACACCATATTCCACACACACACACATCCTGGGTTTGTCACCTCAGGAGACCCCCGTGAGAAGGATTTCCATGGTGACCACCTGGAAGGCACCTCAGTCACCAAATACAATAACCCCTCACCTCCCCAGACTCCTGGGCTCTTAACCCCGGAGACCTTTCCAGGCACATCCGGCCCAGGGAAGCCAAATCCCAAAGTCAATAGGGGGTTGCGGTCGTTCACACAAGGCCTGCAGGCTCTCCCTCCCGCTCCTTCCCCTCCTTCACGTCTCCCCTCTCGTGACAGGTCATTTGTAACTGTCTCGTGGGTTTTATGTAGTTGTGGTGGGCGCAATTAAATGCTGTTCTGAGTCCTTGTCCAGAAAACAAAAACCACACAAAAGTCAGTCTGGTGACTCTGGCCACGTCTAGCAACTGCCTCGCATCGCCCCCTCGTCGATCCAATCAATGGTGCGGTGGTGGGCTGTTGATAAAGCTGGATAAAAACAAATTGATCACAAAAGGTCAATGTGGTACCTAACATTCAGAAGGCTGGCGTCTGAACACTCGTCACCTGTGGGGAATCCACACCATATACAATCAGCAACCTGCCACCTTTACAGAGTCATGTGCCTGAAAGAAGGAAAAATTACTCCAGAAAAGTAATGTTCTCTATCTCTACTAGTGCAGAGAAAATAAGATATGGAGAAACAAAATAAGTTGTGTTTTTTTTTAAATTCCTTGTGATTATTTAAGATTATTCCAACCAGAAGTAGAAATGGAAACAAAGTGGTCCCACGGTAACCCAGAGATTGTTCATCAGAAAAGAAGTGAGTTTCAACTCAACTCTTTATTTTCACACATGGTTACTATATGTAGAAATTGTGTGCATCAACTTCCTTTGACTACCTGAGAAATACACGGTTCTCACAAGTCCTCACTCCCCTACAATAAAGGGTGAAGTTGAACAGGCTTCCAGAGTTCAACCAACATGCCCAGGAGCGCCAGCCTAAGCCGCCAGCTGGTCATGCCCTGCCAAACCTGTTTGTCATTACCAGCGCGTGGCACTAAGGCCCAATTTAGATGTGCAAAATGTGTGGGAGTCCATTTTTATGAGCTGCCTCTACATTTCGGAGGGTGACAAGGAAGACAGAGCAAAGTGGAAGAGCAGACCCTTCATCCGTCCATTGGCAAAAATCAATGGTCTACGCAGGAATGTGCCAAGAGCCAGAAGTCACAAGTCGGCAGACACAGAGAGGAGGAAGGACAGAGTGAGGCTGGGAGTCAGAGGGAAAGAAAGCCAGAGGAGAAAGGAGCACCTGCAGAAAAGGCGGGCATCATGGGCTGACCCTGGCGCTCGGAAGGCAGCATGGGTAGGTACTGGATCTGGACACCTAGCCTTCGTCATCACATAGGTCTGTGTCCTTGTCAAGTCCCTTCATCACTCTCTGCATCACTCCCCTCATGCATCCTCTAACTCTGTCTCCATTCCGCTTTCCTGCACTTGAACACATAAGGAAGGCCCAAACACACGGAAGAACAGAATTATATCCTGCTTCCTGAGTGTTACAGGCGAAGAACTGTGTTTGGTTTCTTCAATCCTATGCTTCCCCCCGACCCCCCCACCCCCCGATTAGACATTCCACAGAAATATTCTAGGAAGGTTATCTCTGGGAGTTGATGGAGTTTACCTCTGGCAAGGTCAGGAGGACAGGCCAGGTCCTCCGAGGTTCTGAGTGCCCCCTGGGAGCACCCCTGAGGCTCCAGGAGAAGAGAAGGAACCCCAAGGCGCTGTCTAGCTGCAGCCCCCCAGGAAAGCATCAGACAGCACATGCTGTGGAGTCACCCCACCTCAGACAGAGTTCAGTCAGATCCTAACTGTGGCGTTTGATTTGTTTCTTCCCCAAGGCGACCTCACCAGCCATGCAAGCAAGACACGGGAATGTGTACTGTTGTCACCACAGTGTACGTGTTTGTTTATTTATTAAGATACGAAGCATTAACTATCTAACAGGCACTGTGCCAACTGCTGGCGCTGGCGTGGGAGAGCTCGGGGCTTCCACCCACACACAGACACAGAGCGTGGCCACCGCAGCGACCCCTGCACAGCCGCCGAGGCCTCCTAGGAGGACCCTGGGGAAGGAAAGAAGAGCTTTCCGGCACAGCTGAGACTGGAGAGGGTCCTTGAAGGAGGAAGAAAAGTGTGCCAGGTGCTGTGGAATATGGGAAAGGCACACGAGGCAGAGGACACTGTGCAACCGCCGAGAGTCAGCAAAGAGGGTGACCTGTTCTGAGAACAGTGACAAGTTCAGTGCCGTTGGTATAAGATGCATTCCCTGGCAGTCCAACGTGGCTTCTGGTATACATGTCCAGGGGACGGCCCCAGATGGCTTGCCTATAGAGGTGGTAACAAGGCACTCACGGTCAAAAGTTGGAACGTAAGGACTGAACACGAGCCACGTCAACCTTTAAGACTCACACAGACAGAGAAACGTAGGTAGAGAAAATATAAATATAGTTGTAACTTGTCAAAATATTTCTGGAAGGACTTTTTAAAGGAAATTCTCCGACAGCGTTCCCTGTGTGCCAAGGACTGGTCCAAGCACTCTGTGTGTATTAACGCATTTAATCTGCTCAGTAACTGTTGCTCTGTCATTCTCCTACTCAGCCAATCAGGCATGAAGGCAAAGAGTTCAACTAACTTGTCCGAGGTTAATCAGCCAACTGATAACAGGGCCAGGATTGGAAAGCTAAGTGGATTCAATCTCCAGTGCTCTTCACCACAGTGCTTGACCACCTCTCATGAGGCACTGATGACACCCTCACCTCCAGTGGGTGGGAGGGACCAGGTAGAGGGGGACAGAGAAGGGAGCCCCATCTCCCTCCCCAACTCTCCCTTGGGTTAGGGCAGTGTTCCCAGTGAGTGCCAGGCAACTTTCCACTGTAGAATCTCATGGAAGCAACCTAAATGGTCAACAAGAGATGAACAGATACAGAAGATGTGGTACATATGTACAATGGAATATTACTCAGTCATAAACAGGAATGAAATTGGGTCGTATGTAGAGATAAAGATGGACCTAGAGTCTGTCATGCAGAGTGATGTAAGCCAGAAAGAGAAAAACAAATATCGTATGTTAACACATATATGTGGAATCTAGGAAAATGGTACAGATGAACCTACTGCCAGGGCAGTAACAGAGACGTAGATGTAGAGAATGGACACGTGGACACAGGCGGGGAAGGGGAGAGTGGGATGAATTGGGAGATTAGGATCGACATATACACACAACCAGGCGTAAAACAGATAGTTACGGGAACATGCTATAAAGCACAGGAAGCTCAGCTCGGGGCTCTGTGACGATCTAGGTGGGTGGGATTGCGGTTGGAGGTCCAAGAGGGAGGGAAAATAGGTATACATATAGCGGATTCATTTCATTGTACAACAGAAACTAACACAGCATTGGAAAGCAATTACACTCCAATAAAATGAATAAATGAATAAATAAATAAAAATAAAACCAAACCAATATAAATACAGAAATGGGACAGTTCTAAAATTTTCAGGATACAGGTAGTGTCCACAAAAAGGCCACAGGCAATGGCTTAAGGGGGCGGGAGCACGAGGGTCCCACAGGCCCACCAGCTCCCTGTCGACCTCCCTTTCCAAGCTCCCAGCCAAGCCGAGAAGCACCGGCTTAAGCCCAGCAGAGGAACCAAGTCTGCAAGAGGTAGCCGAACTCAAGCCCAGAAGATGAACTCAGTCACACGGAAGTCCCCCCGTGTCCCTCTTTCCTTGCTATGGTCACTTCCTAGTTCAGTCTCGGCCACCGCAGCCGCTCAGTGACAGTGCACTGGAAATCAAGACAAGGGCAACAGATCCCAGCAAGATAGCTCTGCAAGCTCAGCCAAGCCTCCTTCCATAAGAGCACTGTCCAACAGCAAAAGGTTGGCTTAGGCACCTGGAAGTGGAAGGTCCGAGCACAAAGGAGCCTTACTTCTCACTACCAACTCCAGCGCAGACCCTCAATCTATCCCCCACCTCCATCCCCCTCACCCCCCCCCCCACCCCACCTTCTTGATCTAGGAGCCATGGTTCATTTCGGCAAAAATCAACTAGCATTCTTCTGACCTGGGGCAAAAAATTCCCTCATTGAGATCCTGAAAAATAACATTACATCATGTTGCCCGTGTCAAGTTTATAAATGGGCCAGGGGGAGGCTGGGGTGTAACCTGACATTATCAAAACACTGGCCCTGGGAGAAGAAAGGAGGCCATTGTTGTAGGCTGTCAGCCCTCCTCTTGCTGGAGGTAAAGTGAGATGCGAGAAGGCCAGGCACAGAGCAGGCCCTCACTCCCTGTCTCCCGAGAAATCAGACAGCCTCCGTCCAAAATGGGGACGTCCCCACTTCCCGTGGGCTGGGTCACCCTCCTGTCTGGTAGCGGATGAGCTTAGTAAAATTTTATTCCCATGCCTCAGAGCAAAACAGCACTTGGGTGTGGACAGAAAAGTCCGGGAGCCTTTCTGGGGGGTGGGGGTGGGGGAGCAGGGCTCACACCTCTTAACAGACACCTCAGGGAGGAACTGAGCCCCAGTGACTGTGTGTCCACGACAGTCACAATTTTATTTGAAAGACAGAAATGTGAACACGCTGGAGGTTAGAGGAAAAAAACAGACCCCCAAGAAGGGTCAACTGAACATCCAACCATGAAGCAAGACATCCTGAAATCTGAAAAAGGGGGGAAAAAAAAAAAAAGGCATTTCAAAGTTGAAGGGCTGGGGTTCAGATCAGGAGACACAATACAGTGACAAAGAGAATGTGGGGAGGATTACGGAGCCGGGACAGACCGAGAACCAGCCAAAAGACAACGTCTTGGCACAAAGATTAAAAACATTTTAAGGGATAAAAGGAGAAGAAAAAGGATTTATGGTGAGAGAAAGCTCAGAAAATAGAAAGCGAGACAAATGTAAGCCAGGCTGACTGGAGACAGAGTTCTGCTGGTCAAACATTTCTTTGGATTTTCTCTCTTCTTTCTTCCCCATCTCCCAGCTCAGCCTCGAAGCACAGGGGAGCATGCAAATGCGCTACCCTGGCAGAAGGCTCAGGAGGCCTGCCAGCCTGGCCCCAGCAAGGGAGGTGCCAGCCCTGCGATCGGCCAGGACAGCAGGCCCAGGGGCCACCGGTGAACCAGAGACCACGAGGACACGGCACCGCACTGACCACTTGTATTTCTGCTGTATGCTGCTTGTTTCCACCAAATTATTGCTAATCCTATCATCACTCCACCAGGAATTTAACCTCTTACAAAAGCTCTCCCACCCACCCCCCGTGCCTTCTGGGCTTAATTCACCAGCAGTTAAGAATGCAGACCATTGGGACCACTGGGTTCCTGGTTGCTAAACTCTTTTATGTTAACCCCACCACATTTTCTTTGGAACACAACAGGGACCCCCCCCCAACTAAAGTGGACCGGTGCCCTGTGGCCCAAGTGCATCGCCCTTCAAAAGAGCTTTCCCACAGAGCCTGGAACCAGCCCCCTCCCTGATTCAAAGAGGAGAAGGGGAGGGGCCGTGGACCACCCTCCAAGCTCAGAGCTTGCATTTCCCTCACAATTCCTGCCCCTCAAGTCTCTTTTTTCGGCGGGGAGACTGCTATTGGCGCCAGAGTGTGAAGCATTAAGGCTTGTTGGCTGATGGCAAGCGGAGACACTGGCGGGGGGCGGGGGGGGGGCAGGGGAGGTGGCAGCCACCACTGGCCTCAGTACAGAACCTACCGGAACAAAAGAAGCCGCACAGACGCAGAAGGTGGGGGCCCTTGGACAGAGGGCATCTGTGAACTGGCACCAGCACTTGGGTGTAGCAGGCGCCCCCGTGAGAGTTCCTTCCCTGCTGAAGATGCCCATATATTGCCTAACGTCCTCCTCTTCTTCTGCCCTATCCCCCAATTACATTACCTGTCGCATCTCACTGAACAGAAATGGAGTGCCTGCTACGGCCGGTCCCTGGCTTAGGAACGCACTGGGAAGCAAAACCAGAATGGTCTTCACCCCTAAGACTTGTTTGCCTCCCTCTTCTCTCCCACATGTCCAAGGCTCTTACCAAACTCAACAGGAAGGTTTTAGGTGATTTCATGTGAGCCACGTGGTTCGTGGTGATTTGCCCGAAGAGCAACGCCCAGATTCTAGAAGATGCTGAGCATCTCAGGGTACCCAGGAGCATGGGGGATGGGAAGGCCTCAAGGAGCAAAAGGAGAGAAAGGGAATTTAGGGAGGAATCCAGAGGTCAGCTGAAAGAAAGGAAGGATGCAGGAACATAAAAATGGCCATTTTAGGAAACTACCTCCACATTTTTTAGATTGGTATACACGTCCTGCCAAGCTTCTGTCCCCTCAGGGATAATGTCTCTGATTATCAGGAAGAAAATACTGGTCCCCCCCAAAAATAAAAACTGCCTTACATGCTGAAGCGTGGTGGGGTTACAAGGAAAGGCCATGTCCAACCAACCCCTGCCATTTTGTGTGCTTAGAGACTTTGGTCTCTTGCTCTGAACGTCTCACTTTCTCAGAAAAAAAAAAAAAAATTGTGCTAAGAAAGGCCTCCTGAAAAGTCTGACACCGCTGTCCCTTAATTTATTTTCTCATTAATAAGTAAAGGGGGAATTTATTGTTTGAAACAATGTCTGTTTCATATCAACTCTTTTCCCCTCTTTTTCCCCCAGACAGTGGAGCTCCAATGAGACCCAGAGCAGATGTTTTATATTTCAGGAGAGAGCAGTCTCCCCCAATTCCTGAAAGATTCCTGGAATTCTTATACTTAACAAAAATTAGCTACAGAGAAAGAATCATGAATCATGGCTGGGGAGTCCACAAAGCCTCTGGGAGCCCATGGTGTCTTCCCTCCAAATGGGAAGGGAATGCACCCCAAATGCTGCCTGTCACCCACCAGGTTTCACAGGAAAACCACTCTGAAAATTGAGGCATCTGCCTCACGAGCAGACCTGTATGTTGGATCAGAGAAGCCAAACCCCCTGCCATAATCCCAAGAGTTAGAAGTGGGAGTCAGACCTGTGTTCTACTCCCGGCTCAGTCTTGGCTGTGTTAATCATTCCAGAAATATATATCTCTATTACCTCATCTGTCCAATAGAGGTAACAACATTTGACCTTTCACTCTTGTTGCAATCATGCAAAGATGAAGTAAGATGCAAGTGTGCTCTAATAAGTTAAATGCTTATAAAAGTGAACAGCACTTGTATTAAAATCATTCACATCTGGCATTCTGTTTACAAGGACTTTGGGTCAACTAGTCCACTTCTGCACGTGTGAGTAGGATTAACAGGCATACAACTCTCAAAAGCTGCCCAACCCCGTTCAGGTCCCTTTACCACTGCTGGTAAAAGGCTGTTGCATTGCAAGCCTTTAACCATTCCATGTTTATTCAATAAACATTTATTGAGCACCTGGCACGGTACTTGGCACATGTTGGGGGCTCAGTAAATGGTTGTTGAATAATGAATGAATGAGGGCCTAATGCAGAGATGAAGAAGACATGGCAAGCCGCCACCACTCTCTGATGCTGAACCCATATCTGAAATCATTAATGGATTAAGGTGCTCTTCTCTGAAGATCCTGGCCTCAGCTCAGAATTCTCAGACGTGGCACATGAAATGAAACCTCTTTGCCATTCCTGAGCTAGGCACAAAGATAAAACACATTGTAACCCTGATTTCATGGAACTCCTGAACTAACTGGGAAAAGGCAGTACACAGACAAACGTAACACCGTACATGCCAAGAGAGAAGTATAAGAGTCCAGAAGAAGGTCGTGGCGTCTAATGATGTGGATAAACTTATGGTTCTCAGACTCCCCCTGTCTTTTAAGATGCCACGCCCTCCAGGTTTTCCTTCTGCATCCCTGATAGGCCTTTTCTTATTCCCTCCCCTATCCAACTTCCATACTTTCTTTAAATTTATTTATTTATTTATTGGCTGCATTGGGTCTTCATTGCCGTGCACAGCCTTTCTCTAGTTGCAGAGGCTACTCTTCATTATGGTGTGTGGGCTTCTCGTTGCGGTGGCTTCTCTTGTTGCAGAGTGTGGGCTCTAGACACACGGGCTTCAGTAGTTGTGGCATGTGGGCTCAGTAGCTGTGGCTCACGGGCTCTAGTATGCAGGCTCAACAGTTGTGGCACACGGGCTTAGTCGCTCCGCAGCATGTGGGATCTTCCCAGCCCAGGGATTAAACCCGTGTCCTCCGCATTGGCAGGTGGATTCTTAACCACTGCACCACCAGGGAAGTCCTTATTCCCTCTCTTAACATCAACTGCTGTACACGTGCTGATTACACCCAAATTTATGTCCCTAGCCCTGACCTCTCTGAAGCTTTGGACACGTTTCCAACTGCCTCCTACACATCCACTTGGAGATCAACAGGCTACTCAGAAGACTGGGATGGGAAGGGTGGGGGGGACTCGAGGGAGGGTGGGGGGGGAGTCAAGGGAGGGAGGGAATACGGGGATATGTGTATAAAAACAGATGATTGAACTTGGTGTATCCCCCCCCAAAAAATAAAAAAATAAAAAAAATAAAAAACCAGGCTACTCAACTCCTAATTCATGAACTCCCTCCCCAACCCTCCTCAGCACCTCTGTTCAGCCTCTGATAATCCTGGTATCCTTTAATACATTACTATTCAAGTCTTCCAAACTACAAACTCTTAGCTTGGCTAATCTGACCCTGTGATGGCCGAGTTTCTGGCCATAAAGGTCATGTGACTCAGCCTCCGCCCAGGCTGTGCACTCAGCCTGGTATATACCACAGACTCCCTCTTTACTACACCTTTGTATCCTTCAACATCCAGAGACCCAATTCCAACACCACTTTGGAATATTTCCCCAAGAGTTCATGGCAGAGTTAGTTATGCCATCCTCTGTAAATAAATGATCTTATAAGATTCTGAAATTCCTCTCTCTCATCAAAAAAATGAAGTCACACAAAAGGCAGTATAAGTGTTTAGGCAATCTAGTTTATGCAAAGTTTGCAAGTATCATCAGTTTCCTTGCACAAATAAAGTATTAACTGTTTCAGTCATTCATTAAATAAACAGGAAGTCCCTGGCAGATGGCAAGGCAAGTTCTAGGTGCTAAGGATAGAGCAATAATATCATGGGTCTTATATTCCAGTGGGAAACACAGACAGTAAGCCAATACAACATCAGATTACCAGACATCATAAATTTATTGCAGAACTCTATTAGAGAAGATGAAAGATGAGAGTTCTTTTAAACATACACCAAAAAAAAATATTGTAACTCTTGAATAATGAAAAAATCTTTTCAATCCCTTTTAAAGCTGAAAGGAATTACCCTCACCCTGCCCACGCCCTTCTTCAGGGTCACTATCAGCCACCTGCGTATTGTTATTAAAAGAACAGAGTGCAGTGACAGTCAATCTTCCTAATCTAGGGGAATTAGAGGGAAGGCATGAATTACCAAAAGTATCTGAATTTAAAGAATTCTGGTGAAAAATAAAATTTTTAAACTTTATAAGACAGGAACACTAATTGCTAATAAACTGTTTTCACAAAAAGGCACCATCAGACTTACTTTTTTTGAACAGAGTATATATTGGAATTGGTACGCAAATAGACGTTGTTCACTTTACAGAGGCTTTTTTTTTTTTTTTTGGCTGTGCTGGGTGGCGTGCAGGATCTTAGTTCCCCCAACCAGGGACTGAACTTGTGCTACCTGCAGTGGAAGCATGGAGTCTTAACCACTGGACTGCCAGGGAAGTCCCTACGTAGGGTTTTAAAAGTTTATTTCTTTGAAATGGCTATACAGTCCCCTGAGCAATCTTGAGTATCTAAACCCAGCACCCTGAACATTTCAATGCTCAATACATATTTATTAATTGTGTATTATTTATATGCTTGATCAACTGCTTTTTAACAGGAAGCCTTTCAGGAATCACCAAACATTTTAAATACTGTAGTTTGAACTGAGAAGACTGTGTTACGCATAATCTGAAAGAAGAGGAAAAGCCATCAGCACAGCCAAGGAAAAGAGTTAGTGAGACAGGAGTTCCTCAGGGCTTAAACTCACATTCCAAAAGACTGGTTCATCTGCTTTAGGACGACTTAACTCTGTGACCGTCTTGGAAGCTCTGCTGTAGAATTCAGAGGACCAAAAGTCATCTTTCTCCAAAACAACAAAAGCATTTTCACAAAAGTGTTCTTCTGCCACTCTGCTCCTCTCCACCCCTTACAACCACCCCGCCTGCCTCACTCCCCTCCATTCTCAGCACCCTGCTCAACTGTCATCTTTTCAAAGAAAATTCTGTGGCCCTCACCACCACCAAGATGCCGAGGTACCCTCCTAAACACTACCATACTACTCCATTCTCCATTCGTAAGCCCGTCACAGCGTTTCACACACTGAACTAGAACAGTTTCCTTGTCTTTCCCCCTGGAGTACGAGTTCCTTGAGATCAGGATCTATGATGTGATCACTGATGTCTTCCCAGCGAGGAACACAGTGCCTGATGGGAAGGTACTCTACCTCTACAGAAGAAGGATGTTTGTCTTGCCTTCTCCCCACCTTTACTTGTGTTTTTTTGTTTCTTTGTTTGTTTTTGAAAACAAGAGTAAGAAATTTCAAATACAGTTTACCTAAAAATGAAGTATTTCATAAATGAAAAAAACTCAGTCCTGGATGTGAGGAGGTCATAGCGAAAGCCTCAAAGGAAGAGCTCAGCTCTGCACCAAGACCCATTTTTGGCTTATTACTCAGAATTCTTCCTATTAAAATTTAACACAGTCTTCTCTAGCAGTTCATTTTGTCTGCCAAGTCCCTTATGACTATTTTGATAAGTTATTTATTACATATGGACACCACAGTAATACACGATAGCATAAGCAAGGGCTCAGGGGACAGAATGAAAGGGCCACGTCCACTCCTGATTTGCTGAGCCTACATCATTAGATCCTGTGACAAGCAGTTATCACCAAGTGCTGACCTGAAGGACAGAGCAACCTGGTACACAATAGGCACTCAACACGTGTAACCAACGAGGGGATGAATGAGTATCTGAGTGGAAGGGGCCTTGGATGTCAACTGTAATCCTAAGAGTGGTAGGACCACAGTGCAGTCGGGACGGAACACTGGTGGATGAGCAAGCAAGCAGGTTTATATAGAGCAGCCTGGTGCAATTTATATACCCTCTGTAACCCTCAGTTTCCTCATATCTAAAATGAGAATAATAGCGTTAAATGAGATAATGAACAAGGGGCTTTACACTACGCCTAGCAAACAGTGCGTGCTTAAAGTTACTACGCTATTATCTCATAGGTACCGTTCATAGTCACTAAACTGAAAAGCACACTGAACTGAACTTTAAGTAGATGTGACAGGAAACACTCTGAACCCAGGAAGTGGAATATGGAGGTAGTCTGCACACAATCTATCCTAAGCACTCTACTGGAGGATAAATGGTTTTTGGGTAAAGAAGTCACACCTTAAACAAACTCAGAAATTTGTTATCTAAAAAGATCCCACTACTTTGCACAACTTATATACTGCCACTTAAAAACACATACTATGCTGAATTACACGACGACTTCTCCATGAATCTTTTTGTATACATTTCTGAGGATCCATACTTTCACATAATGGAGTTGCTTAAAATGTGACTACCCCTCACCCAGGTATAAATATATTGGTGCTGGGATGGTCCCCTAGCTACATCTGGCCAGTCCCTCAAGGTCAGAGTTGCATTATTCTTCTGTAATTTTAATTTTCAACACATGGGACAGAGCTGAGCTTTCTGCACATTCTGTTTACCTTAGGCAGTTATTCAAAATTCCTCTCTTCTGCAAGCATCCATTCTAAACTTGGCTTAAAGAGAAAGAAATAAAGCAAACACAAAGAGAAAAAAAGGAAAAATAGGGGGGGAAAAAAGAATAAACTCTTTTGACCCTGCCTTATGTACGAAAAGAAAGAAATGCTGCTTTCCTGGCCTCATCCTTTTCACTCTGTTCCTAGCGGTTCCTTTTGGAAAAATCTAGAGGTGTGGGGGAGAAGTGGATTTGGGAGAAGAAAGGAAAGAGATGGAAGATAAGGAAGGTAGGGGGATAAACAGCTGGGGAAGAAAGGAAGTAAAAAGAGAAGAAAGGGGAGCTGAAACCTGACACTCAGGAACTCAGGGCCTGCAAGGGGACCTCTCAGGACTGAAAACTCGCCAGCCTGGGGAGGCGGGCTGGTTCCAATCCAAGCCTTCATTAATGCGTCACACACTCAGCCCCTAATTTACAATCGTTTAAGGACAAACATTCTACAAGTACCTTTGGGGACCTCTGAAGACAGAAAGAAATCTAAGAGAAATTAGGTGCCTAGAGAGCTCCCCTCAAAGGCTAGAGCCCTTTTGTGCACACTTGTTTTTCGCTGTTGGGGGCTTTCAGGGATAGAGTAAGGTGTGGAGTGGAGTGAAAAAGTCACACAGCCAGTCAGAAGCTGGGGGTGGTGGAAAGGGCTGAGGTGCCCAGGTATGTGTGCGGGAAGACAGAGGCTTTGTGTCTGTGGGGGCTTTGGGATGTGTATAAGCGGGTGGACATGGACAGAGCTAAAGACAGGGCCTCTTCCCAAACAGCCAGATCCTTGTTCAAACAATTAAATAAACGAGAACATCAAAAAAATAGAATAAAATAAAATAAATTAAAATAAAGTAAAAATTCCACTAAAACAATCGTTACTGGGTGGTTTCCTGGAATGCTAAAAGAGGGAGTAATTTTTTTAAAAGGATTTAGAAAGTGCAGCATAATGCTTAAGTTCATCCCAAGCTGCAGACACTGAAACCTGGCTGAGGGGGGAAGGATGGCATGGAGGGTGGGCCCCCCAGCAGTCCTCTGGGCAAGCCTTTCCCTAAGCTTTTTTTCTCTTCACCCCATACCTGTGTGCACAGTGCAAACCACATTTTAACTAACCAGAGCCTGGGAACTGGTTAGGCAGCTTTTCTCCCAAGGCCACCATGAACCATCAATCAGCCAAAGCTCAGGAGTCCTGGAAGTAAAACTTGGACTCCCTCTTTTGTCTCAGGAGGAGGAAAATGGGGAAAGGGAGGCTAAACAGATTACCTTTTAACCAACAGCTTTACCTAAACGGATTAACACTGAGGATTAACTTTCACAGGGCCACAGAGCTGGATCCCTACTGCTGAGGGTGCAAGGCTGAGAGGAGGCTGGTGCGGCTCTCAGCCAGGACCCAGAGCCAGGACCCGGGGAGAAGCAAAGGGCAGTGTCTGGTCCAAACTAGCTTCCCTTTCAAAACTGCTCTCCCCAGAATGAGCTTTGCGGAAAATGGATCCCACAGGCTAAGAGGTCTCATCTTCAGAGTATCCAACTGCAACACTTCAACCCATTGGATCCTCCGGGAAAGAGAGTGAACGCTCAGAGTGAGGCAGGTGGCAGGAATGGGGGTGGAGGGGTCAGGTAGATGTCACACCTTGCCCTGTTCCAGAAGACTTGAGCCCCACCCCCTCTCACCACAATTTCAAGTCCAAAGACTCCTTCATTCCCACCTCCCCCAGAAACAGTGCTTCCGTGCTTTTCCTACTAGTGAGATATAAACCCCAACACTAAGGTTCTTTTTCCCACTCTCCCATCAAATGTGGTAAAATCCCATCATCTTTACAACAGGCCCACCTGAAAGTGAATGGGGCTTCCCGGGAAAACCCCTTTCACCACTTGTCAAGGTCTCAGAAAGAACGACACACAAAGTTACCTTCCTCCTCTCTCTTCTTTGTTTTATGGTAATCACAGAAGTTTTCCTAGCTCAGGGGCCCTACAGGTGGTTGCTATCGAACAGTGAAGCTGGTTAAATCCACCTCTACATCTGCTAGTCGAGGGCAGGGGGACCCCTGATGTGTATGAAACACAAGCCATTCTTCAGGTGTGAAATCATAACTGCTGACCCATCAGAAGTGATCTGTTTGGATTCCTCCAGTCTCAGATC
Organism: Hippopotamus amphibius kiboko; assembly: GCF_030028045.1. Classification (NCBI taxonomy): domain Eukaryota; kingdom Metazoa; phylum Chordata; class Mammalia; order Artiodactyla; family Hippopotamidae; genus Hippopotamus; species Hippopotamus amphibius. The sequence goes on along the minus strand of NC_080188.1, from coordinate 136,006,424 downwards.
GACCTTGATCCCCTAAGTTCACTGCGTGACTAGAAGCGAGCATTTATGAGATGGCCAGACCACTTTAAGGATGGAATCTGTGGCCAAGAAATACAGTGAAGGAACCAGCCCACAGCAGGTGAGTGTACAATCCAGTGCTTTATCCAGTTAAGTACTACTACTTCCAGTAGGCCTGGTGGTGTCCCAGTCAATGAGAAAGCACCAAAGCCCTGTTTGCTTCTTAAGTCAAGAGAGGCAACTTTAGTTAAAAAGCAGTAGAACAGTTTAGGTCATTAATATTTTCATCATTTTACTCTAACATGACAGTGACAATGTACTGTGGTTTTTTTTAAGGGCTGTCCTGACTCAAATATTTTATCTAAACTTTTCCATGATGATACTGACAACTGTCAGGCCCAACAGACTAAACTGAGACTTAGGAAGAAGGAACATCATATTGAAAATGTTCAATATTGGGAGAGGTACTTCGGATTGCACAGATGATTGGGGTCTTAGCATTGACCCAAACTGGCAGCTGTGAATTCAAAGTTGCTTTGGAAAAGAATTGCTTCTGGGGACTGAGTCACATACACATGCCGGCTTCAACTTTTGTTGGCTTATTTCAAAAGAGCACAGAAGCTTTTCAAGAAAAGGGAAAAAAAATGGGGGGGGGGGGGGGCGGGGGGAGCAGTTGTACAAAGCCTGCTCTTTGCTTAGCAAACAGATGGGAAAAATAAACTGAAAAAAGGGACACACATCAGGATCTATTTCCAGTCTTAACTTTCACAGTAGGCTTTTAGAAGTGTGCACCTCATTGAGTCTACACGTCCCCAAGAATTGTTACTACAGCAGGGCAAGAAACAGACAAGTGTCCTATGATCAAGAGCATCCCAACTGGATTCCCAGTTATCCCCACCCCAGGCTTGTGCCCCTCCCCGCACCCGAGGGACCGTCTCACTCCAGGCAGCTTTTGTAAGTCTCAACCCTCACAAGAAAAATGATGGGTTTGAACTATTAACCCTTCCCCAGAGAGGACTGAAATTAAGAAGAGGCCACGGACAAAATATTCACATGGGAGTACTGTAAAAAAAAATAATAAGCTAAATATTTGCCCAGCAGTTCCAGACTTGCCTGAAGAAAGAGAAAGGAAACAAAAAAAAACAAAAAAAAAAAAAAAAGGAGGGCGACGTGGCCAAGCAGTAGAAGGAGACTGGGGTCAAACTCAGAATCTATGAAGAAAGAATTACACAATTTAGGGAAAACTGGAATTCATGTTGGGTTGGGGTAAAAGAGTAGGGTTGGATATGAGATCTGTAGGGAAAGAGGGAAAGGGGAGAAAAAAAGAAATATTCTTTAGGGGGCTGACTCTGCTGAAAAAATTCAGGAGGAAAAAGAGACGAAAACTAGAGTCTGGTGCAAAGAAACACGGCTAGGTCTATCAGCAGGGAGGAGTTGCTAAGGGCACAGACCAAGGTTCAAATTCAAGGCCTGCCACATACCTGTTGAATAACCTAGAGCAAGTCACTTTACCTTTCTGAGCCTCCATTTCTTTTTAGGTGAAAGGGGGATAATGATACCTCTCCTTCCTTCCTCCAGGTGGTTTTAAAGGTCAAACCTGATCATATAAATGAAACGTGCTGTAAACTCTAAGGTACTACACAAATGTCAAGCTATTTTAGGTCTGAGACTCTTTATGAAAGATGTGGCTGCCCAGGTAGCCCTTCAAAAAGTCAAGAAGTATAAAGGGGACAGAGTGGAACTGGGAAGGGTAGAACCTGTTGCCCAGAAAGGATATGAACTCACAACAAAACCAACTATGATCAGGTTCTTCAAGGTCTTTACCACATGCTAAGGGCTCCAGTTATCACTTGGCAGGAATCTGCTCAACAGAAAACTCTAATAATTAAACTAGTTCACCTCCAATAGAAGTATCTTCTAGCTCTGAGAATGTACGGTCAGCATCTGGGTGGACTGCAAAGGGAGAGATGCCCAAAGAAGCCATAGACGATGGAAATCAATTGCTCTAGACCCTCCACCACGTGCCTATGTCCCCACCTAACTCTAGCCTGAAATTTGCCACCTTGAGGCTCTACCACCCTGTAGGAAGGGAGGATAAAAGAAAAACAAGGAAAAGGCAGAAAAAGGAAAACATTCTTATTTTAGTAGTCAGGTGAAACAAACAAACAAAAACCAGAAACCCAGAAACTGGGAGCCCTACAGAAAGGTATGGCAACAATTCAGATCAATTTCTTAAAAGGCCCAGACTTCTTGAGGGCCCAGAGTAATAAGCTACAGACTCTTCTGCAGTACCACATGTCCACAAGACCCCCCAGAAAGGCCATGAAAAGTCCATTCTTTACAGTAAAGTCCTAAAATGTAGAGGAAACTTAAGGAATTCATGGAGGAAAAGTACACAGCAGAACTTGGCTTCAAGGTCACAAGTTTAGAATCATCATAGCTGGGGACATCCAAATGGGTGTGATGGTCTTCTTAAGGTCATATAAAGAACTGGGAAATTCCTGTTTGTTGGCCAACAAACTTGGAAGTATGGTAGACAATTATCTCTGTGCCCCCACCCCTACTCCACCAAAGCTCCATTATGACACCGTCTTTCCAACAAATCAAGATTGTTCCAGCTCTTCAAAAAAGTATGTTGTATTTTCCAACCATCAACCTTTGACTCTCTCTATCTACCTTCTCAGGAGATGCCCATCCTTTCAGATAACCATCAATTCTTTCAACAAAAGACAGGGAGAGGGTAGGTTCTTCCTAGCAGGCCCTCAGGGGCCATGTAAAACGCACGCTAGATGAAGAAGCGAGATACAGGTAGTATACAAAAAGTCAACATGACTTGAAGCCATGTTTTCAAAGTTTTTACTGCAATAACCACCCCACCCCACCCCCACCCCCCACAGAGAAATCATACAGTGTTGAATAATTTATGAAACAAGACCACTGAGAACTCCCATCTCAAAAACTGGGTCCTGAGCGTGCCTTCCTTGAGTGCCCAGGACTTCAATGAACACGACGAAAAATAAGTCACTGATTCAAGTCAGGAGGCCAGTCTCACATTCCAGCTGTTCCACTAACTTCCTGTGTGGCCTTAACCAAGACACTACACTTCTCTGAGCCCCAGTTTCCTCCTAGATAATCTTTACTATTTTAGAGAAGTTGAGCAACAGAAGAATTAAAAAGCTCAGAAATTAATATGGAAACAAAATTAAGGTTGAATAACAGAGGCAGAAATAATAACGCCTTAATTCTCAAAACCCTATCATGCAGTTACTAATATTCCTACTTTATACATAAAGAAACGGAAGCTGAAAAGTTAAATGCTGTGTCTAAAATCAAGATAAATGAAGCAGAAGCTTCTGTCCCACAAACAAGTGCTCTTTCCACTAGGTCCAAGTTTCTCCCATATCACGGGCAGGTCCATAATGACTGGTGATATTCAAAGTCATTAAAAAATGCAAATAGTACACAGTAAAAATAGATCATAAAAATAAACCTGCATGCCAATGAAACAAAACATATATCCAACTTTCCTTTTGTATTTCTTCTTTATAACTCAGTCTAACAGTAAAACTGGGCTGAAACAACAGACTTTCTTTTACTGGGAAATTCAACTTTCTCTTTTTCTAATCTCTGTTCAGGGTGCCATACGGAACTGCACCAAAGCCCTAAAAATTATAACCTTTGGAGCTATTCCGTCAGCTGTATTTCCCTAGCATGCACTTTTCCTAGCTAGCCCAGGCTGGGTGTCTCTGTCTGTCATTTTTTCCTTATGAGCCCATTTGCAAGGACGGGGTCTCAGTCTGTGTTCTCTAGAGCACCTTTCATACTGTCGTTGATTAACACTAAATAATAATGATGTTTATAATAATGGCTGTCAATAATCATAACCATGGCCATCTTCATCATAAATAAGACTTCCCGCTGGCGTTCTCTGGAAGCTGGTGAATATATGAGGATCAGGGCAGTTTGAAGATCACCTGCTAAAAGTGAGGCTGAGCTGCGTGGTGACGATAAGCACATGAATCACACATCACACGCCAAAGTGGTGATTAATAAAGGCTCCCCTTCTCCTTTAACAGCAAAGCCTCCCCAAGTCGTCATCCAGGCAGGTAACTGACCTTGTTTTCCATTAAGGCTGCTCAGTCTTAGCTTCGAGAGACATCACTCGTGTCATCCTCAAAGGCTTTCCAGCCAGCTTGCCACTATGGGACCATGACTGAAAATTGCTCTATTGGCACTACCCACTTGGCTCACCAGTGCCATTTGCCAAGGGCGCTGCTTAGGTTGCCAGGGGTTTTTTTTTTTTTTGTCTCTTTGTTTTTTCTTAAGGAGTCATGTCCAAGTTTACAGGGTTAAGCAAGGGAAGTTCTGAGCAGCACTGACCCCATTCCATGGAGGAGAAAATCTACAAGGCATAAATTTCATGCATTCCCATTTCCCCTAGAGCCAGGGCATGTTCAGGAATCAGAACGTTCTCTCTGCCACGGGAAAGACTACAGTATGACTTTGGGGACAAGCACAGCACTGTCTTAGCCTAACAGTGGAGGCCTTCTCCAAACACAAGCTATAGAGTAGAAGAGGGCAGATGTAAAACTACAGCAGAAGCCAGGTCTTCTGTCTTCAACAGTTGAGTGCAGACAGTATAGTCGAAATGAGTTCGGAACGGAGACTTGTTTTACTCTTGCCACTTATTGGTTAATCATAATTCTGGGCCTCGGGCTCCTAACCTGTGAAATTAAATAGTTAGGCTAGATGTACACTAACCAATAAAGGTAAGCCAGTAGCCACGTGTGGCCACAGAGCACTTGAAATGTGGCTAATCTGAAATGTGCTGTAAGAGTAAAATAACACATGTCATTTTGAAAACGGTACCAAAACAGAATGTAAAATATCTCATTCCTAATTTTATACTGATTACATGTTGAAATAATATATTAGATATATTGGGATATAGTTTTTAAAATTCATTTCATCTGTTTCTCTTGACTTTTTTTAACACAGTAATTGCAAATCCCAAATTTCTATTTAAATTTCTTTTCCTCGTGGCTGAACTAGATGATCTCTAAAGCCTCTGGCAGCTTTAGCAATGGGTGTTTCATTTTGCACTTCTGAGTGACTTTCCCACAGAAAGTTATTAGCTGAAGCAAATATAAATCTTTTTCCTCACAGACTCGATTTCCTTATCTCTAAAATGGGGATAATGCCACCTTTGATGTGAAAGGAAATGGAAAAACAATCTGAAATTAAGACAGTGCTATGCAAGTCAAAGCTTTATAATTATCTCACTATACCATTACTTCCAGCAACCTGGAATGACAGGCATAGAGGAAGGATAAAGTGGGAAAAGTTAGATCCTTTCAAAGGAAGAGAACATAAGCCTATCCTTGATGTTACCAAGCTTCTAGGCACAGATGAACCCTGAGAGAATCGGAGATAACCCTCTTGAGAGCCAGAGAAACCCAGAACCACCTTGCAGAGCCTGGGGAGAAACCCAGAAAGTACTAGTAAGTGCCTGCTTTGGGTGTGAAAAGCACCTTGGTCCCCAAAGCCCATAGCACTTTATACTTCACAGTGGAAAAGATGGTGTTTTTGACCTAATGAAAGCTAGAAAGCAAAAAAGAAAATTAGCAACATTTTTACAAACTGGTGGCTCTTATTTCATTATTTTTTAGCCCTCCCAACAACTTTTAGAGGTAAGCCAAATACCCACATTTGTACAGATTAAAAAAAAAAAACAAAACCAAAAACAGAAGTTAAGTAACTTGCCCTGGGTCATGCAGCTGGTAACCAGGGAAGCTGAAATTCACACGCATGTCTTCCTTCTGGATTAATTCTTCCCATCAGGAAAAAAGGGGAGAAAATATAGGGCAGCTTTAAGGGAGCAACTTAATTCTTATCAAGTAGCCCCAGAATCTGGGATCCACCTAACATTTGGAAAATAGAAGTGCTACCACCACTGCAACCCACCCACAGTCAAAAGCTAACAAGATAATTGTGTCTGGATCTATAAATACGTGGATTTGGTTTAAAAAGAATGTAACGGTTGTGTGCTATGACTGCCAGGAAGGTATCGGTTCCCAGTGCGCAGAGAGGGAGAAAGGAACCTATCACAACTGAGAGTTCACAAGAAAACCCAGGAGTCTTCTTCATCAGCAAGGTCAGTGGTGCAGGAGAGAGTGAAGGGAAGGCAGGTGGCAAGAAGCAGCAGACTCCACTCAGCAGGGGTGACAGCACGGTGGGAAGGAGGGGTGTCCCAGATGGACAGAATTCAAAGCCCTGACACCTGACTGGCCACCTATGGCCACAGATCCTGTACTGCTCTCTGACTTCCTATGTGGAGGTGCCACGCCAATCCCAGCAAGGTCACTCCCTTTCATTCTCCTTGAACCAGTCTAGGCTCGACCCCAAAGCCTCCAGGACCAGCTCCAGAACCCTCAGACACTGCCCATCCTGAAGGGCAGTGGGAAACAATGATCGCAACCATGGTCTCCATGACTTCTTTCCTCTCTCAACAGACCATGAACTTTGCAAACCCTTGAGAATGAAATGGCCAGCCAGGGACGATCAGAACTTTGGAGAGTCAGCAACGAGGCCAATTAGAAGCAATGAAAGCGGCTTTGGGAGTTCCCATCAACTCAGCTGAGAAGGGTGGTGTGGAAGTTTACAAGTTAAAGAGCAATGTTTCTGTTCCCTTTCCTAGGACAGACACGGGGATGAACTGGAAAAGCCTCATGGAGTCTTATACTGAGACCATGTGCCCTGAGAGGCCCCTGGGTGCTAGGACTTCCCGCCGCTCTCACTCAGAGCCACAGTCTTGGAACACAACTCGGCTTGAACAAAGACCCTCCTCCCCATCACCCCCCAGCTCCCCAACCCCCACCCCCTTCATCTGCCTTTCCCTCCAGCCACATTAACTACTCAGAAACACAGTCACTCCACTCTAGAGTTACTCAGGAATCGCATTCTTAGAATAACTCATCAATTATACCTGTCAACTTGCCAAAAGTGCCACAGGGGAGGTGGAAAGTCTAGACTGCATCTCACTGCAGCGGCAAGCACCCCTGTTTGCAGAGGGCCCCAACTTTGCAAATGGCCTTGACAAGCTCACAAGAAACAAGAAGCCAGGAAAATGCAGGAGCACCAGGTTGGAATGCAGACCCTATCACCACGTTCCTCTCAGACCCAAGGTAGGGCATGCATCTCCCCGCTGCACTACTTGAAGACGAGAAAAATCCACACCCGTCTGCTAAAACGATGTTCTGCCACAGAAAACCTGGGTTAGGAAATGGTGAAAAGAAATGTCATTGTATGACTTAAATCTGCACACAAACTCACTGTCAATAAAAGTGCTGCCAAGAAAGCAGTGCCATGACAGACATACTTTTTAATTCATTGGCAGGAATCGTTAGTAATTAAAACATTTATTGTATGCAAATGCCGCTGCTAAACCTTTGGAAAGTTTATTCTACTAAGCAGGATAAACAGTCCCATGAACACCACTTATGTGACTAATATAGTTAGAAAGCCACCCCCCAGCCCGCCCCTTTGTTAATCTGTGAAAAGATAAGCTTTCACTCAATTTAGCCAGACATGAATCAGAATCCAAGTTATCCAGGACCCTAATGAATAACGTGGTCCCTTGATTCTAAAATGCTTTGTGAACAGAGCTATTCTGGAAAAAAAAAAAAAAAAAAAAAAAAATCACTGGAAATGCACTATATTTCCATGATAATGCAACATTAACTATTTACTAAACTAATCTTAAGCAAGTTATTTTTAATCACCCTAGGCCTCAATTTCCTCACTTGTTAAATAATTATTTCCAGGGACTTCCCTGGTGACACAGTGGTTAAGAATCCGCCTGCCAACGCAGGGGACCCGGGTTCGATCCCTGGTCCGGGAAGATCCCACATACCACAGAGTAACTAAGCCCGTGCACTACTGAGCCTGAAGTCTAGAGTTGCAAGTCACAACTACTGAGCCCACATGCTGCAACTACTGAAGCCCAGGCACCTCGAGCCTGTCTCCACAACAAGAGAAGCCACCACAATGAGAAGCCTGTGCGCCACAATGAAGAGTAGCCCCCACTCGCTACAATTAGAGAAAGCCCACACACAGCAATGAAGACCCAACACAGCCAAATAAATAAATAAATAAATAAATTTTTTAAGAAATAATTATTTCCACCTCATAGGATTGTTGTATACTTTAAAATGAAATAACATATATGAACAGAAATGCTGTGCACAATGAGTGGCACATAAAACCTCAATAAATGTTAGAAATGTAATCATGCATTCAAAGTTTTTAGTATCTCCAAACCTCCACATCCCCGCAAAGAGTCTTTCTTATAATTCATTCGGTTTATAGCTTATTATAACAAATCCGCAGTCAGAAGGAGAAACAGACCCCAGGTGTCCTGACTCCTGAGATCAAATCCCTGTGCACGCAGCAGAAGGAATTCTCAGTTCCCTCCATCATCCAAACTGTGAAGGGCTAGGTGACAGCATCAGCTTTTAGGAGTCACAGAGTTCACTATGATTTTGTAGATTTAGGGGAGCAAAAGGCAATTGATCTTCCGGCCAAAGCACCAAGCAGGATTTCACGCTGCTGTCCTCCCCATTAAGGCTCACCAAAAATGGTATCTCACAATTTCACTTCCTCCTCACCAATTTACGCCTCATTTTTCACACCCCATCCCCACGCTTGTTTACCTGAACTCAGCTGTATACCTGACCTTGGAGGCACACCTTTGGGAACCGTGGCAGGTGAGCATAAAGCTAGCAGTACAAGTGAGCCAACCCAGAGCTCCAAAGCACAAAAAAAAAAAAAAAAAAAACACTCTCATAAGGTTGGGACAATGACAGAAGCGTCCTCCTTTTGGCTTCTCCCTTCCCAGTGAGAGCTGGCCAAGGTGTTTCTCCTATCAGCCTTTCTCCACGAGGCTCCACTTCAGAGTCAATACGCTTATTCTTCTCCGAGAAACAAATGCATTGCCACAGGGTCAGAAATCTAATTCCACTTCAATCAGTGGCTCACTCACTATAAGACCTTGGAAAAGTCACTTCCCCTCCCTCCCCGGCAATTCAGTCCTGGGAACAGGAATCAGAAAGGCATTTGTTAGCCCCCTTCCCGTAGTGACAGGTGGATAATATCACCTCCACCCTAAATACCTCGCAGGGATGTGAGAGGATGGATAAGCCAGCATTACAGCCAATATTCTACTCACAGGCAATAAACAACTCAACTTTTGGAGGTAAACGGGCTCTTTCCAGGGCACCAGGGGATCATTTAGCACTCGGGAAGAAGTAATTTGCTCTATGGTCCTCTGGTGTCCTGAAAAGTGTAATCTACCTCCTAAAGGTGAGCCCTGAATTCCCAGAGAATTTGTTTTCTCACGGTAGGATCAGAAAGCTTCGATGTTCCCAGCTTCAGGAAAAACACCCCCAGTATCTTTTTCCCTGTCCCTTCTCTCCCCTCTGCCCAGCCCATCTCCTTACAGATCATCCCATTCTCTCTTCTCCTCAAACAGAAACCAGATGAAACAGTCTGCAAATAACTTGGGAATGCTCAGTGTGTGCCTGGGGAAACTTAAACAAAAATCCTTTCTGGGCCCGCCATCCTCCCCCTCCCCCCCCCCCCCTTCCTCTCCTCCTCCCACTCCTCCTCCCCCACTGCTCCTCCTCCTCCTCGCTCCTCCCCGTGGCTGGTAAGGGCCGGCCAGTTAATGAGCACTCTTCTCCTTTCTCCCCCCTCCTCCACGGCCCCTCTCTGGGCTGGGTCCTCAGCATTTGATTCCTGTCTGTCACTGAGTGATGAGGACAAAGGGTGAGGAGTCAGGAAAAGGTCTGGGCCACTTTGTTCAGAGTCTGGATGCGAACTTTGGATGAACTCTTCATCAGGGAGGGGGCTGGGGAGGAGAGGAGAGGCCAGCAAGGAGAAATTCACTGCTCTCTGGGCTCAAGCCTCAAAAAAAAAAAAAACTTAAAAAAAAAAAAAATAGAAAGATTGTCTTTAAACAACAGAAAGGGGGGAAAAAAAGTTTAGGAGGGTAGAAACAACCACCCTCAACCCCCTTAGAAAAAAAGAAGGCACCATGGGGGTGAGGGGGGGTGTGCTTAAGAAAACAGAAGGCCAGGGCACGGCTCTCAAATGCGGCTGTTGGGGCCATGCTGCGGGCTGCCAGCCAAGAGCTAGTTTTGTTTCTTCCCCCTCCAGCCAGTCTCTCTTTCTCTGTCTAATTTTTTACCAAAGGGAATTCCTAATAAAGCCACACTAGACTTGTGGAAAGCAAAGGCACGGAAGAAGGAACCAGGGATGGAAAAAGACAGATCAAACTCTATGCCATCTGAAAGTTCAAAATATGCGTGTAAAATTACAGCACGCTTCACCACGTGCATAAACCCCAGAAGGTACAGTTCTGAGTCAATTTCTCTTTTTTCCTCATCTGTGTGTATGTGTGTGTTTGCATGTCCTGGTTGGCAACGTCTCCTCTGTGACTTTTCCCCACCACTCTGTACTGGAGTTTTTTAAAAAGCACCATTAACATAGAGCTGGAACCACTGCAAAAGCCAGTTTGTCTTCTTTGTGTTCCATAAAAGCCAGCTAGAACTCCTTCACCTCCACTTACTATTGATTTTTCTATTGTACTCTGCAGGCGTGTGTATCTCACTCATCAGACTGTCTCTCATTCGGTGAACCTCTCCGACCACATCTGGACGTGAGGGTTTTCAGTTCCCAGGAACGGTATCCCTGTTTCATTCAATCATTTTGCGCCCGCCTGCCATCACGCAGCCACTTTGGGTCTGGCCTCTGTCCTTTGGTCTTTGCCTCAGACTCTGGATTTCAATTCCCCGAAAATCAGCTGTCCATCCCAGCAGGGAGAGATGAGAGGGGACCAGGCCTCCCTGTATCCCCAGGGCTCTTTCCCCTCGCATTCTACATATAAAAAGTGGGCTTAAGTGACTGGGTGGGAGATTCACACTTCCAGGGCTAGAAAGCAGTGGGAGGTGGTTGGGGGGGGTGGAGGCGGGGGGGGGGGGGGGGGGGGTGGAGGGGCGGTGGCTACAACATCTGGCACTTCTCTCTCTACCTTTCCTGGGAACACCCCCTAGGGTGGTGTATGGAGGCTGTTTCTTGAAGCAGAAATGCCCAATGGCTGCAATGGGCACAACTTCACACACACACACACGCAAACTGGTGAAGAGAGGCAGATGGATAAAAAAGAGTGTATATATATATATATGTATAACTGATTCACTTTGCTGTACACCTGGCTAACACAACATTGTAAATCAACTATACTCCAATAAAAATTATTTTTTAAAAAAAAAGACAGGCAGATAGACTGAACAACGAGATGACCATTCATCAAGCTTCTGAGAAACTGGAGTTCGTAAGGGAATCCATGTATTGAAAACCTCTCATTTTCCACTCCTACGCATAGGAAGATAAACTCCACACTTCGAAGAAGTGTGTTTGACGTCCTTGCTCAAGAAAATCGGACACACACAGATCGGCAATTAACAAGAAAAATAGGCAGATAAAAGATTATGTGATGTGAGCAGTCACATTACAAAAAGAGCTCTTCACCCTACGAAAAGAGTGCTACAAGCCTAGCCCTGGAAGAGACCTCTTAATGGTTCAAATAGAATCCCTTCACTTAGGCAGCCAAGACCCCTGCTGTCTGTCATACCCCCATCCAGGGTTCTTTCCATCACACACACTGTTTCCGTGAAGCTAAGGAGTGGACTCAAAGGACACAGTTATCAAAACTGGACCCACACACTTTTCAGGAACTCATCCACACAAACTGAAAGGCACTGGTACCCCTTACCTGAAGATACAGCAGTAGTTGTAGCATCCTACGGCCTGGTGCGTGAAACCAGGGAACATGAAGGAGGCACACACATAAACATCAAACCACACTTGCCATCTCCTTTGTGTACATCATCCTGTGCTTCATCCTTACGTGTGAGGTGTGAGGGTTTGTGCGGTCGACATCCAAGTTTCATTCTCCATACAAAATCCTGGTGGACTGCCGCTGCTGTTCTCTCTGGGGCAGCTCACCTCTATCTTCAAGTTCCCTCTGTGGATAACGGTCTCAACATGCCTTCATCAAACTCTCAATCACACCTCTCTGTTCAACTCTCTCGGGATCTCAAGCTCCAAATTCACTGCATGCCCTACCAATTCTATGTTCAACAAGATTTCTAAATCTATGCCATGTTCTAAATCAGCCTTCCACATGCCTGCCAGTCTGTGAGTTCTCTCTCTCGCTTCAATTTTCTCAGCAGTGGTGACAGGATAGGTTAGAGGAAAAAAACCTTCAAGTTGGATTGTAATCTATAATTTACAATGCATTGTACACCCAGATCTCACTGGAGATTCATAACCTCCCTGGAGGAGGACAAGACCAGGAGGGTGAGTGTAACAGTGCCCACCTTACAGGTGAGAAGATGGCCCAAGTGGCAGGCCCCTCACTACCCACCTACTCATCAGTTGAACAGGCCAGAATCTGTTCCCCCGTATCACAGAGCTGCTCCAAATGGGCTTGCATGTTTCTGTTTCACTTTGGAAATGAAAAGGGGAAAAAAATGTACATTTACAGAACATTCATCACGTGCCTAGTGCTGTGTTTGATGCTTGTTCTTGCAACAGAGGTAACTATAGCATCTTCACCCATGAGCAATTTCCTCCAGGCCAGCAATGACATAGATGCACATGTATCTTCTGCAAATAACCCCCTTTGCTCTTCTTATTCCTATTTCTCTGCATACATTAGAGCAATAACTCCACCAGGATAAACCGCTAAACATAAGCAGTGGATGCTGGGTGCGTTGTCCTATTTGGTTTGACGTGTAGATTTGCCAATATGATTATGAGAGTGATCATCTATATTTACAGTTCTTTCAACAGACTAAAAAGTGCTCTAACGTCCAGCGGAATGAGTACAGCACATATCTTCTCTGTGGACATCACAGCTGTACTGTCAGGTTTCCAGATTACTTTCTCTCTCTTTTACTTCAGTACCGCAGGAAGACACCATCTATAGGATATTTGAATGAATGAATGAATGAATGTCTATAAGCACTACTTATTCAAGGGATGGTACAGAAAAGGGTGAGACTATAAATTGAAAGTTACTTTGTTCATTAATAACACAAAGGAAAGGGGTCCTTATTCAAGAAAAAAACTACACATGAGTATAAGATGTAAAGAGAAAAGTTGACAAGCCAAAATGCGAAGTTTCTCAGCTGGACATCCATTGTTATTAGCTGCCAAGATGCCCAAAACTTAGGGTGAGGGTCTTGGCAACTGAGAAGGGCCTTAAACAGAGAGGGCTACTGCTGAGGAGGAGAGTGGGACAGCCCAAGAAGAGACCCAGACAAAAAAAAACTGATTCTAATGGCCTTCAAGCTCAAAGGAAAGCTTCAGGACATTTTTTTTAAATGTACTGATCCTCAAAGGCCACAGTGAGATTCCTGGTCTAAGACAAACACCCTCACTTCCCCCAGGAGACAAGCCTAAACAGCAAAGCCACTAAAGCAAACGCAGAACCCTACATGGAACGGGACTCACGAAGAGGGAAGTGGGTAGGGAAAATGAGCTTTTTGCTGCTCTTCACTCAGAAACATTTGAACTGCACTGGGATGGGGGAAGGATATCCCCAGGGAGCGACCCTGAAAAGTGACAGCCCAGTTTGAGATATCACAGACTCCAACAAGGAATCTTCATGCAGGGAGGGGGCTGGCGGGAGGAAGGTGGGGGCAATGCTTCCCTTCCTCCTCCCCAAGGACAGGTTTAAATTACACATGTCCACACTGGGAGGGGTGAGGGAAGACGCGTAGAGTGTGCCCAGAGGGCCTCTTATTCAATTACTTGCCCTGCCTCCGGGTCCACAACTGCTTTCACATTGCAAAAAATTTTCACTTTCCACTTCTTGGGTTTGTTTGTACTTATTACTATTATTGTTATTATTATTATTTATTATTATTACTACTACTACTTAACGGAGGAATCCTTTTCCAGCATTCCAATTGATCTGATGGAAAGAAAACTGGGCAAAGAGTCAGCAGGAGCAGAAAGAAAGTTGGCATAACTTCTAGGAGAGAGAAAGGAGGAAAGAGGAAGCGTTGCAGATAGGAAAAGACAGGACAATTTGAGGATGGAAATAAAAGGAAGGTACTGGAATCTGAGCCATTGACTAGTTAAAGCAGGTGCCCCTCCCACCGTCACCTGTTCCACTGGAAGGTTGCAACTAGCCAGCTTCCTAAATCTGGTTACCACTTTTCTTTACATGGTTCTCATGTGTCCTCTCTTGCATGCTCTTCCCCGCCCCTCCACCGACCCCACAACACTCTGAGCACCCTTCACAACCCCAAGGCAGAGACCACAGCTCAGAAAACCCAGACTTAGAGGAGCCATTCAATAACAGGTTGAGTCTAACCAGAAACCTCTTTCTCTCTGAGCACTGGGTTTGGAGCACTTCACTGGAGTGATCCAACAGATCTAAGAAGGATTTCCATCCTGTCTTCTTATTTTTTGACACATCGCAGAAACACACACACACAATGTTAGTTCAGAAACTTGTATGCTCACAGCAAGACAGCAGTAATTTTGGAAATAATTTCTTAAGATAGGTGGTCTTAAAATAGAAATAAGTTCAATTCAGATTTAGATGAATTATCTGTGGCTCCTCTTTTCTTCAGCTAACATTTACTGCGCACCACACATGTACCAAGCACTGAGCTAGGTATGCAGAGGTGAATAAAGCATGGCGCACCAAGCATTTACCATCTGGAAGAGGAAGACGCATACAATCTCAGAGAAAACTGCAATCATCTTTCTGGAAACTTTGAGAGCGTACCGAGTGTTAAAGACTGTGCTACACTTAGGTCACCCACGAGGCCCTGATCAAGGCCCTGAAGCCCTCTCCATTTTCTCCCAATGATGAGCAATTTGAAGACGAGGTCCTATCTTGCATTTCTCATTGTGCCAAGCTTAGAAGGCAGTGCCATGTAAATGTTTTTAAATGAAAAGAAAGGAAGGAAGGAAAAGGGGGAAAAGGGGAAATTTGAAGGTAAAAATTCTCTGATTAGTATAATAAGGAACAACTAAAAATTAACAAAACGGGGTAAAAGCCAGACATGGCAGTTATTTGCTCTTTTCACTCTTTATTTGACAAGTGTGTCTCAGGGATCAATCCTTCTTCCTGCTCTTAGGATCCAGTGTTCTCTGTAAGTCACTACAGGAATAGCAGTAGTGACCACCACACTGATGGCAGTGGGAAAAGGCACCAGTGTCTCCCTGCTGAGGCTGCCAGGTCAATCAGGAAGAGGCCAAAAGAGGGGCCCCACTCCCTTCCTCCCTGAGGCCCTCCCACTCCCTCATCCCAGAGAGCTGGGGGTCAGTGAGACTGGGTCAGTTAACCAAGGACCTTCCCCTCTAAAAGACAATGGAAGTGAAAACACAAATCTGTAAGACATCAGCCTCCCTCCTCTCTCAGATGCCCTTATCATTCCTGTTTTTTTCCCTCCCCTCCTGGCTTAAGGACCCAAATCCCAAACTCCAAAAGGAGAAGCTAGATGTGTTGTGAGTATATTTTAAGACATCTTATGTCTGATTTCACAAAAAAATAAAATGCCTCTATTATAGTGTGTGTGTGTGTGTGTGTATATATATATATATGGCCTCACCACACGGCTTGTGGGCTCTTAGTTTCCCAACCAGGGATCAAACCCGGGACCTCAGCAGTGAAAGTGCAGAGTCCTAACCACTGGACTGCTAGGGAATTTGCTTCATCACTCTATTACATAGCACTTATCAAGCTAGAGTCCAATGTATCTATTAAGATGTGTCTATGCCAGTAGACCATAAATTCCTTAAAGGCAGGGACTTTTGATCCCTCTTTTTGGTAGCAATTCTCAGTAAATGTTAGTGAATGGATTTTCCTCCTTTTTGGATAAGAAGATAAAACACGGTTTCAATTCAAAAAATATTAACTGAGTATTTACTATATATATGCTGGGCATATATTCCTTATCATTGTTTTCCAGAAATTCATTAGCCTAATGAGGGAGTCAGCTTGTCAACCAATAATTATAATAAAATCTAGCAAGTGCTGTGGGGACACTATTTATAAAGAGCTACAGTAAAATGTGAAATATAATATCTTGTTTATATGCAACATCTATCAAATCATTTAGCATCTTACTTATTAGGAATCATGGGAGAAATTTTGCATGTAGTCAACAACTGATTCACTTTCAATTCTAAACGCTTTGGAATTTGAAACTGATCCTGTTTCCCTTTTTGCTTTTGCTACCAGGAAGCAGAGTTAAATCTGTACCCAACCTACAGGATCTAGACTGAACAAGGTCCTAAGACTAGTTTGATCCAGAGTCAGGAAGCTATTTCCTTACTAGCAAAAGGCTTGGGAAGGCCACAATGAGAAAGGATCTTGTGAGTGCAATTTTATACACTAACATTCCCTTGCACTTTATTTTTCTACCTTAATTTTCTCTTCTAATTTCCTCATTTCTTTAGTAAATCTCTTTGTTTTGCTTGTACCTTCTGGTAACTGCTTGAATTCCTCTTTGAAATGAGATGAGCAATAAATAAATAAGACACATAACAAGTTCTGTTGATAAACAGAAAAGACTTTCATCCCTGAGAATATAATCATCTCCAAGAAATAGAAAATTCATACGGCCATAAGGAAAATGGCAGGAAGAAAATATAAACACAGGGGGTGGTTATAATAGATGTTGAGCTGGAGCAGTATAATTAAAGGTGAATTTATTTCCTTTTATAAGATTTTCTTTATTAAGGTCTTCCTGGGATTATACTGTTTTCTAAACAATACATTTAAACATAAGATACCTTGAATTCTTTTTTTTCCCTTCTACCTCCTGGGATGACGTGAAGATAACAGGCCATGCACCATAATCATCACCATCACCATCCAGACCCACCCCAGGACTTCATCTCCACCCAGGTCCTTGAAACCAGGCTGCCCTCTGGGCCACCCCACTCCTCGGGAAGGAGCTGTCCCCTCCTCTAAGCTGAGAATACCCATTCATCAAAAACAGAAGCTGCTCAATGGGCCATTCTGACAAGAGGGACTCTGCAGCTGGGCAGATGAGACTTTCTGGTTTCACCAAGGAAGCTCCCAATCAGTCATAAGCGGAGGGGTGACAGAATTCAGCAGGACTAGGAGGGACATGCAAGAACAAGACCCTGTGCCCTGCTTTAAGTTCCTGAGTCCTAGACTTCTGAAAAGGAACTAGAAAATATTATATATATATATATATATAATAGAGGGGAAGTCAAGCTTTAGCCCACCTATGAAAATAAGTCATGCTCATTGCCTAAAAATATCAGGTAGATTCTAAAAAGCAAGTCGGCAGAAGCCTAACAAAAATCAGGAAACAGGCCCAAGGAGAATTTTGGACTTATCTCCTTTTATTTATGTTTTACAGCCCACCACTGCCAAGAGATAATGAAGTTCGTGTACCTGAGAAACAGGACCAGAAGTGGGCAGAGCCAAATGATTTGTTATTTGGACAACTGAGTAGGATTCCACGGGATTTTCTGGGAAGAATCACAAGCTGAAGGGCTGTCACTCAATGGGAATGAATATTTTGGTAGAAATTTCTACGTTTAGTACAACTTCCTGAGTCAAATCCATCCCAATGGGTCCTCTCATAAGCTGTGTGACTTTTGGGAAGTTCATGAAACTCTCTTTCAGTTTCCTCATCTGAAAAATTGGGGCAATGATAGTAGTTCCACATGTTTTAAGTGCTCTATGCATTAACTTTTATTACCTGCAGACAGAAGAATTTCCTGCTCCAAAGGGAAGAGGGGGCATCACTTCCGCTGACATTTTTCCGTTCAGCTTCATGCTAAGATGACCCACCATCACTCTTCTCCCAGCCTGGGGCCCAGAGCACTCTTCTCTTCAAATCACTTGGACAGGGTAAACATGAGTATAAAGTAACAGCTTAACCATCTACACTGCCTGCCTCCCTTCCTCGGCTGACAGCCAGGACAGACAGACTGTGCGTCTGTGTGTTCCAAGAGCCAGAGAAGCCTCCAGGGCTGGCCTGTCCCAGTAACTGGATTGAACAAGCTCATAGACCAGTTTGATCCAAAGAGACAAGCAGCTATTTCCTTACCAGCAGAATGGCTGGGCCTGGCTGGGCGGGCCACAGTGAGAAAGCCATCACCAGAGTCTCATAAACCTTAAGGAGACAGGAGGTCTAATGGCACAAGGCCTCAAAGAGCATTAAGTTAACCCAGTGTCTTCTACCAGCAGGGAGGGAGAGGAAGAGAGAAGGGAGCTGTGCAAGGGGAGGGTATGAATGTGAAAGATGAAGCTAACCATGAAAATTTAATTTGTTAAAATAATGACTAGAGAATGACAGATAATGCACAAATTGTCTACATGCATTTATTGAATACATAATAAATGTGTGTATGAATATACTGAACTATATATGCATACCCTGATAAAAATTAATTCTAGCTTCTCGAAAGCATCCTTGTTTGTCTCCCTGCTGGCGAGAACCCTGGCGCACAGAGGTAAATTTCACACTTCCTCTCAGCAGTCCCTCCACGCGGACCCTGTAGCTTAAGCCGCCCAGGTGAGCAAATGTCACAGATGCCTCTTCGGCAGGCGGTAAATTCCAGCCATCCCAGGGAAATGCCAAGTGGTCTCAGGTCACAAGTTGGGCAAATAGCAATTTGGGGGTCTGGGGGAGGCCCCAGTGGAAGGGAGGAAAGGAACAAAAGAGAGTGAGAGGGGAGGCAGAAAGGAAAGGAAAGCAGAGGCCGGGTTTAGGGAAAGGCAAGAAGGGCAGCTACACAAGGACTCAAACACAGAACATTTCTCAGGCTGCCTAAGTAAAAATCAGCACCCTTTGAAAGAAAGAAAGCATCCTCCCATGTGCATCACCCAGCATGTTCAAGAACTTTGGTTGAGAATGACCTTCTCAGACACACTCCTGGCCCTAAGGAACACAGTCTTGTCCTGGGCACAGGGCTTTGGGGGCAAGTCAGCTGCCCATGTTACAAAGATCATGACCATGACCCTGGTGCCTCATGGGACTGTAGGTTCCTTGAGGGTAAGGGCCACTGTGCTGGCACATTTCCTCAGTGTCTTTCATGCCTCATATGGAAACGTTTCATAAATATTTGCTATAGCAATGAATGGGCTAAAATAGAATATAAACTTCTGCAATTTCATCATGGCCTCCAGAAGGTCTAAAATGAAATGTCTAACTTGTGTTGAAAAACTAAACCCAAACAGGACAGGAATTCATTTTTAACTACTTTTTTAACCTGTGGGACATAAGAGTTTTGCCCAACACCTCCAGAAATGAGATGGTGCTCAAAGATACCTGGTTAAACTTACTGAAAAACAATGACGCTTTCATGACCCTCACCTACGAAAGCCAACATTCAGGAGGTGACACAAGTCAACATAAATGAGGAGAAGACATATTCTAGTGGGATCTTTACAAGCCAACCAATCTTTGCATAGTAAAGCCCAAATGGAAGCCACTAGGGAGATGCTCTCCTTCAGGGAAGCCTCTAGGAAGTTAATCCACAGTTGCAGTGACCCAGATATCCCAGCCTGAAACACCTAAAAAGGGAAAAGTCAGTATGGTAAATGAGTAGGAGCTGGCAGTGTCCAAATCAATGATTTTCCTGCTTTATTATCCCCATCGCTGGTATCAGGATTGCTACTCTTACATTTTAGCTGTAACATCTGTAACAGTCAGAAGGAACCCGTGAACTCTCAGCCTACATCATAACCCTTCCATCCTCTCCCCCAGAGTTAATGGGATGAGAAACTCATCCTGTGCAATTGATAACGGGCCTCACGCTCTTCAGCTGGTGGGTCAGAGACTGGGTTGGTGGAAGTTTATAGAGAGAATTATTTCATAGGTTTTTGAAGTAATGCGGAATGCCACCTTTCTGACTTCTCACTCCCCCACATTCACTCAATAGGAAGTTTCCCCAGGGTCTATTAGAGGGCCTGGTGGGGGCCCTGGGAGGCTGTAACAGAGCAATGGGAAAGCACAAGAAGCCATTTAAGAATAATAATTACACACCAAGCACATCTTTCCTAGTGTGACTTTCTAAGAAGAAAAATCAAGGAATATGGCTTAAGGCCTGAGCATGATGACAGCGCCTTCCTGCCTTGGCTCCAGTCGGCTAGGTGGGGGAGGGGAGGCAATATGTGTGTAGGGGTGGGCCGGGGGCAAATTACCCGACATCAATTCTTTCCTTGCAGAAGACTCCCGCAGAAAGAAGGCAGCTCCAGGCCCCTTCAGGCCTTCCTCCGAGACAACACAAGCCACCATATAAGAAACTAGGTCTGTGGGAAGGCCCCCAACCTTCTTCAAGCGCTAAAGAAATCAGACCAAGCTTAAGGAAAACAAATGTCAGTGCTGTTTAAAGTACATCAAGGTTCTTTGGGTTAAAAATCTCCCCAGGGGAAGCTGATGTGCTCCCTGTAAGAGCTGAGAGAGAGAAGATGGGAGGGTTTCTGCAATAACTTCAGATTATGTTATTTGATTCATTTCAATACCGTAAAGCATCAACTCGCCTATTTATTGAAGAGAGAAGAAACAACACTGAGGCATCTAAGCGAAGAGCTGCAAATTAAGATGTGTGCGTGTGAGCGCGGGCACCCGCACACACTCACCCACGTGTTTACACGCTGCCTTCTGAATTTCACTTCTGTATGCAAAACCACCACCACCGGTGTCTGCACTGCACGGCCACTCTGCATACCGAAAATGCTGCACAGACCCCGCGCCTGGCTCCCTGGGGACAGACCCCCCCCCCCCCCGGACCCTTGCTGTGGCTGTGAGGGTTCAAGCCCAGACTGAGAGGTGTTTAATAAAGAAAGGATGACTCCCTCCGGCGAGTCTTTCCCCCTGGGGGGCGGGGGTCTTCTATCTCCCTCTCGTGGATGAGAGTGAGGGCAGCCTGGGAGAGGAGGTGGCTGGGGAGGGAGGGAGCCTGGGGCGCCAAAGAGGAGGGGATCGGTGAAGGCACAACCAAGCCCCACGCCGGGGACTCTCTGCGCCGGGGATCCGGGGGCTCGAGGTCGGCTCTGCGCGGGGCGGCGGCTCCCCGCCAGGGCGCACAGCCCCGCGAGGCGCAGGGGAGGCGCGCAGGGGAGGCCCCCCGGGCCCGTGGGGACCGGGGGGCCGGCGGGGGCTGCCCAGCATCCCTATGCCCTGGCATCAGCATTAGCCCATCAGATCAGCAGCTTTTGAGGCTTCGCGCCACCCCCCAACACTCCCGCCCCCTCCCGCAAGTCCCCTCCTGAAAGGCTAATTGTGCGGGGTGCTGAGGCAAGACCTGGGCGCCTGTCTACCCAGGCTCAGCTCCGAGCTTTACGATCCTGTCTGAAAGCGGCCTCTCGTCTTAGCACAAGGCCATGTGGCTCGCTACCCGGCTCCTCCACGGTTTCTTAGCATTTTCTTAAGTTCCCAAAGTTTTATTTTGTAATGCATTCCCTTAAACTCCTTCCCGACGACTCCGATTTCTCTTTCCCACCTGATCTAAGCAAACAGGCTCTCTCATCTCTTGGGGTTTTTGTTATTTCTTCCTCTCCCCTTGGACTGGCCTCAGGACGAAGCTGCTTTAATGTATTCCTCACACGATCTGGTTACTTCTGCTCCGGCCTTTATCCTCCGTGCCGCGCACAACATCACCAGCCACCCACACCCACCCACGCATCTCTCTCGCAAGGGGTTAGGGATTACAGGCACCCTAGTAAGAAGGCCACACAAAGGAAAGCTGAGCATGTGTTGCCCGCGCTTTGTTTTTAAATGTTTGTTAATGTAAGCAGGGTGCACGGCCCTAGAGCCTCTGCATGCAAATTCTGTAGAGAGGAATTACCGTCTACACCCTCGTATCCTCAGAGAGCCTTTCCGCATGGATGTAGACCCGACTCATCATCAGCGTCCCTGAGAGGCTTTCTTTGTTAGGGACAAACGATAAATGCAAACTTTCAGTTCCATTAACAATGGTAATTATAAAGAGGATTCTCTTACAGTGACACGCCTGGGCTTCAATTACCTAAAGCCCTCAGAAAAATGACTGACGGACAGCTTTCTCTCAGCCCTACCAGCACAGGCCACTAGGTAAATGTATTCCTTTGACCTACTGGCAGATTCAACCCTGTCTCAAAGCAGGACAAACAGATGGAACTTTCTTCTCACACTGACTGAACCACACTCTCTTAAGGAAAGTCAAACATCTTTCTAAACACCCTCACTTTGTTTCTAGAAGCCCCACTGGCAGGTAGGTGAGAATCAGGCATTATTTTAGCGTTTCAGTTGAGGCACGCTGAACAAGCAACTGTCCACAAGTCTATGGTGAAAATCAAACCTAACTTTCCTGACTTCCTGGGCTGCACCATATGAACTCGGCAAAGGTATCCCACACTTCTAAGCCTGCAACCATTTATCTTTGTATTTTCCAAAAGCAATTTTCAGTCCAGAATCCAATAGCTACAAATAGATAGGATGCAAAAGAAACATTATTTGCATTCAGTCACCGAGTCAACAAGGTGGATTAAACTGGGACTGGCCTCCAGTTGGCCTTGTAAATGTGATGCTGAATGCTTCAATTAAAAAAAACAAATCACTAATTTTTTTTCCTCCCAGTTTGCCTTCTCCAACTCAACTTGATTGATGGAGGTAGCTTTAACACCACCATAACCAGTTTTACATGACTGTCTAGAAAAGATAGGAGTCAGAGGATAAATTAGAAGTGCCATAACAATGAAAAAAGAATTTTCTTTCATAAATGCTCCACCTGCTTTCTGTGCTATGTATCCAGGCCTTGGCAGGGACTGCGTTGGAGCTCATGATCCGAGAAATGTGGGGTCAGATTAGTGGCTCTCTAGAGTGGCCCATTCCATGGATGTAGAAACCTGAGACCAAGAGGTTAAATGGCATTCTTCAATAACACAGTAACTTGGAGGCAGGCAGGCAGTGTTAGGCCTTAGAACTCTTGACTCAGGGTCCAGCAAACACAGAATTCTCTGTACTTGTCCCATTGTATTCTTGCTGTACAAAACAAGGTGGCTATTTCCACCACCCATTCTATTTTAGGGAACATGTCAGATTTTGTTATGGATAAGGAATCAAATCATAAAACACGGAGTTAGGGAAAGAAAGAAGTAACAAAACAGAAGGAGGTAAAGGGGCACCACCTTATCCTGGCTGCCAGCAGTGGGATATTCCCTGCCAGAAAGAGATGCCGTGGATATGCTTTGTTCTGGAACATGGTTATCCATCGGAACAATTTCAACTGCTGCAGAACTACCAGATCAAGTTTGAGTAGGGAACAACCGGACACCATCCTGAGTGTGAAAATTATGCCAAAAAAAGTACAAAACAAAGATATATGCCCAGACAACCATGCTATGGCCATGCTGTCCAATACGGAGGACACTAGCCCACGTGGCTCTCAGGCACTTGAAGCCTGGCTAGTCCGATTGGAAGATGTGCCGTAGATGTAAAATACACAACTGATTTCAAAGCCTTAGTACAAAAAAAAGTGTAAAATATCTCATTAATAATTTTTATGTTGACCACATGTTGAAATATTTCAGATATATTCAGATTTAAATAAAATGTGTTATTAAAATTAATTTCACCTGTTTCTTGTAACTTTTTTCCCCAATGGGTACTAGAAAATTTTAAAACATTAAATTTCAAATGACATATGTGTTCATTGCACAGCACTGTTCTATGGGACTCTCTCCCTAGAACTCTAGGATTGAAGAAAGGAGGCCCAGGAGTGTTGGGGTAACTTCTGATGAGCTTTGCCCCAGACTTTTTTCCCCTCTCATATAGAAAACCATTTAAAGCATTTAAAAGCAGGGTCAGGAAGCATCTCAGTGAGCCTCTAAAACTCCTGGCCACAGCTGGTAAAAAACCCAACCTGAATAGACAGGGTCAAATTAATAAGACCAGTGGTAGACAGTGAGCTGTGTGCTTTCAGAAAAATAACAGTATTTGCCATTTATTGAGCACACTCATGGAACTATGTGCTTTTATAGTATTGTCTTGTTTAGTCCTTCAAGCAAGCCTACATTTTATTTACTGTATAGTGAGGAAATTGAAGCTCTGTTAAATCAACTTACTAATGTGACACAACAAGTGAGGATTTGAATCCAGATTGGTTTGACTCAGAGACCACGCTCTCTCTATCATACTAGACTGCTGTTCAAAAAAACTGATCTTTTGGACTTCCTAGGTGGCGCAGTGGTAAAGAATCTGCCTGCCAATGCAGGGGACACAGGTTCGAGCCCTGCCCTGGGAAGATTCCACATGCCACGGAGCAACTAAGCCCGTGCGCCACAACTATTGAGCCTGTGCTCTAGAGCCCGTGAGCCACAACTACTGAGCCCATGTGCCACAACTATTGAAGCCCACGTGCCTAGGGCCCGTGCTCCACAACAAGAGAAGCCACTACAAGCCCGCACACCACAATGAAGAGTAGCCCCCACTTGCAGCAACTAGAGAAAGCCCATGTGCAGCAACGAAGACCCAATGCAGCCAATAAATAAACTAAATAAATAAATAAAATAAAATAAATAAAATAAAATAAAATTTGATATGTTTAAAAAAAAAAAAAAACTGATCTTTTTGGCAAAGGTCTTCTCTGGGAACCTGACACCTGAAATTCCAGCAGTAGAGATTCATTCCTTTGACTTACTTTTTTTCTCTCTAAAATGCAAATAGCTCTGAGAGAGGTTTCACATAAATCCTGATCATGCACACTTTAAGTCAAATAAATGGACCAAAATATATATTTTTTTAGAGTAGGTACTGATCAAAGAAGACAAAAAATACAGTAAACCCCTAAATATGGAGACGAATGATCAGTGAATGAAAGAAAAAGGCTGAAAAAACAGAATGCTGAAAGCGCTGAAGACCAAATTGAGTGTCATTTACAATAAAACTTAGAATACACCTACTACAGCTACTCTGGAAAACACTTTGGCAGTTATCCAAAATGCTAAGCATAGAGTAACCGTACGATCCAGCATTCCACTCCTAGGTATATATGCAGAGAAATAAAAACACATTCACATAAAACTTTTATGCAAATGTTCAGAGCAGCAACATAGGAAAACAATGTAAATGTCCATCAACCGATTAATGGATAAACAAAATGTGGTATATCCATACAGTGGAGTATTACTTGGCTCTAAAAAGGAATGAAGTATTGGTACATGCTACAGCAGAGTGGACCTTGAAAACAGTATGCTATGTGAGAGAAGCCAGTAATAAACCATATATTATATGATTCCATTTATGTGAAATGTCCAGAGGAGGTAAACCATGCAGACAGAGATTACTGATTAGCAGAGGCTTGGCAAAGGGAGAAATATGAACTGGCTGGTAATGAGTACAGGGCTTTTGGGGGGGGAGGGGCATTGATAAAAATATTCTCAATTTAGATTGTGGCAGTGGTTGCACAATTTTGTGAATGTACGAAAACCACTGAACTGTATGCTTTAAATGGATGAATTGCATGGTATATGAAATATATCCCCCAAAAGCTATAAGCAAAGAATAAATAAAAAGGAATAAATCTATTAGCATCATTGTTGTTATTATGACATAACATTTTTCCCTAAAGGAGGGACATATAAGGAAGGCAGGAAGAGGTCAGGCTGCCCTAAACTCACTTTATTACTCTTCCTACTTTGAAACTTTGTGAGTTTGAATGGATGGACCTATGTGTTTTCAAAGGGAAGATATTTTTAACTAGGATTTCATAATATCTCCAGTTGCTAATGCTAATAAAACGCCATCACTAAAAACGCCATTCTAACTTTTCGGTGGTTGGTGTCCAGTTTGTAGTTAATAAAAAACCTTTGTCTTTGCTCTCATCCATTCTTTTTTTCCCCTCGTCTTCGAACCTCGGCCAGCCTTTTGGCTAGATAGAACTCATTCTCACTTTAAGAGAATGGCAAGAGAAACATAGGAAAACAAATCTTAAATTCAGCACTATTTTTCTTTTTTCAGCATAGAATCACAGAGTCTTGGAATTGGCTTGGTCTTTAGGGACCATCTGGTGCAAGCCTCTCTTTTTCATATAAGAAAACACAGCCAGAAATAATAAGAGTGAACAGTCATGGACTGTTTACTCTATGCCAGGCACTGTAATCTACATGTATTACCTCATTTAATCCTCACAACAACCCTCTAAAATAGGTACCATTATTATCTTTATTTTATAGGTGAAAAAATGAGGCACAGAGAAGTTTAGTAAATTTAGTTACATCACACAGCTGAAAAACAGATCCAGAATACAAACTCAGGCTGTCCAGCTTCAGAGGCCAAATCTTTAACCACTACTATTATAGTTTCTCCTAAAAGTATTTAAGCTATCTGCCTGTCACCTTATAACTACTTAGTGCTAGGTCCAGAACTAACACAGGTATGAGGGACCCACTCCAGTTTCCACTTAATAACGGAGTGTCAATGGGAGATACAGTGGAAACCATGACCTAAACCAAAAAGGATGAATTTTTCCACCCATTGCAATCTTGATTTCCACCAATAATTGAGAGATTGAAACAGAGCTGTCAGAAGGAAGAAGACCTTCCGGGAAGTCACTACTGACCTTATTCTGCCATGAAGGAAGATAGGTTTCATAATCCTATGACAGTCTATACCCACACTCTTTTTTTTTTTTTAAATTCTGGAAATCATTCTGCCAAGTTCTGAGAAGCGATATTGCTAAGATGCAGATGAGGCAAACGATTCAACCAGAGAACTCTCATGATGAGACATACCGACTACCTGACTACTTAATTACATATGTGTAGAAAGAGTTATCACAACGACAAACCATGAAATGGAATAGAATATGAGTCTTGAGATAATTTTCTACAGAAAATACAGCATCTCTTATCTATATTCCCCAGGGAGCCCAAAGCACTTTGCAAACAACTCATTCATTCTCTGTTTATTTTATTTGTCAATTACTGCCTTCCTTAAACCTCACCATACCATCTCAGGTACGGGGCAGGAGTGGAGCCAGAATTATTATATTCCTCTAACCCAGGCTAAAATGGCCATGCACATGGACGGGGTGCTCCTCGGGGCATATGAAAATGAGTAGGAGCTGTCTTTAGCAGCTGCACCTAGGACACTGCCTCAGTCGTTTTGGGTAAATTTTTTAATGAAAAGGTAAAAAAGTATGCTTAGAATCACTACAGCAAGTTCCAACCATAAGAGCATCCATCTCACAAAGGTTTGAAATCAAAGTTAAGGCTAAGTTTTCCTAAGGCATGCACATAAACTATGTCTCAAGAGAAGCCAGGGTTATGCTTTAAATTAAAATTAAAACACTGTCTTATTTAAATATCTTCAATATCTGCGTTTTGGATTGTTTGCTTGTTTGGGGGTAAATGTTGTAATTTCGCCAACAGCAACCAAAAGTTTATGGACGTCAGCAGAATGGAGAAGCAAAGGCGTGTGAAAGAGGCCTGGCACCAGCAGGGCGCTAGATCCGCCAGCAGGCAATGCCTGTCTCCACCCAGAGTGCAGCCTGCCACCCACCTGGGGACCCACACCCTCACTCCTCCCAGCTGCCCACACCCCACAGGGCCTAGGTCACAAGTTTCCCCTGCGTTTCCCCACTCAGAAATCCTCTTCCAGCTTCCTCAGTTTCACTTAAATCTTTCTCACTCCCCATCCTCATAGACATCCTATTGTTAGAACAAATGACACCAAATTTCCAAAGACCTCACTCTGGTAGGTCTGACCAAGCTGTTCTCTGCACCCTCCTCCCTACCTCTCAGGTGCCAGAATTGGTCCAAATGTCCTTCTAAAAGTGGATGAGCCCAAATCAACTGGAGAGAAGGGACGCTGCTCATAAGTTCACATTGTGTCTTCCACTGAGTCGTATTATCGTAGGTCTATCGCTTCTATCCAGATTATAATAAATAGTATAGGGTCTAATCACCTGACTTCGGCCTAACATACCACTGTGCCTGAAACGGCAGTTCAAGTAAAACTGAATCAAGTAACTCCCCTTCATTTGCCCCCTTTCTCTCTCTCTGCCCCTTACACACACACACATACACACACACACATACAAACACACACACACACAAAGAAGAGGAAGAAAAGACGAAAAAGATCAAATATGTGAATTCTCTCAACAGCAAGAAAAGTTTCTGCATTTGCCTGCTAGAGATGAACTTCTACGAAAAGTCACTCTTGCCACGTCAACCCCAAAAGGAATCTGATCAGAAGCAGCTCTAAATTGTCTGAAGTTATTTCACTCCTGTTTTCTGCTCAAGGCTTAATCCCATCAGAATTACTTCCCTGAAATACACAGCTTCCTTCCACAGTATCCCCTCCACCTACATATACAAACACACACACTCACAAATGTACACCCATGCGTGTACACACACACAAATTGTTCTTTAATGCTCTAAAAGATGAGGAGTAGAAATCCCATAATGTAATTGCTATACTAAAAAGAAGTGGCAGGCGAGAATAATAAGGGAGGGTGAAAAAAGGTGAAATACAGTAGCAGACTTAAGGAAAAAAAAAAACTACAGTCTGTGATGGGGGTGTTAATTGAACACAGAGAAAAAAGAAAAGAGACAGAACAAAAGGGTGTGAAGAAAGCAAAAAATAATTTTTAACCTCCTTCAGCGATTTGATTTAACTTCAGTACAGATAAGGCACAGAGGAAAATGGGCTGAAAAGTGCCATATATAGCTATTATGTTCTAAAATTAAAAACTATTCCCAACAATTACAGCTATTCATTACTATCTATAAATAGTCTCCTTAGTAAATGGCACCTAATATTTTTGTGTGTTTTCCTCATTTTTAAACCTGCATGATTTTTGACACAGAAATTTTTAAAAAATCAAGAAACGTTTTAAAATATAGGTAAGGTCTTTTTAAGAAATGCAGTATGTTTGAATTTTTTTCCTCCTTCCCTTCCATCTCATCAACCCCACTACCACCACCTCTACACATATGCAAAACCCAGCCTATTGCTAATATGTCAGAAGACAAGGAATGGTTCTCAAGAAACAAAAGAAAATGAGATATTAAATGGTCCAAAACTGTCTATGAAATCTCCATGTTCCCAGAAGGAGCAAGCAGATAAAGCCACTTCTGAAATACACTTGCTGGTGGTCTTGACAGGGTTTTCTTGCTGTGGTTTGAGATCTGCTGCCTGAGTATTTTGCAGGCATTCTTGTTCTTAGCGTTTATTTTAAAAAGCAAAAGGTATTAAAAATAAAAACTTACCTACATTCTCAACAAGAAGACACTTGGGCTCTTTTTTTTTTTTCCTGAATATCCCCACCGTAATTTCTGACTAAATACCTATCAATCAACTGTAATCTAGACGGTGCTGCCTACTTTGGGTGTTATGCATGTGTGTTTCTTTAAAGTTCCAAAAGGTTGGTAAGACAATCTTAGCTAGTTTCCCTACTAATTTCTGAGTTTTCCAACAAAAGTCCTTAACAAAATCAAAAAAGCCAAAGCAGCCAAGGAATGCAGTCACCAGGCTCCTCTCAGGGTCCTGCCTTCCTCGCAAAGATCTAGGTGAGCCCACTGAGTGAGTTCCCAGTGGGAATACAAACAAACAAACAGAGCCCACCCTAAATCAAGTAACCTCCACAATGCCTGAGACGGAAACTCAAAAATACTCAATGTGAGGGGCTTGAAAGCAACAATAGGAAAAGTCCCAAAACAATGAAGAAATGTACGTGAACTGCTCATCCAAGTGATCTTTTCACTAGCTTTGTATCAAGAGGGGAAAAAAAAGAGCTCCTACAACTTTACAGACACCGTGCGTCTCGGACACACCAACCGCATGGAAGATTTGTGGGATCCTAGAATGAGGGTGAGGCCGATCTTGGGTGAGTAATCCGTGCTTTAGAATCAGAGTTCTTTTCAGCACACCACAGTTGTCTCCCACCTATAACCCACAACACTCAACATTCCAGGAGAGGTTTCCTCCTTCCCCTTAATCCTTCCAATACACAAGTTGAGGAATGAGGAGAAAGGCCTTTCTTTCTTTTTCTTTTTTCTCTTTTTATTTATTATTTTTTTTTACTTTCACCCATGGGTGCCCTCTTAATCCAAAACTCTGTGTCTGTGTGTGTGTGTGTCTGTGTGTGTGTGTATTTCCCTCTTAATATGGGGCTAGTGATTCTTATCATTTTTCATTTATAGTACTCAACAAACTATTTTTTAAATATATTATTTGAGAGACAACACATAAAACCTCAATTTAGATTTTTAAAAATCTCCAAACATTAATGTCATTCCATAACAGAAAAATTTTAAAAACAAAATACATAATCCAACAATAAATTATACCTTTAGAGTATTATTTTGACCGATACAACTGCTTCCCATCACCACAGTTTAGGCAATATTCGTGTAAGGAGCAAAACTCTTGAACCCACAACAGAACCAGATCTCTAGTCACACCCATCCACTTTGATCTACTGCCTCAGCAGGCTTTAATTAGAAGGCTAGAATTAAACATGTTGGCCACAATATACATTTCAGTGCCCTGATGGGCTTCCTTTCAGTAAAAGTCTGATAAAGTGTCTTAAATATAGTCTCTTTGGCCTAGATTATCAAATATGACTTTGTAGCTTGATTCTACGTTTTATGAAACAAGATCAGCAAGAGCACATAC
Source organism: Hippopotamus amphibius kiboko (assembly GCF_030028045.1). Lineage (NCBI taxonomy): Eukaryota > Metazoa > Chordata > Mammalia > Artiodactyla > Hippopotamidae > Hippopotamus > Hippopotamus amphibius. The sequence continues at coordinate 135,975,687 of NC_080188.1, read as the reverse complement.
CTAATTAGCAACAAATTTCAACCAACCAAATATTCCAAGTAAATAAGCATCAGAGAAAAAGAAAATGAGACGGAAGAAAAAAAATGAAAGAGGAGAAAGAAATATATACATCCTTAGGTTTCCTGATCCGAGCTAACAGAAAAAAAAAAAAATTGTGACAAACTGAAAAAGCCCTTTTGATATTTGTTGCACCATCCATACATTTCTTAAAAGGCGTCTCACAGCTAAAATCATGCAATTCACAACTTTGCAATAAGGTTAGGCTTTGGCGAGGCAACCCAGAAGACTTAAAAAGATCTGAACATCACTGCTCAGGTGCTTTGTCTGGCATGTCATGCACAACACAAATAATATCCAACAAAGGAGCTGCTTACTAATTTTCCATACATTTCAAGACCTGAGTAATTACATATTCGATCAACGGTCACATCTTGAAACTATTTATTTTTTTAAAAGAGAAACAGAGAGAGCACTCAAAAAGAAAGCCACCCTGTGTGCCCTCATCCTCCCCCCCTTCCTTTTTTTATGTGTAACTATCAATGTATATCAACCAGGCATGCCATCATATTTATTGTCCCTTTCATTCATGTCATGCCCTTGCTTATATGGTTTAGATATGAATTATCGACTGTTACACTCCTTGTTGTAAAAAATAAATAAATAAATAGGATGTCAGGTACTTTGCACTGCTCTACAGCGAGCGAGCAAGCCAGAGGCCAGCAGAAGCTCCCGCTTTACATAACCACCCCTCGTTCCTCATCTTTATGCCCTGGTTTCAGATTGCCTTCTCAACTCTTTCTTTTTACAAGGGAGAGATTCACCCACTTTGGAAAATTAAGGATTAAAATAAACAAACAAGAGGATGTTGCTAAATGTCCTTCCCAGAGCATCTGTTGTTTAAGAACACCTCTGATTGATGACTGCTATTTTTTAATTGTTGCTTTAAAATTTAAATGCCCTCCTGGGATGTGTTATAAGTGTGTTAGTCCATGATATGAGGTCTAGAAAGTAGAAAAACAACAGAATGAGTGATCTCGTAGCATGCTATTCTCCTAAACCCGGCGATTCTCCCAGCTATAAAATCACAGGGCACTCAAATACCAATAACCTGATGTTGTGTGACACGTTCCACAAAGGTATTTGACAACACTCTGTCGAGAACCTCTAGTTTGCTGCTTTGTGTAATTATAAGAAAAAAAAGGAAAGGAAACTTTAAACACCTTAGCACCCCTATGCCCAACTCCAAAAAAATTAAGCGTTTTAAAAATGGACCAAAATATATTCCTTCAGGAAACGGACTTTTACTTTCATATTTTTCCCCCAAAGGCACATCATTCTCTAAATTTCTCTTCATAACCTCTATTTCAGCCTCAGTTTCAAAGAGGCTGGGAAGAGAGTTAAGGCAAATAAACCAGTAATGCCTGGTAATAACTGTCAAAGAAACTTGGTGCTTTCTTTCACAGGAAGCAGGGCTACTCAGACTTCCTATTGGAATATGCGATCCATCTTGACAGTACTTCCATTCTGAAATTTTAATATTTAAATAATGGGTTCCTGATTGCCGGTTAAGTGGTCAATTGGCCAAAGAAAATGCTTAAATGTTGGAATCTCATTCCTACCTGTTTTTTCTTTGATTTCACACAACACATTAAACAAGGCAGGCTTCATTCTGTGGCAGTTTAAAGCATGTTTTCTGCAAGAAAGAAACAACAACAGAATAGCTTAGGTGAACTCGAGATCAAGCTGCTGATAATGCACAGGGGGACGAAAATCTGAACATTTAGCCAAAATTATAGAGCAAGCATAACTCTCTGGCATGCTTCAGCTGCTTTATAACTTAATATACAGAGTCCCGCCATAGAAAAAGAAATAATACTAATTAGCAGGGAGAGAGTAGGGATTTAACTACAGAAAAGAACTAACCTCAATTATGCCCATTTAAGAAGAGTTTGGGTTTTGGGTTTTTTTTTTTTTTTTAATAAGTGGTTTAATCCAAGTGGAGGTCTTAAACCAATAATCCCATCCAGGGCAATGAATACACGGCAGAGTCAAAAGTACGGGATAACAGTTTTGTATGATCTATGCAATCACCAGAGCCTAGGAGCTGTCTGCTTCTCGGTCCGTGTGTGTGTTTTCAAATTTAATTCCTCCATGTGTTCGAATTCATTCCGCAGATGCCCCTGTATTCTCATAAACACAAGATGCTTGAAAGGTCTTCTAAGTAGAACTGTCAATTTATAAAATTTCAGTCCCCAAGTTAAAGAGTATGGAAATGCATTGCCAGGGGGCAAACATACCCATATGGGGAATAAATTCATTTCTCTGTGTTCACATTATGTCGCTTGTGCACACACTGCTTATTTGCAGGTGCTGAAATTCAATTATTTACAATTAGGACCTTGCACTCATTGGGGAAAAAATAAATACAATTCTGCCTTTTACATTAGTGATTTACCTGGTTCTTCTGTGTGTTTATATTCAGAATGCACTTGAGGACCAAAACAATACCTTTCCCTTTATTTTACTCTGGAAGCACTTTGCAGAAGGATATTGTTTTGGAAACAAAATACTGATCATATCAGCTATTAGTTAAGGGAATTCTGTTGACTAACTAACATGAATGTATGAAGATAAATGGGAAGCTCTGGCACTCAAGACACATGCAGTTCTTTTTAAATCCCTTTCAAAGTTAAAAAATAGACACATCCTCACAAACGGAAACCATGAAGCATGCACTATATACTGTACAGCAGAGGAGTCATAAGCTCAAAATTCAAAAGTATCAAAATAAACATACACATTGTGTCTAAAATACGAATGGTTCCCTATGTAAATAATAAATGTACAGTATGAAGATGTGACTAGGGAAAGAAAAAACCTGGTCAAAGTATTTACTCAGTTACATTGTTTAACCAAAAAAAAAAAAAAAAAAAGCTTAGTGGTGATTCAGTTCTCATGTGGGATGAGAAAAAAGGTGAAAAAGACTTCAATGTATCAAAGACTCCTCTCTGGGCCTTTTGAGTTTTCATTAATTGTATTCTTATATAAAGGCCCAAATGCAAAAACAAGTAACAAAAAAAAATTCCACACAGCTTTACAGAAATATTGCCTTGCCACAGCATGTCAGTGGGGTTATAGAGAGAGAACAGAAAATGTCCCTATCCCAAAATTGTGTCTGATCTCTCTTAACATCTAGGCCATTAAAAGGGGGGAACCCGCCAAGCCATGGCTGACCTCAGTTGTACAAAAAGCAGCCGGACTAAACATCAGAAAAGTGGTGAGTCTCCAGTCTTACCCGCCCCTTCGGCTGCACAAATTTGTTATTAAAGCAGTTTATTGGTATGTCTGAGTTTATTTTTCTGGAACAATGTAATGGAGAAATCTCTTCCAATTCAAAGAGATTGCCAGTGGGAAATCTTCCACTTACCCTACCTATTAGCTTTTCTCTGGGTAATAAAATTCAGAAAGGGCACCGATTAATTTCTGAAAACTTTCCCCATTAAAAAAAAAAATTTTAGCACAGTTCCAGTCTTTGAACCTTCCCAAGTTTTCAAGCACCCATAAACCACAGGACTTTTGAGTTTACAAGTTGCATGTGCTTACAGCTAAAATGAGTGTAATTCAGAACACCCATGCTTTTAACTGCTTCTTTTCATTTGCTAAACTCAAATCCCTATTTCCCTTAAACAAAAGTACATATAATGATGTCTTCTCCATATAACTAAGTCTTGTGAGGTAGAGGAATTGTGTATATATGATTTAAAAAACCAACTACTTCTGAGATTTAACAAAGCTGGGTAATTGTAAAGACATACGTGGTCATTAGATTTTTTAAATTCTTCCTTTTGAGATCAGCCTGGGGCAAACAGTTGGTGGGTTGCCATTTAGTTTATGTTTTATTTTGAAAAGAATTTACTATAAAATCCTAGAGTGGAGAATTATATACCTGGAAGTGGATTAAGTTGAGAAGCTACACAGCTTCTTTATTATGCTTCCTTAATGAAGATCATCCTGTCCTATAAGATTGAAATACATAAAATATACACTTGCCTTCATTTCTATTTTAGTAGCATCTAAGCGGTCCCGATAGAGGCATGGGAAAAAGAGCATGCTTGATTTTCTCCCCCCACCCCTTTTTAAAGGACCATACATTCTGTGCCACAGAAGGTTAGTAAACCGACTCAAAATAAGAGGCAATAAAGTTACACTACATATCTGAGCCTCTTAAACCTACCAAATATGTTTAAAAGCAAAAGTATCTCTTCTTTCTTTACGCCAGCTTTTTTTGAAACAGAATTTAATGAATGCAAAATATTTTCTGGATAGCTGACAACTACTGACAAAGAATTACCCTGCTTTCTTTTTTCTTTTTTTCTCCTTTTCTTTCTTTTTTTTTTAAATAGGGAAAGAAGGGGGAAAAGATAAAAATTAATTTTGGAGGAGTACGTCCAGAAAGAAAATCCAAAGTCTCTGATTCAGAGAAGGGGTCAACTAAATTTGCAAAAAAAGTGTTCACGGGACATTTTATTTTGTAATGTGACGTAGTCCCTCAACAAGAAGGCATGCAATGCTGTTCAAAACTTGACAATTCTGCTCTCTCTGATACTTTTTTAAAGCAGTAAAAAGTGCCGAGGGCCGCTTTTGGATCAGTTGGCAGTATTTTCAGCGTGCCTGAGTATTTGTGTGGATATATACGAGGACCTCTATATTCACACACACTCTCTCTCACACACACACAATATATATACATATGTTTGAAAATATATATACACACAGCCACATCACGGCAGGGAGACTACACTTTCCATAACAACCCTCCTTCAAATGTTACTCCTCCGCCATATAGTTGCTCGTCAAAATAAGCAAAGAAATAACATCTAAAAAGAAAGCGCTGTGGTGATTCGGTTCCCATTGTTTCCCCCAGCGAGAGGGAGAAAAACAAAAAACCCCAAGAAAGGAAAAGAAAAGCCTCCATCTCACCTGGCCTGCGCCTCATCCAAACTCTGGTCTGTGATGGTCATAATTTGCTGTAAAATGTCTCCAATGTCCTGCTTCCTCCCGCCCTCCCCCTCGGTCCCTCCGGCCCCATCCTGCAAGTGCTGGGACAGGCCGGGGTGTCCGGCCATCCCGACCCCAGCATGGGAATGCATCAGCCTGGGCTGCTCGTCCATCTCCAAAGGCAACGGCAGCCCCCGGCTCTTCCTCTTCTGCTCCTCGGCTCGGCTCCTGGGAAGCACCAAGGCTTTTTATCCTTCAAGCTGTCTTCAAATCCTTTTCAGGATAAACAGGGAAGGGGGAAAAAAGAAGACCAAAAGAAAAAAAAAAAAAAAATCCCTTTGCCTCTTCAGAGGATGGTGGGAGGATGGGGAGTGGGGAGGGGGAGGGGGGCGTGAAGGGGTTGCGGGGTGAGGGTGGGGATAAGGGCTGGTGGGGAAGGGTGTTGACTCCAAAAAGCAAGAAAAATAAACCACCTTCCTACTTGACGAAAAGAAATCAGAGCTGGCTTTTGGCTTTTCAGTCCGGTCTCCTTTGCAAGGCAGAAATGGGCTCCCGGCGCTTAAATCTGTGGCTTAATCCTTTTGCAAATATGCATTGATCGGGAGAAAGGAGAGGAAGGCAGGGGGATTGCAATGCAAACTTTCCCCCCCACCCCCCGCTGCCCCCCACCCCCACTCCGGGCCAGAGTGATCTCAAAGGGGGTGGGCTGTTGCAAAAGCCAGATCTCCCCCAGCCGCGGCGGCGAGGCAGAGCACAGGCTCTCTCCTCCTCCGTGTCTCTGCAAACTCCAGCAGCCCCGTCAGCCTCCTGCTTTTGTTTAGCTCAGGCTCAGGACTCCAGAAACATATACAGAAAAACCACAGCCTGAGAGGAGGAGGAGGAGAAGGAGGAGGCGGACGAGAAGGAGGAGAGGGGAGGGGGCAGAGGAAAGGGAGGAGGGGGCGGGGAAGCCGGGCGGCGGGGGAGGGAAGGAGGGAGGAGGGCACCCGGAGCCCCGCCCCCCTTCCGTGATTGGCCACCGGAGAAAAGACGGGCCCTCCTCCCCCTCGCGTCCTCCCTGCACCTCCTCCTCGGCCTCCTTCGGCTCCTCCTCGCCCGGCGCCCTGTCAATCAGAGTTCAGAGGTGGGCCGGGAAGGAGGCCGAGCTAATACCAAGTCTCCAGTCCTTAAAGGTGCAACGATACCGGAGCGCCAGCTTGATTAGTCAGTTCCCACTTTTCCTGCCTGCCTTACTTACTTGGGTTCTGTCCTTGAGAAAAATGTGGCTCCACTTAAATGCAGATGTATAAGAATAACACGAAAGAACACGGACGGTGTGGGTCGCCCCCCCTCCCCCTCTCCGGGTTTTTCTTTTGCTGTAATGTGGCCATTTAAAACTTGATGCTTTTCCATCGCTAGACCTCAGGGAAACTGTTGAGAGCGAAAGTTTGTCAGCACGAAGTTGTTATGAAACACAGCTGAGCTCTTAATATAATTAATAATGATCTTTAATAAATGGTATATGTAAAAATAGATTCTAAAAAACAATCACAGTCGAGCTAAAAAGAATGCTGAACTGTGACATTTTGGTTGCATGGAAACCAAATTATGGACTCTGAAACTAAATAATGCTGAACAGAAAAGATTAATAAATAAGTTCACCAAATGAAACTGATTCAACATCTCTCTCTCTTCCCCCTGGGGAAAATTAGTTATTTGGCTTAAGTACTTAATAAAGAAATGCATTATCACAGTCTGGTTCTAGTTTTTAATATAGTCTAATAAGCATTATTAACTGGGATAAGACACGAACTGACACTTATTGAATGCCTACTACGCACCAAGTAATTTACATGAGTTATTTTATTTAATTCCCAAGACATCTCTGTGAGTTATGGACTATTAGTTCCACTTTGCAGAGAGGGAACTTTGAAAGGCTAAGTAACTTGTCCAAGGTCCCACAGTTATGAAGTGTCAAGGAAGGAAGGCCTCCATCTAACAGAAATGTGTAAAAATTAGTTATGTGCCCATCTTGTTTGCAAAGAGACTCAAGATGCTTAAAATGATACATATTCAAACAAATTGACTCAAATTGAAAATGAGTAGGAAAGAATGAAAAAAAGAATAATTAAATAAAACCAGGGGGAAAACCTAGTAAGAAACTCATAGCTAAAGTTCAATACTATTGCTCCAGGTAAGACCATCAATTTGCCTCCCATCTGTCCATTAGGCACATGAGAGAGGACCTCTGACTGGGTACACAGTCACAATGGCCACAAGATAAAAGAGCAGATGAATTGCTCTGGAAAAGCTACAGGTAGTATTTTGGAATATAAAATATTCTACTCTGTAGATAGCCCTCTTCCCGGATGGCCGTATAGCCAAAGAAATGCATTGAACTGCTGCAAACGTAAGTGTACCTGATCTGCAGAAGAGAAGGTAGCTTCACCCGATTCTTTGAGATCCTCAAATAAAATGTTATTCTTTTTATCAGTCCGACCTCCTTCCAATCATTACAAAAAATGTTTGGCAAGATAAGGGACTTGTGACAGGATTTCAAAGCAATTCTTAAGCTACTCGGTACTCATTGGCATGAGGGCACGCAATAGGGAGTGTTAATTGTAATTAGGATGTCATATTACTTGAAACAACTGTTCTATCCAGATATATATCCTGCGTTGTTAACGGTTTTTTTTAATCAACACTAATAATCCTCAAATCACATATAAATCACAGTGAGTGTGAGTTAGCACATCCCTGACAACAATGAAGTTATCACATCTTAAAGCATGAAAGGAAGTTAACGCAGAGCCTGTAAGAAATCAGTTTGTGAGCAAGTAATTAGAATTACTAAAAATCTAATAAAAGTTTACTATGTAAAGTATTGGAAAACATACCACCAGTACCAGAAGATCACTGTCATCTAGGAGCAGTTTAGTAGGGAAGTAAGAAATGTACAACAATAATATTAATGATTGCATTTATTAAGTGCTTTATAAAGATAAGGTATATTCAGGGTGCTTTATTAATTCAATCACCACAATTGTTTGGCCTCAACACCTATGCTTTTATAGTGTTTCCAACAATATAGTGTTGCCAAAATATATTTTAATGCAACATAAATGCTACTGAAGGGATGCCGTGCCTTAGGCATCCTATAAAGGATGAGATAAGGGGACAATTCCGTTAGAGTGATTAGAAGACCTTGAGGTGGGTCTGAAGGATGAGCTGGATTTAGAAGACACAGTGAGTGAATCTGATAGAAGTACAGAGTTTCTCTTCAGCCACAGTGGAAATGGTTAGCAAAGTATAATTGTGAGGACTCTGAATAGCAGCATTTGTGCTTTATTTGGTATATACCAGGGAGCCACTGAGAAAATTTCTCTGTTTGTTTAAACAGGGGAGCCAAAAATTATGTTTTAAGAAAAACTATCTGGTTGCCCAATACAAAATCGAAGAAGATGAAATAAGGAAAGTGAATTAGGAAGGTGGCAGTAGAAATGGAAAGGAGAGGACAATTATGAGGAACATTTTCAAGGAAAAGCCAATAGAACTTGATAATTGATTTTATGTGGGTGGGAAGAATAAAGAAAGTGTTTTCAAGCTTGGGTGACAAGAATGCAGTGGCACTCACAGAATAATAATTATACCTGTAGATAGAATTTCTTGAGTACAGATTATGTTTCAGGCAGTGTGTGTACATTACCACTTAATTTTAACAATTTGACACTTAATTTTAAGAACATCCTTGTAGGGTTATAATCTCGTTTTTGCAGGTGAAGAAACCAAGGTTCCTAGAAGTTAAATTTCTTGACAAATTATGTATCCAAAAACTCTCTTATTTTTAATACTTCACAGAGGATCAAGGAGGTTGAGAGGAGATACTGCCATAGGTGAAACAGAATAAAAATTAAAATCTTTTTTTATTAAAAAAAAATTTCTAAAAGTAGATTCTCAGGAGAAACTTACACACACAATTTCCATACCTTATGGATTGTGGCAAGGGACGGGCAATGCTTTTTTGTACCTCCCATACCTCAGCAGTGCTTTAATTCTAATAGATGTGCATTAACTATGTGTTGAAAGAATAATGATGAATAATCACGCTGTATTTCTTCAAAATAATAACTGAAGTCCACTGAATTATGTTTTAAGGACATGACATGAGTCATTACCAAAATTTGGCCAACTCGCAAAGTAGTTCTCAATCTGACCTTATTCTGTCTACAAAGTCATCTCACCGAGTTTACCTCTCCTACATCAGGATTTTTCATTTACTCTGAGGATTCTCTTTCAAACTTTATTAGAAGCCCACTAGCACATAGTCTCATCTCCACTAAGGGACAAAGAGCACGGTGAGAGAGGAATGTACAACATCCGGGTTCCTTCTCCAGAAAACAAAATGGTGGCAAAGACATGAGTCACCTGGCATAGTCACAGAGATAAATTCACTACCACTTAGTGTTGCATGGTCTAAGTATCTGTGTATCTTTATGATTATATTTGAATTGCCCTCTAGGTTTCTGTAACTCTTCTGTTGATACTTTATGGGGAAAAGTAGCAAAGCTCATCACCTCTGCTCAAGAGTTCAGGACCAGAGTTTGTAACCAAACCCAACACCGGGGCAGTTGAAGGCATCTATTTATCCACCCAAGGATGCTCATCTTTCTTTTTCAGCTATTCTCTTGCGCCTTGCTCCTTGCTTTTCTTCAACTTTTCCACTCCCTTCTCCATACCCATTCCTGCTTCTCTTCGTTTTCTTCTGTCTAACCTCCTCATTCCTGATGGCAGAGATCTTTCCCTCCCCGCTTGGCCCTGTTGCCTTGCCTCACTGGGCAGGCCCTGAGGAGTTCTGGGCCCACCATCCTGCGTGTATCACTGAAGCCATGTATCAGAGCAGGGAGAGCCTAGAGCAGGGACTCTTAACCCAGGGTCCATGAATGAGCTTCAGGAATTCTATGACCCTTAAAAATGATATACACAATTTGGTAGTGGATACTACTTTACATTATTCTTAGAGCAGGGTATATTATGTTTATCAGAGTCTTGAGGGATTTTAAGACCCAAAAAGGTGACAACTACTAGCTTTGGATTACGAAGTAAAGTAAATGGTACAATGCTACTCTACTTTGGTCTGGGAAAACCAGGTAGTTCTTAGCAGGTGAGATTTTTCTAGGAAATATCTGCCGCTCTTTCCTAAACAAAGCAAGCCACCAGACTGTCAACAGCCCATTAGGACTGGCTATTGAATGATAGTCAATCCAATATCAATATCAGGGCTAAAGAGCTGCAGGTACTAACTCTTGAAAGCAAATCAAAAGAAAGGGGGTGGGGATCATTGATGGAGCACTGACATTGTCGTACTGTTCCAGACACGGATATAGTGGTAATAAGACAAACTGGAGGGCTTCCCTGGTGGCACAGTGGTTAAGAATCTGCCTGCTGGGGGCAGGGGGTGAAGGGGAAACTGAGACGAAGCGAGAGAGTAGCACAGACATATATATACTACCAACTGTAAAATAGATAGTCAGTGGGAAGTTGTTGTATAACAAAGGGAGTCCAACTCGAGGATGGAAGATGCCTTAGAGGACTGGGGTGAGGAGGGTGGGGGGGACTCCGGGGGGGGAGAGTCAAGGAAGGGAGGGAATATGGGGATATGTGTATAAAAACAGATGATTGAACTTGGTGTACCCCCCAAAAATAATAATAATAAAAAAAAAGAATCTGCCTGCCATTGCAGGGGACACGGGTTCGATCCCTGGTCCGGGAACATCCCACATGCCGCGGAGCAACTAAGCCCGTGCGCCACAACTACTGAGCCTGTGCTCTAGAGCCAGAGAGCCACATCTATTGAGCCCATGTGAACAACTATTGAAGTCCATGCACCTAGAGCCCGTGCTCCACAACAAGAGAAGCCACGGCAATGAGGAGCCCACACTCCCCAATGAAGAGTAACCCCCACTCGCCGCAACTAGAGAAAGCCCATGTGCAGCAATGAAGACCCAACACAGCCAAAAATAAATTTAATAAAATAAAGTATACACATTGGAAAATTAAAACAAACAAACAAAAACAGAGTAATGTGATGTGGAGTTAGGGAGGCAACATCAAATAAGGTGGTCAGACAAGGGCTTTCCAGAAGCTGACATTTGGGGTTGAACTTGAGGATAAGAAGCCAGATATGGGTAGATCCTGGGGAAAAAGCAACGGGGGGTGGGGGGCAGGAGGGAGGAATTGACCTATGTAAAGGGCTTGAGCTTGAATTTGAACTTGAAGGATAGAAGGCCAGAGAGACTGGAGCATAATAAACAAAAGAAACATTTTATAAAGAGGAAATCAGAGAGGGAAGCAGAGACCAGAAAACATATGGACTTTTAGGCCATGGTAAGGACTTTGGATTTTATACTAACTGCATCTCAGATCCACTGGCGTGTGCTAAGCAGGGGAGTGACAATGAACACTGATTCAACAAATCTTCATTGACAACATAGTATATGCCAGGCACTTCCTAGTCACTGGTGAATGTGCCAGGCATGGTCTCTACTCACATGGAACTTACATTCTAATGAAACAAGGAAATGAACGCAGCAACAAGCAAGCACCAGGCATGATGAAAGATGTGCGGGAAAGTGATCTGGGAGCTACTGTAGTTTGAGTGGCCATGGAGGGCAAACTGAATAGGGACATTTAAGCTCTGACATGAGTGGGAAGGAGTATACCATGAGAGGCCAGAAGCAGCAGCCAAAATGATGGCTTTAAATGAGGACTAAACGTGCCTAGAGTGTTTGAGAGATGAGAACTAAAGCCAGTGTGGCAAGAGGGGAGGGTGGTACAAAATTGAGGTCAAAAAGGTAGGTAAATTTTAGATTTAAAAAAGGAAAGGCATTGGAGGGTTTAAAACAGAATGTCTTAGTCTGTTTGGGCTGCTATAACAAAATACCATAGACTGAGTGGGTTATAAGTAACAGACATTTATTTCTCACAGTTCTGGAGTTGGAAGCCCAAGATCAAGGCACCACCAGATTCCCTGACTGTTGAGTGCTTGCTTCCTAGTTCTCAGACAGCCCTCTTCTTGCTGTATCTTCACACAGTGGAAGGGGCAAGGGAGCTCTGTGGTATCTCTTATAAGAGCACTATTCTCATTCATGAGAGTTCCAACCTTCTGACCTAAGCACCTCCCAAAGTCTCCATCTCCAAACACCATCACATTTGACATTAGGTGCCAACATATGAATTTTGGAGGGACACACATATTCAGTCTATAGCACAGGGGAACAATATCATCTGACTTTTTTTTCTAAAAGTATTATTTGCCTCAGTGCAGAGAATAGTGTGTGTGGGTGGGTGGGGGGGAGGTAAGTGGAGGTAAAGTCAACGAGACTCACTAGGGGCTGGGATGTGGTTGGAGGAGGAGGACAAGGAATTGAAATTCACATCTGGATTTTGGTTTGACCAATTAAGTAAGTGGTCAAACTGAGATAGAAAAGACATCTCCTGTCAGGTAAATATTATCATTCCCGTTTTACAGATGAGGAAACTGAGGTTCAACATATGTCATCCCAAAGCGTATAGTTCATCCACCACAGCATCTTTACCAGGAGTGAAGATTACCAATATTTGCTTATTTTGGAAAAAGAATATAGATGGCAAAAATCAAGGCAAGTAGTCTTATAGTGTATGGGGGGGAGGCGGGGGTGCCTCGGTGTGTTATGCTAATAAATCTTGCTGAGAATAGTGTCAGAAATAACTCTCATTTTTCCCCCTTCCTTTATCTTCTCTCTCTATGAAGTGGGGGGCGGGTAGTGGAGGAATTAAGACCTGGACTTAAGAGCAGCCTGTGCTGGGGATACTAGGATGAACACTTGCAAACTGAGATTGACAGTGTAGCAAAAAGTCCTGACATAGCAACTCAGATATTTATCATCTATGGTCAGAGTGCAGACAAGACCTTCAGTTGCACAGCAACTACCACCAGAGTCCTAGGCACAAAAACAAGATGAGAGTCAGAGGCTAGTGTTTAGAGGCCGAGCGGACTCTGGATCTGCAACCCCCTCACTTCATGACCTTGGCCAAGTAATTTAACTTATCTAAAGTCTCAGTTTCACAACTTTAAAGATTGTGGTTGGGCTGAAATCAAATCAAAATGAGTGTTAAGCATTTAGTATAATGCTTGATGGAGAATAGATGCTCAATTGATGACAAATTTTCTAATTCTCTTTTTTTTTCCTTTTTTTTAAATAATTAATTTATTTATTGGCTGTGTTGGGTCTTCGTTGCTGTGCACGGGCTTTCTCTAGTTTCTCTGAGCAGGGGCTACTCTTCATTGTGGTGCACGGGCTCCTCACTGCCATGGCTTCTCTTGTTGCAGAGCACGGGCTCTAGGCACATGGGCTTCAGTAGTTATGGCACATGGGCTCAATAGTTGTGGCGCACGGGCTTTGTTGCTCCTGGCATGTGGGATCTTCCTGAAGCAGGGATTGAACCTGCGTCCCCTGCATTGGCAGGTGGAATCTTAAACACTGCGCCACCTAGGTAGCCCCTCTAATTCTTATTATTACTCCTGGGTGGTTTCTCCCAGAGACATCTCATCTTCCTTCAGCCCTTCTCTGCCTTGGAAGCCACTAATAATACCATGCCTTCCTCCATAGCTCCTAAATCTCACAGTCCTTCCAGAAAGTGACCTAGTGACCTGCCTGAATATTTTCTCTTTTCTACCCTCCAAATCAAATTTCCATTCACTTGAGACTTTCCATTCAGATATGAGTAAAGCAATTTACTTACAATATAAATAATTTATAAATGTGAACCGGAGATAGTTGTAAAGTCTCCAAAAGGAAGACTATTTATTTTAGGGGATCCCAATTGTCAATATATCAATTATTTATTGTTGTGTACCAAACCATCCCAAAAGCTTTAGTGGCTTCAAACCATAACCATGTTTTTTTTATTGCCCACAACTGTACAGATTTGAATTAGGTCAAGCTTGGCTGAACGTAACTGGACTTATTAAGACAGTTGGGACCTGCCTTGTCTACAATGGTTTCTTTCCATTGTCTGATGGTTAATTTGCTATGGTCTGGGGTAACAACAATGATTGGGTCTTGCATTTTTTGTCATCTATCAGTCTAGCTCAGACTTGATTACATGGTCTCCAGGGTTCAAGGAGAGAAAGTGAAAGTGCACAGTCTTTTGAGACCTGAGCTTGGAACTGACACACATCTACAGTATTCCCTTGACCAAAGCAAGTTCCAGGAGCAGCCCATATTCCAGAGTACAGAAATTGGCACGACCAACACATCTCTTGATGGTAGTAGCTGCAAAGTCACATTGCAAAGGGATTGGTGAAGAATTGGGAACATTTTTGGAATTAAGAATCAAGATGGATCATTGGCCTGGGGCAGTTTGATTGTCCTTGCTAACTCCAAGTATCCTCCATTTTTTCTGTAATGAGTTAATAGGTAAAATTTAGCCTACTTCTTTCTCTTTTCCTTCTTTTTTTCAAAAAATATTTATTTATTGGGCTGCACCAGGTCTTAGTTGTAGCGCACAGGATCTTCATTGTGGCGTGTGGGATCTTAGCTGTGGGATTTAGTTACCTGACCAGGGATCAAACCCAGGCCCCCTGCATAGGGAGCTCAGAATCTTAACCACTGGACCACCAAGGAAGTCCCTAGCCTACTTCTGTTTGCTCCAATAATACTAATCCAGGCTTATCTGTTCTCTTCAAGTCTAGCCTTTCTGGATGAGTATTGTCTTGGAACCCTAAGCACTTCTTTTACTCCATGGAAGGGAGCAGGGGAAAAAAACAACATCTTAGAAATTCCTTGCACCTGGAGAAAAGTTAGACTCATTCTCAGGTGAGTCTCCTCTGTTAGGATCTCTGTGCCATTTTTCCCTCTATCTCTAGTGCGCTGGTGGGGCCAGTCCTGTGTATTCACGGGCTCTGCATCTGCCAATTCAAACAACGACAGATCAAAAATATATTAAAAAAAAAAATTCCAGAGTTTCAAAAAGCAAAACTTGAATTTGCTGCATGCCAGAAACTGTTGACACTGTTTTTTACAACTATTTACATTGTATTTATCATAAGTAATCTAGAGCTGATATAAAGTATACAGGAGGATGTACATAGGTTATATGTAAATACTATGCCATTTTACGTAGGGACTTGAGCAGCTGTGGGTTTTGGTATCTGCAAGGGTCCTGGAACCAATCCCTTGTGATCACCAAGGGACGACACTATATCAAAAACTCAGTAGAAACTATGACCTGTAAAAAAACATTCTACTTTTTATATTTTAAAGGAAAATGTGTGGATAAACAACAAGGTCCTACTGTATAGCACAGGGAACTATATTCAATATCCTGTGATAAAACATAATGGAAAACGATATGGAAAAGAATATACAGTATATGTATAACTTTGCTGTACAGCAGAAATTAATACAACATTGTAAATCAACTATACTTCAATAAAATTAAAAAAAAAAGGAAAATGTGGCTGACAGACTCAGCTAGTTGTACGTCTCAACATATATTTTTTCTTACCCACAGTTCACACTTTATTTTGTGAGTAAAATTATTCACAATTTCCATACCCAGAAAATAACTACATTTCCCAGGCCTCCTTGTGTTTAGGGGAGATCAAGTGTCATAATTCTGGGCAATGAGATATAAGAAATTATTGGATTTAACTTCTGGGAAAGCTATTTTTTTTAGTGCTAAAAATAGACAACTTAGCATACTCATGCCTTTTGCCCTTTCTTATTTATTGCCTGGACATAGATTAATACCTGGATGTAAAATTACCATCTTTAGACCAGGAGAATGAAAGGTGTTGCTACAGGTGGTAGAAGAGGAATCTAGAAGTGACCTAGATCCTTAATGATTTCCTTGAAAACCATACTGGTCTTCGATTGCCTATCTCTGAATTTCTTGGTATATGAGATAAAATAATTCCCTGTTTGCTGAAGTCATTGTAATTGTTTTACATGTAGCCAAACACTATCTTAGCCAATATAGCTACTGAAACTGATCACAAAAGTATAAATTGACAGAGAAGAAAAATTCAGCAATTTTCTCCCAAGAAAAAATAGCATTAAGAGGCTGTTGCTTCTCCCTGGATCGACAGTTCTGATTGGACATTGTGGGTGGGCAAGGAATGGAAATCATGTAAAGGCAAGGAAAATCTTTCAGTACCTGAATGGGGAAGGAGATCTCAAGAGAAAGGAAGTATTGATAGCCATTCTATAGACATCCACCATATCAAACTTTCCTTGCACACTGAAAAGTCAACTGGAAGCTGACCAAACTCAACGTTCTTCTCTTAAAGTTCCTCCTTATCTATTTCTTATCTAAGTTAAGGGCATCACCATCTACCCACTCTTCTTAGTCCCAAAGTGTTTTCTTCTCCTTCAGTTCCACAGCCACTCGACTACCAAAGTCTCTTGAGTGTATGTCTTTAACTCAGACCTTGCTGCCTATGTGAATGAGGAAGACAGCTGTGTAAAGATAATTGTAAATCACTGCTCAAGACATCTTTGTCTCTCATCTGAACAAATGCATCAATTCCCTATCCACCAGTATGTCCCCATGTCTTCAGTCTAAAATTCTGGCAAGATCGTATTCCTAAACACCAAAATTTATTATGTTGCTCTTTTGCTTGAGGATATCTAGAAGCTTTGCGTTTGGATAGTGTTCCAATTCCTTTGCATGGCATATTAGGACTTTCAAAATCTATCCCCATATTATACCTCTAGCCATATTTCCTACTATTGCCTCTACCTTGAACTTCTGCTTCCCAAGTGTGCCATAAATAATTCTATAAAACAGTAGGTGCTCTCCCAGATGTATCTTTCTGTCTCTTTTCATTGGCTAAGCACAGCTCAAATTCCTTCCTGACTTCCTCTGGCAAAATTAATTATTAATTTGTCTGGGCCCCCTGCATGCTATTCACATAACCCTTTGTTTACGGGTGAGTATCTGCTAGTGGACTGTGAGTGCCTTGAGGGACGCTGCAGTGCTTGGATGGCTGGCACTTGGAAACATCTCAATAGATCTAGGAAAGAGGAGAGGAAGGGGGGGAGTTCAATTACAGATTTTTTTCTTTTGTTCTTGCTTATTTCTTCTAAGTAAGTTGAATCTATATCTTCATATACAAAGTGAAATGTTTCCAGACAATTATTTTTGGAGGAAGGGATTCATGTTCCAGAGAAGAGTTGGACTAGAAAGACACCTAAGATCCTTTCTAGCTCCAAAATTCTATGCAAAGTTATCATCTTTGAAATTGTTGCCTCAGAAGATTTTAGATTCAAAACTAGTAGAATTCAATTATACAACTAAGTGTCTGAACTCTTCCCTTTACTTTATATTTATATGTAGATAAAAGTAAATTGAAATCAATGAACTTTACATTCCTGAATTAGCACTTTGGATTTTGACAAATTTCAAGGCAGCATAAAATAGTTTAATAGACTAAGTAATGATATAAAATGATGGAAATTTTTATGTTTCTCTTCATTGCAACATATTTTATAAAGTCAATATTAAATATATGTTAATAGCAACTATCTTTCTTAGATCAATATTAACTACTTACGTTAGTTGGGATGAAAGGATTGTTTTATCTGACACTTTCCCAAATTGTGAGGTAAATGAAAGCAAGATATCACTTATCAAGTAGGACAAGGAATAGAGAGGAAACACTAATTTATGCTTCTGTTAGATCTAGTCCTCTTGTCTGGACAAGTCAGGAGTGAGGTATCCATGAGAGCGGTAATACCTGTACCCATAAAATCTTGCTGCCTCACAGGCAAAGCTGATACCTCTAACATCCTATGCAAACAAGCAGAAGCTCACTCTCAATGATGCAGGTTTATTTATGAACCGAAGAACTAAAATTTGTTTCTTCTTTTCACTATAGAACAAGATCTGTCAAGTTCAATTCTCCAAGGCTACAGAAAGCAAGCAGTTTTGGATTTCCATCTCTGACTACAGCAGACTAGCTTGTATCTGACAAATACTCCTGACAATAATAACTAGAAAGGGTTAAATTAAAAAATCTGTTTGAAGGCATTTGAAATCACTGAGCAAAGACCTAAAGCCCCACGATTCAGGAGACAAGGAAAGTTCAGAGAGGTAAGCGTAGCTTTCAGCTTTGTTTTTCCTTTGGAGTCATTTGCTCATTTTTTTTTTTTTTTTTTTTTCGGCCGTACCATGCAGCATGTGGGATCTTAGTTCCCTGACCAGGGATCCAGTCAGGTGCCTCCTACAATGGAAGCATTGGAGTCTTAACCATTGCACCTTGAGGGAAGTCCTGAAGTTGAATATTCTTACAAGTATTGATATGTGATTTAAAAATCTATGTCTAAATAAGTCTAAAAAATCATTTCGATAAGTAGAAAACAAAAATACAAAGTGATGAGAAATCAAGGCATAATTTAATTAATAGTACTGAAACCATACACCTCAGATTGGGACTTGAACCCAAGTGGCCAAAATTCACGGTCTTCCAACCGAGATCACACACCTGTTTTCAGGACTCAATGAAGCTCATGTTCTCGATGTCTCTTCGCAGAAAGAAATTCAGTGAGAGACAAAGTGATAGGTAAGAAGTGGATTTATTTAGAGAGAAACACACTCCACAGACAGAGTGTGGGTCATCTCAGAAGGTGAGAAAGGCCTTATTTGCTGATTTTTAAGTGGCTGCCAAAAGGCTGAGAAACTAAATAGTCTCACAGTGTTAGGGAGATTAAAAAATTATAGTTCAGGCCCCCTAAGAGGGAGGGATTTTTGTGTATGCCTCTATGCTACATTAGGAATAGAGGAGATCCAAAAGCTAGAACAGCCCTCACAAAACCTGAAATCCAAATTCTAATTAGCACAATTACAGACTGGGTTAGATTGATTTGACTCTACCTATCTGCCTTTCAGAAGTGAAAGTACATCCTTTCCAGAAGTATCAGCAGCAATCTGAATCCCAAATTATCTCTATAATTTCTCATATACAACATTCATCATTATTAAAAAATAGGCATACTGATAAGGCCAAATGAATAAAAGCTAAGAGAAAAAATAGACACGAGACCCACAGAGGAGGTTCAGATATTAGAATTATTGCAGGTGGACTTTAAAATGTGATTTATATGTTCAAGAAAAATAGAAAAAATATGGAGAAATTTAGTAGATAGTTGTAATCTATAAATAAAAAGAAATCCTAGAACTGAGCAATCTAATAACTAAAATTAAGAATGCAGTTCACATGTTTACCAGCAAAGTAGATGTGGCTGAAGAGAGGACTGCAACCCAGGAGATAAGTCAGTAGACTGAAGCATAGAAAGAAAAATATGGATATTATAGGAAAGATCCTTTGAGATAAATGGAACACAGTGACAGGCCTCATATACATGTAATTGGAGTTGTTAAAGGAGATGAGAGATATGTTTGGTCAAAAGCAATATTTGAAAAGAAATGGGCTTCATTATACACTCATTGTAATACATTAGCATAAGCTAAATGACAGAGCCACCAATGCCATGACCGTTCTGAGGCCAACAATCAAGGGTCAAAAAGTGGGCAGTGGCCCAATTCCTGGAAATCTCCGCCCTTTCCCCAAAATAGTTGGAATAATCCTCCCAGTCGTTAGTGAAATTACCCAGCCCATAAAAACTAACCACCCCGTATTTCTTGCCTTCCGAGAAGGCCCACACTCTCTGTGAACTATGCTTCTCCCAAGGCCGTTCTTGCTTTTTTTTTTTAATTTTATTTTTAATTTAATTAATTAATTAATTGGCTGTGCTGGGTCTTCTCTAGGCTCAGGGGCTCAGTAGTTGTGGCAACGGGCTTAGTTGCTCCGCGGCATGTGGCATCTTCCCAGACCAGGGATTGGACCCATGTCCTCTGCATTGGCAGGCAGTTTCTTAACCATTGTGCCACGAGGGAAGACCCCGTTCTTGCCTTTTGATACAGACTGCATTTTGTCTATAGAATTTGCCCCTCTCTAAATAAATCCACTTCTTACCTACCAAAAAAAAAGAAGAAAAGAAAAAAGAAATAAAAGAAATGAGAAGAAAAGTTGATGTAAGATATTTAGCCAAAAATTCAAGAATATTTATGGACTCCAAGCAAAAGAAAACCACCTGAGGTGCATGATAGTATATATAACTGAAACCTAATGAAAAAGAAAATGTTGGGAACAGTCAGAGAAAATACATACATCACTTTTTTTTTTAATGTTGCCTTTTTTTTTTTTGGCTGTGCCACGCAGCTTGTGGGATCTTAGTCCCTCAACCAGGGATTGAACCCAGGCCCTTGGCAGCGAAAGCCTGGTGTCCTAACCACTGGACTGCCAGGGAACTCCCTTATACATTACTTTCAACAATAAGACTGATAGCTAACTTTTTTTTAAGTGAGTGCATCATTTATATATATATATATATACACACACACATATGTGTATATATGTTCATTTTTAATTTTCATTTTCAATTTTTAAAAAAGATTTATTATTTTTTTATTCTTGGCTGCATTGGGTCTTCGTTGCTGCACACAGGCTTTCTCTAGATGCAGTGAGCAGAGGCTACTCTTTTATTGTAGTGCACTGGCTTCTCATTGCGATGGCTTACCCTTGTTGAGGAGCATGGGCTCTAGGCATGTGGGCTTCAGTAGTTGTGACACATGGGTTTAGCAGTTGTGGTGCACGGGCTTCGCTGCTCCATGGCACATGGGATTTTCCCCTGGACCAGGGATTGAACGCATGTCCCCTGCATTGGCAGGCAGATTCTTAACCATTGTGCCACCAGGGAAGTTCCGCTAACTTCTTAGTAAGAAGCATTTTAAGCCAAAAGATGGGAGCCATCATTGTAAACCACTGAAAGAAAATAAGCGCTAAAGTAGATATCTATTAACTAGGAAAAAAAAAAAGTTTTTCTAGGAATATCAAGGCAAATAGAGTAGGGGATAATGATATCTTATGCCGCTTTCCAGTAGCCACAAAATCGGTTTTGTGAGGTCCGTGAAATCTCTTCTTTGCATGCTTAGGAGTGCATCCGTAATTACAAGACTTGTAGAACAAATGAAGAATTGGGAGCAGCTGAGCCTTCCACTAGCTGTACAACTCACTGTACCTGGGTTAAATTGATGCTGCTGTGATACACAAGTTAAATGAAATGTTTTCACGTGGGCCCCACTACTTCCCAGTTGTGTTACACAGAGAAAATTATTTAATCCCATGTATTAATTTCCATACCAAATTACCACAAACCAGGTGGCTTAAAAGAACAGAAATGTATTCTATTAGTTCTGGAGGTTAAAATTTCAAAGTCAAGGTGTTAGTGAGGCTATCGTCCTTCTGAAGGATCCAGAAAGAAACTTCTTGGACACTTCCCAATTTTTGTAGGTTGCTGGCAATCTTTGGCATTGTAGCTACATCACTCCAAATTCTGCCTCCCTTCTCACATGGCTGTGTTCATTCTGGGTGCATCCCTGTATCTTTACATCTCCCTCTCCAGTCATTGGATTTAGAACATCAGACAGATTCAGGCCCACCCAAATCAAGTATGACCTCATCTTAACATGATTATATACGCAAAGACCCTATTTCCAAATAAAGTCACATTTGTAGGTAATAGGGGTAAGGACTTCAACATATCTTTTTGGGGACAGAATTCAATGCACTATACTCCTGAACCTCAGTTTCCACTTTCATAAGATAAGTATTACAATGCCAGTCTTGAAGGGTTACAAGCAGTAATCTGTAATGTTTGACTCATAATAAAGGGGTAGTAAACTCTCGAAGGCAAATTTTAGAAACCAAGTGACATAAAAGAATGACATATAAATACATATGGATAGAGTCAGGAAGGGGTGGAATGATGGAAAGATCCTACTAACTGTACATTCTGATGAGTTTCTCTCAATGAGGAAACCATTTTTCTTCAAGAGACTATAATATTCAACAGTCTGATATCAAATGGAGCACTCAAAAAATATAACGACCAAAGAGACAATTGAATAACAACTTTCAGCGCATGTTTCCTTCACGCTAAGGTTTGGCACGTTCCTATGTTTTCCGTTCCTATTTCTGCCATCAGCAAGCTGTGCTGACATTCGAGACATTGTCACGTTGCTTCATTTATCATTGCCTGGATTTCCCCATTTATAAAACAAGAGATTCAGATCCTGTTTCAATCAGAGGGCAAGTGACAGAAAATCCACCTAAGAGTGGCTCAAATAAATAGGAATTTTATCTTTTTTATTGTGATGCTGTGATATGATAAGAAATATATATTTGGTCTTTGGCTCCATTTCCTGGCACAGATCTCCTAACACCCTTGTAGTTTCCTGAGTGATAACGGTGATAGGAGCATCTTTTGTTATAATATTTGGTCTTAGTGCCCTCCCCCTAGTTGCACCTGGTGACACAAAATCTTCTAAGACTCTTTGAATTTCCAGAGTGATGAGGGTTTTTTCGTATGCTAACAAGATGACTGGTGGCGTTGGAGCTCTTATATAGCTTCAGGATGGGAGCTAGCTGCCAGAAATAGAAAATTTTAAGGAAATATCAGCCCCACCCCTGACCTGTAGAGAGGGAAGAGGGACTGGAGATTGAGTTAATCGCCAACAGCCAATGATTCAATCATGTCTACATAATGGAACCGCCATTAAAAATTCGAAAAGATAGGGTTCAGAGAACTTCCAGATCAGTGAACACATACTGGTGCTGAGAAGATGGTACATGCAGAGAGGGCATGGAAGCTCTGAGCACTCCTTCCCCTAATACTTTGCCTTCTACATCCCTTCCATTTGGCTGTCCCTGAGTTGTATCCTTTTTAATAAGCCAGTAATAGTAAGTCAAGCGTCTTCATGAGTTCTGTCAGCCATTCTAGCAAATTATCAAACCAAAGGAGGGGTTGTGGGAACTCGTGGTTTACAGCTGGTCAGTCAGGAGTATGGGAGGCCTGGGGTGACCATTGCTGTCTGAAGTGGGAGTAGTCTTGTGGAACTGAGACATTAAATTGTGTGATCTGATGCTAACTCCAGGCAGATAGTTTCAGAATGAATTAAATTGTAGGACACCCAGTTGGTGTCAGAGAATTGGTTGGTGAGGGAAAAAAACCCTCACACATTGGTGTCAGAAGTGTTCTGTGAGTAGAAACAGATCTTAGTACTTATATAAAAACAAAATCAAAGACAGTTGCTGCCTTTGAGTCAGATGCTCACGTAGACATTGAGACCCTTCTGTATTTCTGCTCAACTGGCTCTTGCATTCTGATTCTTATTCTAAGACAGCTGCTAGAGCGCCAGTCCTTACATTCATGTTAAGGCAGAAAGAGGAGGGGAGCAGCAGTTACCAGTCATTTCTGTCTGTGTTTCTCGGTATGACAGGAGCTTTCCCAGAGACTCCAGCAAACTTCAGCTTAGTATCATTGGTCAGAACTGGTCATGTGACCGTCCTTAGCTGAGCTGCAAGGGAGGTTTCGAAAGTCTGAAATAAATGTCACATTGGCTAAGCAAATTATGATCCATCTCCTGGCACTGGTCCGTTATGACCACAATGTCAGGGTTCTCTTAACAAGGAAAATGTAAGTGGTGGGAGTGGATATAGAGAGAGAACTAACAGGATGCATCACAGGTCCCTTCTACCAAGGACTCTGCATTTTTAAAGTTCCAAACGGTGGACACTTCAAACCCACCCAATTTCCTATGACAAACAGAGTTTTGAACCTGGAAATGTCTCAGGTATCTGTGTCAACCTGGAGAAGTTAATTCAAGTCTAGATTCACTAGAATCCCTGGCACTCTGGTCATGTTATTAGATTCTCATCTCTATTATCTTCAACATCTAGCAAAGTATCTACCGTACAATATACTTTAATACCTGTTTAATGAATGAATAGGTACATGCTTAGAATCCCCGAAAAATAATTAGGAGGTGGCACCTCATGCTTAAATTATGAATCATCATCCAAGATTGGGCTCCCAGAGTCTTTCTGATTGACCAAGGTGTGCTCCAAAAAGGCAGGACACAACCCTAGTTCTTCCAGGTGAATAATACTACACAATTCCATGAAGGTGCATTTCTATAAACAACTAAGGACAACTTACTAGCAATGTGCTATACAACTTATGAAGGTTATTAAAACTGGTATATCTCTAGTGTTCACTATTCAAAAGCCTGCCACCCAAAGATTGGCAAGGTAATTATTGCACTTGCACACAAGCATATATTTGGAATTCTAACAAATTTATGGATGGACTCCTTGAAGTAAGGGCATCATGTCTTAACTGAATTGTATTTTTTACATTTAATTCTTCTTCATTTTTTTTTAAATCAAAGTAATATGTACATAGTTTTAAATGTCAAATTGTACTTCAAGGCTTTTAACCAAGAGCAGTAGTCCTCTCTCTCTTTTCAGTAGAATTGCACTTCTAAGAAGCAACAATAATAAGCAATGTTAGTTGTTCCTTCTGGCATTTTTTTTTTACACTTCCATATTTCTAAATAACATACTTATCATTAAGCTACTGTGCTTTTTTTTAAGTCAAGATTTTATGTATTAATTTCCCATCATATTGTTATTCATTCATTGTCCTGGGCATTTACTAGGCCTTTCTCATCTGGTATCTTATATCCTTCAGTGGGAATTTTCCTATATGATTTTTGTGAAATTGTGATTTGTAATAAGAAATATATATGTGGTCCTTGTCCCTTTCCTGACACAGAACTCCTAAAACCTTTGGATTTTCCCAAGTGATAAGGGTGATAAAAGTGAAAGTGGAAAAAAGGCGGAAAGAGAGTCTTTTGTTATTCATAACAAGGCTATTTTAACCACACCTAAATTTACGTTAATGAGGCAACTTTTGGAAAGCCCCTAATGATGGAAGGGTTCTGCTTGCCAGGGAAACCAACCCTGGATGAGAGGGTTTGCATTTTCAGCACTCTTACCTTCAGGGAGGGGAGAGGGAGAGGGGATTGACCTAATCACCAATTGCAATGGTTTAAACAATCATACCTATATAATAAAGCCTCCATAAGAACCCTAACCTAAGGGTTTGGAGAGCTTCCAGGTTGGTGAACACTTGGAGTGCTTGGAAGGTGGTGCACCTGGAGAGAGCATTGAATCTCTGCACCCCTTCCCCCTCTTTCCCCAGATCTTGTCCTATGCATCTCTTCCATCTGGCTGTTCCTGAGTTGTATCCTTTTATGATAAACCAGTGATCTAGTAAGTAAACTGTTTTCTTGAGTTCCATGAGCCATTCTAGTATCAAATCCAGGAGGGCACCAATTTATAGCCAGTCAGTCAGAAGCACCTGGGACTTGGGATTGTCTGGGGCGGGATGGGGGGGTGGGCAGCTGGACTGAGCCCTTAACTTGTGAGACCTGATGTTAATTACAGGTAGATAGTATCAGAATTGAATTAAATTGAATTGTAGAACATCCAGTGGGTGTGTGGAGAGTTAGAGAATTGGATGGTGTGGGAAATCCCCTTGTGTCCCATTTTGGTGGCCAGAAGTACTAAGTGTAGAGAGAAAAAAAAGACTTTTTCCTGTTCAACTTCTTTGATAATTTCTTTCCATCTTTTCTCCCTTTATGGAACTTCTATTTATTTGGTTTCACACTTTCTGGCTGAGCCTCTAAATTTTCCCCCTCATTTTCCCCCAGGTTAATTTTATTTCCTTCTTTGTTTTTTGTTTTTTTGTTTGACTATTTTGGGAGATTTCTTTAACTTCCTTTTCCAAGCTTTCTATTTTTATGTCTATTATTTTGCTTTTGTCTATTATATTTTAATAGACATTTTAAAAATGTCCATTAGATTGTTAATTCCTAGGAATTCTTTCTTATTCTCTTATTTTTTATTTTTCTGATCTGTAAAATAACATCTCATCACTGTGAAAAGTATACTATTTGTTTTTGAGATTTCTTTCAGTGCTATCTGACTTGTTTTTTTCTCTAAGTTTCCCTTTTATATTTGCTTACTTTGGTCTCCATTGTGTGTGCTAGTCTTTTCTCCAATGTCTAGGACCCTTGTCTCTGCAGTTATAGGTGAGACCTTAAGAGACTGATTGAAAACTTTGTGGAGTTGGCTCAGTAACTGGTGGGTTTTAGATGATGATCAAGCTTGTTATGGCCCTTTTCTTGGGAATTCTCAAAAATGGATTTTCCTCCAAAGCTAAGAGTTAATCCTTTTTGCCAGAGAACGTTCAAGTTGTTTGTTTGTTTGTTTTTTCCTCCGGGATACAAGCTTTCATGCTGGCATTTTGGAAGTTAAGTAGGGAAAGGAAGCTGAAGTCTGCTCATTTAGTATGCAGAACCTCTCTTGATTTTCCTTCTTTCAGAGAAGGAATACACCCTCACCTTCTGTATAACCAGAGCACCTAGTCCACTGACCCTCATCTTCTGCTGAATTAGGTCAGATGCTCTCATCTGGCTTTATTGTCTGGGCTCTGGTTGCAGCACTCTCCTATATAACTTTCTGTGATGATGGAAGTATTCTATGCTGCTCCATGAACTAGCTATCAGTGTTTGCTATGTGGCCAGCAAAACTGTTTTATATCTAAATTAATTAATTCCATTTCATTAACTTAAGTAGCCACATTAATATGGCCAGCAGCAACTATATTGAACAGCACAGATCCATAGGCTTTAAACCTCTTCTAAAGAGACTTCCTTGGTGGTCCAGTGGTTAAGATTCTGAGCTTCCACTGCAGGGGGCACAGGTTTGATCCTTGGTTAGGGTCGGGGAAGGCTGAGATCCCACATGCACGTAGTCCAGCCAAAAAAAAAAGCAAGCTTCTTCTGAAGAATTTTAAGCATACTTTCTTTTTTTTCTTTTTAAATAAAATTATTTATTTATTTATTTTTGGCTGCATTGGGTCTTCGTTGCTGTGCACTGGCTTTCTCCAGTTGTGGCGAGAGGGGGCTACTCTGATGCGGGGCACAGGCTTCTCACTGCTGTGGCTTCTCCTGTTGCGGAGCATGGGCTCTAGGTGCGTGGGCTTCAGTAGTTGCAGCACGTGGGCTCAATAGTTGTGGAGCACGGGCTCAGTTGCTTCACGGCATGTGGAATCTTCCCAGACCAGGGCTCGAACCCGTGTCCCCTGCATTGACAGGCGGATTCTTGACCACTGCGCCACCACGGAAGCCCCTAAACGCACTTTCAACCTGACCCTCCAACCTTGCCTTCAGAAGTAACTTGTGCCTTTCATTCCCGAGACTCTTCCAGCAGCCGCACTGAAAATCAGCTTGCCTTTCGGTGGTTTGCGTTGATCACTCGCCTCAACGTCTAAGCGCGTGCAAGAGTGTAGATAAACCAGACGCCTAGGTAAGATCGCATTGATGCAGACATTTTTCATCCTCCCTATGTTGACTTGTCTCTTTCCAATTCTTTTTGTCATTATTTGTTTATATTCTTTTCTCCCGCAATCCCCTTAGAGTAATATTAGTATGATTTTTGAAGAGAACCATGAGAAAACCAGATTGCAGTTTTTCAATTGCTTTTATCCTTTTATTGAAATAACGTACTCCTTGATGGAGCCTCAGTATCAGTAGAATTCAGTGGTGGCTCCAGAATTTCTTCGTATGTGGGGCTTGAGGGGGAAATATTGAGGGATGGAAAGGAAGCTTGGGAGTTTGTCTTGAAGTGAGTTTGCATAGCAAACATAGGTTTCTAAATAAGACGTGTGTTCATTTGGGGTGACTGGAAAGCATGTGCTGATGGAAACCACAGTGAAGTTAAAGAATTCCCCAAACTACTCTCACTTTTGCTATTTTAATACCTTCAAATTTCTGGATAGTATCCATTAGTGGGTTGTAAAGTCAATTAAGTGGATTTTAAACATTAGTTTTTTGAAATATAAAATTATAAAATTGGCTAGAAAATGTTTAAATTCTAAAAATATGAAACGTGTGTGCATGTATATATATGTAATATGTATATTACATATATACTGAGTAGGGATGCAGAATGTAATTCTTTCTGTTAATCATGTCCAAAAAGGTTTGAAAGCCACTGGCTTGGTTAACTTTACAGTATATAAAAATTTTTATTTGTATCAAGAGAATTTGGAGACTGTATTTTTCTCCTAGTGGGACTTTAGGACGTGGAACGTTGCAAATACAAGTAGGAATCCCCCAAACCTTCGTTGATAAAAAAGGTGAATCTATTATATTCCTCAAATATGCTTCTATATTGAGCCTTCCTTGGTATCACCAAATTCTTTGTCTCAACAGAAAATGGGGAAGGGTAAAGTAGGTGAATCTAACTAAAAATTTTGAGAGCAGCTGTTTTAGACCAGTGATTTTTCATTTATTTATGAATAGGAAATAATTTATGTGGTTAAAAATTTGAAAGGTAGGAAATAATAGGTAGTGAAAAGTCTTTCTCCCCACCCCCCTCTTCTCTCGCCACGAAGGCATCTCCTGCCTACCCTGAGTAGAAACTAGTGTTTTGAGGTTCTTGTGTGTACCTTCCAACATATACCTCACTTTTAAAATACTAACAAAATATATGTATATTCTTTATCTCTTTTTACAAAAGAGCAGCATAGCATTCACACTGTTTTGCACTTTGCTCATTTAACTTAACTATACGCATTTAAGATTCTTTTATATCAGTACACAGTATTGCCTCCTATTTCATGCCTATGTAATATTCCATTTTCAGGGTAAATGATAATTAGTTTAACCAGTCACCTATTAGTAGATTTTGGGGTTGTGTTAAAGTTTTTTTAATAACAAACAATGGTTGAAGTGAATAGAAGTGAATAGTTTTTATACACAGCATTCTGCACATGTACACGTATTTGTAGGCTAAATTCCTAAATTTGGAATGTTTTGTTTAGATAGATATTGCCATATTATATTGCCCTCTGTGGAGGTTATATCAATTTTTACTTCTACAACTAATGTTTGAGAGTTTCTGTTTTTATCCCCCTTTACCAAATCAATAACATAACAATCTTCATGATCTTTGCCAAACTGATGGGTGAAAAATGATATTGTAGTTATACTTAATCTGTATTTTTCATATCATGATTGGATGGATATTCCAGTTTAAGCCATTTGTATTTCTTCTTAATTGATCTGCTGACTAATATCCTTTGCTAATTTTCTTTTAGATTGCTATTGATTTCTAGGAGGTTTTATGTTTTAGAGAAATTAGTTTTTGTGATCTGATTTGCGATTACTTTTTTCCAATTTGTCACTTATCTTTTGGTTTTACTTATGACTTTTTTTGCCATGCAGAGAAATTTTATTTTATATGGTCAAATTTATCAATATTTTATTTTAGGACTTTGGAATGGTCTAAAAGACTTTCATTAGATTATAATCAATGCTCCCATTATTTCTTTTTTAAAATTAATTAATGAATTAATTAATTGGCTACATTGGGTCTTGCTGCATGGGGTTTTCTCTAGTTTCAGAGAGTGGGGGCTACTCTTCATTGCAGTGCGTGGGCCTCTCTTTGCGGCAGCTTCTCTTGTTGTGGAGCACGGGCTCTAGACGCCTGGGCTTCAGTAGTTGTGGTCCATGGGCTGAGGTGCTCTGCAGCATGTGGGATCCCCCCGGACCAGGGATAGAACATGTGTCCCTTGCTTTGGCAGGTGGATTCTCAACCACTATGCCACCAGGGAAGTCCCCCTGCCATTATTTCTTAAGGCTATTTTGTGGTTTGTTACCTGATATGTATCTGAGATATGGATCCAGTTGAAAGTTTTCAAAATAAATAGTTGTTCTAAATTTGTATGCACATAATAAAACATTCTCAAAATATATAAAATAAAATATTTTTAAAACTATAAGGAGAAATAAACAAATGTACAATACTGGGCTGGGATTTTTAATACATTTCTCTCAATAACTGATAGGTCAGATATTTAAAAAGCCTAATAACATGGATAAGTTCCTAGCAAGACTGACCAAGAGGAAAAGGAAGAAGGTGCAAATAACTACTGTTAGGAATTTTTAAAAGGGCTATCATCATAGATTCTGTAGCAACTAAAAAGATAATAAGATATGAATAAATACGTCAATAATGAACTAACAGATTTCTAATACGTTTAATTTACTAAAATTACCACTGAAAGAAACTGGAAATGTTCACAGTCCTATAACTGTTCGAAAAATTGTATCTGTAATTAAAAACTTTTCTACAAAAGAAGTTCCAGGACTTCCCTGGTGGTGCAGTGTTTAAGAAGCCGCTTGGCAATGCAGGGGACATGGGTTTGATCCCTGGTCCAGGAAGATCCCAAATGCTACAGAGCAGCTAAGCCTGTGTGCCACAACTACTGAGACTGCGTGCAGCAACTACTGAGCCTGCATGCCTGGAGCCCATGCTCGGAAACAAGAGAAGTCACTGCACTGAGAAGCCCGCACACCACAACAATGAGTAGCCCCCGCTTGCAGCAACTAAAGAAAGTCTGCGTGTGGCAATGAAGACCCAATGCAGCCAATAAATAAAATAAATAAATAAATTTAGATATAAAAAAAGAAATTCCAAGCTCAGAATGCTTCACTGTTGTCTTTCTGCATTACATTTAAAGAACAAAGTCTTAGGCATACTCTTTCAGAGAATTGGGGGAAAAAATGAAATACTTTATAGCCACCATAACCTCAATATCAATAATCTACAAAGACATTGTGAGAAAGAAAAATGATAGGCCCGCCTCTCTTATGAACATAGATGCAGAAATCCTAAAACATATACTTTTTAGAAGCCAAATCCTTCAATATATAAGAAGGTATACATTGTGACCGACTGAGTTTATTTCATTATTACAGTGTTGGTATAACATTAAAATACCAGTATAATTTGACATGTTAACAGAATGAAGGAGAAAAGTGATAATCTTATTTGACTAGAGGTATTAAAAGCATGTAATAGAATCCCACATCCATTCAGGATGATAAAAACTTTTTATAAACTAAGAAAACAGGGAGTACTCTCAATCTGATAAAGATTGTCTATGAAAAACCTACAGTAAACATGATTCTTAATGATTAAGTGTTGAAAACTTTCCCTTTGAGATCAGGAACAAGACAAGGATACTTAATATCCAGACTTATATTCCTTTTACTAGAGCTGCCTTTTACTGGAGGTCATATCCAGAGACATGAGAAAAGAAAAAGACATAAAAAGATCAAAATTGGAACGTAAGAAATAAAACTATCATTGTTTGTTAGTGATATGTGTATAGAGAAACTCCCAAAGAACTCCCATATAAATGATCAGAATTGATAAGTAAATTTAGTGGATATGATCTTGATAAACAAAAAATGAAATGTATTTCCATAATCAACTATAAACAGAAACTAAAATTTTAAAATATCATTTATAGTGTCATCAGAAAAATATATCATTGCTGAATCTGTGTATGAAATCCCTGTGCAGAAAACTTTAAATTATAATAAATAGAAATTTAGAAAGATATAAATAGAGGTATTTACGATGTTTTCTGCTTAGAAGATTTAATATTTAAAGATGCCAATTCTTTCTATATTGATCTGTACAGTCAATACAATGCCAAAAGCACATTTTGAGAAACTTCACAAGCTGATTCTAAAATCTACATGGATATACAAAGGACCAATGAGACAAAACAATTTTGAAGAAGAAAAAGGAGAGTTTACTTTAGCTTATATCAAGACATAAAGGTAAACTAGTTTATACAATATGGTATTGCTCTAGGGACAATCAAATAGAAAAATAGACAAAATAGCACACCTCGCCGAGAGTCAGGTCTATGTACATGTGAAATCTCCATTTATGACAGAGTTGGCACGCCACAACTCTGGTACAGGGATAATCCTTTGAATATGTAAATTGAGGCACTTAGCTAGTCACATGGGAAAATCATGAAATTTTACTTCTACTTCTCACTATAATCATTCCTGGTTGATTGTGAACCTAAATATGATAAACAAAACAATAAAATTACTGGAAGATAATATAGGAGTATATCTTCCTGGATTTAGGGTAGGGAAAGATACTTTAAACACTAATCATAAAGGAGATGGGTCAATTTGTAAAAATCAAGAAGTTCTATTTATTGGATAAAGAGATTAAAAAGGCAAGCTATTCACTGAAAGAAGATATTTATAACACATAAAAGTAACAGAGGGCTTGTGTACAAAATATTTAAAAAATTTCTACGAATTAGTGAAAAAAAAAGAGAGCAGACTACATGATACAAAGATGGTCAAGAAACTTAAACAGGCATGTCAGCAAATTGGATATCCAAGTGGTTAATAAACATATGAAAATATACTCAATCTTAATAATCAAGGAATAGAATATTAAAACTGGAATATGATACTACTGCATAACTTCTAGAATGTCTAAAATTAAAATACCAAGTGTAGTGAGGATGTGGAGAAATTGGAACTCTCATACACTTCTGGTAGGAATGTAAGTTAATACACATACTTTGGAAAACATCATTTACTAAAGTTAAATATGCTCACACCTCACAATCTGGCAATTTCCTTAAGTATATATCAACATCGTCAGGCACCTGTGTACCAGCAGATGTACAAGAATGCTCATATCTGAATTATTCAAAACAGCCTCATATTGAAAACCATCCAAAAGTCCAAACAAGAGAATGGATAAATATATTGATATTTTCACACACTGGGAAATTATATGGTCATAAAATTTCCTGCACTACTGCTACATACAACATAGGTGAATCTTTGTGAGATAAAATTGAATAAAAGAGGTCAGATACAGTAATAGAACACCACTTCTATAAAGTTCAATCTACGAAACTCAACTAAACTACTTAGGAGATACACACTTAAAATTATATAAAAATTATATAATCATTGTTATTTTTAGTGGGGAGAAAGGGGATTTTAACATAAGGAGTACATAGGGGCTCTAGGGCTACCACATTCTAGTGTCCTAGGTGATGGTTACATAATGTTTACTTCATAATAACATAATAAATATAATAATTCATTGTCACACATTTATGGTTTGTATACATTTTTGTATTTTATTTTATTTTATTGAAGTGTAGTTGATTTATGTCGTGTTAGTTTCAGGTATACAGCACAGTGATTCAGTTATACATATATATATATAATATTTATATTCTTTTTCAGATTCGTTTCCCTTGTAGATTATTACAGAATATTGAATATAGTTCCCTGTGCTATATAGTAGGTCCTTGTTGGTTATTCTATTTTATAAACAGTAGTGTGTATATGTTAATCCCAAACTCCTAATTTATCCCTTCCCCCACACCTTCCCCTTTGGTAACCATAAGTTTGTTTGTGGGTCTATTTCTGTTTTGTAAATAAGTTCTTCGGATCTTTTTTTCAGACTCTACATATAAGTGACATGATATGATATTTGTCTTTCTCTGTCTGGCTTACTTCACTTAGTATGATAATCTCTAGGTCCATCCATGTTGCTGCAAATGGCATCATTTCATTCTTTTTTATGGCTGAGTAATATTCCTCTGTGTGTGTGTGTGTGTGTGTGTGTGTGTGTGTGTGTGTGCGCGCGCACATATATATGCATACATATATACCTCATCTTCTTTATCCATTCATTTGTCAATGGACATTTAGGTTGTCCTAAAAGTTGGTTTGCATACATTTATGGGTATGTGATATATTTAATAATGAAAAGATGTATAAAAGATAATACATTTTATATCCTCTTTTATATATTTCACAATAATTAAATTCATATATGCAACTGAAATAAAATTTCATGAAATAATACTTACCCTTACTATGTGTGATATATTCTCTTTTCTCATGTTCTCTTTTATTCCATCTCGTTCCATTAAAAAAATATTGGCCATAAACGACTAAACTTATTTAATGATTTGCAGTTTGAGAAACATTCATCTATATCATCAAAAACTCTTGTGATTTCTGTATAGCGCTGGGAGTTCCAAGTTGGGATCAGAAATGACTCATCGCTCTACAGCAGCATTTTAAAAAATTCTATTGAAGTATAGTTGATTTACAATGTTGTGTTAATTTCTGCTGCATAGCAAAGTGATTCAGTTATGTGTGTGTATATATATATATACACATTCAGTTATGTATATATATATTCTTTTCCCTAGTCTTTTCCATTATGGTGTATCACAGGATATTGTATATATCAATAGTTCCCTGTGCTATATAGTAGGACTTTGTTGTTTATCCATCCTATATCTAATAGTTTGCATCTGCTAATCCCAAATTCCCAATCCTTCCCTCCCCCACCTCCCATTGCCCTGGCAACCACAGGTCTATTCTCTATATATATGAGGCTGTTTCTTTTCATAGGTATGTTCATTTGTCTCATATTTTAGAATTCCACATATAAGTGATATCATATAGTATTTGTCTTTCTCTTTCTGACTTATTTCGCTTAGTATGACAATCTCTAAGTCCAGTCATGTTGCTACAAATGGCATTATTTCATTCTTTTTATGGCTGAATGATATTCCATTGTATATATACACCACATCTTCTTTATCCGTTCATCTGTTGATGGACATTTACGTTATTTCCATGTCTCTGCTATTGTAAGCAGTGCTTACAGCAGTATTTTAGGCTGAAGAGTTAATTCTTTGTTGTGGGGGTTATCCTGTATATTTTAGGACATTTACCACCATTGCTGGCCTTTATCTACTAGATGCCAATAGCACCCACCCCCTTCTTCCAGTTGTGACCACCTAGAAGGCAAAATCACCCCACCTGAGAACCACTGCTCTAGAGGGTCTTTAACTTTCTAAACTTGGCCATGTCTTCATGAAGAGTTCTTAAATTAACATTTCTCAAACATGAGTGTCCTTTAGTATCACTTGGATATTCTGTTTGAGAAGTAGGCTAAGAATCTGTCTGTTTAAAGAGGACTCTAGGTGATTCTGATGCAGGTGCTTCTAAAAATGAG
Organism: Hippopotamus amphibius kiboko; assembly: GCF_030028045.1. NCBI lineage: Eukaryota > Metazoa > Chordata > Mammalia > Artiodactyla > Hippopotamidae > Hippopotamus > Hippopotamus amphibius. The sequence continues at coordinate 135,940,808 of NC_080188.1, read as the reverse complement.
AAACATTGCCCTTGACAGCAGTCAAGCCTTGGCAAATGACAGCAGTCTTGGATCAAAATCCCCCTGTAACTATTAGAATGCTCCTGGTATATTAGTTTTCAAGGGACAGGTCAATGCGTTAGAAAATGGTAAGTATCTACTGGGTAAGAAACCACGTAAAACATCCAAGAGCTCTTAATGGAGAAAATCTAGTACAAACACTTGTGAAATCACAGCAGGAGAGTCTTTTCTTTGCGTCATTGCTCAGTGACACGTTTGGAGCTGACAAGGGAGGTGCTGTGCAACTCTAGAAACTGAGTCTGACCTTTCTGCGTCCACGATTTTCCTGAAGCTCACGCTGAAGAAAGAACCCGAATTCCCAGTAAAGACACTGCCTGGTGCTGCCAATTACTTCATGCCTGATAGAGAAGCTGAAATGCCTCCCCATACTTCAGATTTTTTTTTTCATCCCAGTTAATTGTTCTTCCTAAATTGAATGATCTATTTTTGGAACTAAAAGAGATGCAGTGTAGAGAGAAAGGAACTGACAAAATCCAAGGCAGAGAAGGGAGGTAGTCAGAGGCAAGGCAGGAAAGAGAGGGGGATACTGTCTGCCTCCATCTTTCTTATAACAAATACAAAAAGTGAAGAGGAAGGGTGTTGTCTCTTCCTGGGAGCAGGGGAATGAGACATCAGGGGCAGGAGATTTTGCTTAAAAAACGAGGAACACATGAAATTTTAAAAAATGTAGAAATGTGGTAACAGCTCTGTGACCTGGAGGTCTAGGTCTTAAAAGTCACTGGGTTTTACCTTAAAAGTCTATAGTGGGTGAGCCTGCTCATATCATCGAATCAGAAAATGAGAAAACCTGTTCTTTTACTCTGTTTCTTAATATAAATCTACTTGAAAAAGCACCATGGCCTTAGTCCTGAAAATGTGGGACTGTCTCATGGATATGATCCGAAGGCTATGTAGCAGGTCTTCTGCTGCATCTAGTCTGCACCCACATCTGATGAGGCACAGATGCACACAGATGTGTACGTTTCTAATGAACTCAGACCTGTAAGTAACGTCCACCTTGCCCAAGTCCATTAACTATCATTGAAAATGCATTTGAAAAAAGAGTCAGCAAATACTGCACCTAACTACCGGTGTAGATATCAGCTTCTTCCATTTGTCTGCTTCTGTAAATGGTGCTTTTACTAACTCCAGTAGTTCTTCTGATCCTCCTTCAGACTGAACATCGTGCTTGAAGCTTTGGAGCATACCTCTACTAGTCATTTCTTACACTTCACTTTTCCAGGCATTTCAACTGCAGTTACATTTTGAAAAGACTCTCTTGTATGCTTTGAAATGTTTAGCAAAACTACAAGACAGAACACGCATCATTTTCTTCAAAACACATAAACATTGTGGCCGGCAAAAGAGACTACTCCAAAGACAACTCGAATTTAAAATACATGAGAACAGCAGAGACCTTTCAAACTCCTGTAAGACTGTGCCATTATTTTCACCCCTCAATGGAGATTTTAACAATATATGCAGTTCACTCCTGAAATGATTCAACTAAGCAAAGGGAGAGGCTGCAAACCACTGCATACACTTGCCTTTCACCGCCATGAGGTGTCAGGAGAGGAGTTCCTGCAAGGTTGCCCTTGACATCCATTTTTCCCATTCCCCTGCCATTTTAGTTTTAGGCTCCAGTGGATGGTATACCCATATTTTTCTATGTGTCTGAGCATTTGATTTCCATTCACTTTAGTAGGAGACTCTAAATATCAAGATGGTGGTGAATGGAGCATGGGGAAAGAGAAGGGAAAGATTCTAGGAATGATAGGATTCAACCCATCAGGCTATGCAGATGACTTTATGCCAGGTTCAACACAAAAGTGGTAGGATTGGGACTTCCCTGGTGGTCCAGTGGTTAAGAATTTGCCTTGCAATGTAGGGGATGTGGGTTCGATCCCTGGTCGGGGGACAAAAATCCCACATGCTATGGGGCAACTGAGCCTGCATGCCGCAACTACTGCATGCAAGCCACAACTAGAGACAAGCCCAATCGGTGCAAGGAAGAATACCACATGCCGTAATGAAGATCCTGCAGCTAAGACCCGATGCAGCCAAAACTAAAATGAATAAATTTTTTTTAAAAAGTGGTAGGATTGAAAGACCATTGCTTTCCTCCTCACGTATGTAAATGTACAGGCTGATCAAGCAAACTTCTGTTTGATCCTAGAGAGTTTCTACCAAACCCAAACTCTAATAAACAGAGATAAGGTCCTATAGTGTAGTGAGTGAAAATGTGGGCTTTGCAGCTAGCATTCGTGCATTCGAATTTGAGCTCCACCTGGCTTTGTGCAACCTTGGGAAAACTTGAGTGACCTTGAGCTAATGGCTGAACCTCTTTATATATGTTAACTCATCTGTAAAATTGAAATAATAGTAGTACATGTCACTAGGGCTATTGTGAGGATGAAATGTATGGTTGGATATAAAAATACTTAGAATGGTTCCTGTCTATTAATTATGAAAAATAGAAATTGTTATAATTGTTGATATTAGTGTTATTTCTTTTATACATTCAAAATCACTGACAATATTGTGGTAGATTGGAATCTAACAGATTCTGGAGAGAAATATCAATAGTCAGGAAGGGGTGTTGACCCTATGATAGGTACTGAGACAGCGCAAACCTTTGAGTCACTTTGTCAAATCCTTCCAGAACCTCTCTGAATTTTATATTTGCAGAATGATCTTAGGAGAGTGGTTATAAAGAGTATGCATGTGGTTTTAAAATATTTTTTCTAGAGTTGCCCTTTGACATTCCATTTTGAGTTTGTTCTTCCTGAAGAGTCTTGTAAGAAAGAGTCAGGAATATTTCCTGCTATTTGGATGTGGTTCAGGTGGTATGGGATCATTATTCACTTCTATCACCATGTTTTTGGCCCGGGACTTCAATGGTATTTCTGGCACTTAGGTCAAATCTACCATTAATTGAATAATCCACTTCATCCTGTTCTTCTGGCCACTGGTGGTTGAAGTAGCTATATCTCTGCAGTTTTCTTTTTCTTTTAAAAAATTTTTTTTTTCTTTTTGGCTGCATTGGGTCTTTGTTGCTGCTCACGGGCTTTCTCTAGTTGTGGTGAGCGGGGGCTACTCTTCGTTGCGGTGTGCGGGCTTCTCACTGTGGTGTCTTCTCTTTTGTTGTGGAGCACAGGCTCTAGGCGGGCAGGCTTTAGGAGTTGTGGCACGCAGGCTCAGTAGTTGTGGCTCATGGGCTTAGTTGCTCTGCGGCATGTGGGATCTTCCCGGACCAGGAATCAAACCCATATCCCCTGCATTCAGGTGGATTCTTAACCACTGAGCCACCAGGGAAGCCCTCTGCAGTTTTCATAATGTTTTTATTTTAGATGTAGGAAACATTTACACTGAAACTATCTTTGAGGCCTATCTTCCCCTCAACATCTGGCCTAAGGAACTTGGTGGATTATTCTGAGTGAACATAAGAGTAAAAAGATGGTCTTCATTCATTGAAAACTTATTTATTCATTGAATATTTATTGAGCACCTACTATGTGTATAAGTTACTGTAATCTCTACTGAGAATTCAATGTTGAACAAGACAGACCGAGTATCTGCTTTCATGGGTACATTCTGGTGTGAAAGGCAGAGGTTAAACAAATAATTCTATGTTTATTTGTTTCATTATGATTGTGAAAAGTATAGGGGAGATATGGGCTGTTCTGTGAAAATGATATTAAGATGTGAGACCTAATCTGAGGGGTCAAAGAAGGTTCCTAGAGAAAGTATTATCAAGGTGAGATTTGAAGGATGAATAGGCGTTTCTTAGATGAAGGAGAAGAGAGAAGAAGATATTCATTCCAGGCAGAAGGAATAGCACGCGCATGGCCCCTGAGCACAGCAGGAACACGGAACATTTAATGAAGTGTGGAGAGAAAGGGAGATGGATGTGAGACAGGGGAGAGGAAGGCAAAGCAAACCAGGCAAGGACTCAAGGCCATGGTGAGGAGATTCATCTTTATCTGGAAACAATGGGAAATCATGAAAGAGAGTGAAATGATCAGAACTGTGTTTTTAAAAAAAGCTACCATGTGGAGGAGAGAGTTTGGATAAAGGGAAAATGTTTAGTAGACTATTAGCTTGAGGGAATTTAGAAAAATGGTGAAGGCAAAGTGGGCATGGATAGAAATGGATAGAATTGAGAAGCATTTAGATGATGCAACTGAAAAGATATTGGTAGTACAATAAGGAAGGCGGAGATCATAAGCCTAACTATGAACTGGACTTTTGGTGGCAATATTCACAAAAATAAGGTCCACTGCAAGAGAGGCAAGTTAGGTGAAGTGGGGACAGTATGCCTTCAGTTCTGAAATATTAAATTTGTAAATTTTAAAGCTTTTGCAGTGGTGTTTTGTAAAAGATTAACAACTGGCTTTCCAAAAAGAAGAAAAGAAATGAATTTGTAGCATTTGCCAATTTCCATAGTGTAAATACTCTCATCATGGTGGATTTCAGCCTACCAATACCGTGGCACTGGCCATGGTGCTGTGAGGAGATGCTTCCAATAGAGGAAATGTCAAGAGCTGGTTGGATATATAAATCCTGGGCTTAAAGGAGTGGTCTGGGCTGGAGTCTGGAATCATCAGTGTATAATAACTATATGGATGAGATTGCTGTGAGAGCATACTGAGTGGGAAGAGGAAATGACTGAGTACTGAGACTTGAGAAACAAATCTCAGAGTTCATTAGAGGGAAGCCAGGGAGGAATAGTAATTCCCAGAGGGTGCATTGTCCCATGAGCCATGAAAAAAATGTTTTGCGAAAGATGATTTGGTAAATAGACTTACATGCTGCTGATAGGTCAAATAAGATGAGGGCTGAACATTTTCCATTAGATTTAGTGACAGAAATCATCAGTGACCCTTATGGGAGTACTTTCCATAGGGTGATGAGGACAGAAGTCAGACCAGAGTGGTATGAAAACACATCTGAGAAGATGGAGACAATGAGCATAGAAGACACTTTTGAGATGTTTGGCTATGAATTGGCAGCAAGAGATAGTCTGTAGCTATCAGCTTGAGGGTTTGTGGTGGGAAGGTGGTTTAGGATGTTCTGATTTTGCTTTTGTGTTTTAAATAAGAGAGAAATTTGAGCATGTAAATGTTGGTGTCAAGAATTCAGCGGAGAGAGGAAGGTTGCCAATATGTGAAATGGCTAATTTTGTGCAAAATTCCCTCTTCTTTTATTAGCTTGGGCACTTTAGACTATGCTCTTCTCATCTCTGTGCCTTTCCTTGTGTTACTTGTCTTTCTCTTAAAATATTTTTGTTTCTACAAATTTCACTTAGCTTCAACACAGAAATTCATGTCATCTCCTCTCTGAGGTGTCCCCTGATTATTCCATCATACCCTAACTTCTCCCCTTCTCAACCCTGTGTTGTAAGCCGAGAGCAGGCTGCTTGTTCAGTAGCTCAGAGAAGCAGGAGAGGGTATGAATGGTCTAGGGACCATCGTCATGCTCTTCCCTTTGAAGTTTCTTACCAGTCCTGTGGAAAGTGTGGACCTAGGTGGCCACTTTTTAACTTTTAAAACTGCCCATCATTGGTCACAGCTGAGCACTGGAGTGACCAGCTAAACCAAGTTGAATCCATCTGATTCTCTAATGAGAGAATTTGAAGTAAAAGACATGAAAAGGGTGTTTATTCACGGTGATCCTCAAAGTTACAAGAACAGAAGAGTGGGGGAGCTTGGATGACTCTTTATGGGCAGAGGCTCTGATGACCAAGTAATAGTAGAGAAAGTATAAAGCAGGTTCACAACATCAAGAAGAGATTGAACCATATGAAGAGAGAGAAAGAAAGAGAGAGCAAGAGAGTCTTTGTTTCATATCCCAGTACCAGCCTTTTTTGTGGCTTGACTACTTTTCATTGCTTTGAGGAATAGGACACCTCTTAATGAAAGGACATTGCCTCCACTTAAGCTTGCTTCGAATTGTTGCTTTTTCTTGAAATGAAATAATCTTTGACAGGTGACATCAATGATCAAGACTAGGTGGGTCATTCTGAGCTGATGGGTCTCATGAACTGTAGCTAGAAAGACAATGCAAGATAAGGGAAAGTTGACCCTAAAGGTTGGAGAAAAATTGGGATCAAGGATTAGTCCAAAAATTGAGATCTAAGAATTTAGCAAACATGGAAAATGCCAGAGACGCAAATTCTAGACAAATAAGTCATCGTGAGCTCAAAGTGTTTTTGTGCCAGGACAAGCTTCTTTGCTTACCTTATCTTCAGGTGTGTTTGGAGGTCCTCAATAAGGAAAATTAAACCAAAACCTAAACCAAACATATGCAGGTGTCCATTACTCTTCTCTTTGCTTCTTCTCCCATCTTTATGAGTATTTTTTCTCCGAGTCTACTTTCTCCTCTTGCTTTGTAATGCAATCCTATTTTAAGAATATGCTGTCAGCTTCTTTCCTTTTCCTTCTCTTCTTTTCTTACATTCTTTACTTTTATAGGCTTCCCATGGCTTCATCATTGGCCTTTATCTGCATCTATAGCCTTTTTTTAAAATGAAATCTTGACACTTTATTTTTTAATTTTCTTTATTTTGTCTGCCCTGGGTCTTTGTTGCAGCATGTGGGCTGCTCTAGCTGTGGCTCGCAGGCTTAGTTGCCTCGAGGCATGTGGGATGTTAGTTTCCCAGCAATGGATTGAACCCGAGTCCCCTGCCTTAGAAGGTGGATTCTCAACCACTGGACCACCAGGGAAGTCCCTGCATCTACAGTCTTGACTTCACCCAAAACATGGTACCAACTTTATACCAACTTGTTGTATATCTCTACTTGGATGTCTCACTGGTCCTTCAAAGTCAGTGAAACACAAAGTGGGCTAGAATGCACACTCTGGAGTCAGACTGTCTGGGTTTGCACCCAAACACTGCCCCTTATTAGCTATATGATTTTGAAATTATTTAAGCTTTGTAAGTCTCAGTTTTCTCATCTGTGAAAGGGGGGAATTATAGTACATATATCACAGAGTGGTTATAGAGATAAGCGTGCACTGAATGAAATCCTTTTTATTGCTGTTATTAACTTCATCTTAGTTTTTGTTATTACATGTGCTCTCCCTTAGGCTGATTGTTTTTCTAGATAATTTCCCCAACCTTTGATAAGTTGTATAAACTTTGGAAGTCAGCTGTTTGGGTTTCTAGTCTAACTCTGTTGCTACTGGCTATGTAAACTTGAGTTGATCACCTAAAGTCCCTGGAACTTAAATCACATCTTGTAGTAGTAGATTGTACTAGATGAACTCTAAGGGCTTTCTTAGGCCCTAAACAATATGAGATAGGATCTTCTGTCTCAAAGTTTAAAATTCTTGATCATCATCTTTGATATCGTCCTTTCTCTCACCTCCTAAATTCAATTAGGTTCCAATTCTTGTCAACGTTACCTCTACAACCTGTCTCATACCTGACATCTCTTTATCCCACTCTGCCGCTTTATTATAAGCTCCTGTTACTGCTTGTTGGACTATTACAGTGGCTCCCATCAAGCCTGGGACTATTAAAGTGGCTCCCTACCCAATCTTCCTTTTTTCCTTTAGCACATATTATATATCACCAGTTAAACTCTCCACACCTGCGCTTAATTTTTATTTTCTTGCTTTTCTCAGACACTGCTTTTAAGACTAATTCAAATAATAGTCTGTTCTTTTTTAAAAAATTTATTTTATTGAAGTATAGTTGATTTACAATGTTGCATTACAGTCTGATTTTTTGGTTTTGTTTTGTTTTTGCTGTGCTGCCTGGCTTGTGGGAACTTAGTTCCCCAACCAGGGATCAAACCCTGGCCCTCTGCCGTGAAAGTGCCGAGTCTTAACCATTGGACTGCCAGGCAAATCCCTATAGTCTGTTTTTTAATATCAGGCTTTGATCATCTTCTCTTGTGAAATTTATTATTCATGCTAATAAATATCACCATCACATCATTTTTTCTAAATGCTAAGCTTATAAAAAATTCTGGTTCTTTTATTAGGGTGGTTGATGTATATGGAAATTAAACTGCTTATAGGTCAGTTTTTTACTTCTAGAAAGACCATATTCTGTATACAAAAATTTGAATAGACCTGTCAGTCAATTCCTTTGTGAAGGTAGCTAGCTAAAACTTGTCATTTTGGGATCTGGTATTTTTTTCATCACAGCCATTGTCTTCTTATTGCTTTATTCACCTGGTGACTTTTAGATGCATTTTATAGGCTTATCTGTTACACTTTTCCATAAGGCTAGTGAATCTATAATCAATAAATGAAAGAATAACTATCAATATGTCATCTTTGAATAATCTGCTGATTCTGTGTTATGTCACTTAAATATCTGAGTTGTCGTTCTGGAGCCCACTGACTTGTTTCCTCTTTGACTAAGAGATCGGTCTCTTAAAAGTAATTTAAGTGGAGTCAAAATCCAATTAACTTGGCAATTCCATGAGCCATAACATCATTTTAGTAGATGATTTGAGTTAGAGTATTAGAAAACCCAAGTCATTGCTTGCTCTCTTCAATAGTAGAGAGAGGGATAAAAAACAAGGAGGGAGGGAAGAAAGTAGTTCCAAGCATCTATTCTTCCAGTTATTAGACAAAGTATTGGATAAGACAGCTGGAGACTGATATAGTCTTTAAGATGTCATATGATTTCTCTACATCTGTTTCCGTCTCTAAAAGGGGAGAACAGTAATAGATAATATGGCCATATGTCTTTGGTGAGCTTTGATGAGACCTCATTCTGTAAAGTGAGAAAAATGGTGACTTTTATCATGCTATTGTCTAATATTATGATATATTTCAGGATACAATATATTTTTCTATTGTTCTTTTTGCTTGCATAATTGCATTGGCAATATCTTGGACCAGTAAGCCATTTAGAAATGTACGTTGAAACATTTGAGTCCAGGTCCTTATTTATTTATTTACATATAGATATATAATATATATATATTTTAAATTTATTTATTTATTTTTTATTTTATTGGCTGCACTGGGTCTTGGTTCCTCAGCCTGGGCTTTCTGTAGTTGCGGAGAGCAGGGGCTACTCTTCATTGAGGTGCGTGGGCTTTTTTTTTTTTAAATGATATTGTTTCTTTTTTAAGGATTATTTACTTATTTCATTATTGTTTTTTATTTATTTTTTTGGCTGCGTTGGGTCTTCGTTGCTGCGCATGGGCTTTCTCTAGTTGTGGTAAGTGGGGGCTACTCTTCATTGCAGTGCATGGGCTTCTCATTGTGGTGGCTTCTCTTGTTGTGGAGCACGGGCTCTAGGTATGCGGGCTTCAGTAGTTGTGGCTCGCAGGCTCTAGAGCGCAGGCTCAGTAGTTGTGGTACACGGGCTTAGTTGCTCCTTGGCATGTGGGATCTTCTCAGCCCAGGGATTGAACCCGTGTCCCCTGCATTGGCAAGTGGATTTTTAACCACTGCGCCAACCGGGGAAGCCCCTTATTTATATCGTGTTTGTGTGTGTGTGTTAATGCAGGTATATGTGTGATGCCATTCACGTATACATTCACATATAAATATGTTTATGTCTATGTATATATCTATATATGCAATGCTCACTGGCAGAACTTTTTATTTTATTTTATTTTATTTTTGACTGCATCGGGTCTTAGTTGTGGCATGTGGGATATTTGTTGTGTCATGTGAGATCTTTTGCTGGGATGCTGGGCTTCTCTCTGGTTGTGGCATGCAGGTTTTCTCTTCTCTAGTTGTGGCTCGGGCTGCAGAGCGCGTGGGCTCTGTAGTTGGCAGCTCTAGCGGAGGTGCCTGAGCCCAGTAGTTGTGGCGCACAGGCTTAGTTGTCCCGCAACATGTGGGATCTTAGTTCCCCAATCAGGGGTCAAACCTGCATCCCCTGCATTGGAAGGCAGATTCTTTACCACTGGACCACTAGGGAAGTCCCAGAACTTTTCTTTTTTAATCTGCCAAAATACCTATCCAGGAATAAAATACTTTCTAATTGGATGAAATCCCTGGTCTTGAATGATTTGGTTCTTTACTTTTTGTTTTAACTAGATTGCATTTAGAGGGCTATTTTACTTTCTCAGCACCTAAATTTTGTTTCCTTTCTCCTATGTAAAATCAAAGCTTAATGAACCTCTCTCATGTTTTCTTACTAGTTTGAAAGTGGCAGAATTTTGGGATAAAATGGTGATGTTTAGATATTTTAAAAGAAAATATTCTAATTAAAAATAACCTGTTAAGTAAAATTTAAGAACAAGTATTTAATTTTGTAGTAAATGATGCAGTGAGAGGGAGCTAATATCTGAGAATAATGTAGAGGTATTTCTCAATGTGAAAGGTGCATTCTTGCAAACTCTTCTGCAAAACACGTGTGTCACATGAACCTTGTTTTCTTCAATACTCATAAGACCAGAGATCCTATGGATAAACAGATTGTCTCGAAATGCAGAGTAATGTTACATGTGTGTCATAATTGTGTAATGAGTGCTTTGGAGTTAATACATTTTGATAGCTGAATATTATCCGTTTCGGTGCTGAAACTTTAAGAAGCAGCCATCTTGTCAGAAGTCTTTTTGCAAAGTTAATGAAGAAGCCTGGCTTCAATTAAGCAGAATTTACAAAACAGATCTGAGTCTCCGTGATGTCAGGAAAATCACATTTAATGCCCCTGGTATTATTGAAGTGTGAGAAGTTTCACACGCACCTTATCAACTTCACCTCGGAAGATCTTTGTTGAAAGTAGAAGGTGAGGAAGGAGATAGCAGGGAGGAGAATAAGGCAGCAGACAGGATTGCTAAGGAGAGTCAGTGCTATTGTATTTCTCTACAGCATTATTTTTTGGAGGTAAATAATTATTTACTTTTTGAGCAACCGTATGTGTGGCAGAGTGCCAAATATTATAGCATACAAAAGAGGGGGAGTTGGTAACGCCAAGAATAAGATACTGGGTACAAGCAGGATGACCACTTGGGGCTCCCCTATGTTACATATCAGGAGGCTGCATCCTAGGATGAATTTGTGGCCTAATGAATAATTTCTTTGTGGAATTATATAGAATGATTTTCTATGTAACAGGGACTACAAATGCTCACTTAATAAAACTGACATGATAATAGTTGCAGTGTATCTTTCTTGATGTCTACAGTGCATAAGTAAAAGGCTAAGATTAAGTCCTGTTTATGTGCAGATGCCAAGCTCCTTACTTCTCTCATCATTTGATTCTCAAGACTATGCTGTAAGATAGGTATGATTTCTCATTCTCTCTACCAGTCCCTGCCATTGCCCTGATTCTTCTCCTCTCCCATAAGTTAATGCTACCTGATTTTCCATTTGCAGCCCCGGATTCCTTGGTCAATCCTGCTCTTACGCAGAGGAGTTTTAAGATGCCTGAGTCCTGTAGCTTGCTTTCTTTCACGCATCTCGGTCCAGTTTGCTAAGGTCTGAATTCCCATGTGGTTTGTATGGCAACTGGTTCTACCACTAACACCTGAGAACGACTCCTTCCCACTAAAGCTAGATCTCACTTCCTTTGAGCATTGCTTGACTCTGTTAAAACATATCCAACAAGGTATGAACAGGAACTTCTGCATATCTCAGTATGGACATATTTTTATGTTATATATATTAATATAACATATATAGATTTATATTATGTAAGTCATAGTTTTATAATACAATATATAAAAGTTAAATAGTTTGCCTTTTAATACAGCTTTAGAAATGCTGATAATATGTATACACAAAATTATAAATACATATACAAATTATATAAAATATAATTTACTTTTATATAATATATATGTTATATATATTATAATTTGTATATAGATATACTAACAGGCATTTCTAAAGGTATATTAAAAGGCAAACATTATTTTTTATTTTATTATTTTTCCTAGGCTCTCTTCACTCCCCTCACCATAATTACACATAAAAATTGCTTCTCCCTTTCAGATTACTTAATCTCTGATGATCACCATCTACCCAGTCATCCAAACTAACATACTAGCATTTTCTTTAACCACCTTCTCGTCCTCATGGCTCCAATACATCACTAAGGTCTATACATTTTAGGACTTCCCTGGTGGTGCAGTGGTTAAGAATCTGCCTGCCAATGCAGGGGACACGGGTTTGATCCCTGGTCTGGGAAGATCCCACATGCCCCGGAGCAACTAAGCCCATGCACCACAACTACTGAGCCTGCGCTCTAGAGCCCGCAAGCCACAATTACTGAGCCCATGTGCTACAACTACTGAAGCCCATGCACCTCGAGCCTGTGCTCCACAACAAGAGAAGCCACCACAATGAGAAGCCCGAGCACCACAATGAAGAGTAGCCCCCGCTCACTGCAACTACAGAAAGCCTGCGTGACACAACAAAGACCCAATGCAGCCAATAAATAAATAAATAAATAAATTTATAAAATCTATACATGTTACCTCTGAAATGTCTCATATCAGGACTATTGAAAATACAGATCTGATTATGCCATTTCCTTGATTAAAAATCTTCCTTATTGGGGCTTCCTAGGTGGCGCAGTGGTTGAGAACCCGCCTGCCAAGGCAGGGGACATGGGTTGGATCCCTGCTCCAGGAAGATCCCACATGCCGCGGAGCAACTAAGCCTGTGCGCCACAACTATTGAGCCTGCCCTTTAGAGCCCGTGAGCCACAACTATTGAGCCCATGTGCTGCAACTACTGAAGCCCACGCGCCCAGAACCTGTGCTCCACAACAAGAGAAGCCACGGTGATGAGGAGCCCGCGCACAACAATGAAGAGTAGCCCCCACTCACCACAACTAAAAGAAAGGCCGCGCACAGTAAAAACAAAACAAAACAAAAGACTCAATGCAGCCAATAAAATAAATAAATAAATAAATAAATAACTTAATTAATTAATAAATAAATAAATAAAAAATCTTCCTTATTGGGTGTAGAGTAGACAAAGTAAGATATATTTTCCCAATCCACCCACAGTAGTTTTTCCTCATCGTCCATGGCTACATTCCATGTACCTTGTGCTTTGACCCCAGGTCTTAATCAATAATCATGCTTTGTTCTTTTGAGCCTCTGTGCCTCTGGGTGGACTGTTCCCCCTTCCAAGAGCATGCTGGTGAAATACTACCCATCTTTCTAGACTCTAATGTCATTTCTCCATGAAACTTCCCTGGGTCCTATTTTTCTCTCTAAGGGAAAATGAATTTCCGCCTCCTCTGTTTCCCTAGCGGGTTTGCTCGCACTGCTATTATTATGTTTGTGATGCGTCACAAAAATTAGATATTTTTGTGTCTTGCCCGTGGATCGGGAGCTCCTGGAAGCCAGGGACTGTGTTTTATTGACCTTTGCATCGCCTCAATCAGGGTCTGGGAGTTTCTTGTTTCATCCAGGAATAAGTGACTAAACCAACTCAAAGGAGTGGTTTTATCCTACCATAAAAGACAGGGCAGAAGGGGTAAGGATGATACCGAGTTCCTTAAACTCACTCCTAATACAAAAAACATTGAAACTATTGCAGAACACAGACTTGATGCTCATTTCATTCATGCTGAACAAATAGACTCTTTAGGGGATAGTCCTGTTGTTCTTCTGCAAAGATTAAATTTATTTATTTTTGACTTTATTAGGTGATGGAAGCTAGGGTTCATCAAGCAGTTTTCCTCCTGCAATGAAAATCAAGTGTGCTTTCCCCCTTAAGATCAAATGAACAAGTGAGAGAAACTTACATGATATAAAAGCAGGGGCACAGCGTGGGGCAGTGAGTGGGTGTCGGGCAATGATGTTTATAGGGAGGAAAGGAGAGACACAACAGCGAAAAATGAGAACATTAGCTGCTGCTCCTAGGAGAAGATCAGAGTCGAAGTTAAAATAATTCTGTAAAGGAATGTTATTCAATAGGAAACATGGGATTGATTTTAGAAATAATTTGTCACAGATTCTCTTCTATAAAGTGAAGTGTGTCTGTAAATGTCTGTATATCACTATTTCCAAGCTTCGTTGTTTGTGTAGAAACGCAGAATATCAAACATGGCTTTCAGTTTTGTCTGGTCCAGTAGTTTTCGCTCAGAGGAACCCAGGATAACCCTGGTGGTGGCTCTGGGGAAGCCAGTGCGGTGTCGGAGCAGCCTCTGAGACACACAGTGCTCTCCATTCTTCGCCAGAGAGCTTCCATTTCATCAATTTTATAAAGGAGTTTATAAAAACTGTGCACACGTTTGTTTGAAGAAGGTTTCCTGACTTCAAAAAGCTTTTAAAATAGCTGATCAACTACTTATGTCCAACCCTTTTATTTTCATAGATGAGGAAAATGAGACCCAGAAAATTCAAGTGATTTATCTGAGGCCAAACAACTATTAGTGTACCAGCAACCAGTTAGCAAACCAGTATGCTTTCTATTTTTGTTGCTATTGTTATAGATTCAGGTTGGGTGAAGGGTGTAGGACACGATGGCCACTAGGAGCGCAGGCAGAGGTGAGGACCAAGGTTAAGGACAAACTGAGGGACATTGTGACAAGGGCTTGTGCTTTTATTGCAAAACAAGAAAACAAGTTAAGAGCTTTCTCTCCATGTCTTCCTGCCTTCTAGAATGCTGCTTTTAAACATATGAATGACTGCAAAGGCTTTTCCATTCTAGAATGCACACAAGGGCTCAGATTTGTTTGACTGTTTTATTATGCACACATATTTTTATACGTATAACATACATTAAATATGTGTATATATGTATTATATGGGAGTATATGTGTGTGTATATATCCCTATACATACATAAATACATATGTATATATGACACATATATGACATTTTGATAATAAGATTGACGTAAAATTTGGATGGCCTGTAAAATGTGATTATGGAATTAAGAGAAAATTCTTTGCTTGCAGAGAAGATTCAAAGGTTCATGAAACATTAGCCTTGAAATAGATTGGATTTGCCTATGGAAAAAGAGTACTCCCACCTCTATGATTCAATTATTTCATCACTGCTGGAGGACAGGGTGTGGTCAACTACAAAATAGCTAGAAGGAATAGACAGAGAAATGGTTGGAAGACCATTAAGTCACTTGATTATGAAAAGAAAATGAGGAAATTTTTTTTTTTTTTTAGGTGAAAGGGTAATACATTTAAAGGTGGGGAAAGACTCCTGTGATAATCAGTGATCGGGAGGGAACAGAGAGGTTACATACAATTCAGAAGCCGGATAAGAGATTCTTGGACATCATGGTTACGTTAAGGGGAGATTATTCCATTCGACATAAGAGACTAAACAAAGAGGCATAAAAGGGCTCTATCAGAAATGCAGTGATTAAAAGGTGAATTACGAAATGAAAGAGTAGGTTCAGGCAAAAGGAGAGAATATTGAAGAAGGAAGACTGAATTCTACAACAGGAAATAGAAGAACAACAGATCTGTCTAAGGAGGCACAATTTGGACTGAATAAACTTTCTGAAATATTAACAGGGGAAGTCAGTGCCAAAGGAGATAAAAAAAAAAAAAAAGAGTAGAAAACTCATTGATGTCTTGTGGAAAATTAGCACTGAGGAATATAATCAAAGTAAGCTATATATTTGAAGAGATCCCAGGCAGCTTACCTGGTGATAGCAGAGGGCTAAATAATGTGGTCATTAAAATTGCAAAATTAAGCTTCTCTCTTATTTTTAGGGGGGAATTAAAACGAGTTCATGCAGAATAAAGCAATTACCACACATGAGCTCAAGTTAAGGTTTCCTGCCTCCCGATGGCATGCATGGCTTTGTGCCACGAAATCAGAGTAGACAAGACTCAGGCGTGTCATTGGAATTCCAGCAAGTTGTGAACTATGGATTTCAGGGCAGAATCATGCTCTTTCAACTTCAGGAATGAATTCAGGAAGGCTTATATTTAGCATAAGGGGGATTCTCCCATTCAAAAGATCAAATTGGAAATCACTAGCACAGATGAGATGTATAATTTGTGTGTGAGTGTGTGGATGTGCGTGCGTGTGCACCACGATGAAATAAGAACGGACTGGAGCATGGAAAGTAATTTAACCGTTTAAAGATACAATTGTTTCATTAATATTTACTTTTACCTGATTAAATATTCATGATGCCTTGCCTTCCCTCCTCGTCGAACAGTGTTGCATTCACGGCCATCTGCACCAGCTCAGCGCACGGGAGGTCTCAATTAGCCATTCAGGCTGACAGAAGACTCTCAGCCAAGGGGCCCTTACCCTGCAATGGGCTGAAAACAGGTGATGAATTTGTCTGTGGGCATAAGCAAGACTAAAACAGACTTGCCCTGGGCTGGGATTAGAGTAGAGCAGAGGTTGCAGCATCACAGTCCCCTAAAGGACGCAGAGAGGAAGATTTCAGGAGGATCTAAATAAATATGGGCAAGTGGAAAATCTCTACTCAGGGTGCATGATGGCGTGTGGGGAGCAGTACTCATCACGTGAGCAGGACTGGAACTGGGGCTCCTGACACCCAGCACCATGCTTCCCTCTGCCACCATGAGGCTGAACGATGGATGACGTTGCTTCTAAATTTTGTTTAGCAATTTATAAACCAGAACTGGAAGTATCTGCCTTGTAGGAGGTGCTGGGAGGCAGTTATGCATGTCAGCACTGCTAGCTGCTGTGGTCTCTGGCTCTCTTATGCAGACCACAGTGGCAACACTGGTTTACCTTGTAATGTAATTGCCTGACCCATGTTTATCTCTCCCCTAAACTGTGAGTTTCTGGAAAACCCAGATTCTGCTGTGTTTATTGTGGTAGTCCAAGAGTCTAGCTAGCACACACAAGCCAGTAGATATAGTAAGTCTTATTTTCAATAGTTTAGCCTTCTCAAGACAGGTATGATATGAAAACACGGCACTACACATGGCTGGACAGTTCTATATATTGTGTGAGTGTGCAACATTGTGTAGTGTTGCCCATTATTAAAAATCAAATGCTAGCTTTTTTTCTTTTTAATTTCTGTCAGACTCTCCTGAAAGATACTGAGAGGAGCATAGAATCATGCCGTCTGTGCTATACAGCATAATGGCTTCCCACATATATCCGTGTCCTAGTTCCCAGGACCTGTGAATGCATTACCTTACACAGCAAAAGGGACTTTGAGGACCCAATCAAGGTGAAAGGTCATGATAAAAGGAGATTATTCTGGTCAGCCCAATCTAATCACATGAGTCCTTAAAAATTGAAGAGGAAGGCAAAAAAATGATGCCACAGGAGAAGGATTTGACCTGTTATTGGTGACTTTGAAGATGGAGAAAGAGTCCACAAGACAAGGAGTGTAAGTGGCTTCTTAAAGCTGGGGCCTCAGTCCTACAACCCCAGAGAACTAACTTCTGTCAACAACCTGAATGAGCAGAAAATAGATTCTCCTCTAGAGCCCCCAAAAAGGAACAAAGACGACCAACACTTTAGTCCAGCAGGACCCTCTTGGACTTCTGACCTACAAGGCTGTAGGATAATAAATTTGTGTTTTTTTTAATGCCACTAAGTTTGTGGTAATTTTTTTGGGCAGCAATAGAGAACTAATACAGAATCTCTGACTGGCAGAACACATTTCCCTTTAAGCTTCTGGATCCTCTAAGGATTTTCACAACATTGAGGCTGTACTAGACATTTACCAGTGGTCAGGATGAAATCAAAGTGCATGCAAATTGTCCTTTTCTCGCCTTAGAAAGGGGCATTGAACTTTCATTTTTATAGCCATCTCTTTGGAAGCTCTTTGGGCTCCATTTGGTTTAAGCCAGGCAGCAAGATACGAACCCTGGTTTTTAATTTGTATTATTTAGTTTGTTTCAGCCAAGGTCTCCAGAGCTCCGTCAGGTACAAAGTGAAATCACCTATACGCTGTATCTTTAAAAGCCAGGGAAGTGCACGGAACAGCAGCAGCAGTCAATACCAATTTCCACACCTGGATCAATACCATCGGATAGCTCTGTAGCTGCAAAGATTGTTTCACACACATACTCAGGGAGAGGGAGGGCTGGGGAGAGAGAAAGGGAATTGGTTTTAATGATCTCATGGCTCTGAGTATTCCCTCTCTCCCTCTTTTTTTTTTTTAAAGAAATAAATACATAAAATTAGAAATCAAATTTACGAAACTGTCAGTCTGCATCCAACCCTGCTTCTTTCACTAGCCTGTCACCAACAGTGGCATCCAATATAGCAAATAGCCTCATTCTGTGTGTGTGGTTGTACATATTGAAGAGAAGAAAGTGATAACACTGTTTGCAGTGATGCAATAATAAAAATGCTCTGTACTTGCAACAGGCCTTTCCTCAAGGACCTTAGAGGCAGTTTCCTTAATTTACAGATAGAGAACAAGGACCAAGAGCTTGTTCACCAGCACCTGTGAATTTCCATACTGTGTCTATATGCATGTACTTGGATAACATGAACTAAAATGTTTACTTAGGTACTTTCACTGCAGCTTGACGTGGTAGTTCTGAGTAACAGAGTCTCCCTTGTGAGTGGGACTGGGTAGCTATTTTTCACAAGGCAGAGTTGTTGGAACTGCCAAGAGACGGCAACTGTGATTGGAACAGCAGGGGAAGCGCAGGGATCTGATGCCATTAGCTTTGCTGGAAGCTTTCCCAGTAGGTCAGGGTCTCAACCATTTCTCCTCCTGGGAGTGGACGCAGCTTTGATTCTACAGCGCCTCGGTGAGGCCCCAGTGAACATGCTTTCCTGCCACGTAGCGCATTAGCTCACCCCCAAAGAAGGCTGACCCTCACTCTGAGGAGGCAAACTCATCATACAAACAAAGGGATAAATATGTCCCCTCTGGGCCCTGACAGAATGGGGCAGCTTAATCCTCAGCTTGGTAAGTGCCACAGCTACAACCGTGACCAGCTCAATCTTGAAGGCAGATCAAATGACTTTCAGGGGTGGTTCTGTGCATCCCCCAGCTGGAGGGCCAAGAGGTTGCCTGGAAAAGTGACTTTTCTGGGCAGTGATTATCGAGATTCTCTCCCTCTTCATCATCTCAGACATTTTCTTCTACTTTGTGAATTTACAAAGCATTGCTCTGTGCATTATCTCGCCTACTCCTCACAGTGATGCTGTGCATTTGAGCCCTTCTCTATAGCTGAGGCTTGGGGAGAACAAATCTCAGGGTTTGGGAAGGCAGTCACAGGGTAGGAAATTATGGAGCTGGGGACCAAACACACCAGCCAGCCCCTTTTGTAACAGGAGCACGGCAGCAAAGTCTCATACACCGTTCTTCTGATGCTGTTCATTTCCACAAATAGAAGCAGAGTCATAGACTCCTCAGATCCTAGCAGCCCGATTAAAAATAGGCTGGCTCTCTATGTGGACTTCAGCCATCTGTGCCTGGGTTCACTTTGTCCTTCAGCAGGGATCCTGAACTCTTACTCTGCTGCCCATTCTCCTGAAGGTCAGGCTTGAAACACTAACTTAGCAGGAAGGGCCCTGGAAGGCAGTGCGTGTCTGAAATTATGATGGCTTTCCTTGAAGAGCTGGTAAATCCTCACTAAATTAATCTTCACTAAACTGGATTTGAGAAGAGCATGCAATGCTGAGTAACCATTGAAAATGCCAGTGTTATTTTGCAAAAAGTTTCCCTACTTCACTCACGTTCTCAGACTGCCCACGTTGTGTTTACTTCTGGAAGCTTGCCTTATACTCACCCCCGATACCTCCTAAATGATCAACAGTAATTAGTTTGATTATGAAACTATAAAAACAGATATAAAAGGCCTCCATAAATCTCCCAATACAGCACCCAACAAAACAAAGTCTCCTGGATAATCGCTAAATTAAGTGGGGTTTTTTTTTTTGTTATCACGTGCCTCCCATGTTAGGCTAATGAGAAATTTTCATCATTAAATGTTCAGCAGAACACAGGTGATTCGCTGGTAGACTCAGAAGTTTCTGGTCAGGGAGGAACATGCAGAATGCCTTTCTCCCTATGGTTTTATTGACCTTTCTTTAGTTTTCTGGAGGGCTATGCTTGCTTTTATTTTAACTTATCACGATCACCCTATCATAATGAAAGGTAATTTGTTCTTCAAGAGAGATTATTTGTTTTTTCTTTAAGAACTTTTATTGAGATACAGTTGACATACAATAAACTGCATATATTTAAAGTGTACAATTTGATATTTTTTTCCTTATTAGTAATGCATACATGGCAATCCCAATCTCCCAGTTCATCCCACCCCAACAACCCCTCACCTCCAGCTTTCCCCACTTGGTGTCCATATGTTTGTTCTCTACATCTGTGTGTCTATTTCTGCCTTGCAAACCGGTTGATTTGTACCATTTTTCTATATTCCACATATGTGTTAATATACGATATTTGTTTTTCTCTTTCTGACTCACTTCACTCTGTATGACAGTCTCTAGGTCCACCCATGTCTCTACACATGTCCCAATTTCATTCCCTTTTTTACAGCTGAGTAATATTCCATTGTATATATGTATGACATCTTTTTTATCCATTCATCTGTGGATGGACATTTCAGTTGCTTCCATGTCCTGGCTATTGTAAATAGTGCTCCAATGAACATTGGGGTGCATGTGTCTTTTTGAATTATAGTGTTCAAGAGAGATTATTTTTGAGGAAATTGCAAGTGACCATTCTTTATGTGAAAAGAGGACAAAAATATAGGTCCCTCATATAGTACCAGATAAATGCCCAAAGGAAAATATCCAAGACATTTGTTTAAATAATGTCATCAGGTGGTCAAAAATTTGGGACCTCCCTGGCAATCCAGTGGTTAAGACTCTGCGCTTCCACTGCAGGTGGTGTGGGTTCCCTCCCTGGTTGGGGAGCTAAGATCCCACATGCTGTGCAGCCAAAAAAAGAAAAGAAGAAAATTCAATGATGTGGCCAAAGGGTGTCTATGGGCATCTGGCATGTGTGAGCAGCAAGGACCCTCAGGAGGAATTCACATAGGATGTATTATTTTTGGTCTGTCCCTCAAGGAACTTATTATTATTATTATTTGCATAACTGATACTAATAACCATATAGTTTAAGGCACCTATTAAAAGGTAGCAAAATACCAAACCGATCACTATAAAGAAAAACACAGCATGTTTATAGTACCTACGTTAAAAAATGTGATTTTCCTGGTGATCTGTGAACTTTCTCCTACTTCCCCATAGTTCAGGAGATAGAGGTAGCCAAGCCTTAGCAGGCCATGAGGAAAGCTCATGTACGTATCCTTGTGTTTCACTCAGCAGCTGGGCAGAAGGGGAATCTACCTGCATTGATGGGCAACGTGAGCCTGTCCTCAGGAGGGGAAACAGCTGACATTAGACACAGGTCATGTCCCTCCAGGTTTTTCCTGTGTATGCCGTTTCCAAACCCTCTTTCTCTAGCTCCCGAGTACGGCGCATTTGATTGGGGGTCATAGTATTAGAGCCTATATTTGTTCTGTGTTTTGTTTTCACTCATTTCATGAAATTTATTGCTCGCCTACTAAAGGCACAGTGCCATCTGCATAGGCATTTGTTCAATTACATCTTGCATCATTTGGCGGATTGATTCAATAATCACAGATTAGGTGTCTGGGATGCTGATTCTAAGTTTACCCCATTTTCCAGGTGGCTGTGAGTTAGATGCCTTACCTCTGGAAGATACCTCAATTTCTTTCATTTTGTCATAGAAATAATAGTAACTAACAGCTGCTTAGAAGTGTGGTGGGTGATTCATGTTCAAGTCAAGATAAGGCTTGTGAAATTCAACTATTTCATCCTCAAAATGCCAATTTGAGATAGGTGGAAGTGAAAATTTCTTTTAATTTACATTGCAGTAGTTACAAGTTCCTTCAGATATTTGCTCTATTTCTTTGTTACTGTTTTCTAATTTAATGACTTCTAGCAAGATTCCTGGATTTCAATACCAAAGTCATTAACTGGAATTGATTGGCCAAACTTGGGTTCCTCCCTGAAAGATTTTCAGTGGCAATGTGGAGGTAAAAATTCGTATATTCCCCAAAGGTGGATGAGCCCATTTGAGTTAGATTTTTCAAGGGAACCGAATTTGGGTCTGAGCTTGAATTTGGCCTCTTAGCTCTAGTACTTGTTATAAAGCACTAAGATAATTCTGTTTCCATTGCTGTAGTTAGTTAACTTGATTTGTTCTAATGGCCAAAGACTATCTTTTAGCCTCAGACATCTTAACCTCACATACATACTCTGAACTGGCAAGAGAATACATAGATGTTTATACCATCAAATTGACAGCTATCACCACTAAAGTTGTCTATATCTTCATGATTTCAAAATAATCAGTTTATATTTTTAAAAGTTATTAGGTACGATAAATGGCTGACCTCCAATACCACTGGGGCTGGGCCTTGGTGGGGCAGGGCTGAGGACTCCTGTACAACCCTAGGTGGCTTGTGGGAGTAAGTTGAGTGGGAGGAGTCTTGAGGCTTAGCTCCAAGTCACTTATCTTTTCAAAACAATTTTTTAAAAAATTTATTTTTTTGAAGGATAGTTGATTTACAATGTTGTGTTAATTTCTACTGTACAGCAAAGTGATTCATTTATACAGATATGCATTCTTTTCCATATTCTTTTCCATTATGGTTTATCACAGGTTATTGAATACAGTTCCAAGTGCTATGCAGTAGGACGTTGCTGTTTACCCATTCTATATATGATAGTTTGCATCTACTAATCCCAAATCCCCAATCTATCCCTCCCCACCCCCAAGTCAGTTGTCTAGAGGTCACAAAGACCCAGATAAGGTGGGAAGAGACAAACAGTGAGCTGGAAGACAGACTAACTTGTGAAGGCTAGAAAACCTAAGCCACTTTAGTGATCACCTTTTCTAACCAGGAGACTTGCTCTCTCCAAGTCTCAGCTATAGAGAAGGGCTCAAATGTAGAGTCCCTATGAGTAAAACCACAAAGTAGAAGAAAATGTTAGAGATGATGAAGAGGAAGAGAATTGTGATAATTACTCTCCAGAAAATGTCACTCTTTTTTTTTTTTTAAATAAAAAAAAATTTTTTTTATTTCTTATTTTTTTGGCACGACTTGCAGGATCTTAGTTCCCTAACCAGGGACTGAACCCGTACCTCCCTGCAGTAGAAGTGCAGAGTCCTAAGCGCTGGACCACCAGGGAATTCGCAGAAAAGTCACTCTTCCAGGCAACCTCTTGGCCTTCCAGCTGAGGGTTGCACAGAACCACCCCTGAAAGTCATTTGATCTGCCTTCAAGATTGAGCTGGTCACGGTTGTAGCTGTGGCACTTACCAAGCTGAGGATTAAGCTGCCCCATTCTGTCAGGGCCCAGAGGGGACATATTTATCCCTTTGTTTGTATGATGAGTTTGCCTCCTCAGAGTGAGGGTCAGCCTTCTTTGGAGGTGAGCTAATGGGCTGTGTGGCAGCAAAGCGTGTTCTCTGGGGCCTCACCAAGGGTTGCAGAGGGTAAGGAGGAGATGAATTTGGAGCTACAGCCAGAGAAGACTGTGTAGGCCACAATAAAAATTTTGTATATTGTTCTTTCTGTGAGTTGGAACCCACTGGAGGGTTTTGATCAAGCGAGCAATGTGAGACGGAAGGATCAAAGGTGGAAAACAGACCTGTTTGGAAGCTATCGCAATAATAAGATATAGCAGTTTGGACCAAAGGGTAACAATGGAGACAATGAGAAGTAGTTAGTGCCAGGATATATTTTGAAGGTCAAGCCAATGAGATTTACTGCTGTATTTAATGTGTGCATGAGAGAGGGAAAGAGAACAGAAAATCAAGGATGACTCAAGGTTTTTTGCCTGAGCTGCTTGATGCCATCTACAGATGGGGAAAATTTTGGAAGGAGTATGTTTTGGGGGAGGAAGGTAATGAAGAATTCAGTTTTGGACATATAAAGGTGCAGATGACAATTTACGTATTCGATTAGAGACGTCAAGTGGGTAAGTAGATATATAAGTCTGTTGTTCCGAGGGGAGTTTGGAAGCTAGAGATATAAATTAGGGCGGTGTTAGTATAGAGGTAATTTACATATACAGGACTGGGTGAGATTACTTTGATATGATTGTATCTAGAAAAGAAAAAATGCCTGTGGAGTGAGGCTTGGAGCACTGCAAATATTAGAACTCAGGAAGACGGGGACTTCTCTGATGGCACAGTGGTTAAGACTCCCAATGCAGGGGACCCAGGCTTGATCCCTGGTCAGGGAACCAGATCTCATGTTCGTGCCACAACTAAGAGTTCGCATACCACAACTAAGGAGCTGGTGAGCTTCAACTAAGGAGCCGGCAAACTGTAACTAAGATCTAGCACAACCAAATAAAAATAAATAGTTTTTTTCTTTTGAAAAGAAGAACTCAGGAAGACAAAGGGGAGATAGTGAAGGAGACTGAAAAGAACAGTTTGTGGGGTAAGAAGTGAGGAGGAAAGTGTGGTGTGGTGGAAATCAAGTGATTAAAAACCTTCATAAAACACAGTATGCTCAGCTGTGTCAATTGCTACTAATAGGTAAACAAAGTAGACTGGGAATTGATGAATAAAACTGAAGCATGAGGTCATTGACTTTGGCAAGGGCGGTTTTTCTAGAGTAAATTCAAGAGATAACGGGACATAAGGAAGTGGAGAGGGTAAGATGGACAATTCTTTTGAAGAGTTTTGTTGTAAACACAAGAAGAGAGGAGAGAGAGTAGCGGGATGTAGCTAGGTGATCAAAAGATAATTTCTTTTAATAAAAAGACGTGTGCAGGTTGATGAGATACTTCAATTAAGGAAAAAAGATGAAATAGGAGAGAGAAAAAGTAGGAACAAACTCCTTGTGTGAAAGAATCTAATCAGGGGCATGGGTGGATGGCTTTCCACAGTCACAACAGCCAAGATGTGATGAAGGTGAAACCCAGCCAGTCTGATGGTAGAGTCTACCTTTATTAATTAATTAATTAATTAAACTTATTTATTTTTTAGAGTCTACCTTCATAATTACTATGCCATACTGCCTACATCCATAGCTTAAAATATTTTTAAGCAGGGAAAATCTTTTTTTTTTTTTAATGCAATCTTATGATTCATATGTAACAGATAAATCATGGTGGAAGGTGTGGGTGAAAGATGGACAGAAGACCAGGAGCCCACTAGGAATGAGCTGCCCCTGTTTCCTTCCACCCTCCCCCCCCTCCCCAAAACCCTTAGAACAGCTTCTTAAAACTCTAAGACTCCCAGGAATATAGTCTGAAAAGCTGTGGCCTAGATAGTCTTTTTACCCTTAAAGTTGTATGAGTCCCATAAAGTAAAACAGGATGGCCTTTAAATCTCCTCCCCGTTTAGGACACAGGCTATGTGACAGCAATCACCAGAGTGGAGGAAATTAATGGAATCGTTTGCCTCATATGCATCCAGAATTCCCTCCTCTCACCCCCTCCCAACGCCCCCCCCCAAAAAAAAAAACCTAGGAAGTCATTTGCAAAACAAGATATCCTCAGGGAGATGGCAATCTTGTTAGCAGTTTAGGGTTGTCTGCATGAACATCTGTTTTAATAGCACATCTGTATGGGTGTAGTACTTAGCAGGGTGACCTCAGTTTTGTCTTAGAGAATTTAATGGATTTTTCCTTTCTTGTTTTAAAGCCCTTTGCCTACACAATTAGTCAGTGGAAAGTGAAATCGTTCTGCTGGGTCCTGAAAAGGGAGATCGATAGCTGTGGGACGACGCTGTGTGCAGCACCCCAGGTAGCAGCCTTGGCTAATGAAGCAGCAGGGAAGTGATTTCACCAGTGTCTGAGCCCTGACGCCAGGAAGAAGCACAGGGATGCTGCCCAAAGGGCCACTCTGCCAAAGAGGAGAAGCGAGGGCGTCTTCTGGATGAGACTGATGCGGTTATAAAGCCAGGAGTGGGGGAGGGTTGCACAGCCACCCTGGAAATGAGGAGAGCATCAGAGAGTCTAGGGTAGAGGTGCATACAGTCCTGGTGCCTGGGAACTGGGAGAAGTACAGGGATCACAGTTAAATTTCTAGTGAGAAATTCTATCTGACCTTTTGTTCAATCATTTACTCATTTGTTTACTATTTATTGAGCACCTATTGTGTGCCAAGCAATTTGTTATATACTGGAAAGATAAACAGGACATAGGCCTTGCCTTCAAGATGCAAATAGCTCAGTGGGTCAGATGGAAATGAAATTGAACTTGATAATTATAAACCAATGGGGCAGGCAATGATGAAGTTATGTACATGGGTTATTTCTCATTCTGTATTTTAATATTTTAATCTCCACTTTTCTTAGATGAATTCTCTAAAAGAAGACCTCAAGGAGTACGTATTTGGCTCAGTAACAATTGTTTTCACGTCCTTGGCATACAGGAAGTGCCACATAAAAGTTGTTGGAATTGAAATTAGATAGCACTTTTCACTTGTTTTCACCCTCATTATTTCATAAGTTCCTTAGAATAACCCTTCAAGATAGATAGACCTTAGTATTTTTATTATCCTCACTTTCTCACTTGAAGTACTACCACATAAAAAATGATGTTTATCAGCTAATTCGCATTATGGTGTCAATAACTAACCAGTGTATGGGGTATAGCTACTCCGGAAGTCGATGCACTTCAACATGGGTTAATATCTTGACCCAAATCTGAACTTCAGATAAGAAGTTCTGTCTGGGAGACAGAAGATTGCTTGGCATCCCTCAAATTATACCACAAAGCCCAGTTGCCATGGACAATACTTAATGGCTTAAATAAAATTTTTACAAGGATATGTGAGAATCAGAGTCCATCTTTGCCTTTAAGATATCATTATTCATCAACAAGGACTCAGGTTAAGCAACCTCTCCAAGACCATACAGCTAGGATGTAACTGATCTGGGATTCTAAACAAGATTAGTCTGACTCTAAGGATGCTGTTCTCACCCTAATCTGGAGCAAATTTAAAGAAAGCTGATAAAGATCAACTCTAGGGATTAGAATGCACTGGGACTTTGACTACCTTATTATGAAGAAGGCTCTAATGGCTCTGATGTGAATTGGAAAAGCCCAGCCAAAAGTCACCAAGAGAAGCTAGCTCCTCCTGGTGATGCTGGGTCCGGTCTCTAGTATCAGGATATGGTACACTGCTAACAGCATTGCCTCTAGAGCCAGCCAACCCAAGTGCAGATGCCAGCTCTGCCACCTAACAGTTGATAACCTTAAGACAATTACTTTATTTCTTTGTAGTCCACTTTCTTCAACTGTAAATGCAAATAAGAATAGGGTACCCATGGGCTTCCCTGGCAGCACACTGGTTAAGAATCTGCCTGCCAAAGCAGGGGACACAGGTTCGATTCCTGGTCCAGGAAGACCCCACATTCCGTGGAGCAACTAAGCCCGTGTGCCAGAACTACTAAGTCAGGCTCAAAGCCCGCAAGCCACAACTATTGAGCCCACGCACTGCAACTACTGAAGCCTGCACACTCTAGGGCCCATGCTGTGCAACTAGAGAAGCCACCACAATGAGAAGCCCACACACTGCAACGAAGCGTAGCCCCCGCTCTCTGCAACTACAGAAAGCCCATACGCAGCAATGAAGACCAAACACAGCCAATAAATCAAAATAAATTAATTAATTAAAAAAAAAGAATCATGTACTCACATTCCACGAAGGGTTATTGGGAGGATTAAATGATTTTTAGTATGCATAAAATACTTAAATTAGTGCTTTATTCTTAACAGAGTAGATGTTATGTGTTAGCTACTAATATTATTATTATCTTTCTGCACAATTTTCACCCTTTTCTCTGCAAGCATCTAGCACAGATATGCTCAGGGACTGCTTAGGGTCATACATTTTAAAAAATGTCCAGGAGTCATAGATAGAAATGCAGATGCTAAGCTGTCTTTTCCTTTTGTGTCTCTAAGGCCAGCCAGCAATGGGCACAAAAGGGAGGAGCTTCCCCACCTAGGTGTCCCCTCTCACAACCCTTCCTTGTACAGCCAGAAGCAGGCTGGCTTAGCAAATACTTCTGAGTGGCTTCCACTGCCCAGCTTCCTTTGGGTGATGATCCTACGTCTTTTAGACCTGCTGATGGTTTCAAGATGATATGAAATAAATCAGCTAGCATTTCATTTTGTCTTATAGAATCTCATGATTTCTTAGGTATAGGGAAGTTCTCCTGTTCTCTTATTACTTCCCCAAGTCAGTCAGCGATGGCTCAGTTTCTTTCCAGAGGAAAGAAGGAAATCCAATGAACATTGTCTGAGTAAGACATTGTTCGAGGCACTTAACATCTATAATCCCATTATAGGTTTGTAACAACCCTATGAGGTAGATACTATTACTTTTGCTTTAGTGTGAGGAAATTGAAGCCCAGGTCATGCAACAGCCCCACTCACCATGGTCACAGAGCAAGTAAGTAGCTGAGCTGCGATTTGAAACACCGTTGATCTGACTCCAAGTCTGAGGCTTTCACTCTACTTTTACAGACAAAATCTGTTATTACACAAATAGAGCTAAAACTAAAAATGCAAATGTCATTGGGAGAGGTAACACTGATGTGTGCTTTTACTAGCTGACAAAGTTGCTATTGGATGTTTCCTTGAAAACAGGCTTTGATAAGAGAGAGAGCACAGATAGGAGAATATGGGTGACAATAAGTACCAAAAAGGAAGTGAGGAGGAGGGAGAGGGAAGAGTATGAAGAAGTGTGTTAGTTTTCCACTGCTGCTGTAACAAATTATTCTAAACTTAGTGACTTAACACAGATTTATCATCTTATAATTCTATAGGTCAGAAGGTCAACATAAATGTCACCAGGCTAAAATCAAGGTTCAGCAGGGCTGCATTTCTTTCTGTTGGCTCTAGGGTAGAATCCATTTCCATGCTCATTCAGGTGGCAGAGTTCAGTTCCATGGGGTTGTAGGACTGAGGTTCACGTTCCCTTGATGGCCGTCAGCTGAGGTTGCCTTTAGCTTCTAGAGACCTCTCTCTGGTCCTTGTACATGGACCAAAACTTCTCAACACCCATAAACAGGGTGTTGAATCCTTCTCATGTTGCCATCTTCCAACTGACTTCTCTGCATTCCATTGTTACGTCTCTGATCCTGCTGGGAGAGTTTCTCCACTTCTAAGCACTCATATGATTAGATTGAGTCCACCTGGATAATTCAGGATAATCTTCGTATCTCAAGGTCATTACCCTTAATCATGTCTGCAATGTCCCTTTCTCTATGTAAGGTAATATATTCATAGGTTCTGGGTATTAGGCTCTACACATCTTTATGAGAAGGCATATTATTGTCTGCCACAGGACTGGGTCTGGGGGTGACCTGCAAACTATACCTGCTTTATAGCTTTGTCCTATATCTCCTGGTCTTGGGGAACAATTTTGCTAACTCCCCAAATTGTTCTCTAGAATGGATCCAAGGTCAGGATGAGGATGAGGGACAGGGAAACTCTGAGCTGCTAGCAGACAGATCCTGACCTATCTCCAAAGGGTTTTTGGCCAACCAGCCTTCCCAGTGTCCCTTTAAAGCAATTTGTAGGCTGTTATCCTGTATCATTAACCTAATTAGTGTAATTGCACCCAATTACGTAATCAGTGTAAATACATGAAGAATCCCATAATTAGACGATGTAATTAGGTAATTAATAGATGACGTGGGAAAAATCCATAGAAAACGTTCTGAAATGGACATGGTGCCTGCATGAAGCGGGCAATTTGCTAACTTCAGCATCTCAGCCAACTCCCTCTGTTGGAGAAGAGAGATCCACAAATTAATTAGAATCCAAACCACAAAATTCTTTTTTCTAAAAACTCCTGTTATCTTGTTTCATGTCCCTTTGCCCCCCCAATTTTGTAACTCTATGGCCAGGTTCTCTGTGTTGCTCCTGTTGAGAGGAAGTTCTCCCACAGAGCTGAGTAGGATGAAAAAATCTGGCCCAATGTAAACCAGATTTGACACTAAGTCTATAGATAGGCTGAGACTGTTATTAAGGCCATGTCTGTGTGACCAAAATAACCAGACTGCAGCAGAGGCAGAGCTGGGCTGCTTAGTCGACAGTCTTCCCAGCTGATTCTCACTGAGGCAAAGTCAGTCTGAACATCGGCACATATAGTTTAAGCAGACCCAGCAACTCGTGGGAGTTCAATAGAGAAAGAGATCCCGTCAATCTGATCTCCAAATATACCTTCAGTTTGTCCACTTCTTTCTGCCTTTGTGGCCACCACTGCTCAGCCACTGGCAGGTGTCTCACCTGATCTACAGCAGGGGCATCCAGACTGAGTTTTTCACATCCTTTCCCACCCTTCCTCCAATTTATTCTCCTCCAGCAGCTGGAGTGGTCTTAAGCTCGCCTCGATCCACTGCCAAAACATTTTAATGGACAAAACCCACATCTTTAACACTGACTACAAAGCCTTATGAGATCAGGCCTCTGCTTACCTCTCAAACTTTTTTTGCACCCTCTCCCTAGATGTTCTGTTCACATTGGTTTTCTGCCGTGTCTTCAAATGTAGTCAGCTCTCTCCCACTTCTGGGCTTTCCTACAAGCTTTTTCCTTAGCTTCCAAGAGAATGTCCCTTGTATTTTAGTGACTAAATCCATCCACTCCCTTGGATCCTGGTTCCTTAGAGAAGCTTTCTATCATCCCTTAATTTAAAATATTTTATCATTACAATCTCCCATAACACATTACACCTTTTCTTCCTGGCATGCATCACAATCTGTAATTCTGCATTTATGATCCGCAATAATATTTTATGATCTGATCTGTACCATTCACTAGATTGTAAATTTCATGAAGACAACAGCTATGGTTTGTTCTGTTTACCACTGAATCATAGTATCTAGTACATAATAGAAACTCAACAAATATTTGTGGATGGAATAGCTTGTTGAAAGTGGGAGCTCTGAGAACCAACCAGAAGCTATCATTATCAGTGGTCAGGGCCAATCAAGGCCAGCAGGGTGAGTAGCTGGAATGGCGGCTCCAGCACCACAAGAAAAAAAGGGGGGGGGGCATTGTTTAAATAGCAGCTACATGGGAGCTTGTGATTCACTGGTCAATGACCACTGTCTCCTCATAACTGCAACCACAAAGACTTCCAACCAAAGAACATCTGACTTCTAATTTACAGTTGTGTTCGGGCTTCATCTTTTACTCTCTCTTCATTTTAGCCTGTTCCTTAGAGAGACACCTATGGAGGCTGGGCTATTGATCAAATGTAGACACATCATTAAATAATTGGTTTTTAGCTTCTGCCTTGCATTACACGTTCCAGAGAGAGAGACAGTGGGGAGGTTGAGGTGATCTAGAGTCAGGGATGGAATACTCGCCATTATAAGCAACAAGAGAAGTTAAAAAAAAAGATGTTTTTTGAGGGAAGGATATTCAACTCACAAAAAGTGGTCAAATCCTGTGTTTCCAAACACTGAACTAAGCTAAACCAAGTATAGCATCAG